>NC_079323.1:30894881-35894881 GCF_029931775.1 Euleptes europaea
TGCAGGAAGGGTATAGAGATGCAAACGGCTTATCTTGGTCTTCTTTTGTCTTTGCTGAGACTCTGCAAACATTCTTTTCCGGGGAGGGCATGGGCCACCTTTAGCTGTTCCAGCCCTGTCAGTTTGCTTCAGCCTTGCACAACCAAGATGGATGCCAGGAGACTGATGTCAACTCTGGCTATACGGCACTGTGCCATCCTTGTGCACCAGCTGTGACCCTGTGCACCATGTGGGTGTGTCCCAGGATTGCCCAGGGTCTGGTCTGAGGCCATAACGCCAAATCTCAAGCAGCAAATATTGGCATGCACAGAAGGTGATTCTTCTTGGCTGCTCGATAAAGGACAAGAATGAAGCAGAGAGGAATTGATCCCAAGAATAATAAAATATTCTTCCATGCATGAAAGAAATGCTTCTGATTAGGGTCATATGAACAAGCTAAACCTTCTGGATTTTGATCCTTTGGCTTGAACTGAAATTTTACTTAGGTTCTCTTAGGGGTTTGCACATACTCGCTACAGGTATCTATTCTGAAATATGCAAAGAGAACTTCTGCCTTGATCCCAAAAGAAAGCATTGTTTCTGGGCAAACCTGCTTTCAGACTGACTGTTTACTTCCATAAACAAGTCCCATCTGTTACATTAAACATGTTAATATGGGTCTACAAAGTACAATGACATCTAGTGCTTAAAATATCAAAATGAAATGTCAGAGTCCAATTGCATATGCAGAGTTCAAAAGTGGTAGTGTCCTGAATCCACCTCTGCTCCTAACAGGCCATTTAATAATCCATGTAAGTACCTTGCCGACGTTTTTAAGTAATTGGCATGTGTGGGGACCAGATGCAGAGATACAGTTACAGTTTTAAATCCTAGCAAAAGCTTTTTAACCACACTATCGCAACCACATTTCAACTGTGAGCTCTTGGTTTCCTCCTATGCAGTGGAGTTCTGAGATTTACAGGGGCATAAGACTCAGTACAAAGATATCTGTTGCCTGTAGCTGTTAAAGTAAGCAGAAAAATCCTCATTGATGAAAGAAGGATCTCTTCTTCTAAATAAACCAAAAGATTCCATTGTAGCAGTTTTTACTATTCAGTTCTCAATAGAACTGGTACATTCTACAGTGTTTTTTTTTTGGGGGGGGGGGTATTCCTGTACATTGAGATCCCTGTAATGATGAAAAGTTGAATAAAAGTTTTTTTGTGTATAACACCCACTATAAAGATGCCCTTTGTCCCTCTGAGCAGAAGAAGCCTTCACAGTAAGTAGCCAAGGCTCGTTTTGTTTTTCTCCCCTTTCTATCCTTGAGTTTTCAATTTACATTGCATTGGGAGGCAAAACATAAAGATGCTTATGGCTTACTGCACTGTTCAAATTTTACATTACCCCAAAGCGTTGTTGCTCATCTAACAACTTTTTGAGCCATGCTTGCTGTGAAATTGGCGTACAAAAGTCTGAGCACAAATGTGAATGTTAAATCTGGTTTATCTTTCTGTTTTTCTTCATTACTTAATTACTGAAGGCTATTTTTTTAAAAAAAATTCTACATCGGTCAAAATGAAGCATTTCTCAAATATTGAAGCACTTAATTTTAAGGGCACTTTTCTGAGATCCACGGTATAATCCTTCACCTTAAACACACTGAAATCAGTGGGCTTCGACTGGAGTAATTTTTGCATACAATTGTGCTGGTAGACATGTAAATGGGTCATTGACCTCTTTTGCTCTTGGGGTGTCAAAGTCAAAGGTATTTATTATGGTCCATGACCAGCAAATACAGCAAAAATACAACAAAATTAGAACAATTAAAATTAATAACCCATTTTTCTCTACCATAAGGAGTCTCAACGCGGCTTACAATTGCCTTCCCTCCCCCCGCCCCCAACAGGCACTTTGTGAGGTAGGTAGGGCTGAGAGAGAAAACTGTGACTAGCCCAAGGTTACCCAGAAGGCTTCATGTGCAGGAGTGGGGAATCAAACTTGGTTCTCCAGATTAGTCCGCCACTTATGTGGAGGAGTAGGGAATCAAACCCGGTTCTCCAGATTAGACTCTTGTCACTTTTAACCACTGCACCATGCTGGCTCATGCTTAAGTCACCTGTTCATGACCTTCTGCAGGTGCCATCTTGCAAATGGGCAAGATCAACAACTGCTTGTACATGTACATTGTTGTGGGCCCCATGTTGTGGAATGGCCTGCTTGAGGAGGCTGTTGTTTTGCAAACTATTTGCAAACTCAAACTATTTGCAAACAGCATTGTTCAAGAGTGCATTTCAGTAAAGGTAATAGGGCTATACTGTAAGAGAATGGTTCAGGGAAGCACTTTCCAAATGGAAAGGAATTGTGGACTATAACAGTGCAAGTAAGACTTATTATCTGTTTGTTGTTTGTATTATCCTGCTGACACTGCATTATTTTCTACGGTTGTAATACGGTTGCATTCTCTATCATGTCTAATATTCTGTGCTTGTTCAGATTTCTGTAATTGGGCAGCCCATTCCTAAGGGGGGTAGAATCATAGAATCAGAGTTGGGAGGGACCACCAGGGTCATCTAGTCCAACCCCCTGCACAATGCAGGAACCTCACAACCACCTCCCCCACACACCCACAGTGATGCTTACTCCATGCCCACAAGATGGCCAAGGTGCCCTTCCTTTCATGAACTGCCCGAGAAACGCGGCGGCTGAGAGCAGCGCAGCCGCTCTGCCTCCTGTGAAGCTTCCTGGCTGGAAAAAAGAAATAGAAAGTCAGCTAAAAAGAGAAATTCGAAAAAATAGCCCATTGTCTTTAGCGAGGCTATGCCAGCTACTTTGCTGGTGTAGCTCCGCTGCACCGTGAAGGGGTGTTCCTGGGCTGAAAGGGGTTTGGAAGCTGCCTAAAGACAGCTCTGCCCCCCAGGAATGCTTCCCAGGATGCCAATGTGGGGGGATACGCCAGGACAATGCCGGCAGGAAGCAGCACCGACGCCCAAGTGTTGCACTGCTGTCGGCGCCTGCCCCCCCCCCCGGCATAAGTCTCCCTATGCCGGCATCCGTGCCAGTTTGCATGGCGCAAGTGGCATAGACGCCAGCGTAGGGGTCACCCCCTACGCGGCTCCACCCCCCGATGACACAGCTAGTCCTAGTACATTGCTTTCTTAGATATCTCATCGCATTGGTTGCATTGATTTACACTATGTAATCTGCTTTGAATCTGTGAGAAAGGTGGACTATAAATATAGTAAATAAATAAAACAAATATTTACTAAATTTCCACACAAATAAGGAATGTTGTGCATATAGCTCAGCATTGTCAGATTCTTTTCTTTTCTAGAAACAAATTACTAGCCATTATGACTGCGATGACGGGCATCAAAGCATGTGTTCTGGAAGAGCGGAGGGAGGGGGTAGAGAGAGTAGTAGAGTGCTATGCATTTCTTGTCCATATCATTCTCCAGATGGGATTAATTGTGCAAAGCACATTTTTGTTTAATTTATTCAGACAACGGAATTCTGCATTTCTTGGTACAGAGTTTGGGTTACCTTGACATTCTTTTTTAAAAAAAGTATTCACATTTGGATAATAGACACCAACAAAGATAGCTAAATAAGGCAGTAGTGTCTAATAAGATGAAAAGTAGTTTTTTTTAAATAACATCAACTGTCAGTGTACACTGCCTCCAACCAACTACAACTAAAAGTCTATGGAGAAGAGAACACGTTTCCTCCTTCCCCATTTCGTTTTGTAAGTCAAAGCAAATCCAAAAAGTCAGGAAATAGACAGAAATATAGAAATTCAGTCTTCACAAATGTGTAACAGTGCTGACTTCCCAGTTACTGAGAGCTTTCACATAAAAAGTGGATTTTACTTTAGGCAATACTGTGTAATAAGTTTCTACAATTTCCAGTAGATTTTGGCAGGGCTAAGGAGGTTGGGAAGATCCTGGGAACTGACTGAATACCATCTGGGCTGTGCTTTTCTCTTCTTGCAGGTACTGCTTCAGCACTAGAAAAGGGGTGGGGAAGGAGAGTGCCTCAGCTCGCCATGCTGCAGGCCTGATCAGGATCGGACCCTTGAAGCATTTCCAGCTCACTTTTAAATGGCAACTGCATCCCCATGGCAGACCTGAGGACACGGTCATGTTTCGATTGGCCCTTAGCCTGGGCACCTGGAGATATGTCTGGCAAGGGAGAAAACAGGTGTGATTCTAGTAGCTTGCTAGCAGCGGCTGAATACCAACTGGGCTGAATTTGTCTCTGCCCTGCTTTCAAAAACATGTTTGGCAGGGGAGAAAGAAGGGAGACTCTAGGTAGCTTGCTACAGCAACTGCATATTATCTTGGCTGAGTTTGTTTCTGCTCTTCTTTCAGGTGATTAGCCTGGGCGCGCCCAGGGGCCCAAGCCAAAGTTGGCCTTTAGCTGTTAGCATGCCCGAATTAGGGAGGTTGTTGATCAGGACCAGCCCCGGATATGTTTGTGTTATTTTAGGTTTGCTTTGTTTATTTAAATATTCATGATTAACTGGGGCATATACTTAATTGTGTTTTGGTCTTTTCTGGAGTCACTTGAGGTCCTTTCGGGGAGAAAAGTGGCATAGAAAGGCCAGCGTAGAGTAGTGGCTAAGAGCTGTGGTTTGGAGTGGTGGAGTCTGATCTGGAGAACTGGGTTCGATTCCCCACTCCTCCACATGAACGGCGGAGGCTAATCTGGTGAACTGGATTTGTTTCCCCACTTCTACACACGAAGCCAGCTGGGTGACCTTGGGCTAGTCACGCTCTCTCAGCCTCACCTACCTCACAGAGTGTATGTTGTGGGGAGGGGAAGGGAAGGTGATTGTAAGCCAGTTTGATTCTTTCTTAAGTGGTAGAGAAAGTCGGCATATAAAAACCAACTCTTCTTAAATATATTTTGCATTTTGTATCATTAAACAAGGTTTCCCTGTATCACAGTGGGTATGTGGCAGAAAAGGCCCAAACCAGTTGATAGGATATTCTATTTTATAGGTGTATATATTGGGTGGTGGTTGTTTTTACTTTTGCAGTTTGTAAAAGCTCATACTTTTCACAGTAGTCTCTTTGAAGCAATAACTGGAGGAAAAAAGGTTTCCCTTGGACAGCAGAGAGGATTACAATTTTCATATATGAACCATGGAGGTTTTTCTCACTGTCGTTTCTGATGTGATGGAAATGTCTGTGGAGCCCCTGGTATATAACCCTAAACGTAAAATGAATAGATTTTATACTGAATCATGTGGGGTGTCTCAAATTGGCCTTCCTACCAGCTTGCTCAACTCCCAGTTACTAACAGGCTTGTGACAAGAACATGAAGTTCAAGTTAATGCAGCATGCTCAATGGCTGTTCTGTAATCCCTGACCTGAATGCTTTGAGCGTGTACCTAACCGTTGCTTTTTTACCAACAATTGAGTGGAAGAGAAAGCTTTGCACATGCACTCAGAGTTTGGCACTTCAAGAATAATAGTTTGCTCATGTCTAGAAGGACAAATAGATCCCCTTTAGAAGTGAGAAAATGGCTTATTGTGAGTGAAAGCTGCAGTATACCATTGTGTGTTCTTCAGTGAACTGTTTCCCATGACGTATGTGGCAAGAGTACTAAAATGTATTATCCAGCACTATATTTGTTGTAGTGAAGTTTCAGCAATAGCAAAATCCACTCTTGCTTACAGTGTAAAGGAGTAAGTACATGGAATATATTCACTAGATTAAATAATTGCTTTAAATTTGTGCTATAGGGATATTCAAGCACAAGTGATTGGTGGAGCCCTTGAAAGTATATTTTTTTATGAGATACTCAGTATTCTTAATTTTTTATTATGCTGTTTATACATTCTTTTTTTCCTAACTGCTTGGGTAAGCTGAGCTTTTTTAAAATCCCCTTTTATTTCTAAAATGCTATGTGTATACAGTCTCATTAAATCTTTCCATTATCTTAAACTTTAAATTGAATGGGGTGACCCTGGTACATACACCCACAAAAATCCTTTCAAATCTTAACCGACACAGAAGTGAATGAAGAAGTGACTCAGTTAAAGATTCAGCTCAACCCTGTTGCCTATTTACCTAGGAGCTAGTGCCGCTGATGCCAGTGGACTTTTCTAGCAAATAAGAGTGCACACAGTTGTAGCCTAAATGTTGACACATGCACCGTCACAATCCAGTAGCTGATGACAGGTTGCCTTGGCTTTGTTCACATGCCTTGCACACGTAGACTAGACAGAAGTTTTCCTTTCCATTCTTGCTTCTATAGTTCTGCCTGCTGCGTCTGCTAGTACACCAACAGCCTGATCCCATGGATGGATCCTAGATAGGGTTGCCAGGTCCCTCTTTGCCATCAGCGGGAGGTTTTGGGGGCAGAGCCTGAAGAGGGCGGGATTTGGGGAGGGAAGGGACTTCAATGCCATAGAATCCAATTGCCAAAGTGGCCATTTTTTCCAGGTGATCTGATCTCTAACGGCTGGAGATCTGTTGTAATAGCAGGAGATCTCCAGCTATTGCCTGGAGGTTGGCAACCCTAATCCTAGATATGCTTGACTTTCCATAGAACTGGTCTGTATGCCTCTCAAGACACTGTAAGCTGGCCTCCACACCACGTCATAGTTTAAAAATTATACTTACTAGTTGGGAGGCTTTTAACCTGATACCACACAGTTAAACACATCTAGGGTTTCTGCTTAAGTGTTCAAGCTGTTAGCATGATGAATGGCATTTATATGTGTGTGTGTGTAAAGTGCCTTCAAGTCGCAGCCGACTTATGGCGACCCCTTTTGGGGTTTTCATGGCAAGAGACTAACAGAGGTGGTTTGCCAGTGCCTTCCTCTGCACAGCAACCCTGGACCTCCTTGGTGGTCTCCCATCCAAATACTAACCAGGGCTGACCCTGCTTAGCTTCTGAGATCTGACGAGATCAGGCTAGCCTGGGCCATCCAGGTCAGGGCCCATCAAGGTCAGGGCGGCATTTATATATGGGTGCCTAAATGTGCTCTAAACTGTAGTTCTCTCCTTCATATGACTCTAGCATCCAGTTCTACTGCCCGGTCCAGTTCTCGAAGGAAAACTCTGGAATGGGTAAGGAAAATTCCTGAATGGGTCACGGAGATCCGGATACTCTGTTGAATATACAAGGAGGGATGCCAACCCCGGCATCAGCAAATTTTCTGTTTGACTGTGCTTTCATTTGGCTAGTGTAGTCCCTTTTGTTTTGTTTTTTAAAACCAAAAATCTAATACAGAAAATAGCCTCATTTATGTCTAAGATATCATGGTGATCTCCTGAACGAACTACTCAGGATTGTTTTTTAAACATCCACAGTAAACATATAGCTGGATGTTTTGGGGGCCCTGTGTGTCACATCCCACCCATCTTAATGCATGTTGATTCTCTTTTTCTATACCCGTATAATTCATTCTTAAATAGCAAGTTTCTTCTAGGCCTAGCCACCTGCTTTCTAAAATGCAAGTACTTCTATCACTCTTACTTTCATGCAGTGACTTCTACTTGTTCCTTTGCTGATCTCAAGGTGAAGAATTATTTTCTTGTCTTTTAGTTCCAGCCTCTGATTTGGCTGCCTGACTTTGCGTCATTGTCACCAGATGCATTTTCCTAGTGTGTATGCGCTCAAACATTTAAGAATACATAACTTTATTTTTTTACCAAGAGTGAACTTTATTGCCACCTTCAAAAGCGAGGAGCTGCAACAATGAACAACACAGGCAACAGAAACTATCCAAAAATGCTATTAAAAAATTAGTTATTACAAAAATAAAATTTCCCCAACAGATCTTAAGCCATTTCAACACTTGGGGAGGAGAGAGTCTTTTCTTATTACAACTCTTTCTGTTATGATTAGTCCACCTTCCTTTCATGGTTCTTTGTGGGAAAGAGATGAATAGTTCTTTTCCTTTGGGAGAGAGAAAAAAACATGTTTCAACCTTTTCCAGCTCTTTTTTAGGGTTCTGTCCCCCCTCTAGTAGGAAAAGAAAATAGAAAGGGATGATTGCTCTAGCTTGAAAGATCTGTAGTACACTTGGGAAAGAAATTTTAAAAAGCTCAAAGCATGTTGAATCTTTTTTAAGAATAAAAACCTTTAGCTATATTGGAATAATTAACACAACACTGACTTATCACAACTCATGTCTCCTAAAGTCTTTCTTCTACCTGTACCAGATTTCCTCCTACATGGTTTTTCAAGGAAACCACTTCTTCAAGCAATCTTTTGCATTCAGGAGAAAACTGATTTTAGGGTGACTGTATAGAAAAAAAGTACTTACTAAACAAAGGAACTGACTGGTTTGGGGGCACATTTGATTCTGAACAATGCTTGCTACTTTGCTTCTGTTTTCTGCCCCCCCCCCCCAATGCTGAAATACAACTTGGACAGTGTCAGCATGGGGTTAACTAAAATCCTGTATTCTTTCTAAAAATGCTTTCTAAAGGAAGTGTTTTGCATTCTTAAAGAAAGCACGTATTTCATGCTCTAAAAGTCTGAGGTTTGTAGTTGAAAAAGATTAAGTAAATAATTCAGGATGCGACGTGTTTACCTGTTAATAATTAAGCAGGTTGGTCTGTGTACTTTTTATAGACTTTAGAGTTTTTTATTTTATTTATTTATTTCTAGTTCACGTGTGCTGGTTTTTAAGTTAACAAAGCTTCATCCATGAAGGGAAGTAACAGAATGAAAAGGGGGGACATAAAGACCTGAACCCCACTAGCTAAGTAGTTGTTTTCTTATGGAAATGTATATGTTTTTTCATTGTTTAGTTAGAATGGGAAGATGCTGGGACCTCTAATCTTTGGATTAAATTAGAGGAATAAGAAAAAAAAAGATCTTCCTGATTAATAAATTTTATTGCATATTAGCTTAAAATAATTGTGTAATGAAGAATTTCTCTTGATAAATATTTCTGTGTATGGTTTGGTAAGTGATATGAAAGTAAATTATTTTAAAGAAAATTTTGAAACTTTGCACTTTTTAAACTGTAGGAACATTTTCCTGTTTAGTGAAGGCCCTTAATATAATTCAAAGCTAAGCAGTTTTAGGTCTCCACCACTATCTGGATAAGGGACTGATGGATAATTGATGTATATACCACACTAGATGTCTAGAAGAGCAGAATACAAATGTAATAAATAAGTGAAATGTTATCCATCTGAATGCAATGAAATCTGTTAATCTTAATAGGCCTAGAATTGTACCTCTCATTTTCAGTATTTAAATACAGGATTAAGAAGGTACTTGGATAACAGAATATTTTGCTTTGGTCCTGTCTTGCCGCATAGAAGTAATCACTGACTGATATATCTTGGGAGGCTGATGTCCCCCTCAATTCATGTTATAGTTTTTGCTTCCCTCAGTGGCAAAGAAGGTAGATACTTATGCTAAAAGGATTGTTCGTTTTACATATCCCATTTAATACTTGTTTTTATGTTATAGCTTCAAATATAGGGGGTCAACTACGTCCTGTTTGGTTTTGCTGTGTAAATACGTTTTCTGGTAACTAGTCATAGATAAACTATGAACTAATTTGATATGTAACACCTAATAACTTTCTGTTACTGTTGACATAGGTTGAAGATGAATTAGCAGCTTACCAAGTAAAAATATTTGTATCCCCCTTTATGAATTCTCTGACTTAAAAAAGTAGGCCTCCAGTTTTGCAATACTAATGCAGTACAATGAGTATATTTGAATGGCACTTTACTACTTTACGGGATAATAATAGATCAACAACAAAGAATATGGTTAAATATGATTATATTTAAACACTTTTTAAAGGGGTGAAGAAAACAGAGGAAGAAAAAGGGTAACTTGGAGGTACTGGGGGTAGTTTTTCAAAAAGCACTAAGTAAACAAAGTTTTCTGGCATACTTTTAAAGGTGAAACGGGAAGAATGGTATCTAGAAGGGGCATATCTTTCTTTAAGGGCATATCATATTCTTCAAGGCATATTGCATTCTAGTCCAATTGCCTTCTTAATAAGGATTGACTTAATAAGGATTGATTTCCATCCATCTGGACGTGTTGAGTTGACATATCATTTAGGTGCACAAATAAATGCCAAGCCCATAATTAAACTCTGCTTACTGAATAATTGTGTTTGTATGGATATTGTTCAGGCAATACAGTTTGAGGATGGGGACAGCACATTTGGAGATGTGAAGTTTACCGCCTTCTCCTAATGAATTATAAAATCTGCCATGAGAGTTTAATGTAATGGATGGCATCCATTATGAACAGCTCTTTAAGGGAAGGCTATAGTAAGATAATTTCTAAAGAAACATGGATTTAACAATATGTTTCCAATATATCAGAACTTAGAAAGAGTGCTGCAAAACAATTCTAGGTACTCTTGGATAAGACTGATTATGTAGATCTTATTCAATCTGGATTACAACCTGGTCATGGAATGGAAAGCACTTTAGTGTCCTTGATAGATGCTCTATGCCTGTCAACTGTCTGTTGGTCTTCCCAGAGTGCTTTGTGGCCTTTGATGCCAATGACCATGGTAACTTTGTGGGCCTCTGGCCATAATAAACTGGCTTCAGTCTTTTCTTGAAGGAAAAGCTCAAGATTGTGTTTGGTTCTTCTCCGTAGCCACTTGTTTATCAGATATGACAACATTCCATTCTGTCCCCCATGCTATTTTAATATCTACATGAAGCATCTGGAATAAATCATCTTGATCTTTGGGGGCACAATGTGATCAGTATTCTGATGACTCACACCTTTGTCTTTTCTTTCCACCTAGATTTCAGGGAGGCTGTAAGAAGTGCTAAACCAATGTGGAGACAGTGAAGGGCTGGATGAAGGTGAATAGACTGAAACTAATCCCCACAAAATGGAAGTTCTTAGGGTGTGGGAGTAAAATTTACTGGGGAATAGGTGTTCAACCTATTTTGGATGGGGTTACTGAATTGAAAAATCAGTTATGCAGTCTAGGGATACCTCTGGACATCTGATTGTCTCTGGTTGAATGTGGCAGTTTGCTAGGAATGCCTTTTTCTGTT
Source organism: Euleptes europaea (assembly GCF_029931775.1). Classification (NCBI taxonomy): domain Eukaryota; kingdom Metazoa; phylum Chordata; class Lepidosauria; order Squamata; family Sphaerodactylidae; genus Euleptes; species Euleptes europaea. The sequence continues at coordinate 30,905,883 of NC_079323.1, forward strand.
TAGGATTTTTTGACTATTGTTCCTTGGGGGAAAAAAGCAATTGTGGCCACATTCCTTGGTGCCATGCAGGTTAGATTACTGTAACATGCTCTTTCTGAACCTGTCCTTGAAGACTGTACTGAAACTTCAATTGATACAAAACATAGTGACATGTATCTCGATGAGACTTGCTGGATACAAAACTATTGTGGATCCAACTATACTGGTTGCCAGTATGTTTCTGGCTGGCAGAGGAGCCACAGCCAAGTGCAAAATGGCTGCCACAGAAAGCTGAGCTAAGTGTACACATGCGCACGCACGCACACACACACACATAAGGAAAGGAGAAAGGGAATATAAAGGGAACATACAGGAGAAGCCCAAAGGGGGTTGACAAATATGCAAAGAAGTTGGTGAAGGAAGAAACAGGATAAACTACGCAGAAAACAGTTTAAAAACTCGCAAAACTATCAAGGGGGGAGGGAGGATTTGAGGTACACATACAGTTTTAAATTTCGTTTTGATTTCATGGATCTTCTGGAACAGATCTCTTGTTCCTTTTTGTTCCTTTCTATTTCTTTACATTGGTTATTATAATAGTTCTTTGGGCCTGCATGCCAGTCGCTGTAACACAGCATTAGACTTCTGATTCTATCACTTTTTACTTTTGCGTCTTGTCTATCTTTAACAATTTTAAGGGTTTCATCAGTCATCCACTGAGACTTTTCATTTCTTTTGGCTTCAGGAGTAGTCTTTGCACATTCTTCCCTATAAGATCTCTACTTTCAACCCATAGTTCTTCTGGCTCACATTCACTTAAACTTAGTAATGCAAATCTGTTCTTTACATGGTCTTTAAACTCTTCATGAGTGTTTAGATTGTATTTTGGCACTATGAATGTTTTGGTGTTTTTCTTCAGTTTTATATTAATTTTCTATATTAACAATTCTGTATTAACAATTTTCTACATTAACAATTCTATATTAATAACAATATTAATATAGAACTATATACAGTTCTATATTAACAGTCTGTACCACAATCAGCTCCTGGTCTCGTTTTAGTAGACAGAGCATAAATGTTTCATCCAGGATTGCATAATGTCATTAGTGCCAACGTGCACCCTGACTGCTGACTCCTCCCCAGCGCTATCAAACTATCTTTTTGAGCCTGCAGGCACATTTAGAATTCTGACATGCATGGTTGGCACAGCAACAAAAAGGCTGCCCCAAAATGACTACTGCAATAGACGAAGCCAGCCACAACAATATCGCCACAGCTTAACTTCAGTAACACAGGGCAGATCTTTGTGCCATGGTGGCAGCTGCTGCCAAAGCAACATTTTAAAAAAATCTTTAAAGCTAATCAGAAGCCTCGTTGGGCAAAAGCCCTACCTGGCACTACCCACTTCCTAAAAACACTTGGTGGGTTATTTTTGTAACCACATCCATAAATGTTTAAAGAGGAGTACTTTAGCACACAAAAGCTTCCTGATGAATGATACAACGGTAAGAAACAATTTTTTGGGAAAGAATAATCTTTTTTGCAGAAGGCAATGAATCAATTGATGCAGCCCCCCATTGCTGGTGCTTCATCAGTGGTGACGGATTATAGTTTGTGAAGAGGCAAATTTATTTCTGTAGCATAGTTTTTGAAAGTTTGACTCATATTCTCACCTTTTGTAGGTCCTTTCAGAGGTAGTATTTTGAGGAGCTCTTCTTGGACAGAAAAATCACTGAACACCATCTTCACAGTTATTGCCAGCTGAGAAGTGTCTGTTATGTCTGTGGATTCATCCAGTTGGAGTGAAGGCCACAGACACTTCTGCAAGTCAGTTAGCAACTGATAATCCAGGTCACTAGAAATGGCTTAAATTCTTCTGGTCACTGTGTTCCAGGAGAGCTGCAATATCTGGATTGCAGACATGATTTCACCTTTATTGTGAAAACTTTCAAAAAGTCACTCACCAACAGGTTTCTTCCTTTTTGCAAGCAAGTTTGCAGCTATAAAAGATGCAATTGTGGTGTTCTTGCTTTGCACCCAAGGCTTGAAGAACAGCGAGTATTGCAAGGCCAATTTTGCTTTCAGTTCAAAGATGTTCAATTTACGAATCTCAGGACTGAGCAGATAGTTCTTTGAAAAGGTGCTATGTTGTTTCTCAAATTGTCTTTTAACATTGTGCTTTTTGGAGACTGCAACAGCTAAAAAGCACAACAAACAAACAGCTTTGCCTTTTGCATCCACAAAACAGTATCCTTCTCCAGAATATCTTTCAGTCAGAATTTAAAAAGTAGGTCCTAGGTTTTTTGGTAGGTTCCCCACTCATTTTGACAACTGTAGAAAACAAAAATATTAAATGTTTAGTTTCTTGCCCCCTCGCCAAAGTAGAAGCCTTCTTACTCCTCCCAGGCACTGCTACTCGGAAGGGAAAGAAGACAATTGGCTGGGGGGGGGGGGCTTTCCTTTCCCCCTCCCTTCAAGCTAGTTAGTTCTAGAGGGACTGTCCAAGCCAGCCAGGTCTGGAGATAAAAGAAAGGATCCCATATCAAATAGCATTTGGGAGGAAGAGGAAAGTGTGTCAACAACTACTGGACTGACTAAGCCACACAAAAAGAAAGCAAAGCTGTAGCAGGTCAAAGAAGTTACTTGAGCCAAGTCAGTGGGTAAGAGGGAATCTCTCTTCCATGTGCTAAAACAAACACCCAGTCAAAATCCTCATGCTGAAACAAACACCGTCAAATCTGCCACATTCCAAGCGAGTGTTGGCAGGTGCAAAAAAAGGTTCCATGGGCGCTCTTGTGCTCGCAGGCTGTATGTGGGGACTCCTGATCTAGACAATATCTATAACTTTTGCATCAGACAGGCAAGTTACTTACCCATGCAGTCAAAATGCCTGTCACAGCTCTCACTCTCTACATTCCTAATCGAATCACCCATTTCCAAAATCCCACCATTAGGGTTCTGCATATCGATATACCCGAAACAAAAATAAACCTGAAATTAGCCGTTTTGGCAATATTTGGGTTTCAGTTTTACCGAACGCCAAAACCTAGGGATCTCCCGAAAGCCGAATAGGCCATTCCCAAAAAAGCTGAATAAATATTCAGCTTTTTCGGGTTCGGCTATTCACCTTTGCTTAGATGCACGGCTCTGAGCTTTCTCCCATTGTTCTATCTTTTTTTACTGGTTTTATTAGGGCTCTATGGTTGGGGCCCTTTAGAGGTCAGCATCGTGTAATTGGAGCCAACTTGGTCTGACAAGGGTTGAACCTGGATCAAGGATAAGGGTTTTCTAAAAGATGGGGCTCACTAAGTCCAATCCGGAGGGTTATACCCTCCAACTAAAAAGAACCAGCTTCAACAGCTGCTCACACCACCAGGCTTCTGAAGGATACTCCCTCACCCGCTCAAATGAGCAATCTCCTTCAGATAGCCCCCATGGTCAAAACTTTGGCTGGCTCCAATAATGTGTGTGTTAAGTGCCATTAAGTCGCTTCCGACTCATGGCGACCCTATGAATGAAAGTCCTCCAAAATGTCCTATCTTTGAATAAATAATACTATAATAATAAATAATAAATAATCCAATAATACTCCCCCTGAAAACCTGCTTTCAAACTGAAGTAAAGGCTTTGTTTCCCCTCACCGTGACCATCTCTTGAAATCAGATTTTTGATGACCACAATAAAGGACTGTTCACAGGATGTCATTTGCCACCAAAAGAAATGTTTTCTGTGCCATATTTTTCTTGCATTTAAGCCGTTTTCCTCAGTTTGGAAGCTAATTTGCATGGACATCATGCTATGTGCCCCAGATATGAGGGGAGGCCCAAGACTTTGAGGCGCCAGCCTGCCAATCGGCTCTTTCTGCCAGACTTTGGCAATGCTGAACTTCTGAACCTGAAAACCGATGGACATCTCAGCTCGCAAATGCCTTGCAAAAGTTCACCAAACTTCAGTGACCATCTAAGGAGAGTCCCTTGCAGCCACGCTGCAAATTTGGTGACTCTACCTCCAAAAATGCCCCCACAGGAGCTTTTAAAAAATCCCCATAGACTATAATGGATCCTAATTTTTTGGTAAACCCAGAAATACACCGAATACAGATATTTACTTGTATGGGTATTTGGCTTATTCTGGGTTTAATGAAAAAAATTGGGCCCAATAAACCCAAATTTTACCGATTTTTCTTTTTGCACCCCCCTAACTTCAGATAGGTATCCTTGGTATGAGATGATATTGATCCATCACCCAAGGAAGGGTTCCCTTCTAAGAAATCTCATCCCTCCTCCTTAGACTGGCACCCTTTGACCTCGAGACTCTCACCTCACAACAGCAGAAGAGCTCTCAGGACAGGAGTGGGACAGTTTAAACATTCAATTTATTGTGTTATGATTTCAGGATTACCTTGATTCATGCTTCTCTTGTTCCATGTTCCTGTTATATATGACGGACAGCATTGGATATTCCTTTTGCATCCATGCACATAAACAGCTGAATCAGCTTTAGTCCAGTTGTATCATTAAGAATTACACTACTCGTAGTTGTCCTCAGCTTTGATTGAGTGGCATCCTACATGGGGGTTCCATCTTCCCATACTATATCTTTTCTTTTCTTTCATTGTCTCATAACACTTGCATACTGGGGAGGAAATGAATTAACAGACAGGGCAGCATGAGTTATTGTTTTGTGTTATCTGCTTTCATTGTTCTATGAATGCTGAGTTTCAATTAAAGTTTATATTATAATTATGCTTTTTAATTTTAGATTGGTAGCCTCTTTGTGTGCTGAAAGGTGGTATATAAATGTAATGTACCTATGGTCTTGGCAGAAGACAGTGTTTTGTATATCCTGAAATTTGGGGAATCCCTGATCATACGTAGCAATTTGTCTGAGACAGCTAGCTCTTGCAAAGTAGTTGAATTAATTCTACTGAATGTATACCGCTCATCCTACTATTTCACGTTTTTTTTGAAATCTTACCATTTGAGACAAGCCTTAAAATGCCTATATTTGTATTGTGGAAAATATTACGCTGTCTAATCTGTATAGTTTCTTTAGTAAGGAAACTTTTAAGATTATTACTTTTAAGGCTAGAGTGTATCACTGCCTCAGAGGCGCTTAATTTGGGATTGTGAACAGAATCATAATGTAATGAGGCTCTGACTGCAGTTTTATATACTTCCCTTTTCTCCATCGTGTTGGGTAAAACTCAGTTTATTTGTCCTGTTCAGGCTCCTGATTAGTGCTAATAGTGGGGATGGAGACAGCCCAGGTACCTCTGTTCAAAATAGTGACATCTCCCATATTTAGAGCAAATTTAAATAACACAGCAGTACTTGAAATGACAGGCTAAGCTTATCACCCTCTCTCGGTGAAATTGCTGTACACTGGAAAAACTTTTTATCCATACTGCAAGCAAAGGTCATGAATACTTTCCAAATAATTATATCCATTCAATTTATTTTGGCAAAAAAAAATGTGTGTGCATAACTTAAAGTAAGGGAACATAAATGAGGTTAAAAAATAGGGCTACATGCTCCATTTGTGAGTTGCTGTTGTATTCATGAAATGGATTTTAGTCATGTATTTCTTAAATGTTAGTAAGTAGCCCTTTGTACTGCAGGACAAACTGCTTATTTATTCATTTATTTATTTTCTATGATGTGTCAAACATGGTTCTGGTATTATTAGGGCAGCTAATAATATAATTAACAACTGTATAAAAGCATATTAAAATATTTCAACAATGAACATACCGTATAAACTGTTCGTCAGTAATGGTTATGGACTATGGAAACTAGTTGGACTTGGTTGTGAAAGGGCATGTCTGCTGTTAAGAAATGTTGAGTGGGTGTATATGCAAGTCTATGGTAGTTCTTTGTTTCTCTTGATATGTGAATTTATTGTAACAAGGCTAGTGCCTATGTTCCCTGGACAATGCTTGATGCAGGACATGTGTGATCACATTTTCTGGGTGGTGGTGGTTATGGTTTAGAGTAAAATAGGCTCAAGGGTGGGGATCTGAATTTGATAGTAATAGAAGTTTCTTTCCTCTTACTTTGATTTAAATCACCCACCTCAAAGTTACTATTAACCCAACAGGGTACCCCTGTAACCTGTAATTCCTTCTGGTGATGATAATTGTAGCTATGGAGGGAGAGAAGGTGATTTGAATTAGGAAACCAGCCCTGCTTTGATCAAATCCGGATCTTCCTGCACCTATTTTAAAGTATCCTTTGCTCTGGCCTTATGTATGCCAAGAAGATCCTTTTTGTTTTCAGATATTTGAAGTGTTTTTTTTAATGACTGACTTATATGCAAAGTGGTGAAAAGTTAGATATGTTAAGCCAGCTCAGCTAATTCTCTTGGAGCTTTTTGGTGGCTTTTGACAGCATCTAGCATGGTATCACTTTGAATTGCTTTCTGTGACTATATGCACATATTTCTTTGATACATGTCATTTCCCCAAAATCTTCCCTTCCACATTGTCCCCTGCATTCTGTCTGTGAGATATGATCCACTGATCTGCACCTGGGAGAAGGTAGTGTGGAAAGTCCCATTTTGAGTGCATCATTCTTCATATAGCCTACTCTAGTTGTGCAGTTGAGTTAATGGTGAACTACAAATATAACATACATGAAAGATTTCATTTGTAGTTTCTTTGGCACATACAGCTGATTACAATCTAATCAAATTCTGTTTTTTCTTAGTAGCACAAGTAACAGTGTTAATTGGTTCTTGTAGGTTATCTGGGCTGTGTGACCGTGGTCTTGGTATTTTCTTTCCTGACGTTTCGCCAGCAGCTGTGGCAGGCATCTTCGGAGGAGTAACACTGAAGGACAGTGTCTCTCAGTGTCAAGTGTGTAGAAAGAGTAATATATAGTCAGAAAGGGGTTGGTTTGAGCTGAATCATTATCCTGCAAAAAGTATCAAAGGTAATGTGCTAATCATTGTCCTGCAAGTATCAAGATAATGTGCTAATGAGGGTGTGGTATGTTAATATGGAAACATTGTATCCTGAAGTGATCTGTTAATGTGTGAAATCCAAAGCTAATCTGCATGGCTATTGTGGACTGTAGTCTTTGTTAGTCTGGAGGTTTTCAGGCTTAGCTTCCTGTCCTGAAAACCTCCAGACTAACAAAGACTACAGTCCACAATAGCCATGCAGATTAGCTTTGGATTTCACACATTAACAGATCACTTCAGGACACAATGGCTCCATATTAACATACCACACCCTCATTAGCACATTATCTTGATACTTACAGGACAATGATTAGCACATTACCTTTGATACTTTTTGCAGGACAATGATTCAGCTCAAACCCAACCCCTTTCTGACTATATATTACTCTTCCTACACACTTGACACTGAGAGACACAGTCCTTCAGTGTTACTCCTCTGAAGATGCCTGCCACAGCTGCTGGCGAAACGTCAGGAAAGAAAATACCAAGACCACGGTCACACAGCCCAGATAACCTACAAGAACCATTGAACTCTGACCGTGAAAGCCTTCAACAACAGTGTTAATATTTTCTTGGAATTCATGGCTGCGCTGCCCAAGTGTACTGATCAAGATTCTGAGAAAGTGTATTGAAGATCCTGTCTAAGGATCTGTCCTTGTCCTTGACCTTACTATTTTTATTTTTAAAAATTGTGGAAGTATGAGCAGCAAATGCTAAATAGTAGCATCAATAGGGGCAACAATTGAATTAGATTTGTTCAGTATGGTAGGGCATTGGTAAAGCTATGATAATTGTTAAAACTCTAAAAGTTAAAGGTCTTCAGCCTAGAACCAAAGGACTGTGTGACCAGGTCCATATGCCCAAGAGAGATTCAAATATGTCAGTTTTTTGAACAGCAGCTTCCCATGCCTCATGGTAAAAACTTTCAGGAAACGAAAGGGAATTTGTGACATCGGTTCGCTGAGCAAAGTAAAACGAAGTCCACTGGAAACATACAAGGATATGGGTGAACTGATGGGAGTTCTTTGCATCATGGCCTTTCAGAAATTCTGAGCAGTTGTTAATTTCTGACAGCAAATCTTTTTTTATAGAGGTGATGAGACTTACTTAAAGTTTCCAACATAAATGGTGTATTAGGATGATATTGACTTTATCTGGGAATTATGTCCTTAAGTAAGGATGTTCTTTAAAAAAAAAATTCACCTTTTTACTTTTGGCTGAGTACTTCAAAAATAATGGTATTGACTTAAAAAAAACTTCTAATAACTTCTTCGTCTCTCATACGAGATGCACATGAAGTTTCTTTGGCTAATACAAAACCATTTGTAACCATTTGTAATTCTAAAAGCATTCAAGACCAGTTTTGTAGATTTGAAAAAGATGCAGTTTTTAGCTGAATTATTAAAAGTATTTACTTGTAAGGTGCCTCAAACACATCTTTAGACTGAGAAAATGGTATAATTTTCATTACCATAAGCAATTACTTTTCTGCTTAAAAGAAGAAAAACTATCACTTTTAAAGCAAATGTGTCACAATTCTACCTATCTATTGATGCTTCCGTAATATAATACCTAAGTATATTTTTTCTAAGATATGTAGCTGGTAGGGTGCCTCATGTCTTCCTGTTCATCACCTGCCCAATGATTATGAATGCGTAGGATTTTATTTTGCCTTATTCAAACAGATGGCTATATGGTGATATATGTACACAGTAAGGTATCTACTTCCAACTAAATATTTAGTCATTCAAATGTTGTGAAACAAAAAATGATGTCTGAGAATATCCCTAAACATAAGTATTTATTTTCTTTACAGCAGCAGAGAAAATAAGTGTTAGGAACTGCTTTTAACCCTTTTGGACTCCAAAGACAAAAGGTAATGTTTAAATACATTATAAATATTTAAAGGAATAAAATATTACGAGTTGGGGACCCTCAAGGATTTGCAGGGGGCATCTCACTTTCCTCTCCCTCACCATTTCTGCCTTCTCTTTCTTGGCAGCCTCCATACCCTCTCCCCTTTTCCAATTTCCTTCTCTACTACCCACTGACCAGCCAACCTACCTTAATTTGCCCCCCTGTCTCCAGTTTTTCCTCACCCTCCCCCGGCAGTCTCTGCTTGGGAAAACTCTGGCCACATTGTACAGTGCCAGCTAAGCCAGGGATACCTTACTTCCCTCTGTATCCTCTTCTTCATTTTATCTTCACAACAATCCTGTGAGATGGGTTAGGCTGAGAGTGTGTGACAAGCCCAAAGTCACCTAATGAACTTCTACATAGTGTGGGGGTTTGACCTTGGGTCTCCCAGATCTTAGTTTGAAACTACCCACTACACTACACTGGCTTTTGTGGGTGGGCTGCTGTTGAACTGTAGCAAGCAGCCAGGCCTTGGTGAGTCATGTAAATCTCATGGTAACCGCCTGGTGGTTGCTGCCTGGCCTGGCCCCAATGAACCCTCCCTTAAAGGCCAAAAACAGAGCTTTGACCCTTCCCCTGTATTTTACTGACAGAAACTAAGCCTTGAATGCTGGTAATAGTGTTGTAGTTGCCTAGCAACAGTCACTGAGGGCATCCATTGCTTAAAGCTAAAGGTGCTCTGTTTATTATTTTGGGGGTTTTAAACCTCCCCACAATCTATTTTTGTTAGATTTCACATTTTTCTGCAAACCTGGGGTGTTTCTCAGGTTTATAGAAAGATCTGTGTTGTCTGTCCATGGCCTCAGTCTCTGGATTTAAGTGTCCTCAGATGGGGTCACATTGAGAATTACGTATGTTGATGATGCAGTTGTTATAGTGCACTTACATTTTTTTAAGTACTGTGTATGTGTGAAAACATTCCAGTAGGAAAAGGATGGGCCAAGGGTGCCCAAAACTCCAAGAAGTTTCTAAGAAATTCTATAAATCTCAGCAATAATTTTAGGAATGAGAAGCCATCATCCATAACGCGCCAGCAATAGCTATATTGCAGCTAAATTCTTAAAATCATTCTATCAGTATATGACATGTACAAAACTAATGTAGGTTTTTGGATGCTGATTCTCTAAAGGTTTCTCCAAATAAAGTCATTTAAAAATTCTAAAGCTGTAATTTAAAACACAGTAGAAGTTCATAGTTGCCTGAATTATACAATAATTCATATTTCAACATCAAGCTATTCAGTGCGGAATCCTTGTATATGGAATGTTTTAAAATATATCTAAGAATGCATAATCTGATTTTTGAAGTATTAGATTTCTATTTCTTGCTTCAAAAGGTTTGTTTACTGGTAGCAATAAATGTTGAAAGCCCATATTTTATATACTGGAAATATTTATGGTAGCATTCAGGAGAATTTACATTGGAACTCTGATGTAAGCTATCTTGGCCAAATGTAAAACCACTAAACTAAATTGGGATCTTGTTTTTTTCAGTTGATTTCCATTTGTTTTTCTTAAGGGAAAGCCAAGTTTAATACGTATTCATTCCCTTTTCTACGCTACCCTTAAAGTAAGAAATAATAAGTGAATCACAGGGAAAGAAAACAATGTTACAGCACACACACCTAAGCGACTCGTTTAGTATAGTACTCGCCTTTCTTCAAACAGGGATACTTTTCAGCAGTTCAACTTTTCACGTTGAACAACTGAATTAAGTACCTAGAAGGTCAAGCAAAAAAACAACTAACAAGGCCAAAAATATAATTAAAAGTTAAACCATTAAAAAGTTGTCTAAGTACACTTAAGTTTAATACAAGTTAAAACCAAATAATGCTGATGACTCCGAAATGGCCTTGCAAGGAGCCTTTCAAACACATATATTAAAACAGTACAATTGGCATTATATACAATTATACAATCATACGCAAACCATACATACAATCACATAAAGACCATACACGTTTCGGCGTATTTTCCTTCTTCAGTGGCCGAAAAGAAACTAGCACAGCAGACTGTAAGTTATGTATCTTTTGGGCATAGTTTTAGCAAGATCTCGATAAATATAGAACAGCAGAGCTTCTTTGTCTGTTAAAGGCATCCTTATAAATGAAACGTACAACCTATCTTTAACAAAACATCCAAATCCCACAGTCACAACGTGATATAAAAGTCTGGAGTGATTATCAAGTGTAAGTGAACAACTGGGAGGGGGGGGGGAAAGACCCTTGCCCTTACTAGTCATTTCCAAAAACATAAATACAAGGCTATAGACAAAATGATAATGAAAGTTGGTGTAATTATAACAGTTGCAGAAAATCACTTTGTATTTACACCATATGTCCCCACTTGATAAACTGTAAAGAAAAGGAAAATATAATTGTTATAGTAACACAATTTTGGCTCTATCCTTATTTTTACTGTGTGCAGTTGGGGAGGACAACGCTAAAGTATTGGTTAGAACACTCTCTGATCATACACTTATGATACACTGGTTTTTAACAGGATTATGTTTAAAGACTTTGCTCTGGAAATGACTTTGTAATGTACAAAATACATTTTTAAATACAGTTTTAGCTACCAGTGCAATTCTAAACATTTACCATTGGAATCCTGATTTTTTTCAAACACCTTAGTAGTACATATATGGGGTGTTTTTAATTTAGGCCCTCTAAATGGCATTATTCTGGCTGACCAGTGTTTGTGTTAAGTGTTCTAATTGTTCTAGATATACCAACAGTACTTTCAAGTATAGAACATCAAAACTGTCAACTATCATTAAGCCAAATTTCTTCAGTTGAAGCTACGTGCTTGCCAATCTGGTGCCAAGTTGGTTCCAGTCGGTAGATCTATTAACCTGCTTTCTCTCTTTTCACTGTTCTTCCTATAGTTCCTTGTAATTACAGGAGTAGCGCTTTTGAAACGGGTATGAAGCAAGAAAAGAAGCAAAGAAAGAACATTGCAGGAAATTATAAATAGGTGCATAAGACAGAGTGGCAATGTATGCTCTGTACCAGGGGCTAGCAGTCATGTGAGTGCCGTGGGAAGAAGACTTCTAGTTTTCCAAACTCTTCTAATCAACCTTCCTCATGGCTTTCAAGATTTCTGAATGCCTGCAGGGATGGAAAATGCAGACTCCTAATTTCCCATGCCTTTTCAGTTTAATTTTTGTGGGGCTTACTTTGTGTTTAATTTCCTATACAGTTAATTAAAGGAGCCTTGATGAGTGCAGTCCAGTGGTCAGACCTGAGGCTATATAACTGGCTTCAAAATATAGGTTCTTTTAAAAAGTCTTCATAGCTAGTTTATGTATTTATGAGCATTTTTGTTTTAAACCCCCAATGTACAAATATGAACCTTTTTTCAATTCCTTTATTTTGAGTTTTAAATGTTTAAATTTCTGCAAAAATATTTACAATGGTGAATTGTTTGTGTACCCATTAACAGGTAGATTGCATAACTAGAGAGGTGTAGTCTCCAGGGGTCAGATCAAAAGATGCCCTCCTATTAATGGATGTGCATTCTGTGAATAGAAGGGGTTCTTCCCATGAATGGCAGCAGATTCTTTGTCAATAGAAAAGCGCCTTGAGATCCAGTCTTGTGGGCACCATCCAGCCAAAGAAAAACTTTTAAGTTACTGTATTTTCTGGCGTATAAGACTACTTTTTAACCCAGGAAAATCTTCTCAAAAGTCGGGGGTCGTCTTATACGCCGGGTGTCGTCTTATACGCCGGATGCTCAATTCCAAGCCGGACTGGAGAATCTCCCTGGGGAGCCGCCTCCGCTCTGTCCATGTCCCCGGGGGTTGAGCCGCCCCAGGAGGACCGGTGGTGGCCGCGGGGTTGGGCGCAGTCCCGAGGGCTGGCCCCAGGCCGCGGACTCGGGTTGGGCCACTCCAGGAGGTCTGGGGGCGGCCGCGGGGTTGGGGCGCAGTCCTGAGGGCCGACCCTAGGCCGCGGACTCGGGACAATCCCAAACTCTAAATTTTAACTGTAAAAATGGGGGGTCGTCTTATACGCCCAGTTGTCTTGTACGCCGGAAAATACGGTATATGGACTTTTATGGCAGATATTTAAGTACATGCTTAACAGTCCAGTTCAAATCAGTGAGATTTAAAGGTGTTTAACTTTGGCAGAATTGTGCCCTGTATTTTTGTTCTCATGGCATTATTTTACTTCTTTCCCTTCAACAGAACAGGAAAGAGTAACATTTCTTGGTGTTGAGACTTATTAAAATTACCATTGCCCATTACTGATAAAGCAGTGGAAGAAGAAATCACTTTAGAACTTCAATCAAAAGAGAGCCGGGTAAAAAAAAACGCCTCATCTGGGGAGAGATGAAAGATACCAGAGAGCAAATAGCTGATTATTTTCCCCATCCTATACATATGTGCTGGTCATCAACAGAATAATATCCCAATAAAGAAGTGCGTTGACTTTGCAATTTCGTTTATCCATATTTTGGCATCCAGGAAGTTTATTTCTTGTTCAGAGAAATTCATAGTTAGAGTGATAGTGGGGTGGAAGTTGCTGAAAACCTGGTGAAATCTATTGAGGGCTTCTTTGCCATGAGTCCAGACAAAGAAAATGTCATCAATTAATCTCAAGTAAAGGAGAGGTGCCCATGGGTAGGAGTTCAGAAAACACTGTTCTACATCTGCCATGAAAATGTTGGCATACTGTGGAGCCATGTGGGTGCTCACGGCTGTGCCACTGATTTGAAGGTGTAACTCCTCACCAAACCTGAAGTAGTTGTGGGTGAGAACAAACCTATAGAGTTCAGTGGCAAGATCCTTTGTTTGGAATAGGTCTCTTAAGGCAATGTATAAATTCTTAATAAACACACAAATACATACTAGCAAACAGGAACAAAGCCCCAAAGAATCATGGAAATTGTAATATGATACAACAGGAAAGTAGGACAGGACTGTGCTTCAGCTGCCATTGTAGCTTAGTCCCTACTGTGGGCACTGGATGCCCGGGGGGGGGGGCTCAGCCCCCCCCGGCCAAGTTCGGGGGGGGGCTCACATAGTTTATGCGTATACGTTATGTCATGGTTTTTGATGTATAAGCATATCCCACTAAACTGCTGCTACAATGCGGGCCATCATATAGCTATGCAGAAAGGCGCAGAAATCTTAACTAAGGTCAGAATAAATGTCTGCAGGGCGGGGCAACTTGCATAGTGGGTTTGGCAAATTGTTCACTTAGAAGCAACAGTAATTTTCCCGTTCCAGTTGAAGGATGGTTTTTGTTGGGGGAAAGCAGGTCATGTGAGGAAGTACAGAGGTAGTATGACAACAATAGAGATTATCTGCTTGCTAAGTTTCCAGAAAACATGGGGGAGGAACCTTCCATATGGTAAGAACAAATCCTGATAATTTATTCTACATACATTTAGAGATATACACTCTGTCGGGGTGGGTGTGTGTGCAAACTTTCTTGTTAAGCCAAGGTAGCTGGATCTGCTCATCTCTGATACTTGCTCAGTGATAATAATGCCCCAAAAGTTTCCTCTAAGTGTAGTTAAGTAGAAGTAGCTGGAGTTCTTCTCAAACTAACTTCAGCATGTATTTCAGGAAGTCATAGGCTGTATCTTCTGTTGATAGACACTGTTACCATCTGTTGAATCAGTGACACCATAACCACATCTATTAGCATCAGTACTCGGTAACTACTGTTAAAATAACTGATGCAACTAGAGTAATTCTAGATAGGCTGTGTCAATAATGTTGCTATGTATAATGGGGACAGGGTGTTATTAATATGTAAACATCCTGTAAACAGTACATAGGATAGCCTAAAATGAACTTGGCCACTACTGAAAACCTTTTTTCTAGTATGATAAAGCTTGGAGAAACACTGATAAACTATTTAGTTTTGCTGGCAAAACATCTTGCTGACTTTTATTTTATAACTTTAAAAAAATAAAAATTGAACTTCCAGTCACTGACAGGGCTGTTTTATGAGAAGAGGCCACCAAGGCAGCTCATGTGGCTGCTACTGACTTACCTGCCATGAATAGTAGGCTAGTTAATTGAGGTAGGAAATTGGGGGGAGGGGTTACAACAATGACCACTACTTAGGGAATGTAGGCAACTGCTCACAGGCTGAAATGTCTCACTGGCAGTCTTCAAGCAGCAGCTGAACAAACACTTGTCAGGGATGCTCGAGGCTGATCCTGCATTGGCAGGGGGTTGGACTAGATGGCCTGTATGGCCCCTTCCAACTGTATGATTCTAAAAGAAAGGGAGATAACCTTAAACTGTATAGTATTCTATTATTGAAGTCCCATGAAAAAAGACCTCTCTAAACATATTCCCTGGGATTTATTTCTAGGATAAGAGTAAAACCACTGAAAGAGAATACCCTCCAGTCCTGACAAATGTGTCAAAAGAATATTGTGATTAACAGTTTTGAATGTGCTGATAGATCAATGAGAATTAATGGGGTTATATTTAGCTTTCCATTCTCCCAGCATCAGTCATCAGCTAGTGCAACCACAGCTATTTTGTTCTTCAGACCTAGTATACACAGTATTCAATGGCTCTTTATTTCTTGTATCCTGTACTGTGCTGGCTGTAATCCAAGCAAAAAGGATACAGTAGCCCCACTGTCTTCAACCCATTTGATTATCCCTAGCTGCTTGCTTCTGAACTCCAGAGGATGCAGTGATGGAATCCTTGCAGCCCAAGATCCCTAGCAGTTCCATGTTTACATGCTCATTACAGAACACACTAGCCAGTCTTGAGTGAATTCATAAAAATCTATGCTTGTGATATGCAGGGTGGATATGGTCACAAGGATGTGATGGCAAAGAGTAGAAAGTACTGGACAGTAACCCTGTGGAACATAAGTGTAAAGAAGAGCCCACTGGATTATATAAGAAATGGCAGTAGTTGAACTTGCAACTCTTACAAGAGCTAAAGAGAATATATTACTTTTTATGGAGAAAGTTTGACATTTTCTCTTCTCTCCAGTCTCCCTTAGAGTAGCTTTAACAATGTGCATAGTTTAGTTGCTGTGCTTTCCAGCACCTACCTAGTGGCCAATTAATTTGTACAGTTTTAACTCAAGAAATGAAGTGTGGCAGTGGTGCTACAGTTCTGCAGTGTATATGTTAAATTATGTGGTATTCATATAAAATAAATAATAGGTACCTGACTGGGCCAATCTTGAGCCAAGTATTGGAGCAATGGACTGTTCCCTGAGCAATCAGTGGCATAGAGGAAAGCAGATGGTAGCTATCACTTTGTGTAGTTGCTTGTTTTGGGATCAGCTTGGGTGAAAAACTAGTGATGAGATTCACCAGAGCCGGAACTCAGGTGTTATTTTGCCTTGGCTTTGTGTTTTGAGCTCAGGCTCAAGGAAATCATGGTTGTGATCTGTAAATAATGTTTGGATTACCTGAGGCTAACATACCCAGTATTTCATGTGTGTGTTCTTGGTGTTCAGTGACTAAGAATTATGGTAGGTTCTTCTTTTTATCCTTGCCATTCTGTAAAGGTTCCTTGATGAAAACTGTAAGGACATTTTACCTCGGTCTATTAGTCTTTTTACCAGCTGTCAACACAGAGCAATGCTTTTCTGTTTCGTACACTCGTATAAAATTCAGTAATAATTGGAACAGATAAAATTCATAGTATTCAAAATACAAAATACATTGTATTTCAGGGTTTCGGTTGGGGAGGGGGATTCTCATGTAAAGGTTCAGAGGCAAAGGACATCTTGCTGTACTTCTAGTTTCTCAGTAGAAAAAGGCATTCAAATGTTGTGGTCTAGATGACTACTTATTATGGAATGTTCACTGGCTAAAGAGTGAACTATAGATTCCTGATCTGTGTTTCATATGCCTGACAAAATGTTGGTTGCAATGTGTCACTCATTTCACATTATACAGACCCAGCAGTGACTAGACTCATCCCATCCCATGTCAGAAATTTACCTAAGAGAACACTTTAGTCCTTCTAAACTAAAAACCAGACCATATATTTAAAATAGTTGTGTTATGAGCCACAAAAAATACCTATGGGATTAATATAAAGACTCTGGTCAAATACAAGTTTCAGGATAGCAATTTTAAATTTGCTTTCAGAATCGTGATTTGTATGTTACCAATCTTTGTTACTGAATGTGTTTTAGGGTGGGGCTGCTGCTTTTCCTTTCTTTAACAACTGGAAATGGGGAGTATAACTATTTTAACTAAATGGCTCCACATAGAGAACATTTCTGAGACTAAGCACATTTTAACCAAATGCTGATTTTATTCTCTATTATACTTAAGAAAATAATTTTAAAAATCAGCCAGCCTTGAAGATGAGAAATAATTTTGACATCTTAATTTTATCTCTTTGATTGATAAAATAGAACTCTGACAGGCCAGTAGGTTGATGAAGCCAAAATTTTAATATTTATTGTTTATAGAAAGTACCCACAGAAGGAGCAGTTTCGTATATACTTAAAGAAAAAGTACAACAATGCTAAAGAGAAAATGCAAAATATGATTACAGAGCTTGCTTTCACAGTGTCTAAGATGCCCTGACTTGGATGGCCCAGTCTAGCCCAAACTCATTAAATCTTGGAAGCTAAGCAGGGTTGGCCCTGGTAAGTATTTGGATGGGGGACCACCAAGGAATTCCACGGTCTCTATGCAGAGCTAGGCAATGGCGAACCACCTCTGTAAGTATCTTGCCTTGAAAACCCTACAGGGTCACTATAAGTCAGCTGTGACTTGATGGCACTTTACATGCACGTGCAAGTCACAAAACTACAAAACCAAACAAAAATAAAATTTAAAACATTGCTCTCAAACTGAGGACAAAGCTTTCTTTGTTTTCACGTCTTTGTTTAAATTTGGACTCCTCTAATCTGAAAACAGGAGTTTATGAAAGGATGTTATGTTTTAAGTTACTACTTGCCAAGAGTTCATGTCTGCAGTAGAATTATACCAGGTACAAGTGAGAGGCAACTCATTTCTACCTCACCCACTATTTCCTCTTTCCCTTTTCTGGAAGCCCCCATAGACTCTCCCCTTTTCCTGCTTCCTTCTCTCCTTACTAGCTCCAGGTTGGGAAATTCCTGAAGCGTTGGGGGTAGGGCCTTGGGAGGCATGTTTTGGGGACGTAAGCGACCTCAGCAGAGTATAGTGCCATAAAGTCCACCCTCCAAAGCATCCATTTTCTTTAGGGAAACTGATCTGTGTCACCTGGTGATCAATTGTAATTCGGGGTGATCGCCAGAACCCACCTGGGGGTTGGCAACCTTTAGTACCCATGGAGGAAATAGCTGCTTTGGAGGGTTCCTGGCATTATACCCTTTTGAGGTCCCTCCTCAAACCCCACCCTCTCCAGGCTCCACCCCTCAAATCTTCCAGTATTTCCTCACCTAGAGTTGGCAACCCAATTTCCTTCCCACCCAACAGCCAGCCTACTGTTACCTGCCTCTCTGTCTTAAGCTCCCCCCCCCCCCGCAGCCCTTACCTAGGAAAACTGTGGGCCAGTTTTGTGATGCCAGCCACTGGGCCAGGCCCACTTGTGTGGTAGTGAAAACTGAAGGACTTGTGGGGTGGCACCTCACTTCCCCTCTACCCACTCTGCACACTATTTCCTCTTTCCCTCCCTCTAGCAGTCC
Organism: Euleptes europaea; assembly: GCF_029931775.1. Lineage (NCBI taxonomy): Eukaryota > Metazoa > Chordata > Lepidosauria > Squamata > Sphaerodactylidae > Euleptes > Euleptes europaea. Next base: position 30,924,370 of record NC_079323.1, read on the forward strand.
CCATAGCCTTTCTCCTCACCCTACCTCATTCCTTCTCAGCCATTCACCAGCCTACCTTTTATCTGCGTCCCATCTTCAGCCATATTTATTATTTATTTACTTCATTTTTATCCCATCTTTCTCCACGGTGGGGACTAAACCAGCTTACATTATTCTCCTCTCCTCCTTTTTTTCCACACAAAAATCCTGTGAGGTAAGTTAGTCTGAAAGTATGTGATTGGTCCAAAATCACCCAATGAGCTTCCACAGCAAGATGGGAAATTTAACCTGGGTCTCCCAGACCCTACTATGAAGGTCTAACCAATGTACCACACTGGCTTTCATAGGATGGCTGTTATTGAACAGTAGCTAACAGACAGGCCTAGTTGAATTATGCAAGTTGGGTAGGATCAAGTCACCTAGAAGTTGCTGCCAGGCCTAGGTTTGCCAACCTCCAGGTGGGATCTGGCGATGTCCCAGAATTACAACTGAACTCCACACAACTGAGATCTGTCCCACTGGAGAAAATGACTGCTTTGGAGGGTGAACTCTATGTCATTATTTCTAGCTGAGGCCTCTCCCCTCCTAGACTCTGCTTTCTTCAACCACATTTTCAGGAGTTTCCAGATCTGGAGTTGGCAACCCTAGCGAGGCCTGGCCCCAATGAGTCCTCCCCTCAAAGGCCAAAACAGGCCTGTAAAGGGCTGTGGCCCCTTCCCCTTGCTTTCACTATAGGATTCAGGAAATAATACCTTATGTACATATTATTATATACAATAATATATTCAATTTCTATACCAAAGACTCGCAATCTAAAATACTCAGGGGTGTTGAAAAAGAAAACAGGCAACTCAAGGTAACTTAGGGAAGTATGGTTAAGGCCATTAAGATTTGCTGGGAAGTTGCCAAGTCCTTGGGAGGATGTGCAACCATGGTGTGCCCGTGAATTACAGCATAACCTCTGGGTGGTGCTATGCTGGCATTGCCCCTTCTCGTAAGGACTAGGTTTGCTTGTCCCTATTAGCATGCATATCATCATCTTATGTGAAGACCAGATCATCAAGGGGCAGGCAACAGCACTGGCTTTCGTGTTCACTCAATCAAGTGAGTAGCGGTGGCTGTTTGGAGCGGCAGCCACCAACTAGAAGAAGGAGGCAAGCAAGTGAATGGGTACTGCTCCAGCTCTAGCGGTGGTGGCTGCTGGTTTGTTCCGGCAGGTGAGTGAGAAGCAATGGCGATTCTGGCAGCAGCTATCATTTGCTTTCCTTCCCCCTCTGTCTGTGTCATGGCCAAATTAACACTAAAGTTGGGAACATGCTATCTGTTGCATCAGTACAATGCGCTAGATCTTGATACTACATCAGTGTTCTTTTGGCGGCGGGTGGGGGGGGGAATTACCCTGGAAGTGTATGATTAAATACTGTTAAATGTAAAATCTGTTTAGTATAGTGCTCATAGAGAGAAGCGGGATAAGAAGCGTTGTCTGTCTGTGGAATTTAATGTACTGAATGGTGGGTGTTATTTTTCACAGTTGATTATTTCAGGGAGTATCAATATAGGCTGGAAGGACAACTTTTTCTTAGTAAACGCTTCACAGAGGAATGTGCAAGATAAGCGAGGATACCATTGTTTCCTCCACACAAGGATACCATTGTTTATATTCTTCACTGGGTCTCCAGGCCTCTTGGCTGGATCGGTGCCTCACTTGTATACTGCACCTGAATGAATTTTATAGTGCTGTACATGGAATACTCTGTGTCACTGTTAAAATATCAGATCTAGGATGGAAAAGAAACTCATCTAGGAGTTGTACTCCTAGACGTAGTTTGTAAAGAGAGACAGTAACTCTCATTAAGCATAATTAAACCCAATATTGACTGTAAACTGTTACTTACCCTTAACTTCTTTGCGTATAATGTAGGAAAGGGATTAAGCCGGCAGACAGACACACTAATTACAATCTCCTTTACATTAAAGGTATGATCAGGAAGGTCTGTATTCATAAATAAAACATATTATGGGATGAGAGGCTGAGAAATATGTAAATGTAATGCAGGGGAAAAAGACCAAAGGTAAAAAAAAAAAGCAGAGTGATGTTAGTGGAAGCAAAATGGCACTCTGGCTAATTACCATGAAAAGCATGATAAATCATGGACATGTATCCTTGACTTCTGACTGATAGAACCTGCTGAGTGCAGTCTCTCATGCATAGCTGCCTCTCTACCTAATTTAAACCAGCATCACTATCATTGGAGAAAATGAAGCACAAGGAGGGGGGCAGGAAGAGCACAAAAACATCCTTAAGGGGTTTTTTTTATGTTATACCTCTACCTTCCAGAAATACATAATAATCAGTATGATGTAATCTTTTGGCTTTTGTTTTTCTGTGTGCTCATAGAGAAGAAAGTGTATGCAGCAAGCATACTTTAAGCATGCTGCAAGCAAAAGGACCTCATAGGTCATTTATACATGGAAGTTTTACCTGAAGTTCATTGCTTTTGCTGGTCATGGACCGTAATAAATACGATTGATTGATTGATTGATTGAGGTTCATTGCTTGTTGGGCCCATGCTTTCCTGTTGGGAATCTATGCATCAGCAGTCTCCAAGCTCAAATCAAGTCCCTGCCCCTTTAAATGCTGCTTTGTAATTGGCTTACTTTGTAGAATGCTGTGAGAGAAAAGATCCACTACCTACATCAGATCCCAGAGAAAAGAGTGGTATTGCACCCCCAGGTGCTTCAGCCAACTCATAACAGTCAATATTTCTCTCTGTCTCTCTCAGTCTCAATCTAAAGATTAATTTATTTACACCTATCTCTGCCCCCTCTCTTCTTCAGCCAAGGTGGGGTTTACCTCCCCTAAGCACTGGTGGTCTGCTAGAAAACTCCTTAAGGGGGGATATGCAGCCCCTGAAAAAACATTATCATCTCTTTTGTCATGGACTGATTTTTCCCAAGGCATGAGACTTTAGGTTTAATCCTATAAGGACCATTCATGCATTCTAAGCTTGTTACACTATGAAAGATGGTGACTAAATTAGTTAACAGGTTGGAGCCTCTTTTCTTGGGAGACTGAAGGGTTTGGGGCTTTTCAATTTAGAAAAATGAAAAATGAAGGCTGAACGCTGAACTTCAACTAGAACCACAGTTAAGCTGGTAACCATCCTTAATCCCGTGTTCTGCGTCTTCAGTCATTGCAACTTGCTCTTCACAGGTTGTTCTGATGAATGTCTTGGTGGCAGCTTTTCTGCTCTTGCTGCAGCCTTCTTTGCCTTCTGTTGGTGGACCAGAAGGACAGTGTAGGGGGCCAACAGAGAGTCTGCAGTAGGAGCCTCCCCTCCTCCACAAAAACAAGATCTGTACCATTGAAGAAGCTGGTTCTGCATTGACAGAAGGGCACCATAAGATCCAATCCTATGACTTGAATGCATTCCTTCAAGTAATAACACCCCAAATGACATTTACTGTTTTCAAGCAACAACACATTACCGATTCATAAAGACTGCAATATATTAAAATGTGTAGATCCTTCTCATTTGTGCTTGAGCTTAGTCAATTTTTCTTCTTGTGATTGTCCTTGAATTTGTGTCTTTAATTTTACTTAATTCAAAATTGGAAGTGTTTGATTTTTTCAGATTTTAGCTGAACTGCTGAAAGTTTCTCCCAAATTTGTATAATCTGCAGATTTCAACAGTCTTCATTTCTTTTTCCAAGACGTTTACTAATATAGGACATTTATGCATGGGTACTTGGACGCACGTTCGCCCCCAGTCTGACTCGGTTGTTCCTTGGAGTTCTGCATGAGTTTTCCATCCATTAGAAATGACCTCGCTGCCAGCCCTCGCAATGTTCGGGTCTTCCCATTCCTCTGTTAACCTGACTCTTCCCTCTCCCCTGAGCTCAGCCCGGCTGAAATCTCCATGCAGAAGGCAAAGCAGGGGAAACAGAAGCTGGGCTTCTCTCACAGCCAGTCACAAAGCATGTAAAGCATGTAAAGAGGCAAGGATTCAAATACTTCCTGCTTCCTGCTTTCTCGGAGCTCTTTCTGAGCAAAAGAAAGGCTTTTTAAAACCGAGGCTTGGATTTCTCCCCACCCCCAATTTCTTTCAGATTGTTCCATTTATTGTTTTTTTGTTCTTAAAATGCTTTTTTATGTGGCAATTGGGTTTGGGGGGGATCTTCTCTCACAGTGAGCACTGCGAAGTAAGCTAATTACAAAGCAGCACTTAAAGGGGTGGGACTTGATTTGAGTTTGGAGACTGCTGGTGCAGAGATTCCCAACTGGAAAGTATGGGTCCAGCCAGCAACAAACCTTAGGTAAAACTCCCATGCACAAATGACCATAGTGTTATCACTGAAAGATCCCTGTGGAACACTACATATTGTGTCCCACAGAGATTACTAGCTAACTGTAGAGTTGCAGTTATTTAGTGATGGGTTAATTATTGATATTTTGAGTTATTTTTCAGACAGCTCTATAGTATATAAACTACATATAGTACATGTAGTTTTCTAAGTATAGTTTTCTTCTGAGGGTGGTAGCAAAATCAAAATCTGTCAAAATATGAATTTCTATGCATATAAGAAACTTTTTTTGTTTATCATGTAATCTTATATTGTTCAGTATGTAGAGGGGAGAACTATTAAGAGAATCCTGCACAATAAAAAGTATGTTCCTCCCATAATCATAAAATGTCTCACATCAGTCTGTTGTGGTACATTTGGTATGTTTCCAAATTATGGTATTTGAGAACATCTACCAGATCCATTGAAGAGTAGTATTCTATGGACTCTCGGTAACCACAAAACCTCTACAGTATATAGTTACTGGGGGACATTAACAGGGGATCCTTTGGACTTTGTGTACCTTCTTTTTCGGCCTCTTAGGGACAGGGAAAAGGAGGCAGAGCTAGATTGACAATTGCTCTACTCCGGTAGCGTTCTTGAGTTTTTTATGTAAAGAAAATCTTCTAAAAAAAAAAAAAAAAAGATTTTCCCCAGCTCTCATCTGAAGTACTCCAATCCAGTGACCACCGTCTCATTCCTTGCAAAAACAAAAGTCAACTGGTTGAAATATAGCATGAAGACCTACTATTCAGAAGTCACAGATCCCACTAGGAGTGCCCAAGTTCTCTGGAACAGTTTTCGGAGCCAGACCTGAAAGTATTTGGAGTGTATAATATGATTTCCAGTTTTACAGATATTGTCAAATAAGGCTGCATTCCTAAAGGGGGGAGGCCAAAGCTTCTTAGGAGCCAGCGTGACCCCATGGCGGTGTAAGTGCTAATTTAACCTGGGATAAGGGGTATTTACATTGTCACGGGTGGCATCCATGCTTGCACTGGGACGTGATGCAGCAGTGCGGGGCTCGGACACAGGCACCGCCTCCCGGCAGTGTTTGAGCAGCACAAGTCCGTACACAGGTGTCCTGGGAGGCATTCCTGGGGTGTTCCTGGGGGCAGAGCTACCTTTAGGCAGCTTCCTAACCCCTTCTGCCCCGGGAATACCCTTTCTCGCAGTGGTGTGGCTATGCCACCTTTTTTGGTGGCATAGCCTTGTTGATTTCAACTGGGGATTTCCGGGTAAGGTTTGTGTTTCTTTTCTTTTAATTTTTGCAGCCGGGAATTCTCTGTGGCTGTGGCATGGCTGTGCCACTCCCAGCTGCCATCACATCACACACACACACACCCTGGGACTGGGCTGCCCGAGGTAAAACAACAAATACACAAGGTGGCCGAGCGTTAGAACTGGCTTTGCGTTTTCTGTTTCTTTGAGATCAGTTTTTTTTTTTTTTACAATATTTCTTTTCTAGATTCCCACTTGACTATTCCACCCAATCTAGGTTTGTTATGTAAGCATTTCCTGGATTTGCTTAAGGACATTTTCGGTGGTGCCCAGATGTTATTATTACAAGATTATTCTAAATTTTAACAAGCTAATTGCTGATATATGTTTGAATTTGGACAGAAGGGGAACTTTTAACTTGTCTCTATGGGGTTAAGTAAATACACTAAAAATAATAGTATACCTAGGATTATTTATACTTTATGTGTAATTCATTTCTATATACCTTGCAGATGTATTCATAAAATATAATACTTCATTTAGGAAATTTATGTGGGGTTCCTCACTGCTTCAGATTTCTTGAAAGAAGATACAACTTCCATTCAATGAAGGAAGATTTGATTCCCCTGATCTTAATTTATATACAGGCATACTTGTTAACTTGTACTAATTATTGAGATGGCTTCTTGCAGTTACACTCTATCCATCCTGGGCTCTTTTGGAGGCCTCTTGTCTGGTGCCCCTCGCTAAGTGGAATGCATTAGGGTCTACTTATGCCAAACTGCATACCATTCCTCTTGCAATTTCTGCAACTAGAGAACAGTATCAACTTGATCCATTTCCACAGGCTTGAACCGAGAGGGGGATTTTTACATTGGACCTATTGATAGGTCACGATTAAGAATTTTTGTCATTTTCTGAGCTGAGGTCTAGACATGACTTGCCAACTTATGCAGAATGGCAATACTTACAGTTGCAACATTTATTGCTAACTAAATATGGCCCTGCAGCATTAAGTGACGGGCCATTTATGCAGGGGTATTTACTTCGCAGTCCCTGCTGGACTGCTTCGAGACTTCCTTTGCATTATTCATGATTTTACTGACCTTCAGACGTGACTTCGCTCTGGCTTCCTTCTTTCTCCGCAGTTCTAGGATCCTGTTTTAGGACGAATTTAAATACTGCTTCAAGGCAAGAGTGACGCAAATTCCCCCTATTTCCATACATAGCTCTTAACTTCGGGTTCCTCTCCCCATGCCCATTTTGGCTTCTCCCTCCCACATGTCTGTCCCTCCCATCCAACCTTTTCCCTCAAAGCAAAGCACAAAATAGAGAGCAAAGCCTTGATGAAATGTGCAGGAAGACACCGAAGAGAGGCTGCAAGGATAGTAAGACAGTTCCCTGCAGGGAGCTGTTGAAGAAAGGTGGGGAGGAATACCCAGCAAAAGCACACACAGCCCCTTTAAGAGCTGACCCGCCCCCTCCAAGTAAAGTGTAACAAGGTTGCATTTTCAGGGGGAGGGACTCAGAAGCTCCATGATTCACTGGGGATGCCTAATTAATCACAAGGTACTCCTGGAATTGGGGGGAGGGAACTCTCATGTATATGATGTTTGAGAATTCGGAGCAGAAAACTGTGCAGCAAACCAAACACAGATTTCCCCTTCATAAATGACCTCAGAGTCCCCTTTGGTCCTGGAAACTTGAATTGAATCAAGGCAGAAAACAAAACCTACAATATTTGTTTAGAAATATTTGATGTCAATAAATGACATACAAAGTCTCAGGAATGAGGAGCTAGATTGCTCTATTTTACCATAGCAATGGGATACAGCCTTTATACTTGTTCTTTCCATGGATCTTGAGATTTATGCAGCAAAGAATTATGTTAAAGATATACTGTACACCACAGTGACTCTTTAGCAAAGAACTGAGTAAAATATGCACTTGCTGGCATTGTAACTCGCAGGATGCATCCCTTAAACATATGTTTTGAGTGTGTCCAGTCATTTGGTTGTTCTGGGAAGAAATTACTCATATGGATTTTGTATTAGAATGTTCTCTGATTTTTTAGGATGTCTATGTACTTTTAAACTATTTGCCTAGCTCTTGGAAGCTAACTGATGGTCAGTGGACCCTGTGTGCCCTTACTACAGCTAAAAGACTCATATTATAACACTGGAAAGATAAAATAAATGGATTGAGGACCTTAGAATTCTGTCAGCGTTTGAACACATGGCGTATAGACAGCAATTGCGCATGGACTTATTTTTAGATATTTGGAAACCATTTATTGAAACTTAAAGAAACACCACTGTTATATTTTTGTCTTTTACTTTATGTATATCCTTTTTTAAAGTTTCCTTTGGGTTTTTTTTCTGTTTTTTTAAAAGGAAATAAAAAAGAATTTTATATATGTATAAAAGCATTTCCTGCTTTTGTAGACACAGAATATGCTTAGACCAGTGCCTCAGCTGCATGTAGAACAGTTGACTTAAGACCAGTTTTTGAAGATGCTCAGAGTATGAGTGGAAATGTTCACAAATACATTTCCACTGCGAGCTAACTGTAACTATAATTTACTGCATTACATGAATGTATATGTAGTATTCTAAAATTAAAGCAAGAATAATTAAAAACAAGCAACTTTGTTTCTCATTTTGTGTTTACATAAATGGAAAATAAAGAGGAAATGTAAATTGTCCAATATAATGTTTTAGTTGATTACCACGTTTAATTAAGAAATATCAGGAAGCACGAATTTGTTACTTTAGCTAATATATTCTAAATTTTCATGCATGTCTTTGTTTCTCACAATTAATCACGTTACAGTTTTTGTTTAAGATGTAATGAATACATATCTAAATAAAACTGTAGTTTGTCTTCAATCTTCTGTACAGTCCCACCTTGAACTTTATAACTCTGTTGGACTAAAAGGCACCCCTTTCCCTCAGTGTGTGATGCTGTGTTTCCCGCCAAAATCAATGCACTGAGGGGAAGAGGCACCATTTCCCCTCAGTTCCTTCTTTGCTGCTGACAGAAGACATCTTTTTAAGAAGCTCATGCTGTTCTTCAGTGTGTAAATTGGGATCCTTTTTTGCTTTATATCTATGATGCCCCAACATTCTCTCTTCAAAAAATGTACCTAGTGTGGCACAAAAATGACACAAACGGATGAACATTTGCTCTGACTTTTGTGTCTCGGGGAGTCTCATAACATGGGGGCTTGCCGCAACTGTCAGTGCTTCACCCCCAAAGCCCAGAGTAATCGGGCAGTTCACCTCAAGGCAGCCCTTGGGGAGAAGGCCTTGACTGTCTCTAATACCCTGGCTGCAAAGCAATCTGCTGCATGGGAGCTGTCATCCTGGCTGGAATCGGTGTCTTTGGTTAGATCAGTTCCATCTTACAATCTATCTCGGTGTCAGTCCTGATCACTTGTTCCATTCTTGTCCCAATAGAGTGTGTTGGAACCTCCCCCCAAGAAAGCAAAGTCTAAGTCAAAGCACACTCACAAGGCTCCAGGATCACCTCACCTGACAGATCTAGAGTCCAGACGTTTAGTCCTGATGGTACCTGAGGTTTCAATAATATTGGAGGGGGAGGATTCAAATCCCCTGCCACTCCTCACCTCCAGGAGCCAGAGGACTACTGTTACAAAGGGGAGATACCTGTAGCTCCATCTGTCCCATTAATGGCTCCAAAGAAACCCTGCACAGTTCTGACGCAGTCAGCTCAGGCCATGCCATGGCTGGTTCTATACCCACCAGCTCTGTGGCAGCTGTGCTCTGTCTCCAGCCTATGGACCTGTATGGGGAGAACATTTCCAGCCTTTGGTTTTGGCTGTGCCATCAGTTCTGTTCCATTCCGCACCTCTTTTATAGAACATTCCTAGCCAACATGCTTCTGATTCTGGTGACGACGATGGAACTTCACCTAAGATCGGTTCTGAGTTTCTGTCCGACCTGACCCCGGATGAAGCAGTAGGGGATACTTCTGCAATTTTGCCTAATGAGGACTTGCACCTCTACTCAGAACAAATGTTATGCATGGCCAAGTTCCTTGACAAGGACGTGAGAGTATATCTAATCCCAATCCTAAAAGTAACATCTCAACACCTTCTATTCTGAGGCACCTGCTTTAGTCGCCTTCCCAGTGCTAGAAGATTTCTTAGATTTAGCCATGTCAGTTTGGGAAAAGCTCACCAGTATAAGCCCCGTTATCCACCTCATCCTTCTTTTAAACACCAATCTCAGAGGTACTCCAGGTGTAAGCCCTGACATAATTCTTCTCACTGGCCTTTTCAGTGTCAGGGTCAGCCCAGGCACAGAGCTTCCAAGACCAGAGGGTCTCAGTTGCAGTCTTCAAAAGATTCCCAGCAAGAGCAAAAATTGCTGTTCTGACTAGAATTGAGACATTTTAATTCTCCACAGTTCTTTTGGACAGATCGGCACCCTTCTACGCTGAATGGCTCATCATCACTAATAACACCTGAGTGCTGTCTGCCATTCAACAGGGGTATAGGATTGAGTTTACTAAAAGGCCTCCTTGTAATTTTCCTATGGTTCCTGAGGTCTCTCCACCTGAACCCATTACAAGCTTTACAAAACCTTTTATTTAAGGGTGCCATACAACAGGTCCCATCTGAGGACTTGTCTAATGGCTTTTATTTGTTGCTAGCCAAGAATGACGGTTGGAGTTAGACTATTTTTAGGATTGAGAAAGTTAAATAATTTTTTAAATGTTAAAAAAACGGATTGTTTCTCTCAGTTGTTTTTCAATCATTCCAATTAAAGTTATGGTTCACTATTTTCAACCTCAAAGATACCGATTTCATGTGGCTATTCACCCTTCTCACAGAAGATACCTATGTTTCATGTGTGCAGGGGATTGTTTTCAGAACAGCGTGTTACCCTTTGGCTTGGCCATGGTATCATGAGTATTCACCAAGTGTATGGTGGTGGTCATAGCTTATCAACGTCCTAAGGTGGTCATAGTTTATCAATGTTCTGTACTATAGTTCCCTATCTAGAAGACTGGTTATTAGTAGGTCCTTCGGCCCAGGACCTCCAGTCTCACACCCGGCTCATGTTACTGGCTAGATTGGGATTGACAGTGAACTATGAGAAGTCCATGGTTTCGTAAGTACGTTAGACTGAAGAAGAAAACAGGGTTGCACTTACTTGTAACTCTTGTTCATCAAGTTTCTTCCATGCAGGCACACATTCCCTCCCTCTTGCCCCCCATGAGCCTTTTTCCTTTTTACATATCTCAGGTATCTCTGGCAGCTCAGAAGGAACTGAGGGGAAATGGCACCTCTCCCCTCAGTGTGGTAAATGCCATGTTACATGCCTGAGGTGAGGGATGACTTTTCAGTCCTACAGAGCTAGATAGTTCTTTCTCTGTAGCCAGCCTGTGCATGTGCAGTCTCAATGTATGCCTGCACTGAAGACAACAAACAACAGTTGCAAGTAAGTGCAATGCTGTTTTTGTCCTACATGCATTATTTCAATAAGATTATGTCTTTGAACAAAAAAAATTAACCTCATAAGCTCTAGTGAAATTTAAGTTTTTACTGAAAGTCTGCATAAAGTGACATATCTTGTGATATTAGTGTTTGTAGCTGATTTAAACTGCTTCGGGGCTTGGCTCATAGTGCAACCAAACTAAATTGGACAGTAAATGTACTTAAGAGTTATATACAGCAGTCACTTGCATGCTTACACCATTTACCATCTATATCCACAGTTCAGAAAGTATTTAAACTGAATCCATACTTTAAACTATATGAATAATCCCTACTGCCTCAGTGAGACTTCTATAGTGCTGCACTCTATATGCTGTTTTAAATATTTTGTTAGTGTCATATTTGTCAAATTTGGGAGCCAAATTCTTATTCCAACCATGATTTGTAAATTGTTCTTGATTTAGACATATCTACTCTTAAGGCCATAGAACTGTGCTCTTGGTGGTCTTAAAAACTGAACTATAATTCTCAGTAAATTTGCTTTGCATAAATATTTGCCTGTATCTATATTTTGGAACATATTAGTAAGAGAGAACAAACTTTGTAATACACTCTGTTGCCCTTGTATTCAAATATGTAGCTAATTTTTAACTTGACATTTTTCTGTTACAACCGAGGAACAATAGAAGACTTCTTCTATAGTACATGGCGCTCTTGTAAAATTGTATTAACTGGTACATAAGTGAAGTAATTATTTGTAAAGAATTCTTGTACATTAGCAAGGTTACAGAGTTCAACCCTTGATAAGAAACTGTTGTAATATATAATAGATGTCTGCAGTCAAAGAAAAGGCTGATTATTTCAAATCCCCCTACCTATGATGTTTGGGGCCTCAGTCTCTGTCCCCTCCCTTCCCACATCAGGCTTGCCAATTCATAATGGTACAGTGACAGCAGAAATCACAACTGACAGGAATTCTTGGTCAACGTTGTAGACCCAGCAAGCGTTTGGCCATCAGCTTCCTCCCTTGCTTCCATCAGCTTCCTCCCTTGCTTCCTTCTTCTCAACTTTGCATGGCTTCCCGTCTCTAGGTCTGTATGTCATTTTTCTTTTCTTTTCTTGATCTACCTTTTCTTTGATTACCTGTGACTGCTACAATTGTTTTCTCTAGTGTACAACTTTTTAGTAATCTTGACCTGCTTACCTATCACCTCTCCCTCTCCCTCTCCCTCTCCCTCTCCCTCTCTCGCTCTCTCGCTCTCGCTCTCGCTCTCTCTCCAGTGTAGCATGTAGCTTCTTCATCTCTGGTTATCAACTTTGCCTTATTTCCCTTCATCTGCTGACTTTTCCCTCAATCTATTCTTGTTACCTCCTCGGCACCTGGCTTTCAGCTTCTTTGCCCTTCTTGTCTGCCTCTCCATTAATGACTCAGTCTCTCAGGATCCCTTCCTGGTCCTCAGCCACTGATGTGAGGCTTTAATCTTAGCCAAATGCACAACTTCACCTTCCCTCACAGAAATTGGATGGTTTTATACGAACTGCTGAATGTTCTGAGCCAGCTCACCTGCTTACCCAATCGTTGTTGGAGGCTCGAGAGCCACACTAGTGAAAAGGGATATAAGTTCTTTTTTGTAACAGCTTTGCATTGTACTATTTATTAGTAAATGATCAGGATAAGGCTGAAAGACTCCCAGTCTTGTGGTTTTGGTTACTCAGAACTTGTTTAAAACTTAATCTAAATTTTCTGAAGCGTAATTACATTCTATATTTTGAATACAATGAATAACTCCTTGGATGCTTGCCTAGCAAAAGCTATCCTCTGCCAAAATGTCAACTTTGTCCCCAGTGTAGAATTGAAATAATGGCAGCTTGGAAACTACTCATTTTGAAGAATGTTTAAGTCCCAAGTCCTAACAGTGAGCAATTGTACAATCATTGGTGAGGTGCAGGGAGCAACATTAAGTTTAAATAAGCATTGCAGCTGATATAAGAACATTGCACATGCACAACCCCAGTAGCTGAATCGGTGGCCGGGGGTGGGGGGGTTAGCATGCAGTACCTACTTGCACATGAATTCCCCCCTGTAGGAAGGGGAACCCTTTTTGTCTTGTTGGCTATTTACATTGATCAAAGCAATGAGGGGGAAGGGAATGCTTCCTTAAGTTTTCTTTGAGGGCACAAGCAGGCTGATTTCCCTTCCCTTTTCACATTAAGAGAGACCATTGTCAATGGTTATATATCTTCTGGAACCTTTTCAGCCCTCTTCTGGCTGGTTTTAAAGGTCCCCCACCTTTTAGTTAATTTGCAAAGTCATATTTTATGCCTAGCCGGGGAATCCCCTGTCCAGTAGCACCTGAAAGACCAACAAGATTTTTGGGATGAGATTTCGAGAGTCAAAGCTCCCTTTGTCAGATACAGTTCGGTCCCCTGAATTGATAGACCCCAACCTTGTCTGTGGATGTTCCTTTTGGGCAGTTTTCATCATCTTCATGGGGGTTAGCCAGTTTATTTATAGTAGTCAAAACATACTCAATAATAATTGGAAAAGCATGACAGTAGGTTAATTTTGAAAGCATCCTGAAAAATCTGTATTTCAGTTAGGGATATTCTGGTCCCACCCCCCATAAATTTTATTTTGTATGGGTCTAGGGCCATAGGTAACATTTTATAAATAATAATGATAATAAGTCTGAAGATTAAATTTAAGAAATGCCAGAAGAAGTTTTGACAGGCAATTTAGTCTTTATCAAACTTCACTATGCTCTGCAGTCATTAATTTGCATTTGTGACTATTCTTTTAGTATTAAGCACTATAATACATTCAGAGATATAGTGACAAGAGGTTGGATGAAACAAAGCATTTTTTAAAAAAATCCTCTATCATATGTTTCATAAAAATGAAGTGGTATTGTCTGTGATTAAGCCACGTAGGCTCAATCTAGCTTCCATCAATGGAAAATACTCGCATTGACTTCTTGATTTGAAACAGAACAAGAATGCAGTTCTCTTCGTACTCTGAAATTCCCTAATAATATCACACACTATCCTCCCATCACACTTAGAAATACAGTAGGCAGAATAATAATTACTTTTGAAGACAATACATATAATGACTTCAGAGATTTCAGTTATAGCCATAGAGAATACAAATTCTATTAAAAGTACAATAACAACATTGTAGCCCTATTTATCTGTAGTTATCCATATCTTAAAATGAATCATATTATCTGGTTCTTTTCAACTATATTAGTTCTATTCAAGATTTTAATACTCTGTCACCCCTGTACTATCTGATTGCTTTAATCAAATAACAAGACTAGTATCCATCATGAGTAGTTCATTTTCTTCTCCTTGTCTCTCCTCTTCCAAGGAGGGAGGGATTGTTAGTTTTTAAATGGTTTTATCCTCTTGCCATATGTGTATTTATTAACAAAGTCAAGGTCCAAAGAAATGTGCTTTGTTTTTGAAGGGAAAAAATGTTGAATTTTGAGGTGGCTCTCCCAGAGCCTCTTGCGATTTCATTCCACAACCTTGTTCCAAGTTGGATGAGCCCCGCACAACCTGTCAACCATGTGCTTCATCTTGGTGCTTCAAGCATTCAGTAAGATATCTTGGACTCGGACCACTGAATGCCTTGAAGACAGATAGAGAGAAACAGAGTGTTCTTGAATTGATGTCAATATCTGCAGTGTAATAAGTGAAGGACCAGTTTGATGTAGTCGTGGGAGCTTGTGTAGCTGAGCAGATGGGCTCTTCAGGAAAGTTAGAATGCAAGAATCTGAAATAATGAGCTACTAAAAGGATACAAAATGAAACAAGTTCAACTTTAAGATGTTGTGCAACATAATATTTACCTGTAGAGTGGGTATCTGAAAGTGATTTATGTTTTGTTGCTTTAGTTTTATGGATAATGAGACAAAGGTATTTCTGCTCACACAGATTATAATTGGTATTCTGAATCAGGGGGTTAATTCCCCTGTACCAGTATGATTAGTTATACTGTAATATAAGAAATGGTAGTTCTAAATCCTCATAGCAGGAAATGTTTCTTTTCACAATTGAGTACATTGCTTCAGTGCATGATAGCATAAACAAGAAGTGTCAAGAAAAACCTTACAGAGCTACAGCAATCACTGTTCTATGAACATTCACATTAGAATATTGTAGCACACTTTAAAGACTAATTCATAGCCACCAAGATGGTCTTTTCTGAACAAAATCCAGACCAATTTTTCTGCTAACAAAAGAGACCCCCAGTTTGCATCTCATGCTGTTCTTAAGGGTCTCCTATCCACCAGGAGCAGAATTTTGGAAAGATAAGTGAGCTGCAGTGGGAGGAGGAGAAGCAAGAACATTCTTTCCTCTGATAAAAGTACCTTACGTAAGCAGAAAACATAGTCTGCATCCCAAGAAAAGGTAGGATATAAACAAAGATATAGGTGGTACTTGCTGCTGTTGAGATTTAGAACAAATGTCATTGTGTGGCAGAATGATATCTCTGTCTGCTGTAGTGCTAATTCAGCTGCAGTCAAAATGAGAATATTTATGGGTGATTTGATATTCTGAACCACGGTCCAACCATCTGCAGGTTGGAGGGATCTTTTAATGAAGTATTTGCTTTGTGTTTACTGTTTGTGGCATAGCTTAATGAAACAAATGTAGAAGCCCCCAAAGTTAGTGGGCCAGATTACAAGCAGGTTGATGACTGACTGCAGTAGTACTTTTGGTCAATAGTTTTACTATTTTAGAGCATTTCTGCATAAAAGTGCATTTTTACGTTGCTATGTAACTTTCATAGCTAATCTTAAATCTTAACGAAGTTGTGCATAAACACTAAATTGAAGTTCTAAGGGTAAAATAGCTATGCACAAGCTATAGCATCGACTAAAAGAAACATAGTTCACTTAATGGTTTTGTTTAGGAAAGAGATGGGACACCAACATGAGATTTAGCTATGTTTAAAGTGTCATTTTACTTTATGAAAAAATTACTTCATTGACTGCATGAGTTACATCAGTAAGAGCTTGTTAATGATAGGCAATTTTTCTGGCAGGTATTTCATCTGTCAAGTTGACAGTATGAGATATTGCCCCTGCACATACGTATATAAGCCTCCTGTTCCTCTGTTTGGTTGTTCCTTTGTCTATTAAACTTCAGAGCATGGGGATCAGGCAGTAAGATAACAAAGGTGAATTAGGCAGCAGGGTGAACCTGTGTGTATACTGTAGTCTGATCACATGAGCTCCCTAAGCTTCTGTTTTGGAGAGCAATAATTCATGTTACCTATGAATATTGTGGCATGTATATCAAAGCATAGTCCGCCTATAAATTAGGTGGAAGATAATGAGATCTGGATATTGAGTCCATACTTTTAAAAATGTTTTCACATAATGAGGTGATTCATAAATGATTTCTTAGTATGGAAGACTTTCCGTAGTTGTAAGTGGAATAGACCAAAATTTCACTAAAAGTGCATTCCTGGGGGTGGGGGGAGCCGTTTGGAGGTGGCGTGACTCTGCGCCAGTGTAAGTGCCCACTTATAAGGGGCTCATACACTGGCATGGGGGACATTCCCACTGGTGCCTGGGCGCTACAGAGCTACTCAGGGCTCCTCAATGGTGCAGCTTCCTCAGAAACTAACAGCCTATTCCTGAGCCCCACCGGCAGCCGCGTCGAAAGCCCTTAGGAGGCCGACGAAGGCCTCCGCCGGCGCAGGGGCCCACATTGCCGGTGCCCGGAAAGTGCACGCCAGCGTGAGTGGCCCCAGCGCCGGCGTGCAGGCCCAGACTCTGGTCCCTGGCCGCCGCTGAGCAGCACTGGTCCCAGCTGCCACCGCAGCCTTCCGCCAGCCTCCGGCCGCCGGCACAGGTTGCAGCGGCGAGCCAGGAGGCGTGCCTGGGGCGTTCCGGCGCCGGCTGGGGGCGGGGCCGACGTTAGTTGGCCTCCTGAGCTGTTTCGACTCAGGAACACCCTTCTTTTCTTGTTGAGATATGCCAGCTTTTTGCTGGCGTATCTCCCGTGCAACCCTATGAGGGGTGCACTGGTTTTTTGTGCCGGGTAGAGGTTTTGTTGCCCAGAGCAGACATTCCTCTCAGGAATGTGCTGTAAATCCCAGAAGAGAATGGTGGCGCCGGTGGGGGGTGTTCCCAGGAGTGGAGCTGTTTTTAGTCAGCTTCCTAACCCTTCCAGCCTGGGAAAGCCCCTCACTGCTGCAGCGAGGCACCTTTTTTGGTGTTGCAGCCCTGCTGTTTTCAATGACATTCCCCCCATTTTCGCCTTTTTTATTTTAAAAAAGGCTTTTTTATACTCCACGGCGGCTGGGAAGCCTTTGAGGAGGAGGCATGGCTGCACAGCTGCCCCGGATCCACTCCCCCACCCAGGAATGGGCTATTAGTGGAATTAGGTGAGATTTTAAAGTGATATTTGCATTTAATTTAGAAGTTACTGCTTAGTCTAAATTTCTAAGGAATTTTGAGGGAAGCCAAAATAACAATAAGATTTTCACAGGGATTTTGCACATCCCTGAAAATGAATAAATCCAGACAGTCTTTAAATTGTATCCAGATCCACATTATCATGTTATGGAAACACATCTAATATAACTACCAACTTTTTGCATTAATTGTGACTATTTAAGCAAGGAACAAAATCAGCCTCAGGGTCAGGAGACACTTGAGGATGGGGCATAAAGACTAAGTGGGGAAAGGAAATATTGATTCTTCTTGTGAAAACAGAAGCGCCTTTTCTCTTGTGTTATGCAGGTCTGGGTCAAACCAATATGCTGATGTACCTAAATCACAATAAATCCTTGTGGCAAGGTGATCATGGTTGCCCCTACGGAATTTGTTGCTGTAAAAATGGTCCCCCCCCCCTTTAACATCTTTTCCATTTTAAAATATAATTATCGGGTGATATTTAGATATATTCAGTGAAGAATATTTTTTAAAAATCCAGTTTAGGCTATCTTGATGATTATTTATTTATTTATTTATGTAAAGTGACGTCAAGTCACTGCAGACTTTTGGCAACCCAGTAGGGTTTTCAAGGCAAGAGACATTCAGAGGTGGTTTGCCATTGCCTTCCTCTGCATAATGACTCTGGTATTCCTTGGTGGTCTCCCATCTAAGTAACTAGCCAGGACTGACCCTGTTTAGCTTATGAGTTCTGACAAGATCAGGCTAGCCTGGGCCATCCAGGTCAGGGCAAATTATTTAAAGTCCATCATTAAACAATGCATTTGAAGTAAAAAAAACAGTAAATTAATAATAAAAGGTGATATAGAACATATAGTCGGCTCTGCCATGGTTTTGTTTAGCTACGACACAAAACATCACCATTGTTGCAGGATCATTTCTGATGCACAAACGACTGCTTCGCAGAATAATTTTTATTATGGATCAGTTTAATGTTGTATACCATAATTCCTGCTGCTATTCTTGTGTTATAAGTAACTGTTATGGTCAATAGTTTGCAATCAGCATTCTTTTGGCGATAAATAAATTGCCTACAGAAGTTGGATGTTCTTTCTTTATGTTGATCTTTAATTAAATGTGTGTGTGTGTGTGTGTGTGTGTGTGTGTGTGTGTGTGTGTGTAAAGTGCTGTCAAGTCGCAGCCGACATATAGCAACCCCTTTTTTGGGAGGTTTTCACGGCAAGAGACTAACAGAGGTGGTTTGCCAGTGCCTTCCTCTGCACAGCAACCCTGGTATTCATTGGTGGTCTCCCATCCAAATACTAACCAGGGCTGACCCTGCTTAGCTTCTGAGATCTGACGAGATCAGGCTAGCCTGGGCCATCCAGGTCAGGGCAATTAAATGAGTAGGGGGCTCCATATTACAAGTTGGTATTTGTCTTAGAAGACTGGTGTTTGGACCATTCCAAGAGTACTGTCTTGGATTGTATTTGCTGAGTTGTAACCTTCAACTTGAGCAGGAATGTTCCCCTCCCAGTACTGTTTTAACTTCCCAATCCACTCCTGATCTTATTCAACATTTTACCTTGTGTGCAGTCTGTAGACTCAAGGCAATAAAATCTTACCAGCCTTAAGCAGATGTGCTTTCTGGTCTACTGGAGAACTCAGTAATTTTTTTTTCTTCCTATTTTGTTAAGGATTTAAAGTTGTTCAAATTTCTTTCAACTTGCTGCATGTAATTTCTAAATTGAAAATATTGGAAAAACAGTAAAACTTGATTGGTAACTTGGTCTTAGATCACTGAAAGTTATGATTTTATCATCTTCAGTAAAATCTATAAGCCTATCAGATACGAAAATTGCAAATTGCTCTGTCATTTAAAATTCTGCACTGAATAAACTTCGGTGGGAAGGTGGATGAAAGTTGTTTCCTGTATTTAACCCATTTTTTTTAAATACTGCATTTCATATTTCCTTACTTCAACATCCTTTTTCACCTTTTTAACCATGTGTTTGCTTTTAATTGACTGTCAACCCCTTCCTGTTAAACCCGTCATAGCAGAGAAAAATATTGTAATTTAGATTACAAAGATTACATATAATATTTTGGAAATCAGTGTGAGAACGGTCCCCTCTTGCCTCCACTGTCTAAGCAGCCGGTTGCATATAAACTATATAAAAAATTGCCCATCGTATAAGCCCACACATTGCCCGTGTACTGGCCACAAGACAAGTCTTGCCTTATGTCCGGTACCAAGGACGCATTCCAAAATTGAATTATGTTTTGCATTAATTTCCAAGGCAAATTTGGTATAAATGTACAGCGAAGCCTTTGTTAAGCATCTATAGCAGAAGCTACATTGTCTGGATTCTATGCTTCATCTTCTAGAGAGAGCTCAATCCGAGATTTCAGTTTCTGACTTAAACCTGCTGTGTCTTCTATAGCCACATTATATATAATGTATTTAGACATAACTTTTTTTACCCAGTCACATGGCAACCCGATAGGGTTTTCAAGTCAAGAGACTTTCAGTAGTTTGCCATTGCCTGACACTGGTATTCCTTAGAGGTCTTCCATCCAAATACTAGCCAGGGTCAAGGCTAAGAGTGTGTAACTGGCCCAAGGTCACCTAGCAAGCTTCCATGGTGAAACTGGCGATTCGAATCTGGTTTCCCCATGTCGTAATCAGACATTAAACACTACACCATGCTGGCTCTCTAGATATAACTTACCTGCCTGTTATATCAGCCAGAGCAAACACCATATTGTTTTAATTTCCTTTGACTGCAAGCCTATGTTATTTGAGTTTGTTAGATTTATTAACTTGGTTAAATAAATCTCTGTGTCCTGATCTTGGAGGGTACTTAGTGCCAACACTTGACACTAGGGATCTATAATCACATCCCCAAATATGAATTTTAATAGCAAAATCTAGCTGTAATGTGGCTTTGATACACTGGAAGAAGTTTTGTAACTTTTTCCATGTGTCATTTCTGGATTGAAAATGCCCATACAGATTGCTTTAAGCAGCAGTAGTAAATACAACTGTCTGGCTTGTGCCTATCTTTTTTCTCTAATAGGACTTAGGCAAGCAGGGTGGGGGATTTGGAGGATGGTGTGGGGAAAAGAATTAACCCCACCCACTTTTCCCAGCAGCATAGATCTAAAACATATTTTTCTGCCAGAGTACTGGGGGATACTTGAAGCCAGTATCACATTAAGCTTTTTCCTGACTTATCTTATCCCGCATTAGTGTCTTTGTCCTTTCGTGTAAATTCTGATCCTGTATATTAATTCTCAAGGATAATTGGAAAGTTAGAGATTGATTGGAAACTGCAAGGGTTTCATTGGGTACTCTAGTTAGATTTCTCAGTTTAAGTATTCCCTCCTATAAAACATCAGTATTCTCTCCTATAAAACATCATCTAGTCAAGCATCCTGTTTCACATAGAGGCCAACCATTCTGGAGGTCCCACAAACAAAGCATGTTGTCTTTTAGCACTAGTATTCAGATGGCCATAAGTGATTCCTTGAGGTATCCTGGCTAGTAAACATTGATGGACCTATTTTTTGTTGAATCTGTATTTATAACTACGTTAATTAACATCACAATGTCTATTTTCAGTGACACAAATTAATTATTCCTTTAGTGAAGAAGTACTTCATTTAGTCCATCCACTGGATACCCTTGAATTCTGGTATTATGGGGGGTGGGGGAGTTCTCTATCCACTTTCTCCATCCATGCATAATTTTTTAAACCTCTGTTGTGTCTACGCTTAGTTGATTTTTGGTTTTGGCAGCTCAAATATATAATGTCTACTGAGTCACCCTTGTCCACATGCGTGTTAATTTTCTCAAAGAACTCCAAAAGGTTAGTAAAGAGGACTTCTCTTTGCAGAAGCCATGCCAAGTTCCCCTGAGCTTTGTTCCTCTGCGTACTTACTTAATTCCCCCGCCCATTGTACCCAGAACAGGCTCTGGGTTAACTGGCATGCAATTTCCTGGATCTCCACTGGTCATCTTTTAAATATAGTATTATATTTGTTGTTCCCCAAGCCTCTGGTAGGGAGGCAGATTTCAGTAACAAGTTACATATGTTGTTTAGAAGTTCAACAATTTCACATTTGAATTCTTTCAGAACCTTTGGTATGTGATATCGAGGCCCAGAAACTTTCGTTTTTAATTTGTCCAGTAATCCTAGAATACCTTCTGCTGGGTTGGTAAATTGGTGGCTGCAGGCAAGAGGAAAATAGGGGGATGAGAAAACTAATAGTGGATATTACTTTTGAAAGGGGAAGCATCGTAGACTCATCTCTTATATTTGAAAAAGTCTGTGTTCAGAGGAAATTTACTACTGAATTCTAAAGGTATGGGGATATTCAGTGCTGAAGGAAAGGCAGTATAGGGCACTTTCACACATGCCAAATAATGCACTTTCAATCCACTTTCAATGCACTTTGAAACTGGATTTTACTGTGTGAACTGGCAAAATCCACTTGCAAACAATCGTTAAAGTGTACTGAAAGTGGATTGAAAGTGCATTATTTGGCATGTGTGAAAGTGCCCTTTCTCACAAGTACATATCCTCCCTTAGTAGCACTCAGCCCTGGTACTAAAACAGACTGTCGGTGTGAGTTCTTGCCCCAGATTGTCATTATGCAAGGACAGCATGTCTAAAGGCGAGAGCTCTGGAAAATACAGCTTGTTTTTGCAGAGAAAGAGAGAGGATTGGATTGTTGTGTGGAAGAGTACAGGCTGTATGTTCTCTTTCTGTAGCTCGGAAAAGCATTTTCCGTTATCACTTACACAGGAGGGTTTTTTTTTTTTTCTGAGTTGGTGCCTGCCACAGCTCCTGCATATGACACCTATAAACAAAGTCTCTTTCTTTGGATCTCTTGATTTATTCATATGTAAATTTATGTAGATTTAATTGATTTATTAAAACAGTTAGAAGATTTTTAATTTGGTTACAGCCCTAATCCTCTTGCATAGTTATGGTAGTTCTCTAGTTATATTCAGGTAAGCAAATGAATGTACAAATTTCCCATCCTAAGAGCAATTGCATTTATATGGATTTTTTTGTGCTGGCTGTCTTGGTGTGTGATTCCTGCAAGAATGTAGGTGGAATGTGAGGCCAATCAACAGTGCTATACAATTTCTGCATTGAGAGCTGCATGGGAAACGTACGATAAAGTGAAGGACTGTACCTAATCTTCATTTTTGTTGAGTGTAATTAACATAATTTATGTATCCTTTTCAGGGACACGATAGATAATATTGTTTAGATACTGTTACCTCAAATGTGGGAAAAAGGACTTGGCCTTGAAAAATTGGGACACATGTATAGAAATCAGAGGCTTTTAAAAATTGAATGAGTTTGGGCCTTTTCCCTTGCCTCATTGTTTTTAGCCCTTCAGTATTTTGTACTGTGTGGTGGGGTTTTTTTTAAATGATGGGAGTTCTGAAATCTGCAGCTGAACAAAATCTGGGAACCTCAAGAATCCAATAAATGGAATAAAAGTGTCCACATGTGGCCTGTACCTTTGCCATGATGCTGTAGTGCAGGGGTGTCTAGTCTTTTGGCTTCCTTGGGCCTCACTGGAAGAAGAAGGATTGTCTTGGGCTGTGCATATAATACACTAACACTAACTTGGGCCGCACATAAAATACTCTAACACTAAATGATAGCTAATTCATAATGTTTTAAGTAAGTTTACGATTTTGTGTTGGGCCGCATTCATAGCCATCCTGGGCCGCAGTTTGGACAAGCCTGCTGCAGTGGTTAGAGTGTTGGACTAGGATTTGGGAGACCCAGGTTTCAGTTGTGGTGGTGCCAGGGCAACACACTTGGGCCAGTCACTCCCTCTTATCCCAGCCTACCTCAAAGGATAAAACGATGTAGGGGAGAACAATAAAGTTGTTTTAAATCCCCACTGGGGAGAAAAGCAGGGTATACATACCTTAATAAATAAAAACACCCTACCCCCTCCCTAGTGCGAAAGTTCAGACTTAAACATTCTGCCATCAGAAACCGAGAGAACGGCATAAACGTTCGTCTAGGAAGATAGTAGCTTCGATGTAGCATTTAGTTATTAATGAGGTCTTGTTTTTACTGAGTTATGACTGTTTTCCTAGTAAAAGTGAAAACTTTACACATTTCAGCTCAAGAAGTATTCTGCTAAGCCTCCCACATTTATACCCATCTTCCTGGCAGACGTCCCAAAATATGTTTGGGTTAAGGTATTACACATTACATTTGATGAGGCTTTAGCGTTCCCTCTTGCTCACTTCAATCTTTATTTCTGTTTGCTCTTATAATTTACAGTTAATGAAAGTTCTAAGTTTACCTTTGTTTTTGTTGGCTTCTGTACAAGAGACCTCCAGACCTTACAGTCTTCTATTGAAATGGAAAACAGAATTAGGAAAGGCAAAACCGAACTGAACGGCTCCATTTTTAGAAAGATGTTCATCAGTTTTAATGTAGTTCTTTTGGCGAAACAGTACAAGCCTTGTTCTAGGTGTGTTAGGTACAGCATAATTCTATCTTTTAGCAGGTTTGTGTGAGAAGATGTTGACCTATGTATATGATCCAGTAGCTCCCATAATTCAAATGCTGTCTTATCCTGGCTGTACAGCGGCACAACTCAGCTTTCCTGAGTTCTGTAGCACAAATTCTTCCTTCTGGTTGACTTGAAAGTTTTTGTTGCTGCATAACTGATTCCATAGGGTCTCAACTAGTTTCATAGCTAATGTGGTAGACATAGATCTACTAGCACCATCTATGGAAGATGCTGTCTTGCATAGGCAGTTTCTCCCCTCCTTCTGGAAGGGAGACTAGGTAAAAATTATGGATCTGCTTCAGACCTTCTAGACTAGGATCATCTGACTCTTGTAGGATCCAAACAGAATAGAAATGTCAGAGCTCAAATAAAATACAAAATGACTGCATATCTAGTTCCATCCATCAAAGAATAATTGCAGGCTCCTGCAGCTTCACGTTGTCTCTGGGCTGTGTAGGAGAAATGCTAAATAGCAGAGCAAAAAAGCCAATTTTGAGTTGCAAAGCTTCATAGAAATGAATGGTTAAACCCTCTTTCCCTTTCCTATGGTCCCAAGGCAAATTGAGGCCATAGGAACCTGAAGTTTGCATTTGATGGATGAAATGTGTGACTATCATCTACTGTTTGAATGCTGAGTTTTTCCACACCCTTGTTGCCTTATTCATGTTTGTAAATGCCATTTGCTTTTTTCCTTGCTTGGCAAATACAATGGCATGCCTTATTTTTTTATTTTACAGAATTTATATCTACCTTTCATTCCTTTAGTGCTCCTAGCCAGTGAGGTGGCTCTTCACACTCTCTTCCCACTCCACTGAGCAAAGTTTGGAGTCTTCCTCCACCTTAAGTTGTTGTACTATTGGAGGATGACTGAAGCTTCTTAGGTTGGAGGAAGGCTCTTTAAAAGATGGTTGAATCCAGCCCAGTAATATCATTTTCTTATTCCTGAATCTACAACTTTTATTGCTATAGGAAAGGCAAGAGGATGCCTCTGTGTCAGTTGTGATTCCCCTTGTCCTACTTCTGAGTCTTGAGCGAAGGTGAGAGATGAACATGTTCTTGCATCATGGCATACTATGCATCCCTCCCCATTGCATGAGACCTGAATGTGGCAAGAAAGGAAGCTTGAACTGCCCCCACTCTCTTGCCATTACTGCAGAACACGTGAACTGGTTCAATAGGTGAATCCACTGAGAATGCGCCCTGCCACTATAGAAGGAGCAGTATTAGCATTTACTCCTTTCATATTCATGGAGAAGACCGTAGCTTTGGAGAGTGGATCTAAAAATGATTCCTTTAGACCAGTGGTGCCCAAACTTTTCGGGCCACCACCCCCTTGGTTCCACAAACTCAACCCCAGCGCCCCCTACCCTATCCAACAACACAGTTGAAGGGCCCCACCTCTAGTGCCCCCCTGCTGCCCCCTTGCCTCTTAGTGCCCCCCTAGGTAATCCCACCACCCCCAGGGGGTGGTACTGCCCACTTTGGTAACCATTGCTTTAGACTTACAGGTGTGTTGTGGATCAGTCTACATTATTAACCTTTATGGGCCTCCTTTGCTGCTTACCGTCTTTACCTGGACAATAGAAACAAAACAAAGGGGTTTCTTTCCTTCTGGTCCTTACTTACTAGTCAAGGAGGTGCCCATGATGTTTGAAAAACTACAAGCTTATTCATTAGAGTCCAGGAACAAGAACTACAGCATATATGGTTTTGTGACCTTTGGACACAGCCATCCATGTTGCCTAGGTAAGGGCAGATATCTGCTGCCTTGTTACTGCCCTTCAAGAGTGATGGACATAAATCTGACAAATGGCAGTTAGCTGAGCTGGTTCTCCATTCTTCCAGTGCATCTTTTACTTCTATGGTATGCACTACCACAACAAAAATCAGTAAATATAAGCAATAATCGTACTCCAAGGCTTTCTTGCAGCACTCATGCACACTTTGACATCAGCAGTCTTTTTTGGCAGTTCTGTATTTGCAAGTATATTTTAGCACATTGAATGAAAAATAACAAATGGGGGGGGGGAGCTCGGAGCCACAATGCAAAATTCTTCTGATGGAAGTTGAGTATTTAATTTATGCATAACTGTATATTGTTTGTATTCTGGAACAGTCCAGGGAATTTCTCTGATGTATACAGTTATCCAGTCTCTACCCTCAGGAAGTCTAGAAGCAGGTGTTCCCCCCCCCCCCACTGCTGGATATTCTTTACAGCAAGACATTCTTTACACATCACTGGAGAACTAATACAGCTTTACAGTTTGGTGCCTATGGTTTTGTGGCATCTGTTCAATGCAACAGCTTCAGTAAAGCACCTTTTTAAAGCACATTGTATGCCTTAACAGTTTGTTATAAATCAGCAGCACTTTCTTTAAAGAGCACAGCATCCAAACACGCTGCTTTCAAGCATTTAAGATGTTAATGGGTTTTGAGGACTGGAACTGATCTTGTATAGCAGAAGCTTTTAATGCCAGGATGAAATGGACTAAGTGTAGCAACTTCTGCGGTGTTTTCTCTTGCAAGGAGGTGATCAGAAGAAGTCTCCGTATTGAAGAAGTTTTATAAGGAATCAATAACTTTGCGAATGGTAGAGCTGTTAGTTAAAGGCTGGAAGAGATGTTTTGTCCCTTAAAGGTGCAAGGAAGCCATCCCCTAGCATTCCTTCTGCTTCTTTCCAGTGTATAATTTGTCATCTTCTATTGTGGCTCGAAATCTCTTCCCTCCTCTGTCTCTTTCATTGTCCCAGTTCACTGAGCATGACAAGCATGCGGAAACGTATCACTCCTGCTGCAGGGAAATGGGACATACATTGGAGAAATCAGTACTAGAAGGACATTGTACCCTAGAATTCCTCTTCCTTTCCTTGGCTATGTTTGGGAACAAACCTGCAAGAGACAACTGGAGCATTTGGTGGGTATAGGGTCAATTATTTTTCCTTTCTGTATCCATGCACAGGTGCATGCGGGATCCAAGCTCCCCCCCCCCCTCACTATGATTCTTTTTTTTATTATTATTTTATATAAAGTTTTCCAGGATACAGAAGGGAAAAATGGAGGAGTGGGAAAGAACAAAAGAAAATACATCACATCGTAACCCTTGTCAAACACACCAACATTGCTGATCTTTCTTAAATGAAGCCCTAATCCTTTTCTTAAATAACACATTCAACCTTCTTTCACTAACATTGCTGGTTGTGTTCCGTTAAGTTCAATTTCCAGTGTACTGGTTATTAAGAATTATTAATACAATAGTTGAGTCTTTCAACTTCTCAATCCTACATAGCATATCTTATACCATTAATTTTATCAATCATCATACGTGTCTTTTTATTTCTAGGTAATTTTCACTCTTTCATTATCTGTTACTTTATAATTAACCCTATTATGTAGAGGCTAAAGCATGCAGAAACGTATCACTCCTTCTGCAGGGAAATGGGACATACATTGGAGAAATCAGTACTAGAGGGATATTGTACCCTAGAATTCCTCTTCCTTTCCTTGGCTACATTTGGGGAACAAACCTGCAAGAGACAATTGGAGCATTTGGTTGGTATAGGGTCAACTGTTTTTCCGTTCTGTATCCATGCACAGATGCATGTGGGATCCAACCTCTCCCCGCCCCCAACTCTGATTCTGACATCAGTTGTAGTAAAAGAATGTCAGGCTTATTTCTTATTTTCTTTGAGGAAGATTTTTCCAGCACATTTGTTGTTTCAACAAACTCATGTCTTTAAACCTGGATCTGCCTCAACTACGGGGGATGTTAAAAGTGAAATTCTTGTGGTAATTCTCCTCTGCTCTTGCAATTTATCTCCTCTTCCGGACATTTGTTCTGGAAGTTGGTCTAGGAGCTCAGGGGGCGGGGCAAGTTGAGTGATAGATATGAGAGGGGGAGAATTGAACACCTCAGTGCTCAAGTGCTCCCTTT
The DNA here is from genome assembly GCF_029931775.1 of Euleptes europaea. NCBI lineage: Eukaryota > Metazoa > Chordata > Lepidosauria > Squamata > Sphaerodactylidae > Euleptes > Euleptes europaea. The sequence continues at coordinate 30,952,282 of NC_079323.1, forward strand.
ATTCTTAAAATGAAGCATCCTACCACACTCTTTATACCGGCCCGATAGGGCAGGATTGATTTATATAAATGGTTCTTTATTGTTGCATATAGTGTAAGCCTCAGTTCACTGACTGATCATGTTCTTTTTCCATTGCTGCACTACCTTTATACCAGCAGCTGTCATGGGAGACTTGCCCTGGCTCGCTGGCATCTGATGAGGATTCTAAACAGGATGGTTGCTAAACGTCGACTTAGAGATTAGAAGCTGGCCCAGTTTAAAGAAAGGATACTGAGCCAATTCATATCCGAAGTGTCTGTTCAGTTTACTGCATGCCGTACTCTGTTCCCCGGTCTTCAGTTTATTGCCAGCAAGCTGGTGATTTTTTTTCCTTTTCCAAATCTTGACCTGCCTAGCAAAGAAAAGGGGATGGGGAAGACATGTACAAGAATGATTCCATAGTTTTCTAAGCAACCTTTGCCGCAGTTTTGGAAGGTTCTGTGATGGCTATTGCATTTCTTTATCGGTATGCATCACGGATGCTATAGTCCATTACACTTCTCAAGTCTCAGAAAAGCATTCCAAGGAAGATGCGAAGTATTAATAATAGTTAAAGGTAAAGGAGAAAGAAGTGTTGGGTATGCTGCGGTGGTTGATATGCAGATGAAATCGATTCGCAGAACTGACAGGCAATCTTCAAGTGAACCAGCAAGCCCTGTATGAATGTAGCAGACACACAAGAAGTTGTTATCTTTGTGGCACAGCATGTAATGGACTCTGAGCTCATGAGCAATGTTATTATGCCTGCACAGCACCCACTTGAGCTGTTGTGCTAGTACAGCATGAACAGGAGAAACGGCCGAGTTTTGACCAGACTTAGGATTTTGGGAGCATCATCCTGGCAAGTTCTTCATTACCTGCTTAGCATCACTTGGAAACTGAGATTTAGTGGCTGTTCTAACATTGTGAGGTTTCATAGTTTTGGCGATTCTCCAGTTCTCTACACCCGTGTCTTATGTTTTCAGGATGCCAGTAATAACAACGAACCCAGTGTGTCACAATAATTCAGTTTGAAGTTAAGAGCAGTGCGAGTTGTGTACATCTTACCCTTCAAAATCTCCGTCTTGTAAATGAGAGCTCCTCTCTCTCTTTCCGTTTGAAGTTTTAAGGCAGAACTGCTAGTGACCCAGTTTTGCTAACAGTTCTCTTAACTAACCCCTGTACTCAATCGTACATTTCCCCCCCCCTCTTCCACCCACTGTCTGTCTAGCCTGGTTTAAAATTTTTATATATGTACTTTTAAAAAATTGATTAGTTGGAGAGCTGCCCGTTCTTCTGTGCTGTATAATAAGGATTTTAAAAAACTGCACACTGAATTCTGTATAGTGTAATTAAAACTGACCCAGATTTGGACCTGAGAACACCAGGACTTAGCCAAACTTGCCATGAGCTGAGTTCTGATGGCAGATGGGAACTAATGAGGACACGCTATACTCCAGAATTTCCCAGCTGCTTGGCTCCTTTTTTTTTGTACAAACAAGGTTTGGAGTGAAGTCCTGATCCCGAGAGTATGTTCAGCAAATGTGCTGCACCCAGCATTTTGGGAAGCAAGGCAACACTGACAGCCTGTTTCAAAGAATTTTTGAAGCCCGAGTTCCAAAGGGCTTTTCAATATAATCGAACATTCATGCAGGCGCAATACCAGACTAGTTTCCTTCCCACACACACACATCATAAAACAGCTTCAAGCACTGCTTTGATTTCATGCGTCCCCCTCCTTGTTGTCATGCTTTAATAGGATGTGCTAATATTTGGATGCGTGGACTCCTTAACCTATAGGTTTCTTCATCTGGTTCCTCGTCCTGGGACTCTTCAGGCAGATGTAATTGAATCGGGCTGAAGCAGCTGTAGCTGGCATGCGGTCTCTCGGATTGCTAGCACCTGCTTATTTTTTTGTAACTCGCTAGAGCAAAAGTAGTGCCAAAACCAGCAATGGTCTTGGAGCGGATAGAGCGCTCCACATCTTATATCCCATTCCCCTTCCAACCCAGCCACGTAATTACCGGTGCCTGCGTTAATAACTGGTAGTGAGCAGGGATAGGTTTATCCGGCTTCTTATCCAAGGCTCCCTTTAACAAGTGCTCTGCCAATACTGGCTCTCGTCTTCATGAGCAATAAGTGACAGGCTTAATACTGATCAGGTGCTCTGGATTGCTCTGCCCTCTTTTGAAAAATGGGTGATCCAAGGCTTGTGGCGTCCAATGTAAAAATTACAGGCACTGAATTTATTTGCTGCTTGAACAGTCTTGCTGGCACTGTGTGTATGTGTGTGCGGGGGGTGTCTAAATGTCTATCAAATTGAATGTATGTGCCTGAAATGGGCTGCAGTCCTGTTTTTTCTGTATTAAAGAGCTTTTGTATTAACTGTGTTCTTCACACAACCCAAGTGTTAATGGGTAAGTTTTGAACAGTAAATGAGAACTTACATAGCACGGTGGCTGGGAGTCTAAGCTATGAATCCACTAGTCCCGGGTCTGAATCTCCTCTGCCATAAGATCACCTAATGAGCTTCAGGAAGCTAGCCTCAGCTGTCCATCTGCAATGTGGCATAACAATATTCATCTAATTTTCAGGATTGTTGCAAGAGTTACAGAGCAGTATGTGACCTGCTTTAAATACTGTGAAGCTCTACATCAGTATAACATGTTATCTCTCATGGAACGATTTGTTTTTTATATACAGCTGTTTGGCCTGAAAGTGCCAGTTGTAGTCAAGTTTGATAAATTAAACTTACCGAGGCTTTAGGTCAAATATTTTGGACAGAATAATGATGAAAATTTGATTACTATATACTTTAATATAGTATATATATAGTACTTTAATATAGTATGTATAACTATTCTTTAATCCCTGACCTGGATTGCCCCAGGCTAGCCTGATCTCGTCAGATCTCAGAATCTAAGCAGGGTCGGCCCTGGTTAGAATTTGGATGGGCAACCTCCAAGGACAACCAGGGTCATGATGTGGAGGCAGGCAATGGTAAACCACCTCTAAATGTCTCTTGCCTTGAAAACTCTATGGGGTTGCCGGAAGTCAGCTGTGACTTGATGGCGCACACACACACATTTACTTTAATGTTAAGAGTCTTGATTTGGAGTATTTGTTTTGGTGCGGACTGTATCCTACTGATCAACATTCTTCTGCCTCAAGAAGCCTTCCGCCAGTGCAAGAGGCTTATTCTTGTGCCAGAGGAATTCTCCCTTTGCCAGATGAACGTACTGCTGTTAGTTGAGTAGAATGGTAGGATATGATCCAATATTTTTTTTAAAGGCCCTTGATTGATCTGTTTTACTTCTTCACTGATACGGACTTTGCCCATCTTCTGCGTTAGTTCCAGTTACTCCTTCATTTCTACTTTTACGCAGTCCACAGCACACATTTTTGTTCTTTGTTAGAATTTTGTATTACAAATTTGTTGGCAGTGCGGTAAGACTGTTTTATTTGCTAGTGTGTTCAATAGACCTTAGCTGCAGGCATTTTCTTGGGGTAGGGTATAACTGAGGTTTTATTTTATTATGGAAGGATTTAATTTAAAATCGTAAGCCGCCTTGATCCACAAGGGAAAGATGGAGTGTACATTTTAAATACATGAAAATTCATTTCTAATCCTTCCAGTTCCTGAAATCAACAACAAACCAAAATAAAATATGCTAAAATGCATATTTTAGCACATGAAATAGCTATGAAATAAGTAATAGAAATAACCACAGCATATGCTGCTTTGATTTTAATTTTTTTTTTACCCATAATCAGGTTTAGAAATCTTTGATTGGAATTCCATAGTTTAAGAGCAACTACAGAATTGGATCAGTGTGATCCTCTCCATTTTACTTTTGGTGCATGAGAAACAGTGTGAACCCCAGCATGGCATAGTGATTAGAGTGCTGGACTAGGATCTGGGCAATCCAGGTTCAAATCCCCATTCTGCCATGGAAACTTGCTGCGTGACTTTGGTCACTGTCTCCTACATCACAGGGTTGTGGTGGAGTTAGAAGAGAATGTTGTAAGCTGCTTTGGGTCCCCACTGGTGAGAAAAGCAGGGTATAAGTACCTGCTTAAATAAATAAAAGTACCCAGAGATCACTTGATTGTCTCTCTTCTGGGGACCGAACTAGATGTGACACCACCGTTTTTGCAGCATGGCAATACCAGGTGCTGTTGTTCCTCCTGCCTTTTCAAGGGCCAAAACAGCTGTGGGTGGTGGTGGTACCCATTTTGGCACTTGAAGAGATGTGTGTGTGTGGGGGGGTGAGCACATGGTCCTGCTACGATGCAGGCGATTTAAAAATGCTACAAGCGCCTGATTGTGACTGAGCCTGCACAAGGTCTGACCCAGGTACATAGTCATGTTTGGTTTGGCCCTTAGATTCCAGTGCAGGCATTACAGAGTTTAGGTAGTGTAAGGAGTTTTAATGTTCAAGATCCTTAACATTTGGAAATCTTTATGGGATGGAAAGGCTGTACATAAATGCCAAAACAATAAAATCAGCACCCGCTTGAAAGTCAATAGGAGGAACAGTGCAGCCACTGATCTTTGATATAATGTGCCAAGAGGCAAGTTTCTGGTAATAGGATGTCAGTTGCATTCTGAAGCCCTACAAAGAATATGCTAAGAGCCAACTTATATTCCTTCACTGAATCAGCAAACTTGGGGGAAGGCCCTGGCTTGTATGCTCGGTTGCTGGTCCTCCAAAATAACAGTGCTTGCACAGGGGACCTTTACCTTTTGTCAGGCTGTTATCTCGGTTTAGATGTTTCCTCTGTTCCTTTGCTGAACCATCCAGACTTCAAGGACGGCTCCACATACCAAAGGTGGGGGTGGAGCAGAGTTTGTCTAGTGCATACCATCCCCAAACGGATGGTCAAACCGAACGTGTTAATGCTGTACTTGAATGTTATTTGCGCTGTTATGTCAACTACCACCAAGATGACTGGGTAGACCTGTTGCCTTTTGCGGAATATGCTTACAATAATGCTGTACATCAGTCCACAGGCTTCAGCCCGTTTTATGCTTTGTATGGACAGGACTTTGGTCCTATTACCACAATAGAAGGTTTGGAGGGGGAGGGGGATGCCGACATTGCCTCTTGGGCACACACCCTCCGTACCACATGGCCCTGGCTGGTTAGCAACCTTGACCGAGCCAAACGCAAATACAAGGCGCAGGCTGACAAGCATCGTTCCCCCGGTCGGGACCTGCAAGTGGGTAACCTGGTATACCTTTCCACCAAGAACCTGCGTTCCACCCGTCCGTGCCATAAGCTCAATGCTAAGTACATTGGCCCATTTCCCATCATTCGCATTATAAATCCTGTCACGGTGGAACTGTCTCTCCCCAAAACCCTGAGGCGTGTGCACCCCGTGTTCCACATCAGCCTCCTAAAGCCCCATGTTGCTTCCCCGCAATGGCATCCGGAGTTGCCTCCTGAACAGCCCATAATGGTGGGGGGGGGGGAAGAACATTTCGAAGTCTCCAAAATCCTAGACTCCCGCATTCACCATGGGGTCTTGCAATACTTGGTCCGCTGGAAACACTCCCCCCCTGCCTATGACGAATGGGTTCGCGCACGAGATGTCTCCGCCCCCAAACTCGTCAACGCCTTTCACAATGCCTACCCAGACAGACCAGCCCCCTTGCAGGATGGGAGGGGGCCTTAAGGGGAGCAGGATGTCAGGCTGTTATCTTGGTTTAGATGTTTCCTCTGTTCCTTTGCTGAACCGTCCAGACTTCAAGGACGGCTCCACATACCAAAGCCTGGGAACGCTACTCCTGGGAAATTGTGCTCTGTTTATGCTTTGTAATCTCCCGCCGTTTTCATGCTTTATATTCCCAACTAACGAGCAAGACACTCATAGCTGTCATCCTATTCTCAATGCACTGTATTGCCTATTTGACCAGTAAAAGCCATCTGCTTGGAATCTAATTGTCTCTGTGGTGATTTCTGGTTCTTTGGGTCAAGAGCTGACACCTTTACCTTTTTACTTACCTGTAACTGATGTTCATTGAGTGAACTTCTGTGCAAGCACACATCCCTCCTTCCTTTCCTGCTGTGGGATGCTGATATGTCTATTGTTGGTTCCCCGCGGTGGCAGTTAGGAGAACTGAGGGAGAGAGCTCCCTCCCCCCTGGGTCAGGTGACCGTTTGGGTGGGAAAATCACATCTCTGGCCCAAGGGGAGGAGGGAGGGCTTGGTGGAGACAGTCTTTCCACAAGTTAGTAAAACCTTTTCTCCGTGGCTGGCCTGCGCATGCACAGTCCCATGTTCACTCAATGAACATCAGTTACAGGTAAGTGCAACTGTGTTTTCTTTGGACTCCTCCTGTCCAGTGCTTATGTGCATATCCAGGGTAGTGTGTGTAGACACTGGTGATCAAGTGTTACTGCTATGTCCCCAAATGGCTGATAGCTTTTAAAAATTATATCGGAATGCAAAACTGTAGAAAGAAACTGAGCTGCTGTTTCAGTCAAGTTCATCTTAAATAATTTTTGCATAGCAAAGCCTGCTATCAGATGATGGCGTGAACTGCACCTTTTAAATGAAGATTGTTTTGCATAGAGACAGGGCTTGAACTGGTCATGGACACTGAATTAACATTCATTCAGATGAGACTTCCAAGAATGTCTTAAACCCTAACATGAATTTTTAATGTTTGCATTGACAGTGTCTGTAGCTATGCTTTTGCCATATCTGATTTGGGAAGAGCACACTTTATTTTCTCGATTTCTTTTTCCATTGCTGACTGCAATCTCACACACATGTTCACACACATACTAGCAATGAGCAACTGAATAATACATAGAATATAAAAAAGATACAGCCAGCAAATAAAAGCTTGCACGTCAATCAGGGAAGATTCCATGCACTGATACAATGCATATAATGGGGGGGGGGGATTTCAGAATAAACATTCTTTTAGTTCTTTTGTAGTACAGATAAGTATGCTAGTTTTTTCATGCTGTTGGCCCCCTCCTGTTGCTTCCCAGAAGGAGCAGCCCTGCTAGACAATTCGGCTTATTAGGATTAGGATGATGCTTCCAGGATTCAAGGCTTGGCCTGATAATCAAACAGATGGGGGGGGGTAGGATTTTAAATGACCAGGAGCCTTCCCAAGTTGTATGAAAATGTGGGATATTCTGTACTCATGCTTAATCAGGGAATGTGGTATATTGGGTTGTTCTCCCAGGGAACCCATTTAGCCTAACAGCGCACTGAAAGGCAGTGGGTAACCGAATAATCAGGACAATGATAACAATGCTTTAGCTTTGGATAATGTCAGTGGGTTAAGCATGGTGTAGCCAGATGTTTAATGAGTAAATCTAGGATGTTCAATATAGATCATGATAAATATTTTGGGGGGGAAGCTGAGGGCCTTTCTCTTCTCCATCTCTCATTTTTATTTGCATGGCCTGATTTTTTCCTGATTTGTCATTCCTGTCAATTTGATTTCTCTGGAACTTAAAGGCACCCACAAATACACTTACTTATAAATTATGAGGTTACACATTTCAGTCCCAAACCCTGCCTTTGTATTTTCCAGATCTGTTTTCTTGATGAGGAAGTGCTGGCTGCCTGGATGGCTTTCATCTGGTTATGTTAGGCTAGAAGAAGCTAAGCCCTGTGGATGATTTCTTTCTGCTGCATGTGGTTGCTGTCTGTCCTACTGTAGTAAATACCGACGGATGGGTTTGCAGCTCTGTGTGATTAGTGGTCAAGGGCTATTGGCTTTTTCACCTTTCATAAAATGCAAGATTTTTACAGTAGTAAGACTGTGTTACAAGGAAGCTTTCCAAAGATACTGTAATAATTGAAGGAATGAAGGAATGGCACATGTTAATTACGCATCTTGACAGCTTCTCTAAAATTCTGTTTGTTTAGTTAATTTTTTTCCCATACTTCCTCTGAAAAGCTCAGGGCAGAGGACGTTGTTCTCTCCTGCACCATTTTACCATCACAACAACCTTGTGAGGTGGGTTAGGCTTAGACAAGCTATAACTGGCCTCAGTGAGCTTCATAGCAAAGTGGGGTTTTGAGCCTTGAGTTGATATTCCACCTTACTGTACCATACCGGCTCTCATTGTGCAGTTGCATCCTGGGTTATTTTGAGTGCCAGCTATCAGTGACATCTCTGTAATGAAATTCTGTGGGGACTTTCGAAACGATTTTGGTAGCCTCAAACATTTGGAAGTGGAAACTTTGAACAGATCTGAATTAATCTTTCCTTTTATTTCTTTCAAGGAAACGTTTCACTGATGTGCAGCTCTAAGCATCTTTCTTCCTCATCTTCTAGGTAACGAGAGAGCTTAACAACTCTACTGCTTCCTGCTTGTACTCTGACAACAGTTCCTCCCTGTTTTTACAAGTAGAGTTCAACCTTGCATCCCATCCCATCCTGTTGATTCTCATGTGGCTACATGGTAAGCTTGTGTTTGCTCTATTAATTTCTGTAAGGTGAGGTCCTCACAGGCTTTAGCATACTCACAATAATAACATTTAGCACTGAAATCAATATACTTCATGCCCATCCAAAAACGTTCAATCATTCCCCAGTTCTCATGGTAGGAAAAGGGTGGGCGTACCGAATTAGCATTGAAGTTGAGCTTCTGCATAAATTTTTATACGAATGAACTAAAATATGTGACAGAATTAAATCCACCAGATCTAATAAAAGAAATAGAGGAAAGCAAAGAAAGCTTGGACCTTAAATCCCATTAACCAGGCCAGAGAAAAAATGTGTTAAAAGGGAGCTGCACTGTATCTTTTTGCATTGTCTGTTGGAATAATCTTTTTCACCCTTTAAGTGGAGTGTTTAAAAATCCTGGTATTTCTGAAACAAAAAGAATACACAGCCACTGAGCTAGCTGGTTTTTATACCTTCCTTTTCTGAGTATTGTCCTTCTGTACAATACGGAGCCATTTCTTTGTTCTCAGAAGCAAGCAGTTAAATTGTATGTAAATGTATGCAAATTAGATGCTGTCTAATAAAGAGAGTCATTAGATGGAAAAAATATTTAGTTTGGCAAAAGAAGAGAAAAGAGGGGAAAAGAAAGCAGGTGTATTTTGGAAGAGATAAATGTACATTGCTAAAAGCCCTCTAACTTTGGATGAGGATTTCTAAAAAAGGCTATTTAATTTCTTGTAGTAGGTTTATTCCTTTGTTCTTCCATTTTCTGTGTGTATGCATGTTTGTCTATGGAAAATCTTGCACGTGTAGTTGTTATATAAATGTGACATTTATGTAAAATCTAGTATAAATCTTTGGTATGCTGTGTCCTATTATGTGTGCATATGTGCCTGTAGGCATAAAAATAAACACTTCAGAGATATGTGCATGTTATGTACATGTTGTGTACCACATGTATGAACATACCACTGAGGTAAATCACATACAAGAACCGTACACAATTTTGCAACTAGTTAGCCCATTATCTCCTCTTACTAGCTGACTGATGCTGTGTTGCTGTTGAAGCTCCATATAGAGCATAGAGTTGGGCGCAATGTGTTTGCCATTCAAATCTTCATTTGGAGCTGAAATTGGTGCCCCCCCCACAACCCCCCATGCCAACCATGCAGCAACCATGAGGGGCTGGTACTTTAGTGAAGAAGCACAGCCATTAGTTTTTGGCATGCCAACCAAAGGCCCACAGCCCTGAGACCAGGAAATCCTTACACCTGCTAGGAGTTGTTTCAAATTTTCCCCGGCTTTTAGGGGGAGAGTTGTGCTTTACTCTTCTTGCTTTGCCCAGGATGCTGTGATTATAAGGTATGCCTTTTTTTAAAAAAAATCCTAGAACAGCTATAAGAGGGGAGACGTGTCATGCTTCTATGTGTACTACTATGAACCCGCGACTAGAATAAAAATTATCTCTTTTTTAAAAAAAATTTTCTTCTGTGGTTCATTGAGAGACAAAGTTAAGGCACTAAGTAGCAACCTAGAACTTTTGTCTGTAGTGCACCCCTTATCCGTTAAGATGGATTCTAGAAAAGCAGGACAATTCTCAACACTCTTTGGCTCACTTTGACTTTACATGCTGGCTAATTTTACATATACAACCTTTTTTTGTTGTTGTTACTTTTTAAAAATCTCATCCCCTCAAAGATCCTTGACTTACTTTTCCTCTGAGGTTTTCTAACAAAACTGACCACTGAACTATTAGATCATAACGTTGGTTAAGCTGTTTAACAGAGGCACCTTTTGTGTGAGTGTATGTTGGAGTTATTTTTTTAACAATATTTTCAGTCAGACGCGTGAGTTTTCTGTTAAATGTAAACTTGTTGCCATGGCAGTTCTGCAGCAATATATGCACGTAGACGTATATGTGTTTAAAATACATTTATATTAAAATAGTGTTTTAAAAATATTTACATATATAGCTAAGGGGTTGGCATCACTCCCAGAATTACTGGAACTACCTTACCCAGGAACATTTGGACTTGAATAATCTCTGTAGCTGCACTTTTTTCTCAAATATAATAGTTATAAAACCAGTGCTTCCACCCAAGCTTTATTTCTTTTATTATGCTGATAGGGTCCTTTCGCCATATTTATTCAAAAGGAAACCAACCCTGAATGTAAGGGAAACCCCCCCCCCACACACACACACACATGCAAAGGGTACACTCAAAACCTTTTTTATTACTGTGCATACTGCAAATTTAAGACCACTCCCATTTTTGTTGATAGTAATCTTGGTAAAAAAAATAAATGGAGTGTACCTTTCAGGTAAACAGGGTATATTTGTTTACATTGCAATCTTAATGCCAAATTACTCAGTCCAGAGCATAGGACTGCAGTATTAATTGCTTTAAAGTGCCCTCTTCATTAATAGCTTCCTCTTGAATTACTAAGAATGTGTAAAAATTGTTAGATGAGGGGTGCAGTTGGCTACGTAGTCTGTTTTAATCTCTTCAGAGATGTATGCAACCTTTGGAATTTTTGATAGTTGTGGGTAATTTTCTGCTGGACCAGTTAAATTTCTGAACTCTTACAATCTTGAAGTTTTACTCAACTCTAAAATCCAATGTGGAGGGACAACTGAGTTTTATGATACTGACAGCGTTTCTCTTAAAATCTCAGAATCCTGAAGGTAAGAATGGTCTGTAACACTGGCAACCAACTTCGTTTTACCTGGAGATTTTGAATGGGAGCAGGAAATGCAACTATTTCATGCTTCCTTTTCATGTATGTTGTTGCAATATATTAAATAGACCTTTGGTGCTTCCTCAGGTAGAGGGGTATTCAAGGTCTTTACAGGAGGAGATGCAAAAAGGTTTCTTCTCACACTGGTTTTGTGATTTATCTGTTTGAGTCCCTAGTCTGCATTAGTTTGTGTGAAACTATCAGCCCTAGAATTTTCCATTTTCTGGGTGATCTCCAAACCACTGACAATATTTCTGGTGAGCGTTAGAATTTTGAGATGCTTGCCTCCCAAAATAGCTTTAAAGAATAAAATATTACACACTAAACTAATCCCAGTACTAGCAAATTGGCTGTCGGACTAGCAGCTTTTGATATTACCTAGTTATTGTTGTTGTTTCTCTTATTTCTTTTTAATTATGCAAAGTGCTAATCAGTTTGATTATGCACAGTGCTAATCAGGTTAATTATGCAAAGTGCTAATCAGTTGTTCTCTAAGCACATGGGGAGTGCAGAGGTGCTGATGGTGAATGGTTCTGCTACATGGGGGTAGTCACGGCAGTCGTTTTCTATTAAGAAAGAAGAGCAAGTGAGATGGCACAGAGAAATGTTACCTCTTAAAATTATAAAAAGAGATTAAGGGAAGCTGTGGAGAAAGGTGATGCTTTCTGCTTATAATGCCATTTCCCCCTAAAATGTTTGATTATATTGAATTGACTTGGTTGGAACTTCTTAAGAAATAGAATATAAAAATATACAAAGTTTCACGATTTGCCCAAATAGTAATGGTCAGAATCCAATACATAGATCATTATGAAGCCTATTGATTTTACTGGATTTAAACATGCTTACTCCTGTTGTGTTGTTGCTTTTTGCGGCCAGTAGTCCTGTTTTTCCTACCATATTGGCAGTTGATATTTCATGGTGAAGAAATGAGTTATGGGTGTACCAAAAGGTAAAATGATCTCACCCTCTGAGTCAACTAGCTGACATTCTTGGGTGTACAGAAAAATTCAGATATTGACAGGAACCAACTGACTTTAAATTCAGAAATCCTTCTAGTAGCATAAATTAAGAGGAAGTAGGAAGATCCTATTTTGAATTTAAAATCTACACCTGGGTTTTCTTGTGTGCTGTGCTCTGTACTCATGTTCTAGTTAAACATTTGGGTTTTAGAGTGTCTAGTTAAATATTTGGGGTTCTGAAATAGAAGTTTTTGAATGCAGCTATCCACGTGACCCAGGGTTCTGAAGGATAAATCTTGAGAGAAAGCTACTTATATTGGCTTGCCTGGAGAACTGCGAATTGATTAACCAGGAAGTTTTGAATCAAGTACCACAAGTGAGCAGAGGAGGTGGGAGGAAAGGCAGGGACATCCAAACACAGAATTAGGCTTGAGTTCTTATCCAATCTTAGTTTAATCGTAGCTTGCTGAGTTGTCTGAATGCAGCCGTAAACAACAGGTTTCAAGGTAAATTGGATTTCAAGGTAAATTGGAGTTTGAAAGCTTACAGAACCAGGAAGTTCTCAGTTGTATTATACATGCAAGGAGAGGGAGGCAGGAATGCATGAGTATGAAAACAAGCCAGGCTCATGCCTGTCATGAACAAATTTCTGTTATTTTCATTTCTGAATAGAGCCAAAGAGAATCATGTTGTATATAAAAGGCAACCAAATATAGCTATACTCAACTAAACTCAGAACTCTGTCTTTGGAAGTTATGCTTCAGTCTGCATAACTGATTTGTTTAAAGGAATCTATGCTCATTGAGTGTAAAATGAATTAACCAAACATGTCAGTATGCTGTTGATGCGTGATTGCTGTGATGTGGTGTGATACTAAAGTTTGTCCCAGGAGGCATGGCTGTTGCTTTATCTTCAGTATGTATGTACACACACGATCTAGCCCACATGTAACGAATTTTATTTTTAAAGGTAGGGGAGCTGCTATAAAAGTAAACATTCTGCCAGCGTTCTCTACTTCCGGTTCTCACTTGGAACCTTGTTGGTTTGAAAAATAATGAGTGGCTTCTGTAATGTTGAGTGTGCCGAGGACTCCTTTCCTGGGCTGTTTCTGTTTACCGGGTTTCATAAATATGATTCCCGCCAGGGTTATGTAACATTAAGCATATCAATGCACACAAAAAACTGCAAGATCATAGCCGTCAAGATTAAATATTTGTAATGACATGGATGGCACTTTGTACACACTGTTCTGAATGACAAGGCGTTAAGTCTGATATAGGAATAAGGAATTTGCTTCATTATATGAAGGATTAAATTGCAATGCTTATTCTGTAAGCAATAGTGAGCCTTGTATTTGGCTTGGGAATGAGGGCAGGCTAAAAAAAATCTAAATAAATAATTAATCCTTAGGGACAGGAAATAAAATTCCCTCCTAATTCGGAGTGGATTTTCCCATGGTTTTCAGCACTGAGTGATCTCTTGATCACATTGGGCAGTTCCTTTCAGAATAGGAACATTTTCTGACTGGCAATTAACAGAAGATTGCTGGTTGACTGAACTAGAGATATGAAGGGCCAGAGGCTCTTCAAGGTAAAGTCAGACTGGTCAGGAAACAGTAGTCTTGGTTCACTGCTGTCTTTGAACTCCATCTTTTGCATGTCAAAAGGTTTAACCTTCCCGTAGATTTCTGTGCCTCTGAGTTCCTGCTGAGCACCACAGATCTCTGTCCCTCATGGGGTCACTGATAGGATACAAGTACAAACTGGCACAATTTATGTCACATGAAAGAAAGCTGAATTAGCTAGTTTTGTGGGAAACCATTTGAATTGTAACGTAGCTTCAGAATCAGCAGCTCTCACTTAGGGACAGTGTCTTTGCAAGGTCCTAAGTGTGTTGCAGTGCAATGCAGAGTTGCTCCACTTTAAGCCCATTGAAATTGGTGAGTGTAGACTGAAGTAACTGCATCGAATTGCAATGTTGGATGATCATGAGTACTATAAGGGCAACAGTACTACCTCACCTGTGAATCACAGTTATCTGTACCCAGGCTTTGGTTTACCAAAGGGGAGGAGGCATTTATAAAACTAACATCCACTTGGAACCAGTAGCCATTTTTAGCTGCACGATGAAACAACCATATTTTTACAAAGCATGATGAAATCAGCCTTACAGCCCTTTCCTAAATTAGTTACTTCCACTGAATTTGATATGCTTAGGAGTTCTGCCTAGTTACATCATCAGCATATCTAAGGGAACCCCTAGGTTTGCTTAAAAAAAACACACTACAAAACCTTAAAAAGAAAAAAAGGGGGGCTTAAAAAAACATCTTAATTAGAAATATCGCCATTTCAAGAGATGCCTTAGGAACCCTTATAACAAATACACAACGAGACTTGTAGCCGGAGAGGAGGGGCAGGAGCCCCACCTACCATGTTGGGCAGGTGGGTCGGTGACTGGACAGGGTGGTGTGGAGGGGCCATCTGGGCAGAGCACTGGGTGAGCAGAACAAGTGAGCCAGTGACATTTCCAGCCGCAAGTGATTTCCCCCCTCCTGTGGGGTGTTTGGGTTGGGAGGGAGCCCGGGCTTCTGTGCTCAGCCCCGTGTTCTGGCAGCCTCTCTGCCCACTGCAAATTGATGTTGGGGCACTTGAGTGAGGGCTGGGAAGGGAGCCTGTGGCCTCCTGGAATCCAAACAGCCCGAACACTGCCAGAGCTCAGCGCTCGCCTCTCCCAGCTGCTCTCTTTTTCCCCTGCAGGCGGCAGCAGGGGAAGTGGAAAAATACAGACCAAAACCTCACATTTGCCCTCGCCAGCCAGTTCAGACAAACACACACATGAGTAAGGAGCAGCAGAGGAATGAAGGAGAAAGCAGCAGCGGGAGGATTGGGAGAAGCAAGACAAAAGCAGGAGGAGAGGAGCTGCTGAAGCAGATGGGAAAGGGGGGGAGGGAGTGGGGCTGATGATAAGAAGCACAATTATGGGAAGGCGAAGGCTCCTGGAGCCTGACTGCAGTAAGGTGTGGTGCATCCCTTGGCAGCAATGCTGACTTAGAGTGGGAAAGAGTCGGGGGAGGGGTACATGAGTCCTCTCAAGTCCCACTTTTGTTCCTATCGTTGAGGAGGAGCACATGCCTGCTGCGTCCCACCAAGCCAATGGTCAGAACCACAAGGGTGGCTGAAAAAGGCTAGAGTAGGCCTCCCTTTTTCAGCCGTCTTTGGGACTGTGAGAGTGCCCCTGCTAGCATGTTGTCGAGTCCCCCGATTCCTGGGTGGGTGTGGAGAAAGTGGTACTGTTGGAGCATTCCAGCAGGCTTCCTTTTGCAACCTTAAGAATGATAGGAAACTGCCCTATATGTCATGTTTACATGAAATACAGGGAGTGTAGCCAGGGGTACTCATTGACTTTCAGCCACTCTACCATCTGTAATGCCACTGCAGTCCACACATTAGTACTTGTTGCCTTGCAGGTGCAGAACCCCATTTTAGTAGACCCCACTGAGAAGGCAGATACAATTTTGATGCAGCCCCCTGCAAAGGATGGGTAACTTTTTACAAGTTTCTTTGGCCTCTTTGCAGGCAGTCCTGCAGCAAGGGGAGAAGCCAGGATGGACTTTACTCACAGTGCAAATTCCAGTTATCTGCTGAGCTTGCAACAAAACCAACAGCTTCAGTAATGTGTGTGCATCTAAGCTGCTGTTCTGTGGGGTTGCCAACTTGTGTGACAGACCGTTGTTTTGACCTCCAAAATTGTGCCCATCATAGGCATGCAGTGGTAGGGACAGCTCTGTTTGTGCTTCTGAATGTAATTAATTGATTGATTGATTTGATTTGATTTATAGGCTGCCCTTTCCTGGCTGATGCCAGGCTCAGAGCGGCTTGACCGTGAGTTCTGAAAGGCCTTGTTTGAACAGGAGTTGGCAAACTTTTTCATCTGCCTCACTTTCAGGACATTATGCCTGGTACTAGTCAAATGTGTGGATTGTGTCACAGCTATGGCTTGTTTCATTGCAGTTTGATAGACCGAGATCTGTATCCTCCATCTAGCTGATTGCTAAACTCAGCCTGAAATGGGACTGGGGATTTCTCCAATGTTTGCAGAGGTATGTTCTTGCAAGGGGCAAAGCCTGGCTCTTCAGGTTGTACACTCCCCCATGATCATTGCTGGCAAGCTATAAACCATACAGCCTGCATTACAATGGTGGGTGGCAGAAATCACAAGAGTTGGTGTCATAAATAGGAGCAGGTGGCAACAGTGACCTCCAGACTGCACCAGGGAGATGGCTGGCCCATGTCAAATGATTGTGTTCAATGGTACAAAACCTCAGCAGTGGCGTCCAAGTCTATCTAGTAGCTGTCCCCATGTGAGGATTGAACTGTGGAAGTAGGGTATGTTTTACCTGTGAATTTCTACTGCTATGCTTTTCTCTGCGGTCCTGCCTGACATGGTATTTACTAGTACCAATACCAGGATGGTCGAGACTAGTGTGATCTTGTCAGATCTAGGGAGCTAAGTAGGGTCGGCCCTGGTTAATATTTGGTTAATATGTAGAGGCAGGCAATAGCAAATCATCTCTGCTCATCTCTTGCCTTGAAAACTGTCAAGGGCTACTGTAAGTCAGCTGTTACTTGATGGCACTTTACATATACCCCAACACCAGGACTGCTAAGCAACTCCTAATGCCTTATGCTGTGTCTCATTCCTGTGTGCCCAGTTTAGTGTATAATTAGATAACTTCTTCCAAGTAGATGAGGTGTGTGTTGAAGTCTTATATCTTCCTTCTGTTTTGCCACTGATCAGCCTGTCACTTTGCCTTCTTGCAAGCTACATCTGAGTGGGATTTGAACATTGTTTGCTACATAGGTGCTAAGTGAGTTGTCTGGTGGCTCCAGCTTTTGTTGAGAGGCATGCTGGTATGAGCTTCATGAGGGACACACAGGTGGCATGAAACCTGCCAACAGATACAACGACAGAGATGTTATTTATGAGCAAGGAGGAGATCCTCCCAGTTCACCTCAAAAGAACAAAAATTACTTTATAAGCCAATAATGATTGGGAATTCAGTTTGCAGTAAAGCCTAGTAGAGAGGAAGAGTGAGAGGCCTAAACACTTCTGAGGCCACACCCCATAACTTCCTTGTGGTAAGGTGACATATGGTTTGCCAACAAAGTGTAAGTTTCTAACTAGATTATGAGGTTCAGAGAGAGAAGGGAATGAATGAGCTCAATAAGGTCCCTTCTAGATTTGTTCAGATTTGGTTTTGACATTATGTCTGAACTGTAAGCATCTGATGTTCTCCTCTAAAGAGGGCGAGCCAACCAATTCTGTGAAGTTGTCGTAGGCCTTACCTCTTCATGGGGAAGTGAGGAGTACAAAACAATACATAGACTTGGCTAATTAGCAGTTACATTTTCCTGAAGTAAAGTCTTTTCCATGTGGCATTTCAGTAGTACGGGAGGATGCTTCATTATATACATTGATGTGCTGCTTGTATAAACTAGGTATAAAAGTGTAAGGAAGTGTACACATGGTATTGAAGACAGCTAGCGTTATGGGCATGGGTAAGTCATTGTTCTCCTATAAAATGGCTAGTGATGAAAATTTGTTGTTGATGTACTTTCCTATACTTTTATATCCAGTTTATGCCTGCAGTGCATCAAGGTGTATTGTTCTTTGTTCTTAGAAATTGTAAATATAGTAGAAGAAAACCAAATTTTGGTGCCTTGTTGCAAATTTAAACATTATGAGAAGAAGGAATACTGCCACTGAGAATGGGAGTCCTGCATTGAGTTTCCGTCTCCATTTCCATAAAATTCGATAAACTTAGCATAACAATGTCAGGAGACAAAGGTAAGCATTTCTTTGCTCATGCCAGCAGCAATAATGTGAAGCAAGAAAATAGTCAGGACATAGAAAGTTTGTAACAGAGGGTAAGAGAGGACTTAATGCAGGGCTGGCATTTTTGGTAGTGTTTTTATCAAATTTTATTTATCTAATATATTTTATCTAATTTTATTTAGCCCTCCCATAAATAATGGGTTTTGGACTCTCTCTCTCTCTCTCTCTCTCTCTCTCTCTCTCTCTCTCTCTCTCTCTCTCTCTCTCTCTCTCTCTCTCTCTCTCTCACTCACTCACTCACTCACTCACTCACTCACACACACACAACATTTTAGATAGAGTCAATCCAATGCTGGGGAACTGCACTTGTGATTCTTTGGTGATCCAAGCAGGAATCCTCAACTCAGGTAAGTTAGCATAAAAAAAAGTAAGCATGCAAAAACTAGGGCCTTATAGGTTAACAGAGAAAAGGTTTGGATAATGTAACAAAGTGTTTGTAAATCTCAGGTAAGCATTCTGCGTAAATTGTATGGCTGTATAGATGGAAAGCAAAAATGAATGCTAGGTTGCTGGGACTGATCTTTGTCTTCATGTCAGGACAGACATTTTTAAAAAAAAGAAAACTCTAAACACATACATATCTTATTATGACACACACATTTGGAAGAAGCCCCACTGGCAAAGACTAACAGAAAGTGACACGTTGTTTAAAAAGTTGTTTTGAATGTCTCTTCTCCTGTTGATCATATGCAACCAGGATAAATAAACACCCAGTGTGTGGTGTAGGTTGAACAGTTGTTCCAGCAACTGTTTCCACCCTTGGTTGGTGGTGTTGCTGGGTTTTTTCCCCTATAAACATCATACCTGTATATGCTTGTCATATATACATTTGCTGTTGCTGTACAGTTTGGGCTGTATGACTGTGAGGAGGCTTTCCCACCCCTAGATATAAGCAGATGGGTTCTTCCCTCTTCCCCCTCCCTGTCCACCCGCAAGATTCTAATGCAGTGAATTAGTCTTTGTACTTCTTGTGAAGCAGAGGGACTGCTTATTCAAGCAGGACATGCTGTGCCCTGCTTAAATTAATGCAGGTGGATACGCAAGAGGAGCCACATAGGATTTGTCTGGTATGAATCAAGCTAGTTTAGCTTTTTGTCTAATTAAAAAAAACACATGTCTTTTGGGTCTTGGTTTATTCACTGATGATGGGTACGATACAAGCTTCCCCTCAAGATGAACTGACTAAAGTTGTTACAGTCTCACAGTGAAGGACATCCCACTTGCTAGCTTGTTGGTTTTTTCCCCCTTGTTTTTTTTTAACAGTATTTAATATTCCTTTCTTACTATTCCAACTACCCTTTCCTGGCTGTGCCTTTTGTCCAGAATGTCCTCACCATCAGGACTCTTTGCCTCTTAATGCTGTTCAGTCGGCCTTTTTAAACACCTCATAAAAATCTTCACACTGGCATTTCCCAACTGTTCTCACAAATCTGTGTTTCTACCAATTTCTTTTTTTCCTTGAGCGTCTTAAAGTCATTTAATTAGATTGTAAACATCAAGGAAGGGCCTTATTTTATTATTTGTTTGTTTTTATTAAATATTTATACTTTCGGCAGAGACTTGAGGCAGCTTACACATGCAAATGCCAGGTTGCAGCAGATCAATAAAACCAATGCCAGTAGGCCCGACAATGGACAAGGATAGTCCAAACAGTTTTAAATGTGCCTTATTTTGTTATATTTAACGTGCATTGTCTAAAAGTAGTCAATCATCTTCCTAGGCAAGTAGAATTGATGTGTTGGCGGATCATTCTTGTTTAAGGTGAGGGGCAGCTTGATGGTTTTTATATACATCAATAAATAGTTTGGCACAACCTGTTAAAGGTTTTTGTGCTTGCTGGTCTCTTTAAAAGGTTGGTTTTGGTGTTCATGTTTTATTTTAACATCATTGTTAGAACAATTTAGTACTGTGTATAGTATAGCTCCAAAGAATGCAGTATGTCTTGTGAAGGGACATGTTATTTGGGATTATAAATAAAAAATTAAGAGAGCATATTTTCCATCTGTGGGTCTGAAGCAAGAAATTAAAAGAAATACCAAGTACCTGCTCAAAATACATATGATGATTTGTATAGAGTTAATTTATCAGTTAAATGACATCTAACTTGATACATCCATGGCTGCCTGCCACTGCCAATTCTCAATTGCAGTTTGCACAAGTGCAGTGGTATTTTTTTGTATTTACCACACACATTAATTTCAATCAAAAGCAGCGGTATATTTATTTATTTACAAAACGTATATCCCCCTTTTCTGCCCTCTTCAGGGCAACATGGAATAAATGCCAGAAGGTTGAACATGTTCTTGAATATATCTTAACCCAAGAATCCATGCCAGTGTACCACTAGAGAATTGCCCAAGGCAAATGAGTAGAAATGCTGTTGCAAGCCTGGCAAATGTAAAATCAGAGAATCTGGCCAATGTACAACGAGAATCTACAGCAAGAACCCAAGAATCCATCACAAATAGCAAACCTGATACAAAGCAACTCCAGGAAAGAATATGACTTTGCAAAGGCAACTAAAACAATTTAAAAGGGCAAAATCTAACACAAGTCAACCTGGCAAGCTGATAAGAAGCCTGAGAAGACACAGAAACCTGGGGGGGAATTTTTTTTTTTTTTTAACCGTCCTGGAAACCTTCAAACACTGGCTCTTGATACTTCTGATTGATCCCGAATATTTCATGGATTTTTCAGGATCCATTTACCAGTATCCTGGATAATCCTGGATACCATTTGGATACCTGAATATATCCGAAAAATACCAATAAAGTATTTTTTGGATATATATTTGGCTCAGTTATATCCAAACGCACATCCCTAGAAACTAGTGCTAGATGAGGAAGTGATGCAGCATTTTAAGTATAACAAGTTTGTGGTTTGTGATCACAAATAAGGGGTCAGATTTTGAATCCCTTCTCATCACATGGAGCTCAGTTGTTTAAACAGTAGCCAGTCACATACAGTGTTTTTAAATCATCAGTTTAAGTCACAGCAAAAATATTGTCACCTTCCAGATTACATGACATTCATAGATTTTTTTTTACATAAGGAATGGTCTGTCTTACTGGTTTCACAAGTTTCTGTAATCAAACAGAATAATAACTTTGTAAATTACTTTAAATTCTCCACAAGATGGAAGAGATTTGGTCCCAGAATGAATGATAGAAAGTGGATTGTTAGAAACAAAGATCTAGAATAATTCAGAAAGTGACTCGGGGACCAGTTTGAAGCTCACAAGAAGATAAGCCCCTATCATAACTGTGCCTGAGAACATCACCACTAGCTTTTTGTGTTGTCTGGCATTTCAGAGTCGTGTTGTGCTGAATATTCCTAGTAGTGGCTGAGGTGAGGGAAAAAAATCCTTGCCTGTATCTTAGATCTATCTCCCCCCACCCCAAGCATGTCACTGTTTATGGTCAAACACAAACAGTTGATTCAGTGTTTGAATTTGTTGCTCCCACTTTCCTTCTGCTCAGTCAGGAGAACCATAAAAAGTAACCATGTTTCCTTATACAGAATTTCTGTGGGGAAAGTTACCTGTGCCAGAAAGAGAATACAGAGTATGGAGCTGGTACAGCTCTCAAGAGATGCCTAGGAATATTTGGAGATCATAACTTACAAACTGCAAGGTTTGGGGGTCTCCAACAGGTAGCTTGTGAGTTACTGATAACTTGCCGGCAGCTACAGAGTAACACATGCATCTACTAGAAGACCCAAGACAAGATTGTGAAAATATCTACTCTAGGCTTTTTTTTTTTTTTTCATAGGATTTTCCTCTGTACTGCTTAGTTGCATTCCTGGTGTGCTTAGTGTTATGTTCATACTTATGCTATGCTTCAGTTTTGAAAGTCCCATTTATTGATTGTACTGACTCACTATATGTAATCTGCCTTGAGTTTCTGTGTGAAAGGCGGACTATAAATAACATAAATAAAGTTTTAAAAATTTAGAGAAAGTTGGACACCCTGTCCCAGACTATGATTTTAAAGCCCCATGATATGGCAATGTTGCTGAAGCCAAGCAGGTCTGGATGAGGGAAATTATTGTTTTTATTTTATTATTTTATTCTATTTTTATCCTGTTCTTATTTTATTTTTTTATTTTATCCCACTGCGATTTTATTTTATTATTTTATTCTATTTTTATCCCACTCTTCCCAAGTGAGTCAGGCTCAGAGCAGCTGGAAATGCCTTGAGGAAGCAACCTGCACAGGAGCCCTGTGTAAATTCCCTTGAGTTCCATCGAAGAAGGGCAGCATATAAATAAAATAAGTAGGAAAGGGGAAAAGTTTAATTTATATATTTACAAACTTCATATGCCACCTTTCTTTCCAGTCAGGGCCACCTGTTTTGTTGTTCCGTTCAGTCCACGTACATTTATGAATTTAACAAATATCAGGTGTCCCACACTTTGATAAACGATATGCAAATGCTTATAATCTGACATTCTTTTCACTGGCCTCCCTATCCCTCACGTTGTCTTACCTAATAATATAACCACAAAAGTTTTGAACTGATAAGTTTACAGTAAGAAGCTGTAAATGAAAATAGTTTGCATTTTAAAACAAAAAGTAGTATAAATTTCATATGAAATCACAATAGTCCTCCAGTGTACTTAAAGTTATGGGATTTATGCACTCCAAATGCGACAATTTATGCTTAATAGTATTTTTCAGACAAGTATTTTGGATACTCCCCCCCCCCAAATGCCCATGTGGGCTGGTGTCTATCATTCTACAGACACCACTAAGTGGCAGAAATTGTAATGCATTCTGCTATAATTTGTCTTTAAAATATTCATGACAACAGTGGTTGTCTTTCCTACATTTTAAAGGATGAAAGCTATTACTTTGGGCTTCCTAAGTAAGTATTCACACAAAACAGAGACTCTGAGTTTAGGATCATAGCCCTTTTTGTTACAGACATTCACACCCACCTAATGACTGGAGGGAACTGCCATACCTGAAAAGTTTGACTAAAGCTCAGAGCAGAATACACATTTAGATGCCTAGCAGTGCAATCCTATGCAGTCACATCTTCCACACCTTAGAAGGCTTAGATGGATATAACTCTACAAAGTCTACTTTGTGGTCAGCTGGCTCCTCCACAGTACAACACTCCTTTACACACTGTCATCCTAAAAAAGAGTTTAACCCTTTTAATGCCATGTGTGTGGCTAAGAAAGATGTAACTTGACTAAGAATGGCACTGTAAGGTTGCAATCCATGTACACATCTTTGGGAGTTCATTCTATTGAAAATGTTGGAATCTAGTTCTGATTAAATGTGCTGGGAATTGCACTGTGGCCTATTTTGCACATGTGTTTTTTGTCGGTTTTGGACCCAAACTATTTCGACCTTTTTTTAAAAAAAAACTTTTCTGCATGTAGCTTCGGTTTTTCCTCAGCTTTTCTCTGGCCTTTTTACAAGCACTTTTACCATGAGGTTTTTTCTTTAGCCGATTCTAAGTCGGCTTCACTCAATGTGTGGAAATGTTCCATTTGGGTGGTTTTTTTGTCCTTATTGAGGCCTACCCACAACCACATCTAACCTCCCCATTTGATTCCACACAACCCTCCCACCGTCTCCCTCCCCTCCACCTGGGACTTCCTCACTCCTTTAAAAAAAAAATGTGGGATATGTGGGGTATTTTTTTACCACCTCCATCAAGTGTGAAGGTCAAGAAGAATTCCAGTCTTCTGACCATCATTCATGCCTTAGTGTTCCTTGAGATTGTAATTGCTCTGTGAAGGGGTGCCTGATAACATGATCCAGAAGTATGACAAACCTCTTGATGATTAGGGATTGCCAAAAGGATGGCTGTGCCATCTGCTCTTATGTTCTGGGTGCTGGATTGTCTTATAGACCTCAGTGGGTCCAAGAGAAGAACTTTATAAACTCAGCAATAAAAGCATGCATCAGTGATAGCGCAGACTTCTAGAGTAAAGCTTTCCTTCTAAGAGTATAGGTCGGATCGTGCCTAAATGTTTGTTAAGCTTTGCTGAAGTGTTTTCTGTGGAGTTTTTCCAGTTTTATACCATTCACATTTGCAATAGGGGTGCACACTTCAAAAACATTGTTTTAATTTTGAGTCTTTGTTTTTTTTAAAGGCTTGATTTTTGTTGAGCCAAAAGTCCAAGAATGTTGGTCTCATTATTGGGCACAGTTTTTTTAGTTCAGGAATTTTGACACCCAAAAATTATGCCTGTAAAGAAACCCGACAACTTTTTTAAATTAAAAAAATGGGCATCTCCACCCCAGTGGCAGCATGGGTAGGGAAAGGAGGGCGGGAGTGAGAGAAGCACACCTCCGCTGTCAGCTGTTCTGTGGTGCATGGTCCCTTTAAAGATTAAAGGACGACATTTTCTTTGGGAAGAACTGACCTCCAAACTCAGGAAGTCAGATCTATCCTCACTGAAATTAATAGCCCTTTGAAATGTGCTGTGGGAAAGGGCCCCATTATTTCTAAGGGACATTAATTTCAGTGAACATAGACCAGACCTGAGTTTGGTATGCGAGGGTTCCCAAAGAAAATAATGGTCCTTTGATGTTTAAATGGACTTTGCACTGTGGAACACCTGAGAGCTAGGTGCAGTTTGTCCCCCCTCCTTATTCCTTTGCCTCCCTGATCCCTAAAACACTCCCCAAAATACAGGAGATTAATTACCAGTACTCCTGGAATTTTGGGAGTGTTTAGGGTAATTTGGGGTATCATCAAGGTGACCTGAGATAGCTAATTTCAGATTTACTTTTGGTTTGGGTATAACTAAATGCACATCCCTAATTTGTACCACGTCCTCCATTTGTTCCATTTCTGCAGGATTCTTTCTCCTTATCTTTGCACAGTCCTTTCTCCTTATCTTTGCACACTGATTTCTTGCCAGTGTATAGATTTATTATTTATGTTATTTATAGTTCACCTTTCTTACTAGGATTCAAGGGGAATTACATAGAGAGAGTCAATACAGTCAACAGGATGGGACAGTCAATAAACAATGCAATAGAATTAGGATTGTAGAAGCCTGGAACCAGCTAGAAATCTTAAAATAGAACTGAAACAAAGCATAAGTATTAACATGACTCATTAAATGATGTGGCTCCCCCTCACTGACAGTCTTCAAGCAGCAGCTGGACAATCACTTGTCAGGGATGCTTTAGGCGGATCCTGCATTGTTCAGGGGTTGGACTAGATGGCCTGTATGGCCCCTTCCAACTTTATGATTCTATGTCTATGTATTTAGTGTAAGAGAAGGATAGTCCATAGAATTTAATGATGTCGCTTTTAGAATTTGGGATGAAGCACCCAGTGTGTCTTTGGGAGACAGGGGCGGGGGCGCTGGTGGGGAAAGAAACGACTGCAGTGGCAAGACTGTTCCCATGTTGGCAAGGGACTGCAAGAGAATAGGCTATGCACGAGAAAGTGACAAGTGAACTGAAATGAAAACAAAGGCATTGGAAATCAATCTAGCCTCCTATCTTAATAAACCAGGGGCATTTTTTTCCATAGCAAATTCAGGGCAATCATCACAGTGGTGCCATGACAACAAGCTTCTCCCCCTTCTATTAAGCCTACATTTGGAAGGTGGATGGTGCTGACTCATAAATTAAATTGGAGCAATACATACAGTGTATATATATTTCTGTCACTTTGTCTCAAATTAAACATGAACCTTCTCCCCTGACAAGATGATAGAAAAGTTAATTGCTCGCCCTGGCTTTAAATTGGAATTTGAATTTGCAAAATGCTAAAGGTTTATGAGATCTAAATCACGAGGAGCTTAAATTACATTCCTGTGATAAAATATTAATAAATCAATTAAAACATAAGCTGAGTATAATATTACTTTTCGTACGAACCTGGAACACAATAATTCATTAAAATGTGCAGTAGCAATTATTCTATCTTCTTAATATTAGGTTTTAGTAGTTTTTAAACTATGGCCAAGACAACATCAGAGGAGGACAGGCCATGCAGAGGGCAGACTGGAATTATCCCAGTATAGAATCTAGCGTAGAATTGTTGACCACGTAGGTTGAATTAACGGGCTGTCTTTTCATACTGTCGAATCCAGGCACTTCTCTTTGTGTATTGTATTTATAAAGCAGAAGCTTTTCTTTTTTTAAATTACGGTACAGCCATCTCTTAGCTGTGGGTGCCTCACAAAATGGGGTGAATATTGCTCCCTTTAGGAGGTGCCCGTTGGCATCAGTGGGAACATTTCCATTGGCTTCAATGAGCCTTGGATCAAGCAAGCAGAATCCAGACATTTCATAATTGCCCACATCACACTGCAGGGAGAATTATATAGTGCCCGTGCTGCCAGAAAGCCAATTCTACAGCAGATGTCATAGTATCGGTACAGTATCACAAAGTACCAAGGCAGTGGAGAGAAACTTCAGTGAGCATTTTCCCTATTTATGAAACAATGAAGAATGGATCTAGTGTCTTTTTTTTGGGTACTCTCCTAGCATGCTTTTAGACTGCTATTTCCTTAACTTTTCTTTCCTGTTGCCATTGAAATTCATTTGGTTCCATTGCTAATATAAAAAATCGCCACACATTTTGGATTGGAGCAATCCAATTCCAGCTAAATTTTGTTTTGTTTTGTTGCGAAGGCTAATTTCTACACAATCTGTTTTGTCGCTGTATAAAGAGGTCTTGAAGGCACAGTGTGAGGTGTAGCTATTACTTGAAGGTGATGTGTAAGCTCAGCGTGCATTTCTTTATGTGCAAACCTTATTACTCAAAAAATGTTGTTATTCTATATATTTGCACACCTTTGATGCCTGTCAAATTGAGAATGCATGTCAAGCATCAATTAGCTTGTTTGTTACACATGGGTGAAATCTGCCAAAATAACAGTCGTGGAAACTGAAGGTCCTTCATTTATCCCTACGATGTGTATGTATGGTAAGGTGAGCAATAAAGCAGTAATTCTGTGAGTTTTATACTTTTATTCACAGGTATTTTGCTTGCTGTGCAAAATATATATATATATGGAGAAACTGTAAGAGATGTAATGGCAATTGTTTATGTGGCTGAAGGCACATGGGATCAATCACCAAGATTCCTTCATTAAGCGCCTGATGGCTAGATACTGAATGAGGTGAGGCTTCTGTTCTACTCCAGTTAGTAAGATCAGATTAGCATGGTCTTCTCTTGCTCGCTACCTTTTCTCAGAAATAATAAGAAACTTATTCGCTAGCCTCATATGACAGGCAGAGAAGAGCTGGTCTTGGCCTCTATACACCGTTTGCTAGTTTTTCAGAGCATCTGATGGTCCACTGTGTGGAACAGGATGCTGGACTAGATGATATGTTGGGCTGATCCCGCCAGGCTCTTCTTACTTATTCAAGATTGGGGCACAGGAAAAAGAAAACATGAAAAAAACACCCAAAATTATGTATGTTGGCCACAGCTGCATCTCTCAAACTGTTTCACATGGGACTTGTTGAAGTTACTTACTTCATATGGAAAAATGTACAGACTGGAGCAGAAGTTCTGGACAAATGAATCAAAGGCTTGTAGGGATTTGGGGAGATGGGAATCCTAAGAACCCACTAAAATCAAGGGAAATGGCTGCTGGTGAGATTAAAAAACGAACCTGAGAAAAGGAGTTCAGATTCAGTTTGGACTATAGTTCAGCTAGATGTTGAATGTTTGAGCTTACCTTTAAAGACTTGTTGGAGCAGCATCAGCAAAGTTATAGGGATGTCTTCTGGCATTGACATTCAACATAAGTAGGCTGTGTGTGTATGTGTATGTGTCTGTGTAAAGTGCCATCAAGATGCAACCAACCTATGGCAACCGCATAGGGTTTTCAAGGCAAGAGACTTACAGAGGTAGCTTGCCATTGCCTTCCTCTGCATAGAGACCCTTGTGGTATTCCTTGTGGGTCTCCCATCCAAATACTAACCAGGGCCAACCCTGCTTAGCTTCTGAAATCTGACGAGATCAGTCTAACCTGGGCCATCTAGGTCAGGGAGTGAGTAAGCTATAGGTAAGCATTTGTACTGTGCCCCTGTTGCTGTCTTTGCCAAAAACCGTCCTGAAACTGTTAGCACTGTATTACTGTTCCGAGAGTATTCTCAGGTAAAAATTATATTTGCATGTAGCTTCCAATAGGTGTTTTCTGTGGTCCTCTACATCTCCCATTTTCAGAATGGCGTTTATGGGGTTGATCGCTTCTCCTTCTTCTCCTTTTTGTCCAGAGTTTCCTCATCATACACACTGGGTAATCTTCCTTTCCTTTAATGGTACAGCTTTATTGACCAAAGCCTTAAGCCCAACCACACTAGTATGTGTGTGTGTGTAAGTATGTATACTAGGGCTGTTGAATTAAAAAAAAATTCGGTATAGTTCGGATTCGGCTGAATTCGGCCCGTTTAGATTCGGGATATGCCGAAGTCCGAACTTCCCCGCTTCGGGTCCGTGCAATTCGGCAGGAATTCAAAGTTCGGGGAAAAAATTCGGCCGAATAAAGCCATTAAAAACACAACCGCGCCTTTCCGCGGCTCTGGGGGGGCATTTTTGGGGGTAGAGGTCCCAAACTTTCAGAGGAGCTTCAAAGGACCCTTCTTGCCAGACCCCCCAAGTTTTGTAAAGATTGGGTCAGGGGGGGCTGAGATATGGGCCCCGAAAGGGGTCCCCCACCCTTAATGTACATCTCTGAGCAGAGCTTGCCGCCCACACACAAAGCTCCCAGCCCCGACAAACAGCTGATGAGAGCAAGGGCGGGGCAGGTGCTAAGAACTTTGCAAAGCAACACAACTGCAAAGCAACACCTTTGCAAACATGCAAAGGGCGGGGTAGGTGTGAAGAATTTTGCAAAACAATACAACTGCAAAGCAACACAAGTACGCAATGCAACACCTTTGCAACAGTGCAAAGCAACACCTGACACCTGGGAGTTTGCAAACCATGGAAAGGGACAGAGGCAGCTAGCTATGCATAATGAGCAGGAGGGGGTGGAATTTCTCCTTTTGCATTGGACTTGGGACCAGGCAGATGCATTCTTTAAGTCACCATTTGAAAACCAGTTTTGAGCAAGCATCAAAATAACCTAACTGATCTTATGAATGAGGGAAAACCTGAAGACATAAAAATGAAGCCCCCCCTCAAACCAGGGAGAGAGAGACTGGAGGGGGAACACACACCCCAGGCAGAACCGACAAAAGCCCCCTTTGGCTTCCCCCCCCACCCACAGAAACTGCTCCCTCCCCACACACACACAGACTCTGCTTTCCCCCCCAACACACACAGAAAAGAAAAATTACAGATTAAAGCCCCCAAAGGGGTCTTACTGTGGCTGTTTTCTGTTCCATCAGGAGGGGCTGGGAGGCTGGGTAATCCAATATGATTCCATTTGTATCCAATATGAGATCCATATGTATGCATCTCTCGAGGGTGATCCATTCATCCCAATAGGGAAAAGGGGAAAGCCCATATCTCGGGGGGCCCTGACCCAATGTTTACAAAACTTGGGTGGTCTCTTAAGAAGCCTTGTCTGAAGCTCCGCTGAAAGTTTGGGGTCGGCACACCCCAAAATGCGCCCCCTGCAGCCACGGAAAGAGAAAAGGGAGGAGCCGATATTTCTGCCCCCACTGAACCCATCTTTACAAACCTTGGGTGGTCTCTTAAGAAGGATTGTCTGAAGCTATGATAAAAGTTTGGGGGCTGCACCCCCAAAAAAGTGCCCCCTGCAGCCACGGAAATGGAAAAGGGGGGAGAGGAAAAAGGGGTGGAGCCCATATCTTGGGACCCCTGACCCAATGTTTACAAAACTTGGGGGGTCTCTTAAGAAGCCTTGTCTGATGCTCCGCTGAAAGTTTGGGGTCGGCACACCCAAAAATGCGCCCCCTGCAGCCATGGAAAGAAAAAGGGGGGAGCCCATATCTCGGGACCCCCTGACCCAATGTTTACAAAACTTGGGTGGTCTCTTAAGAAGGCTTGTCTGAATATCCCCTGAAAGTTTGGGCTTTGTACCCCAAAAAATGTGCCCCCTGCAGCCACGGAAAGGAGCGAATGTGCACAAGCACCCCCGCACACACACACAAGGATTTCCCTCTCTCTCTCTCTCTCCCCGGCCGGGCCGCACATCAGCTGATTCCTCCAGTACTCAATCCTGACTGATTGGCTAGAAGAAGACCCAGCTTGGCCACCGATTGGCCGGGGGAGGAGAATGCTGCTTACTGAAGGTTATGCTGCTTACTGACGGCCCCGAATTGGCCGGATTTATTCGTGAACTCCCGAACTCGCTGAATTCCGCCCCCCCGGTTGCCCACCATTTTTGAGTTCGGTTCGTCCCGAACTAAAAACCACCGAATCAAGGGAAATTCGGCTGATTTTCAGTTCGGGCCGAACCGAATCAACAGTTCTAATGTATACACAGACAACCACACTAATACACTCACACATATATTCACATACACACACATGTATTTTAATTTCCGATTTCCCTTCTAAGTACATCCTAATTATAAAAGTTTTTAAATGTTTATTTTATGCTGAATTACTAAAAGATAAGAGACTAAGACTTTAGTAACATTTGGATCCTTATCCCACAGAAGAAATTAAAAACTTTGATCATAAACTCATCCTTCTCTAACAACGGAGTTATTCATATCTCTGTCTTCACCAGATAAAGGACATTCAAGGACTAAGTGAGCCCTCAAGTGAATGCACTTTACACATGTTGAGATACATTATTGGTGGTGGAAAGTGCTGTCAAGTCGCAGCCGAATTATGGCGATCCCGTAGGCTTTTCAAGGCAAGAGACATTCAGAGGTGGTTTGCCATTGCCTGCCTCTGCGTGGGCTGAGAAAGTTCTGAGAGAACTGTGACTGGCCCAAGGTCACCCAGCAGGCTTCATGTGGAGGAGTGGGGAAATGAACCTGGTTCTCCCGATTAGTGTCCACCAATCTTAACCGCTATACCACTCTGGCTTTTCTATGTATAAAACAGAAGCAAAGACGCTGTGTAGCTCAAGCTCTCCTGTTCTGTCTTTCCTCTTGTTAGTATCTGGTAATAACCAAATCCCCTATCCCTTTTCTTTGCTCTTCTGTTTAGTGTTCTAAGTGAATTTGTACTTGAGGTAAGTTTTAGTGCTCCTGATATCTTTATTGGTGTACTATACTTCATTATTTATGTTCTGTAGATTAATTTAAAGTAGCACTCTTAAATAATTGAACATACTGCATTGTCCAAAATGTTCTTCCTGCGGTTTCCTAAGATTAAGAGTCTAGGTGGTATGAATGCAACATGGTGCTGTTGTTTTAGTTTGTATTTCTGTCAGTCCACGCCTTCAATGATAGTGCTTAGTGGGTGGATAGTAACTGTCCACACAGCTTAGAAAAGCTCAGAAGTAATCTCCATGAATTAAGCTGTTTTCTCTAGAACATAAAAAGGCATCTTTGCATGGGGAGGAACGTACGCATGAAACTGCGTTATACTGAATCCAGCCACTGGTTTGTCAATATCAGTATTGTCCGTTCAGACTGCAGTGGCCCTCCAGAGTTTCAGTCTTTCACATCCCCTACTGCTTAATCTTCTTTTAGCTGGGGATGATGGAGATTGAACCTGGGACTTTCTGCATGCAAAGCAGAAGGCCCATCACTGTTTGGGCTATCACCGAGGGATTTTGAATTTTCATCAGTGAATCAATTAATGTAATCATTGCTCTACCACTGAGCCACAGCCTCTCCCTTATGTGCTTTAGAAACAGGTAAGGCAAAAAGGGGGAGGGAGCTGAGAACAGCCTCCTCATATTACTTAGCTGGATGAGATGGATCACGACGATGGAGGAAACATCTTTTTTCATTGCCCTTCATGAACGGTATCTCATCCTGGTTTCACTGGGAAGTACATTTGGTTGCATTACCTGCACTTCAGGCAGCCGCCTCTCCTTTTGGACAAGAGCTGTTGTAAGAATTTCCCTGTCGAGGGCACAGAAATTCTCGCAGACTATGGTAAACAGGATTTGGCTTGCACGCTTCCGTAATCAGGCTTACTTGCGCTGAAACAGAGATTGCTCTATTGCGGTGCCAGGCTTCTAGCAATACCAACTGTTAAATAATAACAGGCCCTGGCTGTTGGCAGCCTCTCTCGTCTCCCCCCCCCCACCGCCCCCGAAATCCTGACAACATGGAATACCCGTTTTCTGGGTTTACCTGCCTGTGTGTATTTGCAGCACCAAACTGTCTGTCTGAAGGTAGAAGTGGCACAAAAGCATCAGTCTAAGTCTAATCTGCTTAGTTTATTATTCTCTCAGGACCTCGGGTGATATAGCAAACATGCAGTTCCTTGGCAGCGCTAACAATGGCTGTGCTGTCATTGTCGATAATATTACAGACTTTTTGCCTAATGCCTGGGATAATTGTTTTTTCCTCTCATTTCCCCCCTTTCTTCTTGTTTGGGAATTTCGTTATGTTTGTTTCTCTTTGTCAGGTTGTTCTTTAATCAGCTCTGGGCTTTTCTCCCCCCCCTCCCTGTTTTCCCTGTGAATTAAAAATAGTAATTTTTAAAGAGGTTTAGCTTTCTTGTTGCCTGTTGGTAAGAAAAAAAATTAGTCTTGCTGTCTCATTGTGTTAGAAAGCTTTATTATGGCTTGATGTGTCATTTCTTCATTGGGGAAGCTAATGTAGTATGAATGGGCTGTGGAAGGGGAGAGGAAAGGGGCTGGAGGGAGAACGGTGTTGGGTTTTTTTGCTAGCTTTCCAAGTATCAGGATGCCACAGAGTTTGTGTGCTTCTGGCACAAAATAGAACAACTCCGCCTAACTGCATTTTAATCTTTAAACAGGTATACTATTAAAAATGTTCAAAAAATTAAAATGCTTCTTTTAAATATTGTTCTGTCCATGACTATAAGGTGTGGATTTCAAATAAAGTAAATGATTGTGGAGTTAGAACAAAAATTAAATCATTACAACACTGCCAAGTGCGGTTGTGTTTATAAGAAATTATTACTTTCATGGAACGTTTCACTAAAACTCCATGATCAGTCTGTAAAGTATATCTATTCTGTTTGTTTTCTTAGGATCCTCCCACTTCATTGGCACCAATTTATACAATCACAACCTAATTTTAATCTTAGATGGTTCCTTGAGGGTCTATTTTCAGCTTCCTCTAGATACAGCAGCCTTAACAACAATAATTTTTGTAGTGTCTTTATACTGCAGTGAGATGGTCTTAGTTCATTCAAATAAAGTTCATTCAAATAACCTATTTAAAAATGGGAAGAACAGAGGTTCACCACTTTTAGAAAGTTGCTATAGCATACACCTTATTGTGTCAGAATCCAATAAAATAGAAAGCAAGATCGCAATCTAAGCTTTGGGCCAAATGTTGCAGCCTTTATGGCTTGGAAAAGCTGCATATTGCAGGTATACGATGTTACAGATCAGACTACGGGATAAACATCCTTTTCTCCTGTTTCTGTCTCAGTCATGCACACACTCCCCTAAAAGCTGGTAGTTCCCAGCCCAAGAAGTATCTGGGTGTCCTCAGCCTGGGCCAGGGCCTTTTTGGCTCTGGCCTCAGCCTGGTGGCACTCTCTGCCTAGAGAGACCCGGGCTCTTCGGTACCTGGTCCAGGTCCGCAGGACCTGTAAGATGGAGATGTTCTGCCTGGCCTATGACTGAGGTCAGCAACGGTTTCCATCATAGCTGGCCTCCATTCCCTCCCCACTACCTTATTTAACCTTATCTGGTAGGGGATTCCTTACTCCCACCCTCTAGGCTGGCTGCTGAGCAGTGTGTCACTGAAATGGGCATTGCTGGGTTTCAGGGTTAGTTTTAGAACCAGAAGTTTTTAACTGTTAAGAAGGAGAAGAAGAAGAGTTGGTTTTTATATGCTGACTTTCTCTGCCACTTAAGGGAGAATCAAACCGGCTTACAATGACCTTCCCTTCCCCTCCCCACAACAGATACCCTGTGAGGTAGGTGGGGCTGAGAGAGTGTGACTCACCCAAGGTCACCCAGCTGGCTTCATGTGGAGGAGCGGGGAAACAAAGCCAGCTCACCAGATTAGCGTCCACCACTCATGTGGAGGAATGGGGAATCAAACCAGGTTCTCCAGATCAGACTCCACCGCTCCAAACCACCGCTCTTAACCACTACACCATGATGGCTCTCTTAAATTATTAATATGTATTTTATGAAGTATAATTGTGGTTTATGATGATGGAACCCACTCTGAGCCCTGCTTTGGCAGGGATAGAGCTGGATATAAATAAAACCCTAGTTACATTTCAGATTTAAAAAATTGCATCATCGCTCCTCTGCAGGCCATTTTGCAATACATCCTGGGGTGGGGGAAAGTGGCCTTTGCAGTGGATATAACAATATATGTCTCTGCGTTAACAATTATAATGTTGTGAGCTGGCAACCACTATTCATAGAAAGTGTAGAGCTGTCTGTGTCCTCTACAGTGTGTTTTCCCTGCTGGGTTCTGCAACCGCGTCTGTTACCATAGACCGGGGTCCCCAACCATTTTGACCCTGTGGGCACATTTGGAATTCTGACATGGCATGGTGGGCGCAGCAACAAAATGGCTGCCACAGGAGGCGGCGCCAGCCAAGAAATTATTGCCACAGCTTAACTTCAGTAACACAGTGCAGATCTTTGTGCTGTGGTGGCAGCTGCTGCCAAAGCAACATTTTAAAAAAATCTGCACAGCCCTTCCTGGCCCGGCTGCTTCCTAAAAACACTTGGTGGGCACTACAAAATGTGTTGGTGGGTAACGTTGAAGACCCCTGCCATAGACTCTCAAAGGAATCAATAGATGTTCTGTCAATAACAGTTGTGGTATTCTACCTCAAATGCCCATAGTTTTCCTTGATGGTTTAATATTTAAACTTGATGGTTTAATATTTAAGAAGTTGTTTCCTGCTTTCACTGTTTTCATCTCATTCTGTACATTCCCAGATTTTAGAACTATCAAATTCCAGACTTTTGGTCAGGTTACCATCTTTTCAACAGCAGTAGAATTTAGCTAACTCACTCCTTTTTTTGTTCTTGCATTGGGGTTGATTTGGTTCCAAAAGATAATGCTCAGGAGGTTAGAATAGGGCAGCTACAGGTATTTAAGGAGAGGCAGTGCTCTCAAGAGATTAATGAAGGGTTTTTGTAGCTTCTGTTGCAGAAAACTAAAAAGTCTAATTTCATGAAGCTGAAAAGTGAACTGCTGAAACTGACGACGCCCTCTTCTCTCTATAAACATTTCCTTTCTTAAAATGCATATTTTAATCTAATGGAAAAAGGCTTTTCTAACTACTGACAAGCTTTTCGCTTTGTTTTTTTAGAGAGTAGGGAGTCTGTTCAGATGAATGACATTTGCCTACAACTGTAACTACGATATAGCTTTCCTGACATTAAAAATCTTTTGTACTACGAACAGTTTATAAAAATGTACTGATAATATCAGAAACTAATGTTTCGACCCTAAAGACATTTACTTGGAAGTGAGTCCCATTGATTTTACTAGAATGTTCTCTCAGATGTGCTTATGATAATGTTGCAGAGACCTATCTTGGCAATGAAAGAAAGCCCTGATTTCCTTCTTATAACAATACTAGCTCAGATCTTGTTCCAGTTGGGCAATAGCCTATCCTGACATAATGCATGGGAAAATAGCATTGCTGGTTTTTGTATGAATGTATGTATATGGAGTGGTAGTGTTAACTTTTTTCTTTGTGATCAATGGGGAACTGTACTTCAGATGTCAAGAGAAGTAGAATACAATCCCAACAAATGTATTTAAAAAAAAATCACAGAAGAAAGAAAAAGAACAAGAGTTAGGGGCAAACTCCCTTCCCCTCCATTATCTAATCATAACTGAGTTGCCAATTTCATTTCACATGGAGGCTTTTGGGAGTAATGGTTTAGGGATCAAAGTATTGTGCCCCATGCCTCAGTGGGAAATGTATTTTCATAATGCAAATATCGATATTGTGGCTTTGGTGAATAATAGATTTTGGAGGGAAAGCACCTCATAAACTAAAAAGACAGAGGAGTTAATGGCTAGCGGGGGAAAGCAGCATAAAATAACAGCCTTTGAACTGCGAAGCTTTCTAAAGCTTGGTCAAGTAACTGCATGGATGCACACAGCAGATTTCCATACCAAGGTCAGGCTTGCTCTTGCAACCTTTGTGTGTGTGTGTGTGTGTTAAGTGCCATCAAGTCGCTTCCAGCTCATGGCGACCCTATGAATCAATGTCCTCCAAAATGTCCTATCTTTGACAGCCTTTCTCAGGTCTTGCAAATTGAGGGCTGTGGCTTCCTTTATTGAGTCAATCCATCTCCTGTTGGGTCTTCCTCTTTTCCTGCTGCCCTCAACTTTTCCTTGCAACCTTAAGCATTCCTTTGGGGAGTATTTGATGGATCTGCTGAAGTTAGGGTTGCCAACTCTGAGTCAAGACATTCATGGAGATTTATGGGCGGAGTCTGGGGAGGGCAAGGTTTGAGGAGGGGAGGGACATCAGTGGAATATAATGCCATAGACTTTACCATCCAAAACTATTCTCCGGGGAAATTGATCTCTGTAGTGTGGAGATCAGTTGTGATTCCGGAATATCTCCAGGCCAGACGTGAGGTTGGCAATTGCAGTTGGAGTGGCATTTAACATTTGTATTTTGGGCAAATGAGTCCAAGAACTTAATTAAGACCTTCTCAGGGAGATAATGTTCGACATAATATGTGCAAACTCCAGGAGCAAAGAAACATCATATTCCATGTATTTCATGGGCATCTCTTATCTCCATTCTTTCTTAGTGCAGGTTTTTAAGAAGCACTGTCTTGTGATCTTTCCAGTTGCTGCTGCTTTTTGGACCAGCTCAATTCCAAACACTGTGCAAAAGAAGCTATGTATAAACTGTATTCTTTAATAATTCATTTATGAAATTTGTATCCTGCTTTTCAGAGAACATTTTTCAAAGCATCATGCATCCATCATAAATTTTACATAACAAATAATTACAAATACAAAACCATAAAATATACAGAGAAACAGCAAGATAGCAGAACCAATAAAAATAATCAGGAATGAATGAATATACATATGTGTGTGTGTGTAACCAAGAAAACAAAGGCATAACAACCAAAAGCTGGCTGAAAAAGCTTTTTCCTTTTATATGGAACACTTGAAAGGAGGGAGCCAAATGGTCAACCAAAGTAGTCTATTTTTGCTGTTTAGTTGCAAACTGATAAGACTCCGGGGTATTCTTCACGGTGGATTTTGCTTCGGTTTCGAATCAGAGCAAATAATAAACTGATTTAAATAGCTTTTTCATGGCAGTGCAGATTCTCCCCCCATCCCAATTTTTCACGGGAGAAACAGCGCACTTCTCTGCGCTGCTTACGTCTGCTGCCGCTCATGACTCACTGCTCCAAATCCGCCTAATCCCGCCCACTCTTCCCATGATCCTGCGTGTGTGTGTGTTTGGGGGGGGGGCATCCCGAGAGCAGCAAATCCAAGCCAAAACTCCCATCACCCTTCTGAAGAGGGGCAGCCAGTCTGCTGTGGGTCTCCCTCCTGCCGGTGCGATCCTATGTGTCTGTGTGTTGGGGAGGGGCATCCTGAGAGCGGCAAATCCAAGCCAAAACCCCCATCACCCTTCTGAAGAGGGGCAGCCAGTCTGCTTTGGGTCTCCCTCCTGCCGGTGCGATCCTATGTGTGTGTGTGTTGGGGAGGGGCATCCTGAGAGCGGCAAATCCAAGCCAAAACTCCCATCACCCTTCTGAAGAGGGGCAGCCAGTCTGCTTTGGGTCTCCCTCCTGCCGGTGCGATCCTGTGTGTGTGTGTTGGGGGGGTATCCTGAGAGCGGCAGATCCAAGCCAAAACCCCCATCACCCTTCTCAAGAGGGGCAGCCAGTCTGCTCTGGGTCTCCCTCCAGCCGGTGCGATGCTATGTGTGTGTGTGTTGGGGGGGGCATCCTGAGAGCGGCAAATCCAAGCCAAAACCCCCCATCACCCTTCTCAAGAGGGGCAGCCAGTCTGCTCTGGGTCTCCCTCCAGCCGGTGCGATCCTATGTGTGTGTGTGTTGGGGGGGCATCCTGAGAGCGGCAAACCCAAGCCAAAACCCCCATCACCCTTCTGAAGAGGGGCAGCCAGTCTGCTTTGGGTCCCCCTCCTGCCAGTGCGATGCTGTTAGAGTGGCAACTCCCCCAGCCAATCACCGTTCTTGGGGGAGGAGAAAGGAGACGTCCCGGGGAGCGAAGCAAACATTTCTTCATGGGCATCCGAGCAACAAAATGCTCTTTTACTGGAAAGTACGGCTCAGAAGTGGTTTGGATTGCCTCTCTTTTAAACCGGCTTATTTTGCTCAGTGGGGGAAAACACGGCTCTGCAGTGAATAACCAAAATTTGCCTCCGACGCAAAACAGTGTCAAAACAGCAGCAAATATCCATGAAGAATACCCCTCTATTTCTGACATTTAAATGGATTGGTACCTCAAGGGAGACCTCTTCAGTTCCATTTTGTCCCTACAGACTAGAAGGGCTTAAATGTTGTTACCATGTGTGATCTGAACACCTGTGCTTTATTATGCATCTGTGTGAATAGACCTAACTTCACCCCAAAGTAGCCTAAAGAAAACCTTCCTTCTGCTGACACCTCATTCTGAAGAGCTACTGGCTTAGTTTATACCCCCGATTAAAAGAATGCAACCAATCTGGGCCATGATCAACCCAAGCAGCTAGCAAGGAATCTTTTACAAAGTGATGAGGCTCCTTATTCAAATTTGAAAGAAGTACTGAAAAGTTTGTAAGAAATACTGAAACCTTGAGACAGGTTTATTGCAGAAAATAATTGGTACACTTCAGCAGGCATAATAATACTGAGCATACTAAAGCAACAGTACCAAATACTGGAATGCCCATGTGAAGGTTTCAATATTCTCATCACCTGTATACATATGATGTGCAGTGTCCATCACTCAAGAGGGGAAGGCAAGATTTCAAGAGTTAAAGCAAGAGGGTAGAGTCGAGGCTTATGAGCTTCCTATCAGCACACATTCCAGGCAGAGATCCAAATCCACAGGTAGGAATTCTAGTTTTTGGGCAGCGAGTAATTCAGAAGTTAAATCCAGGAGGAAGAGGTAAAAGCACATAATGGATTGGATCCAGACCAAATTTTCCATTAATGGAAGGAATTTCCACCAGTTCCCCCTTCCTATTACAGATCCCTGATTTCCCCTGTCCCTCCAGGCACAGCATTTCAAGGAGATCAGTGGGCTATCGTGGGAGGTCAGGAGGCAGGAAGGTTTTGTTTAGCTTATGGAAGTGCTTTCTGTAAGCAGAAAATTTAGCCTGAATCCAACCCAATGTGCTCCATGAGTGGTAGTAGTTACACTCATGGGCATGGGTGAAACCAGCAAAGCATAGAGTTTGTGGGAGATTCTTGGCCTCAGTTATAGGGTTTGGGATTTGAATGAAAACATTTTCCTAAGCATGAAGAAAGGGAATTGAGATCCAGGTGCAGTAATCCTGATCTGCCATTTGTGAGAAGCAGGGATTTCCCAGCTCCTTTCCAAACATTCCAAATATGGGAAGGTGGTTAGATCTTACGGCAGGAAGGAGGTTTGAAAACTGCCTTAGTTTCCTCATTGAGCTGGGATTTTTAAGTAAATTCCAACTGGCCAGTATTGGGTCAATGTGAATGAATAATCTTTTAATTGAGAATGCTAATGCAAGTATAGATATTTGTCACCGGAGTCGTTTGTGTCTAAATGCACCTTGATTAATTACTGACAGGACTTAATTAATGGTCTGGGGCTATGCAAAGGGAGCAGCTTGTTTCTCTCAGGTGGCCTTTCTTTCAAGTCAGCATGAGATTATATGGAATGATGTACAATCCTGCACATTCTCTGCTCAAGGGTAGTTGTTTCCGGCCTGGCATTAGGTGACTCTGCCAGTTAGGTTCCAATGCCCTTGCAGTAGTAACATTTTGAGGTTACTACTGTGTCATGATATCCAGCTCCTTTTTTCCCCCTCCTCCCAAGAGAGAGTACAGTTCGTGCTCCAAATGAAACTGGAAAAACAAGACAGTTGCCCCCTGAGCATCAAACGGTATAAGTATCTCCAACTGCTGAAGAAGTCCCTAGAGGAAGTGTGAGCTTTTCAACCATTCCGCCTCTTCCGAAATCAGCTGGCTTGTTTGGACTAACAATTAAAAAATAGGGAGAAGAAAGCTCCTTTAATTCAAATGCATACTGGAAGTTTAGGTTTGAAACTGACATGATGCATAGAGCATCTCAACCTTATCCCCATCTCCAAATTAAGGAAGGGACCAACCCATCACCGTTTAGTCCTGTGACTACTTACTACCCTGGATTCTGCTTTATGTGGCAAGGAAAGCAAATATGTTGCAGGGGCACTATTTTCTTGAACGTGGATATCAGTTTTGTGAATTCTATGGTTTTCAATTAATGCAATAATCAGCTATTGTCAGAACTTGATAAGTGTGTCCAATTGTTTCCACTGAGTTTGACAATGGGATCTAGATTCATTCTGCATGGTTTCTTTGATGTTTTTAGAGTTAAACCAGTTAATTTTGCAACCTGATTTTTTAACACCTTGAAATCCACAATACCAAGCAGAATTCGGAATCCGAATTATCATGATCCATGCTCAAGGAAGTACTACACAAGCTGTGTTTGCTTAATTTTATAATAGAGGAAACAGCTGTAGGAATGAAGGTATTTCTGTGTTAAAGAAAGGTCACCCACATTTTGACTTTGAATGTGCACTAGCATTTATTAAGCATTGCTAAAAAAATATGCTCTAAGGGCTGGTACATAGAGATAATTTTAAATAGAATTTTCCCTAATCTAATCCATGGGAATTTCTGTGGAATCTCAGGAAAGTTAAAATCTAATCTGAAAACAAGTCCACTATCAATGTTTCATTTATTGGAGATTGTTGTGTCTTCAGGCTTTGGTAAACACAGCTGTGAACTTCATTAATCATATCTTTGTTGCATGGTTATGGTTACAAAGACAGTTCCATGCATTTCTGAGAAGTTCTCAGAGCTTTCCCATAATGTGTGGTTGTGACTCCCTAGAGTCCTTTGGAGATTTCTTACACTGGTATCCTGGGGGATATCCATTCCAAAACCAACAGAAATCAGTAGCTGATATCATCAACTGAGTTAAAATAAAATCTGGATTTGTATGTATTATGGCAGAGAGAGAGCTAGGATACTGAGTTACATTCTGCCAGCTTCCAACTCTAACCACCCAATTCCCTCAAAGCATTAACATTCATTTTCTCAGGAACTTGGCTGAGAAGACCAAGGCATTAACACAGAGTGAGATAAGATTAGTGTGAATCCCCCAGATCAGAATGCATGGGTTTACTTAACTAGGAAGTTAAATTGATTAACAAACCAGAAGAATTTAGGATTTGAGTCAAGGAAATAAAAAGACTAAAATGTTGGTCCTAGCTAATGTACTTGGTTGGTGTTTCTTTGTTTGTTTATATATTTTGTGGCTGGGGCATAATTAGGTAATTTTAGACTGTGCATTAAATGGTTTAATGGAGAGTCCCCCTTCCATTACAAGATTTGACTGATCTGAGAGATACCAGTAAAGTTCACAGTCCTTTGGCTCAGAGTACAAGACACATTCCCCAGGTGCCGAATTCTACTCTCTCAGATGTTAAATGCCCTCCCCTTCTCTCTTACAATCCCATGCCAATTTCTCTGCCTTACTGATGGGCAATGATGCGGCAGTGACAGGCAATCAAGAGGAGAGAAAATCCTTGCAGTGAC
Organism: Euleptes europaea; assembly: GCF_029931775.1. Classification (NCBI taxonomy): domain Eukaryota; kingdom Metazoa; phylum Chordata; class Lepidosauria; order Squamata; family Sphaerodactylidae; genus Euleptes; species Euleptes europaea. The sequence continues at coordinate 30,994,086 of NC_079323.1, forward strand.
ATCCCTCCATCATTCTTTATCCCTCCACTGCCTTGATCCTCCAGTAGTAGATAATTGTTGTGCCCAGAATGCTTGATACAAATTAATGTGATGCACTCTTGGGAACTACAATTTCCAGAATGTACTGGGGGGAAATTTTAAAAAAGAAAGATGCAGGTGAGCTGGCAAGGAGATCAGATGTCTCTAGCTACAACTTGTATTTGGGTGCCCCCACTCCCCTTGCTGACCAAGGTTATCTGGGTTCCTGGGCTTTTGCCTCAAAGTCTGGCCCCGATGGATCCACTCATGGCTTTAGAAGATACTTTGCAAAAGGCATCAATTTGAATCAGAAATTGGAGTCTGTCTTTTCCTTCTTGGCAGATGCAGCATAGAATTGAGGGAACAGAGCTTCTGCTAACTCCAGACTGAAGACCTTTAACTAAAGACTTGGCTGTGTATTCATAAGAAACGGTTTTGTGAAGCTGAAGGCAACCAGTTTTAGGAATGGCTCCCTGGTTTATCATATAAGGCAAGACAAGTCTGGGCTTGCCCTGGGCTAACTACATTCAGTGTGTACATACAGCCTTGTCCCTTAGAAATGGAGGTATTGGGCTTTTCACACAGATCTTACAAAGGATTTTCTGTAGTGGTCACATTTGCCATCATGTCCCAAACTGGGTTTTTAAAAATGTTGAGATTGCCAAAATCTTGTAGAACTTTAATTAAGAACCATCAAATGTATGACAACTAATGGTGGGGGGGGGTTAGCTTAAAAAGAACTGAGTGAGATAGTTTTTTTAAAAAAATACCCTGCATGATCTTCAATAGATTTTTAACAGAACTTTAATAGAATGAGTTCACAGAGGATGGATTTTGGAAAAGGATAGTTACAGTTAACCATTCTAATGTTTTGATTTTTAACTTGAGGAATTTGCCAAGTTTGTGAGGCTTTTTATTATTATTATTATTATTATTATTATTATTATTATTAGTGGTTCTGTTTGTATGTAGCAGAAAGACCCAGAATATTATGATCGGCAAATGCTGTTTGATCTTTTGGGACGTCTCCTCGGTAGTGCCCCTCAGGAATTTCTCCTGTCTCATTTCCAGCTCAACAAGTATGTGAGAACAAGATCATGTGCAGGAATTGTGTTAGGCCACGCTACTATGCTGTTAGGTCACTATGCTGTATGTTACTTATTAATTCAAATCAGTGGTATCTATAATGCTATCATACTGCTTGCCTATTACCTGACAGTAGTAAGTAACTGAGTATGAGACACCCAAATGATGCTGAATTCTGGGTAAGCCCCTGTGATAAAATATTCTATTAAACTATTTATACCTTGCCTTTCCTGTATATAAAACAGAACGTTTCAGGAGGATGTTTTATAAAGGATTAGGGCTGTGTTATAATAGAATGAATCAAGAAGATGTTTAAATAGAAGGAATAGGACTGTGGACTATGCTACTAATATATATTATCTGTTGCTGTATGTTTTTTTCCCTGTGGTATATTTCTGCTTATGTAATACAATTTCTTGCATTGTTTTACTTGTCGTGTTTAATACTTATGCATTTCAGATTTCTGAAATCCTAGTCCTATTACATTGTTTAATAAACAAACAATGTCTCCTTGTTCTTTTTAGCTGTACTCTTAAATAAATAAAATGGTTCAGAGCGGCTTAAAAATCACAGTTAAAAAGTTACAATTTTAAAATACAAAATTAAATCTCAAATGCCCTTCCTGTCGAAGATACCCGTGCTCTCTAAAGTGTGTGCTACAGTAAAGGCATGGCTCTGGTTGACATCAGATGGTCTACCTTAAGTGGGAGTGCAGCTAGTAGGTGGCAAACTGAGGACTGTACTTGTCTCCCAGGGACATATGGGAGGATACAATCCTTTAGATATGAGGGTCGTAGCCAATAAAGGGCTTTAAAGAACGTAACCATTTCTTTGAATTGGATTTGGAAACAAACTGGCAGCCAATATAGCTGTTGTAAGATAGACAAGATATGTTCCAGTTTTCTGGTCCCTGGCACTAGTAGGGCCACCACATTCTGAACCAGCTTTGGATACTGTGTTTTCTTCAAGAGTAGCAAAACACAAAGCACATTACAACAATCCATAAGTATCAACTTGACAGCACTTTACCTTAAACTTTAGAACTTTCTTATGTTGGAACATTTGTTTGGCACCATTATTAACTAAAAAAAAAACCAACCAACATTTTTTATTTTTCAAACAAACATTACAAGACATACAAACATATACATCAGATTCTTACGTTATAATGGAACTAACTATAACTTCTGTTCTATTGTACCTTCTTTTAATATTATAATTGCATATCCGATAGCACATTTCTTATTAAGTTCTTACATTCTATTATTTTTATCAGTTAACAACTATAAACTCAAGATAGATCACGATGGGTAGCCATGTTAGTCTGTCACTAGCAGTAGAAAAGAGCACATTACAACAGTGGTAACTGAAGAAGTGAGCTATGGCTCACAAAACCTCATGCCCTGCCAGATATTTTGTTAGTCTTTAAGGTGCTACTGGACTCTTGCTCTTTTCTACATACTCAAAAAAGTTTCATAAAAATCAGAGGCTGAGCTATTATTTACTAAAGACGTTAATTTAGCCATAGTTGCATAATCTGCTACTTTATTTGTCCATTCAGTTACATCCAGGTAGTCTTCTGCTTTTCACTTTCTTGCATACTGCACTCTTACCGCTGCCATCTTAGACTTAAATAGTTCATTTTATATTTTTGGCATATTATCTGGTGAAATATTCAAGAACATACTTCTTGGATCTATCACAAATTTGATTTTCAATATTATTTGCATTTCGTCATCATTTTCCAATGTGTTCTTGCTTTTTTGCAAGACCACATGATAAAATGTTGCATCTATGCTTTGACATTTCCAACACTGCATCAAATCCTTTACTGGCTTTTGCAATATTTTTAGACGTTATATACCATCTAAAGTACATTTTATACCAGTTTTCTTCGAGCATTTGACATTTTATAAACTTAATTTCTTTTAACCATGAATTCTCCCACAGAGTCATATCTATAACTGCTCCTAAATTCTGTATCCATTTTATCATACAGTCTTTTGTTCAGTTTTATACTGTAGCAACAATTCATAGATTTTCCCTAACAAGTGACCTGAATCTCCTATTATTAGATGTTCAAAATGTGTCTTTTCTCTTTAAGGTCTACCTTCTTTTTTAATTGTGCTTTCGTCATTGAAACCATTTGGTGATATAATAGCCACTGGATATTCTTTCCTTCATTTTTAATCATTTGCCAGGTTTTTATCTTCCCCCCCCTTGTCCATCATATTCTCAAAAGTTATATATAGGTTTGCCAACTGCCTGGTTGTGGTGGGCAGTTGCCCGCCAATCAGCCAGGCTGCCCGCTGACCAGCTGATGGTCAGTGGGCGGAAGCAGAAAGGGGGGTGCGATCCCCCCACAAGCTCCCAGGAACACTCCAGCGTCCCTTTCCAAACTGTTTGCCAGATGAGTCCTGATCTGGCTTGCAGCGTGGAAAGAGAGGCTGGAGCCTTCCTCTGAGCCCTTCTGTGCATGTGCTCTGATCTCTCAGAGCATGCACACAGCAGGGCTAGGAAACCAGAAGTGTAATTGGGAGCATAAGAACATAAGAAAGGCCCTGCTGGATCAGACCAAGGCCCATCAAGTCCAGCAGTCTGTTCACACAGTAGCCAACCAGCAGCACCATCCTGCCTGTGTTCCACCGCAACCAATATAATAGGCATGCTCCTCTGATACTAGAGAGAATAGGTATGCCGCATGACTAGTATCCTTTCTAACTAATAGCCATGAATACCCCTGTCCTCTATGAATATGTCCACTCCCCTCTTAAAGCCCTCCAAGCTGGCAGCCATCACCACATCCGGCGGCAGGGAGTTCCACAATTTAACTATGCATTGTGTGAAAATATACTTCCTTTTATCTGTTTTGAATCTGTCACCCTCCAGCTTCAGCAGATGACCCCGCGTTCTAGTATTATGGGAGAGGGGGAAAAAACTTCTCTCTGTCCACTCTCTCCAAACCATGCATAATTTTATAGACCTGTATCATGTCTCCCCTTAGCCGCCTTCTTTCCAAGCTAAACAGCCCCAAGCATCTTAACCGTGTGCAGGAATCTCTCCCCCTGGCCATAAGAAGCTCCCGCTCAAGATAAGTGGGGACCTAGCAATCTTAGTTATATCATCTGTTTTTCTTTGTATAGCATTATCACAATGTACCTCAATGGCAAAACTGGTGGACTGCTCTGTTCCTTCATTGAAACCAAATTCTAAATAGTCCCTCTCTTAAAAAATGTTTCCCATCTTGCTTTTGGATTGTTTTCAACAATTTCTTAAGCCACAAATAGTTATTAATTCCTTCTTTGATATCGATTAATTCCATTTTTACATTACTACGTTTTGGATCTTTGATCCAATCTGCTATCCATGTCAATGCTGTCACTTGATGGTATAACTTAATATTTGGTATTGCCAACCCTCCTTTTTTTCCTCCTCTTGTAATATCTTAAATCTTACTCTTGGTCTCTCCCCACTCCATATAAATTTATTTATCGCTCTTTACCATGTTATCAAAGTCTTTTCCTCTATAGAGATTGGTAACATTTGAAATAGGAAAATTAATCTTGGCATCAGGTTCATTTTAACTGTAGATATTTTCCCAACCATGAAATTTTTAACTTTTCCATCTTTGTATGTCTTCCTTGATGCTTATCCAGACCTTCTGATAGTTGCCCTTAAATAAGGCCTCTCCATTATTATCGTCATTCAGGTGCCAGACCAGAATGTTGTTCTCCTACAACTTTTAGCAGTTGTGATCTTTATGATTTTGTAGAACTTACATTTTCAGTCTGTGCCTGATGATTCTTATTATTTCATTGATGTTATTCTATTAATGTTTGAAATCTGCTTTTGAGATTTTGAAAAAACGGAATTTGAGGCGTGTTTTGTTGTTGTTTTTAAATTACTAACATGTGGTATAGCAGAAGTTCAACTACAGTTCTCTCTGTTTAGAACAAAACAGTGATTTGCTCATCATTCTACCTGTTTCAGTGTGTGCGGGTGCATTTACAAGAGCATTAGCTATGGAAACCTAGGAATTTTGAACCTTATGCTGAGAGTTCATAAGGTTTATTTAAAAAGGGGAAAACAGCCTAAATCACAATGAAAATAATCTTCTGCAGGAAATATGTAATTGAGGGTGTGGGATATATGGGGGGAACAGCAGAATAATTCCGACAGTCCTGCTTCCAATTTATATGCATTCATCAGCTGCTCTGCACAGAGCTTATATATAAGCTGTGGAAAAGAGCAAGAGTCTAGTAGCACCTTAACGACTAACAACATTTCTGGCAGGGTATGAGCTTTCATGAGTCACAGCTCACTACTTCAGATGTGTAAGCTGTAAACAACAATCTGTATCCCCCAGAAAAGCATGGTACCAGAATATATGGAGACAATCTGTGTGTAAGCTCTATTCTGAAGAACTAATAAAGGCATACAACTACAATTTGAGATACTACTGTGTTTGGAGGTGCCGTGCAGAGAAGAATAACATCCAACCAGGAAGCATTAAGAGCCCTGTGGTGCAGAGTGGTAAGCTGCAGTACTGCAGTCAAAGCTCTGCTCACGACCTGAGTTCGATCTTGACAGACGTCAGTTTCAGGTCGTCGTCTCAAGGTTGATTCAGCTTTCCATCTTTACGAGGTCAGTAAAATGAGCCCCCAGCTTGCTGGGTGTAAAGTGTAGATGACTGCGGAAGGCAATGGCAAACCACCCCGTAAACATAGTCTGCCTAGTAAATGTCGTCATGTGCCGCCACTAAATTGGTCAATAATGACCCGGTGCTTGCACACGGGACTACCTTTACCTTTTTAGGAAGCATTAGTACATGGAGGACTGACTTGTTCAGTGCAAAATCAGCTTAATCTTTTGCATTAGCAATACTGGTAGTTATAAATTCTTTTCATGAGAGTTGCTGGGTGTTTTTTGTACCTGTTAGCTTCTTTCAACTTTGAATGGCATCTTTTAAATAAAACTTTTAAAAAACTCTGCTGGGATTTTGTATATGTCACTTGCATGTTCCTAGATGCTCTGTCCACATGAAAGGATCAGTGGATGAAGGAAACAAAGGTGAGGGGAAGAGAGACCTCTGTTTTTGTCTGGAGTAATAGCCCCCCAGCTCCCAAGAGTGACAACTCACAGAATAACTAGAGCGTAGTGGCCGTGGTTTATGTGTTGTGTGTTTTTTGGATTTTGCCTGATAAAATCATTATGGTTTGTTGAAGTCAGATATAATTAACAAATGCTGATCACCATATCATAAAAAAACTATTTGTTTCTCTTGAAGTGAGTCAACAACAAATAAATAATTTGAGAAGAGTTACAGCATGCCCAGGCTGCATTCAGATGACACAAAGGCAACAACGTTAATTATTGTGCTCATCCACTCCCTTCCTCATCTTCCTCCATCATAATGAAGACCATGACTGAATACTTCTTGCTTTTGTGTGACTTCAACATCTCATGGATTCCACATGTACGGACCTGAACAACAACAACAACAAAAAAAAAACAGCATCCTTTCTCTAAACCCATAATTGCACTGAAGGAACATATTTATTTATTTAGAACATTTTTATGTCATCTCTCCAGGAACCTGCCCAAGGAGGCTTACAACATAAAAATAATAAAAACAAAACATTAAAAGATATTAATTTAAAAGCCCCAGCATAAAAACATAGTTCATAAAAACAGACCACAAACAGCTTAAAAACAATGGTTTCTGGGCTAAAATAGTGTTTAGAAAATCAGCCCCTTAATTAAAAGCATGGGGAAGAGAAATGTTTTGGCCCAGCATTACCCACAAGGTAAGCCTTGTGGGGAAGGGCCACTACATTACAAGTCTGTTGCCACTACTGAAAAAGCCCTTCCTCTGGCTGCCCCCCACCTCACCTTAGAAGGCAGGGGCACAGAGAGCAGGCAGATGTTAACTGGCGGGCTGTACAATACGGGAAAAGATAGTCCTTCATGATCCAATTTGCCCAAGTGTCCATGTTGAACATCAAGATTAGTTAGAGTGAAGGCTTCCAAAACCAATAAGTCTTATGTGCATGAGGAAAGGACTATGAGCATGATCATTAACCACGTTTCCCCACCACCACCACCACCACAGAGTTCCCTTTGTTCATGTTGAGTAGAGCCTCAGTTGGACAATACCTGCAGTTGGGATTTCAAGACAACCTGTTCACAGGCTCAGGAACATAGAGAAGCAGCCTGTGGTGGAACCTTGGTAATGTGGATGTGTCTGATTTTCATCAGCCCCAGGCAGCCCTATCCTTCAGCACAGCTTCACGCTAGGTATGTGGGGCAGGTTGGTATAGCTGTGCCTCAGTATGATATTTATACTGCCCGAAAGTCTCACATCCCATACTAACGTTCTATCAGTGGGGTGAAGGAGGAGGCACAACTTAACTGAAGATTTTGTGCAGATACTATTAATGTGACTCCAGATCTCCAGACTACAGCATGGTGTAGTGGTTAAGAGCAGTGGTTTGGAGCAGTGGAGTCTGATCTGGAGAACCGGGTTTGATTCCCCTACTCCTCCAAATGAGCAGCGGAGGCTAATCTGGTGAACTGGATTTGTTTCCCCACTCCTACACACGTAGCTAGCTGGGTGACCTTGGGCTAGTCACGCTGTCTCAGTCTCACCTACCTCACAGGGTGTCTGTTGTGAGGAGGGGAAGAGAAGGAAATCGTATGTATGATGGGGTGTTGGCTCAGCACTGCCGTTGGTTGCTGGTGTAGCTTCATCCAGCTTTGGATGTAAATCCCATAGGCATGTTCCACTCACATATAAATATCGGTTCGAGCAGTTGTTATTACTTATTGGAATCACAATCTCCTCTGCTTGCGTGTATTACTGTACAGTGGAGGAAAAAAATGGGAAGTGTCAAAGAGAGTAACTTAAGGGAACAGATGCAGCATCCCATATACAAACTATATCTGAAACATCCTATTTGATAACTAAGTCCTAGCAACATGCACATAAAGAAGCATTCCACACAATAATTTGTGATCACTTCTTACTCACTCTTAGTGATGATCATGCTTAATTATTATCGGTTTATCTCTTGGTACTGTCATTATAACCCTTTTGCCTTAAAAGTCATTCTAGATCTGACATAGTATTTTTCCCTCTATGTGTTAAACTAGAGAGATTCATTAAACCCCCACCCTGTACTTCCTTCCAAAAATGGCAGTGAATAAAATGTGAGAATAATTATGGCTATACAGTTATAGCATCCCTGAAAGACAGGGTAATTTTCAGACTCCAGAGGAATTGCTAACAATACCACTAGTGTTTGATAAAAGTATGAGTCGCTGTCAAACCAGAAATTAAAACAAAGAATAAATAAAGAGTTTAATGCCACCCAAGGCCAGTTGAAAAGCAATTACCTGTGTGTGAACAGCCAAAGAAGATATTTAAATATATTTCGGTGCCATCAAATGAAGTATATTGTGTGCTACTGGAAAATTGGTACAGGGCCCCTTGTGTGCAAAAAGCTGAATGTTCCTTTGTGTTCTGTAAAACTGGCAGGACAAGGACTGTAGCAACTAACTGTGAAGGGGCAAGTAGTATCTTCTCTATATAGTAGCACAAATTCCAGATTTATACAAATTATACATATTATACTATGTCTCAGTCAAGTTTATTTGATAGCCTTACTTTAAATAATTCATGGAGAGAACTGATCACTTCATAATGCCACAAACTCACAGCAGGCAAAACTAATTTTACACAATATGAAAACAGATTTTATTTATTTAAGAGTAATATTTAAAAACAACAACTTTTTTGACACCAGCTGCTGGGAAATAAATAGAATATTTTATGACAAAAAAATCTAAATGTGTTAAAAACTGTTCTGAGCATACTGATAGTTTTCAATTGACAGTTATCTTTAAAACAAAATTGGTCACTGCTAAAAAATTTAACTCTTAAAAAGGATTTGTTACCTTTGGGATAATTTTAAAGTGGCCTTGATGTAACCATGAGGAGGTGTTTAAGAGAAATTTGCAGTGGTGTGTGTGTGTGGTGGGGTGGCAGAGAAAGGAAGAGGAGGGTGTAGCGTTTATTTTCCAAATATATTCTTTAATATGTGTACTCAAAAAGCAAACTTCATTGTGCCCACTTTTCCCAAATCAGATCTCAACTATTCAGTAGAAGAAATCATTATAGGATGCACACTTTCACCATTGAATCCCAGAAGTGTCACTGGTGTGGCTTTAAAGAGGCTACAAAGAATATATTGAAAATTATAGCAGTACTTGAACTTTTTTCCCTACCTCCCTAAAGCAATAAGGCTCAGCGATGTCCAGAAATTCTGCGCTTGTTGTACAGAGCGAATTGAGACTTCCAGCATGGTACACATAATCTTGCTTTGCATTACAGGAATTCAGGCATTGGCACTGGCCTGGCATTTGACCTTGGAATATGGTTGTGTCTGAGTTCACACCCAGGACTGAGTTTATAGGCAGGGCAAGAGGCAAGCAGAAACACTGTGTCCTGAGGTAATGAGTGCCATTTGGTCCATTTGGTTTCAATGGTTAAATTTTTGCAGTGGTATAGATTTTAAATTGTAATTTATTGTTAATTTTGATGTATTGTATTTCAATTGAAATGTCTTGGATGATATTGTATGGATGTAAGCTGCCCTGAGCCCAGCCTCAGAAGGGATAGGACAGGATAAAAATCTAATAAACAAACAAATAATGAATGAATGAAAGCAAAAGTGGTAGGCACAAATGTCACTGGTAAGAAATGGTTTATTTCATTCTCATTTACAAAAAGAAAACATTCTTTCACTTAAAAAAAAAAAACCTTGTAGTGGTGGCAGAAATTTTAATCTGCATGTGGGAGCCCAAGTCACCAGCAAAAATGTATTCTTATTTTTCTAATTCTATATTTTCCTTGAAGTATACGTAGTGTTGCCAACCTCCAGGTATTAGCTGGAGATCTCCTGCTATTACAATTTATCTCCAGCCAATAGAGATCAGTTCACCTGGAGAAAATGGCCGCTTTTGTATGGCATTGAAGTCCCTCCCCTCCCCAAACCCCGCCCTCCTCAGGCTCCACCCCCAAAACCTCCCGCCGGTGGTGAAGAAGGACCTGACAACCCTAAGTATACTTAATGGAATCATTTTCTTTCTGTTGTTTGGCCATGTGTACACATATAGTTGACTGTCAATGATTCACTGAAGTCTCTGTTTTTTTACTTTTGGAAATTTAATCAGCATCACACACAGTGGGTCTGCTGAGGTCACACCAATACAATCCTTGTGCTATATGGTTCAGTATTCCTATCACTTCCAATGTAAGCACTTGAGTCTCTAGGCACAATGGTCTCTGGAGATGTAGCTTGTCATTTCAAGAATCATATCAATCCACAGTAAAAACAAACCATGGTTTACAAATCCTTTACAAACCAGGGTTTCTCATTCTGGTTTGCTGGCTAGGCTCAAAAGATTGTTTAGCAAGTCAGACACCACATTGACACTTAGTTTATATGGAGTAGGTGAACATGCCTGGGAGGTCATTGGTATCGTAACCTCTACCCTACTCATCTTTCCTAAATTTCTTAAATAAAATGTTTCCATGAAAGAGTAATTAGTTATGTCCACGTTTGTGACAGACTGCTACATTTTGCACATTAACATAGAATGAACAGAGCTGTGTATTTCTTTGGTGAATAAAGGGTCACAACTTTATTAAATTATTGGGGGTGGGGGAGATCTGCAATGGTCAAATAACTATTTAGCCCTTCTGTCAGTTTCTAGCATGGGTTAACTCACACTTCAGGGATGTAGTAGAGCGAAGTATCCTGCTACTTGGCAACCTTCCACTCCGGGCATCTCCACCGCAGCTCAGGATCCTTGAGTCCGTTAGTCATATACCATTCAGGCACCTTCCAGCTAAACACTTCAGATCTGTTTCCCCTAGCCGTGAAGCTTTGGGCCAGGGAATTGTGGCTGCCATCAAGGGCGATCATTTCTGAGTATCTCAGGGCCAAGCTGGGCTGGAGCTGCTGGGCTGAGAAGATCCCCTTAGGCATTCAGCGTAAGGTCTCAGAGTGCTTACCGCACTTACTGCTTCTACCTCATATACTTTTCTTGTACTGCTGCTACCAGTGGCGACCTGTATGACCCATATGACCTATTTTAAGATTCGTCCTTTCAGTCCTCTACAGATGTGCAAAAAAAAAAAAAAAAAAAAAAAACCTTCCAGTTACCTGAGTCAATATGGGTTAGGGAGGGAAAATTTCATACTTGAATCAGTGACCAGCATAAACCCATTCTGTAGTACTGGGATGGAGGGTAGATGTAACATAGAGGGAAGGATGCCAAGACCAGGGTAACTCTCTTTTGGCTGGACAGCATATGCCAACTGCTTAGTGCTAGCACCAATGCCTCTGTTCTCTGTGGGCTCCTAGCAGGGGAAGGATACGTGACCACAGCTATAAGAAGGAAGAGAGGAAAAGGGAGATTTGGCATTCCTGGGAATGAGTAATAAGCCTGAGCACAGATGTTTATGGTATTTAGTTGTATGACTCTTCTTCCTCTGTGCAATTATAGAGGCAAGATGAAAGCAAGCTAGGTCCCAAATTTCCTACGGTTTACCTTTGAACTTGCCTCCTGTTTAAACTGTTGTGTTGTTCCAGTATAGACTTTGCACACCTTCAGATATTTGATGAAATGTCTTGGTAATTTATTCACTGCACATGCTTTTTTGTGGGGGCATGAATTTAAGGATAATTGGATAGTAATGCTTCAGCCCTTATTTTTATAATGGAGAAACACAAGTGAATGATTTTATTTACATTTTCCCCCAATAAACAGAGGGCTTTAAATTACCTTCTAGCAGTGGATTAGTGGTAGACTGAAAAGCAGTGAGTTGCCCAAAGAAACTCATGAATTTATTTGGGACTTGTCTCTGATTCCCTCCGCCAATCTGTTACATGTATCTTTATACCCCATGATGTTTCACTCCCCACTCCCCACCCCCCGAGGCTTTTCATTAATTTATACTCATGAGACAGTTGCAGAGGGCTAGTTTGGAGTTCTCTACCTCTTCAGGACCCTTAAGAGGTAGTAAACTTCAAAAAGCATTGCTAAGACCAAAGTCATGTCTTAATATTAAATTATGTACATGACTGCTCGGTTGCAGAACCTAAGACTCCCATTTTTCGTTTGTTTCACTGGTTTCAGGATTCAGTAGACATGTATGAGGTTAGTTTTCCTTCTTCTTAAGAGCTCGCATGTGGAATTTTAAAAAGGTTGTTGCATGTTTACTTTTCTCCTGGGCCCAGCCCAGAAATGACGGGCTTTTGGGATAGGTTTGCCATTTAGCATTCACAAGGTTTGAACGAATGTCCTAGCCACAATTATCTAAGGTTCAATAGGTATCGTGAATTGTGCCTTTTCTGTCTGCCAGTACTTTATTTCCTGATTTTTGCTTGGAGTGTTTCAGAAATTAGCCATGTTGGTCTGCAGTAGAACAGCTAGATTTGAGTCAAATAGCACCTTAGGGACCGAAAAGATTTTTGTAGTATATGCATTCGAGAGTCAAAACTCCCTTTATCAGTATGTGGACTCAAATCTGCTTGGAGTGGAAAGAGAGAAGCTTTTTCTGTTTCTTTAAAGAAAACCAAATTGTCCATCTGTTTTTCTCCAATTCTTGTATTTATATATATTTTGCTGATACCATCTATCTATGTATCTATCTATCTTTCTATCCATCTATCCAGCTATCTGGTATCAACAAGATGTTTAATTAGCTCCCACTAATTAATGAAAACAATTTCTATCCAGCATTGGGAATATAATTCTCTGTGTACGTGGTAAGTGTATGGGGATTGTTTCATAACAATACTAATACTCTCCACTCAGTGCGTTTCAAGGCCATGCATGTTTCTTGTTACGCTATTCTAATTATATAACTTATGCCCTGATCCCTTCTAAGCCAAAGTTTCAAAACCATTCTGTAATCATTTTGAAGAACAGGCTTAGTTTGTGTTTTTCTATAGTAAATTAAAACATAGGAATTAACATTTTATGAAGGAACATTTCTATGTTAGGGATTCACACATACCTCATTTAACATTTGACTTCTTTGTCTTTCTTAAAATAATAGCAAAATAAATATATAATGGCATTAACAGACATTTTAGCCTCCTTGCAGGCTGTATTGATTATTAAACAACTATAACCATTTCCGTGCAGATATATCAGGCATATTTCTAACAGCCCAAGTGGAATGCTAAAAGTTGTTGCTTGTGAATGACCACAATAACAGAAATAAAAAGCTGGCCAGGAAAACCAGTCTTGCTCGGCATTAGCAGTGGCTCATGAACGTATATCTGGCAACAAGAAGAAACACAAGCAGTGAAGATCAGAGCTGGGGGGGGGGGGAAGCAGTAATGCATGCAGTGTTTTTTGCATGATGCTCCTTACAGACATATGGGAATTATACAAAAGTTTGCTCTCTGAATTTGTACAGTAAGTCCCAGTTGTGTCTGTATTTGAAAACTTAACCAATTGGAAGATAATATTTCGTGGAATAAATTAGAATATGGCAGTGGAATTTCACCAGTATTGTTCCGGGGTTGTCATTCTCAAGTAATCCTGTTCAGTTATCGGTTTTAGAAATTTTTAAAGATAGTGCTTCTTGTATCATCGTTTTATTCTAACCAATTTGTTTTAGAATGTGTAAAAACACTTTCTGAACATTGCTGAACGAGATATTTTTATATCCTGTTGAATCATATAAATAACAGAGTTGATAACTTCCTGCATTTAATTTTTTTGCTTCTTCAGCCTAACACAGTCCAGCATTCCTTATTCTTGAAATAATATTTTTTTTCCACACACCCCTAATCCCTTTATCCTGCTATTATTAGATTATAAACCTGTGGGCAGGGTCTTGTCAGTTTTCACTTTGTAGAGTACTTAGCTTCTTTAGGTATTTAATAAATAATAGTAATGACATTATTTAATGTTGCTGTTATTTTGAAATTTAAAATTCTTTTCTTGTAAATGTTTATCCTAACTTTGTAGCATTTTCAAATAATTGTATATTCTTTAACTATCTGAAAAAAATTACCACTTTCTGAGTGTTATTTCCCAGGCTTTTCAGAAGAACCTTAAAAGGTTAATGGGTTGTAACTAGAGATGCAATGGAACCATAATTTAAAAAAGCCAAACGTTTCTCAAACATTTGGTTGTTTATATACAGGCTTTCGGCGTAAGCATATTATCTAGTTACTGTGGCCTGGAAGTAATTTCTTGCTTGGACCCCAGACTAGATTTTTGGTTGTTTTAGCTTCAAGAAATCATATGCTACAGTTCATCCGAGAACATCTTTGAATTACAGTAACTGTAACAGCATTCATGTTGCTGTTGCACTCATTTGTGGGTGATAGTGGCAAAGGACACGTCCGTAACTGAGAGTCGGCCGTTGTGCAACTGGTGTCACTGTTCATGAATAGATACTGAGTCCTTAGTTTCAAAAAGCATCATTAATTCGGTGTTACCTTTTAATTCATTTCTAAAACCTTTCATTCTAGATGAGACGCCCGTGTGCAGAATATAAGAGGCTTACTCTCTTACATAGAAATAAGGCTGCTAAGCTGCTAAAAAATCTCAGCAGCTTAATATAAATGTTCAAATAAAAAAAATTAGTAATTTTAACTGCATAACCTTCAAGTATAATGAACGTAATGAATAATGAAAGCCTGAAGCAGAAGCTTAGGAGAAATGTATTCTTTTCTGAAAGCAGAATGGGTGCAGATTGCTTGTGGGTAGAGGGTAGAAGTAGGATAGGAGGATATGGACATGTGAGAGTGTAGGAATAAGTACAAATATGCACAACCAGAGTTCCAGTCAAAGAAACATTTCTTCTAGTTTTCTTTGTTGTGTATCAGTGACAGTGCCCTCACAAAATATGGTAGTGTTGGAGTATAGCATTGTCAGGTCAAGATGTGGAGATTTTTCCTGTATCTACGAGCACAATTCAGGGTCCTTCTGCCCTGATTGTAACAGTCTCACATAGCTTGGAGGTTCTCCTCAATTCCTGTGTGTGTGGTATGTGATTTTGATCACAACTGTGTCATACTGGAGAAGCAGCTTCAGACTCCCTGCCCCCCCCCATTCAATTTTTCTGATCTAAAATGATCTTTTTAGGAGGCACAAATTGGCTCACATGATTGTACATGTGGGTTTCTCCAGTGGACCACATAGCATACCCCTGAACCACTGCTGATTAGGAAAGTGGTGCAGGAGGGAAAGCTGATCACCTTATACATATGTGTCACAGTCAGAATCCAGATTTGTTACCACATGGACATGAATTTAGGAAAACCTGTGACTCTTTTGGGGCTGTTGCACAGTCTTGTTACACAAGCCTCAGGAAACCTCCAGGTTTGCAGGGGGCGGGGGAGGAATCCAAAATCTGAAAAAATACATTGAGGGGTTAACCCTCCTAAAAACAGAAGTAGCATCTACACCTTTAATAAATGAACACCTGCTGAGATCTCAGTGGCTATTGTGGGGGCTCCTAGACAACAATATTGCCAGTCTTCAACTCTTGGTTCAGAATGTTGGGAAGCAGGCCAGGTATGCCAGATGCGGGGCTGTTTTTGTGTTGTGTGTACTGGGCCAAGGGTGCCTCATTTTAGAAATGTGTGGAAATTCAAGAAACGTTTCTTTGCTTATTTTCGAGTTTTCCTTCAGGAGCCTACAAGCTGTTTCCAACCTCCTTTTAAAATGTCATCATCTCACTCCCTTTTATAGGATTTAGGAACGTTTGTATCAAGATACCAATAATGGATCACAGTTAGTAACATAATAGCAGTAATCTGAAATCTGAGTGCTAATATTTGGTAATAAAGGAAGAGTGTAAATAATGTTATTAATCCATATAGGTTCGCCTATAGCTCCTCTTTTTCCTCGTCATCCATTCCTGTCAAGAAAAAGGAAGTAACTGTAACTTTAAAGAACTCGGCCAATGTTGAATGAATTTATGAAAGCTGAAAATAAATGATTAAAAATGGCATTCTGCGGAATTCCTTCCAGTCTGGAAAGACTGTTGCCTAAAATAATGCAGCAGTAAAACAGTTGTTTTCAGCTGCAGGGAACAGTAGACTATGACGAGTAAAGTTCCTAAAAAAGCACATCTGAAACACACACACAGTCAGAAATCTGTATTATTAGGAAAAATGAGTATTCCTTCCATATTTATGATACTTAGAAAAACAAAAAAGGACCTCAGAAGTATTCTTTCCTATATCATTTTGTGAGACTTCCACAATTTCATAGTTACTTCTGGTGTCCCATTACCTTTCTGTTAGGATTTAATGAGAAACATTTTTGGCATGCATATAAAATTGTTTTGTAGACTTCCTATTCATAGGAAGTTTTGTATGCTTCCTATCCATAGGGTTACCAACTGCCAGGTAGTAGCTGGACATCTCCTGCTATTACAACTGATCTCCAGCTGATTGAGATCAGTTCACCTGGAGAAAATGGCCGCTTTGGCAACTGGACTCTATGGCATTGAAGTCCCTCCCCTCCCCAAACCCCCATCCTCCTCAGGCTCCGCCCCAAAATCCTCCCGCTGGTGGCAAAGAGGGACTTGGCAACCTGTGCTAGGCCAGGTCATCTCGGGTTACTGCCAGCTAGGCTATTAGTAGTTCAGGAATGCAGGAATCCTGGGGGGGGGGGGTCCCGCCAGGAGCTGGAAACCAAGATAAAGTCAGCGTGCAGAGGCAACGTCAAAAGTCCGGTCCACAGGGTCAGAAGTCCGTTTATCAATGTCTAGTAGCATCAGCAACAAAAGTCAGAGATCCTTTTGCAACAATTGCTTTCGCAACCTCTGTCTGTTCCAAGCATGGTTTAAAGCTGTTTCTCTTTGCCTTAGTTCTCATCCTCAGACAACTCACAGTCTTGGAGCCGTCGTCTTAGTGCCTGTAGGCACGCACTTCTCCTTTTACTTTGCAACTCCATTCTCCCTTTTTGCCTGTGCTGTTGAGTGGCTTCAGGTGAGCTGGATGGGTCCTGCTTCTGTGGAGTTACAGCTGCATCTGGTTGTGCCAAAGGAGGTGATTCTGTGTTTACTTCCAAATCCTCAGCAGGGCTGGTGTTTAGTCCTACCTGTTGTCCTTCACCCTGCCCTGCATTCCCAGCTGCCTGAGGTGCAATGCCCGTTATTTCTCCCTGCTCTGGCTCTTCCTCTGATGATGCTTCGCCTGTTGAAGTCTGGACCATGACACAACCCTACCTATCCACTATGTTGGGGCTGAGTGTTCTCATATAAACTTTGTTGGGAGCAGGAGAGAGATGCTTTCAAGGAGTCCCCAAGTATACTGAAAAACTTCACAAAGCTTAACTTTTTGTCAGGTGGTTTGGTAATTGTTAATTATAGTACCATCCCCTCCCCCCACACAAGACTGCTATCACAATGCCTAACAAGTCAGTCAGCTTCCTCATTATGACAGCATTCTTAAGGGCAAATGTAACCAATTTACTGAACTTCGGGTGGATAGGAGAAGGGAATTCATACGCAGGAGGAAAGGGAGTGTAGCTGTCATTGTGGTTGCTGTTGTTACTTTTCCTTCCGCGCCTGCCTCTTGAGGGAGGAATGGTAGTTCAGATGCCCTTGCAGCTGCCACAATAATCATGCCACCCCTAGATCCCATCCTGAGTCCTACTTTTATTGGCAAAAGCGTCAGTTCTGGTGACAAGCACCTCCCAAAGTAGGCCCCCTTTTGTTGCCTTCCATCAGGGATGCAAAATAAGGGAGGGGAGAAGGTCCGTTTTAGCTCAGGGATTATATTTTATTCGATGTCACATGATAAGATATTGAAATCAGTAAAATGATGTCTATGGAAACCGTCTGAAATCCACGTCTGTAGTGTAACCCATGTTTCAAATGGTTAGAAATGAGCAAAGTTTCTTTTAGCTGCCATGAGAATTCGAGAAACTAAGCGGAACTTACCCGATAGCTACCACGAATGAATTTTATTAGTTGTATTTTTATATACTAGATATGCATTTTATACTATAACCAATATGCCAATAAAGGTATTGAATTGGTTAGAAATGGCCCTCGTACCACAGTTATTTAATGGCAGTGGTTTATTAGGCACAGTACAGAACTGCAAGTTACGTGGTCCCCGTCAGCGGAGCTTCTGTTAGGTTAGCAGCTGCCAGCCTGGTGGTTCAGTAGCAAAACAGCTGGCCCAGTGGTGCAGGGAGAATTTTTTTTCAAAGTGCTGTCACTTTAAGAGAAACATTTTTAGCATATTGCTTTTCTAAAGTACGCTAGCATAAACACTGCACTGGAACATTTCATTAGCATTTGGAGAACAATAAAGAAACAGAGAGTTTAATAGGCTAATATGTTTTAGTGGCCTTAGTAGAACCCTACTTAACACAGTGGGATTTTCTACAGCACACAGAGGTAGGAAACTGTTCTGTATACATTTGCTGTGTGGGACTTCCTCCTTCTGGACTGCATGTGGTTTAGAGCAAAGAAAAATAACTTTTCTCCTGCAGTTCACCAATGAAAGAAGCATTTTAAAATACAGTATTTTGAGAGTGAGATCTAAATTTGTCCCTGTGAGGGTCAGGGGCCAAGCAGCACTGGTGTTTTTTGGAAAGAGCTCTTCCAGTTATCAAAAGACGAGAGGTAAGGAAAAGTTAAGTTTAAAACCTTGCATTGTATGTGATTTAGCCTAGATAGCCCACTAGGGCAGTCTGTCAATATTTAAATGTATAAAGGTCTAAGTCCAGAGCTACACACCTGTGAATGCCAATAGCTGTGGACAAACAGGAGCTGCCTTCATGCTTTTTCACATGTTTGGCAGAGGCATTGGGCTGGCCACTCCTGGAAACTGACTGCTGGACTAGATGGACTCTTGGTCTCATCCAGCAGAAATATCAAGAAATGTAATGTAGTACATTGTGAGATAACAACAAGGAAAAAAATATGGAACTCAGTAAAGCTTCTATGTAATCTGGAATAGGATGCTGAAATCTGGCACACATCATAGATTTAAAGCAAGATTCACCCTTATTGCTTGGATTTACTTGAATGGGAGTGACACAGTGATCCTTAACACGATATGGGGAACTGGGAAGTAAGAAACAGAGGGGGATGGAAGTGTTTGGTTAGAACACTACCCATGAACCATCTCCACTGGATTCCAATTTTAGTATCTTCCAAGAAGCTCTCTTTCTTTATGTGATTAGTTTTCCCATTTGTAAAATGGTGATTTTTCTTTCCAACAAAAGCAACTCATGGGATATTAGATACTATATAAACATGCATGCACTGTAGAAACTGCATGGAGCACTGGCAGCTTTTCTGCTTTCAACAAAAATGGATGGAGCTTGTAACAGTACACTCCCAATACAGTGCAGTTAATTTAAATGGGTTTAGAATGGAGTAACGCTGCACTGGGTTGCACTGTTAAAGTACCAGTTTTTAAAAGTGTATTCAGTAATATTACTTTGCTAGAATCAAAATGTGTGGTGTTACTGTCAATCAAAAAAGCTTTCCAATATCTTAACTACGTTTACCAAGGCTGGTATGTATGTAGCATTTTGTTGTTGTTGTTTAAGAACATTGTTGTTAAATCATTGAGCTTTTGCAAATTTCCTAACTGTAGACCCGGGACTTACATGTCACATTGAATGGTTGCAAGTGTGTTATATAACTACTAGGTCATGTACTGTTGGGTTATATCTGTATAATGTTCCTAAACATATGCTAAATGTTTGGGCCGCAGTCCAAAGAACAGCATGCTTAACTCGATGCTTTCAGTGAGGCCCCACATGGGAAAGTCTGGAGTTCCAAAAGCAGTATGTCATGTGGCTTTAAAACTGTGTGTGTTTTCTCCTTGGGCTCAGCAGATACTCTGTCATCAGTTACGTTGGACTACATAAGTAAAACCCAGGGCGTCTTCCATTGCTTAGTGAAGCTGTAATAAGACCATTAAATTAAGTGTTTACTGATATTATTGTCAGTTTCAGAAGGCTTTTTAATTTAATTATTAATAATTTCGGCAGAGTTGTTGCCTGTGGGCCAAATAAAGGCCCATGCAACTGATTCTTTGGGTTTCCCAGCCATTCCTATGCCACGTAGTCCAGTTCTTTTGAGACTATGGGGACATTCAAAAGCAATTAGTGGTATGGCATAGAGGCAGCTTTCAAGGGGAAATCCCCCCCCCCAGATCTTTGGATCAGGGGCAATGTATGGACAAGCATAAGCAAAATTTCCCAAAGTATCTTTGGTAAGAAATTAAGTATTACTTATTATATAAGTGAGCTGAAAATTTACACTAACTATAGGTAATACATAAGTAACTATAGCTAATACATAAGCTCTCCCCCCACCCCCCCACCCACCCCCACCCCAGCTGAACTGAGCTTAGCGGCCCAGGCTATATTCTCCTCCTCCTTAAAATG
Organism: Euleptes europaea; assembly: GCF_029931775.1. NCBI lineage: Eukaryota > Metazoa > Chordata > Lepidosauria > Squamata > Sphaerodactylidae > Euleptes > Euleptes europaea. The sequence goes on from NC_079323.1 coordinate 31,014,654, forward strand.
CACACACACACACTATTTCATTCTTTTGACAAATCAGTTTAGAGGTTTTAGAGGGGTTTTGCCTATGCTAAGTCTCTTGGCCATTTCTAAAGGCACAGTCATAACGGCAAATAAACTGGGTGATCAAAGGATACCCCTGGCAGCAATTTTAATGACTGTGTTGGGAGTGGGGAGCGCTGTAATACATTTGTCTGATTTTCTGATTAAGTTTGTCCAAGTAGGCCTGTGCCTACAGAGGGTCAGAACTGATCGCTTGAATACAAAATGTATTGTGTGAACTGACGGTTCATTAGGGTTATTTTTGAGATAGTAACTCTTTCCTTTGTTTCTGAGCACATCATCAGTTAAGTCTGTATCATCACTTTCTCAGGATTCTTCTCAGACTAGAGGTATTTTTTAGGTTCATAAATAGTATACTGCAGTAACAAGGTCATGGAAGGGGAGGTCTGTGGCAAAACTGAAAATGCATATTATTTTCTCTCCCTCATTCTTTGCATCGGGGGTAGGCAACCACAGTGGCACACCAGACCCTTTTGCTTGGCCTGTATGCTCTGCTTTTCTGCCTAGTGAAAGCCCAAGGAGCAGCTACTCTCCTACTGAACGCAGCTGCTGCTCACAATGGGGTGGGTCCCACTCCTGTCCTCCCACTGCGTGGAGCAGCGGTCCTTGGAGGAAGGGTCACTTAAGTTGGGGGAATGCTCCTTAAACTGGAAGAAGGCTCCTTGGAGGACGGTTGAATCCACCCTGATATTGCTTACGAGCAAATGAGAGGCTCCTTTTGATGAAAACTAGCTTTTTCAAACAGTAGGTTTAAATGATGGATTTGGTTATGAAGTTCTCAGTATCTGTAGTCTGAACCAAAAAGGGTATGGTTTGGGCTTGCCCTCCAACCCAGGATTATGAACCACAAATCGTACCTGGTTTTGCATTGCTTGATTGGTAGGCAAGCACAAGCAATATGTGCAAGTTTGAAAGCTGGCATGTGAACTGGCCAACTATGGTTTATCAGCCAAATATGGTGTGTGCTAAATGGATATAAATATATAAGGGAGGAAGGGACATGGCTTTTTCCTCTCGTGCCAGAGTATGACTGATAATTGCATGTGAACCTTCTCTATAATATATTTGTTTCCTCTGGTCTTTGGGCTGGTTTTTGTAACATTAGGTCATCAGTTTTCACTAGTGGGGGGAAGTTCTTCTCTTATATGTTTAGTATTAATGATCTGTGCACCTTTCTGTGATTTCTAATTAGATATTTTCCTGGGTTTTCACCTAGCACAATTAATTTCCTTCCTGCCAGACAATTTGTGTGTATACTATCATTATTATCGAGACCATAATTTTATGTGTCCTTCCTGTGTTGGGGGCTGTGTCAAAAGCCTTGCTAAAATCCAAACAATTTATGTCCGGCACATTTCCTTTATCCACCCAGTTTCTGACTGCGGTGCACCACCGATCACACCAGAGCATTTATTTATGTGACTCTGTTAAATCAGAGCAAACGTGAAGGTGCTGCTGCAGTGGTTTTTATGATGGAGTCTGCTTATTAAATGGTATTGTTGTATACATTGGAGGTAATTTGAGTCCTGGGAGACAATATCATTCAGGAAGAGCAGTGGGGTTGTAAGGACCATGGCGTTACAGATCTTGAAATCGAAATCTGAGAGCTTTTTTGTGTTGTGGTGATGTGGAAAAAATATATATTTATATAAGTAAAGCTTGCAAGCTGTATTGAAGACTCTCAGAATGTCAGCCTCAGATCTGCCTTAGCAAAGAAATTATATATTTAGCAAAAGAAATTATTTGGGCAAGGCCTCTCAAAAGCTGCATGCTGTCAACTGTTCCTGTTCTTTGGGAACATAAACAGGATCTAGGGACAGCTTGTGCAAGAAAACAGTTGGAATACAGAATATCATAGTTTTTCTGCAGCCAGCTTAATTATCATCATCACCCTGTGTAGAAGGAGAGTGTCAAGAGGTATTGTGAAGAATGTGCAGTCCCTCTTCAGCAGCAGCCTTAAAAATTATTTCCATCCCCAGTCCAGGTCTTCTTAAGAATAGCAGAACTGTGCTTCAGTGATTGGATCTCTGGAGGAATTATTTCCAAAAATCTTATTTTCTTGAGGGAAAAAAAAAAGGAAGATTTTAAAATACTTTTGTTCTAAATGTGCATGGTCTTAATAACTACGCTTCTTGTGAAAGGCGCTATTACATATATATTATGCCCCCAATTTTTATTTTACAAGAGCCCCGTGGTGCAGAGTGGTAAGCTGCAGTACTGCAGTCCAAGCTCTGTTCACGACCTGAGTTAGATCGTGACGGAAGTTGGTTTCAGGTAGCTGGCTCAAGGTTGACTCAGCCTTCCAAGGCCGGTAAAATGAGGACCCAGCCTGCTGGGGGTAAAGGGAAGATGACTGGGGAAGGCACTGGCAAACCATCCCGTAAACAAAGTCTGCCTAGTAAACGTCAGGATGTGACATCACCCGATGGGTCAGGAATGACCCAGTGCTTGCACAGGGGACCTTTACCTTTTTTAATTTTTATTTTGCTTGCATTCTGTTCTGAAATATTAACCGATTGTACGAATACTCTTCTTGTTTCCTTGCTACCCATACTATTTATAAATGCCTGAAAAAGATCAAACATATCTGTTTGGGTTTAAAACAAAAGCCCTTCAAAAACCGCTCCAAAATCTGAAGGAAACTTGAAGATGAAAACTTTGCTGGTGAGTGCAGCAAAATGAGCTTTTGAAGAATTGTATATGAATTAGTGAACACGTTATTAGGAGTGTGATTTCACCTTTGCCTGTCAAGACTGAAGGACCTAGTGAATTATGGAAGGAGTTTTAATGTGATATTCACATGGTGAGTTTTATTGAGATGACAGTGCAGTCCCTACATTGGTTAGGACTGGGGTATGAAGAACCGTCTTTTCCCTTACACAGGGAGAGGCCCTCTTGACTGTCCCAATCATTAAATAAACTCATCTTGCAGGCACGAGAGAGGTCCTTTTCAGTGGCAGCCCCACAGTTATGGAACAACCTCCCAAGAAAGGTGTGCCTGGCCCCCTCTCTTGATCTTGAGGAGGCACCTGAAGACAGTTTTATTTAGGACTGCATTTGACTAATTTACAGTGCATTCCTGAGCCTCTGATGGCTGGAGCCGCGTAGAGGAGGCGCCACCGTGCCGCCTCCAAACTTGTTTCCCGGGTGCCGAAAATCTTAAAAAAGCCTTTTGCAGGAATTTTTAAGTTTAAATGGGGCTTTTCGCCCCATAGAGAACACGGAGGCTGCGCCTTCTAAAAAGGAGGCACAGCAACGCTGTTCTCAATGCTGGAGTTCCAGGGCGAAAGGGGACCTGCCTACAGGCAGCCCTGCCCCCCGGAACACTCTGGGAACACAGGAACCCTGGCGCAGGCCTTTACGCCGGTGGAATGCCAGCGGAAGGCCCTGTTGCCGGCCTGGGGTGGCTTTGCTGCGGCAGCACCCGGAGACTGCCGTCTGGCCCTCCCTTCCAGCGTTGGGGCCACTTACGGCTATTTAAGTAGCCCAGATGCTGGCATAGAGGGTCCCAACGCTGGCACAGCCCCTTCCTGGCCTCCTGAGGACTTTTGTCCTCAGAAGTCAGGAATGCGCTGTTAGTTTTTATTTATTGGCAGGCCTAATTGAAATTTTAAGCTGTAGTCTTTTATGCTGCTTTATTTATATTGTAAGCTGCCTTGAGTGCCACAAGGTACAAAGGCAGCTAATAAATGTTTTAAATAAATAAACAAAATATAGTTATAAACTTTTAAGTCAATTCACTTATATGGGCTTAGATGGGTGTAGCACTGCTTAGGATGACACTGCAAGGCAAGTAGATACTGTAGCTTAACCTCTCCCAAGATACAGTATAAGAAATGAAATTCACTGAAGGCTGGAAGTGATATCATGGGATGCTCTAAAATTTGCAAAATGGTACGGTAAAACCATACGGTTTTTTGCAAATCCTAGAGCATCCCATTATGTCACTTCTTGTTTTCCCCAGCATTACGCCAGCACTTTAGGCACCAGCAGACAACAAATGGATTGCTGGAAGGTCTCCCATTATAGCAGGACACCTGGCTGCCCTACCTTAAAAGGCACTGTTGAGTGGGATCCAAAGGTATCCTTCCACTCATACAAGGGGTCTATAAATATGAGAAATAAAGACCCACCTCAGAAAAAGTACTTTTTAATGTATGGATGGGTCAAATGAACCAAGAATGGAATGAGTTCACAGAATGAATTTCTCCCCCTTTCTTCATTTCCCCGACTCCTCATGTATCCCTTGAAAAGATGCCCATAAAGGCCGAACAGAGTAGGATGCAGCAGGAGATGGGAGTTCATCTCAAAGGAAAATTTGCACAAATCACTCCCTTCTCTTTTATGAGAGTTTCTGCAAATGAACGAGCAGCTCAGTCAAGAGAGGGATTTATTTTGATCACCCCTGTCTTACTGCTGCCCACTTCATCCTGCTCTGTTTCTTGGGGTTCTTTAACATTCAAGTGCATGAATGTTAAGAACATAAGAACATAAGAAAAGCCATGCTTGATCAAACCAAGGCCCATCAAGTCCAGCAGTCTGTTCACACAATGGCCAACCAGGTGACTGGTTGGCCACTGGGGAGGAAGAAGACTGCGGGAAGAAGGGAAAAATATCAATTCTGTAAAGTCATTCTATTTACATCATGGATCCAACTCATTTTTTAAATTTTATAACCAAATTTAGAAACTATTTCTGCTTTTCATTAGATTCAACTGATTGGATTTAATTAAAAACTTTTGTAAAAAGGATCTGATTCTCTCAGTTTATTTTGACTTTCTATGTAGCTGTTTGCCTTGTTGCCAGTATAGTTTCCACTGCTTGCTCTTGCTTTTACTTGCACTGTGGCCCTAAAAATCAGCTAAACCTGGGCAAGATGAAGATGCTTTTAGTTATATTATTGACATGTCCAGAATTCTGGAAAACATTTGTTACAGCGGGCAGGATCCAAAGGACCACACAACTAGTCCCAATTGCCCATGGGGACTGAGCTCGTGTTTCAAAACAGCTGGTCTGCATGCCACACAGAAAAGAATCACCCTTTAAAAAGTAGTTCACTATGTGGCACAAGAGTCTGCTGTTTAAAGAGGAAAACAAACAAACAAAACAGTCGCCCAAACCTTTGATTAGGTTTTGAGATTTGATCTTAGCCAAACAGTAAGCAAGGAATGTGCATGGAGCAAATCCTGCTCTGAACATCTAGAATGAAAACCGACAGGGAAATTGACAAGATTGTTTCAACAACTTTATAACTGGCCAACACCAGGATACTTGCATGGCATTAAAAAATAAATCAGAAATTCTTGGTTTCATGAGTTTCTCATAACTCAGAACAAGATACTAAAAGTTCCCAAGTGTTGTTTTTTTTAAAAATAGAAAATCATTTTCTGTGTATTTGAAAACTGTGGGCAATTTTTCCACTCCTCTATAGAAATATTTCTGATTTGCAATTTGCGATGCATTATGTGACAGTGACCAAATAAGAAGGGCTATATGTTGCCATTTTGAAGTTTGCTAATGATATATTTTAAGAATTTGTTGAAAATTAGCCTCTGTGATGTTTCTGATGTTCAATATACACTTTCCAGAATAAATTTAATTCAGCTGCAGTTGTTAATTACACATTCGTTAATAAGATTCTATAACTAGGTAGAACTTTAAATATAGATCGGGAAATTTATAATTCATTTGGCTTTATTTTGATTTATTTTGATTTATTATTTATTTTACATCATTTGTACCCCACCTTTCTGCCCTAATAAAGACCACCAAGGCGGCTAAGAAATTAAAAAACATCCATAATAAAATCACATCTTAAAAACAACAAAAACACATCATTAAATCAAAACAAAAACATTATATTATATGTGAATAAGTAGAACAGACTGTCACAGTATTTGCCTGAGCTCCTCTACTAAAGGTAATGGTCCCCCGTGCAAGCACCGGGTCATTCCTGACTCATGGGGTGACGTCACATCCCGACATTTCCAAGGCAGGCTTTGTTTGTGGGGTGGTTTGCCAGTGCCTTCCCCAGTCATCTTCCCTTTACCCCTAGCAAGCTGGGTACTCATTTCACCGACCTCGGAAGGATGGAAGGCTGAGTCAACCTTGAGCCGGCTACCTGAAACCGACTTCCGTTGGGATCGAACTCAGGTCGTGAGCAGAGCTTTTGACTGCAGTACTGCAGCTTAACACTCTGCGCTATAACATATAATGTGTGTTTGTAGAGAGAGAAGGCGCACTGGCTGCTGGTATATGTTCAGCCTTTGGGTGTTTAAAATCAGGATGTAATCCAACTTTAGACTTCATTCTTCATGGGTGTACATTTATTGTAGTCGGTGGAACTTTGCACATGACTGCATGCAAGATTTTGGCTTTAGAAGTTTATGTTAGGTTTCATGTGGCTTTGCTCCTACCAGATTTTTTTGTGCACCTTATTGAAGAAGTTTTTCCTGTGGTGCAGAACATGTATATGCCCCATTGCCAGCTCTTTACATGCTTACATAGTTATGAAGCGTGACCGCTTCACTGGGAATACTGACAGACCAACCGGCATATCCCTACAAAGCTGTGTGAATGCCTGCTGTTGCTCATATAGAAGGCAACTTTTGTGAATAATAAAATGAAAACATAATTTTACATTTCTGCTCCTGCTGTTCGTTTTCTTGTTGATAAAGATCGAAATCCAGTGAACATGTAGTATATTTTGGAATTTGTTTTAGCTTTTTAATTATTTTCCCCTTTCTCTTTCATAGTTGTTTTATGTATTTGATGTGAGTGTGTATGTAAAAAAAGTTTGTAAGGTGTGTGTATTTTAACTATTCTCACAATATTTAGTTTTTTTTTAAAAATGTTTATAGCACAATAACCCCTGAAATTTTAACAGCATACTGGCTGTGCATATTTTATATGTTTAACTTGGAATCCTTCCCTGCGGTAGAAACAAAATAGCTTTAAACAGAATTTACTTTTTCCTCTGCTCTCTTGCAGATCTCATCTATAATTTTTGCATGATAAAAGGTCATTTTAAACCAATTCTGAATAAAATTGTAGGTTATCGCACCTTACTTAAAGCAGGTTGAAAGTAAAATGATTCTGTAAAACATATTTTTAAACATTCGGGGGATGTGGGAATGACCACCATTACCAATGAGGTCAGTAGCAAATCTATAAAAATGTAAGGTTTTTGTGCTTGTTGCTTGACACTGTTTTAAAAAGTATAGGTCCTCTTTCCTGACAGCCTTGTCCTAAAATGTCCTTATTTTTTATTGTCCATTCCTCCATAATCACTGGTATGTAATTTCTTCTGTCTCTTGTGATGCTTGATTCTTTTAGTAAGTTAGATTGTTGATAGAAAGGTGCAGGAAGGGTTATTCGCTCTGCTATTTGGAATCCTTTAATGCAGAGCTTTATTTTTCTATTCTGAATTGCCTTCTTTATTTCCTTTCTTCATTACAAACTAGCCTGGAAAAAGCTTTTCTAACTAAAAAAAAAAGCTATGCTTGACTGATAATGCATTGCTTTGGATGGTGAAACATTATGAAAGTTTAATTTTTAATTAAATCTGAAATACCAATTATAACTGAAAGAGATTTTAACCTGTTTCTTTTCAGAGTGCCTGAAGTTACATTTTAGATGCTGAAATCACTGTACCTTAAAAACAAAACAAAACAAAAGATAGAGCTACACTGCATTCCTGTAAGTAAAAGCCTTTTTAGTACCTTTTGTCAAATCTTTCTGTTATGCAAAATTGTTAGTATAGTCACTGGACTTGGAAAAAGGTCTGTCCTTGAATAGGGATTAGAGATATTTCATATATAAAGCATATATTTTCATAAATCAAAATTGTGCCAGTTTTTACCACATTTTATGTCAGACATGAAATTATTAAATCTGTTCTGCTGGCGTTCAGATTTAATTAATTTTATTAAGAATGACATAGAGCTTTGTCTTTGTGGACGTACATTTCCTGTCACCAACAATTCCTACACTTTGTTACAAGGAAAGGAAATTCCTGATGGCATCAGAAATGGTATTCTTTCCTCTTTGTTCCTTGATGTGGTGGAAAAAAGAAAGGGCCTCTTGTGATATCACCACAGGATGTAGATGCTTCAGACAATGGAGGATGCATAGTTCCTTGTGTTATCTTGAATATGTTTATGTGCGTTGGTGCTCATCTGATTTCTGTTGTGACACAGAACAGTCAAAATAGCATATCTTTTCTGTGTTAATGAGACAAGGAACTCTTTACAAGAGTTTGAGTATCATATACAGATATAATACATCTGTTTGGCTGTATTTAATTGGTCAATGCTGTTATTCTGTCTCTGTAGTGTCATCTCACAGGGTGAACTTCTTGTACAATGGTGTCCCTTCCTTCCTCCCCATCCTGGTGGACATGCTGGTAGTGTGGGGTTTACACTCTATACTCTTTTCAGTCACTTCTGTCTCAGCTTTTTTCTTTCCCTGTATGATTTGCCTCCCGAACACAACCTCTCTGATTCAGATGCTTGGTTTACCTTATTCCTTCTCTTTCACTGCCTTATCCTTGTAGACTTTGTTCATTGTGGTCTTGCCTTTTAAATTTCATGTCTGAGTGCTGCTAAGTTTCTAATTTCTCTGTCTTTGATTTTGCCTCGTCAGAGATCTCTTGCTTTCACTGCACCTTCAACCATTCCAGAACCTCAAGACCATTTATCATTATTCTCCCTCTCTCCATCCTTGCCTTGCTTGCTCCCGTATAGTCTTCCTTTAACACATTTCTTGTTTCCACTGTGTACATAATCAATATCCAGTGCCACAGAATTACTGACAAAGGGGTGGAAGGTCCAAAAAGGGCCGCTGACAAGTACAGTTGCCAGGGCTACCACTTCCTTCACACACTTGTCTTTCCTCTGGGTTGGCAACTAAGGCTTCGATCCCATCCATACTGCCGAAGGAGCAGGTCCTGTTTAACACGGCAGGACTTAATTCTGAATAAACACCCTGCCATGCGCACCCTGCTACTAACTCATTATTGTCTCTCCTGACTGGCTTTTTATGGTCTTATGCGAGGAAAGGACTTCCCTGGCACCTGCAGTCTGTGATTCTTTTCACTGGAGATGTTGGAGTATGCATGTGCTGCATACTGCTTAGTAATAACTTTACACCTGAATACATGGACTTAAAGGGGAAAATTACATCCTTTGTGTGGTCAGATGTAGCCATGGTGTCTCCAGTTACTGATTCCTGATAACTCTAATTCTGTTTTTTTCCTTCAAGACCACTTGACTGACCACTAAATTTTCCTTTTCTGTTCTTGCTCACAGTAGGTTGAATGTTTTGTAACAGGGGAATGGCCACATCCGTGCTTTAGTCCTTTCTGTTTTGTTCTGATCCAATACTCATGTTAGCAAATTGGAATGAAAAATATCTTGACAGCCATTCACACACTTACACAGTACCCAAGTGGTTTTGTACATCCAGTAGTATTGACCTGTATGTTTGAAGGTGCACCATGGGGATCAACTGTAATTTCTGAGACTATTGCAGCTAAAATCGCAGACAACCGGATTGAGTGTCTATCTAAAGGACACAATTTTCCAGATTTAAGTAATTAAATATAAACAGACTAGTACTTTATGCATAGATCTTTTTACACAGTAGAAGCTTGTGAAACGCTACAGACCAAAATCTGTCTGTTTTTCTAGTTTAAAGGTCAAAATGTACATCTGGGTAATGAAATCCAGAAGACCATGTGTTCTTCTCAAGTTGCATCTCTGTTGCATATCAAAGTGTTATGCTTTAAGAGTTACTTCTTTAAACGTTTACGTCTTTAAACATTAATAAAGATACTTAGGAGGCTAGAGATACAGAATATGAGAGGTCCATAATCCCATCCAGCTTGGAATGGAAAAAAATTATACTGTTTTCTGTACAGAAAGTGTAACAAGATAACTCTCCCCCTGTCAAAGCCTCCTGACCCCCAAGAAGGTCAAGATACACAATACTGGAGTGTGAATCCGCATTGCCCAGGGTAACAAGCTGCCACCAGCTCCTCTAGCTAACCCTACCAAAGGGTTTAGACTGGAATAATTCTATTAGGATTGTATTGTAAGTCTCCAGCCCTCCCAGATGTTAATCAAAAAGTCAGCCATGCAAGGTAGGATACTTGTAAGTTGAGTTCCACAAACAAGTACTTGGTAACTGTAGCCAAAATAGGCCAATGTACTGGGTTTAGATCGAAGCCCCAAAACCCAAATAACACCATAGAAGTATAATTAATAAGGTTTTTAAAAATAAAATTGCAAAAGTATATGAAGTTAGAAGCAGTGCAAAGCAGGGAAGAAAATAATAAAACTAAATAATTATCCTAGAATACTTATTCAGGTTTTAATCCTCTGACCGAGATGTTACCTGATCAGATTGAATGTACAAGGTCTGGATAGAACTCAGGGTCCAAAGAGTGGGTATTCTGACTGGATAGTGCCTAACCTACAGTCAAATGGACAGTCCTCAGGACACACACTAGAATGAATTATCTGACATCTTGCCAGATTGCCTGCAATTTAGGGTTGCCAAGCCCCTCTTCACCACTGGCGAGAGGCTTTTAGGGCGGAGCCTGGGGAGGGCGGGGTTTGGGAGGGGAGGGACTTCAATGCCACAGAGTCCAATTGCCAAAGTGGCCATTTTTTCCAGGTGAATTGATCTCTATAGGCTGGAGATCAGTTGTAATAGCAGGAGATCTCCAGCTAGAACCTGGAGTTTGGCAACCCTACTGCAACTGGCCTGATTCTGTTTAGCTAATCAGGTATGTTGCTAACATGTGTTGACACGTGACAACATACTTCTGCAGATAGCACGTACTCACAATCAACAGCTTACCCATGTCCCAGGTTCTTTGTTCCAAAGAGATGGAATGTGAATGCAAAATTCCCTCTGGGTTTCTGGCCTCAAAGCTCCCACGCCCATGATCTCACTTGCACCTGTGCCTAGTTCCAGCTCATTCCTTATCTCTCTTGAAACTGCAAGTCATCATGACATTAATTTCCCAGAGATACTGACCTTCAGTATCTTGACTAGGCCCAAAAGCCTGAATCAAAGTTTGAAAGGCCAAGAAACGGCTAGACGACGCCAGTTTCTTGACTGCCATATGCATGTCTCCCTCTCCTTAAGGGTTTATTCCCCATCCTCAGCATTATCCTATGAATCTCAATTTTTCTTCTTTAAATCCTCTAGTGAAATATCATAAAATTTAATATTACAAAGAAATTATCCAAAAATGTGCAAAATATGAAACATGCCCATAGTAAGAAACTTCATACAACATTTCTTGGTGTGCATGATTTGTGAATTGATGATTTGTGGGTTCAAACTGTGTTTTCAGTTGGTAAAATCTGGGACCTTCCAATTGTGTATTCCTGAAAAAAAATGGGTTTCTTCTAAAAAATATGATCTTAGCGACTCTATATTTTAAGACTTATTTTCCATATTATGATTTTCAGTCATGTGTCTGCAAGTCTCACTATTCCAAGAATTCTGCACAAGTGAGGTCAAAGACCATAAAGCAAGCTCAGGCTCTGTGTTGTGGGTAGACTTCTTATTTGTTTGTTTTTGCTGAAAAGAAAGGAAGGATTTAAAAAGTGTGCTTAAAATACTTCAGCAAATATGTGTTATATGCTAAAATGGAAAAGACTAATTTAAAAAGTGTCAGACAATTTCTCTCCAAAACTGAAATGAAAATCATTCTGTGTAGTTTGGGGCCAAAATAGTATTTTGTTGCTGTTCTGCTCTCTGACTTTCTGGCATGAATCTAGCCATCCATGGACTTCACAGAAGGGACTTTCCTGCTTTCCCCTCTCTCTGCTGTTCAATGGGCCTTCTTCTCCAGATTTTGTTCCTCAAGCCAAAAGATGCTCAGAAACAGCACTTAGTGGAAAATATGGCTTTGTAGTAGATGGAATTGGTGGGAATCATGCCCTCGCCCCATCAAAGGCTGCACGGTTGGATAGGTGGTATTGCTAGACAGTAATAAGTAGTACTGAGAACTTTTTTCTGACTGGCATGTATAATGAGGAATATACATTCAGAGACTGTACAAGAACAGTTTCTAGACTCTACATACCTTGAACTGGTTGGTAAATTAAGTACCAAGTCAAAACCTTTGGCTGGAAATGGCAGAACATAACCCAGTTTTAACAGTAATTTACAGCTGTACTCTACATCCCCTACATTAAGATGCAATTTGATACGGAGCTGGTTGATCCATTATTGGAGTTCTGTGGTCTTTAAAGGTGAACAGCAGGTAAGGGTTTCCTTGATTCAAATCAGGGCTGCAGCACCAGTGGAAGAAAGTTAAACCTTTCTTCCTTTGCTGTTTTTCCAGTGAAGATCCTACCCCTCCCAATTCGTGCATGTTACTTGTACATTTTTCTTTCTGGGACGCATGTCTTTGGGGATATTTGAAAACAATTTAAACTGTACAACCAAAAGGGTTGACTTTTCATTGCCCAACACAGCAAACCCAGTCCACATCAGAGAACCCTGGTGGCTGCTGGTAGCTTTTTTCTCATCAGGGATCCAGCTGTGCATCTCCCACTGCAACTGGTAGGACATTTTTCATTATGTGCTATCATGTCCATTGTATAGTGAGCCTAGAGCCAAATTCTTGGATGGAATTTTTGAAGGGAGTAAATTTTTGCTCTGAAATTGATAAATTGTTTTTTTTACTCTCTGACTGATTCACATGCCACCTTCAGAATGTCTCAATTCGCTATAGCGGCTTAGAAGATTAGAGCTCTTGAAGCTATTAAGAAAAACTTTGTATAGGAAAGCAAATGAGTGCAATCTTTGTTTTAATAGAGATTTTGCATGAAATAGTTTTTATCCAGGCAATGTATATTGATGCAATTTTATCCCTTTTTTGGCTTTTTTTATGTATATAAGGATATTTTGTAATGGCCTTGGTTATTGACCACTATGTAGATATGACACCACTCACTTGGACCAATTGGATCAACAGGCTAGGCATGAAGTGGCAATCACAAGTCTCACATCAAAAAGTAAGCTTAGTGATACAATATGGGGATGAAAGAGAAAGAAGGGGTAGTAGTACTTGTGGTAATAAAAATCAAATAAGATGTTTCAGTTCTCAGAAAGAAAAGAAAGTCATCCCAGAAAGGAACATGAGGAGTTCCATGAAGGTAAAAAGTAAACAAAATTCTGAGATACATTAAATCAGTCCGGAGCCTGTAGGTGGTGCAGAAATTAAGTGGGGCAGCACAGAGGTCAAGGAATTGCCCAAACCAGAGTGCAGGGGCAGCACTAGCTACTTGCTAAAGGTCAGTTTAGGCCAGTCCCCCACCCACCCCCTGGAGCTGCCATGTTATGAAAACAGAGCAATTCTGTGTAGTTACATATGAAAGTACAGAGCCACTGATGAAGCTAAAGAATAATACATATGTCTCTTAGCCACAGGATGAGAAAGCTGCTTTGAAGTTTCCCTTTATTTTTAACTGAAATCCATTATGAACAGATGTTAAAAAATTTGTCTTGGCATCTGCATGATTCCGTTAGGTGGTGGTTTTTACGTAAGCAGGGAAAACATTGTTATAAATTTTAGATTTTTTTTTAATGTATCAGTTTTGGGGGGACAAACCTTTCTGGATTATGGCTTACTGCTCATTGGGCAGATCCTACCAGGGACAAATCAGTGTAGCTGTATAGATGTCCCCATAGCATAGTGTAGTTTGGTCTCCTCTTCTTCATCCTCCTAAACATTATTAAATTGCAAGGATGTGCTAGATCAGGGGTGGGGAACGTCAGGCCCGGGGGCCGTATACGGCCCTCGAAATCATTTGGTCTAGCCCTTCATGGATCCTGGTAGATCTCTAGCTCAGAAGGATGCTGCCCTGCCTGGATGTCTTGGGCCCAGCTGGGGACAGCAGAGCTCAAAAGCAAGTCGCTCTATGTGGCAGACCCCCGAGCCGTCTCCGGTCGTGCCTCTTGGCTAAATGTTTGACCAAATATAGCAGGCTAATTTTTAAGTTGATAATTTTGTATGGCCCCCGAATGATGTTATAAATATCCAAATGGCCCTTGGCAGAAAAAAGGTTCCCCACCCCTGTGCTAGATCATGAAAATGAAATATTTGAAGTGCTTGCAGGAATGCACATAAAAAATACTATTTCAGCCCAGCTTGAATATCAACCCCTTCATTAGCAGAAACACTAGTGAAAGTGACATCTATGCATTACTGGAAGCTCTGCTTATACTGTCATTATCACTTGAATTTCAGAACCCTGTAGTTGCACAATGATTTTCCACTAAATTAGGTGAACCAAATGTGAAAGCCTATGAACCAAAGCTTGTGGTTCTTTTTGTATGTGGTATTTTACTGATATTTTGGAAGAAGAGTTAGTTTTTATATGCCAGCTTTCTCTACCACAAGGAATAATCAAACTAGCTTACAATCACCTTCCCTTCCCCTCCCCACAACAGACACCCTGTGAGGTAGGTGGGGCTGAGAGAGTGTGACTGGCCAAAGGTCGCCCAGCTGGCTTCGTGTGTAGGAGTGGGGAAACAAATCCAGTTCACCAGAATAGCCTCCGCCGCTCATGTGGTGAAGTGGGAAATCGAACCCGTTTCTCTAGATCAGAGTCCACCGCTCCAACTTAACTACATTTCCCATAATTAGACAGAAGTGTGATTTTATATTAATTTGTCATTTTTGAATATTTTGCTTGAACTTGTATGTTTTAGCAGATGAATTTTGAAATTCAAAGATTTGGAATTCTCCATCTAACTTTGGTCACTGACTTTTGTCAACCAGACTTGTCTGACTTTTGCTAGGCAAGTCAGTGTGCTTAATTTTCTTCCTAGCAATACAAATATTTAACTAACCTGCATAGCTAAATACTAAATAGCTGATAAAATTAGCAGCTGGAAAAATTGAAGAAATTTACATTTAACTGTAAATTTTAGGGAATTGTGACTTTTATTTAATAAAATGGAGGAGAGGAGAATGATGTAAGTCACTCTGGATACGCATTGGGGAAAAAGGTGGGATATAAGTAAAGTGAAAAATAAAGTTTCATGAAATCATTCTGGGAGATCTATGCTACTTTAATGTGTAAATTTTACTTATGTGTATAACCACCTCAGAACATCTCTTGCCCTGAAAACCCTATGGGGTTGCCATAAATCAGCACTTTCAACCACCACCATAAACATGAATCATTTGCAGTCTTCAGACTCTAAAGGTAAAAAAGGTAAAGGTCCCCTGTGCAAGCACCGGGTCATTCCTGAGCCATAGGGTGACGTTACATCCCGACGTTTTCTAGGCAGACTTTGTTTACGGGGTGGTTTGCCAGTGCCTTCCCCAGTCATCTTCCCTTTACCCCTAGCAAGCTGGGTACTCATTTTACTGACTTCGGAAGGATGGAAGGCTGAGTCAACCTTGAGCTGGCTACCTGAAATCAACTTCCGTTGGGATCGAACTCAGGTCGTGAGCAGAGTTTGGACTTCAGTACTGCAGCTTAACACTCTAGAGAACAAAATATCATTTGTCATCCCAACCTTCACATTCCTTTGTGTGTGTGTATGTTAAGTGCTGTCAAGTTGCTTCTGACATGGTAACCCTATGAATTAATTACCTCCAAAATATCCTATCAGTAACAGCTCATGTCTTGCAAACTGAGGGCTGTGGCTTCCTTTATAGAGTGAATCCATCTCATGTTGGATCTCCCTCTTTTCCTGCTGCCTTCAACTTTCCGCACCATTATTGTCTTTTTCAGTGACTCTTCTCATAATGTGACCAAGGTATGACAGCCTCAGTTTAGTCATTTTAGCTTCTAGGGACAGTTCAGGGTTGATTTGATCTAGAACCCACTGATTTGTCTTGTTGGCAGTCAATGTCAAATATATCAGAATATTTTATTTATTTTTATTTGCAAGATTTGTATTCCACCTTTCTGCCTTACATGGGCTACCAAGGGGGCTGACAATTTAAAGTTTACACGATAATATCACATTTTAAAATCAACCCTCCAAACACCACATAATTAAAAGAATTAAAAAACAGAGTTAAAATACATACAGAACATAAAAACAGCAATTAAAACATTGGTTAGGAAGAAGAGAGCATTGAGAGAATGTCAAACAAAACAAAAAGTCTTCAACTGCTGGTAGAATACAACAAGAGAAAGGGGACAGATGAATCTCCATGGGGAGAGAGTTCTACAGCTCTCCCTTGGGGAAAGAGATGCATGGCTTACATATTATCATATGAGAAGTTGGAAATTTTCTCCACTAAAACTGTATGCTAAATGTAAATTTGTAGTAAGATGTTTCAATTTAGAGGATAGGTACTAAATTTCCTTTCATTTTAAAAACATGATTCATTGTCCTTGATTGTCTGCGTGTAAGTGCATGAGAAAATAAATGTACTAATAAAATACTTACTTTTCGTTTCTTTAGCAAACTGCAAACACTTGAGTTGACCTTAATCAGAACTGTCTGCAATTGGGAAAAATGGCATTGGATTTAATATACTGATATTCTCTTCTCATGTCAGTATTGGTGCTAATATTATCATATATTCAAAGCTGAAATATAATATTATAATGTGCAGTGTTTTGTTTTACTGTTGTTTGTTGCCTAAGGAACAACAGCTTTCTTTTATAAGCTTTCAAAAGTATATAGTTGCTGAATTTGTATCCCTTCACAGTGCAAATCATATCAATTCAGGCGTCACAAAAATTCTGTTGTCCTGATTCCCAATTGGGAATGAAATTGGAGCAATGAGGACAAGAAAATTCATACACTGGGGAATCTTACAGGTATTACTTAAGAAAAAAACTACTTTCCTTTCCCAGCCTTCCCACTGATTATGATCCAGATGTAGTTTAATAAGGACTAAGCATGCTCACAACTATAATTCTGGGCAGTAAGTGAGAAAAGTGTGGCAGCAAGCTTCTAGAGAGTGAGCTTCCCTCAGTCGGCCTCCTAGCCTACCCTGGACCTTGGGTAGAGATTATATTGCTGAGGAAGATAATGAGGAATGGCATTGTATCAAGAGCATCAGTTTCAAAGAGAAATTAGGAGAGAGCTGAAACCTCTTTACCCCTTTTGTGAAAAGCCTGAAAATTGTCAATTAGGGCAAGGTACTCCTTAAATTCTGTCCCACATAAGCAATAAACATGCAATACAGTTAAGTATGCCCATGCTTGCTTACTAACTACTCCTTTTGGAACCTTGCAGGTTGGAAGGGTCGTTATTTGGATTCAGAGGTTGTAGATAGGTTAAGAGAATTCCAGGTGATCCTTCTGCAGGAAACTTGGGAGCAGTATCCTTTTTCTTTTCCTGGATATAAGATGATTACACGCCCAGCTATTGTAGGGGCCAGGGGGCGGGGATGTCCTCAGGTTGGGCTGGCCTGTTTGGTGGCCACCATTCTTGATGCTAAGATTTTAGAAATTGATTGCCAGTCACCCTTGGCTTTACCAGTTCTCTTAATTATCAATGGTCTGCCTTTTGTATTTATTTCTGTTTATATCCCTCCTGCCATATCAAAATAAGCTCTCTTTTCTAATTGGTCAGATTTATACTGCCTACTTGAAGGACTTTTTATGAAATTCGCTAGAGCTAAGTTTTTCCTAGGGGGAATTTTAATGCCAGGGTAGGCCCTTCGGATGAGACTCTCCTTGGTAAAATTCCAGATTTGTCTTTTGAGTTTGTTTTACAAAGGTGCTTCGAAAGAAGAACCAGAGATCAAAAGATTAACCAAGCAGGCATTCTGTTATTCAAGTTGATTATTCAGTTTGGCCTAATGATGCTAAATGGACAGATGGGCCTTGATTACCTTGGAGAGTTTACCTTTATTTCTACAAGGGGGTGTAGTATTGTAGATTCTTGTTTAGTTAACCTTGCTGCTCTCCCTTTAATCATTGATTTTGGGGTTGCTGAGATTTTGGGAGGTGACCATTTACCTTTGATAACCACTCTCTAATTACCTGGTCCCGTTTATTTAGCAAAAGGTCCAGTTGATCACTCGGAAACTCAAGGTCCTGGGCTCTCTCTTGAAAGTAGTCCTGAGCTCAAAAGAATGTCAGACTACTTATATAGCGATTATGAGTGCTACTGGCCATAGGAAGGGGATGGGTCTCTTTTCTACGCTGTTGAAAAATTTCTCTCCATTCCTGCTTAATACACGTGTGGGTAAAGCTGTCCCAAGAAATAATTGGTTTGATGGAGCTTGTAGCACTTACTTACTAACTAGGCTACATATATCCACACTGTGTCTTGGTCTTGAGTTTGGGCAATTTGTCCAAGCAGACATTCAACAGGTGCAGTTTCCCCATATGCACTTAATGAATTTCTGCATGACACATCCATAAAAGGTACTTTATTTCACTGTTATGGCAGAAACAGTAATGAGTGTCCAAGCAGAAATCTTCCAGCCTGTGGGTGTTCATTGCTTGTGCCTCCTTTGCCAGATTGCTTGTACCTCTTTGCCAGATTGTCACCAAGGTTGTGTATGTGTTCATCCTTCAACAGATTTAATATCAGGATGATGTAGCCCCATAATTCTTATTATGATGTATTAAATTTGGGTTTTTTCCCTTGCTGAGAACCAGCTGCAGGTATTTGAAGATTCTTTGGCACAGAGCTCCCTTCCATTTCTCTTCCTCATATTGTCCCTGGCGCAGTAGTCCATTTCCTGGAGAGATTGTAGCAGAGGCATTTTCTCATTCTGTTTAGTCTCGCTGGATATATGGTGTGTAAAAAATGGTGCTCCACTCCCTCTGGTGCTTCTCCAACTGGGAATTGGGGGGTAACCACAAGAAAGATATCTAATTCTGCAGACAATCACCCTGTTACACCAAAATACTAACACTAGAATTAGCATTAACCTCTGGGGCCTAAGGGGATAGGAAGAGAAGCACTTGCCTGATGCTTGTTGTTGACTTCTAATGGACTATTTAGCCTATGCCCTTTCTTTTGCAGATATAGCTTATATGAAAATAGTGGGAATAGGACTAACTCCTGAGGGAACTATAAGAACACCAACTGAGTCCTGGTTAATATAAGCATCCATGAAGCTGCAGGATGCTGAGGTGGTGGAATGAACAGTACCACTGCAAATTACAGGAGGGATTCCTGCTTTGAATGTTCATTTTCTTTCTTTAAAATGTTTAATGGCGATTGAAATCTAGTACCACAGGGAGAAGGATATTCTTCCTTTAATTTCTTGTTGTGTTGCTCTTAGCTCAGGGAACCTTTCCAACTTGATCCTCCATTTTCAGTCTGGTGCAGCTCACTTCCATCACTCAGTATTCTACCAACTTGTTTTGCGGGATATTTGAACCAAGGCCTAAGTTCTTCTCTTCCCCCGACCATATTCCTAATTCTATCCATTCCCCCTCCTTAAATCTCATGATGCAAGGATTTCACTAGGAGTTGCATCCTTATACCAATATTATTTTTCTGTTGTTCTAACATTGTGTTTTGCCAGTGCAATGGGGTTTAAGAGAAATCCTATCTTATACAATTGGGTGTAATTCAAAGGTTAGGATTGTGTTGTGAATGTCTTCTAGTATAGCTTGGTAGCATGTTTGCTATAAAAGTCCTTTTGTCATCAGCCCTTGGAAGGCAACAGCCCTCTTGACCATTTTATTTTGACCCTGCATTCTGAGCTACTTGAGAAACAGTTTCTCAGTACATGATGTGACAAATGGTTCTTGCAAGCTGATGAGATGTACATATATTATTGTTTCTAAGGCATAGAGATCACAAGTGTGAAATGAAATATTGCAGGAGGCATAAAAGTGAAGAAATGAAGGTGGGATTTGCATTGGCTTCACTTCAACACAGATGGTGAAAAACCTGAAGCTAGTATCGGGTCCTGAGACCTTGCTCCCTTGGGCTAATAAATAATGGAAGAAATGGTAAAAAAAAAATCCATTGAGACCTAATGATTCATACTCCTTCAAAACATGAGCCATGGGATATCTGCCTGAGTTCCACTGTGTTCTTGTATGCTTTGAGATATTTATTCAATACAGTTGCATTTCTAATCAACAGTTTATCAGTTAATCAAGACTTAATGAAATAAAATATACTCTAAGTGCAGCATAAGCTTCTTGTTTGCAGCATGCTGAAATGCCAGAGCCACTGAACTTTTATCACAGTATAATGTCCAGAAGGTATCCAAGTCTGAAATATTTCAACTATAGATATTGCCAGGCAGGAGAATGTGTTTTCTAACTTAGGATCTCGGACGTCAGTGACTTATGCTGGAGAAGTAGGAATCTGAAGAGTAGCAGATGGAAGTTACTGGTCTGTTGACCAAAAAAAGGCAGACGTCAAGCGTCCTGGTATTTATTCCATACTTTGTCAAATGAGAGAATTCATACTGCCTCATAGAACTTCAGAAGAGGGCTTCTGAAACCTAAGCTTACACAGGATAGATGCTGGTAACAAATCCTGGAGTTCCTATTTCAATCATTTCTAGTCCATTGAAGTCAATAGGCTTTGTATGTATTTCTGCTCAGGATTGTACTCTAGAGTTCCTATCTGACGTCTGGTTATAAAAAATAGCGAAGCAATGCCCAACCATCTTTCTCAGTCACTGAAATGACAAGAGTCTATATCTTTATGCATATAGGTCTCAAAATCCAAATAACCCGAGTATGAAAAACCTGTAGAGCTTTTCTGTTGGCATTTAAGAAGGTACTTGGACATGACAACTAAAGCATTCAATATATAAAGAAGGGCCCTCTGCCACCTGACAAAGATGGCAGATTAAGATTGAAAGCTCTCTTTTCTACTGTGTTATAAAGCCAGTTTGCATGTTCCAGCATCAGGTTGGATCATCCCATGACAGAGTCACTGAAGCATGGAAGAGAGATTCTCTTCCAAAACCTGAAGAGTACCCTTCATCTGCTAGCCTATCCTGCCACTAGCCTTAAACTTTATCAGCTATTTATAATGCCAGTTTTCCATAGTCTGAGAAGTCTCTTGAGGGGGAAAGGGTATGGCAGCTGATCTTGTTAAACTTAACTGCACAAGATTAGGTTCTGTCTCCATTATCTTCCTGTCTCTGAAATCCGGCCTGATACAGTTTACCATGTTCCTGACTGGTGACATAATGTCTGGCAAATTTGTCACAAGTGCTGATAATTGCAAACAATAATAACATGCGGTGGGGTGTAAAGGATTTTTGAAATCACAATGTGTTTCCACCTCCCCTCTCGGAGTTCTGTGTCTTTTATAACGCACAAAGAGTGTCTGGCCAACACCAACTCTTACCCCCTCCCCACGCATTTCTTTACTGGGACACCAACATCTTTACAGTTACAAGTAGATGCCTTTTATTTTAGCACTTGGGCCAATAATGTTGCCTACTTCTGATCTAAAGGAAGTTGTACAAGTTATTACTCTGAAGGAAAATCTAGACACACAGATGGCTGGATAGTACCCATTCTTTCAGACAGTTTGAAATCAGAACGTTGTTGCAAATTGATACTAAAGGCCTTGTTCCCAGAAGCATAATGTCAATTTTTTTTTTGCAAAATTCTTGAGGTAGATTCATGGGGTGACAAGTTACCAACTCAACATTTGGTAGCTCTTACAAACAAACAAAATTGTCATGCAGAAACACAAATCTCCCTTGTGATGACTGAATTGGCCATCATAGAAAACACAAGAAGGCATGTAATGGCATTTTTTGGAGTGGCAAATCAGCTAACTAGGTACTTGCAATACAAGGAATACAAGGACGGACAGGTTACAAAAAATAAGAAAAGTTCATGCTGTCTCGAAAGCATTTAAAATTGATGCATGTTTCTGCTCACACTCATGAATTGTGGTGTTTATTTCCCACAAAGGAGCTGAAAATGTAATGGGGAAAACATTTCCCTTTTCTTTCTCCTGTCTTAGGGAATTAAGTGGTTGAGGGGGAATATTTTTTCCAATAAGATTTTTGGAAAGTGGAGGTTACCTGCTGTCAATCAGAAGGATTGTGATGGGATTTGATAGGTAAAGGTCCCACCCCCACCCCAAAAAAACATACACTTGGGTAACAATATCAACTGTGTATATTATTTAATTTGGGAGAAAGCCCATTTGGTGTTAAGGGCATATCAACTCAGCAGAGCTGGTCTTTGATAGTAGTGAGAAAGTTCCCTGTTTAATTGGATTTCTTTATATTTTTCTCAACTATTTCATTTCTCTATTTTTTTCTGGTGCTTTCATAGATTCATTTGTATTGTGTAGGCATGTGTACAGCTTTTATATAAAGTGTACATCATTTAAATGAATACTATAATGCATTATGTATAATGCTGAGTTATTGATGCACAAATAACAGGAAAAGATACAAAAATAAAAAAAATCAAGGCTTTTATTTGTGCAAGGGAGAATTGAAATTGAAATGGGGATTATTGCCTGAAAACAGCAGGGATGAGAAAATCATCTCTAGGGTTAGACAAATTAGTTAAAAGAAGAAAAAGGAAGAGTGCAGGTCTTGGGGTTTCCTCTTGTTCTGAGTGTGAGCTACTCATCTCCTCATTTGTCTGTTGTGAAGATATGTATACCTGAGGCACTTATAGTTTTCCTATGTGAGGCTGAAAAAATCTTTACTCTTGATGGATTAAAATTATATCTCAGCAGTTGCTTTTTGCTACACGGTCACTCAAAGAGTATCTAAATCAAGTGTCTTTAAAAATTAATTAAGAGTAGTAGCTGATGCCGCTTTAGGCTGAGTGTCCAATTTTTTTTAAAAAAATACTTTGGTTAGTTAGAAAGAAAGGAATTTTTTAAAAGTGCCATTTAATTTTTTTAAAAAAGAACCACGTATTTGTAGCCAATAAGAAAGAGACTTCTCAAAGTCAAACAAGGTTGTTAATTTCACTGAGGATTGGTATGACTTAGGTTGTCCTTGTGCGATTTATACCTCTAAAAACACTCCTTCCCAAATCAGTCATCACTGAGGGTTAATAGTGATTGATCTGGTAAATTATTTTTAATCTGATATGATCATTTCTAAAGATAACTTTTGATAGATTTGCTATGCTTCATAAAATATGCAGAATAATTATTCTTCAGCAAATTGCAAGATTTGCTCGTACAACCTGCAGCCATCTTTGACCTTTATGCTGGTGTGTTTCTTTCCTATGTGATTTCTCTGTAGCACAAGCATTTCCTTGCTGATATCAGAACGCCTTTCCATCCAGCCTTATGGACCTTGAAAATAGATCTCACTTCTCCATGGAATGGGGTTTTTAACTTCTCACCATAACTTAGTTCCATGTTTTCAGTCATACTTCCTAACATGACACAATTGGTCTTTAGTTTGTAACTTGTCATGAGACAGTTCTAAAACACTTTGTGCTGTTCAAGTGATGTCATCTGGTTATTCATGGTAGCCAGAAGCTGCAAAGAGTTACAGGAGAATCAACAAGGTCACCCTCCCTTCCTCCGTTTCATGGTGTAGGTCAGGGGTCCCCAACCTTTTCAAGCCCAGGGGTACCTGTGGAATTCTGGCACAGTGTGATGGGTGCCACAGGAGGGAGAGCCAGCCACAAAATGGCTGCTGCAGCTTACCTTTAGTCTTTCCTTGAGCTATGTTGGCAGCTGCTGCCAAAATAACATCTGCACAGCCAATCAGAATCCTTGCTGGGAGAAAGCCTCACCTGACCCCACCCAATTTCTAAAAACACTTTGCAGGCACCAAGAAAGGTGTTGGTGAGTGCCATGTTGGGGACGCCTGGTGTAGGTCATCCACCAGGTGGATCATGGCCATTTCGTTCTTATAGCAAAGCCTGAATCCAGATTGGAAAAGATCCAAACAATTTGCTTCATCCAGGAATTCTTGGAGTTGTCCAGCTACCGCCCATTCAGTCTCTTGCACAAGAATGACATGTTTCATAAAATTAGTGTTACATGAAGGGGTGGAAATTACACCAGAATGCAAGAAGCGAAAATGCATTATGACTCCTTAGGCTAGTTTATTATAACAGGAGCTCTCATGGCACAGATCTGCTTAATGCAAGAAGTAAACTGACAAAGCAGCATGTAACTTGAACAGGAGCGCATGTCATGACTGCCACGATCTACTGTACAGAATAAAACGTATAAATAGTTTGCTAAATAGGACAAATTTGGTAGGGTTGTCAGGTCTCTCTTTGCCACTGGCGGGAGTTTTTTGGGGTGGAGCCTGAGGAGGGCGGGGTTTGGGAAGGGGGGACTTGAATGCCATAGAGTACAGTTGCCAAAGCGGCCATTTTTATCCAGGTGAACTATTGGCTGGAGATCAGTTGTAATAGCAGGAGATCTCCAGCTAATACCTGGAGGTTGGCAACCCTACAGGTTGGCCAGGATCCAAAGAGTAGTTCCTGCCCTTCAGCATGTACCAGGACTTTTTAGCCCCCCTCCCCCTTCCCACCGTAGTAGTCCCTGCTGCTGTTGTGAAACTGTTCTGAAGGCTGGGAGATAAATATCCAAAGTGGTGTCTGATGCAGTGTAAGAACCTACAGCAGGAAAAGAAAATCAACAGAAACCCGTGTTAAATAATTCAGAACAAATCTTAACAGATGAGTTGATCGAAACAAGAAGAAAGGGATTAAGATTAATATCGGAGATTGAAAACCAAGAATAGTATTTTAAAAAACTTTCTAGTGAGATATATCTGGTAACAAAAATGAGGGGGGAGGGAAAGGAAAGAAGAGTAGAAAAGTTACTTGAGTCAGTACAACTATGCTTTGTTCTGTATGAGTGTTTTAATAGAGCAAGTGTAATATAAGGATTCGATGGGCTCATGGGAATGAAACAAAAGGTTTTGTAAAATTAAAGCAAAAATAATTATACCTCTAGGTGCAGAATGAGCACACTCCTGCCGTTAACGGAAGAGACCCACTCAATTTGTGGAAGGGAGACAAAAATGCAGGTGTGTGTGTGTGAATTAACTAGTCAGCGGTGGTTTTGAACATCTTCAAAAAGTGATACATCACACATAGCTTTGTTACGTGAACTGAAAGATTTGCCTAAAGACACAATTCAGCTACCAGTAATACTACAGTACTTCTCCTATATTTGATGAAGTCATTGTTTGTTCAAAGTAAATAGCCAAATTGTTACAGAAATGACTGAAAGCTGTACGATCCAGAAGGAAATCTCTTAAACATATGGTTTTGGATTTCTGTCATATAACATTTTGAATTGGTTGATAAAACCTTTAATTTTGTCATTAAAAGATGCTCTGGGTGCAGTAAAATGAACCTACAGAGCAATTCAGAAATAGGTCCTGATGAGTTTAATTGTGCTTATTGCCTGTTAAATTTACAATAGGATTGAACCCATAGGTTTTCAGGTTAAAACAAGATAGATAGATAGATAGATAGATAGATAGATAGATAGATAGATAGATAGATAGATAGATAGATAGATAGATAGATAGATAGATAGAAGACAGAAAGTAATTAGCTCCTGGCAGCCCATTTTTGAATGTGAAATCCAGTATAATAGTGACAGATATTTGTTTAGTTAATGTGCACATTGCACATATTGATTGCAAGCTATTTATTAAAACAAATACATTAAAAGGGACAATGGGGCCTTTTGAATTTCTCCTGACATTCATCTTCTATTTGTATTCACAAAGATAGTGCTAAAACATGCATGAATCATATCTCCATTAAGGAGAACAAAAAAAAGGGGGTTGAATATTCTTTCCATTGATGGTAAATGTGACCTTTATACCCTAAAACATATTTTGCCTACCAGCTATATCAGCTCACCCAGAGAACTTAAATTCAAATTCGACTCTTTCTTCCTTTCATGTTATTTCAAAGAAGTTCCCCAAACAAAATGAACTAAAAAAAAGCCTGCCTTAACTGAATGCAGAGCAATGCGAAGTGCACTTTCTTGCATGAAGATCAGACTTCAGCTTATTCAGCAGCAAGGGTGGAACTGAACAGTGATAAAAAGTTAGAGGCCAGTGCTGATTTGCATATTTTTTAACAGCGATTCACATTATAAATGTAACTAGCATAAACATTGAACATTATGTCCCATTTGGAACACGAGGACCATGTTTTGGCAGTTCTGGAAGCGATCCATTTCACCAGCTGAATCTTACAGGTAGCATGGAAGATTAAACATTTAGAACCGCAAAACAAAATGATGAGTCAGGCTCTCAAAATTAATGAGATAAGCTTTGAGGTTATGTGATTAATTTGATTAGAAACGTGTTTGCAGAAGAATTTTAGTAATTTAAGTAATTTTTGGCACAATTTCCATATTGCCTTTGGAAAAAAATTAGATATGAATTGATGTTATTGGCACTTCTCTGATGACCTGTGTGTGTTAAGTGCTATCAAGTTGCTTCCGACTCATGGCGACCCTATGAATTAATGACCTCCTAAATGTTCTATCATTAGCAGCCTTGCCTA
Source organism: Euleptes europaea (assembly GCF_029931775.1). Lineage (NCBI taxonomy): Eukaryota > Metazoa > Chordata > Lepidosauria > Squamata > Sphaerodactylidae > Euleptes > Euleptes europaea. The sequence continues at coordinate 31,041,143 of NC_079323.1, forward strand.
GGTATTGCAAACTGAGGGCCGTGGTTTCTTTGACTGAGGCAATCCATCTCATGTTGGGTCTTTTTTCCTGCTGCCTTCAACTTTTCCTAGCATTGCTGCATTTTGCCCCATTTTGCTGAAAATGCTGTAGTTTGAGTCTGATACATTCTGAATCTATAACCATATTCTGTGCCCAAGAGGGGCATTTCAAGGACATAAATACATGCTTCTTTTATATTTCTGCTGACTTATTCTATAACTTTTAATTGGATTAATTTGATTTTCTTTGATGTAATTGTAATCCCTCAAAACCCAAATGTGTAGTCTTTCCTCACCAGCTGTTTTTCCATTCCTTTCTTCTTTTTCCTCAACTCCTAATCATATTATTAGTTCTCCTTCAAGTTTCACAACTTCCTATCATTTTTATTCATTTTTCTCCCAGATTTGTTCTTGCTTCAGTGTCTGTTGTTATATAATAACCAAGAAGACAGTGGAGTGGTTTCACTAGGATTGTTGGATGATACTGATTGTTCAGGAACAAAATCCATCTGGTTACATATCAGGATTTGCATCTGAAACTGCTCTAGTTGCTTTGGATCAATAGAGAGAATGTGACCCTGTTAGTACTTCTAGACCTTTCTGCATTAAAAAAAAAAATACAATTATACCATCAACTTCTTATGAAGCCATCTGGAATGTCTGGGAGTTAAGGAATTCCATTCTGCCCTGACCAGATGTGCTGAAAGAATTGTGCTGGTGACATCCTCTTCCTTTTGTGAATTAACCCGTGGGATTAGTTTCATTATTACCTTTAAATTTCCCATTCTCTTATCTACATGGTTTGAACTCACGATAGTAAGTAAGGTGAATTCATATAGGTATTCTAGGAGACATAAAGACATGCAAGGGATCACACATGATTTGGAGGAACAGGTGGCTGAGGATAGTGGAAACGAATAAACAGAGGTCACAGACAGGATATAACAACAGGATATAACAACAGAGGATATAACAGCAGAGACGCAAAAGGATATAACAACAGAGATGTAACAACAGGATATAACAACACAGACACAAAAGGGGACGGCCATGAAATATTTTGAAGAAAAAGACAAGGAATTTGTTCTGGATTTGGGATTGGACAAGAGCTATGCATAAGTGTGTGCGGTTTAAGGAGATAGGTCACGTGGCCAGAATAACAAGAGAGTGAACAGTTTTGAGCAGGGATGTAGGTTTTCTGGACAAATTAGAATTGGAGAACTATCTAAAAGGATGGCGATCTTATTTTATCGTGTTTATTTTGACTTACGTTTAGTAAGTAAATTTTAAAAGTACATTGTGTTAATTTTGTGTTCCAATCGCAACAAGTACTTGAATTAAAATACTTAATTGGGGGGAGGGGAAGTCAAGCACGATTTTAAATGTTATATTTAAACAACTTCAAAGCTTTGTGTAGAAATTATTTTTATTAGAATAATAAAAGAATTAAAGACGATGTAGCATGTACTTCCCTTAAGGGGGGAAAACCCCAAAGGCACTGAAAACTGTTGACACAGTAATTTTAGCATACCCATGGTATGCTGCTCGTGTGGTTGTCCACTCACCAGTATTAACAGAATTTCATTATTTTCCAAAGGGGTGTGTGTGTCACAGGGCACCTCATTCCTTGCATGGCTTTTTAGTTCTATATCAGATTGGGGATTACTATATCTCTTCCACAATATGAAAGGTTAACACATAAATAAGAATTTAAGCTTTGGTTTTGATTTTACAGCCAACTTGGTGAATTTAAAACTTTATTTTTATTTTCAGTTTTTCTATGTATTTGTGTTCTTTTTGTCTTCCCCACCCCCTACAGTATACAAATTAATACTACGTACATGTACTCTGTCACACAATTCCTTTGGATAATCACCTGAAAATTTTTGGAAACTGCCATGTTCACTTAATATTGTATTAGCAATGTCATCCATTAATTGTTTTAAATTGTATGAAACAATTGAGTCTTTACCAATGGGACATTTTCTGCTGAAAGATAAAGGACTGGAGAATTTTCCATTTCTAATGGCTCTGAATAAGGAGCCCCGTGGCTCAGTGTGATAAGCTGCACTACTGCAGTCCAAGCTCTGCTCACGACCTGAGTTCGATCCTGACGGAAGTCTGTTTCAGGTAGCCGGCTCAAGGTTGACTTAGCCTTCCATCCTCCCGAGGTCGGTAAAATGAGTACCCAGCTTGCTGGGAGTAAAGGGAAGATGACTGGGGAAGGCACTGGCAAACTACCCCGTAAACAAAGTCTGCCTAGTAAACGTCGGGATATGACATCACCCCATGGGTCAGGAATGACCCGTTGCTTGCACAGGGGACCTTAACCTTTTTAATGGCTCTGAATGCCCAGCGCATCTGCTGCCTGTTTCTTTTAAGCACGAACTGCGGACAAATTGGAACCTGCAGCCCTTAGGTTTGCTGACTCTACTCTCCCCCAACCATGCAGTTGGCCAATGAGGGTGGGGCTACAGAAAGCTGCCTGCAAGCCACCTGGCTGAGAGCTGATGCTGTGTGCAATTGCCCAAAGTCATCCTCCCCCCACAAATGGTGTTCTAGCTTAAGGCAGAATTAAACTTTCTAAAGATTCATAGCAATGAACAGATGCCATTGCCAATATTTTCTGACCCACATTTCTGATTTGGTAGTAGCATGTTGGATAGAGATAAGGGGCTAAGGAGTAACAACAAGCCAAAAAGGAAGAAAAGGATGACATAGACTGGGGGGGGGGGGGACTGCAAATAGTCTTTACATGAATTTGAATCCCATGTTAGATTGACAAAAATATAAAAGGGTTACTTTATAAGCCCACACATAGGACTTCAAAACTCCTGCTGCATGTCAATGCTCCATTTGGTGCAAAAATATTTGGAAGTCTGTCATATGTGCTGGCCATTTGGGCGGAGGGTCTCCATGTCAGCCTAATGTAGTAGGTTTATTGCACACGGCCATAGGCCTTAAGTCAGCCTAATGGTCATTGGGAAGAAGTCTTGTTTTTGAAGAGACCTTTAACAAATAGGTTAAAGTAGGTTGTCTTGTAGCATAAAAGACTGTATTCATTAATGAGATGTTTTGGAATAGAGGTCTTATAATATCCTTCCCTACCACCTTTAATATTTCTCTTTCCTCAGGACTTACTTAAGATTTTTTTTAAAAAAAATCTTATAAGCAAAAGAATTTTGGGCACCCAGAATATGTGAGACTATCCGACTTGGAGGCATTGATATCTTAGGTTTCAGATTCTGCCAGAATGTGGAGGCTGATATCATACTGAAGCTTTGAGCTCCATTTGGTGCCTTTTACTTCTGTCTTGTTTCTTTCTGTGCAGGGGATGTGAAAACTAGATTTGTCCTGTTTCCACAGCAGGGTTTTGGTTTATTTTGTTTTTTGTAGCATTTTATTCCATGGCCCATCTCCAGAGGAGAGCGTATTGCAAAGATGGATTTGAATGTCAAATTTAACAAAATGACTTGTGTATGAGGCAACCTTTAATGCTATAAAATTAATAGCTGATTAATTAAGGGTACAGTGCATTATTATTAGTAGTATTATGTTGGCTAATAATGCACTGAATAGTTATGTTTACTTGGTTGAATAATCTCAGGATTAAATACCTAGCCTAATTGTAATCTTGTTAGTAACTAAACTCTTTTTTATCACTATCTGCCAGAAAAAAGTAATAATTGAAAAATTTATACTTTTGAGTTTTACAATACTTTGAAGAAGAACCATTTACCATGATCACAAGCATTCCTCTCCCTCTACAGTTTTGTAGAATTATATATCAGTGTTGGATAAATATATTGGCCTGTATGTAGGGTTGCCAGCTCCGGGTTTGGAAATACCTGGAGATTTTTGGGGCAGAGCCTGAGGAGGGCAGGGTTTGGTGAGGGGACTTCAATGCCATAGAATCCAATAGCCAAAGCAGCCATTTTCTCCAGGTGAACTGATCTCTATCGGCAGGAGATCAGCTGTAATAGCAGATCTCCAGCTAGTACCTGAAGGTTGGCAACCGTACCATTTCACTTAGCAAAGCGGGAAGCCTTTCTCCAACTTAAGGAACCTTCCTTCAATTTAAGTGGCTCTTCCACTGGAGAGTGAGCCAGGAGTTCTAGAAAACAGTGACTCCCTTCAAACTGGTAGTCAGATTCTGATCGAGTCTTGATTTCAGTGGATTTAGTCTGGAGTAATTCTGCCTAGGATTGCAATATTAACACTCTAAGTGCTTCGAAGAGTCTAAGAAGAAATAAGGGCAATCCAGTCTTTCGTAGATCAGTAACCTCTGGTGACATAACTGCCTTTGGACAGAAGTTTTTTAAAGGCTCAGAGTTCAAGCATATGCAGGAATTCATGAGACTTGTTGTCCAAAACAATCTGGGGGGAAAACAGTGTGTAACAGAATGGAACAGATCAATACTAAAATAGAATGTGTTATGAAAGATTTCTTTATTTTTTAAAAGATGTTTCTCAATAGTCTAGTGTGCTCAGTTCCATTTCCTAAAAGTCAAATTCTACCACTTTGAATTTTATTGAGAGGTTTTTTTTTTAAAAAAGGTTACAAAAATAAAACTGAAATGTATGGCTATGAAGGGATGGAACAGCAATTATTCAACAGTGCTTATTTTAGTACAGCACATCAGTATTAACTAATAAAGATGGTTATAAAATTATAACAAATACAGATGTGTTACATTTCAATTTTCATAAACAATATGAAGAATATCATTTTGCATGAAAATGGTCAAGGATTAAAAAATTCTGGTTGAGGAAGTGTGAGACTAAAAATCAAAGCCTATATATTTAGATGTTTCTGCCCTGTGGCCTGTTCCCAACAAGATGACCAGATGGAGTATATTTTAAATCACAAGTATGCCCCTTAAATTAGCATGCCATAATTTAAGCAGAGGGATGTTTGGTCTTTTTTTCTTATGGGATTAATATATTCTCTAAGTGCTTAATAACAAAAGAATACAGGCTTTTCATGCTGTATGATGTTGCTGTCCCTAAATGGAACAGCGTAGAATAAGCAGATAAACAGTACCAGTACAATTGTGTTACCTACACTAATGGTTATTGATCTAGCAACCTCCTCTTAAAATAGGAACCACCACAACATATGGAAGCAAGTCCCTTCTGCACAGCTTTTCCAGCATACTGCCTCATCATTGGAAATCATTCTGTTGGATTCTGACTAGACACAGAAACCATCTGTGGGATATTTTGTAGACATTTTCCACGTGGTAAAGACATATGGATGACAAATAGTCCCAGCCTACCTCTCTCACAGCTTCATCAAAATTGCTTTCCTGAAGCCTTTTTTTACTCAGAAATAAATCCCATTGAAAGTCCATAGGATTTGTTCCCAGCCCTGGGCCAAAAGACCATATTCCTGATAATGGATCAAGTCAAGGTACATGCTAGATATGTCTAAAGAAAAACAAAGCACGGAGATATTTCTATGCAAATGCCAGAAACTGGTGCCCCACATAACTTAGTTTTCACCCTAGAACTCAACGTAGAATGTTCCGTAATTCACAGGAATTACTGAGGAAACATTTGGTTCCTCAGCAGATAAATCAGTGCGGAAAGTATTATCTTTATGTGGAATGTTTTAAAAAATCTCTACTAGGATCATCTTGTGAGTTCGTGGCCGAGGCAAGATTCAAGCCAGGAACTTACCTGTTTCATAGCTCAGTTTAGTCACTACACTTAGAGGCTCTGTGATCCACATTTTAGTGTATATATAATATCAGAATATATTTAAAAGAGATGACAATCACAGTGGTGCTGGTAAGCACTGTGTTGCATTGACATTTCCTCTCCCAGGCATACAGAAAGGAGGGGATTGTTTTGCATTGCTATCATTCCTAAGGGGATGAATGTGAGAGAACTAAATGCTTCAAAGTGTAAGAAGCCTGAGAAGTGACAGCATTTTTCACTGAAAGCGGCTGTGGGAGGTTACCTGAGGACATTGTCTGCTCTACTGTCTGGCTGCTTACAGTATTCAACTAATTATAGATATAGATATATTCTAATGGGGACATCTCCTCAGCAAACAAAAAATATTGTCCTTTGTGCCATGTAGTTTTCTGTTGAGAACCACTTGCAGTGCCCATTCAGCAATTTAGTTATGTTAATTCCATTTGGGGCAATATTTATAACTTGGAAATCTACATACCCTTTCCTTTGCCAAGCCAAGTCACTCCCAGGACCTTAGGCAACTGTCTTCACTAGGTGGGGCTTCCATATTTCTCAGGGGCTACAAAGAAATGAATGGGAAGCAAGTGAGTCGTCTTAAAGAACCGAAACTTCTTTAACCTTTTCACCAAGCCTAGCAGCGCAATCCAAAGGAGGGGTAGTTTCGCTGGGGCCGGCGGAGCCATGGCACAGCCAGGCCACCTCTTGAACGATTTGCTGCACCAAGACGAGCGACCCGCACAGGCATATTCCCCAACCCCCCATGGAACTGCTGCATGAAGTTCCAGGGGCTCCACCGCCATTTTGGCTGGCATAAGTTCATGCCGGCAAAAATGGGCATTCCCAGGGTGAAAGGTGCCCATTTGGTTGGCACATTAATGCCCATTTGGTTGGCACAAGTGGTGCTTACGCTTGTAAGTGCCCTGCTTCCAAAGGCCTTTCATCCTCCCCCCATAGGATTACACTGTAAGTGTCTCAGCTTTTTGGGGTGTTAAGTTATTTTTAAGTTCAGAGATTTTTAACTTGGAATGAATACCTGTCTTATAATGATAATATTGTTAGATTACGCTTCACCTCATTTAAGTATCCTGCCACACAGGCAGCCCACTCCTGGGGGCGGGGGTAGATCTGCATCGGCCAGGAGCCACGCCCACCTCCTCAGAGGCTTCCCGGCCTCTGTGGAGGGAAAAAAAGCTTTTAAACAATAATAAAAAGGAAAAAAAAGGGGGAAATACCTCATTGCAAACAGTGAGGCTGCACCACTAAAAAAGGTGGTGCATCCCCACTGCAACAGAAGAAGGTGTTCCCTGGGCAAAAAGGGTTAGGAAGCTGAGTAATGTCATCTCTGCCCCTTGGAACGCCCTGGGAACTCCCCCCCCCTTGATGCTGGCGTGGCCTGCCACTTCCAGGATTTAGGTTCCAGCACAGCAGTAGAGGCAGGGGAGATGTGTGCTGCTTCGGGGCACCAGGGCACCAGCATGCCTGCCACCCGGGATGGCGTAAGTGCTCATTATCCTGGGTTAAATGGGCACTTACGCCAGTGTGGGGTCATGCCGGCTCCTGTGGGCCTTTGCTCCCCCCCCCTACCCCCCAGGACTGTGCTCTAACAGTCATGGTAGCTAAACAAGGATTGTTAATCCAGATCAAACATCATAAGAGTGATTTTAAAAGTGTCTGAGACAGGGAAAGCCTTGAGTGGAATTAAGTGTGGGGCACTACTGCTTTTTAGGGAGGGGTTCCAGTTTTTTTTAATTGGAAATGTCCAGATTCTAAAAACAAGTTCTCATTTTTTAAATGTGACATTTAAAAAGATGGTGGTATGAATCAGTGCTCCACTGGCCCCATATTTTTTTCTATTAAATAAATTTTATTTTTGAACATAAACAGACATACAAACATTGAAACATAAACAATCATAATATTGTGGTATATGTGGAGCTTACTATTTAAAATTAATTTCAGTCATTATCTCTGAATTACATTACTCTTCGTTCTCAATATATTTTTCATATCTGATAACATATTTATTATTAGACATATATTTCTTAAATCTTCCTTATCCTGTTTTATTTTAATTTAATTATATTCTTAATTTTTAGCTATATAGTTGTTGTTGTTTTAATTCCCTTTTTCCTGAAAATATGAAATTGATCACTGGCTGCATATTGACTATGCTGTGATTTACCTGAAGTGGTGAAGATTACAATGAAGATTAAATAATGGTAAACCACATTAGCAAGACTGTTTTACAAGCAGAAATCTTAATTTAAAATTTAACATTTAAACCCATTAACTAGACAACTTCAAAAAGTTTTTAAAAGGTTAGATACCTAATTTGAAGTAAAAAAATAAACACAAAGGTGAGTTATTTAAAACATTTTACAAGAAAAAGATGTACAAATTATATAGTGTGTGTACGTAAAATCTTCACTTTAATTTTCAGTCTTAAGATATTCTAACACTGGGAAGCCAAAACAGAGATTCAGAACTAAGCTGTCAAAATAAAGTGGTACTTTCCACTCCTGTGTGTATTAAAACTTCACCTTTGCTTTCACTTGTGATACAATTTTATCTTCAATAATTTCATTAACTAGATGAAGCCTATGGGGGGCGGGGGGAGAGAATAAAGGTATGTATAGAAATGTGAACAAGTTTCTAAAATATTCCTGAACTGTAAAATACTGTAGCTTAAAACCAAATTGAGCGCCTCAGATCTTTACTAACTGGTTAGTGCAAATAATATGTTGCCTTACTTATAGTGATCTCACTTATAGTTAAATTCTTGTTCACACTGCTTTATCAATGAATATAGGCAGTTCATGAGAGGGAGGGCATCTTGGCCATCTTCTGGGAATGGAGTAGGGGTCACTGGGGGTGTGTGGAGAGGTAGTTGTGAAATTCCTGCATTATGCGGGGGGTTGGACTAAATGACCCTAGTGGTCCCTTCCAACTCTATGATTCTATGAATGGCCTCCTTCTCACCAAAGTGGTCTAGGCCAGTGATCTCCAATGCAGTGCCAATTTTCTTAGTCCCCAAAGTGAATCTTCCTGAAAACAAAGGACAAATCTTGGCTTTCCACTATCTCACTAGAGCAGAAGGGGCTTCAGAAGATCCAAGGAGACATCACCTTTGGGTCTGCAGGCAGAACCTACTTGGAAATAGCTATCCTCTTCATAAGAGGAAGCTTATCCGGCTTTGATAATTGCTGCCCTATGGTATCCATTTTGAGATCGATCTTCCTGCCAGCCATTTTTGTGGTGGCGCCCATTACTCTTTCTCGAAATTCTAAAAACAGGCTGAGAAAGTTATGGGACTCCTGGTTTAGGCTGTACCTATGTTTGGGCTGTACCACTTCAGACCAGGAGCAAGGTTTATATTTTGGAAAATGCCTCCATATAAAAATTCCACAGTAACAACAAGAATTCTAGCCTAGCATTCTTGCTGTCCTATCATGACATGGAAAAACTTTATACAAATAAAACTAGCATAACAGGGAGAAGGCTCAGCTGGAAGCCTTGTTCCTGGCATCTAGTTTGCTGTGTGTAGGGAAATATTTTTATGCGCACCTACAGTCTGAAGTGATATAGCACACATCAATGTTTGCCGCTTTAGTAAAACCTTTTGGAAATGCCTGCATGGATTGGCAGAGTTTAATACTTCTCCTCAAGTGATAGAATCACATCTGCCTTAGGGGTACTTGGCAGTAGTTCTGCCCTGCTCGTGCTTAATGTTTTGTTGCTGTGAATCAACCAAATGTCCTAAACCGTTCTCTGCAGGCTGGTTTTTTTTTTATGCATCTCTTCTTCTTGACCACCAGAGACCAGTATGCTGTCACAGGTGCAATCGCACAGACAAACTCTCAGACGGGTAGGCAGGGCCAAGTTCAGAGGCAAATCTCTCATTATCAGTATAATACTGTTGGCTGCCATCTAAGCACTTCTGCAGCCAGCCAGTGTCTACAAGTGTCTACATAAATAAATATACTGTTGTGGTTTAGGTATCAGGAGCAAGGTCTGAATTTGAGTATGGCCAGATCCTTAGGCAGGATTAATAATAGTAGCATGTAATTCAAATGTGTTGAGTCTAGGAGGCAAGGTAGAGGCAGGTTCACGAGAGAGGAATGCCAGATCCTGCAATCCAGTCCTGAGATCTAAACCATAGCTGTAGGTTAGGGCTGCACTAAGAGAGTGTTTGGATGGCAACTCACTTGAATAGTTAATAATTGCATATAAACGCACCCAAGATGTGTTCATTTCTGCTTTTATGGAACTGACATGGCATGTATATTAGCAGGAAATATTAGTTGTGAATTCTCCCGGCTTATGATGTTCTCCATTCATAAAATGATAAGGAAAAACGAAGGAGCAAGATAAGGTACTTTACAAGGTGGAAATGAGCTTAAATCTCTAGCTTCTTCTGCTAAGTGTGGGATCACATACAAATCTAGACTGGTTTTCCGTATCATTGTTTAGACGTGCTTCTCTGCAAAGATCCAGTTGCTTAGCTACAGTGTTAATAAACTATTTTTTTTTAATTTTTAAAAAGTTTAAATGCAAATTAATACAACACATTTTCTCCCATTATCAGTGTACCTGAATCAGCGTACAATCATAATAGAAACGATGAACCAAATCATAATAAAAGTGGTTTAAAACTGAACACCACAGTTTAACACTGATATCAGTACTAACACAGCCTAATTATAACACATCCCCAAAGATGTTAAAAGTACTAGCTGAAGAAAAAAAAACCTCATGTTTATTAGCCAACAGAAGATGTCTTTTGAAAAGAGCTGTGTTTTGGCTAAGCACCAAAAAACGGGGCGGGGCAGTGCTGCTGTTGTTAGATCACACAGCAGCGTTCAACACAGTAAACCACCACCTGTTGACCCACTGCCTTGCCAACATCAGAGTATGTGGGACTGCCCTCCAATGGCTGATCTCATTCCTCCAGGGTCAGGGACAGAGGGTGGTGTTTGGGGGGAAGATCTCTACAAGTCACCCTTTGGTGTGTGGAGTCCATCAGGGTGCAATCCTCTCCCCAATGCTTTCAAACATCTATATGCATGCCCCCTTGCCTAGCTAGTCAGGGGCTTTGGGCTGGGTTGCCATTAATATGCAGATGACACCCAGCTATATCTGCTGATGGCTGGCCGTCTGGACTCTGCAGTCCAAGCTCTGCTCACGACCTGAGTTCGATCCCGACTGAAGTTGGTTTCAGGTAGCCGGCTCAAGGTTGACTCAGCCTTCCATCCTTCCGAGGTCGGTAAAATGAGTACCCAGCTTGCTGGGGGTAAAGGGAAGAGGACTGGGGAAGGCACTTGCAAACCACCCTGCAAACAAAGTCTGCCTTGTAAACGTCGGGATGTGACGTCACCCCATGGGTCAAGAATGACCCGGTGCTTGCACAGGGGACCTTTACCTTTTTTAATGATTCTTTTGGAAGCTGCCCTGAGCCCAGTGCTGCCAGAGGAGGGCAGGGTATAAATTTAATAAATAAAATGAAATATAAGGTTTTTAATTTTATTGATTTGTTTAAGGTTTTTAATTTTATTAATTTGTTTATTTAATTTTATTCAGTGTCACTGCTTGTTTTGTTTTTACTAACAGTCTGGCTCCTTAAATAAGTGGGAAAGTACAGTAAAGGGCAACTACAATAACAGTGGATTAAGAGCATCTTCTAGCAAGTAAAATTTTCAATTTGGAAAGAAAAGTCTATTACAAGATTTATGGAGGGATTACAGTGCATAGAAAGAAATGATGAAATTGGTTCAGATGTAAGGTCACAGCAATTGGTTGGAATAGTCCTTTTGGGCTCCACCTAGTGCAAATAATAGTTTGATGTTACATCCAACTTGCAAATAGTGTACTTATCTGCTAAAGCAGGACTATACACTGTGGTATGAAAATGATTTGCAGTCCTGTTTGGGTGGAAAACGCAAGCAATAAAATGCAGGTTTGGATATAATGACAAATGATGGTTTGATCTAATTTGGAAGTCACTAATCAATTTTTATTGTGCAAGGGGGCAGGAGGGAGCATGTGAACTCTGCCAATTTTCCCTTCTTCCTCACCGCAGGCAGTTGGGAAAACTTTGACCCAGTTGTGCAGTCCTGACTGCCAGGTCTGGCCCGATTGTGCTGTAAGATACCTGCAAGATACTTTCAAGGACTTGCGGGATGCACCTCACTTTCTCCTGTATTACCCTCTTCACTAGGGTTACCAGCTCTGGGTTGGAAAATACCTGGAAACTTTGGGGGGGTGGAGCCTGAGGAGGACAAGTTTGGTGAGGGGAGGGACTTCAATGAGGTATAGTGTCATAGAGTCCACCTTCCAAAGTGGCCATTTTCTCCAGATAAAGTAATCTCTATTGCATGGAGATCAGTTGTAATAGCGGGAGATCTCCAGCCACCACCTGGAGGTTGTCAACCCTGCTCCTCACCTTATTCCTTCTTTCCCTTTTCCTGTCAGCCCCCATATCCTCTTTCCTTTTCCTGCTTCTTTCTCTTCTTCTCACTCACAAACAAACCTTTCTTTTATCTCACCCCATCTCCAGCTGTATTTATTATTTATTTATTTCATTTATGTTTCACCTTTATCCACACTGGGGACCCAAAGCAGCATACAGTATTCTCTTCCATTTTATCCTGACAACAACCTTGTGATGTAGGTTAGGTTGAGAATGTGGGACTGGCTGAAGTTCACCCTGTGAGCTTTCATGGCAAAGTATCGATTTGAACCTTGTTCTCCCAGATCCTAGTCTGAAACTCTGAAGACTATACACTTCACTTGCTTACATAAAGTGGCTGCTATTTAACAGTAGCCAGCAGTCAGGCCTGAGTGAGTCATGCAAGTCATGTGGTAGCAATTCACCTGGTGGTAGCTGCTAGGCTTGGCCCCAATGAGTTCTCCCTCAAATACCAAAGCAGACCTGGAAAAAGCCCTGCCCCCTCTCCCTGCCTTTTACTGACAGAAAACAAGGATTGAATACTGGCAATACCATACGGTGGCCTAGCAATGTCTACTGAGAGCATTTGTTTCTTAAAGCTTCAGACAGTGCTTCTATTATTTGGCGGGGGGTTACCCCCCAGTGTTTTTGGTTTTGTGGTTTTAGTTTTTTTCTGCAAACCTGAGGCTTTTCTCAAGTTTGTAGAAAGATCTATCTTGTCTTCCATGGCCCCAATCTCTGGATTCAAGTATCCACAGGTGGGGTCATATTGAGAATTAGAAATACTTGCTATTATCTGTAATAGGTAAAAGAACCAGAACCATTAAAAGCAGTATAGAACATAATTGACAAATACTGGGAACAAATCACATTGAAGAGAGAATGCTTGAATAGATTGATCTTTTGTCAGATCCTGCATGGCAATTTTTATTTTCGCAAGAGTTTATAGATAACAAGACTGCTTGGCATAATAATTGGTCTCCCAAGCAATGCCTCTTCTCATTCCTTAAAACCAAAGACATTAGAAAAAATTGATTGTTAAAAAAATTACATTGCATTGCCAATGTCACAGGGTTGTACAAGTATGAAGAATTTTACAGCTATGTGAATGAATAATTTCTCCTTTATTTAAGATTACGGAGTTGTTTGTTATAATTTCATCCCTTCTCTCTCCAAGGTAGTAAGAAAATGATTGTTGTAAAAGCAGATGTAGTAGTAGGAATCATATTAAGCTTTGTATATTGCCATTATTGTGATGTATTAAAACAGTATGTTTTTAAAATTATACCATACATGTGTAGGTATTTGACTTTCCCCCTTTGCAACTCTGTTCCTGGAACCTACCTTTCAACTATCAAGGATATAAAACATAACAGGCACTTGTTCATATCTCATGTTTTGATATGAATAATAATTTAATTTTGCATCATTCACTAGTGGTTTAATGTATTGATGAAGCTATGGCCCTTTATTCACCTGCTTATTTTGTTGGCTTTATCAACAGCATACTGACCATATGAAGGGCAACAACATGAATTTACTAATCACTTAGTTTAGTGAGTTCATGCATGTATGTTAAGGATTATCTTAGGGTTCCGCATATTTCTTTAGTCATGGGAAGTCAACCTGTACCAATCTCATAAGTTAAATAGTTCAGAAAAAAATGTTAGAATGAATAATTGTGGTACAGGATTGTGACAGTAAGAAATGTTTCTTTCATAAATCCCTTGTTTCCTTCTTGTTGAGCCCTAAAGTCTTATTGTATGTGTAAAGTGTTATCAAGTCATATCCAACTTATTGCAACCCTGTAGGGTTTTCTTGGCAAGAGACTAACAGAGGTGGTTTGCCACTGCCTTCCTCTGCATAGTGCTCCTGGAATTCCTTGGTAGTCTCCCATTCAAGTATTGACCAGGGCTGCCCCTGCTTAGCTTCCAAAATCTGACAAGATCAGGCTAGCCTGGGCCATCCAAGAGTTGTGCCTATGTCATCCCAATTATCTCCAAAAGTCCTTTGCCCTCGAACTCCAGAAAAAAGATTTTGGTTAGCATGATTGGATTAAATAAGACCACAATTTTATTAAGAAATTGCAGCATCAAAGATGCAAAAAACCACCATGGTGAGAAACCATTACATCTCAGGCAGCTGTGAGCGTGTTATCCTATAACAAATAATTGTAGATGAAACTGTACTTGACTAGTAGTTTCCTTCCTTTTAGTTTACTCTTTCTTCTTACTGGAACTGGATTTCTGTTAAACTTATGTACATTTCAATGCCATGTTTAAAGAACTATTGAGATATTTATGCGTAAGTTGGCTAATTAAAATACCCTGCACTGTTTTATTGTGAAGGTATAACATAACAAGAGAACTATTTTGAATTTTGCTTTCTCTGAGAGTGTTGTGAATTATTTTGGGGACTTCTTAAGCAATTTCTAGTGTGTAGTGAGCCTCCTTTCTTACTCTTGTTATTATTTATAGTATGTTTAGCAATGTGTGAGTTATACACATTTAGAGGGGTCAAGAAAAATAGACAACTTTTTGCAGTGTTCAAAATAAATAAGTAGCAAGCCCATGAAGAGCCATGAAAATTAAAAGTTTGTGGGAAACTTGCTGTGCCTTGTGGTAAGTGGGACATATTCCATAAAATGGTGATGGCTGGAACTAGTATGAAGTACAGTTTGTTCTGTGGCTTTTGGACCATCTGCAAATGACTTGTAAGAGACACGAGGATACCAAACAAAAGCATAATTGTGATATAATGGAAGTATGAATCACCAATTCGGACACTCCAACTGGAAAAAACAGGCAAAGTCTGGGAGAATTTCTAGGGTGGCCTTATAATTCATTATTGACTCAAAAGATCTAGATTTCCAATGTGAAGAGCACAACTCATGATGCTCAGAAGGTCCTTGCTGGCAAATTGATATGTGTAATCTAGGTCTTGATTTGATTGTGGTGTATACTGGAGGAATATATATATATATATATATAAATGTTGCTTTACTCACATGGACTGACATAAATGGCAACATCATAATAAGAGATGAGAATAGATTTAGTTTCTATCTTAGACAGTGGGAGGAAAGGTTTAGAATGACCACAGGATGAAGAAGGAATCTGGAACTGAAAAGAGTTATATTGGGGATGAGATTTGCACTTTCATATTCTTGTTGCGTTTTTTTACTTGTTTCATTCATTTTTGTCAGTATAACATTCCCAAGATCCAGTTCTTCTAGTTACTGTTTTCTGTGTAATACATTATTAAGACTTCTTTTTTTTTTCTTGCAGAAAGCATAACAAGTAATAGTTTTTGCATTGCATTTAATTCATTTTATTGGCAGATGGCAATTATATAGGTGGGCATATGCACTGATATATGTGAAGTACATAACTGCAGTATCTATGGCAATCAATTCCCCCTTTATATTTCTGCACCGTTGCAAACAAATAGAAATATAGCTTGTCGCTTCCCTTACAAACCAGATCAGCCATACTAAAGATAAAATATAGAGGGAGCAAAGGAGATCTTTCTTACCTGCATATAAGAGTAAAATGATTTGACTGAAGCCTTTTCCTTTATTCCAACCATAAACTAAAACTCTTTGGTTTCTATGGGAATTGTTATTTGTCCAGCTTTTGGACCTATAACAGATGACTTGCAACTCACTGATGTGGAATTGTGTTTGGCAGGGTTATGGGAAGGAGGTTACTTTTTTCCACCATACACATCACTGTATTTTGAAAGTTAAAATGGATTCCTGAACTAAGATTTTTCACAAGTTTACCAGTGGCAGCCTTAGGAAATCTGCAAGGAAGTGACTGTTCAGTCAGAAGGAATTTGGGAGACAGAATTATTTCACCTCCTTTGAATTAAGTGTCATATACCACAATATATTTTTCCATCCTCAAAGTATGTCTACTGCCTTTTTATTTCCTAGGTTTCATTTCTTTTTTTTAAGTGATTTCACACCATATGACAACATCCTGTCCAGTGTGCAAACATTATGCAGTCCAAAGTTCTGCCAAGTCATTCCTCTAGACTTGGAAAGATTAGTTCCTCTCTCAGGGCATGCCAGTGCAATCATTGATATAAAAATTTGTTCACCTCAAATGGTGAAGTATTTGACCTTATTGGTGGGGGGGACAACTAACAGGCTCTGAAATAGTTATATATAGAATGCATTCCTTTTTTATCAGGACGAGACACACTGTAAGAGGTTTCCAAACATTGCAGCACCATGCCTTGCATGAGCAGTTTTCAGTAGCCTCTGGATGCGAGCTATAATGTGTGTGTCTGTCACTACCGCTAAGCAGGGTTGCCAGGTCCCTGTTTGCCACCGGTGGGAGGATTTTGGGGCAGAGCCTGAGGAGGGCGGGGTTTGGGGAGGGGAGGGAATTCAATGCCATAGAGTCCCATTGCCAAAGCAGCCATTTTTGCCAGGTGAACTGATCTCTGTTGGCTGGAGATCAGTTGAACTAGCAGGAGATCTCCAGCCACTACCTGGAGGTTGGCAACCCTACCGTTAAGCAATTGGTGACTAGAACATAGTGAAGGGTAAGGCCCAACATGTCTTAGTCTTTTGCATATTTTCCATGCACTTTTAGGTACTCTTGTTGGGTCTAACACCATTCTCCAGTTCTAACATTCTACATACATTTCCCTTTAGGATTGTTTCTATTCACAGCTGTTCCCTTTCGGCGATTGCTTCTAGGGTGATGTAACATTCCTTTGATATTTTCCTGCTCTACACACATTGCCATGGTAAGGGTACTGACGTGGGTAGGTGGGTGCATCTTGCCACTGGTGCACATGAGCATTAAGGCACTACATACCCTTTCATTTATGTGTTGGGATTACTCGAGTGCACTTTGAATGATGTATTGTAGGGAATGGATGTTTCTTTTCATGGGCTGACATTGCCCCACAAGCTAGAGCGGAACAAGTTCTTGCATGAGTAGAGCAAGCTCGTTCTGTAGACTCAAAACCTTGGGTTGAAGGTTGAACCGATAAACTTTTACTTGCAAGTTATATATTTTACTGGGCGCCAGCCCCTGCTTGCTTCGCTTGCCAACCCCATGTCTCTCTGACTCATAATATTATTTCACAGGGCTCTATGAAGCAGTGCTTGGCCATAGTTTTCTCCTATATTGATAAGTATTTCCGATACATTTTGTTTCACAAAAAACAGAACAACAGAATTTGGAAACGAAAAGCATTTGGATTTGCATTAATTTTATTAAGAAATGCAAACAAATGTTACTTTTTTGGAATATAATTTAATATAGCAATTCAGTTTATATAATATGCTAATTTAATATCACAATAATATTCAACCATTTAAAAGCTATGCATATATGGTAAACAATGATAATAACTAATGAAGTTACAAATATTAATTAACAAATAACAAAAAGGAATTATGGAAATGAAAGTGTGAAACAATTATGATAGCAAGGCTTTCTTACATACTGCATTGACTGTGCTTCCATTAGGAGTTAAAATAAAGAGAACTCTACTCCAAGCCACGTGTTTTTAATAGCATAAGTATAGCATAGTTTTTGTAAAGTGTGTTTTCTTTTATGGCTTTAATATTGTTTCAACATGACCTATTCTGTTAGTGTTTTTAATCAGTTTTTTCTATAGTTAGTAAGTGGTAGTGTTCTTTTATGTGAGTAGTGCTTGTTTTCATTTTTGGTTGTCCTGTTTGATTTTCCTTCTGAATGTTTTTGTTCTTTTTGTCTTGTTAGGAATATTTGTGTTATAGTGATGTGTTCAGTTTGGTTCCTTTTGCTTTATTAGCAATCTCTGTGTTATAGTTATGTGTACAGACGTTTAGGAGCCCCAGGGTGCAGAGTGGTAAGCTGCAGTACTGGAGTCCAAGCTCTGCTCACGACCTGAGTTCGATCCCAATGGGAGTCAGTTTCAGGTAGCCGGCTCAAGGTTGACTCAGACTTCCATCCTTCTGAGGTCGGTAAAATGAGTACCCAGCTTGCTGGGGGTAAAGGGAAGACGACTGGGGAAGGCACTGACAAACCACCCCGCAAACAAAGTCTGCCTAGGAAATGTCGGGATGTAACCACTCCATGGGTCAGAAATGACCCAGTGCTTGCACAGGGGGCTACCTTTACCTACAGAAGTTTAGTTAGCTTGGGAGAATTGCCAAGTATTTGGTTTTTAATAGTAGCAAGGTGTTTTGAACAGATTCTTTCTCTTTTTTTAACCTGACAGGATGTTCCCCTCAAAATGTAATGTGCAACCCACCCCCCACCCCCGGTGCATTATCTGAAGGTGAATTGTGGGCCTTGCTGACTGCTCTCCGCTCAGACATCTGAACCACATCTAAGGTTGCCAACCTCCAGGTGGTGTCTAGCGCTCTCCCAGAATTACAACTGATCTCCTAACTGCAGAGATCAATTCCCCTGGTGAAACTAGCAGCTTTGGAGGATGTGTTCTATGGCTTTATATCCTGCTGAATTCCCTCCTCAAACCCTGCCTTCCCCATGCTGCACCTCCAAATCTCCAGGAATTTTCCAACCTGTAGTTAGCAGTCCCACAAAAATTGCTGATCTTGTTACATACTGGAGAGGCCATTACAGCTGTCAGTAATTTATGCAGGTACTGGTTATTTTGAAAGAGATTGCATTAGGAGCCTTAGTGGCTGTTGTTCTGGTTGGTAGTTGTTTATAATTAAGAGGCACATGGTACCATTATTGTACAAGTGGTGTCTGAGGCAGATTTGTGGCTGTTGGTACTATTTGTTCTAGCATTGGGGTGGACTGGGAAGAAAAAAATAGCCCTGTAAAAAGGCCCCCTGCTCCCCCCCACCAAAAAGGAGGGAGGGACAGAGAAGGATCCAACTTGCCTCCTCATCCAGATAGTTGCTGTTTCATTGTTGCATATTTTATTTATATTGATCGCTACTGTTACAAGCATTGTCAAGTACCTAGTTTGGATATGTTGCATTAAAATATTTCAGGGCATTCAAATCTTTATTAACATATCCTAGCTTTTTGATACTATTATTATTATTATTTCCATAAAAAACTGCTAACCTTTATTTGCATTTAGTCCCCCTGCCCTGTGCTCAGAATCCACAGGCCTGGGAATGTCAAGTGGTTTATTTTTGTTGTTGTTGGGCTTTTCCGAATTCTCTTGTTCCTCGCTTCTAATTTCCTGTTTCTTGGGGGTGGGTCAGTTCCACATGTGTTTTGCTCCCTGTAGTGGTTGATTCAATATCACACAGCTTTAAATAGAGCATAAAAACTTCTGTTTGGATCTGCAGGGAGATACCCTTAATTTAAAGCTGTGTGATTTCAAATTGACTACTAGAGGCAACAAAACACATGTGGAACTGACCCCCCCCCCCCAAAACAGGATGTTAGATGTGAGGTATGTGAGAATGCAGAAAAGCCTGTTCTTTGGATCTTGACATTTTCTGTGAACAGTATACCTGACCCTTCTTCTTGCCATTTCACAAACTATGTTTGATGGCTCCGGAATGCGGCTCACAGCTTGGTGGTTAGGAAACACCTGCACAAAGATCCTTTGGGTACTTGAAATTAAATTGGCCATTCATAGTTTTTTCTTTCTTTCTTAAAAGTCCCTTAAGAATGTTAAAACCTGTTGTTCTTTCCCCAAGTCCCTTTTGCCTCTACCTGTGTGTTGGAGGGTATAGGGACTTTTCTGAGTGGTGCCCCTGAATTTTCTGCATGAATGCAGAAAGACTGATTTAATAAAATAATACTTTGTTTTGTTCCGCTTGTCTGTATCTTATTATCCGCTTGTCTGTTACTTCTTATTTAAGGAAAACTGTTATACTAATAAACCCAAGAGAAATAAGCTGCCTGGAAGTTTGTCAGACCAGGAAGAAGGTGAGGGTCGTGTGGCTACATTAATAAACAGTGAAAAGTGAGAGTAATGAAAGAAGAGACAAATCAGGTGGAAAATGCTTCAAGGTAACTAATATGTGGAATATATTTTACCACATAAGTCCAGTGGCATTTATGGCATTTTTCAGCTCAGTATTTACTAGAAGAAAGTCCCACAATGCTCAGTGGGGCTTGCTTCCAAAAAAGTGTGCCGTTGTAGCTTTAGTGTAGTTACAGTGCAATGTGAACCCCGGTTCCTCCCTACTAAGCCCTTTGACTTCAACACATGGAGCCAACTTTGCCATTTTTCTCAGAAGTGCTTCTTTTAGTAAAATTCATTTTCACTAGCTGCCAGATTTTGCTTCCTCATAAATCAGGACTCCGCTGCACTTACTTTACACAAAGACATAACAAAATGACAGCATTTCTCCAAAACCTTTCTACAAACAGATGAGAAGATTTTAAGAGAAGAGCAAATACAGTTTAGCATGTTAAGAACCTGTCTTGACACATCTGGTGCTTATCTTTTTTCAAGAGCAAGGGAATCTTATTTTCTTCCATGACAGAAGGATGGAGAACTTTCTTTAGGATTAAGAATTTTCATAGTGTATTTAACATTTCCCCCCCCTGCCAAGGTGAGTTATCCAAACCTAGGGAACTGATAGTGGAAGAGGATCATTTACAGTTGTATGTCAAATGGAACAGGTATTTCTGTATGAGAAAAGGGATTTAGTGAAAGACTTAAGGGAACCATGCCTCCCTCATGCATGCCCAAGTACTATCTTCCTAATCATACCCATGTTGAAAATTATTTCAGAGAGACTAGAAAAGAAAAAGAAAATATCGCCGTAGTATTGTCATGTCCTGGCCTGGATTCCCCCCTCCCCCCAAGTTTAGACTGAGGAATTTTCTGAGTCACTAGCAACAATCTAATATTTGGACCCAAATCTGGTATCCAAGTATTTTAGAGGCAGGAAGTTAAAGTATTTGTTTAGCTGACTAATACAGATGTTCAAAGTATAACTAATATCTAGCAACTAACTAAAATGGTGACAGTGTAGATTTAGGTACTAATGGATAATTTTACATTCTGTAGATGCTCCATTTTCTAGAAAGAAGTATCTTTCCAGTTGACCAGTATTTATTAAATCTATTTATTGATTACAAAGCCAGTGCTCCCTTTTCATGCAGTGCCTTATATGAGGACAGATGCTCTTCTTTGGATAACGGATATAGCTCTGATTTGCACCATATTCCCTGTGATTCACACAACCTTTAAATAATATATTTTCTGATTTTCTCAATAATGATAAAAATACGGATGTAGGGCCAAACTAGATGTGATATGGGAGAGGTGAGCAATGTCTGTCTGTCTGTCTGTCTATATCTATCTATCTATCTATCTATCTATCTATCTATCTATCTATCTATCTATCTATCTATCTATCCATCTATCCATCTATCCATCTATCCATCTATCCATCTATCCATCTATCCATCTATCCATCTATCTATCTATCGTCTATATATTTCTTTTCACTTCATTGTGCTATGGGGGTTTCTGAACTGGAATCAGGCCATGCCCGAGGCCTGGAGGCAGTGCTACAAGGGAAAGGTGCCAGTCCTTTTCAAAACTATCTTCCAGCTGCTTTTTTTGTAAGAAAAGATACCAGGCCTGTGTGATTTTTTTCTCATGTACAGATAAAGATAGCTAGGGAGAAATAGCCTGTAGGGAAGGATTTCCTCTGGGCAGCTGATCTGATCAAATCTGCAAGTAAAAACAGAACCTGTTTGGAAATGCTCTCCATATACCTCCTGTATAACGTCTAGTGCAGGGATGTCGAACTCATTTGTTACGAGGGCCGGATATGACATAAATATCACTTGATCGGGCCAGGCCAGGCCTTGACAGCCCAGATCGGGACTAGGAGGATGGCTGCCTCGGCTGGCTTGAGGGCCGGATAAGAGCACTCAAGGAGCCGGAGCCGGCCCCTGAGCCTTATGTTTGACACCGCTGGTCTAGTGGTCCTGTAGTCTGCTTTAGTTGCCGTCCTGAGCAAGTAGATTAAAGCCCTATCTTCTAAATAGCAAATTATGCTGGAATACACAGCCTAAATTACATTATAAAACATTAGGGTTGCCAGGTCCCCAGTTACCTACAGCAGGAGGTTTCTGTGCAGATCTTGTGTGTGTGTGTTTGTGCGCTCGCACCGATGCAGCACCTCCGGTTTACAACCGAAAGTGTCGCCTCACAAGGAGCCTTAGACCACTCAAACTAAGAGTTTGAGTGGTCTAAGGCTCCCTGCGAGGCGGCACTCGTGTGCACAATTGCCCACCGGCCCTCAGCTGGTCGGTGGGCAGAGGGGCACATTACCAGGGTTTTGCCCGCCACTAGCAGGCACCTGGCAACCCTATAAAACATGCTTGATGTACAGGAAGTTGATTAAGGCCCCCTTCTGTGGTCTCTTTAACCTGCTTTGGCTTCTTTTTTTATTATAATAATTTTTTATTATTTTTTCCAAAATATTTAAACAGACAAATCAACAATATTAAAGATCATTGGAATAAAAAATAAAAATAGTAAATTATTGTTGGAAACACAAACAGATTTAAGCTAAGCATAAGACTTCCCCTTCATCTCCGTCAATCTCAATATAAATTTGTATACTCTTTTGAATATAGTTCTAATCCTTATATTTTTGTATCCATGTAAAACCTGCTTTGGCTTCTGAAGGCAAATAGATTTTTTAAACCATTTTGCATAATTTAAAGTTAAAACACTCTCCTCCCACAGTTCATGTTAATTCAGGTTACTTCACAGTTAATTCAGGTTGTCCGGAACCTGTTTGGATCAGAGTGGTGGTAGTGTTTGCACTTTATTCTTTAGCTGTGTGAATCCTTTAAAAAAATCCATTTGCCTTCAGTAGTCAAAATGGGTTTAAGGAGCCCATATGAAAGGGACCTTAGTCGTTATACTATTGTGTGTTTGAACAGACTGAGCCAATAGTTGGCAAGAAACCTTTTTCATGCCTGTGACTGGGCTTACTGTGGGGATTTTTTTTAATTGGTCACCTAATGCTTCACCAGCATAGCTAAGCTATCATGAGATTTTACTTCCTGCTTGCCGCTGCTTCATTTGGCCCCAACAGAAAACCTGATCACAGAATTCCATGCATTTGGCATTTACAGTACATATTGGAGCTTCGTCACCAGAACTTTCTGCTTTTTTCCTTATTCTGCTCTGTTTCTATATTTGAGATTACTTGAACTGGCTTGGAATAATTTTTTAAATTTAATGAGGACATGGAAAGGTACAGTTATGAAGGCATGCCATTTCTCAACAACCAGGACACAAAGCACAGAAAAATAAAGTTGCATAATATGATTAGAACTGACACACATAAGTTATTGATTTTTCCCCCTATTGTTTGCCGAAATTCCTTATCGGGAATGTTAGCTAGAATTATCAGTATCTTTTCTAGTGGTTTAGTGAACTAAACAAAGTTCCTCAGCTGGTGTCAGTCAACCCAGTTTCACTGAAGTCAATGGAGCAGCGGCAGTTTATATAAGAAAAAGATCTGAACTAAGCTCTTTATTATGAATTACTGGGGCAGAGTGCACTCTACACTGGACATTTGTGTGCTGGGAATTCAAAGTGCATAGGAATGCATGAAACATTTTCCCTCATTTTTATTGCCAGGCTTCAAGAATTAAAACGTATCGTTTGTGAATTTCAAGCTACCAATGAGGTGCAGACCTTTGCAGTTAATGGCAATCCCTGATGACAGCTATCATGTAGGGGAGGGAATGTAGCTCAGTGGTAGAGCATCTGCTTGGCGTGCAGAAGGTCCCAGGTTCAATCCCCGGCATCTCCAGTTAAAGGGACCAGGCAGGTAGTGATGTGAAAGACCTCTTCCTGAGACCCTAGAGAGCTGCTGTCAGTCTTAGACGATATTGACTTTGATGAACCAAGGGTGTGATTCAGTATAAGGCAGCTTCATGTGTTAATGTGTTTAGTTTTGGGGAGGGGTTGTGGCTCAGTGGTAGAGCATTTGCTTGCCATGCAGAAGGTCCCAGGTACAATCCCAGGCATCTACAGTTAAAGGGACTGGGCAAGTAGATGATGTGAAAACCTTTGCCTGAGCCCCTGGAGAGCCGGTCCCAGTCTGAGTAGACAATACTGACTTTGATGGACCAAGGGTCTGATTCAGTATAAGGCAGCTTCATGTGTTCGTGTTAGATGGCACTGCAGCACTCTTAACGGTTATTAGCTCTTAAGACACGAAGCAAGCAGAGAGGTGTAGGGGCTTGGTAGCAACCGGTCATATTACTTGTCTCAGAGTTCATGTGCAGCTGGTATACATGTATGTGCAGGCTACATACCGTATTTTTCGCTCCATTAGATGCACCGGACCATAAGATGCCCCCCCCCAGCTGGCTCTCGGGGTGGGGAACACTGGCTCGCGTCTGTGCGCCCCCCTGCCTCCCAGCTGGCCGCCGGGGCAGGGAATGCTGGCTCGCGTCATTCTGGCGGGCAGGGCGCACAGAGCTGGGCGTGCCAGAATGAAGCGAGCCGGCGTTCCCCGCCCCGAAGGCGAGCTGGGAGGTGGGCGGGCCCGCTCTGTGCGCCCCGCCCGCCTCCCAGCTGACCGTCGGGGTGGGGAACACCAACTCACATCATTCTGGTGCGCGGGGCGCACAGAGCTGGGCGCGCCAGAATGACGCGAGCTGGCGTTCCCTGCCCCGACAGCCAGCTGGGAGGCGGGGGGGTGAACAGAGCGGGCCCGCCTGCCTCCCAGCTGGCCGTCGGGGCGGGGAACGCCGGCTCGCGTCGTTCTGGCGCTCCCAGCCAGCTGTGTGCGCCCCGCCCGCCTTCCTTCGAAGCTAGAATGTGCGTCTTATGGACTGGGCTAGGGTCCATAAGACGCACATTCACTCCATAAGACGCACCGACATTTCCCCTCACTTTTGAGGAGGAAAAAAGTGCGTCTTATGGAGCGAAAAATACTGTAAGTGGATTCACTTTGAGAGCATAATAGACTTTGCCACTCAGATGCTGAGGCTGGGCTGACAACTCCTTGCTTTATAGAAGTCAGCGAGGAGCAAATTGTAAGCATGGCTCAAGTTACTGAGAAAATAACAAACACAATGATGTACTGTAAGTCACTTTTAGTGGAGTCATAAGTGATTTGCTTGTATGTGTGGTTTTATTGTGCTATATGTTAGCCCTGTGCTTCAAAGGATTTTAGAATGCTAGTGGTAGTTTTTGTGAGATATAAGAATTGTACAGTTCAGCAACCCCGTAGTTAAAACAGGTGTTCAGAATGAAAAAAAAAATTGCTTGCATGTGTGACATTAATCCTTTGTGTATCTTGAACAAATGTGTTTACAAGTATAATATAATTTAGATGCTCAGTTAATAGTATTTTATTAAGTATCTTTGAAGGATGAGTACTTTACAGAAAATATCAGTGACTCAGTGGTAACTGATGAAGGTTATGTCTTTAACTGACAAAAAACCAGAATCTTAATTAGTATATCTCAGTCACAGCCCCCACAGTTTCTTTCTGGTTAGGCTTATGCATTGACTTCATTCATCCAATGGGGTAACATATGGCCTAAAAACAAAACACTGACAGCTTCTTCTGAGTTTTAGGAAAAGACACAATTACTTTGTTGAGCGAGTGTGGGATTACTTTTCTTTGTTCCATATGGACTTCTCCAGAGAGTTCATTCATATATAAACTCTGTTGGGGGACAGTTGTTGGGCTTCCTTCCTCCTGTGTGTTGGTAGAAGACAAAGTGGATAAAAGAGTATTTTAAGCATCATTACTTAGATTCTGCATAACTTACTAGCCTTTTTGTTAACGGAAGGTGCCAGAGACTAAACATGACATTCTGCATGCAAAGCAGATGTTCTACCACAAGGGGGGGCTGCTCAGGGTTTTACCTTCTGGAAGAAACCCAGGATTGCAGGGGTAAAAAGTTTAAAATGGTGCTGGTGGAAAGGACTGTCAAGAACAGTGACCCTGTAGGGTTTTCGAGGCACCAGATATTCAGAGGTGGTTTGTCATTGTCTGCCTGTGTGTAACAACCCTGGACTTCCTTGGTGGTCTCCCATCCAAGTATTAAACAAGGTCAACCTTGCTTAGCTTCTGAGATCTGATGATATCGGGCTTGCCTGGGCCATTTAAGTGAGGGCAATGTTAAAAATAGGGGTCATTGAATAAAACGCAACATAGTTTTAAAGTATTAAGACTTTTGAGATCTTAGTCACCATTGTTTGTTGCCTAGGCAATTGCAGACAACACTGCCTTTTTTTGCGGTCAAGTCATATCTGACCTATGGCGACCCTGTAGGGTTTTCAAGGCAAGAGACGTTCAGAGGTGGTTTGCCATTGCCATTATATATAAATATGCATAACGTTTGTTATAGAGAATGTGAAGGCTGAAATGTGCTGTCAAGTCACAGCTGACTTATGGCAAGCGATGTTCAGAGGTGGTTTGCCATTGCCTGCCTCCACATCACAACTCTGGTATTCCATGGAGGTCCCCCATCCAAATACTTGCCAGGTCCAGCCCTGCTTAGCTTCTGAGATCTGACGGGATCAGGCTAGCCTGGAGCTATCCAGGTCAGGGCGCGACACAGCCTAGGCAACCCATAATGCCAGCTGAGATCTTGTGAGGTTGTCTCTTGAGATTTTGAAACTTTTAAACTATTTTGTGTTTTATTTAATCCCCTTGGGAGGTAAGAGGGTAGAAGCAGGAGTTGGGGACAGAAGGGGGCTGAGCTGCAGGAGCTGTGAGGGGAAGAGCCTGCAGGGCCTGTGAGCTAAGAATGAGAGCCGGGAGGGGCTGGAAAGAGAAAGCAGCAACTTGTGGGAGTGGAAGGGAGTGAATGCAAAGAGGTGGGGAGAGTAAAAATAGAGCCCAGTTGTGAGACCTGGATCAAATAAGAGTGAGAGCTGGAGCAAATAGGATAAAACCATGGGAAGGGTAGAAAACTGGGGAACTAGCTGGTGTGTGGGGGTGGGGGCAGAAAGAGCACAGCGGTAGATTCCCCTCACTTGCAAGTCCCTTGTTTATAATCCTACCATATTGCAAGATATACATCATCCCATATAATATACATGAACTATGTTTTTTTCAGTAGGTCAGTTATAAGCTTGGACTCACATGGATTAATAGTCAAGCACATTGGGGGGCTGCAGTGGGAAGGATGGAGAAAGCAAAATCTCCCTCCTGCCTCTTCTGTCAGTGGAGCTTCTTTGAAGAGAAAGGGAGGAAAGATTTTGTTCTCTTTCCACTCACTGCAGCCTCCCAACCTATATAGCTGTTTATCACATGACCCTGGGAATCTACTTTCCAAGGGTTGGAAGGGACTACTGTGGGGAGAACACAGCAAATATCCATTGCTTCTGCTGACAGTAGATAGCATGCATCCCATTGTTTTTTAAATGGATTATGTAGCTGGTGTAGCTTTGCTAGAGGCATGATTTAGGTAGTGGTCTGGTTGTTGTGGAAGTTATGCCCTTGTGTCAACATCAAATGTTTGGATTAAATAGATGTGTAAAGTCCAGAAGACATTCTGGGAGCTTTGCAAGACATGAGTCTCAAACTGGATCTCCCCTTTACATTACACAACTCTTAACGTGTAATTTTCTGTCATGATTAATCTATGAATAGGAAAAAAGCAGTGTAAAAACAATCATATAACATGAGTCCTGGTTAATATCAGCATTCTGAATAACTGAGAATTTAGATTTTATTTGGATGACGAAGCAAGACACTCAGACGGTCTACGTCTCTGGGCTGTCTCTATATCTTTAGGGCTGTCTCTATATCTTTTGGCTGTCTCTATATCTTTTGGATATCTCTGGGCTGTCTCTATATCTTTTGGATGACTTCATGCCTCCAAGAGTAAAAATAAAGGTCACAGCCATAATAAATCAGTCAGTTTAACAATATTTTTGTAAAAATGACAGTACATAATAGAGTGTTGGATCAATTATATAGTTTTTGGTTATTTTAATCAACATTCATTATTTGAGAGTTCAATTGAAAATTATGATTAACTTGAGACTTGTGGTGGAAAATAGACAACAAATCCTATCATTTGTCTAGCAGGATGATTTTATAAAAAACTTCCCTTCCCACTAAATTCTAATTTTGTTCTGATGTTTAGTGGACATGATCCAAAATGTCATAACTGGAGTTCTGTTACTTCAGCAAAGTTTCCTTCTGAAAGCAAAATACAGTGAAATCAGAATAGACACTGCTGGATAGGTAGCTGCAGTTAGAATTAAAGAAACAAAGGAATCCATTGTGGTGTAGAGTAAGTGTAATGGTTAGAGTTTTGGACTAGGATCTAGGAGACCCAGGTTTGAATCTCCCATGGAAACTTGTTAGGTGACCTTCCACCAGTCACATACTGTCAGCCTAATCTATCTCACAGGATTGTTGTGAGGATAAAATGGAAGAGATGAGAACGATAGAAGGCACTTTTGGTCTACATTGGGGGGAAAGGCAGTGAAGTAAATAAATAAATAAGCCCTTGTAGTTACATGGAAGCCCTGACCTGGATGGCCCAGGCTAGCCTGATCTCGTCAGATCTCAGAAGCTAAGCAGGGTCAGCCCTGGTTAGTATTTGGATGGGAGACCACCAAGGAATACCAGGGTTGCTGGGCAGAGGAAGGCACTGGCAAACCACCTCTGTTAGTCTCTTGCCATGAAAACCCCCAAAGGGGTCACCATAAGTCGGCTGTGACTTGACGCCGCTTTGCACACAGTAATGTGGAAGTTTTTTTTTCATGCTTTTGGATCTTGGCCAGTATTAGTAGAACCCATTTTGTTTTCCAGTTTATAGGCTCATGCACAAATAAGAAAACTTCTTCAGGAAACTTCTTCAGCCACCCTTTTCCCAGCACCATCCGTTTCTCACCTCTTTGTGGCATAACTTTAATGGAAATGTATTACACTGATGTATTTCCATGTATCTCTGCATTACACTGATACGAGATTGAATATCCTAAGAAGTTCCAGGTTGGTCTGGGGATTGCGCCCTAAAAGTGAACAACTATGTTCTCAAATTCTTGTTAATGCTTCCTCATCCTTATTGATAGACTCTGTTCCTGCCAAAACTTGGGAAGTCCATTCCCAAACTTTAGCACTATGTTAAATTAATTGAGTCAGCTGGTTACATCAACCTTGTCTCTTGCATACTCTGTTTTTTATGTATGAATTAGCAGTACAAAATGTGCTAAAAAAACCCTGGTATTGTAATCTGTTGTCAGAATGAACCAGTATGAAAGCCATTGAACTGATCTCTCTTCTGCAGTTGTACTATCAGAACCTCTCTAATCTGGTTCCACTGTGTTTTCAAAACATGGTGATCTGAAGAGGCAATCTAGGGACAGTCTCTAATATGGCATGCCCACCCATGTCTGTGTTCTGATGTCATGGCCTGTGTCTCTTCATAATTCTTCATATCAGCTACTACTGAGATTTACATGCGTTAGGACACTATGTGCCGATTATGCAAAAGGTGGTCCAGTAATATACTATAGCCAAGTGTGTAAGTAACTGTTAAAAAACGTTTGCATTTATTCTTAAAGGAATGGCTGTTTTATTTCATTTTTTAAAAAGGATTGCTTAGCCTGCAGGTTGTGTAATAATCTCTGAAATTGGTAGGCAAAAAGGCAAACGCAACCAAGATGTGAGCTCTGCAATCTGTCAGTGTCTCTTACATGGAAAGTTGTACTGCTTGGAAAATATTCCTTAATTATACACACTCACGTATTGACGTATAGGAGAAACAATGTGCTTTTTTCCCCCCTTGTGTTGTTGTTGCACTATTAGCCACCTTGAATTTCAGAAAATAATGCAGGATATACGTATGTTACATAAATAAATACTGTTTTTTTAAGGGAAGAAGGTTTTTTTACAGGAGAAAAATTGCTTTTTAGACCATTTATGTTACAGTTTTGCCCAAATATGTCAGAGCAAGACCTATAGACCTGTACTGGCACAGACTACGTGAAAAGAAAGTATAACACCCATTCCTTTGCTTTCAATACTACTACTATTTGCATTGTTTCTAATTTTTGTAAACCTGGTATTATTTTTGCACCTTTATCTTTACACACGACTCTGTTCTGTTTTCTCACATTGAAATTTTCCCATTTAAATGAATACATTTTTCAATGTTACTGTTTACGTTACTTTGACATACGAACCATGTATCTTGTAGAAATGGTGCATAACATATAAATGGTGCATAATATTAAAATTATATAAAAATATAAAACAAAGAACAAATTGGAATTGCAAGCAACATATATGGGTGAAGTGAGAAAGGGTCACCATGGCGGAATACAAAACAAAAAAAAGGGCATATTCGCACATCCCCATTTATAAGATTGTAAAAAGTTATATGAGAAAGGCAGCATATCCAATTATGTGCACACAAATTTACTTTCCCCCCCAGTATTGTTTTTTATTTTTCAAACAAATATTACAAAACATACAAACATACAGTCATACAAACATACACATCAGAATCTTACATTATAATGGAACTTACTCTATAACTTCTGTTCTGTTGTACCTTATTTTAATATTATAATTGCATATCCGATAGCACATTTCATACTTAAATCCTTACATTGTATTATTTTTATCCGTTAACAGCTATATACTCAAGAAGTACTTACAATTTTTCATAAAAATCAGAGGTAGATCTATTATTCACTAAAGACGTTGACTTAGGCGTAGTTGCATATTCTGCAACTTTATTTGTCCATTCAGTTACATCCGGGTAGTCTTCTGCTTTCCACTTTCTTGCATTCTCCACTCTTACCGCTGTCATCTTATACTTAAAAAGCTCCTTATATATTTTTCACATATTATCTGGCAAAATATTTAACAACATACTTTTTGGATCTAACACAAATTTGATTTTAAGTATTCTTTGCATTTTATCGTGTATCATTCCCCAACATTTTCTTGCTTTTTTGCAAGACCACCACATATAATAAAATGTTGCATCCGTGCTTTGACATTTCCAACACTTTCCGTCAAATCACTTATTGGGCTTTGCAATATCTTTAGGCGTTATATACCATCTAAAGTACATTTTATACCAGTTTTCTCTGAGCATTTCACATTTTGTAAACTTAATTTCTTTTAACCATACATTCTCCCACTGAGACATATCTATAACTGCTCCTATATTTTGCAAGTACACACAAATTTACTTTGACCCATTGTTGCTGCTGATCAACAGTTTTTTTTCAAGACTTTGAAACTATACAAAACTTGTGGAATATATTTACCAGAGGTGGTTATGAAATAACTATGCATGCCAGAAAAAGCAGTGTGTATTTTAAGTGCTGTCAAGTAACTTCCAGCATATGGCGACTCTATGAATTAATTAGGGCTGTTGAAAAAAAAATTCAGTAAAGTTTGGCTTTGGCAAAATTTGGCCCTTTTTAATTCGGGACGTGCCGAAGTCCGAACTCCCCCGCTTCGGATCCGCGAAATTCGGTGCGAGATCCGGAGTTCGGGGGAAAATTCGGCCGGGTCTTTGAAGTGCAGGGCGCCGCCTGCCCAGGCGGCGCCCACCACTTCAAACCGAGAGTCAGGAAGGGGGCAGGGGTCTTTAAAGAGCCCCCCGCGGGCCATCACGGGGTTTCTGTGAAGGCGCGTGGGGGGCTCTTTAAACAGATCTGCGCCTTCCAGCTAGAAGGCGCAGATCTGTTTAAAGCACCCCCGCGTGCCTTCAGGGAAGCCCCGTGAAGGCACGCGGGGGGCTCTTTAAACAGATCTGTTTAAAGCACCCCCTGCCCAGCGCGCGGGGGGCTCTTTAAACAGCTGGAAGGTGCAGATCTGTTTAAAGCGCCCCCCCCCCCCGCACCTTCAGGGAAGCCCCGTGAAGGCGTGCGGGGGGAAACAGATCTGCGCCTCCCAGCTGGACGGCGCAGATCTGTTTAAAGCCCCTTGCTGGAAGGCAAGAGTCCCTGGAGCCTAAGTGGGGAGTTTAAAGACCCCCCACCCGGTTTCCCGGGAGTCCCAGGAAAGTGGTCGGTGAGTCTTTAAAGGCGGGAAAAGGAAGGTTCGGGAACGCCAAACCTGCCGAATTTATTCAACGATCGCCCCGAATTTGCTGAATTTGGGGCGTCGTTTCCCCGCCTTTTTTCAGTTCGGTTCCATCCAAACTGAAAACCCCCGAATTGCGGAAAATTCGGCTGTTTTTTCAGTTCAGATGAACCGAATCGACAGCCCTAGAATTAATGACGTGCAAAACATCCTATCATTAACAGCCTTGCTCAGATCTTGCAAACTCAGGGCCA
The DNA here is from genome assembly GCF_029931775.1 of Euleptes europaea. Classification (NCBI taxonomy): domain Eukaryota; kingdom Metazoa; phylum Chordata; class Lepidosauria; order Squamata; family Sphaerodactylidae; genus Euleptes; species Euleptes europaea. Next base: position 31,073,526 of record NC_079323.1, read on the forward strand.
TGACTTCCTTGATTGAGTCCATCAATCTCCTGTTGGGCTTTCCTCTTTTCCTGTTGCCTTCTACTTTTTCTAGCATTATTGTCTTTTCCCGTGACTCTTATCTTCTCATAATGTGGCTAAAGTACGATTGGCTCAGTATAGTCATTTTAGCTTCTAGGGACAGTTCTGGCTTGATTTGATCTAGAACCCACTTATTTGTCTTTTTGGCAGTCCATAGTATCCGTAAAACTCTCCTCAAGCACCACATTTCAAAGGAATCAACTTTCATTGTCCAACTGTCATGCCCATACATGTGTGTGTGGGGGGGGGTACAGTGCCGTCAAGTCGCAGCCGACTTATGGCGACCCCTTTTTGGGATTTTCATGGCAAGAGACTAACAGAGGTGGTTTGCCAGTGCCTTCCTCTGCACAGCATAGTAATTGGAAATGCTACAGTATGAATTAACTTGATCTTGGTTGCCAGCAACACATGTTTACACTTAAGAATCTTTTTTAGTTTCTTCATGGCTGCCCTTGCCAGTCTCAGTCTCCTTTTGATTTCTTGGTTGCAATCTCCCATTTGGATGGAGCCAAAGAATAGAAAATCTTGAACAATTCCATTTCTTTACTGTCAATCTTAAAGTTGTGTAAGAAAATGCCATCCCTCTTTAATCCTATGGGGGGGGGAATTATCAATCGTCTGTCTCTGATGCTATGGACCCTTAGAGCTCACTTCTCCCCTATCTTAAGAAAAGTTTGCTTTAGCCCCTAGAAATAAAACAACTGAACGATGAACATCTGTAACACTACCACTTGCCTAGTGGTAATTCTTTGCTAAATCTACTATGTTAAATCCATAAACAGCAATTGGATGTGCCCCACAACTTTCTTGTTGACTGAAAGATATATGGATCCTTCAATACTGAATCAGCTTGCTGCACACTGGTAAATGACATGTGAATTCCCCACACACAAAACTGTCCAATACTTGTGAATTACTTACTTTGTTTAGCAGGCATCTCACTGGCAATAAGGGTACCAGCACAGCTGCAGTCATTGAAGAAGAGTTGGTTTTTTATGCCGACTTTCTCTACCACTTAAGGAAGAATCAAACCGGCTTACAATCACCTTCCCTTCCCCTCCGCACAACAGACACCCTGTGAGGTAGGTGGGGCTGAGAGTGTGTGACTAGCCTAAGGTCACCCAGCTGGCTTCATGTGTAGGAGTGGGGAAACCAACCCAGTTCACCAGATTAACGTCCACCGCCAATTGCTACTGCTGTCCTGGAATGTCTGCTCTGTCTGTGCCACAGCAGACAGACAGATCCAAAGTAGGCAAATAGAGGGTGGCACTGCCAGTTATGCCATAGGTAGTTTTTGAAGGCTTATCTGAATAAGTTGATGGACCTCCTCCTCCTCCCATATTGTCAGTTAAGATCTGCTTCACAAGCCCTGCTCTCTGTGCCACCACCTGCAGAGGTGAGGTGACTGGCAATCAAAGGCAGGGTTTTTTCAGTAGTGGCACCCTTATGGAATGCCCTTCCCCTTGCAAGCTTGCCTGGCACCGACATATCTTTCTTTTAGGTGCTAAGCCAAAACATTCCTGCTCACCCAGGCTTTTATTTTAATTAAAGGGTTGCTCTCTTAATGCTGTTTAGTCTGTAAACTGTTATTTTAAGGTGACAGTGGTCCCTTTTATAATCTCTATTTTTATGCTGGTTTTTAATACTGAATTTGATTTTATATCTTTTAATGTTTTGTTTTTATTATTTTTATTTTGTAAGCTGCCTCTTTTCTCAGCACCTTCATTGCTGAGACTTCACCCAGCACTCTTGGATGGTTTTTTGTCACGTAAGCTGGCGCCTGATGGCTTTCTCCCCTCCCATCAGCTACTATAGTACAAACTACTACTCGTTTTATGGCAGATTTGAAATTTACAGTGCATTCCTAAGGAGAGTTACTCCAGTCTAAGCCCATTCATTACAATGGGCTTAGACTGGAGTAACTCTTCTTAGGAATGCACTGTTAGTCATCTCTGTTTTCTTTCTGGTGACATGTGGCTGAGCCACTGTAGACTGGGTTCTTGTGCCTCTGAAGATGTTAGAAGACAAGTTTGCATTCAAGGTGCATGTAACTAGAAAGGAATAATTTGTACACAACATGTGTAAAGAACATTGCACTTGTCACACATGCATCTGTTTCTTCTAGCTTGCAGTAACATCTCATACACTCATTCCTAAAAATCTAGAATTAATATAGTAAAAGAAATCTAAGATTAGTTTCTAAACTAGAGTGTATTATAGATAGATCCATGGTTTGGCCTTTAGTTTACATAGAAGCATCCAAGAACCCTGCACATTTACAGCAGCTGTATTCCCAGTTAAGTTACTTAGATCAGAGATGAATAGAATCTATGCATTATGGGACATGGAAGTGGAATTTTACACCATAAGGCCTTCAAAAGAGTCTTTTTGTTAACCCAGCAGACATGTGAAAGACGCTGCATGTGTAATTCATTTAAAAATAAAGTCAAGGGTAACATGCTTCGAATACATGTTGATCCGATGTTATTTTTTGCAAGTAAGACAGATGTGCAACCACCCGTCAGCTGTTGTTCACGTCTAGTTATCGAATCAGAACTCTGCAGACTCGCTCTTCAAATCCCAACACTAATCACAATGATAAAGAGCTACTTTTTTTTTATTAATCCTGTCCTAGACTTCCACTGAAAGATACTGCAGTTTAATTACTGAGTAAAATCTACTGTTTCATCTGCTGGTCTTCTCTATAATTTCATAATGTAATCAGTGTTGTCCCCTGAATAAAGCACTAGGACCTGTTTGGCTCAAAAAAATAAAACAGTGTTCCAATGGCTGCTAGCCGTAGTGTTGTCATTACCTGAACCATGGACCTAACTGCTAGCTACTCATACAGTTGGATTTCATGATATCAAAAGACAGGGATGTTCTTCTTTAAATGACCTTAGGTGATAAATAGTGTGTGCTGTGCTATTTATGGTTTAAACGGTAGAAAGTCTAAGGGCCACATTGCTCTTTTTAATTTAGTTGGACTGCACCAAGCCATGCCTCTCCACTGCATGTTTGTGATCTGCTGCTCATACTGCATGTGCTCCTTCTGCAGCATGTATCAAGGGGGGGGGGTCTGTTCATTTCTCCCAAGCAGGTAAAAAGCAGCAAGTGATGCATCGCCTCCCTTCTCTCCTCTCGCTGACACAGAGCAGCAGCCGTAGGTTCTGCTTCAGATGATCAGTCTCAAGATGAGAAATAAAGACGCTGAATCTGTCCAAATGCAATTTAAGACAAAAAACCATTTAACGCATCAGTTTGTACTTTTATTCTGAGTCATGCAGCCAGAGGGAGGGTCTATTCTGCCTCGGGGCCAAAACAGATCTGATGCTGGGAACTGTGTGTACAGTGCTCCCAAGCATCCCCCCCCTTTCCTCTCCCTCCATGCCATTTCCTCAGCCCTAAATGGTCCTGCGGTGCTTTCTTTTTCCCTGTTGAGGCAAATATACAAGTGCTGCATACAGGGCCTACAGGTCTGCCTCAATACAGCAATGAGCAGCCTCCTGGCTCCATTCCACATTTGGCATATGGAACAGGACAAAGGTTTAAACATACCTTCCCCCTGCTCTGCAGTCCCAGGCCAGATCTGGTTCTGGCACAACAGCAATTTAAGAAGGAGAAGAAGAAGTTTTTCGAGCTCTGTGGAACTTGAAGCATCATGTCACACAAATTTGGTGTGACTGAGGATGGAGAGGGATGTCTTGCTCTTCCTGAGCAATTCTGTCTCATTCTCAGACTAGTTACAGAAGTTAACTTTTCAGTAACATACTTGAAATAATAAAAGCCATACCCAGATCTCTCAACATTTTAAAACATTCCTTGGTAAAACCGACCTTATACAATACTTTCAACGGAATTCAGCGTATGTCTGTGAATTAAGATGTGAGGAGAATATGTATAACCAAGATCATGTGAACGTTCTTTTATTTCTAACATTTTTTTTCTTTGAGTCGAGAATTGTGTGGTCAACCTGTTCTGTCATCTCATACCACAATGACATCATTTGGGGCATCAGGTGAGAGTGCAATAAATTTGGGATTGGTCCCCTCCCCACATTCCTTATGTGCCTGATCTGGATGGCCCAGGCTAGATCTCAGCAGATCTTGGAGAGATGAGCAGGGTTGGCCTTGGTTAGTATTTGGATAGGAGACCACTAAGGAAGTCCAGAGTCACTATGCAGAGGCAGGCCATGTTAAACCACTTCTGAATTCTCTTGCCTTGAAAACCTTACAGGTTGCCATAAGTTGGCTGTGACCTGACAGCACATTCCAACCATCGTGTTCTTTATAACAAACTTTATGCATATTTATGTTTTGGCAGTTTACTTACGACTGAATAGGTAGCATATATTAATGAGTCCAGACTGAATATGAACAGTTAGTCAAGAGACAATGTTGGTTTTTGTGTATGAGAACAAATGTTAGACATTTTGAGTGGTGAGGAGTTTCAAAAGCTAGAGCATTCCCGCGTTGGTGCCCTTTGGAAGAAAAAAAACACTGGATTCTTAAGGCATTTTTATGGATTACTTACAAACACACAGGTAGAGTACAGGGAGCTGTCAAGGGACTCTCCTGAAGGGCAGAAGATCTGCTACCCCAAATCAGATTCCCAGAGATAGAGATCCTACATCGTGAAGGTATTTCAAGCCAACTCCAGCATTGTCTGCTTTTCTCTGTTTCTGCAAGAATCAAACCTGTGCTTTTTTTCCCCAAACACACACCACATAACTTTCCTTCTGCTAGGAGTGGTCATTTCTTCCAATCTCTAATGAGCACTTCAACAAAATCATTTCCTGATACTCAGAGCCCATTGAGAAGATTACAATCCTTAAATTGCCATTCCATTTGTCATGTAGTCTGGACTGAGCCACAGTGATCAGAGCACAAGCTCACAATATTACTATTGCAGTGTTCTCAAACACAACTCCCAGTGAGAAAAAATATATCAGTTATACACTGTAAGACTCTCACAGCCCATTCCTTAAAAATGGGCTGGAAGTCCATAGGAGGCAGCGAGGCCAGGCCCGCCAGCAGCAGAGTGGCGCAGCACTCCGTCGGCACGCCCTCTCCGTGGCGCCGGCCACGGCGTAGAGAGGCCGCGCCGATGCAGAGGGGCAAGCCGGGGGGAGGAGCCGCCAGTTAGGCAGCTTCCTATTCCGGCTCGGCCGTATACGCCGGTGCTGGGAACAGCTGTACTGTGCCTGCTTTTGAGCAGGCGCAGCCTCGCTGTTTTCAATGGGGCTTTTAGCCCCAGTAAAACAAAAATGGTCGCTTTTTTTGCGAAACGGCTTTTTTTTTGTTTTACGGCGTGCACCAATTGGCTTAGGGGGAGGCACCACTGTGCCTCTTCCTCGCCAACTCCGCACGCCGTTGTTTCAGGAATGGGCTGTTACTGTATCTTTTGCAAGAGGGTTATATGGATTGGATCTCAAGATCTAAGTTGGGGGGGGCTCAAATTTACACTCCTTTTTTGGCGCTTGATAAATTTTACAACTTATTTTTGTGTGTTTCACATGTCAATGTTTCTCTTGACCTGAAGAGAGAGGGGGATTTTGTTTCCTGCATTAATAAAGTTACTTATTAACTGATCCATTGATTATAAAGATGGCATGTTTTGTTTTCAGTTGCCCCTAATTATTTGAATGGTGTACATTAGTGGGATAGAATATCCTTCTTGTCTCCTATTCACAAATTAGAAACTCTTGCCCACTTAACTTTATATGTGGATTGGGAACTGACCTCTTAGATATTTCTTAACTATTCAGCTCTCATTGGCAACACATGTTCATTTCCCAGTGAGCTCTGAATTTGTAGCCTAAGCTAGTTTACACAAAGTGTTGTTTTCGTTTTTTGTGAAGCCAAAGTACCACTGTAAACTTGTTGAACGAAGTAAGGGATATTGATGTAATTGTGAGGAGGGGTTATGGCTTAGTCATAGAGCACCTGCTTGTAAGGTCCCACATTCAATCACAGGCATCCATTAAAAGATCTCAAGTAGCAGATGTTGAGTAACATCTTTCTCTGCCTAAGACCCTGCAGAGCTGGTCAAAGTTGACAAGCTCCTTTGATATCAGGCAGCTTCATATAATTCTAATAAAAATAAACCATAAATATATCTTATGCACAGCAGCAGTACATGCTTCTTCTTCCACTCGGTAAAACCACTGAATCAGACCTGAAGAGGTCAGTCAGTGAAGAGGAATGTTAATTCCCTAGGGACTTCTGTCTTTGGTCTCTGTAGTAACAGAAAACTGCAGGGCTATGTATTGCCAAGTTGTCAACTGTGATGCAATTGGAATGAGATTACCACTGGACCACTGAAACACATGAGTCAGTAACAGCTTATGGCTGTCTTTGATTTCCCAAGATTTAATTGGGGGGAAAATAGAAATCTCTCCAATTTGTAATTCCTTTAACTCAGTCCTGGCATCAATAATTTGCCTCCATGTAAAGCACGAAAGTAACGAAGTCTAGCTGTTATCAGAACAAAATAACTGTTAACAGTTTTAAATGGAACTCTGGTCCCCCCCCAAGACACCCCCATTGCTAAATCAAATAATTTTTGATCTTTTAAAACTGAGATATTGTTGTTGTTTTTGACAGCTGTTTATAGCTGTATTGAGGCAGGTTTTAATATTGACGTTAGATTCATGATTGTTTTATTGTAAGTGGTTTTGTATACTTTCTACTAGCAAATTGGCTAATAAAAATAAATGCATTGCACACCACCCTCCATTGCCACAATCAGTGGGAAAATAATGAGTCTTCTAAATTTATTTCCCTCAAAGTTCCTCCCTAGATTTGGGGATTACAATCTGTGTGTGTGTGAAGTTCTGTCAGGTCGCTTTATGGCGACCTTATGAATTAATGTCCTCCAAAATGTCCTATTTGTTAACAGGCCATGGCTTCCTTTATAGAGTCAATCCTTTTCATGTTGGGTCATCTTTTCCTGCTGCCTTCAGCTTTCCCTACCATTATTGTCTTTTCCAGTGCAGGTTCCAATCTACAGGGTACTAATAGCAGTGTTACCCCAATTGTCAGTGAACCAGCATTTTTTAAACTTGGATTACCAGACTTTGTAAAGGCCTCTGTGTGTATTCTGTTCATTTTTGCTGAATTTTTTCATTTCTTCCATTTGTTTGCATGTTTTTTTTAAATTTCCAGATTAAGTCATGAGTGAATCGCGCACTGAAACACCACATAATTTATGTTAACATGCATTTGTGCGCACACAACTTGATCACAAGTGTCTTCTTTTAAACAGAGTCCAGATAAACATTTATAAATAGATGGGAAATGTTCTACACAGAAACAAAGATGGGGGGGGGGGGGAACCTGAAAGAGAGACACTAACATCTTCCGAAGGCCTTGTAGGTAGAGTGCGATGCAGCCTCAAAAACCTTGGTATCAGCCAAGAGAGAATGCAAGAGGAAGGTCCAGCTGGCTTTGATCAGTTTCATTCTGACAGTTGCGTGCTGCCTCTTTGCCCGCTTTCATCCCTTGCCTAACAGACTAATGCCACACAGGTGCCTCCAGATACAAACAAAAACCGAGCTTGTTTGTGTGTTTATTGCTGGCACTAGACTAGGGCTCTGCTCATCCCTAACGGTGCGTTGCGCAGTGTTTATCCAAAGGACCGCCAGCGCTTCCCTTTGCCACCACTATTAGTGTTCTTCTGAGGGAAGGCCAGGCTGTCTTTTTCCTTACGAGAGTACATGTGCTTACCAGGATAGGAAAGAGGTAACTCACATATGCCTTCAAATGCACCAACCCATCTGTGGGACATTCAGCCAACTCAAGTGGATTGGAGATTTGCTTTGTAGGAGAATACCGTAGAGCAGTGTGGGGGGTTGCAGATGTCTTGTAACTGATTAGCCTGAAACTGAGCAGGTGGTCTGGATACTGTAGATGGGCAATCTCTGGCTTCCGGAGTCTGTTTCATCCAATATACAGTGACACCGGCTGGTATGTGTGCAGAATAGATAGGTATTGCGGGAGTTTGTGGAAGTGGCGCCAAAAAACCAAGAAGCAAATATAATGGGTCGGCCTCAGTAATCACACCTTTTCCCTTCATACCTCTGTGTTTGTGTGTGTAGACATTTGACAAAGTAGATTCTCATTAACATAAGCTTATACCGCAATCAATGTGCTAGTCTTTCAATTGCCTCAGGACTCCTGGTTGTCAAGGATCTAGGAAGATTTTTTTAAAAAAATCCTAGGCTCTTTCACTGTATGTTTGCACAGGTGTCACAATAATTTGAAACACTCCTCACTATTGCCTGTGTGGAAAAAGAAGACTTTTGGTGAGTGTATGTTTTTAAACTTAAATCCTTTGCCTTCTCCCTTGGTAGCTCTGCAACTGAGATTCATGTAGTCATCTTTCCTGTGACAGCAGGAGCTTTGGATGTGTGTTTGCCTCCATAATGGCTGCAGAGAAAGATGTAGCACTGGGGATTATAAAATTGCACTGTGTGGACACTGAGCTCCGCACAGTGCTTCCAGGAGCTGCATCCTGGTAGAGAATTATCATTGGGACATCACTGTTAGAGGATAACAATGTCTTCTTCAACACTTGACATTTGGGCTCACCACTTTGGGTTTATTTTCCTGACAAATACACTAAATTTAAGAAAGGGATGTAGAACAGAGGAGAATGAGCGTTGCTTACGGAGGGTTACTGCAGCTGAGAATTAGTGTTTCTAAGGCTATTGATTTTTCAGCAGCTGATATTTCAATCTGGGTGCAGCATGTCTGTGCCTCTACGCACACTGTCAAGAAGAAATATGATAGTGTCTTAAAAGATTAATAATATCGCTGGTCCTCAGGAGGCCTGTCTTAATTCACTGGCCTGTTCCTTGACATGTACTGTAATTTATCTAGTCTGATTTGAATAGCAAATGGCAATCGGCTGCCATTAGGGAAATAGGCATCATTCTTATTGATCCAGCATGGGCTGGATTTTATTTAAGAGGAACTGCAAAATGTTATTAACTTAGCATGAGAAGCTAAGAACAGCCTCCCTCCAAGTATATGGGGTAGAGACAGTATAGAATATTAAAACAACAATGAAGGATATAATAGGGAAGGAGGCATGATCTCTCCCCCCCCCCCCATGTACTAGCATACACAGGATATTTTGCTCTCTGTTGTTAGCAAGTAGTTATTCTTCAACATTTGTATAATGAAGTATTGCATTTAGAAATGCTTCAAGACTGAGGTAGTAGGGGAAAGATGGTCCTGTTTTTAGAGGAATGTGCAAAAATATATTAACCTTGCATTTGGATGTATCTATATGTTGCATTTGACTTCGATCCATGCATAGTTCATCTGCCAATCTGCTAAACTTTAGTAGGAGCCAAGCGGGTAAATCACCAAAACATCCTGTTTCAGTATTTCTTATTGATAAATGATATGCCATTATGGATAGTGGGAATTGGTTTGTGGAAATTTTGTACAGATTCGGACATCTCTTGAAATCCAAGCAATTGCAGTGAGAAGTGAGATCCGAAATGATGGGGGAACAAAAGTACCTGGGAGATGTCAAGTGGGCCTCTTGTGGATTGGGGAAGTTTTAATCACAGCAATGTGATTAAATAAACTAATATGCATAAAATTGCTCCACTCTACGTAGGACATGTTTCTGTGTCCCTGCTGCTAAGGATCTTGGTGGCATCCATTCAGATAATCTGTGAATTGGGCTCAGTGCCCAAGTATGAGGATGCTGCCAGTGGACCACACTACTTATATATTATTTGGTTCTGTCTTTTCTACAGAAAAGGCATGACTTTAAGCAGGGAGGGCTCCTGTAATGAAGTTTATTTCTGTTCTGAACCTGACCATCACTGAGTGATATTTGAAATATTACTGAATAGTGAAATAGAGAAACCTGTTAATTTATGAAGAACAGAAATAAGAAAATAAAAACAAATGAAAACCTGAAAAGGTGTACTGACGCATTAGAGTATGAAATGCTGTGTAAAGAAACTAACATTTGATCCACATACAATTAAATGCTATGAAATGTCATGGAGAGTTGCAGTTTACTTTCATGTAGGATTACCAACCTCAAGGTGGTGTTACCCCAGGATAGCCATCTAGCACCTTTTGATACCCTGGAACATGGGGAAAGGGTCATGTAAGGACACCCCCCCCACCTTGCTTTCGTCCCCAAAGCACAGGTGCCAAAAGGCCATGGGAAGGAACAGCCTTCATCAGACTCAGAGTCTAATGAGGAAATAAAATTCCAACTAAGAATGTAAAGTAGGGTTTTCAGGTACCCTTTGTAAGGAGGTTTATCCTAAATGCTAAGAACATTTCAGATTCCAGTGTATAACAGATGGTCAGTGATTGTATCAGGACAAAAGACAAATATTACTGTAGACTCAGAGGGTTTTTTAGAACAGTATCTAGCTCAAGTGCTCATTTAGCAGATGTGACCATCAAAGACAGCAATCTACTCTTCTTTCTGTGTTTATCATAATGGTGAAACATCTCCTGTATCAGAACTCCAACGCATCTGTAAGCAAACTATCTGCTGCCATATCATATTTTCAACCTCAAATAGTTCCAGTAGAGAAAGTAATTTTCTTTGTTTATTGAAACTAGCAGATAATTTGATTTAAGAACTATCATAGGTCAGCCCTCACGCTGTGAAATTAGGTATACAAGGTCTGTGATTTAACCATACAGGTCAGGTTTTTCCTTCTAAGTTTACCTCCACCCATAAGGAAGAAGGACAGCTGTGATCAAACTTCTTTTCTTAATGTCCCCTGACACCGCTCCAGGTTACTACCATGGAATCTCCCTTTCTCTCTCTTAAAGCCCCTCTCTAGACTCCCTGGTTCTCTGGCTCCTGCCAGCTTCCTCTCCCATTTGTCTGTGTCTCCAACATAATTCTCCCTTTCAGATCCCCAAACCACCTCCTTGCATTATCTTTCGTTCTGTTTCCCTCTGTCATCTAGTTCTTCCTCACGTGTTCTGCAGATGCACACACATCCACACAACTCTTGGACAAGCCAGCAGTGAGACATAATTGGCCATCTTAATTATCAAAGATTTTCGTAATTGTAGGATTGAGACTTGCCAAAGTAGATAATTCAAGCCATTTTTGACTTGCCAAGTATTTTGAGTGCAAACTGTTTTTGAAATTTCTTTTCTGTCTTGCCTTCATTCTATCCATTTGTAGTTAATAAAAGTTACCTTTTTTTTTAGAAAAATGGTTTCATTCTCTTAGGGATAAAATGCTGTGTCAGTCTGTAGACTGTGTATACAAAGATTCGGGTTCCAGATGACCTAGAGTTGGAGGTGCATATGTGAATAGCTGCCTACATGTAACTCATTGTTCCTTGGGTAACAGGTGGCTTGGAGTTCCCCTGAAATTACAGCTGATCTCCAAACTATGGAGATCAGTTTGCCTGGAAAGGGTAATTGTGGCTTTGGAAAGCGGAACTTATGAAATCACATCCCCCGCTGAACTCAAACTCTGCTGTTCTCTGGCCCTCAAATCTCAAGGAATGTGCTGGAGTTCAGAACACTACTTTCATCTGTCATAATAAATTGATTCCATTCATTTCTATACAAGAGAGTAAATTAGGTGGGTTGGGGGAGCTATGGTACACACATGTGAAAAACGCTATCTCCCTGCCTCATCCCCCCTTTTTGGGATATTCCAAATTCAAATCAGAGCAACAGTTTGGGGCGAAGAGGAAGATTTAACTCCTCCTCTGCACAGTTTTGCTTCTCTGCTCCACAGGGTTATTAGCTTTGAAAATAACTATCCTTGTCTTTCCTCCCCCCCCCCCCCACTTTACAGGTATAGCAACAGTGCAAGAGGGTTGGTTTTGTTTGGTAAAACTGTTTAGCAGGAAGGGTTAACAAAAAACAACAACAACCTCTCAATCCCATTCATCGTAGCCCTGATGCAAATGGAATCCTCATCTGGCTGCTAATTCCACTTTTAAAAACCAAGAGGACAGATATCCCAACATCACAAGAAGCTAGTTTGGCACTTGTGTGTGTGTGTTAAGTGCCGTCAAGTCGCTTCCGACTCATGGCGACCCTATGAATGAAAGTCCTCCAAAATGTCCTATCTTTGACAGCCTTGCTCAGATCTTGCAAATTGAAGGCTGCGGCTTCCTTTATTGAGTCAATCCATCTCTTGTTGGGTCTTCCTCTTTTCCTGCTGCCCTCAACTTTTCCTATCATGACGGTCTTTTCCAGTGACTCTTGTCGTCTCATGACGTGACCAAAATACGACAGCCTCAGTTTAGTCATTTTAGCTTCTAGGTCAGTTCAGGCTTGATAACCCACTGATTTGTTTTTTTGGCAGTCCACGGCACTTAGTTGACACTAATAGGAGAAGCTGCATTAAATGCAATAACCTTAATGTATGCAGAGAAACTTCTTTATAAGTGCCAATTCCATTTGACAGAGGAAGTTCTATGGATGCATTGTGGGCAAGGGCCCATTGTGCCCTATTGCAACCATTCACCAGGACTTTGATTTCAGTTAACTTTAGTCAGTCACAGTATCACACTGTAGAAGTTCCCTGGGGAAACGCATCAAGGTAAATTATCACTGGAGGTGATTCTTGTATTAGGGATGGCTTCAGGCAGTGGTGCAGGAAGATTATATTCTTCTGTCTTCATGTGGTTCAGAACAAAATGCCACAGAAGGAGCTCTTCGTTGGTATGTTTTTTTTTTCTTTTGCACAGAAAGCTTTGTTGAGAAAGATAATAAAATGCTAAGAAAATACCCAAGTACAAAGCAATAAAATAGATTGGAAATGACTTCGTTATTTTGAGCGGCAGTAATTGCTATACATTGTGATGCTTGCATAAGAAATTAGTTAATGTGTAGGAGAATGACATGTGATCCTTTTTATTTGCCTGATGACTTTAGTCTTGGAGTGAATGACTTATTAAGGTTAATAAAGGGAAAAAATTGCTTGTGACTTGCAGTAAGCCAGAATTTAACCTACCCACCCTTTATGCATTCTTTCCTAAAGAATGGAGGCATAAACCGCATATAGGTTCCAGTGCTTGACAGTTTATGATTTTATTTATTTTCTAATAGGGACGTGAGAACAAACAGCGTGCTCTAAATTGTTTGTCTGCCTTTTGCCTGCCTGGGCAGGAATGCTATGGCTTTCTTAATTCTCCTGCGTGATTTATCATCCCCAATTCATTGTTTTGCATAACTGTTCAAAATGAAGAAATGTCATTATTTTGCAGTGAGAAAAAGTTGTCATTTGCATAATGCCTGCCATTAATTATTGTGAGACTAATGCAGCTGTTGATATTTTTAGGGCACAGTGGTACAGCCTGCACCTTGTATAATGTCATTCTGAAAACATTGGTAGTTAATAGGTGCCACAACATTGCACAAATGCAAGAAAGGAGAAGAAAAAAAGAAGAGGACATAATAGAACAGGCTGTGATCTTTATTTAGCGTTTTTTTCCCCCTCCCTGAAATACTTGGTGAGAGACAGCTCTAAAAGGAAATCAAGAGAACAGGAAGGTGCAAAACAGAAAAGAAAAATAAAGATGTAGGTGCGGGAATTTTTTTTTTTTATTCCCTTGCAGTTTAGGATAGCATGGATCTCATAAGTTAAAAAACCCTTCTGATAAGGTGCTTAAAATAGGAACAGAGACCCACATTTAACTATGGGGTCTTTTGAGTGGGTTCTGTTAACCTCCCAGCAACACAGTAGGGGACAATGGGCAAACCATTACATCCTCTGAATTTGTAAAGTGGGAGAGCTTCGTAATAGTTTTTATTCTAATGCATCCTTTTTCTTTTCTTCCTTTTGTTTTGTTTAACATGTCAAGAATCCGCCCTGCTGCCTCCCTGCCACACAACTGCCTATAGGGTGGATTAGTTTATTTTGTTCAGATGTAGTTTCACAAACAGGGGCTTCTCTTTTCCCCAGGAATGTGAAATTTAATTGGCTGATTTAAAATGCGACCCTGATTAATAGGGCATCCAGTCTTTTTTTAAAAAAAAATACATAAATAATTTAATTCAACTTCTTACAAAAAGTGCAGGTGGCTGGTGCCATTTTAGAGTAGCCATTCCCTCTTCTCACACAGAGGGACCAAGATCTTCTAAGATGGTGCCTACAGTTAAACATGCATTGAATGTGTTGTGTGTGGGTGGGTGTTCCAGAACAACTGCTTTTCTGCCTGTGCAAATATATGCAGAGTTGATCAATTAAATAATTGATTAAAACTGGTATGATTAATTAAGGTTTCTTTAATCGGGTGACAGTCCTGTTTCCTCCCTTTTTAGCTTTTTGACATGAAATGCGAGGCATATCACTGTTGCGGCAAAAAACAACAAATCGTCTGTGTGCCGGTTCCCACTTTACCAGCTGCGTGCTTCATGCTTTTGGAAAAGTGAGGTTTGGTCCACAAAAGCTGAGATCACAATTAATTTGTTAATCTTCTAATGTACTCTCTGTTGTTGTTATTCTTTTTTTGCTGTTATGTTGCTCGTTTTAGAAAGGCAGGTGATTGTTTCTTTTCTCTGCTATGAGCATAAAAACAATAACATAGGAAATTAAACCATAACCCCGAAATAATCATTTAAAAGTTTGCTTGAATTCTGCAAAGGGCAGGAAGTACAGCTCCAGAGCTGCCAGCCTGTCCTCGGATGACCCAGCAGTCAGCTCCAAACTTGAAAATTCTCTACTTAATGTAGGAAGAGTCTTAACTAACTGGACGGCTAATTTCAGAGGGAAATGAGAGGATATGGTTCAGGTCTCAGTGTCACTGTTCGGTGAGGTAGTATCGCTGAAATATGAAACTCTTATGAAAAACTGTATAAAATTAGACTGGGTAGATTCAGGAGTAATAAAAATTTGGGGCAGTTGTGGGTGGATGCCAGAAATAAAGCTTGAAGCCATTATTTGTGCTAAACATAGTACGGTGTTAATATGTCACTTTTTAATATCCCCTTCTGTATGGTGAGGCGTAACGTAGTGTCAGACTTTGGAGAAGTATGCACAGGATTAAGGCTGCAATCCTGAAGACACTTCCCTGGGAGTAAGCCCCTGGGAGTAAGTGAAGACACTTTCCTGGGAGCTTACTTCTGAGTAGACCTGCTTAGGGTTGGTCCTCATGTGATAAAGACTTGTGAGATTCTGACTTTCAGAGCAGACTGGCTGTGGAGGGTATTTATTTAACGCACAACAGTCTTGAAGTTGTCTTATTGTTAGATTGGACCATTAATCCCATTTTACCAAGCACAACATATGATCTGGGGAAAGTATATAGCAGCAATTGTTGAAATCCTAACCCTTCTGAAAGCTCCAGCGGATCTCATGCAGCCATCAGCAATGCATGGATTTTCTCTTATGTCACAGGCTTTTTGCAGACATTCAGCATATGCACATTAAGCATATATTGGAAGGAGGGTGTGACACACACTGATGGTAGAAGACCTTGTCCTGATCAATCCTAAACAGAGAATTACATATTTGCAGTCCTCTACACAGATTCTACATGCATAGAGTTCTCAGTGTAGTTGCAAACAGTAGAGTTTCAGTCACACATACAAAACCAAAGCACTTATTCTTAGTTTGTTTATTAGCAAGATTTTTTACCCCACCTTTCTGCCCTTATAGTGCCACCAAGGTGACTAACACATTTAAACGTAGACATTGAAATCTCATCTTAAAAGCCATTAAAACCAACACACAAGTACATCATTAAAACAAGTTAAACCAGAGCTTAAAATAAGTACAAAAGATACAAGTTAAAATGCTGGGGAGGAAGGAAGGATCACTGGGGATTGCAAAGCGAAATAAAAAAGTCTTCACCCACTGATGGAAGACAGCAATGGAAGAGGACAGGCGAATATCCCTGGGGAGAGAATTCCAGAGTTTTGGTGCTACTACTGAGATGGCCCTCTCCCAGGTTACCACCTGCCTAATCTCAAAAGACGGAGACATCCATCCTCCAGAGATTACTACAGTGGTTGGGTAGTTTCATAAGGGAGCAGGCAGTCCTTCAGGTATTTTAGTCCTAAACCGTATAGGGTTTTAAAAGTCATCACTAGCACTTTGAATTTTGCCAGAAACAAATTGGAAGTCACTATAGATGAGGCAAGATGGTCCCTACAACCCACTCCAGTCAACATCCTGGCTGCAGCATTCTGAACTGATTTAAGTTTCAAAACACTTCTCAAGAGTGGCCCCATGTAGAGCACATTGCAGCAATCTAATCTAGATGTAAGCAGAACATGTACTAAAGAGGCCAGATCTTTCCTGCCCAGGAAAGGCCGCAGCTGGTTAACCAGTCAAAGCTGATAAAAGATGCTCCTGGCCACAACTGCCACCTGCTTATCCAGCAGTAAGCCTGTGTCAAAGAGCACCCCCAGACTTACAGACCTGTTCCTTCAAGGGGAGTGCAACCCCATCCAGAATGGATGACACCTTAAATCCTGGGTCATACCTTCTGCCCACCAGTAGCACTTCCATCTTGTCATGATTAAGCTTCAGTTTATTAGCCTGCATCCATTCCAAAACTGCTTTGCAGCCACCAGTTCATGGTTTCTACAGTCTCCCTGGTAGGGATCAGCCAGAAGTGTGAGATAGAACTGAGTGTCATCTACATATTCGTGACAGCCCTGCCCAAATCTCTGGATGACCTCACCCAGGAGTTTTGTGTAGATGTTAAAAAACATGAGGGACAGGATGGAACTTAGGCAGATCATGAGAGAGGGCGCAGGAAGGGATGGGTTGGTGCTCGGCTCTTGTGGCCCTTTCTTACATGCCCAGGGTAATGCTGATCACCATTTTGGGGTTAGGAAGGAATTTCCCTCCAGGCAAGATTGGCCAGGGATGTTAGAGGTTTTTGCCTTCCTCTGGGCATGGAGCAGGGGTCACTGGGGGAGTGAGGAAGGGAGGTAGTTGTGAATATCCTGTGTTGTGCAGGGAGTTGGACTAGGTGTCCCTTAAGGTCCCTTCCAGCTCTCTCTCTCTCTCTCTCTCTCTCTCTCTCTCTCTCTCTCTCTCTCTCTCTCTCTCTCTCTCTCTGTGTGTGTGTGTGTGTGTGTGTATGTATGTATGTATGTATGTATGTATGTATGTATGTATGTATGTATGTATGTATGTAAAAATCGGGCCTGGCCACTGAGAGGAATGAATCTGAGAAATTATGAGCATTCACAGCTTTCATTGACATTACTGTTAGTTCCAGGTACGGTGCACTTCCCTGGATAAGAGTGAATCATAATTAGCAGCTGCTTCAATCATATCATTTATTTTATACAATTATGAGGTTGTACATTAGTAACTAGAGTTATTTTTATTACAATCTGGGTGTCTAGAAGTGCTTCTCATATGGGCCCAAAGCTAGCAAAATGCATCTTATCTTGTAAACTATCCATTATGTAACCTGTCCATACTATTTATATTTTATTGTATCATACATATTCCTAAATCTCACAGAAAACAGGTTTTATTTTTCAGTAGCATTAAAAGATGCAGTGCCAGCATTTCTGTTGTGGAGCAATAGTGCTTTTAAGTAATACCAAATTTGGGCAATCCAATAGTTAATCTGGAAGCGTGTGGAAGATGTATATTCTGAATGTTCATTGTGTTAATGTTCCTTCAGCAATAGACTTGAAGTTTGTTTTTAAGATGACATACATGATTTGTTCTCTGCTAGAAGCTGAAACTTGCCCTAGCCTGAAATGCCCCACATATCCAAAGAGATAAATCGATATGGATGATCATGTATTGATATGCAAATCATATACTCTGGGAACTCTTGTGTGATTTTTCTGGACCTTTCTGGATGCATTTTGGCCTTTAATGAAACTCAAAAATGCCCTTTTTTAAGAATTAGATTTATGAAAAACTTAAACATGTTTTATGGTTCACTGTGCCAAAACGTTGCCTGCCTTACTAAGTTTTTGGATCTAAAGCAAGCAATGGTGTCTGTCTTGTGAAATCTCACAAGGTAATGACAGTCTTAACACAGTAAAAAATAGGACTTCACTTAACACCACAGTCAAGATTTGATTCTGATCTCATGTACCTTTATGCACATAATTGCATTCCATGGAGTTAATTTGGGACTTCGCAACAGTGGTGATCAGAACTTGTTATGAATATCTGGAACGCTTTGTGACAGACGTCGTCCCTTTGCATGGCCCACAGAAGAGGAAATAGCATTCACAAACTTCAGTATTCTTTCGGTGGCAGACTTTTTGGGTCTGCCTCAAGTTGCGATTTAAAGTAGAAAACAAGGTTCCTTTTGGTGGACGCACCACTACTTAAACAGAATGCAGGTTTCACGTATGAATGAAAAAGCAGTTCTGAATACTTAAAATAACTGACTTTTAACTCTTTATTCAGTTGTGCAAATGCCAAACAGCTTCATGCATATGAAGAGCTGGTTTTTTATTCGGCTTTTCTCTACCTTTGAGAGTTTCAAAGTGGCTTACAATCGCCTTAGCTTCCCCTGTCCACAACAGACACCTTGTGAGGTAAGTGGGGCTGAGAGAGTTCTGAGAGAACTGTGACTAACCCAAAGTCACCCAGCAAGCTTCATGTGGTGGAGTGGGGAAACACATCTGTTTCACCAGATTAGAATCCGCCGCTCGTGTGGAGGAGTGGGGAATCACACCTGGTTCTCCAGATTAGAGTCCGTTGTTCTTAACCACTACGCCATGCTGGCTTTCATATATGTGTGTCCTCATATGTGCCTGTGACTTATCCTTTACAGTGTACAGATGTTTTCTTCTCACATATGGACTTGTAATTCTAAACTACCTGTAATTCAACACAAAGAGAGACCTGAGGAAATGCTACTCTGAGACATGTAATGTAAAAAACAACAACCCTGTTCTTTACATCTAGGGTTTTGCAATTGTGAGGTGTGTCTTGGTTTTCAGGAGCCAGGTCATTCCTCCCCCAGCTATAGTTTTGTCCGTGTCCATGTGTATTCTGACCTTAATTAGCCAGGCCATGGTATACTTAATCACTCTTCTATATATTGAATACTCCCATTCCTCAGTAATCAGTGTTGTTCGGAATTAGTGGGATGTCCTATTTTTCTTGGGACCTGTCCCTCAGATGACGGGGTTTGCTCTTTGCCCTGTATCCTGTAGAGACCTTGTTGCGGGGGGCTAGAGGAGGCCTATTTTGACACTGTGTGTTAAACAAATGTATCAACTGTTGCTATTCTTATTGAACCTCAGTTCCCTGTATTGTGACAAAAATATTACTGTACAGCAGACAGGGGCAGTATGCATGCATATTGCTCTGAATGCTACTTTCAGAACCATATAGAATCTTAAGTCAATATATATATCTTCAGAAGCTGCGCAACAAATCCACACATAGCCAAAAAGGATTCAAATGTTTATTATAGGGTCAGCAATAGTTTTTTTTTGCTGATCCTTACCTGGTTATTCTTCAGTACCTGTTTCCTGTCCCTACGTACCAATAGCAGAGTTGGTTCATCACGTTCCATGATAGAATTTTTCACAGCTTGATTAACGTAATAGCCACATTTGTTTGTCCACCTTCCCTGTGCACATTAACCATTCCGGTATTATCACTTCTCGGAAAATGTTCGTTGCTAACTGATAGGACTTCCCTTTGTTGCTTGCATTTCACAGTAGTTTTATCTCTCGGTTATCAATGTACAGATTCTTTAATCTGTGTACTTTCCTGTCTTATCCCAGCAACAATTTTGGTAGGTAGGTAGGTAGGTAGGTAGGTAGGTAGGTAGGTAGGTAGGTAGGTAGGAAGGAAGGAAGGAAGGAAGGAAGGAAGGAAGGAAGGAAGGAAGGAAGGAAGGAAGGAAGGAAGGAAGAAAGAAAGAAAGAAAGAAAGAAAGAAAGAAAGGAAGGAAGGAAGGAAGGAAGGAAGGAAGGAAGGAAGGAAGGAAGGAAGGAAGGAAGGAAGGAAGGAAGGAAGGAAGGAAGGAAGGAAGAAAGAAAGAAAGAAAGAAAGAAAGAAAGAAAGAAAGAAAGAAAGAAAGAAAGAAAGAAAGAAAGGTTTTTACAGAAAGCCCTAGGTCTGACATGGATGATGATTTATACAGTTTTATGATGGAAAACTGTCAGTAACTCCATGTAGAATGGCCGCTATCACAAAGCCTAATTATTCTTTTGATAGTTAGGCAGCCTGTTCCTGAAGGAGGGGAGCAAAGCTCCTTAGGAGCTGACGTGAGTCCGCGCTGGCATAGGTGCCACCTTATCTTGGAAGGGAAAGCCCGCATCAGCATGGGGGGGCATTCCCAGGGGCAGAGCTTCCTTTGGGCAGCTTCCTAACACCATTTGTCCTGAGAACGCCCCCTCAAACTACGGCATGGCTGCACCCCTTTTTTTGGTGGAACAGCCTCATTTTGTGCAATGAGGCATTTTTCTGTTTTGTTATCATTCTACCCCCCCCCCTTTCAGGAATGGGATCTCAGTGTAACTGGAATCCCTAGAAGTTGCCTTTCAGAGTTTTTAGGAGCAAGAATTATCAATGTTGTAATAGAAAACTTTACATTAAAATTGTACCCAAAGTTATTTTACAGTGTTCACGAGTCTTTACGGTACCTTGGAAATTCTTTGCCACACCCCACTGAAGAGGTTTCTGCAGCTGCAGAAAGGAGATGTGTCTGGAGCCCAGAGTGTGAATGTCTTCTTGAAGTATCACTGGAGAGGGGGAGAAAAGTCTCAGGTTTTAGAACTTCTCTCAGGGTATTTTCCAACTGGTCTCTTATACAAAGAAAATCTCTGCATTTATCTATAGGTTGGTTGTGTCAACTGGAGTTTTCAGTAGTGGAGGAAAGACTCTGATTTCCCTACAGTTGAATGTACCCTTGTACGTGTCCCAAGCTCCACTTTTCTGCATTTCCTGAACTTTAGTTAGATTCTCATGTTGTCTAATCTTGTCAGAGGACAGAATGTATTTGATAAAAATCGGGTTGGTAAGGGAGCAGAATATGCTTCTTTCATGACTTGCCATGTGGGGTTGTTATGAATTTCTGCACAACATAACCAGTTCCAAAGATATCAAATTACAGCTGCCCAGTTATAGAATCTTCATTTCTGACAGTTAATAACTTATTTCTGCTTTTGGAATCTCGGTGCTCTTTATTCTTGGTATCATTCCATGCTATATACAATTGTTCCAATTTAGAATTCATAATTTAATTGAATGAGCTCTGCACCCCTGGCTATTTGAACTTCTCATGCTACCACTGAGATGGAAAATTTGACTGTCACTTCCTGGATTATCATCATCTCCAATTCAGTCATATTTACATTAAAACTAAATATAGTTCTGTAGACCTCTAAGGTATTTTAGTCCACCAAATGGTACTTTACTAAGGAAAGCAAACGTTTGTGTACAAAAAGAACTAGCTTTTTAAAAATTGAATTGCATCATCTCTGAAACCCTGGAAAAATCTTTGAGACTCTGTCCTGTGCGTATAGTGCACACTCAGAACTTTTACGGTGTTTTCAGAGCCCTGATTTTTTCAAAAAAGAGCAGAACTCTTTGGGTGGTTTTTGGTTTGCAACAGTGGTCCTTGTATTCGCCTGCGTGTCTTGCTGGAAGCCCTTCAAATAAAAGGATGGTAATGGGAGATTGTGCAATAGATTGGAGACTCGTTTGTTTTACTTAAAACTTCTCCTGTGCGGTCTTCATCCTCATAAAATACTTTCCCTACAGTGTATGTAATACTACAAAAGGACAATAGTTGTTTATGGTATTTTGACAAGTGAGAAAACCTTCTTAAATGTTAAGCATAAGCATTCTTAAATGTTATGATATAGATTTCTCTAGGATCATGCCAAGTTTTTCATTAGTCATAAGAACATTAACTGATTCTCCACCCCAAGGCTCTCACCAGCATAGTGTTAGTTCCAGTCATGGTGACCAATATAAGAATGTTCAGGATTTCAGTGTTATTAGTGGCTCTTGCAAAGGAGTGGGGAAAATTTTCCAGCTCAAAATATTGAGAAAACATTTGAAGTATTCAAAGAACAACCAGATCCTGAAAAGATTTGTAGAATTCATTGCAAAAGCCCGGGAGATATGCCATTTGGACAGTCCTTTATAGCATTTTGAACTTCATCTGTCGATATTTCTGTTTCAAATAGAAACTTTTTGTTCTGTAATCTCTAGGGTTTTAGTTCCCCCGCAAAAAAAAGAAAAGATTAAAACTATGGATTTCTGTTATAAAAGAGATTCTTCAGGGTGCAAAACTTTTTTGTTGATGATGCTGACAAATGTTTCTCCCTTATAATTAATTTCTTCTGTTATAGTTGAGGGTGTGATGGTTGGGGCATTAGTGGGATAGCATATTTTTGAAAGCATACAGTTGGCTTTCTTTCCAAATTAAAAAAAATCATTGGGCACATGAGAGAGCTGCTAGTGCCTAGAGATGTGATAATGTTGCCAAATTGCACATGAATATCTTCAGCTTAAGGTTTTGTTTCTTAGGAAGTACCAATGATCAGTTGTTGTTGAAGAGATTTTAGCATCTTTTCCGGGAGGATCTGCTGAGAGAGGGCGGCTTGGGTTTTCATCATCTAGGTAATGGCCTTCCTCTGATAAATGCTTTAAATGACCTTGGGGAACAGTATCCTCTTGTCATTTATTTCAAACCTCTGCTGTATATATTCACTGATAAATTAGGAAGAAGCTTCGTCTTCTTTTTTTAGCAGCTAAGAGAAGAATCTCCAGATGGTACCCTAATACTGATGTCCTGTGCTCTGTATGTAGATAATGTTGGATAGGGCTGAATTGTGGAGCATAAGGTGTCAATAGGTATCATTTTTCCTTAGCAGTTAGAAGTCTTTGTATTCTTATTTCAGATGAGTTCAGTGCTACTCCTCATCCAGCATTATGAAAAGTAAAGTCTGTATCACTTATGTTTACTGAAGCATGCATTTGTTTGCTCTTAACAGAAAAATAGAACAAAATTTTTTTAGATGTGACTTACTGGTTAGTGTTTGTTAATGTTTGTTTCATTACGTGTGCATCTTAGTACTGAGCATGTTTACTCAGATGTAAATTCTGTTGAGTTCAGTGGGTCTTGTTCTGAAGTATGCGGGCAGAGGATTGGAGCTTGAAACCTCTAAGAAATTATTGTTATGGGAGCAATGGGCAGAGAATGACAAGTTGAAAACACCAAAATTCTGAGGGACCTCTTTTTTTCTGGATATCCTAAATACAGGCTGCCAGTAAAGTAGGAAAAAATAAAGGGTGTGCATTAAAGCAATAACATTCAAGTGCTGGAAGTTTCCTTTGATTCGTTCTCCTTGCCAAATATTTATTTAGTATTATTTGTATATGGATTTGTGTTTGCTTCCTGAGTGTGGGTAATACTCACCATCTTTTCTAAAACAGACAAAGGAAATATTTCTGCCTTGTCTTTACATGGTGTATTATGTACAGACTTTTAAAATAATGCAGATACCTTTAAGTGCATATATTCAGAAAATACATTTTGATTATGGTCTCCTGCATATAATATTTTGCATTCACTAATAAATTGTTGGAAAACTATAGCCATTGATCATAAATACTATATAGTTTTTTTATGACGATCATACAGTTAGTATAGTAATGCAACAGCATTCCATATTCCTCAGTTTAAAGTATGGGATTTCCAAACAATATGCTGTGTTTAATAGTAGCCCTTGTCTAAACCAAGGAAGTGTCGCTTAGACCTCTTTGAATGTGTATTTGAGTTGTGTCTTCCTTGTAGTGGACCCAATCCAAATAAAGTTATATGTGAGCTAGTGTGATTGAAAGCAATGGCATTTAAGTTAGTTGTGACTTCAAGTTAGTTTCAAAAGAACTTATCAACCTGTAAATGGAATTGCACAAAAATGTTGATAGCAGATGGAATGAATGCCAATCCATTTTATGCATTTTTTTATTGGGAAGTAAGATTTTCTGAGTTAAAACGTATTCCCAAATAAATATGAATAAGAATGCATTATGTATACTAATCAAAAGGTAAAACAATACAGGCCTTAAAATGTATCATGAGAGTTTTAAATAGGTTCTGTCATAAGTCAAAAGAAATGATTTTTTTCATGGAGTATATATTTAATAATCAGTAGCCCAAAAAGGAAATCTGAAAAAAATAAATATTTTAAACTAAGTATCTTAAATATGCAATGTGCAAGTTATTACCTGAGATTTATAACAATTACTGTGTACTAATGGAAAGTAAATACTGTATAATTGAAAAAAGACTGTACAAATATATTTTATACATCCCTTGACAAATCTTGATGTATAAACCTGGAAAGCATGATGGTTGAAAAAACATAATTGCTTGTTTCTGCTAAAAATCTGCTATTCTGTTTTTGATAAAAGTTTAGATTCTATATGTTTTAACACGAATATTAAAATAGTGTTTTGACAACCACAGGAAGCCTGCAGTGTGTGGTCCAGTCACGGGTTTACAGAAACAGTTCTCATAACTCTTTTTGCCTATATTTTTGGTTTGCGTTTTCACCTTATGTTTTGCCTCTAATAAGGAGGCCACTTGTGCAGGTGAAGATTGCACTTGCAAATGCCGTCATAAAACCTTTGAAAAATGGCACCACCGCTTGCGAAGTGGTTGTGGGAAACAACCTTGGGTGTCGTCGAAGCCGCTGTTCTAATGCTACAGTGTGGAAGCAACGGAGCAGGCATGGAGCCAGCATTTCCAGCATTGTGTGAATGAGACTCATTCATAGTAGCCCTACAACATGGCTGTGAAAGAACTAACAGCTGTTGCTGGGCACCAGTGCATAATTGCAACAGAGTGTAAATTTAAGATAAGAACAATTAGTCTGTAGCTCCGTAATGAACAACGCTGCCAAATCACACCTTCAGTGATGGCTCATTTACCATCTTGTTTATTGCTCAGCTTGGTATATTTTGTCTGTACATGTGTGCTTGTGTATATGTGTGTTTGTGTATATCTATCTATAAGCACACATCATACCATTATATAGTCCTATGCAGATTTCTCATTTTTGCTGTGCCCATGTTACCACTTTTGGGAGTATGACATGATGTACATCCACACAAATTCTTAAACTCAGTGGAATGTCTGTTTATATATATGTATATTTGTAAGGGTGTGTGTATATAAATATATATATATATATATATATATTGTCTGTATGAGAAACAGATGCACTGTAGGCAGATAAAGTAGATAAATATAGATTCAAATAGAAGCATAAGTGTATAAATATAGACACTATATGGAGAGAAGGCAGGCAGATCAGCACAGTTTCATTATTACTTGTATTCTGTATAATAAAAGAGTAGCTGACATTAAAATGACTGACTGAATGACACTGTCAGATTGCAGAAGACGTAGTGTAAGGTAAGAAAATAACCTTTCTAGCAGTTTGAAGAGCAATTAACCAGGCAGATTTGGTGCCTTTCATTATTTGCTTAACACATTTTTGCAGGATTTTATTTTTGCAGCTGAAGGGTAAAACAAAGTATTAATTCTTATTCTAACCTAACGTAAGTGACTAAATAAACAAAAAGAAAAAAGAATAGTAACCCACCCCTTGTAACATATAGGAGTATAGCTGTCCCAGCTATTTAATATGATCTTACATTTCTTTTATGAAGTATGCTGACTTTTCCCTTCTGCTGCAAACCAGATAGGCTGCTGAATTTTAGGTGGTAATCAATGAAGGAAATTTGAAAATAAGGCTGAAAATTTCTTCATTGGTTTAAAAAGAAAATATTGTTTATATACGTTTCAAAGTCTTAATACAAGTTGCCAGTGTTGTGTCTTGATCTTCACATCTCTTTTTACAAGAAGAGCTCTTTTCTTTGGTATAGTTACGCTTCAAATATAAATGCACTTAGAGAATGTATATATAATATGGTATCAGATTCCTGTCAATGTACTTTCCAAACTAACCAGCCTTTGCTCTGTTGGCAGGTATCATTGCAAAATAACATTTCATTTCATTTTACCTTTTATGTTGCTTGTTAGGCTGCTCCTTTTCTTTCCCAGGCTATGAATATAATGAAAGTCTCAATTCCAATACTGCCATTGCTTCTCCAAATACAAGCAGCTTGCTTCTATTGTAAGATCGTGTGCATTTAAAAAGTAACGGTGTTAACGGAAAACAAATTCTATTTAACACATCCTATAATAAACATGTAAAAGTTCTTTCTTCAAAAATGGTCTTGAGCATTTTTAAAATGTAGTTTTTAAAGTATTTCTGCGCCATTTGCACATGCGGGAACTGGGGGTCATCACTAAAGCAGTACCTCAAATAAATAGTTTCATTTGAAACCTTTTTTGGGTTGTGAAATTTGCTCCGAAATAAAGTTCAAAATAATCATCCATTCTAGAATTTCACTTATGCTCTGATGCATGTGTAGATAATGGTTCCCCATTAATTTCCATTTTCCCATTAAATTAATACAGAAGCCATTCCAGGTTGGGGAGCTAAACGAGTAAGGTTTTTTGTTTGTTTACTTTGTGTGTGTGTGTGTGTGTGTGTGTGTGTAAATAATACAGAATAAATTTGGTAACAGAGATACTGAAATTAGTATTTATAGCTGGAGTTTGCAACTTTTCTTTTATCCCTCTTGGGGTTCTCCTCAAGCTTTCTGAGACCTTCCTTCCAATGTTGTTCTAAACATAAACATAGTTTTTTATTGTAATAATTTTATATGTAATGCAATAGAATATGCAGCCCCACTCTAACTCAGTGTTTATTTACTGATAGCTTCCGTTGTGTTTGACCTAATCCAAAATGGTGGCACTTGGGAACTTCATGTGATTAAAAGATACAGCAAAGGTAAGATGCAAAACACAGCTGCCCCATCTCTCTTTACTGTCTCTTTTTTGTAATGTATTTCTTCAAATAAGGCTTCATCATGTTTTGCCTTTCCCTTCCCTCTCCTCACATTATTGCCTGGTGTGGTTGGAGTCAGGGTGAAATACATTGCGATGATACTAAGTCATGTGTTGTTTGTATTAAACAAGAAACAAGAAAGAGAGCATATCTTTGTAATTAAAAGAGTTACTGTGCGTATAAGTCTTTAGTTACATGATTCCTAACAGAAACAATGCTACATATTCCCTTCTTCATTTTCTTTACTGCCTTGCTAATTTTGTCACTACGTTACAGGAAATTCCAGAATACAGGCAACCGTAACTTTTTCCTTTATACATAAGTATTATGAAACTGTCTTTGTTTAACAGATTAAAGGCATTTTTCCCCTTTGCAAATACAACATAATGTTTTTTTGGAGCATTACATGTACATAAGGAGATCACACAAACACACACACCGGTTACTTGCTTTAAGGCCTTTTAAGGCAAACTAAAGGGAAAAAGGAAAAGAAATTGTAATATGAAACAAGACTATCATTTTGTAGAGTAGTTCAAACAAGCTGTTGCTGATTGAACAAACATGCAACCACTCCAACCTGAAATGGGTCTGCCCAGGGAAAGCTTGGCAACTTGATTCTGGCGGTTGTTTAAACTGATCCTCCGTCTCTTTACTCTTGAGACACATCTGTGAAAGGTTCAAGAAAGGGCTGGTGTGAAAACTTGCTTTGTTCACCTCTTACTTTGCTTAACTTTGTTTCATGAAATTCCCAGTTCTGTTCCCTTCGATGTCAATAGAAAATGGCTCTGTTGAGTCAAGGAACAGCAAAAATCCTAGGTACATTTGGAAAACCCTCTTCAAAATTTCAGTCACTGAAAAGCTTTCTTCTCTGGGGCCTCATAAGATTTGGCCATGGGTTAGACAATGCACAGTGAATGAAACAAGGCTCCTGCCAGATTTACAGTGCAATCCTGAAGGGGGGGGCAAAAGGGGTTTGGAGGCGTTGTGACCCCTGCAATGGCGTGAGTGCCACTTGCACCGTCCAAATGGGCACTCATGCTGCTGCAGGGCCACTTACGCCAGCACCGGGGAGCCGTGAAGCAGCGCCAGGCATTGGCTGCGGCACAGCTTTGGCACCAGTGTTACTCCAGTGCAGGGGCCTGCGTTGGCACCATAGGGGTGTTCAGAGAATGGGGCTGACTTTAGCCAGCTCCCTGAGCCCTTCCGCCTTAGGAACGCCAATTTTTGCCAGTGTCGAGTTACACCAGCAAAAATGGGGGTTTGAGGAAATTACCTTTTTGGCTTGAGGTGCCAAACCAGCAAGCTGCTCAGGAGGCGGTACGGCACGGCGGTACTGTCCCTGGGTCCACCACAACTACCCCCCTCTTAGGATTGCACTGCCCATCTTTCTGCTTTCCCTGACCTAGTTAATTTAGTGTTACATCCTTTTAAAGGAAATGGTATAAATCAGTATTATATGTATTTTCCATCCCATTGTAGTCCAGTCTAAATGAATGATTTTATATGTTCAGATTTATCCAAACATCTCTTATTAGAATTAGGCTTAAAGACTCTTTTTTCAGAGTTTGAATACCTTTCAGTATCATAATAGGCACTGGGCAAGTGGTCTTGATAATGGATGTAAACTAGAAATACATATATCTCTTAATCTCTGAGAAAAGGGGTGTTATGGTGTGAAATCCAATTCCAATGTGTAATCGTTAGCAGTATATCTTAATGCTTTACATAACAGAGTGGTTCCAAAAATAGCAAAGTATCTAGGTTTTTGGATCTTTCACATGGCTAGAACTTGATCCTGTCAGTAAACATGGAGTTTGTATTGGCCACTGCAAATTTCTCAGGATGAGATACTTTGAAGTAAAACCGTACATCACTGAATTTCATCACAGTTGTTGATTCGCAGCTACTACTGCAGAAATTAACTTTAATTTTAGACATGCAAAAATGTTTGCTAATTTAAGTTCCAGTGTGATTTTCAAAGAGCCAGCCTGAAGGGAAAGGAACGGAGAGGGGGACGCTAGTGAGGGGAGAGACCCTGTTCTCGTTGGCACATTCTGGTCAGGTTCCTGTCCACTTGCTTTCCTTCCAGGGAGTGTTTCATTAAAAGATGCCATGGTCCAAGCCTACCTGGATAGAACAGCTTCTGACTTGCCATTCCTCCTTCCAACAAGTGGCTGCTGGTTGTGATTAGTTGATGGAAGAGGGAAGGTTCTCAGCATACATACCTACAGTTGTACAAAAGAGCAAGAGTCCAGTAGCATCTTAAAGACTAACAAAATTTCTGGCAGGGTATGAGCTTTCATGAGCTACAGCTCACTTCTTCAAATACTACAGAAATCTCATTCCCTGCCAGAAATTTTGTTAGTCTTTAAGGTGCTACTGGACTCTTGCTCTTTTCTACTGCTATTGACAGACTAACACGGCTACCCACCATGATCTATACCTACAATTGTCTGCATGTCTTTCAGAGCTAAATCTGACAATTTGAAGATGTTGTAGAATTGTTCTCTTTCTGGAATCTGAACATTAATTCAAATTAACTCTTGCTTCTGAAGAAAGGGTACACGAAAAGAGGAAAAATAACACATCCAAACCCCTTTCACTCTCCCCTTCACTGTTTGTTTCTTTTAAAATAAATTTTATGTCTGTTAACTTACTAATGGTTATAAACATGGGGAAATATTATTTTAAGAGGGTTTTGTTTGGTTTATAAAAACAATGCAAAATGTTTGGCTGTTTATATTGGTTATATTCTCCTTACAAAGAATTCAGAGCCAGGAAATGGAGAGAATACATGGTCGTATGCAAAAAGAGATACAAAAAGTGTATTTTCTCAAACCATTGTTAAACATTTTAAAAAAGGAAAAGTATTTGAAACTTCATTAAGTTTAGCAAGAAACTAATCCCTTGTTCTGAAAATTCTTTAGTTTGCATTCATTTCTTTTTTAAAAAATTTTTTTTTAACTGAATGCAAAGATTCAGTCAAGTGCATCATTTGCATCAGGTTTCTGATCTCATTGCTGTTATACTATGGACATCAAATGAAATAAATATTTGAGTAAATGAAATGTGTGTTCATTTGAAGATGGCGTATTGAGGTATAATACAGATCACAATTACCTTTTTACTGAGTACTCCCCATAAATATAATTATTTTACCAGTTCACCCATCATTTATCTGGTCTGCCTTTTATCTACTCAAGAGGCAAGTTACCGAGACAGAAGAAATTGTTACCTGCTACAGGCAGGTGACTACCTGACAGTTAGTATTCTTTTGCCATATCCTGCGTGACTGATGTTCCTGGGAATGTCATTCTGAGCACATTGAAATTATAGATGAGAATTTCTTATTTAGAGAATATTTTGCAGCAGAGAGAACTGCTTTTCATGATAGTTTGGTTTTTAGCCACTGGTAATTACAACGATATAATATTTTTCTTGCTGCTGTTTTACAGATCTTCCTGTTTTTTTTATTTTTATTTATTTTTAAAAAGCTTTTAGACTGAATTGTGGTATGGTATTTTGCATTTTTATGCAGTAGTTAAGGTAATTTTATTACTTATATTATGATGTTTGTATTGCATTTTCCAATTTCTGTAAGGTATTTTGATTTATTTTAAAAGTGGATACAATCAGGTTTGCATATTCTAGAATTTGCTATTAGTTTATGACTTTTTTCATGAGTTTTGATAGGTAACGGTGTCTTACCAACTTATTCCGTTAGTATAAGACGTGTTTTCTCTTTTTAAAAAATCCATTCCACTTTTTTGGTACTGTAGGATCCTTTTTTTTCCCCAACCCCTCACCATAATTTACACCAAGAACTCTGGTTTCTCTTCAGATCTTATAAACCTTTCGCCTTTTATACCACGAATTTCAACTACTGCGCTGATGGAAGTCACAAGTCATTTATCAAGTGATATTAGTAAAGTTCAAATGAGGGTGCAGATCTTCATGGTGCACAATGTGTTTATTTTGTAAATCGACCAGGTGATTAATTGTAAAATCAAACTTTGTTTTAAAGCTCACAAACTGGAATTTAAATAGCAGTTTCTGCTGCTTGCAGGGTGTCATTCAGGATAATGAGTCATTTTTGACAGGTTAGATCTAGCTAAACCCTGAAGGCCAAAAGAAGACCAGATTGTGAAATATATTACTACAGTGCTAAACTGAGAGGCACTTCCAGAAAATCAGAACAAGGAGAGAAGTGAACGTTGCATTGGGATCCAGTGCTATTCAGTCATTCTAATGAGAGCCCCAAACACAATCAGTTCTTTCAAAGAAATTATATGGGTGACTTGAATTTCTTGTTTCTTCACAGCATTCCAGGGCAGAAGGGACTGTCCATGAACAGAGAATGGAAGGAGCCTAGTGTGTATGTTGCATAGAGCAATGTAGTTATATATTTTATTGGGTTGATTCTAGTTTAGAATCTGTTGCAGATATCTGAATCTTACAGACCACCTTTGATGGACATAGATATTTTAAGCAAAAACATAGTTTATCTAGCATTTGGTTTACAACCTAAATCCTCAATGTGCTAAAGCGGTGCTGAACAATCTATTTTCTACATATAAGAATCAAAATGCAGATTTCAGACTGCACTTAGTATACCTTTGGCAATGCCTGTCCCATGGGCAAGATTGATACTACAAGATTTCTACTCATGAATTACTCTCTTTCAGTAAAGGTCCTGTTCTCTGTGCCTTCTTTCTTTTTGTTCTTTTCCAGCTTAATTAATTATGTCCTGTTCTAAGCTGTTCGTGTCTATCCATCTCTCTGCCTGCGAGTAAATTGTTGCACATACCATGAGCCGAACAACTGTGCTTAACTTTGTGTGTCATTTGATAAACTACATTTGCAGACATGTATTCTAAAAAGTTCTAAAGGCGTTACCTTCAATTTGGAAAACAGTCCACACAATTTTTGTACCTGCCTCTTCATTTTCAGCCTCTTTAATACTTTTTCCTGTCGCATTTATATTCATCTCAGTACCTCTGGATGGAAACTTTCGGCACTATCATTGCCTTCATATCTGCAGGCAAAGGGAATTCCCTGAAGACTTCTATTGACTCTTTCTCCCCCTCCCCAGTGGGCTTTCTGCTGATGTGCCGCAGCAATGCACCTGGCCGTTTTTGGCAATGTGAGGCCCCCCTAGCACAACATTCTGTTCCTCTGGCTGGAGGCCTCCAGCCTACAATGTACTTTGTAGGGTAGGGGAGAGTCATAGGCTCTTAGTTCAAATATTTTATTGGGAATCAACAAACGTCTAACAAAGTATTGAAGGACCCCTTCCAAAAAAATCCGTTCTTTTCATTTCTGTTTCTAATGTATATTCTACCTCCTAATCATCATTTCATAGATATTTTATTCTGAATTCGGATACGTTGCTGTAAAGTTCAAGTGCTGGTGTGTGTGTGGGGGGGGGTAGGGTTGCCAAGTGCCCAGTGGTGGTGGGTAAAATCCCGCTGATCCACCAGGCTCCCCTCCGTCCAGCTGATGGCCGGCGAGCACTGCGTGCATGCACGTGCAGACACACCACTTTCAGGTAAATCTGAAAGTGACATAGATAAGTTGTGCGGGGTGCACGCGCACGTCTCGCCAGGCACACACGCATTGCACACCACAGCCACGGCCCCAGAAAGCTCCCGCTGGTGGAGCTACAGGGCCTGGCAAGCCTAGTGTGTGTGTGTGGGGTAGATCTGTTCATCCTTTCATCCAGTTTCCTTGTATTTGTGTAAAATATGGCATGTGAATAAGATAAAACGAAGGAGAAGAAACAATTGGTGCAAGGGAAGTGAAACTTTAATAAGTTTGTTACAAAGCTTTTAAAAGTATTATTTCCCTTCCACCAATTGTTTTTTCGCCTTCGTTTTGCTTTGGTGTTCCTCCCCCCCTTTTCTTCTTATGTGAATAAGATAACATATGATTAAGAAGGGTAGTTTCCTCTGCCAGTTGTGTTTTCCTGTGACCTTGAAATGGGTTCTGTGTTGAGACCATTTAAAAAGTTCTCCCTCTTTAAATCTCTAAAAATGCAGAGAGACATCATATTGTAAGGCATACCGATACGGTTGCCGTGTATTCCGCTAGAGCATGCCCATGAAAAAGTTATACACAGTAAAGCATTCCAAGATGCAGAGAGATCATTTTGCTGGCTGGTGTAAGTAGTAGTTTTGTTTTGTTTTGAATTTCTAACATTTTGCTTCCCTGGCCCCTAGTACATCTTCCCTTGCTCTCTGTTATTGCTGTGCCAGCAGGAAGCCAAATCTTTTTTTTTTTTGTCTCAGGCGATTGATGTGATTGTGTGTGTGTGTGTTTGTATATGTGCATGTGTATATATTTATCATATGTGTACATATAAACACACAAAGATGTGACTTATTCACTATCCAGCAACGAAGGATGCTCAGTGTCCTCTCTGTTTGGTTTGTAATTTGTGTGCACACAGACAAAACGTATTAAATTTAGAACTTTGACATGAATGCAATTGCTAGGCAATTCAATTTGCTGGGACACATAAAGCAAGGTTTGCCTCAGTGTCCTTCGTGAGCACAGCACTGAACCAAGCAGCTTTGTTCATACATGATAGCCACTTGAGCTGCGGACCAGACCATTTTCAGGCTTGTGGTCATGTTTGCCTAATGCCAGAGCTAAACTCGTTTACTGGAGAAGAGGCAGTATCCCTTGAGGCCTTTATTGGCTCATTAAAACTGCTTTGAACCAAGGGGAAAGGTGGGATATACATGCTTTAATAAATAAATACATTGGTTTGTATGTAAAGAATGAAATCACATGCAGATTGTCCCCTGCACAGTGAGCAGGGTATGAGCTGAGCTGGCAGGTGATCGAGCATGACTATTTGAATTCATCCATCGTGATCTATTTGAATTCAGTATGCCATCAGAGCGAATAACCTGAAAGTTAATAATTTTCAAGGAAAAATTCCTATTTTCAGGGTCTGAGGAAAATCTCAAAATATCTTCACAGAAACAATGAAAAGCTGGTTTTAGGGGACAGAAGTGTTGGTCTGCAGTAGAAGAGCTAGACTTGAGTCCAGTGGCACCTTAGAGACCAGCAAGATTTTTGAGGTATAAGCTGTCAAGAGTCATAGCTCCCTTCATCAGAAACCCTGACGAAGGGAGCTTTGGACTCTCAAAAGGTTATATCCTGAAAATCTTTTGGTCTCTAAGGTGCTACTGGGCTCGAATAAAATGCTGCTCATTTGTGATGTTACAGAATTGGAAAATGTCATAACAAAAGCATCAGTGGCCAATTTAATGCTGCTATATTTTTTATTGTACTTAGCTAAGATTAAAAATTACATGACAGTTTCCCTGAGCTGTACGTACATACGTGCAATCAAGTCGCAACTGAGTTAACATTGACCCCAGCAAGGGGCTTTCCAGGCAAGTGAGAGGCAGAGATGGTTTCCCATTGCCTTCTTCTGCAGAGTCTTCCTTGGTGATCTCCCATCCAAGTATTGACCGTGCTTAGCTTCCGAGATCTGATGAGATCGGTCTGTACCATGCCACCTTCCGTCCTCTTTGAGCTACAGCTACTGTTAACTGGAATTCCCACCCTATAGGAAATGTCAGCATTGTAAACCAGGTTTTCCAAAGAAATATTTGACCAGTACATTTCCCAAGCAAGAATGTAAAGTTATTTTTTTTTGCCTGATTCATTAAGCATGCATGTACTTTTAATTTTGTTAAAATTTAATGTTATTAAAATTATCAGATAACTAATGGAAGATGTCACGCTGTGTTATTTAGGTTTTGATGTTTTGAATGCTTTAAGATGCCTCTCCAAATTCAAAGGGACTTATTGCCAGTGAGTGTACACAGAATTACTGTCTGAGGCTTCTTCCATCATAATACCTTTGGCTATAGTTTGTTTCCCTTCAGCAGTTCTGCAGCATTTCAGTATGTCATTGCATTCTGTTCCATAGAATAACAAAAATCAAAGCTCTCACAATTATGATTACCAATTATGATACACTTTATACACATTGCCTGAATGTAATTTTAAACAATGTTTTTAATAATTTTGTGTACATCGAACCATCAATGGGGCTGCTGAGGACCTGTGATTAATGCCTGCATGTCAGCTCAAAATGTCTGGTTTTGGGGTCATTCCGGTTTTTGGATGTCCGGTTAAGGGATAGTCAACCTGTTTCTAATGATTTTGTTTCCCTTTTCTGGATTGCTTTCTTAGTACCTCATATGAAATGATCATGTGTCTATATTATCTAATCAGATTTAACATTTCATGGTAAATAAAATTTTAAAAATCATTTGGGCATTCTGGTTTATCATTAGCTGGGAGAAGGAAAGGTTTAAGTTGCATATTCTTCCTAGACAGTCCTACTAACCTATTAGAGGTTTTCTGATCAGTGGGAGTCAGGATTCAAAATTTTGACAAGTTCGAGCAAGGGGCTGCCTCTTAGTATTATTGCTAGTTGATTGCTCTGAGGGTTGGATTTTTACATTAACCTATAACAACTACAACACTGTTAATAAATGTGAATTTTCTCAGAGCAGAGCAAGACATAATACAGTTCCCCTGATTGCCATTTACTGTAATTGTCAATAGGGCAAAATGTGGTAGATGCTTACATTGGAGTGGCATGCATTTTCTATAACCCTCATATTTTGGAAAGAGTTTTGCTTTCTAGAGAGGCATAATCCCTTTCTGTCTTGCAGTGGGATCACATTATATAGTATCCTCTGTGTGTGTGTGCTGTCAATTCACAGCTGACTTACATAGTGTCCTAGTAGTGATCGAAAGCATTATGCCTACGGTAGGGGTCCCCAACCTTTCTGAGCCTGCGGACCCCTGGGAATTCTGACACAGAGTAGTGGGCACAGCTGCAAAATGGGTGTTTCAGGAGGTGGAACCAACACAAAATTTCAGGGAGTGAGGTTATGCATTAATAGTAAATTTTCAACATCTTCAGACAGTTGCTCTGTTTAGCCTTTTAAAATGAGCATTTTGTTTAAAAGGTGCTTTTTGCTTACTCACAGCTTACCTTCACTCAAATCTTATTGGCCAATAAGAAGCCCTGATGGGCGAAAGCTCCATGTGACTTTCTAAAAACGCTTGGTGGGCATCAGAAAAGGGGTCAGCGGGTGCCATGTTGCCCTTGGGCACCGTGTTGGCCTAAAGGAATGGCTAATGGAGCTGAAAAGATTGTCTCTCAAACGTTTAAGAATGTAACTGGGCCCCCAGGGTGTGGGTGGGAGAACCCATGATACTACCATTTTGCTGAAGATAAGCTGGCTTTTGTCAGTGCTTGGACGGCAGATCCCCTGGAAGCCAATGTATGCCATCTTGCGTTCCATAGTGGACAAAAGGCAGGATATATGTGTGTGTGGGTGTGGGGGGGATAGTTTAGCTTTATGTAATAAACTATGTTCTGTCATTGCAAAATAAAGTTGTGTTCCTCCCTTACAAGGGGGTAAGCCTCATCAACGTCCTGTTTAGTATAGAGCTGCTCACCAAGAACTGTTGATTTGCCTGAGCCTCTGAGAAATTTTCTCACAGTTCTGCCTGTGGAGCCTGTCACTAGCAGTCAAATAAGGACAATTTTACCATTCTCTCCTGCTGCTCTTTTTTCCCCCTGCAGTGCCAGTACATATATTTGTTATTCTTTATAACTCCCTTTGAAGTTGGGAATCCAAGGGGAATCTAAAACCGACCAGATGTTTCTGCTGCTGGAGACTCAGAAGGCTAAGAGTTCCCAGTTTAGATGAAACTTGGTGCTGTTAATGATGCTGTTGCTGCTAAAATTATCTCTTTATGACCTGTATTTATTATTTATTTGTTTGATTCTTGCACTTATCATCCAGAAGAGGTGATACTTCATGTCACGTGCCCAGGAGGGAGGGAGTGGTGGTGGAAGAATTATCCAAGCAAACAGTAAGTCAGCAACTGCTTGTGTGGATTTCCCTCATGGGGTTTAAGTTCCACAACTCTGCTAGTTTCCCACCCACACTGTTTTGTGTTACATTTCTAGCAAGAGAGAATAACTTCTGTGCTGCATTTAGTTTGGATATGCTGATCAGTCCAGTTAGGGGGTCGATGCAAAGCAAAAGCAAAAGGTATGAGTATGTGCACGTGACCAGGGTAACCCTGGATAGCCTAATCTCGCCAGATCTCAGAAGTTTAGCAGGGTCAGCCCTGGTAGCTAAATGGAAGGGAGATCATCAAGGAACTTCAGGGTCACTGTGCGGAAGTAGGCAATGGCAAACCATCACTGAACCTCTCTTACCTTGGAAACTCCATGGGGTAACCGTAAGACAGCTGTGACTTGGCGGCAAAAACAACAAAAAACATGTACATGTGCCCAAGGTGTCCTTCAGCTATGGCCAGGACCCAGAAAGATGGTTTCTGTGTGGCCAAGACTTTAGACATGCTAGATGTATTTTTCTTGAACATCCAACCGTACTTCCATGACGCAAACTGCTGTTGAAAGTCTGCTCAATTTCAAAAGGGGCTAAGCTGTGCATGTGTGTAAGAAATACAAGCATGCATCCCTGGAACTGCGTTGTGTTTTGAAATATGTTTTGGAAGCATTTTTTTAAAGCTTCTAGGATGTCACAAATTGGGAAGGATATCTATTTTTTTTAAGCTAAAATCCTCCTCTCCTCCTTACCATCCCCTTAACTTAATATTATGAGACTGCAAATATTGCAGGATCTCTTCCTGTGTATTCTGAAATGGAAGATCCTTAGCTCTGCCTGAACAGGAGGGGGGTAAAACACAATAAAAACATAAGAGCTCCCAAGGGTTATATACCATGGAAAGCATACAGAAAATTTAAGGCTTCCTTTGCTGGATTTATATTTTAAAAAATCCAAACCACAGAATTCTGATCCTAATCCAGACCACAATGTTTTCCAACCTTTGGAGGAGTTAGTTTCAGAGATTATTTAATTTAATAAAATCTCTTTGGTTGATAGATGTGTTTTCAGTGCTTTAAAACACCATACTCCCCTCTCAAAGTCAGCTCAGCTACTGGCATAGAAAAAACGTCCCTGTATTTTCACTTATAGTTTCCCTGCTACAAAGTTAGAACCACTACCCTCAGGTCTTTGTTGTTTTCATCAGTCTGTCATCAGACTGAGTGCCTACCGGGTGTGCTTGAAACCTGTTTAAGGTCTCTGAGGAATTCAGTGTTTTGCTTTACTTTTATCTCTTCTGAAAATAATCTGTTGCCTCAATAGTTTGCTTAGTTCATATCCTTCTGGTCTCCAACCTGCTCCCAGACTCACCTGGCAATTAGCAGGCCGAGATGGAGAAAGCCCAATCTGAAAAAGGGTGAGCGTGGGCAAAGATGCAGTTCTGTAAGGCTGTAGAGCGACTTCCTGATGTGCCACATGACCAGTTGGGTAGATGGCTTGGCGACAGGCCCTTTAACTCATGGCCACAGCATGAGTAGGGTTGCCAGGTCCCTCTTCACCACCAGAGTGAGGTTTTGGGAGCAGAGCCTAAGGGGGGCGGGGTTTGGGGAGGGACTTCAATGCCATAGAGTCCAATTGCCAAAGCAGCCATTTTCTCCTGGGGAACTGATCTCTATTGGCTGGAGATCAGTTGTAATAGCAGGAGATCTCCTGCCACCAGCTGGAGGTTGGCAACCCTAAGCATGAGCATTGAAGAGAAGAGCCAGGCGGGAAGGGGACAACAATGGGGATGAGCCAGGAAAGGTTCCTACATCCGCCTCAACCTACAACATCACTTCCTGTCCCATAGTGAATCAGGGCTTGCTACTGGGCCTTCAAGGCTTGCAGCCCAGGCTTCAAAAGAAGCTAGGGCACTGGCTAAGAGTAGGGAGGACTTTCTCCCCAGGCTGTGAGGGAGAGGCAGCAGGTGAAAGCAGTCACCTTCTCTCTCTATTATGAGGCCTAGCTGGTCCTAAAAGGGAGACAACACCAGGCATAGAGAAATAGGCAAGTGGCACCTTGTCTCTCTATAAGTAAGTACAGGCTTCACAGTATCCTCTCCCACCATGTCTTCCAGTCTTGGGTGGGTTGGGGGAGGGACATCATGCTGAATAATTATATTGGAGGCTTTGTAAGGAAGACTTCACCATTAGCAGAACAATCACAGGATCCAACCTTTTGTATCTAAAATGTGCAAACTTGTACACAAATGGGTACACTTACTTCTGGAAGCCTTGAAGCACATCAGTATATGACTGCTCATTCCATATACTGAAATACTTTCTTGTCTTTAGTCTAGAAAGATATAGATTGTTGAAAA
Organism: Euleptes europaea; assembly: GCF_029931775.1. Taxonomy (NCBI): domain Eukaryota; kingdom Metazoa; phylum Chordata; class Lepidosauria; order Squamata; family Sphaerodactylidae; genus Euleptes; species Euleptes europaea. The sequence continues at coordinate 31,112,705 of NC_079323.1, forward strand.
TGAAATATCCTACCTTCTGATGCCGAAATCCCTACACCTTAATTGAATGGGAAGGAAAAAGAAGGGGTGAAATCGAGCATTGTCACAGGCATTTGTTCTTATCCTTTTAATTTGGTTGGGTTATTTCTTTTTTGTCACACAACATATTGCTCTTGCAATTGATGTAGCATAAATCCAAGGTTTAGATGTTGGGGGTTTCAGTAAGGAAAACTCTTTTAGAGAAGTTTTCTCCCCATTAAGCTTGCTCTCAGAAGTTTTTCTTAATTGACATCATCAGAAATTAGTATCCTGCCAAGAGACAGGTTTTCTTGACCCTGTTACCAGAAAACAACACAAAGTAGGACCCATCCTGAGGTTGAATAATGTAATTGCTTTTAACGTTCTGCCTAAAATCCCAAGACAAATATAGTCTACTTCAAGCCTCTCTTGTTGTATATTAGCATTAGAGATAAATGTTGAGTGTTTTTAATACATTGCTGTGTCTTGTAACAAAAAAAAAAAAAACATTCTCAAGGCCCCTTACAATAAAATAAAATAAAATTATAAATACAATGAAAAATTAACAATAATCCTTAAAATCAGTACAAGTGTTCAAATACTCCCACCCCTGCCAAAAAATAATAATAATAATATTGACAGCTAAGCAGCATTGACACACACACACACAAAACAACTCAAGAGGGATGGGGGAGACTTTGGCTGGGAAACAAACTCAAAATAGCCAGCAAGCAAACGGAAGCAGAGTAGTTGTTTTACTAATGGGACACCACAAAAGAAAGGCCCTGTCTGTAGTAGCCACCTCTCACCTGGAGGAAGGGTAGGGGAGAGCACAGAACAAGGTTTCTGTTGAAGATTTTAAGAGTTCACATGGGAGCAGTCAGACCGTGAGGTATCTTGGCCCTAGACCATTTAAAGCTGTGAAAGTGAATTGTGTCTGGAAACTAATTGGAAGCCCATGAAGGTCTTTCAAAACTGTAGGTGTGTGTCCCCAGTAACCTTTTCCAGTTAGCCACACTGTAGAGTTCTGAAACAATTAAAGCTTCTAAATAATCTTCAGCAGCTGTTGCATTTAAAGTACATTGCGGTAATTTAATCTGGATGTGATCACATGGGGTGACCAGCTTTTGTTTTTTCAGAACATTTTTCTTGTCCTATTTTTTACGGTTGGTAAAAAAAAATACCCTAAAGTTGCTGTGCGCTACAGATGAGACCCATGCCTTCATCTGCAGACGCAGATCAAATAACATCCTCCAAATTTACTTCTTCAGATAGAATGGATACTTCAATTATTTGTTAGCTGTGTTGTTGACCAGCAGTACTGCAATCTTATCTGGAATACATTCCAGTTTTTTGGCCTTCATCCAGCCTATTATTATTTCCAAATATGCATTTAGAATATCCTGAGTCACCTAAAAAGAACACATAGAGCTGGTGATACCCTGGATGACCTTAAGAACATAAGAAAAGCCATGCTGGATCATACCAAGGCCCATCAAGTCCAGCAGTCTGTTCACACAGTGGCCAACCAGGTGCTTCTAGGAAGCCCACAAGCTTTTCCAAGTGGCTTCATATAAAGTTAGCCTGTAAATATAAAGGACCCTTGCAATGTATGCATGACTCCAAGGTATGCATGGACAATGCATGTTCAATGTACACACGGCTCTAGTGCCCCACCAGGACAGGTGTAGAGGGTTTATGTTGACCAACAGCATGACTTGGTCTGCCTGAAACAACAAAGGATGATAAGCTTTGTTATGTGTAATGATATAATTGTAAACAGAAGTCCTGTTCTGCAGCACAGTCTATCTGGCTAAGAACAATTTCCTTGGACAGGTGACATGTTTTCACAGTCTTAAGCCTTGCTATCGGAAATCCCTTTCAGTGGAAATCGACTTTGGAGTTTATACATGCACAGCATATATTCTGACACAAAACCCGTGGCCTGTCCCCAAGTTTATTTTGGTAGGGAGGAGTGGGGAAATTGAATTAAAGATAATATCTTAGTTGACAGTATGTTATTTCTGAAGGTGCTGCATTTATTCAAATACAAGATTGTGTTTTTTAAACTTTTCAGAGGCTTTTTAAAGGAGGGAGTCATCTCAAATTTGGATACAAATTTATATAGATACAGATAAAGAGTGCCTATAGAGAGAGGCAAGAGAGCATGCAGCCTGGTTGCACAAGCTGCAAATGCTGCTGGTGCATTCTTTCTGTCTTGGCCAGGAAGTGCAGATGGAGAGAAAGGCCAGCCTTCATCAGCTGGGGAGGAGGCTGGAAGTTGCCCATGTGACTGAGTTGTGGGTAGGGTTGCCAACCTCCAGGTGGTGGCTGGAGATCTCCCACTGTTGCAACTGATCTCCAGCTGATAGAGATCAGTTCCCCTGGAGAAAATGGCCATTTTAGCAATTGGACTCTATGGCACTAAAGTCCCTCCCCGAACCCCGCTCTCCTCAGGCTCCACCCCCAATATCTCCAGGTATTTCCCAACCCAAAGCTGGCAACCCTAGTTGTGGGGCTAGGGTTGCCAGGTCCCTCTTCACTACCAGCGAGATGTTTTGGGGCGGATCCTGAGGAGGGCGTGGTTTGGGGAGGGGAGGGACTTCAATGCCATAGAGTGTGGTTGAGCTGTGGGCGCTCTTTTGCTTGACCAGAATGTGTGGAGGAGAAGAAAGGCCAGTCCGACTGCTAGGAATGGGGCTGGAAGCAGCCTGTGCGACCAAGTTGCAGGGGGTGCGCTCTTTTCCTTTTGCAGCTTGGGGTGGGGTGCTGGGAAGATAAAGTTTGATTGGAGGAGGACACCGCTGGCTGGCTGGTCTCTTTTTAGAGGGGTGGGTTATCTTAGATTCAAAATCATCTGTTTTTATGTATAACCTTTTTTAAAGGGAACTGTCTTATATTCAGGGTCATCTTCCTTTTGAGTAAATATGGTACCACATGTTTCATCTGGAAGTATTTGACTACAGTTTGCACTTATATCATTAACATTTTATTGGTCTTTACTATTGTACATTCAAGTAGAGAGTTAAGGCTTTTATTCCTTCCATAAAGAACAAGAATTTCTCAGTTTTTGGTGTTTACATTGACCTTTTTTTGTGCATTAAATCTGCAGTAAGTGGAAGATGGTTAAGTTTGTTTCCCACATTGAGGTCCTGGACAGTCAGTCAACCAGTGATATATATGCCATTCCTAGCTACCTGCAGGCATTAGTAAGTCACTATTTAACTGTCCAAGGCTGGATTAGCATTTTGGTGAGAGGCTTCCCTATGAATTAGATTCTCTGTGAATTAGGTCCAATTATTTCAGCTGTTTCTTGTTAAACATAAAGCATTTCCAAATGCACATAAATTTTAACAACATTGGCTTGGAACCTTATGGCTAACTTTAGTAGCTATTCTCTCTCCCCCCCACCCCCAAATTTCTTGAACTCTGATCACATTACTAAGTGGCAATAATCATGGGCCTTGGGGAAAATTAACAGAAGTTTAACTTGGTGATTTTTGCATTGCAACTATGTGCTGTGTCAAGATATCTTATTCTTAGCATGGCAACACAGTTTTTTCTAAAAAAAACAATTGAAAATAGCAGAAAAATCTGAAATCTTTTTTTTAAAATTGGGGGGTTAAAATCCCTCAAAACAATAAAAGCAACACCTCTAGCTTTAAGAAATGACTGCCCTCAGTGGCCACTGCTAGGCCACCAGACATTATTGCCAGGCTTCAGGTCTTGGTTTCTGTTATTAAAATGTAGGGGGCAGGGGCAGGGCTTTTTCCAGGGCTGTTTTCACCTTTGAGGAAAGACTTGCTACCATGCAACTTGCATAACTCACTCAGACCAGGCTGCTGACTACTATTGAACAGCAGTCACTGCACAACAGCTTAGTATGGTTAGAGTTTCAGACTAGAATTTGAGAGACTCAGGTATAAATCCCCACGCTGATATAGAAGCTCACTGGGTGACCAAGTCATTCTCACATTCTCAACCTAAACTTCCAGGGTTGTTGTGAGGATAAAGTGGAGGAGAAGAGAATGATACAAGCTGCTGTGGAGAAAGGTCATGGTATAAGTGAAATAATAAATATAGCCAAAGATGGAGGGCAAATAAAAGGTAGGTTAGTTAGTGAGTGGGAAGGAGAGAGAGAAGCAGGGTGCTGTGGGTCTGCCTGCCTATGCCTCCTCAGATGAGGAAGCTGGCTCCTATCCTTGGATTCTGCAGGAAGACCCGCCAGACGAGGAGGAGACTGTGAGGTGCAGAGGGAGAGTCTCAGGCTGAGGCCAGCATGCCACACCCTCAGCCCTGCAGCCTGGGACCTGAAGCAGAAGCCCTACAGCCACCAGCCTCACTCCCAGAGTCACCAGAGCCCTTGGAACACCAGAGAAGGCAGGGTCGGATAGAGGCACAGGATCAGCGCCTTAGTTCATAGCTGGCAGCTCAGCACCACTCAACCTCTGCCTGTGAGCTTGAGTCACCATAGGATCAGGTCTGCCAATCACAAATGCTGCTCAGCCATTGATGAGTTGCACCTATCCTTGGATGAGTCAGCAGGTTGATGAGTTGCACCTGTCCCTGAATGACACAGCAGGGCTTTCCCATACAAGCAGCCGGGAAAGGGAAAGTCCGTGTGGAAGCAACTTGTCTACAACTCTGGGCCTGCCATTGTTTCTTGCTTCATTCTGAACCTGGAGATTGTTTCCAACTCTATGTTTCTATGATTCTGTGACCTGGACCCTTCATCGAACACTGAATATTCCCTCTCCACTGTTGACCTGCTGCCATGGCATCTGCTTCCAGAACAGGGGGGCAGGCAGGCAAAGCAGTGAGAAGAAGGTGGGCGATTGAGTCAAGTCCTCCACACACAAGTCTTGTGGAGAAGGAAAAAGAATGACAGAGAAGGGTTCTGATGGAGAAAGAGTGACAGATAGAGGGTGTGGGGAGAAAGAGTGACGGAGAAGAGGTGGGGAGAGGGGAGAAAGTAAAGGCAGAGGGAATGGCGTGTCTCTCCTTGCAAATTCCTTGAAGGTTCCCTTGTAAAGATATATTTCTGAAACTGATAGGCCTACACAACTTAGCATGTGCTTTCACAAGTGCTCCATGTCAAATTTTATTTCCCACACTATCGTATTACCTTTTGTGGGATTAAGGGTCAAAAAAAAAGTCAGTTTGCACAAATGCAACAATACTGTAGTGTAGCATAGCAGAAAATGTCAGAAACCACAAAGTAGACAGGCATGTACAAACTCAAACACTTGCCTTCTCACAATAAATAGGCAGATAAAATTAACAAATTGTCTGCAATGAATATGCATGTTTGTAAAAATGAGATGGAATGGCCAGAAGAGGGACCTTGTAAAAAAATCTAGGGTTTGTGTACTGGGTTATTTTCACTTCACATAGAAATCACTGGGGGGGAAACACATTGCTTCTCAACCTTTTGACTAAGATCAAATAGAATATAAGCAAAAGCAGAAATACAGAATGAGCATATCAAATAAACACTACAAGTTACTTTCCGTTGCACAAGAGAAGGTCTCAAGGGCCATCTTAAAATGCATTAAGTGTATAGACTTGTAAAAATCAACTATATGCCAATCATTGATTTGTCACAAGCATTTAAATGATCCATGAACCCTCATGTGTTAAACAATCAAGGCTCCTTCTGATGCTTATATTATTTTTTAAAGGCAGCTCTGTGTGGGTTTGTTTGTTTATTCTCTTTTAGTACATTGGGGGAAAGTATGCTTTCTATCATTTTCATCATCAAATGACTAGTTATTCTTAGTCCACTTATAACTATATATCTCTTGTTTTCATTAGACCTTAATACTGTATATTTGATGAAAACTGAATGTGTGAACTATTTCCATTGAAAAGCATTGATTTTGAGGTTATACAAAGATATGTCGGTGGTTCTTTTGGTGGTGTTATATCTGTGATGGCCCATTTGTACAAGTCACCACTGAATGTTGGAGTTACCTGGTCATAAACATCTGTGTGTGAATCAACCCTTAATCTAAAGATGATATCCAGGATCAAAGAAAAAAGTTGTTCTTATCTACTTACTTTCTTATTTATTGTCACGGGCAAAGATAAATACAGGCTAATATTGTCTGTAAAGAACAGCTGTCAGGAGAAATATGTTGTTTCTGTATATTAGATAGAAGTTCTGTTTCTTCTTCCTTCTTCCCATCCTGCTGCCCCATTTAAATCAAAAGCTTTCATGCCTTTTTCTGACTAGAGAGTTGTTTGATTTAATCGAAAAGTGTCTTTGCACTAGAGGAGAGGCTCTGCCACTTTCATGGATTTTCCACTAGATACTCAGATACCCCATGCCTTCATCCCACATTGTTACCAGTAGTCTCTTGACCCTCAGGATCAGGCTCTTGAGCAGGATAGACAGAAATGGGAATATCCAGAAGCAGTCTTTTTTCCTTTAGCCCTTAGAAGCCCCTTGATCCATTGATCTTGAGCAGCATGATTTAAATTCTAATGTTTGAGGTATATGAGGACTGAAATAAATCTTGCCACTGACAATGTAGCCTTGGGATCCCTGTCACTTAATAAAAAAGGCATTATGTCAGACACAGTGGCATTAGATTTATATGTTAAAAGGGGAGAGATAACACAATCTAAGTTCCTCATAAAAGCAGCATTCCAAAAGAACATGAGCTAATGAATCAATAGAGCCAGAAGAGCAAGGGCAGGTCCTGTCTGGGTATGGTATATTCAAAATTCTGCCTTGCATAACTGTAGAGGGGTTAGCATTCAGTCTAGCTAAACAGAAGGCTCTAATAAGTATAAGCAGGCAAACCGTGTGGTGGTGGTATTCTGAAAAACTGAGATAAACAAACGCGGCGTGCACAGAAACAGGCTTCTGGCTTGTGGCTCTTAAGACCCAACACATTTATCCTATATAGTGTCTTATTCCTGTTCCACTGATAAAAGAAAGGAGATATTATCTCAGTTACGCAACAGCCCTTTCAACTGAATGGCTTCTTGTCTGGAGGTCCTGTATCTCTGAACAATGCCTTTTTGGAAGGCAATGGCATGATCTGCATTGCCAGTGGAATAGGTTAGAGTAGTGGGGGGGATTGTCATTCATGTTTGAAAGAGAGTGCTGTGTAGTTCAGGTGAATAGCTAAGGAAGACTTTTGTTTCCAAGGTGATAACTATTGCTTCTGCTGGGTTTATATTATTTCTATTCTATGATAGAAAGCAAGTGACAAACTTTATTACAAGATAACTGAAATCTTAGAGTTTAAGGACCTCATGAGGTCTCAGAACGTAAGAAATAAAGTAAAAGGGGGACATATCTAAATGGCGGAGCAAATGCTTTGTATACTTGACAATCCATGTTCAGATCATGGCATCTCCAGATAAGGAGTCTCAGGTAACAGGGCTGGGAAGGGCCCTTCTTCAGAAACCACAAACAGTTCTGTTCAGGAACCGCAGTAAGATTACCAGGATTGAGTTAGACGGTTGGTTAGTAGGCACCTTTGTATGACAACTCCATTGGTATACAACCAATAAACTTTTTTAGAAAGTGGAGATTAGCTATAATTCTTCAAGGTGTATAATGAAAAAGACAAAAATGAGAACTGAGAAAGCCAGTCCTTCAGCAACAAAGATATGTACACCTAGATGTGATAACTGCATGAATCTTGGGTGGTACACACAATGAGCAACACATCCCCCAATGACCCCATTTATTCATTCTGCAGACCTATCTAGAACTAGGAGAAGTCATTAGAAATCAGAATTAGAAATACAGTGGAGAAATACTTTAGCTTCTCACCCAACATCTCTTTGGCTCTCTCACCCAACAGCTGAACATACGATTATATGAAGCTGTCTTACACTAAATGAGACTGCCATTGGGGGTTATCATCAGTGAGAGCCAGTGTGGTGTAGTGGTTAGGAGTGGCAGACTCTATTCTAGAGAACTGGGTTTGATTCACCACTTCTCCACATGAGTGGTGCACTTCAATCTGGTGAACTGGGTTGGTTTCCCCACTCCTACACATGAAACCATCTGGGTGACCTTGGGCTAGTCACAGTTCTCTTAGAACTCTCTCAGCCTCACCTCACAAGGTGTCTATTGTGGGGAGAGGAAAGGAAGGAGATTGTAAGCTGGTTTGATTCTCCTTAAAAGGTAGAGAAAATCAGCATATAAAAACCAACTCTTCTTATTCTTTTTCTGATGGCATGATATCACTTTCAAGAAAAACCTGCAAGTGACTCTCTAGGAATCTCCATAAAGTCTTTGGTTTTACCACAGAGTTATTGGTCATTCCTAGAGAAGACTGATATAACTTTCAGGTTTTCCTCAGAAATGACATCACCAACAGTGATTTCCTCCCCGCCCCCCCTACCATCTGCTGGAGTGCTGGCGGGCAGATCTCCCGCCGGCAGAGGGTATATGGCAATCCCAAGTGAGACCCATTTGTTGATGTCACTCAGTTTTGTCTACTTTGATGGGCAGCAGCTCTCTAAGGGTATCGGGCAGAGAAAGAATTTTCTCAGCACATCTATCTGATACCCTTTAACTGGAGATGCAAAGGACTGAACCTGGGACCTTCTGTATGCAAAGCCATGTACTCTACTAGTGATCCATGGTTTTTCCCTAGTTATCAAACGAACAGTTATTGTCAGAGCTCGAGGAAGCCATTCTTGTCCCTTCTGAATGGATTTGTATATATGTAAACCCAGGGCTGGTGACCAGGTACATTTTTTATATGTAGGATAGAACTATCTGCATATTTATTTATTTATTAACATATTTATTCTCCACCTTTTGCACTTTTCATAGAAGGCAGCTTACAAAACAGTGCTAACACCATTGTACAAAACAATTAAAATATAATCTTAAAAATTAAAACACAGGCAACCCAACCAGTATTGTTCCCCCTGAAACTATATATGTCAACCTTCATCCAATACATTTTTAAATTCAGTTTCTAGGAAAAGGCAAGGCAGATGGAATCCCTTTTCCCTCTCATGCTGATGGAGTGGCCAGTGTGGTTGAGATGTCACTCGCTCAAAGTTGCTCCTAGGAGAAAAAGGAGATCTGAACCAGGAAGAACAACGTTCAAACTAATCATAGCCATAAGATAAACCACGTGTGGGTTGTTGGAGAGGGACTGATCTCCTCTCAGCCACGTTGCAAACAATTGAGTAGGCCAAGCAAGCCCTGCAGAGGCAGAGTTCCAGGAGGCAAATGGAAACCCATCTTCTCTCACACACTGATGGAATGAGTGGTATAGAGGGGCAGTGGAGATGTATACAGTATGAGTTGTATGAATGGTTATAGCTGTAGGCATATGCACAAAAGTGTATTATCTGCCTCAATTAATGGTATATATTGCTTTATTCTTTAAGCTGCAGAACATATTAATTGTAAAATATTTAAATGTTTATAAAAATGTCAAAATACTGAGCTGTGTGTGTGTGTGTGTAACCGTATATGCTCGTGGCTATATTTATTGTTCTTTTTTCTTGGCCCCTTATGTAGTACAGAATATTAATAACTAAAACAATTATGAATTTTAAAACAGATGCTCAGAATTTTCAAACTAGGCCCTTCCATTGTGATAAGTTACGTCCAGTTCAATAAGGGAAAATGAATTCCATCTGTGATTCGATCTTTAGGAATATGGAAAGGTGCAGTATCTTTGTCAGTGGAAAGAGTATGATAATATTAATTGAAAGAGAAATTACAAGGAGCAATTACTTCCTGCTGTGCCTTTCATGCATTGCTGTCAGTTTTTCTACTTTGATAAGAAAAGCTGGGCATGTGGTGCCATTAGCAGGCATTCCCAGTGGTTGGAAGCCTGGTAGATTGGGTGCGGGTCTGTCTTTGAGTAGGCACAGCCAGATTTTTTTTATAAGTAAGAGAGGAAGAAAAGAAAGAGAAGACATGTTCCAAAAGTAGCATTGTAAGTCTGTTGCAGAAAAAGACAAGGAATGCTATACCCCTTAAAAAGTGCCATTCATTACAGAAGAACATTCATAGGTAAGAGTATTCTTCACCAGTTGCAAAAATCTTCTTTGTCAGAATTAGGTATTATACAGACACAAAGGCACAGGATGTTGTGAGAGGGATTGTAATATAAGGAGAGGTTTTACAGTATAGTAGTTAATATACTTGGACTAGAGCCCTAGGAGAACTGAGCTCAGGTTTACTCCTCTGTGAAGCTCATTGAGTGAACTAGGGTCAGTCACTCTCCTAGCCTGACCCAAGGGATAAAATAGGAGGAAGAGCCATGTATGCCACCCTAAACTCCAAGGAATAAGGGCAGTATTTAAAAAAATGTATAGATATACAATGGAACATATTCAGGCGGAATAATACCATATATCATTCAACCCAGTGACTTTAACAATATTCTGTCAGTAGACATCAGCAAGCCTAGATGGTCATAGGCTCAAGTACATTTGGGCCTTTGCAGGTTGTTAAATCTGCGTATATGTAAGTGACCTAGCCAATCCCAAACTTGATCAATATGAAAAGATACTGGATTGGTTTTCATATAACGTTCAGACAAGTCTGAACTGTTTTTAAAAGATTCCCCATCATTATGTCTTATCCTCCTAATATCTTTTGGTCGTATGTAGGGTTTGGGAGGGTGGTTAACCACTGTAGAGAAATTCAGAACAGGAGACAGAATCACCAGCTCCAAAACAAATTCTTGCCCTGTAGAGAATCTTCAGCTGTAGAATGAAAAACGTTCGTGGCTAGCAAGGAACAGAGAACATAACCAGGTATTACAGAGAAATGCTTGTAATAAGAGTGGAGTGGTGTCGTGGTTTAGTCTCAGATTAGAATCTGGGAAACCTAGGTTCAAATCCCCACTCGTGCCATGGAAGCTTGCTGGATGACCTTGCTGGGTGATCTGACCTACCTCACAGGGTTGTTGTGAGGATTGTTCTTTAGAACAGGGTTGTTGTGAGGTTGTTCTTTAGAAGTCTATCGTATGCTCTAAATTTGGGGGACTTACAATCTTATTGTTGGTTACATCAACACATGGCCAAAAAGGATTTCTTCTGACCAGTTCATCTAATTACTTCGGCTTTAATATGCTCCTTATCCTTAATGAGCAGAATAAAGGGTCCCTGTTCTTATCTCAGATTTCAAGACAGCCTTTCAAAGACTTGGCTTTTAATGTTTTATGGTTTCTCCCTCAATGGCTGCAAGGTTCTGAGTAAATCACTAATCAGTTAAATAGTTCACATAATGGACCCCCCAAAATGTAGGTTGTTAATTATTTTTTCAGTACAATGGCAATTTAATGTACCTCAATAGAGCATCATGGCAATACCTGAAATAGCTGTGGACCTGCTTCAGAACTCTAACAATTATTTTTGCTTACATAGCACCAGGCTTTTGAGGATATTGATGCACTTCGCAGTCACTAATGGCTAGAACTTTATGTCCAACCTGGGGAGGTACTTAAGTAGTATTAGCATCACTTCCAGGTAAGGAAACTGGTGCATAGAGAGGACAAGTGACTTTTCCAACCTCTTACAGTGTATTAGTAGTACTGCTGGGAAATCAAATCTTATTAGGGTGGGTAAGAGAATGAAACAAAATCTGAGGTATATGCCTAGTTCTTACAACTAAAGTAGTAAACCTCTTTCTCAGCTGTGCCATTTCAGACAGCAGTGGGGGTTCATATGATGGAACGATATCCATACAGTTTCCTGTTGGTAGAAAAGCAGCATGTCGGGGTGTGGGGGGGAAACTAGGTTGTAACTCTTCACAAAGTCTTCAGTTTTTTCTGTGTGAAGCATTTGGGGGGCATGGAAGAACATTCAATTATTTATTTATTTGTTTACATTATTTATAGTCAGCCTTTCTCATTGGAACTCAAGATGCCTTACACAATATAAGTCAGTGTGCTCAATATAATAAGACATCTGAGAAGTGAAGTAATAGGATTGGGATTATAGAAATCTGAAAACTAAACCATAGGTATTAGACACGAGATGTAAATAATGACAAAAAGTGGAATTACATAGGTAAAAAACAATATAGTGAGAGCAAGGTAATACATGCAACAAAGAAATACAGCAATGTAGCCACAGTCCCATTACTTTTATTAAAGCGACTTCTTGAACCATTGCATTTAAAATAGAACCCTGTTGCTTTTATACAAATGCCCTCCTGAACCATTCCGTTTTCTGTAGTTTGCGGAATGGCAGAAATGTGGGGCTTCCTATCCATCTCAGGCATGCCATTGCACATGGTGGGGGCCACAACAGAGCATGGGTGGTTGCTGATCTTGTTCATGTACAGGGAGAGTCCTCACCAGCAATATGAAGTGGTACAGTCCACAGGTTTACCGCTTCGTTTTCTGTTGACAAGTACTATGTGTGCACAATCCAGGCATGTGTTTGGCTCATTAATCAGCATGTCTCTGCCGTATTACTTACCTTTCTTTAGCACAGGGGTATGCTGAGCTCTTTTTTTCTCTTTTCTAGTAGCATCCACAATGGCTTTTCTGAAGATAACCCACTGAGTGTTGTCACACACAACACGAAAGGCAAAGATGTCTGAATTCAGGGCAAATCAATGAATCAGGTGCATGGAGCTTTTCCCTTATTAACAAAGGTTTAAAACTGGGGGCTGTTTCACTTACAAATAAAATAGTGAGCGCGGTACTTGATTGAAGTTTATAGAATTATCAACAGTGTGGAGAAAATTAATGGGGAGAAAACATACTTTCTCTCAGAACATTTAAGCTGATTGGCAGGGAGTTCAGGGCAAAGTAAACGTTATGCAACACACACACACAAAGTTATAGAATTCATTGCTATGAGCTCTTGTGATGCCTATTAATATTGTTGTCTGTAGAAAAGAAGTAGACAAGCTGACAGGCAGGGTCCGTGGTAGGTAAGACTTGAAACTTCATGTGCCGTGTACTTTGTGCAGAAACTTCGTGTGCAGTGTACTTTGATTACTTAAATCTTCTTGTTTACTAAAGCAAATTACAGCATAGAAAATGACTTTCCATCCCATTTTCATGAAGACCGCAAGCAGCTAGATGTACGCTGGTTCCCTGCTTTCCTGAAATGCTTTCATTGGTTTGGGAAATGACACATCAAGGTTGATAGATGCAGAGAGGGATACGCAGCTGGGGGCAGGTTTAGACTGGGGCAAATGTGTACATTATTTTGGGGCAGCCGGGTGCTTGGGAACTCCTCTTAGTGAATAAATCTGGAGACGTGATATGTATGTGTGAACGACACTGCAGAGATATGGAAATTTCATTTTTTGACAATTGGTCACACATTCTTGGCAGCCCAAACAGTCCAGTTTGCCTGAGCTCTTCAGGGCTTGGGAGCTAAGCAGGGTGAGCCTGGTCAGTACTTGGATGGGAGACCACTGAGGAAACTTGGGGTTGCTACGCAGAGGCAGGTAATACCAAACCTCCCCTGCTTATCTCTTGCCTTGATCATCCCAAGGTTGGGGATGCCATGAGTCGGCTGAGACTTGATGGCACATTCTCTTTCACACATATTCATATTCTTATCTCTAACTGATTATACATGCACAATCAACAAATGGAGTTTACAATTAGAGATTATCCACGAAACTATACAGCATATAGCCCTTACTGGCAGCAGCCACTCTGCATGCATGAGATATTATAAAGATCTGGTTGTATTCCACAACTCTGCTCAACTATTACAGAGCTTCCTCCAGTGCAAGGTTCTTCTTCCCACACTTAGCTGAGTTGAGAGGTAGGATACAACCTACTTATCTCTATTTCTTTCAACTGAATAACACATGTTTTTTTAATAAAAAGTATATTAAAACTATACTACAGATTATCCAAAAGCACATTTCAGTGTCCTGCTTGGATGTTCTAAAATGCCTGCATCTGCAGAAATAACATGAAGCACTATGATTCCCTTATCACAAACAAAGGTGGAAAATCCAGAACATATGTTTCTGCATCCAGTTCCTAACCATTTTTTTAATTAAAATTTCTTGAAATTTGGAAACCCTGCACTTTTGGTTTTTTTTATAAGGAATAGAATTTTGTAACTTGACAGAGAATGTGATACGCTTTAATTTATGTAAATGCCTAGTTTTCAACCTTTGGAGGGTCCCCAAGATAGCTAACAAATATAAAATAAAAAAGTACACACAATAAAATTTCATTAAATGTCAAAATTAAGTTAAAATAGTAAATACAGAAAGCATCAAATGATACATCAAAGCCAACAGGTGTTGCCTCTTAATCAATTAAACTTGCTCCTGAAAGAACTTTTCCCACCTCATGTGAGGGAATTCCAGTGTAACTTTTGTTGAGGTACAGTTGGTTCCCACAGGAAGGCACCATTTTTAGATTGCAGAGCTCAGGCAGATTGAAATGGGTGAAGATGGTCCTGAGGAGGGGAGAGAGGGAAAGGGAAGAGTAGGGTTGGTGAGGGAGATGAGAGGGGAGGAGGAAGCAGTGAGAAGAGGAAGAAATAGTGCCGGGGGAAAAGACAGGGGCAGTGTGGGAGGAAAGGGGGAGGGAGAGAGAGGAGGAGAAGGCAATGGTGGTGGCAGTGGCGGCGGTGGCGGCAGCAAAAGGCAGGGTGGAAAGAGAGAAAGAGATGGCAGGGAAAGGAGGAAAGCAATATGGAGATAAAAGAGGGAAAGAATTGGAAGCCAGAACGGTGGTGAGGTTCCCCATCCCTGTGAGTTATTTGTGGGTTCCCTGCTTGTATCTATATACTAAAGAAAGAAAGAGGGAGAGAGCTTTGCCTTTTGGGAAATTATTCCCTGTGTTGTCAGGGAAAATAATACAAGACAAATATCTTGCTAAGGATACATGAAGCTTCCTGAGACCTATTCTAGACCACTGTTGTCTACCCTGACTGGCAGTGGTGTCCAATCTCCGAGACAGCTTTGTGAGACCCTTGATGCTAGAGGTGCCAGGGATTGAACTTGGGAACCTGTAAGCAAAACACTGGCTTTATTACTTGAGCTATCAGCCCCCTACCCACCACAAAAAAACATACAGACCTGCTGCCTTTCAGCATGAGGAAAGTGGGTATCAGGTGATTCACTCAAATTAACAGTGATATTAGATGCACCATAAACTGTTCTTTCACATATTCCCATAATGTCCACGTATCACTCTAATATTCACAGAACAAAATATTTTCCGTTAAAGTTAGAGTCTTCCAGGAAACTGTTTTTAATTAGCTTCCTTTTTGCGTGAATTTGTCCATTTTGTGGAGGAGCAATTCAGTATTTGATGTACAATTTCTCCATCTTAAGAGAAGAGGGAAAATGTCTAAAGGTAAACTGCCATCAGCATTTTAATTTTTCTTGAATGTAATATTGGCTTTGTGGCTAATGTGGTGTAGTCTTAATGGATTAGCTCCTAAGAGCTCCAGACAATATGTGGTGTGTTTAGCATATGCAGACAAAGGATGAAGGGATCAATATTTATTCAGTTGCATTGAAATCCGGAGACAAGACACAGCCACTGAAGTAGATCTTCTTGCTCCCAAAGTGTCTGCTTTATGGCCTAGTTCTCACTGAAGGAATAAACCTCACTCCGGGCTTTATCTCTTCGTACTGCAGCTGAGCACCTGCATGGCTGAATGTTCCTCCAAGCAAAGTAAATTCCTTTCACACAGAAAAGCATCATGTCAGGAAGAAGACTGGGCTAGAACCCTTCCCCCTGACACTGGCGAAAACGCATGGTCGCTTTATTCTCCTTTAATCCCTGTTTCAGCCAGGATTCAGCCAGGATCGAACGCGTGCGTTTCGCCTAATGTGCGTTTGATCCTGGCTAAAACAGGGATTAAAGGAGGATAAAGTGACCATGCATTTTCGCTTTCCTACGTGCATGCAGAGGAGCATTCATTGATGTGAGCCTGCAACCGCAGTCTGAAGTGTTACAACCAAGATACAGGGTTTACAACCTCAGCAAGAACTTAGGTCTATGTCTGTATTCTTGTCTATGTTATTTTTAAGGCTGTCAGCATTGGCGTACAAATACCTTTACTTCTTTTTTTACATTCTCCCTTTCCCCCCTAACAGTTTGATTGATTTGATTGCTTCTTATTGGTTCCCATGTGTACATTGTCAGCTTCTATTGTATTCTCATTTGAGGACTTCAAGTGTTTATAACATCATCCCTTAGGAGTGAGTCGTTCTGATGAGGATACTTCTCATCACCTGTCAGCTTTCCACCAGGTATTAGTCTATAAGTTGCTTTATTGTTTAATTTTAAATGCCAACAGTTTGGTCCCATCAGGGTTCACATACAGCTCATCTTTGGAGCACAGATTACCCTTGACAAAATTTGTTTCCCCTAGTGTCTAACTAACATAATGAATGCTTGACAAATTTCTTTTGAAGTCCACAGAAAACAAACCTTTACACCAGAAATAATATTTCTTCTTCATAGCTGTATTGGATTCCAGTATAAATATTCTAGTATGTCACTATACTTCAGAGGTGCCGTTTGTGCAGCCAAGTTCCATCTTACTTCTCCTAAGAATCTTTAGTAGCTAACATTTGTATTTATTATTATTATTTATAGTCTGCCTTTCTTACTGAGGCTCAAGGCAGATTGCATGATGTAAGTCAATGCAGTCAAAAAGCAAGAGACTTCCAATAAGCAATACAATAGGACTAGGATTACAAAAATCAGAAACAATGTAAAGAAGTATCAGACATGATATGTCAAACAATTCAGGAAATTGTACTATTTGACATATCATGTCTAATATTTACATACATTGGCCTGATTTTTTAAAAAAACCACCTCCAAACAGAGCAGAATTGAAGATTTCTTTGTTGATATACTGGGACAGGGAGAGAGCCAGTTTCCTTGGGCACAGATAAAGTGACAAAGAGGGGTGCTGTGTCAGCAGAACTCTCTTGCTTGACAGAACTCTCTTGCTTGACAGATCAGTGTGATGTATCTGTAGTCTTTATCGATGTATTAAATTTCCCTCTCTTTAGCCCAGGGCCCAAGAACTGACTCCATGATTAATAGCAGGAAAGCTGGTCAGCTAGAGCCCCATATAATGGTTTAATCAGATGGGATGACCCTCTTGTCAATTCAGAGACAATTTTAGGGAAACTTTACTCAGATGAACACAACAGGGTAGAAGTGTACTGTGGTCCCAATATTTAAAAATGGTAACAAACAAACAGTTTGCAAGACCTGAGCAAGGCTGTTGACGATAGGATGTTTTGGAGGACATTGATTCATAGGATCACCATGAGTAGTAAGCGACTTGACAGCACTTCACACACACACACAACAAACAAACAAGCCCCCATCAACTACCACCTGATGAGCCTGCTTGATATAACTTCCAAAATGCACAGCAAATATCTCCTGGGTGAACTAGAGGACTGGGAAACCAACCAAGGCATCTTATCAGAGCAAGCAGGCTTAAAAAAAGGACAAAATACAATGACCACCGTCTGATCCTATACTATCTATACTACCATGCCTCAAATGTATAAGAGGACCTACTAAATATTTGTTTGCAGCATTTGTGGATTTCAAAGCTGCATTTGACTTAATGGATAGGAACCTGCTTTAGTTGAAGCATGCTGTTACAAACATCAAGAAATGCTTATTGTTCTTGTTGCATGAACTTCAGAGCATTTTATCAGCCCCCCCCCCAAAATGTGGGCACCTCTGGATCCCTAACGGAGGAAATTCCAGTTCTTAGAGGTGCAAAACAGGACTCCAATGATATAGTGGCAACATTATCAAGCCCAGAGATCTTTCCACCCTCACTTGATCAGTAGGTGGTATCTATTCTCTTGTATGCTGATGACATGGTTCTGCTGACTCTTACTGGAGTAGGTCTCATGAGGATGTTGCATAAGCTTAGCAACTTCTGTAAAGAAGAATCAGGTTTTTGGAATGGTCTTGTATGTACTGATAGCATATAGGTAATATCCTAATAGATCAGTTTAGTAGTTTCAAGTTCCTTGGGGTAATATTCTCTGAAACCCTTTCCTGGAAGGCCTATCTGGTGATAACAAAGGCTTCAGTCACAAGAACAACTGAAGCTGTTTTAAAGTTCTAGCATTCAAAAGGCAGTTTCCTGATAGATCCCACCTTGAAACAGTTAACCCTCAGACTTCTGTATGGGGTTGAGATTTGGAGCTGGGATGACAGCACATACTATACACAGTGGAACAGACTATAGTCCTGCTCCCTGTATAAAAGTGCCTTCCAGTAGCTTTAAACGTTTAGTAATATGAGAAGTGGATGAAGACAATTTAGATATAGGCTTAATTCAGATGTCGCAATAATCTGTGATTCGGTTAAGCAGCAGTTTATTGCACAAAACCCTGTTTAGTCTAATAGATTTACATAGCAGACAACAGTTTATTCATAAACCTCAGTTAGTCTGCTGCTTGCCTTGTTTCTCACATCCAAGCAGAATCCCTGAATGCAATTCTGAGCTTCCTTGCAAGCCTGGCTGTTGTCAAAGCACCGTGACAGTCTTTTTACTGTTGATCAGCACAGTAAATGCTGGGAAAGCCTAGGTTAAGCCAAGCCTCTTCCATCTGTCAGATGTTCTTGCCTAAGCCAATCATCTCCCCTTTCTCTTTTTGGCTAGCCAGCTTACTACATTCTGTAAGCATTTTTGCTCTGGAAAAAAGCCCTCACTCCCCTTTGCTCTCTTGCTCTTTCACCAGCATTTGATAAGCTTTTTCTCTCTCAGAAATAAAATAAAAACTTAAGAAGAAACTGAAGATCATGGCAAGATTACTTAGTCACTGGGATATGAAGGCAGGTTTGAAGGGAGAGTACTCTTTGGGAATCTAAATGTGGGAATTACTGAGTAGTGACCTGCTTTTGACTATAACAATATTCCATGTAGAGCTATTTGTATTATGTTCTTTTGGCTGACTGAATTAAAACCACATGATTAAGCACAGTAGTTCTTCAGATTCAGAATTAGAGCATTGAGAAGAAAGATACCAATCAACTCCTGGCTCTGATTGTTTCGTACCTGCAGGAAAAATTTATACACACAGGAACATTTTTTAAATGTGATCTTGCATTTGCAGTTTGAATTGGTTCAGTCCATTCTGCCATCTCACAGTTCTACAAACCCATTTACCTTCCCATTGTTCCAGGCCAGAGTTACATATAATAGTGATCCAAGCAAACTTTTCTTCTCCTGGAAACGGTCTCTGTGACAGAAATTAAAATCGCTTGCATTCAGTAGATTCACTACTCACATAATTTTATAAATTAGCAGTTCATTGACTTCGTTTGACGTAGACCAGAGTAAGTCCACATAGCATTGCATTGCACATCTTGCATTTCAATTGACTTGGTTCCAGATACAAACTATTTTTTTAATGCCAAAAAAACCCTGTGTTAACCAGCGTGCCAGCCACTGTAGCCTGCTCTCTAGGGAAAGCAGTCAGGGGCAAAGTGGGCTCAAAGTCTCACCCAAGGGCACCATGCACTTCTGCCGCTGTCAAGTGGGTGGTGCCTATTGCCAGGATTACACCACTCCCCCCCTTGCACCCTGTTCTGTGATGCTGACTGAGTGTGTACTAGGCGGGTATTAAAAGGGCTTGGCCACATGATGTTCCAACCTTATAAATCTCCACATGCTGCACTGCTGATTGGTGGTATGGGGGCTGGAGGCATGTTCCAGAAATAGTCATTGCCCACTTGCTCTGCTGGAGGAGCAGGTAATGGGTCACAGCCATGGCTTGGTTAACCAGCATTTTGATTAACGGGCAACTCTAGTTCCTCAATTATGCCGACTAACAAAGTTTTTACTGTGCAAACATGGGGCTCAGTGCCTGTGGGCAGGGTGTCCTTGGGTAGAGGGTTCACCAGAAAACACATCAGAATCTTGTGTCCTTCCACTCTGCAGGTGTATAATGTGCCACCAGAGGAGGGGGGGAACAGAGCTCTGGTTTTCCTGTGGGAATTTCTCCCTGCATGGGTCCTTCCACAGTGAATTGTGTCAAAAGTATTTTGTTGGATGTGAGGATGATCTGGCTGCAACATCTGTCACCCCATTGATCGCCAGGGTTGATTTGGCTGATCTGGCTGGCTAGGCAGGTGTCCCCTAACCTCCTTCACCGCTCCATGTGCGTCCCTCCCGAAGCTGCGCGCTTGGTGGAAGAGGACGACCAACCCAGATAGGAGTGTACCGTTCTTCGGTCAAGGGTATACAATAGCTGCCCTCCCCTGCTAGAACCTCCAAACAAGCTCAAAGTGTTTTGTATTTACTTGCTAAGTATGAAAGGAATAAAATTTCATTGTACTGGGAAACTAAGGCTTGAAGGAATTTTGATGGGTAGTTTGGCCTTGAATAGGTTTTTTTCCCTTTTAAACATAGAAAGCTTTTTAAAAATCTCAGCGTTGTAGCACAGAATTGTGTTTTGTGCTCTGGAATTACATGCTGTATTTTTAAAAAATCCAAACTCAAGAACCCAATTCTGGAATGTGGGAAACTGCAACAGAACTGATAATGAACAGAAATGGAAACCGACAAACCTATTTTCATTTCCCTAGATGCTTTAAAAAAGCCAATTGCCTAAATACATAAAGTAGTAAATTAGATTTTAAAAATTGTTTCTGCGTAATAACCCAAAGTATTATTAGTAATACAGGTAAGGAAATTACTTAATAAAAAAATCTATGGTTTTTAACCTGGCAGTGTCCCTTTTAATTAAGTCATAAGAAGTCCTCAGATGAAAGATATTATAAAAGTGCAGTGTGTAACTTCTATTATTTATAACAGTACACTAAAGGTCTACCTGAAACCGATTAAACCTAGCAGTAGCAGCAGCCGAAAGCACATACACGTTTTCTTACAGTCTCTCTTTCTTGCTACTTAGCTTTCTATCACAGTGATGTCCACAGCACAGTGGCTGTTTTGGCTTTTTAAATTGTCACTTTCTTTTTCATTTCGGACTTCCACATCTTTCTCATACTTTACCTAGATTTCAAATGCAATTAAATGCATGTCAAATTCACTCAGGTTTTCAAAGCAAAGTGATCCAATAGTGTTTACAAGACACGGGTGCTAAAAGTTGGCAGCGTGTGTATGTGTGAAGGGTACATTTACACAACTTCTTGTGCTAACTTTGTGGCGACAACAGTGTATTGGTTTGGATCCTAGGATGCTTTTATATAGGCATAGGGTCCTGGACTGGGAAATCATTGTCTGCTTGGAAACCACCATTTGAACTTTTGGCGGGCCTCTGATGAGCTTCATGGCTGGATAAGGATTAGAACTCAGATCTCGCTTGTACTAGTGAGACACTCAAGCATTTGATCATACTAGCTTTCAAAGCATATGGTCAGGAGGTAATTTGAGTGAGTGCATACCAAATCTCGGACCTGAAATTTCTCTTTAGTATCTTGTCTCAGTATCATGGGTATAACATAATAGTGACTGAAAGGACGCGCAGAGTGATTTCCCTTCATTATTAGTTGCTATAACCAGGTTCCACTCATGTGGATTTCAGTATTATAGTTTCTAACCAAGCTTCCGCCTTGTCACTGGTGCAAACTTGCACCAGTATGCAGTAGTCCACAAGAAGTGAGGGAGGGGAATCCCTTGCTAAATAGTGTAAGACGTGCACTACCAAATTCACTTGTAGTGACGTCCAATCCCTGTCTTTATAGTGTTGCCCCTAAACCCAATAATGAGATTGTATCATGTTTTTCAGTTGTTTTAATTTAAGATGAATGGTTTTAATGTAAGAATATTATATTAAAGCCAATGTGGTGTGGTGGTTAGAGTGTTGGACTAGAATCTGGGAGACCTAGATTTACATTTTATTCTACCATGGAAGCTCACTCAGTGATTTTGGTCAAGTCACACACTCTGCCTGATTTACCTCATAGGGTTGAGAGAGGAGAACCATGTCAGCTGCTTTGGGTCCAATTGAGTAGAAAGGTGGGATATAAATGAAGTAAAATAAAATAATTGTAGTTTTAGTACTTACCGTTTTCATAGCTTTGCCTTTATGAGCTATGTTTCCAAAGTCAACCTCCATTGTAGATTCTGATGGTGGAAATAGGTAAGAAAGGATCTATATCATTACTTGAAATTCTCTACCTCTATGAAAGAATGAATGATCCTTTCCTGCTCTATGCAAAACCAAGCAAATGAGGTTCTGCTTATATATTTCTTGCCGTTGCCTACTGGAGAGGGAGTCACAAGGAAAATGAGAATTATGCTCCAAGGATGTATATCCTTAGTGGGTGTGATATAGTGGCTAGAGCATTGGATTAGGACCAAGGAGGCCCCAGAGCAAATCTCTGCTAAACGATGAAGCTTGAGGACTGACTTTGGGCCAGATTCTCAGCCTGTTCCTCACCTACATTGTCAAGTTATTTTGAGAAAAATTAGAGAGATAATTTTATAGACACACACCCTAAAATTCTTTAAGCACAGATTATTTAAGCACAGAAGGGAAGATGCATTTTCCCCAACAAAAGAATTATAGGGGTGTGGACTCCCTCATGCATTTTCATGGGGTTCTATATGTTTTATTAATTATAAATAACCCAAATATATAATTTACTGTGATCCAAAGGACAAAATCTATATTTAGAGTCCATAATCCCACCCCCCTAATCCGCTGCAGAAGGCATTAACTTTAACAACAGCTGCAATAGCACAATAGTTCCTTAAGCTGTGACAGGTGAATGTGGCACGGTTTTGTGCAGCTGTTCTCTGTTTTGCTACCGGTAGAACCTGAGATTATAATAATATCAGCAAAAAAAAAAAAAATAATTCAAGAAATGAACTTTTGGAACAGCTGTATGCAATGCGAACAGCTGTATCATTTCTTATCCTATATTTGGTTTTTGAAAACATTTGCATGCCTGCCTTTAATTTCTAAAATATAAATAAGTCAATGTATAGTAAGTGTTTTATTCGAAAAACTACAACTGATGCCATCAAAATGCATTACTTCCTGCCACATTAATTTTGTTTTGAGTAAAAATAATTAATATCTTAATATGCATCCCTTCAACTAATTTTATGCCGTGGGTCAGTTTGCAGCTCACGGCACAGATAAAATACAGTCATATGTTATAGTGAGTGATGGCATGGCAAATTCTTTTTCTTGATCTTTTTTTCTTGGGGAAAAACAGTGAGATTAGTTGGTGGGGCAGAGTTTAGGTCTTCTTAACTGTATGCTGTGTTCGTGATTTTTTTTTTAAAAAAAGAACTCCCACCTTCCAGTTTAGACATACACAGGGAGACTCATTTATAAATACACATGGATCTTTTTCCCCCCTCCTCCATCTTGTTACCCTTTCTCCCCCTAAGAGATACTGGGTGAAAATATTAGTAACAAAAGGGCATTTCAAATAGAAAGGAAAGATAGATAATGAAAACGGGGACCGTGCATTTATTAATTTGTAAGTAGACTGAGAAACAGCATCCAAGTAGACTTAAGGTTTGTTTATTTTAATATCCAGTGTTTCAGTTTCTCTGCATCAGCATTTCTGGGTTCTTTTGGTTTTGCCCTGATTTTGACCTTTTAGGTTAGAAGCCCTAGCAAATTAGGGTGCACATGAACACATGAAGCTGCCTTATACTGAATCAGACCATAAAGGTCCATCAAAGTCAGTATTGTCTACGCACCAGCAGCTGTACTAACATTTGTAAAGAAACTATGATGACTTTGGGGTAGTGTTCCTTTTACCATACTGGTCTATTATGTAGAACTGGAACCACAGTCTGCACCATAGAGTTGCCAGCTCTAGGTTGGGATATACCTGAAGATTTTGGGGGTGTAACCTGAGGAAAGTGGGGTTTGGGGAGGTGAGGGACTTCAATGGGGTATAATGCCAAAGAGTTCACCTTCCAAAGCTGCCATTTTCTCCAGGTGAACTGATCTCTGTCGCCTGGAGATCCGTTGTAATCCCAGGAGATCTCCAGCCAGCACCTGGAGACTGGCAACCCTACTGTACCAGCCATGGCCACCTGCATGAACAAGGTGTTTAAATGTGCTTTGCATTACTGTAACCTCTAGGGCTGTTTCTTCCAAAGGCAACTGACCACATGAATGCTACTACCGGTTGGAGATGAAATACACAATAAAAACGGCCTAGCATGATGAAATAGTTGTGAATTTCCTGTATTGTGCAAAGGGTTGGACTAGATGACCCTGAGTACCCTTCCAGCTCTATGAACCAGTTGCTAGACTGCACAATTTTAAGATTGAATGGTTGAATATTCTCCCCAGCCTCCAAAAAACTCTTTACATCTACAAAATTAGCACACTGGGGACAAGGGGGAGGCCTGTTGCAAGTGCAGCATTTTTTAGAATCATGCAACCTTTCAAAAATTGAACTTTCCATCCAACGCTGGGCAGAGGAGGAGTGACTTTGTTTGAATTTCAAAGCACCAACCTGTTAATGCTCACTGAAGTTATCAGTAGGGTTGAAAACTCTCAGCAGTTCACTCATTTTATCATTGCGCTGATTGAATTATTCCTTTGCTTTTGGGCTGGTGACTCTCAAGCAATCAACCTATGACATGGGTCGCAAAAGTGCGGCTCCCGAGCCGCATGCGGCTCTTTGAGCCCTTGAGTGCGGCTCTTTCCATGTGCGGGCCTGGCTGAGTAGCAAAAGGGGTGGGGGGCAGGAGAGAGTCTGTGCAGGAGGCGCTTGGGTTACGTAGCAGCGACCATGTGCCGTTGCTGCTGCTGGCGGGCCTGCTGTGGGGAGAGAGTCTGCGCAGGAGGCGCTTGAATTACAAAGGAGCGACCACGTGCTGCTGCTGCTGGCTGGCCTGCTGTGGGGATTGGGGGTTTCTTAAGCAGCGGAGGAAGCGGCCGCCGTTTTAATATTTGCACGGTAAGCCCGCCTGCTGCCTCCTGGCTTCTGCTGTTGGCTCCTCGAGTCCCTCTTCAGAAAGGCTCAAGATAAATTCTCATTGCTTTGGGTGCGCTTCGCCCGGACGAGGAATCCCTGCGCGGCGCCTTTCTCGCTTCGGGCCGCCCGCAGCCAGGAGGGGAGGGGGAGGCAGAGAGCGAGCTGTCCCGGTAGCCACCACCTCCCCTTTCCTTTCCACGCGGGCCTCTCTTTCAGTACGGCTGCTCTCACCCCCAAAGCTGGCCCAAGGCCATGCTCAGGCCGCCCCTGGGAGGGGGGAGGGGGCTGGCGCCGTGGCCTCGAGGGAGGGAGGGGCAGTTGGGAGACTCCCCTTTCTCCCCCCCCCCGTGGAAGCCGCCTGGGCGCGCGGCCCTGCCTGCCCCCCCCAGCTGGGGGGGGCTCCTCCAGCCAAGCCACCTTGCTCGGGCGCCCGCCTGCCTGCCCTGAATCTGGAGCCCGTTGGTCCCAGAATGGTGTGGGGGGGTGAGCACCTGCCCCTCCCTCTAGCCAGGAGGGAACTGGCATGTCCGTGGTGGGGGGTGGGGAGGATGGATAGACCGTGCATCTCCCGGGAGGGAGATGCACGGTCCATCCATCCTCCCCACCCCCCACCACGGACATGCCAGTTCCCTCCTGGCTAGAGGGAGGGGCAGGTGCTCACCCCCGAGGGAGGGAGATGCACGGTCCATCCATCCTCCCCACCCCCCACCACGGACATGCCAGTTCCCTCCTGGCTAGAGGGAGGGGCAGGTGCTCACCCCCCCACACACCATTCTGGGACCAACGGGCTCCAGATTCAGGGCAGGCAGGCGGGCGCCCGAGCAAGGTGGCCCATCGGAGCCCATCGGTCCCAGAATGGTGTGTGTGGGGGTGAGCACCTGCCCCTCCCTCTGGCCAGGAGGGAACTGGCATGTCCGTGGCGGGGGGGGGGGAAAGGATGGATGGACTGTGCATCTCCACCTTGTTTGTTTGCATGGAACACACACAGACCGGGGACCTGCTGGCCTCTTCCTTTGTGCCTGGGATCCCTGGACATCTGGACCCTCACTGGGTGATGGTGGGGGGGGGGGAGGAAACAGTGGGTCTTTTTGTCTGGCAATTGTTAGCCCTCCCCTGGCCTATTACTACAGGTTTCCCCTCTTCCTGCTACTTTATGCCTCTTTCAAAAGGAATGGGGGGGGGGTTATACTCTCCCCACAGCCATTCACCACCCCACTGTGCAGTAGGTACTCTACTGGTTTCCACTTCTGCTAAACTTTAAAGTTTATTAAGTTAATAAACAGTGTACCTACCTATATAGTTTGAGTTTAAAAAATCTGGCTCTCAAAAGAAATCTCAATCGTTGTACTGTTGATATTTGGCTCTCTTGACTAATGAGTTTGGCGACCCCTGACCTATGAAAATTATAGTGCTGGAGTTATGATAGCTATACACAAATTGGTTTACATTCTGTATTGATAGGGTTGCCAACTTCCAGGTACTAGCTGCAGATCTCCTGCCATTACAACTGAACTCCAGCTGATAGAGATCAGTTCACCCGAAGAAAATGGCTGCTTTGGCCATTGGACTCTATGGCATTGAATTCCCTCCCCTCCCCAAGCCCCGCCGTCTTCAGGCTCCGCCCTAAAAATCTCCAGGTATTTCCCATCCCGGAGCTGGCAACCCTGTATATTGAAGGTAGAAACTGCTTTTCATACATCTCTGTAAAGAATAGGTGGGTACAGATGTGTCAACATTAGTGGGTCCATAAAAATAGAACATGATTTGTCACTGTGATGACCAGGATTGCACTGTGGCACCAGGGGAACACAACAGCTGCTGTTGCTTCTATAGTGGGGAATAGGCAGTCCTTGTATTCCACCATAAACACTGCTTTGCTGATGCAGAAATTGGATAATAAAGTATTCCTTTACTGAGGAAGTTTTCATCATGCTTTGAGAAGTGGCACATACCCAATGAGTGAGCAGCTCACGCTTCTGCCATGTTTTCGGTGAAGGGGGAACTTATACCTCTCTCTGATGGCAAATATGTATATTGCAAATATCTGTGGGTATTGCACAGCTTGCTATCGGGAAGCTATGTAAACACTCCCTTCACACAAACTACCCAGTGTGTAAAGCGGAACTGCAAGCCAGTAGTTCATCCTCCATGTTTTGTTGTTTCTCCAAATGGCCAAAGCGGTCCTTAGCAATGGAGGGATTACTTGTTAATGCTGGTTTTAATCTCACGAAGTGCCACTGTGTGCGGTGAAACTATTCTCAGTTCATAACCAGCCAAAGGAGGTCAGAATCAGGCCCTGACTAAGGACTTTTAAGATGTAGCCCCCAAATTCTAACCCTTCTGTATTTTTTTTAAAAAAAATTCAATGTAACCATAGCCTTTGCCTCAAAGTTCACTTAAAAAGCAAACTAATATGATTTTTCTATAAAATGCCAAAAAAAACTAAAAATAAAAGTTGTGCTGTGCTCAGCCAGGGTGGGAAATTCCATTGTGGCTTCATGCCCATGGCAGGTAGAGTGGAATTTAATGAAGGAAACTGCTGTGTTTTTGTGTCTTTCTGTATGTTTTTCCTTTAAAACCAAGAGCTGGGCAGTCTTCCCGTTTGACCCAATATGACCCAAACAAATTGCTTCTTATATAAAAACAACTGCAAACTTAGAGAATGTGAAAATGTGCAGTGTATCCTTTTTCCTGCAACTCTTGGGGGGGGGGGGAACGAAAGCCTGAGAAAACAGGAGAGCCTTGTCAAGATTCGTTGTGTGTAGCTATCACTCAAGTTTGATAAAGGGAGATTAGAACAACAGGTTTCCTTGTGCCAGAGGGATTCTTTAGAAGTTAGATTTTTATTATCGTGGGGTTGGTTTCTCGCTTTTTTACAAGTGAGGGTTAGATTTTAAGCAGACAGTTTACTTTTTTTTTTAATGCCCGTTTATTCAGAAAAGGGAGGAGCAAATGTGACTCTTAAGGAGGAAAATATTTTGTGCATTATTCCAAAGCTAAAAATGAAAAAAGCGCTAAGAAAGAAGGAGAGAGAGAGAGAGAGAGAGAGAGAGAGAGAGAGAGAGAGAGAGAGAGAGAGAGAGAGAGAGAGAGAGAGAGAGAGAGAGAGAGAGAACACATTGTCTGTGCTTCAGATGTAGATGATTTAGGGTGCGTCCAGTGATATTGTATTCAGATGTGTTGCCTTGGCATATATACGGCCAGATTTATTTAAAAAACAAAGCAAAGGGGGCATTGTGTACTCATGAAATGACTTAATAAAACCCTTCCCTTTATGAATTATTTTGATCACAAGTCCTGTTGTTTAAATTTTCTAAAGTGCTGTGCTTTATCTTTTTTTAAAAATGTCCTTCTTTACAGAACTGTCTGTTCTGAAGCTGGCACCTTCCACATAACAGCACGCAAAGATTAAAAGCGGGGGAGTAGAGAGGCTTTAATCAGACCAGAGGGCTAATGTGATGCATACTGAAGCTCAAATCTGGTATGAGAAACAAATGAAATGAATTTCAAGGTCTTGGCAGTTCTTGCCGCATATAGATAAATATAAACAGGGGGACAATGTCTCTCTTCCCACCCACCAAACCCGTAAACAGTTGATCTTTCATTTCAATGGAACTTTCACATAAGTGGTGCTTGGGATTACAGCCTGTTTTATTAAAAAGCCATTATAATAGAAATAGTTTTCAAACTGTTGCAAAGGCTGTGGGAAAGCGCTTGTAGCATCTGTATTAATTCATGCATTGTGTAGCAAAAAAGAATTTCCAAACTATTTGGAACAAATACACAGATGGAGGCTGGGTTTCTGATGTCTAATTGGAGCTCTAGGACAACAGGATCTATCCCTGAAAATCTTGTCTCTTTACATCTTGGGAAAGGACCGTTCACTCTGTAAGTATCCTCATATCTGGTGTTTTAAATTTCAAATCCTTTGCTGAATGTGGTAGCATGTTAGTATGTCTGGAGACCTCTTCCCAGAAGGAGAAGCAATTTTGTAGAACCTAAGCCTGTGTGTAACATGAGCATACAATGAAAATACCAAGGCCTGTTTGGATGGAATCTTGAGATAGATGGATCACACAGTGAAGAGAAAATAGTTGATTAAAATGCTGGCGAATTAAAAGTATTCTTTGGTAATTGGCTCCCAATTCTTGATTTCTTCCATGATGGCAGAGGTCATTTCCTCTTCCCACACGCCCCACTAAAACAAAAATGATATCGTCTCTTTTTCCCCATCTTATTTTCTTTTAATGCTGTGGTACCAATGGCAGAACTTCCTTTTTTGCACAATAACTGCCATCTGCAGATGCTGTCCTTTGGGAAATCTTCATCTCCCACCCGTCTTTTACATAGTACCTATAATTTAGAATGTAGACATTTTATGATGTCTGAATGATGGGATAGAGAAATTATTACACCTTCTGCAATTGTTTGTTATATTCATGCTCTCATTTACCACATAAAAACAAAAAAACGAAGCAGTGCTAACACGTATATATCTATTTTACATTCTGTTTCTCTTGTCTTGTCCACCTTTAATCTTCGGCAAGGGGTAGGATATAAATCAATAATAAATAATCGGCACATACTGATGACATGTGACATCATCAGAACCAAACTGTATAACAGTTTGTTGGAATTCTTGATGAACGCAATGGAATTTACTGGATAGTTTCAAATGTTTGATGAGACAAGTAAAAAAATGCTAAAATTCTGCACAAAGTACAACTGCCTCGAGGGTAGAATTTAGAATGTGACCAGTAATAATACACTGTAAAAAGCAATGTTAAACTCCAAAATGGAGTTTATGCAGGAAAACATGGAAACCAACCAAAATAATCAAAATTACACTTTTTAAAAGGTTTTCTTTAATTTTTAAAAGTATAAACAAAGCAGAATAGAAAAGACAATGATTAATACAGAACAAAGAAAATCATATCATGATTTCATTTACAGTTAAGAAAGTTAAGACTTTTATACCAAAGGAAAAAATATAACAATGATAGCATAATGAATAATATGTGATAAAAATACTGGCTGTTATAAGTAATATATAACAGATACCATAAGTAATAATTATCCTTATATTATTTATCATAAATCATAAAACCCTTTATTTGATACTTAATAACCACAATATTTGTATTTAACAGTATATTAAGATAAATTATGAAATAATATTGGTAAAATAAATATTAATTATTGTATTATATTTCTAATAAAACTTAATTATTTTTTGTATTTCTAAAAAATTTTCCCAAGCATTGTAATTTGTCAATTTTGCCATTACTGCATTTTCAGCTAGTTTGCTCTTCCAGTCCTCTCTGGATGGGCATTCTTCTGCTTCCCATTTTGCAGCAACTGTAACTCTAGCCGCTGCAATCATATATATAAACAATTCTTCTGAAACGTTGGGGTTGTTTTTTGGCAAGATGCCCAGTAGCATAGTCTTATTTTAATTTTCAAAATCTTCTGAATTTCAGTGTGTATCTCTTTCCAGTATTTTTTTGTCTTATTGCACATCCACCACATATAATAAAAAGTGCCATTCACCATTTTGCATTTCCAATATTTTCTTTTCTATTTTTTGTTCATATTCTCAATATACTTTGGAGTAATAAACCAGTGATAAAGCATCTTATACCAATTTTCTCTTAATGATTGACTGGCTGTAAATTTTATATATTTTGTTCATAAGGATTCCCATTGTTGGAAAGATATTTTTTCCTCAAAGTTTCGCATTCATCTGACCATACATGTCTTAACTTGTTCTGTTTCCATGTCAAATTGAAGTAATAGCTTATAAATTCATCCTAATAAGTGATCCTTTTTGTTGCATTATCACCCTTTCGAATTCAGTCAATTCCCTTATTACTCCTCCTACTGTGTGAATGTCCTTTTTTAATCTTGAAACTAATTGAAAGTATAATAACTATTGTATGTTATTACGCTTTTGATATAGTTGCAAATTGACTCCCGATCTCCAATTGCAAACTCAGTTTTATTGGTAGCACCACATTGGTGATAAATTTACAATCTCTTCTGTATTTAAAAATGTTCGTTCTAGTTGTATCTGCTAAATTTACACAACTTGTTGGTGACAGAAGAGGGAAAGTTTGTCTCTATGTTCTCTTTTCTAATGCTGTTCAAAGAGACCTGGCTTTCCCACACTATATGTCCTGCTAATTAAAAACTGAGAGAGGCGTTCGGTTTTGCTGGTTTCCGCTTCAGGATCTAGTCTCTGACATCTGAGCATAACAATGTTTAAGCTTAAGTCTAGTGCCCTGACCTGACACTACAAAAACTAATATTGTGGGTGCAGAAAGACAATATTTCTTAGTATAAATTAGTCATTGTTTAGTTTTCCAGAGTTTGAGAAGCAGTTATTGTGACTGTTTTAGTAGGCATTCAGTTGTATGATGGCTGTCTTTATATGTTGTATGATGGCTGTTCATTTTCTAGACTGAGGTTCAGTCCATCATTATGCAAATGTAGAGGCTTGCCATCTTGCAGTTAGACTCTGCCCTGCAAATCTTTGATAATGTGACAAATAGTTGAAATGTGCTGCATTTATGTGGTGCACAGTTTTGGATTTGTTTGTTTTTTCCTCAGGAGCTCAGGCACATATATTAATGAAGCCCCATCTGCTTTGTAAAAATACAACAGTTTTATTAATGCTACTTTACAGATTGAGAGGTAGAAGTGCAGGATGGCATGGCCAAGGACATACAACACAAGAGTTCAGAGTAGGTTTACCAGGTCCCGTAGCTCCATCAGCGGGAGCTTTTCAGTTTCGTTGTTGTCGCGTGCGACGTGCGCGTGTCCCACACGACTTGCCTATGTCACTTCTGTGTTTACTCGGAAGCGACACGGATGCTCTATCAATCTCTACCGAAACTCTATTGTTTCCATAGAGTTTATGCTGAGGTTGCTAGAGCGTCCACGTTGCTTCTGGGTAAACCCTGAAGTGACGTAGGTGCGTCGCACAGGTGCACGTGCACACGTTGCCCGCCAGCCCTCAGCTGGTCGGCGGGTAACCCAGTGGATTGGTGGGATTTTACCTGCCACCACCGGGCACTTGGCAACCCTAGTTCAGAGCTGCCTATCATAAGTAGTTGTGTAATAAGTGTGATGTTGCCAATAGGACTGTTTGTAGAAGGAGAGAAGGATAGGATAATGTGATGCAACAATACTCCCTTCCTCTCCCCTGCCCATGGATGCCTTCAGTGCAGACACCAAATCATCACAGACTATATAAACTCCAAGAGGCTAATACAATGATCCCCTCTGAAGTTCTCTCTTACACTGTTCTGTGGCCTTGGGCTTGCTTACACTTTTCAGCCTATGCATTATGGACAGTTTTCTCAGGAAGTAACTAAACTGAGTGTACCAAGAGTAATAATGATGGGCTTTGGGGGAAAACTATTTTTAAACTAAGAATCGACCTATAAAATAGAGGGACTTTGCCCGCTATTGATGTGCAGTAGAACAACTGTGGATGAGTTAGGAGCTTTGTGGTATCAATTCTTATATGAATTGATATAATGTTTTACTTAGAGTCTTTGAGGTAGGATCAGAACTGTGAGGGTGGTGAAACAGAGTATATTTAGTATGAAGAAAAATAGGAACCCAGACCAGCTGGGAAAGATCAGCTGATCGTTTCCCACTTCCCTTTCAGGTTCTTTGACAAAGCCCCAAATTTGCCAGGGGTGGGAGCCAAAGGCAAGGGTGCTCTTGGTCTTTGG
This sequence comes from Euleptes europaea, assembly GCF_029931775.1. Classification (NCBI taxonomy): domain Eukaryota; kingdom Metazoa; phylum Chordata; class Lepidosauria; order Squamata; family Sphaerodactylidae; genus Euleptes; species Euleptes europaea. Next base: position 31,145,307 of record NC_079323.1, read on the forward strand.
CCTATTGCTAGTGTCATTCCATGTCACCTGTTTCCAAATAGATTTTCTTAATTTTTTTCTGCCTCCACTTATATGACAATGTGGTGTGTATGTGTGTATAACTGCTTACGTGTGTGTGAGAGATTCTAGTTTCATCCTACTGCTTTCAGAAGAAATAGCTGAAGCATAATTTTAGACTCTTTAAAATATCTTTATTCCTTTCAACCATTAAATTATAGTCCCACTGTTTCTGTGTTCATGGAGTTTTGTTTTAGTGACTGTAATCCCCACTTAGAGTGGACAACAGTGTGTTGGCAGGGCATCAGATGATGGACATTAATCTTACAAATGAACCATAAGAGTAAAAGTTACATTTGCTTTTGCTTTTTGTGTTGTGCGTCCTTCCCTGCAGGTCATTTATATTGCATGAATCAAATTCTGAACAGCGCACCTTCAGGGATCTGGAAATTGACAAAGACTAGTTCTTTTCCGTGCTTTGTTTGATAGGTTTTTTTTCCCTGGCAAGTTCAAAACTTCTGCAACATGCTGGTCATATATTCATTCTTACTGTGTATGGAGGAAGAAAATAATCATTCTCGTGCCTGGAGCAGCCACATTGCCATTCCAGTCCTCTGGGCGGACCCAGTATTTCCATGCTAATGTGTAAAAATAATTCTAGGCTCTAGAAATAGCTGTTACCTTGTGATACTACCTTTCAGAAGCCAAGTGACTTAACAGAAACAGTGATTTTATTGACTGCAGACCAAAAAAAATTGTCTATAGTAAAAGCTTGCCTGTGCTTAGTCATTTGTTTGTTTAAAGGAGTCACATTACTTCTCAGTGACTCAGTTCCTTCTTGCAGTCATTGGGTAATTTCAGGGGAGAAAAGGCCACATAAATTCCTGCAGTATAACAATATCATCCATTGTAAATTCATGCCAGCTAGGAAGCAATGCATTAGTTCAAATCAGCACATATTTGTCAATTCCCAGAATGTTTCAGATTTTTGAGGGCAGTTCAAATAGAATAGCGATGATGCCAAAGTGTAGTGTATATAGTATGGCAGGCACGATGATAACTCTTTTTTGGAGCTTGTGGTCCATCCTTTAGACAAGGAGCTTGGTAGAATAACACCTGTTTTGCATTAATAGCATGTCCATTTAAGAGATTTCAACTGGTTGGACATCAAAAGGCCTGGGAAGCCAGTCAGAGTTGAATAGGGGAGCACTTCCTTGTAGCTTTAATTCTTACTTTATTGCTCTCCAGATGTCTGTCAATCACTTTGCTTTGATTTGATGGTTACAAAAGGGTACAAAGTAGATGTTAGAAAATGGTTAGACCTGACAACATTTACAGTCCATTACTATGTACTATGTGTGTTTATTTAGAAGCAAGTGATAGTGCAAGTATAAGACATACTTTCCAAAAAAGCATGCTTAGGACTGCACCCTTGTGTGTGTGTGTGTGTGTGAGAGAGAGAGAGAGAGAGAGAGAGAAATTTTGCATGAAATAAAAATGCTATACTCACATTATAGTCAAGATCAGCTAACTTTGTTTATAACTTTGTCCATAACTGCTTGCTGTATGTGGTTACTCTAATGTACCACCAATGCAGATTTAGCTGCTCTTCTGTTGATTGATTCAGTACACAGTCTTTCTGACTTGTTGCCTTTTTATTATGTCATTGCGTCCTTCATCTCTGTTTTCCTTTGAAAATATCAGAAGTTCTTACTGCTGAGATGGGCCCACTTCACCTGAATGGGGTTTCAGTCCCTGCTGTACTCTGAGCTTTGGTTTGTATGTCATTAATTGTTTTATTCTGGAGAATCTACACCCCGCTTTTCTACATAAAATCACCAATGTGGCTTAAACAAATTTGATTTTAAACTTTTTAGCAGAATCAAGAGGAAAGTCCCAGCACCAGTCCTCAGGCACTGTTGGCAGCCAGTTCAAACTGCTTCAGTACAGGTTGAATAGGCTTCCATTCTGTGTGCTCTGGGCACTTAGGGAAAATGCTGCCGCTAGAACAGGTGGGGGGAGGGGATCATTGAATATTTTTTGTTAAGGTTTCCTAATGGAGTTTCCTAATGGCCTTTGCTATCCTAAGTGCTTTGGACTCGTAGCCCTTTAGGCAAAAATATTCATGGGGTTTGTATGTTCTGCCATACTCCTAAATTACCACATTCCACTGCCTAAGCACACATTGTCTCAAGTGGAAAACTAAGTTTAAGGAGCTATGAGTATTCACTGATAAATCCTCAGACCAATATGTCGCATTTATCAATCATGTTCTAGTGCCTTGCATTCCAATAACTTCCACTTTTTCCATACCCATATTCAAGATAAATTCCAGTGCATGTTGTTGCTCTGATTGGTGTTTCCCTTATGAGTGCATTAATCCAAAATTCTTCCATCCTTTATGGAAGTAAGAAATATTTCATGGAACGCTTAAATATATACCCTATCCTAAATTTCTTGCATAATAATTGATACGAACAGCCAGTGGATATGGAATATACATTCTAATTGCTCATACAAAGTTAATCTCTGTTGGTCTTATAGTGCAAATCATGCTGACAAAAGTAATTTATAATATTGTAAAGCACTAAAATCCAACCCACCCCAACTGTAATTCTGCTGCAACCACCATCATAATCTGTAGAATGTTGAAGCCCAAAAGCTGTGATCATTGGTGCAGTTCTGTATCAACAACCTTGTGAAAATTGAATGAGCATGTACTTAACGAAGGGGTACCATATGTAAGTCAGTCAATAGAATTGAACAAGGTTCAGTCACAAGAGCAAGTGACCAAGCCTTACGAGGAAGGCTGAGGGACTTGGGAATGTTTAGTCTGGAAAAGAGGAGGTTGAGGGGGGACATGATTGCCCTCTTTAAGTATTTGAAAGGCTGTTACTTAGAAGAGGGCAGGGAGTTGTTCCAGTTGGTAGCAGAGGAGAGGACTCACAAAAATGGATATAAATTACAGGTGGAAATGTACCTGCTGGACATTAGGAAGACTTTTTTTACAGTAAGAGTAGTTCAGCAGTGGAATTGGTTGCCTAGAGAGGTGGTGAGATCCTCCTCTCTGGCAGTCTTCAAGCAGCAGCTGGCCAAACGCTTGTTAGGGATGCACTAGGCCAATCCTGCATTGATCATGGGGTTTGACTAGATGACCTGTATGGCCCCTTCCAACTATGATTCTACGAACAGATATGAGTCCATACACACCCCACTATTGAGGGTGGGAGTTTAAACTGCTTGTGAAATAATTGCTGTTTGAAACAAGCCCACTACATAATTAAGACCTCATGTAATTGTGTTGCAAATGAATTCCAAGTTAGCAGCCAATGGGCATCTTTCATCTGAGTACAGTGATCTAGAGGTCAGAATATTTCAGTATTGCTGACTGGCAGCTGCTCCCCAGGGTCACAATTAGAGGCCTTTCCAATCACCTACTACCTGATCCTTTTTATGGGAGATGTCAGAGATTGAACATGGGACCTTCTGCATGCCAAGTAGATGCCACAGCCTCTCTTCAACTTCAGTTACTCAGTTCTGTAGTATTAATGTGCTTCATCATGATGTTCAAGTTACCAATGCATAAAGCATATTTTTAAACAATCCAGAAGAAAGCAGTAAAGAATTATGGAAAGGAACAGAAATTGTTAAAACGCACACACACACATTCTTTGTGCTGCAGGCAGAAAGTAGTTCATGAAGAAACCAGTTAAAAACATATGTTTTCCATGCACTAAAAAGGCATATTTTAATAGCTTTTGAATGCATTTGACAATGGAAAGTCTAAAATTAATTTTCCAACGGAAACTTAATTTTTGAGAACAGAGATCCACTGTAATATTTTTTGTTGGTAAAGCCCTTTATTTAAATTTTAGATCTAGAAAGAAAATACATTTAATCTGTCTAGTGAATGCTCTTGACTAGGGGTGTTGAACTCATTTGTTACGAGGGCCAGATATGACATAAATGTAACTTAGTCAGGCCAGGCCACATGTACATACAATTTAATGCCAGGTATACTAACTTTTTTGCCCTGACCTGGATGGCCCAGGCTACCCTGCTCTCATCAGATCTCAGAAGCTAAGCAGGGTCAGCCCTGGTTAGTATTTGGATGGGAGACCACCAAGGAAGTCCAGGGTTGCTGTGCAGGGGAAGGCACTGGCAAACCACCTCTGTTAGTCTCTTGCCATGAAAACCCCAAAAGGGATCGCCATATGTCGGCTGCGACTTGAAGGCACTTTACACACACATGTACTAACTTTATAGATGACATAGGCAAAGCCAGTTCATGATATAACTTTTTACTTAAAATACAAACATGCTTAAAACAATTACAGTGTTTCTTTTATTTAACAGTCTTTGATAATTGACACCTCAGGAGCGGGGGGAGGGGGGTATCCTGGCTGGTGAGCCCTCATCTAGGGTACAAGTCTTCTTTGACTAGCTGTATGCTGGATCTATGGACTTTTTCTTGCATTTACATTTTTGTTGCAGCTACCATCTTTCCAGTAGAATGCATTTATTACTTATTTTGTTCTTCAAAAACCTATATCAAAATTTTAACATCCACCTCTCCTTATGTCTTCTGTACAGTCAAGGCCCCTTCATTAAATTAGGTTATCAGACAATTGCTGAAGAATTCCTGTCACAGGACTGCTCTTGTGATTTTGTTCATTCAATACAAACCAGAGAGAAATGACAGACGGGGGCTAACGAAAGGGCTGGATTGAGCTCCTGGGCTGCTAGTTGCCTGCTGTTATGTGAACCTCTCCCTTCCATCAAGTTTTAAATATGTCTTTATACCGTGAGGAGGCAGAATGTTCACTCTCAGTCAGTTGCTGTATAGGCAGCTGTGTGCCAGCTGCAGATGACTCAATGCCTCTTCATTCCCAGCATGATCCCATTGGCAGTCTGTGGCTGCTGAACGGGAGAGAAGGTTTCTTCCCCTTCACGTCTCCTAGGGTTGGAATAGTGAAGAGCCTGTGGCCACTCAAAAAGTTCTGTTTGCAGTTGTTGTTAAAAAGCAGGTTTTTAAATTATATGACAAAGGTTAGCAAAATGATACTATTTGAGAATTCCTGTCATACCATGAAACTCTCCACCCTGTTCCATAGTAAAACAAACAGCACTGTTCTTAGAATCCTGCACCAATAGTCACATGACGAGCACAATTTAGAAATGGTAAATATGAGAAGCACTTCAGCACCATTTCTAAATTGTACATCATCTTTACAACTGGACTGTGTACAGTCGGTGCTCTTTAAAACTATTTTTTTTATTATCTTCCTTTCTCACTGAGACTGAAGGTGGATTACAAAGTGTAACTCAATGCAATCAATATAGGATTACAGCAGTCTGGAACACGGCATAAAGTATTAAACATGATATGATTAAATAATGTAGAAAATGTATATAAAAACAAAGCAGCGGGAGTAGGGTAAGACACACAAAGTAGGGTAATACACGCGTTTCACAGTCCCACCTGTGTATGAAAGCACTTTTTTGCTTTCTTAAGGCCTTATTGCCTTTATAAAACAGTGTCTTGAACAATTCTGCTGTACATAGTTGACAGAAAGTCAGAAGCATGGACGACTTCCTGACCACGTAAGGCAGGCCATTCTAAAAGGAATGGACCACAACAGAGAATGCATGAAGACAGGCAGTTGTTGATGTTACCCATGCATGGGGTAGTTGTGACACGGTCAAGTTCCGCCCTCCAGAAGCCTCAACCAATCACTTTCAAATGATGTATTAGGATGTTGACAAGGGGAAAAGGAGGAATTTGGCAGTTTACCTGCAGGCCAACTGATGGAGTTGTGACTCTGTTGGATTTTGGTGGGAGAAGGGTGAGGAGGTCTGCTGGTTAGTCAGGGAGTCCATTAGTGACTTTAGGTATAGGGTTTGGGTGTTGTTTCTGTCAAAAACAGTGAAAAAAGACTTTCTGTTATAAATCTGAATCAGTCAAAACAAGAAATCTGCTTTGTTATGCTTTCTCTGGCCCCAGCTCTCCAGTGACTTTGTTACTGTAATACTGAGAGGGCTGGAGGAAAGGAAAACAAAAAATCAACTGAGCAACACATACCACTGAAATCAACCTGTTTCTTAGTTGAATTCATCAAGCCTACTATTCCTTCAAGCCAATAATCCCCACATAATAGGCCAAATGAATGTCGGGTTGCACCCTGAGTCCAGGCATTGAGCCTCAGTTAAAAAATTAAAAGTAGTTCGTTGGCTGTGAAATGTAAGTCCCTAGTTTCTAAATTTGGAGAGGGGGTGTCATCACAGTGGCACCCACAGAAGGCTCTGCTCAGATGAGCGAAGCTGTTGCATTGGAGCACAGGAGAGGAGATGGTCTTGTAGATATGAGAGTTCAAGGCCATGCAGGGCTTTTTAGGTTATAGTACCTTGAATTGAGCCAGGTAACTGAAGGAAATCCAATGGAGTGACAGCTGAGTGTTTGTGATATACATGGTCCAGCTAATAACCGAGCTGCAGCATTCTGTACTAACTGGAGTCTCTGAGTTGACTTCAAGGGTAGTCCTATGTAGTGTGCATTACAATAGTCTAGTTTCGATGTTACTGTGGCATGATCCAGGTGGCTAGATTAGCTGAGTCAAGGTAGGGGGCCATCCATGCCTAGGCTTTTATATGTTCAAGAGGAAAGGAAAATAGAGACTTTGTTTGAATCTTATATAGGTGGCAGAGGTGATCCCAAAATTTTCTCCCCAGATGAAAGAACCTCTTATCGCACCAAAGATAACATGATAACTGCAGATTTGTACCTTTTTGCCTGTCCACAGGGCAGCCAGCCATTGGTTATTAAATATAGTGATAGTTTGTCTTCAGACAATGACTAGCAAAATAGACAAAGTGACATAGTTTAGATATCATGTGAAACCACAGTTTAACTACATGACCATAGTTCAACTATGGTTAGTTTGATTGTCTGAACAGAAGCCATTTTACTTACCTGAAACCATGGTTTGAAGTTGCTTTATTAATTACAGTATAAGCTATATTTTTGCGTTTTATGTGGACATGATCATATCCTGGCTTGTTCCCCAGCAATGCTTTTGCTCATTCCCTACTACAGAAATGCCTGGCCACAGCAAAGAGCAAATCAGCTTTAATGAAGGCAAATCAGCATTCCAGTAACCTGAACCCTTCTTTCATGTAGTTAAAATAAACCATGGTTTCTCATTATTTCTGAACTGAGCTGATATCATTTTAGGGTCATCCAGATATTAATTCAGCGAGTGCATGATTCTCTGTGGTATTGCTCAATATATACAGCAACAGGCATATTAGATTTTGCCTGTTCTCACAGTGTTAAGAAATGTACCCATACAACTGTGCGGAAAAATGCCACTCATCAATTTTGCTATGGATTCTTATTCTGCTGTTAGCACTATTTGCTCTCTAGTTTACTTGTTGTATTTGTGTTGTATATGGTTGCCTTGCTTGACCTGAACACACAGCAGTATTGAAGAATGGCAATGCTTGGCAGCACAACAAATTGATACTGGTGGACTCATGCATGCCACAGTGGCTGAAGTGACATAATACCAGTAATAATTAACTACAGATTATCATCAGTCGTCAATTACAGGGGAACTGAATAAAAATGTGTGTAGATCAATAAATGATTAAGTGACAAGTAATAAAACATTAAAATGATGTAACATTAAGTGGTAGCATAAACATTGTTAAGAAGGCTAATACCAGTAAGAATTGATGTTACAAATACAGCGAAGGTTCATGGGCAACCATGCTATTCAGAAGTGGAAAGGGATTCAGCAAAAGACCTGGGTGAAATGAAAAGGCTTTTCACTGTCACAAAAAGCAGATGTCATGTGATTAACTGTGGAGAGGAAATTCAAAAGCCGTAAAGCCATAACAAAAAAGACCCCAAAAAGTGAGTAACGAGGGAGAAAGTAATCTGTAGTTTAATTAAATGGTTTGATTCCCCCAACTTTTGCTTGGATCATCACAAATATTTGAAAAAGGAACTTTGTTCTGGTTGTTTCCTTCCACTCAAGTGCAAAATGGATGAAAGCATCCATAGTGTGTGTTGGGAAAGAAATCACTACTTGCTGCTTTTGAATTGATGCACATTGAAATTCTTTATTATAATGATTGTAAGAAGACCTTGTGCTGCCAGCAGATTAAAAAGTCCTATAAATAGCCCAAGGTTGAGTCTCACTTAATTTCAGGTATTAGAAACTTTCTCAGTCAAATTGCTTTAGAGAATTGATTTGGGATCAGACAGTTGTTTTTTTAATTATTTAAAGGTAGCAAGGGAAAAACCCAATGTGTTTAGAAGCATTAGAGAGCACATGAGAGTGGTGATAATAGAGAGGTTCAGTCCATATACATTGAGAGTTCTAAAAAAAGGTTGAAATAATTTTATTCAAAATTCTTTAAATAGCATTCCCATGTTCAAAACAAGTGAACTTGAAACTCTAACTTTCTTAACATGAAAACTATTTGTACGATCCAAAAGCAAGATGGGAAACATAGCTTGGACTACTTAGTATATGGTTTCCATATAGAAATAGGATCAGTCCTTCAATTTCGCCATTGCCATTCCCAGTGGATGTATATTGTGATAATGTTATATGAAGAGAAACAAAATATATAACTTTTGAGAATATCATGGATAAAGGGAGTAAGTTAAAAACCTGGCAAAAAATTAAAGATGAAGGAAAGAATATTCAATGGCTACTATATCATCAAGTGGTTTCAATAATGAAAGAGTAGTTTAAAAATAAGGTGGACTTTTTAGAGAAAAGATGGCTTTTGAACATTTCATAAGGGGAGATTCTGGACACCTGTTAGGGAAAAATCTATAAACTGTTGCTACAGTATGAAACTGAAACAGACCAAGTAAAGGATTGTATGATAAAGTGGATGCAAAATCTTGGAGCAGTTATAAATTTGACTCAGTGGGATAATTTATGATTCAAAGAAATTAAGTTTACTGAATGTCAAATGTTGAGAGAAAACTGGTATAAAATGTATTTTAGATGGTATATTTCGCCTAAAGATATTGCAAAGGCCAGTAAAGGTTTTGGTGGGAAGTGCTGGAAATGTCAAAATATAGATGCAACATTCTATCATATGAGGAGGACTTGTAAAAAACTAAGAAAATATTGGAGAATGATATACGAGGAAATTCAAAGAATATTGAAAATTAAGTTTGCGTTAGATCCAAAAATATGATGTTAAATATTTTGCCAGATAATATACCGAAAATATATAACAAACTAAGTATATGGTGACAGTGGCAAGAGTGGAGTATGCAAGAAAGTGGAAAGCAGAAGATTATCCAGAGGTAACTGAATGGGCAAATAAACTAGCAGAATATGCTACTATGGCTAAGTTAACGACCTTAGTGCATAACATATCAACCTCTGAGTTTTATGAAAAATTGAAAATATTCCTTGATTATATTGCCCGTAACTAATAAAAAGAACAGAATATAAGAATGTAAATAATAGGTTCCAGGACTTACCTGGAGCCTGGATTGCAGAGCCCGGGCTGGGAGGGGTCAAAAAGGCAACCAGAGGTTTCAGTTGCCTGGGTGGGGCAGGCACATGGCTTGGGGGGCTGCTGCTGCACGTGTTGGGACACCTGCTGGCCAGGCTGTTTCCAGCCAATCAGAGCAGCCCCCAGTGTTTGAAAAGACCAATCAGGCGGCCCCTCCACCTTTGCCTGAGTTGGTCGGTGCTGGGAGCGGGACCAGGGAAGTTTTCAGTCTGGTCTGCTCCCTTCACATAAAAAGGGAGGGGTTTGGGAGTCCCTCTTCAGTTCGCCGTTCTTCGCCGCTCCCACCCTGCTCTCCCAGTTACATGCAGCAGAAAGCATTTGGACTGGATTCAGAAGAGTCTGGAGGCATGGGACGTCCTGGACATACGAGGCATGGGCCACCCCCAAGGGTTGCTTTGTGGCACATCAGTGGAAATCACTGATGATGCCACCTTTTGGTGGATAGGGAACACCTAGCGGCATACGCCCTGGTGACTTAGGGCCCTGCCACCGGCCTGATGGGGGATAACCCAGCGGGATCGCTGGGTTTCATATGTTGTACATCAAGCCACATGGGGTTGGCTGATGTTGCGGAATCCAGTCCTTCATGCTACGCCTATGTCATCACAGTTGTTATTGTGTTGGCCGTTTGCATTCCAAAATTCTGTTCTTATCCAAAATAATAAGATTGATAATACAAGTTAATTGTTAATAAAGTTATGTTTAATCACGTTAGTGGTATTGCAGTTTTTGACCCTGTACCTTTGACCTGGATCTGCAAGTAAGAACTCTATTATAAGATATGAAAATATAATAATTCAAAGAAGGTATAATCAAATTGAAATTATAAAGTAATGTGTATGTTTGTATATATTTTTATTCATTTGAAAAATAAAAAAATATTATTAAAATGTAATAATTAAAACATGTGAACTGTTTGTTTGAGTCTAAGAGTAGTTAGTCAGCCTATTTTTGTGGTATATTGCGGTCTGTAAAGTACAGTGTTATCAGTTGAAGTCTGGTGGATGGATGACCTTGTGGCTGTTGTGTGAGTATGTTAGTGTTGCTAACCTCCAGGTAGGGACTTGAGTTCACTCAGAATTACAACAAAGCTCTAGACTACAGAGATCAGTTCTTCTGGAGAAAATGGCATCTTCAGAAGGTGGACTCTGTGGCATCACATCCCTACTGAGGTCCCTCCCCTCCCCAAATTTCACCCTCCCCAGGTTCGGCCCCCAGATCTTCATGGATTCCCCAGCCCAACTGGGCAACTCAAATTATGTGTTCCTAGGGTCTTTTTGATCATGTATGTGTACATTCCAATACTGGGAGTCACCTACTGCTTCCTAATCATTGATTTAGCTGCATTTACTAGCACTATTGGACCTGTATGTGGCCCTTGACTGTCACAGATACAATATGTAACTATTGCCAAATAATACTTGTGGTGGATATCTAATGGTGGTCAGTGGCATCTTAAAGGCTTTCAGAATGGACTGGGAACAGAGCAGAGCTGCACAGGAGGCCATCTAAACGGCTGGAGCACAAAAGATTGTTTCTGCTGCAGCTTCTGTAATAGACTTTGGGAATCATGACAGCTGTCTGCTAGACTAATAAACAGGTTTGTTTGGAACAAAGTGACCTTGAAATCATTAAGAGTTAATCCTCAACACCTTTATTAATCCTTTGCCTTGAATGTAAAATTACATTTTCCCTATATTACCGCCAGTCACGGCTTCCAAAGGAGTACCAGGAAAAACATGGGCACTTAAGTGAGCTTCACACATGACAATCTGTACTAATCCTGACCGACTCACCCACCCCATATGTGTAAGAACAACATCCTAGATGACTGCAGATCATCTGCATATTACTATTAGAAGCTTAGTACTTCTTAAATAATGGTGATTCATAACACCTTATTTTTTTAAAAACGGAGACAGATAATGTTGAACTGGATGCACATCTTGGCTCTGCAAAGAGAAATTGTTTAAATAATGTATGTTTTTCAGGGAGTGGGGGTTGCCTGCAGCCTGTTTATTAGTTAATAACCTCCTCCTACCTCCCAGCACTAATCTTGTAAAGAACCTGATTTAATAAATCCAAGAAATTATTAAATAAACTAAGTATTTTATATTACTTGTCCTTTTTGAATCAAAATTGCAATACAACAGAATTACATTTTATAAATAACACCTTTCGTACTAGCACCACAGGGCATGGTACAAAAGAATCTAAATAGAACATGAATGCTGTAATCAAATGCAGACCCCAGGAAGGCAGATTGAAAAGGCATGTTGCTGGTTAGAGCAACAGACAGGGTAAGTATAGAGGGACACAGCAGAAAACTTGCAAGGACACAATAGACTGAAAATTGTTTGCTTGCCTTTTCAAGAATATGACTGATGTCTCCTGTGTAAATGACCCAGGGTTGATTTTTTTTAAAAAAACATACAAGGATTTGCAGAAGGAGTAGCAGAGGCTTGGTAACCCTTGTACTTAATTTTTTCCCCTTTTGTATTTGCCTAGATTTAAATTGGAATCCTGTCCTGCCTATTAGCATGGATATCAATACTATTATACTAAGTTGGTGTTGAGCTGAGATTTTGTGAGGTTCAGTTTTTGGAGTGAAAGTTGCCATTTTAATCGCATGAAAATATTTGTGGGAACAGATTATGCATTCAGTCTTTTTTAACCTTTTTCCTTAATCTGCTGCTTTGTTGACATTTTTTTATATAAAAATATTTTGTCATTGTGTGGAGATGATCAGGGATAGAATCATAGAGTTGGAAGGGACCACCAGGGTCATCTAGCCCAACCCCTTGTACAATGCAGGAAATTCCAAACTACCTCCCCCCACACCCCCAGTGACCCCTACTCTATGCCCAGAAGATGCCCAAGATGCCCTCCATCATCTGCTTAAGGTAATAGAATCAACATTGCTGACAGATGGCCATCTAACCTCTTCTTAAAAACCTCCAGGGAAGGAGAGGTTACCACCTCACGAGGAAGCCTGTTCCACTGAGGAACCGCTCTAAAAGTTAGAAAATTCTTCCTAATGTCTAGATGGAAACTCTTTTGATTTAATTTTAACCCGTTGGTTCTGGTCCGACTTTCTGGGGCAACAGTAAACAACTCGGTGCTATCCTCTATATGACAGCCCTTCAAGTACTTGAACATGGTTAGCATATCACTTCTCAGTCTTCTCCTGTTCATTTAGTGAACATGATGACATCAAGATACCACATGGTGAATCAGATTTCACTTTATGAGGACTTATTTTCCCATTGCCACCCATCCTATAATTAAATTGATAATCCTTTCCTGAGGTAATCTGTGTTAGGTGATTCTAATGTTAGGGAGTTTATCTGGACCTTTCTGAACCTCATCTTTCACAAGCATAATGAGGACAAAAGGGAGGAAAATTATTGCTTCAAGGGTTTTTTGTTTCTTTTTGAAGGGGCGAGGTTCTCTCACCTATTCTTCCTTAATTCAAGCAATGGTGAAAAGGTATAATTCATAGTGGTAGAAAGGCAGGTCTGAATTCCCCTTCTTTTTTGGCAAACCTGTTACCAATCAAGTATAACTAGCCACTAGTGACTTTATTGTGGTTCTTATGAAAGCTTGCTGTGAGGCGCTGGAATTGGTAGAATTGCTTGGCATTTAATTCCATTAAATGAAGAAAGAATCCTTACAGTAATAAAATGTGAGCCGGGATATTAATTGACTCTACAATCTAATAGTTGGATCGTTGCATAGTACACCAATGGCAAACGGATAAATCCAAACATGACTTTGACTATGAAATGTTGTATTCCTTTTTGGAACAGGTTATGGACTACTTAATATGAAATGAGGCCCTTGTGCCTGAAACTGTATTCATGTGGCTGTCCTTGTGGCAAACTAACCATGAATGTGCAACAGCTTTCCACACGCACTGGCTGTTACAGCACAGATGTTCATATGGTGTTGTAATCAACAATGGGAATACTTTGCAGTGATAGGGAGATCACCTCCCATGTGGTGGCAGCTAACCTGCACAGCAAAGCGATGCAGAAATGAAGCTCTTTGAGTAAAGTGAACAATTGTGGATTTTTTTTACCTTATGTTTTTTACCTTATGTTTACGTTTTTGTTCTGGGAAGGGTAAATTACGGGCCATTAAGTGAAGAATATCATGTAGCAGAATTTGAACAGTAGTACCCTTCATATATGTATAAGACAAACAGTTATCAATTTCCTGTTTAATAGGACAGATCTGTCATGTGTCATAAACATTTAAGAAGAATATTTTATGCTGCCGACCACACAAACATATTAAACTATTAACAGTAGATTTCAAAAAGATGTGTGGGTCATAAAGGGTGGAATTTCTACCTAGTTATTTGCATGCCTGGAATCTCTGTTGTCTCTGACTATTAATGTACCATAGCTAATGTATCCTCACAGCAATCATGTAAGGAACGGAAATAGTTTTCATTTTGTAAATGAGGAACTGGAGGACAAAGGCATTAGGCTGTTTTTCATTTTAAAAATCTGGAATAATCATGTTTAAACCAATGGAACTTCCTTCAGAATATGTAGCTTCAGGATATAACCCAGGATACTTATCTCCGTGTGGAGGTGCAGGGCAGAAAATTTAGCCACAGTCTTCCCAAATACCAGTCTAGTGTTTTGATGTGCAAGAACATTTATTTTCCTGAGTGTAAAAGAGTTGGGAGGATAGATTGACAAAGCATTTATAAAGTTACATTAAAGTTAGAGGTCCCTAACTACAGTCTGAACCTGAAGAATAAAAGGACCATATATAAAAAGAACCTCTTTATAATATAGGATTCTTTCTGTGGGTTGGACATGCATACATCTGTCACATACATTTTTAACATTGTCCTCAAAAGGTATCTTGGGGGGCTTATCACATATACTACCTAGTGTTGCGTTGTTTCTGTGGCTGGCTGATTATTTTTACTTAATTAAGTATGAGCAAACTGGTCTGACGCTGAAGAACATATCCTCCAAACCGCTGCGCAAACAGTGTCAGTGAGGGAGAAAATATAGGGCCTTCAAAAGCAGCCTACCGTTTTAAAGGTAGATGAAATATTTAGTGGCACCAGCAGGAGAAAATGAAATATGAGATCTTGCATCCCAAGTTATTTGTGCCCTGTTGAAAGACAAGCTGCAAATAACCTTTACCAAATTAAAACTTTGAAGAAGGGTACAAATGGGAAATGACAAAAAATGGGAGGAACATGATTGCCTTGGCTGTTGTTTTGTGAATTTAGATCGGTAGATCTGCCAGAAAACCAGGAGTGCAAACCAGCACCATTTTAAATCAGCACCATTTTAAATTTTGGATGCTTGCAAACCAGGTCTTAAGTTCACAATCTGAGGCATATGTTTCCCCCATTTATTTATTTAAGTTTTGTAACAACCAGCCCTAAAAAAATATTCTGCTGAAATTTGCATGCAATTTTGGGTCACTTTTTGGTTGATGCTAATGAAAAGTAATCCATGAAGTTTGTTCTTGGCTTTGTGTTTTCCTTGGACTTGCCTACGATTTCTTCTGTTTGTGCAGTTTTTGTTTGTTTGTTAACTGTCTTTTTTGGGAAGCTCTGTAGGTTTCTGTAAGGGAAATATTCTTTTCATTCATTTCTGTTCCATGTGTGCCTGGTAACTCCATCAGAAAGTCATTTACTTTGAAACGTCCCGTTGATTCCAAGTGTGGATATGGCCTGTTGAATGCTTTTGTGGGAACCATCCCTCTGAATCAGAGTACCTGTTACTTGCAAGCCATGCATTTTGAGGGGTGGGGGAACATGCTATTTTCTGTAAGCCCAGATGGACTAGCAAGATTGGACAGTAGGCTGATCTATGAGTGCAACCAAAATCAACAGCTTCTGGTTGTGCTTCTTGATTGCCAGCTGCCAATGTCCGAAAATGCACTAAAAGTGGGTTTAGGATCACTGCCTTATAATTGTATAAGTTCAACACAATAAGGAGGACAATAATTGTGATGTCATGTGCTGGGACAACTTGCTTACATTTTCAAAAGCAAGTTTTCAATTTATGTGATGTATACAGAACAACAGGAAAAAATGAAATGTATGTGGGATGCTGAATGCTGGTTGGCCAGGTTAAGAACACGAAGAGTGGAGGTATAGGCAAGATGCTAATTGAATTACAGATTGTTCTTCTAAAGTCTGGTTGACCCAGAGATTGGTGCTGTCTCACAACTCAGTCTTCTTCCTTCTGTTTATACAACCGCTATAATAGTAAATAATCAAACTGTCAGCGCATTTAATTTACGGTAATGTTGTAGTTTTTGTGTATATCATACACACTGGGCCAAATTATAATTTGTGGCATATAAATCTTTTATTACAGGCATTGCAGATTTAAAAAAAAGTTTATCCTGATGTGAACTTTCATTCAATAGTGTCTTGGTTTTATATCTGAAATTCTTGTTGTTAGTTAGAGCAGCCAGTCTTCCTGAATGTTCTTCACTTTTGGTCTCAGTGAAATTAAGATTGACGTTTGCATGTTATGTATATAAATTATCTTCAAAAACCACAAATATATCAACTACAGACCTCCTAAAGTTAGTGGGACTGAAGCTAATTCTAACTCACTTGTATCTCTTTTGATGTGAAATTTGAACTACCGTATACACTCGGGTATAAGCCGACCCGAGTATGCTGAGGTGCCTAATTTCACCCCAAAAATGGGGAAAAATTAGGCACCCATGTATAAGCCGAGGGGGAAATGCACCCCCTCCCCCCCCTGACCGGGCTCCAGGCGTGCAAGTGGCGGTGGCGTGCAGGAGGCCCCGCAGGCCGCTCCTGGCCCACAGGGAAGGCACGCGGGCAGGCAGTGGCCCCCTCCCTGCACGCAGGAGGCCCCGCAGGGTCAGCTGGCAAGCGGGAGGACCGGCCCGGTTGAGGTGGAGGGGGAAGAAACCGCCGCCGCCCAGCAGAAGGCGGGGTGGGGTGCGGGGTGACGAAACCGCCGCTGCTGCACAGAAGGCGCGATTGCGCAAATTGTGCAAAAGGCTCGATCGCTCAAAAGGCGCGGTGGGGTGGGAGAAACCGCCGCCGCCGCGCAGAAGGCGCGATCGGGTATGGTGGGAGGAGAAGGAGGGACAGCCGGCGGGAGCGTGCTGGGAGAGGGCCCGGCAGGCGAATTACCGTATTGACCCGAGTATAAGCCAAGGTGAGTTTTTTAAGCCAAAAATCATGGCTAAAAAACTCGGCTTATACTCGAGTATATACGGTACATTAGGACTATAGTGTGGTATTAAAGCCAGTGTGGTATAGTGATTAAGAGCTGTGGACTCTAATCTTGAGAACCAGGTTTGTTTCCCCACTCCTTCACATGAAGCCTGCTGTGTGTCCTTGGACTAGTCACAGTTCTCTCAGAACTCTCTCAGCCCTGCCTACCTCACAAGGTGTCTGTTGTGGGGAGAGGAAGGGAAGGTGATTGTAACCTGGTTTCAGACTCCTTTTGGTTGAGAAAATTGGGGTATAAAAACCCAACTCTTCTTCTTCTAAATAAGGGATGAAGAAGAAAATCTACTGGCTTAATTCTCCAAAGATTTTTGCTGTAAGTAGTTTTAGCAACACTAATAAAGCAAATTCAAGAAAGTTTTCCAGCTCACCACACTGTGATGTTTCATTATGAACAAACAGCCTTTGAGTAACTTTGGCGCTGGACGAGACATTGTCCATCTCTAGCAAAAGGTCAGATAGTGTCATTGGTTAATTTCTCTCCATTAACCACTTTGACACATGATGATGATGATTCCACAGTAAGTTAACAATGGCAATATGAAATGGTTCATTAGCTAAAACCCACAACACCCAAGGACAGAAAGGTGAAGTCAAAGTTGAAATCAAGATAGTTGTCTTCTGTACACAGGAGGGTTGGTTGGTGAGCTCTGGTTGAGGTACAGGCCTTCCCACGATGTAAATGAGCTAGGTCTGGGTCTCTTCCCTTGCCCCTCTGAGACAGATTTCTCTTTGTTAGAGAGCTTGATTTGAAAAAAAAGCTCTGTATGTTTGTGTGATGTTCAGATACTGCTGCATACAAACACTTTATGTTACAGAAGAATACAGTTGTTTGAAAATTGAAAATTTGTTGTTGAAAATACAGTTGTTGAAAATTTAAATTTGAGAAGATAAGTTCTTAATTAACTTGGTCAGACTCCTCTGTTTACATGTATGGGAAGAGGGTGATTGCATCCTGTAGTTCTACCCAATGTAATGTGTAGGGTTGCCAGGTCCCTCTTCACCACCAGCGGGAGGTTTTTGAGGTGGAGCCTGAGAAGAAGGGTGGGAGGTACTTCAATGCCATAGAGTCCAATCCCAAAGCGGCCATTTTCTCCAGGTGAACTGATCTCTATCGGCTGGAGATCAGTTGTAATAGCAGGAGATCTCCAGCTACTACCTGTAGGTTGGCGACCCTAGTAATGTGGCTATTTTAAATTTCGGGGGGGCAGTCATAGGAGTCAATCTGGACTGGTGGCTTGTAAGCATGCTAGTGATTTTGTTGGCTTAGGCAGTTGCTTTAGCAACTCAACCTGCATCAAGACACATTGCTTAAACTCATGCTAGAGATGGCAGTTAAATATGGGTGGATAGAATTCTATTGGCTCTGTAGGTTACTTGGTCCTGTTGCCCCTGAAAGCTGCAGTGGGTATTCCGGGCATGTGCAGAAGTGGCACTTCAGACCAGGTATTTCCTCCGTCTTCAAGTTGCCCCAGTAGTGCAGGGAGTGACATGCTAGGAGCCAGTTTTCAGAGTTCCCAGTTCGAAACACTTGGTAGCTCTCAGTATCCTGCCCTACATTTTCTAGCTTTTTGCCCTCTTACTTACTTCTACTCCTTTCTCATATAGTATTTCCGTACATATTAAATTACGCATCCCTTCTCCCTTGCATCAAACTCCTCAAGTATGAATGCTCAGGATGTATTTTTTGGGACTTGCAAAAGCAGAATGCAGTACTGGAGTAGCATTTTCTGCTGAAGTTGGTCAAGTCTGTTTTTCTACTTAGAATTTGCCAGAATTGCCCAACAGTTTAAAAAGTCTTTCTTTCTTTCTAGCTGCTTCTCTGGTATTGTGTGAAATGCTCCATCAAGAGGCAATAATGTACATTCCTCTGGCAGGATAGAATGGATTTTTGTTTTAAGGTAAAAAGGTAAAGGTCCCCTGTGCAAGCAACCTTGAGCCAGCTAACTGAAACCGACTTCCATTGGGATCAAACTCAGGTCGTGAGCAGAGCTTTGGACTGCAGTACTGCAGCTTAACACTCTGCGCCACGGGGCTCGATTTTTGTTTTAGTTTGGTTTATTTCTCTCTGTTTATTTATAAGACGTTTTCTCTAAGTTGGTGGAAGTTAGATCGCTAAGAGGTTCCTGTGATTTTCCTTCCGACCTCTCTCCCTAATCTCTTTGCCTGAGCACTCCCTCTGGATCCCTGGGGCACGCTTAGCTTCCAAATCTTATCACTGTTAAGAGGCAAAGAGACTCCATCGTCATGTGGCGCAGGAACGACAACCCTTGTGAGTGGTAGTGATGATGCTACTTCCTGGTGCTTCTGAAGCAACCCAGGAAACAAAATTAGTGTTTGCTTCCTTATCACACGAAAGGATGAGGATTTTAGCAGCTGCTATAGACTAGAGAAATCTTGACTTTATATTAGTCATCACTAGTGACAGGCCAGTCAATACTGTTTAGGTTGACTGTAGCTTGGAGTGGTGGGGTTTCCTGCTGTCACCAGTGGGTGTCATCCTTGGCAGCAGTTAACACGCTGCTCGTGGGAGACCAGAGTATGCTGCTAGAGGGGGTTGGGAAGAAGAGAAAATGTTAATTCTTCACTTGGATTCTTTGTCTGGCAAGTTTTCATGCCTGTGTTTCTGAGCATTTACATTATGCTCTGAATACCTGATTGACCAGCCAGGCAGAAAAGGAAGTCTCCAGTGAATGCATACTAAAAGAAAATGCTTCCATAAAAGCAGCCTCTGGGAATAGGAAAGAGTAGTTTGCTTATAGATCAGAGGTCTTTTTTTTGCATTGGAAGATTTACAGAGTTTTTTAAAAAAACTCTCTTCCTTCTGATCTTTTTTCCCCACTTATGAAATGTGAGCATTCCACTTATGAGGTAAATATGCTTTAAAGGAATATTCTAAACATGCAGTCTGGCCCTTCAAACCATTTAAAAAGTTGAACCCGATGAATCATTGCATCAATTAAGAAGGAAATTGTCATTTTATAACTATTGGAAAACTACAAATGATTTTATTAAAATCATATTGATTCACAGACCGGGGGGAACTTTTTACTAAATATTAATTGTGCATACAAATTGCAAATAACAATTTTCATGTATCGTTTTGGTAAGAAAATAAATAAAGCTCTGAGTGTTTAAGGTGAATCCTTAGTTTATAGAAGAAAGACAACACAATTTTTGAAGAAATAAGAGCGTAACTTTGCTAATTCTAAATAGCTTTCCTAAGAAGCCTTGTATCTCTCTGACCTTGACATACATTTAAAAAAATTATTTTACTCATGTTTGTGAGGGACCTTTAACAGCTGGAGAAGCGGGGTACAAATGTTTGTAATAATAAGGCTAGTGAGAGAGAGGCTGTTGGCAAGAGAAGAGTTGTAATTCAGTGAGGGAAAAATGTGTGCATGTTCCGTCCGTAGCATCTCTGGTTAAATGGATCACAGCTGACAAGGCTGAAAAAGATTCTAGCTAGAGAATTTGAAGAGCCACTGAGCATCACTGTAGATCAGTGGTCTGGTTTTAAAAATAAGACAGTGTCTTCTACCCTTAAAATGTTCCATAGACGTCATTCCACATCAGAAACATGCCTCCTCAGAAAAGACAGTATCTCCCAAATTCAAAAGCATACTAATCAACATCGTTGGAGGCGCAGAAGATCTTGCAAATGCATATATAAAAATATATATGTATGTGCTGAGTGCAAAATGTTTATAAACTTGCTTCTTGATGTGGGTTACACCCTAATTGCTACAAAGGAAATTGTAAAATAATTGTGCATAGTATTCAATATTTTTTCTTGATGTGAACTTTGAAAAACTGGCATATGAATGCTAATTTTATGGAAATTCCAAGTTGCACAACAGAACAATGTTTTATGAATGATGAGAGAGGTTCTGAAAGATTTCAAGGGCCTCTCCTCTGGCATACAGGAGTGCATATATTAGATACTGGAAATTATGAGGTATACATTTCCTAACAAATTAAACACATGCTTTGTTTTTTTTTAATATGAACTAGTAGGCAATCATTGGAAATTTCATAATGATCTGTGCTGTGGTCAGTTGGCTAAGGGTAACCAAGTGAAACTGAATCAATGTGAGAAAGAGGTAGGGTTGCCAGGTCCCTCTTCACCACCAGCGGGAGTTTTTTTGGGGTGGAGCCTGAGGAGGGCGGGATTTGGGGAGGGGAGGGACTTCAATGTCATAGAGTCCAGTTGCCAAAGTGGCCATTTTTTCCTGGTGAACTGATCTCTGTCAGCTGGAGATCAGTTGTAATAGCAGGAGATCTCCAGCTAGTACCTGTAGGTTGACAACCCTAGAAAGAGGTAATGCTGGTCAGAGAGGCTGATATTCTGGGGAAAGTGGTATTGCCTGCTTGCGATGTAGTCCTAACATTGGCAGATTCTTTGAAAAGCTAGTAGGTAGTGATTCTGCAGAGGGAGGAGCATCAGTCTTGTTGCCAAAAGTGATTTTTATCTGGCGTGTTAACTGAATCCCTGATTAGGCTCAGCAAATCTAGCCACATTGATCCATGAACTGTCACCTCTGTTCTAAATTATTGCAGTGTTTTATATGAGGCTGCCTTTGAAGACAACTTGGAAACATCAGTGGGTCCCAAATGCTACAATTCATTCATTCAATTTCCAACCCACCCTTTCCTGACCAAGCAGGCTCAGGACAGTTTACAAAGATTCCCACACTTCAAACATTTCAAATACAATCAAATACATAGCTCGTTACTATCTATTAAAATTCTGTTAAAATGTTTGTCTCCTGACCAAGACCCAGAATTTTCATCATATAACACCTTGTACCAGTTTCCAGTATGTTTCCAGGTTCAGGTTCTGGTTTAAACTTTAAAGCCTTATCTAAGGCACACATATCTAAAGGAATATCTCTTCCTGTATGAGTCTCTGACCAACTCTAGTAATTGGTCTAGCTTCTCCCATCTGACCCCCTTCCATAGTAAGATAGGGTGTGGCCAGCCTGTTCCCAGGCTTTTTAAAATATATATATAATTGCACAGGAGCTGCGGAATGGCTGCTGGCAGAGGTTTGAGCTGCACCCTACCTTCCTGTCTTTCAGAAGTCCATTTGTTTTGCAGGGTTTTTAATTGAAATTATCTGATTTTGGTTGTTGGGTGAGACCGGGTTGTTTTATAGCTTTATGGCCCATATATTAGGATAGACCTTTTATGTAAACCACCTCGAGAGTGTACTTTTTGTGGAAAAGGAAGTATAAAAGTGTTTTAAATTAGTAATACGTAAACCTTCTGTCTTTGGCATTATCTGTTGATGAAGATAGACATGACATTTCAAATGTGTCAGGATCTGTCGTTTGGAGATGGGCCCTCAGGAATGTCTCTATCCCTGGAGAGGAGGGGGGATTCAGTCACACCAGCATCCCTCCCTCTCCAGCCCAGCACCTCTTTACAAGCTGAGGGAGAGAGGTCTAGCCCATACTCCTTGGGTCACCTGGGGCTTGTCTTTTAAAGCAGCAGCTTGGTGTGTGATGGCCCCAGTCATGCTCATTGTCCTGAGAGATGGGGCTGGGCTTCGTGGATGATGCTCCCCCAGCCATCACAGGCCTAAGAGCATCGGAGAAATAGCTGCCCCTAGCTCCGGGGGTTCCAGTGGGTGCAGCTCAGCCACAGAATCCTGCCACCTTGCTGGGCTGAATAATGGGTGCAGCTGGCTCGGGGGCACCACAGCCATGCCTCCAGTGAGACCATCTGCCCCCCTCTCCTGGTGGCGGCTAAGGTCCCCTACCCCGTTATTGGTCAGTGCCAATTGGCTGGGCAGCTGCAAAGGAGGCGGTAAATGTGGGGGCAGAGCTCCTGACCTCAGACTGTGGTTTGAAATTTGCCTCAGAAATGCAACAAATTGAGGTTCAAGCCACTTCTACATAGGGCTGTCAAGAGTCATCATGATCTCTGGAAAAAGATATCCTCTCACTCCCCATTCAAATATTTAAAGAGGAAAAATGGAATAGGCGCACATATGATAGTGAGAGGGAAGTCACCACTCCTTAAAGAAACAGAGGAGATAAAAACCTCTGTAGAACTTAATAATCACTCATTTTGACTCTTACCTTAACTGGAAAACATGGCAAGCACCCTCTTATTACAGAAGGATGCATGCTATGATTTCAGATCAAGAAAAGGGATATAGTGACAGATTATGGATTCCTAGAGTGGCTTCTAGCTGTTTCTGAAGCCCCGAGGTTACAGGCATGCCAAGGGGTAGCATGAGACCAAAATGAGGCAGGTAGAATGCCTTGCTTATGGGGCCTTAAGAACTTTGTATCCCACTTCCACCTCCAATGACCCTGCTTCTGCCACACATCAAACATACTGGCTTTCTTCACTGTAAGCTATTCTTGAGCATGGAGATTTGTGATATTGCATCTGTACCCATGTGCTTTTATGCTTTTTTTTTTTGTTCATCCATCTAAGGCTTACTGCTTCTTTGTGCATGTGTGTATGTAATCAGTCATTCCAGAGACCTTAGGTTAGAAATTTTATATTAGATCTCTTGAAGATTTTTTTGTCAGGATGGTATTGGAAGCTATAGGCCTCCAACTGTATTTTGCACTCTGTTAATTAAAATGTTTAAAGCTCCACCTTCCAAAGTGTTTCCCGATATGGGCCAACTGTGGCTCAGAATTGCTGGAGCAGATCCACCATATTTTCCAATGGTTAAATAATATAGGAGGAAAATGTGTACAACAAGCACAAATAGTTTTAAGGTTTCACCTACCGATAGAGTTATTTATAAAGTCCCTATATTTGACCCATTTATTTTATGTTAACATACATTTTCTACAGTTAACTTACCATATGGAAGGTACTGTCTCCTGGTCAGCCGTATCTTTGTGGACATGATATTTGTGGAGCAAAATGTGTCAACTTCTGCCCGTCTGCACTAATAGTTATGTTTCCTTGAAGATTTTAATTAATATTTTATAAATTATATTTCAGTCTTCCTGGGAACCTCAAAGTGGCTTACATAACTCCCAAGGTTTCCTACCCAGAAACTAATTACATATGCTGAGGTTCATCCGTACTGCTGCATCCAATCCTCCCAGACTGTTCAAAGTAACTTGGGGCAAAAAATTTAATATTTTTAAGATTATTTGTTTTCCAATGAAGGCATGTGTGTGCTTCTTATTGGAAAATAATGGTTGGGATCCAGTGGGCCGCTTCTGTTAAGTTCCTCCTCCTTCAGAAGAGGTCTTTCTCCAATAAAAAGATAGTTTCCTCCAAATCTCCTCACTTAACAGATGCAAACCAGTATTGTCTGCATACGGAAAATGCACAGATGACACTAAACATGTAACACTTGGGTTCAACAATGTCCCAATTTAGGTTTAATTTCCAGTAAAGGAATAGAATGTATATTATATATGATGCTTTCCGTTATCCCCAGGATGTGCTGCTCAGAATCTAGTTGGCAACAATCCCATTTCCTCAGAAATGCACAGTAGCTGCTACATTTCCTGCGGAACTTTTTTCTTTTCTTTTAAGGGCAGCCCTTCATATTACATCACAAGCTGCTTTTGAAACTTCCTTGACTGTTCAGAAGAGTCTCAAATGCTTTAACGACCAGCACCACGAAGTAAATTCATAAATGCACCTAATAAGATACCCCCACAGATGTATTATTTGGTTTTATTTTCTTCTCTGCACGTTCCAATATTTTCTTTTATGTGTATAAGTTCTTACAGTAGCGTGGATTTCTGCTGCTGGCAAAACAAAGTCAGCAAATTACAGAGGGCTTGCATTGCCGAAGGCTTGAGGCAGCGGATTGCCCAGTGTTCTTTGGGACGCACGTCTGAGTTCACTAAAACATGGGTATCATGCACACCCTGAGCCATTAAGATGTGTTATCCAGGGAACAACAAGCCTAATCGCATATTAGGGGGAACATTCTGCCTTAGCGAACTGCCATACATAGAGCAATTTCTCCTGACCGCGTATATTACACGGTGAAGAAAAGATACCCTGCTGCATATCAGAAGGTTGTAATTTCATTAGGTGTTCTATTGACATGGTAAACTGCAAGAGTAGAGCTCAAGTGGCTATTTAAATCATAGGATTTTTATGCTGAAAACACTGCCTGGCAGTAATTGCTGCTCTCCTCAGGCTTGCATGCCCATGCGTATGTGCTTAAAGTCTTCATCTCCTCTATAAATAATAAATGGCTTTGGTATCAAGAGTGGTGTGATGTTCCAAAACGTGAGAGGCAAATGCCACCCGTACAAGCAGGGTAAAATAGAACATGAGGTGAGAGAAGCATCCATAATGTGAGACCAATAAAGCAAATCTTCATGCACAAGTATATATCTGAAACTTGGATGGAAGGAGTTTGGTCTCCAGAAACGAAACACATCCCTATTTTTATTAGGAGAACTTTTGCTGTCACAGAGGTGCACTCATCCTGGTGAACAGGTACTCCATCATCTATGGCACATCTTGTTATGTCCAATATCTTGCTGAACTTGTTTGTTTTGTCAATCTTCTACCCTGCCCTCCCCAGCCAAGGCCGGGCTCAGGGCTGCTTATACAATAATATAAAAATTAAGTTTTAATAAAACCCCTTAAAAACATCAATTTAAAAGCCCTAACAAACAATCGAAAACAGAGGACAAAAATGTCCAATGGGGCCCCACCAAGTGTACCATGTGGAAACAGTCAGGGGAGCAGGTGTATATCCCCTAATGGATTAGCTCAGTCTTGCAGGCCCTGCAGAACTCTTTTATTACCCGAAATCTCAGTAGCAGGAGGAAAGTAGACAATGACAAGGTAAACAGAATAAAAATGCAACTGTGTGACTCAAGAGGTCCATCCTGCAAAAAAAACCATAATTTCATTTTGATCTGGTCAAAAGTGTGAGGAGGGGCTGTAAAATGTTCAGTTGCAGAAATGATTTTTAGGATCAAAGTTCAACAAACAAATTAATTCTGGCTGTTACAAGTAAAAAACAAACAAAAACCCTCTGTTCAGTCTATGTGTAGGCTATAGCTCATTCTTAGTTCTAGCCAGCAATGTAGGTGAGATCTTAGACTTCACAGCTAATAATTTTATTATTTCAGTTGTGAAATAGTTCACACAGTTCAGTTGTGAATTTATTTCCAGTCTATGTCTGTGGACTTCTGTGTTAGAAGAGAGAGACAAATTTCTCTCTGCTTTTGGATTTAAAACTGTGTCTGTAGGACAGCAAAATTCCCTAGTACCCACTTTTTGGTATCTGAGTTTTTGAAACCATAAATACCAATACCTGTATTGTCGGATTCTAATGGACAAAATATAAAGACTATGTTCTCATGGGTTACCAATCCCCCCGCCCCATGAAGTTCACACAGTAGTAAACCTGTCATCCTTCTTACATATCTGGGATTCAACAGAAACATACACTTCTTTTCATGAGGGTAGCTGCAGAGAGACTCTCATTCAGAACACATCTCCAGAGCAATCCAAAGTCAAAGCCAGGCTACCTGCAGAGTTTGGTCTCAAGTAGTAAACATAGTCCAAGAAAATAGTTACAGTTCAATCCAGGGTCATAGGCACACAGAGTTCAGAAACAGGTAGCAAAACTTGATCCAAGAGAATAGAGTCTAGCCCATGGCCAAAGGCACACAGAGTTCAGAAACAGGTATAGTTGCTGTTAGCACAGGGTGATAGCCCACATTGTTCCCACACTGGCCTGAATGCAAGTGCTTGCTTAAATAAGCCTAGGACGAACCGGCTGTTTCTTGTTCCTCTGACCCAGCATTCACAGCTGGATGCACGTCATTAGCCTCATTATTGTCAGCAGGGAGTGCTCTTCACTGGGCACTCCTTCACTCATGTAGGAGTGCTCTGAACCTTTGGCGCCTCTGCTGCAGCGGCTTTGGGCTCTCTGGTGATTCTGCCTGTGGCTGGCCCTCTGACACAGATGAGTTCCCTGCTCAAGGTGGTTATAGGCACAGAGGGAACTCATCTGTCTGTGACTGTTCAGCCTGCTGCTGTTTCTTCTTTCCACTGCCTGCTAGGGCTGTCAATTCGGTTCGGTCCAAACTGAAAATCAACCGAATTTCCCCTGATTCGGTGATTTTCTGTTCGGACGGATCCGAACTCAAAACTGGCGGGCAACCGGGGGGGGGGCGAATTCAGCGAGTTCGGGAGTTCGCGAATAAATTCGGCAAATTCGGCCCCCCTTCAGGGGAGCCCGCTGAAAGGCGCGGGCTGCCCTTTAAACTGATCTGAGCCTCCCAGCTGGGAGGCGCAGGTCAGTTTAAAGGGCAGCCCGCCCCCCTTCAGCGGGCTCCGCTGGAGAGGCGCGGGCTGTCATTTAAACTGACCTGTGCCTCCCAGCTGGGAGGCGCAGATGAGTTTAAAGGGCAGCCCGCCCCCCTTCAGCGGGCTCCGCTAGAGAGGCGCGGGCTGCCCTTTAAACTGATCTGAGCCTCCCGGCCGGGAGGCGCAGATGAGTTTAAAGGGCAGCCCGCCCCCCTTCAGCGGGCTCCGCTAGAGAGGCGCGGGCTGCCCTTTAAACTGATCTGAGCCTCCCGGCCGGGAGGCACAGATGAGTTTAAAGGGCAGCCCGCCCCCCTTCAGCGGGCTGCGCTGGAGAGGCGCGGGCTGCCCTTTAAACTGACCTGCGCCTCCCAGCTGGGAGGCTCAGATCAGTTTAAAGGGCAGCCCGAGCCTCTCCAGCGGAGCCCGCTGAAGGGGGGCGGGCTGCCCTTTAAACTGATCTGCGCCTCCCAGCCGGGAGGCTCGGATCAGTTTAAAGGGCCCCCGCGCGCCTTCAGGGAATCCCTCTGAAGGCGCGCTGGGGCCGAATTTTCCCCCGAACTCCGGATCCCCCCGAATTACCGGGGATCCGAAGCGGGGGAGTTCGGACTTCGGCACGTACCGAACCCACAAGGGTCAAATTCGGCCGAATCCGAACTGTACCGAATTTTTTTTTGACAGCCCTACTGCCTGCTGCTTCAAGGTCCTCCTTGTCTGAGGAAGCCACAGAAGGCTGCCCCATGACAACACATTTAGGATTCATGCACCCACACAATGCACACAGCCCATGCTCCTCTCCTACTGAGCATTCAAGTGACAGTTCTAAGCATCTTTGCATCCCAATTGGCTGAAATACTTTATTTCCCCATAAGAGAGGGGACCACTTTCTTAACCGTTTTTTGTTGTTAGTAGAAATATCTTTCAAATCATCTAGCACATCAGATTTGGCTACAAGATTACATCTAGCAGAAAGAAGGGTAATTCTTTTTTTAAAATGGCACCAAAACAGCAACCAGTTGAGACTGTGCGCAAGCATGCAGACCAAAAAAGTGTACATTGGAGGGCACTAAAGACGAGACTTTCTCAAAAGTACCTTTTCACATTGACAGCTATTGCTGGAGAACATCCTGAATACATTATACATAATTTGACCATACTATAGGACGGAATGGTTCAGCTGTGGTTACTGCACATTTTGCTGTGATGCTGTGGTCAAGAAAATCTGTGACCAGAGTGTGGCCTTTTTTGTATTCACAGTGACCCAAACTGAACATCTTAAAAATGAAAGGACATAATTACTAAAGCACATATAGTAATAATAAGTTAATTAACACAATGTGCATCCATGTGCTCAAGGATCAATTGCTAGTTACAAGCTATTCTGCTCCAGGACAAGGTGACAATAATGGGACCTCGCTGGCTTGTTCCTTTTTCACAATAATTGCCTTCTTTTTCTTTGGTAAGTGTACATTGTACTATATTTTCAGAAAGTGAGACAGGGCAGGAGAAAACAAGGGTTGATTCCATACAAGCTATTTAAATTGCCATTGCAATAATTTGTTCACTAAGGTTTAGTGAACCATCTGGATTACATTGGGGTCAGCTTGCAGCATTCCAGTATTTTCTGAATTACTTTTCTGTTTTTCTTACGATCTCATTTGTGGCTATTTTTTTTTTAATTTACAAATACAACCGAAGACAGTCCAAGGTAAGGCTGCTGTCCCTTATAGAAAATCTCTTTCTTGCCCTTCTAGTGTGATAACTTACTGGCAGCCCATTCCTGAGGGAAGGGGTAAATCTGCAGAGGCTTCCCGGCTGCCGCGGAGAAAATAAAAGTATTTAACAAAAAAGAAAAATGAAAAAAGGGGGGGGGATGCCACATTGCAAAAAGCAAGGCTGCTCCACCAAGAAAGGTGGTGCAGCAACGCCACAGCTTGAGGGCATGCTCCCAGGGCAAAAGGGGTTTGGAAGCTGACTGTCAGCTCCCCCCCCAGGAATGCCCCAGGAACACCTCTGCCCACATTTGTGCCTGCTGCCTTTCAGGATTTCACTCCCGGCATGGCTGCGCTGGCGGCAGAGGCCAGCAGAGTTCTGCGGCTCCCAGGCACCAACATGTTTGCCCTCTCACCATCATAAGTGCCACTTTATTCAGTGATAAAGTGGCACCTGTGCCGGCGCAGGGTTACACCGGCTCCATGGAGCTTTGCACACACCCCTTCAGGATTGCACGATGACTCTTTTTCTGGAGTTTTCTGGTTCTCTTACAGCTCTTTCACATGCTTATCAGCTGTTATGAGATGTGGAGTAGGGGGCATAAGAAACGTTTTTGGTTTGCATTTTTACTTTGCAGCTAGATAGAACACTGACCCTTTTTCTTCATTTTAATGTTCCTTAGTTTGTAATAGTGTTATGCGATAATTAATATAGTAAAAACAATGAGCAGTGACTCTGGCTTGCTACAAAGTAAAAAAGAAGGTACTTAATTCTCTTCCCTCTGAAGAGTTGATCAAGTAGGTATCATGAGTGCTAGGAAGCCAAGCAGGAAATAATTACTTAGTCAAAAAACAACGGGGGGAAGGGAAATTGCTCAGAAAAAGCAGGACCTTTCCTATTTCCAGATAGTATATTAGGATCTTGCCTGTGGGAGAGGGCTATAGCACTTTCTTAAGGGCTGTGTTGAAATCCCGTTTCAATTCTGCTTGCAGCTGAATGTGGAAAAGGAACTACTGAGTAGTCCAAAAAGGAGCCAGGCACCATCCTACCATTGCCCTCCATTTCCTTGGCCTTTGTCCTGGAACAAGCACTACAGCAGCAAAGACATAGATTCATTCTGCAGTGAATTTGTAGTTTCCATAAACCTTATTTGTGTGTTGGTGATGAAACTGGGTCCTGCTTTCTCTGTTTCATGCAAAGCAGCATATTGCCCTCTGAAACTCCTTTAAGATCCTTTGTTGCTTAAGGATTCGTGCCTTGTGCTCCTTCCCACTCTGCTAGCGCAGCCCTCTGCCACTGAGTTTCTTAGGCAGAAGACTATGTTATTTGATTGGTATTTTTCCAACAGTGAGATGTGTTCTACTTGTACCATGTGGAAAAATGAATAAAATATCTAAACGTTAAAAAGACAGTTTATAAACACCATATGCACATACACACCGTGCAAAAGAAAACTTTTCACTGAAAATATTGTCGAGACGTTCTTCTACTTATATGGCTGAAATGCCAAAATGTAGATGTATATTTTGAGACGCAATGATATGGGCTGACAGATTAAAGCAAAATTAATAGGATCAGCATAACCTGTTCTTAAATGCTAAATGAGGTTAGTTTCAATGTCTCTGTATCTATACAAGCCAAAGAAAAATTACTTTCCTCTAGCTATGTTTCCAATCTGTACCAGTTTAGAATTATAAACATACCATCCAGCTACTTGCTCTGATCATGATATCCTGTAGTATCAAAGAGGAAGGGGGGTAGCTGAGGTGATCATATGATCAACTTTAAGGTATTCTGGATGTCTTACAGCTTGCCTAGCAAAATCAAGCCCATGAGCCACTTTTTTTGACCTCACCTCTTTTCGTATTATGTCTAAGATGCTGCATGTTTCAGGAAAAAGCTGAATTATGTGTGCAGATCCAGTTTGTTAGTTAGAAGACTAAAAATGTAAACAAGAAGAGGGATATAATAATAATAAGAAGAAATAAATCGAGAGAGGTTTGTGGCAGGTTGTTGTGAAATCAATATGTCCTTTATGGTTGCAGGGAAATCTTTATCACTGGGAAGGGTAAAATGGAGTTATGGAGCTTCAAGTGGCATGACACTTTGGGGGATGTCACTTTGAAGCAATCATGTTTTCAAATGCAGCTGTTGTGTGGGAAAGAGGAGAAGGAGGTGGAAATGAAACCAGGCAAATGAGATGCATATTTCTTAATCAACCACGGAAGACATTGTGAAACTCAGACCAGCCATATGTGCTAAGCTGTTATCTACATTCAAATGCATTCTGTATCATCTCTAAATGCCCTCTCCCCACAATTTGTGCCTGTTGAAAGCTTCATGATACCCTGCCTTTTTACATATTTGGTCCTTCACAGTCATTGCTTCATGAGACTGAATGCTGATATTCTTGTGAGACCAAGAAGCACATTTCACCCAAAAGCCCAGGTTCTCCTTGTAAAACTTTCAGTCTTGAAGGGTCTTGACAACCCAGGTTGAGGTGCTGCACACATGATTTAAAGACTCTTGTAAAAATATCTTTCAAGGCATGAGAGAATTATAAATAGCTGCTGAGCATGAAAGAGCCAAGGGTTTAGCAGGCCACACGCAACCAACAGTGCAAAACTAAACAGAATTATACCCTTCCAAGTCCACTTAAGTGGAAGGGTATAACTCACCTTAGGATTGCACTGCCAGTCTGATATTTAGAGCTCCAAAGAAGTGATTGGCAGCTATAAAAGAAGCATTGCAGCAAAACATAAAGTCATACCCTCAATGTTTCGTTGACTGTGATGTCACTGTGCTGGCAACAATGGAAGTGGCAACAATGGAGGGGTTAAAGGAGGCAGGGCCAGGATGCGCGGGGTGGGGGGTGAGTTCTTAGCCAGTGTGTCCTCATTTCATCCCTGCCGGCGGAGGTAGCAGGAGCCGGCTGTAGAATCCGGCCCTGACCATGCGGAGCAGGAGCAACTCCGGCATGCAGCTGGATGGCTACGCCCGGCTGGTGCAACAGACCGTCCTGTGCCACCAGGTGGGTGAGTGCGCCACCGGTTGGATGCCTGCCTGCTTGCGTGGGGGGGGGGGTGTCATCTGGGGCAGCTGCCTGCTTGGTCTGCTAATTGTTAAGTTGATAATTTTGTATGGCCCAAGAATTATGTTATAAATATCCAAATGGCCCTTGGCAGAAAAAAGGTTTTATATGTTTGACAGTACACCCTCTTCAAGTAAAACCTAAAAAAATAATATTAGTGTATAAAGGGTGTGATTTTGCTACTGCTAAGTGTAGGTAGGTCCTATTGACATCTGCTTTATTTAATCAGCAAACTAATAATCCAGAACATCTAAAAGGAAAACAAAATAGATTGAAATGAAAATGTACATGTTTCAGTGCACATAAAGGCTATTACTAGGAATTTTTATATTTAAAAAAAGTATTGAGAATAAATAGTTGTAGATATTTTAAAATAAATCACATATTTAAAGGATAGGATTAAAAATAGCCCAAGTTCTGCAACAACTGGGACGGGAAGCCTAGTTGTGTTCCTCAGTTTAATAGAAGCAGCATTTCTAGAAGAAGCTGTCGTTTCATGTGTTCTTTCAAAATACAAAGGAGATCCCATTTTCCATTTTCCCCTCCTCTTTAGCGATGGGCAGCTCTACAAACTTTTGATCCTTCCAGTTCTGTACATTGCACGACTGAACTCAGTTATGCCAAACATCCTCTTAGGAGATTGACATTTGTGCCGTTTCTCAAAGAAGGGAGGTGGGAGAATGAATCCCAACTGTTTCCTCTTGCCCTTTTGATTGAAAGAGCAGTAAGTCAGCAGGAGAGGTGCGGCTTTTAACAAGGAGGGGGTGTGTAGAAGCTGCTTCCAATCCCTCTACAGGCAAAACAGAAAAGAAAAGGGAAGAGATTGATGTGAAGCAACACTAATCAGAGCTGATTAGGGCGAATGAATGGACTCATTGATGAGGACAGACACAACAAAGAGATTAGGCAGCAGAAGGGAAAATCCTGCACTGGGGTGAAGAAAGTTGGTTTTATGACCCAGGTTCCTTTAAAATCTAACTTGTATTATTCTGTAAGTGTTTCTTTTTCTGCTACTCCAGGCACATATAATTGGAAAAAATCTTGAGCTGCAATATTTCCTGATTTCTACTTAAATGTAGCACTGTCTGACCTCCCAGTGTTAGGAGACCACAAAACTCTACCAGTGGAGGCTTTTAGCAAGCATCATGATTCTGAAAAGGAAAAAAAATACACAGCCTTTGGATCTTAGCACTGTTGTATAATGGTTTCATTAATGGGGTGGGGGGAGAACTATCATTTACAGTTAACATAAACTATCATACCCTGGTCTTGAATGGTTATGCATCATGGCCTTCTCCTGGTAACACTTTCTTCTGGAAAATCATTACCTGAGTAACTTTACAATTTTTAGGCAAGCAGACCTGTATTCCTTTGATATGTTCCTATGACATTAGAGGTCACTGCAGATGCATTCTGTGATAGTAATGCAGCACAGACCTGGGAAATGAAGTGACACATCTGTCTGTTGGAGTGTGTCACATACTAGGCTCAGCAATAGTATACCTGAAAATATCTGGCTTAGTGCTGCACTCTCATATAGAAGCTATCAGAGACCAAAAGGTAGGGGATAGAGATAGAATGGCAAGAGTACCATACCTGTAAAATG
Source organism: Euleptes europaea (assembly GCF_029931775.1). Taxonomy (NCBI): domain Eukaryota; kingdom Metazoa; phylum Chordata; class Lepidosauria; order Squamata; family Sphaerodactylidae; genus Euleptes; species Euleptes europaea. The sequence continues at coordinate 31,178,796 of NC_079323.1, forward strand.
TAAACAGTTTTCTTGGGAGAAGCATCTCATATATGGGCTTTAAAAAGGTAAAGGTCCCCCGTGCAAGCACCGGGTCATTCCTGACCCATGGGGTGATGTCACATCCCAACATTTACTAGGCAGACTTTTGTTTATGGGGTGGTTTGCCAGTGCCTTCTCCAGTCATCTTCCCTTTACCCCCAGCAAGCTGGGTACTCATTTTATCAACCTCGGAAGGATGGAAGGCTGAGTCAACCTTGAGCCAGCTACATAAAACCAACTTCCATCGGGATCGAACTCAAGTTGTGAGCAGAGCTTAGACTACAGTACTGCAGCTTACCACTCTGCGCCACGAGGCTCCTATTGTAATAGTATGGGCTTTATACTTGGAAAACAATTTCCTCTTGGCCACACCTCATGGGAAAACAAGTGACTGCTTATCAGATGTGATTCACTTCAGGTCCCAGAATCAGGGACCTGTGGCAGGATGCATGTGTACTTTTGTGGAGGACTTTCTGACCCAGAATTGTCCAAGATCAAGATACTACATTGGCATCACTAACTCCACATACAGCCGAGGGTTTCGAGACTGAGCTTAACATGGTGCTGCACAATTTTATGCATGTACATTGGGAAGTAAGTCCCATTAAGTTTAACCAGGCTTACTCCAAGGTAAGTGTGCAGAGGATTTGATCTATTGGACAGCTTCATATGTCTGTGTTTCCATCACCCCCTATGGCCTGATTTATGATGTCCGGTGTTGTATCGGTAAAGGACAGAGGACAGATCAATTCCAAAATAATACTGTCCTGTATAAAACTGATCAGATTTTTGCCTTACATTTGTAGCTTTATCTCTGGAATGGGGATTCAGGAGATTAGCTCAAGTGAACGCCGTTTTAAGTCAGTTCCACAGAGGTGTTCAGTCTGGAGTTTGCCATGCCTCATTCACTCTATTTTTATACAGGCAATCCATTACTTTCCAGTATTTTCTGTGGCTTGCTACAAAAGATGTTTTTTTTTTTAAAAAAAGAACTGATAATTAACCATTTATTCATGAGTGTTGTGAGAGAAAAGACTGGTTGGGAGAGAACAGGAGTTAATTAGGCTAAAAACAAAGGAACGAAAGGTAAATAGCATGAAGAGCAGGGCCTGTGCTGAAGGTGATTTATTTCTGAGTAGATATATAGTAGGGTCTTGCCCCCGGAGGCAGATGTTGCCAGGTTTTTAAGAGGAGTATAGTGCAAGCAGGACCCCACATTTTAATTCTGATTTAATTCTTAACATGGAAATATATCCTTGAGCAGCATAATGGGCCTGTTTAGGACCAACCTCGGTAAACTTCTGGTTTTAATCCTACTATAATGACTAGCAAGGGGAAGATTTAATGTTAACGTGTTCTGTCTGTCACATTTCTATGAGAAGTACATCTGCGCTTTTTAAATCTTCTTTCACAGCTTCACCTACTTGCTTTTCAAACCTCATCACTTTCTCTAGCCATTGCGCAGTGGCTGAAGTGTCTCTTCTTGGCATTCCTGTAAAGTAATTGTGGAAAATTTTTATTTATTTTATTTACAAAATGTACATCTTACCTTTCTGCCATCACAAGGGCCACCATGGCACTTAACAATGTAAACAATTTAAAACTTACATGATGAAATAACATTTTAAAACCATTAAAACCAACCCCCTCCAAAGCATGCATCATATTAAAACAATTAAAAACTAAGTTAAAAATGTACAAGCCATCAAAAGAGCAATTAAAACATTTGTTAGGAAGGAAGGATCACTGAGGGAATGCCAAATGAAACAAAAAAGTGTTTACCCACTGGCAGAAAGCAGTAAAGAAGGGGACAGACAAATCTTTCTGGGGAAAGAGGTGGGAGCACCCAAAGCAGGGCCTCCAATGATTTACATGCATACACTTGTGTCCAGGGTAGGATTTTTTAGAAGTGGATGCACCACAGTCTGTTTCAAGGCTGGGCTGACTGCTCCCTCTCTTAAGGAAGCATTAACCGCCTCTTGAACCCAGTCAGCCAGCCCACCCTGGAAGATTTAAGTAACCAGGAATGGCAAGGGTCATACAAGCAGGTGGTAGACCTCAAACTTCCAAGGATTCTGTCCACATCCTCAAACTGAATAAACAACGATGACAGAAAATTCTTTGCTGCCATCAGTGCCACAAAATACACTAAAATTAGCATTTGGCCATGCCTTACCCAATTTGTCCCAAGTCTATCTCCATTCTCACTGTAGCCATTTTCTTTGTCTTTTCATTGCCCACAGCCCCTTAACACTTGAAAAAAAAAGTGTCTGGGAGTGATCGTGTCAACGATCAACCAGAGTATCCATGGGAGCACTGACCATATCAACAAGAAAATCCACTGGAACCGTCAGAAAGCCATTCGGATCCATCTGGCTCTGGGTTGCAGATCATCAATAAATCCCCCACCCCAGCAGTCTTGGTATCTTTGTAGTCTAAACCTAAGCAAGTAAGGATCTGTCCATGATAAAGGAACCATAGTCAGCTCCTCCACCCTCAGATGACATTCCTGAACAAAATACCAGCTCAAGTGTGTGACTGGTATAATGTATAGGATAGTTATTACCTGAGACAGGCCCATGGTTGTCATGGAGGTCATGAAATCCTGAGCCACTCCTGACAAGACAGCCTTGGAATAAATGTTGAAGTCCCCCAGGAAAGGCAGCCTAAGGTTCATCAACACAATCCCCGAGACCACCTCCGTAGACTCAGGTAGGGAGACTGTTAGGCAGCAAGGTGGGCGGTACACTGACAGAATCCCAAGCTTTTCTATCAATCCCAACAATAGGTACACAGCCTCAAAACTGGTAGTGTCCTGGGTGAGGCACCTTATGAACAACCCGCCAGGCTATTCTCTTTAAACCAGGGCTTGTTACACCATGCACCAGGGTCTCTGTTTATTGGAGGAAATTAGCTGGAGTCTGATAGAACTTTTACAAGAGGCTGGGGTGGGGATCTATAAAACCAGTTCTGCTCCAGGTCAGCGAATCGGTGGAAAGTGACCCAATAACAAGGAGGCCTTTATGAATTTTAAGGATTTTATTTAAAGTAATGAAAATCGTTGCGGACACACACACACACACACAATTCCCAACACATACAGAGCTCAGAAAATAAAGGTTTGAGACTCCCAAGCGAGTTTATAGTTATCTTCCTGAGGAGCAAGGTCCCAGAATGGCAGCTGCAAGAGGGGAAGGAGGAAGAGGAACTGCATATAAGTGCAAGGTTCACATTTTGTATCCAGGGGGAAATGACAGCAAGCAACTGTGGCCAATGGGGCTATATATATCTGTACCCCTAAATGTAGCTGGAGGCTATGACTGGCAATGTCTGGGAATGCTGATCATTGCCAGTGACAAAGGCTTGATTGCTCAAGATAGGATTAATAGGGTACAGTGAATAAGGTCATCAGAAAATGATGGCTGGGACACTTGAGATTAAGTGTCCAAGCATTAAGTGATAGACTTGGAGATTAACCAGGGTGTGGAAGAGATGAGTCAGTGAGAAGGTTTGGCTGGTGACAGGATAGGATTAGGGGCACATTTGAATAGGGCTGAAATGATCTGGCAGGATGCTTGCGATCTACTGCAGGAAGACTATGGAAATTCAAAAGGCTTGTCTTGGTCTTCTTTTGTCTTCATGGAAAAGCAGCAACATTCCTTTCAGGGGAGTGTATGGCACAACCTAGCTGGTTCAGCTCAGTCAGCTTGCTACAACCTTGGCCCAAACAAGATGGATGCCAGGAGACCCCTTTTTGTCTTTGGCTACACAGCACTGTTCCATCCTTTGCACACTAGCTCCAGTCCTGTACACCTTGGGGGGGGGGGTGTCCCAGCGTAGCTTAAGGCCAGTTGGGGTAACATAAGAGGCTGGTGCCTGGGGCACAAGCCATTGGCATAAGCCACAGGTCAAGAGCCAAAGGGCTCTTGGCCTGCTGATCTTGCAGCCTGTGGCTCAGATGTCCGGAAGATCCAGTACCCTGGATGTAATAGGAAGGAGCATTGAAGCAGCATTGCTTGGCCCCCATCTGGTGTACCAAGGCAGGGAAAGCTACCAAAAGAGAAGCTGTGAAGGAATAAAAATTGCTGCCATTTTCAGGAATGCTAAACTATTGAGTACAGAAGCACTAAGGTAATAGGGATGCTAACAAACTTTCAGAAATGTAACCATGCACTCTGGGCATAACATTGACAAAGGATGTCATGTAGTTTCAGAAAGTAAGCTAGTTTGTGTCTAATGTAACATTCCAGTGAAATGTAAGAGCTCTTCTGTTGGCTCCTGATATTGTGTTAAGAGGAAAAACAAACCGCAAACCACCTAACCAACAAGCTAATCTGAAAATAAAGGCTCTTTCAATGTTACACATTATACCTTTTGCCACCCGCGATAGTTGCCAGTTGTTGCAGTTCTCAAAGGCAACTGAACAGAGTTTCTGTGAGTGTAATGTTTCCACAAGAAAAAGTCTTTCCGAGTCTTGTTGTCTTGATGCTACTTATTATGACTTCGCACTTGGTGCAAACATTTACAGTACATAGACAGAGAAAACATCTATTCCATTTGTGCAACGATATAATTGCTGGGTATGAAATGTTCACAGCTGGCGGAATGTTTAGCTCAACCTGTATCATCCCAGAATGTATAGTTACTTATAGTACCAAGGTCAACTGAAGTTGCCCTTCACAGATGGGTAGATTTCAAGATAGATTTTAATTTTATTTTGGGCACACATTCTGAGCTTTATCAGACCTCTCTTCAGACCTTGGGTCAGCCTGAAGGAAACGTGTCACTACTAGTGCTTTTATGTGACTGTTTCAGAAGGTTTTAAAGAGCTGAGAAATGAAGCAGTCATTGACTTTCTCATCTTGCACTCCACTAGATGTCACCACATTTAATCAAAGGGTAAGACAGAATCACATGATAAGGTGATGCTACTGTTTTCCTTCTCTCACAAAGTCCTTTAGGAAAACCAGGAAGCCCACATGTAGGTGACTGCTTGGGAGGTTGTCATAGAAATGATATACATGCTGTGGAAGACTGCAGCCATTCGTACCTGCCCATCATTTGAAAATGTGTGATTGTTATATATACATTTTTTGTGCTATCAAGTCACAGCTGACTTATGATGACCCCGTAGGGTTTTCAAGGCACGAGACCTTTGGAGGTGGTTTGCCATTGCCTGGCCTCCATGTCACAACCCTGGTATTCCTTGGAGGCTGCCCATCTAAATGCTAACCAGGGCCGACTCTGCTTAGCTTCTCAGATCTGATGAGAACAGACTAGCCTGGGGCTATCCAGGTCAGGGCATGAATGTTATATATGGCAATATATTTTGAGGGTTCTTGCGTGTTCCTATACCGAAGCATTTTCCATTTAGGAATGGAATAGCATTGGCCTGAAAGCTGGTTCATGTGTTTACATAGTAATAGGATTAAAGGTGTGGAGTTTTGTTTATGTATTTTCATCGCTAAAAGTCTTTGTCCCTTTTATTTTATTTAAACGATGGTTCATTTAAGAATTTGCAACTTATTCTTTGATTATATTATGCATTAGTCTATAAAAAAAGTTTGAAATTGTCCTGCATGTTGAAATTGAGTACTAATTAGCAATTCACTTTGTTACATCATATATAGCATTGACAGAGTAATGCAGCTGTAGAAGTAAAGTCCAATTGAATGCCTTATAGAAAGGGATTCTACCGTGAAGTCTCTTCCACCTAACATTAATAGGATGTTCCCATTTAAGGAGATTTAAAGTGTTGTCCTTCCAGTCAGTCAGACTGTAGTGAAGTCTGCTTGTAGTCTCTTATTTTGTAGTACTGGTTCTATTTTGCAAATCTGAAAACCAAATGCTGCAAAGGCAATACTGTGTCCAATTCGCTTTCCATGCATGCGACTGAATTAAGATGATCTAATGGTCCCCGTGCTGATAGTAGTCAGGTACTGAATCCATAACTCCTTAATAAACATCTTGTCTTGGGCCAAAATGCTGCAAAAAGGGATAAGGGCTAGTCACTGTGGATTCTGTGGGAAATGTTGTTTCAAATCATCCCTTTTCTTTTCCACTAACACACACCCGCACATATCCTCAGTTTCATGAAAATTCATTAATCTGTGACATTTAAAGATTCTGTCTGATAGGTGTCTGGAGCAGAGGCCGGCTGCGTACATCAATAGTTTCTTAGAGTCTGGCACTCTGTCAATATTTGGGGGCCTCAGTAACAGCACTTAAATGCAGTGCCTGCTAGCCGTCATGCTCTTAGCATGTCTGTAAGTGTCTGAATGAACAGATATTAGCACGTCAAGTCCTTTTATGACTGGCAACACTTTAGAAACAAAACACTTAGAAGAATGCTTTACCTCCCAGCTTTCTGTCTCGGTCTGTTGTTATTTCCAATGGAGGTTTCAACCAAATATCTATCCTGCTGCAAAAAGTCTGTTATTAAAAGATGATAAAGATGGTGTCATGCACTAATTTATTTAATTTTATATCTGGGCTGTGTTTGAATACAAAGCTATATTATATGTAGGGAGAGGTTAAAATGTGTTGTATGAGATAGAGGGCCAGGCTGTTAGTTGCCGAGTACTGTCTGAGGATGTGTATGCATTCTGCTGTTGAATTACTTGTGGCCCATACTGAGAAAGGAAAAAAAGTTCACTCCGAGTCCTCTTCTCAGCTGCTCTTCCCCTGAGGTGTTCAAAATGTGAACAACCTCGTTTTGAATTCTGTGGGTCAGGTGAGCACTTTGACGAGGCATATTAGAATGGGGAAATGGCTGGAACAGGGTAAAATGCCGTCATTCCCTACTGGATTTTTGCTCTTCCCTACAAAGCTGTTTTAAGAAAAGGGGATTAATCCCATGAATTTCCATGATAATAAACCAACATTCAGACGTCTCAGGGTGAATGGAATAGCAAATAGATTTTTACCAATGAATGAGGGGTGCCAACCTCCAGGTACTAGCTGGAGATCTCCTGCTATTACAACTGATCTCCGGCCAATAGAGATCAGTTCACCTGGAAATGGCCGCTTTGGCAATTGGACTCTATGGCATTGAAGTCCCTCCCCTCCCCAAGCCCCACCCTCCTAGACTCCGTCCCAAAAACCTCCTGCCGATGGCGAAGAGGGACCTGGCAGCCTTACAAATAATACAGGCTTTTTGAGGAAACAAACATTTTGGGGGAGGGGGGGTGCCAATTGTCCTGACTTAATTTACAAGGTGATAATGTATATGAAATATCATATGCAAAGTACCGAACACTAAGAATAATAGGAGTAGATCAACAGGTCACATATTTTACTTCAGCTTCAACTTTTTGTTGTTTGTTGCTTGCATGTTGAGTCGTGCCATTGCAGAAGCATATCTACTTCTTATTCCCCTTTATAATTCCATGATGATTTTTTTTTGTACCTGTGTCAAACAACCCTGATATATCCCTGGAAAGCTTTTCTGTTTCCTTCCATGTAATTTAAGAAACCTGAGATGTGATATTAGCACAGCATCAGGTAAGCAGCAAAGCGTGGAAACAACAGACTTGGGAACCTTATAGTTACTGGCGCTACTGATGACAGGACAAATACAACAGGCAATAATAACCTTCAGAAAGAAAGATTGCTTACTACATTTCTATTATACTTTATTTAATCTTTGGATGAGAGGAAAGATGGGAGTAAATGAAGGAAACAACAGCATGAAACAGTTGTTCACTGCAACTGGTATATCCAGTTGGGCTGTTTTCAAGGGGGGGGGGAATCTGAATCCAGTTCTGTTGGATTTGAATATTGATGTTTGCCCTTGCATCCAAATCCCAAGCCTACCCATTGCACAAAAGCTTCCCATATGTATGTGGATATTTCTACCTAACTCAAAAATCATATTATTTTAAACATTTATATTCAAAGTGTTCATGAGGCGAGATTTTGGCCATTTCCACACAGGTTATTTGCCATGTGTTTGATTACGTTGGGAAGTGGCGTTTCCCCCCAACGTCTTCACAGTCTTATGTTGCATTCATGAATTTCTCGGCCTTTCTACAATCTTTCCCAAACTTGCTTTGTTGTGTAGTTTTAGGAAATTTCACAGCAGTGCCTGGATGGCTGCCATGTGGGTTGGAAAGTTCAGATTTTTCCAGTCCCACCCACATGGCAGCCATTTTCCCTGTCCCCATGGCAGCCTTTTCCTTCCCCTACCACCAAGGGGCTTTGTGTGTGTGTGTTTAATTGGAAATTGAATACTGTTACCGGTATAATGTTATAACAATCTGTGTATCAGGTCCTCTGAATTCCCTGCTTTCTGTCTTCCTTTTAAAAATCTCTATCACTGGAAAAGTGTATCTTCACAACAAAAGAGACTACAGATTTAATTTTTTAAAGAAATGAAGCAGTGAGTTCCAAGAACCTGACACACAGACTGTTATAACATTATAATATTATAATGATATTTAATAGGCAGGTTAAGGCAAAAATGAAAGAAAGCCCTAGTGGCGTGTGGAGAAACCTGCCACGTGGAAGCCAAGTTGCCGCTGTACTCTGTCATCAGACATAGCAGCAGTGGAAAAACTACACAAGCAGGTCACTGTGTAGAAAAAACAACAACCTCTTTTCATTGTTCTTTCACGTTTTAGTTGACATATCAGCAGTATCATGAATTGTTTCCCATTTTAAGTGAAATAAACCTGGTGTGCAGTCTAATCCTAGGCATGTTTACTCAGAAGTAAATTCAGTCACGGCTATCTTCAGTGTGACTTTCTCCACAGTGGGAACAGTGTATGGGCATTAACTGTACATGGTTTCTACCTGGAAGCACAGAAACCTAGCTTAATGGGACATTGTTTCATATTTGGAAATCAGTAGGTACATTTTTGCTGTGTTTTTTTATTTGAAAAAACAAATGTACCCATTTGCTGTTAGGGTAAACTTTAGGGTTTTACTCATGACAGTTCCTCATGCAAAATTCTGACAGGCTCGCTATTGAATACAGGACTAGACCGTTGCTTAGTGTGCCCCTTTACCATAAAATAAGTCTAAATTGTGCAATAAAGCAGCTCTTTTATTAACAAATTCACACTTTTTTGGGAAAACCTGTTATGAACACTTATCCACACCTGCAAACATATAATTTCCACACCCAAGAATTAAAATTGCAAGTATTCATTACCTCCCTTGGCTTACTGCCCTGGTTACTACCTTGTGCTTCTACCATTTGGTGATCAGTTTGGGGCACAATCAAACTCCTAAACAGCCTGTCAATGGAACTAGCATAACGTCTCCAAAAGCTGGCAAATTGTTTAAAGCATATGGCTCACTACTGCAAGGATGGTGTGGGAAGGCACAGGGAAAGAAAGACTGTAACCTGTATTGCTTAAATAGGACAGTATTCTTTTACCTACTAATCCACAGTATCAGTGTTGGGGTTGCCAGCTCTGGGTTGGGAAACACCTGGAGATTTTGGGGGGTGGAGTCTGAGGAGGGTTGGGTTTGGAGAGAGGGGGGGACTTCAGTGCAATAGAGTCCAGTTGACAAAGTGGCCATTTTCTCCAGAGGAACTGATTTGCCTGCAGATCAGTTGTAATGGCGGAGATCCCTAGCCACCACCTGGAGGTTGGGAACCCTAATCAGTGTGCTTCAGGTCCACTAGAAGTGTGAAAAAAATGTTAAGCCAGCTACTGGCATAGGAGATGTTTAGAAACACATGGCTACCTTGGGTTTATTTATTTTTTATTGTTGCCTTTTATGGTTTTATAGAAATAGTACCAGCCTAATGAGACTTCTGTTGGACGCTGATATGCTAGTTATGAGCACTTCTAGAACTTTGCCCATTTCAAAAATATTAAACCCATTGACTGCTGGAGCAACTACAATCTGCAGATCTCCACTCCGCCTTGCTATGTGGTATGCTGCAGTCAGCAAGCTCGCTCGTACCCTTAATATAATATTTTTATACTGATTATCATCCCCTGAGTTCTTAAGACAGTTTCATAAAAACCAGCAGGGCTCCCGTCTGATAACAGAACGGCTAAGCTAGTAGCAGAAGGTCTCTTTGCTCCAATCACACCAACTTTTGTTTCCACTTAAGAGGCATGCTTTAGGGTCATATTGGTGACTGAGTGGGCAGTGATTTAGCCATGCCATTCCCATTAACACTAATGAAGTTTTAATCAACTTCTTTAAAACAAAGCTTATGATAAAGAAAGAGAAAATATGTTCAGGCTGGAACATAGTACTATTATTTATTATTTTTGTGATTATAGTAGGAGCTGCTTCAGAAGTATTGTTCTGCTAAATTAAATAGTAGTCACTTGGTGGCAGAAAGTGCCATCAAGTTCAGCAAACTTATGGCAGCCCTGTAGGGTTTCCAAGGCAAGAGACATTCAGAGGTTTGCCATTGCCTACCTTTGTGTAGCAGCATTGGGCTTCCCTAGTGGTACTAACCAAGGCCTTCCCTGCTTAGTTTCTGAGACCTGAAGAGATCAGGCTAACCTGGGCCATCCAGGTCAGGAATAGACTCTTACTTATAATAAAGTAGGGTCATATTCCTAAATGCTAGCTATCTTGTAGTCAGCCTTCTTAGGCAAAACTTGGTTCAATTACAATTTGATATTAGTTTGTCACCTAAAATAGTGAGGAAAATCCAGAGTCCCCAAAATGTTTACTCTGCAGTAGGCAAATGTAGCACCAACATCACTTTCTCACTCATTCAGAGATTCAGTATAATTTTTACTGCACTCTCTAGTGGGACATTTTCAAGCTACATAAATGTAATTAGGAGGTGGGTGGTAGGAAGGCCATCACTCTCAAAACGACTAAAAAGAAGAGAAATAAAAATGACAGCAGAAAGGAGCGATGGAATTCCTTCCCCAAAGTGACACAGCAGGGTAATGGCATAATGACTAGCCTATGTCAGTCATAAGTTTTCATGTATAGTGCTGCTGTTTGATAGTTTTTGCATTGCCCACGTACAAGTATGCTGAAACAAAAAAATTAAAATTTTTGTTGCACCTTCAAGACTAATGCATTTGTTGTAGCATAACTTTTTGCACATGTGAACATGCTTTGTCAGATACATGAACTGAATGCTCAGTCAGTGAGATTTTTGCGCACAAATGTGAAGCCACACCATAGTCCCATAGTCCCTGGTAACTGCACCGATTTTGTGCTAGCAATGTTGCATTATCACCTATAGTCACGCTACAACTAGGTTTCAAAACAGCTTTGGTTATACTTTCTGCTATTTACACATTCCCATCCTGTGTATTGTTAATTCAGTGCATTTGAGGGAATGAGTTTTTATTAAGCTACTGACCCTAGACCAGGTTGTCAGTTCTGGGTTGGGAAATTCCTGGAGATTTAGGGGCAGAATCTTGGGAGGATGGGATTTATCAGCTAGTGGTAAGGTTCACAAGTATTTTCACAGTGGCAGTGGCAGAATAATTTAATTCCTGCTTTCGGTTCACAGTCACCTAGGAATATCTGCTGTCCCTGGGGAAAGGTATGGGCAAAAAAGAAGCAGATTGCACTAAGAAAAGATACTAAAATATGGTGTCTTTAGATGAATCAGATTTTTTTAGAGGCAAAGGCAAGCATTTTAAGTTCTCAATAACCAGGGGTCAGGAAAAGCATACAATTTTAGAAACACAAATACTTCCAAATTTCCTTTTCACCCATAGTTATGTTCCCCATCCCCTTTCCTACTAGTAATATCCCCCTCCCATCCCAAAAATTTCACATAGATTTTTGGTAAGAATCTTCAGTAATAAATTGCCATATGCAAAATCCATGCTCTTTCCCTGTGAAGTAGCCCAGTGAACCCCAAAGTGATGCCCAAAGGTGCCATAGTATTTGCCAGTGCCTGGTGCCCACTTGCTTCTTGAGTCATTAGGGTTAAAATTCAAAGAGTCTTGAATAGACAAAGAGAAAACTTGGAGTGGCCCCCTAACTAACTTAAGTACTGAGGTAGACCTGGGCAGGCACCTGCGAGCCATGCATTCTCAACTTGGCTATAGACACAGACTTTCTTACGGCTCTGGGCTTGGCAATCTCTCCCTGTTGTAGTGCAAGGAGTAAATTCTCCTCTTTCTTTGCAAACTGAAACCAAACAGTGCCTCTTCTCCAAGCTAAAAACGTGAACCCAGCATACCCCACTTCCATGAAGCAAGAAGTTCTTCAGAAGAGCCAAGGAGGCATCACCTAGCAAGAAACTGGGGGAGGGTGGAGACATGGGGGGCACCGTCAAGACATCAGTAAAACATCGTTTCTGGATCAAACCCAGAAGTGACGTCACAACATTCTAGTTTCAGTGGAAACTCTGTTTTTACTAATGATGTTACACCATTGGGTTTTTTGGGGGTTTTTTTTGGGTTTTTTTGCTATCCCCCCTCCACCTGCCAACTGGCAGCAGGGGTCAGGGGTTACCAGCAGGAGATGTCCTGCTATAGTGGGAGACCTGGCAACACTACCTTTGCATCTGCAGGAAGGAAGTGCCCATTCAACGACAACTGTGCATCAAAGGATGATTCTTGGCACGCAATCTTCCAGCATTTTGTGGAAGCGCCTCATGCTATGTGATTGGCCACCCCCACCCCCGCTTTTGTATCATTCATTATCCTCAACAAGTCACTACCCTCAATAAGTTACGGTCTTCTTCTCTAGTCTAAGAGCACTCATATTAAAATAAATGTATTTACCCATAAGGTAGCATGGGATACTGGGCTTGGGCTTACTCCTTGATCATTGCCAAAAAACTTAAGCAAAACAATCTTTGGCACAAACAGACCTGTACAGTCTCTCAACAGAAGAAACATAAGTAGGGCCCATGCATGGTTGTCTTGTTGTTGGAGTATCACTAGCTATAATCAGGTAGTATGCCGTTAAACAGACACTTCACATTGATAAGGCATCCGAGTGGTTTTTTTCCCTGTAGTTTTGTATATGTGCACTCAATAAGTTAGCAGCTGTTAGTTCTTGTAAGGTGTGACAGCCACATGTGGTTGGATTTTCCCGAAGGATTTCTACTGAAGTCCATGTGAGATTCAACATTGATTTTAATGAGCACAAAGCCTGTCTGAAAGATGGAATTAGATGTATTCTTGGGACCTTTAAATGATATCCATTGTAGAATAGGGAGTAGACATTAGTATTGTTTAGATCATTTAAAAATAAGCAGTCAAAAACTTCCAAAATATGAAGGTTTCTTTGAAAGTTTAAGATGTTTAAGATTGGAAAACAAACTTTCCCCAGATCTGTAAGATTAAGATCTGGGCAGAATGTTTCCCTCTCCTTTAAGAGATGTGAAGGATTTTGTTTCACTAGTGGCTTTTGGAATTAGGGCATGTTCTCTGGTGGCACCTTGACCTGGAACTCTTTCCCCCTTCAGGCTCACAGTCTACTTTACAGTCTTTTAGATCGGGGTGGGGAACCTTTTTCCTGCCAAGGGCCATTTGCACATTTATAGCATCATTTGGGGGCCATACCAGGTGTAGATCTCCTGGTGTGGGGGGGAGAGGCTAGGGTTGCCAGGTCTCCGGCCACCACCTGGAGGTTAGTAAAGAGAGGTTTTTTTCTTAACCACCTGGAGGTTGGCAACCCCAGGGGAGGCCATGCAGAGAAGGCCTGGAGGGCACCCCCGGTCCTCCCCCCCCCCCAGGCGGGAGGGCAGCCAGCGGTGAGCCCAAGCAAACGAGGTTCCAGGGGGGTGCAGCCCGCAGTCGATCAGCAAGGGAGGAAGGGAGGAAGGAAGGAAAACAGAGAAAGAAGAAAAGGGAGAGAGGGAGAGAAGGAGAAAGAAATGGAAAGAGAGGGAGAAAGAAAAGGATGGAGGGAGACAGACAAAGAAAGAGACAGAAAGAGAGGGAGAGAGAAAAGCCTTCCCCACACACACACACGCCGGCCCCGCGCGACCGGGCCCCAAGCTCCATGCCCTTCCCCCACCCCGAGTCCACAAAAGAAGCCCGATCGGCTCCTGCGTGCATGCTCTGCTGCCGGGAGCCGCGGGCCTCTTCCCCCCCTCTTGCTGCTCAACAGCCGGGGCTTAGTGTGCCCGGCGTTCCTGCACGCTGCGGCTATAGGGGGCAGCCTTTGGAGAAGTGTCCCTCCCACTCCTCTCGCCGACCAACAGCCATCTGTCGACGAGAGGAGGTCTAAAGGGTGCCGCAGTGCCCCTGCAAGCCGCGGCCCCAGGAACACCCTCGGGAAGGGCCACCCTGCACCGCGCCTCTGCAGCAGGGCCCCGGAGCTCCCAAGGGCCACAAAAAATGTCCTTGGGGGCCACATACGGCCCCTGGGCCTGAGGTTCCCCATCCCTGTTTTAGATGCAAGGCATATCTTTTTACACAGGCTTTAAATTACAGATTTTCTCTTTCCAGCTGATTTATGGTGTGTTTTATGGATATTTTTATGCTGTTTTTGTGTCCCTGAGCTTGTTTTAATGGCTTGTTTTTAAATTGTTGGGACAGCATAGAAATTTCCTAAAGAAATAAATGAATTACCATCCTTTTAATTGATATTTCATCTTTTTGATACAGCTTAGTGTAAAAGGATACAATTTTTTTTTGGATGTCTGTTGTGGTGTAAATAGGTCCTTTTGTTGTTTGTAGTTTAGCTATAATTCGCTTTTGAAAAGAGTCTTGAAGCTGAGTTTCCAAAAATTTACCAGGTTTATTTGCCTGCTCAAAATATCTATGTTTTGCATATTTCAAGTTTTTATTCATGTCTTCAGAAACCACCATATTCAGTTGGTGTTTAAGGGCATTTATCTTTCCCAAAATAACATCTTTTTTTATCTTTTTGTAGTTCCAGAAGCAAATCTTGTTCCAGTTTTTGTAAATCCCAAACAATAGTGTTAGTTAACTGTAACTGCTGTTTCCTCCATGCCACATTCTTCTGGATCATAAATCCCCTTATCACCACTTTAAACGGATCCCATACTATATTTAGGGTGGTTTCTCCATTCATGTTAATTTCAAAGTAATCCTTAATTAGAACAGATAGCTCCTCCAACAATTTCTGATCTTTCAAAAGTTTGTCATTCAGCTTCCATCTAAATGCTTGACGATTATTCCACTCAAAAGAAATCGGATTGTGGTCTGAAAAAGTTCTCAGTACAATTTGTATTTTACGAAGTTGTGTAAAAATAGATTTACTTGCCCAAATGATATCTATCCTTGAATGTGAATCGTGTCTTGCTGAATAAAAAGTAAATTCTTTAGCTGTCGTATTCATTGTTCTCCAAATATCTTGTAAGTCCAGATCAGTCATCATTTGAAAGAAGGTCTTTGGAAGGACTCCTTCTTTTTCAATGTTAGCTTGAGTTTTTTTGTCCAGAAAAGGGGAAATTATTCCATTGAAGTCCCCCATCAGCAAGATCTGTTCTTGAGAATATTGAAGTAAGGCCTTTCCTTCATTAGGTGCATAAATTCCAACTACCAATATTTTTGACCCATTATTTTTGTTCTGATTATCATTATGTGACCTTCTTCATCTTTATAAACCAATTCAGGACTCAAACTGGGATGTGCCTAAATAACTACTCCTTTAGTTTTGGTTTTGGATGACGCAATAAATGCTTGGCCCAGCAATTTTCTTTCCAAATATTTTTTATCCTTTTTTGAGATGTGAGTTTCCTGTAAACAAATTAGGGAATATTTTTGTTTTTGTAGAAATTTGAAGATCCTTTCTCTTTTTTTTTCATTCAAGCCATTTACATTCCATGAGATTACTTTAGCCATGATGATTCTCTAATATGATATAACAGTCTTATAATCCTGTTCCTCCTGATGCTCCCTTCAGTGAAAGATCATCTTGTTCTTCTTGTTCCTCACCAAGAGGAAACATCTGTAAAGTCTTTTTGGTATTTCCTCATGAATTTCCCAACATCTTGTAATGGTGATGGTTGTTCTGACTCCCTTATACATAAAGGTTAGCCCTTTATGGTAGTATCCATCTGTATTTTATTCCATTTTTCCGTAGTGTTGCAGTGAAATCTTGAAAGATGTTTCTTTTTGCCATCAAATGTCTAGGTATATCTAAGTATTATCAAAGTTGTTTCCCCTACCTTCATTGGTTTATCATAGTGAAGTTTCATAATTAAGTCCTTCACCCTGACATCATAAAAGGTAATCATCACATCTCTTGGTTTAGTTTTCTTTAGCCTTGCTGGTAGGGGGATCCTGTAAATTCTTTTCACTGCATGATGCAATTCCTCTTCAGTAATTGGGTTAATTCCGCCAGGCTCCTTATCAGTGAATCTCTGGTATCACCTAGGTCTTCATGGAGATTGCGTATACGCAGATTAGACTCTCTAGTTTTCATGTCCATCATAGCCAGTTGGTCTTTCACTGCCTCAAAATTGCGTCTATCTGCCTCTCATGGCTATCCACTTTCTTTTTAACATCCTTCTGATCTTCCATCACTTTCTTTAAAGAGCCATCCAGTGTTTTCACATCTGTTGTGTTAACCTGGGCTTTCACCTCTTTAAGATCTTCTGTCACTGCATCCATTTTCTGAGTCATAGTTTGAGCTAAGGTATTCATCATAGTAGTCAATTGGTCCATTTGCTTGGAGATCTGCTCCTGTTGTTTTGACAGCTGTTCCTACTGTTTTGCAAAAGATTCATTTTGTTTAGTAAACATGTCCTGGATTTTTTTCTCCATGTTTGCTTCTTGCGAGCGTTCTTTAAGTTTAGATGTTGCAGATGATGGTGTATGAAATGATCCAGATCTTGGATGGGTTGCAGTCATTTAAAAATTATGCCTTGTTTTTAACATTTATTTTTAAGTCTTAGAAAGGCATTTCCACAATGTGGGTAGACTAATAGTCCATACTGAGCACAACCGCTAAAATGTTTTTGCCAGAATTATCCATAAATAGTAAAAAATAGCTTTAAAAAAAATAGAATACCAGCGAGTTCTTGAGGACGCTCTAGGTCTGCAAGTATCAGGAAGTAGGAAGTTTACCGGAAACCATGCAGCCGCGAACCTTCCGTCGTCCCCTCTTTGTAGTTTTTAATACTGAACCTTTTAGTTTATGCACTCGGGGAACTCACTTCCGGTCCTGCGTACTTCTGTGCTTCCTTTCTCCCTGTCGTCGGCAAGCATGCAACAGCACAATGGTGATCCTAGAGGTCTTCCGGTGCTCAGAATTTTGTGGACGTGGTCGGAGGACCTTTCCCAGTCGGAAAAGGTAATGTGACCAAGGGGAAGGAGGTTTTATTCTCCTTTCCCCTCAAACGTCACTAAATTTGATTGGTGCTTTCCCATGTCTATCAGAGGGTTCAGTTATTTTGTCTACCCACAGATCAACTTGATAAGGTCTTTGCTGTTTTATCTAGTGTCTTATCTTAGCGGAAAAGTTTTTATAGGATGGGGGGGAGAAAGCGGAGTTCTCAGTTGTTTGTCAGCCAGGTTAAGGTTTATTCCCCGGTAAAGTCAAAAGCATTCTTGTTACACAGATTTCGAAGGGTGAGGTATTTCTTCTTTAAATAGTTCTTAAGTTGGTGATAGGTAATGGAGATCCTGGCCAGTAGCCAAAGAAATGCTCGCAGCGATGCCTTCTCCCCTCAATGCCTAGCGAGACAGCATCCACACCTCCGGGGGACTTAAAAAAGCTCCCTCGGAGAGTGTGGGAGTCACACCGCTTTCTTTGGGCTGCAGAGGAATTCCTGCATCCCAATCCACTGTTTAGGATCGGGTTGGTGTGTAAAAACACTCCAAATCAAAGTGTATCTTGGATTCCCTTGGGAGCTTCCCCAAGAGACGTGTGCCAGGAACAGCTCAGTTACCGGAAGTCTCAACTGACTGATGGCAATTCTGTAGGATTTTCAAGGTAAGAGATGTTAGGAGGTGGTTTGCCATTCCCTGCTCCTGCCTGAGCTGAGAGAGTTCTGAGAGAACTGTGACTGGCCCAAGGTCACCCAACCAGCTTTATGTGGAGGAGTGGGGAATTGAACCTGGTTCTCCAGATTAGAGTCTACCGCTCTTAACCACCATACCACACTGGCTCTCTAAGACTTTCTAATATGTGGCTTGTTCCATGCTCTGCTTTGATTTGGAATCTACAAATATTTATTTAGTGGTATACATTTGTGCATATGTGTCTAGATTTGGGTTTTTTTGTTTGTTTTTTTGCCTTGTATAATACTGGATGTTTTTTAAGTGTTTTATCCATGATGTAAAACAAATGTATACTTGATGTGAGCAAGGATTCCCTTCCCTCCTGTGTTGTATGAGAATTAAAATGGTTGCTTAATGCATACATGCCATTTAAAAATTGTTTACAGCAGTATTCTGGTGAAAAACATTTACCTTTTCCCACCAGCTGCAGCAATTAAACACCATACTTTTGATCTATGCAAAAATCAGTTTGTTTTTCATGGTTTTTCCCCTCTTCTTTCTTTTTTATTCTACATCTACCTAGGAGAGCAGCGTTGGCTGGAATATTTTCTCCCATGTTGTCAGCGTCCAGGCAAGTTGGTTGGAATGAAACCTTCATTTCCAGGCCGTCTGCTTGAAATGTGGCATTGAAGAGGTATTGTTTGTCTCTTTTTCTTTTCAAACTAAAAGTGAAAGCCCACAAGGAAGAAACATCTTAGTTGCCAAACCACCTGTTGATTGAAAACAGAACAGCATTTGGCAACTCAGTTTTCACCATATCCATTTGGAGACAGTTGAATAGCAGAGGCTGGCATACTTTCAGAGTCTCTTAGCACCCTAAATCTCACGTCCACAGGGAAATTTCATAGATTTGCACATGAAGAGAGATTGGTACAGACTGAGGTTAATTCAGAAGTGGAAAACAGTGAACCGGTCATGTTTGTATGCTTCACCCAGTCACCCTTGTGACATTTGACATGTCATTTCTGGGGTTGTGCAAGATGTATTGAAATGTGGCAGATTTGGAGGTAGTACAAAAAATATTAAGGACATACTGGTTGAAGTGGTGGGGTTCCTGGAGCTTTTATACGGCAAGATTAACAAAAGGATAGGCCCAAATAAGGCTTTACTGTGTGTTTCAGCAGAAGAGGAAACAGTTGGGTGGGGGGCAGGGGAGAAGGATAACAGAAGCACAACAGATGAAGAATGTACGTACTAGTAAATGCAATGATGCATATTTGGGTTATCAATAAGGACTAAGGGATTGGTTTCAGATGCAGCAGATCAGACACAAAAGCATTGGTAGGATTATGTTCTTGTATCTCTTGGCTAACGGGTGTAATTAGTTTGTTGTATTGTCATAGTCTGTGCTATGACTGAGGTATATGGAAGAACACAGGCTTAGTTATGAAACTGGTTGGTGGCCTGAAATAAAGGGATAAATCTGCTTTGCTACATTGAACCTGTACACTAACCAATAGCATTTCAAGACATTTCTCTCTCTTTTTTTCGCATTAAATTTGTAATTCATATAAGGCTGTGTGTTGCTTTCAGTTTTGAAATTTCAATATTACTGTGTCCTTGAGAGCAACCAGTATAATTTCCTTCGAGTTGATAAGGCCAGGAAATTTCTCTGTGTGATGATGTTGGCCCCATGGGAAGAGAGGAAGTATTTTGACTGATCTTGTTGATGCTGCTCTGTCTAGAACCTTGTGTTTGTTGCGGCTTTGAAAAGTTTTTGATTTGTTTTTCCCCTGTCTCTGGCCTAATTAATTTTATGAGACTTCCCTATGGACATAATTTATATGACAAATGAATTATAGTAGCAGTCACTGATGTGGTATGAAACTCCTTGTTTATGGTAAACTTAATGTGCTCCCAGTTTCTTTTTCGTCTATGAACTCCAATTTACCAGTGATCATCTGCTTTCTTTCTCTTCCCGCACTCCCCCCCCGCCAGTAATTGTGATTTTGTAACGTTTTTATTGTAAGAATAAAAATGGAAAATTGAGAATTATTATTCATTACCTCTGCAGTTTTGGTTGCTTTCCCACACCTGAACGAGTTTTAAATAATATTATGAATAACACAGAATTCTCCTTTCACATCAAATCCTGTGTCTTCAGTCAATCAGTTTAGTAGTATATGGGTTGGTAGAGTGGATGGCTGATATGCAGATACTCTTAACAGCTCATTCCTGAGCCTGGGGGCAGAACGGGTTTAGGAGGCAAGCAGCCCCCCAAGCCAGCATCAGTGCCACTTGTGCCATGCAAAGTGGCACAGATGCTGGCGTAGTGCCACTTGTGGCGGTGTCTCAGGACTAGCGCAGCAGTGCGGCCCATGGACGCCTGCTCAGCCTCCCACCAATGTCCTGCTGGTGCAACTGCTCCCGCTGGCGTCCTGGGAGGCGTTCCCAGGGCATTCCAGGGGGCAGGACTGCTGATAGGCTGCCTCCTAACCCCTTCTAGCCCAGGAACGCCCCCCTACGAAATAGCATTACTATGCCAGGTTTTCCGGGCACAGCCTCGCTGTTCTCTATGGTGAAACATGCCCCATTTTTTAATTTTAAAATTTAAAAAGGCTTTTTTTAGCCTTTCGGTGGTCGGGAAACCTCTTTGAGGTGCTGCGGCGGCAGCGCCTTGGCTACGCCGTCCCCAACCACCACAAAGCTTAGGAATGAGCTGCCTGTGTATAAGTAGAGGTCAAGAGGGAGAGGCAGATGGCTACTTTCATCCCCAAAGCCAGCCGCACCCCCACCAGTCCCTGAAGCCATTGTACAGGCTGGATGGCCCCTAGCTAGGAAATGCCAGCTGCAGTGTAGGTTTGCTACCTGCTTCTTATTTCAAAGAACATATCCTTATTTCTTTATTTCAGACATGCTCATGGAAAAGAAATACTGTAACTGCAAAAGGCAGCTTTAGTTTAGTAAAGTACAAGAACGATATATTCTAATAAAAATATTATTACTGTATAATGTGTTTTTCTTAAGGGCTCACAATGGGCAGGTTTGGAACCTTCTTCCAGCCTACAGAGACTTCCCTGAACTTAAATGCCTCTTCTTTTGGAGAAAGAGGCACTTAAGTTGGAGGAAAGCATCAAACTTGCTTAGCTGAGTGGTAGAGTATAGCACAATGTGTTCTTTATTATGGAGTGCTTGAGGTAGTTACCTTACCTAAAGGTTTCTCCAGGTAGTTGCAACATCTACACTCAAACCAGATGCTATAACACCTGCCGTGGTGATTCAGCATGGATTTGGCTTCATAGAAATAAATCTGAGATCTGCCACAGCTTCTTTATTTGAGCTGGGTCCTTCCTGGTTCCAGCACGAGGGCTGCAGCATCTGTTCCCAGAGCTGTCTCCATAGAGGCAGGAAGCCCAGAGGATGAGGGACAGAAGTGCGCACTGCTAGTACCAGGCCTCAGAATATGAAAGTGGTGCCAGGACCCTGAAACCAGTCGTCCGTAATAGGAAAGTGAGGAAATGGTCCACGACCGTACGCTCGGAAGGGTCTACATTTCTTCCAGGCCCTCAGCTTGATTATCTCCGCACTACATAACATATAAGAACATAAGAAAAGCCCTGCTGGATCAGACCAAGGCCCATCAAGTCCAGCAGTCTGTCCGCACAGTGGCCAACTGGGTGCCTCTAGGAAGCCCACAGACGACTGCAACAGTATTGACACTCTGCCATTCCTAGATCCTGTATCACCTGTCTTCCTCCGTACTCACTGATGTGTACTTGTACAAGGACTTTTGTACTTGATGCTGTCTTTGCCCAACATAGCCTGATGTTTTTGCCGCCTAGACAGTTGTTTTCAGCTGAGCATATATTTTGCCAACTCATATCTAAATATAGTTTTAAAAGAATTAAGAAGAAGAAGAGTTGGTTTTTATAACCCACTTTTCCCTACCTTTGAGGAGTCTCAGTATGGCTTACAATCGCCTTCACTTCCTCTCCCCACAACAGGCACCTTGTGAGGTAGGTGGGGCTGAGAGAGTTCTGAGAGAAATGTGACTAGCCCAAGGTCACCCAGGCTTCATGTGTAGGAGTGGGGAAACAAATCCAGTTCACCAGATTAGAGTCTGCCACTCCTATGTAGGCGTGGGGAATCATACCCGGTTCTCCAGATTAGAGTCCATCACTCTTAATCACTACCTCACGCTGGCTCTCACTCTTGCTTCTTACAGTTTAACTCCTGCATCTTACCTTTTAAAGTTTATGTGGTAATTTCATCTCTAAGGGGCACTAGCACTTTTCTGGTGTTTGATTTTCTCATTCTATTCTGTAGTTTCTTACAGCACAATACACAGGGGGCGAAAGCGCTGAGGAGGCGCCGTGACCCTGGTGCCAGCATAAGGGGCATTTATAACAGGGGCAGGGAACTTATGCTGGTGACTGGGAGCAGCATGACAGCGCCATGCATGGGCCCCAGCACAGCCACGCACACCGGTGCAGCTCCAGTGCAGGGGCTTGTGCCGGCGGCAAAGGCAGCATGCCCGGGGGCGGGGCTGACATTACTCAGCTCCCTGGGCCCTTTCGGCACGGGAACTGCCCATTTGCTGGCGCGAACTTATGCTTGCAAAAACAAAGGTACACCCCACTGAGCTGCATACAGCGGTTCCACAGGTTCCATGGGGGTTGAGGGAATGTCCCTGTCAGGTTGATGGCCGCAGCGCAGCAAACCACTTGGGAGGTGGCTCAGCTGCACCGTCCCCAGCTGTAGTGCAGCTACTCCACCCCCTCCAGATTGTGCTTTTAGACTTGATCTCCCATTACTGCAGCCTTCTTCTAATTATGTTCTACAGATTGGGATTTTGTTTAAAGTTCTAAAATAAAACGGATGCAGCCAAATTAGGGAGGAGAGGCCAATATATCGCAAAGTCCATTGGCTTTCATCTGGACTAAGCGTGGAATTGCTACATGTGTTTGAGTTTATATAATTGGTGTTTTATACCCGTCTCTAATTTTAGTTGGGCTGGAGTAGGAAAACGTCTCAGCCTTATAGATTTTGCCTTTTGGAAAATCTTTCTCTGTTCCCATTGCATCTATTTGTCATTTCATTTTACATAACCGTTGATTCAAACCAAAGGAACTCTTTCAATCTAGCAAGCCATGTGGGTAAATTTAGTATCATTTTGACAAAGCTATCATAAAGGCGCTCCCTACTTTCAAATAAAATCTTCATGTAAATTTGCAGGGTTGCCTCTCAGGTGCCATTTCAGGTTGATGGTCCCAATATGTGCCATAAATGCAGGTATTTCCGCCACCCTGTCCAGCTTCAGGGACTCAGATATCCAAGGGCAAAATTTGCATCCTGAACATCTTTTTGTTAAGTTTTTTTTTTTCCCTGGTTGGAGAAAAGCTTGAAAATAATGTGCTCTGCCTGGTGAATATCTAGTTGAGTATCTAATGGCAAGATACCAAGGACCTCTATTTTTCAGAAAGATGTTCCAAGTAAGCTATCTCTCAGTTTTCCATGATTATTGTTCCCTGTGCCTTGAAACATTATCCATTTTAATGATTAGTCTAGATTCAGCTTTTTCTTTACATTTTGTGAGGTTGGGGGGAGCAGGATAGTGAATGCTGTCCGACCTCCATTTGGAGGTCAGAACCAGAGTCAGATGTAGGCTCCTTTTTGACCCCAGGTGCCAGAAAAAATTCAGCATCTACCTTTGAAGATATTGGTGTGCCAGCAAAGGGGGATGCACAAAGATTATACTTGGAGACAAGTATCTCTAGGATTTGGAATTGGCTTCTTGCAGTGCAAGTTTGGGAAGCAGTGATGGGCATAAGCCCTGCCTGTTACCTTCTCCCACACCACTGGCCCCAGCAGTGCTGGAAATTCCTTAGCTGCTTGGGTGGAGATCTGGCCTTGGGGGCCAAGCAAAATGGGCTGTTGATATTAGGGTTGCCAGCCTCCAGGTGGTGGCTGGAGATCTCCTGCTATTACAACTGATCTCCGGGTAGGGTTGCCAGGTCTCCCTTCGCCACCGGCAGGAGGTTTTTGGGGCAGAGCCTGAGGAGGGCGGGGTTTGGGGAGGGGAGGGACTTCAATGCCATAGAGTCCAATGGCCAAAGCGGCCATTTTCTCCAGGTGAACTGATTTCTATCGGCTGGAGATCAGTTGTAATAGCAGGAGGTCCCTAGCTTGTACCTGAAGGTTGGTAATCCTATCTCCAGGTGACAGAGATCAATTCACCTGGAGAACATGGCCGCTTTGGAAGGCAGACTGTATGGCATTATGCCATGCCCAAGTCCCTCCCCTCCCCAAACCCCACCCTCCGTAGACTCCATCCCCAAAATTTCCACGTGTTTCCCAATCTGGACATGGCAATCCTAGTTGATATGCATTCCAGGGATTGCCTACTCCCGGCCTATGCATATACACAATTGTACATGTGCAAGACACTTGCTGCAAGATCTAAATGTTCCTAATCATTATACACATGAAGGCTCTGTTCTCACCATTGTTTGAACCCAGGCAAGTTGAAAGCATGGACAGCACATGTGATTCCATTCCTCACACCCATGCATTTAAACAGTATCTGTAAAGGGCTCCCGTGCCATCTGACACTAATCAAGAGTTCTCTTCTACCTGCTTCTCTCTGGCAGCATTTGTTGCCTAAAAATTCTAAATGCTTTGGAAAACTGAGTTGAGGAAGCTGAACCTTGTACAGAATAAACAAAGTTGAGAAAGCTTACGTACTTTGCATAGTTTATTGTGATCATCTGATTTTAGTTTCCTTAGTTGCAAATTTGGATGCCCCCCTCCCAATAGAATACACAGTGCAGCTTATGCTGCAATAAAGAAGTAGGAAGTTGTGTATTAGAGACAACCAATCTTTTTGGACTCCAAAAATGGACACATGCTTAGATTAAGTCATTTTCTGGAACTATCTGAAACTGTCTAACAAGCAGTGTGCAAACTATTTTAGCCCCATTCACAAGCCATGAGAATTACTGAAAGCGTCAGGTTTTAGTCACATAAAAAGCAAACTTACAGTGCAGTCCTAAACAGAATCACACCATTCTAAAACTATGGGCTTAGAAGGTTGTAACTATTCATATGGTTGTGCTGATGTCATACCTTTCAGACCTCACTTTATCCGCTCACAACTTCACAGCAGAGCTGTAGTTCTTTGATGCTCCAAATCCTCTTCAGTAAGTGCTGCTTAGTCAAAATGCAGATTTTGGGATATGCAACTACAAACTTGAACTTCTTCCTCAGTGCAGGGAGGCTCTTTCCATCTCCATATTTGGCTGCTGATTTCACTTCCATTGGACTCGAACTCCGGCATATACCTGAGGCCTGGTCTACCGTGCTTTTACATTTCCTCTGTAAAAGGAAATATTTCTTCTGCACCTCTTCATACACTTTTTGAGAGACTTACAGTACAATCCTAGGGCAAAAACGCATGGTTGCTTTAGCCTCCTTTATTCCCTGTTTCAGCCAGGATTCAGCCAGGATCAAACGCATGTTCGGCGAAACGCATGCATTCGATCCTGGCTGAATCCTGGTTGAAACGGAATAAAGGAGGCTAAAGTGACCATGCGTTTTCGCCCCTAAAGAGAGTTACTACAGTCTAAGCCCACTGAAATGAATGGGCTTAGACTGGAGTAACACTCTTTAGGATTGCACTGTTAATTAATGAATGTTTGCCAAGAGCCTCAGGCTCCTTGAATGAATGCCCCTATATAAGGACCTAGAATTATTGTTATTACTGTTATTATTAAAAGTATGCCTGAACGTAGACAATGGTGTTTGCACATGCAAGTAATTATGATGCACTTCAAGGCATTCTGTTTTGTAATGCTTTTCTCTCCATTTCCTGCAAATCAAATTACTGAGGGATAGATTTGATTTCCGCCTCATTTTGAAAATACTTTCTTTTTCTTTTTTTGTTTTGTTTTTAATTTCCTTTGTATTAATTTTTTTTCAAAGTTCAAAATACAAGCAACCATGACTAAATGCTTGAAACCAAACCAACTCCTTCCCCCAAGCTTAGCAAAATTAAGATCATCATAAGACGATATGCTGTTAACCAGTGTAAATCCCACGTAATAAACACGGATGTAATAACGCACTTCATCCATATCTGATCCATTAATAACAAATGCTTAATCAAGAACTAATAACGTAGTTATTATTCTTAGAAGGGAGATGATATAGGAAGCCAAACAAAAATGAGCTACTAATTGAAAGTAAACAGTCTAATGGCTCGGGTCTGAGGCATACAATGAGAGCAAATAGAAGCACAGTCACAGCTGAAGCCTCTTACACACGAGCAAAGTGAACAGAGTGGGGATGCAACCCTAGCATAGCAAGAAAATGGGCAGGGCTGTAACTAGGGGGGTGAAGAGGGCAGCCACTGCCCCTGTGGCATGCAGAGAGGGTGGCAGAACTGCCTCTCCTACCTGGCCTGCTCCTCCTGTAGGAGAGGCAGTTCTGCTGCCCTCTCTGCATGCCACAGGGGGGCAGCGGCTGCCATTCTCACCCCCCCCCCCAGCTACGGCCCTGGAAATGGGGGTGCAATGGAAGGGAGAGTAGCACAAAATGAAATTCCCTCCTCTACTGCCAGTGCTTTGCACTTTGTAGGCATTTCTTTCTGGGGAACAATGAAAAATATTTGTTAGCCTATAAAGCATTGCCCTGACCTGGATCGCCCAGGCTAGCCAGATCTCATCAGATCTCAGAAGCTAAGCAGGGTCAGCCCTGGTTAGTATTTGAGTGGGAGACCACCAAGGAAGTCCAGGGTCTCTTTGCGGAGGCAGGCAATGGCAAACCACCTCCGAACATCTCTTGCCTTGAAAACCCAACTGGGTTGTCATAAGTCGGCTGTGACCTGTCTACACTTTATACACATGAAGCATTAAATGGCCTGGGGCCAAGGTTCATCACGGAACTTCCTGTCATATGGACTCCTCCTTTCATCCTTGACCTAACCCTTGTTTGTGGAATGTCCTCCCTACATTTAGAAACACCAACAATCTTCTGTTGATATTTTATTGTTAACTAATAACGACCTGAGTTCGGTCCCGATGGAAGTCGATTTCAGGTAACCAGCTCAAGGTTGGAGTACCCAGCTTGCTGGAGGTAAAGTGTAGACGACTGGGGAAGGCAATGGCAAACCACCCTGTAAACATAGTCTGCCTAGTAAACATCACCCCTTGTGACATGTTCATGGAGGAGAGGGCTATTCATGGCTACTAGTAAAAATGGATACTAGTCATGATGCATACCTATTCTTTCCAGGATCAGAGGAGCATGCCTATTATATCAGGTGCTTTGGAGCACAGGCAGGATAATGCTGCTGCAGTTGTCTTGTTTGTGGGCTTCCTAGAAGCACCTGGTTGGCCACAATGTGAACAGACTGGTGGACTTGATGGACCTTGGTCTGATCCAGCATGGCTTTTCGTGTGTTCTTATGACATCACCCCTTGAGTCAGTAATGACCTGGTGCCTGCACAGGGACTACCTTTAGAGAATCAGCATGGTGTAGTGGTTAAGAGCAATGGTTTGGAGTGGTGGACTCTAATCTGGAGAACCGGGTTTGATTCCCCACTCCTCCACATGTGCGGTGGATGGTAATCTGATGAACTGGGTTGGTTTCCCCACTCCTACACATGAAGCCAGCTGGGTGACCTTGGTCTAGTCACAGCTCTCTCAGCTCCCCCTACCTCACAGGGTGTTTGTTGTGGGGAGGGAAAGGGAAGGTGATCGTAAGCCTGTTTGATTTTCCCTTAAGTGGTAGAGAAAGTCGGCATATAAAAACCAACTCTTCTTCTTCTTCTTCATCTATAATAACTGTTACCTAATGTTGTAGCATTGTCTAATTGTGTGAGAGCAACCCTGCAGCTTTGACAGTTTGTCCTAAGATCTAATGACATGGAAATTATTTGTATTTTTTTCCAAACTACAGGCTGCTTTAAGAGAGTGCCATTAAAAACAACTCATATGCAGTATTTACAATCAGTTTCTTTAAGAACCTTAAAGGAATGCTTTTAATTGCTTCTGAGTTATGTCACTTGTTTCTTCTTACCTGGTAACAGAGAACCAACAATTAAGTTCTAGAAGTTTTCTCAGTTCTTTTGTAATATTATTCTGAACCAATGAAAGGAGAACTAATATAACTGAGGTGGGGTTTGAAAGGGTTATTGTGGAAGCCATTTGACAGAGGTACATACAGGCATTGTGTACAGTAATTAATTAATTACAGTATATGGTTGTTAATATTGTGGTCACCTCCCTTCAAATAAGCATTATTTCTTTTCTGGTTACTGGCAGGTAAATCTTTGTTTTGTTTTTGTCAGTCTGGAAATCCTAAGCTCTATCAAAAAATTATCTCAGTTGTTGAACATAAGCAGTCCCAAATGTGAGTGGTAATTACAAACAACACCATGGTCCTGCCCTTCACAAAGATCCTCTGGTCAATTGAGAAGTGAAAAGGTGACATCAGGGCTCTTAATGGGGAGATGAGGAGTTAGAGGTTTCCCATTTCTCCACTTTTGCTCTCCCCATTTCCAAGTGCCAAGTTGAGCCTCTGCAAGGTGTAGCCTGCTTCATCCCAGTATCCTTGACAGCCAGGTGAAAGCCATGTCTGTGTTTCTCTGGTCCTGGTTTAATATTTTGTTACCAGATAAGATAAAATAAAATAAATGGATGCCCAATGGGAGTAGACTAAGGTATATTGTCTATGCATGCTGTGATGGATAAGGGGTTAATCTGCAGCAAGAGCTGACAGACCAAGAGTAGGCAAAGCCAGAGAGCTGACACTCTGAGCTCTGAAAGACACAAAACATTTGAAGCTTGGGACTCAGCCTGGATAGAGGGCTGTGAAAGGGACCAGCCAGAGAAGGCTGGGACCAGCCAGAGAAGGCTGAGATAGACTGGAAGCTTGGTAGCGAGACTGAGCGGAAGCCAGACTGTACTCTGTGAACCTGAGGGGTTCTGTTAAAGCCAAAGCTATTGAGACACACAACCTATGGTGGTGACAGGAGTGAGAATTGGGTTAGAGAGGGCCCATTCTCAGGTCACAAAGGGGAATTAGTCTCTGAGGTAGAGCTATTCCGGTAGCAGGGAGGTGTGGAGGATTACAGCCATTGAGGTGAGGTAGTCAGAGAGAACTGGAAGAGGGATTTCCCCAAACTTCTGTGAGTTCTCTGAGGAGGGAAAGGAACTCAGACTTCCTTCACTCCTGTGAGCTAGGCTGGGGACGGAGTCTGAGAGTCTGAATCTGAGTAAGCGTGAAACTAAGAACTGAAGTAACTTGAGTGAAGAAAACATATAGCTATTTCTCCGAAGTAATCTTGCGTATATAAATCGGACTCGTGAGTTTTCACTCAAAATTCAGCCTTTTCCTTGAAAACCAAGCTCTGTGAGTTCTGTTCAATAAACTTCCCTGTTTTGTCTGTTTAAGTTAAAAAGCCTCATGTGTCATATTTCTCTCTGAGGTAATACTGGTGTGGGACTGGAGGAGAAGGAAAACAGTCTCCTCACAAATATACTCAGGCCAACGCTTTTCCCTCAGCATATACAGTCGGGCTGAGAGTGGGATATTGAAGTAGTTGAAAGGGGGGTGCGTCATACATGCATTCTCAATTAATGGAACATATACACAGAGTTTCATTGCAATTCACTGCACAGAGGAGCAGCACACCATAAAATATTCACAGGAACAGTTGTGTTAGCTACAAGTTCTCTCTTTACATCTTTTCTTAGCAGGTCAATTTTTTTTTTACTGTATTTCAGTCACTCACTCTACAAAGTCAGATGTTGCTCAGGTACTTCATACATAGTGTTAATACATTTTAAGAATTTAGCCAGGAAGTTTCAGCTTCTGACCATCAGAGTTTGGGGAAAAAATTGTTACTTTCCTTGCTTTGTAATATTTTGCATAGAGTTGTTTTGTATAAAGAGTAAATATGTATTAATGTAAAAATGTTTGCTTGATGTACATATTTGCCCAATGCATATATTGGGAAGCCTTTGCCCCCAATACAGCTTTTTTGCACAAAATCCAAAAAGTAATGGGAGAATCTGCCTTGAATTTCTGATCCAAAAGATTATGGTTCTAAGTGCCATAGTGAATCCTGGTATTCCCTTCAATTGTATCACTGGGGACAAGACTAAAAGCTGGCATGAAAGTTGAACCTGTGATGTTCTGGCCTAAAGCCAAGTCTTTTGATCAGAGATGAACTGACACCTTCAGTTTCTCTTCCTATATCAGGAGAGTAATTTACTTGTCTTTCATGGCCCCATGTGTTTTGTATTGTTTCCAGATGCCTCCCAGCTTATTCATATCATAGTTGTTTAAATAGTCTTGGGTTTTAACCTTCCCCTATCTTTCTTGTTTAAGTTGCATTTGCTTATTCGGTTGGATACAGTGCTTCCAATGTTGCCTTATATCGTTTGCATGAACATCTGTATTTTTGCTTCCAGGTGGACAATAACTCAGTGCACAGGGATTATTTAAAGAATTATTCATTTTCTGGTATCATAGTTGAGAACTCCTGGGAACAAAATGGCTAATCATGGCTGAAGTAATTGTGGCAATCATTTCTGCCACATGTTCTATTAAAGTAAGCCAATTGGTCAGCTTTGATGTCCTTTGACTTCTGTTTCTCAGTGTTTTGTGGACATGTACTTAACCATCCATTATACAATTAAGCAACATTTGATTATAGCCATAAATGTTGAGGAATTCAACCTCCCTCTAACATCTTCACATTTCTGTATTTTCAATTGGAGCCTGCCCCACTCTCCCTTCTTCCTTCCAGAAGGCCAAAGGTACAACCTGATACCAGCTCTTCACAGCATTGCTTTATGTATTCAAATCTGCATGGCATTCTTTATAGGAAGCAAAAAGAGGTCTTAAAATCAAGTCCTGAATCATTTATCTCTCTTCCTTTCTTTGTAACATTCAGCCTGGTGCAGTGTTCTGGAGAACTCAAAAGCTTGCACATTGTTTTGTGTTATTATGGCTGGCCCAAATAAAAGGTATTGCATGGCTTTTGTTCTGGTATTTTGCCATAGCTTAGCATGGCTTCCTGCTACCTTTGTTTCATGATATCAAGATTTTGTTTGTTTTTTGAGCGTTGACTCTTGCAAGACTTCCTACAATAGAAATAAGAGTTGTACAAATTCCATTTGTACCCAAATGGGCATATCTTCAGTTATTAGTAGGGGGAAGATGCTTATTAAGAAATATGTATTCTGTGGAATGATGGGAAATCCATTCTTGGGCAAAGTTTCACTTCTACCATGTGCATACTTAAGGTAATGATAGCAACAAGTACAAATGTTGCCTTTCCAAGGGCATAGTATGTTGATAAATGGATTAAACCATCTATTCACTGACAGTACAATCCATATCATTATTACTTTTTTCCCCATAAAGTCACAGCCAATTTATGATGACCCTGTAGGGTTTTCAAGGCAAGAGAGATTCAGAGGTGGTTTGCCATTGCTTGCCTGTTCATAGCGACTCTGATGTTACTTGGTGGCCTCCCATCAAAATACTAACCAGAGCTGACCCCACTTAGCTTCCAAGATCTGATGAGATCAGACTAGCCTTGGCTATCCAAGCCAGAGCATTATTACTAGACACATGCACAAAGCCCAGAGGGAGACAGCACTCTTGGGAAAATACGTTGTACTTGCAGCTGCTGGTTACTAAATGGCTACAGTACCTACTCTGTATATGGTATAACACTTTATCTTCCTCTTTCTTCCCCAGTGTCCCTTTTTAAACTTTTAATCCAAGCTGATTTCAGACTAAAATGTGTTGCGCATATATGTTTAAACAAGTATCCCCTGTGGACATACATTCAAAAACAATATTATTTTCCATACCGTGAGAGAATACCAGTACTCAGCAAACTTTGAGCAACCAGCTCAGAAGGGAAAATGCTCTCACTTGTTTGTGCAGATATTTCCCACATTGTGAAAATGCACACATAAATGATGTATTGGACACCAGGGGAAAAGAATGAGTACACCCGGTACAGTCATCACACCTTGAAAATTGACATAAAACTTTAAGTCAATATGAATGCAGCACTCCTAAAAGCCTAATAGAGTCGATCACACCACAGCCAGGTACATCTGTTCTCAGCACTAACCGTTATCATTAACATAAAACACTTAAAATCACTAAGCTTTAAATCTGGGGACAGATTATTCCAAGAAGAATCTGCTAAATAGATTTTAGCTGCACAGCAAGTGGGGACCTTGGCTACATTAGAGTTATACGATTTTGCATCTCAAAGGCCTGTGAACTGTTTTCAGAGGAACAGTCTGAATGAAGAATAACACTCACACTGTATAGCAATTTCTTTATCACTGTGTAAATGTGGAGTTAAAACCCTTGGAGCTGAATGAATACTTCTCACAAACCAGAAAGAAACCGTTTTGGGGGAGGGGGGATTTGAAGGAAAAAATGCATTTCATTAGAAGTTTCCATATGGCAAAATTGAACGTTAGATATAAGACAAAGATCTTAGCGAGGCTGTACTTCAGCACCTCTGGAATTATGGTGTGTGTTCTTAGAGCAAAATGGCCAGGAAGAAAAATTGGAGAAATAGCTAGCCTCTTCCCATTGCGTGCTAGAGGTAGGACCTGAGGCTGCATGATGCTTATATGATGCAATAAACAATGCCCACAATATGCCTGTAAGGCTGCAGTGTAACTGTCTTGACACAGGGATAAAGAATAATGTCATGGCTTACTTGCTTTATTTTTAATCGTTTGCATTTCTACCTTTATATGTTTGTAATTCTGAGGCTTGTGGGAAGAGGTTTATAGTCAGTGCATCAAACTGAGGTGTCCAGATCTCATAGTTCTGAGGGGGAAATGTAGAAATGAAAATATTTTAATCATCTATGTGTATATTTTAATAAAAGAACAACCGTGTTTTATCAGTTCACAGTTATTGTATCATAACTGTGATTAAGGGGAATGATTCTGAGGGTTTGGTTTGAGATCATGAAGGTAGCAAAACTAAAATGAGAGAATGCTGAGCATCTCAGAGGTTAACAGATTTTTGGTGGCCTGAGCTTTTATGCCTAACAGTCTACTCCGGATACATTAAAATTAAAATGATTCAAATTGATAACATGTCATTGATAGCCTCTAATGAGTGATCAACCGATATAGGGTGACGCTTCCTCCAGATCTGTACTGTTTTACAGCGGCAACGTTAAGTCTGCTTACCAGAAAGTGAGTCTAATTAAATTCAGCTTGATGTTTGTCTGATTAAACATACAGGATGAGGTTTCAACTGAGAATCTGGACTCATTCTATGACTGAGCAAAACAGAAACCAAAGAAGAAAAGTATTATTTGGTGTTCTAACTCTGTATGGAAGAGAATCAGGGTTAGACCTAGCAAGCTATTTTCTCTGCGTTTGTTGAAAATATCTCTGCGGTCTAAAAAAGTAGGATTGATAAGATGTCCTTTTTGTTAGTGGAAAAATGTCCCTTTTTTTGCCTGATCATAAAATGGAAAGTGATTCTCAGGGAGGTCATCTGTATTGGCTAGTTTATTTTCATTGGGGTGCACCTTCTGCAGGGAAACCCTTGCCACCCACCCCAGCTGTTGGAGGCCACCAGAAGATAGAAGGCAACAGTTTGAACAAACATCTGGAAATCGCTCCCTCCCTACTTCATCTCTAGCAAATGACAGTCCCAGATGTTCAGCATTCTGCCAGGCCTCCGCAGATGCTCCAGTATTTGCTGAAGCTGTTTTCACTGTATGGAAAGAACAGTGCATCTCAGCAGTCGGGTTTAATTAAGAATTGTAAGCTGCTTAGAGGCTGAAAAGCAGTCTATAAATAAATAAATCTGGCTGAAAGCAGGAAATAAATAAATAAATAAATAAATAAATAAATAAATAAATGTACAGATTACCACTTACAAAGACGACCGACAGCCTTTGTGCACAACATTTCATAGAAATACCGAGAATGGTCCACTATAACTATACCATTCACTGATGCTAATCTCTTTACTTTTGCCACATTGTCAGAAAATGACGAAGGCATAAGGCACAGTTCTGGTAATGAAATTAAGCAGGTTTAAGCTTGTTAACTACCTGTGGACCACTTGAGAACCATATGTAACCAGCGTCTCAGTAAGGGAGTGGTTTGTGTGTAAGGAATAAATATATTTCTAAATGAGAGGTTTCTTAGAACTTGAGAAGGAAGAAGAAGAGTTGGTTTTTATATGCTGACTTTCTCTACCACTTAAGGGAGACTCAAACTGGCTTACAATCACCTTCCCCTCCCCACAACAGACACCCTGTGAGGTAGTGGGGCTGAGAGAGCTCTAACAGAGCTGTAACTTACCCAAGGTCACCCAGCGTGTAGGAGTGGGGAAACAAATCCAGTCCACCAGATTAGCCTCCGCTGCTCATGTGGAGGAGTGGGGAATCAAAACCGGTTCTCCAGATCAGACTCCACCACTCCAAACCACTGCTCTTAACCATTACACCACGCTGGCTTAGAAGTCGAGTCTCAGAAGCCATTTCTATTCATCTGAACTCATTATGGTCCTCAGTATTAAATAAAAGATTTCTTTGCTATTGTAGAGGAGAGCTCATTTGAGCAGGTGTTGAAGTCCTTCATAATTCTAGATATATGCAGGATACTTCATACCATAGCCCCTTTTTTCATTCTTAAAGAAGGTACAAATTGCTTCCATGTAAAGTTATTCTGTAGCAGATATGTCGTGGCCTCTCCAAAACAAGACCAGAGGTACATCTTCATTCCTTTTTGCTGTGCAAGAAATTAGTTTAAGTAGATAGCCAAGGCTAGCCTGATCTTGTCAGATCTTGGAAGCTAAGCGGTATCAGCCCTGGTCAGTATTTGGATGGGAAACCACCAAGGAATACTAGAGTTGCTACACAGAGGCAAGCAATGTCAAACCACTTCTGAATGTCTCTTGCCTTGAAAACCCTTCGGGGTCGCTATAAGTAGCTAACATTAGTACTTTCTGCCTATGCATTTCCCTTTTTTATGGTTTACAGTGTTTTGAGTGAAACGGAGCATCTAAATTGGGTCCGTGCATTTTTCTTATGCTCTTCGCACGAGGTATAACAACAAAGGTTGCCAACGTTTTAGTGACCTCACTCTTCTGTCTGACACACACCCACACATTTAGCAGGTGCGATAGCTCCCAGCATGAAGAAAAAGTGATGCGGAAAGCTTCAACTGCTTAATTTTACTGTTTTAGGCTGTTGTAAAAGCTCAGAAATGGGTCCTGTTAAAAAAATTGGCAACCCTAAGTACTTTATTGAGTCATCAGTGCAACTCAGAATTGAGCCTTCTCCAATCCATTCTTTCATGGTGTGTGAGTGTGTATGTGTGTGTGTGTGTGAGAGAGAGAGAGAGACGGAGAGGGAGAGAGAGAGAGAGAGAGAGAGAGAGAGAGAGAGAGATTGTGTCAGGATAAGCCAATCTTATACTTGATACCATTGCAGCAAGCCACTGTATGCCTAGTCCAGGATTTCTGATGGTAGGTAGGGATAAGAGAAATAAACTTTTTGCAAGGGAAAAAAATAGCTGATCAAGTTGCCAAGAACAGATATTTTGTAATCTGTGCTAAATCTCTGCTGGAAAAAACATGAACAGCAATGAAGCTGAGAAGACACTAAAAGAAATTCAGGGCAAAGTGCCAGACGCCCAGACGGAAGCAGAATGTGGACCAAAAAGATTGCGACAATCGGGTAATTATGGTTTATGAATTTCAGCTTTAATCTGTAGTTCAGTGAATCCTGATTAAATATCTGTTAAACACAATTAAAGTTTGTTTTTGTATTTCACCGTCTTGATCAGAATAATTAGAGACTGCGTGTTTCATGTCAAAAGTAGCAAGAGGAATTTAGTGAATGAACATCGTTTTTAAAAGCCATTTGTAGCACCAGCTGTTGGCATTATTTTATATTTTAGTGTTATCAGCATAAAGATGGGCCTTCTCAGTGCTGCATGCTTTCCAGCAAGACATGGATGGTTCTTGCTCATCTGTGAGCCTGTGGTGAAATGTATTGGGGAAGTGGGAACGGTGTGTGGCCACAGAATCATGCTGGCCTAGTGCGAGATAAGTCTCTAGTCCTCAGAAGTTACAACTGGACATATAAATTGTAGTGCGTGAAAGATGATGCAAATGGATTGCATAGCACCTAGTGTGTATGTTTCAAAGATACACTGGGATTTTTTTTAAAAAAAAATTGCATATGAAACATAAAAAGGTAAAGGGCTCCTGTGCAAGCACCGGGTCATTCCTGACCCATGGGGTGACGTCACATCCCGACGTTTACTAGGCAGACTATGTTTACAGGGTAGTTTGCCAGTGCCTTCCCCAGTCATCTTCCCTTTACCCCAGCAAGCTGGGTACTCATTTAACTGACGTCGGAAGGATGGAAGGCTGAGTCAACCTTGAGTCGGCTACCTGAAACCAACTTCCGTTGGGATTGAACTCAGGTCGTGAGCAGAGCTTGGACTGCAGTACTTACCACTCTGTGCCACAGGGCTCATATGAAACATAGAGGTGGCTTTTTGGACCAGTAAGAATCTGTCTTCTGCCTTGTGGTCATCCCTCAAAGGCAGTCTTTGCATCCTTCACACCACTGATTCTACTGCTGTTTAAAGAAAGACTGCCCTCCAAACTGAAATTTCTGACTGATCTATCTCAAATATATTTTTTTGTTGAGAGCAGCCAGTCTGGTACATTTGTACAGAGATTTGAAATTGTCTTCCCCCACAGCCTATAGTAGCTAACTTCTTTGTCACCTGGTCTCAAATCGGCACTGCAAATGGCTGTGATGCCTCAAATCCTCTGCTGGATTTTTACACCTTTCCCGATATGTCGCAATCAAAACTGTATAGGATAGTTAGTCCAAGAGCAGTGGCAAAGGGTGCCTGTTCAGCAGCAGAAAATTACATTGTTAGGAGTCATTTGCTACTAAAATTACTATCATTAAATACAAACAAAACAAAAAACTGTCCATTTTGTGTTCTAAGTGAAGTTAGCTCTTATGCAGTGTTTTGAAATCATGACTGAAACCACCAAATTCAGGGCACACACTCATAAGCAATCAATCTAGGGAAAATGTATTTATTAAGGTGTGTTTTTCTAAGCTTCCTTCCTTCAAGGAGCTGAGGTGGCTCACACCTTTGTAGTCCTCACAACCACCCAGTGAGGCATGCTTGGCTGAAAGATAATGAACTTTCATATTTATGGCTGAAGCCAAATTATATGTGATAATGGTGGGCTTGTCTTTGAAATGCAGGTCTGTCCTTATCATGTATAAAGTGTGCATGTATATGCTTGTGAGGGTGGAAGACCAGATTTTAAGAGAAAAAGATGAGGGATTCTACCTGTTTCCTGCTCTGGCTTCCCTCACATAGCCTCCCTTTTCTTTCAGCTAAACTCCAGTCCTCAAATTAAGCATTCTGAACAAGAATGTTTGGAGGGAGGGACTCTAGGGAGGTAAGCTGTTGCGAATGGCCCTCTCACCCATATTCCCTTCCCCCCCCCCATGTGGGTCCCCTGCTTTATACATTATTAAGGCAGATTTTCATTTAAAGAGGTAAATTTGCCGCCGTCTCATCTAGTTTCAAGTAGAGAGCTGAACCTTGGACTACCTGTTTTACATCCACCACTCAGTATACTGTGCTAGTTAACCTCCCCTGAGCCATCTCATTGAGCTGTAGTTTAAACATCTTGAGAAACATAGTCAATGAATTGACTGCAAGGCATCTTAATCAGCAGCATCCATCTTTTGCAATGCACAAAGAATTTGTGGGTGTGTTGACAGGGAGTGGTGATGAGGCCCCATAGGATTGACTGACACTCTGAAAAAACTGAGTGTATGCTGTAAAACAGGGGTGTCAAATGTAAGGCCTGTGGGCCGGATCCGGCCCCTTGAGAGCTCTTATCTGGCCTGAGAACCAGCCACCACCACCCCAGTCCCGATCTGGGCTGGCAAGGCATGGCCCGACCAAGTGACATTTATGTCATATTCGGCCCTTGTAACAATTGACTTCAACACCCCTGCTGTAGAACATATCTTTACCCCAAAGTCAGATTAAGGTAAACTGTTCTGTGAAGGCACAAATTGTGAAAAGTACCAAAGTAGATAATGAAGTCCTCTACTCAGTCCACACTTACCACA
This sequence comes from Euleptes europaea, assembly GCF_029931775.1. Classification (NCBI taxonomy): domain Eukaryota; kingdom Metazoa; phylum Chordata; class Lepidosauria; order Squamata; family Sphaerodactylidae; genus Euleptes; species Euleptes europaea. The sequence continues at coordinate 31,216,846 of NC_079323.1, forward strand.
GAATAAACCTTAAAGGGATCAAAAAAGATAAAGTGGCATTAGTAGTCAGCAAGTGACCAAAGATTTCTAGACTGACCTTTTGCAAGAGCCGTAGTCATTCTAATTTAAAATTAAACTAATATCAATGGAGAAAGTGTTGAGTGCAACTTTCAAATCAAAGCTTTATTTAAAGATGATATCAAAGGCATATAAAATATGGTTGCCTTTTTATAAACTACGAGCCCTTCAGATATGGTACCCCTAACAGAGCAGAGGGAAGAAAGTCTCTGCTTTGATACTATCATTTCAGTCTAAGTGAGAAATTAGGAGCCCCGTGGCGCAGAGTGATCTGCAAGGGCCAGAAAATCACTGTTTGCCCTCTTGGGAAGACATATTGGTACTGATGCAGGTAGCTACGGTATATGTTTCTTCTTTTGAGCAAATTTAATTCCTTGTTCCTGTTTTAGAGTCTGTACCAACCCTCTAAGAGTGAAACAATTGTGATGCTCCCAGGACTGGGATTATGGGTTTCCCCTGATGTTATGAATGTGTGTTGTGTATAGCAGCACATGTAGACATGGCAAAATACACATGATTCCACTTGATAAATATATAGTTTGGAATTTCCTACGTTAAAGTGCAATCCATAAATGGGAATATTTGTTATATTTTAAGGAATTATAAGAGACCAAGTGAAAGTTTGTTGCTGTATTCTCTTAGAAAATCGTCAATGTGAAAAAAAATTAAGGAATGTGGGCTTTGTTTCAATTTGTTTCCTGTTTCCGTCCCCAAAGAATTTTTCCCAACATGTTTTGAGTTTATTTTAGCATGCATGCATGTTCAGAGTTTGTTTGTTTGTTTGTTTTTTAAGTGAAGTGGAATTTTCAGAGATATGGTTAAGAATTTTCAGGTGTTTAGCATGTGCTTTAGGGTATGTGTACTACTTCTGACGCAACTTGAATTTGATCACCGTGAACTGCACAGGAAGCATCCTTGTACTGAGTCAGACCATTGGTCCATATAGCCTAATATTATCTACTCCAAATAGTGGCACTTTTTCAGGGTCTCGGTCAAGGGAACTCTCCTAATCCTGTCAATGGAAATCTTTCTTAACTGCTGATGTCAGAGACTGAACTTGGGTCCTTCTGCTTGCATAATATGTGTTCTACATCAGTACTGTGAGCTAAATGGTCCTATTCTCCGCCCCAACCCCCCAATAAAAATACAAATGCATAGTCCTGAGCTGGGGTCTACTTCACCACAAAGTAATCTGAAGCTAAGCAGGACTGGTTGCTGGCCTTAATTAGAGGGTGAATATTATTTAGCATTAGAAGTTCATGTATCGTTTTCCTGTGGTTGGTTAAGGCTGCATTTAGTATGAAAAGAAGGCTTTCTGTGGCTCTTAAGGCTTTATTGATGCTTTTTTAGACGCACAGAACCCGGCACTGAATTTCTACTTGGAATGGTTTTCTTTGAAACAGACAATCTTTCATTTGACATTTTCTCACTTGGTTACCTTCCTGTAGTCCATATAGGGTGCATCAGTGTTGCCAATTTTATTTATTCTTTCCAGAATGCGCTTTAAATTCATTAGCTGTGTTTATTGTAGTTTCAGATGAGGCTGCATTTTCATTCTGAGCCCTCTGTCTACAGTAGTTTATAACTTCTGAAACAACCTTTCGGCTGAAATTTCTCATGCGTGTACTAAGCTCAAAGTGAATATTGTTTTGGAAAATCTGAAAAAAGAAAGAAATCCATTAATCCATTTGTGAGGGCTAGACATTCCAATAAGTGTATGTACGTTTGTTTTTGGTGACCTACTTATTCCAATAAAAAGTACACCATTATTCTTTTCCATTTTCTACTTTAACTATTAAAGGGTCCAACTCAATTTTTTGTTCGTTTTTTAATGTAATTGTTCACAAACCACTTTTCTGCTATCCCTTTTGGTAAAGAATAAGAGAAAGTATAGTATGCTCTCAGTGTGAGGTCCTGTGTGTGAATTTGCTGTAGTTTACATAGGGTTGCCAGGTTCCGTTTTTCCACTGGTAGGAGGTTTTTGGGGTGGAGCCCGAGGAGGGTGGGGTTTGGGGAGGGGAGGGACTTCAGTGCCATAGAGTCCAATTGCCAAAGTGGCCATTTTCTCCAGGTGATCTCTCTGATATAGAGGGTGGTGCCGAGTTGTTTTCTGTTGCCCCAGAAGGTCAGACCAGAACCGACGGGTTGAAGTTAAATCAAAAGGGTTTCTGTCTAGACATTAGGAAGAATTTTATAACAGTTGTTGCTTTTCCTCAGTGGAACAGGCTTCCTCGGGAGGTGGTAAGCGCTCCTTCCCTGGAGGTTTTTAAGCAGAGGCTAGATGGCCATCTGTCAGCAATGCTGATTCTATGACCTTGGATAGATCACGAGAGGGAGGGCATCTTGATCATCTTCTGGGCATGGAGTAGGGGTCACGGGGGGGGGAGGTAGTTATGAATTTCCTGCATTGTGCAGGGGGTTGGACTAGATGACCCTGGTGGTCCCTTCCAACTTTATGATACTATGATTCTATCAGCTGGAGATCAATTGTAATCATCCTGGAGGTTGGCAACCCTAAGTTTACATTATGGTAGTTTATTTTCAAAAACTTCTGGGTTACCTTTTTGTAAAAACAATCACACCTGAGGTGGTTTACAGCAATGAAACAACTATAAAATCAGTAAAAGCACCAGCACATGGGGAAATGTTTAAAACTGAGGGATGGAATTACTCATTGGCCTTCCAGAATAGATACATTTTCAGCCGTCACGGGAAGGCAAGAGCTCCACAGTCAAAAGGCAGAAGCTAAGAAGGGCCTCTCCTTGTATGTCCCCACCAGATAAACCTGTGGCAGTGAAGGTTCCTGTAGGAAACCCTTCTCCTCTTATTTGTTTTAAAAAATTTATTTGCCTGCCTTTCTCCTGAGCAACTCAGGACCCAAGGTAAATGGTAACAATGTAAAGAATGTATTTTTTTTAGAAAACAAATAGTATGAACAACGGATATAAAGACATTAAACGTAGTCTAAAAATCACCTTATGCCGCTTGCCCACAGATATTCCCCGCTCTGCCCTGGATCAGACTGCGACAAAAGCTGATGCGTACACAAAGCAGAGTAAACAGCTTCACCCTTCCGCTGAAGTGGAGACTGCGTTTGTGCATGCACATCCCATTTCCCAGGTCCATCTGCCTTCTCCGTTGGAGTGCAGGGTGGGCTGTATGGGCATCACACTCTTACAGATACAAGGAATTCCTAGGGGAATAAATATTTCCTCACCCTGTAGTTATTTATTAATTTTTACTATCTAAATAAAATGTATGTACCATTTTGTATCGCTGTGTACATGCTTTAGGTGATGGATTTCTTTCAAATGCACAACTCACAAACTTGATTGGTTCTTTTGTTGGCAATAAATACATGTAATTTAGGAGAGATAATTTAATCAGTGCCAAGTCGGTGTTTGATCTATTGTGTAAAGTTTAGCCCCGAATCACCCTGAGCTGCTCACAACAAAAAACAATAGGTAACATTGCACTGACCTAGCTTTTGGTGTGTTTAATTATACATATTGGGCTAAAAGCTCTAAAAGTTGTTAAGTCGTTGCTACTTTTTGCAATTGAAAGATCCCCCCCACCCAAAAAAAATGATTATTGTCTGCAGTAATCAAAAGGACATTAACATGGACAGGAAATTAATCTAGCACTCTAGAGATTAATATTAATCTGGTAATGTACTGTCCTCGTGATTTTAAGAATCCTTTCTCTTATGGCACATTATGGCAGTTTATTTATCAGTTGTTGAGGAAAAGGTTCCTCATGCTTAAAATATGTCCTCATATGTCTTTTCTTTTTGGCTTTGTAAAAGAATGGTTATTGATTTCTTCCAAGTGATGTTTGCATGTACAATTAATTTTGTATTCAGGTTAACATATTGGAAAGCCTTTCAAGGGTTACAATTTGTGGAAATTAACCATATGCTATATTTTTCTAGAACATGTGCTTCATTCTTCAAATTCTAGTTCCAAAGCTATGTGTAGACTTGGTGTCATGAGCTACAGTTTATATGAGAATATAGTTTTGTATAGATTCTTGCCATTTATTTGTTTGTTTATAATTATTTATATCCCATTTTTCTGCTCAGAGGGGACCCAAGATAACTTACAGTTAGGGTTGCCAACTACACAGTAGCAAATTCCAGAAAATTTGGTGGTGAAGCCTAGGGAGAGTGGAGTTGGGAAGGGGAGGGGCCTCAGTAGGGTATAATGCCACAGAGTCTACCTCCAAAGTGGCCATTTTACCCAGCAAATGGATTCCTGTAGCCTAGAGATCAGTTGTGATTCTAGAAGATCTCCAGCCCCCACCTAGGGGTTGGCAACTGTACTTAAAGCACAAAAATATAGTGGAACTAAACAAGAGAAAGTGAGTAGGGGAGGCTTCTGAGTACAGAGCAGATCTTCTCTCTCCTGACTGATCTTCCTGCCAGCTGGAGGCTGCAACTTTAGCTAAGAGCCAAGGACAACAGTCCTTTGGCTCACACTTTTGGACGCACCCAGACCTTAAATACCTGTGAAGAAGGAGGAGAATGTCAGTGGGATGTTATATGGCTGTTGCTAGCCAGATAGCAAGCTTTTCCATTTCTTCCCCTGCCCAGTCATATTGGTCTTGAGCAATAATACACAGAACTAGGAATAGCATCTTCATACCTGCTTTATACAACTGCACATATTGTCTAGGTCAGTGGTTCCCAAAGTGGGCAGTACCACCCCCTAGGGGGCGGTGAGATTATCTAGGGGGGCACTAAGAGGCAAGGGGGCAGCAGGGGGCGCTAGAGGTGGGCCCCTTCAACTGTGTTGTTTACTAATATACAATAGATCAAGCTATGGCACTATGCTGGCAAATTTGGTGAAAACTATCAGAATATTCCCCCAGACTGGTACCACTGGATCAAGTTCATCAGTTTTGTTGAATAAATTTCAACTAAAAAGGTTCAATTTGATTTTGAATGCATGTGCAATTAATTGTTACTGTTTTGAAATTTTATTGTTATTATCTTCTTTAGTGAGTCATGCAAACCCCTGTTTTGAATAATGCTTTTTATAGGATAGGGTGGGAGCGGTGTTTGGGAACCACTGGTCTAGGTCAAATGTTTGGGAACCACTGGTCTAGGTCAAAATTTCATAGGATGCTTAGGACAAAGTACTTGTGAATATGTGCATTGTGGACACTTGATCACCAGGAAACTAGCTTTCTAAATCTTTTAACAAGAGCCACACAGCACCTGTTACATGACAATAACTTCTGAGGATTACTGGCCTGTACGGGATATGAATAAATGGCCTCAAGGTAATATATCCAAGTGACAAGGCTACAGGAATAACATTTTCTAGTATCTGTACCCCTGCCTGGTTCTGCAGAACCCACTATAATGTGGACATTCACTCAGTCGCACAGCACTCTCTTCATGATAATTCATTATAATGTGATGGCTGCCAACTTGGAAGGCTTTAAGAGGGAAGTGGACATATTTATGGAGGAGACTGCTATTATTCATGGCTACTAGTAAAAATGGATACTAGTCATGTTGCATATCTATTCTCTCCAGGATCAGAGGAGCATGCCTATTATATTAGGTGCTTTGGAACACAGGCAGGATAATGCTGCTGCAGTTGTCTTCTTTTGAGGACTTCCTAGAGGCACCTGGTTGGGCCACTGTGTGAATAGCTTGCTGGACTTGATGGACCTTGGTCTGATCCAGCATGGCCTTTCTTATGTTCTTATCCTCTTGTTTGACCAGTTGAAGCAGAAGTTACAAAGTCCGTTCTGTCTTGGAAATGTTTTCTCCATAGAAAAGCTGGAATTGATTTTCCAGGGAAGTTTAGGACAGTTTTCCCTCCTGGTATGGATGAACTGGAGTCATTCACTATCAAAGCTTTCGATCTATAGACTCACCAGTGTTTAAATTATTCTAGAAAAATAAATTCCTGTCGTGAATAGTGGTCATTACTTCCTGCCTGCGTACATCTTTTGGAGTACACATCTACAGGGTTTGACTAAAAACAAACATAAACAGGAAAGCTACATTTTTAACTCATTAAATCGTCCTCTACTGTTTATGAAAGATAAAAAGAGCCTAGGTTTTTGTGTAAGAAGAGGATTGATTGGTGTCATGTACATATTCATTCACTTCTGTTTATGCAAGATAATAAGAGTATTAACATGGAGGTAGAATAATGGTTTATAATTCCATCGCCACTGTTTATATAAGATAAAAACAGTGCTTTAAAAAAAATAAAATGGTGCGAGAACATTTGCTATTGTGTACATACATTAATTTCTTCTACTTTTGTTTATTAAGAATGAGGATGAAAAAGTTTAACAAGTCTAAGTGAAGTCAATGCTGTTTATAGCATGGGTCTTGCTGTTTACCTAAGATAAATTAATTTAGCGTATGCAATTTTTGTCTCTTCAGAAAAGGGAATTGGGGTGACAGCCATTAGGGCCGTGTTGTATAGTTTTAGTTACTTCAGAATTCTTTTCCTTGTTAGGAAATGTACAAGATGTATGTTAAATCGTTCCAGAGTGAATATGTTACAGCCTCTTAAGACAGGGGGACACATGGAAATGACTCGCAAGGCAGGAAAACATTCTTTGCCTCGGGGTTCCTGAAGAGACAACAGCAATCAAAAAAAGAGATGCTCGTGCTGATGTCTAAAAATGGTCTCAATAAAACAATAAAACCATTTATTACTCCTCACGAACCTGATTTAATCATTGTTTTCATCCTATCTGATTGTGTTTTAATCTGGAACAGTGAAGACCAGTCATTAGAAATACATAATATCGATACTTGGGCATCTGGCCAAGCTTTTGCCTCTGCTCAGCACAATTTTTTGAGCCTGCAGGTCTTTCCTGATTGGCCGTGTTTGTTTGTTTGTTTTGCTGTCAGTTGCCAAAAAATTAACAAATCCAGTTGCTCTGCTACATTTATCAGGTGTAAATAATATTCTTCATGAAAGAGACCATAATAGCTGGGGGAGGGGGGAAATGATGGTGAGTTACAAGTGTTTAGTGGGGAGGCTGGCAGTGGATATGGCAGAGGTCTGAATGATCAGGTAGACAATGCCTAGATAGGAGTGAAGCAGAGCATTATTTGTACATCAGTTGTTTGTGCCAAGGACTTGTCTCGCAGTCTGTAATAAGGTAATTTCTCATAACTAACTTAGAAAAAAGTAATGAATATGAGTAGGATACAGTTCGAAAGTAGGTTTATTTTCTATTCTCAGCATCTGTACCGTTCAATGACAGTAGACTCTGAAGAAAACAGCCCAACCCTTTTCTTATCATGTACCAGAGATGACAGACTGCAGAAACCCAATGGCATTTTATAAAGCATCTAACAAGAACTGGGACTTGCCAGGTTCCATTTATCTGGCCAAGAATATATTTCTGTGATTTATCCCATGGAGATTTTCCGCAGAGCCTTACACTTTGTGCCTAAATTAATGATATTTTTTTTTAGCCATGACAAAAGCCACTCCGCACTTTTATACATTATGTTAAAGTTTTTGTCGTGAACATATTCTGTAAAAGCTTTTTCTGCTTTATCATTCTGACAAGCCAATTCTACTAAATCATCCATGATCATCATGTTCTCTTTTTAACTTTTACAATTCCAGAAAACACTGCTGAGTTACACCGCACCAAACAGTCACAAGATCACTTGCTGTAAGGTAAGTCATCAGTGTAAAAGTCCATAACGTAAAATGTATTTTCCAGTTATCAACTGTCAACTAAGATTGGAAAGTTCTGAGTTATCCTTACTATCCATAGTTCAGAAGATTGGTTTTGCTGATACCTTCTTTGCTCTTTGGCTTGTAAATTACAAGTCATGAATGTCTTCCTGTAAAATACATTGTTGTCTAAAGGTTACAATAGCAAAGGGTCTTTCTCTATGCAGGTAGGTTGCATACCTCCTTTGATGTTTCCAGGTGAAGATGTCAGGTGATAGAAATATTAAGTTTGAAACATACATCTTGATCCACCAGCTCACTCAGCAGCTTTCTGGTTAACAAACCAACCTTTGCATTTTCTGCAAACATATCATTCCTATAATATGATAAGTCTCTATGACTTAAAACACGAAACAATCAATAGTAGTAAGGGTTTGCATTTTTTTGCTAGTAAAAGAGCCTCCAAATTTTGGGAATGCGTGCAAAAATGTGCCTAGTTAAGTCCGTCATATAACAAGCAGATCCTTTTGGATATATTCCCCTTCTTCCCCAAATCCTAAATCTTCACTCAGTTGTATACAACTGGGTTCATTGTTGTATTCACCTATATGCCCTCACTGACTTGACCAATAGTTCCCACGGTTGTTTCACAAGCATGGGGGAAAACAGGATGTTCAGGGTTCTGAGTCACACAGAGATCTTTTAAAATGAATGCATGGGTGCCCGAAACAGAGACAAAGTGTGCAACTCTGCACCATCACCATGTGTGTTTATTGATTGTTTCCTTCTCCATGACCAAGGGTTAATATTACATTTTCTAAAAATTCTGCTGCCAGATTTCCTCGGTGTTCAAAGCATATGCTTCCTTCAGTACTGCATGGTGTGCCAAAGGCTGGAGCACTTGTGTATAGCTTTGTATGACGTGGGAACCAGTTAGTTGCTAGGTGGCTTTCTAGTTTTCCAGAATTTCTTTTCTGTGAAAATAAGTATGGGAAGAGACAGACAATTGGTAAACTGGCTGTTGAGGACAGTGAAGCTCTGAAGCCTGCACATGCAAGCTGCCTTGTTGTGGCTTTCTCCTCTGTCTGAGATGATATTGGTGGTGGATTTCCCAGAGGAGCAAGTTTGTAGGGTTAAGGCCTGTCTTTTCTTTAGGCTTCCTTGTAGGACTATAGCAACAATTCAGAAAGAGTATGTGAGCAATCAGAAGTGGAACATTATAGTAATAAACGTAACATTTAACTTTTAAAAGTTAATCCAGATGCTCTTAATAAGTGCCTGGAGGCAGTTTTGGGATAGATGAGGACTAACAAACTGAAACTTATTCCTGAAAAAAATGACATGCTAATGGTAGGGGGAAACCCTGACCTGGATGGCCCAGGCTAGCCTGATCTCGTCAGATCTCAGAAACTAAGCTGGGTCAGCCCTGGTTAGTAAGGGATGGGAGACCACCAAGGATGTCCAGGGTTGCTGTACAGAGGAAGGCACTGGCAAACCACCTCTGTTAGTCTCTTGCCTTGAAAACCCCATAAGGGGTTACCATGAGTCGGGTGCGACTTGATGGCACTTTACACGCACAATGGTAGGGGGAAAGTCTGACTGTTCTTGATATCTGCTGTTCTTTATGGAGTTGCACTCTCCCTAATAAAGCAGGTTTGTAGCTTTCGGGGAGAGCTGCTGGATAAGCAGGTGGCAGCAGTGGCCAGGTGTGCCTTTTCCCAGCTTGGGCTGGTGAGCCATCTGTGACCATTCCTGGCCACTGTTTTACATGCCCTGGTAACATATATATTAGATTACTACAATGCACTCTACATGGGGCTGCCCTTAAAGACAATGCAGAAGCTACAGTTGGTACAGAATGATGTGGCCAAAACACTGACTGGGTTATAGGGACCATATCACTCAAGTCTTATTTAATCTACACTGGCTTCCAGGACAAATTCAAGGTGCAGGGATTAACCTTTAAAGCACTATATGGCTTGGGGCCAGCATACCTAATAGACTGTCTACTTCCATGGGAACCTACTTCTCCACTCCAGTCATCTTCAGAGATCCTACTTTGGATGCCTCTGCCATCTGAGGCTAGATGGGTGGCAACTAAGAAAGGGCCTTATTGGACATGCCACCAAAACTTTGGAACTCCTTCTTCAGGGAGAGTCGTCTGTCTCCCTCTGTATTTGTCTTCAGCCAACGAGTGAAAACTTTTAAAATTTTATTTGGTGTTCCCTCACAAGCTGTTCTTAGCCCTTCTCCCTTTTTGGCATGTCTGTTTGTGTTTACATTATGTGTTTACATTATGTTTAATTTGTTTTAAATATTAAATATGTATATATACCAGTTTCTCAAGTGTGGCCTCCATCTAAAAAAGGTAAGATAAAAGTCCCCTGTGCAAGCACCGGGTCATTCCTGACCCATGGGGTGACGTCACATCCCGAAATTTACGAGGCAGACTATGTTTACAGGGTGGTTTGCCAGTGCCTTCCCCAGTCATCTTCCCTTTACCCCCAGCAAGCTGGGTACTCATTTGACCTACCTCGGAAGGATGGAAGGCTGAGTCAACTTTGAGCCGGCTACCTGAAACCAACTTCCCTTGGGGATCGAACTGAAGTCGTGAGCAAAGCTTTGGACTGCAGTACTGCAGCTTACCACTCTGCGCCACGGGGCTCCTAATTTCTCTCTTAAACAGACTGAAATGATAGTATCAAAGATAGTATCGAACTGAAGTCTTGAGCAGAGCTTTTGACTGCAGTACTGCAGCCTACCACTCTGCGCCACGGGGCTCTTGGCCCCCATCTGCAGATATCTAAATCCACTGAATGGGGCCACACTGACGCTAAACAAATTTTCCTGCAAACTTGGGGGACCCCCCAGGTTTGCATAAAAATCTGAAATCTTAAAAAAACATACACTGAGGGGGTTTAAATTCCCCCCAAAATAAAAAAGTGTCTGCGCATGTCTGGAGATCTGGTGGTGCCAAATGCAGGGAGCTGCTACAGGCCCAGCTGCAGTGGCCGATGCCAGGAACCCCACCAGGAGCTGCCCCAGCCAAGGCGGTGTTGGACATCAGGAGCCGCTCTGGGTTCAGATGCAGTGGCAGCAGACACTGGGAGCTGCTCTGGGCCTGGCCATGAGAGCGGATGCCAGGAGATGCTTGGGGCTCAGTGCAGATCCCAGACAAATTGAACTTAGTTTCCAGTGACACTTCCTTACACTTAAGGACCTTTTCCAGCTCTTTCATGGCTGTCCTTCCAAGTCTCAATCTCCTTCTGATTTCTTGGTTGCAGTCTTCATTTTTATTGAGGATGGAGTCAAGGAATGGAAAATCTTGAACAATTTCAGTTTCTTCATTGTCAACCCGAAAGTTGTGCAATTCATCAGTACTCATTATTTTTGTCTTCTTTGTGTTCAGCTGTAATCCTCCTTTGGCACTTTGTGCTTTAACCTTTATGGGTAGTCATTTCAAGTCTTCACTTTTTCCTGCCAGTAATGTGGTGTCACCTGCAAATCTCAAATTGTCAATGTTCCTTCCACCAATTTTCACACCACCTTCATCTAAATCTAATCCAAATTTCCTTATGATATGTTCTGCATATAGATTGAGGTAAATCAAATAGTGATCCTCTATATTTTTAGAATATTTGTGAAAACCTGTATTAATCCAAACTGCTCACTTTACCTTGAGCTGATATCCAGAATGAATACCATTAACAATGTTTGTTGAACTGGAGGATATATATAACCATGAACAATGTTTGATGAATTGGATGATATACTCTGGTGCTTAATTCAGCATTCCTGGTAATGGCAGCTTTAATTCTGCAATAGTCAAACAAGTTGGCCTGTATCCTGCCACTCTACTCAGCAAATTTTGAAGCCTTCCTCAAGCCTATAGCAGCTTCCACCAACTTAACTGCCTTTTTTGCTGGAGGATTTTCTATAAGCCGAAGGAAAGTATCATACTTTGCTGGGTGGTGTGTGGGAGGATACAGGCCAACTCTGTTATTTATAAGTACATCCCCAACCCCACCCTCTGTCCAAGGATTTCAGGCTGGTAAACATGATTGTCTCCATACCTCCATTTTATCCTTGCAACAGCCCTGTGAAGTGGGTTAGTCTGAGAGTGAGTGATCGGCCCAGTATCTTTCAGTGAGCTTCATGGCAGGTGGGGATTTGAACCTGTATCTCCCCAGGCTAAGGCCAACACTCTAAGCTCTACATTTCATCTGTTCCCAATTTATTTATGGCTGCAGATATGGAATTAAAGCTTGAAAACTGGTGGGGATTGTCTAGCATTGTGTATTTGTTTTACACTTTTTTTCAGTGCAAGGATAATTTTCATATTGGAAAAGTAAGCTGAGACATCCTTCAGGGATGTCTGCAACAGAGTCCCCTTGATGCATTGTTTTCCATTTGTTTCATTTGCCCATTGTGGTATCAGGTTACCCCTTATTTTCCCTGTGCTGCTTCTTACAGAAGTGCATGTTCCCAGTAAATGGAAATTTTCTCAGTTGCATTTGCATGGCAGAAGAATCCTTTGAGATTTAGGTGGCATAATGCTGCAGGAGCCCCGTGGCACAGAGTGGTAAGCTGCAGTACTGTAGTCAAAGCTCTGCTCACGACCTGAGTTCACTCTCGACGGAAGTCGGTTTCAGGTAGTCATCTCAAGGTTGACTCAGCCTTTCATCCTTCCAAGGTCAGTTAAATGAGTACCTAACTTGCTGGGGGTAAAGTGTAGATGACTGGGGAAGGCAATGGCAAAACACCCCGTAAACATAGTCTGCCTAGTAAGTGTCGTGATGTGACACAATCCCATGGGTCAATAATGACCCGGTGCTTGCACAGGGGACTACCTTTTGGATTTTGATAGTTTTCCTGTTTTTGAGGCTCATTTGTGTGGGTTTTTTGACAATCCCTTGAAGGCTGAAAAGGCTAACTAGTGCATCAGGCACCTCAAGCAAGGGAACGGGACAGTTGCAGCATATACAACATGGGATGATGTGACATCATCTCATGGGTCAATAATGACCCGCTGCTTGCACAGGGGAATACCTTTGGATTTTGAAGGAAGGCACAGCAAGAAAGAATACATGTCTATGCTTCACCTCCGTACTGTTGCGGATTCCGTGGACTGCCAAAAAAACAAATCAGTGGGTTATAGATCAAATCAAGCCTGAACTGACCCTAGAACAGTGGTTCCCAACCTTTTTTTGACCAGGGACCACTAGGACTTTTTTGTTCGGTGCAGGGACCCCAAGGTTCAAAATAAAAATTCCGAGAATTTGAAAATAAACTTTAACCATAACTGTTAGTTAAACATTAAACTTAGAACAATATTTGAATATATATATTTTTATAATAGAGAACTTTTTAATTGAAAATATTAATTTATTATGGGTTTATAACTTTGTTTCGCGGACCTTAATTTAGTTCCCGGGGACCCCTGGGGGTCCACGGACCCCTGGTTGGGAACCAGTGCCCTAGAAGCTAAAATGACTAAACTGAGGCTGTCATATTTTGGTCACGTCATGAGACGACAAGAGTCACTGGAAAAGACCGTCATGATAGGAAAAGTTGAGGGCAGCAGGAAAAGAGGAAGACCCAACAAGAGATGGATTGACTCAATAAAGGAAGCCACAGCCTTCAATTTGCAAGATCTGAGCAAGGCTGTCAAAGATAGGACATTTTGGAGGACTTTCATTCATAGGGTCGCCATGAGTCGGAAGCGACTTGACGGCACTTAACACACACACTATGCTTCAAGGAAATGTACTTGAGAAAGAGGACAGAGGACAAAACAGAGTGGGAAAGTTGGAGAGACCCAACCCTATATTTTCAGGAAGTTTAGCGCAGAACTCTGCTGGTGGACAAACAGCTAGATAAGCATTTACAGGAATTATTTGCAGATAATTATTTGCAGATATTATTTACAGCTAGATAAGCATTTACAGATAATTATTTGCAGATAATTTCTAGGCGTGGCTATAATAGATGTTTCATTGCCTTATCTTGTCCTGGGATCAGGGACATTGTTTTCATAGATTATAAATTGCTCTAAATAAATAGGCTCAAGGTTGACTCAGCCTTCCATCCTTCCGAGGTCGGTAAAATGAGTACCCAGCTTGATGGGGGTAAAGGGAAGATGACTGGGGAAGGCACTGGCAAACCACCCCGCAAACAAAGTCTGCCTTGAAAACGTCGGGATGTGACGTCACCCCATGGGCCAGGAATGACCCGGTGCTTGCACAGGGGACCTTTACCTTTTAAATAAATAAACATCACAAAGTTATAGTGCCACAAATATGTATTATTTCAGTTCCTGAATTAAAAGTTGCATGTTTGTGTTTAGGATACTAGTTTATATACAAAACACAAAATGCAATTTGTTAAATTCAGACATCACAATATATTGTGGAATGTTACAAACTGGGAAGTCTTTGATCCAAGAGCAAAGGGGAAAGGGGTGCATAATTGTGAGTACTTCCAAGGCTCATTTTTAGGCCAAAGAAATCATGGTTCGCTTGATCATCGGGATCCAGCCACAAATACGCCACTTTAAAAATACTAGGTTGCTTGCTCACTTTTGAATGAGGAACGGTGTGGAGCTAAACCAAACCTATGCTTTTGAACAGGGAGCCATATGCCTTTACATTGTTTTGCTTATTATTTTCATGAAATTCATCTTTAAACAGTTAATGACATAAAACAGGCAAGTAATCATTCAGAAAATCCTACCTGTGAAAATCAAATATATGCTGTTGTGGGTAAGAATCCAAAACACGTGATACCACTCTTTGGCTGGGCAGAAAAACCCACAAAAATCATTGGGGAGGTTTTTCACATTCCCATATGTAGCCATTTATGTCATATGCAACACTGAATTTCTAATGAATTTTATAGCTTTACAGCAATATCCTTGTCACACTGTAGATTTATATTAAGGAAGAGTAGGGATGGAATGAAAAATGACTGAACATCATCATGTCTATACAGAGTTTACTTTTCATAGCTATAACAGCTTATTGATTTGCAGAATCAAATACCTGGTTAGTCCACCTCGCCAGCACCTGCTCAGTTTATTTCTCTTGTTGAAAACCCCGGAATCACCGACTGCACACAGACCATTATCTTGGTTGGGTTGTTAAAATTTTCTTAATGCTGGCTTTCTCTTTTGTGGCACTACAGAAAATATCCTTCCAGCTTCTAATCACTGTAATAACTAACCTCAAGAAGTCATTAGTGAGGGCTCAAACAATATTCCATAATAAGTCTGCTATGAAGAAATTGGCATAGTTTATCTCCTTGATTCATGTTCTTGTGAAAATTAAGGGTTGCACAGTAACATCGACATTTTTCTTGTACTGAACAAAAACTTTACAAGCTATGTTGATATTTTCCTCTAACAAATATTGGATGGAAACTGTAAAACATTTTAATTCCATCTACAACATTCATACTTTCGAATCAGTTAAGAACATAAGAACATAACAAGTTCAAGTCAGGTTGTTTGTAGTTTTGAGAAACTAACACTGGTATGCCAAAGTCCTCTCATGAAGATAAATTGTTCTATACAGAAGCTGCATAAATAGTTTTATGATGAAATTCATAGGAATAAGGTTTCTGTCCTTTGCCATGACATACAGTGTTGAATACTAGCAATGGTATTTTCCCATGGTTTACTGTACACTTCCAGAAGATTCAGTGTGGGAAGTAGCTGTAGAAAGTGGTAGTCTGAGGCAGTGGTTGTGGGTACCGTACGGAGGTGTTAATTTCAGATATAATACAATCCTGGTGGTAAAGATGCTGTATATAGTGTTGGTAAAGATGCTGTGTTGGTAAAGCCCCGTGGTGCAGAGTGGTAAGCTGCAGTACTGCAGTCCAAGCTCTGCTCATGACCTGAGTTCGATCCCGACGGAAGTCAGTTTCAGGTAGCCGGCTTAAGGTTGACTCAGCCTTCCATCCTTCTGAGGTCGGTAAAATAAGGACCCAGCTTGCTGGGGGTAAAGGGAAGACGACTGGGGAAGGCACTGGCAAACCACCCCATAAACAAAGTCTGCCTAGTAAACGTCGGGATGTGACGTCACCCCGTGGGTCAGGAATGACCCAGTGCTTGCACAGGGGACCTTTACCTTTTTAAAGATGCTGTATATATTGTTGTACCTTTCCGATATATGAACACCCTTTTTAATGCAAATACTGTAGCAGAAAACAGTTTAGTAAAGTCATTCAGGTATCTAGGCGTTGCCTACAGTGGGAACGCCCGGCAGAAAAAGTAACAGAGCATCACTGGTCCTCATCTACAGTTCTTAGCTAAAACCTCTCCAGGGCATCATTTGCCTAATGCAGACAGGCCAGTTTCTAAACAAGGGGATAAATGGGCACATATCAGACATGGAAAAGAATAATGCTAAAAGACTGGCAGAGGAGCATTTAATTCTTCTAGGACATTTTGTAGTTACCATATTCCAAACAAACAAAGATGACTTCAGCATCTAAGGATGCCAGCCTCCAGGTGGGACCTTGGGATTCCCTGGAATTTCACCTCATCTCTGGACTGCAGAGATCAGTTCTCCTGGAAAAAATGGATACTTTGGAGGGTGGACTCTATGGCATTGTATTATTTTGATAGGGTTCTATATTTGTTCTGTGCCGTAAGTACCTTAAGCTACCCCCTGCAGCATCCTTGTCTGAATCTTCCCCAGCCTCTCCCCTCCCCGAATTGTTTTAAGTATATTGGCTATGTGTTTTACTTCCATGTAAATTGATTTTTATAGTTATCTCTAGTACCAGGGAGTGGTAGTTTAGGTGCTACTGTTTTAAAGTCGCATATGTGTTTTTATTTACTGTGCCCTGTTTTATTGAGTATAAGATGGTTGATGTATTTTTGTTGTGTATTTTGTTGTGATTCACCCTGAGTCCACCTTGGTGGGGGAGGGTGGAAGATAAATAAAACATTATAATATAAATAAATACATAATAAATATATAAAAATAAATATATAATAAACTTAAATAAAACTAATAATAAATATAGAATCTGTTATTGTATGATGATTATTATTATCTTGACACAACTAGTGCTGTCCCTTGCCTTGCCCTACATTGTGGTCTAATTTGTAAACAACAAATAGCCCTGGGAAGGGCCCTCTCACATGCCATTTACTGACAGAAACCAAGGTTTGAAGGCTGGCAATATTGTTGTGATTGCCTAGCAACTCCAGAACAGCTGCTGAGATCTCAGAAGGCATTCATTTCTTAAAGGTACAGGTGCTGCTTCTATTATTTTGGGGTGGTTTCAACTCCCCCCCCCCCCATTAAGATTTCCAATTTTTCTGCAAACTTTTGGGTTTCAGTATGCACAGATAGGACCATGTTGAGGCCTTAGAGGGGGCCATTGATTAGAGTTGTGCTCTACTGGCAAAATTTAGAAATTGGTCAGAGATGTTGGCACATGCCATCAGTAGTGCCCTGCTCTTAGGAGGCTGCTATGTTATCTGTAGTCTCCAGTCTTTCCAAATAAGGGCAGAAGGATTTTAACAGTGAGGTTCATTCTGCCTTTTAGTCCTGTTTCCTTACCTCCTTATTACAACAGGGAGCAAAATGAGCATGAGTGTGTTTCATGATATGTATATTATGATACCATGGCACCTTAAGATCAAACATTTTGCACTGAAAATACCAGATACTTTGGAAATATAACTTCCTTTTGTATGATATTACGTTAGTGCTCACTCTTTGCTATTATTATTTCAGCCCACCACTTTTGCCCCTCAGTACCGCTATAGTGGATGTAATTGAAAAAGGGTTCTTATAAGAAAATTATCAGAGTACACTGGATTTACTGATTCACTCATGGGAATTTTTACTATCCCAAAGGAGAATATAATTACCAATAAGAACCAATCAACTAATGACTTAATTCATCTTCCAGGGTCATTTTCGCACATTAGTAACCTATTTATATGAATTACTGGACCTTTAAAGTAATTACCTTATTATTAATAATAAATAACAAGCAAAATTTCAATAATTGCTTTTATTAACTATCAGCAAATGTGCTCATTAGTACAATGTGTGCCAAGTTTTCAATATTTAGTGCTTCCATTATTCATATATTCAGTTTGCTTTAAAAGTTCAATACTAAATTTCATTAATTTTAGCATGTGTTCAAAGTTAAATTATGTTTTAAAGTGCTGCCTGAATTAGGCTCAAACCATCAGCAACAAGAGTTGTAAAGTTTCCTCTGTTGGAAATGATCGAGGGCTGCCATCCTCAAGGTGGGCCCTGTAGTTCTCCTGGAATTATTACTTGTCTCCAGACTGTCTCCAGACTACACACATCAATTCTCCTGGAGAAAATGGCAGCTTTGGAGGGCAGGATCCGTGGTATCATATCTCTTTTGAGCTCCCTCCCGTTGCCAAACTCCACTTTCCCCACTGTCCCCATATTTCCAAGGATCTCCCAAGCCGGAGTTGGCAACCCTATAATAAACTCATAATTTCCTGGAGCTTTATTTATCTTGGCCCAGAGGTCTCTTTAATTCCTATTTAAGAAATATGGATCTCCTTTTTCAGTTGTTCAATGTAATCTCATTTTCTAAACCTATGCATTTGGGCTGGCTTCTGTGATTTGGTGATAGGGGTGAGATTTTATTAGTTTTATAGCATTTTAGGGATTTGTTTTAATATTTATGTTTGTATTAAGTGTTACAGTGTATAAGTGGATCCAAACGATTTATCAGTGGCTAACAGCAACAACAACAAAAAGCTTATTAAAACTATCAATAGAGAATTACCTGCCAACGCTATCAGATTTCTTTAGGGAGTTAGTTTGCATGTAGTGCTGTTATAAATTATAATTAACAACATATCACGTCACTGTTGAGTCAAAATGTCTGCATCAGATGCAGGTAGCTGACTTCAGGGTGAAGATAAACTTGACTCTTTGTGTTGCATTCCTCAAACTTTTCTAATTCATACAAATATTTCAACTTCTCACATGCAGCTGAAGCGGTGATATGATGTTTCTGTGAGAATGCTCTCCAGCTCTTTCTTTGAAGATGCTTTTCTCAAAGGTGCTTTGCATAGAGACTTTCTCTTGATTGAGGATTCTTTTTTAGACTGCTGGAAATTCCTGATGGATGTTAATTGGAGTTCAGTTTGAAGATACAAAACTGCTTTTATTGCATCTGTCTTTCATTGATTTCTGTGAAAACTATAATTAGACTTTTTGTGGCGGGAAATATCCAAGGAATGTTTCAGTTCAATGGCTTCATCACTTAAGGTTATATCTAGCAGCCTTACATACACTGAGAATTTTGTTTTGTCCAAATGTGCTATCTGTATGTGGCACTGACATATAAAAACATCTGTATCCTCTTAACATTACTTTAGGTTCTTTATAATATTAATCTTGTATGTATTAAGAAGATTGAAAGCCACTGAGGCTCACTTTTGTTCTCTTTTGTTAGAGAGGGAAACTTTTAGATGTTCACATACATGTCTCAAGATCAAAAATAATTTTTTCTAGCTATCGGAGTTCAGTTAAAGCAAAGCTATTTACCATAGGCCTATTTTAGCAAATTGGAAAACTTCCTTTTATGAAAAGAGAAAACTGGGAAATTTCTTGTCTTATGAGAGATTTTTGTTTTCAGCATTTTGTCCATCACAAAAAGGCAATGTGCATATTCATCAATCTGCATGATTTAATAAAAACACTTCAGTATTTAACGTTATGCCGAAGTGGAAGGACATCTTTCAAAGCAAAAAATATCCTGCCATAACAGGGGTGAACATTCTTTAGTTAATTAAAAATGAAATTGACAAGTCCTACATGTTGGTGGTGTTATACTGAGAATTAGTAGGGAAGTGTGAGTTGAGTGTATGCTACAGAATATGCTATCAAAACCTTGGCAATGCACAGGCTTCCCATGGCAGAGTACAAGACTCCTTGCTGAGCAAAGTCAATGTGTAGAGGATTCTCTGAAGGTAAAAAGTTTCCAGTTGAAAGGACCTCAGGTAGCAGGTGTTGGGAAGCACTTTGCTTTGCCTGAAATCTTGGAGAGCAGCCTCCAATCGGAATAGACATTATTTATTTACGTCATCTGTAGCCCACTCTTCTCTCCAGTGGGGGCCCAAAGCAGTTTACATCATTTCCTCTCTTCCATTTTAGGTAGGTTAAGCTTCCAAAGTAGAGTGAGGATTCAGAACTGGGTCTCCCGGATGCTAGGCTAACACTCTAAACTCTACACCACGGTGGTGAGCTAGATGGACCAGTGGACTGAATCAGAATGAGGGAATTTCTTACACCATGCAGGATTACAAATTCATTCATAAATTAAAGCCCTTAGGGCATTTGTTCATTCATTCATTCTCATGTGGGCATCACATGTACATTGCAGGAATGTTGCCTAAATTTGGGAACAACTGATCAGACTGTATAGCAACCTAAGAGGCAAGAAATAGCAGGGTTACCAAATGGCTGTATTTTTATCCTACTTGCATAAAAACTAGCAGTAATACTTCAATGACTTGAACAGTTGGAGCAGGATTGCACATTCTCTCTCTCTCTGTCTCTCTGTCTCTGTCTGTCTGTCTGTCTGTCTGTCTCTCTCTCTCTCTCTGTAACATCCATCATAAAGAAGAGTTCTACTGAACTCAAAAGCTCGTACAGTGTATGTAATTTTGGTTGATCCTTTATCAAGGTATTAGGTGAATTGTGATCTGCTTTTTTTATTTTTTTATTTTTTTTGCACCAGCATGGTGGCTAATTTCCTTGTATGTTTACAATACCGGAATTTAGCTGATAAAGAAAGGAACCAGACATCAGGAGGAGGAGGATATTATATGTAACATGTCCTAAGATCAACCTCTGTACCAGAGAATGACCAATGTAACACCATTTATAAAAAGGGATTGTGATCTCTCTCTTTTTAAAAAAAATTACTTTTGGATTTGCACAGTTGCTAACAATTTATTTTGCTAAGGAATGGCCAGATTTATATGGCCAGATTTGTTCAGAAGTAGGGCTGCCGAAAACTGCCACAGGCCCCTGGACAAAGATTCCATCTGCCCCTCCATATGACCCTGATGCAAACCAAATAACATAGCAGAACAAATCACTTGGTATGTCCATCTGTCTGACCATTTGTGGCAAGTATAATTCATCAGAAAGTAAAACTAGGAATCTCAATAGTGGCCACCAGCTTCAGGATGAGTTCCAGCGCCAAAAATGAAAGGAATCAGAATATACTGGCCAAGATAATATCTGGACATCCCCCATGGTATTTGCAATGAAAGCTAAGCTTGTGTAGTAGTTAAATTGTAAGCCTATATCCTGAGAAACCCAGGTTTGAATCCCCGCTCTGCCATGGAAGTTTGTTGGGTGACCTTGGGCCAGCCACACATTCTCAGCCTAACTTACCTCACAGGTGGTTATGAGGATAAAACAGAGCAGAGGAGAATGATGTAAGCCGCTTTTGGGGAGAAAGGCAGGATATAAATAAAGTAAATAAATAAGTTCTATCTTCTGTTCCTCATTTGTTACTACTAAGGTAGATTAACATTTATTATCATGCATGATGGAGAGAGGGAATCATCCTTTTAGTACTTCGATAGATTATGGGGAAATATTCACTTTCCCCTTCTATTCATAATATTAACAAAGGTTTGCTGTTATACTACTATTGAATACATTCTGAATTGCTAACCAGGATGGATGAGAAGGGGCTGAGATTGAAATATAGAGGGGAGGGAATTAGAACTTGGGATAGACGAATGGCAGATCATGAAAGGAAGAGAGCAAAATGAAGGAGGAGAAAAGGGTAGAAAAGAGAAATGAAGGAAAAGACAATGAAAGGATTTATTTATTAATACAGCACAAGCCAGTAAAAACACGTGTCATTTATACAAAAGCAAAATTTCAGCAGTTCAACCAAAAAACATTCATAATTAAAATTTCCAAATAATTTATAATAGACTAAAATTGACCAATTATGATTTATCTACTTGCAATTGCCCAACATTAGGGGTCGAACTTTATATGCTATTGCACAAAATTTGGCTACCTGTTTTGCCATCTGGGCATTACCTTCCCAGAGGAGACTCTTAATTCTCCCTTCATCTGAGCTGACTGCGATTTGGCTGAGACAATGAAAGGTTTTTTGTTTGTTTTTTTAATTTTGCCATCACACACTAACAGGGCTGCCCCTTTGCAAGATGTGGCTGTGCAGGAGCTGGGTGGAACTATCAGAAGAGGGAAACTATAGACTGTTGGAGATAATGACTTTCTTAGGGAACTGTGTCCTGGCAATGACTTTAGCTTGTCTTGGATGGTCTTGCCTTGCTCTAGTGCTGGCAATGCTGATGAGTTTAGCAGGATCTGAGAAGCAAGGGTTACCCTCAACCTTGTAGTAAACTTTGCAGAAAGGCTGAGCCAGCAGTCATAGATGCTGCTCTTTACTGTGTTCTGCCTTCTCTGTGCCCCTAAGTGGCTGCAGTCAGAACAGCGTAAGAATTTTTTTTAAAAAATGCATTCCCTGAATACAGCATGACACTAGCTTAAGGGGCCCTCCAGCTGACTTGGGCCCCTGGAATGTTGTCCCCTTGGTCCCCCCTTGGCAACCCTGTTCAGCAGATTAATTTGTGATTGGTTAATCATTGTTGATTAGGTATTTCATTGGCCTATTCCAGTGGTCGGCAAACTCATTAGTCAACAGAGCCAAATATCAACAGTACAACGATTGAGATTTCTTTTGAGAGCCAAATTTCTTAAATTTAAACTTTATAGGTAGGTAATTCACAGTGGGTAGCCGTGTTAGTCTGTTTGCAGTAGTCAAAAAGGGCAAGAGTCCAGTAGCATCTTAAAGACTAACAAAAATATTTTCTGGTAGGGTATGAGCTTTTGTGAGCCACAGCTCACTTCTTCAGATACAGCTAGAATGTGAATCCATCGGTCTTTAAGTAGAGGAACAGTATGTAAATGTGAATAGCAGGCTTGATGGGATTAGGTGTGTTATGCAGAAGAGTCTGTGATGTCCAGGGGAGAGATGGGTGTGGAGAAATCAGCATTGGTAATGGGCCATGAATGCAAGGTCTTTATTCAGCCCAGGTAAATGCATTGACTTCCGTTTGAATATCAACTGTAATTCAGCAGTTTCTCTTTCCAATCTCCCTTTAAAATTCCTTTGTAAGAGAACTGCTACTCTTAAATCTGCAACAGAATGTCCTGGAAGGTTGAAATGTTCACCCACTGGTTTTTGAATATTGTGGTTTCTGATGTCAGACTTATGTCCATTTAATCTTTGTCTAAGAGACTGACCTGTTTGTCCAATGTAGATTGTGGAAGGGCATTGCTGGCATGTGATGGCATAAATCACATTAGAAGATGAGCAGGAATATGAACCTGAGATAGTATGGCTGACATTGGTGGGTCCAGAGATGGTGTTCCTAGAATCTATATGAGGGCAAAGTTGGCACCTTGGTTTGTTGCAGGCCTTGGTGCCAGAGTCCATGTTCTTGTTAAGTAGTTTATCATCATGGGTGAGAAGTTGTTTTAGGTTAGCCGGCTATCTGTAAGCAAGAAAGGGACGCCCCCGCCCCAGTGCTTCAGCGAAGGAAGTGTCACAATCCAGCATTGGTTGTAGGTCCTTAATAATACGTTGGACTGGTTTTAGTTGGGAGCTATAAGTGACAACCAGAGGTGTTCTGTTGTCATCCTCTCTGGGCTTATCTTGTAGTAAGTTGTGCCTGGGTATCATTCTGGCCTTCTCAATCATCTTTCGCACCATATCTGCAGGATATTGTAGTTGCAAAAATGTTTGCTGTAGGTCTCTCAGGTGTGTATCTCTGTCTGAAGGATTGGAGCAGATGCGACTATAGCGTAGGGCTTGGCTATAGACAATGGATTGTCTGATATGGTTGGGGTGGTGGCTGGACGCATGTAGATACGTTTGCCGATCTGTCGGTTTCCGGTACAATGTGGTGCTTGTGTGTCCCCCATGGATCCGTACTGTCGTGTCTAGGAAGTTGATTTCTTGTTCGGAATAATTCATAGTTAGATTGATGGTGGGGTGGAAGTCGTTGAAAACCTGGTGAAATCTTTCAAGGGCTTCTTTGCCATGAGTCCAGACAAAGAAAATGTCATCAATGAATCTCAAATAAAGGAGAGGTGCCAGTGGGTATGAATTCAGAAAACGTTGTTCTAGATCTGCCATGAAAATGTTGGCATATTGTGGAGCCATGCGAGTGCCCATGGCAGTGCCATTGATTTGAAGGTATAAGTCCTTACCAAACCGGAAGTAGTTGTGAGTGAGAACAAATCTGCAGAGTTGTGTAGCCAGATCTGCAGTGTTGTTGTCAGGGATGGTATTTCTAATGGCTTGTAGCCCGTCGTCATGGGGGATGCTGGTGTATAGAGACTCCACCTCCATGGTGACTAGAATGCTGTTTTCTGGGAGACAGTTGATGGACTGCAGTTTCCTTAGGAAGTCTGTGGTGTCTCGGACATAGCTGGGGGTATTAATGACATATGTTCTCAGAAGGGAGTCCATATATCCTGATACTCCTACGGTGATGGTTCCAATGCTCGAAACAATGGGGCGTCCAGGGTTGCCAGGTTTATGTATCTTAGGCAGGAGGTAGAAAGTGCCTGCTCGAGGTTCCTGAGGTGAATCCATATCCATATATTTATAGGTAGGTACACTGTTTATTAACTTAATAATCTTTAATTAAAGTTGTAAGTCTTAATTAAACTATAGGCCATGGGTCGCAAAAGTGCGGCTCCCGAGCCGCATGCGGCTCTTTGAGCCCTTGAGTGCGGCTCTTTCCATGTGCGGGCCTGGCTGAGTAGCAAAAGGGGTGGGGGGCAGGAGAGAGTCTGTGCAGGAGGCGCTTGGGTTACGTAGGAGCGACCATGTGCCGTTGCTGCTGCTGGCGGGCCTGCTGTGGGGAGAGAGTCTGCGCAGGAGGCGCTTGAATTACAAAGGAGCGACCACGTGCTGCTGCTGCTGGCTGGCCTGCTGTGGGGATTGAGGGTTTCTTAAGCAGCGGAGGAAGCGGCCGCCGTTTCAATATTTGCATGGTAAGCCCGCCTGCTGCCTCATGGCTTCTGCTGTCGGCTCCTTGAGTCCCTCTTCAGAAAGGCTCAAGACATTTATGCATGTTTGGTGGTTTTGTAAAAAAATAAGGAGGTTTTAGAGATTAGTTTTGAATGAAACTAATGATTTGATTAAATCAAAAATTAAGAAAGACCCCGCCTTTTGTTTATTGGGTATACCAAAAAGAGATCTGGATAAAGGTGATAGAGTCATATGTCAATATAGTTTTGCTGCAGCAAGAATTATAATTGCTAAAAAATGGAAGCAAACAAATAAACCTTCAATCAAAGAGTGGCGAGAAAAATTATGGATGTATATGCGGATGGCCAAAATTACAGCATTTTTACATGATAAAGATATGGAGGAATTTAAATGTACGTGGGTAAAGGCCATCGCATATTGGGATAAAGTGGCAAAAACGGATTTTAAAAGTATAGTTAACGAATTATAGTACAATATGATTTTTAATATGATATAATAATAGATTCTTTTCTGATATGTCATAACACTCCATCGGAAGTCCAATGGTGGAGGGCACTGGTGGGATGGGTTCTGGATTCAGGGCACGATATGGCTTATAGAGTGATTTGAATATTGTATTAGTGGATAAATAGTGTCCTGAACATGTAATTTCTGTTTTTCTTTTTATGTATATGTATTTTTTCTTTCTTTCTTTTTTTTTGTGTGTGTTTATTATGAAAAAAAAATTATAAAAAAGAAAAAGAAAGGCTCAAGAGAAATTCTCATTGCTTTGGGTGCGCTTCGCCCGGACGAGGAATCCCTGCGCGGCGCCTTTCTCGCTTCAGGCCGCCCGCAGCCCGGAGGGAAGGGGGAGGCAGAGAGCGAGCTGCCCCGGTGGCCGCCACCTCCCCTTTCCTTTCCACGCGGGCCTCTCTTTCATTACGGCTGCTCTCGCCCCAGGGCTGCAGAGCAGGCCCAAGGCCATGCTCAGGCCGCCCCTGGGAGGGGGGAGGGGGCTGGCGCCGTGGCCTCGAGGGAGGGAGGGGCAGTTGGGAGACTCTCCTTTCTCCCCCCCCCTTGGAAGCCGCCTGGGCGCGCGGCCCTGCCTGCCTGCCCGCCCCCCCCCCAGCTGGGGGGGGCTCCTCCAGCCAAGCCACCTTGCTCGGGCACCCGCCTGCCTGCCCTGAATCTGGAGCCCGTTGGTCCCAGAATGGTGGGGGGGGTGAGCACCTGCCCCTCCCTCTGGCCAGGAGGGAACTGGCATGTCCGTGGCGGGGGGGTGGGGAGGATGGATGGACTGTGCATCTCCCTCCCTCGAGGGAGGGAGGGAGGAAGGGGCCGCTGCCTGCCTGTCCCCCCAGTCGGGGGGGGGGCTCCTCCAGCCAAGCCACCTTGCTCGGGCACCCACCTGCCTGCCCTGAATCTGGAGCTCGTCGGTCCCAGAATGGTGGGGGGGTGAGCACCTGCCCCTCCCTCTGGCCAGGAGAGAACTGGCATGTCCGTGGCAGGGGGGGGGGAAGGATGGATGGACTGTGCATCTCCACCTTGTTTGTTTGCATGGAACACAAACAGACCGGGGACCTGCTGGCCTCTTCCTTTGTGCCTGGGATCCCTGGACATCTGGACCCTCACTGGGTGTGTGGGGGGGTAGGAAACAGTTGGCCTTTTTGTCTGGCAATTGTTAGCCCTCCCCTGGCCTATTACTACAGGTTTCCCCTCTTCCTGCTACTTTGTGCTTCTTTCAAAAGGAATGGGGGGGGGTTACACTCTCCCCACAGCCATTCACCACCCCACTGTGCAGTAGGTGCTCTACTGGTTTCCACTTCTGCTAAACTTTAATTAAAGTTTATTAAGTTAATAAACAGTGTACATACCTATATAGTTTGAGTTTAAAAAATTTGGCTCTCAAAAGAAATCTCAATCGTTGTACTGTTGATATTTGGCTCTCTTGACTAATGAGTTTGGCGACCCCTTCTATAGGCAATTAAAAACACTGGTCTTCTTGCCTAATCAGTTTCTAACATTAGTAAGTACTTTTATTTTTCATTTGTTGCGTACAGCTTGTACATCTTCCCTCAACACTGAACTTCCATTCTGTGAATTTTGCATTTTTTACAAGCATATGGATTTTTGTGTTTACTATATGGAATTTCATGGTGGGACTTACATGGGCCACTGGCAGACATTTTATAAGGGGATTACTGACAACTGCCCTCTCCCCTGAACTGCAAAAATAATAATACTGGAAGGCAGAGCATGCTGCACGGACCAGCCAGCAACAAGGAATGACCACAGGGAGGGGAGTGAGTTCAAGGCAATCGACAGTTCGTTTATCATGCAGATGGGACTGGGAGGGGGACAAAAGAAGAAGCTTCAGCTTCCTACACAGGCATTTTTTACAAGCAGGCACACTCAGTATATTGGCGGTTGCACACTCTGGCGTTTGCTGGAGTTTGGGTCCCTCTCCTTGACTGCAGGTATTGACCAGGGGGGATTTCTAGTGGGCTCGGATGACCTCTGAGCACGTGGGCGTCAGCCCCTGTGCAACCCTTCCTCCGAAGTTCCCACGAAGCCCTCCGAAGTCTAGTCTGGAGGGTCCTCCGGCAGGGTTACCTGTGCGCCCCTCCTTGGCTTCTGTGCCGACCGCGGAATCACAGCTCTGCGCCCAGGCCGGCTCCTTCCTCTTCCCCCCCGCCCCTTGCGTGAACTCCAGGCGTCCCATCCCGCCTCGCCAGCGAGTGGGAGGAGGGCCTGCCGGGCCAAACCAACTGGTGGCAACACCGGAGGGGAGCACAAACCTCGAGCGAGGATTCCAGACCCCCTTTTACTTTCCAATCATAGAACCAGCCTTTTTTTTTTTTTTTTTTTTTTTTTTACTGCCGAGGTAATCTGTCTCTTTTGAGAATGAAAGAGAATTTTGCTCCTCTGCTTTTCTAATGAACTACAAAGAACCAGGCGGGGCTGTAAGAGGAAAGGAGCAGTTTGCTAAATTGCGTGCACGCTTAGAGGGACGGTCGTCTCCTTCGGTAAAATGCAGCCTATGTTAGCGAAGGGTCTTTCCAGCCGTTCACAGTCTGAGGATCTAATTACAGAGCCGCACTCCAGGGGCCAAAGAGCCACTTGTGGCTCCGGAGCCGAGGTTTGCCGACCACTGGCCTATTCAGATAAAAGTTATTATTTGATGCACAAAGACTATGCAATTGTACCATGACATTTTAACATTTTAATTTCTATATGGGCAATTCCTAAACCAATTTCCCTCTCAGTTCTTCATATTGTATTGATTTTGATGCCCCATATTCACTTTGTAACAAGTAATGGTCTGTGTTGGCTATGCAGTTTATTATAGGAGAAGCTAGAAATCTGATAGCAATTGAAATGTGGTTGGAGATTGGCAAAGATAACTAGTAATAGCAACTATTGGTTATAATAGGTTTCATTCCATCTGCAACCATCATAGCAGTAGTTATTTTAAAAGAAAAAAACAAAAACAACCTTGATATCTTTGCTTGCCCTGATTCCAGCCATTTGTATGTATCTTATTAATTATGGATGAAAAGGAAACCTGTACAAATAATCAAAGGCCTATATACACTTGTAAAAAGATTAATCTATGCAAATGAATCCTTGCTTCCAAAGATGTATATTAGGTTATACTTCAATCTCAGGGGGAAAGGAAATGGTGACTCAGATTAAATGCCAGTTCAAATGGTCATTTCAGAATCATGCATTATTATCATTCATTAGCCTACAAAGGTAACAACTGCATCCACTAAAATAATCAATTTCATATTGTTGAAATCGTTTCTGGCTGTGTCAGATGTGCAACATCCTTTTTCCTTCCTCCTAATCAAAACATTTTTAGGGCTTTACTGAATTCTAGTTCAGAAAGATTCAATTTTTCTCATTCTGTCATCTCTCCATCCTTTCTACCGTTGAAGCTTCCATTCAGATTTATTCTCCTGTGCCTCTTTGTGGCTGAAATAAAATATCATATCACTTCAGACATGTAAGATAATCTATAGGCTGTTTTAATCCACCTCTCTAACTAGAGGGAAGGATGCCCTATACCGGTGGCTTTCAAATCTCTACCTTCAGAGAACATATCCACACTGACTTATCTGCCAAGGAAACTTTGTACTGTGCCATGGAAAGCTGGTACATTGCTGAGGGTTGCAGGCAAATACGGAATGAAGAAAGCAGACTCAAGACGATACTATAATTAAGCGACACTGCTTTATTTAGAAGAAGAAGAAGAGTTGGTTTTTATATGCCGAGTTTCTCTACCACTTAAAGAAGAATCAAACCAGCTTACAATCACCTTCCCTTCCCCTCCCCACAACAGACACCCTGTGAGGTAGGTGGGGCCTGGAGAGCTGTGACTAGCCCAAAGTCACCCAGCTGGCTTCATGGAGCGGGGAAACAAATCCAGTTCACCAGATTAGCCTCCACCGCTCCAAACCACTGCTTTTAACCACTACACCACACTGGCTCCCTGCCAGGATCCACAACAGGCAGAAGAACCCTTCATCAGTGGAAACTCTGCTCCTGTGTGAGTACAGGTCCCCCAGCTGTGGCCACATGGGACCCAGGCTAGGAAGTGCACCTTCTGCTAACACTGCTGCTTGTTTGACATTCATTCATCCGTAGGTTAGTGTTCAAGACCATTTTACCAGTGTCTTTCCTTTTGAAAGACTGAAGAAAAGTAGGTATCAAGTTCATCAGCAGTCTCTCAACATCTGTCACTATGGATCTCCATTCAGTATTTCTAGTGTTTTTGCTGGATATAGATTTTGCCATTCTTAGATTTCAGATTTGTCATAACTCAAGTCAACTAATTTTAGCAACTGGCTTTCCTTCTACTTCCTGTGCTATTCCCTTTCTGTTTTCAGAGACGTATAAAGCTCCCATGTTGCTCACCTTTGATTTCCCCCCCCCTGTTTATTTTCCTCTGTGTTGCTGTTTCCAAATATTGGCTTTCTAGTTATCTCTTCTTTACAAAACAGTTACGCAAAATTTATTGTTTTATTTAGAGTCTCTCTGTAGAATTTTGCTTCTGTTCTCTATGACCATATATAAATTAGAAGTATGGATATACACCAAACTTTTATTAGTATTTTCAGTTGGTTTTGTTGTTTGATAATTGTATTCATTCTCTGTTTTTTTAATTACACTTATTTGTTTTCTTTATTCTACTCTCTATTCATTTCTGACGGTTTTAGTAGAAGACATATTTTGGCTCCCTTTTCTCACATAATTGGGATAAAACTGTGGCAGGTTGAACCCCTGACTAATGGACTCCTGCTGGCGAGACTTCAGACTGATGACAAGGAATGTAGGATGTATCAGTGTCACCAGAAGCCACACTGCCAGACCCTGCAAGGGAAGCGTTGCCACCAGCCCCTGAGTCAGCTACTAGGCCTCTGCCAGGCAGGACTTGAGCCTGAATCCCCTCGGGATCCTCTTCCGCTCTGCAGAAACAGCAGTGGCAGAAGGCTGGGGTTGCCAACCTCCAGGAACTAGCTGGCGATCTCCTGCTATTACAACTGATCTCCAGCCGGTAGAGATCAGTCCACCTGGAGAAAATGGCCGCTTTGGCAATTGGACTCTATGGCATTGAAGTCCATCCCCTCCCCAAACCCCACCCTCCTCAAGCTCCACCCCAAAAATCTCCAGGTATTTTCCAACCCGGAGCTGGAAACCCTACAGAAGGCCCAGGCTGAGGAGGCGAAGTGCCCGACTGGCTGCACGTAACCTCCCTGTAGCTTTAGAGCAGAGTGCGGAGGACAGTAGTTCCTCACAGGATCCTAGCTAAAGCACAGAACAGCCGCAGGAGCTCCACAGCTGTTAGTGGTGCAGCTGATCCTTAGCCTATTAACGCTGAGTCCACTAGGTGCAAACATGTGTTCAAGCTCCTCGCCTCCAGTTCCTGCTCCTGTCAATGCCCTCTGTCTTGTTATCGAGGCCTGAGAGCATTATTCCAGAAAAGACCTGACTGGGCTTGCCTGCAGAGTGCAAGACACCAAGAAAGACTGGCAAAGCTAGCCTTGCAGAGGGGGCACAAAGGCTTCCATTTGTCTACTAAGGATGTAAACATGGGCAGGTAGCTGGTGATGCTGCTCTGTGCTTATGTTGGCCCCAGAAGCCCTTCTAACAGTACAATGATTGGCAAAGAATACTGCTCACAGAAACTTCTTTGATAGTGAGAGAGAGAGATACAAGCTAATTGTTGGGCATTGTGCTTGTCTGCCACTGACATGTTCAGCTTCTTCCCTCTCTCTGTCCCTATCAAGCATCCATGAGGTACCAGAATACTGAGGATGAAGGGTGCTCCCCAAATACTTCTTATTGTATTGTACTGTACTGTCCATTTAACAATTTTACTGTTTTCTAAACAACCTTGGTTGTTTAGTTGATAGGCTGTTAGTTCCTTTCAGCTGGTGGTACTCTGTTCTCAGCTTGCCGAGAACTTCCTTCACAGTTATCATTTACCAAAGAGCCACATTGACTTCCATCCCTGGCATGAGGCCTGCACCTCAGGGAGGCTCTCAGCTTACCTGTTCTTCTGGCAACATCAGTTTTTAAGTGAGGACCACTATTAGGGCAGGGCCTGGGCCATTTTCCTGGCCCTTCTTTCATGAGCTATATCGGGGAACAGTGCTCAGAAGAGTCACAGGTGGCACGTCAGAGACCCACATGAGCCTCCCCAGCCGCTGAATATCTCAAAGTATCTGAATATCACTAACTATGCAGTTCAAGATTTGATTAATTTCCACCTGACTGCGCATCCCTAGTTAGGACTGTTTGATCGTATTACATACAGATAGGTATTGCATACAGATCGTATTACATACAGATCGTATTACATACAGGCAGATTCTTACAAAATTTAAATTCTGTTTGAATACCTACAGTTTTGTTATCCAAACTCTGAAAATCATCCTTATTTGGCAAGAAGTCCACTAAAATGTGAACAGCTGTGTGGTCACTTACCTTGTAATGCAGCCTATCCCATCATTCTTTTTAAAGGAAAGACAAGTTGAAGGCCAGAAATCCTGTAACTGGTTGCATTTTTATGATTGGTTGTATCTGGCTTGCACATACCAAGGTAGAACCATATCCTCCACCATTTTCACAGGTGAAAGCAGAATTACTTTGGTATTTTACTCTTTTGTAGTCTCACTTCCTGAATTCCTCTACCATACCCACTAGTGACATACAGCAGTTTCATTAATTAAATCTGCAATAGCCTGCCTTGCATGGACTGCCAAAGCCATGTTTGATCGTAAACTAACCACAACAATTTTTAAATCTAAGAATACTTTTTTATTTCAATTATTCTACCCCACTTTCTCCCTGAAAAGTATCCATTAAAATAAGGCTGAACTCTATGAAATGCTCTGATTGTACTTTTTATAGAATAGTTGCAACTCAGATACATTCACCAACACTTACTATTTGGATAGTTGTGGAAAGAAGATGGAAGGAAAACAGTTTGTTCTGTTTTGTATCCAATTGCACGCATTTATCTGTGTCTGCCTTAGAAACAAGATGTATCACAACTACACACACCACCACCCTTGGTCCACAAATATATTTGCTGGAGATTTCGAAAAGGAACTGAAATATATAGAGTTCCAGTTCATACCCTGACAAAAAATGTACGAGCCATAACAAAAAAAGACAAAATGGGGAGAGTATCTTACAAGGGGATAGTTATCAAAAAATAGACAATCAAACAGTAGGACCATACATACAGGTCATAGTCTCACTGTGAATGTAAGAGGGATGCACTCCATATTTTGTTCTGTTGCATAGACAAGAAAACAAGACATGTCCTAGAAGCAGGTAGAGTTACAATCCTTTTATAAATTAGCATGATAGCAGAGCTGGCGGTTTTCATTGCTCCCATTTTACTACTGAATTCTAGTTTGGAAATTGTGAGTTGCCCTAGGCTAATACATAGTTGGTATCTGCAGCATTCTGCATATTGGAGCGCACTAGCTGTTATTAGATTTCACTAGTATCTGTTTTCTCTAAATGGAAGAAACTCAGTAAATCCAGCCTCTACAGTACAAAAGCCAAGTTAGTATGACAATACTTCTCTTGTTCACTGCAACCTACTTTTCAAAGAGCTTTTCTAAAACAAGGTGTCATTTATACTATCATATAGGTAGGGGAAACACTACTGAGAAATGAAGTATTTTGAAATACCTTGACAGGTTTTGAGAAGTAAAGTGCCAAGTCAAGAGTTGTATAGCCTGTCATCTTCACGTATGTTAATGATTGCCTAACTCTGGGCCAGTCCTACCATAAGGCAAGAGGGAATTAGCTGCCTCCAGTGGCAGATCTAGAATGCCACAAAAGGACAGCGAATTCAGACATTTGTTTATATTTCTTTCTTTTAAATCAGGGGTGTCAAACATAAGGCCCGGGGGCTAGATTCGGCCCCTTGAAAGCTGATATCTGGCCTGCAAGCCAGCCAAGGCAACTATCCCTCTGGTTCTGAGGTGTCAATGATCAAAGACTGTTAAATAAAAGAAAACACTATAAGGGTGTTATTGTGTTAAGCATGTTTGTATTTTAAGAAAAAAATAAAGTAAAAAATAATATCATTAATTGGTAGGGTTGCCAACCTCCAGGTACTAGCTGGAGATCTCCTGCTATTACAACTGATCTCAAGCCAATAGAGATCTCAAGCCTTCGACAATATTTTTATTCCAATAGAGATCAGTTCACCTGGAGAAAATGGCCGCTTTGGCAATTGGGTTCTATGGCATTGAAGTCCCTCCCCTCCCTAAACCCCACCCTCCTTAGGCTCCATCCCAAAAATCTCCCACTGGTGGCAAAGAGGGACCTGGCAACCCTGTTAATTGGCTTTGCCTGTGTCTTCTATAAAGTTTTATCTCCGGTACCTGGCATTAAATTTTATGGTACACCTGGCCTGGCCCGACCAAGTGACATTTATGTCATATCTGGCCTTCATAACAAATGAGTTCGACACCCCTGTTTTAAATAGTACCCACTGTTTGAATTTTTTTGGCCTGGGGTGGTAGAGTAGCTTGGGCAGTCGTAGCTTGGTTCCAAAAAAGCCATTTTGATTTGAAAAACAATATCCAAAGACTATTGTAACAGTTAATACAGGCAGTAACAATAGGTTTGGCAAACCTGCAGGCAGAAAGTGGGGCAACCGATAGGTGACGAATGCATTTATCTTGACATCCAAGCCGGCAGCCTGTATCCTAGTGCTAGACCACTTTGCTACCAACTAGCTGTAGTGCAGGAATTACAACTGTTTAGCTCTGCCAGGTGGCTTTTAGGCTGCATTTGGTCGTTCTCACATCCACTATTGATTGCTATATGAGGGAAATGACTTTGGCTGTTCTATATTCCAGAAGTTGTGTTCAGTTAACATTCTTTTCATACAAAAAAAAATGCTTGAAAAAAAATAGCTTTGTTAAGTTTAATTGGATCATATTTTTGTCTTCTACAAGCATATTAATTTTGCATTGAAAACACATGACATAAAAGCAAAGGAAGCCACATGTAAGTCAGATGATTTATTCTACATATTGCATGAAGTACTGGAAAATTTTTAATTTTTGTACATGTTATACAATAGCAGAGTGTCCCGGAGTTATCTACCATGTTAATGTAATGTAATTAGGTTAAGTGTGTCTCTGGTGGAAACAGT
Organism: Euleptes europaea; assembly: GCF_029931775.1. Taxonomy (NCBI): domain Eukaryota; kingdom Metazoa; phylum Chordata; class Lepidosauria; order Squamata; family Sphaerodactylidae; genus Euleptes; species Euleptes europaea. The sequence goes on from NC_079323.1 coordinate 31,251,319, forward strand.
GCTGTATGATTTTTTTAAAGTAAAACCCAACATTTTAATGGGTCAAATCCTATTCATTGTTAAAACAAAGCCCACGATAATATAGAAGTGTGTGAGTACAGAATTTGACATTTGTCTGTTGCATGGTTTTAATACTCGAGAGATTAATCATACTCCCCCCCCCTTTTATAACAAAGTTTAATGCTACTTTTTCACTAGAAATACTAAACTGTATTGTTGGTATAGTTGCTAAATTACAGCATACGTTTTCAGTGGTATCAAATAGGGATTTGTCCACAAAAGTGTATGGAATGTTGGTTTAAACTGGTATCCTTTTGTGTTTCCCCTTTTCTCATATATTCATCAAAGTTTGTTGCTGTTACCTTAGCAATCACACATAACCTATTTCTGCACAGACAACCTGAAAGGAAAAGCACAATTTTCAGTACTATATAATTAAAAAAAAACTGTTTAGTGTAGTAAATTATGTGATTAACAGGTACTGTGCTTTTAATGTGACAAGATACACAGCATATAGCAAATTAATTTTCCATAAAAACTTTAATTCATTTCAAGCAAGAAGAGATCACATTTACTAGAAGACACAATCCTTCAAATTCTGGACATTTAAACAGATTAGTCTCAGTTCAAGGGGTGAATGAGACTGTGGATGCATCCTTTTTCCCCATCTCTTCCAGTCAGTAATACACCTGCAAGATGGTATTACTTTGCCTTGTTCCAATACTGAATTATTGCTACCATACAACATCTCTTAGAATCATAGAATCATAAAGTTGGAAGGGGCCATACAGGCCATCTAGTCCAACCCCCTGCTCAATGCAGGATCACCCTAAAGTTGGTATGTTAATCCAACTGTAACTTTATTTATTGTGCAAGCTGAAAGGTAATTTGTGTGATATCTTGCTCATTAGAACTTTCAGTATCCTGAATCTTCAACATGCCAGTCGTTACTACACACCAGATTTCACCAGCATATATGACCGCCCCTGCCTTGTGGCTCTTCTGCTTTTCTGATCATGCCGTACATTTTACTGTGCTTGCTTATTTATTTATTTACTTCATTTATACCCCATCTTTCTCTCTGTTGGGGACATAAAATGGCTTACAACTTTCTTACCTTCGCTAGTTTATCCTCACAACTCTGTGAGGTAGGTTAGGCTGAGAGTAGGGCCCCGGCCCAAGGTCACCCAGCAAGATTCCATGGCAAAATGGAATTCATAATATTCCACATGTATCGGGTTAGATTTTTTTGCATTTTAAAAAATGCTAAATGCATTTCTCTGGTGCCACCATATATATATATATATATTTTAACATAGGCTAAATTGGTACTCTGCTGAGGTTAATTATAAAACTGCCTATGAAGTTCCATGGTGATTACAGGGACGGTATGGGTAGTTTGATGGACTATATGTCAGAGTATCAAGTTGGTTGTAATAATCTCACAGTAACAGCTGTGTGATAGCTGTCAGATCTAGGAGATCTGGGAGGTCAAGCAGAAGCAATAGCCTTGCTGGTACCAAAGGGAACTTCAGGAATCCGGATCTGGGCAGTTTGCTGATGTAATGCTTTGGGCAGGTCCACAGGTGGCCTAATACAGATCAGGTGCAGTGGGTGTATATAAGGCTATGTAACTGTGATTCTGTAACCAAACACACCTAACCTATTTGGAAGAAGCCTGGTAGTAGTAGTGGAGTAGTGTACATGATGGTATGTTTTATCTGTGCACTGTAAATAAAAGACACTGTTTCTTATAAAGCAAGACTTCTGGTGGTTATGTCCTGGAGGAACTCCTAATCCACTTACTTCCACGTCACTATATTGTATGGTCATTTTCTCCTTTTTTGTAATACTAATTGTTGAAAAGAAGGTGTGCCAGGTTTACAATTTCTCATTATTTTTAGGTTGAATTTTTACATCATTCTAGGCTACTTGCTGCAGATATTATATTTATTTCTTGTACCTGCACGCTGCTCTCATTCCTCCTGTTCCCTTTTTGCATGGAACACTGTTAGAAGTTTTGGGTTGAAACTAATTGCAGCTCCTTATGTCATGCAAGCAGAAGTGCCCAGGTGAACTGAGTTTATTAACCCCTCGCAAACTAGATTCTTTATTATGGTTTAAGAATCACAATTCTTCGGAATAAAAATTCCTGATTTAGAATCACATTTTGTGGAGGGTAAACAAATTCTGATTCATCCAGACACCTGCATTCATATGTCACAGGAAACTAGGTGTTTTCCATATGGGAACAGGCTTGTGTGGTTCCCCATCACTATTGTGGCTGCTGATACAGTGCAGCAGCAATGGGGTTCTACAGGCAAGTTGCCCCGCTTGTTTGGGGGGGGGGGTGTTATCAGCAATTGACTATCATTGTATTGATATAACATTATAACAATCTGTGTATCCAATTCTATGAATTCCAGGCTTTTGTTTTTTAAAAGCATAAGTCACTAAACACTCTTGTTGAGGAGATATGCCTTTCCTTTTGTATCTCCACAACACAAAGGGCTTTAAAGAGAAAGCTGGGAATTCAGAGAACTTGATACACAAATTGTTATAACGTTCCATCAAAACAACCAAAAGCCCCCCCCCCCTTGATGGGGGAGATACCTTGAGACCCTGGAGAGCTGCTGCCTGTCTGAGAAGACAATACTGACTTTGATGGACCAAGGGTCTGATTCAGTATAAGGCAGCTTCATGTGTTCATGGGGGTCTGCCACAGGGACAAGGGTAGGGGAAATGGTTGCCATGTGGGTGGGACCAGAAAAATCTAAACTTGCCCACCCACACGGCAGCCATCCAGGCATTGCTGCGATCTTTCCCAAAACTTTGCAGCAAAACAGAAACATTGGCAGGTGCACAAATGCACCGTGATGTTGTGGGAAAGAAGGAAAAAAACCTGCTTCCCAACAGCACCAAAACCTAGACAAACAACCAGGTGGAAAAAGTCCTAGAGTCTATTTCGAAACTTTAATCACTCTCTTCATAAGAAGGGAGACGCAAAGCAAGTTATGTAGAGGTAAGAAACAGGCTGTGTTCATGTCTGTCATGGGAAGTCACAGTTTAAGCTTGAAGTCAGAATTCAGGCTTAGTATTTATCAAACTTATTTATTTTTAAAGTTTGTCTTTAATAGTCTTGCACAGATCACTTTTGCAACAAGAGGAAAGCAATAAACATCTCAAGAATATTTTTTGGGACGGGTTGCACAAATAGTGCAGTTTGTTGGCATTAATTGTGGTGTTGGAAATATGTTTACCACTTCAGATTATCAATTAAGTTAGAAGCCATAAAATGATGTTTACCAATATTTGCAGTACTTATTTTGTTTTATTTACTTTGTTTATAGTCTACCTTTCTCGATGAGTCTCAAGACGGATTACGGGATATAAACAGTGCCAATAAACAATGCAATAGCACTAAGAAGTACAGAATTAGAGACCAATGAAAACAACAAACTATATAAGGCAAGGTATAGTGTCAGCAATCCAGTACGTGAATTACAAGATATAACACAATTTCATAGAAGCAGGTGATATTGGCAATAATCATTGCAATCGTGGTATAGTGGTTAACAGTGGCAGACTGTAATCTGGAGAATCGGGTTTGATTCCCCACTCCTCCACATGAAGCCTGCTGGGAGACCTTGGGCTAGTCACAGTTCTCTCAGAACTCTCTCAGCCTCACCTACCTCACCAGGTGTCTGTTGTGAGAAGGGGAAGGGAAGGCGATTGTAAGCCGCTTTGAGACTCCTTAAAGGTAGAGGAAAGGTGGGTATAAAAATCAACTCTTCTTCTTCTTCATTATAATCCTGTTCCATTATAAAGGTGCCCTCCTGAGCTCTTCCATTTTACTACAGTTTTAATCTCTTTAAAAGTGATATCCTGAACATTACTGCTTTGCATTTATGTGTGCAGTGTCAGCAGTGTGGGAGCCTTCCTGACCTCCAGGATAAATGTATATCCACAGTTTTTAATATCTACTGTGTTTGTAGGGCCTAGTTTATCCTGTAATAAGTGGCATCCTTATTGTTTTAGCAGCTGAGAAGAGACCTGTTTAGATGAGCTGAGAGGATACATAAGGTAAGGCAATGTACCTAGGCAAAATACTTAGCTCACAAAGGTAATGTTGCAAGATGGGCAGGAGGAAAGCTTCCCAGAACCAGCCCACCAGACTCTGGGAAAGGTACTGCTGTTACCTTCAGAAAAAGGCAGGTGAAAGGGTTTTGTGGGGAAGTAGAGTTGTGGGATCATGCACAAGAAAGAGTTTTAGAGAAAAGCTGATTTTGTACATTTTGTACATCTGGCAAAGGATAGTAGCACTTTCAGAGAGAACTGAAGAAATTGGGTTATGGGGAACTAAAGGAATGAGGAAGCATCACCAGCTTGCCCTTTATGCAGACACAGGGACCCTAGCTCTGTTCTGGATGCAGATGGGTGCCTGAAAAAGAAGCTTTTAAAACCTTGTAGTGTCTTGTCTTTGTGTGTGTTTGTACTTAAGAAAGAAAACTCTGAGATGCTCCCTTGCTATCATTGACCCAGCCTTAATATACTCTACTAGATAGTAGGAAGGTAGGAGACCACAATATATGTAAGCTTCCCTGCAAAATATAAGTAGAAGAGGAAGGGGAAATGAAATACATCTCTCCTTTCCCCACTACCACTTGAAGCAAGAAAGATTTGGGAAAGAGCCAGCATGGTATAGTGGTTAAAAGTGGTGGAATCTAATCTGGAGAACCTGGTTTGATTCCCCATTCCTCCACATGAGCAGCAGACTCTAATCTGGTGAACCAGGTTGGTTTCCCCACTCCTACACATGAAACCTGCTGGGTGACCTTGGGCTAGTCACAGTTCTCTGTGAACTCTCTCAGCCCCACCTACCTCACAAGGTGTCGGTTGTGGGGGGAGAGGAAGGGAAGGCAATTGTAAACCGAGTCTCCTTAAAAAGTAGAGAAAATTGGGGTATAAAAACCAACTCTTCTTCCTAGACATGGTAATGTTTGCAGGATGCTGAGGGGGAAATTGTGTTTAAGAAATGAATTTTGCTCTTCCTAATACTGATAAGCTTATCTGTGTTAAAAAAATCTCAGGAGGGGTGAGTGTATTAGAGAATGGCAGTGCGTGTTTATGTACATGTTTTGTGTTGGATGTAGATATTTCAATATATAATAGTGCTTATGCTAATAATAAGGGAATGCTTATGAGAAAAGTACAGTGGTTGGCTCCTGTTCCTGTCATGAAAACAGCAGAAGCAGGTTGTTATCCTAAGTAGGCAGTCTCCACTTTAGTTGGGGGGAATTAGCTGGAGACAGAGAGCAAGAGGAGGTAACTGGGATCAATAGCCTATGTGTACTAGGATAGTCCTGGGTGAAAACTCTCAAATGAGCAGGCAGTTGTACAATTAAAACTGGTTTTATTAAAGAATAAAATTAGTAAAACAAGAAATATATTTTAAGCAATGAACATACACACACAAAGCATACAAGAGCTGACTTAAAGAAAAGGGAGGAAATTGGATAGGGTTTCATGGATGGGTGATAGTTACCAGTCTTGAAGAGACATCCAGGGAAAGCAGCACTGAAGAGTGTTTCCAGGAGCAAAGGAAAGAGTCCACATGCAGGTGGGAATGCATGCATGGATGCAGGACACATACACGCTATGAATGGCCAAAGGATCAATATTTATACCCAGAAATGGGTCCTGAGGCGACATGAAGTAAGCTGGCAGGAAAGCCAGAGACAAAGAATTCCAACATAAAGATAAGAGAGCCAGCAAGGTGTAGTGGTTAAGAGCAGTGGATTCAAATCTGGAGAATCTGGTTTGATTCCTCACTTCTCCACATGAGCAGTGAATTCTGATCTGGTGAACTGGGTTGGTTTCCCACTCCTACACATGAAGCTTACTGAGTGAACTTTTGGGCTAGTCACAATTCTCTCCAAACTCTCTCAGCCCCACCTACCTCGCAAGGTGTCTGTTTTGCGGAGAGGAAGGGAAGGCAATTGTAAGCCAATTTGAGACTCCTTAAAGGTAGAAAAAAGTTTGGTTTACAAACCAGCTTTTCTTTTTCTTAATGAGTTGTCAGGGTGCAGATAGGGTAAGTAATGGTCTGTTCGGAGCGCTGATTGAATCTCCCACAATGTCTTGTGGACCTCTATCTTATTATCTTATTGGTTCTTCCAGCTTTCTTTTACCTTCTCACTAATGTTCGCTGGAACATATTCCAATATTTACTTCACCTTTCATTTCTCTTTCTGCATGTTGACAGATATGGGCATGTTTTCTGCAATGGGGCAGGGCTTGATAAAGGTGAATAATTATTTCAGTCTACTAATTACCACAGGTTTCCACGTATCTCTTTAAAAATCAGCTCCTGCTGATATGACTCCAGGATTTCAATGCCATACTCCTCCTAGGTGGCTTTGTTTTCCTTTTTAGATTGTCCCTTTCTTTTTTTCCTGCTTCCTCATTTCACTGGTCCATTCTGCTTCCCAACCTGGAATACTTGTTGCACAAAGGCAACAAATTCTGAAACTTCATTTCAGTTTTCAGCCTTGAACATCATTGGTAGCTGAAGCCCCCATAGAATGCAGCATGCTTTACATCTAATGTGACATTTATTTGATGGCGGAAGAAAATTGATTCAAGTCCCACCAGACCTTTGCCATCATGTTTTATGTATTTATCCAGCAGTGGTGGTTCATAATGTCCCTTGACAAATCCTATTATTTCGTCAGCAATAAAGTGATAGAAAGTGTTAATAATGCTCAGTCGTGAAATGTGTATGTTAACCCTTTATGAGGCATGCACATGGAAATGGGTAGCATGGTTATATTCATATTTCTGAAGAACTAGATATTTGCAAACTTCTTTTTATGAATATCTGTAAATGAGTTAATTCTTTTTAAAAAGCTAGACAGAATGACCTATGCTGATAACTGACCTTAAGACAATAATGATCATATTTAGCATCAATTTAATATTCATACCTATCCAGTGCTCCGGTATTGCTGCCAAATCAACCAACAGTGACATCTGCTGCCATATTTGTGAGACAGGGAAAATGTTTTATTGGGACATTGAGCTGAAAATAGAGCTATGTTATCATTGACATTCATTTTTTAGGAATATTGTGAAATGTGAATAATCTGATTTTTGCCTCCATGTTTATATTTGCTGAAGTTAGATGGAACCTTTAAATTAAGGTGCTTAAGGTTCATGATGATTATTCCCTACAAAAGTTGTTTTTGGGTTGTGTGTGTACAAGAATGGTCGTGCCAAACAAATCTTTCTCTACAGTGCTTCATGTCAGTTATAGTGCTCATAAGCTGCCACTTCAGAGTTGGAAAAGAGAAGATGCAATTCCATTTCCCTGGCGATCAAGCTATGTTACTATTCCTCACTTGAAACTTCATTGCCTATCTGTCTTGTACATTTTTTATATCATATCCTTCCCCCAAGGAATTCAAGAGCAGTGTGTTTGGGTCCTCACCCCTGTGAGGTAGGTTAGGCTGAGAGGGAATAACTGGGCCAGGGTCACCCAGTAAACGTTAACCCTGAGTGGGAATTACATCCTTGCTCTCCCAGGTCCTAGTCCAACACTCTTAACTATTATGCTACAGTAAAACTACTGTTGATGCTGGGTAGGGAAATTTTTGCCCTGATTCAGCTCTAGTTATCTGTAGCTGGGGAAGAATGTGGGTGAAGAGTAATGAACTGCAGAGTTGGCTGTGCATCGTGCATCTACAATGCATTAATTTTGAGGCAATATGCTGCCTCGTTTGTCAAATGCCCGGTTGCAAACAATTTTGTGCCATTTTGCAAAGGCCACTAAAAAGGTAAGCACATTTTGTGATGAGACAAAATGTTCATGAAACGCCCCCCACCCAAAGCATAAAATTCCAGAGGCATTTTAGAGTAACTCATAGTCTGTATAAAGCATAGAGAAACTGCTCAAAGGCATCTATCCCCTATGATAATCAGTCTCTCTCCGACACACACTCACACATATTGAACGAAACAATACAAAATCATTTTACAAGCAAGGCATGCCTATGGCAGTTATGAAAGGCAATTTTAATGTTTTCATAGGCTGCAATTCACTTAGGAGTAATCCAATAGGCTTCTATTGTATTTCAGTGAGACTGTTCCAGAGTGGCTTATGGATTACATAGTAAAACAAAGCAGTCCTTTCCATGCCCCTTTTTTGTATAAATTCATACTGTCCTGTAGTCCAGAATGTAGAGAATTGGAGCCAGAGTGTTGAAATCCAAGTCACGTGAGGGAAGCTTATATGCACATGTATTGTGATTAGATTTGGCTTGTATACAAATACCTAGGAGATATATATGCCAAGCCAACCAAGGGCTACGAATGAATTAATTGAGATCCATCCCAGTAGCCTTGGAATTTTGTTTTCCTTAAAAAGCAAATACTATCTGGAGTTGATTAACAGAGGCATTTTACCTAGGGCACAGGCAATAATAGTGTTGCTCTCTTTGGCATCGCTTAGGCATTGCTTCAAATAATGTTGTGTACTATATTTTAATATGGATGTTGGGACAGTGAAGAGGGTTCACAGTGAAGCAACACAATGATAATGGGGCTTTAGTATGCAAAATATGTAAGAAAAGATATGTTAGCTGTTTAATTTTTAAAAGTTAATCAATGGGAGTTTACAACTGTTTGTGGGGAAAATTTTATATACACACAGTGAGGATTGCAGTGCTCCAGGTGGGGCCTGGAGTTCTCTTGGAATTACATCTGATCTCCAGATTATACAGATCAGTTCCGCTGGTGGAAATGGCAGCTTCACAGGGTGGACTATGCGGCATCACATCCTTGCTGAGCTCCCTCCCCTTCCAAAGCTCCACGGTCCCGGCTCCTCGTCCAAATCTCTAGGAATTTCATCCGCCAGAGTTGTCATCCCTACACAGTGCATAAACACACACCCATATCTTGATTTTAAAAAGCTAATAGATTGGGGTTTGTAACTATATCAAAATGTTCAGAACAAGATGCTGATCCTATCCAGAGTTACTCCAGCCTAAGTACACTGAATTTGAAATCAGTGATCTCAGACTGGAGTAATCCCGCATCAGATTGCGCTGTAAGGCTGTGCTCCTCAGCGCATTTACTTTCCCTTGACTTCAGTAGGACTTACTCCCTAGTAAGTGTGTTTAGGCTTGCAGTATACATTTTTTTAGGATTGAACTATAAATTTATGTTCTCCATAGATAAACAGCAGTACAACAGAATAGCAAGTTAAGTATTGACAGAGGCTAAATATATGGGATTATTGAATATATAAACAATGGCATTTAATTGAATGTAACAGAAAATTGCAACCCCAGTCCATTATCCAAGAAGTAAATCTAATGGAAGCCAATTAAATTGACTCCTTATTATTATTCTTTGCTCAATGATTTCCAGTTATTTGATGTACTACCATTCTTTGTGCTCTCTGCCAAGCACACTGAGTTCGGTGACACAAAGGGCATGTTTGCATGGCAATTTTAGCTATAGCGCTAAATAGGAAGCCTAGAAAATATTTGGAAACAGTCTTTCGGTAATGAAGGCAACATTTCTCCACTTTGAAGATGGAAAGTCACTTCTGCTCACTGCATAGCAGGTAGTGATGTCTGTTGTAGTGCCAGGAACAGAAAGGGATCAGTACAATACTAGCACCCATGTGTGTGGGATTGCTGTCAGAAATGCATCCCATGGAAATGCCAAAAATACATTTCCAAACCCTATACAAACTTCTGTGAGGATTCAAAACAGACAAAAGGAAGTATTTCTTCACACAATGCATAGTTAAATTGTGTAACTCCCTGCCCCAGGATGTGGTGATGGCTGCCAATTTGGAAGGCTTTAAGAGGGGAGTGGGCATGTTCATGGAGGATAGGGCTATCCATGGCTACTAGTAAAAATGGATACTAGTCATGATGCATATGTATTCTTTCCAATATCATTGTTTTTCATGTGGTTTAGAGATGAACTGCTTAATGGGGTCATATGGCATGTAGAAAAGTTAATCCTGCCTCTCTGCAAGAGGCTGGTGGGGGAGGATCTCATCTAAGTGGGGGGTGGGATTAGAGGTGATCTGCACACTTGGAGAATTCAGACTTCTCAATCAGATCTTGCTGTAGAAACAGATGATGGCTATCATGGTGGTGGCCTGTGGTGAAGTGGATACAACCACAGAAAAAGGACACCTCTGTTGTCTTTGGCTACAAAGTAAGCTCAGTTACCATTTTCTGGCAACTATTTAGGAATCAAGAGGAGAAGCAGTATGGTAATAGTGGCTTTCCCGTGTGTCCATGAGCAACGCATGATTGTCTCAGCGTGCACCGTAAGTTTTGAAAAAGCGGTTATGTGGTTAGAGATCATATATTTATGCCCCGGTTTTGCCATTATGAAGTGATAACCTTAACAGTCATGGTTGCTTAGTTATGTGAAGTCCTTTTCACTTACTTGTTACATTTTTTTTGTTCTTGGCTTTCCTCTCAGGAGCTCAGAACAGCTTTTTAGCCTCACACAATCAAGACAATACTTGGAAGTAAAAGAAAATTAATTGAGGTCAGGGAAAAAAATGAAAGCAAGAAGGTCTGAGAGAGGGAAAAGCCATATTATTTAAATCAAAAGTAGAACAATTCAAGAGGTAGATTCAACATCTGACTGGCAGAATGAGTATTTGAAAAAGGCCAAAGAGAGAGGTTAAAGAGGAATCAGAGGAACTGTTGAGAAGTGGATCAGTTTTTATCAACTGTGTTTATATTAGTCACCAACAGGCATGCAGGAAGGTCCAAGAGGGTGATTGATTGCTGCGGTGTAAAGCAGAGAGTAAATGGGGAGTAAATAACATTGAATTCAAAAAGGTAAAAAAGTAAGAAGATGGTGGAGAACGTACACTGTGAAGGCAGTTCACCTTATCATCCAAGGATTGTTCTCTGAGCAGGGGCTCATCATCCATTAGTGGTATGGGAAGTACCCACTGTGAATTATGGTATGGGAAGTGCTAGACATTAGCCTCTGGACATGTGCAGTCACCAGCCAGATCCAAGAAAAGCCCTGATTCAACTTGAACCAGGCCACAAGCAGCATGGGAGGAAGCAATAGATATAGTTTGCTTGAGGTGATGAAGTGCCCCGGACTGGCTCTACCATTATTTATATAGGTCCATGGGGCAGGGAGAATGGGGAAAATGAGGAGGAACATAAAATGAGAGTGGGCATCACTCAATCTGAAAATGCCCAGATTTTAGTTACAGCGAAACTCATAAAATAATGAGAGAGAAGTTGGGCTTTTACTTTAGAGAGAGATGAGTGGAATGAAAGAGAGAATGAAAAGAAAAATGACGGGCATGAAATAGGAAGGCGATCAGAATGAAAAAGAGGGTCCAGATTTGCAGGACTACCATATGCTAATAAGAAGAGATAAAGAAGGCAAAACAGCACTTTAAAACACCGAGGCCATTGCTATGAGAAGGTTTGGGGAGCAGATGGTTATAAACAACAAAAAATAAAGGGGCTATAGGACAGAAATCAAAGAAAACACTGCAGAAAGGTAGTCTTTTAAAGGGGGAGGATGAGCAAAAAGAGCAAATTATTCATTTTTAGATGCCCCTAAATTCACCTTCAGACTCACTGAAGTGGCTCCACTTCCCCATGATCATGTCACTTGCAAATGGTACTAAGTGGGTTTATTCCCATCCAGATAAAACTGGTGTAATTAACCAAGCGATAGACTATACAAATGGCTTATGTGAGCTACCAGCTGCAGCTGTGTGATGAACTTTCTCCTGTGTTAGAATAAATTACATATGTTGCTGTTCATTTTTAAGTCTTGAACAGTGACCCCCTGCCCGAAGAAGTATTATTGACTCTTTTTCTTCTTCAAGCTATACTGGTAAAAACCAAGGAACAGTTTTAATGCTGCCTCTGTGGAGAGACTGATAAGGTAGATGGGCGAGATTCCATTTGGCCTGATCGCTGGCTGACTTTCAGAAGTGGCACCTACTGTAAAGGGTTAATGTCTTTGTCAACCAACAGTTTAGAATATCGTTCAGCATGTTGTTTGCTCCATGTTAGCAAAAAAGCTGGCAATAAAATGCTGAGCCTTGACTGGTGGATGTCTGTGGTGCTTTTGCAGTGCTGAAGCCTGTGTTTCGGGCGGAATCTGAAATATCTACCTGCACATGAGGGCGTTTGAACACATGCATTTGTAAAACCTTAATGCATGTATCAGTAATGAAAATCTTAATTAAGGAAGCTGAATCATTGTCCGTGAACGCTTTTTTCTTTTCCCGTGAAGTCCTTTGTGTATCGCAGCAACTACCTGGCCCAGACAGACAGAGCTCTCCAAGAGCTTGTCTGGCCGATCTTCTCGTGATTATTAACAGCTAGCAAATAACAAAGTCTCCCTCTCCTTTTGTCTTGTTGCTGAGGCTGGGAACAACAGAGCACACAATGTTCTGGAGGGTTTGTTTATTTCTGGAGCTTTTAAAAAATCTTGCTTCTTTGTTATGGCAGGAGGTTTAAAATAAATCCATGTTGATCAGAACTAATTTAGGCAGTTCCATGGATGCTGACATTTGGGCAGACAGCAATTCACAGGTAGCCTACCGTTGCCTGTTAGAAACAATGCATTGGCACTGACTGATCTGCATGTTAGGGGGGAAAGGGTACTGGTGAGATAACGAAGGGTTTTTTTTTTAATCTTACCTTAGATTTTTTTAAAAACTAACATAAAATTAAGGTTTCAGTGACAAACTACTTCCGCTCCTTTATAGCAAAATAAGGTCTTTTTCTATGCATAAAAAAATACTGGACTATTCAAGATGCAATAATGAAGGGGAAAAGACTGAGTATAGCTGTAATATAGACTTTCTTTCTTTCTACTGTTTGGCATGTTGTACGAGACACAAAGTTGTAATAGCAGGAGATCTCCAGCTAGTACCTGGAAGTTGGCAGCCCTATGGAGGCAGGCAATGGCAAACCATCTCTGAACATCTCTCGCCTTGAAAACCCTATGAGGTAGCCATAAGTCAGCTGTGACTTGATGGCAAAAAAAAAAATTAGGTACATGTAATATCAGCATAAGAAATGCAATATATAATGGGCAGAGCAATGCTGAAGGAGGGCCTGACAGGGGTTTGGAGCTGGCGTAACCCCTGCGCCAGCATTAGTGCCACTTGTGCCAATTAAATTGGCACTAACACCGGCATAGAGCCACTTATGCCGAAGCTGGGGAGCCACGCGGCAGCAGCACACATGGGTTCCACTGCAGCTGCAGCAGTGTTTTCTCAGCACAAGGGCCAGCGCCAAAGGGAGCATTCCTGGGGATGGGGCTGACTTTTGTCAGCTCCTTGAGGCTTTTTGCCCTGGGAACGCCCCCTTTTGCCAGCACAAACCTGCGCCTGAAAAAAGGGAGGCGTAGTCCCTTGAAACTCAATAGAGCAGTTTCACGGGGTTTGGGCCAAAATACATTTTCGACTGGCGGTGCCAAGGGAGGGGAGTGGCAGAGTTATTCTGGAGAATGGGACACAGGCGTTCCCTTTCACACTAACCAGGAATTTCATTAGGCCTTTCTGAGGATTTTCAGTCATTCATAGAGTACACTGTTTCTCTTTAGAATTCTGAACTGCACTCATCAAAAACTATTTTTTTTTACATGATTAGGAAACAACAGCAACATTACAGCGTATTCTTGAACCATAGATTCCTGGTGCACTAATATTGCATGCATTGGTGTCAGTGACCTGCTTAGAAGTGATGCTTAGTTCTTGCTACAGTGCACAGTTAATTTTTAGTCTCAAATAATTGAATTATCTTCTCTCATCTCAGGCAGCCCAATCCTAATGTGGGGAGCAGCCCCTCATGGCTCTGGGGAGCAGCACGAGCCACGGGCGCTGGCGCAGCCTGGCTGGCAGCGTTTTCCCTGTGCAAGGGCTCATGCCAGCATGAAAGGGGCGTTCCTGGGGGCAGAGCTGGCTTTAGTCAGTTCCCAAAGTCCTTTCGGCTTGATAACACCCCCTTTATCCAAAGCCAAGTTACGCCTACAAAAAGCCATGTGTAGCCCTGTGAAACCCTAGGAGGAGTTTTACAGGGTTTTGTTAAAATTACCTTTTTGCCTTCCTTTTTTGGGGCCGGGAAGCCGCTCCGGAAGCAGCACGGCTGTGTCATCCCCGGGTGCTTCTTAACACCCCCCCCCTTAGTATTGCACAGTTAAGTTTATAAACAAATCAGAAACTCCATCATGTAAAGAGGCCTTTGGTTTCCTGGAAACTTATGGACTGTTAGTACTCTTATAACTTCACAATGCATATAATTCTGTAGATTATTAGCAAAATGAGCACTTCTTTACAAAACAATTTCAGGAAACTTTGCACTATGATACTAAGATGGCAGTTCCTATTTGAAAATGCTAATTTATTTAATTTTAAAAAAGAATTTTCAAACAAGGCACAGCCACTGCTATTACTTCTCTTTCATGACTATGTATATGTCATACCTGACACTTTAAAACACAGCCGTTTCTTAATTAGCTGGGTATGCTTAAAGAGAGAAAAAAGATTATGGAAAACTTAACAGCTGGAAACAGATCTACAGAGTTGGATGGCTTAAAAACAGCTGAATTAATTTTTCTGTAAAACCTCCCTCAAAATGACATTTTGGGATTGAAAGGAAACTTCTTGCTGGCACCAAGCAACTAGTTAAAATGTTGACAGTAGCTGCAAATACTTTTTGTTTTCATATATGTAAAATAGAAATGATAATGACTCATTGGTTCTTGTAGGTTATCCGGGCTGTGTAACCGTGGTCTTGGAATTTTCTTTCCTGACGTTTCGCCAGCAACTGTGGCAGGCATCTTCAGAGTAGTAACACTGAAGGACAGTGTCTCTCAGTGTCAAGGGTGTAGAAAGAGTAATATATAGTCAGAAAGGGGTTGGGTTTGAGCTGAGTATTGTCCTGCAGAAATATTGTCCTGTAAGTATCAAGATAATGTGCTAATGAGGGTATGGTATGTTAATATGGAACCATTGTATCCTGAAGTGATCTGTTAATGTGTGTAATCCAAAACTAATCTGTATGGCTATTGTTGAATGTTGTCTTTGTCTGGAGGTTTTTCAGGGCAGGAAGCCAAGCCTTATTCATTCTTAAACTCTCCTCTTTTCTGTTAAAGTTGTGCTGATGTTTGTGAATTTCAATGGCTTCTCTGTGCAATCTGACAAAATAGTTGGTAGAATTGTCCAGTCTTTCAGTGTCTTGGAATAAGACCCTGTGTCCTGTTTGTGTCAGTCCATGTTCAGCCACTGCTGATTTCTCAGGTTGGCCAAGTCTGCAGTATCTTTCATGTTCTTTTATCCTTGTTTGTATGCTGCGTTTTGTGGTCCCGATGTAAACTTCTCCACAGCTGCAAGGTATACGATATACTCCTGCAGAGGTGAGGGGGTCTCTTTTGTCTTTTGCTGATCGTAGCATTTGTTGTATTTTCTTGGTGGGTTTAAACACTGTTTGTAGGTTATGTTTTTTCAAAAGTTTCTCCATCCTATCAGTGACTCCTTTAATAAATGGCAAGAATACCTTTCCTATGGGAGACTATTTTTCTTGAGTTTTCTGATTTTTGTTTGGTTCAATGGCCCTTCTGATTTCATTCTTGGAGTAGCAGTTTGCTAGCAGTGCGTGATTTAGATGGTTAGTTTCTTCCTTGAGAAACTGTGGTTCACAGATCCGTCTTGCACGGTCCATTAATGTTTTGATTATTCCTCTTTTCTGTCGGGGGTGGTGGTTGGAGTTTTTGTGTAAGTAGCGATCTGTGTGAGTTGGTTTCCGGTAGACCTTGTGACCTAACTGAAGGTTTGATTTACGGATGACAAGGGTATCAAGAAATGGGAGTTTACCCTCAATTTCCTTTTCCATGGTAAACTGAATGTTTGGATGGATATTATTAAGATGGTTTAGAAAGTCCATTAATTTTTCTTCACCATGGCTCCAAATGGTAAATGTATCATCTACGAACCTGAACCAGACTGTAGGTTTGTAAGGTGCTGATTCTAATGCTGTCTTTTCAAAATATTCCATGTAAAAGTTTGCTATTACTGGACTGAGTGGACTTCCCATAGCTACTCCATCAATCTGTTCATAAAATTCTTGATCCCATAGGAAATAACTTGTTGTCAAACAATGGTGAAATAAGGCTGTTATATCTTCTGGAAAAATCTGGTTAATCAATGAGATTGTGTCTTTAACTGGAACCTTGGTAAAGAGGGATACAACATCAAAACTGATTAATATATCCTTTGGATTGAGTCTTAACGGACTGATTTTGTTGATGAAGTGAGTTGAATCTTTGATGTAAGAAGTGGTTTTTCCAATGTGGTCCTGTAGGAGGGTGGTCAAATATTTAGCTAATTCATATGTTGGGGAACCAATGGCACTCACGATGGGTCGGAGTGGAACGGAATCCTTATGAATTTTAGGTAGTCCATATAATCGTGGTGGTTGTGCTTCAGTCTTGCATAGTTTTCTGTGTGTGTCGGGATGAAGAGTGGAATTCTTGATCAGAATGCTAGTTTTCCTGAAAAAAACTAGCATTCTGATCAAGAATTCCACTCTTCATCCCGACACACACAGAAAACTATGCAAGACTGAAGCACAACCACCACGATTATATGGACTACCTAAAATTCATAAGGATTCCGTTCCACTCCGACCCATCGTGAGTGCCATTGGTTCCCCAACATATGAATTAGCTAAATATTTGACCACCCTCCTACAGGACCACATTGGAAAAACCACTTCTTACATCAAAGATTCAACTCACTTCATCAACAAAATCAGTCCGTTAAGACTCAATCCAAAGGATATATTAATCAGTTTTGATGTTGTATCCCTCTTTACCAAGGTTCCAGTTAAAGACACAATCTCATTGATTAACCAGATTTTTCCAGAAGATATAACAGCCTTATTTCACCATTGTTTGACAACAAGTTATTTCCTATGGGATCAAGAATTTTATGAACAGATTGATGGAGTAGCTATGGGAAGTCCACTCAGTCCAGTAATAGCAAACTTTTACATGGAATATTTTGAAAAGACAGCATTAGAATCAGCACCTTACAAACCTACAGTCTGGTTCAGGTTCGTAGATGATACATTTACCATTTGGAGCCATGGTGAAGAAAAATTAATGGACTTTCTAAACCATCTTAATAATATCCATCCAAACATTCAGTTTACCATGGAAAAGGAAATTGAGGGTAAACTCCCATTTCTTGATACCCTTGTCATCCGTAAATCAAACCTTCAGTTAGGTCACAAGGTCTACCGGAAACCAACTCACACAGATCGCTACTTACACAAAAACTCCAACCACCACCCCCGACAGAAAAGAGGAATAATCAAAACATTAATGGACCGTGCAAGACGGATCTGTGAACCACAGTTTCTCAAGGAAGAAACTAACCATCTAAATCACGCACTGCTAGCAAACTGCTACTCCAAGAATGAAATCAGAAGGGCCATTGAACCAAACAAAAATCAGAAAACTCAAGAAAAATAGTCTCCCATAGGAAAGGTATTCTTGCCATTTATTAAAGGAGTCACTGATAGGATGGAGAAACTTTTGAAAAAACATAACCTACAAACAGTGTTTAAACCCACCAAGAAAATACAACAAATGCTACGATCAGCAAAAGACAAAAGAGACCCCCTCACCTCTGCAGGAGTATATCGTATACCTTGCAGCTGTGGAGAAGTTTACATCGGGACCACAAAACGCAGCATACAAACAAGGATAAAAGAACATGAAAGATACTGCAGACTTGGCCAGCCTGAGAAATCAGCAGTGGCTGAACATGGACTGACACAAACAGGACACAGGGTCTTATTCCAAGACACTGAAAGACTGGACAATTCTACCAACTATTTTGTCAGATTGCACAGAGAAGCCATTGAAATTCACAAACATCAGCACAACTTTAACAGAAAAGAGGAGAGTTTAAGAATGAATAAGGCTTGGCTTCCTGCCCTGAAAAACCTCCAGACAAAGACAACATTCAACAATAGCCATACAGATTAGTTTTGGATTACACACATTAACAGATCACTTCAGGATACAATGGTTCCATATTAACATACCATACCCTCATTAGCACATTATCTTGATACTTACAGGACAATATTTCTGCAGGACAATACTCAGCTCAAACCCAACCCCTTTCTGACTATATATTACTCTTTCTACACCCTTGACACTGAGAGACACTGTCCTTCAGTGTTACTACTCTGAAGATGCCTGCCACAGTTGCTGGCGAAACGTCAGGAAAGAAAATTCCAAGACCACGGTTACACAGCCCGGATAACCTACAAGAACCAATGAACTCTGACCGTGAAAGCCTTCGACAAGATAATGACTCAATTTTTAAATAATGTGCAAGGCATTCATGATGGCGATGATGATGGAGTGATGATATCATACTTTTGAGTGTTCATTTCATGTACATTATTTCTGTAATACTTGCAACAACCTGTGCAGTATTCCTGTGTTACCGATGTGGAGGGTGATGTGGAAGGAATAGCTCCTTGCTAAGATTGCCCTGCAGGTTTATGGTACAGGGAAGATTTTTAAACAGGATCTTCCTGGCTAACTGCTTAGTCCCTTGGTCACCATGTTAACGCCAGTCTCCAATTCATAATTCATGTATAATAATATATCATTGTGAAGTGTATAAAAAGGGCTACTTGCTCTACAGATCTGCTTCCAGTATGTATAGTAAAATCTGACTCCCTGTATTTACTAAAATAAGGCTTGACTGCAGCTGTTCACACTTGTCAAATCTGAAGAGCCATCAGCTGTATAGGAGGGACTGGGCATTCATTCTGGTTCCTGAATTATCAAAAAGGCGGGTAATACACTTTCATATTGATGGATGGGTATGCAGTATTGCTATTCAGAAATGAAAAACATCTTTTAAAAAAAAATCTATTGAATCAAATTTGATATAACTGTCGGTGAGTCCCATTAATTTAAAGTTCCATTTTTATTCCATTATCATGTGCAAGTTGCTTTTATTCTGGTCTCAAACTTTAATAATGTGGCAGAAGGTCATAGTTCATTGTCAGGTCAATAACAGTGCTAAATCACTTCTCATAGAGCTAGGAGATCGTGGAACATCCTGGACAGAAGCAGCAGAGGAAGGGAGCATTCATTCATTCTCTTGCTCTCTCACTCTCTCATTCTTGACTGTATGAGGACAGATAGAAAAAGGATTGTATCTTCTTCAATGCCCGAGACCATGTGTCTAACTAAACACTATGCAGGTTGTGTGGCTGCCACCAATGCATTTCAGCTTTTTCTCACTCACTAGAAGTTGATGCCAATGAAGGTGAGCAAATGCTGAATGTGATGGCATCATGATATGTAGAAGAAAAGAAGTATGGGGAGATATGAGTCAGCATCATTTCTATGTAGCCTATCAGTTTAGATTAGTTTAGTTTAGACCAGTATAGTGCTTACGGTTTTATAGAAAATTGTTCTGAGTAAGTTATTCCTAGTGATATGGCAGAACCAGACAACTCAGCATGAGATTGCCCTTTGTCGTGTTCTTCTCTCCTTTGTCTGGTCTCTTAGCTGATCTCCTGCTCCCTCTGAAAGAACTGGGTTGATCTCACCATCTGCCAACTGGGTTGATCTCACCATCTGCCACAGTTCTAGAAGTTATCTCCTGTGTAGTGAACCTCTAACCTTTTCCTCCATAGGAAACTCCCTGGGCTTTTTCATATGCATGTGTATGTGTGAGTTATAATCTGTATATGAATACTGCTGGCTTTGGTTCCTCTCATAGTTAAGAAAGGCAAATGAGTTCCCAATTTGTCTTCATATGACTTGCACGACAATTTTCTTGCTTGCTTCTTCTTGCCCACCTGTCTATAGTGTTTAGCTGGACCCATTTGTGTGTTTGCCTATTGGTGCAGTAGAAGCCAACAGTAGTTCATTTATGTGCACTTGGGCTAACAGCTCAATGAAGCCACCAATGCATGTCTTCAAGAGTTTGGTCAATCAGACTATTGTGGTCACCACCTCATGTTTATGACCACCCTGAATGTCTCCTCGGGCTTACCAAGCTGCTGCTTTAGGTTTTATTATGAGTTCAACACATTGTTTGCAGTCTTTAGCTTCATAAGTCTATCACGTAAATGTTTCTGTTGTGGTGAATATCTTATTGTGCGATGTGAGCTGAAAGTGAGTGGAGTTAATCTTGTCAAAATAGGACCCTTCTTGAAAACTTTCCATCTCCAGTTAAGATCAGAAAATCAGGGAAACTGGCCTCCCAAGCCTAGTGTATTTTTCATTGCTTGTGAAAATAAAATGAATAAAATGTTTGATTTGGGTAGCATTTGTGTTGTCAGACCATCTGACTGGATAGGATTATTATAATCTGTAAAAACTGTCTTGACAGGTGTAAGAGCCTTTGATTTGATGGATATTTGGAATTAGAATATTTACAGCCCAATCCTATACAGAGTTACTGCAGGCTAATCCTACTGGCAGTAATAGTGTTAGACTGGAGTAACTCTGTATAGAATTGTACTGTTATTCAACAAAAGACATGCAGAAGCCTTGTTTAGCTGAAAATATCTGTGGTCATCTTCAACTGAGAGAGGAGCTTCAGACAGAACCAAAGAAGTACTGCCAGTCAAAAATGCAGTAAACATCACATTCAGATGGTACTGCTTCTTGAATGGTGTGAAGTAACTGGAGTAAAGACATGGGTGATAAAATGAATCCTGTAACTCTGTGCAGGATTCCCTTTGAACATTATAGGAAACTTTGGCAGCCAAATGTAGAAATGGCTGCACATTTGGCTGATGGTGCTTCTCTGATGGTGCTTCTCTGGTAGCATCTAAAGCTACTCTCAACAAAGTATTTTAAGGTCATAACAAAATATGTAAATCTGTACCATTTTCAAATTGTCAAACTGTGCTGCTGCTCCAAAATTCTCTGCTGCTGTGCTTTTATGTTTAATTTATGTATGTAATGATTTGACTACACTTCAATGTCTTTTTTAAATAGTGAAAATGTATAGATCCTTAGCATGAAATGGGTATCATGAATCAAATAGATTCTGTAACCAAGGTATCAGAGTACAAGGATCACAAAAGTTTCAAAGAGATGGGGCAAGTCATAGAATTTGTGTGGGTCCTTCTGCCTGGGCCCTGCATTTTCAGCGCTATACAGCTCAAACTCTTTAGGTAATGAGAGTACAAGACTGTGCGTTTTTTCTTCCATAGAAGCCATGCTTCACTTATCCCATTCTGCATCCTCTAGGGCCAAAAATATCATGAAGGAAATATTCAATAAGATCTTTTTTTTTTAACAGTAGCTAAGTAGCAGCCCCAGGTGGCTGCTTTGAAAATTGGAGAAGGGTTGCCAGATGAGTTCCCCCCACCCCAGCAACATTTCAGGGTGTATTTTGGGCTGTATCAGGAAAGGGGAGGAGAAGTTGCCCATCTATGCACAGAATTTATATGGGATCCAACCCTGTGTGTTTGGTTCTTGTACTGAGAATGTGTGTCTCTGATGTTACTATTTCTACCTTTTAGCTCTCTGAACCTTAATCCTCATTTGCCGTGGTTGACCCAGTTGTGTTGGTATTGAGCTACTTCCACCTTATCACATCCTTTAAAAAAATAAGTCAGTTTCTGCTTGTCTCTGAGCCTTATCCCTTGCCTGTCAGTACTATTCTGGTGTGGAAGCCCCGGCTACCTTGTGCCGGAATCTTTCCGCATCCCCATGGAAGTCAGTCATAGACAAAACAGGACAGATGGCATGGAAATGGAAACAGAGCTATTAACCCATCTAGCCATCCCTTCTGCCAGTAAAAGAAAGGATGTCATTCATTTCAGTGGCAGCTGAGAGGAAAGGAAATTATTAACCTTTAGTAAAGCTGCAAGTTTGTTTCCATAATATACAAACATGAGTCTTCAACTGCAGATATCCTAATTTTTTCTGTCAGATGAATTATATCACATACCTGTTTTTAAAAATCCTGTAAATATTGAATTTTTTTGTGCCAAAGCCAAGAATTTACCCTTGGTCCAGGTACCTTTTTGTGGCATTGACTACCAAAGAACTACACTTCTCATTTAGTAGTATTCTAAGTTGCATGAAACAGTTGCCACTTGCAGTTTTATCGTTTTGGTGCTGATCACCATGAACAAACTGCTGTTTAATACCCTGGCTGTCTATAACCCTTCCAAAGATAAAGAGGGGGCTGCTTAAGTGGATTCCGAGATTTCCCATGCAGTGGGTTGGTCTACCTCATAACATTCTCAACATTTGCCTGAAGTTCAGCAGGTTTCAGAATTGGCCAGATATAGAACCATATATTCCTGGTCTATGGAGTCATTTTTATTCCAGCATACCTCACCATCCCTGTAAGAAGAGAGAACTACAAACATTCTGTCTCTTTTGTAAGTTAACACACATCATCAGTGGGATTAAGTGTGGCCCAGAGGTAGCAGTGGAGGCCAAAGGAGGCTCCACCTAATGAGTCAAAGGCAGCAGCTGTTCCTGGGGGGCGGGGGAGAACCTCTCAAGAAGGTCACAGTAGCATATGGGTCCAGCAGGAGTGGGGGTGAGCCACCTACAGGAGAATCTATTTCAGCTTAGCATAGCATCAGGGGCAGTAGGTTTGCGAGCCCAGGGTGTCAGCTGGGGGCACGGGGGATAGCGAGGGCCTCTGGCTAGCCCTTCGCACACCGAGATGGGGTGGGGCAAGGCAAGGAAGAGGTTAAGAGAGGAACAAGCCTCAGAGAAGGGAGGGACAGTGCTGGGCTTGGCCAACATGGGTGGAGCCCCAGAGATAAAAAGGGAGATGTCCGGAAAGATGGGGAGGAGAGGGAGGCAAGCTGGCTAGGAAAGACTGAGAAGGTGCAGAGAAAAGAGACAGAGGGACCTAAAGGAGGAGGTGGGGCAAGATAACGCTGGTAGACCTGCGCAGGCCTGGTAGAAGGCCGTGGTACAGCCCAGCCCACTGTGGTTGTGAAGGGGCAAAAGCAGGCTAGTGAAGGGAACCGCGCTCATGTGAAAACTTATGTGGACTTGGCTCATTCCAATAAACACTTAAGGAGCACCATTAGGTCTTGTGAGTCTCTGCTGCGCATGGAATAAATTTATGAGGCCCCACTGCCCCCGGATGGGGCCACAACCCTTTAAAAGTCTCTAGATAACGGGAGAAAGAAAGCAGAACTCTGTACATGGTGTAGTGGTTACCAACTCTATTACGTCTGAGTTGTGGATAGATTACAGCTGATTCCTTTCCTTCCCTGGAAAATGTTTGTTCTGCTCCAGCTTCTTCATTGTGCTTTGCGATGCTGCCCCTTGCCACCTGACCTTGATGCTGCATGTTACCTAGAGACCAAGCTACCATCCTTCAGGCACTTATTTAGGCTATTATGAAGAATAATTTCCACCTTTCCTTGAGCATCTGTGAAAATCTTTTTTAGGGAACCTATAGCACTGTGTTTAGTTTGTTACACTTCATGGCAAAAGAGTACAAGTGAAGAGCTCATGATGTTTCAGTAAAAGAATTCACAAATCTCTCTCCAACTGCGGTTAATATTATTGTATGGCACCCCTTTTCAAACTATTTTATTTGTTAATTTTTAATTTTAATTTATTTTCATTTATAGTCCGCCTTTCTCACTGAGACACAAGCAGATCTTAAACTTTACAGACATGAATCAGTCAAGCATGAAAGTTAACTACCTGAAATATGCAATTTTTTCAAATTGATGAAATTAATTCACAGTGGTCAAATTATTTGCAAGCCTGATCCTAAAACTTGCTTTAATACCTGAAATGCATTTAGGAAAATATGTCGGTGCTGACACTTTTTAAAATAGTTTATTTCCATTGCCTTCTATGCCATCTTTCTCTTCAAAGGTACCCAAGGCAGCCAGCAAAAAATAAAAGTGTATATTTAAAAATCACAACATCTCTTAATCATAGTTGTATTTGTTCTTGAGACTTTTTTGGGGAAAGGTGGGACTTCTTAAAGTAACTGAATGGAGATTGCAATGTAAATTTATGCATAATCTGACAGAATATTATGCATGAAAATATTCACATTTTTCTGAACGAGGAGTGTTTCAAAGGTTAAATGAGCACTAACTAAAAACATATTATGCCTTCAACCCTTAGCACTGATCTGTTTGCGAAAAGGACAGAATACCTGCCTTTTCATGTGTCCCAACCCCTTGCAAAAACCCTTTTTTGGCCATACTAGTGCAATAATAGAAATCAAGGTGTTATGCTGAAAGTGAAGATATTTTCTACGCTAAGCTGCAACTGGGACAGTTTCTTCTTGCTTCTCCTCCTAAAGTTAATGAAATGAATTGAGCAGGGAATCAGTGGCCACACCATTAAAGCCATAAAATGGTAAATGAGGGGAAGGAGCATCTCCTTACACCTCGGGCCTCTGGTTTCACCCGTTGTCTTGGCACGCTTAGAACTTCAGAGAGATCCTGAAGACTCAAAATATCCTAGAGACTCTATGATTTGGTGACTCTTAGCGCTGAATAATGCTGGATGTAAAAGACGAAAGTGATTAAACCGAGGAAGTAGATTTGCTGTAAGGTTATAAATAAAAGGAAGCAAGAAGAAATACAATAAGAGCTGAAAATGCAGCTAACAGAAGCAAGAACAGTGGGAGCAGTCAGTGCAAGTGATGAGTAACATCACTTCCAAATACACCACTTCCTTTTATTTACGTACACAGCTGAGGCAAAATGATAGGGCAATTTATTTTATTTTATTCAACTTTTACCCTGCACCTAGGACATTTCTGCCTTCACTGGGAACTGCAGTAGTCTTAACTTGCTGCCACAGTCTGAACTGTTGGAGCAACTAAGGCCTATGTAAAGTTTAAAGTACACTTTAAAAGGTAAAGGTCCCCTGTGCAAGCACCAGGTCATTCCTGACCCATGGGGTGACATCACATCCCGACGTTTTCTAGGCACACTTTGTTTATGGGGTGGTTTGCCAGTGCCATCCCCAGTCATCTTCCCTTTACCCCCAGCAAGCTGGGTACTCATTTGACTGACCTCGGAAGGATGGAAGGCTGAGTCAACCTTGAGCCGGCTACCTGAAACCAACTTCCATCGGGATCGAACTCAGGTCGTGAGCAGAGCTTGGACTGCAGTACTGCAAAATACCACTCTGCGCCACGGGGCTCCTACTAAAGTACACTCTACCTAACAATTATAAAAATGTAGGGCAAAAGCAAGAAATAAATATTAAATGGGCTTTAAAAACCAATATATTGCAGAGAAAATAAATGAAAACAAATTTTCAAATAAATAAATGAAAACAAACCATTATTTAATTTAATTGTTTAAAGATTATATCAAATAAACGAATTGTGCATGGAAGCGGTTTTATTACCTCATGCCTCCCACCCCAACCATATTCTAGGCTTATTAAAGGATGGTAATGTGGAACGTTTTGTTTGCAAGCAAAAAGGTAGAGAGCTGCCTCTCACCAGTCTCTTCCACTGGCTGTTACTACATCTCCCAGGTTCTGTACCTAACTAGAGGCACATGGCAATGGACTTGGCAAGAAAATGTGCTGTGGAGCTTAGGGTTATTCTTTCTCCCCCACCCCCTTTGTCTTAATCTGCTTTTAGATTTGTGCCAGATAGACCATACAATGAAGTACTCTTCCTGTTGAGATATAAGTGGCAAAATTTTAAAATGTGCTGAAGCTGTCGAATCAGTGCCCCCCTTCTAGGCTGCCTGATTCACCACACATTTTTACTCCCGAAAGGCAGTTAGAAGGACTCTTTGGATAAACTTTGTTAATTTATTCAGAGGGCTTTCATCGTGAAGAAACAAAGAGCAAATATCAACTATTTCTTATAGATTTATGTGTCATACAGTAGCACAAAATCACACAAACCAGCTTTTTCAAGCAAGGGTACATATTTAAAGCTACACATGAGTACTTGCAGGAAAGAAATTATTAGTGTATAGACTGTACCCTGTTATCTATTTTTGTGCTGGTCTTTGACCTAGGGTTGCCAGCTCTGGGTTGGGAAATTCCTTGAGATTTTGGGGTAGAACCTGGGCAGGGCAGAATTTTTGGAGGGGACAGACCTCGGGGGGGGGGGGGTTAAATGCCATGGGGGGTAAAATGCCATTGGAGTAAAATGCCATACACTTCAGCCTCCAAAACAGCTATTTTTCCCAGGCGAACTGATCAGTTGTAATTCCAGGAAATCTCAAGGCCCTACCTGGGGGATGACTACTTTAACCATAATAATTAATTCATTCATATTTACTGTATCCTCTTGGAATTCAGATGCTTAAACATGAAGTAACGCCTAACCTAATTCAAATAATCTTTCAGCAGGCTTTCTTGCAGAGTTCAGAAACAAACACAAAACACATTTTTTTCGGCAAGAAGCCTGAACAATGCTTTCTGTAGACCAGCACCTTTGCATATTAGTTTAAGAATGTGGTAGAACATACTGAAGAGTAGTTTTGGATGAATAGTCAAGCTTCATGTTATCTTTCCCCAAATATAATGTGCATGATCTAAGGAAAGTTTTTTAGTTTCTTGACAACAATAGCGTCTCAAATGATAGCTAGACTGATCTTTTGTTAGCAAACAGTATTACCTTGAATGTAAACTTTTATTAAATGGACAATAAAATCTTGTCTGCTGACAGAAACTCCAGTTTCATCCTATTTTTGGGAAGCTTGTGCTAGCTTTAAGGTCAAACTCCAGTTAGGGATGCCAACCTCCAGGTGGGGCCTGAAGTTCTCCCAGAATTGCAAATGGTCTCCAGACTATAGAGATCAGTTCCCCTGGAGAAAATGGCATCTCCAGGAAGAGGTCTCTATGACATCACATCCCCACTGAGCTCCCTTTCTATCCCAAACTCTCCCCTCTCCAGGCATTGCCCCCAAATCTCCAGGAGTTTAGGCAACCCTAAACTCCAGACCACCAGTTTGGGAAGTCGCAGGCCTTGAACATCCCGTATAATATACAGGAAAGGGATACTCTCTATACACTGTAGATTCTACAGAAGCCTTTGCTGTCAGGAAGAATCACTGAATTAGTTTGCAAAAGCTATCCTTTCTACCTGTCAAATCATTTGACTCTTGGAAATCCAGATCAGAAAAGGATCCCTAGCTCTTTGCTTTGTGTTCAGAACTGTACTAGTAACACTGTGATATGGCACTTAAAGCTCTAGGGGGCCTGGAGCTAGTATTACAAATTCAACCAAAACACTCATGAAAATGAGCTGTATAGTAGCCGATGAGCTGGTCTGCAGTGGCCTCAGGAAATCCCCCTGGCTATGCTGGTTCTTTTTATCAACTACATATCTCAGGCCCAAAGGGAGACCTTATGTCACCTTCCTGACCAGAATTGATCATGCATTATGTCTAAGATGTAGTGTTTTATTATCTTCTTATTCTCAAGCAATTATATCTCTCACTTTCCTCTAGTTGGCATATGTCTTGCTCTTCCCTTGACTTTAAGCCTTTTTTACAAAGTCTATATACAGGATTGGCCTCTGTGGAGTAGGATACTTGTGAAAGTAATATTGCAATCAGTGTGCTTGTATGCACATCACTGTGTTTATTAAGGAGGTAGCTGAAATATTTGCAAGGTTAATTGAATCTGGTCATTTCCTTGTGTTTCTTTTTGAACAGCAATATTGCCTTGGAGCACATACGTGTTTTGGCTGTAGGCATCAGTATTTTTGGTGTGTTTCAACCATAGAAAAATATACTGTGGTGACTTAATGGACTTTTACACATTCTCAGTTTTCTCACGTCTAACTTCCTGTTTCTTCTTCTACTTCAGTTCTGCATGCATTTTGCTCCCTCTGATAGTCAATTGGACATCACACAGCTCTAAATGAAGCATTTCTCCTTGCAGTTTAAATCAGCAGCTTTTTGTGCTTGATAAAATTGGTGTTGTGTCGAATTGACCACTAGAGGAAGCAAAACATGTGCAGAACTGAAAACAACCCCCAAAGAAACAGGAAATTAGATGTGAGGAAACCGAGAATGTGTAAAAGCTCTATGTCAGGGTCTGTGTATTCATGCCCAAACACTGTCCCTGTGGTTCACACAAGTAAGATTAAAAATCAGCATCTGTCCCACTGAAGACCCCCAGCGGGGCTTGCTTCGGGTGTTACAGTAGTAGGGTTGCCAGCTCTGGGTTGGGAAATACCTGGAGATGTTGAGGGCGGAGTCTGAGGGAAGGCAGGGTTTGGAGAGCGGAGGGACTTCAATGCTATAAAGTCCAATTGCCAAAGTGGCCATTTTCTCCAGGTGAACTGATCTCTATTGAATGGAGATCAGTTGTAATAGCGAGAGATACAGGAACAACTTGCACATCTTACTGTTAGAAGAAATGCACAGATTTTGCTTTGGGAATTGCAAAGAAATGCACCAAACAGAAAATGCAAGTTATTTGTAATTTTTGTTTACTCTGTATTCTATAATGTCTGGAGCTGGTCTGAGATTTTTTTTACCGGTCTGTTGTTAGGGAACCTGTTATGTTTGACAGAGTAGGACAAGAAGGAGAAGGCATTTGTCAGCATTCCTATGCAGTCCAACCTCCTTTCCTGACCTCACAAAGTAAGGCGCTTTCGTTCTGCTGCTTCTCCACCCTGGTATCAGGGCTGTAGAGAAAGGAGAACCAAAGGGATGAAAGGGAAGCATATCCTATAGCAGGGGTGGGGAACCTTTCTTCTGCCAAGGGCCATTTGGACATTTATAACATCATTCGCGGGCCACACAAAATTATCAACTTATAAATTAGCCTGCTATATTTGGTCAAACATTTAGCCAAGAGGTGTGACCGGAGACGGCTCCGAGTGTCTGCCACATAGAGCGACTCGCTTTTGAGCTCTGCTGTCCCAGCTAGGCCCAAGAGATTCAGGCAGGGCAGCATCCTTCTGAACTAGAGATCTGCCAGGACACATGAAGGGCCAAACCAAATAATTTTGCTGGCCTTATACGGCCCCCGGGCTTGACGTTCCCCACCCCTGTCCTATAGGCTTTGGTGGCATGCTTTCACTGTGGGGGAGGGATGGCCATGTTGAAGGCAGCATATAGTGCCTTATGCAATGCTTGTTACCTAAATGGTATTAGTTCCCAGGCATCTGCACTAAGAGAGCAAACATATTTCAACCTAGCTAGCTCTTCTGCCTGTACCTTGATGACAGCAAGCCTCATGGTTCTTGCAGGCTGACCTGATTTAGCATGGGGTCTTACCCCCACCATGGGATTGGAGAAGGGTGACCTAAGTATAGACCCAGGCACTTTCTTTGGGGGCAATCCATACCTGACAGATAGCTATGGCATCAGGTTTCCTAAATTTAATAAATGAGCAACCGTTGCTATCCTGATCTTTTATGGTGAAAACTCTTCCAGTGCAATCCATTCTAAGCCTATGGGCTTCAGTGGATTTAGAATTAGGATTGCACTGTTAATTACTTTCTTTTTTCATTCCCCTTTCTAATTCCTTGTTTGGATTCCTCAGTTCCAAACTATCACAACTAAAGTAAGCATAAGTCTTGCTTTGAAAGTGTTGGCTAAGACCATCAAATTTTGTAGGACTTGCTGCATATGAGGCTTCTTGATCTTTGGCAAACCCACCTCTTTTCCTTACGAGAAGAGGACTCTTCACAGTCTGAGCATGAGCTACTTCGTGTATGACTGCTCATTTACACTATTGCTTTGGTATGTACATATGAAACACAGACCCTCTTCCCTGGTATGCTCTATTTTTTTAACATTTATTTACTTCCAACCATGCACCAGGCCATTTAAATACTCAAAGACTTATTTCATTTATTGCCAGGAAATACTCCCTTGGTTACTGTTTTACATACATATGGCTGGGGGTTGTCATAACTTTACAGATGAACCTCAAAAGTGAAGTAAAAAGAACCCATACAGACATCAACTGCTACTTGTATTTACATAAGGTTGTGCTTCAGCAACTGTGATTTAATCTTTTTTGACATACATAAGGATTTCCTGAATCACCATCCGCCATTATAACATCCTGTTTTCAGTTGCTTACAACTTTGTCAAATTTTAACAATTCATTGAATTTCTGCCTTAGGCTGATTTCTTTTATTTGGAAAGTCTCAGCAAACCTGGCTCAGAATTTTCAGAGTGTAGGGAGATGGTAGACTATTCTTTTTCTGCCAACGAAATAAAAACCTCACACCTGTTCCCGTGGAGTGCTCTGGAGCAGGAGTGTCAAACTCAGTCTTTGGGGAGGGTTAAATAATTAATTCGCTTAGGGGATGTGGTTAGGGACTACTAAAACTCAGTGTTTCTGATCTGGTGATTTCATTACTAATAACATGAATTAGCATTTGGCTGTTAGAAGCACAGGTGACTAATCCAGCCTGCATGTAATTTCCCCTTTCTGATTGGCTGCCTGTCTCCATTTTCTCCCTGGGTGTGAATGTGTGCACAGGTGAAGGACACAGAGTTTCTGGATGTGACAGCAATGGCTGATAGCCTTCTGGTAGGGTTTGTGTGTAGTTTGATGCCCATCTCCTTGGGGAGAAGTGAGATGAGTAAATCCTCGTAGCTGCTTATGTCAAATTAGCCAATGGATCCATTAGTAAAACTGCTTAGAGGGAACTGGGTGCCATGTTAGTTTCATACTGTGTCTTTCTCATCATCTCCCCGCCCCACTCCTGATTCTGATGTCAACCAAATGCCTCTGTCTAATGGTAGTTTCTGAAAATAATTTCACATTTTTCCTCATCAACCGGGTTATCTTGATCTTGTAGACATGTACTGATTTCCAAATATATAATTTGGTTTGTAGAATGTATTTGTTACTACAGTCTATAACAGTCTCCCTCTCTCGTAATACTAGATCACAGGGTCATCTGCTGAGGCTGAAGGGTGAGAGATTCAAAACAGATAAAAGGAAGTATTTCTTTATACAACGCATAGTTAAACTGTGCAACTCCCTGCCACAGGATGGGGTGATGGCTGCCAACTTGGAAGGATTTAAGAGGGGAGTGGACACGTTCATGGAGGATGGGCTATCCATGGCTACTAGTCAAAATGAACACTAGTCATGATGCATACCTATTCTCTACAGTATCAGAGGAGCATGCCTATTGTATTAGGTGCCATGGAACACAGGCAGGATGCCCCTACAGTCGTCTTGTTTGTGGGCTTCCTAGAGGCATCTGGTTGGCCACTGTGTAAACAGACTGTGGGACTTGATGGGCCTTGGAATGATTCAGCATGGCTTTTCTTATGTTCTTATTTCTTAAAGGTGAATTTCTTGGACTAATTCATAAAAACAAAACATTCTTGTAAAAAACTTTTTTCCCCTGAATTTACCCGTAGAAATCTGAAAAGTAGTGTAGATCTTCAGTGGTTTCTTGCTTATTGTTTTTAACCTACTGTTTTAATTTGTGTGTGTGTAGAGAAGCCAGAGTGTATATGTTTTAAATAAATAAAGTATTCTCAGAGAGCTTGTAACCACACATTTTGCAAACTAAATAGAATTGTAAAAGGCTACAAAGACTATATAAAAATCTAATGGCTGGATCCCAAGCAACTGCTAGGAGTGCCTCCAAAGACCTCTGCATATTCAGTGGGATTTTTAATTCTTTCTTTTGAACAGCAAACCTCTGTGTGATATCTCAGATTACTTTTTGAAACTCCTCTCACTTTAAACAAAGTTTGTCATGTTGGCATTGGGGGCTGCTGATAGAGAAACAAAAGCCTAGAGGCCCCATCAACAGTTCTTGACTTGAGAGCACGAGCCATGAAGGACTAACCTTTACCCTATGGATGCCAGCCTCCAGGTGGGACTTATGGATCCCCCTGAATTGCTCCTCATCTCCAGACTAACAGTGATCAGTTCCCCTGGAGAAAATGGATTCTTTTGAAGGTGGACTCTATGGCATTGCACCCCACTGAGGTCCCTGTCCTCCCCAGACTCCATCCCCAAATCTCCAGAAGTTTCCCAACCCAGATCTGGCAGCCCTACCTCCCATCCCCTGCTTGTGGCGATGGGGATCTGGTGACTTTAGGACTCCCATCTTGTCCACATGGCCAGCAAAAAGGAGGAGAAGATCCAACCCAGGAAATGAAGATAATGCTGAACTTTAAATGACTGTAACTTCAAGTGAAGCCAGCTTGTCCTGTTTCAACATTGTTTAGGATAGGTTCAGAGTGTAGGGAGAGGGAACTGCCTGTTTTCTTCTTTTCTTTGTGTGCTTTTTATCCATTTATTAAACGTACTTATTTTTGAATGTTCTGAGCCTGACTTTTGGAAACACTTCACGCCTATTTGGTCTTGCTATCTGAAGTTTGGTAACGGGGAGCTGCACTGGGTAAGCGCACCATTCCTGGAACACAATAGCTCAAAATTGTGATGTTGCAGTAAATGGCACCCATGCTAGCTTGTAGAAGAAAAATGGGTAGGCGTAGCAACTAGGTGGAGCCTCTAAATGGCAACGCAGGTAAAAAGTGCTAGACATGCAACTCCGTTTAGCAGGAATGACTCTCAGGGTCACTGGTGGCAACAGGAGGTACCCAGTTTGTTTTTTGGCACCCCCAGGGACTGAGGGGGAAGGGCAATGTTGCTGAGAAAAGACTTGGGACGGCTGCAGGATTTTCCAGCCTCCCAGGGACCAATCCAAAGGAATAGGGTAAGCTTGCAAGTCCGGTCCTTCACAAGCCCATATGTATGTATACCTTGATGGGCACATTCAGAACAATGCATGTAAGAGGAGGAAAGGCCAAGAATGTTGCTTGCAGTTGGGGCTGGTATGCTTGTGCTCCCCTTCTGCACAATTGACAATGTACACTAATATGTCACATGTACAGGACTACTGCCAGTTAGAATGACCCTGATACAAAACAGCATGAGCACTGGGCAGTTTGGAGCAGGAAGTATTATGCAGGAAGAGGGTAACTTAATCCTTTCTTTACTATAGCATATCCTGTTGCTTTCCAGTTGCAACTTGTATTGAAGTCAGTGAACATGAGCATAACCATCAGCCAATCCCTATCACTACATAAAAACATAAGAAAGGCCCTGCTGGATCATACCAAGCTCCATCAAGTCCAGCTGTCTGTTCACACAGTGGCCAACCAGGTAAAAGGCAGGGAGAGGGGCAGGGTTCTTTCCAGGACTGTATTGGCCATTGTGAGGGGGATACATTGGGGCCAGGCCCACGAGCAACCACCGGGTGACTTGATACCACACCCAGGCCTCGCTGCTTGTTATTGTTCAACAGCAGTCACCCCACAACAGCCAATATGGTGTAGTGGTTAAAGTTTCAGACTAGGACCTGGGAGACCCAGGTTTAAATCCCATCTGCCACTCTCAGCCTAACCTACCTTAAAGAGTTCTTGTGAGAATAAAATGTAGGACAAGAGGATGATATAAGCCACTTTGGGGCCCCATTGTGGAGAAAGGTGAAGTATAAGTGAAGTAAACAAATAATAAATATAGCTGAACATGGGACAGATAAAAGATAGGTTGGTTGGAAGGAGAGAAAGAAGCAAGGAAAGGTGAGGATATGTGGTTTTCAGGAGGAGGAAAAGAGGAAATAGTGTGAGGAGGGGGAAATTGAGGTCCCCCCCCCACAAGTTCTTGCCGTTTCCCCACTGTGCAACTGGGCCTGGCTCAGAGGCCCATGCTGCACAACTGGACAATAAATGTCCAATAAATTAAGTAAACCTGCAACCATTGCAGCCAAGCTCTATGCCTATGCTTTTTTGTTTCCTGTGAGGCTTGATAAAGCAGCAACATCCCTGTCTGCTTGTTCTCCATCGCAGCCAGCAAGATTTGAAAAGAACCAGATCCACCAGTCAGCAGCTAGGCAGGATGCTCCCAAAGAAACCCTGTTGGCTCAACTGAAGAAAGATGGAAAGGGAGGCTTTCATGGCCAAGCAATCAGCTTCACATGTCAGTTCCACCTGACTGTGGGGTAGGTGGTGGCAGGATTGAATCTTCTAAAGAAAAGTGAAAAAGATCTTTTTTTTTGGGGGGGGGGTTCATGGCAGGAAAAAAGTCTGGGGAGTTCTGTACATAGAAAGCTAGGTGTCAGGGAAAAGAGTTCCAGCTTAGGCTTTTCCCTGGCATACTAGTTTTCTATGCATTCTGTGTGCAAAATATTTAGCACAGATGTTAGTGCTGTGTTATGCCCTCCACCAAAGGTTAAATAAAGCTGGGGTGAGGACAAACCTGAGTGAAAATGACTCAAACCAGCAGATGCAACACTTCAATATACATTTATGTTTTATTGTACTCTGGAGACAATAATATGATCAGAAACAGAGTGGTCCATCATTGTGGTTTCTGTGCAGTCCCACATCAGGACCTGCGTGCACACAGGCCAGCCATGGAAAAGATTTCCAAAACTTTCTAGCAGAGTAGGAGCATCCCTCCTCCTTCTGGCACTTCCCCGCCAAAACGATCTTATAACCAGGAGGAGGTGTGCTACTTTCTCAATTCATTTTTTTTTGCCTCTGTGAAGAGAGGATCTCCATTGCTGTTCTCCGTTTTTCCCTCACCTCATTGTTGAGTCTGAGGGGACTTTCTCTCTCAAAGGTTTATTATCATCAGTACTCATTCTAGTACGGCACTGACTCTCCCCAGGGTTCTCAATCTCACTGCTGCTTCTGGGAGAGAGTTCTTATTTCAGCTAGGTTCGGACTGACTCTGGAGTCGTTCCTCTGTGACAACATTTGTAACGAGAGCCTGTTTGGTATAGTGGTTAGGGCGTTGGGCTAGGATCTGGGAGACCCAGATTCAAATGCCATTTTGCCTGAAAAACCTGCCTGTGACCTTGGGCCCATCGCATTCTCTCAACCTGTCCTGCCTCTCAGAGTTGTTCTGAGGATGGAATGGAAAGGTGTAAAATGTTATAAGCCTCTTTGAGTCCTTCATGTGTAGTAAGATGAGCTCTACAGGTAAACTCTGCGCCCATCTTTTTAAAGGACATCTTATGTTTCTACACAAAACAGGTGCCCCATGGGGTGAAGTCTTTGACATGCAGACTCTCATTAAATTGGCCACTGTTACGGCCTCTACTATAATCCTTTAGCAACTATATGCTTGATTTCATTGGTCATCTCTATTGTTGATGGCCTGCAGGTTAAATAGCGCTTCGTCTCTAATTCAGCCACTGAGGAGTGTGAATGCTGTAAAATGTTAGACTGTGTGGGAAGCAGAATTTCTCTGCTGTACTTTCTCTTTAAGTTGCTAATCAACAGGCCTTTATGGTCCTTTTACTATCCCCTTTGAAGGGAGCTTGAAACACCATTTTAACCCCATCCTGGAACTTGGATATTGGCCGAAGTGTTCTAACCTGAGGCCATTCAACATCCCCAATGATAGCTAACAAAGACTAACAATTATTTTAAGATGAGCTTTTGTCAGCCTCACTTATTCAGATATCTATGTGTCTCACAGCCTGTGGTGTGTGTGACAAATCTATTCCTTTTAATCTGTTAGTCTGCCCTAGTCTTTGTTTAGGAATTTGTGTTGAAAAGAAAGGAAAGTAACTGGTTGTTATTGCAGCTCCACAGAGAGGCTATGAATTCTTCAGTCCAGTTGGTCAACACTATATGGGGAGGAACAGACTTGCTTTCAGATCCTCAAGAGCCACCTCTCCTTTAAATAACCTGGTGTCTCAGGGTTGCGCATGTGTTTTTTCCATGTACAAGATGCCAGGTTCCATACTTGGCATCTCCTACTGAAAGAGTCTCTAATAATGAACTTGTCAAAAATCCTTTAGATTCATTCATCTATCCACTATGGTGATTTATTCTTCAAAAGAAAGTAAAAATTCTGTGGTCTCTGTCTTGTTCAACACGGGTTTCCTACAATTCTTTTCACATCTATGTTGCTTTGTGGGCCCAGACCCAAGATCTCCCCCCCTCTTCTCTGAGGGGAGGTTGTCTGTCTTCCCATTAAACTATTCCGTTCAGTACTCCCCTGGGGCAGAAAAAGAGTGCTATTTTCAGTGATTCTTATGTGTTAAGGAGGGCACATGAAAAGGCGTACTTATAGATCCAGGTCACTTAATTATGAGTATTATAGTCTTTAAACGTTTGCTTGGCTACCTCTCTACCCTTCCAGCAAAGAGTCCCTCTGCCATTGAAGGTACATACTACCAGTGGTAGAATTCCAAGATTCCCTTTTGTTTGGGATTATGTTTTGGCTGAGTTATGAAATACATGGCAATAAGGGTACCCCTTGTGAGGCTGCTATATTGTTTTCTCTGCTCTGTTGATGGTTGGTTGTTGATCCTTTCCAGGGCAACCCTTTTTCTCCTACTAAATGAGATAATTTCCCTTTGCGTTTCTCAGTCTTTGGTTGCTTCTTAATTTATTAAAATTGTTAGCTTTATTTTTGCTTCCACAGCTGCACTTTCTTGCATCTTTACATACCTGTATGTGACACCATGACAGAATTTGTTTTTTGGTGTATGTTTCACCTTTCACAGGATGCCCAGGTTGGTTTCTCTTTCTTTCTGAGACAGAGCTAATATGCATCATTCTGGTGGTCTCAGCACTGCACTTTTCTCAAGGCACTCCTTTTAACTCTGAGCCTCTGGAAGTTAGTGTCGTCTCAGATGCCTCCCCTGTAGTGTGAGGACCCTGCTGTGAGCATATGTCTCCCAGTGGCTCCTGGTCTTCTGCAGAACTAGTTTGTCATACTACTACTTCCATCTAGAGCACTAGAAATACTTTACTTATCTTCGTTTTTTATTTAGTGCAAGTGTTCCACATTGTCATGGAACGCATGGCAAATATGTTTTCCTCAACTAACGGGGGGGCCAGCTCCTAGATACTCTAATTGGAGACCCAGGCTAGGTAATCTGT
The DNA here is from genome assembly GCF_029931775.1 of Euleptes europaea. Classification (NCBI taxonomy): domain Eukaryota; kingdom Metazoa; phylum Chordata; class Lepidosauria; order Squamata; family Sphaerodactylidae; genus Euleptes; species Euleptes europaea. Next base: position 31,288,236 of record NC_079323.1, read on the forward strand.
TTTGATGTTGTTGTTTCTTCCCTTGGCCATTTTGCTGCGCAGATTGCTCTGCGAGCTGCATAGTCTTCATTTATGGTGCGGGCTGACTGTTCTTTCTTTGGTCACATCAGACCTGCTTCACTGCTTTCATTATTCTGGTGCGGATCTGGTTGTTCTCACTCCCACTGACAACTTTGGATCAATCCTGCACTGTAATGGTAGCCTCAGATTTTTGACTGAGTGGCAGGTGTCACTCCTTCCATACCACATCTTGCACCTCTAAGTGGAAAAGAGGCTGTAGCAGGGTTTGGACACTGCAATCTGTGTTGTGGTTTATGTTTTGGCCGCTGGTTGGGACTCTAAAAGCCAGAAATCACTGTATATATTTGTTTGTGTTAAATGGGGGGAAAGTGTGGTGTAATAGTGCGTAGTATATCAGACTAGGACTGGGTAGATTAGACTAGTTAGGGTTTCCAACTGTCTGGAGAAAAATGTCTTGTCCCTTTAATAGAGGCTTAATAGGATAGTATTTACCTCCATGTCATTAAAAGCTTCAATGACTCATTTCCACATATAAGCCTCTATTAAAGGAACAAGACATTTTTCTTTTTTAGCCTATGTGTACACTGGTTTAGTATTTTCTTATCAGGTGTGACTGGTATTTTTGTTGAAACTGTCTAGCAACCTTAGCAGCTTGGCTTGGTAGCTGGCACTGCATAGCTGGGTCATAGTTTTTCCAGGTAGAGGCTGCTAGGGAGAGGGTAGGAGGGAAAGCTGAAGATAGGGGCACAAGATAAAGGTAGGTTGGCAGGTAGGTGTGAAAGAGGGAAGGAACCATGAAAAGGGGAGAGGCTGTGGAGGCTTTCGGGGAAGGAAAAGAGGAAAGAGTGAGGAAAGGGGAAATGAGATGCCCCTGCAAAGCCTTCAGGGTCCCCTGCTTGTATAATATTTAATATGACACACACACACACACCCTTTATGTGTGTTATATATGACTGTATTGTAACAGTAATGCTTGAAAAGTGTATTTGTGTTTTAAGGGTTTTTTTGTTGCAGCTTTTTCATTATGAATCTAAATTGTGTGAATTTGTAACAATATGGTTAAAGTTTGTGTGCGTATATTTCTCTCATAAAGACAGCCTAAATGCTTTAGGAATTTCTTGTGAAATCTTAACTGTGCCTCATCGGTGTTGCCTCCTGCATCTTTTTTGTTTGTGTGTGCATCTGTGTATTAGCTGCTCTGATTCCTAGGTCAAGGTTGAGGTGGGAGCTGCCCCAGGCCACCAGATGTCTTGGGCTGACACTGGGGGTGACCGCACTTGTATTCCCAGCTATGTATTGAGAATTTGAAAATGTTATAAAAAATACTGTTCGCACTTTGTTTGGCCCCTTTAGCTGTGAAGACGTCTTCCAACCATTTATAAGCTGTGGTATCCAAAAACCCTTTTAAAGCTATGTTTTTTACAACATTTTCAAACTCTTAATACATCGCTGGGAATACAAAGTGCGGTAACCCCCACTGAGTGTTGCAGGTTTTTTGTATCTGAAACCCAAAACCTGTTTGACCAGAGAGGTGAAACGGCAAACCATTTTAGCTCCCTATCGTCTGATTCCATGCTAAGTAAATACCGGTAATTAAACCAGGGTCAAATATGGTAATGGAAACGGCAGTGAAAATAAAGACATATGCGTTCTTAATATTATTTAATTGGGCCCAGGCACCATGCTAGAAGTGGTTTGCAGGAGACCTCACTTCCCATTGTACATACATACCCCTTTCATTTGTCCCACTGCTGCCTTTAGTTAAACAGATTTGCAGGTTGGATTTCAGACATCACCTCCTGGACTCTGATCAGTCCAGTGCTTTTGCTTGAGTTATATGTTATGCTCTCTGTAGTTCTGATGTAGAAAGAGCTCCCTTTCCTTGCACCTCCGGGAATGCCAAACAGCCTCTTCAATCCTATTTGTTTTTCTTATTCCACTTCTCATAAGGATAAGTCCCAGTGGAAATGTTTTCCTTGTCTATAGCAGGCCAAAATGGATTCCTACAGACTTACTGTGATCCTGTCAGGAATTATCCACTGTCCCTGTCCCAAATGACTATGATATCCTATTCTGGAGCATGTTCCATTGGGGAAATTCTCACATCTATTAACATTTTCTGTGCTCAGTGAGCCTTTGTGTATATTGTAAAATCTGTGAAATATTCTATGTATCAAGTTTTGCCTGCTTGCCCAAGACTTCTCTATCATCTTAGCTTTTTAAACAGTGACATGGTAAAAAAAATTCCAAAACTTGTGTTGTTGTTGTAAGATTCTCATTTAGTAATGAAATATATGTCCTATGCTATTTTTATTTATTTTGATTAAGCAGCTTCTAATTAAAAACAAGCCATTAAAATTAGCCATTAGACATAAGCAGCATAAAACTGTCCATAAAACAGAACAGACCATTAAAAAGCTAATAAGATAAAACCCCTAATTAAAAGCCTGGGTAAAAACATATGTTTTAGCCTGGTGCCTAAAAGAAAGTAAAGTAGGCAGCAGGTGAGCCTCTAAGGCAGTGGTTCCCAACCTTTTTTTGACCAGGGACCACTAGGACTTTTTTGTTCGGTGCAATGACCCCAAGGTTCAAAATAAAAATTCTGAGAATTTGAAAATAAACTTTAATCATAACTGTTAGTTAAACATTAAACTTAGAATAATATTTGAATATGTTTTTTTATAACAGAGAACTTTTAATTGAAAAGATTAATTTATTATGGGTTTATAACTTTGTTTCGCGGACCTTAATTTAGTTCTCGCGGACCCCTGGGGGTCCGTGGACCCCAGGTTGGGAACCAGTGCTCTAAGGGGAGGGCATTCCAAGGGTCTGGTGCCACCACAGAAAATGCCCTGTCTCTAGTCTGCCTCACCTCTGAAAGCAGAAGCACATAGAGCAGGGCTTGAGAGGCAGATCTTAACTGGGAGGAGATGGTCCTTCAGGTACCCCAGTCCCAAGCCATTGAGGGCCTTAAAAGTAAGGACCAGCACTGTGATTGTGCCTGGAAACAGATGGCTAGCAAGGGTAGATCTTTCAGCACAGGGGTGATACTGTCCCTGTAACCAACCCCTGACAGTAGCCTGGCTGCCACATTTTGGATCAGTTGAAGCTTCCGAACCATTTCCTAAGGCAGCCCCATGTAGAGCGCCTTTCAGTAATCTAACTTGGGTGTGATCAGAGCATGGATCACTGTGGCCAAATCATATTAAAAATTCACTTAGAATTTTGTGCTGCAAAAATGAATTTACTGCAGATTTATTTAGATACACCTTTTTAAAAAAGGAATATAGAGTAGACTGGAAAAGGGGGGTAAGGGAAGAATGTCTAAATTCTAAGTTTCACCTCCACTTTGAATTGCCATTCGTTTTGACCTCTGATTTGTTATTGCCAAATCTAGAGTCTTCCCTAATTCTGTTTTTGCAATCTGCAAATGATGGTTTGCACTGCATAATAGCAGTGTGGTATAGAATGTTTAATATTGCAATAACAACCAGGTATCATCTATACTATTCTCATGAAGGCTGAACGCACAAATCGATTAATTCATGTAATTAACTCATTTTCGTTAGTTAATTAATGTGTTGACTGCTGATCAAAACCCCAGCACGGATTAAACATTCTGCAAGCAAGGGAGCCTGAGTACCCCTCAATGCCTGTTTTTTTTCCTGCCCACACTTTTTAAAACAAGGTTTATACAGTTCTTGATTGCTCCAGCAGTAAAAACCAGTGTGCTAGGAATTTTGGCTGAAGAACACAAGAGAGTGAAGTAAGCAAAGCCTCACTATTTCCAGGCCTTTCTGGAAATAGTGTCTATTTTAACTTTTAAAAATTGAAATTATTATTTTGTTCTTCTGATGACTGAATTAATTAATTAATTGGTTATATTTATAGCCAACACTTTTCTTCCTCCTAGGGAGCTCAGAATGAGCTCCCTAGGAGCTGCCTCAGAATGAGCTTGTTACCTGGTGGTGTACCTACAGTGGATTACCTACTGAAACTACCCAATTTCTCACTGAGCTAGGATTGGAACTGGGACATCTGCATCCGAGCCCAGCACTTTGGCCATTGTACAATACTGGCTGTGTTTGGTATTATAACCTGAACGTAATTTTCCACGTAAAGTCAGAGAAAATATAAGCTTCAGTACCTAAAACAACAACAACAACAACAACAGTAGTCTAATGCAGTAATTTAAGATATATGTTTAATAGTGCATTCCTAAAGGGGGGGTTGTGGCGGGCTCAGAGACGGCACAGCTGCACCGCATCCTGAGTGGCTTGCTGCCAGGCGTTGCAAGCTGAAAATGCTATTTTACGAAAAACCTTTTGAAACCGCTCCATAGGATTGTATGGGGCTGTGCCATGAATTTTGCAGGCACAAGTTGGTGTTTGCAAAAGAGGTGTTCCCGGGGCGAAAGGGCTTAGGGAGCTGACTAAAATTAGTTCCGCCCCCGGGAACACCCCCTTTGGTGCCAACGTGAGCCCCTGCGCTGGAGCAATGCTCTTGCAGCAGCTGTGCTGTTTCTCAGGTGAGGCGCTGCTGTGCCGCTCCCCGCTGCCATCATATGTGGCCCTGCGCCGGCGTAGGTGTCACTTCAGACAGCACAAGTGGCATCTATGGCGGCGCAGGGGTCATGCTGCCCCCAGAGACGTTTCCCCCCCCCTTTGGATTGCTCTGCCCAATAACTTAGCTTTTAGACGTCTCACTGGAGAAGATATTGGAGCATATGTGTTCATATTTCTGAAAAAGTACCTTTTTAAAAAATTATCTCATGTTTAACCAGAAAACCTTTACTTGAGTTGCTATACAGAAACTAGTTCAGTCTGCCGTCAAAGTTTCCATACCTTTTATTTGGATTATTGTATTGTTGATCAGTTAGCCTATTTATTAATTAACAAGCGTACCAAGTCAATACTGTTTCAGTCCACAATCCAGTTGGTTTAAATGGATTAAAACTGAAGTACTGCAGTTTAACTGGGATATAGAATGGGCTGCATTCACTAATTGCTTAGCCACTATAACATAATTGTTTTATTTATTTACAAAAGGCAATACGCTTGTACTCTTAATGTAGGCCATAACCTGAGATACCCCTTCACTCTTTTCCTTGATTATTTTGCCTAGGCAGACAGAGGGGAGCTGTCCAGCAAGATTGAAGAGTGAAGCTGCTATCCTAGTCATGCTTACTTGGAAGTAAGCCTCATTGAACTCAGTGGACTTACTTCTGAGTAAACCTGCATAAAATCAGGCTTTAAGTGTTAAAGTGGTGACAGGCAATGGGAGCTGGGGATGGGGGATACCCTGCCCCCAGTGGGAAGCTGACAGCCCTAGCTGCTCAGCTGGGTACATGCTAGGGATGCCAGCCTCCAGGTGGGGCCTGGGGATCTCCTGGAATTACAGCTGATCTCCAGACTACAGAGATCAATTCCCCTGGAGAAAATGGATGCTTTGGAGGGCGGTTTCTATGGCCTTGTAGTCCACTGAGGTTCTTGTCCTCCCCAGACTCCACCCCCAAATCTCCCGGAGGTCTCCCAACCTAGAGCTGCAACCCCATCCTGGAGGCCAGGGGGGTCCTGGCAACCCTAGTCCATGCTGGGTATCCTAAGCTCTCTTTGCTCCGTGGTGTGCAAATAAGTGATGGATGTGGAGCCAGTCTAGTGTTCTCTGTGGTGGTACCCACACTATGGAATGCCTGCCGACTGAGGCCTTTCTAATCACTATGGTTGTGGTCCTTTAATGAACAGTAAAAAAAAAAATCTCACTTTTCTGACAAGCATTCCCTGTGGGTTGTTTTGGTGTTTTAATTGCGGAGCCTGCCTAACGCTGCCCTGTGTGTTCTTGTGTCTGATTGTGATCTTCTTTTATTTAGTGGGTTGAATCCATCTGAGCATTCCACCCCCATCCCAGGAGTTATATTTCAAGGGGGATTTGGGGCTGTAGTGGGAGGGGGAAAGTGAGAAATTCATGTTTTGTAGGTGGAAATAATTCCATCTGCAGAAATGCTTCAATGGATTCTTCAAACCATTGTTTAGTTGTTTTAGCAGTGATGAGTGTTGGAGTTTTGGGTGTTTTGCCTTCCTTTTGGCAGAATTGTAGTTTAAAAATTAAAATATCATATGGCAGATGTTCGCATACAGGATTAGAAATTTAGAGTGAATTCTGAACTAGCCCCATTTAGAAAATAAAGAACATGCTATACTTCTAAAGCCCTGACCTGGATAGGCCAGACTTGCCTGATCTTGTCAGATCTCAGAAGCTAAGCAGGGTTGAGACTGGCAAGTATTTGGATGGGAGACCTGCAAGGAATACCAGGGTCTTGATGCGGACACAGGCAATGGCATACTACCTCTGAATGCCTCTTGCCTTGAAAACCCCACCATGTGTCGCCATAAGGCAGATGTGACTTGATGGCAAAAAAAAAGAATACTTCTAAAGGGTCATCTATTTTTTATCTTCTTAATAGTAGACCCATATATACGAGACTTTGTTTAGTTGTCAGCCCCTTACACCATGATCGTACTGACTCTCACATGTTAAATGGACATCTTGCCAGGTCAGCACAGGACAGTCAAATTTGGCACACTTTGTAATAGCTACAGAAATGTTACCTATTTCTTTATTTGAGGTACCAATTATGGCAGGTTTTCAGAAGTGTCATAAATATCTCACCTGCCTGCTATACAGCACTTCAGTGTGATGTCTATCACTAGGATTAATCCATTTGTACCTCAGATTGCATCCAAGGTCTGAATGAATAAATTACTCTGCACCTGTTTTTTTAGTGAGAATTTTTGCCTTTTCTTAAAGAGTTTCTGCAGAGCAATGAATTGCTTATTCATAATACCTGCCAATGCCTTTCTGTCTAAAAGAGTCGTGATAATCCAAGTACGATAGTTACTTACATTGATTGCTTTTGGTTTTCTTAGAGTATTTTTTGGTTGTTTGTCTATTTTTGTTTTGCTTTGTCTAATGTCTGGTTAGCAGCTGATTTTAAAATATCCATAAATTTAAATGAATTAGGATTTACAAATGAGTTGCTATACAACTCATTTACAACTCACCCTCCTATTAATTACTATTAACAACCATTTCCAGCATTTTGCAGGGTTCTGTAGAGAAGATGGGAGTGGGACGGTACTATGTAAGGGCTTGTTCAAGAATCAGATTACCACCCGTCTCCTGACCTGTAGGAGGTGCACTGGGAAAGTATAGAATTCTGTGGGGTGTCAGTGCGCTCACAGTGGGAGACCTCTATGTTCTTATGTGTCCTGTGCTTATCTCTGTGATTAGTGTGGACTAGCAGAACCAGAGCAAAGTCAAAATATCTTACACATCTGGACTGTGGGGACTGGAAGCACCGAACTAGGTGATGTTTTCAATCTCCATAGTTACAGCCCTAGGGAAGTTCCTCGGCAATGCCCACTTGCCTTTCTCGGGCAAAGAAGGTGGCCCTATTATTTGGCATTTGTCTGGTGCATGTACATTGGCGTTTAGGTCTGACAGTATTACATCCCACCTGTTCTGCAAAGGGAATTTCAGTAAAGTTCTTGTGTTTCTAGTAGATAGCCTTCCTCCTCCTTCCAGACTTCTGCCAGGAATGTTGTTGTTTTTGGTGTGTGTGTGTGGGGGGGTGAAGCTAAATATGTTTACATGTGCAAGTGATGGGCATACATCAGCTGTGTAGGAAATGTCTTATTGTATCATACGCATACTTTCCCCCCCCCCCCCTGCTTGTTTCTTGCAAGTTTTAACAGTTACCCTTTGAGGATTTCCAGTCTAGCTTATCAGAATCCACCAACAGCCTTTTTTGTAATATTCGCGTTTCCCTTTTGGTTCAGCCGAGCCCACTGACAGATCATTCAAATTCAATTGTTTTATGTCTAAGCCGAACAGCTAATTAAAGTAGGGATGATTAACCTGACTGGCAGTGTCGCTCTCTCTCTCACTCTCTCCCCCTTGCTTTCTCTGTCTCTCTCTCTCTCACTCCCTCCTGTTCCAATCAGTCTTTTTCTCACACACTCACACACACACACACACACGCACACACTGTCTTTTGCTCTACTGTTGTGTGTGTGTGTGTGTTTTTTTTTCCTCCTCTCTCCTAAACGTGGTCTGCTTGCTGATGGCAGAATGGCACTCGGAGATTTGTGCATTGTGTCTGGTTTCCTACGGGCAGGCTGACCCAGTGCCTCTAGGGACTTATCAATAGACCACTCAGAAGAGACAGAGACAGGAGAAAGGAGGAGGGGTGGGGGGAGACAGAGAGAGAGAGAGAGAGAATCAATATCAAGAATAGAAGGAGCTCCGAAGCCATTTTTTTTATTTAAAAAAAAAAAAGTGTATCAGGACTTGGGAAGAGGGTGACAAAGAAGGTTTTTCAAAGAGGCAGTGGAGGAGGTTCTAATAAATTTGGAAGGATACAGTTCCCTGTCTTGGGGAAAAAGGAGAACTCCTGGCTGATTAGCATTCACACCAGGTATGAGATGTTCGCTACCCCTTATCACTGTGTCGCAACCGAAAGGGAAAGGCGCTTCCCCTTTTTTTTAAAATCCCCCCCCTTTTTTTAAAAGAGATGGATCCGAGCGTGTATTTTGGCGTGTTTGTTGTTGCTTTGAAGGTGGGGGGGTGGTGGAGGAGGAAAGAAGAGCTTGTGGGCATTTGGTGTGACGGGAGCAGGAAGAATGGCAGCAGGGCAGCAAAGGGGGAGCAGAGTCTGGAGTAGGTCCTTCTGCTCGGGCGCCCCCCCCCCCGCGGGGTTACCCAAGTTCATCCCGAGCAGGTGGATTAGGCGGAGAGTTACTTAACGCTTGACCGCCAGTTTTGCAAAAAAAAAAAGAAAAGAAAGATCCCGCTTCCTATGTCTGTTAAAGGAAGCGCCGATCTCTTCCCCCCCCCCTTTCCTCGCGCTGCTTTGCTCCCTCTCTTTCCCCCCTCTTTTCCTAACCAGACAGCGGGAGGGTTTCTGGCTCCCAGCCAGCCCAAAAGCCTCTAAGTGTTTTGCACTTGTTTCAGGGAGTCGCTGCCCGGGGATTTTTTTTCCCCCTCTCTCTCTCCAGCATTTTCACTAGAGAACAAAGAGTTCTTTGGAAAGGGGGGAGCGCAAGCTTAACGCCTGAGATATGCTCCCCCTTCTATTTTTAGGGGCTTTCCCCCCCCCCACTAAAAGAAAAGAAACAGTGGCAGCACCGGGGGGGGGGAGAGAGGGAGGAAGCAACCCTAAGATTTAAAAGGAATGTGGCTCCCTTGTCTCTTCTGAAATATATTTTCCCCAGTTAGCAAGGAAGGGGATCCAAATCAGGCTGGAGGAAAATACCTTTTTAATATTTAGCTGTGGCTTTGCTAACTTTTACGTGGTAGCATCCCCTGACGTAAAAGTTAGGTTCTTAAGAATCCCCCCCCCCCACCTTCTCCTTTCTCTGTTTCTCAAAGACAGACCACCTGGGGAATGGAGGAGGGAAGGGAAGGAACTAGTGGGGAGTAAATGAAGAAGCAAGGGGAAATTCCTTCTTTCACTTTTTGCTGCCAACTTCACAAAAAGTTTGTAAAGGTTTGGGAATGTGTGTAACGGAAAAGGATGGAGGCAGTGGTGCATAGATCCAGAGGCTGTTTGCTTTGGCCTTATGTTAACCATGACACGATTATCCATCTTGAGAGGTTTGGTGGGGATGAAATTTTTGTGCCTTTCTCTTCTATAGATAAAACAATACCTATAGAACGTACCTGACATCTGTGCACAGTGGAACTACAGATCATATTTATATTCTGGATTTCCCCCTTTATTTATTTGTATTTTATGTGTACAGCTACATTATTCCATGTACCTGAACCTGTATTCAGCATTGCATAATATATTATGACAATACCACAATATGAGATGCATAGTTGAATTGTAATTTAGTAGTGTATAGTAGCAAATATAGGCAGTTCTACTGTTATGGAATATGTCTCAGTATATAGACTCAGGAAGTTACAAGATCAAAGAAAGGGTATTTTTAATCAAAGTCATCCTAATTAATTAATTTCTAGTTTTGTCAAAATACTACTAAAATACTACATATGTTGGTTCACCAAAGAGCAGCACAACAGTGTATGTGTTTGTTTACTGTGTATTTATGTATATATATATATGTGTGTATGCAAAACATGGAACTAGATTGAAAGTAATTATACCAATTGTTTTTTGCCACACAGACTAATTATAATTACGAGTTTTTTTTTCTTCGATCATCTCCGTAAAGAAATGATCCATTAAAGTCACATATGTGCCGCATATATTTATATAACACAGATTTTGGCAGCTCCACATACTTACTAAATGTTAAACATGTTTATGTTTACTCAAGAGGTACAAAGACAAGTTTGTCCCACAGTTAACTGCTGTAATTCTGGAGTAACTTAATTGCAGGAACTGGAGTGAAACCAGCTTCACAGTGTAAATGTAAAGCATTATCAAGTCTAACCTTACTGTGAAGGACTCCCTCAGATTTATGAAAAGAGGACAGAGAATATGCCAACATTCCACTTCCAATATTTCAGCCTCCTGAAAGATACTTTTGACCATTTATTTACATTTTTAAAGTTACCTTTTTTTTCTTTTATCCCAACTTATGCATTTTTGTGGTTTTATTATTTAGTTGCTGTGCTTTCTTGTGCCTTTAAAAATTAAAATACAATTAAGTGACTAAATGAGTCTTGCCATTCTCATAGGGAAAAGCCAACTTTTCTATACCTGCTTAAGAAATCCTATTCCTTTTTTGTTCTTTTACGTGGTATGTGTCCATTTTGTGCCTGTAATCCCAAAGGTGGCAACAGGAGGGAGGGGTAGTCCGTGCCAAAATCTACATAAGTCCCTTCAGTCTTGACTAAGAGCATCTTCCACCAGCTATCTTTGCATCCAGAAGTACAGTGAAAGATGATAGTTCTTTTTCTAAGATTCTTCATGGACCTGACCTAAGACTAAGGCATTCACAGTAGAAGAGAAAAGAAAGAAAAAGAGACGAGGGGGAAAAAAGGAAAACAAGGAAAGAAAAGCTCTTTGAGCAGGAACACACTGGCTCTTTCTTCCTGCAGGCAATCCGCTCCAGCTTCTGGCGACGTGTCCTGTACTATCAGATATCATATGACTCTTTAGTTGGACTCCCGTTAGCAGAATAGGCCTGTTAGAACTCTGTTTGTTTTCTTTTCCTTTCATTTCCTTCTCCCCTGTTCCCTCCTGGTTTAATGTCTCTGTGTGTATTCTTTTTATTTTCTCTGCTTTTTGTTCGCATGTTTTGCATAAAGACAAAGCATTAATTAATTCCATACTCTGTTTTAAGTTACCTGCCCAAATTAAATTTCACTGCAAGTTGTGTATTATCCTTCTTATCTTTCTATTGCTCTTTCTTATGCATGTACATTTATATGTGTGTGTGTGTGTATAATATTATTTCTTTTTTTTTCCTTTTGGAAGATATGGCAGGTGTGGAGTCACCTTTGCAGATGTGTGTAAGAATCTTAGGATTTTGATCAGCATACCATTTAGATGTGTGCTGGTGCTTGCACCTTTGCAAGCTTGTTCATATGAATATTTTTTTTCAAGAATAAGTTTTCAGGATCTATATGCAGAAATGTATTCACCCATGAACTATACACAAAGTATAGTTCATGGTTTACCTGGAGTGGATTATAGTTAGGAATCAGGAATCAGAGCACTAGCATCTGTTCTGATGATGAACCTCTTTAATTGCCTCCACTGACTTATACATGTGATCTAAGGAGACCCATAGCATTTAGCAACACTTGCCTATTTTAGCTTGCAACCCTGTGCTGACTTAACTGGGAATAAGTTGCTTTTCATTTGTTCAGACTTATCGCTAAGTTATAATGCACAGGATTGGTCTGTATATCATATGCAGTGTAATAATCTGAAACTATCTCCAGTCTCAGCTTCTTGGCACCTGCCTGTTCCATTTTGTACCTACCTTTTCCATTTTGGTTTCTAAAATTACTTTTTACATTAACCCTTCAAACTTAGGTTGGTAGCATAGTGTTATAAATCACATTGTGTACATTTGAGGAAACTTTCTCCTTTTCTGTGGTTCAAATATAAACATTTAATGTTACATACTGTGGGACAATACTATGATCCAAAGAATCAAGGTATAGAATGCCGGTGTCTGATTTATATAGATTTTTTTTGTTCCAGATCCTTGCTGCATTCCCTTTCAAAGTGCAAAATTCTGAGGTCTGAGTTTGAAGTTCTTCTGAATTTGCCTGAGTAAGGATTTATAAACAAATAGTCACAGTGGGAAGAAGTTCCCAGAATTTATGCATAGTGGCTAAGACTTGTGAGCTGCTAAGTCCCTATTTCAACCCTTGCCTCAAAAGCCACAAATTCACTAGGTATTTTGAGGCAAGCCATTTCCCGACCTCAGGCCTCCACCTGCAGTATGGGCATAATAATAGTGCTGTCCTGTCCTGCAGTGCTTTTGTAAATATCTGTGAAACATTTTAGTGGCTGAAGTTTGCTCTGCAAATGCTGAGCGTTTATAATCATTCTGCTAACTAGACACTGCCTAGCATGCGGCTATAGTTCCAGTATAGTGGTAGAACAATGTTGGTCCGGGGTTTCATGTCCTCTCTAACTTAGCAGCATGCTTTCATACAAAAATTACCTTCTCTTGTACTTATTCTTAACAGATTTTTAAAAATCTGTTTCCCTTCTTTCCTTTCTCCTTCCCTCCCCCCAGTAATCTGAACTCAACTAGAGATACTCTCTGGCCTCTGAAGACATGTTAGAAGCTTTTTACACTCTAGCTTCATTTTAAATATTTCATAAATATTTCAACTACTAGTTTCTTTCTGCTTGAAAAATATTTAGTGTGAAATAAGTATTATAAGCATATGACAATGGTGCACACCTGAAACGCATAATGCATCGCATTCCTTATTAGTTTGTTAACATACCAAGGCTCTGATTAGTCATCACTATTTAATAGGTCCAAGTACATTGCTATTTGTAATCATATGTTTGGAAGGCTTTGGTTACAAGCAGTGGGGGTTGGAAAATTCCCAGACAGTCGGTTTCCTTCGTTCCTAAGCAATTTGATGGTGGTACCCATTCAGAGCTGGCATGTAATAAATCTGATGCTGGATTTTCAAAAATTAAGGCTGCCATTTTGGAATTTAAAATGTTTTTTTTTTTTTTTTATCCATCTCACCGACTGGGTGATCAGTACAAAGATGGAGGGAAGGGGCAAAATTCAGAGCTGTGTCATCTTTGCACAAAATCTGCCCCTCTTAATAGATTTACGCTAAGGGACTGGTCGGAAATCCATTCAGAACAAGTATCCCATCGTTTTGACACTGACGTTTAGGCAGAACTTTCAAAATGATTACGGTGACATAACCTTCCAAGCCCACTGATTTCGGTGGACTCAGAAAGGTGTGACTCTGTCCAGGATTTCAGTGCAAACCTTATTCAATGGATTGTGATGTCGACTTTCCTCAGATGACAAATATATCATTAAAGTTATAGCTGAAAGGACAGAAATGTAGGGGGTTGCAATGGTAACTTGCTTTGAATAGGGCCCAAGATTATTGCTGGTTTTATTTTAGTGGAGTCCAGGACTTCATCTAGGTAATGTATGCTCCATTTTATTTTTAAGAACCAAGCCTAGCAGAGCCTGATGATTATTTAGATGGAAGTTTGCCAAGGGGAAAACCAGTTTGTGTAACACTTGTGTCATTGGTGCAACAGAGTGTTGCTTAAAGGCCAGTAACAGGATAAATACTGAGAGGAGAAGCAGATTTTCCTTTATTATGATAAGCTGCCCTGCTGCTTTCAGATGCCAGAGATTTCTACTTTAATTTCTTGCTGAAATGGAGTCCTTTTATATAAGAATAATCTTTCCTTTGGCATTTGTTCACTTGGTTGCATTCTTGTATTCAAGGGTAGTCACAGTAAGCTTTGCAGTTTTGTGATAGTTGTTCCACACTTACTTGTCTCCTTCTTTGTCATCCTTATGTGATGGTCTTTCTTCCTGGTTTTTCAGTAATAATGGCGACTACTATGACAACTAATCATCATCATCATTATTTTCAGGGACTGCTGGTGAGCCGAAATGTTCTCATTCTTGCATCTTTCTTTATATTGCAATATAATAGAAATCGGAGTGAAATAAGCATATGTGTGATTCTATACTAAATCATAATAATTTTTTATTTTTAGTCTGAGGATTAAATATAAAGTTCCATGGCACTGGGTTTTCATACTGCAGTTATTGTACTTTTTCATATGATACATATCTACTTTTTGTTAAGACCAGGTGTATCCTTCCTAATCAGTCCCTTTCTCACATTACTAAGCATGTCTCAACTTTTATATATTAGCTGTTTTCAAACTCATGACTGCTTGATCCTTAGGGCCATTAAAAATCTATATCTGAATCTTATGGTTTCAGTTTGTGTGTGGCAAGGGTGATTTTTCTTGGCTGTCTTTTTTCTGTAGTTAAGAGTCTTCGTTTGAATTTTGCATTTAAGATACATTAAATAAGAATTTGTGCTTACTGCTGTTCTGAATGGAATTGGAATTGTGAGCTGAATTGGGCCCGTCCATTAAGAATTCTCTTGGCATTTCTCAAAGACTTGTTTTATGCTCAAGCGGTCCTTTAAAGTTCTGACCATATTAAGAGCAGAAAAGAAGCTATTCGGTTAATGCAGTCTTTTCATTACACTAGATAATAAAATTTCTCTGTGACCTGTTAATCTCTGCTAGGTATCCCAGAAAGCCTGTAGATCTAGAGTGAGAAAAATTCTACTCCTTCCCTACAGAAAATAAGTTCTGTGATTATTTTTCTGGCCTGAGAATCAGGACATTACAAACAAACAAAAAATATGTGTAGTTAGAAAGTTGCTAAAGTGTTTGCATGTGAAGAGATTGGCTTTTGGTTTCATATATGTAAAAATTCTCTTTTTCTGAGCTTTGAATCCTTGGTATAATTTTCATGTTGCAGAAATTGTGCAAAAATTCCCATTGCCTCAGTACAGTTAATGTTGAAGTAAGCAAAATAGGGCAGCTCTGCTACAAGTTTCCTTATGATTAAGTTCTTTAACAAGTTGCTTTCTGTTTCATATCAATATTTTTGCTTGGAGTTGTTTGCTTTTTAAAAAATGTATTATTCATATCTTAGGGGCAAACTACACATTATATTTAAATGTAATACAACGAATTTCAGATCAGCCTTGGGAGACTGATTTTGAATGGAGAAGTGGAAAAAGTAAAGGGAACATTTAACTTTTTCCCAACTAGCTAGTAACCTTCTCAAAATCCCCCTTCCAAGCATCTTTCACCTTCCAGGTCATTTAAATACCTATAACAATGTTGGGGTTTTGTTATGTGTAGTAGTTTGCCCAAGAAACCTATCAACTTCACACCCACTTAGCTTCTCTAATAATGCAACACCAGATTTTGCTTTTGTATCAGAATACCATGACACTTTGGTTATAAAACTGTGGACTAGATAAGAGTAGTTTCAGGTGAATTTACAGATAGTTGGAGGCACTTCATCAATCTGGAGGAAGGTTTCAAGTAGGGGTGCCACTCTTCAATATTTTTATCCATCACTTGGATAAAAGGGTAGATGGAATCCATATCAAATCTGTAGGAGTGACACAAAACTGGGAGGGATAGTTAACATCTTAGCAAGTTCATTTTGAAATTTATTTCGATCAGAAAACTTGTCTGAAACTAACAAAATGAAACACAGCAGAGAAAAATGCAAACTTCTGCTTTTAGGGAGGCTGTGGAAACTGAGAACAGATGCCTGGAGGCAGTTTTTAGGATGGTTGAGGGCTAATAAGCTGAAACTTAACCCTGACACATGAACACATGCAGCTGCCTTATACTGAATCAGACCCTTAGTCCATCAAAATCAGTATTGTCTACTCAGAGTTGACCTTTGAAAGCCCTATATGGTTTGGGGCCAACATACCTGAAGGACTGCCAACTCCTTTATAAACCTACCCAACCACTACAGTGATCTTTGGAGGCTCTGTTTTGGGTAGCCTTACTTTCTGAGATTAGATGGATGAGAACCCAGGAGTAGACCTTCTTAGTCATGGCACTGAAACTCTGGAACTCTTCCCAGGGAGATTAGTTGCCATCTTCCACCAGCTGGTGAAGACATTTTTGTTTCATTTGCTGTTCCCTCAGTGATCCTTCCTTCCTGCCCAGTGTTTTGTTTTTATGTCTTTGTATGTCTTTTAGTTCTGGTTTCACTTGTTTTAATGATGTGTTTCTGGTCTTTTTAATTGGTTTTTATAGTTGTAAAATGTGATTTTATTATGTGTGTTTTAATTTGTTCACTGCCTTGGTGGTTGTAAATAAATAAATTAGGAGAAAATTCCTGTCAGTGGAACCATAGAAGTGGTGCTGGGATCTTCATTGGTTGAGGTTTTTAAGAAGAAGCCTGTCATAGTTGCTCTTGGTTTAGATTTCCTACACTGAACAAGGTTTTAGGTAGCCTATGTGGCCCCTTTTATCTCTGTAATTTTGTGAATGGAAGCTTCAGGATCATTTTTTCAACTACCAAAGTTCATAGTTGAGCACCTATATCCGTGTTGGCGAACCTATGGCACGCGTGCCACTTCCGGCACACGTTGCCCTCTCTGCCGGCACGCGCGGTTCCTCCCAGCCGCTGGCCTTTCCGGCTCTGCCCCATCCCGGATGGGGGAGGCTGTAGGCACGCGGCCGCCCAGCTGGGCCGCGGGGGCCCACGCGCACACACACTTGTGTCGGGAGGGCTGGACTCCCGGCCCGCCAGAAGCCCCCCCTGCCCCTCTTCGTTTGGGCCAGTTCAAGGGTGTCTGCCCTTCTTGCCTTTGGGGAACCTGCAGGGGAAAGGTAGGTTGTGGGGGTCGGCTCCTGCCTGGGGGGGGCTGTCGTCAGCGCTTCGCCCCCCTCCCCCCGGCCAGGCACCCGACCGCGGAGGTTTGTCGGCGGGCGGAGGGAAGGACGGGTGGGAGGGGCTTTTATCCTGCCGTCCTGACCCCTTTTCTCCCCCGCGTGTGGGGACTAGCCCCCGCCGGTGTCTGGGAAGTCCTGAGGTGGCCCGGGGAGGCCTGGGCTCGGGACAGGGGTTATTGGCCATTTATGAATGGGAGGTTTTGCCTTGGATTTGCCGCTCAGATGCACAACTCAACAATAAGCCCCCCTGCAGAGTTTTGAGAATGCAGATGGGGAAAATGTAGTGATTGTCAGTCATTGTCATGATTTAATTTTATGGATACCTTACTTACTTTTTTCCCTCCTCAGAGGCCATGTCTACCCACTGGCAATCTTGGCGATAGACCTGGACTCCGAGGAGGGGAAAAAGTCCCCCTTCAGAGGCCAGGTTTACCAATCAGCTTCTATGGGCCTCCAGAGGCCAGGTCTACTGCCAAGAAAGCCAATGGGTAGACCTGGCCTCCCAATGGGACTCAGCCTGAGGCCAGGTCTACCAATAGGCTTTTATGGTGGTAGACCAGGCCTCCAGACGAGGACTCCGGATGGGGAGGGGAAATGGCAGGGACTTACAATTTAATTTTTATCAATAAATAAGATCATTATTAAGTATGATATCAAGTTTTATTCAGTGTACCTACCTATATAGTTTAAGAAATTTGGCTCTCAAAAGAAATCTCAGTCATTGTACTGTTGATATTTGGCTCTGTTGACTAATGAGTTTGCTGACCACTGGCCTAGGGCTGTGCCGTGTTGCCGTGGTGCGCATTGGCACTTGGCGATAAATAAGTGGGTTTTGGGTTGCAGTTTGGGCACTCGGTCTCTAAAAGGTTCGCCATCACTGACCTATATCATAAAAAGGTTACATTGAAATTTTTAAAAGGAATAATTCCCACCCCACCACCCTTCTAAATGGCTTGATGAGGACTGAGCCTTCTAGAAACCATGGGATGTTGAGCGCAGTTCTGCATCAATTATGTGGGCAGAGTTGCCAACTTTGGGTTGGGAAATACCTGGAGATTTTGGGGGTAGAGTCCGAGGAGGGCAGGATTTGGAGAGGGGAGGGACTTCAATGCCATAAAGTCCAATTGCCAAAGCAGCCATTTTCTCCATGGTAACTGATTTCTATTGCCTGGAGATTAGTTGTAATAGCAGGAGATCTCCAGCCACCACCTGGAGGTTGGCAACCCTATATATGGGAGAGAAGAAAAATATGGGGAGGGGATAGGGAAATTGATTTTTTTTAAAGGCTTTGAACACTTAAGAGTATATTGAAAGGAAAGACTTTGGTCAGGGATTTCCAGTTATTTATGCCCACATAATTCCACTCAGGCCCCAAATTTATCTGATTTTATAAACATTTTGTATACGGATCCAATGCAAGACAATATAAATGTAAAGGTATAGCAGAAGTAGACCTTTACTGAACACTAAATTAGAGGTCTGACATATCTACATATCCTTCACCCCTTTCCACAATTCTGAAAGCATTATAAATAGATGCAAATTATATCCTTCAACTATACCGCATTGTTTGAGTTCTAGCACATTAATCGGTATGGGCTAGAACCTGTATTGAGATCTCTTTGAACTATGACAGGTGAACTACATGTGGCTATTACACAATATACATTTTTGTTTGCCACCAAAGTGTGCACTTGATAGGGAGCAGCAGCCTGTCCTGATCATATACACCACATGTTTGCAAACATATGTTACTTATATTTGCATATTACATTTTCTAATGTGTAGCAAAGCTATCTAAATGTATGCCTAAAATATAATACGTGAAGTGATAAGAGTATTGCTTGATGCATAGGTTCATTTAGGTAAGAAGGAAAATGCTTTTAAAATTAATCATAGTAGACCTACTTTACATGCAAATTAATGTGTGTGTTCTGATGTTCACTCTGTATTCTAAATTCTTTCGGAAGATTCAGTTGGGTGCTTCTTTTTTATTTCTTCACCTACACTATGAGCAGGTATGACTGGACTAACAGATGGAAGATCTATGAGATTTGGAAATGCTCAGACTTCTTTTAATCTCCAACCCATCATGAGGCATGGCCAGTGGGCAGGTTCAGAATCTTTCCTCCTTTTTGAACTTGGTGCTGTGTAACGTCAGGTCAATTAAAAACAAGACTGTTACCCTCCAGAAGCTTATTTGTAGAGGGAATTTTGACCTGGTGTGCTTGACTGAAACCTGGGCGGGCAAAGATGAAGTGGTTCCAACTCACTCAGCTGACTCCTCCATGTTACTTGGTCCTCCATCAACCTCGAATAAGAGAAAGGAGAAATTCTTTCTCCTTCGAAAGGATCCCTGCACCAACAATACCCAGCATTGAATGTGTTGGCCTAGCTTGAGGTGCCAGGGTTAGGGTGGGTGTCTGGCTGGTTTACCATCTGCCTGGCTCACCAGCTGACACCCTGCTGAGGCTTGCCGAGGCAGTGGCTGGGTGGACATTGTGCTTTTCCAGGCTATTAGTCTTGAGGGGTTTCAATGTTCATGTGGAATCTGCTTCATCAGGGGCTGCCTCAGACTTAATGGCTGCCATGGCAACATTGGGACTCTCCCAGGTTATTTTAGCCCCCACACATGAAGCAAACCTCACACTGGATATGATCTTTTGTGCAGGGGTTGATCTGAGTTCCATGGTTCTGTGCGAACCTGTGCCGTGGTGGATCATTTCCTTGTGAAGCTCGGTTTGAGTTTTGCCCTTTCTTCCTGCAGTGGCAATGACCTTATTTACTCTTGCCCAGGGAGACTTATGGATTCAACTGGTTTCCAGAATGCTCTGTGGGATTTTTCTGGATGTGCCAGCAGTGCTCTGGATGAGCTGGCTGAGGCCTGGAACTTAAGCCTGCAGGAAGCCATCAACCAAATTGCTCCTCGACTACCTCTACACCTTCTAACCTCACTAGCTCTCTGGTATACAGAGGAGCTGAGGGATGCTAAGAAAGTGCTTGGCTAGAGCGACTCTGGCAGCAGATTAATGACAAAGAATCTAGAACAATTTATAAAGCCCATTTGAAGGCCCACAAAGTGGTAATGAAGGCAGTGGGGCAATCTTACTTCTCCATCTGCATTGCATCCACTAGTTTGCATCCAGCACAATGGTTTAGACTAATTCAGTGGTTGACGACTCCTGTGGTGGTTACTAAAATGGATAACAATTGGGTTATTAGCTGTGACTCTTTTGTGACATTTTTGTGTGGATAAAGCCTCTTCCCTCCGCCAGGACCTAGCTGCAAGGTTTGGAACCAGTAGCAGACTGGAGGCTCCACCTACCATGTTGGGTCCTTTTTTGGACTGCCATCCCAGGCAGATGTCAACAGGGTCCTGACTGAAGTTCGACCTACTACCTGCTCCTTGAATACCTGCACTTCCTGGCTGGTGAAAACATGCAAGGAGATGGTGGGAGGTGCCCTGAACTTCCTCTCTTGAGGCTCTTTTCCTAGCTCCTTTAAGGAGCTGGTGGTGACACCTTTCCTGAAAAAATATTGTTAGATGAAAGGGATCTAGCCAACAACCACCCAGTGTCAAACTTTCCATTCCTATTGAGCGAGCAATGGCTGAGCAGCTGCAGGAATCCCTGGATGAAATATTGGCCCTAGGTCCCTTCCAATCTAGTTTCAGGCCAGAGTTTAGCTTTGAGACAACTCTGGTAGCCTTGGTTGATGATCTCCAAGTACACCTTGATAAAGGCGGACCAGTGCTGCTGATTCTCTTGAATCTGTCAGCTGCTTTCGACTGGTCGGTGAGAGCTGGCTGAAGTTAAATCCTTCAAAAACAGAGCTCATATGATTGGGTAGATCCGGGGCCCAAGGGTGGCCGGCTTTACCTGCACTTAAGGGAGTCCAGCTCTCTGCAGTGAACTCTGTTAGGAGCTTAGGGGTGTGGCTCGGTTATTTCCTTACCCTGGACAAATGTGTCCAGGGTGGCGAAGAGAGCATTTCATCACCTACGCCGAGACCGCCAGCTGGCTCCCTATCTGATTTTGCCACTGTGATACAAACAACAGTCGTCTCCAGAAGAGACTACTGTAATGCATTCTATGTGGGGCTGCCTTTGAAGACAATCAGAAGCTTCAGTCGGTCCAGAACGTGGATGCTAGATTGCTGACTGGGTCTCCCTGGTCTCCATGTATAACATCAATACTTGGGCACCTGCACTGGCTTCGGATCAGCTTCCGGTGCCAAATCAAAGTGCTGGTTTTAACCTATAAAGCCCTAAATGGTCTGGGGACCGTCTTGCCAGCATGACCGCCTCTCCCCCCTTGCCTCCTTAGATCGTCATCATGGGGCCTTCTGCAGGTTCCTGGCCTGCGGATAATCGCCTGTCAACTAGCAGGGCAAGGGCATTTTCAGTGGCTGCCCCTCTCTCTGTTACCAGCTCCCCGGGGAAGTTCATGCCCTGTGGAATCTTCCAGCATTTCCATCATGCATCCAAGGCTGCTTTGTCCCAGGCAGCCTTTGGTTCGCATCATAAACTGGGGAGCTGGCTAGTTGTTTTAATCCTTCATATTGGTATTTTAATTGGCTTTATTGTTTTGTACATATTGTGTTTATTTGTATTGTATTTTTATATTTATTGTATTTCAAATGTTGTAAGCCGCCCCATGTTCTCTGTGGGGAGAGGGTGTGGGGTATAAATTAAATAAATAAATAAACGTATTGCTGCTTCACAGTTGGCTCCTTTTTTGTGAAGAATACAGGGCCAATCTAGATAAGATTCCTGAGATCCATATCATAGTTTTTAAGGTATACATAGCAGCTGCTGGGGGCAGATTCAGATGGAGACCGCAGTATGGAGATGAAGATTTTAATCCTTTCACCTTACATTGTGTTCCAATCTGGCTCACTCCCTTCCCCATGAGATATCTGTAGGTTTCCCCTATGAGTCAAGTAACCAGACTAGGTGGCAGATTGCTGCTGGGAAAATGTTGTGCCCATCCTTGTCTGGGTCCCACTCCCATGGCTGCTCTTTGCATTAAAAAAAATTACAGATTTCCAGCCAGTGCTTCTAGTTTAGCCCACAGATTAATGTTGGGAGAGTTGAACCTTGGGGCACACGCAGAGATGACGGGAAAGCATTTTGATTACTTCAAGATACTTCTGTAACTAACTAATGTTTAGCTTTATAGCACCTCACATCAACCACAAAATTAACCATTGAGCTTTATTGCATAGCCTTAAGATGATAGTGTGCCTTCCCTTAATGGCCGTGCTGATGAGTGTGGCGTATAAATGTTTTAAATAAATAATTTTTGCTCTTTAACATCTGTATGCAACCACTGGGAGATTTTGATTTGGAATGCAGTGTTATCATTTCAGAGGGTAGCTATGTTGGTCTGCAATAGAACAGTTACAGTGTATTCCTGAGCGGAATGCCTACGCCGGGCTTAGGAGGCAATGCAGTGGTGCTGCCTCCTAAGGAGGTTTTGGCCTCGCCGAAACCTCCTTCGGTGGCGTATCTCGGCCAAAGGTGGCGTATCTCGGCCAAAAAAGGGGAATTCCCGAGCTGCTTAGGAGGCTGCCTAACAGTGGCCCCACCCCCAGGCTGGCACCATGACACCCCGGGGACACCGATGCAGCATTTGCCGGCGTCCGGATGCCGGCGGAAGGCTCCGTCGTTGTCCTGGCGCTGATGCGACCAGCGTCCGGCGACCAGAATCCGGGCCTTCATGCTGGCATTGGGGGCACAACGGCAGCATATGCTGCCTGGACGCTGGCGCTGTGGGCCCTTGCACTGGCGCAGGCCTTTGCCGGCCTCCAGAAGACTTTCATCCTGGCCGCCAGTGCGGCTCAGGAATGTACGGTCAGATTCAAATCCAGTAGCACCTTAGAGATAATCAAGATTTTCAGGGTATAAGCTTTTGAGGATTAAATCTCCCTTTGTAAGACACAAGTATGAATGGAGATCGACTTTTTCTCCCAGTCAGAAGGTGAGAGGGGTGTTGTAAAGAATGCTTGTAAATTTAAATATTTTGCAAGCATTCTTTACGACATCACTTCCACCTTCTGACTGGGAGAGAGGCTCAGATCTCCATTCCCACTCATGTCTGATGGAGCTTTGGTGCTCGAAAGCTCATACCTTGAAAATCTTGTTGGTCTCTAAGGTGCTACTGGACTCAAATCTAAATGATACCATTGCTATTGTAGTAAGGGGCTGTGGCTCAGTGGTAGAGCATCTGTTTGGCATTCAGAAGGTCCCAGGTTCAATCCCAATGTCTCTAGTTAAAAATATCAAGGGGTAAGTGATTTGAAAGACCTCTGCCTGAGACCCTGGAGAGTCACTGCCAGTCTGAGTAGATAATACTAACCTTGACGGACCATAGGGTTGCCAACTTCCAGGTACTATCTGGAGATCTGCTGTTACAACTGACCTCCAGCCGATAGAGATCAGTTCATCTGGAGAAAATGGCCACTTTAGCAATTGGACTTTATGACACTGAAGTCCCTCCCCAAACCCTGTCCTTAGGCTCCGCCCCAAAAACCTCCCAACAGTGGCGAAGAGGGACCTGGCAACCCTAATTGACCAATGGTCTGATTCAGTATAAGGCAGCTTCATATGAACAGTATGTTTGTATTATTCAGGTCACTTTTCTTTTTACCAAATCTAGAAACAGACCTGGATTTCCTAAACAAATGCTGGGATGCAATTTGGGCTGGGTGAGGGCTAACATTCAACAAAGCAGAAGTGTTGACGATAGGCTGACTTACAGTTGGAGATGTGTGTGTTAAGTGCTGTCAAGTCGCTTCCGACTCATGGCAACCCTATGAATGAAAGTCCTCCAAAATGTCCTGTCTTTGACAGCCTTGCTCAGATCTTGCAAATTGAAGGCTGTGGCTTCCTTTATTGAGTCAATCCATCTCTTGTTGGGTCTTCCTCTTTTCCTGCTGCCCTCAACTTTTCCTAGCATGACTGTCTTTTCCAGTGACTCTTGTTGTCTCATGACGTGACAGTTGGAGATACCAGTGTTTAAACTCTTGACAGGCCTGAATTTCTTATAAAATCATTTGTGTCCTGGGGATTCGTCTCGACCCTGCACTGTTGCTGGATTTTCAAGTGTCAGCAGTGGCCAGGCATGCTTTTTACCAGTTTTTCCTGATGAACTTGTTGTAGCTGTTTTTCCTCATATAGGATTTTGGCCACAGTCAGCCATAGTGTAGAAACCTGTGTGGGTTACTTCATTTTAACTCTACACGGGTCTGCCTTGGAGATAGCTTAGAAACTACAACTAAACTAATGCAAAATGTCATTGCCTATCTGGGGTGAACATATTGCCCCGCTCTTAATTCACCTGCACTGCCCGCCTGCTTCCTGGCCCTGTTGACAGTGTTAATTATGACCTTTAAAGGTCTCCCCACCTCTAGTTCTTCATGCCCTCAAGACCCCACTCCATAAATATTGCAGAGGCCAGGGCTACAAAAACACAGGGCCAAGTTTTGCCCTTGTTGACCAGAGTTTTTAGACATTCAGATGATTTTATTATTAAACGTTTACTTGAGGATAAAGATGCCAACATTTCCTACACGGTGGCAAAGTTCTGTTACACTGCCACTAGAGTGCGAAGAGCTCGGGTTAGCGCATCAAAATTGTAATCCTGGCTCTGTACTGATCAATTTTAACAATGTTTTATCTGCTGGTCAAATGACTGTAAATAAATAAACTGTAGCTGTAACGGGACCAAGCTAGTGGTACTCACTACAGAATATTCTCCTGGTGAGGTGCTTCAGGCGCTATTTATTTTTCACCACTAGGTGAAAAGCTGGCTTTTTTTTTTTAAAAGAAAGCTTTCCATTCAGGCTGACTTGTTTTGTTTTAACTGACTGCATTGTTTTTAACTGTGGAATTTTTAGCTGGCTGTTTTATTACAGTTTTAGAGTAGAATTGTTATGATTTCATTGTGTTTAGCTTGTCTGTTGTGAGTTGCTTTAACAGCTGGCAGAATGCGACAAATTATTTTAAATAAATGCATATTTTGTTTTACAGGCAAGCAAGCGTCTCTACTTTGCGGAAGGTCCATGCTTGACCAAATCTGCGTAAGATCCAACGAGCAGACTTCCCAGATCCCACTTTTTGGGCTGTTCTAATCACAAGCTCTTGCTGCTTCTTCAAATGTAAGTTCTTACTTATGTTGTCTCTCTTTTTCCCTCACCATGTTTACGTAAGAAAAAAATTATACCCTTTTTGCATTGCTTTATTAAGGCACAAAGGAGAACATTGAACGTACATAGATAAATATAGATTAGCTGATATTCCATTAACACCTTTGTTTGATGCATTCTTTTTCTTTATATTTTAACCAGCAAGATATGGTTGGTTATGCCTCCTGGTAGAATTACAGAGTAATTTTCCACACACTGAAGATTTTGCCATTTGTCTTCACCTAAACCTAGAGATCATTGAGGCCAGTTTCCATTCAGAAAAAAAACTCATTTAAAAATGAAAATAGATCATGCAACCCTGAAGGGGGATTGTCCAGCTGCACAGGAGTTAGCGTGACCCCTACGCAGTCCGTGCCGCTCATGCCATCCAAAGTGGCACAGACACTGGTGCAGGGAGACTTATGCTGGCTCCATGGATCGATGTAGTAGTGTGAGGCTCGGGTCCCGGTACTGCCTCCCTGGCAGTGTTTTCCTGGTGTAAGTGCCCACACCGTCATCTGGGGGGGCGGGCGTTCTCAAGTTCAAAGCTGCCTTTAGGGAGCTTCCTAAGCCTGTTTACCCTGGGAACGTGCTGTTTTGCGGGCATGGAGAAACCCAATGTGGGAGTTTCACAAGGTTTTGTTTAAAAAAAAAATCTTGTTTTTTTCCGGTCTCTCAGGAGGTGGTGCGGTGTGGTTGTGCCATTCCCAGCCATCGCATATCTATCCCCCAGTCAGGAATTGGCTGGTAGTCTCCACACTATGCCCGACAAGGATGTAATTAATATGTGAGTTTGTGCTTTGTAGTTCACTTGAGAGAAAATAAAGCAACCCATTAATTCGAATACCTCAGAGTATGTTCACATATGACAAAATACTGTATGGAAGCACTTCCATGTAAAAAATATCAGGTGGTCCACATGTAAATTTATACTATTTTACTGTCACAAATCAATGTATTTTAATGCATGTATATATTATGGGAAGCCAGAATTGATTTCCCAGAGCACGTGTACCTGATGCAAATGTAAAGCAATGAATTTTATATATATATATAAAAATAGTCAAAAGCTGGGGCATGATTTCTCATCATGGGAGCTACATCCCTAGCACAGAATAAGTGAAACCATCCATTGAGTGGGATGGTGGGCTGTGGGGATTATGTTGTTCCTGCACCAAACTGATACCCACCTTGGATTAGGGGGGAAAGACATAATGCTAGTTATAATTTGTGTGTTTTGGGGCATATATGTAAAACAAGCGCCTAGCATTGTCAGCTGCCCTAAGAAAAAAAAAGTCTAGTCTCTTTAATAAAGGCTCAGTTTATCAGGTGATGATATTTACCTCCAAGCCAAGAAAAGCTTCATCTCCTATTCAGATGAAGAACTGAACATGCTTTTCTTCTTTCATAAGGTATACCCTCTACAGGAAATCCCTTCAACCTCCATTACTTTTCTATAATGATCATGCTACAATTGCTAAAGGGTATGTGCACACCCACTGTCCCCCGCAATCTGTCATATGGGTAACTGTTTCCCTTTTCCTTTTTAAATAACTTTCAGTAGAGAGTTGAGAAATGGTGAGAATCTTCTCAACTTACTGGCATCTTGTTTGGAAATTTGTATGATTATGCCCTGAACAGGAAATGAAAAGTAACCTCTACAGAGTAAGCACATACAGCCTTTAATATTAGCCAAGGCAGCATGGCTGAATAGGTGTGTTATGTGTGTAAAGTGCCATTAATTTGCAGCCGATTTATGGCAACCCCAGCCAAGGGACTTTCAAGACAAGTGAGAAGCAGAGGTGGTTTGCCATTGCCTTCCTCTGCATTGTTTTCCTTGGTGGTCTCCCATCCAAGTACCAAGGTGTGATGAGATCAGGCTGTACTATATCATTCCACATCTGAATAGGTGTGTTAGGATAAACATAATCAGCTCAGCATACATGCAACAGCCATGATGGGACAACTGTTGTGTTGTAAATCAGCAGAGTATAAACTGGGGATATATTTGGGATGCAGTTTTTGATAACAAGGCTATGCCAATTTCAAGTTTCAGAAACACCACAAATTAGACAACTCTTAGATTCTCTTAAAAGCAGAGCAGAGAATTTAAAAAAAAAGATAAAAACTATATGCTTTAACATATTTAAATCAGTTCAGACCAGCAAGGACAGTTTTTTGATTGGGTTAAGGGATATGGTTGGGATGGGGAGTACAGAAAGCAGTTGGAATTTGAGTACAAGGAGACTTGTCTTTTTACCATGTGAAAAGTGGAGGAGGTAGTATTGAACTGTTGCTTAGGATGTGGATGTTTAAAGTTTTTTACATACAAAGCATTCAGTAAAAAGAAGCTGTGTCCTTTGAGGCAGTTGTCTTGTTTTTCCCCCACTTTAAATTATTGCACTTGATGCTATTAGTAATAATTTAATAAAGCTTAGGGTATACGAGAATCACAGCAGTGTCTTGGGACCAGAACATTTTATAGATATCTAGATGAGTGAACTTTGCTGCTACTAGTATTTCTGGATGGTGGCTGAATCATCCTGATGGCATTCAACAGGAACCAGCTGTTGACAATATTAAAATGCAAGCATTTATTCCTCTAGAGAGACAGTAACATCTGCAAAGTTTTCCTGTCTTGATAATCCCACAGAGCATTCTCTACTAGTTTTAACTTTTATTCTCATTTTTATACATTTTCTTTGGAATCTCTTCCCCCGCCCCCCCCCCTTAGGATCCGCATAGGGGATTCTTATGGTTGCGTACATATCTGTCCCTGAAATTAAAAATATAAGTGTTTTAGAAAGAATTGGAAGTTCATGTCTGTAAGGTAGTTTATTAGTGTAGAAGGGGAAATTGGCTTTTCCTTGTTCCTTGGGGCATTTTATGAAGATGGGATGAAGGAAGAGGCTATACATATAAAAGATGCTTCTAAAGAATCCATGTCATAGATAGTTGAATGCATTCTTAACGTTCTCCTCTTGTATTTCTCATAGTTTTCCCTCTGTTATTTTAAGCAATTTTCTTTCTCTCTTTTATCCAGTAAAATACTTTTGACTTTTATGCATTTAGCACACAATTTAGGCAGGTTTGGTACCCTGACTCCAGTCTAGCTCAGGTTTATTTATTTATGTCTTTTGTTAGCTTAGATCATGGGTCGCAAAAGTGCGGCTCCCGAGCCGCAGGCGGCTCTTTGAGCCCTTGAGTGCGGCTCTTTCCATGTGCGGGCCCGGCTGAGTAGCGAAAGGGGCGGGGGGCGGGAGAGAGTCTGCGCAGGAGGCGCTTGGGTTACGTCGGAGCGACCACGTGCCGCTGCTGCTGGCTGGCCTGCTGTGGGGATTGGGGGTTTCTTAAGCAGTGGAGGGAGCGGCCGCTGTTTAGATATTTGAGGCTCGAGAGAAATTCTCATTGCTTTGGACGCGCTTCGCCCGGACGAGGAAGCCCCGCGCGGCGCCTTTCTCACTTGAGGCTGCCTGCAGCCCGGACGGGAGGGGGAGGCAGAGAGCGAGCTGCCCCGGCGGTTGCCACCTCTTCCCTCTCTGCCGCGCGGGCCTCTCTTTCGGTACGGCCGCTCTCGTCCCCTCGCCCCCAGGGCTGCAGAGCGAGCCCAAGGCCGTGCTCAGGCCGCCCCTGGGAGGGGGGAGGGGGCTGGCGCCATGGCCTCGAGGGAGGGAGGGAGGAAGGGGCAGTTGGGGGACTCTCCTTTCTCCCCCCCCCCGTGGAAGCTGCCTGGGCGCGTGGCCCTGCCTGCCTGCCCCCCCAGCCGAGGGGGGGGGCTCCTCCAGCCAAGCTACTTTGCTCGGGCGTCTGCCTGCCCTGAATCTGGAGCCCGTAGGTCCCAGTATGGTAGGGGGGGTGAGCACCTGCCCCTCCCTCTGGCCAGGAGGGAACTGGCATGTCCTTGGGCGGGGGGGGGGAAGGATGGATGGACTGTGTATCTCCCTCTCTCCAGGGAGGGAGGAAGGGGCCGTTGGGGGACTCTCCTTTCTCCCCCCCCCCCGTGGAAGCCGCCTGGGCACGTGGGCCTGCCTGCCTGCCTGCCTGCCCCTCCAGCCGAGGGAGGGGGGCTCCTCCAGCCAAGCCACCTTGCTCGGGCATCTGCCTGCCCTGAATCTGGAACCCGTCAGTTCCAGTATGGTAGGGGGGTGAGGACCTGCCCCTCCCTCTGGCCAGGAGGGAACTGGCATGTCCTTGGGCGGGGGGGGGGGGAGGATGGATGGACTGTGCATCTCCACCTTGTTTGTTTGCATGGAACACACACAGACCAGGGACCTGCTGGCCTCTTCCTCTGTGCCTGGGATCCCTGGACATCTGGACCCTCGCTGGGTGATGGTGTGTGTGTGTGTGGGGGGGGAGAAAACAGTGGGCCTTTTTGTCTGGCAATTGTTAGCCCTCCCCTGGCCTATTACTACAGGTTGCCCCTCTTCCTGCTACTTTGTGCCTCTTTCAAAAGGAACGGTGGGGGGGTTACACTCTCCCCACAGCCATTCAGCACCCAACTGTTCAGTAGGTGCTCTACTGGTTTCTACTCCTGCTTCTTTTCTTTTCTGTTACCCAGATGGAAAACTTGGCACTTATCCTTGTTGAATTGCATCCTGTTCACATCTGCCCACTTTTCCAGTGTGTTCAGATCTCATTGAATGCTTTCTCTATCTTCTGGTTACCTGGTGTGTTCGCTGCTCCTCCCAATTTGGTGTCATCTGGAGTAGTACCTCTCTTGCCCTCTTCCAGATCATTAATAAAAAATAATGAAAAGTACCAGGCCCAGAACTGATCCCTGTGCCCCCCCCCCACTGGACACCTCTCTCCATTCAGATTAAATGCCTGCTCCTGCTGCTTTCTTCTCCCCCCCCCCGCCCCGGGGGGGGGGATTTAATATATTTATGATGCGTCCCCCTCTAAGCAACCTTTACTCTGATCTGAGAAGCGCCAAATGCGTTTGTTTTTTCTCTCACGTGGGAGCTGCTGTGAATCATGTCCCTTGCAAACTATGCCTTCCCACCCAGCCCTGGAGAGCCCGCTCTCTTTTCTAGGTCGGCTGCCCTCAATAGTCATTTGGGGTAATTTAGTCCAGGATCAGAGGAGCAGGCCTGTTAGGTTCTTTGGGGCACAGGCAGGACAGTACTGCTGCTGCAGTCATTGTCATGATTTAATGTTATGGATACCTTACTTACAAGTTAATTTTTATCAATAAATAAGATCATTATTAAGTTTGATGTCAAGTTTTATTCAGTGTACCTATAGTTTAATTAAGACTTAAAACTTTAATTAAAGTTTATTAAGTCAATAAACAGTGTACCTACCTATATAGTTTGAGTTTAAAAAATTTGGCTCTCAAAAGAAATCTCAATCGTTGTACTGTTGATATTTGGCTCTCTTGACTAATGAGTTTGGCGACCCCTGGCTTAGATCGTTTGGGTATTTGCCATCCAGACACTATAGCTAATGGACAAATTGGCCCAAAGGGGTCTGGATGGCAAGCTCCCAAGGATTGTTAAGGAACTCACCTGCAGAACTGTTTCTCTTCTAACCAGCGTATGTAACTTGTTGCTAACATTGGCCTCCCTACCAGAGGAGTGGAAAGTAGCAACTGCATCACTGTTGTTGGTTTTTTTAAAAGCCTACTTTCTCTTCTAAGTAAATATGTAGAAACTCTTATTAAAGAGAGACATGTTAAGCACATAGAGGAACACCAACGATGGAAACATGAGCAAGACTTCTGCAAAGGGAAGTCCTACCTCACCAACCTCTTGGACTTCTTTGAGCGGGTTAACAAGCATTATATCCTTGGACTTGTAAAAAAACTTTTCACAAGGTTAGTCACAAAAGACTCCTGAGTAAATTTAGCAGTCATAGGATAAATGTCATGGGAGGACAGGCCTTCTTACATATAAAAAAATGGTTAAACAACAGGAGGCAGAGTGTAGGAATAAATGATTAGTTCTCACAATGGAGGGGAGTAAGCAGTAGGATCCTACAAGGATCGTTATTGGGACTGATGCTATTTCATTTGTCTAGCTTAAGCCTCCAGAAACAGCTGTCTCAGATCTGGGGCACTGTCTGAATGGCTGTGATGAGGTGGCTGAGAGAAAACAAAGTACAACTGAATCCACACAACACAGAGGTGTTATTATGTATGTATGTTTACTTATTTAGCCAGTTTTTATTCCATCTCTTCCGGGAAGTGACCCAAGACAGTTTACAAAATAAAACATAGCCAAAGCAAAACATTATATCTTATTACTTAAAATCCAGCATTACATATCCAGCTACAACATAAAAACATAGCCCATCGAACAGCTTAAAATAACAGTTTCAGACTAAAAGCACACTAAAATGGTGTTAAAAGGCCCCGTAATTAAAAGCCAGATCAGTAAGCTGGTTGGTAAGACTGACGATCTAGAGCAGATTGCTCTGTCAACCCTAGGTGAGGGAAGTTTATGTTGTACAAATTGTATGAAGAGCTTAGGGATAATCTTGAAGCCAGATTTGCTGTTAAAGAAACAGATTGGCATAATTGCCACTGTCTTTCCTGTTAGGCTCAGATGGTCTGGTTTTGCTGATCTATGTATTTATTTTTACCTTTAATACTCACCCTGAGCCTGGCTTGCTGGGAATGAGGGCGAGCTGTAAATTTGAAAAAAATAAAAATAAAACTTGAAGGTTAGACTGTTGTGTACTCTGTGCTGAGCTGCCCTGAAAGACTACTCAGAAACTTTAATTACCCAAAATGTAGTGGCTCATCTTGCGAGTGGAGTACAGACACTTGAACATATTGCCCTGGTTCTAATATAGCTTCATTGCTTATTTATTTCTGGATTTAAATTCAGTTCTTATTTTAAAAACCATTGAGGCCTACATATCTGAAGGATGATTTTCCTGCTATGAACCTATGTGTCAGCTTTTCTCCTTGAGAGTTTATTGCTGTGCCATCCTACAAAACCTTACAATTGTCCTCACACAGTTGCAATCTTTTTAGTCATTGCCCTGAACATCTGAAATGTCTAGGGTTGCCAACTGCCAGGTACTAGTTGTAAATCTCCTGCTATTACAACTGATCTCCAGCCAATAGAGATCAGTTCACTTGGAGAAAATGCTCGCTTTGGCAACTAGACTCTATGTCCGTGTTGGCGAACCTATGGCACGCGTGCCACTTCCGGCACGCGTAGCCCTCTCTGCCGGCACGCGCGGTTCCTCCAAGCCGCTGGCCTTTCTGGCTCTGCCCCGCCCCGGGTGATCTCCAACCAATAGAGATCAGTTCCCCTGGAAAAAATTGCCACTTTGGCAATTGGACTCTATGGCACTGAAGTCCTTCCCCAAACCCCGCCCTCCTCAGGCGCCACCCCAAAAACCTCCCACTCATGGCGAAGAGGAACTTGGCAACCCTAGCCTCTCCCTCTTGGCCCCCTCTGGGGGTGGTATTCAGGTTAAATTGCCGCATTGGCACTCGGCGATAAATAAGTGGGTTTTCGGTTGCAGTTTGGGCACTCGGTCTCTAAAAGGTTCGCCATCACTGCTCTATGTCATTGAAGTCCCTCCCCCCCCAAACCCCGTCCTCCTCAGGCTCCACCCCAAAAACCTCCTGCCAGTGGCGAAGAGGGACCAGGCAACCCTAGAAATGCCTGACTAGAGAAAGTGAGAACACTCTTCCTGTTGGGTTTTAGAAGTTGTAAGGACCGCTTTGTTTCATACAAGTCTTTGTTAGTGATGTTCTATCTGTATGCTATTAGAGGATTTGTTGGACTGTTTAACACTTCATGATTTTTTTCGCTGTATGTGTATGCTGTACATTGCTTCCTTTTAGTGGGAAAGGTGGGACTGCGAGTTAAATGTTTTCATGTAATAACTCAGCCTTAACTTAAAACTCTCGGCCTTCAGACACACAGGGTCGAATCCTATCAGTGTTTCATTCCACTCTGTGTTGCCTGATTTCCCTCTTCACTGCAGCACCTGTCCAGCATGGCTTTTGTCCACACAGACCCCAGCATTTTTTTTGATGGTCAAAGGAGGTTTCTCCCCCCTATTTTACCTATGAGAAAAACCAAGATCCAACGTACATAAAGAAATGCATTGACAAGGAAGAAGTTACAGTACTGTTCAATTAAGATAATGCTTCACGTAGCTAGAGATCTTAACATTTTTTTAAGAGCTTTGTTTGAAGTGTGTTTGGGGGTTAATACCTTCTCATGCGGTTTTTACCTATTATATTTCTGATACATTGTCATATTGTTTTCTGATTTAAATTAAAGTCACACATCGGTTTTAATTTGGGAGACTGCTTTTAAATAACCTGAAACAGCGAGGCAGTTTCCATCTAACCAGCATGATTTTGGGAGCTGCCATGTCCCATTCGTGTTTCTACTGTGGGTTGATCACAGACGTTTTACTGCCCGCATGTTACTGTACAACAACTATAGTACCTGATAAGATGTCAGCCAGTCAAGGTTTTGACAGCGTATTAAATACACAAACTGTAATCCTTCCTTTGCCAATTTTATTGATAGCCTCTCTCAGATTGTAGAAAAGAGCAAGAGTCCAGTAGCACCTTAAAGACTAAAAAAAATATTTTCTGGCAAAAATATTTTTGTTAGTCTTTAAGGTGCTACTGGACTCTTGCTCTTTTCTACTACTGCAGACAGACTAACACGGCTACCCACTGTGAATTATCTCTCTGATTGTGACAGACTAGGGAATGTTGTTGTAGAACACTTGGTTCTCACCAGAAATGACTTTAATGTCATTCTTGATTCTCGTTTATCTTTATAAAGAACTCTCAGCAGTTCTGGTGTAGGCCTAGAGAGAGGGAGGTTTTGCAAAATTTAAAATTTACAAATGAAATATGTGGTCACTGAAGAAACTGATTTATTCATACCATGTGCACAGCTGTGAGTTGTGACTCACAAAAGCTCATGCCCTGCCGGAAATTTTGTTAGTCTTTAAGGTGCTACTTGACTCTTGCTCTTTTCTGCTAGTACAGAAAGACTAAGACGGCTACCCTTCATGTTTGGATAGGATTATCATTAAGATAATGTGGGCATCCCAGAAGATGGTCAGTTCAGAGGCAAATCTATCAGCTCATTCTTGAGGTGGGGGGGGCTGAAAGTGGTCTGATGGCGCTGTGGCCCCACCACCAGCATAAGTGGTCTCCTATCACGGAATAAGAGGAACTTACGCTGGTGGTGGGGGCATTTCCGTTGGCGCCTGGGCCTCACGGAGCTGCATGCCGCTCCTCTGACGCTGCAATCTATCTGGGACCTAAATCCCGGAAGAGAAATGCAGATCTGGCATGGGGTGGGGGCGTTCCCGGGAGCGGAGCTGATGGTAGTTGGCTTCGAAAGCCCCTCCAGCCCAGGAACGCACCCTCCAGCAACAGCGTTGCTGTGCCAGGTTTTTCCTGGTGCAGCATCGCTGTTTTCAATGTGGAAAAAAGCCCCATTTTCTTTTTCAAGTTTTTAAAAAGGCTTTTTAAAACCTTGTGGTGGCCAAGGAACCACTTTGGAGGCGCCGCAGCGGTGCCTCAGCTATGGTGGCCCCGGCTGCCGCAAGGCTCAGGCATGAACTGCAAGCCTGTAGATGAGAATGCAGATGTGGCTTTGTTTGGAGTTAGGGGCAAGGAACACATGCTGCCTTCCAGAAATTGTGCTGACTTACTCCCAGATGGGATAAATGTGAGGAAGGTGGTTGTTTTTCTTTTTACTTTAGCCTGTGCTTTTGTGACTGCCTCTCATGAATCTCAGTGTACCAATCTGTTCAAGGAAATTTCCCCAGAATTCTGATGTGGTGTTAAGAAGTCCTGAACCCAGAACTAGAAAATGTTCTATACAATAGGAAGAAACCGTGAATGTTGTTGGTGCAGAGAATATTGGGGTATCCCAATGTTTTATCAGCCTGAATTGTCATTAAATTAGCATCCAGTATTTTCAAGTGAGGTCCCTGCTTTTATATCCCATTGTGTGTAAATCTGGTATGGAAATAATGTGTGCACAAAGAAGGCGACCACAAAGAAGCAGAAGGTCTTTGTCTTCCTTGCAGTCTTAGTTGGAGACATTATTATTTTTTCAGTTGTATAGTGTTTAGACTGTTAATCTGGAGTCAAATTAACCAGTACAAATCTCTGTGTTTCCTCACATTTTTCTATGCTCAGTATTATTTTCAATCAACATAAACCTTCTGTATCCTCAAACACACATCTCTTTCATATACCGGCCAAGGTGTGGGCATGCTAGGAGTGACTGCAAGCATTATGGGTGAAGTCATAGCTCAGAGCTACAATAATAAATCTCATTCTCAAGGAGATGGGGAGAAAAAAGCTGCTAGTGTAAAAAGTGAGCTGCTGTTGAGCCATGACCTGCTTCTCTCATTTCCATCCACCTGTTTGCAAATGAATGAGTGAGCATGATGGTTTGGTGTTTTGTTTTTGGGAGAATTTAAATATAAGTTTTTTTTTCTAATGCTGTCCCTACCTGCACAAGGAAAGCAGGGAACCTAAACTTGAAATTATCATTTTATTGTAATTTCTAATAGGCATGTGGTAATGCAACTCATTACTGCATATCATTTCCTGACAATACATTTTGGCATCATAAACAAGAAGGAGGAGTTATAAAACTGATGGAATATAACAAGCATGCATTTTGGAGTTGTGGAAATTCATTTGTCACATTTATATTCCACCCTTCATCCAAGGAGCTCAGAAAGGTATTTTAGCCTTACCAACAGCCTTATCATTCTTCCTTTTTGCATCTTCTACCCTCCTTTGCATCTTCTCCTACTCCTAAATGTTTCTGATATCAAATATAGACACGTTTTCAAAGTAAATCAACAAAATATGTTCTGTGAAGATTTCTCCTTCATTTATTTTAATTTTTTGTTGTGTCTATTCAGTTACTAATTTGCAAAATTTAGTGAATTGTGATAGATCAGATTCTCAATCTGTAGTATGAATTAGCAAGATTTGTGGTATCAATCTGGATTTCATGCAGAATATTATCCTAATGGGAATAGCATTATCTGAAGCACATTTATTATTTGTGCTGTAAAGTAGGGTCACAACAGATAATCCAAAGGATTATTCTTTGATGTGACGTTATTATTCTAGTCAGTGTTTTCTCAAATTATGTACTCAAATAAAAGGTCATGCCACTTTTTATAGATCTTCCATCTAGCCATATTCTGTTGCCAATTTCAGAATAAGTTCCCAAGGAAAGAAAATGGGATAACAGAATTGAGTGACATGTGGTAGGCATGTTAGTGAAGTAAACTGCATGCCACACACCTGCTTTTTGGCTATGCCATGCTACAAGTTAGCATTTTGGATGAGCAATTTCCGTTCTGTTGTTTTCTCTCAACACATGGTGTTCAAAACAGTTAAAAGAAAACTGTGTCCATTTGCTCATCCCAGAAGCCTGAAATTTCAGAGGATGCTGCCAGATTAATTTTTATATATGCAGCATTTTTCGTAGATACTTGCAGAGAGGTACGGCTTATTTTTTCAAGTGGAAGTGTAATGGTTGTAAGAAAATAACTATGGTTTACCAGTATCTAACTTACTCAAAACATATAGGGACAGGTTTTCATCTTTTGAAAACAGGAATCCCCCCCCCCCCAAACTCCAATTATTTTCTGGTGTGTCTTAAATTCATCAACTTTAAACAGTAACATTTGCATTCTTTTAATCATATAGAAAATATTACAGCACTAACATTTTAAGTTAAGACTTCTACAACTTGTTGAGCATTTGTGTACAAATACTTCTTTCCTGTTCAGTATACTGCATTTTTTCATTTATTCTGTATCAACCAAAGTTCATTTACATTCCAGGCCAGTATGTTTTGTCAAGTTACTCCTTGATTGTTTTTGGGTATCCATGAACAGTAATACAGAAGTGTTTATAACAGACCTTTTTGTAGAAGATGAGATAAACGGAGTAACAAAGCCAGATAGTGAAAGTTCCCAGCTCCTCTGATTTATACTTCTGTAGGCCCAATGTAATGCTGTTGAAGTTAGTGAAATGTGAACCAGTGTAAAGCCCATGCCAGTTAGAAGATTCAGCGTGCTTACTTTAGTAAAGCCTTTTTCCTGAAATCAAGATAACAGATATTTTGTTCCACATTTTTGGCTGGTTTGCAGAGAACCTATAATTTTAAATTTTTGGAATGGAAGAATTCCCCTCACCGAGTCAACACTAATGTTCACCACCATTAAGAGATTTTTTAAAAACACCTCAAGAAATGTAACATCCAAT
Source organism: Euleptes europaea (assembly GCF_029931775.1). Classification (NCBI taxonomy): domain Eukaryota; kingdom Metazoa; phylum Chordata; class Lepidosauria; order Squamata; family Sphaerodactylidae; genus Euleptes; species Euleptes europaea. The sequence goes on from NC_079323.1 coordinate 31,325,633, forward strand.
GTTATTGAGATTGACAGTATGATTACAGGCCTTTGCTATTGTAGTCTGACTTCAATCCATACCTCATAAAAGCTAACGGCAAAAGCATTGATGTTAATGGAGCTGGACTGCATCCTGGGTTTGAATATTTTCATCTTGAAAACTATTCTGCTTATTAAAAAAAAAACCTAAAGAAACTCACTGAGCCAATAACAATTTCACCTCTGTTTACAAGCAAAGCTCTACCCTTAAAAATGGGATAACAGGCAGAGGTTACATCCCCTTTAGTCACACTTATCAGTAGTATTTAGATTATTCACCAGCCAAGCCATTGAGAAGCATCCGTACTTAACAAACTGATGGAGCCAAATGCAGTGGACCGATGAGTAAGAAAGGATCTTGCTGAGCTCCTTTGGTGCTATGGTCCCTGAAATAAGCTTTCCACCTTAATTTGAGGGGAGCTATGTGCTATTATTTTCCACCAGTATCAATAAATATCATGTGGCCAAACCTCTGTACACCAGAGCTCATCCCTTGGCAGCAGCATTGCTAGCACTATACTTTCTCAGTGGTTAAGAGCAGTGGTTTGGAGCGGTGGACTCTGATCTGGAGAACTGGGATTGATTCCCTATTCCTCCACATGAGCAGTGGACACTAATCTGGTGAACCGGGTTGGTTCCCCCCTCCTAAACATGAAGTCAGCTGGCTGACCTTGGGCTAGCCAGAGCTCTCTTAGAGCTCCCTCAGCCCCACCTACCTGACAGGGTGTCTGTTGAGGGGAAGGTGATTGTAAGCCACTCTGAGTGGTAGACAAAGTTGGCATATAAAAACCAACTCTTCTTCTTCTTCAAAAATGGCATACAAAACATAACCACAAAAAATCAGTACAAATGTGTAACTCCATCTTTGAGGTATATTTGGAGGTAGCAAAGTGCATTGAAAAACATGGTATATTTGTTTCATTTATATCGGTTAGTTTCAAAAGTTATCCATGGCCATGGTGACCCTAAAGAATTGTGCAGTATTGTTTTCCATGGCAGTAGACCAGCATGGTGAACTTCAAGCATTAGATTGGTGGTACAGAGGATGGATTATTATTTTTTAATTGCATCCTCCGTTGAGCTTGATCATTGATCATCAAGTTCTTTATACTTTTTCTGGTTATATATTTGGGGCAACTGGTTTGCTTCCATTTGTAATCATGAATTCAGAATAATACATGGAATTGTCAAAAATCCAGGCATTGAAATTAAATGGCCACATTCTTGAGCAGGTTATCAGATTTAAGTGCCCAGGGATGGTCCTTCAGGCTGTAGGTTCTAGGGTTGCACATAGTGAATATGCAGCGGAGCTGGGGCACAAGTCTGCAAACAATAAAAGTAAATTCCTCCACTGTAGGGCAGGACACGACATTCCTGCTTCCCTTAAGCTGTTTCAAGCCAAAACCCTAGCCCAACTCCTGTATGGTATTTTATTGGGGGGCCCATCATCCTTTTTTGCCCCGTTAGAATTGGTCCAATTGAAATTCTTGAGAGCCACTTTTCAACTATTAAAGGTAAGCTAGAACAGATGGGCTTTTCTCCCTTTTCACTTCTGGAGCTGGGGGCTGATCAGGCTAAGAAAATGGTGAAACAAAGAATGAGGGACATCGAGCGGCAGATGGATCTAGCAAGAACTCCCACCTTCTTAGCCCTGGATAAGTCCAGATACATTGTTGCCCCTGCCGCATATCTTTTCAATCTGGAACTAAATAGTCATAGAAGGGCCTTTTCACAAGCCAGATACTCTGCCTTCCCCTCAGCACTCTTAGAGGGCAGATATAAAAAAAAATCCCCATCTTAGAGAGAATATGCCAGTGTGATATAGGGGAGATAGAAACCATGGAGCATATTCTCATCCGCTTTCCTTACTATGAAGAGATCCGTGGCAAATTTATCCGACCCTGGATTAACAAGCTCTCTGATAACTCGGAGGCGGAGAGGACAAGGAAGTTCCTCTTGGATGAAAATCCAAGGGTTACCTTAGACACTGCTAAATTCTGTGCTGCTGTGACTAAAATTAGGAGCAAATTGCTGGGATAACATCCCCTATAACTTGTGTACATAGTAGCGCCCTCTTAAGATTTTATGTATTTTATACTTTTTATACTTTTATTTATGTATCTTATATTTTTATATCTGGAATTTCTGCTTTTAATATCAATGGGATTTTAGCCAACTGTTGACGGCTTTATTCTTTTGTATGTGACTGTCCGTGTGCTGTATTAATAAATGATTGACTGAAAGCTTTATTGATATCCAGTTTTTCACACCATAATTTTGATTGTTTAGCTTAGTAGCTATACTTAACTTTCACCCTGATTGCAAATATATTAAATGAAAGCAAGTCATTAATCTCTATGAAATCTTTTCTACATTCTGCTTAGGTATAGGATTTTTGTACTGCAGAATCCTGGTATAGAAATGGTGCACAGTGATGTCCAGATGCACCCCAATGCAATTTTATTAAAAATTATTTCAATCATTTATTTTTGTAACCACAAGTCCTCCACCACCCTGTTAGTTTCTGCATCAGCTATGTAATGAGCTATAGTATGAAATGCTCAGCTAAAGTGCTACTGTGCTTTGTAACAATACCTGCCTTTCTTCAGGAGTGTACTCCTATTTCTGAATTGTCTAGTTGTCATTTAAAGATTCAGAATTAAATAGTGTTCTAAAGAATGATGCTCTGAATGGTTATATAAGTATGAAAAAGAGAATGAGAAAAAAGTTATAATACACAGTGTCAGTTAGCAATGATGAAACTGAATTATATAAAGCAAGAAATTAAAAATTTACATTATACCTGCTGTTTTAAAAGGGTGTCCCTGATATTCATAGCATTCAGCTGGTAACTACTAAAGCTATTACTAATAGTACAAATTAAAATAAAAACGGGTACCGCTTGTTGCTGCATGGAAAAATCAAAATCCGGTTACTGGCCAGTCCACAATCTGCTTACTTTCAGCACTGGAATCACTGTTTACTTTTTGACCATTCTCCACAACTTGTGAGTAAGTAGGTTTCACTAAATATTTCTGAGAGTAAGTCAGAAAGGGGAAAATATAGATTCTTGCTTAGTGCTCCAGCTATGTCCTCTCTGGTTTTATTGTTATTGTTGTTGTTGTTGTTACTAATTTGGTCTGTTTGCAGAAACAGAATGGTATGTCACTAAAAATATAGCTGTATCATACACCAAGTAGTTAGGTAGTCAGATACTGTGGATAGTTCACCAGTTGCACAATATCAGGGAGCTATTCTTTATGTATCCATAGTTTTTGCTTAAGAGACTATGATATAGCTTTGATATACTAGGAGAAGATTAGTTTCTTCACTTGCTATTCCTCTAGTTGTTGTTTTTTTAATGGAAGTAATCATATCAATCTGCATTCTGAAGAAAAGCAAGATGATCTGAAAAAGCTTTATCTTGGTTTTCTTATTTGTGTGGCTCACATGACAAATAAATAGAGTATTATTTTTAAATATATAGATTTTCTTTGGATCATGGGTTGCTTGTTTACTTGCTTTTAAAAAAACTCATCTGAAGCAGATTGTGATGATGGTACAGATAGAAATTAAGGTCCTTGGAAAAATATTAATTGCTATATGATCATTTATTATCATCAAAGCCTTTTGAGTAAATCTTTAATACAGCAGGCATTAAACACACAGCATGTGATGGCAAGGCCTGTTTTGTTGTTATTTGCATGACCAGGAGAAATTTTTAACTTTCATTTTGTAAAGCTTGGCATGTATACAATATGATGTTTGCCCATTTTATGCAACCTAAAACCATTAAGTTGGAACTTAGGTTTATTTATGCCAAACTATAATAATAAAGCTGGGCAAAGGCTTAAAAAGGCGGGGGAGCGAGCATAAAAATTGCTTCTAGTGAGCAAATGAATAAGGAATAGTTCATTTTGGATTTGAGGATTTGGCTTCTGAAAGAAAAAATGGGTACTACTAATACTGGCACTTGTGAGGTTTTGGGGAGAGGGCTTACAGAGCAATCCTAAACAGGTAGGTAAAGATAGTCTCCTGTGCAAGCACCGGGTCATTACTGACCCATGGGGTGACGTCACATCACAACGTTTACTAGGCAGACTTTGTTTACGGGGTAGTTTGCCAGTGTCTTCCCCAGTCATCTTCCCTTTACCCCCAGCAAGCTGGGTACTTATTTTACCGACCTCAGAGGATGGAAGGCTGAGCCAGCTACCTGAAATCCACTTCCGTCGGGACTGAACTCGGGTCATGTGCAGAGATTTGACTACTGTACTACAGTTTACCACTCTGCACCACAGGGCTCCTGTCAAACTGTCTGTTCTGAAATACCAATTTGTGCCACTTTTACTATGCAATTGATTTATGTATCATTGGTTCTTCATCGCACAGCCCCTCAAGAGTCCTGAATGTCATCAGGCTGCTAATCATGCATGTTGTGTGTTCAACAAGCCATTCAGGCAAAGCCAGCCCCTCTACTGGCTGCATGTGTACCTGGTGGTAATTCCCATTGCTTTCACAAACTCATGTGAGCTGTTATAAAGAAAGACCACAGATAGTGTTAAGGTGGCAAATCCCAGTCCAGGGCCTGCAGCTTTCCTACAAAGTGGTGGATAGGGTTGCCAGGTACCTCTTCGCCACCAGCGAGAGGTTTTTGGGGCGGAGCCTGAGGAGGGTGGAGTTTGGGGAGGGACTTCAATGCCATAGAGTCCAATTGCCAAAGTGGCTATTTTCTCCAGGTGAACTAATCTCTATCAGCTGGTGATCAGTTGTAATAGCGGGAGATCTCCAGCTACTACCTGGAGGTTGGCAACCCTAGTGGTAGACGGTTTATGATTTAAGAAGAAGAGTTGGTTTTTTACCCTGATTTTCTCTACCTTTAAGGAGTTTCAAACTGGCTTACAATCACCTTCCCTTCCCCTCCCCACAACAGACACCTTGTGAGGCAGGTGGGGCTGAGAGAGTTCTGAGCGAACTGTGACTAGCCCAAGGTCACCCAGCAGGCTTCATGTGGAGGAGTGGGGAATCGAACCCAGTTCTCCAGGTTAGAGTCTGCCGCTCTTAGCCACTATACTACACATGGGAAGGTGAGATGCGGTGTAGAATTTCCCCCTTCCCATCGGTATTTTTAAAAAACATTTTTATCCAGCAGTTTACTTACAGGAGTCCTACCTGGAGAAAAAATGAATTTAAAAAGTTGCTGGTTCAGTTTCCTAGTACTGCCAACTTTGAAGGCTTTAAGAGGGGAGTGGACATGTGCATGGAGGAAAGGGGTATTCATGGCTACTAGTTAAAATGGCTACTAGTCATGATGCGTACCTATGATCTCCAGGATCAGAGGAGCATGCCTATTATCTTAGGTGCTGTGGAACACAGGCAGGATGGTGCTGCTGCAGTTGTCTTGTTTGGGGACTTCCTAGAGGCACCTGCTTGGCCACTGTGTGAACAGACTGCTGGACTTGATGGGCCTTGGTTTGATCCAGCAGGGCTTTTCTTATGTTCTTATGTACTGACTTCCCACTTACACTTATAACCATATAAAAGACCTAATTCTGCAATGTCATGGATATGTTTATGAAAATGTACAAAACAATACCGTGTTCTACCTGTCCAATATGATTAAATAAAGCAATACTTTCTGCACGGTCATTACCTGTTCATAAGTCTCATACTTGTGATTTACAGGACAATGTTCTGCCAGTCCTATCTGACACAATTGCACTGTTTTGCAGTCGGACTCAGGAGTATAGCTTGTACAGCCAGGATCCTTCACTGAACCTTCTCCTATTGGACAAGGCTCTCATCCACCAAGGATTGGGGGGGCATCATCCCCTCACTCTTTCTTCAGCCTGGGCAAAGGTTGCCATATGGGAAAGCTCCCATATGGCAGCCTCTGCTGCGTCATGACCACTGGGCTGCTTTTCCTTTTGGCTTTGCAAGCACATTACATCCCCTCTGAACATAATCTCTGTTTGGTCCCCAGAAAATAATAAGGTGTTGTGACTTGCTGTGCCCATCTCTCACCATCAGTTTGTTGCATTTTTTAACTGTTTTGAACACATGAATCTGCCTAATACTGAATCAGACCCTTGGTCCATCAAACTGAGTACTATCTACTCTGACCAGCAGCGGCTCTCCAGGGTCTCAGGGAGGGGTCTTTCACATCACTTAGTTGCCTAGTCCCTTTAACTGGAGATGCCAAGGACTGAACCTAGAACCTTCTGCATGCCAAGCAGATGCTCTGCCACTGAGCCACAGCCTCTCCCCTCCCCTCCTGTAGTTTTAACTACAGTGATTCAGTTCATATAATAATTACATGCAAATACAATCACAGCTACCTGCTGAAACTTCTAAAGTTCTGTTGCCTTCATTCAAGTAAACATTGTATACTGATTTGAATAACAGCATCACAGAAATGACTATATTGTATGACATTGCTTACTATTTGGTGGTGATGTTCATAGCATAGGCATCATAAGGAGGGAGGGACTGCACTATGCTGCTGTAGAGATGCAAGTGTGTCCTCTGTTACACCACCTGGAATATCACAATGGAACTTAAAGCTAGACCTGGAAATACTTCTGTACAGTTAGTCCCACTATGGCAATGAAGCAAGACTCTTCTCAGCGGCTGCTAGAGGCTTATGATCTTGCAAAGCACCGCAAAACCCAGCCCCACAGATTGCAAACCTCCACTGTCAAACAGTACACCTGCCCCTTAAAACCCTTATGTATCTGACAGCCTAGTTAAGGTGTCAGTGCAGACAAGGTCTAAGGCAGGAAAGGGCCTGTACAGTCTGGCACATGATAAGAAACTGCTGCAAGAACCTAGTTCAAAGACTCTGAATGTTGGTGGATCTGTATTACTTAAAAGGATAAAAGTATGGATGTACATGATGATAAATTTTAAATGTTATGCTTTGTGTTGTGGTAAATATTTGGTGGTTTATAGTATGTTTGGTGTCATCTTGGATAGTACAAAAACAAGAGGAGCAGGGTGATGTGCATATGAGACAACGGGGTCCTATATAGTATTTCATGCTGTTTCTTAGACTGTGCTGCTCCAGGTTTTGTACAATTACTGTAACTTCTTCTGTGCTAGCCTCCCCCTGATCTCTGGGAGCTGCTTGCTTTAGGTAAAAGACAGTGGTGATGAGAGTGAGAAATCTGATGTTCTGGAAAGAAATGATTGCTCAGTTCTGAATGGGATTAGATTGGCTTTAGTTCATCAGGGGAAGAGTTTGGGGATGCTCCCAGACCCTGCCTTTCTTTTTGGAGGACCAAGTTGGTGTTGTTGCTGCCTAAGCAGGTGTATTATCAGTGCAAAGCTGGGCAGAGTCGCACCATTCTAAGCCATGGATTTAGAAGAGTGTAACTCAGTTTGGGATTGTACTGTAAGGCCATTTATGCGTGGCTGTTTCCTCCTGGTCACCCTGTGGACTACTTTGGGGCTTTGCTTTGCTTTGCTTATGCTTGCATTTTCCGACCATCAGAGGTCGCCTTGCTCTCCCTGCGTTTTTTGCCTGTATTTTCTGCGTTTTAGCCTGCATCCAGAAAACGCAGGGAAACACACAGAAACATGCGGAGAGATCAAGTTGACCTCTGACGGTCGGAAAATGCAAGCATAATCAAAGCAAAGCCCCGAAGTAGTCAGCAGGGTGACCGCAAGGAAACAGCCATGCATAAATGGCCTAAGTCGTCTTTGTTGGTCTCTTTACAAGGCTTGCAAGGCAGTTGTGCTCCGAATGGCATTTGTAGACTAATGGCTGTTGATTACAAGTTAGGCTGGTCTTCTGGAGGTGCGGATCTTTTTGTATGATGATTATTTTGTTTCTTTTATTGCTGTTCATGTGTTTAGTAGTTGGGTTGTGTATGGTTGTAGGGCTTGCTTGGTAAACTAATTTGAGTAAGGAATAGCAGAATAGAAGTTTTAATATTTTTAAAAAGTTGTAATATAAGCTGTGAATTCTTCTGGCCACAACTAATTGCAGTTTGTTTCCATTACTACATTTACCACAGTCCAAACACAGTCCCTTCAACATAAGCCAAACACACTAGCCAACAAAGGCGCATTGGCACTAAACTACCTTAATGAGCAATCTAAAAATCAATGCAGAGGACACTTGCCTCACCTCTTCTGGAAGACAGAACCTAACTGATAAGGGTTTAATCCATACTGATGGTAAACTCACCATTCTGTTTGATGGGCTCACGGCAATGGAGGGCTTTACAGGTCAAAATCAGCATATTGAACTGAACTCAGAAACAAATAGGTAGCTTAATGCAACTGTTTCAACGCAGGTGATGTGTACTCCCAGATGTTATGTCAAATACTCACTCATTTGGCTCATGTCCTGCTCACTGGTTGCAGGGAACTGATAGTTCAGTAAGGTTTTCAAATGTGCCCATTTGAACTTGCAACGGAAGGAAGTATTGTCTGTACCACGGCAATTGATTCTGAAAGGTCAGCTAGACTATACAGTATGGCAGCATTCCCTTTAATTCTTAATGGTAGGCTATTGCAGTAATCTTTAAAATTATGGTGTGGCTCATACCTAAAAACAGGAAATCTACAGTCAGCAGCCGTTTCCTTCCCATATGCCTCCACATTGATACAACACATTAAGCTTTCCATTGCATACTCTGCTGTAACTTGTGGTTCACAATCTTTTCCACTCATGGCAGTTTTCCTGTAAAATACGTACTTAAAATGATATATAAAATGTTTTAGAACCAAGAGCAATAATGTTTATCTTCTCAACTCTTAGGCTTCTTTGTGTCCCTTTGACCAAGTTCCCCAAATGCCTTTCCTTTTTACAAATTACTGGTTCGCTGCTACAAGCCAGTATTGAAGTTGTTTACAGCTTCGTGCTAAGTAGAAAGTTCAAATCAATTATTGTCCATTAGAGTTAGGTATAACTGATGGAATATCCCCAGAGGAGTGCTGTAAATGTATCAAGATGTCTTCTCCCATTATAGAAATGGGAAGGTATGGTGAATTACTTACCTTCTCTTTTACACTTAATGCCTCTGAAGTGCTGCCAGGCAGAAAAAGCTTATGTTGTCTCATTGGGATTTATGAGAGGTCAGTGTGGTAGTCTGGGCTATGGAAATCCAGAAAAGCTCCAAGTGTGCATCCGTTTTAGCCTTGCTCAAAGATAGGTCAACATGCAGAAAGAGGGAAAGTACCACTTAACAACTGGCAATGGATTCAAAATTCAAATAAATTGTATCCCGCCTCAGTCTCTAACATCAGAGGATTTTTTTCATATTAGTAAACTTTATAATAAATTTGAGCACCGAAAAATTCGCACTGCTAAGAAAAATAAAAAGTAATCCATGGCTACCGCAACTCACTGACCATGCTGGAACATCCAGTAGACAGGCATCATTTATCAACTCCATTTTTAGTGGACTTGTACAAGCATGTAGAAGTTGTTCCCCCAAGTATCCATTTGTTCCCCCAAATATCCATTGCTTTGAAATTACCATATATTTAATTTTGTTTTAGCAAATTATTTCTTTTACTTATAATTCTAGGTTCAATTCACTGTTATGCACACATAATACTGTTGCTTTGTTCATGTGCTACTTAGGGAAGAGTACAAAAGTGTTTTTTTATATAATATTTTGTTTATTTATTCAAAAGCTTCACTACTTGGCCATGCCTTGCTTCGTGTATCATCTCCATTATAAGATTTTAGATATCAGATAGATTTTTAGATATATAATTTTTAGATATCAGTGATAGCAAATTTACTAAAAGGAGGAAAATAACTAGAAATGTAAAGTAATGAGGGAGAAAAGAGGGGGTGAGAGAGAGAGAATGAAGGAATGAATCATTGTGGGCTCACTGATATACTGATGTATTGAAAGCATACATCCCAATCAGCAAGAGATCAGAGGTTTGATACACATGTAGTCGAGGACACTGTACTACAACAGTCTGAAAACATGATGTTTATGCTCCTTTAAAATGGGAATAATGGGCACCAGAAAATGGTTAATGATCTTCCAGACCACTATATGAGGAAATAAGGTACATCAAAGCACAAGAAATGCTGATTACTACAGATGTGTGAAAAGTCTGTTCTAGGCACCCAGAAAGATCAAATGTCGCACATGGATAGTCCTAAGTCACACTGATGGTTTGAAGAGTCTGAAATGGAGACACACTTGTATGTATGCCATTTACAAAAATGTTATGAACGCATGTGCCCCACTTAGCATGTTAATCTAACAAGCTATGTAAGTACTAGTGTGATACAGGAACTATAAAAAAGGTGAACTTGAAGAATTTGGTGGATGTCGATAACATATTTAGACACTATTTTTGTTTTCTCATGGAAACCCTTTTTGTTAATTTCTCTGTCCATGGTGCTACCCAACTGCTGTTTGCCTTCTTTTTCAGCGTCATAGAATGTATGCCTCCAGAAAACGAGAACATTTTTTGTATAATAAATTACTTTATTTACAGACTATTCTAGCTTTGAGGTTAGGATGGCCTATAAATAGAGGGGAGGAAAACAGGAAAACTTGAAAGGACTAAATATTGTGTGGCAGACTTCCAATATTAGACCTAGCATTACAGGTTTTTATTGACGTGTGGAAACCCCAACCCAACTAACACATGATCCGATACTCACCTTTAAAATAGTTTTGGAGGGCCAAATCGTCTCCCGAGCATGGCACACTGGCAGGAGGGGCTTTATCATTCCTTCCTTTCACCCTAGGCACTTCTTCTGGCAGAAAAGGGATGTGAGAGTGGGCTCTTTATCTCACTACCAGTTCCACTTGGGCAGACACATGGAACCAGCATTGAAACAAAGAGCCTTCCCCCCACAGCCTTTTCTGCTAGTGAAAGCATGTAGGGTGGCAGGAAAAGAACTGTGGAGCCTCTGCTGCCAACTTGCCATGTCTGACCCCACACACACCATTTTTACTGTGAGTCTTAAATCACACATTAAATGCTGGCCCCAAACCAAGTCAGCCCTTAGAAAGAGGAAGGAAATATGGAAGAGAAAGGTACATTTTAAGTTGAATGTGGCATATTGTCTTCTATAGAAATTCATATGCTTATAAAACTCAAGCTATGGTGGACATTCTTGGCCAATAGTCAGTCACAAATCAGTATTACTCCTATTGTGGTAGATGACACAGCAAGTGAAGAAAATGATCTGGTATGTTGAAGAAGTATTTGTTTATGTATTTTAAAGATATCTACCCCACTTTCCTACTATTTAGGTTTTCAAGGCAGCTCACAAATAAGTTCTAACAAAGGGCAATCGTCCATATGTGGATCTCCCATGCTAGCACAAACAGACGGAAATCTGAAATCCAGATATGGGGCATAGCCTGAGTTAATGGGGCAAAAAGTAAGACCTCCCCAGAAGCTTGGACCAACCTGGGAGCAGGTTGTAATTATTCATTACATTATATTATTCATTACATTACATTTATATCCCACCTTTCCTATAAAGAGCTCATAGCAATATATGGACTTATTTTTCTTCCTCACAATAACCCGGTAAGGTAGATTAAGTTGATAATGGCCCAGAAACCTTTGTGGGTGAATGGGAATTTAAACCTTGGCCTTTCCAGTTGACACTCTTATCTTATTTTGGCTGTAGAAGATTTTACGAGAAAAAATGTAGTTAACCTTTGCCATAGGATTTAAATGCCTTTGCAGAAATGCCATCAGTGGTGGACACATTTTTAATTGACACAATGATATATTGTCATTACTAGTTATTTAAATCCAGGGTAAATGTTTGAAGGACAAATTGGGACATTATATATTAGAACATTCATGTAATGAATTTGGTAGTTCGAGAATCAAAGAAGTATTGTAACGATAAACATAAATGAAACTTCTAAACATAAGTTTATTTTGGCTATTGTGAGATGGTGAAAAAGTGATCTGGCTTGCAGTTGGTCATTCAAATCCTGGTTTTCCTCAGCAGTTACCAGTTTCATTGCCTTCACTCATTCCTCCACTTACACTGTCCCCAGAGACTCCTCTGCTGGTATCCTGTGGTTTCATGTGAAACTTCAGTCCATGGTTTCAGATCCTGATTCAATGAACTCTAATTAAGCATGGTTTGTGGAGTAGTCTGTGTTCATACAAGTACATTACCCACAGTTAGTTTCATTAAACCATGGTTTCTTGTGATGTTATAACCCCCCCCCTTTTTTTTTTTTGGTCCTGCTAGAAATAGAAGTAAATTGTTTTCTCCCATAAACAATCTAGGAATTTCTTTTCTGCAGTGGTTTGGGGCTCTTCACTGCATAAGCTGAACTTTAAAACAATGTTTAAATGGTAATGGTGGTTAAATTGTATACAGTAAAATCTACAATTGTTAAAAGAATACCACAACTGTCAGTATTTTAAGAAAATTTTAGGATGCCAAATCTTAATAATCTCTGATTGTGGCTCAAATCAGAGATTTAGCAAATGTTGATGGATACCCAGCTAAGATATATGCCATAGGTTCATTAAAGTATAAAGCTAAACTGTCTAAAAACCATGGAGCTAGTTTCTACCTGTGTGTTAAGAAGAATCCTACTGAACGCAGTAGGCTGCAATGGAGGGGGAGTTGGGACTCGCCCCCCCCCACGAGGGGGAGATGGGATCCCCCCGCAGGTTTTGTGGGGCCCCACTTGTCTATATATTAATAATGGTTGGCCAAATCTGAGGATACTTAAATCTGGTGACTGAAACTGTGAATGGGCAAGACAGATCTTTCTACAAACCTGAAAATGGTCCCACATTAGCAGAAAAATGTGAAATCCTAACCCAAAAAAAATGCATTGAGGTGTTTAAAAAACCTGAAAATTATAAAAGGAGAGCCGGTAGCTTTCAGCAACAGATTCCTTCAGTGGCTGTTGCTAGGCAACCACAATATTCCAGGCTTCCTTTATAGAGTCAATCCATCTCATGTTGAGTCTTCCTCTTTGCTTTCTGCATTCAACTTTTCCTAGCATTATTGTCTTTTCCAGTGAGTTTTGTGTTTTCCTAATTGTGACCAAAGTATGATAGCCTCAGTTGAGTCATTTTACCTTCTAGGGACAGTTCAGGCTTGATTTGCTCTAGAACCCACTTGTTCGTCTTTTTGGCGGTCCATGGTATCCATAAAACTCTCCTTTAACACCACATTTCAAATTAATCAACTTTCTTGTCAGCTGTCTTCACTGTCCTTCACACCCATACATATGTTAATGAAGCAATTTAAGTCAATTGGTTTTCTGGCTGAAAAGATATATTCATAAATCAGCAATTGCAGGAGAAGTTGCTGGCAGCTATGTACCAGCAAGTTCTAAAGTCGCCCTTTAACTCTTAAGTTGAAGGAGTTAAAAGAAAAAGGAGCAGAGGGAAGACTTATTGCTTTACAAATTCAGCATTTTCTTCTCATGGGCAAGGTAGAGGACTTGGGAGAGGTGCAGCACGGGGGGGGGGGGGGTTAGAGGACATGGCCGAGGCAGAGGGGGATTTTCCAGTTGCTACCCCAGACATAGGCCAGTCTTTTGGTATGTCTGGGGTTTTGCCGTTACTGTCAGGAGCCAGGACACTGGAAAAACCCATGTTGTCACATAGTAATGGAAAAACTGTAGTATGAATTATCTTGATCTTGGTCATCAGTGACACATCCTTACACTTAAGGATTTTTTCTAGCTCCCGCGTGGCTACCGTTCCCAAACTCAATTTCTTGGCTGCAGTTTCCCTTTTGGTTGATGATGAAGCCAAGGAATAGAAAATCTTTAACAACTTCAGTTTCTTCCTCATCAACCTTAAAGTTGTATAATTCCTCAGAGGCAGTAGACATTATTTTTGTCTTCATGTTCAGCTGTACACCGATCTAACCTGAGAAAATAACCAGGGCCTCTCCTGGAGATCTCACTATGGGAATATTGGTAAAGGAGAAAACACTCACTAATCTGAGTGTAGTCTGTTTAGAGTTTTAGAAGTTAAGCTTCACAATTTGAATTACAAATCAGTAAACCTCTCAGCAGTTACTCTGGGCTAACGAGATTGCTTATATAAATCCTGTGTCATTTCTTTAACTCAAAATGAACTTGCCATCCAACTGAGTCAGATTTACCCAGGAATACTGTGCTGGGTACTAGTTAAGGCCAGCTAGATGCATTTCTGGAATACAGCTATGTCAGGACTCCAGCAGCATGTTTTAAACAACTGTGGTCCATGCAACTGCAAGGAGCAAGCCTTGATGGAAACATGAGATAAGGGGAAGGATAGTTTCATGCTTTTTATGAAGAGTATAAAAACTCTATCTGAGGAAGGGAAAGCCTGTGTGTTCGTAGGCCAAGAATGAAACGCCACTATAAATGAACTATTGTGAACATCAGGACAAATTGCTCTGGTTTGCCTCAGATAGATATACTGTACGTGCAGCTTATCAGGCAACACTGTCTCTGTATGCAAAATGTCTTTCCCATGAGACCTAGAAAAAAAGAAAGGGCAAAAGCTACTCTTTGTAAGTACAGTAATTGTGAGCTACTGAGCTATGTAAACTAAGACTTCCCATAAATTCACCAAGAAACTAAAGAGTCTCTGCCTCTGCTGTCTGCCTTTTAACAGATAGTTACATGCCACAGTTCTTAAGAGGTTGTGTAGACCCTGCTGGCTCGTGGTGTTCACTGTAAGTACCTCACCTATTTAACTGGCCTACTTTAATTAGGCCCCATTCTAAGACCTGATGCCTGCAGTGTACCGATATTGCTATAACACTGGCATCACTAGTCAGCATCCTCTGGCCATTCTGCAAAAGAGAAATAGTTGTACAACCTGAACTGCCTAGACAGTGAAGTGATCACACTAAAGTCTTTGGCTCCCGCAACAACACCCGCCAATCAAGGACCAGCATTATGCTGATTCCCTCCACCTCCCCCCCACACACCCACTGTGTGGAATATAGGTGCACAACCAATCAGCAGCAGCAGCAGAAGTAGTAGTAGTAGTAGTAGTAGTAGTAGTAGTAGTTTTTATACCCCAATTTTCTGTACCGAAAGGAGAATCAAACCAATTTACAATCACCTTCCCTTCCTCTTCCCACAACAAACATCTTGTGAGGTCGGTGGGCTGAGAGAGTTAGGAGAGAACTGTGAGTATCTCAATGTCACCCAGCAGGCTTCATGTGTAGGAGTGGGGGAACCAACCCGGTTCACCACATTAGAGTCCGCCGCTTGTGTGGAGGAGTGGGGACTCAAACCCGGTTCTCCAGATTAGAGTCCTCTGCTCCTAACCACTACACCACACTGGCTCTAGCCACCTGATGTGAGACCCATGTGCAAAGACAACGAAGGTAGAAAACAAAAGAAACACAGCTCTCCCCACTTGAAAGAAGCACTGTGATGTGGCCAGCAGAGTACGCAGACGTTCAAGTCTCCACCAGCAGCCAAGTTTCCTTTTGCCTGGAGCACACACAGAGAGGGAAACATGGCTACTCCAGCCACAGTATTCACATGTTCCAATATTCACAATGCACCCCTTCACCCTGCTCTAAAGTTTAGATCCAATCCCAAGTATGGCTTGGGAGCACTTGCCTTTTCGCCATGCAAGGGGAAAGCAGACACTGGGACAGCAGCATAGGAACACAACAGCTGCACCTTCCTCAAATGTAATTCTGTCACCTCTCCACCAGTAGCTCACTGGGGAAAGGCACCCATGTAGCAAACGAAAGGCACGAGTTCGATTCCCAGTAAGGAGGATACTGACCAAAAGACAAAAAATCACTTTTTCTCAAGTGACATTCTGAGGAGCAGCAAAACAGGAGACAGAGGCTGGACTATAATGCACACCTCACACGTTCAGGAGCAGTTTTCTGACCACTCACGCAAGGTGGGGCACACAGATAAACACAGCAGAGTGCATTAAGTATCCTCCAGCTCTCATGATGTTGACACAACCCCTTTAGACCAGGCCGGGAAAGATTTCAAAGAAAGGCATAGTTCAGTAGGTCTAGCATATCAAAGGCCCCTGGTTTAAATCTCATATGGGGCAGTCTGGATAGAATTACAAATTCAGTTGAGTGGTTTGGGCCACTTAGGCTGATTGGCTGCCTTGCATGCCCATCATTTTGGTTTACTAAACCGTCCTGCACTTTGGATGGGGTTATTATCACTGCTTTGTATCATTTGCCCCAGCAACTTTTGCACTTTGTCATCACCACCTGTGCATTGTCCATGCACCCCTGGTTGAGGAAGCACTTTTTGGTGCCTGTGTCCCAGGATGGAGTTCATGTGAGGGTTCTGGGGAGATCGTTGTTAGGTAAATGCAATATGAGTTATTTCTCCCTCTGGAGGAGAAGAGGGGGAAAAGTTATTTCCTCCTCTTAGCTCTTTGTGCTAAGTCCCACCTTTGTGGGTCGAGTGCCTTTTCCAGCACTGAAGTGCCAGGCTTTTCATGGGCCTGGGCCTGACAGATACAGCCCCATACCACACACCCTACCATATGAGCTCTGTGTGCCTTGGGCTTTATATAGTATTGTGGGGGCTGTTATTAGAGGCCATGGGGGTGTGACTGGCTGCTATGGAGGGATGTGATTGGCTTCAGACTGAGTCAGCATCCTAAACTGTGCTGAGGCTTGGGAGTGCCGAGGAGATATGGGGGGACTTTGGTTTTCCTCCTTCCTTTGTCCTGTATGAACTATTCTGGTTGTTGGGGGGGAGGTTTGTTTTTTTGTTTGCTTTTTGAGCAACACATTACACTAGTTCAGGGGCATATCTGGGGCTGGAAGCCAAATTCTTAGGAAGACAAATTCTGTACTCCAACTACTATATGTATCTAATATAGCCAACGACTATATTTATCCAGCTACACACACACGGTTCCTCTCCCTCTATATATAGTAGAAAGACTGTGCATAGCTCTTCTAAATAAATAGTCATATGTATAAAATTCAACCCATAAAACACATGACAAGTTGAAGGAAAAATGTTGAGAAATAAGGCTAGGAAGAAAGAAAGATGATGAATAATTAAGGGAAGGTTAGTTAGATGGAACCCGCAAGTGTGATTGTATAGCCCCAGTATGAGGCAGATAATATACTTCCCATATTCATTCTAGACCAGACCTGTGTTTTGGATTTTCAGGTGTGTGGGCACATACCAATTAGAAAACCTGTGATTTCTCTTGCTAGTCTGACAGCCTGAAAGGAAGGAATGGAGGGAGTCTCTGGGCTAACCGTGATCAGCAGTCACACAGTAAATGTCTATCCAATCAAGAAGGGCATAACAAGTGCAGAGGTCTCACTTTGCTCTGCAAATTGTGGCGTCTCGGTGCTTACAGGCACCGTGCTTTCTGTCAATCAGTCTGTGACAGATAACACTTGGCTCCACGAGTACTTAATTCCCTCCATGCTCAGTGTGAACTGAACAGAGTAGAAAATCAGTGTCAAGTAAAGGTGAGAAAGCAGGGCTGGGAGAATTTATCATAATAAATGAAAAGTTAGATGTAAACATAAACACTCTGGCCAAATGCTTAGATACTGCAATGATGTGTGACATGGAAGAGCCTGTGATTGACTTAAAGACTGACATAAATAAAATGACATGGTGAAAAATTACGAGGCAATATTCTTATAAGGAAAACAAATCTGACAGCAGGCAACTAGAATGGCACTAAGTTTTGAAACAAGGCAAACATTGTAAACAACAGAAAGTAGAAGCCAATAAAGCAACCTGGTTTAGGTCAGTTAAAGTAAGGGAAGGATACCAAAAGGACTGCTTTAGAGAGCTGATTAGGTACAACACTACCAAGGTGCCAGTACCGCTCAAGACCTCTTCGTGCATATTTGGTCTCCATAAACACATCTTCTGTCACAATATTGATGCGGGATGCTTCTAAAGTTCTCTTTCATAGGAGCTCCCCAGGAATATTCTGTTCTTATCCAATTATCAGTGTTACAGAATTCTATGGGTGTTCTTTTCTGCATTTTGTGTTCTTGCCTGGTTTCAGGGCAGGAGAAGGGGGCAAGGCACTGGATGTGTATTTGGGTAGGTATTATCAGTTCTGTGTTTACTAGCAGTCACTCTATATTATCTGGCAATCTCGGGGATCTGCACAAAATTTTATTTTGTCCATTTTGGGATTATATTTTGTATTCAATTTCTTTATTGTTGTACCAATTTGGATTTCTTCATTGTAGTAGCCCCAGTAATTGCACACCATGGTTCATTATTCTTCACACTGTCAAATGACTGAATATTTATGGTTATGGTTTGATATTTATTGGTATACGCATTGTGGTTTGTTGTAAAATGGTTTTAATGTTGTTACCTGCCCTGAGCCTGGCTTCGGTTGGGGAGGGCAGGATAGAAATTTAAAGTAATAAAATAAATAAATAAAATAGGAATAAAGTAGTAAATATTTTTTTCTGTCTCGCCCAGACGTTTACGCTTGTGTGCCTAGTTTCCAAACAAAGCGAGTTAGGTAATTTACCTAGGGGAAACGCTCACACACCAGCTTGCAAAACAAAAATCTGTGCTTTCTTTCTTCTGGGCTTACAAAAATATCTGAAATGTGATAGATAAGGACTCAGCAATCTGTGCCTGATTCTGACTGACTATAGAACACTGTTCTTCTAAGAAAGAAGAAGACAGAAAATATCTTTGGACCATGAAAAGCACTCTAGGTGTGGAAAAGTGCATCAAAAGTGTGTCAAAAGGAGAATTAGGAACAGTCGATACAAAACCAAGGGTAAAATCTGTCCAATTTACTGGAACATTAATTTGACATCCTGGACTTTTAAATGGGTGAGGGTTTTAAATGGGTGAGGGTTAGATATTTCATAGAGCTCTAACTGAAAAGTGTAATTCAGAGTGTGCCTGAGTAGTTTAGACATTTTAGCGATAAATACTTTTAAAAGGCTGGTTTATTATAAAAAGAAAAATATATTTTGCCATTAAAATGCTGCTTTCAGGTTCAGATTACATTAATTTCATTCTCTAATTTGTTTCATCCTCCACTTTATATCCTTCATTTATGAAGACAAAAACTCAATGCATAATTAGTCTTAATTGTAAGACACCTGAAGAGATATCACAGAAATATCCTAAACAAACAAATATATAATCTGTGTATCTGAACTGCCTAGCCTCTCATTCTCCTTTTCCATAGATTTGCTTGGTTTCATGTTCTACATGTGATTTCACAAATGTGGATTCTAGATCAAATCAAGCCTGAACAGTTTAGCTTTCCTAGAAGCTAAAATGACCAAACTGAGGCTATTGTACTTTGGTCACATTATGAGAAGGCAAGAGTCACTGGAAAAGACAATAATGCTAGGAAAAGTAGAAGGCAGCAGGAAAAGAGGAAGACCCAGTATGAGATGGATTGACTCTATTAAAGGAAACCACGGCCATCAGTTTGCAAGACCTGAGCAAGGCTGTTAACAACTGGATGTTGATTCATAGGGTCGCCATGAGTTGGAAGCCACTTGACGGCACTTACATACGCATGGCATTTCAAATATATCACACCCAGCTACTTGATCAAATTAGCTGGATCTTTCGCAAGAGAAAATGAAATAATTGTGGAAATAAAAGAAATAGGTCTCTTGCAATAGTATATTCCTGCTTGGGTTGATGATGAGCTGCGCTTGAGATTTCTAGGAGAAGGTTAACTGAGTGTTTACCAGTGAGATGTGCGTCTTAATTTGTTTCCACAGTCACTGTTTCCTAAACTTCTCTAACATCAATTAAGAGTGGATAGAGTGATGAGATTCTTGTATGGAGTACTGTACCTTGCTTCTCTAGTTGTTGAAAATGTTTTCTTTGGTGCATCTAGACCACTGGTTCCCAACCAGGGGTCCGTGGACCCCCAGGGGTCCGCGAGAACTAAATTAAGGTCCACAAAACAAAGTTATAAACCCATAATAAATTAATATTTTCAATTAAAAGTTCTCTATTATAAAAATATATATTCAAATATTATACTAAGTTTAATGTTTAACTAACAGTTATGATTAAAGTTTATTTTCAAATTCTCAGAATTTTTATTTTGAACCTTGGGGTCCCTGCACCGAACAAAAAAGTCCTAGTGGTCCCTGGTCAAAAAAACGTTGGGAACCACTGATCTAGACTCATTAGAATCCCTTTGCTGGCATGTATGATTAACTCTTTGTGTTATAAATTGGGCGGTTGAGTGGGTGAGTCGGGCCTTGCTCCTTGAAAGAAATTAGACATTGCAGAAAGGGGCTACACATGGAAGGTTTTGGTACTAGTCTGCCTTTGACTGGCTGAGCTGGGTATTAGTTGTTCTGTGTTAGCATCTGAAAAGCTAAGGAAGGAAGCTTATAGATGAGGATTCACTATTTTTACTAATAGTTGTGGAGACGTGCACTCCATGCCATATTAGAAGCAGTGTCTTTTCAAACAATTGAATGTATTTCATTTTTATTTTTGAACCTTGTGTTGTGCTATCAGTAATACTTGATATATTTTATTTTGAGTAGGCTATGTTTCTCTTCAGTTGTCTTTATTTAAATCTTCTACACTTGTTGAAATGATGGAGCTTCTAATGTGGGTAGCAGCACTTCAGAACACGGTTTGTATCATTTTGTAGTATTACATTAAAATAGATAGGGATAAAAATAAAAATCAGGTTGACTGATAATTTTCTTTTTATATGTTCATTGTTTTGTAGCAGAATATAAGGCTGTCTTAAGTGGAATACTTTCATACTTAGAATAGAAAGATTTCCCAAATCAGATTACTAACTGAACAACGTTTTTCCTGTGACAAGATGCCTGTGTAGCTACCTAGTTCTACAGCAGACTCAAATCTTTGCTGTATCTGCTTTTCTAAACTGTACTTTGAAGCATTTTTGACTGAAATCACAGTGGCTGCTGTAAGAAGACTTCTTATATCTGAAAGAGAGGATTATATATCAGTTAACAAGGGAGTTGCAGCATTTGGCTTTTATAAAGGTACTTATCGTTCTCATTAATTGAAAATAAAAGGCCGTTTCCCGTTTTCCAAGGAGTAGTTGGAATGCTAGTGGTCTTTCATGTACCTTGGCTGAAAAAAGTTTCCATTGCCAATATGTGCAGTGCACTTTGTGTGTTCACAGTATGAATTGGGGCGGAGGGAATGTACAGGCATGCCTGATCTATAGCATTGATTTGTAACCAACAAAGGAAATGTCTACTTATGAGACACAAATCAATGTAACCCAGCTGTGAAAGTGCAAACAGAGATGTGAGAAAATTGTTTGTTCATTAGTCGCCCTTGGTAAAGAAAGGGGGCCAAATTCTGATGTAATTTACATGGATATGGTTCCTATTGAAAGTCAGTCAGAGATGTGCTCAGGTAATTATTGCAAACGCATGCACCTTCACTAGGGTTGCCAGCTCCAGGTTGGGAAATACCTTGAGATTTTGCGGGTAGAGCTTGAAGAAGGCAGGGTTTGGGGAGGGCAGGGTCTTCAGTGGGGTATGATCCATAGAGTCCACCTTCCAAAGCGGCCATTTTCTCTAAGTGAATTGATCTCTGTCACATGGAGATCCGTTGTAATAGCAGGAGATCTCCAGCCACCACCTGGAGGTTACAAACCAAAGATAAGGCACCTCCGTGCCTATACCATATAGGTTAGAAAATCAGCACAGGAGAAAGTACTTCAAAACTGCAAAAATCTTATTAATGCTACACATATCTAACAACACAACTTTGTATACATCACAAACAACAGTAATAAATCACTATCCTACTACTAATATATACAGTGTATACAATACATTTACAGTGCAGTCTCTATGTTACAATACAGTCTTCTTGGAAATTGAATAGCACAGTTCTCAGAACGATCCAATGATTGGTATCATCCAAAATAGTCCCATCCATTAGGTAAATGGGGGGGGGGAACGGTCATTTCACTGTCTTTTCTTCAGCCCCTTTTCCAATCCTATATTTGAACATATACAGTATAAATTGAAGCACTTGCTACAATAAATCTTACTACCGAGAGATGTTATTATTATAACATAGAGACATGTATTGTATACACTGTATATAGTAGTAGTAGGATAGTGATTTAGTACTGTTGTTTGTGATGTATACAAAGTTGTGTTGTTATATGTGTGTAGCATTAATAAGATTTTTGCAATTTTGAATTACTGTCTTCTGTGCTGACCATCTGGAGGTTGGCAACCCTAACATACACACACAGGTTATATGCACACATAGCAGACAGAGCTGGATTCATACACGACCTAATTAAGCTATGTTTTAGGGCCTCAGTTTATGAGGGACCTCTAAATACAAAAAAAATAAATACTAAAAATTACTGTTTTGGGGATCTAACCTGACATAGTTCAGAACCTCAGTTTCTGTTAATCCAGCCCTGATAGTAGAATATGAATGGTCTGACTTCAGTCTACACTCTTCTTTAAAAAACAACAACACTGGAATCATTGTGGCCCTTAAATGTGTTGCAAAGAAAGCACTAAGGATTGCTTAAGAGTTAAAGTACAAATGTATTGAGTGACTCTACAAATGTTGTACTACTGTTTAAGAACATACAAAATGTCTTACAGTGTAAGGCCAGGCCTGTTCAGCATAATTTGCTGGATTCCCAGCAATAATCTGATGCTAAGTGGCTTCTTGGAAACTGACCAGTAGTCCACTGGTGCCTAGATATGTGTTAAAATTAAGGCTCAGATTACTAGACAGGAGTAAACTGGATTTCATGTTGAACTGAAAAAAATTTCAGTAGATAACTGAATTTCCCCCCCTCCCAAGAAGCAAGCAGTGTGCAAAGCCTTAGTTGATTTCAACTGTGATCTGGTAACACAACATAACTTTAACCTTTGATGTGTGCCTGTTCTCTAATTATGGAAGAATTTTCGAGTAATAACCTACCGCTACAAAGTCTAGCAAAGAAAGGTAATCTTCTAGGAAAATCCAATTAACCAATACGTTTTTTAAAACTTATTTTTTTCATTTGGAAGTCTGAACATCTGGCTTGCTAATGTATAACTGTTTCCACATCTGATACTAAAAAGTGCATATAAGTCATGTGTGAATGTTGTTAGTGTAGGATAAAATGTCAAAGAAATTGAATGTATATTCTAGGCAAAGTAATTTTTACACCTGCATGTTTAAAGCATGAATCTAAATTTAAAGCATGAATCTAAAGCCTCAAATTTTTCTAAAAGTTTTTCTAATCTAATCTGGAGATTTTGGTTTATTCTTAATAGATTTCTCTTTATTTTTTCCTGTATGTGATAAGAGTGGGACCTGGTTGTATTTCCTTTGCATTTCTGTAGCTACTTATATTCACATAGCTACAATTATTTGAAATTTTTTGGTGTTAGCAAGACCTGAATACATCCTACAAACTCCACCCATTATTAAAAATGTTTTAAAACTTCCAATGGCCCATCAGGAAAAAATGAATATACCATTTCCTAAGCAGAATTATCTACCAGATTCTAGCCTTTCAGCCCATTCCTGAGCTGACAGCATAGGGGAACGGCGGGGAAGAGGCGCAGCAGCCGTTGAAGGTAAAAAAGCAGTGAAATGGCTTTTTTCCCTTCAAGCGGGGCTTTTTGCCCCATAGAAAACAGCGAGGCTGCGCCTGCTTTTTAGCAGTGTACCAACCGGGCTGAAATGGGTTAGGGAGTCGCCTAGCTGGCGGCTCCTCCCCCCGTCCCACCCCCCAGAACACCCCGCTGCACTGGTGCGGCCTCTCTATGCTGTGGCCGGCACCACGGAGAGGCCTCGCCGGCGGAGGGGCAAGGCATGGCCCCGCGGCGCTTGTCTGCCGGCGGCCCTGGCCTCCCCACCGGCGTAAGTACATGTAATCACGCGATTACACGTACCTATGTCGTCAGTGAGGTCACGCCGCCTCCTTAGGGGATTCGCCCCCCCCTCAGAAATGGGCTGTTTGTTTCCAGTTCTGTACAACCATTCATACTGCCTGCACAACAATCTGTTTTATCCATCTTATTGGTTATATAATCTGTTGAATTAGTTAGGAGAGGAGAAGACCTTTATATCCTGGTTATTTTATATTTAGTTAGAAGAGTTTTGTGCTGATTCATCTGTTTAGTAATGGTGAATTCACTCCTGTTCTGCACAAATTTATGAACCAGTTCAGGCCCACACTCATTAAATAGGAGATTGACAAAGTCAGAAAAAATAAGTTCCCATATTGTAGATGAGTTCCAATCAATTTTTTAACTAGATTTTAAAAATAATAATTTTGAACGCATTCCTGGGGGAGGTGCTCCATAGGAGCCGGTGTGATCCAGCACTGGTGTAAGTGCCACCTTATCAAGGAATAAGATGGCACCTATACCGGTGAGGGGGCAAAAATGCCAGAAAACATGGAGCTCTGCCGGCCCCTGCTGCCAGCTCAGTCACGTCAGCAGGGATTTCCTGGAAGGGAAAGACCACACCGGCGTCGGGGGGGGGGTATTCCCGGGGCATTCAAAGGAGCAGAGCTGACGTTAGTCAGCTTTCTAGCCCCTTTCACCCCAGCAACACCCTCTTGAGCAGTGGCGGGGTTGCTCCATGTTTTTGGTGGCGTAGCCTTGCTGTTCGCTATGGGACATTTCCCCCCTTTTTTCTTTTTTAACTTTTAAAAAAGACTTTTTTCACTCTGCAGCAGACAAGAAGGCTCTGAGGAGGAGGGGTGGCTGCACCACTCCTGGCCGTCACAGATCCCCCCCCCCCGCCCAGGAATGGGCTGCCCGTGAATGAATGAGGCTGATATCCAACTCACATATTTCTGTTGTAATATATGCATCGTATTGTTTTCATTTTCTTTCTTTCCTTTTTTCATCCATCCATCCATTCATGGTTGTGGATGTTATAATGGAGCAGAGTCCAAAGCGCTTGCTCCCAGACAAAGAGAATACTTTCTCCTAGGTAAATTTTGTGTCATAATCAGTGGTATGGGTTTTCTGGGAAAATTTGCCTTGGGAAATGTTCTGATTCAAACTTAAATAAGTAATTCCAATATTTAAATAAATGTTAGCAAATTTTAATAATATTAACAAATGAAGGCAAGTACACAATGCCCTGGACCATGTACAAACATTGGAAATTGTCCATGTTTCATATCCCATATTTAGATTATTTAACATGATTGATTTGCAACCCAACAGCCCTGACAACTGTAGATAAACAGACTATGGCCATTAACTCATGGCCATTTTATCCCCCATTTCTCCCAGGAATGTAGCGAATCCCAGGAGTAAGTACGCACGGCTGTTGCCCTGTTCCAGGTTCATCCCTCCCATTTCTGGGACTTCTGCAGGTTTTCCAAGTCCTATGTTGTCCCATTTTAAACGGAAGGAGCGAAGCAGGCGCGGGAGTTTGCCGATGCGTTTCCGAACACTGGTAAACTTCCCTGCCGACCCGTGCCTCTCTCTCCCCCTGTCCCCCCGCCCTCCACCCCCCAACCAGGTGGTGTTTCACCCCACCTCACAGGAGCCTGGTGAACTTTGCCGGGTGGAGGTGTGCGGCAGCTGGAAGTGTGCGCCATTGGCACTGGAAGGAGTCACTGCCGCCGCTTTGCCTTTAATGATGGGGCTCCAGGCTCCTGTGAGGTGGGGTTAAACAACAGCTGATGCTGGGGGAGGGCGGGGGTTGAGGGGGGAGAGAGGCGTGGGTCCAGAGGGGGGAGCCACCACTGCTGCTTCTCCTGTTTGACCCTGTCCTGTCCCCATGCGTTCAATTTTTTGAATGCAGGATCAGAAGGATTGAGACAGGACAGGGTCAAAAAAAATGTGATAACAGCCATGCGTAAATGGCCTATATTTAAATATAGGGAAAATATAGCATTGGATGTCACTGGTCACAATCTTTAAGATAAGCATATTTTCAGATGGAAATTTTTGTTGGTTTTTAAGGTGCTACTGGACTCAAATTTTGTTAAATTAAGCATACTTGTGTCAACAATTGCTGTTATAGTGTGTTGTACACACACTATAACAGCAATTGTACACACACACACACACACACTGTCATCTGGAATGAAGCATAGCTAGAATAAGAATGAAGCATATTTAGCTGGTTTATTTTGTAGTGTCTCGTTACAAGTGACCAGAAACATACCGCAAGAAAGTTTTGTATTTTTCCATTGCTTATGCAGTTCCTAAGTAGAATGTGTTCTCAACACCAGATAATAAAGTAGTTTTGTTTTCTACATGCATTGATGTTTCTTGTCTGCTTGAAGGCAGTTCAAACTTCTTTGTAACATTTCATCCAGTTTTTTTAACCCTTTTCTGTGCAGCTTCTTAACAGTATTTAAAAAATCACAGTCTAAAGGAGAAACAGAATGTACTGAATTAGAATGAGACTGAATTAAATATTAGGCTGCATATGCTAAAGTATAGGGCTGTAGTCAAGCCGGGGGTGCTTCTTATAATTATATAGCATAATTCATTAGAATGCTGACATGGAGAGAGAGCTCTGGGTATCATTACAATTTCCCAAGCATTCAGAACATGAGATCTTTTTTCTTTATACTCTGATAGGGAAGCTGTATTCATGTTCCTATTTCTGGGGAAATTTTTAAAATACTAGTAATTGGAACAAGGGAAAGGATACCTGCCTCTGTCTACATAACTTTCTTTCCACCTCTATGATTTTAGATATAGGGAGGTCCTATGGTACATAGATAAAAGAGTTATATGACCACAGAATATATTCAACACAAACCCCCTTCAGCACTGCAACCAAGGACATGCATATTTGCATAGAGGGAAAATAATTAGATCAATACTCTCCTGTTCTCAACTCTTCTGCAGTAATTTTAAGAGATGTTTTCCTTCATTGCTTCCCTAACATGGAGCAAGAGATATCAAAGAAATGCAGAATGGCCAGCTCTTGTTTTTTTTTTTTTTTATTCACAATTTAGCATAGCTTTAATATTTTGATTGTAAGGATAAAATAAATTCATTTAAAAAGGAATTAAAAGCACAGTTTGAAAAATGGAAAGTAGCCTGACACTTCAAAATGCCCAGTAGCTCAGAACATGGCCCAATCCTATCCTTGGCTGCTTCACAGGGTAAAATAGGGCTATAAAAGATTACTATTACTTCCTTCCTTCAGTGAGGCACTGAAAGTTGTATGAGACAGTGTGCATGTATGTCTGGAAGGTTAAGCAGAACTTTACCTGAAAACGGCTTGCTATTATTAGATGTTCAGTTACCAGCAGGTATTTCAGACAACTGAAGCTCTGTTGGTTTTTTTTTTTTACGGAGACATTATTCATGTTACTTTTAAGTAACAGTAACCACCTCCAAATGAGACACAGACTGAAGTTTAGAGAAATCAGTGTCACCTGAGTACAGCCATTCTGCTGATACTTTCTGCCTCTTGATTAGAGCACTCGGGATATTGAGAGTAGAGATTACTTCTGATTCTGGATTTCTCGAAGTTTCCCAGACTCCCTAAACTATCTTTCAGGGGCTTTTTACCGGAGAGGATGTCTTCAGGTGCTGCCTCTAGAACAGAAATCAGTTCTTCCTACACTATGCTAGGCATTTCTCTTTATTTCAGAGTGAGACTTGAAGTAGCTGTGAAAAGAAATGATGTTTTCTCCATTGGTGCTGTTGTGAGGGAAGGGAACCAAAATAGCAATTAAATCCTATAGTTCACATTTACTACATGATTTGCAGTGCAGTGCCATGTAGAGTTATGCCAGTACACACCAACTGAATTTGCTTAGCTTTAGACTAGAGTAACTCTGCTTGGGATTGTGCTTTATGTCAGCAACAACTTTGAACCTTGGCCTGCCTTTGTTAGGTTGAGTAGCTTTGATCTGTAGTCTTTATACTGACATCTGGTTGTATCTTAGAGTTGTGAATTCCTTTGCTGCTTAATTCCCCACAATATATCTAGTTGACGAGTGAGTACAGCAAGAGAATCTGCACCTAGCCTATCAGTGGAAGTAAGTTGTGTGGGACTGACACAATAAGCTGTTCTGTAATATACTGCTAACAGTCTCCTCTCCTGCAATAACCTATTCATCCGGCTAAAGCCAGAGTTCTTACACCAGACACTCAGAGGAGGGGAAAAAAGCCCTGAAAACATCCCTTCTACATTAGTCTCACTTGCCTAACAGCAAAGGTTAATACTGCCTTGAGTACAATTCTCAATGGCTTTTGAAATGGTCAGTAATCTCTTAATATACTCACAAGACTGAAAACCAATAAATCCCAAGCAAATAAGGCTAGTACTTGAATAGCAGCTATTATGATACTGTTGTACATGCTTTATTGATACTATGGAGTCCCTCCCAACACATACACATGACTAATGTTTAAATTCATAGTCTGCCTACCTTAAGGACTCAAGGCTGAAGACAACAATTTTAGTTAGAGAAGAGTGATGATTC
Source organism: Euleptes europaea (assembly GCF_029931775.1). Taxonomy (NCBI): domain Eukaryota; kingdom Metazoa; phylum Chordata; class Lepidosauria; order Squamata; family Sphaerodactylidae; genus Euleptes; species Euleptes europaea. Next base: position 31,354,015 of record NC_079323.1, read on the forward strand.
TTGTCACTCTAAGGTTCCTAGTATAGAGAAGTGAGAGGATTATCAAAGGGAAATATAAAACTTTTTGAAAATCCATGCAAAATGTATAAAGCTGTTTAAACCTGATCCCTTTCTTGAATCTGTTTTCCCTTTCTATGCACTCCCAAGCCATTCACCTTGGCTCCTCCTGAAAGAACTTAGGAAACTATGAAAAATATTTCCTTTCCAGATTATCATTATTGAGATTCAGCTTTTTGGTTAGGGTTGCCCAACTTCCAGCTGGGGCTTGGAGATCTCCTGGAATTGCAGTTGCTCTCTAGACAACAGAGATCAGATGCCCTGGAGAAAATGGTTGCTTTGGAGAGGTAGACTATAGGGCTTTATATTCTGCTGAGATCTCTCCCCTTCTCAAACCCTGCCCTTTCCAGGCTGCATCCCTAAATCTCCAGGAATTTCCCGACCCAGAGTTAGCAACGCTGTTTATAATGCCCATAATTAGATTGTGCTTTCAATTCGTATAATTCAGAGGGGAAAAATTGTTTGCACCCTTCTTGCTGAAAATAGTGACGCTAAGATGTTGTTTGCAGTCAAGGTAGCACCAAAATATCAGGAAATTAAGCTAGTTTGCAGAAAACAGACCGGTTGTTCTCTTCTAATGTTTTTGTTGCTTTTGTGCTTCCTGAAAAAATAATGTCCTCCTCTCAGACTCCAGTTGACATCTCTGTGATTTTGAACAGACTTGGAAAAATCACCAATATTTTGACAAGGTTTCTTGGCAATTAAATGTTCATAAAACTCATTTGTCATAACTAGCCAAAGCAATGGATTGGATGGATACATTGTTGTGACACAGCCAATTTCTACTCAGTTTCAGTCTTTGGTGATTTTAGGTAGTGGCAACTCTCTTTCTAGTGACAGCAGCCCTGGTGAAAATTCAGTTTTTGCTGCATGAAGCATCTGCCTAAGGACCTTTTACCTAAGAAGCCCCTCCTTGACAAGGCAGTTGCCCTTGGACTACTGAAATCTTCTGTGTGTTTCTCAGCCAGAGATACCATAGAACTGATTTGCAGCTCATAAAGAGTTCTAGTAAAAGTTTGTTTTAAACAATAATTGTTTGTGTGTGTTAAGTGTTGTCAAGTCACTTCCAACTTATAGGTGATCCTATTAATTAATGGCCTCTGAAACAGCCTATCGTTAACAAACTTGCTCAGGTCTTGCAAACTGAGGGCCGTGGCTTCCTTGATTAAGTCAATCCTCTCTCTCTTGTAAAAGTTCTTATTAGGAAGCCAAAATAAGTTTTCCATGTCTAAATCAGCACGCTTACATTGTAAAATTTGGCACAGAGAATTCGTGCCTACACTCCTGTTATTCCATCTATTGAGGTTGATTAAGTCAATCCATCTCATGTTGAGTCTTCCCCTTTTCCTGCTGTCCTCAACTTTTCCTAACATTATTGCCTTTTCCGGTAACTCTTGTCCTCTCATAATGTGATCAAAGTACAATAAAGAATAATTAACCAGTCATAAATTGGGTGATATTTTCATTTAAACTGGCCTTATTAGGGAATTAAACTAGGATTCTTCTGTCATCAACCAGAGTGATGAGGTATACCCAAATCACAAATATGAAACAGCTCAAGGTCCAAATTAATTCTTCCTTCTCCCCCCACAGTATTAGTTATTTCCTTGTAACCATTAACTCTAACTGCCACTTTTCCTTAACAATCAGTGGCAAGTCGCTTCAGTGCTTATTGATTCCTAAGCGTCCTGGAATCATAGAATCATAGAGTTGGAAGGGACCACCAGGGTCATCTAGTCCAACAATGCAGGAAATTCCAAACTACCTTCCCCCCCCCACATCCCCAGTGACCCATACTCCATGCACAGAAGATGGCCAAGGTGCCCTCCCTCTCATGATCTGCCTAAGGTCATAGAATCAGCATTGCTGACAGATGACCATCTAGCCTCTTCTTAAAAACCTCCAGGGAAGGAGAGCTTACCACCTCCCAAGGAAGCCTGTTCCACTGAAGAACCTATCTGTTAGAATATTCTTCCTAATGTCTAGACGGAAATTCTTTTGATTTAATTTCAACCCGTTGGTTCTGGTCTGACCTTCTAGAGAGCAACAGAAAACAACTGGGCACCATTCTCTATACGACAGCCCTTCAAGTACTTGAAGATGGTTATCATATCACCTCTCAGTCTTCTTCTCTTCAGGCTAAACATACCCAGCTCCTTCAACCTTTCCTCATAGGACTTGGTCTCCAGACCCCTCACCATCTTTGTTGCCCTCCTCTGGACACGTTCCAACTTGTCTACATCTTTCTTAAATTGAGGTGTCCAAAACTGAACACAATACTCTAGGTAAACCTTAAGTTTATCCATTTCGTCTCTGGATCTAGCTCCCTGCTCTAAGGACCACTTCTCATTCTCCCTGTCAGCTTAGTCCTTTGATGTAGATTTTTGGATCTAGGTATTCTCCTCTGTAATATCCTTCAGTATTTGTCTTCCTGGACACTCCCTGGTTTTTTATTATAGTACCTGAGCTCAGATTATTATAAAAAATGATTGATGTAGCTAGGGAAAACATATTAACAAAACAGACATTAAAAATTCTAACCAATATTTTATAATAAAGTTTAATTTTATTTATAAATCACTAATTGATTTATCCTGGGCCTAATGTCCCTTCAATATCAGTTTTAAAAAATACACACTTTACCCAACTGGATTTTCCCGCTGTTATAAAACAGTTGAGAACTCTCTTTGCTTTTTCCAGTGACCTCTAGTGAAGAATTTTCTGATGTTTGTCATTGGTTCTTATTTTCAATATTTTGGGTAGAACACCTCACCCATACTTATAATTTTCCTATTGACACTGATTCATTCTTAATTGATGTTGCCAGAAATTTCAGACTTGACAAAACATTACTGGTTTTTCCCTTCTATAATTACTGCATGCTTCGTTATAACATGAGGATTCAATGGCTTGTGGGCTTATCGAGGACACGGAAAGACTGCTAGTCACAGGAACTGGGTTCCATCTGGCTCAGCAATAATTTGGTCTGTTGAAGCTGTGACATCAATGCATCTTGGGAAAATAAATTTGTATTATATAGGTGGCATGCACCTCCTGAAAGAAACTTTGTCTGTCCCTCTCATTATCAGTACTTGAAATCTTGAGCTCTGGAAATAGCTAGGCTGTTAATACTATGGGACTCTCTCAGTTGTACCTGTAGCCCTCAAGGCACAGTTGTCCCAGGCTACTGTTAATGCAAGTTTATGTCAAATATACTTTTCAGCTCATGGGGAAATCAGATGTTCTCCATGGAACTCCTGGAACCAGAACTTTGGTTTCTACTCACAGTCTAGCAGAACTACACAGGAGTCAGGTGGTGCCCGGTTTTAATACTGTAGTGCTGGTGGAAGATCAAACATGGCTTTGGAAACTGGAATGCTCAATGTGAAACTCCGTTTCTGTACAGCCCTTCAGAATCAACTTAATGGGCAGAGAAGGAAAAGAGCTTCTCAGTAAACACTCTCCCCTTAACCTTGCGTAACCTCTAGGAAATAAAAAATTGTAGGATCACAATTGGTTTGAAATTTATGTTACTAATTGCCAAATTTCAGCTACAGTTGGTTAAGAACTACATCTTGAACAAAGTGAAATTTTATAGGGTGTCAGATGAAAATGTAACAAAGAACTAGTTACAGATAAGTAAGATAGACTGTGTGACAAACACTGGAAACACGATGTAAACTTTTAGTGTGTAAATATTCATCATTATTCCAGATTTCAATAGAAGAGTGCCCGTGGGGAAAAAAGAAAAGTGTTTTCCTTTACTTTTTGAAAATGCTTCCAGGAAACTGGCTGCCTTTTAGAAAACTGTAGCGGCATCCTGTCTTATTGGAATGGTCCATTGACAAAAATGGAGAAATAAATGTTTGCTTTTCAGAAGTGTGCTGTACTCTGTTTGGTAGAGAAGTGTTGATTTCTCCTTCCTTGTAAAGAAGAAATTCGTGAAACCTCAACAGTTTTTTTCCAACCCTTTGCAATGTCATGATTTTCCATGATTCGCTGTAACAAGATCCAAAATATAAAGTTGTTTTGATATATAATACAGAGAAGTTTTGAAAGGGCATAGCATCATCAAATCCACCACAGGTTCAATGAAGTGATATATATAGGGCATTAGCTCATACAAACCTATCACACATTTTATATACTATTTATACTGATACTTTTACCAATGCTGCTACTATTTTTTTCTGTTGTTAGCCCATTTATATAATTTTCTGGTTGCTTTTTTCCCCATACTACTACAACTACTACTATTATATTAAGTATTTAGGATCAGAAATATTCAGTGAACATCCTTATTCATGCCTGTTTCAGAAAACTTAACATTTTGGAATGAGGTATAAAGGAGATCAGATAAAATTCAGTATTGTGTATGCCACAGCAACTAAACCATCTGCTATTTTTCTGCATCTTGAAAAATAACACAAGAAGAAATAGATTTCAAAATTCAGCAGGCAAAATCCCACTGTTTTTTTTTTTATTTATTTACTTCATTTATACTCTATCTTTTTCCCCACTGGGGACCCAAAGCAGCTTACACAGTCTTCTCTTCTTCGTTTTATCGTCACAATAGCCTTGTGAGGTGGGTTAGGCTGAAAGTGTGTGGTTGGCCCAAGGTCATCTATCAAGCTAAATCCTAATCTACTACACCACGCTGACTGTCCTAGGGTTGCCAGGTCCCTCTTCGCCACTGGCAGGAGATTTTTGGGGCAGAGCCTGAGAAGGGCGAGGTTTGGGGAGGGGAGGGACTTCAATGCCATAGAGTCCAGTTGCCAAAGCAGGCGTTTTCTCCAGGTGAACTGATCTCTATCAGCTGGAGATCAGTTGTAATAGCAGGAGATCTCCAGCTATTACCTGGTGGTTGGCAACCCTAGGCTATCTGCATCTAGTTGTATACATTGTGTTTTGAAGCTTGCCTAATCTGGAGTCATTGAAAGATAACTATGGAATCTAGATGACCTAATCAGGGATATAAAGTTATTCTCATGAACCACCCTGTCAGTTAAATAAGGTGAGGAACAACTAACCAAAAAAGTGTTAGAAAGTTTGTCTGAGGGAAGAAGGAACTAGGGTTTGGAGAACAGAGGGATAAACAAAGCATTGAGGAGGGAGACCATTGGCAAAACATTCGTTGTAATTTAATCCCAGGAAAGGAAATTCTGGGAGAGTAAATTTAGACACTTTTCGGAATGAGTGTACTGTGTTGGGTGCAAGCCTGTTGCACCTTCCTCTTCTGTACATAATTCACAGTGGGTAGCCGTGTTAGTCTGTCTGCAGTAGTAGAAAAGAGCAAGAGTCCAGTAGCACCTTAAAGACTAACAAAAATATTTTCTGGCAGGATATGAGCTTTCGTGAGCCACAGCTCACTTCTTCAAAGCTCATAAACAAAAATATTTTTGTTAGTCTTTAATGTGCTACTGGACTCTTGATCTTTTCTACCTCTTCTGTACATTGTAAGTAATAAGATATGACAGACCATATCAGAGCAGTGGTGTTGATTAATGAGTAGCTCAGGAAAGGAGGCCAGCAAGTGATGATGGGTCACAATCCAATTTATGAAAGGGAGAAAGAGGAGTATCAAAGCATTAGTATGAGGAGTTATATAGGAAGCCCATTAATCAACATTGCCTTTATAAAAGACCAGAATGTTTTGTTGACTTTATTCCACTGAAAGTAGCACAATTTATATTTGAAAATAAGCATCTTAAACTACTACTTGAACAATCTTTTACTGAAAAGTAGAGAAATTATTATGATTGTACAGCTATCTATGCTAGTGACTGTGTAACTCATGGACAGATCACACTGTATGTACGTGTGTTTTTCATCTTGTACTTGCTTTAACAGATACGATTGTGTCTCCTATTTACAGTCATAACTGCAAATATCAATCTAATTTGGGAATTCCGTACATCAAATTATAGGAAATCCGTTTTTACTTACATGTATTAGTTTTGAACATTTTGAAGAATGTAATTAATATTTACTAACAGTTTTAAAAACGTGTCTAATTGATCCCCTTAGTCATCTTTTTTTTTAAAAAAAATAATAAAATCCCCCAACCTCTTCAGCCTTTCCTCATAAGGATGATGTTTTACATTCTGGGTTATTTTAGTTGCCCACTTAGTTAGTGCCATTTCTTGTTCTTTAATAATCATTCCAAAATCCATTTAGTATACTACTCATAAATGTGGCCATACAAGATAATAACTTGTGTGTGCGTGTGTGTTTTAAATTTAAATGCCCTTTCTAATAATTCCTATAAATGAATTTGCTCTTTTACTGTCATAGCTCTCTGAGCTGACAATTTTTGTGATATGACCCCCCAAGGTCTCTTTTCTGGTTGGTCACAGGCCAGGAAAGATTGGCCTATAAATCGAATAAATGAAATGAAAGGAAATTTTTGATCCTATCCAAATATATGTGAGAACTGTCACATATGAAAATCCTGTTTTGATTCTCATCTGTCATCCAGTTGATTGGCCACCCCGGTTTGAATAGGTCGCTTTAGGCACTCTTCATAGTCATAGTATAGGATTTCACCATATAGAATAATCTCCAGATCGTTTATGAACAGCTCCTTCAAGGTTCCTTTTCTTTCTTTCCAGCACAGGCACAAGGTCTCTCCATTCTCTGCCCCAATGAATGTCTGCACTAGATCCAAAGCTTGGAGTGATTTACCTGAAGAGTGATATCATTCAGAAACTACTGTAAGTAAATGATGTAACTTAAGTAAAAATATTTTTGGCAATAAAATGAAGTCTAACCTCAGCAAGCTAAATATATACTTCCTCCTATTTAGCAGGCGGGGGAAACCAAGCTGAAAAAATGTTTAGGAAAAGATTGCAGGGAAACTTCAGTTGCATCTTCTAGTTTCGCTGCCTTTTATGGAACAGTATCATTCCAGGTTACAATTTGGGTGAGGTTTTAAGTGGTTAAAAACAGTAAACTAAGCATTTGGCATAAATGAAAACAACAAAGAATCCTGTAGTAACATAAGTACTACAAAAGCTCATGCCGTTATAGATGTGTTGGTATTGATGGCACAACAAGACTCTTTATTGTTGCTACAACATCTATCTGTTTTCATCCTTCCCTTCTTCTGAAGAACTCAAAGGTGGCATACAAAGTACCCCTCCCCATATTTTGCCTTCATAACAATACTGTCAGGTAGATAATGTTGAAGGAAAATGGCTGGCCCAAGTTTACCCAATGAACTTCATGGCCTGAAATGGGATCTAAACCCAGTTCTTTATATCACACTGGCTCAACAGATTGATGTGGCTACATTTCTAGAACTTATTATGTTTATTTTGTCAATTTGAAAGTCAGGCTAAAAGTTCAGTTGTGGCCAAATTCAAAGTCATTTATTTATTTGTTTATTTGTTTATTATGGTTAATAACAAGACACGTATTTGTCAGTAAGGCCAAAGTCTATCAAAGCTAGTGATCACCAGTGCAGATTACTCCAGGAAGTCCGCAAACAGGACATGAACTAAAGCCTAGTAACTGACATTCAAAGGTATTGCAGCCTCTGAAGATGGAGGTTCCATTTAGTGATCACTGCTGTCAGCTGTTGATAAATCTATCCTCCATGAGTTGGTCTAGTTTCCTTTGAAAGACATTTAAGATGACATTGAGTTCCATTAATGATTTACGCATCTTGTGCAGAAGTATTTTCTTTTGTTGTCCAGAATCAACTGCTCATCAGTTTCATTGTGTAATCCTTGTTAGTGAAGTTCTGGAAGAAAACGTTCACTCCCTTCACATTGTTCCTTTTATGAACCTGAATGATGTCTCCCCTTGGTCATCTTTTTTAAAGCCCCAAATAATGTATTTAACGCCTTTCAAATCAAAATGCTACAGAAATTTCTGCAACATTAGTTTAAAGATGTGACATAGTTGACAAAGAAAAAATCCAAAGATATTGTCAACTGTTTGTTGCAGAATTAAGTGCCCTATGTCAGATCTCAGAAGCTAAGCAGGGTCAGCCCTGGTTAGTATTTGGATGGGAGACCACCAAGGAAGTCCAGGGTTGCTATACAGAGGAAGGCACTGGCAAACCACCTCTGTTAGTCTCTTGCTTTGAAAACCCCATAAGGGGTCACCATAAGTCAGCTGCGACTTGACGGCATTTTACACACACACACACACACACACACACACACACACACACATTTTTTGAGCTGGTGTTGTTCCTCAATAGCAGAATCTATAGAATAAAGCCTTATCAATACAATTATAATATTGTTCAAGCAGGCCTTATATAATGATGTATATATAACACTGCATGTAAATATCAAGATATGCTATTAAAATCTTCATTAATCAGAATGTCAGAAATCTCATATGAAGATAGCCATATCGATATTTTAAAATGAATTGTAATTCTAGATAACATCCAAAACAATCACAATCGAACTAGCCTCATACTATTAAAGAATTTTTCTGTGTATTTTAAATGCAAGACACTCAAGTGTGCAATTTGATATGAAATTTGATCATGATACAAAAAGACTATTTTGCCAAATTAGTGAAATGAAAAGGTCACCATAACTACCATCTATTAGAAGCCAACATATAGAAATGCTTATCTGAATGATAGCCATTGGCATTCTAAGCATACGAGAATAAATCAGAATCCTTTATGGATATTAGCTTAGATTTTTTTTAAAAAAAACTGGTCCCCCATACATAAATTTCTTCAAAATGTTTCCAAAATAGAAAAGGACTTTAAGATATATCTATACAGATTTCTCTCTGTGTGTATAAAGTGCTGTCAAGTCTCAGCCAACTTATGGTGACCCCAGCAAGGGGCTTTTGAGGCAAGTGATTAAGCAGAGGTGGTTTGCCATTGCCTTCCTCTGCAGAGTCTTTCTTGGTGGTCTCCCTTCCAAGTACTGACCTAGCTTAGCTTCCAGGATCTGAGAAGATCGGGCTATACCATGTTGCCTTCCCTGACTATCTCCATCTAACCTCCCTCCCTCCCCCCCCCTCTCTCTCTTTCTATCTATCTATCTATTTATCTATCTATCTATCTATCTATCTATCTATCTATCTATCTATCTATCTATCTATCTATCTATCTATCTTTCATTAAAAACAGCATCTTGCAGGACTGGCACATAACTGAAGAAATGGTTAGAAAACCTTTCATTGCTTTCAAGGAAATTCCCATGTGCAATGACTAAAGATTCCCACTTGCAATGACTAAAAAGGTTAAAAATTTAACCAAAAGCAGCATCCCCCACAGGGATATTTACTTGTGGGACAGTTGTATGCTATAAACAGACTATAAGGGCAGGCTCTTTTTATAATCCAACAGAAAGTAAAATATATCATATCAAATTACTTGTAGTACTACCTTTCATTTATTGATATCCAGTGCCCAAGTGAAAAAAAAATCTATACAAGGAAATCTAGCAGGAAGCTTTAGAATGAATGAACATCTGAATAGTATTTCAGTCAAAAAAGAATGTAACTCTGAAGCATTTTTGTTGAATAAATACAGTTCTAGCATTTTTCTGACTGGGTCATATCTGACACATAGATAGATATCACATATCTGACACATTCATCCAAGGATTTAGATAGGCTACTGCTTCAAAATTGGTGCTTTAATGTACAGTGGTGGACGCTACCCTTTGACTGTCCTGTTAGCTTCTCTTGGTTTTTCTACTGCCATCAAAAGATTTTAGTTTCCACTGCAGCTGTAAGGTTCCCTGAACTCGTCTTTAGTGCTTGTTCAAGCTTCGTCTTTAGATTTGTTAGGTCAGGTTGCCATGGATAACAGTTTGGTCTTGTTAAGTTTGTGGCTTCTTTGTATTAGTATTTGCTCATCTGTAGGGAACTTTGCAGTTAAAATGGTCTTTGTACTTTTTTAGGAAAGGTTATGTTTTAAGATAATGTTTGAGAATGTATATTAACAAGGAGCAGAAACACTTAGCTTGACTTGCACTCTAATTTCTTCTTAGTTGAGGTTCAGAGTCAGACTATAGCTGAGAAGAATCCAGAATTGTAAAATAATTTCTCCACCTACAATTTAGTTGTGAATCCAGCATTTACGGCAATCAGAAGACACTGATCCCTGTTCAGAATCAGGGCTTGGATCCCATGACATCGTTCCCCTCACGGTTCTCTCCGGCTGCTGCAGAGGCTCTTCTCTGCCGTGACACTTGCTTTGTCTGCTGTTAGCACTTGTGTATATAAGGGCTCCTTGAAAAACATTGATCTTGCATACATGGAAGTGCTAGCAGGAGAGGAAGTCAGTACCACAGTAGAGGAAAGCCTCTGTAGTAGCTGGGTGGAGAGAAGTGCAAGAGGACCATAGGATTCAAGCCCAAGTCTTTGCCAAGATTCTCATGCAAAGGGAAACAGCGGCTTGCTGTTATGGGTACAAGCAGGGCATGCTTCCCCCTTCCTCTTGCCATACAGTTAGAAAATTGTTAACAGTTTTTTGTTGTTTGCTGTGAATCACAAACTGCAGTTTGTTCTCTCCCTTCAAACGTGGATTCCGCAATGGGTTTAATCCTGGTTCAAATGGCAGAGATCAAGTAATGGTTTGTATTTCATACAAAATAAGTTATAACTTGCCATATTCTACCAGTGCACAAGGGGGGGAAGGGCAAGGAAGTACATAATCCTAAGAATTTTTCAAAAAAAGAATGCTCCAGGCTCATTCCAATAACAATAAACCATGGTTTCTCATTATGTGTAAAGTAGAACAAAATGGGGACTGAAGGCAGCATGATATAGTCTGATCTCGTCAGATCTTGGAAGCTAAGCAGGGTCAGCCCTGGTTAGTATTTGGATGGGGGACCACCAAGGAATACCAGGGCTGATATGCAGAGGAAGGCACTGGCAAACCACCTCTGTTCATCTCTTGCCTTGAAAACCCCATAAGGGGTCGCCATAAGTCTGCTGCGACTTGACGGCACTTTACACACAGAGAGAGAACAAAACGGGCATCTATGTTGCATGTCTGTGAGAAACTAGTGTTGGCTGTTCTCTTAGTGTGCATAGGTATTTATGTAGAGAAAGGTAACCTTGCATGTTCATAATAACTGAGGAGAGATGTCCTATGAATTATATTTCATCTGCGTGGCTTCTATGCAGTCCCACATTGGGGTACTGCGCAGGCGCAGGCCATCCACGGATAAGATTTGTCAGCTTCTAGCAAAATCTAAGAGAGTGCTCCCCCTCCCCTTGGGGCATGCAATCTTCCCGCCCCTCGGTCACATGACCCAAGGGGGAGGGAGCACTCTTCCTTCCAGTTCTCTTTCTGCCGCCACAGAGAGAGAACGTGTTAGCTTTGTCTCTAGCCATGGAGTCCAAGAAAGCTCCACTTTTCAAGAAATGTACCTCCTGTGGTACCAAGATGGCGAAGAATGATCCTCACCTTGAATGCCTCCTTTGTTTGGGAGAAGGCCACATTCCTGCAACTTGTAAAAGTTGTTCCAAACTCACCAACAAGGCCTTGAGGGTTTGGTCGACTTGCCTGCTCTCTCATCTTTATAAGGAGTCTCTTCGCCCACGAGGTCAATCTGCTGAGCCTGGTCCTTCGACCGGTAAGCCGCAATCCGAACCGGGGCCCCCAACAAAAAAATCTAAGCGGGGTGGCCCTTCTAAGAAGCCCTCGTCGGTCGTTGTTCGTCCGGCAAACTTTATTGCAAGATGGCCGCAGCTGTGGCTCTTCACGCCATGCATCCCGCTGCAGAAAGGGGTCCCCCCCCACCCTTAATGTGCATCTCTGAGCAGAGCTTGCCGCCCACGCACAAAGCTCCCAGCCCCGACAAACAGCTGAGAAGTTTGCAAAGCAACCCAGCTGCAAAGCAACACAAACAAGTAAAGCAACACCTTTGCAACTGTGCAAAGCATGGAAAGGGACAGAGGCAGCTAGCTATGCATAAGGAGCAGGAGGTGTGGAATTTCCCCTTTTGCATCGGACTCGGGACCAGGCAAATGCATTCTTTAAGTCACCATTTGAAAATCAGTTTTGAGCAAGGATCAAAATAGACCTAACCAATCTTATGAATGAGGGAAAACCTGAGGATACCCAACTGAAGCCCCCCCACTCAAACCAGGGAGAGAGAGACTCAAGAGGGCACACACACCCCCAGGCAGAACGGGCTAAAGCCCCCTTTGGCTCTCCCCCCACCCACAGAAACTGCTCCCTCCCCCCCCACACACAGACTCTGCTTTCCCCACACACACACACACACAGGAGAAAAATTATACATTAAAGCCCCCAAAGGGGTCTTACTGTGGCTGTCTTCTGTTCCATCAGGAGGGGCTGGGGAGGACTGGGTAATCCAAGACATTCCATTTAGGCACGGGACGTTTTGCTCTGGAGATACATACAGGGTGATCCATTCATCCCAATAGGGGAAAGGGGAAAGCCCATATCTCGGGACCCCCTGACCCAATGTTTACAAAGCTTGGGTGGTCTCTTAAGAAGGTTTGTCTGAAGCTCCGCTCAAAGTTTGGGATCTGCACCCCCAAAAATGCTCCCCCTGCAGCCACGGAAAGAGAAAAGGGGGGAGCCGATATTTCTGCCCCCACTGAACCCATCTTTACAAAACTTGGGTGGTATCTTAAGAAGGATCGTCTGAAGCTATGCTGAAAGTTTGGGGGCTGTATCCCCAAAAAAGCGCCCCCTGCAGCCACGGAAATGGAAAAGGGGGGAGGGAAAAGGGGTGGAGCCCATATCTCGAGATCCCCTCACCCAATGTTTACAAACCTTGGGGGGTATCTTAAGAAGGCTCATCTGAAGCTCCACTGAAAGTTTGGGGTCTGTACCCCCAAAAATGCCCCCCCTGCAGCCATGGAAAGAAAAAAGGGGGAGCCCATAAATCGGGACCCCCTGACCCAATGTTTACAAAACTTGGGTGGTCTCTTAAGAAGGCTTGTCTGAATCTCTGCTGAAAGTTTGGGGTCTGTAGCCCAAAAAATACGCCCCCTGCAGCCACAGAAAGGAGCGAATGTGCACAAGCACCCACACACACACACACACACGAGGAATTCCCTCTCCCTCTCTCTCCCCGGCCGGGCCGCACATCAGCTGATTCCTCCAGTACTCAATCCTGACTGGCCAGAAGAAGACCCAGCTTGGTCACCGATTGGCCGGGGAAGGAGAATGCTGCTTACTGACGGTTATGCTGCTTACTGATGCCCCGAATTGGCCGGATTTATTCGTGAACTCCCGCACTCGCTGAATTCAGCTCCCCGGTTGCCCGCCATTTTTGAGTTTGGTTCGTCCCGAACTAAAAACCACCGAATCACGGGAAATTCAGCTGTTTTTCAGTTCGGGCCGAACCGAATCAACATCCCTACAGGTAAGTGAAACTCTGTTTTTACTGTACACTAAAAACTCAGTTTTTGTACCCAAATAATTTAAATTCTATTCCAATAAAAGCCAAATTATGGAAGAAGAAGAAAAGTTGCTTTTTATATGCCAACTTTCTCTACCATTTAAGGAAAAATCAAACCGGCTTACAGTCACCTTCCCTTCCCTTCCCCACAACAGACACCCTGTGAGGTAGGTGGGGCGGAGAAAATGTGACTAGCCCAAGGTCACCCAGCAGGCTTCATGTGTAGGAGTGGGGAAACAAATCCAGTTCACCAGATTAGCGTCCACCGCTCATGTGGAGGAGTGGGGAATCAACCCCCGGTTCTCCAGATCAGAGTCCACTGCTCCAAACCATCGCTCTTAACCACTACACTATGCTGGCTCTCCCATGCGGTTACTATGCGGTTTGCTTATATTTGCTTGTTTTATATAATTTATTCTCCCTGGGCTATCATGAAACTGCATTATACAGAATCAGCTCAAGTTGATTTATCAAGGCCAGCATTGCCTGCTCTGACTGGCAGCAGTTCCCTGGGGTTTTTAGTAGAGAACTTTCAAACCTTTTTTGAAATCTTCTCTTTTTTACTGGAGATACTGGGGATTGAACAAAGACCCTTGTTCAGGACAAGCAGATGATCTACTGTTGAACCACAGCCCCTCCCAAAGTGAGGGAGCAGTAAGGAACAACAATGGGAGAAGTTCTACTCCCTGACCACTGGAAACTTACTAATACATAGCACTGGTCAAAAGAAATGAAAAAGACAATACAGTATAGGTAGGGAATTATCAAGGTAAAAATAGAACTTTTATTAAAATAATCAGCTTGGATCCCACTGTAAATCTTTGCTACTGGAAGGCATTTCCATCAGCTAAAACGCATAGGAACAAGGGATCCCCAGGAATAACCTCAGGGAGTAAATCGGAGGTCTGCAAAAGAATGGGGGAAACATGAAAATATATTCCCCCTTCCATTGGCAGAAATGTACTATTTACCATTGTGCGTTTCCTATGACTTTCATAACACAGTGTCCAGAAACGTCTTCCGTTTTTACTCTAAATCGTATGCAAACAAAAAACCACACTCTGTTGTAAAAACATGGTTCATTGTAATAGGACATGGTTTGTATATTTTAAAAGAATAAAAATAGAAGGCACCCTTTTTAACTGAAAGCTATTGACAGTTTAGGGAGTTTTACAAGAAGAGCAACAGCAACTGAGGAAAACTCAACAGATTGTTTTAACCAAGAATATTTCAAAGAACTAAATATATACTGTTTAGTTGAGTGATGATTAACAGATGTATGAACATAGAGTCTACTGATAATTTGAAGTGTATATCTATCAGTGGGTATGAAGTCACTGTAAAGTAGTATAACTGGCATAAATAGGAACAAAATAGTATGTGTGAGAAATATCTGGGAAGGGGGGGAATGCCTAACATTTGTGGCTGATTTCTCTCTCAGAAGAAGTGCGTAGCAGCTTTAGTGCTACAATTTCTTCAGTCAAGTTTCAGATATTTCCAGTTTAATAAATACAAATCCATCCTGTACTGGCCCTTGGGAATGGGCAAGATGAGCAAGATTTAGGTTTTTTCCTCATGTCTGACATGTATAAATATAAGTAGGATAAAATCATGTTCTTTTTGCAGTTTTGAACCATAGCATCAGATGGAAACTTACAAGTTGTTTACCCTAATAGCATGCCCTAAAGAAGCATCTCTTATTCTTGACACATACATCTTTTTAAAAATATAATATGTATATATATCTGCAAAGAAAGAAGATTTCTTAGCTTAATTACACCATATGTTCCACTGCTGACATATTATTTTTCATTATATAATGTATACTCAATATATGAAGGGAACAGAACAGAGCACCAATATTTCTAATAAATCTGTAAGCCTCTACAGAAAGGCCATTTATGCTTTGAAGGGTTTGCCGCTCTGCAGACACACGGTTTTCTGCGTCTAGCAGGAGTAAATCACATCAATGAAGAAACCAGTGAAAATGCGGACCATCAGAGTCCCTCCCCCCTGTATATGCTATTCTTTTTAATTGGCTGCCAAGGGTCGCCGACAGCTGGCAGGTCGCAAGGTGCGGCGGCAGTTGTCCAGTGCCCCCTGTCAGCCTCTGGACAAGAGAGAGGACACTTATAAGATGGGGAAAATAGGCAGCGATGGCAGCCATGGGGTCGGAAGACTCTGTTGGCGACCCACAGCTTTTTTTGTTTTGTTTTATGATGCTGTTTAATGTTATAACAATAAAACGCTAAAATATTAATAAATTAAGCATTGCATCACTAAAAACAGCACCGTAAAACAAAAATGCTGTGGATCACCGTTGGAGACTTCCTGCTTCATGGCCACCTCTTCCTCACCAGCCCAGCAGCCTGCCCATATGTCAACATTCTCCCGCTAGCCCAGCAGCGAGATTCTTTCATTTGATATCTCCATTCCCGGAGATGTTAACTCACTGCTGAAACTAACTAGAGAGGATGCCTGGGGAAGGGGAAGCTGACTCCCTTCCCGAGATCTTTATACTCCTTACAAAAATGGCTTCTCTGGGAGGGCTTGGATGAGGGCAGGACAAGCGACAATGGGTGGGGGGAGAGAAAACATGAAGTTGAGACTATTCACACAAATTTCCTTGATTAACTTCACTTCGGAATCGAGGCAGACTTTAAATTCATGATAAAAGAGGTTCCTGAAACCACGGGGCAAGTGCGGGGTGGCCGCGGGGTCACCCCTGAATGATGGAAAAATCATGAATAACTTGAAAGAAGACCCGGGGCAGTTCCGCGGGGATTGCGCAGCTAATATCCAAGCATAAATGGCCGAAGAGTTGTGTGTGTAAAGTGCCACCAAGTCGCAGCCGACTTATGGCGACCCCTTTATGGAGTTTTCAAGGCAAGAGACTAACAGAGGTGGTTTGCCAGTGCCTTTCTCTGCATAGCAACCCTGGTATTCCTGGGTCGTCTCCCATCCAAATACTAACCAAGGCTGACCCTGCTTAGCTTCTGAGATCTGATGAGATCAGGCTAGCCTGGGCCATCCAGGTCAGGGCTAAGAGTTAGCTATCCATAAAATAATAGACTTGTCAAGAAAAACAAAAAATAGCCAAGTATGGATAAAACCTGTGATTTTATTGTTTCATCTTATGACACCTTCTAGGTCTTTAATCCCCTGACCTGGATGGCCCAGGCTAGCCTGATCTTGTCAGATCTCAGAAGCTAAGTAGAGTCAGCCCTGGTTAGTATTTGGATGGGAGACCACCAAGGAAGTCCAGGGTTGCTGTGCAGAGGAAGGCAGTGGCAAAC
Source organism: Euleptes europaea (assembly GCF_029931775.1). Lineage (NCBI taxonomy): Eukaryota > Metazoa > Chordata > Lepidosauria > Squamata > Sphaerodactylidae > Euleptes > Euleptes europaea. The sequence goes on from NC_079323.1 coordinate 31,370,741, forward strand.
CACCTCTGTTAGTCTCTTGCCATGAAAACCCCAAAAGGGGTCGCCATAAGTCAGCTGCGACTTGACGGCACTTTACACACACACACAGGTCTTTAATCATCATTGTAGTTCTCCTGTGATTGTTCTTCTTTCAGTATCTTTCTTGAAAAGTGTTGCACTGAATTGAAGGTCGCACTCCAAATATGGTCTTGCCCATGCTAAGTATATCAACACCATTTGATCTATCTAGTTGCCAGAGCACTTTTTAGACTAAAGTGGTTTTGTTGCCCTGCTCCCAAGCTATTGACTAGACCTTATCTATAGCACTGGAATAAAAGTAGTGTAAAATAAACTTAATAACTAGCTGTTCTCCCGGTTTGTAAGCTATACCCAATTTATGCACAAAAAACGCTTCAGCTCAAAAAGGGGGAGAAAAAGTGAGAATGATTCCTCGATATAATACAACAAAAAGGTCTGGAATATTTGCTGCAGTAGAAAAGCAGGAGTTGTACCCATGCTTACAATGAGCAAAGAGAAGTTCTGCACCAGGTATCACAGCTACACCCCCCGGCACACCCTGGGAACACTCCCCGGGATGCCGGTGGGGCTTTGCACTGGTGGGACGCCAGCAGGAGGCTAAGCTGGTGTGCCTGGGCTGTGCTGCCACAGCAGTGCATGAAGGCCGGAGTGAGCGGCCCAACGCCAGTGGCCCAACGGCAGCAGCCCTGCCTCTCGCCACGGTGCAAGTGGCCCAGGCCGCCGGCACGAGCAGCCCAGATGCCAGCGCGGGCACTTGTACTCCTTCTGAGCTGTTTTGGGCCAAGAGCTCAGGAATGGGTGTCAGTCACATTCAAAAATCTAATTATCAGCTGATTCCTCTTAGAGGACTCTGACCCTCAATGTGCTTATTTTGTTACTTTTTTTTTAGAGGCTGCAGAGAAGCATCAAAGGGAGGTGCTTTTAGACACAGGTCTTATTTAAGTTTTATGGTTTTATAGTTCATAGGGGATTAAAGAAAGTATCAGTGGATGATGGTCAAAAGATAACAAACCAGATCTTGGTAAGAAAGCTTTCAAAACCATGCGCGCACGGGAAGATACCATGATCAAGAAAGGGGCCAAGAGAACAGATTTTGAAATGAGACAGAACTGAGGTCAAGAGCGTGGAGCAAAGGACCATTAACACAGAGGAGATGCGTCTCCTAAGCTTCTAGAAGCCTTTTGTGTATTCCAGGTAACAAATCAGACTCTGTTGTAGCAGAAACAGTGGATGACTGTCCCACTGCAGCCAGTAGTCAGCATCTGGGACTGAAACCAACAAAACTGATTATATTAAACAAAACCCTTTGCTTAGAAGCCTCATCATATTAACCTTCTGAAATAAATGAGACAAGTGCATATTGAAAATGTTGTGATTATGAAGTATTTCTGGAGAGAATATAATGATAGGAACAGTGTGAGATGAGATCGATGTGGACTAAAGCAATATGCACTGCTGTTCGTTTTGGTTTCTTTTTGGGGCCACATCAGAGAGTCCAGTCTTCGTGTTCAGGGGGGGGGGAAGTGAGACTGGAGCATTTCAGAATCCAGTAGAGGGAAATGTTCCCATTTCAAAAACTCCCTTTACTGTGGAAAACTAGTCGTTAAGGGAAATTATCCTATGTTTGGTTTTTCCTGTTCCTCTACCTGATGTGGTAGGTTTCTATGTCTAAGACATTTTCTAAATGGAATAGCACTCAATATGTGATTGGTCTCCTGCATTCTGAAACAGTACCATGTAAGGAATGAGGTGTGAAATATTTCTCCTGACTGTTCAGATCAAGTCTTAAATATAACAAGGAGCAGACTCACATAGGACTGTACCCCATCAAGTTTCAGATGGGCAGGGATTGGTTTCAATGTGGTTCCTGGTAAAAAGCAAGCCTTTGTAATAATATCAGCCATATCCATGAAAGACAGTGCAACAATAGATGAGGTTAGTCATTAAGCAATGCATTCCTAAGAACTCTTTTGTGGTCCTGAGTAGCGTTTTGGCTGGACCTGCTTAGGACGGCATTTATGGTAATGGTAGCTCAGAGAGGCAATATAAAAGTGATATCTTTAGGATTCACAGCAATTACGTTCTAAAGCAATTCGAAACCTAATTTATCTATGGCTGGGCTTTATCTATGCCATAAAGTTAAGCAAGTATTTAGAAAGTTAGGGGAGCTCTTACATTGATCCTTGCAGGTCAGACCTAATTCTGAAGTGTTCTTGTACATTGTATATCTGATTCTGAACCTGGCCTCTGGCATTCTTTGATGACAAAAACAGGCATTTATCTTTACATTTCACTTTTAGAACAACATTTTCCTTTCCAGATAATACATATTGCCCATTAAGTTAGAACTCTGAAAGTGGAGAATAACACCGCTGATAAACTAAAATAAGTATGATCACATGGTGTTTTTTTCAGTATTACAGACGGATTGTATCTCAGCTTCACTTCAGTATACAGACCTTCTGAAGCAGCTTTTTTGAAAGCAAAAACCTGAGCAAGGTCACCTATGGAGGTTCCCATTAGAGGTGATCAAACTAAGACGATGATTGCGGCCATTCCACAATTGATTTGGCGCAAGAAAACTCAGTGTTTGGCTCCACAGCCCACTGGCACAAATGCTACATTTGCTTTTGATTTAGTGATGCAACATGTTTATTTGTCTTAAATGTTTTACCCCATCCCTTTTCCTTTGCTGTGAATTTAGAAGGAACAAACAGGGAAGCTGGGGAGATATATATATAGAGAGAGAGAGATCTACTTTTTTCCCTTTGTTCCTCCAATTTATTTCACTTGAACCTTCATTTTCTGGCTGAGCAGAAGCTTCATTGGTCTGTATAATTTTAACACTAAGGAAGCTTTGCAGACTAACCTCTGGCACGATGACCTGGAGGGAGATTCTAATGAAAGTTTTCTCTGTTTATAATGTATCCTGGAGCCTTCTGGTCCTCTGCTGGTCCTCTGCTGCCCTCTGGAGTCTACCTGATATTACTGGCAGCAGCCAATGTTTCACAAGAACTTTCACATGCTGTGCTCTCAAACATACCAGGCTTATATAATTCCTTTATATAACCAGATACAATGTTCTTGATTAATAGCAAAGTGGCTTTGCTTTCTATTGTGTGATAAGGTGATTTCCTGCATATTTTTCTATTTCACATTTCTTTACAGTACATTTTGTCCCGAAGTTTTTGTGAGAGAGAAAACTTTTGGGAAGAACTACAGGAAATAAGACTGCTTTTTACATAAATTGTTTTGCTATTTCTCTTTGCACTCTTTGGAGTTTTTTTCTGCTGAAACTATTCTAGATTTCCCTGTATTTGGACTTTTGGTAGTTGTGGCCATAATTCCATACATAATTGCTTTGTGGGTAGATTGCGTTGCCCTGACCTAGATGGCCCAAGCTAGCCCAATCTGACCAGATCTCAGAAGCTAAGCAGGTTTGGCCCTAGTTAGTACTTGAATGGGTGGCCATAAGTCGGCTGCAACTCGACAGTGCATTCCACCACCGAATCCCACTGAAGTCAGTGGGATGTATTTTTGAATAAACATGCATAGGACTGCACTCAGTAAAAAACCAAAAACATGGAAGGTATTTTAGAACTATACATACAAGTCAAAGATCTGATTGGCAGTCCCTGTCCTATCATCTTTTGTCAAAACTAAATTTTTTTCCTGCATTTTGACATAAATGCCTGTCACACAGTGCAATCCTTAGTAGAGTTACATCTGTCAGAATCCATTAAAATCAGTATTAGAAGCATAGTTCCTGATCTGATTGATCAAACCATCTACTACTGGAAGAAAACATCCAATTAATCTGGTCAATTTCGACTCAGGCCCATTTATAAATGTTACCTGACCTGTCCTTTACTCTGTTTTTGCTGCCTTGTTTACTCTGCTGTTACAAAAACACATTTTGCTTCATTTCATCAATTTGAACACTGGTGTTAGCCGAGTTAGTATCTTTCTTGTTTAAAACTCTACCCAACCTGTTCTTCTCCACACTTTTTCAGCTTTCCAAACATTGCTCGCCCTCCTTCAAGCTTACTTCTGAATTCACTTAAGTAGCATGAACTATTATCCACAGCCAATAGTACTTTGACCAAATCCCCACATAATGCAAAGAGAAATGGCCTTACTGTGGAAGAAAAAGATAAAAATTCTTGATATTTCACGGCAAGAGCATTCTAGTACTCAAGAACCTTTATCATACTCAAAACTGATTTCATGGGCATCAGACGATATTTATGACATTTTAAAACTGTCTTTCTCAAGGCAGTGGAAAGCATGTCACGCTAAGACTGAGGGGTGGAGTTGAAATGTTCACGTAGCTGTTAACCTGACTGGGTGACTTTGGGTGAGTCACTCTCTTACAGACTAACCTACTACACGGGAATGTTGTGAGGATAAAATGGAGTAGGAGAGAGCCATAGACACTTCACTGAGCTCCTAGGAGGAAGTATATAAAATGTAACAGAGATAATAGCAGAGTTAAACCCCTCTAAGCCCACTGAGTTCAATTGACCTAGAAGGGTGTCGCTGTTAGGATTGCACTGTAAGACCCTGGCACAGCTGACACAAATCCTGAGCAACAGTTGTAGTTGTACAAGGAACCATTTTTTGGCAAAATTTGACACCATGCAGAAAATACATAGTTGTTAACATATTTTGGGGGGTTTTTTTACACATTTTTACAAATTTACACAATTGACATTATCTGTGCTGGTAGACCCTTAGTGGGAAAATGCATTTCTCTGCACTCAAATTATAATTCTGAATTTTTGGAAAACTGCTATACTTTAGTCATTCTGTTTGATAAACCAGATGAGTCAATTGTAATTTTAATGAGATTTCTAGGAAACCCATTAATACTTGTGTCGGCTCTTTGTACTTATAGTATTTGTGATAATATATAAACACAAAGGAGAAAGTGATATGATTTTTACATGTGTGAAATACTGTGGTATTTGTCATGAAAAACATTCTTTTTCCTGTGGACTTTTTCTGCTCGTTATTCTTTCTGTATGCTTGCATTTAGTAGTTCTACTTAGCTGCACAGGAATTCATTATGGGGTTTTCTTTTAAAGTCTTAGTAGTTGCAATTTAGAGTTAGCATTTGCCCAGGGGTTTACGTTTTGCATGAAATTCACCGAGCTTGGAAAAAAGGAGTGTCCACTCAAAATGCAATTGCCAATTCATCAGAGTCTAACTTGTATTTAGTTTGTCTGGAGACGTGTTTGTAAACCTGCATATCTCCCTGTCCCTAGCCAAAAACTGAAATACTGAATGTTCACAGACTACTTTCCCCAAACTAAGATTTGTCTGTTTGTTCTCAGAATATAATGACAATAAAGCATTTATATCCCACTTTATCTTCTTGGGACTCAAGGCAGCATAAGAACATAAGAAAAGCCATGCTGGATCAGATCAAGGCCCATCAAGTCCAGCAGTCTGTTCACACTGTGGTCAACCAGGTGCCTCTAGGAAGCCCACAAACAAGACGACTGCAGCAGCATTCTGCCTGTGATCCACAGCACCTAATATGCTGCTCTGATACTGTAGAGAATCGGTATGCATCATGACTAGTATTCATTTTGACTAGTAGCCATGGATAGCCCTATCCTCCATGAACATGTCCACTCCCCTCTTAAAGCCTTCCAAGTTGGCAGCCATCACCACATCCTGGGGCAGGGAGTTCCAGAGTTTAACTATGTGTTGTCTGAAGAAATACTTCCTTTTATCTGTTTTGAATCGCTCACCTACCAGCAATTTTAGACTTGTGTAGCTCCTTGGTTCAGAGAGCATTTTCTTAAGGGATGATGCCATAGTGCCCACCTTTGCTTGTGTTCTTTGACCTGTTATGCAGATGTCTAATAGTGGAATAATTCCAGAAGATATCTGTTCTGCAGTGACTTCAGTGGACTTAGAAGGGTGTAACTCGGCTAAGGATGACACTGATAGTCAGCTGCTGCCAAAACAATCTTATGGTACCTTAAAGAAAAGCATATGCATTATAAGTGCTCATAAGCCAGAGCCCCCTTTTTCAGATGCATGAAGGGTTACATTCCATTGGCACATTTATCAGTGAAATAGGGATAACAACCATTACTTTCAAATTTATGTTTTTATTAATTGAATGTGTATGATATATTTTTCTTCCAAGATATGCTACTGCAGAAAGAATGCTAGATACAGCAATTATTTCAACAGTTATGCTAGTTGTAAGTTCCAAATACTGGTTTGCCACCCATACAGAGTTCACTTTGGGAACACTAGAGCTTTCATGTTCTCCTGCATCCCTTTCCTAGAAAAGAGATCCAATGCTTGGATCCCATGAATGAGTTCCATGCATGATAGATAGCCTTTGCTATGGAGTGTGCATCCTCTTCTGCTAGCACTTTGTTATGCACAAAATCATTAGTTTTCAGAGGCTATGTAGTGCGCGTGGAACTTTTTCATAGGATTCAGGCCTCGGCTATAGAGTTCACAGAGCAAACGACTATGACAACTGCACCATAAAGAAATTATCAGAGCAGTCTTCAATTCACTGAACTAATTGGCAGAGCTCCCAATGAAATATTTGAATTGTATCCTAGATTTGGGGGGGGGGAGCCCTATAGATCATGTGATCTGTGGTTTTGAAACTCTGGCCATAACATTTGAGGTGGAGTTAAAGTTTTTTAATGGATTGCGTCCAGAATCAAATATATGCATCAAGAATTAAGTTACATCAGAACATGCCTCTGAAGAACAAGGATACATTGTGCTATACCAGAATAACCTTCTTCATCCCTGTTCTTGACTGTAGCATCATAGTACATGTATTGCCATGGAAACAGTTCAGGCTCTCTGATGTCTGTTTTGTTACATAAAGCATGTCAACTGTGTGCGGAATAAGGAGGGCTAGCCTTAGCTGTGTTGGTGCACAGACGGAAGATGCAACTCGAGCCTGTATTTCTGTGTACTGTTAAGTAACACAAGCTACTGTTTAACATGTTTATCACCAGCAACGTGCAACACATTTACTAGGCCAAAAGAAAATACGGCTGTTAGTAGAGAAAATTTTCTATGCAAGGAGTTAGAAAAGCTGCTCCTGCTGAAATTCTGTGTTCTAAATAACAATTGAATGTACAAGAACCTTGTTCTGTTTTATGTTGCTTATCCTCATGTTCAAAGTGTCTCTGTCTCTGGGTCCAAAGTCCCATTTTGCTCCCTTTGTTAGAGCTTTGACTCTCGAAAGCTTCTGCCCTGGAAAACTTGCCAGTATTTAAGGTGCTACTGAGTTCGAATGTTGCCCTTCTTCTGCAGACCAACATGGCTAACCACTTGAAACCATTCGGCTAAACTTCATGAACTGAGTTCTTAACAGAATCTATTTGCGTCTGTAAACTGGTTTTACAAGGATGTAACAGGAAAGTCAGGGGGTTACCGCACTTTGTATTCCCAGCGATGTATTAAGAGTTTGAAAATGTTATAAAAAACATCGCTTTAAAAGGGTTTTTGGATACCACGGCTTATAAATGGTTGGAAGACGTCTTCACAGCTAAAGGGGCCAAACAAAGTGCGAACAGCATTTTTTATAACGTTTTCAAACTCTTAATAAATTGCTGGGAATACAAGTGCGGTAACCCCCTCAGTGTGGTGTAGTGAATAAGTGGAACTGGGGGGAAATCTCATTTTAAACCCCACTCAGCCACAAAGCTCACTTGGACAGGTCACTATCTTTCAGCCTTTCAGAACGATCCCACGGGAGCCATTGTGACAACCTTTATTCCATACCTATTCATGTGTAAAAGAGTGCTCAATGGTTGTTGCCTATATTGGCCTTTACAGTGTGCAAGCTTTGCCTTCAGACTTCTTCATCTCAGTGGTTATGGCTCTTAACTTAGTGTTCATCTCAGTGTTTGGCTCTTAGCTTTTGTTATGCCAGCCTCCAAGTGGGATCTGGAGATCCCCCAGAATTACAGCTCATCTCCAGACTGCAGAGATCAGTTCCCCTGGAGAAAATGGATGTTTTGGAGGGTGGACTCTATGGCATTGTACCCCGTAGAGGTCCCTGTCCTCCCCAGGCTCCACCCCCAAATCTCCAGGAGCTTCCCAACCTGGAGCTGGCAACCCTACCCCCACCAGTGGCCAGGAGGGGAGACCTGGAAACCCTACTTTTTCTAGTATCTGCCATACAGAATTTGTACTCTTTGAAGCAGTAGAACAGGGCCTTCTGTAAGCTCATTGGAATGCGAATAGAGTATTGGTATGTGTGTGTGTTTCATATATTTTAATATAGCCACTGTATCAGTGTAAATGCAAGGAATGGCACTCTTCCAAAATGAAAGGTATGCAAAGAAGATTCTTCCCTTTGAGACAAAAAAAAAGAAAGTTTTCTTTAACAGATTCTAAAAATCCTGCATATGCAGCCAGACCCTTCAAAGGTCTCTTTGTTTGTTTTTCAGGAAGAAACCCAAGACAGCTGAAAAACAGAAGGAGTCTGAGGAGAATGAGATTACGGAGACGGGTGCATGCAGCACCAAGTCGGGCCTTCCCTGCCTGAACTTTGAAACCATCCCATCTCTGAGCCCAGCTCTCATCCAATCATCACATTCACCAGCAAACCTGCGCGTGCACACAGGGTCACCTGATTGTGAGTACAATAGCCCAGTTGTGGTGTATCTGGATGTGCGCTCTGAAATATGGTTTCCCAATGTCATCCCATGCTGTCATCAGTGAAATCTCTTCAGTCATTTGTTCTTCTTATTGGACAGGATACGATTAGTGGGCTTTTCCAGACATCTGAATACTTCATACAGACAATAGCTTGAATTGAAGGAAGTACAACTTTCATGAGTTCATTCTCCCTCGTACCTAGCTATGGTCTTTATTTGTTGAGATACATAACTTTCCTCACCCTCAAAGTTCAGATCAAATATTGTACAGTGGATGCACATACAGAAGTGTAAATTAAAACAATTAAGGAAAGTAGAAATTACATAAGCCATATTTGAACTACCTTAAAGCCGGTTCTGTGGCTGCGAGAATCCAGTGGCAATAGATGTGTCTCGCTGGATAAGTAGAAAATGTAAGAATTGCTCATTTTTACTGATTGTGTCAGGAGATGAGGGAGGAGTCAGTTTGATGTGGTATTGTTGATCCAAACCAGCTCCTTAAACTGGGCTTCAGAAGAGCTGAGGGAGGGATGAAGAGCTTAGTCAGTAACAGAGTTGTATCATGACTTAGCGAGTCAGCACAGGATTGCAACCATAGTCTTCCTTCTTCCACGCACAACACTGTTTACATTTATCTCCTTCTGTTACAATACAGTCTCCCTTATTTACTATTTACTTTAGAGACTCAGCCAGTAGGCATTTAATGTGGTGAGGGGTTAAGTAAAGGTAACAAGCACCAGGTCATTACTGACCCATGGGGTGACATCACATCACGACATTTACTAGGCAGACTATGTTTATGGGGTGGTTTGCCATTGCCTTCCCCAGTCGTCTACACTTTATCCCCAGCAAACTGGGTTCTCATTTTACCAACCTCAGAAGGATGGAAGGCTGCGTCAACCTTGAGCTGGCTACCTGAAACCGACTTCCGTCAGGATCGAACTCAGGTCATGTGCAGAGCTTTGACTGCAGTACTGCAGCTTACCACTTTGTGCCACAGGGTTCCTTGGTGAGTTACTGAATGACAAATATAAAATTCAACAATAAAATTCAAATATACTGAATGATATAAAATTCAACAATTGCTATCACTCTGAAAATAAAGTGGCATGCAGAAAACTAAACCACCATAAAATTACTCCAGCTTAAAATAGGGTTAAAATTTATAAAACAATTACTGGGTTGAGGGATGGAGCGGGGGAAAGAATCAAATAAAATAAACCAATATAATCAATTGATTAAAATGTTTGGATGAATATGAATAATCTGAACCACTGCCTGAAACTGAGAAGAACAGGTTAAGGCAGTTGAATGACAGCATTCTATAACTGAAGTCTCTACAGACAAGGTCCTCTCTCTGGGAAGCCATCCAAAGTGGGAAGGACGCATAAGAAAATCTTGGCAGGTAACCTGAGCTGTCAGCCTGGTGTATATGGGAGTAGGTGGTACTTTAGCTGTCTCTATACTGCTTGTAGCAATATTTACTTTTTGTCTTCCTCCCCTGGAAATAGCTCTCTCCCTCCTTTTATTCACTCCTCCCATCCTGCACCAAGTAACAACATCCCTCCTCCTTCCCATAACCCAATTTGAGCCACTCCAGATTTGTAGGATTCTCCTCTGAAAAGCAGGTCTGCTTTCCACAGGGATAGTCAACAACTAAATCACTCCATGACACTGGGAGATGCGCAAAAAAAGTTGTGCACTTCTCTTGAACTCTAAAGCTCAGATTTGAACTAGGTAGACCAGTATCCTCACAACTGGATGGAAGGTACTCTTTGTCTTGCATTTGATACGGCAAGAGTTTTTTTTTTGTTTTCAGTTTATTCAAAAGTTGAAATAACCAGGCAGCTGAAACTGGATTGCAAAGAAAGTATTACTATTTAGTCATCTATTTAAAATACTGAATCTTAGCAAGAGTGCCCTTAGTCAAATTGGGCATACATATAATTCTCACTTTGACTGATGACTGAGGGTGTCATACTTTCCTTCTTCTGAACTGTTTTTAAAATGAACATTTACAAGGGGAAAAAAGGGAAAGGCCCACTTCCAAGGATTCAGAAGCCAACCAGACTTTCTGGGGGCCAATAAAGAAAACCAGGTCATTGCAATAAAAATAAAGGTATCAGTTTCTTTTTTGACTTAAAAATTGCAAAAGGACAAAAAAATTAAAACAGCCATTGTTACAGAAATCAGTTTAGCTAATATACCTGCTTTCTTCCCTGTACCCTCTTTAGAGAGCAATACCCAAGAAAAAAAAATTCCATCTCCTAGGCAAAATTGATTTATAGTTTTCTTTAATGTCCTCTGAGACCAAACGTTTAGTGATTGAGCAGGCATGGAACTAAAACAAAACTACCATCTTTATTTTTTTTCAGCAAAGAGGAAAATTCATTAGTAAATGAGATATCACATGGGGGTTTCTTTACAGTGCTAATGGAGAATTACGAAAGCAACACAAAGTCCAAGGAGTAAACGTGCTTTACCAGAACGAATCCCTCCTGTCACTCTTCAGATTTCCAGAACCACTAATGTGGTTCTAGTGTGGGATGTGTTCCTGATTGCTCTGTAGCTACATGGTGTCATATTTCTATGGAACAACGGAAAGCTTAATTTCTAAAGATCACATGGCCTCATATACTATCTACGGTAAAAGACAGGGGTGTTACGAAGACCAGAGATGACATAAATGTCACTTGGTCGGGCCAGACCATGCCTCACCAGCCTAGATCAAGAGTGGGGGGGTGGGCTGCCTTGGCTGGCTCACGGGCCGGAGAATAGCTCTCAAGGGGCCGAATCTGGGCCCCAGCCCTTACGTTTGACACCCTTGGAATAACAATTGCAAATAGAATTGATATGTATCCTTTAAAAAGAATCCACAAATCTATAACTACTAGGGTTGCCAACTGGCCTGGAGAAAAATGCCCAGTTACTTTACTAGAGGTTTAATATGTGAAAATGGGCGTTTTTCATGCTATGGAGGTAAATAGAGCCTCTATTAAAGATGCAGGATATAATCAGCTCCCTGAAAGAAAAATATTGTATTTATTGTTAATGCCTTTTCAACAAAATATAACAGGAGGACAACATTCCTGTGTAATATGCAAACGAGATTTTTTAAAAGCTCTTCAGAATTAATGCCATGTGTGTAACATACAGTGCAAATAGTATGTAATATTCAATTAGTAATCATTGTATTTGAGCTACATTTTCTTCTAAATTTGTTGTGATCACAGAAGAAGCACCCATTTTTCTAAAACGTTGCTTTTGAGTGAGAAGTTGCCTGTTTTCAGATAAGAAGAAGCAGGAAGGTTAGGTTTGTGGGAGGAAGAGATGGACTTGTCTCTTTAGTCACTTTTTTCTATGAGGACAGCGAGCTTTACTGAAGCAGTCCACCCATCACCATAAAGGCTAATCCCCAAATTTTGCCCTGAAAAGAGAAATGTCCACGTTCTTCCAGTGCTTCTTGTCTATAAAATTATTACTTCAGTTATAAGCTTGGAGCCACTGGAGCATTTCATCAGCTTGCTGTTTTTATCTGAGAGTGCTCTATCTGTTTTGTGAAACCTGGAATATGATTATCTCTTTGTTATGGGATTTTGTCTATAGGTTCCAACAGGGACCTAATTATTATCGCAAATGGAGATATGTTTTCGGTAGATGTCATACATCTTTCAAAGAGATTTATAAAGTCAAAAACATAAAGTCTAGTCTCAAATTCCCATTTTGAAAGATCTAGACCAGATGGGAATATACAGAATACTAGTGTATGGCACTTGTTCTAATATTTCTTGATAGCCCACAAGAGGATGATTATATAAATTTAAAAGTACTTTCTCAGTGGGTATTTTGACTTTTTTAAAGCACTGAAAATATGAATGAAGCAATATTTATTAACAATTTGCAAAGCATTTTTATAGTGGAGAAAAGAATTGAATTGAAATGCTAATATGTACCTACATTCTTATTATAATATGAGGCCAGATTGGATAGTCATAGAATTATGGAATTAGAAGAAGTCTTATATGCCATCTGCTCCAACCTCCTTCTCAATGCAGGAAGTCCAAAGCTTAGAGTATCCCTAACAGATGGCTGTCCAGACTCTCTTTGAAAACCTCCAGGGAGGGAGAGTCTACCACCAACCATAGGTAACTTGTTCCATTGTTAAATAACTCTCATTGTTTGAAAGTATCTCCTGATATTCAGCTGAAATATCCCCTCCTGTAATATGTAGTCTTGCTCTCTGGAGCAGCAGAAAACAATTATTTTCCCTCTTTAGGTATTTGAAGGATGCCCCCCTTCAGGTTTTTCCTTGTCCAAGCTGAACATTAACAGTCCCTTCGGCTTTTTATCACAAACTGTTATTTTTTTCCTCCTCTGAAGATGTTCCAATTGTCTAGATTTTCCTTAAAGTGTTATACCATAACTGATGCCAGAGTATTCCAGAGGAGGTCTGACTCGAGCAGAATAGAGTAGAAATATTATTTCTCATGACTTGGACTATATTTCTATTAATGTTGCATAAAATAAGTTAAGCCTCTCTTGTTCTGTATCACACTGTTGCCTCAGATCAGGGATACAGTGCCTAATCTCTCCTCTACTAATGGTAAGATGCAAGGCGGTGTCTACCATGTTAGATAAAGAAAAGACAATTAACGATAGTGCCTTTTAGGAAAACTGTGTGCGGAACTTTTTTCATGTAGAGCCTTTCATAATGATGAAATTATCAGTGAACCTTCAGAATCGGAGCTGTTGGTGTAATTGTGCAAGCCACTGTCCAGCACTAGCTGGGGTATATCTTGTCCCATGTAATGGATAGTAGCAGAAGAGGACAAACATTCATTGTTTTTTTTTCAGAAAACAAACATCCAATACATACTCATTTGTTTGTTTTTAAAGTATACAGAAAGTTCACACTAAAGAGTTGTAGGTAAGGGTAGCCTTGAAGTAGGTGAGGGTAGCCTTGAAAAGATTTGTGTGTGTGTGTGTGTGTGTGTGTGTGTGTGTGTGTGTGTCCCCTCAAATGGCTTCCCTGTACGAAGGAATTCCCCAGAACCATAGAACTTCCTCCTGCACAAAAAACATCTGGCTGCATCATTACAGGCTTTCAAGAAAAATCATGTGATCATTACATCTGAGGATTTATAGATTTTAAATATTGCCTTTTATTGACATTTTTGTTATTAACTCCATTTGTGTTTTTCTTATGAGCCAGTTTGGGCTTTCATAGAACAGAAAACCAGCATACATTCAATCCCTGCTGTTTTCCCTGCTGAAACAATTACTCCAAAAGACTTTTACCGTTGCTGGGGGGGAAGTATGGGTATCCAAATATTTTCCCCAACATAGGTAAAAACAGTTTGGATAACATTTTTCAGTGAGCAAACTAGTAGGAAGGAAAGGCTTAAAGAGTTCCTTTCCGCCCACACTGTTCTGCCACTCAAAAAAAAGTGACTGTATATTTGGAAAAGAAAAAAGAATTCTCTTTTTAAATTATCCTGGAACTAACCTTCATATGTTATGCTGACCTGGGTTATAGAAAGCACAGCTCTTTCAGCTACCGCCAAGCCCTGGGAATTACAGCCAGAGTTAAAAGCAAGGTTTCTAGATTGAGGTATAGGCATGTCTTTTGGTACATAAAAACATTCTTAAATTACCATTAACACTATAGACAACATTGGTCTATAACCAGTGGTGTATTAAAGTATGAAAGATGTGGATGTATTTAGAATCCCATAGAAAAACTAAAATTAAATGTATATATTTTAATTAGAAATAAATGCACAGAATGAAAACACTTGGAAAATACAGAAATGTATGTTTCCATACAGTTCCAAGCACAGCTTAGACACTGACTGACAGTCCTTTTTCCGATAGGATACTAAGATGAAAATACAAAGTACGCTTTCACACATCCTGAATAATGCACTTTCAATCCACTTTCAATGCACTTTAATGATTGTTTGCAAGTGGATTTTGCTGTTTCACACAGTAACATCCAGATGCAAAGTGCATTGAAAGTGGATTGATGTGTGAAAGCACCCAAAATCCCATCAGAATGGGATTCTAAATTTATCCCAGTTTATAATCCAGATCTGTATGAAGTAAACATACAATGCAAGGTGCCTGCGTTTAGACATCTCAGTGGGTTGGAGCTTGAGGAGAAGAACGGTAGAAGGTTCAAGGGGCATTTGGCGAGCAAATCAACCTATCGAGTTTGTGCCTGGTCAGAGTTCCATTGAAGTTCTTGTGACACCTAAATGCAGCCATACCTTTGCCATTTTTGCATTTATTTATATATGGTTGTACCTCCTTAGTGGCTGGCTTACTGGGCAGAAATTCAACAAGTACAGATGGCTTGACATGATGTTACTTGTCTTTGGGGCAGCTCTTTAAAGCACAAGAGTTGTGCCAGTGGAAAAGATGGTAACTCTAGGATGTTAACCTCTTCCCTTAAATTAATTCGAACTAACTAGTAACTATGCATGAGCTTTCTTTTCTTAACAAATGATGCCACCAAGTGGCAATTTTTATGTATACACAAAAGGGCATTTTAGGTATGTCAATGGTTTTTCTTCAGTGTAGTTAAATCAACTGTGTTGTTTGTAATCAGTTACCCATGCAAAATAAATAGTATTTTAGTTTGATGCACATGTTATTGTAAGGATGTTAGATTAAGGAACCTCTTAACAAAGAATAGTATTTTTTTTTTAAGCAGGGAAAATCATCTGAAATGCTTGTTTGAATCAAAGAGACTGATATGGTTTGTTAACAACAGTACAGTACTGAAATCCTTTCATGGGAAGAAATTAAAATTAAAATCCATTGAAAAGCCACACAAATTAATGTTCTTTAATTTTTGTAATACTTGCTAACTTGTAGCATTTTAGTTACACATTTGTCTTTGAAAACAGAAAACAGAACCTTTATTGGCATTAACAGTAACAAAACAAACATGTAAAGCAGCTAGATATGGATCTTAAAAAGAATAAATACACAGTTCATCGGTAAATATTATAATAAACAATTAAATGAGGGTTCCCCTCCTTCTTTCTCCCTCCTTTAGGACCTTGGCCAGGAACTCGGCTACTTGAGTGGTAACTTCAAAGCTTTTGTCATCCAATAAATGGGCTATGTTTCCAGTAGTCATTGCAATAGTAAATTGAGGAAGGGAGCTAATTAAGCTGCATCGAAGCTGTGTGAAAAGTGGACAGTACAAGAGAATATGTTGTATTGTGTCAGGTTCTTTGCATTGACACCTACAATATCTTGCTTCGCGTGGTATTCCCTTGTATCTACCACTAACAACAGCTGAAGGGAATATATTAAATCTGGCCATCAAAAATGCTCTACAGTGAGAGGGTATAGTTAAGTTAAAAAAATACTGGGCCATAGAGTTTGTAAGAAAGGCCTAAAAAACGAGGGGAGCAGATACCTTCAGCACCGGCTTTTATTATTTGGGAATCACTGTCCCATATCCTTTTTTGGATTGACCTAAAAATATATAATTCACTGGAATTGGACAAGGAATCAAGATCAATCCCGAGTGATCTGATCCTATTTAAGATAAGCCGAGACCATCTTGAAACAGTTGAGTCAGTATGTAAAGCTGCCAATAAACTACTTGGGGGGGATCGAAAATGAGAGCGTAACCAGTATTTGATAGTAGTGATCCAAGCACCAGATTCTATCGTGTGCAGTCCCAGCTCAGCGCACAGAGAGAAATAACAAACAGAGTTTGTGACGCCAAGGATGCGTCTCAAAAAAACTGCCCTGAGACGCTCCACTTCTTTATTAAAACCCTGGATCCAAACTGGGATTCCATACAAAAGTTGCGGAATCACAGTGGCTTGGAAAATCTGTAAGGCGGCCGGAACAAAATGGTTACCCTTCTTATAGTAAAAACGAGTTATTGCAGCCATCTTATTTTTGGCCAAGGTTAGGGACTGATTACGGTGTGCAATCCATTTTAAATTATAATGAAAAGAGACCCCCAAATATTTGAACGTTTTCACTTGTTCGATTTCTCTTCCCTCAATTTTCCAAACTGATTGCTTCCAAGTCTTAGAAAAGATCAGGATCTTGGTCTTATCAAAATTAATAGATAGAGAATTCCGTTTACAGAATAGGATAAAAGAAGCTAATAAACGTTTAAGACCCATCTTTGAAAGGGATAGGACTGCTGCGTCATCCGCATATAACAGAATAGGGACTTTCTCAGAGCTTAGCTTAGGTGCATGACCATCAGTATTAGCTAAAAAAGCAGGGAGATCTGAAATAAATAAATTAAATAAGGATGGTGCCAGTACACAGCCTTGCTTTACGCCCTTTGTCACCGGGATTTTTTGGGTTAAAAGGCTCCCCTCATCGAATCTAACTTGACAGGTATTGGATGTATGGAGGTTACGTAATAAAAACAAAAGGCGTTGGTCAAGGCCCATATGGCATAGTTTCTCCCATAAAATCTGTCTATCGACTTTGTCAAACGCTCTTTGAAGGTCGATAAAAGCAACATATAACTTTCCTCTAGGGAAGATATTTTTCTGCCAAAAATGCAAGAACTGTGCAATGATCTGTTGTAGAATGGTTAGGTAAAAATCCAATTTGCTCTTTCCCTGGGAGTTTATGAAGGGCCATCCATTCAGATAATTTCTTGAGGAGATGCTTGGCATAGAGCTTTCCTATAATAGACAAAAGACTAATTGGTCTGTAATTTTCTGGTTTACTGGGATCACCTTTCTTAAACAATGGTATTATGATAGAATTCAGCCACGAATCTGGGAGGATACCAAATTTGTCTATAAGTGTGAAGAGGTGTGCGAGTGGCGGGGCCCACCAATCGGAATTACTCCTTAGGAGCTCTGCAAGAATACCATCGGGTCCCGGGGCTTTGCCCAATTTTAAGCTAATAATATGTTCTCTCATCTCGTCACAGGTGACAGGAGGCCATTCTGGTACATCAGGGGCTATAAAAGATTCTCTGATAGAAACCCCTGGGGACTTCACATTAAAAACATTTGTCTTTGTTTATTCATTCTACTTCACCAGAAGACGTTGAAATATGAAGATTTCTGAATTATCTAGTTGCTGTTTGAGAGTTGAGAAACAAAGGAAAATTTAAGGCAAAATTATCTCACGTTATAATATTTTTAAAAATGCCTTCAGTTGCCGCCATTTCCTTTGACAGATATTTTGGTGACTTATCATTGCATAAATGACAAAGTTCAGCTGATTAAAAGGAAGGGGCATCCTTTAACGTGCAATTAAAGTTTTTAGTTATTAATTTCTTACAACTAATGGACCTTTGTAGTTACAAACACATTTGCCTTGTTTGTATTTATGCCACACATCTTACATCCCAGCTAGTAACCATCAGCATTTACCTTGCTTGTCTTTGTGCCACACATCTGAATTGTAACATTCAGTTGATTTACCAAAATTATTAGCATTTGTTTTTCTGAGTGGATTCAGACAATCAGGAGTTTTTCTTATTCCAGCAAGTAAGAATGTTTAGTGGAAAGGCAAGCTGCTTATCTATCATTGATGATCTATCATTACTATGTACAGTTCTGGTCACATCATCTACTGAAGTACTTCATTTTGTCTGACTTGAATCTACTGGCCATCAGCTGTGAGTCAGTCACCCTGGATCCCTGCATTATGATAGAAGGAGGAAGATGTCTCTATCTGCTTTCTCCCAGATTTAGGGCAGATCTTCCCACATTCTTCACACATTGTACAATTAATTAATTAAACTGCCGACAGGACAGAGGGATGGTAGCGTAGTAGCCACAGTCCTGTTTGAGAGATCTTAACACCTTCTGGAATAGGTTGCACAGTAAGAAGTGATGTGGGTTTTCTGGAAAACATTAAATCAAAATGTTTTCCTGGGGGAAATTTCCAATAGAGTGTGATCATATGTGGTATGTTTATTTTGATTTGCATACGTAAACTAAGGAAGCTAAGCAGAGTTATGTCCTTCTAAGTACATTTACAGTGGGCTTTGAAGGGGGTAACAGTTGAGGATTGCACTGAAAATGCTTAAATACATCAAGTTAATTTTATGTCCCGATAGCAACAAGTACTTGAACTGAAATATTTGGTTAGGAATCAAAATTAAGTATGGTTTGAATGTTACTGTGGCCAGCAAGTCAGTGGAAGTGGCACAACACCACTATGGAGAGAATGAGGTTCAGACATCCGACTGCAGGATTAAAAGTCTGGCAGTTGGGAAACGAAGAGGGGAGGAGCAGCAGCCAGAGGAGAAGCCAAGGTGGCTGTCAGCCGCTGCGGAGACAGGGAGGCTCTGGAAGCTGTGAAAGAGGCTGAGACGAGGAATTGCCTCAGAGGCCAGCCAAGGATGGGGGCAGGAGGCTGTAAGAAACCTGAGAGGCCAACACAGCCAATTCCAGGCTGGGAAAAAGTCACCAAAAGAGCAGAGACTGAGCCAGAGGAGGGGCCACTGGGAAGCAATCAAACTCCTTCCCCAAAGACCCCAGGAAGGGACTAGCTAAAGGAACTTAGAACCATCTTCAAGTACTTGAAGGGCTGTCATATAGAGGAGGGTGCCGAGTTGTTTTCTGTTGCCCCAGAAGGTCGTACCAGAACCAGCGGGTTGAAATTAAATCAGAAGAGTTTCTGTCTAGACATTAGGAAGAATTTTCTAACAGTACCTCAGTGGAACAGGCTTCCTTGGGAGGAGGTAAGCTCTCCTTCCCTGGAGGTTTCTAAGAAGAGGTTAGATGGCCATCTATCAGCCATGCTGATTCTATGACCTTAAGCAGATAATGAGAGGGAGGGCATCTTGGATATCTTCTGTGCATGGAGTAAGGGTCACGGGGGTGTGGGGGGGGGAGGTGGTTGTGAACTTCCTGCATTGTGCAGGGGGTTGGACTAGATAACCCTGGTGGTGCCTTCCAACTCTATGATTCTGTGATTCTATGACAACAAGGAGAAGGGAGGTAGAACAGGGGAAGCAACTCCTTACTTTGGGAAGGCACAGAAGTGTGGATGGAGGCACAGGCTAAACATCGTATGAACTATTTAGGTGCAAATATGTAATGCCGGTGGCCAGACAGGATCCTTGGAGGGGCTGCCCTTACACACAAGGATCCTTGGTCTGAGGCCACAGCAAAGAGTGGCAATTACATTCAACATTCCCAAAGATTGATGTGCATTTTTACTAGAATAAAATTGTAAAAAATTTAAGATGCTTTAGTATGTACCTTCCTTATGTTGTTTAAACTGAAGGAAAAACCAACAGCATTGAAGATTACGGCACACCCGTAAAACTTTGGCACACCCAAAGAACTTTGCATGCAATGCGTTAGACATGGTTATCCATGTATCTGTTTCCCCTCGAGGTCACTGGAGCACTCACTTACACAGATCGATAAAAACATCCTCTCACCCGTAACGTGATAATACCATCCACTGATTTTCCTTTGATAAAGAAGAGCAATTACTTGATCCCATCAGTTATTTCTGACCAAAGGTGAGCAGGTTATAAGTGAGAGCCCCTTACAAGATGTCATAATTCTGACAGACTCCCATATTTATAGGTTTTCAAAACCATCATCCAACAATCACTAGCTGTCTCACCTGATAAGTAGGGTTGTCAACCTCCCACGATTACAATTGGCCTCCAGGTGACGAAGATAATTCCCCTTGGGAAAAAATGGCTGCTTTGGAGAGTGGACTCTAGCATTGCACCTTGCTGAGATCTCTCCCCTCCCCAAACCCCCACCCTCCCTAGGCTCCAGCCTGAAAATCTCCAGGTATTTCCCTACCCAGAGCTGGCAGCCCTACTGATAAGGCTTACATTGTTGCCTGATTGTCTTATAACTTCACACACCATACAGAGTTTTCTATACTTCTGTATCTTCTAAAAATATATATGTGCTGTGGTAACACATTCTTACTTTTTTTTATTACAACCAAGAATATAAAAATAGTGATTACATACATATTGGACCCAGTCAGTACATCCCATTGTTCAATGATATCTTTACTTCTTTCTGCATTTAGGTGGGCATTCTTACCATTCTCAGATGCTCCTCACACCTGGGCCCCAAACTATATTATAAGTACTGACATTAATTATAATCTCCTAGAGGCCTTATTAGTTTTTTATTCCTTTGCTCTATACCCCTTTCCAAGGTTGTTGTATTCTGGGACTCTGGACTTCCTGTTTGGCATGTTGAAATGAGAGATAAGTCAGCCCTGATTCTGGCCTGTAGATGCATCCTCCATTGTCTTTTTAGTCAAGAGTATCACCTGCCCCCCTCTATTTCTGGCTATATCTGTGACAACCTGTTCCAGTGATTCTTTACTTTCCTTAAAAGTGCAGCATAGAACTGTAATCATAAAAAAAAATGGCTTGGGTAAATCCCAAATTTAAACTAGTTAAAGGTTTGTAATCTGAGGGTAATTGATCGTAAAAACAGTTCTAAATAATATAGCTATTTTGTCCCCTCAAAATTCTTGTAAAGCTATAAGGTTCTTGGCATACTGCCGCTTTTTAACAGTAATCATATTGCTATGCTTTATGATGGGAAACCATTTGAGTATTAAAATGAGTTTCAATTGTGATGGCTAGTAAATATTGTGTATATGTCTGCATTTGTACAACTAAATATAGTTGCTGAAGATCGTCATTTATGTATAAAAGGGGAAAGCATACATCCATTTCTTACTCTGCTTTCGGATATGCTTAAAAGAAGAGAGAGGAGACCCATCTCCAGTCAGAAATTTTGAAAAAGCATGGGAGGAACTTTGGACTCTCCCTAATTTGAAAGGGGGATTGTTGAAACACCTCAAGAGGAAGAGGGGTGCCTAATAAAAGAGGCAATTTGCATCGCCGTTTATATTTTAGCAGATGCCTCCTAATATATTAAAAAGCTGAACTGTAAAATCCTTGTAATATGGTTGAGGTTTACAGCCTAAAAATTAGTCATGCAGCAACGAAACTCTAATCTGTTTTTCTGTTTTACTTTTTTCCGTTGCTTCAGGTAACATTAGTTGCAAGGGGATGACAGAGCGCATTCACAGCATCAATCTCCACAACTTCAGCAACTCTGTGCTCGAGACCCTCAACGAGCAACGCAACCGTGGCCACTTCTGTGATGTGACGGTCCGCATCCACGGGAGCATGCTGCGTGCCCACCGTTGTGTGCTGGCGGCTGGCAGCCCCTTCTTCCAGGACAAGCTGTTACTAGGCTACAGCGACATTGAAATTCCCTCGGTGGTGTCGGTCCAGTCCGTGCAAAAGCTCATTGATTTCATGTACAGCGGGGTGCTGCGAGTCTCACAGTCAGAGGCCTTGCAGATCCTAACAGCAGCCAGCATCCTGCAGATCAAAACTGTGATTGATGAGTGCACGCGGATTGTGTCACAGAACGTGGGAGACATCTATCCAGTCATCCAGGATTCTGCCCAGGAGACACCTCGAGGAACTCCTGAATCGGCCACTTCAGGGCAGAGCAGCGACACAGAGTCTGGCTACCTGCAAAGCCATTCGCAGCATAGTGTAGACAGAATCTACTCAGCTCTGTATGCCTGTTCTATGCAGAATGGCAGCGGAGAGCGTTCATTCTACAGTGGAGCAGTAGTCAGCCACCATGAAACAGCTTTGGGACTGTCCAGAGACCATCACATGGAAGACCCAAGCTGGATTACACGAATCCATGAGCGCTCACAGCAGATGGAGCGGTATCTCTCTACCACTCCTGAAACCACACACTGCCGGAAGCAACCACGACCGGTTCGGATCCAGACCCTCGTGGGTAATATTCACATCAAGCAAGAGATGGAGGATGACTATGACTACTACGGACAGCAAAGGGTACAAATACTAGAGCGCAATGAATCTGAGGAATGCACTGAGGATACTGATCAAGCAGAAGGCACTGAGAGTGAGCCCAAGGGGGAGAGCTTTGACTCTGGAGTCAGTTCCTCTATCGGCACCGAACCCGATTCTGTCGAGCAACAATTCATGGCTAGTCTAAGCCGAGAAGGTCATCAAGAGACTTCCCATACAGAAGAGAACGACACTTCTGCTGAAGGTGCTCAGCAGCACAACAGAGATGCCAACTCATCCTCACCGGACAGAGGCAACGACGTTGAAAGGGACAGCGCAGTGATCACCATTAGTAACAGCAGTGAAAAGGGGACCTTGCAACCTTCTGTCACGACAACTGTTGCCCAAACTTTGCCAAGTACCCAGCTCTACTTACGCCAGACAGAAACCCTCACCAGCAACCTGAGGATGCCGCTGACCCTGACCAGCAACACCCAAGTCATCGGCACAGCTGGTAACACCTACCTGCCTGCACTCTTTACCACGCAGTCTGCCGGCAGCGGTCCCAAGCCTTTCCTCTTCAGCCTGCCCCAGCCCTTAGGTCAACAGACACAGTTTGTGACAGTGACCCAGCCTGGCCTGTCAACTTTTACCGCCCAACTGCCAGCCCCGCAGCCCCTGGCTCCTTCTGCAGGCCACAGCACAGCAGGCGGGCAGGGTGAAAAAAAGCCTTATGAGTGTACCCTCTGCAACAAGACTTTCACCGCCAAACAAAATTATGTCAAGCACATGTTTGTACACACAGGTAAGCGTGGCGGCTCTTTGACCTGCGTGTGAGGCTAGGAGGAGAAAAGTACGTTTACGAGTATGTAGTTGATTTCAAGAGGTATTCCTCTATCAACCTAATAAGGCAACACGCTGATTTTGGTAAATGTTCGGTCTATTGATTTGTTGTTGTACGCATGGCACTGAAAGCACTCACTGCAGAATATATCATCGAGTTGTGAATCCTCTCCTATCCAAAGAGAGGATGCAATATCCTCTTGAATACCTCTAATAGTTAGAATCTGTTGTGCTTCAATGTGTGAGCATCTGGTATCCCTCTTTTCTGTGATCCTTTTATACAACTGAAAACTTTCTGCATATTTTCCTCTTCTTCTTTTTTTAGGTTGCTAAACAAACCCATTTCCTTCATTCATCCTTTAAAGGGATTGTCTTCCAAGACCATTACTGTTGTTTTTGAACTCTGGAACATAAACTACACGTTCTACTACAGCCAGCGTGGTGTAGTGGTTAGGAGCAATAGACTCTAATCTGGAGTACCGGGTTTTTTTCCCCTCCTCCACATGAGTGGCAGACTCTAATCTGGTGAACCAGGTTGGTTTCCCCACTCCTCCACATGAAGCCAGATGGGTGACCTTGGGCTAGTCACAGTTCTCTTTAGAGCTCTCTCAGCCTCCTCACCTACCTCACAAGGTGTCTGTTGGGAGAGGAAGGAAGGAAATTGTCAATCCAGTTTGATTCTCCTTAAAAGGTAGAGAAAATGGGCATATAAAAACCAACGCTTCTTCTTCTTCTGTTGTTATGGGAACTTAATATAATTGAATGGTTCTATAAAGGGTAACCATAAGTTGGTTGCAATTTGACAACACTTAATTAATGTATAGGAAATAATGCTCAGCGTAAACTCAAATGGCATTAGCAGTCCTGTACATGTCTAGTCAAATGTAAGTCCGACTGAATTCATGGGACTTACTCCCAAGAAAGTGCATCTAGGATTGCAGCCACAATGTTACCATATTGAGCCACATGCGGTTTATTGTCCACTATAATCCCAGCCTTTGTTGAGAACACTTGTAGCTAGCCAGTTTTCTCTACTTTATACATGCATTTAATTTCCTATTCCTCTTCGTAGTTCTTTATGAATGTTATTTCATTTCAAGCTGTCCAGCTCATGAATTTATTAAGGTGTTTTTGAATGTTTAGATTGATCTTGACAATTATATATGTGTAATCCTCACATATAAAGATTACTGGGCTGGATACTGGGATCTATGGGCACAAAGATCACATATATTCCCCTTCCCACCGCAGTCCTTTCCAATGCTAGGAAAGTTGATTCTTGGAATCCCAGGACCCACATGGACTAAAAGCCCTACAGGTGAAGAGGTAGGAATACTGACCCCTGGAATCAACATGAGGGTCAGAAAGAACAGCTGGGGAAAGGGGGATGGAGTGGAAATCCATCATCTCCCTCCACTTACATAATGCTAGATTCACTAGCAGCATTGACACTGCAGTCCTATCCAGAATTAATCTGTGGTTGCTGCTTTCCAGTCAAATTCAATTCAATTATTAGTCTCTTGCTTGTGGTTTTTCAGCTAATAATATAACAATTATCTTCCAGATAAGGAATAACCAGCTTCTTCAGCCTGGAGGCTGAAGTCTCCCCCAGCCCAATTGGCCCAACTCATGGAAGCCGCCCAGTTTCTGCAGCATGGCTGGTGGATGACTGGCCCTTCAGACTGAAGGACTTGTCATTCTTTGTTGCCTGATAAGAAAATATCTTCTGCATGTTTACAAATTAATTGTTGAATTATTTGTTTTAATACTTTATAGGTATGGAACCTGGTTCTTTAATTTATCTCAGTAGCCATTGATTTATCTTTTATAAAGGAATATACCGTATTTTTCGCTCCATAAGGCGCACTTTTTTCCTCCTCAAAAGTGAGGGGAAATGTCTGTGCGTCTTATGGAGTGAATGTGTGTGTTAACTGGAGCCGAATCGCTGAGAGGAAAGTTCTGGGGTTCCTGTGTCTGTCCGGTGGTCTGTCCGGCGGAGCGCTGCTTCCCCCTGCTGCAGAGAGGAAGCTGCTGGGGTTCCTGTGTCTGGTCTATCTGGCGGCGCGCTGCTTCCCCCTGCTGGTCGCCTGATCTCGCCAACAGTGATTCAGTGAACTCCATTTAATTTAATTAATTATCCAAGGTAAAATCATTTTCCTGGCACTATCAGGGCCCCCTCCCGCTCCCCTCCCGCTTAAAGCCCCTTCAGCCACTTACCTTTATCCAGCGGCGGACTCCCTTGGCGCTGGTGACCTCTCCTCCCCCGCCGACGTCAGCTCCCAGAGCGCGCATTCAAACCACCCACACGAAAGCATTACTCAATGCGATTTTCGCATTGAGCATCATGGAAGCTCCTCTAGTGGCTATCAGGGAGACAGCCACTAGAGGCTGGATTAACCCTGCAATGTAAACATAGCAGTTTCTCTGAAACTGCTATGTTTACAGCTTCAGGGTTAAAACCAGGGGGACCTGGCACCCAGACCACTTCATTGAGCTGAAGTGGTCTGGGTGTTTTCCTCCTCTAAAAACTAGGTGCGTCTTATGGTCAGGTGCGTCTTATGGAGCGAAAAATACGGTATTTGCTCTTTTGAGACCACAACAGTTTCCCATGATTTCTGTAGTTAGTGGTTCTGAAATATGGCCAGTCTGCCAACTTCTGGGTCCTTGGATTACCAAGGCACAACTAGCTGGTTTTAGTTGATTTAATTTCTCCAGGTATTCATTTACTCACTCGCTTTTTTAACCCTTACTTGGGTCAAGTTCTCTGTCCTCTTTTTATCAGTTGTGTTATTGCATCATGATAGCTGTAGTAAGTTTTAAAGTAGGCACTAACAGTGCCACGTGCAGAGTTACACTCTTCTATCCTTATTGATTTCAATGGAGAGAAGGACGTCATTCTGTTTAGGTTGACACTGTGAATCATTCAACTTTCTTGTTCTGCTCTCTCTAAAAATTTTCTCTGACTCATCCTTTCCCTCTTTATATAGCTGTAAAAATCTTTATTGTGTCTGATGTTTCTCAGAAAAGCTAAAGTCAGGAATATGTGACTTATGACTTTGTACTTGAATGTGTAGACTGTCATTTTAAAGATTTGATTGTTTAGGCTACAAAGAGAAGTGTCCCTCCTGCCTTCCAAAGCAGCTTGCTTGCAAATACACTTCAAAAATCCATTTTTAGGGACTGGGACATAATCCATTAGAATAAGATGGAGAGTCATGTGTGTGCGTAAAATGCCGTCATGTCACAGCTGACTTATGGCAACCCAGTAGGGTTTTCAAGGCAAGAGGTTTGCCATTGCCTTCCTCTGCATAGTGACCTTGGTATTCCTTGATGGACTCCCATCCAAATATTAGCCAGGACAGACCTTGCTTAGCTTCTGACGAGATCAGGCTAGCCTGGGCCATCCAGGTCAGGGCATGGAGAGTCATAGTAAAAGCAGCCTAGGAGACCATGCCTCACTTATTCATCAGGCATTACTGGTAACACCTTTGATGCTCTGTAGCTAACCTGTAGCTAACCTAAGGCATGATCTCCTAATTCAGTTTTATGTAGGCTTTGTTACCTTTTAGTAACAGTTGCCACTGTGGGTTAAATAGTATAGGTATAATTGCTAGTCAGGTGAAAGTTTCCGGATGGGTTCAAGCCCACATACCTGTCTGTGTTCTTGCATAATATGTTGCCTTATCAAACAGACTGGAATTGTTGTTCTGTTGACACTCTTCAAAATTCATTTTTTGCTGTATAAAAAGACACTACCAAACAAAACTCATCCCCTCATATCTCCTGCCTTCATCCATACTTTTTCATGGTGTCATTCTTGGCTTAGTGGGAACAATGTTAATTTTTAGTAGGCGCAGATGAAGACTTAATTGTAGATTTAAGTCCTGCCATCTATTTCCGATGATCAAAGAGCAGCACTTCTATTAGTGAAGGCGAGGTGGGGAGAGTTCCCACTGATGCACTATTTGCACACACACACCCATGTTGTTCATTTGGGTCCCTTGACCGACAAGGAAAGAATTTTGAAGGCCTGATAAGGGATGAAGGTTCTACTAAATGACCTCCACAGAGAGATCCAGGAAGCCAGAACTTGGTTCATTGCAAAGCTTTATTTACCTGGTGTTAATTCTTTTCTTCTTTTGTCTCCCTGTCTCCTCCTTCTCCCTTACGCCAATATACAGGTGAGAAACCCCACCAATGCAGCATTTGTTGGCGATCCTTCTCTTTAAAGGATTACCTTATCAAACACATGGTGACTCACACTGGTGTCAGAGCTTACCAATGCAGCATCTGTAACAAGCGTTTCACCCAGAAGAGCTCCCTAAATGTGCACATGCGGCTCCACCGTGGGGAGAAATCCTATGAATGCTACATCTGCAAGAAAAAATTCTCACACAAGACTCTGCTCGAAAGACACGTGGCTCTGCACAGTGCCACTAATGGAACACCTAGCACAACCGGCACAGGTGCGAGGGCTCTCCCTGCTGGAGTGTTGGCCTGCACAGAGGGAACCACGTACGTCTGCTCCGTCTGCCCAGCTAAGTTTGACCAAATTGAGCATTTTAATGACCACATGAGGATGCATGTTTCAGATGGATAAGTAAAGTTTATTCTCTGTTTTGAACAACATCAAAATCCAACCAGAGAAACGACAACAAAAAGCTATGGCACTAGAATTTAAGATTTTTTTTTCATTTTTACTTTTTTGTTTGTTTATTTTGTTTCATTATTTTTTTTTGTACTACATGAAGAACTGTTTTTTGCCTGCTGGTACATTACATTTCTGAAGGCTGGGTGAATAGTAATCATCCCAGCCTTCCTTTGATGGTGGCCTTAAGGCCAGGTAGTGCTTCAGGGGATCTACTGGATGGATCTCTAGCTACTGGCCTCTAAATACAACCCTTCTTTACTACAAAAAAAAACTTCTAAAAATCTTTTTTTTTTGTCACTTATGAAGAGCACTACAAAAAACCCCACAAAAGCAGAAATATATTATGAAATCTACAAGGCCTACTGTCGTAAATACACCGCTTGCAGTGTTTCAATGGACAGATGCATAATTCTGACCGCTTTGGACTTCACAGTATCCCGTTAAAACTGTGGAATAGAACCTTATGGTTGAACAACAACCACAGAAAACGAGCCCTTCTGGTTTCCACCATTAGTCTTGATACCGTAAAAGGGCTGTGGAGAAGGGCAAGGGAGTTTGGGTTGGATGGTGTGGAGTCCCTGCAGGATGGGGAAGGAGAATCATAGGTTCCTCTTGTGGATTCTGTTCCATTCCACACATTCAGATTCATGATCCCCAGCTTCTCCCCCCCCCCCACTAACACCAACACCATCTTTCATCAAAAGCTAGGAACAATGAGGTAAGAACGAGGTGAGCAAAAGAGGCTCTCCTTTTTTTTTTTTTTTTTTTGTGTAATTTATTCAGTGTCTTTGCTGAGCCTTCAGCCTCGGCACAATCAAGGGGACTTTTGCAGATATCAAAGAGAAATAGCAAAAATGAAAATATTTCAAGAGGGTTTTTTCCCCACCTAGTCTTCTAGGTACCAGAAAAGGATAAGCTCCCACAATCTTTGGGGAGTAAGAATTAAAAAAAAAGGCTGCATCAAGATTTATTCTTGTGGAGGGAAGAGAAGTAAAAGGTGGGTGGGAAGTAACTAAAAAGAATTCTCAAGATTTTTTTAATTCAAAATTTTATAGAGGGACAAAAGTGGTGTTTACCAGATAGAGTACTGATTTTTTTAAAAAATATATTTACCACAGTATTTGTGTAAAAAAAAACCAGAAAACGAAGTGTAACCTTGTTAAAGTAATATTTGTTTTTATCTTTTGTTTTGCATACACTGCCACTAATACCTGCTCAATTATGTAACTGATATTAGATATATAATATGTGTGTGTGTATATACATATGAATATTTTATATATACATGCACATATATATTTGATTTTAGATAAAGACTGTTCAGGTTAGGTATCCTACTTCCAAACAGCAAGAGGGAAAAGCGGGGGTGAGGTGATACTGACGTTTGGTTTCAAAGGAGAGAAAATATTTGTCAGCATCTTTCTGTTATTGTTTTCCTCTGTGCTTTTATTAATTTGAGAATAGCAGCCCAGAAGCAGAGTGATGTTATATGGTATTTCATCCACCATATTCTGTCTGTGTTCTTCGGTGCCATTTGAAAAGGAGTTCTGATTAGGGCATGGTGTTCTTAGTTCTTTCGTGGAATTTCATCTACGATGTTGATGAAAGGAGATTTTTGTTCAAAAGGAAGATTTTTAACACTATTTGGCCTTTGAGGTATGAATTTGATTTTGTTTATAAATTCTGAGAGTCTCTCGGGGAGGAGGATTATTTCAATTTAAATGGCCATTTGTAGAAACGTGGAGATTCATCTGTTGTATTGTTCTTATACACCTTATTATTCCATCTACAATCTTCCATAGTTGTATGAGAAATGCATGCCATTTCTCTGGTTTACATAAATGCCAAAATTATTCTCTTTCGTTACAAAGGGAACTAATCTTCCCTCTTTTTTCATCGGCAAAAATGTTAAAGCTAAGGGCCACACCTTGCATTTTCTGCTCATTCAAAGCAGAGTTAAGACATGCATAATTCACATTTAAGATTCCTTTGATTCTGTTTTGCTATTGATGTATTTCTCCCCTTTCCTTGAGTAGGTTTGAGAATTTATCACTCAAGATTGCCTCTCAGTCTTAGGGTGCCCAGTTAAATTGGATCAATTGTCTAATAGATCACAGTGGGTAGCCGTGTTAGTCGGTTTGCAGCAGTAGAAAAGAGCAAGAGTCCAGTAGCACCTTAAAGACTAACAAAATTTCTGGCAGGGTATGAGCTTTGTAAAGAAATGAGCTGTGACTCACAAAAACACATCCCTTGCCAGCAATTGTGTTAGTCTTTAATGTGCTACTGGACCCTTGCTCTTTTCTACAATTATCTAATAATATATCTAGAAAGCATTTGTCCTGTGCCTTTGTACAATAATTTCTAGTCCAGGCAGAAAAGCATCTAACAATAGCATGCATAAAGAGAAAAATGTATATTATACTCTGATTTAACCAATACTACAATCCTAAGCATGCCTGTGTGGCAGTAGTAGGTTCTATGGAAATCTGTGGAATCTACTTCATATAAAATCTTCAGGAGAAGGGTGCCAGATTTAGTAAAGTCTAAGAGTTTCATGAGACACAGCTCCATGTCAGGCATATTTATCCTTTATTCGGTACTTAAATCTTGACTATTCCCTCTCTTTCAGTGTCTGCAAGTTAGCTAAAATGAAATAAATTGTTGAGTATCAAATATACCATCAATGGCTTGGTAAGAAATATTGTCTGATTTCTAAGCAGAGGATTTGTTACAATCTGCATAGATTGTTTTCAAAATCCTAATGAAACATAAGGGGGATCACTTTTTTGATAAAGGCTGATTTTATATGGACACCAACTTTTAAACAAATTACCAGCACAAATGAATTGGCTTTACTTATCATCCAGATTATTTTAACAGTGCAGATGTTGTCTCACTCACTAGTCAAAAAGCAGAATATCCCAGTCTTAACCAAATTAAACAGCATATAGTCATAGATTCCAGCATGAGTTGCAACCACATAATTGCTTCAGACAAACAAGGGGATGTAGACATAGAACTGTCCTTTTGACTGAATGGGGAAGCCCATATTTATAGTAGCCGCATCCCTGTAGACCTCTGAATTGGGAAAAATGTGATTAGAACTGTAAAATACAAGCTGATTACTAAACCCATGGGCAAATAATAGCTGAATCAGGAGGAAGTATATGTGAAGAAGTGAGTGGGAGGAGGAACCGCACAAAATATATGACAGTGTCTTTTGAAAGGACAGCATTTTAATCGAGTACAAGAATCATGCGGAAGTGTGAATTTTTCATTCAGTTTTAAGCAACATTTCAGTTTATCTACAAACATGTGAATCTGAATTATACTAAATCAGACAATCAATCTTGTTCAGTATTGTCTACTCTGATTGGCAGCAGCTCTCCAGGGTTTGGGGCACAGGAACCTGTAGGCTGAGATTATTGGAGATGCCAGGGATTGAACTTGGGAAGTTCTGCATGAGAACTATGTGCTCTGCCCCTGAACCATAGCCGCTCCCCCAGCATTTCGATGTATTTTAGACGATCCATTTTCCACGTGAAGCCTTGAAAAAAATAGAACTCTATAAAATATCCTAGTATGAAACTTGGTCCACAAGACAAAACAGGGGCATGCAATCCTGAGGTCTGTGAGTTACTATAGCCCTTTTCAGACATTATGTTCCTGGTACTATGACCATCTGTACCAGACAAATGTACTATGCATGATCTGAAAGGGGCAATGCATGGATTTTCCATCTTGGTACCCATGTACCCAACCCTAGATTAATCTGGGGTCAGGTTCTGAATGTGGAATATTCACATGTTGACCCTTTCAGAAGAAACTGCAATGATGCATATCAGGAGTATTGCATGGAGCTTATTTGCCCATACACATGGTCAAACTTAATAACTGAACAGGGCTCAAGTAGTTAACACATAGTAACTAGAGGAAGATTTGCTATTTCAATTTCTGATTTTAACTCCCCTTCGCAAGTATTATTTCTCATACAAAAATCTGTATGATGATATGATCGATGCATACTAATGATGTGGTGTTCATTTGCAAATGAATGGTATCCATCAGGAATAAAGGGTCACACCAAGTTTTTGTTGCAGCTCAGCTTTTTAACTGCATATGTTTTTTCCTCTCCCTTACACACCATATCATTTGCTGGTTGTTGTTTTTCAGACCTGCTTTGCAGTGGACTTAAAAAGTGCAAGAATTTTAAAAAAAATGGTCCAGAAAGAGTGGCATAAGCACCCCTGTTTTCCACCATGTGTACAATGTGGGTGCTCCATGCAGAGGCTTACATTCAGAGTTCCCCTGTTAACTTGAACTACACCCCTTCTGTTTTGAAGAATTGTGGGGAATGGATGGTCATGTGTCTGTGTGGGATGTCTGCATCTTATTTTACTTGAGATGCACTGTGGAAGTTAGTGGCACTTCTGCTATTCCTTTACCACATGATGATTGCCATTACCCTAAAAACTTCTGCACCTGTGCTGAGCAAACAACCTTTGTAAGATTTGAAACAAGAGGCAAGCAGTATTTATTTATTTAAAACATTATGATCCTGCTTTGTCCACAAGCAAACTCAAGGCTATGTAGATGAAAATTTGTCTTGCTAAAGAGTAGTTTTAAGATAAATAAACATAATAGGCTTGATCCAGAGGTCATTTTCTGCCATTGTAAAGGTACACTAGCAGAAGAGGGGTGGTTTTCACTGATTCCCCACTTCGCACCTCCCAATGCTGTTTCTGAGGGTGCCCTGTCTCCCAACAGCAGCATTTGAGAGGGCTGAATAGGCTGCAGCTGAGGGGAGGGATAAGCAAAAACACCTCCCTCCTCTGCTAGCTAAAGTGCGCTACTCGGGTGGAAAACAACCTTTGGATCAAATCCTGTTATTTCACAGGTTCCATTTACGTCACTTTACCTATTCATTTCACTGCAGAGTTTTAGTTGTGTATCATCTTTTTAAAATAGCACATTTCAGTGTCTTTTTATGTCTTGATGCTGTTTCCCACTTAACTGTCTACTTCTCAGCTCTGTTCTACAGACCTTGCTCTAGATCAGGGGTGGGGAACCTTTTTTCTGCCAAGGGCCATTTGGATATTTATAACATCATACAAAATTATCAACTTAAAAATTAGCCGACCAAGCCCCAAGCAGGCAGCTGCCCCAGATGACCCCGCCCATGCAGGCAAGCAGGTAGGAATCAACAAGTGGCTCACTCACCCACCTGGTGGCACAGGATGGTCTGTTGCACCAGCTGGGCGTAGCCATCCAGCCACACGCTGGAGTTGCTCCTGCTCCGCATGGTCGCGGCCAGATTCTTCAGTTGGCTCCTGCTACCTCCACCTGCAGGGATGAAATGAGGACACACTGGCTAAGGACTCCCCCCCCCTCACACACATTCTGCCCCTGCCCCCTTTAACCCCTCCATTGTCGCCACTTCCGCCCCCAGCCCTCTTGTAGTACAGAGGGAATACATTTCTCCACAGCCCGGGTGGGAAAGGGTTAACACAGTTTCTTGGGTGGTTCTAGCAGCTCCATAGCTAACGACTCTTCTGCAAGGGGGAAAGAAGGTTCCTTTTTTCAGCAAAACAAACTCACATCCGCCTTGAATAGAGGCTATTCCTGTCCGTGGGAGGGGGTGGATCGCCAGTCTTAGATCCTTCTGAGCTAGCGATCTGCCAGGACCCATGAATGGCCAGACCAAATGATTTTGCGGGCCTTAAACTGTCCCTGGGCCTGACGTTCCCCATCCCTGCTCTAGATTCTAAACTTAATTGAGGTCTCTTTTACAAATCTAAATCAGTAGTCTTTATGTTGGTAGTCCCTGTGGGTACAAATGCAGTTTAGCGCGATCAAGAGCCCTGCAGGTCTCCTATATGGAAATAGTGTTCTACTCCTATGCACAGTACTCCGAAGTATTGAGACTATAGACAATCCCTAGTTAAGGATGCTGAAACCTACTGGTTTTGAAAGATTTATGCACACCTAACTTGGTTGGATGATAGCTCCTTAATTTTAAACTTTTATAGTTACAAATACACAGATTTTTCATGGAGTCATTTACTAGGTTTTCTGAATCCTAATAATTTGATATCTAATTGGCTGTATTGGCATTGAATATTACAGAAAAACGTGCTGTGTGTATTTTTTCCTGTTTAAAATATTTGCACTGAACTTTACCAAACTTCCGTTTCTTAATTTGTGAAGCAATGAATACCATGTACAGTAATCTTCCGTTTAATATTCTTAAAACGTTCTAGTAGAAAACTTTGTACCAGTAAAGAACAGAAAACTAAGCCAAGCTGCACTATCTGTGAGAAATGAGAAAACCCTTATTTGCATATAATGTAAGTTTTGCTGTTCTTTTCTCGTCAAAGGAGTTAATTCAAACTGTAAAGGAGACTATTACAAAGTTGTGCCCCACAGGTGCTTTATATGTTCAGTGACCTAGTACTCTTTTTTTGCATGTTACTGTATACAGAAAAGTGGATGAAGAAATGACTCACGCTTCTGCTTTTTGCCACATGTAGTTTTATCTAAATAGGAAAGCTGCGCGACTCTTTCATTAGAAGATGCTTTTTTGTCAGATGTGCAACAGCGCTTTTCAGACTAACCTGAAAATGCAGAAGTAGAAATGAGTAATGCATTTGCTTTTGACCCCACATCGTAATGTGCAGTAGAACCTTTATGTAATCCAAACCTACCAGAAGTGGTTCCAGGGGAGAAAAAGGCTCTACAATCTGACTGCCACTACTACAGTGCCACTTACTACACCACTACAGTGACCCAGAAATTACTTGGTTTACTGAGTGGACTACCAATGAAGAAAGCAAAGGTACCATTTTTTATGTGGATCACATGCACTAAATCAGTGCACAAATGCCCCTCTAATGTACCATGTCTTAAAAGTTGTCATTCAATTGAATGTATAGAAAGTAAGGACACTTTATATTCCGTAGGAGTCATGTGATTAGTTGCATTAATTTGGACTCAATTCCGATTTGGCCCAAAGTAGCTTTTGCTCCAGGTTTCATTGTACTTCCAATGAAGTTATCAGGAACATGACAAGGCCTCCCCCCCCCCCATTGCATTGCAACTTACTGGTCCCCTCCAATTATGGCAGTGAGAACAACTGCTGCTATAGGGTTGGAATCAACCATCTTTTCTGATGGTTTCCTTTCAACTAACAAAAACAGGCTGCAGTCTTGTAAGGCGGGGATTTGAATGAGACTGAATGAAAAAAGCTTGCTGGATCCAACCTTTAGTCTTAATTATGGTCCATCTACCAGGATCCTTAGGAACAACATTTTAACAGCTTCTGAGCCTTCATTGGCACAGCCGTAGCAGCTCTTCTCATTGTTTCCACCAGATGAGTTTTAGACTTAGAGGAAAGGAACTGAGAGTGGCTGTTTCTGGGGGCTTCACTTCACTAAGTACAAAATGAGATTTGGGCTTGGTTCGTAATTAGCTCAGAATTTTTTAATGGGATGTTTGTAATCCAAAATTTCTTAGTTCCAGGCAGTTCAAATGCTATTCCTTGCCTGTGGACCATCTGCACAGCAGTCCCTATTGGCAGGTGAATGCTCCTAAATGGAATTTGGCATGTATAAAT
The DNA here is from genome assembly GCF_029931775.1 of Euleptes europaea. Classification (NCBI taxonomy): domain Eukaryota; kingdom Metazoa; phylum Chordata; class Lepidosauria; order Squamata; family Sphaerodactylidae; genus Euleptes; species Euleptes europaea. The sequence continues at coordinate 31,406,320 of NC_079323.1, forward strand.
CTGAAAACGAATCACTTGCTGAATGTCATTTTTATGGCTTTTTTAAAAAAAGGCACTGTCATATATCAGGTTCTTTGTTTCCCAAAAATATGTTTTGGAAAGACTGATGGAATTATTTCCCTTTAGACGTCAAAATAGTATCTTCTTGAACCTTTCTGGGAAATGCTGGTTTCCTAGGAACTGCACCTCATCTCTAATATATGAAATTTAGAAAGTGAAGTGGATTATTAGCACTTTCAGGGAGCAAGCCTAAGAAGGTCTACTCAGAAGTAAGTCCCAGTTTATTCAATGGAGTTTACTCCCAGGAAAATGTTTTTAGGATTGCAGTCTCCCTAGTTCACTAAAATCAGAGATTATAACACATTTTAAAAGCTATTGCAATTCCACATAAATCAACAACACAAAAAATGCACTGATCTTGGTAGCATCCCCTAATGTCATTTGAAAAATATCAAAAGCAAGAACAAAAGCAGAAAATGAGTGTTATTTTTGTATGTATCAAAAACATTTTTTGATAATTCAGGATTACAGACAAGGAATGACACAAACCCATCGCATTTTGAAGATAAAATGCACTCCTTTTTTGAGTGGCTGACAGCGAAGCTGTTCACTACTTCTTTTCTCTTCCATAACCAGTAGCACGAGTTTGTATTCACAGTCAAAAAGTTATCCTGAATGCTCCCAGCTTCCCACTAAGAAAAAAGCAAACTTTTAAAATTGCCTCTCTTATTTACACATCCTGTTATCTGATTGCTGCTTCTACATAAGGAAGGGGGGGAAAGATCTGATGTACAAAATTGATTTATTTATTTTTAGAATGGGAGAGGAGTTCAGTTGACAATAGTATTTATTCCATACCTATCTGCTGATTGGAGTCTTAACCTTAACTTCATGAATTTATCCTAAAATATGAAATAAAAACATACCTTGTTACTGTAATGGAACATCCAAGAAAGTGGTGTGATGAAGTGGAAATTTCTTTGGGAAGCAATTATATTGCAGCCTTATGTAGGATTGCTGCCTTAAATCAAACAAGCAAAAACACTTTAAAGAGGGAGGAGTGTATTATTTTTTTATACCTACAAGACTATATATGATTTTAAAATACTCATTCAGTTGTATGAGATGCTGTATGTTTTATTTTGATTTAAAACTGTGTGGTAGCATGTGGCGTAGGAATGGTTAAGTGAGCTGTGAAAAGTCCACTAGCTGGGAAGTATTAGTGCTACTACTAAAGTAGTTGTTATCTGTTTGCACTGCTCAATGCCTCTTGGGCATAAGTTAACTAACCAACAGTAGCTTGAAACATTTGGAATCCACATTGGACAACTTCTTTCTGTTGTCATGATATTTTCTTGATATTAACTTTGAAAGTAAGTCCCTAACTTGATCATGAGTTGAATTATTTCTCCCAAACATGATTTGAGCACAGTACAAAATGCCAAATAAGATGTGACGTGGATCTGACCCAATCACATAGAAAGTAGGGTGGAAGATCTGATTTAAAGACCCAAAGGGGTGCATTAGTGAGGACTAAAGAACTTCCCAACCCTGATGCTCATCTCCTATAATCTTCAAGGGCTTTTCTTCTACCTGAGTACAGTTCTGTGCAGCTTGGCGGAGGAGAAAAATTGCGTAGAAGAGGAGACTGAAAGGTAGTCAGCAGGAAGGTGGAAGGTTTTGCTGCCTTCCACTGCAGACTCCAATCACTGTGGAAGCAGGCATATTCCAGTTCCTCTGTCTACATGATTAAAACTGATGCATGTTTAGACACGCATCCCTGGCACTGCGGCGTCTAATTTAATTAATGCAATGTGTTTGGAAGGCAAAAAAGATCACTGACTGACTTATTCTTTCTGATCTGCAACAGTTATTATGCATTTTGACACCTAAGTTACTTATTTCTTTTTACAGTGAAAATACTATAACAGAATTTCAAAGCTGGCTTATATGTTATTTTCAGAACACGATAATCCAAGGTCTGTCTTTAGTACACATAATTGGAATTCAACTATACTGGAAGCAGGAAGATGTTACCAGGCTCGGAATTTGGATTGCTGTAACCTTTCATTATTGCCATGGTCCAACTGTATCACTGAGCCTACGAGTTGGTATAGTAGGATACTTCTACCAGGGCAATAATTAGAGGGTACAACAAAGTACAAATGGCACTTGAACACAGAGATGGCAGCAAGATTTAGTCCCTGAGACAGCTGCTGGCCCTGGGCAACTGAGGCAAGCAATTTTTGAATTGCTTCCACCTCTCATTTAATCAGCATGGGTGATTTCCACCTAATGCAGTATTACAAAAGTGCTTTTTGCAACCTGTTCATAACTGACAAGATGTTAACTAAGTAAGCATGTTTTTTCCCAAATACTGTATAGTTATCTAACTTCCTGTTGTTTGCTGATAATCAGGTGCATTTTCAGATTCCTGTTTTTAACTAAGAGGCCTGATCATCTAAGGTCACTTCATACATGAAACATGTGGCATTTATTTCATCACTGTATATTTGTTTCTGAAACATTTCAAGGATCTATAATATGTAGCATTATGCACTGTGCAACAGCAAACTTTATGAAGAATTTAAACAGGTGTTCATTTTGTTGAAATTGGGCATCCCTTCTCTAGATCTCTGATCTAAATTGGCTAGTTCTCACTGAATAAGTTGCATATTTTAATGGAAGTCACCTTTCTATGTAAGGGAGTGTAGCAATTGCTGCTATGATTATGGTGCTAACATCTTATATTGCAATGAACTTGAGGCCTTGAAACTTTACCACAGAGATCACAAGCATGACTAAGCCTACATGACTAAGTCACCATCTTCTTATCCATCTGGGAATGGGATGAACGAAGCATCTTACAGATCTGTCTTTTGTCTTATAAAATGCCTGAAAAGGAAGAGGAGGCTGTGCTGTTTTCTTCCTTTAGAAGTCCCCTGTGGGCTGCCTGTGGCAAACACACACACATCTGCCTTGGGTCCTCTTTGCCCTTCTTATCAGATTCATAGGAACTGCTGACAGCTATAGCCATCAAGGAAGAAAAAGCTATGAATCTCTCTGTGTGTGTATTAGAAGGAAAAGATCCCCTCTTCTCTTCCTCTCTGCCCAGAGCAAATGCGCTATGGATAAATATAGATTAACACTACGTATCTTTAGACCAGCAAATCCATCTCTGTGAGGCAAGTGCTGTCAAACACTTTGTCTAGGAGAATGCTAAGAGTTGACTTCAGATTCAGACTTCATATGTTAAGATGCCAATTTCACAGGGCTGGATGAAGCATGCCTTTCAGAGCCTCCTGTGGCCTTAAAATACTGCCAAGGTTACCTGGCATATTTCCTCCTGTAATAGGTGCATTTACCTATGAGTATTTGATGACTTTCCTCTACCAGTTTTTGCCTGTTTTAGAGAGTTAGGTCAAAGGCAAACGAGGAGCTTAAAGCACTGAATTAATAATTTTATGCTTCTGTCCTCACCTTCAGTTAAGATGACGTTATTAAATTTTCTTAGTGAATAATGATGCCAGCCGATTCAACCGTTGCCTACTGTTGATCAGGTCTTTACCTGTTTCATGTAATATACATTGACTAGATAACATGCATGTGCATTTATACCTATTTTCAGTAGTTAACGCTCCCCAAACCAATGTGGCCTTGCCTGCATTTTTCCAAGAATGAATGTTCTTTATTTAATCTAGCAAACCAATATATTAGCAAGTTCAGGAAGAATTGGTGGGACATTCTAGTGATGTCCAACGTATTCTCTGTATATTTGATAACTTCAGTCCCAACTCAGTTCTTGATTAAAAAGTGGGTTATGAGAGCTGGTTAGTCTACAGCAGCCTATCTTACAAGCATGGAGGCTTTCTCCACTAGTTTCCTTTGCTCCAGAATTCTTTGCTTCATTGAAGATTTTGTGACATAGTGGTTTTTTTCCTTTCAAAGCTGATTAAGCTTCCTTGTGTTGGTGGTATTTCCGGCTCCCCCCTCTTTTTAACTATAACAATGAATGCAACAAGGTTGTTTATTCATTGGGGGGATATTTTTGTTAATAATTGTACATTGCCTTTTCATAATCAAAATGTCAGTGACCGTAAATGTATTTTTTCCTGGAATGTTTTAAATAAAATAGTACTAGTAACTTAGTGGAAGAGGATAAGTTGCTATTTAGCTCTAGTTAAATACATAACACTACAATACAGTATTTGTTAAAAATTAGAACATAAGTACACAATATATACAACTCTGTATCACTATATAACACATCCATACATATACTACACATACAGTATTTTCATTGTACTTTTGAATCTGCCTGTGACTATAGGGTAACAAAGATTTCCACAGCTATTATTCACCATTCACCTGCAAAAGTTATCTTGAGACATTTAATAATTAACTAGGTTGCTTTTTATATTAGCAGTTTCTGTATTGTCTTTATGTATTTTCACTGTTTTATTAAAATTAATTTGCTTAGAAAAGCATAGGAGAGTGAAACAAACAAACAAAAAAAGCAATGCAGTATTATTATTCTTTTTAAAGCCAAAATTTATTATTTTTGTGCATTAGAAGTTCAAGGAACCAAAACAAATGAAAACATTCATTTTTCTCTGCAGATATGAGATTCAGGATTGGTTTGCCCAAGCAAAACATATGGCAGGCTTCCTTCATCGGCTGATGATACTGGAAAAAAAATATAATGCCGTGATTTTTTCCTTCTAAGAAGTGCTTCTGACATTGTTGGTTTGAATATTGCCCTAATTTTGAATCCAGTTAGTGAAATTTCTCTTGACCAATCTGGAGTCAGAGGGACAATTACATGTGTCAGCTGATATTGACATATTTTGATAACATCTTTGATCCAATTTGGTGTGTTTTTAAAACAGGAGCCTGCATAAATTAATTAAGAACGTTTGTTCATTATTTTTTTATTATAAAAGCGCCATCCTAGACAGAGTTACACCTATTAACTTAAATGGACTTAGAAGGTGTAAGTCTGCTCAGGAAGACACTGTAAGTGCTTTCATTTCTCCGTGCAACATTACAGAAATATATTTCTAGTCTGAGGTTTAGGTTGATTTTTTCACAACGTTTAATCTTTATTTCCTGGGTAAATAGCTGGATTGAGTTCAAGAGCCATGCCATCACAGAAAACTGGAGGGAATATTTTAAATCCCTTTTGATTTTATCCCTTTAGAGCTATGATCAACAGATGGAATACTTCATGGCATGAAGAGGTCTTAATATTAGTTCTGGGCTGTTTGAATATGAAATGAAGCATTTTTATTTTGGTCAGATCCATTTGTGATAAACTTTACTCCATTTCCTATGGTTCATTGTACACCAAGTTAAAGTCTGGCTTAGGAATAGTCACTTGGTTTGTTGCCTATGGTGAGTAAGGATCACTCTTCCCACCCAGCTGGTTGTAGGGGAGCTTAACCAAACATGCTTCATTTTTCTTTTCATCCCTAAATAACTAATATAGATGTGTGTGATTGGACAGAGCATCTACTAAAAAAATGGGTGGCTAGTAACGTTTGTGGACTTATTTGCAAGACTAGTTTAAGTACTTCAAAACAATAATAGATCTAATTATTCAGAACATGTACAAGTATTAGTAGGAATGAATTGTTGTTGGGTGCTGTCCTACATTTCACTCACATAAACAGCAACTGAGCAACTGCTGCCAGGGGCTGAAAGAATTATGACCATAGTAGTTGCAGAGCACTCAAACGGGCTTTGAGAGATCTAAATATTGGCAGGAGTCGATCATATGTGATTTAATTGTGATCATCTATAATATTCATTGCTTCATTGATAGCAGGTTCACCAGTGTCCATTTGTATACTTTCTTTGTTCCTCACTTCATGGCTTTGACAATGTGATCTCATTTCTTAACTCTTTCCACGGTTTTTGAGTCTTCTGAATTTGATCAGGTTAGGGAAATTAAAAATCCTTTACTTGAAAAGGCACCTTAGCTAATGAGATTAACCCATTGATTGCCATATTCATTGGGCCTTAGATCCCTTGAAGCTCGAATTTGGGCTGCAGTCTTTAGATTCTGCGTTAAGATTCTATTCTCCATGGAGTCGAACAGATACTTACACTCACGGAGCTCATGGAGCAAATTGATTGAAAGTCATATCCAGATTTTAGGAATCTTTCTTTATGACTTAAAAGATCATGGGCCATCAGCAACACTTTCTTTAATCCTGAGTTGCTTGCAAAAACTGGATGCCATTCCGTCAGGGGAGCTATTGGGTCATTCAGATAAGGTGCCGAATTCTGAGTTAGTGTGTCAATGAGGTTCTGGTCAAATAGACACCCTTCAACTTTCTCTATTCAGCTGTGACCTACTCAATATGGCAAGAGAGAGATGGATAAAACCTTTTATTCAGGACCCTAGGTGTAAATTGGATAAATTGAGGTTTCTTTTAGCAGGAGTGGATTTTAATATTACATTGGCAGTTGCCAAGTTTTGTTTTTTTCCCCAGTTAATCAAGATTAAAAATGATTGATTCTCGATTATTTATGCAGATCTAAATATATTTTTCTTTTCTTTTAGTCTAAGTCTTGGTGTGACACTGTTCAGAGCCGAATTGGTTGTATGAGCAGTATCATTAAAGCTTGCCATATTCATAAAAGTTATTTCAACGTTGATCTTGAACCAGGTCTTCATGATTGTTCTGCGCAGAAACTATCCAAGCTGTCCATTGTCATATAAGTTGCTCTCATAGACTGCTTCTTAGCAGCTTCTGATGAACCATGTTCCCTGCCCTTCTTTTGACAGCCCTACGTCATGATCAGCTAGCTGTTGTAAAGGGATTGTTAACTAATGCTGTGTCTCGTGGTCTCATTGCCGCCTTTTATAATGTATAATTTTTCTACAAAGCCTCTGTGCTTCTTTTACATGTATATAGTTTGCTACTTGCATTTTAAAATAAGGATCGGTCTTACAAAACCAGATGGTACCAAATCTGTACATATTGTCCACTAGAGACAGATTCTCCATTAGGGATTGCATTTTCAGATTGCAGTGTGTTCAGGAGGCAATTGTGTAGAAGAAAGTGAAACTTAACAAAATCTCTGGTTGGTGAAAACTACTTTTACAAACATGTCCAACATAGTCTACAGTTAGCCAAAACCTTGCTTTTCACAGCAGTATTTTAGAATCTGTTATTTATGTTTTATTCTCCAAATAAATATGTATAAACATAGAGAATTTATTGTGAACTAGATAACTTTTTAAACCAGTCTTCAGCTTTTACTTTTTACTCTTAACAAAATGCAGGTTTTAGGGATTTATTCAGTTCCTGACATAGAACGTTCTCTTGCATAGCATCAAATCTACATTCAGATAATTGTTGTTCAACTTTATCTTAGCACATCGCTCGTTATCAGTTTTCTTTTCCTCTTCCAATTGATTCAGTTTACTGGGCACAATGTATATTGCAGGATCACATTCCTACAAAATATAGTCTTTTATTCAGCAGACATTCGTATTTTTTTGAAAAAATTACATGGATTTTAGATGGGATTCATCCAGTAATAATGTTGACAGAAGTAGAATTAATGCTTTGAGAAGTGTCTTCCTTCTACTCATTAGCATTAACTAAGGTTAAATAACTAGTTCATAGTCCTTCGAAATGTAGCCTTTATGAGCAGTAGGGCACAAAAGCTTTTATGCGCCACCTACCATTGCATGTGTGACCCATCCACCACAAAATGCGATAGACAGATCATCCCAACGAGATGTACACCTGTGTGATGTACACACTATGGGGAATGCATACAACCCTGAGACAAGCATCCTACTATATAGACCTTTAACTGCAAGGTACTGTATGAACTGGCTTTAATCAAACAATTCATTGAAATCCTTTCACCAAAATGAGGCACTTCACCAAAGAATAAAAGCAATAAAAGCCAGCCCTGAATGCGAGGGATTTCTATGCTTTGTTATTAATAAGAAAAGTTAAAAATCTTCAACCATTTTTGTGATTTTGGCTGCAATCCTAAGAACACTTATTCAGCACCACTGCATAAAATGGGATCCAAATCTAAGTAGACTTGCTCAGGATTGCTCCCCAAACTATCATTTTTGTATGTTAATGAAAATATCTCTAAATCTCTTGATGGCTGGCTTGTTTTAAAAGGAAGAAAAGTTGTTCTTTTGCTGCATTGAGCTTCAGATTATTTTCACTTTTAGCTAGTGTACAGTAAATAGAAAAGTAAATAGATATCATCTCCCCACGAACCCAGGTAGTTTAGCACCCTGAAGTTAGAAGATAATCTCGGGTCAGTGGCACAATCAGGTGCTGAATTTCTCTGATTGCATAAAGTTTACTATTGACCAAATCACGCTGGAAAGTACTCTGGATTATAACAGAAGTTTCACTTATAATGGGGGAAGATTTGGTCAGTGTTTCTCACAAAGTCTGCTAGCTTCTCTTTTAAATAGCAGGTTGTACAGAGAAAATAATGGAGGTAACCCTGTTGTTGTTTTTCAATAACAAGCCTTAACATTTTAATCTCAGATTTATTTGTACGATCAAAGGATTAATAAAAAACAAAAGATGAATTCCTTGTATAATTTAGATTGTTTGACTCCACCTGCAGGCTACAATGATGCCATGCAATCCTTGAAATAACTACTAAGCTTCTTTGCTGGTTACCTAAATCCCTCTTTAGTTGTTAACATTTTAATTATTAAAAGCCAGCGTGGTATAGTGGTTAAAAGCAATGGTTTGGAGCGGTGGACTCTAATCTGGAGAACTGGGTTTGATTCCCCACTCCTCAACATGAGCGGCGGACACTAATCTGGTGAACCAGGTTGGTTTCCCCACTCCTACACACAAAGCCAGCTGGGTGACCTTGGGCTAGTCACAGCTCTCTTAGAGCTTTCTCAGCCCCACCTACCTCACAGGCTGTCTGTTGTGGGGAGGGGAAGAGAAGGTGATTGTAAGCAGGTTTGATTCTTCCTTAAGTGACAGAGAAAGTTGGCATATAAAAACCAACACTTCTTCTGTTAATCTGATAGGAGATAATCTTGGCATTCTAAACAGTGGACTCTTTCAACATTTGGAACTGACTTAAATAAAGACATTCAGTATGTGATGTGGCAATAATGAAGTCTTAAAACAGGCAAAACGAATAGACCTTAAAAACAATCTTTAACTAACCAAATTATTTTCACAGTGAACTAAGCATTCACGAAAGTTGGATGGATCCTGTCAGTAACACTTAATGATGGTAATAAGGTGACACATTTTCATTTCTGTCGGATTGAATAGAAAACTGAGTAGAGTATTTCATAGAGGGCACAAAACATTCCGAGGCAGGTACTGTATCAGTGCTTGGATCAATCCGGTCCATAGATTCCATATGAATGGGGTACAAAAGCCTGCACTCTCGAAGACCTTGGACCTGGGAGAGGGACTAAAACCAGAAATGAGAATCAGAAGCTGTGCGCTACTGGAAGCACTTTAGCCATGGACATGAGCTCTTTCAATGCAATCCTATGCAGAGTTTCCCCAGTCTAATCCCATTAGAATGAACAGGTTTAGACTGGAGTAACTCTCTTTTGGATTGCACCGTTTTGACGGCTAGCCGTTATAAATTGGTGGTTGCCCTAGCTGAGTAACGAATAGTAAATTTTGTTGAAAAGCGTACAACCTAGAACTGTTTATGCATGCCGTTTCAGAATATCTAAGATACTTCATATATTTCTGACAACTTATTACAGGCTTGTCCTTTTTCCCCCAGTAACAGAATAAAGGACAGGTTTGGAGAGACTGACGAATATCTCCACATCCAAATTTCACAGTTCTGTCTCATATTTCCTTCTTCCTTGTATCTGATATGTCATACTTCTTTTTGAATCTTTCCTCCATTAAGAAGGAACACACTAGGTTAAATGCAAGAAGAAACAAAATGGGTAACTTCTGGCTAATTTTAAAGAAGCAAAACTGACTCTGAAATCAGCAGCAGTAATCCTTCACATAATTAATAAGAGAAGATTAGACAGGAACAAAAAATCATCCTGTTTTACATCTCTTTGCAAGTATTTACCTGTTTGCTTATTACTCACCAAGGTAGCCTATTCTGCTTCCATAATTTCAGTGTCTCCCTCTTACATTTGATTATGTGAGTTTTAGAAACTTATTTCTGAAGGCTGTCAAGTGATGGAAACAGTCTCCAAAATATAGTTCCTTTCTTTGCTTTTCAGTGTAATATGCTACTAATGATTAACAAAGTGGAAAATCCCTGCAGATTTCTAATTTATTTTCATTAAAGAAAAGGAAGATGAGCACAGGAGATTTAATTAGGACCCTGTAATCCACTGGTACTTTTTATTATTTGTTATACTGTACTTTTCTTTTGGATTCTTGTTTCCCTATAATCTACTCTTCTGGCACAGTCATCTTGCAAAGGGCCATGTGGGAAAAATTGAATATGAATGATGCATGTTGACTTTTTTGTTCTGATATCTACTGAGAGTTGCTACTTTGAGTTGTTTGCACTATAGGATCTTAGAATGGGCGCTGTTTAAAGTTGAGAACAGAAAAGCTATATGTCTTGTCATGCATGCCCATTGCAATGAAGCCATCTGACAACTTTAGAACCACTACTGACCTTTTATTTATCCACTGAGCTCTACCATCCATGTGGCACTCCTGTATGATGTCTTACTTGTCCTCATATATTTCCCATCTTTAAAACAAAGCCGCTTCTTTTAAGACAATGCTATAGAGGTGAAGTGACATGATGACTATGGGTTGAGTAGAAATAAAGAGGAAATTAAAATGACAAGTGTGGCTGGAGGAGAACTGTATCTCCTGCTTTATTTTTGGATGTTTGTAATACGGGGTGGGAAGGGATTCCCCTTGCTTTTGGATAAGGCTTTTTATTTTTTTTGCACTACGACTGCATTGTATTGCACTACTGAAATGTATTCATGGGATCAGAAAGGCTGGGGAGTGGTCTCTTTCAGGAGAGGGAGAAAGGGAAGATAAATAGGTGCAAGCCTCTGCAACCAATTCAAGTCTGTCTCATCTAGCAAGGAAGGGATAAAATTACTCCACGGCAGTCTGTACTTGCAGACACTGATAGCATGTCTGAATGAATGCCTTCTCTCTACTATCAATGAAGTAGAAATATGACATTTCTGGCTATTGTCAATTGCACAAGATGGCACTGCAGCAGAAACAGAAAAGTTATCCTGCAGAAAATGACTTCCAAATGATTAATGGATCCAACAAATTGCCAGGTGGAAACACTTATAAGAGCTTTTAATTGTGTTGTTAGTATGACAGAGTTGGAAGAGACCAAAGGGTCTAGGCCCCTTGCCCAAAAGGCAGAACTATCCAACTATCCACTGTTCACAGATCCTTCTATGCAATGTAGACCACAGTGTGCCACAAGCTGAGAAGGTGCTTACACAGTAGATACCTTTGGGTTACTAAAGAAATCAAACCCAGCCAAACACTGTTGGGAAAGTGGGCAAAATGCCAGGACAGTTTGACCCAGCTGAAAGGTTCTTTCTAACCCCTAAAAGGATGATTCATCAGGATGAATACAAATACCACGGTATATGTATAACTTAGTAAGCTAGTTGTATTCAACATTCTGTGAAGTGGCAATATTGCCACATTCACACCAAATAAAAATTCAGGAAAATGGAAGTAGTAAAATTCTCCTCACTGCCTGATAACACGTGGTTTACCAGGCTGTTTCATGCATATTGTGGTAAGTCACTGCTTGGTTATCTGCATTCACTGTCAGACTCGTCTTGAGTATAAACAAACTAAGGGCCAATCTACACATTCAGGGTTTAAAAGAGTTGGGTCCCTGAGTTCCCCACAGCCACACAACAACTGCAGGGAATGGCTTTTTAAAAAATTAAGGAGAGCCCAAATGGGTTAGAAATGCCACTGTGGGGGGAGGAAGGGCTCCTGCCTTCCCCCCAAGCCATTTTCCCCATGCCAAAACCTTGGTGGGGCTATATTTCCCTGGTTTTACTGTTCCACATGCACAGAATACTTCATGTGGAGCCATTAAATGGGGAAAAAACTCCTCTACAGAGCAGTTTTGGCATAGGAAAATGGCTTGGGTGGGAAGACAGGAGTCCTTCCCCTAGTGGCGGCATTCTGAGCTGTTGGGGCTCTCCTTTATTTTAAAAAAACCATTTCCCCATAGATGCCATGTGGAATCGAGACCCAACTCTTTAAAAGCCTGGAGGTGTCGTTTATCCCTAACCCATCGTATCATCCCAAGGTAATTTCCCAGGGTGCCATTCTGACTCCCGTAGGGACTGCATTTGATGCCCCCGAGCAAAGGTGAAATCCTAAGATCTTTCCTGGCCAATGACACAACAGGCTGGAAACTGCAAAACAGCCATGAAATCAATCCAGCTCCTGTGCTTAGTGGTGTCCTTTGCTCCTTTCAATATTTATTAAATCAGACTTAAATTTACCAAATTTGCTTACAAATGAGAAGATAATCAATTAAACAACACTAATGAGTTTGGGTGTTCAGTTATAAGCATTCGTTTGAAAAATGTTGACTGAAGAGGAGAAAGGGAATGGTCTGGATCTTTACAGTATATTTGAAAACATTTGTTTAGCAGACTGTCGTCAGAGGCATCTCTGAATCACTTTTGGAAGTGAGGAACATGGCCAGGGTTTGGATTATGAGATTCTTCTGGAGGGCCCTCACCCGATTTATCAAGTTTAATACCGTTATTGAGGTAGAATCAACAATATACATCTCAGGATTTTTTGGTAGATGTCAGTCATTCTTTTGAAAGAATTACATTTTTCTTCGCTTTGTGACTGGGTAATGGCAGAGCTGATTTTATTCAGTTTGGTGAATATGGGGAAGATGGGGAAAACAAGGTCATTTTTCAAGGCAGTAGCCAGGTGAACAACAAAAAGCTGCTTCCTACCTATTCAAAAATCCTTTTGAATAGTAACTAATAATAAATTATAATGAAGGTGGAGAAGGATGAACACAAAGGCCACCTGCAACCAACAGAATGACACTGTTAGCAGTAAATCCTAACACAAATGACAGAATAACATAAAATAAACTTTCACCTTAATTTAAATTTAAAACCAGGCTTGAGTTGAGTTTAAAATTTAGCAGCTTCCAGCCATGATTTGACTTCTCAGTGTTAAAATAGAAACGGTTTCTTTCTTTTGAAAACTATTCTAAATTTTCTGACTATTATAAATTGACCTGGGAAGTCAAGAATGGTTTTTTTTAATGTCTTTACATGATGTCATCTGTAATGCCTGCTATTAAATGTAACATAACCACAAACACAGCCTAGATTTAAGTTCGCTTTCATTGTTTTATATGGTGGTTAAGGTAAGGAGAGACACTGGCTTTAGCTAGTGATGCAATATTCCATTTCCTGTCCTGTATTTTCCTCTAGAGAAAGATAAGCCTTCCTATTCTTATCACTCATCTCTACTTTTAATCACACTTTACTGCTGTGCTATTTTTACTAAGTGGACATGCAAAGGAATTAAATTTAAATAGTTACCTATTAACTGTATATTTGATTCTCCAACCAGTTGACAAATTATTTGTTAGTTGCCTTCCACCCTGAATTGTGTGGTGCGCCAGAGAGCAATAACATATTTGTGAGGTTGCCTGGTCATCATTCTGCATTGTACTTACTGCGTGATAATGGTACGTGAGTACATGAAGATAAAAATGTCAATTTCCAGACATATTAGGACAATAGAAAGGACTGCACTTCTGATACTGGAGAGAAGGCATAAAGGAAGTTCCCTAACTAGACTTATAAGAAAACACTTTTCTCTGAATTAGTCATTCTAAGTTTTATTGAACTCATTTAGTGCTGTGTTCCAACAGCAGGAAAAATAGCATTAGTCCCACTTTTTAAAAGATAGAAAGATGGTCCTAGAAACAGCATTGCATCTCTTTCCAGACCATTCCCTTGTGCTGAATCCTTTTTTCTTCCTTAAAGGAGAAAGTTTGGCTCTCATACTTGCTCACAGTGTGTGACGCAAACTTAGCTTAAATATAGTACTTGGCAGTCTTTCCTTTCTTGATCCTTAAACTACCCAAGATTCAGAATGTATTAAAAAATCTAAAGCTTTTTCCCCAGCCTCCAAATACATTTCTTCATTAAAATGGCACATTTTAGTTACAGTTAGTTACGGTTTTCGCTGACAGCAACAGCCATATTGAGTTACGACCAAACTGTCAGAACAATAGCAAAATCAAGAAGCTAAGCTCCATGTGCTAGGGATGAATACAAATCTACGGCCTTTTTCCAAAGTGGTTTTGCCCTTGAATATGTTTGTTGTTGTTCAAATGAGTAATTTGTTCTAGAAGTAGGATAGCATAAAGCTACTGGTAAAAGTTTTCCTAGTTCTGTTTTTTTTTTGTCGATATGTAAGTCTACTGTAGACCAAAACAGATCTTTATTTTAATCTCAAAAGCAAAAAGGCTAGTGAGTAAAAAGTGAAAATCTGAAACGATAAATGAGCAGGAAGCTGTGGAGCCGTGATTAACTATGTTGAAATAGAAATATCCAAATAGCCTTACCCATTTCTTAACAAATCATAAAGTTGTGGAGGGTTAGATAGCTTTCTTTGCTCATACTTGCTAATAGTCTGTGTATGTACAGTTGGGGTTTTTGTTTGTTTTTGGCTTTGCATTTGCACATTGTGTTCTCTTTTTAAATACCTGATTTTATAGTATTGTATCATAAATCTGGGGTTTTCTTTTTGAAGGATGTGTAAAATAGTCTTTCTGTTTTGGGGAAGAAAAGATGCACTGGAAGTGAAATTTGAAGATATTTAGTTATTTAAAAAGGAAGGAATAGGCTACACAAGGTCCCTTTATTCCTCATTATTTGGGGGGAGGGGCTTTGCAAAGCATCCAAAGCACGAGAGGCTAGAAGCAAGAACCCCCAAAATATATGGGCAGCCTTATAGGGTTTTACCGTATCTAGTTGGAATACGTGTACCTGGAGGTTTCCATGTTAGGCCTCAGAGTATGCCACAAAAATAAAAACCATAAAGGTTTTTCAAATCATTTATAGTATAACAAGACATAAGGAAACAGTATGCAAGTCACATGAGGTGTAAAACTAGTTATGTGTGAGTTTGCAATCAACTGCAGTTACCGGTATAATCCCATCCATTTTAATAATGATAGGGTAAAGTGCAGTATTACACAATATCCATTTGGGCTAGGTGTAAAACCTACTGTAGAAATGACTTCCATTTTTTTGAGTCCCACTTTTTTCTTATTAAGTATCAGATATCCTGCTACCAACTGACAATGACTTGATTTTAATTTTGAGATTCTGTCCTTGAAGGAAAATGGACTTCCTCATATTTGACTACTGTGATTCCCACCCCCCAAAAAAGAGAACCCTGTCCTCTTGCACTTTGAGGGTATATGGAAATGCCCTCTCCGATGTTTAAAATGGCTACAAAGTTTTTAAGTGAGTGAAATATTTAAAATGGTGTGTCTGGTCCTCACCTCTCATCAGCCTGTTACTCCCTGTAGACTAACCAACCTAAAAGCATTTTTCTTCCTTGTTTCTCTCAGTCAAGTTACAGTGGAGTTGATAAACTTGTTGAAATATGATATACAAATTGCCTATTTGAAAAGACAGACAGTTTTCCCCCTCGTGTGTCTGGGTCCTACCACAATGGAGTCTACTGGCTCACAAATATCTTTTGTTTAATCATTGAGGGTCAGGGGGGGTTGGTTTTTATCTTTATTCTCCTAAGACTATGTGGAACAGAGTGGGAAAGTTGGCTGTTTTTTTTAACTTCACAATCTTAATAGTTGGTTTATATCTTCCATGTTTTATGCAAAAATTAATTCAATAAATATTTGTGCCCTAGGTTGAAGGTTACATGTTTAGGAAAACAACAAAATGGTTGGAATTTTTTCTACATTTTTTGTGAAGACTCTTTTGGAAAGGAAGGGTACATATTTTTGTTGTGTAATATTTTCTATTTTTGAATGCATTTTCTTGGTACAAGACTGTTTTGTGGGTTTTTTTGGTGAAAACATTATTTAAAAAAAGAAAAGAAAGAAAAAATAATTGAAAAGTTTGCCCTTAAGGATATGCTGCAGTCTTGAGTTTTTTTTAAATAAAAAAAAAAAACACGATGTGTTAAAGTTGGGGGATTGTATTGTTGTTTTCTTTTGTAATTGTTACAAGAAGTTTGTATCCACTGCTGTTTATTTTGTTTCAGATGAGTAAGTAAAGGGATTGTTCTTGTTTTATTTTTTTTAAGTTATTTATGAAATGTCTAAAACACTGGACTGTGAGTTTGTGTACTACCCCTGTGTCTTTACAGAGCTGTTGGTAACCCCTTTTCCCATCCTTCTACCTTAAGGCTGATGAACTTAGGTGAATTCCATACTGGGTGAACAAGAAACACGTGTATTTGTAGTTCGTTTTTGGAGGCAGGGGGGAAATACCAAAGGTCAAAAGTGTTTTTTATATCTGTACACATTGATCACCCAGATTTTATCTCTC
Source organism: Euleptes europaea (assembly GCF_029931775.1). Classification (NCBI taxonomy): domain Eukaryota; kingdom Metazoa; phylum Chordata; class Lepidosauria; order Squamata; family Sphaerodactylidae; genus Euleptes; species Euleptes europaea. The sequence continues at coordinate 31,422,866 of NC_079323.1, forward strand.
CTCCTTGTTAGTATATTATCAAATGAGAAGAGGGTTTCTGTAACGAATTGATTACAGAGCGGGTCTCAAAATCCTGAATGAGAGCCATGTTTTCTGGTAAAGCCTTCTAACTTGTTATGATCAGACAACCGTTCAAAATTCCTGAATATTTCAACTTCACATAATAGAAAGAGTGGAAGTATTTCAAGCATCAGCCCCTCTTTGTTAGTTCTGCCTGTGTCTGTTGGGGCAAACAGCAAGTATTGCTTTCAATATTATTTTTCCTTCGAACAAGGTGGAGAGCTAGAGAGCCTGAAGGCTGCCAAATTGTTTCTTTATACATTGTTCGAAGAAAAGAATAATAACACTTAAGCTTGCAATCCTAAGAACACTTACCAGAGGGTAAGCCCTGTTGAACAGTGTGGGACTTACTTCTGAGTAAACATGCATAGGATTGCCCTGTAAAACTGTGTAAAGCACTCCTTTTGGTGAGAGAGGAAGGGAACAGGGAGAAACCAACAGCCATAACATCATAAACTGGAGATATGTAAACTGAGAGATGTTCAAGGACGAGAAAAATCTTTTCTGTTCCTGACATTCAACACTGCCAAATCCTGAGCATGTCAAGCAAATAGAAAGCTGAAAGGTGGTCTTTACTTCTCCTTCCCTTTCTCCTTCCATCTTTGACTCTTTCAGTCTCTTGTCATTCATCTGTCAGTACACATTTCTCTTCTGTGGGCACACGTTACCCATGACCACTTTTCTATCTTCCAGCAAAACTTCCTTTTTTTCTGAACCCGAGTCCAGTCAGGACTGAGTAAAACCATGTGCCTTCTTTTCCTGCTTTAATATACAACTAACCCTCCTTCCCTTTAAGTTATACACAAGAGAGATGAGATGTTCTAGTCCTCCCCTAGTGTCCAGTAAAGCAATCGCTGGAAACTGCGGCATTTGATTCCCTATTCATATTCATGTCTAGGTCTTCCCAGAGAAACATCTTCCCGGATTCCCGTGCTCACAATTCAGCTGACCCAAACAAACATTCAAAGGGCTGGAGGCATTTTTGCCCCCATTTCCACTGTAGCCCAGTGAAAATTTCCTATGTGGCGTTCACATATTTTGCAAAGGTATACTACAAAGCAACACCCAGTTTGTGGCCTTATAAATCTTATACCACTAAAACTGGCAGTCCTGCTACTGTCCATATTTTGTGGTGTCTTCATTTGAATATTTATGTGCCCTCATGTTATTCTGAGGTCTGAACTGGTAGCCTAGAGATCAAATATATTTAGACTTCACAATGTTGTGCTTCCCTTGTTTTATCCAATCCAGTTTAGTCCAGAGCCTCTTTGCTTTCCTCGCATGCTTTTCTGCTACTCTTTGCTTTTCCAGTCATCTCATGAATGGGTAAAGAAGCCCCTGGCGATCAGGACATGATTTGGGAGAAGACAAAGTCTCAGTCACTTGTGGACCTTTGGAGGTGGAAGAGTATATTAACACCACTGTCAGTGATGGGCTAAAATGTAGTAAACTCGGCATCATGAGCCCCAGCTTAGAGTCTGAGGAGGGAGAAAGTTAACTTTGGCCTAACAGAAAATCTAATGTCATGTTGCTGTTCCTGTGCAATAACTGGAAAACCCACCCATATATTCAATAGAAGTAGGTCTTTGGTGCTGATAAGACTAGAAATTAAATCTCTTTTCCAAGACCTACTTTTGACACATGTAAAATATAGATGAATAAACTGTATCACATGCAATATCTTCATGTAGATGGGAAGAGAATGTTGAGATTTCTATAGTGCCTTATTCTTAATAGATGCTGGCACACATACACATACATCTCTTGCAGCCACAGGTCCTCCTTTTAAAACACAAACAACTTGAGAATGACCCCCAACTGTGCCACAGTGGCAAAGATTAAGTTCTGTACATTTCAGAACCATGCATAAGTTCTGTATGAGGCGTTCCAAATTTACTTTTTAAAAAAATGAAATATCAGGAATTAGAAACAAATCCCTTCCACCTGTTTCGGGCCACCTGTGGTGTTGCGATATTTGTCTGAGACCAGCTGCCTCTTTGCTCATGCTGTTACCCGTTTGCTGTCGGCATTGCTAAATCTACACGAGTCAGACATTTTAACTTCTGGGGTGTTTTCCAAAGGGCAAGTGAATGCCCAGTTTATTTCACGTTAAATGCACTTTAAAAAAAAACATTGGCGACTGTTTTATATGCACAGGGGAAAGATAGTGCACTAACGTCTGAACCCAGTTCACTTTATCTCCAGTTAAAATATACACTCGTGTGTGAAGTGAATACAGAGATGTAGTCACCCCTATGCACGCAAAAAGCCTGATGTGTGGATAGAGATTGTCCTCTTTCCATACCCACACAAACAGATCTTACACAAACATAGAAGCAGCAGAGGAATTAATTGTTGGACTCTTGAAACAGATCACAACTACAAACAGCTACTTGCAAGTGACTTCGGTCCTTTCTGTATGTAATAACTACAGTAGGAGTGGATTGTAACCAAGAAAAAAAAGGAACGGTGCTAAATGAAAGCAACAGAATGATTGGGCAAAACTATTGCATTCTAAATGACACAGTTCAGGTTCTACACCTTTGATTTGTTTTTTGTTCATTGGCCCACCTCACCTAAAATGGTTTTTTTTTTAAAAAAAAAACTGTAACAAAAAGTCCTTGTTTATGGAAGATGTCAGAAATCTCTTAACTTTTGGCCTTGCTCTCAATCACCACGTGCAAAAATCTGTACTTTTCTAAACAAAACGTTCTTTTTAATAATAAATAAAAACCTTTTTAAAGCACCTTAATGTGGCCATCCACTCCAGGAGTGGTAGCCACCTTTTTTCCTTTGAGCACCTTATAGATGTGTTATGCTATCTGCTGTCTTTTTGTTACCTGTTGGCTGAATGGCTGGCTGTTAACATATTCAAATGTGTGCAGGAGCAAGATATGGCTGTGTGCTTTTCCACACATGGGCCATCGTACGTGACAATGCATGTACACTTGTACACATGCAAACACACACCAGTGATATCTTTCTGTGAGTGGAATTCCATCCATGTTTTCCCATTCCTCAATTCATCATTTTGAGGGGTTTAATGACAATTCACTAGGTACCTTCCAGTGCTATGATTCCAATACTTACCCTATCTCATACCTTTCTAGTTTCAAAAACAAAACAAAAAAATCCTACATGTCTGAGGACTGGATAATTCTATACAGTAGGCAAAAACCCTCAAAGTCATTAATAACTGAATGGGAAACTTGGTTTAAGACTAAATCCTGCAGTCTTTGCACAAATAAAAACATTCATTTTTCAAGAGTAAAGGCTTCAGGAAAAGGTCCCCTTTGGGCAAAGATGCTTCTCCAGAGCAGACTAGTTTCTGCTTTATCCAAAGTGTGTTGTAGTGGCTGTAAGTGTACTTATACATACACACAAACACACCCTTATACAGTGAGACATGGTTTGAGAAAATAAGAAGAGCAGGTCAAAAGTTTTGAGGGAGTATTGAGTTCCTTTTTTCTCTCATTTTACTTTGTAAATGGTATGTCAGTTATAAAGCAAGAAAACCGAAAATTGTTTTAAAAAAAAAACCTTGCATACGCCTTTTCTATCAAGTGCTTTAAAATATAGAATAACTACACACATCCTGCCAGTTTTTCTTACAGTGAGAGTATCCTTACCTGCCATTTAATATTAGCCTTGTATTTTTCTCACGTATATTTACCTGTGACTTGTATTTGTTATTTAAAACAGAAAAAGAAAAAAAAAGAAAATTAACTGTAGCGCTTCATTATACTATATTATTATTATTGTGACATTTTGGAATACTGTGAAGTTTTATCTCTTGCATATACTTTATACGGAAGTATTACGCCTTAAAGATACGGAAATAAATTTTACAAGGTTTCTGTTTTGTGTGGAAGAGTAATCGATGTTGCTAAGAATGATGTTTGTTATTTTGGGTTTTTCTTTTTTTAATGTTACCAGCACTTTTTTTGTAAGTTTCACTTTCTGAGGTATTGTACAAGTTCACACTGTTTGTGAAGTTTGAATATGAAGGAATAATTAAAAGAAAGAAAGAAGTTACTGTCTCTTGGTTTATCTTTCTGGCTCAGTGAAAAATGTGAAACGTCTCTGACAGATGTGATATTGTGCATGGACACATGCTCTTTATGTAAGTAAATAAGATTTAACGTATGGATTTCCTACCTGTGGGTACATGGATAGCACATAGACCTCAAGTGCTGTAGTGCCTCAGTCCAGGCCAACTGAGGGAACAAATGTTTGTATGTGTGTGAGGATCAGCTCTCTGCATTTAAATGAATAGAGACATTTGTACCATACTCAACTCAAACCCCTATTACTTGATTTATGGAACACCTTTCTTGCTGATACTCGAGGTGCATATTGTAATTAAAACACAATGCAATGAAAACTATATAATACGTATAAACAATACATGTATTATGTACAATAGATTACAAATTTAGGAACCACGATGATTACATACCCTTCCACACACACTACAAATAGCATAATAAAATAGGGTTATAAAACTGAAGAAAAACAATACTATACATACAATCACCAGTGTGATGAAAACTGTCTAAAATTTTCACAGGCATTAAAATTACTACCCTGTTCCTTTATACAAATGCTCTCCTGAACAATTCCATATTACGCATTCTGCAAAACAATAAGACCTTATCATACTGGCCATTCCACCAGGTGGGAGTCACAACAGAGAATGGTCAGGAGTGGGCAGCTGTTGACCTATTTGAAGGGTGGCAACTGATAGAGGGGAGATGTTATTCTAATTAGCTTTGGGGGATATCAGGATTTGATTTCCATTTTAAAAAAACATCTCAGGCTTAAATGAAAGGCAAGCCCTGATGCCTTTAGTGAGTCCCCCCCCACAAAAAAAACTGTAATGGAAACTGGCAATTTTATTAAAATTCTACACATCCAAATTGCTTGGCAACTAGAAGGTAAGAATCCCATTGAAAATAATGCCCAGTATACTTCCCAGGTGGTTACAGGAGGATGGCATGAAGACGAATCTCAAATAAAAACTTCTCGCCTGTAGATACTTTTCTGGGTTGTGACTCAGTTATTTCCAAATGCAGAGCTGCTTCAAGCCCCCAAAGCATCTTAAGGAGTCTGCCCCACCCTGGCCGCCACTTGAGATTCAGGGATACCCCTCTGCATTCCTCCCTCCTTGGTCATGTATCAGTTTAGGTGGTGAAAAGCTGGCACACAACAGGGAACGGTGAGAGCTGTTTACCTGTCAAAAGTGCTAGAAACTTCTGACTCTGCGGCCAGTCTGTGCATGCACAGAAGAACACTCGATTGTGTGCCTGCACAGAAGACCACTCGATTGAACAATGGTAGCAGGTACATGCAACCCTGTTTTCCATTTTGCCAGGTACATGTACAGGGAAAAAGATATTTGCCACTCCAGCCATGCCACTTACATGCCTCTGTAGCTTTCTCATCAGTAGCAGCTCTGACAGAAGGTCAAAGATCCCCTCTTGCAGAAGGGTTCAAGTCCAAGGTGGTATCTCATGAGCACCAGCCTTTTGACATGAAAGTGGGAGGCAGACCCCCGGGCAGCAAGAAGAAAACACGCAACTGCCCATTCACATAAACTTTCTAAATCATGCCCCAAACAGCTCGTGCCAAACAAATCCCCGTGTGGCAAACAAGAGCTATAGGTTTGCATCCCTCTAAAGCACTGGTTCCCAACCGGGGGGTCCATGGACCCCCAGGGGTCCGCGAGAACTAAATTAAGGTCCGTGAAACAAAATTATAAACCCATAATAAATTAATATTTTCAAATAAAAGTTCTCTATTATAAAATATGTATATTCAAATATTATTCTAAGTTTAATGTTTAACTAACAGTTATGATTAAAGTTTATTTTCAAATTCTCGGAATTTTTATTTTGAACCTTGGGGTCCCTGCACCGAACAAAAAAGTCCTAGTGGTCCCTGGTCAAAAAAAGGTTGGGAACCACTGCTTTAAAGGGAAGGCTGGCAAGAAGACAAAGCCTATATTTTGCCCAAATCCTACCTTTTGCTGATCAGCAGCAAAATGTAAGGAAGAGGTCAAACCAGAACCCACACTTCCCAAAGATCAATCTCTAAAGCTCACACCCAGTTTGGCAACACCCAGCAGTAACAAGAAAGAGCAATAGGCATCCCATGGAACCTGTAGCATCAGGGCAGGGAGGACCATAAAGAAAGGCATACGTATAGCCTCTCAAGAGGCTCATGTTCAAAGACCATATGGAGCTAGCTACCACAGGGAATTCCAGACATAGCTGGGGGGTTGCACCATGAGACGCAACCAATGGCGATGGGGTAGCCTTACTGACTGGCTGTTCCACACATGAATCATTTTGGCCAATAATCCCCAATTCACTATTCCCCTGCTGCATGCACTGGGTTAATTACTGCCTCCTGTTTCAAGCAAACCTTAAATTCTGTTCATCTGGCCTCCTCGTCTGTTATGCAGGCTACATGGCTTATTAGATGCCAGCAGTGATCTGGGGATGAGGAGCATCCTATCCCACTTGCAAACGCATACATCCACAAGCGTTAGATTGACCCTCCTAGTCCTCTCCCAGTGGCGAATCCCATTCTGAAGACAACTGAGGTCAGTCAGTAGCTGGAGAGGTGGAAGCTGATACCTATTTATCCTGTTGGACGGCTGCCTGCGAAGAGTCCAAACAGACACAAGGGCAGTAATGACTAATGTTCCACAGCAGCAGCAAACAGCAAGTGAGCTCCCAAATTCTGCATATGGTGCTGTTGCAGTTTCCCCAGCTCCCTCCCATATATAGTTCCCACATGGTGGGATGTACCTGTTGGGGGACATTGTGTTGCCACTGAACCACTCCTTACCCATCCCATGTAGGGAACCGCACTGGAACTGTGTCTGCACTGCCTTTTGGGGCTGGCCCTGATCCTGTAAGGCAAGAGGCCTTATTTGGCCAGCATTACCAATGTTCACAGAGAGCAGCTGTTAAGCTTCTGAGCTCTGTAGAGGGGGAGGGGAGGGTTACAACATCATGACAGTAAACTGACAGTGTGCTATTATGCTGTAGTTTAGGGCTGTTGAGAAAAATCAGTAAAATTCGGATTCGGCAAAATCCAGCCTGTTTTTATTTGGGAAATGCCGAAGTCTGAACTCCCCCTATTCGGATTTGTGGAATTCAGCATGAAATTCGGCGTTCCTGAATAAATTCGGCCGAGTAAAGTCATTTAAAGAACATTCGCGGCTTTCCACGGCTCCAGGGGGCATTTTTGGAGGTAGAGGTCCCAAACTTTCAGTGTAGCTTGAGGGGACCCTCCTTGCAAGAACCCCCATGTTTGGTGCGGATTGGGTCAGGGGGTCCCAAGTTAGAGGGTCTGGAATGGGTCCCCCCCTCCGCCCATTGGAATGAATAGAATAGACCTTTTGGAGTTTGCAAACCATGCAAAGCAACACGCAACCTTTGGAGTTTGTAAACCATGGAAAGGAACAGAGGCGCGCTAGCGGGTGCCGAGAGGAGGGAGACTCACACACCACAGCACTCAACTCCAGGCAAGGGTGGAAACGGGCAGAAAAAGCAGAATGCACACTTCCGCAGAGGCGAGCGGGCACACCCCCCGCCGACAGATCAGGCAACCCCCCCTCAAACCAGTACGGCTCGGCTCAACCCCAAACAAACGAACCAAGGAGGAGGAACGGGTGCCAAGCAGAGGGAGACTCGTGCACCGCCGCACTCAACTCCAGGCGAGGGTGGCAACGGGCAGAAAAAGCAGAACGCACACTCCTGCAGAGGTGAGTGGGCACACACACCCCGGCAGAACAGGCAACAGCCCCCCTTTGGCTTCCCCCCAACCACAGAATCTGCTTTCCCCCCCACACACACACAGATTCTGCTTCCACACACACACACACACACACACAGGAGAAAAGGTATAGAGAAAAACCCCAAAAATCAAACTCTGTGGATGTCTTCCAGCAGGAGCAGGGAGGAGAAGTAAATCCAATTCAATCCTATTCCAGTAAGCAGGATCTCTCAGGAGCAGCACCACCAAAATGGAAGGAAATGAATACAGGCTCGGAACAGGGCAGGAGTTTTTATATTCTTCTCCTGGCCAATTCAAAAGGGAGAATCCCTGCTCTGATTGGCCAGAAGAAGACCCAGCTTGGCCACCATTGGCCGCGGGAGAATGCCCATTCGGGGGCGCCAAATTTGCCTGAATTTATTCGGCATCCGCCCGAACTCGCTGAATTTGGCTCGTCGTTTTCCCGCCTTTTTTAAACTTCGGCTCTATACAAACTGGAAACCGCCGAATCGGGGAAAATTCCGCAGTTTTTCAGTTTGGATGGAACCGAATCGACAGCCCTACTGTAGTTGCTGTATCTTCAATGGGACCTCTCTTTCTGCAATGTACGTATTTAGCAGCCATGGAAAGTGCCGTCAAGTCACAGCCAACTTATGGCGACCCCGTAGGGTTTTCAAGGCAAGAGATGTTCAGAGGTGATTTACCATTGCCTGCTTCTGCATAGCAACCATGTACTTCCTTGGTGGTCTCCCATCCAAATACTAACCAGGGCTGATCCTGCTTAGCTTTTGAGATCTGACAAGATAGAGCCAGCCTGCACCATCCAGATAAGGGTGTACATACTTAGTATTAGCAGCTATTGAAGGGGGAGGGGAGCTGAGGCAATGCCCAGTAACTACTGGAGAGATAGGATAAGCAGTTTTAGCTGTAACAGCCTAAAGCAGAAGGTCCTGGATCCCCTTCCCATGCTTACAGGTGTGGGCTTCTTTGCACACAGACACACAATGGAAGGAAATGGAGTCTGCCATTGGGTGTTGGTGTCATGAAATTGAGGACCTATATGAGTTCTGAGAGGAGCGGAATTATCAGCCAGCCATCACAATGTTGGCTTTTCTCCCTTGGCTGTTTCTGCAAAGGGCTCTATTATGCAGAGAAACATTCATTCTGTGGGGTTCCTATCATCCAATCCCCTCATGTGTGTGCCATGATACCTGTCTATCCTATTGGAGTGCTGCCTGCAAAGAGTTCAAACAGACACAAGGGCAGTAATGACTAATGTTCCGCAGAAGGGACCAGGGCTGTACCTGGGGGGGGGGGGTCAGCTGCCACCCCTGTAGCATGCAGAGTGAGGGCGGCAGAACTGCCTCTCCTACCGGGCACAGAGGCCCCTTCAGGTAGGGTTGCCAACCTTCAGGTACTAGCTGGAGATCTCCTATTACAACTGATCTCCAGCCGACAGAGATCAGTTCACCTGGAGAAAATGGCTGCTTTGGCAATTTGGCTCTATGGCATTGAAGTCCCTCCCCTCCCCAAACCCCGTCCACCTCAGGCTCCGCCCCAAAAACCTCCCACCGGTTGAGAAGAGGGACCTGGCAACCCTACAGAAGAGCCAGTTCTGCCACCCTCTCTGCATGCCACAGGGGTGGCGGCTGCCCTCCTCACCCCCCCCCCAGTTACGGCCCTGAATGGGACCAGAGACATATTGCCTCTATATTATTGCCCTATCACCTGAGGTATAGGAGGTATGGTTGGGGGGTTATATAGTGCTCGGGAGAGCTCTGATTAGCTGTAGGCAGTTGGCATCCTAAGAAGCACAGGGGCTTGGGGTGGGGTGGAAGGCTGGGCTAACACTTAAATTGTACTGGACTTTTCCAATGTTAAAATCACAGACACTAGCAACCTCTAAGGTGCCCAGGTTACAGGAGGCAGGACTCCAGTTCTGCCCCCCAGCAGGTGAGGGGTTTGAGTAAAGGAATTTATAGCAGAAGGAGAAAGGAGAAGACCTACTGCACAGCTGTGCAGGGAACTTGCAAGGAACTCCAAAATGGTCCCAGACTGGCATGCCTACTAATCTATCCCACATCCTTACAGTGATTATTGCTTTAATAACACGTGTGCAGACCACTTTATGCTATCTAGTTTAATTATAAATCTCTACGAATTCCAGTCAGGTTGTCTGAAATGTGTCCAGCAGCTTCTATGTATATCGTTTTCTCCCTGACATTGGTTTTGTGCAGTTCTCTGAGTGGCCACTTGGTGTCCCAGTGGGACTGTGAGGAAGCAATTGGTACTCGATTGAAAGGTAAGCAACAAAAGAACATCTCTTTAAAAAGGTACTCTCAGAGACAGACTGATCATTACTGCAAAGGCTGATCATTACTTCTGAGTCTGTCAGAAGATACAAGGGAAGCAAAGTGGTGAAGTATTTATTAAACATTTACAATGCAATCTTGCACTGTTAGTCAGGGTCACAGACATGCTGTCCCACAGCTCAAACATATTAGCCGGCAGCTTTACAGTGGAAGGCCAGTTCCTCAATTTTGGGCACCTTCTTGGGCATGGAGTAGGGGTCACTGGGGGTGTGTGGGGGAGGTAGTTGTGAATTTCCTGCATTGTGCAGGGGGTTGGACTAGATGACCTTGGTGGTCATTTCCAACTCTATGATTCTATGAATTTCAAGTGCAGACTCCAAATAAACAAAACAACTGAAGCATCCTATATCAGGCACGGTACAAGAAAAGTAAGAGTGTTTTTATTTATTGGTTCTTGTAGGTTATCCGGGCTGTGTAACCGTGGTCTTGGTATTTTCTTTCCTGACGTTTCGCCAGCAGCTGTGGCAGGCATCTTCAGAGGAGTAACACTGAAGGACAGTGTATCTCAGTGCCAAGTGTGTAGGAAGAGTAATATATAGTCAGAAAGGGGTTGGGTTTGAGCTGAATCATTGTCCTGCAAAAAGTATCAAAGGTAATGTGCTAATCATTGTCCTGTAATGTGCTAATCATTGTCCTGTAAGTAAGTTTGATAAGTAAGTTTGATACTTACAGGACAATGATTAGCACATTACCTTTGATACCTTTTGCAGGACAATGATTCAGCTCAACCCAACCCCTTTCTGACTATATATTACTCTTCCTACACACTTGACACTGAGAGCACTGCCCTTCAGTGTTACTCCTCTGAAGATGCCTGCCACAGCTGCTGGCGAAACGTCAGGAAAGAAAATACCAAGACCACGGTCACACAGCCCGGATTACCTACAAGAATCAATGAACTCTGACCGAGAAAGCCTTCGACAATTTTTTTTAATTTACTTCTCTTATTTATTTATAATCCACCTTTCTCGTTGAGCTTTAAGGCACAGAAGAATCCTTCCTCCTCCCCACACAAATCTCCATATGGAGATATTCAGGTTTAGCACAAATATTCTGTCGGACATCAATCTTTGACCTTATTAGGAGCTTATGTAATTTGGAACCAGGCAGGGAAAGCTTTTATTAGATTGTAAGATGATTCTTGCATGCTTCCTGTTAATTTTTAATTAACATTTTATTGAACTTCCTTTACATTAACAGTGTAGTAGGAAACGAACCGAGTGAGTTCTTCCTGATATTGGATGCAGTTAACCAAATATGCCTTGGAGACTGCTCCTTCTGTCTAGTTTATCCTGTACTCCAGACTAAGCAGGTTCATTCTCGATCATTAGAAAAGTTAAACTCTATAACTGTTTTCTTCTTTTTTTCTCCACCTCTTTCTCACACACATGTGTGTGTGTGCAACTATCCACACAAGTGCATACATGCATAAAAATAAAGAACGAGTCGGCTGAATAGGAAATGGGGGGGGGATATGCTCAATAGGAATGTGCCTCTCCCAGGAGAGAGAGGTGCTTGTCTCACAATCTGCATTCTGCTGGCTCTGCAACTATATCCTAGGACACACTGTAGTTAGGCAGAAGGTTTCGAAGTTTGACACTTCCTGATAGTCTCAAAAAAGTGTGCATGTTGCGAACAAAGGAACAATATTTTTCATTTACTGGCATTATATCCATATCATGTTTGTTAGAAAGGAATATCCCGACCAAAAAGAAGTATTAGTATGACTAATACTAATTTAATAATTGTTAGGAGACTAACATGTAAAAGAATGGAGGTGAAAGTGCTTGTTACAACTCTGCCAGCTGTCTGCTAGTTTTGCTTTAACACCTGCCTTTTAAAATAAACCTTCCCTTGCACTTTTGGATATGGCTTTGAAGGAAATTTGGGATATCAGAATTTGCATATGATTTTTGCTGAGAGTGTTATCAAACACTCCAAAAGGTACTTAGTTGCTACAATACAAAAGAGAATTACTCAAGTATATGATATCTACAAACCAGTCCTGTTTTAATTAACTTCCTAAAGCTGGACAGTTCACAGTACAAAGAGGGACCTGGCAACCCTATTAATGCCCCCTCCCAGATAAGATCAGCATTCCAGTATTGTTTTCGGAAGAAAACAACAGGACACAGGAGATCTGTATCAGATATGTTTTGGCCTTACTAGGTCTGGTGAATACAAGGCCCTCCTTTTGTATCACAGAATTTACAGGGGAATATAAAATAGGCCTGCCTGATTTTAATCTATTTTTAATAGATTTTCTTTAAAAAATAATTTAGAAATTATTAGCTCAGTTCCATTGTGGTTACAATTTCTTTAAGATCCCAAATCCACCTGAAGTTAGTTTTGACTAAGTCAATCGAAGCCAGTGGAACAAATCAATCACAACTAACTTAAGTGTATTGGGTTTTGGAGTTCAAATGGCTTTTAATTGTTTAGTTGGCTCAAGGCATTAATGAAGTCAGACTTTGAATTTAATTTTAAAAGTTTAACAATTGACTGTGAGCTACCTCTAAAGAAACAAACTATCTTGCATGGCATTATATCCTGCTGAGGCCCCTCCCTTCCCCACACCCCACCCTTCCCAGGCTCCACCCCCCAATCTCCAGGAATTTCCCAATGTAGAGTTCGCAACCCTGCATGGATCCAACATTACTGCTGGAGAAGCAAGTTAATGTGGCTGCAAAAAAAAATGCTTCCTTCCAACTTAGTCAAGCATGGAGGATAGCTCCTTAGTTTGATTCAGCCAATCTAGCCACCTGAACAACACTGAAATGCCACCATAACACTGACATTAGATTATTATAATGCATTCTACATGGTCAACCCAGAGACTACAGTTGGTACAGCATATTGCAGCTCAGTTATTATGTGGAGTTATTTGGGGCGTTCAAATCCATTTTCCTCCATAGAAGCTTGCTGGATGACCTTGGGTCAGTCATATACTCTCAGCCTAATCTATCTCACAGGGTTGCCAAGAGGATAAAATGGAGGAAAGGAGAATTATATAAGCCACCTTGCCTCCCCATTTGGGAGAAAGGTGAGGGATAAATAAAGTAAACATTTAACAATGTTCCTACTAATAGCAGCTTTGGAACTGATAGATTTAAATTGGATAAATGTCATTTGGGGGCAAAAATACCATTAAAACCTAGGGTTGCCAACCTCCAGGTACTAGCTGGAGATCTCCTGCTATTACAACTGATCTCCAGCCGACATAAATCAGTTCACCTGGAGAAAATGGCTGCTTTGGCAATTGGACTCTATAGCATTGAAGCCCCTCCCCTCGCCAAACCCTGCCCTCCTGTAACTGTTGTTCATTGAGTGTCTTCAGTGCAGGGACACATTCTCTCCTACCCTACTGCAAGTTGTCTTGTCTATATCTCCAAGATGAGGGCTTGCAGCATCTCAGGAGGAAATGAGGGAAAGGGGTGCTGTTCCCTCAGAGCATGTGACTATTTGGGTGGGAAACACCTCTCCACGCCCTCCGAGGGGGAGGGGTGCCCTCTCTGTTATCTTTTCAGCTAGGATATTCTCTCCATGGCTGGCCTGAACCTGCACAGCCCCCAGTGTGTGCCTGCACAGAAGACCACTTGATGAACAACAGTTACAGCTAAGTGGGATCCTGTTTTACAGGTAAGTGCAACACTGTTTTTTTGTTTTTTTTAATACAAACTGTCAAAACTCTCTTGGAAACCTGTGGCAATGCTGAACCCACAAGCTAATTACACATTGTATGAGCCAGCATTTCATTCCCTTATCAAATTTGCAAGGCTGAATGGTCCCATATTCTTGCACTCTGAGCTAGGTAGAACAGAATATCTATACCTGTGTCCCTGCACTCGGCATTTTAGCTAAGTATTTAATCATATCCTTTCATTTCATTCTTCCAGTGTCATCTATCCTGTACTCCTAAAATCTCTATTCACCGGTGTGTATATTCATACCTTTTAATCAACTTAAAATTTCTGAGATGTTCTTTCTGGCAATAGGATGAACAGTAAGATATTTCAGAAGAATGTGGACTATAAATAGCTCCACTAACATTTTCTTTCCCATTCTTCGCACCACACCATGTAATGTGTGTGATTTTGATTCCAGCTGCATACTACGCATGCAACCATGAGGATGAACAGAGCTTATTGATACCCAGTTCTCGTTCTCGGTTTATCATGGTGAATTTAGTCGACATTATATGATTGGCTTGTGCAGCTTGTCCTAAAAAAGAATGTGTCAAGTTTCCACATTTTGCTCAATGCGCCATTGCATTGAATCCACTTCCATTAATCAACTGATTTTCTCCACATCCTTTCCAGATATGACTATGCAGTAAAAAGAAATTGCACCATTTCTAAACTCAGAAGGCACATACTTCTTTTTTTCCTACTCAAATTATGAATGTATTTACTTATATAGACTTTTATCCTATCCTGATGAAGGACTCTCAAAAGCTTACACCCTGAAACTCTTGTATCCTATCCTGATGAAGGACTCTCAAAACTCTTAAACCCTGAAACTCTTAAGGTGCTACTGGACTCGAATCTAACTGTTCTACTTCAGACAAACATGGCTACCCTTCTGAAATTATCCATTCCTGTGTTTGAAAGTTTGGGGCAGATAGCAACACGTTACTGAACCTAAAGGAACACCTGTGTATCTTAAGCCATTTAATGTATTAATTTACGTATATTTTGAAATGCTTTCCCCCCGACTTTCTTTTGCAAAGTGGAACCCAAGGTAGTTTACAATAAAAGGCACTCTAAATAGATACAATAATGCAATAAAACAACACTAAAGTCCCATGTCATGTGACTTTAGGACAAGTGAGACAGGTCACTGTCCTTTTCCCTAGCCAGAAGTTCTTTCAGAGTCTCAAACACGGGGACACCAGGACTAAGTGGTTTATTCAGCCCTGACTGGAATTCTCTCTTTCACCCCTCTGGCAGGTCTTAGGGTTGCCAAGTCCCTCTTCACCACTGGCGGGAGCCTCATTGTGGTGGGTAATCGGCACAATAATGTCACCTCCTCCAGGGTAAACCTGGAAGTGACATGGATGCTCTAGCACATTCCTCCAAAAACTCTATGGAAACCATAGCATTTGTAGTAGGAATGTGCTCGAGCATCCCCATCACTTCCAGGGTAACTTGGAAGTGACGTTAATTGCCATCCCCCTCAGCTGGCCTACTTCCACCCACTGGCCAGCTGAGGGGTGGCAGGCAGCCCCTTGGTATCTGGCAACCGTACAGGTCACATTTGAACAGCCATATATCATTTCTAGATATATTTTTACACTCTCTAATGAAAACAACAGTGACAGTTTATTGGGATATTCTTATGTTTGTCTGTGCTTATTTATAGTGTCTCAGAGTGGGACAAATGATGGCCTCCAGGTAGTGTTGGGAAGTTCCTGGAGATTTGAGGGTAGAATTTGGGGAAGGATGAGTTTGAGTGAAGGAGGGAGCTCAATAGGGATTTGATGCCTTAGAGTCCACCCTCTGAATCTGCCATTTTACTCCAGGGAAATTTATTTCTGTAGTTTGGAGATCAGTTGTAATTCCTGGGTTTTTCCAGATCTTGCCTGGAGATTGGGGAACCTACCTGGAGTTTTTCATCTCACCCTTGAGCTTCATAATAATTTTTCAAGAAGTACAGAGAAGCAGGAATGGTGGGAGAACCCCACACTGACCACCAGCATAGGCCTCCCTCCCCATAAGGTCTAGAAAAGCTAGGCTTTATTGGTTTGTTTGCTTCTTATTCCTGTATTATCGTATTTATGAAGATCATTCCATTGTGCACCTCTCTCAGCTGGAAAGACAGTTACTTTACTGATTTAAGTTTGTCTGAAAGCTGATAAAATTGGTTTGTAGTCTATGAAACATTGTTTGGAATTAAGTGGGGAAAGGTGCAGACCGTAGGAGATTGAGCCTACCAGTAACCACAAAGCTAAGGCACAAGCCATTTACAGATGCATATTTAGTTTCCTTTAACACAATTGGGGGATGGCGCAATACAGTATGAAATTCTCTTGTACAAGCCCCATGAAACGAAGGGCTTAGAGGTATTCCTGCGCAGTTCCCATTCATTTAAATAGAGCTGGTGTTGTATAGTGGTTAGAGTAAACTCAGACCTGGGAACCTTGGGCTAGATTTTTATCTCAGCCAAATCTGCCTCACACGATTGATATTGGGATTAAATATACTGGGGGATCCATACATTCATTGAAGGAAAGACAGGACAAAAATATGACAGTTTTGCAAAGACATTTGACTTCTGTATATGTTCTTAAAGTTGTACTTAAAATGTTTCTGTCTTGCATTTCTGAACTAGTACCCATTTTTTTTCATTTTTCTTTAAAAAGCGAGCACAATTTTTTAAAAGCATTTACAGTTCACCATGCAATTTACAAACCTATATGTTACTCACTATGGGTTATATAATGATCATGCTTCATTCTTCAGCAACTTCTCATTCCTCTATATCCCAGATCAATTTGTGCTATCACAACACTGGAAAAGGAATCCTGGGTTCTCTTTTCCACATGGCCAAGATTCACTTGTAGTTCCCCAGTTCAAGCACACCACCAAAATAGTAGTCATAATACTCAATTGACGTATCCATGGTGGTGGACTCTGATCTAGAGAACTGGGTTCGATTCCCCACTCCTCCACATGAGTGGTGGACTCTAATCTAGTGAACCAAGTTGGTTTCCCCACTCCTACACATGAAGCCTGCTGGGTGATCTTGGGTCAGTCACAGTTCTCTCAGAACTCTCTCAGCTCATGCAGAGGCAGGTAATGGCAAACCACCTCCAACTGTCTCTTGCCTTGAAAACCGTACAGGGTTGCCCTAAATCAGCTGTGACTTGACAGCACTTTCTAACACCACCACCATGGCAATGCTGCCTGGTATTGCAGGGGGAAACTGCAGATTTCCCCATTGTTTTACTGGCAACGTGATGGTAAATCATTCACAAGGATGCCATAAGAGTTATGGTATCTCTTAGTCCACTGAAACTATTGCTTACTTGAAGACAACCTTTCTGACTGGCTTGCGAGTGAACAAAAAACATCTTATTTTAAAGAATTTATTAACAAGGTTTTTATCCCACCTTTCTGCCCTCATAGGGCCACCAAGATGGCTAACAAATTATAACATCTTAACTATCTTAACAAATTATAACATCTTAATTAGCAGAACACAACTATGCCTGGCAGAAAACAAACAAAGAACTTAAAAAAAACCCTGTATTGACTAATCTGTCAAATGATACAATTGAAGTCAGCATTTGTAAAGAATTTGAAAAAAATGCTAATATGAGCATTGATAAAGGTTGGAGTTCAGTAAACAGAATAATTACAGCACCAACAGTTCTGAAGCCAGGGGCCCCAGACTTACCTGGGGCCCTATTTGTGGGACTGCAGGGGTGACGAGAGAAGCAACCTTGCCAGGGCTGGTGGCGAGGCAGGATAATGGCTGGGAAGGTCTTTGTTCCTGCACAGGCTTTCCCCAGAATCCTTGCTTTCCCTGGCTTCTTTCTCTTACTCAGCCAATCAGGCTCGTCCAATCAGACGGGACCCGGACTGACCTCACAGAAAGGGCTTTCCTTCTGGTCCACCCAGCTGGGATATTAGGCCCCTGCCACATTGCTGGGCTCAGTTGGCCCCATGGATTTTCCCTCCCATGCCTCCCTCTGTGTGCAGCATTCCGGGTATGTTGCACAGGGTTCTTCTATATGTTCCATGTCTTATTTTATCCTCCTTTCCCTGTTACAATTGCATTGGGTGGTATCAGCAGGGGCCTGATCCATTTTCAGGAGAAGGGAGGCCTGCATGCCCATTTCCCCTATCTTTGGGGATTCCCTTAAGGAGTGAGGACTTACAGGGGACATGCCCAGCTCAGGGACTGTCAAGGCACCTTCACTTTCAAGTGGCAGTGGAGACCATGCAGTGGCTTGCGCCCATGTGGAATCCTATATCCTGCCATCCCATGGTATCTTTCACACCCCAGCAGGTGCTCTGGGTGGAGTGCATCAGCTGGTAGGCGGGTTGGCTAATGCCAGGATCCGTTGCTCTGTGCTGTGCCAAGGCTCTGTAACAAGCTGCTATAACCAATAAATTTGTGGCCTTTTTCAATCCAGAAGGTTGCCTATTGTCATTGCGTGTACTTGAGGGGGTTGCAGGAGGTGCCTCGCCATCGCTTTGCTGCTTCAACACTAGGATGGCAAGAGATCACTCATAAACAATTCTGCCGTGCTACCAAATCAGATGACCAATCAGCATAAATCTAGAGAAGCACAGAGTCTACGTTGAGAGGGTGGTCACAGATATCACAAAATCATCATACTAAAAAAGATCCCAAGAGCCTAAACTAACTGTGCCAAGGCAGAATATTCACTTCATTAATAAACATTACACCCACAATATGCATTAATACCCATACAATACCTGTGATTCAGCACAGACAGTATGCCGCTTAGTGAATCACCTGCCTGGAAAGTCTATTTAGAGCAACCTGTATGGAATATTTTGAGAACACTATCTGGATGGTTTAAAAGGACGAGAAAGGTAATCTTCTCTCCAACCCATCCACTGGCCACTATTGATCACACAGTATGCAGAAATATCTGAGCTTCTCTAACAGAATTGTTTGTGTGTGTGTGTGTGTGTGTGTGTGTGTAAATCACCGTGATTTCAAAGGGCCTGAGCAGAAGTGATCCACTGGATGTTTTGTAGGCAAAGCACAGCAAGACCTGAGGACATCACAGGCCCTGTGTAAAATAATATACATCTACTGGGATCTCTGGCTTCTGAATCAATCAATGAATCTGCAAGGTACTTTAGATCTCTGTCATTTGTTAAATGTTCACATTGCGCAATTTGAGTTAATGTAATTCTGTGCTAATTACAGTTTGAGTTCTGGTTTCTTACAACTTCCTCTTTCACTAATCCAGCATTTTATGTCCTATAGTAAGGTAGATAAAGATAAGGAAAAGTGAGATAGGTTGTTCTTCCTTGCCACCAATGGCCAAATAAAAACAAATGAGGTAGGGCTGAAGAAAAGCAGATTTGTTTCAGTGGTAAAAAGAGCAGGTACATATAATTCTTTAGAGCAGTGGTTCCTAAATTTTAGAAACCTGAGAGCTTCCAGTCTGATTCAGAAATTTTAAGGGATCTCCCAAGACCCGTCTTCTCCTTTCATATAAATAATACATCAGATTTTGAAGTCATTAACTTAAATATTTATATACCTGCCTTTCTCCCTGGCATCCCAGGACCCAAGATAGGTAAGAAGAATGTAAAAACAATATAAAGCAATTTGATAAAATAAACATTAAAACAACATATTAAAAAAAAAAAAAACCAACTTGTGCTCCAAGCAGTAGGTTATTCCCCTTTGTCCAGTCTCAGGCAACCCCCAAATCCCTCCAGAATAGCTCTGTTTTGCAGCTTCACTGGAAAGCCAGGAGGGTAGGAGTCATCCAAACCTCATTTGGGATGCTGTTACAGATGCACAGGGCAGCCCTGGAAAAATCCCAAGTTAATAATAGTATACAGGCCATAACGCATTTATTCTCAAAGCCAGAGTTATTTCTTGGAATTAAATTGTTTGTGGAATTCTGGCAAATTACAAAATGAGAAAGACTTTAAGAATAACCAGGTACTAAAACACAGGAGAGAGTTTGATAAACATCTTTCAGGACTTCCTCAATAGATAAGCATTTGACAATTGTGTGTTATTTAAGTGTTATTCAGCCAGCCTCTCTCCTGCAAGTGAACCAGATGACCTACATTTACTATGATTCTTCAATTTTTTAAAAAAAGTGCCTTGTCTCTTGTTGCCCAGCATTGCCTTTCCTCTTTTTCCCCCCTTTTCCTTCCTTTCTTGGCACTTGCATTTGTCTATTTTTATCACTGGGATTTGAATTTTTTTTAATTTTATAAACCAGATTGCTACTTTGCTTAGTGGGAAACCTACTTTACAGGTTATGCTTCATTGAATGACAGTTTCAGTTAGAGAATTAGGAACTGCATTGGTTCCTTCGAAATGGAAAACACAAAGTGATTGGTGGTTCAAGAGCACACTCGTACATTTCTCCAACAGGAAGCTCAGGGGATAACATCTTTGCGGGATTACTGCCTTCCGTCACTGGTGTTTGCAGACATTTTTATGGAAGTCATGGTAGCCTTGGCTTCAAAAAGAAATATGCAGACTTGTTGGCCTTATGGCAATTGACTTTTCCCTAGCTTGGAGCACAGCTGCTTCCCATGAATACAAGAGCTTTATTCTTATGAAATGCCAGTGGGTTTCTTGATTCGCAGAATGTATTGGTGTATTTTAATAGGAGGAGCCCCATGGCGCAGAGTGGAAAGCTACAGTACTGCAGTCCAAGCTCTGCTCATGACCTGCGTTCGATTCCAACGGAAGTTGGTTTCAGGTAGCCGGCTCAAGGTTGACTCAGCCTTCCATCCTTCCAAGGTTGGTAAAATGAGTACCCAGCTTGTGTGTGTGTGTGTAAAGTGCCGTCAAGTCGCAGCCGACTTATGGCGACCCCTTTTGGGGTTTTCATGGCAAGAGACTAACAGAGGTGGTTTGCCAGTGCCTTCCTCTGCACAGCAACCCTGGACTTCCTTGGTGGTCTCCCATCCAAATACTAACCAGGGCTGACCCTGCTTAGCTTCTGAGATCTGATGAGATCAGGCTAGCCTGGGCCAGGAAGATGACTGGGGAAGGCACTGGCAAACAAAGTCTGCCTAGAAAATGTCGGGATGTGACGTCACCCCATGGGTCAGGAATGGCCCTGTGCTTGCACAGGGGACCTTTACCTTTTTATGTTAATAGGAGCTTTTAAGGGACCTCTCCATACTCTTTATTATCATCATCACATTAAACAAAGATAATTATGGCAAGGTCTAGTATGCATAATAATGCATGCTTGGTTGTATTTAACACTCAGAAATGGCTTTTAGGATAGATCAGAGTTCCTTTGTGCTGACCCTCTCCACAGCAATTGAGTTGTATTGTATTAAAATGCGTAGGGGCTCTACAAGACAATAAGGCTGTCACCTGGCATCTCCCCCCCCCTTTTTTTAGGTTTGCTGGCATGTTATCCCTATTT
This sequence comes from Euleptes europaea, assembly GCF_029931775.1. Taxonomy (NCBI): domain Eukaryota; kingdom Metazoa; phylum Chordata; class Lepidosauria; order Squamata; family Sphaerodactylidae; genus Euleptes; species Euleptes europaea. The sequence continues at coordinate 31,444,205 of NC_079323.1, forward strand.
TTATTTCACTCTTAGGATGGAGACATTGAAATGCTGTATGGGTTAGGTCTAAATGAGACCAGCCACATCCTGAAGAGCTTTTAATCTAAGGGAAAAAATTAACATGAGCAACTGTAGAAAAGGGGACTGGTGTGTGAGAGGAGGAGGATCTATCAGAAGAATATGTACTTAAATAGGACGGCTCTCTGTACAGCTTTTTTGCATCACTTTTTAATGAACCCTAAGATATAAATACATGAATACATTAGATAAAATTACAAGTCCCCACTGACCATCTGTCTAGCTGTTATCATTTTGGCACTTCCCCAAAGTCACAATGGTAGAGCTTGGGTTTTGAGGAGAAAATAAGGGAGATGAAATTGAAGAAGCAGCTTCCTGTGTTAGCTAGCAAAGGGCGCTTCACACAAAGGAAAAACTAGGCAGAAATCCCATCCTCCCTAAGCAAGCAAGCAAGCAAGCAAGAGAAAGGAAGGAAAGAAGGAAGAAGGAAGAAAAGAGAAGGAAAAGAGAAGGAAAAGAGAAGGAAAATAGAAGGAAAGGAAAGGGAAGGGAAGGAAGAAAGAATGCTTAATGATACTCTGAGAAATGGTTTTTTGTATAATAAAAACATGCTTCTGTCTTGCTGTTAAGAAAATTCTGAAATCATGACAGCAGTGAATGTGCTGTGGGACATATCCTAAATGCAACCATTGTAGATATATGTGACGACTGAGTCAGCCTGCTCGGATCATAACAGGATAAGCATGCCATATTGTTAAACCAAGCATCTCAAGACAGATACTTTTCTAGGCCGAGACTGCTAGACAAGTGGCTGCTAGGAGCTACTGGAAACTGGGGAAGGGCTGTGACTCAGCAGCAGAGTATCTGCTTTGCGCGCAGAAGATCCCAGGTTCAGTGCCTGGCATCTCCAGTTAAAAGGATCAAATAGTAGGTAATGTGAAAGACTTCTACCTGAGACCCTGGAGAGCCGCTTCCAGTCAGAGGAATCAATACTGACGTTGACAGACCAAGGGTCTGACTCAGTATAAAGCAGCTTAATCCATTCATATGTGATGTAATTAAAGAGGAGGTGAAAGGGATTCCAGAAATAAGAAAAGGAATGTTGAAGGAGAATTCAAGTGTTATTGTTATAAAGAAAAAAAAGAGGATAGGGTAACATATGTAAATTAAAGTCGAATAAGATATGCAGAGGCTAAGCGTGAGGGCTACCTCAACAACTGCATGAATGCTTCGGAAGGACTGAGAAGTATACTTGGCTCACTTTTGAAGCTTATTATTGCATTGGATTCCCTGCATTTCCTCTGAGGTCACATCACAAGGAATTCACCAGAAATCGACAGCAACCGTGTAGTCTGAAGGGCAGGTTTCTACTTCCAGCATAGGGAATGGGGACTGTTCCTCTGTTACTTGATTTCTGCCATACAATGATGCCTTAGAAAGAGCCATGATAGAAAAGTGGGAAATGAGTGATAGAATAGGGGACACTCATGGGAGAAGAGGCGAGGGGAAAGGTTCTCTTTACCAGGACATCTAATATAATTATCAGGTGCTGTCAAATATAATCCACTGCAAGCACTACAGGGCTAGTTTAAATAATCCCTATGTGCCGTAGGCAGAAAAGCAGTTTAGTTGAGTCCTACAGGCTGCTCATAGTAAAATACAGGGACAGCTAAAGTGATTCCTGAAAAAAGAAAAGAATCTGAATTGGGAAAGCTGTCCTTGACTTAGATGGTTAGGAGGTTAAGAAAGTCGCATTCTGTTCTTGGCTATGGCACAGATTTTTGTTTGACCAAGGCAACCCACTGAGTCACCATCTGTTACATAAAGATAATATATAAAGACAATAACCCCAGTTCTGCAAATCCTGTCTTCAGTTCTGGACCTGCTTGCTTTCACTGATAATCACAGTATTGCAGTATTCGTCACAGAACAGTTGTCCAATATAATATGTCCTGATGTTTATGGAACTTCAACAAGCAGTCCACATTTGCGAGCTTTCAAAATACATCTTGATCTCTGAGGCTTATGTATCCTGTCCCATCAGAATAAATAAACTTGGAACAGCTTCTGCACTGCCTTTTTAAAAAAAAGATGATATTTACCCGCTGACTGCCCTTGTGTCATGCGCTTTATAAGATGGAGATTTTTCTAGGCAGAGTTCAGTTGTGTTGGTCAGGCCTAGCCATGGTGGCATTCATAAATGTTTACTCTGAAAGAAGTAAGCACACTTCCTTGTGCCAAACTAAAGGAGGAAATGTTCTGTGGGCATAATAGGTCGGCTTCTCAGCTCCAAACAATGAAAGTTAAGAATGAAATTGTCTGTTTAGATTTTTGTTATTAAAACTATGGGAGATGGACTGACATCTCTTGGACAGGTGAAGGTCCTATTAATTCATGGAGAGTGTGGAATGCTGTCAGTTAAGAACTTCCACCATGCTATTCACCTTTCATATTGTCCTTGAAGGAGCATCTCTGAAGAGGGAACAGCTCTGGCTTCCCTCCCTACTTGTGACACTAATGTCGCTGTAAATATGTGTACAGAAAGAAGTGTCGCACAACAAAAAATACAACCCATCTCCCTTTTCAGGTGCTACTGGTCACTGCTACAGTGATAAATTGGGCAACCTACCCTTAAAATCCAGGATAAGATGCAAAGAGAGAGTGAGTCAGTGGTGTCATAGTTAGAGCATTGGGCTAGGATCTGGGAGACCCATGTTCAAATCCACACTCTGTCATGGGAACTTGCCGGGTGAACTTGGGCTAGTTACACACTCTCGGCCTGAACTAACTCACAGGGTTGTCATGAGGATAAAATGGAGAAGAAGAAAATGATGTAAGCCGCTTTGGGTCCCATTGGGAAGAGAAGTGGGGTGTAAATGAAGTAAACAAATAGATAAATAATAACATCGTAGTTTTTAACCTTTACTTAAAAGCAAAAGATTTCAGAGTTACCACTCAGCATTATCACTCAGAATTATTATCAAGTGCCATCCCAAGCATTCTAAGACCACTTCAAAAAGGATGTGGACAGAACGGAGTTGGTGCAAAGGACAGCGATAAGGATGATCAGGAGCCTGGAGACCAAGCCCAATGTGGAAAGGTTGAGGGAGTTGGGAATGGTTAGTCTGGATAAGAGGAGATTGAGGAGGGACATGATTGCTCTCTTTAAGTATACGACGGGCTGTCACTTAGAGGAAGTCAGGGAGCTGTTCCTGTTGGCAGAAGAGGATAGGACTCACAATAATGGGTTTAAATTGCAGGCAGAGAGGTACCGGCTGGATTTTAGGAAAACGTTTTTTACAGTAAGAGTTGTTTGACAGTAGAATCAGCTACGTAGGGAGGTGGTGAGCTCCCCCTCACTGGCAGTCTTTAAGCAGAGGCTGGACAATCACTTGTCAGGGATGCGCTCTCTCTCTCTCTCTCTCTCTCTCTCTCTCTCTCTCTCTCTCTCTCTCTCTCTCTCTCTTTCCAAACCTCCTAATTTTCCCTCAAGTATCAGCAACTGGCTTTCTGACAGTGAGTGTTCCAGGGCATACCTGATCATATACATAATTTGTGTAACCTATAAATAACCTGTCACATTATTATCCTGCTTATGTCTCTCTGGCAGTGCCATCTCAAGCAGAGTTACTCCCTTTTAGGTCACTGGAGTTAATGGGCTTAGCCGGGTATACATCTTTTTAGAGAGTTGGGTGATAATTGGCTGCATCATTTTTCTGTAAGGATGGGTTTTGTTTTGTTTTTAAGTAGCAGATGAATAATAGTCTCTTTAAGTGGCCGAGAGAAGGTGCCCTGAGTTAGTAACTGATTTATAATAGCTACTAAAGGTTTGTTGATGTGATTTTAGCAGCCAGGATGGGCAAGGATCCAGAGTACAAATCGTGGCCTTCGCCAATCCCAGGATCTTATTGACATCCATCACAGAAATTGGATCAAAATGATCACTAAACAGACCAGGTGTCCTATGAGGCCTTTCTTCTGCCCTTTCTTCTGGTGTGCCTATGTTACAACTGATATCCGGATCAAGGCATATTCTTGATATTGTATCAGCAAAAAAACTTGGCAACAGTATCACAGCTAAATGTCTCTTCCTGAGAAAGGCACAGATTCTGGTGTCCGCAGTTGCTGAGCTACCCTGAACACAATCAGGATGGTTGTGAACTAGTTGATGCTATAGCAGCAGCGTAATAACACTGGAAGCTCCTCCAGGTCCACTGAAGTCCTGATTCCTGTGCAGTCCTTTGCCGCAGTTGCCGCATTGTTTATGGTAGGTAATGCTTTAGACAGTTCTCTGCTTGCATTGTATGTCTGTAATCCTAGTCCTACTGAATTGTTTATTGGGTGTTTTATGCTGTTTGATTGAATTGCTTTTTGTATCTTGTAACTACCGTAAGTCTCAGTGAGAGAGACAGGCAACAAATTAAGTAAACAAATAAATAAATATTGTCGAAGGCTTTTCCTTATTTTCTTTCCTGACGTTTCACCAGCAGCTGTGGCAGGGATCTTCAGAGGAGTAACACTGAAGGACAGTGTCTCTCAGTGTCAAGTGTGTAGGAAGAAGGGGGTTGGGTTTGAGCTGAATCATTGTCCTGCAAGGTATTAAAGGTAATGTGCAAATCATTGTCCTGTAAAAATCAAGATAATGTGCTAATGAGGGTGTGGTATGTTAATGTGGAACCATTGTATCCTGAAGTGATCGGTTAACACGTGGAACCCAAGGCTAATCCGCATGGCTATTGTGGACTGTAATCTTTGTTAGTCTGGAGGTTTTCAGGACAGGAAGCCAAGCCTTATTCATTCTTAAACTCTCTTCTTTTCTGTTAAAGTTGTGCTGATGTTTATGAATTTCAATGGCTTCTCTGTGCAATCTGACAAAATAGTTGATAGAATTGTCTACATGTTAACAGATCACTTCAGGATACAATGGTTCCATATTAACATACCACACCCTCATTAGCACATTATCTTGATTCTTACAGGACAGTGATTTGCACATTACCTTTAATACTTTGCAAGACAATGACTCAGCTCAAACCCAACCCCCTTCTGACTATATACTACTCTTCCTACACACTTGACACTGAGAGACAGTCCTTCAGTGTTACTCCTCTGAAGATGCCTGCCACAGCTGCTGGCAAAATGTCAGGAAAGAAAATACCAAGACCACGGTCACACAGCCTGGATAACCTACAAGAACCAAATAAATAAATATTGTAGATATTGTCGAAGGCTTTCACGGTCAGAGTTCATTGGTTCTTGTAGGTTATTCGGACTGTGTAACCGTGGTCTTGGTATTTTCTTTCCTGACGTTTCGCCAGCAGCTGTGGCAGGCATCTTCAGAGGAGTAACACTGAAGGACAGGTGTTGCTCCTCTGAAGATGCCTGCCACAGCTGCTGGTGAAATGTCAGGAAAGAAAATACCAAGATCATGGTTACACAGCCTGGATAACCTGCAAGAACCAAATATTGTAGATCTTTCTGAATGCTGGGTATTCTGCACTTTGTATCAGAAAAATGAAATGCTTCTCTGAAATTGTGTATGCACTGCAATAGTAAAGTAGTAATCACTTAGAGTCATATTCACAATTGTCTTCAACCAAAAGAGCCTCGTAAGCACTGTATACCATCTGTGGCACCCCATGAAATACACACATACAATAATATGGTATAATATTAATTAATATTATATATATAACTGTAACATTTTTAATTACCACAGCACCTTTGAGCATGTAGGGTTGTCTTTCCCCACCTCTGCTGAACCTCTGAACTTTTACATTCCCTCTCGTGCTCTCCCTGGCACGAGGCACACTGCTCAAGTGAGACTAAGACGGCCACAGCTATTCTGCCTTGTGCCATGGAAACCGCAAGAAGGTAGTGAGGGGAAGTCAAGGTGGAGCAGGCTTCCCAGTGCTGAAGCCTGTTCTAAGCCAGCTAGCAGCGTCATGAAACCTCTCCTTGCAAGAAGTCTGTGCCCCCTTTACTTCCATCTCTGCCTTCATGTTCTGTCCTCAGCAAAAGGCACAGCAGTTCTAGTGAGAGAGTTAGTTTGCCAAGATACCTGCAGGACAGTAAGATGGCTATGGAGAAAAGGGAGTAGAACCACCAATCCAGTGTGGCCAGCTTTTCCTGGATGGTTGTTGTTACCACGGTTTTACCCTCTCTTCTCTGTGGCCACTTTTCTCCTGGCAAATGCTTGGGTGCTGGGATGAGAGTACAGACGCTGCAGAGAAGGGGGGGTTGTTGGAGAGGAAAGGCCCTTTACTTCCATCCCTGGCACAAGGTGCACTCTTCAGTGGTTGCTAGGTGGGAACCACCTGCCAGTCACAAGCCTCACTGGGCAGTGGCCTTGCTCAGTTTTCTGAAACATGTGATGGATGTCACATTGGGCAGCAGTGCTCAGAATAGTCAAAGAGCCCCATGTGGCATGTCAAAGAGCCCCATGTGGCTCCTGAGCCAATGTGTATCACTGCAAGAGTAATTGCCATTTGGAATATGATAGTTTAGTGTCCCAGACACAGATTGAATTTGCCTTATAACATCATTCTGTTAGCAATTTTACTACCCGGTTCCCATGGCTTTTGCTGTTTTGAGAAATTCAGGTCTAAACATTTCTTCCATTACTGTGTAAATCCAGAAGTGGTACATTTATGCAGCTCAATGATTTATTTTTAAAGTGATAAAGAGCAACAAAGATATCCCTGCCCTAGCATTTCATAATGCATTAGGTTTTTGGGGGTGGTGGCTTCCTTATCACACTCTGGGAATGGGCTGTATGCCTCCCTCTTCTTTATGATGAAGAGTACCTCCAACAGGATTTTTAAAATAAGAGGGAACGACAACAGCAGTGTCCCCTTCCTGGCCTCTTCCTCAGCAAAGCTATTTCTTTCTTATGGGGGGATTGAATATTATCCTATTGACACTATGGATTAATATTGTATGAATATTGCACCAATACAATATGTGGCTGCCTTGCATTTTTTATTGTGCAAAAAGGCCAGAGATCTACTGAAAGGCATCTGCATAAGTGATCAAATGTCATGTGCAATTAGCATGCAACATGATGCTGGAAAAGGAATTTTAGGCAGGATTTATTAAGCGTGATGAAAGTTGGAAGCCAAAGTCTTCAAACTGACAGTGTGAAGTTAGATTTTGAAAACGATGTGTCATGGTAATCTGAACTTCATATGTGTGAAATATATATGTTTGCTAATAAGTTTGCTCAGTGCTTCTAAAATAAAATAATTTTATTGGTGTTCTATCTCATATTCAGTTTCCAGTTTGGGTATTTGTTGGACTTTTCTGTTAAACCTTTTATGGTAAGTAAGCTCATTTACCTTTAAAATACCATGGAAAATACACTGAATCCAACTTGAAAGGGCTGATTCAGTGCTGAGTAAAATTTAGCTCCCTCACTAGATTGAAGCCTGAGATTGCTGTACCTTAGTAATGCTGTGGTCCCAAGAAGTCTGTGAAACCTAATGTTCCTTACACTCTCCTGTTCCTTACTGTAGCTGTGCTTTTTTCCCTCCTAGGTAAACTTATGGTTTGAATTTGTATTCAGTATTGCATTCTGACTAATGGATTTTAAATCTGTCAACACATCGATAAGGGGAATAAGACCAAATAAAAAAGATGTTCAGCTATCAAAATATCTGAGATGCATAGACTAGCAGGGAACACCAGCAGTATGTGAGAGAGCTGATAAAGTTAGAGGAAAGGCAGAGAAAGAGGCAGAGAGGTGATGATGTAGAACTAGAATGCGAGGAAGGGGAAAGGAGACAGAACAGCCGCTTATTTGATCAGCACCAAGGACAGAGACACCAAGCAGCTGGCCAACAGTAGCTTATAAAGCGTCTCAACAAACCATCTGGGAAATGACTGGATAGGAAATCAGCACATCATGATGCAAGGGAGAGCTGCAAAAATATGAGCCCACAGTCTTCACCTTGGAGGAAAACGCAGGTGACTTGTTGTTCTGCCTTCTCACAGAGTTGCTGTGCCCTGGAAAGGACAAAGTTTGGGTTCCCCAGGGTATACAGTTTCAGAGCCACATGCATCTAACATGTTCTCTGTAATCTCCATCAAGAGCTGAATCAGACTGACAAGGGTAAGTCACTACTTTCTTTTTTTGCATTTTAGTTCTGCCTAATATTGTCTGCTTTTAATTTATGATCTCTGCATATCCTTTAAAAATAGCCTGTAAGAAAACAAATTATGGGTTAAAAGCAATACATGAAGACCACGGGCTACCCTTGCCATATCATCTGGGTGGGGGGGGCTAGCAGACTAAGTGGCTTGTTCTTCCTTGATGTTTTTATTTTCCTAATTGAGGGAAGATGGGTCTTTTAAAAGACGTGTATCCCTGAAATGGAAAGGGTGAAGTAAGTTGATTCTTTGCACTTCTGATAGCTGGCAAAGTAGCGCAATTAATGTTGAGGTATTTTTCTGTGAATTCTTAATTTCAATGCAATCCTAATGTACTGTTAAAGGCTGTTCTGTTTGCAACTACTGTCTACATCAAAAGGGGCAACTGCCTAAGCAGAAAGATTACCCCTGTCCCAATGAAGAAAATCCGTTTGGAAGAAGAGAGTTATGTCTTGTCTTATTTAAAGGCATTTGGTGGAATCTAGGCATCTGGTATCTCAGAAATTCACTCATTAGATATTATGTTCATTGAGCACCATTAGAACAAAACCGATGTGCGTGTCTCCATCCTGCCATCTCCATCTCCATCCACCTGCCTTTCAAGCAGTTTATAGAATCTGACATGATTTGGTGCTTGGATTTTTAAGAAAAAAATTGTGCCAGATGTTTCCATTACTATTTTTTTGCCCTTGAAATAGGGATGAAACTCTAATCTTTGAAGGGAAGGGAAGAAAGTGGAAAGAGATGATACATAGGTAAGCTGGAGTAGTAAAAAAAAAAAGGAAGGAATTGGTTAAACATATTGAGAATGATGTAATGGAGGGAAAGGTGGTGGGAAAGAGAATAGAGAAGATAAAACACGGAGATAGAAAGATCAGGAGCCCTAAATGGTTCTGTTAATAGCCTTTATTGGACCAACAGCATTGTAGAGTAGTGCGCTTTAAAGTTGCACGCTTTAGTTGAGGAATTGTTTTTAGCAACTGAAAAGCTCATTGCCTTAAGAGTACAATGATCCAATGAAAAACACATTTGGAACCATTTTTAGTTCCTCTTGGCCTATTTCAGTAGCCTGATTTAGGCACAGATAGCTGGGCTGGTGATTGCACCCATTGTCATATAGCAGTTTCAATGAATAGAATACCATTAACACAGAAATGCTGAAACTTGCAAAAGTTGAGGATAACTGGGAGGTTGGTTGCAGGGGCACACTTCAGGCAGAAAGGCAAGCAAACTAAGGTCATTACACTAAGAAGAATTTAACTTTTGTGTGTTGTTTTATTGTGCTACATCTAATAAGCCATTTCAGTCAGGGAACAGGTGAACCCCCCACTCCCCCAAAAAATCATCACTGAATATTAGCCTTCTTTGCCCACCAGTTTGTAATTTAAGTATACTGTAAAGAGAAGAGATATTTGCAATGTCAAGTTAGCAACTTGCATGTGTGAAACAGCCATTACCGACCAAATATCATAACTGAAGCTTTTGTATCTTCTCCAATATGACATTTTTCATTGGAGGTGGTTCACACATTCAGGAGTGAGTTGTCACCTGGAAAGATACTAAGTGATAGGTATATATGCCTGTGAGATAGTCCTTAGAACTACAGAACTGGAGGGAGCTCTGAAGGTCATGCCTACCAATTTATTGCAATGAGCTAGGGTCCTCAATATCAAAGTAATCATAACAGGTTAGGATATATAATTTAAAAAAAAACCTACCACAACCCAGAATGCATTGGGAAATTCACCATGAGTAAGAGGAGTAAGCAAAATGATGTAAACCCAGTCGATGAAAGATAACACATACAGCTGTATTTCTATGTTATTTGAACCATTGAACAATCTGGCATTTATTGAATGCTATTATTTGTAGAAGTAATCCTGGAAGGAACACTCCATGAACCAATACAAATGTTCACTCTGCATTTTATCTTGTAAGAAGGATAGCAGGGACTTCTCTTCATGGCCACTAGCATTAATGTACTCTAAGTGTGTTGCCATGCCTCTGTTACATAACCAAAGGAGATGCTGGTATCAAGTCAATCATGACATTTGCAGGATCTACTATTTTCAGCTATGAGGAATGTGTTAATCCATCTCTGCAGCAATGTCCCTGCAAGCCCTCCCTGGGAAAGAGAAGTCTCGGCAGCCTGACACTCACTCCTCAAGTCTTCAGTCCAGGGGTCACCATGTGCAAATTATTTCCATCATTTCTTCCTACCCAAAAGGAACTAACCACTAGATGTGTGGTGTGTCTATCTTATGTTTTTTAAATAAAGCCTTCAACCTTGTGAAAGAGTCAATATCACATGCCCTAAGAGAAAGCAGATTTAATTAGACATTTAGAACAACAAAAATGCTCCAGATTTTCCTGCACAAGCCAATATCTATGAATGAATCTAACTCATTTCTGCGGTAAACTTTTACATAATTCTCTTTGAACATCCAAACTCCATGACTGACTCCCTTGTTTTCTGTCTTTACATGTGGATGTTATGTTTGTGTGAAATATCTGGCGAAGGGCCTCAGTGAAGGGATTCTATTTGAAATACATTCCCTCCTTAACAGGGAAGGTATCTGAGTGTCTCTAATTATCCCCAGAACAGGGCAAGCACCGGCCGGTTAAAACCTTCTGCACAGTTTGCAGTTGTGTGTTTCATTCATGCCCTGGAGGGCTACATTACAAGAAGAGGACTTATTCTTTTGAGTCTATCTTGAATTTATCCAGTAAGAGTCCAATTATAATGGCCATAGAAGCCTTAATACAGAAAAAGACATTAACCCCTTTATGGACACATTATGAAAAAGGGTGCCATTCCTGGGCTTGTATCTTGAAATTGCCCAGGAAGAGCCAAATTATAATCTCCATAGTGGTCTTAATAATTGGGTCACTAATTCCTTTATGGACACATTATGAGAATATAAATTTCTTTGCTTGTGTGTTGCAATTGCTCAGAAACAGACCAATTATAAGTACTATGATGGTCTTAATGAAAGAGATGTTAACCCAGTGATGAGGAAGCAGAAACTCAAGAACCACGTATGCCAAGCATCTGCGTCATTATGGATCTTGTTCTTTATGTATGTTGTATGTTCACATAGCTATGGTGTTAGTACAAGAGACGAAACCAGAAATATAAGGCAGTTAAAATGAATGTTGCAGACTAATGGCTGTTTACACATAGGTACGTTGCCCCTGGTTCTATGCTGTTTATGGTTGCCACGCTGTGCAGGCATATGGGAGGCATGATGTTGTCTACATTGGTATATCACCTCTAGGAAAACCTGGAAATGACATGGTGTAGTTGTAGGAATCACCAGAAACTCTAATTTTACCATAGAGTATCCAGCAATTCCTGGAGCTACCCTATGTCATGTCTGGGTTTTCCCTGGAAAGGATGTAGTAACACAGATGATGCAGGCTTAAAACAAATTCTTCTACCACTGCCAGCAAGCCACTGGCTGGCCAAAAGACCTCTAGCAGGCCACTGGCAGCCCTAATGCTGTTGGAAAGTGTATTTTCATGTTTTCCTGGAGCATTGTGGGGCATTCATGTACCTCCTAGGGTTTCTGCAGCTTTTCTGTGATGTTTTCCAAACTGGCTTTGCCGTAAAGTTTTAAGAAAGATCAAAGCAAAGCATGGATGGCTGCTGAGTGAGTGGGCAAGTTTGGATTTTCCTAATCCCACCCACAAAGAAGTAATTTTACTTGCCCCAAGAGCAATAGGTTGTCTATCTGCATAGTAGTTCAGGCCAGTGCAGAGTTTGCTACTATAGTATCTCGCGTACAAAGGTAGACTGTTGAAAATCTGGGGAATGGATTAACACTCCATATTTACTATTTACAAACAATGGTAAAAGAAGGTGATTCAACAAAGAGTATAGTCCTGTGGGCCACACTACTTGTACTGCACATATTAACTGCTTGCCATATGTATTATCTTCCATTCACTATATTGTTATCTAGATTTGAGTCCATTAGCAACTTACAGACCAGGAAAGTTTCCAGGGTATAAGCTTTCAAGAGTCAAAGCTCTGTTTGTCAGACACAAGTAGGAATGGTGATCCGTGAGTCTTTATAGCCCATTTAGAAGGAGGGGATTGCAAAGAAAGGAACCAGGATGCAAAAGCACAATGCAAAATATAATCAGCTTGATTAGAACAGGGGAGAATGATTAGGGGCAGAAAATTAGCATCTGTGGTGAGCTAAGAATCCTATGTCTCTATTCAGCCCTGGGGGGTTCTGAATTTGTGAACGAACTCAGGTTTAGAAATGTTATGTTGCAATCTCCCCTTCAAGCATCTCTGTTTGAGGACTTCCAGTCTCAGGTCATCAATGGAACATTGTACTCCAATACTTTAATCTTGGCGGTATTAAGCGACTATTTCCCTCAAGGCTGTGTTTCATTGGGAATGTACATTATATATATGCATATCAACATGCAGAAGGCTAAATGAGATTTCTTGCCACTTGAGAACACTGACTTATCAAGCAGCCAGTGAGTATTTTGGAGTTTTACCCGCAGACTATAGAACAATTTGCTTGAACAGTGTTGGTAGAAAGACATGCTTTATTCTAGCTGTTCTATGAAAGATTTCAGAAGCTTTCTCTTTTGTAGTTCTTCCTGTTTCCTGATGGCACCCTTCAGCAGAATCAGCAGCTATCTCAATTCAACTGCATCAGTCCCACGTTGGCAAGATAACACCACCGAACCGGGACCTCAACCTTCTCATGCCTACTATGCTCTCTGCTACTGCATCTTGATCGTAGTCATTGTCTTTGGCAACATTTTGGTCTGCTTAGCAGTTCTGAAGGAGCGTAGCTTGCAAACTACCACCAACTACCTCGTGGTAAGCCTGGCAGTATCAGATCTGCTTGTGGCCACTTTGGTGATACCATGGGCGGTATACCTCGAGGTGAGTGCAGCTTAGGCCAACCGTCCCATCATGTCTATTTTTGGCACTTATGCATGTATGAGAAGTCCTAAAAATATGACAATCCACAAAATAGATAATGTTCTATAGCAATGTCTTTAATATTTCTCTTTCCTCTCTTTTCACGTTATAAAATGATTGTACAATAGATATTTTTTCAGGTCATGAAACTGGGGGTCAGATTAATTACAAAATAGGACTCTGGGAGCTAATATGATATGAAGACTTAGCAAATTAGATGGAAGTTGGGCTGCAGATAGGTGACTGATTCTGCCCAGCAAATACAACATAGTAACCTACCATATATATTTGACTGTATATATAATCAGAATGAGGAACTCATCTATTGGGTCACCTGAGGATATTCTTGGTGAGTATCTCATATTCTGCTAGGTTTATAAGAAAAACAACCATAACAGAAAAATATATAACCCAGATTGCATCATAAAAATTAATGTGCAGAGCAATAAGAGTAAGATTATCCCATCATCTTCTAGAGTTGCATCCCAAGTTTGCTGTCCTTAACAGAAAGGAAATAAGGCCTAAAAACATGATAATCCTTACTTCTCTAAGTCTATATATTGTGAATATGAAACCTGGGAATATATCCTAGGAATACAACGGCTACGAAGTTAAACATATAAATTCCAAAGGCAGGCAAACATCAGTGATTTCAACAGACCTCAATACATGTGAGAGGGTCCAACAGTTAGTGAAACCAGGTGCCATAATTACAGTTGCCTGTCCCAGATCTGGAGATGCTTCAGTAACTCCAGCACTGGCGTCTGCTCCACCGTTGCAAAGGTTCCTTCTCACATTTACACCCATCACCTAGTCTAGCTAATAAGACTTCATTTCTTCATAGCAGGTGGATGAGGGAGACTGGAAAAGGCACCCCCTTTTTATATTATGCTGGCTGGAAAGGGGGGTGTTCAGTGGGCTGATAGATGCTCTTGGCCCATTGAAAACACCCCCGTTGCTAGAAATCTTCAGAAGGTGCTGTAAGACCATTTATTTTCCAGGGCTTTTAATGGTGTGTATAAACTGCAGGAATTTTACAGAGGGGAGGGATTGGGGATTTTATTTTGTATGTTTTAAATTGTAATTTGCAAGCCACGGTAAGGAGAGGTGAGATATAAATGTGTTAAATAAATAAATAGGCATGGAGAGGGTGTACAGAGCATCTCATTAGGGTTGCAAGCTTCTGACAAAACTCCTCTGAGCAACAGAGAGAAATGTTTTGTTCCTGCTCGTGCAACCAAACATCAGGAAAAGTTGCACCTGATGATCTCCAATCTGCACACCAGTAAAAAGCGCAGGAACTGATCAGGAAAGAAGAGGGCAACTTTAGGGGGCTTCCGGTGGTGCGCTGGGACGAGTACGACGTTCCCTCAGGTTGTCCTGGGGAAAATCCAAGTTTGCGCTAATTTAGGGGTGATATATGCACCCCAATCCGACCCTAGCAAGTGGGTCGGACAGCAGGAATTCCCTGCAGCCCGCAAACGCAGTTTGACCTCCCAAAGACTCTGAGGGAGCTTTTATAAGTCCCCCAGAGCTTTGGACGCCGGTCCTGCGAGGGCAATTAGGGAAAGGAATCGCCAAAACGCAACTTTGGCATAAGGCTCTACCCTCCACCACCTTAACACCAACATAAGGACTATTTTAAGAAAAGAACCTCACCTCTCGATGCCTAAGTGAGTACAAAGAACCCTTCGTCTTTTACTGGCATTACCGAATAACCGGGGGGTAGATGAAGATATTCCCAGTACCTCTGCTCCTCCCTTATTTCAATCGGGAAAGTTTGATTCGTAAATTCCATCAGGATTAGCGGCAGGAGCCTTATCAAATAGATCAGCTTAAATCAAAACAAAGAGTTGGAAGGACGCTTAGATGATGGACTAAAATCTCCACCAATGAGAAGCAACTTTGAGGGAAGGGGAGGGTGAATTTCTTCCTGATTCTCTGGTGAAAAAGAATTTCCTGCCACATTAGCAGCAAGGGATTCATCAGACCGGAAGCCCCTCTATACCACCCTCTCTATCATCTGAGTCACAACAACAGGAAACAAGTCGTAGGACCGGATACGCATCGCACTTGAGTAACACAGAAACAATTCCTGAAGGAAACAACCATCGAGATGAGGCGGTAGAAGGTCCACGGCAAATTCAACTTCCGGAATACTTCCTGGTAGATCCGACCTAGAGCGTCCAGTAAAACTCGTTGGTATTTCAAAACTTTATTAAGCTGTTTTAAAGCCAAATTTGGCTCTTTTCAACCCGAAAAAATTATTAAGCTGATCATTGAATTACCCTCTATTAATCACCATCTGGAGGGCCCTGTCTGAGGACATGACTTTTACCAGCTTTATTCCAATGTAAATATCTGGAACCCAGCCCCGTTCTGGCTCACTGCATAGCCCTGCCTATACTAAACTGAAGGAGTCAGTACAAGTTTCAGCTATGGATAAGAAATTACAGGATATGTTAGCCAAACAAACAGAGGCAACAACCAAGCAGTTTGAACAGATGTCTACACAGATGGCACAGCTAACTTCTATGATGACAAATCTTGGCCAAGCATCTCAAGCTATTAACCACAAATTGGATGTGGTAACAGGAGACCTTAAAGAAGTAAAAACTCAAATGAGTACTATGCAGTCAGATATGCAAGCAATGGATTCATCAATAAAGAAAGTGATGGAAGAGCATAAGGATACAAAGAAAAAATTAGCAAGCCAAGAAAAACAGATTGAAACAATACAATTAAATCAGACAGCTGTAAAAGATCAAATAGCCATGATGGAGATGAGAGTGAGAGAGACCAACCTTCGTCTGCGCAATTTTCCAGATATGATGGGAGATAACAAAGAAACTGCAGTTCCAAATCTGGCCTACCTGTTTCAAATGGACGAACAAGAATTGAACCAAGCTATTAACAGAGTATACAGAATACCATTACCTGCTAGAATGAAAAGGTCTAAGCCAAGAGACCTGATGATAGTGTTCTATGACACTAGGATTAAGGATAAGATCATGAAGATGCATTATGACAACCCGGTGTCAGCAGGAGACACTCCTCTAATTTTATTAAAGGACATACCAAGACATCTACTCTCACAGAGGAATAATTACAAAGAATTTGTGTCTGTTTTGAAAGCTAATGGTATCAAATATCGCTGGATTATGCCACAAGGCTTGGCTTTTACCTACAAAGAAATGAAAATGACAATTACATCTACAGCAGATGTGGGAAAATTTCTGAGGAAATACAAATCAGATCTTAAAGGATTAACTGGGGATCAAAAGGAAGAGGAAGAAGAACAAGAAGAAGAAGAAGAATCACAGGGAGCAGTAGGAGGAACTAAATTATAGACTGCATATTTTGCTTCAATAATCATTGTACCATGGCAAAAGTAATTTCTTGGAATGTGAACGGTTTGAATGAAAAAACTAAAAGGGCTAGAATTTTCAAATATCTACAGAAATACAAATACTCCCTAATTTGTTTACAAGAGACTCATATAGCAAAAAAACACAAAAAATATTTGGATAGGCAAATGCTTGGACAAGCATTTGTGGCATTGGCCAAAACAAAAACTAAGGGAGTAGTAATATATGCTCATTCTAGCCTCAGTCCTGAATTACTATATAAAGACAACGAAGGGAGAATTGTAATTATAAAAACCAAAATATTGGGGCAAAAGACGATTGTGGTAGGAATATATGCTCCCAATGAAGGAAAAACAAAATTTTATGGACAATTGCATGAACTGATCTCTCAGTATGCCAATGACCAGATTCTATTGATGGGTGACTTAAATGGCGTTATTCTCCCAATTTTGGATAAAAAATCAAAAGCAAAAGACGAAAATGAAGGATGTTTACCCAAAACCTTCTTCACCATGGCTACAGAATTGGAATTACAAGACATCTGGAGAACAATGAATACTACAGCCAAAGAATATACCTTTTATTCAGCGAGACATGACTCACACTCCAGAATAGACATGATTTGGGCTAGTAAATCAATTTTTACGCAACTACGTAAAATACATATTTTACCAAGAACTTTTTCTGATCACAATCCGGTTACATTTGAGTGGAACAATAAACAAGCATTCAGATGGCGATTGAATGATAAACTTTTAAAGGAAAATAAGATTCAAAAAGAATTATATGATTTGATTAAAGACTTTTTTGAAGTTAATCTTAATGGAGAAACTACGCTGAATATAGTGTGGGATGCATTTAAAGCAGTTCTAAGAGGATTTATGATACAGAAACATGCAGCGTGGAGGAAAACTCAACTACAATTTACCAATAATATACTTTGGGATTTACAAAATTTGGAACAAAAACTTGTTATGGCGTTACAAGAAGAAGAGAAAAATGAAATACAAATGAAGATCTCTGTATCTAAACACCAATTAAATTTGGTCATAATGGAGGAAATGAACAAAAACTTAAAATTTGCCAAACAAAAATATTTTGAACATGCTAATAAACCTGGGAAATTTTTAGCAACACAACTGAAAGACTCATTTCAGAAGCAGATTATAACAAAAATTCAAACTGCTAAAGGACCAGTTCATTCAACTACAGATATACAAAAAGAATTTGTTTCATTTTACACTAAGCTGTATCAGAAAGAAAATATTTCAAAACAGAAAATAGATAAGTTCTTAAGTTCAATACAGATGAATATTCTTTCAATAGACCAACGAGAATGGATAGATGCTCCAATTACAAGGGAAGAAATACAAGAAGCAATAATGAAACAAAAACCGGACAAGACACCTGGACCAGATGGAATTACTGCACTATTTTATAGAACATTTAGTGACAATTTAGCAGACTTTTTTGTATTACTTTGCAATACAATTTTGGATAAGGGAGTAGCCCCAGAGACTTGGTCGCATGCATACATATCGTTGATACCCAAGGAAGGAAGAGATCCAGAAAAAACATCAAACTATAGACCTATTTCGTTGTTAAATGTGGACTATAAGATTTATGCCTCGGTCTTATCGAATAGGATAAGAAAATTTATTAAAGACCTTATACATGAAGATCAGGCGGGCTTTGTTCCAGGAAGGCAAATTAAAGACAATATAAGAATCTTATTGGACTCATTAGAATATTATGATCAGAATATTCAACGATCAGCCGCCTTTGTATTTTTGGATGCGGAAAAAGCCTTTGATATGGTCTCATGGGACTTTATGGAAAAAACATTAGAAAAATTAAATTTTGGAGACCGTTTTTTGAAAGGTATATCGGCTATTTACACATCCCAACAAGCGAAAATTTTGGTGAATGAATCAATGTCGGAAAATTGTCAAATTAAGAAAGGAACTAGACAAGGTTGTCCTTTGTCTCCGTTATTATTTTTGTTGGTGTTGGAAACATTATGTTGTAAACTAAGGAGCATGGAGGACATTCGCGGTCTAAAAATTAAAAAACATGAATTTAAATTGAGAGCATTCGCGGATGACCTCCTGTTAATTCTAGAAAACCCAACACAATCAATGAAGATACTACAAGAAACTCTGGACGACTTTGGGGAGATATCGGGATTTAAAGTTAATCAAGAAAAAACAAAGACAATTTTCAAGAATTTACCAGAAATAGAGCAACAAGAATTCATCTCGTTTACAGGTTGGGAGAAGGCCAACAAAGTTAAATATTTGGGAATCTGGATCTCAGCGAAGAACAAAGAATTGTTAATTAACAATTACTTTAAACTATGGGGTAAAATAAAAACTGATATGATCATTTGGTCAAATAAAAAGTTGTCACTACTGGGACGTATTTCAATAATTCAAATGAATGTGTTACCAAGGATGCTCTTCTTATTCCAAAACTTGCCTATAATATCACATGTTAAATACTTTGATATTTGGAGGAAGGACATTTTAAACTTCATCTGGCAAGGGAAAAAACCGAGGATTGCTTATAAATATTTGGTGGACCTTAAAGTCAGAGGAGGTTTAGCATTACCAAACTTTCAACTTTACGCTGAAGTGGTAGCCTTAACATGGCTAAAAGACTGGATAACCTTATCAAATACACGTTTACTGGAGCTTGAAGGCTTTAATAATATTAGTGGATGGCATGGCTATTTATGGTATGACAAAATCAAGATACAAGCATCATTTAGGAATCATATAATCAGGTCCTCTCTACTGCGTATTTGGATGAAATATAAACATATTTTGGAACCAGCAACACCGATGTGGATTTCACCGCAAGAAATGTTAACACTACGTCCACTTAGACCGGACAAATTTATAATTTACCAGGAATTAATTAACTGGGAGGGGAAAAATGTTCATTAAAGGAATTTCAATTTTTTAAAGAGGATTTACAATGGTTGCAATATTGTCAGATTAAATCAGTTTTTGTACAAGATATGAAAAATGGATTTTCTAAAGAAAAGTCCCCTTTCCACAAGATGTTACTAGAAAACAATCTGAAACTGATTTCTAAAATGTACAATCTACTTTTAACAATATACTGTGAGCAGGAGACAATTAAACCAACTATGATCGACTGGGCTCAAAACATGGGACATGATATTGCTTTAAATAAATGGGAAAGACTATGGTCAAAAGATTTGAAAGGAATAAATGCGCAATCAATTCGAGAAAACATTTATAAAATGATGTATAGATGGCATTTAACACCTAAGAAGATTGCAAAGATATATAAAGTGACATCCCCTAAGTGCTGGAAATGTAATAAGGAAATTGGTTCCTTCTATCATATGTGGTGGACTTGTGATAAAGCTAAAGATTTTTGGGATATGATCTACAATGAATTGAGATTAATAGTACAAAAAAATATACCCAAAACACCAGAAATGATGCTATTAAGTATGATACCTGACGACTTGCTAATACAAAGAACTTTTTTGATCTATACTACAACAGCTGCGAGACTGCTTTATGCAGCAAAATGGAAAGGGGCAGAAATTCCCGAGAAAAAAGACTGGATTGGGAAAATGTTTGAATTGGTGGAAATGGCAAAACTTACAGCCATTTTAAATGAAAAAGACAATGTTCGATTTTTAGGGGAATGGGAGGATTGGATGAAATATTGTGAATATGAATTAAAACTGGGGAAAATGGAAGAATACTTATTAATCTGATCTAGAGGACACAATTAATATTAAGAGTTATAATCATTTATATTAATAGAAGATGTTTTATGAAAGTTAAATGAATTTATGATAGTTAAGATCAGACCAATTACGATGGGATGAATACTTTATTAAGAGGCGGAGAGAGGTGATGGGGAAGTCATAAATTTTCCTTTAATTTGTTTTTTTTATTATGAATTCAAGAAACCATAACAACATAGAGTTAAAATTTTGAATTTCATATTGCTTTTATTGTTGTTTACTATCATGGAAAATTTGTATTATAAAAACCAATAAAATTATTATAAAAAAAAAAAAGGAAAGAAGAGGGCAACTTTAGAGCGCCCATTTCTCCTGGCATCTGTCCATGTCCTACCAGGAACGTCCACATCACACATTGAGAACCACCTCCTCAAATGAATTGCCTTATGAACCTGTTGTACTAGATGGTTGCATTGTTTCTGCTCTGAACATTCTCATCACAACTTTCAGTATTATAAGAACATTTCAATTTAACTTAATTAGGCCACAATACTGTGCAGGGCTGCAAGCTGATGTCCCAAGCTTTATAAAGTCTATGGACAAGCCGATCCCTTTGACTTTAATTGGACTTAGGTTCTTAGTGAATGTGCCTAGAATTGCAACTTTAGTTTCTGAACTAGTTTAATTAAATTGCTGTGTCAAATTGTGGGCCACACGATTTTCAAATGTGACTCAACTGCAGCAAATGCATACAAAACATATACATTAACTCTTGTTCCATCTATAGGTCGGGTGATGGTCAATCTTTATAGTAATTTTACCTCTGTTTTGTGCCAATCTTTCAAATCGGTATTTGTGAAATAACAATGATGCTGTAATTAAAAGAAACTTAGATGTTTATGCTAATAACTGGCAGTACTAATAGTGACACTGATGATTAATTATTCATGGCATATCACAGTTGATAAAAAATGAAAGAGGGAAAATCTCATAGTATACACCCAGTTTTGCTCACATAATGAACCTTGTGGGAAAACAAAGGATAATTTCTAAAGAGCAATTTTCTCTATGGAATATTAAAAGTGAAAAAGTGGACTTAAAATTTACAGGGGGGCACACAAGAAGGAAGGAGTACATGAACAAAAATATGAGAAGAAAGGATACTGGACCGCTAAAACCTCTAAAACTAGTGATCTTTTGCAGTCTGTAGTACCTTTCATCTCAGGAATTCAAAGCACTTTGCAAATATTAAAAACTTCATCAGTCCTTACAACCACCTTCGAAAGTCAGACAAATTATTGCCAAGGCTCTAGTAATGAAGTTCACAGCAGGAGGCTTGGTTTTAACTTTGCAGCATGTTCAGAGTCAATAAATGGAGTTAGGAAGTACCCGGATTGAGGTCTAGAAAGGCCCAGAAGAATCATTTACTTTAGTCAGTTTACAGTGCAGTCGTAAGAACACTATCCATTGAATGGACCTGAATAGGATTCTGAGTTTAGGATTGTACTGTAAGTGAGAAAGCCCTTCATAATAATAATTCTTGTAGCTGGGTTATGTAGGGGGTGAAACTACATGTTACTTTGGGGAACTGTGATTGGATCCCAAACAAAAATTATCTAGACCTTGGGGATCTGGGTTGTGATGGTGGGATGGGGAGTGCTAATTCTTTGCCCCCATGACATTTACTTAATTGAAAATGTACCACTCAGGTGCATTTAGCCCCAGAAGGCAGAAAAGGTCAGGAACAATATGGGTTGTTATGGGTTCTCTCTTATAACCCCCAGCTACTCACTCCTCTGCCCAACTCTGCACACTAAGACTTTTAGAAGTTCAGTCTGATAAAACACTAACTCTTTTAGCTTTTATTATGCCTACAGATAAACTTTACTCAATGCAAACTTAACTGTCATAGTCAGCAAATATGATTAATGTTGATTTAACTGTTTTTATTGTTACTATTGCTGATTGCTCGTTATAAGATGGGTTTTTGTTTACTGCTAGAGGATATTACAAGTAAAGGTAACATATATGTCTGTGCAGTTTTAAAATTTATTTATTGCTGTTTTATTAATATTTGTGTTCTGGTTTTGTGATAGTTGTGCTTTATTGCCAGAAAGCCAGAACACTAATATTTATATTAATGATTTGTTAAAACTGGCTCAGTTTTATAACTGTAAATCACCTTGGGTGCTGATGCCACAGAAAAGCAGGATAAACATTCCTTGAATGAATGAATGAATGAGTCAATGAATGAATGAATGAATGAGGGAGATCCAGGTTCAAAATCCCCAGTCAATCATGAAGCTCATTAGATTACTTTGGGCCTATCATAATCTCTCAGCCTAATATACTGCACAGGATTTTTGTAAGGATAAAATGGAGGAGGGGAGACCATATATGATTCAAAATGTGATCGATTGCATTTGCTGGACTAGGCCAATAGAAATTTGCCCTGGGTGGTAAAAAGACCAACAATATTTACCCTGAAGGTGCAATTTAAGCTTATTCTCATGGAAGTTGTCACTTGATTGGCAAGAACTTTCCTCCAGACCATGAACTTTCCAGTCCATTAGGCAGTTCAATCTGCCCTGGCATCCAAGATGTGATACTTGTGTGTGTGTGTCTTGAACCACAGCAGATGAATACTTTGAACTAATGAGAGCTATAAGCAGATGAACCATCCCTTTAATGTCTATTAAATTTAATGTAGGAAAGATATAGGTATAAACCATTATTGTAACTGATGGAATAAAGACTGTTCTTGTAAATAAAACATATGGCAGAAATCTGTCGTGTTTGGAAGCTAGAAGATAATAGGCAAAGCCAAACTCCATTTCAATTAAAGTTCTCTGGTTACCAAACAAATTAATCCCTTTGTTCTGTTACTCAAGGAATGAAACAAAGTCAATGGTATGTTTTCTAAAGGTGGTCCACTTCAGGCTAAAAATGAAAAGAGCTGATGTGCACTTGATGTCATGTACACAGTTAATATTTTTTAAGTGTAGCGATACCTTGTTGAGGTCATTAGAGCTGATCCAAGGCCTTTCCTACTAACAAAACTATAAAGGTCAGGAGGCAATTCACTTTGGTTTCCCCACAATCATGTGCTTATGTGCCTTTTCCAGAGAGTTGATAATGAATGCTGTTGCCTAAGCAACCTAAGTAAATGTATGTTTCCTGGGATATGTTGGTCATGTAGAGCCTGCCAGGTGATATTAAGAATTATCAGAAAATGTAGTAGCAAATTAGCCTGAATTGCACAGCCTCATTACGATGGTGAGCTTTTACAATGAATGGGATTAGGGGTTTATAGAAAGTTGTCATTCTTGTCCATAAAATCCAGGAGAGATTTGTAACCAAGTGAATGTCAAACAATTGACATTGCAGTTCTATGTACAGTTAAAATCAGTGGGTTTAGGCTGGAATAACTGTGTAGGATTGCACTATACCAAGTCTTTGATAACTTCAGAATAATCTGGGTGCATGACACTAAATCCAGATAGCATCCTGATCCTAATCTTATTTATTTGGGAGTAAATTCTACTGTTTGTTGCTAACACAAAAGATACACCAGGCTGGATTAAAACACAAGCTTTTCTTAACACTTCCAGTAGCATTTTGCTTCCTTCTCTTCCTTATGATTCACTTCCTTTTCTATTTCAAAGAAAATGTAGCAACTGTCAGACTAGACTACAAAGTCTTTAGCAAGGGAAAAAACTGTGAAACACACTTTTAATTAATTATATATTAATTAATTAATTCCATTTTCTGTGTAGCAATGTACAAGTAGATGATGCACTCTTAAACTACTGGAAAGCCACTGGCTGCTGTACATATCAACATGCTTTCAGCTACCATTCCAAGTACAGCTCATGATCTCTTGTCTATAGTTAGGGCAACTGCCTTTGCTTCAGTTCCTTGGGCAGGACCTCACATCTGAAAGATCTGCATTAGGCATTTTTAGGATTACAGTACCCACCAGATTGAGGAAGGAGATTGCCAAAATACGCAGAAATAATCAGCTGCAGACAAACTCAAAAGAGATATCAATAGAATGCCACTGCTGGCCAGTTACAGGCTCACAGCTCAAACCAGTCTGATGGATCATCAATGGTCAACACCACGACCTGGATTTCTTTCTCATTCACCTCAGGTGGTAAGCCTTTCCCTGCTTACATGTATCCCCCTACCCTAAAACAGTCTCTTGCCAACAACAATAATAACCTAACAGAGACACAAACCCTGGAACTACATCCTTCAACGAACCCTGATACCAATCTGTCCCCCACAATATTGTAAGACTTAATAATGCCCATTTGTACATTCTTCAATGTTACATAACATCCTATGACAACAGTGCATTTTATTCTCCACATAGGACAAACAGTAATATCTCTGTATAAAGGAATAAATGGATACCATTTTGGCATCTGAAAGATCTGGGGAGGGGCTGTGGCTCAGTGGTAGAGCATCTGCTTGGCATGCAGAAGGTCCCAGGTTCAATCCCCGGCATCTCCAGTTAAAGGGACTAGGTGAGCAGGTGATGGGAAAGACCTCTGCCTGAGACCCTGGAGAGCCGCTGCCGGTCTGAGTAGACAATACTGACTTTGATGGACCAAGGGACTGATTCGGTATAAGGCAGCTTCATGTGTGTTCATGTGTGACATAAAAATGGGAATATTCAGAAATCACTGGGAGAACATTTCATTCTCTGTTGCTGATTTAAAAGCCACCATTTTCCAACAGAAGACTTTCAATGGGTAATTCCAATGTGAAACTGCTGAATTAGAATCATCATACAATTTGAATGCATCGTCTGAGGTTTGAACAATGATCTGGGGATTTCTCGGCCATTGCAGGTGTTAATTGATTTAGCAAAACTGTGTGTATGTAAAATGCCATCAAGTCGCAGCCAACTTATGGCTACCTTGCAGGATTTTCAAGACGAGAGACGTTCAGAGTTGATTTGCCATTGTCTGCCTCTGCATGGGCTGAGAGAGTTCTGTGGCTGGGCCAAGTTCACCCAGCAGGCTTCGTGTGGAGGAGGGGGAATCGAACCTGGTTCTTCAAATTAGAGTCCACTGCTCTTAATCACTACACCATGCTGGCTCCCATAACTAGGGTTGCCAACCTCCAGGTAGTAGCTGGAGATCACCTGCTATTACAACTGATCTCCAATGGATAGAGATCAGTTCGCCTGGAGAAAATGGCCGCTTTGGCAACTGGACTCTGGTAACTCTACCCATAACTAGGGAAACTAGCAAAACTAGGGAAATTAAATTTTTCCAGTTACTGCTATTGTGAATAGTCTTGATTATATTAGAATTTTACATAATTTTACACAATTACATCACATCCCGTACTTTCTGCATTTTGTAGCCCTTCGATTTTGCAATCTTCAACTTTTTTTCTTCATTATTTTGTACATCTCTATATGCCAAGTAGGGGCATCTGACAAAGTGGCCTCTAGTCCAAGCAAGTTTATGCAAGAAAAAAAATCTGTTTTTAAGGTGCCCCGAGACTCCCGGGTATTTTTGCTGCAACAAATGAACACAACTTAGGGTTGCCAACCTCCAGGTACTGCTGTGTTCCGTATGGAAAAATACCGAAATAATGAACAAAATTTACAACTAAACCTTGTTTGCTTTTACTGGCTGTTGTATATACTTCATACAAACTTAGTCATATGGCTTATTTCATACACATACATACAGATTTACATATCTGAATTCACAGGCATAATATGCCCCTACAATTTTTCCAAATCCGGTGTAATTGCCAATTTTTCCATGAGCGTTACTTGCCCTTACAATCTATGCTGTGCCATATGCCATGCCATGCCATGCCATGCCAATTTTATTTCCCGGGATTGGGTAAAGTTTCAATAATTTTTATCACGGCATCAACTGAATTTGAGGCAACAGCCTTCCCCTGCCGGTCTCCTGCTATTACAACTGATCTCCAGCCGACAGAGATCAGTTCACCTGGAGAAAATGGCTGCTTTGGCCATTGGACTCTATGGCATTGGAGTCCCTCCCCTCCCCAAACCCCACCCTCCTTAGGCTTCACCCCAAAAACCTCCCTCCGGTGGCAAGGAGGGACCTGGCAACCCTAACACAACTGCTCCTCTGGAACTGGAATGTAATGTTATCGAAGCGCCGTCTCCTAAAGGCATGCACACCAGAGACATGCCATTTAGATGCAAACTCACTCTGGGCCTGGCGACATATTGTGGGGTTTTTAACTGACATTCTAACAAACATGTTCTAGACTCCTTTTTTTGTTGGTTGGTTTGTATCCAACTGAGCAAATTGGGGCTTTTTATGTGGCACAGCAACAAATCTCTGTCTAATAACAGACTTGTGCCTCTCGTTGTGGGAAAGCTGGTATGAAACAAAGCAATAATGAATAATGATGAGCAAATCAAACCCAGGGCTAAAGAACCATGAAGGGCAACTGAACAGATGCTGCTTGTTTCAATCGCTCTTTCGAATTTACTATATATGTATATTATGATTGTTGAAAATCAGTCACAGGCAGAGAGATCTCATGTTTCTGTAAGTAATTTCCACAGGCCTAAAGCCAGTGCTTCATGTGATGTGCCACTGAACCATGGTCCTGTTTTGTATGGGTATTCATATTTTAAATTGCCTTCAGTTAGGCCTTCTATTGCCTCAGGAACCTCCTTTTGGTCACAGTATAACTTAGTGAGTTATTATTAACACCATTGAAGGGAAATTAAATCCCTCTGAGCTTGGAAGCCAGCTCTGTGATATCATCTGCTTCTTACCTCACAGGGCAGGCTCTGAACTTAAGAGGCAAATTAACAGCACTGTGGGAGAGGGAAACTAATGCATTTAGAGTGGGGTTAATTATTATTTTTTTGAAAAGTTTCTCTGCTTGCAAAAACTGGGAGGAGATGGAATCTATTATCTAGCGAACCACATTTTCAGGAAGCTAGTATAGGTTGAACAAACCCCCAGTAACTAGCTGAGACATGTGGTCATTTATGCATGAGTACTTGAACTCACATTCGCCCCGTCTGACTCGGTTGTTCCTCGGAGTTCTGCACAGGTTTTCCGTCCATTAGAAATGACCTCGCTGCCAGCCCTCGCAATGTCTGGGTCTTCCCATTCCTCGGTTAACCCGACTCTTCCCTCTCCCCTGAGCTCAGCCTGGCTTAAATCTCTGTGCAGAAGGCAAAGCTTGGGCCACAGGAAGATTAGCATCCCTCACAGCCAATCACAAAGCAGCATGTAAAGAGGCAGGGATTCAAACGTGTCCTGATTCCTGCTTCTTCAGGGCTCTTTCTAAGCAAAAGAAAGGCTTTTTAAAACCGAAGCTTGGATTCCCCCCCCCCTTTCTTTCAGAATGCTCTTTTTTTTGCTTTTTGTTCTTAAAATGCTTTTTTATGCAGCAGTTGGGTTTCGGGGTGGGGAATCTTCTCTCACAGTGGGCACTGCGAAGTAAGCCAATTACAAAGCAGCATTTAAAGGGGCGGGACTTGATTTGAGCTTGGAGTGAGCTTGGGGCATAGATGCCCAACTGGGAAGTGTGGGTCCAGCCAGCAACAAACCTCAGGGAAAACTCCCATGCATAAATGATAGGGTTGCCAACCTCCAGGTAATAGCTGGCGATCTCCTGCTACTTCAACCGATCTCCAGCCGATAGAGATCATTTTCCCTGGAGAAAATGGCCGCTTTGGTAATTGAACTCTATGGCATTGAAGTCCCTCCCCTCCCCAAACCACGCCCTCTTCAGGCTCCGCCCCAAAAACCTCCCGCAGGTGACGAAGAGGGACCTGGCAACCCTAATAAATGACCATCCTCTGTTTTATGGATTCCCAGGTTCCATTGTGAGAGAGGGTCTAGTCATGTACATGGGCACCTGTCCTTGAACATAAGAGCAGCTTTCCCCTCTTTCCCCTCACTCCCTTGTAGAGTCCTCAGCAGCTCAGGAAATAAACATAAAAGACTGTGGTTACTGTTGTCACATCATATTATGGTCTGGATCCCATAATTTCTATCAGTGGTACAGGACTTCCTTGCCTC
The DNA here is from genome assembly GCF_029931775.1 of Euleptes europaea. NCBI lineage: Eukaryota > Metazoa > Chordata > Lepidosauria > Squamata > Sphaerodactylidae > Euleptes > Euleptes europaea. Next base: position 31,472,459 of record NC_079323.1, read on the forward strand.
CCTTCTGCAATTACAGCCAAAAATGATTCCTGAAATGCTGTTCCTGATGGACTGGGGGCAGGAGGAGTCAGAACTCTGCAGCATAAGGGGAAAAATTAGTGAAAACCATTCCTCCGTTCTGTCAGCAAAAAAAATGTTTCCATAGGACCCAGGGCTATGTGCTTCATAGCATGAATTAAGTGTAAACCTGTGTTCATTTAGTACCTCCTGGTACAATCCTAGAGGTAACACCCTTCAAAATCCAGTGGAATCAATGGGCATAGAAGGGTGTAACTCACTTTAGGAAGACACAGCAAATGGTCTGATTGCCTTTATTGTGAAGGGACTGACCGCACTTAGCTACTTTCTGTTCCTTGCTACGTTTCCACAAGTAATCCCAAAGGATTTGATTTTGTACTAGGACAAGCTTGCTTTATGTTCTGAACAGAAGAATCACTTTGTAGTTTTTACAGAAATCAGACTGCGGTCTGTTTTCCCTCTACTTATTCAGATTACTGAAGCAGCACACAGTGAGAATGGAAATATGTTCTGGATGAACGCAGAGCTGCCCTTGAGACTGACCTGTAAGTCCCAGCTGGTGCAAAATGCCACGGCGAGGCTCCTCACGAGGACCTCGTAGTGAGAGCATATTACACCAGTGCTAAAACAGATGCACTGGCTCCAGCTGGAGTATTGGATCAGGTTTGAGGTGCTGGTTTTGTCCTTTAAAGCCGAACGATGGCCTAGGACCATCGTACCTACGGGACCGCCTATCCTGGTATGCCTCCCAGAGAGCCTTACGCTCTACGAACAACAACTTACTAGCGGTCCCCAGCCTGAAGCATGTGCAGCTGTCCTCGATGAGGGCCAGGGCTTTCTCGGACCTGGCCTCGCCCTGGTGGAATAGTCTCCCGGGTAACATCAGGGTCCTGCGGGACCCTAAAAGAGTTCTGCAGGGCCTGCGAAATGGAGCTATTCCACCAGGCCTACAACTGAGGGCAGCCACAAACTTTTTTCAAGCTTTCCATCATCACTGGCCTCCCCATCCCTTGACACCCCACTTGTCATCTGTGGGGGTGATCCTGCTATCCGCCCCACAGCAGTTATTAAGACTATTCTGACTACTACTATACCAATGCCATCTTGTTCTAAATTGCTGTGCTGTTGTGTTTTAATATGGATATTTTAATGTTTTTATGGTTCTGTTGGTTTTAAAGGTCGTAAACTGCCCTGAGCCCGGATTGACTGGAAATGAGGGCGGGCTATATATGTGAATATAACTAAATAAAATAAATATACAAACTTAGAAGTTATGATTTTTCCTCTAAGATGGGTGCAAGTAGCTCTTCTTAGGATTGTACTATATGTTTAGAAGAAGAGTTTATTTTTATATGCCGACTTTCTCTGCCACTTAAGGCAGAATCAAACCGGCTTACAATCACCTTCCCTTCCCCTCCCCACAACAGACACCCTGTGAGGTAGGTGGAGCTGAGAGAATGTGACTAGCCCAAGGTCACCCAGCTGGCTTTGTGTGTAGGAGTGGGGAAACAAATCCAGTTCACCAGATTAGCCTCCGCCGCTCATGTGGAGGAGCGGGGAATCAAACCTGGTTCTCCAGATCAGAATCCACCGCTCCAAACCACCGCTGTTAACCACTACACCATGCTGGCTCTCAGGTTTACCCAGGTCTTTAGCCATTGTTGTGTATGTACATAGTTGGCAGACAGGCAGGGGAACGGAGGAGCTTGAGTCTTGGACGAAGGATCCTAAACCCTGCACACGTGATTGGCCCCCTGCCGGCAAGCGCCATTGGTCCTAAGCCGGCACGCGCCATTGGTACCCCGGGGTTGTTACCCCCCATCACGGATCAGGGGGGAGTGGCCGCAGGTGGCCAGGGTAGCATATAAGCAGGGCCATTTCCACTGTATGCTCAGTTCAGTTCTTCACTACAATAAAGCGTTGTTGTTGGAACTCCGTCTCGACCTCGTGTGTCCTCCCCACGCGGACTTAACAGCCATGATCCCCCAGAATCCATCCTTTTCTTTCAACAACTGTATGTGATGTGGCCCAAAGTCCAATAAATTAGGATATGTTGGTATAATAGAAATCTAGGCAAGATGGGTTCGCCCCCTTCTGATCATCCTATAAACACAAATCTAACAGTTAAATCTTTTGTTATATCAGATGTAATTCAATTTCCATAGTATTTACTTTGTTGTGATATTGCAGAATAGGATTTTTAAATTCCAAATTCACCTGTTCATCAGATTGCCTTTATCAGCATGAAGGATGGTCACTATAGTTTCCTTCTAGTTTTGTGATTAGGGTTACCATCCTCCAGGCACTAGCTGGAGATCTCCTGCTATTATAACTGATTTCCAGCCAATAGAGATCAGTTCACCTGGAGAAAAAATGGCCACTTTGGCCATTGGACTCTATGGCATTGAAGTCCCTCCCCTCCCCAAACCCCACCCTCCTCAGTCTCTGCCCCAAAAACCTCCCGCTGGTAGCAAAGAGGGACCTGGCAACCCTATTTGTGATGGTGGGCGAGCCAGCCAAGTGCTATGTGGCACAACAATTTCCTTGTCTGTGACACAAGAATAATACTATTTGTCTCTCAAAAGTTCCATGAGATGCTTGTTCGGTGCTGTTTATCATACAACTATTTCACTATGCTGTGGGGGAAGCTGCCACTACAGCACATTAGTATTATTCAGTTCACTTTGTGATTAATATGCAGGTGACGGGAGGAGTTTGGAATTTCAGCCGTGTCTGCTGTGACATTTTTGTAACCATGGACGTGATGATGTGCACAGCCAGCATTTTAAATCTCTGCGCTATCAGCATTGACAGGTAAGAACCAAAGAGCTATGATAGTAAGGTATGATGGAAGGTGGGGATTTTCTGATGGACTCCAACATTGGGAAATAGGTTGGATTTGAATAAGTTAGGCATGGATGTAGCAAAGACAGTTTATCGAGTGCTGTGTCATATCTTAGCCAAAACTAAAGAATAGCCAAGTCTTAGTTCAGGTTTCAGCTAAAATGGATGCTAGACTACTTTTGACAAGAAGCAGGGCCTTTTCTGTTTTAGCCTTGGTCTTCTGGAATACTTATCTGCAGGATATCTATGGATCTCCCTTTGCGCATGATCAATTTACTCCTGATTTTCTTGGGGGTTGATCCACAAGCAGTGGAACTGGTTTGGGCATGGTTCTTCCACTCGCCTGCTCTCCCTGTGCATTTTCACAGTTGTGGAGTCAGTATATTTTCTTCCACATGTGCCTTAAATAATAAAGATTTTCAAAGGAAGTTACTGTCAGCACTCCCACCCCCTGTTATTTTTTGCATGCTTATATCAATATATCAATATCATGGCTGATTTTTTTTTTAAAAAGCACTAAAATATTGATATATTGATATACTGCTCTAACAATAGGCCAAGCAGGTTCTCTCATTTAAAAATCTCTAGCCTCTTCCTTGTGGAGATACGCCTTTCCCCTTATATCTCCATGGCGGAAGCTTGTCTGCAGGGCAGGGGAGGAGGAGAGGGAGTGGTTTGATGCAGATGACAGTCCAATCATCAAAAAGTGGGCTGGAGGTGCATGAGAATGCATGGGAGTGCATGGGAACTGGCAAACTTGAGGGAAAAGGCATCTCAGAATCAGCTTCCAGAAAAAGATCAGGGTGAAAGTGCTCTTAAAAGAAATGGGGGGGGGGGGAACCAAGGAAAAACAAACAAGCAAACAAACAAAAAAGAAATGAAAACTAAAGATACAAAGATCTATGTGGGAATCAGGAGATAAACTGAAGTGGTGTAGGGCCAGAACAGCTACCCCCAAATCAATATCTTATGCTGTAAATATTGTTTGGATGCTTTTATTTTATGCTGCCTTTTGAATGTAAACTGAAAAACAGTATTTAATTTTTAAAAACTCAATAAATATAATGTGACATTGTTCTGACATGTATCACGCATCAACTTCCCATCCTATATCTTTGTAGCAGAATAAATCCAGGGAATGGTTGAAGGGCATGTGATTGTTTTTATACTTTTGAAGCAAAGCAGATATCAGAAGCAAACTACACGTTACATGGGTATGCAAGTAATATTCATTTTTATTGTATCGAAGATTTCGGTTATATAAATGTCCAAAAGATCTAAAATAAAAACATTTAAAATCACTAGAAAAATAAATCCAGACAATATAATTCTAAGAAAAAAAATTGAAACCAAGATACAAAAAACGTAGATTAAAACCCCGATCCTAAATAGAATAACACCCTTCCATGGACTTAAAAGTGTATAAATCTGTTTAGGATTACACTGTAAAGCTCTAATAACTAACAAAATTTGCCACGTGGCATTTAAAAGAAACCAAAGTTAGCACCAGGTGAATATGTCAGAAAAGGCATTCCACAAAATTTGGAGCAATTGCTTTTTTTAATTAAAAGCCATCCTGGGAAGCTCTGGTTTTTTGAGAGAAGCAGCATCATAGAAGGAAGGGGGCATCTCTCCCCCACCCCCGTTTCTCCATTTCTATTTCCCTGCTTAAAAATCATCCCAGTTGTTTTCCCCTGTGCGCTCTAGATGTGTGATTTTGAGCAGGAAAATGGTTAGTTGGGGAAGGATTAAGCATCAACGAATCTATTCAAAATTACTGTCTTCCATGGCTGATTTTATTTTATTAAATGATGAATCCTTCTTAAGTGTATTTGCATTGAATCCATCATTTACTCCTCAGTCTGGCCAGTTCCTACCATTTGGCCGGAGGTCACTTCTCTTGATGGGAACAGCTTCAGCACACTATGGTTTTTAGCAGCCACAGCTTGGTTGTTGATCTGCTTCCACAGACACAGCATATACCCACAAGCACACAGGCCACCTTTGTTGTTGACTTGGCTTAAGCCTTTAATTCACTTCCCATTAGCTGTAAGTAACTATCTGCTTCTCTGTTGTTCTTTCCTATTCCTTTTTCGCCCTTTCCCACTCTGCTTGTCTTGTTCATCTCTCACTATTCCTACCATCTAATCCTGCATTCTGCTTTCCACTCTCTATTATTTCCAACGTATTTGTTCCATTGTTGTTGTTGCACTCTCGCCCATTCTGGACACAACGTTCTCTTCCATTCTTTGTTCTCGCACGCACGCGCATACGCGCACACGCTCCCTCCTTTCCTGTACACTTCCTGTAACAACACACTCTCCATCACCCTTCCTTTGGAGTTGGTTCACCTTGCAGATATACTGCAGTGGTTATGCCTGTTCATTATCAGTACAGCACAGGGCCCAGCTCTTGCAGGAGGGTCTCCGTTATGATTGCATTGGTCTGGCTGCTGGCATTTGCGGTTTCCTGCCCTCTTCTCTTTGGCTTCAACACCACAGGTAATGTAACAGTATCTTGAAATACGAGCTTTATAACCAAGGCTGTTGTGATTTGAAGTCATTTGCAGTCAGTGCTTTAATGATTCAGGTTCTTCTTTGCTCAGGCAATACTTAACTGTAGAAATCTTGATCGTGGTAGCTGAGAAATTGCAGACCCTGAACTTTGTTTTAGGAGCTTAATTTCTATCAACAAACTTGTAGGCTTGTCCTTAGAAGCAGCCTTTATTGTCCACCGAGTAATTTTTGTGGTTTCTGAAGTTGTGCTCTCTCTCTGTCTCCCTTCAGAAGATCCCAGTATTTGCTCCATATCCAACCCCAACTTTGTTATCTACTCTTCTGTGGTGTCCTTCTATCTTCCCTTCTTGGTGACCCTGCTGCTCTATGTCCGGATTTACATCGTGCTGAGGCAAAGGCAGCGGAAGCGAGTCCTCACGAGACAAGGCAGCCAGCGTGTCAAAACCTGTTATAAACAGCAAGTATGGCCATGAACTGACTAATCAAGGCAGTGCTTCTCAGATGGCACAGAACTGGGCCCCTCTTTCGACACTAGTTAGATTTCCTGGCCCTACCCCAACTTGTTGGATTTCAGAGCCCACCTTCTGTACCTCCTCTGACACTCGCTTCCCAAATTCTGGCTCGCCATAACACCATTTTCACCCAACTGGATTCCTACCAATACACCTTATCCTTCCTTTCCCCACTGCCTTCCTCAGTCACCCTCTGGGTGTTGTATATTTCAGCTGTCATCTGTTCAGCCTGTTACAGTCACTGCTCATGTACCATACACAATCCCCACTCACTCAGTTTGAATACTTTGTCAAACAGTGAGATCACTGGTTCCCAACCAGGGGTCCATGGACCCCCAGGGGTCCGCGAGAACTAAATTAAGGTCCGCGAAACAAAGTTATAAACCCATAATAAATTAATATTTTCAATTAAAAGTTCTCTATTATAATATATATATAATCAAATATAATTCTAAGTTTAATGTTTAACTAACAGTTATGATTAAAGTTTATTTTCAAATTCCCGGAATTTTTATTTTGAACCTTGGGGTCCCTGCACCAAACAAAAAAGTCCTAGTGGTCCCTGGTCAAAAAAAGGTTGGGAACCACAGAGTGAGATGAATGCTCATCACAGTTCAGTCTGAATGTCCCACTGCTTCATGTCTCTTAGGTTTAACCCTCATCCCACACTTACACAGGGACAGGAGTTGAGACGTGCAGCCTTAAGACTCATGGCAGGAAAACGGCTCCATTTTCTGAACTGAAATCCTCTGGGGATTGTTATTTGACAAGGACTCAAAGAAAGAAAATTGTAGACTGTGTAGCTATAATTTCACTCTGAACAGAACGTCCCATTTCTCTGCAAAAAAACCATAAACAGATCTTTCTGAGTAGTGTTTCAGATTCTTGAGCACAGGAGAAGCAGCTTTGGGTCAGTCTTGTCTCCTCAGTCACTTTCCAGAGTTTCAGGGGGGAGGTCTTTCACAACACCTCCTACTGGAGCGTTTTAAGCTGAAGGCAAATGACAGCTTTTCAGAGAGTTGGAATGATATGACACACTACATTTTCGGGCACTGTGTGTAACACTACCTCCGTTTTCAAAATAAAAAGTTGCTGACAGGACTAGAATCAGAAGTAGAGAAAATGGGAGTAGGAGGGTCGCTTACAGTTTTCTCCCCTGACCATTTCCCCCCCGCACCTCAAAATTATGCTCCCTCAATGCTTTGCCATCTGCAAAGATTGGGATTGCTCATATCTTCTCTCCTGAAGATGGCAAAGCAGGCAGGGGAGTGATTTTGAGCAGAAAGGTGGCTGGAGGGGGAAAGGTTAAGTAGGCCCCCTCCCTCTTCCATTCTTCCACTCCTGATCAAAGCATACTGCAGCTGTTTTTCATTTTTTTAAAAAAATGGGAATTGGATACATGCATCTTTCATCTAACATGCAGTTTGGTCTTAAACAGTCGTGGTCCTTGGCACATGCACTCATTTCCTATGTCTCCCAGTCTTTCAGGTCCTTTCAATAACAGATCTGTTCTTAATGAAAGAGCAACCTGTGGGGATTCATGTGATTTCTTCACTTCAAAATTGTACTTTCCATTTTTAAAAAAATAATGGGCTTATACATATATAATGTATACATATGTCTGAGTTGTACTGTTTCCGTATTTAGGCTGGTTTGCGCTATTTTAATTAGTTAGGTTTCTACAATGGATCAGAGGACCTTGTGAGAACCGCACAAGCGTTGCCGATCTTCCTGACCTTCCCTGTTCCATATCCCAAAAAGTTTATTCCTGGTGTCACAAGACCCACATGGCGTAATAGCCATATAGATTGGAAGGCTGCATGGGGAGGAGGAAGGGAGCGATTATGTCCCCTTCCTCCTCTTCTGTCAGCTGATCTGCAATCACTCAAGAGGCAGAAGGGAGGGATTTTGCCTTTTTCCCTGACCTGGATGGCCCAGGCTAGCCTGATCTCGTTAGATCTCAGAAGCTAAGCAGGGTTGGCCCTGGTTAGTATTTGGATGGGAGACCACCAAGGAATACCAGGGTTGCTGTGCAGAGGAAGGCACTGGCAAACCACCTCTGTTAGTCTCTTGCCATGAAAACCCCAAAAGGGGTCGCCATAAGTCGGCTGTAACTTGACGGCACTTTACACACACCCCTTCCCCTCTGCAACTGTCTAACCTGTGCGGCTGTTACTCTCTCTCTTCGTGTTCTCCTCCAGACCATGCATAATTGTGTGCTGTCCCCACTTAGTCATCTTTTTTTCTAAACTGAAACTTCCCCAACTCTTTTGCCTTTGCTTTTATTGATCGAGACCATTCACCTAGGTGTTGAAAAGGGCTTGTCAGAGCCTTTCTTCTATGAGGCTTCAGAGATCATAAATGGGTTCCTGTCCTGATTGTGGCCTCTTGTTTTCCAGCAACGTACAGAGATAAAAGCTTTACACCAGAGTCCTCCAGATGCCCTCTCATGTTGCTTGCAGCTGAAGAGTTCTGGCCAGAAACTGTCTACTGAAAAGAAGCCTCTGACGCCCACTGAACTGCAGCAATACTGCAGTTTCTGTCATGAGGCTTCCGTCTCCAGTACAGGGAATAAAGAGGCCATCGACCTAAAGTTGAGGAAGAAAACCTCCTGCTTAGAGGTGCGCAAACTCAACAATGGCCAAACGGCGACCTCTTTAAGACTACCTTCCCAGCAGCATCGGGCAGTACAGCTCAGAGAGAGGAAGGCCACCCAAATGCTAGCTATAGTTCTGGGTAAGTAGAGACATTTCCTCCCCTTTGAAAGAGCAGTTTGCAAAGCAATGGGGCATGGGAGATGTGTAGGGTTGCCAACCTCCAGGTACTCTCTGGAGATCTCCTGCTATTACAACTAGTCTCCAGCCGATAGAGATCAGTTCCCCTGGAGAAAATGGCCACTTTGGCAATTGGATTCCGTGGCACTGAAGTCCCTCCCCTCCCCAAACCCTGCCCTCCTCAGTCTCTGACCCAAAAATCTCCAGGTATTTCCCAACCCGGAGCTGGCAACCCTAGAGATGCGCATTACAGCTTCCCAATTTGTTTTTAATGGCAAGCCGCTGTGGATTTGATTGGAAGAGGAGTGGGGTGAGCTGATTAACTCTTACCTGCTTTCCCACTCAAAACTGATACACAAATCCAAGCTCCTTTTCTACCCATGGGGGAAAAGATATGGGCATTGGGTGTTTTCAACCAAGGGTTTGAAAAACAGCTTTTCAGGCCAGAAACAGCAGGCATGGAAATAATAATGCAGCCATTTCTCCACTCAGTTCTGTCTTTTAAAAATTGGGTGACTTTGCATACATCTTCTATGCAATATTTGTTATGGATACTAACAAATAAATTCATAAGAATAAAAAAAGCTCGGCTGCAACAAACCAAGGATCTGTTGTGGAGTTTCTGCCACCTGTGGGGAAGGGGGTGGCCATTACTTAAAGCAGGTACATGAAATCCAAAAGTCTGACTGTTTTAAAGCAATGCATTACTCATGAGTAGGACTGCCAACCTTCAGGTGGCACCTGTAGATCTCCTATTATTACAATTGATCTATGGGGGACCAAGATCAGTTCCCCTGAAGAAAATGGCTGCTTTGGAGGGTGGACTCTCTCCTGGTACTATACCCTGCTGAGTTCCCCCCCAAACCCCACCCTTCCTAGATTCCACCCCCCAAAATCTCCAGGCAACCCTACCCACAAGGTTGTATGGTGAAAGATCAGTCTTTTCAGTGATCATTCTGTACAGGTACCCATCTTCTGACTGAAGAGGTGAGAAGCTTATTCCATGTCTCGGTGAAAATCTTCTAGCCCAGCCAATGATCACTCTGTGTTGTCTTTTAAGAACTTTATTTTAAAATCACTCTAGTTACCTGAACAGATATAATAAACAAAAATCACAATTATAGCAAAAACTCTAGAAAATGTAAATAAATAAAAAGCATGTATGTCATTCTCCTACCTAGCCTACATTTAAAAATGAAATGTAGTTTCTAAAATTCTTACCAAGTCTTTTCAGAAAAGATAATATCATCTCACCACAAACCAGATCTGAGTGATTCTGGGTTTTAGTGTGTGACTGTCTTATGTAGACATAATTTTGTGAGCCTCACATGACTTTATTAAACTGTCTAATTTGTTTTCTCCAAATTTGTAGACACCTCTGAGCATTCCAAATAATAATTGTTGCATTACTCTGTTCCATTTGTTCTAGAATTTATTCAGGGCATAAAGCCATTGATTCATATGTCATTCTTTTCAAAGCTGAAAACTATAAGTTAAGTAGAACAGTGAACAATGCATTTTTGCAGATTTTCACAAAAACCTAAAAGCAAACTCTCAGGTCTACTATGTCAAAACACAAAATGTTAAAATACACAACAGATCCCTCTAATCCAGTGCCCTGGATCCCACAGTGGCCAACAAGATGTCACAGACCTCTTTCACTATACCTCTCCCAGGCAACTAGTATTCTGTAAGATGCCACTTCTGAAGATGGCTAATAACTGGTGATAGACTGTCCCCTGTAAACATAAGGGACAGATCTCTTATCTAAACAGATTTTATATGTCAGTTTAGTCATTATAGGTGTGTGGTTTCTCACTAAATATTTAGCTTAACCCATGTTTTACTGTGCCTCCACACCTAAAGAAGAAGATTTTTAAACCCTCTTTTCTCTGCCTTTAAAGAGTCTCAAAGTGGCTTACAATCACCATCCCTTCTCCTCCCCACAACAGACACCTGGTGAGGGAGGTGGGGCTGAGAGAGTTCTGAGAGAACGGTGATAGCCCAAGGTCACTCAGCCGACTTAATGTGGAGGAATGGGGAATCAGACCCGGTTCTCCAGATTCGAGTCCACTGCTCATGTGGAGAATAAAACCCAGTTCTCCAGATTAGAGTCCACCGCTCTTAACCACTACGCCACGCTGGTTGAGGAATGGCCCTGCAAGGGCATTTCACATTTGACACTAAATAAAGCCTTTGGAACTACATTCAGTAATCCAAACATAAAAGTTATGTGTGTGCGTGGTTTTTAACCCATTCTCGTCCCCTTTCATTCCTGCTTTAAGAACATTCACACATGAGCCCAAATCTATAGTGTTTGATTTTATCCCATCCTTCCTCTAAGTAGCTCATGGCCACATACATGATTCTACTTTCTTCCATTTTATGATCAGAAAAACCCTGTGAGTGATTTTCTAAGACAGAATTTTATGCCCTTCTTAGTGTCTCCCATGGACTTAGAAGGGTGTACCTCTGTTACTTAGGATGGCACTATCAGTGAGTTTCATGGCAGAATGGGAATTTGACCCTGGCTTTCCCTAATTCTAGTCCAACCCTCTACCACGCTGGTTCTCACAAACAGCCAAAGTAATCTGAAAGGCAATCCCATGATACCTCCACTGTAATGCAAAACTCTTCACAGTGTATTTTCAACATGCCAGTTTGGTCATCTGAGTTAGCGCACAGGTGAATGATTTGGGATATATGGTTTGTGTTAGGAAGGATTTAGAACTTGGTTGAAGCCCCGTTGAGCCAAAGTAATGATGGTCTGTCCTTCTCCTTTAATCCTAGGGACATTCATAGTCTGCTGGCTGCCGTTTTTCTTAACTCATATATTGAACACCTACTGCCAAGCCTGTCACATCTCCCCAGAACTGTATGGAGCCACTACATGGCTTGGCTATGTAAACAGTGCCCTCAACCCCATCATCTACACCACCTTCAACAGTGAGTTCCGCAAAGCTTTTCTCAAGATCTTATATTGCTGAAAGCTTGGAGAATGACACAACATTACCTTCCAGGCAGATGTGGCAGCTGAGGTGGCGCTGTGTGCGCATGACTGGATTTTTGTCAGCCATCAATGAACCAGGAGGAGGGAGAACATGGGACTTTTCTTCACTCCCATTTCCTTGGGTTTACTCCAGCAATGCTTCTACAACAATAGTAGTCATGTGTCCCATGTTAAATATTGATGCTGAAAGGATCCACATGAGTTATTAGCATGTTTAAGAAACCTCCATTACAAGTCTTTCCAGGCAGCGCCAGGAGGCACCACTGTTGCTCCAGCACATGGAACTTTAAAAGGGCAAAGTTCTATGAACTTTTCATCCAAGGGATATGTATCATATTATGAACAATTCTGAAAAGATTCCTATAGGAATTGTTGATCAAGAAAATCTGAAGCATTTACACCCAGTATTTGAAGTGTAGCGCATCCATTAGTTGCAATAGCAAGACTTCAGCCAACTGTGAACTGTATAACAGATTGTGATTGCCCTCAATTCTGCCCACTACTGTGTATCAAAACATATCATGCTGATCAGTAGGGCACGTGCAAAGAGGAGTCTTTGAAGTGGGTTTCATTCACTGAAATAGCCTCACTTAGATTTTTACTAGCTCTCTGCTGGAAAACTGTAGCGGATGCTGCCAAGTAGATAAAGCAAAAAGAGCAGCTTTAACAACACTAACGCTCAAGGTGTATTTTAATGCTTTAAAACATCACACATTCTTTGAGTGTTTGCAGCATACACTTTACTTGGAAATATATCCAGCCAATTTCAGTGGGTCTTCTAAGTACTGTATTTACATCAGGGTGCTAGACAAAGATGAAGATGCTTTATGCTAAGATTATATGGATCTAACTGAAAAGAAGTTCCCCAGATGTGATTTGTTCCAATTAGCTTGGTAGTAGTTTTCAAGATTAAAATAGTTGTGCTAGAGAGTTGTACAGGGAATGTGATTTGAATGGAAATAGAAAATGGTTCTCCTTTTCAATGTTAGATGTTTGGTAGCATGAAAACCTAGAGAGAGGGAGCTGTGTGCCATAAGCAGCAAGTGTAGCTTATTTGTTTCCAACACAAAGCTCTGCAATCACTAAACTAATTGTCTATATCTCTCGAATGCCCGTGGCATTTAAGAACATGCTATTTAATTTCATAAAAGTTACCCATGGACTTTGGCGTTCCAGTTCTTTCAAGTCCCCGCTAGAACTCAGATGCCTGGTTCAAAACTGATCTACCTCTTTGGCATCAGAACAGGTACATCAGTTGCATCTAGAGAGGCCATAAGGCAAGCATCAGAGAAAATCAAACAATTGGAGCAGATCGGCCAGGCAGAGTTTGGCAACTAGAAAGATCAGAGGCCAAGGAGACGGAAAAAGTGAAAAAGGTTAAAGCACAAGGAAAGACAGAGAACAAAGAAATGCCGCCTGTTATACTGACAGCGCCTTTTCTAGCAGACATGGACTCTTCGCTGACTGGAAGCTAGATGTTCCAGTTGTCTGCACCAATATAATTCTGCCCAGTTCTGTACAAGTACAACCATTTGTAAGGACCTGAACGTAGAGGACTTTCTCGGTTTGTGATCTTTGATTGATCTTTTTCTCCACATAGCAAATAAATTTGCATCAGACAGCAGGTACCCTTTCAATTATTCTGAATAAATACACATGCACTCACCCCTAACAGTAATATATTTTCAAAGCTCTTTTCTTTTAAATTCAATTCCATTTTTCTAAACAATTGAATATCCAAATGTATAGAGAAAATCCACAGCTTATTGTATCAATCACGAACAGATACATTTTTATTATAGGGAATTTCTGGAACCTTTTTATTGGTAAATTGGGGGAGGGACTATCAATTTCTTTCCACCTTATTTTCAGCTCTCTTGAAGCCAAGGATAAGTCATAAAATGTGTTATGTGGCAACAGCTCGGTAGCAAGAATGCAGTATACGTTGGGTGTCTGCTAGTGACAGATACATGTTTCTGGCTTCCTTAATGTCTTGCTAGCTAGAATGGTGGCTGAAATAAGACATTGGCATTCCAGAAAATTAATTCCTCAGAGACCCTAAGGATCTAACTAGATGACATGATAGAAGAACCATCACTGGATTTTCCTTAAAAACTAGTAAATACCATCTGTGTGGACCTTGATTTGAATCAGGGCTGTGGTGTGGAAGGATGGGGGAAGAAGATCATTACCAGCATGGTAAGAATGTTTACTCAACCTTCTGAACAGCTTCTCCAAAGAAGAGCAATGATGAATTTTGCTCCTTTGGGTGAATGTTCTCTTTGAGCTAATGTTAACACATTCCGCAGTGCTGTATCCAGCTTGATGCTTCAGGGGATCTTGCTTAAGCTCTCCATTGACCCTGAGATCAACATTGACTGAATTGCTAACGGACATGTTTACCCACTTGCCGACTGAACCTGTCAGCCTATGGATGTCCTTGCCTCTTCTGGGAAGTGTCTCCTTTGCTTTTAATATTAACATGAAATGTTCTCCTTGCTTCTTTTCCTAGTGGGTGCTAACAGAGGGCCCACCGGCAACCATGTGCATGGGAGGGGCCCTACAAAATATATGTCAGTAAACAAATTCAATAAAAGGATTACAACCGATTTGTGTTCATAACATGTTATTTAGCATTACTGTGCAGTTATCCAGATTGCAGATTCTATAAAAGAGGGTATCTGATCTACCAATGGTGCTTTGAGGGGGATAAAATGATAACAGTTTGGGTGGGAGGGGGAGCAGAACCTATTAGAAAGCAGGATGGAAATGGGGGGAAAGGAATGTGGTAGGACTGAAAGGCTTGGCAAAAATGTTAGGGCCATGAGAGCCAAACACTGATGCAACCCTTCCTGCCCTCCTTCTCATGATCTGCCTAACATCACAGAATTGCATTGCTGACAGATGGCCATCTAGCCTCTGTTTAAAAACCTCCCACCACCTCCTGAGGAAGGCTGTTCCACTGAGGAACCACTCTAACTGTCAGAAAATTCTTCCCTATGTTTAGCCAAAAACTCTCATTTCAACCCATTGGTTCTGGTACAACCTTCTGGGATAACAGAAAACAACTCCGTACCATCCTCTATATGGCAGTACTCTATATGATAAGTACTTGAAGATGGTTATCATATCACCTCTCAGTTGTCTCCTCTTGACTAAACATACCGAACTCCTTCAACCTTTCCTCATAGTACTTGGTCTCCAGACCCCTCACCATCTTCATTGCCCTTCTCTGCACATGTTCCACCTTGTCTACATCCTTCTTGAATTGTGGTAATATGCCCTGATACAGTGAATCTCAGTTTAGCCTTGTGAGGCTTGTTTTTGCATTTTAGTACCTATGTCAAAATAATGGATTGAAAACTCAATATGACAAAGCGGAATCAGCTTACTGAGGAAAATACTATTAAAGGAGAAAGGTGTGGGAATGTGAATTGCTACCCAAATTAAAATTATTTATTACTTATTATGTGCCTATAATCAATTGGTGCTGTATGAAATATATTGAAAAATAAAGTCTGTTTGTGGGTTTTTTACAATCTAAAAAAGAAAAGCATAAAACAAAAAAATTGAAAAAAAGGACAGGCAAGAGAGATAAAGCCAAGGATGCAAGTACAAAAAACCGGTTAGGGAATGCGGTCTTGGACAAATTCATTTTCTGTTTTTAAAAATAAAAGAGAGCATGGCAGGAGAGTGGATGCCCACAGGCAACAAAATTCCACTGGTAGAGTGCAGCCAAAGCAAAAAGATGAAGATGAGCAATCAACAAGGAAATGTTAGGCTTAGTAAGCAGTTGAGTAGCTAAAAAATGCAGCAGACCAGAAGGAATGCAAAGACAAACAAAAATGAATAAGGAGTGATTGAGTGTAAATATTTATAAATCAGCAAAAGCATTCAAACGGACCCAGATATGGAAAAGGAACCGCCGCATAAGGAACAAAGGAATAAGATAAATAAAGAGTCTAAAAAGTTGTACTTCCAGATTATTTCCAGTCACAACTCAACTGACCTACAAAGACCATCAACAGCCTATTTGAGCTTTACAAGCTAATCAGAAGGTTGTGGCTCAGTGGAAGAGTCTCTGCTTTGCATGCAGAAGGTCCCAATTTTGATCCCTAGTATCTTCAGTTAAAAAGGACTGGGCAGTAAGTGATACGACAGTCCTCTACCTGGGACCCTGGAGAGCCACTGCCAGTCTGAGTAGACAATACTGATCTTGATTGACCGACAGTCTAATTCCATATAGGACAGCTTATATGTGTGTGTTTAAAGACATTTCTCTAGTGCCCCCACCTTCAAAACTTAGATAATAACTGGTGAGATGGCCTTTTAAGTGATGGTACCCCATCTAGAGAATGCACTCTACAGACAAATTCAAGAGGCACCAACGTTATATTCTTTTAGGTGCCTGGTTGAAACCTCCCCCCCTCCCCCCAAGAATCATAATACTTGATTTTAGTATGACTTGTGAATTTATTTAAGTGCTTGATCTATATTTCTGCTGTTTCTGATTTATCAGTTTCAGAATATTTATATACTGGTTTTATTTATAATGTTTTTTTGTTTTTTTATTCTGCTTGCAAGGCATTTTGGAGATTTCAGGTGGAAACATGGACTATAAATACATAAATAAATATATACATGAGATCCTCCAACAGGACTATGTTACACTAAGCTAAATGTGAGGAAATAAACAGCTGGATTCCATAGGGATTTCTGGGGAAGGAAAGGATTTCAATCCATGGAGCTTCCTGTTCCCACTGCAACCTAAAATGACCCCCAAAATACAGATTTTGGGAGATGGAAGAATAGATTGGGGTTGAGGTTGAGGTTGACACAGGGAGGGCCAGCCCTTCAGGTGTGCATTCAACTCACTTTTTCATATTTTGAATTGCAGCCAGGAAAAGAGTCACAAGAACATTAAACACTTTTTCTGATCACACAACTTGTGTTTACTTTCAACTACGCGGTTATCCTAGGTTTAGCTTGGATTTCTCGTTGGCAAGCCATTACTTTCTTTTTTGTGTTTTACCTTCCTTCCTCTCCTTCTCCATGTTAAACTGGTGCAGCAAAAATAAGCAGGAGTCTAATAGCGCCCTAAAGACTAACAGTATTTTAGTCCAGCTTAAGCTTTCATTGACTAGAGTCCACTGAGTGTATGCACTAGGTCCACCCCAGGCATATATTAATGGTCAAATTATACATTACAATTTGTAATGTGTACACTGCCTGGGTTCCACCAACTTGAAAATATCAGCTGCAATATCAGTTCTCCCAGTCCTGCACTCTGCTTTTGGGGCTATTCTCTTCCCATGTTTCCTACCCACTTTACCTAGCCTCCAATCCTTGGCATCCAATCCTTGGCATCTATATATCTAATAGTGAAGTTGGCAAATCTTTGGATACTTGAATCCAGTGACTGGAACTGTGAACAGGCAAGACAGATCTTTGTACAAACCTGAAAAGGGCCTCAAGTTTGCAGAAAAATCTGAAATCTTAAAAAAAAATTCATTGGGAAGTTTTAGAAAATTAAAAAGAGTTTTTAAAAGTAGTTTTAAGCAAAGGATTATGTTGCTAGGCAACCACTGATCCTAAACTTGGTTCTGCCAGTAAAAGGCTAGGGGAGGGGGCAGGGCTCTTTCCAGGCATATTTTGGCCTTTAAGGGAGTAGAAATTAGTGGAAGGAAAATTAACAATTTGAGATATGCAGATGACACCACATTACTGGCAGAAAATAGTAAAGACTTTTAACGACTACTTATGGTTAAAGCAGAAAATGCCAAAGCAGTATTATGGCTGAACATCAGGAAGACAAAAGTAATAACTTCTGAGGAAATACACAACTTTAAGGTTGATGATGAGGAAATTGAAATTGTTCACGATGTTCCATGAAGGAGCTGTAAAAGATCCTTAATTGTGAGGATGTGTCGCTGGAGACCAAGATCAAGATAATTGATCCTTTAGTATTCCCCATTACTATATATGGGTGTGAAGGTTGGACAGTGGAGAAAACAGACAGGAAGAAAGTTGACTCGATTCAATGTGGTGTTTTATGGATACTGTGTGTTTGTGAGTGTGTGTGTGTGTGTAAAGGGCCGTTGAGTCACACCAGCAAGAGGATTTCAGGGCAAGTAAGAAGCAAAGGTGCTTTGGCATTGCCTTCCTCTGCAGTCTTCCTTAATGTCCTCCCTTCCAAGTACTGACCCAAGTACCATGCTGCCTTCCCTAGATTTACCAACCACCAGGTACTAGCTGGAGATTTCCTGCTATTACAACGAATCTTCAGCCGATAAAGATCAGTTCACCTGGAGAAAATGGCTGCTTTGGCTGTTGGACTCTATGGCATTGAAGTCTCTCCCCTCCCCAACCCTGCCCTCCTCAGGCTCCATCCTAAAACCCTCCCACCGGTGGCGAAGAGGGACCTGACAACCCTAGCCTTCCCTCCCACGGATATCATGGATTGCAAAAAAGACATAAATGGATTCTAGATCAAATCAAGTCTGAACTATCACTAAAAGCTACAATGACTAAACTGATTCAATTTGATCAAGTTATGAGATGACAGTAATGCTGGGAAAAGACAGTAATGCTAGGAAAAGTTGAAGGCAGCAGGAAAAGAGGAAGACCCAACATGAGATGGATTGACTCAATCAAGGAAGCGATGGCCCTCAGTTTGTAAGACTCAGTAAGGCTGTTAACGATAGGATGTTTTGGAGGTCATTAATTCATAGGGTCACCCCACTGAGACCCCTCCCTTTGCTAAACCCCACCTTCCCCAAGCTCCACTTCCCCAAATCTCCCAAGAATTTCTCAACCTACAGTTGGCAACCCCTCCCCCAGCAGTAGGGGGAGAAGCGGATAGAGAGTTTGTTCCACACATACACAGAGAAATAACTATTCTCTACTCAAGGATGTTGCTTAGTTCTTGTTGCTTCCTTTTCGAGCCTGCACGTTGTATTGATTTTCATTTAGATACAGATAACCGCATTAGAGGTCAAGATTGCAGAAGTCTAAATGACTGCGTGATTGTGGGAAAGGTACTGCTGGGATCTGTAAGATATTTTTTTTTGGTGCTGCAATGCAGTGCAGAAGGGCCAGCATTTGTGTCGTCTTCCCACATCTCTGAAGACGTGCAGTTTTTAAAAATAAGGGAGCTTAAGGAAGATCTACTCTTTAATGAGCGTCGGCAAGTAATTTATTAATTAAAATGTGAAAACGCCGCAAGGCAGCTATCAACAATCAGTTAAGACTGACAATGCCAATTAAAAAAACACAACAACCCCCCCCCCAAGAAAAGCACTGCAGTGCCGGAGCAATACATTCACATGGGGGAGACTGAAGGACAGTAAGAACAACCGCGGCCAACGGGCAGAGTCTATCAAGTCAACAAAGGCTTCTCTTTAAAAGCACTGCTTTTACCTGATTCCTAACCTTTTGTAGGCCAAAAGAAAATGATTGTATTCTAGGAAAACATATTCTAAAATAAGTTTGTTTGTTTTTTGCGTTGCAGCCAAGGCCTGCTGGTTACCTCGCTGACCTGTGATTTGATTACTTTCAGGGTCGAAGAAAGCCTGTGCAGCTTATGACAACCAGCCTTGTCTCTTGGAAATCCTTGACAGCTGCCCAAGGCAAGCAATAAAAGCTCCTACCGCCATTTTAGTTTAGCGTGCCTGCCCCACAAGATTGCTAAGTACAATTTTCCCTTCACGCATCTATCTGAAGAAGTGAGTTATGACTCACAAAAGGTTACATGGAAATAAACTGTTAAAAGTTTAAGGTGCCACTGGACTTTTGTTTTATTTTGCTGCTCAAAAACGCCAAGGGGAACAAAGGCACCCCTGGGAAAAAGAAGGAGAGAAGGTTTTGTTGATAGTGACATGTTTGGATGTATGTGAATGTATTACAGGGAAGCTGTGTGATACACTTCTCTTCTTTAAAATGAGGTCAGTGGCACCTTAAACATCAAACCATCATTTAACAAAACTTACTCGTATGCATTTGGAGTATATTTCCATCCTAAACCAAATTCCCCATGTCCCTAGGAGTAAGAATGTTCCTCAACATTTTTGTGATTGTCATGGTGGCTGTATCTCTACAGAGCACTTAAAAACAGTTCCCTGGACCACGGTTTTCTTTATAAACTCACGGTGCATATGGTATGGAAAATCTTTTTAGTGATTTTTATAACCAAAAATCACAGAAAATGTGTGTGTATGGGGGTGTGTAGCAGGGAGAGACCTGTTGTAAATCTTTCAGGTGTGAATCCCTGCGTAAGGAACTGAATATGACCGAAGGATTCAGAAAATAGGACAAGCCCTCATGGATCTTCCTTACAGAATGGCCTACATTTATTTTCCCTTTCATGAAGCCTCACAGGTGCTGCAGACAGAAGGACGTAACTAAATACATATGTGGTATGAGTTGGATCAGGGCTCCCCTAAAACAACCTGCAGTTACATGTAACATCAAGAACTAATGTTCCCAAAGTGCTTTGGGGCCTGATTTGACTTGGGAGCATGCTGCAAGTGGAGAAGGAGCTTCAGCCTTCCCTCCTGTGACCTTTTCCTGAGCTGCAATGACCTCAACAGTTGGGAAAAACAGGCATCCGTCACAGCCATTTTGGGCCCTGGAGCACTTGGGAACATTAGTTCCACAATGTCACTTGTGACTGCAAGTCAGGTTGGGGGATCCCCAACCCAACATGCCACAATTATGATCAAGCTTGGCCCTGAGCAGTGGAGAGAGCCGACAGACACTAACACGAGAAGAGGAGCTTGAGTCCCTGGAGAGCCGCTGCTGGTCTGAGTAGACAATACTGACTTTGATGGACCAAGGGTCTGCAGAGGGTACTTCAATGAGGGGTAAACCCCTCAGTTTTGAACTGGGAAAGAAGTGAAGGAAATGGTTTCTCTATTCTCAACTGCCCCATCCCAAAGCAGCTTTAAAAAAAAGTGTTGCGACTCTAATACATGCATCTGTGTAGAAGATATGATTAGTAGGGCTGTTGAAAAAAAAATTCGGTATAGTTTGGATTCGGCCGAATTCGGCCCGTCTGGATTCAGGATATGTCAAAGTCAAAACTCCCCCGCTTCGGGTCCATGCAATTCGGCGAATTCAAAGTTCGGGAAAAGAAATTCGGCCGAATAAAGCCATTACAAACACAACCACGCCTTTCCATGGCTCCAGGGGGGGCATTTTTGGGATTAGAGGTCCCAAACTTTCAGCGGAGCTTCAAAGGACCATTCTTGCAAGACCCCCCAAGTTTTGTAAAGATTGGGTCAGGGGGGGCTGAGATATGGGCCCTGAAAGGGGTCCCCCCACCCTTAATGTACATCTCTGAGCAGAGCTTGCCGCCCACCCATAAAGCTCCCAGCCCCGACAAACAGCTGATGAGAGCAAGGGTGGGGCAGGTGCTAAGAAGTTTGCAAAGCAACACAACTGCAAAGCAACACTGCAAAGCAACACAACTGCAGAGTAACACCTTTGCAAACATGCAAAGCAACACCTGACACCTGGAAGTTTGCAAACCATGGAAAGGGACAGAGGCAGCTAGCTATGCATAATGAGCAGGAGGGGGTGGAATTTACCCTTTTGCATGGGACTCGGGACCAGGCAAATGCATTCTTTAAGTCACCATTTGAAACCCAGTTTTGAGCAAGCATCAAAATAGACCTAACCATCTTATGAATGAGGGAAAACCTGAGGACACACAACTGAAGCCCCCCCCTCAAACCAGAGAGAGACTCGAGGGGGCACACACACCCCAGGCAGAACGGGCGAAAGCCCCCTTTGGCTTCCCCCCCAACCACAGAAACTGCTCCCTCCCCACACACACACACACAGGAGAAAAAATATAGATTAAAGCCCCCAAAGAGGTCTTACTGTGGCTGTCTTCTGTTCCATCAGGAGGGGCTGGGAGGGGCTGGGTAATCCAATATGATTCTATTTAAACAGGGGAGGTTTGCCTTGGATTTGCCACTCTGGAGATGCATACAAGATCGGGTGATCCATTCATCCCAATAGGGAAAAGGGGAAAGCCCATATCTCGGGACCCCCTGACCCAATGTTTACAAAACTTGGGAGGGTCTCTTAAGAAGGCTCGTTTGAAGGTATGCTGAATGTTTGGGAGCTGCACCCCCAAAAATGCACCCCCTGCAGCCACGGAAATGGAAAAGGGGGGAGGGAAAAGGGGGGAGCCCATATCTCGGGGGGCCCTGACCCAATATTTACAAAACTTGGGGGGTCTCTTGAGAAGGCTCGTCTGAAGCTCCTCTGAAAGTTTGGGGTCTCTACCCCCAAAAATGCCCCCCCCTGCAGCCTCGGAAAGGAGCGAATGTGCACAAGCACCCCCCCACGAGGATTTCTCTCACTCTCTCTCTCTCCCCAACCGGCCGCACAGCAGCTGATTCCTCTAGTACTCAATCCTGACTGATTGGCCAGAAGACCACCCAGCTTGGCCACTGATTGGCCGGGGGAGGAGAATGCTGCTTACTGACGGTTATGCTGCTTACTGACGCCCCGAATTTGCCGAATTTATTCGTGAACTCCTGAACTCACTGAATTCGGCTCCCCCGGTTTCCCGCCATTTTTTAGTTCGGTTCGTCCTGAACTAAAAACCGCCGAATCAGGGGAAATTCGGCTGTTTTTCAGTTCGGGCCGAACCGAATTGACAGCCCTAATGATTAGCTCCTAACTATGTGTTCAGGGGATGGGGTCATGAAGTTTGTACCCTGCAAATGGGTCAGCTACATGACGCCCAAGTTATTATTGAAGGGTCTACCAAACCGAGTCCCACATCTGGCAAAACCTGGAATCCGTTCCCTCCATTGCTCTCCTAGTTCTCAGAAGACCTGCCAAGAAGGTGGATTAAGGATTGTGACACACGTGAGCCACTAAAGGAGATTCAAGTATCTCTCCTATAGGAAGGCACAATAACCCAGAACTGACCTTAATGTAGAAGCTGTATCGTTTACCTTTTGGACCCTTCCCAGGAAAAGGATCCAGGAAAACATGGCATAATTAGCTACAGAATTTATGAAATCAGTTGTTCGATAATGGCTTAAATGTATTTGGAACTCAGAGCCAAGTTGCTGTCTGACTGCTGCTGTATGGCCGACCTTTCTGGCTCCCTGCTCTGGGAACCATTGCCAGTTTTAATAAGCTTACTATCATAGCTGTGAGACAGACTAATTGAACTGTACAGCCGAGCTGTTTTTAATCAGCTAAGAACAGCTTGCCCTTTATCTCCGTGGCTTCCTTAGCAACTCAGTTCTATGTTCATCAGCAATGAACAATCTGACCAAAGCAAGGAGGTGGATTCAGGTGACCCCGTACATCACAGTGACCGACAAGTAGCAGCATTTCTACAGAACCACCCTCATTATTTGTAAACGATGACACATGTTTGCAGGATTAGCTGCACATTGGGAGCTTATTTCAGCCCTCTGCCCCATGCTCAGAACATCTAATTTCTAACAATACATTTTTAAAATAGGATGTTAACTTTGAAAGAGAACTGGCAAAAGGAAAGCAGATACTCTGCATGACTGTGGTAATAAGGACATTAGAAAAGCCATGCTGGATCAGACCAAGGTCCATCAAGCCCAGCAGTCTGCTCACAGTGGCCAGCCAGGTCAAAATCCTGATCTGTTGGGAACAGCTGATAAAACACTTGTTTCTCTTACTGGTCTGTCAGGATAGAACTACTTCTACCCAGTTCCCCTAAATGCCTTTGACATTGCTCCATTCCTTGTCCCAAGCTTCAGGTTTGCCTTTTCTTTCTTTTATAATCTAATAAATTATTCATTAGCCAAAGTCTAGTAGCCAAATTTATTTATTTTGCCATCAAGTCACATCTGACTTATAGCAACCCCTGGTGGGGTTTTCAAGGCAAGAGACATTCAGAGGGGGTTTGCCATTGCCTGCCTCCACATCACAACCCTTGTATTCTTGGGGGAGGTTGCCCATCCAAATACTTGCCAGGCTCGACCCTGTTTAGCTTCTGAGATCTGATAAGATCAGGCTAGCCTGGTCTATCCAGGTCAGGATGTAGAAATTATACATATTAAAAAAATACCCTGCAACAATAAGCATCTTTCTCTGTGTTGGTATGAGGTATAGAATCTCCTGAAAAGAAATCTCAGCTGAGATTTAGGGTTCCAGAAGGGAATAGTCATCAATTTGTTATTTCCTTTCATGCCTACTTTCTGGACCTTCACAAAGCAACGATCAAAGCTAGGCAAAAACTTTCCTTCTGTTGTAGAAGATCTGCACTCAGCAGAGTTGCCTGACTAAAGAAATGGGACCCAGCTTCATTCTGTGATGTTCTTGATGGCTCATTTGCCTTGGGTTCCCACAAAAACTCTTCTGTGCATTCCTCTGGGTTCAAGAATGCGCTTGCTTTGAGACCAAGGTCTGACACTGCCTTGGCTATAAGGTAAGAAGGCCACTGGCTTGCCACGGTGGCTGCTACTGCCTGCCCCACACAGGGCAAGGGCCATCCCTCACTTGGGGCAAGTATGGCGCCGGTGGGCACATAGCCCCCTCAGGCCATTGGCTCACCAGGACTTTTCCTAGTGGCCTTAACAGCCAGATCATTTTGGATTGCCAACTCCATGTTGGGAAATTCCTGGAGATTTGGGGGTTGAGCCTGGGGAGGCCAAGGTTTGGGTAGGGGAGGGACTTCAGACAGATATAATATCATATAGTCCACAGTCCAAAGCAGCCATTTTCTCCCAGCGAACTGATCTTTGTAGTTGGGAGATCAGATGTAATTCTGGGAGACTGCCAGGCCCCACCTGGAAGCTGGCAACCCTAATTCTGTTGCTCTTGGTCACAGTGGGGAGCGCCTTCACAAAATTTAGGAGGGCTTGGCCCACTTTGAATTTGAGGAGAGTAAATACAAGTAGCCCTGACCTGGATCGCCCAGGCTAGCCTGATCTCGTCAGATTTCGGAAGCTAAGCAGGGTCAGCCCTGGTTAGTATTTGGATGGGAGACCACCAAGGAATACCAGGGTTGCTGTGCAGAGGAAAGCACTGGCAAACCCACCTCTGTTAGTCTCTTGCCATAAAAACCCCATAAGGGGTCGCCACTTGAAGGCACTTTACACACACTAACACACACACACACACACAAATACAAGTTACTTTGTATCATGCAGTAAATATATCCGGGAAGGTGAGCGTGCACGATTAAAATAATAATGGGGGTTTTCAGTCTGATATTAAGAATGTTACACTGTTGAGTTAGAATGATCATCAGTGCATGCCCTCTCAGCAAATACTGAAGAGCTGATTTTTCAAAGCTGTCAAGGAACTAAATATTCAGTTGCTAGTTAACAGAAATTTAGCAGCCAAATCCCTTAGGCAGTTTTGACAATGGAACCTTAGAAGGCTTTAATTAGTCACTTGGCCAGTCTACTTACCACGAGCCCAGTTGAGGTCCTGGACACCCCGCAGGGGATGATGCC
Source organism: Euleptes europaea (assembly GCF_029931775.1). Classification (NCBI taxonomy): domain Eukaryota; kingdom Metazoa; phylum Chordata; class Lepidosauria; order Squamata; family Sphaerodactylidae; genus Euleptes; species Euleptes europaea. The sequence goes on from NC_079323.1 coordinate 31,497,602, forward strand.
TCCCCGCACACTTATTGTGTAACTGTTTCTGTCATTCATGGAAGCATCTAGAAACAGAACTAAATTCAGAATACTGAATTTGGAGGAAAGGAAGGAATGGGTATAGATATTAGGAAGCAGGGGGAGTAGGGGGGCGAAGAGACAACAGTACCTTCAACCAGGTACAATTACCTCATCTCACTGTCCATCACTGAATGGCAGGACAGGAGGCAGGAGGAAACATCACCCACAGTACAAATAATGCCTGCAGTATTGGAATACCGAAGAAATGTATTTGACATTGTCACAGTTGAACTGTGGACATCTACAGGCTGTAGAGTTTCTTTTCTGTCTTATTGGTGGGTCTTAGATCATGCACGTAGTGTCTCAAAAGGAAGATTGATTAGATTCCATAGTTATTTAAGGGGAGGGGAGGAAATGTGCATATGTAACATGGGAAACAATGTATCATGTTACCAGTCAAGTTTCTCCAAAAAACTATTATTTCTATGCAGCCTATGCTTCCGTTTCTGATCCTTTCGCGAGAAAAGCTAACAGATCTCCAAACTTTTCTGCATAACAATTTACTTGTCACATTTGTGTCCCACTTTCTTGGGGCAACATAAACAGGTTGTATCGTTTTATCCTCATGGAAACTCCATTTGGCTGAGAAATAGTGACTCATTGAAGGCCGCTCAGTAGATTTCTTGTCAACATGAATTTCTCACATCTAACCAAATCAGTTTGGCCCCAGGCAGCTTTGGACAGAACCTTCCTTTTTTAATAATGTGAGCATTCAGTTGGGTGCCTAAATGAATGGGAGCGCCATGCTCTTCTCCCAGCTATGCTCCACAGTTAATCCAATTTTACACACAGAACCCCACAAAATTACTCCTAAGTATTTCTAACAAAAAATAATGTTTCACATTCTCCATTCCCCGAGCAATGGAAAGTTCCAAGGGGCACAACCATGGTGTTTAGTTTCCTTCAGATGGCAGAGCATTGGAAACTTTGCAATATTTTATTTATGAACACGTCTGTAGCAAACACACCTACAACAGGTAGCAAGCCTAACCACTCTGCATCAGAGTCACACAGAAAGCCTGTGCAGCCAAAGGATCTTTGCCTTCTGCAATCTTGAAGCATGACAGCTAGCTCTCAATTCTCTCTCAAATCAAGCTACAAAATCAACCCTCAAGTAGTTTTTCTGCCTTTTTGAGGGGCATCGTTTCTTGATAGCCTGGAAAACTTCCTCTTTCAAAATAACATCTCAGCGTCCAACTAATGAGAGGTTGAGTCATGTATCATATCCCATCCATCCACCCACCGCCCCCACACAAAATCCAGTGTGTGGCAGGGCTTCCTATCTCTTTGCCTTCTTGTGGCTTTTCTTTCTTTTAGGCTGAAAGTATTCAGCCTCACCTGCTTGTATATATTTTCTTTTTATGGGAGGGAGGTAAGTTGGGTGCAATTTTCTCCAGAAAAAAAGTCAGAGGGAAGCAATTACAAACTTCTGTCCCACAATGGGGTCTTCTTTGACAGACTGCAGATTCTGCAGTTGCATGTTCTAAAACAAAACATTTCTGGGGGGTGGGAGAAATTGCAACTCAGCTGCCCCTCCCTCCCATCCTTGAAAAACAGGAAGATTCTTTTGTTTAAAGTCCCTGGCCCTCCATCAGCTGGCCATTCACAGCGATCGAGATGGCTGAACTCACGTATTGTGCAGACATAAATGTCTGCACAACAAAGAGGCAAGGAAAGCAGCAGTCAAGGAAGGAAAAAGGCTTTGTGTAGGGATTATCAATGAGATGTGGAAATAAGAAAGCACGGAAAAATAGAAAATGGAGATTAAAGTCCGTGTCAGTTCTCCTCCTACACACGTCTTGCCCTTACCATTTTAATTAAACCTTGCCCATGTAGAACTAATAAAATAATCAATGCTCATGCCTCACCCAACAGTGCACTAAGCATGCCAAAGCCTTTACCTGCCCCCACCAGAGAGCTGGAGATTTGAGCCCAATACCACATTTTATATGTATCCTCAGTGGATGAAAAATGGGGCCTCAGCAAAGAAAACCTATATGGATTCCACAAGTAGGAGGTGGCTGTAAGAAATCTGCATGCTTTCTGAACTTTCCTGAAAACTTTACTCCCCTCACACATACATATTTTACTCACATACCTCTGTGGAGAAGAAGGTTGCATTAGAATTGGGCCACTGGCAACTGCTTTCTCTGGAAATGTTTCCTTCTGAACACTGACAATTAAAGAGAGCAGGAACATAAAAATAATTTGTAGGCTCAGGTCCAATTGCTTCTGACTAGCACTAAAAAAAAAGGAGAAAATTTCCCAGGCAGTCAAGAAGTGATGCCTCTCAGAATTGTGCAACTAAGAAATGTGACATTGTCCTATTCAATTAAGAAAACTTAGCGAGAACAGGTCTGGCTAGATCCAAACCAGCTTTTTCACTGGTGAAAAAGGGAAGATGCGAAGATACCCTTTGACCACAAAAACAGCTATGATGAGGAGCATGGGACAAGCATGCACAAAAATGGTGTGGGCTGTAGCAATTGAGTGAGATGGAATGAAGAAGCAGGCTGGATCTAACCACTGGTGGTGGAAAATGTTGTCAAGGTTCAGGCACCTTATGGTGACCCCACTGGGTTTTCAAGGCAAGACACAAACAGAGGTGGTTTGCCATTGCCTGCATTGCAACCCAGCGGAAGAATCAATCAAAATGTACTGAGCTCAGGAGAGAAGAATTAAGACACTTCTGCAATGTTTCGAAGCCTGAATTTCTATATACCTCAGAAGTGATAATAAAGCTTTCTGACCCTACCTAAGTGGAAACTTCAGTGGCTCATGGATAAACACTGCAAAATGATATCCAATGGCGCTATCCCTGATCACAGCAGCTCCCATTAGCGCAATGCATTACTGGCAGACTTCTTTTTCTACCCTTCTCTCTTTGGGCGAAAACGCATGGTCGCTTTAGCCTCCTTTATTCCCTGTTTAAACCAGGAATTAGCCAGGATTGAACGCCCGTTCGGTGAAACGCATTCTTTCGATCCTGGCTGAATCCTGGCTGAAACAGGGAATAAAGGGGGGCTAAAGCGACCATGCGTTTTCGCCCTTTGTATATACATTCAGAACCAAGACCAGTCCTCATCCTCCACCACCTGAAAGGCATTGTGAAGTGAATGTGCAATGCGGAAGTATTGTGCCCGCAGTATGCTACTCGCGCCTCACTATATCTATTACTGTTCTGCATTGAATTAACATCAACAGCATACCAAGGCAATGTATAGAATAGTCCCTGCCCAGTAGGGGCACTCAGAAACTGGAGGTGCAGCTTTGGTCGGTGTCTTGCCATGGTCATGAATTCAACGCAATTGAGTCAATGGCAGCTGAATCACCATAACGAGGCCCAGCAGCCCTGAGGCAGCAAAGATTACCACTGTTAAAGAGAACTGATTTCCCTTGATCAGTCAGGTTCCCAGCCTCGCACTTCTCCTGGACCTTTTATTGGCCCAGTGCCAGAGTCAGGTAATGAAGGCACAACGGGAACATGGGGGGCATAGCTGGTGCAATTTCAGTAAAGCACCGCAGGCCTCAGGAAATCAGTTCAAAGCAGAGAGCTCTGTGAAGCCCAAAGCTTGAAATGAAATTTCCATAAGCACCCAACAGCCAACAGAATATATTCAGGTGTGAGTAATGTTCAGCCAGTGAGGGTCTACTGTGTTTTTTTAATAGTTAGCAAAGCTATCTTTTGTAAGCCAAGCACTATGTATCAAACAGAACAAACGCTCCAAAACTGACTGTACTAAAGAGAAATGGAGGTGATTGGTTGATAATGTACTAATTGCCTGATTGGCTGCGTCATATCCAAACACAACATTCCATTCACTTGCTAAGATCTTGTTGCATTTGAAATTATAAATTATAAATATGCTTTTAAAAATTATATGGGAACTCCCTGCCAGCCCTCTGGAGATGAGATAAACAAAAATCCATTTACACCAAAGTGTGACATCCGAGTTTCAGGCCAAGTTTCTAACCATGGGATAATCAAGCAAAATTAAGCCAAAACAAGCAGGAAAAAGAGGAGGCCAGAGAGCTCAGGCTTTGTCCAAGTCAAAAAAATTAGCATTTTAAAGGATCTAGGTAAGACCCCAACAGGGCTGGGTAAGACCTCTGCTTGAGACCCAAGAAAGCCATTGCAAGTCACAATAGACAGGACTGCCTTATACAGACCAATGGCTTATCCAGCCTTCTCTGAGACAGCAGTTGTATGTCAGAAGGGACTGCCGACCTATCAGGGCAGGACTAGTCTAGCCTGTTCATGTGCCTTTTACAGGATGAATCAGCAAGTGAAAATTTTCACAGCATGGAGGCAATCGCCACATGCTAATTAAAGGCACAACTACAGAGGTCAGTTGAAATGAACCAGAAGAATGCCTCTGGCATTTGGTTATAGTTCTCAGCTGAGGAAGAGCCGCTCTCTCTACTTTCAGCAGGTGAATTTATGGTGTAAGCACAAGTGCTTATACCAAATCCTTGCCCCCCCACAAAAAAATTAAATAAAGCAAAATGGTAATTTAAAGTAGCATTTGAGCACTGCACCAAGCACATTTTTTAAAAAAAGGAATACATCACACAATAAAGCCCCAAACAAAGACACAAAAATTTGCAAGTCATCCCTCTATTATCTGAAATATACCAACATGTTTAACAAGAGAACAAGTGTAACCTCTCTTCTCAGGAAGGAGGCCCATAAAATTTAATGAATTTTATTAATTAGAAACAATTAATGAGGCTGCAAAGTAATGTGTTTTCTTCCCTCAGCTGGGCCACCTAGCCTAAATACTAGTGTCTAGCACACATTATTGCCATTTCAAAAGTCTGATTCAGGCTCCATTACAGTGTATATTGGTGTTTTTTTCTTCAAGTAACTTATTGTGCTTATTAATATTCAGAAAAAAATATGGGCGTCTCCAAAGGGTTTATGCATCCCCCACGCCCCAGTGCACACAAGCCTTGTTCACAAGTTACAGTGAACGCATGTACCCATTTACAGTGCACACTTGATTTTTCTTTATTTTCATGTTATATTCATATACACTGTGTGATTTAAGCCCTGTATTTGTCCAGATACTGGTCCCCAGTTTCATTTGTCAAGTGAACATGCGTTGGCTCTTTCTCACAAACAGATGTACACATGCCCATGCAGAATGCACATGTGTCCATATAACACATCAACAAGGTTACATAAGCAGTGCAGTAGGACATTCTGAGGACCAGGTGATACATTTACACTTCCAGGCATGGCATCAGTGATAAGCACGGATGAGCATTAAAGAGGTCTGTGGTCCCTTTTAACTAGAGATTGAACCTGAGACCTTCTGCCTAAAGAGCATGTGCTCCGCCACTGAGTGAAGGCCACTAATGCTCTGGACATAAATCAATGGCCCCGTAAACACCACTCTGAGTTCCTAGCCACGCAGGGAAATAAACAACGATTCTGTCCATCTCCTAAGCAAAAAGAAAGGACTGACCACCTGGGGTCCTGAAAAATCCTCACTTCCTTTTTAAAATGAGAAGGGTCAACCCTTCAGCCCTGCTGAAATCCTGTTTAAAAACAAACAAAAACACTTCAGCAAAGTTGAACTCGGCTCTTGCTTTAATCAAACCAAGTATTATTTCCTTCTTAAATGAATCCACCAGTTATAAAACAGCTGTTTCATTCTGCTCCCCAGGAGTTGCTAACTTTTGAGGGAAGGACGGTCATAAAGCAATCACTCGTAGTAGAGGCGTTAGAAAAATCAAGAGAAAATTAAAGGCTGTGAACCATGTACCATTAAGATTTGGGAAAGGAATATTAAACAGTTGATTACATTACAACAGTTCACTGATTACCCCCAAATCGAAAGATTTTTATAAGCCATCATCTTGTAAGACACATTAAAAAACTTTTATAAGCTATCAACAGTGGCAGGATACTACATCAGAACCTCAGCCCTGATGCAAGGCAGCAATATCTTTTCTAAGAGGCATCATCAAGATCATGCGTGTCCCAACTCAGATAAAACCCATTAATAAAGAACTCTTCCAATATGTGATGATGGCAGTAAGAATTCTGTTTGCAACGTACTGGGAAGCCAAGAATGTTCCGGAGCTGACAGTATGGATTACAAAATTGCATGAATTTGTGACCATGTTGAGACTAACACATCTTCTCCGAGGAAAGCCTATCAACGACTACAAGCAGAAGTGGCAATTATTTTTTGACAGATATGTATGCTATAGTTACGTATATGAAATCAGATTTTAGGGTTATAAGTGAATAAGATCTGAAAGGTTACTTCATAGATTTGAATTCAGTATTTTTAATGAATAGGTTCAGCTTAATAACCAATGTTATTATTTGAGGTTAAAGCAGAAATAGCAATTATCTTTTGACAGGTATGTATGATATAGTGATATATATAAAATGAGAGCTTAGGGTTATAAGTGAATAAGGTCTGAAAGGTTATTTCATAGATTTGATTTCAGTACTTTTAATGATTAGGTTCAGCATAAATGAGTGTTGAATGCTCAGCTGAGTTTTGTATTTTTATAAGAGGTTTTATAGTGGGGTGTGAACAAACAACTGGATTATCTTGGGCACGGTTACAACAAATGAAATGTTAATTTTATCCCACCTGTTTCTCCCATTTCTTTTCTGTACCCCTTATTAGAAAATAAAATGTATATATTAAAAAAAAAAGATCATGTGTGGGGAAAATTGCGACATGGAGTTAAAAAATGTGGGTGAGGTTGAAAAATATTGGGTTAAACTTGGGCTTAAAAGCCTCCCAGAACAGTGCAAGTAGTGGTCGATGCCAGATCAGGTCCACCATGCCTCCCAGCAAGTGGAACCAGCAATAAAATCTGATCATGCCAGTCACCTGTCCAGCATGGAGGATGGAAATGGACTCATCATCACCAACCCCTTCAAACAGATGACTGGCCTTGCCAAAGCTGGTTATGCAAACCATCCGTTTGGTGGGTGTGTGCTTGCAGGTACACATGCGCAATTACATGCACATAGACCACCTGTTCTTTGAATCGATGCAGCTCAATGCCTAGGAAGCGACACAAAAAATATAAATGTGTTTTATTAAAGTTTCCCATAAAACATAATTTTAAAAACAACTTTAAAAGACCCCTTTTGTACAAAATGGAAATCAAGTAAAAAGCAGCACATGCTTGAGCTTAGTAAAGTTCAGAAAATGTGAACCGTCATAGCTCTTTCACATATGTATATCTGCACAACCACAGTCACCCACTGCCCTCCTACCATTATGTAAGAAACTGTGACATTCAAGAGTAAGACTGTTCCCTGGACCTTTAAAACCTTGACGATAGCTGAGCAGTCACGTGTCTTATGCTTTACAGTAACACATAAGTCACAATGCAATCTCAATTCTCATTTTGCCAAGACACAGAGTGCTGTGAGGTTTTGTCCTATTCGCAGAATAACCATTATTTCAAGAAGAAGAAGAAGGAGAAGAAGAGGAAGAGTTGGTTTTTATATGCCGACTTTCTCTACCACTCAAGCAGAATCAAGCCGGCTTACAATCACCTTCCCTTCCCCCCACAACAGACACCCTGTGAGGTAGGCGGGGCTGAGAGAGCTGTGACTGGCCCAAGGTCATGCAGCTGGCTTCATGTGGAGGAGTGGGGAAACAAATCTAGTTCACCAGATTAGCCTCTGCTGCTCATGTGGAGGAGTTGGGAATCAAAACCGGTTCTCCAGATCAGAGTCCACCACTCTAGACCACTGTTCTTGACCACTACACCACACTGGCTCTCTGTTGGATATCTGTTACAAAGAGAACTACTACTTTGTGTATTCTTTATGTTCTTCACAGAGACTTTTAAAATAAAATACGATCCTAAACATACCGATATTTGTGTAATGAAGATGAAATCAGAGCCCAAAATGGAGGCTGGCATTTTATATTCTTTTCATCCAGCTTCAATCGTCTCATGATTTATGAAGTTTACCAACAAAACTCAGGATGATAAAAGATGGCTAGCCTAGTGCGGGAAGTCTTGAAACATGTCCTTAGCTCTTATCTTTCACCTTTCTTCGGCGGAGAGTCTTGTGGGGAAAGGGTTCCACCACTCCTAAGCCTGTCGGGGACCACGAGAGCTGTGCTCCCAATGACGTAACACTGGTTGTAGGCCAAATATGGAGACTCCAAATCCGTGGGTGGTTCTTCTCCCTATGCTCTTTGTGTAATTTGGGGTCTTAAACAGCTTGCCTACAGACGATCTCCTTCAATTTATCCAGCCTGTCTTCTTTGAGGGCATCCTGAATAGAATGGAAGAAGGCAAAGTAGTGTTGAAAGTTGTGCATCATGAGCAGGACACTGGCCAGCAACTCATTGGTCATCAGGAGGTGGTGGACATAGGCACGACTATGATTCTGACAGCAGTAGCACAAGCATCCACTCAGTAAAGGACCAAAATCGTCCTGGTACCTAAGAAGAAAAGGAAGAGGCACTAGAGATCATATTGCAAATATACGCTGGTTACTGGAGCATACAAGAGAATTTCAGAAGAAAATCAGCTTGTGTTTCATAGATTACAGCAAAGCTTTTGACTGTGTGGATCATGAAAAGCTATGGCTGGTTTTAAAGGAAAAGGGTGTGCCACTATATCTGATCGTTTTAATGCGCAACCTGTACTCTGGACAAGAGGCCACAGTTAAAACAGAATATGGAGAAACGGAATGGTTTCCAATTGGCAAAAGTGTCAGACAAGGATGTATTTTATCTCCCTATCTCTTCAATCTATATGCAGAACATATAATTAGGAAAGCAGGATTAGATTTAGATAAAGGTGGGGTGAAAATTGGAGGGAGGAACATTAATAATTTGAGATATGCTGATGACACTACATTATTGGCAGAAAATAGTGAAGATTTGAAACGACTACTGCTGAAAGTTAAAAGAGAAAGTGCCAAAGCAGGACTATAGCTGAACATCAAGAAAACAAAAGAAATGACTACAGGAGAATTACACAACTTTAAGGTTGACAATGAGGAAATTGAAATTGTTCAAGATTTTCTATTCCTTGGCTCCACCATCAACCAAAAGGGAGACTGCAGCCAAGAAATCAGAAGGAGATTGAGACAGGGAAGGGCAGCCATGAAGGAGCTAGAAAAGATTTTGAAGTGTAAGGATGTGTCACTGGCCACCAAGACTAGATTAATTCATGCCATCGTATTCCCTATTACTATGTATGGGTGTGAAAGCTGGACAGTGAAGAAAGCTGATAGGAAGAAAATAGATTCCTTTGAAATGTGGTGCTGGAGGAGAGTGTTACGGATTCCGTGGACTGCCAAAAAAAAACCAAATCAGTGGGTTCTAGATCAAATCAAGCCTGAACTGACCCTAGAAGCTAAAATGACTAAACTGAGGCTGTCGTATTTTGGTCATGTCATGAGACGACAAGAGTCACTGGAAAAGACAGTCATGCTAAGAAAAGTTGAGGGCAGCAAAGTTGAGGGCAGCAGGAAAAGAGGAAGACCCAACAAGAGATGGATTGACTCAATAAAGGAAGCCACGGCCTTCAATTTGCAGGATCTGAGCAGGGCTGTCAAAGATAGAACATTTTGGAGGACTTTCATTCATAGGGTCGCCATGAGTCAGAAGCGACTTGCTGGTACTTAACACACACACACACACACACACACACACACACACACACACCCCTAAGAAGGAGTAAAGCCATAAACAAACAAAAAGCCATAAAAAGCCAAACAAAAAACAAATAATAAAGCCATAAACAAACAAAATCCCCAGGTCTGCTCCTTGGGTACAGTAAACCCAACGACAAAATTATTGTGAGGATCTTTCTGATTGCTAAGAAATAGGCACCCACAGCCTAAATGACACATTTTGCTGAAACTAAAGAGAAGCTTGTTGGTTGGGTGTGATAAACCATGGTTCTAATGCTGACTAGTAGACCCTGTCAGCCAACTGATGAAAGTACTGATCCGGAACATGATGGCCCCTGAACATTTGCCTTGCCATGCACTGGCTGAACAGCAGCTTTTTCACATTTTAGTCACCATGATCGGGTGAACATACAGTAGTTCTGGGCCACCGTAAACACCAACAGGTTGAAATCTAAGGGCCCACAATACTTCATTTTGTTTTTCTTGTGATGGCACATTTGAAAAGGGAAAGGACAGGTGAGTGGCAGCAGATCCATCCTTCTCTGTATCAAGATATATCTGCTATTCTGTCTCTTCTGTAACAGGGCAACCCAACCATAGCAGAATCACTGTGGTAACACAGCACTCAAGGGCCTTGCTGTGTCAGAGACCCGGATGTCCAGAACTTTCCTTCTGGACTGATTGCCAAAGTTGCTTTTTGACATTTAAAGAAATGCAGTATTCCCTAGAACAGCAACTAAAATCTAATGAATTCGTTCAAAGAGATGGGATATTTGTTCAACAGGAACTCAGAGGGAAAACAATTGCTCAAACAACGAAATCCATCAGGAAAAGAACAGATCAAATGCCACTTGAATGTCTTCTGTCTACTGGCCAATTCTAGCAGATCTGCTGCTGGCTCCTTTTAAAAAAGCTATCTTATAAACTTAAATGGGACAACTACTGAATAAATGGACTGAAGAAGAAGCCTGAAGCAGCTTGTAAAATAATGTGAAGCAGTACACAGCAGAAGGTGACATTTCAGAACAAACAAACAAACACTCAAACCTTTCTTCCTTCAAACATATTTCAAATGCAGTCATCCCTTCCGTTTCACTGAAGATTTCGGTTTTTGTTTTTTCATCCTTGCTTTCTTCCTTGTCTGGTTCCCCATTTTCTTTTAGGACTGCATAAAGCAACAGAATTTCATTAATAAGCTGATATGGAAACAGAAACCCGGGCAGGGCCACACTATCAAATATTTCAAGGCAAGTCTTGTTAAAGTCACTCTGCTAAAAACTCAAACTAGCCATTTAAACCAAGGGTCCCCAGCGTGGTACCCATGGTTGCCATGGGGTCCACCAACATCTTCCGGGTGCCCACCAGATGTCTTTAGAAAGTGGGCGGGGACAGATGGAACTTTTACCCAGGAGGAGCCACTGCTGATTTCTCAGGTTGGCCAAGTCTGCAGTATGAACTGCAGAACATGAAAGATACTGCAGACTTGGCCAACCTGAGAAATCAGCAGTGGCTGAACATGGACTGACACAAACAGGACACAGGGTCATATTCCAAGACACTGAAAGACTGGACAATTCTACCAACTATTTTGTCAGATTGCACAGAGAAGCCATTGAAATTCATAAACATCAGCACAACTTTAACAGAAAAGAAGAGAGTTTAAGAATGAATAAGGCTTGGCTTCCTGTCCTAAAAACCTCCAGACTAACAAAGACTATAGTCAACAATAGCCATGGAGATTAGCTTTGGACTTCACACATTAACAGATCACTTCAGGATACAATGGTTCCATATTAACATACCACACCGTCATTAGCACATTATCTTGATACTTACAGGACAATGATTACCACATTACTTTTGCAGGACAATGACTCAGCTCAAACCCAACCCCTTTCTGACTATATCTTCCTACACACTTGACACTGAGAGACACTGTCCTTCAGTGTTACTCCTCTAAAGATGCCTGCCACAGCTGCTGGCGAAACGTCAGGAAAGAAAATTCCAAGACCACGGTTACACAGCCCAGATAACCTACAAGAACCAATGTGCAGATATCTAATTAATTGGCTTATTTCTCTTTGACAGAATTCACAAGAGACCCACAGCCAATCAACACTCCATATTTGAGCTGACAGACTGTCAGCCTGCTGAAGGGAACTAAGTCAGAAACTTTAGACTGCCACAGCAGGGGTGGTGTTGGGGTTTAGGGAGGCTTAAATTCCTGCTGGAAGTTCTGAGAAGGATAAAATCATCACAAAATTCACTGCAGCTGCAGAAAAGAATGCTTGAAAAGCCACTCCATCCTCTTGCAATCTAAAAGCTGGACTGGATTCCCCCCCCTAAAATGTTAGCTTCTTTTTCCAGCACAAATTACTGGGAAGCACAGTGAGGTACTCTTCAGTCTGTCTTACAAAAGAGGATAAAGGAGCACGGTTGCTCCCCTTTGCACCTTCAAATCTATATAACTTGTCATGCTGGAAGTGAGGTTTCTGAAAAATGTGATAAAAGATATGCTTGTCGGGTCTGAGTTACCCAGGCATGAAAAACACCAAGACCCAGCCATTAAGAAAGCCATCAAGCTGCTTTTTCTACCTTAATCTTCACACTTGCCATGTATGCGAACGACAGTTACTCAGCCTGGCTGAAAAATCCTTGGATGAAGGGAAAGTATAGTCCTTGCATATCCTAGTCAATCTACTAAGGAACTTTATTTTTACAGTGTATAAAAACACTAACAAAAACATCCTAAAAGTGTTTTATCCTGATTTCCACCCAAGCAAGGCTCCTAAGATAAATACCATCTCCATCAGGATCCGGATGACAACCGTAGTTGAAAGACAAGGCACAGCCTCTTTCTGTCACCTGGTAAGGAAAGCAACTCTCAAAAACATCCACTCCTCTTTCAATTAACTCCAGCACTTCATCTGGCCTGCCAATACCATGGATGAGCCTGTAAAAGATACAGAGAAAAAAGCCATGGTCAGAAGTGATCGGGTTTTATGGCAGCCTATTAATTCTGTTTCTCTCTCCACATATATCTTTGTGGGTATAATTTAAAGATGTAGAGAAGCTGGAACATGTCCAGAGGAGGGCAACAAAGATGGTGAGGGGTCTGGAGACCAAGTCCTATAAGGAAAGGTTGAAGGAGCTGGGTATGTTTAGTCTGAAGAGAAGACTGAGAGGGGATATGATAACTATCTTCAAGTACTTGAAGGGCTGTCATTGTCACAGGCAACCATGTGTGAACAGGATTTTGATATGAAAACATGTCCCATTAGGCTTCATAAGGATAGAAATGTGTTAAAATGTGTTAAAAAGATGTTATGTCACTTCATAGACTGGAACACCTTTGACTGTATAAGCTCAAGGCTTACTTGTTATGCTGTAGAATCCAACCCAAGATTCTGCTGCTATAATCATTTAATACAGCTGTCACAGCTAAAGGTCACAGCTGCAGGTGTGCTCATCTGATTAAATAAAACATACTGCTTGACAAGGAATGATAGACAAGGTCATATCTACTAACTACTGCAGATGGCAGTCAAGTGTATAGTTCTGCTTATAAGGCCTATTGATTAACTACTGGCTAAGTTACTGTTTATTTATAGAATGCTTTAGCTAAGGGACTCTAGAACCAAAGTTGACTGGACCTATTCCAGCACATCTCCAAGATAAAGGCTCTGAAAAGATATAAATAGAGACATTTCTCTGACTACAAGTTAGAGAAGATCCTGATGGTCTAAACCTACTGACCTATGGACTTCCTCCATCTACCAAAGATGTAAAACCTTGGCAGCCTAATTCTTGCGTGAATTAGGAATCTGATTCTTGCGTGAATTGGGAACAATCATTTATACTTGTCTCTAAGTCTGGAGAACTCTCACAGAGAGAGGTATTATGCCACACAGTCTGTCTTTCTGAAGACTGATTGTCTGAGATAACTGTCTATACAATGCTTCATCCTAAATATGTGATGAAGACCCTTAATCTAAGGATTATAAGGGTATGGATCTTATCATACTTGAGTATGGTGTCACTTATAGAAGCCATTGGCCAAATATAAGTCCTCATAAGATTTATCTTATGTACAGACTTCCTAGTTCTGACAGTCAAGATGTAAATGCAGCTTCTCTAAGAAGCCCACTACCAGAGCATATTCCAGGGGTTTCTCTACACAAGGAGGAAGCACTGAATATACTCTGCAGTCAGTTCTAAGACTGAGGTCTCACACAGAACTGTCTGACATACACATGCATACACAAACATGCATCACAGCCAACAATGGCTAACACATAGAATTACTCCAATTGGAATACATATAATTGGAATACATGGATGGAGATCCATGGAGCCTTAAGCTCTTAAACTGAACTATACTCAGTACTCTTTAAGACTGGCACTGCCAGAGAGATTGTAGAATAGAGTTTATACTCTATAATGTTAAGCTTTACACATAGCTTCAAATATTGATTAATTACAGTACCCAAACCATCAAGGTGGCTCTTAGCTATACAGCAATGCTTACAGCAAAGCATACTCAAAGATGGCTTTCACATAGCCTTATCTAATTTCAACATGGGCTTCAGACCCATAAACCTCAAACATATAGAGACTCTATGGTCTCATGCCTTCAGTCACAAACAGACTGCTGGAAGAGCTATAGTATCAGCTCTAACATGAAACTATGGAACCAAAGAGATCGCTCCTACCTTTACAACTACTAAAGGCATTGAAATAACAGAGTAATAAAATAAACAAGAACCAACAGAGTAATACTTAGAGAATACCTGAAGGAAATCTAACTATTCTAAGTGAACTTATAGAATCCTTACAGAAGCTCTGCTATGACATGACTGGGTAAAGTATGTCTTATATTTAAATAAATTGAATTAGAATACTTATTCAATGCACTAACCATTATTTTACAAGATTTCTGTAAACTGTATTATTTCCTGAATGAAATACGTACTTGGGAAACTCTCATATAGAGTCATAGAGATTGTTGATATTGCTAATATTGCTTGCATACATAAGATAGTATTTTGTTCCTGTTGAACTAACTAATATAGTTTTTATTTCTGTAACCATTTACATGTATATATTTTATGTGAAATAAATAGTATTTTATTCATATATTCTTTTCATATTTTTACTGGAACATTTCAAGAGAAAGTCTATCTCACAAGAGGTGGAAAGTGTTGATCCCTGCTTAGTGGGTAACAGGCTGAATAAGATAAAATATCGCTTTTCAGGAAGGGGTCGATTCTAAGAGCTTAGTTACTTTGACGGCACGGACCGCGACATCATATAGAGGATGGTGCCAAGTTGTTTTCTGATGCCCCAGAAGGTCGGACCAGAACCAACAGGTTGAAATTAAATTAAAAGAGTTTCCATCTAGACATCAGGGAGAATTTTCTAACAGTCAGAGCGGTTCCTCAGTGGAACAGGCTTCCTTGGGAGGTGGTAAGCACTCCTTCTCTGGAGGTTTTTAAGAAGAGGCTAGATGGCCATCTGTCAGCAATGCTGATTCTATGACCTTAGACAGATCCTGAGGGGGGGGGCATCTTGGCCATCTTCTGGGCATGGAGTAGGGGTCACTGGGGGTGTGGGGGGAGGTAGTTGTGAATTTCCTGCATTGTGCAGGGGGTTGGACTAGATGACCTGGTGGTCCCTTCCAACTCTATGATTTGTGATTCTAAACTGCACAAAGCTTATTAGTTAACTCATAAACACACAATAATAACCAATCCTAAACATTACATGGCATGATAACAAAACAAATCAACAACCATCTCACCACACACATACACAAAGTAACAAACCTACTAAAGCATCTCTCCAAAAACCTAACAGACAGCCTCACATTCTTTCCTAAGCACCTGGAGAACTAGCATCACTGGACTTTATCTGAGAGTTGTTCTATAATGCACAGAACCACTAATAATGCACGTAAGAGGCCCTGGCCCTGCCATACCGTAAGGGTTAAAGGAAACATAAGATATACTTTCATCTAAGTAGGACTCAGATTGTATAAAGGTTTATAGTTCAACGGCAGCATAAGCAAAGGACCAAGTCTGGGGACTCCTTGGGTTGCATTCTCCTTCCCCTTCCCAGGTTGCATTTGAGGGAAGGAAGGTGGGGAAGGAGCTATAATGGCAAACCATGATTTGTTCTGTGTGACTCACAGAACTCATGTCACAAGTGACACAAATAGCACAAAGTTCATTGTTTATTCAGTTTTACTTCCATAGCACCTTCAGTGTATAAAGCAAGGTTACAATGCTGAGGATGCCTGTTTTTTGGTTTCTAACACAGGCCTTCCATTTGAAGTCAGCCTTAAGATGGCACAAGCAGTCTCTAAATCAAACCCCTGAGAAGTACCAACTAACTACTTGTAAAGAGTCTCTTAACTCAGTGACTGTACTGAATGCAGGGCCGGATCTTAAGAGATGGCGAAGTGCAAACTCATTTCATTCTATTTGCCCATGCCAAACATTCTCGCTCTTTAGCTAGCTTGCATAAAAATTGATGAGACTCAACAGTACTTGCCAGAGTAGTGGTGGTGGGGAAAGGCAATTAACCTATTTGCTGATCTTGCATGGAGCAGGGGTTGGACTAGATGGCCTGTATGGCCCCTTCCAACTCTAGGATTCTATGATTTTTGGGACCTTTCTGGATAGAAGAGCCATGCTCCTCCAAAACGGAAGAAAAACCACCAACCACAAAAAGATGTATGGTATTGATGGCTTCTTGCATATTTCTCCTTCATGTACCCATCGAGGTCACATTAGCTCATTTTATTCAAACTATTTTTTTTTTCAAATGCATGTTCCCAACAGCCAGCACTAAAACGTTCCCCAGGGGACTTGACAATACAGCTGGATTCACCCATGCTTCTTGCGTTATTATTAGCGATGGCAATACTAGACTCCAAATTCAGCTGGCAGCTTTGTCAAAGATCTGGGAGGTGAAGAAACAGCATTTTGCTCTCCCGCAGGAATGGTGGCAGTGCTGACAACTGTATAAGCTAATTTAGGTCAATACGCATAGAACATGGCTGGAAAAATATATAGTGCAGGAACAAATTGCCTTTTTAGTGCTGACTTTCTCCCGCCCCGTTGTATAATTAAACTCAGGCTCTCGGAAACTACCAGCACAAGTCGTTGTACTTTTATGCTTCTGTGATAGTAAACGACTATCCGGTTAACAAAGCAATTATGGACGCAATTAACAACTGCAATTGCCTAACTGCAAATCTTCTAGCAGCATTCAAGGTTGCTTCTCATTAAAAACATTTTGATGTTGGTCAATATTTGACAGGGGTGCTTGTCTTCACCACCACTGTTGAAGCTGCCACCTACCTAAGTGGAGGACAACCAGGAAGAGGAGGGCAGCTGGGTCAGAGGAAGCTGAGGCAGCAGGCGGTTGTGGGACCGTACAGTGTCTTGTCCCACTTGGCTAGCTGGGCAGACAAGAAGAGTGGGAAGCCATCCCTGGCCAAGGAGGACAAAACCCTAACTACCTCAGAAGCAAATGGTTTGGTGTAGAGAGCCAGCGTGGTGCAGGGTTAAGAGCGGCGGACTCTGGTGAACCAGGTTTGATTCCCCAGTCCTCCAAATGAAGCCGGCTGGGTGACCTTGGGCCAGTCACAGTTCTCTCAGAACCCCTCTCAGCCTCACCTACCTCACAAGGTGCCTGTAGTGTGTGTGTGGGGGAAGGCAATTGTAAGCTGCTTTGAGACTCCTTATGGAGAGAAAAAGCAGGGTATAAAAACCAACTCTTCTTCTGTCCAGAGGAAGGCACAAAGATGGTGAGGGGTCTGGAGACCAAGTCCTATGAGGAAAGGTTGAAGGAAGTGGATATGTTTAGCCTGAAGAGGAGAAGACTGAGAGTGGATATGATAACCACCTTCAAGCACTTGAAGGGCTGTCATATAGAGGATGGTGCTGAGTTGTTTTCTGTTGCCCGAGAAGGTCGGACAAGAACCAACGGGTTGAAATTAAATCAAAAGAGTTTCCGCCTAGACATTAGGAAGAATTTTCTAACAGTTAGAGTGGTTCCTCAGTGGAACAGGCTTCCTCGGGAGGTGGTAAGTGCTCCTTCCCTGGAGGTTTTTAAGCAGAGGCTAGGTGGCCATCTGTCAGCAATGCTGATTCTATGACTTTAGGCAGTTCATGAGAGGGAGGGCATCTTGGCATCTTCTGGGTATGGAGTAGGGGTCACTGGGGGTGTGGGGGAGGTAGTTGTGAATTTCCTGCATTGTGCAGGGGGTTGGACTAGATGACCCTGGTGGTCCCTTCCAACTCTAGGATTCTATGATTTTGTTAAAGGCACCAACCCCCGTTGCCTGAGCTGCTGCCATTAAAGCCTGCAAAAAGCAGCAGCCATTCTACTGCTCTTCACAAGCTTGGTCAGGCTATTCTTGGAGGGCAGAAGTCTCTTAACCACAGGATATAGTCCAGCCCAAGCAGCTTGCCTGGGAAGCAGGGAGAACAGGGGAAAGCCTGCTGAAGTGGCTCCAGCCCCTCTCCCAACATACCTGCCCCAAACCCCTTTTAGAGGTGAAACCCGCTTCATGCTGCTTAGTTCAAGCTAGGGACAAACAATTCTCCAAGGCAGGCGAGTGTTATGATGAAGTGTTATGGGACAAGGCTGGTGGGGAACAGCCACCTTCCTACCTTCCATCCCTGCAGCCCTCTCCACTGCCTGTTGGGAACTGGAGCATCCCCAAGCCAAGCCAGCCACCTGGACAATCCAGGTAATGGAGCCACTGAAATATGGAGTGCTGCATAAAATATGGTTGAGTATCATGAAGCAATTAACATGCATGTGATGTTGCTGAGGAAAAGCACTGTAACTTCTCCCCACACCCTGCACTACGCCTGCATACTGTGAAGTTGTGGTGCTGAAAACACATACCCTCCTGAAGAGGGAGTAGGATTTTTTTTTTAATGCTGCCAAAGGCCATTACATTTTTAATTGTCTAGATAAGCCCTAAAGGTAATATTTTTTACATCCTGCAGAAATAAGTTAATAGTCTTCAGCCATTGAAAAAGGTGTGTGCGCAAGTGGGGAGGTTAGTAGAAGAAATGCAATTTCCATGTAAAACAGACATGTAGATCTACCAACTCCAGGCAAACACAAAACAGCCCTTTTCCATATGTTTACTTTGCAAGCATGGCACAACATTATTGTAGGATAAACAACATAATATGGTACCCATCACACAATATGAATACCAATTTTTAATACAATTTCTATACATGAATTTTTTGCAAAAAGCAATGGATTGTTCATTTTAGCAGCAATATATAACATAGTGTAAATTGATGTAAATATAGAATATATTTCTACCAATTTGTCATATAGTCTTTAGTCTATTATACATATAAACAAACAGGAATATAACTGGTAATTCATCAGGTACAGATTTCAAAGAAGGGACAAAGATATTGAATTCTTTGCTAGGTGTTTATTTTGCTAACAAGCCAAAGCTTTCTTAATGTTTTCTTATCAAATTGAAAACTACTAGGCATATCAGATGGAGACATCATCAGGTGAAATTTTCTTGTCTAATTGCAATCTGCTAGGTATGCCATTAGAATTGAGCTAATTGAGATAATGGATTATACTATTCTTATGTCAAACAACCCCACCTGAACCTAATAGAAACCTGAAAACACAGATGTGAAATCAGCAGGTAACACATTAAGAATGAAGAATGCAGCATGAGAGATGTTTTTGTATACAGAAGAATTCCAGGTAACATAGCTTATAAATGTATTTGTGGGAAAGCAACATATTCTGTTTAAAGTCACTTTCATCAGGACTATTTTCTTACAGAAAGGCATGATTGAACATTGCTTTGTATTTCTTTTATCAATCTATTGGGTCATTTAGCCATGACTTCAACAAGGTAATTAAAAGTGTTTACTAATTTTTGTTTTTAATTTTTTTAAATTGCCATAGAGTAAATCCAATTATAATATTATTATTGGAAATAGATAAGAATGTACTGATGAAGGTTTTAACGAAACAAGAATAACCCAGGAACTTGTCTACACCTGATGATTTCTCTGACATACCTAGCAGATTCCAATTAGACAAGAAAACTTCACCTGATAATTTCTCCATCTGAAATGCCTAGTAGTTTTCAATTTGATAAGAAAACATTAAGAAAGCTTTGGCTTGTTAGCAAAATGAACACCTAACAAAGCATTCAATACCTTTGTCCCTTCTTTGAAATGTTTACCTGATGAATTATTACCTGTAGTCCTGTTTGTTTATATGTATAATTAGTCTATCATAAGACTATATGACAAATTGGTAGAAATATACTCTGTATTTACATCAATTTAACCTATGTTATATACTGCTGCTAAAATCAACAACCCATTGCTTTTTGCAAAAAATGCATGTATAGAAATTGTATTAAAATTGGTATTCATATACAGTGTGATGGGTACCATATTATGTTGTTTATCCTCGATATGTCTGGCACCCACATTACCCATTCTTTAAATTAACAAAATTATTGTAAACATACACAGATGCTGCTTGTTTGTATAAGCAGACCCTGAAACACCCCCTAAATGCATCATGGTCAGTAATTCTCAGGTCTGAAGTAAGCTTATGTCTATCTATACGACTAACTGTACATTGATTAGGTTGTCAGAATATTTTTTTTACAGATGCATTGGGAAATATTATTTGATCTATTCTAAGTTGTGGTTTTTAATACTAACAGCTGAAATCAAGTGTCATTTGGTGAACACTTTCATTACACTGCCAAAGAATACCAGAACAATCTGTATGCTGTCCAATCTTGTATTTACATCCTTTTTCGCTGATAAGAGATCAAAACGAACTGAGGAACAGTTTAGTGGCATGATTAAGAATCCAAGTCTTTTTCCTCCCCTTTTTTTGACGTACCTTAACTTAGGAAAGGCCTTTTTTTTTTTTTTTTTTTTTTGCAGATGGTACAATTTGGATTCAGCTACAAGAAAACACAGAACTATAAAGACTAACAACATTTCTGGCAGGGCACAAGCTTTCATGAGCCACAGCTCACTTCTTCAGATACCATACCCTGCCAGAAATTTTGTTAGTCTTTAAGGTGCTACTGGACTCTTGCTCTTTTCTACTGTTAAAGACAGAGATGGATGAGCTATCCATCATGATCCAGAACTATAAAGTTGGACAGCAGGGAAATGAGTGAACTAGTTATAATCTTTACTCTGTTGATGAAAAGATACTGTATAGCTGAACCCATATCTGATTACTGTCTCCAGAGTTACAGCTAATAAGTGACCAAAAACTTGATTTTCAGAAGCACATAACAGAATGTCCAATAACGTATCAAAGGTTAGCTGTGGCAAGAACAGTTTGAAGTGATTATCTACACAAGAAAGGTGGGCTTCTGATCAGATCTGAACTTCGTTCTGACCTTGGTTTATCATCTGGAAGTTCTGCTATAGCAGAGGACAAGAGTTCCAGCTTGGTGTCCTTGGCCATGGCATTTCCCTGGAAGCCGTCTAGCAGGAAGCCACCCACCGGGCGCTTGGCAGTCTCCCTGGCAGATCGCAGCCTCTCCTCCAACAGGTCCCCACCTTCAATAACACCGATCATCACGCTCTCTTGCAGTTCCTAATTTTGGAGAAAGTTACCAGTTTGAGAAAGACTGCTTTTATTTTTTATCCCTTCTTCTCAATAGACTCAAGTTGGTTAACCGAACAACTACTAGTTGCAAGCACACAGAAACACCAGTCCATTAACAAGGTAACAGCAAACATGCAAGCTAGGACCGCAAGCTAGGACCACAAATTAGAAACTAACAAGAGATTAAAAGCAGAAAGCGAAGGTATTTTAAATCTTTCTTGCCAATATTCCTGTGCCAGTGATATTTGACACTGATAAAGAGAATGGACAGTGTGAAACACTGGAGTTAAAGCAATGAGCTGGAAGACAGAAGGAGCTTCTTTATCAATGTCCCTCATTTTCTCTTTACCTCACAAAGAGTAATGCTAACCTACTTTTATAAATATACACTGGTGATTAAATGAAAGAGTTGAAGTACATACAGTGTAATAGCAAGACCATACTCAGAGTACTTTAATGACCTTTTTAGGAGGCTGCTGTACATATCAAGTTCCTCCCCGCCCAAAGTATAATGAAAACCTCACACTCCTTTCACTATTCAGATATTATCAGTGTCTCCACATCCCACCCCCATCAAAAAGATGCGGCAGACATGAATTGGTATTTGACTTAGGTTTATGTTGTGCTGTGTTTTCATTAGTAGAAAAGAGCAAGAGTCCAGTAGCACCTTAAAGACTAACAAAAATATTTTCTGGCAGGGTATGATCTTTCGTGAGCCACAGCTCACTTCTTCAGATACCATGTGGTTTCATTGCTATTAATCTTTGTTGCAAGATGCTTTGAGCAGGGTATAAGTGTTTTAAATAAACAAAAAGCTGCACACCATTTCTGGCACAGAAACTAGTCTCCAGGTGAGAAGGTGTGGCACCAATTAGTGTTTCTTGGGAGGAAAAAATGCCCAGGCTTGCAGTGCACTGTGAGGACTTGGAGAGGAAGAAGAAGAAAGAAAGGAAGAAGAAGGAAGAATAAGGAAGGAGAAGAAACGAAGAAGGAAGAAAGAAGGAGAAGGAGAAAGAAAGGAGAGGGAGGAAGAAGACGAAGAAAGAAGACAAAGAAGAGTTGATTTCTATATGCCAACCTTCTTTACAACTTAAAGAAGAATCAAATCGGCTTACAAATCACCTTCCCTTCCTCTCCCCACAGCAGACACCCTGTGAGGTAGGTGGGGCTAAGAGAGCTCTAAGAGAGCTGTTACTAGCTCAAGGTCACTCAGCAGGCTTCTTGGGTATGAGTGGGGGAAACCAACCCAGTTCACCAGATAAGCTTCCACCGCTCATGTGGAAGAGTGGAGAATCAAACCCGGTTCTCCAGATTAGAGTCCACCACTCCAAACCACCACTCTTAACCACTACACCACGCTGGCTCTCCAGGATTTGTGCTGTGGAATTTAATGTAGTAAGTACAATAAAGAATGCCAAGCTTACTTTCAGTCCTACTCAATGCAGGTAGTAGAAAAGGGTAAGAGTACAGTAGTACCTTAAAGACTAACAAAAATATTTTCTGGTAGAGTATGAGCTTTTGTGAGCCACAGCTCACTTCTTCAGATACAGCTAGAATGAGAATCCATCTGTCTTTAAGTAGAGGAGAGTGAATTCAGACAAGCATTAGTATGTAAATGTTAACAGTATGTAAATATGAATAGCAGGCATGATGGGATTAGGTGTGGTATGCGGAAGAGTCTGTGATGTCCAGGGGAGAGATGGGTGTGGAGAAATCAGCATTGGTAATGAGCCAGAAATGCAAGGTCTTCATTCAGTCCAGGCAAATGCATTGACTTTAGTTTGAATATCAACTGTAATTCAGCAGTTTCTCTTTCCAATCTTCTTTTGAAATTCCATTGTAAGAGAACTGCTACTCTTAAATCTG
This sequence comes from Euleptes europaea, assembly GCF_029931775.1. Taxonomy (NCBI): domain Eukaryota; kingdom Metazoa; phylum Chordata; class Lepidosauria; order Squamata; family Sphaerodactylidae; genus Euleptes; species Euleptes europaea. The sequence goes on from NC_079323.1 coordinate 31,520,838, forward strand.
CAACAGAATGTTCTGGAAGGTTGAAATGTTCTCCCACTGGTTTTTGAAAATTGTGGTTTCTGATGTCAGACTTATGTCCATTTAATCTTTGTCTAAGAGACTGACCTGGGAGTTCTCTTACAAAGGAATTTCAAAGGGAGATTGGAAAGAGAAACTGCTGAATTACAGTTGATATTCAAACTAAAATCAATGAATTTGCCTGGGCTGAATAAAGACCTTGCATTCATGGCTCATTACCAATGCTGATTTCTCCACACCCATCTCTCACCTGGACATCACAGACTCTTCTGCATACCACACCTAATCCCATCACGCCTGCTATTCACATTTACATACTGTTAATTTACATACTAATGCTTGTCTGAGTTCACTCTCCTCTACTTAAAGACAGATGGATTCACATTCTAGCTGTATCTGAAGAAGTGAGCTGTGGCTCACAAAAGCTCATACCCTACCAGAAAATATTTTTGTTAGTCTTTAAGGTGCTACTGGACTCTTGCCCTTTTCTACTACTGCAGACAGACTAACACTGCTACCCACTGTGAATTATCAATGCAAGTAAAGAGTGAACAATTGTGTAAGAGAAAGATGCACAGACAGCTTAGTCTTGTACGTCAGTCCGGTTCTGTAGATAAACACAGGGCTCCAGAACTGTCCACGCTGTCCTGCCACTCTGCTCCAAACATTAGATCATCTGTGCTCTGAGCAACTTGCTAGGCTCAGCACAAAGCAACTGCTGCGATAATGGCCCACACAGATTTAGCTCTTACTGGAAACTCCTCTTGCAGTTGTAAGCACTCATCCAAAAAGGAAAGCGATCGATCCACAGACTTCTTGGCTCTCTTCTTGGAGACTTCGGCGGCGATAGTATCTCCATCAGAGAGACACTGGAACCAGTCTGGCTGGAGAGCCCGTTGAAGGGCCATGAACTTTGATGGTGTCATTTCCATCCTCCCTCCAGACCCCCATATGGAAACTGTCTGTCAGAGACAAAGGAAACATAGTGAGTTTTAGTAGTGACCCTTCCATGTTTATATATTATAATCTATAAGTGTACTTGCTGGCTTTGAGCAACTTTGATTTTTTTCCCTATATAATCACAGATCTGATTCCTGTCTGAAGCAAAGACAGAATCAGCAAGATGCAATTGTCAAAGAATGCCTTCTGTATTATGAAAATGATCTTTGGCAACAGAGGACAACTTGGCAGGATTCTGTCTCTACCAGAAATATTCTATCTCCTAATTTCAAACAACACTCTGTTGCTATCAGGGGAGATAACCAGTTAATTGGAACCAAATTGCAAAATAGGGGGGAATTGGCCAGGAATTTGTTATTCTCCAAATAACGAGAATTTGGTGTTTTTTGGATTGGGTAGAGAAGGGGGACTCTCCAGCCAAGAAAGTCACAAATTTTTTAGTAATGTTCACTTTGAAGAAGCAAAGGCTTACAAACCCATTCTTGATGAATGATCATGAGATGATGAATGCTAAGAAATCACTGAAAGATGGTTCAGTGGGGACCATCATAACACAATGAATACCTGTACGAGGTGTTACAAAAGGATTGCAGGAGCTCAATATTGAGTTGCAGTTCTTTCTAACATATAATTTTACCCTCAACTATCTCTCCAAAGTGAAAGTCCACTCAGGAGACATATGGCCAGTTCACACAAGCATATTGTGTAATCACTGCATGTGTGAAGCAGCCATCACTGCTAGAACACTATAGACTAGTCTTTCCTATGCTCTCATATTGTCTCTATTGTCTCTCAAAGACAATATTTTTTTCAATGAAGGTAGCTTGTGCAATCAGCTGATAGTCACAAAATAATTCCACATGTGTGCGACTCAGAATCCAAGATCTTCTTCAAAGTAACCATCATTGAAATAAGAATACCACATCTCACAAGAATGATGTAAGAACTGATAGAGATTGGACAAATGCTGCTGTGTCCTAGGGCACCCAGAGGAACTGTGGGAAAACAACAAACTTAATTTTTTTATTTAATTCAGCAAACTTGTTAGTGCAAAACATTTACTTTGGGTAGTGATGGATGAGTGTTTCCTTGGGGGCAGAGGACTGAATCCTCCCAACCTGTCCACTAGTAGAAGCAGGATGAGGGGGATCTTCTGACCCCAATCCCAAGGATTACTGGGACTTGCATGTACAAACAGCGATGTGGGATGAGGCAGGGAACTGAGTTTGACCTGCCTTTTTCTCATGCTAGTAGAACAGCTCGTCAGATCCAGTCATTACGCTTTCAACTTTTTCCCATTATGGGACAGCAAATTATATAGAGGTTTTGGGGGCCGCACCAGGAGCCAGAGGTCTGGCCCGGATTTGGCCTTGTCCATCGGGGATGGGGGGAGAGTTCAGGAGAAGGCCACTGGCGGTGTGCCTCTCCCTCACAGTTCCCGATGGGCAGCAGCTGGTCAGGCAGACAGCAGCAGCAGGCCAGGAGGAGCCGGCTTCACTCCACACCACGTGGAGTGTGTGGGGTGTAATGGCAGCGGCTAGCTGTGCACCAGGCGTCTGCGCAGCCCACCGTTTGAATGGGCCAATCAGGGCCCAGGTGCCTCGTTCCTCCCTGGCCGGTGGCAAAACAGACCTGAGGTTTGCACTCGGGGATGCCAGCCAGGTATTTATCACCTGCACTTCTCCTAGCCCAGCCAGTCCTCTGCTAACTCCTAATTTATATATACATATTCTGTATGCTGACTATGCATGTTTCTGTGCATGTACTAACAGACCAGTTCGTGTATTTATTCCAGCAATTTTTTTTTTGCCATCAAGTCACAGCTGACGTATGGCGACCCCATAGGGTTTTCAAGCAAAAGAGATGTACGGAGGTGGTTTGCCATTGCCTGCCTCTGTGTCACGACCCTGGTATTCTTTGCAGGTCTCCCATCCAAATACTAGCCAGGGTCAGGGCTGAGTGTGACTGGCCCAAGGTCACCCAGCAAGCTTCCAGGGTGCAAGTGTGTATTCGAACCTGGGTTTCCCATGTCCTAGTCCGACATCTTAACCACTACACCATGCCTAGCTAATTCTGCGTGGCCACTCTCCTCTCTAACACAAGCACAAGAACTGAAGTCACAGGAACTGTCATCACAACATGACCTCCAGCTTTTCATTTGGACCCTGAGGAGTGGAAGGGAAGTCACTAAGAGCCAGTGGGGACATTAAGTATTAAAAAGGCCCAAGGACCTTGTTCTTGTTTGGAGGTTCTAGCAGGGGAGCGCAGCTATCGTATACCCTTGACCGAAGAACGGTATACTCCTTCTATCTGGGATGGCCATCATCTTCCTCCGAGCATGCAGCTTTGGGAGGGCTGCACATGGAGCGGTGAGGGAGGGGACACTCGCCTAGCCAGCCAGATCAGCTGAATCAACCCTGGCGATCAATGGGGTGACAGATGTCGCATCCAGATCGCCCTCACATCCAAAAAGGCCCAAGGGGGAACACAGAAATTGCTGATGCAGATCCCCCCCAATATAGACATTGTTCTTCATCATCCTCTCTCTCACACCCCCTTTCATTTTATTATTATGAACATGAAGCACCATATACCACTGGGTAATCTTCTGTGCTTCTGTTTTCGTGAGTGTGGTAACTACCTGTTATTCAAGCACTGTCCTTCTGTAGGGTCACATGCAGGCCTGAAAGCTTGAGCGATTACAGCTGCTATGACTGCAGGCATACAAGTAAAGCCCATCTGCAGATAATTAAATGCAGCGAGTATAAGGAGGCACAGTTGAACTGAGGAAGACTTCAATGCTTTAGCTGATTCTCAATTTTAAAATTAAGACAAACAATTAACATAGGTTTCATTACGTCTGCTAAAATCCACAGCCTCTTGTTCTCCTGGGCAATCACTCTAGCAACTATCACTCATATTGACGTTTCCACATCTACTCTTTCAACCAATGAAAAAAGGTGTGCATACATGCTGTCTTTGCAAATTAAAAAAGCATAAGGTTTAGGCAAGTACAGAGTAAAGTACAGAGTCCCCTGTGCAAGCACCGGGTCATTACTGACCTACTGGGTGATGTCACATCCCAACATTTACTAGGCAGACTCTGTTTATGGGGTCGTTTGCCACTGCCTTCCCCAGTCATTTACACTTTACCTCCAGCAAGCTGGGTACTCATTTTACTGACCTTGGAAGGATGGAAGGCTGGGATCTACATATAAAGTGTAGAATCACAGGACTTAGAAGATTTATATTATCTTATTCCATGTAGTGAAGTATTTGTTTTCTTGAAAAATCCTCACCTTATTTCACTTTCAAGTTAAAACAAGATCCTAATCTTTGTTAGGGTAACAGACAAAAATGTTCTGGAAGGTTCTGCAAAAGGCTGAGTTCTGAGGCTTTGTGCTCTGAATGGTTACATGGTTCTCTCTCGAGGCTTTCAGTCGCAATTCCCTAACTCGTATAGACTTCTAGCTGCCACACTACTTCCCACAAAATGATTTTGAAGGTCCTCTAATTCTGTAAAGTTTCTGTAAAGCACAGTATGCTAACTTTCCTGGCCTAATTAAAAAAAAAACTAGCCTTGAAAACACCTTTTGAGAGGTCACATTACTCCCCACTGATTCCTTAAAGTCCTAGAGGAGAAGAGCACAGCCAGAAGCCCAAGAGACTCCATGTGTTTGCTCACCTTTTAACACTGAAGTGTCAGAAAATGGTCATGTTGACTGTACTGAAGAAACAAGTTGATATGGTTGCAAAAAAGGCATTCGTCCATCCTCCGCTTAGCTTGGAAGGTGGCCCTCTGCCTTGATTTGGCTGACCTGGCAGTGTGGAGACTTGCTATGGGTATCTTGAGGCTAGACTACTGTAATGCATTCTACATGGGTCTGCCCTTACAGACAGCTCGGAAACTGCAGATGGTACAGAACACCATGTCCCAGTTACTACTGGGTGCTAAATGGAATCTATGTATGACTTCTACTCTCCAGACACTCAATTGGTTACTGATTAGTTACCAGGCTGAACTCAAGGTTCTGTCACCAGCAAAGGTGTTAATGGCAGTGGATCTATGTACCTGTAGGACTGCTTCTCCAGCTATATTCCACTGCAAAAGCTTTGCTCATCACAGCAAAGCCTTCTGAAGGTGCAAAATGTGCAAAACAGAATTGTTCAGGAGGGCATTCTAACAGAACAGAGCTGTGGTATAATGGATCAGTCAGGAAGTGACCTCTATTAGGAATAATAGATTTTCCTCCTCCAGTTTTTCTATCCTACCCCCACTGCATCATGTTTACTTGGAATGTTTGCCATTAATCTCAAACATTGTCATATATTGTAATCCACTTGATGACTGACTGAATAGCTTTGTTTTACTAAATCTGCCTTGAGTCCTAGTGAGAAAGGCAGATTATAAATGAAAATAAATGAATACCTTGTTGTTGTTGTAGCCGGGTGGAGAGAAAACAGCTGGGTCAAGGAGGGAACAGTACACTATCGAGTCAGGCATACCTGGGCACACAATGAAAAATGTTGCCTTTTAACATGCGGGCTCAGAAGGCAGCAGAGATAATTTTCCGAGACAAATTATAGCAACAGTTAAGCACACACCATTTATCCTTCCTGGATAGAAATCCAATAGTTAATTGGTTCGCTGGTTACTGTAACATTCCAGTGAGCAGCTGTGTCCTCCCCACTTCCTGGAGAGGGAGGGAAACAACAGCAAAAAGGCTGTATTTAATAACCTCATATGTGAGATGTAACCTTTGGGTTGATTAACGTTGCTGCTGCTTACACAGCAGAGACGAAATGACAGCTGACTCGCTTGTCCCTGGAATAAACAGTCTCGGGGCCTCTGACACTCAACAGCCTAGCTTCTGGTAATTAAACTACCTTAAAGACCAGAGCTTTGAAGGATAACAAATAACAAAATTGAATAATGAGCTGCAACAGAAAAGAATGAGCTGCAACAGAAAAGAATGAAAGTCACACATGCCATGAAATGTCAAAAACTGTGTGGCGAGCCCTATCTGGTACTGCATCTGAAAGTCAGAGAAGGATCCCGAACTGTAGTTCAGTCTAAATATATCTGTTGTTTCTAAATGCTCTCTCTCTTTCACAACTATGAGTAGTTTGCCAAAACTGTTTTAAGGAAGAGCCCTGCGGGTAGGGAGAGCTGAGTGCATGAGAACATAACTGTAATTCAGCGAGGTTTTGGCATCTTGCTTACTCAAACACTCTTCACAAACACTAGCTTTGTTTTCCACTTAATTAAAGATGTGATGAGCTCAAGCTAGAGTGCAGAAGAGCGCATACATTGCATACAATCAATGAGTATTTTTAATTTAAAGATCTTTTTTTAAAAAAATCTTAGATTTCCATCTAAAAAGAAATCAGTGACTTTATCCCTGCTGCACTTGACTGAAGATACAATAGAAATTCACTGAAAAGGCACAAAATAATAATCTCCACAATTTTCCAATCCCATGACTGCAAAGCTCATTTGAGCCCACAGTGCATCGCTGCTGACTTTAAATTCATTGCCAGCAGTTCCCACATCCTATCAGCTTGACGATGTGCAGCGGCCATCATATATAGAACCAGTCTATTTGCACATGCACACAAACTGCCATGACACATCGAAAACTGGGTTTGCAACAATGCGCAACGCTATCTGGCCCAGCACCTGCTGGCCTCTTTACAGAAATTTAAAGGAGCTGGAAACCTCCATGCAACAGAACTCAAAGGGGTCACTGTGCACTATCTGGACTGGAGGTGGATTGTTAACATTACCGTTGGTTGCCAATCAAAAGTGATTAGAGCAACAGTATGATAATGCAGTCTACTTACTAGTGGGTTCCAAAGTCACTATGCCCTGATGTAATAAATTCCTCATTCTTCCAAACAAAGTTCCTAAAAACATACTAGACCCTACTGGAGTGCAACTGCTAGCCTTCCAGTATATTATACCAACACAACCTTACCTACAAACGTTCCAATTCCTTCTTTATATTCCTCCATGACCTCCTGAAGCTCTACCCTGCATCCAAACATAGAAATACAGACAAATACCATTAATTCATCTTTGAACGACAGTGTACCAAGAACAGGCCACTTGCATTTCCAGTATGTGTTATGGATAAAATATGATCGACTTAAAATTGCTGCCGTGCAATTTTACTATGGGACATAAAGCCACCATGTCTTTAGGGTTTCAGATTAAACAAAGGTTAAATATTAAAAACTACAGGAGAAACTAGAGCCAGTGATGCAAATTTGCATTGGTTTCTGATAACCAAATGGGAGCAATTAAAATTGCAATTTTTCTTTAAAAGGACTAAATTGTGTGGGTCCTGTCTACTTTAGATAGCCACACCCCATGTTTCGATTTTATGCCAATAAAGGAGATTGTTGTTGTTGTACTTTAGATAGCCTCATTCTCTATGTCCCAATGAAGGACCCAACTGAAAGTGTTCTCTAAGAACCCTATCCATACATTAGTAAGTATGAACAACTAAGAGGCACACAGAATTACTCCCATCAGCGACTTTACAATTATGGAGATCTCTTCTGTAATTGCCACCAGACACTATTCTGGTATCAGTAGCATGAATCCCACTACATGGTTCCAAAGATTTAATGGCATTCCTTTGTTTGTTTTATGCGCTCTTATGCCCAGGTTTTTTTAATTGGCTTGTTTTATTGGCATGTTTTTATTGATCTATTCTTATTTATTCAACTATTCTGGATTGTTCTATTTTGTGATTTCTTTATTGTTTGTATTGCCTTGATTGGTTTTTATTGTTTTAGTCATGAGTGTGCAAGTCTAAACAGGCACCATACAAATTCTGTAAATAAATACCGTATATACTCGTGTATAAGCCGAGTTTTTCAGCCCCAAAAAAGGGCTGAAAAAGCCGAACTCGGCTTATACACGGGTCAATACGGTAGGAGAGGGGAGAGGAGGGAGGGGGGAGGAGGGAGGAACTTACCACTGCCATGCTGCCTCGCCCGGGAGCCTTTCTCCTGCCGGCAGGGTCCTTCCTTGGCCGGGAGGCCCCTGCCGGCTGCGCCGCCGCCACCCACGCGCCCAGGCGCCTTCCTCCAGCCGGCAGGGGCTTGGAAAGGCCTCCTGCCGGCCCAGGAAGGCCGCGCCGCCGATTCGCCGTGTCTCCCGGTAAGTAGGGGGTTCAGGGGCTCTTCCCCCTCCCCCCCTTGGATGGCACTGGGGTTGGGGTGGGGTGGGGCGTATAAGCCGAGGGTCAATAAGAAATTCCCTTTACTGGCAATGCTGCGCTTTAAAATGGCGGCTGCCATTTTAGAGCGCAGGGCCCCTGCCCCAGGTCGCCCTCCCGCCGCCTCCCAGGCCCTCCCGACCCACCCCGACCCCAGTGCCATCCAAGGGGGGGAGGGGGAAAAGCCCCTGAACCCACTACTTACCTGGAGAGGCGGCGAAGCGGCGGCGGCGCGTCCTTCCTGGGCCGGCAGGAGGCCCCTCCAGGCCGCTGCCGGCCGGAGGAAGGCGCCCAGGTGCGTGGGCGGTAGCGGCGCGACGGGCAGGGGCCTCCCATGGCCCCTCCCGGCAGGGGAAAATGGCGGCGGGGGCCTGGGGGGACCAGGGCAGCCTTCCTGCGGCTGCAGAGAGGCTGCCCAGGGCCCCTCCCAGCGGGGAAAATGCGGCGGGGGCCGGGGGGGGGCAGGGCAGCTTCCCTGCGACTGCAGAGAGGCTGCCCAGGGCCCCTCCCGGTGGGAGAAAATGGTGGCGGGGGCCGGGGGGGCCAGGGCAGTCTCTCTGCGGCTGCAGAGAGGCTGCCCAAGACCCCTCCCGGCGGGAGAAAATGGCGGCGGCTCGGCGGCGGCGGTAAGTTCCCCCCTCCCTCCTCCCCCCTTCTACCGTATTGACCTGTGTATAAGCCGAGGCCGGCTTTTTCAGCCCTTTTTTGGGCTGAAAAACTCGGCTTATACACGAGTATATACGGTATATTTTCATCTAGATTTTTAAAGTTTGTTTTGAATGTTCCCTTTTGCACAGTAAACAAAAACAATTAGTAAACACTGAATTATACTGAATAAAGAGCATTATATCACAGGCAAAAACCTTTTTAAAGAACAGATTTTACAGCATACCTGTCAAACACACATAATTACTCGCAGCTCTTTTACTTAATTTTTTCAAGCAGAAGATAATTAATCACTGCATTGAAACGAGAAAATTTTACTCACAGAGCCGGAAGTGGAAGTTGTACAACAACAGGAACATCTTTGACAGTCTCCAGTGTGTCATGGGTGAGGTGTGGTGCTGATCCCATTTTGGTATAAAGCAGACAACCTGGAATATCCATGCACTGAATCCCTTTCTTGCCAAGGTTTGTCAGCATGCCGAGACGACAGCCACCAACTACTTTGGAGAGACTCAACTTCATCTTCATGAACACACCTGAAAGACCATCATCAATGAACAATTCACATGGCCATCTTTATTATTCAGCAGATGCAATATCTCTCATCAGACTTACCAGATGGAAGCATATCTGGCGTTTCACCCTGTCTAATCCAATTTATGTGGACACACTTCCCCAAACAATAGCCATCTTAGTATCTTGTAGCAAAAAGGTCAGAGGTATGATCCACCTAGAAGTCCTCCTCAGCAAAAGCACAGAAATAAGGAGCTGTGAAAAAGCAAGACATTCCCTGATTGGTTGTACCCTAGATTGCAGCATTCATTTTTGCTGGCAAAAATCTATCACTTCATAAACTGTACCAAGAGAGAAAGATGTTGGTTGAAGGTGGAAAAATCAAGCGGGAAATCTTATTTTAATGATATTTTTTGCTGAGAGTGATACTAAGTACCAGCTTTAAAAATTACACATTAATTTAAAAATTACAGAGAGAAAATTAGCACGTTGCAAAGAACAGCAGAAGCACAACTTGTACTCTAAATCCCCTCATCAACATTCAAACTGGGAACACATGTGGTCTCACTTGTGGTGAAATGGTCTCTTAATGCTTGCAATGATCTCTGGAGCCCATAGGCATGTCATGAATAATAGCTGTGAATCTTTGGGTGTTATGCTATAAGAAGGTACCCAAAAATACAAGTAAATTCACATTTATATGTAACCCACAAACTGGAGCTGAATAAAGAAAGCCCAATAAATATTTAAGGAAATGCAAGGAGAGATAAATTGGGAAAATTAATTCCAGAATACTTGAACTGAATAGCATCATTCTGTATTTGTTTCCATTTCCATGCTAAGAGACAGCAGCAGCTTTCACATAGCCCATGATAGAAAGTTTTATGGATTGTGTGGGGAAAGTGATTGTTTCTTGCTATCTTAAACCTGTAGTCAGTGTAAGACATTGCACATTCTCATTTTTTCCCCTGTTTGACACAAAAGAAAAAGCAACTTTGGATTGTTAACTCCAAAGGGGAGAGAACATACAGGCAGAAATGCCCACTATAAGCAAACTTTGTGGTCTTCTTTCCCTGCAAATTAATGCACCCTGCCTGCTACTAGAGAGAAAGAACCATCAATAACTATGAATGGACAGGCACCTTCGTGTAAGTGCCTTTTAGAACTCTTAGTATAAGGCTCCTCCAAGGAGCTCAGGGTGTCATACACTGTGTGTCCCCTCCAATATTTTATCCTCACTGCACCCCTGTGAGGTAAATTAAGCTGATACAGTGACTAGCCCAAGTTCACTTAACAAGCTTTATGGAAAAGTGAGGATCTGTCCCTGGATCTCGCAGATTCTAGTCCAACATTCTACCCTCTATAGCAGTGATGGCGAACCTTTTAGAGACCGAGTGCCCAAACTGCAACCCAAAACCCACTTATTCATCGTAAAGTGCCAGCACGGCAATTTAACCTGAATACTGAGGTTTTAGTTTAGAAAAAACAACTCATACGTTAACATCTTATGCTCACAAGCATAAAATGATCCAAACAAAGTAAGGAAAGCAATCCCAAGTGCTTTCATTGATTTAAAATTATTTGGCAGAGAATTCCACACTTTAAGGATTTCATTTTCAGAACTAACTGTACTATCCTTTGTCATCCATAAAATTAAATCATGGCAATGACTGACAAACACCATTTTCCCCATCTGCATTCTCAAAACTCTGCAGGGGGGCTTATTGTTGAGTTGTGCATCTGAGTGGCAAGTCCAAGGCAAAACCTCTCTTTCACAAATAGACAGCAACCCCCCCCCCCCATGCAGTTTTGAGAATCTGGATGGGGTAAATGTGCATCTCAGTGGCAAGTCCAAGGCAAAACCTCTCTTTCACAAATAGACAACCCCCCCCAATGCAGTTTTGAGAATCCGGATGGGGTAAATGTGCATCTGAGTGGCAAGTCCAAGGCAAAACCTCTCTTTCACAAATAGACAACAACCCCCCCCCCCATGCAGTTTTGAGAATCTGGATGGGGTAAATGTGCATCTGAGTGGCCCCCGCCCCTCGACAAGGTTGGCTGCGGCGCGGCGGAAACGTGCGCCGAGGCCGTGAGGAGGGGGACGGGCAGCCAAGGGGGTGGAGGAGGGGGCGGGGACGACTCGGTGGGCATAGCGGTGCGGCCGGCAGGGCAGCCCTCGGGGCCGAGCATGAGCAGGCGGCGGCGGATCTGGAGCGGCGCCTGGGTGGGGCGGCGGCGCTGCTGCTGCTGCTAAGGCGGAGCGGGGCAACGGAGGCAGATGGCGTCGAGGCCGCAAGGAGGGGGCGAGGGACAGGCGGGGGGTCCCGGCGGCTCCACGCGTGCCCATAGAAAGGGCTCGGCGTGCCGCTTGTGGCACACGTGCCATAGGTTCGCCAACACGGCTCTATAGCATACCAGCTCTATGCAGGAAACATGTAAAGCATTGCGCTGTAGGCACCAATGCACAAGTTATTGTAATTGCATAGATAAATGATACACTTGTACAACCACCACGGACTTGAAAAATCCTAAAATGTTCTTTTGCTCTGTGTTTGGAAGTAACTCCTTTTCATTTTCCCCTCACTTCAGACATGAATTTATAGACCGAAGAACAAACGGAAGAGCTTACAAAATAGCACAACACCGCCTCTTAGGTAGCAGAATTCTGGGCTGGGAACAAGGCGGGGCTGCATTTTTTAACCCAAAATTTTCTCTCCGTGTAGCAAACAAAAAAATGACAGGCAACAGGCAATCGCTGGATTGACTTGGGTGTGACAAAAGATGACTGCGCGAGAACAGGTCCAACTCCTGTAAGGCTCAAAAAGAGAACTCAGATTTTTAATGGTGTGATTTTATATGATCAGTCCTCTCCCTGACCTGCTCGTTACATCAGCCACAGAGTCTCAATCTCTGTAAGGAACAGAACGGAAGACAAGCGTCTACTCAGAGTCCATCTTGCTCTACAGCATGACCCTGACCAGAGAGTTGTTGATTATATATGTATATATATAAAAGAGTTGTTGATTATATATGTGTGTGTATATACATATACACACACACACACACATATATATGTGTATATATATACACATATATACACATATATATATACACACACACACATATATATACACATACACACACATATATATATATATACACATACACACACTATATGGCGGGGTGTCGTTTTGTACTTTTGCCCCCCTTCAAAAAAAATGTTGATCCGCCCCTGTGCAGATCATTCAGTACAAGGATGATATGACCCCTGCAACCAACCCCTGACTATAGCCAGGCCATTGCATTTTGGACCAATCGATGTTTTCTGGCCATTTTTGAAAGCAGCCCCAAATAGAGCACATTACAGTCATCTAACCTGAATGTGATCAGACCATAAGTCACCAGATCCCAGTGTGTCCAGATCTTGTTCTACATGTGCACATCCAGTGAAGAGCAGATTGGAGCTGACTCTAAACCCACACGTGCCGGCGCTCAATTTTACCTGAAATCACCTCCAGGAGAACCCGCCACCTTCCGGCGCGATGACTCGCTTCCTCCTCGCGCCCTCTTTCACCAATCAGAATGCTTATCGTCATCACCAAGCGGCGACGGTTAAAAAAAACGGATGTCGCCACGCGGTTGGCATGGAGACGCCGTAGGACGCTGCTCTCGCGTCGCTGTGCAGTGTGGGTCTTGTAGTTCGGGTTCCCCTCCTGCTTGCGGGGCTCCTTGCGCCGTAGAACTCCATGACCCATCACTCCCTGCGCGCTCCTACGGCAAGTCCTCTAGTGAGTGAACGCTGGAAGCTCTTTTGGCTTCTTCGATGGCGGTTATGGGACCTCGACCCGGGCTGTACCGTTGGCGACGTCTCACTCAGCCTCGTCCGAGAGAGAAGGTAGCAGGAAGGCTTCTGCCGCAGCCTTGATCGCTGTCCCCACCCTCAGCCTGTGCAGCCATTCAGTCAGGGCTCAGTGTTTATTTTATTTAGTGCCCTTTTATCCCGCGGTCAAGGAGCTCAGGACGACGGGCATCATGCTGCCCAGCTCCTTTTTATCCTCACAACAACCTTGTGAGGTAGTAGTAGAAAAGGGCAAGCGTCCAGTAGCACCTTAAAGACTAACAAGAATATTTTCTGGCAGGGTGTGAGCTTTCGTGATCCACAGCTCACTTCTTCAGATACAGCTAGAATGGGAATCCATCTGCATTCATGGCTCATGACCAATGCTGATTTCTCCACACCCATCTCTCCCCTGGACATCACAGACGCTTCCGCATACCACACCTAATCCCATCACGCCTGCTATTCACATTTCCATACTGTTCACATTTACAGACTAATGCTTGTCTGAATTCACTCTCCTCTACTTAAAGACAGATGGATTCACATTCTAGCTGTATCTGAAGAAGTGAGCTGTGGCTCACGAAAGCTCACACCCTGCCAGAAAATATTTCTGTTAGTCTTTAAGGTGCTACTGGACTCTTGCTCTTTTCTACTACTGCAGACAGGCTCATGAAAGCTCATACCCTGCCAGAAAATATTCTTGTTAGTCTTTAAGGTGCTACTGGACTCTTGCCCTTTTCTACTACTGCAGACAGACTAACACGGCGACCCACTGTGAATTATCTTGTGAGGTAGGTTAGGCTGAATGAGAATGAATGGCCCAAGGTTACCCTGCAAGCTTTCATGGCAGAGTGGTGATTTGAACCCAGGTCTCCCAGATGCTAGTCTGTCACCCTAACTCCTACGAAAGTCAATACCACCCTGTTGGAGTCCTCACTGATCCAAGCCAAGCAACGCCTTTTTTGCAAGTCAGCGCCAGAATGGAAGAGCCAATATGTGTAATGAATCAACAGCTGGGAAGACATGAGCTCAAAACCCCACTCATCCATGCAGCTCATTATTGGACTTTGCAAGAGAGCCAGCGTGGTGTAGTGGTTAAGAGTGGTGGTTTGGAGTGGTGGAGTCTCATCTGGAGAACCGGGTTTGCTTCCCAACTCCTCCACATGAGTGGCGGAGGCTAATCTGGTGATCTGGATTTGTTTCTCCACTCCTACACATGAAGCCAGCTGGGTGCCCGTGGGTTAGTCACACTCTTTTAGCCCCACCTACCTCACAGGGTGTCTGTTGTGGGGAAGGGAAGGTGATTGTAAGCCAGTTTGATTCTTCCTTAAGTGGTAAGAAAAAGTTTGCATGTAAAAACCAACTCCTCTTCTTCACCGTCTCTCAGTCTGACCAGGTTATTATTGGGCTAAAACGGCAGTGGGAAATGCCAGTGTTTTGAACGATTTGGAGAAAGGACTGATAAAAATTAGATCCCAAGGCCCATTGGGGAGCTGCTGATCCCCAAAAGAGAACCCAGCAGGAAGGGGCTTTTTCTGTTGCTTTAGTTGTGGCAGTTATGGGACCTCGGCACAAGCAGTATTCTTGGCAGCATCTCACTCAGCTTGAATTGTAAGAGCAGGTAGGAGTTCTGCCAGCCTCTTGTTGAGTTCGGACTTACAAGGGTGCACAATCTCGTATTTTTAAAGAGGCCCTTTACTTTTGTTTTAATAGAAATAATAAAGGAAATACTGTATGTTACATTTATGTAATTTTTTTCTAGCCAAAATTCAATGCTGACAGTGTGGAGCACTGGATTAAGGTAAGAGGAAATTCAGTGGTATGTAGCTTGCTTGTTATCTTTGCGGTAAATTCAATTTAATGAAATGTTATTTATATCCTAAAGGCTTCAAATTGTGCATTTGTATACCTAAGTCAGGATCATAACTTCCGAGTAATTGTGAGGTGAATTTGGGCTGTAGTGCTGTACTTCTAAGCAAGTAAATTCCATTAAAAATCATCATGCAGATTTCCACTGTGAATTCAATAAGAACATTCATCCCTCTAGCCTAATTCTGTTTGCTCTTATTGGCAATGGTTTCCCGCGCTCTCCAGCAAAGGTCTTTCTGAGACCTATGAGATCTTTTTAACTAGACTTGTTGGGGATTAAACCTGGGACCTGATGCATGCAAGGCAGTACTGCTAACTCAGCTATGAGATCTGGGCCATACACCCCTTCCTTTTATTACTGTATACATTATATTTTTAAAAATTCTTTCCTAGCAGGTGGAACAAGCCTCTGAATTTGCTGTTTCTGAGGTTTTTTCCCTAAAAAAGAAACCCTATTCTCAAAGCCTTCATGGTCCGGTGCTGGATTTGGAGTCAGCAGAGCAGCTGCAAGAGCATGATGAGGCATATGCAGAAGGTATTTTCTAAATGCAACTCTATTATCTCCAGCTACCTAAGGATACCTTCCAATGATCTGTCAGTATTCATGGCTTGTGCTCCCAAGACTTCTGTTTGGTCCACACAGAGGCTGGTACATGATCATAGGATTGTATATATCCTTTTTTGTTGCAAAGGCAGGCCTCTCTCCCCAGTGTTTTACTGCAAACTGCTTTTTGAGGATTCTTGCTCCCAGGTATGCTGGGGATTAGCTACCTGTGCTGGCATCAGCTGTGAGTGGTAATAATGAAAGGGACAATTGGGTCAGCATGGCAGCACAATTCTATAGGTGATGTTGAAGTTTGCTGATGACAAAATAACTGTCAGGAACATAAACAACAGCAATGATATAAACAGTTTTAACCAAAATTATTGTTAAAAGGTTATAAATTACCGGTGAATCCTTTGGATTATATCCTATTTTTTTATTCATCAATTTTATATCTTCTCTTAGGCTCAAGGCAGCTTAAAATAATGTAAAAATACTTCCAATAAATAAGGATAAAAATCATACCAACTTTAAAATAAATATTACGCAACTCAAAGAGACTTGCTTCAAAATGACTGTGTCTGTTTATACCATGTGTTTCTCCCCAAAGGGAACCCAAATGGCTTACATTATGCTCCTCTCCTCTATTTTATCCTCTGTGAGGCAGATTCCTTATATGGGAAGGGGGTGAAAAAACGTGGGTACGTTGTGCCCCCGCCATATTGTGGTTCTTTCCTAGTTCTGTATACTTTCCAAAGTTTAACAAATATTTTGGAAATTGTTGAATGCCATTGTCATTCTCCCCTCCTCCATTTTATCCTCAAAACTACAATCTTGTTAAGTAGGTAAGTCTGAGAGAAAAAATGAAAGTGACTGACACATGGTCACCGAGTAAACTTACATAAGAAAAGCCATGCTGGATCAGACCAAGGTCCATCAAATCCAGCAGTTTGTTCACACAGTGGCCAACCAGGTGCCTCTAGGAAGCCCACAAACAAGACAACTGCACCAGCATTGTCCTGCCTGTGTTCCAAAGCACCTAAAATAATTGGCATGCTCCTCTGATCCTGGAGAGAATAGGTATGCAGTATGACTAGTATCCATTTTGACTAGTAGCTATGAATAGCCCTCTCCTCCGTGAACATGGCCACTCCCCTCTTAAAAGCCTTCCAAGTTGGCAGCCATCACCTCATCCTGGGGCAGGGAGTTCCACAATTTGACTTCTTTGGCAGAATAGGGATTCAAACCTTGGTCTTCCAGGTCCTGGTCACATGCACCACACTGGCACTCTGTGTTCAGGCTTAGTTTACAACTTTAGCTTTTTTTTTTTTACTGTTTATGACTGTAGTAACATTGTTGACCATTTTTGTCAAAATAGCTCAAGAACTGCTCAGCGATTGGATGAATTCAAAACTGAAAATGGAACTGGCATCTGATCAAGAAGATGGTGCTGAGGATCCAGCTGCTGGCTCTGTTCGTCCCCAGGAGCCCCCTACTGGCTTTCAGAAGTATGACAAGTTTGATGGTGAGAGCTTAACTTGATTTCAGACTTACGTTTACAAGCTGATCCTGTGCATGTTTACTCAGAAGTAATTTCCCTTGAATCCAGTGGGACTTACGTCAAATTCTACCAGGTGGTTTTATTTTTATTTTAGAACATACTTTACAAAAGGAACAGAGTATCATTTACTCAGAGGGGTGAATTAAAACATTAGGACAAACAAAAAAGAAATTGACCAAAAAGAAAATCCCCAAGAACCTCCTAAATTAAACCTATGATACCATAAATACAAAAAGAAACCTGCAAGACATTATATGGTGTTGCTGTTAATTCAATTAGTAGGTTAAGGAGCAAATGAAAGAAAGATATTGTGGGGATTTTTGATGCCATTGGCAGCCATTTCTGGATTGCTATGGTTGGTTAAGCTCAATTCTGGCTTGTTTGCTTTTCTTCACTTTCATTTGGGGTTTTTCTTTCCCTTTATGTTTTGCTTTCCTTCGACATCTGGTGATCTATGTCTTTTTTAAAGAGGTGTAGTTAGTTTACAAGTACATGGCATTACCTATACTGGATATGGGGGAGTCAGTTTTGATTCATGACTACATCCCACAGGGGTTTTTATTGCTGTAGTTTGTATCATATATTCTAGATTTGTATTATTATGTGGAACAAGAAATAGAAAATACTACAGTGCAAGACTTTTTGCAGCATCTACTGCAAAGTGAAGTAGTGAACAGCGGGATATTGGAAGACCTTAGAACTGAAGATTTCAAGGAGAAGAGGAAGTCCAGGGACCCTCGAATTACCATGGAGCTAAGGCACAAACAGGTGGAGTAAAGGAGGCCTGTTTCCCACAAGAAACCCTTGCTTGCTTGCTTGCTTGCTTGCTTGCTTGCTTGCAGTGCAGCTATATTAAGGCACATGCTGTGGTAAAATGCAGGTGAAAAACATAGTATAGTGTGGGATTTTTTTAAAAGGGTTTTGTCTAATAATTTGACTGCCCAGTTACATACTGTAGTTCAGTTGAAGTCTAAATGGTTGGTGAATTGTAGTGTAAGTAAAGTACTTGCATTAGTTCAGGGTCTTCTTGTGCATCTCCATGCACTTTAACTTATTAAGAGCAGAGGTCAGTTTCCGGTGTAGCAATGCACCTGAGATTTCTATTTTTTCACATATGATAGTCCTGTTGCATGTTATCCAGGATCTGTTTGAAGTGATGGGAATGATCACATGGTGGCATAAGGACATTTCATTATTTGACTAATCTATAGAGCATTGAGAGCAATCCAATCCTTATGGTGTTGCCAGGATTTTAGAAGTGACAACAGGAACATATCCATGGAATATGGTTCATGCAGTACATTTCTACATGCAATTTTGAGCCTGAGTATTCATGGAGCGAAGAAACTGACCGTATAACATGCCCCTGAGGACTGCCACATTCACATTATTTTGTCTCTGAGGGACCTCCGTTAATGTGAAACGCTGAGTCATGATCTCTCCTTTTGCTCTGTTTTTCAGGTAAAAGAAAATCGCCTGAGGCACCAGAAAGCACTAGAGCTTGCGAAACAAGAGAAGGCCCTGAAAAAATCTGCCATGACAGAAGCCCGAAAGCAACTGCAGGAGAAGAACAAGAAAAAGTTCCTGAAAGCCAGGAAGGAAGAAGAGGAAATCCAACTGCAGATGGTAAAACTGCGGAAAGAAATGGTAGAAAAAAGACACCTCATGCAACAAGCACGGGAAATGTAAGCTTGATATTATTTAAAATATATCTATGTTTCTTCCCCGCTGATTTTCTTGAGAGTATTAATATTAGTAGATAGGAATCTACAAAAAATAATAAAATCCATGAACACATAGTAACAACGCACCATACAGCGATAAATCTTGGAGCAACTAAAAACTTCAAATATAAACAGCGGCAACACCGCATTAAAATATCAATGAAAACAGGAAAAATAGGTAAAGATAAAAAGCTATTGGTAGAAGCAGTCACAACAGGTAAGAAAAGCAACTAACAAATGCCTCAGAACACCTCAAAAGAGTAGGCCCTAAGCTACTTCCCTCAGGGATAGGGTTGCCCTGCTTACCTCTCCTCCGGTGGGAGACTTTTAAGGCACAGCTTGGGATCGTGCGCCAACGCGCATGCGCGTCACTTGCGGTTTACAACTGGAAGTCGCACCTCGCGAGAGGCCTTATGCCACTCAAACTCTTAGTTGTAAACCGGAAGTGACCTGCAGCGGAGTGCATGTTTGCCCGCCGACCATCAGCTGGTCGGCGGGCAAAGGGGCAAATTGTCGGGGGTTTGCCCACCACCACCAGGCACCTGGCAACCCTACTCAGGGAGGGAGTTCTGCAAGGTCACTGCCCTGTCTTCTCTGGCCACCTGCTGCTGATGGAAGCTCACAGAACTGGACTTCAGATTAAAATCTCCAGCGATTAGCCTTGCGGTTCCTTCAGAAGTTTCTGAAATGTCTTCAAAGTCAGTTCCATGTAAAGTGCATTGCAATCATCTAATTGGCCAGATTTCACTTTTCCAGAAAAGGGATGCATTGGAAGGACCTGCCACTGTTGGCTAAAGGCACTGTGCACCTCAAATGAGTTCTGAGTGTCCTTCTGACATATTTCCTTGAAACTGTTTACCTGGTTCTTGTAGGTTATCTGGGCTGTGTAACCGTGGTCTTGGAATTTTCTTTCCTGACGTTTCGCCAGCAGCTGTGGCAGGCATGCCTGCCACAGCTGCTGGCGAAACGTCAGGAAAGAAAATTCCAAGACCACGGTTACACAGCCCGGATAACCTACAAGAACCAATGAACTCTGACCGTGAAAGCCTTCGACAATGTTTACCTGGTGTTCTAGGTTGTGTGTAGCCCTATCCAAGACAAGCTGATGCCTCATTTCCTGATTATCGAACCACATAACCTCAGTCATTTGGCTTTCATCTAGCCCGTTACCATTTCCTAACGTTGGTTAAGGATGTTCATGGCCTCAGCCGAACTATTGAGGGGGAGAAGTACTGATGGGTATCATCTGTGTATCAATGAGATTTAACTCCATCTCTAGAGGATCTCTCCCAAAAGCTATTGGTTCAGTGAGAATAATGCTGATAAACAGGTAATGGAGGGAGGGAATTGCCAATTTATATCTTGCGATGAGTCCCCAAAGTTTCACCATATTGCTGCTAAAGTTGAGATCACATAGTTATTCTGCTTCTGTATGTGAAGATCTGAAACAGTGTGACCATTGCAAAGCTCTCCCTTACTGTCTTCCTCTCATGGATTTTTTTTCAGGGAAAGAAAAAGACACAAGTTAAAAAAAATCCAGAGGCTGGTAGAATCTGGCCTGCCTCCTACTTTGCCAGCCCTGCCAGACTGTGAGAAAGAAAGAGGAAGGAAGGAGAAAGAAAGCAGGCTGCAGGAACTGCTGGGCAAGATAGACACTGCAAATCACAAGGTGACCTCTCACGCCCTCTGTTCGCCTGACTGCTTTGAGCCAGATTGTGTTTTTTAAGCTGGGGTTTGGGGCAACTTTTGCTAAGCTAATCAAACCACCTATCAGGATTTCTTAGCACAGCAGAAGGCCACTTGTAGAGATTGCTGGATACTCTTTCGAGAGAAGAAGCAAGAGCCCTGAGTGTAGCAAGCAGAAGTTGCCTGGGTTGAACAGTCAAGTGGAACTGGGCATTGCCTCATGGTTCAAAAGCCTATAGTCACACTGGTTGCACACACGGGGTTCTCTTTCAACCCCACCATTCAACAGCCTCTCAAGGCAGTTTACAGACAGGTATAATATGCTTAAAAATTGAGTCCTTCAGTTCTAGGCGCTTCTCTCTCCATCTCTTTCTGAAGATTGGCTTATCTTCATTTCTTTTCTTCCTGAGGGGCTCTTAGTCCTTTGAATACAAGCGAAAGAGAGAGAAACACATATGCAGGTTTTGTAACAGTTTGGCTGTGTTGGTTGAGTGTGTGTGTGTTTGAACTAGAACAGAAAGTGGGAGAGTGCATGATAACAAACCAAATTGCTGTTGGGAAAGACGTATCTGTTTCACCTTAACTGACCTTGGACCTCCTGAAGGTGATGGGAATACAGGTGATTGCTTTTGTAAACCTTCTCCTTGTAGCGGCTGCAAAAGTATTTCTCTGCCTGGTATAAGCTTATTCTGGATCTCAAGATCAAGCTGGGGAAAGCCCGGGCCCTGGCGGACTGGAAGTGCCAGCTGAAGGCCTTGCGAGCCTGGAGAGATTACGCGTGGTCTCAGAAAATGGAGCAGGAGACTCAGAAGATAGAGAGCCAGCTGCGGGATCAAAACAGGTAGCAGCATTTAGCACAGGGTTTTCTCCCCACACTGCAAGTTTACTAGGACAAGGAATGTAGTACTGTTGTGGGATCCCATACCATCTTTAGAAGTTTTTGTTCTTGAAATGAAAAAGAGTGACATCCCTGGTTTAAAAAAAAAAAAAAAACCACAGAGATGCATGGTAGAGGTATGCCTTTGGAATCATGTGTTCAAATTACAAATGAAATCTGTTTAAAAACCGTGCAGGTCCTGTAAAACAAATCTACAAGGGATGATACTATATAACCGTTTGTAACCATTTTTGTATGTACATTAAAACATCAAAATTTCTACTAGTTTTCCTTATTTCTTCTTGCCCCTTGTGCCATAAACATGACCCTGAGCCCATGTGGCTTCATCTGGCAGCTGTGTCCTGTTGCCAGTCATTGTGGAGAAAGGTTGGGCAAGCAGCATCCTTTGAATTTCCTCTACCAGGCTGAATGCTTCGGTAAGGGAATAGACTGCTAGGATTCTTAATAGCAACAACTCGGGTTAACAGCAGTTGGGGTTCTTAACCACAATTCCTGACTTATTATTTAATTTTTATAACAGTTCTTAACAGCTAAGGATTTAACTTTCATTTGCTCATCTTTGTCTTTAAGGTGCACCAGTCCACAAAAAATGAACTCTTCTAAAATTCATTTTAAAATTCCATGACAGATTCCCAAAAAAGCCATCCTAATGAAGGGCTGATAGTTAACATCAGTGGTCATTTTTAAATACGTTTCTTTTCCAGGAACAAACAGTTGGCGACAGAGTTTAATCGGAAGTGCATTTTGAGCCGTTATTTTGCTGAATGGCAGTGTTGGAGCCAAATGGAGATTGAAAAGAGAGAGCTGCAGTTGAAAAAGGAGGAAACAAGGAGGAAAATGGCAAAGCTCCTGGAGGAAGTGGCCCTGGGGGGAAATCCTACCCATCGCCCATGGAATGCCAGAGAGGCAGAAGAAGCTCAGGATCGACCTCAGAGTAATGAAGAGGTAAATTTTATTTTTGTCTGATGTTACCTCCTGCTTTTATTTATTACACAGAGGTTGATCATCATTCCAAAGCATAGACCTAGCAAAAAAGAAGTTGGTAACTGACCTAGGGCCAACTCTCCCCCTCCCCCCAAAAAAGTGATGCCATTGCCTTCTGTCTGTGCTGTCCCTCTGCCAAGAAGAAGGGGGATATGGCTAAGCTGTATCCATAGTTATGGGACTTCACTGTGGATTCTTTCGTTGGATGAGGCACAGAGCCTTGGCCCCTCCACTCCCACCTCCCTTCTCAAAGAGGCTGTTTTGCAAAGTTGGTTGATGACCAGGGATGAAAAGTCCAAAATAGTGAAGAAGGTGTGGTGCATGTAGGGTTTCCAGGCCCCTCCCTGGCCACCAGCGGGGGATGAGGGGTAGAGCTGTTGAATCCTGGTTGGGAAAATCTCAGTCATTTGGGGATGGAGCCTGGGGAGAACAAAGATCTCTGTGGGGTACAATGCCATAGAGTCCACCTTCCAAAGCATCCATTTTCTCCGGAGGAACTGATCTCTGTAGTCTGGAGATGAGCTGTAATTCCAAGTGATCCCCAGGTCCCACCTGGAGGTTGGCATCCCTAGGTGCACATGGTTAAATAAACTATTTCTTCAGGTTGCTCCAGAACTAGTTCTGTAAACTGTTTGCAAAAAGATTCTGTATTCAAATTAATCTCTCTTTTTCTGAAGAGTGAAGGGGATAGCGGGAGAAGGGAAGGAGCAAACTTAGGGCCTAGACACAGTTTCAGTGTTGATAGAATCTCAGGGACAAAGCAACAAGTGAACTGGCCAAAAGCACAAAGACTGGTGCCCTTTCCTGACAAAATACTATTTTCCCTGTTAGAAATTGCGTGTAATATAAAAAGCTTTTGTACGCCAGCATGAGTAGTGAGGTGAAGAAGCAGCGCAGTTGAGGGCAGTTGTATTATTGGGAAAACTTGAAAAGACTATGGCACAAACCTCCCTGCCTTGTGCAGTTGCAGATTCTGTGACCTGGCCTTCTTCCTGATTAGAGACATCCTATCCCTTTCCTGCCTAAGGAGGCCAAGGGGTGGGAGAATGTAGAATGCCTAAATATGTAATGAAAAAAATAGGAAACAAAGAGAATGGTTTTCTTGAGAAGCTGTTGAGGTGTTACTTGGGAGCAGTCATGCTGACCTGCTAAATGAGCGCCACAAACAAAAATGCTGCTTCTGTGAGAATGGAGATCCTGATGTTAATAATCAGCATAAGGCTGGTTTTCTTCCAGGTGGCTGAAATACTCCTTTTAGAAAAGGAGCCCCCAGCTGCAAAAGTGGAAAGAGCACATTCCTGCTCTCCAGAGATGGGCCAGAAATGTAATATTCCTCCACCAAAGCCCAAGTGGGCATGGCAGGTCACCCGGAAGCATGCTGCTTTGGATGCCCAAGACCGGGTCACGTTTGACAGCCTAACAAGAAGCTCCATCCAGCATCTCAGTACTCCAAGTCCAAAAGTGGTGCCTGGCTGGTTGGGCCCCTTCGAGCACCGCCACGCCTTCCAGCAGCGGCTGATTGAAGAACAGCGACGGCAACTCCAAGAACAGCAAGAACTGATCCATGAGCTTCAGGGAGATCAGAGTCTCAAGAAGGCCCAGGAGGAGGCTGGCCAAGCCACGGCTCTTTCCAGGGCACTTGGTGATCCTGCTCCGAAAACGAGAGAGGGAAAGCCGCTGAGAGAAAATCAGACAGATTACAAGAATACCAAACCTCAGAGGTACAGTGCCAGCAAAATAAATGTCCATTTCCCTGATGTATAATGTCAGGTTTGGACAGCAGCCTCAAAGGTGCACCATGATGTGTTTAAACATAGTGGTTGAGACATCAGATGATGTACTGAGAATAAACATGCCAAGTGTGATGCAAATTAGTCATGCTAAATTCATTTTGCATCATTTGAATATTTTAATCAAATACATTTTAGATTGTTACTAATTCTTATAGTATCATACCATAATAATTCTTCTAGTATATTATTACTTCTAGTATGATACTCTTAAGTAGCAGACTTCTTCCAGAGGTCTCGTATATTGTACCATTGTAGGAGTAGCCAGAGGAGCCCCGTGGCGCAGAGTGGTAAGCTGCGGTACTGCAGTCAAAAGCTCTGCTCACTACCTGAGTTCGATCCCGAAGGGAGTCAGTTTCAGGTAGCCGGCTCAAGGTTGACTCAGTCTTCCATCCTTCTGAGGTCAGTAAAATGAGTACCCAGCTTGCTGGGGGTAAATGGCAGATGACTGGGGAAGGCACTGGCAAACCACCCCATAAACAAAGTCTGCCTAGTAAACATCGGGATGTGACGTCACCCCATGGGTCAGGAATGACCCAGTGCTTGCACAGGGGACCTTTACTTTTACTTTTTTTTAGGAGTAGCCAGCACTATATGTATTGTATGGTGTTAATAAGAGCCTTTGGGGAAAGGGGCATTTTTCTCCTTCCAGTCCCATTTAAGACCACATGTGATTTGTATATTTGGCTAACTCTCTGCTTCTTCATACTGAGTAGCTGTAGTTGTAGATTATTTGATGATTTTATCTAATTGTCAGGGTATGTGTGCCAAAAACATAGATTTCCTAGCTTCAAAAAAAAAATTGTGCATGTGCGACTGTCTGTGTTGGTAATGTTGCTATAGTTATTGTGAGTCTTAGAAAACAAAAGTCACAACAGACATTGTCAAAATGCAACATAACATGAATTGTATCTGGAAGGAGGTCTTTGGATCTTGTTGAATCATGTCTTCCTCCCCCCCCCCCCCCCCCCGCCATCTGACATGGTACTACTGCTGCACAAACGTAGGGAAGAATGTAGTGCTGGATACAATATTCAGCTTCCCAAATGTCCATCCATTAAGGCAGCAGTGGTTATTCAGAAGAAAGGATTTCAGAGACTCTGACACACTTCCTTATAGCTAGCAATCGTAATATAAGCAAAAATGTACAAATTTTATACAGGTTGCAAAATGTAATCTTTCTTGGCACATTGTTGATGCTGTTCTGGTACAGAGTTCTCGTTTTTGGACTTTTTAAAATTGCAAGCTACATGACACCCTAGTTTCACTTAGAGATGTGGTTTGGAAGGAAACATAATTGAAAGTTGCCATAACTAAAGAGTTAATGTACTCACTGTCCAAAAAAACCCCACCTCTGTTACTGTTCCCTTCATTCCTCCAAATAGTTTAAGGTAGCATCCATGGTTCTCCCTGCCCTCATTTTATCCTCACAACAAGCCTGTGAAGTAGGTTAGGCTGAGAGAGTAAACTAGAATCTTGTTGTGGGCTTCCTAGAGGCACCTGGTTGGCCACTGGGTGAACAGACTGCTGGACTTGATGGGCCTTGGTCTGATCCAGTAGGGCCTTTCTTATGTTCTTAGAGCTAGTGAATTTTGTCTCAGTAAACAGGGTTGAATTTGACCCTAGTGATCCTGCAGGTCTTGATGATACTCTAAGAAATAATCCATAAGAAAGATTCACAGGTAGCCCATTCCTAAGGGGGAAGGCTGAGCCGCTGGTGCCTCCGAAGGAGGATTCCCCCACCTCCACCACCAAAGCCAGCACTTTGTTCTTACCAGCAAGCCCCGTGGATCTGCTCCATAGCATTCCATAGGGCTACGCCACCTAAAAAAGTGGCATAACTCCAGGTAAGGGCAAAGGGGGGGGGGTTCCTGGCCTGAAGGGAGGTTAGGAAGTCGCCTAAAGGCCCCTAGAATGCCCCCAGGATGATGGCGGGAGGCCGAACCAGAGTTCCAGGGCCGTGCTACCATGGCAGCGCAGGGAGGCCTGCATGAGCGCCCCAACGCCAGCATCCGTGCCACTCTTGGCGGCGCAAGTGACACAGGCGCTGCTGCAAGTGGCACAGATGCCAATGCGGGCCCTTGCATGCCCCCTGAGGACTTTTGCCCTCCCAGCTCAGGAATGGGCTGTTAGACTCACTCCTTCCTAGTGAAGTAGAGAACTGTTATTACTGCTGTTTGGGATCTTTTGGAATCGATTCTATACTTAAAATCCGGAGTGAGCAGTCAGTAATCACTTCTTATTTTTCTTCTGTATTGTAGGTCTCTTTATTCCACTCTGTCTCTTTCTTTCAGGTCAGAAAATCACCAACTGGCTGCTAAAAACCAGAAGAATCTGAAGGTGCCATCCTCTGCCCATCCTTTACTCAAAGGTATATTTCTACACTTGGAGACGTCCAAGTATTTGTGTCAGGATTCAGTCCCCTAAAACACACCCTAAAATATTTTTGAAAGGTGTTGGAATCCAGTCAGTGTGGACTTCAAACGTTCAGAAGACAGGTTGAAAACAGCATGAATTTACTGAAAAGTTAACTTATGTTGTCTTTGGTGCGTAAAACATAGATGTAAGGATGCAGTCCTATGGATGCAGTCCTGTGCATAATTACCTTAGAATAAACCCTGTTGATCACAGTGGGATTTATGCATATTTACTCAGAAGATTGCATAGTGAATAATACAGCTAAAAGGTCTTTGTCTTTATTTTTAAAGGATTTCCTGATAGAAGAAAGAAACAGTAATGATCGAAGTCTATAGAATGTTTAATTAGTAGAACTAAATTTCCATTAATATCTGTAAGTCGTGGGGGAGAAACTTTTAAAAACTTTTATTCTATTTGGACTGTGACCATTTATTTTAAAATCAATAAACCTTTCCTTTTTTTTTCCTTTGGAGATATTGACTAAATAACATTTTAGCTAGATGTCTAGGACCACTAGCATTGTGATGTCACAGAATAATCCCACATTCTCTGACCTCCTGCTAACCAATGAGACTACTGTGTTACAAACAAGCTCAAAAAGATTAGGGTTGCAGGTAACATTAGTTGTATTGTCTAATGCGCCCACCTTTTTAACTGATAAGAAAAATGTCCATCTTAGTTGTCTGAAGTTGGTGGCTGTGGGGAAGTGAGGTGAGGCAAGCTCTGAGTCACTTCATTTGGATGTTACGTCACATTGGGGGCAAAACAAAACTTTGTGGTACCCCAGAAGCCAATGGTGAAATTAGAGCTTTGAGAATGTTAAGCTAATTAGAATAGATTTGCTGCCTTGGTTAACCTAGACTTGGTACCCATAGACCTTTTGTATCTGTTCTCCAAAAAGCCGCACCAAAATACTGGCAAGATGAGATGAAAAGGTCTACAAAGTGAATACTGTTTGGAATGGATGAATGAATGAGAGGAGACTTAATAGTGTCTGCCACTAACCGTAATACACATTCATGGCACCGGCAAGCACATTTGCACCCTGCGCTTCCACAATTCTGCTTCATTTTTTTTTGAGCAAGTATCAGCATCAGGTCCTGCTAGGGTTGCCAACCTCCAGGTACCAGCTGGAGATCTGCTATTACAACTGATCTCCAGCCAATAGAGATCAGTTCAACTAGAGAAAATGGCTGCTTTGGCAATTGGACTCTATGGCATTAAAGTCCCTCCCCAAACCCTGCCCTCCTCAGGCTCTGCCCCCAAAACCTCCCAGCCGGTGGCGAAGAGGAACCTGGCAACTCTAGGTTCTGCTTATCCAGTTCCCTCCTGCATTCGGCTTGCCTCATCAAAGTGGAATGTTGCGTTAGATGGCCCATCTGTGCAGTTCACATGGCAAGTCTGACGTTCTTTCAATGGGAAGTTAGCAAGCCATGCTACGTATTCTTAATGTCCCAAAGCATCCTTTGCCTTAATCCTTGTACCCTATCTTCTTCAATTCTGTAGCTATGGAAGAGAGGGCTATTCAGAGAGCAGAGCGGAGGAAGGAATTGGAGGAAGCAAAGAAGAAACATGAAGAGGAAAGGCTGGTGAGTAATACCGAAGGAAGCCCGCTACCCTGACGAATGTCTTAAGATGGTGTGGTTAGAGAGGAAAAAAACATTTAAGGCAACAACAATATGGCTTAAAAGAATGGCTGGCTAGATGCTCTGGAAGTCCTACAAGCAAGCATGATGGTGAAAGCTGTCTCTTCTTCATCATCTGGTTTTCACAGATATACTGCCATGGAACATGTCATTTTCACGGCTATTGCTAAAACTGTCCTGAGTAGTGACCATTATTCAGGCAAAGGGGCGCATGAGCCAGTGTGATGCCCTGGCATGGAGAAAAATAGTGTTCATATATCTGTACTGTCCTTGAGTGAAGCATGACTCAAGCTAATGCCTGGGGCACTAACAGCAAAGTCCTATGCAATTACTCCAGCCTAGGTCCACTGAAATCGTAGGATTGCAATTAAGTTTCTCTTGTATAAATGCAGGCATTAATCTCTCTTTAGGAAAGTGTTTAAGCCTGCAAATTCTGTGCTGCTTTGTGGGAAATTTAAATGAGCTGGGGTTGGCCTGTTTAACGCTTTGACCCATTTCAAGGCCCAGCTGAAGGCCGAAGAGGAGGAGCGTCAGAGGCAAGAAGCAGCAGAAAAAGAGGCTCAGCTAGAGAAGAGGCGGGAGGAGAAGAGACTGCAGAAAATGGTGAACAGAGTATTGTGTTTTCTCTATTACACAGCTTCAGTATTGGTGAATTCCAATCATTCCTGACTGTTCATTGTCCTGGAGAGGTCGATCTGCCCATAGCGTAAAGCGGCGTTCACAGTTGAAAACCATTACCACTGCTTGCATTCTCCTCTTGCAGAGGCCATTCTGGACATTCTCTTTCGGAATTACACTAGCAGGCTGCATGTGAAAAGATAACCATGTTCCCCGCGTAATGAAAGTGGGCAAGACTAGCATTGCTGAGATAGAGGGTAGGGGTTGGTGCGAATAGCCTTGCTTTGCTGGTAGAAGAAGGTAGCTCTCAGTCTCTGGAGAAGGTATGTGTACAGTCTGTGAAGGAAGGGAAAACTGGTGGACCATTCAAGATCATACGACCAGGAGAGACAGTTGTGAAGGAACTGGCACTGCCCAATAGGAGCTTATGCCTCTAGTGCAACCTCTGTCCCCATAAAAAAACATGTGCAATTATAGTGCAAGAATCATTGTTCACCAGCACCTGAAGCTGGTTGTCTGAGCACCAGGAAATAGTTACTCACAATGTGTTCTGGAGCAACATCATTTACAGTGCATTCCTAAGGAGAGTTACTCCAGTCTAAGCCCATTCAGTTCAATGGGCTTAGACTGGAGTAACTCTCCTTAGGAATGCACTGTTAGACACATTAGTGTTCCAGGAAGATTATGTCTGGAAGTGCACCCTCAGGATATTTCCATAGCAAGTATTATGCAAATCACAAGACAAAAATGTCCTTGGTCAGGTTATGAGTTGATCTCTTCTGTTTCCTAAATCGCAGAAAGAACTGGAAAAGCAGAAAAGGCTAGAGAGGGACCAGCAGCTGCTATCAAAAGCAAAGGAGCATTATGTTAAGGTCCTGCTCACAAATCGGGGGCTGGAGCCCTGGAAAAAATTGATGGAGCAAACTCAGCAAAATGCGGTGGTAAGTGCCAGAGTAAAAATGAAAGAAATGCTGAGTCCCTGCCCACCGGCCTCTACTCGCTAGTGTTCGGTCAGGGAGCTGAGAGTCGTAGAATGAAAGTTCCTGCCCATCAAATCAAGGTTTCTCTGAGCAGCGTCTGCTTAGCTTGACCTGGCAGTATCCCAGCCCTCTTCCCTAACTCACTTGTGCATCTTGGATGTTTAGGCTACAGAAACACTCCTGTTTTTAGTCTGTTTCTTAGGAGAGATGAGAGGAGCAGTCAAGAGTTAAATTAAAGAGGGAGTTACAGAGAAGCAACAGTGTAGAATGCGGCTTCACTCATAGCACATGCTCTGATCAATGGGAGGCAGTCTTTCACATAATACTACTAAAGTGTTATTTGAAAGATTATAGAGTTCTTGTTTCAGAGGAGCTTTTACCTGCACTGTATGGGTCATTTAATTCCCTTTTGCATTGTCATATTTCTAATGCTGTTAGGCTGCACTTTTAGTGTTACCCATCCTAAGCTTTGAACAACGGACTAGAAATTTAGTCAACCAGCTAAATAAATAATAATTAGCTGCACTGACGTACACAGTCCATGAATCCAGACCTGGCAGCGCTTCCTGCCAAAACAGGAAGGACAATGCAGTCCCAGTGCTGCACCACGGTTGGAAAGAAGCAGTGGTTAGAATACTTGCTCTGGAAACATAATTGCAGTGAAATATGCTCTGGCAAGTATCTGGAATGGGAGACTGCCAAGGAATACTAAGGGCAGAGGCAGGCAATGGCAAACCACCTCTGAACAGTCTCTTGTTTTGAAATCCCTGTGTGATCACCTTAAGTCAGCTGTGACTTGATGTAAAAAAAAAATGAAATCATGAATGGAAATACCAAAAGCATACATTGATGGCAGTAGGAGCTATAGCTGTAAGCTTGATAGTGTTGCTGCAGGGGTCTGTGGCTGCAGCCCACAACAATAGTTTGAGTATCTCTCTAATTCTTATTGACTCTGTGCTCAGGTGGCAGAAAGACATCACTGTCTTGGACTGCAGAGAAAGTGTTTGCTTTCCTGGCTTCAGCACACACAAGAAACTCTCGCTAGGAAAACAGCTCAGGCTGAGAAGCTCTGTGCTTGCCTACTACTGAAAAGGTACTTGAGGAGCTGGATAAAGGTAAGCAAGAGAAAAAACGTAGATTTCTGAAGCAGCTCTTCTGTCTAAAACTGCCGATTCTGCCAAGGAATTCTGACCGGTGGGGCTAAGGAGCACCTCTGGGGCTAGCTTGTTTTCCTTACCCGTAGGCTAGGTGGGTGGGTAGATTGGCTGGCAGAGTGCCCAACATGATGATGACAATATTGGGCCATACATGATGATGACAACAATATTGGGCCATACTTATTCTTGGACTTTGGATGTATGGAACCTAGGGTGGGGTTAGGGGCTTGCAGGAGAGCACGGGTAACTGAAAACCCGAATGGCTGTCCTTGCCGTTATGATAAGCAGGACTCTGTTCCCCTCTCTTGCGTGGGGCCTGGGAGCAGAGCATAAGTATGCAGGTGTCCCAACCTGACTTCCAGGGTGCTTGGATACATGTGCAGCCTGCCTACCTTGCCCTTCCCACAGCAATGAAAGCAGCAGGATCATGCCCTTTCCAAAAAAGGGGGGGGGAACCCTGAAAGCTGAGACTGGATGCTGAATTTTATTCAGTGGAGAAGGCTGTGCTTGTGTGAAATAACAGAATTCACGTAGCCATCACCAACAACGTGTCTCTCTGGCTGTTCTGTTCCTTATGTATTGATTCTTTGGTTTATTTTCTTCTGAATTTGCCCTCTCACCTCTGTTGTTTTGCATCCCCCCCCCCCATGCTATTGTATGCGTTGGTGAAATTCTCTTTTTCTTGGATCTGCTTCCCAGTACAAGGATTATGCATCTGCTTTGGAAGAAAATGCAAACAAATTCCACGAGACGTCACTTAAGAAGACCGTCTTTGGGGCTTGGTTAGATATGTTTAATAAAGAGAAGCATGCACTGTGGGAGAAACAAAAGATAGCAGACCAATACAATGACAGGTGATTATATATTTCATATGTAGTTTTTGCTCCAGTCTGGGCCTCAGTGGTTTCCCAGGGTCTCCGCCTGGCACATGCCACCCACCTGGCTTTCCTAACACCTGGAGGAGGCTTTTCTCTCTCTCTGTTTAACCGCTGCACCACCTGGCAGTCATAGGAATTGCCCACTGAGAGGACCAGGGCTCTCAGCTTCCTCTCCCAGTTCTGAGGTCTCGCTTTTGCATTTCCCACTATCCAGCATCAGGTTACCACAGGGACAACTTACTACCTTGTGCACCACTGGGAGTAGCCACTCGCCAATTGACTACCCCCACTTCCTGGCACTCCTTTTTCAAATAGTATGCCTGGAACAGTGGAGGTCTAATGTAGACCAGAGAACTGCTACCAGCATTAAAAGTAAGAAAGCCAGCATGGTGTAGTGGTTAAAGTGCTGGACAAGGATCTGAGTAAACCCAGGTTCAAATCTCCACTCAAGCCATAGAAGCTCGCTGGGTGACCTTGGGCCAGACACGCACTCTCAGCCTAACCTACCTCAGAGTTGTGAGGATGGAAGCGAGGAGAAGAGAATGGTATAAGCTGCTTTGAGTCCCCACTGGGGAGAAAGGCAGGATATAAATAAATTAAACAAAAAAAAGTAGACAAACAGAATGTCCACATGCATACTCTTAGCCACAGATTGAGATAGGGATCCAAAAGTAAAGGGCAAAATGCAGTTTCTATAGGGTTCCCCTTACCTTGAAGCTTCTGCTCAGGTGTGCAGATCGGCACCTTGCAATGGCTGTCTCCTTCAGACCTCAGGTAAGAGTTCTGTCTGCCTCGATGGAATCAGCACAAAAGAGCCCCTCATGCCCAGGAGTTTTACCATCTCTTATTCTCTTCCCTCTGACAGGCTAGGCCTAGTCAGGTCAAAGCCGCTTTTGCTGACGTCTCCAAGAAAATTTTCCTAAAGTTTTTCTAGCACCTCAACTCCTCCAAATCTCTGGTCCCCGCTAGATATCACCTGTTGATCTGGAGAGGTGTGTGTCTGTATGACTTGACCATCTCATCATGTCCAACAGGCCTACTATTTGCATATTTAAAGGCTTGGCAGGTGAAGCTGGTGAGCAATCGACTCCCCCCCCCCTTACTCTGCCAAAAGAGAGGACTTTTTTAAAACTCGAGGTGAAACTTGCACTCAGTTCAGGTCTCCAAAGAAAAATGCATTTCTCCACACATTGTCTACCCAAGGATTAGATGAAGAACAATTTTTAAAAAATGCATTTCTGGCAAAGCTGTTGCTTTTGTGAATGAGAGTCTTGTCTGTCAGTGTGCCAACCAGGGATAACTGCTGAAGCCTTCTTCTGTGTGGGTGTACAGGTGCCTAGGAAAAGGAGGGAGGTACAGTGCCGATAAAAGGGGTCAGAGGACAGGGATTGCAATGGATTAGGAATTAAAGCCCAGGGGAATTTTGGCAATTCTGTTGTCATAGATGTGGGGCTATTTCCTGGAGTCACACAACAGCATTTTGTTTGTTATTTCTATCATTAGAAGTCCTTGGCCTGATGATAAAATCATGCTGCTATACCTTCTCTCTGGCCCTAGGGGTTCGGGGCAACATGGAAAAGTCTGTATCGCATTTGAACATCTGTTCTAATTTCAGCATGTGGAATTGTTTGCCTCCTTCCCCCTCCCACCAAATATTTGATACAGGAGAATAATACTGATTGCATTCAAGGCCTGGAAACAGTTCCCAATGTTGATGAAAGAGGAAAGGGAGAAAGAAGAAAGACTGCAACTGTTAAGGAAGAGAGTCGCTGAAATTCTTCCAGACTTCCTCACATAACAGAGGGAGTTCCATGCCCTCAGGGCATCTCAAATTGGATGAGAACAAAGGTCATGTGCATCATGCTTTTCTCTGGTGGAGAACAAATCCATGGAGATGTTCCAGGAAATGCCAGGCCTCTGTGCCTCTCGTCTCTCTCCACTGCGGCAACATCTTTGCTTCCCTGGGGAAATGTCATATTGAACTTCCAGCAATCAAAACTACATTGTCACAGTTTCAGCCTATCTGCAATGGTGGTCTACTTCCTACACACAAATGTGAACCTGCTATCACACCCTTTACACACACACGCAACTGTAACAAGCATCTCCTCGGTGGTGTTATCGCGCACAGCGAGAGTAAGGGTGTGAATGCCAGTCCTAGAAACGGTCCATCCGAAGGGAGGAGGCACAGTTGGGCTCGCATCATGGTTAGAATATTCACCCTTCTGTTCCCCAATGGGAAGTAGAGTCCATATTGCTGTATGTGTGTACCAGGGAAGCTTACACCAAGTGAACTGACAGTAAGGCTGAGACAAGTTGTATCCTATCTGTTGTGATAACTGCATTCCTCTGGCTTTAAGGCTGCCACCTTGAGAAGTTACTTGCCTGAAGCTGAGCCTTCCCTGGTTGCGGGCCTTCTACTTGCACTGTCTTTAGTCTGGGTTTGACTTTCCATAGCTGGATCTGCAATAAAGTTCCCGATTACACGCACAAGCATCTTTCATAGCCTTTGCATTGTAAGAAATTCAGGGAATGCAAAATACTTTTTTAAAATGCTGACGGATCATTCATCATGGTTGTTGGCCATTTAATAGTGTGTGGGGGGGGAGGTTCCCATAAGTGTAGAGAATGGTGGACCATGGCTGGCTGGCTCTGGCCTCGGTCTGCTGTGGCGGCACAACCTTGTGCCTTTCAAAGGCTCGCCCACATGATGAGCAAGAGGCACTGCAAGATCGCACGAGGCTGTTGTCTCTCTTCAGCGCTTCTGATGCTCAGAAAAAAAAATCTTGAAACTAGAATTCCCCCCTCCCATCAAAATGCCATTGACTACATCCGTGTTGAGAAACCACTTGAAGAACTCTTGGTGGTAATGTTGGAGGCGGCCTGCGTTAGCTTCAAATTTAACCCACTGATCAAATGTCCTTTGATCAGTGTGGTGTAGTGGTTAAGAGTGGTAGTTTGGAGCGGTGGAGTCTGATCTGGAGAACTAGGTTTGATTCCCCACTCCATATGAGTGGCAGAGGCTCAGCTGGTGAACTGGGTTTGTGTCCCCACTCCTACACACAGAGCCAGCTGGGTGACCTTGGGCTAGTGTCACTCTCACCTACCTCACAGGGTGTCTATTGTGGGGAAGGGAAGGTTATTGTAAGCCAGTTTGATTCTCCCTTAAGTGGTAGAGAAAGTCAGCATATAAAAACCAACTCTTCTTCTTCTGTCCAGTTTTATGCTTTAGCCCAAGGAAGTCATTAAGTGGGTTGTGCCTATTAATGATCCTCAAGGACAGGTCTATATAGGTCCAGCAACGGGAGGGAACAGTGCCTGCTTGAGGCCTCGCGCAGCTAGATCACTCCCACCAACTGTGTAATTCACTGTATATGGAGATACATGTTCATAAATTCTCTAACAGGCTTTTATTAGCATAAAATCTCCAAGAGGTCGCTTTCTGCCTTCAAGTCTTGTTAGTCCCTTAGGCTACACCGTGTCCAAGGCCTGGTGGGAAAGCAAAACTGTCAGGAGGAGGTCAGTTTCTCATTTTCCTTTCAATCATTTTGCTTTGATGACCTTAGGCTAAGAAAATTGCATGCTGTGCCCAAATAATGACCTTTCCTTTTAAAATAGGTATCTAGTTACGAACCGGTGTCAAGCTGCTGTTGTTTTTGACCTTTTGTTTGCTGCTTATCAGTAGACATAGTAACGGTAATTGCGTGAAATAGCAGAACACTAGCCAGCGTGTCTCATTCACGGATCATATAACAGGCCTTGGAAAACAAAGGGATTTGCCAGGTGTCCAAAGATATCTTTTCCAACAGATGCTTGGGTATTCTTGACAGTATCAAAATGGCATCCTCTGGCCCTCTTCTAGATATGGGAAATCTCTTCCCCAAGTTATGCATCACACTTCTTTCCACACAGCTTCAGAGATCTGACTCCTTGTCATACATTTTGCTGAGTACAGAAAGCTGTACAGGTACTTATGATTCCTTACCTGCTTTCTCGACCATGTTATCAGACCTTTAGTAACTCCTTATAGAACAAATGGCCCATCAGCAAAAATGTATGCAATAAGAGGTTTAAATAAAATATGCCCTACAGCCCCTATGCCTGTCTCAAGCACCTTGAGACCTGAAAACGAATAGTCACAACACCATCAATCCCTCTCACAGGCATCAAAGGGAGGATCTCACCCCATGTGGTTTTTTCCCCTCATCCTATTGCTACAGTGACTGAGGAGGGTGCACCTCACTGCATATCCTCTTTATTCACTGTTAAATCATCCAAGCACCTCAAAATACTGTGGGCTCTGCAGATTTATGAACACGTGAAGCTGCCTTATACTGAATCAGACCATCAGAGTCAGTATTGTCTACTCTGACCAGCAGCGGCTCTCCAGGATCTCGGGCAGAGGTCTTTCACATCACCTACTTGCCGAGTCCCTTTAACTGGAGGTGCCAGGGATTAAACCTGGGACCTTCTGCATGCCAAGCAGAGGCTCTACCACTGAGCCACAGCCCCTTCCGCCTCCTTTGACTTCCAGAACCACCTCCACTTCTTTCCTGCCCCTTCTGCCTTAGGCCCGCTTTCTCTTGGATCAACTGAGCCTTCAGGTTTGTGCCTGCAGTGCTCTCTCTCCACCCACCAACCCCATCTGCCGTCTCCGGAAACCTTATTTCTTATCTTCTTCCAGCCAATAGCAGACATGCTTCTGCACTTTGATCTTGTGAGGTTTTTCCACAGCGGTCCCTTTTTTCCTGAGAGCAATCCTGAAAGGGGGGGGGCGCGCGCGAATGGCCTTACTAGGTGGCGTGACCTCTGCACTGGTGTTAGTGCCACTTGCGCCATGCAAATGTGCACTAGCACAG
Source organism: Euleptes europaea (assembly GCF_029931775.1). Lineage (NCBI taxonomy): Eukaryota > Metazoa > Chordata > Lepidosauria > Squamata > Sphaerodactylidae > Euleptes > Euleptes europaea. The sequence continues at coordinate 31,557,677 of NC_079323.1, forward strand.
CAGCATGAACTGGGTGCTAACAAAGCCTCGGCAGCAACGTATCGCCAGCTCAGGGGCTCGCTCCACTGCCAAAGAGGGTGTTCCCAGGGGCAGGGCTGACTTCAGTCAGCTCCCTGAGCCTTTTTACCTTGGGAACACCCCTTTTTGCCGGCATGAACTTGTACCTGCAAAAATGGTGGTGCGGCCCTGTGGAACCGCATGGAGCAGTTTCACGGGGCTGCGGGGGGACACATTTTCAACTTGCTTCACCGGGTCAGCAAGATGCTCAGGAGACGGCACCATCCCTGGGCGCCCCACAACTACTCCCCTTAGGATTGCTCTGCCCGCTATCCTTTGACGTTAAATAGTTTGATAAGGCCCTATTAAATTCAGACCACAGAATGTTTGAAATACAGTTCACGGAGACATATTCACTGGTGCAGACAGTTCAACTTCTAAATATACACGGTTTGGGTAACCTTGCATAGACTCAAATCTATACCACAGGGTATTTTTTAGAATTTTATTTTACTTTAAATGGCACTCCTAAAACGCTATGCTTATAAAACGAAAGCCACCCTACACGATAAAACTCATGGATAACATGTTTCACAATCAAGTTGCCAGGTATTTGGGGGAAGGACACAGACAACGGAAGCAACTCTGCTATAGTCTATGTGTTTCTCTCGTCCAGACATTCGAGCCATTGAAAAGGCAAATGCCCAAGTTTGATAAAATAGTTCAAATCCTCCTTCCCATACCGTCAAGCTTGGCAGTGGCATAAAGGCTTCTGGGAAAAGATTATGTCACAAAATAGGCTAGAGGAAACATCCAAGATTGCACCATCCTGCCCCGCGGAGGCAAAATACATTCATGTAGAGAGATTTTTAAAAAATCACACAGCATGGGATTAAGACACTAGACAGTGAGGCAGTTTGTACTTGCTCTAGAGAAAACACTCTCACAGCAAATTATTTTAAGACACTTGAAAGCAATCTACTCTGAAAGAAAAAGCACCATTAAAAACATGGGAGGGCGTTTGAATTGCTTGCTGTTGGCCCGCAGGGAAAAGTTGCATTTCACATGCTATTTTTGAATGGGAAATCTCAGAACAATCGTTTGGAACCTCAGCACAAAATGCGTGCCTGGGAAGGGAAGGGGCGGCAGTTTGCTCTCACAGCGGGCTCCTCACCATACATCTGTGCTCACACCAGGGAATCAGTATTATGTGGATTTGTCTCTGGCATTGCACTGAGGACCAAAAGTCACTGCAGTAGGAAAGTACATATGTCTATAAAGCGAACCCTATTAGAACAGGTAAAGATTTTTAAATGTTTCAAAGTTGTAACACTAGAAACCTAATCAGGGAGAACGACATACTGCTGGGTTAATTTACCTGGTTTTGTCCAGTTCTATGTTCTTCTGAACGCAACAGTATGGGCGTTTTTAATTTCCAACAGAATGAAAGATAAGTCTCTGACTTTTTGTATGCATGTCCCAAAAGCCAGATCCTTTCCTAGCAAATACGTGTGCCAAAAAAAAGGCTGAATATTATACCCTTCACATGAAAAAATATATATATAAAAGGCTTGATTTTCTGTAAAAATGGCAGTGGCACCTTCCATTTACTTGTTGCAATGCATAAGAGTACTGAAGAAATCTCTAAAACCCCTGAATGAGCCTAATTGCAACCACACTGATCTACCTTTCCACGGTAACCTTACCTCCACACAATGTGCTTTAAAAAAAAAAAAAACACGAATGACGTAGCCATTTCAATTCCGTGGAAAGCAAATAATTGACTACTGGCCTCAGGTGCATCCTTCCAACAACAGGCAAAGGATTTTTGCCTCCAGTACTCGGTTCTGCCCAACCTGTTTCCTGTTCCAAAAGGCTAGTGCTCCTTGTCTGTATTCAGCAAAGATCCAACAAAGTCGTCAAGAACTTAGGCACACTTGCCCGGTGTACCAGTCATCATTGCCTCTACTGCATTGTTCTACCCAGGTCAAGCTGTTTAACCCCAAATTCATAATATGTCCCTGCCACTTGCCAGCAGCACACAGCATTACGATCATTACGACCTTTCCCTTCAGGCAATCCCATTGGTGCCCATCTAAATTTGTCCCTGCTGTATACTTATGACATTCCATCAGCTTTATGTATTTACTGTAATATGCAAATATTTGATTTTCCAATGGTCAAAGGACAACAACCCCCTTGCTCCCAGAAATTCCATCAAACAGGTACCAGGTGAAGAAAAAAAATGGATGGGGAGAGAGAAGCTGGCTGATAATTCTTCTCCCTCGGCTCCAAAGGCACCAGTTCCTCCAACGCTCCCATTATCTGTTGCAGTACAAACCGCACATACTGTGTTAAAACATTAAGTCAGTGCAAAATACAGCTTCATTTCAACTTGAAACTTGTGTAATGGTGTGCTTATATTGCTGTCAAGGCACAGCTCAGGTCCTCAATAGGGCAATTTATTCTCTTCTCAAAGGAGGAAAATCTCTCTGGGAACCAAGGATACTTTAAGTCTCCAGTTCTCTGTTACGCCCCACCTTTTTCAGCCAATGACAAGACTAATGAGAATGTTATGAATTGTGTATCGAACACATCTACACATCTATGGATAAGTGAACATCTCATATGCCAAAAAGTAGTTAATTCAGATCCCAAGATCCCTCAAGTTTCTTGTAGACTAATTATTTGCCAGGAAGAAAGGACAGAATATAACAAAGCTTATGCAGTAGTTTTCTACAATACAATCCCCATTAGCCCCTCGGTCCCATTGCACTTTGATCCTATATAAATGGCACTTAAGTCTGTCTAAACTTCCTACTATCCAAATGACTTTGAGGATATTTGGCTATTAGACAAGGAGTCTATAATTAAAACTAAAGTCCCAAATAATAGAAAAGGCCAGTTAAAGGTGTGAACCACATCCCAGGCAAGCGGCAAATGCCACCAATTTGCTGATGTACAGTATTTTCTTTCATAACAAGCCACTCTGACCTTATCAGAATTTTTGTGCAATTATAAGAGCTTTCAACTGCTGTTGACTAGGCCAAAGGGGACAGCAGAGCTCTGGCCCCTGCAGTACAATTGAGTCCAAGCACCCGTTCAAACTCCCCGTCCTCCAGCATCCAGCACCATCAGAGGGAGGGTAGAAAGTAATCAGACATCCCTCTATCATGGCTGGGTGCAGCTCAGTTGAGAATCACATCCCCACAAAATAACGGTATTTAAATATCAGTGTGATGTAGTGGTGAGAGTGTCAGATCAGGATCTGGGAAACCCAGATTCAAATCCCCACTCTGCCACAGAAGCTCACGGGGTGACCTTCAGCCAGTCACACACACTGAGCCTAACCTACCTCACAGGGTTGTTGTGAGGATAAAGTGGAAGAGAGGGAAATGCTGTAAGCCACTTTGGGTTTTCATTGAGGGGAAAAGGCAGGCTATAGATGAAGTAAATAAATAATACTCCTGTGAACTACTTTGGGATCTAATCTGAAAAGGAGAATTAAAAAAATGTAACCTAGATTTCAACCCTCATCTTACAGAGAACATGTCAGTGCGCTGAGTCCTAAACACAGTCTTGAGGCATCTTAAAGCTGCTAGTAGCATAACCTTTTGGCAGCCAGACTCCCATAAGTGGGCTCTGACTCACAAAAGCTTATGCTGCGATAAATGTATTAGACGGGGGAACCCTTTAAAGAAATATGCATGAAAGCTTATGCTGTAATGCATTTGTTTAAATGTGTCACATGACCATGTTTTAGTTTTTACCTTATCTGAGCCACCTTCAATTGGGGCAGGCATATAAATTTTCTGGGCTGACAAAGAGGTGGACAGAATGTTGGAGTGCCCTGAACTCCGTAAGAGAAAGGTAGAGGAGGGAAATTAGTGATACAGAGCTACCTTACTCTACTCTGGCTCCACCAATCACACGGCTAAGAAAAAACCTCAAAGGCACTTAACAGGACCGCTAATGCACCTGTGTTCTAAAAAGAAAAGATGGAGAAAACCCCAATAAAATAATTTTAGCACAGGGATGGAAGCTTGGAAAGCATTTTTAAAAATATTCCCCCGCCAGCTTTTTGATACAGCGCAGATTTACAATAAAACCAATCATTTGCCCTTGGCTTCACTATGCAATATTAAGTCACCCTAGTACCATCTCCCAAACTTTCGGGTCCCCTTGTAAACTTCACCTAGAGCCCCTGAACCCACCAGCAGCCATTTCTTCACTAGCTGCATGAACAAAGTGCTTCCGGAGTTGCGCAAGCAGATTGCTGGTGCGCACCTAAGGCTCTATGGATTGAGGTACTGATCCAGCACAGGCATTAGGAAGGAACTAGAAAGGGACAACCTCCTAAAATCAACCAGTTCAGTAAGTGAGCAGTAAGAAGCCGTGCCCAAAGTACTCCCACATAGCAACTATGCACAGGGGTGGCTTCTGTCACTTGGAGGAAAGTACCTGAAGGATCTTCTCCATCCCTGGAAATTAATGTCTTGGATCCCATGACCTCATTCCCCTTGCACTTCACTTGGGCTGCTGCAGCAAAAGAAATCTCAAAGTGGCTTACAATCATCTCCCCCCCACAACCAACACCTTGTGAAGTAGGTGGGGCTGAGAGAACTGTGACTAGCCCAAGGTCACCCTGCAGGCTTCATGTGGAGGAGCAGGGAATCAAACCCGGTTCCCCAGATTAGAGTCCGCCACTCTTACCCATGCTGGCTCTCAAAGGCTTCCCTCTGCAAATAGTACTTCCAGGTGCCCTTGGGCATGCGCAAGTGCTAGCAGCAGAGGAAGTGAGCGCTGCAGTGGAGAAAAGTTCAAAAGAACTGCAAAGGAATGATGTCATCGGATTCAAGCCTGTGCCTCTAGCTGGTGGGAAAGCTGGTCACCCCCTTTCCCTGTTTTATGGTTTCAGAACCACTGCCTTAAATTAAAGAGTCTGCACTGGAACAGAAAAGTATATTCCTCAAAGATACCCCAACAATTAAGGTTTACTCATTGCACAGACAATCCCTATCAGTGCCCTGCTGACCAATGATTCACACATCACCGATGACCCACAGGTCAACGTATGAACATCCACCAGAGAAAAGCAGAGGATCTGAGGCTGCGTCTAGTGCTTCAAAAACTTATTATATCAGGTGCTGTGGAACACAGGCAGGATGGTGCTGCTGCAGTCGTCTTGTTTGTGGCTTCCTAGAGACACCTGGTTGGCCACTGTGTGAACAGACTGCTGGACTTGTTGGGCCTTGGTCTGATCCAGCAGGGCCTTTCTTCTTATGTGTCTGATCTGTAATGGTTGTTCCGTACACCTATGAGGACTGCAGGCATCAAGTGATGAATGCACATAGGAGCAAAGTCACTTTCACATGTGGGTCATTCCCGTCAATCCTGCAGAACGGTGCCTGTTTCGACAGTGTTCTGGTTTGCAATATGGCTTAGTCGAGAGCTGTTTGCCTTTAACGCCTTAAGACACTGATGACTAGGTGGGCTAACTTAAAAGTGACCGACGCAGCATCTTCATACAATGGCTTCAGTGGAGCGCTGCAAAGCGGGAGAGCCCAAGGTAACGAACTGGATCCAGTTGCGCAGGAAGCCCCGGTTGTATTGGCCGGTGTCTATCGCCATCCCGCAGCACAGCCTGCGCCCAGAGTTCTCTCGTAGGGCGATCCGAGCTTCCCTCTCCGTCACGTTATAGCTGATGTTCAAGAGCTGAATGAGAAGGATGTAGCCCATTCCAGAGGTAACAATGGCGCAATACCACACACAGGTGAATGACAGCGCAGAACTAGAAGTAGAGAATAGAAAGCACAGAAACCATTTATGGTGAGCAGAACAACAGGAACGCACAGACAAGCGGACAATCCTGACGGTCCCCTCCCCCTTTCATATTGCATTAGAGCAAATCACAGGCTCCCCTTTCCCCTTGAAACACCCAATTCATCAGAACATCTCAAAGATTATTTTCCAAAATCACCATCAGGAATGCTCCTTCCACTTCTCCCCTCCTCCACGTTCAGAGGAACCAAATCTTCTCCATGTGACAGAGGTTCTTGGTTTAGCAATCTTGTTTCTGGGTTTTCCCATAACGTTTCGCCTTTATTTATTGAATAAATCTGATTTTACAAATGCTGCAAGCTGCTTTAGGGACTCCAGTGGAAAAGGGAGGAGAGAATCCCAAATCAATAAAACTAACTAACACAGGGCTATAACAATGCCTAAAGAACAGCGGCTCAACAGCCAGCTTACCTGTTCTATGCAGCTGCTCTGGTCAAATGGAGGCCATCCAGGTTGGCCACGTTGCTCTCAGGTGGCCAACAGTCTACAGATAGCCAAGACTGACATTTCACATTTAGCCTCCAGGGTGCCCTCTGAAGCTATCTAAAAGTCAGTGCTGCACTAGGTATTTAGAAAGTTACAATATTAACACTCCTTATCAAGAGAATCCAACCAGGCACATGGTTGCCATCCTAAAACCTACACCACCTGGGGAAAGGGCCAGTTCCTCCACTTCAGATAGGTGTCTCAATATGAGCCCTTAAATTTAAGTGTCAGTGCTGTTTCTATATGTAAAAGTATTTCCCCATTAATCTCCAAGACCAAGTAAAGAATGGAGTATTCCAACTGCAGAAATGTTAAAGTCAAGAAGGGGATGAGATGAGATTACTGGAATAAAATCATACAACTCATTGGTCCTATTCTATACAATTGGGGTAACAATAAAACAATAAGGAAGAAAGAGGAGCAGAAGGTGACAAAGATGGCCTGCAAGCAATGAAAGCCGGCAAGAAATGAAACTAAGCCAGCACGGAGTACTGTCAGAAAGTGGCCGATGTTCTGCTTTGGAATCCCCTCCCCGCAAAAAGAAGAGAAGGCCCAGTAAGGAATGCAAGTCACTGCTACCCCTGGCGTGGTACATATAGAGGGAGTGTGCAGAGGCCTGGGAACTGACTCATGATGAACCTGGAAAGTGAAAGTCGCCGACAATGTCAGGAAAGACAGTGATAAAAGAAGAGAGCATCTGGGCAGACAAAGCTATTAAAATAGGCAGGATAAGGAAATGGTCATTTGGAAACTTTAGCATTTGAGCACAGGATTTTAGGGAGGACCACCACCAAGATGCGTCAAGAGCTTCATCTTGGGAAGCAACAACATTTTGCGGTTAAGGTACAACACTGACCAGGCCCCCCACCCCACCCCCAACAACAACAGGGCTTTATGCTTGCTTCAGACAAAAATTTCCCCCTAATACTATCTGGACAATTCACATGCATACATTCAACCATGCAGTTCTGAAGATTTAATGGTACAAGGCTTTGGATTTAGGTAATTTCTGATTCCCCCTCCCAATCCAAGCATTTTGAGGAACAGGTCTTCCCAACCTTCCCACTTTGCCCCTGAGGTCTGCTGCCCGCGCCCCCCCCCCCCCAAAAAAAAAACAATTTCAGGGGATTCAGTAGTCTCTGGGGGTAAAGACTAGGAAAGGCCTGATCCTCAAAATCCAGTTGTCTGGATTCTCCCCAGTGTTTAATCTATAACAATTGTTCCTACAAACACTTTAATATTTGTGAACTCTCAGACTAGAACCATGTCAGAGACACAAGGGCTCAGACCACTACTCCCTTCATCAGTTACAGAGCATTTCTCTCACCTGTAATCTGCATAGACCCCAGGGCAGTAGAACAGTGCCTTGATGGTGGCTTTCCCCCTACAGATCGTGTCCAAAGTCAAAGAAATCCCATATACTGAGGTGAGCAGAAAAAAGGAGAGCGCGAGGATAAAGGCCTGGTGGTTCTGTTCCCCAACACAGCTGTTAATCCTCCAAGGTGCAAAGGAAAGAAAAACATTTTAAGATAAAGTGGTTTTGGAGACAACCCAAAGCATCCATAAGTATCGGGGCCTCATTCTGCTTAAGGATCCTCTCCCACCACTGAAAAGTGATAAACGATGCACGCTACTGCCTGTTAGACAGTAAAGAGATGTTCATACTAACGATATTGTCAAGACAACCTTATGTGGAAAGGGACCTGAAGGAACAGGGACCGAATTAACAATACCCACCCAACTAACAATGCCAAAAGATCCCAACCACAGTAGAAACACTGCAAGAGGAACCACAGCTCACAGGTAGCACCGGTGTCAGAAAGAAACATGACACTGAATCCCCAAAGGACATACCAGACACAGTGATGGTCCAGTCTCTTCACACACCTGCCACATATCCGACAGTGCCCAGCTCGGACTGGCCTAACAAGCTGACACTTGGAGCACCAGTCCTCCGTGACCCCGCCTGGCTCCTCTTTCAACGGGCCGGAAGGGCCCTCGGTGTGACTGTTTGTAGCAGTGCCGGATAGAGTGGCTCTGTAAAGCCCGTTGGCGCTCCCCAGGCCATTCTGGCTTGAGATGACGTTGTTGTTGCTGTTGCCTTGACAAAGGGCTTTGTCACTGCTCATTTGGCTGCAAAGGTAGCCAGGGTCTCTCTTGGCTCGAGACAGAGCCACAAGCATGACAATTAAACCACAAGTGAGAATTGTCACCTGGCCGCGTCCCACGTGGCCACGGGGAACCACCTCCTGGAGGAACACAAAGTACATATAGCCCAGGGAAAAAAGCCCTAGACTCAAGAAGAAGAGAGTCCGACCCTTCTTCCTGTGTGTGAGGTAGTAGTACCACAGCACCAGGACAGGAAGCGATACCAGGATGATGAGCGCCAGGAGGAAGTGCAAGGCTGCTATGTGAAGGAAGACGGGCAGCAGGATAATTGGCGGGAGGAGGCTGATATCGATCTTCAGAGCCCCCCTGGGCCATGGGAAGCGGAAGCGGTCCGTGAAGGTGTCTGCAATTCTTTCTAAATTCCCAGGGGGCAAGGGTCGGCAAGTCAGCCACCTGTCAGGGAATTTATTTATTTAGAATGTTTCTACACCCCTCCTTTCTCCCACCCTGACCCAAGGTAGGTGACAACTATGCAAAAATAATCCATTTATTAAATAATGAGAACACATCAATAAAAGACCACAAAAGCTTGGGAAAATACAGTTTTCAGCTCACATAAAAATGAAGGGCCCAGGACAGACATCTCCATGATCATGTACCTCACCCCATCCCTTTATGCCAGACCTTTGAAGATTCAACCACTTGAAATGCTGTCGAATGAGGCCCAGGCCCTGTGGGATTTGGTCCAATTCCACAGGGCTTGCAAGATAGAGATGTTCCGCCAGGCCTATGGTTGAGGGCAGCGACGGTTTTATCACAGCTGGTCTCCCTGTTCCACCTTGTTCCATCCTGGCCCTGCTTTCCACTTCCTCATCTGGCTGGCCTGCTACGGCCACCATTAGTATTTTCAGTCGCCATCTGGATTTTGATTTTAATTTACTAAGTGGATTTCATTTTAAGTTGTAATTGTTACCTAATACATTATGTATTATTATATTGCATTTTTAAAGTGAACATGTTGCAGTTATTATTGATGTGAACTGACCTTAGCCCGGCGCCGGCTGGGAAATGGTGGGATAAAAGTCCAATAAAATATGCTGTGGGAGGCATTTGTGTACTTTTAAAGACATGGAGCACACAATCATCAGTTCTCTGGTGTGCATACACCTATTTTATGTTAAAATGCATATCTTTCCCAATACATGTTTATCTTGTACATAAACTGTGTGTCCATGCACATGGATCAGTGTCCAGGCTAAAAGTGAAACATTAAACACCCCTGCCCCTTCCATTCCTACCTAGAAATCCAGCTGGCACTCTATAAGATTGCATCGTATCACATCACCATAATGGCAATCAGTTCAAAACTCATGAGAATCCCTCGCTGTTCTGCAAAGATAGCCAAGCAACATCCCAAAACTACAATGCCACAGGAAATCCAATTCTAGGAATCAAAATTTGCTGTATTTTTGCCTGAGCTTCCACTTCTACGGGGAACGAATGCCTCTTCAGATGGAGAAAATGACTGAAAATGGAATCAGGACAGGGCTTGATAAATTCCAGGTGCCATGTCACCATGGTACCTAGAAATTTCATTGTGTTGCCAAGCATTTTTTTTGGTACCAGTAATTAAAAAATAAAATCATTCATATTTCAGCCTTCAGGATTCTGGTCTGGCTCCTAAAAACTTGGGCTGGCTTCTAGACCCAAAGAAAATTTATCAAAGCCTGTTTCAGGAAACTATTCACCACATCTGGCAAATCCAATCAAGAAGGGGAAAGCGCATTATGGTTTATAGTGCCTTTACAATACTCAAGGATGTGTAGTGATTTTGTTTCAAAGCTTCTGGCTCTCTTCGATTAGGATCCAACTGCATTTTAGAATTTATTTTTTATTCTCTGAGTCTCGCTAGACTCCGTGCACCATTGTGGAAGAAAATGGCTGGACTACTTTTAACCTCCCTCAGTGGGAAGCTGATTGGAATGCTATCATAACATTAATAATGCCAGAGCGCAGAGGCCAGACTAGCACAGTCCATTTGAGGTGGATCAAAAAAGATTACTCAGGAGAGAGGACAAGAGTTTGGCTATTCACAAGGTTGAATAAATAATGTAAACATTATCAAAGTGAATATACACTCAACCTAGGCTGATGCTGGGAGGGAGGGGGAAATTCCTCTGTTCTTTGGTGTTATCTCCACTGCAGCAGATTATTACAAAAGTAAAACACACTGGATTAGATTATTTGGAGTTTGCATGTCATAAAGACAACACTGTATACTATCTACGAAGACTTATGCCACCATCTATCAGGGTGCTTTGACATACTTCAGTCCCTGCAATCCACACCACATCCGTCCTCAAACTTTATTGCGTCTGCAGCCATTGGGGACGGTCATGATGCCAGTGCAGTAGACAGAATTATCCCCAAGAGCAACATTGGCACAGGGTGGTCCCTCCCACTACACAGACACTGCACGAAGACAGATTACCCCCACACACCCAGTTGCAGCTACAACATTCACTGTGAACAGACAAGGAATGTTCTGTAATCCATACAGCCAAGTCACTTCAGAAAGTTTCTGTAAACACAGAACTAACATTTACTTATCCTGGCTAGTATTTGGATGGAAGGCCTCCAAGGAATACCAGGGGCATGATGCAGGCAATGGTAAACGACCTCTGAACGTCTCTTGCGTTGAAAACTCTATGGGGTCGTTGTAAATCAGCTGTGACTTGACAGCAAAAAGAGAGAGAGGAAGAGGCAGCTGTGCCCTTTATGCAACTATATTGACTTAAGTTCTGGCGAGGAAGCCATGCTCAAGCATGAATGGGGAAACACTTGCAGAACTTCTCAACAATAGAAATACATTTGTTTTAAATAAAAGAAACAAATAGTTGCCTTTAAATCTCAGGTATTCCACAGTGTGTGTGTGCTGCTTTCCCGCTGTTCATCAACCTGACCCCCTGCAGAGCAGGCCGGCTTCCCAAACTAACATGGCATTGGCCACTTTTTTCCTGACATGCCTCCTGCGCATTTAAAACTTGCAAGGCAAGCAGTAACTCAACAGACGAAGCTTTTTAGCACTCACTAGCAAGATTCTGCTGCTCTGGAGCCCTTAAAGGAGCATTTTTTAAAGTGGCAATGCCCAAAGGCTGCAAAGGAAATCCACACAGAGATACTCAGGCCTCATTATGGGGAGGGAAACAGATCGCTGCACTGGGGTCCCTGTTACGCGATCACACCCCAGACACACAGGGCCTTTCAGAGACCGAGCCAGAGACATGACAGGATCTACCCCAACTAGAGGCAAGTTTCAGAAGGGCCAGCTCCCCCTCCCCACCCACTCCAACTTACCTTTCACAGCATTCATCGAGGTCCTCACAGTTACAAAGACAGGCCGTCAGGTGGCTTCGCTCCCCCGTCCGATCCAGGTACTCGCAGCAACAGAGGGCATCCTCCATCTCGGGGCCTTTAGGTTTCTTTTTGCGAGGTTTCATCGTGCCCGCTCCTCCCCGGGCAGCGACCGCGCCTCTCCTTCCCTCGGCAGCAAAAGAATACCTTTGCAACACAATTCACAGTGGGCCGCCGTGTTAGTCTGTCTGCAGTAGTAGAAAAGAGCAAGAGTCCAGGAGCACCTTAAAGACTAACAAAAATCTTTTCTGGCAGGGTGGGAGCTTTCGTGAGCCACAGCTCACTTCTTCAGATACAGCTGGAAAGTGAATCCATCTGTCTTTAAGTAGAGGAGAGTGAATTCAGATGGACTGGACTCTTGCTCTTTGCAACACAGAAAGGGGGAGGGGGAAGAGAGATCCTGCCGAGAAACTTTTTTCATTCCAGCCCCCAGCCCCAAAGAGCATTTTGGAAATTGCAAGAACGACCGCGAAGTGACAAACCCTGGGCGCGGACTCCCCTCCCAGCTCGGCCGTCACTGTCAGCCCCCAAACCAGCGCGGCAGACGCACGGTCCCGTCCGCTTGCTCAGCGGCGCCCCCACCCCGGCGGGGCAGAACACCACCCCTGCAGCCTCCCCACCCTACAATTCCTATCGCATTCCAGCCAGCTCCTCTGCAAAATGCAAAAACTCTGCAGCCAAGCCCCACGCGCTCCTCCTTGGGCAGCTGCCATTGGCTGAACCCCCTCCTCCCTCCCCACCCCCATCCCCATCCCCCGCCAGCTCCACCTGCTCCACTTCCAAGCCGCCCGCCTGCCCTTCTGGCGCTCTCCCGGCGCTTGGAAGCTTCCGGCTTCCAGGGAATTCCCAGGGCTCGTCCTCTGCTTTGGTGACGTCACGGAGCGCTGCCCAATGGCTGCAGGGGAGGAGGCGCACTTCAGCGCCGGGGAGCGCGTGGCTCGTGCTCCAGGGCAGCGCTGCCCGGTTTGATTGGCGTGGCGTGCCAGCTGGGGGCGCTTCGGCAAGAGATGGCTGCTGAATGCCTGGCGGTGCCTGCCTGACCTTGGGGTTAAATGGCATGTCCTCGCTTGTTTGGATATAGGGTGTGGCCTTTTTTAAATAGATATGGATATAGATATATATAGATATATATAGATATATATATATATAATTTTCCTTCATTTAATATATCCATAAAAACATAATAATAGTAATAAAGGGAAAAACCAAATAATATTCTAATTTAACAATCAAATGACTTCCCCCTTCTCCCTTTCCCGTCTAAAATCAAATTATATGCTCTTTTGCTAACAGAACTAATCCCAATATTATTTTAATTAATCTGTTCTTGTCATAGCCAACATTATAAAATCAATACCTAATATAAAAATTAATACAAAGCATGAATAAGGGATTAGATCAACGAGTATCCTTTAAATGATCCCGTTAAAAAATGATTTTCACAGTACATTCTCCAAGCCTCCCATTCCCCCCAAAATTGTTCATTATCATTGTGATTTATCAAAGCTGTAAGGTTCGCCGTCTCAGTCAATTCCAGCATCTTTGGATATAGGGTGTGGCCTTTACCGCGCCGAAGAACCGGCCCCGAGGCCGGCGGAGAGTTTTTGTTTAATTTGTGCTTGTTCCCCCAAACCCTCCAGAACTTCCTGCAGGAAAATCAGGGCAGGGTTTTAAAAAATAAATAAATCTTGAAATTGAATCAGTGGAATATCACTTAACCATTGGCCATTTTTGCATGGTCAGGTTTGATGCTCACACAGCTTTTTTTAAAATGTGACTTTAAAAATGCCTATTCATGGTTCCGACGCAAAAGAAGAAATTTGTCATGGGCCCTGCCTTGGGAGCTGAGGACTCTGAAGCTGAAGTGGAGGAACAGGTTGCCTCTGGGCCCTCAGTAACTCCATTGCAGCCAGTAGCACAGGAGCCTGAAACAACTGAGCAGGAACCACAGCTAGGCAGAGAGATGGAACAAGGGCAGACAGAAGCTACTCTTCCCCCAACCCCTGCAGTGGAAGCTGAGAATGGCAGCCCTCCAAGCTCACCTGAACCTGATAGGCGTATCAGGACTCGGCAGCGTGTGGTTATGCAAGGTAGAAAGAGAAGTGCTCGCTTGGAGAGGTTAAGCAGACAGAGAACTGGTGCTGAGTCGTTTCAGGATGAAGCCTAGCCTGGAAGTGCGCTGACTGATAAAGGCAGTGCACGCGTGCTTTCACTTTGCGGAAGCAACTGTGCAGTTTCTCTGTGTTCCCGCTACCACTCATGATTGATCTCTCCAGCCATTGACTCCTGCCTGCTTTGACGACGCCTCCGACTTCTGACCTCGGTAAACAGCATAATCTTCGCCTTCTCCGAAAGGGGCTAGATACCTCCCACACGTCTGAGGACTGCAGGCACCGCCTGGCCCTTGGCCTTACGCCAGCACAAAATTCCACACACATCCCACTTGCCCGCTCCTTCGTTTCTGTTTGCATAGCTATTAGTATGTGCATAGCTAATGTGTCGCTATTGTTTTGCATGGTTCCTTGAGGGAGTGGGATTCTTCGCGGCAAACACCAAAGGTCGCGTTAAATGGGCTCTCCCCAAGCTGGGCCCTTCCTCCATCCCTCTACTATTGTATGCCGATGATGCTTTGGTATTATCACTAACACAGAAGGGGCTAAGACGGCTGCTGTCCATGTTTGTAAGCTATAGCAATGCCAACTTAGTATCCATCAATTACAAGAAATCTAAGATCCTAGTCCTCTCTAAATTTTGGAGACGTCACAGTTGGACAGTTAAGGGGCACAAAACTGAACAAGTGAAACAATTCAGATACTTGGGCCTGAATTTCCAATACAACAGCAATTGGACAACTCACAGGAACTATGCTGTGTCCTCAGCTAAACTTAATGAGGCCACAATCCGCTTTTTTTATGTCTATGGTGGTCAATTAGTTCCTGCTGCCTTACCAGTGTTTAAGGCTAAATCCCTCTCCCAACTCCTATATGGAGTTCCTATTTGGGTAAGTGCCTTCAATCAGGACATTGAGAGGATTCAGTCCACTTCCTACTCTGTATTCTTGGTGTCCCCAATTGCGTAGGGTATGCAGCTCCTTGAGACGGGACAGGGTTTTTTGGAGACTAGAACTTGGATCCATACCATTAAGTTCTGGTTCCGTCTGCACTTTCTAACTGAATATCCTGGTTATATTCCTGCACTGCTGGGAGATACTTACATAAGCCAGTGGTTGAAATTATTTATCAGGAAAATCAGGTCTGTCGGTATTCCATTTGATTCTCTTTTGATGCTTGGGAAAGAGCAAGCATTTAGACTGATACGTCAGCGCCTACTAGATATAGAAATGCAGACCCTAACCTCCCTAGCTAATAGACACTGTTCCCCCATGTTTCATGGTATTACTCCGACTTATGGAGCTACAGTTTCCTACTTGTCTTATTTGGAGTCACCGGACACTCGCAGAGTTTTCATGCTCGCTAGACTTAACATTCTTCCTTCATCTATTCTACAAGGAAGATACAAAGGAATCCCTTTTATTGATAGGTATTGTCCATGTAAGAGTGGGGATCCTGAACACTTAACCCACGTGCTGTTGTACTGCCAGCTCTACATGAGGCCGAGGAATACCTATATTAAACCCCTACTGCCCAGTGATCAGAGTCTCTCAGATCAGCAGTTGGTGATGTACCGTTTATGTGATAGAAACCCCTCGTCACCCAACAAGTAGCTAGTTTTCTCCGGTCTGCACAAAGGATTCGCGAGCAGTTTATTTGTACTTCTAAGTAATGTCATTTTAATGTAACCTGTTTTAACCTTTTTCGCAACTCTGTTTATTGTATGCTGATGTAAATGCCTAATAAAGGTGATGATGATGATGGTTAAACGGGCTGTTTAGTAATGTGAAGCAGGTATGCGCTGGCTTTGCAGTCACTTCTGGAATGAAGGTTCAGCGTGCAAAATTCAAAAAAATATGCGGGGCAATTCAGCCTGGACGCGCTGCTAATTACCATGCAAAAATGGCCATTGATTAAATGATTGAATCTCTTCAAGTTTGTATTCAAGAATAATTGATGGGGGGGGGGGGGAGACACATTAACAGCAGGCAGTATTGCACAAAAAAGGGAAACATCGTTGCTTGCCTCCCGTAGATTTGTAAGTACTGCCATTAGAATATGTAGTTTAAAAATTACTACCTGTGTATTAATGGATCACGATTTTTAAATCAGATTTGACAAAACAGCACCGCCTTAAAAGAGGGACGCTACTGTAGTTGACCTCCGTCTTCTCCAGGGCTGGTGCCAGTCATTTTTGCGCCCTAGGCGAGGCTAACTACTTGTGCCCCCCCCCTTTCCTAGCCAATTTTTTGGGGGAAAAACATGTCTTGTAGGGGAAAAAATAAAAGCACAAAACTTTTTATAAGAGGTTATAATTAATTCTGTTCCATAGCACTGTTGTGGCACTTATCTTAAAAGAAAAAAATATAAATTGCCAGTTGCATTTTTTTCAAGAAACTAATTTGTTTAAAAACTGTGCCCCTCAGGCCAGTTCTGCACCGCTCGGAGGTCTGCGCGCCCTAGGCAACCGCCTAGTTCACCGCATGGTAGCACCAGCCCTGGTCTTCTCACACCAAAGACCATTTGGAACACCCATCTGCTCTCCTAACGGCCACCAGGGCATCTCCCGTTTACTCTGCGGCAGCATGACCTGCGCTAACACTGTGATTATTTAAATATAAGAACACCAAGAACGCAACACACCTGGTTGCACACAGCTGCAGCTTAGATACAGCCACCATTTAGTACCTGGATAAGGAATTATGGGAAAGGGAGGGAAGCAGACTGACAACATTTTTTCAAAGACATCCCCCAAAGGCAAAACAGTTGGAACATAAACAGCTCCTTGACAGTTCAGGGTGGCAACTTATTGCAAGGTACTTCTGTCATTCTCCACCAAATGGGGAGGATTTGCTACAGGTTAATGCCACTCACTTCGTAAGGGGGTCAATGGGAAGGCTAAGAATAGGCTTAACTGGTGATGTCTTTGTACATTTTGTGGTACTTACTACTCACCCACAGGGGAGGGACATCTTTGTACCAGATGTATGAGATCTAGGCTGAACTTTTTTGTTCCTCCTCTGTTGTGGGGGATGGGGGTAGGGTGGCCAGATCCAGGTTGGGAAATTCCTGGAGATTTGGGGAAGGAGTCAGGGGATGACAGGAACCTCAGTGGGGTATGATTACCATAACGCCCACCCTCCAAAGGATCCATTTTCTCCAGGGGAACTGATCTCAGTAGTCTCAAGATGTAATTCCAAGGGATTCCCAGGTCCCAACTGGAGGCTGGCACCCCTAGTGTGGCTAGAAGTATGAGCCTTTGGTAAGTGCCAAAGGGCTCTTGGCTTGGTTGGCAGCCGTGCCCACAAATTGGGCTATACGTTTTTCTCCTGTTTAAATTGGGCTTTACGTTTTTCTCCTGTTTATCTAAATTTTAGGGTTTTTTTTGTAAGCTACTTTGAATCAGCAGTAGGGAGAAAAGCACTATAGAATTACCTGGATTGTCAGAAAATTTATTCCAGTTGATAACTTAAAAACCACACAAGTACAGTAGCACCTGATTTCCATGCGTTTTCATGAAGTTAGATGCTACAAGATCACAAATTATGTTTTCTAGTCTGTGAATCATACAGACCCCTTTAAAAAAACAAACTTCTGTCCACTATTGTACCTAGGTTTGTATTGTGAACTGCTTGTGCACTTTCTAATTCGCTTTTCAGAGGCCTGAATCGAACCTAATTGTTTCAAATGGTGGACTAAAAAATCTGTTGTGTTGAAGTCCCAAGCAAAGATTTCAGTGTTGGAGGCTCAGCATTGTGCTATAACACTCCTATATGAATATCACTGTGTTGACTATGATAAATAACTGGCATAGATGAGCCCAGTGATAGTCTTCTCACATTACAAACCAGTAGCAGAAGAGGAAGCGGCAAGTGACTCATGCTTCCTTTTTCACCCCCGTTAGTAACCCAAGATGGCCTTTCGGAATGGAAGAAACATAGACCCAGCCTTCCCTCTTCTTGCCAACAGTCCTTGAATTCAAGGAGTTTTGGACTGGAGGACTCAGTAATTTTCTCACTTCTCTACTTACATTCATTCCTATTTTTCTAACCCCATTATTTTATCTATGTGCCCCCGAGTATTATGGCTAGAACGCCCCTAATAGCTGCATTATTGTCAAAAATGTCACACTGCCTCTTTAGACTCAATTATAACGTTCTGGTGACATACAACCGTGCAAAGGACCTGCAAAGAAGCTTCAGTACAGTTAGAATTCAAAATAACTAAGCTTTAACAACCCAATACTGCCATTTGTCAGTTTTATTGGATCCTTTTATGATACTGAAACAAAAACATTTCTGACTTGTGACAGTTTCCCATACATAAAATACATTTATTGCCACATTTTTATATAAAATGACCAACATGGTGTTCATTTCAAATACAAAAAAACCCCCCACAAAGGACAACACAATCCTAACACATCATAGATAATGCCTTCATTTATCTCTCACTTGATTACCTATTTAGGACTTCTGTTCCTATGCTTTATTTTCTGTGAAATGCCTGGCTTGACACGAATTACTCCCATACATTTCTGTCTGTACTGTACACCAACAAGTACCTTTTTTGGTTTTTAGAAAAACAGCCTGAGTAGATTTGGTCCAGCTGTTGAAGCTACTTTCCTATACAAATAATGAGAAAGGCACTTTTTGAAGAAAGGCTAGTGGAAATTAAAACCCTAAAATAGAAGTCACAGTTCTAGTGTACAGCTTAAGAGTGACCACGATTTACTGGCACCCACATTTTCAATGCAATTTGCAGTACAATCCTAAACAGTGTTAACCCTAAGTCAATATGTCTAGAAGGCTGTAACTCTCCTCTGGATTGCACAGTTATTCTACTCTTTTAGAAACATGCTTTAGAAAGGCTGTTGCGTTTCTCCAGTAGCTGGTTGCAACATGACTCAGCTATAGCGCGAGAACATTTCCATTCCATGCTACCTTTAACACAGCTGGGCACACAATTTGTGTTACAAAATAAATCAGACTTGATCAGAGAACGGGATTGCTACTCTGTAAAACGTTACACCTGGATTTTTGTTTTACAAAGGACTCTGTGTGATCAATACATAAAATTCTGACGAATACAATTACTGTTGTCTTTAAAAATAATTCAGGGACTCAGGACTTTTGAACATAGCATTCTTATACATATGGATACTCCCTGAGAAATCCTGAGAGCTGAAATGATAGTGGATAGGAAGAGGTAGAATTGCAGTTCCCCTTAAAAGAGACAGGGGGGGGGGGAAATCTACAAAGGAAAGTTGGATACATAGATATCTAGAACATATGCAGAGTCCTTTATGTTTTTGAGAGCTTTTGAACATACATAGAAGAATATATAGAGAATCTTCAAATGTGACAACCTTTGCAAAATATTGCATCTTTCATCCTGTTAATAATCCTTCAAAATCTGTATTTCTTTGCATATTACATTGCTTTGCCAAGGATTTTCTCTGCAATTTGCAAATCACATAATTACCAGACCACAGTTTATTACTCATTCACACCAATTATTCACAGTTCAGGAAACCGTTCCCAAAAAGATGTCAAGTGGATCAGGAGGATTCACAGAATAACAGGAAATTTAAAAAAAAACAAAAGACATTTTTAGATTTCTCTTTATTAGATGTGCAAGTTGAGTCCTGTGCAAAAATTGAAAGGAAAAAAAAGTTTAGCAGTTTCATCACCAAAAACAATATCTTCAGTCTCCTTAATGTTCTATTTCAGTTACATCAACTTTCAGGCTTCCCACTTTTGGTCTTGTTCCGGTGATCAAAGCTGCTTTGGAGCTTAGAAAGGGAATTCTTCAGCTGCAGAGACAAAAGGGCTCAATTGTGATTTTCAAAAGAGTTTTCTCTATCAATATCACTTTATATTCTAATTGTCAAGTGAGGGCCCATCTGCGAATACTTAAATCCTCACATTGGGGCCGCACAGACAGAAAAACAGTTCTGCAAATTTGGGAGACTGCCCAGTTTGCAGAAAAATCTGAGAACGTCAAACAAAAATGGAGGAGGGGGGATAAAATCCCCCCCAAAAAACACAGTAACTCTGCCTGCGCTTGTGCGCAGAATGCTGCTCTGTCAGCTGGCCTCATCCACCCTCACAGTAGAGGCAGCAGATGGAGGGCAGGCCACACCTGACAATGGGAGGAAGAGTTGGGAGTAGTCGCTGTCGACACTGCTTGAGCTAGGCAGATGGAGGCAGCAAACTGAAGGGGAAAGAAAAGGGAAAAGCCAGGGGGGCTGAGGCAGCAGCACCACTCCTGGTGGACAGGTGGGGGAGTGTAGAAAAAAGAGTGGGAACTGCTCCCCCCCCCCCGAGCTACAGAGTAGGGAATAGCAGGAGCCAGTGAGTGGGTGGCCCAGTGAGCAAGGGAGGGGGGAGAAAGAGCGAAGGTAACAAGACAGTGTGTGTGAGAGAGACAGGAGGGATACAGAAAGAAAATGAAATGAACATGTGTGTGTGTGTGTGAGAGAGAGAGAGAGATGGGAGGCACTGGGGGAGAAAGAAAAAGATGGTAATGAGTGTGTGTGTGTGTGTGTGTGTGTGTGTGTGTGCCAAAAAGAGCACTTCTGATTTCTCCCCCGATTACGTAAGTTTCATTTTCACATGCACAAAGGCCACAAAAGCATAAGGAACAGGAGCACCTACCTGTTCAAGTAACACTATAGAGTCTCTCAGCACCCCTTTCACATGCTGGACTTTATCTGTATCATGCTGAGGGGTTTTCTCTCTTGATGCTATATTAGGGGCTAAACTGAGGAGAGAACAGAAGAACTGTTAGACCTGGAACAAATGTTTGCCTGATGGTACCAAACAATCCTGCCTCCCCCTCTATTTTCATGATCTTGAACCACACGTTGAACCATGAGGAAAGCTGGGGTATAAATGTTATCATAAATAAATAAATCACGTTATGGTTGTTACATAAATTTACTTAATATTTAGACACTTTGAGGTGTCTATGGTGACTTCCACTTGGGCTTTTTTTGGCTCCCAACTGCATAAGATTATTTCCAACCTTCCACACAACTCCGTTGCCCGTAACAGCATTTTGGTCTAGGACTGTAATAAATATTTACTTACACTGTTGCCTACCTATTGTCCAAACCACTTTTGATCCAATGTTTGTTGTACTTCAAAAGGTGACACCCATTTTGGCATCATTTTTCCCCACAGCTACCATTTCCTCCCCTGCTTCACCAGGGGCTTTAAAAAAAAACCAGCAATAGCTAGATTGCTATAGCATTATAACAGTCTAGCCATTTGATCCTCTGAATTCCCAGCTTTCTGCAAAATAATATCTTTAGCCCTTTTCATATCTATCTATCTATCTATCTATCTATCTATCTATCTATCTATCTATCTATCTATCTATCTCTATATATCTATATAGATAGATATAGATATAGATATGCCTTTTCCCTTCCATCTCTGCCACAAAAGGGGCTAGAAACTTGCTTTAAAAAATAAATTGAAAATTTAATGAAAAGATTATTATAACGTTACAACACTATAGTTTATTTGGCTGTTTCCTTTTTTTTTTTTTTAATGGAAAGCCCTCCCTGTGGCATGGGTTGCATGTTAAATGATGATGATGAAGAAGAAGAGTTGGTTTTTATAGGCCGACTTTCTCTACCACTTAAGGGAGAATCAAACCAGCTTACGAGCACCTTCCCTTCCCCACCCCACAACAGACACCCTGTGAAGTAGGTGGGGCTGAGGGAGCTGTGACTAGCCTAGGGTCACCCAGCTGGCTTCGTGTGTAGGAGTGGGGAAACCAATCCAGTTCACCAGATTAGCCTCCGCCGCTCATGTGGAGGAGTGGGGAATCAAACCCGGTTCTCCAGATTAGACTCCACCACTCCAAAACAACTGCTCTTAACCACTACACCACGATGGCTGTGAAGGGGGCAAGGAAACTGTGGAGAAGGCCACCATCTGGAAACCTTTTTGCTGCTGTGCGAAACTGGCAGCCTTGGTGATAATGGGAAACTCCAGGGAATTGTTGCCGTGTGGAAGAACCCCAAAGGCAACAGACATCCAGAGGGACCCATCGCTATCGTTTAGCCAAGCTGAAGGCTCTGAACAGGAAAATGGCCCTACAACAGAGATAATTTTTTCCCCATTTAACTGTCATTTCCCAGCTTCAGGCTTCAGATATAGATCAGTTCCATTACAATTACATTACATGGATGTGGCTTCTTCCCATGCTGCTCTGGCAACATTTGATGATGGGAGACCAGGTGGTATTTCCCAAACAAGCAGATAATATTGGTGTGAAGTAACTACATTAAATTCTTGGTCCTTCAGCTGTCATAATTCAGGTAAATCTGCAGAGATGGCAGGCGAACCAACATTACGTACATTTCCCCCCAAAGCAAATACTTAGGGTGTAACTATATGATATGCCCAATACGTGCTGGGTCACCAGAGCGTGAACGGACTTCACAGTGAAATCTACATCGGGGAAGTCACCTTAAAAAGAGTTTGTTTGCTTGGCACTGTGAGGGAGCACTGCGAGGAGAGGGAGCTTCCAGTTTCCCTCACACCCTACTTCTGCCAGCAGAAAGGGAAGTAGATGGGGGGGTGTGCTTTTCGCCACTTTTCTCTGGTTTCACACCACCATAATTCAAACTACTACATATTTTGATAGCACTTCACATCACAATCTCAGTAATCCGTATAAAAACCCTAATATGGTAAACCATTATTATGACCCCCATAATATAGCAGGAGGCTGAGAAAATACTGGCTTGCCCAAGGTCCTGTCCTGAGATTGTGCTAGAGATGACTTTTGAACCGGGTACTTGCTGGTTCAAAGTTCATACTCTTAGCTTTCACTGTATCTCGTCTCTATATTATGAAATTAGCATTCTAGTGGAGAATAAAACTATGGTAACCCCATAGTTTTAAAAAACAACTATCAAGATTGACAGGACAAAGTACAAAAGACACATCCAAATGGCAGCTTTCCATCCTGCTGATGTAGCACTGCCCTAGGATCATGGAAAGTAGGAAGACCTCTCTTTTACTGTGGGGAAGCCAGCTTTATTTATTTAGGTTTTTATGCCGCCTTACCCCAACCAGACTACCCTGTCCTGAATAGTCTTATATTGGCCCCGTCATTCTTTTTCTGGGGATTGGGTTGGTGACAATTGCAAGTCTGGCCTTCAGGTATTTCAAGCGCTGACACCTAAATCCTTGGAACCAGAACCTTCTGGATGTGCCCCAAGGGTTACCGTTTGAAATACTTAAAGATGATTCTTCTGAAACCAGTGCACAACAAAGAGAGATCCACAAAACATCAGAAGTTGAAAATGAAGAAACGGACCAAGTGAAATGTGAATGAAGAAGAATGCTGTTCTCAAGGGATTTGGGGAACAGGGGGGACCAAACACAGTATCTAGTTCCCCCAGAATATATTTATTAAAACATTTATATCCTGCCTTTCCTTGTGGTTCCAGGCAGCTTTCAGTAATAGTTAAAATGTCCCCAGATAAAACCAAAGATAAGTCCCAAATCCCTCCCTCC
Source organism: Euleptes europaea (assembly GCF_029931775.1). NCBI lineage: Eukaryota > Metazoa > Chordata > Lepidosauria > Squamata > Sphaerodactylidae > Euleptes > Euleptes europaea. Next base: position 31,581,177 of record NC_079323.1, read on the forward strand.
TCTCCCCTTAAAAGATGCCTGCTATTCATATCTCCTCAAAAACACTGGCAAACAGGCAGGCTTAGTTTGGGCACCTTACAGCCAACAGATGGCTGCCTGATGACTGTAGTTGGCACATAAAAGGCATGGAAGGAGACAGTCCTTCAATATCAAATGCCTAATTGCACTAAGAAAGCCACAGGCTTCCATTGTTACCGATTTTTCTTCCGAATGTTTAGGTCTTACCATGCCCAAACTAAGTTATTCAAACCTTACATGGTAAGGCATAGTCCAGCTGGGAAGGAAAAGTCACTCACTTGACAGATCCTTCTTCTTGAAGGTGAACACGATAAAATGACTGAGCCGCATTTTCAATCTTCGAAAGTTTGAGGAATAAAGTCACGTTCAGCATAACAAGTAACAGCAAGCTGAAAAGGAGAAAAAAAGCACAGGTGGTTTCATCATTGTTTCTATTCCTTCTATGTAGCCTCAAGAGGGCTAGAAATAAGACAGCCCCAAAGAACTAAAGGAATATCCCCTTCTTCAAAATATTAGTAGGATAAAGAAGAGGAAAGGTTCTTTTATATAATTTTTGTCAACTTAAGTTGACAAAAATTATATAAAAGAACCTTTCCTCTTCTTTTATAGATGCATTGGGAAAAAAGATGTTTTGGTTACACTAACATTAGCTATTATTTAAATGAAAACGTTCATATATCCAGCCTTAGACTAGCAGTGGGCAACAATGTAGAAACAAGTGACAGGAACTAAAAACATGTTACCTATCAAAACCAATTCAAATTAACAACAAGGATTAAACATACACACTTTTAAAAGTAATTCCACCGATTAGAAACAAACGTGTAGATTAACGCAGTAGCCCATATCATCCTAAACCATTTACCCATCACCGAACACAGCCTCCGAAAGAAAACAGTCTTGAAGGCCTTTGCACCCAGTCTGGTAAGTCATTCCAGAGGACTGGACATACCACTGTGAAAGCCTATGACCCAACTGTTGCTGTATGGACAGTCCCAAGAGGGGGCACACCAAAGAAGGCTGTCTAAAGAACGTAACTGGTGCATGTCAGTATATCGGAGAGATGACGTTTGATAGGTATGAGGGACCTAGGCCGTGAAAGACTTCAATAGCCAACCAGGAACCAAATAGGTAACCAGTGCAGTTTATGAAACACTAGTTTTAACATGGGTCCTAAAGGGGAATGAATGGGGATCATAAAGGTTGTCTCCTCAGTTTTGCATCCTCTAGGACCAGTTCTCTCCCCCACCCCAAATCATTTCAGGCAGTAACCTTCGCCCATGAATTAGGACACTCAGGAAGGTCATGGAGTCTCCTCATTTTGGGTCATGAACTACAGTTTTTCCCTCTGCCAATCAGAAGGACCTGCTGTGTAGAGAGCAAGGGTGTCATGCTTCCTGGCTCTCTCTGCATAAATGCCAAGAAGGAAGTGAGATATGGCCACTCACTGGTAGAGATAATGCCATCGTAACTCTGACCCTTGGCTTGGTTCTAAATACAGTATCTCTTCCCAGTGCTAGTTTGTGTTTCCTGTCTCCAGATCTTTCGGTCTACCGCCCACTGTGACGGCATCAACACCGGTGAAGTCTAACTCTGGTTCTCCTTCTTTCTGTCACATGACATCTAGCAGTACACTTGCAGCTCAGTGGGTTCCAGGTCTGGTAAGGCTGAAAGCCACTGTTTAAGTCATGAGGGGGATTATCTTTTCATAGTTTAAAGGATTGTGGCTTTGGTATTGTTTTGACAGTCACTAAAGAAAAACACTAGCGGCCTCCATGACATTGACACAAATGCTACTGCAGTCTATTTTTACCAGCATTCTGTTCCAGAAGAAAAATGAAATAAAATGGAAGTATCCAGCAAGTACTTACAAGATGCTCATTATCACTATGATGGTGATGGTCTTATTTTTAGCATCCTTTTTGGGTCCTGTTTGGGCAAAAGAAGCAAAGTTATGTATTCCTTTTCCTCAGTCCGATTACTCTCACTTCAATATACACCTTCTTGAAGAAGTTATGCTTCCTTTTCAAAAGCAGAACTGACCTAGGTCTGAACCAAAAGCTTGCTGCACCTACATGCGTGGGATTGGATGGGTGATTCGCATAGCAAGGTACTGAGCCGCTACTCTGACTCCTCTAAAAGCAAGTCCAGATTTTTAAAAAGAACTAAACTCCCACCCTTACAATGTACTGTCTACAATTTTTGTGCTGACTCTTGCATTAATCTTGAGATTCTGCCATTACATTTGTTGTCTTTGGATGGATTCTTTCATCTCCTTATGCCTTCTAATTCTCCTCAGTACCTTCATTCACAATTCCAGCCTGTGTCCTGGTAAGCCATTTCTCTCACCAATTTCTAACGGCCTTTCTTCAACACAGTTATGCTCCAAGTCTTCCCAGCCACCTTATTAAAGCTGACAAGATTGGATACTTCTGATTTCACATAGCACCACAATGAATTATGGTTGCATTCATACATCAAACAAATAAACCAACAGCAGCCTGAAATCCATAGGCTTATGGGTTCCTTCCCTCTTCCTCATGTGCATAGTTTAGAATCCTAGTTTGCGAAAGAGCTCAAATTGAGGCTGGTTAGATCAAACAACTTGCCTCTCATGGTATAGACCTATATGCCTGCTTAAATGAGAGCCACCACTAAGAGTGGTGGTTTGGCAAGGTGGAGTCTGATCTGGAGAACAGGGTTTGATTCCCCACTCTTCCACATGAGCGGCAGAGGCTAATCTGGTGAACTGGATTTGTTTCCCTAGTCCTCCACATGAAGCCAACTAGGTGACCTTGAGCTAGTCACACTCTCTCAGTCTCGCCTACCTCACAGGGTGTCTGTTGTGGGAAGGGGAAGGGAAAAGTGATTGTAAGCTGGTTTGAGTCTTCTTTAAGTGGTAGAGAAAGTCGGCATATGAAAACCAACTCTTCTTCTTCTTCTAAATCTGCCCATCAACATCTGTTGATAATGCAAGTCTAATTGACATCTACCAAGCACCAGTTTTTTTAAGCCCCACCTCCCAAGCTCTGGAATAATTTGTCTGGCTTTTCATAAGGTGTCTGCTTGACTATGAAGATCAAGCTGAGTGCTTTTTCTTTGTGGTGGAAGCTGAGAGGTGCTCTTCAGTTCTTAGAAGTATACTTCAAACTTATGACACTGTTTTTAAAAAGAACCTTCCTGAGCCTTTGGAATGGCTGGATACAAACATGCTTAAATCAGTCCATGCAATAAAGACTTCCTAAACCAGGAAAGGGAGGATGGTGGCAGTATACAGGCTCATATATTTCAGGTTCATTCATGTCATGAACAAACTGTGGTTGGTTTGTGACGGCTGAAGGAGCCTATCAGAAGCTCAGGGAACACTGATATGACACGGTGATATGAAAGGAAACCACCCAGTAGTCTCCAAGGGACACCTCAATGCGTTACGATATGTATGGTCACCCTGAAAAGCTGAGTGCACATCAGACATGGAAAATGGGAGTGGCTGAAGTCACAAGTTCTATAGGTGACAACAGATCAAGATATCACAAAATAAAACAAGGCAATTCTACAGGGCCAACATAGACTTATCATTAGGACTAGAAGACGAAGAGTTCGTTTTTATATGCCAACTTTCTCTACCACATAAGGAAGAATCAAACCGGCTTACAATCACCTTCCCTTCCCCTCCCCACAACAGACATCCTGTGAGGTAGGTGAGGCTGAGAGAGCTGTGACTAGCCCAAGGTCACCTAGCTGGCTTCATGTGTAGGAGTGGGAAAACAAATCCAGTTCACCAGATTAGCCTCTGCCACTCATGTGGAGGAGTGGAGAATCAAACCCGGTTCTCCAGATCAGAGTCCACCACTCCAAACCACTACACCACACTGGCTCTCAGTATGCAAAGGGGTAGATCCAATCATTCCTCCAGTTTAAGTCTCTCTTCCATTGGAGGAGGAGCCCCTTAAGATGACCCTGGTGGTCCCTTCCAACTCTATGATTCTATGATGATGGAGGAAGGTTTCCAACTTTGCTCCATGGAGTGGAGTGACAGGGGTAAGATCCACCTCAGTGTCAGCAGGCTATATTGTAGTAACAATGCTTCCTTCCTTCCCCATAGCCAGATAGCTGGCATCCTGTCATAAAACACTTATGTGCAAAATTTCTCATTACCAACTGCAATCAGCAATCCAAAAAGGGTGCATACATATAACATGTCCCCTCAAACTGAAGAAGTGTTCCCCGTCACACTCATCACTTAACCTACGATTGTTTGGAATGTCTGGCCTTCTAAAACTGTTTCTAATATACAGCTTTTCTCTTCTGGCAGAGGAGTATGCATCCTGGTCACAGCACGCCCTGAGACACACACACTCACCTGGAAAGTTGGAGAACTGGTGTGTGGGTGATTAAGAAACTCAGGCATCACTTTTAAAAATGACTGAAATAATTATTGGCATAAACCAATGCAAGCCATCTGCAATGTACTCAAGGGGGGAAAGTTGCGCTTTATCAATTCGGCACTTACTCATTTAAGTCGCTTCACTTAGTTCATATCTTTCCTGGTACATTAAACTGTGCCATATGTTCTTCTAAAACATTCAGTTGTCTCCTAAAGCAGCCAGTACATGGGCCATATGGGATTCCCAATCAATCTGGTGTCACTAGCATATTGAACGGGGACTTGTGCAGCAAGAACTTAGATAGCCCAGAAATGAAAAGAAACATCCGTAAGTCTGGGAAAGCTTACCAAGGTTGCGTCTTAACTCCAGAATAACAACATCCGCTGGGTGATGGACCCAGAACAAGCACAGCTGCGTGAGTAATAAAATTCATGTAGCAGCGTGCACAAGTTATTCTGAACAAAAACTTAAAATGCTTTCTTTTGCCACTTCTAAAAGATTAAAAGTCTTGTCTCTCCTGTCTGACCCAGAATCATCCTCAACATTTGCACAGGCTTTTCAGGGCCTGGAATGTGGACTATGTAGATGCTCAGTTTAAGCATATTACAAAAAATGACTCACCAACATTCCCAAACTCATTAAACATATGGGAAATAGCTAGGGTTGCTAACCTCCAGGTACTAGCTGGCGATCTGCCGCTCTTACAACTGAACTCCAGCCAACAGAGATCAGTTCATCTGTAAAAAATGGCTGCTTTGGCAATTGGACTCTATGGCATTAAAGTCCCTCCCCTCCCCAAACCCCGCCCTCCTCAGGCTCCGCCCCAAAAATCTCCAGGTATTTCCCAACCCGGAGGTGGCAACCCTGGAGATAGCCCATATCTTCAACACATGGGCAGGTAAGGGTCAAGAAAAGCCATGCACAAGAAATGCTATTTGGCATGTGGATCGCATACACACAATACCATCAGTCCTGGGATTTCGTTAACAGTCAAAAACAAATACTCCTGTTCGTTGTACACACCTGTATCAGCACGGGAAGGCAAACCTGCATCCCCAGCAGAATACTGTGAGGAGCGTTTAGGAAGGATCTCCCCCATGTTTCGCTGCAAAGTCCATCTCCTCCTTCTCAGGACACCAAGTTTTGCTGAATCCTCGATCGGTTTGTTTACTGCATATTCTTCCATGAGAAGTTCCGATTCTGTAATACAGAAATACTATTCTTCTTCCTCTACTTTTTCCACTTGATTTTAAACCAAAGAAATTCAGACAACTAATCACATATGTGTTCTGTCTTAGTATTTTCACAGTATTTAAAAGGTTACCTCTGACAGGAGAAAACAGTATGTGATACACTGGTAAAAAATGTTGCATTTCCAGAAGCCATATGGAGAGTGAAAAGTGTTAAGACAGATTTTTAAAAAATTGCCCCAGCATCTGATAGAAGATTAAAGCTTCACATAGGCATGATTCTAATGTAAAAACAAGCCATGGTTTGTCATTATCTGACAATCCAGGGGTATCCTCGAACTTCTACCTCCTTCCCTTCCTTTTCCTCATGTGCAACAATCTAATTTAAAAGGTATGCTTTTGGAACAAAATTGTAGCCCGTAGCAAACTATGGGTTGCTGTCTTCTCTACAAACCAGTATTTCAATCTATGGTTTCATTGTGATTTGGATGCATGACAACTGTAGTTTCCCACAAATGATGATGCTTTTAATCTGGTTGCCGTACATAAGAGGAGGAAGAAGGGTAGGAGCCTAAGGAGCCTACAGGCCTTCCTCAAGTAACTATAAACCATGTATTTTTGTTATGTCTTAAGGATACCAAAGAAAAGAACAGGCTGGATAAGAACCTGATTTTACCCACAATAAATGAAATTTGATTTTGGGAGGAGTTATGGTTCAGTGGTAAACCATCTATGTGCAGAAAGGTCCCAGGTTCAATCCCTGGCATCTCCAGTTAAAAGGATGAGCTAGTAGGCAATGTGAAAGAGCTCTGCCTGAGACCCTGGAGAGCCACAGCCAGTCAGAGTAGACAATACATACCTTTAAAGACCAATACTCTGACTCAGCACAGAGCAACTTCATGTGATTATGAAAAACGGGAACAGAATTCTATAAGAGGCTAAATAAGGCTTGGTTATGGGCCAGATTTCCAGGCTATCAGAAGCAGATGTGCAAGAGCTGATGGTTGACAATGGAAGAATAGTGCTTTAATAAGGTAGTCCGAAGCCATAATGAATGACAAATATACTGCTTAAACCAGGAAGCTGCTCTATGCTGAATCAGATCATTAGTCCATTAAGGTTCACTCAGACTGCCAGTCTCAGTAGACAATACTGACTTTGATGGACCAAGGGTCTGATTCAGTATAAGGCAGCTTCATGTGTTCAGACTGGCAGCAGCTCTCTAGGGTCTCAGGCAGAGGTCTTCCACATCACTTACTGCCTGATCTTTTTAACTGGAGACGCTGGGATTGAACCTGGGACCTTCTGTATGCTAAGCAGATGCTCTACCAATGAGCCACAGCCCCTCCCACCTTGTTGCTAGGTTTAAATGCTCTATTTCTGACATGTGATTCTGTAATTATTTTCATCAGAAAGGCATCAGCCATTCCACACCATGCCTGTGCAACAGATCTCATACATGGTCTGAGTGGTGTTAGGGACAGCAGTTAGACAACTTCCTAATGTTCTTGGATAAGCTTTTGGGTAGGGTGGTTAAGAGTGTCGTATTAGTATCTGCAAGGCCCAGGTTCGAATCCCCACGCATGCCATGGAAGCTTGCTGGGTAACCTTGCGCCAACCACACTCTCAGCCTAACCTACCCTCAACAAGGTTGTTAAGAGGATAAAACGGAGAATGGTGTCGGCTGCTTTGGGTCCCCATTGAAGAAGGGTTGGTTTTTATACCCCGCTTTTTCTCTATCTTTAAAGAGTCTGAAAGAGGCTTACAATCGCCTTCCCTTCTCCCCAGAACAGGGGCCTTGTGAGGTAGGTGGGGCTGAGAGAGTTCGGAGAGAACTGTGACTAGCCCAAGGTCACCCCTGCAGGCTTCATGTAGAGGAGCTGGAAATCAAACCTGGCTCTCCAGATTAGAGTCAGCTTAACCACTACAGCATGCTGGCTCTTGGGGAGAAAGGTGGGGTATAAATGAATTAAATAAATACATAAATAAATAAATAAGGTGACCCAGAATTTATTTAGGGGTTGAATTCCTGGTATGTTAAGGAGTAACAGGGAGAACCAAAAAGGGTGATACGACCCACACTCTTTTCCCGTAATGTCAAAATGACCAGGCAAAAGAGTTCTGGCCAAGTTCCTCATGGAGACCCTCAAACTGGAAAAATCCAGAATTGGTTGTATAGCAAACTTGGCCAGGATTATGTCAACTTATGGTATGAGAGGGAGGGTATCCTGAAAAGGGTATATCCAAGTGGCAGCTGAGATCTGCAGGGAGGGGAAGAGGCCTATAAGGGGATTTATCCTGTTGGGTTGACAGGAACTAGTGGAGAATTTCTGTTTTTGAAAAATTTATCCTCTTGGTTGAGAGAAACAGTGGACAGTTTAACTTTTGGAATGTTGTTGTTCTTTGAAGATTTTTTGGGAGGGAGGAAATGTATCCTCTTGGGCTGAGCAGTCTGTAATAAGAAGTTGAAAAGACGGACTGTTGCCTTAAAATCTTCATTGTTGCACAGCTGAAATAAATAATATTTGCATTGCATCTGGTTCCTTTCACATGGGATGTGGCTTCTTTTACACTACCGTTAAAAGATCCCTTGCACTTCAGAGTTAGCATGGGCACTAACAGGTTATCACCGGCCTGAAAATTTTCTTAAAAGTCACAAATTTGATTAATTCTATTTAACTGCCTTTAAAGTGCTTCAAAAAGTTTAACGCTGTTCTTAGCATAATTCATGGGAAAATGCCATTAAACACAGGATTAGACAGCACAATCAAGTATTACACAGTTTGTATCCATCACCAAAGAGCAGGACAAATACCACTTGGCCTTGTGACTATAAAAATCCAACACTTACCAAGTTGCTTAAAATTTTCTTCTATCCCACCCCACGTATTCTTCTCTATTATGCTCTTGACAAGCGCCCATGGTTGCTTTTTATATTTCACATCTGAGGAAATCCTGCAGAGAAAGAAGAATGCAACTAGCAATACAGTGCGACACATGAGAGCAAGAGGTCTGCCTTTTCACTCAGTCTGAGAGCAATCTCTCATTCTTTGTAGTTCAAAGCAGAAAGCTGTACGAGAAAGCAAAAGGCGCAGTCACTACGGTGACACTTTGCGCAATCACACTGAAAGTCAGAGGAGGAAATGCACAAAACACTTAAGCCTCTGAACAGCTCAGTGCGGTAAGTGGTACTTTGATTTGAGGTCTGTGCACACCCATCCACTTGAAAAAGCTCTTCTACATCTTACAGCCAACAGCAAGTTGTTAAAGAATCCCACTGAATAGGCAGTTGGAAGAGGCTCGCAGCTCCTGTTTATGGACACACTCAATCGCCAGGGAAAGCAGGAGCAAATGACAGTTTGTTCTGATCATATTCCAGCCGACAATGGAAACAGAAACCGGTGACATTTTGATGCCTCCTCCTTCTGCTCTTGCCACAAAGAAATTTGTGCAGGAGCCAGTTGGACTGTACGGTTGCTACTGCTTAGCAACTCTGCACGGCTTCTCACATAACAAAACGAAAAGGCTCACCGGAGTCTGCACTTCTCATTGGACATGTGGGTGATGCAATAAGTATACACCGTGTAGAAGTAATCATGGTAGGGCACATCATGCGTGAACACCTCTGTGTCTATCCGATACATTCGACCTTTGTGGCTTCGTTTATGCAGGACCTGTGTTGTTGTTTTTAAAGAGATGACATTTTAAGTATACAGTTTTTGCTCTCTTTCACTATCCATCTTGAGAATTAAGATTGCCTAATGAAGAAGAGATAGTAGGTAAAACAAAGAAAATGCTTAGATGCTTGGACAGAATTCAACCCTCCAAAAAAGGATGCAGGATAGTGGAAATATAGAAAGCTGCAAAGAAAGGCATGCAGCTAATGCCATTACATAAAATACTTAAAATTTTGTTTCTTACACAGATGTTTGCGAATTGCAGCTCAGTAGGATGGAGACTAAATAGGAAGTTAATTACAGCCATTGCCATCCTTGCAAAAGCATCCAATATGTTATTTACTAGTACAGAGGTTGACAACTGGAGGCCTGTCCAGGGGCAGCTTCTACCCCCACCCCCACCCCCACACGATTAGCACAACAGGGAGATCGCTCTGTGTCCCGCCCCCGCCTTCAGTCCCAGCCAGCAGCAGTGGACAACGTCGAATGGCCAGGAGCCAAGGGAGGAGCAGCAGGGGCTTCCAGGAGCACCAGAGGAGCAGAGAAGCCCAAAAATGCCGTAGGACATGGTACAGCGACCAGCGGGACAGCTGGGAATCAGTACTGCTCAGGAATCAGCCGCCTGACCCACCAGGGGCAGCGGCAGCCCCTACAGAGCAGAATGAGGCAGGGGAAAGCAGAAAGGAGGTGCCAGGGCCAGCTCTGCAGCCAGCAAGCTGAGCCAAAGGCTCCCCGGGCTTGGGAGGAGGGGGGAGGGAGAAAGGGGAAAGCTTTGCCCTTCTCAGGTTTGGCCAGGCCTGGAGCACCAGCCTTTGAAAGTTCCTAGGAAAGCGGGGCTCAGGAAGGAGAGGCCCAGACTGGAACCCCATTGGCCCCAAGGTCCTGCCATCTGGGATGGCCCGAACCCCCGGAGCGAGGAAGTGGAGTAACCCGGGGATGCCCCTTCCCCAGGGAGACCCTTTAAGGACAGACCAGGGCAGAGCCGAGGAGGAAGAGCAAGACCCCTCCCCAGGTGCATGTGGGTGGGGTCCTGGCAGCATCAGGAGAGAGAAGGCCGAGTGAATGAAAAAACCCTCCCCCTTGTTTAACTGAGGCTTCCCAGAAGGTCCTGCCAGGAAAAAGGGGAAATCCTGGAAGGCACTGCAGCCCCAGACTCCACTCTGTGCCCCTGGGAGCGGACGGGCCTCTGGGCTAGTTGCAGCCCTTCAAACTATGCCAACTGGCCCACCATCTGCCAGTCTAGATGCAAAAGAGTCACTGAGAAAGTGGCAGAGGCTTGAGGTCCTGGCCAGTCATGCCTTGGCAAATCGAAGTAAGAACACTTTTCTCTCTCTTCAGATTTAGACATAAGCAAGTAAATTAGGCACCTGCTTTTCGGTGACAGCTGTGAATTTCCCAATGAGTGGGTTGTTAAGCAGAAGAGTGTACGTCACAGTCCTCAGCTGATTCCCTCCAGCATCTCTGTTCCAAGGGGTTGATACTGTGTCTAGGCACAACACATGTCATGATTAATTTCTAGCAATTCACACAATATTGTCATTGTCCTTAAACATGCTGCAAAAGGTTTCATAGAATCATAGGGTTGGAAGGGACCACCAGGATCATTTAGGCCAAGTCCATCTAGGCCCTGCCCAGCAAACAGAGCTCATAGAGGGCTTGATCATGCATCTCCATCCATGTTGGGGGGGTGCAGATGTGCTGGGCAAACTTCAGTCCAACCTGTGGTCATTTCCAATAGCCAATATTTTCAAGTCAGTAATTTCAACACATATCCATCGAAGAGCAAACCTAGACCTCGTGACAAACCCCAGCTGCCAGTGATAACAATGTCACATGTCAGGTCCTCTCCCTCTAAAGCAGGGATTGGCAACCAACTGGCACATGTGCCAATAGCAACACGCCAGACCATTTTGCTTGGCACCCAAGCAACCAAGGCACTGGCAGCGCTTCTAAACACACAAGTGAAGGAGAAGGGAAAAGACGTGGCATGCGCCAATCGTCACTTCCCACACCTGTGCAGCTTTCAGCTAAGTCCAAGGCATATCCCTAAGACGGTGGCAGTGCCGCTGGGGCTCCGCTTGCTCCAAACACGTCTTCAAGCCCAACCCATGTTCCCACCCATTTTATTTGCTGCCACATCGTCTTCATAGGCAGATGTTGCTTTGGGGGCACTTAGGCCAGAAAGGTTGCCTAAGCCAGCTCTAAAGTGCAGTAACTCCTCTCCTGATGTCATCACGCTATGCATGCATTTTCCCACTCTAAACAATGCCAGGCGATGTGGCGGGGGGGGGGGAGTGGCGGGGGGGGGGAGAAGAAAAACACACAACAGGATGTTATCGGGATGTGGGCAAACTGCTACAAATTACAGAAGGGGCAAGGAGAAAACTTTGGGATTGTAATTTTTTTTTTTTTTACGGAAGCTCAAAATGTACCTCGATACATAATTTACTTATAACATATATATCCCATCTTTCTACTGAAATAATATTCAAAACGCCAAGCAAAAGAAAAAATAGCAGCAAAAATAAACAGAGGCAGCAGAACACTAATCAACCATATAATGAAACAGCAATGAGAATTTCAAAAAGCATCAAAAGAACAAATATCATAGTCCTTCCTTAGATAATTAAAACTCATGACCCAATAGATGGAGTGGCTGGCAAAAGTGCATCAAAGGTGCCTTCAAACAGGCTAATATAGTGCATGGGCATCAGAGGAAATATTCATAAAAGCTCTACAAAGTGATACAGGAAATTAAGAGATTTATACTTTTACCAGGATTCCAGTAAGAGGGGAGCGGACATGTTCATGGAGGAGAGGGGTATTCATGGCTATTAGTAAAAATGGATACTAGTCATGATGTATACCTATTCTCACCATGATGGTGCTGCTGCAGTCGTCTTGCTTGTCGGCTTCCTAAAGGCACCTGGTTGGCCACTGTGTGAACAGACTGGACTTGATGGGCCTTGGTCTGATCCTGAAGGCCTTTCTTATGTTCTTATGTTCAGTAGCACCTTAAAGATCAACATGATTTCCAGGTTTTCCAGGTGGGCGGACATGCGAACTGACGTGGATTCGTTCATCAGCAGTTGTCCAGTCTGCGCTACTGTTAAAAGGGCCCAAGGGAAGCCTCCCGGATTATTGCAACCATTAGAGACCCCCACTAGACCCTGGGAAGTAATTGCTATGGACTTTATGACTGACCTCCCCCTCAGCAAGGGAAAAACTGTTCTCTGGGTAATCACTGACCTGTTCTCTAAACAGGTACATCTCGTCCCTTGCGCAGGTATCCCGTCCGCCCCAAAACTAGCCCGCCTCTTAGTGTCACATGTCTTCCGTCTACATTCCTTCCCGCGCAAGGTGGTGAGCGACCACGGAAGTAACTACGTGGCTAAGTTTTTGAAAGCTTTCTTAAAATTAGTGGGGGTAGAACAAGGTCTCTCGAGTGCTTTCCACCCCCAAACCAATGGCCAGACGGAACGAGTGAATGCTGTACTAGAATGCTACTTGCGCTGTTATGTTAACCATCATCAGGATGATTGGGTTGAATTGTTACCCTTTGCTGAATATGCATACAATAATGCTGTGCATCAATCCACTGGATTTAGCCCCTTTCGGGCCGTTTATGGGCAAGACTTCGGACCCATAAGCCATAACGATGTCTCCAGGGTGGAGGGGGGTGAAAGTGTTGCTGACTGGGTTCACACGATTCAGACAACCTGGCCTTGGCTGGTACGAAACCTGGAGCAAGCTAAACGTAAATACAAGGCTCAAGCTGATAAATATCGCTCACCAGGCAAGGACTACTCAGTGGGGGACATGGTTTATTTGTCCACCAAAAATCTACGGTCCAACCGCCCGTGTAACAAACTCAGTGCCAAGTACATGGGTCCCTTCCCCATTGCTCGTATCATTAACCCAGTGACTGTGGAACTTTCACTCCCAAAATCACTCCGGTGGATCCATCCTGTCTTTCATGTCAGTTTGCTAAAACCACATGTACCTTCTCCCGAATGGCATCCTGAACCGCTTCCTGAAATACCGGTGATGGTTGGGGGGGGGGGGGGAGGAACATTTTGAAATTGCAAAGGTCTGGACTCGCGTATCCGTCATGGGTCTCTCCAATATCTAGTTCGTTGGAAACATTTCGGTTCCGCTCATAATGAGTGGGTACGCGCACGTGATGTGTCTGCACCCCATTTGGTCTGCCAATTCCATACTGCCTACCCTCACAAACCAGCGCCCCCGGATGGAACGGTGGGGGAACAGTGGGGGAAGCCTAAAGGAGGGCAGGATGTCAGGCCTGCTTTTCACTGCTCTCAGCAGCCTGTCAGACTGAGAATGTTTTGGTTTCGGTTCCACCAGGTGCCTCTCAAGGTCGAGCCTGCTAACTGGTGAATTCCTGTTCCAGCGCTATCTCCCGTGGGAACGACTCCTCGTTAGGAGGGGGGTTGCCATGACTCGTTGTGACGAATGCTTTCCCATATAGGTTCTGTACCGTGCTACCAGTTTCCATTCGTGCCAAATTTACCTGTTAGCTCTGTATACCTGTAGGTTTTCTAATCCTCGTTTGTGGATGTTGTTTGTGGGATTACCACGGGGACAAGTGCTTACAATAAGCTTTTGAGAGTCAAAGCTCCCTTTGTCAAATCTGACAAAGAGTGATTTGACTGTTGAAAGCTTATACCTTGGAAATCTTGTTGGTATTTAAAGTGCTACTGGACTTGAATCTTGCTCTTCTACTGCAGACCGACACAGCTACCCATACTTTTACCAGAAACAACGATAAAGAAAAGCTCTTAAATCCTAGACAATTAAAATACCACAGGCATTAACTAGCATGGTGACTGTAACCACAAAGAAGACTTCCTAAAAGTTGGTGCTTTTTGATTTATGCTCTGTTTTCCCCTCACGTGCTATTTAGCAATAAACTGATTTTTCCAAGAGATGGACTGGAAAGTTCTTTCAGTGCAAATACTAAAAGGAATACTTACCTGTTATATTTCTAGTGCTGAGATACCTCTGCATGAAATGGGAATTGGTGAAAAGCATCTCAAACATTCTGTCTGCACCAATACGGAAAACCCGATCAACAGAGATTTTTCCATGGAGGTCATTCTCTAGGATGGCAGCTGCAGGTGTGGGGTGGGAAGCAAACAGATGCAGTGAAGAGGTGAAAATACACAACACGCTACACAATAAAACATAACCAAATGACAATACATGCTTTTCATACACACACAATACTGTATAAGAGAGTTTGTTGTGGTTGTTATATATTAAGTGTGGACTTTGTAGACATTGCACTGCCTTATCTCAAGGTTCACATGTCTAACAATAGCCAATTGTTTATATTTTTGTATATTAGTTGTGGTGAAATATTTTTTGATGAATATCTCATGGTGAGTTATAACCTACTTATGTTGAACTTATTTAAAAGATTATATGTTTATAATCTATCAATGTTGTAATATTTTATTTTAGGAGGTACTATTTGACTATAGTGTATCTACATGCTACTAGTTATATAAGCAATGGTTCAAGACTGTTTTATACATGTGCTGGTCTATGACCATAGCAACAATAAACAAACACACATGCTACTAGCTGAAAGAGCTAGAAAGGCCTGAATAGGAATGTATTATAGCAATGGATGGAAGGATTTAGAATCATAGAGTTGGACGGGACCACCGGGGTCATCTAGTCCAACCCCCTGCACAATGCAGGAAATTAATAACTACCTCCCCCACATCCCCAGTGACCCCAACCCTCCCACCGCCATGCAGGATCCCACAATCAAAGCACTCCCAACAGATGGCCATCTAGCCTCTGCTTAAAGACCTCCAAAGACGGGGACTCCACCACCCTCCGAGGAAGCATTCCACTGTCGAACAGCCCTCACAGTCAGAAAGCTCTTCCTAAGGTTTAGGTGGAATCTCTTTTCTATTAGTTTAAATCCATTACTCTGTGTCCTAGTCTCTGGAGCAACAGAGAACAAGCTAGTTCCCACATCAACATGACATCCCTTCAAATATTTAAACATGGCTGTCATGTCTCCGCCCTGACCTGGATGGCCCAGGCTAGCCTGATCTCGTCAGATCTCAGAAGCTAAGCAGGGTCAGCCCTGGTTAGTATTTGGATGGGAGACCGCCAAGGAATACCAGGGTTGCTGTGCAGAGGAAGGCACTGGCAAACCACCTCTGTTAGTCTCTTGCCATGAAAACCCCAAAAGGGGTCTTCATAAGTCGGCTGCAACTTGAAGGAACTTTACACACACACACACATCATGTCTCCCCTCAACCTTCTCTTCTCCAAACTAAACAAACCCAACTCCCTAAGTCTCTCCTCATAGGACATTTAAATGAGCCCAATACAGAGCTGCTGCATCATGGACCTAGCAAATAGGAAAGAGATTGTTCTTTATTCTTACCTATTTAGAAATTTCTAAAAGTCCTATCCTACTCCCTTCAGGCTCAAAACAGCTTACATAAAAATAATCAAATATGAAAATGAAAAGTAAATATAAAATCAGATTAAAACCCTGCATAACAAACTCAAGAAACAAAACTGTAGGTGACAAATTCCATAGCTTCACAGCTAAGCCCAAGCTAACCCTTCACAGGCCACCATGGCCACTGATGGTCAAATGGGGGTACGTGACTTCTTTTCTCACGTGGAAACAATCTCTCTATTGTAAGGACAGCTGAAGCACTAACAGTGCATGGAAGATTCCAAGACGACTCAGTTGTTTTCTATGCTGTGAGCAGTCAAGTATTACGATCTCTTAAAATATCAAGCAAACACAGACCCACGTGATGGATGATGCAAGTCCATACAGTGCAAAATGTCTAGCTCTCTGCCTGGTCTACAGTTTTACTCCCAGCCATTTTAGGTTCACTGCACTCAGAAACAAACATTAACTGGTATGTCCACGCAAATTAGAGGAAGTGAACAGGTAAAATTTGCTACCTAATGAAATGAGAAAGTTAAAATAAGAGTTGTTCAATGGTGGAATCAGCTACCTAGGGAGGTGGTGAGCTCCCCTTCACTGACAGTCTTTAAGCAGAGGCTGGACAAGCACTTGTCCGGGATGCTTTAGGCTGATCCAGCATTAAGCAGGGGGTTGGACTCGATGGCCTGTATGGCCCATTCCAACTCTATGATTCTATAATCTGACACGGACTAATTTATGTTGTGCCTCTGCCACAAGGAAGAGCACTTTGATGGTGCACAAGTGACATGGTGCACAAGTAATTGGTGGCTTTAATTTAGAGATAGGTCTATTTAATCCAGTAGTCCGAAGCACTTACTTGCTTTGCTATGGACACTGCCGGGTGGGAGTTAACTACTAAGAGCTACAACATAAGGAAGTGCTTTCTAGTGGTGCTCGAACAAGGCTCAGAATGGTTCTTGTAGGTTATCCGGGCTGTGTAACCGTGGTCTTGGAATTTTCTTTCCTGACGTTTCGCCAGCAGCTGTGGCAGGCATCTTCAGAGGAGTAACACTGAAGGACAGTGTCTCTCAGTGTCAAGTGTGTAGGAAGAGTCAGAGAGGGGTTGGGTTTGAGCTGAGTACTGTCCTGCTGACATAATGTGCTAATCATTGTCCTGTAAGTATCAAGATAATGTACTAATGAGAGTGTGGTATGTTAATATGGAAGCATTGTATCCTGAAATGATCTGGTAATGTGTGAAATCTTTTATCCTTGTTTGTATGCTGCGTTTTGTTGTCCCGATGTAAACTTGTCCACAGCTGCAAGGTATACGATATACTCCTGCAGAGTAGCATTTGTTGTATTTTCTTGGTGGGTTTAAACACTGTTTGTAGGTTATGTTTGTTCAAAAGTTTCTCCATCCTATCAGTGACTCCTTTAATAAATGGCAAGAATACCTTGCCATTTATTAAAGGAGTCACTGATAGGATGGAGAAACTTTTGAAAAAACATAACCTACAAACAGTGTTTAAACCCACCAAGAAAATACAACAAATGCTACGATCAGCCAAAGACAAAAGAGACCCCCTCACCTCTGCAGGAGTATATCGTATACCTTGCAGCTGTGGAGAAGTTTACATTGGGACCACAAAACGCAGCATACAAACAAGGATAAAAGAACATGAAAGATACTGCAGACTTGGCCAACCTGAGAAATCAGCAGTGGCTGAACATGGACTGACACAAACAGGACACAGGGTCTTATTCCAAGACACTGAAAGACTGGACAGTTCTACCAACTATTTTGTCAGATTGCACAGAGAAGCCATTGAAATTCATAAACATCAGCACAACTTTAACAGAAAAGAGTTTAAGAATGAATAAGGCTTGGCTTCCTGCCCTGAAAAACCTCCAGACTAACAAAGGCTACAGTCAACAATAGCCATGCAGATTAGCTTTGGATTTCACACATTACCAGATCATTTCAGGATACAATGCTTCCATATTAACATACCACACTCTCATTAGTACATTATCTTGATACTTACAGGACAATGATTAGCACATTACGTCAGCAGGACAGTACTCAGCTCAAACCCAACCCCTCTCTGACTCTTCCTACACACTTGACACTGAGAGACACTGTCCTTCAGTGTTACTACTCTGAAAATGCCTGCCACAGCTGCTGGCGAAACGTCAGGAAAGAAAATTCCAAGACCACGGTTACACAGCCTGGATAACCTACAAGAACCAATGAACTCTGACCATGAAAGCCTTCGCCAATATAAGGCTCAGAATGTTTATCTTGCACACATTTAATTCCCCCCCCCCACTAAATAAATGCCAGTCATTATAAAAGGGGGGGATTGTGTGAAAAGAACTCCTGAGAGCACAATGAGTTTCTGTGAACATCCATTTTATTGACACACCCACATGGCAGACATGAAGTTGTGTTCATCAGTCACCCTTCTTCAGTGAAGCCCAAACGGTAACGGTAGATTTTCTATTCTTTGTGAGTATATTCATTTTAACAAAGCTGGGAGCCGAATGTTTCAGAGTTTTCTGTATATCATTCCTCATATCTCCTATTACTTGTTGAGAGCTGGTTTATACAACAGTTTGGCAAAAAGCTAAAAGGGGTCTGACAGCAACTAAAAAACAGCAGACTTATAGTAACATTCAATGGAGAAGCATAAAATGAAACCTCCCCATATAGAGAAGGGCAAAAATTGTGGGCCATGTGGTTAAAAGGGCCATAAAGAATGGCATTTCTATGCAGGTTAGATTTGAGTCCAGTAGCCCCGTGGAGACCGACAAGAGTTTCAAGGTGTAAGCTGTTAAGAATTAAACCTCCCTTCTTCAGACACAGTAGAACAGATGTGGAGATCTGAGTCCTTTTAACCTAGTCAGAAGGTGGGCATGGTCTTGAAAAGAATGCTTGTAAAAGATGAAAAAGTACCATGTACATTTCTATGCAAATTTAGAAATATACATGGTAAGGCCAGCAACCATTAACAGCTCCATCTTGCATAGTTTTTAGGGGAAGCCTCCCAGTACAACTCCTGAATACCTGCCTCAAAAGCATCCCAAGGTATGTGGGACACTGAAACACCTGCAGACATAGGGTTGCTAGATATGGTTAGGCTGCCCAGAAACAGAAGCTACAGCTGGAAGTGGGGCGGCTCTATGGCTTGTAACTATATGTTTCCGCTGCCCTCCTGCCCATGGGAGACTCTAGTAGATGTACTGGATAATGGGAGGCTCTAGCAGCAGATGTGCAAATCTCTAGTTGTTTCCGGCAGCCTGCTTGTATACTGCATGTAGGAGGGATGTGGGATAGATTCCATTATATCAGTTGGGAGTGCCTACCGTCAACAAGCACTGATAATTGGTGTCTCCCCAAGCATAGCTAATACAAAGGTACAGTTAGTGGGCATCACATCACAGTGGGTCATAATGACTGTGTTATTGGTGCGGCTATGTAAACTGTTGGTTCTAATGCAATATTCTGTTTACAGTCCTGATGGGGAGTGCATAGAGGCGCATCGAGGTTATGCTGGTACAAACAATGGGGTGCCTGTAGGTGGCCCGGTGGGACTACAGGAATGGCCTGCCCATTTACTACGGGCTTTACTGGCACCAGGAAAATACAGACCCATAGATTTCATATTATAATCTATGCTGCTGTGTATAGCTTGCTATAAATAGGATCCTACTGTGTAACTTTTGCATCGTTCAATGTGTCATGTTAATTCTGATGCTATGCTTCTTTCTGGTTGGTTTGAGACTTCTACAATTGGTTACTGAATGTACCATTTTGTGGACTGTACTAACTCACTATGTGTAATCTGCCTTCAGTCCCTGTGAGAAAGGAGGATTTATAAATAACATTAATAAATATTTGATTCTAGTAATTATATTTTTCCATAGGATCTGATTTTAAGGACTACAAATATGAAACAAGCCCTTTACCTTCACCATCACTTTCTGAGGCACTGCTCTTCTCAAGAGGGAAATTTTCATTGAGATCTGGTAATTGCGTTGAACGTTTGCGTTGTGTTAAATCAACTGGCTTCCTTTCTGAAGACAGCAGAGATCTCCTTCTCTCTAGCTTAGCACGGTGAGATTCCTCTGGTTCAGCATCCTAGCAAAAGAACCACAGCCAATGAGCAGAATGTTAAGCATGTCCATAGGCACAGCACCTTATTTTGCAAGCTGCAGCTGCTCAGAAAACCCCGTGACGATCCACAGTGCCAGCCTTCTCAGTTTCAATCCAGTAATGTGCAAGGAAGGACCCCAAAAAACAACCACAACAAGCTTTTGAACAATTCAGTCCAAATGCAGTGGATTCCAACAAAGACTTATTGCCAGGTTTATAGATGCCATGCACAAAGAATTTCTGCTATGCAATTTCCGTTCATTTCTATGGGATCCGCAGTTTCTACATGCGTCTCCCACTGAAATTAAATGCATAGCAACAGTATTGCTTTCTCGGTTGTTTCTATTACATGTTCTCAAATAACACATTAAAAGCTATGTGCCTTCACACATACACACACACCCCTGTTAGAATTCTAACAGTGTAACTCTAAACACTCTAAACAAGAGTTACACCCTTGTAAACCTATTTACATTTATTGTTACGGCCATTGGCCAGCATAAAATAACAGAGCAGTGCAAGTACCTATATAACATTAGTAAAAATAACAATAAAAAGGGAAAATAAAAATAAAGTAAAATAACCAAAAATAAACTGATTAAATACATTATCAACACAATAGAGTGCCAAATAAACATTGTACGTTATATATTGTGCATTTCTTCACCCTTCACTCGTCATCTGATATGTCACCTATAATGTAACCCTTTTTGTTTTGAACATTCCTTTTAATAATGGCTTTCCAGCAAATTTAAATACATCATAAGAAATAGCTGGGTTTTATTCTTCCAGCAGAAATTTGATAATTAATCTTTCTTTCATTATAGGCTGGTGTAATAGGTAAATAAGTTGTAAACCTATTCACTTCAGTGGCCTACGAAGCCTGTAATACCATGGCGCAGAGTGATAAGCTGGAGTACTGCAGTCAAAAGCTCTGCTCACGACCTGAGTTCGATCCCAACGGAAGTCAGTTTCAGGTAGCCGGCTCAAGGTTGACTCAGCCTTCCATCCTTCCGAGGTTGGTAAAATGAGTACCCAGCTTGCTGGGGGTAAAGGGAAGATGACTGGGGAAGGCACTGGCAAACCACCCCATAAACAAAGTCTGCCTGGAAAACGTCGGGATGTGACATCACCCCATGGGTCAGGAATGACCCGGTGCTTGCACAGGGGACTACTTTTACCTTTATAGTGTGTTAAGGCCCTGACCTGGATGGCCCAGGCTAGCCTGATCTCGTCAGTTCTCAGAAGCTAAGCAGGGTCAGCCCTGGTTAGTATTTGGATGGGAGACCTCCAAGGAATACCAGGGTTGCTGTGCTGAGAAAGGCACTGGCAAACTACCTCTGTTAGTCTCTTGCCATGAAAACCCGAAAAGGGGTTGCCATAAGTCGGCTGCGACTTGACGGCACTCTACACGCACATAGCGTGTTAAGATCATGCACTATGAGCCACCCTATTCCCACTTCATAGCTCCTCAATAATAAACTTCATATGAGCGCATGAATGAGTGTGTGTGTGAATGAGTGCGTGTGTGAGAAAAGCTGTTCTTTCTCAACCGGAGTCTCAGCCATAATAGAATAGCTAGATCCAAGTCCAGGAGCACTTTAAATACAAAGGGAGCTCTGACTCCCGAAAATCTTGTTGGTCTCAAAGATGCTTCACGACTCACATCTAGCTGTTCCACTGCAGACCAACATGGCTACCCTCTGAAACTATCAACCATAATAAAGGGAATGATGCTACTTATCTACAGGGCTGTTGTAAGGATTACTGAGACCATGGGCTTGAGCACCCGTGGGAGAAAAAAAAAGTTATATAAAACCTAATCATTTATTTTTATTTATTTATTTGTTTTTGTACCCCACCTTCACTCCCTGGGCAGAGGCCGGGCTCAGGGCGGCTCACAACATAGCAATCCGTAACATGGTATGATAAATACAATTTAAAAAGCGTAAAATCACAGAATAAAACAATATAATCAGTAATTTCAAGCTCCTTAAAATTATGCAAAGAACAGTTTCAGTAGAAAGGTCACAACAATGTCTGTGGACAGCCAAATCCCTACATTATCAGTTGGTCAAAGTGGGCAAGGCCAGCAATGGTTACTATAGTAGTCACTGAAGTAAAGTCGCCACCATCATGTTCTGTATAGTACTGGAGCTTTGTGAATTCTAAATTAAAACTGTCTGCAGGATTGAGATGCTCCTACAAGGGGATAATCCTTCAATCACTCTTCAGGTTGCGAAATTTTGCATGGCAGAAATGAAAATTTGACGCCATAGAAAAGCCTCTTAGCGCAATTGACACATGTGTCCCAGCTGTAATTTTCTTTTTAAGTGTTATAAGACTCGGACTGTAATTCTTTGTTTGTAAGAATTTATTAGCCCATGTTTTCTGTTTTATCTTGTTTTATCTGGCTAACTGCCGTAAATAAATTGTCTGCCTGTCTGTCTGCAGGATAGGACGTCAGTGGATTTTTAAGATAATGAGAGTTTTTCAGCTCAGGAGTTATGAGTTTTCAGTGAAATCCAACGCAAAGAAAAAACTGGAGGAAATGTTGTGCGCATCAAAATGAATGAATACTGGAGCAAAACTCTAAATTGTTCCTAGATATCAACACATTCCAGTCCTCTCAATCCAAATTTGGATATATGCTCACTGTAATCAGGACAATAAATTCTAAATTTCTGAGGATCATAAAGAAATCCCATTGCTCATATACTCTCTCATATGGGTTTTACAAATTATTAATGAAACTTCTTCATTAGTTGAATAATTAATGTGAAAGGGTAAATAAATCCTTATACATGAGCCAAACTAAACATAATGGAGAACTCATGGCAGCTACAAGTTTGTTATCACCATTTTAAAGAGCTTTTAAAATGCTGTGAGGGCCTGATAGAATGGCCAACCTACAGGTGGTATCTGGAGATCCCCTGCTGTTAAAATTGATCTCCAGATGACCAAGATCAGTTCCCCTGGGGGAAATGGCTGCTTTGGAGGGTGGACTCTGTTGAGGTGTAATACCCCTCACCAAACCACACCCTCCCTAGGCTCCACCCCAAAATCTCCAGGTATTTCCCAACCCAGAGCTGGTAACCCTAAGGCCTGATCTTGTTAGGGCCTACGGCGCAGAGCTCTTCATCCCCCCAAGCCTTTTCAAATGTCAAAAGAGCTGCAGCCCCCCTCTATTTACTATTTTGGCACCTGAAAAGGTATGGAATGGGGGGAAGCTCCATGCCATGGGTCTGATCCCCCTCGCAGCATTTTAAAATCACTTTAAAAATGGCAAAGCCAAACTCCTGGCTACCACAAGTTCTCTCATGTTTAGTTTTGCCCTATCTATAACACTATTTAGAAGACTTAATATGCAATAGAAATTAGAAAAAAAAGAGGGAGTAGAATTTCTCTGTCTCTATACCTGAACAAGAGAACCACAAGTGAATTACTGCTCACAAAGATGGCTGAACTGGATCTTCAAGGGTGGAAAACGGACAGCAGAACTTCTCTCTCAATCACAATTATAGATAAAAACGATGCTGGCATATGACATTGCCTTGTATCAGGCCAGACCTAACAGACCAAGTAACTTTCTGTGTGTGGGCGTGTGTTTTCGCTGTCAAGTCACAGCTGACTTACGGCAACCCTGTAAGATTTTCAAGGCAAGAGACATTCAGAGGTGGTTTACCATTGCCAGCCTACACATCTCGCCCCTGGTATTCCTTGGAGGTCTCCCATCCAAATATTTGCCAGGGTCGAGCCTGAGAGTGTGTGACTGGCCCAAGGTCACTCAGCAAGTTTCCATGGTAGAGTGGGGATTCGAACCTGGGTTTCCCAGATCCTAGTCTGACACCTTATCCACTATACCACATTGGCTCTCTAAGTAACTTTCTAACAGGCAGCAACTCTCCAGGATCTCAAGAAGACAAGGGTCTTTTCTAGCATCTGCTACTGGAGAACCCTATTTGAAGATGCCAGAGATAGATCTAAGGATGTTCTCTGCGCATGGAACATGCGCTCCACCACTGAACTACAGGGCCTCTCTGCAAGCGCTGAGCAGACAATATTCCTACACAAGTTGTGTGTTCAAACATTAACATGAAGAAAGACTCCTTAACAGCTTACTTCTGTTAGCTGGTTTCCATTAAGAGACTCAGTTTCAGGTATCTGAATGACTGGCTCTTGAATTATACTAATGGCTTCAAACAGCTGTTCATCCTTCTCCCCAGATTCAATACAAAGGCTGGATCTGTTAGAGACAAAAACATCAGTTACACAGTTAAATTACTCATGCATGGCTTCCATTACAAACTTGATGGCTTTTTCAATTATTCAGAGCAATCCAGGATGGTCTAGGAACAAAGAAATGCCCTGCAGATATCAAGTAAGTACAGAGCCATTTCCCTTTATCCTTTGCCTTCCTAACACCCAGCAACCCTTTCCGGTTTCCTCAATGCAAAGGAACTCCCTGTTGGAAAAGACCAAAAGAGTGGCCATGGAAGGGGCTGATTTCTCTCTCCATACTACACCTCTTGAAACTCATTCATCAGGCCACTAATGAACTCTCCTTTAACTGGGCAGGAAGGGTGTTCTTGCCCTGACATGCACAAGTGGTGGAGAGAGTGGGGCAAGAAAAAGGAGTATGCAAAACATTACTTATTTAAAAGTACTTCCTGGATTTTATAAAACTTGAACTGATTAATTTCCCATCCTCTCCTTTTCTCTCTCCTGAATCCCAGCTGCTTTCCACATTCTAGGCCTCCTACAACATATTCAGTCCTCATCAGAATATTCTGAACATATTCTTTCCTTTGATTAATTTACAAAGTCATATTTTTATGAATACCTGGGGAATTCCCCAAGGATGCAGAAATTCCAAATGCACCAGTTAAAAGGAGAGGAGTTTCCATCTAGACATTAGGAAGGATTTTCTAACCGTTAGAGCGGTTCCTCCATTGAACAGGCTTCCTCGGGAGGTGGTAAGCTCTCCTTCCCTGGAGGTTTCTAAGAAGAGGCTAGATGGCCATCTGTCAGCAATGCTCATTCTATGACCTTAAGCAGATGATGAAAGGGAGGGCACCCTGGCTATCTTCTGGGCATGGAGTAGGTGTCACTGGGTGTTTGTGTGGGGGAGGTAGTTTTGAATTTCCTTGATTGTGCAGGGGGTTGGACTAGATGACCCTGGTGATCCCTTCCAACTCTATGATTCCATGATGTACAGGATCATCTTACCTAGACCGTCCAGTCTCTTCAGAGGATGAATTAACATTTTCCATTTCTTCGGTGTTCATGCCCAGCTCAGAGCCATAGCTCTCCTGCACAAGGTGCCAGAATTCCTGCTTTGTCAGTTTCTGCAAAATAGAAAATAATTAAGGACACTTGGGTCAGTAGCCAAGGTTCATCTTTTAAAGTCAGTCGCAATTTAAAGACAAATATTAAACTCTCTTATACACTTGATGGGCTAATTGACAGTTATGAGAAATCTGTTTCACACTACCCAGAGAATATATCTATGTTAAAAAAAAAAAAAGACATCCATTCATTATAACACAAATGTTTTTTTTGTTTTTTATAAGTAAAAACAGAGCAATAAACAAAACAAAAGAAAGAGAAATTATAAGCCACGTCATGATCATAGTTACAATTAAATCAATTACATCAAAAGAAAAAGAAAATGAAAGAATAAAGCAACGGTGATATAATGAACAATATGCAATAAACGGTAATAGCAATTATGAGAGCTATATAATAAAGTAGTAATGGCCATTGAACAATAAATATCCTACCGTTTTTAACATAAAGCATTTGTTTGGTACTTGATATCAATACTAGATTAATATTAAACAATAATTTAAAATGAATTATAAAGTCAAATAGATAAGATAGGTAAAAAATGCATACAGTGTTAATTATTGTTTTATGTTTATAACCGCGTAATCCTGAGTAGGGGGATTATTTCGTGCAAGCCAGAGGCTGTGGAAAGGGCCCTTTTCAGGGCTACTTTCATAGAATCATAGAGTTGGAAGGGACCACCAGGATCATCTAAGTCTAACCCCCTGCACAATGCAGGAAATTCACAACTACCCCCCCCACAACCCCAGTGACCCATACTCCATGCCCAGAAGATGGCCAAGATGCCCTCCCTCTCATCATCTGCCTAAGGTCATAGAATCATCTGCTTAAGGTCCTCCCAGTCCACCTCTTCTCCCCTCCCGCCTGCCCTGAAGGGAGGACTCATTGGATCCAGGTCCAGCAACAACCACCAAGCAACTTGCTACCATGCAATCTGCGTGGTTCACCAAGGTGTGGAGGGAGCTACCAACTGACTCGATGCCACACAACTCACCTGGGCCCAGCTGCAACACTGTATATAATAGTTGATTACTTTAAATTGCTCACTGTATATACAATATAGTACTCTTTTGCAACACTTTTTGGTTTTGTTCTGCTGTGGAAATAGGGTACAACTAACATTACAGCAGGCTAGTTATTTGTTTTGCCACAGCCTCCAGGTACTAGCTGGAGATCTCCTGCTATTACAACTAACCTCCAGTCGATAGAGATCAGTTCACCTGGAGAAAATGGACACTTTTGCAATTGGCCCCCATGGCATTGAAGTCCCTCCCCTCCCCAAACCCTGCCTTCCTCAGGCTCCACCCCAAAAACCTCCTGCCGGTGGCAAAGAGGGACCTGGCAACCCTAAGTAGTGGTTAGAGTGTCAGATTAGGATCTGGGAGTCCCAGGTTCAAATCCTTACTTTAGCATGGAACCTTGATGGGTATCTTCAACCTCTTTGCCAAATCTACCTCACAGAGTTGTTGTAAGAATAAAATGGAGGAGAGGAGAATGATGTAAGCTGTTGTGGATCCCCACTGGAGTGAAATGTGCTGTATAAGTAAATAAATAATAAATAAAGCTGAAGACTGGGGGAAGCAGATAAAAGAAAGGTTAGTTGGTGCGTGGGAAGGAGAGAAGGAAGCAGGGAAAGGGGTGAGGATATGGGGGCTGTCAGGAGGAGAGAAAGACGAAATCATGTGGGGAAGCACATATAGGAGAAAATGAAGTGAATGTAAGTCCTTGCAAATTCCCTGCTTGGGTTGATATATTATGCTGCAAAACATAAATCTAGAATAAGGGCCAAACTAAACATATTTGGGATCAGCTATGACATTGCCAACATACACTTTTTAGCCTGTATTCTGCTTAACCTTTTCCCCTACCAGGACTTAAAGTAGAAGGAGATGGGTATTTTTTTTATTAGGGAAGTGGCATGGAGGAAACACCCTTCCTTTCTCCAGAGTCCCGGCCCTGTTCTGTATCACACCAGACCACATACAGCTGCACATTCTGCAATTAAATTACAAACTAGGGTTGCCAACCTCCAGGTAGCACCACTATTACCGCAGACGACCAAGATCAGTTCCCCTGAAGAAAATGGCTGCTTTCGAGGGTGGACTCTATGGCATTATACCCTGCTGAGATCCCTCCCCAAACCCCACCCTCCTCAGGCTCCACCCCCAAAATCTTCAGGTTTTTCCCAACCCAGAACTGGCAACCCTATTACAAACACAGATTCCCAATGTTTTATCTAGTTGGGCCCTAAATTAGAAGCAACCCACCAAGTGGGAGATATGGTGCACAACTGCCCTTTTCTTGCATTCTGATCCTGCGTACCAGGAGAGTGGACTGTGAGTAATCATCATTTTGTCTCTAAAGGGCAATGTTTGTATCTTGCAGCTTCAATAGGTACTACCCAAAAACTGGATTTTTGGTGGAGCATGTGGATAGTCCCCCTTCTCCACCGGTGGGAGCTTTTGGGGGCAGTGATCCCCCATGTGCGACATGTATGACATCACTTTTGCATTTACCCCAGAAGTGTTGGCATTACAATGGGGACGCTCCAGCACACTCCCCAAAAATCTCTATGGAAAACATGAGCGTTTTTGGGAAGCGTGCTAGAGCGTCCCCATTGTGATGCCGACACTTCTGGGATCAACGCAAAAGTGACGTCATCGCATCAACTGTGGGATCGCTGCTGCGAGCAGCCCGGTTAATTGGCGGGCAATTGCCTGCTGGAACCGGCAACTTGGTAAGCCTACACATGGAACATACTGCAGCTGCAAAATGTGTGTTGCCCTTTTCAGACAAAATGGTGATCATGCATACAGTGGTCCTTCTAGTATATCGGGTCAGAGATCCAGAAATGCAGCAAAGATGCATTTGAACAGGCTGTTTTTCAACCCCTTCTTGCCAGAGGGTAATTTTACCTTCGGCTTGCAAGTGCTATAGAAATACAATTAATATCTCTTAAGAATATAAAGTGTAGTAACTCCACAGCACCTGGTACCAAAACAAAACAGAACTTTATAAGTACATAAGCGAGGCCTGGTCTGCAATCTGCTAGGCCATAAGCAGCCACAACTAACAACCCAACAACCCAAGTGAAAAGTGAAACTAAAAGTGAAACTAAAGAAACTAAAGCAAAGGCTTTACCTTACGGGATCACATTAAAATAACTGCACCATGAAATAAGTAGGTGTGACCCGCTTTGGGTCCCCATTAGGAAGAAATGAGTATAAATACATCAGTAATGGAGGTACTCTGCTCCCATCAACTGTTTCATAGCTGGGCTTTTGAGTTCTGACCCTTTGTTACGGATAAATAAACAGACCTTTCCCATCGTCACAGTTTGCTGGTGTTTCAGACTCTCATTCACAGCCGCTTTAAATTTCCGTTGCACTGCTTTGATTTCCTTTCAGGAGTGCTATCGTTAGCTTCATTCCTGGCTCTAATCACGCCCCGCTTATAGTTTCTCTCTACTGAAACAATATCCCACCTTCACACCGCCCGTGTCACCCATGCTCCACTTCCCCCAAGAGGTGAAAAGCTCCAAAGGAACTGCTCCTGGTTTGAGTTTTCGTTGTGTGGAAGAGGATGTTGGGAGACCTACAGTGCCTTTGGATACCTACTTTGTTTACAAACACACAAGCAGAGGACATTGAAAGCAAGCTGACATGGTACAGACCCCCTGTTCCAAGGGAGAACCGCCCCGTTCGGCAGACCTCAGCAAGAAACAGTTTTCTCACTGTGCTATCCAAACTGCTAAACTGCCAGTTTCTCTCATATGCATACTTCATGCAGAGGCCTGGTACAAGAACCCACCCCTGCAGGTAAACTGTCCATACAAGAAGCATGCTCCATCTAAAGACCTTTTTGCCTGACCTGGATAGCCCAGGCTAGCATGATCTTATCAGATCTTGGAAGCTACGCAGGATTGGCCCTAGTTAGTATTTTGATGAGAGACCACCAAGGAGGACCAGGGTCATGATGCAGAAGCAGGCAATGGCAAATCACCTCTGAACATTTCTTGCCTTGAAAACCCCAAGAGGTCATCATAAATCGTCTTGAGACTTGATGGCACTTTCCACCACTACTACCATAGACCTTTTCAAACTAATCTCACAGCAAAACTCACAAGGATAATATTAAACACCCCAGTGGTACCACACAGCTCACTCCTCACAAAGCTAAAGGAGTTCTTTAAATGAATGAACGGCATTCGTACTTTTTACACAGAACAAGTAGGAAGTAGTTTTAAAAAGTACTTATAGCGCATGAACACAGCATCAAATTTAACACAAGGAAACAGTTTCTATACATGTGGGGAAAGACATTTTCCCCCTAGACCGAAAACTTTAGCTGAAATAGTATATTCACAAGTTGCAATGAAAAGCTGTTTGCAAATGTTTACAAAGAGAATACAGTGTTAAGCAGTTTTTTTTGTGTGTGTGTGTGTGTGCTAATGCTAGCATCCATCCCCACTCTTGGATTGTTTACCTGTAATCATTTGCGGCAGACAGGAACACCACCTTACATCTGCAATTCCAAAATGTATACAAGTTCATGGTTGTTCAGGAAACTGGACGCATCCTCAGGGCAAAGTCAGCAGACCAAGGCTGAAGCAACATTCCCTCGTTTGAAACCATTTAAATTTTTAATTCAGACTTTCCTGAAACGCTGCTGGAGTTCTCCTCCCGTCCGCACGCTTTACAAGCCAGACTGGAAGCCGTTTCCAGGCTTTTCCGGGGTCTATCTAATCACGATCAAAGTCAACTTGCTTACACAGTCGGCTCCGACGACACAGTGGCAAAGGTCTCCAGAGTTATCGGGCTTTCTTTTTTGTTCAAAGCAAAGCTTTTGCCTTGGAAAGAACTTCCTACCATATGCACTTTCTCAGTTGTTGACAAGTGGGCAGGTCTCTTTTCAGAACTGGAAGCTGTGCTTCACTCCTGCCCAGTTTCTGGGCCCCTCCCACAAAGGAAGCAAAGGTAAACAGGATTAACTAACACCCACACGTCACAATTGCTCAGAATCTATCACGCATGTTTGCTTGCTTGCTTGTATCTGGACATACAAGAAAGCAGGTGCAATTGTTAAATTCGTTTTGAGAGGAGCAACTAGTTTTGAGTGAAATGTTTTTCGAGGAGAATTCACCGAGGGCTATCTAAATCCTATCTCAGGGAAAGAATTTAAAACTTTTTACGCTAATGTTGCTATTTGTTCCACTCAAAAGCCGGTTAAGCCACAAAGGAAGAACCCGAACAGCATTCCTGCATCTCCAGGCAAAGCCTCCTTACCAGGTTTCTCCTTAACCCTTTCACCGGCAAAGCACACACACAGGTACACATAATGTAAGCTTCAAACTGGGAGGGGGGGGGAGGGAAATCACATCTGACAGGAATGCCCAGTAAGCCCTAGGCCTTTGAAAAAGCAAATACCGAGACAAAGTACCTTTTTGCCCTTTCTGCCTCTCAGATGGCATTCCTTTCCAGAATGAGGATGAGACTGTTGATATTAAACAGGTATTATAACACCCCCCCAAAAATATTGCTAACTCTAGAAATAGGAATCCTTCAACGCGTAATTACAAATTCCCAATGAAACTTTATATATTATTCCACCCATTTTAGGGTGTGTGTTTGTTAATGGCAAAAAAGGATTATGACTCCCTGAAGACACATGGCCTTGCGTCCAACAATTTCTTTTGTGGTGTTTGAAGCCCATATAGTAATAAAACGGTGGACTACTATAAAAATACCTGTACAGTTGTGAAAGTAAACCAACATAATAGACCTCAGGTATGTATGACCAAGCCTTCAAGGTGAATCAAAGCAATTCCTGGGCTCGTTTTCTTGTAGTTTCTTCAACCAAAATGCTACAGTTGGCCAATTATCCTTACTTTCAAGATGATGGGTATGTATGTGCAAGCAACAGTAGTGGTCTTGAGCGGGAGATTTCAAGAACAGTATTTTTCTGTGTACGTGCTATTTTCACAAAATTAATGATGAGCCCCTTTAATTTTCTTTCCAGCTATTAAAATATCTACACCCAGTGCTACGTGGCTCTGATGTTTGTATAAGCACTTTGGCATGGACATGGGAGTTCGATGATTACCCCTCTAACTTAGTTATTTTGGTCACTAGTACTGACAATCCATGTAATTCTGCACTCTGTTGACAAGTGGGCAGGTCTCTTTTCTAAGAGCTAGTTAAAATCTAAGACAGAGAACAGATTAAAGACTAGGCTATAACGATTTTCCCTGAGACACTATGTTTCCATGGAAAGGGAGATTCTTCAAGAGAAAATACTCAAACATTAAATCTTCCAAAAGCACTGGCAAACCACCTCTGTTAGTCTCTTGCCATGAAAACCCTAAAAGAGGTCGCCATAAGTCGGCTGCGACTTGACGGAACTTTACACACACACACACACACACACTGGATAAAACAGCAGTAACGCTGCTACAGTAGTAATCACAATTAAACTAATTACATTACCAAAATCACTGTTCTGTTACAACTGCATTAAGATTTCTAGTTGACAAAAGACTGAAGCCCTTTAATAGCTAAAACTAACCTAATACAATTGATGGTAGCTCTTTATAACCATCAAGCTCCCTCACACCAAGTCAGACTTGTTGTTCCATCTAGCTAAGTGTTGTCTATCCCAACTAGCGGCAGCTTTCCAGGGTCTCGGGTAATGAACAGTCTTTCTTAGCCCCTTATGCACTGCTCTGGAGCCAAGCACACCCCTTCAGTACTTTCAAAGGCCCCTAATCTCCACCACCACAAAAGGTATTTCAGTTACATCAGAGTCCTCAGACACTCCCAAATTCCTTCGTACTTAATAAACTTTCAAATCATGCTAGAGTTAAGTAGGTCTCCTACCCTTAATTCCCAAGGGGGACACTGTGCCTTTAAAAGTTACCTTGCAGAAATTCAGGAAATACTATTTTTTTTCTTGAGAGCAACTGAAGGGGGCAGGATTGTGCCTGCTGAACTGCCTCCGGTCCATGAGCTGCAAAAGGCACCAAACTTCAAAAATTCAAAAAGAATAAGAGGTCTTCTCTGATTTCAGACATGCACTGCAGATGCCAATATGTCTTAGGGTATGGTCTAAACAGACACGATATAGTAATCTTGCTGAAGGTAAAGCACAGCTGGGTCTGATCAAGTAGCTGGGTACCCAAGGTTGGATAGAAAGAAAATATATATAAATACTGAAAATATAATTTATTCCAAGCTGTATGTAAAGGTTAAAAATATTTAAAAACATTAAAATAGCACAATGGCATTTCCTAGGGTTGATACCTGTAACCACATACCAAACGCATTTCGGTCTATTGGGCCTTCATCAGTGGTTAATTAAAACTCATGTTAAGCCTGCACACATTTACAGAAATAAATACATACATACATATACAAACAGTTCGAATCTAACCAGGCATGTATATAGGTTGTAAAAATCTATTACCAATTACTCAAAACATCTGGTCTGAATGGTTCAGGTTGAAATACCGGTTTGTATATGTTTCTCATATACGATGTGTGCACTTATTAACCTAGTAGAGCAGGGTACCCAGGAACCTAATGCAGTACCCAGGAACCTAACGCAGACTGCCCTGAGTTTCTGACGCAACACAGATGGGAATTAAATTAAAACCAATCTTCAGATTTTTGCCATGACATGAAGGCTAAAAATGTGCTCTTTTATGGGGGGGGGGGGGAAATTAAAATAGATTTTTCAGGATTCTACTGAAGCCTCCAGACGCCATTAAAGAGCATATCTCCATGGGATGATTCTTGCTTGAAGATTCTGAGGTCACCTGCCCACCCCCTCTACCCCAAAAATCTTTCTCCTTGCACCTTCCAAATCATATAATGACATTGTTTTGATTTCTAGCAATGTTTTTACTAGCCCTAGTTCCCTAGCTTTGTAAACAAAATCTCACCAAGAAGTTCAAAGCACTACGCAGATACTTCCCCATACCATCACCTCCAAAGCCTGAATCTACAGCTTTATGGGCCCTTTTCAACCATCCCTGGCACTGTGACCACATGTATGGATCAAGTGTGCTACATGCAATTCTCTTGACTGCCATTTATCCTAAAAGGGGAAAAATGCATGGATTTTCTACCTCAGTACACACATACCAGACCCCAGATTTGTGTTGTTAAACTGGAATACATGTGTCGCCTCTCCCATAAGAAATGGTGCTCTCGTATTGCAGGAGGATTATATGCAGCATGTTTGTCCCCTATGTGTGGTTAAATGTAATGAGTAAACAAAAGATATTCTCATCATCGTCTACAACAACGACGAACTGTACACCCTGCCTTTCTGCCCTGATCAGGGCCTCCAAGGTGGCAAACAGATTAAAAACATACACAATAAAAACATACCTTTAAAAAAACATTGAAACCAAACACAAACAAACACATCATTGGAAAAACTCAAAACCAAGCTAAAACACACACCCAGTACAATAAAATACACAGGGAGGCTGGAAGGACAGATCACTGAGGGAACACCAGGTGAAATTCAACTTGCTTACACAATCTTTAGACACTGGCAGAAGACAGTAACAGAAGGGGAGAGGCGAGTCTCTCTGGTGAGAAAGTTCCAGGGTTTTGGTTCCATGGCCGAGAAGGTGGCTTCTACCCACCTCATCTCAGAAGGTGGGGGCACTCGAAGCATGGCCTCAGAAGATTACCATACAGGGCCTCAGAAGATTACCAGCACCTCAGTGTTCCCAGAAACAGATTGAGAACCAGTGTCGATGGGTCAAGACTGGAGTGATGTGGTCCCTACAACTCACTCCTGGCTGCAGAGTTCTGCACCAACTGAAGTTTCCAAACACTTTTTCAAGAGCAGCCTCCCACAAAAAGCATTGCAGTAATCTAATCTAGCCGTAACAAGGGCACGTGCCACAGTGGCCAGATCTTTCCTGCCAAGGAAAAGCTACAGCAGGCTAACCAGTCGAAGCTGGTAGAAGGTACTGCTAACCACAGCTAGGGTTGCCAACCTCCAGGTACTAGCTGGAGATCTCCTGCTATTTCAACTGATCTCCAGCTGATAAAGATCAGTTCACCTGGAGAAAATGGCCGCCTTGGCAATTGGACTCTATGTCATTGAAGTCCCTGCCCTCCTCAGGCTCCGCCCCAAAACCTCCCACCAGTGGCAAAGAGGGACCTGGCAACCCTAGCCACAGCTGCCACCTGCTTATCCAGCAGTAGGCCTGGGCCCAAGAGCACGCCCAGACTATGAACCTACTTCTCCAGGATGGGTGACACCTTATATCCCGTGTCAAAGCTTCCATTCCTTAATAGCAGTTCCATCTTGTCAGGATTAAGCTTCAGCTTATCAGCCTGCATCCAGTCCAGAACTGCCTCCAGGCACTGGTTCAGGGTTTCTACGGCCTCTCTGGGATCAGCAAAAGTGCAAGATAGAGCTAAGTGTCATCCACATTGGTGACAGCCCAGCCCTAATCTCTAGACTACCTCACTCAGCAGTTTCATGTGGTGGTGGAAAGTGCCGTCAAGAGACATTTGGAGGTGGTTTTGCCATTGCCTGCCTCCATGTGAGCTGATTTTGAAAAATATAAGGGACAAGATAAGAGCCTTGTGAGACCCCACAGGTCAAAGTCCAAGGGGCTGATCAGCAGCTCCCCCAGTACCACCTTCTGAAACCTATCCTCCTGGCAGGCCTGGAACTACCGCAAAAACAGTGCCTCCTGGTCCCAACCTGGAAAGACAGTCCAGAAGGTGACCAAGATCAATGGTAACTAAAGCCACTGGGAGGTCCAGGACAATCAACAGAGTCACCCTCCCTCTGCCATCTCCTGGTGCAGGTCATCCATAGGGTGACCAAGGTCATTTCGGTCCTACAACCAGGCCTGAAACCAGATTGGAAAGGATCCAAACAATCCAGTTCATCCAGGAATGTTAAAGTTGCCCAACCACCACCTGTTCAATCAACTTGCTCAAGAATGCAACATCTCAGACTACTCGATTGTTATTGATCCAAGGTAGGCTTCTTTAGCAGTGGACACACCATAGCCTATTTCAAGGCTAGGGGCAACCACCTCCTATCTCAAGGAGGCATTAACCACCTCTTTGATGCAGTCAGTCAGCCAGCCCCACTCCCAGTAGATTTAAGTAGCCAGGAAGGGCAAGGGTTATACAAACAGGTGGTAGGCCTCAAATCTCCAAGGACCCCATTTATATGCTCAGACTGAATTAAATTGAAACAATTGGAGAAGTCGGCACCCTGGCACCGCCTGACTGTGTCAGCCCTAATGTAGAGTCCAAGTCGTTACAGAGGCCATAGACAGAATGTTTAAAGTATTTATATTTATTTATTTTATTTGACTTATAACTCGTCCTTTCCCGGCAAAGCCAGGATCATGGTGGCTTCCAACATAATAAATCACAATATATGAATATAATATGGGATTAAAACTTACAATTTAAAACCAATTATCCAGTTTAAATTTACAAGAAGGCATCCTAATTCCATGATCTGCCTCATAAAACAATTTTCCTCAATGGTGAGGCGTGTCATCTTTATTTATAGACCATACTTTCCATAAAAAATACTCAAGACCAAATGAATTCCAGCCCTTACAAGTTCTTCAATGAACCTCTGTGAAAGAAATATCTGGGCAGATTTTATTTTACTTCCTTAGACCTCACACAAAATTGGCACATAGCAGTGTGTATGTTCAAAATATTTTTAAAATCTTTTTAAAAACGTGCTTACATAGAAAGAGTGGAACCTTGCAAAAGATGGAATAAATTGTGAAATGCCTGCTCAAAGGACCTGTGCTAAGGGACATAATGGCAATGCTGCTACTTTGTGAGGTAGAATTTAATCAAGAAACTGAGAATAAATCATCTAGTGCAGGCATACCCAACCACTCAAAATCTTACCTTATCCAACAATGCGTTCTGCCATAATCGAAAGAGATTGAGGTAGCTTCTGTCTCTGGAACTGAATGAAGTGAAGAAATACTGCAGAGCAAAATGATAATCCACATGTTGAGCTATTATAAAATCCTGAAGTCATACATCCCGGCCCTAAAGACAAAGCACACTAACCTCCATTGATTAAGCTTCACACACACACACACACACACACACACACTTTCTTCAAAACATGACACTAAAGAGAAAATTCCACTGGTATGATAACTTTTGAAAATGATTTAAAGTGCTGGATATTATTACCTCTACAGCCGGAGGCCAGGGTACTTTTAAGGGCCAACTGGTCCCACAAAATGAACAATGAATTGGATCACCTTTGTAGGCTCTGCCTCATGTGCCACCTAGGTGGTCACATGACTGTCTTCATTGTGGTGGTATCTCAGCTACAACACAAATACCTCATAGTAGGGTTGCCAACCTCCAGGTGGTATGGCAATCAAATAGCTAGCGCACTTGTGGTAAAAAATAAAGTTCATAAGCCTATATTTTCTTGAACTGTATAATATCTCGGCAGTTAGTCTTAATCAACCAAAATTACAGTGCAATTTACGATCCAGAACTATGCCTTGCTTGTACATACAAAGTCAAGGTCAGTATACAAAAGCCACTGAATAATATTTCTTAACAATGCTTGTAATCATAGCAATTGTTCTTCTCGTGCTGTTGGTGTTTTATTGCTCCTGTAGTGCTGCTGATGTTTATTGCTCCTATAGACTATGGGGGTTACTGCACTTTGTATTCCCAGCAATGTATTAAGAGTTTGAAAATTTTATAAAAAACATCGCTTTAAAAGGGTTTTTGGATACCACAGCTTATAAATGGTTGGAAGACATCTTCACAGCTAAAGGGGCCAAACAAAGTGCGAACATTATTTTTTATAACGTTTTCAAACTCTTAATACATCGGTGGGAATACACAGAAAGTGCGAACAGTATTTTTTATAACATTTTCAAACTCTTAATACATCGCTGGGAATACAAGTGCGGTAACCCCCTATCTCAGGAAACCTAGGCTGAGAGTGCAGTCTACAAATATTTTAATTAATAAAAACAAAGAAACAAGGTGGGGCTAAATTACATAATCAGCCCTTTAACAACCTAAAAAGGTTAACAGTCTAGTTTTCCAATCATTGGTACAGAGCAAGACTGACATTTTCCACATGCACACATAATCCACACACATGCATGCACACACACAAAATATCAGCTTCCAATCTGCCAACACAAATACATTCGTTACCAGTGAAAATCCCTGTCCACTGAAAACTGTATGAGTGACTTGTCTTGCTCTCTGCTGGATTAATGGCCATTACAAATGTGTGTGTTACATAGCTGCAATGGTTAGCCTCAAAAATGTCCAACTTTATTTTCCTTTTTAAAAGTCAAGGTGTATTGCACTATGGATACACCAAATTTCAGCTTTCTGTTGAGGAAGTGTCCCAATAAATTTGGTGCCCCAATCAGCAAGTAAGGAAGGCTTATGTGACTTGAGAGAATGGTTGCAAAGCCCCGGCTGCTGACGGCAACATAAGAGTTCTTAGCATAGTTTCCCGCAATTCTATAGCTACCTCTTCTCGCTTCTGGGTAGCTCTAGGAATCACCATGAACTCTATGGTAAGGACTTCCTGTAAGTAATCAAGGCCTTATTTTTTTATTAATTTTTCACCTGGGGCACTGCCCCCCCCCACAACCCTACTTTAGAGATATAACAGGGGGTTGTTAGCTATATTTGTGTCTACAAAATATAGTTGTCCAACACCTAGGGTTGCCAACTTCCAGGTACTAGCTGGAGATCTTCTGCTATTACAACTGATCTCCAACCGATAGAGATCAGTTCACCTAGAGAAAATGGCTGCTTTGGCAATTGGACTCTATGGCGTGGAAGTCCATCCCCTCCCCAAACCCTGCCCTCCTCAGGCTCCGCCCCCAAACCCTCCCACCAACACCTCTCAACAACCAAATGTACTGACCGATTCTGGAAAATGCACAAATTTGGGCAAACCTCAGAGGAAAGGAGTTGCTGCTTTAAAAAAAAAAAAGTGGGAAGCAGCATCCAAGAATACCTGGCTATTTGATCTGTGAGTCAGCCTCAGCTATAGGGAAGAAGGCTGCATATTACATCTAACCACATGCTTCTAACAGAGGTGCAACTCTACATGTTTGTTATTCTGGCTCATACATCCAGCATGCTGACCAAGGTAACTCAAATTAGAGAATGGTGCGCTACATACATTTTAATGAAAAAGTCAACATTTAAACAGCAACACACCTTCTCTCCTTCAGTGGCAACCTGGATGGCGTTTGGGATGAGCCGAGCTGTCTTCTCCTTTGTCATGAAGGTTATATCCTTCAAGGCAATAGAAATCTAAAGTGCAAACACACATACACACTGAAGCATACAGAACAAGCAATGTGAAACAGAAACTCAGACTTCAAGAGAGAACTCGGAAGGTATAACACAGCTAACATGGATAATCACCAATGTTAAACAGTGGTTTTCAAACTTTTCTCCTCCAAGGAATCCCCACCTGCATCTACTTGTCTACCGTGGAACTCTTGGGTGCTGCAGGAGATTTTGCAGTATATTCTAGGCCAATGGCAGTCAGCATCTCCAGATCCAAGTCCCACTAAGCATGGAACCAAGAGAACCGCAAACTTGTAACAGGAAGTAATCTGTCACCAGAATCACATGACAGGAAGTAGGGGAACGTTATGACCTCACCAACATCAAGCCCCAGTGTCTGGGTAACAGACCAGGAGAACTGGGACCTGGAAACACAAGCTTGCCATAGTGTCGAACAAAAGAAGTGTCAACAACACAGCGGAGTCTTCTCCAACCACTTAATGACTTTGCCACATCATCCTGCTGTTCCTCTCAGGGTGCGCAAAAGGGAGTCAGCAGGCATGACTCATTCTCTATGCATGTACGTTAGCAGCAGGCTCTTCCAAAAGGCAGCAAAATTAATAAATAAAAGTTGTTTCTATAGGAATTTGTGACCCAGCAGGTAGGCTCCATGATCCACCTCAAAGTCCAATCCATGGGTTGAAGACCTTTGTTCTACGTCACATACTTGTTTATGCAGGGCATTGGCTAGGTCTACTGAGCATTATTGTCATCCTGTGAGAACTGAATCCTGAATATACCTGGCACCCCCCACCCCACAGCTGCACATTGCAGGGGGGAAATTGACAGAGCTGGGTTATCTGCTTTTTATGGAAATTTGTCCACTCTTACACTCACACTGTCATTGAGGAACCCTGCATAGCCTTCCTCAGATTCCACATTTTAAAAACCACTGATACAGGATTGTCACCATCTACCAGCTTCATGAGAGGCAACAACTAAAAGTACTGCCGCCTGACTGAGCAAGCGGTACCTGTTGAACAGCTGCCCATTACTGGGGCTGTTAAAGGCACAGATCCTCTGCACACACAAAGAAGTGTACGAAGCAGCAATATACCTGTACCTAACAAGCAAAGCTATGCCAAAATAAACTAGGTGATAGTGGGCATCATAAAAAGTATCTCCATCTATTCTCCGTTGTTTTTTATTTTAATTGTATGTTATATTTCACGAACAGGTGTTCTTGAAAGAGGATTTGACCTTATTCAGTCAGGGCCTTAAAACAGATTAAGAAGTATGTTCTTCGGTTGACACCATGGCCAAACTTTCCAACCATTAAGATTATAACCAAAACATGAGTGGTCAGTTCAGCACAGAATGCTGTACAACCTCCCCTTTGATTTTGTGACACAGAGATAAGTTTGGAGTATCACTTATGGCATTTATCATGCAACACTTGGGAAATCTGCACATTAATCTAAGATACCAAACAAGACTTCATTCTGATAATTTATTAATACACCCCTCACAAGAAACTAAAAATATCTCAACAAACAGTAAACTGTGGAGCAGATCTCTGAAGAGATCATTACCACATTGTACATGCAACACACCAAATCTTACCAAATCTTACCATGGTCTCCCATCGGAATATATTGCTGTAGAAACACAGCCAGTTTTCCGAGATATACAGGCGTCCTTGAAGGAGGATATCCTTCTGGAGGGCACAGGCATAATCTAAAGGGGGAAAAAATAAGATACATGCTTGTACGATGAACAAGGCTCAACTAAGCTCAGATTTATATGATTAATAAATGCCATACTCCCATTGGACTTCAGTTTGTTGTTAAAATCAAGGGGATTTCTTCCAAACATTTTATATTCAATGCAGTTTCTAACACTACTTTTTAAAAGAACTGGGTGCAATTATATTGTGCAGAGGAAAAATAGCATGTGATTCCTCACCAAACCTACATGATTTTAAAACTATGTAAAGTGGTTGAAAAAGGAGTTCCTATGCTGAAAAAACACAGGTGCATGTTGCCCTGAACACTTATGCATATCTAAAAGTACAGCAAAATAAAACAGAAGTCTACAGAAAACATAAAGACTTAGCAAATTGATTCCAACGTAAGCTTGGGTGATTCAGATTGCTCTTCTTCAGATGTGTATGGACTACATTATCATTTTACAGTAGACTTGCCATTCCCCTGCTGGGGTGGAGGATCCCTTAGTGCTGCCCCACTCAGCATGGCAGCAGGTAAAAAATTTCCGGAAAGCAGGGGGAACGTTGGTAGTGTCCTGACACGCTGACATCATTCTCCATTCACCTGGAAGTGATGTTAACACATTGGCAGGGGACGCTCTAGCATTTGGGCAAAACTTGTCCAAATGCCAGAATTCCCCAATGATGCACTGACATCACTTTCAGGTGCATGGGTAGTTTTGCCAGCTCTGGGTTGGGAAATACCTGGAGATTTTGGGGGTGGAGCCTGAGGAAGGCAGGGTTTGAGGAGGGGAGGGACTTCAATGGAATATAATGCCATAGAGTCCACCTTCCAAAGCAGCCGGTTTCTCCAGCTGTACTCATCTCTGTTGCCTGGAGATCAGTTGTAATAGTGGGAGATCTCCAGTCACCACCTGGAGGCTGGCAACCCTTTGCACAGGGAGTGATGTCAGCGTGTAGCCGGTAAGTTCCCCTGCCCGTTGCCAGGCCTTGCCTGGCAAGCCTACAGAAACCTTTAGGTTTGACTCCTTGCCAAAAGGGACTGGAACTAGTTGGTGTTCCTAATGACTAGTGAGAGGTAAGAAGTTTTCATGGAGTGTAGATATAGAAAGATCCAATCAAAACATTGATAAATCCATTCCGAGTGGTTGTAGAAGATGGGCAGAATTAGGATAATAAAACAGAAATCCAGGAACACCTTAAAGACTAACATTTATTCCGATATGAGTTTTTGTGAGTCAAAGCTCACTCCTTCAGACGCTATGAAGAAGAAATCACTCGCCACATTTTATAGGGAAAATTACAGAAGCTGGGGAAGGGATTAGTTGGGGGCAGAGAGAGGGTTGGTATGTATCCCATCACAAATCTTTCAGGTGTGAAGCAGATTGAGTTGTTGCACATAATTTTACACTTTGTAGTTCTCTTACAAAGGAATTTTAAAGGGAGATTGGAAAGAGAAACTGCTGAATTACAGTTGATATTCAAACTAAAGTCAATGCATTTACCTGGGCTGAATAAAGACCTTGCATTCATGGCCCATTACCAATGCTGATTTCTCCACACCCATCTCTCCCCTGGACATCACAGACTCTATTGCATATCACACCTAATCCAATCAAGCCTGCTATTCACTTTTACATACTGTTCCTCTACTTAAAAGACCAATGGATTCACATTCTAGCTGTATCTGAAGAAGTGAGCTGTGGCTCACGAAAGCTCATACCCTACCAGAAAATATTTTTGTTAAGTCTTTAAGGTGCTACTGGACTCTTGCCCTTTTTGACTAGATATATTGATAGTAAGTAAGGAAACATACGTGTTTAAACCAGGATGAGAGGTAGTGTTTAGTTTCTTGATGAGGTCTAATTCAGCGCTTTTGTGTTGTATATTCCCTTTGAGGTTTTTATTTTATTTATTGGTAGAACAGTGACTTTCAGATCTGCAATAGTATAGTAGGTATACTAGCTCTGGCTCACAAAAGTTCATGCTGGAATAAACGTTGTTAGTCTTCAAGGTCCCAGTGGAATTCTATTGTATTTTGCTACAACAGACTAACATGGCTACCCCTCTAGGAGAAGGATTACTATATGATACAACAAGATATTGCATGACTACTGCTCAAGGAGAAGACTCAATTCACATCTCCAAAGGGCAGGTCTTCTTGAGCAACGCCAGTGGGTGACTCACTAGTGAATTAGCATCCGGTTTGTTTGTCAGTATACCATCAGAAGTCTTGTAAAAACAACTATAGGGGTGAGGAGAGCTAAGCTCACACTACAGGGGGAAAAACTAAAAGTAGAATTTAACCCATTGCTGGTTGAAAGATAACACACCATGAGGCAGTCATTACAATGAAAGTTTAATAGAGAATTCAAGCACTATAGGGCTCAGCCAGTTTCCCAGCCAGATTCCAGCATCGTATTTCACACCTGCAGTTTCTAAATTGGATCGCTAATCCGTTTGGATGGCACCACCCACTGAAGGAGTACCTTCCCTTCCCTGCCAGAACAGTGCTACTCCCTCCTAGGTTGATTCACAGGGCATGGTCATTTTAACAGAACCAACAAAACCCATCAGCATCTCAAGCATGTTTTGTGAGTGTTAAAAGACTCATAACTGAAAGCTATGGTGACACCTCATGACAAATGTCTGCTGACTTGTCATACTGACGTATGCAGCTTTTTGCCATAGTTGCGTGGTGCTCCTGTGAGAGCTTCCCAGCTTGGAAAACCTTCTAGACAATTCCCATTTGCCGTAGCATCCAAATGCAGAACTGGAATGGGTTTAAAATCCTGGTTTGTGGGGAGAAAGCAAATTCCAGTGCATGCATTTGGACATCAAGACAAAGTGGAGTGCAAAAACTTTCCTCATTGAGAAGCCTTCAACCAATCATACTTTACATGTGAGGGAAAGAGAGAGAAGAAAGCAAGAGGGCACTCCCTCTGCCCCCCCCCGTTCCTACAGCAATATTCAGCACAAAGCAACACTTTAGAACAGGGAAGGGTCCCTGGTAAGGTTGCTGACCTCCAGGTTGGGCCCAGGAGTTCTCCCAGAATTACAACTGATCCCCAGGCTACACAGATCATTTTCCCTGGAGAAAATGGCAGCTTCAAAAGCTGGACTCTACGGCATCACGTCCCTGCTGAGCTCCCTCGCCCCCAACAACTCTGTCCTCCCCAGTAGGGATGCCAACCTCCAGGTAGTAGCTGGAGATCTCCTGTTATTACAACTGATCTCCAGCCGATAGAGATCAGTTCACCTGGAGAAAATGGCTGCTTTGGCAATTGGACTCTATGGCCTTGAAGCCCCTCCCTAAACCCCGC
The DNA here is from genome assembly GCF_029931775.1 of Euleptes europaea. Classification (NCBI taxonomy): domain Eukaryota; kingdom Metazoa; phylum Chordata; class Lepidosauria; order Squamata; family Sphaerodactylidae; genus Euleptes; species Euleptes europaea. Next base: position 31,624,756 of record NC_079323.1, read on the forward strand.
CCTCCTCAGGCTCTACCCCAAAAATCTTCTGCCAGTAGCAAAAAGGGACCTGGCAACCCTACTCCCCAGGCACACACACACACACACACACCCCGAATCCCCAGGACTTTCCAAAACTAGCATTAGTAACCCCAATTGCTAGTCCTGGGCTTCACAAAGACTTGAGGCTTGCTGTTCCTCCTTTAAAAATAAAGAGCTAGCCATGATTCTCTTCTTCTTTAAAGAGGACTTGTTCCATTTTCAGCACTGGCCAAGGCCTCCAACTACTTGCCTCGTATTTTAAAATCGGAATGCTTCATTTGAGGATTGGGTTCTCAACCTCCAGGTGGGCCCTAGAGCTCTCCCAGAATTACAACTGATCTTCAGAGGACAGAAGAAATGGCAGTTTTTGAGGGCTTACTCAACATCCCCACCGAGCTCCCTCCCTAAACTTTGACCTCCCCAGGCATCAACTCCAGATCTCCAGTAATTACCCAAGCCAAAGCGGAGCACAACTGTTTAAAGACAAATTCTAACATTGTGGCAGGACACAATATAATAAGACTTGGAGGTCAGAGTAGGCCCCTTTTAAACGAATAATTTTCTTTTGAATACCAAGTTATGATTTTGCATTCTCCTTGACTGGCAGAATTTGCATTGGATGGATGAGCCTACTGTTAATCCAGATGTTTAATTTATTCTTCAAACACAGGATGATTGAAGTATGCCAACTATCTCTCAAAGTGTCAATTTGCTTTCTTTTATTACATCAGTACAAACAGCCGCTTGTGAACTTAATGATAAAGTGGTTGGTTGGTTTATTGCAGATCCTACTAATAATCTGTTTCATGCGGGCTATTTCAAGCAGTAAAAGCTCTTTCCCCTCCAAGTTCATGGTATGAAATATTGCTGACATTTCAAGAATGGTTTTAAACAATAAAACCAAGTTAATTTCTGACATGGACACTTCTGAAAGCTGTTCGAAATGCACATGTAAAGATAAGAGGATTTGCAAGGGCCAAGCTAAACGAATAAGGATTTGCAGGATGTTTTGAGAGCAAAAGGGGGGGGAATATCCAGAAGAGTAAAGACTGCGTCAAACACAGAGAAATAAAATGTAAGCATATAAGGAACAACTGAATTAAAATTAGCAAAGTGTTGTAATCTAACATGTACCTTTGAAAGCAAAGGACAATCAAAGACCTTTTTAAAAGTACTGCTTGCGTTGGGGGAAAAAATCAACACAATTGACCACTCACAGAAGCTGCTCGAAGATAATATTGTGAACTGAATCTTTGCAAGAACAGCTAATAAAGGATGAAAATATTGTTGAAGGCTTTCACGGTCAGAGTTCATTGGTTCTTGTAGGTTATCCGGGCTGTGTAACCGTGGTCTTGGTATTTTCTGTCCTGACGTTTCGCCAGCAGCTGTGGCAGGCATCTTCAGAGGAGTAACACTGAAGGACAGTCTCTCTCAGTATCAAGTGTGTAGGAAGAGTAATATATAGTCAGAAAGGGGTTGGGTTTGAGCTGAATCATTGTCCTGCAAAAAATAACAAAGGTAATGTGCTAATCATTGTCCTGTAAGTATCCAGATAATGTGCTAATGAGGGTGTGGTATGTTAATATGGAACCATTGTATCCTGAAGTGATCTGTTAATGTGTGAAATCCAAAGCTAATCTGCATGGCTATTGTTGACTGTAGTCTTTGTTAGTCTCCACGGTTACACAGCCCGGATAACCTACAAGAACCAAAGGATGAAAAGGTTTATTCTGCTACGACTCACCACCTTCTAATACAAGTACCTGCTGTTTTAAGCATTATCAGCAAAATGAAACACTCACATTAGAGCAGGTAGCTTAATCAGTACTAGAGGCGCCACATCAAATACTGGTAGGCTTACAGTAGGGTTTCCAGCTCCAGGTTGGGAATTGCCTGGAGATTGTGGAGATGGAGCCTGAAGAAGGCGGGGTTTGGGGAGGGACTTCAATGCCATAGAGTCCAATGGTCAAAGAGGCCATTTTCTCCAGTTGTAATAGCTGCCACCTGGAGGTTAGTTAACAACCACAGCACGTCAGCTGGTTGTTAACTTTGTTGATTCAGCATAGGTATATTGTTTCTGCTAAACAACCTGGAGGTTGGCAACCCTACTTACCAGGTGCCTGCTTAATGGTGGGCAAATTCCTGGTAATTGTTGCCGATTCCCATCGATACTCATCTGGTTGGTGGGTAGAAGCAAAACAAGCAGGCAGGGTTCTTTGTCGCCATGTAAGCTATGTGAATATTTCTTATCCCCATTTTGCAGAAGAGAGGTATTGGTGAGAGAAGGACTTTGTCTAAGGCCACCTAATAAATTCATGGCAGAAGCAAGGGTCGAATCTGGGATTTCCTGATTTACACTATCTCTTAGCAACTGTGCTATACCAGCTTTCACACTTGTAGGAGTTTAAATTAATAAACAGGCCCTTTCTTTGGATCCTAGATTGCCCTTCTGGATTCCATTCCAGCTGTGCTTTCAGATTTCTCTAAAGCCACAAAATGTAGAAATGTACCTTTTAAAAGAAAAAGAAAGGGGCCATTCTGGGGATTCCAATAATAGCAATAATAGTAGACCCACACTACCTAGCCCATTAAAGTGCCTTACCTACAACAAGCCTTTCCAAATCTGGCAGGTGTGAGAACTGTCTTTTAAATTCTTCATTCCTGTATTTGTAAGAAGAGTTTGAGATCTGCAAAAATGAAAAGTTTTAAAGAATAAGTGTAAGCATATTTTTTTAGTCAGCTAGGATAATAACAACAGAACAGTAAAATAGCGGGAAGCACCACAAAGGCAGGGCAGGAGAAGGAGAGAAGGTCAGCCTGATGGGAAACCACTGTAGGGTTGCCAGGTCCCTCTTCACCACTGGTGGGAGATTTTTGGGGTGGAGCCTGAGGAGGGCGGGGTTTGGGGACAGGAGGGATTTCAATACCATAGAGTCCAATGGCCAAAGCGGCCATTTTCTCCAGGGGAACTGATCTCTGTCGGCTGGAGATCAGTTGTAATAGCAGAACTCCAGCTGCTACCTGCAGGCTGGCAACAGTAAACTGTTGTGTTATGACCACCTGACAGCCCTAGGCGACCTGGTGCAACAATGAGAGGTGCGCAGGAGTGGAGTGAAAGCGCACATGCAGGACACTGCTATGCAGCCAGGAACAACATGGAAGTCTCTTGACACCCATTTTGGGATAGCAAACCCATGGGGCTTGCTCAGGCATGCCTGCCTGCCTCCCTTAGGCCCTTGGCAGATGGAACCCGGAGAACAATGAGACCATACCAAGCCCCTTTTAGCATATGTTTTAGTTATCTCCTTGCAGCAGATATGCAGCCCCTTAATCCTCCTGGCAATCAAGTTCAATTCAGAGAACTTGGAATCCTCCCTTTGTCCTTGACCAGATACCCAGCTGAGCTAATAGAAGTGCACATCTGTTTGCCCAAACCTATCTGAAACATCCTACTCCTTCCTGGGAAACATCTTGAGCCATGTTCCCTCATCTACTTTTCTACAGATAACACTTAAAGATAATTCAGGGGCCTAATGCACTCAGTATATACTGTTATCCAGGTTAGATGGCACCTCAGACCTCCCATTTCGGCTTGGAAATGCTTTGGAAGCGCCAGACATCTGTTTTTCCCTGAAATGCCTATACCACGATGTATTTCGTTATGTTGTTTCAAAACCGGCAATCCATACGCTATTCAGTTCTCCTCCCCTCTTTTTGCAACACCCAATGAAAAGCCTTTCTCCTCCCATCCCACCTTCCCCCTTCCCCCTCCCCCTCCCATTTGCATCCACCAATCATTATTGTTACTTAATCCCCCGAACCGAAAAACAGCCGAATTTCCCGATTCGGCAGTTTTTAGTTCGGATGGAACCAAAAAAGGCAGGAAAATGGGGAGCCGAATTCAGCGAGTTCGGGGTGTTCGGCGAATAAATTCAGCAAATTTGGGGTTCGGCGGAGCAGCATAACCATCAGTTAGTAAGCAGCATTTAATCGGTGGCCAAGCTGGGCCTTCTGCTGGCCAATCAGTCGCGATTGAGTGCATGAGCCCAGCTGCTGCGCGGCCCGGGGAGAGAAAGAGAGAGTATCTGTTTGTGTGAGAGAGATCCCCCTTGGGGGGAGGAGCGTGTGCACATTCGAGCCATTCTGTGGCTGCAGGGGGGGCATTTTTTGGGGTAGAGCCCCCAAATTTTCAGCATAGCTTCAGAGGACCCTTCTTTCAAGAACCCCCAAGTTTTGTAAAGATTGGATCGGGGGGGGCAAAATATGGGGCCAGGAAGGGGTCCCCCCCACCCTTAATGTGCATCGCCCAAAGCTCCCAGCCCCGACAAACAGCTAAGCTGCGGGGAGCAAGGGCAGGGCAGGTGCGAAGAAGATGGAACAGAAGACATCCACAGTAGGACCCATTTTGGGGTTTTTCTCTATAATTTTTCTCTGTGTGTGTGTGTGGGGGGGAAGCAGAGTCTGTGTGTGGGGGGGGGAGGGAGCAGTTTCTGTGGGGGGGGGAAGCCAAAGGGGGCTTTTGCCCATTCTGCCTGGGGGGGTGCCCCCTCGAGTCTCTCTCTCCCTGGTTTGAGGGGGAGGCTTCAGTTGTGTGTCCTCAGGTTTTCCCTCATTCATAAGATCGGTTAGGTCTATTTTGATGCTTACTCAAAACTGGTTTTCAAATTGTGACTTAAAGAATGCATTTGCCTGGTCCCGAGTCTGATGCAAAAGGGGAAATTCCACCCCCTCCTGCTCCTTATGAATAGCTAGCGTGCTTCTGTCCCTTTCCATGGTTTGCAAACTCCCAGGCGTCACGTGTTGCTTTGCATGGTTGCAAACATGTTGCTTTGCATGGTTTGCATGGTTGCAAACGTGTTGCTTTGCATGGTTTGCAAACTTCTTTGCACCTGCCCCGCCCTTGTTCCCCCCAGCTCAGCTGTTTGTCGGGGCTGGGAGCTTCAGGAGTGGGCGGCAAGCTCTGCTAATTGCAAACCCCCATTGTCAGAGATGCACATTAAGGAGGGGGTATCCCTTTCGGGGCCCATATCTCAGCCCCCCCCGACCCAATCTTCACAAAACTTGGGGGTTCTTGCAGGAAGGGTCCCCTCAAGCTACGCTTAAAGTTTGGGACCTCTACCCCAAAAAATGCCCCCCCGAGCCGCGGAAAGGCGCGATTGTGTTTTTAATGGCTTTATTCGGCCAAATTTTTCCCCGAACCCCAGCACAGACATTAAAGCCACTAGGTTGCCAACCTTTTAATGAAAGCAGATATTTCAAATACTTAGTTTCTCACAGGGTCCACTGCCTTTTTCCTAGCATTGTAGAATCTAACCCCTCTCACCATGTGTAGCCATGGCTGTTACATTATTAACTTTTCCCTGCTGTTCTTACAAGCTAACCGAGAGTTCAAGCACTCTTCAAGTGTCAGTGTACTCCTGTTTGCTAAAAGTGACTTTAATCTTGGGACAGTTAATTGAAACAGTTACAGAAAAGTTAGATTAATCACTTCTTAATACAGGTTAAGAGTTGAGATTGGCCTTTTGTCTTGCTATATCAGATGCAACTCATATGTACTTGCTGGTTTGATCATTTGCACTGGTGTTGGTTATCTCATATTAAGAACCAATCACTTATCTAGATATTAATCTAGATTGATATTTTTCTATGCATATGCTCTACTGCAGGCGTGGGGAACGTCAGGCCCGGGGGTCGTATCAGGCCCGCGAAATCATTTGGTCTGGCCCTTTGTGGGTCCTGGCAGATCTCTAGCTCAGAAGGATCTAAGACTGGCGATCTGCCCCCTCCCATGGACAGGAATAGCCTCTATTCAAGGCAGATTTGAGTTTGTTTTGCCGAGAAAATGAACCTTTTTTCCCCCTTGCAGAAGAATCATTAGCTATGGAGCTGCTAGGACCGCCCAAGAAACTGTGTTAACCCTTTCCCACCCAGGCCGTGGAGAAACGTATCCCCTCTGCACTACAAGAGGGCTGGGGGCGGAAGTGGCAACAATAGAGGGGTTAAAGGGGGCAGAGCCAGAATGCGTGGGGGTGAGTTCTAAGTTGATAATTTTGTATGGCCCACGAATGATGTTATAAATATCCAAATGGCCCTTGGCAGAAAAAAGGTTCCCTACCCCTGCTCTACTGTGATAAGCAGATCAGATTTCTCTGGATATAAGTCTGAGAATAAGATCAGGTGAGATTTCTGGGTGTGTAATTTGGGTTTTATAATAATCCCTAAGAGGAAGTGAGACAAAAAGCTGAAACTTGGTTTGTTTTTTAAAGTATTAAAAAGGTAAAGGTAGTCCCCTGTGCAAGCATCGGGTCATTACTGACCCATGGGGTGAGGTCACATCCCAACATTTACTAGGCAGACTATGTTTATGGGGTGGTTTGCCAGTGTCTTCCCCAGTCCTCTACACTTTACCCCCAGCAAGCAGGGTACTCATTTTACTGACCTCGGAAGGATGGAAGGCTGAATCAAGCCAGCTACTGGAAACTGACTTCCGTCAATATCAAACTCAAGTCGTGAGCAGAGCTTTTGACTGCAGTGCTGCAGCTTAACACTCTGCGCCACGGGGCTCTCCTTTTAAACTATTACTCACTATAATATGATTAAGCAATGTTAGGAACGTTGATAATTTTAGCACTTGTTTTTACAGTAATTGTAGGGTTAATTTGTACATGCTTGTATTTCCTACTGTCTTACATAAGAGAAATACTTCTTTTTTCTATAAAAGATAAATGTCTCTACAGGTTTTTTTACTTGTTTTGCAGGTTATAGTTCAAAGAACCAAACTCACCCCCTGCTTCTTTGTATTATCAGATTTAAAGATGGAAGGTAGAGAACTCTGCTGCTAAATGGTTCGCATAGGCAAAGCCTTTTAAAATTGTTTAGTCGAGATTCTCTAATTGTATGCGGGAGTAACCTCTTGTTACACATGAAAGTGGCCCAGAGTGCTAAGGCATCATACTGCTGCAACAGAAACACACATGAATCTGCATTATATCAAGTCACACTATTGGTCTATCGTAGCCTAGTTATTGCCAGGTATAGCTAGAAGGACTTGGGCTGGGCTTCTCCAAAATTTCTCCTATCTAAGATTTTTTTCAGTGGAGATACCAGGTATTAATAGTAGGGTGTTCTGCATGTGGACTACGTGCTCTAATATTAAGCAAAGTCACAAACAAAAATAGTCGTGACAAATTTTATGCAGTGGCTAAGATTGCCAGCCTCCAGGTGGGGCCACAATTACAGATGATCTGCAGGCTACAGAGATCAGTTCCCCTAGAAAACTGCTGCTTTGGAGGGTTGAGCTTCTCCTCCACCCCTAAGTCTCCAAAGAATTTCCCAGCCCAGAGTTGGCAACCTTGTCAAGGAACCAGGTCCCACCCTGAGCTATCTAACAAGAATTTCCCAGTTTTTCCACAGGCTCGAACTGACCAGACAAAGACAAAGGGGGTTGGTGTGCCTTCCCTATCAAGAAAGTCTGAAGCCTGGGACTTTTCAGTTTTAGAAAAGAGATGACGAAGGGAGGACATGATAAGAGGTTTATAAAATTACAGACAGTGTGGAGAAAGTTGACTCCCTCTTCCCAAATACTAGAACTCCAGGGCATCCAATGAAGCTGGTGGGCAGTAGATTCAGGACAGACAAAAGGAAATACCTCTTTACACAGTGAGTGATTAAAATGTGGAATTCGCTGCCAGAGGAAGTAGTGACGGCCACAGGCATAAATAGCTTTAAAAGGGTATTAGGTAGATTCACTGAGGATAGGTCTATCAGGACTACTAGCCATGATGACTAAAGGGAATGTCCACAACTCAGAAGCGGCTAGCCTCTGAATCCCAGTGCCGGGAGGCAGGGGAAGGCCTCGGCCTTTAGGCCCTGTTGTTGGACCTCCAGAGGAACTGGTTGGCCACTGTGTAAGACAGAATGCTAGACTAGATGGACCACTGGTCTCATCCAGCAGGGCTCTTACGTTCTTAAAGACCACAGGTCACCTTCAATATGCATACTTGCAAACCCATACATTGTGGGGGAGTATGTTTTCAAGGGACATGACTTTGCACCTTTAAAAAGCTTGCAGCAGAATAGTGAAACCAAGTGGAGTTTGAAGGATTAAACTTTTTTATTTCTTCCACATATGATCCCAAAGCAAATGGGAGACTGCTTGAGCCTACAATTTGCATTTTGAGACAGAATAGAATACATTGTATAGCGAGGCGTAACTCTCCAGAAATATATCCCCTTTCATACAAAACAGAGTTGCCTGATGAATACATGCAAGTTATTTTGGCTGTATATTTTCTTCCATGAAACACTGGAGCCATAATAGACTTTTATGAGTGGTGTTCCTGATCGAGCAAATAAGACCTTGTGCAGCCATGCCATTTATGCCAGGAACTTTTATTTATGTCCAACACTATGGTTATAATTTCTATCAAGCTTTTGGGCAATTATAGTATGATAATTTTTAACAAGGGCCACGTTTCTGCGCATGCAAAGTTTTCTGCACGCTGAGGGTGATTTTCCTGCCTCTTCCCTCCTGTAGAAGCCTGAAATGCCCTCTGAAATCCTGTTCCTGACTAATCATTCTCCAAGAACAGGATTTGGGGAGCATTTCAGCATTATGTTGGAGGCTGGAACATTGCCCTCTCTGGACATAAATCCTTGTGCCTGCAAAAACATCTAGTATGGAGCCAAGTTTGTATTTTGCACGTAGTTAAGGTCTGCTCAAGTAATAGAATCATAGAATCACAGAATCATAGAGTTGGAAAGGACTACCAGGGTCATCTAGTCCAACCACCTGCACAATGCAGGACATTCACAACTACCTCCCCCCCACACACACCCAGTGACCAGAAGATAGCCAAGATGCCTTCCCTTTCATCATCAGCTTAAGGCCATAGAATCAGCATTGCTGACAGATGGCCATCTAACCTCTTCTTAAAAACCTCCAGGGAAGGAGCGCTCACCACCTCCCAAGGAAGCCCATTCCACTGAGGAACTGCTCTAACTGTTAGAAAATTCTTCCTAATGTCTAAATTGAAATTCTTTTGATTTAATTTCAACCCGTTCATTCTGGTCCGACCTCCTGGGGCAACAGAAAACAACTCAGCACCATCCTCTCTATGACAGCCTTTTAAGTCCCACGCAATAGCCAAGACACAGGCAAAGCTTCTTTCATGCTCAGTTATGAAAAGGAACATATGCTTTTGCAGGAACATCCCCTCGAGCGCCTCAGCTGCTTCCTCAATAGTGACATTCTTCTTAATGGGAGAACTTAATTCTGTCTAGATCAATACAATGCCGAAGAGATATTCCAACAACAACAAAAACTGCAGGGAACTGTCACAAAATACTCCAGCAACTAATCATGGAGTTAACTGTATTGGAAGCATGCAGTCTCAATTTCTGGTGATTTACACCTCACTATAGACACACTTATCTCATGCATCAGCTGCCTGCATACATGCTAATGGACAGTAGCAAGAGCACCAACTGCACATATGTATTTAGTATAAGGCTCAGCTATTTAAGTACAGTGAGGGAAAAAAGTATTTGATCCCCTGCTAAATTTGCCCTCTGACGAAGAAATGACCAGTCCATAATTTTAATGGTAGGTAGCTGTGAGAGACAGAATAACAACAGGAAAACCCCCAGAAACCCAGAAGACAAAAGACAGAGATTGATGTGCATTATAATGAGTGAAATAAGTATTTGATCCCCTATCAACCAGCCAGATTAGGGTTAGGGTTAGGGGTCTGCTGTCGACAGAAGCAATCAATCCATCAGATTCCAAACTAGCCACCATGACCAAGACCAAAGAGCTGTCCAAGGATGTCAGGGACAAGATTGTAGACCTGCACAAGGCTGGACTGGGCTACAAGACTATTGCCAAGCAGCTTGGTGAGAAGGTGACAACCCTAACCCTAACTGTCAACCTCCCTCGGTCTGGGGCTCCAAGCAAGATCTCATCTCGTGGCGTTGCAATGATCATGAGAACGGTGATGAAGCAGCCCAGAACTACATGGGGGGAACTTGTCAATGATCTCAGAGCAGCTGGGACCATAGTCACCATGAAAACAGTTGGTAACACACTACGCAGTGAAGGACTGAGATCTTGCAGAGCCCGCAAGGTCCCCTTGCTCAAGACAGCACATGTACAGGCCCATCTGCAGTTTGCCAATGCACATCTGAATGACCCAGAGGAGAACTGGGTGAAAGTGTTGTGGTCAGATGAGACCAAAATCGAGCTCTTTGGCATCAACTCAACTCGCCGTGTTTGGAGGAGGAGGAATGCTGCCTATGACCCCAAGAACACCATCCCCACCATCAAACATGGAGGGGGACATATTATGCTTTGGGGGTGTTTTTCTGCTAAGGGGACAGGACACCTTCACCGCATCGAAGGGACGATGGACGGGACCATGTATCGTCGAATTTTGGGTGAACACCTCCTTCCCTCAGCCAGGGCATTGAAAATGGGACGAGGATGGGTATTCCAGCATGACAATGACCCAAAACACACAGCCAAGGCAACAAAGGAGTGGCTCAAGAAGAAGCACATTAAGGTCTGGAGTGGCCTAGCCAGTCTCCAGACCTTAATCCCATCGAAAATCTGTGGAGGGAGCTGAAGGTTCGAGTAGCTACACATCAGTCTCGAAATCTTACTGACTTGGAGAGGATATGCAAAGAGGAGTGGGACAAAATACCTCCTGAGATGTGTGCAAACCTGGTGGCCACCTACAAGAAACGTCTGACCTCTGTAATTGCCAACAAGGGTTTTGCCACCAAGTACTAAGTCATCTTTTGCAAAGGGATCAAATACTTATTTCACTCATTATAATGCACATCAATCTCTGACTTTTGTCTTCTGGGTTTCTGGGGTTTTTCCTGTTGTTATTCTGTCTCTCACAGCTACAATAAACCTACCATTAAAATTATGGACTGGTCATTTCTTCGTCAGAGGGCAAACGGGCAAATTCAGCAGGGGATCAAATACTTTTCCCCCTCACTGTAAATCCCTGGAACTATTTCTTCCAGATAAGCAAGGCAATCTTTCAGGGTTACCGCACTTTGCATTCCCAGATATGTATTAAGAGTTTGAAAATGTTATAAAAAACATTGCTTTAAAAGGGTTTTTGGATACCACGGCTTATAAATGGTTGGAAGACATCTTCACAGCTAAAGGGGCCAAACAAAGTGCGAACAGTATTTTTTATAACGTTTTCAAACTCTTAATACATCGGTGGGAATACAAGTGCGGTAACCCCCAAACCTTAGCTTCCCAAACCAAAAGGTAAATGTGCACACAGTAGCAGTCAGGATACAAAATAGTAATTAAATAGTTCTTCCTCCTACCATATCCTTAAGACATAACTCATATATCAACATTTAAGTACATATGTGCATACTTAGCAATCACTTCTCACCTGTTTAGGAAGGTGAGTGCCAAGTGGTGTCTAGCATGACTCAGGAATGCAACACTGAGAACGGCATAATAGTAGCATTATTACTACTGAATGACCACACTTCCTCTATCATGTATATAATCATGTGAATCTTTCCTTCTAGTTATTTGCATGCTGCTTAGCTAGTTCCACTAGAATTGGATGCATTTTCATCAGTTACCGGGTTCCCCCCCCCAAAAAAAATACAATTGCTTTCCTAATCTTTGCACATGGAACTCTTAAATTTTGATGAACTAAAGGGACTAAGATGATCCTCTTTTATAAAGGAGGATTTAAAAACACACATATGCAAGTTTATTATTTTCATTACTTGTATGCAAGTTTAAAATCTTTCCCCTTCATTTTCTGTTAAGGGTGGGGGTGGGGAGACTATAGTCTTCATTTCAGGTAAATAGGGATAGTTGCTGATAGTAACTAGAAAGCAGTTAGCTTCATGCAGCCACTTATACCAGGTTCGAGCCATGAACCTTTTTTTCAGAAATTCTTTTCTTCAAAACCATACCATACCACTATTACACTTAGAAAAGCAATCACCTTTTAGTTGCGGAATTAGGCAAACCCCAGTGCACGTGCCCGAGCAACTTAAAAGCTATGAGCCCAAGTTAGCAAACTGGGTACGAAACTGAAATCCCACACTCACTATCATTGAACATCCAGGAAAACCAATGCAGCCTACTGATTTACTTACTTACTCACTAGTGGAGACCCAAAGTGGCGTACATCATTTTCTCTTCTCCATTTTATCCTCACAACAACCTTGAGAGGTAGTTTAGGCTGAAAGTGTGTGACTGGCCCAAGGTTACCCAGCAAATTTCCATGGCAGAGTGGGGATTCGAACCTGTGTCTCCCAGATCCTAGCCCAACACTCTAATCCAGGGGTGTCAAACATAAGGCCCGAGGGCTGGATCCAGCCCCTTGAGAGCTCTTATCTGGCCTGTGAGCCAGCTGAGGCAGCCACCCCGCCCCCAGTCTGGGCGGGCAAGGCATGGCCTGGCCCGACCAAGTGACATTTATGTCATATCCAGCCCTCATAACAAATGAATTTAACACCCCTGCTCTAATCATTATACCAAGCTGGCTACTTCTATCCCTGACCCTTCCTGCATTCCTACTACTTAATCCATGGTGAAAATAAAAGCAAAGCCGGCAAGAGAATGATTTGTGCATTTAATTCAGGTTAATGGTTTAAATTTCGGAACACAAAATTGTTTAAGACTGCCATGCTTTAAGGGCAAATAATTGTATTATATTTCTACTACATAAGAGCAAGAGTCCAACACTTTAACCACTATACCAAATGCTGGCTCTGTCAATGTTGATATGAGGAATGACACAGGGAATCAGTGGATCACACAGTGTGCTCTGTGGTTCCTCTCTGTAGCCCAGTAGGATTTTGAAGTATGTATGTTTCAATAAAAGACAAAAGCAACCAACAGAAAACAGGATGATCTGGTAGATGGATAATGGCCAACTAACGTGATGCCTGCAAGGGGAAAAGTCTAGATATGTCCTTCATAAGGAAAGGGAAGAATTTCTGAACAAGACACACCCCAGAGAACAGCAGGTATAATTATTTATTTACCCAGCAGAACCTGAAATTTGTGTACATGATTCTAGGCAGTTTTTTATTCTTCTACTCTAATGCCTAGTGTCTAGGTTAATTGAATGAATGCTTCTCAATTCACACACACACACACACACATACACACACAAATCCTGCACCTGTTGAACGAGTGTTGTCAAGGAGGGCTGGTATGATGCAATCGATTAAAAAGTGAACTATGAATCAGAAAGCTCCTGTGGTCTTAAGAAGGCCAGTCTTGCTCAGCCTAGGGTTCCAACCTCCAGGCAGAGCCTGGAGATATCCTGGAATTACAACTGATCTCCAGACAGAGATTAGTTGCCCTGGAGAAAATGGCAGCTTTGGTGGGTAGACTGTAAAGTATGGCATTAAAGCTCCGCCCCCCAGGCTCCACCTCCAAATCTCCAGGAGTTCCATGACCTAGAGTTGGCAATCCTAGCTCAGACTCAACACCTCCTCTCCCTGTCTGCCCATATGGGGATGATAAATATGGCTGCCAACCTCCAGGCGGTGGCTGGAGATCTCCCACTATTACAACTGATTTCCAGGCGACCAGATCAGTTCACCTGGAGAAAATCACCACTTTGGAAGGTGCATTCTATGGCATTATACCCCACTGAGGTCCCTCCCCAAGCCCTGCCCTCCTCAGGCACCATCCCCAAAATCTCCAGGTATTTTCCCAGCCTCGAGCTGGCAACCTAATAAAAAAAACGGAAGCTCTACGATCTCTTGAAATAACTATATGTTTGCTTAGCATTCATGTTGAATCTAGTTTTCTAGTTGGAGGGATATTTTTGGTAATCTATGGGCGAAAACGCATGGTCGCTTTATCCTCCTTTAATCCCTGTTTTAGCCAGGATCGAATGCACATTAGGCAAAACGCATGTGTTCGATCCAGGCTGAAACAGGGATTAAAGGAGGATAAAGCGACCATGCGTTTTCACCCATTGTCAACCCCTAACTACTGAAGGATTTCTGTCAGCAGTGGGATTTTCTTACCTTCCCCATTCACAGTAGCCCAAAAATTGCTCTCCAAAATGCTGCTCCTGGCAGACAGAGGACTCCCAGGAACACCATGAGGAAGGAATCTGAAGTCTTTTGAAGAAGGCAGGAATTGCTGACCTCCTCCCGTTCAGCTACAGACATCCTCTGCAGGATCTAACCCAATATTTTCTACATAACTTTTAAACGTATGAATCCTGTTTTGCCTGTGCTAGCTCAATCAGAAAAGAAGAAAGAACACAACACCCACACTGTTGAATCCACATAGTTCTTCTTTTTAAATGATACAGTAAACTGGAAAAAAAGGAATGACCAAACTCTTTGCTTTTCATTAGCTATCTTTCTGGGAAACTCCTTCCAAAGAAGCCCTGCAGGTATCACTCACACCTTGGCGGAACAGGAAACAAAATAGGAACACGGAAGCAACTAGCCCAAACTTAGAGCAAGGTTTATCTCCCCCCACCCCATATTGACATTATAGATGGTATCTGAGCTCCTTATTAATGCTCTAGAGCAGTGGTTCCCAAACTGTGCTCCACGAAACATCTCCTAGTGCTCTATGAAGAGATTGGCAAGAAAAGTACTACTGTCATTCCATTTAGTATAGAGGTGCTAGGTGAAAATTAGTGCTCCGTGACTAATTTCTCTCCTGAAAAGCACTCCATGACTCAAAAAGTCTGGGAACCGCTGCTATAGAGATTAAACCCAATCAAAATTTTATAGATAAATTCTAAAGTCAGTTTTTACTGATATGTCTTAGAAATTTTAATAGATCCTACCTTGAAAGATATAATTTCCTCCACAAGTGAGCTAGCAGCAAAATTCACTGGAAGCATTGTTGCATAATAATTATTCCATAATACAGAGCTGCCTTTTGTGCAGCCAGCCCAATGTTTAAAGACATGACCCTGTGGGTTTAGGCATGGGTTTTTGGGGTTGTATCCAGGCTATTTTGACTGTATGACCAGGTGAGAGCTTATGAGCACCTATGCTTGACCTCCAAGTTGCCAGGCCATCCTTTGCTTTTTTATATTACAAAACATGCTGCTGATGACGACATTGCTCACATGTTTATAATGAAACAAGACACACAAAAAACAGGCCCTACTCAGCAGCTAATAACCCTGCCAGATGTTACTCAAACTCCCAATTAGCGCAGTGTAAAATGACAGTTCACTGCGATTACGGTGGGTTGTAAGGCTTAACGTTTCAGCAGAAGAATGTTAGCGCCTGATCTGGCTCATTCTAACCCAAGCTCCTACATCTCCTTAATTCTGCTACCATGCTGTACCTTGTGACCAGACTGCTGTACAAAGCATGAAAGCAGCCACTCTGTTAAGCTCTCTTCCCTTCCCATGTTTAAAAGGACGGGGTAGAGGAAGAGAACAGCCTTTGTACATTTGTTCTACTTTACTCTGGTTCAGAATCCTTCCTACAAAGCCAAGTAGGGACAGGCCCTGTTATAGAATTCTTTGCCTCAGGAAGGCAAGAGTTTGTAGACGGGAAATTCCTGGGTTGGGAAATTCCTGGAGATTTGGGACTGGAGCCTAGGGAGGGTGGGGCTTGGGGAGGGGATGAGGTTGCTGGCACAAGGCTGGAAACCAGTGTGAGACTTACTGGCGCGACCAAAACTCTATGGTAGGGATGGCTGCTGCAAAACAGCTCCCACAGGAGGTGGAGCTAACCACACAACGGTTGCCACAGCTTACCAGTCCACAGTGAAGATCCTTGTACTGTGGTCACAGCTGCTGCCAAAGCAACAATCTGTACAGCCAATCAAATATCCAACGAACCATCAAAATCCTTGCTGGGCAAAAGCCCTACCTGGCCCTGTGTCAGACTTCAGTACCTTGTTGCATTTCAGCAATAGTAAACTTCACTCCAGACGTTGCAGAGAGTTTAAAGTTTAATTAAGAAAGCAAACGGGTTCAGTAGGTCTATACAAACTTAAGGTCAGAATACAGATGGGGGAAATACAGGTCATCTTTATAGGGGACACACACTAGAATTGATTACACGTAATGGCTTTGAAACGCAAAACATCAGGGTTCTTTCCAGTTTCTAGAGATGCCAGGGTTCTGGCAGAATTGACACCTTGAGAACAGATAGCAGATTTACAATAGGAAGGCTTGCTTTGAAGTGGAAGTATTAGTGCCTCCGGCTTTCACACCTTCCTCCCAAACTGAAGAGACTCTCCCACGAGACCGGGAGGGGGGGGGGAAACACGGAGCTTGCTTATCCGGAGTCCGACTGGGTGCCCTCGCTGACACCCTGCCCACACCTGGCGGGTGCCAGGAAAGGTGTCAGCGGGTGCCATGGCTCCCACAAGGGTTGCCAACGTACAGGTACTAGCTGGAGCTCTCCTGCTATTACAACTGATCTCCAGCTGATAGAGATCAGTTCCCCTGGAGAAAATGGCTGCTTTGGCAATTGGACTCTATGGCATTGAAGTCCCCCCCTCCCCAAACCCCGCCCTCCTCAGCCTCTGCTCCAAAAACCTCCCGCCGGTGGCGAAGAGGGACCTGGCAACCCTAGCTCCCACAGACACCGCAATGGGAACCCATGCTCTATGGTTTAACTTTAGAGTTTGGGATAAGTACTAGAGCATCCCTGCAGATTAACTGGAGGTACTTCTCACGCACAGGAAACTGAGGCTATGGGACAAAGATGTTCCCATGGACCAGATCAACTTTTTCTGCTTGCAATTCTTCAAATATAGCTCAAATAATTTTTTAAATCAGCACAAGGGACTAATCAGACAGCACTTTAAGATTAAGCAAATTCAGATAAGATTGCCAGCCTCCAGGTGGGACCTGGAAATCTTTCAGAATGACAACTGATCTCCAGGGATCATTTCCCACGGAGACTAAGCGACCGTGCGTTTTCGCCCAATGTCTGGTTTGGAGGGTGGACTCTATGGCATTATTCCCTGCTGAAATCCCTTCCCTTGGACCTTGGCAAAGGACAAAAATTTAAAATTGTGGCAAGCTGACCCCTGCCTGGATCCAGCACTAGCCAAGTGCCTAACTCCCTCAAATAAGGCCATCACAGGGAGGACAGGAAGTAGTCATGGCCCCCTCCATTTTGCCTGTATCTGAGCTCAGATGGTAAGTCTTCTCCCTAAGGGACATTTTAAGCTGAACACCTTGTTATTTGTACTAGATGTTAATTCCTGTGAGTTGCTTTCAGCACCAGTAAATATACAACAGTTTTATGATAAAGTGAACAATTAAATAATGGTAGAGGCAAAATCATCTTCACAAAAGCCACAGAAAGGAAAGTTTGACTTATCAGCTAACCCCAAGATCCACCCTTCATTATTTCTATCTAACCAAGATTAATTGCATGCCCTGCCTCAAGCCTCATCAACCCTTAAGGCACTTACAATCTTGCGCCAGAAATATTTGCTACTCTTAAACAAGAAAGAAACGATGGAAAACTTCCCTAAATAAAATTAGCACATTTGCAAGCAATTTCTTTTTTTTATTTCCAGGTTGCAGTCTGAAATAAAAGCCCTGGGAAAACCAGCAGCCAGCCAGGTTCCTTTCCGACTTAAGGGGCTCAATCAGAATAAAACAAACCTCTAGAGGTGTAATTATGGCTGTATGGACAACCTGCATGGGCGCATTTGGTCCAACAACTAGGACTTAATTAATGTTGTGTCTTTACCTTTCTGTAGCATTATACAGATTAGCTGAAAACAAGGTTCCCTGCAGAGTCTTTCCCTGGTATTTGGCTGAAGAACTCTTCTTGGCAAACATGCAAGTATAAAAACCTTTGTTCCCAGTTCCAAATGTGTATTAACACAATCCAGCTCTTTTTAAGACAGCAAGACCCAAGGACTGATTTCTCGTTTGAAATCCCTCGTCCTTCTTACAACATCCTGTGCCATTTTTTCTTTCAGCTGAAAACAATAAGTAGATATTCACTATCTTTACACACGCCACTGGCATTTGACACTTGAACTTAATAAAGTAGTACGATGTTAAGATGTCCTATAACATTTTTATGCTGTTTATATTAAATTTACCTGCAAAGCGCAGCATTTGTTCTGCAAATGGGATTTCCCTCCCATCCCACTACTCAATGTTTTTTAAACTAGTAAAGTTAGCAGGATTCTGGAAATGAGAACAACAACAACAAAAAAGCATTCCTTGCTGTGATGGGGCGGCAAGTATTTTTTATTGACCAGCACTATTGCCTTGGATGGAAAAAGATCTGATCGTTATAAACGCTGAAACACAATACTGATGGTCAAAGTTAATGTGGCCCCTTCTTTGTATGAATGAAGCCCAAGCGAATTGCTCCCATTTCCCTCACCCTTAAAAATAGCCTGCCTAGGACACATCTAAAATTTTGTGCATTCTTTTGTGCAGATACAGGTGAGAGCCCTAAGCAGCTCCCTTAGGCAAATTACAGTACACTCCTAAGGAGAGTTACTCCAGTCTAAGCCATTGAAATGAATGGGCTTAGACTGGAGTAACTCTCCCTAGGAATGCACTGTTAGTGTGATTTCACCTACGTGAGGCATTGGGCTCCCAAGGTATTGAGGCTGGCCGGGCAATGCACAGAAGCATCATCAAGTTTCGTACTGATGAACTCAGATGCAGAGAGTAAAGTGTTTGTTTCTAGCCGTCCCATTCCTGCTGAAAGAGAACTGTTTGATGTTATGGAGAATAAGCACAGGGGCTGAAGTCCTTACTCTACAGCCGACTAAAGCATCACTTGAGACAAGTCATTTAACTTCTGACTCAGATTTCCCATGCCCAGAGTATGATTAATAATTCAAGAAATGTAATAAAGGATGGCTCCCTGTAATGCTCCCGGGCCTACCAGGAGCAGCCATACAGCTTGGTTGATCAGACTCCTGTTATTTAATTGCTTACAGGTAGAATTTTTGTAATGCTGAGAGAGCCTGTGAACTTCAGCAACTAGAAAAATAAAGGATTCCTTTTTCTTTATTGTTCTATGTGACTCAGCCCGTAGCCACTGCTATTGAAAACTCCAGGCCAACCACTTGAAAGTACTACTTATTAAAAATATTTTAAATCCTACTTTTTAATCCACAGGGAGCCTCGAATGGGCTAAAAGTCAAAATCACAGTTCAAACCATTAACAGCCCAACAAATTAGAACAAAATAAAATTAGAAACATCAGTCTAAAGCCATCAGCATCAAACAACAAAAACTGTGAGGAAAATTAAAGACCCACATCCTGTCTACCCAAATGGTCTTCTACTAAAGCTTTTCTCACACTCAGGGCAATTAGAAGTAGGGTTGCCAGCTCCAGGTTGGGAAATACCTGGAGATTTTGAGGGTGGAGCCTGAGGAAGGTGAGGTCTGGAGAGGGGAGGGACTTCAATGCCATAAAGACCCAATTGCCAAAGCGGGATAAAGATCAGTTGTAATAGCAGATCTCCAGCCACCAACTGGAGGTTGGCAACCGTAATTATAAAGTTTCTCCCAAGTACGGAATTTCAAGTACCATCTTAAATTAATGCTCTGAGTGAAGAACTTTCTACATTAGAAACAGTCTCTCTCTAGCATGAATGCTTTGATTGGCCTTCAACATTGTTCTAGAACAGGGATGGGGAACCTCAGGCCCGGGGGCCGCATAGGGCCCCCGAGGACATTTTCTGCGGCCCTCGGGAGCTCTGGGGCCGGGGGTGTGTGGGGGGGAGGCGTGGAGGTTGGGGCCTGGTCGCTTGGGGCCGGCGTGCACAGGTGTGTGTGTGTGGGGGGGGAGGCTTTTCTTTCTTTTCTTCTTTTTCTGTCACTCTCCTTTCTCTCCCTCTTTTTCTGTCTCTTTGTCTGTCTCCCTCCATCCTTTTCTTTCTTTCTCCCCCTCCCTCCATTTCTTTCTCCCTTTCTCTCTCTTTTCCCCTCCCTCCCTTTTCCTCTTTCTATGTTTTCTTTCCTTCCTCCCTTCCTTCCCTGTGGATCGGCTGCCTCCTAGCGCCTCATTTGCTCAGGCCTACCGCTGGCTGCCCTCCCGCCTGGGAGCGGGGGAGGACGAGGGAGCAGGGGCGCCCTCCAGGCCTTCTCTGTGTGGTCTTCCCTGGGGTTGCCAACCTCAAGGTGGTGGCTGGAGACCTGGAAAACGTAGTCTCCCGCCCGGGAGATCTACACCTGGTTATGGCCCCCGAATAATGTTGTAAATGCGCAAATGGCCCTTAGCAGGAAAAAGGTTCCCCACCCCTGTTCTAGAAGTTAAGCTTTTCCTGCCAATTACATATAGTTTATTTATTTATTTATTTAGAGATTTCTAGCCCGCCCTCCCCAGCCAAAGCTAGGCTCAGGGCAGAAGATAGTTAAAAATTTCAATTCTGAACTTTTTTACAAGGTTCTCTTGGAAGTACAGTACCAATTTCAATTCATATAAAAGAAATAGAAGAACCAGTTCTTAAAACTACCATTCTTAGTGAGTCAACAATCCAATTTAGATAGGGAATGAGGTGTGCTGAGGGTCTAGGAGCAGAGTGACATGCCATTCATCTGTCACTGCCGTGTATTTGGGATACACATATGGGGGAGGTCACCTGTGGAGAATTTCCTGCTCTCTGAAGAGCAACAATAAAATTAGGTCTCTGGTGCATAATAGAAGGAGAGTTTCAAAGGAGGAAAGTACAGAAGTAGGCAAGAAAAACAAAAGACTAAAGGGAAAGAGTTTACCACTTGGTAGCATGTTCCAATGCACAATAACATTTCTCATTACTAACATTCATCACCTGGAAATAACAGTTTGAAATGCTTACTTAACATGCCCTTAACTCCCTGATATGCGGCAAAATTAAAAGATAATCTCCCATTAAATGTAGAATTAAGGTATATTCTTAGGACAAGTTGAACACCCACAACAGCTGGCTGTGACCTTTTGGGTCCCTCCAGATAATATCCAACTGTGAACCCTTTATCCGCTACTCTACGTTCTCAAAACACTTGACTTCAGGGGCATCCAGAGAAATGGATGAAAAAGTAAATTCTGGACAAAGGAAAGTTGTTCTTTTCCCAACACATAATATACTTGTGGAGATCATTATCACACATTGTGGCCACTAGCTTTAAAAGGAAATTAAACAAATGCCTAGAGAATATGTCCATCTACGGCTATTAGCCATGATGGCTGAATGAGACGGCCATGTTCAGAAGTATACTGGCTCTAAATGCTAGTTGCTGGGGTGGGGGGAGCTAACAGATGCATTTGGCCTCTGTGCCCCTTCTAGCGCATCTAGTCGGCCACTGTAGGCAATTGGATGCTGGGTCAGATGTAACATCAGTCTGATCTAGCAGGGCTCTTCTTACATTCACCAAACAGCATGCATTAATGCTCACTGTCTCTAGCATTCACCCAATCTATTTTATATAGTCTCTGGGCTCTGGCATTTGTCTCTTGACTAGGATCTGGAAGCAGACAGGTGCAGAGAGATGGAGCAAATCTGAGTCTGATTATCATAGCTGTTCATGGCAATGTGCATTTTATCCCGGTTACAAGTCACAAGAGACACACCCTTTCTACCTCCTTTTGCAAAATCATGTTGTTTTGTTGTTCTTTTCCATAACTGAAGGTGTGCTATAGTGGGGAGTGAATGTGCTCAAAAGCCAGGGATATTTTTCTAGAGTCTCTGCAGTAAATGGGTTTTGTGGCACCCACAGAGCTTAACTGACTCCCATAGCACAAATTAGGTTTGAAACAAAAGATTAATCATTTCAAATCCTCAATTTCAGATTTTGATCCTTAAACTAAACATTACCATCATGACCCCAAACAAGTTTACTTAGAAATAAGGCTCACTACATTCAGTGGGCCAGTCCCTAGTAAATTTGTTTAGGATTGTATTCAGAACTTGCTGCATATTCTACGGTTGCATTTTGTCAGTAGGCAACTTTTAATTACCACAAACTGTCAGTCATATTCATTTATTTACAAAATTGATATCCCGTCCTCTCCAAACCTACCTGAAGCAGCTCACAACTAAAACAATAAAAATCAAGCACACCAATAAAAATGTCAATAAAAACAAGCCAAGGAATAAACTCCCATATAACAGAGCAGTCTAAATTATATTGATGAAACAGTCTTCAGGTTAGGATAGGATTTAGGGAGAAATGGGAGGAGGTGGATACCTACCATGGGGGGGGATTTTTGTCACCATGCAATGACATCACTTGACAGCACAACCCAGAAGCGTTGGCATCACACTGGGATGATGCTCTAGAACTTCATAGAATCATAGAGTTGGAAGGGACTACCACGGCAGATGCCCTCCCTCTCATCATCTGCCTAAGGTCACAGAATCAGCATTGCTGACAGATGGCCATCTAACCTCTTCTTAAAAACCTCCAGGGAAGGAGAGCTTACCACCTCCCGAGGAAGCCTGTTCCACTGAGGAACCGCTCTAACAGTTAGAAAATTCTTCCTAATGTCTGGGCAAAACTCTTTTGATTTAATTTCAACCCATTGGTTCTGGTCCGACCTTCTTGAGCAACAGAAAACAACTCGGCACCCTCCTCTATAGGACAGCCCTTCAAGTACTTGAACATGGTTATCATATCCCCTCTCAGTCTTCTCCTCTTCAGGCTAAACATACCCAGCTCCTTCAACCTTTCCTCATAGGTCTTGGTCTCCAGACCCCTCACCATCTTTGTTGCTCTTCTCTGGACACGTTCCAGCTTGTCTACGTCTTTCTTAAATCTTTCTCTTATCAAGTTTTGGGGCAAGTGTTTAAGCATTACCCCAGCATGACACTGGTGCTTCTGGGTCATGCCAGAAGTGGTGCCATCATACAGCTAATAAAGGATGAAATCTCAACAGCATTCCACAGTACAAACCTACTCCTTCAGGGAGTACAATCCCCCACCACGACAAGCTGAGTCCTCAGCCCTTTAGTGGATATACAAAACTGCTCACATACATATCCTCATATACAAAGAGCCAACATGGTGGAGTAACAAGGGTTTGGGGAGCTGATGTCGCAAAATCAGGTTCAGCTCATCACTGTGTGTAAAGTGCCGTCAAGTCGCAGCCGACTTATGGCGACCCCTTATGGGGTTTTCATGGCAAGAGACTAACAGAGGTGGTTTGCCAGTGCCTTCCTCTGCACAGCAACCCTGGTATTCCTTGGTGGTCTCCCATCAAAATACTAACCAGGGCTGACCCTGGCTATTCCTAGAGTAGACTGACTTCACCACTGGGTTTTCCACAAAAGGGATGTAATGCTGTCAGTTGACAGTGATTTAAAAAAAAAAAAAAAAAACGCCAGCCACCAGAATAGTAGCAGGATCACTTACAGGAACCTGGCAGCCCTACATGGTCTGGAGTTCAGTGCTTCCCTGGCATGTGCAGGCCCAAATCAGATTGGAACTGTGGTGTGTGGGGAGAGGAAGCTTCTCTCCCGTGTCATTTTCGTGACCTGAAACAGCCCCATTCAGATGTTATTTGCTCCTTTGGGGACCCTAAGTGTACTGAAGGGGCTAGAAATGGGGCAACGTGCTGATGAGCAGAGGCATTTCGGGTTGGGAAAACAGCGCGTGTTGGGGGGGGGTGCTCCTTCTCCTCATGGTCCCAAATCCAATCAGGCCTGCATATTACTGGAAAGTGCAGAACTCCACAACACATCTCTAGAGTCAGCCCATCAATGTATCCACAGAAAATGGACCATCTATCAAATGGTCCGAGTTATCAAATACACCACTGAAGTCACTCGTTCTATAGTTTAGCATGCCCACACTAGGTGATTATTACAAGTTCGCCAAAGGGGAGGAGGATAACTTAAATTGTTGCAGAAAGTAGATGTCCTGGAACAAAAACATATGTGTAAAACCGAGAAAAATCGATATAGTTACCCAAAAGTTCCAATCTGTACTCCAGTTATATGGAAAGGGAGGTTGTAGTTTATCTGTGCTTCCAGTGAGATTCTCCTGGGAGTGCATCAGTAACTGCCTGGCAAGGCCATGATTCACTTCAGAAAGTGCCTGTGAAAAAGGCAAGTTATTTAGCAAAGCAGCATTTAAAGTAAAAAAAAAACAGTAGTTGTCAGAATTTTGAATTTAGTGCAGGATAAACCATGAGGAACAAGGAAGGAGCGGTTTCCAGTCTGTTTTCTTTTACTGCGGTTATGGCATTCAAGAGCCTTCCCACACAATCAGTTTGTTGCATAATAAATTCAAATCTTGTTTTTCATTTGTTCCATTCAGCCATGAAGGTTTAACTTCTTTTACCTAGATACTGCATTTGACCAGCACACAACTTGTAAGATTACATATCTGGGAAAATGCAGTTCCTCACCCCCATCCCAGAGATCTTTCCATTACCATTGCAAATGCAGTGCCAAATGTTACTATACAAATCTCCCTACTGGATTTTACTTATGATGTAACCAGCGCTAAACAGCACCACCCTCCTCACCCTTGTCATTTATGAATCCAGGGTGGGGGATATTTTCCCCAGTTTCATCAGATGGTCTGTTAAGGTTGCCAACTCTGACCTGGAAATTAAAATGATCTCTGGACTATAGAGGTCCATCCCCCTGGAGGAAATGGCAGCTTTGGAGTCTCCATGACTTGGAACTCCAAGCCCCACTTTCAAGTTGATAATTCTATCACTGTACCACTTCAATGCACCTTAGCTACTAACAGTTCTTTAAACCATGGCAGGTAAATCTCAGCTTCAGAGGGCGAGGGTTCATTCGCAGCACTTTGTATACTCCCTCTTGCTTCCATTCAAGAAATACAACTAGTCTATTTTTTTTAAAATAGGTAAGCTGCACTGTAATGAGCAGCCATTACATTGTCAGTGAAAGGGACTAGGAGTATTATCATCTCCCAAGGCCAAACTAGATTGAATTGTACTGAAAGATTCTCAGCTAACTTGCTCTCCCACCACTGGAAAAATATCTTCTTCCCTATTTGAGAAAAAGTCTATTAAGATCAAAAAGGTGGGTGACAGAAACAGGGCTTGTTAAACATGTTCAGCTTATTTTAAACTGTGCTATATCGTGATTATTCTAACACATTTAACATTATAACATTGCACAGTCAAGAAATCTACAGTCATATGATGGCATACAAATATCTGGGTTTAACTGTTTTGAGTAGGAAAGTCCTAGTCCCTTAGAATTTTTCTGTGAAAGACTACAGGAAAAGTATCAGGACTCTCTAGAGCCATAGGGTCTAAAATTCAAGGAAATTAGATGTCCCAAGGAAAGAGTAGGCATTACATACACCATACTATTCCTAGAAAAATTCTCTGATCAAAACAGTCTGGACTAAGAACCTTTTTTCCCCATAGGCAGCAATTGTGAATGCCATTTTTTTCATCTCCTAGCAACGATGATACATCTTTAACAGCAGTATTACAGGCAGAATTTTAACATGTGACCATCATCCCACCTTTGAATTAGAACAATTTTGCCTAAGAGCCAGTGTGGTGCTGTGGGTAAAAGCACCAGACTAGGATGACAGCCACAGGTTTGAATCCCCACTTTGTCACAGAAGTTGACTGGGTGACCTTCGGCTAGTCCCTCTCCCTCAGCTTAGCCTACTTCACAAAACTGTTGTAAAGATAAAATAAAGGAGAAGACAATGATATTGTTACCTGTTTCCTCCTATTGGGGAGAAAAGCAGGGTGCAAATAGCTCAATAAATAAATGCTACTGTCAAAGGGTACAGATATCATGCCCCAAAACAACGGTATCTCAGCGTGGGCAGAAACTAAAGAACTAAAGCAACAGGGACACATAAAATATTGTACAGTAGTAACATCTCTCCCCACCCCCCAGGTCGGCTTTAGTCCTCAAAAGACTTTATGGCCATTTATTCATCGGAGGTTTTGCACTGGATTTGCCACTCTGTGGATCAGGGGTCCCCAACACCGTGCCCATGGGTGCCTGCCAACCTGTTACCTGGAACCCATCAAGTGTTTTCAGAAAGAAGGTGGAGCCAGGTGGGGCTCTTACCCAACAGAGCTTCTGCTATTGGAGATCTGATTGCCTGCGCAGATTAAAATAATGTTGTTTCAGCGGCAGCTGCCGCCAGTGTTAGCTTCATTTTCTCTCTCCTCGTTTTTCCCTCTCCTGTATTCTTTAAAAAATTATCCCTCTTCTCCCCTGCGTTTGAACTTCATCTGGGATGTATGTATGGCTCCACCGCCCACGTCTTGCGGCTGTGCCCACCACCCTGTGTCAGAACCCCAAAGGTGCCCACGGGATCAAAAAGGTTGGGCACCCCTGCTCTAGATGCACATTTCCCCGATCTCAATGCCCCAAACTCTGCACGGGGGGCTTACTGTTAAGTTCTGAGGATCTGGATGGGGGGAAATGTGCGTCCAGAGAGCGGCAAACCCAAGGCAAGACCCTCCCCTGAATAAATGGCCATGTTTCGGTATCAGCCGCTGCCCCAGCTTAGCAAAGGACAGTTTGCAACCGAAGATGCACGCAAGACGCACCCCGCAAAGACGCGCAAAGCTCCATCAGCCCCTTGAAGGTCTTTTGTTGAAAGGCGAGCGAGCGCCTCGAAGAAAGGGGAGAGGGTGCCACGAGGGGCAGGGGACACAACGCCCAAGGCCAGGGGGAGAGATCGCAGCGCTTACCATATGGAGGGAAGGAAACTGCCGCCTGCCAGGCGATGGTTACGAGGCTTGGCACCGCTGGGCTGCGCCGCCTCTCGGTCCCCGCAGTTTAAAGGGCCAGCCGCACCGGCGGGAGATCAAGCCACGGAAAGGCAAACGAGCGCGGCCGACCCATTGCGGAGTCCGTGTTTGAACGACCGTTTGCGCTGCCATTTATTCATGGAAGGTTTTGCATTGGCTTTGCCACTCTTTAGATGCACTTTTGCATTGGCTTTGCCACTCTTTAGAGGCACTTTTGCATTGGCTTTGCCACTCTTTAGAGGCACTTTTGCATTGGCTTTGCCACCCTTTAGATGCACTTTTGCATTGGCTTTGCCACTCTTTAGATGCTCTTTTTTGCATTGGCTTTGCCACCCTTTAGATGCACTTTTTTGCATTGGCTTTGCCACTCTTTAGATGCACTTTTTTGCATTGGCTTTGCCACCCTTTAGATGCACTTTTGCATTGGCTTTGCCACTCTTTAGATGCACTTTTTTGCATTGGCTTTGCCACTCTTTAGATGCACTTTTTTGCATTGTCTTTGCCACCCTTTAGATGCACTTTTTTGCATTGGCTTTGCCACTCTTTAGATCAATGGTTCCCAACCTTTTTTTGACCAGGGACCACTAAGACTTTTTTGTTCAGTGCAGGGACCCCAAGGTTCAAAATAAAAATTCTGAGAATTTGAAAATGAACTTCAATCATAACTGTTAGTTAAACATTAAATTTAGAATAATATTTGAATATATATTTTATAATAGAGAACTTTTAATTGAAAATATTAATTTATTATGGGTTTATAACTTTGTTTCGCGGACCTTAATTTAGTTCTCGTGGACCCCTGGGGGTCCATGGACCCCTGGTTGGGAACCAGTGCTTTAGATCCACTTTCCCCCCATCCGTATTCTCAAAACTCAACAATAAGCCACCATGCAGAGTTTTGAGAATTGCATTGGGTTTGTCACTCTATCGATGCACATTTCCCCCATCTGAATTCTCAAAACTCTGTTTACCTAGTTTCGCATCCGTTCGTCGGCTTCAGCGCTGCAGGTGGCGACTGAGCCGACCTGGGAAGAGCAAAGGA
This sequence comes from Euleptes europaea, assembly GCF_029931775.1. NCBI lineage: Eukaryota > Metazoa > Chordata > Lepidosauria > Squamata > Sphaerodactylidae > Euleptes > Euleptes europaea. Next base: position 31,652,507 of record NC_079323.1, read on the forward strand.
TAGTTCACTACATTGGACAGAAAAAGGATTGGGGGTTTCATTTTAATTTTACTGAATGGGAGGAGAAGAATAGGACACAAAGAAGATTCCACCTAATAGATCTCCCCCCACCCCAGCCCTGAGTAAAATGTTGGTAAAAGGTGGAAGGGATGTGGGTGTAAAACAATGATTTTAACTAAAATTCTTAACTTTGTTTATGCACATATTAAAAGATGTTGGATGCTTTTAAAGCACCTCTCCCTTTTCTAAGTTCCCTTTTGCCACATTACAAAAAACAAAAACGGTGTGTGTGAGCTTTATGGGTAGAGGGAAATGCTGCCTCACAATAAGAATAAGAGTTCTAGATTCCTTATGTTCGGGCAGAAGCCCTGTTGAGTTCAGTAAAGAGTCTAGTAGCAATTAACTACAAACGATGTTACTGTGGCTGTTCATCAGGTGCATTTAAATAAATACAAAACACACAGAGAGAGGTACAAAGAGAAAAATTAAGGGTAAGGGGGTGTTGTTACAAAAAGAGACCATGGGGCCTGGATATCTTGTTTCTTGAATAGAGGCTAAATGGGTGTTATTTCATAGAATCATAGAGTTGGAAGAGACCACCAGGGTCATCTAGTGCAACCCCCTGCACAATGCAGGAAATTTCAAACTACCTCCCCCCCCATACCCCAAGTGACCCCTACTCCATGCCCAGAAGATGGCCAAGGCACCCTCCCTCTCATGATCTGCCTAAGGTCGTAGAATCAGCATTGCTGACAAATGGCCATCTAGCCTCTTCTTTAAAACCTCCAGGGAAGGAGAGCTACCACCTCCTGAGGAAGCCTGTTCCACTGAGGAACCCCTCTGTTAGAAAATTCTTCCTAATGTCTAGATGGAAATCCTTTTGATTTAATTTACTAGGAGCCAGATTGTTATAGTGGTTAAGAGCGGTGGTTTGGAGCGGTGGACTCTGATCTGGAGAACTGGGGTTGATATCCCGCTCCTCCACATGAAGCCAGCTGGCTGACCTTGAGCAGCTCTCTCAGCCTCACCTACCTCACAGGGTGTCTGTTGTGGGGAGGGGAAGGTGACTGTAAGCCGGTTTGAGTCTTCCTTAAGTGGTAGAGAAAGTCGGCATACAAAAACCAACTCTTCTAGGTGATGCTATTTACCTTTGTGCCATGTAAAGCTTCAACTGCCCATTTCCACACATTAAGCTGCTATTAAAGAGGCAGCACATTTTTCTCCAGGTCAGCTGGCAACCCTAGACCCAGCTGCTGAGCTGGAATTCAGATGCAGATTGGACAGTGCAATGTTTGGGCACAACAGGGTCTGAAAATGACTTGCTCACTCCAGAAAGTCCTAGAGATTTCTGGATGCTATTCATTTTGTTTTGCCAGTTGTTCTAAAGGTGGGAGTGGCCCCTGCCCACTTTGGCTATATATTAATACTTTTGACTGGATTCAGTGCTCTGCAGTATAATATTAACATACCTGTGTTTTGGGACGCTGGACCTTCTGGACTCTTTTTACAACAACTACTCCCTCTCTTTGCCTCAGTCATTCTTCTCTGTGTATCCTTACATAACTTGCAGTGCAAGTTATACCAGGTCTCCCCTGGCCACTGGCAGGAGATGGGGTAGGGTTGCCAGCTCCAGGTTTGGAAACTCCTGGAGATTTGGGGATGGGGTCCATAGAGTACAATGACATCAGTGGGGTACAAGGCCACAGAGTCCACCCTCCAAAGCATCCATTTTCTCCAGGGAAACTGATCTTTGTAGTCCGAAGATGAGCCATAATGCTGGGGGGGGGGGGGGTATCCCCAGGTACCACCTAGAGGCTGGCATCCCAAAATTACACCTAAATCCATTGAAGTCAATAGGTGTAGAAATTTGTAATTGCTTAGGGCTGGACTGTAAATGTGATACTTAATGCATCTAAAAATGTGGGGACTGGCTCACCAAAACTAATGCTACAGTAAGGGTGTGATCTTAAATCCTGTCTGTAAACCTCTTAGGATGGCAACTAATACCTGCAATCTTGTAACTCAGATTGTCCTTTCACAGAGCGGGGAGGAGATCGTCAGAGGTGTCTGCAAATACGTGGGGATTTTAAAAAAATATTTTTTAAGCTATTGCATTACTTCTGTGCAGTGTTGCATTACTAAATTCCTCAAAATAAAATAAAAAAATTAAAACAGGGTGGGCAGAGAATCCTGAGGATCATGTGAAAACACAACTGTGAGAGGGGGGCCATCAGTGTACATCAGGTATGAAAAGCAAATCACTATTAAAAATGAAGAGAAAATGGATTACTATTACTGTACGGATTACTGAAAGTTGGCTATTTGGAATATCTGTTTCAAGGACAATTTCAAACAAAATTGTATCAGCTACCACCCTGGTACAGAAAGGACCCTGGTACAGAAGCAGCCTTCTAATATGTTTGATCTGGAAGCAAGTATCAAGTGATGTTAATTAACTTCGTGCCATAAAAAGCTTCAATTGCCTATTCCACTCCTTAAACCTCTATTAACAGGTCAGAACATTTTTTCCTATTTCAGGTAATAAAAAATGGCACCTATCAATTACAACTCAATTTGATCTTCCTTGTGTATGTTGTGGAGATATGCATTATATTTTGAGCTTTGGGCTATGCAAGCCCCCACACTTGCTTTTAAAAGTTTTCTTGGTTAACAGAAGAGAGGCAGGAAAGGGGAAGTCAGTTGCTCCCAATTACCACCCATCTTGTCAATGACAAGAGCCTAGGCTGAAGAATGAAGTGGCCTCTAAGCTTCAAGGAAGTCTCTTTTCCGAAAAGGTCTGAGGCCTTTGTGTAAATTTTCCAGTTGGCCTACAGTTCCCTCCAGACTGTATGATTGGGCTGGGGGAAAATGGAGGACAAAACAGAAGCCAAGCATTAGTGATGAGGCAGAGCTTGGACAGAAAGCATATAAGGCCTTCACTGGGAGAGAGGGTGGGTCTTCACACCCTGAAGTTGTGTGATAGTGAGGTTTCTTTTTGGACTGAGGGAGTTGCTTCTTGACTTGCTTCATGGCAGGGGTCAGTATGGACAACTTGGATCAAGTACAGGAACCAATCAAGGCAGTCATGTTAGGGAACTATGTTGTTTTTTGGCCAGCTTCTTTCTGTTTGTTTTGTCCTGTGCATTTGTAGTGTCCCTGTATTAATTCTGTCCCATTTTTATAGCTGTTCTCATATTTATTTAACTGTTACAGTATTTGGTGGTTTTTTTTTAACTGCTTGTCATTCACTCAGTCTGGATCCATCACATGTACAGTTGCCAACCTCCAGGTGGTGGCTGGAGATCTCCTGCTATTACACCTGGAGAAAATGGCCATTTTTGGAAGGTGGACTGTATGGCATTATACCCCATTGAAGTCCCTCCCTTCCCCAAACTCCACCCACAAGCTCTACCTCCAAAATCTCCAGGTATTTTGCAACCTGGAGCTGGCAATCCTAATCACGCCTCATATTTGGTCATATATCAGGATATGCCCCGACTGAAAAGGGGAAGACAGGGAGGGTGCTCTGGGCCCTCCCTAGTAACACTCTAGAACAAGACCGGGTTAGCCCCCTAACTGCCCCAGCAACCTGGTACACCACTGAGGTGTATGGAACCAAACCTTACAGGAGAAGCAGGGTACTGCTTCACAAAGGTGATTCCAGGGCTCTGGACCCCATCTTTGTGACCTGTGTACAACCTTTGCAGATGTCAGGCAGTCATGAGTCATTTGCATTTCCCTGGCCTCAAGATATGAAAGGCTGAGAACAATAGGGAGAAGGCAGCCTCCCTTGCATACTTAATGAAGTACTCCTACTGACAGGGAGAACCTTTAATCCCATCAAGCAATCAAAAGGATATCCCTTTGCATATCTGATATACTCTCCAGCCTCATCATGCATGCAGAAGAGATTAAGTCAGTCAGCTAGGGCTGTTGAAAAAAATGTTTTGGTATAGTTCGGCTTCGGCAAAATTCGGCCCGTTTTTATTCGGGCAGTGCCGAAGTCCGAACTCCCTCTCTTCGGATCCCCGAAATTCGGGGGGATCCGGAGTTCGGGGGAAAATTCGCCCCCCCGCGCGCCTTCAGGGAAGCCCCCTGAAGGCGTGCGGGGGGGCCTTTAAACAAGTCCCTCTGCGCTGTCTGCGCAGGCAGCGCAGAGGGGTTTAAAGACCCCCTGCCCCCCCTCCCGGGACTCCCGGGAAGGCAGGCAGGGGGCTGTCAAGTGCCTCTGCACTCTCTGCACAGAGAGCGTAGAGGGGTTTGAAGACCCCCCGCGCGCCTTCAGGGAGCTTCCCTGGAGGAGCGTGGGGGGCCCTTTAAATAAAGGGAAGCTCCCTGGAGGCGCGCGGGGGGGTCTTCAAACAGATCTGCCCCCCAAGAAGCTCCTCTGCGCTGTCTGCACAGGCAGCGCAGAGGGTTTAAAGACACCCCCCAGCCTTCCCGGGACTCCCGGCAGGGCTGATGGGGGGCTGGCAAGCCCCTCTGCGCTGTCTGCGCAGGCAGCACAGAGGGTTTCCAGACCCACCCACCCCGTCTTGAACTATTTAAAAATAAAACTACATTTAATTTGGAAACCAACGCTTCTTTATTAAGAGTTTTCTAAAAGGGGCTCATCCTGGTAAAAGCTGGCTAAAAAGATCTTGGTTACCCTCCCTCTCACAAAGCTTAATTTCCACAGATAATTCCCCCACCTAAAGCGGAGACACTCTACTCAGGGTAGCAATCAGTTAAGGCCCTTGCCTGATCCAGGACTGGAGGGGGCAGGAGGTAAGGAGGGTGTATGTGTGGGGGAGGGAAGGATCTTTGGAAGGGGAGCCCCATCTGCAGCAAACCCTATATAAGAGCACGCCCCTTTCCTTGACAGTCTGTGACAAGCACCTGTCCATTAACACTATGCAAGTAGCTGTCCTGGTTGAATGCCATGAACGCTCACATGCTGACTGGAATATGACATACACACCCGTCCTCTGCCAGTAGCCATGGGGAACCTGGCAACCCTACCCAGAAGGAAACATAGACTTTGAAGGGCTTCACATTTCTATCAAATTATCCTACTGCTTTACAAAAAGACACTTTTTAATGTAGGTGATGCCCCAGAATGAACACTGAGTGACTCCAATGTTCCAAATGCCTTAACCAAGTTACAAAATCAGCTTTAAGAATTTTTAATTAATAAAGTGGCTTCTTTTTATCTGTTGTCTTTTGCCTTTACACTGCTTTTATTGTACATGTATTCATTCTCACGCCCATCTCACTTCTAGCCAATTGTTAGGGCAAGAATATTTTTATATAGAAGCAGAGATTCACACAGCTCTGTCAAAAAGTGTACTGCCAGGAGCATCACAAGTCACAAGAATTGGTAACTGTGAAATAACAGAACTGCTAACAATTTTCAGATATAAATCTGGACCCAAAAATGCTAGAACTGATGCAAGAAAAGAAAGTAAAGTTGTAAAGATAAATTGGAAATTTATAATAGAATTTTTTTCCAGGATGAATGGCACCCACTGAGGGCAGTTTCTCACATTACGAGGCAACAAACTGAGTCTGTCTCTAAATAGACATTTGGCTGGAGGCTGCAACCAATTAATAGTGCAATCCTAAACAGGGTTGTGGTGGTAGAAAATGCTGTCTGGGTGCAGCCAGCTTATAGTAGCTTCTCATAGGCTTTTCAAGGCAATAGGTAAACACAGGTGGTTTGCCATTGCCTGCTTCTGCATAGCTGCCCTGGGCTTACATTTTTGGTAGTCTCCCATCCAAGTACTAACCAAGGCCAACCTTGCTTGACTTCTAAAATCTGTCGAGATTGTGCTAACCTGGGCCACCCAGGTCCCTTTCTAAATCTTCAGTGTATTTAGAAGGGTGTAACTATTTAGGGTGGCACTGTTAAGTTTTATTTATTTATATATTAAAATGTTTACATGCTACTGTTTCTTATGGTTCAAGGCGGCTTACAATAATATTTATAAACATTTTAACTTCAAAAGCAAAAATAAATTCCCAAATCATAGCCAAATTTGATGAGGAAGAGTTTAATTATTGGCATGGTGATAGGTGGTTAGAGTGTGACATGGCTTTGATTAACGTTCCGTTGGTACTTTTCTCTTGGGAGCCAGCATGGTGTAGTGGTTAAGGGTGGTGGTTTGAAGCAGTGGACTCTGATCTGGAGAACCAGGTTTGATCCCCCACTCCTCCACATGAGCGGTGGAGGCTAATCTGGTGAACTGGATTTGTTTCCCCCTCTCCTACACATGAAGCCAGCTGGGTGACCTTGGGCAAGTCACACTCTCTCAGCCCCACCTACCTCACAGGGTGTCTGTTGTGGGGAGGGGAAGGAAGGTGATTGTAAGCCGCTTTTATTCTTCCTTAAGTGGTAGAGAAAGTTGGCATATAAAAGCCAACTTCTTCTTCTTCTCTTTTGAGTTGGTGTTGGATCTAAAGTCACATTATTTGTTTCTCAGTGCAAACTCATCCGAAGTTATTCCAGTTTAAGCCCACTCATTTCAAAGGCTTAGATCTGAGTTAACAGCATAGGGCTGCTCTGCCAGACTCCAAATAAACTTTCTCAACAGGCCCTCTGATTCCTTGATTGATTCCTGAATAGTACTCTGAGAATCTTGCCTACGGGGCACTGCTCCACCATTACCCCAATTTAACTGAGAAGAACCCTGTAGCTCCATCTAGTGGCTCTTAATGTTGAAAGCAATTGAGGTTCTGACTGGCAAAAGCCTGTCCATATATGTGCTATTTCTCCTCCATCCCCTGGGAATGTGTAATATGAACAAGGGTTTGTGTAATGTTTCAGGCCTTGGCCCTGAAATCTACTTTTGGAAAGCTAGAACTCAGCTTCTTCAGTGTTTGAATTAATAAGAGGAAGACACATATGAATATGGGCAGAGTCACCGAAGCATAGAGTTGGAAGGGACCTCCAGCGTCAGAGTCCCTTCACTTCTCTGTTGAGTAATGTTAATCCACCTCGAACCATCTAAGCCAGGGGTGTCAAACATAAGGCCCGGGGGCCAGATCTGGCCCCTTGAGGGCTCTTATCCAGCCCGCGAGCCAGCCGAGGCAGCCACCCCCCACCCCAGTCCTGAGGTGTCAATGATCAAAGACTGTAAAATAAAAGAAAATACTGCGTTATTGTTTTAAGCACATTAGTATTATAAGTAAAAAAATAAAGTTTTAAAAACCCACAATTAATTGGCTTTGCTTGTATCTTCTATAAAGTTTATATCTCTGGTACCTGGGATTAAATTTTATGGTACACATGGCCCGGCCAAGTGACTTTTATGTCATATACGGCCCTCATAACAAATGAGTTCGACACCCCTGATCTAAGCTGTTCCTTTCAGGAATACATGAGCACTCTTTAATAGTAAATTAAACATCCCCGCCTCCCTTCACTTGCCCATTACTGCTCTGCAGTTAGGGTAATGCTGAATTAGTATTTTTTTTAAAATCACCATGCTGCTGTCCTATATGCCTTTTCTACAGGGGACAGTCTAAAATGAAGATTTTTTTTTTTGCAGATGTAAAATCATGTGTGATTCTTCCCCAAGAAAGACAAAGAGAGAAGCCGAAAATGTTCCACAGCAATGTCTGTTGGTTACATAGGCAAGCTCAAAGCTTAAATAGGCACCTCAGTGAAAAATCTCAAACTATTTGTCCAGAAGGTGATCCTGGACATGCTTAGTTATTTTTCCTTTTTCTCATCTTGATATTAGTGGTAAGAGAAACTTGCCAGAAAAATCTGCCCGGAAGAGCATATTTTTCCTTTCCAAACTAAAGCAGTTCTCAAAATACAATAAAGACACAATTCAATAACAATAGAACAATTCCAAGCAGTGGGGAAAGTGTGCACCGCATCCATGATGTCATGTTAAGGGGTAAATTGTTGATAATTTTCATTGGAGTCAAGAGTACCAACCAGGAACATGCACAATCCTGTTTGTCTTTTGAACCCATGAGAAAATAGCAAACACAAAGAGTTTTGGGAGCATCCAGCAACGAACGGTAAATTCTGGGGTTAGCAGGGACAACATCATTCCAATTTACCCCACCCCTTGTACCCCTTCACTGTCCCTTTTACAGCACTTCTGCCTCACCCCTAACACAGATTGTCAAACTTCCCTATGGAAATAGCTGCAGCAAGTCCAAAAGTGGCAGCCCTCTAGGCAGCAGACAGAATGCTGCGAACTCAAAGCGGTGGTAACTTTAGAAAGTGTGACATTTACAGGGCAGAATGCGAAGTCATGCTGTTAGCAGCACAAACATACAAGAGACGCATCTTTTTCTGCCCATACATTTGGAGAGAAAAAGCCAGAGAGGAAACATCCTTAGCTATGAAACAGCAAATGTTGAAATTTTACAGCTGGGCAGTGCCACCTCTTCTAATCTCTGTCTGGTTGGGTAAGTAATTGGGCTAATTGTTTTCCTTAATGTTGAGACTGTGGCAGTAGGGTTTCATGGCTGCTTTCATGCTCGGCTTGCGGCGGCACATTTTACGCATGCTTATTGAACTGGGAGCAAACTCCACAGAATGCAGTGGGAATTACCGTGGGGTAAATAGGCAGGAGGAACGTTGATTCATTTGAAATGTGGTGCTGGAGGAGAGTATTACAGATACTGTGGTCCGCCAAAAAGACGAATAACCTGAATTCTCCCTAGAAGCTGAAATAACTAAACAGAGGCTATCATACTTTGGTCAAATTATGAGAAGACAGGAGTCACCGAAAATACAATGCTACAAAAAGTTGATGGCAGCAGGAAAAGAGGGTTCAAAATGAGGTGAATTGACTGTATAAAGGAAACCACGGCCATCAGTTTGCAAGACCTGAGCAAGGCTGTTAACGATAGGACATTTTGGAGGTCATAAATCATAGGATCACCATAAGTCAGAAGCAAGTAGACAGCACACATACACAAACAGGCATTAGGCCAAAGCTGCTTAAGTAAGTATTGTGGGCTATATGCTATTGCAAGGTTCTTTATTTTAAGGCAGTTTATAGTTTTTAAAAACTCTGTGGAAGAGAAGGAGCATTAGCGCTTGTTTTATTACTTGATCCACCCTGGTGTTCTGCTTATAAACAAACGGCTATCATTTTGTTGTAGCAGAACATGAAGAGGGAATGTGGGTTGTTGCTTTTTTGGAAGCAATAAATTTAAACGGACAGATTTGTCCTCTAGTCATGTATCATTAAGATCTGAGGTGGGTTCCTCTTGTGATAGACCAGCTACCAGTTCTAATCGCAAAGCTGCTATTAATACCCGTTTTCCTGTGCCATTCCACAGTAATTTGGGGAGGCACTAGAACCAAAGCCAAAGTTATGCACAGTCATTTGTCATTGTGTCAAGAATGGGCCTGCTATTAGAATACATCGATGCTGCCTGGTATTCAGCCCTTTAGCATCTAAATGAAGAGGGCATTCCTGTACTAGGGTTGCCAGGTTCCTCTTCGCTACCAGCGGGAGGTTTTTGGGGTGGAACCTGAGGAGGGCGGGGTTTGAAGAGGGGAGGGACTTCAATGCCATACAGTCCAACGGCCAAAGTGGCCATTTTCTCCAGGGGAACTGATCTCTGTCGGCTGGAGATAAGATGTAATAGCAGGAGATCTCCAGCTAGTACCTGGAGGTTGGCAACCCTATCCTGTACACCTGTGCAGAGTAGGGAAATTCAGCAAATAAAGCTTGTCCGCATGACCAGCTGCACTTGCAGAACTTCCCTTCACCTCTAACACAAGCCATATAATACGGTTTATTAAGACTAAGCAGAATGATACTAAACAGTGTGCGGCATTTGGGATTACCAGAACTCTTCACCACGGCTATTGCAGTGGTATAAAAATGTGAGGGGGTATGCATGCACTGTTACCTGTTGGTTGTTGCCAGGCCAGGCCCCAATGAGTCCTCCCTCAAGGGCAAGGGGGAGGAAAGCAGAGTGGACTAGGAGGCCAAAATGCCCTGTGAAGAGCCTCTCCCCCTCCCCCTGCCTTTTACTGACAGAAGCCTAGAGTTGAAAGCTGGTATATTGTTGTACTTGTCTAGCAACCCCCCAAAACAACCAATGACAGCATTTGTTTCTTAAAGGTACATGTGCTGCTTCTTTGGTTTTAGGGTGTTTCAACCTCCCTATGTTTTTTTGTTTTTTAAGATTCCAGATTTTTCCCCAAACCTGGGGATTTTCTCAGGTTTGTAGAAAGATCTGGCTTGTCTGTTCCTAGCTCCATTCTCCAGATTTAAGTAACCAGAACAGGGGTCATGTTGAGAATTACAGTAAATATATTGATTTTGGATAATTGACTCGAGGTCAAACCTTGAGATTGGTAACCCTAGTCAATTTAGAGTGATGTCAAATAGAGTGATGCACACAATCTGTGTATTCTATTGCCATAACAAAAATCTCTTTAATATCTTTATTCTTCCCTTCTATATTGTTCATGACTGCCTCTTTCGAATAGCACCTGTTACTCTCCGTTTTGCTGGCTACCAAAGTTTTTAAAGATCATTTTAACGATCTGCTTTGGGGCAAAGGGATTCTGTAAACAAGACATACAACTTTACAAAGGTGACAGTGTTAAAATTGATTTGTGGTCTTTTAAAAGCCTCAGCAAATACAGCAGAGAATGTTTCTGTGAAGGAGCTACTTGTATACAAATGCTTGCATCATGGACAAAGTGATTTAGCTTCCTACTCCTGCATTCTGTACTCAGGTGCATCAGTGATTAATAAAATAGCCTAGGCATTGTATAGTGAAGCCCTGTGATTAGGTCAAAGCTCTAGGGCAATTGCTTGAAAAAATAGCCCTGTCATTGATAGTCCTACACCAAGGAATGTCCTTTTAAATGCTTTTGCTATACTCATAACTTTTATATATAGAAATCAAGTATTGTTCCCTCTTTGATCATCTAAACATCTGTGTCCTTGTTATTGAAAATGTTAACATTCTGGACTCAGAGAGTGTTCTCAAATACCTCTTAAATATCTCTTCAGTTTGGGGGTTACCCCATTATGTATTCCCAGCGATGTATTAAGAGTTTGAAAATGTTATAAAAAATACTGTTTGCACTTTCTATGTATTCCCACCGATGTATTAAGAGTTTGAAACTGTTATAAAAAATACTGTTCGCACTTTGTTTGGCCCCTTTAGCTGTGAAGATGTCTTCCAACCATTTTTTAGCCATGGCATCCAAAAACCCTTTTAAAGGGGGTTACCCCACTTCGCTTTAAAAGGGTTTTTGGATACCACGGCTTATAAATGGTTGGAACACGTCTTCACAGCTAAAGGGGCCAAACAAAGTGCGAACAGTATTTTTTATAACGTTTTCAAACTCTTAATACATTGCTGGGAATACAAGTGCGGTAACCCAAAATGATGTTTTTTATAACATTTTCAAACTCTTAATACATCGCTGGGAATACATAATGCGGTAACCCCCTTTGTCAGTTATCCAAAGATTTTTATTTCTCCTACTCTTGAAGAAGTGGATTCATAAGTGGTCCTGCAGGGCTTCTAGACAGAATTCCTTATCTACTGGACAAATACCCATACCCAGACCTGGCTTGTAGATTGTATTATGAACATTGTAGAAGCTACCAAATGTGTGTGTGTGCTTCTTTTTTTTAAAAGTAAACCATTTCATCTTTCTCTGTATTAGTTAGCATTGGCCAGTTAGAATGGGAGTAGAGAGAAAAACATAAGTGAAGCCCAGTCATAAGAACATAAGGTCAGCTCTGCTGGATCAAACCAGTGGTCCAGCTAGTCTAGTCTCATGTGAAGTTCAGTTCCACCTTGTCCAAAGTAGTTCACTCCCAAGCAAGGGTGCATATGATCGCAGCATTAACTTCTGTTGCCTCCAACAAGGTTTGTGACTTCAACGGGGTTTGTGTCTTATCTCAGCCCTTTTATCTACTGGTTGAAAGCCCCACATATCAGATATTTCTGAAAGCATTCGTCCAATACTGTTGTCCAATTTTAATAAAACTCCATTTCAGGCTTCTTTTCAAATTGGATGCAATGTGAATAAATTATGATCCTCCCCACCCACTCAGAGTCTGGGCATGTGTTAGTTTAATGCAAAAGTCAGAAAGACAATTGTTGCAAAAGGAAGGGAACTCCCACAATCAACAGAATTAGGACAACTTCACATAGTGCATTTTTCTTATAGAATTTCCTGGTGCGTGGGCTTACCGTGAGAAAACTAAGTCATATTTGAAATATCCTTAACAGAAACTCATGACCGTGCCACCAAAAACCAGAGATGTGCTCCTACAACCTAATGTGCCAATTCATGCAATTACTTTAGAAACTTTCATGAATTTTCCTCCCCCAAACAAATTATGTGAATTATGAGCACAAATCATTGACATGCTGAAATATTTATGACAGGATTAAAACCAAACCTCTCCCTGCCCCCAACTCCTCCATTTCCCCCTCCCCTTCTGTAATTTTCCTTATAAAAATGTGGAAAATAATCTCCTCTTCATAACACCTGAAGAGGTGATCGCTGGCTGGAATCAATGTGGTTAATCTTGAAGGTCCCACTGGATTTCTGTTTTATTTTGCTACAGTAGCCTAGCAGAGCTACCCCCTCTGAAAATATTCATGCTATTAACTGTTCAGATGTTATCTCCGGGCTCCTGATTGTGTGCTAACGTGTGTACTTAAAGCTCCTGGCTTGCCAAGCATGTGCAGTCTATGCAGACAAAAAACAGTTGTGCCGGCTGAAATGGCCTACTTTTGTTTATTTTTTTCCAATGTATTACAATTTTAAAGCTCTTCTTCGGGAAAGATGATAAACCACCGCCCACCCTTTCATGCTCCCCTTTCCTTACTCCACACTGACTAAACAATTTTCATTGAACCTCTAACAACATTAATTTGCCTTACCCCTTTGTTCCTATCTAGGGTAGCCAACCTCCAGGTGGTGGCTGGAGATCTCCTTCTATGCCCTATGAGGAGAGACTTAAGGAGCTGGGTGTGTTTAGTCTGGAGAAGAGAAGGTTAAGGGGTGACATGATAGCCATGTTTAAATATTTGAAGGGATGCCATGTTAATGAGGGAACTAGCTTGTTCTCTGTTGCTTCAGAGACTAGGACACGGAGTAATGGATTTAAACTAAGAGAAAAGCGATTCCACCTAAACATTAGGAAGAACTTTCTGACGGTGAGGGCTGTTCGACGGTGGAATGCGCTGCCTTGGGGGCGGGGGTGGAGTCCCCGTCTTTGGAGGTCTTTAAGCAGAGGCTGGATGGCCATCTGTCGGGAGCGCTTTGATTGTGGGATCTTGCATGGCAGGGGGTTGGACTGGATGGCCCTTGTGGTCTCTTCTAACCTTGTGTGATTTTGTGATTTGTGATTTTGTGATTACAACTGATCTCCAGCTGATAGAGATCAGTTTACCTGGAGAAAATGGCCCCTTTGGCAATTGGACTCTATGGCATTGAAGTCCCGTCCCCAAACCCTGCCCTCCTTAGGCTCCACCCCCCAAAATCTCCAGGTATTTCCCAACCCGGAGCTGGCAACCCTATTCCTACCAATCCCTCAAGAATTGTTACCCTCCATAATTCTGAAGTGCATTAATCTTTCTCATTTCCTTTGCAGCAGTATATGCTGATGTTGGAAGTTCAGCAAAAGAGAATACTGCTGTTTCACCCAATTTGTCTGCCACTGCCACAACCCATTCTGGAGGGATCCACACAGAAACAATCCAAATTAAGCCAGAGCATGCATCTGTAATTCAGACCCCAGGAAAAGAGAAGGCCAAAGAGGGAGAAACTGTGATCTTGGGATGCCAATTCCGCAGTGGCCAAGGTCCTTCTCTGAACAAGCTGACAGTGAAGTGGTACAAGGAAGATGAAAAAGGGCAGAGGGACCTCATAGAAAACAATGTCACAGTCCTGGCAAACTACTCCAAAGTTTTTATGGCAGGGAATTTATCTGAAGGCGATGCATCTCTAACTATCCTAAACGTGACAGCGAGTGATCATGGCATTTATTTCTGCCAGGTGAAACTTCCCAGTGGAGAAATATTGACAGGGGATGGCACAAAGCTCAGAATCAGGAGAGCCCTTGGTAAAGTTCTGTGTTCTTGTCATTCTTTTGTAAGCTATCCTCTATAGTAAAAAGGGATAAATGGAGGCAGGCTTTTTGGCCTGGAGCTGACTATCAGCTGAGAAATCATGAGACAGAATAAGTGCTCACCCAAAACACACGCACACACAAACTGGTTGATGAGCTAGCAAGTACTGGAACTACAACCCTTTATCAGTTTTCTACATATGATTTCCCTAAAAGAATCCTGGGAGTTGGTCGAGGGTTTTGAGAATTCTCAGCATTCTGTCTAACAGAATCAATGGATGAGAGATAATAAAGTAGTGTACCCACGTGTGCCCTCAGATGCCATCTCAGCACGGAATGGCTACTTCTAACACCCACCCACATGTAAGCAAATGCCAAACCCATTAGAAAAATCAAATACATGTAACTGACTGCATCCTTTTCTCATGTATTTCAATCACACAAGCTTTGAACAGTTCAAAACTGTCTTAGCAATGTAGAAGACACAGACATGGATGATAAAGGCATATCTGTACCACAGGCTTAAAAAAAAAACAACCCTCTAGTTTAATAGCCATTTCCCTTCCACTCGGCAACTCTAAGAACGGTAGTTACTAGGGCTGTTGGGAAAAAAAATTCGGCCGAATTCTGCCCGTCTGGATTCGGCATATGCCGAAGTCAAACTCCCCCGCTTCGGGTCCGTGCAATTCGGCGTGAATTCAAAGTTCGGGGAAAAAATTCGGCCGAATACAGCCATTAAAAACACAACCGCGCCTTTCCGCAGCTCCGGGGGGCATTTTTGGGGGTAGAGGTCCCAAACTTTCAGCGGAGCTTCAAAGGTCCCTTCTTGCAAAACCCCCCAAGCTTTGTAAAGATTGGGTCGGGGGGGCTGAGATATGGGCCCCGAAAGGGGTCCCCCCCACCCTTAATGTGCATCTCTGAGCAGACCTTGCCGCCCACGCCCAAAGCTCCCAGCCCCGACAAACAGCTGAGCTGCGGGGAGCAAGGGCAGGGCAGGTGCGAAGAAGTTTGCAAAGCAACACAACTGCAAAGCAACACGTTTGCAACCATGCAAAGCAACACCTGACACCTGGGAGTTTGCAAACCATGGAAAGGGACAGAGGCAGCTAGCTATGCATAATGAGCAGGGGGGTGGAATTTCCCCTTTTGCATTGGACTCCGGACCAGGAAAATGCATTCTTTAAGTCACCATTTGAAAACCAGTTTTGAGCAAGCATCAAAATAGACCTAACGATCTTATGAATGAGGGAAAACCTTAGGACACACAACTGAAGCCCCCCCTCAAACCAGGGAGAGAGAGACTTGAGGGGGCACACACACCCCAGGCAGAACGGGCGAAAGCCCCCTTTGGCTTCCCCCCCCCACCCACAGAAACTGCTCCCTCCCCACACACACACAGACTCTGCTTCCCTACACACACACACACACAGGAGAAAAATTATAGATTAAAGCCCCCAAAGGGGTCTTACTGTGGCTGTCTTCTGTTCCATCAGGAGGGGCTGGGAGGACTGGGTAATCCAATGCAATTCTATTTAAGCACGGGAGGTTTTGCCTTGGATTTGCCGCTCTGGAGATGCATACAGGATCGGGTGATCCATTCATCCCAATAGGGAAAAGGGGAAAACCCATATCTCGGGACCCCCTGACCCAATGTTTACAAAACTTGGGGGGTCTCTTAAGAAGGCTCGTCTGAAGCTGTGCTGAATGTTTGGGGGCTGCACCCCCCAAAATGCGCCCCCTGCAGCCACGGAAAGAGAAAAGGGGGGAGCCCATATTTCTGCCCCCACTGAACCCATCTTTACAAAACTTGGGGGGTCTCTTAACAAGGCTCGTCTGAAGCTATGCTGAATGTTTGGGGGCTGCACCCCCAAAAAAGCGCCCCCTGCAGCCACGGAAATGGAAAAGGGGGGGAGGAAAAAGGGGTGGAGCCCATATCTCGGGACCCCCAGACCCAATGTTTACAAAACTTGGGGGGTCTCTTAAGAAGGTTTGTCTGAAGCTCCGCTGAAGGTTTTGGGTCTCTACCCCCAAAAATGCACCCCATGCAGCCACGGAAAGGAGCGAATGTGCACACGCACCCCCCCACAAGGATTTCTCTCTCTTTCTCTCCCTGGCCGGGCCGCGCAGCAGCTCATTCCTCCAGTACTCAATCCTGACTGATTGGCCAGAAGAACACCCAGCTTGGCCACCGATTGGCCGTCGGAGAATGCTGCTTACTGACGGTTATGCTGCTGCGCCCCGAATTTGCCAAATTTATTCGTGAACTCCCGAACTCGCTGAATTCGGCTCCCCCGTTTTCCCGCCATTTTTGAGTTCGGTTCGTCCTGAACTAAAAACCACTGAATCAGGGGGAAATTGGCTGTTTTTCAGTTCGGGCCAAACCGAATCGACAGCCCTAGTAGTTACTCCTCACTTGACGACTTTTAGTCCAAGATGTGAACAGTCTCATCACTTAAGAAATACAGCGTTTGAGTTGATGCTTGGTGATATAAAAGTTCCATCTGTGATAATTGCAATGATTCATTTGTCCTCCTGATGTTGTGCTTTAGCAACAGAGAATGTGGTGTAGATAAGCCTGAAATAAAATAATAATTAGTATAGGCAGCCAGATGGCTTTCAACCCTCTTGCTTCCTTTGACAAGTGGTAATGACGAGACACCATTTACACATTTTCTTACAAGAGGGGTTTCGTAGCCGAAACGGATGCCAAGCATAAGAGGAATGCTTTCCAGCATCATTTCTCACAATACCATCAAATGAGTGGCAGAAATTAAAGATAAAAGAACCTTCTCCTAAACAGATCACCCCGGCCATTTATGCCCAACCTGGTACTCAAATGAAGCTGCCTTTTGCTGAGTTAGACCACTGGTCTATCAAAGTCAGTCTTGTCTAATGACAGGCCATGGTTCTCCATGGTCTCAGGAAGAAGTCTTCCAGTATCACCTGCTACATGATCCTTTTCACTGGAGACTTCAGGGATTGAAACTAGAACCTTCTTCACGAAAAAGCAGATGCTCTCCCACGGAGGCACATGCTCCTCCACATGCTACAGTGTGGAAACTGCAACCAGGGAGAAGTCACACTGCTCATGAGGGTGTCAAGCCTAATTTGTAAACCCTTGACATACTCTCCATGCCTTATTTTACCATTTAATATAGATTGCAACTCCTATGGACAGGAGCGGTATTACTTTGTTATTTGTAGGGTTGCCAACCTCCAAGTGGGGTCTGGAGATCTCCTGGAATTATAATTTATCTCCAGATGACAGAGATCAATCCCCCTGGAGAAAATGGCTGCTTTAGAGGGTTGACTCTATGGTATTATACCTCGATGAGTTCCCTCCCTACCCCAAACCCTGCTTTCCCCATGTGTGTGTGTGTAAAGTGCCGTCAAGTCGCAGCCGACTTATGGCGACTACTTTTTGGGGTTATTATGGCAAGAGACTAACAGAGGTGGTTTGCCAGTGCCTTCCTCTGCACAGCAACCCTGGTATTCCTTAGTGGTCTCCCACCCAAATACTAACTAGGGCTGACCCTGCTTAGCTTCTGAGATCTGACGAGATCAGGCTAGCCTGGGCCATCCAGATCAGGGCGCTTTCCCCATACCCCACCCCAAATCTCCAGGAATTTCCAAACCTGGAGTTGGCAACCCTAGTTATTTGCATATCCAGACCTAAGTGAGAGCCAGCATGGTGTAGTAGTTAAGAGTGTTGGATGAGGAACTGGGAGACCCAGCTTCGAATCCTTGTTCTGCCATGGAAGTTTGCTTGGTGACCTTGGGCCAGTCACACACTCTCAGCCTAGCCTACCCCACAGGGTTGTTGTGAGGATAAAGTGGAGGACACAAGAAAGTGGAGGACACAAGAATTAGGTCCCCATGGGGAAAAAGGTGAAATATAAATGAAGTAAATAAATACATGTGTTGTTGGAACTACATACATATATTTTACTTAGATTTGGACCTGACTATACTTTGTTCAAACTGTAACCCATTCCACAATTATTTATTAATGTATGGCTTTTCTCACCTAAATATCAGGCAGACATTTTCAACACCTGTTTTGATCTTAATCTAGTCCAGTTGTAGTTTTCCTGTTGTACTTGCAGCCAATCCTACACATATTTAAGACACAAGCCCCATTGAATTTCGTGTGGCTCTTAGGTAAGCATGCATAGTATTGCAGCCTTATTATTATAATATGTGGATGGATTACTTGATTCAGTTTGTCTACCCATATATCTCCACATAACTTCAGGAACGGAATGAAAGTCATAAAGGAGATGTGTGTAATGTTGTTACTTTAAACTTGGGTGACATCTGATGGTGCCACTTTTCTGTCTGTGATTCAACAAAGCTCTTAAACATGGAGTTGAAACCCTTCTCGAATCATACTGACACAGTGATAGAAGAGGCTGTGCCTAAGTAAAACTCTCCCTTCCCTTTGAAAGGTATTGAAGTCGTGCCATTTTGAGTACAGAAAGTCCCCATTCCCATTAAAACCAATTCAAATTGATTTTTTTAATTTGCTGAATCAAATTCTGCTTAGCTTTACATTTACATGTTATTGGAACAGCGTATCATAGCCCGAATGTTTAACTTAAAATATATATATTGATCTACAAGACTTGCAACCCAAAATATATGCATAATGCATCACAGTTTGTCTACCACCCTCCAGCCCAGTAAAGACTACGGTTGCCAACTGTGACTTTAACAGCAGCTTGATAAACAGAATGCTTCACCCTGTTATTTTTGCAGATAAGGCACAGGAGCAGACCACAGATCAGGCTTTTTCTGAGTCTTTTCAGTTGGTACATTTTTGGCGCTGTAACCACACATAAATGGGAAAGTGTGCTACCCATAATGGTTACCTTTTTTGTGTTAGGGGAATGCATGTATTTTCCAGCGTTGTTATGCAAGATCAGAAACCCAGATTTTTTAGTGTATGTATTCACATGTATGAATTTTCAAATTATACATATTGCCCTATTCACTCAAAATGGCAACTGTGCCTAGTAGGAGAATCACAGGAAGCACATTCTGCCCTCACAGCTGGAGCACAAAAAAAATAAATGACTGAAAAGGGCTTTTGGTCAGATATTAACCCTAGAAACCAACACTTTTGCAAAGTGTTTCCATCCGCTTATCTCTGTTACACACGTTCTCTTTCTGACTGCACTGTGCATTTTCCTTCAGGGCTGTTTGGTATTGAAGAATCCATTGGAACAATAATTGGAGTAGCAGCAGCTGGCGTTGGTGGGCTGGTAGTTCTGATCATAGTTTTAACTCCTCAGCTGAGGAAGTGTCTTCTCTGTGTTAAAGCAACATCCCAACAAGGTATGGAGGTGTCAATGAAACTTTTGGTCACTGGCTAAAAAATGCAAGGGTGGGCTACTTCTGGGTGGGGTTGCCAACCTCCAGGTACTAGCTGGAGATCTCCCACTATTACAACTGATCTCTAGCCATTAGAGATCAGTTCACCTGGAGAAAATGGCTGCTTTGGTAATTGGACTCTATGGCACTGAAGTCCCTCCCCATCCCAAACCCCACCCTCCTCAGGCTCCTCCCCCAAAACCTCCTGCCGGTGGTGAAGAGGGACCTGGCAACCCTACATTTGGCCCAAACAGGTTTAAAAAATAATAATAATAATCTATCCAATTCAGATAGAACTGGGGCAAAAAATCAACTAAGGAGAAAAACAGTTTTCATAATAACCCAATGAGATTAGGTTAACCTCTGTGCCTCATTACTGATGATTTGTTTATATCTGCATAAGATTGAGAGTTGCTTTTTGTATATTGTTCAGGAATGTAGAAATTACCAGTGATGGTGTGATGTAGTGGTGAACTCAGACTGAGGAGACTTAGGTGTTTTATGCACGGTCGCTTTACCCTCCTTTATTCCCTGTTTCAGCCAGGATCAAATTTTTGGGAATGCACGTTACCTCATTCCTTGGAAGCTCAATGCTGCTTCAACACAAAACAAACCCAGCTTTTCCCATTCCTCTTCTGGACTGAGTCAAACCGTTCTTCCTGGCTCATTCCAGAGCCACAGAGCGAGCATACCCCTTTCTCAGGTTGAGCTTCGCCCCACCCTTTTCCAAACCTTTCTTCAAGGCAGCCAAACAGGGGAAGCTCAGAAGATTGGCTTCTCTCACAGCCAATTACGAAGCAATGTGTAAAGAGGCAGGGATTCAAGTGCTTCCCGCTTCCTTGGAGCTCTTTCTGAGCAAAAGAAAGGCTTTTTTAAAACTAGGCTTGGATTTCTCCCCCCCCCCCGCCCCTTCTTTCAGATTGCTTCGTTTTTTGTTCTTAAAATGTTTTATGCGGAAGTTGGGTCTGGGGGGGTGGGAAGGAAGTCTTCTCTCAGCATGAGTACTGCGAAGTCAGCCAATTACAGAGCAGCATTTAAAGGGGTGGGACTTGATTTGAACTTGGGAGACTGCTTTTCTGTGTTCATGCCTCCATTAGCACACAGTTCCGTCTCTGATCAGTCCAGCCAATGCATACAGTTTCCCCCAACCCGGGTTACTTTGATCCTGGCTGAAACGGGGAATAAAGGAGGTTAAAGCGACCATGCATAAATGACCTTAGATACTTGGCCATGAGGCTCCCTGGACTGCTCTTTTAGCCTAGTTCAGGTGCAAAATGAATAGTCTAACTATATTATCTGCCACTTTTCCACATCATTTGTTCACTTTTTTTTTGTCTTTTCCTTCCCACACAGCTTAACATGGGCAGCATGATTAGAGGGAAACAATTACCAGCAACATTTTTTTGAATGTGAACGAAAACAATTTTTTTTGCATGTGAACAAAAACAGGCAATTGTTTGAAAGGTTTCTGTGGTCTGTCTGAAGGTATAATAACATGTTAGTTTTAGCACCCTTTTATGAACACGTTTTTTAAAGAAGTGACATTTATTTATTTTTAAAAAAACAAGCTTACAAAAAAAATAAAGGTCTATGTCCACACAGAATCCCCACTCACTGCCACAGATTGTTTTCACATACCATCGTAAAAACTGCATTTGAGCCCTTTGGAATGTTCTTAAATAAGGGAGACATTGCAGAGAAGATATCAGATACATGTTCTAACCGATATAAGTTTACATTCATATTACCAACCTTAGAAACATGCCTCTGGAGTGGTTTCAGGGGAGGAACGGCAGCCAAAAAGCAGCCAACTCGGGAAGGGCTAAACACCCCGTCACTTCTCTTGCTCCAGATGACTCGCTTCTGCAATTGCATTTCCCCAACAGAACTGACCTTCACAATTTCATTGCGTTCATTTGTGCGTAATGAGCAGTTCAGCATTAAGCTGGTGGGTATGTGTCCATTTGCGTGGTGCAAGAGAAGCAGAGCAGGGCATGTGGCTTGTGCGAGCGCTGGAATCAAAATACAGGCAATGAGTAAAGCAGCGTGTTTGTTACAGAGCTGGTTTCCCTGTGAAGCTATGGATGTACAGCCAGATCCTTGAGAGTCTGTTAGTCAGGTATATTACAGATTTCCATGGATATCTGAGCACAGGCCTCACTACATGAGCGATCTCATACATGGAGATATTGTTTATAAGATTGGGGAGGTGCATTGTGAAAGCATTCTCAGGTCAGAAGAAGAGATTGTTGATTAGTACATTGAGGGGAAAAATACCATTGAACAGCATGGTATCTTCTCCAGCCATAAGAAGCTAGTATTCAGACAGCAAAAGTGACTCACTGATGTATTTGTGAAGATTACGTCCCGCTTTTGCCATCTCCTTTTTTAGTTCTTCTGTTCCCCATCACATTATTGCACAGGGAACTGCATATTCTCTGCTTCTTTTGGGTTTTTTTTATCAGCGCTGACACATTTCTCTGCGCAGAGTTTTAACATGAAGTCATGCTTGAGGAGGAAGAAGGAAGCAGAGAGTAGAGAAAAAAACAAGCCATTTGATGCGTGGAGACGTGTTCCAGGAACCTCTTGTGTTTATGAAAAGCGTCCTCACTGGCTATAACAACTTGCTACCAACATAACAGAAAATGCTACTCTAGAGAAGGACAATGTTGTCCTTCAAAGCAAGATCTTACATAAACAAGGAGTACTTTATGACTCCTGTAGTGCTATGAGTATTTGAGAGCAGGCAACTTTTCTCACATGCACACGTGTGTGTGCATTCACTGCAAATTGGAAATGGTGATCTGGGACCAGCAGCTGCCAGTTGTGTGATCTGGCAGAATAGCAACCGAGCTTCCAGACAGCCTACTTACATATGTGAAATCATCTTCCGGGGGTAACGAATTCATAACATGCCAGAGTATCCACCAAACTAACCTATATCAAGCAGTACCTTCTTGTATATAGCTTGCATATAGACTGTATATTATATTTGGAATTTATTTTGGAATATATTATTTGACTTATAATTTGAGGATGTACAACACAGAATAATATATGTGACACAGAACACTACCTGTTGGATTAGCTTACTGTATATATGTTTGGGACTATCACTGTATTAACTCTGATGTGTCATCTGTAAGTTTTCTGTTTCAATTATAAATGTAAAAAGCTGAAGTTGTATCTAATTTGGAACTGTCCCTGGTAAATTAGCAACCTGGATATGGGTAATTTCATTTAAAGAGATTTGTTATAAATTCATTTAAAGAGATTTGTTATAAATTATCTACAAGCTATACTCGTCGACAGAAGGTACTACTTGATAGAGGTTAGTTTTTTGGACATTTTAGTACCTTCATTCCCCTTTAGGATTATTTGAGTATCCACCAAAGCAAGTTAGTTTAGGGGCTCTTGACATAAAGCACCAAGGGCCAATTCACATGACTATGGAGTATAACTCTGTTCGTTCTTTCCCTTCTTTTTGAGCACAGATAGAGAACTATTTTTTCATGACAGCAGATTGCACCACAAAGGTTGCTTTTTCAAAAAGTGTGCTGAATCATTGTGCACAAGTTATATCTGGACATGAATAAAAGTGACCAACTAAGTGCACAATAGTTATGGAAACTGGGAACAGCTGTCCGTTTCTTAAAGATAGGAACATGGCATTTTGAGACCACTTCCATAGTATATATTACATGTACTTTCAACATCTGGGATCCCACTCAAACTATGCAGAAGGTTG
The DNA here is from genome assembly GCF_029931775.1 of Euleptes europaea. NCBI lineage: Eukaryota > Metazoa > Chordata > Lepidosauria > Squamata > Sphaerodactylidae > Euleptes > Euleptes europaea. The sequence continues at coordinate 31,675,703 of NC_079323.1, forward strand.
TATCTTCAGCTGCTATCTTAAAGCATATACCAATTATTGGAGAATCCAGACACACAGGAAAAAAGTTAATTTAAGAACATCTTTTTACGTCTCTTGCCATTAACATGATAAGTGCACATGGGATTAGTGTGGCCGCATAAAAAATTTGGCCAGAGGATATAGCGCCGGTTAAAAGCAGCAGATCGCCAACATTCAGCTGCTTCTCTGTCACACTGGCACACTATTTGCTGACATCTGTCTAGCACTGTATCTGAAAGAGAGAAAGACAGTCTCAGTGGGTAAAGTTGAATGGAAGATCCAGCCAAAATAGCTAGCAACCACTTGGCAATGTTTCTTTATTATTGGTGTTACTAAATACCTCTGCTTTTGGGGGCACGATTGTCCTGGAAGTGGGGTAGAAAGAGAAATAATTTATTTACCAGTTTCAAGCACCCTCTTGATTTTTTTTTTTTTGGGTGGTAATTTGAGATTCCTAACATTATTTTTGCCTTTTTTAAAAGTATCTTGTCACTTGATGTATACTAAAGAAAATGATGAGCTTGCTGTTCCTTGTTTCACAACTTCTATTTTGCATACATTCATTTATTAAAGTGAGGCATTTTCATACAGTCAATGTACATTGTTGCTTTCATTTATTGCATTCTATTTTCTCCTCTTCTTTGTGTTATAAATTCATCCTGGAATTTGAGAATCAAAAATGCCATTTAAGAGGCAATTCACATGCTGCACGTCCTCATGTTCCCCCATGGGTCCCGTAGAACGGATGTGCTTACCATTTAATTCCCTGGTGTGCTCAGGCCTTATTCAGATCAGGATTGTGGTGTGGAGTCAAAAGGGGCCTAGGCGTTCCTTCTTGTAATGTTTTCTCAAACCAAAATGGCCCTGAAGAACCACTCTTTGCTTAGCTTCTCCAGCAAGGCCTACTGCAGGTTCCTAAGGTCATTTCAGGTAGAGAAAATGGCAGGAGGTGTAAGGCTTTAGCCTCCTCTTCCCATGCACCATGGTCCCAATTCAAATTGAGTCAATGCATGCCCAGGAGATAAATTCTGAGCACGGAGCTCCCAGACTACTAGAGACATTGGGGATGTGTGAACTGGCCATTAGGGATAAAAGCGAAGAGGATAGTTCCCCTGTTTCCATATTTCAGATCACAAGGGACCTATTTCTAGAATACTAATTATTGTGGTATATATAGAAATAACTACAACAAATGCTTTTTAGAGGCACAGCTTTTTCACCATTTAAACTGAAATAATATGCAAGAGTGAGCTTCTTGCTGCTTGCTGCGAGTCTTCCTCCTGAAATCTCTTTGCCTCCTCCATCTCTGAAACGGCTCCCCTAAATTTATGCCTCCCATGAATAAATATACATCTAAACTCTACAATGAAATCAAAGTCGGTTCCTTACCACATACCACAGTATTGCGCCTACAGCTCCATCTGTACCTAGTTGACTTGGGGCTGCATCCTTGTTCTTCTGCAAAGCCATAGCAGCAGTCATGCGCATGACAGCACCTTTTGGCAACAAAGATTGATTTGTACCAGTTATATCTGCAAGCACTTCTAAGGGCCCTACTGACATATGGTCATCCAAAAGAACAGCTGGTCTTTCCATTCCATACAGAAAATTCTCCACTGCTCTGTCAAGTGCTTTTCTTGATGCTGTGAAGGCCCATGAAACCTTTAATGTTGTTTCAAGTAATTAGTTGTCTGGAACAATCCATCAAGTAAATACAGCAATAAGAATATTACACATACTGAGTGCCATCGATAGTTACTCCAGAACATATCTTAAAAATTGTACAACAGTTTATGAAAAAAATGTCAAAATTAATACTTTACTATTACTTTTTACCTTGCCATAACTTTGTGGTAATGTGCGGATCTGTTCCCAGAAACATTTTTGGTATACCAAGATCAAAGCTCTAGGAACGCTCAGGGGCAATTTTGTTAATTTCTGTCAGGGATATCCCAAAGGTTAATGATTGCTCATTATCTGAAGATCTTTCCTGTGACGATCCTGCAAAGTACTAGCTTGTCCTGCTGATGTGCCAAGGGAACCCCCTAGATTCAGTACCATGTCTATTTCCCACTTCGGGCTCCCCCAAGGTTTGTGATACGGCACACAGTAAATCAAGACGGGGTCCCAGTTGAATTCCATAGAGCCTGAAGGGACATCTAGCATGACAAAAGGGGGACAGCCTAAATAGGTCTACTGGAAAGTAATCAAATCTATCACTTCCCCGCCGAAAATTTTGGTGCTGTCTCAATGATTAAATCTGATAACCAGCCTTAATGGAAGGATCCAGCTGGCAATCACCGTATCCTCAAACCCATTATTTCACCTGGATACAACAATCAGCAAGCTCCCAGTCTTTCATCCACCCTACGGTCCATCAAGTGACCAGTTCCTTCCAGTCACACCCTATTTTTTTTTCTTTTTGTGTGTGCCACTTTGCTATACATAAATTTTTCGGCCTAGTCATTAAATCCAAATGCACCAATAGAATTTAAGATGTTTGGCTCCAATCCGGTCCCAGCCTCGGCCCACCACAAAATCCCAATTTTAGCATTTTTCTGTATAAATATAGCCCTTTCCCCAAGCTTCAGTATTTTGCAGTAGTTCTTCAGATCATCCACTTTCTGCCACTATGCTTCACCACAGGAAAATCCCCAGAGATTTAAGAGGATATATGGTTCTGTGATGGTTTTGATCTTTTCTGGGAGGCAGAGTCCTTGGGTGGCGGTGTGGTTTCTGTCTTGCCCCTTTGGAGTATGGGTTGCCTCAAGGTTCCCTCTTATCCCCAAAGCTATTTAACACCTTCACAAATCCCCAGATGGAGACTGACTCTCCCCCAAGAAATGAGACTGTCACCATCTCGACCGACCTTCTGGAAGAAACCTCTGAATCGTTCAGTGAAAGTGGTTGTTGCTAGCAGAGATGTTTTTTTCCCCAGTTGTTTTGTGTTTAATGGTTTTAATATGCATACTTTATGAGTTTGGGATTGTGAGTTGTCTTGTGCGAGTGCAATTTGGGAAGGTAGAAATGCAGCACACAAATTAATTACATAGATTCTGAAGGCAAGCCAGTCACTCAGAATGGGTTATGCAGAGTTTTGCAAACGTTTCATATCTGAGGATTTTATTCATGAAAACCTAATCCATTAGCAAATGTGGCATTTTTGAGAAACAGATGTGTATCTGTCCTGGGTTTTGTGCCCCCTGCAGAGAAGACAGGTGTGATTGTAGTGCTGGCACCATATCTTGTTCCTGCACCTGGTACAGAGGTGCTATCTGCCACATTAATCTAGAGAAATCATTCATCATACTCTTATTCATCCTACTTTAGCTACAATCTGCAATATTATGTCAACTGTGACAGTACAACAGTGCAGGCAGCCAAAGAAGGCTTTTGCCTGCTTCCTTTTAGATCTTAAGCACAATCAGCAACAAGAAAGACTTACAAGAGACACACGGTACACATAGGTGTATTGCTGGCATGATAAACTGCATGTTCTTCTCAGTAATTCTAGGCTTGCACTAAAGGATCAGACAGGTTACAGTAAACGTCCATGCAGGCAGAACTCAAATAAACAGAGCTAAGAGAACCAGAAAGCCTGACTCTGATGTGACTGTCAGTGAAGTGAGAGTTAAATCATTTATCCCTAGCAAAGCTCTAGTGATTTTAAAATTAGTTAAATGAGGGCACAGCGGCATACTTTGTCTCCTACTTCATTCTCAATTTAGCAACATGGTAATTTCATCCAGAACAATAAAGGCCAGGTTGTGTTCTGATCTTATCACATCACCTGCCTTTTTTGCTGCTCACCACTATGTGCATTTGCTGCTGTACTGTGCTACTACTAATAGGGTTCTTTCTTCCCAGAGTCACTCTTGTTCATAGATGAAGCTGCCATCATTTAAAGGGCATTTAACAGAAATTCTGTTTCTAGAAAAGTAAGCATGACACTTGGGGAAATCACTGATGTTCTTACCAGTCTGATTTATCCTTCGGCCAGCCATGTCCTCCCAGGCCACAGTAGCATCCATAACCTAGATAAGCCAACGGATTTCTTCCGGTGCCACATTTTATGGTTCCCGATAACTCAAGGAGTCCTCTTTTGTGCAAAGAATGAGTTTTCCCAAGAATGCCATTCCAAACTGCAAAGGCAGGGGGATATGGTTTTTATTGCATTTGATTAAAACCACTTGCACAGCCTTTCAGAAATCCAGTATGACTCATAATACTACATGGTCTGCTTGAAACATCTTTGTCTTCAGCATTTGATATTCCTCAACAGTTTCAAATGCTTCCAAAAATATGCATAACGCTAGCACAAGGGTCCCAAACCATTTTTTGAGCCTGCGGGCACCTTTGGAATTCTGACACCGGGTGGTGGGTCCCACGGCAAAATGGCTGCCATAGAAAGCAGAGCCAACCACAAAATGCCAGGGAGCTAGGTTATACATAAGTATAATAGTAATCCTTCAACATTTCAGGCAGAAGCTCTAACAGGATGCCTTTTAATCTGCACAATCAGATATCCAGTGGTCAATCAGAAGCCCTGATGGGCAAAAGTCCCATCTGGCACTGCCTGCTTTCTAAAAACACTTGGTAGGCACCACGAAAGGTGTTGGCGGGCACCATGTTGGGGACCTCTGTGTTAGCAAATAAGCAAGAGGATGGAGTGTCATTTGCCAAGGTGTGGCTCAACCAACCATAGTTATTCAGATCCAGCAAAAGCTCAAAAACTGAGAGTATTTTTGTACCTGCCTTTCTCCTGATGTCAGGAGATAGCACATGCACATGCTAAGTAAACTAAAACTGAGGTCCTCAGATTATGAGGGTCCTTTAAATACCCCTCCCAAAACCTCAAAATTACTAAATTATGACATTTTTTGTTAATGGTATGGGGCTTGTAAAACTTAACACAGATTAAGACCTCGGCAAATCTTAATCGAGCCTCAACTGCTATATTTATTAGCAGGACATATTATTAAGATCGGAGAGAGTGCAGAGAAGTATTTGTACAGCAAATTAGCATACTGGCTAGGGTTGCCAGGTCCCTCTTCACCACCGGTGGGAGGTTTTTGGGGCGGAGCCTGAGGAGGGTGGGGTTTGGGGAGGGGATGGACTTCAATGTCATAGAGTCCAATTGCCAAAGCGGCCATTTTCTCCAGGTAAACTGATCTCTAGCAGCTGGAGATCTGTTGTAATAGCAGGAGATCTCCAGCCACCACCTGGAGGTTGGAAACCCTAATACTGGCCAAGGCAGGTTTTACATTCAAGCTGCAGATTACTGCTTTAACCCTCTTGGGTGAAAAACTTCTTAGATAGGGTTGCCAACCTCCAGGTACTAGCTGGAGATCTCCTGCTATTAAAAATGATCTCCAGCCGATAGAGATCAGTTCTCCTGGAGAAAATGGCTGCTTTGACAATTGGACTCTATGGCATTGAAGTCCCTCCCCTCTCCAAACCCCGCCCTCCTCAGGCTCTGCCCCAAAAAACTCCAGGTAGTTCTCAACCCAGAGCTGGCAACCCTACACATTCATGTATAGTCAGGTAAGGGAAATTTTATTTGCTAAAGTAAGATTTAAATATACATCCACCACAAACCGCCCATTTTTTAATGAAGTAGCAGCAACGGTACACAAGAATCTTCATGAAAGGTTTATTTGTCCTAAGAATACGTCCTAAGAAGTATGCACAAGTACGCACAGAAGATACCAACTTGAAGACACCATCATCCTTCCCCATTAACAGCTTTTGGGTAATGACCACCAGTGACTGTAATGGGGTGGAGAGATCATAGTGCCCTCCAATATAGTGTTTCCAGTTTATACACATATATTGTGCTTCCTAAAGCAATTGTTCCAAGGCATGTATATAATTTCCTATGAACTGGATCCCGCCAAGGATCTGCACAAAGGGGGATTGTTGGCAACCCCCTCCCCCTTGTGATGCAAAACCTCCAACTGTCTCCAAACTATTTGGATGGAGAGCTTTCCCCCAGGAGCAGTACTTTAGGAGGTAATTGAGACTGCAGTGGGAAGGGGAGGCAAGGAAGTCCTGCTCTAAAGATGGAAATCTCTTCTATCTGCAGAAATCTTCTGTGGTATCCAAGCCCATGATTTCATCAGTTCTGTCAGCACAGTTGCCAGTGAATAGGATAACAAGACTGATGTTCTGGTGGAGTAAGTGTCTAGGGCAGGGGTGGGGAACCTTTTTCCTGCCAAGGGCCATTTGCACAATTATGACATCATTCAGGGGCCATACCAGGTGTAGATCTCCTGGTGGGGGGGAGAGGCAAGGGTTGCCAGGTCTCCAGCCACCACCTGGAGGTTGGCAACCCCAGGGGAGGCCACACAGAAGGCCTGCGGGGTGCCCCCCCTCCCCCCTCCCAGGCGGAAGGGCAGCCAGCAGTGGGCCCGAGCAAACGAGGTGCCAGGGAGGCGCAGCCCACAGTTGATCGGTAAGGGAGGAAGGAAAACAGAAAGAGGAAAAGGGAGGGAGGGAGAAAGGGAGAGAAAAGGAGAAGGAAATGGAGAGAGAGGGAGAAAGAAAGAAAAGGACGGAGGGAGACAAAGACAGAGACAGAAAAAGAGGGAGAAAGAGGGAGAGAAAGGAGAGTGACAGAAAAAGAGGAAGAAAAGAGAGAAAAGCCTTCCCCCCCCACACACACACACCCGCTGGCCCCACGCGACCGGGCCCTAGCCTCCCCTGCCCACACACACCCGGCGGCACACAGAGCCCGGCGCGACTGGGCCCCAGTCTCCATGCCCTCTCCTCCCCAGACTCCACAAAAGGCCCCCCCCCCGAAGCCCAATCGGCTCATGCATGCATGCTCTGCCGCCGGGAGCCGCCAGCCTCTTTCCCCCTCCCTCTCGCTGCTCAACAGCCGACAGTCGGCGAGAGGAGGTCCAAAGGGCGCCGCTGTAAGCCGTGGTGCCAGGAACACCCTCTGGGAGGGCCGGCCTGCGCCCCGCCTCTGCACCAGGGTCCCAGAGCTCCCGAGGGCCACAAAAAATGTCCTCGGGGGCCGCATATGGCCCCCGGGCCTGAGGTTCCCCACCCCTGGTCTAGGGGATGGAACAAAACGAAGAAGAAGAAGAAGAAGAGGAAGAGGAAGAAGAAGAGTTGGTTTTTATACCTCGTTTTTTCTCTACCTTTAAGGAGTCTCAAAGTGGCTTACAATCACCTTCCCCTCTCCACAGCAGACACCTTTTGAGGTAGGTGGAGCTGAGAGAGTGCTAAGAGAACTATGACTGGCTCAAGGCCACCCAACTGGCTTCATGTGGAGAAGTGGGGAATCAACCCCGGTTCTCCAGTTTAGAGTCTTCTGCTCTTAACTACTATGTCACGCTGGCTCTCAGTCCTGCAGAACTGTACAATATGATCTGGGTATAAGAAACAAATCCAACTCCTCCAATGAAGTTCATGAGCAGTCTAAGCCTGGTTTCCCTGCCTGCAAATGTTTCCTCATGCTTCAGTGTACAGTGCTTAAATTAACTGGGATATTGCGCTTGGTTGTACACAGATCAAGCAACTCTTAAAAAACACTTTCCTGCAAAATTATACATTCTATGGAACTTTTTAGAATCTAAATCTTTTCTTAGTTTTTCCTTTCATTTTGTATTCACTAACAAGTTAAGTGTTCATTAAACAGAAAATGTTTAATCAAATCCCCTCTATGGATTCAACTCACAGGTCTTAAATATTGACACTGCAAATGCACATAGTTAAGACGTCCAAGATTTATATGGATTTCAAAAACAGTAGTAACTGTGCACAGTAAACTGGAAGCATTCAGATAATTACCAAACACTGCCTTTAACAACGCCGATGCTTAAAAAACCAACACAACCCTCAAACTGAAGACGGTGGTTTTACGTGGATTTATTGCCGTTCTTCAGAACATTCCAAGCAGATCAAATATGCATTCCTGAAAATGTAGCAGCTTCTCTCTATGACACAGTATTCAACCCTAATTTTCAGAACCAAAGACACACAATAGCCCCGTTGTTAGGAAAGGCAGAAACAAACAACAGCAGCTGTATCTGGATCATAACTGTCAGGTATGCTAATGTCACCGAGCCAGACAGCCTCTGAGGACCTCGATGCAATTAAAGTATGACTCAGATACAGTTAATAAGTTGCTGGAAAGAAACTGGGGTGAGGGGAGGTTCAGATGTCATACGAATAAATGAGTCCCTTCTTTTTTTTTCTGGAATATAAAGCAAAGTTTTCCTCTAGCAGACTGTACTGAACCACATTAATATTCAAGGTGGGCAAAGGTTAAGCACTTCATTAACAACAAACAGAATCTGAGTACGTTCAGTATGATTACAGACTGCAAAGTATAGTTCTTATTCTAGAAAAAGTATGAATCACATTTTTTTCCACTTATTTCACAAAGAAAGAATTCCTTCTAACAGGAGTTGCTGTGCCAGCCCCGAACGGTTGTGGGCTCCTCCTGCCTGCCACCCACGTGAGACCAGTGAGGAGACACAATTTCTGCCACTCAGAGATTGGGAGGGGGAGAGAATTTTGCTTTTAAATCCTAGAATCTCTCTTCATATTTTGGGATTATACCTTGTATGCAGGAATCCCCTCCTTCCCTCTTTCCTGGCCCATCTTTGCACTCGGCACAAACGTACCCTCAACAGAAATGTTCAGGAGGGCATTTTTATAAAGGGATTAGAATTGCAATATAATGGAACAGTCTAGAAAGGCACTTTTATAGGAGATGATTGTAGTCTGTTGCAATGTTTATTGTAGAAATCTTGCTTTTACTACTTTCACTGCATTGTCTTCTACCTTTGTACCTACCCACTCTCCACATTGACATTGGTTATGGTAAGTCATGCCTTACAGTTTCCTGTTTTTTTCTTTTCTTTTCTAATTCTCTCATCCAAGTCCTGTTTGCATTGTTCCTTGGGTGTCTTTTGCTGTCTGATTGAATTGTTTGTTGTATTTTGCGACCCTCTTTGAGTCTCAGGGAGAAAGGTGGACGATGAGTGAAGTAAGTAGATAAATAAAAGTACGGTAATTACATTTCAACTGGAATGCTCTTTCAGTGCTGCAAATAGAAAGGCGTCTTCTGGCACATTAAAGATGAGCTGATTTACTGTGGCATAAAGATATGTGAAATTAATTGCTGGATGTGAATTCATTATGAAGCTTGACTACCCAATTAGGGCTCAGTCACAATTATGGGGTCCTTTTATGTTACAGATGTTAAATTGGCTTGGCACGTCTAGTGAAACTGCATTATCACTATAACTGTTGTTGTATGTAAATGGTCATCATTAATTTATCTTTAATGTACATTTTAGCCTTGCATAAAAATGTTGCAGGCATTTAATTGCGTTTTGACTTTACTGTATAGAGGCATGGGGGGGAGTAAACTATGAGCAGCTACTGAGGATGATCTTCATAGTAAAGAGCCAGCATGGTGGAGTGTTTAAACTGACAGATGAGGACCTGGGAGACCCAGGTTTGAATCCCCAATCTGCCACCACAGAAGCTCACTGTCTGACCTTGGCCCGTCATTCTCTCTAAGCCTAACCTTCCTTACAGGGTGGCTGTTGGGAGAATAAAATGGAGGGGAGGAATGGAATGGTAAGCCAGTTTGGGAGTAAAACTGAGTATAAATATCCAAATATGTAACCTACACTTGGCAGATAATCTTCTTCTCTTCTATGACACCTATACCCTGGAACTGAGGGAAGGGGGCATGACCCAAGTTTGAATCCCCCCTCTGCCATGGATGCTTGATGGGTGACCTTGGGTCAGGCACTCTCTCTTAGCCTAGCCTACCTCATAGGGTTGTTGTGATGATGGGGAGAATGGTATTGTAAGTTACTTTGGGTTCCCTTTGGGGAGAAAAAAAAAGTGGGGTATAAATAAAATAAATAAATAAACTCTAATCCACAATATTTTATTCCACAATAAATCCGTTCATCTGTAAGCTGTCACAATACTTTAATTTAATTTTGCAAAAACAGATTAAAGGAGCAATCCTAAACAGATCTACTGGGAAATGTCCCACAATGTTCAGTAGGGTTTACTTCCAGGAAAGTGCCTTCAGAAATGCACCCTGATAGCCTATCGCTCCAGCTTTCAAAGCTGTGTTCATTGTTAACTTTGCTTACAGAGTAAGGGAATATATCTTCCCTCTTACTGAGGATATCCATTGAGTACACATTTATCCTGCCCTTCCTTCAAAGAGCTCCAAACAACCTACATGGTTGTCCGGTCCTCATTTTAACCACACAATTACGCTGTTTAGTAGGTTAGACTGAGGGAATATGTTGTCGAAGGCTTTCACGGTCAGAGTTCATTGGTTCTTGTAGGTTATCCGGGCTGTGTGACCATGGTCTTGGTATTTTCTTTCCTGACGTTTCGCCAGCAGCTGCTGGCGAAACGTCAGGAAAGAAAATACTAAGACCACAGTCACACAGCCCGGATAACCTACAAGAACCAATGAGGGAATATGATTTGCTCAGAGTAGGGTTGCCATCCTCCAGGTACTTACCTCAAAAAGAAGAACTTAGGTTGTTAGAATGATAGTGTTCTAGCAAAAACCACCTATTATAATCTTAATCAAGTTTCAAAATCTAAGTTGCAAGTTCTGAGGTTACCACCCTCCTGGACGAACCTGAGGAGGAAAAAACCTCCAGGTACTAGCTGGAGATCTCCTGCTATTACCACTGATCTCCAGCTGATAGAGATCAGTTCACCTAGAGAAAATGGCCACTTTGACAATTGGACTCTATGGCATTGAAGTCCCTCCCCTCTCCAAACCCTGCCCTCCTCAGGCTCTGCCCCAAAAATCTCCAGGTATTTTCCAACCCTGAGCTGGCAACCCTAGCTCAGAGTCATCCAGTGAGCTTCACAGCAGGAGGGATTTGCATCCAGGTCTCCCAGATCCTAGTCCAAAATTCTACACTACACTGTCACTCGTTAGATTACTTAGCCAATTAGATTATTCCTTATATGTTGCATGGCTGAAGGCAATGCTTCTAAGAAAACCTGCAAAATGTTGAGGATATATGGCTTTTTATACAGGCCTATGTCTATAACTAGCTAAACAGGTTGCTAAATAGGCACTTATAAAAATATTATGGTATTTCAGATGAGGTTTGCAAGATTTGGTGACCTCAGCTTTCCTGGCATTATGAAGCGTACACTGGCAGAATACAGGAATCTCCGAACAATTAAAATGTCTTTCAGTAGCCGTCTCTCAGGATCCATTTCTGCTGTGCACACTCAGTTTTGGAGAACTCCTGTCATAGGAGGCAGCTACTGTAGAATTATAAAAAAGTTGTCCTCTTTCTCTGCAGTCTGTTCCCCCCCTTCTCTCCTACCACTGCCTCTGGAATATGTAAAAATGACTTAAAGATGGGAGGGAAGCAAAAGAATATGTATAGAAAGAAAAAAGGCAGTTTATTATTCCTTTAAAAAAAAAAATCATACAAATATGAGAGCAGCCATGGTTCAAATGTGGAATATGTACAAAGGGGCAGCAGTTCAATCTTTGGCTAGTTAAAGGATCTCAGTAGAAAGGGGTGGAAAAGACCCTTTTCTGCCTGAGGCCCCAGAGAGCAATTCTTCCTGCTAAGAAAATAGAACATTCCAAGCTAGACAGACTAATGGTCTGACTTAATGTAAAAAAACCTTTCTATACAACATGCCAGAGTATCTAAGGCCAAGCCATTCTACTGATCTAATTCCCTGGAAGCAGCTATTAAGACACTTATAACAGCCTGAACTTCAGTGTAATGTCCTAGAACGAGCCCTACTTAACTGACATAAGAACTCTTCATTTGATGAGACTTTACGTCACTTGGGACGTTTTAGAACACACAAGCACAATGGGAGACGCCTCGTCCCCAATGTTTACGTACTCGCACAACACACAGTCGTTCGGAAAGTCAGCCAGTGAAACCCAGGATGGGTGTCAAATATGAAAAAGGAAAAAAAAAGAGTTCAGCATACTCACCTGTTCAAGTGTTGCTTGCCTTGGTTGGGTATAATAGTATCAGGTTCAAAAATGAAACCTGTTCATAAAGTGAAGAAGAGAGGACAAAGCACAAAAGTGTAGGTGTTTTAATAAGGGCGGCAGCGACAACCTTCCAAATCTGATTGGTACTCACCTGCCTGTAAAAACAGCAGCATCACCAGCCAGGGCTCCATGGGAAGGTCAACTCGGTGTGATGCCCACCCTCTCTCGGGCACACTCATAGCCTGGCTCTCTATGTTCGCCCTGTCGTTCTGCTGTCAAACTGAGCCACAGGAGTGGGTGTATATAAAAAATCTTCCTAGGCCTGCTATTCCACAGTCTACCCTCAGAGCTAAATATATATCTCTATGGCTAAAGGTGAGGCACTTCTTTTTTGTGCTCTGAACACTTACTACTCAGAGCCTAAGGAAGTCCCTTTAATTCTCTAAAGATGCTTTGCTTCGTTCTGCCAGCGGGGCTCAGAGTGCCTCTGTTTGCATGTCGTCTTTTTGGGAGGGGCTGCTTGAGGGGAATTAGACTGGCACGGTCTCTTGGACAGGTTTAGATAGCAAAGCCACTGAGCTAGAGCTCCTTTCCTAAGCTGTTTCCATAGAGTCCCCAAATGACCCCTCCAAGCAGTTTCACCGCTGAAGTTTTAAGAGCTGCCTGTTGCGTTCTAACTTATATAAACTTGGTCAATTTTGAGCAGATAGGCACTCTTTTAAATGGCAGAGTTCAAATGGTAAACTCCTTCCTCTAAATCACTGAGATGTTTGCAAATTAAGATACAGAGATGGCTCAAATCGGTTGGGGGGGTTCCTCACTTCCTTAAGGGCACATTATTAATATTAGTACTTTTGAATGAAATGTTTATTTATTAAACATTCATTTATTTATATCCTATCTTGTAACTCAAGGAGACTCACAATTCTAAATTAAAACCACACATAATACAGTAAAATCCCATTATCCTCTTTCTCCGAGAAAATATCTGCAGCTCAAATAGCTTAATGTGGCTTTAAAAACTAACAAACTTGTGTCCTGTTCCAATAAAGGGAGACCTGCTTGCAGACTGCTGAATTGGGAACTGTACACAAAAAATCAGAGGTGAATCCAGAAGCAAACTGCTAAATGCATTATACTTACAATGTAAAGTTATATCAAGGGGACAGATCTGGCACCGAGAATAGATCTAGGGTATTAACCACAATAGTGACCTGGAAACTCCAAGTGCAGTTTGTTGTTAGATATGCAGACTGGGCATTTCCTGCTTGTAAGCATCTAGGGACATATGCCTGATGTAGTTGAATAGAAAACACTGGATTACATGGATCCTGGTCTGATTTGCAAGGCACTTTTTATGTCTTTCTTATATAACATGGCTGGGAGATGAGTATCCAAACCCATCCTCTGGCAATGAAGATATGAATGCGCATATCTGCTTACCATCTTGGGTCACTAGTCCATGCTTATTTTTGAACTGCAGGTTTAAAGCTTTATTTTAGATATTTAAAGATGTATGAAATGCAGATATATACATTGTCTGGGATGTACATTCAGTTTTAAAAGAGCATTCCCTGGCTTTAGTGACATTTACACATAGCACAAAAAAAAGCATGCAAGAATTTTAGTGGCATGTGAAAACAGTTTAAGTGTCACTTTAATATATGAATGTCCATAGGAGAGAACCTACCTTAGTTACCCCTTAAGACATTCTAATCACATCTTTGGACTCATATTCAGAGATAAAAGAATGGATCTTCAACTTTTCAAAGCTTGCTTGTGATTGGAGTGGGATTCGGTATTGCAAATATGGAACCAACAACTGGTGGTCTTTCTAGATTAATTGATCCATTCTAAATGGCTGCAATTTCACATAAACAAAAATTCTCAAGCAGGAGTAAGATAATGCCTATTACAGTGAGAATTCTTGAAATGTACCCCCTTTGTGGTGGGAGAAACTGCAGAGTCCCATAATACTTCTTGACTTCTCTCTAGTATGAACTAGGTTAATATAGACATTTCCATAAGGAAGATGAATTTTAGATTAACTCAAACTGTACGGTGCGTTTCATTTGCTTTCTAAACACGTTAGCAAAGAACTATGTACATCCACACTTCTATGGCATGCTTTAGAGCGTGGTTTTAAGCTGTCTGAAATAGTTTATTGAAAAATTGGGTTGTTAGCAACAATGCTGTTGGGAAGGCAAACACAAACACTTGTCCAGCCAGCACTGATAGAGGGGGATAAATGAAGAATTAGAGGGGGTATATTACATTTTTTTTGCTTTGGTCAGACCCATAGAGTACATATTAATTATAATTATTATTCACCTCCAGCTGAAAACTACAATAAGTCTTCTTCAACCCTATATGGTAATGATGGTGTAGTTTATTGGCTAGGAGAATGAGTAGTGATCCATTGGTGATCCATGAACTAATTACATGGCTTTAGGCAAGCCATTGCCAGCAATTATAATGCTGGCCTACCTTACAAGGCTGTTATAAGGCTTGCAGCAAGATAATGCATGTGAAGTGCTCTGAACACTGAAACACTATTCAAAAGCCAAGCATTGTTATGAGGATCTTCATGTCCAGGCAGAATAACAAAGGTCCTGGCAAACTCTTTCTACTCTTGCTTGATCCTGAAATATTCCTTGTCGTACTAATTGTTATCAGAAAAAAACCCTACAAGTTCTAGAAACTCTGAAGACAGAGAGATAAAAATGGTCATTTTCTCTCTAAGGATGGAGGAGAGAAGTGTTAGATTTAAATGGAGATATTTACACATATTACACTTCATAACAGCCTTTTGGTTCAGAGTTAAATACATAAAATAAACTTACCTGGACCTTACCTTTTGGGTTTGAAAGAAACTCATGTTTGAGGACAAGGAGTTGGCAGTATATGAGTACAATGGAACGGAGGTCACAGTACATCAAAGACTGGTTTCAGAGTCCAAGGTAGCTTCACCTAGAAGCTAACAAAACAAAAAGACAGTGTGAGATCCCTGCAGACTTGGCTCAATACTTGTATTTGTACTTACACTCAGAGGTGTTTTTTTCATGTGGGGAAGGGAGTGCCACCCAATGGCAAGAAAGACACTAAGTAGGAAAAAAAGTTAACGGAACCAACTGGGCCACAGGAGCACAAGATGAAACAGCAAAGGTGAGACAACAACAACAACCCAAGAAATGCTCACACGGAGAAAGCAAACCGGGTGAGAAGGGGGGAAGTGACAAGTATTTTTAAAAAGCTAAAAACCACAGATGTCAAAAAGAGGCAGAAGGGGGAAAGAAGAAGGGCTTATAGGTTTTAAAAAAATACAAAACATGAAGCAAAAAGACACAAAGTGAAGGAGAAAGAGACAAGAAAAGCAGGGGAAGATTGGTCATTTACTGTGGAAAATCCTGACGGGCTGCTGCCCAGAGCCCAGCCCCAGCCCCAGCCCCATGGTGGGGCCAGCAAGGAGGAGCATGGCGACACTCGGCTTCAACCCGTGAGAAGAACAGACACAGCGGCGCTCAGCTTCATCCTGCCACCCCGGGTGAGATGTGGCCATTGTGAAGGAGGAGGAGGAGGCGCAGGGGGTCGCCTCCTTTCGCTTCAGCAGGCTGTGCAGCCCTCCATCAGGTGAGGCGGATGTGGCCGCGGGAGAAGGGCTGTCGCTTTCCCAGGCCTGTTACCGCCTCCGAGTCTACTCTCAAAGAAAAGTCACTGATGGGCCCACTGCTACTTACGGTGGTCCTCTTCTTTTGAGAACTGCCCTGAGGGCAGGGGAAGCAAGTGGGTGGTTGCTTGGCAACACATCTGGGCATTCTCCGCCCCACCGCCCTCCAGAACCGCTCATGCAAACAGAGCTCATCTTATCGAAGCCAGATCAGCAAGGTTTCGTTGTGTTGAATATATTGCATGTTTACTTAATAATATCTGGAAAGTTAATTTTGAACCGAACATTGGATTTAACAACAAACGACAACCATTCAGAGCATGAGTTGGAAAACCAGGAATGTGCCGCAGGGTCACACAGTTATTCATACGGTCTTGTGTTAAAGCCAGGGTTGCCAACCTCCAGGTAGTCAGCACAGCTAAACTTAACATACAATGTAACTAAACACACTATATACACTACCATATATCAGTGCTAGTTGGCCTGATTCTGACAAGAGAAGTGGTAGAGAGATTTTATTTGTTTTGTTATTTGTTTAATTGATTATTAAAATATAAACTATATACAAACTATATATACAAACACACTATATACACACTATATACATACAATGTAACAATACAAGTGGATTGCCAAGAGAGATTTTATTTGTTTTGTTATTTGTTGAATTGATTATTAAAATATAAACTATATACAAACTATAAACTATATACAAACACACTATATACATACAATGTAACAATACAAGTGGATTGCCAAGCTAAAACATATACATATACAGTGACTATACAATTGTAGAAGAAATTGTGTCTTTTCTTCTACACCATTTCTTCTACAATTGAGAGAGACTCTATGTCTTAGCTTGGTAGTGTATATAGTGTGTTTAGATACATTGCATGTTAAGTTTAGTAGCTTTATAAATCTGTGCACTTTGTATACACTTCGCTCCTGTGCTGGTTTCCTCATCCGCCCGATATTAGTACAGTGGTGCCTATTTCTCCCCCAACCTCCAGGTAGTAGCTGGAGATCTCCTGCTATTACAACTGATCTCCAGACGATAGAGATCAGTTCACTTGGAAAAAAAAGGTCGCCTTTGGCAATTGGGCTCTATGGCATTAAAGTCCCTCCCCAAACCCCACCCTCCTCAGGCTCCGCCCCCCCCCCAAATTTCCTGCCAGTGGCAAAGAAGGACCTGGCAACCCTAGTTAAAGCTCCTGCCTTCTCATTACAGTGGGAAAGGCGGACTAAAAATATTTTAATAATCAATTAAACAAATAAAATCTCTCTAACCACAATTTGCTTCTCTTGTCAGAATCAGGCCAACTAGCACTGACAGGAAACTGCATCCAAACCATGGTTTGAAACCATAGTTTGAAGCAGGTTGGAAAAACATGATTTAGTGACAAAACTGTTTACGGTCAGCCCTGGTTAGCATTTGGATGGGAGACCACCAAGGAATACCAGGGTTGCTGTGCAGAGGAAGGCACTGGCAAACCACCTCTGTTAGTCTCTTGCCATGAAAACCCCAAAAGGGGTCGCCATAAGTCGGCTGCGACTTGACGGCACTTTAAACACACACATAGTAGGCTCAGCTCAAACATTATGACCAGTTAAAATTAAATAAAAGAAATCCTCTGTATTTGATGAAGTGAGCTTTGACTCATGAAAGCTTGTGTGTGTAAAGTGTTGTCAAGTCGCAGCCAACTTATGATAACCCAGTAGGGGTTTCAGGCTAGAGACGAACAGAGTTGGTTTGCCAATGCCTTCCTCTGCATAATGGCCCTGGAATTCCTTAGGGGTCTCCCATCCAAGTACCCATTAGGGCCAACCCTGCTTAAGCTTCTGAGATGGAATGAAATCGGGCTAGCCTGGGCCATCCAGGTCAGGGCCATGAAAGCTTACATCCTGGAAAATGTTGGCCTTTGAGATCCTAATGGACTCACATTTTGTTATACTGCTACAGACTAACATGGCTCCCACCAGAAAAGAAATCAGTTTTGTGAGAGGTCAGGAGGGAGTGGAAGGAACATACAGCACATATAACTGTTCTGAATTTTCTCCCCATTTTCTCCCCACTTCTTAAAGAAAAACAATAGTAATGATTACATAGGATAAACTGCAAGGATGGGAACATGGAATATTTACCACTGTCTGGTGACCTTGACCAGATTACTCAAGCAGCTGTTTAGACCCAGGGTTAGGCAGTCCCTCATGCTACTTTTACATGTCCCCGGTTGCAGTCTGAAGCAGCAGGAATAGGGCTGCCAGGTCCCTCTTCACCATCAGCAGGAGGTTTTTGGGGTGGAGCCCGAGGACTGTGGGGTTTAGGGAGGAGAGGGACTTCAATGCCATAGAGTCCAATTGCCAAGTTGGCCATTTTCTCCCGGTGAACTGATCTCTATCAGCTGGAGATCAGTTGTAATAGCAGGAGATCTCCAGGTACTAGTTTGAACAAATTGGTTCATTTAAAAATTATTTAGAAGAAGAAGAGTTGGTTGTCATATGTTGACTTTTTCTACCACTTAAGGAAGAATCAAACTGGCTTACAATCACCTTCCCTTCCCCTCCCCATAACAGATACCCTGTGAGGTAGGTGAGGCTGAGAGTATGTGACTAGCCCAAGGTCACCCAGCTGGCTTCATGTGTAGGAATGGGGAAACAAATCCAGTTCATCAGATTAGCCTCCGCTGCTCATGTGGAGGAGTGGGGAATCAAACCTGGTTCTCCAGATCAGAGTCCAGCAATCCAAACCACTGCTCTTAACCACTACACCACACTGGCTCTCCCAGTGATGGTGGGTAGGTTGGGGAGGAAGCTTTCTTCTCTGCTACCACCACACCTGCCCAGTGTGTACGATTACGTTCTTCCTTTTCCCTCCCAGAAATTAGTGCCCCTTTTGTTAATTATGTGGAAAAGATAAAATTGGACTATATCTTGATCCAACTTGGATGCCACAAATAAAGCAAAATCCAAAAGTGATCTGAGCTCCATTTTTTCCACAATGGGTTGGATCAATTCCAGTTTGTTTTGTCTGAGGACGCAAACAGGGAGGTTTTGTTTATGCTTTTTTTAGTTTTTGCTGTCTGACATAATTTATTATCAGGAATGTTTTAAATGTCTTGGCATGTGTCACATGCACCTTAAAGCAAGCAGATTTTTAAAAAATAAATATTGATAAAAATATGAAGGATACTTTTTATTTATTTAGCTGAAATTTTAAGTGACTGTTAACAAAATGTTTGTGTTACATTTCATGCCACTGCTGACGGTTGTTTTTGGAAAACAACGTATGTCTCGGTGCACGAGCCAACACCTGCCACTTATATTTGTACCATATTAAGTGCAGCTACAAAACGTTCGCATTGCTGTCAACATTTTAAAAAATATTGATTAGAGCCAGAACTGTTTAGTAGAGAGCGACTACTAGATGTTGGTTCTAGGAAACCTGGGTTCAAGGCCCACATCTGCCAGAAGGGGTCACTGTGTACCAGTGGGTAAATTGTCATCCCTCAGCTTCAGTTAGGTATTTAAACTCACTCAAGAAGCTTTTGTACTAATGCAATGGAAATGTAGACTTTTAAAAAACTTTTGAACAGCTGACCCTTATGCCATCTCATTAAATGTTTTTGAAACTCCTCTCGGTTCCAGAAGAAGAAGAAGAAGAATTGGTTTTTATATGCCGACTTTCTCTACCACTTAAGGAAGACGCAAACTGGCTTGCAATCACCTTCCCTTCCCCTCCCCACAACAGACACCCTGTGAGGTAGTTGGGGCTGAGAGAGTGAGACTAGCCCAAGGTCACCCAGCTGGCTTCGTGTGTAGGAGTGGGGAAACAAATCCAGTTCACCAAAAGCCATTTACTGTGTGCTTTTTTGAGAATACATTTAAATTGCCCTAGAATTCACAGAGCCAGTTTTGTGGTTCAAATGGAGGTAGCTATGTTAGGTATCCTCTGAGAGGTGGTGGAAAGGAATAAGCCTACCTATCAGATCACCTTTCAGCCCTGCTCAGAAACCAGCAAACGGGAGACTGTGGAAGCTTCAATAAGAAGTCTCTTTATTGCTTCCCACTGGGAGAGAAGACTTAGGGATGGAGACATACACTACAAGACCTACGTGAGCCCCCCTGGAGATGTTGGGGGTGGAGCCTGAGGAGGGTGGGATTTAGAGAGGGGAGGGACTTCAATGCCATAGAGTCCAATTGCCAAAGCGGCCATTTTCTCCAGGTGAACTGATCTCTGTCGTCTGGAGATCAGTTGTAATAGTGGGAGATCTCCAGCCACCACCTGGAGGTTGGCAGCCCTAGACTCAGAATATGTGATTGGCCTCAAGAAACCCAACGAGCTTCCATGGCAGAGTGGGGATTCACACCTGGGTCTCCCAGGTCCTAGTCCTATGCGCTAACCACGACACCAAATGCTGCCTGTCAATGTTGATACGAGGAAAGACACGGGGAATCCATGGATCACACAGTGTACTCTGTGGCTCCTTTCTGTAGCCATGGGGTGGCTGGGTGAGCCTGACAACTGGTGGGAGGGTTAGGTTAGGGGAAATTGGGGTACAGTGGGCTACACCAGCTACATCACCAGGTTTTCCCCAGAAGTGATGTAACAACACAGCCTACGTCGCTGTGTTTTAGCCTTCCACCGCCACTCCGAGCAGCAGCGGGCAAAGCAGGCAGCCCTAAGGGTGGCGGGTGGGAGATGGGTTTGTTTCGCCCAGCGTCCCCATGATTACATGTTTGCCTTTCCAGAAGAAAGGAAAAACCAACATTGGCATTTCACCTACCCTCAAATGCAACTAGAGAGGTCAAAGGTCAGATTTCTGTGGATGTTGTGTCAACAAGTCATCATTGGCCCAGACTCAAATGTTGCCATATTTTTCTTCCTGTCCTACTGTTTTAAAAATGATTGGCTTTAGACGGCTTTCCTAAAACAAACATGTACAAAAGCCGCTCTGAGCCTGGCTTTGGCCGGGAAGAGCAGGGTAACAAATGGAAATAATAAATAAATAAATAAAACTGTTCCATGTTTTTAAAAACAAAAAGACGCAGTCAGATTAGAAACAGAGCTCTAATTCTACATCCCAAGCCCCATTAAAAAGATTTTTTTAAAGCAGAGTGTTCTGGATAATCAAGTCTTTCCAGCGTGTCTTCCTAGTTCTGGCAGCTGGATAAAAAGATTGGGGAGGGGAAGGGGGGGAAGTCCCTGTTGATATGATCAAACTCCAACTCTTATTTTCTTTTCTAAAAGAACTCACACTACCCACCTATTACTGCCCTATAATTCATTTCATCCTGTGCCCCAGCAACAACATAGGTTAACTTCCACACTTTTAGCACATACAGCGTTCCTTGGATAGCAATGAAAGAAGAAGGATCTTCATTCATTCTCTCAGCTGGATGGAAAGAAGAGGGGGAGGAGAGAGGCCAGCATGCCAATTGGCAAACTGCCCATAACAAACATCCTGTCCACCCCTTACAGAAAACAAGGCAGTCAGAAGGGTTTAAAATTAGAAATGCTCTGGCTGTCCTATTTAGATGTGATTCAAATATATAATTTAAACGTTTTAAGAAGGGACATTATTTCCTGGGATGACTTTTCTATGTGCCAACAGAATTAGAAGAATCATCAGCCCCTTTCAGTCATTATGGTCTTGGCATTTCTACCTTGTGTATCAGTGCAGCACACTGCTTGTGATCCTCCCAATAGATGCAATCATCCTTTGAGGTGAATGGGGCAATGTCCATATTTTCAATCTTCAGTATATGCAAACATGTACCCTACGGTGAAAATACCTGGAGTTTTTTGGGGTGGAGCCTAAGGAGGGCAGGGTTTGGGGAGGGATAGGGTTGCCAGGTCCCTCTTCACCAGCGGAGGGAGGTTTTTGTTTCGGATCCTGAGGAGGGTAGGGTTTGGGGAGGAGAGGGACTTCAATGCCATACAGTCCAATTGCCAAACTGGCCATTTTCTCCAGGTGAACTGATCTCTATCAGCTGCAGATCAGTTGTAATAGCAGGAGATCTCCAGCTAGTACCTGGAGGTTGGCAACCCTAATGTACCCACAAAAACTCTTGGGTTCCATATCTGTGTACTAAAAGAATCATTAGCCCTTTTCAGTTATTATGATTTTGGCATTCCTTGTGTACCAGGAAAGCACGCTGCCTGTGATCCTCCCAATACATGCAATCACCATTTTGGGTGAACAGAGTAACATGCATATTTTCAATCTTTGGTACACACAAACACATATCCACAAAAAGCATGGGTTTCCATTTGTGTGTACTGGGATTGCTATCCTGAGAACACTTTCCTGGGAGTAAACCCTACTGGATAAATTGGGATTTACTTCTGAGAACACCTGCTTAGGATTGCTCTCTAAAACTGGAAAATACATGTGTTACCCCTTTGAAGGGAAGCCCAATTACTTCCCTCTTCTGATTTCCTTATGTTGTCATGCACTCACTGGACTAATGTCTAAACTTTATCAAGACATGAAGCTACTATTTATTTTATTGCTAACTTCTTTTATAAAGGTAAAGGTAGTCCCCTGTTCTTTTATACCCCACCTTTATCACTGAGTCACAAGACAGATTAAAAAATATGAAAAGCAAGTCAATCAGACAGCAAAGCCCTCCAATAAACAATACAGTAGGAGTAGAAGTACAGAACTGGGAACAATACAAATGAACATTTGTCTGAAGCATGACATATGATGGAGAAAGGGGGTCTGATTGAATTGCTTTTCACATTTTGCTTTTCATATTTTAGAATTTGTAATAGGTCACAGTGAGGAAGGTGGGCTATAAATGAAGTTTATTAATAGTAATAGTAGTAGTAGTAATAACAACAACAACAACTTCATGTCATGCCAAAGTAAAAAAGGGACTGAACCATACAAGATTGGCAATAGACTACAATACTATCCCTTTTAGAAGTGGTGCTGTTCCATTATACTACCATTCTAATCCCTTTGTAAAAATTTCCTCTTGAACATGTCTATTCTGCAAAACAATAGTGAGGGGAACCCCCTGAACACCTCAGGCACGCTGTCCCACAAGGGGGGGGGGGCACCACAGAGAATGCACATGAATGAGAAGTTGCCAATCTTGCCCAGTTGCAAAAGGCTTCGCTCAGGTGAGTGAAGCTGGCATGGCAGGACACTATAGCAGGATAGGTTGTCCTGTAGGTATCTTGGTCCAAGGCTATGAAGGGCATTGTAGGTGGTAACCAGAACCTTAAACTGAATCCAGTAACTGATTGGTGACTAATGGAGTATCTGCAGAATGGGTGTGACAGGAAGATTCGCTCTGTGCTGGATAATAGCTGGGTTGTAGCAATCTGTACCAACTGGAGTTTCCAAATTGTCTTTAAGGGCAGACTCACATGGAGTGCATTATGATAGTCTAGCCTCATAATAGCCATAGCATGGAGTAAAGAAAACATTAAAGTAGCAATTGCTGAATGGATCAATATGTGTATGCGGCTAGAATAGTTGGGACAATCCTTTCATAGTTGTCACTGATTTATTTGAGGGAAAGGGGTGGGACAGATAACTCCCAGAAAAGTTCCTATGGAGTCATAATGAAATAGTCCAGACCCTTGCCAACTAACTAGACACTACTTCCACCTAGTGGAAAACAGAAAGAAAGACAACAGGGGCTGGATCCAACCTTCTTTTCCTCTCACACTCCCTCTACACCTTGAGATGAAAAAATTCTAGAGATGTTTAGAAACTTGAAGAGGAAGAAGGGAAGCAAGTTTCTCACCATATTTTTTTTAAATTGCAAATGTGTATATATAAGCTTACGTAACACAAATGTATTTGTCGCCTTGCTAGGAACAAGCAATCGCTGTGGCCAAATTTTATCATGCTGGGCTCCTGTATACCATCAAACACACTAATTTGGGACTATTACACATTATGAAGTTAACAGAAATATATTTGTCTACACTACCAAAGAAATGTAATTGCTTAATATGGTTTTTGCTTTTCTTTTTTTGCATATGTCCTGTATGTCTACAGAAGCATGAACCTCCAGGGGAGAGTCTCTGTTGGCTGACTTGTATGCCACCTTGATGGCATTAGTTGTGTGTGTGTTAAGTGCTGTCAAGTCGCTTCCAACTCATGGCGACCCTATGAATGAAAGTCCTCCAAAATGTCCTATCTTTGACAGCCTTACTCAGATCTTGCAAATTGAGGACTGTGGCTTCCTTTATTGAGTCAGTCCATCTCTTGTTGGGTCTTCCTCTTTTCCCACTTCGTACTTTTACCCAGTGCGAAAGTGTTTGGGCAGACACAGCTTTCCCTGTGTTGGGACCTTGAAAAAAAAACACAATTTGGGATCTATCCTGAAAGGGAGGGTCCTATGTAAACAGAATAATAACAATCTTTTGACGTCTAAGTTGTGCAGTGATCAGTCTTTCTTAAGTTGCGGGTCCGGAAAGAATGTGGGCAGTACTACATAGTGCAAGGTATGAAACCTCGACACCACCTTGGGTATGTGGTGGAGGCTAGTATGCAGAACCACCCTCTCAGAGTGAAACTTAGTGAATAGTGAATCATGCCTTAAAGCTCTTAGATCGCTGACCCTCCTAGCAGAGGTAATTGCTACCAGGAATGCAACTTTGTACAACAGGTAAGCCAAATTGCATGTTGCCAGAGGTTCTAATGGCTAAGCCTTTAGGCAGGTTAACACCAATGTAAGGCTCCACTGACATACTGGTGCCGTAACTGGGGGAAACAAATTATTCAGTCCCTTGAGGAATATTTCACAAAAGCTGTTAGAAAACAGGGAGGCAGAGACAACACCATCATGGAAAGCTGATCATGCTGCCAGGTGTACCTTGACCAAGGAGTTAGCTAACCCACTGTCCTTCAGCTGCAAAAGGTACTCAATAATGGACAAGAAAAGGGATTAATTCTTTTGGGTGTGGCCTATGCCACGAACCTTTTCCATTTAAGATGATATGTCCTCCTGGTAGAGGCTTTTCTGGCCACCACCAATACGTCAAGCACCCTATCAGAAAAATTAGCTGTGGCAGTACCAGCCATGCCACTAGATGATGGAGTGACTCCAAATCACGATACAGGACTGGACCTATTGACAGTAAATCTGGGAGATAAGGGCAACGCTATGTACATCCCTTGAACTAGCCTCAAAAGTGTGAGGAACTTCGGCCTTTTTGGCCAGAATGGAGCTATGAGGATGATGGCAGCGTGATCCATTGTCACTCTCTGTACTACCCTGTGTATTAGAGGGATGGGTGGAAAAGCTTACACTAGTGGGCTGCCCCAATGCAGTTGGAAGGCGTCTCCCAAGGATCGCGGATCCGCCGCCCTCTGGAGCAGAAGGTGGCACACTTTTTGCTTTCTTGAGTGGCAAACAGATCTATAGTTGGTGTGCCCCAACAACGATAGAAAGTTGAGATAAGATCACTCACAGTGCCATAGGCGCAGAGAAACTATCTACACGTCCTCTCTCCACAGCAGTGAAGAGAGAACTGAAAGATGGCCCTTCCCTCTGTCGTGTGACCATTTAGGCGGAAACAGCCATTGGCTGAGATGGGAAACGAACAGAGGAGGAGGGGAATTGTCCCTTCTAGAAGCTTTCTACGTGCACAGTTCCCATGTGGGACTGCACAGAGGACACGAAGATGAATATACTGTTACCCTGTCCTTCCTCTGAGCAGCTCAGGGTGGCATTTCTGTCAAACAAAAGAGGAAGTGTTGTGCGTAAAAGCTGCTATCTTTTAATCACTTCTGTGCTCTTCACAACAAGTCACAACCCTACAGTTGGGTTTCCCTTGTGGTTTCTATATATTAAAAGAAAAACAGAATAGAAAGCATCCTTTTCCTCACCACAAGTCACATTGTCAGCAGCAATAGAATTTGCAAAAAGTCATGGTAAATGCTAAGTTCCTGTACTCTACAACAATAGCCTCTTATAGTACATTTCCAGTACAATCCTAAATTCTTTCTTTTAAAGGTTTAGAATGGAGGGTCTTCCCGTCATGGGGATGTCATCTGCCCACCTTTGTTTGATGGGTAGGTTTCGGCAGGATTGATGTGAACTCTAGGGCTATTGCTATGCTCTCTGCACCTTGCTGTGTGGTTTGGTTTACTTTCATCTCTTTTGCTGAGCAAACACAGGTTACTGGCTAGCTCCACTGGAACTGCTTCAGTGATGCGTCATTGTCAGGGGCTTAGTACTGGTTTTGCTTGTGCGCATCATAAACATGGTTTATAGTTCAACATTCAAGGAGGGGGGGGCGTATTCCTATACCAAGATCTTGTTTCTTTCTTAGTAACTAATTCCATCAATTAATTAACATTTTTATATCTGCCTTTTCTCAAAGATCCCTTTTGCAGAAAAATACAATGAATGCAATAAAATCATAAAAATATATGCATCACTATAAATAACAGCAAACAATAAAGTAAATTACTTTATATTTAACATCAATTAAAATATTCTTAAAATAATATTATTTCCATTGCAGCCAATTGTCTTATATTGTCTGTATTTGGGGTCTATCTTTCTCCCTGAGATTCAAAGCAAATTGCACAGTGTAAATGGATCCGTTCATACAAAGAGACATATAAAAAGCACAACATAGGTCAATGCAATCAATATGAGGGGACACTGATTGAGCAATGTACTAGGACTGGGATTACTAACATCTGAATGAGCACAGCATAATAGGCATGATACTGAGTGTGGATATGTTGAAGAAACATCAGTAGAAAACAATCAAATGACTACAGGGTAATATGTCCAGCAAACTGATATGTTCTATACAAGGTGGTATAATCCATAGTCCCTTTCCATTTATAAAGTGCTTTTCTGAACTAGTATGTTATGTTGTATCCCTATTACCTTCACAGAAAAGTTCTCCTGACAACTCCATTTTACATAGGTTGCAGGGTGTGGGAGCCTTCCTGACCTCCTCAGACAAGCCATTCCACAACAGAGAAATCACATGTATGGGCAGTTCTTGATCACCTGCCAATGAGTGGAGCTATTGTGATAGAACATAGGAGAACAAGCGGTCCTGCAAATATGAGGGTCTAAAGCCATGCAGGGCTATGCACATGATAGTACCTTGAATTAAACTCAGTAGCTGATGGGCAGCCAATAGGGTTGCCAGCTCCGGGTTGGGAAATACCTGGAGATTTTGGGGGTAGAGTCTGAGGAGGGCGGGGTTTGGAGAGGGAAGGGACTTCAATGCCATAGAGTCCAATTGCCAAAGGAGTCATTGAAAGGGGAAGTGATTTCTATCGGCTGGAGATCAGTTGTAATCATGGGAGATCTCTAGCCACCACCTGGAGATTGGCAACTCTAGCAGCCAATGAAGTGACTGCAGATTGGGTGTAATGTGCATGCCCCTTCTAACTCCTAATAATAACTGACCTGAGGCATTCTGTACCAACTGGAGTTTCTGGGTTGACTTCAAGGGCAGACTCATGTAGAGTGAATTACAATAGTCTAATCCGTCTTGAGTCCCTGTGAGAAAGGCAGACTAGAAAGAATGTAAATAAATAAATAAATAAATAATGTTGCAGCTCCATTCACTTGGCTCTCCAGAAGTATCGCTGGATCTCACAGAACCCCTAGACTCTTAACTGAGTTACCAAGAGTCAGCTGAATTAGCAATTTCCATCCAAGATGATAAGTAGAAAGTCCTTCAAGGCCTTCCCAAACTAGCATTACTTTCATTTTATCAGGATTCTGTTTCAATTTTTCCTCTTTTTAGCCATTTAGCCACAGAAATCAGGCAGTGGTTCAAGACTTGTACTGCATCACCAGGATATTTGGACAGAAATATATGGAGCTAGATGTCATGAGCATATTGATGACACCCATTTCCAAAACCACGTATACTTTTTCATAAGAGTATTACATATAGCTTGAATAGTAGGGGGAATAAGACTGCACCCTGTGAAACTCCACAAGAGAAGTCCCACACTGATGACAACTGGTCTCCGATAGCAATGCTGAGACCAGTCCATAAGGAACAATTTAAACCATTTCAAAGCCTGATAGCTACATCTGCCTCCAAACATCTCAATAAGATGTCACGATACACTGTATGAAAGTCTGCAGGTAAATCTAGTAGGAGCAACAAAGAGGCATGGCCTTTGTCTACATTCAGACAAAGATCATCTACTGAGGTTACCAGCGCCATCTCCATCCTATATCCTGGCCTGAAACCAGATGAGCTATCCCAAAATATCAAAACCTCCCATGCATAAATGGACACGGTTGGTCTGCCACTGTTCTCTCAATCTCCTTGGCCAAAAAGGGAAAATTAGAGAAGGATGATGATCGGCCATATCCTTTTTTTCTATAGGGATGGCTTTTTAAGAACTGTGCAGATAATCTTGCTTTTAGTTGCCAAGGTGATACACTGAGTCAGTGACTGATTTATGATAGACACCAAGGGTGCATTAATTTGATCCTCACATGGTTTCAACAGCCAGGATGGTCAGGAACCCAGAGCACAAGTGAAGGCTTTCATAGATCCCAAGATGCTGTTGACATCCATCATGGTTACTGGGTCAAAATGGTCCATGGGTGGAACAGAGAATGCATTAGACATATCTTCTGACTAAGCAATGTTACAACCATCATCCAACTATGAACATATTCAAGAGATTTTATCAGCAATTTTTTTTTGCAAAAGCACCACAGCTGATTTCCTGTTCCCAAGAAACTAGAGGCTCAGATTTAGAAGTCAGCAGATATCAAGATATCTTAGACAGGTGGGATGGTTGCAAACTAGCTGACACAATGATGACAGATAAATAACGTTTCTTCGCTGCTATCACCAGTGCTTCATACGTCTTCCAGGGAACTCTATATCCCCTCAAACCAACTCCCTATTGAAGGGGATA
The DNA here is from genome assembly GCF_029931775.1 of Euleptes europaea. NCBI lineage: Eukaryota > Metazoa > Chordata > Lepidosauria > Squamata > Sphaerodactylidae > Euleptes > Euleptes europaea. The sequence goes on from NC_079323.1 coordinate 31,704,273, forward strand.
TAACTGCTTTCCAATAGTACAGTCTCAGAATTTGGACTACCAAGAATACCTTCAAGCGCAGGCTTTTGTATTATTTTTTTGTTTCTTACATGACTTACATTCAAGACATCTAGACCCGTGCCAGCTGTGAACTGGGCCAATTGCACTGGCAAAAGAAAAAAACTGCCTAACATTCCAGTCACCCAACCTACTATGTTGGAATATTTCTCTTCTGAAGGAACCGAGTACTCTATAATCCCACATTTTGCCATAATATGTCACTCCCATTTTCAGTCTGTACTCTGACAAGCATCTGGGGACAGTTAAATTAACACATAGTTAAACTGTGGAACTCCCTGCCCCAGGATATGGTTATGGCTGCCAACTTGGAAGTCTTTAAGAGGGAAGTGGACATGAACATGGAGGAGAGGGCTATTCATGGTTACTAGTAAAAATGGATACTAGTCATGATGCTTACCTATTCTCCCCAGGATCAGAGGAACATGCCTATTATATTAGGTGCTTTGGACTACTGGACTTGATGGACCTTGGTCTGATCCAGCATGGTTCTTCTTATGTTCTTATGATATTATATCCCTGTAACTCTAGTGGTTCCCACACGTTGATGTATATTGTACTATTGTGACCTGTTCATCTGTTACCAGAATATGAATGATTACAATAACATAATATCCAGCAACGTCTGGATTCAGTCTGAGTCGGAGCGACAATGATTTCCTTAAGATTAAATGGTAACTCAATAAATACCAACAAAGGCTAGGGAAAAAAAAAAAAGGTCAGCACAAGATGAGAGCTAAAATGTAATGACAAAATCAAGCACACACTAATTGTTGGAGCATTACATATATATAAATTCTAGAAGCTCACCGGAATGAGAAGGAGCAGCTCTTTGTGACACAATAGTCGCTAGAGGTATTGTACTGATCCTGAGAAACAGTGTCAAGGTCTGAACACAGGTTACACTTTTTAAATTAAAAAGCAAAGACAGCTCATGTTGGCATAACACAATTTTGTCCCCAAATGCAGCTGACATTTAATTAACACTGCAATCCCAATGAAAGTTAAACTCTAAGCCCACTGACTTAAATGGATTTAGAATTATGTAACTAGGATTGCGGCGTGAGTCCCACTGGCGCAAGAGTTAGTCATGACTTATTGGTTCCATTCCTTTCAATGGGATATGGAGGCAGCTCTTGTGGAACTGTTCCCCGAACAGTGGCATTTCCCTCCAGTATGAGGAGCCTTCTGCTGATACAAAGAGGTGCCAATGAGCCTTTCATATCAGCAGAAGGGCTCCTTGCCCTGGAGGAAAGTGGCACTGATAGTGGAATGGTCTGCAGATCCAACCCATAGTCACAGCTCACTACAGTTGGGTTGATGCAATTAGGTATGCACCACTTCTGTTGTTCGAAAACCCTTTCCGGTACTGAAACAGCAGCCACAAAACACACACACCCTTTTCAGTTGACAGCACTACAGATCTTGGCATTATAATTATAGCAACGTTTCGGTTTTAAGCCATCTCCACCCATACCGTTCCCTTCTTGAAAACAAAAACATCATCTGCCTCTGCCCCTCCTGATAGCAAATTGTGAAGACCTTTGAGGTCTTCATCCTCATAATTAAGATACTGGGTTGGATCCAGCCAGCTTTTCTTCTCCATTTCACCAAAGTCCGTTCCTTACTCCAGCCTGTCACACCTGCCTTTTGTCCATGTAGGCCCCATGACGCCCAGCATAGTCTTTTTTGTGATCAAAGGAGATGCTCTCTTTACTTTTTCTACAGCAGAAAAGCTAATTGTATCCAAGCCATTGCTTGAGGAACCTACTTTTCTTAAAGGGCTATTTCCATTGTGACAGAATGCCTACATGAAGGGCACTTCTGTGGGAATTCGGTGATGGGCAGAGTGGCCCTTACATGCTAACGTGAGGAGGATGCTGTCCTTAGAAGCTTTTTAGGAAGGGCTGTAGTTGTTTTATTTTCTGGGGCTCTTAAGAGTAGAGAGCCAGCATGATGTAGTGGTTAAGAGTGGTGGTAGTGGACTCTAACTTGGAGAACTGGGTTTGATTCCCCACTCCTCCATACGAAGCCAGCTGGATGACATTGGGCTAGTCACAGTTCTCTTAGAGCTCTCTCAGCCTCACCTACCTCACAAGGTGTCTGTTGTGGTGAGAGGAAGGGAAGAAGATTGTAAGCCGGTTTGATTCTCCTTAAAAAGTTAGAGAAAATCAGCATATAAAAACCAACTCTTCTTCTCAATGGTGCTTGGGCTGCAGGCCCCTATTAGAGGGGTTGTTAATGGATTTTCTTGACTTGTGACCCACAAGGGAAAGACAGAGTATCAATATTTTAATACATAATAAATACACATCCTTCAGTTTCATGAACATTGTGAAATGCTGTGGCGTGGTTAGAGGAAAGCAATCTGTTCTACATATATTAGGAAACAAATTTACTGTCCTGGAAGCAACATTTTAACAACATCTGAAATGTTCTTAAAATGCACTGAAATGCTTAATGCCAAGCTAAACTAATACTTACCAGCTGTTCTGGACATAGGTAACTATTTTGTTCCTGTGCTATTCAAAATGCTTAGTCTATTATTACCTTAACAATTAGACCCTGGCCTGGATGGCCCAGGCCAGAAGCTAAGCGGGTTACCACCTGGATGGAAGACCACCAAGGAAGTCCAGGATTGCAAGGCAGAGAATGGCAGTGGCAAACCACCACTGTTGGTCTCTTGTCTTGAAAATCACATGGGATGGCTGTGAGTCGGCTGTGACTCGACGGCACTTCCCACCACCAAATAATGAGATCAGACCCTATATTGATGAATCTCACTATGTATTCCACACCTTTTGAAACACTGTAGCATAGAGATTTGCAAGACATGTACCAGCTTTTCATCACTGATGCCAGATCTCCAGCTACTGGGGGAGGCACAACAAAGAAACACCCTGCTGAAGACAGATCACACCAGTCTCTTTATCATCTTTTTAAAAATTGAGGTTTTATTTTTTTTTCTTTAGGAGGAGAAGGAGAGAAGGGTTTAGGGTTACCAGGTCCCTCTTCGCAACCGGCAGGGTATTTTGGGGGTGGAGCCTGAAGAGGGCAGGGTTTGGGGAGGGACTTCAATGCCATAGAGTTCAATTGCCAAAGAGGCCATTTTTCTCCAGGTGATCTGATCTCTATCGGCTGGAGATCAGTTGAATTAGCAGGAGATCTCCTGCTACTACCTGGCAGTTAGCAAAACAAAAACAAGGGCACCTCCATGCCTATACCTTCAAGGTTTGGAAATTAGCACGGGTAAAGGTACACAAATGCACGGAGCCAAGTTATAGCATACAAGTATATAATACGTGATGAAGCCAAAGGACAAACAATGTGTAACAATTAAACCTAACAGTGTGTGACTAATATATACATTAAAGCACAAGAATCACAGTGTAATTTCACAGGCAAAAATGTCCTCTTCTTAATGTTTCAAAGATGATCAGTTTCATAGGATATCCCATAGGTATAAATCCAAAAGATGGGGGACGGCCGTTTCACCTTGGTTTCTTCAGCCCCATATATATCCTATATATAATTATTACATTAAAATGAATTCATGTCTATTTAACCATTAATATTAATTGTATAAAAAATACATACATACATGGCCAATTTTGAGCAGCAATATATTGATAATAATAATCCATTTTCACATTATATCATTGGTTTTCGACGTTTTATAGATGATTTGGTCTTCATTTTTTCAGCTGATATTGATTTTGAAGCATTTATGGCTTGGCTTAATTCATGTTCTACTATCAAATTTACAGGGAAATGCGACAGTAACGCCATACCTTTTTTGGATACGTTAGTGTATCGGCGTTCACACAACCAACTAGCAGTTCGCATTTATACTAAGCCGACTGATCGGAATGCGTTGTTGCATTTTGAATCACACCATCCTAGGCATTTACGGGAAAATCTCCCCTATGGACAATACATCAGGCTTAAAAGGAATTGTACAGATGACCAGGATTATCAACAGGCAGCTAATAGATTATCAGATGCACTTAATAAAAGGAATTACCCAGCACACACAATTAGAACAGCACGTAATCGTGCACAAAAGATAACCAGACAGCAATTACTTTATCACAATCAAAAACCAACTGTTGCTGAGCCAAGGCTTACCTTTGCACTCCAACATACACACCTTTCAGGGCGAATCAGTAGTATTATCAAAAAGCATTGGCATATGCTTTCGAGCATTCCCGGATGTGAAAATATGCCTCGATTTGGGTATAGAAAGACCACCTCTATAAAAGATAGGTTGGTACATACTGACATAATGCGAGTATCAGAACCTGGAAATATGAGTAGGGGTCACTTTAAATGCCATAACTGTTTGGCGTGTAGTTTGTGCTTGGAGGTGAAGGAATTCCAGCGCACTGACAAACAATTTACCTTCAGGTTACTTAATTTCACCAATTGCAACACCAAAAACTCTGTTTATTGCCTTCTTTGTCCGTGTGGATTTTTATACATTGGTTCCAGTATTAGACCGATTAAAAATAGAATATTGGAGCATCGAACGCGCATACGCGCAAAAGTCCTCACTGCCCCGGTTGTAGACCATTTTGTTTCCGCCCGCCATTCGGAAAACGATCTCCGTTTTTTCGTTATCTGCCATCTTAAGGGTAGACATTATGATAGGAGAAACACAGAAAGAATTTTAAGACAGAAAGAGGCATTTTTTATCCACCTTTTTGATTCTGTTAAACCTAGAGGCTTGAACCTTGAAAACGATCTTTCGTGCTTCATATAATTTAAGTGTTATACGGTAGCTGTCAAACAGTAGGTGCTGCTCTGATAGAGTATATACGGTAACTCTGGAGAGGGACGCATGCTGGAGCTGCAGATTAACACCTGTTTTGTATTTAAGTGTAAGTAATGAGTAAAGGACTTTACCACACTAGTATCCCAAGGGAACCTGTTGACATTGCTGTGGCTTAATATTGTACCTTAGTGGACTTTGTAATATATTGGAATACTATGGAATAGATGTAAGTATGTATTTTTTATACAATTAATATTAATGGTTAAATAGACATGAATTCATTTTAATGTAATAATTATATTTAGGATATATATGGGGCTGAAGAAACCAAGGTGAAACGGCCGTCCCCCATCTTTTGGATTTATACCTATGGGATATCCTATGAAACTGATCATCTTTGAAACATTAAGAAGAGGACATTTTTGCCTGTGAAATTACACTGTGATTCTTGTGCTTTAATGTATATATTAGTCACACACTGTTAGGTTTAATTGTTACACATTGTTTGTCCTTTGGCTTCATCACGTATTATATACTTGTATGCTATAACTTGGCTCCGTGCATTTGTGTACCTTTACCCGTGCTAACTACCTGGCAGTTGGCAACCCTAGAAGGGTTAGAGGTCAAAAGGAAAAAAGGAGAAATCAAGAAGCTTTGCTTGTGGGTGGGTAGCTGGGAGACAAAAGGAAAAACCCTGACATATATGGAGAAGTTAAAGTCTCATGTTGCAAACTGGGGCTAAAGATGAGGTCCTGAGCTCAAAATCTATTCAGTGGGTAGAAAATGACCGGATTGTGCTGTTTCAAATACACTTCTAGACATGACCAAGTTGGGCCAGAGGAGACCCCTCCTCATCAAAGCCCCCTACAGACAGAGAGGTCACACACCAAAACAGCAGCAACACTCTTGTCCTTATCAGCTGACTAAAGCATACTACAATTTGCATTGTATAAGCTTAAGGGGTTTCCTGTTTTGCTACTTTCCAGGCATCACTATATTATTCGTTTCTGGTCTTGCTAACCATCTTTCTCATCACAGTATGCTTCCCTGTTTGATCTAGTCGGGTTAGTGAAACTTGAGGCTTGGGCGGGGGGAGTTGCGTTCTGAGAAGTGACGAACGACGGCGCATGGGTTGCATCCAGCTTCCGATAGACTTACCGGCTAAGTGTGGGTGTCCATTTCTTCTTATCTTTTTATTATTTTACCAAAATATTTACATCCTTTTTGTTTTGGTTCGAGGAGGCTTACAATAATATTTCCCCTTTAAAACATTTTTTTAATCTATTTGCACTTTAAAACCAAAAAATAATAAACCCCAAATCTATCCCTTCTCCCTCTTAAAAGATGCCTTCAGACTCCCTCAAAAGGCCTGGCAAACAGGCAGGACTTGCAGCATATCGTGGAGATCTCCAAGGAGGGCCCCCCCACACCTCTTCAGGGAGCCCATTCCACAGAGCCGGAGCCATGATGGAAAAGGCTCGGGCTCAGGTTGAGACAGCAAGGTAGACTTCCCCTGACTATGGAAGATCCACTGATTTAGCAATTTGTAATAATCTCTTTTCCTTTCTGTAAATGTATTGAAATGTATTAGGACTGCAAGGGAATAGCTTGTTGCTGGACAGGGTATCTCTGTGTGTCTGTGTGCTAGTAATTGGGGCAAGAGTCACGGAGGGTTACAGTGAACCATAACAAGAACTGGGTAAAACTGTTCCTATACTGCCGCCTCTCTGTCTGTATCACAATCAGATATGCCCTAAATGTTGATGGGCTGTCATATCTTGAATTTGGATAAATATCCCTCAGTATGATCGGGACTCAGAGATTTCTGCCCATTAGGGCCTCTGGGTCGCAGCTGCTCCAAATAAATAACTGTTTCTTGAAACAATGGTCTTGGGTCTCTCCTCCCACCCTGAACCCCCGTTTACCGCAACAAGGTCAATGCCAGGTGGGCTAGCCAACAGATGGATGCGTGATGACCATAGTTGTTGCACAGAGAAACATGGAAGGATGTGGATCCTTCATACATGTGGATCCCAGGTCATGAAAGGCTTTAAAGGTTATAACCAGCACCTAGAATTGAACTTGGAAACAGACTGGCAGCCGATGTAGTGGTTTCAAAATGGGCGACATATGTTTCCCGGTGTGTTGTGTTATATATACATTGTATGTTATAGGGGGTCGCTTAAATGTACAAAGCCATCTTGAGTGTGCAGAAGAAGTTTGGGCTGTTTGTTGAGTTTCAGTTGTAGAACAAAAGTTTTTTTTTTTTTTTTTTTAAACCCTAATCTTGCACAGAAGACATATAGCCAGTGTTGGAGAGCTCCCCATTTCCACCCCAGCAGCATGCTAATCTGAAAACAGGCAAATGAGATGTAGTACTGCGGCTCGTGCTGTTTCTGCTGTCTCTCTTTCTGCTGATACAAGCTGCAAAAAAGTACTGTTGTGTTAAACTGAATCACTGTGTAGAGCAGTTCAAGTGGTGAAATCCTGAAAGTGGAGTGATAACAGTATTTGCCCAACCAATACACTGCTGCTGAAAACACACCGGTTTTGAGCCTCAGGGAATAATTGCATACATTCTTCTGCTCAAGTTCTGAAAGCCTTTACCGATATTCCCTTTCTTTTGTCGCACAATCAACACACAGCAGTTAATCACTTGTTATGAGGGATCCACAGGAGAGCCAGTGTGAAGTAGTGGTTAAGAGCGGCAGACTCTAATCTGGTGAACCAGGTTGGTTTCCCCACTCCTACACATGAAGCCAGCTGCGTGACCTTGGGCTAGTCACAGTTCTCTCTAAACTCTCAGCCCCACCTACCTCACAAGGTGTCTGTTGTGGGGAGAGGAAGGGAAGGAGATTGTAAGCCGGTTTGATTCTCCTTAAAAAGGTGGAGAAAGTTGGCATATAAAAACCAACTCTTCTTCTTCCTCCTCCATGTAACTTTTCTCTGGGGGAGGGAGGCTATCTTTTGGGTAAAGGCAGACTATAAAGGGTGATAAATGAAACATATAAATCACATCTATCCCCACTCAGTTGAAAATGTGATTTTTCTCCCTCTCCAATGAGTGCCGTCATAGCTGATCCAAGTATCACCTGAAGGCTACCTGTGGATATATCATGGATACCTTTTGGACATGATCCCCCACCATCTTTCATGTCATGTGCACAACTCCCCCAGCTTTTCTTCCCCTTCCCATCTCATATGTTTGAAGGATATTTTTAAAAATATTTTTTCTGCACCATTGCTGGCCCTCCCTGTGTAGGAGTTATCTACACAGGATCTGCAATCCTGGATAGCGTCTCTGCCCACCAGCTCATTCTGTGCTTTCAGGCTCACTCTGAGGGCCAAACTACACATTACGATTGCCAATGTGTCGCCTCAACCTGACTTTGAACAAATCAGTAACAAGCCACTCTGCTGAGAACTCCTTCCTAAAGTGCACAGAGCCCTGACAGGGTCACAGGATTCAGAAATAAGGGGCTTCAGACTTCCCCCGTGTTGTTTTCCTGACCTGAAACAAACCTGGTGGGGAGTTATTTGTCCTGTTGAAGGGCTGCACATATAGCCTGTCGGTACACATTAAGCCCCCCAGTAGGGTAAATAGTGCCTCCTGGGGCCATTTTGCATTAGGAGAATGGCACTGAGAGGAGGCTGAAGCCCCTTCTCCAGCAGTCCCAATGTGAATGGGGGCTTCGTACAATTGGCATATTAGTTGCCCTCCCAGCCATTTATTTGTAGGCTGGGGTTACACCCATGGACAATTGCAAGTTAGAACAATCTGCTTAAGAAGGTAGTGCAGGGGTCCCCAAATTGGTGTCCGTGGGCGCCATGGCACCTGCCGACACCTTTTTTGGTGCCCACCAAGTGCTTTTAGGAAGTGGGTGAGGCCAGGTAGGACTTTTGCCCATCGAGGCTTCTGATGGACTGTGCATATTTTTTTAAATGTTGCCTTGGTGGCAGCTGACACCACAGCACAAAGCTCTGCACTGTGCAACTGAAGTTAAGCTGTGGCAATCATTTTGTGGCTCGCTCATCCTCCTGAGGCAGCCATTTTGTTGCGGCACCCACCATGCCGTGACAGAATTCCAGATATGCCCATAGGCTCACAAAGGTTGAGGACCCCTGAGTGAGCGCATCTCCTTAAAAACAGATGCATCCGCTTTGCCTTAGTAACCACTGTTTGCATTAAGGCAAAGTTATCCTCTTCCACAGTGGCCCCTGCTTAATGAAACCAGGAACAAAGAATTCGAAAAAGGAGATGACATTAAGCTTCTCATCTGAAATGATTCAGAATAATCTCTCAGTAAAGCAAGCTCTTTCTCTCATAAAAGCAAGCACGTGTAACTCCAGTAAAAGTCATGAGCCTTTGCTCAGGTTTATTTTTTAAACAAACGTTTTAGTCCAGAGGACAAGAGCTTAATACTTATACAAAACCAACCAAGTCATGTAGTGCACGGCATAAATAAATAAGGGTTTTAAAAGTCAGATTTTTTATATATATAGATATATATGATCAAATTAGAAATTAAACAATGAAGTGGGTGTTCCTTCTATACGTAGAAAAACAATCCTGGCATCAGTTTGCAGGAATTAAGAAGGTGACGGATGGTTAGTGGCCTTTTCGCAACAAACTAGGATGGCAAAGGTGGGGTGAGGAATATGGAGCACAAGAGGAAATATAACAATGTTATAAACTATACGGAAATACCACAGTCGCTGAATCTATGAAAAAGGCTGCATTGGTTCATCTCCTAATGGGTCACAATACATATACTGCCAAAGTTCACACAATCACATTTTCTTTCTCCTTCTCTTACGCTGTTCTCTGCCTTTGCTTAGATGCGGGGGGTGGGGATCAGTACTTTGAGGTAAGACAGGCCAAAATTGTAGTTTTTTTAAAAAAAAGTTAAACGCTTTTTAAAATCCTTCTGACATCTGGCAAGAAAAAGCTGTCCCTGGTCAGTTGGCCTCCAAAAGTCTTTTAAGTCTGCAGACCATTTAATTTCCATTGGCAAGAAACGCACGCTCTGTAAAAACAGATACCTGACTAATTAAAAGGAAGGAGGGGGAGAGAAATCAAATATGGATGCCAGAGGCTTGAGCAGCAATGAAAAAAAATATCCTGTTATGCCACCCGGTATGCTTTTAAGAGTGTGAATTCCTTCCTGTTAGTACGTGCAGCCCAGATGAAGAGGGCAGCAGCCATGAACTGCAAAGGGGCAGAGACGCAGGCGAGGCAGAAGGACCAGCCGAACTGGCCCTGCACACCCTCGGGAGGGGGCAGCTTCTGGTGGAGCAGCTCGATTCCAGCCACGTAGCAGCAGACGGAGCCCAGCGTGCACAGACCTGGAGAAGAAACAAAATACCAGGGGGTCATCCTCAGTAGCATCCGATTCTGGGCTCCCCATTGTTAAAGGTAAAGGTCCCCTGTGCAAGCACCGGGTCATTCCTGACCCATGGGGCAACATCACATCCTGACGTTTCCTAGGCAGACTTTGTTTTATGGGGTGGTTTGGCAGTGTCTTCCCCAGTCATCTGCCCTTTACCCCCAGCAAGCTGGGTACTCATTTCACCGACCTCAGAAGGATGGAAGGCTGAGTCAACCTTGAGCCGGCTACCTGAAACCAACTTCCGCCGGGATCGAACTCAGGTCGTGAGCAGAGCTTGGACTGCAGTACTGCAGCTTACCACTCTGTGCCACGGGGCTCCTGCAGACCATTTAAGACACACATATTTCAATACAATGCAAAAGGATCGACTGGGCAAGAGGAACTCACCTGCTAAGAAGTGGAGGACCCCAGTGGCTATGGCGGGGTACAGACTGCGGCAGGCACAAGCACAGAGCCCGATAAGAGCCCCAAAGCACATCAGGCCGAGGCTGACAAAGGGCAGGAGGAACTGCAAGCGCCACAAGTCTGAAATAAATATGTATAAATTAGAGATGGTGATTTTTTTTTGTAATTCGTAGATCCCATTCAGGACCTTGATTTATTAAAACATCTATACCCTACCTTTCTTCATGGCTCAAGGCAGCTTACAATACAGAACTAAAAGCGTCCAATTAACAATAACAACCAAAACTCACTCCCAGTCTCCTAAAACGCCTGCAGCTTAGACTGCATTAAAACCTGTGGAGAGTAAAAGAGCCTTTTGGCGTCTACTGAAAGTTTCTGAGGACAGCACCCCACCCCACCTCCCCAGGGAATTCATTCCAAAAAGTGGGAGTGATTTCAGAGCAAGCACGGGCCTAGTCGATCCCAGGTGGGCTACCTTTGGTGAGGGAACACCCAGAAGTGGGCAAGCTGAAGACCACAGCTGGCGTGAAGGGACATACAGGGAGCAGTGCATTCCCACGCTGTATTTTATGGAACTCTTGCTACCTCCCTGCGAAAAAGCCACGGTCTGCAGGACAACAGGAGGAGACTGAACTGAAATCCCAGGAACTTATTTGCCACACAGCCCAAGAATGGTAGCTTTTTGTCTATGCTAAGAATCACCGTACAAAAACATTGCACAGATTTGTACACAGGTTTAGACAGTTGCCTTCCCAAAGCTACTTTTTGTCCACTAAAGAAAACAAACAAACAAACCACTTACAGGTACGGTTCAGGTCACTGCCACTGTTATGATTCCCAGGTTCCTTGTATTTTTCCATGAACTGGTCTGAAAGGGAAAAACTGATGCACTTCGTCACTGTCTCACCTTCCAAAAGGAAAAGAAATAATCCCAATTAGGGTTTCATTTGATTTACTATCATTATTCATTGTCAGATTACCTGAAAGGTGGTTTTCTACCCGCTGCTTGACAATAGTCCAAGCCCACTTGATCTTTAGTTAAGATACAGGGCAGAGCTGGGCATACGTCTGAGTTATTCAAATACAAAATAGTCCATTTAACAATGACAAATATGAAATAAAAATGCTCTACCTGAGAAATGCTTCAGATACAAGAAAGACTCTGTGACACCTTAAAGAATAACAGGCTTATTGCTCTAGATGTACAGGGTTGGATTCCCCAGAGCCCCACCATAAGCAAAAGACACCTCCAGTTATACCAGGGAGGAGGAGGAGTCCTTTGAGCATGGCCAATGAGTGTGGGAAACTAGGGGTACAACATTCCAGGGGCCCATATAACTATGGGGGCCCAGAGATTTGGGCAAGGTGTTGCCAGGGGGCAGAAGTGGTATATCTGTTTTAATCAATTAAATTTGCATATTCTTCTGAATATGGGGGGTGGGAGGAATGCTGAGGGAATCTTTGTCTGAGCGGGCCTGTAGAGGCTGTCAGCATCCCTGCCTCAGTTTGCATCCAACTGCCAGCCATAGTAACCCCTGCAATGTATAAAATGTCCCCCGTTTTCAGGAATGGTTAAGGGGGCAATAGAGTATAGAGCAGGTCAGAGATAAGAAACAGAATCCCACTCACAGTTGTTACGATGCAAGCCGTAGTATTACAAATACTACAAATATTCATATTCTCAGCTTTAAAAAAATGCCCATACTTATAAATGTACAGGTCAACTATACCATGCAAACATATTAAAACACTATAAAGGTATAAAAGACAGGAAGAATGCCCTGAATCCGTTTCTGTTTCAGCACACACAGCTGTTTCAGTTCAAATTCAACTGCCCTCTGTTTGAAGCCACCAAAGCAAGAATCTCCCCAAACTTGTCTGGGAGGCAGTCCTAGAGCATGGGTGCCGCAGCCAAGAAGGAACATGCTCAAGCTATGTCAAATCGAATGGACTTCAGGGATGGGATGCTCAGGTTTGAACACAGAAATATTTTTGGCAAACCATGACATATTTCCAAACTAAAACTCAAAATAGATTCAGAAATTGGGTAGCATTCCAGTTCATCAATGCTAAAACAATTTATAAACCTGTAATTTAGATTGTACCTGGGTTTATTGTATCATCTTGGGAGGACTTAAGATAATGATGTATTCATGACACAGTCACCAAGATCTCACCTCTTTAGAGTTGTTAATCACAGCACGATGTTAAAACAGCTTTCTCTACAGGTGCAGACATCCTACCCTTTTTGACTAAGGGGGGGGGGTTCATTCAGCATTCCATAATTTCTCTCAAGCAACACACACCTCTAACCCTATTCTTTGACAGCTGTTCTTGAAGCTAGTGGAGTTATTCTTATTTGAAGGCTTGTTAAAATACTTCAAGGGTCAAATAATTTTATAGCCTTCAGAAGAGACCATGCCTAGGCAATGCAAGCAGTTGTTTATAAGATACAGTTAAGGTTTGTCTTAGAATAATGTGCCTTATAAGGAAAACTAACAGCCCTTTCCCAGTTGGGAAGAGTGGGACTCTAATAATATCACGTACTGTGGAACTTGATTGCATTCCCTTGCTTTTTACCCAGTTCCAAATGGTTTTTCCACAGCACAGAGACCCACAGACAGGGTGTGTCTTTTGCAGAGTTCTGCAGGACAGTGGAGAGATTAACGCATTAAAGGAGTGAGATATATATGCACCCATGCTTGGTGTTCATCTAACCTGTCAGAAGAGATTTGCGAGAGGAAGCTTGCTCAAATTGAGTGAAGTATATTTAGTGAGAAAAGGGAAGTCTAAAAATCTTTGGGGGGGGGAACACACCACCACCCTGCTGTGGTTCCCCCCCCCCCACCATGAAGGATATTTATTGTGCCTCCCCACAACATACAAAAATAACCACATGTGGTAAGGAGGGTCTTTATTAGAAAGGATGCTGGCCTGAGCGCCTCGGTGGAAGGGCGGGATAAAGATGCATTTGTTCCGCAGCACATGAAAACTCCAGAACTAGAGGTGCAAAACACGTTATGGACACCATGCGCTAGCTGCAAGAGCAGAAGAAACCCTAATTCTATTTATTTATTTGGGTTCTACCCTGCCCCTCCCTGACCAAGTTGGGCTCAGGGTAGCTTGCAACAATTCTAACAACAGACAAATACAATTAACACTCCCAGTAACTACTAAAATTCTGTTCCGTTGGCACTCTTCAAACAACAAAGTAGTGTGGGAACGAAGAGGGGAAGAGTAAAGGAAGGGAAGGGGGACAATTAATCTGATTAAGGGATTTAAATAAACAGTGTATAATATAACTAGAACAGGAGAGGGACAGGTATTCTATTCTATAATTCTAATAGCTAATTCTAGAATTCTAAAAGCTAATTCTATAGCTTTTTCAAAGGTCAACATCAATACAACATCAGTTCCACAAATTAGAAGGAAAGCTGTCTAGAGCTAGAGCTGTCTAGCTGCAATCCTATGCTACCTCACATTTGAACCAATGGGTTTAGACTGAGATAATTCTACCATAGGATTGCACTGCATAGGATTGAGAAGCATACAAGAACTTCTCCAGAACTAGAGGTGCAAAACACATTATGGACACCTTCAGCCAGCAGAGGAGCCTGGAAAGGAAATCTTTTCTAATGTAGTTGTTTCAATTGGGGGAAGTTGACTAAAACTTGCTGCGGCAGGTGGAATACAGTTGTAAATTCCACTTTCCATGTTTGCATTGAAAACCTCCGTATTTCCCCACATTCAAGTCAAAACAAGAGAAGAGGTGTGTTAAGTTCCCCTCATCCCAACTACTTTTTTACTAGAATATCTGTAATTAAACTTAACTCCAGGGGCTGAAGAATAAAACAGGAAACAAATGCAACAGAAACCATGGCTGTGCATCTCTAGTGGAAAGGTCTGTGTTCCCACAGTAACCCAAATTATTACGGCCACAGCGCACAACTGGAATACTGGACTGCTGTTGAGGATCATTGGCTTGCATGTGGAGCTTAAACATGTTGAACCAACATGATACCAAACATCAGCTAATTTGAAGCACAGTAGTGACTTAACAGGGCACACCAGGGAGAAAGTGGTTAGAGAACTTCTTTCGAACACGTTTACCTGGAGAATTGTACCAGTAAGAGTTTTCAGTCGTTGTGATGCACCTCCGCCACAGGCCAATGGTGCCATTCCACTGAAAGAGCGCATCCATGTACGTCTTTTCATCTGCATCTTCAGAGATGAATTCTTCCCAAGAGGCCTTGTTGGGTTCACTGTTATTTTCAGGAGGTGACGGGTTGCGATACTCATACCAGAAGTCCGTGCCAATGGAGGCTGCCATGTAGATGGTGGAGATAAGGCTGAGCACACAGGCAATTACTAGAGCAGTGGCGAAACGGTTATCCATCATGCTATTTCAACTACTGTTGACAATGGGAGAGGAAGGGGGAGGACAGAGTCAAACAACGACCGATAATAGCAGAAGTCGAATAAGGGCTCATGCCTTTCCAGCTATCCTTCAGCCCAACCCTCCCAAAAGGCACAAAACACCTGTCGTTTTCCTTTCCCCCTTGCAATGCATGTGTAATTCAATATGCAAGTAATGGAGGAACCTCTCTTACTTTATCATTCGGGCCACTAAAAACTATCTAAGTTGAAAATAAGAACAGATGGCATCGATGAATACGGAACAGCAATAAACAGCACACAAAGGTCAACACTGCCTAGCTCTACTGTGTCCCTCGGGAGATTTGGAGCATGCATGCAGTAAAAACAGCCAGGATAAACAATAATTCCTCCTGGGCTAACAGCCCAGCAGAGACACTGGTCAAGCTGACCACCCTAAGACACAGGAAGAAGCAACAGGCTTATATTGTGCTTTGCCAACAGTCTTTTCCTCACCGAGGATTGTGCATTCGGCATCAGTAAGGTCACAGGCTTTTTCTGCGGTATGTCCATTCCTCGGGAATGGCTTATGAGAAACGGGTGCAGCAGACACCTCCCCTTGCCACATTCAAGAAGGTTTGTAAGACTGCTTTTTCCAGAGGGCGAACCAGCTGGATTTTTACCTTGGCATGTTGGATTTTAACTGTGTATTTTAATTGCATATTGGTTTTAACTTGTTGTTTAAGATGTCTGCACACTTGCAGGGTTTTTTTTTTTTTTTGCTGTTCTTTCAGCCTCCTTGAGTTTGCAGAGATGAGGCGGGATGTAAATTTTTAAAATTAATACATGCCATGTATTTTGCAAGCTGCAAAAGTCCTTGTGCTTGTCTATAAAACTTTGTCATACTACTCAAGTCTAAAACTACACTTTCAAAATATTACCACGGATTCAATTAAGCACTACCTATTGAAAGGCGTAAGCTGCATGCAACAAAAAGTGACACAGTGGACCATTTCTATATTGCTTCAAGGTATTAAAAAAACCTGAACTCAGTAATCCCTGTAAAAGCCCTGTTTCAGGTGTGTCTTTCTTTTCATATTAAAATGTCTGAATTATCTTCACATTGCAGACGAGGGCTTGCCTGAAGCCTCCCAGCATGTTTGAAGCTGCTGAGAGCTGAACCTGTCGCTTCTGGCTCACGTTCTTAGCCACAGTAGGACACTGGCTCTTTCAGAAGTAAAATGCAGCAAGTTGTAGACAGGCCCACTATAAAGACTGGCCCACCATAAAGACTGGATAGCACATCCTTCCATGTTTCAAGCCCCACCCGCAAGTACCTTCTTTCTTTCCCAGGAGATGTGTTTCATGTGTCACAGCAATGTTCTCGGTACTTCATAATCCCTGACCTGCGAAACAAGCAAACTGCAAGTTAATGCAACATGCAGCGGAGCATTAAGCCGACCTAGCAGCAGGACTGGTTCTTTGAAAAAGAAAGTAAAAGTGAAGAACCAAGTGAAAGCCTGAACATTGACTGGAGCCTGTGAAGGCAATTTAAGGGAGTGCTTTAAAGAAGCCTTTGCAAAACAGCAGGTGGTTGAAGAGACGAGCACAGAGGTAAAGGGTGGAGGCAGCCCGAGCTTATCTTAATGCCCCAAAGACTGGAAGCTGATGTTACAAACAGGGCAAAATATGGAGATACCAGGCAGCACATCCATAAAATACATTAACAGTGCAACCCTAAACAGTGTTACACTATTCTAAGTCTACAAAGCTCAGTGGGGTTAGAAGGGTGTAACTCTGTTTAGGACTGTACTGTAACCACACAGTCTATGTATAGTTAACTATAGGCTAGACCCATTTATTTCAGTGGGGCTTAGAATGGAGTAACTTTGTATAGGATCACACTATAAGGTTTGCAACTACAATTTAACTGTATTTGAAAGACTGGTGGTGGCAGGACCTAAAGGGTAGAAGTTCAAATGGACGAAAATAAACCAGTATTTGTGTACCACTTGAGGATGTAGCCAGAACCAGAAATAAAACAAGTTACCCCCGGCATGAATTACAGGACCTCTGCAGAATGAATGTAGGCAGAACCATCTGAAACCACCAAAGATACTGGGTTCCCTCAAGACCACCATTTCCATGGCCCCTTAAACAAGTGTATAAATAAAACTTAGTTCCTGCCAACCTGTGTTTTGTCATATCCTGACTATTTATAGGTCATTCTATGCAATGGCAATAATGTTATTGGTTCTTGTAGGTTATCTGGGCTGTGTGACCGTGGTCTTGGTATTTTCTTTCCTGACGTTTCGCCAGCAGCTGTGACAGGCATCTTCAGAGGAGTAACACTGAAGGACAGTGTCTCTCAGTGTCAAAGTGTGTTGGAAGAGTAATATACATAGTCGGAAGGGGGTTTGGGTTTGAGCAGAGTCATAAAGCCTTCTACAATATTTTGCAATAATGTTAAAGGTAAAGGTCCCCTGTGCAAGCATTGGGTCATTCCTGACCCATGGGGTGACATCACATCCCAACGCTTCCTAGGCAGACTTTTGTTTACGGGGTGGTTTGGCAGTGCCTTCCCTAGTCATCTTCCCTTTACCCCCAGCAAGCTGGGTACTCATTTTACCGACCTTGGAAGGATGGAAGGCTGAGTCAACCTTGAGCCGGCTACCAGAAACCAACTTCCGCTGGGATCGATCTCAGAGTTTGGACTGCAGTACTGCAGCTTTACCACTCTGCGCCACTCTACAGAAATCATTATAAGCTAAAGAACTGTCATCAGACAATGTCAATATGGGAACAATCAAAGCCTTACAGTTCTAGAACTATCAGGGATCCCCTTGATGTCAGATCGATGCAGATATTAAGCCCACCAGACAAAATTCTTTCAAACTGTAACAGGTTCAACATTTAAGCATGCTTTTCAACATCCTGGTAACTAACTATAGGCTTGGCCTTCCAAAGCACTAGGGATCTGCAAATCATGAGTGAGGAAAACATAAGTTTACCAGGTGATCCATTTTGAGAAAAAAAGTCATCCCTCAAATGCAGTGATCAAGGCAGAGTCAATTCACCCCACTGTGATAGTGAGCTGAAATGTGCACCAACCGCAGAGGTTGGATGTGTGATGAAGTCATAACAACAGGTGCCACACATCTTTGCAACAGTCCTGTAAGACTGGATAGTAGCTTTATTGCAGATGGAAGGAGAAGGCGTGCCTACAGTGAGCCAGGGAGTTCCAGGCTGAGACAAGATCTGAGCCAGAGTCTTCTGGAATCATAACCTAGACTCCTAGTCTCTGTGCCGTTATGAGAGTGCTTCTGGTCATTTTTATGTCCTGATTTTTCAATATACAAGGACACCTCACTGCCCCAAGACTGACCCATCATCCAGTAGTCATTCCCATGATACACATTATATCTGTGCACTCTGAAAACCTGAAACATGAAGAAGAGTTGGTTTTTATATGCCAACTTCCTCTACCACTTAAGGGAGACTCAAACAGGCTTACAATCACCTTCCCTTCCCTGAGGTGGTGAAGCCGAGAGAATGTGACTTGCCCAAGGTCACCCAGCTGGCTTCATGTGTGGGAGTGGGGAAACAAATCCAGTTCACCAGATTAGCCTCCGCCGCTCATGTGGAGGAGTGGGGAATCAAACCCGGTTCTCCAGATCAGAGTCCACCGTTCCAAACCACTGCTCTTATCCACTACACCATGCTGGCTCCCAAGAGACAAGGATGGGGAACCATCTACTTCCAGGACTGTCTGAGCTTACATTTCGTTAGACCTTGTACCTGAAAACAGCATAGGCGTCTCAAACCCCCTCCCCCACCCAGTGTTGTTAGTCTTTCAGCACCAGCACACTCAGTAGCGCATCATCAGTTGTGGTTGGCTGATGTTTCAGAGAAAGAATAACAGTGCAATCCTAAAGGGGCCCCCTGAATAGGCTTAGAAGCTTGTGTGACCCCTGAGCCGGCATTAGAGTCGGCAATGCAAATGGGCACTAACGCAAGTGGCAGGCCACTTATGCCAGCGCCAGGGAGTGCCACAGCAATGCCCCACATGGGGGCAGCTGCGGCGGCAGCATTCCTCCCTTGCTCCAGCGCCGAAGGGAACATTCCCGAGGGCGGGGCTGACTTTATTCAGCTCCCTAAGCCCTATCGCCCCAGGAACGCCCCCTTTTGCCAGCGTAGCCAGCAAAAAAGGTGGCAAAGCCCCATGGTGGCATAGCATAGAGCAGTTCCATGGGGCTGGGGTAAATTTCCCGACTGACTTGCTCGCCGTGGCGCAGGAAACCGATCAAGAGGTGGTGTGGCGGTGCAGTGGTTGTGCCATCCCCAGCTGTAAGGCAACTACCCCCCCCTTTTGGATTGCGCTGCCTACAAAGTCAAAATACTAGGGTGAAAGTAGCATACCTTACTTTCTTAATGCCACTAGGCAGAACTGAGGCACCAAGTTTAGAGGAGATAATCAAATTTTAAAATTTGGATCCTTTGATTTTTGTTTTTACAAAATTAAGCAGCTTCTTTTTTTTAAATAGCCTGGTGAACATTAAATGAGAATGCAAGCATGTGAACTCTACATTTCATTCTAAAAATGAGTCAACGGCCCTCTGGCAAACACCTTGAGTGAAAGGCAGCTTTCCCTTGTAAATAAAGAACTGTGGGAAAATATCTTTTTGAGGTCAAACATTATACATTTGATACAGTGGTTCATAAGTCATCACACTTCTTATGAACTTACTCAACTGTTTTTAACTGAAGATGCCCCGCATTAGCATTCTTGAAACTCAAGGTTTATTCACATTTCAGATGATTCTCATGCACCAAGTGGTGGAATTACATTTTTGGCAGTTTTACCGATGCATGTATGATTGCAAAGTTCTCATAATACTTCCCTCTACATGACAACATGCAGAGGGACATGATTTTGTTGGGAAACATAGGTGAACATTACTGTATAACCATAGTGTGATTCCAACACAAGTTAATTTCCAACAGCGTCCCAATTTAAACACATTTACTTGGCAATAAGCCCAATTTGCTTTAGAGAAACATACTACCAAGTAAGGCTGCCCAGGATTTCTATAAGATTATTTTCAGTGCCCTTCCACACACTAAAACCTTTTTTTTATAACACAGAGGTTGTTCCCACCAGGGGGACTACCTAACATCGCTCTTCTACAAAGAAAGGAGGAAAAACTCAGCAGTCTAACAAGGTATTACTTCCACAACAATGTCCCCAGGGCCCAGCAGCATTAAGGGTGGATTTTAATTCATTTGGGAGGGTGGCAAGGAGAAGCAGATTTCAGTTGGTGCAAATGAATGACGTTCGCATTAAATACAATCTATTCCACAATCTGGATTGCAAAAACAAATTGAGTAGCCAACACCCAAACAGAGCAGCCTAATTGTAACTCTTTTAGTTTCAGACAAGCTTAGGTGGAGGATACATAATTCATGAATTTGCACCAGGAGATCATATTCAATCATACAAGCTGAATAAAATTTATGAGATGCAGGAAAGAAGACTATTGCTAGGTATATAATGTGTCAGTAAATGTATTCTCATGCTGAAGCCAAGTTTCTGAACCTTTAATTAACCTAGTTTTACTGCTAAAGTTGTATCATTAAGAAGCACATCTGGGACAAAAAGTTTAGATTTCTGCTCATTTTTAATGTCCGGAACACAAGGGGGGGAACCCCTTCAAGTGTTCATTTTGTAACCTGTAATTTTTTTTCTGTAGCCCAATAAAGGGCCGGACCACTGTTTCGTTCCTTTGGAGAATTTTATTAGGATGGCCCCATTGTTATAGCCAGCCTTTTATAACCACAGCGGAAACAACACTTGCTTTGATAAAAAGCCAGCATCTGAGAAAGACTGTGATTGTCAGTAGGATGAAACAGAAAACCCATTCACCCTCTGAAGTTCGCTTTGGTTGCTAATCATATAAACCACCCAGGGATCATCACCAATGAAAGTGTCACAAAAAGAAAGCTGACCACAGAAATATATATGCCTTTCGACGGCTTGACCTTTCATACGCAGTCAGACGGCATACCAATACCCTCTTCTCTATTTCCCATTCAAGTTAAATCCCTCCCCTAAATCCCCACCCTTTATTCTTGTCATTCGCTTAATGTCATTTATATTAAATATTAAAAAAACACGATTTTGTAAAAACATGGGAAAGGGGTAGGATGCCTCTATTTCAAGAATGGTACACACAAAGGCAGGAAAACATCTGGGGGCTCTATCTGAGGGCAGGAAAGACGACCCGAGGTGTGGCACGGAGGACATGCTGTTCATTTGGGACTCTGTATAAAGACTCTGTATAAAGAAATCAGAAGGAGATTGAGACTGGGAAGGGCAGCCGTGAAGGAGCTAGAAAAGATTTTGATGTGTAAGGTTGTGTCACTGGCCACCAAGACTAGATTAATTCATGCCATCGTATTCCCTATTTACTATGCATGGGCGTGAAAGCTGGACAGTGAAGAAAGCTGATAGGAAGAAAATAGATTCCTTTGAAATGTGGTGTTGGAGGAGAGGGTTACGGATACCCTGGACTGCCCAAAAAACCCCAAATCAGTGGGTTATAGATCAAATCAAGCCTGAACTGCCTAGAACACTGGTTCCCAACCGGGGGTCCACGGACCCCCAGGGGACCCCGAGAACTAAATTAAGGTCCGCAAAACAAAGTTATAAACCCATAATAAATTAATATTTTCAATTAAAAGTTCTCTATTATAAAAAATATATTCAAATATTATTCTAAGTTTAATGTTTAACTAACAGTTATGATTAAAGCTTATTTTTCAAATTCTCTGAATTTTTATTTTGAACCTTGGGGTCCCTGCACCGAACAAAAAATTCCTAGTGGTCCCTGGTCAAAAAAAGGTTGGGAACCACTGGCCTAGAAGCTAAAATGACTAAACTGAGGCTGTCGTATTTTGGCCACATTATGAGACGACAAGAGTCACTGGAAAAGACAGTCACGCTAGGAAAAGTGGAGGGCAGCAGGAAAAGAGGAAGACCCAACAAGAGATGGATGGACTCAAGAAAGGAAGCCACAGCCCTCAGTTTGCAAGATCTGAGCAAGGCTGTCAAAGACAGGACATTTTGGAGGACTTCCATTCATAGGGTCGCCATGAGTCGGAAGCGACTTGACGGCACTTAACACGCACACACACATAAAGACTGAGATGCTCATCAAAATATAGGTCATGCGAGCTTTGGTGCCTCCAGGAAGCCCGTTCTCGGCTCTGCCCCCCCCCCCTTCCCGGGGGTTTCTCCCGACCCAACCAGGCCCACCCGAACTCACCTCCCATCCTCATCCTGACATGACACCACCCCTCCTCAATGCACGGTGCCGTTTCCACCGCCCACCCTCCACCACTGCTCGATGTTGAGACTGGGGGAAGATGCTTCCTCGGAGACGCTTATTCGCTAAGCACCCTGGGACTTGTAGTTCGAGCGGTATCGACGGCGCTTTAAGAAAGCGGCGCGCGGAGGGGGGGGAGGGTCCTGTGCATCTTGGGAATTGTAGTTCCCTGTGTGACGTCAAAGGGGCGGGCGTATTAGCAGGGCTAACCGACGCGGGTCTCCTTCAGAAAGCTGCCTGCTCAGTTAAACTGGGGCTTGTTGGGGATGTTGTAGTTTTGCGACTGGCTGATCGGTTTTATTCATAATTTTAAAAAAGCAAACAAAAAAAACCCCACCTAGTATGAATTAAAATGACAAACATCACAAATAAATCACAGTGGGTCGCCGTGTTAGTCTGTCTGCAGTAGTAGAAAAGGGCAAGAGTCCAGGAGCACCTTAAAAGACTAACAAAAATATTTTTGTTAGTCTTTAAGGTGCTGCTGGACTCTGCCCTTTTCTACTATCACAAATAAAGCTTCACATTATCAAAGCGTTGATTGCTACAATGCAAGATAAATCTACTGGGCGTGGAGTTGGGGTCACTGGGAGGGTGTAGGGGAGGTAGTTGTGAGTTTCCTGCATTGTGCAGGGGGTTGGACTAGGTGACCCTGGCGGTCCCTTCCAACTCTTATAATTCTATGAAATATTTCTCAGTGGGTCGCAGTGTTAGTCTGTCTGCAGTAGTAGAAAAGAGCAAGAGTCCAGTAGCACCTTAAAAACTAACAAAACAAAACAAAACAAAAATATCAGCTCCTACCCTGCCAGAAAATATTTTTGTTAGTCTTTAAGGTGCTACTGGACTCTTGCTCTTTTCTATGAGATATTGTTCATCTTTTTAAAAATCTGGGTTATTTTGTAAAATTGGCTTCTTTTAAAATATGTCAAATATACCCCCTCCACGTGGTCTGCCTGCCTGTACATATTATCTGACAACTCCTCGTCTCTGTAGAGCTTTTTGCTTGGCTAGATTGAATGCTAACCCTTCTATGGTAATGCAGGGCAGAATTCTGAATATACCATACTCAGGCAGGATCTGCCCTTGCTCTTCTGGCTCTATTGACTCATCAGCCCATGCCCTTTTGGAATGCCGCTTTTACGAGGAACTTCGATCGCACTATATTTTCCCCCTTTTAACATACAAATCCAATGCCTCTGTGACTGACATAATGCCTTTTTTACTAAGCGACAGGGACCCCAAGGCTACATTGTCAGTGGAAAGATTTGTTTCAGTCCTTATATCCCTCCAACACTAGATATATGCTGCTCAAGATCAACTGATCAAGGAGCTTCTAAGGGATAAAAGGAAAGGATATGTCAAATATATTAAATATGTTAAAATATATCAGCTCAGTCAGATAAATAAAAAAAGTTGCTGCACAGGCACATAAAGCATGTGACAAGTGACTTAAACAAGGACTCTTAACATTATTTACCGCATCCTTGTAACATTTTTCCAAATTTCACTAAAAGCATAATCTGATGAACACATTTTGTAAAGAGAATGTTCTGCTATGCTAACATCCAGGGTTTGGTTTCAGAAAACCTCCACAAGCGATGACCTGAACAGCTATGAAACCAAGAAATCAGAAGGAGATTAAGACTGGGAAGGGCAGCAATGAAGGAGCTAGAAAAGATTCTTATGTGTATGGATGTGTCATGTTATGAGAAGACAAGAGTAACTGGAAAAGACATTAATGCTACGAAAAGTTGAAGGCAGGAAAAAAGGAAGACCCAACACAAAATGGATTGACTCAATCAAGGAAGCCATGGCCCACAGTCAGCAACACTTGAGCAAGGCTGTTAACAATAAAATGTTTTGGAGGTCATTAACTCATAGAGTTGCCATAAGTCAGAAGCGACTTGACAGCACTTAACACACACAGTTACACACTCTTCCACTCTCTTTGTTAACACCATATCAATGGTTATCAAGGAGAATTTCTGGAATTTTTATAGAAAAAAGTTTCAGAGGGTAGCCATGTTGGTCTGCAGTAGAACTATTGTTGGTCTCTAAGGTGCTACTGGATTTGAATCTACAGGGGAAAGGTCTTGCAAACATTGTGTTGGGCATTGTGGTGGGGTGCAGGTGTCCAGCAGCAAAGCGAGCAAATGATGATAGGAGAAACAGAGTGCTTAAACACTTCCAAGAGAATTCAAAGGCAAGATGCTGTTATAAGAGCAATAAAAAGTAAACAAGTAATGTTATTGGCTAGAGCCGTGTTGGCGAACCTATGGCACGCGTGCCCGACCTGGCACGCGTAGCCCTCTCTGCCGGCACGCGGGTAAGTGGCTCGGGACGGGACCAAAAGTCCAGACGGGCGAGGCAGCGACGGATGGAAGCAGTGGAGAGAGAGCCAGCCCGCTTCCTGAGGGACGGGGTGAGGAACCGGCAAGCCGACAGCCGGGAGAAGACGGAGCGCAGTAGACGCGGCGGCGCGCTGCCGCACCCCAGCTGTAGCCCCGCCGCCCGGTCGCGCCTGCGCCAGTCAGAGGACTTGGCTGGGGGCGTGGGGAGGGGGCAGGATGTTTCAGCCCTAATAAGGTCTTGGGGGCGGGACTAGAGGGAGGGCTGAAACATCCTGCCTCCTCCCCACGCCCCCAGCCAAGTCCTCTGACTGGCGCAGGCGCGACCGGGCGGCGGCAGGATGTTTCAGCCCTCCCTCTAGTCCCGCCCCCAAGACCTTATTAGGGCTGAAACATCCTGCCTCCTCCCCACGCCCCCAGCCAAGTCCTCTGACTGGCGCAGGCGCGACCGGGCGGCGGGGCTACAGCTGGGGTGCGGCAGCGCGCCGCCGCGTCTACTGCGCTCCGTCTTCTCCCGGCTGTCGGCTTGCCGGTTCCTCGCCCCGTCCCTCAGGAAGCGGGCTGGCTCTCTCTCCACTGCTTCCATCCGTCGCTGCCTCGCCCGTCTGGACTTTCGGTCCCGTCCCGAGCCACTTACCCGCGTGCCGGCAGAGGAGGCTCCACCCCCACCAAAAGTCGACCACGAAGCCTCTCCTCACCGCCCCATTTCTGGTTTATTCCCCCCACACACACACACACAAGAGAGGTGGTGTGTGAGGTAAAGCGCCACCCTCCCCCTCACAGCGCGGCCGGGTTTTGAATGCGCGCTCGAGGGCCGGCAGCGCCAAGGCGGGCGGCGAGGAGGAGGTCGGAGGTCGGGGCCCGGGGGGGGGGGGGAAGAAGCAATGTTTGATTCAAAACTCTGCATGGGGGGTTATTGGCCATTTATGAATGGGAGGTTTTGCATTGGATTTGCCATTCAGATGCACATTTTCCCCATCCAGATCCTCAGAACTCAACAATAAGCCCCCCTGCAGAGTTTTTTTTCAGACGGAACCCTCTGAATATAGAGCATTTTTTGCTTCATATATTTGCCTTAGGGTTGCCAGGTGTCTCTCCCTCAATCATTTACCTCTTTTCCTGATGGTTCAGTTACAAATATCAAGTTTCACTTTGAAGAAGAGTTGGTTTTTATATGCCGACTTTCTCTACCACTTAAGGAAGAATCAAACCGGCTTTAAATCACCTTCCCCTCCCCACAACAGATACCCTGGCCATTTATGCATGGTCAGTTTTGATGTTCACTAAAAGCTCTTTTTAAAAATGTGAATTTAAAACTGCCTATTCACGGTCTCGAAGCAAAAGGAGAAATTCCACCCCTCCCACTCGCCTGCTCCTTTGTTCCTGTTTGCATAGCCATTAGCATGTGCATAGCTAACCCGCCGCTGTTATTTTGCATGGTTCCTTCAGGGGGATTCTTCAGGTTAAATTGCCGTGTTGGCACTTTGCTATATATAAGAGGGTTTTGGGTTGCAGTTTGGGCACTCAGTCTCTAAAAGGTTCGCCATCACTGGGCTAGAGTGAAGTTCACTGTGTGTGTATGTGTGTGAAGCACCATCAAGTCGCAGCCGACTTACGGCGACCGCTTTTGGGGTTTTCATGGCAAGAGACTAACAGAGGTGGTTTGCCAGTGCCTTCCTCTGCACAGCAACCTTGGTATTCCTTGGTGGTCTCCCATCCAAATACTAACCAGGGCTGACCCTGCTTAGCTTCTGAGTTCACTACCATAATGATATATGCAGAGCATGAGCAATTAAAGCTGAGAAGGTATAAGATAAAACTGTCTTATGTTAGACGTTTTAAAATCCTGCAAAATGCTTATTGCGAGACGCGTGGGGGCAAAAAAACAAACACACAAACAAAACAGTTTTAGAACGACATACCAGGCAGGTAAACGGTTATTTAAATGATAACCCACAGAAACTGAATTTACTATTTCCCCTTTCTACTAACTCTCTGTAACCTCAAAACCTCCTCGTTTAATATCTTTCATTTACACACACAAAAATCCAAAAACAAAACCTCATCTCCATCTCTCAAAATTCACGGAAACCACCCCTAACCCCAAACTTATTTTATGGTCAAATGCAACAGAAAGATTAAAATCAGATAGATAACGTTCAAGCATATTTAGCATATTTAGAATAAAACAAGGGGATTGGTCAAATCCAGTCAGGCCCTCCCATTTGGTATAAGGCGCTTACATTACTAATGAGAGGTCAATTTGTGGTTTCTACATTAAAGAGGTTCCTTGCCATTTGTAAAGGAATCAAGAGAGAGTGAAAAGATCACAACGGTTGCCTGTAACACCGAGAATACATAACAACACAGAAAGCTCATTCACAGACATTTCTGAGATGGAAGGATCAACTGTCAACTATTATGATGATTATTTTAGCACTGAGGCCCCTGACCACAACTGCTCAGCTGTGGAGCTGCCTTACAAAGATATTTTCCTGCCTGTTCTATATGCCGGTGTGTTCTTGGTGGGGATTGCTGGCAACACCCTTCTGATGGGAGCCCTGATCTTCAAGCGGCGTATCCAGAGGTTGATCGACATCTTCATTGTCAGTTTGGCAGCCTCTGATTTTGTTTTCCTTATCACGTTGCCCTTTTGGGTAGACAAGGAGATGTCCTCGGGGCTATGGAGATCAGGCCTGTTCACCTGCAAAGGCAGCTCCTACATCATCTCTGTCAACATGTACTGCAGTATTTTCCTTCTCACTTGTATGAGTGCCGATCGCTATCTTGCCATCCTGTATCCATCAGCGGCCAG
Organism: Euleptes europaea; assembly: GCF_029931775.1. NCBI lineage: Eukaryota > Metazoa > Chordata > Lepidosauria > Squamata > Sphaerodactylidae > Euleptes > Euleptes europaea. The sequence continues at coordinate 31,731,818 of NC_079323.1, forward strand.
GAGGATTAGAACAAAGCTCTATTCTGTCACCCTTTGCATCTGTGTCTGGATTCTGTCATGCCTGCTAGGGTTGCCTACCCTTCTGTCCAGAGAACTGGGGAACAACGATGGCAACGCATACTGTGAGGACAAGAAAGCCACGCTCACTAATCGGATTGTGTCACTGTTGCTGCTAATTTTGGCCTTCTTTCTCCCACTCTTGAGCATCTTGCTGTTCTACTGCTCCATCACCAGGAAACTCTGTATTCATTATAAGAAATCTGGAAAACATAACAAAAAGCTGAAGAAATCCATTAAAGTTATCTTCATTGTGGTAATTGCCTTTGTTTTCTCATGGGCCCCTTTCAACGTTTTTAAATTTCTTTCTGTGGTGTCTGGCATCCAGGAACTGAAGCCACCTTTCTGCCTTACCTACAAAGTTGCCCACCTGGGTATGGAACTGAGTGGCCCCTTTGCATTTGCCAACAGCTGCACCAACCCTTTCATCTACTACTTTTTTGATGACTACATCCGTGGGGCCATGCTGCGATGTACGCTTCCATGCATGAAGGCCAGTAGCCTTGGCATCAGTTCTGACACCACGGACACACGCCTCAGCTACTCCTTGAATGTCCACGGAGAAGATGTGTCTAGGAAGAGAAGGCGATCGCTGTCGCTTTGAGGAGAGCCATGCTTCTGAAGAAGCCACATCAAGACAGAAGGGGGTAAAAAATGATGGGGTGGGAGAAAAAATGAGTGCACTTGAAAAGAAAGGATTAGTGATAACTCGTAAGTGAATGATCGCAATAGCATAGTATTTTGTCATGTCACTTATCTTTAATTATATAACTAAAAATGAGATCTCCTTGGAATGTACTCTGTAATCATTATAATGATGGATTCCTCAAGGCAGCTTAAAAACTAATAAGAGAAAATCATAGAGGATCGTGGGCGTGCCAGATAAATTATTACAAACTATAGAACAACTGAGCTGAATCAAACCTTGTTCTTTTAATTCCATGGAGAGCTTACTTTAAAAACTTGTAAATGCTATCACCATAGAGAGTTCAGAATGCATCTTGGTTTGATAAATTCCTCTTTTTCTATTTTTGTTGTAATTTGTATGTGTTAAGTGCCGTCTAGTTGCTTCCGACTCATGGCGACCCTATGAATCAATGTCCTCCAAAATGTTCCATCTTTGACAGCCTTGCTCAGATCTTGCAAATTGAGGGCTGTGACTTCCTTTATTGAGTCAATCCATCTCTTGTTGGGTTGTCCTCTTTTCCTGCTGCCCTCAACTTTTCCTAGCATGACTGTCTTTTCTAGCGACTCTTCTCTTCTCATAATGTGACCAAAATACGATAGCCTCAGTTTAGTCATTTTAGCTTCTAAGGTCAGTTCAGGCTTGATTTGATCTATAACCCACTGGTTTTTTTGGCCGTCCACGGTATCCATAACACTCTTCTCCAACACCACATTTCAAAGGAATCCACTTTCTTCCTATCAGCTTTCTTCACTGTCCAGCTTTCACACCCATACATAGTAATAGGGGATACGATGGCATGAATAAACATAATCTTGGTTGCCAGTGACACATCCTTACACTTCAGAATCTTTTCTAGCTCCTTCATGGCTGCCCTTCCCAGTCTCAGTCTCCTGATTTCTTGGCTGCAGTCTTTGTTGTAATACTGACTAGTTTATGATCCTTGCAAACTCCATTCACTCTCTCCCCCCTCTGACTTACATGTGCTATTCTTTGTTCCACATTATGAATAATAAAAAATTATAAATGCATATTTGAATAATGTTAGTATAGCTCCTGGAAGGTCTTTTGTAATTAAAAATGCATAAAATAAAATAAATTATCTGTGTTTAAGTAGCTATTACTTGGGGGCATTCGTACATTTTACTCTCAAGTAAAAATTGTATAAAATGAATTACTAGAAATGCAGATGTAAAAGAAAAAAATATGCGCTCTTTAAAAAAAAGATCCACAGAAAGCAAAATCTATTGACTTAAGAGTAAATGTTGGGGAATTTGTCAATAGTAGATACTTGTTTTGGTCTTGAAGATTACTCAAATGGGGATTAGCTATTATCTCATTTTGTGAATAAAATTAGTTTACAAGTTGCCATTAATTGTAAGTGTTGGGCTTCTGGTAATTTTTGTTTGGTAGAAAAAAAAAACTTACAATCAGAACTAGAATTATACTGAACAAATTGTTTATCCCTCACAGGCTCATAATTTGCCTTTTCATTGGCTGCTTGGCTCTGCAAACTTTCCAAAGAGGAACACGTCTTAGACATTCTAACAGTGCATTCCTATGCAGAGTTTCCCCAACCTACTGATTAATCTGCATAGGATGGACTGTAAATTACCTTGGAAAGTCAACTTGGAACAAGGTGGGTGGAGTGTGATTGAAACAGCTAGGATTTTTAAAAAGTCTGTCCACTAAATACGGATTATTAACGTGCTTGCCTAGAACTAAAAATTCAGTGAACGTGCTAATAAGTGTGAATTTATTCTCCGAGTTTGAAACAAAATATCACTGATATGTTGTGTATGCCATGATTCTGTTTCTGAAAAGACACCAGATTTGTTCTTAACATGCTCACAACCTAAATTCATCTACATTCAATTTACCTACAATATTAGCAAAGAGGGCACACACTCATTTCAGGCGGCATGATTCATTTACTCTAAGAGTTTCTGGATTTTCCACATGTTGAATACGTATTTCAAAATACCGAAATCTAGACTTTCATAACTTTACAAGCCTAACAGCATGGCTGTTACAGAAAATTAACTGCCCTCTGACCTGGGGAGATCTGCATTTGAATTCCTCCTTAGGGACAGTCATCTATCTATAAAGTACATATTCATCCCACCCTTCCTTGAAGGGGCTCAGAGTAGTGTGCATGGTTCTCATTTCCCTATTTTTATGGGTTGATCTCTCAGCCTAACCTACCACATAGTTAGGGTTGCCAAACACCAGGTAGTAGCAGGAGATCTCCTGCTATTACAACTGATCTCCAGCCGATAGAGATCAGTTCACCTGGAGAAAAAAATGGTTGCTATGGACACTGGCATAGCCATTGCCTCCTCCTGTACCACTATCAACTAGTACTGATGAAGGAGAAGACAGTGGGCGAAAGGGCACCCATTTTTGGTTTCATTAGGCAAGTCTGACACTAGGTATTCCCAGCGATGTATCAAGAGTTTGGAAATGTTATAAAAAACATCGCTTTAAAAGGTTTTTTGGATGCCACTGCTAAAAAATGGTTGGAAGACGTCTTCACAGCTAAAGGGGCCAAACAAAGTGCAAACAGTATTTTTTATAACAGTTTCAAACTCTTAATACATCGGCAGGAATACATAGAAAGTGCGAACAGTATTTTTTATAACAGTTTCAAACTCTTAATACATCGCTGGGAATACCTAGTGCGGTAACAGCCTGAGCTAAGTGGTTCCTACAGCACCTACATAGCTACTGGGACTTGACTCTGCTTGATCCCAGATGTCAGGAATCCGCCAGGGCAATGACCCTCCAAGAATTTCCCCTGCAAGTTAAGCAGCCATTCAGCCCTTAGTATACACAATAAGGCTGTTTTGTGACTGCTGAAAAAGATAAACTTAATTCACACTATCTTTTCTCTGTGTGGCTATTTACATACGGTAATCTCCTTGAGGAACTGAGTAATATGTGAACCAATTCTCAGCCTGATCTTTGCTTTTAATGGCTTGTTACTTTAGTCAGTGAACTCCTTAAATGCAATAAACACACATATAAAAGATGCTTAAATAATACAGAATAGAAACAAAGGCTAGTTTTCCAAAATCCCAAACTAGTCTAATTGGTTTGACACAGAGCAATAACATCCAGTCTTGATAGAAGAAATTATTTAGCAAAATTCCCTTCTCAGTTGGACTCTCTCTGCATAACTTACAGTGAAATAAAACTAAACAGAGGAGTTTTATACAAACAGTACTCCCATTCATGGTGACTTGGAAGTAAGCCTTATTATTCTCAATAGGGTTTATTGCTGAATACGTTTAGGATAGCATGCTTGATATTTAGAGCTTTCTCAGATCAAATGAATTTTGGTGCCATGTTTCACCAGGTGGGAAATAAAAAAGTATATTTATATTGACTACAAGAGTCCAGATTACGTGGCATGTGCCTTCTTTTAGTCACAGCATGAGGTAAAGGAAAACCAGACCGAGAACCTGAATGGCATTTTTGTGTGTGCGGTCACAATTGAAACTTGGTCAGCGGTTTGAAATTAAATCTTCCGACTGGCACTCTGGTAGGCAAAATGATGTGATACAGCTGATAACAAACAAGAACAAAAGCATAAGAGGCCTCTGTTGTGGCCTGTCAGTGTCAGGAAAGTCTCTCTCCTTCTTCACTGTGCCAGTGATATTAGGAATCACTTACTTTTTAGCACTGGATGCCATAAAGACACAGTCAATTAAATATCTGTTGTGTAAAGTGCCATTGAGTCGCAGCCGACTTACAGCGACCCTGTAGGGTTTTCATGGCAAGAGACTAACAGAGGTGGTTTGCCAGTGCCTTCCTCTGCACAGCAACCCTGGACTTCCTTGGTGGTCTCCCATCCAAATACTAACCAGGGCTGGCCCTGCTTTGCTTCTGAGATCTGATGAAATAAGGCTAGCCTGGGCCATCCAGGTTAGGATAAATATCTGTTAGGTGGAAGGAGTTTGTGCATCTTCAAGCTCAGACTGACCACAATATCTGAACAAATTTCTCCAGTGTCACATTGGCAACGTCAGTGATTTTGCCTTTCCCTGCAGTGTAGAACTTGGTCCACTAGTTATTATAATTTTAATTAATTCCAAGATGTGTACCCTGCTTTTCTCCTCAATGGGGACCCAAAGTGGTTTACAACATCATTCTTCCTGTCTCTGTTTTACACTCTCAACAATCCTGCGAGCTAGGTTAGAGTGAGAGAGTGACTGGCCCAAGTTCACCCAGCAAACTTCCATGGCAGTGTGGGGAATCAAACCTCGGTCTCACAGATCCTAGTCCAGCACGCTAACCAATGCATTACACTGGGCAATGTGTCTCTTCTAGCTCTGCAAAGCAGTAAGAAAATCATGGCCATAATCAAATCCACACCTCTACACACTGAATGTAACTCAACTTGAAGTGCTCTGAGGAGGATTTCAGGAATCATAAGAAAGGCCATGCTGGATCAGACCAAGGTCCATCAAGTCCAGCAGTCTGTTCACCCAGTGACCAACCAGGTGCCTCTAGGAAGCCCACAAACAAGACAACTGCAGCAGCATTATCCTGCCTGTGTTCCACAGCACCTAATATAATAGGCTTGCTCCTCTGATCCTGGAGAGAATAGGTATGCATCATGACTAGTATCCATTTTTACTAGTAGCCATGAATACCCCTCTCCTCCATGAACATGTCCACTCCCCTCTTAAAGCCTTCCAAGTTGGCAGCCATCACCACACCCTGGGGCAGGGAGTTTCCCAATTTAACTATGGGCACTTTCACACAGCCCAAATAATGCACTTTCAATGCACTTTGAAGGTAGATTTTACTGTGTGAAGTGGCAAAATCCACTTGCAAATGATCGTTAAGGTGCACTGAAAGTGGATTGAAAGTGCATTATTTGGGCTGTGTGAAAGTGCCCTATGTGTTGTGTGAAGAAATACTTCCTTTTATCTGTTTTGAATCTCTCACCCTCCCGCTTCAGCAAATGACCCCACATTCTAGTATTATGAGAGAAAAGCTTCTCCCTGGCCACTCTCTCCATACCATGTATAATTTTATAGACCTCTACCATGTCTCCCCTTAACCGCTTCCTTTCCAAGCTAAACAGCCCTAAGCGTTTTAACTGTTTCTCAAAGGGCAGTTGCTCTAATCCCCTGATCATTTTGGTTGCTCTGTCCTGCACCTTCTCAAGCTCTGCAATATCCTTTTTTAGGTGTGGTGACCAGAACAGTACACAAGATTCCAAGTGTGGTCTCACCATAGATTTGTGCAAGGGCAGTATGATAGCAGCAGTTTTATTCTCTAGTCTTTGTCTAATTATAGCCAGCATGGAATTTGCCTTTTTCACAGCAGCCGCACACTGATACCAAACCAGGGAAAGCAAATCTGTGAACATGTCCAAAAAGAGACATTGCACATTGCTCAGTGGTGAGGAACGCAGGCATAGCTCAACTCTGCTTATGGCAAGGGAGATGGTTTACTTTCTTTTTACCTGATAAGAAGGGTTAAAAGCAGGGCACCTCACCTTTCATTTTCCTTGCCTTGCATCAAAGCCACCAGGATGGGGAACTTTCCACTTACATTTCCAAGAAACCTCTTAATGGTCAAGTGTCCTGGAGGGGCAGTGGTGACCAGGAGCAAGCAGAGCAATTGGCTGGGTCTGAACTGAGGCTGTATTTCATATAGTAGTAACACTATGAGCAGCTGCAGCTGCTATATAAAACTGGAATGTATTGGAAGAAATATGCAAGAGCGTGAGAAATTTTAGTGAGAAATTTTGGGCTTCCCCCGACTTTAAATCTGAGAGTTAAATCTGAGTCAGTTGCAGCCAAATAGTGACGAAGACAGGCGCTGACTAATTTCTTACTCCAACAGAGAAATACTCGTTGCTTGAAAGGTGTTTTTTCTCATGGGTAGTAGCCTGACCCTTTTTCAAAGAGTTCAAGAAGCATTTTTCAAGTGTCACACTGGGGTGTAATCAAGGCTGGTGGGAAGAGATGGAAGGAAACCATGCAAAGGGGAGAAAGTCACATACCGGTAGTCCAGAAAACACAATCATGTAGAGGGCTTTTGACAGGTTCTCAAATCCCGGGATTTAGAAGACAAGCAGAGAAAATACTGATGAGTTCTCTTTCATTGTTTATATCTTCCTGTCAAATGCAGAACGGCTATAATTCTTTTTGACTTTCGAGGATAGCATTGTCCCAGCTTTATTTCTGTCATGCTTGGGCCAAGCCAAAGGAGTGACGAGAGCAAATTTGTGGATGAGACTCCCTGCACTAGTTTTACACCCTGTTTCACCACAGTTTGACCTTCCATAGTATGATTTTTCCCAGGCCTGAATAGCCTTAGCCCTTGCAAGACACACAACATTAGGGAGCATCTGCTTGGCTTGCAGAAGGTCCCAGGTTCAATCTCCGGCATCTCCAATTAAAGGGACTAGGCAAGTAGGTGATGTGAAAGACCTCTTCCTGAGACCATGGAGAGCTGCTGCCAGTCTGAGTAGACAATACTGACTTTGATGGATCAAGGGGTCTGGTTCAGTATAAGGCAGCTTCATGTGTTCATGTATTCACTGACCCTCATCCATTAGCATGAAGAATCATGTTCTAAGCTATCAAAATACTGCTTTGAGATGCTGGTTCAGGATATAAGCAGCGGTTCAGTTACCCTTCCAATAAGGCTTTGGTAGCCAGCAACAAACTCTTGGTCCAGTGGCTGCAGAGCAAGTATTCAGTGTGTGCTCAAACTCCTTAAGCATAAACTATAAGCATACATCTCTGGTTTGTTCAGTGTTTCTCTTGGGCAATACTTGGCAAAGGGGAGGAGAGATGATGGAGCCACAATTCGCTTTTCTGTCCCATTATCACTACTCAGCTTTTGCAGCTCTTCAGAAAAGCTGACTGGATTTAACACTGGGACAGAAGAAATTACAGGCAAAGAGGTATTGCCCATCACCAAACTTAAAAAATAATAATTTGAATTAGAAGAAAAAGAACAGTTAGTTTTTATATGCCAACTTTCCTCTACCTTTTAAGGAGAATCAAACTGGCTTACAATCTCCTTCCCTTCACCTCCCCACACCAGACACCTTTTGAGGTAGGTGAGGCTGAGAGAGTTCCCAGAGAACTGTGACTAGCCCAAGGTCACCCAGCTGGCTTCATGTGTAGGAGTGGGGAAACCAACCCGGTTTACCAGATTAGAGTCCGCTGCTCATGTGGAAGAGTGGGAAATGAAACCCGGTCCTCCAGATTAGAGTCCACTGCTCTTAACCACTACACCACACTGGCTCTCCACTTACCACTTGGTTCCCCCCCTCTTGAGACTTTTAAAGGTCCTCTCCTCCTCTTTGTATGCCCTGTGTCACTTATTGAAACGTGCTACTTTTTAAAAAGTGGCCCATTTAGTTTACATTCAGTTGCGTTCTGCTCAGAGGAATTATTATGAGATCATTTAAAAAAGCGATTCAGTGTAGATTATATGTTCGGATCCTAAACACACAGGAAAATGGATACTGCATTGATACCAGCCAAACCTATTTTTGTCAGTAAGAAGATGTTGCCTTATTTAAACAGCTGAAGTTGTGAGAAGAGGGTGAAACAAACATATGATGCTGGCAGCTTGAGAGGTAACGGATATTTTTGCCTTTTGGGTGCGGTGAGCTTTTTCTACCACCACAAACTGAGGACTATTTAACCAAACACCATTTATGGGCATATTGACATGTGTGTAGTTGTTGTAGCCTCGTTGTTTCCTCTCTCCAATGGAGGTGCGATTTACACATACAACCACATACTAATAAAGTGACTGAGGAACACTGCTTGGAGATCAGAATATCAGCAGCTGCAGAACAAAGTGAATTTATTTATTTATTTATTTATTTATTTATAGCCTGCCCTCTATCCTTGGCTGAACCGGGCTCAGGGCGGCTCACATCATTAAAATATAACCCTATAATAAAACCATAAAATGCAACAATCTAAAAATTATTACAATCACATACTAATTAATCAAAGATGAAACAGATGGCGCACCACAGTATACAACAAGTCAAAGTGAACCTGGTAACACCGTCAGAGTTAGGGTTGCCAGTTCCAGGTTGGGAAATACCTGGAGAGTTTTGGGGCAGAGCCTGAGGAAGGCAAGGTTTGGGGAAGAGAGGGACTTCAGTGCCATTGAGTCCAATTGTTAAAGCAGCCATTTTCTCCGGGTGAACTGATCTCTATCTGCTGGCGATCAGCTGTAATAGCAGGAGATCTCCAGCTACTACTGTGGTGCCGACCTAACCACATTCAGACACGCAAGTTACACGCATACCCCCAGAAGCCGCTTGTCAGTGGCCCCACTCCCCCTTTCCTTCAGCAAGTAGGCACACACACATGCCAAAGGCTGGAATCTTTCCTCTCACATAAGGAACAGCCTTCCTCCCCACCACTCCTCCTTTAAGTTTCGTTTCTCCCCGCAAGGGAACAATAGAGGTCTATTCACTAATGTAGCAATGCTCACACAGGCGCTGTAGAAACTAATGACGTTGCATTGACAAGCAACATCGAATGTTATTGGAATGTCGAATGTCTATAAAACCTCTTGCATTGCCCTTCCCTCTGTGTGACAGGATAGCAGAGCTCATCGTCTGTATCCTGGCTCACCCGGTTATGATTCCTTGATCAATAAAGCAAGCCGTAAAGCTCAAAACCCAGCCTCCTGCCCCCATTGATCCGTTGGACTCTATGTTAATGGGGGGGCACTTCACTACCTGGAGGTTGGCAATCCTAGTCAGAGCCCCCACTTTAGTTGATAATAACCTAGGAAAAGGAGAGGGGGTAGGGAGGCCAACTCTGACGAAAACCGTTGATGTCCTCAACTTATAGGCCTGGCGGAATATCTCCGTTTTGCAGGCCCTGTGAAATTCTTTAAGATCCCGCAGCGCCCTAGTCTTGTTGGAAGGAGAATTCCACCAGGCTGGGGCCAGGGCCGAAAAAGACCTAGCCCTAGTTGAGGAGAGCCGGGCACTCTTTGGGCCGGGGACCACCAGCAGATTGCTATTTACAGAGTGTAATGCTCTCTGGGGGAGGCGGGAATACCAGGAGAGACGGTCCTGCAGGTACAATGGTCCCAGACTGTGTAATATAGTAACCACACAAACAAAAACTAAACTGGCAGTTTTCATTGATTCTTACTTCCCATTGCAGAGCCCCCTCATGCCATTCCTCAGCATCTTTGACCCCTTGAAGCAATTTCTTGTGGGGATCAGAGGGCTGCAGTGGGAAGAGGGAAGCTTTGTGTCACCTAGTCTGGATCTAGCCCTTTAAGAAATGTGTGATGCATTCATCCAAGCTGCATCCTAATGCCAGTTGACCCTTCTTTCTAATACCCCTCCTGCCTTCTGACCTGGATATAAGGGCTGATGGATCTTCATTCTCATTTATACCTGACACAATGAGCTTTGAATCATGAAAGCTTATACCCTGCACAATTCCCTGTTGAAGCTAGTAGCTCCTAATGGCTGCTTCATATGTACGTGGAACTCATCTCTCGCTGCGGGAAAAACCATGCATGTCATCATCTCCGAAGAAGCAAGCAAAGTGTATTTTGCTGTGAATGCACAGATTGGACTACAAAAACAAACACATGCATGACATGTCATGCAAGCCTTTTGTAGGGAAAACATCATATGTGAAGCGTCCCTCACTATACGTATTGCCCTTTTATGGGACGATTTAACAAGACTTTTTGGAATTGTTCTGAAGCTGAGTTGTTCTCTCCCTCCAGTGGCATGATCAAGAAGTTCACCCAACTGATTTCTCAAGAAGAATACGTAGGACAGAAGACAGCCCCAACCTTGATCTGGCCTATGGCTGGGCTGGGCCTTTCTCCTGCTGTTGCCAGAAGCCAGATACTTTCTCCGTCACTTTTGCCCATGCTTCTTCAGCTTGCACAGTGATTTGAGCTGTGGCCTTTATCAGGTAGTTCCTGTAGGAACATGTTAATGTGTTAGGAGACAAAATACATTAATTTTCAGGAAGGAATTGTTGCATACATTGATGTTACTAGTTGTTCATAAAGCAGCAGGATAGTTACAGAGATCTGAAATTGCCCTCTATATTATCTTCTTAGGAAGACAGACATGTATGTGGAAAAACCTAGAGTTAAAAAATAAGGCCAAGGCCAACGGTGCAAGTAAATATTATGTTTTATTACTTGGCTTCAATGCCATAGAGTCCAGTGGCCAAAGCAACCATTTTCTCTAGGTGAACTCTACCAGCTGGAGAGCAGTTGTAATAGCAGGAGATCTCCAGCTAGTACCTGGAGGTTGGCAACTCTATTAGTATAAATAACCTATTTATAAACCATTTATTAAAATATTCAAGGCCCAATATAGTTAAATTTTGGAAATGCCTTCAGACTAACAAACACTAGCTTTTTTTGCTTTACCTTTTCCTATTCCCTTCCTAACTGAAAATACTGTGTGGCTTTTTGTCCACGTGGGTCCCACAATCTGCAGCAGTAGCCATTTAAGTGGTCAAAAGGTGCCTTTTTTCTCCAGTGGAAAACTGAGTAAGACACAGTCTGTCAGCTACCTGCTTCCATTATTGTTTGACACAGCTGCTAATTACTAAGCAGCATTCATTTATTCTAAGGAAATAGAACATAGAAGTCAAAATAGCAGATTGTGTCTGGTAAGAACTAGACAGCTGCCCTCTCAAAAAATGATAGGCATCTGATTTCCCTAATATTCTTAGGCAAGGGAAGCACAGTGGTGGAGACAGAGGTTATCACAAACATTTTTCCCCAATCAAATTCAGCACAGAGACTTTGCCTTATTACCTTAAGAAATGTATCCCAAATATACACATTGGTACTGTGAAACACAACTCACATCCTCATTATCCCTGTAATCCCTGATCCCTGACCTTTCAGAGGTTCCAAAAAGGATAAAATGCCTGTTGTCAACATACCTTGTATCAAGAATGAATGGAGTCTGGACAGCTTTTGCCAACAACTCTGCAGTTTGGGGGGACATTTTGTCCACAGCCTTATACACATAAAATGCAATTGCATCGGGCAAGATCAGCCAGTCACGACGGACATGCCTCTTTGAGATGGCCTTAGCACCAGCTTCTGGAGATGACAAAGGAAAAATAAAAGTAAAACAAATATTGTCTTCTACAATTCAGCTTACAAGAGGATGCAAATATTTCCCAAGTACTCCAGTAGCATCCCAGACACACAGCCTTGTTACGATCTGTCACAGTTACAGTTGCCAGCAGTGCCTCAGCAAATGCTGGGAGAGTATGAGGATGGTGCCCCGGGGAGGATGCAATTATCACTTCCAGGTGAGGCTCTAGGAATTTCTCCTGATCTATATGGTAAAGACCATAGAGCCATACTGAAATTTCCTAGAGCACCACAGAGGCCATTGCAGGGCCATATTTTCTCCCGCTCCTTAACTTCTTGAGTGCAGGGGTTGGGAATATGGCAAGCCTAATCACAGTATGGGATGAGAGAATGATTTACCCCCCTGCATCACTAGCAAACTGCTATAACTCTACATTAGGAAGCAGTTTGGTGTTCATAGATCCGGGCAAATGTCCCTTTGCAGCACCAAATGCAATGTGTAGAATTTAGCAAAACAGGATTTATGCACAAACTAAGTACACTACAGATTAGGACCTCAAATTATGTGGTGCCTGTAAATGCACCAGGATTCATAAAATGGCTCTCTTGCTAAGGTTCTTTAGTGCATTAAATTTTATTTTAAATCAGATACTATGCTGAAAATTTTGATTTCAAAAAATCTTAAACATTTGATGGCCTTAACCACAAACATAATCCCCAGGGTCAATAGAATATTTGCAGAATACTAATGCTCCTAGGTCAAGCCCAGGGACTAGTTTATCAGTAACCAGGAACGGCAATGACAGCAAACTGGACATTCCAGTGTTAATGCTGGGATCTAACTTTAGTGAGGGTGAACATATGCTTAGCAAGCAAAGTATATCTGAAGCTAGCCTTAAGGATCTTGGATCTTACCAGTTAGTGTACTGCCAAGGAGAAGAATCAGACAGACAGCTACTGCTTTAGACTGAAACATGATTTATAACACAACCTCAATGTACTTTGATGGTACAGTTTCTTAAATCCTGCAAGAAGAAAGGGTAAAACTCATGTACTTTGATGGTACAGTTTCTTAAGTCCTGCAAGGAGAGAGTGTAAAACTCGTGTAAACACCATGTTGGTATAGACCGATAGGCATGCACACATCCCATACCTACCCCAAGGTACTAAATCTGGCAAGTATACTTTTTGTTCTTCCTTTTCAACTGTTTCTATTTAGTAGATACAAAATCTGTTTTTAGCTGTGCACATCAGTTGTGAGTGGTAACAAAACAGTACCCAGTACTGGGACATATCTCCCAAACAGACCTGCTTGGCTAATACGTCATGAGGGATGGAGGAGGGATGCTTTGATACTATATTTGACGTCTTTGCTAGAGCATACTAAGTTTAGATGCTCTGAAAAACTACACTTAGAAATAGAAGTGTAGGACACACAGAACGCTTCCAGACTTTAAACATAACAGATTTTCAAGTACAGGCATACCTCGGAGATATTGTGGATATCCGTTCAAGACCACCGCAATAAAGCAAGTCACACAATTCTTTTGGTTTCCCAGTGCATATAAAAGTTATGTTTACCCTATACTGTAGTCTATTGTGTGCCGTAGTATTATGTCTAAAGAACAATGTACACACCTTAATTAAAAATACTTTATTGCTAATGTGACACAGAGACACAACGTGAGCACACGCTGTTGGAAAAATGGTGCCGATAGTCTTGTTCAATGCAGGGTTACCACAAACCTTCAATTTGTAAAAAATGCAATATCTGTGAAGAGCAATAAACAAAAGCACAATGAAGTGAGGTATGCCTATAGTTTTCAAAATTGAGAGCCGGTGTGGTGGAGCAGGACCTGAGAGGCCCAGGTTCAAACCTTCACTCTGCTATAGAAACTCACTGTGTGACGTTGGGTCAGTCACACAGTCAGCCTAATCTACTCCACATGGTTGTTGGGAGGATAAAACGGAGGACGATGTAAGCTGCTACGGGCTCTCACTGGGGAGAAAGGCAGAGAATATATGAAGTGCAAATAAATAAAGTCTTCATTGACTTCCCAACTTCTACCAAAAAAGGTGAAGGAATCCAAATGCTTATAGAACATCACAGCCCCGCCACAAGATAAATGTGACATCAACACTATATGCATGTTGGGACACATCATGAATTAAACCAGTCACATCATACCAGCCACTGTTTTACAATTTGTCTGTGGCTACCTACAATCTTTGTCGATTTTGGCTGACTATATTTACTGTGCCTCTTTGGGTCTGAGGTTAAATTGTACTAGAAAACATCAGATACATTTTGAAAGAGAATAAAACTCCACGTTTTACGATATTAACATTTGACAAAATATCCCCTAGCCTAGTGGACACTGTTAAGGCAAACTGGTTCTCTTTGGCTTTCATTCTGTTCTCTTTTGGAAACAGACCCAGAAGATACTCAATAAAGGACACTGTGGGTGGTTTTTACAATTGCAGCTCTCAAACACTGTGAAGCAAATCTTGGAGGGCATTTGAGTAAATGGAGCACTCAACTCCTCAGTCAGTTCAAAGATGCCCCTTGCCAGCACCTCGTTACTTGATACATCCTATTCAAATTGAGATTTTCTCACTTACCTCTCTAGTTGTGGCTGGTGTAGCTTTGATTCTGAAACTCCAGCTGTCTTGCAGACAAGATATAGAGACAACTAAGAGGTCGAAGGTCTGTTTGCTCTACATTTTCTTTCCTAATAGAAGTGAGTCAGCTGATCAGCGACGGCAAGGAACTGTCGAGCCCCAGATAACAAACCTGATGATCACCGGACGCAAATTCATTACCCCTTCATGCGCTTTGGCCAGTGTTTGATACTCATGCTCGTTCAAAGCAAACAGGAATGGAGATTTTAAACATTACAAGTTGTGCAAGTGGAGCCACAGTTTGCTAATTGCCATTTGCTTAGTACGGTTTCATATAACCTCCTGAGGAATTAATCTAGACCTACAGCGCATTCCTGAGATCTAAGGGCGAAAACCCCTAGGAGGCCAGGAAGGCACTGCGCCAGCGTCCTGGCAACTTATGCCAGCGTAAGTTGCCTGAACGCAGGCGGGAAGGCCCGGATGCCGGTTGCTGCCGTGGCAGCACCACCCTGGGATGCCAATGGGGCCTTCTGCCGGCATCCCACCACTGTCAAAGCCTGTGCCTGCGTCTTGGGAGGTGTTCCTGGGGCGTTCCGGCATCCTAGGAGGCATTCCCAGGGTGTCCCGGTGTTGGGCTGGGGGAGGAGCCGCCTTTCGGCAGCGTCCAAAGTCCTTTCGGGCTGGGAAGGCCCCTTATTTATTTGGCGAGATATGCCACCTTTTTAGGTGGCGAATCTCCTGTGCAACACTATGAGGGGTTGCACAGATTTTTAATGCTGCAAGGAGTTTCGGCGGGGCCAAAACCTCCTTTGGAGGCTGCGCTGCCTGCTATGACCGGCACAGA
Organism: Euleptes europaea; assembly: GCF_029931775.1. Lineage (NCBI taxonomy): Eukaryota > Metazoa > Chordata > Lepidosauria > Squamata > Sphaerodactylidae > Euleptes > Euleptes europaea. The sequence continues at coordinate 31,747,132 of NC_079323.1, forward strand.
CATTCCTCTCGGGAATACACGGCTAGAAACTTAGTTCAGCTCTGCTGTATGCTGGAGGAAGCAGCACATTATCTTCTCCTGAGAGTCACACCTTCTTAAGCATACCAATATTTTCTCTACAATTCCAGAGGCGTGCTTTGTTGTGTGAGGCTAATTAAAAATGGCAAAAAGCTACTCTTGTTTGACAGGAGGGAAAAACCAAATGTCTAGACGATTAGAATATCATTATCAAAGTTACTGAACCTGCATTACACACCTTAAAGGATTATGCAGAAGTTCTTGTAGGTTATCCGGGCTGTGTGACCGTGGTCTTGGTATTTTCTTTCCTGACGTTTCGCCAGCAGCTGTGGCAGGCATCTTCAGAGGAGTAACACTGAAGGACAGTGTCTCTCAGTCTCTCTCTGATTATTCAGAAGTCCAGCCAGTTCAGATTTCTATGTCCAGCACAGGCTCTGGATGCTCAAACAGGCCTTGAAGGGCCATCTCCATTTGCTTGTCCCCAACAGCCCAGCTGCATTTAGATATTGCCCCTGACGAGTGATGGAAAGATCAGCTCTTGTTCCTGCATAATAGGAACCAGGCTAGATTTTCTCAGTCAAAAAGAAATAAAAAAGAAGACATAGGTACAAAAATAAGGCTGGGTGATCTCAATTTTTAATTAGACAACTTTGACAGTCTCTAGCAATATTTGTTCATATCTCAGTCTGCACTGTGAAGATTCAATTACATTTCAAAAACCAATATCTAGGGATACTGTGAGGTTCACACAAGGAACCAATGCTGAAATTTAAACTGAGTAGAAAAAGATACTTTTTACACTCTATGGCACCAATACTGGCAATGCCAACATAAATGCAATTATTTTATTTACAAAATTTATACATCTTTCTGCCCTCGGCACCAATGTAGCATTTACCACGTCTAATAAAAAACATAAAATAGGATTGTGCAACAAAGATAATATTCAATTTTCATAGGTCTGCCATCCATATTTGCAAGTAAGAGAAATGGGCATTCTTCAATTGCCTCACCATTTGGTAAAAAAAAAGGGGGGGCTTTAATGACAAAACAAATTAAAAAACTAGTTGACACGTAAATACATCAGGACTGCAAAAGAAAGTGAAGAATTGCATATATGAATGATCTAAGAGTACTGCTGCGATGTTATATAATTCGCAGACCAAATTTAACTCTTTTCCAAGTCCATTCACATATCCAGTTGCCAGCCATCAAAAGATAAGTGATCCTTGGATCCACTGGAGATTTCTATCCATAGAGCAGGCATTCCCAGCTACTCCCCTTCCTGCTGCAGCCCAAAATATTCTCTGAAATTTCTGCTCCTGGAGGGAAAGGTGTCCCCCCCCCCCCAGGAACAACATGAAGGGGGAGTCAGCGGAAAGGAAGTATCAGTAAAAACCACCCCCCTTCTGTGTGTGGCACCCCTTCACAGGACACAAGCCCTTCGTTCTTAATCGTGTTGCAACAACACATTACAATACAAGCCATTCCAGGTGTTCATTTGGTGTTCTCGATCATGCTTAATAATCAAGACAATTTATATAATTTATTCAGTAAATGGTTATGAAAACATCACTTGCAAAGCTTATGCAACCAGACTACTTCGATCAGGATTCAGGCTATCTGAATCAGTCAAATTCAAATACACAGTAGCCTCGAGTTTCTCTCTCGAGTTGCAATACTTGGCACACCCAGGTGAAAAGGTATTGCTGGAACTGGCAGTTCTTTCCTAGCTATAGCACAGAGGCACCTATGAATCACAAGTGTTTATTACAGAATCACTTCCCAGCTACTGGACCCCAATATTACTCTCACTACAGATCTCTAGGGGAGAAGTGGCTGCTTAGCTTCTGGTTGCAACACCAAGGGAACCAGCATGAGTCACCATAGATGAACATGGGTTTCAGAGAACCTTAGACCCAAAGGCTAGCATACTGGAGCTCCTTCAGCCCAAGGAGCCTTCCTCCATTGGAAGAGTCACTGAAGTCTGGAGAAAGGCTCCACACTTTGCTTAGCGGAATGGTAGGACACAGGCCAATTCTTTCCAATGGATCCAAGTAGTGAGTAGTCCAGTAATGAGTTATAGAATAATAGAGTTGAAGGGACCACCAGGGTCATCTAGTCCAACCCCCTGCACAATGCAGGAAATTCACAACTACCTCCTCCCCCCAGTGACCTCCACTCCATGCCCAGAAGATGGCCAAGATGCCCTCCTTCTCACCATCTGCTTAAGGTCATAGAATCAGCATTGCTGACAGATGGCCATCTAACCTCTTCTTAAAAACCTCCAGGGAAGGAGAGCTTACCACCTCCCGAGGAAGCCTGTTCCACTGAGGAACCGCTCTGTTAGAAAATTCTTCCTAGTGTCTAGGCAGAAACTCTTTTGATTTAATTTCAACCCGCTGATTCTGGTCTGATCTTCTGGGGCAACAGAAAACAACTTGGCACCATCCTCTAAATGACAGCCCTTCAAGTACTTGATGTATGTGCATGTTCCAAGTCTCCAAATATACTCACAGACATTTCTCAAAGAGAGACTATTCATTCTCAGGGCCCTTATAAATAGATAAGAGACTGGAGTGAACAAGGCATGTCCAGTTGCTGCAAACTGGGAAAACTTTACACACACTGATAACTCTCCCTGCCAAAATGGGCACATTTAGTAAGACAACTGCAGGACCAGAAGAGCCTATGAAGTTTGCATGACAGTCTTCCCTGTTGTTAGAACGGGATCCCATCAGACAAGGTAATCGTTGTCTCTAGGGCAGATGCCTGATTGCGCTTCTTACATGCTAAAGTTCTGAAAACATGACAATACATTGCAAACATGCCAGAGGAAATTACTCTGCTAAGAACACAAAGCAAGTTAGCAGTTGAAATATTTATCAAATGTACACTTCCAGGCCCTTGCAAAGTCTGATACCTTTCATTATGCAAGCGATATTTCGAAAAAATGTCCCAAAGGCCTATGTTAAAAATTAACAATGTATTTATTCAGCTACTCAAGCCTTCCACTCAGCCTTTCTGCAGACTAACAGCCAAACTACAAGTGATGGCGGTCTCGGGTCCATCCTATGGCTGCCGGCGTCATTTTACAGCTCTTTAAAAATCACCCCAAGGTCCTAATCCAGATTGGGCATGTGGTGGCCCCAAGGGCTTTTGCCCCCTCCCCAGTGCCTTTCCAGAGAAGAAACAACCCCCCATAGCTACTTTGGCACTTGAAAAGAGCCAGGGGGAAACAAGAACTTCTGGGACCACTGTGTGGCCGATCCAGATTGGGCCCTCACAGCAATTTTTAAAGAAGAGTTGGTTTTCATATGCCAACTTTCTGGGCCACTTAAGGAAGAATCAAACTAGTTTACAATCACCTTCCCTTCCCCACAACAAACACCCTGTGAGGTAGGTGGGACTGAGAGAGTGTGACTAGCCCAAGGTCACCCAGCTGGCTTCATGTGTAGGAGTGGGGAAACAAATCCAGTTCACCAGATTAGCCTCCAATGCTCATGTGTAGAAGTGAGGAATCAAACCCGGTTCTCCAGAATAGAGTCCACCGCTCCAAACCACTGCTGTTAACGACTACACCACACTGGCCTCTAATTTGGCATTGGTGCCATGGGATGGACTCATGACCACTCACTTGTAGTTTGGCCCTTTTATGTAAATTCAGGTTTGGCTGTGTTCATTCTGCCTGATAAAAGGTAAAGGTAATACCCTGTGCAAGCACCGGGTCATTACTGACCCCTGGGGTGACATCATGACATTTACAAGGCAGATGATGTCAATGGGGTGGTTTGCCATTGCCTTCCCCAGTCACCTACACTTTACCCCCAGCAAGCTGGGGGCTCATTTTACTTACCTTGGGGTGGATGGAAGGCTCAGGCAACCTTGAGCGGCAGCCTGAAACCGACTTCTGTCAGGATTGAACTCAGGTCGGGAGCAGAACTTTGACTGCAGTACTGCAGTTTACCACTCTGCCTGAACAAGCCCTAATAAACACCAAATGCTGTGGGACTAAGCTAGTAAACTATTGGTTTCTTCAACGGACACTTCAAATTGATCCCATTAAAAAAGACATTTGTGATGCTGTAAGTACATCACATCAGAAACTGACTTCCAGTGTGGAATTCAACATATAATATGCAATTTACAGGATGCCCAAGAATTCCAGTTCTCATTCCTAAAAAGATCTGATTTCCAGATAGAAAAAAGTAATACACATTAGACAACACTGTTTGTTTCAGGAGGTTCTGGCTGAGGCTCCCAGTGGCTGAAAAGAGGGCCTTTGTCCTCCAGTGTAAAGCTCCTGTTTTCCCCTCCAAAGATCACATGGAATCTGCTTATCCAATGGATCTTTTCTGCTTCTACAGCCCATCCCACAAGTCAATCCAAAAGCAAAGTCTGAGAGTCGGGGGATGAAACACAAGGTTCATAGCTTGAGTGGGAAATTCACAAAATTAGCAAATCCGTCACCTTGTTTTAGAAGAGGCGCCTTCTGCTTGGGCGAGGGCACATAATCTCTGTTTTGAATAAACGTGTTACCATTTTACCCGATGCAGCAAAACAGTTTCCCTAACTATAAATAACCAGTAGTACCTCTCTCTCCTCTCGCTCTTACTCATGAAATGACTTCCAAGCAAAGCATGTAAGTCCACAAGCTTACAAATTTTTTGGGGGGGGGGGACATTGCAATGCTTAGCGTAAAAGCCAGCCCCATAACTGCAACAAGAAGGCAGCAACAGCAAAGACTGGGATGCTAGAAGTAGGGAAATCTCCCCCTAAGGTCTGCTTAAAAGGTAAATGTCCCCTGTGCAAGCACCGGGTCATTCCTGACCCATGGGGTGATGTCACATCCCGACGTTTACTAGGCAGACTTGGTTTGCGGGGCGGTTTGCCAGTGCCTTCCCCAGTCATCTTCCCTTTACCCCCAGAAAGCTGGATACTCATTTTACCGACCTCGGAAGGATGTAAGGCTGAGTCAACCTTGAGCCGGCTACCTGAAACCAACTTCCGCTGGGATCGAACTCAGGTCGTGAGCAGAGCTTGGACTGCAGTACTGCAGCTTACCACTCTGCGCCACGGGGCTCCCTACTGCTTACTACTGCTAAAAATGCAGAGGCACTTAGGAGCTCCCCCATCCAACCAAAGATGGGAGATGTTAAAAAGATGCATTTCTTTGGAAAATATCCTTTTCTTTTGCCGGTAATGGCAGTAATTTTCAGGAGTTGTTCCGAGCATCCCCAGTTCTTACTGACTGAAATAACTGAATCCAGGTCTATTTAATTTCTCAAAAACTATGCTGGCTATAATGCTGGGCAATTCAGGGTTAATCGATGGGATTTAAGCTGAGATTGCATCCAGAGAAACATTCAGATTGCTCTGAGAGAAGCTACATTCAGTAAAGACAATTCACCACCCACAGTTAGAAGTGATACCTTAGGTCACTGATAGCAAGCAGCTCTGCCAAAGAATGAACAGTGGTAGACCTGTCCTGTCCTCTTACTGTTAGAGCAGTACGCTGAGCTGGGAGCCAAGCCCAATGTCCTGGGGGTCTGTGTGGTGAGTGTACCTAGCAAGCAAGTCTCCACTTCTCTTTTTAACACATAAGCCACTGTGAACTCCTTTGCAGAAAGCACAAAAGGCATGGATTCCGTCGGGGGCAGAGCCATTTAAATTTGGGTGAGTCTCTCTAGGTTGGAGGAAGGCTTCAAACTTTGCTCACCAGAGTGGAAGGATAGGGGTAGGATCCACCCCCATTATCTAATATTTGCCTTTGCAGAAAGTGACTTCACATTCTACATGACTCAAAAGAAAAATTTACGGTAGAAGAGGTTTAGTTATTACATTATTCCTCCCTCCCACCCGAGAATGGGTATAAACCAGATAAATTTAACCCCAATCTCAACCATGTTTACTCTGAGGAATGAAAATGTCAATTTACTTTCAATTATACATGCCTGGGGGACTGTAGGACTGGAATGCTTAGCCTTATCTAGCCTAACTTATACCAGCTTGGCGTTCTATCCTGTCACCAGCATGGTGTAGTGGTTAAGAGCGGTGGATTGTGATCTGGAGATCAGGGTTTGATTCCCTACTCCTCCACATGAGCGGCGGAGGATAATCTGGTGAATTGGATTTGTTTCCCCAAAGCCAGCTGGGTGACTTTGGGCTAGTCACACTCTCTCAGCCCCATCCACCTCACAGGGAGTCTGCTGTGGGGAGAGGAAGGGAAAGGTGATTGTAAGCCAGTTTGAGTCTCCCTTGAGTGGTAGAGAAAATCGGTATATAAAAACCAGCTTTTTTTCTTCACCATGCAGTATTTACACGTCACACTACTTGATACTGTCCCTGTGATATTACAGTTCCTATGAGAAGAGTTTTGCTTAGTCAGTCTATCTTGAAAAGGCGGACTCTTTCCGTATCCTTAGGAGGGAAGACACAACTGATTCTTAGAAGGGAGTTTTGTTTCAAGGCAAAGGGATGCCTTCGTGAAGGAATCGGGACTTCCAGAACTTGGTGGAAATCGAAGCATCCCAGAAGAGGCAGGCTGAAGGTGATGAGGAGGCACAAATCCCTGGATGGTGTTTTTCACCCAACAGTTAACAGCCTCGGCCAAAGAAAAAAGTCTTCTGTTCATAGAAATGAAGCTACCCCATTTGATGCAGTGGTGAAGCAAAGAGTCTAAATGACAACGCTCCTACCGCTGCGAGAACTGCCTTTTTCCTAGAGAAGAAAAGGAAAGTGCTATTAAGAAGACAAGGCAGAGAGTGCAATAGATCATTCACAGACCCTGCCCTGAATTTAACTAATACCTTTACTTGGCTAAAACTGGCACTGGGTTAACTCAACCACAGCCTGGCTGAGGTTGATGTTACTTATTTATCTATACCCTTTCTCCCCAATGGGGAGCCAAAGTGGAGTACATCTTTAGCCTCTCCTCCATTTTATCCTCACGACAACCCCGTGAGGTAGTGGTAGGCTGAGTGCATGGGACTGGCCCAAGATCACCCAGCATCTGCTTGGCAAGGCAGGACTGTGGCTCAGTTTGTAGAGCATCTGGTAGGCATGCAGAAGGTCCTAGGTTTAATCCCTGGCATCTCCAGTTTAAAGGGACCAGGCAGGTGGTAGGTGATGTGAAAGACCTCTGTCTGAGACCGTGGAGAGCCGCTGCCGGTCTGAGTAGACAACACTGACCTTGATGGACCAAAGGTCTGATTTAGTATAAGGCAGCTTCATGTGTTCATAGCAGAGTGGGGATTTGAACCTGGGTCTCCTAGAGCCTAGCCCAACACAGTAACCAATATCTGAGTGATGGGTGCTATTCACTAACCTCTCACCCCTTGGGGCAATCTGTTTCTGACTAACTGTGCTTATAAACCCACCTCTGACTGAAGACAGATGTCATATAGACAGGCAACTCACAGTACTGTGAAGTCTATCAGTGCTCTTTGAACACACATGAACACATGAAGCTTCCTTATACTGAATCAGACCCTTGGTCCATCAAAGTCAGTATTGTCTACTCAGACTGGCAGCAACTCTCCAGGGTCTCAGGCAGAGGTCTTTCACATCATCTACCTGCCTAGTCCCTTTAACTAGAGATGCCGGGGACTGAACCTGGGACCTTCTGCATACCAAGCAGATGCTCTATCACTGAGCCACAGTCCCTCCCCTGTCTCTTAACATGCCCCAACAAGCCATCCTTGCTCCCAGTGCAGAAACTGGGGTGGGGGGTCTTAATGAAAGTACGGTCATCTTGTACTCTCTTAAAAGCAGTAGCTCAGGGAGCCAAGTACAACAGCAGGTGGCCCAGTCTACTATAATTTAAACACTACTTGTCCATCTTCTTCTGCTTGAATGCTTGGTTGCTAATCTTGCCTCCATGTCCTCTAGCCGAAAAAGCGTCCCACAGATAGACTGCTCAAGGTAATGGGGCAGGTAAATGACATGTTAGGTTTTTTTTAATTTAACAGCCCACTATAGGCAGACATGAAAGAAAGAGCCAAGAGCATGTTCATATTGCCACGTGCTTCCTTTTCTACATCCAATTGGGCCTGCAGACTTCAACAGATGTAGCAACCCACCGATCCATGCACTCATGGAAGCTGCTTTTCATCAATCAAGGCTTATTTTTATCAATCAAACAATCAATACCTTTATTGGCATAAAGGCAGGTTTATTTACCGATTGTTGTTCTGTAGGGTATCTGGATTTGCTGCTTTTGGTTGGAGTGATTTCTATGGAACGATAACTAGGGGGTTTCTCTTCTGGCCAGTCCTGAGAACGGTGCTGGCGAAGTCGCCTGCTATTCTCCTGGAAGTGCTCATAATCTTCAGCAGAGCTCCAGGAATTCCGGCGGGGTGGTGGAGAATAGCTGCGATGTCGGCCGCTCCGGTGATCATTCTCCCTCCTACTGAGGTGCTGATAAGCCTGCCTCCCTGAACGCTGATATCTTTGGTCAGAGTACGGCCGGCCAGAGTACTCCCTTCTGGAATCTGCAGGATAGGCCTCAAGATTGCTCCTGCCATGAAACATGGACGGCGCATCCGGCCTGGAACTCTGGAACCTATCGTGACGGCTCTCGTTTCTTCGCCTTTCGACTCTATGGTCTCGCTGTCTGTCCAAAGACTCCGGATCATAGCTGGACTGGGAAACTTCATCCAAGGACAGACGTCTCCATCTCCTCTCTTCTTCGCTTGTATTGCTTCGAGGTCTAGGAGTCCGTATAGACTGCTGCGGACGTGATGAGATGCTGTTTCTCTGAGAGGATGGGACGCGTTCAACGATGGGAGGTAAGTGGATGACTCTGCGTTCCACAATCTCTGAGCCCAGAGAAGACAGCATACTAGGGTTCTGACTGCCCCCAACATGATGAGAAGGCAGCAGGGGCTGGGACAAGTTGAGGTTCTTGATCTCTGACTCAAGGAGATCCAAGACCTTGTTGTTAGCAGGCATCTGGCCAAGTGAAGGCATCATTTGCTGACTGCTCTGCAGAGACACATCTAGAGAACATGGAAAAAAGGTATCACCAGTCAAGAGAAGTCTGTGAAAAGGTACAAGGTTTCCCATTAAGCATTGTTTTAAAAATTACTTCATTTATAGCCTGCCTTTCTTCACTGAGACTTGAGGCACATTACAAAATATAAAAACAGTGAGTCAGACAGCATACAATATCTGATGGCTTCCTAGAGGCACCTGGTTGGCCACTGTGTGAACAGACTGCTGGACTTGATGGGCCTTGGTCTGATCCAGCAGGGCCTTTCTTATGTTCTTATGACTAGGATTATACAATTAGAAGACAATGCAGCTAAAAACATTAACACATGACATACCCTAACCATTACAGAAAATAGACTGCAAAAGTAGAAGACGACAGCACAAGGTAATACATACAATAAACCATACAATGGAGGCTACAGTGGCATAGATTCCACAAGGCCAGATTGGCTGAGTCAAGGTAGGAAGCGTTCTTCCAGGATAAATGAAGGTCGGAGAGAGCATTTTTTGCAGCTGCATTAATTCGCTTCTCTACTGGGTCCACACACACACAAAAAGGGGGGGGATACTATGTTTTCAAACTCACACCTCCATCCTCACAAGTTTTTACTAAGGCTTCCTTATTGTTTATGTAGTGGAAATTCCTGGGGAACTCCTTGCATAAGAAGTTCTTCAAACCAGCATTAAATAAATACTTGACAAACTGGAATTTAAGTGCAATTATACCCGGAAGGAAAATAAATTACGAGTAATTAATTCAAATCAAAAAAATTAATGCTGGGCTTATGGGGATGCAGACAGGCTAAGTATATGCGAGACCTGAAGGCAACAGTTGAGTTTTAATTTGTGAAAGTTTAATATGACTCTTTCAACCCCAGGATGGTGATTAAACACATTTAACAATTCTAGTTCCAAGATCAAAGAAAATAGCCTTGGAGCCCAGTAAATGGGAGGGGGATACGATGAACACATTTTCCCATTTCTTTTGCTACTAACAAGATCTCTTTCTCGCACACTCACCCATACACACACATACAGAGCACCACCATTTGCCTTCACTTGTTTACACATATTGCTGCCAAACACATATGTGTTTACACATATTGCCGCCAAACACATATGTGTTTACACATATTGGGGCCAAATAACAATACCTCCTTTATGTGTCAGTGCTGTTTTAAGGCCTATCTATAATCGGGCCTATGCCTACTCTACGCAAAGCATCCCTGGTGAAAACACCCTACACAAGAAGATCAGAATTCTGCAACTGGAAAAAGTTATGCAAACATTTTGCTTGCATCATATACTATAGACGGCTTCTGCTGATCACATAGCAGATGGATGAGAAGAAAGGTAGAATGTTAAAACACTAGTTCTCTGGATCCCTAGGAGTCTTGCTCAATCCCACTCAGGCTTCTTTGGTTTCACAAGGCTCTGACAATGCATTTTCAAATTTACCTGAACCAGAGCGTTTTGTGTTTTTTTTCTGAAGGGATGGCAAGACTCAAACGAACACTGAAGTCTGCGCCAGTTACAAAATTACACGCTTGCATTCTCCAACTGCCAGTGCATGGGATATAAACACTCCCTCCTGGTATTCGGAAGGAGCCCTGTGGCGCAGAGTGGTAAAAGCTGCAGTACTGCAGTCCAAGCTCTGCTCACGACCTGAGTTCGATCCCGATGGAAGTCAGTTTCAGGTAGCCGGCTCAAGGTTGACTCAGCCTTACATCCTTCCGAGGTCAGTAAAATGAGTACCCAGCTTGCTGGAGGTAAAGGGAAGATGACTGGGGAAGGCACTGGCAAACCACCCCATAAACAAAGTCTGCCTAGTAAACGTGAAGATCGTCAAGATGTGACGTCACCCCATGGGTCAGGAATGACCCGGTGCTTGCACAGGGGACCTTTTACCTGGCACTCGGAACCTTTCCTGCAGCATTATAAAGCCAAATCACAAACTTTTGCCCGGAAGGAAGGGCCAACATACTACATCAAAAGGTCCACCTGCTCTCCCCCATGCTCGGAACAACGGCCCTACCTCGCTGCAACAGTGGGTTGAGTTGGTATGAAGATGACTGAGAGTGATGCTTCATCCATGGTAAAAGATGCCGAGCCTGCTTCATGAAGCGGTGTCGTTCCAGGACTAGAGAAAGGAAAAAGCAATATTCATTATCTGCCTGGGATTTTGTAGAGTTATCACTACAAGCTAGCCATAGCAAACAGAGACGGGCAAATGCCCTTGGCCATGATTTGCGAAGGGATTGTGGCTCAGTAGAACAGCCTCTGCTTTGTATGCATAAGATCCCAAGTTCAATCCCTGGCATGATCAGTTTAAAATGACCAGGCCACAGGTGATGTGCGAGACCTTTGCCTGACATCCTGGAGAGCCGCTACCAGTTTGGGTAGACAATACTGACATTGATGGACTGATTCAGCATAAGGCAGCTTCATGTGTGTTCATATACATTCAGGAAATGTATTCTCCCCTGTGCATTTCTTTAAAAATCAGTTAAAGATTAGCGACCTCAGCCTATGCTGAAGTTCGAATCTGATGTCATGGAGAACATTAGAAGACCCTGAAGCCACCCCACCTCCTACTACAAACCTGCCCAACCCCACCCTACTCTCTTATAACAAAATTTATGTGGCAGTGGTGCAGACCCTGCTCATAGGCCTCCGTTACACCCAAGTTGCTGCTGAAGCAATGTCTAGCTTTGAGCTTTTATTCAAATATTATAACATAAATGCATAAGCTTTTGACGAGGTTTCACAATTATTTTTCCATGTTTCACTGTTGCCTCCTCAAAAGTCTGCTGCTTTAAATGCACAGGAGGATCTTAGTTGCTTATGAAGTCTTACTGATTCTTAATTGCGAAACCCTGTCAAAAGCTTATGCATTTATGTTACAATAATTGTACAACAGCTCAAAAGCTTACATATATGTAATGGAGTTTATCATTGATGAATGTATATAAAATAGATAGCTTGTTGGTCATTGAAGGGTGTATGAAAGCAACCTGGACAGGCTTTAAAAGGGGAGTGGACACGTTCATGGAGGAAAGGGGTATTCATGGCTACTAGTTAAAATGGATACTAGTCATGATGCATACCTATTGTCTCCAGGATCAGAGGAGCATGACTATTATCTTAGGTGCGGTGGAACACAGGCAGGATGGTGCTGCTGCAGTCATCTTGTTTGGGGGCTTCCTAGAAGCACCTAGTTGGGCCTCTGTATGAACAGACTGCTGGACTTGATGGCCCTTGGTCTGATCCAACAGGGCTTTTCTTATGTTCTTAGGGTGCATACCTATTCTCTCCAGGATCAGAGGAGCATGCCCACAATAGCAGGTGCTGTGGAACATAGGCAGGATAATGCTGCTGCAGTTGTCTTGTTTGGGGGCTTCCTAGAAGCACCTAGTTGGGCCTCTGTATGAACAGACTGCTGGACTTGATGGCCCTTGGTCTGATCTAGCAGGGCTTTTCTTATGTTCTTAGGGTGCATACCTATTCTCTCCAGGATCAGAGGAGCATGCCCACAATAGCAGGTGCTGTGGAACATAGGCAGGATAATGCTGCTGCAGTCGTCTTGTTTGGGGGCTTCCTAGAGGCACATGGTTGGGCACTGTGTGAACAGACTGCTGGACTTGATGGACCTTGGTCTGATCTAGCAGGGCCTTTCTTATGTTCTTAGTACATTTTTTGGAAGGGGGGGAAAATCAATACATAGAGTAGAAAACCTGCTTGCGCTTTACCTTCTTCATTGCAGCAGCAGCGGTCTGGACAGCAGGGACAGCGGACGTGGCAACAGCAATGCTGAGGACAACACTGGCACCAGCACACCCCAATCAGTATGAGGAGGAGGAGGCCGCCCAGGACAATCAACATCACCGTCAGCCAATCTGATTGCATGAGAAGAGGGACCATAAAGAAGGCTGCTCTACTTCTGGCTAAGTATCTATAGATCAGCTTCCTCCCCATCCCCAAGATGCTTCTTCTTCCATATCAAATGCGGGCCCAAGTCCCGTCTTCAAGTTTACCATCAAAAAGACACCCGAGGGAGGGGGGAAGGAGGCAAGACTAGTTTGACTGTTCCAAACAAAATAGGTGATTTGTTAACTGGCATTCTCATCCATTTTGAGCCAGGCTGATTTTCCCTTGTTATCATGAAAAGTGTACTTGGTGCTCTGCTGCTCATCTCCGCAGTCGAAAGGCAGTTGCCTTGGAAGTAAGTTCAAACCTAATGGAAAAACCATGTGCGTGTTTTTTTTTTTTTTTTTTAAACTGTGCTTAGTGAAACCAAGATTTGGCATGCAATCAGTGAATCCTGGCTTGTCTTGACAAATCCTGTCTTAGAAAACTGTTATCTTACCTCTGCCAATGACACGGCTGGTATCCCAGCCTGCACACCCACCACCTGTTAGACTTTTAGGCTAAGGGCCAAACTAGATGTGATGCCATCCTCATGTCCGACAAGGGGCTTTTGCCATTTTAAAGTGATTTAGAAATGCGGCAATCCTGTGGCGAGCTAAGGCGCTCTTGCTTCCCTCCCCTGCATCTTTTCAAGTGTCGAATCATCTGTGTGTGGGTGTACATGTGCACCATTTCAGCACTTTAAAAAACACGGGGGGGGGGGGAGAGAGAAGAGCCCCTAAGCGTGCTGCACTATGGGCCCAATCAAGATAGGACTCTAGAGGCATTTTAAAATCACTTTAAAATGGCAGTGGCATCCCTGTAGCAGACATGTCATGCCTAGCTTGGCCCTAAGGCTACAAATCTTCGCCTTACTTATCAGAAAGCAAACTCTACTGAATTCAGTGGAACAGACTTTTGAGCAAATGTCTATGTTCAGAACATGCCCTCTTGTGGACTCCATTCTTTATCTTCTAAAAGAAAGCAGAAGAGAAAAATTATCCTGATAGGAAAGAAACCAAAATGGCAACTACATACGCAAAACAATTAGCTTCACTTCTTTATCGGGGTCACCAGATGTATCTCCTGGAGCCTCAATGGTACAATAATAGACTCCATTGTCCCACCACATCACCTCGTTGATCACAAGATCTGCACCTACGGAGAAGGAATACAGTATAATGAAGGCAGATGATTGGCTGGTATTAGAGTTCTTCTTAGACAGCTACAGAAGGTTTTAAATTGCAAAAGGAGTTGACTGGAAACAGACCTGGAGAGTGCTGGAATTATGATCATCCTTGATCTCCACAAGATACAGGTTTACACTATGTGAAGCAATTTTCTCTCCCTTAGTATTCAAAGTAACAGAACCTCCCACTCCTAAGGGACATATGTGTTGGCCCAACAAACAGGGAATAGAGGCCAGAGTCTTCCCCTCATGTTACCCCCTAGCATTGTCATTCAGATGTTTACTGCCTCTGGATATGGAAATTTTCTTTAGCCATCATGGGCAGTAATAATGACACTCACTCCTTTAGCCGTCGCCTCAACATAGACATATTTTTGCCAGGATAGCATGAACTCTTGACAGAAAAGTTAGCCCTGGAAGCAGTGAAGCCATAAATTGGGATGTCCAACTTTTTCCACACAAGATGTTGGACAGTTATTAAAATTGTGCACCCTCTTTCTTTTAATATCTTGTTGGCGACTCACGGTTTTGGATTGTGATCTTCCGCTGTCTGTAATCAATGCCCAGCACAGGTTCATTTTGTCCTCTTCTCTGAGCTACAATGCGCACTTCCCGTTGGTTGTCATTACAGTCATTGGAAGGATCCTGGCCAATAGCTAGCCCAGCCTGATAGGCTAACAAAACAAGTGCAAAACGAATACTGATTTATTTATAGCCTTTCCAAGTAGAGCATGCAAAATATTCACATGGTATCAGCTTTTAAAAGAGATGAAAAAGATCACACATGCTATGAAGAAAACATTTAACGATGACAGCCATAAAAAATTTGGGGAGGTATGGGTGGAATGGAAATCCTGAAAAAATGAATCGCTTCTAAGTTCTGTTAGTTTGTAAGCTTCTGCATTTTCCTTCAGGGAGGCAAGGATTGACATTGGAACAGGAATCCAATAGCACCTTAAATAGTAACAAAATGCATCCCAGTAGAAAATTTCGTGTTTCAGAGCTCACTTAATCAGATGCATAGGGGTGTAAATGCATCAGACCCATTTATATACATAATAGAAAGATTATTATTAGATATGCTAAATTTAAAACCTAATGTAGGATGAAAAGAGATAAACAAATACAAAATAAAGTTATAGAGCTACAGCTGAACTGTTAATTAGTCCTGTTGTATCTGCTTATCTCTTTTCATTGTTCACTAAGTTTTACAGTGTGTCTGCTCAACAAGAACTGGGAGTTTCCCACACTCATTTTGAGTGAACTGATCACACTTTGTATTAAATCTTGTTTTAGACCAACTTCTCTTTGTAACACCCGCCCCCCGCCCCATCCTGTTTGTTAGATGCATAGATGTTTAAATCCATCAAAGTGAGCTCTGAATCATGAAAGCTCACAGCGGAATAAATTTTGTTTCAGTGCAATTCTAAACAAGAGTTATCCTCTTCTAAGCCCATGGACTTAAAAAGGACTCTTTAATTGACTCTTCCTAGGATTGCATCATCTGTCTTCAAGGGGTCTTGGACTTTGTTTTATCCTGCTACCTATCTGGAATTAAGGTCTCATATCTTGCTGCTTACAACTTAGCCTGCACCCACCCATATTCTCCTTTGGCCTTTAGGCCCCAATTGTCTCCATCTGTAGGGTGGTGGGAGCACTAGTGTTAGAAAACGAAGAGGGTAACAATGAGGGGGATTCACAAACTTTGGCTGGCCAGCTAAGACATGGTTGCCAAGGGCCCTGCTCCTCTTTCAACAGGGAGGAGCAAAATAGCGCCTCTGGCATCAGGGTGACTAGAGGAGTACTAGAAGAAAGAGGAAGCCAGTGAAGAAAGTATTACATATGTATCAAATGGCTTTTATCTTATCAGTGTGAGCATGGAGCACTCTTTGTCCTGTTCATGTTTTCAGCATTTACCAGATTAATCTTAGGTACATTGTTGAGCCTTTTAGACATCAAACACCACCAACGTAAAATTTTACACTAATTCTCTTAAGGATTGAAATCAGGAGATCCCACAGGTACACGTGAAAAACATACATTTCCCCTTTCCCTCTGACAACCGGGACCCTGAAACAGCATTCCCTTTGTTTTTCAGTTTGTACAAAATCTTATGAGATATGTAGATCAAGTGGATAACAATCTTGACAAGATAGTTATAGCCCTCCAAATACAGCTTTTCAAAGTTAGTTCTCATTTTAATACTACACAGCCAAACAGCCCTAAATCATAAAACAAGTTAAATGCTAGCATAAGCTTAAATTTATATTGAAAAAGAGCAGCAAAAAAAAAGAGAGAGAAAGTTAAAGAGAGTGTAAGATCCATTAAACATTGGCAGTCATATACAAACAGCTACAGATAATGCACGGCTAGGAGAAAAGGTTCAATAAAATCCTGGGCAAATAAAAATTTCCTTTAGCTGGAGTTTAAGGAACAGGTGAACCTATAAGGGGAAAGCAGAATCTCACTTCTGAAAGATCCGTCTCTGCTTGCCACCCACCAAAAGAAGCAAAATTTTGAAACCGTGGGGAAAGAAATATGGTTTCTTTATGGAAATGGAAATATTTGCAGAACTTACTGCCTATCAAACCTAAACTAATTTTACCAACATGAAATACATCATTTATAAACTTACTTAGTATATAAAATTACAACGTTTGACATATTTATGGAATTTACAAGTTAAAAATGCCTTAGTTTTGTACAAGCAAAATTGCAAATGTACCCAAATACTTGAGAGAAAACTGCAAGCTGACGCACCCTATGCTGTCTTAGCCCACGAATGGTAATTTTTACTATCTGGTTAGAGAGAGCTCAGTTCTCAATACCTTCAGAGTTTTCCTCCGAGGCTTTGGTACAGTTTTTGCCCTACCTCCTTCTAATCTTTTTTTTCTCCCTCCTGCAAGGTAAGCCAAAAAGCTACTTTTTACCCAATCTGTGGGTAAATGTGTCACAGTGGTCTGACGGAGAGGTGAAAAGGTCAATCATGTCAGGTCAAGAAGACAACAGAAGGCGCACAACTGTTGAGAAACAATGGGGGTTACCACACTTTGTATTCCCAGCAATGTATTAAGAGTTTGAAAATGTTGTAAAAAACATCGCTTTAAAAGGGTTTTTGGATACCACGGCTTATAAATGGTTGGAAGACGTCTTCACAGCTAAAGGGGCCAAACAAAGTGCGGACATTTTTTATAACGTTTTCAAACTCTTAATACATCGGTGGGAATACATAGAAAGTGCGAACGGTATTTTTTATAGCATTTTCAAACTCTTAATACATCGCTGGGAATACAAGTGCGGTAACCCCCAATGAAAGCCCTGCATGGTCCCCTCATGAAACCTATGTACCTTTCTATGCATAGAAATGCATCTTGGATTTAAGAGCTGTATATGTCTACAGCATGCCCACCTTGTCTTTAAAAGAATTTCATTCATTCCAAAAGAAAAATATATCAGTTTTTTTCAGTACTCCCCAAAATGTCTGATTTTTCCGTTGGAAAATGGGGAAAAGGCCTTGCAGAAAAATGGGGGGGAATAGGTTTTTCCTGAGTTTTTCTGTGCCTTCACATCTCTACACCCACCTCACCTCCTTGGGGGACAGGGGGCAGTGACACACAGGACATGGTTTAAGAGGAAGATATTTTGGATTTGGCAAAAGATGAAAGAGCTCCTATGCCTGGAGAGTGCCCACCTTCCTGCCACTCTCTGTAGAGGATGCTCCTTAACAGCAGCATTTGCTAGAACTCACCAACAGAATAATAATCAAAGATGGGATCCTTGCAGAAGGACTTATAGCGCCAGGTAACTACCACATCCTGCAGCTGAGCAGAGGTGCTGTAGTCACACCTGAGAGTCACAGAAGCAAATAAAGTTGTGTAACGCTCAATAACCGGCACGGTCACCAAAAGGGAGAAACAGCCTGCAATGAAGAACACAAGAAAACAGTTTGAAGTGGCATGAAAGTCTACCCTTTGGGAAATATTTGCCAACAGTCTCCAAATCCAGCAAGAAGGATGCACAGACTTCATAGTAGTAAAAGAGCTAGTTAAATGGAATTTTCTTAAGAGTTGGCACATCACTTGGGTTAGGAATACTGATTGGCACTTGGCAGACTAGCAGTCATCTGCTGTAGGTCCATGTAGGTGATGGTGGGAGAAACAAACCCACAACCGTAGATAGTTTCAGAGGGTAGTCATGTTGGTCTGCAGTAGAACAGTCAAGATTGGAGACTCTTGTTGGTCTCTAAAGTGCTACTGGGAGGGAGGGAAGGCAGCATGGTATAGCCCAATCATGTCAGATCTCAGAAGCTAAGCAGGGTCAGCCCTGGTTAGTATTTGGATGGAAGACCACCCAGGAATACTAGAGTTGCTATGCAGAGGAAGGCACTGGCAAACCACCTCTTGCCTTAGCCTTGTGTTCCCTCACACCAAGATAAAGAAGCGTAATAATTAAAAACAAAAACAAAAAACAGGGCAAGCAGCTTCTCCACATTTTCAGGTCTGTAGCCTGTCTGTGTTTGGAAACCATACCTGCTAGAACTAAGAATATTCACATTTAGCCCAGCTAGACCTGCATAATTTGTTTTACTCTCATGGAACTACCCAGATTCATACATTCAATCCAGGGTGGCACGACAATAAAAACAAGCACAGGGTGAATGGAGATAAGTGTAAGCTAAGATAAAATGAGACAGGACATTACAGAAGTATACAACTTCCTCCTGTATTTGCTTGTTTCTCTTATCCTGCACTTGGGTTTTATATTTTGCTTGCCTAACAACCTTTCAGAAAGTGAAATGATAGCTTTTTTGGACTGGATCTTGTTTGGATCAGCTTCTTTTAATAACCCCCAAACCCCTTTCTGTTGTACATGTAAATTGGCCTGGCTGATTTACACTCCTGTGACCTGATGAAGTTCTGACTCGTGCAAATTTGTGCTGGAATAAAAAAATTTTCTTTAAAATGCCATTGGACACCTATTTTATTCTGCTGGTATAGACTAAAATGGCTAACCACATGGAATTGAATTTAGACAAGAGAATAAGAATGACTTTTGTCTTATTGGTAACAAGGGGAGGTTGTGCGCTTGAAGTGTATTAAACCTGCCTCCAGAACAACGGTAGCCTGACAAATTTAAAAAGGTTTAAGTATACATTATGTTAGCCGTGCTCCTGTGGCTCCTTTATCATGGGTAAACAAGATAACACAAAAAAGTGTTAACAAAATTGCCACCACCAAAGATTGCCACACCACTTGAGATAACGTAACATAAATATGTGCTCAACAGGTGAACAGTACCTGGTAGGAAGTGCCTTTAATTCTAATCCACACACAAAGGAATGAATGGGCAGAGATTTAAAGTAAGGTGAGTATATTGGGTTTCCCCTCACTTCCCCCTTAAGAACCGCTTTTGCTTATAATGCAACAAAGCCAGAAAGTTAAGAAAAAACAACTGTGTTCTCTCTTGGCAATTTTGCCTTTGTGGATTCAAATTAAATTGCTTTAATTAGTATTTCTTAGATGGATATACTAGAGAGGTTACAAAATGTAAAGCAGAGTTGAACAGATTACCAGTCCCATTCCTTTTTCCCTATGGAAGGATGGTGGCTCAGCGGCAGTGCATCTGCTTTGCATGCATAAAGTCCCAGGTTCAATCCCCAGCATCACCAGTTAAAAGAATTAGGAAGTAGATGATGCAAAGAACCTCTAACCAAGACCCTGGAGAGTCGATGTTAGTCAGACCAGACAGTACACTGACTTCAAGACACCAATGGTCTGACTCTGTATAAGGCAGCTTCATGTGACCCCTCCTGAAGGCGCAACCTTTCATCAAAATGTTAAGATAGAGCTCTGCATATGCTAGTGGAGGGAAGGTTGCTCTCTTGCACATGCTAGTGGAGGGAAGGTTGTTGTTTTAAGAAAGAAAAGCAGATTCTTTAAAGCCGAAGAACTATTATACTGTGATAGGAAAGACAAGACAGGAAATTGGTTAGAATGGCTATCTAGAAGATGATAAAATATAGAGAGGATGGAGGTAGAACAAACTGAAGGGGCAGCTGGAAGAAAGTCTCTATGATTAACAATCTGAGATTCAATATATAGTCGCAGAACAGACAAGGGAAGGGGTATAGAAGGATCTGACCTGTCAGCCTTACTAGCTCTACTGGTCCCTCTACAGTACTGGTATACTTGGTGAAAAGAGACCTTGCCCTGTTCTTCACCTTCCAACACAAAGTGCATGAGCTTTGATAGAGGGAACGGTACACACCCTCTTCCCCCTTTTGTGGTAACTAATTCTTTGAAGCCCAACACTGACCCAGAAGCAATTCCTATTGGAATGATTCCAATGGGACTGATTTCTAACCAATTATGCTTAGAAATGCAAGCTTTCTTTAAAGGGCTACAGAACATTTTTGTCTGTTTTCTACCAGATATTAATCTGATAACTCTTTTGAACTTTTCTCTTTCAGAAAATATGGGAGTACAAATCATGCATATGATGAAGTGAGCTCTTGACTCATATATGCTCAAATTGGAATACATTTTGTTAGTCTTCAAGATGCCACCACTTTCCTTTTTTATCACAGTACAAAGTTACTTTACCTGCTAAAAATGGCAATTGTGAAGCAGGAACTTTAGGTAACTTTCACAAGTTGACTGGGGCTATAATCCTGATAACAATTAATAAGGAAAGTTTGTAAACAGACATTTGAGCTATGGCTAAATTCCAAAATCAACGTTGGGTCCAACCAAAATATCACAACAACAGGAAGCTTTCCAAGTTCCCCATCAGACTGGATATTCAGAAAAATAAGCCTACCTCCCCCTAAAAAAGGAAAAAGAGGGAGAGAAAGAAAAGATATTTCAGGCCATACATGAAACAACTATTTTAGGAATTTATTAGGGAGTCTTATTCAACACGGTATGAGCTACTTCCAAAAAACAACAACACACACACAAGAAGATGCACAAATCTTCAACAACAAGACTGCAACCTGTATTTAGATGTTTGAGTGAATAATATCAGTGCAAGATAGAAAATGAAGATGGCTGAATAATGGTTAGCATTACATTTTAAATATATTTACCTGGAAACAAACTACTGAAACTTTTCACAAGGAGATTTTTTTTGCAAACGAACCCCAGAACTGGTTCTTGTAGGTTATCCGGGCTGTGTAACCGTGGTCTTGGTATTTTCTTTCCTGTGTCCTTCAGGGTTACTCCTCTGAAGACGCCCGCCGCAGCTGCAGGTGAAACGTCAGGAAAGAAAACACCAAGACCACAGCCCCACAGCCCGGATAACCTACACGAACCAGTGAACTCTGACCGTGAAAGCCTTCGACAATATTTGGAACCCCCGAACATATTTGATTCCTAGCCTGAAATCTCCCCAGTAAAAGACATTCTTGACAAAAGCGAAAAGATTTCGCAATTGCCCCTTACGGGTTAAGGGGAGGGGGGAAGAGGGATCTGATACGTGCCTGATGAGGAAGCCACGACAACGAAAGGAGGAACAGGTGGGGCAAAGCTCAGGTACGGTCACCTACCAGTAACCGATGCGAGAATTAAAGAAAAGAAAAAGGAAAGGGATTCGGAGGGGGCCACCCCACCCACAACTCACCTGCGGAGAGCCAGGTGAGGCCGAGCAGGAGCACCTGCTGCCCCCACCGCCAGTTCCAGGCCATGGCGCCTCCTCTCGCTGCCCGCAGCCTCGGCTTAGGACTTCCCCCCCGCCCCCCAGGTGGCCACTGCTCAGGTGAGCAAGATTCCGGCTGCTGTCTGCGGTCACCGCTGGGGCAGCCGGCTCTCTTTGGCGGGGAAGGGGCCCCTAGACGCTGCCCGCAGCGCCTTCCTTTCTGGGCTCTCCCCTGGAACTTTTCCAGCACCTGTCGGCGCGCGCCCTGCAGCTACGCCCCGCCAGGTGCAGCGCGCGCCGCGCCTCCACCGCCCGGGCAAGCCCCGCCTCCGGTCTCTCCTGCTCGGCCGCCCGCCTGCGGCTCTTCCTCCCGCCTGAGGGGGGCGCCCCTCCTTTTTTAAAGTTTGGTTAGCAAGGAAAGTATCCCCCATTACTATGTATGGGTGTGAAAGCTGGACAGGGAAGAAAGCTGATGGGAAGAAAATAAGATTCCTTTGAAAGGTGGTGTTGGGGGAGAGGGTGACGGATGCCCTGGACGGCCCCCCCCCCCAAAAAAAACCAGTGGGTTCTAGATCAAATCAAGCCTGAACTGACCCTAGAAGCTAAAATGACTAAACTGAGGCTGCCGTACTTTGGTCATGTCATGAGACGACAAGAGTCACTGGAAAAGACAGTCATGCTAGGAAAAGGGGAGGGCAGCAGGAAAAGAGGAAGACCCAACAAGAGATGGATGGACTCGATAAAGGTTGAGGGCAGCAGGAAAAGAGGAAGACCCAACAAGAGATGGATGGACTCGATAAAGGTTGAGGGCAGCAGGAAAAAAGGAAGACCCAACAAGAGATGGATGGACTCAATAAAGGTTGAGGGCAGCAGGAAAAGAGGAAGACCCAACAAGAGGTGGATGGAACTCCATCAAGGAAGCCACGGCCTTCAGTTTGCAAGATCTGAACAAGGTTGTCAAAGATAGGACATTTTGGAGGACTTTCATTCATAGGGTCGCCATGAGTCGAAAGCGACTTGACGGCACTTAACGCACACACACAGAGAAAGGAAAGTTGCCGCCGAGTCGGAGCCTTCTTATGCACGGGAGCTTTTGGCTTGGATTTGCCGCTCTCTAGATCCACATTTTCCCCACCCGAATTCTCAAAATTCTGCATGGGGGTTTCTTGTTGAGTTTTGAGAATTTAGATGGGGGGAAATGTGCACCTGTGTGTGTGTTAAGTGCCGTCAAGTCGCACCTGACTCATAGCGACCCTATGAATGAAAGTCCTCCAAAATGTCCTATCTTTGATAGCTTTGCTCAGATCTTGCAAATGGAAGGCTGCGGCTTCCTTTATTGAGCACCTTTATGTGCACCTAGAGAGCGGCAAATCCAAGGCAAAAGCTCCCATGCACAAATGGCCCTGAGACGCCTTAACAAGCTAACGCTTTATTTCCAAAACAAGTTTTCATAAACCAGCCCCCGCTTGAAGCGTGTGGCTTCACCAGCAGGCCTGGAGAAAAATGTCAGTGGCACGTTATTGACCTTCATGTCCAGAAGAGCTTCAACTGCCCATTCGTACACATTAAGCCTCTATTTAAAAGGCAGGGCATTTTTCTTCACGCTTACTGGCAGCCCTATGATGTTTATATATCTCAAGTAGAGACATTTCTATTGCAAGCTATGAGGGGGGAGGGGCCCAGATGTTACAAGGAAAGGTCAGTTTAAAGCAAGACCCAAACGGCTGTATTTGACCTCTGAAGTGAGTGCTATTGAGTTCAATGAGATTCCCTCCCAACTGAGTGTGCGTTGGGATTTCAGTCCAATCCTCCATTCGACGCTGCAAACTTTGCACAGCCTCAGCCTCCCATTGCTTCTGCAAAGGTCGTCCGTGCATCGTATTTCTGATTCCCCTACGGTACTCTTAACGAATTCTCATCAGAGATCCTCCACCTTTGGCGACTGCATAATAGGTTTTTTGGGGGGGGGTATTAATTCCCATTTGGTAAGCCTCCAGCAGCACCCACAAACGCTCATGATCCAGCACGCGCAGCTCTTCTGTCCCCAATTGTATTTGCACGCGGAGAAAACTTGCAGCCGCTAAACTGTTGCTCACTCGACAGCTGTAATAGCTCAGCAGCCCAACCAAAAGTGCTGCCAAAGCAGGCGAGGCTTTCCCTGGCTTCGGGAATCACCTTTCGCCTGTTGTGCAATTGCTATTGAGCTCTGAGTCTCTGTTCATTAAAAAAAAACAGCAAGAAAAATAAAGCAATTTCATGCCGGAATTGAATTTCCGAGTAAGCTGTGGACAACGACACCAGCCTTGCGATTGACCCTGCCTCCGCCCAGCGACTGAGGCTGCCAGCCAATTTACATCAGAGTATACATATGTATACAGAAGTCAAAAAGGGCAAGAGTCCAGTAGCACCTTAAAGACTAACAAAAATATTTTCTGGTAGGGTATGAGCTAGCTGTATCTGAAGAAGTGAGCTGTGGCTCACGAAAGCTCATACCCTACCAGAAAATATTTTTGTTAGTCTTTAAGGTGCTACTGGACTCTTGCCCTTTTTGACTACTGCAAACAGACTAACACGGCTACCCACTGTGAATTATATGTATACAGAGTATACATATGAGGGCAGCAGGAAAAGAGGAAGACACAACAAGAGATGGATTGACTCAATAAAGGAAGCCACGGCCTTCAATTTGCAAGATCTGAGCAAGGCTGTCAAATACAGGACATTTTGGAGGACTTTCATTCATAGGGTCGCCATGAGTCGGAAGCGACTTGACGGCACTTAACACACACGCGTACATATGACTGCCCTGACCTGGATGGCCCAGGCTAGCCTGATGTCGTCAGATGTCAGAAGCTAAGCAGGGTCAGCCCTGGTGAGTATTTGCATGGGAGACCACCAAGGAAGTCAAGGGTTGCTGTGCAGAGGAAGGAAGGCACTGGCAAACCACCTCTGTTAGTCTCTTGCCATGAAAACCCCTAAAAGGGGTCGCCATAAGTCGGCTGCGACTTGACAGCACTTTACACTTACATATGACTACAGAAAATATGGAACAAGGGCGCATGAGCGACGGAGAACAAGCAGGCCCTGACTCCAGGACCGGGCATTAGGCGTTCTTTCTTACCGCGCCTCCTTAGAACTACGTTTCCCAGGAGCCTTAGCGCGCCCAGTTGCTTGGCAACCGGCGTAAACAGGCTATGGAGCCGAAGGGGGAAAGCGAGGTAAAAGGTACGAGAAGTTTTGAACTTTTAGGGGGTTGTTGGGAGGAACTGCCTCCAGGGAGCCCCCCACCCCTGAACACTGAAATCTTCCCTTTCTGTAAAGTGGAGCCAATCCAATGCAACTGGCTTACAGTTAAGAGGGATCTCTAGGACTCCATCCAAAGGCCCCAGGAACTCCAGGCTACAACAAGGGAAGGTTGCTTCAGAGTATTAGATGTTTACTTTTCCTTTAAAGGAGCTCAGGACACTACGTATCATTCCTCGTCCACATTTTTTAAAAAAAAAAACTAAAAATTTTTTTTTAAAATAAAATAAAATTTAAATAAATTTTTAATTATTTTTCCAAAATTATTAATCACCTAGTGCCCGGCACTATGTATTTTACAAAGGATAGTAAACAATGTATTAGCAATGGATGTAATAGTGCTCTGTATAATCTATAAGGGCAAGAGTCCAGTAGCACCTTAAAGACTAACAAAAATATTTTCTGGTAGGGTATGAGCTTTCGTGAGCAGCTGTGGCTCACGAAAGCTCATACCCTACCAGAAAATATTTTTGTTAGTCTTTAAGGTGCTACTGGACTCTTGCCCTTTTTGATTACTGCAAACAGACTAACACGGCTACCCACTGTGAACTGTATAATCTATGTTTTTGTATTGAATTATGATTTTAATTTTGTTTTATACTTTCTTTTTTCTTTTTCTTTTTGTGTGTGTTTAATTATAAAAAGCAATAAAAAACTAAAAAAAAACAAAATTATTAATCACATCGTTTAACAATAACATAAAAAATATAAGGTAAAAACGAATAAGTAAAAAAAAATCTTCATAGCGATTCAGTGAGGCGGGTTAGACCAAAGCTTCTTCAACGGTGGGTCGTGACCTCGTGTGGGGCCACGTCGCTGAATGTGGAGGTTGTGAAAAATTTGGCAACGGTAAAAGGTTTCTGAACGTCTTTTCTATACCTATATCTCTGGGGCCGCGTAAAAATTTCTCAGGCGCAAAGGGGTCGTGAGGGGAAAAAAATTGAGAAGCCCTGGGTTAGACTGGTCCCAGGTCTGATAATAATGGTGACCAACCAGTTGTGTGTGTGTGTTAAGTGCCGTCAAGTCGCTTCCGACTCATGGCGACCCTATGAATGAAAGCCCTCCAAAATGTCCTATCTTTGACAGCCTTGCTCAGATCTTGCAAATTGAAGGCCGTGGCTTCCTTTATTGAGTCAATCCATCTCTTGTTGGGTCTTCCTCTTTTCCTGCTGCCCTCAACTTTTCCTAGCATGGCTGTCTTTTCCAGTGACTCTTGTCGTCTCATGACGTGACCAAAAAACGACAGCCTCAGTTTAGTCATTTTAGCTTCTAGGGTCAGGTCAGGCTTGATTTGATCTAGAACCCACTGGTTTGTTTTTTTGGCAGTCCACGGCATCCGTCACCCTCTCCTCCAACACCACATTTCAAAGGAATCTATTTCCTTCCCATCAGCTTTCTTCACTGTCCAGCTTTCACACCCATACATAGTAATAGGGAATACGATGGCATGAATTAATCTAGTCTTGGTGGCCAGTGACACAACCTTACACTTCAAAATCTTTTCTAGCTCCTTCATGGCTGCCCTTCCCAGTCTCAATCTCCTAATTTCTTGGCTGCAGTCTCCCTTTTGGTTGATGGTGGAGCCAAGGAAGAGAAAGTCTTGAACAATTTTAATTTCCTCATTGTCAACCTTAAAGTTGCGTAATTCTCCCGTAGTCATTAGTTTTGTTTTCTTGATGTTCAGCTGTAGACCTGCTTTGGCACTTTCTCTTTTAACTTTCAGCAGTAGTCGTTTCAAATCTTCACTATTTTCTGCCAATAATGTAGTGTCATCAGCAAATCTCAAATTATTAATGTTCCTCCCTCCAATTTTCACTCCACCTTCATCTAAATCTAATCCAGCTTTCCTAATTACCGTATTTTCCGGCGTACAAGACGACTGGGTATATAAGACGACCCCCCATTTTTACAGTTAAAATATAGAGTTTGGGATTGTCCCGAGTCCGCGGCCTAGGGCCGGCCCTCGGGACTGCGCCCCAACCCCGCGGCCGCCCCCAGACCTCCTGGAGCGGCCCAACCCGAGTCCGCGGCCTGGGGCAGGCCCTCGGGACTGCGCCCCAACTCCGCGGCCACCCCCGGTCCTCCTGGGGCGGCTCAACCCCCGGGGAAACAACACCACTTACCGGGGAGGGAGAAAGAGGGGGCGGGGGCGGCTGGACGAGCTGGCAGCGCGCCGGGAGGCGGGGCTGGCGGGAGGAACAGGAGGAGGCCGGGGACCGACCTCCCGGCATGGAAGAGTGTGTGCCGACCCGGCCCGGCAGGAGCAAATCCTGGAGGCGAGGCAGGGAGGGAGCCTCCCCGGGCAGCGGGAGCCCCGCAGCCAGAGACGCTGGCTGTAGCCAAGGCTCAGCCCCGGGCTCTGGCGGGAGGGTGGGAGCCCGAAGCGGCGGGACGTGGCTCTCGGGGGGAGTCGGCGAGGGGAGAAGGCAGCGGGGAAGAAGAGGGGGACGGGGGCGAGAGTAAGGGCTCTCGAGAAGGGTGAGGCTAAAGGCGAGGGGAGGACTGAGCTGACGGCCCGCTGAGGGCGGGGCTAAAGGAGGGTTTGGAGGGGAGGGAAACCCATAAAGACAGAAGCTGAAGCGGAGGCCGGGGAGGAAAGGGGGCATGTTGGGTGTGCTAGGCGGCAGCCAAAACACCCTGTGCCGGGAGAAGAGAGTGGCAGCCCCAGCCAGCCGGCCAGCCAGCCACCTGCCTGCCTTGCACTGCCGCTGGAGCGCAGCCGAGCACCTCCCTCCGTGCACCCCAGCGTGCCTGGCTCTGACTCCGAGCCGGGCAGTGAGCGCCCTCGCCGGGCTCGCCTCCCCTCCCTCCTCCGGCGGACATGGACAGAGCGGAGGCGGCTCCCCAGGCAGATTCTCCAGTCTGGCTCGGAATTCAGCATCCGGCGTATAAGACGACACCCGGCGTATAAGACGACCCCCGACTTTTGAGAAGATTTTCCTGGGTTAAAAAGTAGTCTTATACGCCAGAAAATACAGTATATGTTCTGGATATAGATTGAAGAGACAGGGAGATAAAATAAGACCAACCAGTTATCCAACCCGATAATAATGATGACCAACCTGTTATATGACTGTAGTATTATGTGGTGGCCTTTGGTGCATTCTGGTCCTCCAAGATTGTGAAAATAATAATACAAGTACAAAAATGTTTGAAGTTTTGTTGAGGTTTTTGCCGCATTCTAAAGACAACCCACTTACTAGGTTACAGACACAATTTTCTAGAGAATAAATCGTACTGAACTCAAGCAGGCTTACTTTTGGGAGAACAGGCTGTAAAAGTTATTGACCTGGGAAGCATTGGGACAAGTGGCTGCAGTGGAAACGTCAAAAAGAACCTTTCAGCCGTGTGCATGGTCGCCCCTAAGTGTTTTGTATTGTGACTGCTGAAGGTAAACAGCAGCAGTTTGGCTATAATAGGGAAATTTTGGAAGCATTCTTCCTTATGGTAGCTGTAAGGTAGCATATTAGATAACCAAATAAGTCTGAGTGAGCAAGCTCCAAAAATGGAGTAACCAAAGTAAAAGTACACTTGAATAATAACAATGAAATATATTCAACAGTAAGCAGCACAACATACTAAAAAGCTTCTCCAGTGCTAAATAGCCAATTAACTAATATATGCTATAAATATGTAGATCTAAAAATATGATAAGTATTTATCACTGAACTCCTTTCCCCCCCAAGTAAATGTTATGTGAGGTGTTTATCTAGCAATAGGGAATTATTCCAAAGTGTAAAGACTGGAATATAGAGGAGATTATTTTAAAACCTGGGGCTCAGTGGAGATATTTTAAATGGAAAAAAAATAGGAACTATATGAATGAAGATTTATTAATGTAATACATCTGCTATTCCAATATTAGCAAACCTTAATTTTCTAAAAACACTCAAAATACTGTTTCTTGAATTTGAATTTAGGTTTTCTCTTTACATCATTTTGGGTGTTTTTTGTCTGTACAAGTTTGGAACTTTTGTATAGAAATGCAAATTATATGAATTACTCTATTATCTAAACAGATCTATGAAATCTACAGTTTGTCAGCTTTATTAGAAACTGAATTTAAAATGGGGATACATACTAGTATCATCCTATGTATTTGCGATAAGACTGGTAGGTTTACAGCATATACTGCCTAACACTCCAGCAACAGTTGCAAAATTGTCTGTGAAATATGTGTACTGTGTGTTTCCTGTTGGTGGATCTAGCCATATTTGTTATTCTGTTTGTAGACCAGGATGAAAAACCAGGACAAGGGGCTTCAGGTACAGAAAGTCAAAATGAAGGAGCAAAGAAAGCAGGTGAAGGTAAGCACTGTTTTCCATTTCATATGGACTATCAAGCTTCAGGTAGCATTTACCGCGTAACAAATGGTAAAATATATATGTATTTCTCTCAAGGTTGGTTTTCCAGGGCTTCATTGGCTGTCTTGTATTCAGGTTCCTGAGGAATTCAAAAGGGCTGCTTTCTTATTATATTTCATGGCCATCAGTTGCTACAATCTTCAAACATGACAAGAAGCACATGGATGAGTAATGTAATACATATCTCTGGGCTGGCTTTCCTTGGATGATACCATTTGTTTGTACTACTGCTATAATATGAAACATCACGAGGAAGCTGCAGCTATCTCTGTGGAGGGCTCCAGTCACGTCACTTGCTGCTGTCTTCCATTTGAATCTGTCCTTGGGGGCAATCAAAGCTTCATAGCTGCCCTTTTCGATTGTCCTTCAGTGTATTGACAATCAGTTGCCATTTAGGCTTATTTTAATTTTGCCAGCACTGCTTGTCATCTCTGTCTTAATCCAGATTGCTAGAAGGTGCTGGATGCATGGTATATTTTGCCACAGATAATTTGATTTCCCAGATGGCAAGTTAAGAACAAAAACTTCCTTAGGCTATCCCATTGAAGCTAGAAGTCTCTAAGCTCAGTGTGTATTATTATTAGCCCACAGGGAGTTGTTTGTTTTGCTATTGTATTGGTCTGTTTCACTGTATCGTAGAGTTTTCTTCCAGGATGCCTTATTGTGTTCCATCAGCCATAACTAAAAATCCTTATTTAAATTAGTTTTATTTTCAAGGAAGACAAATAAAACATTTTAGCGTCTTTGTTAAAGGAAAATGGAGAGGATAATTTTCTTGTTTGCAGAAAAGTCACCATCTGCTGAGGGAGAAGAAAAGGCAGCTGATGAAGATGAAGAGGATGCCAGTTCTGGCAGTGATAGTGAGTGTTGCCAGCAATCTTTGGTCCTGAGACATGCATGTTAAAGTCAACCTCTATTCTCATAATCTAAGCTTAAATATGGAGGTAACTTTCTAGGATTAATGGGCTCAGATTCAAGTTACAGAGTTTTGCTGCGGACTTGAGTTCCAGTTTAGTTTAGTTTATTTCAGTTCCATTCTAGTGACCATTGTGCATAAATGAAACATGATAGATCTTAAAAGATAAGTAAAATACCCTGTTATAAAACTTAACCCTTTTTAATTGCACTCTAACTGCAATAGATAGGAATTTTGCCACTGATAATATAATCTGTTCATTGGTACTAAAAAGTAAATATAAAACCAGAAATTCAGATGATCTTCCAGAAAGTTAAGAAATCCAGGGCGCCAGCAAATTAGATCAAGGTCCAGAATAAAGATTACAATACATGCAAAATAGACACAACAGCATTAGTCCCACAAAGACATACCCTTTCAGACTGGGGAATTTGTTTAAATCTGCCCTCCAACAAAACTGATGGTAGGCTGTTACAAAGGTAGTCAAAAAAGTAAGATACGTGTTAGTATGACAATTTATTTGATAAGGAATTAACCCATAGAACCATGGAGAGCATGAACTTCTGGCTGCTCCGAACTTTGATAATCAGTGTTATTAATTTTCTGCACTATGTCATGAACTGCATTTGGGGGGCTTAATTCCAGCACCATCCTGTTTAGAAACTGAACAATGTGGCTGTGCTAGTCTGGTTTCTAGTAACAGTGCAAGGACACTGATTGTGCTCATGCAGCAAATGACCTATTAGGTAATATCACCTATTATTTTATTTGTTGGATTTCTATGCTGCCCATTCCTGACTAGATCAGGCTCTGAGCAGCTCACAACACAAATATCGTACAATAAAACAAAATTGAGTACAATTTAAAATTAATTAATTTACATCAGTTAAAACATCAAAATATGACAAGCTCCACTATCGGCAGATAGTGTCAGGCAGCCAACCAGGGGAGATCTCAACCAACAAATAACCCTAAAACACAAAGAAGGGAAAGTTTGAGGTCCCGCAGGGCCCTGATCTAACTAGGCATAGAATTCCACCAGGCTGGGGCCAGGGCTGAGAAGGCCCTGGTTGAGGACAGCAGGACACTTTTCTGGCCAGGGATCACCAGTACGTTTTCTCCAGCAGAGCAAAGTGCTCTTTGGGGGGGGGGGGTGTATTAGGTAATATGCCTCCACTGTGTCTCAGAATAATGTATGTGAATAAGCCCAGTTTTGTTGCTTTTGCAACTCAGATCAATCAGTGATACAGTGTAAGTCATCCAAGAATCCTTTTCATCATTATATCAGGTAAAAGAGGTGTAGAATTATAGGCAGCCCATACATTTTGACTTGGAATTGCAATTGTACCACTGGCTTTTTCCCCAAGTGGGTTCAGAATGCCTCCTAGGCCTTCATCACTTTTAAAGAGACCCTCCTTTTCCGATATATAGCATGTGAATAGCTTTATTTCCTATTTTCTCTCAGTGTCATCTACACCCTTCTTTTCAAGTTGTGTGATAATCAAGCTTTGCTAATTTCTGGGCAGGCTGATACATGAATGCAGTTCATTGCCACTACTACTGTTCTTCTTCCAGGTGACTACTCTTTACTCCAATGAACTGTTTTCACTCCAGAAGCTGAAGTCTTATGCAGACTTCCAGGAGATCATAGAATCATAGAGTTGGAAGGTACCACCAGGGTCATCTAGTCCAACCCCCTGCACAATGCAGGAAATTCACAACTACCTCCCCCACACACACCCAGTGCCCAGAAGATGGCCAAGATACCCTCCCTCTCATGAACTTCCTAAGTTCATAGTATCAGCATTGCTGACAGATGGCCATCTAGCCTCTGCTTAAAAACCTCCAGGGAAGGAGCACTTACCACCTCCTGAGGAAGCCTGTTCCACTGAGGAACCGCTCTAACAGTTAGAAATTTTTTCCTAATGTCTAGATGGAAACTCTTCTAATTTAATTTTAACCCTTTGGCTCTGTCCGACCTTCTGGGGAAACAGAAAACAACTCGGCACCATCCTCTATATGACAGCCCATCAAGTACTTCCAGTGGATCATAGAATCAGTCCTTGCCTTTCCTCTCCCCACTTTGTTAAAGCCTCAACATAATGTTTTCTCTCTCTGAACGTTTAATATTTATTGCCTGTCCAGAAATTCTTTACAACCCTGTCTTATCTGTCCTCCCAAGTAAAGGTGTATAGGATCACAACTCTATTCTCACAATTTTAGATTCAAAAGTATTTTACAGGTACAGACATTTGGTAGCAGGTTTTCAATATCCGAATAAATCATTTTACGCATTATTGGTTTGTTGGAGTAACAAAATCATTACAAACATATCACATGCTTGCCAGTATCTTATCTGTCTGAAAAGAAGATTTCTTTATGCTGATGTTTTTGAAATCCAGAAGAAGAGGAGGAAGAGGAGCATATAGAGATTATAAAGCCTCCAGAACCAGTGAAAAAACCAGTAAAAGTAGAGAAGAAAATCTCCGAAAGCTTCTTCTATAATTATGAAGATTTGTTCTCCTTCCCGGATGTGACTCTGGATTCTGGGATACCAGTTGACATGCTCACTCTCATGTATCCACTTTTTACCATGGTGTAGGAATTTAGGTTTTGAATTTCCTTTTATAATAAACAGTCAGGTAATGTTCAAACCTCATACCAATTTTCCCTGAAGAGTCAGTTGAGCTTTGGGCAAAGAAGCTCCTTTTAGGTCCTCAGCTTACGCTCCAAACTGCCAAGTTCTGCACGGTTGCTATTAAAATACGCAGAACTTTATTAGAGAATGATTGTTATAATATTTTACAATTTCATCAATTTTAAGGTGATAATTTTAACCAGGGGTTGTTTTTATTGATCTTACACCTTTATTTGTATGGGCCGTCTGTGATTCTGGAAATTTAGTCTGGAAATTTTGATGTGTTGGAAAGTGATTGGTCAGTTGACCGTATTAATAAATTTGACTTGACTTCATGCCAATTAGAAAATTTTAGTCACATAGATCAAAGTAATAATTTGGATAACACTGATTAAGTGGCGTAGTGAAAGAAAGTTAGACTGCCATACCTTACAGGGATTTTGTGAAGATAAAATGGCAGCCAGAGTGGTGGGCATGTAGCCTGGCTTGATTTCTTCCCAACCCATGTGCAGGTATACCACAGATCACAGCTAGACCCCTCAGACTGTGGTGACCCAAGGAAGTGTTAGCCCACTCCATGTTGTTATTTGGGAAACAATACCATCCCAAGGGAGGGGACAGCATCTCAGTTGGCTTCACTGGCAACAGGTGTGGTGAACGCCTTTGTGTTTTCTAAATAAAAAAATTAAAATGTCAAATTATACAGTGCTTAAGTGCTACAGGGAACTGAGCTTTATTAGTAATATAATTGAGGCAGAAGTATTACAAATTTTTTTAAGGATGAATGGGAATAGGCTACACATTTTTAAAATGATTAATCTTTTCTTCTTCTCATTTATATATAAAACATACCGTGCCCCCATCTATTGGACACAACTTTAAGAAAAGCCTTTTAGTTAGAATAGTGCAAATATAGGGCCTTTCTCGTTAAACTGATGTCTTTATTATTACTTGAATGAAATCAACCTAGATGATAGCATCACTTTTGTTCCTTAGTGACAGTTCCTCAGGCACTCTTTTGGTTATGACTGCATTAAACGAGCAAACCTCCAGGTGATGGATAGTTCAACACTTCTTTACATAGCTGGCAACCAGGTAGTTCTTCTGGACTTGAAATTAAAGGGTCAAAGATACCTTCGAAGCTCAAGTGGTGGAGGGATTGGAGTCATCACGGTAAGATTATTTATTTTATCTTGGAAGATCTTTTTCTTGAGTTCACCTTTAGTAGTCGAATAAGCAGGGCTATTTGGGTAAGTTCTTATCTTTCCTTGAGAAATATTTTGGTCTGTAATTCACAGTGCAGCTGTCTGTTCCCATTTTCAAGACATGTGATGGTCAGCTGCCTTCTAAGGAGCTTTCCCAGTCATAGAACCTTGTGATAGACAGGGAGTTTGAATAGAATTCTGAGAATGGCAGTTGGAGGGTTCTGACAGTTGAAAACACACTGTTGACTAGGAGAGAAGTTAAAAGACAGAGCTTGGAGACAGTGGTATGACCTGCAAGCTGTCTGGTGGAGGATTCTCCTCTGGAGTGAAAAGGAACACATTTGGGTTTTGGATCAGGAATGACCCATAACCGATTATTTAGAGTAATAGCTCTAAGGTTGATAGAGTGATCCCTAAGAGTTTAACAGGAAATAGCTCTGGTGAAAGGAGTGATCCCATGCTAGTTTAAAGAAGTAAACTGGCGAAGTGTGTTAATGTTCCTAACTCCGCAAACTAAAGAACCACTGTGTAAAAAAAGCTTAAGTTTAAGAAACAAACCAGTGGCTGCCAAGAGAAATCACTCTCAGTAGAAAATAAAAGTTTAAACACTTGTATGAGAACCACCTTGTTACATTTGGAATGTAACACTTTTACATAACCATCTCAAGTTCCTCAATTGTGTTATTCTGTTACAAACCACATTCCTGTTATGAAGCTTTGCTAACCGGACTTTTAAATCCCCCAAAAGAGACAAATAAATTATTTTTAAGTGCCATATATTTAAGTGCCATATATTTCTGACCTTTTATAGAAAATAAGGGATATATCATAATTTGTGGCAATGGTGTCATAACAAGTTAAATGTCTCAACACATAGTAAAAGTTGATGTGAGAACAAAAATTTAAAAAAATTTAAACAAGGGGAATTCCATCATAGCTTGTCATAAGTTGTATACTGTCTTAAGTTTCATCTTATATAATAATGGCACATGATTCAGGTTGCCTCTCTGATACCTTTTTCTTTTAAAACAAATAGGGAGCCACTGGTTCCAGTGTTCTATGGATAACACTGAGTAGGTTTTTCTGGAGATCTACAAACAATAAAGTTGAGGAGAGCTCAGACAAGGCTGGAATTCGTAGACCAAACTATGGCTTGTGTCCATAATTTATTTCACAATGTATCATTTATTAATCAGCACTTTAGTAGAGAGAGATGCAAAAGGAATAATTAGGTGAAAAGAGTCTTTGTTTCTACTAGGTACACCCTAATAAAACATACTTTGCTGTAGGAGAAAAGGGGTGGAAGCCAAACATGATTATCTATGAATATCCTTCCTTAAGGCCCTACAGAGTATTACGAGGTAGGTTAAATTCTATATTGCCTTTCCCACTTTCACATCTATAGAGCAGAACAAATCATTTCAAAAGAGTCACAGTGTGTTAGTTTGTTGCAACAAATACTTAAGAGACCAGAAGTAAAGCAACAAGCCCACACATCCTACGTAACTGGTTTATTTTCTATTATCAGCAGTGTTACTTTAGTGTCTGAATATAATGTAAGTAGATTTGCTCGCCCTAATGTACTCCAGAACAATTAAAGAAATTAAATGAAAGCTGACAATCAAGCTCTGTGCAATTGAGGGTTTTTATTTATTTGATGTGTGCTCAGTCAAATGATAAAATGTTGTGAAGGAACATGCAATGTGAAATAATTCAAGTACAGTAGTGTCTGTAACCTTTAAGTAGATTTTAGTGGGTTAAAGGGCACAGAGACAATATGAGAAGGAAGGTCTTTCAGTGCACTTTATGTTTATACATACTGCATAGTTGCTACTTTCTGAATAGCTGGCAAAACAATATTTTTACCTGATTGCTTGTATGTCACCAAGAAACCTGTTGTATATTCTTATTTTCAGGTGGAACAGAGGCAGCATACGCATTTGCTGACTTTAATCGTTCTGGCACTATGATAGCCACTGTTGGGAGCAGCCCTGATTATATGTTGACAGTTTGGGACTGGAAACAGGAAAAGATTATATTGAGATCGAAGGCGTTTTCACAAGATGTTTTTAAAGTTACTTTCTCTCCTGAAAATGAAGAACAACTAACCACATCTGGTTCAGGACACATAAAGTAAGCTAGCTATCAGTTGAGTTTTATGTGAAGGAACCAGAATGTCATGATGATATGTTTGTAATATATACAAATGATAATGATTATCTGGGGTATTTGTCTTTTGAACAATAGCTGAACTGTATCCGTCATTAAAATAAAATAGAATTGAATTTTACCATCTGTTTGTAAACATTGCTAAGATCATGACCAACGAATCTGTTTCTCCCTCCCCCCATTTTGTTTTGTAACATCCAGCCTGATAAAAAATTCTGGGGAACTTGAAAGCTTGCACATTATTTTATGTCATTTTGGTTGGTATTAAAAAGTGTTATGTGAATTTTGTTCATTTCTTTAATGCATAAAGCATAACAATCATAGAGTGTAACTATGGGAAATCTGTTTTTGGATCTTTAATTTTACTTCAGAGCAACCATGCCTCCTCTTAGAACTGGGCCATGGAGGATGAGGGGGATCCTAACCCTTTTCCCCTGGCTTTGACATTTTCCTGCTCTGACAGTGGATTCCTGAGCCGGTGGCGTGCGCGGGGGGGGGGGGGGGAGGCACCGCAGCGGTGCCTCCTAAGCAGTTCCCCACACGCCGAAAACATTTAAAAAGCCTTTTGTGGCTTTTTACATTTTAAATGGGGCTTTTCGCCCCACAGAGAACAGCGAGGCTACGCCTGCCAAAAAACAGCCGCCACGGCGACCGGAGACCAGCGTCCTGGCCTCCACGCTGGCGCTGGGGCCACTAATGCAGGCATAAGTAGCTGGCATGGAGGGCCCCAACGCCAGCGCAGCGCCTTCTTGGCCTCCTAAGGTCTTTCGCCCTTAAGGATCAGGAATGTTCTGTGAATGCCCTTTCCCCCCCATCATTCTATTTGTCCCAGGTATATACAGGTAGTTTGGGCAGTTTAGATTGGGGAAATGATGCGAGAAGGGAAGAGATTATCTCTCCCACCCCTTTCCAAATCTCTTTAGCTCTGTAGCTCTTCTGCACCTGATCTAGGAGTACCCTAAAATTGCTTCTGATGTACCATTCAATTTAATGCATTACTGAACAAGCATGGCTTGCCTTTTAAAATGCTGTCCATTGGATTAGCACATGAATCACTAAATGAGTAAGCATTTATTGCTTCCTAATTTTTCCACATTTTTCCAGTCTTCCCACAAGTAAAATGGTTTACAAAATGGCTTCTGAATGTAGTAGAAGAAACTGTCATTTTGAGGGACTAGTTGTGTGGCCAGCCATTCCTGGACAATGCCACCATATTTCAGATTCTCAGACTGTCCAAAGAAAGGGTAACTATTGGTACTAATGTGAAAATGGTGAGAATAGAGCCAGAGCATGTATTACCTACTTCCAGCAAAGCTATCTGGTCAATTGCTTTAATTGTCCTAAATCTCCTGTTTATAAATGGCCTCTGCATCTGATGCCCAGCTTTGACTGGTGTAGTATCAGTTTACAAAAGCTGGTTGGCCAATGTTGGGTCATTAAATGGCACAAATTGCCAACATTATTTTAAAGCCTTGCTCACAATTTATCCCTCAAAGTATGGTTTGAACCTCAGCAAATTTATCCTGCAGTCATAAAATCAACCAGATTGTACCATTTTTGTACAGATATGATCAGATTAAAATCCATCAGTCCAGTTTGTTCCCATGTTAAATTTCCATTTAGATGGTTCTTTTGTAGTAAGAGGTATTTGTCTAATCTGGTGAACTGGGTTGGTTTCCCAGCTCCTACACATGAAGCCAGCTGTGTGACCTTGGGCTAGTCACAGTTCTCTGAACTCTCTCAGCCCCCCTACCTCACAGGGTGTCTGCTGTGGGAAGAGGAGGGGAAGGAGATTGTAAACCGGTTTGATTCTCCTTAAAAAGGTAGAGAAAGTTGGCATATAAAAACCAATTCCTCCTCCTCTTCCTCTTTTCCTCCTCTTCTTAGCATGGAGAGCAATTCCTTGGGTACATGTAGAAAGTAAAGTTATATACCAGTGGATGTAATGTTTTCCTATGTTCTTATGAAGTCAAGATACATATAGATATTTACCCAAAACAAATAAATTACAAATATTGGAGTCACCCTGTGCTAAAAATATAGCACACAATATAAGACACAATGAAGGGCTTTAAAGTCCTATTAATTTAATTTAAACCATACAGAAAATGTTTAAATATGCAGTTGATTGTGCCTATAGTTATCCCAAATTTGTCAGTATGTATGAAAGGTTGACAGCCTTTAAAAAAAATAAGAATGTAGTAGCTGTTGCAGAGGTAACTTTGATTTTTGTATGGTTAGGTTTTGGAAGATGGCACTTACTTTCACTGGTCTGAAACTACAAGGAGCTTTGGGTAGGTTTGGGAAAACAGCATTGACAGACATTGAAGGATATGTGGAGCTGCCAGATGGGAAGGTAAGGAATATTTTAACCCTTTCACATGCGAGTCTTTCAAGACAATAAACTAAAACCCACCGTTTCTATTCATGTTAGTCTTGATCCAAAACGACAAGAATTATCCAGAGTTTTAAATTACATAAAAAAACATTTGGTATGCATCTTGTATCATCGTGATTTACTTTGCTCCATATTTACAAGCATAGAGCAGGACCTGTAAAACAGAAATATTCTGCCAGGCCTATAGTTGAGGGCAGCTACTATTTTGTCATCAGTGCTGACCTCCCTACCCCCCCCCCCACTTTTCCTTATGTTGTTCCATCTAAATGGGGAGGACCCAAACTGTTCTTTAACTCTTCAGGGGTCTCCGTGCTTTAATGTTGAGCGCCATCTGTTCTAATCTGTTTATGTGTTCAATATTTAATCTTAATGAATAACTGATGAAATGGGGCTGTTTAAATTGTTTATTGATCCATGTCATTGTAACTTTATTGTTTTATTGTATTTAGTGCGGATGATGTTAACTGCCCTGAGCCTGGCCTTGGCCGGGGATTGAGAGTGGTATAAAATCAAAATAAATTTTAAATTACAAACTGAGTGATAATTTGAGGGGATGGCGGATCGTCTTGTAATTAAAAAGGAGTATTACAACTTGGAGCAAGGGAAATTCATATGAGTCCATTCTTTTTTTATTTGATGGCGTTACTAAATAGATTTAGGTCTTACAAACAGGTATCGCAACATTTTGTTGAGAAAATATATTTACTGGCTGTGTTTGAGGAAATATATTTACTGGCTGTGTAGAGATGAAGCTGTCACAGAATGTAATATATTCTATCGTATCTCTTTTATGAATGGATCTGATACAATGTATTATGTTTCATTTTCATAAAAGGTGCTTTCAGGGTCAGAATGGGGCAACATGCTGCTCTGGGAAGGGGGCCTCATAAAAGTGGAACTTTGTCGGCCTGGCCATA
Source organism: Euleptes europaea (assembly GCF_029931775.1). Lineage (NCBI taxonomy): Eukaryota > Metazoa > Chordata > Lepidosauria > Squamata > Sphaerodactylidae > Euleptes > Euleptes europaea. The sequence goes on from NC_079323.1 coordinate 31,786,784, forward strand.
AAACTTGCCACCATGGTCCCATTAATCAGTTAATTCTGGATGAAGGAGAATTGGTCACTGTTGGATCAGACGGATACATCAGAGTGAGTGTTTTCTTAAAAACAGACATGTTGTGAACTGACATATTGCCTAGGTCCAATTCAAATGGGGGCAGCTCCACCACTTCAAGAGGCAGTTTCCTGCTTTCTTTGAAAGGCCTTCTCCGAAGTTAAGGAAAGTCTTGAGATATTCCCTATCAGAAATGAAGCATAGCCATTAGAAAGATATTTTATGTCTTTTTCCATGTGTCAGTGGATGCTCATTCGTGAGGATGTGGTTAGATCTTGCCACTGAGCAATAGAGACTTGTTAAGGATTTAAAGGTAGTGCCCAGGTTGACCTGAACTTGTAAGATCTTGGAAGCTAAGCAGGGTCAGCCCTGGTTAGTGTTTGGATGGGAGACCACCCAGGAATACACAGAGGCAGGCAATGGCAAACCACCTCTGAACCTCTCTTGCCTTGAAAACCCTTCTAGGTCATCATAAGTCAGCTGCGACTTGACAGCCCTTTCCACTACCACCACCATGTACTATTCAGTTTTTATTGAAGTGTATTTTGATCCCAATAACTGTTTATAACATTTTAATGCCACTTTCTTCTATCATGGAACCTGAGGTGATATATATCACGTTTCCAGGAGCTTTGTCATTTATGCAGTTAGCTTCAGCAAGGATGCTGTATGCTGTGCCTTTCAAACCAACACATTTGCTACACTAATACATTCCGGAAGTTTCCTTGCTATGTTTTATTGACCCTTAATTTAATGTTTCATTCATTTTCATCTAGGATGCTATGAAGCGTGTTTTTCAAATAAAGTATCACTGATATCTTCCTTTATTACTAGTTTTTGAACCAAGGAACCTGTGGGGTAAAGCATGTTTTTATAGATTTTCTCCTATAAACAAACAATGTTGGCCATGAAGATAAACAGATAAGCCGACTTCCGGTGGTGCCGTTGGAGAGAGCACTCCATTTCCCCAGGCTGTCCTGGGAGAAATCCAAGTTTGCGTTATTTTTGGGGTACATAGATACCCCAATCCGACCCTTGCAAGTGGGTTGGAAAGCAGGAACTCCCTGCAGCCCGCAAACGCGGTTTGACCTCCTAGGTACTCTGAGGGGGCTTTTTTAAGCCCCTCGGAGTCCTAGACGCCGGTCCTGCGAGGGCACTAGGGAAGGACATCGCCAAAACGCAACTCTGGCAGCAAGCTCTACCCTCCACCGCCTTAATACCAACATAAGGACTACATAAAGAAAAGAACCTCACCTCTTGACACCCAAGTGAGTACAAAAGAAATCTTCGTCTACTTACTAGAAATTTGAACAGACGGGGGGTTGATAAGAATATTTCTGGGACCCCCACCCCTCCATAATCCGAACTGAAAAAGTTTGATCTGAGTTAGTCATCGGGATTAGCGACAGGAGCCTTATCGGATCGATCAGCCTAAACCATAACAAAGAGTCGGAAGGATACCTTTTAGATTGACAAGAATTATCACCAATGAGAAGGTCCGAAGGAAGGGGAGGGTGATCTCTCTTCCTGATTTTCCGGCGAATTCCTGCCACGTTTGCAGTAAGGGAGTGCCTGGAACGGAAGACTCTCTATAACACCCTCTCTATCATTGGAACTAAAACAACAGGAAGTAGCCGCGGGACTGAATATCCGTCGCACTCGAGTTACTTTCAAATCATTCCTGAAGGAATAACCATCGAGAAGAGGCGATAGAAGGTCTGCAGCACTAGCAACTTCCTGTTTACTTCCTGATTAACCCGATCTAGAGCGACCGAAAAAACTCACTGGTATTTTAAAACTTTAAAATGCAATTTTAAAGCCAATTTCGACTCTTTTCAACCCGAAAAAATTATTAGGCTGATCTTTGAACTATCATCTTTTAACCAGCACCTTAAAGGCCCTGTCGGTGGACATGTATTTTACCAGCTTTTTTTGAATGTAAATGTCTCGACCCCGCTCTGGCTCACTACACAGCCCTGCCTATACTAAACTAAGGGACTCTTTACAAACCTCGACCATGGAAAAAAAGTTACAAGATATGCTAACTAAACAAACTGAGGCAACAAATAAACAGTTTGAACAGATGTCTACACAGATGGCACAGTTGACTTCTATGATGACAAATCTTGGTCAAGCATCCCAAGCTATTAATCAGAAGTTGGATGTGGTCACTGGAGACTTGAAAGAAGTAAAAACTCAAATGACTGTTATGAAGACAGATATGCAAGCGATGGATGTATCAATTAAGAAAGTGATGGATGAGCACAAGGACACAAAGAAAAAATTAACAAGCCAAGAAAAACAGATTGAAACAATACAAGCGGATCAGATGGCGGCAAAAAATCAAATGGCAATGATGGAGATGAGAGTGAGAGAGACCAATCTTCGTATACGCAATTTTCCAGATATGATGGGAGACAATAAAGAATCTGCAATACCAAATTTGGCCTACTTATTTCAGATAGATGAACAAGAATTAAAACAAGCCATTAATAGAATATACAGGATACCACTACCTGCTAGAATGAGAAGATCTAAGCCAAGAGATTTGATGATAGTGTTCTATGACACCAGAGTTAAAGATAAGATTATGAAGATTCATTATGAAAATCCAGTGTCAGCAGGAGATTCCTCTCTTATACTACTGAAGGATATTCCAAGGCATCTACTTTCACAGAGGAATAACTACAAAGACTTTGTGTCTATACTGAAAGCTAATGGTATCAAATACCGTTGGATTATGCCACAAGGTTTGGCTTTCACCTATAAGGAAGTGAAAACGACAATTCTATCCCAAGCAGATGTGGGGAAATTTCTGAGAAAATATAAAATGGACCTTAAAGAATTACCTGGAGAGAAGGAGGAAGAAGAAGAGGAAGAAGAAGAGGTACAGGGTGCAGAAGGTGGTACCAAACTATAGACTTTTTATTTTGCTAAAAAACACTACATTATGGCAAAAGCAATTTCTTGGAATGTAAATGGACTGAATGAGAAAACTAAAAGGGCTAGAATCTTCAAATATCTACAGAAATATAAATACTCCCTAATTTGCCTACAAGAAACCCATATAGCTTCAAAGCATAAAAAATACTTGGAGAAACAGGTGCTTGGACAAGCATTTATTGCTTCTGCTAAAACTAAAACAAAGGGAGTGGTAATCTATGCCCACCCCAGTCTCTGTCCAGAACTAGTATATAAAGACAATGAAGGAAGAATTGTAATTATCAGAACTAAAATATTGGGACAAAGGACAATAGTGGTTGGAATCTATGCACCCAATGAAGGGAAAAAATCCTTCTATGAAAAATTACACGACCTGATAGCCCAGTACGCAAAAGACCAAATTTTATTGATGGGCGACTTCAATGGAATTATTCTCCCATCTCTGGACAAAAAATCAAAAGCAAAAGATATTAATGATGGATGCTTGCCTAAAACTTTCTTTGCCATGGCTTCAGAATTAGAATTACAAGACATTTGGAGAACAATGAATACAACAGCTAAAGAATACACCTTTTATTCAGCAAGACATGATTCACACTCCAGAATCGATATGATATGGGCCAGTAAATCAATTTTCACGCAACTACGTAAAATTCATATTTTACCTAGAACTTTTTCTGATCACAATCCTGTTACCTTTGATTGGAACAATAAACAAGCATTTAGATGGCGAATGAACGATAAACTTTTAAAAGACAACAAGATACAAAAGGAATTACAGGTTTTAATGAAAGACTTTTTTGAAATTAACCTTAATGGGGAAACTTCTTTAAATACAGTTTGGGACGCATTCAAAGCTGTCCTGAGAGGTTTTATGATACAGAAACACTCGGCCTGGAAGAAGACTCAATTGCAATTTACAAACAACATACTTTGGAATTTACAAAATTTGGAGCAGAAATTGGTAACGGTAACACAGGAAGAGGAGAGAAGAGAAATTCAAATACAGATTTCTGCATCTAAACACCAATTAAATTTGGTAATAATGGAGGAAATGAATAAAAATCTGAAACTTGCTAAACAAAAGTATTTTGAATATGCAAATAAACCAGGAAAATTTTTAGCAACACAACTGAAGGATTCATTTCAAAAGAAGATCATAACAAAAATCCAAACTGCTAAAGGACCAGTTTATTCAACTTCAGAAATTCAGAAAGAATTTGTTTCATTTTACTCTAAGTTATATCAGAAAGAAAATACTCCAAAACAGAAAATAGATAAATTTCTAAACTCAATACAGATGAAATACAATGACCCAGAGAGAATGTATTGAAGCTCCAGTAACAAGGGAAGAAATACAAGAAGCAATACTGAGACAAAAAACGGATAAAACACCTGGACCAGATGGAATTACTGCACTATTTTATAGAACATTTAGTGACAATTTAGTTGGATTTTTTGGTTCACTTTACAATGCAATTTTGGACGAGGGAACATCCCCGGAGACTTGGTCACACGCATTTATATCACTGATACCCAAAGAAGGAAGAGATCCAGAAAAAACATCTAATTACAGACCTATATCGCTCTTAAATGTGGATTACAAAATTTTTGCTTCGGTTTTGGCATGTAGGATAAAGCAATTCATTAAGGATCTTATACATGAGGACCAAGCAGGTTTTATACCAGGAAGGCAAATAAAAGACAATGTAAGAATTTTACTAGATTCACTGGAATATTATGACCAGAATATTCAACAAACTGCGGCTTTTGTATTTTTGGATGCAGAAAAAGCCTTTGATATGGTCTCTTGGAACTTCTTGAAACGGATTTTGGATAAATTGAACTTTGGAGATCGTTTTCAGAAAGGTATATCGGCTATTTATAACTCCCAACAAGCTAAAATTTTGGTTAATGAATCAATGTCAGATAACTGCCAAATCACGAAAGGGACTAGACAGGGATGTCCCTTGTCTCCACTTTTATTTTTGTTGGTGTTGGAACCGCTATGTGTGAAACTAAGAAGTATGGAGGACATCCGCGGGCTAAGAATTAAAAAACATGAATTTAAGTTGAGAGCATTCGCGGATGACCTACTGCTAATTTTGGAAAACCCAACACAGTCAATGAATATACTTCAGGAGACTTTGGATGATTTTGGAAAAGTATCAGGCTTTAAAGTGAATCAAGAAAAAACAAAGATAATATTTAAAAATTTATCGGAAATACAACAACAGGAATTTATATCATATACTGGCTGGGAGAAAGCTAACAAAGTTAAATACCTGGGAATTTGGATTACTGCAAAGAATAAAGATCTGTTAACCAACAATTACCTCAAGTTATGGGGTAAGATTAAAACTGATATGATTATATGGTCAAACAAAAAATTGTCATTAATGGGACGTATCTCAACGATCCAAATGAATGTCTTACCGAGGATGCTCTTCTTATTCCAAAATTTACCAATAATATCACAAACTAAATATTTTGAAACTTGGAGGAAAGACATTTCAAACTTCATCTGGCAAGGAAAAAAACCAAGGACTGCTTATAAATACTTGGTGGATCTAAAAACTAGAGGAGGTTTAGCACTGCCTAATTTTCAACTCTATGCTGAAGCGGTAGCTTTAGTATGGCTAAAAGACTGGATGAATTTGTCAAATGTACGTTTGTTAGACTTGGAAGGTTATAATAACTTAAGTGGATGGCATGGTTATTTGTGGTATGATAAAATTAAATTACAAGCAACATTTCGTAATCATATAATCAGGTCCTCTCTACTTCGTATCTGGATGAGATATAAACACATTTTGGAACCAGAAACACCGATGTGGATATCGCCCCAAGAAATGCTAACTTTGCGCCCACTTAGACCAGACAAATTTATTACTTATCAAGATCTAATTAATTGGGAAGGAAAGAAATGCTCACTAAAAGACTTTCAACTTCTTAAGGATGATTTACAATGGCTTCAATACTACCAAATCAAATCAGTTTTTGTACAAGATGCTAAAAAAGGTTTCTCTAAAGAAAAATCTCCTTTTCAAAGGATTCTACTAGACAATAATACAAAGCTGATTTCTAAAATGTATAATCTCCTTTTAACAATATACTGTGAGCAGGACACGATTAAACCAACTATGATCGATTGGGCTCAAAATGTGGGACATGATATTGTTTTAAATAAATGGGAAAGATTATGGTCTAAAGATTTAAAAGGAATAAAAGCACAGTCAGTGCGAGAAAACATTTATAAAATGATGTATAGATGGTATCTAACACCTAAGAAAATTGCAAAGATTTATAAAACGATGTCCCCTACTTGTTGGAAATGTAACAAAGAAATTGGTTCCTTTTATCACATGTGGTGGACCTGTGACAAAGCCAAAGACTTCTGGGACATGATCTATAATGAATTGAGATTAATACTACAAAAGAATATACCCAAAACACCAGAAATGATGTTATTGAGTATGATTCCAGACGACTTAGCAATACAAAGAACTTTTTTGATTTATGCCACAACAGCTGCGAGACTGCTTTATGCAGCGAAATGGAAAGGGCTAGAAACTCCCGAGAAAAAAGACTGGATTGTTAAAATGTTTGAACTGGCAGAAATGGCAAAACTCACAGCTATTCTAAATGAAGAAAATGACGTTCGGTTTTTGGGGGAATGGGGGGCGTGGATGCAATATTGTGAATATGAGTTAAAATTGGGAAGAATGGAAGAATATTTTCTAATCTGATCCAGAGGATTATTTTTGATCTTTTTTATATTGAATAAGCATAATTATATTTACTAACAGATTATGGTTTTTTATATATGGTATTGATATTTTATTAAGATTAGATTACCTATGACGGGATGAACTTTTTATTAAGAGGCAGATAGAGGTGAAGGGGAAGTCAAAAAATTTTCCATTTCTTTTTTTTCTTTTTTCTTTTCTCTTTTTTACTATATGATATGGAATTATAACAACTTTAGGTTAGAATTGAAATTTGATATTGTTATAGATGTTGTTTAATGCAATGGAAAATTTCTATCATAAAACCCAATAAAATTTATATATAAAAAAAAAGAAGATAAACAGATAAGCCTAGGAAGATGAGAGTAGAGAATATTTCAAGAGCTATTCTCCAGATTGTTTAACACTTACTCGTTATGTTTCATTAATATCATTTAAAAGTCTAAGCTAATTGCATTAACTTGACTTTACCATTCAGAGTCGAGAGTCTGACACAAGGAGAAGGAAAGTCTGACACAAGTAGAAGGCATGGGGTACCTTGTACTTGAAACCTAGTACTTTGAAATTAATTGAGATGCAGGGAAGCTTGTGGTACGTAGATCATAGGTTGACAATTTGGATGTTTCTTATCCAGATGAATTACAGTAGCTCTTTCAAATTGGTGTTCTTGTCAATTAAGTGAGAGTGTGATATCCTTTTGAGAAATCCTTCAGCTTTTCTCAGAAGAGGTATTAGTATGTGTGTGAGTTTTCTAAATTTATTGAGTTGGATCCTAGGTTGTCATTTTGCCAGAGTTAACAGCAACGTCACTTCCACTAGCAGAGGGAAGGGGAATTGATTTCCAATTCCCACTTTGCCCCCTCCACTCTGCTCTTGAGGGTTCTTTGACCCCCAGGAGCAGAACTTGAGGAAGGGGCTTTGTGTGCTACCGTTGGAACTTCACTCTGCTGATTTTAGACAAGAGCCAGCACATTATTTATTTTAAAACCTGTCTCCAAAAATGGAGTTGGAAGCAAGTTCCAAGGAAAAGCTTAAAAGAAAAACCCACACTAAATCATGGTACTGCAGCAGTTCAAGAGACATCATAGAAACAACAGACAATCCAAAACTTACCAGAAATGAGAGAAGAGTCATTTGGAGTGGCGTTGCCATTTGAAAATGAAGGACCTCTTTTGTTCCAAATTCTTTGAAGGTGTGGGATTTTGAAACAATAGACACTGCTGATATTGTGGATGATTCTGGACTGCTGGAGATGGAACACATGAACGAGCTTTTAGTTGGCAAAAACGTCAACTTGAACTGTATGGTGAAAATTCATGAACGTGGAGAACCTTTTTGGTATGCTCAGGTGAGAGTTGTTTTGATCCTTCTAAAATTGTATAACAAATTATTTGAGGACACATGTTCTATAGCAGCAATAATCATCAGTATCTTGGCCATGATTCTGTAGTAGAATATAAATCGATGATGCCATGGTGGCACATGATGGAAAAGCCTCAGAATCAGCTAAGGGGATTTCTAGATCTTTACGCTACTCTATGGCGCCATCATAATGGTGTCCTGCCTAATCAGCTCTCGTTATTAGGCCAGACATAGTTCTGTAGTACATCTTGCCAGTTGCCGTTCCTCAAACAACCACACAGCCCCAATTAGAGGAGACTGCAGGTCTCCGTTACGCAGTAGAAGTAGAGTTGTGTTTGTCCCAGTTCATACTCCCAGGAAATATATTAGTCTGCAATAATGGTTAGGTCAGATCTCTAGGTAATGAATCAAGATTGTTTGTATATTGAATGATGTGGGCCTACTAAATATCCTTTCCTTTTAAAAATGAACAAGGCAATAATCAGTGGGAAAAGTTAGTTAATGATTTCAGTTGTATTCAAGGGCAGCTAACTTTCTCTGGATTGGAGGTAGTGTCTTTACAAGTGTAAGTATGTGTGTAGTAACAGCTGCTTTTAATTGTTTTCTTCTTTAGGACTCTAATGGAGCCATCTGGAAGCTTGATCTGAGTTTTGCAAATGTCGTAAGCTTTTCTTTTCTCTTTCTCTGTCCTTTCCATCATTTAATTTTATACATGGTTTATATTTGATGGATAAATAGAGGCATATCTTTTATATTTGAAGGTGTAAAATTCTAATGGTGTATGATAAATTCAAAAACCCAATAGCACTAGTGATTTATCTTTTTATTACTATCAAACACCAACGTTTTGACACAGAACAAGTGCATATATTTTAAATGAACAGCTCAAGTTATTTTCATTAAAAATAGAGAAATTTAGATTAACATTTTTATTATATTGTTCATTCAAGCATCATAAACAAGACTTTTGCTTATAATGGCTGCTGTACTGTCATCATATGAGAGGATCTCTTCCATCAAATATTCTGCTAATCTTTTGCTGTAATCAATGTGGCTGTGAGTTTGATGGACAGGCAGACCAAAGAAGGAACCTATTTGTTGCTTCTTCAAAGCCAATAGTATAATTACACAGTCACTATCAAAATCCTTGGTGTTGTATTTACTTATGTTGTCTGTATCCAGTCTTAAACTTACCTTTTAGATTGAACATTAGGTGCCCCCTTTTGAATGCCCAGCACAAAACATTTAAAGGACGTGATTTTCAGAAGGCTCGGTTGTCTTTAGGTATACTTTGCTCTTAAGCTGCTTTTGCAAATAGTCTTCTAAAGAACTCCGTTTCATGTTTATGTAGACCCATGATCCAGAATGTCTCTTTACTTTCCATTCTGGAAAGATAGAAGCCATTGCTGTTTCTCCAGTCACATACCTTATGGCCACCACTGCTCTTGACCGTGAGTACAACTCTTTCCACTCCTCCCCCAATTATTTTTAAAGACCGATATTAGTTATAGAAGAAGATTTGGATTTTATAAGCCGACTTTCTCTACTACTTAAGGAAGAATCAAACCCGCTTTCAATCACCTTCCCTTCCCCACAATAGACACCCTGTGAGGTAGGTGAGAGTGTGACTAACCCAAGGTCACCCAGCTGGCTTTGTGTGTAGGAGTGGGGACACAAATCCAGTTCACCAGATGAGCCTCTGCCGCTCATATGGAGGAGTGGGGAATCAAACCTGGTTTTCCAGATCAGAGTCCACTGCTCCAAACCACTGCTCTTAACCACTACACCACGCTGGCTCCCTGATGTATTCAGGGGATTGTCCGCTGATCTCTTACTGTGCACACGTGCAGTGGTGTAATTTCGTTTTTTCAGAGTCCACTGTAAGTGGGGGTGTTGGCCAATTAATTAATAAATCCTATACAGCCTGTTCTTCCATAAATGGTTTCATGTCCACATCTATGCAGTTGGGAGAAAAAAATGCTGTTTTCTGTTCTGTAAAATTCTAAAGAACAAGTAACCTAACAAAAATATTTATTTCCATTTGGAAAGATATAACCAAAAAAATTGGCAAGAAAGCATTACTGAATAAAGTTTGAATGGTTTTTAGGGGATGAATATTAATGGTGTCTATCTTTTTATGATGTTTGTATCCTGCCCTTTCAAGGAGTTCAGGCCAGTTCTTCCCTCCTCCTTTCATTCTTACAACCATCTGGTGCTGGAGATTAGACAGAGAAAGTATCTGGCTCAATGTCACCCCATGACAGAGTGAGGGATTTGAACCTGGATCTTTCCAGTCCCAGACTGACACTTTAATCACTATACTGCATGGGCTTTGTGAAGGAAATGGAGTTTTTCTTAAGAATGATCCTGAGTCTGATTAAGGACTAAACAAAGTGAGTTTATTCAGAAATCACAAACTTGGTAAACGACTGAGAGACAGGCTTATTTCTAACTAGGGTCCATAACTAACAGGGCAACATGCGGCCTGTTGCTCCTCTCTTTCACTGTAACAAGAAGGAAGAGGAGGGGTGCATTATGGGAACAAACAAGAACACAGGAAGAGAAGGGAGAAGGATCACAACCTTTCTATCTATCTAACTCTTACACTTGCTGCCCCCTGCTGATCTTCCTTTCTTTAATCAATCTTTGTGCACTAGACATTATATTTCCAACACTTTGCATGCTTTTAAAAGACAGAACATTAATTTTCACAACTATCCTGTGAGGTCAGGTACTCTAATGCTGCAGGTGAGAAATCGGAGAGAAAGCATCCTCTGGAAGTTATCAAACGGTTCTGATATGAACTCTGATTTTCCAAGTCCAGCACTACCGCTGTCGAAGGCATTACCGTATATACTCGCGTATAAGCCGAGTTTTTCAGCCCAAAAAAAGGGCTGAAAAAGCCGGCCTCGGAGGGAGGGAGGAGGGAGGGGGGAACTTACCGCCGCTGCCGCCATCGCCGCCGGGCCCGCGCGGCTCCCCCCAGCCAAGACTGGCCTGGGAGGGCCTTCTGCGGGGGGGGGGGGTGTTCGCCGCCTGCCTGCGCACCTGGATCTAAGTAAGCCTGCTTGGGGGGGGGGAGGGGTTATAAGCTGACGCTCGGCTTATACGCGGGTGCCTAATTTTTCCCCATTTTGGGGGATAAATTAGGCACCTCGGCTTATACGCCGGTCGGCTTATACACGGGTATATACGGCAATTTCCAAACTGCCAAACAGTTTCTTGTGAGAATTTTGATGACGCAAAAAGAAAGTTTTTTGTTATATTATAGCAAAAACATTTATTTAGTTTTTGAAAGTGAGGGAGGATAATGGCCTGTCACTTTCCCCTGCTCACTTGTTAAACTGTCTAATGCAGGTTCGGTGCGTATCTTTGACTTTGCTGATAAAATGCAGCTGACTGAGATGAAATTTAAACAGGGAGGAACAGCGCTAACCTGGGCACCAAAAGTGGTAAGTAGCGTTGGGATACTTACACCTGCTTGGATCTGTGCTTCTCTTCCCATTCCTAATTGCTGCCATGTACGTATGGCTAATTGTTTTGGGTGCATTAAGAGATTTGGAAGCTTGTTGTCTACCTTCTTCACCATTCCTCTTCCTCCTTTTTAATCCTTCTAGGTTTCTTTCATGGGTTTCTAGTTTTTAATGTATTTTATATTTGTTTTGTTTTTTAATGTATATTGCTACCTGCCTTGGGGTCTGTTCTCTTTAGGAAAAAAGGCAGGCGTACAAATGTTTAAAACAAATAAAAGCTTTCCCCTGTGTCCAAGAGTAAGAATACTTGGTAGGTTTGGGACATTCACCCCTCCCTTCGCTCACAGAGAAGTCTGGGGAAATTTCATACTCTTGAAGGGAGTGAAAGTATACTGTGCAAAAGAGACATGATTTCTGATCATTCGTTATAAGCAACTGCTCAGATTTTTTCTTGTGTGAGTGACTGAGGTGTGACTGAATAGTTCATCTTCAGAGTTTCACACCTGTCCAGGCGTGGGGTTGCTGGCAACCTGCCTGGGTTGTGTGTTTCAAAAAATGTTTCTTGGGTTTCTCCTTGCGTTCTTTTGGGGTATACTAGGTTGGTATTGCAGAGAAGTGAGAGGAAAGTTATCCTGGATTTTTAATTTGGTTGTGGTTTTGTGGTATTTTATATTTATGTATTCTTATATTTTTATCCCACCCTTCCCGAAATTAATTGTTTTGGAAAATATTTTTTAATCTGATTTCCCCCCTTCTTTCCCCCCTGTTTTCTTTTTTCTGTATCCCTATATATATAAAAATAAAATTATTTTTAAAAAAAGGCTTTAACATATCTTTACATTGCTCTCTTACACTGATGAAAACTTTTTTTTTTTAAATCAAAGGTGAACCCAAAAGGAGGTCTAATTGCTGTAGGTTTTCAAGATGGCGTTGTTCGCATTATTGAACTTTATAATCCAAAAGGGCTCCCTGTCGTTGCTGGACGGAACAACGTGGGCGATGCATCCATGCGTCTGAAACAAGCTTTCAAACCTCATACTAGTACCGTTACAGCAATGGCCTATGAGCGTAATGGAGAAGTGTTTGCCACGGGGGTACGGTTTCACTCTTTAAATGAAAAGGTTTTTTTAATGGACTATTTACATTCTGTGTTGTTGTTGTGTGTTTTTTAATACCAGTAATTATTTATTCATTCATTGTTTAAAGGTGGCAGAAGTGGCTGAGTGGAAGTGACAACGGCTGAGCTTTGGAGCACAAGTCCAAAGCCCTAAGACCAGCTTGTAGCTTCACATCTCCATATATATTACCCTGTAAATGCCCCCCATAAGTTCATGATATCCAGAGTCTAAAATTACTCAGCTGCCCCACTTAGGCTGAGGCCTCCAAAGTCTGGTACGCTTATGATGTAAACACATAAGTCTAGGTTCTGTAGGCATTTGGGCAACACTAGTCCTTCTCCAAAACCCAAGCCAAAATAATTTTGGGATTACACGTAATTTCTAGATTGTCTGGAGACCATCCAAAATGAATATGCAGAAAAAGAATGGACTTTCCTACCTGGGGAAAAATCCAGGTTATTCTGGTGATTCCTGGCAACACTACATACCCATGATAAAGTCGACTTCTCTGTGAAGGCTCATACTAAAACACATGAGATGGTCTGTAAAGTGCTGTGGGACTGTTTTGATTGAATCTAGGGATACAAGCCCCCAGGAGGGGCCTTGAGTTCTCCCGGAATTACAACGGATCTCCAGACTACAGAGATCTGTTTCCCTGGAGGAAATAAAAGCTTCAGAGGCTGGATTAAGTGACATCACATCCCTGCTAAGCTTCCTCCCCTCCCCAAACTCTGCCCTCTTCAGGTATTGCTCCCGAATCTTCCAAGCTGGAGTTGGTAACTATAACTGAACCTGACATAATGGTCTTGATCTTTTAAAACATGGTTTGGAAGAATGGGAATGTTCCACGAGAGCCAGCATGGTGTAGTGGTTAAGCACGGTAGTGTGGAGCGGTGGAGTCTGATCTGGAGAACCGGGTTTGATTCCCCACTCCTCCACATGAGCGGCGGAGGCTAATCTGGTGAAACTGGATTTGTTTCCCCATTCCTACACATGAAGCCAGCTGGGTGACCTTGGGCTAGTCACATACTCTCAGCCTCACCTACCTCACAGGGTATCTGTTATGGGGAGGGGAAGGGAAGGTGATTGTCAGCCGGTTTGATGATGATGATGCTTCTTCTCTTTGTCCTCCTCCTCCTTCTCCTTCTCTTGCTCTGTTTGTGTACATCCATACTTTCTGTTTTTCAACAAACCACAGTTTGTCTGCAAGCCGTAAGTGAAAACTCGTGGAAGGAGCACAGTCATATGAGGTTTGGGCAGAAACTGCCAAACCAAAGTTTGTTCTTGTGTCCTTTAAGTTAATAGACTGGAATGTTGATGTCCTTTATGATAGTAGACTGGAATATTCTTTTGGATTGCATGATTTTCATAATTATTCCTTTCCTTTTTTCAGAGTAAAGACAAAACTGTTTTCTTCTTTGCTGTGGATGACCAGTATGATCCAATAGGATTCATTGCAGTTCCAGGACCTGTGCAGGCACTGCAGTGGTCTCCGTTGTCACATGTGAGGGGTTACTTTTTTTCCAAATTTCTCGTATCTCATTGATTACCTTTTTGCCATCCGTTGTGCTACTGTGTTGTATGCTAAAAAGGGAGAAAGAACTGCTAATTTAAATGGTACTTGTAAACTACATTTATATAATATAAGTACACCGGAGGAACACTTTAATGTTATTAATAAGAGGAAGCCCCTTTGGGCTTGGAATGCCATCACCACGGGAGGAAGGGCTCCTTCCTCCCCCCTCCAAGTTGTTTTCCTATGCCAAAACAGCCTGGGGGGGATTACTTCTCCACTTTTGCTGCTTCGTATACACAGAATACTCCATGTGGATCAGCAAAAATGGGGAAATACCCGCGCTCGCCATTTAAGCACAGGAAAATGGCGCAAGGGTGGGGCAGGAACCCTTCCTCGCTCCATGGCCACATTCTAAGCCCAAATGAGCTTTCTTTTATTTTTCAAAAGCTATTCCCTGCAGCTGCTATGTTGCTGCAAGGAACCAAAGTTGGGTCTGGGGAATAGAGCCCATCTGTTCAAAAACCCGGACATCTAATTTGGTCTTCAGTCTGGATAGATGACTGCTTCAGATTTCGTCATGCTGGATAACCTGGTGCCATCACCACTGATTTCTGATCCCTGATCATGTATGAATAGCACTTCTCCCAGTACAGATTCTCGGAGGCCTCCACTGCTTATTTTCTTCTACTGTGACTGATGCTTATGTTTGAACCTTCTTTTCTGCAGCCAGAAAGCACGCTGCTTGTGTTGTGTGAGAATGGTTTCGCTGTCCAGGTTCCTGCTCCAGAGCAAGCAGATTATGATGCAGAAAAATCATATAAAATCAAAGACATCCCCACACAGTATTTTAATTTCTTCAGCATAAAATCTCGGCTTAAGGTAACAGTTCTGTAATAAATAAGGAAGTTCTTAGTCCTTAAGAATTACTAAAGTACAAAATGTTGAACTCTTTCATTGTACAGTGTTGTATGTAAGACTCTAGCTGAACACTTTAAAAAAGAAATAAGGCTTATCTTATTTACAATTTTGCCCAATCAGTTATAGTTTTGTCGTCTTTGAGAGACATATATCATTGGGTGTCACTATAAACCTTAAATTAGGAGTCAAGGAACTAGATCGAGCCTGAAAGTCTGTAGAAGTGTGGCTGTGCAAACATTACCAAGTACGAGGGCAAAAGTCTGGTCTTAGAATAAGAATATTTTTGTCGATTATGAACCTGCTTCTAACGTTTTAAATTATATTTTATAATTATATTATATATATTATATTCATTTATTTAAGAGCTTTTCAGTATATACACGATATTAGTCACATGATACATGTTTTTAAAGTGTACCAAAAACCTTAAAAGCAATTTTGTAATACTTTACTTTTTGTTTATATAAAAATTATACTGTTTTACCCAGTGTGATTTTTCTTTTCCAAAACTCTTGGGCAGTCTTTAAAACTGCTCTGCAGGTGTCATCCGACACCCACCCCCCATCGCCCCCAGACTGGTGGTTACTTGTCAAGGTCATCTTGAAAGCCTGTTAATTAGTTCACACAGTGAATGTGAATCTGGAATTTGAGAGGGAGCTCACTCTTACCCAGAAATTGCCATGGAGACAGCCCTGTTATTAGTTGGGAAGGTCAGGAGGTTATGGCCAGCAGTTTCAATATAATATAGACTATGATAGAGAAAACGTCCCCTTATCCCTTTTCCTCCATCTACCCACCATTGCTACCTGAAGATACTCTTTGTATGCTCTGGACATCATGCTTTACATTTGAGAACCGATGTTCTTGCTATTAGGAATCAGTAAGCAGCCGGCTAGATTGGTTATTTTTATGTGCAATAAGTTTACACTGAACTATAGGCTCTGTTTTTAAAACCTTTTCTTGAATGTCTTCAATAAGGTTTTTTTCTTCATTTCATGTGAGTTACCGGGGAGTGACTTGAACCAACCTGAGCCTAAGTTTGGTTACGTTACTGCAACAAGGCAGGGTCAGCTTTGACCGCGGACAAAGTTTCTGTACTTCTTAATAAATTGGGCTGAATTGAATTAACTTTTTATTTATTTTTATTTATTTTTATATTTAAAGTATTTATATTCTACTTTTCTCACCAAGGAGGTCCAAAGTGGCTTACAACAGCAAAAGCAACAAATAAATACATATAAATAAACCAAAGCAAAGCAAACAAAAACAGCATGGCTTGAATAAATTGCTGACTTATCCACAGATACCATCTGTGAACCATGGGCTAACAGCCAAATGGTCAAAAGTCCTTTGGCTCTTGCCTTTCACTTGGGCCTCTGGACACTTCCAAGCTTCATAGTACTTGCAGGAAGAGGAAGGGAAATTTAGCACAGATGAAACTCAGTTACTGCAGCAAGATCTTCCTTGCTTCCCCTGCCTCACCATCGTATCTCTACAACTTTGGCCATTAAATCATTCATAACCTAACAGGTGAAAAACAGGATCTTGAATTGTGGATCAAAGGGGGGGGGGGAGTACATATGAAACTGCCTTATACTGAATCAGGCCATTGGTCCATCGAAGTCAGTATTGTCTACTCAGACTGGCAGCAGCTCTCCAGGTTTCAGGTAGAGGTCTTTCATATCACCTGCTTGCCTAGTCCCTTTAACTGGAGATGCCGGGGATTGAACCTGGGACCTTCTGCATGGCAAGCAGATGCTCTACCACTGAGCCACAGCCCCTTCTCTTACAATCGTCGCTAGAGAACGATGTAATGTGTTTATTGACCCATCCTGCTCAGTAGGTGGATTGATACATTCTGTCCTACTTAAAGTATCCAGAATGGCATGAGAGGTAGCCCTGTGTAGTCAGTCATATCTAATAATATAATATTTAACAATAAACCTCTGCTGTGTGCCAATAATGAAAGCTAAAAAACCAAGCTCCCCAATAGAAAAGGTAGAGGTTTTTACATACTTACGGGGACTCCTCAGGTATACAGCAAAATATGACTTTGTAAATAAACCAAAAGAAAATGGGGAGGGGGGATCACACTGGCTTGATCAAATCTAATTGTGTTCTAGGAGGCACAGTTGGAGAGTTAGTTAAAGGGAAAAAACAGTTGGGAGGAATTAGCCTTCTCAAGCCTATGGAGTTCATAGCATCCTGGAGGGGGAAGTCTTTGGAGGTGGGAAGGGGATTGTTGGGTACCCAAGGTTGGGTAGAAAAAAATGTATATAAATACTGAAAATGTAATTTATTAGAAGCACTATGTAAAGGTTAAAAATATTTAAAAACATTAAAGTAGCAAAGTGGCATTTCCTAAGGTTGATCTCTGTAACCACATACCAAACGCGTTTCGGCCTATTGGGCCTTCATCAGTGGTTAATTAAAACCCATGTTAAGCCTTCACACATTTACAGAAATAAATAAATACATACATACATATACAAACAGTTCAGACCCAACCAGGCATGTGTATGGGTTGTAAAATCTATTAGCAATTACTCAAGCATCTGGTCAGATTGGTTCTAGTTGTAATACTGGCTAATATATGTCTCTCATATACTATGTGTGTAGGTATCAACCTAGTAGAGCAGTCCCTTCCTTTACGGGACCATCGCGTAGGTATATTGATGGTCCTTGGCCCAGTTGCCAGCTTTCATAGTCATCACCCCATCCCCTAGTATTGATTATTGAAACAGTTCAGGAGGGCACCCTCTTTATTGTTTTCTACAAGGTACTGCAAAGCAGCTTTGTTTTAGTGAGCTTTCTGTTAGTAAGATTGTATTTGTATAATGAGGTATCTTGTGGAAAAATTCTACTAGTGGAAAGGGGCAATTTTTGCCAATCTCCCCCCACCCCCCCTGCATACTGTTTTCTGGAAGGAACTGGGCAGACACACTACGTTACTGCCAGAAAAGAAAGGAACTGTGATGGGACTGTTCGTGAACGCTTGCTAGATTTTACAGATGAGCTATCAACATTTTCCTGTTAAAGAATGAATAGGATTTATAGTACCTAATTTCCCTTAGTCAAGAATAGACCAAAGCCGCAAGTGCAATCAGCACTAGGTAGGTCATTGTTTAAAGCACTCTGGGGAGATAGTTTGCCTCAATTCTGAGCAGACAGAGCTTTCTTTGCCATCTGGTTAAGAACTGATATACTTTGAGGAAAGTTGTATTTCTTCTGCTAGTAGAGAGCAATTGATGTTTTCTGTCCCCCCGCCCCCAAGAATGAGATTTTAATTTTTTGTATTACTATATGAGTGAATATTCTGGTTTTGTTGACTTATTTTTCTTACCAGTAACATGGAATAGAAATGTAATTTGATGAATAAGCATCACTGGGATGCAGGATGGAAGAAATTTTAGAGCTAATTTTGAAACTATTAATCCTGAACTGTATGTTTCTTAATTTGATGAATAACAGCTCCTAAAATGTTAAGATTTGGATGAGTGAAAATTAATGTGTCTGTTTTACTGAAAAGATAGAAGAGGAGATTAAGCGCAGAGACAAGAAGAAAGTAAACAAGGAGAAAGCAAGGCAGGCATTTATACAGATGGAACTAGAGGCAGGGAAGGAGATGGAAGAAATTGTATTTCCAGAGGAAGAGCCTGAAACAGAAGAACCACTGCCAGAGATCTATATTCCAGAGACTCCTAGCCCCATTCTCTGTGGGTTTTACTCTAAGCCGGGAAAATTTTGGCTGTCCTTGGTAAACCTATTTTTAATTCTCTTTAAATGTGTGATCAGATACTGCAACAGATGCTGCCCTTCTTTATGGTATCGTACAAATATGGACCCAAACAAAAAGTTGCAAATTGTTCTTCTAAATTCAGCCCAATAAACATACCTCATTATCGGGTGTGAATTATGAAACTGATGGGAGCAAGTTGAATATAATCCTTTCTCACTTGCTTTAGAGGGCTGTTCCCCTTTAGTTACCTCCATAAATGTTTTCTTTACTCCTTTACTCCTCCTCCTTGGCTTTGCCTTTCCCCTCCCTTTAAACACGCCTCCTTCCACGTCCACATGGTCTCTTCACCATTCCCACTTCCTCCTTTCCCTAAGCATCCCATGTACAGTCCTTTCAATACTCTTGTGATCGCCCCTCTACCACACCTTTCCTGATTTGCCTCCCTAATCCCCACCCTTCTTTTTCTCCTTCCCCCAAAGGATTCTGTTCTCTTGGACCCTTCCCATCTCTCCACACTTCCTTTTCAAACTTCGCATTTCACAGTCTTCTTGCAATTTGGTAATATTATCCCTTCCATTATCAGTTTTAAATGGGACTCTTTGTGCCAATCTTGGATAACAGATTAAAATTTAAGTGGAAAGATCCATAAGACAAAAAACAAATGACAGGCTGGTTCCTCAGGATCTTTCACATTCTTTTGCAGAGAACAACAAACGTTTGCCATCACCTTTTAATTCTTTTGGTGTGGCCCTCTTAAATGCATCTTGAGACAGGGATTGGTCACTTTCCATGCTCTTGGAATTTAAGTACGTAAATTATCAGTGGTGCCATCCTAAAATCCAGGGACTTTGAATGGTGTGACTCTGCTTTGGATGGAATGAAAAGTGTCTTATGTGATGTCCAGTGCCATGTTTGATGGAAACGTTCTGTGGAAAAAGGGCTTAGTCTGGATTTTTAAAAACTGTAACAGGTTCAAGGGGAGAATAAAGTAATGAAAAAACAAAGAAATGGTGAGACAGTCCTGTAAAACATGTTCATAAAATTACTCTTCTTAATGCCTCTTTGTGGGATCAATCTTTCTTTCAGGGAGGCTATGACTCTGGCTATCTGTACCATTGCGCATTTTCTCCAGTGCAGCATGACAAAGAACCTGGTAATCGGCAAGATGAACCCTTTGACTTTATTCTCATGGAAGACACAGAAGAAACCCCTATTCGACGGATCTCTTTTTGGTAATGCCGCATTTGCAGCATGGCCGTTTATTTGATGGTAGGGGTTTTCTGCAAGGCTGGGTGTTTAGTGTGAGTGTGACATAGCTTCACTGTGTAGGTCAGCATATATTTGCAAGAACTGATGCTTGATATTGCCTGGATGGCATTATTCTCCCCTCCCTTAAAAGGAATGCTTTGGAGAAATATTGTGTAAAATATTGAGGCCAATGCAGAGGTACATTGAACTGGCTTAAACACTGTAAACTGTAGGACTTTTTTAAAAAACAACAACAAAAGTATAACACAGCATACCAGTTCTATATCCAGGCCAAGTCATAAAAGATCCAACTGTTACGTTTTTCTAACATTTTAATTGTTTTATTGGGTTATGTAAGCTGCCTTGGAATTACTTTTATTTAGATTGTGAAATATAATACTTTAAATAAGCATAACAAGGCAGATATCAGATTTCACCCTTTCACGCTTGGGACCATAGGGTCCAACCATTTGGATTACTGAATGATTCAAATGAACTTCATCCATTGAAGACTGGTAGCAGGACTGGCTTCATATTTTTGGGAGCCTTGGAGTAGATCTCCCCTCACCTGCACACCTGATAGACCCTCCTTTTCCTCAGACATACGTGTGTGAGGGTGTTGAAGAGCTGAGATGGCTAGATATCAGTCTCACTACCTCATATAATGTATGTTTGAGATGGAGGGGTAGTGATAGCTCTTCCTCCTCCTCCTCGCTTCCATCCATTTGACTTCCTTGCTGGGAAGTTGCTTTCAGCCATGAGGGTCAGACGAGGAGATGGCACATGACGACCAGTGATTGGAATGGTGCCTGGAATACAATGAGTGAGGGGGAGCAAAACTAAGCCTATCTACTTTGAAATAATTCCCATGTTATTCAGTAGGGTTTACTGCCAGGAAAATATCCTTAATACAAAATCAGCACACCTATGTTAAGACTAGACTGAATCCAAAAAATACATAGGTCGACCCAAAACAATACATTATACAAGGTATACTAAGAGTAATTCAACAATGGTTGTGCTATTCAAAATGAATTAAATAACATGTACATATTGATGCCTCAATATCTCATCATACCACATGTATAAGTCTACTATAAATTTACAAAAAAACTTCCAAGTCACTTTCTGTAAGCTTTGTTCAGCTCTGTTTTTGTAATGTCATATCAGAATTTATGATAGACAGCACTATGTCTTGGAAAATGTAAATTTATAGTAGACTTATACATGTGGTATGATGAGTTATTGAGGCATCAATATGTACATGTTATTTAATTCATTTTGAATAGCACAACCATTGTTGAATTACTCTTAGTATACCTTGTAATAGTGTATTGTTTTAGGTCGACCTACCGTATATACCCGTGTATAAGCCGACTGGCATATAAGCCAAGGTGCCTAATTTCTCCCCAAAAATGGGGAAAAGTTAGGCACCTGTGTATTAGCCGAGGGTCGGCTTATAATCCCTCCCCCCCAACAGGCTTACCTGGTGCGCAGGCAGACGGCGTCGCCCCCCCCCCCCCCCCGCGGCCCAGGAGGCCCCGCAGGCCGCTCCTAGTCCGCTCCAGGCCCGGCGAAGGCGGCGGCGGGGCCCACCCCCCGCGGCCCAGGAGGCCCCCCCAGGGCGCTCCTGGCCGGGGGGAACGGTGCGGGCCTGGCTGCAATGGTGGCGGTAAGTTCCCCCTCCCTCCTCCCCCCCCCCTCCCCTACTCTACTGCATTGACCCGCGTATAAGCCGAGGCTGGCTTTTTCAGCCCTTTTTTTGGGCTGAAAAACTCGGCTTATACGCGAGTATATACGGTATTTATTTTTTGGATTCAGGAAAATATCCTTAGCATTGCAGCCTGCGTGAGTTAAGAGGTGGGGTGACTTCATCAGCATTGGCTGTGGTCAGCAGTGGGCCCTCTAATGTGTTTGGTCCCAGCAGATACCCACCACCACTGACCAATGACAACAGATGTGTCAAGTACAATTAGTGGTGAAGATAGCAATGAGCTCATATACTTAAGTTTAGATTCAGTACGGAAAAGCAGAATTTATGAGATATAGAAAGTTCATGAAACCTCCCAACTATATTTCCTGTTCAGACGCTGTCTGTGGTTCTTATACAGAAGATAATCCTTGCTGCATCCCTTATAGAACTGAGAAAAGAAAGTTAATATTTCAGACCAGTCAGTTTTGCTAGCTATGTATGGACCAGAGGCCTTCTGGAACTTTCCATGCCTTACATCAATCTAAGAAGATTTAGAAGTCAATTTCATAGAGAAATGCGGAGACAGACAGTAATAATCTCCAGCTGTTTTTGGTTTTGTTTATGTGTACAGCTCCACTGGTTTACTAATGTTCTGTGGGATGGAAGATGGGGCAGTACGTATCTACCCTCTCCATAACAAAGATCTGTCATTGGACAATATGGTTGGATATTGGTCCTCCAGCATGCATGATAACGACTATGGACAGATTCAAGGAATCTTCTCAAGTTTTGATGATCGGTTTCTGGTGACCTGTGGTGCAGATGGCAACATCTTTACTTACAATGTGCTTTCTGCTGAAGAAGTTCAGAAAGTGATGAAGGCTAAGGTGCCCTCTCCAAGGGTAAGAATGAGACAGGAAGGCATTATTTTAAAGCCCACGGTTCGTATTTAAGATTCCAATTGAAAAATGTCAGGAGCTGTGACTTCTGACTTAGCCCATGTTTCTCAACTGATGATGTTAGCCTCCATTTTGGAAAGAAAAGAGCTGATTGGTAGTAAGTAATGACTGTGTCCTATTTGTTCTATGATATGTGCTTGTGAGGGACTTCATCTAGTTCTACCTTAATTTCAGGAGCAGCCCTACGAGCTGCTGATTGTGGCATCAACTGTTTGATTTTGTTCTTCCTCAGAGAGATCTTGATAAACAGAAAGAAGCAGACGATATTGAAGATCCTAGTGCCTACAGGTAAGATGGCTGAACATGAGACAAGTAGCTTGGATTCTGGATCCTTGGTGGTCAACAGTTATTTTTGCTGGAGGGCCTCATTAAGTCTGAGGTACCTCACTTTCCAACCCAGTGTAGCTAGTGGCACGTTTTGCTACTACAACTGTCATTCAACTCACCCTTCTCATCCACTTTGGGTTTTTAACGATGTCAAGGAGCCAGATTCCCCCCCATGCTAGATAACGTGGTACAAAGGATTCACTGTATCCACCAAGCTGAACCATTTCTTCAATGCATAAAGGATATTTGAAATCTCAAAAAACACTAATAGCACATCTGTAATATAATAATTTGTGGTAGTGCTTGTCACAAACAGTGTCTTTAGCTATAAGAGCTTTTTTGTAAAGTTTTGCCCTTTAAATGGCACCTTTTAGTTTCTGTTGCTGTCATGGGAGTTAAACTCCTTTCTCTAACTCCAGATCAGATCACCTTTCTCTTAACTGCCAGAAACAATGAGTGTAACTCTTCAGACTGCAAAGCCAGGCATTTATTAGATTGTTAGACTTAATCAACATCAAACACAACAGATTTTGGAATGCATCTCTTTCCCCCGGTTGTTATCTGTTCTTGTACAACAAACAGTAACTTCTCTTACTCTTCATAGAGGGGTTCGTACTCTATCTGCCTTTATCGGAACCCCAGATATGTTGAATGCTCTAATCTAAACCAGCTCGGTGAGAGGTTCACACCTGTGAGCCAGAGATGGGTCCCTATTTGTATAGGCCCACCCCAAAAGGAGGCTGACTTTCACCCAATTTGGCAGGGGAAATCATTTTCACTCATTAGATCAAACCAATGTGGGACTCATTGATACTGATTAGGCCTTCCTCCTTTACTTCAGTTTATTAATTCATTCTCTATGTATATGAGGATGTGTATATAAAAATAAAACATTTGATTGTTTATTTTAAAAGTGTAGGGTGCTCTTCCCTTCAAGATGTTACTGTCATGATCTAAAGATGGCTGACCCTCACTTGGATCTGCGAGTAAAAAGCAATAGTCCTGTTTTTTAAAGAGAAGTTAATGTGGACATTTGTTTTTGTTTTGCAATTGCCAGACCTTAAATTGTCACCCCCATTCCCCCTTTGCTTGAGACTTCAAATAAATGTATCAAATAGATCCTTGCTCCACCTAATGAATTTACAAGATCAGGAGTACCCACTTCCCTTGACCAGATGTCTTGTATGGAATAGGAAGCCTAGAAAATTGTCTGGTGGCTGTTACAAGTTCTGATTGTAACTAGATTAGGGCTGATTCTAGGCCACGAATTGTCTATGATTATAAAACGATACAGTTTGGTGCATCATTTCAGTTCCAAACATTTTACCACATAACAAAATGTGATGTTTTTCTTAAGGCCCGGCTTCAAAATTTGATGCTATATAAACCATTGAAGTCTTGATTGTTTTCTGACATTTCCAGTATTGAAAATGCCAAGCAAAAAATGGAGCATGATATGATAATTAAGGCAGCAGAAATGAAGAAATATTTCAAGAGACAAGAACTGATTCTTCTGAGACATGAATTTCAAGAACTGCTCCAGATTAACAAGGATCTGCCAAAGCACATGCAGCTTGACAGAGCAGTATGCCCGGGGTTTTCTCCTTTGGCTGGGGGCTATGACCTTGGTTTGTCCAGTGTTTTTGAATGGGTGTATTATTTGGGTTCCTTTCATAAGAGATCTCAGTAGCTTTGAACCTATATAAAACAGAAAAAATGGACTGTAAAAAACCCCAAAACATTACACATAAAATGCTCAGAATTTAAGATTAATGTTTTCTTCATCGCTATGTTGACTTCAGCTATTAAAAGTAAGTCCACTGTTTCCATTTCTGCTTCCTGTAGTTGCAAAGTTAAAATCCACTGGGTTTTTGTTCTTCCTCTGTGTACTTTTGATATTGTATGATCCAGCAATTTCCCTGCTGAGCCTCGATGGTCCTCCGTGCTAGATTTTAGATTTATATTCTGTATTTGCGCTGCTTTCTCCTGCAACAGGGGTTCCAATGCCCCCCTTTCAGAAGAGACATAGAAGCGCCTTTCAGATCATGACTAATAGTGCAGACCTAAATAGGCACATCCTTCTAAGCCTACTGATTTCATTGTATTTAAAATGGTGCAACACTGCTTACACTGTAGGTTAAATATTTAGTCAAAGCTGATCAGGGAACAACTCTGGACTATTGAGTACCAAGAAATGTGGTCAGTATGCAAGCCTCTGTGCCATCTGTGTAAAGCAAAACAGTATAATATTAAGAATGATGGGATTTAGTTTGAGGCTGTGTATGTGGTGGAGGTGGTCAATATACTCAGAAGTTTGTCTTAACACTGGATTTTATGAATGGATAGGAACCATTTTGGACTTCAGGAATGAATCTGCTAAAGTGTAACTTTCAAAAAAAATCTTTTATTGTAAGAAAATGAGAATATAACAATAAAAGAAAACAGAAATACAACATTACTAAATTACACATACTACAAATTCTTGAAAATAAACTAAAACCGTGCTGCAATATAACTAAAATATCTATACCAGTGAGCCAAACAATACGCTATCTAGTTATCTAAAATCCAGTGATAATTATATCACTCCCTCTCTTCGATTTACACGCTGGAGTGTTTTTCCCATCCTTGAGATTGTTACATTCCAGCGAGCGTCCACTTCTTCTATACTAAAGTGTAACTTTTATTCCTGCTCCAAAATATTTTTACAGCTGCTGTCTGCCCATTCCTTTTTCAGGCAGATTGCTAGCTAGTAGTTGAGGATGGTGATTGATATCAATAATGTTTGTAAACCACCCTCACCTGTCACATTTTAACAGTCAGGAGTAGGGCTGTCAAAAAAAAAAAATTCGGTACAGTTCGGATTCGGCCGAATTTGATCCATGTGGGTTCGGTACGTGCCGAAGTCCGAACTCCCCCGCTTCGGATCCCCGGTAATTCAGGGGGGATCCGGAGTTCGGGGGAAAATTCGGCCCCAGCGCGCCTTCAGAGGGATTCCCTGAAGGCGCGCGGGGGCCCTTTAAACTGATCTGAACCTCCCAGCTGGGAGGCGCAGATCAGTTTAAAGGGCAGCCCGCACCTTTCAGCGGGCTCCGCTGGAGAGGCTCGGGCTGTCCTTTAAACTGATCTGCGCCGAGGCTCAGATCAGTTTAAAGGGCAGCCCGAGCCTCTCCAGCGGAGCCCGCTGAAAGGTGCGGGCTGCCCTTTAAACTGACCTGCGCCTCCCAGCTGGGAGGCTCAGATCAGTTTAAAGGGCAGCCCGAGCCTCTCCAGCGAAGCCCGCTGAAGGGGGGCGGGCTGCCCTTTAAACTGATCTGCGCCTCCCGGCCGGGAGGCACAGGTCAGTTTAAAGGGCAGCCCGCGCCTCTCCAGCGGAGCCCGCTGAAGGGGGGCTGGCTGCCCTTTAAACTGATCTGTGCCTCCCGGCCGGGAGGCGCAGATCAGTTTAAATGACAGCCCGAGCCTCTCCAGCGGAGCCCGCTGAAGGGGGGCGGGCTGCCCTTTAAACTGATCTGTGCCTCCCGGCCGGGAGGCACAGGTCAGTTTAAAGGGCAGCCCGCGCCTCTCCAGCGGAGCCCGCTGAAGGGGGGCTGGCTGCCCTTTAAACTGATCTGTGCCTCCCGGCCGGGAGGCACAGATCAGTTTAAATGACAGCCCGAGCCTGTCCAGCGGAGCCCGCTGAAGGGGGGCGGGCTGCCCTTTAAACTGATCTGCGCCTCCCGGCCGGGAGGCACAGGTCAGTTTAAAGGGCAGCCCGCGCCTCTCCAGCGGAGCCCGCTGAAAGGGGCGGGCTGCCCTTTAAACTGACCTGCGCCTCCCAGCTGGGAGGCTCAGATCAGTTTAAAGGGCAGCCCGAGCCTCTCCAGCGGAGCCCGCTGAAGGGGGGCGGGCTGCCCTTTAAACTGATATGTGCCTCCCGGCTGGGAGGCACAGGTCAGTTTAAAGGGCAGCCCGCGCCTCTCCAGCGGAGCCCGCTGAAGGGGGGCGGGCTGCCCTTTAAACTGACCTGCGCCTCCCAGCTGGGAGGCTCATATCAGTTTAAAGGGCAGCCCGCGCCTTTCAGCGGGCTCCCCTGAAGGGGGGCCGAATTTGCCGAATTTATTCGCGAACTCCCGAACTCGCTGAATTCGGCCCCCCCCGGTTGCCCGCCAGTTTTGAGTTCGGATCCGTCCGAACAGAAAATCACCGAATCAGGGGAAATTCGGTTGATTTTCAGTTCGGACCGAACCGAATTGACAGCCCTAGTCAGGAGTGCAACTGAAAAGCAGGCTAGAAATCTCATAAGCAAAGAAACTAACACAAGGCTATGTTTCCAATATGCAGCAATTTGAAATGGACCGCAGAATTCGTGCAGAAATGGACAGAAAGACAGCACACAGTATCCGGCTGGTGATGAAGGAATTGGCTTGGGAACAGGAAAAACATCGCATTGGGATAAAAAAACTACAGAATCGGTAGGGGCTGTATTTTTCCCCCTTATGTCCCTCTTTCCCTGAAGGAGATTGTGCATTTGCTAAGTTATTGTTATCAAGGGAATGAAAAAGTTGTTCTTGCCATTGGAAATCTTTCCATGGGTTGTTTCTATCATTTCTCTCATTTTGTTGCCAACTTAAATGGCACATACAAGGCTGAACTATAGTAATGTTGAGTTGTGTTTGTCTGCCATTTCTTTGCCTGCCATTAGTTGGGTAAAATGGAGGGATTCTTATGTGGTGTCATGAGTAGATGAGCAGGAAATGCATCCTCTTCCTCCATAGGCTGTTAGCGGAATTTCTTTTCAGTAACTCCTATACCACTCTCACCTTACCCTTCCATAAACCTAGATGGACCAGGTTTTTTGTTTGTTTTTTGGAGGGGGGATGGCAGAGGAAGGAAGGTCCCAAGTGTTATGTATGTGTTAGAAGGTAAGCAGGGGGAAATCCTAGGAGCTTGAGTCCTGGGCAAAGGCTCCTAGCCCTGCTTACCCCATTGGCCGAAACCGGGCCGCACCATTGGCCCTAAGCCAGCGCGCGCCATTGGGCACGGGGAGGTTGTTCCCCCCTATCACGGATCAGGTGGGGAGCGGCCACAGGCGGCCAGGGGGGCATATAAGCAGGACCATTCCCAATGTATCCCCAGTTCTGTTCTACCCTACAATAAACGTTGGTTGCATTGAACTCTGTCTCTGACCTCTTGAATCCTGCCCACGCAGACTTAACACCAAGAGAGAGTTATCCCTAGCCCCATTTTGCTTTTTAACAGTTGTAATGAAGGGATTGCTCTCAGAGTTCCAGTGTTTGCACTTCCCTTGAAGATGTCCTGCATCTCTTCCTTTCTATCACAATATTAGAAATTATTGTGAGCAGAAAGACCACATTACCTTTTTGTTGATAGGTATAAATGAACTATTGCCATTGATCTGAGGTGGCAGCTTTATGTAATTTGGCCTATAATTTCTCTCTTTTTCTTCCTTTCCATGCACAGTTGTCATTTTCAGCTGAGGAGTTGGGAAGTGCAGTGTTAATATGGGCCTAGGGTGGGTGTCCACTCCTCCACCCTGCTCTTGGCTCACCTGAGCCCTTCCTGCACCTGAGGCAACCATTTTGTCCTTGGGTGGATGTGGGCTGGAACTGGCTTCTGTTCCTGGGCTGGATGGCTTCTGATTCAGCTGGGGCTTATTCTTGTCCAGCACTGCTCCTGCAATGCTGGCTGATGATGTCACTAGAATCTCTCATCTGGGACATCTCTGTGAGGAGCTTTGGGTCTGCTCCTGTCTGCTGCCATGGCTGGAGCTCTTGCTCCTTGTCGCAGCAGCAGCTCCTCTGAATGATGGATTCCTGCCTCTCTTCTCCCCCTTGGCAGCATCTGGGGCTCTCAGGGTGGGGTCATCTTATTCTTTCTTGGCTCAGGTGAGTCCAGGCTTAATGCAGGAGCCCAGCTGGGCCAAGGCCAGGTGCCAGCCCCAGACATCCAGATTGCGCTTTTATACTTTGGGTAGATACCCTACAAATATGCATTTAATGCACTCAGTGCTCTGATTTGGACAAACCAATACCAAGTTGCTATGTAGGGTGAGATAGCAGAATAACACCAGCAGCTAGGAGAAGTATCATAGAAAAGCTAGGAGAAGTACCATAGAACAAAGCCAACATTCTTGCCTGAATGTACTTGCTTGCAGCAGAAGACCTCACGCCCAAGCAGAAAGGAGCTGATCCCCGTGCAGAATACAAAATCAGCCTTACTAATGGCCTTACTCAGAAAAGGCCTTACTCAGATACTGATACAACAATAACTCACTGGGTCGCAAGAACTTCAGCTAATAAAACTAACCATCAAACTCATTTAGACCACAGATCCCCATGACAGCTAATTATTCCTCAACTTGAGAATAGGCTGGACAATGGAGTGACCTCAACAAAATGGTCTCCACAAATTGGGTGTCGGAGTAGATATCAAAGTGATGAAATAGAACAGTGACAATAATTGGGATGCTTTAGGTAAAGGATATACTCTGTTAATGAAGTTAGTTTGACCTTATCACCTAGTAGTAGGCTCAGGAAGGGGGAAGCAGCCACCCAGCTGTGATGTAGGACTGCTTGCTGTGTTTCCCAGGCAATAGACATATGGGCCACACAGTCAAAACGCCAGGCCCACAGGGATGTAAGTAAGGGAGTGTGTGTGATGACTGTGCAGGGAGCACAAGCAAGGTGATCATTCCTTGCTTTTAAGGGACAGCCCTGGATAAAAAGGAAGCAAGTGGACACTGAACCCTCTGCTCTCCTTCAGAGTCTTATGCTGTGAGTCTGATCCCCACTCAGACAGCGTGCAAACTTGAAAGCACTGTCACCCCAACTTTAAATGGCACTCTGCTTTGATTCCTCAGATTCCGGAGCAATGTGGAGTATGACCGAATCGTGGTCCGTGCCATGGGAAGCAGCCATCAAATCTTCACGTACAGGCTTCTGGCGATTTCAGAAAATTTGTACAAAGTCAAGAAACAAACCCAGGTGGGGAAAAGAAGAACAAGCAAATACGAATGGAAAGGAAAAGAAACAGACCTAAGAAAAGATAGCCAGAAAGACCTGAGTAAGTGCCTGTGGAAGTGGCGAAACATGACAGAAGCCGTGCAAATTTAGCCTTTGTCTCATGGGCTGGTACTGACATAATGGCCAGGTTGTGCTTCTCCTGACAGCTGCCCCATGAATTTGTGCCATTGCCACCAATAGCGTGATTTTATCATAATGATGATCTTTATAGAGAAACATCACCACAATTTAAGTGTGATTTATGGACTAATATTTATGCTTGTCACGGGGGTTCCTGTAGTGCATTTCCAATGGCCTTATCTTGATTTTATCACATGTGACATATAGATCCATACATATGACATGCAGATCCAGTCCATTCTGGTTTCCTACATGTTCATGGGACCAAAACTGCTTTTTGATGGACTGTCTCTGTCTTGGTTTTCATCCCTGTTAATCTTATTAGACTTTTCATGAGTTTTAGATGTCACCAATCCATACAATGTGCTAGGTAAGGTAAAGGTAAAGGTCCTCTGTTCAAGCACCGGGTCATTCCTGACCCATGGGGTGACGTCACATCCCAACGTTTTCTAGGCAGACTTTTGTTTACGGGGTGGTTTGCCAGTGCCTTCCCCAGTCATCTTCCCTTTACCCCCAGCAAGCTGGGTACTCATTTTACCGACCTCGGAAGGATGGAAGGCTGAGTCAACCTCGAGCCGGCTACCTGAAACCGACTCTCGTCGGGATCGAACTCAGGTCGTGAGCAGAGTTTGGACTGCAGTACTGCAGCTTAACACTCTGCGCCACGAGGCTCCTATACAATGTGCTAGACTTCTTGTATTACTTGGTGGTGGATAAAGCCTTAGATCAGAGCTAGTTTTCCTCCTTCCTTCTCCTTCGTCCTAGCAGTCACAGAGGGTGATAATAGGGGAATACTCATCAGATCTGTGCGAGTCGTCTGGTGGGATCTCACAATATTCAGTGTCCTTACTTTTGCTATATCATAATAAAGGATGAATGAGGATGAATAGTTTAAGGTTTGTAATAGAAATATTGATTTGCAGAAGGTTCCAGGAAGACTGCATGTTCTCATACAATCTCTGAAGGTGTTGTCAAAGACGGGGGGTTCTGTTCCACAGCATCCTTGCAAGGAAGATTTGATTCCCCTTTCCCCTGACCCCGGAATGAATTCCCTTCTGATAGATTGACCAACACTGGGTTTGGGCTCTCACACACTCAGTAAAAGACACCAATAAAAGCAACAGGCTTTATTGGAAAGATTAAAAAATAGGTTCGGGCTTAAGTGCAAGACAGGAATAAGCAGGTGCAATGAAAATAACAAAACTAGCTCCCTAACATACACTTACAGATGTGAAGGCAGGTAGGTTACAATATCTTCAACTCACCACAGTACCGAAGTAACAGGCAGGAGATATAGCAAGATGGTCTCTGGCCCATTACTGAGCTTGATGTTATTTTTGGGCCATGCTTGGGAAAACTCATGCCAGATGGTTATAGGCTAACTTTATAGGAAACTGGACCACTGACTCCCTGACCAGTATAAGCTAATCAAGAACATGATTCTTGAAGAAGAGCAAGATTCCCTCTTCCCATCTGACATCGCTGGGAGCAGTTAAGTCAGATTGCTTTGAAATGTGTGTGTGTGTTAAGTGCCGTCAAGTCGCTTCCGACTCATGGTGACCCTATGAATGAAAGTCCTCCAAAATGTCCTATCTTTGACAGCCTTGCTCAGATCTTGCAAATGGAAGGCTGTGGCTTCCTTTATTGAGCCAATCCATCTCTTGTTGGTCTTCCTCTTTTCCTGCTGCCCTCAACTTTTCCTAGCATGACTGTCTTTTCCAGTGACTCTTGTCATCTCATGACGTGACCAAAATACGATAACCTCAGTTTAGTCATTTTAGCTTCTAGGGTTTAGCTTTGAAAAGCAAAGGTGCAATCTCAAGCTTTTCATCTTGGCTTGGGAACAACAGAACTGTTGTAAGTGTTTGATATGGAACTATCCCCCCCTTACTCTTTACACTGGGTTGACACACCAGGAAACAGGCTATTGCTTTAAATTTAAGACATGGCCAAATGCTGATGTTTAAATTTTCGGGTTGCTTGATGCAGAGGTGACCATCTCTCTTGACAGGGGTAAATGACTAGAAATCCTTTTGAAGAATGTTGGATACTTACCTTCTTTTTCTTAATGTTTATGCAGAAGTAGCATTATCACAGAGTGCTGCTGTTGTTGAAGAAGAAGCAGAAACAGAAAAGCTGAGGAAAAGGTCCCATATCCATACAGTAACAAGTCGAATTGTTGAAAATCGAATGGAAAAACTTAGGAAAATTATTGAAAAAGCTGACAAAGCCAAAGCTAAGATCCAGCAAAGAAAGAAGGAATGGAATGACCTGTGAGTCTTGAATCAGGAAAAAAAAGACACTTTCTTTTCTGGCTCTATTGTTACATTTTTATTGGCAGTAAACAAGTGGTGGTTATACTTATGCAGGAAGAAATGGCCCAGCAGCTGGTCATGTGTAACAAGCAGAAAAACCGCATATAGCTATTGCTGTGACTTTCAAGTTCCAGCTTTGGATAGAAGTGCTAAGGCTTTTAACCCTGACACGTATGCCACATATTCTTTTCACAGCAAGACATGTTGTAATATTATATATGTGAATGATAAGCAACAGTGAAGTGGAGATACATCCACAGTTAACGTTAGCACGGGAATATTGACAATCTCAGACATTTCTTTTGAACATTCATAAAGACATAGTTCCCTGTTTTTCAGAGATAGGCTGGTGAATGGGGCCCAGTAATTGGTCTAGGAGCACTTAATCCTATAGCAATGGTGAAGTGAAGGTATGGTCATTTAGCTAATGCTTGAACTGGAGATCACTGGCAGTTCCCTGTAAAAGTATTGTGAGTTTAATGGGAAAGAAAGAGAAAAGTGTCATTAAATAAATGCATAAATCTTTAAAATTTTGATACCAACATTCATGAGTGTTTCCTCACTTTCAGACATTTGCCAGATGAGTTAGAAACGTTAAGCCTTTCCATGCGAATGTTGTCCCCCACCCTCAAAGAGTGATGTATTACTCTTAAACACTGTTTATGCTTCATGTACTCCTGTTAAGCTGTGCCACAGAACTGGAGGTTCATTTAACCCATCTGTGCGCTGTGGTTGGAGAAGAAGTGGCCTTAACATGAGGCATTAGGAGGCTGCTGCTTCAGACAGTGCGTTTGGGGCACTATTTAAAGTAGAGGCATGGCCTGCCAAGATGTTGCCCCACACAGGCCTCACTAAATTGTCCCATTCCTTTGTATAGGGTTTGCACTGGAAAGCTTCCCAGTAGGTGGTGCTCCATGTCAATTTTCTCTATCTGTGTGTGTGTGTGTGAGAGAGAGAGAGAGACAAACAAACAGCCAGAGTGAATGGGAATTTCCATTTGAATTTTGGTTCCTCAGGCACCAAACATCTTGACTTGGCTCCAATTAAGAGAGCTAGGCTGTTGAATACTTCCTGCTGCTTTGGAAAAACGCAATAAATATAAGCTGATAAGTGGAATTTATTTCCTGCAGCCATAGGTGATTTTTTTAAAAAATGATAATTGTCAGGTACAAAAGCAAACCAAGCGATGACTATGAGGACCCCGTAGATGTGCAGAATATCCTAGAGGCCCAAGAGAACATGGGGGATTTCAAACTGAAGACCGCTACGAACTACAAAATTCCTGAACACATGAGAATGAATGCTGAGAAGAAAACTAATCAGTTGGCATCTCTGGAAGTGGCCGTAAGTGAAATGACTGATGTGTACCCTGTGATTTCACTTCCTTGTGCCCTGG
Organism: Euleptes europaea; assembly: GCF_029931775.1. Taxonomy (NCBI): domain Eukaryota; kingdom Metazoa; phylum Chordata; class Lepidosauria; order Squamata; family Sphaerodactylidae; genus Euleptes; species Euleptes europaea. The sequence goes on from NC_079323.1 coordinate 31,820,733, forward strand.
GCATTGGCAAGTGAAGGGCAGAGAAAATAATATTTCTTTGAGCATACTTATTATACCACTAAATTGGAACCAGAAATTCGTACTCAGACTTACTTTGGTTTAAGACCCTAAGAAGAGCTCTGTTGGGTCCATGTGAGTGAAGGATGTTTCCCACCAGAAGCTGCCAGGAAACCCACAAGCAGGGCGTGAAAGCAAGAGCTTTCCCCTGCTGTTGCCCCCAAGCAGCTGGTGCTCGGAGGCACAATGCCTCTGAGCATGGATGCCTTGTGTAGCCATGATGCTAAACGCAGCAAGTGAACTGTGAATTAGCTGTTAATGGGTCTGTTCTCTATACATGTGCCTAGTTCTCTTTTAAACCCATCTGTACTAGTTGCCATGCCTATATCTTGTGGCAGTGAATTCCATTAATTACATGTTGTTTGTAGAAATACTTTCCTCTGGTGTGTGCTGAATCTACTATCCATCATTTATTTGGATGTTTATATCTCACTTTTCTCCCCAATGGGGGAACTCAAAGCCACTTACAACATTGTTCTCCCTTCCTCCATTTGATTCTCACAGCAACAACCCTGGGAGGTTGGTTAGGCCAAGAGTGAGTGACTCTTGGTCTCCCAGATCCTAGCCCAGCACTCTAACCACTGCCTCTGATATTCTACTTCATTGCTGTTAAGCTCCTTCTGGATCTTGATGCATGCAAAAGTGAGAAATAATTGTTATTTTAATAGAAAAGGTGAATCTCAGATTATGTGCTTTTTCATTAACATCAGAGAAATTAAGAAACTCGTAGTTCTTCTAAATTGATGAATGTAGCAGACTCCACTTTTAATCACTGTAGTCTTATCAATCTTGTTAAGACCAAGGTCACGATTTCTCATTGTATTAAACAAGTGGAGGACCTGCAAGGATGTGTGTGTGTGGGAAATCCCATATTCCCCATCACCCACTATTTCTTCATTCCCTTTCCTGAGAGCCTGCATAACCTTTTCTCTTTTCTTGTTTTTTTTCTCTCTTTCCCCGCCCACCAGCCAACCTACCTTTATCTGTCTTCAGCTATCCCTTCTTCCCTTCACCTGGCAGCTTTTACCTGGGAAAACTATGGCACAGTTGCATGGTGGAGAACCAGCAAAGACTTGAGGGGCAACTCACTTTCTCCTGTACCCCACTCCCCTCACTATTTCCTTTCCCCACTTCTACTGTCAACCCCATATCCTCACCTTTCCTTGCTTCTTTTTCTCCTTCCCACCCACCAACCAATCTACATTTTATATGCTCCCATCTTCAGCTGTGATTATTATTTATTTACTTCATATAAATATTACTTAATATTACTTTCTCCACAATGGGTACCCAAAGCAGCTTACATCACTGTCCTCCATTTTATCCTCACAACAGCCCTGTGAAATAGGTTTGGCTGAGAGTGTGTGACTGGCTCAGGGTCATTACATGAGCACCATGGCAGAGGGAATTTGAACCTGGGTTTCCCAGATCCCAGTCTGATACTCTAAACACTATACCACACTAGCTTTTATGTGGTGGCTGCTGTTGAACAGTGGTGAGCAGCTGGGCCTGGGTGAGTCATGGAATTCGCATGGTATCAAGCTTTCTGGTAGCTGCTGCTTGGCCTGTACCTGATGAGTCCTCTTTAAAAAGCCGAAGCAGCTCTGGAAAGGGCCCTACCCCCTCTCCCTGCCTTTTACTGACAGAAACCAAGGCTGGAAGGCTTGGCAGTACTGTTGTGGTTGCCTAGCAATGGCAACTGATGGCATTCTTTCTTAAAGCTACAGGTGCTGATTCTATTATTTTGTGGGGTTTTAACCCCTGATGTATTTTATTTTAGATTTCGATTGTTTCTGCAGACCTGGGGCATTTTTCAAGTTTACAGAACTTTCTATCTTGTCTGTTCATGGCTCCAGTATCCACTGCTTTGGAGACATTGAGTATTAGATATATTGATTGATATTTTTATTGATTAAGGAAATCAGTTTAGCAGATATCCAAATGTATTTCCTCTCCCTATTAGACTAGCATTGCCATCCTAAGCAAAATTACACCCTTCTAATTCCATTGAATTCAGCAGGCTTGGAAGGGTATAATTCTGTTTAGGATGGCACTGTAAATCTTGGCATGATAGACATTAACACAGAAAAATTTGTAAGAGGCAGAAATAATTCTTTTTTATTCCCTGCAGATTTTTTTAATGACTCAGTGTTTCGCTGACACTGTAGTCCTGAGTAGGGCTGTTGATTTGGTTCGTCCCGAACCGAAAAACAGCCGAATTTCCCCCGATTCTGCTGTTTTTGGTTTGGGACGAACCGAACTGAAAAAAACCGGGAAACGGGGGAGCTGAATTCGCCGACTTCGGGGGTTTGGCGAATAAATTCAGCTGATTCGGCCGCCCCCCCGCGCCTTCACGGGGCTTCCATGAAGGCGCCGGGGGGCTTTAAACAGGTCTGCGCCTCCCGGCTGGGAGGCACAGATCTCTTTAAAGGGCCCCCCTCGCAGAGAGCTCACAGGGGTTTGACAACCCCCGCCCGCCTTCCCAGGAGTCCCGGGAAGGGGAGCAGGGGGTCTTTAATCCCCTCTGCGCTGCTTGCGCAGAGAGCGCAGAGGGGCTTGTTTAAAGGGCCCTCCGCGCGCCTTCACGGGACTCCCGGGAAGGCACGCGGGGGGCCCTTTAAACAGGTCTGTGCCTCCTGGCTGGGAGGCACAGATCTGTTCCACCCCCCCCCCTTAAACAGGTTTGTGCCTTCCGGCCGGGAGGCACAGATCTGTTCCACCCCCCACTTTAAACAGATCTGAGTCTCCCGGCCGGGATGCACACATCTGTCTCCCCCCCCTTTAAACAGATCTGTACCTCCCAGCTGGGAGGCGCAGATCTGTTTAAAGGGCCCCCTGCGCAGAGAGCGCAGAGGGGCTTGACAACCACCGCCCGCCTTCCCAGGACTCCTGGGAAGAGGGGGGTCTTTAAACCCCTCTGCTCTGCCTGCGCAGGCAGAGCAGAGGGGCTTGACAACCCATCCCCCCTCTTCCCGGGACTCCCTTGAAGAGGGGGGGTGTCTTTAAACCCCTCTGCTCTTCCTGTGCAGACAGCACAGGGGGGCTTGACAACCCCCTCTGCTCTGCCTGCACAGGAATAGATATGCGCCTCCCTGCCGGGAGGTGCACATCTATTTAAAGCCCCCCCCCCCCCCCGCGTGCCTTCAGGGAAGCCCACTGAAGGTGCGCGGGGGGGGGCATGGAATAGATCTGCGCCTCCCAGCTGTTAGGCGCAGATCTGTTTAAAGGGCCCCGCGCGCCTCCACGGGGCTTCCCTAAAGGTGCGGGGGGGCCCTTTAAACAGATCTGCGCCTAACAGCTGTTAGGCGCAGATCTGTTCCACCACCCCCCGCGCGCCTTCAGCTGGGAGGCGCAGATCTGTTTAAAGGCCCCCCTGCTCATCTTCAGGGAAGCCCCCTGAAGGCCCGCAGGGGGGGCGAATTTTCCCCCGAACTCCGGATTTCGCCCGAATTTCGGGGATCCGAAGCGGGGCAGTTCGGACTTCGGCACAGCCCGAATTTAAAAGGGCCGAATTTTGCCGAAGCCGAACTGTACCGAATTTTTTTTTCAACAGCCCTAGTCCTGAGAACACTTTCCTTGGAATAAGCCCCACTGAATATACCTGAGTAGGATTCTGAGTCAACCTTTTTTAGGATTGCTCTTTGAGCAATACTAGCTCGTAGTGCTGAACTGACACTGCCCGTCATTCTCTTTTCAGATCCATGAAAAGAAATTGTCCATGAATAAATGGATAATCTCCCTCCGAGACCTCAAGGCAGCTATTATTGAAGAGATCCAGTGCCTGGTGCAAGAACTGAAAACTGTACAGTCATCCTTGCATCCCTCCAAACATCTCCCTATTCCTCCAGTTCCTCAGCTACATCCTGATGAGACTCCAGAAAAAAGATTCCAATATGATAGTGAAATCCTTTTGAAGTTCAAACATGAGGAAGAAGCCAAGGCTAAGCTCAAAAAATCTGTGGCTATATCAGATAGTGGTGGGAGCACAGCGGGGTTTGGAGGAGGGTTCCTTCACACTCCATCACTGAAGGAGATAGCAATGTTAACACGGTGTGTAAGTATGAAAACGATGAGGGCCACATCGACAACAGCTGCAGCGATACCCAAACTCTTTGAGATTGAGCAGGCAGAACCAACAGAGATGGAACTAGAGATTGCAAAGAGGGAGGAGATTAGAAACGTTTACCTTCAGGAGAGGTTAATCAAGAGGGTAAGAGAGTAAAAGGAATTGTCTCTAAGCAGTCCTTGTGTTGTCTGCTACCGTGTGAAATAATTTTCCACCTTCTCAAACACTTCAGTGTTTCAGGAACGTTATTCACTTCACTCGAGAGCCAGCATGGTGTAGTGGTTAAGAGCGGTGGTTTGGAGCGGTGGACTCTGATCTGGAGAACCGAGTTTGATTCCTGCTCCTTCCCTTGAGTGGCGGAGACTAATCTAGTGAACTGGATTTGTTTTCCTCCTCCTACACATGAAGCCAGCTGGTTGACCATGGGCTAGTCACACTCTCTCAGCCCTACCTACCTCACAGGGTGTCTGTTGTGGGGAGGGGAAGGTGATTGTAAGACGGTTTGATTCTCCCTTAAGTGGTAGAGAAAGTCAGCATGTAAAAACCAACTCTTCCTTCTCCTCCTCCTTTCTTCTTTCTCCTCTTCTCAAGAATTAAATCTGAAGGAAAGGAGAATTTGGTATTTCATTTGGATGCAGCATAATCCAAAATAGAATTACATGTTCCTAAATCCATTGAAGTAAATGGTCTTAGAGGGATATAACTCTTCCTAGGATTGCACTGTCATTATCCTTATTTGGTATTTATTAATTGTTTTTTAAGTGGACTACGTCAACATTTATTTAGATTTTCAAATTTTTGTTTCATCCCTCATTCCCCCCTACAATCTTTATGTAGCTGGAGCCAGTTTTCAGCCCCAAGCCACTAATCTGGACCAGCATTTTAGACATCAAGCGAGCTATGCTTTTTAGATATGAAATAGAAATGAAATAGCTTCAACTTGACACTTAGAAACACAACAGTGCTGTTTGAAGTGGTTAATTTACTGGAATCTGTTAATAATGTTGTGGAGAATGATTTGTTACTGCTTTCCCCCACTTTCCTACTGGCTGACTTGCTCTCCAGATTCATGAGCTCATGATTACCTTTGACGCCGAACTTCGGCTCCTACGTCACCAGAAACTTAAACTGGACATACAGATGAAAACTGCTGACCTGCGTCACGTCACTTGGTTTGAGGAGCTTCTTCTCCTCAAGAACTTTGAAAAACATGAGGACACTCTCCAGGAACGCGTCAACAGCCTCATCAGTGAGGAGGAGGAAATGCAAGTAAGTAGGAGGTGCACAGGACTGTGTAAATTCCCAGTCATCTTCTGGAAGGTTATCATCTGGAAGGTCATCATCTTCCAGTTTATAAGAGCCATACTAGTTGGTACAGGGACAGCTGCATTTGTCCTTTGCATGTGTGTGCCATTCACATGTGGAAAAGGAACTAAGGTCTGTGTGCACAAGGCTTTTTTTTTTTTACTAAGTGCATGGATGAGAGAATCTGAGCTCTTTTCCCTGCCTCCCTCACAAACCTCCTCATAAGCCATTGTTGCAGTCCCTTTTCTCCTAGATTGCCACCAATACTGGAAGTGAGCTATGATGGGGCAGAAGGGGGTTCGGACAGCGGGGGTGTAGTAGGGAAGGGGCACCTTGGCCTCATCTGAGTGCACATTTTGTTGCAAAAAAATTAGACCCTTCCATTCCTCAACAAGGTAGATGTGTATAAACAAAACATGGCAACCTCTGTAGTTTGTTCTTAATTTTGCTTACTACCTGGGCTCCAAAAGTCACCCAAGGGAAGGTGTAATTAGGAACACAAACAGCTGTAGCCCAGAGCAGAGATATCTTTAGTCTGCTAACCTGTATATGTAACTTATCACTAAATCCAGCCAATGTGGCAGAAGACTGAAGAGTAGCAAATGTTACACCAATTTTTAAAAAGGGATCCAGAGGGGAACCAGGAAATTACAGGCCAGTTAGCCTAATGCCTGTCCCAGTCAAATTAGTAAAAAATTTATTCAGACAGAATGACTCGGCATGTAGAAGAACAAAGCCGGCTGAGGGAAAATCGGCGTGGCTTCTGCAAAGGGGAGTCCTGCCTCACTGACCTTGCTGAGACTGAGAGGGAAAGAGACCTCGAGGTCACGGTGGACAGCTCAATGAAAATGTCAACCCAGTGCACCACAGCAAAAAGGCAAACCTTGAGCTGGGGACTATTACAAAAGGGATTGAAAATAAGGCAGCTGATATTATAGTGAGCTCCTGTGTAGATCTATGGTGCCTCCTCACTTGGAATACTGTGTGCAGTTCTGGTCACTGTATTTCAAAAAGCATATTGCAGAGTTGGGAAAAGTACAGAAGAGGACAACCGAGATGATTAGGGGTTGGAGCACCTTTCCTATGAGGAAAGTCTGAAAAGTCTAGGGCTCTTCAGTTTAGAAAAGAGATGACTAAGGGGAAACATGATAGAAGTTCATAAAAGTATGCATGGGGTTGAGAAGGAACTTTTTCTTCCTCTCCGAAAATACTAGAACCCAAGGGTATCCAATGAGGCTAATGGGCTGTAGATTCAGGACAAAAGGAAATACTTCTTTACACAGAGAGTGATTAAAATGTGAAATTCACTGCCAGAGGATGTAGTGATGGCTGCAGACACGGATGGCTTTAACAGGATTAAGAAAATTCATGAAGGATAGGTCTACCAGTGGCTGCTAGCCTTGGTGACTAAATGGAACCTCCGCATTCACACAATCAACCTAGGGCTGTTGATTCGGTTCGGCCCGAACAGAAAAACAGCCGAATTTCTCTCAATTCGGCGGTTTTTCGGTTCAGACGAACCGAACTCAAAAAGGGTGGGGAACCGGGGAGCCGAATTGGCCGAGTTCGGGGTGTTCCTGAATAAATTCGGCCGATTCGGCCCCTTTCCCCCACCCCACGCGCCCTCAGGGAGCTTCCCTGGAGACGCGCGGGGTGCCCTTTAAACAGATCTGCGCCTCCCGGCTGGGAGGCACAGATGTTTAAAGGGCACCCCACGCCTCTCCAGGGGAGCCCCCTGAAGGGGGGCGTGGTGCCCTTTAAACAGATCTGTGCCTCCCAGCCGGGAGGCGCAGATATGTTTAAAGGGCACCCCACGCCTCTCCAGGGGAGCCCCCTGAAGGGGGGCGGGGTGCCCTTTAAAGAGATCTGTGCCTCCCGGCCGGGAGGCACAGATCTATTTAAAGCCCCCCCCAGTCCTGCCGGGAGTCCCGGCAGGGCTGGGGGGGGGTCTGGAAACCCTCTGCGCTGCCTGCGCAGACAGCGCAGAGGCGCTTGACAGCCCCCCGCCTGCCTTCCCGGGAGTCCCGGGAGGGGGGGAGGGGGATCTTTAAACCTCTCTGCGCTGCCTGCGCAGACAGCGCAGAGGGGTTTGTTTAAAGGGCCCCCCACGCGCCTTCAGGGTGCTTCCCTGAAGGCGCGTGGGGGGCCGAATTTTTCCCCGAACTCCGGATCCCCCCAAATTTCCGGGGATCCAAAGTGGGGGAGTTCGGACTTCGGCACGGCCCGAATAAAAATGGGCCGAATTTTGCCGAAGCCGAACTATACCGAATTTTTTTTTCAACAGCCCTAAGTCAACCTCTGAATCCCAGTGCCAAGAGGCAACATCAGGGGGAGGCCTTGGCCTCTATGCCTTGTTATTGGACCGCCAGAGGAGCTGGCTGACCACTGTGTGAGACAGGATCCTGGACTACATGGACCACTGATCTGATCCGGCAGGGCTCTTCTTATGTTTTCCCCCTCCCTTAATTGGACAATTTTAATCCAATTTTTTATTTCCTAAGATTTGTTTCCTGTTTTCATATTGTGGTAAGGTTATGCTGTTGCTTCTGCTTCTCTTTAGTTAGGGCCAATATAAAAGAATCATTTTTGGAACCTAGTGCTGTGCCCTAGGATCCATGTTTCCTGCATCATGTCATCTGAGAAAGTTTCCCACTGTCCTTAAAGAGTACTATAAACAAATGTACCTCTGAGACTGTGGAGGTTTTGTGTGCCACCTTCTAATTACAATGCATTTAGGATTGTGGAGGGGGGTGGTCAGTCTTTCCGGTTGGAAGTTGTTGCCTCTTTTTACAATTTTATATGACTGCTTCACTAATCTTAACTTTCCTTTACAGATAGTAATTGAAGCAATTTCATAGTAACATTCATAGTAGATTCCCAATGGAATTATGGTGCTGCGACCATTGCTGGATAGTGGAATTTTGCATTTGTATTATTGTAATAAACTGCCTATCGGGTACTCTTAGTTTAAAAATGACTCTCTTCCACTTTCAGTTCCACCTTAACAACATTGATTCATCCATATAAATAGTGAAATAGAACACAAATCTAGAAGCAGTTCAGTTCTTTGCAGAGTTACTCTGATGTAGGACCAGCATGGTGTAGTGGTTAAGGTGTCATACTAGGACCTGAGAAAACCAGGTTCGAATGCTGACTCATGCCGTGGAAGCTAGCTGGGTGACCTTGGACTAGTCACACACTCTCAGCCCTAATCCTGGCTAGTATTTGGATGGGAGACCTCCAAGGAATACCAGGGTGACTTGGAGGCCGGCTGTGGCAAACCACCTCTGAAGTCTCTTGACTTGAAAACCCTATGGGGTTGCCATAAGTCAGCTGTGACTTGACAGCAAAAGAAAAAAAAAGGATCCATTGAAATCAATGGACTTAGATTGGAGTAACTCTGCATGTGATTGCACTGTTAATGACTAACCAAATTGATTAGTCTTTAAGATGCCACTGGACTTCTCTTTTATTTTCTTGCACCAAATTAACCTCTCAGGAATTACTACTATATGAATAGTGTAAGATAAGCTTAAATGTCTTGTGAAAATAGAGCTTGCTTGAGATGCTGGTGGTAATTCTATAGAAGACAAAGGGCTGAATCTTACCAGCTTTCCTGCTGATGCAAGGAGAACACTTCCCCCTTCTTTTTGACTAACCCAAAAAAGTTATGCCAGGAATCACAGGGCCTGTGTGGACAAAACGTTGTGTGGGGTGTTGGTTGCAGAGAGGAGGGCGGTTCTTTTCCACACTAGCACCAGCAGTAGAGCTAGGAGGATCTCACTTAAATATTCTAGCAACTCTTTTATCTCTTTTTTTTTACAGGCCAAATTAAATAGCTACTTTCAACAAATAGAGGATAAGAAATTGGAGATTGCAAAGCTCCAGGAGCGAGAGAAAATCCTCTATGCCACTTTCCAAGCATCCCTGGGGGAAAATAACAAATTTGCTGGGTTCCTCACTAAGGTCCTCAAAAAGAAAATTAAACGTGCTAAGAAGAAAGAAGTGGAAGGAGAAGGAGGTTGGAAATATTTTGTTGTGTAGATGTCATACAGATAAGTTACCAGGGTTGCCAGCACCAGGTTGGGAAAATCCTGGAGATTTGGGGTTGGAGCCTGGGGAGGGCAGGGTGTAGGGAGTGGAGGGACCTCATTAGAGTAAAATGCCATGGAGTCCACCCTCCAAACCTGCCATTTTTTCCAGGGGAACTGAGCTCTGGTGTTGTAATTCTGGGAGGTCTCCAGACCTCACCTGGAGGTTGGCATACAGTTACTAGTTGTTACATTGGTAGGGAATTAACAGTGTGCATCTCAAATAGTCACCTCAGCTTGATGTATCAAAATATTACAAGGGAGAAAGGAATCAGTAGCATTCTTTCTGGACAGTGGTTTGTAAGAGCAGTTAGTAGCAGAAAAGCATTGGTATTAATGAGGAAGTACCGCTTTTTCCTGAAGGCCCGGGTTGACCTTCTGCCTCCACCCTGTTTGGGTGGCGAGCTGATTTTTGCTTGCCCGTGGAGACTCATGGATCTGATTGGATTCCAGAGGGCTCTGTAGGAACCTATTGCCCCTGGTGATTCCCTCTGTGTGCTAATTGGGGACTGGCATGACTGACTCACCACCTCCATAGATGAAACTGCACCCAAGTGCCCTCTTCGCCCTGCTGAAATTGAGCCCCTTGGTATACTGAGGGGCTTTGAGTTATGAAGCAGGAGCTTAGATGGCTAGAGCAAGTATGGTGGCGAACTCATGACGAGGCCACAAGAGCATCTTGTAGGACATTTATGAAAGCCTATAAGGTGCCAATGAAAGCCGCTAAGAAGGAATTCTGTGCAGCTGAAATTGCGTTTGCTAGCTCTCGCCCGGCACAATTGTTTAGAGTGATTCGATCTTTAATGTCCCTGGATGGACACTCAAATGTAGGACAGCCATCTGGACTCGACCCTGGACACACTGGCCAGGTGCTTGGATGCCGTGACTGGATGGTTGAAGAAAAGCTGACTGAAGCTGAATCCAGCAAAGACAAAGGTCCTGTGGCTAGGCTGGGGCAGTTTGGGGTCTGAGTGCCGGCTCCCAGCTCTTGGTGGCATGCAGTTAACATCTGCACCTGCCATCAAGAGCTTGGGTGTAATCCTGGACTCCTCCTTATCTATGGAGGCCCAGGTCGCAGCAGCGGTCTAGGCAGCTTTTTACCATCTCCACCGGGCCTGGTAGCTGGTGCCCTACCTCTCTCGCCCTGATCTAGCCACAGTGATCCATGCGATGGTCACTTCTAGGCTAGACTGCTGTAACTTGCTCTGCGTAGGGCTGCCCTTGAGACTGACCTGGCGGCTCCAGCTGGTGCAGAATGCAGTGGCGAGACTCCTCGCTGGGGTCTCACCATGAAAACACATACAGCCAGTGCTCTGCCAACTGCACTGGCTCCAGCTGGAGTATCAGATCAGGTTTCAGGTATCAGATCAGGTTCAAGGTGCTGGTTTTGACCTTTAAAGCTTGCCCGGTCTGGGACCTTCATATCTTTGGAACCGCCTCTCCTGGTATACCCCCCGAAGAGAATTACGGTTATCTGCTAATAATTTACTGGTGTTCTCCGGCCCTAAGAGCATGCGGCTGTCCTTGATGAGAGCCCAGGCTTTTTCGGCCCTGGCTCCTGCCTGGTGGAATGCTCTGCCTGATAACATCAGGGCCCTGTGGGACCTTAAAGAGTTCCACAGGGCCTGCAAGATAAAGCTTTTCCATCGGGCCTATCATTGAGGGCAGCCGCGGATATTATAATTGCTGGCCTGCTTACCCCTTTTATGTATTTTGCCAGTTCGATCCTGGGGGGGTGGGGGCGCCTGCCTGTTTGCTTGGCCAATGTGATTTGATATTGAGTGCCATCTTGGGACCTTGCTGAATTTTAATGGGGTTTTATTGTTTTAAGTTTTCTACATTTTTGATGTAAAATTTTAAATGTTGTAACCTGCCCTGAGCCTGGCTTTGGCTGGGGAGGGTGTGCAAGAAATCTCCAAATAAATAAATAATTTGAAAAGCTGTAATTCTGGGGGATCCCCAGGCCCCACCTGGTGGCTGGGCATTCCTATCACCAATGGGGGCACTTCTCATGAAAGCTTGGCCCACATCTCATACCGTTATTACATACATAGATGTATGCTCCTTACAGAAGCTAGACTCTCAGTGGTGTAAAACGAGCTACAACTGCCACTGTGAAGTGGTTGTTCATGTGAACCCTATTGAGTGCCCTCGGTCTTCTGCTTATGAAAACAATGGAGCTGGAGGCCAGGGCAGACATTCTGAAGGGAGTCACTTCTGTGGTTTACAAGAAGACAAGTGACATGTTTACTGGAAGACAGGTGACATGTTTTGGAGGAAATTCATATCAGCTTCCTGACACTGAAATTTGTTTTCAAACTTACTCTGCTGCCATAATGACAAGAAACTCATTTTTAAAAAACACTGAAAACCCACTAGTTTTGCCACATTTCATATAAGATGATCTTTCTGAGTCTTCAGCTTCTCTTTGGAGAAATGATTAACCCTAAGCTCTAACCTGGTGTCTAGTTGGACTGGTTTGCCATGACTTTCAATGGGGTTCAGAGCAGGGTGCTGTGTGCAGCTTGCATCAGGCTCAGGGTATTGACTCCTCCTTGTTGACACAGTGATTGTTCTAACGGGTGATACTTTATAAATAGCTGCATTGGATTTTGAACATTGCTCTGGGACTGGGACTCACTGTGGATGGCATTCACTCTATAGCCGGTGTTATGTGAACACCATCCATTCTGAGTACAGCAGCATTGCGCTTGGTAATGGTGCTTTGTCATCCCAGATGAAGAAGATGAGAGTGACGAAGAGAGTGATGAGGAGTCTTCTTTCGAGAGTGATGAAGAGGAGTCAGGCTCCGAGGATGAAGTCTTTGATGACACAGTGTGTCCCAAAAGTAAGACCTGCTGATCTCTAGTTTTGAATTGGAGAGACCAGCTATATCTTGTAATTGGAAATTAGAAATGTCACAAGTGGGGGACCCACATGTGGCAAGACTTGTACAGGGCAGGTGGCTTGGGGGATAGTGGTATTGGCTCCTGCTTCTCCTCCCCCTGCCCCTAGTCCATTCTTGTTACCTCCTCCCCCTGCTTGTCAGTTATTTGGTAACAGCAGCAGCTCCTGGTCTCCCTCCCAACAAGTGCTTTATCACGTTAGCTTCTGCTCCCCCTCCACCTGCCCATCTGCCTCAGCTTCGCAGTGGGGAATCATAGAGTTGGAAGGGAACACCAGAGGCATCTAGTCCAACCCAACTGTACACTACAGGAAATTCACAACTACCCCCCCACACACACACAGTGACCCCTACTCCATGCCCAGAAGTGTGTGTTGCAGAAGTATGTGTTGCAACAGCAGTGACTTACTCCATGGCTGCCTTGCCATCCTTATCCTCGGGGGGGGGGGGTGAAACACAATTTCACCTCCTCCTCCCCTCTCCACCAGCTGTAGAGGCAAGCTGAAACTCCTTTTCCCTGCCTGCCTACATCTTCACTATGGGGGAGGGTGTGTGATGGTAGCGGTGACTTCTTTCTTCATGGGTGGGGAGAGCTGGTACACTTCCCTCCACCATGTGGCAGGGAGGGAGATACTATAAGAAATGAGATGGGCAGATAGTCAAGCAAGTCTGGGAAAAGTGGTGGGTGGGGAGAGAAAGTTTGTTCACCATTTCCAGTGCTAAAACTGCCCTTTCTTCCCAGTCCTGAGCAAAGTGCTAGAGGTTCTCCTGCCCACATTACTTGTGCCCTCCCCTGCTTGCTTGCACCCATGGGGCTCAAGCGGCAGCAGCTCCCCCTCCGCTAACATCTACTGCATGCAGTGATGAGGGTGTCCGGCCAGCATAAGCACATTATGTGCACAAGGGCAGACAATGCTCCTCCTTTGGGGGGGGGATTTAACACCCACCATCCATTTTTCAAAAGGTTTCATATTTTTCTGCAAGCCTGGGGCATCCCCAAGTTTGTTGAAAAAACTGACATCTGTGTAAATGGCCCCAATCTGTGGATTTATGTATCTGCAAGTTGAGGCACACTTCACTATTAGATATGAGATTTGGCAAGATGCAGCTAACGTGCCAGTTCCTTCACTCTGTTTGCTAACACACTTAATGTTACCATGTACTTTCACAGAAAGAACAGGCAACTTTCCAGAATCCTGGTTCTCTTTAGTAACCTGAAGTTGTAGAGTTTTTTACTAATATGGTAGCTGGTGCCCTTAGAGTTGGGAGTTAATGCTACACAAGAACCAAGCTGAGAGTGAGACAAAGCCTTGATGTTTTCTCCCAAGAGAAGTCCCTGGGAAGAATTTTGCTTTCCTGCAACACTGTTATTTTGTGGGGTGTAACTTAAAACAAATGTTACTTCTGAGAAATTCTAGGACCATCAAATTTTGACTAAGTCCTTTACTGCCATCTAGTGACTTAAGGCAATACTTTCTTGTTACTAGGCTTTTCACTTTGATTTTTCAGGACATACTTGTAGATCGCCACTCATTTGCACATGCAGGACAAGGAACCTTTTCGTTGTTCTTTATGATTTTGAAAGATGATTGAGTGAACTACAGAAGAAAAGCTGGATCACTAGGAAATCTCCTGTCTGTTATGACACACGGGTGGGCTGCTTGCATAAGCAGCTGAGAATGAGTCCTTTCACACAAAATTTTAACTATTTTGATATTAGAGAAGGAATTCCTTGAGACCAGAGAGATCTTATCTAAGATCACCACACTAGACTATTCATTAGTGCAGATCACTCTCCTCATTCTGTATAAGAAGTTGTATGTTGGCAGATGGATGTCTATGGCTGTCTTGTCACACAGGGTTAAGGAGCATACAACCCTGGATTGTTTTTTTAGGAAACCTGAACATTCTTGAGAGATTACGGAGATCTCTGCTGGACAGGCTGTGATTTTAAGTGGATTTGCAGAGTGTTCCAGTCAGATGTGTTGGGTTTTGATCATCCCCATGATAGTTTCGAGTTCATAAAACTAAATTCTGGTCTTGACCTTGGAATTCCTAAAAGACAGGAAAGCAGATTCTGTCACCCATCCATCTTTTTCAGGGCTCTGGGAAAATGACAAGACCACTTCATTGTATATATAGGGAGCATCTTTCCTTTCACTTTTCTGTCATCACACACACATATATATACACATATATATATTGCATTACATTCAGAGGGCCCTTCATGCTAACTGCCCTCCTGCTTCAACTGAGAACAGAAGTTCATTTTAAAAAATGTTCTATGTGTGATGCGTGGACCTTCTTTCTGAATATATTGGATTTGCCTTTCAGATCAGAAGGGAGTGTTGGTAGATCGAGTCACAGCCAACGTATGGCAACCCCGTAGTGTTTTCACTGCAAGAAGCAAACAGAGGAGGTTTGCCATTGCCTGCCTCTGTATAATGGTGGTCTTCCTTGGTGGAAGGCTTAGCTTCTGAGGCCTAAAGACATGTGAATAGCTTGGGCCATATGATAAGGAATTGGAAGCCTGCCATACCAACTGAAACTTCAGCTCGTTTTAGAAACTCTCTGTCTCCAGGCTGCATCCTGAGTGTGAGCAAAATGTCAGGTGCTAAAACCCAGAATCTTCAGGGGCCCTTTGCCTCCTCCTCCTCCTCCTAATCTGTTGCCCCCCCACATGCACACACAGGTACTCCCAAGCAAGAAATTATGTAACAAAGGTAGAGTTATATCAGCTTTCTTGTTGCAACATTTGTAATTTCTTCACCTCTCTGTTTAATAGGTTGCTGTCTAAAAAACTAAAATTGTTAATCTGAACCTATTCTGTGATTCTATAGAGGATGGTGTGGAGTTGTTTTCTGTTACCCCCCCCCCCCAGAAGGTCAGACCAGAACCAACGGGTTGAAATTAAATCAAAAGAGTTTTTAGCTAAATACTAAGAAGAACTTCCTGATAGTTAGAGCAGTTAGGCCCTTTCTTACATGCCCAGGGCAATGCCAATCACCACTTGGGGGTCAGGAAGCAATTTTCCTCCAGACCAGATTGGCCAGGAATCCTGAAGGGTTTTATTTTTTTGCCTTCTTCTGGGCATGGAGTGGGGGAGTCACTGGGGGGGAGGTAGTTGTGAATTTCCTGCATGGTGCAGGAAGGAGAAGAAGAGTTGGTTTTTATATGCTGGCTTTCTCTACCACTTAAGGAAGAATCAAACCGACTTACAATCACCTTCCCTTCCCCTCCCCACAACAGACACCCTGAGAGGTAGGTGGGGCTGAGAGAGTGTGACTAGCCCAAGGTCACCCAGCTGGCTTCATGTGTAGGAGTGGGGAAACAAAGCCAGTTCACCAGATTAGCTTCCGCCCCTCATGTGGAGGAGTCCATGGAGAATCAAACCCAGTTCTCCAGATCAGAGTCCACCGCTCCAAACCACCGCTCTTAACCACTACACCATTCTGGCTCTCACCAGGGGATTGGGCTAGATGACCTTGGAGGTCATCCTTACAACTCCATGATTCTGTGAACATTTCCTTTGCAGATTGTGATGAAGTTCTTTTTGAAAACACACTCCAGCTCCGAGAGAAACGGCTGGATATAGAAGAGGCCTTAGTCGAGGAGAAGAAAACTCTTGAGAATGTCAAGAAAGAATATGAAGCACTGGCCAAGAAGGTACGGAGGTGGATCCAACCACCTTCCAAGTAGCCATGCTCCCACTTGTGGCTCTTCTTCCAATGGAGGAGCCACTTAATTTGGAGGAAGCCTCCTTAGAGTGGAAGAAGGTTCCAAATCTGAGCCAAAAGGAAAGGCGGGTTATAAATATTTTAATTAATAAATTAAATTTAAAAACTTTGCCCAGTGGAGTGTTGGGATAGGGGTAGGATCCACCCCACTCTGGCCTCTCCCACCCCAGGCTGACCCAGCAGTGGCCGTGCGTTCCTGGGGATCTTAGAGGTACTGGTGTGCGGGAGTGTGCGCTTGGACTGCAAAGCTAACGCTCTGTCCCTTCTTAAAGACACTGCAGAGTTGTGGCAATCCCAAATTCCAGTGTCATTTTATCACGTTAACAGGTAAATCCAAAACAGAGTTGCACCCTTTTAAATTCATTGACTTCAGTGGATTTAGAAAAGCATTAACTCAGTTTTGAATGGTGCTCTAGTTCTTTTAGTCAGTTCCATTTGATGAAATAATCTAAACCAACAGTCCATGGAGGATGGAATATAGCTGAGATGGAAATAATTCTAATAATTTCATATACTGACTTGTCTGCACGTAGAAATTTGCACAATGTGCATCTGTGTGGCATATTTATATGTGCACATGTGGCAGTAATTTTACCTTAAGGGGCATCGCATTCTGATCAGAGTATCTGTGCTGGCATGTAGGCTCACTGGAGTTCAGCGACATACCATTAGTGCAACACTGGGTGCATCTCCCGCTCTTAGGTCTGTGCCGAATGTTCATGAGTGAAGAGGGGGATGCCTGAAATGTTTGTTCTGCCTAGGAAGGCGGCTGAGGGGAGACATGATAGAGGTCTATAAAATTATGCATGGTTTGGAGAGAGTGGACAGGGAGGTTTTTCTCCCTCTCCCATAATACTAAAATGCGGGGTCATTTGCTGAAGCTGGAGGGTGAGAGATTCAAAACAGATAAAAGGAAGTATTTTTTCACACAACGCATAGTTAAATTGTGGAACTCCCTGCCCCAGGATGTGGTGATGGATGCCAACTTGGAAGGCTTTAAGAGGGGAGTGGACATGTTCATGGAGGAAAGGGGTATTCATGGCTACTAGTAAAAATGGATACTAGTCATGATGCATGCCTATTATCTCCAGGATCGGAGGAGCAGGCCTGTTATCTTAGGTGCTGTGGAACACAGGCAGGATGGTGCTGCTGCAGTCGTCTTGTTTGGGGGCTTCCTAGAGTCACCTGGTTGGCCACTGTGTAAGCAGACTGCTGGACTTGATGGGCCTTGGTCTGATCCAGCAGGGCTTTTCTTACGTTCTTAAGTATGATGTCATCACGTAGCCAGATCTGATTGTCTCTGCAATACGATCACTGCTCTTAGGCAGAACAAGACTGGAAATAAAAAATTTGTGCCAAAAGTAGCAGCTAACTGGGGCTCCAAAGAAGCACATTCTGGAGTGCTTCTGCTACAGTCTGGTACAAAATAGGAAAGCCCATCTGAAGGAGGTGCATGGCCTTATTCCTACAGTGCAAACACTTTAATCCCTGTCTGAAAAGTCAGAAAAAGGGGGAGAGTTTGATCCAAAGGTTTTCTTCTAGTAAAGGTACAGCCTTCTGTCAGTTCAAGGAGCCTTGATTCAGTATAAGAGGCATGTTCAGCTGGTAGAGGACTAATTGTGGAGGGCTTCGCCATTAGGAAACAAAACCTTTGGATCCAACCCAGAGGTTTTTACAGGGAGAGAAAGTATTCATGAAAAGTGCTTCTCCCATGTTAGCTCTGCTCTAATCCTAAGGCACCTTTCCACAGGTGCTACAAATATTAAAATTGGGTTAGAGGTTTACAGTTAATTCAGAAGGCCTTTTTCTGTGAAGTGTTTCATAAAATATGTGGCTTTGGTATCATCAAGCACTTCTTCAACAGACTTGTTCCTACCCATCTGCAAGGGCCCTTATTAGCTGTAAAGAAGTGTGCACAAGGACTGGTCAGCACTGCACAGTTCAGCCTCCTGTGAAGCTAGCATGCAACTGGTTCCTCTCCATGTCCTTACCACATGCTTGGTGTGCCACCATCAAAAAGATATGCAGAAGGGCACCAAGAGCATGGCGAGCTGTAGTGTTACTGTAGCTGGGAAAGTAACTTGATTGATTCATCCAGGGCTGGAGTGCAAAGCAAGTAGATTCAGTCTCTGGGAGCTTCCATGTGACACCATGCTCATTCTGAGCATGAGCTGTGGGGCTCTTGGGGCTTTCTTCTTCGAACCTGAGCAACAGAAACACTCCCTTTGCTCTGGTTCAAAGGGGAAACTGCAGGGTGACTGAAGGTGAGTATCTGTGTGGAAGCCCTTTCCACAGCCAGTCTAGGAAGGGGACAGAGCTACACTCTGCCTTCAAAATGGTGGAGCTAGGCTGTGTCTCCCCCCCCCCTTAAATGGGCTTTTCCCCCCTTCTAAGCTGTGCACAGATTTGTGCCATGACTTGACTGCGAAGAAGGGAAGGTTGGGTTGCCCAGTGTGTGCGCGTAGGGAGGAGCTCTTGTCCATGCTAATGCGCTGACACAATGGACCTCAAGGGGAGGGGTAGGAGAAACAATGGGAGGTGTGGGGACAGGATGTGTAGACACCATCCCTGCGCACCTCCACCCTACTTTCTTCTGCTTCCATGGCATAGGCCACCCAGTGTGAAAGCGGCTCGTTCTTCTTCATGGTCTTGTGCATCACACATATGGAATCTCAAGCATGAGTGAGCGCCGCCTCAGAACCAATAAGCTATAAAACGTTTAGCATGAGCCTCTCCAGCCACAACGGCTGCACATCACACATGCCCAGTGTAGGCAGAGGATCGTTCATTGCAGAGGATCTCATGAATTAACCTTCATGAAAGAGATCCGAGGTCATTCGTGGGAGAATTGCGCAGGCTGTATGCGTCATCAAGCATGTTTTGCAGTAGATTGGACCTTTTAACGTGTCATGCTCTGCCACCACTGCTCACTGTCTGATTTAGTTCTGCGTTTGTAACATCTTGCTGTTTCTGTTTGTAACGAAAACAGGTGAAAGTAGTAGCAACCCAGCTAGATGCGGCAGATTGGGAACTAGAGGCTTACCAGCGAGAGAAACAGCAGAGACTGAATGAATTGCATGTGGTGGTGCCTTTGAAACTCCATCAGGTGATGAGTCAAGCAGAGTGACTGTGTGTGGTTTGGGCACCCTTGGGAACCAAAACATTCCCAAAAAATGAAATATGGTGGAGATCTGTATTGTTATTCTTTCCTCTCAGGGCCATATTTTCTGGCTTGGATTCCTTTTCCCCTAATGTTGCTAAGATACCTAGATTGGCCGGAAGGTGATTAATGTCAGATCCAGCCATTACTTTCATTCGGATTGGCTAAAGATATTTCAAACAGAATTGTTTGATGCTACAGACTTGCCATGGGGGGGGGGGTACCGGGACAGCTTAAGGAGGGCCAGGTGCCCTCTGAGGGGTACCTGACAGTCATCTGGTGTTCCTCTGATACAATGAAGCAAAACAGTCTGCTTGGGACGGGTCTTATTTTATTGACTGGCCTCTACGTCTGTGGTTATTTCTGCCAGGTGGAATACATTGTAAATGGAGAAATACCTGCTGACCTCTCCCAAGCTTTAGTGTTTACCAATGAGTCTTTGGTGAACTTGCAGCAAAGGATCACGACCCTGCAGCTGGAGAAGATTGAACAGAAGGAGCTCTACAAGCAGGCCCGGGAGCAGCACAAGCAGCTCATTCGAGACAGGAGGGAGATGATGCTCAGGATAGAGAGTGAGTTACTTCCTCGCTCAACACGTGATCGGCTTGTGGGACTTGCTGCCCGCCAGGGCATAGGATGGTGACGCAGATGGCTTTTAAAGGAGACTATCCTGGCGGGAGCCTTGACCTGGGTGGCCCAGGCTAGCCTGATCTCGTCAGATCACAGAAGCTAAGCAGGGTCAGCCTTGGTTAGTATTTGGATGGGAGACTACCAAGGAATACCACGGTTGCTGTGCAGAGGAAGGCACTGGCAAACCACCTCTGTTAGTCTCTTGCCATGAAAACCCCAAAAGGGGTCGCCATAAGTCGGCTGCGACTTGATGGCACTTTACACACGCACATGCTGGCGGGAAAGCCCCTCTGTAGCCCAGCCATGATGGCTTACTGGTGCTCAGTGTTCAGACAGAGTACCTCTGAATGACTGCTGCTGGGAGGTGGCAGTATGGGGAGGCTGGCCCTTTATATCCATTCTGTGGGCTTTCCAGGGCATCTGGTTTATCATGGGGAAACAGGAAGCTGGACAATAGCTGTGCAAGTTAAGTTCTCCTTCTTCTTTGCGTAAAAAGAAACTAAGAGTGCAGTGTGTTCAGAGCTGAGGATTGTACTGTCTAGGAGTATTGTTTGCATTGTTGCAGTTTAAAGCAGATCAATAGGATCAGGCTGTTGGACATACAAAGTGGTGTTGCTTTTAATGACCCGAGCTGGAGAGAATGAAATATGCAAATTCTTTAAATGCAAATCTTTCTCTTGTTAGACTTGGAAGAGAATTGCAATCAGTTGATGATGATGAAATTTGGCCGGGTAGTGGACTTGGAAGCCCTGCAGACACTTTCTGTAAATACAAACCTGGAAGAACTCAAAGTGAAAATGATGGAAAAAGAGCAATTGTATGCTACAGAACTCAAAAAATGGGATGTAAGACTCAATACTTAATCATATCATGATGTAGTCAGCTGACTGGCTGAGCTATAGGAGTAGAATGCAGGTCACTGTGGGGAACGTCTGGAAGCAGGGCTTGATAAAAGAAGGATTTCTTTTGTGAAAACTGTCCAGCCAGGGAAGAGTTCAAACTCTGGCTAGGAAGAAGTTTCCAGTATGGTAACTATGGGAGGATTTTGAGTAGTGAGATCTCCTGGCCATGAAACATATATTTATTATTTCAGAATGTTCAAAGCAGTAAAAGTATGCTCTCTGGTGCTGCCAGAATGCTTCTGTGTCTAATACTGGGCAGAGCTGCCAAGCTGCAGTGATCTAAAAAGGCCCTTTTTATATACATGCAGTATGAATGCAGCTGAGCTTTTTAAATCCTCATCTTCCATTCATCAGCCTAGGAGAGCAAGGAGGTACAGGGAATTATTTCTTGTTTGCTACCCCAAAACTAAGAAACACTCTTTTTCATAAATTAAAAAAAACACACACCTTGCCAGGTCATATAATAATACCCAGAAAAGTTTCAAATTTTGGCATCTTTCAACGGCTGTACGAGCTTGCCATAGGAGGGTTCAGTGGTGGGTATGATGTTTGCTGCTGTATGCTTTCCTTTGAGAAGACTGTAATAATTTACGTAGGAACCTCTGAGTAAAAAGCCTATGAAATGACAGAACCACCTTCCCCAAACCGAACCAGTTTGGAATCGTTGAATTAATTTCTGTGTGTCCTTTGGGCTGGAGAAAGTTAATCTGGCCTCCAGGCCTCCAAAACATGTTATGTGGCAAGGCAGTGACTGGGGCCTTTCTAGAGGCAGGGTTGGGTTTTGGCAGCGGTGCATTTATGGAGCTAGACGAGAACATGAACACATGAAGCTGCCTTCTACTAAATGAGACCCTCGGTCCATCAGTCAGTATTGTCTACTCAGACTGGCAGCGGCTCTCCAGGGTCGTAGGCAGAGGTCTTTCACATCATCTACCTGCCTAGTCCCTTTAACTGGAGATGCCAGGGATTGAACCTGGGACCTTCTGCATGCCAAGCAGACACTCTACCACTGAGCCACAGCACCTCCCCATGTATGCACGAAGAATCCAGGCACTTGGGCAATCATCTCCCATGATTTTCTGCTTCCCCACAAATCATTGCATATGCATAGTGAAGTCCATGCTCAGGCTATCAGTTCCTGTATTGTTTCAATTGTATTTTAAACTATGCTTATGAGCAACAGTATGAGCAACATTATTCTCTTTGTCTGATAATAAAAATCTGACCGTTTTTGACTCTTAAGAATCCTTCCTTCCTATCTGTGTGGCATCTTCGGCTAAAAGAATATTCCCCAGTCATCCCCCCACACTTTTATGGAATAAACTATTAATAGCTGAGGTTTATGAGATTTTTTTGTCCATCACTTTTTGTGTACCCCTTTGAGGCTGTTATCTTTCAGTAATTTACAATTGTATTTTCATAATTGTATCACTCCAAAAAGTACCTGCTCTGTTGCAGGCCAACATCTGTGAGCTGCGTCAACAACTGATGATGGTGACCAAAGAACATACGAACAAGCTGCTGCAGCTGAACACATTTTGCACTGAGAAGATGGGCCTTGAAACGAAATTGGATGCGCTGCAGAGTAACTTGGTAATATTTGGCTTCTGCTGCTACTACATGACCAGTAAGCCAAAAGACTAGGCTGTGCCCTGTGAGCTTTCCACTGGCAACAAGAGGAAGGGGGGCTCCTTTTGACCACTGAAATGGCTAGGCCAGGGATCGTGGGACACATGTGGACAAAAGCCATTAGGGGCAATAGTGGCAGTGAGGGAGGGGCAACGGAAGAGATCAAGCAGAAAAGCTGATGAGGTTGAGCCCACTTTCCTCTAGGACTCCATTTGGGGGTTACAATGGCTGGCTAACCCACCAGTTCCTCTGCTGTGATGGACATTACCCAAGTTCCTGAAGTACCTGGTGCACATTTTTCCTTGGCTCATGCCCTATACAATCTTGCGTTTTATTCACCATGCTTTATCAAACAGAATTCATTTGATTATTTATTTTTCATATTTATTTTTCGTATTTGTAGTCCGCCCTCCCCAGCAAGCCGGCTCAGGGTAGATAACATCATTTTAACATCACAAAAACCCAGCCTCAGGTTGTCCAGTAAAGCTCTTAAGCTTGCATAGTCCTTCCTTTTGCATGCCACGCCAAAGTTGCAAACCAGGGAGTCTTCCATAAATTGACTAGTTCCTGGTTTTCTGTTGGCACTGCATGCAAAGGAAGAAGGGACAGAATATGTAAGTCCAAGGACTTTGGTTCACTCTTGGTGATACAAAAGGAATGGTTGCTTGATGTCTGAATGCAGGCTTTGTATGGCAATCAAGCCATCAGACAGTAATTTTCTCCTTGGCCAGGAATTAAAGGGGTGACGTCTCTGCATGGTATGGTGATTTGAGGATGTTCTGTGCCTGAATAAAAGGAGGTAAGATTGTACTAATTCCTGTTGTGTGATTAAAAGGCATTTCTGGCTCTTGTCTCTGTAGGGAACAGAATTCCAAGGGCCCCGCAAAGCAGACATTGAAGAGCAGGAGAAGCTGCTTGCCTTGGTCCAGCTTCAAGCGCAAGAAGCTGAAGTCCTAAAAGAAGAAATCACCCTCCTAACCAGAAAGGATGGCCGTATCTTTCCACCACCCCAGCCTCTGTTTGGACAAGATGGGATACTGGATTAAACACTTTCGGCTATGTTCTCTTGTTATATGTAAATCAGTTACATTGGGAAAAGATAGTTCTTGAGATTCCCTACCTTGAGACCCTTAATACCTTGAATGTAGGGAGCAGAATTCCAAGGGCCCCGCAAAGCAGACATTGAAGAGCAGGAGAAGCTGCTTGCCTTGGTCCAGCTTCAAGCGCAAGAAGCTGAAGTCCTAAAAGAAGAAATCACCCTCCTAACCAGAAGCAGTAAGTCAATACACATTTGCGTCTGTATGATGTGCCCTGGGCTTTACAATGGCCCCTGTGTGCCATCAGCAGTGCAAGGAGATATGTGCTTAAGAAACATGCACATGCTGAATTTCTGTTTCTCATGCAGCTGGTAAAGCCATTTTCAAGAAGAGTTGCCAGCAACCCTGTCTTATCTGTTTACAGTAGCATGCAAGAGGCTGTGACTCTGCTAGACAAGACTTCATATTAGGCATCCCCGGGGTGTTTTGCAGGCACAATAGTAATGCAGTACAGAAATGCAACTTGTTCTCACAAATTAGCTAATTGTATCGTAACAGAAATGCAAAGGCGTGTCCACATCACCATACTCAGTAGTACAAACGACAAAGTATGAATACCATTTTGGACTGAGCCAAGTATTCATAAATTAATGGGCCTTCTTGATAGTAATACCAGTGAACATGAACAAGTCTTTCCATTCTGTGTCAAGTACTTGGAACCTGAAATTGTACTGTAGATAAACATTTATAAACAGACTGCTTTGTTGATTCCGTCAGATTTTATGCTCTAAGTTTCTAGTGTCCTTTTTCAGTCCGGCAGTTGCTTATCCTGTTACTTCTCCCCTCAAACGGCATGCTGTCAACACAAAATGGGTGTAGCCGTCTACCACAACCAATCCTAATGGCTAATCAGTCTTGCACTGAAAAAGGTACCGTCTTCCCATATTTGCAACTTCATCTTTCATGCTTTGTTGAATTTGATGAACAAAATTCTTGGAACATTTTGGTTTCTGACACTGATTTCAAAGGGTGGCTGGGTATGGCTGTGAAGAAAGTACATGGTGAAGGATCTTAAATTATTGTAAACAAGTCTCAGATGACTCGTAATTTGTATTTTAGTTCCACCCTCTAGAGGTTAAAAGGGAGTTAGTACTCCCATAAGAGAAACCAAAGGCTAAAACATTCTTCTGTCTTGAATGCACAAGCATTTTGTTTTGGTGCCATCGTCAAGTCCATCTAAGGCAGTGGTTCTCAACCTTCCTAATGCCGCGACCCTTTAATACAGTTCCTCATGTTGTGGTGACCCCCAACCATAAAATTATTTTCGTTGCTACTTCATACCTGTAATTTTACAGGTATACTGTTTATTAACTTAATAATACACACGCTGACTTGGATCATTCATCCCCCCCTTTCCTCAATGCCTTTTAACAACCATTCATGCACGGGAGGTTTTGCCTTGGATTTGCCGCTCTCTAGATGCACATTTTCCCCATCTGCATCCTCAAAACTCTGCAGGGGGGCTTATTGTTGAGTTTTGAGAATCTGGATGGGGAAAATGTGCATCTGAGTGGCAAATCCAAGGCAAAACCTCCCATTCATAAATGGCCAATAACCCCCCCATGCAGAGTTTGGAGAATTTGGCTGGGGAAAATGTGCATCTGAGTGGCAAATCCAAGGCAAAACCTCCCATTCATAAATGGCCAATAACCCCCTGTCCCGGGTCGCCCACCCGCCTGGGCTCCTGGGCCCAGGACCAACCCCAACCCCAGCGCCCCAGGCAGGGGAAGAGGGAAGAGCCCTCGAGCCTCCACTCACCAGGAGAGCAGTCGGGAGAGGCGGCGAATGGCAGCCGGCTAGAGCCTCCTCCCAGCATCCGGGGGGGCAGGCCAGAAGCCCCCACAACCGCCGACAGGCCCGCTCGTCAGCTGGCGAGTGGGAGAACCGGCCCAGGCGGACCACGCCTGGCTGACAGGGCGCAGCAGTGGCCGCGACGTTCCCTGGCCCCCAGGCTGGCTAGCCAGCCGGGTCCCCGGGGAGAGGCCAAACAGCCCGCCCATCAGCTGGCCGGTGGAGGGAGGAACGCGCTGGGAGAGGGAGGCGCCAGAGCGGCAGGCGGTTCAGCGCGGCTCCAGCTCTGGCGCTCCCCAAAGCAGGCCCGCCAGCATCAGCAGCACGCGGTCGCTCCTTCGACACGCTAGCGCCTCCTGCGCAGACTCTCTCCCGCCCTCCTGCGCAGACTCTCTCCTGCCCCCTTTTGGTACTGCCGTGCTGGTATTCGTCTCGTCCCCCTCGTCTCGACCAGCATTCGTCTCGAGTCGACCGACACCCCCGCGCGTGCCTACACTCGAGGGGCCAAAGAGCGGTTTGCCGACCCCTGGTCTTAGGCGACCCCTGTGAAAGGGTCGTTCGACCCCCAAAGGGGTCGCGACCCACAGGTTGGGAACCGCTGATCTAAGGCTTTGGATAATGTCTGTTATTTTAATGAGATAAAAGGATTAATTACAGCACCACGAAGAAATGTGGCAGACAGTTATCTTAAATAAAACTGATGCACCTTTGCCTCTTGAATCTCTGTGTGAACTTTACTTCTTACTGTCTCCTGGATGGTCACTGTACAGTGGGGAAACCGTTTTTTCTCTCCATTAAAATACTGACAGCTGCTGTTAACCAAAATAATAAATGGGTTAGTCACAAAGGGATCTAGTCAAAGGGAAGAAACAATTAGTTCTTGTAGGTTATTCGGGCTGTGTGACCGTGGTCTTGATATTTTCTTTCCTGACGTTTCACCAGTAGCTGTGGCAGGCATCTTCAGAGGAGTAACACTGAAGGACAGTGTCTCTCAGTGTCAAGAGTGTAGGAAGAGTAATATATAGTCAGAAAGGGGTTGGGTTTGAGCTGAATCATTGTCCTGCAAAAAGTATCAAAGGTAAAAAGTATCAAAGGAAGAAACAATCTTTATTTAGTAGATGAAGCATGGCATTTGTTTCATTACAGGCACACTGTCACAGAATCTGTGCTGTGTGTATTGGCTTGTTAATGCAGATAAGTACTGTACCTACTTTAAATCTTTCATTTGGCATTCTGTAGTGCAATTCTGACCCTTTTGCGAGGTCTCATTGTGTTAAGAGACACACCATTTTGCAGCTGGAGAATGTGGCCTTCGGCCTTGTGCTTCTTCTGTTGCTGCAAGACAGCTCCGGTGCCTTCTCTGAAGTAGATAAGAAAGCTGTCTTTTCCTAGTCAGAAATTTGACAAAAGGCACATAAGTGTTGCTCCAGCCTCTGTTTCCCTCCTCCTTGCGCATGATGCCATTTCTCTCAATGCAAATTATAGAAGGCACATACACACCTATTTACAAGTGCATAAATATATAAATAGAGATGTAATACAAAAATAAATAGCTATTTTCCTCTGTCAAGAACAATAGTCTTTGTAGGGCAGTTTCCTAACTGGTGCTAGGAAGAGTCTCTAAGGGAACATGCAGAGGCAGGCTGTTCAGGGGGTTTTCTGAGCTTTGTTCCACACACATGTCCTCTGGGTTTAGGGGGCAAACTTGTCTTCTATCCTGGCTGAAATGTGACCTCTCAATGTCTTCAACTGGTACTAGACCAAGGCAGCAGGTGGAATCTAAAAATACAAAAAAAGACAATCAAAATGTACCCTATGTCAGAGACCATCTTTCTTAAAAAAAAAAAAAAGCATTCCAAGGAAATTCACTATAAAAGTAAGGCACAGAGCTTTAATCCTTCCTATATAAGTCTTCCTGCATTTTTCCAGGTAAAATTCAGAATTATCAGGAAATGGTTGAAATTTTATTGTAGAGATGTAGTTTTTGGCTGGCAGCTAAGCAATGCCTACAGTGTAAGGATGAATCTGCTGACTAAATATATCTAGAGCACAGCACTGTTATTGTATAACGGATACAGAACTTAACTAGCCAGAAATTCCCATGTCCGCCAGTCAGTTTCAGCTTTGCAGTGCTGCTGGGGATCACATCTATTTCCCCTCAGCCAATCATTAATTTTAGGTAGTATCTTTAAGAGTCACTGGAAAAGATTGACTCTATAAAGGAAGGCACGGCCGTCAGCTTGCAAGACCTGAGCAAGGCTGTTAAAGATAGGATGTTTTGGACAACATTGGTTCATAGGGTCACCATGAGTTGGAAGTGACTTGATGGAACTTAACACGCTCAAACACACACACACACACACACTATCTTTAAAGAGCAACACCTTTTCTTCCACATGCATACCAAGCGGCAGGACTATCTACCCATCCTACTAACCTGTATGAAACACAGGATCCTTCAGGACTTCCATCGCAGAGCTGCCCACCTGGCTTTGTGGCACTGAGTGACAGGGGCCAAGGAACTGCTCATGAGGGTGGTGGCGGTGGTGGTGCTGGCAGTTGTCATGTGGCTCAAGTAACTGGTGTGTAGAACTATCGGGAAGCTCGTAGAGGAAAGAACTGTGTTCTTGCCCAGGACTAGGGAATCTGAGTGGAAGAGAAACAGAAGATCCTTGTCAACCAAATTCATTTCTTGGGATTGATTTTCTCAGACACCAGTTGACCGAACAAACCGACAGAAGACATTTAGCAGCGTTTCAGTAACGTTACATTCTCATGAACCAAAATATGATTTGATTTGTTCAGGTAATGTGTGCCGGGCCTTTCCACTGAAAAATGAGCGCCCAAGACAGTTTACAATGAATTTAAAAATTAATATTCAAATAAAAAATAAAATCTAAAACCAGACAATTAATGAAGGCAAAACAAAGCATCAGATACCAAGTACAACAGAGCGACATTAAAACAGTGAAACTGCAGCATCAGAGCAAATTTCAGCAGCACTGACAAAACTCCCTCACCCTGGCAGACCTCCAAGGAATACCAGGGTGGTGATGCGGAGGCAGGCAATGGCAAACCACCTCTGAACGTCTCTTGCCTTGAAAACCCCACCAGGGGTCGCCGTAAGTCAGATGTGACTTCATGGCAGAAGAAAAAAAAAGAAATTGACATTTTTTAAACCAGACATCTGAACGTGAGGCAGCTGAATGAGTGAGTACACATGGATGGAAGCAGTTCTTCAAGGACGCTCACCCTTCAAAGCCCATTTAGGGTTTAAAAAGTTATCACTTAATACTTCGAATTGTGCCCAGAGATTGGCAATTAATGAAGCTGATACAATATGGAGGTTTTTACTAGGTCTCCGTTATTACTCTTGCTGCTGAATTCAGAACCAAATGGCGCTTCCAACCCTTTTTGGAGACAGCCTCACATAGAGCAAATGAACTACAGTAGTCCAGGCTGGGTGTTACTTCAGTTTAAAGGAAAGTAATGTACTCTGTCAGTAGAGTTTAAGGATTATATCATTTTTAAAAAACACATGCCTATCCATTTTATTTTGTGAAAAAGCAAGCTTTCAGGAAACAAATGGTGATATTAAATATAAAATTAAATTTTCCTGTATCCCAAAGAACTCCTATATTTCTGTATATTTCTATATGTCACCAGTGCTGATAGTAGAGGCCTTTCCCATCACATTCCTGTGGTATTGTATGTTGTCACTGTGTATTCAGTCTCATAGCTAAGGCCATACCTTTGATGTTCATCTGGAATACTTCCATTTTGCAGCACCCTCCCCTGGAGATAAGCATTGGTCTCATTCTGCTGAGAATGGAAAATACGTGTTAGAAAAGCAAAAATCCAGAATACAACAGAGAAATCTTTATTAAAAAGACTATAGTTTTAGAAATTCAGAAACAAGAGTGCTTCTTGCATTACAAAAAACTGAGTTCCTTTTGAGGGAAGGACAGAGGATGGGCCCAGGCCACAGGGATATCAGATAACTACCTATTTTTGGTTCTATATGCACAGCTGCTGAGATCTGTTTCTATCATCTTGAGATCCTTCTAGAAACAGTTTCTAGTATTATACACTGCCAAGAGTGAAATGCTTTAAAATCATTTCCAAGAATGGGCTGTTCGCATTAGATCCCAGCACACTATGGTAGCTCTTGAACAGACTATGGACTCCTCTCTTGCTTTTATTTACTCATTCAGAATCTACAGACCAAGCATATGTTTGTTCAAAACATCTAGAATACGTTTCCTGACATTTCCATTTTAGAATGGGATGAAGTTGGAGACACACCAGATGTTCTAGCAACGTTTTGCTTGGTTTCCATTATCAGAGAAGGAGGTATGAGAAATATGATCTGCAACGTCAAGTGTTCTGCCTGAATAATGTACCTGATAAACTTCATCTGGGCTGTAATCTTGTGGCTTTGCAGTTGAATATCCTATTGTAGCTGGAGGAAAATGGCGATTAGCACCCTGGTGTACTGGCAGATGCACACCATTTGCGTAATGTAATCCATTGGCTCGAGGAGTGGAGACCCCTCGCAGTGGCACCATGGTGTACTGGCAAGATGATACCAGCAGCCCTGCTCCAGGGAAGCCCAGATCTATGGTTTGCTCTGAAATGACAAAGAAAAGAATTTACATTTTCAATAAAAGCATAGGCCCAACATTGTGTGTGTATACAGTGCCATCAAGTCACAGCTGATTTATAGCAACCCAGTAGGGTTTTCAAGGCAAGAGACTAACATGCTTTCCTCTGCATGGCAACCCTGGTATTCCCTGGTAGTCTCCTCCAAGTACTAGCCTGGACCGACCCCACTTAGCTTCTGAGATCTGATGCGATCAGGCTAGCCTGGACCATCCGGGTCAGGGCAGGCCCAACATTAGCTGCAAGTTTAACTGGAAACACTGGACAGATTTCTCAAGGGAGAAAAACGATGAAGAAAAGGTACTCAAAGTGAGGACAGGACAGACTATTTGGGGGCTCAGTTAGTTAAGGCTGTTTTAGGCCACAGGGCTGATGCAGACTGTTTTAGGCTCACACAAGTCACACCTGATCATATGTACGTAGCACAGTTATGGCAGGATGCATGCAGTTTTTCAAGAATGATCCGATGAGCAAGTATACCATGGGCTTTAGTCAGAACAAACCCACAATTCTTCTTATTAAAGTCCCATAACTTCAATCAACGGTATGTTCACACACTCAACACATTTTCCCAAGTAGTTTTGGAACATCGACTCCACTTACTCTGCTTGGACCAGGCCCTCCAAAGGCAAAATGGGATGAAAGCCACAATAATGAGAACAATGGAGCCTAGCACCACTCCGACAATCAAGTAGGGCAAATCACTGGAGCGAGCTACCATGGCTCCTGCCCCAAGGACATTATGACCACTGTTGGGTGGTTGATGCTGTTGAGGGGACACTGTAGATGGTGGAAGGTGACCAGGCAGCCCCAAAGATTTACGAGCTTTAGGAAGAAGGGGGGAAAAAGTATTAATATATTTACATGTTACTTATGTTTCTCTACACACCTCTATGCAATCCCTCTAGCTCACTCTATTTTTCACTTGATGTATCACTTTTCTTTAGCCCATTTCAGATGTTCTCAACTGATAGTGTGAACATGATTGAGAGGGAAATTGAGATGGCAGTGGAAATCTCAGCCCTCCATACGTCCACTGGATGCATGCGTAAAATCAATGTGGGTTGCATATATTTGCACCTATGGCTCTCTTCATGGAATCAGAACGCAGCTTTTCAAGGCTTTTAGTCGCACTGAGAGTTTTCTACACACATAAACATCAGTGTCTATAAGGTGAAACATGGGTTCCAACGAATGTGCGCAGTTCAGGGTGGAACAACTTCCCACCACAATTCTGCTTCTCAACATGCATGTTCATTCTACTTACTGAGAATGGCGCAGAATCAAGATATTAATGTGGGGACTTCCTTCTGTGCTCTCCTTGTTATCCAATCAGATTCAGAACAGTGGCCTCTCTAGTAAATTTAACTTCCTACTTGCCTCACTTTCCTTATGTACCCATACATGAAAATATGCCCCTTTTAAATAACCCAAGCAAAATGATCACTAGTTTATTATTGTAAACATTTTCACTCTTTACTCAGTTTTACAAGGAGAACCAATGATTACTACCTGCTGGAGGGTTTGCAATTGGAACACAGACGGCTTCATGTTATTCCATAGATTTGTCTCTGATTTGTAGCCGTGAGTTTCATTCTTCAGTGTGTATGTGTGTACAGGGTTCACTCAATGATAGGGATCAGTGTGATGTGGGCAGAACATGAATAAAGGGGTAGGTAGCCCTTAATGAAATCCACATGCACCACTTTCTGACTCCCATAATGAGACCAGCCTCCACTGCAATTTGAGAACTGGATGCAGTACTCAATCAGCACATTATTTGTTCCAAGCTACAGAACAAAGCACATTAATAACCTCATAATAAAATTAACTTATTGTAAAATACCCATACCAAGTGAATCACTTTTTTCATCCTCAGATCTATCGCAACTACTAGTCACAGTTTCTCTTTGAACTAGGTTGCAATGCCAATAGGGCTATGTCATATGCAGATCCAGCAGCAGGGCTTGAGTATATATAGTATAAAGCATCTACTAGCGTTATGTCTGATAGATCATGATGGATAGCCATGTTAGTCTGTCTGTAGCTGTAGAAAAGAGCCGAGAGCCCAGTAGCATCTTAAAGACCAACAAAATTTCTGGCAGGGTATGAGTTTTCGTGAGTCACAACTCACTTCTTCAGATACCTAAAGAATCTGAAGAAACCTAAAGAATCTGAAGAAGTGAGCTGTGACTCATGAAAGCTCATAGGGCATAGAAAGAATGCATTTCGATCATTAGGATTCTTGTCTTCGTTCAGAACACACAGTTTGCTAAACGTTTTCATCTCCACTTTCATCATCCATGGGCATGTTTCTAGGCCTCTCCTGAATCTCTTCTGAAACCATTTTGAGTAACAGTACAGTCAGTGGGGGTGGGTGGGTGTGAAGCCCTGCGCTACCTTTGGTTTCACACATCATCACGTTGCTGAATTCGCTCTCTCCGCCCTCGTTGAAACACTGCATTTTTATGTCATAGGAAGTCTCTGGCTGTAGATGGCTGATGGAATGCCAGTACCGGTCACCTGAGTAAGAGGCAACATATATCAGTGTCACTTCACTATATCACACAGTTATATAGTGCAATCCCTAGGCAGAGTTACTCCAGTCTGTCCGTGAAAGTCAATAGGTTTAGGCTGGGGCAACTCTGCAAAGGACTACTGCACTTGATAGTATAGTTTTTAACTAGTCAGAAAAAGATCTTTCTTACACAGTGACGCAGAAATGCTGGGAAGAGCTGTTCTACCATTATCTTGTGACACTCTGTTGAAAGAGTTTTGCAGTGCCATCCTAAGCAGAATCTTAGTTGGGCTTACTCCCAGGAAAGTGTTCTTAGAACTTCACTACTGGATTTAGTTGGGACTAGCCAGATGTAGCTGAATCTTAGCATCATCCAACCAAGGAGCTCATTCCATATGAACCTTTTTAGTAGACATCTCATGGCAAATAACAGGAGGAGCCAGTGAACTGATAGCTCTTACCTTCGACCACATCCTTCTTGTAATCGCTGTCATTATCACTATCTGTTGGTCGATAATAGATGTAAAAACCATGAATCGGGGTATTGTTATTGCTGGCTGGAGTGTACTGTAGGGAAGAGCAGAAAGCAGAGATTAACAGATGCACAGGTGCTCATCAAAGCAGCTCTTGAACACATGAAGCTGCCTTATACTGAACCAGACCCTTGGTTCATCAAAGTCAGTATTCTCTACTCAGACCAGCAGCGGCTCTCCATGGTCTCAGGTAGAGGACTTTCACATCACCTACTTGCCTAGTCCCTTTGACTGGAGATGCTGGGGATTGAACCTGGGACCTTCTGCATGCCAAGCAGATGCTCTACCACTGAGCCACGGTCCCTCCATAGAAGCAGCTCTTCTATGGAGTGGCTGCAGGAAATCGTTCCTCAAAACCCCACAATATTTTCACTGGGTAATAATAAAAGAGAGAAGATCCTGAAGACCAACCAATTCAGCCCATTTGTCAACTATCCAATTATGGTAAGTGCTATGGGAACATCTCCCTCACTAAGCTGCACATCAAGGATCAAATGTCTTGTGCACTCACTGAGTGTAGACAAACTGTGCTCTCTTCTCACCAAACGAATCAGAACACAGCATGTGTGCTTTCCCCACAGCCATTTGCTTTCAGTCCTACCCATAATTTTGGGTGGTGGTGGTGGAATATCTGAAGTCATTATGACACCCCAATGGAAAATATAGGAGGCAAAGGATGGACTAAAGGCAGTTCTTCTTCACTCAACAAGAACTGAAACTGTGGAATTTACTGCCAGTGGATGTAGTGTGGCAACTAGCATACCTGACTTTAAAAGGGGGGTAACAGATTAATGGAGGAGAGATCCATCAATAACTACCAGCAATGGTGATTAAAGGGAACCTCTGCATTCAGACACAGTAAACCTCTGAATACCCATGCCAGAAGGCATCTTGGCCTCAATGCCAGGGCAACTGGTTTGTGACTGTGTGCCACAGAATGCTGGACTAGATGGATCATTGGTCTGATCCAGTAGGGCATTTCTTGTCTTTGCCTAAAGCAGGAGTTCTCAAAGCTGTAAGTAAGTCACTGATCATAAGGCTAGCCCTTGTATCGCGCTGTCCTTCCCACCATCTTCAGACTGCTTCCGTTCTACCTGGATTGGTCCCCACCACACTTCCTTAGCTGTTCAGAAGCCCCCTTCCCATTTGTGTGACATTTAATCCATCTCTATCCCACCCTTTCCTCAAAGGTGTACATGGTTCTCCTGGTTTTATCTTCACAACAGTGTTTTGAGGCTGAGAGCGTATGCCTGGTCCAAGGTCACCCTGTGAGCTTTCACAGCAGCATGCAGAAATGTTGCGATCTCGAAAGATCTTAGCCACAAAGTCAATAAAGTCAGACTGTGGTCTCCTGATGAACATTGCAGTTTTCTACTGAGCACAGTCAGTTGCAGATTAAAAACAAACAAACAGATCCCATTCATTGTATTCCAATAGCAAGCCTAGTCCCTGCTGCTTACCATCCATTTCAACATAATGGTGGTCTCATTGATGGCATCAGTGAAGGTGATGTAGGGGCCTGTAACGGGGCGTTCATATGCACGGTTGCTGTAACCCGATACCACATAAGGTCTAGATGCAGCGCTGGGTTCGCTCTCCCCAAGTATGTTCAGTGCTCGTACCCGGAATTTGTAGGACGTGCCTAGAGTGCAGAAAGAGAAAACAATGGAAGTGAACAGGGGAGTGGTATCTGACCTTGGCAAGACCCTTGTTAATCTCTTCCTGAAAACCGAGCCATGCCATATGAACAGGTGGCAAAGGGACATATTGCAAAGCATCTGTTTCTTGATACAAGTAGCAGAAGCCTCATTTCAGTTTTGTTCTCCCCATCAAAGCCATGACTGCTTTTGAAAATTTTATTCCTTGTACTGTCTGAATTTACTTTACTCCAGAAAAAGGGAAGACTGAATGCCAGCTATTGTTTTGCAAAAGGTGCAAAACAGATTTGTTCGGGAGGGCTGTCTTGTAGAAGAAGCAAAGCTGTGGTGATTTAGCTCAGGAGGTTACTTTTATTAGGGATAAAGTATTTCCTACACTGATTGTCCTGTTGCCTTAAACAAATATGTCTGCATGCATTATTTGGGCTTTTCCTGATTCTACAGTTCCAGCTCAACTGCATTTTTTTGTCTTACTAGGAATCACTGCTGTTAGATTCAAATGTCATCATATCCTGTAACCCACCTACTGATTGACTGAAAAGTTTATTATACTTGTAATCCACCTTGGGTCCCAAGGTGAAAATATTAAGCAGCTGCACCCTTCTAAACCCACTGACTTTATTAGATTTAGAAGAGTGTAACTCTGCTTAGAATTACACTGTAAAACATGTAAAGCTAGGCTACTAGCTTTTGTTTTTACATGAAAAGCCACTTTAGGAGGAGGCAACTGCGAATGAAGGAACAGCAGGAGGAGGAATCGCTAAGAACTCTCCCCACCCACTACTTCTCTGCTCAAAATTAACCCCCCACCCCCACCACCCACAACGCCCCCTCCTCCACAGGATTCAAAAAGTGAGTTTGTGGGTATAAACGTATCTGAAACCCTGCAAGGGAAAAAGTGACTTGTCAGGTGATTTAGAATGAGGAATTAGAGGGCAAGGAAGCATTAAAAGCCCTCTTTCCTGCCCTCAACTGACCTCTGCTGAATACTTTTTTATGGAGTGGAGGGATGTTGAACTACAGTCCCACACATTTGCATGCAATCTGTAATTTGGCCCCAGTTCCTGAGAACCTTCTGATTTCTGCAGAAAAATCGCAAAATACAAGAAAGCATCTGCAGAACTTTATACTTCCCCGGAAAAGGAACAGAAAAGAATAACCAAATTTGAAACTACCCCCCTTGGCATAGATGTTTACAGAAATAACTATGGTATGAAATAACTATAAAAAGCATGGGTTATTCAAAGGGTTGCCAGGTCTCTC
Organism: Euleptes europaea; assembly: GCF_029931775.1. Classification (NCBI taxonomy): domain Eukaryota; kingdom Metazoa; phylum Chordata; class Lepidosauria; order Squamata; family Sphaerodactylidae; genus Euleptes; species Euleptes europaea. Next base: position 31,856,737 of record NC_079323.1, read on the forward strand.
TTTGCCACTGGTGGGAGGTTTTTGGGGTGGAGCCTGAGGAGGATGGGAGGGACTTCATTGCCATAGAGTCCAATTGCCAAAGCGGCCATTTTCTCCAGGTGAACTGATCTCTATCGGCTGGAGATCAGTTGTAATAGTGGGAGATCTCCAGCTAGTACCTGGAGGTTGGCAACCCTATTTATTCAAAGGCCAAAACAAGCCTGTGTGCAAAGAAAAGAAGGTCTCCTACCCTTCTCCAGTCCTGCAATTTCCACAGAGAGACGAGAAGGAGGGATGTTGCTTGTGGCCAGCACCCAGTCCCCAAGCTTTTTCAGTTTCCTATATTCCACTCGGAATGACTGTATGGGGAAACCTCCATTCCCCCGGGGGATCCAAGTCACGTAGACAGATGTTTCAGATGCCATTGAAATGGTGGGGCGATCAGGAGCTTCTGGAGCTATAAGTAATCGAAAAGACAAACAGTTGGATCCAGCACAAAATTTCTTCTTTGTGCTGAAACTGCTGCACAAGTGGAAACCAAAAAGAAGATAAGAAGTCAAACTTATTATATCTCCGTTTGCAATTCAGCTTGTGCAAGATCTCATGCAGCCAATTTCTGGACTCTGTTATATATATGGAGGAAGGCACTAGGTGTTGCACAAGATCTTGCACAAGCTGAAAGGCACTAACAGCGCAAACCACAAGGAGAGGGCCAAAAGTGGTGAGGAGGCGGCATGGCCCGGACGCTGGCGAAAATGCCACTTGCACTGTTGAAAGTGGCACTTACACCAGGGAGCGGCACCATGCATGGGCGCAGGTGCAGCCGTGCAGCAGCATACTTCCAGTTCAGGGGTTCACGGCAGAGCCAAAGGGGGCATTCCTGGGGGCGAGGCCAACATTAGTTATCTCCCTGAGCCCTTTCACCCTGGGAATGCCCACATTTGCTGGTGCAAACTTACACCAGCAAAATCACAGGAGTTGGGGAAGTGTCCCTGTCGGCTTGCATGGCCTAATAAAGGACCGGAGAGACCAACAGAGCTAAGCAAACCTTCTTCCCGCCCACCTCCTCATGTCAGTCTTTTCTTTTCCTCATTCATGTTTCAAATTAAGCTTTTCCAAATCTCTGTCAGCCCCAAACCATCTGGCATCCAAAATCCCTTTCTGCCACAAATCTGACACGGCCTTACGGGACAGGCGAGTGTTGTCTGACTGGTTGCTGCTTCGAGTGCTCGTTCCTGGGTCATCCTTCTGAATCTGCTGCTCTTTACTGGCAACAATATCTGGTTTTGGTCGCCGTCCTAAACAAAACAAGCACAGAGTTAGCAAAGCTGATAAGGTTTGGAGCCTATTATTTTGATACTTATATTTCAAGGATTTCAGTAGGCCTTTTGCTAATAATGATGTGGTTCTCTGGGGTGCTAGGTCTGTAAATAAATGTTCTAATTTTCACCCATTTGTTTCCATGTGCAAGAAGGAAACATGTACCTTGTACTTTTAACCCTTAAGATGTGGTGTTATTTGGCCATCACATATTTTTATCCTATCCTTTTAACCCAAGGAGCTCATGGCACGGTTCTTTCATGGTTCAATTTTATCCACACAGAAAACTCTGTGAGGTAGGTTAGGCTGAGAGATATTGAGTGCCTGACCCAAAGTTACCCCAGTGAGATTGTAGAGGCCTTTCTAGCCCAACACTATAACCCAGGGGTTTCGAACTCAGTTGTTACAAAGGCAGGAGATGACTTAAATGTCACTCGGTCAGGCCGGGTCAGGCCTCGCCAGCTCAGATCAGGACTGGAGGGGGTGGTTGCCTTGGCTGGCTCATGGGCCGGATAAGAGTTCTCAAGGGACCGAATCTGGCCCCCAAACCTTATGTTTGACACCCCTGCTCTAACCACTACATAACACTGGCTTTCCAATAATAACATAATTTTAATAATAATAATATTTCCCTCTAAATTATATTTCTTATCTTATAACAATACCTAGACAGAAGATACCTTATTTGCCAGACTACTGCTAGGTAGAACTGTAGCCTTGTCTGATGAATACTTGTAGGGGGGGAAAGCAAAGCAAGGGAAGATAGTTTCCAAGTACTACCACTATCTGTAACCAACACATAGCCCTTTCCTCTCCTCACAAGGAGATAAACTATATATTGAAAGGTCTTGATCTTTACCAGTTCTGAAGGTCACCATGGCTGTCTGGCCTTCTCCAGCACAATTGTAAGCAGCCATCTCCACCTCGTACAAACTTCCTGGATCAAGTTTTGTTAGAGTGAGACGATGCTGACTGGCAGGGACATTCCTGACTGTCCAATTGTCTGATGAATTCATGACCTGTTGAAGAGCAAGAAACAATCAATCGATTTCAGGTGGACCTATTTATGAGGGGTAACAAAATACAAGTTTTGGCTAAAGCAGATCTGAAATGTTAAAGCTCACTTCTCACTATTTTTAAGCTACTTTACGCTATTCCTTTATTGAATTACTGCCACTTAAAGGACATTTTTCAGCACAAAACTCTATTAACAGAACACTACAGTTGGAAAACAAAAATGTTGATCATGTGACGTACCCCTACCTCCCTCACCAAATTCTCACTGGCAAACTGCTATGGCAGTACTACCTGGATAAGATTTTTAAGGCAGTCCCCAAGCGAGACAAGAATATGGGAACACAGCTGAGAAGATCAGTTATTTACCAGTCCAGAAATACCACCATACTACCACAGTCATACGACTGTATCAATAACGGGAGGGGCAACATTTTGAAGGATTCTTCCTCACACTCTCATTTGCAGTTCTCAGACACGACTGTGACCTCCCTCAGATCAGCACCTCACAAAATATTGCAGTGCTGAAGCCACATACCCTAAATGAGCTCAGTGGTATATTTTACCACAGAAACCTGTAAACTACCCAAACTCGGTTCTGGTATCCAGGTACGTGGGGTTTTAAAATGTTACTGGGCAAACATCTAGTTGTGTGCAACTGGCCTCATTTATCAACTAGTGATTGGAAACAGAGATCCACATCCCTAACTACATGGGGGAGAAAACTGGTCAGTGTAGCTAGATGAGCATCCTGTATCTATAGGAAGCCGACTAGAAAAGGCGAATCTCTCTTTTTGGATCGCACAGTATACTCCTGTCAAGAGAGGACATTTTGTTAGACATTTCATGTTTCAGTTGAGTTAAACATAAAGATCCATCAATCTCCCACAAGGGCATGGCCTTTCATATCTCAACCAATCTTTAAGCTCTGATGTGCCATTCTAATGGCTTCCCCAGGAGAAAGAAGCATTCCAACAAGGTCCTGTGGTGACTTGAGGAACGCCTCAATGGATCATCCATGAATATCTGAAGTTGACGGATTAAGATTTCGCTTTCTGGTTTTGTTACAGGGCTTGAGGGTTCAGGAGAGGCATGAGACTGAAACTGCCATGGGGGACTTCTGCTCTTCATACTAAACTGATGTAGTAAATTCTGTTATGTATACAGCTCAGATTTTTTAAAAAAATACATCAGTTTTGAAAATCCCATCCTGTACAGGAGAACGGCAAGTTTAAAAGGCCCTAAATAAACATTCATCAAACCCAATTTCTGTTAGTTCGTTAGTTATTTAGGAAAAAATTGACATCACCTCTCCAGGGAACCTGCCCAAGGCATCTTACATATTAAAACAGAATAAGAACATAGAATATTAAAAGTTATTAATTAAATGCCAGCAATAAAAGCCCAAACAGAGCATCAAAACTCTGAGCAGCTTAAAATAAAATTAGCAGTTTGCTATAAAATTGTGTTTTTAAAATCCCTCAATTTACTGGATCTTTCCTACTGCTCCCCATTTTATAAATTTAATTAGATATACCACTTATTAATTAAAATGTTTATACCCAGCCTTTCCTCATGGTTCAAGGTGGCCACATCTCCCCCAGCTTTTTTGCCACTCTTTCTGTCTTCACCTAGTTCCTGTTAGGGATGCGTGCTCAGATATATCCAGTTCAAATATATACCCCAAAATACCTTATTGATATTTTGGGGGTATATTTGGGTATCCAGAATGGTATTCAGAATTCTCAGTATCCAAGTCCTGTACATTGACGGAATTATTCAGGAATATCTGGGCCCAGCATTTTAGGGATTCCAGTCCTGTTGTTTCCCCCTTTAACAGGCTTCCCAGCCGACAAGGGACGAGGGAAGGGGACAAGGCATCTCTCCTGACCCAGGGGAGGCAGCTCCCAACCAATGCGAGCCTTGACAGGTGGGAGAAGGGGGCTCCTAGCCAACACACATGAACACATGAAGTTGCCTTATACTGAATCAGACCCTTGGTCCATCAAAGTCAGTATTGTCTACTCAGACCGGCAGTGGCTCTCTAGGGTCTCAGGCAGAGGTCTTTCACATCACCTACTTGCCTAGCCCCTTTAACTAGAGATGCCGGGGACTGAACCAGGGGCCTTCTGCATGCCAAGCAGATGCTCTACAAACTGAGCCACATGAGTGTCACTTGGCCCAGGAAGGTGGCTCCCAGCCCCATTGAACCAGGCAAAATGCCCATAAGGCTGTTAATTCATTTGGCTCCTTCTCCCTCTCTCCACTGTGGGGCAAAACCCTTTTCCAGTGCTTCCCCCCTTCCCAGTCTGTACCCCTGCAAGTGGGATGACTGGGGAACCTTGTTCTGGGCCCTGTAGAATTGGACCCCGTGGTCCAATTCACTTGAAACTCGTGGTGTCTTTAGTGGACAGATTGCACTAGGTCCCCTGCAACTTTGATGTCATTTGGCTGAAAAACAGTCACTCAGTCACCCCACACAGGGAATAATGAAACCTGAATAATTCCCAAAAAAAACCCAAAAAACAGAATCCTGAAATGGAGACCCAAACTTCATTGAATACCAGCATCCATGCCCTTCCTGAAATCTGAACATGCAATATACCATATATTTTTTTCGATTCACATCCCTAGCTCTTATACCCCTAATCAAACCTGGTGCGACTATTTCTATCTTTACACACATGCAGTCACACCCCTCTTACTACACCTCTTCTTTCCTAAGCTTTGATAACTTGAACACAGATTGTAGTCCTAAAATCTATGCAGTGAACACATTTATATGGATCTAAGAGCAAGCTGATTAATGTAAGTCAGTGTTTAATCCTGAGAAACTTTTGCACATTTGGTGTAACCTTTAATTACAAGATTGCACAGAAGTCTAAATTATTTCACTAGCAAAGATGGCATTGGAGCACCCTATAAATAGTGACATTTATCTACATCCCTAGTGGAAAAACATGCCACAACATATGTATTCTTGTAATATGCTCTGACACAGTCAGATCTATTCACAGTTTTGTTAAAAGTTCCTCTGTTATACAAAGCCCATTTTGACTATCTGGTTGTTTACCAGTTGCACAAGTGTCAGTAATTTAAGGTTAATAGGAACGTGCCCCATCTGTAAAGACCTTTAAGACACAAGAAAGAGTCTCCAGCTGAGAATTTGCTCTGTGCTAGAAACATATTAGTGCTAAGTGCAGTGACCCATGGTGACTTCTCCTGACCCAAGAACTTTCCAGGTGAAGCTCTGGAAAAAAGCTACAACCTAAACCACCCAAAAACACAAAAAAAGGACCAGTATGTCAGAATACCATATTAGTGTGGAATCCGCCTGTGATTTGGATATTCTGTTAAAAAAATGTCACAGTTCAGTCTATATTCCTAGAGACAATAACCAGGAAGACTCTTAATTTTTCTTGTTCTACTTAACTATCAGGAAGAGTTTCACAATTAAGAATTTCACAATAATTAGGACCACAATAGTGTCAGCCTAAGCATAGTTACACCCTTTTAAGCCCATTTACTTCAATGGGCTTAAAAAGGTGCAATATGCTGCTTAAGATGGCCCAGTAAAAGAGCAAGAAGAATACAAATGAAACAGCTAAGTAAAGTCTATCATAACCATAGCGTCATGTACATTTTGGATTAGCCACTACTGCCCACTGTCACCTCCTCCTGAAATTCTGCAATCTCCCCCTCCTCCTGATTCTTCAATCTAGCATTTGCCAGAGCAATCACTTCCTCTAATAGTTTCCTGCCAGTGCACAGTATTAAGTGTCTCGTTCATCCAAAGGATGCTCAGGACAGCAAAAAGCAGAAGCCATTCAGAGCTTTTCCACACAGAAAGCAATTCAGCAATCAATAAGGAATATGGATAGCACACAAGAAAGGGGAAAAAACAGCTCGGGAAAATGCTAACCTTGCGATGCTTAACAAGATAGTAGAGGACAGGGGTTTTGCCATCATGCCGTGGCTTCCACACAAGATCATAGGAATCTGTTTTAGTTGTCCGGGGAGAGCTAAGGATGACAGGTGCCTCAGCTGGAGACACATGGCCTTTGGTAGTACACTGGACAGAAACTGATGGTGTGGTAGACCTGGGCCTCAGGATAGCTTTATCTTTCAAAAAATTTTCACTGCTGCTAAATCTGTTAGGCAACATGGCAGGCTGAGCTGAGTCTCCGTCAGTGTTCCGCTGTGGCTTCAGTGTTGGTTCTAGAAGAAAGTAACATGCAGGTCATGTTTAACATTTGTGCAAATGCACAAAATACTAAAAAAAGGCTCAATTTCTTAAAATTGACACACAGTCACAACAAACAACCAAGAAACTTGAATCTCAAATAGATACTCGATCACTGATCCTCAGCCTCAGCCTCAATACATCCAATTCTCAACATGGCTCCATCTGTGGATACTGAAATCTGGAGACTGGGGCATGGACAGACAAGACAGATGTTTCTACAAACCTGAGAAAAACCCCAGGTTAGCAGAAAAATCTGAAATCTAAAAAAGATACAAGAGGGGATTAAAAACCTCAAATGATAAAAGGAGCTCCTGTAGCTTTAAGAAACAGATGTCCTCAGTGGCTGTTTCTAGGCAACACAACAGTATTGCTAGCCTTCAAGCATTGGTTTCGGAAAGTAAAAGGTAAGTAAAAGGTAAGCGGGTGGAACAGGGTGCTCTTCAGAGTTGTTTTGGCCTTTGAAGGAGGACTCATTGCAGCCAGGCCTGCCAGCAACCACTGGGCAATTTGCTACCACCCGACCTGCGTGACTCACCCACACCCAGTACAATTTGTACTGCACAGATGTAAGTACAAATTCTATTATATCTGGAAAATCTGGATTTCTGCAGAATTTGAGATATTCTGATAAGGGATTAGATTGCAGAGATCAAGGATAAAATGTCAAAAAGGAGACAAAATAGGGTCAAAGGAATGGGGATTTAGAAGGGACAGTCACAGACATAGGGCACATTAACTTTTCCTGCTTAACATTGTGTGCCCATTTCAAAGCCCACCCCACCTTCTGGAATTTTAGCAGGAAATGCAAAAGCCCACAACAAATTAAATACAAGAAATTTGCTGTGATAAGATTCTTCTGAACCAGCATTCAGCTTCAGTGCTGCTTGACATGACAAAAATGTGGGGAGCATGCACTTCCCTATGTATTCCCATACAAATCCTCTTAACTTCACTAAGGACTTACCAGGGCGGGCAGTTCTCAGCTGTACCATTGCTTGTGCACTCCCAACTTCATTCTCTGCCATGCACTGGTATATCCCTTCATCCTCAGGCCCCACACTGGAGACCCAGAGGGCTCTACGAGATAGCTGCATTCGGTGACTGGATAAGAGAGGAACTGCATTACGAAGCCACACGACTGATGGCTGGGGGTTTCCTCGTACCTTGCAGGTGAACTTTGCACTCTGACCCCATGTGATGATTTGCTGTGACATTTCCATGCTAACCTCTGGTGGTTCTGAAAATGGAACACATTTCAAATTATCTGGGGACAGGCATCAGATGAACCTGTGCCACTGAAGCAGGCAATTATATATTTGCTACTGTCATAAACACATGTTATGAAGAGGGAACTTAATGTCCAGAACTATATTCCATTGCTTGCAACCATTTCACCCGCAGCTCAAGTGTCCCATAGCTATCGCAGAATTTGTTACATAAACAGTTCATACACTTCAAAAACTACCCTTGAGAGAGTAATTTGCACCCCACCACCCTGCTCTTTCCTTATTTCCTCTGAAAAAGAAAAAGTCAGGAACTGCCACTTTGTCTTTTTGCTGGATTGTTAAGCTTGCCCCAGCATCTGTGGAGCCTTGAAACATTTTCTGGATTATGGAAGAGACTTGCCTCTCTTATTTCTGAGAGAGAGACACACACAGAGAGAGAGACATAGAGAGAGAGACATAGAGAGAGAGAGAGAGACAGAGAGACAGAGAGTGACTAAGGGCCACCCTCCTCAGACATGTTACTTGCATTCCAGTTAAGAACTGATGCCTGCTCTTCACAGTGTATTCAGTCTAGGTTACTGCATGTTTAGTTAGTTAATATACTTTTTTTGGTTTATTTTGAGAATGTCTGTGTGTGCTTCTCAATAAACAATTCCGTTTTAATCCTCTGGTGCTTGCTTGGAAAGGCATGCCTTTAGCTACGTCCTTGCCTAAACTGCTTGTACTGTTTTGCTAATTGATTATACTTTCAAAGTGCCTTCCAGCCTAGGGGCAGTATACCCCCTAAACAGGATGGTGGCAGCATTACTGTGAGTTTTGAAGACCACATCATCCAGGGCCCCTCCATTCTCCCCTATTGTATAGACTCAGTTAAGCCAGATCTGAAGTAGGAGGAGAACTGAAAGACTCCTTAGATCAAAACCCAGGCTGTAACAATCTGCTCTATGCACTGATCCGGTAATCATCTGGGCCATCTAACCTGCATGAATCCAAAGTATGAATCTTCCAGTCTATATAATGAAAAATTCACACTGGTTTTCTATCTTCTCTTTGAATCCAGTCATGAAAAACTCTCTTTATTCAGTCAAGATTCTAACACGTTATTAGAATTTCCTACCTTAGAGAATATGCGTTTTAAGATTTCTGTCAATTTGGCTTCATGAGTGGCTGTGATGTCACTCTGTTTTTCCCTTGAAAAAACAGCAATCCTGCCTGGCTCATGGAGATCCTGTGTCTCCAAGTTTATTGGACACCTCTTACTGAAAGTGTCTACCAAGCTGAACTTTTGGTGGTTTAGGATCTCAGTTGACCACATATTTTTTAAACAGAACTATTTTCAAGTGAGAAAGGGCTGAAGGGCCAGCAATACTGGCTCCACCCTATAGCTCATTCCATAAGCCAAAACTCAGGCAAAGGGCTCCTTAAGCTCTTGTCCCCCAGCGTGAACAGTAAATGAGGCTTTGGCAGAATTCTCCTTAATTGCTCACTGATGTTTGCTAATGTTATTTCTTGGGCATGGAGTGAGCTGCAGAGATCATAACAACCGAAAACTATTGTCAACCCCCCACTGTTGGCTTTTTAGACTACAGGAGGGGGAGTTAAAAGTGCCATTTGCCCTGGTCTCTGATTGGAAGGAAAAGGCTGATCACAGGTCAAAGGCTACGCCACAGGACCAGATGGAAAAACTTTGGGGAATGGATTTGGTCTGCCAGCCTCTGATTGCCAATCTCTTGTCTATTGGGTCTTTGCAACTGGGGAAAAAATCATTGTTAATGATACCAGCGAGCAAATAAAAGGGTGAACAGGGTGGCAGGTACTGAAGTTAGACCCATGGGTGAAATGTTAGTTGGCCATGTCATGCTTGTGAGCGTTAAAAACCACGCCAGAACAGATCTGAAAAACGACAAACATGTGGGACCACACAGAGCAGTCTCTGAATCCCAGCTGTAGCTCCCATACTGAGAGAAAGGAAATTGCTCCTGTACTCACCAAACACTTGGACGTTGTAGAGTATGAATGCAGCTCTGCCTTCACCCACTCCATTGTCAGCCATACAGCTGTAGGTCCCTGAGTCTTCCTCACTTATCATATCAATTAGGAGATTGCTGAGAAGGAACCGGGTTTTGTTGTAGCCAGACACACTGGAGCCATCCTTAGCCCAAGTGACACGTGGAGGGGGAATCCCACTAGCCACACATTCCAAGATGAGAGTTTGGCCTTTGGTGACAATGATAGTCTGAGTGTCCGGGGGATAAATTATGCGAGCCGCCTCGGCTGTTGAGCCTGGAACAAAGGGAAAGGCCAATGGGAGAAAAGTAAGACTCTTCTAAAGATCAAGATCAAGAAAATGTACTATGCGAGCTTATTACTGCCAAATCGCTGCAAAATTGCAACAAGGGGTTAGATCCAGTGATCTGTTAACAGAAGACACTGGTCGATGCATTTTTTCCCCATGTTCTCCTCCAGATCCCTGGGCTCACAGGACAGCCATAGATAAATAGCCACATAGGTCAATAAAGGAAGCCACAGCCTTCAATTTGCAAGACCTGAGCAAGGCTGTCAAAGATAGGACATTTTGGAGGACTTTCATTCATAGGGTCGCCATGAGTCGGAGGCAACTTGATGGGTCTTGCAATGCCAAACGGGTCTTGCAATGCCAAAATCAACTCTCTCTGGAGTTTGGAAGGGTCTGGGGCGGGCAGCACAGTGAAAATTTGCACTACTTCTACAGACATATTTCTGGGTCCAACCCATGGGATCAGGGTTTTGGATACTCTTCCACCAACAATTTTAGGCCTTTAAATAATGTACAGCTTTGGAAATTGCCAAATGTATTGGAGAATATACAGTAAAACCTTTTCATGGATAGGCTCCTACTGCCTAGACTGGTGGTAAGTCGAAAGGAGGCCAGCAGGAGGAGGCTGGGTCCAGCTAAGCCTGGCACAGAAGTTTCCCATTTGCTCCTGCCCAGTACCAAATTTGATGTCCTAAAGATGCCTTTCCAACTGTAGGTAACCTGTGGATATTTCCTTACAACTGGTGCAACTAAGTAGGAAAATATATGAAAAACTATATGAAAAGATGAGCAGGTGAGTGGAAGAGCTAGATTCCAGTCCAGTAGCACCTTAGACACCAACAGGATTTTCCAGGATATAAGTTTCCTTCACCAGAGCTTTGACTCTCGAAAGCATATATCCTGGATAATCTTGATCTCTCTGTAGGTATATGCCTTCTTTCTAGATGCACAATCAAAAGAAGTGATGATGCATCCAGATCAGACGCCTCTCGAAATACCACGATGCAATGCTCAAAACCATGAACATAAACAAACAAATAAGAGAGGTGCTATAAGCCAAATAAGCAACTTAAGAATGAGCAATTTTCAAAGTGGAGGACTTGCATCATTAAATTCAAATGAATTATTTTGTACCAAGTACAAATGTATAAAACATACATCAAAACAAGTTCTGGACATGAAGAGCAAGCCTAAAATCTCAAAGTCTGCTTACATGGGATGGTTTTGCTGACATCTTTAAAATGGAAACACCAACTTAAGGCAGCTTTGAGCCAAGGCTCCTAAATATCCAGAAGGGGTGACTTACGTCTCACACGCAATCTCTCACTAGATATGGACGTTTTCACTTCCTCGGTGACAGGGTTATAAGCTGCACATTTGTAAGTTCCCTCATCCTCCTGGCTGGCATTGACAATTTGAAGGTTCCCAGATGGCATGATCAGGTAGTTATCTGTTAAGGTAAAGAAGGAAGACAGTGAGAACGAGACAACATCGAGAGGCAGGGAACATATGCATTGTGCACTCTCTTGCACATTGTAAGCACAAAATGAACACTATATTTTATAGCAGTAGCAGGAGGTTTCAACTATATCTAGCAAGAGAAAAAAGAAAACAATGGGTAATAGGAAGATTGGGATGACAAAGAAGTGAAAAAACAGTTGTAATTCTCATAGCAAACACATGGCTTGGTATGATAACCAGAATAAAAAAATATGCACTGAAGGATGAAGAAGACTTGTTATGGAATGCAAAACTTGACAGCTAAGATGAAGCTGCTATGAATTTGTTCTCAATTTTAGAAGTAGAGAATGAGAGCTCAGCAAACACAAGAAGTGGAGAAAGAGTGCTCAGAGGCAGAACATGACTGTAGTCCATCTCAGCTCAGATAAACATAACTGCTACCTTCCTTTTCTTCCTGTGAAACACCTCCATACTGCCATAAGAAGATGTCATGGAGGCCAGTCAAATGCTTTCAAAGGAGCTGTGCTGGAGGTTCAATTCATATGCTATCACAGTTACATGGGACTGGACCACAGACAGGCAGCTCTTATGCCACAGAAATAATGAATGAACACAACAAAGTGTGTGAAGACAACAAAAGAATGAATATGCAAAGAAGCCTTCAGACTTGAAACTCTGGAGAATAAGACGGGTGATCCTGGCATTGCCAACTGCTTGAAGAACAAGTCTTGTCCCTTTAATAGAGGCTCAATGGGATATTATTTACCTTCATGCCACAGAAAGCTTCAGCTGCCCATTTCTACACATTAAGCCTGCATTAAAGGTAGAGAACATTTTTTTTCTAGGCAACAGCCATCACTCTTTTTCTTCATAGAATTACCTGAAAATCTGAGACACTATACTACATTTTTAAAATTGTTTCAGGCCTCGTTTACGATACTCCAAGTTAATTTCCTTTGCAGCAGACTGTGGAAGAAGCTCCAGGTCTTTGGGATGGTGGTTTTCAGCCAAGAGTGATGGGGAAAAAAGGCTTGGATTCAGCAGAGGATTGCCATGCATGGAAGGTGGGACAGTTTTGGCAGATTCCCACTCCTGCTGCAGATCTTGGAATCTCCACTTGTTCTGTTCCTGGGTGAACCTTGGAACAGAATTTGGGGGTGGGTCTGGGGCTGCAGCAGGAGGCAAAGAAGTCCTGCTCGACTGAAGGAAATCCCTTCAGTCAGTGGACTTTATTGCTGGATCCATGTCAGTCCTAAGCCACAACGAATGGAAAGGCAAAACTTCAAAAGTGTGAAATAAAAAAGTTAATTCGGTTATATAGTTGCTCCTCCTTCCCCAATCTGCCACAACTCACCTCTGGAAGCCTCTAGCCATTCTTGTTTCACACTGTAGCGAACCTGTGCCTTGGGGTGGCTCTCAGGAAGATCACATGCGATCACAGCTGTATTTCCCTCATCAACTTCTATCACATGCTGGCCATCGTATTTGAAGTCTTTGAGATCTGTTAAGAGGACATTGAGAGCATCTTGTTCAGAGAACAGCTAACCAACCCATGGGGAAAAGTCAACTCGGTGGCCAACAGACACCAGCGACTTCAAAAGAATCTCCAGAGGAATGGTGTTCCAGGTTGCTTATGTGTTATGGAAATTAGGTGGATTGCATCCTTCTCATTATACAACCTCATGGACTCTTTAAAAACCTCAAGAATCACAGTGCCTGCAACTGTGTTTGTTGATTCTCTGATGTCATGGCTATGCTTCCTCATCCAGACCAGCAGTATAGAGCAAAAAGTGAAAGAGAATCTGTATATCAACTTTATGTGAAAGTTAAATCCCATTGAGTTCTGTGAAACTTATTTCCAAACAAATGTGTTTAGGATTGAAACAACAGTGGATTTATGTTTATAAATCTGTTAAAAACTTCTACTAAGGTTAATGCAAATGAATTAAAGGCCAAAATTAAATAAAGAAAAATTGAAATGTGTGGGATTCCCAGCTTCATCTTTAGTTAGTGTGGCAAGGTTGGGTGGTCATTTGCAGGAGAGAATCAATGGGAGACAGTGGTGCAGAAGTCCTCACCCAACTAGTTTTAAATTTATTTCCCCATCTGGACTCAAAATCAGAGGAGAACCCGACTGGAAGGAAAATGGCCTTGGGATGCTTTTTCATAGTAGACACAAGAGCTGTTAAGCACCCTTCATATTTGCCTGCCAATCTTCCCCCACAAGTGCTGTTCCCCCTCCCCAGCCCTCGCATTCCTCTGAGCTCAGCAATATGTGGATAGAGTTACATGTCAGCCAAGGTAACACCTCATTGTGCCTCGGCTTTATTTCTTTCAATGGCAGCTGCATCAAAATGAGCTCAAGATTGCCACTTTCGTGTCATTAAGAGCCACTTTCCTTTCATTTGAAGCCTTACTTTACAGCCTCTCGACAAAGACCACCAACTTCAAGCAAAAATCACATCTCATCCAGCTCAAGTTGGTAAATTTTCAATAGAAACAGATTTTGAACAGATTTTCAATAGAAACTGACAGCATAGCCTAGCTGAATGTTCTTTGGCTGCTTATTTCTCTCCTGACTTTCATTATTCTTTGCGCTACCTGACTTCGGTACCGAGGGCCACACAATCCTAATTGTAGACCAGTGCTGACTTTTTGAAAAGGTTCTGCAGAATTCTCATTTATAATAACCAAGTAACTCCCAAAATAGCTCATTATGACACTCTGCAAGATAAGCTTTTCTTCTGACCACAAAGAATCCCACCTCTCGGCATTAAAAAAAAATTGTATTTGATTTTTTTAGGAAAATAGTACAACAACCAGCTTTAAATGTAAGCTTAATGCCAGGGCCGTAGCTGGTGGGGGGGGGAGGGAGGAGGGCAGCCCCGCCAATGTGGCATGCAGAGAGGGTGGCAGAACTGCCTCTTCTACAGGAGGAGCGGGCCAATTAGGAGAGGCAATTCTGCTGCCCTCTTTGCATGCCACAGGGGCGGACGCTAATGAATGGTGGACGCTAATCTGGTAAACCGGATTTGTCCCCCCATTCCTCCACTTGAAGCCAGTTGGGTGACCTGGGGCTAGTCACAGCTCTCTTAGAGCTCTCTCAGCCCTACCTACCTCACAGGGTGTCTGTTGTGGGGAGGGGAAGGGAAGGTGATTGTAAGCCAGTTTGATTCTTCCTTAAGTGGTAGAGAAAGTCAGCATATAAAAACCAACTCTTCTTCTAAGTGACTTGAAGTCTATAGCTGTCAACTAATTTCTCTGTGTTCATTTTTTCTCCATAGAAAATGCTCTTCATGGGTCTTTGTTGTTGTTCCTTATGGTGAATTGTTCATTAATATTTTATGGTGAATTGTTCATTAATATTTTCAGACCAGGAGCTTTCTTGTACAGTCAAACCTATGGTTTGTCTAGCTTAGGACTGTTAGCTCGGATCGCAGCAGGTCTTCAGGGCCTTAGCCAGAGGTGATATAAAGGTATGACCTTGGAACACAAGTCTGGAGGCCCCCCTGCACTCGCAACTCAGCAGCCCCCCCCAATGCAGCTGTGTACCTCCAGTCTTGACCTGTGTGTGTGAAGCTTGTTCATCTTTATTTTTTAAAATAACCAATTCTAATGACAACACTTGCACTAATGTTTCTATGTGAAGACGACGTTGTGAACATAACAGAAAAAAGCTACAGAACTGGAAACGTAGTTCTGCTTATAAAAAATATGCCAGAGAGCAACGACAAAATCTGTTTCTTAATGAGTGGCTAGACCAAGACTTCTTTGTCTGCTAAACTAGTTTTCTCTTCTGGTCCCCAAGCTCATACTGTGTTTTTAGGAGCTAACCAGCCAACAGAGAGGTCCTTTAAAAGTGAGAATGAGTATACCAGATTAAGAGGGGACGGCTCAAGTTTCACAGAAGAAGGTATTTGATGTGACACCTGCCTTTGCTTGCCTCTCTGCCAGTACATTTGAGAAATCCATTAGGAGGGAATGTTTGCACAAGCTCTCACCGCAACTAGCCCAAAAAACTCCGTCTTCCTCCCTTTCCTCCTCCCACCAGCTGTCTCCGTTACTCCATCTGACTTCTTAACCATCTATGCAGGATTTTTTTAAAAACTCAGATGGCCTACTGAACACTTCTCATGATGCTCTCTCATGAAAACCTTCTCCTTACCATCAGCTGCTCTACTGTGTCCGTTCTCCCGTCCCAGTGAAATGTACAGGGTCTGAGACAGGATGCCATCTTTACCCATGTCTCAGCATGTCGAGTCCAAGGGCCAGGATGACCTACATACCATTAACTTCAGTTAGAGCGATGATTTACAAAATTGGGTCAGGATCCGCACCAGTGGCTGCCAGCTGTTTTGAGGGTGGGTCACTAGTTTGGACACTTCAGCGGGAAGGGATTAGGTTTGAAAGGGTGCCATTTCTGGATTTGGATTTTAAAAATTAACAGGGGATCACAGAACCTCACCTGTGAGTCCGCTAGATAAAACAATAGAGAAACACCTATTTAATGAGCCAGTGACTCCTCGATCCTCATTCCATGATAATATACTGTTACTTCTATATTATCACTGCACATTTATGTAGTGCCAAAAAAGTACTATACGCCACAATCAGATTAATCTTATTATGAGCCTTTATGTTTTAGCATGCTACAACTCCATTATCCTTCAAGCAATGTGACAAAGCACCAATAACATACATAAACCCACAGCATTATTATATATTTTTAAGAGTCATTTTGAATGAAATCAAGTCAGAAATACAAACAGTCTTTAAAACATGACATACATTTCTAGGAATCTGTAGGATTTTGATCAGGTGATTATGACTATACCCATCTAAAGCAGTAATGGGAAATCTGGGCATTAATTCATTCTTCATATTTATTTCTCACCTGTCCTCCGAAGGGATTGAAGTGATGTGTAGCTACAGTTACTCCTTTTTCCTTCCTCACACCAACATTGTAAAGCAGATTAGGGTGAGAGATTAGGGTTGTTTGCCCAAGATTAGGGTTGTTTGCTTTTCTGCTTATTTTGTTTCTTTTTTCCTGTTTGAAGGACCTCTTCTTTGTTTGGCTGCTCTGGCTTGAGCGGGCATTAAAATACAGCTCCTTCTAGAACAAGCGGGCATTTCTGTTTAATACTGACAAGCCAGCCTGTGGACAACTCCCATGCCTCAGTAAATCAGTGGTTCTCAAACAGTGAGGGGCACCCCCTTCCACTGGCCACCTGGATGTAGAGAGGTTCTAGGAGGGATAGGATCCTGAAGCAGGTGATACCTTCTTTCCCCACCACAACAGGGTATCCTCACTGATTCACAGCAGATTTGTGGGAGTGACTGCATCCTCAGTTCTCCCATCAGCCATTGTGACCCAGAAGAAAGGAATTCATGGGAAACTGCTGTTCTGTTGTACCTTGTACGTGGCTCAATGAGGAAGCCAGAGGTATCCTCTTCTACTGCCAATCCACAGAACTTTAAATGCAGCAGTAAATTGTATGCCCACGATGATATGCAAGATAATAAGAGGGGGGGGTGTTTGGGACATCAAAGCCCAGTGTGTATCTATACATTCATGCATTCTATAGCTGTTGCTGGGTTGGGGGGGCACTGAATACAGAAGAGGTTGGGCAGGATGAGATAAGTAAGTTGGAGGTGAACTTCTTCACTCAAAAGAGCATTCAGTGTTTCTCTGTGCCCCACTGCCATGCAGGGGCTGCCAGCCAGGTCCACACCCTAAGAGCTATTCCTTACATTTGATGGGTTTTTTCTAGCACAGAACTTTCTTTTGTGGAGATTCTCTCCTTATTGCAACACTGCAATTCTGAACAAGCTGCACACATGCATGCATGCCAAAAACTTAGTGCTGCAGTTCTTAATTTGGATCTCCATTCCCAGCCTGTATGGAAGCACGTGTATATTCTGAAAATAAGATCCTTCCGAAAAGCAAGCAGCTTCAGAAGGGGCACTTTAAAAAATGAAAAGAAAGAAACTAGAGTTCCTGCTTGCACATTCTGGAAGCAAAACATTTCAGACTACTTTTATATGACCCACGGCAGTGAGAGAAAGCGTGATATCTACAGTTGGACTTCATCAATTCAAATGCTCAAGCACTTGGGACAGCAGAGACCAGAACAGCCTGTGAATTGAAAAGTATAGCCAAATCTCCACTGGCAGACTAGCGGAGTGGAAAAATATGTTTTCAGTCTCTGGGATTTATACCAGCTCTCCAACAGCAAAAGACAGCGCTGGCTCCAAGGTTCTCCCACCCACGCTCATGGAAAAGTGACATGAAATTTCTCAAACAGGCTAATTAAAGCAAGATTGCTTCAAAAACATTTTTGAAATAAAAAACAGCTCCCTTGGCAGCATGGCAAAAAAGCCTCCCCCAATGCAAAATGTATTAGCTGTCAGGAGAGTCTTTCAGTTCTAGCAACTGGATTCAAGGAGAGGGGAGAGGCTAACAAAGACATAAAAATGATTTGCAGCAAACATGTTTAATACTTCAGGAATGTCTTGGCATCATATAAGTAAAATTAATAAAAAATAAAATGGAGGTATACTTCAGAAAAGTAATTAATCCTTCTCAGACAAGGTAGAGAGGGAGAGCCACGTCTCCACAGGGTATTACAGCTACAGGGAGGTTAATTACTTCATTTTAGGAAATGTACAGCACATTCCATAACTCCTGCTGCAGAAATCTGCATCTTTAGTCTCCCATTCCCTTTTCCATGGGAGAAAATAGTGAGCGACACAGAAAATGAGGCAGGAGGGGAAAGAGAACGAGAACTGAAAGAGCTTGGCTGTTATTGGCACATATTTCTCTGATCAACAAAATATAAACTAGAATCAGGAAAAATTAATGTGCATCTTGGTGGTCTGTATTCATCACAGCCATATTTGGATCCCTGAGCCAAGGCGAAGGCTCCAGAACTGGCAGAGATGTGCGTGCACAAAAGCCAGTCCAGAGCTTGTTTAAAAAAGAAAGAAAAAGAAAAGAAAAAGAAACAGCAGCTGAGCCAATGAGCAAAAAGGGAAAAAGGCAGCCCAACACTTCTGCAATCCAAGCTACGGGGGGCGGGGGGGGGCCAAATTTTTTTGCAGATGGAAAACAGCAAAGTTTTCTTCTATTAAAAGACCTGCTTGTAAAAGGAAGAGACAACTCAAACAGAAAGTTTGTTTCACAGAGGGTAAGAACGGCCTTTGAAGGCGAAGCTTGACTCACGGCTTCTGGGACTTATTCATAACTTCGCTACTCTTCTGTTCAGTTCAGTCACCATTTTTCCTCCAAATGCTTCACAGGTAAAACGAAGATAACTTTTCCCGGTTCATAGGAAAAAAACGGCTTCCTCGCTGATAATGCAAGCAAATGGCTATAGAGAACTTAAGGAATGCCACCGTCATCCAGAGAGGCACCACAAGCAACACTGTAACATTAGCAAATTTTAAAAATTCAAATGAACTGTGACTTGCCAGAAGTTACTAAGGCTTTCCCAGTTTGTGTTTTTAAGAAGAAAAGGAAGAAGAGTTGGTTTTTATATGCTGACTTTCTCTGCCACTTAAGGAAGAATCAAAGCGGCTTACAATCACCTTCCCTTCTCCTCCCCACAACAGACACCTTGTGAGGTAGGTGGGGCTGAGAGAGCTCTAAGAGAGCTGTGACTAGCCCCAGGTCACCCAGCTGGCTTCATGTGGAGGAGTGGGGAATCAAACTCGTTTCTCCAGATTAGAGTCCACCTAGGCTTGCCAGGCCCCGTAGCTCCACCATTGGGAGCTTTGCGGGGCTGCGGTGCGCACACGCGCCTGGCGTGGCACACACATACACCCCTGCGCAACATGCCTGTATCACTTCCGGGTGTTTCCATAGAGTTTTAGCTGAGGTTGCCAGAGCGTTCACGTCGCTTCCGGGTAAAGGCATTAATTAATTCTTCATATTTATTTCTCACCTGAAAGTGATGCACGCGCAGCATGCACGAGAGCGTGCACGCATTGCCCGTCGGCCCTCAACTTGTCGGCGGGCAGCCCGGTGGATGGGCGGGATTTTACCCGCCACCACCGGGCACTTGGCAACCCTAAATCCACCGCTCCAAACTACTGCTCTTAACCACTACACTACGCTGGCTGCTCTCTTTCCTCAGCAACATCTGATGCAACAGCTGGATGGCCATCTGTTGGGAGTGCTTTGATTGTGGGATCCTGCATGGTGGGGGGAGAGTTGGGGTCACTGGGGATGTGGGGGGGAGGTAGTTGTTAATTTCCTGCACTGGGCAGGGGGTTGGACTAGATGACCCTGGTGGTTCCTTCCAACTCTATGATTCTATGATCAGGTGATGAGATAATGAAAAATTAAGCTGATATAAGCATACATGAATGTATCTGAAACATACGTACAAACTCTGCAACTACTATTCTAGTCCTGCTATGCATCTTCCTTTTCTCTTTAGGGGATGGGCTGTGGTTCAGTGGTAGAGCATCTGCTTGGCATGAAGAAGGTCCCAGGTTCACTACCCAGCATCTCCAGTTAAAGGGACTAGGCAAGTAGGTGATGGGAAAGACCTCTGCCTGAGACCCTGGAGAGCCGCTGCCGGTCTGAGTAGCCAATACTGACTTTGATGGACCTTTATGGTTTGATTCAGTATAAGGCAGCTTCATGAGTTCACGCATTCATTAAGGGAAAAACATACATGAGTCTTCTGCAATGCGTATGAAGTAAAGTAGGCATACCCCTCCCACCCTGTTTTGAAGCAAGAGGCATGCCTGGCTTTTACCACTCGTAGTACTTGTGTGTGGTGGGGGACAGGGCTGGCATCCAGTCTGAGTAGACAATACTGACTTTGATGGACCAAGTGTCTGATTCAGTATAAAGCAGCTTCATGTGTTCACGCTCTTAATGCTGCGAAGACACTTGTACGGCGATTCTCACACTACTATTTATCAAGCCTGTCAACACAACAGTGATGTGGGAGAGATCACCTCTCTCTTTAAGAAGTAATATTTGTAGTGTGTAACAGTGCTGTTTCACATATTCAAGATTATCAAAATATTTATACTGCGCCTTCAATACAAATCTCCAAGGCAGTAATGCATGAAGTGCTTCTTTCAACACAGGTACACTATACGTAGGAAGCTCGAGCCAACTGTGGCTTCCTTCAGCACATATTCATGGTGCGAAAAATATGCATTTGCCACACACATTATACTGCTGGTGATTTGCAACCTTGTCTTCAAGTGTTCTCCATTTCATAAGGGACTCAGGCTTTTGGATGGAAAGCATTAGCCTTTGGTAGAAACAAATACAATAGAAAGTCTCCAAGCATTCCATACTTTCATCAAACCATCAGCAACAAAGGGTCACTGTGGAAAGGTGGAACGTCCAGGGCCAGGAAACCAAACTAAACCAAACCAAAAACAGGAACCTCTTCCAACGCAAAGCAGGATATGAGATACTCCCCGATAATCCCCATTTAAAACTACAAAAGTGCTGAATGGTAGAGCTCATTGATTGGCTTGCAGTAAGCTTTTTCTTAGTAGCGGATGTACTTCACGGGGGATGTCAGCAAATCTCTTCAGTCTGAAATGGATACAAGACCCAGCTTAGGAGGCTTCCAGACACTGGCTTAGATCTAGTGATGCATAAGCAGACACATAAACCAACTTGGTGCAGTTCCACTTGTGCAACAGTGCGTACAAAATCTAGCACAGGAGCCCCCAATGTGGTGTCTGTGGGTGCCATAGCACCCACCAACAACTTTTCTGGTGCCCACCAAGTGTTTTTAGGAAGTGGGCGGGGCCAGGTAGGGCTTTTGGCCAGCAAGGCTTTGTCAGAGATACAAGTTGCTCATAATAAGTTTGACAGAGACAGTTGCCAAAGAGCTGTCAGATCAGGGTCATCTAAGCTGATGCAAGAGGCAGCAAGAGGCTTGCAGGTCCCAGAGTGAACTGCAGCAAACCAGATTTAGGCAGTAGGCTGATGCAATACTGTGGGCAGGTCTACAGGTGGCCTAATTGGCATCTGGTGCAGTACTGTATATAAGTCTGTATGATAATTACTCTGTGTGGGGAAATATAGTGGAGTAGGTGTACGTGATGGTTGTTTTTATCTGTGCACTGTACAAAATAAACGTGCACTGTTTTCTACAAAGCCAAGGAGTTCTGGTGGTGTGTTCTGGATAACTGCTAATCCACTAGTTCCCCCGTCAGGCTTCTGATTGGCTACTGATGATTTGATTCGCTGTGCAGATTTTTTAAAATGTTGGGTTGGCAGCAGCTGCCACCAAAGCACAAGGATCTGCACTGTTTTACTGAAGTTAAGCTGTGGCAATAATTTTGTGACTGGCTGTCTCCTGCAGCAGTAGGGTTGTCAGGTCGCCCCTCTCTTCCAGCAGGAGGCTTCTGGGGCAGAGCTGATGGTATCGCGGCATGCGCGTCACTTCCGGTTTACACCCAGAAGTGCCGCATCGCAAGGGGCCCTTTACCACTCAAACTCACAGTTTGAGTGGTATAAGGCCCCTCGGGATGCGGCGCTTCCAGTTGTAAACCGGAAGTGCCGTGCCACGGCATGTACACGCGTGTGAATGTGTGCCCACAGACCCTCAGCTGGTTGGCAGGCAGGGGGAGTGAATTGGTGGGGGTTTGCCCATCACCACTGGGCACATGGCAACCCTATGCAGGAGCCATTTTGTTGATGAATCCACCTTGCCATGTCAGAATTCTAAATGTGCCCGTAGGCTCAAAAAAGTCAGGGACCCCTGATCTAGCCCTATATATCATAGTGCCCAGAAATTGTTTGCACAAGATCTTCCTCAAGCAGAAATGCAAGTGGGGATACAGTCAAGTTTGGCTTAGTGCAAGCGGCTACCACGATCTTTCTGTTGCGTTTCTGCTTACACAGGAGCTCTAGCTCCAGTGGACATTTTGCTCTGGATCCAACCTACCAGTTGGAGTACTGACAGTAGTAGATACTAGGAAGTATCTCAAAGAAGAGGAAATACTTCCTGTTTCAGGTGTTTAATGCTACCAAATGCAGTAGCTATACCACAATGCTCTTCTTGGTTGTCCATGTGAGCTAGTAAGCAACCAGCCCTGAGATTGGCCTCCTGAGCTTGTGGATAGCCAAGGGTCTGGTGCTCTTATTCAAATTTCTGATCACACACAAATATAGTCTGGAAAGGCTCATAGTTCCCTGCTCCAGTCACATATATCACACACATTCTTCAAGTCTCCTCTTCTAGAAATGTGCCAGCCAGTAACTCAAAATACATCTGATATGCATGTGTTCTCGTTTTCTTTTTTTATGGTGCACACATACAATGTATGCTAAACAGACATCAAAATCATGTTAAACAGACATCACACCATACACTATACTGACCTATTTTATATCTATTTAGTGAATATCTAGATCACCTTTTGACCACTTCTGGTCTCCAAGGTGGTTGGTTCACAATGACATCAATCTCACGTCTTTGTTACCATGATAAACCCAGGGACACCTATATATTTTCATTTCTTTCTCCCTTTCACTGTAATCCTATCCTGGAAGTTCTTAGAGAATGAAAATGGCTTTTCAACATGGCTATATCAAGGGACTTATCAGATTAGAGGCCCTGACACATGCAAAATGAAGAATGGGGGTTGGAGGTGGGGATTGTTGTTCTTGAGAAGACAGCTGCAAATTCTCAGAGGTTCCCAAAAATGCCTCTGAACAGGGGTCACTGCTCACTGGCTCATTTGCAAAAGGCTCACCCCCAGGTGCTTAGCTTCAGCTAAGGATTGCTTTGCTGACAACCTTTAGAATCAGAGACCAAATGTACACACAAAGCACTTTTCAGCACTTTAATATGTATATCTGTAACATTGCAATAACATCTGAGCAGGTTTGATAAAATTTTAGACTTTTAGAATTTGACTCAAGGCAACCTAGTTTCTAAAGCTGCCTCTCTGTCCTCTGAATTACCATACACAGACTTCAGTTTCCCTACTGTGAATTAGAGCTGTTCACTTTCTTCAGAGTCACGCTGCTTTGCTTATGCTAAAATTGGCCCGCATCAAATACATTAGCAAATATGCCACTCATACATTTACTGGATTGCCCATATTTGTTTCTACCTTTGAGGTGGTGCTTAACTTGCTAAGATTTCAGGCAATCTTGAGAAGTGACAGGTTAATAAGAAATAAGAAATATACTAGCAAATATACTAGCAATGCAATTGTTAGGCACAGTTACTCCAGTCTAACCCTATTAAGTTCAACAGAGTTAGACTAGAGTAACTGCATAGGATCGCACCATAAATGCAGATTTTATATTCTAATTAGCTGGGGGCAAGAAAAGCTATGTCATGGACGCAACATGGAAAATACCATGCAGGCCGAAGAGAACCCTTCTGCGATAATCGATTCAACTAATTATTTTACTTTTTTGATTTTGAGCACATTTCAAGATCTTTCATTGCAGTTTTTGGTCGAAGACTGAAAAATATTGAGCTTCAGCACTGAGAGTAAAGAAACAGACAAAAAAAGGACTACGGATGATAGAAAAGAACTAGGACTGGTGCTAAGGGGGGAAATCATAAATTGAGGAGGACATCAGAAGGACAGCAGGAAGCAGCCGGGCACCCCTCCATCATGCCTAGACCCAACTCTGGGTTGAAGACCCCCCTGCTTTCTTCTTCTCAATTGCCACTGAGAATGCTATCAAAGGGAAGAAGGGAGACAACCCTCCTAACTGCCTAACTCTAGCTCAGCTGGGAATCCTCTTAGCAGCGAACACCTTGGACTCAATCGTAATTATCATTCGTAATTTTGATTCCTGTGAGCTGCTTTGGAAGCCATTTTTAATTGCTGAAAAGCAAGACAGAAGTCTATGAAATAAATACATAAATGTCCTACTTCTTGACTACCAGAATACCTTTCAAGCCCCTTCGTTATCTAAAAGTGTAGCAGCAATACTCTCATGCACAGGTTTTCCTTCGCAACCACTTGAGAAAGAAACATGATTTGTTCACAACAGAAAATTCAGCAGCAGCTCACACGTGACGTTTTCCTTCATCCGGATAACATCATGGTGTAGAAAAGAAAGTGTATATACCTGTGTACTCCACTGCATGTGAAGAGTGCTTATGTAGCCATGAAAGCTGTTGTATGCATCAGCTTCCAAACGTGTGCCATTGCGATACTACTCCTGCTTTAAGAAGGGCATTTCTCCTCCCTCCCTTTCTTCTGCCAACAGCTATATAACAATAGCCAATTTATCCCCACCTTTAAAAAAAAAAAAGAGGGGAGGAAAAAGAAAGAGCAGCTACAGGAATTAACTGCTAGTCTAAACTAGTTCTCTAAAGCAGCCTGAGCAGGGACCAGCTGAAGCGTGCCCACCAGCACTCCGCACGAAAGGCAAGTCCCAAGTCCCAAGGCTAAAGTTCATCTGCCAACACGTCAAAAATATTGGCAAGGATAATCCCTTGCAGACAAAGCGCTTCTGGGTAACAGGAAGGGTGAGATGTATACATGACTGTCAAGCTTTCTCATGAAGGCAGATCATCCAGGCTACACTAGAGCCACTTTATTTCTGCATTTTGACAGCTTGTCTGACCAAATCTACTTCTGAACGTGAATACTGTATCTAACATCACTAGCTGTAACCACTGTCTTCTTTAATTAAACTTGTGAATAAAATGTCCACAGCAAGAAAACCAAGCTGTGTCCATGAATGGTTCCACAGATATTCAAGAAATTTTACTGCTTTCTTCATAGTGGAAGCGTGCCTCCCCTGGCTTGCTGTGACACGGAGCTGCAGGGGAATGGCATAACCCAGGTAAGCTGAACAATGACAGCTTTGTCCAAATAATTTTTTTTTTTAAATTGAGAGAATACCAAGGAGGCCCAAAAGCAAAAACAACTGTGCTAAGAGGCAGAGCAAGCACGGCTTTCCCATTCTCTGCTAAATGCAAACCATGCCTTGAGTAATCCCATCCACCTTTTCACTCCCCTCCTCTGCGAATCCACAAGCAAAACACAGCCCCCATTCTGCTCTGGAATGCACTCTTCGAAACTTAATCTAAGTGCAGAGCTCAGTCCAAATCCCCCAAAGGCTGCAACCCAATGGCAGGCCCCTCCCACGGAGCCTTGGAGCTGCTGCTCCATTCCACTGAGCTTCTCCTTTTCTAACCCAGCCCAACCTAAACATTTCACTTCTGATTAATATCTTGATGACAAGCCAATAATTCTTGGCTTTGAAACAAAACCAGCCTCTGTTTTGAACAAATGTATCACCTTCATATTTTTTTAAAAGGCATATCTCCTTTCTCTATTCTCTCCACACCCTGTGGTGCCCTGAAGAGGGAACCCTCCTGTGTTTCTAGCTGAGACTGGTTACAAGGCAGCTCTGTCCAATGACTAAATGCAGATAATAGCGTTTGCCTCATGGGCTTGCTCTATCAGAAATGCTTCCCATTAACGTTACCAGTATCCCAATTTGAACACGCTTTTTACTCAACAGGAGGTACAGACTTATTTGAAAGTGCCAATGTGAAATCGGGTGTGCTCAGGGTCCCTTCGAGACCAAATTCAGAGATGTTCTGAGAAACGTGCCTAGTGGTCAAACTGATATGCAGCTCAGGTCCAATACACATCGGACATTTATGCTTGGTAATTAGCAGCATGTTCCAGGCTGAAATGGCCAGCATATTTTTTTGAGTTTTTCCCACTGAACCATCATTCAGGAAGTGACTGCGAAGCCGGCACATACCTGCTTCGCATTTCTTAAGAGCCCCTTTAATGTGACCTTTTGTGTTTGCTCTGCCCCTGCCGAGAAGAATCCCCTCAAGGAACCATGCAAAACCACAGCAGCATGTTAGCTATGCACATGGCCGTTGCTAATGGCTATGCAAACAGGAGCAGGTGAGTGGGGGGAGGGTGGAATTTCTCCTTTTGTGGCGGGACCGTGAATAGGCATTTTAAAGGTCGCATTTAAAAAAAGAGCTTTGAGTGAGCATCAAAAGTGACCCTGCATAAATGGTCATTGTGACATCCAGTCTCAGACCAGAGTTTAAAACAGTGACACCTCCTACAAATAGAAATGCAGAGTACTAGATCATCTGCCTGGTACTAGAGATATGATGCATACATGTGATTCTGCTTGCCGAGGAACACAGGGGCCTAAAGGATCGTGGCTTCATGGAAAGCAGCAAAGTGACTCACTTGCTAATGTCACCATGGCTGGAACACTGGCAACAACGCCTTCAGGCATGCGGGCAATGCACTGGTATCGGCCCACCGTGCGGTTGTTCAAGGCAGTGATGGTGAGAAGTCTCTGACTGATGTGGATCCCCAGAACTTCATCTGATTCAGGCAGCTCCTTTCCATTCAGCCTCCAGGTAACGCTTACTCTCAGAGGTTCGACCACACATCCCAGGCTCACCAAGCTGCCATGCTTCTGGACAATAGAGGCAGGCTGAACAGAGATCTGAAGGGATTCACCTGCACAGAAGAACAGCCAAGGAAAATTCATGAGCGCTGGCTTACAAAGAAGGGGATATTTGCTCGAACTGTATTCCCTTTAACCCAGCTGTCCACATTCTAACCACCTTGAATTTTTCATGTAAAACCGTTCGAGGCAGAAATACAGAAAAGTGAAACTAGATGATGTGGCTATTATAACTCTTCTTACTGTCATTAGGTAGCTGGTAGCTTAGGAGCAAGAGAATGGAAATAGATCCTATTCAAATACTAGGTCTCCATCCAGGAATATATAGAAGAAGAAGAGTTGGTTTTTTATATGCCAGCTCTCTCTACCACTTAAGGAAGAATCAAAGCGGCTTACAATCACCTTCTCCAACCCCAAAACAGACATCTTGCGAGGTAGGTGGGGCTGAGAGAGCTCTGTGACTACCCAAGGTCACCCAGCTTCATGTGGAGGAGTGGGGAAACCAACCCGGTTCACCAGACTAGCATCCACCGCTAATGTGGAGGAGTGGGGAATCAAACCCGGCTCTCCGGATTAGAGTCCACCACTACAAACCACTGCTCTTAACCACTACACTACGCTGGCATATACATGAAGGATGACATTTGAATAAGATGGATTTGCCATTTTGGTGCTTACGCAGGGGCAACTGTTACTCCAGGTAAATTAAATACGATTCCCAAACAGGTCAGGATTCTTAATGACCAGTAAGTAAGCCAGGTAACTGAAAATTATTACTGAAAACTATGTTACAGAAGATGTCTACGAAAAAGGCAACATCTGATAATAGTGATGGGGCCAATCCCTTTCAAAAGTGGAAATAAATAAATTCTCTGAAAAATAGCAGCTGTCTCAGGATAAAATGGTAAAATGAGACTCACTCACCCAGTTTTACAAAGCAACTAGCAAATGCAAAGAGGAAACAAGCAGTAGCAATCATCAACTGGTGTTTTCCTGATATCATTGTCATCCCAAGCAGAGAAGTCTGGGACAAAATAAATCAAGTGGGGTTCCCATAAGCTGCCCAGAGGACGTAAAGACAGGAATTCGGCTTCTTGGGCTCCCTGGTTTACAGAGACAGAGAGAAAGAAGGGGGAAAAGAGTAGATTAGTCAACAAGCAAGAGGAAAATATTTCCAAGCCATATTTCTATAGCCCAGTAACTCGTCTCTGCAAGTAGACTGTCTTAGTACAAAGCAAATATGGACTGTTTGTGTCATGTGCAGGAATAAAGTCCTTAATCTTGCCTTGTCAAATGACCAGTTCCCCCTTACCCCTTGTCAAATTGTACCATTTTCTGTACCATTTCCAGCTGCACTACCTATTGATGTAAATAAGCAAATAAGGAAGCCAGAAGTCCCCTGTGAGTCATTGGGAGAATGACCATACATATTCTGCTGATCTAGTTCTTGGCCAGTAGTTAAAGCAGCTGGAGTTGAAGACACTAGCAATTGAAATCTTATGGTCTTATTGCAAGGACTGTTTACAAGAGGAAATAATAACAGTGGCTGCAGCACAATACAAGTTTGTCAGTGTAACGTCAGCATGTTTCCTAATGACATCAGTAAACAATACCATGGAAGAGCCATGAGTGATGGTACTTTTCCAATACCTGTCCCCAGAAGATTTCAAGAGGGTCAAGACGTCAACATGACCACAACTATAGGCATCGAGTGGCAATATGACTACAATGAAATTTTTTCAGCAACATTATTGCACATCTACTTGGAATCAGTAGTTATTGCTTCTTGGAGCAGAGAAGTCATTGGGTAATCCAAGCAGAAGTCTGTCTCTAACCAAACTGCATTAATGGGACCATTCATGGGAAAACACAGGGATTATCCACACGTTATAGTCACATGTTAGAGATCATTACAACTCTTCCCCTCTCCATAATCTGCAGTTTCTCATTCATTTGCAGAAAAGTTGACACGTGAACATGAATCATGCATACCTCCTGTTGCATCAGTTCTACCCAATACAACTGAAATATTCCAGCAAACTGAAAGACTCATCTAAGGACTCATCTAAGGATATTTTCAAGAGATAAAATAAGCACACGTCCAATCAAGTTCAGTTTAACTAGCTTCTTTTGCCAAGTTCTGTTACCACTTTTGGCTGTAATTACAAAAAAAAACATTTTGGTTTAATCACAGAGACAAATGGAGAGATTTCCTTAGCCCTTGGGCTCTTTGTCATAAAATAAAAAAAATACCAGTAAGACAGTAAAGAGGAAAAACCGGGGGAGGGGGGGGGGAGAAGAGTTTTGGAAAGAAATTACTCTGAAATTAAACAGAGACAGAAAAGAATGATATAAGCATACACTAGATACTAATTAGATAGTGCTCAGATATTATAACAAGGAAAAAATATTTTACAATACCAGATCTTCACTTCCAGAAACAACATTTTAGAGAAAATGCAAAACCTGTCCCTTTTAGAGATGGTAACATTCAGCATCTAAAGATTATCTTTTTGAACCACATGTACACAAACACACATTATTTCATCTTTTTGATAATAACTTCAAAGTGTACTTTGAGACGTTGAGAATTTGAGACTATGGTTAAAGGTTTTCCGATGCAGGGTTAATTCTTGCAAAGGAGGAATGTATTATAAAAATAATAATAGCAATCACATGAGTTCCAGCTGATGTTAAGCTGCTTCATATCCAAGAAATAATATGTAGCTAAATATACACATTCTTATAAGTCAACTAGCTATGAATTTCCAATTTCATCACCAATACTAAAGAAGTTCCTAAAATCTTATTCCAAATATCCCAGACTTTAACAGTCTCAAATGGGATGCATCTTTCCAGCAGGCAACTTATCTTCTACTTTTCTCTGGATCTCTTCCAACTTCAAGTTGGCATCCTTTGAGCACACAGTCACAGAAACATGATGGAAAAGATTATTAACATATTTTTTCCAGAGCCAAGCTCATAAGCAGGACCAGGCAGGAATGTAAGATCCTGCTGGATAACCAGTTCCAGCATCATATTTCATTTTGCGTGAACTTGCACGATCAAAAAGTGTTCCCAAGAGCACCGTATATAAAGCTTTAAAGTAGACACTTAATTTATCACCAGTACAAGGCTGAAGAACTTTTGTACCTCCTATCACAGGGGCAACAACAGCTTCTAGATTGCTTGCCCGGGAGCACACACACATACAACAGTGACATTGTTTTTATAAATACTTTCTTGTCAGGTTAAAACATCAATTTCCTGCCAGTCGACTGAGGCACTGAAGCCATTTTTCAGCAAATCAAAGGGATACCCAATAACCAAGAGACATTATGGAGAGGTGAATCAGATGTACAAGGTGTGAAAACTAACAGCACAGCTTCTGGTTCCCCCACCCAATATGGGGTTCATGTAGGTAGGGATGGGCTTGTTGTTACTATTGTTGTTGTTTGTTTGGGTGGTGGTTTTCTGTTTGGAACATTAATTTTAAAATGTAGGTGGGGATGGGTGGGGAGAGCTGTGAATATTGTATGCAGCAAGATGAAGGAAGAGGGAAAGGAAGGTGGAAAGAGCCCTATGATTCTAACACTGGCAGCAGGAGAGGTGTTGGTTGATTAGAGTCTGAAGGTTTTATGGAGGAAATGCTGCCTGCAGCTTCAGACCCCCTGCTGCTTAAATAAGGGCCAGCCGGGCAATTCTTGTTACTACCACACCATCTGAAATTTATGAGGGGGTCTTAAATGAAAAACAGCCCTCGTTTCAGCTGCTGGGCATGAATATACCCTTTACTGCGCTAAGAGAAAAGACTGAAGGAGGCTGGGAGCAGGAGAAGGTGTTTGGGAAAGGAGAGATGAAAAGAGAACTCAGATGGGGAGGAAGAATTGTCAAAGCCTATAAGGCGATTTCCTGTCTGAGAAAAACTGTAATTCTTCCTGGTCTACACACAGGATGGAATAAGGAAGAAGTCTTCTGCAGTGGTAGAGTGGAAGTACCACTTTACAATGTGGGTGGAAGACCTCATTTTAGTTGTTTCCCCTATGTAAATTGTCTCTTCAAGTAGGAACTAGTGTCAGATATGGATATGGATTCTGTAACAATACTGGTTACTAATTGATTATTATTAGCAATAATAGATTAAGAGAGCCGGTGTGGAGTAGTGGTTATGGTGTTGAACGAAGACCTGGAAAACCCAGGTTCAAATCCCCACTCGTGCCATGGAAGCTTGCTGGGTGACCTTGGGCCAGTCACACACTCTCTGCCCTGACCCTGGCTAGTATTTGGATGGGAGACCTCCAAGGAACTCCAGGGTCATGACACGGAGGTAGGCAATGGCAAACCACCTCCAAAGTCTCTTGCTTTGAAAATGGTACATGATTCGACGGCAAAAAAAAGAGATTATACTCTAGGAATTTTTTCATTAAATGCTTGTATGTCTGCTTTTAACTCTGCAGGAACAGCTAAGTTGTAACTACAACTGTCCCTGAAACCTTCTGTGTATTCAACACTGAATTTTTAAAGGTATGTTTAGAAACAGAGAATGATTGCAAGTGCTTGTAAGAAATGTGTACATGTTTGTGTGTGAACTGACCAAAGCAACTGACCAAATTGGTGCAGGAGCACAAAAGGAGAACAGTATTAAAGAGTACTAAGTGTAAGCCTAGGTTTTAATAACACTGTCAAACAACAAAGAATGCTTGACTTTGTTGTAGTTAGGGCATAAATTGTATCATTTTAAGAAGTTTAAACTATATTCCACGTTTATCATATAGTTAAGTTCTCTCTCCCTCAGCAACACACTGCTGGGCCTCTCCTGAAAACTTCAACAAGGCTGATCACCATGCAAGCTTGAGACTCAACTGAAACCTCTCCCCAAATAATATTTAAGTCCCATTATGTAAATGTTATCTACCAGTAACTGGATTCTGCAAAATGCTTTAAGGAAACTATGCCCATAATTACCCATGAGCTATCAGACCTCTTTTCACTCTTTCAAGTAGAAATGCTAGAAGAAAAACCTAGTAAAACCGCAGGCCAAGGGTGTAAAGCCATCCATTCGTCTTCTCTACTTCAGTGACATTTACGAGGAATCTTGAGGCAGCAGGCCCCTTCACAATGTCAGCCTCATATATACCACTCACTGGAAGACGATTAAAGAAAAAAAGCACAAATGTAAAAACTGAGAAGGGGAAAATTGATTTAAACACCTAGTGTAATCTTATACCCCATGATCTGCATTTTTTAGGACTCACTTATTTGAAATCATATCACTTCTTATTATTTTGCTTTTGTGCTTGTAGTTTTCCCAGAGTGGTACAAACCTTTACTTCTGCACTAAGAGCCCCTGATCTATGTTCATAAGTATTTGAGATTAAAAGTTCTTTATAAAAACTATGCTAGAGATTGATGTAGTGATTTTTAGCAAAATAATTAAAACTAGCAACTTGTCAGTTGCAAGTCAGTTAAGAT
The DNA here is from genome assembly GCF_029931775.1 of Euleptes europaea. Lineage (NCBI taxonomy): Eukaryota > Metazoa > Chordata > Lepidosauria > Squamata > Sphaerodactylidae > Euleptes > Euleptes europaea. The sequence continues at coordinate 31,889,169 of NC_079323.1, forward strand.
TTGTTTGCTAAATTTCTGTCCCATCAATTTCTGAAAAAGTGTTTTACAGTGCAATCCTAAACAGAGTTATATACTTCCAAACCAACTAATTTAGGACTACATTGTTAGCCTCAAAACAACCCCATAAGGTAGGATATGCTGAGAAACAATGACGTGCAATGCTAAAATTGGGAGCTGATGAGGAATCTGAGTTTCCTTCGCAGGAACCCAACAATACACTGTAATGGATCATTTACAAAAAGAGAACAGAAAAAAAGCATTAAAAAGTATGAAACGAGAAACATTAAGTATACCTTTACCTAATGGTTTTCTTTGGGATTTCCTGTAGTATTCCTTTATCTCTCTAAGTTTTAAAAGAGAGAACTCCAGTCTGTGCCTTGGTGATAGAGACAGAGCATATATTCTCGAAAAAACCTCTACCTTCAATGAACTCTATTCTTGGATCAGTCAATGAAGGTAAATTTTGATTGGTGAAGCTGAGAGTTAAAGTATATTTTTATTTTATAGGCTATTCTGTCCTGATATATTTCTGTAATATAGGATGAAAAAGAAAATTATATAGACGGCTATTATTTCTAACAGCAAATGACAGTTTTGTTATTAAATTCTAACCTATTTTATACTTTCTTCAATGTCTCAAAAGGCCACATATATTAAAGATCTGGTGACATACAAATGTATCTGAATTGACTGATTAATTGGTTAAAAGGTAGCTTAAGCATCTAAAAAATTTCTAACACCGTCTTTGGGGTTCACTGGAAAACAAAAACATATACACAAACCATTTAACAGTTTTTGCTAATATTATTAGATTATCAACTTATTAGGACATTTCTGTTCTGCAGTGAGAGATGGCGCAAGGGGAACTCTGTGATACTGCATGTGACATTACAGAATGTAATCTTCCCTAGTATATGCTTATTGCCAAAAGACTGAATAAATGGTGACACATGAATTCTTTCTTTGCAATCTAGAAACCAGTCATATACCTAAAGGTTGTCCTGTCACAGTTGTGTGTATAGGGGCCTTCATGTAGTATATCTGCAAGTAACGCCGTAAGAAGAGTCACACCCTTCTTAGTCCACTGAAGTCGCAGTGCGTTCAGAAGGGTGCAACTCTGCTTAGGATGGTACTGTTAATACACTAATCCCAAATTCACTCGATACACTTTGAAACGCTTTGAAATCCAAAGCCATGTTGGTATGTTTTTTTTGCTGTGCTTCAAGCCGGTTACTTTATGCCGACTTCCCATCAAAAGAGCAGGCAGGATCACACTAAAAGGGAGTATTCCGGTTACTCCTCACACGGTCTGCCTCCCGCACACTCTGGAAATAGCCTCAGCCCTGTAAAGGATAAGATTTTGCTAAAGTGGGGCGGAAGGGGAAAAAAAAAAAAAAACACCACTTCCTTTCTTCTATATATTGTTTCCCCCCCCCCACAACCCCACACACTTAATTTTCACTCCTCTCCCCCCTTCAATTCTGTATAAATTCAATTTGACAACCCTGCTAATTGGATAAACGTCGCTCCCTATGCTCCTTTAAAGCAGCCCTCTTTTCTTTTCTTGTTTTTGGAGGGTGATTGTGGCTGTTCTTTAACATGAATTCCATCTGCTTTATTTCTCCCCTCTCTATTCAATATCCTTCCTGAATATTTATGAAGTGTTGGCCGTGTCCCCCCCCCCCCGCTTCCCAACCTTCTCCCTTTCCTATCCCCTTTTACACCACCTCACCTCCCTCTTTCCCTCCTTTAGACGTCCAGCCCCACTCCCTCCCGCGTCCCTTCTTCCTTCCCAGCCTGGCTCAGTTATTCCCCTTCTCCTATCTCCCATTGCCCTGGACAATAGCCTTCCAAATGCATCCCCCCCTACCCCGCTTTAGATAAACACAGGCAGTGTCAAGTGTGGGGAGAAGGGGGGAGGGGGTTCAACTGCCAGTCAAGCCTCAGGTCTTCAATGAGGCCTGGGGGCCCACCCTAATCTGCTGCATGCTTTCCATATGGGAGCTGTGTTGCCCCGGGAAACGCTAACAGGCAGAACGGAGCTTAATAGAGTCCATATTCATTGTAATGCAGTGAGATGGCTCGAGGGACTATTGCCCCTTGGGTCTGTTTTCATTCTTCTGTTCCCTCTCTTTCTTTCTTTTTCCCCTCCCTTTTCCCTTTCTTTCCTCTTTTCAAAAGGCAAGGTCCCTGGAGAGCTCTAATCTGGAGAGGCTGGGGCTCGGGGAAGGGACAGAGTTTGGTGCTTCGGGTGGGGTGGGGGGCGGAAAGATGGCTGGGAAGATGAGGAAGTGGAGTGGACAGTAAAGGAGCATCTAATAAGCATGCTGTGGGCCAGCTGTCAAGATATCCAGCATGCCTACTTCCTGCGCAAATACCTGTCTGCAGTGGAAGGAGTCTGCTCCATGATAGGAATCTTCTGTAAGAGGCAGGAATATTGCAGAATTTAGAAAAGACCTTAGGAGAGCGTGAACATACGACCACTTACCAAGTAGCAGGTTACCAGATGTTTGCACGCACCCACAGGATAAGCCAGATGTCAATAGGGTTGCCAGGTCCCTCTTCGCCACCGGTGGGACGTTTTTGGGGGCGGAGCCTGAGGAGGGTGGGGCTTGGGGAGGGGACTTCAATGCCATAGAGTCCAATTGCCAAAGCGGCCATTTTCTCTAGGTGAACTGATCTCTATCGGCTGGAGATCAGTTGTAATATCAGGAGATCTCCAGCTAATACCTGGAGGTTGGCAACCCTAGTTTCTGGTGTGGCCCTAGGGTTGCCAGATCCCTCTTCGCCACCAGCAGGAGGCTTTGGGGGTGGAGCCTGAGGAGGGCAAGGTATGGGGAGGGGAGGGACTTCAATCCCCTAGAGTCCAATTGCCAAAGCGGCCATTTTCTCCAGGTGAACTGATCTCTATCGGCTGGAGATCAGTTGTAATAGCAGGAGATCTCCAGCTAGTACCTGGAGGTTGGCAACCCTATGTGGGCCAGAGAGATGAGATAAACCTCTCCATACCACTTGGCAGGGTGTTCTAACCAGTTTACAGATTACACTGTAGGCAAATAACACTTGGACATTGGTCATCTCTGTTCAGCTAGAACAGACAAGGAAACCCAAAGAAAAGCTGCAGAAGATAGCTAGCATTTCCCTTCTCCACACTTGAGGGTCTGCAGTGGGAGAGGGACCCATTAATCAGGAACTGATTTTAAAATAAAAAGGCTATTTTAAAAATTCATAATACTTCTGTGGGCAAACCATTTCATGACCCAATTCCACATCGTAAGGCAAATCTGCAGCTACAGTTTTCCTCTCATTCTCTCTTTCTGCCTTTAGCTGATGTTCCCAAGTACTTACACAGAGAACACATCATTCTCAAGTACGTACAGGAGAAGTGATGAACTTTTAAAAAAGGAGGGGGCAGGGGATGGCGAACTACACGCTGGGCTCCTGCCCAGCGCTTAGATCGCCGCCCCTGCCTCCAACCTTTGAAGGTGGCAGCGGTGAGGACACAGCCAGCAGGTAAGTAGGGGGGAGGGAGGGGGGAAATGACAGCAGGGCCAAAGCGGCGTGAATAATGCCCATTAAGTGCTGCCATTTTTTTTCTGCTAACCCCCTCCCCCCAAAAAACCAAAAAGGTATTTTCGGGAGGTTTTTCTCTTTGACTTTTGCCGAATGCACACCCCTAGTCATTTATCCATCCACATACCAGTGAGAATCAAATCTAAGTTTATTTTAAAATGATCCTGGCAAACAGTGAAGTAGATTCACTCCTATAACCAAAGTTTGGTACTTCTATTTCTTCTGCAGTATGTGTTTTGTAATGTCTATAAACATGTTCTGTGATGTCCAGTTCCTCCCAGTGAAGACATATCAGCCACAAGGTGGGTAGTTCTCTGGAACACAGCAGTTTCCACCTTTGGAACGGCTTTTATGCACTCAGTTTTTCTTATATAAAAACAGCCTGTCAAGAATGTTTATGTTGCTAACAAAGATGCAATACAGACAGAAGTTCTAGTCACCTTTCCCATTTCAGATCTAGCATCTCCTCACCTCAACCATGAGTATCTGGCATGTCTGTAATTCCCCCCTCCCATTCCTTACATGTCTGCCAAGGCTTTCTTTACTTTAACAAACCAAATTATTCCCTCAATTGGGGACCCTAAATCTTCTTGATCCTGTGGACCCTTTTGGAATTTTGAGAATGAGGTATGGGCGGTGCCACAAGGTGACTGGCATGGGGTGCTGAAGCAATTACAAAATTGTGAAACATTGCAAGGAGGGTTTCCCCCAATGATGGAGGCAGCCGCTTCTGAATGGGTTCTTCCTGGCATATATTATGGCAGTGCCTCCTGAGTTCCTCTGACAGGCCTTCTGCTCCAGTGAAATGGAGAAAAGCCATAACTGACTCTTTTCTTTGGAAAAGACGCTTGGTCACTACCCTACGCCTATTATCTCTTCACTCACTTGGAATGACTTCCCTGATCATGGTCTCCATGCACCACATAGATAGGGACAAACTATGGAAAGAATTAGAGGGGCTGTTCCCCCTGAGAGAGGAGCCTTGATTACTTACCGTGAAGGCTCCTTCTGTTGTGAGGCGACGGGCATCTTGAAGCTGTGGGAGCTCAAGCAATCAGCACTTGGACAAGAGGGATAACTAGAAGGCCTGGGAAATGTGCAGAAACCTCCAGTTCCCAGAAATGTTCTAGTATGTTGCCTTATATTGAGTATTCTGATTGGCAGAAGCTTTCCAGCGTCTCAGGTAGAAGTCTTTAATACCACCTACTATCTGAGCCTCTGGTGGACATACCAGAGACTGATCTTCTGAATGCAGAGCATGTGTTGCAGTGCCGAGCTACAGCTCTTCCCCGAATGCATACATGAATAGTGGGTATGCATGAATGTGTATGCAGAAAGGGAAAGGAGAGAACTGCGCTTATGGATGATGGCCAATTCTTACTTGATTGGTTTGACATACCAAGGACTTTATGTTTGAACAGTAAAAAGCATTTGGCTTAGTATCAACATCCACACACACATCCACACAACCCTCCTCTGAATGATGAACTGTAACTTGTTAGCTAATAAGAACTATGTAATGCAATAAAGGAAATGAAGAGCGTTATTGCACTGCAATTAGATCCTGGTTTTAACATTTCAGCAATACTCATTTCTGCTTTATTAAATTATAACTGTTGGATGAAGTATTGCAGATATTACTTCTAGCTATCTTAGGTTTCATAAGCACATTCATTAATCATTGGCTACATCAAAACCTCTAAAGCATCAGTAAATACTGGGGTTATAATAATAATTATTTGTTTTATTTTTATCCCGCCCTTTCCAGACCAGAGATGCTAGTCCTGTGATGGAAAATGCTATGAGATTTTTTTTTTGGGGGGGGGGGTTTGCCTTGGATGGATGGAGCTTCAGGAGAATATGACCAATTACAGATGATGCTCTAGGATTCCTAGAGCAGCATGGATGATGTGACATAACTTCCAGGTGGAGGGCAGATGGCTTGATATGTTGTTCTAATATTAGTTTTATCAAATTGTTTTTATACTGTTGCTGCTCTCCTTGGGTCTTGAGATGCTCTGAAGAAATAGGGGCATATAACTATTTTACATTAGATAAAAAAGCTACTGAATTTATACTCTTCTTTGAAAAACCACTGCAAGACTAACAGATTCCCCTGAAAAAGCCTCTTGGGGAAAACGTGTAGGGAATTTTGTGTGTGTGTAAAGTGCCGTCAAGTCGCAGCCGACTTATGGCGACCCCTTTTGGGGTTTTCATGGCAAGAGACTAACAGAGGTGGTTTGCCAGTGCCTTCCTTTGCACTGCAACCCTGGTATTCCTTGGTGGTCTCCCATCCAAATAATAAAATATAGTAAGAGCCCCGTGGCGCAGAGTGGTAAGTGTCAGTACTGTAGTCCAAGCTCTGCTCACTACCTGAGTTCGATCCCAACAGAAGTTGGTTTCAGGTAGCCGGCTCAAGGTTGACTTCTATCCTTCCAAGGTCGGTAAAATGAGCTTGCTGGGGGTAGAGGGAAGATGACTGGGGAAGGCACTGGTAAACAAAGTCTGCCTAGTAAACGTTGGGATGTGATGTCACCCCATGGGTTAGGAATGACCCAGTGCTTGCACAGGGGACCTTTACCTTTTTAATAAAATATATTTTGCACCATCGGCCTTGGCCTTATTTTTATCTCCTGTGATTGGTGCGGCCCTTTTATTTATCCTTATTAAATAAACCAAGTCAAGTTCAAGTTCACTGCTCAATTGAGTGACCCTCTGTAATCTAACTATTGTGTGTTGTTATAGTCAGTCCCCAAGCATTCTCAAACATAACTGGCAGCTTCCAATCCAAGTAAAATTAAAACCAAAACTTAACACGAGACTTGATGAGCACATCAGTCATCATGCATTTCTTAAAGCTGTCCACAGAATACTTAATCATAGTATTTAGCAGTTTTAGAGTGTTTTCAATGTTCAAACCACTTCATGTACATTATCACAGAAATAAAAATAAAGACAGAATGGTCGCCTTTATAACCAATAATCAGATAAGATAAATTTTATATGATTATCTGTTACTTATTTAGCCACAGGAAGAAGAAGGTCAGAGGATAACTAATAGGTATTCCCATGTCTAAGCCCGAAGAAACAACAAGCTTTTGCCTGATTCAGTTGTAAAGGATGTGAAAAAAAGAAGTAATATGGGAGGTTTTCATTTTGGCAGTTTGGGTTTTGGTTTCCCATAAGAAAATTATTGATCATTATGACTATACTTGCCTCTTAGTGTCATAGTAGGTAGCCATAATGAGGAAAAAATGTTCCTTAAATAGAAGGAAAGCAAATATATTAGTCAGGACATCCATAAAACCTGGACTGCTAAACCAAGAGAAATCTTGAGCCCTGATCAACAAGGTCAATCATTTTGATATATATACTAACCAAGGTAGCTTTAACTTAAATCTTGAGCGATATCCAAGTATAATATATAGATATTTGTGGAAAAACCTACCGTATATACTCGCGTATAAGCCGAGTTTTTCAGCCCAAAAAAAGGGCTGAAAAAGCCGAACTCGGCTTATACGCGGGTCAATACGGTAGGCGAGGGGAGGGGGGAGGAGGAAGGAGGGAGGAGGGAGGAGGGAGGGGGGAACTTACCTCCATCACCGCCGCCGCCGGGCCCAGCCGCCTTCCTCTGGCCGGGAGGGGCCTGCCTGCGCAGGCAGGAGGCCCCCGCTGGCCGCGCCGCCGCTGGCCGCGCACCTGGCTGCCTTCCTCTGGCCGGGAGGGGCCTTGCGGAGGCCCCCGCCGGCCGCGCCGCCGCAGCCGCGCGCCTGGCCGCCTTTCTGTGGCCGGGAGGGGCCTGCCTGCGCAGGCAGGAGGCTCCCGCCGCTGGCCGCGCACCTGGCCGCCTTTCTCTGGCCGGGAGGGGCCTTGCGGAGGCCCCCGCCGGCCGCGCCGCCGCGGCCGCGCGCCTGGCCGCCTTCCTCCGGCCGGGAGGGGCCTCCTGCCAGCCCAGGAAGGCTGCGCCGCCGCCGCCGATTCACCGCCTCTTCAGGTAAGTAGGGGGTTCAGGGGCTCTTCCCCCTCCCCCCCTTGGATGGCACTGGGGTCGGGGTGGGTTGGGGTGGGTCAGGAGGGCCCGGGAGGCCGGCGGGAGGGCGACCTGGGGCAGGGGCCCTGCGCTCTAAAATGGCGGCCGCCATTTTAGAGCGCAGCATTGCCGGTAAAGGGAATTTCTTATTGACCCTCGGCTTATACGCGGGTCAATAAGAAATTCCCTTTTCTGGCCTCAAATTTGGGGGGTCGGCTTATACTCGGGTTGGCTTATACCCGAGTATATACGGTACCCTATTCACCATCACAAATCTCTTATATTTTATGTACGAATTAATTTCCCTAAAACGTACAAGCTTAACACATTATCTTTCATTGCCGTAAGGCCAGTGGCAGACTGGGCCATTAAGATATCCAGGATCAAGCACAGCCAACGTCAGGGCATAAGCTCACCTGCTGCCTCCTCCCATGTAGCTGCTGACTAGGTATAAGTCACTGGTACTTGGCTTGGCTTGCCCCTTGCGGCCAGCGGCCATCCAGGGTAGCAGCCCATTGGAAACTATCCAAATACGTTAAGGACCAATCCACTCCTGAGTGGGCCTAAACCAGTGACTAATGAGAAGCTCCTGGACTGTACATTCCAAAGAAGTTATATGTATTTATGGACTAAAAAATGAGTCTTGGAGAAAAGGCAGAACAGACAACTGTGATCTTAAACTCTTATTCTGGATACTCTATCACAAAAGTACTGCCAGGTTGTCAGCTGCGGGTTGGGTAATACCTGGAGATTTTGGGGGCGGAGCCTGATGAGGGTGGGGTTTGGGGAGGGACTTCAATGCCAAAGCGGGCATTTTCTCCAGGTGAACTGATCTCTATCAGCTGGATAGAGTTGCAATGGCAGGAGATCTCCAGACACCACCTGGAGGCTGGCAACCCTACCAGGAGCCTAAACTTGAACATAAGGGATCTGAGTAACTGTAACTTCTAGCTAAGAAAGCCTTAAGGATAGGCAGAAACTGCTTGGTCCCTCTGGGGTACTGAAATCTTGTCTGCCAGAGAGTATTGGATATAACAGTTAATTTAACATTTTCAACTTCCTGTGAATGGGAAAAAAAGATTCCTAGATATTATGGTATAATTTAGTCTGGCCGTAATTCCAAATGGGTAGCCCTGTCAGTCTATAGCACCAAAATAAAAGAGAAGTCCCATAGAACCTTAAGGATTAATACAATTTATTCCAGCATAAATGTTTTTGAGATGAATGAATGTTTATCTATTATACGGAAATATTTATACTCAAAGTTGCAGATAACAGAACTGTTTAGGGAGGGGGGGCTTTCTTTGTAACATATACCACCCACACCGTTCGGTTGTCTGCTTTGAGTATATACTTCTGCTTAGCAGATTAAAATTCAGGCATCTGATAAAGTGAGCTCTGATTGACAAAAGCTTATGCAGGAATAATTTTTTGTCAGTCTTTTAAGATGCCCTCAGATGCTGCTTTTGTTTTACTCAGACCATATTCTGTCTCTAAACTGTACAAAGACAAATGAACACATTAAGCTGCCTCATACTGAATCAGACCCTTGGTCCATCAAAGTCAGTATTGTCCACTCAGACCAGCAGCAGCTCTCCAGGGTCTCAGGCAGAGGTCTTTCACCTACCTGCCTAGTCCCTTTAACTGGAGATGCTGGGGATTGCACCTGGGACCTTCTGCATGCCAAGCAGATGCTCTACCATTGAGCCACAGCCCCTCCCAGATGTACGAGGTATTTTCCATACGTGAGGCTCAAGACCCTGGAAAGTACTTCTCCTCTCCTGGCTCTTTAGCAACAGAAGCAGGTCCAGCTGGAAAGTTGCTTGTGCACAGTTTACATTCTCTATTTCCCCCACTCCCTCCCTCCCACTTTCCCCTCACTCCAAAAGCTCTCTCAAACAGCCTTTAAGCTTTAAACAAATATGAGTTTGTAGAGGTGCAGCTTGCTGCTCCCGTTTCTCCTTCTGCCACCCCTCCAGTCCTGCATCCCCACCCCACCCCAGCGAAAGCCCAACAGGGCTGGCAAGAGCAGCACGTGAACAGAAAACAAACACGTGGAGCACAGCCAGCAATGACGCTGGATTTGGCATGCTGTTTACAAAAAAGCATAAGTAATAGATAGGAGGAGAGCAGGGAGGAGGGTTGGAATTATACATCAGTTGGAAAAACACATATGTATAAATACAGAGAACAATGCTTTAAGTTCCCATGAACAAACTCCCTGCCCTGTTTCCAAGTAATTCTGGTCTTTGGGAAGTTGCCCACATCTTTTATTCAAAAAACAAATATCTCATTATCATCTAGAAAGAGGCCAAAATCAAGTATTCTCAGGTGGTTGGAAGTTACCTTGGATATGTATGGAAACACTACACACTCCCACGCGCACCCATACCTCTATGCAACAGCAACTTATAAACTCAGGAAAACAGAGGAATGGCCATTACAAATCAGAAGGGTCTGGCATCAATTTCAGTGTCTCAAACTGTACTCCCTTTGAACTCCCAGCTCCCCCTTCCCAAGTATTTTGCAAGGTTCAGGGCAGACATATTGTGGAGTGGCTTGGTTCCATGTGGTTTCCACCCCAAACCATAATTCTGACCAATCTTCCTCACAAGATTTTCAGCTGTGCTTGAGGACAGCTGCAAAACCAGATGAGTTCTAGCTAATGTTGGGCATCGTACAACCTGTTCTTCTCTTTCAGACAATCTACTGAGCCTTATTTTGAGGAAAATTTCCAGTGCATGAAAGGCATTTTCATATTTGAAAATCTCTATGGAATAAAAAGAAGAAGAAATGCAAAGCAATTCTTTAAAAGATTATTATTATTTTTTGCCCATCAAGTCACAGCAGACTTACGGCTAACCCGTAGAGTTTTCAAGGCGAGAGACGTTCGGAGGTGGTTTGCCATTGCCTGCCTCCGCATCCCAACCCTGGTATTCCTTGGAGGCCTCCCATCCAAATACTAGCCCGGGGAAGGGCTGAGAGTGTATGACTGGCCCAAGGTCACCCAGCAATCTTCTATGATGCAAGTGGGGATTTGAACATGATTTCCCCTGGTCCTAGTCCAACACTTTAACCACTACACCATGCTGGCTCTCAAATTATATTACAACTATTATATTATATTATCTATAGATTATAGTATCTATTAATTACAGGAGTAAACTAATCCTTGCACCATTCTGCAGTTCCAAAAGTTTAGTACTGATTTAACAGTGACACCCAAATAAGATTAAATTTTCAAAAGAATGATAAAAAAATCAGGTTGAAGCCTTTCCTCATAAGACATTTCCAATATTTCTCACTGTGGAGTAAAGCATCTTTTCTGGAAGTCACAATTGAAAAGACAACCTTGGGTCCATATTTTGGCCTACTAAGGAGGGACACTAATGCCACATAAACCAGCATAATGCATCCATTACTCCCTACCATACAATAGCAATTCGGGAAAACCTTTTTTTTTGGGGGGGGGCTGTGAAGGGTTAGTAAAGACCATTACTGGGAAACCAAGAATTTTACTACACACATTAGAAACATATTTTATAGAATGAATGCAAACAAAATTTCAGTCCCATCTATCAGAGCATAATGTATTATGACTTACAGCTGGGGCAGTGAAAAAGATAGTGAGAAATATCCCTGGAGTCATCCCTGTGAACTACTACTACTTATATTATTATTAATCGTAATATTTATTTAGTATATTTTTATCCTGCCCTTCCTCTAAAGAGCTTAGGGTGACATACGTCATTCTCCCTACCTCGCTCTTATCGTCACAACAAGAATCTGAAATACACTCACAGAGATAAAGTGAATGACTCAAGTTTCATGGCAAACAGGGATTTGAACCTGGGTTTTCCCAGTTCTTGTCTAACACTCTGACCGCTACAACACAATGTGCACATCAATTTTGTAGATGCTAAGAAGCCCCGTGGCGCAGAGTGGTAAACTGAAGTACTGCAGTCCAAGCTCTGCTCACGACCTGAGTTCGATCCCAACAGAAGTTGGTTTCAGGTAGCCAGCTCAAGGTTGACTGAGCCTTCCATCCTTCTGAGGTCAGTGAAATGAATACCCACCTTGCTGGGGGTAAAGGGAAGATGACTGGGGAAGGCACTGGCAAACCACCCCATAAACAAAGCCTGCCTAGGAAACGTCGGGATGTGATGTCACCCCATGGGTCAGGAATGACCCAGTGCTTGCACAGGGGACTTTACCTTTACCGTTTTTAGATGCTAAAGGGTGCAGTGGATGAACTTCAAGACCCTCAGAGATTCTCCAAGTGAAGTTTGTAAAACACATAACTTTATGATATTTACTCTTTCCTCTTAACTGACAAATCCAAAGGATTCGGAGTGTCTGCACTTAGAGGTTTGGTATCACCAAAGAGATGAAGGAAGGATCAGTATACCAATTACAATGGAAAGACAGCAATTTACAGCATGCACAAAATATTGTGGTTAAGAGAAGGAGCAACTGTGCCAAATGGTGCGGTGAGAAAGTTGGTACAGACAACAAACAGCAGGATAATTTTACAGGGCTATATCAGATAAAAGACTCCAAAGTAAATGTTTGTCAAACAAACACAAAGACCTAGTTTAAAAATCTAAGCACCAGCCCTAAACACACTCCATGATTATGTTCTGTTGATTTCAGTGGAATAAGCTCTTTGAATAAATGGGATTTAGGATTGAGGTCTTGGCATTTACTGCGTCAGCAGAGAATCTAATCCAGCTGGATCAGCAGAACTGCCAGAGATATATAAACTGTAATGAAGAGAAGCTGTGAACCACTTATACAGACAGAAAATGAACCAAGAGGCAGCTTCATACCATCTCTGGTCAGTGTTATTTACTACATGAGATGAATATAAGAAAAGGAAAGGGGGAAAAAGAGGCCACCAAGACTGTGGTAGCCAGTAAAAAATATATAAGTTACTACACAATCACATATTTAGGTTCAATCTACAGTCACTGTAACTTACTTCTTGGAAATTACACTGATGGATGTTAGAACTGTACATGAGAAAGGTTAAATCCCCCTCCCCTTATGTCACAACCATGATCAGAATTGGGGCCCCCGTGTAACTGACATTTGAAAAGGAAACTCTTAAATACCTGATCTGGTTCATGGGGATTTGAAGCTGGGTGCCCCCAGTCCTAGTCAGACACTTTGATACGCCACACTAGCTCTTTTAATTAAGCCTATCACTGAACTGCTACCATTTAAAACAGGGGTGGGGAATGTCAGGCCCGGTGGCCGTTTAAGGCCCGTGAAATCATTTGGTCTGGCCCTTCGTGGGTCCTGGCAGATCTCGAGCTCAGAAGGATCTAAGACTGGCAATCCGCCCCCTCCAGTGGACAGGAATAGCCTCTATTCAAGGCGGATGTGAGTTTGTTTTACCAAGAAAAGGAACCTTTTTTTCCCCTTGCAGAAGAGTCGTTAGCTATGCTAGGACTGCCCAAGAAACTGTATTAATCCTTTCCCACCCAGGCCATGGAGAAACGTATTCCCTCTGTACTAGAAGAGGGCTGGGGGTGTAAGTGGCGACAATAAAGGGGTTAAAGGGGGCAGGGCCAGAATGCGCGGGGGCGGGGAGTTCTTAGCCAGTGTGTCCTCATTTCATCCCTGCAGGCGGAGGTAGCAGGAGCCGGCTGTACAATCCGGCCCCAACCATGCAAAGCAGGAGCAACTCTGGTGTGTGGCTGGATAGCTACGCCCAGCTGGTGCAACAGACCGTCCTGTGCCACCAGGTGGGCGAGTGCGCCACCGGTTGGATGCCTGTTTGCCCATGCCGGGGTGTGTGTGTGTGTGTGTGTGTGTGTGTCATCTGGGGCAGCTGCCTACTTGGGGCTTGGTCAGCTAATTTTTAAGTTGATAATTTTGTATGGCCCGCGAATGATGTTATAAATATCCAAATGGCCCTTGGCAGAAAAAAGGTTCCCTACCCCTGATTTAAAACAAATTTATATGAAGATCCACCATTGTTTTGTTTACCCAAGTATGCTGGATGGTCAAAAAGCACATCAAGACTCCAGACCTGAGACAGAGCCCCCTTCAGTATTTGTCCAAGAAAATGAATGTCCTCGTTGCCATTCAATCCTACTTCCTCCCCCAGAAAACGACTGTCTGCTCATCTGGAGCAAATTCAACAAACCTTGAGATGACTTAAGGTACAGAAGATAACCCAGTGGCAGCTGTTGTGATTATTCAGTTGCTATACCCCCTCTTCCTCTTTCCTTTCCTTTCCCTTCCCCCTCCCATCCTCTTGCTTCAATTAAAACAGCAACTTGGCAGTGAAAAGCAAAAGTTCTTGTCAATCCCATTCATGTCACGGTATGAGAACCTCTGCCTAAACAGTACTCAGATCGATCTTCATATATGAGAGTTCTGTGAAGCAAGGCATAACATTTTCTCTGTTGTATGAATGGGAATGTTCAGACGTATTGCAAAGAGAGGGAAGTGGCTTGAGAAAGGTCACCATATATGTGGTAAAGGAAGGTTCAGAGCACAGAGGCCATCTCTAACTGGATATTTAAAACTGACAAATATCACAATTATATTTTCCAGTGAAAAATACAGGTTACTTTTCTGTCAAGGGAGGTCACTCGCTGACAACATCCTTATTTTCAGTTCCAGTAAAGGCACTGGCACATCAAAATACATGAGGCAGTTCCTAACTAATAGGAAGCAAAGGTTAAGGCAATGCCTGTTATAAGATCCGTGGAGTGGCAGCGCTCTGGTGAAAGGCTCTCCTGCTATGGGTGACAAAGGAGTTAACTCCAGGATAACTTCAAAACTGCTGCTTCCTTCTCCAAGCAAAACACATTTTTGGCATGGTGCCCCATCTGGGGAGGGTCATCCCTCTCCTCCTTTTCCCTCACCCGCTTTCTCTCCTCAAGGTTCAGGACAAATGAATCTCATTGCCCAACACACTCCACAACTGGTTTCATCTTGGTCCAAACTCATCATCTGTTTTAACTTTTGCCAAAAAGAAACTTTAAAAAGGAAAAGAGCTTGAATGGGGAAGGAGAAGAAACAAAGGGAGGAGGGAGAGGTTACACTGTACACTGATTACCCTATAGAACTAAGCTGGAGAGAGCAGAGTTTGCTCAGAGGATCTCGCACTGTCTTGGAGCCAGGATCAAACAGGCCACAAGAGACCAGCCATTATCCTTTCAGCCCCACTGCAACTATAACAGAGCAGCTTGCAATCCCCAGCCCCCCACTACCCTGCTCGTTTTCCTTCTCTAAATTTGCATCCTACTTCCAGCCACTGTCATCCAAGAGCAAAGAAAAACTGGCACGCATCCTCCCCCACGCCCAAGAACTATGAACACAGACAACTGTCTCCGAGGATCATTCCTGTGGCCGAAAACAAGAGGGTTGAGTTTCCCACAAACCCAGGATGAATCAAGAGACATCAGAAGAAGCCAAGACTCTCTGGGTACTCTTCCTCTCCTCTGCAACCAGCACAGTTAGAGGCACTGCACAGGCAAAGCATGCTGCTTGCGGGCACAGCTAACTTAAGTCTTTTTTATATATATTCTTTATTTAACACACTTAGTTAGGTCTGTCTGATTCTTTTAGAATTAACAGTATGTAATTTGTGGATTCTCATCTCCCCATTCAGTGCTTTGGACTTCAACTGGGAAGTTTCACCTAATGTGAGATGCATCAGCAGGAACCCCCACCCCCACCCTCCGCAACTGTCTTTGGGTGGAAGAAAGGAAGACATATATACAGTATTGTAGAGGAAAATTAATGTGTAAGATGCAAAATTAAAAGTGTGTTGCATGATAATGAGTTACAGATGGATCCTGAGTCTGGAAAGGGCGAAATACCTCATTTGAGAAGTATATGACTAATGATTTGAAAACCAATTTGAAGGAGTGTTTAACGTACAGACAGGACAAAACAGATAGGAAAAAAAACACACCTCATCCACTACTTCACTATACAATTCTCAGACAGAGTCCAATGGAACCATTTAGCACTTTCCCACATGCAGATCTTGGTGACGCAAGCAATACCTAGAACAGGGATCACCAACATGATGCCCACCAAGTGTTTTTAGGAAGTGGGTGAGGCCAGGTAGGGCTTTTTTCCAGCAAGGCTTTTGACTGACTGTGCAGATTATTTTCAATGTAGCTTTGGCAGCAGCTGCCACCACAGCACAAGGATCTGCACTGCGCTACTGAAGTTAAGCTGTGGCAATCATTTTGTGGCTGGCTCCGCCTCCTGAGGCAGCCATTTTGTGGCAGCCACTTTGTTACTGCATCTACCATGCCGTGTCAGAATCCCAAATGTGCCCGCAAGCTCAAAAAGGGTGGGGACCCCAGGCTTAGAAGCTAATACCAACAAGAGGGTTCTATATTGCATCATGGACACAGTGTGAATTATGCAGGTTTATGAGTAGCATTTGCATTCCAGAATACATTCAAGCACATCTTGAGAAAGCAGCTCTTACAAGAAGCAACCTGCCCTACTCACCTGTGTCTCTCCAAGCATAGACGTGAGATAAGAATAAGGGTTGGATTGGTGGATCTAGTGCAGCGTTCTGTTTCCAAAAGCAGTCAGTGACCAGTAGGCTACTCTTACTGCAGAGCAATCCTGCTTGGGCGTGAAGAATGTCTTCTGTTGCAGTCAAAACAATCTTCCCACCCTCTTCCTTGCCTTATATATAAAACATCCATCTGTACCCACCTTGACACAAACCTTTCTCCCTCAGTCCACAAACTTATCTCTCCTTTCTGTCTTTACACAGCTACTCCATTTTGAGTGTGTTTTGCACAGGAGCAGGTGGTATTATCAGATTTAAGTCCATATCCCATGGTGCACACCTGGATCACACTATGGAATCTTCTGAATTATGGTGCAGCAGATCATACAGGCCAAAATGACTACCAGATGCCTTGCTCATAATCATACTACACAGAAGACTTTTAAGTTATTTTAGGAGAAGCACAGGCAGTAAACAAAACTGTAATTCTTTGCCTTTGGGACAATGTTACCATCTTCGTCATCAGCTAAAAGTATAAGATTTGGAAATCAGATGACTACAAGACTTCAGATGACACGTGTTAGGAAAGACCTTATCCTGCCTGGTGATGTGCTGCCAATCAGAGGAGACAATACTAAGCAATGGTTTCACTCGACATATGTTCCAAGTTAGCATTTGCTTACCTCAGGTATGAAGATCTCTCTTTTCTTGGTCACAACTATTTATAACATCGGATTAAAAACATGTCCAACCAGGCTGGTTTATCTGATGTATTAGGTAGACCTAGGATCAGAGAAATTGCAAAAGACAGTCAAGAAGAGAAGATGCTATTTATGGGAACCGTAAGCTTACAGGAATATTCTATCTTTTCCTAGTCTATCATGATTATGGAACAAAATTTTATAACGATACCAGAAATTATTAGCCGTTCAGAAGCATTTCATATTTTCCCAAACAGTCTATAAAAGTTACGTGGAGAATCTCTACATTGGAAACGAGATGCTTGCGAGGTGATATGATTGCCACCTTCCAATACCTAAATGGATGCCATGCAAAGGATGAGGCGGATATGTTTTCAGTCATGTTGGATGGCAGGGCTTGGACTAATGGATATAAACTACAGCTAAGGAGGTTTTGTCTAAATTTGAGGAAGAGCTTCTGATAGTGAGGTGTGTTTGACACTGGAACAGTCTCCCTCGTGATGTGGTGGATTCTTCATTGTTGGAGGTTTTTAAGTACCGTATCAACTGGATGCTTACTTGCAATGGGCAGGGCTTGGCCTAGATGACCCTGGTGATCCCTTCTAATAAATAAATAAAAATGACAAAGTGGGAGGGGACAGGAGAGGAGAGAATGACATCAAGGCCTTCTTCCCAGCACCAGTTCTGCAGAGAAGCTAACAACTAAAAGATGAATACTGGTGAAACTATTATTTTAATAGCTGCCTTGGATCACTACAGATGTTGCATTTGAGGATTCGGACAGTAACTTGACCCTTTTTGGAAATAGTTTCCATTTTTGATGTTTGCCCACCTTCTTTCAATCTCTTTTTGGTCTCCTTATTTTATTGTTGTCTTTTTGTCACAAGCCAAATATTATTCGTATCAAGACAGTTTCATTGGTGAGGAAAAGAAAATTGTAACAGAGCCCTACAGTAGAACGTTACATCTCTCTTTGTGTTTGGATTGGAATAGCACAAGTGGCCCAGAATTTTGAAAAACTTTCGCTGATTTTATTGAGGTGTTGGATCATTAGCGAAGGAGGGTGTTTGTGCTGCAAAACACATATTTTCATCTCTGCCAGTGGTTTCTATTGACTAGATGTGAGATGAGGAAACTTAAAAAAACTCAAATGAGAGCCAGTGTGGTGTAATGGTTAAGAGAGTCTGGGAGACCCAGGTTCAAATCCCCACTTGTGCCACCGACGTTTGCTGGGTGACCTAGTGCCAGCCACACTCTCTCAGCCTAACCTACCCCACATGTTCGTGGTGAGGATAAAACGGAGGAGAGGAGAAAGATATAAGCTGCTTTGGGTCCCCATTGTGGAGAAAGGCGGGGTACAAATGAATTAAATATTACTCGATACATGATGGGCCAAATTCATTTGGAATCACAGAGCTGGAAGGGGCCTTATAGGACATCAAGCTCAAAACCCTTCCTTACTCAAAGCAGGAAATGAAAACTACCGTATCCCTGACAGGTGGCTGTCCAGTCTTAAAGATCTCCACGGAGGAAGACAGCTTTCTACAGGTGACAGATTCCTTTGTCAGGCTGCTATTACTGTTAGGAAGTTATTGTGAGTGGTCATCTGTGCATTCACACTGATGGGCTTCGTGCCTGCGCAGAGCAACAATTCAGAGACCTTTACACCTAGCTTTTAGGCGCAAAACCTCCCTCACTCAGACACACAGACTCATATGCCCCAAAGGGAGGAGACATGCCTTTACCACTTAGTTTCCTTCCATCTGCTGGATCACTGTGGTTCAGAGCATTTTTTTTTTTTTGGTTATGTTGTTAAAACAAAAGTCTGTCTTCACTATAGTTTTCTCTTAGGGTTAGTTATAGTGTATATAGTTGTAAATAGTTGGCTTCTCCATTTCATAACATGGGTACTCTGCACCTATGGTAGCTCTGAACACTACTCAGAACAACAGCTACAGGTAAGCAACCTGATACGTGCTTTTAAAAATGATGTACAAAATTTGTATCCTGCCTTTCTGCCCTCTCAAGGGCAGCTAACAATTTAAAACGTACATGATAAAATCACATTTTAAACCATTAAATCAATCCCCCCCCCAACACACATCATTAAAACAATTAAAAACCAAGTTAAAATACATACCTAAAAACAGCAATTAAAACATTGGCTAGGAAGGAGGGATCACTGAGGGAATGCCAGACAAAAAATAAATCTTCACCCACTGGCAGAAGACGGCAACAAAAGGGATCTCCCTAGAGAGAGAGAGTTCCAGAGCTTTGGTGCCATGACCAAGAAGGCCCTTTCCCGGGTTGCCACTCGCCTCATCTCAGAAGGCATGGCAACCAAAGCAGGGCCCCCAAAGATGAACATACTGGTTGGGCAAGTTCATAAGGGAGTAGGCAGTACTTCAGGTATGTTGGCCCCAAACCAAATACGGTTTTGAAAGTCAAGACCAGCACCTTTCTCCTAACGTTCTCCTGAAATCTACCCTCCAGTAACTTAAACTCGTCAAACCTATTGTTGCCCACTGGATCACCATAGAACGAACATTTACACTGCCAAGTTCTGCTTCACAATACAAACCAGGGTGTGTATGAAACCTGCCATGCGACAAGAATTCATGGCAACAACCTTTTTGTTCAGGGCAATGTGTTTCATTTTGGAGAGAGCTGGTCAGAGACAATTTTTGTGTGCCCCATTCATAGCACTTGGCAGAAAACACAAGAAACCATACAGATGTAAAATAATTAACCATAACTCAAAAGTCTTCCATTCACTAGCATGTGGGAGGGAATTATTATTGCATAATTTTGGAAGAGCACCTTTACTCTCACTACAGTCCGTGGATGAAGACACTGTGTTTATTTAATCTAGGATTTGGATTTTTCACACATAATTTTGTTCAAATATGTCAAAAACATTTTCTTTGGCACCTGCAATGAAAACATACTAATGGGTTTGACGTCATAGCTCATGCTTACTCCCTCCCGCCTTCAAATCTTGGCATCCAACAATTTCTGTGAAGGTAAGGCCAATTTTGATTTTAGGTATATGGACGGGCCATAAAGAAGGGCTTGAGGGAAGAAATCGGGAGAGAGAAGGAGCAAGAGTCAGTTAGCCAGGGAGATATTTAGTACATGAAGTTACAATGGTCTCTCTGTAACTCTATCAACTAAAGGCATAAAGCTGTTGCAGGGTTACTCTAGACTGCCAGATGACTGCCACACTGACCTCAGGGCTGATCCAAACGTTCACTCACCTGAAGTGACAGTCCTTCAGTTTTTACCGAAGGAGCTGCAAATTTAAATACCCCCCCATTTATGAAAATCACATGCCACATCAAATTGTAACCTCTCTGCCAGAAGACTTAAAACTAGCTGTCTCCTTGAGGCACTAAATTCTTGTTTTAATCGGAGGAGCAATTTGCATATGGATATAGTGCCTCTCCCTATGTGAAAGCTGGGGAGGGGGCTACACCCCTGTGAGAGGACTCGACCAGTTAAGATAGTAGATTTTGAGTCATCTCTTTTCAAACCACATCACCGTGCTGACATGTTGCCATCACAAAGACACTTAGTGCATCTCAGGACAGAAGGGAGTGTACTAAACCAAATTTGAATGATCGTATTGTATCATGTTAAATACTTGCTGTACCCATTTCCCCTTTCAGTCCTTATGCCTAGAACCCTTCCCTGAATACTTATGTGGTGTCCTCTGTCTTCCCCCCCCCCCCAAATATCTCCACAATACCTAGTTTTTTGCTGAAGTCTTTGGTACTTACCCACAGTGGTAATAAAATCTATTAAATCTAACTTTATTTGCTACCATTCATTCTCTATTAATGTTACTTCTCTCCTTCCTTGTTTCTGCTACTTTATTATCCCTTGCCTCCCAAGTCCCCCCAGTACTAAAAAAATAAATTGATAATAGCAGCGTCGACATTTGTTGGGTAGCTACATCAGTGCAAACCCCTGAAGGTAAATTGCTGCCCTTACACAAAACAGGATTTACCACAGTGTTTATTTACTCTGACAGATTATCAGATTGATCTCTGCTGCTAAATCCCGCACTGATTACATTACAAGCTTTCACTGGTGTAAGTGTATAATCATACTACTTAACATTTATATAGTGCTTTAGAGTATTCAAAGGCTTCACATATACCATCTCTATACAATGAGGATTAGTAAACAGTTCTTTCTGTTGCTCATCTATTTTTCACCAGGCATTTACCTCCCTGGCAATAAACGCCTAACTTTGGATAATCTGAAATTCTTGCTATGCCCTCACAGAGCTACAATTTTAGGATTCCTTTTTGTGGTATGAAAGGACCTGTATATACAGATGGGCTTCCTTATATTGTATCTATTCATCCATGCTGCCCCCACCCAATATCTACGAGTGTAGATAAATGGTTACAGCATACATGCACACAAATCCATGCATATAAGCTTTGTAAACATAACTGGGATCCTGTAGCATTCCCAGGGACATGTACAGAGCCTTCATGTGTACAATGAATGCACACACTCTCAGCAGAAATCTATCTATGTGTAGATTAGGGATTTGTGCTTGGATATATCCAGTCTGAACATATACCTGAAAAATACCTTATCGGTATCCGGAGCTGTATTGGAGATTCTTAAGAATACCAGTAACTAGGCATTTTAAGGATCCAAGGACTCATTCTCCCCTACCAACAGGTTTTTCAGGAAACAGGAAGGTGGTTCCTGGCTGATGCAAGTCTTGCCCATAGGGTTGCCAACCTCCAGGTACTAGCTGGAGATCTCCTGCTATTACAACTGATCTCCAGCTGATAGAAATCAAGGCACCTCAAGAAAATAACCACTTTGGCAATTGGACTCTATGGCATTGAAGTCCCTCCCCAAACCCCGCCCCCTCAGGCTCCATCCCCAAAACATTCCGCTGGTAGCAAAGAGGGACTTGGCAACCCTATGCCCATCGTAGGGAAGCAGCTCCCAGCCAGCTTGAGAAAGGTGCAAGGCCCATCAAACCTGTGGGTCTGGTGGCCACCTTGTCCCTTCCTCACTCCTTTGCACGGGTGGGGCCTCTTTCCAGGGCGATTTTTTCCTTGCAGTCCACACCCCTGCAACTAGGATGGCTGGAGGCTCCTTGTTCAGGGGCCCGTAGAATCATAGAGTTGGAAGGGACCACCAGGGTCATCGAGTCCAACTCCTTGATCCCATTTGCTGGAAACTTGGGGAGGGAGGGTGTCTTTAGTGGGCACACAGCACTAGCTCTCCTGCAATTCTGGTATCATATGGCTGAAAAAGAACCACGCCAGCCTTCCTCTCCCAAAAGTCCCTCATACGGAATAATGGAACCCGAATAATTCCAGAATCCCAGAAAAAACCAAACCCTGAAATGGTACTGGGGGACCCAAACACAATCAAATTATGGTATTTATGCTCTCCCAAAATCTGGATGATGCTTTTTTCCCCCAAGTCAACAGATCTTGGAAACTGAGCAGGGTTGGCCCTGGATAGTACTTGGATGGGAAACCACCAAGGAAGAAGAAAAAGAAGAGTTGGTTTTTATAACCCGCTTTTCTCTACCTTTAAGGAGTCTCAAAGCGGCTTACAATCACCTTCCCTTCCCCTCCCCACAACAGACACCTTGTAAGATAGGTGGGGCTGAGAGAGTTCTGAGAGAATGTGACTAGCCCAAGGTCACCGAGCAGGCTTCATGTTGAGGAGTGGGGAAACCAACAACCCAGTTCACCAGAGTCCACCACTCATGTGGAGGAGAGGGGAATCAAGCCCAGTTCTCCAGATTAGAGTCCACCACTCTTAACCACTACACCATGCTGGGGTTGTTACGCAGAGGCAGGCAATGGCAACCATCTCTGAACATCTCTTGCCTTGAAAACCCTACAGGATTGCTGTAAGTCAGCTGTGACTTGATGGCACTTTCCACCACCACCACATCCCTAGTGCAGACATTAAGGGATGGGACTAGCTGGCACCAGCCCACTCCCCTGCCACCCAGGAATGACTGAACAAGGCAAGCTGTTTTTTAAGTTTCCTTGAGTACCAAGAGTGTTCTTTCTGGGGGCATGACCACTGATATAAAACATTGTTTTAAATCATGTGATCTGCCTTGAGACTCAAACGAAAAAGGTGGGCTATAACAGAATAAATAAATAAGCAAAGGCCTCAAAAGGTATACACAGACTTTGACACAGCATCTTTTGAGGGATGATTCAAGATTCTTTTCTGTTGGGGTGAATATTTTGTGGCAGTTTGGCTTTAAAATGTGGTTGTTGTTTTTTAGTTTTTCTCACATTTTATGTTAACATTTGGTATAAGTGTGCTACCAGCTGTGACATCTACAGTTATTCGTCTAAAACATGGTATATAACATAAATTTTATTTCAAGCATCTTGTGTTTCATTGACCTTCTGAGATTATTGATTAATATTGATATTCCAGTTTTACAGGAGGGAATCTGAGGCTGAGCATAAAGGGCTGAATCCAGCGATCCACCAGTGAAAGACACGGACAGTTGCAAATTTTTCACCCTTTCCTTTTCCCCCCAACAGTCTCTTCTAACCCTAGGAAAGCTGATTCCCAGGGTTATGGAGGCTGCATGGCCCATAGCCATATGCGTCAGTGGGCTACAGTTAGGAGGGAGAGTGAGGTGAAGGTACATTTCCTGCCTTTTCTATCAGCAGATTGCTGGGCTGAGAGAAAAGTGACAAAGATCCATATTCCTTGTGTGAGCTGATTACTGGATTTGACCCAGTGACTCCTAGCAAGTCTGTGGGTGAACTTGCCATGTTCAAGTCCTTTTGTTTATCCAGTAGAACACAGAGAAACTACATGAAGGATCTACTTAAGACTCCAAAACAATCATTCTTTTTCTGCTGGACATATTGCACTAAAAAAAAATCCTCACAGAGGTAGGTACACATGAAGCTGCTGCCTTATAGTGAATCAGATGACTTGGTCCAGGTCAGTATTGCCTAAGACTCATAGTGACTCTCCAAAATCTCAAGAAGTCTCTGTCATTACTTACTCGGTGCGTGTGTGTAAATGCCATGTTCAAGTCATTTCCGACTTATGGTGATCCATAATGACCTCCATTGCTAGGAAAAGTTGAGGGCAGCAGGAAAAAAGGAAGACCCAACAAGAGATGGATTGACTCAATAAAGGAAGCCACAGCCTTCAATTTGCAAGATCTGAACAAGGCTGTCAAAGATAGGACATTTTGGAGGACTTTCATTCATAGGGTCGCCATGAGTCGGAAGCAACTTGACGGCACTTAACACACACACAATGACCTCCATAACAAATTAATGACCTCCAAAACATCACATCATTACCGGCCTTGCTGAGGTCTTGCAAACTGAGGGCCATGGCTTCTTTGATTGAGTCAATCTATCTCATGTTGGGTCTTCATTTCTTTTCCTGCTGCCTTCAACTTTTCCTAGCATTATGTCTTTTCCAGATATTCTTGTCTTTTCATAATGTCACCAAAGTACAGTAGCCTCAGCTTAGAAAAAGAAGAAAAAGAAGAAGAGTTGGTTTTTATATGCCGACTTTCTCTACCACTTAGTCATTTTAGGTTTTAGAGAGAGTTCAGGCTTGATGTGATCCATAATCCAGTTATTTGCCTTTTTGGTGGTCCACGATATTCGTAAAACATTTCAAATGAATCAATTTTCTTCCTGTCAGCTTTCTTCACATCACTTACCACCTGATGACTTTTTAACCGGAGATGCTGGAGATTGAGCCTGGGAGTTTCAGCATGCCATGCAGATGCCCTACCAGTGAGCCTCCCTCCCTCCCAACTGGCAATAGAATTATTCCCTACTAATGAACAACTTGATTAGAAAGAAGGTACACAATGTGATGTGTCCTACTTTAACAGATCACACATACACAGAAAACTTGACTCTCGTGTGTTTTTCCAGTCCAGGATGTACCTGCCTGCTGAATGATGGGCATTACAGGACTGTGTATATTCTACAGTATTGTTTTCTAAACTTCTGATACCTGGGGCACAATTTCTTTCCAGGAATAAAACTTCAGGAAACACTTCGCTCTTCTCTTCTATGAAGATAGAGCATTTTCCCACACCCCGCAGTGGCGACTTCTCTGCCTCTTTGTCCAACCAATCAGGACTCAGGAGGGGGACCATGCTATGCAGAAAATGGCAAAACTTCTGTGAGTCTCCTGTGCCAGTTCGGCTCTAGTGTGGGTATCATATGTTCTCCTTCTTTACAGGAATAAAGCAGGGATTAATGCTTGGATGAGAGTTCCCCAGTCCAAAAGACATGAAGGAAAGAACATATCCAGCATGGAGAGGTAATTTTCCAAAGTGCATTTCAACCCCTCCTGTGGCGTACTAGTATGATCCAGCGCACAGTATCACTATTTGACAGGCATAAACTGATAATATGTAACAAATGGGAAATCTAATCTCTTGAGTGGGCAGGAAAGCCCAGAACTATCCATTTCACAGAACTAGGATTAGCAGGCACAATTAAACCTAGCAGTAAATGTCTTGCCCTCTGAGGAATGCTATTTTGAGAAAGTTTGGTCATTCTCATTTCTTTCTTTGCTTCTTGCTTCCAGATAAATTAAGGTTAAACAGCATTGCCAGTTTTCTGATTCTGTTGCAGCCTTCCATATATGGCATTTTATCAGACCCAAGAACCAAGCAAATGCACATAGCGTGGATTACATGTTCTAAAATGTCTTTGCAGAGAAATCCCCATGAAGCCCATAAACAGTAATGACTCAGGCCCCCCTCCCAACACACACCTAGTGGCGTGGGAGCTGTGTCACGGTCTCTGACATAATTATGGTATTTTGTGTACATGTGCAGAATTAATTCCATGTAGAGCTTGAACACAACATACAAACTGAACCACAAACTGCAGAGGTTTGTGTAATGAAAAGCCTGGCAACAGCTTGCAAAATGCAAATGTCCTTAGAACAGGCTGTCTGAATTCTTTCAAGAGCTAACTAACTTACCCTGGTCTTGTCCTTGAAGGAAGAAGAACAGAGTCATTCTTCACTGTCTGCCAGAAAGGTGTATCTGAAATTACCCTTCCTGATTCAGCTGCCAGCTGCTCATATCTCAAGAGCAGAAAAGTCCTGCTATCCTCAAACCTTGAGAAGGTCTACTCAAAGACCTCAAGGCTATAAGTGCAGTAAGCTTCTTGCTTTCTATAACCTTGCTGAAGGCTATGTTTCCTACTGACCAGATGGTTACATGTTACAATGTGAGCAATAATTGTGTTTTATGATTTATATAGTTATATATTGTAATTTCTAAATAGTCTCATTTAATGCGTATTGTACTGAAGATGAGAATGGTATGAAAATTGAGTATATGGAGTGATCATGGAGCTCAGAAATGATTGTTTATACTTTAAGCAAAATAGACTGAAAGGAAAGGAAGCCCATATTTGGTCATGGGGAGAAGCTAATAACCTGAACAGCTGCAACTGTACATTATTGCACTGCTCATGTTATCTGAAAGTGGGGAGGAAGATATCCCTCCTGATGGTAAAATCAACACTCTTAATGAGTCTGAAACAGTATAAATACTGCCACAGTAAGCCCAGAGAATCAGAACCTTCCAAAAGCTCTCAAGAAAAGGCTGACTGGTATGTATGGCTTAAATACATTACTCTAGACTTTATGAATTAGATACTTTGAACTGAATCAGAATAATTTGACTGTTATATTTTAGAAGTTGGATTTTGAAACTGAATAAGTATGTAAGACTTGCTTGCTTTTACTTCATACATTGTAAATACATACATTGTACATTGACAAGAGTTTTTATAGAAGTGTTAAAGACTTGATAATCTGCATTTACACATATTTTACTATAAGTATATCAATAAAAAGACTTGCTTTTTAAAAGTAGGTAAAGTTGTTGAGTCTTGCTTACTCGATGACTGGCTGAATAAGATAACTTCACTTCTCAGTAAGTGATACATTCTAAGAGCCTGTCATCTGAACAGCATGACCCGCTTCAGTTGATTCACCATGGTGAAATCCCACACCAAGGGGAATATGTCTGCACAGAGGCCACATGGTCTGTTCCATCAGATCAGTCTCCCACTGAGAGGTTGGGGTTCTTGATGTGAGCTGAAGGGGGGGGGGCTTGGGTTCATTTTAATCATCAGCAGATGCCTGCAATATTAAACCTGGAGGAGAGCCTGGAGGTGACCATGAGAGTAGCGGGAAAGTACTGGCCTTCAATTGGACAACTCCAGGTTGGGAAATGCCTGGAAATTTTGGGGTAAAACGTGGAGAGGGCAGAGTTTGGGGAGGGGAGGGACATCAGTGCAGTACGGTGCCACACAGCCTACCTTCCAAAGCAGCCATTCTCTCCAAGGGAACTGAGCTCCATAGGCTCAGGATTGGCAACCCTGAGCAGCCAATCAGGTTATTGGAGGGAGATGAGGAAGATTTTGCTGGCAGCAAATCAGCAGCTGCTGCGTTCCATCTGAGCTGTCTCTCTTCTTCTCCTTGCAGGTACTTGAAGCCTGGATGAGTCCATGGGCACGAGCAAAAGGAATCTGGGTCTGTATTAGGCAGCCTTGTCCTTCATGACCAGCCCAGGATCTGTTGTGCATGTATGTTGGGGTGTTTGTTCTTTAATTGTATTATTTGGGGAATTAAATTTTGGCATTTTTCTGGGAGCCACTTCGGGTCCCTTTGGGGAGAAGAGTGGCATACAAATGTCATAAATCAATAAAATAAAGAAACCATGCAGTTCTGAAGGCTTCATTCCTTCTGAAGACTTACAGGAATTTATGTTTATGTTTGGTAGCCCACATAGCATCCCAAAATTTTATCCCCCTCCAGGAACAGCATAGGGGTCAAAATGGGAGACTGTAGTGGAAATGTGACCCCTTTCCCCAAAACATCTGTGCCCTTAGGGTTTTCAAATGTCAGGTTGGATACAGGCCAGTGACTTCCAGAGAGTCTACAGCTGAACCAGTATATGGAATCAATGCCTATATTTGCATTTCACAGCTTATTCAACTCTGGTTTCAGAGTTATATGGGGGCATCTACAACATAGTCCCGTGAAACAGAAAGCCAATGACATTTTAGGCTATAGCATTAAACTGACACACTCCAAGTATTCTTGGCAGATGTTATTTAACACAAAAATATATATACAGAATCGATTTTATGGCAAAATACTGTCCACTGAAGTCTCTATAGGCCATTATGATCCCCAGTCACAAAAAACCAATTTAACAGAAATGTCCTCAGTTCAGTATGGAAGTTAGGCTTGGACTTTGACTGCTCTCCAAGAGAATTCTACGACAAGGGGTCAGGCACTGGGATTGCCTACGTACAACCCTTCATAATATTAAAATCTCTGAGCTGATCCCTGCTCAGCCACGAATCTCTCCGAGTGCCTTTCAGCCAGTCACTCTCCATCAACCCAATCTACCTCACAGGATTGTTGTCAGGATAAATTGAGAGATGAGGCAACACTGCATGCTGCCTGTAGCTCATTGGAAAAAGGGCAGGCAGTCGGGCAGAAAGAACGACATCAATAAGGGACTTGGAGGAAGAGTCCTGAACGTTGAAGGCTTTATAGTTCAAAATCTGAATTATGCCTGGAAAGCTATCGGATGTCAACACAGAAACCACAGCAGTGTTGTTGTTGTGAGGATAACATGGAGGAGGGGAAACTGATGTTGAAAACAGTTTGAGTCTCCACTGGGGAGAAATGCAGGGCATAAATATCTAAAACAAATAACAAATAAACTATCCCGGGCCACTCTTGCTTGTTTAATAGGAACAAGCACTTACTGCCGCATTTGATATACAAAGGATGGGAAAATTAGATTCATTTTCACAGAGCTCAAAATAAGATGAATTTTGACACACTCAAAAAAACCCTGAGTTTGCATTAAGACATCTTGCTTAAGGGCAAAAAAGGGGGAAATGTGCAGGCATCCAGCTTGCTGATGGACGTTTACTCCTTCCCCCACACACTGAGAATGACAGTTAAAACTGAACCCCAATTGTCCATGACATACCAATGCAGGTGTGCAGATTAAATAGCCCTGTTCACAAGGGCATGCATGGTTTCTCTGATCCTGGAAATGATATAATCTGAGAGCTATGATCAGGGCGCCATTACTGTTTGAACTATTTATGGTTTTAATTATCCATATGGTACTTATGATTTTAATTGTAACAATTTTATGCTGTTAGCTGCCCTGAGCCTGGCTTTAGTCCGGAATGGCGGGATCAAAATATAATAAATAAATATGTTACAGTGAATGCATGAACAAGCCATGTACAGTGTACACTTGATTTTTCTTTATATGCATGCTGAGTAATTCTCACTTTACATTCAATGCATGGACAGCTCAACATGTGATTAAAAACCCTCATTTATCCATGTGCTGGTCCCCAGTTTCATTTATAAATTTAACCCAAATTGGCTCCTTTTTTTTTTTTTTTTTTACAAACAGATGTAAGCATGCGCAGGCAGGATGTACCCTGTGAACACTAACCAGAATTCAAAACCTGGATTAAACCCTGGTTTAGGATTCCAGATAATTGGAGAGAGGACTAACTCTTCCAGATAATGGGAGAGGGGACTAATTCCAGATAATGGGAGAGGGGTTAACCCACATGCCTACATCCACGCGTCATGAGTAACTGGAGCTAGTTTTTAACCGCAGTTTTCCATGTGAGAAGGGAAAGGGGGTACAACCATGAAATACGACTTGTACCAACCTAGCAACAAGCCAAGTTCTTGCAGTTTTTTTACTATCTGCAGTTAAGTGAGATTTTTAACACAGAGTTAGCTATTTACAGTGCAATCCTAAACAGAGTCGCACCCTTCTAATCTCACGGATTACAATGAATTTCGAAGGGTGTAACTATGCTGAGTCTCTTAGAACTTTATGTCTGGCATTTAACATGTTTCTAGCTGAATAATAAAGTTATTATTATGCAACAATGACAACAACATTACTGCAGTAAAACCCATAAAGCCACATTATAACAAATTCTCAAATATATGCAAACAAGAATGAAAAGCAACAATGCTCTACTTTAAAGAATCCTAGTTAAATAAAAGTTTTCTGAAAGCCAGCAAGGAGGACAGCAGATGAACTTCCTTGGACAGGGAATTCCACAGCTGGGGCACCACTGTTAAGGTGGCTCTCTATAGCCACAGCAGCCTGTCAGGAAACTTACACAAAAGCCTTGTGCGTAGATTCACTAACACATACTTGTGATATCAGTGCATCATGCCGAGGAGGAGGAGGAGTAGAACAAGAGCTGGTTTTTATATGCTGGTTTAATGTACCTTTTAAGGGAGAATCAAACCGGCTTACAATCTCCTTCCCTTCCCCTCCCCACAACAGACACCTTGAGGTAGGTGAGGCTGAGAGAACTCTAAGAGAACTGTGACCAGCCCAAGGTCACCCATCTGGCTTCACGTGTAGGAGTGGGGAAACCAACCCAATTCACCAGATCAGAGTCTGCCCCTCATGTGGAGGAGTGGGGAACCAAACCAGGTTCTCCAGATTAGAGTCCACCGCTCTTGACCACTATACCACGCTGGCTCTCCAGCACAGGGGGCAGCACAGCCCAAGCAGCACCCACGTCAAGATCGATTAGAGAGCTTAGCTGGAATTATTTGTTATACTTCTCAAGGCAGCAGTGAGGCCAGCAGCGCAATCCTATGCAGAAAGGCTCCAGTCCACGCTCACTGAAATCCCAGGCAGAGGAACTCTTTCCTGGTTCTTCCTTTATAAATGATGGCACAGCCTTGCCTCAGGGAGCTGTGGAGTGTTTGTGGTGTAGTTAAAGAGCAGTGGTTTGGGGCGGCGGACTCTTATCTGGAGAACTGAGTTTGATTCCCCACTCTTCCACATGAGTAGCGGATGCTCACCTGGTGAACTGGATTTGTTTCCCCACCTCTGCACATGAAGCCAGCTGGGTGACCCTGGGCTAGTCACAGTTCTCTTAGAGCTCTCTCAGCCCCACCTACTTCACAGGGTGTCTATTGTGGGGAGGGGAAGGGAAGGCGATTGTAAGCCAGTTTGATTCTCCCTTAAGTGGCGTAGAAAGTCGGCATATAAAAACCAACTCTTCTTTTTCTTCTTAAGTGTGTGTGTGTTTTTGGGGGCGGGGGGTTTCTCATACAACCCATGCCATTTGAAGGCAATCACAACTTCATTCTTTCAACAGTTTGGGCTGGCGATGAAAAATACAAACACCACCTTTAGTGGTTAGAGCGTCAGACTAGGATCTGGGAAACCCATGTTTGAATCCCCACTCCGTCACGGAAGCTCGCTGGGTGACTTGGGCCAGTCACACACTCTCAGCCTAACCTTACCTCGCCGGGTTGTTGTGAGATTAAAAGGAATGAGAGAAGAACGTAACCCACTTTGGGGGTCCCCCACTGGGGAGAAAAGCGGGGAATAAACAACGTAAACAAATGTGTTTGTATCCAACCCTTTCTCTAAAGAACTCAAAACAGCATCTACGGCAGCCATCCCATTTATGTTCATGGCAACGCCATGATGTAGCTTAGGCTGAGAGTGACCTGCCCAGAATCAGCTACTGAATTTTCATGGATGAGCATGACTCCTGAGTTGAAATTTAACACTCTTCCCACCAACTATATCACATTGTCTCTCAGTTCCAAAGGGTGCACATATGTATTGTTCACTGACCACTCACCTCCGTGTGCATATATTACTCAGCACAATAAACAAAAGCCGTGTCTGAGAAAAGATCAGAACTCTTGTGTATTTTTAAAGAGACAAAGAACAAATGGTAGATGTCTATGACCTTCACTACTGATGCAGTTTGCACATGTTTTTTCTTGGCCCCAAAATATTTCCTTCTAAGTAAATCATAAACCAGAATTTGTCTTTGAGGTTTCTCCTACTATAACACACACTATGCTCTGGGGTATCCTTAGGGCAACTGATGTGTGGGGAGGAATCTGGCTAACTTTGCCTTAGGGGAAGCAGCTGCTCAACCTGATATTTATGCCCCTTCAAGGTTCAGAAACAAAACTACATTTTTGAAGAACCTAGGACTTTATGTATGTGTAAAACCAAATTGCTTCACCATATGCCATTCTTCACATATCTGTCATTCACAAAGCTCTTCATATTACTGATCTAAAGGACCTTCCCTATTAACCACACTACCCAAGGAAGAGAAGTATAATTTATCCATTTACTTCATTTATATGATGCCTTTCTCTCCCCGTGGAGCAGAGTAGTAAGCTGCAGTACTGCAGTCCAAGCTCTGCTCACGACCTGAGTTCGATCCCAACGGAAGTTGGTTTCGGGTAGCCGGCTCAAGGTTGACTCAGCCTTCCATCATTTCGAGGTCGATCAAATGAGTACCCAGCTTGCTGGGGGTAAAGGGAAGATGACTGGGGAAGGCACTGGCAAACCACCCCATAAACAAAGTCTGCCTAGGAAACGTCAGGATGTGACATCACCCCATGGGTCAGGAATGCCCCGGTGATTGCACAGGGGACCTTTACCTTTATTCCCCTCTCCAATGGGGACTCAAAGTGGCTGACATTGTTCTCCTCTCCTCCATTTTACCTTCACAACAACCCTGTGAGGCAGTTTAGGCTGAGAGTATGACTGGCTCGAGATCACCCAGCACAGTAGGGATCTGAATCTGGATCTCTCAGATCCTAGCCTGACACTTGAATCGCTATAATAAACTGGTTGTCTGATGGGCTGTATCACCAAATTTCTCTCGTGATGGTTCTGCTGTCCCCTCTACTTTGCCTGCCCTGTCTCTCGTGATGTCCCTGGCTGATCTGCTCTGATATCACAACTGATGTGTTTTGCATTAAGCCAAAGCTGCAAGGCCTGGCCACTGACTCAGCTATGACATCACACAAGGCTATGCATGACCCTAGGCATCAGGGAACCTTTTGCTTTAAATTCCAAAACCCACTGACTGCTTTAAGCTAAATTAAACAGTGTAGGAAAATATTTACAGTAATAGGTTTCTAATGAACCCTTTGCTAGTGTAGCTCAATTTAGTGGCCTTGGAGCTTGTGAGAAGAAACTGATAAAGACACCCTTTACAGCTACAGTAGGATTAGCATGTACTGTCCTTTTGATGTGTGTGTTAAGTGCTGTCAAGTCACTTCCGACTTATGGCGACCCTATGAATCAGTGTCCTCCAAAATGTCCTGTATTTGACAGCCTTGCTCAGATCTTGCAAATTGAGGGCTGTGACTTCCTTTATTGAGTCAGTCCATCTCTTGTTGGGGCTTCCTCTTTGTCTGCTGTGCTCAATTTTTCCTAGCATGACTGTCTTTTCTAGTGACTCTTGTCTTCTCTTGTCCGTTTTCAAACCCATCCTTATGCAAGTAAGACTCAGATATAGTGACTTGCTCAATGCTACCCTGTGAATTGAAGGCTATCGTGGAACTGGAACCTAAAGGTGCTATCTTATGCATACTTATCATGGAGTAAGTCCCATTGAATACAGCAGGCCCTTAACCCACACAGGAATGCACCACAGGTTTCCCAAGTACACACTCAGCTACTCTAATTCATACCAGAGGAGCCTGAGTTCTGTAACTTTTCCAAACTCAATTTGCTGCCAAGTAAAACACAGATAAGGTAACCTGTCAGAGACTGAATAAACTGAATTCCTAGGGTTGCCAACTCTGGGTTGGAAAATTCCTGGAAATTTGGGGGTGCAGCTTAGGAAGAGTGGGGTTTGGGGAGAGGAGGGGTCTCAGCATAATGCCCTAGAGTCTGCCCTCCAAAGCAGCAATTTTCTCCTGGGGATATGATCTCTGTCATATTCCGGGAGATCTCTAGCTTCCACCTGGAGGATGGCAACCCTATGAGCACACACACCCCAAGCCAATAATTAACCATTTCAAAAGTTAACATACTGGATTCCATTACTGACTATAAGAGTTCCAGATCTGTGCAATGCTGATTTGCCATGACTCTCAGGAATACCAGCAACACAACTCTCCTCACCTCCACGATCAGCAGAAACAGGCTCAATGCAAGCTGTTTCTGCAATCTGGGCCTCTATTCCAACACTCGTTCCAGTGTTTTAACTCTGGACGTAGCTATTAAAGGCTGTTCTAATGACTCAGTCACGCACCACAAGCCAGCCCTCAAGCTATGAAGGTAAAGAGTGTTTTAAGTGCATGGGCTATGCTTGTTTCCTTTGCCAGCCTATATAAGGAAAGTGTTTTTGTTACTCCTCCTAAGGATTAAATAGGGGTGTAAATCAGAAAACTTGACTCATCCTATTAACCCAGCTGCTTTTTTCCCCTCTGTCTCTCAATCCTATTCTTGCTTTACCAAGACAAGCTATTGTTTAACAAGTTCTCTCAAGCATGATTGTGTAGCTTTTATTCATTACTGCAAATTGTGATGACTGCTATTAACGGTTTGCCTTCATGAATTACAGAAGTGTTATGGCAAGTTTGTGGACAGCAAAGGATCACAGAAGGGCTCCGTTTTATTAAGGAATAGACTCTCAAGTCTCTACTCAGGAACACACGTCTTGACCACCTCAGCCATTCAGCTATCTGCAACTTCTAGAGTGAATAGTAGCAGAAAGTATATTTCCAATGGCAAACTGTAAACAACTATTAAAGGGAAGTCTGGGAAGAATAGTTACTTCCAGAAATAGTTCACATTTTTCATGGGGAATGCAAGAAAAGACAAAAATTATAAGCAAACCTATTCATCTGTTGAAAGCACTTAGGGTGGTGCCTTCTACCAGACCATCTCGCCTAGCAATATCTCTGAACTTTACTCAACAAGCCTGCATACTTTCACTGACCAATATTGGGTAAGCAGCATAAAGAAGTTCATATCCTCGATTCGTGACTCTCACTTTTTCAGATCATCAGTGATTTTCACATTGATTTTCCAAAGATGAGTTCTCAGTGCAAAAAGACCCCAAAACACAGAAGGTGAAAAGCCCATAGTACATGAGACAATACCGCAATATAGGCAGTGAAATGCAGAATGAAGCTGCACCACTCTAATCCCATTGGATTCAATGGGCTCGGTAGAGTACAACTCTTGTTTTGGATTGCATGGTAAAAATAACAGGCAAGTTCCATACTAGGAACACAGACACACTATGCAGTATATTGATACATGTGAACATTTTAGGTTCACTGTGCCAGTTAACAGGCCAGGTAAATCCTCATCTGAGTAGAATTTCAAATCTACTGGATGACTGTCAGAATCTCTGTTAAGACAGCCACCTGTAATTTAGACTCTGTTCTCAGTCCTTTTAGGAGGAGGGCAGTGTACAGGTAAATAGCCATCTTTTAAAGTTTTCAACAAGCAAGTTATCAGGGAGCATGAAAAGCAAAACAGAAAAAGATGAACTTCATTTACAGTGCAATCCTAAACAGAGCTATACTCTTCTAAGTCCACTAAAGGCAATGAGCCTAAAAGGGCACAACTCTGCTTAAGATGGCACTATGAGTTCCCAGCAATATTTACTTCTTCTGTAAATGTATTAGCATATTTTAATTTTCTTAGGGGAAAAACAGCAAGAAAATATCATGCCTATTTTCCCAATAGTTAAAGAAAGTTTAACATAATTCTCTGTTGAACTATAAGACTATATTGTTAAAAATTGCAGTGGGGGTGGTTCAGATGAAGAAATGTTAAAAGATGCTTCTTTCTGTAATGTTATGTTTAACATAGAATTCACAGAAAAAGCACAGTGCTCTAAAACAAGGCCTGCCAGTTTCCTATGAACACAAAATTGATTTTTTGTTCAATGACATCGATTTTATTATATAGGTGTGTGTCTGTGTGTGTATGGTCAATTAGGTCTATTGAAGTACTTCTCATGAACGCCAGGGACTATGATCCAGCTAAAGTTAAGCACCTTTTAGTCCTACTGACATCAATGAAAGAATTAAGCAGGTGCTGAAATCTCACACTTTGAAATCCCTAGAGTTTAGAAGGGCTTAACTTCCAGAGGACTGATTTTAAAATTTTATTTTACCACTTCAGCGATCAAAAACATTTCCCCACTTTATCAACATGTAGCAACATTAAAAAAAAACACGACTTCAGATGCTTCTGTAAACAAGTGTTACCTTCCAATTCCCTGGGAAGTATTGCAGTAAAAGGACCAAGTTATACAACTGTCTAAAACCCAACTTTAGAAAGGGAAAAGCAACTACCTCCCGGTTCTGTTTTATTCGAAGACAGCCACAGAAAGGAGAAGCAGCTTCCCCAGAAAATGCAACGGCCAGTGTTTCCCCCCCACTCTGTGCAAACTCATCCATGCGTTCTCTGTATAGACGCACGCAGCCCCTTTTTTCAAAGTCACAAGCCCATGATGCTGCTGCGTTTAGATGCTTCTCCCTCGTATCCCCCCTCCCTCCGGTCTTTGCATGCAAACCCTTCAAAACTTTGAAATCAACCCACCCGTCCTTGCTTACAGGCATTTCCCAGACCGCTTCCCCGTTTTGATTCAGACAAGAAAGCGGAATTGGGGTCGTTTTGCGGTCTCTGGAGGGGGGGGGCTTCAGCAAGAGCTTGCAAGCAAAGCTGCAAGCGGAGCAAACGCGAGGCCCTCCATTACCAACGAGATGCTGCCGAAAAACCCCCAAGCCCACCTGCCCAAGAAAACCCAAACCGCATCAAAACGGAGACATTTATTCATGGAAGGTTTTGCCTTGGAGTGGCCACTCTATAGATGCCCATTTCCCCCCATCCGAATTCTCAAAACTCTGCCTGGGGGCTTATTGTTGAGTTTTGGGAATATGAATGGGGGGAAAGTGCATCTAAAGAGTGGCCACTCCAAGGCAAAATCTTCCATGGAAAAAGGCAGCTCGGAAAGGGGTATTCTGCGGGAGGGGGGCGAGAGGGGGGGTTCCCGAGAAACTCTCCACCCCGTCTCCTCCTCGCAGCATCCTTCCAAAACATCCCCGCGGCGACCTCCCCAAACGTCCAAGCCCCAGAAAGCACAGCCGGAGAAGAAGAAGAAACCCCACGAAACGAGGGCCAGTTATTCATGGAAGGTTTTGCCTTGGAGTTGCCACTCTTCAGATGCACTTCCCCCCCCCCATTCATATTCCCAAAACTCAACACTGAGCCCCCAGGCAGAGTTTTGAGAATTCGGATGGGGGGAAATGCGATTCTAGAGAGGGGCAAACCCAAGACAAAAAACTCCCGTGAACAAATGGCCCTCGAGGAGACGAACCGAACTGCTCCAAAAAACAAACCGATGCAACCACGCCACTTTGGCAGGGAGGGAAGAGATCTCCCCAGACCCGGGAGGGATGCTGCCCAAGGGAGGCGCACGGCGAAGTTAGACACAGCAACAAAGAGAGAGAGAGAGAGAGAGAGAGAGAGAGAGAGAGAGAGACCCCCGCCCAAGCCCCCGAGGCGAGGGCTTCAGGCCGGACAGATCTACGAGGCGCTCACCCAACGGAGGCTGCTGGAGCGAAGGGATCCGGATGGGACACCGAGAGAGAAAGAGGCTGGGGAGCGGCGGCTTTCTCCCTCTCGGGCTCCTTTCCCCAAAGCAGAGGTTGCAGATCTGCTGCAAAGCTCAGCGGAAGAGGCAGGCGCTGCAGCCCAGGCGGCCCAGAGCCTCCATCGGGAAGGGGGGCTTGTCGGGATGGCTGAACTCGCCAGCAATCCCCTTCTTTGGGCTCGCCCGGCCTCCGGGGCCCTCCTCTCCCCCCACCCCCGCCCCAGACAGACCCCGCCCCAAGCGGAAGCGGGGAGAGTCGGGCTGCAAAGTTTGGGCAGGGGAGGGAGGAGGCTCTCTCCGCCACCGCCACCCGGGCGGAGCGCCCGACCCCTGTTCAGCATCGCTGGGGCGGGGGGAAGTGAGGGGGTCCCGCTTTTGCTGTAGTTGCAAGCTCCCTTTTAAAACACACACACACACACACCCCACACTGGTCACAGCGGGATGTTTAGGGAAGAAAGTGGGGAGGCAGAGCGCCTGGGACAACCCGCCTTGCTGGGGAGAAGTGGTCTCTCTGGACAGCTCACTCTACAGATGCACATTTCCCCCATCTGAATTCCCCAAACTCTGCATGGCGGCTTATTGTTGAGTTTCGAGAATGTGGATGGGGGGGGAAAGTGCATCTAAAGAGTGGCAAAGCCAATGTAAAAGTGCATCTAAAGAGTGGCAAAGCCAATGCAAAAGTGCATCTAAAGAGTGGCAAAGCCAATGCAAAACCTTCCATGAATAAATGGCCATGCGCGCACACACCCTTTATCGCAACTGGAAGTAAATCCCACTGATAATTCCCAGTGGGTCGCCGTGTTAGTCAGCCTGCAGGAGTAGAAAAGGGCAAGAGTCTAGTAGCACCTTAAAGACGAACAAGAATATTTTCCGGTAGGGTGTGAGCTTTCGTGAGCCACAGCTCTGAAGAAGTGAGCTGTGGCATCTGAAGAAGTGAGCTGTGGCTCACGAAAGCTCACGCCCTACCAGAAAATATTCTTGTTCGTCTTTAAGGTG
The DNA here is from genome assembly GCF_029931775.1 of Euleptes europaea. NCBI lineage: Eukaryota > Metazoa > Chordata > Lepidosauria > Squamata > Sphaerodactylidae > Euleptes > Euleptes europaea. The sequence continues at coordinate 31,927,476 of NC_079323.1, forward strand.
CTACTGGACTCTTGCCCTTTTCTAAATCCCACTGAGTTCAATGGGACTTGCTCCTGTGTGGATGTGTGTGTCTCTTGTTCCCTCCCTTGTGATGTCAAGGCAATCCCAAAGTTTTGCGCCCACTGTTGGGTTGGCTGAGGAGACAGATCAAGGGTTTTGAAAGGCGACCCCGCAACTGGAAGTTAAATCCCACTGAGTTCAATGGGACTTGCTCCTGTGTAGACGTGTGTGGGATTGTGGCCCCATAGATCTCTTGTTCCCTCCCTTGTGATGTCAAGGCAATCCCAAAGTTTTGTGGCCGCTGTTGGGTTGGCTGAGGAGACAGAACAAGGATTTTGAAAGGCGACCCCGCAACTGGAAGTAAATCCCACTGAGTTCAATGGGACTTGCTCCTGTGTAGATGTGTGTGGGATTGTGGCCCCATGGATCTCTTGTGATGTCAAGGCAATCCCAAAGTTTGCGCCCAGTGTTGGGTTGGCTGAGGAGATAGTACAAGGATTTTGAAAGGACAAGGCTATCCCGCAACCACAACATTGAAAGGTATTAATAATTTTGGGTGCCAGGTGCGTTATGGCATACTATAAACTGGAAAAGCAAGGTGCTGCTGTGCCAGCAAAAAGAGCACAAATGAATTTGAACAATATATATATTCCCCTCTTTCAGCTGTGCCAAATATATGATAAAAAGGAATGTACAATAATGCTACCAGGTCCATAGTAGAGAAATGAGAATTCAAAATCATTAAGGTGACTTTCAACCCCATCCGAAGACCTTGAGATTCATAGCACGCCCCCAGTGGCACCCATCTCTATTCCGGGATAGTGGTTACACCAGTGCAACACCATTGGGGGTTACCACACTTTGTATTCCCAGCGATGTATTAAGAGTTTGAAAATGTTGTAAAAAACATCGCTTTAAAAGGGTTTTTGGATACCACGGCTTATAAATGGTTGGAAGACGTCTTCGCAGCTAAAGGGGCCAAACAAAGTGCGGACAGTATTTTTTATAACGTTTTCAAACTCTTAATACATCGGTGGGAATACATAGAAAGTGCGAACAGTATTTCAAACTCTTAATACATCGCTGGGAATACAAGTGCGGTAACAACCAATGTCCCTCTGGATACACCTGTGTACCTTTGGGATGTGCTGCCATACCTAGAAGGTTCACCAGCCCAGCACTTAGCTGTCATTCTTCAAGCCAGGGCTTAGGTTGGAGCTGCAAATCACTTGGGGCTTTTTAGCTTAAGAAAAAAACATAGGGGAACATGATAAAGAGATTTATAAAATTATTTGTGATGTGATAAAAGTGGGCTCGAATTTTTTTTCTCCCTCTCATAATATTAGAACTTGCAGTCACTCAGTAGTTGCCAGTAAGATTCAGGAAGACAGAAGAAAATGCTTCTTGGCAAAATGCATAATTAATTTTTGGAATCCACTGCCAACAAATGGGATTATAGCCGCTGGCTTGGATACATTTCATAGAATCACAGAATTGGAAGGGGCCATACAGGCCATCTAGTCCAACCCCCAGCTTAATGCAGGATCAGCCTAGAGCATCCCTGACAAGTGCTTGTTCAGCCTCTGCTTAAAGACTGCCAGTGATGGGGAGCTCACCATCTTCCTAGGTAGCTGATTCCACTATCAAACAACTCTTACTGTAAAAAATTGTTTCCTAATATCCAGCCGGTACCTTTCCGCCTGCAATTTAAACCCATTATTGTGAGTCCTATCCTCTGCTGACAACAGGAACAGCTCCCTGCCCTCCTCAAAGTGACAGCCCTTCAAATACTTAAAGACAGCAATCATGGTCTCCCTCAACCTCCTCTTCTCCAGACTAAACATTCCCAACTCCCTCAGCCTTTCCTCGTAGGGCTTGGTTTCCAGGCCCCTGATCATCCTCGTTGCTCTCCTCTGCACCCGCTCGATTCTGTCCACATCCTTTTTGAAGTGAGGCCTCCAGAACTTCACACAATACTCCAGGTGTGGCCTGACCAATGCAGTGCACAGCAGAACTATGACATCTTGCGATTTGGATATGCTTCTGTTGATGTACCCCAAGATCGCATTAGCTTTTTTTGTCACTGCATCACACTGGATGCTCATATTTAACTTACGGTCCACCCGTACCCCAAGATCTTGTTCACACACACTACTGCCCAGAAGTGTATCCCCCTCCAGTATGCATGTCCCTCATTTCTGTTACCCAGATTTAGAACTCGGCACTTATCCTTGTTGAATTGCATCCTGTTCACATCCACCCGCTTTTCCAGTGTGTTCAGATCTCGTTGAATTCTATCTCTATCTTCTGGTGTGTTCGCTGCTCCTCCCAATTTGGTGTCATCTGCAAATGTAATGAGTAGTCCCTCCACACCCTCACCCAGATCATTTATGAAAATACTGAAAAGTACCGGGCCCAGAACCGAACCCTGTGGCATCCCACTGGACACCTCTCTCCATTCAGATGACATGCCATTGACAACTACTCTTTGAGTGCGGTTCTCCAACCAGTTCACTATCCACCCAACTATCCTAGGGTCCAGTCCACAATCCTCTACTTTTTGAAGGAGTGCTCTCAGCTGCTCTGCCTTGTTAGTGTCCTAGGAAAGGAGCATCCTCATCCTAAACAGAGACTGTGAGTAGAGAAGGAAAGAAGCCACAGTTTTGAAAGCTTTAATAGAGGGGGTACACACATTCATGGAGGACATTCCTATTAACCATATGGAATGTCTATGCTCAGAAGCAGTATACCTCCAAATACCAGTTTCTAGGCAGCAAACAGTATGGGCAGGGGGTATTACCTTTATGACTGGCTGTACATTTCCCAGAAGTGCCTTCCTGGCTACTATGGGAAACAGGATTCTGGCCTAGGTGGCTCTCTACTTCTGTGTTATTCTTCTCAGAATAGGGAGGGGGGAAATCCCAGCAACTAAAAAACAGGTGAATCCATTAGGCTTTCCATATAGAAACCAGTCAACCCATCAAGAGGAATGTTTTGCCAGCTGTGTAATGTCTTTTCTGATGATTTCCCTTTCCTGCCTTGGGCACCACATAAAGCTTGCGCGTGGTCAGAGGCGCGAGCCAAGAAGCAAGAGCCAAACAGCTCTTGACCCTGTAGTTCACAGCCTGTGACTTCAATCAAGCCAGCCGGTGAATCCAGGATTCTGTTTTGCTTTTTGTTGTTTGCTGTGCACTAGTTTATTTAAGTATTATTTTTCTTGTTGTATGCGGCTTTGGGAACTTTTCAGAGAAAAGTGGGATACAGATGCTTAAATAAGTAAATAAACAGCCCTAATCAATTCTGGTCTTTTAAAACAGGGGTGGGGAATGTCAGGCCCGGCGGCCGTTTAAGGCCCACGAAATAATTTCGTCTGGCCCTTTGTGGGTCCTGGCAGATCTCTAGCTCAGAAGGATCTAAGCCTGGTGATCAGCCCCCTCCCACAGTCAGGAATAGCCTCTATTCAAGACGGATGTGAGTTTGTTTTGCTCAGAAAAGGAACCTTTTCCCCCCTTGCAGAAGAGTCGTTAGCTATGGAGCTGCTAGGACCGCCCAAGAAACTGTGTAAACCCTTTTCCACCCGGGCCATGGAGAAACGTATTCCCTCTGTACTACAAGAGGGCTGGGGGTGGAAGTGGTGACAATGGAGGGGTTAAAGGGGATAGGGCCAAAATGCACAGGGGGGAGGAGTTCTTAGCCAGTGTGTCCTCATTTCATCCCTGCAGGCGGAGGATGGAGGAGCCAGCTGTAGAATCTGGCCCCAACCATGCAGAGCAGGAGCAACTCCAGCATGCGGCTGGACAGCTATGCCCAGCTGGTTCAACAGACCATCCTGTGCCACCAGGTGGGCGAGTGCGCCACCGTTGGCTGCCTGCCCACTTGCCCGTACCAGGGGGCGGGTCATTTGGGTCAGCTGCCTTCTTGGGGCTTGCTCAGGATATTTTGAAGTTGATAATTTTGTATGGCCCGCGAATGATGTTATAAATATCCAAATGGCCCTTGGCAGAAAAAAGGTTCCCTACCCCTGATTTAAAACATCCATTCATTTCATCTCCACATCCAGCCATCTCTGAGGCCTTAAAAGCAAAGCAAATCATAACCGCAGCTTAAGGGAGTGGGAGAAACCCTTCAGATTCCAATAAGTAATTTTTGAGGCACCAGATCAGAGCTCACGTTGCAGCATCCTGTTTAAATTATTTCAGCTCCCATAACATTAAGAATAAATTCACCTGTCTATTTTGTCAGGTTGTGTCAGACACAGTCAGTTAAACACATAACCAGATTTTTGGCCTGGAACTAAGGTCTAAGAAGTTTTAGGACTTGTAAATACAGATTGGTCCCTGGCCTAGACATCTGTAAAGTCAATCACAAGACAGGGACAACACCTGTATATCACTCCAAAGTTGACTGAAAAAGTTAATTCAGACTGGGAAGGGGCTGAACTTCATTGTAGAACAAAACAATTTCACTTATAATGGGTATAAATATTAGTGTTTTTTAGAGGGGGAGAGGAATGCCATGTTCATTTGAATGCTGGATATCCTTTAGCTGTAAATTTAGATCCTGCGCAAAAGCAGAATTGGGTTCACATGGATAGGGAGGTCCAGTGCTCAAATAAATTTGGTATTTCCTGGTTCAAACAGCACAAACTACCTGCTGGAGTCAGAGTCCCATTCAGGTTCTCACCCTGACGACAGGATCTGGGGAGGGGGGGACAGAATAGCGAAGTATTGCTCAGTGAACAGGCCATAGCTTAGGTGGCCTTTATTAACATGAGCTCTTGCATAATAATTAAGTGCCATCAAGTTGCAACTGATTCATGGCAAACCCCCCATGAGGTTTTCAAGGCAAGAGATGAGTAGAGATGGCAAGCCATTGGCTTCTTCTGCAGTTGCTTCCTTTTGTTCCTGTTCAATAAGATAGCAGGAATTGGTGGTTTTCTATATAACACACATAAAAGACTGTGTCAAGAGGCATACATTCTTGACAAATTAACATGGATTACCCAAGGAATTTAACCTTGAAAAAGACTGAGGAAAAACAAAAGAACCAGCGAGAGACCGGGGCAGAGGCAGGAACAGATTGGCAGCCATCAGCGATGGCATGACTTGTCTTCTGGAAAACCTGGAAGCAACATCATACCTCTCTAGGAATCACCAAAACTCTATGGTTTTACCTTAGAGATTCCAGCGATTCCTACAGATGTGTGATGTCACACTACCAGCATTTTCTTTCTTTCTCCCCCTGGCCACTGGAGCACTAGTAGGCAAGGCCTGCTGGGGGTGAGAGAGGTCCTGCCACCAGCAGGCATATGGCAATATTTTTTGTGTTATAACTCTGATGTGCAAGCCCTTCCCCTCAGTACAGATCATGGTTCAATAAAAGACTACATGCTTTGCATCCAGAAGGCCCCACATCCAATCACTGGTATCGTTGAAGGATTTCAGGTAGAAAATGTTTGGAAAGACCATTCCATGCCAAAGATCCTAGAGAGCAGCCAATCAAAGCAGACCACACCAAGTCAGATGGCTCTATGGGATAAGGCAGCGTCATATATTCATGTGATATGGAAGTGGACATGCAGGCGGTGGGGAGGGGTCATGGGAAGTACATTAGGTAACGCAGGGTGAACGCAGGAAATCCTCACGTCCTGTCCAGACACTGATAATAACTCATATTTCTAGCATGGCAGCAATGAGAATGAAGCGTAGTTTCTGCAGCAGTAGCTATCAGTGATATAGTTACATTCCAGAGCTAATTCTAACCGACACAAATTTTTCGTTATCTCAACTTTGGTGATGAGAGATCTTGTTAAATTGGAGGGCTTGAAAATGTTTGTTTCATTGTTGTTCCTTATTTTCCACATGCAGGATTATCATAATGTTCAAGATATCCCCCTCTTCCTTGTATGTCTTGTGATTTTAATTTATACTGTGCTCATACACATATAAAGGGGTTGGTTGATCAAATCTATAACAAAGGCTTCCTTTTCCCACAGTGTTAACATCTTTTTAACATCAGTGACTGATTAACAAAAACAGAGTTTTAAGATTTTTCAACTCACTGCTCAAAAATGGATGGCTTCTCTTGGATGTCCCCATTTTTTCAAAACTCCTCATCCCCAGGGCTGCTCAAACTCCAGCTGTTTGATATTGTTCTGCCGAAGGTGGGGAGGGGGTTTATAGGAGTATTCCAGATGAAAGAGAAGACTCAAAAGAAACTGAACTGTGGTGCTTCAATAAGATCCTCAGTGGGTAACTGGCTCCATTAAATTTGCTCATTCACAGAGAGATCCCAAGTACTGTTGCACCCTTCTAAGCCCATTGATTTGGATGGATTTAGAAATGTGTAACTCTGTTTAGGACTGCATCGTCAGTCTGTTATGCAAGTGAGCTTGTTCATACCTCGTGCTATAGTGAATTGATTCATCCACACAAACCATCTAAATTCAGAACGAGCAAAAAAACCCAAGGGATGAAATTTCAGGCCATGTAGGAAATAAGACATCATGGCTACAACCGAAACCCCAGATCCAAATCATATTCTGACAATATTTAGATTCTGATCTGAACTTTGAGGTTGGTCTTTGCCGCTAACAGTGCAGCTCATTGAATCAAGTGCATTCAACTTGTACAAATTCAAAGAGGAAACATGCAATTTAGATCTACCTCACATTGTCATAAAATTCTACCCCTGTGGTTTTTTCAGCACATTTGTTGGTTTCATTTGTTAGGGGCCAGATCCTGAATTCGATAGGCAAATTTTAAATGAAGTATGTAAAACAAAAATCAGATTTAGGTTATTAATAACTTATTAAAAACTGGATTTAAGATGAGAAATTGAAAGAGGGACTGAAAGGCCATGAGTTCCTAATGCAGGTACAAGAATATTTTCCATTGCCTAGAGTTAGAAAATGGCATCGCTAATTTGTTATAGCTGATGTTGAGAAGAGCAATGAGATTTTGTTTATTTCATTCCCAAGATGAGCTAAACCTGAGTGAGGCAGCCTGCATTAGACATGATCAGAAGTCACTGCCATGAGATAGGTAGGTCTCACATTCTAAAGCTAAATGATTAGGAAGCTCTTGGTTTAAGTCTTCACAAACCAGTTTAACTTGGTTTACTTTTGTAATAAGGCCATTTGTTGGTTCCATAATCCATCAGAAATGGGATAGTTTCTCTCTGGAATTAAACAAACAAAACAGTGTTTGGGCAAAGGGAAGATCAGAAAAGTATTTTAGAGAAGGGATTGAGGAAATAGACATCTTTTGACATAAAACCAAGAGGAAATGGAATGAGAAATTAGAGACAATTAAGAGAGAGAAGAGAGGTCACTGAAGCTGCCTGAACAAATTAAAAGTTTTGTAAAAGTGTCTTCTTATGTTTGTGCACCTCCAAAACTTCCATTGATATAATGGATTGCAATGGATTTTGCTGCCTTGGTATAAACACCAAGCAAAATATGCACTGAAATCCTAAGAGTTACCTCCTTCTATATCCCTTGATTGCAATGGATTTAGAAGAGTGTAACTTTACTTAAAATTGCACTATAAGTAGACAACATTTTAAAGAGTCAGGACAGAAAGTGTGCTATTATTTGTGCTTTAAATATTTTTAGTTGTAATCTTTCTTAGGCGTAACACCACTGCTGTGAAAATAATAATTTGCCTATTGTTTTACAATATAATTAATTCATTATTATTAATATCTATTTACATATCATTTTAAAATACATGTATTTATTATACAACTCCTGCTCTTACATGGGGCTCCCAGTCATCTTGTATCCAGACAAGATGACCTGTGATTATTAGCTGCAGCTAATACTGCTGTGCCCTGTCCTGGATGGACCAGGCTAGCCGGATCTCATCAGATCTAAGAAGCTACGCAGGGTTGGCCCTGGTTAGTACTCGCTATGCAGAGGAAGGCAATGGCAAACCACCTCTGATATCTTTTGCCTTGAAAGCCCTACTGGGTTGCCATAAGTTGGCTGCAACTTGACTGCGCTTTACACACATACAATAATGCCCTATCAAGTAGTCCTGGGCCATTAACTGGCTCAATCATTATGATTATAAATGTCCTGGCCACAAGAGAAATCAATAGTAGAATATGCCAATCAGACTAGGCCCTTCATACCAGCATTTCTTGAGGGACCAGTAGGGTTGACAACCTCCAGGTGGTGGTTGGAGATCTCCTGCTATTACAACTGATCTCCAGGGGACAGAGATCAGTTCTCCTGGAGAAAATGGCCGCTTTGGCAATTGGACTCTATGGCATTGTAGTCCCTCCCCAAACCCCACCCTCCTCAGGCTTCGCCCCAAAAACCTCCTGCCGGTGGTGAAGACGGGCCTGGCAATTCTAGGTTAGGTTGAGAGTGTATGACTGGCCCGAGGCCACCCAGCAACCTTCCTTGGCAGAGTGAAGATTAGAACCCATGTCTCCCACATCCCAGTTCAGCATTCTAACTACTACACCACACTGGGTCTCAGTATTCACCCAGGAATTGTATCTTTTATGTTTAAAACTGCGAACTTATACCAAAGATAGGCTTGGTGGCCAATGCCATATAAATCTCAGAAGCCAGACATTATTCCAGAGGAATCAGTGTACTACATAGAACTTTGCTACTTCCTGTAATAGGAATAAATTCTGAAAATTGTCACAGACATATTTGCATAATTACTATTTTAAAATATTAAGGGGTTCTGTCAAGTTATGTGATGTTTATATAAACTCCATTCATATACTGTAATTTGTACTTTTTAGGTTTTGGTTATATGTTGTATGTTTCTAGCTGGTCATTGACTGTATTAATAAAATTTGAATTTGAATTTGACATATTTGTGTAACACAGAGGAGGTCTCCAACCCCAGTAGGTCTCTTATGCTGGTAGGTTTCCAACCATGACTGTTTACCAGATATTGCTTTTCCCCTCATTATAACATGAAGTTGCTCATTAATTATCCGAATTACTTTGTCATAAGAATAAGCTGCGGCCATTCCTGATCTGGGCAGTGGCAAATCTATTTATTTATTTACATCACTTATATGCTGCTTTCCCCTCCAGAGTGACTTACAGAAAATACCGAACTTTAATAATGCACTGAAACAACGGCCAAACCAAAGAAACAGATCCTGGATGGTCCGGTTCAATTAGGCTGCTTAACACAGGTCCCGGGCTGCAAGTCAAGAGCCCGTAGGCTTGCATCTGGGCATGCCCTCGCTTTGAGTACCTGCCAGGTTTGGAAGGCAGGCTTAGACCAGATAGAACATAGCTGGTGCTAATTTGCTGCCCTCAATATCTTCCTCACTCCCTCTCCAATTTGTGCTTGTGGCATGTGATTCAGAGAACTTGAGAACTATAAGTAATACACAGTCCGCAGAGGGGGAAAAGTGCAGCTCACTTCACTTAAAATGGCTCGAGGATTGACATTTTTTTTCTTGCTGACTTTGTACAGTCTCCCCCCCACTCTCCAAAATCTTTGGAGGGGGGTTTTCTGCAGCAAAATAAATAAAATTAAATATTATAGTGCTTGGTCGTCATTTCCTTCCTTTACATTTGATATCCAAATCCCATTTTCAAGATGTAAAGCTGCCTCCTACCTCCATTTCCCCTCTTCAAACCTTCTGTTCATGTCCTAAATGCGCATCACAGTCACATTAATCCAGCATGGAGCACATTGTGTGTGAAAGGTGACAGACTCGGTGAAGTGGTTAGTTCTGATGAAAGCCCATCTTGATCGCTTCTGTCAGAGATCCTGAGAACCTATGTGGAAAAGACTCCACCAGCCTGTGTACTGGCTATGGTGTTTAGGGCTGTGGGAGCCACCTCAAAGAGCATGTCAAAAACCCACAGTGCTATTAAGTCCCTTCAGCTTACCTCAAAGAGGGGGGGAATCTTCCTTGCAAAAACACCTGCCTCGTTCTTTCTCTGTAACCCACACATTCCAGGGACTACATGGTGACCTGGAAAATCAGTAGGTCAAACCAAATCCTTTTACCTCCGGACAACCACATTGCCTTGAGCAGAATTGCTCCAAATTGCAAGTGACGCGATAGCTAGGAAGGGGTGTTGGTGAGCATGTTAATTGATTAAACAGACCTTTGGCACAGGAGATGAAAGAGACTTGCCACTCTCTTAATTCGTTCTTCTTTGCTTCACTTTTTTTCTTGGGCTTCTTGGTTTTCTACATTAAATTTTCCAGATTTTAACTGGAAGCTGTTTCACAGACAGAGGAACTTACTGACTGTTTCACAGACAGAGGAACTTACTGACTGGAGTTAGATGTAAGTCCAGTAGCACCATAGAAACCAATACGTTTTGTGGTGTATAAGCTTTCGAGAGTCAAAACCTTTTCTCGGATGGAGGGAGCTTTGACTCTCAAAAGCTTAAACCCTGAAAATCTTGTTGGTCTCTAAGGTGCTACTAGACTCAAATCCAGCTCTTCTGTGATGCATTCAGCTACACTCTGAAACCTATTGACTATACTGACTGTTTATTCCTTTTCAACCATACCTTATCATAACACCCTGAAAACATGTCCTCTTTTGATGCTAATATCTACTGATATTTGGCTGATGAGTGCTTTCTGGACTACTTCCAGGTTTGGAAGCATTTGTTTCTTTGGCCAGCTATCATTGTTCGGAGCATCCCCAGGTTAATTTCTTCACCCATACAATGTAGGAACACTCCTCCTGTAACATGACATCACCACTCTGACTATTCCTTTTAAGTGCCGTTAGCAGCCAATGATGTGGAGTGAGGACATAAATACACATTGTTTTAGGCTGCTCTGCAGGAACAGTTCCCTCTACAATGGTGGGATTTCACACCATGGAGGGGCTGTGGCTTAGTGGTAGATCATCTGCTTGGCATGCAGAAGGTCCCAGGTTCAATCCCTGGCATCTCCAGTTAAAGGGACTAGGCAAGTAGGGGTTGTGGAAGACCTCTTCCTGAGACCCTGGAGAGCAGCTGCTGGTCTGAGTAGACAATACTGACTTTGATGGACCAAGAGTCTGATTCAGTATAAGGCAGCTTCATGTGTTCATGTGTTCAAACGCTATAGAAATCAGAACTCTAATCCCAACCTACACTAAAGAGGGGTTGTGACCAAGAAGGGGTTATGGTCAAGCTCTTACTTTGCATGTAGAAGGCCACATCATTAATCCCTGGCATCAGGTTCAATAAAGGAAAGACCTTTAGCTACCTGAGATCCTGGGCAACCGCTGCCAATCACGGTAGACAGTACTGAGCTGGAGACCAGCGGGCTGGGATAAGAGATCAATGGTTTGACTCTGTCTATGTTTTTATACATGTACACTAGGTGGGGTGGGATAAGAGAGCTGGCAGCTCAACTACTGCACTAATGGAATCGGAAACCCAAATCTGGATGAAGGGTTTCCATCACATGAACACATGAATCTGCCTTATCCTGAATCAGATTGTTCGCCTATCAAGGCCAGTAGTCATTGGCTCTCCAAGGCCTCGGGTCAAGTCTTTCACACTAGCTGCTACCTTTTAAACTGGACTGAACTGGGAACCTTGTGCATGCAAACAGATGTTCTACCACTGAGTTATGGCCCCTCTTTTCTTAGAGCCGTTAAAAGAAACTATTGTTGGGTCAGGAGGTGGTATGCCCAATGTTATTTATTTACTTAAGCTGTGCCTTTCTTTTTTGGCTCAAGGCAGCTTACAAATCCAAAATTAAAACATACACAGTCTGTTTGTATGTTTTGAAATGTACAAAATACAATAACTCCCCTTCCATCCAAAATGCCCTCAGTCTATTCCGCATTAAAAATCCTGGAACTAAAATGACCTTTAAGCACCTCTTAAAAACTTCTAGAGATGGTGCCACCCTCACCTCCTCAGGGAGCCCGTTCCACAGGCTATGACAGAAAAAAGACAGCCGCTGGTCAATGTAAGATGGGGTACCTTAAATGGGGGAATAGCCAGGAGATAGCAGCTGAGGACCATAAACAATGGAAGTGTAATCCATAAACCACTTACTGGTGTTCATATGCTTAGAAAAACTTGATTTAACCCAAATTGTTTAGACTGTACTAAGCCAAAGAATGTTGACTTCTCTCTCACCATCTTTGTTCTTTCACATGAAGAGCGAATGTGATACAAATGAGAGATTCTTGTGCTTGGATTACTATTCTATTATAGGAATCTGAGAATCGGAGCAGTTTAGTAACATCTGCACCAGAGAAGTGCCTTTATTTTCTGCCCTCTCTTTCACCATGGCCTGTCCTGCCCAGAAAGTCCATTAGGTACAATCCTGTCCTGTTAGAAAAGACCTATTGTGAGCTCTTTTTTGAGGTATGGACCCATGTGTCTTCAGCCCCCTGGGCAGTAAAGAGTTAACATTCTAATAGTCTTGAGTCCTTTTGGGACACATTTTTTTTAAAGTAAAAAGTATATTGAAAGGAGTAATATATTCCTGGATATTCCACCCAGTGGGCTCATCTCTAAAACACCTTTCAGACCTTCTTTTCAAAGCATTTTGAAGCATCACATTTCTTCAAAACTTTAACAAATATTTCTTTCCTGGAGCTAATTCTGAGAAACTTCTGATATTCTGCTTACATTTTTCTTTGCTTCATCTCAGTGCTCCAAGTTCTTACCAACATGGACCACCCAAAGCAAATGCTTTTCCTTCATGACATTCAGCAACACATGCTTATTTCGGCTTTGATTCTGCTTCACAACCAGGAATAAATTCCATTGATGTGTACAGATCTGGATTGCAATGAATATAATAGAAAATGCAGGGAGATTAAGACCCTGTCTCCTAAACTCATAAATCAGTTCCTGTAGCAATACCCTAATCATCTTTGAAAGCCAAACTGTACCACCAAAATAGTTCAATGGGACAATTCCTAGTCATGACACTGAAAGAGTCACTTGGGTTGAAGGGAACAATAGGTCTTTCCTTGAAAATAAATAAACACAATAAATAAAAATAACTGCACCTGCTATAAGGAAGTGAGAGGACACACATGTATGAATTCATCCACGTTGTCTTATGTTCTTAATATCACTGCACCATAAAAACCAAACTGAGTCTATTTTTTAGGGCGGTCGATTCGGTTTGACCCGAACCGAAAACCCGCCGAATTTCCCCCGATTCAGCGGTTTCTGGTTCGGATGGAACCGAACTCAAAAAAAGGCGGGAAAAGGACTCGCTGAATTTGGCGAGTTCGGGCGAATGCCGAATAAATTCAGCAGGTTCGGCATTCCCCAAACCTGCCTTTTCCCACCTTTAAAGGCCGCCTTGCCCGGGGCGGGCGGGGCGGGCGGGTTCCACCCAACAGCTGAGCATTGGACCGGGAGGGGGGGAAGTGCTCTGCGCTGCCTGGCCAGGCAGGCGCAGAGAGGTTTAAAGACCCACTGCCCCCCTTCCCGGGAAGAGGGGTGGTGGGTTTTGAATTTGCTCTGCGCTGCCTGGCCAGGCAGGCACAGAGGGGTTTAAAGACCCACCGCCCCCGACTTTATTTGGCTGAATTAATTCGGGAATTCGGCTGAATTCCCCGGATCCGAATCGAAGGAGTTCGGACTTCAGCATTTCCCGAATCAAAACGGGCCGAATTTTGCCGAACACCCCTACTATTTTTATAACCATCTTCAGTGGGGTCGCCAGCCACTGTTTCTGGTACCACAAACTAGGGTTGTTGGGTGTCCTGCTATAGCTACAGTGAGACAGATTAGACTATAGTGGGAGACTTTCCACTGGCAACCCTCTCTCCCGATACCTACCACTGCTCGGTAGGTTGGGGGGGATGCAGAAAAAAATCACCACTGCTTTGATAGTGTGACGTCCTTTCTGGGGCAAATCCGGAAGTGACATCGCACCACTCTAGGATTCACTGGAGTTTCTGCTGAATCCTAGAGTGGTGTGACATCACTTCCACGTTTGCTCCAGAAATGACATCGCAGTGTCAATACATCAGTGGGTTTTTTCTTCACCCCCCCACCTGCCTACTGAGTGGCAGCAGGGATCAGAGGGTTGCTGGCAGGCTAGCAAAGAAACTTACATCATTCTTCACTCCTCCATTTTTTATCCTCACAAAAACCATGTGAGGCAGCTTAGGCTGAGATGGAGTGATTGGCCCAAGGAGACCCAGCAAGCCTCCATGGCAGAGTAGGGGATTCATACTTGGGTCCTCCAGATCCAAGTCTGACACTCGACCATGACAGCATGCATAGAACTCTATGAGCACTGGATTTTAACAAGCGCCTGACAGAGACGGTGTGCTACAATTCACAGTGTGGGAACACTTCTACATCTACTGTCAGCCATCACAAAACCCTCTCCGCCACAGCTGGCAGCCATCAAGAGCAGTGGCTACCATGCCAAACTGGTCTTGAAAACAGGACCTGGGAATGTATGTTTTGCTGTAATGTATAAAAGCATGTCACTGGTGATGAGATCCATGAATTCCAGATGGCCCCTGGAATTCATCCACAGCTCTGCAGAATCTCTCGTTTTGAAGTTCTGAATGGTTAGCTGCAATACACTGCACAGTCCTATGGAGTCACAGTGCAGGAACATGAATTTTATCAGAGTAAAGATAAAATATCTGTTAGCATTTTAAGGGCGATCTCTCCCACAACACAGCTTTGCAACTTGTGTTACAATAATAATTATCAGCAAGTTGAATTGTGGATTGGCAACTTGATTGCCAAGGAGAGGAGTCAGCTCACAGTCTTGCCTTACTTTTCATATATCACATGAACACATGAACACATGAAGCTGCCTTATACTGAATCAGACCCTTGGACAATCAAGGTCAGTATTGTCTACTCAGATCAGCAACAGCTCTCCAGGGTCTCAGGCAGAGGTCTTTCACATCACCTACTTGCCTAGTCCCTTTAACTGGAGATGCTGGGGATTGAACCTGGGACCTTCTTCATGTCAAGCAGATACTCTACCATTGAGCCACAGCCCCTCCCCTAACTACTAGCAAGTAGTCTGTCCACCTTTGGTTTCTTTTGTAGCACATATTAGTGACACACATGGTTTTATATTTATTCCTAACCTTACAAAATAGTTTCACAAAAAGTTTTAAAACAGTTGCAAAACTATTCCAAAGACAGATGGTTTGGTGACAGCACAGGTGCTAGCCAATAGGCATCAGCCACAGTTAGTCCGGCCCCCCCCATTCAAACTGAACTGTGATGAAAACCCACAGAACCATTTTAACTATTCATGCATTTGGAGAGCAACAGCAATGCTATCAAAACTACCTTCACCACTATCTCACGCACAAACACACTATATTTCAATTTTTATTTTGCCATCAAGTCACATCTGACTTATAGCGACCCCTACTGGGGTTTTCAAAGGCAAGAGACATTCAGAGGTGGTTTGCCATTGCCTGCCTCGCATCGCAACCCTGGTATTCCTTGGAGGTCTCCCATCCAAATATTTGCCAGAGTCGACCCTGCTCAGCTTCTGAGAACTGACGAGATCAGGCTAGCCTAGGCTATCCAAGTCAGGGCTATTTCAAACTACATGTGATTATTCCTCAATAGTACCTGTACCACTGATTTCTACGAGGTATAGAAAACCCCACACAAATACACTTAAATTGCATTGCTCTCCAGGCATTGATGTGTGAACCTTGTCTTGACTGGAGGTTCTTTCTCTTCATGCTCTGAAACAGCAAATCCTGCCAGCCGCTTCCATTTATTTACATGACCTGCCAGAAACATACCTTGTCACAGAGCCAGCACTGAGAAAAGATTCTGATCTTCAGCTACATCAGAATGCAGAAACTTTATCTGCAAAAGAGGCTTCACTCTTAATGAAAAAATATCTTTACACGAAATATTAGAGAATAAGGGGGGGGGAAGCAAAGCAACTTGCTATTCAAGTCCCACCAGACCCATACCACCAACAGACCCATGGACATGTTTCCTGTGTAGCTTGGAGCTGAAACTAATATTCACAGCAAAGTCCTGACTTGGCGCAATTCTCAGGTCTGGATGGCACACACACATTTGCCTCCTGCTAAAGCCAAATGAGGCTGGATTAGCTTTGTGCCACCCACGGCCAATATTTTTCTAATTGCAATATATCTTGCTGGGAGACTCTGGGGTGAGATTAGCTGTGATCTTCTGAACATTAACGTGCACTCCAGAATGCAGAACCGAGTTTTGTCCCTGGCAGTTGTGCCTTTCTTTATTAATATGGAGCCACCCTTATGCTTCTAGACAGCCCCCTCCTCCCATATATCTAAGCCTTAAAGAAGATAACTTATTCCATAAGTGGCATCATTAAGTGTGAATATTTCTCATATCCCCTCCATGATGGAATTACCATCATTAAACTTGTCTGACTGGAGCCGTGCATGCTGTCCATTGTAAGGTTTGCATTTCAATCTCTTTTCTGGCTTTTGGCCTCAATTTTCATCTCATTCAAGCGCATTTCAAGTTTCAGCACGTTGGGCTTGGCCATTACTGGAGATCTCTGGTATTCCTCCATAAGAGTGTAGTGGTTAAGAGCAGTGGTTTGGAGTGGTGGACTCTAATCTGGAGAACTGGGTTTGATTCCCTACTCCTCCACATGAGTGACGGACGCTAATATGGTCAACTGGGTTTGTCCCCCCACTCTTCCATATGAAGCCAGCTGGGTGACCTTGGGCTAGTCACAGCTCTCTTAGAGCTCTCTCAGCCCCACCTACCTCACAGGGTGTCTGTTGTGGGTAGGGGAAGGGAAGGTGATTGTAAGCGGGTTTGATTCTTCCTTAAGTGGTAGAGAAAGTCGACATATAAAAAACAACTCTTGTTCTTCTTCTGTTCGTAAATAAAAATAGCATACGAACCAAATGAATTTTAATTTTACCAACACTAGAGATAATTGAAAATAAACTTCAGCATGAATTGTAAATTACAGTGGTATTCTACTATGGGCTACAGAAAGTTCCTTTGGCTCTCTTCAACCTAAGGAGCCTTCCTCCAACTTTGGTGGCTCTTCCATTGGAGAAAAGTTGGAGGAAGGCTCCTTAGGCTGGAGGAAGGCTTCAAAGCTTGCTCAGTGTAGTGGTACAGGCCATTGTTACACCCATGCTGTGTTAAGCAGAGGGGCCCTTTAGGGGTGTATAACACTTTGGGGTGAAGAACTGCATCATAAGAACATAGAACATAAGAAAGACCCTGCTGGATTGGACCATCCAACGTATTGTTTTACATAGAGGTCAGCTAATTCCCCTAGAGGCATAGAGGCCAATGTTGACTCCTAGCCCTGGTATTCAGATGTTTGTTGCCTCTTTATACAGAAGTTACCTTTACTCACCATGGCTGATAGCCATTGATTACTCTGCATTAATCTAATCCCTTTTTAAAGTCATCAACACTCATGGCCATCACTACATCCGCTGGCTGTGAATTCCACATTTAATTACTCACAAAGAGGTATTTAGAAATCAATGACATTTCCAAGTGCTTAGCTTTGGTTAGACTTGTTTTGCATTCATTACTAATGATTATCATTTTAAACCTATCTAAGAAACCACGAGAGCTAGGAACGAAGGCAGAGCATGAGGAAGGCGGGGGTTTGGGGAGGGGAAGGACTTCAATGCCAAAGAGTCCAATTGCCAAAGTGGCCATTTTCTCCAGGGTAACTGATCTCTATCAGCTGGAGATCAGTTGTAATAGCAGGAGATCTCCAGCTAATACCTGGAGGTGGGCAACCCTAGGTATAATGCATTAGAGTCCACCTTCCACAGCGGCCATTTTCTCCAGGGGAACTGAACTCTGTTGCCTGGAGATCAGTTGTATTAGCGGGAGATCGCCAGCCACCACCTGGAGGTTGGCAACCCTACTTACAGTAATACTCTTCTCTGTGTCTGTTGGCTGCTAAAACACAGTGCTTTAAAATATGATGGAAACAAGCTAGTATTTATTCAGTTTGGCATCTCCAGTTATGCTCTTTTTCTCTCCCCTTGCCTCTAATCCAAGCTTAATGCCTTCCAGATGAGGTGCTAGCAGCTGCTAATTGCATTTGGATCCATCCGGGTTTGTGCCTCAGTCAGTGAGGCACCTCGCTAATGGATCTGAGCTTTGGCAGCAATCCTGGGACGAGTGTCAAAGCAAACAGATGAGAGGCAAAGACAAGAGGGAGGAGGAGAAGGTTCGAGAAAGAAAGCTATCGCTGCCAGAATCGGAATCCTGATAAGGTTTGTGGCTCTCCCCAGCGAAATTGTATGTGTGGGATTTCAGACAGCACAACTCCGTTCCTTTCTCCAGGCAGAAACCTGACACCTGCCCCGGCTGGCCCTCCACGGTTCTTTCCGATCCCTTGGCAGGGAGTTGCAACGCTCTGAGGGAGGCTCATGTTCTAAGGCTGACAGCCATGCTGAGCTATAACACACCTGGGCTTTATGAACACCGGTCCCATGCTGGGCCTCTGCTGGCTTGAAGTACTGGAGATAATTTTCTTGGAACTCAGCTAAAAAAAAGAGAGGCCTTTTTGGGGGAGGGGGAAAGCTGCAAACCTGGGCCTAGACCAGTTTTTGTTTTTATCAATTGCTTGCATTCATCGCTCCATGTCGCGAACACTGCAGCCAAAAAAGGTAAACCAGGTTGAGCCAAGTGGGGGTCTACATTCCTGTAAGGAAGGAGAAACAGGAAGAGGAGTCAGGAAAGCAACAGACCCAAGGGAAGGAAGGAAGATTTGCTAAGAGAGAAAAGAGAATGAGTGATGGGGGCAATCTGACCTGTACTCACTCTTGCAAAACAGGTATGCAATGGAAAAATAGCAGGTCTCATATCCCCCTTTTAACCCAGGGTTGCCAAGCTCCAGGTATTAGTTGGAGATCTGCTATTCCAACTGATCTCCAGCTGATAGAGGTCAGTTCCCCTGGAGAAAATGGCCGCTTTGGCAATTGGACTCTATGGCATTGAAGTCCCTCCCCTTCCCAAACCCAGCCCTCCCCAGGTTCCACCCCAAAAACCTCCCACCGGTGGTGAAGAGGGACCTGGCAACCCTATTTTAACCAGAAAGGAAGACTAGGGGTTTTTTTGCATTTACCATTAAGAAAAAAGATTGGAGTCATCTTTCATTTGCATACAAGTTAGAGTTATGTGCAGTAAGTAAAGTTGCCAGGTCTCTTTTCGCCACCGGCGGGAGATTTTTGGGGTAGAGCCTGAGGAGGGTGGGGTTTGGGGAGGGGAGGGACTTCAATGCCATAGAGTTCAATTGCCAAGCAGCCATTTTTCTCCAGGTGATCTGATCTCTATCGGCTGGAGATCAGTTGAATTAGCAGGAGATCTCCTGCTACTACCTGGCAGTTGGCAACCCTAGCAGTAAGCAAGAAAAACTTTTGCACATAACCTTTTTTTAGGGGGATCATCGCACTTTTAAGGTTGCCTTCCTTTTGGTTAAAATAACATACACAGATGCCAATAAGGCAGACAATCTTTTTTGACACACACTAGCAAACTCCTTACAAAAATATACTATTGTGTTTACTTAAAGATGGAAATGATCTAACAGAAACATTACTGTGAATATGTAACGGAACTTGAGAAATGACTAAAGCAGAGATCAGGTGCCTGGAGATGCTGGATCTCAGCTTCTGAAAGTTCTCCGTCTCTGAAGTATTGAAATTTACCTTCAGGACCATGGAAGTTGCTGTGGCCAAGAGACACAGGAGTTCCTGGCCTACACACCACACTGTTTGTGCAAACGGAAGACGCTTGTGAATGAAGGAAGGACAGAAACATAACATTTGAGTAATTCTTAAATGATCACCATATTTCAGGATGGGAACAAGTCTCCCCCACATCAGTTTGCCTAGTGATCTAATATTTTTGTCTTGCCTTCCTCTGTAATGTGGACCTAATTTATCCCATACCGACGGCTTGCTCGGCGGTGGCTCGGGGAGTGGGTCCTTGAATTGTGCAGGCACTGCTTAGTGTGAGACAGCTCATCTGCTCCAGCTGTTTGCATGCTGAATCTAAAAACGCAATGTGTGGTGAGTCACTTTGTGGGATGGGTTGTATATGTTGTGGGTGTGCATTAATAATAGCCCAGAAGAAGGAAAAGGACAGAGCTTAGTTGCAGAGCATATGCTTGCCAGTAGAAGGTCCCAGATCCAGTAAGCGGCATCTCTGGTGAAATGGCATTAGGTGGAAACAGCCTTTTCCAAAGACCCTGGACAGCCACTATGAGTCAGCATGGACAATAATGGGCTGGATGGACTAAAGAGTTTGACTCCGTATAAGGCAGCTTCATATTCTCAGACAGAGAAGTTGTTGCATGCCAAAAGTGCTGCTTTCTGCATACAATCCACAAAATCTTGCAAAGTTATCAGAATAACAACCTCATTCGTTGGGTCACCGTGTCCTCATTAAAAATGAGGTCACCAGGACACTTTGCTATTTTCTGATGCCCACTATATACATCTGAAGTTTGAAGGGTTCATGTCTGTGCTATTTGAATCTAATATTTTCTTGCAGATATACTTGGAAGGAAAGCAAATGTTATGCTGGGAGCTATGTGACTGGATATTCCCAATGTTTTAAAAAGGCATTTGGACAGGGCTGTGGGGTGGGGACAGAAAGGTTTAGCTGCCTCCCCAAAAATGGCTTTGCTGATCAAAACTTAAGTGTCCTTCCCTATTGATTATACAGAACAATATACCTAAAACACCAGAGATGATGTTGCTCAGTATGATACCGGACTCTATTTTGACGCAAAGATCATTTTTACTTTATGCCACCACAGCTGCAAGATTGACTTATGCAGCTAAATGGAAATCATCGGATATTCCAGATAAAAAAGATTGGATACAAAAAATGTTGGAACTGGTGGTAATGGCGAAACTTACAGCACTGATAAACCAAAAAGATAATATGCAATTTGTGGGAGAGTGGGAGGCCTGGAGAAATTACTGCGAAAATGAATTGCAGATAGGGAAGTTTGAGGGTTATTCTTTGATCTAATCCGTTTTATACTACTTCTAGGAACAACGTAATATTAGTATATATAGTCACTACAATAATTGACTATGTGATAGATAATAGATAGTTGGAATATATATATATACATGAATATATTTTATTTGATTTAGACATAAATATATATTTACATGAATATAACAATAGAAGGATTAGAACTATATTCAAAAGAATATACAAATTTATATTGAGATTGATGGAGATGAAGGAGAAGTCTTATGTTTAGTTTAAATATGTTTGTATTATCAACAATAATTTACTATTGTTATTTTTTATTCCAATGGTCTTTAATATTGTTGATTTGTTTGTTTAAATATTTTAGAAAAAATAAAAAATTATTATTAAAAAAAACCCACTAAGTGTCCTTCCCTACATTGTTATTAATTCCGGAAGAGGGGAAAGTGCCACCTGAGGGGAGGGAGGCTCAATTTTGGTCTTTGGTTTTGGCCTTCAGACTTTGGATCTTCCAGTGTCCTCTGGGAGACTGTTCCATAGCATTGCAGGGGCTACCCAAGAAAGCCAGAGAATGATCAGTCACTGTTGTAGGGGCTGGACTGTAGAAGGCATTGTTGTCCAATACATATAATACAATCATCCTGATTTCGAATCGAATCTGGCACAGGCAAACTCCCCAGAACAGTTCTGGATTCACTAAATGCAGATTAAAATCTCTGTACAAACATCCCTGAAGTAGAATATGCGACTTTGCTCTCAGTTCCATTTTTAACAAATATGAAATCATGTATGTAGACCCCCATTAGGCAGCTAAAGAAGTTGACCAAAATCAACTTGTCAAGGGCCACACTGTACCGGTCTATGAGAGAATGGAAGTATTTTCCAGCTGGTATCCTGTCCATGGGATGGGACTGCTTGCTTACCAGAGACTAAAGCTGCAGTTCTATGCACACCTACCTGGGAGTAAAAGTCCAGGCTTAGTATCAGACAACCTGCACTTCTTCAGTGTTACTCCTCTGAAGATGCCTGCCACAGCTGCTGGCGAAACATCAGGAAAGAAAATACCAAGACCAGGGTTACACAGCCCGGATAACCTACAAGAACCAACCTGCACTTCTATTTGTCATAGTAACCTTTGACTGAGAGATAGCATATAGGTTTTTTTTAATGGATAAATACATGCTATCAAGATTAGACAAAATGCAAATTTAAAGACAGCCTGGCAGAAGAACTTTAGATCATCATTGTGGGGATCCAAGAGGGAGGGATATAAAATTTAGTTTATTGACTTACAACAGACAAGGAAACGGAGTCTTATTCAAAATGTCAGTGCAGTACATGTGACTACCTGTAACAGTGACTAAAACAAAACAAAGGTCCCATCATCAGCGGTATGCTGCCAGTTGTGATTCTTGCTGAATCCTAGTGACCTGCTCTGCCTCAGGGCACTTTCACACAGCCCTAATAATGCACTTTCAATCCAGTTTCAATGCACTCTGAAGGTGGATTTTACTGTGTGAACTGGCAAAATCCGCTTGAAAACGATCGTTAAGGTGCACTGAAAGTGGATTGAAAGTGCATTATTTGGACTATGTGAAAGTGCAAGTGACAGCTAGATCCCTTTTGTATAATCCTCCTATGTTTCTGCCGACTGCGAAGCCATTACACCCATGATTCTGTAAACCCCAGTTCAAGAGGCAAGCGTCGCCTAGACGGGGCCAATAGAAACACGTCAAAACTCTTGGCTGAAAAAATAGTTCTTTCATCAACTTTGCAGTTATTGGCACAGCTCATAGGGAGTTTCCACTAGACTATGATTCATTTACTGAATGAAATCTGATCTTGGCCAGTGAGGAACGAGAGAAGTAGAGGCAGACAGAAACACCACAGATTTTCATTTCAGACAGAGGTCAGGGAACAGAGAAGTAGCAGCCAGGGCTATGCAGAATAGCAAAAGGGAGATCTTAGATGGTCTATGATTAAGGCACTGGGTTCATAAAGAGAAGACTAAACTAGCCACAATCTTCACATGAGCTTCTCTTTCCGTGTATAAATGGATTGTTCAGTGTCTCTTAAGCATTTTGAAGAGCCATACTTTTCTACTTAAGCGTCTTTTTCCTTTCAGTACTTTGACTTATTCTTGGATGTCTGGATATTTTGAATAAATACACCACCCAGGTGTTGGTTGCAGCACAGAAAACATTGGGTTTGAAAATGTTTTATGTTTTTCCAAGAA
The DNA here is from genome assembly GCF_029931775.1 of Euleptes europaea. Taxonomy (NCBI): domain Eukaryota; kingdom Metazoa; phylum Chordata; class Lepidosauria; order Squamata; family Sphaerodactylidae; genus Euleptes; species Euleptes europaea. The sequence continues at coordinate 31,950,638 of NC_079323.1, forward strand.
CAAAGAGCCAAGCACTTTCTCTCACGTTGCACAGTGGTGAGGGAAATGCATAGCAAATTGGCAAGAAATGCAGTGTGGATGTTAGAGTCTGCTTTTTGACTACGCATACTGCCTGAGTGGCATTATATCTTTGTAAGTTTTTAACACAACTTTTTGTGTGTGCTCTGAACTAAGTAAGGGAACAGCATGGTTTAGAACCAAATGTTTCAACACAGGAGGCGGTGGTACTCATTCCATGGCTCATCCAGAGCCACATGTGCAATTTCCATCAACCAAAAGAGCCACATTGACTTCCATTCCCTGGCATGAGGCCTGAGCCTCAGGAAGGCTAGCAGCTTACCCAATCCTGTGGCGGTGGTTGTTTCAAGGTGGAAACCACCTGCCAACCACAAGCCTCATTAGACAAGGGCCCTGCCCACTTTCCTGAAACATGGAACAGGTACCACATTGGGGCACAGTGCTCAGAAGAGCCACAGGTGGCATGTCGAAGAGCCACCTGTGGCTTCTGAGCCACTACATGAATATCTAGGGTTGCCAACCTCCAGGTAGTAGCTGGAGATCTCCTGCTATTACAACTGATCTCCAGCTGATAGAGAGCAATTCACCTGGAGAAAATGGCTGCTTTGGCAATTGGACTCTATGGCATTGAAGTCCCTCCCCTCCCCAAACCACGCCCTTCTCAGGCTCTGCCCCCAAAAACCTCCCACCGGTGGAGAAGAGGGACCTGGCAACCCTATGAATATCACTGCTGTAATGTATTTGCTGGTGATCACCTAAAGTGCCAGACATACACAGACACAACCTTCAGGACCCAAAATGTCAGATTACTTTTGACCAAGGCTATCCTTTGCAACATGTTTAGACCCTCAAGCAAAAGCCAAGAAACATATTGGAGCTGTGAGCAGAGATGGGGCAGAGTTTAAAAACCAAGAACAAGTTGAGACTGTGTTGAGGAGAGGAGGAAAACAGAGCAAAGATGGCCCTTAAAGGGCTGCAGGCCAGACTTTGAGCTCTGACATTAGATGACAATTGAAGCACATGAACGGTCAGTAATTCTCATGCCCTCCCTTCGGCGGTACTAAATGGCAGGTTTAAAAATATTCCTTTTGAGAAAAGATTATGTGTATGTGGCTTGAATCAACACGATATGCTACAGCATATAATCATAAATTGTCACCGGCACGAAGGCCCTCGTAAAAAAGACCAATTCTACCCTTGATTGATAAAATGAAATCTAGCCAAGAATTCTTTCAATGCCGGTTTTTGTTGAATTATACTATTCCTGAAGTCACTTTAAAGGTGGCGGAATTTTTGATGGATGTTGTCAATGTAAGGACTAAAGTCTAAACCATATTTAAATCGAAAATGTATGGACAGTGAATTTTGTGTACTGCTTACATCATATTTCTGAGTATGTGCCAATAAAGGTCGATTGATTGGTTAGTAATTCTCAATACAGGGCAGTCCTTCAGTGGATCAGTCTTCCTCCTAGCTTAGGTCCCAGCATCAGGCTACATGCTTAATTAACATATCCTCATCTGCCCTGACCTGGATTGCCCAGGCTAGCCCCATCATGTCAGATCTTGAAAGCTAAGCCAGGTTGGCCCTGGTTAGTATTTGGATGGGAGACCACCAAGAAATTCCAGGGTCACTACAGAGGAAGGCAATGGCAAACCCCCTCTGTTAGTCTCTTGACTTGAAAACCCTACAGGGTCACCATACGTTGGCTGTGACTTGACGACACTTCAAACACGCGTACACATCCTTCAGACTGAGACTTGGTCCCAAACTAGATGAATTGGACATCCCTGAATTTGCCCTGGGGATGCAACACCATTTTAAAGAGTAAGTTCCTATATGACAGCCCTTTAGTCACCATGAATCTGTCTAATCCCCTTTTAAAGCTGTCTATGCCTGTGGCCATCACTACATCATCTGGGAGCAAATTCCACATTTTAATCACTCTCTGTGTAAAGAAGTATTGACTTTTGTCCATCCTGAACCTACTGCCCATCAGCTTCACTGGATGTTTTAGAGTTCTAGTGCTTTGGGAAAGGGAGAAAAAGTTCTCTCTGTCAACTCTCTCCACCTTGTGCTTAGTTTTATAAACCTCTATCATGTCCCCCCTTAATCATCTCTTTTCTAAACCAAAAAGCCCCAGACTCTTCAGTCTTTCCTCATAGAAAGGAAATGGTGCTCCAACTCCCTAATCATCTTGGTTGCCCTCTTCTGTAATTTTTCCAGCTCTGTGATGTCCCTTTCGAGGTACGGTGACCAGACCTGTACACAGTATTCCAAATGAGGCTGCACCATTGACCTATACAGGGGCATTATAATATAGGCCATTTTATGTTCAAACCCTTTTCTAACAATCCCTAACACAGAATTTGCCTTTTTCTCCACTGCAGCACACTGGGCTGACACTTCCATTGAGCTTCTCTACTTCATCCCCAAGATCTTTACCCCTCTCAGTCTCAGACCACTTGAAACTGGGATTTTTTTGTTACAATGTGCATCATCTTACATTTACCAGCATTGAACTTCATTTGCCACATTGTTGCGCACTTATCAATTTGTGGGTGAGTCACCATGGCTAGTAGCCATTGTTGGACGTATCTTCCACGTATATCGAAATCCCCTGTAAAAGCCAACCATGACCCTAGTCATCGCTTCATTCACTAGCAGCGAATTCTGCAACTTACAGTGGAATCCTAAAAACACTTTCATGGGAGAAAGTCCCACTGGATAGACCTGAATAGGATTCTAAGTAAACCTGCTTAGAATTGCTTTCCGAGTTACTCATTGAGTATAAAACTGTTTACATTTTTCGGTACTGAATGCATTGCCCATTGACGTCATTGGGTGGTCTGCATTCTAGTATTATTGGAGAGGGGAAAGTGTTCTATCTACTTTGTCCACCCCATGCATAATATTACAAATGTCTACTATGGCCTCTCTTAGTTATCTTTTCTACAATGAAAAGTATGAGGCTCTTTAGCCTTACCTTATAGGAAAGGTGCTCCAACTCTTTAACCATTTTGGTTGCTCCCCCCTTTCTTTCTTTTTCCAGTTCTGCATCATTTTTGAAATATGGTAATCAGAACTGCGCAGAGTGGCGCAGAGTGGTAAGCTGCAGTACGGCAATCCAAGCTCTGCTCACGACCTGAGTTCGATCCCAACGGAAGTTGGTTTCAGGAAGCCGGCTGAAGGTTGACTCAGCCTTCCATCCTTCCGAGGTTGGTAAAATGAGTGCCCAGCTTGCTGGGGGTAAAGGGAAGATGACTGGGGAAGGCACTGGCAAACCAGCCCATAAAACACAGTCTGCCTAGGAAACGTCGGGATGTGACGTCACCCCATGGGTCTGGAATGACCCGGTGCTTGCACAGGGGACCTTAACCTTAATCAGAACTGCACACAGTATTCCAAAGGAGACCACACAAAAGATCTATACAGAGGCACTATAATATTGGCTGTTTTATTTTCAAGCCTTTACCAAGTAATCCCCAGCATGGACTTCTATGCTGTGGGATATGGATGCCCAGGAACCTAAGCTACAGCAAAGCCTTTGAATTGGTTGTAGGTGACAGTAAAGTCTTGATTTACCACACCTTTTAAGAATTTTAGGTTTGGCCGTAATCAAATTCGTATAATTTATTTTACCTCTGAGAAATCACTCCTCCTCCTCCTCTTCATTGCTGAGACCTTGGGATTTGGCTGAGAAGTTTGTTGACGATTACTCCAACTTCCTTGAAAGTTAGCCCCTTTGATTTATGACCCCCTAGTTTCCGTAACAAAAGACTTGTGGAAAAATCATCTACTCTTGCGGGTGGTGATTTTCTTTTCTCCCCTCCCCTTCTATCTTCTGTATGATTGTAACATTCCTTCAGCATCAGTTATTGCCAGACTGGGCAGGAATGGTGTTTCAAAATGTATTTCTAGCAAGGCCACCGGTGCTTTAAAAGCCACACAAAGCAGAAATTTAGAACATGAAGGTTTCCCCAGCATGCCAGTACAGCTGGGTGAATGGGTATAAATACCTAAAAATATATAAAGAGCTATTTTTTTTTTTAAATTACAATATGGAAGGGGAAAGAAAGGAAGCAGAGCATCTTGGAGAGGGAAAGGAACATCAGAGCCGCAAGAAGGAAACATTCAAAGGTTCTAAAAGGACCTACTGATGAGAACCAGCCCCTACTTTCAGCATTGGCTTCTGTGTTTCATAATTAGCATTTTGGAAGTTTGTGAATCAATTAACGTACTGTCTGATCCAATAGAAAACTGTGAACCTGTTCTCAGTTTGTTTCATGGGCAAAGTACACGCAATGCTAGTTCAGACTCCTACAGTTCCACATAATCCTTTTAGCAAATAAAGGAAACGCATTCCAACCCCCTCCCTGCTTCCTTCCAAATCTTCTAACTCATCCTTCCTTGCCTTGCCCATCCCATTCAGCACAAAATGGAGAACTCCATGGGTTATGTGCCCCTCTGTCACGCTCATAGCTTTATTGGCTACCAACAATTTCAGCCTATTTGGATGAACCGTATTGTTTCCTTGTGGATTTTAAACTTATCTTCTTCTTCTCTTCTCTTCTCTTCTCTTCTCTTCTCTTCTCCTCTCCTCTCATAGTTGTCAACCTCCAGGCAGGGCCTGGAAACCTCCTAGAATTACAACTTTTCTCCAGACCAGAGAGAGGTTCTCCTGGAGAAAATAGCTGCTTTGGAAGGTGGACTCTATGACATTATATTGCACAGAGCTTCATCCCCTCCCCAAACCCCACCCTCCCCAGGCTCCACACCCAAATCTCCAGAAATGTCCCAATCTGTAGTTGGCAACCCCTCTCTCTCTCTCTCTCTCTCTCTCTCTCTCTCTCTCTCTCTCTCTCTCTCTCTCTCTGGTAATCTGTCACAAATCTGGGAGAAAAGTGAACACCAATTGCTGAGCTGTAAGTAACTGGCAATTGTATAACTCACTTCTCATACTGGACAAGCTCAAGTGGAGCAAAATTTAAGCCCCCCCCCCCCCACACACACACTGGTACTGAAAACAGCATGAAGTCAAGAATGGGGAAATGCAAAAGTGAACACAGCAGTAGATATGTTTTAGTTCAATTCCCTTGTAGGACTGTAAATTATGACGGAAACCATACATGAGAAGCATAATGTTTCTTAGTGGTGCTCTGGAGGTGTATAAAAGAACTCAGCATAGAGGAGTTATGCGAGGCCAGTTAAGGGGCAGACAATTAGTTTGCAAGTAAAAAATTCAGCACATTGAGTTTAGTTTCATAGCACTTTTTTGCAATGAAAATGTAACTAAGCTGGATTCCTCCCCCACCCCCAGCCCAATTGTCACCTTTTGTGCAGGTGGCATTTTGCACTTTTCTCTTAACACAATTAGCAAGCCAAATTTGCATTATTGGAAATATACCAAAGGAGTACAAGATGGACCAAGTAAAAAATATAAGCGCACTCCCTTTACCATCTTTGTAGGCCCTGTTTATCAGCAACTATCTAGGGAAACTGAGCAGGAAGAAATGGGAAACCCCTAAATACACACATAAACCAACAAACACAAACATGACAACTTCACACCTCTCAAATATATACTTTTTGTCAGCTGTAAAAATTGGAGTATATTTGATATCAGTTTCCCTAAATAGGGTTGCCAGCTCTGGGTTGGGAAATTCTTGGAGATTTTGGGAGTGAAGTCTAAGGAGGGTGGGGCTTGGGAAGGGGAGGGATGTCAGCAAGTCCACCCTCCAAATCAGCCATTTTCTCCAGGGGAACTGATCTCTGTCATCTGGAGACAAGTTGTAATTCTGAGAGATCTGCAGCCACCTCCTAGAGGTTGGAGACCTTACTAATAGGGTTGCCAGGTCCCCCGTCTCCTATGGCGGGAGGTTTTTGGGGCGGAGGTGAGGCAAAGATCGCACACGCGCAGCAGCACCAATGCGATCGCATCACTTCTGGTTACACCCAGAAGTGCTGCATCACAAGGGACCTTTTACCAGTTTGAGTGGTAAAAGGCCCGTTGAGATGCGGCGCTTCCAGGTGTAAAATGGAAGTGACATGGCGCGGAGGGTAGGCACATTTGCATGTGTTGCCCGCCGACCCTCAGCTGGTCGGCGGGCAGCCAGATGGATTGGCGGGGGTTTGCCCGCCACCACGTGGCACTTGGCAACCCTACTTACTAATCAACTAAAAATCCTGCTCTGTATTTAAAATCAGATAGACATACAGCTAATTTACAATTAGGTACTGATGAGGAGGAAGTATAGTGGTTAGAGTATCGCACTAGGATCTGGGAGACCCAGGTTTGAAGCCCCACTCTGCCATGGAAGCCTTCTTGGTAGGGTTGCTGGGCCTCCCGTCCTCCTGCAAGCACCCCTTGTTGCCTGCTACCACTCTATGCGGCAGTGGGAGAAAAACATTGGCATCCTGTGACCATGATGACACTTCCAGGGAAAAACTTGGGAGTGGCATTAGGTTGCTTTATGAATCTCTGGAAATCTATGGTTTTACTATAGAGTTTCCAACAATTCCTAAAGATACTCAACAATTGGATTCTATAGCCTTGAAGACCCTCCCCGCCCCGATCCCCGCCCTCCTCAGGCTCCGCCCCAAAAATCAGAGATCAGTCCCCCTGGAGAAAATGGCCACCTTGGCAATTGGATTCTATGGCCTTGAAGTCCCTCCCCTCCCCAATCCCCCCTCCTCAGGCTCCACCCCCAAAATCAGAGATCAGTTCCCCTGGAGAAAATGCAATTGGATTCTATTCTTTTTTCCACAAATTTTCCCATATTTCCAAATCAATATTAAGTCCTAACTCCTTCATCCATTTCACCATCACTGGTTTGATCCTTTCATGTTCTAAATTCATTTTGATTAATAATTTATAAATCCGTCCTATCAATCCTTTATTTCCCTTATTTAATATAATTTCTAATTTGGATTTATTTTCATTAAATCCCTTCAACTTATCTTTATTAAATATATCTTTTAATTTATAATACATAAACCAATCTTTTATTTTAAGCTCTTCGCTACTCTTTAACAACCAAACCCCTTTCCTACACTCTATGATCTCTCTATAAATATCCATATCTAAATTTAATTGTATACCCCTCTTCATAAAAGCTTCTACTGGGTTAATCCAACCTGGAGTTTTATTTTCAAAAAACCCTTTATATTTTTTCCAAATTTGAAATAAGCCATATCTAATAATATGAGAATTCAATTCTTTATTTACTTTCTCTTTCTCATACCATAAATATGTATGCCATCCAAAACGTAAGTTAAATCCTTCCCGTTCTAATATTCTCTAATAAAATCCAATTCTTTAACCAGATAAAACAAGCTGCTTCATAATACGTTCTTAAGTCGGGTAACCCCAAACCTCCTGTCTCCTTTAATTCAATTAAATTGTTATAAGCTATTCTATGTCTTTCTTTTCCCCAAAAGAAATTTAAAATGTCTTTCTTCCAACTTTTAAATATATGTACTCCTTTTAAAATTGGTAAATTTTGAAACAAAAAAAGCATCTTGGGTAATATCATCATTTTAATCACAGAAATTCTACCCCATAGTGATAGCGGTATTTTTTCCCAATTTTTAAGATCTATTACAATTTGTTGCCATTGTTTAATATAGTTATTTTGAAATAAATTAAGATTGTTTGGGGATAACCATATACCCAGATATTTTATTTTATGTTCAATAATGAAGCCCGACTTTTTTTATTAATTCTTGTTGCTGTGAGAGAGTCATATTTTTAACCAATATTTTGGTTTTATTTTTATTTATTTTTAAACCTGCAAGTTTTCCATAAACCTCCACTATTTTATTCAATTTTTTAACTTGATCATTAGGATCAGTCAGAAAGCATACAAGTCATCTGCATATGCTTTAATCTTAAAATGGTTTCTCCCAATTTGAAATCCATTTAAATTTTCCGTTTGTCTAATCTTTTTCAATAAAACTTCCAACCCTAATATAAACAATAAAGGAGAAAGAGGACAGCCTTGTCTAGTACCTTTTTGTATTTCAAATTGTGGTGATAATATACCATTTATCAACAGCTTAGCTGTCTGATAACTATATATATTTTCGATAGCTGTTTTAAAATTTGGTCCCACATCCATAAACTCTAATATTTTCTTCATAAATTTCCAATTCACATTATCAAATGCTTTTTCCACATCCAGAAATATCATAGCTACCAGAGTTGGAACATGTTCTGCATATTCTAACAGATCTATTACTGCTCTAACATTTTGACTAAACAGTCTACCTGGTAAAAACCCAGCTTGATTCTTGTGTATTGTCTGATTTAAAACTCTTAAATCTCAGCAAACAGTTTATAATCGTTATTTAATAATGAAATAGGTCTATAATTCTTTACATCTAATAAATCCGAATTTGGCTTTGGTATTAATACTATGTTTGCTTGTTTCCAGGTTTGAGGAATAGAACCACTTTGCAAGCAAGCATTCATTACTCTTAATAAATGTGGAGATAATTGCTCTTGAAAAGTTTTATAATAAAGTGCTGTAAATCCATCCGCCCCTGGAGATTTAATTTACTCTTACCTATACCATTTTTAACTCTTCCATAGTTATTTTAGATTCTAATAATTCCCTGTTTTCTTGTGATATTTTTTCCCAATCAAATTGGTTAAGATAAAGATCCATTTCCTTTTCTGATGCTAAATTTTTTCTATACAAATTTGTATAATATTCTACAAATGTTTCCATAATTTTTGTTTATCTGTTAATATTTTACACTCTTTCTTAATTTTCAAAATTAGTAATTTTTTCTGTTTATGTTTGAGCTGCCATGCTAACAATTTACCCAGTTTATTCGCATGTTCAAAGAATCTTTGTCTGTTAAACATTATCTTCCTTTCAGTTTCAGTAGTTAATAGAAATTCATATTGATGTTGTAATTTTTTCAGATTATTTAACTGTTACTGCTTTGCTGATTTATCATATACATTTCTAAGCTGTCTTTCTCCTTGTCTAATATTTTCTAATATGTTTTTCTTTTGTGCTTCCTTCTCTTTAAAACATCTTGTATTTTGTTGTATTAAAAGTCCTCTAATTACTGCTTTACCAGCATCCCATATTACCTCTTCCTTTATACCCTTATCTACGTTATCAAGAAAATAATCTATATTTATCTACTATTTTTTTATTTTTTAATAAAAATTCATTTATTACTCAAGGCTTGTTCCTTCTATCACCTATCTTAACCTTTACTGAAACAACATTATGATCTGACAACACCCTTGGTAAAATCTCCACATCCTCTGCAACATTTATCAAACCTTTAGAAAGCCATATCATATCTATTCTTGAATAGGTAAGATGTCTAGATGAGAAAAATGTATATCCCTTTTTATTACCATGTAACAATCTCCATACATCAAACATTTCCCATTGATCTGTAAGATTATTGAAAATACCAGGTAATTTACCCTCACATTTCCCCCCCCTTTTTTTTTTTTTGCATATCTGTCCATCTTAGGTTCTATTACCCCATTAAAATCTCCCATCCAAATCATTTTTTCTGTTGCATGTTCAGCTAAAATTGTTATCAAATTATTATAAAAAGTTTTTGGGTTTATATTGGGGGCATAAATTGCTACCAACAGTACCTTTTGAAAGCCACAGGCAATTTCTATCAACAAAATTCTTCCCTCTTTATCTTTAAAAATAATCTTAGGTTCCAATACCAAGGGGACATACATAGCTATTCCATTAATTTTTTTGTTTCATTACAAGACGTGAGAAGTTTGCCTAATTTTGGTTGTTCCAACCTGAATATATCCTTTGATAACATATGTTTCCTGTAAACAAAAAATGTTGGCTTTAGATTTCTGTAAATGAAAAAATACCTTCCTCCTTTTATTGGGAGAGTTCAAACCATTAATATTCCATGACAATACCTGTAACATATTAAAGTTCAGTTAATCCTATTCTTAAATTTTTATTCATTCCCAAAATTATTATTTATCATTTCCCCCATAGCCCCCTTCCCTCCCCCCTTTTCCCATTAAGTTCCTTTTAAATCCATTCAGCCAGCATTCTCTTCTGACAGGGAAATAATGAAATAAGAGAGAATCTATATAAAATGTTTCACAGATGGTATATCACCCCTGTTATGATAAGTAAAATGAAAAACGGTGATTCAAATCTATGTTGGAAATGTGGAAATGAGAAAAGAACATTTATGCATGCATGGTAGACTTGTAAAAAAAATAAATTTTTTTGGAGAAAAGTATTAAATGAAACTAATAATTTGATTAACTCTAAAGTGAAGAAGGACCCTTCCTTTTGTCTATTGGGTATACCGAAAGATAAATTAGATAGAAGTGATAGAGTCATATGTCAATATAGTTTTGCAGCAGCAAGAATCATAATAGCTAAAACCTGGAAGCAAGTAAATAAACCTTCAATTATTGCCTGGAGAGAGAAATTATGGATGTATATGCGAATGGCCAAATTAACAGAGTCCTTACATGGGAAGGATTTGGAAGGTTTCAAGAAAACATGGTTAAAGGCCGTTGCATTTTGGGACAAACTGGCAAAAATGAATTTTACTAATTTAGTTAATGAGTTATAGATAATTGTTTAATAGTTTTTATAATGTTATTATTATACTTTTTTAAAAACTGTCATAACACTTCTCCGGAAGTTCAACGTGGTGATGGGGCACTGTATTATGGTGGGTGGTGGTTTTTCAGGGCACTGTGAATTTTGTAACGTTTTACTATAATAAGTAGTCTTAACTGTTATGTAAGTGCTCTTTTGTATTTTTTCTTTCTTTTTATTTGTATGTTTTGTTTTGTTTTATGTTATAAAAATAATAAAAATTTATTTAAAAAATGCAATTGGATTCTATGGCCTTGAAGTCCCTCCCCAATCCCCGCCCTCCTCAGGCTCCGCCCCAAAAACCTCCCGCCGGTGGCGAAGAGGGACCTGGCAACCCGATCATGTGATCTTGTACCCCCATATCCCCACCCCAATTCCCACTGGATGCCAAGCACAGCCTGGCAACCCTATTTCTGGGTAACCTTGAGACAGTCACACACTCTCCATCTAACCTACTATTGAAGAAGGGGAGAATGTTGTAAACGACTTTGGTTTCCCATTGGGGAGAAAAGTGGGATATAAATGAAGTAAATAAATAATAGGAATCTGGAGGTATTGGTTGGCTGTTATTTCCATATTTTAACTAATGTAAATGTGTGAAAAACAGTTGTAAAATAAAGAATGTGACAGTCTAGTAAAGGAAGAAAACAATCATACTAGTCATAAAATGGGCATCGAATAACCCCAAATACCCTATGTTTCATCTTGGTCTTAATATTTCTCATTTCCATCTTACCTGCTCACCCCCTCCCCCAGTTTACTTTTTACTTAGTTCACTTCCTATTTTTTTCAAGCTTGGGTTTCCAAGCTTCTCTTTCTCTCCCCCCCCCCTTTGCCCAAGACTTTGATGTTAATTGTCTGCCATGCTGGAGCACTCCTTGGCTGATTAAGTCTAAGAGTTTTCCCTGGTTTTGTTGACCTTTGAATGGGGGCCTCTCCAATGCTCACTGGAGTGCAGTATCATTGCCCCTCCTTTATCTCCCCCCCCCCATCTGACTTGATGGATTAATCCCACTGTATAAAGAAGAGTGGAATGGGAGGGGAAAGTGAATCAGCAGGAATGGGATGGGGGGGGAGAGGGAGAGGGGGAGAGAGAGAGGAAAGGGCATCCAGCCAATGCTTGACTGCCCTTGCTTAAAATAACACCATGTATTTAGGCAGGTCAGATATACAAAGACTGTGACTGTGGCCCGCCACTTCTATCATGGAACTTTATTTGTACTTCCTAAGATGTTGCGCTGGGTTTTTACCAAACACGGAAAGCTAGTATGTTCTTTCAGACCCCTCCCTCTCACCCTAATCTTTTCAGATTGTTTCAGGACACCATGCCTCCCTTTCTTCCCTTCCTCCTCACTATTTTGTTCCATACCATAGTAAATTTTGTCCACGGTACGTTTTTCAATTGGTTATTATTAGCCTCAGCACAAAAAAAATGGTGTTTTTTTCTATAGTTTGGCATGTATTATATTGCATAAGAGAGAGATAAAAGATTGGAGTACTCATTCTGGATTGTATCTGCTCTTTATGATGTTCTTATTATTTTAGATTATTCTCCCATGTTGAGAGTCCTGTTCCAGGCTAGATCATTAATGGCAGAAATGGTACTTCTTTCTTTAGCTTCCACTGCACAGCTCTGCACTTTAGAAATCCACCACTAGAGAAAAATTGGCCACTTAAAGCTCAGGTGGACTTTATCCATGCTCAGGGTCAATAATATATAATGTAACACAGAATCACGACAGTAACAGGTCTGCCGATTGGTATCCCGTTTCGATATCCTTCTTCAGACTGTAACCTTGAAATTCAACAACAAACAGAAGTATAAGTAATACAAATATCACACAATAATTACATATAACTTGTTTACACCCAGGTTACACGGGACTTACTGTAGTTATCATCAGAAATGAAGCAATAATCCTTTATGAAACATAGGTCTGTAATGAGTAAAATAAAGTACATAACAATTAGTAATTGAATTCATAGCTTCATTGTCTTATATTGTAAGTATTTAAATTGGGCTTGAGAGACTTTCCATTTTATTTTCATGTGTATTTGTTTACTGATTGTTATGTACTTTATTTTATTCATTACAGACCTGTGTTGTCAACACTTTTGTATTTTGTTTTTGCTCATTATATGTATACTGTGATACATGTCTTGCAATTTCTTTGAACCTTTGTTATTTTTACTACTATTTTGTATAATTTTGGAGTAACTACAAGTTGCTAGATAAACGCCTTGTAGCCTCTGTTGCTTTGCACATTTTTTTCTATCTGCATACTGATGTCACCCTAGCCCGAAACTCCAGACAAGCTAAGTGAGGGGACAAATATAGATATTAAAGAGCACTGGGGAGAGGATCACCCCCTGAGATACCCACACACTAGGGGGAGTTGTTGAAGTCCTCTCCACTAGAGATACCCTCTATATCTGACCTTGGAGAAATGAGAACAGCCATTGCAAGACATTCTGGTTTGTATACCCAGAAATGATGGCATGGAGTCACACGCTGTTCTAGGAATTTCCCAAATCTCTATGGGAATTGGGAAATTTGTAGGATGTCATTGATGCCATAGCATCACTTTCCAGGTTTGCAACTGGAAGTGACATCATGGCATTATGCATTGCCAATTTCCACAGTCTCTGCTCTCCAATGCTCCTGGCGGTTATCAACCAGGGGCTGGCAACCTTCAGACTGTATCAGGTGGTTTATTAGGACCTATCACGATTTGCACCCTGGGTTGTCAACTCTAGCATTGGAAATTGCTTGAGATTTGGGGGTGGCGATTGGGTAGGGTGTTGTTTGGGGTGGGAATTCAGTAGGGATGTGATATCACAGAGTCTACCTTCCATTTCTTTCAGGGGAACTGCTCTCTGTAATCTGGAGATCAGTTGTTATTTTGGGAGAACTCTGGCCTCCATCTGGAGGTTGGCAAACTTAGTTGCACCCATTTCCTGTTTTCTGTTTTTTTCTCAAAATCAGAAGAAATGAGCAGACTGTCTCTTTGAGGAGACTTTCCCCCCCCTCTACCCTCCCCAATAGTCAACGACACTCTCTTTCTGGCCTTAGAGCAATGTCTGCTATTGTTGGCACTGCAAGGCTTTCTTCTTGGTCCAATTAGTTGAATTTGCCAGATGTTTCAGGGCCAACTGGCTCTCGAAAGCAGAGGGAGACAGACTCCTTCAGAGTGCATTGGCAGACACTGTGTTTCCAAACACTGGAAGAGAGAAGGGAAATTCTGGCTCTGCAGACACACAAACGCTGCCACCACAATGGAGAGTCGCCAAGTAAATATAAAAATAACAGTTTTTGTCCTTAGACACAGATGGTGCACAAGGGACAGTAAGAAAAAATGGCGGAGGTGGAGAAACAAAACAGAGGGGTTGTCAAGTAACTTGGGGGTGTGTTTTTTTAAAATGCTGCTATTTTCTCAAAGGACTCTCTTCAGCATTTTTTGCTTAGCACTATGCTTATTTTCATAAACCAGTTCCAACCAGTAAATCTGGAAACAGGCATCAATAACTTTAAAAAAAAAAGTCAGAAGATTACATTCCTAGGCTACCTGTCTGCACCTGTTTGTCTATGACAGTGCTTGTGTGTGAGATATTGTTTTGTGCTTTCATGTTCTCCAAACAGAAAGGAGTCCATGGCAACTTTACTGGTCAGCTTCCGTTTGGATAAGAAAGCACTGGAATAAATTTTTAGCTAGATTTGTAGGCTGGGTAGGTAGAACCTCAAGCCCATGCAGGCAGAAGTTTTTTCCAAAGCAACATCAGTTCTAAGTCCACATTGTTCCACTTTTTAAATATAATAAACTTTATTAAACATTTACTGCAATCTGACAGTACAGCCTCCAGCATAGATCTAAATGTGACTCAGCCACTTCGTCCCCAAAGCAGAACAATCACAAGAGACAATATAGAACTTAGTTAAGCATTAATATTTGTAATAGCACCATTTATTGGGCTGGAGGTGTTGCTTATATAACCTTTTAGAGCCTTTTCAGTTGGCTCTCCAAACTAGAGTCTCTGCTGGACAGGTTTTAGTGTCAACCCAACTAGGACGAAGCATGATGCATTCCACAACCCCACCAGAACCCTGTTGTTCACTATGAAGAGCCAGGCAATGGAAAAAGGGAACTTGGTTGTATAACGGTCATGGTAGTGATCAAGGTATGTTTCAGGGCCAACCTTAATGAACAGATGAACCTCAGGCATGATAGTAACTTCAATCAGATGAGCTATACTACAATGCAAAATTAAAGGTTCGGTGAAGCATGAACCATTCCAAGCTAGAAGACAATTATTTCCTGTTCCTCATCATCTATGGATGAAGTATTACATAAAAATATCCAGTTCCCTTTTGAAACTATCTGGATGAACTGTTTCTATGATATATCTAGATGCGTTATTCCAGAAATGTTCTTCTCTGATGGGTATAAAGAATGTTCTAACTGAATCTTAAATGTAAAGATAAGACTCATCTGGTGAGCTATCTGGGAAGAAGGGAGGGACTGTTGCTCAGTGGTAGAGTACCTGATTGATATGCAAAAGGTTCTAGGATCAACCCTTGGAATCGCCAGTAAAAAGGATAAGATAGAAGAAGAAGAGTTGGTTTTTATACCCTGCTTTTTCTCTACCTTTAAGGAATCTCAAAGTGGCTTACAATTGCCTTCCCTTCCTCTCCCCATAACAGACACCTTCTGAGGTAGGTGAGACTCAGAGAGTTCTAAGAGAACTGTGACTAGCCCAAAGTCACCCAGCAGGCTTCATGTGGAGGAGTGGGGAAACCAACCCAGTTCACCAGAGTCCCCCGCTCATGTGGAGGAGCGGGGAATCAAGACCGGTTCTCTAGATCAGAGTCCACCACTGTTACTACACCTCGCTGGGGCTGTTACTTAGAGACAGGCAACGGCAACCATCTCTGAACATCTCTTGCCTTGAACACCCTATAGGATCGCCGTAGGTCAGCTGTGATTTGATGGCACTTTCCGCCACCACATCCCTAATGCAGACATTAAGGGATGAGACCAGCAGGCACCAGCCCACTCCCCTCTAGGCATACAGAGGATTCCCACTTTGAATGACTGAACAAGGCAAGCTGCTTCTTAAGTTTCCTTGAGTACCAAAAGTGTTCTTTCTGGGGGCATGAACACTGATTTAAAACATTGTTTTAAATCATGTGATCTGCCTTGAGTTCGCTGAGCTCCCCTGCTAGAGTTGCAAGGTCCCTCTTCGCTACCGGCAGGAGATTTTTGGGGTGCAGCATGAAGAGGGTGTGGTTTGGGGAGGGGATGTTAATGCCATAGAGTCCAATTGCCAAAGCAGCCATTTTCTCCAGGTGAACTGATCTCTAACGGCTGGAGATCAGTTGTAATAGCAGGAGATCGCCGGCTAGTACCTGGAGTTGGCAACCCTATCCCCTGCTCAAATTCTGCCCCTGAGGGTCAAGGGACCATCACAAAAAGGATAAGAGAGGTCTGCAGTGGGAAGGATAAATGTGCAAAAACAGCTTGTTCATCAATGGCAATGCCCTTACTCTAGTATATGTGTTGGTGGAACAGCACCTTTCATCCAATGCTAAGTTTTTTAAAGTAAGTGAAACTTTTCCCCACAAGAACAAACTTTACACACAACCATGCTAAAAATATTCCACCTACTAGCTTTTCTACCATTATCTAAAATTTCAAATCCTCCTACTTTGGTTTCACCTAGAACATCTTTCTCCAAAGAAAATAACTGTCTGTTAAGAATTTGGTTAACGTGGCAGCCTTGGTTCCCGCAAAAATCTGTCTTCCAGGACAGGTGGTTTTAAGCAGCAAAACGACAGAATAGCCTGCCTTCTGTAACTATTGCATTTCCTTTCTTGAGGAAATTGGAATGACACCAGGTTTGAAAGAACCCTGTTTGCTTAGGGAGGTTCAGAAAGCTTCAGCTCTAACTTAGTGAAAAGAAATCAAACCCCTTGACTCCGAAAAACGTCAGAGCAAATAATTTCCCTATTGTTTCAGCAATTCTCCTTGGTGTGTATCGGGGTTGCAGAACACAAGGAGGGGCAGGACCGTGTGTGGAAAGGGTCTAATTAACAGGCAAAAGTTTCCCTCCAGCCCAGCTTCCCAGGTTTCTTGTCATTTGCTTCCTTTCCGGGGAGCAACACACAAAGCTGTCTCTTTCCCCTCTGCCAGAGCTGTAAAATAGCCAGTTTTCCTCTTATTGCTGAACTGCGAAGGACTGGAGCCCTGGGAAGCGAACCGGGCAGCCTCATTAGGCCCATCCTTAATGAGCACTCCTGAGCTGGTAGGCTCTTTAAAAAGAAAATGTGTGTGCGGGGCGAGGCAGAAACCCTGGCTCCGTGTGTTGAACACAGATATTAGAACGGTTGTGTGCCTCACACCCCCTCAACTCTTTTCCATCCTCCTCACAAACCTACCACAGTTTTGGATCTGAGTCAGGACTGCCCGAAGTACATGTCAGAACAAAAAGCCATCGGGGAACGCTAGGGTCTGTTTTATGGAGCTATTGTGGAGCTTTGGAATAATGGTCATTAAGGAACATCTGGTACCCTTAGTGCCAAGTTTTGTTTTTCAAATTATTCAGGGTATTTAATATTTATTTTCACGCTGTGGTGAAATGGCATTTTTGAGTTTGTATTGACATCACTGGGCAAAAATGCACTTGTACGTGTTTGTGTTAAATCAGTGTCTCTATGACCATTGTCAATATTTTCCCCTCTCCTTTTGTTTTCTACTCTTTATTATTCCTTTAAATTCATTTCAGAAACTTCTGAAACACACTGAATGTGACTGTGGTCTAATTGTGCAATTCTGAACTGAGTCACACCTATCTAAATCCACTGACTTCATCAGAGTAAAAAGGGTGTCGTTCTGCTTAGGAGTGCACTGCAGATTTACAAAGGGGGTTATTTTGTATCTAGATATGCCAGAGGAAATGCATTTTTAAAAAATAATTTGAAAGCAAATATGGAAGTCTGTAATCTGTTCACAACTATTGCTTAGTGTGTCCTCGCAGCTTCTAGTTTTTGCAGAATTACCTGAATCCTATTGAGTGTTCACATGTAATCCTTGTCTGCTTTATGCATGGGTTGGATGTCCCTGGTTCATCCCTCTCATGTCTCACTCTATTATATTCCTATATCTGAAAAACGTATGCATGGTGATCCCTAAATGCTCATTTGCATACAGGCACTCTTTTTGCACTGGAACTGGAACAGGGATTGGAAAACCTGGGGAAATCGCAGAACGGAAGCGAGCTGAGCCCTGAGGGTGGGAAACGTCATGCATAATCCCCACAGAGAATCGGGACATTCGCAGTAGAATTGCAAGACAAACCAGCCATGCATAGCCGATCCTTGTATACTTCTAATATCACCTTTTCAGTCCCTCAACTTTCTTCTACTCCTGATAGTTGGACAACTTCCCCTGACTTCCAGTTGTGCCATGCATACAGATTCTGATATTTTTCCAAGGCCTGAAACCAAAAGTGACAATTCCAGAAGAAGGTGTGGTATACACATAACATGCTGGCTCCTGACAAACTATGGTTCGGTGTATTGGGAGCCAGCCTCGGGACATTTTATTTATTTATTTATTTAGTTATTTGTTTGTTTGTTTATTTATAGATTTATAGACCCCCCTTTATCCCCAGCCAAGGCCGGAATCAGGGCATATCACATCAAGTTAAACAACATTTACAGAAAATACACAACAGTCTATTTTAGTTAAAATTTCTAATTTCAGTTTAAAACAATTTAACTAACAGTCCTCAACTATCTGCCCCACAGGGCCAAAAAAAGCCCAGGAAAGGAATCATGGTCCTCTATAATGATCAGATGGCGAAGAAGAAGGGGAGGGGAGCTTCCTCTCCCTGGTCCTCTGTCAAGAGTTAATTTCCTCTCCCTTCCCCTGTTGAGGTTAAAAGTAGTTTACAGGTACATGGGCTAACCATGTTTAACACTAACCAAGTTCCCACTTATCTCTCTGTGCTGCTACTTAGGGTGTTTCTGATTGCCATTTGAGAAGATTTTTGGGTAGTGCTAGGGCGAGCACGAGAAGAGAGTGGAGGGAAATATCTGTTGTGCTGATGGTTCTTAGGATCCAACCCACAAGTTCCTGATTTCTGAGGAGGTCACAGTTAGTGCTGGTGACATGCAGCTCTAAACGCTGGTTAACACCAAAAAGAGAAGGAGAGAGGAACGGGATTGCATGTTCCTGAGGCCATGTTGATCTGCTAAAGCATGGTCACATCCACAATGGTGTTAGGGTGGCAAATTGAGAGTGCAGTCAGTTGAATTCAATGGGCGTAAAAGGGTGTAACTCTGTTTAGGATTGCACTGTAAGTGAGCAAGTCATAATTCTCTCCAGGGTTGCTGCCTAGCTGATAGTAAATCAGTTGTGTGTGTTGTTGTTGTTGAGGATGGTCGTTGCCTTTGAGGTTTCATTTGAGGCAACGTGAAAATTTAAAAGTGCACAAATGATTGAAATAATTGAAGTTTAGGCAAGCATAACTGTGCACAGGACAGGACAGTTGAGGGTCTAATGAAAGTTTACACAGCTTGTGAAGA
Source organism: Euleptes europaea (assembly GCF_029931775.1). Lineage (NCBI taxonomy): Eukaryota > Metazoa > Chordata > Lepidosauria > Squamata > Sphaerodactylidae > Euleptes > Euleptes europaea. The sequence continues at coordinate 31,969,871 of NC_079323.1, forward strand.
AGGATTGTACAGAAAATTAAACCTCTGCAGTGCCCTCGTGTCCTCTGCCAGCCCATGATTTCCTCTTCCTTTCCAGGGCGCTTATCATGGCCATAATTTTTTTTGCAAGTTCCTGTACTACTGAGCAGGTCTGTCCATTATAACTAGAGGGGTGGGGGAAAAACATTAAATCAAATGTTTGGGAAATCTGTTTTTACGATTGTGGGAAGGCTGCCTCAGACCAAGAATAAGTACATTTACTGTACTTTTTAAAAGTGTCTACTTCTGCACGAGGTTGTATCTGCACGTACTTTTGCAGACACAATGAGGAAGTGTGCTTTAATAGAACATTTATACATCAAAACTGTCTGCATGGATGGTTCTGGTTATTTCATTATATACCTAACAAGTTAATGGATGCATTGGCTGGGTTTCTTTCTAAACAGCTTTCTAACTGCTCTGTAGTTTTCTGTCCACTGTCAGCAGAGGACCAGTCCATTGAATGTTAACAAAAATGTAGTTTCTCCAGTATTTTAAAGCGAACTTGCAATTCTGCACATCCCTGATTCTAACAGGAACTCTGAGGGGAGGGACCACTCTTGCCTATCAGTAATACCCTTCTTGTGCTGCTGTTATCCTTGAAAAAAAAGGGCTGGGGGCAGAGATGGGCACTTGGAAAAGTGGGGTATACATATTCTAAATACATGAATAAATAATAGCAGTGCAGTAGCCGGCACCTTTGATAGGTGTAAAGACAGATGGTTGGTCAAATAAACAACAGGAAGAAGAGAGTTGGAATAAATGGACAGTTTGTTCAGTGGAGGGAAGTGAGAAGTGGGGATTGATATTGGAGCTGGTGCTATTTAATTTGTTCTCAACTGTTCTGGAACTGGGGTGTCTCTGTGTGTGAACAGTATAGTGGCCAATTTTCCAGATAACACATACTTATTCAGGATGGTGAAAACCAAGGCCAACTGTAAAGAACTCCAGGAGGATCTCTCCAAAAATGGGTAAATGGGTAACAACGTGGCCAATGAAGTTCAGTGTAACGAAGTGCAAAGTGATGACCATTGGAACCAAAAAATCCCGACTGATGGGGTCTGAAATGAGTGAAACTGAGAGGGAAAGGGTCATGTAGGGCTGTTGGGAAAAAATCAGTAAAATTCAAATTCGGCAAAATTCGGCCCGTTTTGATTCGGGAAATGCCGAAGTCCGAACTCCCTCGATTAGGATCAGTGAAATTCAGCGCCAAGTTCCGAGTTCAGGGAAAAATTCGGCCAAATAAAGACATTAAAAACACATTTGCGCACTTCCGGTGGTGCTGCTGGGGAGAGCACTCCATTTCCCCAGGCTGTCCTGGGAGAAATCCAAGTTTGCGTTATTTTTGGGGTACATAGATACCCCAATCCGACCCTTGCAAGTGGGTTGGAAAGCAGGAATTCCCTGCAGCCCGCAAACGCGGTTTGACCTCCTAGGTACTCTGAGGGGGCTTCTTAAGCCCCTCGGAGTCCTGGACGCCGGTCCTGCGAGGGCACTAGGGAAGGACATCGCCAAAACGCAACTTAGGCATCAAGCTCTACCCTCCACCACCTTAATACCAACATAAGGACTACATAAAGAAAAGAACCTCACCTCTTGACACCCAAGTGAGTACAAAAGAACTCTTCGTCTACTTACTGGAAACTTGAACAGACGGGGGGCTGATAAGAATATTTCTGGGACCCCCATTCCTCCTTAATCTGAACTGAAAAAGTTTGATCTGAGTTAGCCATCGGGATTAGCGACAGGAGCCTTATCAATCCGATCAGCCTAAACCATAATAAAGAGTCGGAAGGATACCTTTTGATTGACAAGAACTATCACCAATGGGTCCAAGGGAAGGGGGGGGTGATTTTTCTTCCTGATTTTCCGGCGAAGAATATCCTGCCACGTTTGCAGTAAGGGAGCGCCTGGAACGGAAGACCCTCTATAACAACCTATCTATCATCGGAACTAAAATAACAGGAAGTAGTTGTAGGACCGATTACGCGTCGCACTCGAGTTACTTGGAAATCATTCCTGAAGGAACGACCATCGAGAAGAGGCGGTAGAAGGTCCATAGCACTAGCAACTTCCTGTATACTTCCTGATCAGCCCGACCTAGAGCGACCGAAAAAACTCACTGGTATTTCAAAACTTTAAAACGCAATTCTAGAGCCAATTTCGACTCTTTTCAACCCGAAAAAATTATAAGGCTGATGTTTGAATTATTATCTTTTAATTAGAACTTTAAAGGCCCTGTCTGTGGACATGTATTTTACCAGCTTCTTTTGGCTTAATACATAGCCCTGCTCCTATGAAATCAAAGGGAATTTTACAGAATTCAAACATGGAAAAAAAAATACAGGACATGCTTGCTAAACATTCTGAGGCGACAATTAAACAATTAAAACAGATTTCAACACAGATGGCTCAACTGATTTCAATGATGACGACTCTTGACCAATCATCACAGGTAGGCAATCAGAAGTTGGATCTGGTTATATAAGACATAAAAGTCTTGAAAATTCAAACGATGACCACAAATACAGACATACAAGCAATGGATTCTTCTGCCCAAAAAGTCATGGAAGAATACAAGGATATAAAGAAGAAGACAGATGTTCAAGAAAGCAACCAGCCGGCGATAAAGAGATCAGACATACAAGAAATAGACTTTTCATTTAAAAAAGTCATGGAACGACGTGTGGATATAAGGAAGAAGAGAGCAGGTCAAGGAATACAGATTGAAGCCACGATGGAGATGAAGCCCAGAAAGAGTTATTTTTGGATACGTATCCTGTCTGAGGAAATGAGAGAGAACAAAGAAATCCTGTTCCCATACCTGACTGGTCTATTTCAGTTACAGAAGGAAGTATTAGACCATGGTTAAAGGATTGATTTAAACATGATTGCTGGATCCAAAGGCTTTGATAGTGTGGACGGGTGGCATGGCTATTAATGATGTAGTGGAATTAAGGTTAAGATATCATTTTGGGAATAAAGGGCTAGAAATTCTTGAGAAAAAAGACTGGATTGTTAAAATGTTTGAAGTGGCAGAAATGGCAAAACTCATAGCTATTCTAAATGAAGAAAATGACGTTCGGTTTCTGGGGGAATGGGAGGCGTGGATGCATTATTGTGAATATGAGTTAAAATAGGGAAGAATGGAAGAATATTTTCTAATCTGATCCAGAGGATTATTTTTGGTTTTTTTTATAATGAATAAGCATAATTATATTTACTAACAGATTATGGTTTTTTTTATACAGGATATTGATAGTTTATTAAGATTAGATTAACTACGACGAGATGAACTTTTTATTAAGAGGAAGATAGAGGTGAAGGGGAAGTCAAAATTTTTCATTTCTTTTTTTTTCTTTTTTTTCTTTATTATATGTTATGGAACTATAACAACTTTAGGTTAGAATTGAAATTTTATATTGTCATAGATGTTGTTTAATGCAATGGAAAATTTTTAGTATAAAATCCAATAAAATCTATATATAAAAAAAAAAACACATTTGCGCCTTTCTGCAGCTCTGGGGGGGCAGTTTTGGAGGTAGAGGTCCCAAAATTTCAGCGTAGCTTGAGGGGACCCTTCTTGCAAGAACACCCAAGTTTTGTAAAGTTGGGTCAGCGGGTCCTGAGATATGGGGCCTGGAAGGGGTCCCCCCCCAAAATCGCTCACGGGAATAAAGGCATTAAAAACACATTCGCACCTTTCTGCGGCTCTGGAGGGCATGTTTGGAGGTAGAGGTCCCAAAATTTCAGCGTAGCTTGAGGGGACCCTTAATGCAAGAACCCCCAAGTTTTGTAAAGATTGGGCCAGGGGGTCCCGAGATATGGGGCCAGGAAGGGGTCCCCCCCAAAATCGCCCACAGGAATAAAGGCATTAAAAACACATTCGCGCCTTTCCGCAGCTCTGGGGGGGGCATGTTTGGAGGTAGAGATCCCAAAATCTCAGCGTACCTTGAGGGGACCCTTCTTGCAAGAACCCCCAAGTTTTGTGAAGATTGGGTCAGGGCCCCCCGAGTTATGGGGCCCGGAAGGGGTCCCCCATCTGCCCATTGGAATAAAGCCATTAAAAGGGATGTACTAAAACGAATTACAAGTCACCCCATTGGAAGCAACTGGAGAGGCTGCCCAGCCCATTGAAGATAATGGGAGAGGGGAATGTCGGTTGACTTGCATTGACTCCACTGAAATACATTACAGGGGATGTACTAAAACGAATGACAGGCTAGCCCATTCGAAACAACAGGAGCGGCTGCACAGGCCATTGGAAACAATAGGAACCAGCCAGAGACTCACTGACCTACAGTTAACTCCACACGAAGTTGGCAACCGGTGAAAACCGTAGAAAGCACAGTCAAGCCCACCCCGCAGCAGAACAGGTAAACCCACCCCCCTTTGGCTTCCCCCCTCACACACACACACACACACACACACACAGAGAGAGAGAGAGAGAGAGAGAGAGAGAGAGAGAGAGAGAGAGAGAGAGAGAGAGAGAGAGAGAGAGAGAGAGAGAGAGAGAATCGCCCCCTCACACACATACACACACAGGAAAAAAATTATAATTATAGAGAAAAGCCCCCAAATGGGTCTTACTGTTGATGTCTTCTTCTCTTCTATCAGGAGCAGGGACTGGGAGGACCCAGGAGTAATCCAACACGATTCTAGCAGACTCACACATACTCTCTGGCACGGGAGGTTTTGCCTTGGATTTGCCGCTCTCTAGATGCACATTAAGGATTGCCTGCTCCCATTCATTCCAATGGGTGGATGGGGGGGGGACCCCATAACTCGGAATTAATTGCCTTTTAGTCAGACCCCCGGGTCGGAGTAATGGTATGGCCCAACTGCCAAGGCAACCAGACCCCCAGGCCGGGGTAATGGTACGGCCCAACTCGAATGTGTTTTTAAAGGCTGTAATGGGCAGATGGGTGGGGGGACCCCTTCCGGGCCCCATAACTCGGGACCCCCTGCCCCAATCATCACCAAACTTGGGGGTTCTTGCAAGAAGGGTCACCTCAAGCTACGCTGAAAGTTTGGGGCCTCTACCTCCAAAAATGCCCTCCCCGGAGCCGCAGAAAGGTGCAAATGTGTTTTTAATGCCTTTATTCCTGTGGGAGATTTTGGGGGGACCCCTTCCGGGCCCCATATCTTGGGACCCCCTGACCCAATCTTTACAAAACTTGGGGGTTCTTGCCAGAAGGGTCCCCTGAAGCTACACTGAAATTTTGGAACCTCTACCTCCAAACATGCACCCCCAGAACCGCGGAAAGGCACGAATGTGTTTTTAATGCCTTTATGGTTATGCTGCTGATTCAGAGCCCTCGAATTTGCCGAATTTATTCAGCGATCACCCTGAACTCGCCAAATTTGGCTCGTTGTTTTCCCGCCTTTTTTGAATTCGGTTCCATCCGAACTAGAAACCGCCAAATCGGGGAAAATTCAGCTGTTTTTCAGTTCGGGACGAACCGAATCGACAGCCCTAGGGTCATGGTGGATAGCTCAATGGAAATGTAGACTCAGTGCGTGGCAGTGGTGAAAAAGACAAACTCCATGCTGGAGGAATGGAACTGAAAATAAAACGGCCAATATTATAATTCTCCTCTATAGAATGATGTTGGGGCCTCCTTTGAAATCTTGTGTGCAGCTTTGGTCTCCGTATCTTGAAAAGGACATAACACAGCAGGAAAAAATACAGAAGAGGACAACCAAGATGATTAAGGGGTTGGACCACCTTTCATATGGGTCTTTTCAGTTTAGAAAAAAGATAACCGAGGGGTGATCTGGCAGAGGTTTATAAAATTACACATGGGGCAGAGAGAGTAGATAGAGAGAACATTTTCTTCCTCTCCCAAAATACTAGAACTCGAAAGCACCCAATGAAGTTGATGGTCAAAAGATTCAGGACAGACAAAAGGAAGTACTTCTTTATTCAACAAGTGATTAAAATGTGGAATCCACTGCGAGAGGATGTAGTGATGACTGCAAGCACAGATGGCTTTAAAAGTGGATTAGACACATTCATAAACAAGTCCATAAGTGACTACTAGCCTTGGTAATTAAAGAGATCTTCCATGTTCAGAGGCAGAAAACCTCTCAATAGCGTGCTAGAAGGCAACACTTTGGCCTCTATGTCTTGATGTTGACCCTCCATAGTAACTGGTTGTCCAATGTGTGAGGAAGGATTCTAAACTAGATGGACCACTGGTCTGATCCAGCAGGGCTCTTATGTTCTTATGATTTACTCCCTCTCTCCTTCTTCCCTGGTCCTGATTTGAACTGGAACTATGCACAACAGCAATTTAGCTTCTAAAAATGTTGGGAAGATCCATACAAGGATGTTCCAGAGTCTTATCATACTTAAGGAGATAAAAAATAAGGCCAAGTCCAATGGTGTGAAACAGAAGAGGAAGGAAGAAGAAAAAGAAGAGTTGGTTGTTATACCCTGATTTTCTCTACCTTTAAGGAGTCTCAAACTGGCTTACAATCACCTTCCCTTCCCCACAATAGACACCTTGTGAGGTAGATGGGGCTGAGAAAGTTCGTAATGTGACTAGGCCAAGGTCATCCAGTAGGCTTCATGTGTAGGAGTGGGGAATCAAACCTGATTTTCAAGATTAGCGTCTGCCACTCTTAGCCACTACACCACACTGGCTAAGTTAAAATCCTCAAAATTCCCTATGCATTTCACCAAGAGGATTTTTCAGGGGAATCTGTTAGTCTTGCAGTGATTTTCCAAGAGAGTACAAGATCAGTAGCCAAGATCAGTTCATCTTGCTTAAGCCCATCTGCCTGGGGAAAACCTTCCCATGGGACCTAAGTCCAGGAGGAGCTACATGCAATTGGAAAAGAAGGGAAATTAAGTTTGGACCTTGAGCATAAGGAATTATAATTCAAAACATCTAAACTATTCAAAGGGAGGGAAGGTGACATGGTATAGTCCACAGTGGGTAGCTGTGTTAGTCTGTCACTAGCAGTAAAAAAGAGCAAGAGTACAGGAGCACCTTAAAGGCTAACAAAATTTCTGGCAGGGTATGAGCTGAAGAAGTGAGCTGTGGCTCATGAAAGCTCATACCCTGCCAGAAATTTTGTTAGTCTTTAAGGAGCTACTGGACTCTTGCTCTTTTCTACTACTAATGGTATCATCCAGTCTCACCAGATCTCAGAAGCTAAGCAGGGCCGGTACTTGGAATGGAGACCACCAAGGAAGGCTCTGCAGAGGAAGGCAATGGCAAACCACCTCTGCTTTTCACTTGCCTTGAAAGCACCTTGCTGGGGTTGCCATTAGTTGACTGTGACTTGTAGGCACTTTACACAAGCTGTTCAACGCTCAAAGAAGCCAATTTCCCTTCATTTTTGTTTATTTTTAAAGTGACTCTCAACCCCTCCCAACCCCCCAACACTCTTCTTGGAGGGCAATCAGCACACTCAGTTCTCTTTTCATCCTTCTGTTCCTCCAAGGATCTTCCCTTAGTCTTCCCTTCCCCATTTTATATTTACAACAACCCTGTAAGGTAGGTTAAGTTGAGAGAGAGTGATTGGCCCAAGGTGACCGGACAAGTTTCATGACATGATTCATGAGGATTTGAACCCGGGTTTCCCAGATACTAGTCCAATACTCTTACATCTATACTACACTGGCTCTACATTCATTAATGCTTCTTTTGACCTTAGTGGCTAAGTGTAATTTATAAAAGTATGCAGCAGTTATGTATGTGAACTTCTGACAGTGTGCAAATGATATCACATCTTGAAGGAGAACCTACTCTTTCTTTTTCACCTTCTACTCCGGCCCTCTCCCCTCCTCTGGCCTCTGCCCGGTTTCCATCCTGTCTGGAAATAAACGGCTCTATGCAGTACTACTGGCTGCCTTCCAACAGTGCATAAGCTCTGATCCCCTGGCATGAATTCAGATTTGAGTTTCATAGGGCACTGAAATCATGGGTATCAAGGCTGTAAAAACATTAGCGTCTCGAGGAAAGAGGGCTGTAAATTCTTCAGAAGTCCCATCAGGGGTGTTAAAGCCTTCATTCTTTTCCCAGGGCCCTATGAAAGAGGCTCTGCAATAAATTTGGGGGGCTTGCTTATGTCAGCAATACCAGCTTCTAAAGCCATAGCTTTTTGGTCTGGCAAATGCTACCCAAGGCCAAAAATCTAAAGTCTGTTTCTTGAACATGTTTAAATAGATTATTTTAAATGATATTTTTGAGGCCTTTCCATTTTAAAGGGCTTTATAATAATCTACAGCAACAGAAATACCTAATGCTGCAAATTTCCATATCTTGAAGTTAAGAAAGCCACCTATTCCCTCTGACAGACACCCTGCATATTTTCAGAATTTGAAAAAAAGTTCATTAATAAGAGAAAAGAGTGAGGAAAAAATGCCACAAAGGACTAAGGTTTTCAAATTCCGACAGATAGGTTAACCTTTATAAAAACATTTCTAGCTTTTCTTTCTGTAAAAACCATTGGTACAAATCTCCCTTATTCAAGGCTGTATATTTTCTAGGCTGTCACCACTCTCCACTCAATACCACAAGAGAAAATAAGACAACGGAAATCGCTGTATGTGTAGGAGCCTGAGAGTATGCCTACATTGGTACTTAACACCCAAGTGAGTGAAGCAGATTTAACCAATAGCTGACCTGCTGCATTTATACTTAACATTTCCAGCAGTGAATACAGCTCCACTGGGAATTGTTCTTTGCAGTGTTTATCTGTTTCAGTTGCTGTGTCCTGGGGATGGGAAGATACCCCTGCTAAAATTTAACCTCTTGTTCAAAAAATATGTGGAGATAGGCATCTGAGTTAGACTGGTAGTTAGATCCATCACAGATGCACCATGTAGATAGAGGCAGCCAGTCTTAATGTCTTCTCTGTGCCCATTCTGTCTAGAACTTCAGGGGAAGATAATTTTTTTGCTTTGTCAGATTGGGGGATTCTCAGCCACACAACATGATTTATCCAGGTTTTGCCCAGGGCTTAGTTTGAGGCAGAATGTAGCTCCATAAGCTCACAACACTTACAGCACAACAGTTGATGTGTACTGACCAAGTATGATGTGTAGAAGCACTCTCACTGCCACAATCTTTATATTGTCTGCCTTAACAACAACCTGTGGAGGCACAATGAACTGGATTCCTTTAGTGAATTCCTACATCTTTCCTTTCAAGGGAAATACTACCCTCTCTCTCTTAGCACATGGGGTACAAATTAATAATGATCACTCTGATCCAGCAAGCCTCTTATGTTCATGTACCCACTGGTATTATTAAAGCCAGCAGCTGCTTTCCTCTGAGAAAGCCCCTTCCTGTCCCCAACTTTTCCTTTCATCATATTTTCAACTCCCCTTTCTTTTCCTAGCTGTTATCTGACTATGTGCCTTCTGGCTGTGGAAACTTCCTCTTTATTTCCTTCATTCTGCAGTTGTCGACTGCATACTTTGTTCCTAGCTGGACTTTTGATTGAAAGGCTACTGGCGGAACCTGGGCATTAATGCTGCCCAGTCCCCGTTTCCTAACGTGCCACCTGTCACATGGAGTTAATCTAGTTTGGGACTATTGACGCAACTGTTTTTAGACAACAGGAGATTTCTTCTCCTTCCAAATTCATACTGTTTATGAGTCATGCCAGCAATGCCCAGGGTACTATTCACTGGATACAATGAAACACAAAACTCCGGGGCTTCATCCAAGATTGAACTACTGTTGCTAGAGCTACTGCTGACAAAATTCAGGACTTGGGAACAGAGACCAGTTGCAGGTTTGGCCTGTGTTTATTTAAATGGTGGATTGAAAATAGAGCAAGCCCAAATACTAAGGACTATTGAAGGTCAGGCTTGACATCCACTAATGGGGCTATGTTGTGGAGTCTATGTTTAGAACACTAAGATGTTCAGACAGAAAGCACTGGTGTGCATTTGCCAGGCTGGAGAGTTGGGGGAGAGCCCTGCGCTGCACCTGCCTCTCTCTGGCTTCATCTAAAACAGCAAACTCTCTGCACACGTCAGCTAGAAATACAAAGCATGGGACCTGCAGGCCTCTTTTGTTCTCTCTTCTGTTTCAAGAAAAGTGACTCTCTCTGGACTATCAACAAGGGTATGCTTCTGATCGACACATGGCACATCCCAGATTGCTTTCTCAGATGTATCTGCAAAAATGCTTTCTTTGCATTCGGAGGGATTTTCTTTATGGTCGATCAAAGAATGACTCTGCCACATATTGCCCGTGTACAGTGCTTCTACAAGTTTCATTTCATTAACTATCATGAGACAACTTAGTCCACAAGACAAATAACTGGACATTGTGCATTTTTGCTCTTGTTTATATAAGGATCCAGTTTACTTGCAACCCGGATATGAAGGTTTCTTTATTTCTCTGTTTATTAAAAAGGTTTATATCCAGTCTTCTTACATACTCCAACCTTCAATACAACTAGCAACAATAATTAAATTAAAACACGATATTTTAAAAGTTACTAAAATATTTTTTGAAAGAAACCAATCAATTCAATGCTGTAATTCTTAAAAAAAAATTCTGAAATCAATCTGGGAGGGGTAATTAATACTCCAGAGGACAGGGTCAGAGTTCAGAATGACCTAGATAGACTGGAGAGCTGGGCCATATGCATAAAAATGGATTTCAATAGGGAGAAGTGTAAGGTACTTCACCTAGGCAGAAGCAACATAAGGCACAGGTACAGGATGGGAGATAGCTGACTTGACAACAGTACATGTGAAAGAGATCTGGGAGTCTTAGTGGACCAAAAACTGAATATGAGTCAACAGTGTGATATGGTGGCTAAGAAGGCCAATGCAATTCTGGGCTGCATCAATAGGAGTATTGTGTCTAGATCAAGGAAAGTAATACTACCACTGTATTCTGAATTGGTCAGACCTCACTTGGAATACTGTGTCCAGTTTTGGGCTCCACAATTTAAGAAGGATGTTGACAAGTTGGAGCGTGTCCAGAGGAGAGCAACCAGAATGGTCAAAGGTCTGGAATCCATGCCCTATGAGGAGAGACTTAAGGAGCTGGGTTTGTTTAGTCTGGAGAAGAGAAGGTTAAGGGGTGACATGTTAGCCATGTTTGAATATTTGAAGGGATGCCATGTTAATGAGAGAACTAGCTTGTTCTCTGTTGCGTCAGAGACTGGGACACGGAGTAATGGATTTAAACTAAGAGAAAAGCGATTCCACCTAAACATTAGGAAGAACTTTCTGATAGGGCGGTTCGAAGGTGGAATGCAATGCCTCGGGGTGTGGGGGGGAGGGGGGAGTCCCCGTCTTTTGAGGTCTTTAAGCAGAGGCTGGATGGCCATCTGTTGGGAGCGCTTTGATTGTGGGATCCTGCATGGCAGGGGGTTGGACTGGATGGCCCTTGTGGTCTCTTCCAACCTTGTGTGATTTTGTGATTTGTGACCAACTGACTCATTAAGCTATATCCAAAGGCATGCCAAAACTGAAAAGTTGTAACTTGTCCCCTAAATGTCAACAAAGGAGGACCCATTTGAGCTTCCCAGTTGGGGCATTCTACTGGCCACCACCGAAAAGACCCTGCTGTGTGTCGCCACCCACTATACCCCTAACAGTGGGTGCAAACAGAGCAAAGACTCTGAAAATGATCCAGAGGAGAAAACATTTAAGACAACCTGGTCACAGGCATTTGATCTCTTTGAACTGGTCCATGAAAATTACTGAGAGCCAATGCGGATGTTCTAAAACTGGAGCCATATGTAGCATGCTCTTGACAGTTAACCTTTGCTACCGTGGAACCTGCAATTTTGAGCAGTTTTCAAAGGCAGTTCCATTCAGAGTGCGTTGCAATAAGTTAGAGTTGCCAGACCAAGGATGGCAACCAAGGTTAGCCCACCTTTCTGGTAATGTTGTGATGATGTTGGCATGACACTGATGCCCCCCCCCATTTCCTCCCAGCACCCTGCTGAACAATGGTGGGATGAGGCAACAGGCTGCCGGAGGTTTCCCACCAAACATCTGCCAGTGCCAACCCTCCAGGAGTCCAATCAGAACATTACCAGGGTAACCCTGTAAGCCAACACACAGTGTCTGAACAGAGAAGCATTTGCCCAGTATTACTTTCTGGCCTCTAGCCTCCAGAAAGTATCACACCTTCCATAATACAGTACCACCAATACCTAATCCAGCAAGGTGCTCTACAACATTATCATGGCTGACAGTTTTGAAAGCTCCTGGGAGGTCCTGGAGAGCCATCTCCCAGGTTAGTTCATTTATGAGTGTGATCATGCAGTTCCAAAACTTTAAGCCAGATTGTAAGGGAACTAGATGATCTGTATCATCCTAGAATCTCTGGAGTTGTGCTGACTGCATTTGGTCAAACACCCTGCCCAAACATGGAGTATTTGAGGACTGGCAGTAATTTTTTTTTGTTAGACTTTAAGGTGCTACTAGGCTCTTGCTGTTTCCTACAGTAATTATTAAGGTCTCCTACACCAAGTAAAATTCTTTAGGAGGGTGTCTTTGTTTGCTTATTTGTTTAGATATTTATACCCTGCTTTTCTCACCAATGGGGAGCCATAGCAGCTTACAACATCATTTCCCCCTCTATTTTAGCCTCACAACAACAGTTCTGTGAAGTAGGTGAGGCTGAGAGAAACACTGGCCCACGTTTACCCAGTAAGTTTCCATGGCAGAGTGGGGATACGAACCTCAGTCTCACAGATCCTTGTCTGACACTGTGACCACCACACCACATTGGCTCTTCAAGACTGTGGTGTTCTCAAGGTCCCTCAATGAGGCATTAACTGCCTTGAACACCCAACCAGACAACTGACAGCTTTTAGAAACTAGGAAGGGCAAGGATTCAGTGCACAGCTACTTGTTCTTCACCTGTATTAACAAGAAAGTCTATAGAGATGGTTTCACTGTCAGTGCCTCTGTGAAGCAAACTGCTAAAATAAACCATTTGCATATTCTCTCTTGTCTGTTTACTCAAGTCGAATAAGCCAATAAGTATCCATCAAAAAAGGTGGGACACAACAGTGAGACTCATATGGAACTGTGAGCGGGAGCTACCGGTACTTATGCAGAAATTCACCCACATAATTCCTGCTTCACATAAAGATTTGCCGTGCTATAGGGAAGGGTATGAGCTGGTGGCTTGCAAAAAAAACATGAACACACATTAAGCTGCCTTATACTGAATCAGACCCTTGTCCATCAAAGTCAGTATTGCCTACTCAGACCGGCAGCAGCTCTCCAGGGTCTCAGATAGAGGTCCTTCACATCACCTACTTACCTGGTCCCTTTAACAGGAGCTGCCGAGGATTGAACCTGGGACCTTCTGCATTCCAAGCAGATGCTCTACCACTGAGCCACAGTCCCTCCCCATTGCAGTGTGTGTATAACCAACATGCCAAAGCTCTGTGTGAACTAGCCCATACATGTTACTTTTTTGTAAACAAAGAGAGGTAGCAATCCAGGCTAGATATGTGCTGCAGCATAGGAATCTAGGAGTGTCACACACACACTCTCCAAAACATAGGCACAGAATTCTTTTTAGTGTCTCTGAGTTTGATTGGGACGTTTTCGATTTCCTCTGAAACATTACCTTTATCTTCCACCAACAGGCCACAATGGCTTGTTGTCTCTTGGCATGTTACTCAGCCCAATGCGCTGAAGCGTACCTATGCATGTGTGATCTCATGGTGCCAGGTACGGATGCCATGCCAAACCAAACCCCGCTGTGTTTTATGGTGTCGTTTTACCTGCATCCAGCTCCACCATGGGAACATGCTTACAGACATCAATGCAGGGCATCACATAACACACTGAGAAAACAAGCAGATCTGGCTTGTTAGCCACATGAAAACCCACCATAGAGCAGCCTTTCTGTTAAGAGGTTCGGGAATAGAGACTGGCAGTTTTTAAAAGTCGCATTTCCACAAAGGATGATTGCTGTCCACTCGGAGTCTGATCACCAATGCTCTCCCCACCCTCCAAGCACTAGTTGTCAATGACTTATGACCACTCCTGACCTTGGGTTGACTTTGAAACAGTGGCCCAGATGCCAGAGTGCCAATAGAAAGTAGCTCTTTAGTGACAGGAGACCAGAGCGAACGCCGAGCACTGGGTTTCGGCATTTCTATTTGTTTTCTTCCTTGAGAAGCTCAGGGCTTAAAGCTCGCCCTTGAAAGCAATGCATTTCTAATCACATAAAAGTGTCCATGAGCTGAAGAGGCAGTAGGCACTTTAATCTTTGCATATCCCTTTCTTTATTCAAGCATCTCTCCCCCCACTCCCTTGCTCTCATACACAAAACTCACCTCCCTCCATCTTCTATACCACAGTATAATACAGAGAGCAGGGAAAGGAGCCGAGGGAGGCTGCCCACCCGCCCCCATGCTGAGTCCGAGTAGACTTTGTGAGAAAGCTCCTCTCCATCTGCAGCCCGGCCCGGTGGGAGTCAATTAATTCTGAATAACCTAAACCGACAGAGGTATTTGCATTCACAACCTGACTGATGACCGTATAAAATTGATTTATGAATTGAAGTGCTTCCCCACCCCTTATCCCCGATTCAGGCCATAATTGATTATATGTGCTGCAGCGAAATTAAAGAAAAGAAAATTTTTAAAAAAAGAAAAGAAAAAAGAGAGGCCCCCACGGGCACTGAGCGTTATTCTTAAGGTTTCCTGGGATTAGCTGTTCTATTCATCACTTATTGGTTGTTGTTTTTTAATTTAAAAAGATGATTCTTGTCCCCAGCCCTGTTGGCTTGGCCAACCTTAGCTTCATTAGTTGGCTCACATTTTAAGGTGCTGGTCAGTACAAACTAAAAAGCCAGATTTCAGTGGAGATAATTCACAGTGGGTAGCCGTGTTAGTCTGTCTGCAGTAGTAGAAAAGGGCAAGAGTCCAGTAGCACCTTAAGAGACTAACAAAAATATTTTCTGGTAGGGTATAAGCTTTCGTGAGCCACAGCTCACTTCTTCAGATACCAGATTTCAGTGAAAGGCATGTGTGTGCATGTTTGCTTGCTTGAGAAGTGACCCCCTGCCTCCCATACCACAGGTCTGTCACATGATATATAATGCTAGGTGCTATACACGTATGACATAGTCCCTGTGCAGAAAGTCTGCACTGCTGTGACTCCATATTTACATAGTATTGTAGTGCTTCATGTCAAATAATGTTTTAGAGGACAAATTCTCCTGAGGAAATATGCTTTCCTGCTGTACTGAAACTGCAGAATGTTTGCATACAGGTTTACAGGGTTACTCAAAGAAAAAAAAATCCCAACACAAACATACAAATTAAATTTTTAAAAAGTATGCACCCTTTGGCTCTAGGTGAAATAGATTGTGAATCATGGCCCAGTGGGGGCCCACACCCAGCAGGGTCAATCTCAGGTTTTGCTCATGATGTGTGTTCCCACATATTGTTTTTCCTTATCTTACAATTTAATGGGAACATTCCAAAGCAGTATGTGCCAATGGCAGATGAGGTAGCAAAACAGTCC
This sequence comes from Euleptes europaea, assembly GCF_029931775.1. Classification (NCBI taxonomy): domain Eukaryota; kingdom Metazoa; phylum Chordata; class Lepidosauria; order Squamata; family Sphaerodactylidae; genus Euleptes; species Euleptes europaea. The sequence continues at coordinate 31,985,379 of NC_079323.1, forward strand.
AGGTCAGTCAACAGTGGTAGATGACATGGATGAAAAATAACTCCCTGCCAAAAAACAAACAGACCAAAAACCACCCTCCCCCCAAAAAACCTAAAACCCCTAGCATTTCAGAGAGAAGATGAAGATAGCATTTTTCTCACTGGGTTCAACTAAATGAGAAAATGGAGATTAATGATAGGCTCTCCAAGTCAGGAAGGAAGTTAACTCTTCCCCCATGAAATTTCCAGGTAGAAAGTCCCCTTCCCACCCAGCCTTAGCCCCAGTATCAGTCATTTCTGTTTTTCCTACAAGGCCTAGTAACTGGGGAAGGGGGAGATTTCTTTCAGGAAATAATGTTGGATTGGGGGGAGTTAGTCCATACATACCCAATCCAAAGCCCCACCCATGGTCATTTAAAAGAAAATGGATGTCACCTGGAGATCCATTCGCAGCTCTCCAACATCTTCCAAGTTAACCCCTCTGATGCCTAGCTTTATATGTACAAGTTTTGTTTTTTTTAATTTGAAGGAAGATTTGGGTTGGATCATGAGGTAAATCTCTGCTAATGGAAGGCATTTCTGTTGGTGGTATAGAAATTCCAGGCCTCTCCCTGCCCTACAACCCAAAATAATCCCTGAAATGCTGCTCCTGGAGGATAGGAGTCCATAGAGCCTGGTAATCAGCAGGAGCTTGTGGGGGGTACATAGGGGGCTCAGCACCATGTGTGCTGCAATGACACTTATGGAGGAAGCCTGGAAGTAGGGTTGCCAGGTCCCTCTTCACCACTGGCGGAAGGTTTTTGGGGCGGAGCCTGAGGAGGGTGGGGTTTGAGGAGGGGAGGGACTTCAATGCCATAGAGTCCAATTGCCAAAGCGTCCATTTTCTCCAGGTGAACTGATCTCTATTGGCTGGAGATCAGTTGTAATAGCGGGAGATCTCCAGCTACTACCTGGAGGTTGGCAATCCTAGATATTCATGTAGTTGCTCAGAAGCCACAGGTGGCTCTTCGACATGCCACCTGTGGCTCTTCTGAGCGCTGTGCCCCAATGTGGTACCTGTTCCATGTTGTGACTACCTGGAGGTTGGCAACCCTTCCTGGAAGTGACATAGGGTAGCTCTAGGAATTGCAGAAACTCTACAGTAAAGCCAAAGTGTTTCGTTATATTGATATTGTGGTACACATGACACCAATGTGTTCTTTTTTTTAAATTCTCCTGCTGCAATTCAGAGCATTGGTGAGCAACAATGGCTGCTGATGAGAGGCAGGAGGCCTGGCAGCCCTAGAAGTCCACCATGAGGGTGGAGTCAGCGGTATGCAGCAATAAGGGAGAAAACTGGGGAAAAAATAAAAAATACCCTCCTTTCTATTAGTGGAAAATTACCAACTCCAGGATGGGAAATTCTTGGAGATTTGGGGGTGGAGCCTGGAAATGGTGTGGTTTAGGGATGGGAGGGACCTCAGCGGGGTATAAGTCCACCCTTCAAAGCAGCCATTTTTTCCAGGGGAACTAGAGTGTGAACAACATCAATTGTAATTCCTGGAGATCTCCAGGCTCCACCTGAAAGTTGGCAACACTAGACCCAAATCACTGATTAAGATTCTCATTATTATTTTTTTACCATGCCGTTCATCCAAGGAGTTCAGGAAAGTGTACCTGACCCTCAAAGTCGCCCGGTAAATTACATGGCAAGCAGGCATTTTTATAATGCTCCCTGCTGCTGGTTCAGAACTCTTACCACTGCTCAGTAATTCCTGCACGGACAGGGCTTTTTCTGTTGTGGCACCTCGTCCATGGAATGTACCCTTTGTATCTACTTATTTCACTTTTAGAGTCCAAGGGACGACATATTTGTTCCCCCAAGTTTTCTTCTTGATTTGTTTGTTTATTTAATTTATGCCCTGCCTTGCTCTCCATTGGTGACCCAAAGTGGCTTCCGTTGTTCTTCTCTCCTCCGTTTTATCCCCACAGTCTGTGAGGTGGGTTAGGCTGAGAGTGAGAAACTGGCCTAAGGTCACCCAGCAAGTTTCCATAAAAGAGTGGGGATCTGAGCCTGGGTCTCCAATAGGGTTGCCAGGCCCCTTTGCTCCACCGGCGGGAGCTTTGCGGGGGCATGGCTGGGGCCACTTGATATGCCCCCAGCCATGCACGCGCCCCCTCCCCCGTATGACACACCGATGTCACTTCCGGGTTTACACAGAAGCAATGCAGATGCTCCAGCAATCTCCATAGAGATTTCATAGAGTTTCGCCAGAGGATGGTTGAGCGTCCACATCACTAAACCCAGAAATGATGTTGGCAAAGCACGCGAGTCGCGCGCATGCATATTACGCACCTCCCCCTCTTTTGTCCACTGAACCTCAGCTGGTCGGCAGGCACCCCGGTGGATTGGCGGGATTTTGCCCACCCCCACTGGGCAATTGGTAAACCTAGTCTCCAATATCCTAGTCCAGCACTCGAACCACTACACCATGCTAGCTCTAGCTGGTAGTTGCTGCTGCTTATTGGTTTATATTTGAATGAGTCGATGGTTTTACTGAGTCGGTGTTTACAGATTTAATTGGATATTTATTTTTGTTTGCTTGCTTGCTTGTAAGCTGCCTGGAGAATTGAGTTATAAGATGGCACAGTCTGCTGCAGATAGGGTTCCAACCTACAGGTGGTGGCTGGAGATCTCCCACTATTACTACTGATCTCCAGGTGACAGAGATCAGTTCACCTGGAGAAAATGACCACTTTGGAAAGTGGACCCGATGGCATTATACCCCATTGAATTCCCTCTTCTCCCCCAACCCCGCCTTCTCCAAAATCTCCAGGTATTTCCCAACCTGGAGCTGGCAACCTTGCTTGCAGACAGTCTGACATGGACAGTTAAGAGCGCAGGCTTATAAATGCCTACAACGAATATGTCTAAAAGTGCTACTTCGATGGGTAAATATCCCTGAGGCTCCTCTGTGATCGCTTCTGGAGATAATCGCTCTTGTTCATGGGGACCAAGCACTCACGCTCGCTCGCTCTGTCAAGTAGGATAGTGATAGAAAGCTTTGTGTAAGCATGATAACAGAGAAAGCCATCCTGCTACTGAGCTCATGAAAGGTTTTGGGGGGGGGGTGCTTTGTTTTAGCTAATTATCTCAGAAAATTTCATTCTTCATGTGAAGAATCCCCCACATTTGTCAACCGTGAAATAAAATGAGTCTTCAAGATTTACAAAGACACTTTTCAAAGGTGGAACACTCCACTGAAGTAGTTACTATAACGGCAAGGAAAATCACACAGCCTCCTCCGTTCCAGCCCCCCCCCACTCCCCCCCCAAATCTGAGGGTTTTTTTAAAAAAAAAAAATCTAAAGAAAAAGGCCTTCACCTGGAGGGGATTTTCAACCAGTGAGGTCTGCGGTTAGAAAATGAGACTCAACAGGAGTGTCCTCAGAATATCCTATATTATAGATGGTTCTAAATTGGAGAGGGGAGGGGGAGAGAGAGAGAGGAATACCACCTAGAGATGCTTTCTTCAGATTTCACTAACTTTAAATGGAAATCCCATCTGTTTCTTCCTTAGGGCGTCGGAGTCCCACACTGAGGCATTATAGAGGACAGACAAGAAGTGCGTATCGCGTATTGTTTTCTTAATTTTAGAGAGATAAAGTTTCCCAGAAATCATTTGCCTCTTAGTTGCCTCACCCACATCTCTGTAACAAAACTTCACAAAAAAAAGAGAGAGAGAAAGAGTTTAAAAGACATTCTTTATTTCCCCCACAGCTGCCCTCTGAGCCCCCTCCCTCCTCCTCGCTCCAGTGCATGCCGGGTAATGCCATGTATTCTTAGACTCCCAATGGCCCCCATTACTGTCAATTAGTTACGGAATGCTACTGGGATTCATGCCTGACAGCTCCAGCAAAGCAGGAGAAATGGGCTCAGTAGGGAGCAAGGGGCCTGCCTTTTTTCTTCCCCAAGAAATACCTTTCTCAGCAAGGCTTTTTTAAACGGCCGCCCCTGCCCCCCATCTACACACATCCATACACATGTGTGTGTGTGCATATTGTGTTCAATTGTGAGAACTCTCAGTACAGGAGACTCCATGAAAGTTGACCCACTGAAACACGAGTGCTTTAAAGGTTTGCGTTTTCTTTCAGTGGGCTCTCCCTTCGAAGGAGGCTCTTGTTACAAACACCTTGTACTAAACTACCTGGGTTTATAACGTTTCTCTCCTACTGTTTCCAATGCTTCCTTTCCAAAGGAGAAGAAGGGGGGGGGGAATGATCTGCGTTGTTTGGGTGATGGAGAGGAAATCTTTCCAGTAGCAGACTGCAGCAGAACCTGTTGCTAAAGATATGCGCACTCTTTAGTACTGGTGCCTTTCCTAACGGAATGCAATTGAAAAACTGCACTGAAAGCACATTTGTGCTCTTGTAATTCTACTGCAAGCATTTGCGGCAATCTTGTGACTTAGTTTCTTTTGAAGGTGACTTCCCTCCCTACTTTTAGTCTTATTCTAAAATTAAATTTAAAAAAAACATACACAAACCACTTTCAATAGCATGTCACTGTATTTCAGCTGGATCTTGGAAGGGTTTTGCAGACACGGTCTCCATATCCTCTGTTGGTAGGAATTCACAGAACTTCCCCAGCTAAGGTCACAGTCTGCCCTCTGTCCCCAAGGCATTTTGGGAGCATTCAGGTGTTATTTTGGCCAAAGAATACTATTCAAGTACATGATTTTGGCACTCTCTAACATCTGGACTGCATCATTTGTTATCTTTTGTTCTAAGGAAGGACTGTATTGCCGATATACACTGGTTTAACTCCTAGTAAACTGAGGCCTTTGGGGAGGTTAGGAGTCTCAGTTAATCCTCAGTTCTCAGAACACTCTCAGAAGCATGCTTTTTCCTCTTGTTGTAGCTTGGACGACACAACAACAATTAAACTAACAGCAAAACTGTATAATACTTTGCTGCAGGGTGAGAACCCCCAAAGAAGGCAAACCTCCTACATTTTAAATTTTTTTTGCAGAAGAAGGGATTTCAACCGTACAAACAGTGTTTCTAAGTCTGGCAGACAATCTGCACCTGCTAAAACTCCCTCTTCTGTGCAGCTATGGAAAACGATTTCCACATTTTGAAGGGCCCCAGGCAAAAAACCACCAAGCCTATATCTCATCCACATACTCTGTCTCACTCATAGTAGTTCCATCGACACATTACCAAGTCCTCCTGTTTGTTGGGGAACAGCATGAGGACTGTGTATCACACATGTGATGGGAGTTTTGTGCCTCCCAGACACATACTAGCTCATTTCTATTTGTGACCACAGCACACAGAAAGAAGTGGTTTGGCCTCATGTTACTTACAGGGCTACATGTACATTTCACAACAGAGCCAACCAACAGTGGCTTATGGGGAGGTGCATTAGGGTTGCCAACCTACAGGTGGCACCTGGAGATCTCCTGCTATTAGAATTGATCTCCAGATGACCAAGATCAGTTCCCCTGGAGAAAATGGCTGCTCTGGAGGGTGTATTCAATGGCATTATACCCTTCTGAGGTCCCTCCCCAAACCAGGCTCCAACCCCAAAATCTCCAGGTATTTCCCAATGAGGAATGGCAACCCTAAGGTGCATGCATGTGAAAACAATGTGGGCGGCTGTCACTAAGCCAGGATTGCACTTGCTGAGGTGCCACACCTCCCAGCAGGAAGGCAAGCAGAGCCCTATAAAGCTCCCCCTCCCACTTGCCCATGGCTCTGCCCTCCAATGGAGGGAGGGAAGGAGAAGCTCTCGGCAGGCTGCCCACAGGGTTGCCAGCTCTGGGATGGGAAATATGTGGAGCCTGAGGAGTAGGGTTGCCAAGTCCCCACTTACGTTGGGCAGGAGGTTCTTGTGGGTGGGGCTCAATGGAGGGATTCCTGTGCGCTCCCGATTCCACTTACCGTTTCCTATCCCTGTTGTGCGTGTGCTCTGTGGAATGTGCGCACAGCAGGGTTAGGAGTAAGGCTCCAGCTTCCCCCTTTCCACACTGCAAGCCTGATTGGGTCTGATCGGGCTTGCAGTTTGGAATGGGAGGCTGGAGCGTTCCCGGGAGCGCGCAGGGGGGATTGCTCCCCCCTTTCTGCTTCGTCTCACTGACCATCAGCTGGTCAGTGGATAGCCGGGTTGATTGGTGGGCAACTGCCTGCCACAACCGGGCAGTTGGCAACCCTACACAGGAGGGTGGGGTTTGGGAAGGGGCAGGACCGCAGCAGGGCATAATGCCATAGAGCCCACCCTCCAAAGCTGGCATTTTCTCCAGGAGAGAGAATCTCTGTAGCCTGGAGATCGGATGTAAAAGCAGAAGATTTCCAGCCCCCACCTGGAATTTGGCAATCCTAGGTCCCTACCAGTAACAGTCAGTCATGAATTGTGGGTTATCCTCGCAGTTGTGCTTGAAATCGGACACATGGGAACTGAGGAGAACCTGCCACTCAGGGTCAGTTCTAGATTTGAGGGGGCCCTCCCCTCCTCTGCCCACCACCAGACCTCCTGCTCATACCTACCCTCCCACCCACTAACCCACATGTCTGTGCTTCCTTCCTCCACCCCCTCACTAGCCCTCTAACCACTCATGCTCACAGAAGCCTGCACCACCCACATGCCCTCCATTGTGGAAGCCCTCCATTTGGAGTACACTATTCTGCCCAGTATACTCTCCAATAGAGAGTCAGCATAGTGTAGTGGTTAAGAACGGTGGTTTGGAGCGGTGGACTCTGATCTGGAGAACCGGGTTTGATTCCCCACTCCTCCATATGAGTTGCGGAGGCTAATCTGGTAAACTGGATTTGGTTTCCCCACTCCTATGCACGAAGCCAGCTGGGTGACCTTGGGCAAGTCATGCTCTCTCAGCTTCACCTACCTCACAAGGTGTCTGTTGTGGGGAGGGGAGGGGAAAGTGATTGTAAGCCGGTTTGATTCTTCCTTAAGTGGCAGAGAAAGTCGGCATATAAAAACCAACTCTTCTTCTTCAATAAACCCTGTTTTCTAGTACTACTCCTACTATAACCCCTGTCTGTATTTTTGTAGGAATGGCTTCTTTAAAAAATGCCCGATTTACACATCAGCACTAGAGTTTGCCATTCTTCCTCCCTTCAGTTGCTTTGAACTAAAAGAAGAAGAAAAAACCCATAGAAGAACTGATTTCCCAGTTTCTTATCTAATTTGGCACAAAACAGCCCTATAGTATGCAGCCTGCCATGAAACATGTTGCAGCTAGTGATATTCATTTTAGATAGAACAATTATCATTTCCCTAATATATCGTCATCCAAAAGCAACATCTTTGATTTTAAGGTAGTGCCTGAAATGATTCTTTTCTTAGTTTTTAAAACTCTTGGCCATCTTTTTTTTAAAGCAATTTTCAGACATGAATTGCACATATCTTCTTTTGTCAGGTAATTGATTCATTTGCCTTCCACACAAAGCCTCATCCCTAGTTCATTATCTGGAAGGATTTTTTGCTTACATTCAAGATGGTTTTCCACTGCCTGTCGGGAGCTATCAGAACTAAATGCTATGAGTTTAGGAGGGTATTTTCATCCTACCATAGCCCTTAACAGCTGATTTGTTTTAACACTCATCAAAGCAAAGGATTTGGGGAGCGCAACTATCTCTGCGTCAAATATCATTCCTTAACCACACTGTTCACCTTTAGAGCTAACTCAGTTGTGTTGGATTGTGCGCCCAACAGAATTTGCATACTCTTTGCAGTCTAAAAAAATACTCAAAATGGTTTATATAAACTTGTTTGGAAAAAGTGTGAGTTTCAGGAAGGCCTAACACACTAAGCATAAACAACGTTTAAACAAACGTCTTATCTTTGTCTGATCGCACTCTATGGTCCTGGAAATTATTTGAAAGAGCCAAATGTCCGTGCTTTCAACACTCTTTAATCAATAGTACAATCCTAAACAGAGCTGTACCCTTCTAAATCCATTGAAATTAATGGCCTTAGAAGGGTGTGATTCTGTTTAGGATTATACCATTAGATGAGTGGTGGGTAGATGACAGAGGATACTTATCTGTCATCTAACCACTCTATTGACATCACTTTTGCAAGCATTTTCACTATGGAGGAATTGCCATTTACAAGCATCCAAACCAAGCACTGAAATTTCTGATGAACTGCTTATTTGCCCCAAGGATATTTATTTATTTAGCACATTTTTATTCTCCCTTTCTCCAGAATTGGACTCAAAGCGGGTAATAAAAACTATCTACAACTAAAATCCATTAAACTAACACAAAGGTGTAGCTGTCATCAAAACAATTAGATGGTAATGTTAAAAATTTTCTCTTGAATAACATTGCCTTACCCAACTTGTGGAATCTTAGCAATGTTGAAGCCTTCCTGAAGCTGTTCGACAACCATTACAGAATAGGAGCAGCCACTGAAAAAAAAACTCTACATCTAGCTGTGGCCATCAAACAACCCTTCAGAAAGTTACCATGTCTTTTGGTGCATGGAAGATAGTCGTGCTGGTGTTTCTGGCATCTACTGGATTCTTGTCAACTGAAGCTTTTAAAAACACAAGAACTCCAACAGAGGGTTAAAAAGATGGCAAGTCTAGTGCATTCATTGACGTTGGAGAGCAGACATTATTATTGGGTTGGATGCCATGGAGCTGTTCCTGTAACGGCGGCGCTTTCCTCTGGTGTCTGAGGCTCTTGAGTCAGCAGCAGAAGGCTCCTTGTGTCAGCAAAACACACTACCATTGACAGAACTGATCAGCGGGATCCAACCCATTACTCTTACTTTCTTCTCATTACTATCACATACAAAGCCCTCCATGGCCTTGGTCCTTCATATCTGGAGGACCACCTCTCTCCCTATGCTCCTCCACCACAGATTCACTTATTTGTTCAGGGCCTTCTACACGCGCCTCCCTGCAAATGGGCAAAAACAACTGCCTGTACACCTGCATCCATTTTCTCCAGGGGAATTGATCTCTGTAGTCTGGAGATGAGCTGTAATTCTGGGAGATCCCCAGGCCCCACCTGGAGGCTAGGGTTGGCAGGTCTCTCTTCGCCACCAGAGGGAGGTTTTGGGGCGGAGCCTAAGAAGGGTGAGGTTTGGAGAGGGGAGGGACTTCAATGCCATAGAGTCCAATTGCCAAAGCAGCCATTTTCTCCAGGTGAACTGTACTTTATTGGCTGGAGATCAGTTGTAACAGCAGATCTCCTGCCACCACCTGGAGGCTGGCAACCCTGCTGGAGGCTGGCATCCCTAAGAAGAGAAGAGGAAGAAATAATACATTTGTTTGCAGGGGCTCTTATCTAGGAGGTATCTCATAAATAATGTAAAGGAACCATGGAGTTTTTTTCCCGGAGAAGGAGCAAGAGGATAGAGCATTTATGTCTCAGCATACTTGGGTGGGGGAGCGGGGAAGGAGAGGGAGCACTTGTAGCATAGTTCCCAAACTGGTGAAGAAAATGTAACAGGAATGTCAAGGCATGAAAAGGCAAAATTAACCTCCTTTTCACAAGACTAGAACAGAAGCCAACCACTTCTTCCCTCAGTCCCATGATAACCCTCCCCCCAATACCAGAGGTTCCTTTAAAAAAGGATAGAATGAGAGACTTTTATAGTTGATTATAAATATATCGCCAATGGGGTCAGGGGGGGCTTGCTCTCCCTGCCTTTGGGATTGGGTTGGATAACTAATTGCCTGGGACTGCCGGCTGCAAACACAGCCGGTAAATTGTAGGAGAGTAAGGGAAGGGTATGGAAGATATTATTTAGCGTGAAATGTTCCCACAGAAGCAATGCCAATTTGCCAGTGCTATTAGCACATGACGCAGTGTGAAATGCGCAGGCAACCTATTGTGGGTTTTTTTCTCAAGGCAAGAGTGTAACTAACATGTGTGTCCCTATCATACATTAGGCTTTGTTTCTGAGTGTGGACTACGGCCAAGAACAGGAGGGAAGGAAGGGGGGGTGCAGAGAGGATGAATTTAATCAGCTCGAGAGAAATTCTCCCTTCTCTTTTCAGCTCCCAATAATATCAACCTCTATGGGACAGACTTTCAATGTCCCTCCACAGCCATCTGCTTGAATGGCTTCTGAGGTGATAAATTAAAGTGGAGTGCAGATATAGTTGCCACAAGTTTGATGCCCATTATAGTGAAAGTTCCTTTGTATCTTTTGTCCTTCCTTTTGAAAAGTAATTGTTAGGCACTCCCAGAACTGGTTTTCATTGCATAATACTAGGTGAGGATAGTATCTTGTGTTCATCATTTCTCATTCAAGCTTTTCTCCCAGTAGCTAACATTTTTCAGATGATGCGGGGGTTGTGCTTAGCCTTTACCAAAGCTTACCGCCTGGCCTTATTAACAGTCACACTTTGAACCTGTGGCAATTATCTCTCCTCTTGATACAGAAATGTGTTGTCATGTTAGCTTCAGAGAATAAAAACTTCATTAGGTTAAGGCAATGGCTTGGACTGTCCCAATCGCTGGTGATGTAAAACTGTAAAATGTTTCATTACGCATAAGTCTTCATTGAAAGATACACTGAACTCTTTCATTTTACCTAACCACCTGAATCACGAGCATAATAATACTGTATGTAGTCCTGTTAAATACACAGTTGGAATATTCTTTCCGTCACAGTGCTGCCAGGTAAGAACATAACAGACATACTGCACTTTCACACATGCTGACTAATGCACTTTAAATCCACTTTCAATGCACTTTAACGATCTTTTGCAAATGGATTTTGCCATTTCACACAGTAAAATCCAGCTGTAAAGTGGATTGAAAGTGCATTATTTGGCATGTGCATTATTTGGCATAGTGAATGGTGCTCAATTATCCTCTGGCTCAGCTCATGGTCTGCTCATAATTTGCTATCCCTGTCGTTGAACGTTTGATGCCCTGTTTGTCTGTGCCCAAATGCCTCAAACATATTTAATGATGAAAAAGTATTACTGTGCATGTGAACCTACATATTTGCCTCAGCTGCCTCTTCCCCTCCCTCTGACTACCTCAACTGTCACTTTTTAATGTTTGACACTTAAAAGAAGATGAAGAGTTGGTTTTTATATGCCGGCTTTCTCTGCCACTTAAGAATCAAACTGGCTTACAATCTCCTTCCCTTCCCCTCCCCACAACAGACAGCCTGTGAGGTAGGTGGGGCTGAGAGAGCTCTAAGAGAGCTGTGACTTGCCCAAGGTCACCCAGCTGGCTTCGTGTGTAGGAGTGGGGAAACCAACCCGGTTCACCAGATTAACGTCGGCCGCTCATGTGGAGGAGTGGGGAATCAAACCTGGGTCTCCAGATTAGAGTTCACCGCTCCAAACCACCGCTCTTAACCACTACACCACACTGACTCTCATAGATAAAAACACCCCCCTCAAATACTGAGTTTACTTATTTCTAATTTATTGTGGATGATACAGGCATCTTCCCTCAAGGCTGCATCATTACTATGGGATATGATAATTTCCTGGCCATCAAAATGTTTCTGAAATGATTCCTCCCGCAGTTCATCAGTACTTATGTATCAGTACATAATCTTCCAAATTCTTTGTTGGATCTGTGATTCCTCTTCACTAAAACACCAATGACTTAGGGCCAAACTGTGCACTACCTGGGAGATCCATGATCGGATCTCTCAGTGTTTCCCTTAACATTGCAAGCAGCCCTCTTCCCCATGCTATGTAGAAGTGAACGGCTTGTAGTGCCTGCAATGTCTTTTAAGCAAAACATATCATAAAACTTCAAATGGATGAGGCATACCTAACAGAAGAATCAATTTAATTTTATCCAATCTTATAGAGCCCCATGGTGCAGAGTGGTAAGCTGCAGTACTGCAGTCAAAAGCTCTGCTCACAACCCGAGTTCGATCCCGACGGAAGTTGGTTTCAGGTAGCCGGCTAAAGGTTGACTCAGCCTTTCATCCTTCCGAGGTCGGTAAAATGAGTACCCGGCTTGCAGGGGGTAAAGGGAAGATGACTGGGGAAGGCAATGGCAAACCACCCCGTAAAACATAGTCTGCCTAGTAAACGTTGGGATGTGACGTCACCCCATGGGTCAGTAATGACCCGGTGCTTGCACAAGGGACTACCGTTACCTTTTATTGGCAACTGGAACAGAATTATCTGCAGTCCTTTAGATTTTCACATAATACTAGAATCTAAATGCGTCTAGATTACGGTCCTATGTACAATTATAAATCCCATAGAATACACTTTTGAGTGTACACTCACAGGATCATTTCAATGAAGCCATAGGCATTAAACAAACTTTGAGCATGGTCCAACCTAAACTATGCACATTTAAGGCTTTAGCGCTGTGGACATTCATTTCTAAATAAACACAGATAAGTTTAGGCAGCATGTCCTCTTTATCTCAGTAGGACAGTTTAGTTTAGGTTTGCTCCTATTGGGACTTAAAAGTACTTAACTTTGGCTGGATTGTGTTGTTTATTTTTATGCACACATCTGGCTTGTAGAATTTGCTACTGTGTCTCATGGAACATTCATAAGGACTAGAAATATAGCAAAAAGATGGGAATTGGAGCATTACAGGGTTTGGGCCACTGAGTGGGGAGGGAAAGGGATTGGGGTACAAATTTCTCCTGAGCATCGTTGGTTTGAGGGATTTAAAAAAGGCTACCTGGCTCATTATGTTCTCACTACACAGCCCCTCTGTAAACCAAGGGGCTACGAGGCACTAGCAACTCAGAGAGAGCCCTTGTGACTGATGGTGTCAATTGCCTGGATCATTTCCTTGTTGCAGAGTCAACCAGGAGCATTGATCATATCAACAGGAAAAAACCCTAGAGCCATCAGAAAGCCATTTGGAATCATCTGGCTCCAGTGGTGGATTATTTTAATAGATTCCCCACCTCTGCAGAACCTTAGAAATCCTGTAAACCTAACCAGAGCTTGTGGTCACAAAAGAAATTGATCAGCAGTAGGATTCAGGGCAAAGGAAAATACTTCTTCACACACTGCATGAATAATTTATGAAATTTGCTGCCCTAGAAAAATATTAATGGCTATAGTCTAAGATAGGTTTAAGAAGGGATTAGACAAATTCATAAAGGACAGGTTTATCAACATCTATTAGTCATGAAGTCTAAAGGGAATAGTCACATTGAGATACAATGTAGTTCTTAATGTAATAAATGTAATAAATAAATATTAATACCAGTTGATAGGGGGCATCAGAGACAGATAACTATTGCCTTCTTACCCTGTTTGTTGGCTTCCTGGGAACATCTATTTGGCCACTGTGGGCAATATATGCTGGACTGTCGCCTGGGCACTGGTGTCCATGTTCTTAGGGTACCGAGTGGGATTGTATTACTCATCCCTAATGATGTCCCAGTAACTATCTACATGGATACATCCTTGAGGACACATTCTACACAGCAACAATAAAACCAACCTATCAATTATGGTGTTCTATATTCAAGTTAGCTATTTTTGGATTATATACTCTGGTGTTTTGTACAAATTCAGTACCTGCAACCAGAGGCCCTGATACATGTGCTACTGTAGACCATCTGGACTGCTCTTGTTCCTTTATGAGAGCTTTGATATGGAGAAATCAGCAGGTGAGGTTGTTCACGGCATGGCGCAATGCCATTCCTGCACAAATCAAGCTGCTGTTAAGGTCACAGCTACAAAGGCAGGTTCAAAAGTCAACAACTCTACTGAACACACACTCACATAAAATACATGATTGACACAAGTAATTTTTTTAAAGCCTTAATAATATGTTGAAGAAAAAAGGCAGGATTGGATCACTCCTCTCATTCCAAACAGATAACTGGTATTGTCAGCTGAGCACATTCACAGTTTGTTAGTTGCCAGAAACTCCTTCCCATCCTCCCATCAGGCCACCAGGTAGCAATAGGGGGAAGAGGGCTGTGGGCAGGAGGTTTCCCATCAGTCCAGGAGACCTGGCAGCTCTGTGCCAGACCTCCTTTTTGGAGCTGGGACTGTGAAGTACTGTTTTGCACTGGTTTTAGTTTTACCTGGAAGGTAGGTTTCAAAAGGTGTGTGTGGGGGGGGGGGACTGCTGCGCATCCCCTTGGTATCCAGCCTCTGGAGTTCCACAAGGCTCCATCTTGTTCCTCATGCTTTTCAACGACCACATGAAACCACTGGATGGGGTCATCTGGAGATTTTGCCTGGGCTTCCACCAATATGCAGATGACAATAGGTTCTATCTCATGCTTCTGGTGGATCCCAAGGAGGCTGTAGAAACCCTGAACTGGGGGTAGTTTTGGGGTGGATGTGAGCTAATAATCCTGACAACATGGAAGTGCTAATGATGAGCAAAGCCCTGACCAAGGATTTAAGGAGTCTGCAGTTCTGGATGGGGTTGTACTCCCTTTGATGTAACAAGTCAAGAGCTAGGCAGTGCTGCTGGGTACAGGCTTACTGCTGGATAAGTAAGGGTTGCCAACCTCCAGGTAATAGCTGGAGATCTCCTGCTATTACAACTGATCTCCAGCTGATAGAGATCAGTTCACCTGGAGAAAATGGCTGATTTGGCAACTGGACTCTATGGCATTGAAGTCCCTCCCCTCCCCAAACCCTGCCCTCCTCAGGCTCTGCCCCCCCCCCAAATCTCCTGCTGGTAGCAAAGAGGGACCTGGCAACCCTATGGATAAGTAGGTGGTAGCTGTGGACATGAGCGCCTTTTAGCAGCTTTGACTTTTAGTCAATTGCAGCCTTTCTTGGGTAGAAAAGATCTGGCCACTCTGGTGCATGCCCTGGGAACACCTAGATTTAAGGTTGCCAGGTCTCCCCTGGCTGCTGGTGAGGGATGGGGTGGGAGGTAGCGTGCCAGCTCCAGGTTGGGGAACTCCTGGAGATTTGGTAGTGGAGCCAGGAGTGGACAGCAACCTCGGTGGGGTACAATGGCATAGAGTCCACCCTCCAAAGCATTTTCTCCAAGGTAACTAATCTCTGTAGTCTGGAGATGAGGTGTAATTCCAGGGTATCCCCAGGTCCCACCTGGAGGTTGGCATCCCTGCCTAGATTAGATTACCGCAATGCACTCTACATGGGACTTCCTTGAAAAGTGCTTGGAAACTTCAATTGGTACAGAAAGTTGCAGCCAGATGGGATGGGTCGTAGGGGCCATATTACTCTTATCTACACTATAGAGAGCTTATCTACATTTTATACTATAGAGCTCATCTACACTATAAGAGCCCCGTGGTGCAGAGTGGTAAGCTGCAGTACTGCAGTCCAAACTCTGCTCACGACCTGAGTTCGATCCCAACAGAAGTTGGTTTCAGGTAGCCGGCTCGAGGTTGACTCAGCCTTCCATCCTTCTGAGGTCGGTAAAATGAGTACCCAGCTTGCTTGCTGGGGGTAAAGGGAAGATGACTGGGGAAGGCACTGGCAAACCACCCCGCAAACAAAGTCTGCCTAGGAAACGTCGGGATGTAACGTCACCCCATTGGTCAGGAATGACCCAGTGCTTGTACGGGGGACCTTTACCTTTACACTATAGGGGCTTATCTACACTGGCTCCCAGTTTTTTTTTTCCAGGAACAATTCAAGGTGCTGGTATCGAACTTTGAAGCTCTATATCTGGAGACGCTCCTGGACTCAGGACCAGACCCTCCATTGCCACTGTGGGAGACACAGCTCCCAGCGGCCCCACTCCCACCAACATAGAGCTCAGTAGCTTCCTGGTAACACACAGCCCTTACCTGGAACCATGACTCCAGGCGCAGATGGAAGAACCAGCTGGGGCCCAACACTGGAGAAGGCCAGAGGGTACCGCAGCCTCCATAGCCACAGCAGAAGCCAGGGTGGGGCCAGAGTAGGGTTGCCAGGTCCCTTTTTGCCACCAGCAGGAGGTTTTTGGGATGGAGCCTGAGGAGGGCGGGGTTTGGGGAGGGGAGGGACTTCAATGCCATAGAGTCCAATTGCCAAAGCAGCCATTTTCTCCAGGTAGGGTTGCCAGCTCCAGGTTGGGAAATATCTGGAGATTTTTTGGGCAGAGCCTGAGGAGGGCGGGGCTTGGGGAGGAGAGGGACTTCAATGCCATAGAGTCCAATTCCCCAAGCGGCCATTGTCTCCAGGTGAACTGATCCCTACCGGCTGCAGATCAATTGTAATAGTGGGAGACCACCAGGTAGTAACTGGAGGTTGGCAACCCTAGCCCAGGGGAAAATGGGCAGGAACTCAGGACTAGCAGTCTACTCCAGCCAAGATCCTGGCACAGCCCAAAGGGCAGGAGAGAGGGCAGCTGGGGAGGATGAGCCATCCAGCAGCCCGGTAGGAACAACAGGAGCAGAGCAAATCACTGCTCTCCTTCAGAGAGAGGCTGGGTACGCCCAGGGAAGTGGCAGGGCTAGGTTGCCAACTCCCACTTGGGAAATAACTGGAGATTTTCGGGGTGGAGCCTGAGGAGTGTGGAGTTTGGAGAGGGGAGGGACCTCAGCAGGGTATAATGTCATAGAGTCCACCCCTGAAACTGCCATTTTCTCCAGGGTAACTCATCTCTGTTGTCTGGAGATTTGTTGTAATCCTAGGAGATCTCCAGCCCCCACCTGGAGGTTTTGGCAATCAAAATTGGATCTAGTACCCCAAGCAAAAGCTACTGGAAATCTCAAGCACTTATGGCAAATAAATATTCCAGACAAAAATATGCTGTTAAATATATTCAAGAAATCAAGTGCACATACATAAATTCGTACAAATTACAATTGATGCAATGACATGCAATACATGTATAGAATCCATTTGGAAATGCATCAACTCGTTCGTGAGACTCTAGGTCCTTAATGGTGCATAAGACTCTGAGTCCTGTAAGCTGCTTGGGTAAAAGCCAAAATAGGTCTCCGGTAAATGTCCTATTTCGCAAGCCGCTTTCTCATCATTGGCAGTCCCCAGATAGCCTGGCTTACAGGAAGGCTATGTGCCTGCAATTGGGAACACATGTTCTGATTGAATCAGCTTCTGGGGACTGCCAATGATGAGAAAGCTGGAGAGAATAAAGGCTCAGTGCTGTATAGATAATGGAAAAGATCCAAACAGCACTACAAAATAATTTTAACCAGAAATAAGTTTATCTAAGTGCAGAAGTGCAAAAAAGTGAAACTATATACAAAGGAAACACAAACAACAATATCTATACAGTATGCAAAACAGTCCAGCAAAATATGCAATATGACAGAAAATTTGTTCAGTGAGTCATTTAGGAACAATGTCACTGTCCATAGGAGACTTTCCTGTGCTTCAAAGTAGCTGGACACGAGATGTCAAAAAGAGGACCACAACAAGGAGGTGCCAAGAGGAGGTGTCCGGAAGTGTCGTCTAGATCCTACACACGTTTCGCACGTGGCTTCATCAGCTAAGCATATCTGCATATCATAATATATAAGAAATACCCTGCTAGTACAAAAAACTTTTTCCAATGAATAACAATGTAATAATATTATTAAAAATTAAGCACTTATTTCACAATAATTCTTTATATTAAAACAACTATACCATCAAGAATATAAATATATAATTATATAAAATATCTTACCAGAAAGATTTGTAATAATCATATCAATTTCAAAAAGGACCGAAGGAATTTCTATCAAGGTCTCCAAAGCTTGTAATGAAACTTGCCAAATTGCAGGTTAAAATAGGAAACAACATGAGGAAATGAACTGCAGCTGTTAGAACAGTCAGAAATACTTAAAGGAGAAAACTCCTTTTAAAAAACAAGAGTAATCTAGTTCATTATTTAAGCCATTAGGGGATAAGGATCCCATGAAAAAAATGAGTTTCGTTTCCATTTGATGTAAAATTTTTTGTACATTTTGGGAATCATAGGGGCGACCTTGATACTGCCACAAAACGCAGAAGGACATGTCAGTATCTCGGTGTCCTTTATCAATAAAGTGCGGGGTGAGTGGAGCCTCAAGATTACCAGAACGGATCCTGGACCGATGCTCAGAGATTCTTGTCCTAATAGGTCTAATTGTACTGCCAATATAAGAAAATCCACATTTACATAAAATATAGTAAACAACCTGTTTTGAGGAACAGTTAAAAAACTGTCTCAAAGTAAACCTAAAACCAGTAACCGGAGAGATAACTTCTTTCACGGTGAGACACAAATCACACACTGAGCAGGAGCCACACGGGTAATGACCCAACACAGGTGGTAAAAAATGAAGTGTTGGAGAAGGCTCATGTAAAGAGGTGTCTGTATGCACTAGGAGATCACGAATAGTCCGAGGACGACGAAGTCCACACAAAGGCGGAGTTAGGCAACCCGGTAAGCTCTGTATGAGGTGCCAATGTTTCTTGACTATTTTATTAATCATGTTGGACTTAGAACTAAATTGTAGAGACCAAGTGATCCCAGTGTGAGAAGTGCGAGTTTGCTTGGGGGTAAGAAGTGCCCTTCTGTCTAGAGAATCGGCTCTCGTTCTGGCAGAATGTAAGACGTGGTCAGGATAACCCTTGTTCCGCAATGCTATCTGCAACTCGCGGGCAGATTGTTGATAATCACTGTCAAGGCTAGAATTCCGTTTTAAACGCAAAAAATGACTATAGGGAAGATTCTTAAGAAGGTGAGGCGGATGACAGGAAGAAAAATCTAGCCCCGCATGCCTGGAAGACGGCTTGGTAAACGGTTTGATGAATAAGGTGGAGTCATGGGATAAGAACACTTCAAGGTCAAGGTAAAAAATAGAAGAATCACTCACAGTACCTGTAAATGATAAATGGGGATGAAGAGAATTAATCCATTCTAAAAAAAGGTTGTAGGTAGTAATAGACCGGAAATTAAATATTAAATCATCCACAAAACGTCTGTAAAATAAAATGTCCTGGGAAAAGGGGTTGTGCTGAAATAAGTACTGTTTCTCAAAATGAATCATGAAAATATTGGCTATAGAAGGGGCACAAGCAGCACCCATGGAGACTCCGTTGACTTGTAGGAAAAATTGGTTTTTATACCTAAAAAAATTGTGTTCAAACAAAATGTCAAGAAGTTGCAAAAGAAATTCAGTGGGGGGAGATGAATCAATTCTGGTGTCCAATAGATCTTGTATGATATTTCGTGCCTCATCTAGAGGGATGTTTGTATACAGGGATGCAACGTCCAATGTTGCCAGAACGCTGGCCACTGGAGCTCTATAGCCTTCTAATTGGGAAATTAAGTCTCTGGAATCAAGAATAAATGAAGGAGTGTCAGAAGCAAAAGGCTTTAAATAAAAATCTAAGTATTGCGCAATAGGTTCAAGAAGGGAACCAGAGCCAGAAATTATGGGACGTCCAATGGGGGGGCGGATAGGTTTATGGACCTTGGGTAGGGTATAAAAGATAGGGGTTCTGGGGTATTTATTAATAAGAAACTCAGCAGTTTGCTGATTGATATAGCCAGCAGAAGATGCCTCATAAACAGTCAGTATTATCTACTCAAACTGGCAGCGCATCTCCAGGTTCTCAGGTAGAGGTCTTTCGCATCACCTACTTGTCTAGTCCCTTTAACTGGAGATTTCAGGGATCGAACCTGGGACCTTCTGCATGCCAAACAGATGCTCTACCACTGAGCCACAGGCCCTTCCATGTTTCAATTGGCAGAGCCATCAAGACCCCAAAAACCTGTTTCCTGGTTTTTCTACCAATCCAGACTCCATCCATGTGTAAGTGAATTTAGGATTCTTTCCCCCTCTCTGCATCACTTAACACCAAACCAATTCATGGCATTTTTCAAAGGATAATTCTAGCTTAGTTTTCTGTTTCTTTATTGGTGTAACACTCTGATGCTATGGCTGCATTCAAATATCACAACAAGCTGTAAATAATCAGAGCTGTATTTACAAGCTGTAAATAATCAGGTCCTAAAAGAAACAAATGCTGTTAGTTGTGCCCATGTGCTTGCGTGACTCCTTCTTCATCTCCTTGAATGCTCTGAGAAGCCTTGAAATAAACTCCAGTTCCCTGAGACATCTAAATGCGGGCAGCTGGGTGAACCTGAGTTTGTTTGCCCCCATAAACTGGGATAAAGCTGAAGCTTAGAATCCCAGTGCAAGATCAGAATGCAGCTACTGAACGTATACCACTCCTGCTGGAGAGCTCATCTAGCATGGAAAAGATGGTAAACACACGCTAGATCTGTCATGGTTGGTCCAAAAACAAAAGCCACATGACACTATAATATCTTTTTTCTAAAATCAACCAAATAGCAATGGGCTATTTCTGTAGTATTGGTCTGTGGCAGCCAGAAAACAGTTTGGGCAGATAAGCAACAAGGGAGATGAGTTAAAGTTCTGCAGAAGGTGGGAAGAAGCAAACAGGGATGAGGCATTAAATAGACGCAGGTTCTCTTTTAGAGAACTGATGCTGCTTTACAGATTAATGTTATCTGGGTGCCTATTTTTCTCCTTCCATGCTCAACTAGTGTTTCCAAGTCCCCCCTGCCCACCGGTGGGGGATTGGGGGGATTGCCATACAGAGGTGGATCTACTGTGAAACTAATGAAGCTTAAGCTTCAGGGCCCCTAATCCTGGAGGGGCCCCCAAAGCAACTTTTTTTTAATGAGTGAATTTCTCAACAAAATCGATGTAGTTTTTTAGTGACAGAATCATAAGCCAATGGATTGAAGTACTTAATATTGACCTTAGAATATGCTCTAATACCCATTTCATGTGGCCTCAAAACGTCCCTGTAATTGGTCAAATTTAAAAATTTTCTCGGAGGCTTGCAGCGCCCAAACCCCCAGCTGTATGGGCTCGCTGAGCTCACCAGAAGCTATTCATAGCCTACATTTTGGCAGCTGGATCATCAAATCCTTTGTTGGTTACGGCTTAATAGTTCTATAGTTTTATTTCATCACTGTACGGCCCATTTTCAAGGACTCCACCCCACCACCTTGTTTTCCGCCATTTGGGCCTTGAGGTCCTTGCAAGGGCAGCAAGGCCCTTTGGACCTTGTTGAATGTTGCCCTGTTGTTGCTGGTTGCGAAGGGGCCCCCATAACAGTTCAAGCTTCAGGGCCCCAGAAATGTAGGTCCGCCACTGTTGCCATATCCAGGTTAGGAAACTCCTGGAGATTCGGGGATGGAGTATGGGGAGGACATGGATCTCAGTGGGGTACAAAGCCATAGGGTCTACCCTCCAAAGCATCCATTTTCTCCAGGGGAACTGATCTCTGTAGTCTAGAGATGAGCTGTAATTCCAGGGGATTCCCAGGTCCCTCCTGGAGACTGGCATCCCTATGCTCAACTTGAATATTTTTAAATAAACAGACATCACAAAAAGGCCATGTCTCCAGTGTAGGGTTGCCAGCGCCGGGTTGGGAAATACCTGGAGATTTCTGGGGTGGAGCCTGAGAAGGGCGAGGTTTGGGGAAGGGAGGGACTTCAATGCCATAGAGTCCAATTGTCAAAGCAGCCATTTTCTCCAGGTGAACTGATCTCTATTGGCTGGAGTTCAGTTGTAATAGCAGGACATCTCCAGCTAGTACCTGGAGGTTGGCAACCCTACTCCAATGCTACAACCAGAAACTTGGCAGTACTTTCAAGAAGACCTATTTAGGATTGCTCCCTAAATCTTCTAGTGATGTCTTTCAGATTTCTCACTGATTAGGGAAATGCAAAAGTGTAATGCTGTCCTTCACCCTCTACAGTAATGCCCCACAGTCTTGTAAACATATTTTGTAGGAAACCAATTAATTCTTGGAATGTTGTTCCGTCTCCAAAAACAGGGCCCAAGGCACCTTACATTATGTATGCACCTGCACAGAAACCTAAAATCACAGAACTGATGAAAGAAAATCTGGAGATTTTTACCACCTGGAAATCTCCCCCTCCATATAAAAATATTTTAATGCCATGTAGTGTTGCTGACCTCCAGATAGTCACCTCAAAAAGAAGAACCTAGGTTGTTAGAATGATAGTGTTATAGCAAAAACAACCTATTATAATGTAAATCAAGTTGCAGAATCTAAGTTATAAGTTCTGTTGTTATTACCCTCCTGGACAAACCTAAGGAGGAAAAAACTCAGTTCCCAACCTCCAGGTCTGGCTTGGAGAAAAAAATCCTCTGTTGCCACCTTCCAGGAATGAGATAACAACAGCACAAAGGCTCAATGTCTAACACTTCTTTAGTAATTGCATCTGAAAAATGACAACATGGAAATAAAGCACAATAGTACAAAATAGTACAATTCATAAATCATAAATTGTCTTCACGGAATTAGACAACCAAGATAAATGAACATAGTCTTTACAAATTCAGACAACCAAAGTAAGTGAAAAATAATTTCCTTTCCTTTCCTTTTTTTCTTTTCAGGAGACTAACACCGGGTTACTTCACCAGCAAGGACTAGTTCCACGAAGAATCCCATGTGTATATGCAATAGTCCATAATTCAACAAAAACAAAACGACACTTCCAGATCAGTGCACATTTCGCAATAAACTTGCTTCATCAGTTGTTCTTCTCTGTAAGCTCGAGTTTTACTCCCAGTTTGCCCAGTAAGGAAAGAAAAAAGCTCTGGGCAAACTGGGAGTAAAACTCGAGCTTACATTAAGAATCCATGTGCATCTATTGAGGAAGAAATCTTCGAAACAGGAACAACCAACCGGTAACCCGTAAAGAAAAGAAAAGAAAAGAAAAGAAAAGAAAAGAAAAGAAAAGAAAAGAAAAGAAAAGAAAAGAACTTTACACACGGACATGTCTGGAAAAAACAATAGCAGATATGAACACTTACCTTGAGAAGTTATAGTGATATGTTTCATGGACTTCACTTGTCACATATGGAGACTGTACCCTCTGACCTTGAGATTTTGTATGATGACTGATCTATTATGTGGTATTTGTATTGCATGTATGTGGGAGATTTTGTATGTATAATATTAAGTTGGTTTATGTTTAGCATTATAGTTGTAGTAAGAATACATAGTATGAAATATCATCATTAAATGTGCAGCTTTGATATGAAAACCTGGTAAAAATTACAACAGGTTGTTTATGTTAAAATACAAGCCCTGGAGGTTGGAAACCACTGATTTTCAGTCTAGAGAAGCCCTTGAGATTGGCAAACACTTTTTTCTCTAGGTCATTCCTGGAGGGTGGTAACAGAGGATTTTTTTCTCCAGGCCAGCCCTGGAGGTTGGGAACTGCATTTTCCCCTCCTTAAGTTTGTCCAGGAGGGTAATAACAATAGAACTTATAACTTAGATTCTGCATCTTGATTTACATTATAATAAATAGATTGTTTTTGCTATAACAAGACCTCCAGGTAGTAGCAGGACACCTCCCGCTGTTACAACTGATCTGCAGCCAATAGAGATCAGTTCACCTGGAGAAAATGGCCACTTTGGCAACGGGACTCTATGGCATTGAAGCCCCTCCCCCAAACCCCGCCCTCCTCAGGCTCCGCCCCAGAAACCTCCCACTGGTGGCAATGAGGGACCTGGCAACCCTAATGCCATATGTAAATGAACATTCTAAAGTTAAGACTTCCAAATTTCTGTAGAGCACTGGTTCCCAACCGGGGGTCCGTGGACCCCCAGGGGTCCGCGAGAACTAAATTAAGGTCCATGAAACAAAGTTATAAACCCATAATAAATTAATATTTTCAATTAAAAGTTCTCTATTATAAAAATATATATTCAAATATTATTCTAAGTTTAATGTTTAACTAACAGTTATGATTAAAGTTTATTTTCAAATTCTCGGAATTTTTATTTTGAACCTTGGGGTCCCTGCACCGAACAAAAAAGTCCTAGTGGTCCCTGGTCAAAAAAAGGTTGGGAACCACTACTGTAGAGGAATGTGCCAGCCACCATCAGCTGTGTCCACAACTGCTTGTCCGCTACTGACAGTAGAGAAACCTAGTCTTTCACATAAGGGGATATAAATACACCCATTTTTGTTTGGGGGCTGGTTTAGGAGAGACTGAGACCACGTCACCTTATTGCTACGCGAGGGTAAAATGACTGTGAAAGCAAAGACAGGCCTGGAGTGCGTGAATCATCTGGAATGGAAGGGACTGAAGAATTTAAGTCCCGGTATGTGACAGGATGAAGGGGCGGAGGCATGTGGGTGGCGATGGAGGTGAAATAATTCTGCCACCCTTACGTTCAATTCCATCTGATCACACTGAATCCAGATAAATTCAGACCAAAGAGGACACTTGTTGACTGAGCTGTTCTCCCAGTTCTTTCAAACTCTCTCTTTTTATTGCAAGAGGGGGAAAGGGATGGGGGAATTGGGTGGGGGGGAGATTGCATACTTAAAGTTGAAATAAAAAAGCTCCCTTCTATTGACTCCTGAATGGCAGAGATAAAGAGAACCACATGGGAATCATTGTTTGCAACGAGAGCTCCACAGCCTGGCCTCCCCTTTCCCATTATTGTACAACTCGCACCCCCCCCTCTCCCCCCCAAGAGTCCTTACTCTTCCTCCCCACCCTCTGGGTCTTGCCAGCCCCCATTTTCTCCTTGTGCATCCCAGAATTCCTTTTTTGCAAACTTGCACAGCCGCAGGCCCCTCCATTTAGCCTGAAGCTCCCATTCAGAGTCACTGGATTGGGAAAAATCCCTTATTCACCTCCCCCTCCAATTTGCCCTCATCAGCTGAGCTTCAGTTCAGTTCGGATCCCACAAAACAAAACACAACCGAAAAAAACCCCCCAAAACCCAGCCGTATAATTGATGGATCCTGTAGAAGGGCTCTCTCCCTCCCTCCTCCCCTCTCTCCCTCCCAGTGGCTCCTGCTGTGGCTGCTTCTATTTTCAGTCGCTTCTCTCCCATCCTCTATCCCCTCTCTTTGCCTTTCAGTTAACAAGCGGGCCCTCTAAATGTGATGCCGCCCTTCATCCTGTATTATTCCGCTCTGCGTCAGTCTTAAGGTTTCTTTTTTTTATTTTAATAAAGTTTTTATTGTTTTCTCATTTTATACATCATAAATCAGTTTCCATTAATACTTTAACAATATAAAATAGAATCTATAAAACATTCTAATCTAAAAAAAATAAAAAAGAATAATTGACTTCCCCTTCACTCTCTTCTGTCCAAAATTAAATTGTATATACTTTTGCTAACAGTATAAATCCCCCTCTACTCAGTTACTTTATAAGTATCTTATTTTATCTAGTTAATATACCTGTAATCATCCTAATATAATCACTATACCAAATATAATCACTATACCAAATAAATGTAAGGGATTAAATCAAAGAGTATCCTTTAAAATGACCCATCGAAAAATATTTTTCGCAGTAAATTCTCCACACCTCCCACTCCCCCAGAAATTGTACATTGTCAGTCTGATTAATATAAGCAGTAAGTTTAGCCATCTCCATCAATTCCATCATCTTATATATCCAGTCCGTATCTCACCAGTCTGCCATTGTGCTGCATAAATCAACCGTGCTGTCTTAAGGTTTCAATAACATGCCATGCCACTTTCTTTTTTACACCTGGCTGCTTTCTATGGGCCTGGGAGAAGCTCTGATGTCTACGACTTCAGGACGACAGAGGCCATCTATGCACGGGAGGTTTTGCCTTGGATTTGCCGCTCACTAAATGCACATTTCCCCCATCCGAATTCTCAGAACTCTGCAAGGGGGCTCATTGTTGAGTTTTGAGAATTTGGATAGGGAAAATGTGCATCTAGAGAGCAGCAAAACCAAGGCAAAACCTCCCGCGCATGAATGGCCAGAGAGAAGCGCAAAAGCAATCTTGGGTGGGGGGGGAGGAAGGGGGAGGCTTCCTGAGGTAATGGGGGAGATAAGAAGGGAAATTCAGGGGGAGGTACAAGGGACAAGAGAACAAGGGGGCCGGCTTAGTTAATGGGCTGCATCAAAATTAAACCAGTGTTTGCTTTTTCTCTCAGATGCCACACATTAAGAGGATTCTGTGGTAAAACAAATACACTAATAAAACATATTCTAGCTTAATCTCCAGTAGAATCTGATTTTGTCATAAAAAATTAAGTAACTCTCTAACTCCCATTGTTTTATATGACCTGTACGTACAATTACTCTTCGTAAAACGTTGGCATGAGGCTTTGCCACCCAGAGTTCTCTAAATTAGGGTTTGTTATCGTGATGTATGAACATGACTGACAGCTATAGAAACATGAGAAGTATCTGGATGTTATTTGAGATCATTTTACAGTTTCAACAATTTACAGTTTTTCACCAGCTCATGTAGCTCTGAAAAAGTTAGCTTTTTTAAAACCTCTGAACCATTGCATCACCCTACAGTGGTTTACTTGTTTATTTAAAGCATTTATAAGCCTGACTTTCTCCAAAGGAACTGGGACCCATGGCAAGTAACAGATTAGAAACCACGAAAATCACAGAAGGTTTAAAATGCTGAACAGCAGAACCCACAGAAAGAAAATCCAAAAGAACTCCTGTTCCGAAGAACCAACAGACTACAAAAATTATAGAGCCCTACTGGATCAGAAGAGCCCCGTGGCGCAGAGTGGTAAGCTGCAGTACTGCAGTCCAAGCTCTGCTCACGACCTGAGTTCGATCTCGACGGAAGTCGGTTTCAGGTAGCCGGCTCAAGGTTGACTCAGCCTTCCATCCTTCCGAGGTCGGTAAAATAAGCACCCAGCCTGCTGCTGGGGGTAAAGGGAAGATGACTGGGGAAAGCAATGGCAAACCACCCCGTAAAACAAAATCTGCCTTGGAAACGTCGGGATGTGACGTCACCCCATGGGTCAGGATTGACCCGGTGCTTGCACAGGGGACCTTTACCTTTTTTACTGGATCAGATAGATGGTCTATCTAGTCCAGCATTCTATTTCACACAGTGGCAACATGAAGTACAGTCAGCTGTTGTGAGAGAAGCAAGCAGGACTGGGCAGGCCATAGCATCTCCTCATGCAGGACATCAGCATCCTACCTCATGCAAGAGATAATGGAAGATCAGTAGCAGAGGACCCTTCACAAGGCAGCTGGAGATGAAGGGGGACTGATGTGCAGGCACCACTGAAGCACAGACTGTGGGGCATTGCATCTCCTTAGACCTGCTAAGAAAGCCATTCAGGGATGCAACCAAGACACTGGGAGCTGCCAATAACCCCCTGAGCCGGGTCACCCCTTTGTAGTAAGCTCTTGAGGCAACAGATGCTGGGTTTCCTTAGTGAGTTAGAGGAGACCATCTCCATAGCAGAAGCCCGGTTCAGAGGTTGCAAGAGCAGGTAGTGGAGTGGTTGGAACCTGTGTGTGTGAGAGAGAGGCACACATGATGACCGTAATGCATGACTCCATGGTGAAAGAGAAGATGGCACTTCAATCTGCTTCCCTTAGTCACTGGTAGAGAGGGTATGTAATGCACAAAGGAGGCAGTGGAGAAGGGGAATTGGCCAGCATCCCCAGTATTAGGAAAAGATCTTCTGGTGCTACTTGATCTGGGTCAAAGCACAGCAGGTTATGGGGGCACCTGCTGTTGAGGCAGCACTTGGGAGCACAGCCATCACCCGACCTACAAAGTTGGATAGCCCTGCTGGGACTTTAGGATAGAAATGTCTTGCTGAGCCTGAAAGCTCTTTCCAGGCTTCATGACCAACCTACAATGATCGTTCCCCCTCAACAATACAGAGCAAACATTGTGTGAAACACTCACTTTTTGAGAATAAGAATTCACAAGTTTTGAAAAAAATTCATTGGTTCTGCAATCTTTTGTAAAACATTGTAAAACATTTTGTACAATATTCAAATTTCACTGCAGCCATTAATGCTCATGACATCGACCCACGTTCTTAGCTCTTGTCGCTTCCCATCATATGTAGTGATGTTGGTTCACATTTCACCATAACTACCCACTCTTCTTGCCTTGACCAGCATGATTCTCCTGTTGACTACCTCAGCTGCTTGTTGACAAACTACAAAGTGACTTATCTGCATCTTGGAATGAAAGAGACCACTACATTCTGAATTTTTAAGCAGCAGAAATTTCCAAAAAGCCGTTGGAGAATCTTTGCCCATACGTGGAAATCTGAGGAAATTAGGGAAGTTTTATGTGAAGGAATGACAGGTCGTTAAAGGCAAATCAGCCACAGGCTCCAACAAGCAATTTTTCTTCCTGTTTTTCTGCTGCTGTTGCAAATGCAAATTTAATAAACATCTGTCTGCTTGGCTCTCTGTAGTGACAAAGTTTCCATGTCCCAAAATAGGGTCTTAATAGGCTAGAGCATCAGATATCAAACTTCAGCAGCTCTGAGATCCCATTTAGATTTTTTACAGTTTTCCACAGAGTTCTAAGACTTCTCCCTCTGTGGCATCTGCTCCATGCCAAATGGCTCCCTTTCAAAGTTCCCAGAAAGCCATGCCAGCCCTATAGAGGTCTCCATCCTCTTGTGTCCTCCTATATCAGCTGTACTTTAAAAGCAAGCTTAAGTTAAATGTTTGTGTTGCTGTAGAGGACCTACAACATCAGGTCTCAGAGGGTAGCTAGTTCTATAGGGTCACAACTCAAAAGGCCTTGACCCAAGTTCTAACCAATCTCATCCTTTGATCATAAAGGACTTTGCACCAAACTGCAACAATCTTCTTTATTGGTTAAAAACCTCTATCCAGAGGCTGGCTGGACAGGTGTGGGGAGGTGCCTGAAAAACACTTCCAGAGCTGCTGACAGGAATACAAGAAGACTAGTGTTAGGATTGCCAACGCTGGCCTGAAAAATTCCTGGAGATTTGAGAGAGGAGCCTGTGGAGGGAGGAATTTGGAGAGGGGTTTCACCTAAAACCTCTGGTACACCATAAAGTCAGCCTTCTAAAGCTGCCATTTTCTCTGTAGTCTGGAGATCAGTTGTAATTCTGGAAGAACTCCAGGCTCCACTTGAAGGTTGGCAAACCTAACTAGCATCACCCAAAATCTGAACCTCCAGGATTCCATTGAAAACTGATATTGTCTATGGAAGCAGTGCTAACTCTGTATCTCTGTGATAGAATCCTTTGCATTAGAAAACAGTGAAAACCAGCTCAATTTTATATCTCAAGAAGAAGAAGAGTAGGTTTTTATACTCTGCTTTTCTCTACCTGAAGGAGTCTCAAAGCGGCTTACAATCACATTCCTTTCCTCTCCCCACAACAGGCACCTTGAGAGGTAGGTGGGACTGAGAGCGTTCTGAGAGAACTATGAGTGGCCCAAGGTCACCCAGCAGGCTTCTTGTGGAGGAGTGGGGAGTTGAACCTGCTTCTCCAGATTAGAGTCTGCCGCTCTTAACCACTACACCACACTGGCTCTCAAGTACATACTTCGTTGGTACCATCACTTGGCCAATTAGAGTTCATAGGGATGAGCTATCAGACCCTGGTCACCCCTCTGGTCATTTTCTGGCTAGTGGTTGGAGGTGAACAGGAAGCTAAGTGACTGTGGGTGTTGGCAGCTGTATGCATGCCCACCCTTTGAGAGAAGTGAAAGGCAATTCCACCTCTCCCCTTGATAGGGTTGCCAACCTTCAGGTACTAGCTGGAGATCTCCTGCTATTACAACTGATCTCCAGCCGATAGAGATCACCAGGAGAAAATGGCTGCCTTGGCAATTGGACTCTATGGCATTTAAGCCCCTCCCCTCCCCAAACTCCACCCTCCTCAGGCTCCGCCCAAAAAGTCTCCAGATATTTCCCAACCCAGAACTGGCAACCCTACCCCTTGAAGTGGAGAGTCCTTGTCAACATTTCTATAAAAACTGAGGCGGTTCCCTTTTCACATTAGCTGGATGTGTATGAGAAGGGCCTGCCTTGTGTCCTTACAAAGGATTCATGGAGTGCATAGACTGAGGACCCTCAGGGACCAACAGGGACCCCAAAATCCCCAGTTTGAGAAAAACTGCTGCAGAGGAAGGCTGCTTTTTCGTCATGCCCTCCAATCTCTGAACTTGCAGCTAAAATGAGACAATGCATTTTTACATGAGTCAGGGCTGGGATCTCCACCGAGAGCGTAGGGTTGCCAGGTCCCTCTTCGCCACTGGACGGAAGTTTTTGGGGTGGAGCCTGAGGAGGGCAGGGTTTGGGGAGGGGAGGGACTTCAATGCCATAGAGTCCAATTGCCAAAGCGGCCATTTTCTCCAGGTGAACTGATCTCTATCAGTTGGAGATCAGTTGTAATAGCTGGAGATCTCCAGGTGAACTGATCTCTATTGACTGAAGATCAGTTATAATAGCGAGAGATCTCCAGCTAGTACCTGGAGGTTGGCAACCCTAGGGCTGTGCTTGTACTGCATGCATAACATGCAGCACTCCAAGGTGGCAAACAACACCCACAGCCCCACTAGGGCTTGGGAAAACAGCAGTGGGGGAGGCTGAAGGGGGCTTGTTCCCCTGCACTGTGGCCCTGATCCAAATTGTGCCTTGTGGCACTTCAGGGAAGAATTTAATCCAGAGCTTTCATCTAGGTCAGCCTGAAAGTGGGAGAAGAAGAGAGCAAGAGAGATGAGCGTACACGTGTTGCAGTGTTCTCCTTTTGTTGTGGAACCTTTTTCATCCTCAGCCAGGGCCTTTCTGGATGGAGATTTCCTTTTTTCCCTTCCACCCCCACAATAATGTAAACACAGTTCTGAAAATGATCTGTATAAATAGAATTTAATAGGCTTTTTGACATTGCAGGAGACAAGGAAAAAATGAGAGAATAAGCCCTGTCTTTTTATCTAGCTCAGTTCTTGATTAGCTGGAGGGTATCTTTTTTAAATCCAAAGAAAATATTATTGCAAAATGTAATATGTTTTCTGGTTGCTTGGGGATGCTGCTTTATAAACTGAAGACATTCTTAGATATCCTTATTTATACAAGCACATGTACTCTTACAGCCATAGATGCAGAGTCATTCCTTCATTTTTGATACTGCTGTAGATAGAGCACCAAGAAGACCTTGATAACCAAGAGAGATGACCATCTCAGAGTGCTCCCCCATCCTAAGAGCAAAGCACTTAGTGCTAAACCTAGGGTTGCCAACTCTGGGTTGGTAAATTCTTGGAGATTTTGGGGGCAGAGCTTAGGGAAGGCAGAGTTTGGGGAGGAATGGGAGCTCAGCAGCATATAATGCCATAGAGTTCACCCTTCAAGGTAGGGGAGGGGCTGTGGCTCAGTGGTAGAGCATCTGCTTGATATGCAGAAGGTCCCAGGTTCAATCCCTGGCATCTCCAGTAAAAGGGACTAGGCAAGTAGGTGATGTGAATAGACCCCTACTGGAGACCCTGGAGAGCCGCTGCCAGTCTGAGTAGACAATACTGACTTTGATGGACCAAGGGTCCAATTCAGTATAAGGCAGCTTCACAGTGTTCATATGTTTATCCAGGGGAAGTGATCTCTGTCATCTGAAGATCAGTTGCAATTCTGGGAGATCGCCAGACCTAGGGTTGCCAGTCCCTCCTTGCCATTGATGGGGGATAGGGTTGCCAGATCCAAGTTGGGAAACTCCTGGAGATTTGGGGATAGAGCCTGGGGAGGACAGGGACCTCAATGGGGTACAATGCCATAGAGTTCCCCCTCCAAAGTATCCATTTTCCCCAGGGAAACTGATCTCTGTATAGTCTGGAGATGAGCTGTAATTCCAGGCCCCACCAAATTACATGTGATGTGTGCCCCCCATGACAGGATTGTAACTGGCGGGGATGGGTAGTGGGCTTTGGGTTTTAATTGGAGCAGCAATTTCTTAATGCATTTTTTAAAAAAACTCAATAAACAAACAAAATTAGGGTGTAAGTAATTTGCTTTCTGGGCAACCTGGTTTTATTCATTTATTTACAGCCTATCTTTCTCACTGACACTCAAGCAGGTGACACAATATAAATCATGTAATCAGACAGTATGAGACATCCAATGCACTAAGAGTAAAATTAGAAAGATTAGAAAAACAATGCAAAAAAGTAAAAAGTAAAAGCTAGTTAAAAGGGAGGTGGAGAGACCAGGATATGTGACACTGGCATTAAAACCCTTCAATCACAACAAGGTAATAAAAGAGAATTGTGCAGACAGGACACTCTTCATACAGTGTATCCTCCCATCATGGCTGGCTTAAGGAGGGATGTGTGTATTAGGGCTGTTGAATTTAAAAAAATTCAGTATAGTTCGGATTCGGCTGAATTCGGCCCGTTTAGATTCGGGATATGCTGAAGTCCGAACTCCCCCACTTCGGGTCCGTGCAATTCGGCGGGAATTCAAAGTTCGGGGAAAAAATTCGGCTGAATAAAGCCATTAAAAATACAACCGCGCCTTTCCACGGCTCTGGGGGGCATTTATGGGGGTAGAGGTCCCAAACTTTCAGCGGAGCTTCAAAGGACCCTTCTTGCCAGACCCCCCAAGTTGTGTAAAGATTGGGTCGGGGGGGCTGAGATATGGGCCCCGAAAGGGGTCCCCCCACCCTTAATGTGCATCTCTGAGCAGAGCTTGCCGCCCACGCACAAAGCTCCCAGCCCCCACAAACAGCTGATGAGAGCAAGGGTGGGGCAGGTGCTAAGAAGTTTGCAAAGCAACAGAACTGCAAAACAACACTGCAAAGCAACAGAACTGCAAAGCAACACCTTTGCAAACATGCAAAGGGCGGGGCAGGTGCTAAGAAGTTTGCAAAGCAACAGAACTGCAAAGCAACACTGCAAAGCAACACAACTGCAAAGCAACACCTTTGCAAACATGCAAAGGGTGGGGCAGGTGCTAGGAAGTTTGCAAAGCAACACAACTACAAAGCAACACTGCAAAGCAACACAATTGCAAAGCAACACCTGACACCTGGGAGTTTGCAAACCATGGAAAGGGACAGAGGCAGCTAGCTATGCATAATGAGCAGGAGGGGTGGAATTTCCCCTTTTGCATGGGACTCAGGACCAGGCAAATGCATTCTTTAAGTCACCATTTGAAAACCAGTTTTAGCAAGCATCAAAATAGACCTAACCGTCGTATGAATGAGGGAAAACCTGAAGAGGACATACAACTGAAGCCCCCCCTCAAACCAGGGAGAGAGAGACTGGGCACACACACACCCCAGGCAGAACAGGCGAAAGCCCCCTTTGGCTTCCCCCACCCACCCACAGAAACTGCTCCCTCCCCACACACACACACACAGACTCTGCTTCCCCCCCCCCACACACACACACAGGAGAAAAAGTATAGATTAAAGCCCCCAAAGGGGTCTTACTGTGGCTGTCTTCTGTTTCATCAGGAGGGGTGGGAGGAGGACTGGGTAATCCAAGACGATTCCATGTAAGCACAAGACGTTTTGCTCTGGAGATGCATACAGGATCGGGTGATCCATTCATCCCAATAGGGAAAAGGGAAAAGGGGAATGCCCATATCTCGGGGTCTCCTGACCCAATGTTTACAAAACTTTGGGGGTCTCTTAAGAAGGCTTGTCTGAAGCTCCGCTGAAAGTATGGGGTCTGTACCCCCAAAAATGCACCACCTGCAGCCACGGAAAGAGAAAAGGGAGGAGCCGATATTTCTGCCCCCACTGAACCCATCTTTACAAAACTTGGGGGTCTCTTAAGAAGGCGCGTCTGAAGATATCCTGAAGGTTTGGGGGCTGCACCCCCAAAAAATTGCCCCCTGCAGCCACGGAAATGGAAAAGGGGGGAGGGAAAAGGAGTGGAGCCCATATCTCGGGAGCCCCTGACCCAAAGTCTACAAAAGTTGGGGGGTCTCTTAACAAGGCTCGTCTAAAGCTCCGCTGAAAGTTTGGGGTCTGTACCCCCAAAAATGCGCCCCCTGCAGCCACGGAAAGAGAAAAGAGGGGAGCCCATATCTCGGGACCCCCTGACCCAATGTTTACAAAACTTCTGGGGTCTCTTAAGAAGGCTTGTCTGAAGCTCCACTGAAAGTTTGGGGTCTGTACCCCCCAAAAATGCGCCCCCTGCAGCCACGGAAAGGAGCGAATGTGCACAAGCACCCACACACACACACACGAGGATTTCTTTCACTCTCTCTCTCTCCCCGGCCCCGCTGCGCAGCAGCTGATTCCTCCAGTACTCAATCCTGACTGATTGGCCAGAAGAAGACCCAGCTTGGCCACCGATTGGCCGGGGGAGAAGAATGCTGCTTACTGAAGGCCCCGAATTTGCCAGATTTATTCGTGAACTCCCGAACTCGCTGAATTCGGCTCCCCCGGTTTCCCGCCATTTTTTAGTTCGGTTCGTCCCGAACTAAAAACTGCCGAATCAGGGGCAATTCGGCTGTTTTTCCGGTTCGGGCCGAACCGAATCGACAGCCCTAGTGTGTATGCTACAGGTCACAGTTCAGGGGATCAGTAAAGTTGCATTACTACTGCTAAAGTAGGGTTGCCAGGTCCCTCTTCACACCGGCGGGAGGTTTTTGGGGTGGAGCCTGAGGAGGGCGGGGTTTGGGGAGAGACTTCAATGCCATAGAGTCCAATGGACAAAGCAGCCATTTTCTCCAGGTGATCGGATCTCTATCGGCTGGAGATCAGTTGTAATAGCAGGAGATCTCCAGCTATTACCTGGAGGTTGGCAACCCTACGCTAAAGGCACGCACACACAATAATAGCAAGGTTTTTTCCCCTATGAGCTATATCCTACACGTAGGGGCTAGGTCTGTCACTATAGCAGGAGACTTCCTTTTGCATTGGATTGAAGGGGGCTTGCTAGCATTGCCATTTGTGGTGCAAAACTGGAAGTAACATCATTAGATTGGGGCTAAATTCTAGGATTATTATGAGAAGGCAAAAGTCACTGGAAATGACAATAAGGCTAGGAAATGTTGAGGGCAGCAGGAAAAGAGGAAGACCCAGCAAGACATGGACTGACTCAGTAAAGGAAGCCACAGCCCTCAATTTGCAAGATCTGAGCAAGGCTGTCAAAGATAGGATATTTTGGAGGACTTTGATTCATAGGGTCACCATGAGTCGGAAGCAACTTGACAGCACTTAACACACAACACACATATTCTAGGATTGGGTAAATCCTAGATCATCACCCTGATACAATGACATCACTTCTGGTTTTGTACCAAAAGTGACAGTAGTACATCAGCATGACACTAGGAAGCCTATTGCGGTCCCCCACATTTCTCCCAGAGTGTTGCCCTTTCCCTTTAACTGCTCGGTTTACCAGGCTAGAATCTCCTCGGTGGTACAAATATGCTGCCCCCATTTCATGGTAATTAAATGGCTTTTTAGGTGCATTGGTGGTACAGTGCAATGTACCAAGAAGAGTGCTGGACTATGGCTGCAGAAATGCCGCCCAGATCCCCTCAATGCCATATTCTCTTTCAGTCAAGCCTTCCCGCACATTGTTGCTGAGAGGATAAAATGGGAGAGGGGCCATGCATGATATCCTGAGCTCTTTGCA
This sequence comes from Euleptes europaea, assembly GCF_029931775.1. NCBI lineage: Eukaryota > Metazoa > Chordata > Lepidosauria > Squamata > Sphaerodactylidae > Euleptes > Euleptes europaea. The sequence continues at coordinate 32,020,622 of NC_079323.1, forward strand.
GAATCAGTGAGATACAAATTCGTGATCCTTTAATTTCAACACATAAAATATTAAAACTGGAACCCTTTCTCCTATCTGAAAGTTGTCAAAGATCATCATTAATGGCTAGCCTCTGAAATCTTCAAATGGGATAAAAACAAAGTAGTTAGAGGAAGCCATAATGCGTTTTCTATTGATTCACACAGAAACAAAACTGTGTAAAATCAAGGAGGAGGAAACTTTTGGAAAAGAATGAATATTACCCCTCCCCACCAAAAAAACTGCACATCTTTAAACATTAGGGAGATTCATTACTTCAGAAACAGCCCCTTTCAAGCTTGACTTCCCTTTCCCCACTCTGACCTTGGAAAGACCCAAGAGGTATTTAAGGCATAACAAAAGCACCTAAGAAAGACATATAGACCAAGAATTCTCCCCCCTTTTGGGGGGGGGAGGGAGAGCGGGAACATACCAGTTTATTGGTCTGTTCAAGTTCAGCAACTATTGATACAATGGCTTCATGACGCAGACTATGGCTTGCCCCAAATGCTCTGAAATTGTGTAATTTATCATACTTAACCCAGGGGAAAAGAAGAGCCCTTGGTATGCCCTTCCCTTCTAAGAAATTCCTACCATAATGGATTATGATTATTTCTCAGGTATTAATCATACTTCTGGCTTTACCCATTTTTCTTTTATGAGAATAGAAAAGAGGAATAATGTGTACCTTATACTAGATCTTGCCTGTTGATTCTGTTTTTGCAATCACAGATCTCAGTGACATCATGGGACTGACAATCTTTGTATTGCTTACTGAAATGGGACATTCTGAACATTTTATCACTAGTGTAGACGTTCACGCACACATTTATAATATCTGTGCATGAAATGTTAAATGCTGGAGAGGGGAGAAGAATTTTAAAGAGAATATTTCTGATACTCTTCTACCATGTTACTGAATTACAAGAACCTTCTTTACTGAGTTAGCTTGCTATTTATTCTCTCAGCCACTTGTTCCTGTAACATTAAACAAGCATTTAAAGTATTTAAGAACTTAAAACATATAAAGTGTTCTGCAAGGGCCCGTTTTGGTTTGGGAAAATGGTATGGAGGTCAGAAGGAGCCCCTTGTCCCCCCACACCACAGCCCCAATCTGTATCCGATCCCTGTGGCCAGCGTGGTGTAGTGGTTAAGAGTGGTGGTTTGAACTCTGATCTGGAGAACCGGGTTTGTTTCCCCACCCTTACACATGAAGCCTGCTGGATAACCTTGGGCTAGTCACTCTCAGCCCCACCTACCTCACAGGGTATCTGTTGTGGGGAGGAGAAGGCGATTGTAAGCCACTTTGATTCTTCCTTAAGCAGTAGAGAAAGTTGGCATATAAAAAACCAGCTCTTCTTCTTTTACATGGAGCTCCCACAGGGAATTCACTGCTGGCGTGACCACGTGTAGTTTGAGCCTAAGCTGATCTTCTAGGAGGCTCATTCCCACCAACAAAGGTTTTGGTGGAGCTGTAACCATTTCAAGCTTTGTTTTCAGGGCAAGAACACTAGCTTCTCTTGTTGACCTTCCTTCCACTGTGCATCAGTAATTATGCTCAGGAGGGCCTGCAGAAACAGTAACACAGTGTACAACTGGAAATCCAGCCAACATGACACCTCTGGCCAGTGCCAAGACCAGGTGCAACACTTAAAGGCAGCAATAATCCATAGTCAATGGTCCACTGTTGAACAAAATACCGCATGCCGCTCTGTGTTAAGCTTGCTCTTGTAGTGCTGCTGGACCAAAGGGTCACCACTTCAACAGCCCATTTTAGTGCCAGTTCTCTTGATCTTTGAGACATGGCTGCTCTCCATCCTTGCACCAGCAACCAACTCTGATACTTTTCTTGCCCCAGATCCCACTGCCTGCCCATACCACGTTGACCTCAAGTTTTTTAAAGCTCCTGGCACATTAAAGGGCTTCAAGAAGGACCTTGGAGAAGGCAACATACTGCTCAAAGATACTGCTCAAAGTATCTGCTCATTATTGCAAAGTATCATACTGCTCAAAGCTTTCCTCCACCAGGGATGAGGCTGAAGGTTGGTACAGGTCTCCTGGTACTATTCCCAGGTACTTAAGCATGCTTTAAGCATGGTACTATTCCCAGGCACTTAACCACCATATACTAAACACATCTCAGCTTATGACATGCCAAACACTAAAATCATTAAATGTTAGAAATTATATCCCAGTAATGCCTCCTGTACACCAGCACCCCAGTAATTATGTCACAAGGATGCAAGGATCAATCCCTATTCAGCCATGGAAGCTTGCTGAGTGATGCTGGGCCAATCACTCTCAGCTCAACAAGTTTGTTGTGAAGATACAATTTGAGGAGGGGGGAATGTTATAAGCTACTTCGGGTCTTGTCTGGGTACAAAAGCGGGATATAAATATCCAAATGCATATGCTTGCAGTATGTGCATGTAGGTCAGAGGGAGGCTTGTTGCCACAACCGCCACTTAGAACTTCTGAAGAGGGATGCATTCTGGAAAGAAGTCAAAGAAATGCATCACCAGAACAAATAACAGAGTTGGAAGGGGCCATACAGGCTATCTAGTCTAACCCCCTGCTTAATGAAGGATCAGCCTAGAGCCTCCCTGACAAGTGTTTGTCCAGCCTCTGCTTAAAGACTACCAGTGAAGGGGAGCTCACCACCTCCCTAGGAAGCTGATTCCAATGTTGAACTACTCTTACTGTAAAAATCCCCCCCTACTATCCAGTTGGTACCTTTCCACCTGTAATTTAAACCCATTATTGCAAGTGCTATCCTCTGCTGCCAACAGGAACAGCTCCCTGCCCTCTTCTAAGTGACAGCCCGTCAAATACTTAAAGAGAGCAATCATATCCCCCCTCAACCTCCTCTTCTCCAGACTAAACATTCCTGAGCCTGTCCTTCGTAGGGCTTGGTCTCGGGGGCCCTCATCATCCTCGTCACTCTCCTCTGCACCCATTCTGTCCACATCCTTTTTGAACTGAGGCCTCCAGAACTGCACACAATACTCCAGGTGTGGCCTGACCAATTCATCGTACAGCAGAGCTATGACATCTTACAATTTAGATGTTATGCCACTGTTGATACACATTAGATCGCATTAGCCTTTTTTGTTGCTGCATCACGCTGGCTGCTCATATTTCACTTACGGTCCAACAGAACTACAAGATCCTGTTGCTGTATGGTATTCCTGTCTGGATTAGTGCACTAGGTTATCCACTGGAACGCACCCAAGCCAAATTCCTCAGAAAAATAATGGGTATGCCCTGCTGTGTCCCATATGCCACATTGTGCTTGGAAACTGGCCAAATGCTACTTGAAACAAGAGAGTGGCTCATGACTGTAAAATTCTGGTTATGCCTCCATTTTAAGGCAGATTCCTCTTCCCTTATCTACTATATGCTCATGTAGTCACATGCTTCTACGTGGCTTCAGCATATTGAGAGCAAAATTAAATCTATTGGCTTTAACCTTGACTCCTTGCTTATGCTTACCGAGGCAGAAGCTTTTCAAAGGATAAAATGCAGACTCTTAGATATAGGACTTCAAGACCTAAACAGTGCTGCTAATAAAACATGCTCCCCATCAAATTTAGGGGTACCTTTTGATGTTTATCAGCCCTCCCCATACTTATCTCACCTGTGTGATCCTTCTCAACGTAGAGCCATTTCTCTGGCCAGTTTTAATGTTTTCCATCTGCGCTACTTGAAGGCAGATTTCAGAAAATTCCTCTGTCTGACAGGCTTTGCCCTTGTGGCAACAATTGTATTGAAACGGTTGCTCATGTCTTATTTTATTGTAGTTTCTACACAGAATCTCGCAACAAACTTTTAAGCCCCCTGTTGGTTAATAGACAGAAAGGCTCAGATTCTTTTAACGTTTCCTATTTATTGAACAATCGTTCGCCCCATATATTGGAGACGGTGGCACAGTTTTTAAAGTTTGCTTTAAAAGCCCGCCAAACGGTTAATTAGATGGCAGTAGCAACAAACAGCGCTATTTGATGTAACTATACCATAAAGGGCACTTTTTAATATCTCCATTCCTTTTGTACCCTTTGTGTATTATGTTTTTATGCCAATAAAGGGATGATGATCCTGTTCGCACACACTGCTACCCAAGTGTATCCCCCATCCAGTATGCACGTTCCTCATTTTTGTTACCCACATCTAGAACTCGGCACTTATCCTTGTTGATAGTCAACAACAGCCAGCATGGTGTAGTGGCTAGGAGCAGTGGACTTTAATCTGGAGAACCTGGTTTGATTCCCCACTCCTCCATATGAGCAGCGGACTCTAATCTGGTGAGCTGGGTTGTTTTCCCCACTCCTACACATGAAGCCAGCTGAGTGACCTTGGGCTAATCACAGTTCTCTTCGAACTCTCTCAGCCTCACCTGCCTCCCAGGGTGTCTGTTGTAGGGAGAGGAAGGAAAGCAGATTGTAAGCCAGTTTGATTCTCCTTAAAGGTAGAGAAAGTTGGCACATAAAAACCAACTCTTCTTCTTCAGTTGCATCTTGTTCACATCCGCCCACTTTTCCAGTGTGTTCAGATCTTGTTGAATTCATCTCTACCTTCTGGGGTGTTTGCTGCTCCCCTCCCCCACACCCAATGCTGCAGATCGATAGAGACATAACTGTTGCCTTTGGAAGCCTCTGCGTGCAAACAGACCATTTCATGTTAAATCAACTCAATATTTTGACATGGCAAACATCCTGCTATTCTTCAACAAGGCAGCAGTGCTTCAGAAGTAACTTCTTTTTCCGAGAAGCACATTTCTCTGCCCACTCCCTACCCTTCCCTCCACCCCTTTAATTCCATGCTCTCTTTTATAAGCTACCACAATAAACGGCAGAGAGAGGAAGCCACTTGCAGCTTTTAATAGCCACGGCTGTGTGTGTGTTTGATTTATCTCCATAGATTAGTTTGACAGATATTGTCTCGTAAAAAACTCTATAGAGAACAAAAGGGCCTGCTGCCATTCTATGAGAACCTGCTATGAGCTAAGTAATTATGAGAAGGAGAGAGAGGAGACAACTCAGTTTGCATGAAACTCCAGGAGAGATTTTGACCCTGTCCATTGAAGCTTGGTGGCAAAATGGGAATCACTCCTTGGCCCTGAAATAATCCCTGTTTCTTCAAAGATGCAGGATTCCCCAGGAGTACCCTTCCCAGATTCTTGATCAGATGTTTTCTGGTTAAGATTATGGAAGAGTTTGGGTCAGACAATGAAGAACTCTAAGCACACATGCATAAGGCCATAGGTAGCTGCTGCATATTTACTTAAGACAGGGTTGCCAACCTCCAGGTACCAGCTGGAGATCTCCTGCTATTACAGCTGATCTCCAGCCGGTAGAGATCTGTTCACCTGAAAAAAAATGGCAGCTTTGGCAATTGGACTCTATGGCATTGAAGTCCCTCCCCTCCCCAAACCCTGCCCTCCTCAGGCTCCGCCCCAAAAAACCTCCCGCTAATGGCGAAGAGGGACCTGGCAACCCTATTAAGACTCTATCCTATGATATATCTATGGACATTGGATTGAACTGTCATAGTCAATATGTTTAGTAGAGTCCCAATCTCTATGTTCCAGTCTTATGTATATAAGAATGTACTGATCAGATTATATATGTATGTTGTTATAGTTTCACGGTTGTGATAGGTTATAGTTTAGTAGTAGTGTAGTGTATTTTATAGTGTGGTATTTTGGCTTCACAATATATTGGGTTAGCATTCAGTACCTTCTGAGATTTTTTATATGACTTGGGGTCATAGTGCTGTTCTCTTCAGCTATACTTGCTTACACAGCATGATCGCATTTTGTGCGGATTTTTGCTAACCTCCATGTACTAGCTGGAGATCTCCTGCTATTACAACTGATCAGCTGATGGAAATCCATTCACCTGGAGAAAATGGATGCTTTGGCAATTGGACTCTATGGCATTGAAGTTCCTCCCCTCCTCAGGCTCCGCCCCCCAAAAACCTCCCGCTGATGGCGAAGAGGGACCTGGCAACCCTATTAAGACTCTTCCTCATAGAAGTGCTCTCCCTGAGGCTTCGGTCTGCATCCATACAGTCATAGGCCTTGAGGCTGCCCCAGCTAACACGGAAAAGAAACATAGAACACAAAACCCTGCCATCAGCTACAGGACTTGCCTTTCCATAGAGAGAGATACAATGCAACCCTTCCACAGCGCAAGAACAATTTAAGGCTGTATCCAGATTATCATTTTACAGGGCAATAAATGCACAGGTGTTACCAATTTCTTGCAGGCTTACCAGGCTTCTCCCCTTGAAGTTGACTTTCAGTTGTTGGGGAGAAAACCCTTTCTAATCAACTGAATGGCAAGTTTGTCACTTGAAAAATGTGACTTTTGACAAAAAATAACAATTCCATGAAGGAGCCTCTATGGTGGAGCGGGTAGAGTTGTCACACAAGGATCTGGGAGACCCTGGTTCGATTCTCCACTCTGCCACGGCAGCTCACTGGGTGAACTTGGGCCAGTCACACACTCTCATTTGTACCTACCTTACAGGGTTGTGTGAAAATAAAATGGACACATGATATTTTAAGCTGTATTGGGTTCCCAATTTGGAGAGAAGTAGGTTATACAGACATCATGTGATTAAAGCAAGATGATAATTATGTTTGGGTTTTTTTAAATGAGGGTTATCTCAAAGGCAGGAACAGGATATACTTAAAGCTTTTCCCACTGCTTTATTGATTTAAAAGTTGCAGTAAATTCTGTTCTGCTCTCTACAGAAATGGCAGTTAGAGGCTACATGTACACAGTACAACAAGCGATCATTTTTATCAAGGCCTGGTTAACTGTGATATCAGAATGCAGACACTGGAGAATTGGGATTTCAGTTTAGGGTTTGTAGCCGGTTTATTTACCACAGATTGAGCTATGCTTTGTGAAAATGTCTCTCAATTCACAAACTACAGTTTGTTGAATAGCATTGCCCCTTCTGGCTTCCTTGTTACAGGCAGCAGGCTAGACGTTCTCTTGTCGAAGAGAACGAAAGAAGTCAGCAAAGTGGAGTTTATACATGCACAAATTCCCTGCACCTTACTTGTATAACCCACCACTTATTAGGGTACTTGACACACAAAAGGTTTTCCAACCATTAAAAAAACCTCAAACTGGTATACAGGGTCTGCCTGGCAGTTACACCCACCCCCTTCCCCCACTCCTCCAGCCTCAGATGTCCTTCAAGTACATGTCTATTTCATTTCAGCACACTCTAGGACTAGAGCCTGCAAATATTAGTTTGTTGTACAAAATTATTCATAGCTTCTTAGTCAATAGAAGATCCACAAACTATGAATAACAGAAACATTACAAAATATTGAACGTATGTTGCGGGATTAGATTGCATTGTATACCTTTATGTGGTTGGCCAGACATGGTTGTATTGTACACCCAACAGTATGCTTTCAACCATGTCCGGGCAAACAAATTATGTCACATTCCCTTTAGTAGCTTGTTTGTCTAATACAAGTTAATGTTTCCTTTCTGGCCAGCTATAAACGTTTACCCCATCTTCACCCATTTTGCAACCTCAAACATATATTTTGGGCAGCTATCCAAACATCAGATTCCATGCCTTTTTACATTTGGAAAAATAAAAATTGGTCTCGTTTCCCCCCCCCCCACACATTCTATACGTAGTTATCTCTCAGTATTCTAATATTTTAAGCCATTGCTACTACATGTGTCAAACTTGATCCTATTCTATATGTATTTGATTTAGATATTCCGATTAGCGTGAGGTACCACCAAATTCAGACGCAACAAAAATTTGTTTAGAGTCTGAAAAGCCAAGTTCAATCTTCCGGCTTCATCCTTCTGCCATTCATTGTGTTTGTCATTGATCTTTATGTCCACTGGCCAGTACTTTATTGGGACATCTTCGTTTGATTACAATCCCCTTTACAAATACATGTATCAACCATTTAATTACTCAAATCTATATTTGACTTGGATTTTAAATCCTGTTAAAGAGTTTGCTTTTAAAACACGGAAAGTGGGCAGGAAGACTGTGAAGCACTTCTTCATATGCCATCCCATCATGTGCAATTAAGTCTTTAAATCCATGACAGGCATCCAATTAGTAAATATGCTGGCCATGTTATCGGAGTTAATTTTTTATGGTGAACTGCTTGTTTATGATGAGAAGTTCACAAGAGTTTGCTTTTGTACACATTCCATGTACAGCTGTTGAAGTCCCATTTCATACAGTGTTCCCTTTTTCGTCTAGCCCATAAAACAGCTTGGATCAGTACTCCCTTTTGCTTCATTAAGAAACTAATGATTGTCTCCCAAGTACCACCAACCAACTTTAAACTGTGCCTCCTGCATAGTCTTAGAAGTAAAACGAAATCCTAATACGATTTACATCCTGACAAAATAGTTTTTTTAGGTATGAAACTTATTTCCAGGTTCTTTATGCCGGTTGATCAGCTATAGTTTTAGTCCCCTAGAACATACTCAGTAGTAGAAGAATGCTTGCATTGCAGATAACTCCATAAATATCGTTTATGCATTTTTCCTTAAGTATCCTATGTGGAATTTTTTTTAGTAGAATAGTCAAACTTTCATTGATGAAGAGCAGCATATAGACACCACTGTTTTGGACCACATGTTCATGTGGGCACATATGCTTCCACTTTCTTATCTAAAAAACACTTTAGAAGTTACTTGTTAACAAGTAAAAACCCACAGCACACAGGTGTTTACAGTGGTATAAAGGAAGGCTAGTTATCCGTGCAAAGGTATTTAGCCCATATCTAGTCTCTCTTCTACTAAAGGGTGAGGTGGAGTTTAAATAGCCTGCACGAACATTTGCTGCCACCTGGTGGAACAAACTCACAAAGCTACTTTAGGATTAAAGTTTTGGTACTTACCGTAACTGTTTGTGTGTGTAAAGTGCTGTCAAGTCACAGCTGATTTATGGCGACCTCATAGGGTTTTCGTGGCAAGTGACGTCCAGAGGTGGTTTGCCATTGCCTGCCTCTGTGGAGGCTGAGAGAGTTCTGAGAGAACTGTGACTGGCTCAAGGTCACCCAGCAGGCTTCCTGTGGAGGAGTGGGAAATTGAACCCGGTTGTCCAGATTAGAGTCCGCCACTCATAACCACTACTCACTTAACTGTTTAGTAGCAGGCAATGGCAAACCACCTCTGAATGTCTCTTGCCTTGAAAATCCTATGGGGTTGCCATAAGTTGGCTGCGAGGTGATGGTACTTTCCCCTACCACCCCAAATGTATAAGTAGGACAGGACGGTAACTGGAGAACAAACCTAAGCTTTAAATAAAAAAAAAAAGTCCCTTTCCATTCAATAGTACATTCAGGGCAGCTTACAGACAATTCCAAGACTAAAGCAAGACAAATTCCAAGACCATTCCAAGACCAATGCAGCTTACAGACCATTCATAGACCATTCCAAGACAAATCATCAATAAGGACAATAAGATGCTGATAGGGTGGAGAGCAAAGGAGCCAGTGAGGAGGAACGCTCTGCCAAACCCTCTTCCTCCTCTGGGTTCACCAGCCAATACCAACCACCCCCTAGCCAAGTGAGCACAGCTGCAGGGCCACCCAGGAGCCCCCCCCCTTGGAAGTCTCCCAGCAGCTGCCCCAACCTCGCCTGGCATCAGGGGAGCCTTGGAGCAAGGCGAGGGAGCTGCACCTGCCTGGATGGTGAAGTTGGGTGCCTCTCCACCAACAGGCACTGTACCTCCCCCCTTGAAGCCTGTGTGACGCCTTCATTCGGGGCTGTGGCTTGCCACAGTGCCCTCGCCTCCAAACCCTGGCGATGGGGAAAGGCCTGGTGCCCAGCTGCTGCTTGTTGTGACATCATGCATCCTGGATCCGGTGATGAGGAAAGCTCTGCCTGCATGCCACGGGGCCACTGCATCTAAGGCTGCTGTTTGCTGCACCATCACACTTCTCATGTCCAGCAGTTGTGGAAAGCTTTTCCCACAGACGAGGTGCCACTTTCCACACACCACCACGGCTCCCGGACCCAGCAACAGAAGAAAACCTCAGTTGTGTCCGGGGCTGCGGCAGTCTGCGACTGATCCCACAATGCCATGGAAGGGCAGGGTTGGTGCCATCTCAGGCATAGAGATGATGCCCTAGGCCAGCGTTTCTCAACCATTTTACCCTTGTGGAACCCTTGAAATAATATTCCTTCGAACACATTATATCTCTCCCCTTTTAACATATAAATCTAATGCCTCAATAAAAAAGGCATTATGTCAGAGATAAAGTGACAAGGATCCCAAGGCTACATTGTCAGAGGCAAGGTTTATTTCAGTCCTTATAACCCTCAAACATTAGATTTATGCTGCTCAAGATCAATGGATGAAGGAGCTTCTAAGGGATAAAGGAAAGGAATGAAATAATATTCATGCCTTAGGGAACCCCTACATATGATTTACATATGTTTAGCCTATTCATCACTATTTCTCACGGAACCCCAAGCGATTTCTCGCGGAACCCTAGGATTCCGGGGAACCCTGGTTGAGAAACGCTGCCCTAGGCAGTTGCCTAGGTATGCCACAAAAGTGCAAGCCCTGGTTAAAGCTGCAGTGAAATCAATGGAAGTGAAATGACACAAAATGAAGCTTTTGAGAAGGAAAAGCAAACAAAGATGTTGACATATGCCTAACCATTACACCAGCAGGAAATATGGCAGGTCTAAAAGGGCAAAGTACGGTAGTTAGTTTCTAAATTCTTACCCCCACCCCGATTACCATGGTCTACAGTTTCACTCTGCTTTTCAAAGCTCTCAGCCTCTTCACTCTGGTTTAACCAAAATGCTCTTTATTTCATTCTTCACATCCATCTTTTCAGATAAATCAAAATAGTTTTTTTAACTCTGAACAGTAGGGAAAACAAATCCTGCTTAAGGCTCGCATATGAAAACACCACCCTAACAAAATGCAGTTGTCTGGGATTATAGCTATGCAAGTTGCCAGCCACTGGCCAAGCACATGGGGAGAGGAGAGCAAAGAGCACTAAAAATGTGCTAAATGCAATTTACAGAATGATCATCTACGGTTCTTCTCAGATGACTTTTCATGGACTACTGAGGGAGTGTGTGAATGTGAATATTTTAGTGCTGTGGTAACCTACTTCCCTTTGGGCACATGAACATGGGATAGGGTTGTCACCCCCTACCCAGGGCCCATGCTAAGTCTTTATGCTAAACACATGAGCACATGGTTTCAATCATCCAGTGAGCTTCAATGTGACGACCTTGAAGTTTTGGCATAGGAGGTGGCAAAAGTGAAAGGAGAGAGGGTTAGGCATGGCTTATGAAAGTGCTTTAGTATTTATTTATGCCATGTGATCAAAGTCCATGAAGAATTTGTTCTTAAAGTGCAGCTTTCCAAGTGTAGGTAACAGTATCTGGCCCTTCAAAACTAGAGAGAAACTAGCAGGGGGGGGTTCTACACAGGCCTTTATGGAACCAGTTCTCATTTGTTTTCCTTGAGAGGAGCAGGGGGAACATTATTCCCATTCAGTGCATGACAAGGATCTCTTTTTACAAGGAATCTGCTGCTGAGCCTGGTGGGAGAGGATCTCCAGAACGTGCTGCTCACATTTGATACAGATGTCCACTGACGGCCAATTCATCATGCTTCTTGTGCGAGATGCGAGGGGTGGTGATAAGCAGTGAGGTTCAAGCACAAGAGGCACTCTGGAAGTTACAAAGAGGAGGAAACAGACTTATTTTTCAATCTTTTCTAAGAGCCCCAGATCCATTCCCCTCATGTCAGAAGCGATTTGCCAGGCAGTGGCTGGATAGAACTAATTTCCGGGGGGCGGGGGGAAGCTTTACAAACTATTCCCTTAATATTTCTAAAGGTTGTCTTAGTAGGCCTTCATTTATTGGAAATAATTCATACTTTTTACACATGCTGAACATTTCACATGGAAAACCCCTTTTCTCACAAGAGCAGCATTCTGGACACTCACAGGCCAATTAAAGAAACTGCATCCATTACCGGTTGCAGTTTATGAAACATACAGGTCACTCCTATAACAAGCAGAACAGATATATCCCTAATAATAATTTCAGAGGGGTAGCCACAGAAGTCTGTTGTAACAAAATTAAATTGAAGTCTTCATTGACCCCCAAAGAACCAAGCAAGTGACCGTTCACCAGCCTGGTTTAGACTGCAGAGAGACAGTCTCTGCCACTCTATAAATTACTCTTTTCCTGAAGGATTTTCCCCCCCAAGATACAAATTAGCCATAATTTCTTTTACCTTCTATATTTCACACAACAGTCAGATCCCCTTACCATTTTCAAACACATGCACAGTACTAATGCAGTTAACATTCTGCCCTGCTACACAGTGATGCAGACTTTTGAACTCCTACCTTGAACAATCCCAGTGTTCAATTTCATACAACAGCTGTGTCATTTTCTGGCCCTGTATGGCCAGGTCTTCTTTGCAGAGTCTTATGACTTTAAAAAAGTTAAGAGGAAGGCGTATACAGGGCCTGACTGGCATGGTCACCTAGATAGGAACACCATGGTATTTATTGAATAACTGTACCAACTGTAGAAAGCTGTCACACAGTGTTTAAGCCCTTCACAATCATCGTGTTACCATCACTCAGGATGCCGAAACTTTTTCAAGGAGATGTTAACCTATGTTGTGTTATCAAATGGGTAATTTCATCACACAACACATGTTAAGGTTTTCTGAATAACACTTGTCTATCATGATTGTGAGGGCCAAACTGGACATGACATCATGCACAGGTCAGACCTGTGGATGCTGCTATTTTTAAAGCCCAATGAAGTGATTTAAAATTGTCACAAGGACGAGATCCTGATTGGGCCCACGGCATGGCAGGATGAGATGCTCTTCCCCCCACCCCATCTGTGTGTTTTCAAGTGGCGAAACAGCCATAGGGGGACGGGGACGCAGTGTGGCCATTTCAGTATTGGAAAGGCACACAGGTGTGACCTATGGGCGCTGTCTTATCTAGTTTGGCCCTAAGTGGCCACTGGAACAGACTACAGATCCCGGAACGTATAATTGTTACTCAGTGAACCAGTAAGCTAAATATAAGTTACCTGGGATCCTATGCACACAGTAATTGTATAATAATGACATTCCTTGGGGGTGGGGGGACCAGCAAGTGTGTCTATTACATTGGTTCTATGAGAGAGAAAGTCAGCCAAACCAATTTTAATCCAGGTCTGTCAGCCACACATTTCTTCACCATGTCATCTTGAACAGGGTTTCCATAAAGCCATTTCATAATGAGATGATCAGATTAATCTCCAGAGTCACAAGCTTTAAGCATATTTCATATGTTATGAGTCACAGCTACTGTCAGTAGAGGAGCCCCGTGGCACAGAATGGTAAGCTGCAGTACTGCAGTCCAAGCTCTGCTCACGACCTGAGTTCGATCCCAACAGGAGTCGGTTTCAGGTAGCCGGCTCAAGGTTGACTCAGCCTTCCATCCTTCCGAGGTCAGTAAAATGAGGACCCAGCTTGCTGGGGGTAAAGGGAAGATGACTGGGGAAGGCAATGGCAAACCACCCTGTAAACAAAGTCTGCCTAGTAAACGTCAGGATGTGACGTCACCCCATGGGTCAGGAATGATCCCGTGCTTGCACAGGGGAACTTTACCTTTACCGTCAGTAGGCACCCAATCATGTCTGCCAGTCAATTTTAACGTTGGGGAGAGATAAAATTTTCTTATTTTAACATATGAACATGATACATGTATGCAGCCAGGCTGTATGCAGCCAGGCTGGATTTAGAAAGATTGCAGGATTCAGGTTAGCAGCCTGGGGACAAGATCAACAACCCACTGAAAGAGGAAAACATACCTTGACACAGCAATCCTTACAGCTCACTCTAGAATAAAAGACATAAGATACTCTATTGCCATGATACTGATGAGTAAACACAGCACCACTTCTCACAGTTATTTCAAATGTTACCATTAAGGGCTTGACCTACAGCAACACCCCTGGTAGGAGTTGGGGCTACAGCAAGAAAAAAAGCTCGTTTCTCAGCTGGTCAGAGAGTTGCCCAACAGCTCGGTTGAGTACCTGTTAGAGCCTAGAGAAGGGGACTGCTCCCAGCTGAGGGCAGAATCAATTCTCAGTCTTTCAACATGAAGTTAATGCCTATATCCAATGTAATAATTATTTCAGCCCTATATTTAGAAAGACCTCAGGTCTTAACAGTTTCAGGTCACAAACCTATGATTATGCTTCTGAGATTTTGTCCCTGTCCTCCCAGTACACCTGTGTATGTTCCAACAAAAACTTTTGTATTTACAAGTGGGCAATATTCAAAGCAAGTATTAGCAATAAGGGCACGTCAATAGAGAATCGCTCATGAATGTTAATGAAGAACTGATAGCAGAAGATAACCCATTTTTGGTGTGATTTACTTCCCCTGGGTAGGAAGGTTTAGTAAAGCATATCCCAAAGATCCCAGGCGTCCAGCTAAAAGATCAAGTAACAAGCATCTGGAAAGACCTCTCTCTGCCAGAGATTCTGGAGATCAGCTACAAGTCACAACAAACAATACTGAGCTGAATGGACTTATGGTGTAATCCAATATAAAGCAGGTTCATATATTCACTGATGATTTCTATGAATATGTAGGCCATGTGATATGTTGCAATAGCATTTAAAGGCCAGTTAGTCTACAGTAAACTTAAAAGACCGTTGGTTCTTGTAGGTTATCCGGGCTGTGTAACCGTGGTCTTGGAATTTTCTTTCCTGACGTTTCGCCAGCAGCTGTGGCAGGCATCTTCAGAGTAGTAACACTGAAGGACAGTGTCTCTCAGTGTCAAGTGTGTCAGTGTCAAGTGTGTCAAGAGACACTGTCATTCAGCGTTACTACTCTGAAGATGCCTGCCACAGCTGCTGGCGAAACGTCAGGAAAGAACATTCCAAGACCACGGTTACACAGCCCGGATAACCTACAAGAACCAATGAACTCTGACCATGAAAGCCTTCGACAATATTTTAAAAGACCGTGTCGAGGGTCTTCCACAGCTGGCTTTTGGTGCCCTATGATCAGTGGTAGTGTTGAACCACTCCTAAGGCATTCACTCCCATCTGGACTGGAACACAGATCTTAGGTATAAGGGTTACAGAATCTCAAATTATCAGAATGACATGCAAATCCGTTTCATCCAGTGATAAAAAAGAGCTTCAAATCAGCTTACCTGCTACAAAGATGACACATGTACGGCCATATAAAGAACTCATTGTGACAAGCAAGACAAACCTGTTAGGGGGTGGGAAGTGACAAGTGAGTTGTCCGGTTTTTGCAATACAAGATGATAAAATCCCTAGAAGTTCCAACTTAGTGAAACTGCACTTAGATCAGCAGCATACTCTACAGCTTAATTTCCAATTAGTTTCCCCATGATTTTTATTGAAGACTCCAAAAAGGATCACTTCAGGGCTGGCAGCTTCTTTCTCAACCCCAGTGGGTGCTGGCAACTGCACCGACAACAAGTTCGAACAAAACCTTACTGTGGTAAGCCAAGAGTGAAGCTTCCATCTAAAAGGGGGTGAGAAACAACTTGGTTCCAAACAGGGTTGCCATTTGCCTGTTTCTTGTGAATGCTCTCCCAGCACCCAGGCCAGTAGGAGAAACAGTGGGGAGGTGGACATGGGGTAGTGCACCATGTTGACATTGCATCCAGGTGAAAACTCAGCCGAGACTCTGGAAAAACTATGGTAATACCATGGAATTTCTACAGTGTCGGCTGTCATCACGTCCACCCCTTAACCTGCCCGGAAGGTTCCCAGGGATGCCAGGTATCCCTGGCTCCAAAGGTGAGCCTGTAACTAGGCCTTATGTGCTTGCCAGTAAAGTAATAAGAGTTTTACTTGTTCCAGCCCCTTCTTCCGAGTGCTTTCTGACACAGACAAACGTAAACAAGATTTTCTGTCTGGAGCTTCGCTCTAACACTAGGAAGTCCTTTATTCCAAGTTAAAAACCTCACTATGCCCTTTTAGCTTTCACAGGCCTGTTCCAGGCTGCAGGTCTCTTGACTGCCTCTCTATTTTCCCTCTCCTCAGGAAAAGGGCAACTGGTTTTAGGTCAAAGTCAGGGGCTGTTAAGAGATTGAGTCTCTATGAAATTCCATTAAAATATGCAAGCACCATAAGTGTTTGATACCTATAAAAGATCAAACTCTTAATCAGAAGCCTGGGTGAACTGAAATGTTTCAGCCTGGCACCTAAAAGAAAGTAAGGTAGGTGCCAAGCAAGCCTCAAAGGGCCGGGCCTTCCATAAGCAAGGAGCCACCACTGAAAAAGTCCTGTCTATCATTGCCACCCACCTCCCCTCTGACGCAAGGGCTCAAGAGAAAGGGGTTTATGAGGCAGACCTTAACTGGTGGGCTGGACAATATTGAAGGAGCCAGTCCATTAAATCCCATTTGGACTCCTTTGGATTGAACCTTTAGGCTTGTTCTGGTAACTATGGAACCAGGATTAGTGTTATTTATCATGCTTGGAAAGTGAGAGCACTTTGTTTAAACAAAGTGGGTTTTTTAAAAAAAAAATGACTAATTTTGTAGTCAAGAATTTGGAAGTTTAAATGACGTAATCCGGTTTACAAGATAAAGTGATATTTCCAGAGGAAACAACGGATACAGGAAGAGATAATTATGTTCCTTTGAATTACCTGTGACCTTGAAGATCTACTGTCTCTTTGGCAGGAATCCTCCATTCCAGCCACATGTTCTGCATATCTTGTTCCCATCAAGTCTGCAATGGTTGGTAATGACCATCTTGTAGATGGCTTCTGACTGCAGGTAGACAACTAGGAATGAAGCCAAGAAATTACAGCTTTGTTTGCCATGTTTTTTTAAGCTAAAACAGAAAGCCACCCCCTGGTATTGGTGAAATAGGATCTGATCATTTCTAATGTATTAATATATTTGGACTAGCATGTCCAGCAATTTAAGCTAAGCACTCTAGAACAACTAAGCAACTTCATCTGCAGGTGTAACAGAGATAGACTGAAGCCACCTCCAAGCCTGAATAAACCTCCAAGCCTGTATAAACCTCAGATGTGTACTCTCCGCATGTCTGTGTAAGTATCGTCAAGTCACACCTGACTTATGGCTACCCAGCTATTAAAGCTTCAGCAAAGCCAGTTTGTCAGATCCCCTATGAGATACAGCTCTTCCACTGTGGGTTCTCTGCAAAAAGCAAGCAACGTATTTTGATACTCTGAGGTGTCAGCAGAAATGAATTATTAAGAGTGGTGTGTCATTACTGCTAGTGAGAGAAGTTAATATGAAGAGATACTCCAAACCTGCAACCCCACTCATCAAGAAGACATATTGCAAGGAAATTGTACAGAATTTTTGTTTTTATTACAGTACCTCATGGTAAGAAAAAAAATACCTTAAGTTCTGGATCGGACTGGATGCAACTCAACCTTGGCTTTTTAGCTTTCGAAACAGCTATGTTTGTACCAACGTTTTTGTCAAGGAAGGTATCGCATGGAGTATTCAAGGGTATCTTGCAAAAGTCTTCTGAAAAGGCACACAATACATCATGAGGCAACGAAAGGGTGCGTATAAACAAAGCAAACAAAATTAGCCACAGTTTTAAGTACAAATTATATAGTATTACATTTTAATTTTTTTTTTTTATGGTGCCCTGAGCCTGACTGTGGGCGGAGGGGGGCAGGACAGAAACAAATAAATCATTTGAACCACTAAGTTGCTTTAGTCAAAGTTCACATCAAGGGTATACCTTTTTGTTTGTTTTTACTTTTCTGTGCAGAGACTGGTCGAAGCTTTGGGGGATTTTTCACTTCCATCATGAGCTGATCATGTAGACTGGGTGTTGGGCAGACTCTCTCTTTCAGCTGCCGTGTTGATACCTGCCCAACAAAGTCAGATTTGTCACAAAATTGTTGAAAAGCCATTATAAGCCTATGCTGTTGAGTAAGGTGCTGGCAGTGCAATCCTAAACAGTATTGCCACCTTCTCAGCCTATTGGGGTCAAAATGTATTCAGGACGGTCTAACTCTGCTTAGAATTGCACTGTCAAGGAGAAGCAATTTTACATCTCTAGCAAACAAAACATATGTAGCTGTTATAATGTCCTGCATGAATTAAAAGCCCACATTTAGGAAAAAGATTAAAAAACTGACTTGGTTTGTCAAAATGCAAACAGAGTAGATCAAGACACTCCTTCAGGTTTCCCTGTGACAAACCACTGCTCTTTCTACAATGGGAAAAATTATCTCACCTTTAAATTGTTATATTTATATCCTACTTTGCCATTGAATACTCTACAGCTATCACAATTACTGTAACCCAAAACAGAATTTGTTATATGCACTCATTGCAGATGGGAGAATACTAGGGATGAGAGTCCTTGATGAAAATTTCTTTTTTTTAAAATAAATTTTATTGGTTTTTTAAAACTATAAATTCTTCATAATTTTAACAACAATGTAAAAATAATGTCAAAATCACAATTACACCAATTATTGTCTTAATTTCCAATAAACATAAAAAATAAATCGACTTCCCCATCACCTCCATCTACCTCTTGATTAAGTGTTACTATCCTTCGTTAACATATTCTGATCCTAATATTAATCTCATTCTAAAGTTTCATGTTATATAAAATTTTACATTCTGGATCAAAGTAACCTTCCATTTTTCCCAGATCTTGTACATTGTCACAATGATTCATCCAAGCCTCCCATTTTCCCTAAATTCTCCAACTCCACCAGTTCTAACATTTAAATGATTTAATCCCTTTATTCTGAAACATTTGTCCCTTTCCATTTGGCTGCATAAGATGATCTTGCAGCCATTATAACATAAATGTAATCATGCTAAGTAACATCATCTCCAATATTTTAGGGATATTTTTCTGTTTAATCAATCTTATTCCATTGTAAATCATATCCCAAATCCATATCACAAGTCCACCCCTTATAAAAAGGGAAAAGAAAAAACCAGTATCCTTACTACATTCCAACATTTTCTTTGAAATGATAATCACATTAATATTGATAACTCCAATATACATTTATATCACATCGGTAGTCTATATAAGGAGGACTTGTTTACATAATCCCAAAATGATGTCTAAATCTTAATTCCACTACACCGTAAATAGCCATGCCACCCATCCACACTGTCAAAGCCTTCCAATCCAGCAATCATATTTAAACCAGTCCTTTAACCATGGTCTAATACTTCCTTCTGCAACTGAAATAAGTCAGTCAGGTATGGGAACAGGATCTCTTTATTCTCTCTCATTTCCTCAGGCAGGTTGTGTAAGCAAAATAATTCTTTCTGGCCTTCATCTCTGTCATGGCTTCAATCTGTTTTCCTTGACCTGCTCTCTTCTTCCTTATATCCACACATCCTTCCATAACTTTTTTAGATGAAAAGTCCATTTCTTGCATGTCTGTTCTCATTGTCACAAGCTGGTTACCTTCTAGGACTTCTGTCTTGTTCTTTGTATCCTTGTATTCTTCCATAACTTTTTTGACAGAAGAGTCCATTGCTTGCATTTCTGTATTGGTAGCCATCATTTGAACCTTCATATCTTTTATGTCTTCTGTAACCAGTTCCAACTTCTGATTACATATCTGTGATGATTGGTCAAGAGTCATCATCATTGAAATCAGTTGAGCCATCTGTGTTGATATCTGTTTTAATTGTTTAATTGTCGCCTCAGAGTGTTTAGCAAACATGTCCTGCATTTTTTTTTCCATGGTTAAATTCTGTAAAGTTTCCTTTAATTTCATAAAGGCAGGGCTATGAATTAAGCCAGATCAGGGAGAGGTTCCAGACATTTACATAAGTAACTTAGTTAAAAAATTGATGGTCGTCTAGCAGGAGTCCATTGCATGTAGTTAATAAAGAATATTTCATTGACCAGCTTAATATTTTTTTCGGGTTGAAGAAATAAGTATTTAGACTTAAAATAACTTTTTAAAGTTGAAAATACCAACGAGTTTTACCAGACGCTCTAGATCGGCAGAACCAGGAAGTATTCCAGGAATTACCTCATCGCGGACCTTCTATCGTCTCTTCTCTATGGTTGTTACCTTCAGGAATGGTTTTAGCGTAACACGAGTAAGACGAATTTCCGGTCCTACAACCTACTTCCTGTTGATTTGCTTGCAGAACAATAGAGAGGGATATTGAATGAAGCACAGAGTCTTCCGGTCCAAGATATCCTCATTGTTGTAAACGTGGCTGGAGGACCTTTTTTACACCGGGCAAATTCTCAAAGGTTTCTCCCTCCCCTTCGGATTGGCAGATCTTAAGTCAATCATTCAAGCTCGTTGTTTTAGTTTAAGCTGATCAGTTTGATAAGGCTCCTGTTGCTTTGTCTGATGGATCTCATGCAGCAAAAACATCCAGTTCAATTAAGGGAGGAATACGGTTACCAGGAATGTTTTCTTCTACCCCCTGTTATTCGATAACGCCAGTGAAGAACGAAAGATTCTTATCTACTCACTTGGGCATCTGGAGGTGAGGTTCTGATCTTAATGTAGTCCTTATGATGTTTATAAGGTGCTGGAGGGTAGAGTCTAATGCCGAAGTTGCGCTCTGGCGATTTCAATCCCTTTGTGCCCACGGGATCAACGTCTGAATCTCCGGGGGACTTATTGAAGCTCCCTCGGAGTATTCAGGAGATCAAACCGCATGAATGGCTGCAGGGAATTCCTGCTTCCCAGCCCACTTGCAAGGGCTGGATTGGGGTGCGGTAGATCACCCCAAATTACACGCAAACTTGGATTCCCCCCAGGAGCCCCTGGGAGGACGTGGCACTCAGCTCAGCGTCAGCACCGGAAGTCCTTGATGAAAATTTCAAGCGCTAGATTTGACTATTCCCTTGGCTACTATTATTCTAGATACACTTTCAGCAGGAGCAGCTGATGGGGAAAAATTAAGGGATGTTTTTTCTTAGCTGTTCCCTGTGTTGTTGACAGATGGCCGTATTAGGAGCCCAGCTCCCCCAGAAAAAAGCAATAGCAGAACCAGTATAAACAAATATCAAAGAGTGGCTTTTGGGCAACCTCCAGTCCTTAATTACCATCTCACAATCTAGTCCTTTCTATAGAATACCTACTATACTGTTGACACAAGTGGTCTCTTCATGCCTTCAAACACCAAAAATGACAGGTGTGCTTTGGACAGAAACTCAAAATACACGTAGTTGTCACTTTGTGGGCAATACTGGCTATTGTTTTGCTTCCCCTCCTTCTGATAGTCGCCACCACCGCTTCAGGTAAAATCCAGCCCCCTCCTTGTCGCATGGTTGCCCAAAGACAACCTCACAGGGGTATCGCTCAATAGCAGGTCAGGGAGCCAGGCAGGTGGGTAAAGACTTGTGCAGACTCTCTCAAGTTAAACAAGACTTTATTTCGACAAGGGACAAATTCGGTGTTGCAAAGGTCGGGACCTAGGCACACTAAGACATCTTTTCCCCTTCTTCCTAGCCATGTAGAAGCCTGGGCCTCTTTCCATCATCATAACTATCAAGGCATCTCTTGTCCACCAACACACCTCTCATCTATAGAAGTATCTACTATAGTGTTGACACAAGTGATCTCTTCATGCCTTCAGGCACACAAACACATAAAAAACATGCCAACATTAAGACTCAGGTGTGCTTTGGACAGAAACTACACATTTTACCCCTATATCCCAATATTATCTCTAAAAACATTTCAAGCAAACTGCCATCTTTGCTGGTGACAAAGCTTGCCAGTACCACAAGAATATTGTGCTGGAGTGGAGGAGAGCATGAGCCAAGTATTACCATCGACTGACACCCATCTACTCTCCCCAAGCTTTGTTTTTTTAAATGCTGTGCTCCTGTAAGGACAATGTTGAGGGTTTCAACCATTTCTAGAAGTTTTGCCTCATATTTTTGCCGCCTCATACATTGTGCTAAGGATACCAGCTCCAAAAACCCTGGCATCTGTTAGACGCAGTGTTCAAGATTACCTAAATCATCATCCGTCTTCTTACTTTGGCTCTCAAATACATGCAATGGAATAAAGCTGAGGGCCTCTTTCTCTAGGGGACGGGGTTCTATGAGAAGGTCACCAAAGCTAAAATGATGTAACACTTTTTAAAAAATGGTTGGGTTGATACAAGATGGCAGTAGTTAGTTTAAACACAGTAAATGTGGTTTGTGTCACAAGGACCATATTTTGAAGAGAGCCATATCAGCAAGCTCTCTCACCTTTACACAGTACACTTCAAAGTATGATGCGCTCCAGCAAAAAGTGGGGGAAAGGTGCATAATAAAATAGGTGTTTTCAGACCATGGACCAGACACATTGGTTTGAGAAACCGTTCACGAATATAGACTGGATTTAACCAAACAGTGGCTTAAAAGGTACGAAGCCAAAGTTCTGCCAGCTGGCCAATAATACTCACCTTATGGAGAGTGTAGTGCTTATTTTTGATATCATCTACTACTGTGTTATACCGAGAGCAGGTACACTGTTTCAGAGGAGGCCTAGGCTGCGGGTGCTCCATGGCCTCGTGGAGCCGCGCACCCTTTTGCAAACCACCGAGTACATCTTGCCATAAGTCAGCCTAAAAAAGGAAGCCCAGATTAAAGAACACATCTTAAGCCTGCCAAGATGGTACCCGGCATTTAATATGACACATTGACTGCTGAAATCAAAGTGTTGTACATTCAGAAAACCAGGTTGGAGTTCATTACTTAAACTTGGCTCTGCACTGCCATAAATACAAGAGCATGCATAACAGCTGTATGAACAGGAAGTATGCATTACAGCAAGCTATTGCATTAAAAGACAAACAATTCTTTAGACTCTACTAAAAAAAAATGGGTTGCTCTGCACTGCAAGAAGCGCAATATCAGCAGTATATCTACAGCAGGCTGTAGGGGAGGTGCTGTGGCTCAGTGGTAGAGCCTCTGCTTGGCATGCAGAAGGCCCCAGGTTCAATCCCCGGCATCTCCAGTTAAAGGGACTAGGCAAGTAGGCGATGTGAAAGACCTCTGCCTGAGACCCTGGAGAGCCGCTGCTGGTCGGAGTAGACAGTACTGAGTTTGATGGACCAAGGGTCTGATTCAGTATAAGGCAGCTTCATGTGTTCATATGTTCAGGCAACAGATACCAGCCCCCGACTAGCCTAATCCACGTAAGGAGTGATCAGCCTTTTCTTTCCTAATAAAAAGGGAAGTCATAACTGAACTATCCCTTGAAGGAAACTAATGACAGCCACACAAATACCCATCATTTGTATACATAGCACTGCAGATTGCACAGAACCACAGGGAAAGAGGCATATATAGGAATAGCTTTGCAGATGCTGGCCAGCTCCCTGGGTAGGTTGTATTCTAGGATGGTTGGTTGATGCTTTTGTGGAAGCTAATGAAAGGGTGATATGAATCACTCAGCAGCTTTCAGAATAAAAGAGCCTAAAAGTTACAGGAGGAGTGGTATAGAAGCAGCTGAACACTGGTGGGCATTCAAAATGTAATGAGAGCAGAGAGCCTGACCTGGAAACTGTGGTTCAGCCTTGAAGGAAGCCTGCACAAGTTGGTGCCTGGGAATCTGATACAGTTTGCATGCACATATTTTACAAGGGTGTATTTACCCGTCAGTGCTCTGCTTTGCACAAAATATTTTAAAGATGCTCATTTCCATCACTTGGGAAAGTAGGCAGTGCACATAAGAGATTGAAGTGGGTATATAACTGGGCCAACTTTGGTTGGTAAATAAGCTTTCTAATTTGAGTTTTGACCAATTCAGTGTGAACGTTTTATATGGAAAAATGAATTTGAAACAAGCCAATGGCTAACCATACCCAATCATTAGCCTTCTGCCTTGGACTGCAATCTTCCACATCCATTCTTCCCAAATACTGAAAGAGATGAGAACACCTTTGTCATTTGTTTGTTCTATAGAAGCTGTTAAACTATGTGCCTTCCTATCCCCCTATACAACTTTTCTTCCAACTTCAAAAGAAAGGTTATGGCAGAATGAAAATGTTGAGATGGAGGAAAACGACAAGTGGACACTACATCTGCATCCCAAAATACCTCTTTGCAACTCTGTATGGTCAACATGAGCTTCTGAAGTTCTCTGTACTCAGCAAAGAGCACTTGGCAGATCACTGTGTAATGATCGGCAGCTTCAGAAGGCTTGAGAAAGTGATCTTCACAGATCTGAAATGGAAAGGCAGCAGTCATCTCTGGATTCCTGCTGAAAGGATTTATAATGAAACAAAATACAGAGTTCAAGTTTGTCCAGATTCCAAAATACTGGACATCATAAAGATGAAAAGGAGGTGAAAATTTCTAATCATAGGGAGCCAGGCTGGTAGTATCTATAGCTTTCTCATGCTATGCTGTCTGCTGATTACCAGACAGGCATGAAAGGAACATAATTCCATCATGAGCCTTCTATTTTGGAAAGAAAACTCCTACATCCAACTTTCTAGTGCACCATAAAACATCCAGCCTTAAGACATTACCATTTGTTGAGACAGTTAGGAGTGCACACAATTGAAGTATGTACCATGCACATACATGGATTTTCCTTCGCTTCTTGTCTAAGGGGAAATAAGAACACATAATATAGTCCAAATTTGCTCTTCCCTCCCTATTTTTCCATTGCAAAAAACTACTGTAATTTTCCAGGACAAACCAGTTTTCCTACTCTAAAACTTGAGATTTAGTCACAGCAAAAATGAATGCCAAAAGGTGTAGCTAGATTATAAAAATAAAAGCAAAACCTTGATGACATCCTGGAAAGTGACTGCTGGCTTTGTTGCCTCTAGATTCAACTTCAGCATGAAGGATATTAGCTTCTCCAAGGACTCACTCAACTCTCTCTCCATATGGCTCTCAATTCCCCAGTCCAGAGCTTTATAGACCAACTTTCCCAGTAGTTCTGTGAGCTATAAAGACAGTTCAGAGACCCTCTTCATTCAAAGAACCAAGATCAAATTAAGGCATAAATAAAAAACCAGGTAACTAGTTCCATAGAGAACTCTCAAGTATTAGCCTTTCCAATCATACTCAACCACAATTTCACCCACGCCTACAAGGAAAGGATGGCATGGGTCAGCAGGACAGAACAATTCCCGAATTTAATTTCTGCCCATAGAAGCAGTTGATTGATAGTACTTGTTTCTTCCCCAAAGGAAAGAGCCAGTCAGAGCTTCCCTACAGAGAGTACAAAGTACAAAGAGAGTTTAATACGGTCCAAGACCAGCATAAAAACATACCAGATATACATACATAACACATATAAAAGTGCATCAAGTGTGAACCCCTATACCATCTTACAATCTCTCACTCATAAAAGCCGTTAAGCGCTTAATTAAAAATATTACATGTTTAAAATTAGTATAAATATAAATATAAAATTGCTCAACCATTAAGTTCAACCCATGCACGCCTGGTCCTCATTGCTTGCCACCCAAATTTGGCCACTTTAAAAGTTATCTCCATATCTTTGTCTGAGAGCATGTTAAAAAGACTAAAGCCTCTGGATCGCCCTGGGAGGTCCGATAATACAGAAAGAATGGCTTCTCGTATCTTGTTGTAGATTTTGCATTCAAACACAACATGCTCGAGGGTCTCAGTACTCCCATCAGAGCAGGGGCATAATCGTCCTGCATATGGTATCTTTTTGTATCTCCCTTCCAAGACGGCTGAAAGGAGTGCGTTACAACGCATCAGGGTGAAAGCCCTCCTGTATTCTGGCCTATCTAAGTGGGAAAGGTAAGACATCGGGACCACGTTGGTAAGAGTGCTGCAATTGTAGCACATGTTTTTGATTCTGCTGAGGTCATGCTGCCTTTCCACGTCCAGAACTCTTTGCCTGATCAGGGCTCTGGCCTGTGGATAGTCCATTGATAGGAGCAGATATTGTGAGAGACCATAGTAGCCTAGTTTTTTCATCAGATTTTTCAACCAGGGGGAAACAAAAGTGTCATATAAAATTAAGTTACCAAGTCCTTTGGGACGTGAAGCTATTTTGAGCCAATAGGATATCGAGACAATCCACATCCTTGCTTCAATCGTTACTTCCCCTGTCTCCATTCGAATTGCAGCATTAGATACACTGGGAGGGACTTGTAGTACAGCCCTCAGGAATTTGGATTGGATTTTCTCCAACCTGGAGTAATTTGCTGTGTTAATAAGCGGCCCCCCATATAACATTTGGGAAAGGGTTTTGGCTTTATATAACTTAACAGCAGCTGTTACCGAGCGTCCTCCCTTTGTCCAGAAAAATTTTAATATAGCTGCGGCACTTTTTTGGGCATTGGCGGAGACATGGGCTATGTGGGAATTCCTTAATCCTGTTGCCTGAAAGACCACACCCAGGTATTTATAGCCGTGTACCTGCTCTATCTTTATCCCATTCAGACTCCAGGAGTGCAGTTTTGGTTTATTGGCAAAGACCATTACTTTAGTTTTTGAGTAATTAACCTCTAGTTGATTGTCAGTGCAATATATCGCAAGCAGGCGCAATGCCCTCCTGATGCCAATAGATGTTCTAGAAAGAAGAACGGCATCGTCTGCATATAGTAACAGGGGAATGTGCCTATCCACCAGTTTTGGGGGGTGCAGCTCTTGCTTGTTTAAATATGCTGCCATATCGTTAATGTAAAAATTGAACAATAATGGCGCTAGTATGCAGCCCTGTTTGACCCCCTTCCTTGTTACAATGGGATCAGTTAGCTGCCCTTGATTGTTACATCTTACCCGTATTGTGGTTCTTTCATATAGGGCTCGAATCAGAAACAGAAGCCGTCTATCGTAGAAGCGCTTAGCTTTTCCCAGAGAATGGATCTTGGGATTGAGTCAAACGCCGATTTCAAATCAATAAAAGCTGCATACAGTGAGACAGCAGATTTGGCCGCATACTTTGCAATAAGATGGTCTAGCAACACACAATGATCTATCGTAGAGCGGCCTTCTTACAGAGAGTATTCATTTGTAAATAAAAACCTTCATCACTGAGGAGTTCTTCACATGGACCCTCCCAAATGATTTGCCATTAATCACCACCCCTGCAGTTTGTTCTTGGCACCTATTACCAGCTCTCAAAATTTGAGAAGTGCCCACAGATTCAACAAGGCTGAGGATTCCTGCTCTTGGCAGTTGAAGAGAACAACAGATTGTGTGCTTATATTAACTGGACAGACCCAAGAATATTAGGGCCCTGTTATCCAAACCAGAACTGCACTTATGTAGACAGTACCCAGTAAAGGCGCAAATCCACTGAGCCCTCTCCATCCAGATGGGATTTCACCTTGGTCTAATTATTTATTTGGACCCAATATACTCCTCTGAGAACAACACTAGCAAGATGATAATGTATTCTTTCATTAACAAGTAACCAGAGTAAAGTAGCTGAGACATGGTCAATCTGTGTTAAATCTGAAGCTGAGAACGCAGGACACATAACTGCTTAACATTTACCTTATCTTCCAGCCTTTCGTTTTGTGTCTGAGTCACGTAACTGTCTGGAACAAAAAATAATAATAATTTAGGTCTCATAGACTTAGTAGGTACATGCACAAGGTGACAGTGGAATACAAAAATTAGTAAAAACCTTAAGTTAATTTTCTCAGTCGCCTCTGAAGGGAAGAAAAGTTAAAGAGGATGATATCTGAAGAATGCAGAAAACATTAATGCCTATGGAATTTAATTGCCTCTTACCCAAAAGAGTTTGACATAAATCAAAACCAGCACCATTTGAAGCTGCTCTACATCTAACATACAATGCAGGCTTGACTAGGATTCAAGTAAGGAATTTCCTCTCTCATTTGAAGACTTTTTTGTACCATCTAGCCCAAGGAAGTGTTCTGGTGAACTCAAAAGCTCACACTGAAGTGTCATTTGGTTGGTCCTAATAAAGAGCCAGTGTGGTGTAGTGGTTAATCTGGAGAACCGGGTTCAATTCACCACTCCTCCACAGGAAGCCTGCTGGGTGACCTTAGGCCAGTCACAGTTTTCTCAGAACTCTCTCAGCCCACCCAGAGGCAGGCAATGGCAAACCACTTCTGAACGTCTTTTGCCTTGAAAACCCTATGGGGTTGCCATAAGTCAGCTGTGACTTCACAACACTTCCCACCACCATTAATAAAAAGTATTGTGGATTGTGTTCTTTTTTGTTTTGTTTTGAGAGTTTTCACTACATCCTGAGCAGTTTGGAAAAGAAATAATACAAATCCAGAGCTACCAATTTGTAATTTAGCCTTAGCAAGAGCTGTTTGACATTACTTTTCTAACCAAAGTATTTACCGCTAAGCAAACATCTGCATTTTAAGCATACAAAGTAGGAACTGCAATAAGATTTTCTACATCCATTCTTTCTAATCTCTTCCCCCGCAGTTTCTAGCACTTTGTTTTTATTCAGTCAGTAGTATTCTCACCAGAATTAACAGAAAATCAAGAACTGTATAGTCTTGCACGAAGTAGTCTTTATAGGTCTCTACCTTCGATATGTGTTTCCATATAAACATACAACCATGTATTATACCATTCCTGAAAGTCTTCACCTGTAGCTAAAAAGTTATAATTATTTTAACTTTCACTCAACTAAACAGAATTACGCTTTTAAGAGTTGTTTTACTTGCCTTCATATCACAGAGAGAAGCACAAAAACAAAACAAAGAGTGCTACAACAGCACACTGAGAGCCAGCACGGTGTAGTAGTTAAGAACAGTGATTTGGAGCAGTGGACTCTAATCTGGAGAACTGGGTTGGTTTCCCCAATCTTATGCATTAAACCAGCTGGGTGACCTTGGGCTAGTCACAGCTCTCTTAGAGCTCTCTCAGCCCCCACCTACCTCACAGGGTGTCTGTTGTGGGGAAGGGAAGGTGATTGTAAGCCGGTTTAATTCTGCCTTAAGTGGTAGAGAAAGTCCACATATAAAAACCAACTCTTCTTCTTCATCTTCAAGGACATCATAAGGGATTATGAAAGTTAAGTAAACCCAGACAGGAATTAGCTGCAACATTAACCATTATTTCTCTGAATTTTGCTGCTGAAGGAGTACTCTCACATTTTAAGAAACAGCCCTCTACTATTCCTTGAAAGGATATGTTTTAATTGAAGACCAAATAATAGTAATAGGATTTACATTAGGATGAATATACTGAGAATGACAGCTTTAAAATAATGGAGAGGACATTCAAATAATGGTAGAAGCAAAACAACCCTGCAGTGCAGACATAACAGACTACCATAAATAGGTTTCAGTATCATTCTTACCACTCAAACTTTGCTGTATGGTGAAAGACACGCTACCATCAGAATGGATGTAAAGATTGTCAATATCCTTCAAGACTATCATCTGTAACATTGAATCTCCTCCTTGAGCTACTAACTCTCTCATTTTACAACAACACTGGAAACAAATAGCCCATGCTTGTTCCTCGCTTATTGGCTGCTCATAATACTGCAAAAACTCAGCCAAGGAGACTTTAATAAGGTCTTTTTTATAACGCATTCCAGAAGGCTGCCCTCCACCTTTGCCCATTTTGAAGAAACCTTAGCTACCGTGCAGATGAATAAGCAATGCACCCTTGAGCCCTTTTATGTGTTCATACTCTATAGAGAAGTAAAAGTCTGGAGAGTCACAGCTCCAGGCAAATTTCAGGTGTTGCTGTTTAAGAGGGGATGAGGCTGTTCTTTCTTAAAGTCATAGAAACATTTTTGTGCACTGTAGTGAGGTGGGCTGAAAACTAATAGTAGACTGGGTTGATTGTGTCAGTAACAAAAACAGCAAAACTGTGTCAGCAACAGGCAAGCTAGGGGTTTCCACTAATTCAGGGCACACCTTAAATATTCTGAAAACTTTGTAAATTAACCAAAAGACCCAAAGACTCAATAAGGACTGAGCGTGCTCCAGGAGGCACAAATGCTGAACAAATTAAAAGGGGGGGGGGAACCTCCTGAGGATCATGTACATTTGGGTATGGGAAGAAAATTTCCAAAATGATATATCCCCACCCCGATTTCCCCAGCTTCTCTGTAACACATTTGAACTTTATAAGCATGCATTGGCCATATATGCTCCATCTGTAGCAGATAAGGAACCTTTATGACTTAAACTGTAGAAGTTTATTGATTTCTACTTTTGAAGATCCCCAGCTGTCTTTTTGTCTGACTCTAATCGCAGCTCCATTTTTAAGTGTGACAATCTGCAGCCATGGGCTTTACATCATGCCCAATATCTTGCTCTCTTCTCCTTTTAAAATGTTGCTTAATATCCAGTAAGGAAAAGCAACCACATTTAAACCTGCAGTCCATCTTTCAAACGTGCATATCAACAGCAACAAAGAAGCTAAAAAAACTTTAAGTGGTGTGTGAAATTGGTCCTTGCGTCCAATCATATATTAAAAGTAATTGTATGAAATTTTAATGATTGATAAATTCATTGTGGCAGAAGCTTTTATGGGATAGTCCTCACTTCATCAGATATACACAATTTACTCAGCTGAGATATACATGTATACGTGCAAACATGTGTGTGTGACTAATAGAGAGAGAAAAAATAAACAGTCACAGAACCATGAAATGCATCGGTCACATTTCATGCTTTTGATCTTGTGGTTTACAACTCCCCCCCCCCAATAACACTGTGTGTGTGAGACAGATCTCTCAGCTGAGGACACACTTCATGAACCTGATGAAGTACATCCCAGTTCACAAAAGCTTCTCCCGCAGTCTATTACTTTTTAAGCTGCCGCAACGAAGCTCCTTATTGTATTTTATTTTTTTTAGTAATTCCCTTTATAGATAGAACTTACTTCCAGATACTCCACTAGCCTACATCAAAGTCCAAAAGCAAATGCAAGGTAATACTTTTGATTAGAATGGACCACAACACAAACTAGCATGCAAGCTTCCACGTTCTCCAAATATTCTTCATCGTGCAGGGTGCTGGGAGAGGGGGAATGTTGCCTGCCATAATCTTTAAAATTCCTTTTGGGATTTCTCCAACCCCCTTCCCCACCCAATCCAGCATGAATTGTTCTGGATAATTGTTCTGGGTTATCTGGTCATGATCAGCATTACATACTATACGACTTTTGTTTTTGTCTTGGACCAGACTAGTAGAGTTGCCAAGTCCCCCTTTGCCACCGGCGGGAGGTTTCTGGGGTGGAGCCTGAGGAGGGCGGGGTTTTGGGAGGGTGCTTCAATGCCATAGAGTCCAATTGCCAAAGGCGGCCCTTTTCTCCAGGGGAACTGATCTCTTTCGCCTGAAGATCTGTTGTGCTAGCACCTGGAGGTTGTGAATTCAAAATGAAAGCACAAGCAAAAGAAAGACGTCTTACTTTGCCGCCCATGCATACAAGGAAGGCACGCTCCTTCGTATATTGAATGAACTCTGCACGGAAAGACTAAGAGCTTGAAAAGGTTTCACATGAAATGGAATTATACCAGATTTCCATTGCACGACGTCTTGTTTCCGTGGCCTGATAGTTGCAATTTATATGTATGGACTTGAAACGAATTGAGCATTATTGCCTAGATTTACCATTTTGTAACGCTTTTTGCGCTGTTATATTGGGTCTCTATTAGACCAATGGTAAACTTCCAGTTTGCTCAACGGAGGTTGTTTGTGAGAATTTATTCTCAATATATTTTTTTTCTAAACAGCAATATCGTATTTAGCAACTTCATTGTGGGTTTGCTTTTGCTTGTGCTTTCATTTTGAATTCACAACTCCTGAGCAGCACCTGTAGATGGTGTTGACTAGCACCTGGAGGTTGGCAACCCTACAGACTAGTCATCTGCAAACCCCCCCCCCCCCGCCGATGTGTTCTTAACTCAGAAATAAATCCCGCTGAGTTTAATGGGATTTATTTCCAAGGAAGCAGGCCTCAGCTTGCTGCCCTACAGGAAATACCAAAAAAAAGAACTGCAGGCCCTACAACACCCGCCTTGCACTTCCGCTTTATGAGAAGAAGCCCCGCCCCCCCAACTGAATCGCTCCTCCCTCTAGCGACCGTTTGGTTGAGGCCTTCAACCGCTATCCCCCCCCCCCACCTCGCTGTGATTTGGTTCAGCCCACACCCTCCTCCCGGAAAAGATGGCGGCGCCCACAAGCGGAGATGCGGTATGGAATCGGCTGGACGTGCCGTGGCCCGCTTGTAGCGGTACGGTGGCCGTGTCAGCCCAACATTCCTCAGGTGAACAGCCGCGGAGTCGGGGGATGCGGGGGCTCCACAGGCAACACGCGTGCTCTCAAGTTTAGAATCGTGTCGGGCTGCTTGCGTTCAAGCGTGCGAGTACGACACGTGCTGGGTTTGCATCTTGCACGCTTTGGAATGTAGCTGAGCAGCACTATATTTCTTACAAAGGGATTTCAAAGGGAGATTGGAAAGAGAAACTGCTGAATTGCAGTTGATATTCAAACTGAAGTCAATGCATTTACCTGGGCTGAATCAAGACCTTGCATTCATGGCTCATGACCAATGCTGGTTTCTCCACACCCATCTCTCCCCTGGGCATCACAGACTCTTTTTTTAAAAAAAAAAAATTTTTATTCTCTCATTTTAATATATCAACATAAAATCATAGTATCCAATAGTAACAAAAACTAATAATGCTAAAAATTATATAATATTACTACGTTATTCTCAAGTTGACTTCCCCCCCACCCTCTTCTATCTTAAAATAAATTGTATAAACTTTTGCTAACAGAGCTAACCCCAATACTATTTTAATTCACATATTCTTATCCTATCTAACAAATCAACATCTAATATAAAATTAATAGAAAGTGTAAATATGGGATTAGATCAAATAATATCCATGGTCCCATTAAAAAATTAAGTTAACATCACAGACGCTTCTGCATACCACACCTAATCCCATCACGCCTGCTATTCACATTGACATACTGTTAACATTTACATACTAATGCTTGTCTGAATTCACTCTCCTCTACTTAAAGACAGATGGATTCACATTCTAGCTGTGTCTGAAGAAGTGAGCTGTGGCTCACGAAAGCTTGCACTCTGCCAGAAAACATTTTTGTTAGTCTTTAAGGTGCTACTGGACTCTTGCTCTTTTCTATATTTTTCAGGAATTTAAGGCTCGTGCGCTGGGCAAGTTAAGCATTTTTAAGTATCGTTGACTATAATAGAACAGAGGCCTGGGCTGAGGGTTATAATTCTATATGCATTTATTCGACAGTGTGCTCCGTCAACTTCAGTGTGATTTATTTCCCAACGAACATATGCATGGAGCGGTGGTCTCTGATCTGGAGAACCGGGTTTGAGTCCCCGCTCTTACACATGAAGCCAGCTGGGTAACCTTGGGCTAGTCACAGCTCTCTTAAAGCTCTTTCAGCCCCACCCACCTCACAGGGTGTCTGTTGTGGGGAAGGGAAGGTGATTGTAAGCCGGTTTGATTCTCCCTTAAGTAGTAGAGAAAGTTGGCATATAAAAAAACAACTCTTCTTCTACGCTGCATCTCTCTTCAGTTAAAACTTTGAACTCTGAAAATGGATTTTAAAAGATTATTTGAATCCAATGTGTTCATTTTCAAGATGAGGACTAAGTAAAAAAAAATGTTGACTTTCAAGTGGATTTGAATTTCCTGGAATTATGGGAGCAAGTTGGGGGAGGGCTTGAAAGGAGTTTAATGGAATTTGAGCCATGCTTCTTATGGCAATTATTTTGTTGCATAGCTGCACTGTATTGTTGCACAGTTGCATAGAAATGCCTTATTTTTTTTCTTTTTTAGTGAAATGCCTTTCATCTGTTATGAAGAGGTGTCGTGCTGTAAAAGACATCCTAAAAAGTAAAGCTGTGGTTGCAGAAGGAAAAACCTTGCATGCCATCCTGTATAATTTCCACTACCAAATGAGTCGCCATAGGCCCTACCGATCTCTCAAACAGGTCAGAAAATAGAAAGAGCCTCAGAATTTATGTAGGCATGATGATTGGAAGAATTCTTTAGTTTGAACCTCTGGTTGTCAGTCACCACTTTTTCACAGCTTAGGACCCACAATTTAAAGAGCCGTTTCTCCTCAAATGTCCCTCTGTGCCATCTGCAGTCTTTTCGTTGTCACCTTCCAGTTATGCTCCCACATAAAACGACCCTGGCAGACTAGAGCCTATTTCTTGTGCACAGTAGCTCTCAACTTGTGGAACAGATTCCCTAAGGGGGGCACTAACATCAGAAATTCTTAGGGGGTGTTGTTAAGGGCATTTTGTAAGCAGTGGCTTTTAATGAGCTATATGTTATAGGCATTTTCTTGGGGAGGGGGTAAATGAGTTTTTACTGTATTTTATATATTTTTAGTGTTTGGAATTATAGGCTGCCTTGAGCCACAAGGGAAAGATGGGAAATAAATAAATAAATGTACCAGGGATAATGAAGATAATGTATTAACTATAGGTTTGGGTGGTTAGCCATGTTAGCTTTTAGTAGCAGAACAAAATTGGAGCCTAGTAGCACCTTAAAAACAACAATACCCTGGGAACTTTTGTTGGGCTCTAAGGTGCTACTGGATTCAAATTTGAATTAACTATATTATCTTAGCCCTGACCTGGATAGCCCAGGGTAGCTCGATCGCATCACATCTCAGAAACAATGCAGAGTCAGCCTTGGTCAGTATTTGGACAGGAGACCACCAAGGAAGTCCAGGGTTGCTGTGCAGAGGCAGGTAATGGCAAACCACCTCTGAAAACATTTGCCTTAAAAACCGTACAGGGGTCACCATAAGTCAGCTGTGAATTGTTGGCAAAAAAGTGTATAATCTTAAATACTAGCCCTGTTCACGTTACGGTGAACACATGTACTTCTGTGTAAGAACCAATGCCCACTCACTTTGCAATTGAAACAGCCATTGGCACCCAGACTCCTCTGAGGGCGCAGCAGAATAGGGCTTGCAGGTCAGAACAGGGCTGTTCTCAGTGTGCGTTCTTGGTAAATTTGTGTGTTTTCCAAAACATGTTGAAGTGTCTCTTCAGTTCCTCTCGTCTTCATAATGATGGACATTTTCCCAGTAATACAGGAAGAATGCTGTTCTTTTTATTTATACATATTGCTTTGCCATAGAATAGAAACTCAGATGTTATGAACATAGGTATCACCAGGTATAAAAGTAAAGACTTCTAAGATTAAAAGCTTGTTTTTGAAGCTAATCAGGCAAAGTATGTGCAAATATGTGAGATTTTTTTTCTGTTTCAGGTACAACAGTGTTTGAAGCGTTTAAATCTAATGAATCTGGAGCAGTCGATTGAAAAACTTGCTGGGTTGACCTCCATGTAAGTAGCATGTAACTGGCCCTCTTCACCAATAATCCTAAGCAACTCTACTCAGAAGTAAGTCCCATATTAACAGTGGGGCTTGCTTCCAGGTAAGTGTTGTTACAGTTGCAGCCTGTGTGTGTGGTTCTGTGCCTTACCAGGCAGCAATAAATTTTGATGAACAGATGTGTGATGGTGTAAGATTGTGGAAGCTTTCAAATTACACTTCTCTCTTTGATAGAGAGTAAAGAGATCCATGTAGTTAAAAATCTATCATTAATGGAAGCTGATGTCTACAGAAACCATTCTTTCTATGTGACCAATCCAGCATGTTAGTAACCCTTTATATGAAATTCAATCCTTTATATATAGTGCAATCCTGTGCAGTTACTCCAGTTTAAGAAGAAGAGTTGGCAGAGTATTATATGCCAACCTTCTCTACCACTTAAAGAAGAATCAAACCGGCTTACAATCCCCTTCCCACAACAGACACCCTGTGAGGTAGGTGGGGCTGAGAGAGCTCTAAGAAGCTGTGACTAGCCCTAGATCACCCAGCTGGCATCATGTGGAGGAGTGGGGAAACCAATCCAGTTCACCAGATTAGCATCCACCACTCATGAGGAGTGGGGAATCAAACCCGGTTCTCCAGATAAGAGTCCACCACTCCAAACCACTGCTCTTAACCACTACACCAAGCTGGCATAGACTGGAGTAGCCCTATGTAGTATTGGTGTGTTAGCCATTTTTGAGGAAAACTCAGATAACAAAAGTGCAACTGTTAAGTACACTGGCATTTAATAGATAATTGAATCATTATTAGAGAAACAATTTGCGGCAAAATGTTCTGCTTGTGAATCAGATATTAAGAAATTGTGTTAAGCCAAGTATATCCATGTAGCCCTGTATCTTTCTTCAAAGTTTCTCTTATTTTACAGGAAACAGAAATCTGAACATCCCAAAGAGAGCTTGGTTCCCAGCCAACCTGTGATTGAAGTGGTGCTGGTGAAGATTTTGGGTGGCTGCAAGCTCTTGTTACGTTTGCTTGAATGCTGTTGCATGGCATTTCGGTATCCTTCTAATAAATGTTTGGGATCTAACAGTGCAATCTTCAGCAGACGTATACCTTTAAGCCCATTGACTTCAATGGATTTAGAAAGGTGTAACTGTGCTTGATTGCGCTGTAAGAGTTCGGAATCTATTTTGTAATTTCTTGCAATTCTTTTTTGGAAATGCAGAACGGCATGAGATGCCATGGGTTTGTCACACAAGACAGTCTTGATCGATAATTCTTGTACTTATCAAGGAAGCATCCTGTTGTATGTTTCAGTCTTCCATTATTAACTTTTGCAACTCGGTGTGGTTCCGTAAGTTAGCCTAAATAATTTTCTGGGTTTTGTCCTTGGGGCTGTCTTAGGATCTCTTTGCTCTGAGTTCCTCCATTTGCAGAGAATGTAGGTGTTTAACTTGCCATTATTATTATTTTTTTGGTCAGTTGACCATCCTTAATCAATGTGCTCTTCAGCTTCTTTCTTAAGCATCTGTGTTTGGAAGAACACATACTGTACAACACTGTTGTTTTGGGATTGCTGAGCAGATTATGGTTTGTATATGCATTAAACATTTTTGTTTCGTTTCTACATTCCACCTGGCATTTCATTGGCAGAGTATCAGCTTCACACGTTGCCAACTAACAGCTGCACAGTGGTGTAAGGTCACTACTCAGTTAGCAGTGGACCCAGTATTCTTTACAGTGCAATTCTAAACAGAGTTACACCCTTCTAAGTCCAGTAAGTCAGTGGGTTTAAAAGGTGTAACTCTTTTTAGGATTGCACTGGCAATCATCTGCTTGTTTCAATGTAGTTATAGGTCAGAGATGAAACTGATCTGATCAGCTTTGTTCTAAACAAATAAAATTGTTGTTTTAAAAATAAACCAATCACCCTAAATCTCTGGTTCCCTAGTTGCAACTGGAAAACAAGCATTTACTTTTAAAAGGACTGATAAAATGCCAGACCAGTGCCTGTTCTTCCGCTGGTCCTTCTTTCAGTCTGGCATCAGTAACTAAAACATGGATTCCTCCATGTTAAGCATTATGATGAGGGAAAGTGGATTAGGTCAACCTAATGGAGGTGGAAATTGGCTAGGGAAGGTGTGGGATTTATCTGAGAGAAGAACAGACGAAATGGATGCTGCCTAACAAATATGTTTTCATGTTTCCCTTTTTTAAAATCAGGATTCTCTATAGAGGTGTGCTAAAAAGCCTCAGTTCCTTATATGAGAGCCTGATTGAATTGCTTCGGGAAGTTTCAGAAAGTAAGCCAAGGCCTTATATTAAAGAATTTGCCTTTCCTTCTGAAATAAATGAATTTCTCGGAACTGCTTATTTG
The DNA here is from genome assembly GCF_029931775.1 of Euleptes europaea. Lineage (NCBI taxonomy): Eukaryota > Metazoa > Chordata > Lepidosauria > Squamata > Sphaerodactylidae > Euleptes > Euleptes europaea. The sequence continues at coordinate 32,058,315 of NC_079323.1, forward strand.
GAGATTCAGAAGAAAATGCCCAAGGCATTACAAAAAAAGGCCAAAACAACATGGATGGCTAAACTGTTTCCAGTAAGCAAGACCCGGGCATCAGTGCATGCAACAGTTCCTTCAGCAGTCAGAAACAAAGTGCCGAATGCCGAGAAATCCCTTGACATTGGACAGCCAGTTTGGATAAACAGAACCAATCAAGGTAACAGCCTCTTAATTTGGAACGGATGGGTGATGGTGATTGATCTTGTATGACTGGGGACAGCAAATGTGTGTGCAGTCTCTCTCCTAGTTCTCCCTTCTTTGGTTTTCCGAGTGTCTTGTATAAACTAAATTGCTAGAACCTCATGACCAGTTTTAATTCAACAGCATTATCCAAGCCACTGTGGGTGCGGCAATTGCATGTTGAGGATTTCTGTAGGCTTAATAGAACCCCAGATGCATGCATGCAGGCAGCACAGCAGGCCATTGCGGGAACAGGAAGTCTGTACCTCTCATATCCCTATGGAGACCAAGTCTCTGCAAGCTCAATGGGGGAACAGGAGGGCTGTGTGCGTGGGATGGGGTGGAGGGAAAACAAGGCTCTGAGCCTGTAGGTATCCTGTGTATATGAGCACTCTGCCTGTAGTCGACTGGATCATGCCTTGTTGGGTGCCAGGAATGGTGTGGATGCTTTAAGAACATAAGAAAGGCCCTGCTGGATCAGACCAAGGCCCATCAAGTCCAGCAGTCTGTTCACACAGTGGCCAACCAGGTGCTTCTAGGAAGCCACAAACAAGACGACTGCAGCAGCACCATCCTGCCTGTGTTCCACAGCACCTAATATAATAGGCATGCTACTCTGATACTAGAGAGAATAGGCATGCAGCATGACTAGTATCCGTTTTAACTAATATTCATGGTGGAAAGGGGTATTCATGGCTATGTCCACTCCCCTCTTTAAGCCTTCCAAGTTGGCAGCCATCACCACATCCTGGGGCAGGGAGTTCCACAATTTAACTATGCGTTGTGTGAAAAAATACTTCCTTTTATCTGTTTTGAATCTGTCACCCTCCAGCTTCAACAGATGACCTCACGTTCTAGTATTATGGGAGAGGGAGAAAAATGCCTCCCTGTCCACTCTCTCCAAACCATGCATAATTTTAGACCTGTATCATGTCTCCCCTTAGCAGCCTTCTTTCCAAACTAAACAGCCCTAAGCGTCTTAACTGCTCCCCATAGGACAGTTGCTCTAGTCCCCTAATCATTTTGGTTGCTCTTTTCTGCACCTTCTCAAGCTCTGTAATATCCTTTTTTAGGTGTGGTGACCAGAACTGTACACAGTATTCCAAGTGTGGTCTCACCATAGATTTGTACAAGGGCAGTATGATATCAGCTTTAGAAGTTGTTACCGTAATTTTTTTAGTTGCATGAAACATTGTCCCAGAATACCATGTAACCAAACTGCTAGGAAAACCTATTTCCCAAAGATATATGCTGTATAACAACAAACGGCAAAAAAAAGTGAGCATTTTTGATTGCAAGAAGAGTTTTGTTCCAATGAACTACTTAGTTTCATAGCCAAATTAACATTCCCTGTTATATCAACTGTTCCTTTCCCTCTAGGTCTTGGAAACGACTTAGTATTTGATGTCAGGTCCTTACGTAGATATCCTGATCCTACAGTACTGGAGATGGTTTGTATCATTCTGTGTTGATTACATTGCATGTCTTGAATATATGAGGCTTCCTTGTACCGCTTTTTATTCTTCTAGTCAGAAAGCACAGCATTGATTAGTTGCAGAAGGCTGCTTACATTGTTAGCGATACTTAGTTTGTAGATCTAAGTTTATGTTGTAAGCTTGCAGACCAGAATAGTTTTTGCAATGTTTTATTACGTGTTCAGTTGCTAGATGAATTACATATATTGAGCCGTTTTGTTTGTACTTTGGAATGTTTCTTTGTAAATATGAACAGCTTTGTCCCTCTGTTCTTTCTGTAGAGGGGAGGAGCTAAAATAGTGATGTTAAGCCTACTTAATAGCAGTTAATTCCACTGGAAGCAATAGAATTTACTGGCTAGTATCTGAAGTGTTGTTGAGGTATGCATGCCTCCAGTGGGACATAAAAACATAAGAGTAAGCCATGCTGCATCAGAGCAGTTTTTTCCAAGTCAGTAGTAAAATTAGGAACAGACTTTACTTCTCGCTTCCTTCTAGCCAGGACTGCATCTTTAGCATTCAGCATCTCTTCTGTAAATAATTTGTGCCCTTTTATACCTTCCAGTGTTACTAATTTCCTTGCTTTTTGTTTTAATTTCAGAACAAATTCAAATTAAAGCATCCTGGATTTAAAAAGAGACTAATGTCCCTTAATTCTCAGCATCTTAAGGCTCTTGTGACTAAGTTGCAAGAAGTGCGCTCCTTTGGAGAACTGTCTGATGCACTCAGAACAACAATCCACTGGTGCAAAAGCAAGAAACTTCGGTCACAGGCTATTTTCTTGCGAATGAAGCTCTTGAAAAGTAGGCATCTGCAGCACGTGGAAGCCCACGGTTGCAGGTGTGTTCATTATGGCAGTTGTGCAGTTTACACTGCCTGTTCAGCAAGTGCTTGACTGTTGAAGTCTGTAACTGAAGAAGCATGACCGGGTCGGGAAGAAGTAGTAGCAGCTAAAATGCACCCTTGTATTACTTATTCATTAGAGAATTCTTACCAGCATGTGAAATTTTCATTAGCCTTTCTATCCCCCAGGGTCTTTCACTCCCGTTTATACTTTTCTGATCCCCTTTCAATCAGAAATCTGTGGTGTCTTTCCTCCCATTTTGTGTGTGTGCATATGTCTGTCCTCCTGCCTTTTCCACCTTAAGTTCCTTAGACCCCTTTAACTTCGCAGTATTGAGGGTTGCTAGGTTTTGGCCTGATAACCATTCCTTTCCCTTTCTGCTAGCATTGCTCAGCTCTAGATCTTTTATCTATTTAGTTATGAATGCCTGGCTTTTCTCCCCAATAGGAAATTAAGTAGCTTTTAATATTGTTCATCCTCTAACTTATCCTCACATCTACCTTGCAACTGGCCTGAGGTCACCAGCAAGCTTCCTTGGCAGAATAGGATTATTTACAAACTTGTTATCCCACCTTTCTGTCCCTTACAAGGACAGGATTTGAGCCTGGATCTCCCAGATCCTAGTCTGATTCTTTGACCACTGTACCATGCTGGTTGCCTTTATGGAGCATTGTAAACGTTGTCTGAGTCTGTACAAATCAATGGGAGAAGAATAGTGTTGGTGATAGCACCAAGGCACTGTGACTTCACTGTGTAACACTTGTGCAGAGCCCCCTTTTTAAAAAAAGGGTGTGAAGCAGGAAGATGTTTCTGTTTGAAGGCATGATAAGTGTTGCCTGCTGTCTTTTTGAGACTTAAAATAATAATGGAGGAAGCTGTTCTGGACTAGCTAGAACTCTGCCTTGTACAAACTATTTGTGCACCTGGAAAAGACAACTTGGATGCACCGTGGAGGCCATATAAAAACTGGTAACGGCTAAACAACCTTTTTTGTTGCCATTGTTGCTAACAGTTGCTCATTTTTTTCCCTTCGCAGCTTACAGAGGAAACTGGGCTGTGTAAAAGCTACTGTCTGTAGATACCTGACAGTCTCAAACTCTAGGCAGAAACCAAAGCAAAGACTTGGAACAAAGAGGCTACAGCGGCAGACCAAACTTTCCAGAAATCTGAGACGTATTTCAAAGAAGACACCATCTTGCTTTGAACCAGACTGGAGAAAGACCGTCTGCCATGATAGTTCTGTCCTTTTTTCTCTTGCTCAGCAGTTAGAACATTCATCTGACATGAGAGATGCTGACAAAGGCAGTACTAAAGAGCCAGTTGAAGAACAAATCCAGGAGGCTGCGTCTCAGTTTGTGACATCAGAAGGAACACCTGCCCATTTACAAAAGAGAGTTAGTGAGAGTAGAGATGATATAGATGACATTTTTGAAGCAATAGGCATATAGTGCTATACTGCATTAAATTATGTGACTATTTTCATTGAGTGTTTCTGTCAAAGTCATGTTCTGCAACTGTGTGTCACTGCAGCTCTTGGTTTTCTTGTGCTTGGACTAAGTTGCTTGCCCTTCACCACACAACTGATTGGGTTCTGTTGCCCCCGTCTGCCCCGTGTTTCCACCTCCTTGCTGCTGCACAACTAATCAGCAAGCCTTTGTTAGTTGATCCTGGATCCTTTTCCAGTGCATACTGGGGAGGATTCAGGTAACAGCCCTTTTACTTGCATGAAGGAAGTCAGTCACAAGTCCTGCCTTTTCAGTGGCCCCACTCAGTTCCCTGAAACTCATGGGGGGGGGGGGAGTGCCAGTGCAAGTACGGGCAACATATTGGGGAACAGTGATACAGACCCATGACTACAAATTCTTGAAATTCAATCCCCTCCCTCAAAAAAAAACCTGCCTTAAATTATTCTTCATTTAATCTACAGCACTTCTCACCTTTCATACAGACAGTGGTATTATCAAATTTCTTTTTAAGATGTAACTGGAGAGAGTAGAATTCTGGTACTGACAAAGCATGAAAGTGATTGATCATTAGCAAGAGTGCAGGAACAGTTGCTATCTTGAGCAGCAGTGATTTATTCTATATTTGTACTAGAATTGTTAAAAGAATAAATACATCCAATACCTCCATTTCAGAAGGACAACTCAGTACTAAAAACAGAATGGCACTTTCATTTTGATATGAAACCTGTCACATGACACACACTAGCAGAGGTCTAATGAACTCAGTGAACAGAGGGTTCACCGCTCAAACGTAAAGTATAGCTTGCCATGAATGTCCAAACAAACTCCTAGATTGATGAGCAGTACTGTATGAGGCCAAGGATCACCCAGACTCGTTTCCAACCCTTACTGTTATGAGAACAAAATTTTTCTTTTAAACACAAAGGACTGCAGTGGGCAGCCATTTTACATTAACTTAGTATATACACATACAAAATTATTCACAAGAATTTCCTTGGCATAGTTTTTTAGCACAGCTGAATGGATCATATTAACTGGAGCTGTTTTTGTTAGTAATAAGTAACTAACTAGGACAAATATAACTAGGCTTGCAGTTCACATGAAGCAAGCTGTCCAGCAGGATCAATATATTTCCCAGCTTTAAGGAAAAAGTGCAGTCCAAAGTATCGTGGAATTTATCGTCCTCCAGCAAACCAGAGCTGCCACACAAGAGGCTCAAGATCCATAATTTGCTTCATCAAATGCTTTTCTAGCTCGTTTCAGTTCTTCGTTCATGGTCAACAAGTCTTTCACACGAGCAAACTTCCGTGGGTCTTTACGGATCAAGAAGACAATATCTTCAACCTGTACTCGTCCTTGCCGTCCAATTGACATTGCTTTGTGGGTCTATTAGAAACAAACAAAAAACCCCATTATGTTTTCTTGTCCTACAGAGACAATGACAGAAATCAAGAAGAGATTTTGCCTGTTCCACCTCTGTGCTATACCACAGTCACTTGTACTGTGGTGCATTTTGTCCGTAATGGTCCCCTGATTCCCAAGCACCAGCTTGCTAGGGGAAGAGAGCCACTCTGCCAGCTCATCCCACAAGCTCTTCTGCAGGATCTAACCCCCTTCTATTAAAGATCAGGAATTGAAGTCAATAAGTCCCACAGTTAAGATATGACACACAGTGACTTGTCAGCAAGTTCTATTGGACTCACTGCTACTTACTTCCTAGTAAACAAAGAAAATCAAACTGTAAAACCTGGTTTGCCTGCAAATGGATTCACACATCACCATACAAGTATAACAGCATGTTTGGTGGTCTACCTCTTGGTTGCAGCAGCAGAACATTAACACTGCGCACAACTAAGGTGTAATATTTTAATATATGCGTTGGGGAAGTCAACGAATTACATTTCTTAGAAAAATTAGGCACTTCTATTGCACTAATTAAGGATGCTAAGTTTGGACATCTTAAGATTTAAATCCGTTTGTGCTACGAAACCCATGGACTGCTGTAGTAACTATTTTTTAACCTGATAGTCCCACAGGGTTATGACGGGAAAACAATATGACGAGAACATGTTGTAATGGTGCCAGGCTCTTAGGACAGGATATGAAATTAGAAACATTTCAGTTTCTTAACATTAAGGGGAAATTTTCCCTGTCATATAATCTAAAAGGAGTATTTAAAAACCTCCTAATTCCCTGAGTAACCCAGCAAGCATTTTTTGTTGTTATTTGGGAGAAGACGATGACATACTTTGCATGGATGAGGCCCCAGATTGACTTGGTAGCATCCCGTTAAAGGATTACTGACATCAGGACTGATAAAAACCTGTACCTATGACATGCTCCTTTTCCTCCAAATCACAATGAGTTAGAATAAACAGCACTGGCCTAGAAGGGACAGTTGAATAATTCAGCCTGCAAACAAATTTAAATATAGTGTGTATGATGCAGTACTCTCTCATAATTACCATCCCACATCTATACTTTGGGTCACATCTCCCTGACATACATGTTCAGGAAAAGGAAAGATTCTGGCCTCTGGGTATTTTTAAAAACAGTCACCCATGTAAATGTAGAAGACTGTACCATGTGTCTACTTGAATGTACAATCACTTTACAGGCAATTTTCTGCCTGCCTTTCACCCAAGCGACACGTTTTAGCATGAAGTGAGCAGATCAGCAACTGACTTGAGTACAGGTCTTCCCTTTAGAGTTCTAGCCTCTCGGTTTCAGGTAAAACAAACTACAGCACAGGAAGAGACAACCCAGGTATCAATACTCTGGCCATACCACTTCTGTAGACATGTGAAAGCATACTAGTGAGACCTACCATTTCTGTGATGAACTCAATGACTAGATCTTCAAGAATATCCACAGACTCAGTGTAGGGATTCTGGTCATCTCCAAAGCCATACATCATGCATCTCACTGTGGAAAGAAAAAAATCCACAGTGTGATGTGGAATGCAAGTACACTGTCATCATAAGCTGACCACTTCATAAATGTAAATAAATAACCACATTCTCCCAAATTGGTCAAGCAAGCTAATTTCAAGGACCACTTATATAAATTCACCAAGTACACAGAGGATTTTGGTAGAGCACTACAAAAGACGACACTGTTACCGATGATCATATGTATGTTTTCAAGCTCAGTGCTTAATAACAGAAGAATAAATAATTACTAAGAAAGACAAGGAGATGTGTTAACAGACTGCTGGACCTGATGGGCCTTGGTCTGATCCAGCATGATAATAGTGTAAACCACATAGCACAAACTTACATTCTTTGGAAAACAGTCGTTTCCTTTTGCCCTGTGCACCATCTGGGCCTCCACCAGCCTCCTCAGTATCTTCTTCAAACTAAACAGAAACAAAACCCAAAACAAGAATGAGCAAGACGTGTAGACAGTCTAGATTACTATGCCATGGTTAATGAGAAAAGTCCTGCAAAACTGGCAAACTATCAAATATTGAGTATAGCTGAATTTTCCACCCTCCAATATTGGGGAGCAGGGAAGAGAGGAACTCTCTCCAGCCTCACAATGAATCTCACTTTTATCTCCTCCTCTAATATCCAGGACTCCCCAGCCTAACAAGCTCAGCACTCAAGATATCACTGCTGAATATTTGTTCTTCTAAAACTGGGCTTAATTTAAGACAGCATTCATACAGAAATGGTTACGAATTCCAGAGATCAACCCTACAATCAGAGCTGTGCAAAACATAGAGTTGCCACCTCCACCACCAAATAGTTACATGAATGAACAGTCCCTTCTACCACATTTTGGAATGTAGTATCCTTGGAGCAGAGACCTGTTTTTATGTTATTACCCTGTATACCATCAGGCACATGGTACCAAGTCATGGAACAAAGTCAGATTGTCATCACTATATCCAACAGTAAACCATTGGGCTCCTGTGCAGGTGACAAAAGCTACACAAGGACCATTTTTGCATGGTAATTAGCAGTGCGTTCCAGGATGAATTGTCCCACATAGCTTTTAAAATTTTGCACGCTGAACCGTCATTCCAGAAGTGACTGCGAAGCTGGCGCATACCTGCCTCGCATTACTAAAGAGCCCATATGATGTGATCTTTGGTGTTTGCCTGAAGAATCTCCCTCAAGGAATCATGCAAAACAACAGAGCTATGCATATGCTAATGGCTTGGCAAACAGGAACAAAGGAGCAGGCGCGTGGGGGGAATGGAACTTCTTCTTTTGTGTCAGGACCGTGAAAAGGCATTTTTAAAGTAGCAATTTAAAAAAGAGCTTCGAGCGAGCATCTAAATTGACCATGCAAAAAGGGCCCTTGTACAAAAGTGATACTCTGTTGACTAAGATGGGTTTAAATCAGTGGGCTCAGAAGGATGTAACTCTTTAAAATGGTACCGAGAAATTCCTTCCATTTGCAGAAAGATGCAACTTTGCAAGTTAACAAAGAGAGGGGACAAATTCCTTAAAACTCAGTGGAATGCTCCAGAAGGGTTACAATGTTGAGAATAGCTGAGTACCACTTAAAGACGGAACAAGAAGGAAGGAGACAGAGCCACTAGACTTTAGTGGATAGAACAACTGGGCAAGCAGCTGGACTTGGGGAAACACAGATTTCAACCCCTACTCTGTAATGAAACTGCCCGGGTGATCGCGGCCAGCCACTCTCCCTCAGCCTAATGTGCCTCACAAGATTGCTGGGAAGATAAAATGGAGGGCTGAAAACAACTACTGCCCTGAGCTCCTTGGAGGAAGGAGAAGAGCAAAATGTACTAAATTAATAGTAAATTCACAGTGGGTCGCCGTGTTAGTCTGTCTGCAGTAGTAGAAAAGGGCAAGAGTCCAGTAGCACCTTAAAGACTAACAAAAATATTTTCTGGTAGGGTATGAGCTTTCGTGAGCCGCAGCTTACTTATTCAGATATCTGAAGAAGTGAGCTGTGGCTCACGAAAGCTCATACCCTACCAGAAAATATTTTTGTTAGTCTTTAAGGTGCTACTGGACTCTTGCCCTTTTCTACTAAATTAATAGTAATAATAATTATTCAGCCTGCTCAGAGGATGACTAAGATGGGGGGAAGGTGAGGTGGGATGCCCAAACTGTTCCTCTTCCCACTATCCTGTGCAGCTGCTTCCCAATTTGCAACAATAACATCAGATAAACGGCTTTCCAGCCCACGGGTGTGCACGGCTTTCAAGCAAACAGGAGCGCCAGTACCCCCCACCCCACCCCCGCCTCGTCAGCTATTAAGCTGCCCCATGACCGTCTCGCCCCACTTCTGCCCTTCAAACAGCAGACTCCAGAAAGAAAGACACTTCCCTTCCCCTGCAAGACCCCAAACGGAGGATAAAACCACGTATCTTCCCCCAAAGCCCGTCAGTTTTAACACCGGCTACCTACTCCTTTTTTTAAAAAAAAAAATTTTTTTATTAAATTTTTAAACAAAAAGGAACAAAACAATACAAACAACAAATACAAAAGAAAAAGGTATAGCAATATAGAGAACTGCATAAGAATGATATATCTATAAAAAGATTTTTTTTAAAAAAAGAAAAATTCAAAATACAATCATACCATTCTTATTACAATCATCTTACCCATTTTGTTCCCACCTCCCTCCACCAGTGTACCCTTAATCCCTCCCACCCCCGTGTTGAACTTCCGGAGAAGTGTCTAAACAGTTTATTAATAAATTATTTTAACAATAATTTATAGTACCCCCGGCTACCTACTCCTGAGCAGAACCATGCACAGTAGCCCCCGCCAGCCCCACGTGCATTTCACTTACAGGCGGGTCTTCCTCTTCTTCCGCCATGACTGCAGCAGAGGTGGGCTGTCGCCTCCTGGCTCCTCCCACCAGCCTTCCTGTTACTGCGCGACGGCCCGGCCCCGCCCATTCGCAGGCGTCGCACTAGGGATGACGGAAATGACCGGTTTATCGCGCGCATGCTCCCTCGAATCAAATGAAGCCCTTCCGCCCTTGCGCCTTTCCAGCTGTTTCTTCTAGTGCCTGCCAAGGCGACACCGTCCCTTTCTTCCTGTTCCTTCTAAGGCGACCCATAAAACTAGGCCAGTTGTTTCTCTGCAGAATACTACGGAGCATGGCAGTTAGAGCTACTGCAGTATTTTGTCCTTTTTTTGTTTTTATAATATTTTTTTATTTTCTTCATTTTTTTATTTTCTTCATTACTATTATATCGTTTTTGTTGATTTAATAGATCAACAAAACGATATAATAGTAATAATAAAAAGAAAAAACAAGTAATATCTCTAATTGAACAATAAAATGACTTCCCCCTCTCCCATCTATAAATAAATTGTATAAACTTTTGCTAACGGAGCTAATTCCACTATTATTTTAATTAACCTGTTCTTATCCTATCCAACATTATTAAATCAATACCTAATATAAAAATTAATACAAAGTATAAATAAGGGATTAGATCAAAGAGTATCCTTTAAGTGGTCCCATTAAAAAATGATTTTCACAGTAAGTTCTCCAAGCCTCCCATTCCCCCCAAAATTGTACATTATCATTCTGGTTTATCAAAGCTGTAAGCTTTGCCATCTTGGTCAATTCCAGCATCTTTTTTATCTAGTCTTTTTTGTCTGGTATTTTGTCCTTTTTTGGAGCTATGAAAGCCCCCTCCTCAAAACATGAGCAAGTGCTACAAACACTCACTTTACGGCTGCCAGGTCCCTCTTGGCAACCGGCGGGAGGTTTTGGGGGTGGAGCCTGAGGAGGGCGTGGTTTGGAGAGGGGAGGGACTTCAGTGCCATAGAGTCCAATTGCCAAAGCAGCCATTTTCTCCAGGTGAACTGAGCTCTATCGGCTGGAGATCAGTTGTAATAGCAGATCTCCAGCTAGTACCTGGAGGTTGGCAACCCTAACTCACTTTCCCTTGAGGCTACAGACTAGGGTTGCCAAGTCCCTCTGCCACCAGTGGGAGGTTTTTGGGGAGGAGCCTGAGGAAGGCTGGGTTTGGGGAGGGACTTCAATGCCATAGAGTCCAATTGCCACAGTGGCCCTTTTCTCCAGGTGCACTGATCTTTATTGGCTGGAGATCAGTTGTAATAGAGGGAGATCTCCAGCTACTACCTGGAGGTTGGCAACACTAATACATACCCGTGTATCGGAACTCGCGGGCACAGCATCCTCAGCTTGTCCCGCTTTAGCAAGGGGCCCTAGTGGTTGTCAAAAGGTGCAACCTGAGATTTGAGGGCTAGAAATAGGGGTGTCAACCTCCAGGTATTAGCTGGAGATCTCCTGCTATTACAACTGATCTCCAGCCGATAGAGATCAGGTCACCTGGAGAAAATGGCCACTTTGGCAATTGGACTCTATAGTATTGAAGTCCCTCCCATCCTCAAACCTTGCCCTCCTCAGGCTCCGCCCCAAAAACCTCCCACCGGTGGTGAAGAGAGACCTGGCATTCATAGCTAGAAAGCAGCAGCTACGAGGCACTTAATTGTTGAGAAAGGATCCTGCTTGAAGGCTAGCATCGCCCATTGCTCAGCCTTCATGTTTATAAACAAACAGCAATTACATGGTAGCATTTAATATTTTGTTGTATTTGTTATTACTTTGTGACACACTTCAAGCAGGGCTTTGGAGCAGCAGCACATACATTTTATGAACTGCACATGAAGCTGCCTTTTACTGAACCAGACCCTTGGTCCATCAAAGTCAGTATTGTCCACTCAGATCGGCAGCAGCTCTCCAGGGTCTCAGGCAGGGGTCTTTCACATCACCTACTTGCCTAGTCCCTTTAACATGAGATGCCAGGGATTAAACCTGGGACCTTCTGCATGCCAAGCAGATGCTCTACCACTGAGCCACAGCCCCTTCCCAAAACACAATAGCTCATTCTAGCAACCTCACTAGAAAACAAACCCTGTAAAAGTAGAAAAGGGCAAGAGTCCAGTAGCACCTTAAAGACTAACAAAAATATTTTCTGGTAGGGTATGAGCTTTCGTGAGCCACAGCTCACTTCTTCAGTTACAGCTAGAATGTGCTGTAAAAGGTTGTCTTGAAATTTCCTCCTATTCAAGATAGCAAAACAAAACCATATATCAGGGATCCCAACTGTTTTGAGCCTGTGGGTACCGTTGGAGATCTGACACAGGGCGGTGGGGCACAATCCCAAAATGGCTGCCACAAGAGGGGGGAAAATCACAGAATGCCAGAGTGAGGTTATGCAAAACTCTAACAGTAACTGCTCAACATTTCAGGCAGAAGCTCTGTTTAATAGGATGCCTTTTAAAATGAACATATTGAACACATTTGGCATTCACGCAGCTTACCTTCAGTCATACAGTGAAGATTCTTGTGTTGTGTTGGCAGCTGCTGTCAAAGCAACTTTTTAAAAATATGTATAACTAAATGGCCAATCGGAAGCCCCACCTGGCTCACCCACTTTCTACAAACACTTGGTGGGCACCAAGAAAGGTGTCAGCGGGCATCATGGTACCCACAGACACCACCTTTGGGGGACCTCTGCCATATTATAAAGCTTTTGCCACCATCACTTAGTGTTTCTATACCCTTTATTTTGCATTTTGTAGTGGACTTCCCCTTCATGGAGAGAAGCATGCATGTATCCAGATTTTAAAACAAAATAAAACTGTGTGTGTGTATATATATATATATGAGAGGCAGAAACAGAGAGAAAATATACTTGTATGAGCAAAGTACCATAGTCCTTGCAAAATATCACGCAGCCTCATTTCATGGGTGGGGGTCAGCACTGAAAGACCGACAATGAAGCCCTATGCAGAGTTACTCCGATCTAATGGGCTTAGACTGCAGTAAGTCTCCATAGGATTGTGCGGTATGTCCCAGTATCCAGTGGGACTTCAAGTAAGCATGAGACCAGACTTATTACGGAAAAAGCTAGAGTTTTAGCAAAGGAAAGAAATACCGGTCTATGATGTTTGCTTAAACTTCAGCTGCTTACTGAATGCGGCTTCTTCTAAGAAGAGCTGAAATAGAATAGACTGCAGATTCCTCAGGAGTAGGTGCACTTACCTAAAATCATATTTTAGGGCATCTGATGGAATCCTTAGGCTAATACGAATACTATTCGGCTCATTTAGTTTCATTATCAACCCTTGTTTCGATGACTGTTTAGTATATCAGGCACACGTTTCTTCATACTCCTGCTTGAAATCTTTTAATTAAGAGATGTGTGTAAATGATCTTTGCATATGTAAAGCTATAGTCACTATGTTAGTAAACAGATGCTTTTATTCTTGAAAGTAATTTTTATACTCTTCACCTTTGTTGTTAGCAGAAGAGCAAAGAGGCCTGGACTATACCATGATTGCAGGTCTTCTACATCTGAATTTGATTTGTTCATAGGCAAATCTTGCTGTTCAGCTTTACAGTCTTTTGTTCCTCTGTCCAGAGCTGAAATTTTGATGCAACAGAAGCTACAGAGCATGGGCAGAGTGGCCATAAACTGTACACTTCAAAGTGGAAATGGTATGGCACAAATAAGCAAGCCAAAGGTTTTGCAATACAGCACTAGCTCACTGAAATCAACAATCACTCTTACATAGGATTGCCCAAAATCACAAAGATGCTTGACCATAGCTGGTTTCAGGTATATATGAATTCAGCCTATATTTTCATTCAAATTTATCTACTTAAAATATAGCAATTGCTTTGTTCTAGCCCTAGCAAATGTGCACACTGTAACATAATGCTAAAGATGAAGCTGTATGAAGAACTTAAAACTGCATTTATTTTACAAAACTTTACACAGCTTTTGAAAACAGAAGCAGGCAGTGTCCTTTATCGCTTTCAGTGGAAAAGCAATATCACCACGCAGGATGGGTAGGGATAACCGTCATGAAGATAAGTGAAAACTTCCAGCTACGTGGGCTATAAAACACCTCAACACATGGATTCCAAAATGATACAAAGAACTGTGGAAACAAACACATAGGAATTTCTGTGAGTGACAAGCGAATATAATCATTCCATTCTGTTCTTCCATATGCAACTGCTACCTCTGCTACAGTAAGAATAATTTACGTGTGGTTACCTGGTTGGAAACAGCTGAGGAAAACACCCATTAGTATTCTTCTTTATGAAGTCTTGGATCTGAATCACATTTTTTGCCATCACACCTTTTGGTGCTCTGTCAATTTTTGTTAGTACAAACTGGGAGGGGGGAAATTTGAGAAATTTTTTAAAAGTCTTGAAAGCTTTGTAAAGTGTGTAAGTTTTACAGTTCAAATTACATTCATAATCCAACCCATATATTATATTTAACAAGCTTGTCCTCTGCTCACTTTCAGCTGTTCCTCACTCCAAGTTCCATGCTTATGCTATTTGTAAGGGATGAAATTTAATATTTTATTCACTATCTTTCTCTCTCTCTCAAGAAATAGTAGTAACAAACCATGGTGATACCCAAGCTGGAACGTTATGTAAAGGAAGGTGATCAACTTAATGGAGTCAGACCCCTAACTCTATATGTTACTTCCAAAACATAGCATGCAGTATTTGAAGTATTGAAAGTGAATGAGTTCAGTACATAGAAATCTCTGTTTTCTGTCAGTCTTTCCCATCTTCTTCCAGTTTGATCTTTATATCAGTATCTGATGTTTTCACAAGACGGCCTACAGCAGGGCAGGAAGTTTGTTTGGAACTGGGGACCATCTAGTTATACCCTGCACATTTCCAGATTCATCACTGCAGACATGAGGGTTAAAGATGTTTAAATGACAGCTCACCCTCTCTCTTGCAAGATTCCAACTGCGATCAACACAATCCACTGTAAAGACCCTGATAGTTGGCAGCAGCACACCACTGGTACTGTATCCAGTTTTGTGGTTATTAACAGACACCACTTATCCTGCAAACATCTGATTCCAATGTACATTTCACAGATTCATAATTTTCAAGAAATCTTAGTTGTGCTTTTGTTTGCTTCTTCAGACTTGTTTTTTTTTTAAAAAGCTACATGCCTAACAATGGAAGTTACTTTTCAAACCATTAGTGAATTAGCCAAAATAAGATACAAATTTTTTTTAATCTCCAGCTCAAAACAATTAGACAAAATGTTGGCTAGACTGTACCAATACTTCCCGGTTTTTTGTTATATGATTTGAGTCTCACCAATTCAATATACTGCATTTTTACATTCTGTGAAATAAACAAGGAGCATCACTTACAACATAAGGAATCCCAAATTCTTCCAACATTTCTATAGCAATGTGGTCTGCTGGCTGAATTCCTACCAGGCCATCCACTAATAAGAATGTCCGTTTCAAACTAGAAACAATAAAACAAAGCCCACATTTTCCTATCATTATGATACAATCACAGCTGAGTTAACTGGCATCAGAAATTTACCATTCTAGATTCTGCACAGCAGCCCATACAGACAACTACTGTGCCTCACATCTCCACCAGTTGTATAGACAAATACTCCTTATCATTTGGCAGCAGGATACAGATGATCAAATTATCTTGAGTGAGTGAACTCACACCAAGACTTGGTCATTTTTATGGACTCCATTTCCTCATTTAAGGAATCAGCCAAGATTATTTGAAAAATAATATTTACAAGTATTTATTTATTTCCTTCCTTTCTCCACCTTTTCTTCCCCATAGTGACCCAAAATGACTTATATCATTCTCCTCTCCTTCATTTTATCATCACAATAACTATGGGAGGTGTTTGAGTGTTTGACTAGCCCAAGGTAACTCAGCAAGGTTCTATGGCAGAATGAGGATCTGAACCGGGTCTCACAAATCTAAATGCTACACTGCACTGGTGCGCCACATTTAAATGCTGTCTCTGAATGCAATTTCGTGTGAACTAGTATCTCTCACTACTGAAAATCACATTTCACTACGTTGTTATAAAATAGGATTGGAAAATGCCATTTTGTTTAACCTATTCCACATAAGACTAACAACAAAATTTAAGTTAAAGAACAATAGTAGCACTACTTTCTGACAGTTATCTTACTTCTGGCGCTGGGTTAAATAAGGCTCCACCATCTCTGCAAAATCTTCAGGTGCCCTGTAGCCATAACCTGGCATATCCACCATTGTAAATAATTTTCCCACTTTGAAGAAATTCATTTTCTTTGTGTGACCCTAGAGAAATATGGAAAGGCATGTGTCTTATTCCAATTAGTAAGTAAAAAGTATCTTGAGACTATGGTCTTACTAAAATGGCTATTTATAGAAATATTCTGTGTGTTTTAAGACATGTAACTACCATTCATCTAATGTTCCTCACATAAAAAATGGCTGTCAAGAAGTTGAGACCTCTCAATTTCTTGGATTGCATGATTTTTTGGTTCAGGCCTGGGAGGCCTATGAATTTTGCGTTATTGGGATTTTTAGACCAGCAAAATAAGTTTCCTTTTGAAAACTGCTTCTATGGAGGGAGTGAGGTGGGCCCCAGCTGGTGCTTGTTAGTCTTCTCTCCCCTTTCTGGAATGCAAGGCCGTGCATTGCCATGGTAATTAATTGGTCAGCCATCGTGACAATGTCCAGGTGACGGGGATTCTGCAGGCTTCCTCACCTGAAAACATCTGAGTGAGTCAGCATTTCTGACCAAACGATTAATTAACAACTAAGTGCTTTCGTTTTCTCAATTGGTCTCTATGAGCTCATCCCTTTGAGAAAACGGATATAAGGACAAACCAGCCCTAAGCAAACTATGCACGCTTTCGGGTGCACAGCAGGAAGGCTGTGCTGGCTGCATCACAACCCATTTGATTTTGGCCCTACGGGGAAACTCTGGTCAACTTGACCTGCTTGGAGAAACCTTTTGGACAACCTTTTGAAACTCTTGAATGCTGGAAGCATCTTTGAAAGTTGGTAACTATAAACCTGATGCAAGAAACCTTTGCCAATCCTTTTGAACCAAAAAGGCTTTTGAATGTATTAGCTAGCTATGCTAAATAGTTTATTGTTTTCTTGCTTAACACTTCATGACTTTCTTTCCTGTAAACCAGCTTGAATCTTATAAATAAATTGTTAGCCTTTAAATGGCTTGTGTCTGTGATTTTGGGATTCCAAGCTTAAATTCTAAGTGCCTTGTGTGAGTGTAAAACCACCTACCAAAAACCTAAGACATTTTGGGAGTGTAATCTTTCCCTGGCAGGCCTCTACCTCGCAGGGTAAGTGTTGCACTTAATTTTGGAGTGAGTTGGGAGAGGATTGCCCTTATCTTCCCCCTGGAGCTCAACCTTTTGAAAGGGCTGGTGGCAGCTACTCCTTGGACTTGGGGCGAAAGCCTGGAGTTCAAGGTTTTGTCTTTTGGAAAACTTTTGACCAAACCAAAGCAGCCTCCAACTGGTGGAGACAGGTTGGGGAGCTCTTTGACAATGGCATCATGCACCGTGCTAGGGAGAGATAGGTAGGAAAAAGGAGCATGGTTAGATCAGGTCTTAGTCTCTGTTAATGATGTTTATTAAGTAGTGGCACAACAAAACCTCTAAATGAAAATTTCCTTATCTGTTAACCATGCTTAAGACATCAAGAGCGCCCCTCAGATTCACATGTTCCTTCCCCTTCTTGGCCTTTTGTGCTCCTCCTTTGGTCAAATTCCTATTTTCCTTCTCTTTTCAGTGCTAACAAGGGTTAGCGTTACATCATAATTACATTTAAATCAAAGTCCAAAGCCGATTTTAAGTCATGTTTTGACATCCTGGTCTGTTGCTGTTGGTTTACTAAGATTTAAGGTGTCAAATGTCATGTTTAACCGCATTATGTCTGTGAAGAGCCAAAATCATGGCTATACTAGCTCCTAAGAGCTGAAGCATTATTCTATATCAATTCTAATGGTAGCAGCAGCCAAAAGGCCTATTTGATATGCAAACTGCCTCCGTGTCTGACCTGTGGTGGTTCACTCACATAAGATGTCACAGAATGGTCATGCATTAGCAAGTTGGCTCTTGGAGCTTCCACTGGACGTACTGTGTTTACAAATAATTTCCAGCGCTCTCCATCAAACTGGACTCTTTCCATCGGTTACAATACATTTTGACTTAACAATACATGACATGTAACGGAACACCTTGTTTTCTGTTAAGTTCAATTAATATAGACTTCAAAAGTAATACATCACCAAATGTTACTTACTGGATGTTTTGAAATTCGGACTTCAACGTCAGGGGCCAATGAAAACAAGGCCTTTATTAAGGAGGACTTTCCAACATTGCTTCTTCCTAAAAAGCAAACCTAGGGAAAGAAGTTGCTTTACTGCACACTTATCTTTGTCACCCAATGGCAAGTACATTATAGTGCAAAGAACCATTAATTGAAAATCCCTGATATTGTCAAGCTGACTTTACAAAATAGTATTCATAGCTGGGTACACACACACACACAATAAATGTTCTACAAATCCTAACTTCTGCTAAATCCCACCCTAAGCAAATGTTACTAATCTAAAGGGAATCTAAAGAGAAATGGGGCGGGGCAGAAGAAGGAAGTAAGACATAGGTGCCTGTCTTGGCGAGTGAAATCCAGTAAGGTTTGTTGGAGAAAGGAAAAAGCAGAGTGGTGAGAGCAGGATGGAAGAGTGGAACATGGCCTTTGGGGGCACCTGAATTGGAGGGCAGGGCTGATGCAGAGTAATGCATGCATTCCACTACACATTCCCACACGTGGATTTGGAGCCAGTTTCTGGAGCCCAGTATCAAGTTGGCTGAAATACAGTGAATGGCTGAAATACAGTGCTGGGGTTCTCAGGACTAACTTTATACCCTGAAAGTGTTAAGATTGCAAGGGAAATAAGATTCTTCTCAAAACGGATTGGATTGGAGCCAAAAGTTTCAAACCTTATCAGTGGATCGGAGATAATGGTTGCATAGGAAAATATCTCCCAAGGAGGGGGAAACTGGGGCTGCAGATGTCTTCTTCGATGAGGTTTATAGCCCAAACAGAATAACAAGCTAGGTTATTTGGTCACCATTTGGTTAGACTGAATTCTGGGTGAAACATAATGAAGGGAATACAGATAAACAAGTAAGATATGGTTGTGCTGTCATGTTGCCTCTAAATCTTGGACAGATCCCGTTGAAGATTTGAGTAATGCAGATATCAGTGAACTGAGAAAGTGCTATTGCCTTTGAACGAGGGAGGGGTTGCATAAGTACAAGTGAATCCACCTCTCTTCCTCTCTTTGAAGTAGACAATATACTTTGCTGCACAGCAATTCCCCTCTGCCTCCCAGAATAGAAAAATACATACCTTCCCACTATTCCAAATCTCAGGACAGGCTTGATTTAGAAATGAAATAAGAAGGATGCATAGCCCTTCTAGAGGATTCCCAGTTATAATATTCACATGCACTGATCTGACAGCTTACTCAAGGGCAACAAACCATCCTCAGTTTCCCTGGGTGGCCATGAGTTCTAGTGTTATGCAAGTCCAGGAGGGGGAGTTCTGTCTATCCACTGTCTCCACACCATGTCTAATGTTATAATCACATGTCTCTCCCGCATTGTTTTGTTCCCAGGTTAATATGGAATTTCTGCTGGAATGGCTTTCACCTAGTGAATGGAAGTCTCAAGGTCTGCAAAATTTCAGGATGCGTCTAAAAGACTAAAAAACTCTGTTCCATCTAAAAAAATGATTTTCCAGAAGTCCCATGGATTCTTTGAATATATACAGTTAAGGTCTTAACGTTCGGGGGGGGGGGGGAGAATATAAAAAGATTCCCCCCCCCTTTATCATTTTTATATATTCCAAGCTTTGCAGTGGCCTATATCTACAGAGCAGTAATCTTGGAGACGGATCTGGAGATTTGCAGGTAGAAAATCAAAGTACTTCTGCTGGAATCAATTATGAAAACTACATTGCATTTAATAAAGTTCGCTATGTTGCAGCCCAAGTATAAATGTTTACTTGGAAGTTAGTTTGAAGAGTTCAATGAAACTTAACACTTCATAAATAGTTCTAGGGCTGCAGCTTTACAAACTAATTTTAAAACTAATGGGATTTAATGCTCATCATGAAGTGCTTTAGGAGCCCCGTGGCGCAGAGTGGTAAGCTGCAGTACTGCAGTCCAAGCTCTGCTCACGACCTGAATTCGATCCCGACAGAAGTTGGATTCAGGTAGTCAGCTCAAGGTCGACTCAGCCTTCCATCCTTCCGAGGTCAGTAAAATGAGTACCTAGCTTGCTGAGGGTAAAGGGAAGATGAATGGGGAAGGCACTGGCAAACCACCCTGTAAAAAAAATCTGCCTAGTAAATGTTGGGATGTGACGTCACCACATGGGTCAGGAATGACCCGGTGCTTGCACAGGGGTATACCTTTATCTTTTATCATCTTAAAATAAGCTTCCCTGATTGGCTTTTTACAAGCTGTGCCTCTTGACGATCTCTGGCAGGGAGCTTATAGGAAAGCATTTGCCCTCTCAAACCTGGAGAAATGCATGGACATGAATTAAATGAAACATCTCTGTGTTTAAATCATGTATTCGAGTTGTTGTATATGGAAAGACACTATAGAAATAATCATTTGGGATCAACCCCACAGGGGGCCTTTACGTTTTTAACTTTATGAGGTGCTTTAATAGTGCTCCCTTCCATAAGTAGGTTTAGGATTACATATGTAGGTTTGGCTTACCACCCCTTTCTTGATCTCACCTCAGGATGTGACAATTGCGGGGCATGATCCATCCGGACAGCAGAAATGAAATAGTCGATGGCATGATGGCGCGATGGAACGAAAAACGCCTCTGCTCTCTTGATGTCCTCCTGGTTAGGATTGAAAACCTGAAAACTTGAAGTGTCCACATTAGGTGTCAGATATCTTGCCAGATCTTGGAGCGGGAAGGCAGTTTGCATGTACTGCTTCTCCTCTAACTGCAGAACTTCTGAAAATGAAGCATATTTGGTTGTGGGCCTGCCTCTGCTCACAACATTCCTCCGCAGTAGACAGTTAATAATTTGCAGTTTCCTTGCTTTTGTTAGCTGGACCATCTTCACTCACAGACCTTCCAAAACCAGGCGATTCATCGGCTCGCTCTGCATTTTGGTGGCTCAAAAAAGGAAGGAGGAAGAGTTAAGAGCCCGTCGGTCAAGCGGCTGGGGGAGGAAGGTGCGCTTAGTGCGGCTCGAGCCTATCCCAGCTCACTAGGGAGCGAGCCCCACTCAATCCCAAGGGCACGTGCACAGGCTCGTAACCGAGACGAAAAAGCAGCAGCGCCCGGGAACTCACGCTGCCCTGGGCTGCAGGAACTCCAGGGTGGAACCCGCATCAGCGCGCGCGCCCATTCCCCCTGACCCGGAAGTCAAAACCGTCGCTTCGACTCCTTCCCGGCCAACCATAGAGACGGCAGGAGACGCTCCCAAACCGCCCTGTTCTTTCCCGGAAACGGCTGCTCGCCCCCCCCCCCCGCTGCACGTTTGCATTTGCAGGGAATTTTTTTTTAAACTTAGGGGGAAAAACCCCTGTTCCTCTCCTTTCACAAAGGCCAAGCTGGAAAGAACAGCAAGTTATTGACAAGCCAACGTTAGGATGATAAACGCCTGGGATTTCTCTTATGAGCGGCATTTGCTGGGAAAGGGATGGTCCATTTATTCATGGAAGGTTTTGGCTTGGATTTGCCACTAGCTGCACATTTTCCCCATCTGAATTTTCAAAACTCTGCATGGGGGCTTATTGGCCATTTATGCATGGGAGGTTTTGCCTTGGATTTGCCGCTCTCTGGATGCACATTTCCCCCATCCTAATGAAGTGACTGTGTCATAGTCTTAAGTCCCAATAACTATAACACAGGAAGAGGTTGATAATTCAGAGCAGTTTGTTTATTAAGCTTAATAATACATACCGGGTGGGAGCTTCCCAAATGCGCGGGACAGCTCGCACACCAGAACAAAGGATTGCCACAACATTTATAACCTCTGGTCAGGGGTGTTACAAAATACGTAATATAGTGCATAGATACACAAAGACCCAATGATGGACACCTTTGGATTAGCATAGGCCTATCAGTTTTACCCCATCCGAATTCTCAAAACTCTGCCTGGGGGCTCGTTGTTGAGTTTTGAGAATATGAATGGGGGAAAAGTGCATCTAAAGTGTGGCAACTCCAAGGCAAAACCTTCCATGAATAAGTGCTGTCACCACCCACGCTTTCAAGGTGGGCGGTGGGTATTAGAGCACTGTGTATTTTACAATTTATATTACGTGATGTAATTTTGATGGTTGTATCAGTGCTCTTTTTGTATCTCTGTATCTTTTATGGGGGGGTTTTCCCGTTTTCTTTTTTTTGTGATTTTTTATCATTTGTTTTGTGTGTTTTTCCTCTTGTTATAAAAATAATAAAGATATTTAAAAAATAAATTATAAAATAAATTGTAAAATAAATGTAAAATAAATTATATAAAAATATATCAAAAAAAGAAAAGTGCTGTCAAATCGCAGTCGATTTATAGAGCAGTAGAAAAGAGCAAGAGTCCAGTAGCACCTTAAAGACTAACCAAAACAAAAGCCTCTCGCCCAGTCCTTTCCGGGCGCAGCAAGGCCTGAGAAACCTATAAAGGGAGGGTGAGTGGGGGCTGGCTGCCTCAGCTCGTGGGCCAGAGAAAAGCCCCCTGGGGTTTGACACCCCTGGGTTAGGAAGCTGCCTAAAGGCAGCTCCACCTCTGGGAATGCCCCCCCCCCCCGCCCGGCGCAGGCTCCCACTTCCAGAATTTGGTATAAACTTCTCGCTGGAGGATGCACTCTTCGCCCCTGGAGGGAAAGGGTTTTGTTTTCCTTTTGAAAGAGGCTGAAGTTCTGCTTCAGCACCGGCTTCTTTTTTCTTTTTTTTCTAATAAAATTTTTATTATTTTTCCAGAATTATTCATCGCATAGTTTAACAATTGACATAAACAATAAAAAGTAAAAACAAATAGGAAACATGGTTAAAGATATTGATGTACAACCAAAGAAATATTGACTTCCCCTACACCTCCCTCCATCTTGTGATAAATTAGTAATCTCTTTTGCATAAAGTTCTAATCCTGATATTGTTGCTAATATTTATTAATAATTAGTACTATCATATAAAAGAAAGAAAAAAGGGAAAAGAAAATAAAAGAAAAAGAAGAAGAAAAATAGTGAGTCTCACTAATAATAAATGGATTAGTATAGTAGAAAATATTTAATTACTTCCATTAAAAATTAATTATTTCTCTTTTGGATGAGATTAAAAAGGAACCGATTAAAAGGATTGGCTATAATGGAAATAGAACCATATATGATATTAATTTACTAGAAATATAAAATGTACTAAATGAGTGTTAGGGAGAAATGGAGGACTTACAAAATAATTAATTGTTAATGCTTCAGCACCGGCTTCTTGGTAACGTGACAAACATTTAGGAGCACGAGGATGTGGGGACAGCAATGCTCTGTGCGACATAAATGAGGGTGCTCAAGCGTGCTTTGTATTACTGGAAGCCGTAGGCTGGCAAAGATCCTCTTGTTATGTGGGCGATCCAAGAGCTGCTCGCCTGACGCCTTTTTAACGTTAAAAAGCAAAGCTGGGAGAGATAAAAAGAATTTGGAACCCATAGCTGGCAGCTCTCCCCCCTGCCCCCAATTTTTCTGAACACCCTATCGCTGCCGCCAAACCTAATAACACTCTAATGACCTAATTTATCATTGAAAGCAAACTATTTAGTAAAAATGCTGTGAGGGTATCTTATATTTAAAATATTTTAATATGTTGTTATTTTTAATTTTATTGAATTTTATAGGGTACAAAAGGAAAGAGGGAAGGGGATATAGCATCCATCTGCAATAGACAAGTATTCTTTTTGGTCATTGAAATATATTTCAGATACATTGCTGATTATATTTTCTACTTTCTTATTAACGTTCTAGGAAATTAAAAATACTACGCTTAGTCTCCATGTTAGATATATAGGTATAGAATGGCTGCCACTTTTCATAAAATCAGTCTACAGAATCGTTATCTGTTAGATTCAACATAAAAGTCATTTTAGCCATGTTTGCGTACTCTAACATCTTTGTTATTTTATAGGGAAAATACAAATATATATTTTTAGTATTGAAAGGGGGGATTCTCTTTGTTGTTAAACAACAAAATGGGTCTATAGGCTGCATGGAGATGCATTGTTCCATGCCCCTTGACCTCACAAATCTTTTTTTACTGCTTTATTAGTAACTTTATTATATATATATATATATATATATATATATATATATATATATATATATATATATATATATATATATATATATATATATAATTCAAAGGTTTTTTTTTAAAAAAAAAACAACACTATCTGAATTACCCACCTTACACTAATTCACCCTAAGCAGAGTGAGTTGGTTATTTCTTCAAAATAAGTTTTTAAAATATATTGAATGAAATTGCAACCTGTTCAATTATATTGTTATTTCAAATGTTATCTAGGACAGATTCAGTATATGTTATGAGCTTCCAGAAACAACTTGTAATACAATGGGCCCCCTCCCGCACACACTACAACCCCCATCCCATACATACACATTCATGACTCATGAAAGGTAGTTTCTATTTTAATTCTGAATTTTCTTTTTCAATGCTCCAGCAATCACACCACAGCCCACACTGTAGCTTTTCTAGCATGCCTTGAAAAACCTCCAACTCCCCCCCCCCGTCGATGTTTTTCTTCAGCATTATACCCAACTTGAAGAAGAGTACCACAAAACCTACTGAGCTTTCGGTAATGTTTTGGCTGGTTCTAAGATATTAGCCTATCAATATTTTCACTTTATAATTCTAATGGACCAACACACCTGAAAATATTTTACAAGCAGACGTAAACTTTATTTTTCTGGACTTGGAAGGATATAAGTCTGCTTAGAATTTCAGTGTTAATTATTCTTGCCCCACAGAATGCCTGCAGTTTTTGACACACACTCACCTGCTAAATGTTTTTGTCTGTGGCAGTGTGCAAAAAACCATGTACTAAGATAAATAGGCCCTGACCTGGATAGCCCAAGGTAGCCCTATCCCGTCAGATCTTGGAAGCTAAGCAGGGTTGGTCCTGATTAGTGCTTGGATGGGAGACCACTGAGGAAGTCCAGGGTTGCTACACAGAGGAAGGCAATGGCAAACCACCTCAGTTCATCTCTTGCCTTGAAAACCATCTGGGGTTGCTGTAAATTAGCAGCAGCAACTTGATGGCACTTCTCACCCCTCTCAAGATAAGTAAGGGATGGCTCGTAATCTCTCCCCCCAAAAATCATACTTTTCTCTGGCCTCCTACACACACCCCATGCCTATGTAACAGAGTATTATCCCACCAGTGGGGGAAGCATTACTTCATTACTTCAAAACATATGCATGGAAACCAAGAGTCCCTTTATCTCTTACAAAGCGACACATTAACCACTAAACCACAGGGCTATACTGAGAGGATTCTTCTCTCTTACAGGTAATCAGTCCTTTGACTGAAAAGAAGAAGGAAGTTCATTTATTCCAGTGTTAAGTGAAAACCTTGTATCCCAGCCAAAGATCACTCAATGTTACTTTTTTTTAATTTAAAAGCAGTATGACCACTCTTGAAATGATTAAACATACAAGTATTACAAAAAAATACAAGCATACATCAATGACTTTAGAAATAAAAAACATGCCATCTCTTATTCTATCAATCTCAACTTTAAAAGATAAAATATAAGTTCTAAGATTCTCCCCAAAGCACTTTCAGAGAAGATGATCTCACTGCAATCAGATCTGAGAGATTCAGGGGTTTTAGGGTGTGGCTACCTTATATATGCCCAGTTACATGAACCTCACATAACTTGTATTAAGACAATTCAATTTGTTTCCTCTGAAGGTGTAATGTAGACCCCTCTGAACATTGAATGCCATTTTCCCAAGAACACTTGCTTCAAAATAGTGTTTATTCACTCCTTTCTAAGATTTAGTCTGGGCGTAAGGGCATTTATTCCTAAATTACCTTTCTCAAGGTTAGACCAGTGAGAGCAAGTAAAAAAAAAAAAAGTACACTTGCAAATTTGAAAACTAAAAGCAGACTCTCAGGCGTACTGATCAAGAAACTAGTCCATTAACAATCAAAAATTCAAGAAACCTGAACCCTCTTTGAGTTTTATCCATCGATTTTGAAAGCAATAACCACACCTTTCTTTACTCCTCAATCCTTACCAGTTGTTTGTGCTGGGTTCTAAAAGAGAGATAAAATGAGTGACTGGCAGACTGCTGTGCTACTCATCCTCTCAGCTTTGTGTGGGGAGTAGGGTTGCCAAGTCTAGGTTGGGAAATACCTGGATATTTGGGGGGGTGGAGCCTGGGGAGGGGTTTGCAGAAGGGAGGGACTTCAGTGGGGTATAATGCCATACAGTCCACCTTCCAGAGTAGTAGTAGGGGAACTGATCTCTATTGTTTGGAGACCAGTTTTAATTTTGGAAGTTCTCCAGCCACTACCTGGAGGTTGGCAACCCTACGGAGGGAGGCAGGTGTACAGCCAGATCATCAAAGAGGGAAGGGCTTTTGACCCAAGCCAAGGTCGGGGTAAGAAAGGAATGGCTGCACTTGATCTGAGCCCAGGGGTTTTTTGGGGAGCCAGGAAGTGAGCTGTTATAGACCTATTACCAGGGAGGGGAAATTGAGACTGAATTTTGGAAGATCAATCTTAAAGGATATATTTATGCAAACTTATTTCCCTGTTTCTGGGAGGTGTCCAGATCTTGTTTATTGAAGTCAAACATGAGCAATGTTAGCGTATATTGAATGAGCAGCATTCTGTACACAGCGACTGCTGGCCCAGGGACTTCCAGTTGACCAGATTAGCCTCTGCTGCTCATGTGGAAGAGTGGGGAATCAAACCCGGTTCTCCAGATCAGAGTCCACCACGCCAAACCACCACTCTTAACCACTACACCACACTGGCCAGAGACTGGCCCAAGGTCACCCAGTGAGCTTCTGTGGAATTCTAACCTGAGTTAGGATCCTGATCCTAGCCTGATGCTGTAACTATAATATCACACTGGAAGCCATACCTTTTTCAAGAATATGGGGATATGGAAAGTCACTCCAAAAAGTTGTGTGTGGAAGGGGAGTGACATAAGCATAGGAAAAGAAAAAATCTTCAGAAGACTAGAGCAGGGGTCTCAAAACTGCGGCTCCCGAGCCGCATGCGGCTCTTTGGCCCGTTGAGTGCAGCTCTCCGAACTTGGTTCGGAACCCCTGCTCTTGCGCCCGCTCACGCTGGCAGCCGGGCTGCGGAGCCGGCGCGCCTGAGAGAGAGAGAGCGGGCGAGCGGGCGCGCTGTCTCTCCCCCCCGCCGCCGTGGAGAATGGCCGAGTCCCCCTTTCCCTTGCCCTCAATGGTTGGGAGGCTAAAGCCTCCCCTCCCCTCTAGCCACGCAATTGCTGGGCGGGCGGCTCGGCGGTTCCTGCCCCCCCGCCTATCAGCTGTTGGGTGGGGCGGGCTTCCTTTGGTAGACCTGGCCTCCGGCTGAGTCCCATTGGGAGGCCATGTCTACCCACTGGCTTTCTTGGCGGTAGACCTGGACTCCGAGGAGGGGGAAAAGTCCCCCTTCATAGGCCAGGTCTACCCATTGGCTTCTATGGGCCTCCGGAGGCCAGGTCTACTGCCAAGAAAGCCAATGGGTAGACCTGGCCTCCCAATGGGACTCAGCCGGAGGCCAGGTCTACCAATAGGCTTTTATGGCGGTAGACCAGGCCTCCAGACGAGGACTCCGGACGGGGAGGGGGAAATGGCAGGGACTTACAATTTAATTTTTATCAATAAATAAGATCACTATTAAGTATGATATCAAGTTTTATTCAGTGTACCTATAGTTTAATTAAGACTTAAAACTTTAATTAAAATTTATTAAGTTAATAAACAGTGTACCTATCTATATAGTTTAAGTTTAAGAACTTTGGCTCTCAATCGTTGTACTGTTGATATTTGGCTCTTTTGACTAATGAGTTTGCCGACCCCTGGACTAGAGGAATAGTACTATGGGGGGAATAAAAAGTGAGATTATGTGTGGAGGTGTCAGGCTTTGGGACCGGAGCTGTCAGAAGCCCTATCTGACAGGAGGGAGGAGGAAGCTCATCTGAAAACGCACCAGTCTCATTGAAATTTGTCAGCAAAACAATTACTGCATTTTCCGTTAAAATTTCTGACACCCTCAGAACGATGTTGTTTGCTTCTCTAAGCAAGCATGAAGGCATCCGTTGCTTTCTGTTTTCCCCACTAGATGGCAAGAAATATACAAATATACAAAAAGCACCAAAAATGGTTTGGCGAATAGGATGGTGCTCAATATACATGTATACAGTTTCATAAACAAAAGACAGCTTCTCGCCCCCACAGTTTTTACCATCTGAAATGCATAATAGGAAATACAGTTGAGCTGATGTTTATGCTTTGGAACCAGGATGAAGATAAACAGGTGAGATTCTAGGAAGAATTTGATGGATCATGGAATAATCAGAAATAGTTTCCTGTTGTATGACATTTTAGCTGATTTAGTATGCTTACTTGAGTGATTCAAACAGGTTTGTGAAAACGAAATGGGCTGCTGTTTTTCAGGCATTTGGATATAGGATGGGGGGGGGGAGTTTCTGAGCACCTTTGCAAAGTTTGCTGCCTGTTACATTTTTAGCCCACCCTTCCTCCAAGGAAGGCAGGGCAGAATATATGGTTCCTCACTTCCTCATTTAATCTCTTTGTCCACCCTGTGAAATATGTTGAAAAGTGATTGGCCTAAGATCACACAGTGAGTTTTGTGGCAGAAGGAGAAATCCCCATCCGAGTCTGATATTCCGACCACTGCATCAAGATGGCTATACTATACTGACTAGCACTTCCTCAAGAGTACACTATGAAGGAGAATGGAGGGAGACTTCATATCAGGGGAGCTGCTTTTTAACATTTTAAAGAAAAAATTGTAGGGATGGGCCCTGGAGAGGGGGCGACTTTAAAGAGTTTGCACATCTGTCGTTCCATGCACAGCATAACATCTGCTGGGGACAATTCAGTATGCATGTTTGCTCCATGGCCATGATCGGTCTATCTCAAAAAAGTGGGAGGGGGGAGACATAAGGTCAGTAAGAACATGTAAATGTCCAGCACATATGTTACATCATGCACATGGCTAGGGTGAGCATGTGAACCAGTCATAAACCATCTTGATGAGCCTGTGAACCAGCCTTATAAAGCTATGTAGAATTGATGGGTTATTGTGTGCTTCTGCTATCAAAGCACCTATTAATTGTAATTTTTGCTTTTATGATGTCTAACCACATGTTGCTAAGATAGAGGTAAAAGTGGCCATCTTGCTAAAATAATGTGAAATTGTAGTTTTCAGAGCTGGGAATGAATATATACATGTGCAGGGGGTTGGACTAGATGACCTTCGGGGCACCTTCCAGCTCTATGTTTCTATGTAGAGTTCTCAGCTCTGTCTTGGGAAATTCCTAGAAATTCCTGGAAAGTGCACGCCTATGTCTGAACAGAGTTGTCCAGAACAGGATCTCCCAGAAGCAATGTAGTTGAATGATAATTTGAGAATGAGACTCTCCTGCTAGGGAAAGTTACAAGGATGTTACAAGGATGTGTGTGTGTGAGAGAGAGAGAGAGATAGAGAGAGAGAGATGGGGGGAAAGAAAGAAACAACAGTTTGAATTTGAAGAAGATTCACATTATGAAGTACACAGGTTGAGTCAGGGGTCACCCTGTGTAACAGATGTGATTTGCGGATTCTCCTTATTTTCCACATGCACATTGCCCAATTTGGATTGGGAGTGTGCTGTGTATGGAGAAGGGGCCTGCTGGGGGAACCCATATGTTCCTTGGGATACATATGGGTTTATCCTATGGGCCATAAACAGTAGCACTCCCTGGGGCACACAGGGTAGGCTAAAGCCACATCTCCAAACACACCGCTGCCCTGATCCAAATCAGTCATCATGTGCATGGAAACGGAGAACTCAGAACTCTCATTTGGTTGTTATACAGGGTGGGCAATCCAGATATGTGTGGTGTGTGGGTTGACCTCATGTGATACCATGGAGAAAGTAACATGAGTTGTTTGAAGGTATAGCATAGTGGTATAGCTTCTCTCTCTCCCTTTGGGCGAAAACGCACGATCGCTTTATCCCCCTTTAATCCCTGTTTTAGCCAGGATCAAACTCACATTGGGCAAAACGCACGCGTTCGATCCGGGCTGAATCCTGGCTGGAACAGGGATTAAAGGAGGATAAAGCGACCGTGCATTTTCGCCCCAGCTCTCTCCCTCTCTCTGATGTGGATCTGCTGCAGATATTACAAAGACATCATGAGCCACTCCAGTGCTGCCCCTAGAACAACTCATTGTCCGGGAAGCAGGGAGTGTTCGTAGTAGTATTTTGAGAACAGGAACTCTGATTGCTGACACACAGTATCTGAAAATAGAAAAAAAGGAATTTGCCAGTAAACCATGGTTGACATCAATATATCTAATTCTCAATGTGGCTCCATCTGCAGATACTTAAATACATGGACTGCCACATAAAAGAAGGGATCCCCCACCCCCCGCAAACTTGGCAACCCCCATCTTTGTAGAAAAATCTGAAAAAGTTAAAATAAAAGTAGTGGGGAGTTAAAATCCCCCGACGATGGATGAGGATTGTTTGCACAAGTTGCTGACAACAGACCTCCATTGGACTGCCGAGAGAATTGGAGGAGGCAGCGCTGCATTGTGAGTGGGAAAAGGAGACCAGGAACATCTGCCTTCACTGTTCCCTACAGCTGGGCGGGCAGAGCAGCCCAAAGGGGGCTGGGCATGCAGAGCAGCAGGGGATAAGTTGGGATGGTCATGCAGAGCAATAGGGAGGGGTCAAGCGTAGGGTTGCCAACCTCCAGGTGGGGGCTGGAGTTCTCCCAAAATTACAACTGATCTCCAGACTACCAAGATCAGTTCCACTGGAGGAAATGGCAGCTTTCGGAGCATGGACTCTATGGCATTAGGTCCCTACTAAACTCGCTACCCTCCCTAGGCTCCACCCTCCGTAGGTTCCGTCCCAGATCTCCAGGAATTTTCAAGTCTGGTGTTGGCAACCCTAAATGACCAGGAGGTCAGAGCAGTGGTGAGGCAGGCAGGAAAGCAGAGTACAGGGAGGGGGTGTCCAAGATCCCTTCTCCCCCAAGAGTTTCTCTCAAGTCCCTGCATGGGAGAAGAGTTGGACACCAGACCAAAGATGGAGGGCTGAGTGAGCTAAGTGTGTGTGTGTGCGGGGCGGGGAATCCCAACCATAAGTAAGAACGTAAGAAAGGCCATGCTGGATCAGATCAAGGTCCATCAAGTCCAGCAGTCTGTTCACACAGTGGCCAACCGGGTGCCTCTAGGAAGCCCACAAACAGGACGACTGCAGCAGCACCATCCTGCCTGTGTTCCAAAGCACCTAATATAATAGGCATGCTCCTCTGATCCTGGAGATAATAGGTATTAATCATGATTAGTAGCCATCTTTACTACTAGCCATGAATAGCTCTCTCCTCCATGAACATGTCCACTCTCCTCTTAAAACCTTTCAAGTTGGCAGACATCACCACATCCTGGGGCAGGGAGTTCCACAATTTAACGATGCATTGTGTGAAGACATAATTCCTTTTATCTGTTTTGAAACTATCACCCTCCAGCTTCAGCAGATGATGCCGCATTCTGGTATTATGAGAGAGGGAGAAAAGCTTCTCCCTGTCAACTCTCTCCATCCCATGCATAATTTTATAGAGCTCTATCATGTCTCCCCTTAACCACCTTCTTTCCAAGCTAAACAACCCTAAGCGTTTTAACCGCTCCTCATAGGGCAGTTGCTCTAGTCCCCTGAACATTTTGGTTGCTCTTTTCAGCACCTTCTCAAGCATTGCAGTATCCTTTTTTAGGTGTGGTGACCAGAACTGTGTACACAGTATTCCAAGTGTGGTCCCAAGGGCAGTATGATAGCAGCAGTTTTATTCTCTATTCCTTGTCTAATTACAGCCAGCATGGAATTTGCCTTTTTCACACCAGCCACACACTATGTTGATGTCTTCATTGAGTTATCCACTACCACCCCAAGATCCCTTTCTTGGTCTGTCACTGCCAGCACAAATCCCATCAGTGTATATGCGAAGTTGGGATTTTTTGCCCCAATATACATCCCTTTACATTTGCTCACATTGAATCTCATTTGCCGTTTTAATGCCCATTCCTCCAGTTTGAAGAGATACTTTTGGAGCTCTTCACAGTCTGATTTTGTTTTATCCACCCTAAATAATTTGGTGTCATCTGCAAACTTGGCCACCTCGCTGTTCACTCCCAACTCCAGGTCATTGATGAACAGGTTGAAAAGCACCGGTCCCAACAGAGATCTCTGAGGGACCCCACTGCTCACATCCCTCCATTGTGAGAACTGACCACTGATACCTACTCTCTGCTTCCTATTTTTCAGCTCTCAATCCATAAGAGGACTTGTCCTCTTATCCCATGACTATGAAGTTTGCTTAGCAGTCTTTGGTGGGGGACTTTGTCAAAAGCCTTTTGGAAATCCAAATACATAATGTCTACAGGTTCATTCCTGTCCGCATGCTTACTGACACTTTCAAAACACTCTAAAAGGTTAGTGAGACAGGACCTACCTTTACAGAAGCCTTGTAGGGTTTTGCTCAGCAGGGCTTGCCCTTCTATATGCTTGACAATTCTATCTTTAATAATGCTTTCCATCAATTTACCTGGACCAGACGTTAATCTAACTTGCCTGTAATTTCCTGGGTACCCCCTGGAACCTTGATTATAAATGGGTGTTACATTGGCCATTCTCCAGTTCTCTGGTACAGAGGCTGATCTAAGGGATCTAAGTTCCTACTGATTCATGGCAATTCTCAGAAGTATTGCATAGTGGTTCTAATTATAGAGCTGAAGTCATTAGCATGATACTGCAAACAGGGGAAAGGGGTTTCTGCACAACAAGCCAGAAGAAGGTAAGAAACTTAAACTCTTGTTGAAATCATCGCCTGTAGGAGTGGCACAAAAGGAAATTCACATCAGGCCTTTTGGCTATGTGGGTGTTTCTCAGAATAAGCAATGAAAACCAACTTTTCAAACATCCCTTTAACAATGTGCATTGCACAGGATGCCGCGGTAACTGTTGGGCTGCAAGTCTCTACTTGTACCACAAACAGCTCCAGGTGAGGGCAGGATCCAGCTGCAGTGTTTAGATTACTTAATACAGTTGCTACACCCCCGACTAAAATCCTTCATCTCTGGATTACCTCAGCTTCATCAATACTTGCAATGCTGGAGATGTATTATGTTTCAAAAACAGCTACCAAAGGTGGCAGAAACAACTATCTAAGAAATACATCATAACCGCTCTAAAGACTACCAAACACCAGCTGTAACCACATGGGGAGGAGGCCATCTGTCATCTCCAGCCAGGTCATAAGGCCATTATGCCTGCTCTTTTTTCCTGGATTGTATTATAGGGCAGTGACTGTGGTAGTGCTGAACCTACTGCGTGACTGGAGGTTACGGTCAAAGCCACTGTGGTAAATTGTTATGCATCTCCTACCTAACTATGAGTCATCTGCTTCTTCACATGTACACAAGCAATTCCCTAACTGACCAAAATCAAGTGTCTGCAATCTTCCATCAAGGTCATTCTGTATTTTTTTGCCTGTGTCAGACAGGCTTGGTGGTTCTTGATCACATCTGTTGCATCTTCTTCTTTAAACACGCACAGAATGCTGACGCCTACCATTTTGGAAAACGGCAAAAAAAATAGTCCTTTACAATTAATGTGACTGGGATGACTCAATACATATTTAGAGGGATTCAGAGCTGGTGCTGCTGAAAGAGCACAAATGAATGCTTAGAACTGCCAGGCAGCTGATCTGTGGCCTAGTAGAAGAACAGTGGGGATTCAGGCAGGCTAGCTGCTGGGGCACTGTCGAGTGACTGGTGATTGGTCAGCAGCCGTGCCGCCGTTCTCTGACAGTGCAATCCTAAGGAGAGTTAAAGGTAAAGGTAGTCCCCTGTGCAAGCACCTGGTCATTCCTGACCCCTGGGGTGACGTCACATCCCGATGTTTACTAGGCAGACTTTGTTTATGGGGTGGTTTGCCGTTGCTTTCCCCAGTCCTCTACACTTTACCCCCAGCAAGCTGGGTACTCATTTTACCGACCTCGGAAGGATGGAAGGCTGAGTCAACCTTGAGCAGGCTACCTGAAACCAACTTCCGTCGGGATCAAATTCAGGTCGTGAGCAGAGCTTTTGACTGCAGTACTGCAGTTTACCATTCTGCGCCATGGGGAGAGTTGTGTGTGTGTGTAAAGTAATGTCAAGTCGCAGCCGACTTATGGCGACCCCCTTTTGGGGTTTTCATGGCAAGAGACTAACAGAGGTGGTTTGCCAGTGCCTTCCTCTGCACAGCAACCCTGGTATTCCTTGTTGGTCTCCCATCCAAATACCAACCAGGAGAGTTATATCCTTCTAAATCCATGAAAGAAATGTGCAGCTCTGTTCAAGATTACATTCTGAATGCCAGCTCATTAAGGCACAGAAAGCAAGAACAGAAAAGAAATTGCTATAGGCTGGGATTGATTTGAGCAGGGTTTGGATATTTGGGGAAAATAAATAAATGTGGAAATGTTTGGACACCTGATCCTACCTTTGCTATGAACTCAGACTGAGGTTTTGTTGGAAGTCGCCTATCTATATTTGTCTAGTGTTCTGTTTATAGTAGCTGTCAGCCAGCTGCCTCAAGGGAACTCAAAATATGGCATGAAGGCCATAGACCAGCATCAGGTATTCAGAGGCATGTTGCCTCTGAACGTGGAGGTTCCAATGTGCTTCAATGCTGATAGGAAGGGCTTTCATGGGAAGAGCTGAGAGTAGGGTTGCCAACCTCCAGGTACTAGCTGGAGATCTCCTGCTATTACAACTGATCTCCAGCCGATAGAGATCAGTTCACCTGGAAAAAATGGCTGCTTTGGCAATTGGACTCTATGGCATTGAAGTCCCTCCCCTTCCCAAACCCCACCCTCCTCAGGCTCCTCCCCAAAAACCTGCCTCCAGGGTGAAGAGGGACCTGGCAACCCTAGCTGAGAGGGTAGAGGGGATGTGGATAGGCTGGGGAACCAAGGAAAGTGATGGGATTGGCTTGGCAGTTTGATGGCTTTCCTAGCAGAGAATTTTATGAAGCTTAATTTGTTTTACATCAGTAAACTAGATTGTTTAAGTGATAGGATAAAAATTAGCCCAGGAAATTTAAAATTTTCAAATCCTAATACTTAACCTCTTAAGGAAGAATCAAACAGGCTTACAGTCTCCTTCCCTTCCCCTCCCCACAACAGACACCCTGTGAGGTAGGTGGGGCTGAAAGAATTCTAAAAGAACTGTGACCAGCCCAAGGTCACCCAGCTGGCTTCATGTGGAGGAGTGAGGAATCAAACCTGGTTCTCCAGATTAGAGTCCACTGCTCCTAACCACTGGTCTTAACCACTACACCACACTGGCTTTCCCCCCCAGATATTCCTTCTTTAGGCAACTGTGTATTCTATTTGACATCAGCCATCTTCAGATTAATTTGCTATGAATATAAATGTTATATAAGGTTAGCAAGGCCAAGTACAACTGGACCTTTACATACATAAGTGCTATCGAGTGGCAGGCCACCTTATGACCACCCCATCAAGGGGCTTTGGAGGCAAGTGAGAAGCTGCGGTGGAACGCCATTGCCTTCTTCTGCAGAGTCTTCCTGCTTAGCTTCCAAGATCAGACAAGACTGGGCTATATCATGCCACCTTCCCTCCCAACTGGACCTTCACTTCCTCATTTTGTTGGGGTAAAATGATTGTTGCTTTGTCACATACATGATTTGTTTAAAGGTAAGCATATGACATCAGGAATGGGTAATACTGGGGTACATTCATTCTAGTTAAGTATCACTGCAAAACTAATCTGAATTCACATTTCACTGCTGGCACAAATTGTTTGTATTTTACAAACAAACTGTGATTGCTATGTTACCTGGACTTGTTTCATTTGAAGTGAAAAGCGCGTTTTCCTTTCTGTGGGCTGCTGTGAGCCCCTGGCTGCCCAACGATAAGCAATATGACTGGAACTAAGCCCACAGTCAGTGTCTATAATAAACTTTTTAAATTTGCACTTCCAACTGTCAACTCTTGCACTCATACCACTGGAGAATATAAATTGCACTTTTCTTTACTATTTATTTATGTTGCTTGATTCAAGACAATATAGGAAGAATAACAGCTGGAATCAAAGCATGCAGAAAATCTTCCAGCTCCAGCTCGTCTCCTGTGAAATTTCAGACAAATTTCAGATAAAAGAAAGCTTTAGAAATAAGCTGCCTTCTCTATGTGCTGATTGGAGTTGATGTACAAAGTGTGTGGCTGTTTTTCCCCCTAGGTTCAACAGGCTTATCAACACCCAGACATCAGTTTTGCGCAGAGAACCCATGTGCAAAAAGTCTTCTTGAGCTGTTTCCGCAAGGTTCACTTTTGACAGTGAGCACAGGAAGCCCTGTTTAGTGAATGACAAGGCAGAAAGAGGAGCCTCCCCAGCCATAAGGACCTAATCAGTCAGGAGCACACAGACTTGCTGCGGAAAGCTAGGGATGTGAAAAGGAAAAGTGAGATGCTAGCTGGGCAGGCGCAGACTATACGAAAAGATGTTCACCGTAAGAGTGGCTAGATGTATGGCACAATGGATGTGGTGGTGAGAGAACTGTGTGAGCCATGAAATCTGCCGTTCGTCTTGTTATGAAGACCTGGAGTGCTGGAATTCTGCTCGCTGTCACACTGATCATGGTACCAGTTGGTAAGTGCACCATTGACCTGGTGTTCACATGATGTCATTTTCTGGTAATCTCTGTGACTTTCTCTATTATCTGTGTTGAAGGATGTACTCTGTTGCAAAGAATCATTGGCTTGATGTTCACCATCTGCTTGTCACATTTGGACCCATGGGGATATATGTATGTAGCAAACCCAAAATTTCGTTATCAGTTGAAACTTGGCCTATCTCTAAATTTTTGTTACAACAGAAGTTGTTCTATTTATCTATTTGTTTACTTACTTGCTTCATGTATACCCCATCCTTCTCCCCATTGGGGACCCAAAGCATAATTCTCCTCTCCTCCATTTTATCCTGAAAAAAACCCTGTTAGGTAGGTTAGGCTGAGAGTGTGTGACTGGCTCAAGGTCACCCAGTAACCTTCCAGGGAAGAGTGGGGATTCAAATTTGAGTATCCCAGATTGTTGTCTGA
This sequence comes from Euleptes europaea, assembly GCF_029931775.1. Taxonomy (NCBI): domain Eukaryota; kingdom Metazoa; phylum Chordata; class Lepidosauria; order Squamata; family Sphaerodactylidae; genus Euleptes; species Euleptes europaea. The sequence goes on from NC_079323.1 coordinate 32,095,580, forward strand.
CACTGTAAACCATGGGTCCTCAACCTTTCTGAGCCTGCAGGCAACTTTGGACTTTTGAGAGAGGGTAGTGAATACCACCCCAAAATGGCTGCTGCAAGAGGAGGAGGCAAACCCAAAATGGCTACCACACAAGGCAGAGCCAAATGGAATACCTCCCTCCTAACACTATCTGGGAAGAAGGAAAGCCTGAAGGAGCAATGGAACCATTCACTGACTAAGGAAAGCCCAGGTGTGTACAAAGCATCCTGATCCTTCAATGGCTGCCTGTTATTGCAGCTGTGGAAAATACTTTATTTTGAATGAAGGCAACCAATAACAAGGCAGGCCTTGCAAAGGCCCCGCCTACTTTCTGAAAAGCTCATTGGGGACCAAGAGAAGTACTGGCGGGCGCCATGGTGCCCATGGGTGTCATGTTGGAAAACCTTGGCATACTACAAGAACAATGGGATTTTTTTTAAAGCACATCATTTATTTGTGGTTGATTTATATGCTTTGTGACTGATGTAACTGTCCAGAGTATGTTTTCTGTTAACTGAAGGCATTTCCATCAGTGGAACAGAACTTTACTGTTATCTGTGTTCCTGCTACAGCCCTCTGCTCTCCTCCATTTTGGGGAGCTGAAATGGGCAGCTGTGGGAACAGGTACGCAGAAAAGTTCTGTTATGTTGATGGAAGTGCCTTTTGTTAAGAGAAACTAGATTTTTGATCCAATCCTATGTGAAAATGGACTTCTAAATAGGGTTGCCAGGGCCCTCTTCTCAACCGGCGGGAGATTTTGGGGGCGGAGCCTGAAGAGGGCGGGGTTTGGGGAGGGGAGGGACTTCAATGCCATAGGGTTCAATTGCCAAAGCAGCCATTTTTCGCCAGGTGATCTGATCTCTATCAGCTGGAGATCAGATGAATTAGCAGGTGATCTCCTGCTACTACCTGGCAGTTGGCAACCCTACTTCTAAACCAAACATCAATCTCTGGAACTGGTCAGCGTAGACAGTATAGAACTCTACACCTACGTAACAAAAGCTGGTTTTATCCTTCCAACTTGATTTTATTTGTTGGGCCTGTGAGAAAATGGCCCCATAGTTGGCTCCGCTGAACCAGGGGAATGGGGATGTTACAAGTTTCTAGACATCAATTAAAAGTTCACCTCTCCAGGCTTATTCTACTGCACAGTGACCCAGGGAATTATGGTCAAGTGCTCCGGAGAGATGCAGCCTCTCCCTCTTTTCAGAAAAAGATTCTCTGAGAACATCCCACAGAACGGGTATTAAATCTGCAGAAGGGCGGATCTAACAAAAGAAATGTTGCATCTCATATGCACAACTAAGCTTTAGATATTTGAAACGTGTTCTGGAAGTTGCAAAACATGCTGACTTCTGCCAAACAAAAGATTTTTTTTGGTGAAATATTTGACTATTCTGAGATACGTTGGAATTTGGCTTGGAGCATTGAAGACATCCCAAATATGCTTGTGCGAGTTTTTTTTCCTTTTCAAAATTGTCATAGGATACTAAGATCTGGTTCCACTTTCATGAGCAACATAGACATCTAATAATTCCTATCAATGTAATGTGACGTTAAAGTTATAGTAAACTGTACAGTTTCTAGAAAAGAAATGTCTGTGGAAGATGGTTGGGACCTTCTGGAGAACATGCATATACATAGTAGGTCTCATTAACACATTTTGATAACTATCAGACACATGAACCTGTGTCTTACTTGCCTGATCAATTTTTTTCCAGCTTTTAATTTAGAAAAGAATAGAAAGGTATTTGGAATATATAAATATGAGACAGGATGAGACCAATTTTACAGTGTTGTATCATGACTCCTTTTAGGGTCATTCCCAGCAACAGGCTCCATTCGGAACAACTCTGTACAGTATCTTCTTGTCAACAACTCAGCTAGCACAATGATGGTGACCAAGACTACATCTCAGCTGGCAGAAGGTAATGTTGGCTACCGTCTCAACTTCATTAATACTGCAGCACAGATTATAATACCATTTTACATCCACGTGGTTTCTTTCATTTTATAACAAAAATGGCTTGATCAACAGGTCAAGTAAAGCCCATGGTTCATATACATAAACAAGTTTAAAAAGTTACAATGTCTAATCTATAGACATGAATTTTAGATCACAGCTTGCATGATAGATTCAGAAAAATAAATGCAGAATGAATTTCCCCTTCATAATTTCAGAGAGAATCAGTTGATTCATAAGCATAAGCACTGAATTCCGGTTTTCACATACTGTCTCTTTTACATCCCAATTCTGCAGCCATTAGATCCTTTATCCTTTGTGGGCTCTCTTAAAACAGGAGTTATGCCTAATGTGTATACGGGTAGTGGCTTGCTTTTTTTTTTTATACAAGGGGTAGCCAATATGTGCCCGCAGCGCTCAAAGGTTTTAATGTTCCCATCCCAATATGGATCAATGTTTTCAATCAAGCAATTGAGATCCTTCAATCTTCCTTTTTATGTAGGATTCTTGGAATCCCAATCTGTACTGAAACCAAAGCATGACTGCTAACAATCAAATTCTGGCCGCATTTACTTTTTAGCCCTGATTCCACTAGTTTTACCTATTTGATGCTCAATGAATATCAGTCTTCCAAATGGTGAGACCATATTGAACAAAAAATCTAAACTTTAGGAATCTCTCTAGGCTTGCTTGCACTGGCTTCTGAAGCACCTGCATATAAAATCATAAAATGCCGAACCCTAGATATAGAACTCCAAGAACTTAATTGTGCAGCCAGGAAAACCTGTTCCCCGTTATATCTGGGGATTTCACCATCCTTGGCAGGCCCACATTCTATTCCTATCACCTGACTAGCCCACAGCAACGTAGAGCCTTCGGGCTTGCAAGGTTGAATGTTCTACCCTCAGCTGAGCTATTAGGGAGGTTTCAGAAAACCACATACATAAATAGACTCTGCCCTTGCAGACTGAGATGTGTAGAATCATTACAGCATGTTTTTCTGTATTGCCCTTTTTACGCTGACATTTCAGCCAAACCCACTCTTAGTTCATTAGAATGGAACTTCGGGGGCTTCCGGGTCGGGCGACCCCCCCGTCACAAGCGCGGAGCTCCCGCGCTCCTGCCGTTCGCTGCCGACGGGCTAAAAATAGCCCTGGGAAGAGCCGGCAAGCGGCACCCCTCGGGGCAAGAGGGGATGCAGTCCTGGGTGCCGGTGGTGGTCTTGCCAGGGGAGCGATAACCGCCGAGAAATCGGCGGCGGTCGCTCTGGCGGATTTCACCGAAGAGCCGGCGCCATCTTAAAGAAGACGGCAGGAGAGAGCGAGGTGGGACCCGATTTTGTTTTTCTTTGAAATATAAATAAAGATTCTCTGTTTGGACTTTAAAATCACTAATTTGGGGTGTGTGGCAATTTTTCTTTTGTGAAGGACAATTTTTGAACCATCTATAATTCAGTTACGCTCTGGTTTTGTGATTTTTGGCTTTTTGCCAGTTGAGTGACGCACTCAAAAAGTTTTCTCTTTAAAGCCAAGAGTACTCAGAAATAAAAAAGAGAACAATTAAGTGATATGGCATAGAATTTTTTCCTATTGCTCACAGTGATTGTTCTCTCCATATGTTTTACCTGAATGAAATGATATAAAAGAAATTTTTTGCCCCCCCCCCTATTTTCCCTTGGATTACAACTTTCTAACTTCAGTCTTTTTGGCTCACCAATGGGTGAGAAAGAGAAACACACCAAGGACATTTTAAAGGATACAAAGTTGGTGGTACAGCCTCCTATCAGACGCTCCTCTGTGACCCAAATAACTCAAACAACCAAACAGATAACTTCTCCAATAGCAACAACATCCATTGCTGCTAAGATGCCTTTAAAAACCAAACCAGAAACTAAACCTGAAGTGACTCTGGCTTCTGTTTTTGAACTCTTAACTAAGACTCATCAGGATGTGACAGAAATGAAACAGGAGCTATCTCAGAATACAGCTACTATAGCTCAGAATTCAGCTGCAATAGCTTCCTTGCAGGACACTATTTCATCTTTGGCTGTCAGGCAAGACAGGGTAGAAACCAAGTTAAAAAAAAATTCACAAGAAACCAAAGAAACTAAGAAGAAGGTGGATACCCTGGAGATGTCAATAACATCTGTAGCTGACAGACAAGAGACCCAAAATGATCAGATGGCAATGATGGAACTCAAGATAAAAGAATCTTCCCTACGTATTCGTGGATTGCGAGAGAAAATTGAGGATCGGGACTTGCGAAGATATCTGATGGTTCTCTTGGCAGACTTTTTGCAAGAATCTGAAGAGGTCATTGCAGGGATGATTGTGACAGCCTACAGAATAAATTCAGCATATGCAACCAGGAATAAAGTACCGAGGGACTGCCTGGTTCAACTTTTTTCTAGAAGCCACAGAGACTTAATACTTAATACTCATTACAAAACACCATTGAAAGTTGGAGATGAGTCACTGAGGCTGATGAAAGAAATACCTGCAAGATTGCTGAGGAAGAGGAAGGATTTTATGGAGATTGCCCAGCGTTTGAGACTCAGTGGAATTCAATACAGATGGGAATACCCGCAGGGGGTCTCTTTTATCTTTAAGGCGAAAAGGTTCAAGTTCACGGAAGTGGATAAGGCAGACCAGTTTTTAAGAAGATATGATGCAGAACTGGTTAAGCCTCTCAAGCCAGCTAAATAAGCTCCAACTAGAGAGTCTACAGAAGAAGAAAAGGCATCTGAAGCTTCTGGTGGTGGAGATTTGCCAGTAGTTTCATCAGAGGACTCTCCAAATGAGGAACCTGAAGACTGAAGATTGAATGGATATGGGGGGTAGAGGGGGGTTGCAGCAACAGGAGTTAAAAATGTACTTATTGTGGATTTAATGGAATTTAATTAAAAATTTGATATGTTACAGGTCATATCTTGGAATGTTAATGGAATGAACTCTCCCAACAAAAGGAGGAAAATTTTTCTTCATTTAAGAAAATTTAATGCTAACATTATCTGCTTACAGGAAACGCATATACTCCCTAAGGATGTTTTCAGGTTGGAACATGCTAGGTTGGGTACTTTATTTACGGCTTGTAATAGTAGTAAAAAGACTAATGGAATAGCTATGTATATACCTGTTTCATTACAACCAAAAGTTATTTTTCAAGATATAGAGGGAAGAGTTTTGCTGTTGGAGGTAACAATTGGTTACCAAAAGGTATTGCTTGTGGGAATATATGCACCTAACACAAATCAAAAGGTATTTTATGAGAACTTAGCATTATTATTAGCTGAATATGCTACAGAAAAAATGATATGGATGGGGGACTTTAATGGAGTTAAGGTACCTAAGGTTGATAGATCTGGGAAAAAGAAAAAAGTTAGCAATGAAGGAAAGTTACCAGGGATTTTTGATGTTCTTACAGATCAGTGGGATATGTTTGATGTCTGGAGGTTGACACATGGTAATATGAAGCAATATACTTTTTTTTCACAGAGACATCTCACGTGTTCCAGGATAGACATGATATGGATGTCAGAGGGTCTGGTACAGAATTTAGAAAATTGTGAGATTTTACCTAGGGTGTTGTCAGACCACAACGCGGTATCAGCTAAAATTGAAATGGGAAATAGAGGTTATAAACCCTGGAGAATTAATGATTTTCTATTAAATAATAAAAAAATTGTAGACAAATTGAAAACTGAAATATTAAATTACTTTAAAGAAAATATGGATAAAGGTACCAGTGAAGACATAGTTTGGGACGCTGGCAAAGCAGTAATTAGGGGATTTTTAATTCAACAAAATACAAGATATTATAGGGATAGGGAGACTAAGAAAAAATGCATATTAGATGAAATAAAGCAGGCGGAGAGATATTTAAATAGACTGCAAGACAAAGGGGCTAAATTAGAACAACAAAATAAGATTAGAAATTGTCAACATCGATATGAATTTTTACTTGCTGAAGAAATTGAACGAAAAGTTATGTATACTAAACAAAGATTTTTTGAACATGCTAATAAACCAGGTAAAATGTTAGCTTGGCAAATTAAACAGAAAGATAAAAAATTACCAATAACTCAAATAAGAAGGGAGGGCAAGATAACAAGAGCTAAGGAGAAGATAGTAGATACATTTGTGAAATTTTATACAGATTTATATAAAAAAAAGTCAGTTTCAGAGGTAGAAATGGAAGTTTATCTTGCTAAATGGGATTGGCGAAAAATAACGCAAGAAAATAAAGAATTTTTAGATTCTCCAATAATCATGGACGAATTGGAGCAGGCTATAAAAAAAAGTAAGCTGAATAAATCTCCTGGACCAGATGGTTTTACAGCATATTATTATAAAACATTTAGAGAGCAATTAATCCCCTATCTTTTGGAAGTTATGAATTTAGGGATGACAAAAGGTATTATCCCTCAGACCTGGAAACAGGCAAATATAGCCTTAATACCAAAGGTGAATTCGGATACATTGGAAGTTAAAAACTACAGACCGATTTCATTGCTAAATATTGATTACAAACTATTTGTAGCAATTTTAGCTACTAGATTAAAAGGAGTACTGAACCAATTAATACATGATGATCAAGCTGGATTTCTACCAGGAAGACTGATTAGTCAAAATGTTAGGGTGGTAATTGATCTTTTAGAATATGCGGAACAAGACACAACACCAATAGCTTTTATATTTTTGGATGCCGAAAAAGCTTTTGATAATGTTAATTGGCAGTTTATGATTAAGGTATTAGAATATATGGGTTTTGGTGATAGTTTTAAAACTGCCATAAAAAGTATATATACATATCAAACAGCTAATTTGATTGTGAATGGGTCTTTATCACCAAAGATTGAAATTCAAAGGGGAACGAGACAGGGTTGTCCTCTTTCCCCTTTACTTTTTATTTTAGTATTAGAGGTATTACTGGATAATCTTAGAAAATTTAATGATGTAGTAGCGGTAAGAATAGGGAGAAATCATTACAAACTTAAAGCTTATGCGGATGATTTAGTATGTTTTTTGATTGATCCGATTGAACAGTTTGACAGATGGAATAAAATATTGGAGGTTTATGGAAAGATTTCAGGTTTTAAAATTAATAAGGCAAAAACAAAAATTTTGGTTAAAAATATGACTCTTTCACAGCAACAAACATTGATCAAAAAGTCGGGACTCAATATTGAACATAAAGTTAAATATTTAGGTATATGGTTATCGAATAATAACCTTAATTTATTTCAGGACAACTATGTGAAACAATGGCAACAAATAAAAAAAGATCTGATAAGTTGGGAAAAGGTCCCTTTATCACTTTGGTGAAGAATATCAGTAATTAAAATGATGTTACTGCCTAAGATGCTTTTTCTGTTTCAAAATTTACCAATAGTGACAGGGGTACAGATATTTGAGGAATGGAAAAAAGATATTTTGAGATTCCTTTGGGGTAAAGAGAGACATAGGATTGCATATAATAATTTAATAGAATTAAGGGAGACGGGAGGATTGGGATTACCAGATTTAAAAATGTATTACCAAGCGGCATGTTTCACCTGGATTAAAGATTGGATTCTCTTGGAGAATCCTAAGTTATTAGAATTAGAAGGATATAAACTACGATTCGGGTGGCATGCTTATTTATGGTATGAGAAACAGAAAGTGAATAAGGAATTTAATTCTAATATTATCAGGAAAAACTTATTACAAGTATGGAATAAATATAAAGATGCTTTAGAAAGTAAAACTCCCGGTTGGATAAATCCTATAGAAGCTTTTATGCGAAGAGGTGCACATCTAAATTTGGACTGTGATATCTATAGAGAATTGATAGAATATAGAGATGGGACATGGATATTGAAAACGCGTGAAGAACTTCAACTAAAAGACTGGTTTATGTATTATAAACTAAATGATGTTTTTATTAAAGATAATAGATTGGGATTTAATCATACTAAATCTAACTTTGAGATAGTATTATTGAAAGGTAATAAAGGATTGATTGGTAGGATTTATAAAATACTTATAGAATTGAACTTAGAACAAGAAAGGATCAAACCAGTCATGTTGAAATGGATGAGAGATTTAGGATATAATATTGATTTGGAAATTTGGGAAAAGCTTTGGAAAAATGAATTTAGGTTTACTATTTCGAATGAAATAAGAGAAAATTTATATAAAATGTTTTATAGATGGTATATAACCCCGGTTTTATTAAGTAAAATGAAAAAAGATGACAAAGCGTTATGTTGGAAATGTGGTACTGATATAGGCACGTTTATGCATAGTTGGTGGTTTTGTAAAAAAAATAGGAGATTTTGGCAATTAGTTATGAATGAAACTAATAATCTTATTAAAGTAAAAATTAAGCGAGATCCCGCTTTTTGTTTATTGGGCATTCCAAATAGAGAATTGGATAAAGGTGATAGAGTCATATGTCAATATAGTTTCGCAGCAGCTAGGATTATAATTGCAAAAAAGTGGAAGCAAACGATTAAACCTTCAATTAGAGAATGGAGAGAAAAATTATGGTTGTATATGCGGATGGCCAAAATTACAGTATCCTTACATGGTAAAGATAGGGAGGAATTTAAAATTATGTGGTCAAAGGCCGCTGCATACTGGGATAAATCGGCAAAAACGGATTTTAAAAATATAGTTAACGAATTATAGTATAATGTGATTTTAATTAATGTATAACAATGTGATTTTTTTTTTATTAGTCAACACACCCCATCGGAAGTCCATTGGTGATGGGCACTGTGGTGGGTGGTGGATTTTTGAAGTAGGGCGTAATATATATCCTTATATGTATAACAAATTATGTATAACAATATATGTAGAACAATATTAACAATATATGTTTTTATATGAACAGTGTAATAACAGAACTGTACGCTCTATGTATTTTTATTTTTATTTTATTATTATTATGTATATTTTTTTCTTTTTTTTCTTTCTTTTTCTTTTTTTGGATTTATTATAAAAATCAATAAAAAAATTATAAAAAAAAAAAAAGAATGGAACTTCGGGCAAGTGCAAGGTACAACCTTTTCTTTCTGGACAAAATCTTGCCACAATAGACAGGGTAGCAAAATTTTTGCAACTAGCTATGAGGCTCTGAGAATTTAAATCTTGACTTTGTTTAGTCCTAGTTTTTGTGTTCTATAGTCTTTGTACTTATTGTGAACATATGCCAATAAATGTGTTGTTGTTGTTTTTGTTAAGTAACGCTACCCTGTCCTAATTAAACAGCATTTAGGAAGTCCATAGTATAGGAAAGAAGGACTTTTTAAAAAACCTTTTCTTTTTTCCCTTGCTCTGCCTGAAAGACTTGAACAAAACATGTATACTCTTTTTATTCATTTATTAAATTTTCTTAAGTATTTTATTCATCTATTTATTTTGATTTCTATCCTGCCGTCAATCCCTGGCCAAGGCTGGTCTCAGGGAAGGTAACAACAAGTTAACAGCATAACCGCCTAAGGCGTACATCAGAACTGCAGCAGCCAGTTGTGGGGATAAATACAGTGGGATATTATCTTTCTTTGTGAGCCAGTTTGGCTTTTAGCAGGGAATGTTTGGGGGTCCAGGACTAGGAATTCGGCACAAACCCAGTTACATCGTTAACACCTTCTGATGATGTTTTTCTTTCTCTGTCTTCTGTACAGAAAAATCTAACGTAACTGCGATGGTTGGTACATCGTTCATACTGAAGAATCCTTGGGAAACGGAAAGGCAAAAAACCTTGCTAACAGTATGGAATGTGAAATTTATAAATGAGACATGTTATTTATCCTACATGAGTAGCAAAAATCTATCTGATACAAACTGCACTGAGAATATTAAGTGGTTATCTAGACCAGAAAAAGAACAAGCTCTTCTTATAAAGTCAGTGCAGATTTTCAACGAAGGATTTTATAAGTGTTCTAGTTCAATCAATGAGGGCACTTTCATCCGCGAATATGCTCTAACCGTGTTAGGTAAGCAACATCTTGTGCTATTCTTTTCCTGTAAACCATCATCTAATACTTCTACAAATATATCCAGTTCTGCTGCTACTATTCCATATCTATTAATGTTTTCTAGGTAGTATGTAAAAGAGAGAAGTGACGTGGTACTCCCAGCTCACAGAGGGCATTTTCACACATGAGGTTTAAAACAGCTCTTGCTTCAAAATGGTTTTAAATGGAAATGTAAAGCCGACATTGGCCAGAATGTTAATTCTCATTACAAATGTCTCTCCTTGGCTTTCTCTTCCACATGAATAATGAGAGAAAGAAAGAGACCCTGTGAGAGACAGACCCAACATGTGTTGCTTTATGTATAAGCTTTAGGGTTTCCAGCCTCCAGGTACTAGCTGGAAATCTTCTGCTCTCCAGCCAATAGAGATCAGTTCACCTGGAGAAAATGCCACTTTGGCAATTGGACTCTATGGCTCTGAAGTCCCTCCCCTCCCCAAACCCCGCCCTCCTCAGGCTCTGCCCCAAAAACCTCCCGCCGGTGGCGAAGAGGGACCTGGCAACCCTAATAAGCCTGCTTCCTAATAGGAAGTACAAAGGTGAAAGGGCTTGGAAGAACACAACTCAGCATACAGTAGCGGAGTGTAACTAGTAATATAAAATGTGGGAGAGATGTCCATGGTGGTCCAGAAAAATGCTTTGTTTGGGGGGAGGGGACACAGTGTTTTCAATAGGAGTTAATGTTATAGCATAAAAGCGGAAGATAATTTGACTCAATAAATTCTCAATATTGTGTGTGTGTAAAGTGCCATCAAGTCGCAGCCAACTTATGGCAACTCGGGAGGGGTTTCAAGGCAAGAGACTAACAGAGGTGGTTTGCTATTGTCTTCCTCTGCATAACAACCCTGATATTCCTTGGTGGTCTCCCATCTAAATACAAACCAGGACTGACTCTACTTAGTTTCTGAAATCTGACGAAAAGAGGCTAGCCTGGGCCATCCACATTGGGGGGCTCTCAGTATTAGCCTCAGGGGAAATTAATGATGATTGTTGTTCAAACTTTTTCTGGATGAATGAAATTCATGGACAGAGAAGGGATAAGCATGGCTCAATGATAAGTATGGAAGAATGCATAATGCTGGGCAGGGGGAGAAAAATATTTGGGACTGATTGTAGATAATATGTCAGAGCAGACACAGAGAGAAGAAGGTCAGGGAAGAAAGAATACTTCTTGGTATTTAGTAAAATAAATGCTTTTCCTAGATTCACTATGAAGCACTTTAGAGAAAGCTCAGTTGGATCACTGAAATGTGCTTCCAATATACTTTCAAAATTCACAGTACATATGGTAGCATCCCCATTTAAGCAGCATGCACCTGGGTGGATTTCCTCTCTTCCCCAAATCATGCCCACTAGAATTGCAAAATGTTTGATAGAAAGGAAATATCTATGCTGATGTTGGTTTTTATAATCTTTCTTGGGAATGCTTTCAAAGAGTGACACCAAAGAGAATTGTTCAGCAGTGCTATTCATTGGGACCACAAGAAGGCACCTTCTGTGGATAAAAACTTTTCCACCGAGCTGACAACTTTTAAAAATAGCACTTAGGTGTCTGGAAAGTCCTTGCTAAGGGAAGCAGGTACTGCTAGGATTGGGACCTGTCCTGTACTCTTCGGTTCACAGGCATTACTTTCTTCTTGTCAAATGGGCTTGTAGAAACCACAGTGCAGCTAGAAGTTGTTGTGTGGAGTGGCACAACCATCCACTCTGCTTTCTGAATGAATGTTGTGAACACTTAACCTGGTAAGTTTCATAGTTCAAGGAATAGTGGATGATTCAGGGCTTGAAACTACTCACTCTGCATTTTCAAAATGCTCGCAGGGGTGGAAACGTGTTTGCTATGGAAATGGCTTTACTCATCAGGTAAGCAGCACTTCTGTTCAAAACCCTTTCCATGATCTCACCATAGATATAAACAATATGGGCCCTTTATGCATGGGAGGTTTTGCCACTCTGTAGATGCACATTTTCCCCATCTGAGTTCTCAAAACTCAAAAATAAGCCCCCGTGCAGAGTTTTGAGAATTTGGATGGGGAAAATGTGCATCTACAGAGCAGCAAATCCAAGGCAAAACCTCCCATGCATAAATGGCCATGGTTGTATCCCTTTTAACTTTACCTAGCTATGCTTTCCTAGAGCAGATCTCATCCTATTACGCTTGGTAAATTGAGCTGACTCTTTCTGCCATTTGCCTTCAGTGCCTCCTCAGGTGCGCCTGACCTATGGCTACAATGGAACCGCTGTGTGTATGGCAGCTGCAGGAAAACCAGCTGCCCAGATCTCATGGGGCCTTAAAGGGGATTTTAGCACTGTGATTAAAACTTTGCCTAATGGCACAAAGACTATCATAAGCACATATAATATCACCAGTGCTGAAGAGAATATCTTAACTTGCTACGTTTCCCATCCAGCTTGGAACAACTCCCGAGTCTTAAGTCTCCCCTCAGGTAACATTATGGCTCTTATCTCTATGTTTGGTTGTAATTTCTACTTTTTGGAATTCTCTTCTGAGAGTTCTCAGAACAGTCCCCAGTTTGTACACGTTCTGCTGTCAGCTGAAGTCTTTCCTTTTTCCGTACGTCTTGATAACTTCCTTCATTTTATGCTGCTTCATCATCTTCTTCATTATACCCCCCCACTTGTTTGTCTTTATTTTTAGGTTCTTTATTGATGTTTTTTTCCCTTTTTTATGTGTTTGCTTTATATCAATGTCCACCATTTTTAGTTTAAATGGCAACCCCTAAGTTTTAGAAATATATGAGTTATGCAAATACAGACTTTCTAACTGCCCATGATACTGTGTATCCTTCCCTGTCATGCTATTTTATCAGTTGTTTCGGAGATGGTCTGACTCTAGTTGTTTTAGTTATGCTGCAGCTTTCTCTTCATGGTCTTGGTATCATTGACTGCATTCTTTGATGTTTGATGATTCTACTTATTTTAATTGTTGATTGTAAGTATTGATTCTGCGTTGTGAGCTTCCTTAGCAACTTGTGTGTGCAGGAAGTAGTTAACTGTCCGTATCTCATTTAAACTTCACAGCTAAAGTGCATACATTAAAATCTTATGAGTCTCGTGGACAACCTGGGGATTAAGGATTAGCCCAGATTCCTGTTCAGCACCATGAGCTCCAGTTGCTTTTACAGCTAGAAGGAAAATTCTACCCCCAGTGTAAAATATCGAAATGGTTTGGAAACAAAATAGAAAGAAAAACCATTTTAAACTTTTCTTTTTTATCATGTTTGGCTCAGAGATTTGGCTCACCGTAGCACAGCTTGCCATTTCAACTCTACTGAGTCTATAACTTTTAACTACTGTTGACTGAGTTATTGAATAAACTTATCTGATCTCTCCTAATTAATATTTCTGGCTTTTTGCAAATCTTCAGGCAGAAATGGCAAAAAATGGAAGGATTCTAAAGGCCCCCTTCTGTATTCCATCCTCGCTGTTCCGGGAGCTATTCTGATTTTGCTTCTCATCTACCTCGTCAGACTCTTCTTAGGAAAGTATGTATGATAAAGGCCTTTTGTAAGTGAGTTATTCAGCCTTTTACTATTGATCAGCTGCCACCATGACCATCATTTTCAAACAAAGAAAGCTGTATAAAATTGTGCTCTTCTGCCTCTGGGTTTGGGGCAATGGTCCATAGGAGGAAGTGTAAGGGGCTCTCTTTATGCCATTCAGGGGGGAAAAGAAGAACAGCACCAATGCTAAGGGTTGAGGTAAGAGCTCTGTGCCCTGGGGACAAATTGGCCCTACATATTTGCATTGACACTTGGGCACTTGATCATATGAGCTGTGGTGTCATAGCAGTGATTAATAAAATCAAGCTGGAAAATCAAAAGGGATGCTTAGTAATTTGATATGAGAACACTGTATATTGATCCAAACTGATTTGGGGTGGTATCCAGCTGGAGAGATGCAATCTGATTATATTCTCCTTTTCTGTCAGGCAAAAGGAAGTCAATACATCTAAAAGTCCAGAAACAATTTCAAGACCCAGCATCCAGGTGAGGCAAATAAATATGGAATGTACTCAGCTGTGAAAATCCTTTAATTAAAAGGGGACAATATTTTTTAACCACTGCACAGATGCACAACATCCTAGCCAATATTACTATGCCATGCAAGCTTCACTTACTATTACTGCCTGGTAGCTGTGCAGAGAAATAATCATTTGTGAAGCGGAAAAAATCATTTAAAGTTTGGAGATTCAATCTCAATGACTCTTTGTGGTCTCTTGAAAATTACATGAGATTAGAAACATGGAAATAAATTCTACATCCTGAGCTGTGGGCAAGAAACAAATTGTGGGTAGTCAAAGATTTCCTGAACAATGAAGCGTTCAGTCTTTCATCCATGCACAACACACAACCATGAGAATAAACAAGAGCCAGTCTTGATTCCATTAGGTTAATCTGGGAGACCTAGGTTCAAATCCCCGCTCTGCCATGGAAGCCTGCTGAGTGACTTTGGGTCAGTCACACACTCTCAGCCTAACTTACCATATAGGGTTGTTGTGAGGATAAAATGGAGGAGGGAAGAATGTTGTAAACCATTTTGGGTCCACATTGGGGGGAAAGTGAGGTATAAATGAAGTAAGTAAATAAATTAACTGGACAGTGTTTGTAATGTCTGAATATTCTATCAAAAGTAACCAATATATGGTAATAATTGTTATTTTTTTCCATTATGTTTCACATAAAAACCATGTGCATAAAAGTCACCTTTCATGTTCTTTTTCAAATGGATAAATCAAAGCATTCTCCCAAATGTAACAAAATAAATTATTGAGTTTTAGAGACTTCCTTCCCTTTTTAGAAACACTTTTGAACTCTGTTTGGAAGGTGGATTATGATCCATATTTCATTCTCAAGAGATGTGTCTTTTTCTTGTAGGAGAATGAGATGGAGCCCTACGCCACCTTTGTGCAAATGGAAAATGTGATCTATGATTCCACGTTTGACACCTCAGTAGGCAAACACTTTCCACCAGGGGTTTTACCTTCCACATAAGTCTCCATCTGACTCTAGCTTTGTGTGCAAAGGAGAGAGAGAAACACGGCATAATAGGAAGAGGGAAGACGGCTGTTGCCTTTTTAAAATGGCCTTACCAAAGAACATGGGCAAATGTTTCTCAATTCTTGTCATATGTTCAGTGTCCTATTCTCTCCATCACTTGTTAAAAACCCAAATTGTCTACCAGTTTTTTCCCCTGCTGGCTAATTGGAGGCATCATTTACCCCAGACTACTCCCCCCCCCCATTTTCTCCCAGTGACAAAAGAACCACAGGGTCAAATAATTCTGCAGTTATTTTCCAGCTCTGTGCTTAGATAGTAGATCTTCTTTTTTTCACATTGACATGATATATGGCCAACATTTTTTTCCAGTTTTGGCATTTAACTTTAGAAAGCTGTTTTGAGAGCCATGGGACAAGGTAGTTCTAATTACTGCTATTATACAACTGCCAAATCCTTATCCAAGCAGAGCGCTCATCTAAAAATGAAGCCCTATGAAAGTACTGTGGGAAGTGAAGAGGCATTTCAAAAGTCAAGTCATTCCACAAGAGGACAATTTCAAGTAATGAAAGAGCTTAGATATTTGCCACACCACAGGATTCTAAGGATCTGTGCCATGGGAAGCACAAATTGATTTTTATGCAAGTATTGGCCCCAGATGTGATACAAATGTGTTTGTTCTGTATGTCAGCAGAACCAATATGGTGTTGTGGATGCAGAGTCAGATTTGGACCGGAGAGATCAAGGGTCATCTCACTGGTTACTGTTCTTTGGGGCAGCTTCCACACTAGCACATTTTTGCACTGCTTTGTCTTTTGGGGGGGTTTTTTTTGGCTATAAGTTGCAACTGGAAACAAAGCTATGGTTCCAGATGTCACTTAATATCGTGCTGTATTCTCCAAAAGCTGACAGGAAGAAAGTAGATTCCTCTGAAATGTGGTGTTGGAAGAGAGCATTATGGATTACCGTGGACCGCCAAAAAGACAAATAACTGGATTCTAGATCAAATCAAGCCTGAACTGTCTCTAGAAGCTAAAATGACTAAATAGGCTATCATACTTTGGTCACATTTTGAGAAGACACAAGTCACTGGAAAAAACAATAATGCTAGGAAAAGTTGAAGGCAGCAGGAAAAGAGGAAGACCCAACATGAGATGGATTAACTCTATGAAGGAAGCCACAGCCCTCAATTTGCAAGACTGAGTAAGGCTGTTAACGATAGGACATTTTGGAGGACATTGATTCTTAGCGTCACTGTGCGTTGGAAGTGAATTCTCCATTGAATTTTTCATCTGTTCCATTCCTGAGATCCTAATTAGTTATTTATACATCTGAAGTATTCATGAATTAATTGTTAGATAGCAGTTATTTTTCTCAAGGGGAGAATATTTTCCCAAAGAAGCTTAAGTATTGCTTTTCTCTGTGCAGTTACATTTCAGTTGTGGAGTTAAAATAACAAAAATAAGACAAAAATAGCAATGGTTTTGCAAAAGGAAAAGAAGTACTTAGCCTGCCCCCTAGGGTTGCCAGGTTCCTCTTCACCACCAGTGGGAGGTTTTGGGGGCAGAGCCTGAGGAGGGCGGGGTTTGGGGAGAGGAGGGCCATAGAGTCCAATTGCCAAAGCAGCCATTTTCTCCAGGTGAACTGATCTCTATCTGCTGGAGATCAGTTGTAATAGCAGGCAATCTCCAGCTAGTACCTGGAGGTTTGGAGAATAATAAGCTTGGACCGCAAATAATTAGTTAGTCAACCCTATTCAGCCACTATGGCAAGAAATTATTTATATAAGAAATTGATTTTGGTTGCATTATAGTTATAAAGGAAAGAACAGTTTACATGGACTTGTGAAGTAACAAGTATTTATTTATTTCTTGCTGCAAAAATGTATATGAAAATCATTTATATGACTATGTCTATGTGAAGCCACAATATATCATACAAATGGTCATATACAGTACCTGGAGGTTGGCAACCCTACCGTGCCCCCCCTTCTGAGCAAGAACTGATACTTAACTATTGATTCAGGAATGCTGTGGCCACAAGCGAACAAGAGGTAATTAATTCATCCAGAAACATAAGTGAAGGAACAATGTCACTACATCTAATTCTGAACTGGGCCATAGGGTGTGGATCAAAAATCCCACACAGCAGTGCCAGTGACAGACAAGGGGTACTGTTCAACAAGGCCGGGGTATGTCCAGGTCTGCAGAAAAATATGGAATGTAAAAAAAAAATACATTGGAGCTTAGTAACCTCACAATCATTGAAGCAATGTCTGCTTTTTAAAGGTTTGCTAAGCAGCTCACAACCAACATTGCTGAGGATTCCAAGGATCAGTTAGTGTCAACATGGGGGACTGAGACACAAACAGGCAGGCAGACACAGAAAAAGTAAAAGATAGGAGAAATGGAATGTAAAGATGTAGGGGGAACAAAAAAAACTAAAAGGGGAAAACTGAGGATGAGGGTGAGATCAGAGAAAGGTGAGTTGGGACAGTGGCTGCTAGGGGAGACACAGATAAAGGTAGGTTAGTCGGTGGGAGAGAAGGAAAAGATGTTGCAAGCTCTGCTGGCACAGAGGAAAGGCAAGAGAGGCAGAGGGGGAAGAGACACCCACCCCCCTCACGAGTCCTCAGGGGTCCCACCCTTGTTTAAACGAACAGTCGCCCTGAGACACTTTCACGTCAATTTGACAGTCCACACTGGACTGTAATTGTGGTTTAAGTTTTAAAGGCACCACAAATCTGGTCTGAAAAAGATAGGAGGACAAGAGAGAAAACACTGGATGCAATGGGTTGCCAGTGGTGTTTTCTGTTAGAATTGAATTATGGTGGATACAGACTGAAGAGCTAAAGTGGAAGCAACTTAAGCGACGTTTTCTCAGTCATTTTCTCTAAACTTGTATGGATAAAATGCTAAATGTTGGGGTAATATATGCTCCTCTGAAGTGTTTGGAGGAAGAGTGAGATAGACATTTATATTTATTTGTTTAGGAGATTTTTATGTTCTGGAGATGATGATAAATAGCAGCAGAGAAGCATGTGTCAAACTCGATGACACAAATTTCTAGAACAGTTAATAGCTTATTTTATACATTGCTCCTTGTGTACAAATTACTTCTCACATGAAACAAAGGAATTTCTGAGGATCTGCTTATTTATTTCATTTTTCTTTATTTATAGCCTGCCTTTCTCACTGAGACTCAAGGCAGATTACAGAGTATAAAATAATACAATCAATAAGGTTGCCAACTGCCAGGTACTCGCTGGAGCTCTCCTGCTATTACAACTGATCTCCAGCCGATAGAGATCAGTTCCCCTGGAAAAAATGGCCACTTTGGCAATTGGACTCTATGGCAGTGAAGTCCCTCCCCAAACTCCGCCCTCCTCAGGCTCCGCCCCAAAAACCTCCCGCTGGTGGCAAAGAGGGACCTGGTAACCCTAACAATCAAGTGGCATGATAGCATGAAATATCTAAAAAAAGACACGCAAAAGGACAAGGACTGCAAAAATTAGGAACAATGCAAAAAAGAATCAGGCATGATATGTCAAACAATGCAGAGAATGAAATTACAGAGTTAGAACACAATGCAGTAAGAGCAGTGTAATGCATATAATAAACAGATAATACCACAATCAGACTCTGCATTATAGCACCTGGCTGGGAGGATTCAGGAAAGAACTTTATAAAGAGATGTCTCTGCCCTAAGATAACCTCACAATGATGCTTAGAGAATGGTCTAGGGGTATCTCCTGTAGGCACATTTCTGAAACGGAGCAATTCTGGGCCAGGAGGGGAGCATGCCTGGGAACCTCATATATACTGCTTTGAAGTCTTTGGAACAAATGCAGTATGCAGCTGTTTTTTTAAAAAAAAATGCTTAAATTAGAGACATATGGATATGCCCCAGATGTTACTTTAACAAAAATAGCCATTCCTAATGGCCTTACAGTTGTTGAGAGCCACTAGATGGCATTTCAGCCTCACACTGTGTGAGAATAATATTTTTCCACAGTTTCCTTGACAGGCTTGGAACCTCTAAACTTCAGTGGTTGTGCAAGGCATCTCATTGCCTAAGGGGGTGGCAATAGCCCCCCACCCCCATGGCTTAACCCCACCATTGCTGCCACCAACCCCATATGTACCTAGAGGAGATAATCTTCCTTACTTTTTTGATTCTCCTGCTTTCTTTAAAAATGGCCCAGGGAACTATGCATACCCTACAGGAATGCCTAAACTCTAGCAAAATTCCTTCTGTCAAGAGTACGGCCACCATCTCAGCTGCCATGGCAACAGGAAACCAGCCGATGATGGCCACCCTCTCTTTAGAAGGGTTAGACTCTTGTGAGAGTTTGGAAATTGGCATGCACAGCTTTCACGCTGCTTTCACTGCATGTCTGGGGAAAGCATGGAGGTAAAGAGGTTTATGTCTACCAGCTCCCAGTCGGGCAAGGCAGTTGGGCAGGCAGGTAGGACAAGAAGTTGCCAAAAATCTGCTCCTCGGGTCACCTCATTTTAAAATTAGCCCTGCCTTTCATCTTTGTATCACATTCTGAACAATAGCTCAAGAATGTGGATTAAAAAATCTACACATCATGTCTATACGTATACACACACAGAGGGGAATTTTTTTTACTTTGAAAATTCTTCCAATTTGCAGAAAATTAAAAAACAAAACTTCTAAAATTGGCTGTTTCAACCACTACCCAAAAACTGAAAATGCTGATCACGATCTTGCAAAGTCTTGTGAGATCAGTTGGCGCTATAAGACCGCCTAGCAACTGAGGCACTGGAGCCTGGACCTAGGCAAATTTGGGAGAAAGCAGCTGTGAGGAAGGAAAGAAAAGGGCAAGTGAGGGGAGAGCAAAAGTGGTGAATGGAGGGCTGGAAAATGGCTGGTAAGAAAGAGTGTAGAAAATGGGTTGGGGAAGAGAAAGAGGAGAAAGGTCTTGAAAGAGAGAGAAACCAGGGGCAATGTGTGTGTGTGTGTATGTGTGAATTTCCCTTCCCAAGTAAATGTTGCAGGTCCCCAGTTTGCACTTTTGGAATGTGAAGTACACAGTGTGATGTGTGACCGTCATTGAAGAAGAAGAAGAGTTGATTTTTATATGCCGACTTTCTCTACCACTTAAGGAAGAATCAAACCAGTTTACAGTCACCTTCCCTTCCCCTCCCCACAACAGACACCTTGTGAAACAAGAAAGACACTGTGAAACAAGAAAAAAAAATACCACAGGGGAAGCAGAGGAATGCTGAGTAGGTTTTTTGAAGTAACACAGGATGTCTGTGGCAGAGACAGGACTCACAGACATAAAGCTGTGAAGAGAACTTGAGAACATGTTAGCTATAACTTTCTTGGTGTATTTCCCTCTAACAGTAAACTTAGGGGCTCCATGCCAACTGGTAGGGCAATGCAACGGGGCCACCCACAGACGAGGTAGGGGTTTCTGCATAGTGCTGAACTGCTCACATATGCAGGAAAATATTACTTTTTAAAAAATATTTTAAAAATCCCTCTTGGTTTAGTAAATTGAGGACACACAAAAGACAGAATCTGCTGCCAGGAGATGCAGTGGTGAAGGTAAGGGCTGGCATGCACCGTCCTACCAGTTGTCTTCTAAAGGGGATTAGACAAATTCATGATGGATAGGCCCATTAGCGGCTATTAGCCAAGCTGATGAAATGGAACTTCCATCTCAGAAGCAGGAACTCTCTGGCCATTAATGCAGGGTCAATTTTGATGCTCGCTCAAAGCTCTTTTTTGTAAATGTGACTTTTAAAGTGCGTATTCACGGTCCCGATGCAAAAGGAGAAATTCCACCCCTCCACACACTCGCCTGCTCCTTCGTTCCTGTTTGCATAGCCGTTAGCAACCGCCGTGTGCATAGCTAATGTGCGGGTGTGATTTTGCATGCTTCCTTGAGGGGATTCTTCACGGCGGGGGGTGGGGGCGGAGCAAACACAAAAGATCACATTAAAGGGGCTCTTAAAAAATGCGAAGCCGGCTTTGCAGTCACTTCCTGAATGATGCTTCAGCATGAAAAACTCAAAAAAAAAATGCGGGGCAATTCAGCCTGGAATGCTCTGCTAATTACCAAGCATGAATGGCTTCTGAATACCAATGCTGGGGGTGGGGGGTACACAGTTTTTCCATCTCTATTCAACTGGGGGTTTGGTTATGGGGGTTACCGCACTTGTATTCCCAGCGATGTATTAAGAGTTTGAAAATGTTATAAAAAATACTGTTCGCACTTTCTATGTATTCCCACCGATGTATTAAGAGTTTGAAAACGTTATAAAAAATACTGTTCGCACTTTGTTTGGCCCCTTTAGCTGTGAAGACGTCTTCCAACCATTTATAAGCCGTGGTATTCAAAAACCCTTTTAAAGCGATGTTTTTTATAACATTTTCAAACTCTTAATACATCGCTGGGAATACAAAGTGCGGTAACCCCCTATAGCACTCAGGTTTGGAACTGACAATTAGGGCTGTTGAATTAAAAAAAATTCGGTATAGTTCGGATTCGGCCGAATTCAGCCCGTTTAGATTCGGGATATGCCGAAGTCCGAACTCCCCCACTTCGGATCTGTTCAATTCGGCGGGAATTCAAAGTTCGGAAACAAATTCGGCCGAATAAAGCCATTAAAAACACAATTGTGCCTTTCCGCGGCTCTGGGGGGGCATTTTTGAGGTTAGAGGTCCCAAACTTTCGGCAGAGCTTCAAAGGACGTTTATTGAAAGACTCCCCAAGTTTTGTAAAGATTGGGTCAGGGGGGGCTGAGATATGTGCCCTGAAAGGGGTCCCCCCCACCCTTAATGTGCATCTCTCAGCAGAGCTTGCCGCCCACGCACAAAGCTCCCAGCCCCGACAACAGCTGAGAAATTTGCAAAGCAACTGCAAAACAACACAACCTTGTTAAACAACACCTTTGCAACACACAACTGAAACCTCCCCCCTCAAACCAGGGAGCGAGAGACTCGAGGGGGAACACACCAGGCAGAACCGACTAAAGCCCCCTTTGGCTTCCCCCCCACCCACAGAAACTGCTCCCTCCCCACACACACACAGACTCTGCTTTCCCCCCCACACACACACATACACAGGAGAAAAATTATAGATTAAAGCCCCCAAAGGGGTCTTACTGTGGCTGTCTTCTGTTCCATCAAGAGGGGCTGAAGAGGACTTGTAATCCAAGATTATTCCAATAGGCACGGGAGGTTTTGCTCTGGAGAAGATGCACAGGATCGGCTGATCCATTCATCCCAATAGGGGAAAGGGGAAAGGGGAAAGGGGAAAGCCCATATCTCGGGACCCCCTGACCCAATGTTCACAAAACTTGGGGGGTATCTTAAGAACACTGGTCTGAAACTCTGCTCAAAGTTTGGGATCTGCACCCCAAAAAATGCGCCCCCTGCAGCCATGGAAAGAGAAAAGGGGGGAGGCGATATTTCTGCCCCCACTGAACCCATCTTTACAAAACTTGGGTAGTATCTTAAGAATAATTGTCTGAAGCTATGCTAAAGGTTTGGGGGCTATATCCCCAAAAAAGCGCCCCCTGCAGCCACATAAATGGAAAAAGGGGGGAGGGAAAAGGGGGAGAGCCCATATCTCGAGACCCCCTGACCCAATGTTTACAAAACTTGGGGGGTATCTTAAGAACACTGGTCTGAAACTCCGCTCAAAGTTTGGGGTCTATACCCCCAAAAATGCGCCCCCTGCAGCCATGGAAAGAAAAAGGGGGAAGCCCATATCTCGGGACCCCCTGACCCAATGTTTACAAAACTTGGGGATCTTAAGAAGCTTCATCTGAAGCTCCAGTGAAAGTTTTGTGTCTGTACCCCAAAAAATACGCCCCCTGCAGCCACAGAAAGGAGCTAATGTGCACAAGCACCCCCCCACACACACACGAGGATTTCGCTCTCTCTCTCTCTCTCTCCCTGGCCGGGCCGCACATCAGCTGATTCCTCCAGTACTCAATCCTGACTGATTGGCCAGAAGAAGACCCAGCTTGGCCACCGATTGGCCGGGGGAGGAGAATGCTGCTTACTGACGGTTATGCTGCTTACTGACGGCCCCGAATTTGCCGAATTTATTCGCGAACTCCCGAACTCGCTGAATTCAGCCCCCCCGGTTGCCCGCCAGTTTTGAGTTCGGTTCCTCCCGAACTAAAAACCACCGAATCAGGGGAAATTCGGCTGATTTTCAGTTTGGGCCGAACCGAATCAACAGCCCTACTGACAATACAATAGTAGGAGAGCTTTTTAAAATCCTGCCTCCCCAAGATGTTCTGCTCAGGTTGGGAGCCACCTCTTGTCCTCCAGTCCACCATGAATCACTCTGAAGGAGAAGGGACACTGAGCTCTGCCGTAGATTTGTGGGTCTGCAATTTGTATCAGATAATCACAAATTCCACAGGGTTATTTGGTTCATTAAACTAGAAGAGCTGGCACGACCCAGATGGATCACAAAAGAGTTGTCAGGCAGTAGTATTATGCTGAATCTTTGACTTGTTCAATAAGAGACTTCTTTTCCTTGTCCAAAAATTGCACTTAACAACTAGTTGCCAGGTTCGTCATGGCTCACAAGGTGAGCTAACTAGAGAGATTTCTACCAACCAGGGAGTGAAACAGGGATGTGTGTTGGCCCCCTATCTCTTTAATCTCTTTATAAATGACCTTGATTCAACGTTAAGAACAGTAGATGGCCACTTCCCCAAGCTGGGCCCTTCCTCCATTCCTCTAGTATTGTATGCCGATGATGCTGTGGTATTATCTCTAACACAGAAGGGGCTAAGACGGCTGTCCATGTTTGTAAGCTATTGCAATGCCAACTTATTATCCATCAATTACAAGAAATCTAAGATCCTAGTCCTCTCTAAATTTTGGAGACGTCACAGTTGGACAGTTAAGGGGCACGAAATTGAACAAGTGAAACAATTCAGATACTTGGGCCTGAAGTTCCAATACAACAGCAATTGGACAACTCACAGGAACTATGCTGTGTCCTCAGATAAACTTAATAACGAGGCCACAATCTGCTTTTTTTATGTCTATGGTGGTCAATTAGTTCCTGCTGCCTTACCGGTGTTTAAGGCTAAATCCATCTCCCAACTCCTATATGGAGTTCCTATTTGGGTAAGTGCCTTTAATCAGGACATTGAGAGGATTCAGTCCACTTTCTTACGCCATATTCTTGGTGTCCCCAATTGCGTAGGGTATGCAGCTTTGTGCCTTGAGACGGGACAGGGTTTTTTGGAGACTAGGGCTTGGATCCAGACCATTAAGTTCTGGTTACGTCTGCACTTTCTAACTGAATATCCTGGTTATATTCTGAAGCATGACCCTTTTAAATCCTCATGGCAAAAAATCTTAGATGAGAAACTGGCGTTGTTGGGCTTCTCGCAGGATATGTTATCAGATCTTGGGAAAACTGAAGCTTTTGCCAAAATTAAAAAGCGCATTAAAGAGCTCGATTATAACAGCACTACTTTTCGTGCTCATCATGTCTGTTCATCCCAGTTCTTCGGAATACCCCCTCCATGTGGTCTGCCTGCCTATACATATTATCTAACAACTCCTCGTCTCTGTAGAGCTTTTTGCTTGGCTAGATTGAATGCTAACCCTTCTATGGTAATGCAGGGCAGAATTCTGAATATACCATACTCAGACAGGATCTGCCCTTGCTCTTCTGGCTCTATTGACTCATTAGCCCATGCCCTTTTGGAATGCCGCTTTTACGAGGAACTTCGATCGCACTATATTTCCCCCCTTTTAATATACAAATCCAATGCCTCTGTGACTGACATAATGCCTTTTTTACTAAGTGATAGGGACCCTAAGGCTACATTGTCAGTGGCAAGATTTGTTTCAGTCCTTATATCCCTCCAACACTAGACATACCGTATGCTGCTCAAGATCAATTGATCAAGGAGCTTCTAAGGGATAAAAGGTAAAAGGAAAGGTTATATTCCTGCACTGCTGGGAGATTCTTACAGAAGCCAGTGGTTAAAATTAATTATCAGGAAAATCAAGTCTGTCGGTATTCCATTTGATTCTCTTTTGATGCTTGGGAAAGAGCAAGCATTTAGATTGATACATCAGCACCTACTAGATATAGAAATGCAGACCCTAACCTCCCTAGCTAATAGACACTGTTCCCCCATGTTTCATGGTATTACTCCGACTTATAGGGCTACAGTTTCCTACTTGTCTTATTTGGAGTCACCGGACACTCGCAGAGTTTTCATGCTCGCTAGACTTAACATTCTTCCTTCAGCTATTCTACAAGGAAGATACAAAGGAATCCTTTTTATTGATAGGTATTGTCCATGTAAGACTGGGGATCCTGAACACTTAACCCACGTGCTGTTGTACTGCCAGCTTTACATGAGGCCAAGGAATACCTATATTAAACCCCTACTGCCCAGTGATCAGAGTCTCTCAGATCAGCAGTTGGTGATGTACCTTTTATCTGATAGAAACCCCCGTCACCCAACAAGTAGCTAGTTTTCTCCTGTCTGCACAAAGGATTCGCGAGCAGTTTGTTCGTACTTCTAAGTAATGTCATTTTAATGTAACCTGTTTTAACTGTTTTCGCAACTCTGTTTATTGTATGCTGATGTAAATGCCTAATAAAGGTAATGATGATGATGATGACTTGTTCAATGTTTTATCAATCCTGGAAGAAAACCTGCCTGGTCTTCATGTATAACCTGATTTAATACAAATTGAAGATATGTCAACCAATTGATATTTTTATATTCCTTATGAAGGGCTTGATAGCTTTTGATCTCTCCTTCAGAGTTCATCAGTTCTTGGTAGGTTACGTAAGGCATGTTTGGAACGACATCATCTAAGTATGCTTCTGTTGGGGACATAATTCATGGCGGAGAGTGATTATTCTCTTTTTATATTTATTCCAAACTTTCAAAAGTGCTGGTTTAATGTCACAATCTTCTATGAGTTTTCTTAATTGAGGGTAAGATGTTGAGGTCCATAACACCTTGTGAAAACCTTGCTGTAAGTCGGCTCTTTCTAGTGTGATGTTTCTATTCTTTGGTTGTTCTTGTCATCCTTACTCTGACTTTTCTTCATGGACTTCCACGTGACGTAACTGCATTCCCATCCAGGCACTGATCAGCCCCAGCTCTGTTTAGCTTCGCACCATGTGCCTTTTTTTTTTTGGACCATGCAGTGGTCCAGAAGGATGATTCAGCTGCGAGCCATTTAATACTAAGTAAGCAAGTGATGAGAAATCATGCTTGTTTGTACTGGCCCATAGACATGTGGGTTGACTTTCCCCACATTATACAGGTTTGCCATTTTCTGGCTCCTTCCCTATTTACCTAGGGATTAGATTGGTTGGTATTTAGAGTGAGGGGCCAGTTCTTACGCAGTCATTTTCAAAGAAAAAAAAATGTTCAACAGATTCCTGTTTGAGAATGGGCTTTTTTTTTTTAATAGACTGAATTTAATAACCATATGAGAATACCAGATGCCTCCTCACATTTCCACAACGTGTTTCATTCTGAAGAACCTCTCCTGCTGTTCTAGTATTGTGGCATGACTTCAGCCCTCTTAGTGGCTGCACGCAGCCGTTTTTTCAATTGGTAATCGACTATTTTAGAGCAGGAAATAAGGGACAGTTATTCCAGGCGGGAGTAACAGAGGGGAGTTCACTTGGGCAAAATGCCCTCCTTGCAGTTTGCATTTAGTCACCGAACTCAATTACATCCTCACAACAGGCGATGCAGAATTTTCCTGAGAACTATGTTGTCTTTTCCTGAGAACTGTCCTCTTGTTGGACCAGCTTACTCAGGCCGTTACCGCACTAGGTATTCCCAGCGATGTTTCAAGAGTTTGGAAATGTAAAAAAATCTGTTCGCACTTTCAATGTTTTCCCACCGATTTATTAAGAGTTTGAAATCGTTGTAAAAAATGGTGTTCGCACTTACTTTGGCCCCTTCAGCTGTGAAGAAGTCTTCCAACCATTTATTGGTCGTGGTATCCAAAAACCCTTTACAAGTGGTGTATTGGTTTGCTCCGTTTAAGTGACGTCACTAATGACCCAGGAGTCCGGCAAGAAGCCCCCCAGCCCCCCTCCATGCAACATTTCGGAAATCCTATACCGTCCTGGAGTAGAAGAGTGCGGTAGGGAACACATCGGAAACAATTTATTATATAACGTTGTCCAACTTTAAAATATGCCCTAGAAGGCTGAGTGCGGTAACCCCCTCAGAGGGAAGGAGAAACATGTGTCTATTAGAAATATGGAATGTGATTTTCTGGGCTTTATTTTTTTTTTAAGGCCTCTCATCTAAGTTTTGACCTGGTTTCCGATTTGCTTACCAAATATTACTGTGCCTGGATGTGGACAACATCGACTTGGTAATTAAAAATTATACAGTCTTCTGGACCCAATAAGGATGTTCAATGGAAATGCGTCACAGGACATACTCCTCTGCAGAGTTGATATGCAGGACTAATACCAGATGGCTGCCTTTTGGGGGCTTTGTGATCCAAAGCCTTGGAGAGCTATAACTCACAGAGCCAGCTCAAGAACACTTTCCAGGGAGCAAGCCTAATTGAGTAGGATTATGAGTAGTCCTGATTAGATTTGCTCTGTCAGTGGTGAAACTGGGGGTGGTGGTTCCCCACTAGTCATTTAGTCTGAAGTTGCGATTATTGTTCATTTAGTTTTAACAGGCAATCCAAATGACATCATTGGTAACCCACTGCATTCTAGTGTTTACTGTTGTTTTCCTATATTTTTTCACACCCAATTTGTAATGATTAAAAACAACAACTTCAACACAGTTGCAGCACCGAGATGACTGTGTGGACAGCCAAGCACTGGTGAAGTTTCTCAGGACTATTTTTGCTTTCAAGTCTTTCTCCCTTCTTCATTAGGGTTGCTAACCAACAGGTACTAGCTGGAGATCTGCTATTACAACTGATCTCCAGCCAATAGAGATCAGTTCACCTGGAGAAAATGGCCGCTTTGGCCATTGGACTCTATTGCATTGAAGTCCCTCCCCTCCCACACCCCACCCTCCTCAGGCTCCACCCCTAAAATCTATCACCAGTGGGAAAGAGGGACCTGGAATCCCTAGTGATGTTGTGATGTTGTGCATCAACAGAGGCATAACATCCAAATCGCTCCACCCCAAAAATCTCCAGGTATTTCCCATCCCAGAGCTGGCAACCCTATTCTTCACCCTTGCAGTTTAAGTCATACTTCCAGTTTCTCTTCTCTCAGCATTTATTAAAAAGGTAAAGGCACCAGGTCATTACTGATCCAGGGGGTGACATCACAATGTTTACTAGGCAGACAATGTTTATGGGGTGGTTTGCCATTGCCTTCTCCAGTCATCTGCACTTTACCCCCAGCAAACTGGGTACTAATTTTACCAACCTCGGAAGGATGGAAGGCTGAGTCAGCCTTGAGCCAGCTACCTGAAACCGACTTCTACTAGGATCGAGCTCAGGTCGCGATCAGGGCTTGGACTGCAGTGGTGCAGCTTACCTCTCTGCACAACCGGGCTCTTTCTTAATTAATCAACTGTAAATCATAAAGCCTTGCTGAAGGGAGGTGCACCATTTCTCCCTTGCTGTCCCCTTTCATTGGAACTCTGCCTCCTTGAAACTCCCTTGCCTCCTCCTGCCTTTACTGGTTTTAGATGTCTGTCCCCTCTTAACATGTATATGCAGGGGATCTCCCTCTTCTCCCTTCTATTCTTCTCCCCCTTTTTTATGAGACCAAATTCACAGCTGTGCCACTGAAAACAATTTTCAATCCTCTTGCCACAGTTGGTTTACACATCTAAAAAAACACAAAGGCAGTTTTAAAAATACCACATCTCTGATACGTGAAAAACAGAAAGTCTGTTTTGAATGCAATTAGTAGGGATTTCTCAGTCCACTGCTGTCCATGCAGGAATGTCAAGTTACAGTAGCATTTCAGCCCTCTTGAGCTTTGCATTGCGCATGTGATTTAGGGATTTGGAGACATAGGCACAGTAGCTTTTCAGGTAATTCGCAGAAGGAGAGAGGACTGTTTCATCTCTTCCTACGAGCTGTTTCCTTGTGCCTTTCACTTTCTGGCTCAGTCATGCAAAAGCTCATTATTTCTCTTTAAAGATTTGCTGATAGGAAAGGAGAAGCTCAAGGAAAGGTCGAGTCTGCTATGTGGAAGCCTCTCAAGGGCTGCTTTTTGTGTATGTGTGAATTATGAACAGGCAAAGAGCATGACAGGAACTTTGTGGGACAAAATGTGGCAGGCTTGGAAAAACTCATGCAGGGGGAGGGAGAGGGGACAGTTTAGGGATGATTCAGAGTGGCAAAGCATTAGCCAGGGAGTTCAGCACTCTCTTACCCCCCACCACATCTCCAGTATAAATCTTCCCCTCTTGAAGACGCTTTAGTTCATTGAAAGTAGCAGTCAGAGCTTAGTGAGATGAGTCCATGTGTAACATGTAGTTAGGCCTTAACTCTGCCCATTAAGATAATTTTAGTTAAGCCTGCTGTGGAATCAAAGCTCTTTGAGAGCATCAAAGACAAAGAAGACCATCTGCAGTCCCCCGCCCCCACTGTTTCTTTCAACATGCAAGTAGATGCTATTAGCTCACGTACACCATTAAAGTTGCAAATCTGAAGCCACCTGGAGTCTGTCGTGTGCTTCCTTAATTGTCTTTAATGGCTGCAGATTGTATTCCTTGTGCTCTGGCAAAGGATGAAAAGAAATGCACTGGGGAAAGCAGCGGATTCCAAACTTTTCCGTGATGCCAAGCTCCCTCTCACGCCTGCTATAGATTTCCATCACAAACATGCTTGCTTAGGCAATCTGTCCAGACTGTGAAAATCATAGCAAGTCCTTCTGCAAGACTGCATTTAATATCTGGACATTGTAGTTGTTCCAATAAAAAGTGATTTCATGCACATACACACATTTTGTCTCCGGAGTTCTTGAGGCTGTTATTTTGCCCTCTGGTTTTTTCCCCTCTACATGAAAGGGGAAGACAAGAGTTCTGGGGAATGGTGTTAATGGTTTTTTTTTTTTTTTAATATTTCACTTTCATCTGCTGTGTGGATGACGCAGGATTGCTCATATAGCTTGGAACGCTTCTAGTCAGTTTCATGCCAGATTTTTTTAAAAAACCTGGCCGGAATGAAACTGACTAGAAGATGATAGATACCATCTGATGGATAGTTAATCTGATCACCTTTTGAATGTGATTTATACAAAAGACTAATCAGAAAGTTGCATCTCCAAGATGGAAATTTGATCTCAGTGTCCTTTCGGCGGTGGTGGAAAGTGCTGTTAAGTTGCAGCCAACTTATGGTGACCCTGTATGTAGATTGTAGCTGGAAATAATAACCCTTTAAAAAAGTTTTTGTTTGCTTGCTTTAAATATATATAGGTTCTGCTATGGAAAGCAAGAGAATAGCAGGGGCTAGGAAGGACTGTGATCCAGACAATCACTTACAATTATAATTTTGCCAGCCAAATCAGAGGAGATGTGGAGAACTCTATGACTGGAAATCCACACATTTTGAAAAAACAGTTATCAGGCACTTGGAGGCCTGATTCCAATCCAGACTATGGTCCGTGTGTGGGGGCGGGGGCGGGGGGGGGGTTTAAGCCATTCCCCCCATTTGCCCAAGCACTGGGGAGTTGCTGCTGTTTGTCCTATTGGGTGAATGTTTGCCCTAGAGAGGTAAATAGCTGCAGGGAAAATGACATGGTAGAGGAGGGGAGGCTTAAACCCTCTCAGCAACTGAGAATACAAATATTGGATCACAGAGGTGGTACAGTCAGTGAGCTCCCCTTGTGAGGATACTAACAGCAAATGGCAAAAACAAGAACAGCATTTGGTTTGGATGAATGCTGTTATCAGGATAGTAAATAGGTGTGTCAGTGTGCCTGAGAACAGACTCCTCAGTCACCATTAGTGGGATCTTTTATCCAAGAACACTGTTTCTTCTCGCTAACATTTACCATTAGATCACATTTAAAATCATGCCCAGTATGATATGTAAAGCCCTGACCTGGATGGCCCAGGCTAGCCTGATCTCATCAGATCTCAGAAGCTAAGCAGCCTCAGCCCTGGTTAGTATTTGGATGGGAGACCACCAAGGAATACCAGGGTTGCTGTGCAGAGGAAGGCACTGGCAAACCACCTCTGTTAGCATCTTGCCATGAAACCCCCCAAAAAGGGGTCGCCATAAGTCAGCTGCAACTTGAAGGCACTTTACACACACACACATATGATATGTAAAAGATTTGTTAAGAAGAAGAAGAAGAAGAGTTGGTTTTTATATGCTGACTTGCTTTACCACTTAAGGAAGAATCAAACTGGCTTACAATCATTTTCCCTTCCCCTCCCCACAACAGACACCGTGTGAGGTAGGTGAGGCTGAGAGAGTTTCAAGAGAACTATGACTAGTCCAAGGTCACCCAGCTGGCTACATGTGGTGGAGTGGGGAAACAAATCCAGTTCACCAGATTAGTATCCGCCGCTCGTGTGGAGGAGTGAGGAATCAAACCCGGTTCTCCATATCAGAGTCCACCGCTCTTAACCACTACACCACATTGGCTGTTTTAAGAAACAAAACCACCCTCTGTCCCTGCCCAAGCCCCGTTGGGCAACTGTCTTCCCATTCTTCTTTGACTGCAAGCTGTCCGTAATTTTGTCTATAATTTGCCATCTTCTGTTACCCGAATTCGAGTGTTTCTGCATTAGTTGGGGGAATTAGCAATGGAGACTTTAGCTTTGCAAGAGGCTGGGTAACCAGGATCATTTTAGCCAGCGTTTATGAAGATGAGCCCCTTTTGGAAAACTCTTAATAAAGAAGCGGCTTTTGAATAAAATGGAGTTTTTATTGTAAAAATAGTTTCAAACACACACCCAATTCACACAAGAGCCCAGAAAATAACAGGGAGGAGGGGTGGGACACAAGGATATTAGGGCTGAGGCGATATTTACCAGTTTAGGTGATGTGACATCCGGATGAAAGCAGTGCTAAAGAGAAATGAACGAGCGTCTCTCGGAAGGAAAGCAAAGAACCTTACACACAAATAAGGGGTGAGTGTTTGGATCCAAGCATGCACACACACTGAATGGTGAAAAGGGCCAATATTTGTACTTAAAATGAGCCCCGAGGGACCATGAGATCGCTGACAAACAAAAGATTTGCCAGGGACAAAGATTCTAATTATTCCTCCCATAGCTTGGGCAAAGGTTATGATGGCTATGAGGTCATCATGTCATGATGTTGCAGAATATCTATGATAGCTTGATTAATGACCAGTGATTGCTGACCCAGGGCTAAGTTGGGTTTCAGCTGCATTACCCTGCCACCACCCTGTTACACAACCAATAAAACTCAGACACGGTATTCTTTGGATAAATAGCCACAACTTTATTTGGCTAACAGCTGTTTGTGCCTTGGCGTGGCATGGGAACTGGAAAAGGTATCAGCCACCACCTTACGAGCTGATAATGAATTCCTCCCAACGATCCTGCTGGGAGGGCTGATGGCGGAGCTGGGAAAACACCTGGGCTTCCGCCACTTGGTGGTTCCCCCGCCACTCAGGTAGAGGCTCCCACCTGTTGCCCCTGAGCTGGGCACCCGAGCCTCCCCCAAAACCCCTTATTGGGGTCCTCCAATTGGCATAGAGGGGCACGCAGGCCACTCGCCCCTCAAACGAATCCAGTCCCATGCCTACACCGCTAAGTTGTGACAACTTTTAACAATCAAACTTTAAAATAGGGAGGGAGGGTGGGACAAAGTTGAAGGCGAACTGCTCCTCCCCACCTGTCAAGCCCCCTTTATCGCCCAGTCTGAGCCTGGAGCTGGGCTGAGCTTGGCCAGGCCCCTTGTTGCCATGCGGCTGGCATTTTGCCACTCCAGCCGGCCGCTCTGCCTAGCAACAGCAGCTTTCCTCCTGCCCGGGTCCTCAACCTCGGCGCCAGGTAAGCCTGGGGCTGTGTGGTTACTTTAATATAGATTTTTAAATGTGAGGAAATGTCTGAGAAGTTTCTTGGGATGGGCGTGAATCTGACATAGCTGGATTAATCTCCTCTGCATGTTAGATGAGGCTTGAGGGTATATCAGATATGCAAAGGACCAATCAGACCTTTCTGAACACCCCAGATTGCTGATGGGATTAATGGTTCTTCCTATCAGTTCCAGGTGTCTGCTTGGAGTGCTTCATTTCATATGTGAGGGAGGCTCTACGTATTTCCTATTGTTCTCAGCCTTTCAAACCTCAAGGCCAAGGGAGATGTAAAGCAACCCATTACTTCCACAGTTTCAAGGTCTCACACAGTTCACAAAGATGGATTCCAGGATTCCCTGAAAACATGATTCACCTTTGTGGAGCAGTGCCCTGCTCTTTGTGGCATACCAGGTGGCCGGGGCAGTTTGGGTGCCAAAACATTGTCTTTCTTCATGACCTTGTGGCCCCAAGACTTCATCAGTAATTTCTGCCTGCAAATCACACCTGTTTGAACTGAGCCAGCCTTTCCAAAGAACTCATTTAAATGCAGTTCTTCCCAAAACCTTATCTGAAAGCCTACTGAGAAAAGCTTAGCAATATAAGGATTTGAAATGGAAGGCACAAGGCATTCTCGGGGTGCTAAGAGCTGGTTTCAATTCTGATACATGCCAGTTCGCTTAAGTTCTTTAACCTGGCTTTGAAATCTAAACCCTTTCTCACAAGCAGCATTTTTCTTCAATCTTTACTATTTATTTTCCCCACCGCTTTCCCACAGCTCTGCTACTTCATCCAAAACTTGTCATGGTGAATTCCTGATATCCTTTTTGTTCTCCTTCAAAGAATGGCCTTAAGGGATATCTTTACTTGCTGTTTACAAAAGGTTAGTGGGAGCTCACAGTCTTCCAGTTTCATATGGAAAAGATTGTTTTAAGTCTATTGGACAAGTTCGCGATCCACTGGAAAGGTCTTCACATAGGGACTGCGCACACAGCTTTAACAGGAATCTGGCAACCTTAAGAACATTTTTTTTTAATTGCATCTATCTCCCTTTTTCTGACAGAAGATGCCGTTTTATACAGTATTGTCTGAATACTTTTGTTTGGGAGTCAGTGGGGGACACTATTTATTAAAATATTTATACCTGGCCTTTCTGTGGGAAATCAACACGGCAAATATCTTGTCAAATGGCAGAAAAACAATAAAATGAGAAACATCAATATTGGGACCTGGACCACTGGGTTCTAATCCCTCGCTCTGCCCCTGGAAGCTCATCAGGTAATTTTGTGCCCATCACTAGGGTTGCCAACCTCCAGGTACTTGGGAGAAAATAAGTACCAACACAACGTAAATGCAACCTAAGTTTAGTACAGTGAAAAAGTACACAGTGAACAAACAACAAACATTACAAGCAGGAAAAATACATGGCTCTCAAAGAGTCTCACGGAATCTTCAACAATCTTCACTGAAGTTCTTACTAAAGTCCAAAAGGCTTCAACAAGCAAAGTCCATAAGAAGGACTGTAGAAAAAACGGATTGTGTGAAACGCAGTCCGGATTAACTTTAACGTTTTCACCGCCGCGCAAGCGGCTTCATCAGCACACCGTTCTAATATCGGGAGACAAGGCTCCTAGATAAATACAACAATAATAATATATAATATATATAATCTTCCAGATACATTTTAAATACATTTCAAATTTTAAATATTTTAAATATATTTTAAATATTTTTTAATAATTTAAATTGATTGTTACTGTTGCTAAAATACATATTTGCTATTAAAACAATGACCTGACATACCTTTATAATAGGGTTTACAAAAATCTCAAGACAATTTAACAGCGCTGCAAAGCTGCTCCGTTCGAAGTCGGATACTAAGGTTACAGGTGAAGTTAATTTATACAATGCTCCACAGTAGAAACGTTATTAAAGGAGACAGCCAACTAAAGACAATTATAAGAAGTTAATAAGAAGTTTATAAAAAACAAGACAAGTCCATTTCATTATTGAGCCCATACGGAAAATAAAATTTGAATAAATATATAAAACGCATTTCTTGCTGTAATAAAATTTTTTGTACATTTTCAAGATCAAATAAATTACCCTTATAAGTCCAAATAACAAAAAAACGGATATCATTCTCGCTGTGTTTATTGTCTATAAAGTGCATAGTGAGGGGGGCGTCCAAAATCTTCTGTCTAATTCTAGATTTATGCTCACCTATTCTGAGCTTTACCTGACGAACTGTGCTCCCCACGTACAATTTTCCACATTTACAAGAAATGCAGTACACACATTTACTAGTAGAACAGTTTGAAAATTGTTTTAACTCAAAGGAAAAATTGGAGATGGTGGATGTAAATGTTTTTAAAGGTAAGCTTAGGGGACAGAAGGAAAAAGAGCCACAAGGAAAGTGGCCATTGATAGAAGGACTGAATCTCTTGGGATGATGATCCGAGTGGACAAGTTGGTCTCTTAAAGAGATATTCCGTTTGAGTCCAAAAATGGGCGGATTCAAACAGCCCGGTATAGTGGAAAGTAGATGCCAGTGTTTTTTGATGATATTTTGAATGGAAGAAGAATGACGACTGAAAGTAAGTGAACAGAAAATTCTATTAGCATTGTTAGGTTTTGGTTTTGAAATGAGCAGGAAAGATCGATCCTGCAAGCTGGCTTTAAGTTTAGCTTGATATATAATGTCCTCAGGATATCCCCTGTCAGGACAATCCGTTTTTTCCACCGTCCTTCTTATGGACTTTGCTTGTTGAAGCCTTTTGGACTTTAGTAAGAACTTCAGTGAAGATTGTTGAAGATTTCGTGAGACTCTTTGAGAGCCATGTATTTTTCCTGCTTGTAATGTTTGTTGTTTGTTCACTGTGCACTTTTTCACTGTACTAAACTTAGGTTGCATTTACGTTGTGTTGGTACTTATTTTCTCCCAAATTCCATTAGTACCAAGTGCCTCTTTTCTCCAGTTGAACCTCCAGATACTAGCTGGAGATCTCCTGCTATTACAACTGAACTCCAGCTGATAGAGATCAGTTCACCTGGAGAAAATGGCCTCTTTGGCAATTAGACTCTATGGCATTGAAGTCCCTCCCCTCCCCAAACCCCGCCTTCCCCAGGGCAATGCAATGAACTGATCTAGTATCTGTTGTTTTGTCTGGGATGTCGAGGAACGAGCTTACAGCAGACAATTTCTGAGGTTGCCTAAAATCTTTTAAATACTTATAAACGCATGAATAGGGACATTTTGCATTTCTCCATAATTTCCTGTCACGATGAGTATCATGGTCTAGCTATCTAGTAAATATATTGATTTGTAGGTGACAGATTTATTCCAAGGATAAAGAAGGAAAAGATTAAAATACAGCCAGCATTTTAGGACTAGGAGGAAAGAGGAGGCATAGAAGATAAGAAAGACCTTGCAGTATCACTTCTATGAGTGACAGGCATTGTTAAGATCAGGGGTTCCTGAGCCCCTGACAAACTGTCCATTTTCCCAAGGGGGGAAGGAAGTCATGAGAAACAAGAAACTTGTTCTGCCTGAAAGCCCCACCGTTTGGCATACCTGCCAGAGACAGGCTGTTAGATGAGCATCATAAAAAAAAGTTATGTGCCAGCAGGGCACATGGGGCATGGCACATGGGAGCCCACGTGAGAGACATATCTGATTCTTTATTGGGAGGGGGAGTTTTTACCTCAGCAGGCAGAAAGGTTAAAAGGTGGACCCTTCCTTTGTTTGGGGAAGTTGAGAGAAGCTGAGAGAACAATGTATGTTGGGGAGGGACTGTGGCTCAATGGTACAGTATTTGCTTGGCATGCAGAAGGTCCCAGGTTCAATCCCCCGGCATCTCCAGTTAAAGGGACTAGGCAGGTAGGTGATGTGAAATACCCCTGCCTGAGACCCTGGAGAGCAGCTGCGGGTCTGAGTAGGCAATACTGACTTGGATGGACCAAAGGTCTGAATCAGTATAAGGCAGCTTCATGTGTTCATGTGATGAAAAAGGACAGCAGAGGAAAGGGTCAGCTGAGCTCTGCTCCGACAAGTGGAAACGCATCTCTGAGATGCTGGGATGGGTACTTGATCCATCTCTGTATCTTGTACTATGGTGGCTATTTTACCATAGTCAAGTTTATTTAAAACAGTCATAGACCAGAATATAAATAAGAACACAATTAATCCATAAGTAAAATAGCTTACATACTACCAATATACATCTTATTAAAATACAAATTTACATAAGGCATCTTTATACGCCACTCCACCTTTTCTTAATTTTAAGAACCAGCCAACCAAATCTGGCAACTTTACAGGTAATCTCCTGCTGCTTATCCGATAGCAGGGTTGAAAGAAGAGACCTTCTATTTTCATGAGGGTAACATGCAATTATAGGCACAATCAGGGATTCTCTAATCTGCATGTATATTCTACACTCAAAAAGAATATGTTCTAAAGTCTCTACAGAACCATCACCGTACTCACATAGACAACTTCCATATGGCACGCCTCTATATCTTCCCTCTAGAATAGCTGTGGGTAGCATGTTATATCTTAACAAGGTAAAAATCCTCCTATATTCCTGGTTATCCAATAACTTAATATATGGCATCATGACCACCCTATTCAACCCACTTATATCATATATGTTCTCTAATTTAATATTTTTTAGTGAAGCTTCTTTATGTTTAAGAAAGCAGACAGTGCCTGAAATCTCACTCACATGCCAAGACCACTCTTCCATGCTAAAGGTCACATGCTCACAGGGGGAGCTAAGGTAGTTGGAAGCTCTGCCCTTTGCACATGCTCAGAGGCAGCCTTACTGGGGTTCCGCAAGGCATTGGTTTACTGAGAGGCTGGGTTTTATATCTTGGGGTGGTGGCAGGAAGAGGA
Source organism: Euleptes europaea (assembly GCF_029931775.1). Lineage (NCBI taxonomy): Eukaryota > Metazoa > Chordata > Lepidosauria > Squamata > Sphaerodactylidae > Euleptes > Euleptes europaea. Next base: position 32,133,494 of record NC_079323.1, read on the forward strand.
AACATGCTTTTTACATGCAATCAAATATGCAACATGCATGTGAGAACACACAGACCCAGGGTGGGAATGTGACAGGCATAACATCACATACATAGGATTTTTATTCACACATATGTTTGTTATGTGGTCACTTGTAGGGAAAACATTACTTATGCCTTTAAATCAGAGCTCTGCTCAGCAAAGCAATACAATGTTATCAGATGTTTTCAGTATTAATGCTGTTTGGACTCCATATGTGACTCGAAGATCAGCAGTAAGTGACCCATGGTCAACCTAGGCAGATTGATTAAATAGGCTTGTGCTTCAATTGGTCTATAATGCAAAGTGTAAAACCTACACTGGCTAGGGACCTGGCAACCCAATCAATTGGTACCAGATTTCTATCCCCTCTTAGCAACATTCACATATGGCACAAATAACATCACTGACGCTTTAAAGCGGTTTGTAATGTTATGGGTGAACACAGCCATGTCTGCCCTCACCTTCTCCAGGCTTTGCACAGTTGCATTAGCTAAGGAATCTGGGTCGCCTAACTGAATGGCTGCACAGTTCCAATCTAAACAGGAGCAAGCCTTAATTACTCAAATTCTGCACGGCCCAAGAACAGGGCATTCACCCAACTATAGATAAGGCAGTATCTTTCTGCAATCAGCAGTTTATACATGCATCTTCTTCTTCTAAGGAATACCCTGAAAGTGAAATCTGAATTGATCTGTTTATTTTATCTTCTTCTGGGACCCATTCTGTGATGTTAGCAAAATAAATCAATTTTTAAATGTTAGTATCTGAACTTACAACAGACCTGTTCTTTCTCACACTTCTCAGGAGGTTTCCTATTCTCCTCTCGTCGTGGTTTCTGAATGAATAAGGCTTCGTTATATTGCAATAGAGTAATTTGTTTTAATAGTGTCTGAGTACACGCCGATGCCTAATCGTGTTTCTCAGGAAAGGAATTCACAGTTTGAGAAGCAGGTTTATTTTTCTTTAAAGGCCTGTTTCAGTCAGGAATGAGCCTGTCCAAATGGTATTGTGAACCTCTCGGCTTATTCAGTGTTATTGCAGGAAAAAGAAATGCTCTATTTAACATTGTTGGAGATCTGGGCAGCCAGTTCTGAGGAGGCTACATGTGACCCGCAGTATGAAAAAAGCCAAATTCTAACAAGCATATCCCTGTAGCAGTGAAAGGCTTTTGACTTTCAGCATTGTGACAGGAACATTAATTAGGAATGGCCTAACTCTCCAAACAGCACTAAAAAACAGAAGTGGAAATAAGCCTTCCATAATGGAGACTACCCATATCGGACGAAGAACTGATTTGCTGGATCAGATCAAAGATCCACCTTAGGAATTGAATATATTAGAGATTGGGTTACTAAGTTATGGAGTATATATGGGCACTAGAAAGAAATAGACAATTATAAATAAATATATACTAGTTTAGAAGGAATAGACAAATAGTAATATAAAGGAGTGACTTGATTAAGTATGGGTTAGAGGAAGTTGGGGGGGAGTTCAAATTATTATATGTATTTGACTATGAAGGTATGCATTAAGCTATGCATTATTATTCATAAATATAAGGAAAGATAAGCTATGTGTGTGTTAAGTGCCGTCAAGTCGCTTCCGACTCATGGTGACCCTATGAATGAAAGTCCTCCAAAATGTCCTATCTTTGACAGCCTTGCTCAGATCTTGCAAATTGAAGGCTGTGGCTTCCTTTATTGAGTCAATCCATCTCTTGTTGGGTCTTCCTCTTTTCCTGCTGCCCTCTACTTTTCCTAACATGACGGTCTTTTCCAGTGACTCTTGTCGTCTCATGACGTGACCAAAGCTATATGAAATACCAAATAAGAAAAGGATTATTTTTATGGAAAAAGCAATAAAAAGTATTATTATTATTATTATTATTTTTAAGTCCACCTTAGGAAGTACTGGATTCCTGTCTTGGTGTACTGGATGATAACTATTGGACTTCTTGACCACATGGTGGAATTGATGTGAATTTGCAGTGTACTGGACTGTAATTATTGTATTTGTTGAAACTGCATACATAGCAGCCGTTTGAGTGTTACTATAATTGATTTGCATAGAATATTTGTAGTGATAAATACAATGTCAGAGTGTTCAATTTCGTTATATTTGCATATGATTTGGTCATAGTTGCTGGTTTTTCGGTTGACTATTTTGTGATTCAGCACGAGTTGTATTGATTTAACCTCCAGGTATTCGCTGGAGATCTCCTGCTATTATAACTGATCTCCCGCCAATAGAGATCAGTTCACCTGTGGGAAATGACCTCTTTGGCAATTGGATCCTATGGCATTGAAGTCCCTCCCCTCCCCAAACCCCGCCTTCCTCAGGCTCCGCCCCCAAAACCTCTCGTCGGTTGTGACGAGGGACCTGGCAACCCTATCTCCAACTAGTACCTGGAGGCTGGCAACCCAATTTCCTGGCCACTCTCCCCAAGCAGACGAAATTGAGGGGGTCCTGTTAGAAGGAAGGAGGGAGAGCTTGGGCGTTAGGAAGGAGGGGATGGAAAGACCTTCGATGCCCATTTAGCAAGGAAGACAAACAATTCTGTTTATGTAGCTTTGAGGAAGTGCTTGTGGGGAGGAATGTTTGTGGGGCTGGAGACTGCTAGGTAAAAAGAATATGCATATTATATAAAAATGAAGCAATTAGCATTTTGTTTCTTTTCCGAGGAGCAGTGTGGCAAAAACAAGATGTTCTGCCAGTGGCAATATCGGTTACTTTTCTTTCAGATGCCCGTGAATAAGCTGGTTAAAATCAGGGCTCTCTGGCCTTTGAGGCTTTGCCTAATACAATGTTTTCTTTGCTTACAGAGCTAGTAAAATCTTGTCTGCAGCTTAAAAAAAAAATGAAAGCGGGTTTGGAGGCTGGATTTGGAATCTGGCATCTACTGTTGTGAGCGACTTAAAACGACTTTTCGAACAGCGCCTGCTTTTAGGAAGAGGTGAGCACTGAAGAGAAGTTCCGCTTTTACTATTGCTGCTAAAAATTTCCCTTTCAGCCACCTTCTTCCCAGACAACCTTTTCATATCCAGACTACTATGTAATATGAGGTCATACAGACAGCTTTGCTATGTGAGGAACCTTTGCTGCAAACACAAAAAGCTCTGGCATGCTGAATGGGCCCACTAGGGGACAGGCAATTCTCCTAGGGTTCTTTCTAGCTGTCAAGTCTCAGGCGACTTATGGCAACCAAATACTAAGCAGAGCCAACCCTGCTTAGCTTCCGAGATCTGACAAGTTCAGGCTAGCCTGGGCTATTTGTGTGTGTAAAATGCCGTCTATCGCAGCCGACTTATGGCGACCCCTTTTTGGGGTTTTCATGGCAAGAGACTAACAGAGGTGGTTTGCCAGTGCCTTCCTCTGCACAGCAACCCTGGTATTCCTTGGTGGTCTCCCATCCAAATACTAACCAGGGCTGGCCCTGCTTAGCTTCTGAGATCTGATGAGATCAGAGTAGCCTGGGCCATCCAGGTCAGAGCCATTTGTGCTAGGTTTAATTTCTCTTTTCAGTAGGGTTGTCAGTTTTGGGTTGGGAAATACCTGGAGATTTTAGGGGTGGGGCCAGAGGAGGGTGGGCTTTGGAGAGGGGAGGGACTTAGAATGCCATAGAATCCAATTGCCAAAGCAGCCATTTTCTCCAGGGGAACTGATTTCTATTGTCTGTAGATCACTTGTAATAGCGGGAGATCTCCAGCCACCACCTGGAGGTTGGCGACCCTAGTTTTCAGACATTTATTGGACACATGAAGACAAGAGTGGGGATCATGCCCACTGTGTCCTTTCTTCAGCCTCTACAGATGCATGACGTGCAGGGTCAAATATGCGGTGTTCTTCCTGTGCCATTGGGAACTCTGCCAAAAGGCAGTGTCTATGCTCATAGACAGGTAAACGTGTAGGCTCTATTTATTTATTTAAAAGATTTCTATGCCGCCTTTCCACCCATGAAGGTAGACTATTTGGTTTTGTTTGGCAAGGAGACCAGCAGGAGGGAATAATGGGAAGATGAGGGAGTGACATATTCAAGCAATTTAGAGTTCTCCAAGGGGGAGGAAGCACTATTTCCAAAGATGAACATTGCATACGGATATTTAAGCAACCACATATTGCATTGCAATTGAAGTAGAAATGAATGTGCAACCAGGGGAAAATATCCCATTTTGCTAGATATGAAGTATTACACTTGGTTCGACAAAAGAGATATCCCCAAAACAGTAGCACTACCTTGAGGGAGGGTGTGTGGACTGTTAGGAACAAATGAAAAACAAATGTGATTTTAATGAGCAAAAAAACCTGCTTTGTGTGTGGAAACTATGATGTCAGTGTCTCTGCATGAATATGGGGACCAAGATATGGATTCGTCTGGCCATTCTCATGTTACTTTACATGCACTTTTCCTGACAAGAGCATTATTCTTTGTGTCGGAAAAACTAATGCAAGAATCAGTAAAAATTTAGCAGAAGTTGACGACATTTACAGATTGTGTTGTCTAATTAAGAAGTCTGGAAAGTACATCTTTCCAAAGAAAGAAAGGTTTGGCATTGGGAGGTGTTCAATATAATAGATTATTGTTTTGTCAAGGGACTAAATCCTCTTAAACCATAGCAATCTCTGCTCTGGTTGATTGAGAGCAGTGTTTTAGGTTAGGATTTGAGCTCACCGCATGCTGTAAATTTTAAATCTGTCACAGCAGAGGTCACTTGCATCCTTAGATTTGACACCAAAGCATTTTTAGTAAACAATAAAATATTTTTTTCCAAGAGAAAATTGTGTTTTGCATTTTGAGCTCCCATCACATCTGAAAGTCGAAAAATATTTTCTTTTCATTATTGAGAGATTTAGCATTAGTTCCTCCCATCTGTTCCTAATATGGCCACATTTGGAGTTCTGTGGATTAGGGATGCTCGAGCACCTGCCAGTTTGGTTCACTTCCTGTCGTCCTCAGTGGTGATCAGGCAACCAGTTCATCAGCTTGCTGTTTGGCTGTTTGCAATCTGTTGTGTGCATTTTCTCAGGCACAGGCTACTTGCAGCCATCAGCAGTGGACTCGCAGCTGGGAGGGATCAGCTGGGAGTTGGCTTCTGATCTCCTCCATGGGAAATTTTGTTTTGACTCCTAGCAGACTCCCAGCCGATTAGCGGGCACTTGGGTTCTTCTGATTTCCTATCCTGGAAACGTTGCTGCCTCCGAGAATTGCTAAGATGCAGTGAATTTAGGGGGGGGGGAATCAAAACCCCAGTTGATTTCCTTCTCTTTTCCCCACCCCTAGCTGTTGGCCTGAGCTGCAAAGGAGAGAAAGGAGCTCTTTTTCCGCTCTGTTTAGCAACTTCATTGTGTAGCTATTTTCTGGAGAGGGTGGGGTCAGAACCTGATTCCCAGCTGATCTCCTGATCAGTTGTAAGTGGGCTTCTGACCAACAAGCAGCTGGCAGATGTTCAAGTTGTCCACTGCCATCTGAACGTATACGTGATCAGCTCACAGACTGATCATCAGTGACAAGCAAGGTGGATGTACTTGCCAACAAAGTTCACTGGGAAATTTGCAGTATCATTGCTGTGGACAGCCCTAGTCACTGCATGTCCAAAAGAATGATTGAAGAACTGGGGGGAAAAAGAGCAGAAAGGGCATCCAAAAGGATCACAGGGTTTGGAGCACCAGCCGTATGAGGCAAGGCTAGAGCATCTGGGGATTTTTAGTTAGGAAAAATGGCAGCTGATGGGGAGGTGACATGATAAAGATCTACAAAATTATTCATGGTGTGGAAGAAGTGGATGGAGATAACCTTTTCTCCCTCTCCATAATAATAGAAATCAGGGTCACTCTAAGGAGCTGATTGGCAGTAGACCGAACACAGCAACAGGTGAACCACACACAATGGGTAGTTGATTTGGGGAACTCACTTCCCTGAGATTTAATGATGACCACTGGCTTTGATGGATTAAAAAGGTGGGCTTGGCATATGTATGGAGGATAGGTCTACCGTTGGCTGTAGCCATGAATGGGACCTCCAGATTCAAAGGTATGATTATCAGATGCTGGGAAATAGCCAGCAGGTGAGGGCTGTTGTACGCAGGCCCTGTTTGATGGCTTCCATGTGGCATCTGTTTGACCATGGTTGGAAGCAGCATACTGGGCTAGGGTTGCCAGCTCCAGGTTGGGAAATACCTGGAGATTTGGGGGAGGAGCCTGAGGAGGGCAGGGTTTGGAAGGGGGGACGTTGATTGGGTGTAATGCCATAGAGTCCACTTTCCAAAGTGGCCATTTTCTCCAGGCGAACTGCTCACTGTTGCCCGGAGATCAGTTGTAATAGCAGGAGATCTGGCAACCCTAGGCTAGATAGACCATTGGTCCTTTCCAGCACACTGCTGCTTATTTGTTTTCTGGCTGGAACTGCAGAGAAAAGGTGGTTTCTTTACCTAATTTTTACAAACTGCGCCTTCTTGTAAACAACTTTAATAACAGAAGATTCCGCTTCATTGTAACTGACCGGCTGTCCCTGGGCCTACTGCGTGGTGTAGTGGTTAAGAGCGGTGGTTTGGAGCAGTGAAGTCTGATGTGGAGAACTGGGTTTGATTCCCCACTCCTCCACATGAGTGGTGGAGGCTAATCTGGTGAACTGGATTTGTTTCCCCACTCCTACACAAGAAGCCAGCTGGGTGACCTTGGGTTAGTCACACTGTCTCAGCCCCACCCACCTCACAGGGTGTCTGTTGTGGGGAGGGGAAGGGAAGGTGATTGTAAGCCAGTTTGAGTCTCCCTTAAGTGGTAGAGAAAGTCGGCATATAAAAATAAAAACCAACTCCTTCTTCTTCTACTCATCTAAAATATATATCCAGTTTCTATATTTTAAAACAGAATTGGCCAACCTGTAGCTGATAATTTAGCGTTAAATAATGATGCCGCTGTTGGCCACGAATTGTTGATAGCGCTAACATAAACGCAGTACTTTCCCCCTTAAGAGTGGTGGCCACTCAAAATGTTAATATGCTCAGAAATTCATATATTGCCTTCTGCATTATTGGCTCTTGTCAAGCTCAGCAAATGGCCTTGACTTTAGTAATGGGGTTTTCAAAAGTTCCCTTATTTTATTGGTATTTACGTCTCTCTCTTACAGTGGCTGCATTTCAGTGTCACTACAAACACTGATTAGTTGCAGGGTTGGATTAGGACAGGCTGAAGCTCTAAATCTTGTCAAGTTTAAGAGGTCCTCTGGATATGTTTAAGAGGTCCTCTAAATACAATTTTCTGTATCTAGAGGTTCCTCATAATCTGAGGCCCTAAAATGTAGTTTACTTAGCATGTGCATAAATCCAGCTCAGTTTAGTTGGTGACCCATAGGGACATAATTTGTGAGTCTCATTCTCCCTCTGTCTCTCTTCTGGAGCTTGATTAAACATTTCTTGGTTTGCTCAAGCTCCAATTTATGCTGATCTATGAATGCAGGTGCCATGGCAAACTGGAGTTTGTTCTCCCCCCACCCCAACAAACCAAGATTCCAAACTGGGATTTAGTCAAAGATTTAACTAAAGTGACTCTCTATTCTATCGCAATCCTTTCACTCTAAAGCCACTAGATAATATGATGGAAGGAAGGAAAACGGAAGAGTTTGGGTGAAGTGTTCTTCTCAGCTTCCTTCCTTTTTCCACTGATAGCTCATTCCATCTTTACGCCCATCATCTTTTATATGTTGTAATATAGCTTCTACTGTTTTAAGCATGTGGATTAGTATGAACACCTATGAACACATGAAGCTGCCTTCTACCGAATCAGACCCTTGGTCCACCAAAGTCAGTATTGTCTGCTCAGATCGGCAGCAACTCTCCAGGGTCTCAGGCTAAGGTCTTTCACATCACCTACTCACCTAGTCCCTTTAACTAGAGCTGCTGGGGATTGAACCTGGGATCTTCTGCATGCCAAGCAGATGCTCTACCGCTGAGCCACGGCCCCTCCCCATGCCTCCTCCTATGTGTACATTCAAATGGAAATATGTATATCTGTTCACTGACATATAGAAAGGTGTATTTAAACATTCAGAGGTCTGGCAGAATCCCATGCTTCTGCAAGAGAAAACCATTCCCTTTTCCTCTCATACCACTGCTCAGATAATAATATTATTAAACAAGATGGAAACAAAATTTGACCAGACTTCATCCAGCAGCTCCTGAAGGAAATGGAGACTTCACAGTGAGGCCCAGTCCATCTGTTTGTGGCCTCATAAACTAGAGGACTATTCATATCCAACCCCAGTATTAAGAGAGGTGGCAGGAAAACAGATGTGAGGGAGGCTCCACGGCTCTAGCCAAGAAAGAATTGGTACTAATAATTTTCTTGCACTTTAAAGGGAAACCAGAGGACCCCTGTTTTACGACTAGCACGCTACATGATGAATTTCAGGAGGGCTTCCAGTAATGGGATCAGGCAGTTGCCAGACGAGTCCTTTTGCTCCGGTGGCGGGGGATTAATGGCACTTCTATATTAAGTGGTGGTAACCATAAGTGTGATGTAGAATGGAATATTTATTATGTTATTGCAAGAGCGACATGCTGAGAAACTGTGAGTTCCCATAAACGTTTTCCTCCACTGATATGAACAAGATGAACATTTTTTGAAAGGGAATGGAGGGTGTGTATGTGGGCTGGGGGGGAGGGGAGTTCATGAATTCAGCACTGCTTTAACAGCCCTGGAAACTGAAGGCCTCTGTTTCCATAGAGGGAGAAAAAAGTAGAAAAGCAGAATGTTTTATTGGATCAGCTTTTTTTTTTTTTGCCTGAGGAAAATCTCCATGGATTTGGAAAACTATACATATCTTCACCAACAGGAGCGGATCTGTTTGAAGGTACCAAATGGTTGAAGCCAAACCTTACATAGCTTGCTGCTGGTTTGGGGAGCCCTGAACAAAATGCCTTCTAGAGCACCCCACCCAGTTAAGAATGCTCACATTTGCCAGAGAGAGAAAAAAGTGAAGCATGAAAAAGTGAAGAGAAAAAAGTTCACACTCCTATAAGCCTGTTGATGATGGTGGGGCTTAAAGAAGCGTGAAAGGCACCTCTACCAGCAGAAAATAGGAGATTGCCCCAGAAATACCTGTGACATCACAAGGGCCATGGGGTGATCTCCTGTTTCTGGTCAGCATGGAAGGGCCAAGTGTCTCTATTTGATTGTGGGCCAAACTGGGAACCCGGCTATGATAGGAAAGGCACAATAAAGGGTTCTAGCTTTCTGTCTTAAGGTAGGATGGAGAGAGATTGTAGAACACATGCCCAGCCCTCATGGTGGACAAAGGGGGAGAGAGAGAAAAGGGGACGACCGGAAGGATGTGACGTCACCCCATGGACCAGGAATGACCCGGTGCTTGCACAGGGGCCCTTTTCCTTTACTTTTTACCGATGATCTTTACCACGGAGGTTAGGAGAAATTCACCTGGAGTGTCACCTGGAAGTGACGTCACGTTCTCCCTAAACTCCACTGTCCCCAGGAACTGTCCTCAAAAACTCGTTGCATTTGCAGAGGCAGTACTGGCAACCCTACCACATTGCTTCTTCCAGGTCCTATTACCACAGGGCTTCCTGTCACAGCTGCACTTGTATGTACATTTCCTATCTAATGTTCTCTAACATTTTTGTTCGGTACTTGCTATTTTAGACAGTCAAATACTATTGAGCTGGGTTTCTGTGGTATTGACTCACAGCATTTCCATGTTTACAAACTGAAGAGAACACTGTTTAACCTTTCTAGCTCATAATCACCAACAGCCAAGACAATTGTAAGTCGCGGTACCTCAGCAAACTATATATTTGGCCGGGACTCTGACATGGGATTTATAAGTAGAAAGAGAAACGCTGCAGCATGGAAAGTGTGACAGCGGTGGTTATGAAATAAGGATGAATCACAGCTGAGCTATTTCTTCATAAGCTTTTCTGATCCAAATAAATTTTTATTCATGTGCTCCTTAAGGGTTGGTGGAAAGCGAGGGGCTCGTTGAAATTAATAATCTGAACGTTTGCATGTGGCTCAGTGATGACGAATTAAACCACTTGCCCGACTGGAATGTCCTAGTACCATATAAAATTGCAGGGAGATTATATGGTGGTTTCTTCATTCCTTACATGCCATTTCTGCCTCCCCCAGAGTGGAATTTGGTCTCTTATCATACTGGAACTGTTCCAGCTTTCAAAATCTAGTGGTCCCCCTCAGGATTCAGATAATTCATGAATTCCAAGGATTTAGGAAGATCACTCATCTTTATTATGTTACCCCGATGTCTTTGTTCCAAAATCCACTGCAATTGATTTCACTGGATAAATATTGAGCTTTGGCAATTATACGGCTAGCCGAAAGATTTCTTGGCCTTCCTCAGAAACTGCACTCTTCCATTTCCCTTCCCCTGAATGTTTAATTTAATTCTTATTTTTTAAAAACATACACGAGGAAAGGAATTGGGATAAACCATTTCTCCCCAAATCTAAACTCAAATATGTTTAAATTATTCCCATCTGCAGAGAACTGATTTAACATCAACACGAGGGTAGGGGAGGGCAGGTTTTCAGAGGGCCAGAAAGTTAGATTGTTTGAGGAGCGTATGAACTGGTTTGGGAAATTCCTGGAGATTTGGGAGTGGAGTTTGGGGAGAGTGGGGTTTGGGGAGGGACCTCTGTGGGGAATAATGCCATAGAGTCCACCATCCAAAGCTGTCCCTTTCTCCAGGGGAACTCTGTAGTCTGGAGATCAGTTGTAATTCTCAGAGATCTCCAGGCCCCAGTTCCTGCAGGTTGGCAACCCTAACTAATGAGTGTGTGTAAAGTTATTAATTGACTGAGGAAAAAGGAAGTGGGGTTCTGTTTCTTTTTCAAGCTGGCAATGGATATGTTGGGTATAGAGAGTATAATCCTTTTCAGACATTTGATTTTGGCACTCCAGTCACACATAATGGGAGTGCAAGCTATGCATAATCCTCTCAAGAGGTGCAGTTGCCATGTACACACATATTCTCTATGCACATACCACTTTGGCATGTATGAATGAAATCTTAGATTTTTAAGGCAATGCATTTGTGCATACTGCTATATGTGCATGAAGAATAACATCATTGTACCATTCACACAAAATGGCTACCCTGTGCATCGGGAGGCTTGCATGTTCTCCTGTATGTGCAGCTGGGGTGTCAAAATCAAATCAAATGTCTGGAAAGGGTGTATAAGATCAGTGGGCTATGCCAAGAAGAAGGAAATGTTAATATATTATAAGCCTCCCTAAATTTACAGGATAAGACAGTGTTCGAAGTAAAATAAATGAAAGTTCCTGTGCCATTACAGATCTGCAGGATGCTTGCTACTCCCAGAAATAATATGTTTCTATTTCAGTTCCTTTCCATTGTCTGTAGTTCTTAAACCACTAGGCTGGTGCTTCATTTCATTCAGCGGACCATGGATTGGCTATCTGCACGTGTCTTAAATCAAACCAATATATGGCCTAGTTTTGCAGAGTGCATAAAACAGACAGCAAGCCTTACAAGTCCACCACCCAATCTGAGGGAACAGTTGCCAGATGCTTTGAAAATCTGACTGCTTTCCCAGCTACGCTGCATCTGGTTTAAGCCCATCAGAATGTGCCGAGCCAAGTTAGAAATAAATTACGTCCATTTTCCTTAATACTAGACTACCTCACTGACCGACAGATAAACTGTTTGCCCATTTCATTTTCTCTATGGTAGAATCTTAAGTCTCTCACACCATATATGCCAAAAGCTATATTTTAATTGCATCATTCTACATAAATTTTCTGTCAATACAATTCTTAGGAAACAGACAGGAAGAACCGATACAGTGGCATTTGCAATTTCTGCAAATGGAAGGAGGAAATTATTTCAGCAGATTTCTCCCTCTCACTGCAGACCTGACTCCTCCCACATGTCATTTTAAAATGTCCCCATTGCCCAGAAACAGCATTTTTAGGCACATCTTGGTCTTGCAATAACACGGGAAGGCATTGAAATCCAATGGCATATTTAATTGCTTATTTTTTGCTTTCCCAAACAGTTTTCTGGCAGAATGATAATAATAATGTTTATCACTTAGATAGCATTATTATTTTAGTTCATAAGTGCTTACATTATCAATAATCCTTGAAAAATACTGTAAGGAGCTTTGTATTATTCTCATTTCATAGATAACAAATATGAAGCTGAGATTGGAAGAAAGCAGTTTTCCTAGGGCCACATTATGACATATCTTGTTAGATACTAGTCAGTGTCTTTCCAGTTGATATTGTTAGCCATTGAACTGAACCAGATTACATCAAATACCAAAAAGCAGATTCCTCCCAAAAGACGAATAAAGGTCTATTGAAAGGAAAGACCATTTGATATTTTAACTTCAGAAAAGTGCAGAGCTAAGCAAGTGAACTAGGATTGCTAGACCCACCTTGGCAACCAGCAGATGACTGGAGGGCGGTGGGATGGGGATGCAGCTATCAGCAACAGCAGGACATCACTTCCAGAAAAAAATGGAAGTGATGTCACAATTCTCTAGGAACCAACAGGAACTCTATGGCAAAACCATAGAGTTTTTGTTGATTTTTAGGGAGGACTGATGTCCCTTCCAGGTTCCTCCCTGGAAGTAACATCAGGGCCCTGGACTAGCACTAGTTTCCTCTGGACATTCTCACATGGAGTAGACCAGCTGCTGGAATGCTCCACAGCAAAAATGGGAGGGGGGGAGGGAACAAGTGTTGCACTGATGCCGCGGCACTGCTTTCAGCTTAAACCCGGCACTGACATTACCACGTTGGTTACAGTAGAGTTTGGGGTGAATGGTTACCAAAGAGTTTGGGGTGAATACTAGAGCTCTGCCATCTGAGCTTCCAGATTCCCATCAGAGGTGACATTGCAGCATTAGGACAACGCCAGTTTTGTTATCCCTGCCCCCCACCATCTCCCACTGGTTGTCCTATTAGCTGGCAACCCTATTGGTGGAGCCTGCCAGCAGGGGGTCCACTCCATGTGCTTAAATATTGCTACCTGTACAAGATGTTTCCATTTCTATTCCTTAATATGAACGTGAATATTTGTCAATATTAAAGTTGTTTTAAGACATTCCTCATTCTGTTTGTTTGTGGACTCAGAAACATTGCAGACAGGATACAGCGGCTTGCCTCAAACATCAACGGGGTGCTACTGAAGGGTACCAAACTGTCAGTTGTTTACTTAGTACAGTATTATCTTTGTATCATCAGCGGTGGGATTAATGTTCTGCCTCAAGCACCAAAATGTTTCGGGGTATTTCAGGCCATAGTGGTAGAGGAGCCCCGGATGGAGAAAGGCACCGTGAGCAAAGGCCTTCACAATATTACAATAGGGGCTTTCATGTTGTGTTCGCACAGCACTAACCAATGTGGCATCTGTTGAGCAATGCTTGGCAGATCAAGCTGGCAAAGGCAGTAAGAAGGATCTTGACCTTTTGCTTTCATAAGCATATTCTTAGCATTCTCAATTACTCTACTGAGGATTCTGATGATAGATTCAAGGATTTTCTTGTCATTTGCTTCTGAGGGCAAACTTTAGAAATGCTGGTTAAGTGCCCAAAAGCTCAGCAGTGAATTTGTTCTACCTCAAGCCCAAATCTAAACTACTCAGTTAGGATGAGGCCAGAACTTGACTCCAGGAGGCTAACCAAGGGATTTCAGTTGAACTGATCATAATGTCAAGTTTATCACTTTATTCAGTTGATACCAGATTTTCTTATATGAAGAATTGCTATGCTGGATAGTGGTTTTGTATAATATATAGGTATTAACGTAGTTGTCCGGGAATGGACTCCAACGCTGTGGTCTCTGCAGCAGCAGCACAGTCCATCCCAGCCTTCAAAGCCGACTGCCCAGACATGGAGGCCTCCCTGGCTTCTTCTACCAGCCCCTACCAGGAAACCCCAGCCCCACTTACCTGCAAGGGGGCAAGAGCAGGAGCCCCCAGACCCCACAGTCCAGGAGGGTACCAGCCCTGCCCACTCGCCGCCTCAATGGAAGGTGCAGGAGCAGAACTCTCCTGCTCAAGGCCAGCAGCCCTTCAAAACCACTGGCTACCAAGCAGGGAGGAGATGCTGATGAAGGGCCTACACCTGGGAGGTAAGGTCCCAGGTGGAGGGAGCGAGGGAAGGCCAGCAGAGTTGGGGAAGACAGCTCACGAGAGAGAGAGAGAGAGAGAGAGAGAGAGAGAGAGAGAGAGAGAGAGAGAGAGAGAGAGAGATATGTGTCAGACTTTTGCTAGTATGTGGAGGTTGGAAACCCTACTCAATGGTCAACTAGCACCTAACTTGGGCCCTGAAGCAGGCCAGGGTAGTTGGTGCCAAATTGATGTTATATGCTCATTGTGGCAGCTCTGTATTCGCACTCTGCTGCATTTTGAACCAGGTGAAGTTCCTGAACGAGAACCACATAGAGTGCATACAAGAAGTTATATCTGGATGTTACCAAGGCTTGCATGACAGTGGCCAGATCAGCTTTCTGCAGAATCCAAAAGCACCCCACTGGACAGTATCCCCTGATCTTTCAGGGGAAGTGCAACCCTATCCAGAAAAGGTTGATCACCTATGCCCATATCAACTCTGTTCTTGACCAACAACATTCCAGTCTTATCTGAGTTTAGTTTCAGCTCGTTGTGAAATATTTGGGAATATAAATTTTGCTATATTCTAGGAATGCTTTGGAACATTAAGGCTAGAGTGTTATGTATATTTACTCAGAAGTAAGGCCCTCTGAAAATAATGGCACTTACCTCCAAGTAGACATACATAGGATTGGGCGGCATGTGCTTTGTGGAACAAGTCGTGGTTTCTCCACAATAATTCAGGGACTCTGGTTACACTTGGCCAGATCCTCTTTCCCCAAGGTTTAGTGCTATGTGGCTCCCTTCACTATACAAAAGTTGCTGTGAGTAGGGTCTGGAATAGATGCACACTTCCTCAAAGGGGACTTCCTATGCCCACCTCCTGTTTAACCTACAAACTGAGATCAGAGCTCAGATAGTCATTTTGAAGTTTTCTCCTTTTTTGAGGGTGGTTGTACTGAATAAAAATATTGACCTTTTATATACTCTTCATCTATAATATACTCTGGAGAGAGTTCTTCATATTCTTGACTCAGCTCCTCCCAGTACATCAGGATTTCAGATTTTACAAATCTGTAGTTAGGGGTTCCCGACTCTTACTGCAAATGTGGGTGCATGGCTGGATTTGTAGCGTATTTATACACTTGTCAAAGGGTTTGGGATCTGAGGATCTTTTGACCTCTGTTATGGTCAGGAAGAGCTCACCAAGAAAATTCTGACTGAAAAACAGATGGAAACATTTCTTGAAAATTTGTGAATAATCAAGTAGAGGAATTGTTTAAGATCCCGTTCAGTCCACGTGGCCGAACGATTTGAGAGAAGTCATCCAAATGAATAAATGGATTAGCTATTATGTCATTGTGCAGGGCGGGACTTACTTGCCATGCAATGCATCAGGGAAATGGAATGATTTTTTAATTAAATTGGAAACACTTAGACTTCAAAAAGTGGGGGGAAGCCAAGACAGAGAAATAAGTAGTTTTACATCTGTGATGGAAGCAGCAGGCTGTTAAACTGAGGAAGCAGCCATTTCCACCATTAAAATGTATGCCCACTCCCAACAAACTCACTTTCCAGACAGACATGCAAAGCTAACTGTATTGGAAGGATAAACCTCTGTTGTACTGTGCAACTCCAGCTTCACCTTAGTATATATGTGCATGTGTATTTGACAGAAGCAATTTTCGGATATGACAGCCATTGCATGTGAACCAGAACCCTGGAAAATCCAGTGGTCAATTTGTGCATACTGATATGCACGGTAGCCAGCCTCCCAGTATGTGTGGACACATTGTATGAACAGGGCTACAGTGACAGATACAAATCCAGTTGCCAAATACCACAATTTTTAGAATTTAACAGTGCAGTGTGTACTTTTATGTCCCACTTACTTCAATGGAAGAGAGTTAAGAACATGCTTAAGTCTCCCTGTTGAAAGGTGTCCATGTGTGTGTCAAGTTGCAGGTGACTTATGGTAACCCCTTATGGGGTTTTCAAGGCAAAAGACTAACAGAGGTGGTTTGCCAGTGCCTTCCTCTGCACGGCAACCCTGGTATTCCTTTGTGGTCTCCCATCCAAATACTAACCTGGGCTGACATAAGAACATAAGAAAGGCCCTGCTGAATCAGACCAAGGCCCCCCAAGTCCAGCAGTCTGTTCACACAGTGGCCAACCAGGTGCCTCTAGGAAGCCACAAACAAGATGACTGTAGCAGCACCATCCTGCCTGTGTTCCACTGCACCCAAAATAATAGACATGCTCCTCTGATACTAGAGAGAATAGGTATGCAGCATGACTAGTATCCATTCTAACTAATAGCCATGAATACCCCTCTCCTCCATGAATATGTCCACTCCCCTCTTAAAGCCCTCCAAGCTGGCAAATTGTGGAACATCCTGGGGCAGGGAGTTCCACAATTTAACTATGCGTTGTGTGAAAAAATACTTCATCTGTTTTGAATCTCTCGCCCTCCAGCTTTAGCAGATGACCCCGTGTTATAGTATTATGGGAGAGGGAGAAAAACTTCTCCCTGTCCACTGTCTCCAAACCATGCATAATTTTATAGATCTCTATCATGTCTCCCCTTAGCCACCTTCTTTCCAAGCTAAACAGCCCTAAGCGTCCCTGACCCTGCTTAGCTTCCGAGATCAGGCTATACCATGCTGTTTAAATGTACAGGATTTAAAATTGCTTAATTTTGTCTGGAACACTTCCAACATTATTAAATACAGTTTCAGAGCCAAGAGCAGAGGATAGGGGGATAAAATTCTATGGGCCTTGGGCCTTTTATGCAGGGACGTTTCCCGGCGACTGCTTCGGGGCTTCCTTTTGATTATACGTGCCTTTTCTGCCCATCAGAGGTCCCCTCGCTCTTCCTGCGCATTTTGCCCATGCTTTCCAGATGCTATTTTAGCCAGAATCTAGAAAATGCTGCCAAAATTCCCAGGGAGAGCGAGATGACCTGTGACGGGTGGAAAAGGCATGCATAATCAAAAGGCAGCCCCGAAGCAGTCGGAGGGGGTGACTGCGGGGAAATGTCCCTGCATAAAAGGCTTTGGTCACCTTGGGAGCCTATGAAATTATGGTATTTGTTTTCACATTGTGTTTGGTTTGGGTCTGGATGGACTGTGACGCAGGGCAGAAAGACTCTGTGGCTTGGGGGGCCTGTTTAGTACAAATATTCTCCCTTTGAGTCATTTCACGTCATCTTTTTAAAAAACCATATAACCGGTCAGCTTATTCAGGGATGAGTTGTTCTCTGATACCACAGGCACACTGCTTGAATGTATGACTCGCGTCTGCTTTAAGTCAGTTATATTCCCCCTTTGGGAGGAGGAGAGGAAAGTGGAACGCCCGGCGCGGAGCTCTGATAGAACTCAACCTTTGTGGAATTTCTTAGGCATGATGTAACTGTTCTGGACAGAGTACTTCAGAAAGCAGTTATAATCTCTTTTGGCCTGAAGACATTATCACACAATTTAATATTTCACCTATGAAAGGTCTGATTACAGGCTCAGAGTAACGAGCGGCACAAACGACACACTGTAAATGTGTCATAATTAATCACAGTTAATCTGCAAAGGAGGCGAGAGCAGGCTGGAGGGGTTTTCTAATTATAAGAAATTGGGAAACAAAACAGCAAACAGCTGGATTGCCTACTATCAAAAAGTTACCTCAGACACAGCATGAACTTTTTACAGCTGCTTCGGGACAGAAGTCCTGTTTAACAGGTCACAGGTGTGGTCTGTTTTAACATATGTGGATGACAAAAGCCATAAAACGGTGGGGGGGGGCGTCTGCGGACAAGTTTTCCCATCCTTACATACTCAGGGGACTCCACAGGTATGTCGGAAATCATGACTTTACTAAACCAAAAAAAAGGAAAAAAATCCTTAAAAAGCAGCCTTGTGAGGAATAAGTATAACCCAGGAGGAGCATTGACAGGAGTTGAGTATCAGCTAGGGGGAGGAGGTTGTGGATTATTTATTGTATAGATTACAATGGAACAGTTTGTCCTTCCGCTGATATTTGTTGTTGCTGGTTTAGTCTAATGGGGTGGAGTCCCTGCTCTTGAGTTCTGTTTGTGAGTTAGAATTATAGACGGCATGAGCAGGCTTGTTATGAAACAAGTTCCTTCCAGCCCTGGATCTCCTTTCAATAAATAGATGTTGTCTTGAACGCCTCCATCTCTTCTGTGGGCACCTTACTCGGAAGTAAGTTTCACTGAAATCAGGGGGACATGCTTCCAAGTAAACACACGTAAGATTGGGCTGCACATAATCAGACACAGAGCTCAAAATCATATTACATTTTTAAAAAGTTAATTTTTTTTATGTGAATGAAGGATGTCAGAAAGCTACTGATTTCCAAGTCAGAGTAGAAAAGTGGCTAGAATTATGGTCTTTGACTGGAAACCTCTGGGTTCAAATTCCTACTCAGCTATAAAAGCTCAGTGGGTGGCTTTGGACAGATTGATGTTTCACAGCCTAACCTACTTCACAGGTAGGGTTGCCTGCTCTGAGTTGGGAAATTCCTGGGCATTTGGGGGTGAAACCTAGGGAGGGGAGGGTTTAGGAAGGGGAGGGATCTCAGCAGGGAATGATGTCATACAGTTCAACCTCCAAAGCAGCCATTTTTTCCAAGAGAACTGATCTGTGTAGTCTTGAGATCAATTGTAATTCTAGGAGATTGCAGGCCCCACATGGAAGTCGGCAACCCTACCAGGAATGTTGTAAGGATAAAATGGGGGCAGGTAGTTCTTGGAACACAAGCAGGATCAAGATGTGATGATGTAAAGTACTCTACAGAACCAGTATTGTACGAGCAACAAGAGTGAAGACTTTTGTTATCTCATAACATCAGCTCACTTGCTGTTTAACTATAATGTCTTACTCCATTCACTTCAGAGCCAATCCACATGTTCAGCAAATTCACATAGCCCAATCCTTTACAGACCTTCATAGCATAGGTAGCAGAATTTCGTTTTTAACAATGCCCCATGTGAAAAAAATAAAAATCAGTGCCTGTAGAAAACTGGCCAAGCCTTTCACCTAATAAGCTTGGGTTTTTTAATTTCTTAGAACATGGGTGGATATTACAACATGCAATGGCCTATTAGCAATCCAAATTGGTAAATAGGTTTTTTACCATGTAGTTTTTGCTAAACATGTATTTTGGTTGGTATGAATGATGCACTATGGATCCAAATCAGATGAAAATGCAACTTTTTTTTACCCCTTCTCTCCTGGCTTACAAGCTACATGAGAAGAGTACCAAATAGGGTTGCCAGCTCAGCACTGGGATAGGCGGGGGGGGGGGGAGTCCTGACAACTGATGTTGTTCCAATGCTGTGATGTCACTTCTGATGCAAATGTGGAAATGATTGAGGTGACACTCTAGGATTCACACAAATCCTAGAGTATCACATCACACCAATGCAGTGACATCACTTCCAGGTTTGAGCCAGAAGTGATGTTGTGGCGCAACACCAATCCCCCACCCAGTTTTGCTCCTGCTACTCTACCAAGCAGGAGCAGGAGCAGTGAAGCCTGCCCAAGCGCCAGCCATTATTGGAATGGAAGATCTATATACAGCCTCTGTCCTTCTCATGTCTGAGGTAGGTCTTTTCCAGCACCTTTCACCTGAGATCTTTTACATCAGGGGTGGGGAACCTCAGGCCCGGGGGCCGTATGCGGCCCCCGAGGACATTTTTTATGGCCCTCGGGAGCTCCAAGAACCCTGCCGCGGGAACCCTGCCGCGGAGCTCAGGGGGGGGGAGTGCACTGAGACTGGGGCCCGGTTGCTTGGTGCTCCGTGCGCTGCCAGGTGTGTGTGTGTGTGGGCGGGGGAGGTGGGGTGGCTGGGGCCTGGTCGCGCAGGCCGGCATGCGCGGGTGTGTGTGTGTATGTGGGGGGGAGGCTTTTCTCTCTTCCTCTTTTTCTGTCACTCTCCTTTCTCTCCCTCTCTTCCTCCCTCTTTTTCTGTCTCTTTCTTTGTCTCCCTCCGTCCTTTTTTTTCTTTCCCTCCGTCCTTTTCTTTCTTTCTCCCCCTCTCTCCATTTCTTTCTCCCTTTCTCTCTCTTTCTCCCTCCCTCCCTTTTCCTCTTTCTCTGTTTTCCTTCCTCCCTTCCTCCCTTGCCAATCGTCTGTGGGCTGCGCCCCCCTGGCGCCTCATTTTCTGAGGCCCACCGCTAGCTGCCCTCCCACCTGGGGCGCCCTGCAGGCCTTCTCTGGGTGGCCTCCCCTGGGGTTGCCAACCTCCAGGTGGTGGCTGGAGACCTGGCAACCCTAGCCTCTCCCCCCCACGGGAGATCTACACCTGGTATGGCCCCCGAAAGATGTTATAAATGTGTGAATGGCCCTTGGCAGGAAAAAGGTTCCACACCCCTGTTTTACATAAAGATAGCAGAGACTAAATCTGATTCCTGCAATGCAGGAATTTCCTGCATTGTGCAGGGGTTGGACTAGATGACCCTGGTGGTCCATTCCAACTCTTATGATTCTAGGTCAAAGAGTGTAGCAATGAACCAGCTTTATGGGAAACCGTTTTATACGAGATATGACTGTTGCTGGTGGCTCTTTTTTTTTAAGTTTAGAACTTAGTTTCAGAGCCTTTCATTCACTTCTCAGATCAACATTTTAAAAGTTTCTTTTTAGAGGCTGGATTTCTTACCAGTTTTCATCACAGGACTGTTTAAAATTCTTTCAGCGATACTAATACAAATAAATAAGTAAAATCTAGAGCTGTCGGGTGCTTTGGTGCTTTCTGGTGTGCCTCCAAATTGACTTTGTTCTCCTCCCACCCGCAACATATTTCATGCCACTGGAATGTACTGTAGTCTGGAATTGCCGTGCATTTGGGATTAAGAAATTGCCAAAATGTTTTCACATTTGAAACAGCCTTCTGCAATGTAGATCTAACCCCCCCCCCCCAATAAGTGTTTAAATGAAACCCTTCTGGAAAAGACTGGGGCAGTTCCCCAACAAACAAAAGAAATGACACGTGGATTAGAACTCTCCACAACAATGTGGAAAATGTGCCTGCATTTTCGTATATGGTATCTGTTGCCTATTTTCTTGCCTTTCCATTTCTCCACCTTCATGCAAACCCTTTAAACTTTTTTAGAAAAAACTTCTCCCAGAGTTGTTTAATTGGAGCAATAACTATGTGAACTGGAAAAGTCAAGTTATAAATCTTGGATGTAAGAGGCCACACCTAGATCTGGATCTTCAATTAGCCTCTTTCTTAGATATGTGTGTACGTGCACATGAGCATGTATGTATACAGAGTATATGATCCCAAGGACACAATGTTGACCCTAGACTGGCCAGAATAATAGTGCAATCCTTTGCAAAAATCATTCCAGTCTAGGATTGCCAACCTACAGGTGAGGACTAAAGATCTCCTGGAATAACAACAGATCTCCAGACTACATAAGTTGCTTAAGTATTTATTATTTATGTATTTAAAACATTTATTCCACTTCTCCTAGAGAAAACGGCTGCTTCGGAAGGGGGACTGCATGACATTATACCCTTCCAAGGTCCCTCCCTTCCCTAAACCCCATTCTCCCAGGCTTCACCCTCAAATCTCCAGGTATTTCTGAACCTGGAGTTGGCAACCCTATGTCTGAACCCACTGATTTCAAAGGGAACTGTAGTATCTCTGCATAGATGGGCCTGTAAAAAGGGTTGCAAAACTATTTGTGTTACAAGTCTGGCTGCAATCCTGTCCACGCATACCTGGGAGTAATCCCCACTGAATAAAGTAATCCCCACTGAGTAATCCCCACTGAATTTACTTGTGAGTAAATATGCATAGGGGTGGGCTGCAACACAGTTACTCCTCCTCTAGAATTTGCCAGGAAGGGGAGCTTTGACATTCTTATAACGGTGATAAACAAAGGTGGTTGAATCATGCCTGCTTTCAGGTTAAAACTGAAAAACTGGCAGACCTTTTGAGGAAAAACACTTAAGTGGATGATCGGTTAAGGCCAAGTGAATTCATCTATGGCACGAAGGTTAGAGAGGGATGAGATTTGTTTGCATAAACATCTGTGACCCATAGCAACTTCCTTGCATCTGCCAAACAGGATTTCCCGGTGAAAATTTTCAAGAATAAACCATGCGCTAGATCAGTGGTGTGCCTGGGCAGGCTGACTCCACTGTGGAGTTCTGAACTATGGGATGGCTCCGAAGTGCAGCATATCTACTGTAGCTACTTTGGCAACAAGGCTTATTTGGAGAAGCAGAGGCATATGTGCTTTGACAATACCAAAATTTTGAGCAGTGTTGATGTTGTACGTTTCAGTTGGAACATCTGAAGAATTAACAGTGAGGCTTTTGGGGGATAAGACAGTTCAGTCTCTTATCCTCGGCATCCTATTTCTTCTTCTTCTATGTTTTAATTAATTTATCTAATGTCATATTGAGTGGGTTGTTCTTCTCTGTCCTTTTTATAGCATCTTGAAGAGTTTATGTATGACCAAGCAGAGATTCCCTTGGAAGGGACAACAGAAGGAGAATAGTTTTAAGTTGATGCAATTTTGTAGTGAAATTAAGTTGATGCAATTTTGTAGTGAATGTTATTCATTCCGATACAGATTTTAAGATAACCATTTACAAATGAGAACTACAGTAATCAACTCTGCTTTACAATTATAGTGAAAGTTTTTAATTTCTGTTTAACTCAAAAAGTGCCACTATTCCATAGTTCTTATTTCATTATGTCACCAGTTTTCTAGATGGCAGTATCCTATGATTGCGGTTCAACTGTTCCTTTCTACTCTTCTGTTTCAAGCACATTATTTTGACACCAGTTTCTTTCCGCTTGTCAGTATAGTACTAATAAATCTATTGGATTTATCAATACTATAATAATAATAAGCGTGTGCTATCAAGGTGCAACTGACTCATGGAGACTCCAGGACCATGGGGTTTTCAAGGCAAGAGGTGTTAAAAGGTGGTTTGCCATTGCCTACCTCTGCAAAGCAACCCTAGTCTTCCGTTGTGTCTTCCACCCATGTACTAACCGTGGCCAGTGCTGCTTAGCTTCCAATACTATACTGAAGAATAAAAAGAAACAGATGTCATGTTTTGCTTGGAATTGGATGGACCTTCTTTGAAGGGAGGCACATTTTGGGCTTTTTGTTCTTATTTTTGTCGTTTGTGTGTCCCTGTTGCTTTTTTTTGGGGGGGGTGTGTCTTTTCTACACAGGTTTTTCTCCCTTTAGTGGTCAATTCAATATTACATCACTGTATGTCTGGCATATCTTCTTGCAGTTTTAAAATGCAGGGATATATGCCGGACATACAGTGATGTAATATCAAATAGACCACTAGAGGGACCAAAATATGTGTGGAAAAGGGGAAAAAAAACAGAACAGCAGGGACACACATGACAAAAAAATGAGAATGCAGAAGAGCCCCTTATCTGAAAGCCATTCCATCCAATAATGCTTAAAGTACCCAGTGTAGTAGTAGTAGTAGTAGTAGTAGTAGTAGTAGTAGTAGTAGTAGTAGTAATGTATTCATTTCATTTATACTGCACTTATCTCCCCAATGGAAACTCAGACTGGCTTACATTGTTCTCATCCCCTCCATTTTATCCTCACAATAACCCTGAGAGGAAGGTCTGGCTGAAAGCCCGAAGTCACAAAGCAAGAGTCCATGGCAGAGTGGGGTTTCAAACCTGGTACTCCCGGTTCCTAGTATGATACTCTAACCACACTGGCTCTCCATGAATTTACAAAGGAAAAGACTTCTGACCAAACATATTTGTGATGTAATTTCCCCCAGAGTCAACAAAACTGAATAAATTTGGACTTCTCTATAAATGCTGGTTATTTAAGAAATGTTTCCAAAAACAGTGGAAAAAACTGTATGGAAAAACCCAAAGCTATTTCCTCCTAATACCAAGCCCTCAGGAATCTTCTTATTTCCACAAAGATGTCTCATGATTAAAGGGTAGAAATACTCACCAGTAGATGAACATGACAAAGCCTGATGGCTAAACCTGAATTTTCTGTAAATGTTTATTTGAGGTGAATGAAATTATTCCCTCCATACTGGTAACCTATAACTTCATGTACATTTAGCAACATGTGCTGTTTATCATCCCCCCCAACTGCCATCCTAAACCACTTCCATTCATTCAGTATGCCCAGGAATGTCCTTTCTATGAAATTCCTCCTTATTTTCTTGTCTGGTTTTGCAGAACTGTTCAAAGCACTATGGTTTGGGTCCAAAGGTGCTCTACTGGTAGTGTAACTGCATATATGGCAATGGAATGCATTTCCACCAGCAGAGAAGATTATCCTTTGTACTGTAGACCTCTAATTTACTCCCTATGATGGCTAGGAGAGTCCCCTGACCCTCCCCCCAGAGGGGCTAGTAGACTGAGAGCCAGCGTGGTATAGTGGTTAAAGAGTCGAACTAGGATCTGGGAAACCCAGGTTTGAATCCCCACTCATGCCATGGAAGCTTGCTGGGTGACCTTGGGCCAGTCCCACACTCTCAGTTTCGACCCTGGCAAGTATTTGGATGGGAGACCTCCAAGGAATACCAGAGGCGTGACATGGAGGCAGGCAAAGGCAAACCACCTCTGAAGGTCTCTTGCCTTGAAAACCCTATGCAGACTGCAAACTGAGGGCCTTCCTTTGTAGAGTCAATCCATCTAATGAGTCTTCCTCTTTTCTTGCTGCCTTCCACTTTTCCTAGCATTATTGTCTTTTCCAGAGACTCTTCTCATAATGTGACCAAAGTATGATATCCTTAGTTTAGTCATTTTAGCTTCCTACTTACCACTAATGAGTTCAAGTACTCAAAAATTGACATGACTATGGAGTGATGTGACATGTTTTGCCAGACTAAAGACTACAGAATATTGTCAATCATCTACAATCCTTATTTACAGTCTCCATCTCCACTGGTTCCACTGCAAGGCAGCCTACTTACAGGTCTTGGTGAGGTGAATTCTGCTTGTTGGCTTGGCAGTCTTTGCATAGCAGCCTGGCACACTCAGTTGTTGACTACTATGAATCTGAATCTTCATTTCTCTCTTAGATGTTTCCAGAAAGACTGAAGGAGGGGAATGGGTTGTGCTTCAGTTGCTCCAAAGCAAGCACTCCTTGAAAAAATAAACAGTGGAAATACCGTATCTTCTTTCAGGTTTGAAACGTAGCTTTGATTCTGCTCAGATGGCACAAACTGCAAGGGTAATAAACAAGTCTAAATTATTGAATATAGCTTTTTAAAAACACAAAAATCTTAATATTGGCTGTCTAAACAATGTTTTGTGCCAATATCTCTTCATTTCTGCTCACTGGGGCTTCCAAAGATGCTGGTAGTCTTTAATGTAATTTGTTAAAGTTTGAGTCTGTACTGCTTCTTCTCTATAGCCAACAACAGATTTTTCTGTTGACTTGGATCAGAAAATTCATACAGACTTTTTTAAAAATTCACAGTCCCTATCATCAACAGAAGTGTCCCTAAATGCTCTCAGGATCTTGAGCGAGTTGTTCATGATTCCAATGATCAGAGGACAAGAATCACCAACTTGATTATATGAGATTACTCAGTAGCTGCAGGCAGATGTTCTAATACCAGGTACAATCAATGCATGGAGAGAGTGAGATTTTGGCAGCAAGCCCTGACCCGACCTCCACATGGTGATGGACGTTTGTGCACAGGCCTGTGCAGGTATGTGATTGTAACCTGTTTTAGAATGCCTGCATAGGGCTCATGTGTTATGTAATCCACCAACCCAGTTTCTAGACTGGGTTCTGTCAAGTAATGACGAGGATGGGGTTTGAAGGGAGCTGACGTGCCTTTTGAGGGATACAAAGCAATTGGAGCTGAAAACATAGGAGTCTACAGAGGGGCTGGCAAGCGAGAAAAGAGGCTTGCTGAGAATTAGGGTTGTCAGCTTTTTACCAGTCTCCTTGAAGGGAAGGGTGGGATTAAAAGGTACCTAAAAATAGTACTGCACAATATCTAATCACAAAATTATTCAAGTTTTAAAACACTGAATAAACTTCAACATTGGAGCGTTGGACTAGCCGTCTCTGTCGTTTCGCTCGGGGTCTGGATTTCATTTTGCCTGACATAACATTTAATGTACATTATTTTTTTATTGATAACTATTTCGTGGGAGACATAATGCGCAAATGGGGCATGGCCGGCATTGAACTTTGATAAGATGGTTCTCGCGTCAAACAATCCCATGGGAAGGTTTTTTATTTTTTACCCCATGGATTGAGGGGGGTGGAATGCATAATAATGAACACACAGGCATTTCTGAGGTCCATCATGTTCCCCTCCTCCAGCCAACCATTCCCTTGCTTTTTTATTGTTTTTATGTAGCCAATCACATTGCACCTTTGCACCAATACTTGGGTGCATGCACAAAAAAGGGGGGGAAGAGAAGAGGGGCATTCCCAATGTCACGAATGACGTGACGCTCCCCCATGTAATTTTTCGTTATTTTTTTCTGGAAGGTGTGGACTGAAATAAAACGTCCTCGGGCAGAATGTATAAAATGGTGAGAGGAGAAAAATGTGTACAGAAATTCTGTATACGCGGCCGACCCTCACAGATCGACCACGATGATAGTAAGTTGTAAGTGACTGGTGTGGAAACGGCCAGAAACGGGACCACAGTTCAGATTCTGATCACTCCAGAGACAAGCAGCCATTCAGTGCAATACTAACAAGAGTTACTCCAGTCTAAGCCCTTTCATTTCCGTGGGCTTAGACTGGAGTAACGTTGCATTGGATTGCACCGGTTGTCATACAGTTCTGGCTGTTACTATGTAAGAGCAACTTGCAAAATGGAGTTGGCTTCTGAGTGCAGCACACAGAAAACAAAAGTACAGCATTTTGAACACTGAACATTCTTCTGTTCTGTCTTCCTAAGCTGTACATATTCGAAGAAAAGAGCCGAGGGGCTTCTTACAGCATCTCATCAGCCTGTTGAAAGAACTCCTTTGCACAAGCCCGCTGAGGACACAGGTGACAGCCTTTGCTTTGAGCCATGTGCTGAAGGCAGCTTTTGTAACTCAGGCCCTTAAAGTGAGGCTAGACAGAAAAACAAACTTCACATCAATGAGTGCAAATCCTCCAAACAACAACAACCCACATCCCCTTTCCAAAGAATGGTAGAAAAACAAACAAGAGGTCTTTGGTTTTGAAGTCAATCGGGAACAAATTCTTCTTTCCAGTTGCACTTCACATCCTGCCAATAGCAACAAGATGAAAATGAAATGAGTCTCTCTCTCTCTCTCTCTCTCTCTCTCTCTCTCTCTCTCTCTCTCTCTCTCTCTCTCTCTCTCTCTCTCTCTCATATCACAATCTGGACCAGGGCAGTACTGCCTCCAGCCATAGGATTACACAGAGATATCACCATGACACGACCTTCTCCAGGTGTTTGAAAAGTAGAGTACAAATATCTGAACGTGGAAAAGCCTTCCAATCTCATTAACAGGAGGACATTTAAACCAAGCAACTCATTCCCTGGTCTTTTTCCCTCACCAAAGCTAATAAAAACTGTGGGGTGGGGAGGCTGTAACCCCTAGTTTACCCATGAGGTTGCCCAGTTTTAATGCTTTCACTATCATAAGGGGAGCCAGCTGCTTTACTGTTTGGAGGGCATACTGAGTATGATTCTTATCAAGAAAAGAATATCAGAATCTTGCTGCAGCAGGATGAAATATTCACACCTCAACCTAGAAAAGATAATCAAATTTGAAAAGTACAGTGACATTTTACAAAGTGGCTAGATTTACCTGGGATTATTAATAAACCTTTAATTCCTTTTTCATGGGACAAAAGCTAGGGGATACAGAGAGAAGGAAGTGAAATAGCCAACAGTGATCCCCAAATTTCATACATGCAAGACAAGCAAAAGACAATAATGTCTCAAAGTCCTCTTCAGATATTACAGTCCTGCATGCTAAAGCCTACCAAGAACTCGTATTTGGAGCAAGTACAACCTGCAATCCTCCGAATATATGCATTTTGCCATGTAATATGAACAGGAGCAACATGCATATTTACCATGCATGTATAGCCTTGATATGTATGGACATAAACCTTGAAAATTCCAGCAGTCCGTTCATGCATACCAGTATGCACATGTTTTTAAATATGCGAATTACCCCTATCCATACAACATGGTAGCAGTGCATTTAGGATGTAATAGATCAAGTTAATTCATGCCATAGTATTCCCTATTACTACATATGGGTGTGAAAGTTGGACAATGAAGAAAGCTGATAGGAAGAAAGTAGATTCCTTTGAAATGTGGTGTTGGAGGAGAGTTTTACAGATACCGTGGACTGCCAAAAAGGCAGATCAGTGGGTTCTAGATCAAATCAAGCCTGAACTCTCCCTAGAAGCTTGAATGATTAAACTGAGGCTACTGTATTTTGGTCACATTATGAAAAGACAAGAGTCACTGGAAAATACAATAATGCTAGGAAAAGCTGAGGGCAGCCGGAAAAGAGGAAGACCCAACATGAAATGGATTGACTCAATAAAGGAAGCCACAGCCCTCCATCTGTAAGACCTGAGCAGGGCTGGTAATGATAGGACGTTTTGGAGGTCATTGATTCATAGGGTCTCCAATGCCATAGGTCGGAAGCGACTTGATGGCACTTAACACACACACAGTGTCTGAAATTGGGAGAGGGAAAGGTCAGCTCTTTTCTCAACCACATCATAAGCTTAGTTTCCCCGCCTGTCTTGTAAGGAGAGAGTGATATTTCAGGACATCCAAGGCAAGAATATATGGAGAATGGTGCATAATGGTGAAAATGGCAGTAAATGATGATTCATTTTCCACGGGGAGTGAAAGTCCTAATCCTAGAGCCATGAGAAAGAAGAAGAAATATGTCCTGCAATGACTTTGTCAGGTCTGTTATCATTGTTCACAAAGCTGTCCAGTAACATAAAACTGCTTGTAATTCAGACCACATGGCAGTGAATGAGACAGAAAAAAACATTACGTCAAGTAGTTGAACTGGCTGTTCAGGGAGGGAGGGAGATTGGAGACCCCTGAGAGTTTGTCAGCCTCAGTGCCCCCCTAGAAGTTTCTTTGGCTGGCTTTAAGGCTTGCCCTCTGCTTCCTCCCCCCTCCCCTTCTTGGAGCATCACTGTTTGTTTTACTCTTGGTGTTATGTGGCTTTCTGCCAGCTCTCTTAAACTCTGCAAACTATTCTTCGTGTCTGCTTTATAGCCATTACACCTTCATATATCCTACTGTTTTAATAGGACTGGCTGGTTTGGGCACTGACCTATGTTGATCATTTTATAATCTCTTAATCCCGCTGGACAGCATGCATTGCAGAGAGGGTTGTCAACCTCCTGGAGATATCCTGAAATTACAACTAATCTCCAGACAACAGAGATCAGCTCCCCAGAGAAAACAGCTGCTTCAGATGGTAGACCCAATGGCAGTCTACTCAGCTAAGGTGCCTCCCTTCCCTAAACCCCTCCTTCCACAGGCTCCTCTCCCAATCACCAGGAATTTCCCAATCTGGAGCTAGCAACCCTAGTTGTAGAGTCTGGGCTGAGGGAGCTTCAAAGGTTGAACTAGAAATTATAAACTATAACAAAATAATTATATTTATTACAAGGTGTACACTATAAAATTGTTAACAGACTTTTGCAGACTTTCCCTTCACATGCTGGTTCTTTTAGCATCTCTCTTACCTAGGGTTGCCAGGTGCCTCTTTGCCACCAGTGGGAGATTTTTGGGGCAGAGCCTGAGGAGGGCGGGGTTTGGGGAGGGACTTTGATACTATAGAGTTCAATTGCGAAAGCGGCCATTTTTCTCCAGGTGAACAGATCTCTAACGGCTGGAGATCAGTTGTATTAGCAGATCTCCTGCTACTACCTGGCAGCTGGCAACCCTACCCTTACCCCTCCAATATACCTTAATTTAAAATTTTAATTTAAACAGGTACTTAGGGTTGTCAGGTCCCTCTTCACCACCAGCGGGAGGTTTTTTTGGGCGGAGTCTGAGGAGGGCAGGGTTTGGGGAGGGGAGGGTCTTCAATGCCATAGAGTCCAATTGCCAAAGCTGCCATTTTCTCCAGGGGAACTGATCTCTATTGGCTGGATATCAGTTGTAATAGCAAGAGATCTCCAGCTAGTTTGACTCTAGGGCCATAGGTTGCATTAAGATTTTGCAGTTCTTGATCCAGAACATTGCAAGAGCTAAAGATGTGCAGTGGGGTCCTGACTGTATACAGAGAGTGTATGTGTGCTTGAAGATGGCACTTACGGTATGTTACAGCAGAATAAGGGGAGCAGAATAAGGGGAGTAATGGAGAATTCCTGCCTGAACAGGAACAATGTGGCACATTACATCCCGCGCCAAGTCCTGTTCTGAAGTACAAATGACCACCAGGTCCTGTTCTAAAGAACAAATGACCGCAGTATAAATGCATGGTCTAATGCTGATCCTTTAGGTCAGGTATGTTCAGAGTGCATTTAAAATGGCAGCAAACTACCAGAAAACAACAGAGTAAAATACTTGCTTTGCAGACGTGGCCCATGTTCTCTGCAGCAGCTGTTCATGCTCCCAGTTGTGCTTTTCAACATGAACCTTTTCCCTATAGTTCACAATTCAGTAGTTGTTGCCTTATCAGAGGACAAGAATATGCATAATGGCTACAATCCAAATGACAATCTAGGCAAAATTCTGGATCTGGAATTAAGAGACCCAAAGTGAATTGAGAAATCTCGTCCCAGCCAGCCAGACTTTTCAAAGGGTCCTTGGAAGGAACAGAGTGTCAGTGTCTCTTTCCAAATACTAGATGATGGGTGCGCGGGAGGGTATTAAAGGAGAATAAAGGGAAAATACAGTGAAAAGAATGGAAATCTATTGTGAGCAGGGTAGGGAGGGATGCACAGGCAGGGAGTGAGACGCGTGGGTGAGTGGGTGAGAAGGGAACTCTTTGCCCAGGACCCTGCAAAAACTGGAACCGGCTCTGCTTCTATTTATGGGTTTGGGGGAAAGGCTGCCTCAGAAACTCTTGATGCTTCAGATCATATTTAAATGTTGTATTCCCTCAAACACTTCAACTGGGCAGGTTAAATCTGTCTCAGGCCTATTCTGATCCACTGGGTTAGTGAGATCATTGCACACTAACTTTTAACCCTTATAGCAGGAAGACATTTTATGACCTGCACCTCATCCAAGCCTTGTAAACCCTTATGTTTTGTAACATTTTCCATTTGAGATTTAAACCTCCAAGTTCCCTTTGGTGTTTTTAAGCGTTTGAAGAAGAAGGCTTTTGAAATGTTAGGTTTTGAGATGAAGGCCAACAGAAGCTCTTGATGAAATGAGTTTCATTGGTATAGCTAAGGAGAAGACATCAAATCCCTTCATCTCTGTGTTCCACAGTTGCAGAATCAATCTGTAATTTGAATTTAAAAAGTGGGGCCTGCTCCAGATTAAGGAACTAATTTGGAGGTTAATGCCTGATGCCTTCTGTTTTGTAACTACTTATTTTTATTTTACCAGGCACTATAAACAATAACTGTCAATACCCATCCTCTTCCCTCTCACTGTTGAATATTCACATAATTTGTTATTGTACTGATAACGTGTTATAATTATTGCTATTGAAATCACTTGTTGAAATTATTTATTGCCACTCCTCCGTGAACGGGCTTCTCTCTCCTTTTTTGGCCTCCCTTGTTTCGAAACATGAGTTCATCTAATGCTCTTACTCCTCTGGAGGTGGGTCAGGAAATAAAGAATCATTTTGCTCAGGTAAAGCACTTTCTTGTCCATGTAAAGGTTCTAGCAGAGAAGAGAAATGGAAACACTTTCAGAAAGGAGGAGAATTACGTTACAGTCCTACCACCGGATATTAGGTGGTAGCTTTTCTGCTACTGCCCCACAATTACTGCATTTCTTTCCAGCAGAAGGTTTTCATTATCCTGTTTTATTTTTTAAAATGCAACCGCAAAAAAGTGACAGTGTCGAAAATGAAATGTGTAATGAATAATAACTCTACATTTTTCTAAATGAAAACACAACAAACATCTGTGTACATTTCATTTGGGCCTGTCAGAACAGCTACACATTTCGGTGGCAAGAAAGACACGGAGTGCTATCCTAAGCAGAGTTATGCCCTTCTAAGCCCCTTGATGTTAATAGCTTAGAAGGGTATAGCTCTGTTTAGGATTGCACTGTTAGTGCAAGCTTCCTAAATATCTTTCTCCCATTATTTTCCTATCCTAGCACTTGTGAATCTCTGCTGTTACATCATATCACAACAAGTCTACCAAGAGCAACCTCCTTTCTTGAGAGCATATGGAAGAAAACACTTTATTTATATGGGTGATGCCATATTAAAATCATATTAAGATCCCTAAAATGATAGTTTGTTTGCAGAAGAAAAATAATGCAGTAAGAATATACAATTATTTCCAAGAACTGGCAGAACCTGAATTTGACACTCTGCAGCATAGATGCCAGATTCATTGGGCTGAGAGGGCTGATTTACAGAAGTGCTTATGGTCCCCAAAGGAGGGTAAATTCAGCACTGCATGTATTGCCCACAGACTCCACAATTTACAACACAGTTCACACTGACCTAAAGGAAATAATAAGGTACATTGTGCAAGGCCTAAGCTTTCAATCATTTGATTAAACAAGGTTAGATTTCTCCCAAACATGTGGAAATGTTGCCCAAATGGCCCAGACATGCATATACCTTGACCAAAGGAGGGTTCTCTCTGTAAGGGGTCAGAAGCCTATACACATCTGTGCTTAGGGCAAATATTATTGAGATTGTATTGCCTGAAGTATACCAGGGTCCAAGTTTTGATGTAACGTCTCATAAGGGTGTGCAGATTCTTAAAATAAGCATAGCAATGGTTTAAAGTTGGGGATTCATTAAAAAAAAAAGATAATTAGCAAACTGAATACAGAGATTGAAAACATGCTTGCACACACAAAACACTAAAAGAAAAAATGTTCTACAGACCCTAAATTCTACTAAGTCCTAATGTTATTAACATAAAAGGTGGGGGGGGAGGAGAATGGGTAAGAGAAGCATACAAGCCTGATCCAGTGAGGTTGAAGTCCGGTGAGATGTCCATAGATGAAAAAAGGGAGAGGGAAAGCCTGATAGGTGAAAAGGGAGATGGAAGAGCAGAGGGCAATCTTTACAGAAGCTCCCTGCATTGGGGTGGGGAGCTGACGCAAATACACACCAACTCACTTCTAAGACACTTGGTCACCCAGGAGTTTGGAACCAGCAGTTGGGAACCCATTGCAGAGTTGGGGATCCAACCGCTGGAACATGTCTGAGATTCTTGGGCTAACTTTATACCCCTAAAAGTGTAATTATAGAAGGAGAAATGAGATGCTTCTGGAAGCAGATTGGGTTGGAGTGAAGGAGTGAAAGGATTCAAACCAGGACCATGTCCGCACTGCGCGTTTGCAGCTCCGATTTCTGCGGGCTTTCCTTGCATGTTTGCATGTCTCAGCCGAAGGATTCCGGCGACGTCTCCAGAGCACAATTTCTCCGCGTTAAGAGCATCCGCTTATACGGCGAATTAATAGAAATTAAACGTTTTCCTCACCCGGAGCCTTAAAGTGCAAACAGAAAATCTGTCTTCACTCCACTTCCTGCTGCCAGTCCACCCCCCACTCCTCCCCCACCTCCCTGCCCAAACTCGTTCCCCCCTTTTTTCCGATTTGCAGAAAAGCGCAACCGTTTGCGCGAGCAGCCGCAAGTTTGCTACCGCCTCATCAATTGCAAAGGGTATTTGTGCTTGCTTGCACGAAACACCATGAGGTTGTGTCATATTTCCTCTGCTCAAAATAAATGGAACGTCTGCGGCTTGCGCTTATGCCCACGTCATGTCATTTGTTCGGGAGGGTTTGTTGGAGGCGATGTGCAACATCTCTTTATTTTTGACCGCTTAGGCAAAGGCAGATGTGAGGGGTGGGATGGTGGCAAGTTTCGCTTTGACAAAGTAAAACTCCTTCCCTGCATTACAATCACAGGTTTTGTTTTTCACCGCCATTTTTTAAACTGGCTTTCTCACAACCGTTATGAAGTGCCCCGCGAATTTTCCTTAATTCCCCCTGGCGCTGACGCTGGACCAATCGCCGTCCTTGTTTCGAGCACCGGGTGGGCATGCATGGCAGGCTACCACCTCAGCCAATCACAATGCTCCTTTGAGCTGGCGCGTGAATGCCGCCCCTGTTTCTCTTCCAAAATATACGCTCTAAATCGGGGAGTGCGAGGGGAAAACATATGAATTTTATCTAATACAGCGGAGGAAGCGTCGCGGTGGGAACAGAAATGTTAAGTCGTGTTGGATGCTTGTGTACTGGACATGTTTAAATTGCGAGGTAAGTTGCTAGTGCGTTCACGGGCCTGATTGGTTATCAGTTGGGGGTATTGGTTGGGGGTATTGGTTACCCCCTTAATGTAGCTTATGGCCCACCTGGAATAACAAGCTTAGTTATATGGTGCCCATTTCTTTGGGCTTTTCTGTTTTTGGAAGAGACACAGTGAGGGAAATAAATATATCAAAATGATACTGATGGATTGGTGTACCAATTTTAACCAATAAGGCAGATCCAGTTATGGTTTGTTGAAGGATGAATGTAATTAATAGAGACTGTTATTACCTTAGGATGGACAAAGGGCAGAAAGAATCTTGCACTGGGAGCATCCTGTAAGTAGAAAGGATGTAAGTGACTGACAGTGCAAACCTAAGCAGAGTCACGCATGCTTCAAAGTCCACTGAAGTCCATAGGCTTAGATGGGTGCTTAGGATTGCACACCAGATCTGAAAAGAGGACACCATTGGAATGTGAGAGGACCTGAGATGGTCAATCTGGGGCTCTGCTTCATGAAATTCCTTTGCTACAAGGAAATACTGTTGGATTGTGAGGGCTTTGTTATGCCCAAATCCCTGTTAAATTAGCAGAGTGCACAAAGGCTGTTGTGTGCAGAGAAGCCCATCCAAACTCCTGTGTGGGCCAGGAACAAAATTGCTAGGAGCCTTTTGTCTATTTAACTAATATACTTCATTTATTGTAGGAAATCCATTTCTGGATAGGATAAAGTATAGTTGCCTATCTATTCTAACTAACTAGGATGGAGGGAGATCCAGGACATGTGTCCTTCCTTCATGGTGGCAAGATGGAGAAGAGTGCCAGTGTGTGTGAGGAGGTGGGGAAGAAACAGGAAGGAAGGAAGTTTCCCTAAGAGTAGCAATCTATATATCAAAGGGACAGGTCAGAGCAGTAGAGAAAGGATGCCCCAGTGTCTTGTCCCCTCTATCTCTCTGACTCACTAGTCTTATCCCCATCTGGAGTCTGAGGTTAAGAAACAGAGCAAAGTCCTTCACTTCCAACAAATACTTCATTGGACAATGGTGATAAAGCATCTTCTCTTTGCTATCTTCATTACCACACAGTAAACCTTCAAATTAGTTCTGTGTTTGATCAGACTTTGTGGTCATTGCCCCATCTGGTCATCACCACAAGCTCCCTGGAAAATCAAGGAACTTACTTAGCTCTTAACAGATTGTTCTCTTGTATAATACATGGAGGCAACTTCATATAAATAGAATTCAGGATATTACGGAGCGAAAGACAATCCAAAGCAAGACCTCATTACAACAAAAGCTTTCTCCCCTGGCGCTGTCATGGTACCAATTTCTGCAATTGAAACATTTCATCCACATGCCCCAAATCCAACGAAGTTTGCACAGACCTCCAACACAATTCGAAATAATGGCACGGAATAGGCAAGGGTATCATAAGAGGATTATTGCCAAATTAGATAAGATACTTTTGGAAAGTCTTCCACAGGCCCCATCTTATATCAGCAAATGGGAAATAGACAGGGGGGGGGGGGCATCCCAAAAAAGAAATGGGAAAAAATTTGGAGAGTTTATCCCTTCAGATCAGTTGCAGTTAATATTAAAGAGCAAGCGTACAAGTTTATGAGCAGGTGGTACATGACGCCTGACAGGCTACATAAGATAAAACAGACATATCCAAATAAATGTTGGAAAGGGTGCGGGGGGGTGGGGAAGCAGACTTTGCTCACTGTTGGTGGATATGTCCTAGAATCAAAGAATTCTGGGGGGAAATTATTTCTGAAATACAAAAAAATTGTTTTGTATAAATTGAACCCAGTACTACCTTATGTATTGTTACATCTACATGATGACCAACATGAAGACGTATGTAAGAAGGAGCTTACTTCAATCTTGATTTTGGCAGCACAGAGTCTTTTAGCATTGTTTTGGAAAAAGAAATCCATCCCAACATTGATACAATGGTACTCCAAAGTGTGGAAGTTAATGATGATGGATAAAATATCATCACAGATCAAAGCCTCGGAGGATGCAAAAGCAAATTCAAACTACTGTACTTAAAAAGATGGTTTCCCTCTATTACATATGTAATGAACAATGACACTCATCAGAATGAGTTACTCTAAGTCGGCGTCCATACTTCAAATATGGTCCATCTTATAAACTTTAATTTAGGTATAATGTTGTACTAGGTCTGCCTTTCACCCCTACTGTATTGACTAAGTATACAATATTGTAGAGCAATTATAAATGCACCTAAAATGGAATGAGGAAGTTGATGTTGTTATGTAAACCTATGTTTTGTTATTGTTATGTATGAAAATTAATAAACTTCAAATTTAAAAAAAAAACTGCTGAGGGAGCAGAGAGCGCTCTTTTGGCTGGGACACTCGGGGAAGACAGAGCTCATCTGAGGCCTGGAGGAGGCAGACATTTTTTGACGATGTGCTGGCCCCAGGTGCTGATGAAACCTTCCAGGTAATGGAATCTAGATAGAAACATACAGTACCGTAGCCTGTCCTATATTCCAACATCTGATAGGGCATGTATAGAGATAGGGACAGAGGAATTGCGTTTCTCCCAGTTCTTTTGAATCCCTTGCTCAATCTGTTGCTGTGCTAAAAGTATGCTTAGAAATGTTTTACTTTTCATAAATACTTTTAAACTTTGAATGCTGACTATAGTTCTCTGTACCACATAGTCCTCCACCAGCTTGGAACACGCTATTGGAAAACAGGGGCGCCCTAGGAGGGAGGAAGGCTGGCAGTTGGCAAGCAGCTATTTCTCCAGTGGCAACCCCAGGCAGGATCTTGTCCCCGTGGTGCCCAGAAGTGGGGCAAGCGGGAGACACCGAGGCAAGGCCTCAGGGTTTGAGAGGGACGCTGGGGGGGATCCTGACCCCCACCCCAGTGGACAAGTCCTACAACGGTCAGGTGGTGGCAGCAGTTACCCGAAAGGAGAAAAAGGCAACCCCTTCCAGGAGAGGTTGAGAATCCCTGGGAGAGGGCAGGAGAGGAATAGGACCTGAGAATCTGAGCAGGCCCGTTCCGCCACAGACTAATATTTCTCTTTCTTTCAGGATAAAACATGGAAGCGAGGAGGACAAAACCTCTTATTGAAAAGAGGAAATCCCCAGTCATGGCAAATGCAAAGCTGAGCGCTGCATTCCCATCAGCAGCCTGGATATGAAGGAAGACCACATAAAGAAAAAAATTCATCTGGGGAGCACTTTTCAGGATCAAGTGGATAAATCCATGATCTTTAAAACTATGACTATGAACATTTGACATGGAGAAATGTTTTCAGTGGTGGTGGCCAAAAGCCTTGAAGATTTTTGAGTCTCTCGGATATAAATATATCACAGAATGAACTACATGATAAACATGACAGGAACTTTGAGGGATGGAAAAATAACATCAGCCAGAGCTATTTAAAGAGGTGGATTTGGCTTATTTTGTAAAGAGTCACACAGATAATTAAATGAGTTGAGGATTGGCTTATGAGGAGAGATGAAAAGAATTCAATGTGTTTAGTTTGGCTGTCTGACAAGTAAGTGAGAGATGTGGTTTCAGCTCTAAGAAGGTAGAGGGATTTTTAAAAAATAGGTTGAGCCAAAGGTTAGCAAGATGGAAGTCGGGGAAAGCAAGCATAGGTTGAGAAGAAACCGAAGAACTTCCTTACTATTGGAAGCTGTACTGTAGCTTTCTCAAAGGCAACTTCCAGAGAGAGACACACCCACACCACAGTAGCAGCATCAAGTGCCATGGGTATGGTAACAACATCCACATACACCATTCCCATCTTGCTCTCTCTACTGCTGCTTCTTCTCCTCCCTGACACATCTATGCACTGTGCATCCCCCCCAGCCCACAATTCCCCTTTCAAGTTTTTTTTCCTTCTTTTTCCTAGCCATGCTGTAGTTCTACATAGGAGAACTCCAGCATGGCTCAGTAAAGAAATTAAAAAGCTTTTTAAATGACTGGAACGGGTAGAGGAATGCAGCACTTATCTCTGTCACTTTGAAGGTAAAACTTATTTTCACCTCGCTCCACGCCACAATTTCCCCTTTAGTTTGGAGAAAAATGAGTTTTATATTGATGTTTGACTAAGATGAAAAAATGGGAGCCAGATGAGTTGTGCCAATTGGGCATGACATTTCCTGGGTGCTCTCCTTCCTTCTGTCTATGTGGGGGGAGAAACCCCATGTAAAAGAAACCATAGAATGGATCCTACTGGTAGAATTATTAAGATGTCGATCTGGCAAAAACTGAGGTTAATGTCATTATCATCACCATCATCAAAATATCTGATTCACAACATGGCCAAATCTGTGGATATTTAAATCCAGAGACTGGAATAATGGACAGACAAGACTGATCTTTCTATAAACCTGAGAAACACTCCAGGTTTCCAGAAAAATCTGGAAAAAAAATGTCAGGGGTTTAAACCCCCTAAAAATAGAAGAACTTGTGCCTGTAGCTTTAAGAAATGAATGCCCTCAGTGGCTGTTGCTAGGCAACCACAACAGTATTACTGGACTTCTAGGCTTGGTTTCTGTCAGTAAAAACCAAAGGTGGTGGGCCTCTTTCCAGGGCTTTTTTGGCATTTGAGGGAGGTCTCTGAGGGCAGCAGCAACCACTGGGTGATTTGCTAGCACCCAACTTGCATGACTCACCCAGGACTGGCTGCTTGCTACTTGTACAACAGCAGCTACCCCATGGAAGCCAGTATGGTGTAGTAGTTAGAATTTCAGACTAGTATCTGGGAGATGCACAGTTGAATCACAACTCTGGTGTGGAAGTCCACTTTGTGATCTTGGGCTAATTGCATATTCTAAGCCTAATTTACCTTACAGTGTTGTTGTGAAGATAAAATGGGGGAGAGAAGAGTGATGTAAACTGCTTTGGGATGGAGTATAAATGAAGTATGTAAATAATATAGCTGAAAATGTGAGGCAGATAAAAGGTCGATTGGTGGGAGGGTGCTAAGGAGAGAAGGAACCAGGGAAAGGTGAGCTTGCAGGGAGGAGGGAAAGAGGATACAGGGAGAAATGAAGTGTCCTCCACAAGTCCTTGTGGGTTCCCCAGCACACAACATGGCCCAGCCCAGCAGCCTCCACTGCAGAACTGGTTTTTGTGGACAGAGGCTGCCAGGGGGAGGGAAGAAGGGAACGTTGAAGACAGGATGACAAATAAAGGTAGGCGAGGTGTTGGGTGGGAAGGAGAAAAGGAAGCGGGGGGGGGGGGAAGGAGAGAGATTATGGGGGCTCTCCAGGAAAGGGTAGTGGGGAAGGGGAATGAGGTATTCCCTGCAAGTCATTGCAGGTCCCCAGCTAGTCATATTGTAATGTTTCTTCTATTTCAGGGTGATGGATCTTAGAATAGATGACCAGATAATAGATTCTTCTCCACCTCTTTTCTTCTAACTCTACCAGATCACCTCTAATGTGCAGTCTTCTCATTTAGCAGTCCTGCATTGGCTGCTTGCAGGTTTCCAGATGCATTTAGGTGGATGCTCTTGGAGGCAAAAGGGCCCTTGGTCTAACCAGCAAGGCAGTTCACATGTGTTGTGGTGACCAAAAATTGCTTCCAGATCTTCTTGCCAATTACATGTGTGCCATATTGTTTTTTCCATGATCAGGCATGATCAAGTTGTTTGAAATGAGGAACGTGAGTTCAGTGTTGGGCTGCAAGCAGGAAGCAAGCCACCTTGCAGGCGATCAAGCATCTTTGATTTCCCCTTCTTCCCTTTTAGGTTAGGCTTAGAGAGTGTGACTGGCCCAAGGTTACCTTATGAGTTTCATGGCTGTGTGGAGATGCCAACCTGTTTATTCTCTGTCCTAGGTCAGTACTCTAACCACTACACAACATCATCAATTGCTTCTGGGTGACAAAGATAGAGCTGAATGCAGAACTGCCATGCTACTGTCTTCTCTTTGCACAGGGCAATGTACTCCACATCTGTTCTTCTTGCACTGATGTTGCCCTACAGTCTTGTGGCTGCCACGATTTAAGCTTTCCTCAAGCACAATGAGTTTGCTTCACAAATATAACTTTACAATCCTAGCATAATTATTTTTTTCTGAAAACCAAAGCAGAGGCAATCAAGCGATCTACACTGCAACAGCTTCATGCGTGAGAATTAGCTATCACAGTGGGGAGACATCACAGCATGTACATTCACAGATCTCTGACTGAAACGGCAAGGTCTCTTCTACAAGCATGCAATCCAAGAAGAGAGCAGTTTATTAATAAATTCTTCTTTGACTACATTTTCTTTGGCAGATAGAGCTCACAATCTGTAGGCCATGACCGAGAATGAAATCCAGATTTTTGTGGTTAACAATGTGTCCTTTTTACATTACTATGATAAACACCTCCCATTGGTCCAAAGATAAGGCCAAATAATTCTTATGCATGGGCGGTCCATTTTTGAAAGGCGTTGGGTATGTACGTGTCTTAGCTATGCTTAGTGATATCTGCTACCATTTAAAAGTACTACACTCTGGGAAGCAAAAAAAGCTTACCAAATTAGTCAAATGTGTATGTATGTACATCCTTTGTTTAAAAACAAAACACAACATAGGGAGGATCAAAAAAGATGCTGTAGATCTGACTCTGATCATAAATCTTCTCTGCTTCCTGTCTAGAATGCATGGAAGATTTGAATAAGGAGCCTGGAGCTAGTATTAGGTTTGAGGTGGGGCTATGGCTCAGTGGTAGAGCTTTGCTGGCAGAATAGCATAGGTTCAGTACCTGGCATCTGTGGTATGAAGTAACAGATGATAGAAAAGACCTCTACTGGAGAACCTAGTCGGGAAACCAACCCAGTACACCAGATTAGCTTCCGCCACTTATGTGTAGGAGTGGGGAATCAAACCCAGTTCTCCAGATTAGAGTCCACTGCTCCAAACCACTGCTCTTAACCACTACACCACGTTGGCTCTTGTTATAAGGCAGCTTCATGTGTTCAACTTGCATCCTGTTAAGGGTGCTTTGCATTGTGCATTGTGGTTGCAGGTGACAGAGAGCATTTGAACATACTTCAAGAGAGTGGCTGTAGATTAGTGACACAGCGTTTACTTTGTATGCAGACGGTCCTGGGTTCAATTCCTGACATCTCCAGTTACAAAGAATAGGTAGGAGGTGACGTGAAAGAGATCCTACATGAAGACCCTGGAGAAGCGCTGGCAAGCAATACTGACTGTGATAAACCAATGGCCACAAGCTGCATTGAAAGCATTTACAATCTAGCCCTGTGCAGATGGCACATCTGTGTGTTCTCTTGTCCCACCAGGAGGTAGAGAATGCACGAGTGTGCTGCCCCCACCTCCCATCTCTGCATGACCAACAAGTCATCTGCATGGTGCAAATGTACAGAGGAAGTGCCTATGCATAAACCCCCTCCCTGGGATCAGTGGCACGTGTTGCTGATCACGAGTAGGGGTGTGTGCCTGGGCACTTTCTCCATGCACTCAGAGTGTGCAGTTGACTTGGCCATTGTGTGGAGGTGTGGGGTGGCAAGGCCAGAGCGCTTGTGCCTGCTCTCCCTCCCTACACAGTGGCCATTTTTGCATGGTAGTTAGCAGCTCGTTCCAGGCTGAATTGCCCCGTATATTTTTTTAAATTTTGCACGCTGAATCATCATTCCGGAAGTGACTGTGAAGCCAGCGCTTCCCTGCTTTACATTACTAAAGAGCCCATTTAAGTCGACCTTTGGTGTTTGCCGGGAAGAATCCCCCTCAAGGAACAATGCAAAACAACAGGGGCACGTTAACTATGCATATGTCAATGGCTATGCAAACAGGAACAAAGGAGCAGGCGAGTGGGGGGAGTGGAACTTTTGCATCGGGACCGTGAAAAGGCATTTTTAAAGTCTCATTTTTAAAAAGAGCTTTGAATGAGCATCAAAATTGACCATGCAAAAATGGCCAGTGAGTCAACAGGTGGATGGGTCGTCTGCACAGGGCTTCAGAGTACAGGTGCACACTTGATTTTTCTTTGTATCTGTGTTGAGAACTTCTCATGTTGCATTGGATGTGCCCACAGTTGAGTGTGCGACTTTAACCCCACATTTATCCAAGGATTGGCCTCTCATTTCATTTGTCGAGTGAACATGTGTTGGCTCTTTCCTCCATGCAGATGTACCCACGTACATGCAGGATGTACGTGCGTTCACTGCAATGTGTGAACAGGGCTATCAAGAAGATTCATGTGTTCATATTTGGCCTTCTGGGAGAAGCTGGAACAACCGTATCTGTTAAATATGCTAGAATAACATCCTCAGTTCTTTTGCCAGTTTTTCTGGGGAGAGGCATAGATTGGATTTAATGTTTTCTGCACTAACCAAGTGATTTAACAGTCTTAAGTTACTACCACTGGAAAATGAATTCCAGAGAGTTAGCTGTGTTGGTGTTTGGGCGTCTTGACAAAGAGGGCTCTGGCTCATGAAAGCTTATGCCACAATAAATTCGTTAGTCATTAAGGTGCCATATGGTTCTTCCTTATTTTGGCTGGAGCAAACTAACGTGGCTACCCCTCTGGAATGCGTGGTAGTTTGTTGCAGCAAAACCCAAAAGGATTTCTCATGGACTAGAGCCC
This sequence comes from Euleptes europaea, assembly GCF_029931775.1. Classification (NCBI taxonomy): domain Eukaryota; kingdom Metazoa; phylum Chordata; class Lepidosauria; order Squamata; family Sphaerodactylidae; genus Euleptes; species Euleptes europaea. Next base: position 32,176,587 of record NC_079323.1, read on the forward strand.
ACTTCACCAGATGCATGAAGTGTGTCCTCAACTGAATGATAGAAACATATGGCTATGGGGGGGGGGGGGATCTTAAACAGCAGCGTCAAAAGGCCAAGAAATGGAAGTGGTACAGGCTGTGGAATTTCTATATGAAATGCATATCCACGCAATATAAACACAGCAACCAGATGCAACAGCAGTGACTGCTGATAACACAACCCCCCCTAGTTTTGATAAGGTGATTAACTGGGTGATATATGGCTAGTCCTTACCCAAGCCATGGAGAAGGAGAAACTCGTTTTCTATGAAGGTTGCAAGTCCAAAACAAAGGTCAAAAGCAAAAAGTTTGTATCTCCTTTCATTAGGATCAAATAAAATAACATGAAGCTCCAGAGCGTAGGGTTGCCAGGTCTCTTTTCGCCACCGGCGGGAGATTTTTGGGGTAGAGCCTGAGGAGGGCGGGGTTTGGGGGAGGGGAGGGACTTGAATGCCATAGAGTCCAATTGCCAAAGCGGCCATTTTTCTCCAGGTGATCTGATCGGCTGGAGATCAGTTGAATTAGCAGGAGATCTCCTGCTACTACCTGGCAGTTGGCAACCCTATCCAGAGCATCAAGCTTGATCAGGGTGGGCTTTGCCAATGGAGGAGGAGGAGGAAGAAGAAGAGGAGGAGGAGTTGGTTTTTATACCCAGTTTTCTCTAAGCAGTCTCAAAGTGGCTTGCAATCACCAGTCATGGGGGCCCTGACTACCAACGGGATGGGGGGGAACAGGGAGAAGAAGAGCAGGCTCCTGCTGCCGCTTGCACTTGTGCCTGCCCTGTTTGGGGCGGGGTCTGCTTGTTCCCTCCTCTTCTGGGGCTTGGGCAGCCAGCTTTGTGGCAGTGGCTGCTCTTGCCAGCCCTGCCTGGGGCTCAGGCAGCGGTTAGGGTTGCCAGGTCCCTCTTCACCACTGGCGAGAGGTTTTAAAGGGTGGAGCCTGAGGAGGGCAGGGTTTGGGGAGGGGAGGGACCTTAATGCCATAGAGTCCAATTTCCAAAGCTGCCATTTTCTCCTGGTGAACTGATCTCTATCAGCTGGAGATCAGTTGTAATAGCTGGCGATCTCCAGCTAGTATCCGGAGGCTGGCAACCCTAGCAGCGGTGGCTCCCAACTCCATTGTACAAGGCAAGGGGCCACTCTTTGTTTGGCTTGCAGGTGGCCCCAGTGGCAGCAGGCAGTAGTGGTGGCAGTGATGCCGGGCCCCATCTTGGACTTTTGTCCAGGGTCCCAAAACCACCAAGACTGCCCCGGGCTGGGTGTTAAGAAAAGCCATGGGGGAGGGGAGGGAGAAAAAAAAAGATGTCAAAGATCACGATCTTAAGACCTTGCCTCATAAGTATCCCATGTGAAAAAGTGATCAGGAATGCAGATTTTAATTCCCCCCCCCCATCTTAAAACGTAGAGCCCTGTGGCACAGAGTGGTAAGCTGCACTACTGGAGTCCAAGCTCTGCTCATGACCTGAGTTCAATCTCGACAGAAGTAGATTTCAGGTAGCCAACTCAAGGTTGACTCAGCCTTCCTTCTGAGGTTGGTAAAATTAGTACCCAGCTTGCTGAGGGTAAAGTGAAGATGACTGGGGAAGGGAATGGCAAACCACCCTGTAAACATAGTCTGCTCTGCCTAGTAAACGTAGGGATGTGATGTCACCCCATGGGTCAGTAATGACCCGGTGCTTGCACAGGGGAATACCTTTATCTTTTATCATCTTAAAATAAGCTTCCCTGATTGGCTTTTTACAAGCTGTGCCTCTTGACGATCTCTGGCAGGGAGCTTATGGGAAAGCATTTGCCCTCTCAAACCTGGAGAAATGCATGGACATGAATTAAATGAAACATCTCTGTGTTTAAATCATGTATTCGAGTTGTTGTATATGGAAAGACACTATAGAAATAATCATTTGGGATCAACCCAAGCAAGATCTTGTACCAGAGGCCTGAGTTTCTGCCAGCGAAGTTAATGGCGTGAATATTCCTACTATAGATTTCCAAGTTTTCAGACTGCAGGCTGTCTAAATACTTGCAAAGAAGCAAATTACTGCTATCCAAGTTGCTGGTATTAAGCTACAGTTTTCTTTTTGGCTAACATGTCCTTCCTGTATAACAGTAATTTTACTTAAAGCTTCTTCTTAAACGGAGAGCAGAGTTAAGGAGCTGGGCAAATGGCCCATGTGTGTTTTTTATTTAAATGAGGTCATGACTTAAGTCTTTCACTATACCACATAGAATGGGAGACGGATGACGCTTTCCCTCGTACAGGATGGTGGCTTTTCTGTGAATGCAAAGCAGGCAGAGATAGAAAAATAAACCCTTGCCAGATATTTAAATTTATAGTTGCTAAACTGACATGTCACCAAAAAAGAGGCATTACAGAGTAATCAAGAATCTCTTGGCTGTTAAGTCTAATCCTTAATGGTTTATGCACAGCCCAAGTGCCGTCTTTGGGTGGCCCAGCCAAGAGAGCACGGATCCTCCTCTGGGGCTTGGTTTGCCTCCGGCGAGCAGTGACACAGGAGGAAGCCTGTCAATCCCAGACTTTATACCCCCTCATCCCCTCCTGATCCCAACCTGCTATCAGCCAGCAAGTCCACAGTACTTTGGCAGCAAAATACCTTGAACCAGCCCTGGTGCAGCCCCATTCTATGCATGTTCCTTTGGAGTTTAAATTAGCTCCATTTGGACTTGCAATAGTGGGTTTAAATTACAGGCAGAAAGGTACCATCTGGATATTAGGGGAAAAAAGTTTTACAATGAGAGTAATTCAACAGTGGAATCAGCTGCATGGGGAGGTGGTGAGCTCCCCCTCACTGGCAGTCTTCAAGCAGTCCAGTCTTCAAGGCTGGACAAACACTTGTCATGGATGCTCTAGGCTGATCCTGCAATGAGCAGGGGGTTGGACTAGATGGCCTGTATGGCCCCTTCCAGCTCTATGATTCTATGAATTTATGACTGCTCCCTACTGAGTATGTCTGGCATTCTGGCCTGAACTCAAGAGGACTGGGCTGCTTTGAATCCAGATCGTACAATTTATTGATCTAAGAATTGCAACTATGCTTCCTTAATTAAAATTGGGTAACCCCTGCTAAGGCTCTCTTACACCATTTTTTAAAAATAATTTTTATTTATACTCTGGTTTCTCTTCAGATTGTATAAATCTTTCGCCTTTTACAATGTTTTGGAGTGTACTCTGAAATATGGGATATTTTTTCATCGGTTGCACAGACAAATATTTATATAGTTCTATCTGCTTCACAGATACCACGTTCAAAGTGTGGTCGAATTTTGGATCAGCCCCGGCCAAGAGACATTTTGTTCTCCTTGGCTGGCACCATCCTTCTTCCAGATGTCAAACAGATGCCAAGGAAGAACTATGGCCGTGTGCAAACTCTGCTCATGCCAGTAAGAGGAACAATACTGACAAAAGGAGGAGATGAGATCAGGGGAATCAATTTGGAAATATACCAAGAATAATGCTCAGACTCTGCAATTATGTGCCATTGAACATGTTTTGCTACTATTTTGCCCAAATTGGCAGAAAACCCACTTTTTGTAGTCGAACCTAGTGAAGATTGATTGCGGCATTAGCATCCTGATGGCTGCCAACTTTGAATGCTTTAAGAGGGGAGCTGACATGTTCATGGAGGATAGGGCTATCCATGGTTACTAGTCAAAATGAATACTAGTCGTGATGCATACCTATTCTTTCCAGTATCAGAGGAGCATGCCCATTATATTAGGTGCCATGGATCACAGGCAGGATAATGCTGCTTCAGTTGTCTTGTTGTGGGCTGCCTAGAGGCACCTGGTTGGCCACTATGTGAACAGACTGCTGGACTTGATGGACCTTGGTCTGATCCAGCATGGCTTTTCTTATGTTCTTAAGTACCACTGCATCCAATAGCAAACAGTATGACCCCTGTGTAGATGTTGAACACAGTAGAAGAGGGCCACCCACATACTAGGGTTCTCCACCTACTTGACTGAGTCCTTTGCTATGCCTCCCCCCAAAAAGAGATGCTATAAATAAACCAAAAGGGGGGCTTAAAAGCAGCCTGAAGGACTCACAGAACAACTCTAAGCAAGGCTACTCAAATCCTATTCAGGTCTATACAATGGAGCTCATTCCCAGGAAAGTGTTCTTAGGAAGGAATCATAAATGTCTTGCAGAAGCAATGGAATACTGAGTGTTAGATTAGGAGGAAAAGTGATGGCAGAGAAACTCTTGAAAGTGTATTGACTTTTGAAGGGGAGAATTTTAAAGGATAGTGTGGTATTTCCAAATTGTCTTCCCCTCCTGCAATTCTTTGTAGGCTTCCAACTTGTACTTAATACTGTAATCTCTGCTTCTCCAATAACTACTGTGTGTAATAATTATCTCCAAGTAGCAGGAATACAACACAAGATAAACAGTGACTTACCAGCAAATAAATCCACTGACAATATTTGGCAATATCTGGCAAGCTTGTTTTGACTCAGGAGTTTACTGGGACTGATCGGTGTTAAGTCCAATACTGGCTTCTAGCTATCCAAGTCTGTATATCGTATACAGAACAACCGAATATTCTGGCAATGTCTGGCTCAGCACTGGGAGGGGGGAAGTTAACTTTATGGGTATTTTCCATCTTTGATGCAGGTGATTGTTCTGGATTGTGATCTCTTTGGGAACACAAGCCAATTCACGACCACATGAAGGCTTTCTTGTTCAAGTAGCCACTTCAGAGTTTCGGAGGTTTCATTGTGGATACTATTCTACACAGTTTTTTAAAAATAATATCCACACACAAAGGATAAGCCTACATCATTTCTGTAAAAACGTTGTCTGTAAAGACATTGATATGGGACTCTGTTCTATAACGAAATCAATGTTAATATCAACTTCTGTTCCAGAGCTTGGTACAATTTATCTGGAGATAATAGTACCTATAATAGTGTTCCTGAAAGCTGGCATTAATTCTTTCTGGAGGTGTGTACAATTTTGTAAGTGATATTTTTGTTTTGTTTTTTCATTTTGAGATTAAATCTTTGGATGCTTAGGGAAAGTTTATCAAGCCACACAACAAACAGGCAAACAGGGAAGAGAATAAACCCACCCACAGTCTCTCTAGCTGATGGAGCATCTAGTAGAGCCAGAGGCTCCAGTGGGCTTAGAGTAGGCCACCTACTTGGACAGTTTGTACCCACATTGGCAACAATCCTAAAACCACTGGAAGACAAGAAGACCAGTGGGAACACATCTGGATTTGTGGTTCAACACTACAAAGTTGCCTGTGGGTTCAGAGGGCCCTTCACTGGGGAGATTATATCTGTTAGCAGGAGCTGGCTGTGTGCTAACGGAAGGGGGAGGCTGCTTTTAGAATACAGTCCACACAAGGCTTGTTGCTTTAGAAAATAAATGCATACTCTTCATTGTTAGATAAATCCATACTGAGATAGGAAAAGAGAGGCAGGCATTCTGTGTGAATGAGACTGGAGCACATTTGGGAAACAGTTATTATCATTCAGATAGACACTCATCAGGGAAACTGGATTGGCTGCAACTCCCTGTTTAGGTGTACACTTTTGAGGGGCTCTCACGAGGTTTCTGGCTGTCTGAATCCACTCAAGCTATTTCATGGGGTTGTTATGCACATTAAAGAGGATCTTGTACCCTGAGAAGAGCAGTGTGGGACCAGAACTTGTCTTGGGTTTGCTGCTGTAGAATATGTGCAAAAGTCCTTATGCGTGGTCTTATTTTGCAGGGTCCGCCAGTCGAATCTAACCCCTGTATTTTCCCAGCAAAATCTTGAAAGGAGAATCTGCTAGAAACAAATGGTGATTTCTCAGTCAGAAAAGGGCGAAACAAGAAACAAGACGCAGAAGATCTGGCAGTTCATAGAATCCTAGAGTTGGAAGGGACCCCCAGGGTCATCTAGTCCAACCCCCTGCACAAGGCGAGAAATTCACAACTACCTCCCCCACACACACCCAGTGCCCAGAAGATGGCCAAGATGCCCTCCCTCTCATGAACTGCCTAAGTTCATAGAATCAGCATTGCTGATAGATGGCCATCTAGCCTCTGCTTAAAAACCTCCAGGGAAGGAGCGCTTACCACCTCCCGAGGAAGCCTGTTCCACCGAGGAACCGCTCTGTTAGAAAATTCTTCGTAATGCCTAGATGGAAACTCTTCCGATTTAATTTTAACCCGTTGGTTCTGGTCTGACCTTCCAGTTTTGTTTTTACAGGACTGAAGTTACAGTTTGAACCCAGGCGAGGCAGACAGTTGACCTCCTATTTTCTTTACATTGTGGACACGCTTAAAACAACAACAACCCCGAAATGTGAGAGGGAGAGGGTTTGGGGAGGAAGCCTGAGGTGCTGGAAGGGTTAAACCCCCCCAACCACCCAATTCCACCACAAAAAAAAAAGTTACTGATGATGATGATGATGATGATGATGATGATGATGATGATGAAAGCTCATACCCTACCAGAAAATATTTTTGTTCGTCTTTAAGGTGCTCCTGGACTCTTGCCCTTTTCTACTAATGATGATGATGTGTGACATTTCATCCTGTGTGACCTCCTTCTCCCCCCACCCCCCCAAAAAAAAGCGTGTGGAAGGGGGCGTTGTCCTGCTGATTCTGTGCAACCGAGGCTTTCGCCCATTTCCAGTGGCTGCTGTTGTGAAGTTTGCCTGACATTTCTGGGAGGAGATCCAAAAAACAAAAACGGGGGAGGGGGAGAGGGGGAGGGAGGGAGGGAGGGAGGAAGGGGGAGAAGACCAGCGAGGGAAAGCAAGGTGAGGAGGAGCAGCCCTCTTCTGCTCAGCCTCCCAGCCTGTGCGCTCGACTCCTGCCCGGGGAAGCGACCAGCCTGGGCGCTTCGGCTCTCCTTGGGGAGACAAAGGCGCTGCGCTCCTCGGAGCAGTGCGGGGCCGCCGGGGAGGGTCTTTCCAAGAGACCCCGGGGCAGCAGCCAGCCTGCCAGCCTGCCTGCCTGCCTGCCTGCCTGCAGCCGCTCCGGCTGGAGGGAAAGGTGCCTCCCCGGCGTGGAGAGAAGGCAGAGGAGGGGACCGATGGAGGGGAGCGGAGAGACCCCTTAGGACGTTGCCTTGCGCCGCGCCCGGGGAAAAGAAAGCAGGGCTGGGGGCGGCGAAGCGGGGTGGGGGGGAGCCGTAACCCGCCGCAGATCTACATGGGCAACCGCTCCAGCTAAAGAAAGGCTTTTTGGCTGCGGTGGGGGGGGGGGAACCCCACTTCTGGAAGGGGAGCTTTGCGAACGGGTAAGTCTGCACGCCCCTTTGCCTGGAGGCAGGGCTACCACGAAGGCGCACCAGGCGGTCGCCTAGGGCGCAGACCTCGGAGGGGCGCAGAGCTGGCGGAAGGGGCACCTTTTTAAAACAGATTAGTTTCGGGGGGGGAATGTAACTTTATTATTTTTATTTTATTATTATTTTATTATTTTATTATTTTATTACTGTTATTATTTTATTATTAATATTATTTTAATAAAATAATTTATTTTTAATATTATTATTATTATTATTTTATTTTTATTATTTTATTTTTAATATTTTTATTATTATTTTATTTTTATTATTTTATTAATATTTTATTTTATTATTATTATTATTATTTTATTATTAATATTATTTTAAGATGAGTACCCCGGCGGTGCGATGGGCAATAATTCATTTTGACGTCTTGTAAAAAGTTTTGTAGGGATGCATCAGGCTTTTGTTGTTGTTTTTTCCCTACAAGACTCTGTTTTTGAAAATTGGTTAGCTATGGGGCGGGTGGGTAAAAGGACGATGACTGGGGAATAGGGCTGCCAGGTCCCTCTTCGCCATCGATGGGAGGTTTTTGGGGCGGAGCCTGAGGAGGGTGGGGTTTGGGGAGGGGAGGGACTCCAGTGCCATAGAGTCCAGTGGCCAAAGCGGCCATTTTCTCCGGGTGAACTGATCTCTGTCGTCTGGAGATCAGTTGTAATAGCAGATCTCCAGCTAGTACCTGGAGGTTGGCAACCCTACTGGGGAAGGCACTGCCAAACCACCCAGTAGACATAGTATGCCTACTAAACGTCAGGAAGTGACGTCACCCCATGGGTCAGGAATGACCTGTTGCTTGCACAGGGGACCTTTATCTTACCTATGGGGGGGCACGAGTAGTTAGCCTTGCCTACGGCACAAAAAAGACTGGCACCGGCCCTGCCTGGAGGCCAACTCGTGTAGTCTCTGCATGTTACATCTGTCGACTACATAGGCCCTTTGGGCTTTTCTGAATCAACAGATCCCAATTATCCATTGGTGGTTACCTCAGTCATTTTTTCTTTAATTCAAGGGCATCTTTCCACATCCTCATTTAAATTATTCCAAACCCCAAACCGAAGCTCATCTCCCGTATCGCCGACAGTGTTGCTTTCATGGTGCGAGCACATGAAAGGTGGGGAAGATGAGGCGAATCTGAGGGTTCCGATCGGGTGGAATGACTACAGAAAACCCAAAAGCAGCTTAAGGCCATTTATGCATGGGAGGTTTTGCCTTGGATTTGCCGCTCTCTAGATGCACATTTTCCCCATCCGAATTCTCAAAACTCTGCATAGGGGCTTATTGGTGAGTTTTGAGCATTTGGATGGGGAAAATGTGAATCTAGAGGGCGGCAAATCCAAGGCAAAACCTCCCATGCATAAATGGCCTAAAAGTATTTCAACAAGATGAGCAAGCTTTCTGGGGCTGTGGGAAAGAAAATGAGCGAGTTGCACATCTGAAGTCTGTATGGATATTCCGTGTGGTCATTAACACGCCCTCTGCCTTTTTATTTTCAGAGTCGGCCCCACAATGAACTGGACGCCAGTTGTGAGTTTATTCGTGTTGTGGGCCGCATGGCTCGTGTGTGGTTCTCAAAAGCCCTTGAGGCAAGCAGAGAGAAGGACCCACGGAGTCAGGAAAGTGCCTCTGGCCTACAGGGGTGACAGCAGACCACCCTTGCAGCTCAAGAGAACAAAGGTGTCTCAGAGACTTTTGAGGTTTCAGCAACGTCCCCTTGTCAAAAGAGACTCTTTGGAGCCCAAAATCACACAAGCAGATCCCCTGGAAGAGGATGCTCATACCCAGGTGAAGAATAGTGGGACCAGAGTAAGGCAGATGCAAAGACCTCAGCCGGAAATGATTAAGGATGAAGGAACATCGACAGTGCACCATTCACGCACGGTACGTTTCCCATCTGGGTCCAGTTCTCCCAATATTCTGGCCAGCTTTGCTGGAAAGAACAGAGTCTGGATCATCTCCGCTCCTCATGCCTCGGATGGTTATTACCGTCTCATGATGAGTCTCTTGAAAAATGATGTCTATTGTGAACTGGCCGAGAGGCATGTCCAGCAGATTATCTTGTTTCATGAGGAAGGCGAAGAGGGAGGGAAAGTCAGGAAGATAACCACTGAAGGGAAAATTCTGGAGCAGCCACTAGATCCGAGCCTGATCCCTAAGCTCATGAACTTTCTGAAGCTAGAGAAGGGGAAATTTGGCATGGCTCTGCTGAAGAAGACGTTACAAGTAGAGGAAAGATACCCCTACCCGGTAAGGCTGGAGGCCATATATGAAATCATTGACCAGAGCCCTATCAGGAAAATTGAGAAGATGAGGCAAAAGGGCTTCATCCAGAAATGCAAAGCTGCTGGAGTGGAGGGCCAAGTGGTTGAAGAAGGTAACAATGGCGGTAGCAGTGCAAGAACAACACCGAGTAGTGGGCATGCCCAGTCTTCAGCAAGGAAAGAAGAGCCAAGGAAAAGCAGCCTTCAGCCAACAAAACTGAAACCTGTGAAGAAAGTTTTAACAATCACAGTGCCTCCCCCTCCTCCCCCTACCACTAGAGCTCCCACCCCTGCGCCCACAACCATAACCTCAAGACCAGTCAGCAGAATAGCGACCACGGCCAGCAGGCTTACAACCACCACCACAACTCTTCCTACTACGCAGCGAACCTGGACCACAAAATCACACACGTCGCTTCCCACAGCATCTGAGGCAACCTCCCCCCAGGTAACAGACACAAAAGATTTCTACTCCCCTTCGTGGAAGGAGAACCGCAGAGAAAGACATCACGGCCACACACAGAGACAGACGACAACTACTAAGAGGCCCAGCAAAGCCGCTTTCTATGACCCCTACACAGAGGCTCCAACGTACCCCTCTGAGCACTACACAAGGTCCAGTGCTGGCAGATACAGAGACAATCGTACAGACAGGAAGGACGATAACAGTAGGGACCTCGGTGTCACGGGCGGCCAACACAAGCCTACTAAAGGCAAGCCACCTAAAAAGAAAGCCCAAGACAAAATCCTGAGTAACGAATATGAGGATAAATATGACCCAGGACAGCCTTCAGTCCCCCGTTTGGAGGAAGAAGTTCCAGTGGGAAATACACCGCCAAAGAAAGCAAAAGATCTAAAAAAACACGAGCGTGTAGATAAATCTGAAAAGAAGAAGAAAGAAAGAGCTGACAAGAAGAGCGAGAAACAGGCCAAGAAGGACAAAGCTGACAAGAAGAATAAACCAGAGAAAGAGCGCAACAAGAAGAATAAGAAGGGGAGCAAAGCTGAGAATGGAGGGATCCTGAAACCCAATGCCAAGGCTTTCACACAAAACTCCAGGAAAACTGTAACAAACCTTTTGGATTTCTTTGAAGGCAAAAGACGGATCCTGGTAAGTACTAAGTTCACGAACATTCACTGCGTAAGGTCGCAAGTTAGCCTCTTAGTAACCCCACCCCATCCCACTTTTACATAACTCATCCCTAATGATGACAGACACAGTAAACCTTCTAACCATCTTGTTTGAGGTTCACAGGAGCTATTCTCTCAACATGTGCAGTATGAAGGAACACTCTCTGACTATATGTGCTTGCTGGCAAAAGATGGGTAGGAACCTAGAATATTGTTCGGAATAAATACATTTATGACTCTGGTCCCTGGCATACCCCAAAAGGCATGTGACTAATAATGTGATGCCTTCTATAAAGAAACCATTCTCAATCATTTGTATAAATTGCCCAAAAACTATAATTTTTCTCAACCACTAGGAACGTGTAGATGCCGGAATCTGTAACTCACTAATCCAGGGCAAGGAATTAAAGAAGTTCAAATGAGGATTCTGCATGTTCAGCAAATTAGAGTTCATGGTTGTCTTGTCACTGTTTTTAATGTATCTTCTAACTCCTAGCGTGCTCTTCCAGTCAACATCTGTTTCACAGCAATGTTGATGACTTATGGATTTTGGAACCAGGCCAACTATTTTTGGCATTGTTCCTTGGCAGGAACATATGTATTTGCAAACATATGCCTTTTAATATAGTTGATAAGTGTCTAGAATTACTTTTCAGTTAAACAGAACATCCTCAGATTGCGGTGAGCTTGTGACGCTTAAGAGGAGCACACTCAGGCATTTCATCTCTGAAGATTAACTGCATGTATTAGCAAGTTCTTCTTGAAAATGATTTTTCAGAGAACATGAAGCAATATGTTCAGATGTTTTTGTTAGCAGATGGAATTCATCTTGAAGGCATGTTGTGACAATTCAGTCCCTCTTTACAGGTTATGTTTTTTTCTTGTAGAGTTGTCTCCATGTAGAAAAAAACACGTAGACATTATACTTCTGAAGTGCAGAATTAAGGTTTACATTTTCACAAGGGACACAGACCAGGAAGCAATCAAATATAATGCATAGCGTATATTCTTTGGGAAAGAATTCGGTTGTAATTTTTCAGTATGATTTTCCTTCTTCCTTTCTGCATACCTGTCTGAGCAGGGACCTTGCTTGGATTTTTGAATACTATGATTGAATGAAGGGAAGGGAGACTCTTGGGATGGCTTCTTGTTGTAGGAAAGCAGCCTGGATCAGACACAACTTTCTCTTTGTCCTGTGCAATAAGAAAGATGCAGAATGCTCGTTCAGTATGTACAAAATCAATGGGTAAAAGAAGGGCCCCGTGGCTCAGAGTGTTAAGCTGCAGTACTGCAGTCAAAAGCTCTGCTCGCAACCTGAGTTCGATCCCGACAGAAATCAGTTTCAGGTAGCTGGCTCGAGGTTGACTCAGCCTTCCATCCTTCCGAGGTCGGTGAAATGAGTACCCAGCCTGCTGGGGGTAAAGGGAAGATGACTGGGGAAGGCACTGGCAAAGCACCCCGCAAACAAAGTCTGCCTTGGAAACGTCGGGATGTGACGTCACCCCATGGGTCAGGAATGACCCGGTGCTTGCACCGGGGACCTTTACCTTTACCTATAAAAGAAGGGCAAATGTTCACAGTGCAAGAGGATGACAGGCAGCATGGGGCCATGATAAAGGAACATTCTGAAGTTTAAGGGACTGGAAATGGACATAGGTTGTCAATTTCAGCTTGGGAAATTACTAGAGATTTGGGGGTGGAGCCTGCAGAAGGCAGGGTTTGAGGAGGGGAGAGACATCAGTGGGGTATAATGCCATCAGGGTTGACAAGCCCCCAGTCAGGGCAGAATATCCTCTGGCCCCCACTCCTGTTGCCCACCACCCAGTAGCAACTGGGAGAAAATAAAAACGTGGCTGTGGCATCACATCACTTCTAGGGTTGCCAGGTTCCTCTTCGCCATTAGCGGGAGGTTTTTGGGGCGAAGCTTGAGGAGGGCAGGGTTTGGGGATGGGAGGGACTTCAATGCCATAGAGTCCAATTGCCAAAGCGGCCATTTTCTCCAGGGGAACTGATCTCTATCGGCTGGAGATCAGTTGTAATAGCAGGAGATCTCCAGCTAGTACCTGGAGGTTGGCAACCTACTTCACTTCTGATAAGACACTAAGTGGCATAGAGTTGTGCTAAGAATTGCTGGGGGGGGGGCAATAAACAATCCAGCGAATCCTACAAGTGCCTATGTTACTTCCAGTATTTTAGCAGAAGTGATGTGACACAGTCATCATGTCTGCCTCATATCCTCGCCCACAGCCCTCCTGCTGGTTGCCAGGCCCTGCCAGGCAATCCTAAATGCCATAGTCCTAGGGTTGCCAGGTCCCTCTTCGCCACTGTGGGAGATTTTGGGGGTGGAGTCTGGGAGGGGGGGTTGGGGAGGCAAGGGACTTCAATGCCATAGAGTCCGATTGCCAAAGCTGCCATTTTCTCCAGGTGAACTGATCTCTCAGCTGGAAATCAGTTGTAATAGCAGGAGATCGCCTGCTAATACCTGGAGGTTGGCAACCCTACATAGTCCACCCTCTGAAGCAAACATTTTCTCCAGGAGAACTGACCTCTGTAGAACAGTTGTAATTACCGGAGATTGCATTCGTCTTGTTGGTGGCTTCCTAGAGGCACCTGGTTGGCCCCTGTGTGAACAGACTGCTGGACTTGATGGACCTTGGTCTGATCCAGCAGGGCCTTTCTTATGTTCTTATGTCATGCTAAAATGAACTGTGGTGTCACAGTCTCCTACCTCCTTTCCAGTCCTACTCACACAAAGTTTTCTTTTCAGTTTTCAGTTTCTATAATTTGCCATGGTGCCTGAATCAGCAAACTGTGGTCAGGGCTTTCCCTCCAGAATTAGAAATCCTGGTTTGAAGATGTTTTCAGATTCTGGTTTTGAAGGCAAAACATTGACCAAAGTAGGCTGGTGGAGATGCTACAGCAAACTATCATTAGCACAAAACAGGAAATTGGAAAGAAAGCTATGGTATGTGTGAGAGATGTGGAGGAAGGAATGCATGAGCCTACAGCATGATTCTGATCCTCTAAAACATGCTTTGGGGACCTATAAGTTCATGCAATAGATGCTGTCCTATTGATCTTGTAAAAGGTATTCAATTAGACATATTCATGGATTAGACACATTCAGAGAAGACATAACTATTAACCATGATAACTAAATGGAACTTCAGAGGCAGCAACCTTCTGAATACCGGTGCTGTGGAGGCAGGAACACTTAGTTTAGATGTTCCATTCTTCTATCCACCTAGCCTACCTAAGGTTCCCTGGAGGTTTCCCAACCAAGCACAAACCAGACCTAGACCAGCTTATATTTCATGTGCCTTTCAGCTCTGTGCTAGGAGCTACCTTTCACGCAAAAATGAAAAACCTCTCTTTTGGGAATCTAGGTGGTAGCCATATTATTTACTGATACATGCCCTTTCTAAACGCATGTGTGTGACTTTATGGCCAGCTTTGTTTAACATAATGCGTCAATAACATTTCCCATGCCTCCATGCACTGGAGGTAAGTTTTAAGGTTCTGGTTTTAGTTTAAATTTGAAGCTTCAATAGTCAGTGGAAGGATTCTCATTCTGGTGACTGGTGACTCTTTGATCAAGCCGGAAAAAGACCTGCCAACTCAACAGGGGAAAAAAAATAAGTTGTGTGCCTTTAATGGCATGTGATTTTTCAGAAATCCTACACTTTTTCTAAGCCTTTTCTGATGTGGAGAGGTTTATCATTGGAAAATATCTGCCCATCAAGCTGTTGTTAATGGTTCAAGAGGAGGGGCCAATGCAGCAGGCAGCAAATTTAATACAGAGAACAGCTCTAAATCTGGATTCACTGCTGACTTCAGCCTGCCAGCTTTTGGAACCAGGCCAAAAGGGTCTGTGCTTTTGCTTCAGGCCAGTCTATTTTAGATTATTACCTTGTTTTTGTTTGCTACTCTGTGGTGGTCAAATACTGTCTGTGGCTCACACGTAGCCTTCGGTTCACATCCAGGGCTTGCCCAGGCTGTATATGTAATGTATACTAAAATTAAACCTTTGCGATTTTTTTTTTTAAATCTTTGCTTATTTTTAAAAGGGCAGTGTTTTATTTTAGTCCTGTGGTTTCAGAGTGAGGGTTCTACATGGTTTACCAGAACTGGTCAAATTTGCCCCACTGACTTTGTAACTTGAAGGAAAACTGGGAATGCAATTTCTTTCTGGTTGATATTTTCAAGATTTGTGTGTTCATTTTAAGCATTATTGTGTGGTTCTGGATCCGTGATGGAAATCATTTTTATTGGATGAAAAGCATTGATGTATTCAGTTATATAAATCTATGCCCCAATCCCATGTAACCTGAAACAACCCTTACATAGACGATATAAATAGGGTTGCCAACCTCCAGATAGTAGCTGGAGATCTCCTGCTATTACAAGTGATCTCCAGCCGATAGAAATCAGTTCACCTGGAGAAAATGGCCACCTTGGCCATTGGACTCTATGGCATTGAAGTCCCTCCCCTCCCCAAACCCTGCCCTCCTCAGACCTGGTAACTCAAATATAAATCAGAGCTTAATCTAGATATGCTGTATACTGCTGTAGCTAAAGCATTAGGTATTAATTAAAATATTTATAACCTGAATTTTCCATCATCAAAAAGTGGTTCAAGTCAGCTTACAAATGCAGGTGTAAACTGCACTGCACAAGCATATTAAAACATTATTAAATACAAAAAGAGAAAGGAAAAAAGGCCCTAGATCCATCTCTACTAAAAAAAATTCACAGATATTGCTTCAGTTCAGTTCAAAATCCTCTTTGAAGAAGTCTTTACAAGGCCTCTGCTAGGGATGCCAGTTCCAGGTTGGGAAATACCTGGAGATTTGTGTGGTGGGGGAGGCTTGAGAAGGGTGGGGTTTGGTGAGTGGAGGGACTTCAATGGGGTATAATGCCATAGAGTCTACCTTCCAAAGTGGCATTTTCTCTAGGTGAACTGATCTCTGTCGCCTGGAGATCACTTGTAATAGCGGGTGATCTCCAGCCATCACCTGGAGGTTGGCAACCCCAGTCTCTGTACCTATACAAAACCGGAAATCCTTCTGACTTTCTCCAGGAGGCTGTTCCAGAAAAGAGGTATTACGACTGAGATGTAATGTGCTTGAACTATGGCAGATTTAATGGATTTCAGAGATGGGACACCCAGGAAAAAGCCCTAAAAAGATCTAAATAGGTGCATAGGCTCATAGCAGGAGAGATGGTCCTTTAGGTATGTGGGATGCAGGCCATATAGTGCTTTAGAGGTAAGAATTGCAGTGGATAACACATTGTTTAGTCATGAAGCTCAAGACCAGCCTACCTCGGCTCCAGATTCAGGGGTGCTCACTGCAAGATGCCATCTAACCTTAGGTTAGTCACTGGTTCCAGATTCAGGGGTTCTCACTGTGCAAGATGCCTTCTAGAGTCCCTGTGATCAGCCTGCAATCCTTCATGTTGAAGGGAGTGGAGTAGGACTCTTGAGTGCTGCTTTTAGCCTTGCCAGCACCAGTGTGGGTTAAAGGAGCTCAACAAAAGTCATGTTCCACTCCCTCCTCCAGTTACCATTCAGAACAGCCTGAAGATTGTGCCAGGCCTTAAACACTGTTCCTGTCAAAGGTGTTGGAGGGAGAGGGGGAAGCAGTGGAGTGTGGCTTTCTCATGACTTTTCCCAGCAAGACATGGGAAATTGCCCTGGTAGCCCACATGAAACAAGACTAGGACCATCTGCCATTCCTGATGAGAACAGATGAGCTGAACATGTCTTGGTCGGTTGTCGTCCCTCTGCCGAGCTGTGCCAACTCTTGATGCAAGCCTTCACTAGAAATTAATGTTCCTTTTGTAAAGTACCATTTATTTACAAGTGTGCAGGTTGGGCAGATGGGAAGCACGCACACATGCAGGCAGAGTAGGGTTGCCAACCTCCAGGTACTAGCTGGAGATCTCCTGCTGTTACAACTGATCTCCAGCCGATAGAGATCAGTTCACCCGGAGAACATGGCCGTTTTGGCAATTGGACTCTATGGCATTGAAGTCCCTCCCCTCTCCAAACCCTGCCCTCCTCAGGATCCACCCCAAAAACCTCCCACTAGTGGTGAAGAGGGACCTAGAAACCCTAAGGCAGTGTCTGACCTCCAGTGACATCAACCTAGTTACCCATTATCTTAGAAATTGCTTCTGAGAGCCAGAAAGGTTTAACCAGCCTTTTCCAGCAAGATACAAAGTTGGTCTGTCTTCATTTTTTGGCTCATAGTCTAACTACAAAACTTTTACTTTCAGCTCCAGCCAGGCAGATGCGATACGATACAAATTTTAGGGACTGAAATGCCACTAAATAATAAAAAATCATTAATCGACTGCTGACTATCAAATGACTGGCTGGGCAACTACCTAGAGAGGATCATTTTGGATAATAAAAAAATGCTTATAACATTTTCTAAATTTCAAAGTACCAGCGAAACTGTCAGAATGCTATTCAGATAGCTATCATACTTGCATTGTCCAAATGCTTTCTTGGGTGAGCAGTGGATGTTATATTATATTCTTCCTAACAGCGGCGTTTATGAAGCACTGGCAATCTTATGGCTGGAACTCTGGTATTACGGACCTGTGAATAGAAGCTTCTGTCTCACAACACTAGGAACTGAAGGACAGCATGAAGGCTCATTTAAAGCAGTATTATGGTGCCGCAAAATGGTGTGCTGCTGTTTCCTTTCGCTCCTCTGATTGGCCCTATGTATACTTCTCAGGATTACCTAGTCCCAGATAAGATTCCAGCCACATGTTTCTTCTCTCTGTATATTTTGTTCTTGTCCACCTTTGCATAATTCCTGGCCTCTATGCCACTGTGCCTTTCCGGACCACTGCTTAGCTACTTGATCAGGGCACTTGCTTAGAGCTTTTACCAATAGTAACTGAATGGATCTCACAGATGTTATTCCAGCACAGGCCTTGCCTCATGCCTCTGTGCATTGCGACCAAAAGACAGATTACTTGCAAAGTGCCATGGTCTAATTCAGTTCTATATAAATACTAAGTAAATGCTTTGGTGCTATGTGAGAAATGAAAGCCAGTCGCCTTTTATATAGTTTCGAAAAGTTGTTTTTGTTTTAAAAAGGCTAACCAGCAGCTATTTTCCTTTGGAACTACTGCCAAAGATAAGTTGTAACCCAATGGCAATATGGGGCTGTGGAAAAAAGCCTTGGCTGGTAGAATATGGCCCAGGGGCTTTACTCTCCTTAGCCCTGGGTTAAAGGTTTTCTGAAAGCGACAGGAGCCTGCTATTACAACTGATCTCAAGCTGATAGAGGTCAGTTGACCTGGAGAAAATGGCCACTTTGGCAATTGGACTCTATGGCATTGAAGTCCCTCCCCTCCCCAAACCCCGCCCTTCTCTGGCTCCGCCCCAAAAACCTCCCACTGGTGGCAAAGAGGGACCTGGCCACCCTAGTCTACTACTTCCCCTGTTCTATGCACAGTTTTATGCCATTAAAGGTTTTCGTATTGGTATTGGTTCTATGCACAGCAAGACACCCTAATTCTGCTTGTAGCATGCTCAGAACCTCACTTAACTGTTTGTTAACCATTACACAGGAAACCTCTGACCTGAGTTACATGTTGTGTTTGCCATGGGGATTGGCATCGTTGAGTTTCCTTATCCCAGTGGCAGCCCCTGGTGACACAGAACAGGGACAGATACTCTCTCTGGCTTGGATGCAAAGGACCCATGGCATGAGCAGAGCAGAAGGCACTGCTGGTTGCATGGGAGCTAGCACTGACCCCTCCCCTATCTGCGGTCGCCTGTCCTCCCAAATTGCCTTTGGAGGTTGGGGACAATTCAGAGTAGCTCTTGGGAACACATGGAGCTGCAGATGGGAATTTCTTCTGCTCTCACAACAGGAACTTTATTTATTTACATTATTTCTAGTCCACCTTTCTCACTTGGACTCCAGGTGAATTACCCAGGTTGCCAACCTCCAGGTACTAGCTGAAGATCTGCTGTTACAAGTGATCTCCAGCTGATAGAGATCAGTTCACCTGGAGAAAATGGCCACTTTGGCCATTGGACTCTATGGCATTGAAGTCCCTCCCCTCCCTAAACCCCGCCCTCCTCAGGCTCTCCCCAAAAATCTCCAGATGATTCCCAACCCAGAGCTGGCAACCCTTCAGAGTGAGTCAATACAATCAACAGGTTGGGGCATTCAATAAACAATGAAATAGGATTTGGGTTGTAGATAGGGTTGCCAGGTCCCTCTTTGCTACCGGTGGGAGGCTTTTGGGGCAGAGCTAAGGAGGGACGGGTTTGGGGAGGGGAGGCACTTCAATGCCATAGAGTCCAATTGCCAAAGTGGCCATTTTCTCCAGGTGAACTGGTCTCTATTGGCTGGAAATCAGTTGTAATTGCAGGAGATCTGCAGCCACCACCTGGAGGTTGGTAACCCTAGTTGTTGAACCAACCGGGAGTCTAAAAAAGTACTGAAGCAAGGCATTAGTGTTAATGGGACCCATTAAATGATACAAAATTATACAGTACAGCTTTTGGGAGCACATGGGGCTGCAGATGGGATCCTCCAACCCAGGCAGGTGCATTCGCTGGTACCCATCCCTGAGCTCTCTATTGAAAGTAGTCCTGAGCTCAAAAGAATGTCAGACTACTTATATAGAGATTATGAGTGCTACTCACCATAGGAAGGGCATTGGTCCCTTTTCTACAATGATGAAAAAATTGTCTCCGTTCCTGCTTAAGACACCTGTGGGTAAAGCAGTCCCAAGAAATAATTGGTTTGATGGCGCTTGTACGGCTGCTAAGCGTCTAGTATCTCAGAATTTGCGATTAATGAGACAGCTTCGGACCGATAGCTCGGTGAAAGATCTCCTGGTTGCTTATAAGCAAATTGTAAAGGGGAAAAAAGCTTCTGCCAGGATGAGATCATGGCAGGTGTTAATGAATGCTGCCCGATACAATGATTCTTCTAGATTCTGGTCGATTGTTTCCTCTTCTCTAAAAAACCCCAGACAGGTGGAATGCCTTCTGCTCACACAACAGGAACTTGAATCCAAGTGGTTAGCCCGGAGCTGTATGTCTACTAAATGATATGGACTGATATATCATGTAGCCCAGGCCTTAATATATAAATACCATAATAGACCTGTGAGTCAGATTTGTGAATTCACTTCTGATACTAATACTTGATTCAAATGACCGAAATCTTGTTATCTTGTCATCTACTAGCTGATCACAACTCCCAAGGTTGACAACAACATGTACGTTCAACAGAGAGACGAATACCTGGAGAGCTTTTGCAAAATGGCAACTCGGAAAATCTCAGTCATCACCATCTTTGGCACCATGAACAACAGCCGCATGAAGATTGACCACTTCCAGCTAGGTTAATTTTTAATTATTATTTTTTAAAGCAAAGCCCTTCCTTCCTTTCTTTTACTTTTTTGGGAAAGGGAGCCATGTAACTAGGGTTAAAACGTGAGAGTCCCTTTGTTGTAGTAACATGGTTCATTTCTCCCCTTTGTATTTGCATAGCTGGCTCTGGTATTTCTTCAGTTTACTTTTCCAAGGCAACACGGTCAAATTTATGGAGTATGCCTACGTTTGTTTATCAAGCTGGTGGAATAGCAGAAAGCAGAGAAGTGTGACTGGGTCACACTGGAGGTTAAAGATCATTGCGTTCAGGGCTAGAAACTCCTCATATCTCCAGATCTTTGTGTAACTGAGTGATTATACTTATGTGATGAATGTTTGGCTTATTTTGCAAACGTTGGACTGCAGGCTGTTAATTGCGACCACTAAAAAAAAAAAAGGACTATTTTATTTTAAATACTAAGTAACCTTGAACTCTCCTTAGAAGCTAAAATGACTAAACTGAGGTGGTCGTATTTTGGCTATATGATGAGAAGTCACTGGGAAAAACAATAATGCTAGGAAAAGTGGAAGGCAGCAGGAAAAGAGGAAGACCCAACATGAGATGGATTGACTCTATAAAGGAAGTCACGGCCATCAGTTTGCAAGACCTGAGCAAAGCTGTTAATGATAGAATATTTTGAAGGTCATGAAGTGACTTGATAGCAACACACACACGATTTAGCCTCTCTTTTCACTCTCACATTCAGTTGCCATTGTTTTTGTGGAAGGGAGGATTGTGCTTCCCAGTATTTAAATGAAGTGATTAAAAGTTTGAATTTGGAGTAATTTAGCCCCTTGAATTTAGCACCATGTTTTCACACAGTGATTTCTATTAGTCTTTTAAGATGCTATTGCCGGCAGGCTTTTTGAATTGCTGTTATTAGCTTTAATTTGTACTATTAATTAGTACAGTGTAGTGTAATGGTTAAGAGGATGGAGTCTAATCTAGAGAACTGGGTTTGATCCCCCACTCCTCCACATGGGCGGCGGACTCTAATCTAGTGAATCGTGTTGGTTTCCCCACTCCTACACATGAAGCTTGCTGGGCGTCCTTGGGCTAGTCACAGTTCTCTCCGAACTCTCTCAGCACCACCTGCCTCTCAAGGTGTCTTTTGTGGGGAGAGACTCCTGAAAGATAGAGAAAATCGGGGTATAAAAACGAACTCCTCCTCTTCTTCGTTTTCTTCTTCTTCAGTACATTAATATGCAGAAGCCTTAAAATTATTTGGATGGTTTGGCTTTTAGTGAGATGTGAGCTTTAAAGTATCATTTTAATCACTGAAACTAAATCAGTCAGAAAGAGAGATCAAGAGACCTAGGATTACATATCCCTGATTAATTTTATTCTGATTTAAATTCTGCATAATCTGTCTTTTTTTTAAGTTTTATCGAAATATGCAGAACACTACATAATGTGTCAAAGTACACAAGCATACAAAAAACATAATACACAAAAAGAAAAAAGTGAAGAAAAAAAAGTGAGATGCAAAACAATACAGAAACCTACCTCCAACACTCCTCACATAGAACAGACCACCATATGCCCTATTTCTCTTGCGAATAATTTTGATTTAATCTATTTTTACTTTAATTATTATTTAGGTATTTTCATCTTAGTCTACCATTTAATAAGTTTAGGTTCTAAAACCTAAGGTCATTTTTTATCTCTAAAATATTGATTTATATATAATCTGTCTTGATTCAGCAGTCTTCTCATTACTTCCATCTGGACTTCAGGTCCAGAAGAATAGCTCTCAGATGTCAGTTTATGAAGATGTTCTGTTTTTAATCTTGTTTCTTGGCACTTATCATTGTTGGGTTTTTTTTGCTCGAAGACAACGAGAAGCCTATGAAAGTGATAGAGGATGAAGATCTGGTGGACCAGCATCTCATCAATGAGCTGAGAAGAGAATATGGAATGACATACAATGACTTCTTCATGGTTCTGACAGACACAGACATGAGAGCCAAGGTGGGGAGATATAAATTAGCAAATAATGAACAGTGCTGTGTGGGATGGGTAGAAAGGAGGGCTAGATGTAGGACTGGATGGCAGGAACAGGTTAGGGCAGAGTAGAACAAAAGTTGTGCTAGTAATTGAAAAAGCAAGTGGCGCTGAAGCTGTTGGCCTTTGGAGACCAATCCTATGGTTTCAGATATTAAATAAAGCAGCTGTGTGTATGAAGATGGCACACATTAGTCACACTTATATCTCAGAGAGACCCTACAAAAAGTCTGAAGGCATCCTTTCATCTTTAGGAACATGACTGTGCATTCAGATACCTTGTTCCTGTCATGATATAACTCCTCCCGAGGTCTCTGTTAAATCACTCTTTTTGGGTTTCTGTGGCAGTGTTTCATGAATTTTTAAGGTTTGGATCCTAAACACATTTTTCTCTTGTGAATGGCACTTCCACCTATGGAAGGGGGAGAAGACAGTAGACAGATACAGTGTTATGCTTTTCTGTCTTGTGGCTTGTTGATCTTTTGGAGGATCAACACTTGGAAGAACATTGATATATTTTCTAAAAAAAACCCTGGATGTAGGTGCCATAGGTTGTTATAAAACAGACAAAAACAAGTCAGTAATATTTTAATGGGCTGATGTGTTAAACTTCATTAAGAATGTTAGGTGGTCATGGGGAGGCCAAAAAACAGGAATACGATGTAACAACACGAAGGTGTGGATTGTACTAGCCATTACGGAAGGGGAGGACTGCCTCAACACATGGCTGCTATTTTTGGCAGAAGCCCTGTGTTCTCTGTAACTTTTGTGTCTGCCTGAACTATCACAGGATCAGCACTTGGGAGGTACTATCGGTGGAAGCGCCTATAACACAGCAATACTAATCTACCAGTACTAGTTGCTATTCATGATTAAGCTGAAACGGAAACGCAAATGCCGAGGGATTTGTTTTGTGATTCAGCCCATTTCTTATCCTTTCTTATTACAGCAATACTACGAAGTGCCCATAGCGATGAAGTCGGTGTTTGATTTGATTGACACCTTCCAGTCACGAATCAAAGATATGGAAAAGCAGAAACGTGAAGGCATTGTCTGCAAAGACGACAAGAAACAATCCCTGGAAAACTTTTTGTCCAGGTATTTTTCTGAAACTCTTAAGCTATGTCAGAGTTCCTATTAATTTCTGTTTATGTAAATTAACTTAATTAAAACATATATTTCTTTAACTTTAACCAACCTTTCCACATTGTTAGTCTTTCTGTGCATATTAAGTAAGTCATCTTCATATAGATACCAAGAGAGATGGATCTGTTCCAACTGAGGACATTGCCCGAAAATTCTAAGTGACCTTTTTGAACTAGAACTTCTTTAAATTTCCAGGACAGTTTTATGTTCTGGCATTGGATCCCTTTTACTTTAGACCACTGTGTGTGTGTGTGTGTGTGTGTGTGTTGTCAAGTCACAGCTGACTTATGGCGACCCCATAGAGTTTTCAAGGCAAGAGACGTTCAGAGGTAGTTTGCCATTGCCTGCCTCCGCATGGGCTGAGAGAGTTCTGAGAGAACTGTGTCTGGCCCAATGTCAGCCGCAGCCTTCCTGTGGAGGAGTGGGGAATCGAACCTGGTTCTCCAGATTAGAGTCCACCACTCTTAACCACTACACCACACTGGCTTCCCTTAGACTATTAGGAACAGCTATAATTAGGAAACACATCCAAGACAGTGAAAAGTCTGTATCCTTGCAGAGGAAGGGGAAACCACACAATGTTGTTTGCCTTTAGATATCTGTAATAATTAAAATAAAAGGCAGAAGGAGGGGAGGACTAGAGCAAGAGAGTATCTATAAATGGAAATGTCACCAGACAGGATTCCCCCACCCCCGTGCAAAATGGGCATCAATAAATTTTATTTAATAGAAAGACCTCTCTAGTCTGTGAATGTGGGCAGCTCTAATTTGTTGCTATAATTACTTCTCCCCCTTGAATGGAACAGCAGGAAGCAGGATCATTTGTCGGCCATTGCTCCCCTGGGCAAAGCATTCAGAGTAATGATGTTGATTGTTCCTAATTTGTACGCTGAAGCTCCAGCAAAGGGAACAACTAAACAATGCTGAGAATTCTCCAGACTCGTGGAGGGGCAGGACTTTAATTTGTCTCCGTTTAAGTTGTCTTCCATTAAAAGGCTACAGTAAATTTAACATGGACGCTAGTGTTGCCTGATCTTACCATAGACCACAAACTCTTTTCCCAGGATTTAAATGTCCGTGCTTTGTGTTTTGTTACAAACAAGCAAATGAACTATCAGGTTTGACAGTGGAAGAAGAGAGGAATGGACATTCCCAGTTCTTTCCCAACCCCACTCAGTGACAATGTCCCTCACCCACCCATTGCCAAATTGAAGCATTTGGCCTCATTCCACACCCTGTATTGCCAATGTAAGTTAGTCAGATGCTTGTCATTATGTGCATGTGTATAAAGGGAAGTCTGCATAGTGCATCCAATGGGGTTCCTCTGGGTGGAGGCCAGGCCACTCTCTGCCAAGGTGGTTGCCACGTTTTGTCTCACGTTCCCTGCTGGCTTGCTCCCATTATGTCACTGAGGCTGAGAAATGATATGTAAGGTAAATTTCGATTTATAGCCAGCCTCATGCCTATAAGCCTCTTCGAAACAATCAAAATGATTCTTTCCGTTTGCTTTTTTTTTTTTTTTGTATTTTAAAGAATGAGGCCAATACATTATCTTCAGCTTCTTTGTTCTTTTTTTTGGGGGGGAGACCTCCTTCTTTCCAGAAGGCCTTTCTTCAGGGCTTCTGTTCCTGTACTCATTCCCTTAGAATACATCATTGTTAAAACTGTGAACTTAGGCAGATTGTGAGAGGGAGGACAGGAAAGGTTGTGTCAGTGTTTGTCTCTCGTAGTCCTTTCTTACATGCCCAGGATAATGCCAATCACCATTTTGGGGTCAGGACGCAATTTTCCTATAGGCCAGATTGGCCAGGGATCCTAGAGGGTTTTCGTTGCCATCTTCTGGGCATGGAGTAGGGGTGAAGGTAGTTGTGAATTTCCTGCATTGAGTGGGCATGAGTGGAGGTGACGGTAGTTGTGAATTTCCTGCATTGTGCAGGGGGTTGGATTAGATGACCCTGGTAGTCCCCAACTTTATGATTCTAAGATGGGAAAATCATGCTGGTGCATGCTACACCTGGCATGGCTGCCACTGAAAATGGAACCCCTGTATTGAGTTCCTGACCCCACTATTGGACCCTGTGAAGTACTAACCTGGCCCAGCGGCCTGCCAAGTCCATTGGGGGCCCACCTAGATCCTTGGCAGACTGAAGATACAGGCACTGGATCGAGCAGAAGAGGAAAGTGAAAGCACCAGTCACAAGGGTGTGGAGAAGGTTAGGCTGGACACAGAGGGAAGTGACCCACACGGCCCCATGCCAGCGGTACACCTCAAGTTCAGATGCAGCTGCCCCATGGCAGACACCATGGAAGTGGTGCAGCTGAGCCCCATCTCCCTGAGCAAGGCAGCGACTCGGATGCCTGACTCGTTTGTATGTGTAAAATCGTGGCTGCCAATGAGAATCCCACCGGCTGCCTGGTGTCCAGGCA
The DNA here is from genome assembly GCF_029931775.1 of Euleptes europaea. Taxonomy (NCBI): domain Eukaryota; kingdom Metazoa; phylum Chordata; class Lepidosauria; order Squamata; family Sphaerodactylidae; genus Euleptes; species Euleptes europaea. Next base: position 32,202,297 of record NC_079323.1, read on the forward strand.
AGGGAGGAATGGATGGGCCACCTGCAGCATTGGGTGGGCCCGTCTTCAGTGCAGGAGTTAAGGTTTTGGTTCTAGGGACCATTCTCCAGGAAGGTGAGACCCCCCCCCCCACTAAGGAGCAGCTAAGGAAAAGGTAGAGGAATAGATGAAGGGGATGCGCTTATGAGGCAATGGGGGTTATCAGAGAAGTAACCATACCTATGAAGACTGTAAATCTAGCGGCCTAATAACGTTGCAAGCAGGACCTTGTATGTACCCTTTGTGCCCGATGGATGGGCAGTGAGATGTGACCTGCCCCCCTCCCCAGCCCCAAAAGATCCATACACAGTCCACAATAGTATGGCACAGGGATGGATAACTGTACAACGTGGTGATGTCCTGGCACAGTATAAATCATCCTAAATGATCCCGGGAAAGGGGAAGGAACCAACCCAGAATACTGTTTTCAGTGGCAACCCCGTGCTGGGCATAACATGTACCACCATCCTCTGTGTGCCCCAATATATATTTCCATGTCTTTACAGACCCATTTACAACAGTAGTTTTCACTGAGCCATGTGCAGTGGACAAATCATAAACATACCTTAGGGTTACCAGGTCCCTCTTTGCCACCGGCAGGAGGGTTTTGGGGAGGAGCCTGAGGAGGGTGAGGTTTGAGGAGGGGAGGGGACTTCAATGCCATAGAGTCCAATTGCCAAAGCAACCATTTTTTCCAGGTGAACTGATCGCTGTCGGCTGGAGATCAGTTGTAATAACAGGAGATCTCCAGCTAGTACTTGGAGGTTGGCAACTCTAATGTACCTACAGCCTAAAGTTTGAATCAGCCCTCCGTTTCTCACTGACGAAAGGACTGCTCCCTCATTACCAAAGGAAGAGAGACGGTTCAGAGCGAGTAGTAAACACCAATGCTGAGGCATCGCATGAAAATCAGTAACATCTGCAGCCATTTAAAAGACCATTTCCTGCTACGAAAATTCCTGTATAGCTCTGTACATTCCTTTAAACCCAGTTAGCTTAGGTACTTCTATGGGAATGGAACATTATTTTGAAAGTATAAAATAACCCGTCTAAGCTCATTACTACAAACATGTCACCCCGCCCACCAACTTTCTTGAGTAAGGCAACAGAAGGTGGTCTCTTAATGGTGGGGGTGGGGGAAGTATCAGGTGGAAAAAGTATATTTCACTGACATTTGTGCTGCTGCTTTACAGAAAATTGGAAGTTTTACAACAAAACTGGATACCTGAAACCCAAAAATGGTATTTTAAGGCACTTGAGCGCTATTGTTTCCTTATGTTCACAAATGGCCTGATCCATAACTGAAGAATGTAAATGTAAGCTGAGTTTATTCCACTATAACCAATAATGCAGTTTGCATATTCTTATTTCAAATATGCCGGACTGTAGATTGGGCTGAACATTTAGCACAATTTCTAAGCACTGTTATAGCAGCTGCGTTTGGCAGTAGATTAAAGCTGAGAAAATTAGAGTGCTTTCAGATACAATCTAGAACTAGGCTACTTCATAATGTGTTTCGGTAGTTCAGGTCTTTAATGTTTAGGGTTGCCAACCTCTAGGTACTAAGCACAGGAGCGACACAACAATGTAGTTACAAAATGCAAAAAGATGACATCTTTGGAAAACAATATTTCTTCTGCTGAACTATCTTGAAAATACATACATCAGTGACTATTGGACTTTACTATTATAGATATAGGATCTTGTTAGACCCATTGTTTTTGCATTGTTGTTGCTTACTGTAACTTTTCCAATAGAATCTTTTTGCATTTTGTAACTACATTGTTGTGTCACTCCTGTGCTTATTTCCTAACTATATAGTATCAGTACAGTGGTGTCTCTTTTTTTCTATTAACCTCCAGGTACTAACTGGAGATATCCTGGTATTACAACTGACCTTCAGCCGATAGAGATCAGTTCACCTGAATAAAATGGCCCAAACCCCGCCCTCTTCAGGCTCCACCCTCAAAACCTCCTGCCAGTGGCGAAGAGGGACCTGGCAACTCTATTGCTTATAATTTACGCAACATGATGCCTTTACTGAGAGTTTATTGGCAGGATGTTTGTTCTGGGGGAGGGGAGTAGAAAATTCGTATTCGAGATGTGCCCAGATCTTTCCTAACCAATTGCTTAGCTACAGGGGCACACTGCTGTAGTTGATGCCAGGACAGGATATGATCCAAAGTCAGTGGAAGCAGCAGGGAAATGGTTTAAGATGTTCCATCTCCCCCACTTTTGTGTCCACTTTCTCATACTTCAGAGTAGGTTTTGTGAAGAAGCCTAATAAGTGTTCAAAGCTGCATCTGATTATGTGGGTTCTGGTTCACAAATGCCACAATAAAGTGGGCTAGTTTTGGGTTGAAGACTGTAGGGGACAGTTTCTCAACACCAAGGCCACCCATGGTGTCAAAATGTGATGTGCCTTTTTTTCACAAGGTCTTCATCCACCCCAGTGTTTTATCCGCTTCTGCGGCACGGCTCCAGCACTCACCCTCATGCCCATTCACATTTAAAGGCTTTGATCCTATGAAATGTGCACACCAAGCAGAGCTTGCAGAATGGGATTTTCCTACACTCCTTTCCCACTGCAGCTCACTGGGGGTCAGGTGACCCTCATGAACAATACAGAAAATTGAGGGCTGCGAAGTAGGGTTGCCAACTTCCAGGTAATAGAACAAAACAAGTTAGCCTGCTGTAAAAGTGAATCGGCAAACAAAGATACAATAGTACATGAAACTACACAATAATATCTGAGACATTCACAGTGAGAGTATCAAAATCTTATATTGTGTGACCTAGACAACAATATGAACACTTTAAATATGCAAAAACCACATATATTACAATCCAAAAACAACAAGTGCAGAAAAATGTCCACAAGGAAATTTTTATTGTAATAGAGTCCAAACAGAGTCCTGTAGCGCTCCTTGAGATCAAATATAATCCATGTAGTATGATCTCCCCAGAGTCTAAGATAGGATATTGGACTCTTATCCATGATTCAATGAACCCGTAAATGGATGCATCACGATAAGCAGTGTGATTCCAGTGAACCCTTCTCCGACAGGGATGCAGATATTCTCCTGTTTCGATGGGATCTTTGTCAGGATTCAACATGAACTGCACCTTGGCTAGTTTCTATGTTGAGCAGAACGTAAGCTGGAGGTAATAGCTGGAGATCTCCTGCTATTACAACTGATCTCCAGCCCATAGAGATCAATTCAGCTGGAGAAAATGGCCGCTTCGGCAATTGGACTCTATGGCATTGAAGTCCCTCCCCTCCCCAAATCCCACCCTCCTCAGGCTCTGCCCCAAAAACCTCCCACCGGTGGAGAAGAGGGACCTGGCACCCCTACTGCAAAGAGAGGAGGGATTGGTGGAAATTGTCCCCTTCCTATATTAATGGAACTGCTCTTCAGTTGTCCAAAGTAACAGCGTTTTGCTCATGGGTATTAATTACACTTTGCACACCCTCTTTTCGTTGCAGATTCCGATGGAGGAGGAGGCTTCTAGTGATATCTAGTCCCAATGATGAAGACTGGGCCTATTCACAGCAACTTTCTGCCCTTGTGGGACAAGCTTGCAATTTTGGTAAGTAATAAAACACCATTCCATTGCTTTCTGGCTGTTAGCTTCTCTTCAACGAAATGCTTCAGTAGGAGGGTCAGATTGGACCACCTGTCTATACATAATTTGTTCCTTTAGACTGCATTGCTAATACAATCCCATTCATCTCATGGGATGTATATTTGAGTAGGGCCTGAGAATTATGTCCCACATTATAGTCTACACACATGAAGGACACCAAATTAACTTTGACATGTCTTATGCAAAGGCTGTAATTTTTTTTCCAAGTCTCTTTACACGTGCGCCGATCAGTTGATATAGTTACTGTGCCAGCAACCATTAGCAATGCACAGTGCTGTTGTGGAGACTAGCTCTCTTAGGTACTGTAAGACCCTGTGAACTCTCCTCAGAGAGCTAGCGCTAAATCTTGAGTAAATTTTATTACCTAGCCTCCTTTTCTCCCCCTCCTCCTTTGCTCATATCCCCCCTTTCTTTTATATCCTTTTGTATCCTATATTCTCTTTTGACAGTTATTCTTTTACCCTAATATCTTCAGTACTACCTAATACCACCAGTACCATCAGCATTGTAAAGTTTCACAAGGCTATATTAGGGGAACTAATGGAAATGTAGTGAAGATAACAGGAGTTGGTTAGTAAGAACATAACCTGTAATTTAAAATCAATTTAGTTTTAAACAATATTTAGTTTTAAACAAAATTTATACTTAAACTCAAAAATTCAGATATTTTATTATATATACTATAGTTATATCACCACATCCTACTATATATTCTACTATATATTACACTACTATATAGGGGACTAGATTTGGACAAAGACAAGGATTATCAGGATTAGGTACTGTAAGAAATTGACAAACATTTTTTTACATTTATACCTTTCTCCCCAAAGGAAACCCAAAGTGGCTTACATAGTTCTCTGCTCCTTCTTTTTATACTCACAACAACCTTTTATATTTATACTCACAACAACCTAGGTTAGGCTGAGAGAATGGCTGGTCCAAGGTCACTCACAGAGCTTTCGTGACAGAGCAGGGATTCAAACCTGCATCTTGCAGATCCCAGTCTGACATTCTAAGCACTACTCCACACTGCCCTGCAGTGTGATCCTCACATAAAGTCCCAAGGGGCAAAGCTGCTTTTCGTCATTCTCCACATGTTGTCCCTGAAGACCCCAATTTTAAAGTAAGCTGAGGGGACATGTCTGTGATGACATATTTTGGTGGAAGCAGTGGATAGAATTTTAATTTGTGAAAGAGTTTTGATCTGTTATTGTGAGTCACTCAAAGCCTTGGAAAAGATATTTTAAATAATTTTTTTAAAAGGCTTTTAGTCGTAAAGTTCCTTAGCTGGCTTTCAGCATTTCATTACATTTGTCATTCATATCACTAAGGAATGTGGTGGAAAGCGCTATCAAGTTGTAGCCAGCTTATGGTGACCCCATAGGATTTTAAAGACAAGGGATGAACAGAGGTTTTTTTGTCATTTCCTGCCTCTGCATAACAATCTTGGATTTCCATGGTGATTTCCCATCCAAGGACTATCCAGGGCTGACCCTACTTAGCTTCCGATGTCTGCGTATCACTAAGGAATACCAGCAAGTTGCTAAGGCATAATTCTCGATACTCCGCTAAGATTTTTGTGAATAGCCTGAATCAAGATGCAAATTTCTATAAGTTAAATTTTCAGTCATTGTAAGATAACTGTCTCCACACTTGCATTACAACTAACACAACGGTACATCTTTCACCTACATTCTGGGATGGCAATCTGATCAAATCTCTCTCCTAAAGAATTTGCATTCGACCCTCTGTACTGAATGCTTTTAGAATGGGGAGGGAGGGAGTGTTCGAGCATGTATTTATTGTTTGCACTCCAGCAATTTTACTGTTCATTTACTTGAAAAGTGTTGCATCATTCTGTTTGCCTCCCTTATTCCTCTACAGGTCTGCGTCACATCACTGTCCTCAAGCTGTTAGGCCTTGGAGATGATGTTGGTGGAGTGCTGGAACTGTACCCAATTAATGGTGAGAAATTCCTTCCGGGTTTTAGTTGCTAGTTATGGCAGGCTGCTGCCCCTCAGTTTTGCCTAGGATAGAGTTTTTGCATAGGAGGGAGTAATAGAAGATTGTAAAAGGAAACAAAATCTTACTACAATGAGAATAATTCCACTAGAATCAAGCTGGTCTTTGACCGTAATAAACAAATGATGATGAATCATAGAGTTGGAAGGGACCACCAGGGTAATCTAGTGCAACCCCTTGCACAATACAGGAAATTCATAACTACCTTTCCCACACACACACACACACACACAGTCACCCCTATTCCATGCCCAGAAGATGGCCAAGATGCCCTCCCTCTCATGATCTGCCTAAGGTCATAGAATCAGCATTGCTGACAGATGGCTATCTAGCCTCTGCTTAAAAACCTCCAGGGAAGGAGCACTTACCACCTCCCGAGGAAGCCTGTTCCACTGAGGAACAGCTCTAACTGTTAGAAAATTCTTCCTAATGTCTAGACAGAAACTCTTTTAATTTAATTTCAATCCGTTGGTTCTGGTCCAACCTTTTGGGGCAACATGTTCACATGATAGGAGCTACATTATGTGAACTAACCTTATGACTAGTAGGAAGTCATGGAACATGGCATTTGCTTTATATATCTAATACTGACCTTACTTTTGATTCATTCCCCAGGGAGCTCTAGTGTGGATAGAGAAGATGTCCCTGCTCATTTGGTGAAAGACATCCGCAATTATTTCCAGATCAGCCCTGAATATTTCTCCATGCTTTTGGTTGGAAAAGATGGAAATGTCAAATCCTGGTACCCTTCCCCAATGTGGTCCATGGTGATTGTTTATGATCTGATCGACTCTATGCAGCTTCGACGACAGGAGATGGCCATTCAGCAGTCACTTGGGATGCGATGCCCGGAAGATGAATATGCAGGGTATGGATACCACAGTTATCACCAAGGGTACCAAGAAGGTTACCAAGATGACTATCGTCACCATGAAGGTTACCATCATGGATACCCCTACTGAAAAAACAGTTTAACATTTGACCACACCCTGCTTGCATCTTAATAGCTGTTCAAACCACAAGGGGCCACATGTGCAGATCCTTTCACAGCAGCCTAAACGTGTTTCTTTCTTCTTGTTCATCAAGGACTACATGAGTATTGGACTTTGGCCTTCTCTATAACATGCATGTCCATGAAGTGAAATAAGTCAAAGTCAAACTAGTATCACTGATGGACTCCTCTATATTTTGAAGCCCTTGTAATTTGAGGGTATTACCTGGTGCTATGTATGTATGTATCACCCACTGGCCCTCTCCAGCCGTGGACATTGTACTGTAGGCAGGGTACAAACTGTACAGTAAACATAAACCATTTTTCTCTCCCAAGGGAGAAAAATATTTATTAGGAAGTATGAATTTTTGCTGAAGAGGAGCAGCAGACCATGTTACAATTTTATTTTATTTTATTGAGGAATTACTATGGAACAGATCCTTTTAGGAAAATGAATGCTACAGGATTTGTGTGAAAGGACTTTTATAATAAGCCAGCTTCGTAGTCTGCTGGTTTGACCTATCAGTTCGCAGTATGGAAAGGTGAAATTGCTAAAGGCTTGAGAAACAATAATGAAAAAGATTAGTAGTGCAAACATTGCATCATGTTGTTGTGGGCTCTTCTCTTGCAGATTTTTTCCCTCTTCGTTGGGAGGAGAGCATTCAGCTCAGGGAAAGTCCTGTCTCTGGGACTAAATAGGTGTGGCTAACAAGAACTTCCTAGATCCCCAAACATCTTCCTGCCTTAGTTAGTGAATGTCTTAAAAGAGCCCCTAAGGGAGCTGAGAAATGCACACAAAACATTTTGAAAACAGAAATGTAGATTAATAAGAACAGAAGGGCTCAGCCTGACCCAGCTACATTACCAGATCCACTATTCAAAGTGCCTTGGAGTAGAATCCCTAAGAATCGCCTTATAGAAAGTTTCTCCTTACCCCAATCATGCCACAGTCCTCTTCCTGACCTTCACTCATCACACCTCTGGGCAGTAAGACCTGCTAGAACACTTTCATAGGAGGATTGTGTGTGTAAAGTGCCGACTTATGGCGACCTGTTTTGGGGGTTTTCAAGGCAAGAGACTAACAGAGGTGGTTTGCCAGTGCCTTCCTCTGCACAGCAACCCTGGACTTCCTTGGTGGTCTCCCATCCAAATACTAACCAGGGCTGACCCTTCTTAGCTTCTGAGATCTGACGAGATCAGGCTAGCCTGGGCCATCCAGGTCAGGGCAGACATAGGAGGACTAGAGCATGGTTTATGCTAGCCAGCTCTAGAAGTAATGGCCCACTCCACCAGAACTCCCACTGCCTTGGAAATCAGGGAAAATGTGCCTCTGGTGGAAGTCCATGAGATTGTCACGCGTAGGGCTGCCAACTCCAGCTTGGGAAATTCCTAGATTTGGGAGGAGTGCTTAGGGAAGGAAGCATTTAGGAAGGGGGAGGCAGCTCAGTGGAGACATAGAGCTTGCCCTCCAGAGCTGCTATTTCCTCCTGGGTAACTAATCATGTAGCCCGGAGATAGGGTTGCCAACCTCCAGATACTGGGGAGAAAAACGGCACCTCTGTACTCGTACCAAAAGGTTTAGAAAAACAGTACAGGAAACTGTATATACACAAAGTGCAAATATTTATAAGCTACTGAGGTGAAACATAGACCATATACGTGACATATATACAACACAATTATATACAATATGTACAGTTCACACAAAAAATGTAGAGAAATTTCCAAAGGTCTCAACTGAGTACCACAAATATATAGAGGAAGTTCCAAAGGTCTCAACTGAGTACCAAATGAATGCTAATATTGTAATCCTTGTGTAATGTTCATATAGAGCCACAATCATCGATGGATACGGCCGTTTCAGATCGACAGCAGTGGAAATCTTTCTTCAGTCCTTAATACTATGTGATGTACTTTACTGACGTCTGATTGCTCATACTTACCCTGTGTGGGAAGGAATGATGAATATGTAACAGCACTTTTGTATTAAGGACTGAAGAAAGATTTCCACTGCTGTCGATCTGAAATGGCCGTATCCATCGATGATTGTGGCTCTATATGAACTTTACACAAGGATTACAATATTAGCATTCATTTGGTACTCAGTTGAGACCTTTGGAACTTCCTCTATATATTTGTGGTACTCAGTTGAGACCTTTGGAAATTTCTCTACATTTTTTGTGTGAACTGTACATATTGTATATAATTGTGTTGTATATATGTCACGTATATGGTCTATGTTTCACCTCAGTAGCTTATAAATATTTGCACTTTGTGTATATACAGTTTCCTGTACTGTTTTTCTAAACCTCCAGATACTAGCTGGAGATCTCCTGCTATTACAACTGATCTCCAGCCGACAGAGATCAGTTCACCTGGAGAAAATGGCCGCTTTGGCAATTGGGCTCTATGGCATTGAAGTCCTTCCCCTCCTCAAACCCCGCCCTCCTCAGGCTTCGCCCCCAAAACCTCCCACCGGTGGCAAAGAGGGTCCTGGCAACCCTACCTGGAGATCAGTTGTGATTCTGGGAGAAGTACAGGCCATACCTGGCTGACAAACAGCAACGCTAGGCACAGAAAACAGCTTGTAATTTAAATTAATTGGTTGCTGTAGCTTTATGGTGACAGGTTTATTGATTTTAAGACTGTCAACTTTTATACTTGTAGAGTTTAAAGTGGGCTGTCTTTTTTTAAATTCTGTTTTGTAAGCCACCTTGGGTTTGCTTGAGCAAAGAATGATGATAGAGAAGTATTTTAATAAATAAATTTAATAATAAATTCCTTCATGAAGCCCTGCAACCTTTATATCAAAATCAATCATGTTTGGGAAATGGATACCTAGTTCTTGGAAAGCTGGTATTTGAATTCTATCATTTTAATAAATAAATTTAATAATAAATTCCTTCATGAAGCCCTGCAACCTTTCTATCAAAATGAAATATCTTTGGGAAATGGATACCTAGGGAAAACTGGTAGGAAGGAATATTCAGACTATAAACTTTGAGGACTAGCATGTGGAGGCAGAGGGTTCTAATCTAGCCTCCTCCCTGAAATGCTAGTTTTCAGTTTGGAGGGAATGCCTCTGTATGGAGAAAGAATTGAATCCTGTGAGCACAGTCTGACATGCCACAACCAAACACAGATTTACTACTGCAGCAGGAACTAGGGATCTTAGGGATCCTGTCTACAGAGTTGGACTCCACACACGCCCATTGTGGGGGATGTATTGTTTCAACATCTTTAAACTGGATGCTCTGAAGGAAAAAATAAATTCTTATGTATCAAATTTCTATGCTCCTCATAGGATTTTCTGGATGACACGTCTACTTTTGACTCATTTCAGCCTGGCTTCAGAACTGAGATAGCTTTAGTTGTACTGGTGGATGATCTTTGTTTATAGGCGGTCAAGGGACAGCCAGCCCTGTTGATATTGTTCCATCTATCCGTGGCCTTTGCTGACCATACTTAACTATACATTGGAATATAGATAATTCACAGTGGGTAGTCGTGTTAGTCTGTCTGCAGTAGTAGAAAAGAAAAGCTCATACCCTGCCAGAAAGTATTTTTGTTAGTCTTTAAGGTGCTACTGGACTCTTTTCTACTATTGGAATATAGAGTTGGTATTGAGTAGCTTTTCAGTGGTATTTTTTTGTTTTTATATGACGCTACTGAATGAGATCCCAAACTCTGGGTTTGGGTGTCATCAATATGCAGATGACACCCAGCTCTGTATTTTGTTTATCTAAGCCTTCCCATGCAGCCTTCTTTAAGAGCCAACGTGGTGTAGTGGTTAAGAGCGGTGGACTCTGATCTAGAGAACCGGGTTCAATTCCCCACTCCTCCACATGAGCGGCGGAGGCTAATCTGGTGAACTGGATTGGTTTCCCCACTCCTGCACATGAAGCCAGCTGGGTGACATTAGGCTAGTCACAGCTCTCTCAGCCTTTCTTAGACTTAGCTGACCTGGCTTCCATGCTGTTGTAACTGCATGGTTGTATTACCATAATGCTATCTGAATGGGGCTGTCCTTGAAGATAACCTGGAAACTGCAGCTGATTCAGAAGGCAGAAGCCCAGTTATATTGTTAGCAGCTAGCCGATAGGAACATCTCTCTTATTTTAGAAACAGCTGCATTGGCTGTTAATCTCGTTGAACTGGATAAACCCTAAAAACCTGAACAGCTATGATCCTTTGACTTAAGGCTAAGTTCTTGAACAGATGTCTCTCTTGGGAATGTCTATAAACCAACTGCATGGAGTACCCATTCAGAATATGAAAATATTTTCGTATATATGTGCACCCACCAGAGTAATCCCATAAGGTATCCAACGAATGTTGCATCAAAATATTTAGCAAAATCTAAGAAAAACCTATTGGGTAACATTCATGGGGAGGGGCTGTGGCAGAGCATCTGCCTGGCATACAGAAGGTCCAGGTTCAATCCCCGGTATCTCCAGTTAAAGGGACTAGGCAAGTAGGTGATGTGAAAGACCCCTGCCTGAGACCCTGGAGAGCCGCTGCCGGTCTGAGTAGAGAATACTGACTTTGATGGACCAAGGATCTGATTCAGTATAAGGCAGCTTCATGTGTTCCTTGTAATTTAAGAATTACTTGTTAGCTGAAAATAATTTTAAAACCGAAGATGTTGTGAAAGCCTAAGGCTGCCACTGCAGGCCAACTCAATTGCAGCTAGTTCTTATCTGGTACCAGAGAGAGGCCCGTCACCCAGGCACGAAGGATGTTTTGCGCAGAACTGTTCCTTGTGCTCACAAGCCCCATGGGAAAGAGGAAGTGATCTGGGCTGCCTTCCAAGGGTTTTGAAGCCCTGGGTCTCCAAGTGACCTGCACACATGACCCACAGGAAATATTGTTTCCTGCTTCAGCATGATGCATTTACCGTAATTGGAGTTCTGGCATGTGCAGCATTTTTGATCAGGTGTTTACTTTTTAGACAAGAGTTTTTGCCCAAATCCACCCACTTTATTGTTCTCTAATCCCCTAGTTTAATCCGGGGTTAGGGGTTGGGGGGGGAGGGCTTCTCCTGAGAGGTCACTGATGAAGGACCGGTGAAACTTTGAATATGGTATCCATTACCACAGGTGAGTGCAACACACATTGTTCACAGTAGTCTTCATTGGTTTTCATGCACAGCTCACAAGTATGGCAGCAGACTGTGTGGTTTCAAAGTCTCACTAGTTTAATGTGAGCTTGTAAGAGGTGTTCAGCAGATTTATGGGCGCAGACTTTTTTTTAATAGGAGGAAATTCTTCAGGAATGTTTAGGTTAAAAAGCCTCGTGCCTTTTCCTTCCTTAACTGAACTCTAATCCAAAACGAAGGGTTTTACAGATGCTTCCTGGAAACATCATGCTGGGGAAGACAGCTGTAGTGTTGACCTAAGGGAAAAGACTGAAGCAAGTCTAACGCACATTAAATGCAGTCAAGTACACTGAAAATATACCGCCTTACTGTCTTGCTAGCTCAAAAACGTGAATTGGTTGGGTCATAGGGCACTTTTTCTTTGCAAAGCATGCTGCTTCCCCTTAGCGAAAACAAGCATTTTAGATCAATTTTGTATTACGTTCTGCCAAGCCAAAGAAAGCAGAATATCCGCCCTCTCTCAGGGCAGAAACACACCTTATAATAGGCAAATGTTTCCTGAGCATGTATCTGCCACAATGTGAAGGGGGGGGGGCTGACATCTGTAGATGAGGATGGGCACGCAAGGCAGGAATTAACCCTTCCATTGCCTGCTAATTCCGTTTTAAATATCCCTCCCCGATTTTCCTCTGAAGTCTGGCTTCTTATTCCAACTGGGGAAAAGTGGAATTTCTTATTATTATGTTTTATTTACTCTATTTATCCCCAGCCTTTCTCCCCAATAGGGACCCAAAGCAGCTTATATCATTGTCCTTTCCTCCATTTTTATCTTCACAACAACCCTGTGAGGTAGGTTAGCTTGAGAGTATAACTTTGTATGGCAAAGTAGGGATCCAAACCTGGGTCTACCTGACACCCTAACAACTACACCAAACCACCCAAAACCCAAAGAACCAAGAGGTGGAAAGGCAGGCACAAGCTGGCCAACCATGTATTTCCCACCACCCCACAACTGCCCAGTACCTCCTTGTCCAGCCCTACACACTCAAGAAATGCACACAAGAAATCCAATTCATTCACTGTGTTAGGACACTTCCATTTATTTGGCCCTGTGGCCCTGGACTGTAAAAATTAAAAATCAACACAAAGGGAGGTCCTATGTTGTGGTCAAACCCAGGCACTATTAGGCAGTCCAGACATGTCCTTTAAAGAACACCCCAGAATAATAATAAAAGTAGGTAATAACAGAAAGCCTTCGTTCTTAGATGTATCAGCAAACAATAGAACAATTCCCTCAGAAACCAGAAGAGTTATTACAAAAGTAAAATCAAACCAGAATCAAACCCACTGTTAACATAAAACACACCAACTGTGCAGTCACATTTTTACCAGGAGCAATACAACCTTGTTTCTAATGGTCTTTCTGAAAACGAAACGCTATTAAGGCGATTTACAAGCCAGGCGCAAAAGGATGCTTCATTAAAACGGAACTTAAGATACTGTCCTGTAGGAGAGTCACGAAGAACTGAAGCCGCCTGATGAAGCCAGACTTTTCCATGTGCGCACGAGATGCATGTTGTCTGTGTAACTGTGTAACTTATATTGTTACACAACCACTTACCACAACACTTTCACAGTCCACATCGCAATACTTCTACAAGACCGCTATGTAATAGTACCTCAGCCCCCCCCCTCCCCCACATTTTACAGATGGGGAATCAAACTGGAAGTGTACAAAAGCTGCAGAAGGCCAGTATGCGGGCACATACTGGCCACTTAACAGTTATCAAGACTCCCAGATTATATTATGCAAAAGACTCTCAGGATAATTTCATCTCCTTGTCTACATCTACACTATTCCATTGTTATTTTTTTTTTCTCAGTCTGGATACCAACCAAATACCCTCTGTTAAATTAAAATCACTGGCTTGGATCCTACCAGATATTCCACTGGTGCAAGGACCTGTACCAGAGGGCAGTACCACCTGATCCTCCATCTTCACTGCAGCCCATGTCTTGTGTGGTTTTTTGCCCACACAGATTATCACAGTCTCTGACACAGCCTTTGCGGAGACTCTCCTGCCACTAGTGGCAGCAGAAGAACCGGAAGGATTCAACCCATTTGGTTTCTCTACTCATTTTCACAGCAAGGGTTAAAGAAAAAGAAGAAGAGTTAGTTTTTATCCCCCAATTTTCTCTATCTTTAAGAAGTCTCAAACCATCTTATGATCCCCTTCCCTTCCACAACAGACATCCTATGAGGTAGGTGAAGCTGAGAGAGCTCTAAGAGAACTGTGACTAGCCCAAGGTCACCCAGCAGGCTTCATGTAGAGGAGTGGGGAAACAAACCTGGTTCTCCAGATTAGAGTCCACCGCTCTTAACCACACCACCACACTGGCTCTCTACAATATTATAAACTCGTTATTATAATTTTAGGGGGGTAACTGCACTACTATTCCTTTGCTCCATTTTAATTTACCACTTGATGTGTCTCGTCTGTTCCCTTTTCTTCCTGTGACACACTCTGAACAAATGCAGTGCGCACACACAGAGGAAGAGAGCACTGTGGGCTGTATGTGCAGACATCTAAGTAGGGGGCAAATAAGGCCCCCCAACCACTTACACTGGGGACCTCCTGCCGATCCAGTTTGGGTCCTTGTGTTGCATGGGAAATTAGCTCCTAGCCACTGACATCTGACTGGGGAATGAGAGGTGGGTTGAAGTTCAAACGTCACATCTAGTATGGTCCCCAGTAGAGACCTAGAAGAAGAAGAGTTGGTTTTTATATGCCGATTTTCTCTACCACTTAAGGGAGAATCAAACCAGCTTACAATCACCTTCCCTTCCCCTCCCCACAACAGAGGTAGTTAGGGCTGAGAGAGTGTGAGTAGCCCAAGGTCACCCAGCTGGCTTCATGTGTAGAAGTGGGGAAACAAATCCAGTTCACCAGATTAGCCTCCACCGCTTGTGTGGAGGAGTGGGGAATCAAACTTGGTTCTCCAGATCAGAATCCACCACTCCAAACCACTGCTCTTAACCACTACACTACGCTGGTAGATAGAGACAGTATCCACAGTGAGGTTCTCAGTAGACCCTGGGCCATATCCTGAGAACAGGGCCTGGTATGCACCGTCTGTGCATGCAGCACCTGGATTGCAAATATTTCTATTCAACACATCATTAGTCACATGCCCAGGAAAAGTAGCAATTTCTTACGGAACGCTTCACCATTGCTTCAGCACATTACTCAGGCTACTTTCTGACACAACCGCATTCAAGTGGGAAGATTTGTAAAATATTTGTCGAATGTTAAATGTTTTTTTCCCTACCACCCTGCACAGCTGGTCTTAATGATAAATCTCTGAACACAAGCAATACACAACTTTTGTGAATACAAACAGAAATAATGAAATTATAGTCACGGTGGAACTAAAACGCACAAGCTTCATGGCTTATTCTGAAGTTGTTACCTTACCACCCATTTACTGTGCACATCTTTATCTTGGAAGCCGTTCCTTCAGTTTATACCACCACGGCACAACAAAAATATACTTGGACATAATTTTTATTACGGATCTCCCAGCTGAGTTGTTCTCTCAACTTGTGATCAAAGGGGACAAAATGATTTCGAGTTTGCAAAGGAAATACTAGAAGTTCAAATGAAAACTCTTGTACTCAGGGATACATAATGTAAAACAGCACATTAGAGCATTTTTTCAGTCCTAGCAACACACCGGATTAAACTTGGACCGGACCTTTACTAATATATTGCAACTGCATCCATCATCAAGGGCTGCTTAACACATTACATTTTAAGGTGCTCCTATATTTTACATGTACTCCTAAAACATAATTGTGTATCTGACACACAGCATGCATCACAGATGCATACATACCCGGGAGCCACGAGTGGCCGTGACTCCTTGCAAAATATACACACAGCAGCACAAATTTGCCACACAGTACTTGATGTGGAAAGTACTCCTGACACAAGTAAATGCAATATACAGTAACCTCAAATACAGTTTGATGCCATATGGATGGGCTCCTCTGGAATGCTCTTTGGCCCTATCAAGCCCGAACCTCACAACAGCTTTGAACTGAGGTGCCTGGATCAGCTAGCATGGAATTACCGTAACCCCTCTTTTTACTGATACGGAAGAATCAGGAGTCTAATACAAATGGTTAGAAGTGATGTTTCAATTCTAACCCTTCGGCATTCATACCACAGTAACTGCTTTCTGCTGCAGAAGGATCACATAGTTAGATAGATTTCCTTGAACAAAGGACAAATTACAATCCCGCTGTAGTGAAAAAACAAAAGAACGTTCCTCCTCTGTGCATGAAAAAGGCTTTACCTCCCTCCCCAACACTGCAGAATTCCTTTCTTCTGAGGAGAACTGTCTAAAACTCAAGAATCCAAACACTATAAGGCCTCTTCTTCTGAATCAGGATCACTGTCTGGTCTGGTAAGCCTCTCGAGTTCTTCTCCATCCTACAGAAAACAAATGCAGAGGGTGAAAATGCAGCATTAAAGGTTGCTACAAGAATGCAAGAAATACTTTATTTTTGTGAAATTACAACAGTGATGAATCACTACAATCATACGCAGTTACACACTTCTAACTCCTTCTCCAATGGACTCCAGCAGGGTGTAACTCTGTTTAGGACTACGCTCGTAGAGAACTGTTTGATGACTGGGATTTAGATGGACGGACAAGGAGGAGAAGGAGCAGGCACCCTGATACTTATGGATAATTTAGATGTAAATATAA
The DNA here is from genome assembly GCF_029931775.1 of Euleptes europaea. Taxonomy (NCBI): domain Eukaryota; kingdom Metazoa; phylum Chordata; class Lepidosauria; order Squamata; family Sphaerodactylidae; genus Euleptes; species Euleptes europaea. The sequence goes on from NC_079323.1 coordinate 32,218,853, forward strand.
GCATTAGAAGTGGAAGGATTCCTCTGATCAATTTTTAACAACATATCATGTACAAAAGATTTCACTGTAAACAGCTCCACCTGGTGGCCAAAACCCTCAAACAGCCGCCCCCGACTCAACACCAAGTTAGTCCGCAGAAATCAATGGGTTTAAGCACATTTAGTTCTGCCTCAGATTATGGTCAACGTATTTTTCCCCTTAATTGAATGGAATACAAAGTCAACCTCTACATTCTAAATATGTTTTAAATGTTAGCAAGACAGGAACAATAATATTCTGAAGTCGCAGAAAGGGCCTTGAGAAGGGCATTTTCTAGCTACTGTTTTCCTCTTTTTGATTTCCACTGAAATTACAAGATTCTAACATTCTTGGGTGGCTAGGATAATGAGGTTTCAAATATTGCAAAGGGAAACCAAAGAAAGACCAAATATTGGAAAAAAATTATTGAGGGCTTTATAGCCAGTCGTGCCAAATGACTGCAACCAAGAAAGCTGAAGCCTTCAAATTCTCTTATCACCTAACTTTTGCTAATAACATATACATAGCAATAGCATCAAAGGTAGAGAGCCAGCGTGGTGTAGTGGTTAAGAGTAGTGGTTTGGAACAGTGGATTCTAATCTGGAGAACCGGGTTTGATTCCCCACTCCTCCACATGAGCGGCGAACACTAATCTGGTGAACCGGGTTGGTTTCCCCACTCTTACCCATGAAGCCAGCTGGGTGACCTTGGGCCAGTCACAGTTCTCATAGAGCTCCCTCAGCCCCACCTATCTCACAGGGTGTCTGTTGTGGGGAGGGGAAGGGAAGGAGATTGTAAGCTGGTTTGAGACTTTCTTAAGTGATGGAGGAAGTCGGCATATAAAAATCAACTCTTCTTCTTCTACATGTCAATATTAATAATCATTATATACTATAAGGCAATCAAAATTACAAATCAAAGGACTGGGTTATGTTCCTAAAAACTTTTCACTGTTGATAAAAGGGGCAACAGCACCACTATACAGAGAGTAATTTGTGATTGTAAGCCAGTTTGGTTCTTCCTTAAGTGGTAGAGAAAATTGGCATATAAAAACCAACTCCTTCTTCCTCTTTTCTTCTTCTAAATACACAAGAGCTCAACAGCAAGATATAAAAAAAGAGAGAAGGGACTTATAAGTGGTGGGCAAGTGGTACAAAGGAAGCTCCTAGCACTGGCCCTTGGCTCCTTAGCCTCATCCCCTGCGATGCAATTACCATGAACACTGTTACGCCGCACCCCACCAAGAAAAGATACAAAGTGGTGCGAAGGCGCTGCACGCCATGGATTTTCACAGCACAACAGAATTTTTCAAGGCATAAGAACATAAGAAAAGCCATGCTGGATCAGACCAAGGCCCGTCAAGTCCAGCAGTCTGTTCACACAGTGGCCAACCAAGCAGTAAGGTGGCATGAGAGAGAGACTCAAGGCCCAAAGCGGCACATTTTACCACATCTTCAGAGACACTGGAGCAAATCCCCCTACCTTTGATACCATTGCTAAGTGAGCAAATTACCACAGGGAGAAAGTTGACAGAGATTTGTAGCAGCAAGTGGAGTACAGCCACCCATTTTCCAGGGACAGGAAGCTGCTTCAGCCTCTGCAGAAAAACTACCAGCTTATGTCTGACCCCATCACAGCTTTAGGGTGTGGGATAGGGTCAGAACGCAACATTTCAAAACCTTACCCCACTGGAACGCTCCCATGCACCTCCTCCAAGCTTGCTCCTCTCCCACTGCGCAGTAGATTCTGTGCATCGAGGGCTGCTGGAATGGTAGATAAATATGGACAAAAGCACCACTGGAGCCTCCAAGAAGAACTCCATAGAAGGCTTGAAGTCAAAGACGAAGACGGACACGGTGGTGATGATCACAGTTGTGACTTGTGCTGTCAGAACATGAAACATGTTGTCTCGGAATTTCAAGATGAAAGCCACTGAGAGCCCCAGGAAAGCAGTGACAAAAATAAGGGCTACGGAGAACACGTTGTGGCCATAGAAAAACCCGCAGAACTCTATCTGGCCTCGATGTTCAGTGCGCAGGCCCAGTATCAGGCCGTTGAACATGGCTCCGAAGAGGTACAGCTTAGTGTTCTGCACAAAGATGTTTTCGCTGAACTGGCCGCCTTCTTTCAGGATCTTTTCATTGTAGATGTTGGCCAGAGCAGAGATAAAGCACTGAAGTAGTATGAGCAGGTGTCCCAGGCCGAGCCGAAGCGGTCTCAAGACTCCCGTGGCAGTGGTGGTGATGTTCCATGTGAAACTGGGGAAGAGCCACAGCGTTGTGCAGTTTTCTCTCCCCCAGCACTCATCCTCCGGCCGGGTGTACTGCAGACAGTGGTTCGATGGGCTGAAAAAAAGGTCGTGGTGAAATCCATGAACGGCCAAGCTGTGGTGGTTGCTTCCGGTCCCGGCAGTAAGGGCTATGATCGACAGGAACAAAATCAGCAGAGAGGCCCACTGCACCCAGGAGAGCTGCCGTCTGTGCATAGACAAGAAAGGCCTTGTAAGCATGCAGAGAGAGACAACAGGCAATCGGACAAGCTAATTCCAAAGAGCAGCAGTGAGAGGAAGAGATAAAACACACATCTTATTCATTAGCAATAGAAAAGAGCAAGAGTCCAGTAGCACCTTAAAGACTAACAAAATTTCTGGCAAGGTACCAGCTTTCGTGAGCCACAGCACACTTCTCCAGATACAGCTAGAATGTATACATTCTGGCTGCATCTGAAGAAGTGAGCTGTGGCTCACAAAAGCTCATACCCTGCCAGAAATTATGTTAGTCTTTAAGATGCTACTGGACTCTTGCTCTTTTCTACTGCTAGTGACAGACTAACACAGCTACCCATTGTGATCTATCTTATTCATTAAAACATTTATGTGGCCATGATCTCCCCCCAGCTCGCTACAGCAATGAGATAATGCTTAGAGACTCATGCTACCACACATAAGCCAAAAGACAGAACACTAAACTAGATACGTGCTATATTCAAATTTAGAACAGATATCTCTAGTTTACCTGGAAAAATGATTTCATCCACTTAGTACATTTGTTTGCATTAGCTGAAAATGTATAAAAGCTGCAGTAAGGATGGGACAGAATCTATCCATGTTTATAAGAGGCTTGACTCGAATATAATTTAGCAGAATAGGAAAGCTACTTATTCCCAGAGAGCTAAAACATATAACATAGCAGTGGACATATCAAATATTATAGGAATAGTACTCGGTCCTGAGGACTAGACGTTACAGTTGAAAGCTACCAGGAACTGAGCGAACAAGGCACGCCACATTCAAAATGCTAAAGCAAACAGATCGCTTAAGGAGGATTTACAATCTCATTCCTCTAAACTGATTTGTGATTTAAATAGATCTACATTTTTCTATGCTGCCTGCACTGGTTTATTTGCAGCCTGATCCTATACATGCTTACTTAAATATAACTCTCACCAGCTTCAGTGGGACTAACATACAAGCATATGCATTGACTGCTGTTCTCATCAACAGTCCGGACAGTAATTGGCTTGAACGTCAATGAATAAAAGCTAAAAATATTAGTCTGGCTTTCCTTTTATTTCAGATACCACTGGTCTTTGTTTACGGGCCTTTAAAGAGAACTTGGCAAAGCCAACAGTGAAAACAGAGATATGACTACTGAAATTTTTTCCCTGGCTACTTACTTCAGGACTATCCTGAACAGGAGGGCAGTTGTTATAATGACAAAATTTGAGAACAGCACAGCCATGGCCTAGGAAAAAAGGAGGCAAGGAATGAAATTACATGCAAAATGCAACCTAGAAATAGGATATACATATCAGCCTATAGTGCTTAGTTATCAGGAAGTCCCAACACCCAAGCCCGATAGCGTAGCCAAGATTGTTCCACCTAAGCAAAACTCCTCAATACAAGAAGGAATCAAAGAGTCTCCAGCTGATGAAAAAAATGACTAAGAACTGCACATGTATTCCAATAAATACTAGTTTCCTGGGGAGGTCCTGAAAACTGGCACTTGTGCATTTCAAAACACGAAGGAAAGAAGAAATACAAGGAGCTTGCATTTGTTCGTTGTGCACTTTTCTTGCAATGTCGAAAAAGGATCCAAAAATTGTTTGGGGGCCATGGGCAAGCATGGTGTGGTGGTTAAGAGCGGTGGACTCTAATCTGGGGACCCGGTTTGATTCCCCACTCCTCCACATGAAGCCTGCTGGGTGACCTTGGGCTAGTCACCATACTCTCTGAACTCTCTCAGCCCTACCTACCTCGCAAGGTGGCTGTTGCAGGGAGAGGAAGGGAAGGCGGATTGTAAGCTGAACTCCTTAAAGGTACAGAAAATCGGGGTATAAAAACCAACTCCTCTTCTTCTTCAAGACCCATAAGCCTATTTCATATATTACAAAGGAAGGAGGAAAGCAGCAGAACAAATTGCTTGTGCTTCCAGCTGTGATGTTTGTGCCAGCAAAGGAAGAGATGATTTCGCCTAATCCCTCCCTCCTCAATGCAGCTCCTACTATTGTGGTACGTTTTGTTGACAAGCATTTCCGGCTCGCATTACAGTGCTGCGCCATAAGACATTCCATTTATATACTGCTTTCAGAGTTCATTATCTTGTTGTAATCTTTACAATAGCCCTGTAAGGTAGGCCAGCAGTATTATACTGAAGTATTGTAATGCAGATGGGGGAGAGGACGGCTTTCCTAAAATAACCTTCTGGCAGCAGCAAGATTTGAACCAGGAATTTCCCAGATTGCAGTTCACTCTCTTAGTCACTCTACTACACTAGCACACAATGCCAAGAGAACCATTACACAATGTGTCACATGCAAACATTTTTGTTGCAACAGCCAAAAAGCATTTTTGCTTTACTCAGGACAAATGTCCCATAACCCACTAATCTAGCTGCTTGCAACCTTTCTAGTTCACCTAATCAGGTAAAAAAAAAAGTAGAGTAGAGGTCCAGTTAAGTCTTGTGATTTGATCTGAAATTATCACAGGTTACGCAGATACAAGACATCATATGCCTTGAACTACAAGGCTACTTAGGACTCCTGAATAAATATCCTGTATTCCTGAAGTGATACTTACCGGCTGGAGGTAGGAAAGCACATAAAAAACAATCAGATTATCCAGAAAATAAAGAAAGGCAGGTATTGACCATTTAACGTAGCTACAGAATTGCCTCCATGAGTTGCAGCCGAATCCACTATGAGAATATCCTCCTAAAAAGGAATAAATTGGGGAAAGGGTGGGCAAGTGATCAAATGTATCCAGCTTGCAAACATACACATACTATACCCTAATTTCCACAATTGTCACAGGTTTTAAAGAGACACAAAGGGCTGGCTCCTATCTACCACCCTCACCAGGCCTCGGGAGATTAGACAACTACAATATTCAATTTTCTCACACCACCCAGATTTTTTTCTTTCAGCATAGTAAGATACGCTGTCAATGCACACAAAGCATGTCAGGAGATATGTTATTAAAAGCCCAAAAGATCTTTGAAAATAGCAAACCACCACCATATAAGAGCAACAGATATAACACCTTACCTTTCCTGGTTACCCAGAGAGCCATTATCAAACAAAGCACCAGCTTCACTAACTCTGAGCACACGTTCACCGTTGCAGGAAGATAATCATACTTGTTATCTGAGAAAAGTCAGTAGAGGTCTTATACAAAGTGTCACAGATATTCACAATGTCCAAGCAAAAAACTTGCTATAGACAAGGACATTATGCCTAATTTATGCATGCATAGTATATTCAGCACAGATACAGATGTGGGATTAGGATTAACAGCAATCTTTGCACCCCACCCCCTTTTATTTAAAAAGCAAGCTTTGGATTATAAAGAAACACATGAAAATATAGATTATGCTTCTGTACAAGACTCAGGTGACAAATGGGACCTCAAGCAGAGTTAGGGTTCTGCATCCTACAAATTCACCTGTTCTTTCCACATCTCTCAGTACCCTCAGAAGATTGTGCACTTTGTGCTATTTCACCCTCATCTTAAACAGTAGCTTAAATATGTATATGTAATGATACAAAATAAAGGCTGCCCCATGCCACAGAAGGGTTTCTGGTGATTCAGATTTATATTAACTGTCCTTCAGGCAAATTTGCTCTCTGGATGGAATCCAGATTGCCACAAAACTCACAGAAAAATCAGGGCTCCACACAGACTGGTAACACTTAATGCCGCATACTGGCAGAGAACTTGAAGGCAGTCCGTAAATTGACAAACGTTAGCGGTAACCACAGCGAGTCAAATATCAAAACGTACCTTCATTGGCAGAGTATTTCATCAGAAGGATACGACTTGATCCCAGAGTAACAAAGGCACCTCCTAATAGGAGTGTATAGATGGCTGACTTGGACCACTGGGTAGGCTGATTGTAGAACTTGGACTCCATTCTGTCGTCTTGTTGTCAGTGCCCTTTGAACGGCAAAGCAACAAAACTTATCAGGCACATCTTCTACAGAAGCAGCACTGTACATTTTATTACTTTCTGGAGCATTTAAACAGGCTGCTAGTGCTTTTCCCTACAGAGGTTGAATGAAGTCCTTCTTTGCACTATGTGGTTCACAGAGACACAAAAGGCTAATTTTGGCGACCCTAATATAATTTTCCTGCAAAACTACCACTAAAGAATTTTATTTTATTTATTTCACACTGCATCATACCCAACTCAAGATCAGTAATGGTGTCATTTAGGGTTTACGCAGACTTTTTTTTTTAAGGAATAATGGGCATGATTTATCTTTTAGCATTATCTGCTTGCTAGCCCTAATTCTATAGCGACAGATGACAACTCTTCAACCATTCGAATGAAACTTGGTGCAGGGAGGCTGCTTCCATATTGGAAGGAATGAAAAAACAGCATGTCTATGTCACAGGAAATAATCCAACTAGTAAATATACATAGGCTGACCATGGTGAAATGATGAGTATCCTATTATGGAACAATGCTAAGGATGTGTAATGATTGTACGCTGAGAGCTACATGGAAATATGCTGTATATGAATGTAAGGAGACGAAAGGAAACTGATGAAGCCACATGACGAAATGGAAGATTTCTTCTAGAAGGCCATTTTTCATCTTGAGAATCCTTTGCCTTTGAGTCTTCAAGGACTTCATATTATCTGTATAATTTATTACCAATTGATGTTACCATAGCTATTCAACGCTGTAAACTCACCTGTGAATTTGTGAACTCACTGCTGAGTTTATGTAGGACTCATTCATTTCCAGCAATTGTTAAGGATGATTTGTTTGAAATTTGATATTCCAATTTAACACATGGTTGTTTATCACCTTGGTCAGCCTATGTATATTTACTAGTTGGATTAATTCCATATTGAAAGGGACAGAAGCTCAACAGCAACTTTAAAAACAATCCTCAAAGAGTGGGGAAGAAGGGTAGCTTTCAATACTTTGACAGGGCTTGCTTTTGTTCCTCAAACAAAAACGAATTATTTAGACAAGCACTGCTCCATCTCCATGCTGCTATTTTGTTAAAAATTATGCTGATGTACTATGTGACTAAACTGAGGCTATCGTATTTTGGTCACATTATGAGAAGGCAAGAGTCACTGGAAAAGACAGTCATGCTAGGAAAAGAGGAAGACCCAGCAAGAGATGGATGGACTCAATAAAGGAAGCCACAGCCCTCAATTTGCAAGACCTGAGCAAGGCTGTCAAAGATGGGACATTTTGGAGGACACTGATTCATAGGGTCGCCATGAGTTGGAAGTGACTTGACGGCACTTAACACACACACACTATGTGTTGCTGCAGCCTTTGTGCTACTATATACACAAGCAGAACTGTACCAAGTACATTTTCCTTTTCCCTCCCGCATTGCTTGATCCAACCCACGATCATAAGAATTAATACTTATGAATCACATTTCAAGTATCCAAAGTCTCTCATGTCCACTGTTCCTCCATCAACCATTTAACTCGGGTTAATATTAAATATTGCAATATTAAATATTGCAGTCAGGGACTTAGTTGCCACCTCTTGGCCCTCTAAAAATAGCACCAACACACACCTTTTTTTGTATCTCGATGGCAACAAAAGAGTTTCATGTTAAACTTCTGACTTTCAGAGTGCTGTTATAGGTACACCAAGGATGTGACAAGTTCAGATTTAGCCACGTCAGGCAAAAACAAACTAGAGTCCTATGATATGACAGACTTAAAAACATTGGGTAGCATAACATTTCGTGGACCAGAACCCACACTCTCACACATAGGGTATGGATCCTTAATTGACAAACATTTGGAGGTATGGAGAAAGAAAATGCAGGCAGAGACAAAACACGAGCAAAGACAAGAAAGTGGCCGCTTTAGGGGCAGGCTTTGGGCTGAGAGTACAGAGGCTTAGCTACAACCACCTATTCACGGTCGAGATTTAAACCAAGATTTAGAACAAATCCCCCCACCCCATGCAAGCAGGGCCGGATTTAGGTTTGATGAGGCCCTAAGCCCATGTTGGCGAACCTATGGCACGGGTGCCACTTCCGGCACGCGTAGCCCTTTCTGCCGGCACTCACGGTTCCTCCAAGCCGCTGGCCTTTCCGGCTCTGCCCCACCCCGGATGGGGGAGGCTGTAGCCCAGGGGTGGGGAACCTCCGACATCATTGGCGGTGGCCCCCGGACTCTCCCACAGAAGCTGCCGCCATTGCTGCCGCTGGAGCGTGCGCGGCCAGCCAGGCGGGTGGGAGAGCAGGGAACAGAAGCCGAGCGCCCACACTCGGCATGGCTGGCGGCTTCTCCGGCGCCCTCTGGGCCTGTGCGGGCGGAGGGGCATGGCTGGTCGGTGGGTGCGAAGGAGGCGCCCTCTGCCCCACCCTGCTCGCCTCTCACAAGCCTGCCGCCGCGCCCCACCGAGTGGCAAATCCAAGGCAAAACCTCCCATGCATAAATGGCCTCTTTCTTTTTCTGTCTCCCTCTGTCCTTTTCTTTCTCTCCCTTGCTCCATTTCTTTCTCCCTTTCTCTCTCTTTTTCTTTCTTTCTTTCTCTCCCTCCCTTCCTTCCCTTTCCCCCTCCCTTCCCTTCTTTCCTTCCTTCCTTCTTTCCCTCCAGCGGCTTCTCCAGCACCCTCTGGGTCTGTGTGGGCGGAGCGGCGTGCAGTCCTATTCCACCTTTGAAGTGCCCACAAGCTATCCTCCAAACACCTTTCCATTTGTCTTGATATGTAGAGAGAAAACACTAAGGAACTAGTTGCCAATCTCCAGGTACTAGCTGGAGATCTGCTATTACAGGTGATCTCCAACCAATAGAGATCAGTTCCCCTGGAAAAAATTGCCACTTTGGCAATTCGACTCTATGGCACTGAAGTCCTTCCCCAAACCCTGCCCTCCTCAGGCGCCACCCCAAAAACCTCCCACTCATGGCGAAGAGGAACTTGGCAACCCTAGCCTCTCCCTCTGGGCCCCCTCTGGGGGTGGTATTCAGGTTAAATTGCCGCATTGGCACTCAGCAATAAATAAGTGGGTTTTTGGTTGCAGTTTGGGCACTCGGTCTCTAAAAGGTTCGCCATCACTGCCCTAAGCTATTGAAGGTAATGGGGCCCTTTATATGTCCAGCTGTCCTTTGTCAACAACCAATTGGCACTGTTTTTTGTGTTGAATATATGCTATATGGTAATTTATGGACCTAACCGGAGGCAGGAAAAGAGGAAGACCCAACAAGAGGTGGATTGACTCAATAAAGGAAGCCACAGCCTTCAATTTGCAAGACCTGAGCAAGGCTGTCAAAGATGGGACATTTTGGAGGACTTTCATTCATAGGGTCGCCATGAGTCGGAAGCGACTTGACGGCACTTAACACACACACACACAATAGGTATCTAAAGCCATCTGCACATAACAAAATATGTATTTTATCAAAGCACTTGTTGAACTGAAATATAATTAAGAAGTATATTAATAGTGAAATAATTATTAAGCTCTAACTTAAAATGATAACACTGTTGCTGTATGTAGGTTTTATTTTATTTGTTTTTTATCTTATATTTTGGAAATGTACATCCAGTTTTTTTTCCTTTAAATTCCCCCCCCCCAAGAGAGTGGGGCCCTAAGCTATAGCTTATACGTAAATCCGGTAAACGGGCTCTCTGCATGATGCAAGCAATCCGGAGCTGGGTCACCCCCACGAATTGGGTTTACAAAATAAAGAGCTCGCCCAACTGCGCTCAGGCGACCCTCTACTGGAAATTTTCTTCCTCCAATACACGCGACTTACTATCAATGCACGATAAGAGGCGGCGGTGCTTGTTTTTCTTCGGCACGGTTAAGTGACGGCGGCCGTCTTCCCGTCTCCGGCCATCGCTTTTCCCGGCTCAGCCTCACTCCCACTGACCTCCCCGCGCACGCGCAGAGAGGGAGGCGAGGCGAGCGCTCCCCTCCGCCGGCGTCTCTCGGTCACGTGACACCGGCGCCTGCCTTTTTTGACAGGAACAAAACAATGGGCCGGCACTTGAGAGCTTACCCCCCCCCGCCGCGCAGGCGCAACAGCCACCTCCGGGAGCAGTTGACGGCCGGCGGTCGGTCGGTGAGGTCACGTGCCAGGGTAGCCGTTCATGTGATCCCCTCCCTCCACTGGAGGTGGAGGGGAAAAGCTCGTTTTTCTTCGGCACTGGCACGGTTACGTGACGGCGGCCGTCTTCCCGTCTCCGGCCATCACTTTTCCCGGCTCAGCCTTACTCCCACTGACCGCCCCGCGCACGCGCAGAGAGGGAGGCGAGGCGAGCGCTGCCCTCCGCCGGCGTCTCGGTCACGTGACACCGGCGCCTTTTTTTTTGACAGGAACAAAACAATGGGCCGGCACTTGAGAGCTTCCCCGCCACGCAGGCGCAACAGCCACCTCCGGGCCGGCGGTCGGTCGGTGAGGTCACGTGCCAGGGGAGCCGTCCATGTGATCTCCCTCCATTGGAGGTAGAGGGAAAAAGCACGCGCAGAGAAGGAGGCGAGGCAAACGCTCCCCTCCGCCGGCGTCTCTCGGTCACGTGACAGCGGCGCCTTTTTTTTTAAAGGAACAAAACAATGGGCCGGCACTTGAGAGCTTACCCCCCCCTCCCGCGCAGGCGCAACAGCCACCTCCGGGAGCAGGAGACGGCCGGCGTTCGGTCAGTGAGGTCACGTGCCAGGGTAGCCGTTCACGTGACCCCCTCCCTCCATTGGAGGTGGAGGGAAAAAGCATGCGCGGTTGTGCGCTTCCGGGAGGAAGGAGCTGTTGGGCTCTTGGTGGCAGTTGGGTTGTCCCGCGCAGGTGACAGCGGTGCGCGCGTGCGCGCTGCCCCCCTCCCCCCGCTGGTTTGCCTGCCTGCCTGCGGACGAGGCAGGATGCAGAGCGTCATCAACACGGTGAAAGGGAAGGCGCTGGAAGTGGCCGAGTACCTGACGCCGGTGCTGAAGGTGAGGCGCCGCCCGCGAGCCCCAGGGGATGCGGTGGCGGGGCAGCAGGCGGAGGAGAGGGGGATGCCCGGGCCTCGCTAGCGTAGCCCGTGAAGAGAGGCACCCCCGCTCCCCATAGCGCCACCGTGGGCGAAGGAGCCCCCTCGCCCACACGCGTGCAAAGGCCCGCTGCTTCGGAGAACTCGGTAGGGGCGGCTCTCCTACGCTCCCCTTGGAGGCACGTCAAGCGCGCAAAGCCTTGTCACGCCACCCATGAAGCGAGCTCGAGTTTTTGCCACGATAACGGTGCAGCCCTATGCTGAATTGCCCTGGTCCGTCTGCTGACATCAGTGGGGTTTTGTCAGGAGCTGTGCTGTCCTGGAAGGCTCTTGACATGACTTAGGCCCAGCTCTGTTTCAGTTTATTTGGTTTCGTTTCTCTGTGCTGCCCAGATGGTCCCCGTTCACCCCCCCCCCTGCGCTTCCTTGTGCTTTGAACGGGCACCTCCTGTGTTGCGGCTGAGCTCATTCCTTGCTTTCCCCCCCCTCTCCCTCTACTCCAGGGGTGGGGAACCTTTATTCCACCAAAGGCCATTTCGATATTAATAACATAATTCGCGGGCCATACAAAATTATCAACCTAAAAATTAGCCGACCAAGCCCCAGATGACACCGCCCGACATGGGCAAGCAGGCAGGCATCCAACCGTTGGTGCACTCGCCCACCTGGTTAGCTCCATAGTTAATGACTCTTCTGCAAGGGGGGGAAAAGGTTCCTTTTTTCCGCAAAACAAACTCACATCCGCCTTGAATAGAGGCTATTCCTGTTCGTGGGAGGGGGCGGATCGCCAGTCTTAGATCCTTCTGAGCTAGAGATCTGCCAAGACCCACAAAGGGCCAGACCAAATGATTTCGCGGGCCTTAAACGGCCCCCGGGCCTGACGTTCCCCACCCCTGCTCTACTCCCTGTTCCTCAACAGGCTCTGTTATCTCCCGGTTCCCAAGCCGCTCAATTGCTCTGTGCTTAAAAGTATGCTTTGTAGATTTACTGGTCATTAGCAGCTTTGAACCTGTAGATTGCTCAAGCTGTTCCTGCGAGCTCCTGAATAAACGTTTACCTGCTTAAGATTTACCTGTCTGAGCGAGTGACTTTTTGGGATTGCTGAGGGCAGCTGGTGAACCTTACAGGTTTTGGCTGGAGAACATCTGCAGAAGGTTGCACTGTTACACACCCACTGACCTCGGTGGACTCAGAAGGGTGTAAATCACTTAAGTACTGTTTGTGTGTGTGTGTGAAGGGCTGTAAAATCGCAGCCGACTTATGGCGACCCCTTTTTTGGGGGGGTTTCATGGCAAGAAACTAACAGAGGTGGTTTGCCAGTGCCTTCCTCTGCACAGCAACCCTGGCATTCCTTCGTGGTCTCCCATCCAAATACTAACCAGGGCTGACCCTGCTTAGCTTCTGAGATCCGACGAGATCAGGCTAGCCTGGGCCATCCAGGTCAGGGCTAGTCTTTAATAATTTGTGAGATTGTATTTATGGTTTTAGATGCTTTATTATATGGTTGGTTATGGTTTTAATGTTGTTACCTGGGCTTGGCTGGGTAGGGCAGGTTAGAAATTTAAGAAATAAATGAAACAAAATGTGTCTGAGACCCTGTGTAGTTCTCCATATCCATGAGAGGCACTTCTGTATGGAGCCTCAGTGAAAGGGGTCATTTCCATTTCTCCATTTCTTCCTTCTATTGCAGAACCTCTGTTTTTCTCTACATCTTTTTGCAGGAAACTCTACTTATGAAGTTGGGCACAATGGATGCTGCCCTGCTTGGTGAGCCATAGACCCCAGTTAGAGAGCTCAAGTTGCTGTACCGCATTGGTTTCATTTAGGGGAGACATCATCCTTATAAAGGCCGCGAGAGTAGCCCTCTTCAGTTGTGAGACATCCATCTCCCCTTCAGTAGAAATTCTTGACACTATTGTGTGCCCTTGAAACACATTAATCTAAGTGCTATATACAGGACTAGAAGAATCTGTGTTTCCTAAGAATGGGAACATACTTAAAATGCATAACAATGACTATTGGAATTCACTGTTTCCTTCTGAATGAATATAGGAATGTTGTACCAGTGCTTGGGAAATGTAATATTTTTGAAGAGTTCTCTGGCTTTCAGAAAATTACTGCTGACTTCTGGAGTCTAGGGATTTCACATATTTGTTTGTCTTGGCCATTAAGCTTTACAGGATAGAGTGCCATAGATGATGTGTGACAGACTTTTTAGTGCCAAGACAACTCAGACAGACTTTCTTGTTTCTATAGTTCTTTTTGGTAATTTTATTGGGGGTTGGGCTAATGTTGTAGGTGAAAGAAATCTGTAGTGTGCTGCAAAGTAGAAGAGCAAGAAGATCTTAGTTGGCTTAGTAGAAAGGGGATTTGAGTGAAAGGTTTGGGCTGTAGTGGTACTGTTCTTGAATTGATAGAATTCATGGAATTTGAACTACCAGCATTGTAAAGTGAGGAGAAATAAATACAGAAGCAAGAAATTTATCATTGGAAGGAAAGAAATAGGATAGACTGAGAAAATCAGTCTTGAAGCCACATTGAATGTTAAGATTCAGAAAGGTGGGGCATAATTTTCTAAAATAAATAAAATTGAGGTAGAATTACCGCTGAAGGCTGTTCTGAATCTTATCTCTGAGGTACTAATGACTTTGCTGGAAGGTTCAAGAGCAGAAAGAGCCCTGGCTAACTTACAACTACTCTTAAAAACACAGTATCTTATCTTTTGAGCCTTTTTAAAATCGATACTGGTATGCAAATTTAACTTTGAGTTTAACTTTCGGATCTTTCATTTTTTTCCCCTTTTGTCCCAACAAACATTCCTATCCAACTTTTTGGTATCTACTAGAATGTCTTTTCTTTGTTTAGGCCTTCTGTTTAAACAAAGAGGCAAAATAGCTGTAATCAGGAATACCTGATTTGTACAAAATAACCGCCTCCAAGCAAAACAGGAGTCCAGTGGTACCAGTAGCAGATGCATGTAATGCCTAGAATGACTTTAGTCACCTTCACAAGTTGAACGGATCTAAAATTGGCAGTATTCCTTTTATGCAGGATCTGTAAATAGATCTTCAGTGGAAGATATGGTTGCCAGTGGCAACCATAAATTTCTTTCTTATTTACTTCATTTATATCTCCCCTTTTCTTCCAAATGGGGATCCGAAGTGTCTTGCATATTAACCTTGTGAGGCAGGTTAGGATGAGATTGTATGACTGGCCCAAGGTCACCCAGTAAGCTTTTGTGGTAGAGTTGAGATTTGAACCTGGGTGTCCCAGATCCTAATCTGACACCCAGCCACTACACTTGTACTCTTTCTAGTGGCCAGCTGCCCTTGGATGCCTAGCACAAAGTACTAGACCCTTCTCCAAGTTCTTGGTGTATTGCAGAGAGCTTTCAGAAGGGAGGTTGTCTCACTTTATGCTGGATTTTTACATTTTATTTTGATTTATATTATGTATAGTCTTCCTTTCTCCCAGGGATTCAAGGCGGATTGCACATAGTGAGTCAGTACAGTCAACAAAATGGGACATTCAGTAGCTAATGCATTAGGATTTTAGGTCTGGAACCACCAGAAAGGACTGAAGCATAGTATAAGTATTAACATGACACATTAAGCAATACAAAAATAACATAATAGGATCCTATTGACAGTAAACTGTCACAGCTGTATAGACTACAGTCCTTAATCAATTATCCAAGTCAGTTTGTGAACCATTTTGTACAGGGCAACCCTGTTACCTGCACAGAAAAACCCCTTAAATAGTTTTGTTTTGCATAGTTTGCAGAAAACCAGGCGCTTTCCTGATCTCCTCAGGCAGCCCATTCCACAAGGTAGGAGCCACATTGCACAACGCAGGTGTATGAGCAGTTTTTGATTTTGCTCGTTTGCATCTTGGCTCCTGCAGGAGCCCCTGCTTACGTGAGTGAAATTGTCATGGCGGAGCATAGGGGGAGAGGTGATCCCACAAATAAGAGGGGCCAAGGCCATGAAGGGCTTTATATGTGATAGCCAGTACCTTAAACTGGGCCCAGTAACGAATTGGTAGACAACGGCGTGCTTGCAGAGTGGGAGTAATATGCGTGCTCCTGATAATAGCTGAGCTGTGGCATTCCTGAGTTGATTTTGAGGGGTGACCACTGTACAGTGCATTACAGAAGTCTAGTCTTGATGTTACTGGGGCATGGATCCAGGTGACCGGTCAGCCGTATCGAGGTGAGGGGCCATTTTACAGGTTAGGCTGAGTTGGTAGAAAGCCCTTTTTTGCAGGTGCATTAACTTGTTTCTCCAGGAATAAAGCTGGATCCAGTATGACCCCAAGGCTTTTAACTGGGACAGTAAGGGTCGGTTGAACTCCATCAGGTGGGGAGAACAATGTCCTTCAACACCTCTGCCTTACCAACCAGTATTACCTCTGGCTTTTCAGGGTTTAATTTCAATTTGTTCACTTTTAACCCATTAACTACCCTGGCCACGCAGTGATTCAGGACCTCTACCACATCACCAGGAGATTTGGATAAAGATATATAGGGCAGAGTATCATTAGCATATTGATGACAACCAACCCCCAAACAACAAATTATTTGACCTAAGGGCTTTACATACAGATTGAAAAGCAGGGAGGATAGGATTGCACCCTATGGAACCCCACATGATAGACCTCACACAGTTGGCAACTGGTTTCCAGTAGCAACCCTTTGAGTCTGATCCATGAGGAACAGTTTGAACCAGTTCAATCCACATCACCTGATATCTACTTCTGCCTCCAGGTGGTTCAACAAGATGGCATGATCTACAGTATCAAAGTTTGCAGATAAATAAGAGGAACAGAGAGGCTTGGCCTTTGTCTACACACTGATGGAGGTTGTCAACTAAAGCTAGCAGAGCCAAAAACAGACTGTGCCCCTCCCATATATTAAACAAAATTTTCAAACCTTTGTTACATCATGGGCAGTGCAGCTGAAACTAAATAGATTATATTCTTTTGGAAGGTAGTGTTCCTATACATATTTTGTAATGCGTAATAAATTTATTCAAGTCTGTAGAAATTACTAACTCATTTAGTAAAGGTCCCCTGTTCAAGCACCAGGTCATTCCTGACCCTTGGGGTGACGTCACATCCCGACATTTACTAGGCAGACTTTGTTTTACGGGGTGGTTTGCCAGTGCCTTCCCCAGTCATCTTCCCTTTACCCCCAGCAAGCTGTGTACTCATTTCACCAACCTCGGAAGGATGGAAGGCTGAGTCCACCTTGAGCTGGCGTCCTGAAACCAACTTCTGTCAAGATCAAACTCAGGTCGTGAGCAGAGCTTGAACTGCACTACTGCAGCTTACCACTCTGCGCTATGGGGCTCATTTAGTAGCAGTGCTTTAAATCACATATAGAAATCTGAAACCCAATAAAGTGAATTAGGTTTATGGCTTCAAGGAATAGGATCCTAAGCCAACTTTGTGATGTTTGAGGATAAATAAAAACACCGACTCCAGCCTTGACCTATGTATTTCTAATTGCTTCTTGCCCCCTTCATTTAAAACATTGTGAGATTCTGAATTTCCTGCTGTATGCAGTTCATTAAACTGAAGATATACACAAGTTAAGAGAAAATAAATTCTAACTTTCACACAAACTTATTTCCTAATTTCATTTTCAATTATTGACCAAATTTTACGTATGATTTAGGTAACTAAAGAATTTGAAATGTGTGTGGAAACCAAGAGGTGTCATGAATTGTGCTGGACAAAGCCTGCAGTCATGATGTAGCAGGAACAACATTTGGCATTGATTTCATTCTGGAACACTGAAAGTTGCTGAAAGAGTATCCTAGAATGAAACTGAAAGAGGATCCGATACTGAAAGAGGATCTGGGACTTCTGCAATATTTGGAAGCATTTTTCTAAGAAGTTGCAAGCCGTTTATGGTAATTTGTCATGTTTATATCCTGTGCTTCCTTCAAGAATTCAGGATAGTATATGCAAGGCTGTGTAACTCTTACCACAACAACTTTCTGAACTAATAGTATTTAAGGCCACCCAAAAAGTATCTTAGCTGGGTGCAGAGGGGGAATTTGAATCTGGGATATCTGCATGTGGCCCTAAAACTCTAGTCACTATGATAATAGTATTGAGGGTGGGCAGAGACATTATATATATAAATATACAATATTAAAAAACTTTGAATAAACAAAACTCAACCATACAACTAATAAAACCTATACAACATATAACTTTCTAAATAAACACTCTCTTTATGAACCACCACCAACAGAATCCAAACTTTTAAGCGTGTTCTCCATCCTGGATATAGTAGGTTTCCATATTCTATCCAATTCTTCTATGTTTTTGTTATTTTGATAGTAAGTTAATTTAATCAGCACATAGATCTCTTTTACTTTGTCGAACCAAGTATTCAAGCTTGGAGAATTCGCTCCTTTCCAATATCTGGCAAAATTTATTCTTGCCAATGTTACCATATGTAGGCATACATCAAGGAGTTTCTTATTCATAGCTGGTAAACAGTTTAACAGGATTATTTCTGAATTCATGGGTATTTCTATTTCCAGACCTTTAGATATTATTTTTATCACATTTTCCCAATAAACTGTAGCTCTAGTACACTCCCACCACATATGGTAAAAATCTGCTTTATCCCTCTTACAAAACCAACATTTATTTGCATCTTCCTTTAAGTTCGATATTTTCTGTATACTGATAGGGGATAGATGCGACATATATACCATTTTATATAGATTCTCTCTGATCGATAAACTTATTGTGAAATTTAAACCTTTTGTGAATATAAATTCCCATTTGTCATCATCCATCACGTAACCAAGCTTCTTATTCCACTTCTCTTGATGTTTGTTTATTGTTGTTCTGTTTTTTTATAATAAAATGGTGTAAATCTTACTCATAGTTTACCTGAGACTACCAATTTTTCAAACTCGTTGAGGGATCGTAAATTTAACTTACTCTTTTAAACTAATGTGTTTATATAGTTCTTAATTTGAAGGTATTTGAAGGGTGTCAATGGACTTTTATTTTCTTCTGTTAAATCAGAATAAGCAATTATTGGTCCTCCTTTTATCCAATGATTGACATTATATTTTTAACTGCTTATAAATACCTTAATCTTATATACTTTTCATATCAGAGTGAAACTTCTGTGGTAGTGTCTAATGATGGAAGTATGTTAAAAACTACTTAAGCAGGAAACTGTTATAATTTCCTATCATACACAAGATTATTATAATTCCCTAGTGTACTGAAGATTATTATTTAATACAGCAGTATCACGTCCAGCACTGTAGGGGGGTTACTATCTTTCCCACTGAATTAAATGCTCATAATACTAGGTAGCAGAAAAGATAAGAAAGTTTGCAAAGTGCTGTGTTTGGAAGAATACTTAAAGGGACTTGAGATCATGGAATAAGTAGTTTCCTAGAGGTTCTGAAAACCTACAACTAGGTCTGATTTCATAGAAAAATTTATAAAAGACATGGAATGCTGATTGGTGGTTTTTGCTCCTTAGAAAAATGAACAAAACTATGTGGCAGGCCTGTGAGCCAGCATGGTGTAGCAGTTAAGAATGGCAGTCTCCCTACTCCTCCATATTTGCATTGGGCTCTGATCTGGAGAACCAAGTTTGATTCCCCACTCCTGCACATGAAGCCTGCTGGGTGACCTTGGGCTAGTCACAGTTCTCTCAGAACTCTCTCATGCCACACCTACCACACAAAGGTGCATGTTGAGGGGGAAGGCAATTGTAAGCTGTTTTGAGATTCCTTAGAGAAAAGTGGAGTATGAAAACCAACTCTTCTTCTGGTTGTATGGCTTTTTAATAACCTCTCATTGTTCTGAACCAAAATGTGTTGCTTAAGAAGTTGGGAAGACCTAAGTTAAGGCCTACCATGCTACAAATGAGAATCTGTCCAGAAAGTATAGGTGGGAGCTAGTGTAACCTTTCCTTTTTCTTGAATCTTTGTTTTCAAATGTTTGCAGATGCCTTAATGTACTTATCTTCTTTATGGTAGGAATCCAAGTTTAAAGAAACCGGAGTGATCACTCCTGAAGAGGTAGGTACACAATTGTTCATGCGTTTTCCGAGCTTCATATGAAAGTAGTACAAAGATGAAGTTCCAGAAGGCTTTGTTATAGTTCCTGTTACTACAAACTGTGGTTGGAACAAGATGCTTTAGTTTAGCTAAAATGAATAAAATATTTCCTTGGAAATGCTGGTCAGAATTATGAAAGCACTGAATAACTTTTTGTTTACCATCACTATGCCTGCAATCCTATGCATACTTAATTGGAAGGATGTCCTATTGAACATAGTAGGATCAGTCTCTTTGTAAATATGCATAGGGTTGGGCTAGAAAACAGTCATGCTGTACTGTTGTGGGCGAAGAATCTGTGAAAGAAAATGTGCGGCTATTACAAAAAGCTAGTCTGTTTGCTCATGTTAAGTGTTCTGCAACAGCACGCACTAGAATTATCTGGTACCAGGTCAGTACATAAATATCAGTATTTTCTCAGGCGTTTCCTTTCGGTCTTGTCAGTATACAGTTTCTCAATTCCCTGCTTTTGTTCTTTTTTTAAAAATGAGGAATTATAGTGCATCTTTCAGTATTAGTCAAGCTGTAGTCTTTTGCTTTTTTGCACATGCCTTCTCTCCAATTTGTGTTAAGCAATCGACACACACTTCAGCCTGTGTGATCTGCCAGAGATAGAACTCAACTTGTTTGAAAGGCCTTTGGGAAATTAAGTTAACCTTTAGTATAAGACTCAGAGAAAAAGTTACAATCCACAGAGAAGATGAGGAATCCATAAAAGGAAGAACAAATTTGAGAAAAGATTAGTTGAGTCAAAAATAAATCCGGTACAAAATGGGAAAAGCAGAACTGATGTTTTTAATGTCAGATGATCTCTTACAAATGCAGACAAATGATTTCTTTTGACTGTGGTAGATCTTAGCAAAAGTGCAAGAATTTGTTGGTTCTTGTAGGTTATCCGGGTTGTGTAACCGTGGTCTTGGAATTTTCTTTCCTGACGTTTCGCCAGCAACTGTGGCAGGCATCTTCAGAGTAGTAACACTGAAGGACAGTGTCTCTCAGTGTCAAGGGTGTAGGAAGAGTAATATATAGTCAGAAAGGGGTTGGGTTTGAGCTGAGTATTGTCCTGCAAAAGTATTGTCCTGTAAGTATCAAGATAATGTGCTAATGAGGGTATGGTATGTTAATATGGAACCATTGTATCCTGAAGTGATCTGTTAATGTGTGTAATCCAAAACTAATCTGTATGGCTATTGTTGAATGTTGTCTTTGTCTGGAGGTTTTTCAGGGCAGGAAGCCAAGCCCTGAAAAACCTCCAGACAAAGACAACATTCAACAATAGCCATACAGATTAGTTTTGGATTACACACATTAACAGATCACTTCAGGATACAATGGTTCCATATTAACATACCATACCCTCATTAGCACATTATCTTGATACTTACAGGACAATACTTTTGCAGGACAATACTCAGCTCAAACCCAACCCCTTTCTGACTATATATTACTCTTCCTACACCCTTGACACTGAGAGACACTGTCCTTCAGTGTTACTACTCTGAAGATGCCTGCCACAGTTGCTGGCGAAACGTCAGGAAAGAAAATTCCAAGACCACGGTTACACAACCCGGATAACCTACAAGAACCAATGAACTCTGACCGTGAAAGCCTTCGACAATAGCAAGAATTTGTCTTCTTCTTGTATTCCTTTTGCTGCTCAGCCTCCAGTCTTCTGCCTACTCCCTTTTTAAAGGGAAACTAGTTTTTTTATTTACTACACATCATTTGTAAGAGTTTTTAATCAATGAGATACCAGCATTTTGTAATTTTATAGCAGTTTGAGGAAATGTAATTTTCCAGTTGACAGTGCAAAACACCAGGCAAGAGATTACCATAGTACCACACAGAAGATGGAAAATGTGATTAAAAATGGTATTGTTACATTTAGGGTAGGAGGGATAGAAAAAAAATCTTGTGGATCCTTATCGAAAGAAAGCCAAACTTAAAGCCGTGTTCTGGGTTAAGTTGTGTTTTTTTTTATTAAGCTGTTCAATGACTAAAAGTAATTAACAGAACTGTGCTGAAATGGGAAGGCAGCATTTCACAATCTTTTTGCCCCGTGTGAACTGGCAGAAAGGATGAAACTATCCAAAGGGCTGGGTCAGAAGAAGATGGAATGTGTACCCATTTCCCAAGGCATTAGGATGCACATTTGGGTGCTCAGCCAAATGTTCAAAAGCGTCTGCCTGCTTGTCTAAGCAAGGAGTCCCCTCTACCTGCCTCCCCCTCATCAGTAGCAGCGTAAGGAAACAGTGGGCACAATTGGGTGCGAAATGTGTGAAAGGACAGAGAAGAAGGATTGCAAACTTTTTTGGGCCCCTCAAAACGGCAGCCTTTTTGTAGAAAAATGGAACCTTAGAAATACTTGGCACAGAACAAATAGGTCATTGTGGCTAAATGATCTGCTGTTGATTCCTGAGTGTCAAAGAAGCAGATCTACTGTAAATATTTATTAACATAAAATTAATCTTGAGTGGCAGATCTTATAGCTTTCTTTTTAGTTTGACTCTGTTTGCAATTGTCTGGTATTCCCACCCTTTTTTTTCCGCACTGGCCTAGTGTCAGTTTTCTAACTTGTCTCCTGTCATTAGTTGCCTATTCTACTCTGGGTCATTGCAGCTTTGAAACTTAAGCCACACTTTCTATATACAAACATTGGTGGCAATCTGCAGAAATGGGAAGAACTAATAATAAAAGACTATACTTGAGCCAAATAGCCAATTGTTGTTAACTAACACTTTCTCCCCCTGATGCCGTGTGGCAGATCACCTTATGAAAGATGGTGTTCCCCTAATGATTTGGAGTAGAAATGAGGAAGTGATTGTATTTCACTTACCAAGGTAGCTGTCACTGCCATCAACAAGGAGGGAAAAATCCACTTCTTAAAAACAGAACAGCAGAAGCTGTGGCAGGTATCTTCAGAGGAGTAACACTGAAGGACAGTGTCTCTCAGTGTCAAGTGTGTAGGAAGAGTAATATATAGTCAGAAAGGAGTTGGGTTTGAGCTGAATCATTGTCCTGCAAAAGGTATCAATGGTAATGTGCTTATCATTGTCCTGTAAGTATCAAGATAATGTGCTAATGAGGGTGTGGTATGTTAATATGGAACCATTATATCCTGAAGTGATCTGTTAATGTGTGAAATCCAAAACTAATCCGCATGGCTATTGTGGACTGTAGTCTTTGTTAGACTCAGGAACAACAGACTCAGGAAAAACAGTCTCCCATAGGAAAGGTATTCTTGCCATTTATTAAAGGAGTCACTGATAGGATGGAGAAACTTTTGAAAAAACATAACCTACATACAGTGTTTAAACCCACCAAGAACATAACAACAGATGCTACGATCAGCAAAAGACAAAAGAGACCCCCTCACCTCTGCAGGAGTATATCGTATACCTTGCAGTTGTGGAGAAGTTTACATCGGGACCACAAAACGCAGCATACAAACAAGGATAAAAGAACATGAAAGATACTGCAGACTTGGCCAACCTGAGAAATCAGCAGTGGCTGAACATGGACTGACGCAAACAGGACACAGGGTCTTATTCCAAGACACTGAAAGACTGGACAATTCTACCAACTATTTTGTCAGATTGCACAGAGAAGCCATTGAAATTCATAAACATCAGCACAACTTTAACAGAAAAGAAGAGAGTTTAAGAATGAATAAGGCTTGGCTTCCTGTCCTGAAAACCTCCAGACTAACAAAGACTACAGTCCACAATAGCCATGCGGATTAGCTTTGGATTTCACACATTAACAGATCACTTCAGGATACAATGGTTCCATATTAATATACCACACCCTCATTAGCACGTTATCTTGATACTTACAGGACAATGATTAGCACATTACCTTTGATACTTTTTGCAGGACAATGATTCAGCTCAAACCCAACCCCTTTCTGACTATATATTACTGTTCCTACACACTTGACACTGAGAGACACATTCCTTCAGTGTTACTCCTCTGAAGATGCCTGCCACAGTTGCTGGCGAAACGTCAGGAAAGAAAATACGAAGACCACGGTCACACAGCCCGGATAACCTACAAGAACCAATGAACTCTGACCGTG
This sequence comes from Euleptes europaea, assembly GCF_029931775.1. Lineage (NCBI taxonomy): Eukaryota > Metazoa > Chordata > Lepidosauria > Squamata > Sphaerodactylidae > Euleptes > Euleptes europaea. The sequence goes on from NC_079323.1 coordinate 32,242,517, forward strand.
AAAGCCTTAGACAATATTTAGAACAGCAGAAGTTTAAAAATGACAGTTTATGGTGGTAACTATTATTTATGAGATAAAGCTACTTAGGTTGGTGCAGCTCTGAGTATGTCATTTACATGGCACATTCTGCTCTTTTGCATTTAACAGTTTGTAGCCGCTGGAGACCATTTAGTTCACCACTGTCCTACTTGGCAATGGTAAGTAAGGTTCTACAGGGTGCACATCAGAAGAACACTCAGCTGATGACCCTATGTGTTTATCCCTTGAATGCTTGCTAGACACAAACAACCTATCACACTTGACCTGTAGATAATCCCTTTATCTGAATAGAGCCAGGAGCAAGCCCAATTTACAGAATCACCAGGAGGGGGAGGGGCTCTGTTTGGCGTGCAGAAGGTCCCAGGTTCAATCCCCGGCACCTCCAGTTAAAGAGACTAGGCAAGCAGGTGATGTGAAAGACCTCTGCCTGAGACCCTGGAAAGCCGCTGCCAGTCTGAGTAGACAATACTGACTTTGATGGACCAATACTGACTTTGATGGATTCAGTATAAGGCAGCTTCATGTGTTCATTAAGGAAAACACATATGAGCCTTCTACAATGCGTATGAAGTGGGCATACCCCTTCCATCCTGTTTTGAAGCAAGAGGGGTACCTGGCTTTTACCGCTCATAGTACTTGTATGTAGTGGGGGACAGATCCTCCTCTCCCCAGGCTGTGTCCCTCAAATCTCCAGGAATTTTCCAACCTGGATTTGGAAACCCTAAGCATGTAGAAGGCATGCAGGTGGTAAGAGGGAAAGGAGGGCACGACTGCCTGGTAATAGGCAGACAAGGGGAGGGCTCCCTTGAAAATCTGGAACCGGCCCTGGATGGGGACCACCTTCTCCTTACTAAACACAGGATTCCTGGCTTTTGAGTAGACATGGACATTGAGGGGGGAAAGCTTGCTGCATTCTGTGTACTGTGTGAAGTATAATATAACCTCTTCCTGGTGTTGTGTGTGAGCTGTTAGTACTTTCCTGTCTTGACAGATACTTTAATTTAATGGGCTCTGCACTGATTGGTCAGAAGTTCTGCATTCATTACAGTTTAGTGCTGCAGGGAAGACATTTGACTTATAACCTGGTGTCATGAGCACCCGAAGGTGTTCTTGATATATCGTAGTGCTTGTCGGTTTTGCTCCATTGCCATTAGAGCCAAATTGCCTTTGTCATAACTAAATAAATCATAACTAAATAAATCCACAAAAGGGTCTGCATTAATACATATTAGCCTTGAAGGTGCCACAATACTTCTTTTTGGGTTTGCTGCGGCAGACCCTCATGCGTACCTGACATGATACTTTATCCAGGTGATTAATCATTTATAAACTGCTAAAATGAATATTTCTTTGTAATAGAAGCTTTAGTAGTTTTATCTTGTAAGTGTAGCAAGAATATTCAAAAGCAAATACTAAGAACACCAGCAGAAGGTCTCTTCTGTGACATATTAACATTATTAGGTAACCACTGGACATTGATTTCCCTAGCCTAAAATCATTGCGATTTGTTTACAATCATAATAGTTGTCAATTCCACACCAGGGATTTCCCTGGTACTCAGTCTGCACTTGCTTCAGAGATATCTCATGGTACATGGTAATTCAGTTTTTCACCCTTGTTAGCCATGGTTTCCCTTTCACACCAGATGCAGATGACGTTGCTCCTCCCCACCCCGTCCCCGATGTCCTACCGCCATCCTGATTCTCTGACTGTCGTTAAATGTTTTTGGCACATGCATATTGCTGCTCAAGAATAGCGCAGTTCTACACTCTTATTTGTTTCAATTAGTTTGGTAATATAATATTACTGTAGACTGTACAGTGTAATCTCTTGGTGTCTGTAATTTGTCACAGTGTTATTTTGTATCTTGAAGGGCTACAGGTGAAGAATTGAAGGTCAAGGCTTATCTCCCAACAGACAAACAGTTTTTGGTCACTAAAAATGGTAAGTAGGGCATTGGTTTGTAGTTGTAACTGAACATGTACTAACCACGGTCTGCCAGAAGTGTGTGCCCAAAAAGTTTGACATAATCTGTGTTTTGAAGTAATGGCATGAACTTTGAGAATCCCTGCCGAGTCTGATATTTACCTGGCATGGATAAATAATGCACTGTTGCGTAATAATGTTCATAACATTATTCTAGATGTGATATCACTGTACCTGAAGTAAGGATGCCAGCACTTACTAGAAATGCCTTGCCCTAATTGCACTAAAATTGTATCCAGAAGCTAGCCACCCTGTGCAGCATTAGTATAGTGGCAGCTCATACTCTCTTTGTAATCAAACAATAATCTTTTTATAGCTGGTGTGACTCTTGTCGATAACAGAAATGTGTTAGTCTTAAAATCCACAGGCTTACATTTTATACTACAGAATTGTATAACCTATGTAGTACTCCAGCTCATCCTGTACAGTAATGCAGTCCTTGTCTGTCTTTACAGTACCCCCTTGGTGATGTCAGCAAATTTCAATAATGAGTTCTACTTTTCATTCCTTAATAAAATAGTCTTCAATGCTAGCACATGAGGAATGGTTACTGGTTACTTTTCTTCATACTCGGCCCTTGGCACTCTAGTAATCAGTGTTTTACTTACCTTATAATACGTGTGCTGTGCTGGTGCTGATCTTTTCTTCATTAAGAAGCCATTCCTGTGTGGCACTGAATCAAATGTAGTTTTCTAAAATTCACATAGATATTTGTCCTTCATGCTAATGCTGATCCCACCAGTTCCTGGATGCTTCAATATGCTGATGTCTAAATTAACTTGAAATATTAATTCTTCAGTAGTAGATTGAAAGGCATTGGAAGTTTCAGTTCCCCAAGGCAATAATATTTATTTGATTAAACATGAGCTTTTGTAAGAAAGGTTTTGAAGTGTATACACATTTGCAATCAGTACTTTGAAAAAGTCTGTGTTCCAAAATTTTTGCAAGATTCTCTCTGGTTGATTTTGTGTTGAGAGCAATTTTGTGATCTTCGTAGTGCCATGCTACAAGCGATGTAAACAGATGGAGTACTCCGATGAACTGGAAGCTATAATAGAAGAAGATGATGGAGATGGAGGATGGGTAGACACATTTCATAATGCAGGTATTTTAGTTCCTGTCTTTTACTTGTTAAGCTTAAAAGTTCAGACTGTGGTTCCTGTCAAATCACTTCCATTCTCATATATTTTCAATGGGCTCTAGTACATAAGTATATATGATAACAAATGGAGACCTGCAAGAAACTAGCAGAGATAGGTGGGCAGGGGCTCGACCCTCCATCCATCCCCCTCAGCATCATGCCGAGGCTTCCTTCCTTGCCTCCCTCCCTCCCCCTCTCTCTCCCTCCATGGCATGCCAAGGCTTGTGGGCTCGGTCTCTTTCTCTGAATGCCACACTGAAGCCTTGTGAGCTCACTCTTGCGCACTGTGTGTGTGTGTGAATGGCACACCGAGCCTCACACATTCATTCTCTCGCCCCATTGCTCACCTGAAGCAGTCTGGGCCGGCACACCGAGACGTTCCCCCACACCCTCCCTCTTGGCAGCGGGTGGGAGCACCAAGATCCCTGCAGGGAGCCACCACTGATTTATTCCGTCCTGCATTTTTTTTAAATGTAGATTTTTCTACAGACCTAGGGGGCGCCTGGAGTCTGCAAAAACATCTGTTTGGGGTGAATGTGCTTCCCCAGAAGCCTCCACCCAGGAAAACCAAGTCCCAAATGTGTGGTGTCAGCCACTGGGCAAGGCTCACTTGCATGTTAGGGAACCCTCAAGGACTTGAGGAGGGGGTCCTCATTTTCCCATGTATTCCCCTTCCCACACTATTTCTTCTTTCCTTTCTCCTGGCATCCCCCATACCCTCTCCCCCTTCCCTGCCTCATTCTCTCTTTCTCAGCCATTCACCAATCTACCTTTTGTCTGCCTGGTCTAAAATCACCCAGTGAGCTTTCACAGGAAGATGGGGATTTGAACCTGGGTCTCCCAGACCCTGCTCTGAAGTTCTAACTGCTCTACTACACTGGCTTTCATATTCATAGGGTGGCAGCTGTTGGACAGTAGCAAGCAGTCACGCCTAGTTGAGTTATGCAAGTCAGATGGTATCTAGTCACTCAGAGGTTGCTGCCAGGTTAGGGTTGGCAACCTCCAGGTGGGTCCTGGAAGTCTCATGGAATTACAACTGTACTTCAGACAGAGAAAATAACTGCTTTGAAGGATGGACTCTATGGCATTATATTCCGCTGAGTCCTCTCCCCTCCCCAAACCCTGCCCTCCTCAGACTCCACCACAAAATCTCCAGGAATTTGATAACCTGGAGCTCACAACTCTAACCAAACCTTGCCCCAGTGCATCCTCCTTCAAAGGCCAAAATAGGCCTGGAAAGGGCTTTCCCCCCTTGCTTTTACTGACAGAACCAAGCCTTGGAATGCTGTGGTTGCCTAGCAACAGCCACTGAGGGATTCCATTGCTTAAAGTTACAGTCGTTTTATTGTGTGTTTTTTTAAACCTCACAATGTATTTTTTTTGTTTAGACTTCACATTTTTTGGCAAACTTGGGACCCTTTCCAAGTTTGTTGAAAGTTCTGTCTTGCCTGTTCAGAGTTCTAGTCACTGGTTTTAAGTATCCAGAGATTTGGCTGACTTTACTATGAGAATATAAGTTATAAATATACAAAAATGTATATGAAGTGTATAAATCATCTTCAGGTCTTGGTTTTCCTTACTAAATCTGAATCTTTAATCACTTCAATAAGCACTATTGAATGTACTGAATCACCTTTGCCATCAATGGGGTGGGATGGTGCAATATGAGCAATAGTGTGTATAATCCTATCAGTAGATTTCTCCTTAATTTTTACTGCATCTGTTTTCTTAACAGGTGTTACAGGAGTGATGGAATCTGTTAAAGAAATCACACTGGAAAGCAAGGTATTACCTTGTGAATTTTTGACTAATACGTTAGCAGCAGCTACAATCTAGCATGCATAGCTTGTTGGAGTTATCCCTCTCCTTAAAAACCAGTATTGTTTGTTTTATTCTTCTAGAAGATTGGAACAGTAAGTAGGTGTTTGCTGTTGCCCATGACGGTAAACTCACAGCATGTCTGTTGGTTGAGGGTAGGACTCTTCTACAGACTTATCTCAACATACTCCTAAATTCAGTAACCTGTTACTGAAGATCTGTGGTAATGACATATAGCTGGTTCTAAAATGGAAACCTAGAGCAAGGTGAAGGTCAAAAGTACATTTTTGTATCTTAGGTTTGGTACTATAGTGAATGGCTGGCTTCCGAACTCATTGCATTGCTGGAATTTTAAGGTTCTGTACCACTTTGAATGAATAAGTATTCTTTACATTCCACATGTGGCTGTGAAGTTCTGTGAAATGTTTACTGTAAGATACTTCCCCCCCCTTGTGTTCAAAGGATAGCATGAAATTACCAGAACGCTCGGGATCCTGTGAAGATGAGGAGGAGGGAGAGGCAGCTGATATGGAAGGTAATTGCCTGTTGTGAATGAGGCACAGTTCGCTAGAGCACACTTCTGTTATGTAGCTAGAACACAGTGCTCCTGTTTGAATACATTGCAACATGGATATCTTATTTATTTTGTGAAAGATTCAGTCCAGCATCATGTCTCAAACTTTACTGCAGTTGTTCAGATATGTGAAAGTTGCCTTGAGGAGAAGGATCAGTTATTCCTCTTGTCTTCTGTGGACAAGACAAGTAATTTTATAAAACTGCACATGAAAATATTTAGGTTCATTCTTCGGAAGAATTTTATAACTATAAGAACTCACCAGCGTGATGTAGTGGTTAAGAGCAGTGGACTCTAATCTGGAAAACCGGGTTTGATTCACCACTCCTCCACTTGAGTGGCAGACTCTAATCTGGTGAACTGAATTTGTTTTCCCCACTCCTACACATGAAGCCTGGTGGATGACCTTGAGCTAGTCTCAGTTCTCTTCGAGCTGTCAGCCTCACCCACCTCACAAGGTGTCTGCTGTGGGGAAGGGAAGGCAATTGTAAGCCACTCTGAAATTCTTAAAGGCAGAGAAAAAGTGGGGTATAAAAACCAAGTCTTCTTCTTCTATGATGATATGTGGAGATTTTGGCTAGAGGATTGATGGGAAAGGCCCCTTAAGATCTAATATTTGTGTTGTGTGTGGAATGCTGGGCTTGAGTAGAGGATACGATGCAAATATCTGCTTGTGTGATGCTCTTTGGATGGCCTTGGGCAAATAACACTCTCTAAGCTTAAGCTGTCACACAGGTTTGAACAAATTAAGAGTCACTGTGAGCTCCTTTGAGGACTTGGCCCCTTTCTGCAACAAAGATCAATACATAGTGTAGTAGTAATTGGAGAGCCCCGTGGCGCAGAGTGGTAAGCTGCAGTACTGCAGTCCAAGCTGTGCTCACGACCTGAGTTGGATCCCGATGGGAGTCAGTTTCAGGTAGCCGGCTCAAGGTTGACTCCGCCTTCCATCCTTCCGAGGTTGGTAAAATGAGTACCCAGCTTGCTGGGGGTAAAGGGAAGATGACTGGAGAAGGCACTAGCAAACCACCCCATAAAAAAAGTCTGCCTAGGAAACGTCGGGATGTGACGTCACCCCATGGGTCAGGAATGATATGGCGCTTGCACAGGGGACCTTTACCTTTTTAATTGGAGATGAAGATTTTATTTTATTTAGGACACTTTATGCTGCTTTCCACCTTAAGGCCCCCCAAAGCAGCAAACAATCAAAAACATTAATATCAGCTTTAAAATACATAAACATTAAGCAACAATTAAACAAAACCACAAACATGAATGAGGGTCACTGAGAGAGTGCCAAACAAAACAGAAAAGTCTTCACCTGCTGCTGGAAGACGATGGGGACAGACTACTCTCCTTGGGGAGGGATTTCCAGTTTCAGTGTCATGACCAAGAAAGCCCTTTCTCGGCCAGCCATGCATCTTACCCTCAGGTGATGGGGGGGACATCAAAAGCAGGAGTCCCTGAAGGGGTCGGCTAGGTCCATATAGAAGCAGGCATTTTTAAAGGTATACTGGTCCCAAGGTGTATAGGGCTTTAAAGGTCAATATGAGCACCTTGAATTAGGCTTGGAAATAAATTGGGAGCCAAGGTAGTTGCAGTAAAATTGAAATGATATGGTCCCAGCAACCTGTCCCAGCCAGCATTCTGGCTGCAGCATTCTGTACCATTTGTAGCTTCTAGACACTCTTCAAGGGCAGCCCCATGTAGAGAGCATTGTATTATTATTAATAATATTAAGTTTCAGTTTATAAGCCGTCATTTATCCTGAAACTGCCTCCAGACACCGCTTCACAGTTTCCACAACCTCCCTGAGGAAACAGATGACAACTAGTTTTTAACATGAAGTGTGTGCATCTAAATGACTTCAAAAAAACAACCCTCAAGTGTTCTGTTCTTTGTGTGGTGATGGAAGGGACGATTAACAACCCCCCCCCCACACACACACACACCTCAAAATGTTTTTTTTTCCAGAATATGAAGAGAGTGGGCTGTTAGAGACTGATGAGGTGAGTATATCATGTTCTTTCCCACCACCTCAATGATAATGCCACTTCTGATTTCAGCTCTATTTCAGTAGCAGCAAATGGCTTCAGGGCTAGGTTAAAATACTGTTAACTGAATTTATAGCAACACCTAATACCTGTAGACACTGAACTGGGTAGGAAGGGTGGAACAGGCAATATCTGACCATTTTCAGCTTCTAACTTGACTCTTTAATCTTGAGCAGGCAACGCTGGATACAAGGAAAATAGTAGAAGCTGCCAAGGCTAAAGCTGATGTCGGAGAGGAAGAAGCTATTCTACAAACCAGGACATACGACCTTTATATTACATATGACAAATACTACCAGACCCCAAGACTTTGGTTGTTTGGCTACGATGAGGTACATCGTCTTTTGCAACTGTTCAGATCCCATCAGTTAAGTGAGCACTCAGTAGATTGCATTTAAGAGTCAAGAGGTCAAACAAAAGATTGCAGCAAAGGTAATGCAAACACGTGGAAACAAATGTGCTCCAGTCTTCGGTAACCTATTCCTGAATCACTTTTGGATGACCTTTTCCCTTCAAGAGTAATAATTCTTGACCCCAAAGGCTGCATCATATTTCTGGACTAACAGAATATTTTTTATGCATATCTGCAGGCCTTTGTATGTGTGCTACTCTCCTGTGCATACACAATGTGGCTGCTTCTCAATGGCCTATCAGTGATTTCTCAGTTATTCACATTACTGAAAACAGGGCTTTAGCTGTGAATTCATATATGTGGTGCTGGGTGACTGTGGATGTGGTAAGTGCACATCCACAGCCTATGCTTGGAACTGGCTCAGATGTTAGAGAGGCTTGGAAAGTAGATGCACATGGGACTCACGTATCTACCTTCCCACTTCCTCTAATGTGTGAAGCATAGATTCACTAGTGCCCATAGTGAGACCACCATGCTTTAGGAGTAATATGTGAGACTGAGTACACAGTACAACGGAGAGACTTGTTTTCTGCCCGTCTTTGTAAGGCTCATGGCCTGTTTCCTTGCCCCTACAGTAAGCTAACTAGCAGCAAATCGGTAGATGCATTTTAAAAATTAATTTATAGGATACATTCTTGCTCAAACTTTTGTAGTTGGAAAAAAGTCCCTTGAGACAAAAACTGCTCCTGAGTCTTGCTTATAATATATTTTTTAAAATTGTAAGCTGCCTTGAGTAGGACTTTAAAGAGGTAGCATATATTCTAAATAAACAATAAATATTCCCTGTGCCAGTACCTTTTCTTTTGTTATACTCAAGACTACAAAGTTCTTTCATGTTTTGCTCCTATGGCTATTTGAGTTCAGATGGACAAGAATGAAAGAAATGCGTGACAGTGTCTTCTAGAAGTTGGTATTTTTTTAAAAGATCTGCACTAAGGTAATTTAAACCAAGAAAAAACTGTGCCGAGCATAATGTATGCACGTTGGGCGTCGCACAATTCTGCTTCTATGAAACAGGGAGGGAGCCTGTTCACGTGCCTCAATCTCTCATTTCCTCCCCTTGCCCCATCTCTTAATATTTCATGAAGTGTGGCCCACATGCTCGATAGCCTTAAGGGCTGGAAACTTGTTCTTTTAACGAAAGCTGACATTAGGATATTGACTTCTTTATCTAACGCCACATTCTCTCCTTTTATTGTCACTTGCACTGTGGAAGTATTGTGGATTGTGTGTAGTCCTAAGTGTGGCCTCCTAGCCATTGCATTTTGTTGAAGGGACCTGAATCCTACCTCCTAGGTGGTCTCAAAGTGGCATCTCATCTATGCAACAAATTAAAATGGATCTGTCTGCTCCGAAAAATAAGTGATGTTTGAGGGTTGCAGTTCATGTTCATGTACTTGGTCATAATAAAATGTTTTGCTTTGCTGATACTTTTTAAGTGAAGAAAAGTCTAGGTTACATGTGTTGTCTTTTTACTTCTCTCCTTTTCAGCAACGCCAGCCATTAACTGTAGAACAAATGTATGAAGATATTAGTCAAGATCATGTCAAAAAAACTGTGACTATTGAAAACCATCCCCACCTTCCTCCACCTCCAATGTGTTCAGTTCACCCATGCAGGTATTTCTTGAGTCTTAGGGAATGCTTTAATTACCTGCTTCGTGAGAAATGTCTGCTCGGTTTCCTAGGTGACATGGGTTTGTTTATTTATTCACGTTATTTATAGTCCAGCTTTCTCACAGGGTGGATTACACAGGGTGAGTCAATACAATCAACAAGATGGGACATTCAATAAAAATGAAATAGGATTTGGGTTGTAGAACCAACTAGAAGTCTCAAAACAGAAGAGAAGCAAAGCATAAGTGTCAACGTGACACCCTAAATGATGCAGAATCACACAAGATCCAACCCACTGCAAACTATACACAGTAGTCCAGACCACAGTTCCCAGTAATTTATCCAAGTAACTTTGTGAAGCCTTTTGTACAGTGCTGCCCTGTTGCCTGTGCAGAAAGGTCCTCTTGAATAATTCAGGTTTACATAGTTTGTAGAAAGCCAGGAGAGTGGGAGCCTTCCTGACCTCAGGCAGGCCATTCCTTGTTTGGCTACGATGAGGTACATCGTCTTTTGCAACTGTTCAGATCCCATCAGTTAAGTGAGCACTCAGTAGATTGCATTTAAGAGTCAAGAGGCCACAATGAAGAAGGCACATAAATGGGCAGTTGTTGATTTTGCCCCTCTGGAAATTGGCACTTGCGGAAGGCTTTGCTCGGGTGAGCTGTTGTGGCAGAGCATACAGGAGGAGACAGTTTTGCAGATATGAGGCTCCGAGGCCATGAAGGGCTTTGCCAGTGCTTTAAATTGAGCCCAGAAACTGATGGGCAGCCAGTAGAGTGATTGTAGAATGGGAGTAATAATGTTTCAGCTAGCTCCTGATAATAGCTGAGCTGCGGCATTTTCCCCCAACTGGAGTTTTCGAATTGATTTTGAGGAGAGGCAAATGAACAATGCGTTACAGAAGTCTAGTCTGTTACTGTGGCATGGATCCAGGTGGCTGGTGAGCCGTACTGAGGTAAGGGGCCATTTTACAGGTTAGGCTGAGTTGGTAGAAAGCCTTTTTTTTTTGCAGCTGCATTAGCTTGCTTCTCCAGCAGTAATGTTGGATCCAGTGTAACCCCGAGGCTCTTAACTGAGTCGGTAAGGGTCGATGGAACCATATCAAAAGTGTGGAAAACAGTGTCCTTCAAGATTTCTGCCTTCCCAACCAGCATTACTTCTGTCCATCCAGGGTTTAGTTTCAATTGGTCACTCTTATTCATTTAACTGCAGCAGCCAGGCAGTGATTTAGGACCTCTACCGCATCACCAGAAAATTTGGATAAGGATATATACAGCTGTGTAGCATCCACATATTGATAACAGCCAACCCCAAAACTACAAATGATTTGGCCCAAGGGCCTTACATAAAGATTAAAGTGCATGGGGGATAGGATTGCACCCTGTGGGACCCCACAGTATAGGTGCCACACTGATGATAACAGGTCTCCAGTGGCAATTCTTTGGGCCCAATCTGTGAGCAATGATTTGGACCGGTCCAACGCACATCCTCTAATGTCTGCTTCTGCTTCCAGACGCCTCAACATGATGGCATGGTCCATTGTGTCAGAGGCAGCAGATAAATCCAGTAGGAGAACCAAGGAAGCCTGACTTTTGTCTACATTTAGACAGAGATCAACTAAAGCCAGCAGAATCATTTTTGTACCATAGCCTTGTCTGAAACAAGACTAAAAAGGGTGTTATTTTATTGGCATTTTGAGAACTTCCTGTCTACATAGTAGACAGTCTACATAGACCTTTCTGTTCATGACATTTTTCTCTTCTCCCCCGCCCCCGTTCAAATAGCTTTCTTGTCTTCCAACATGGTTTCCTGCAGTTTCAGAATAACTATGTTCAAAACACTTCCTCTCACAGTATTTTGAAATCTCCTGTGACGTTAAGTGATCCAGGGTCCTAAGCAACCAAAACTAATTTTTCTTTCATTTTTCACATGATCACCAGAAGGTGGCAGACGCTTTCAGGACAGTTAAGAATATAGTTTGCCTTTCCACAGCAGATTGAATCAAGGTTCCAGCATTAGCCAACCCCCCCCCCCAAAAAACCCCCAACCCACTTGCTCAACAATATTTGTCGATTTGCACAGCTTGTCACACATTGTGTCCTGACAGTATTCATTCTAAAGTCCTGTCACTCTTACTGAATTTACTGAGAAGTACAATGCTGTCTCTTTCCAGTATCAAATTTCTGGACAACTGAATGGTGGGGAAACAAGCAGCTAATCTGCCTTCTGTGAGACTGAATGATTCCAAGCTGATTCCGTGCAAACTGCGCAAAACTGAATTATCCAAGAGGGCTTTTCTGTGTGAGCAACAGGGTAGCACTGTACAAAAGGCTTCACAAAGTTACTTGGATAAATTTTTGGGGACTGTGGTCTGTACTAGTGTGTATCGTTTGCAGTGGGTTGGATCCTGTTGTGTGATTTTCCATCATTTAAGGGGAAATAAGAGGGCTCACCAGTCGCTAAGACATTAAAAACTAAGGCCAAGGCGTATGGTGGAAAATAAATAAAAATGTATTTTATTACTCAGTTAAAATTCTCTAAATTCCCTTATGTGTTTTACCAACAGGCTTCTTCAGGGGGATCTGTTAGTCTTGCAGTGATTCTCCAAAAAGAGTACAAGATCAGTAGCAGATTTCTGGAGTGGGTTCTTATCTATCACTGTAATAAATCTGTTGCCACTAGGAGCAGATGATAAGGGGTAGCTGGAGCCGGCTCTGGTTTGCTACCTCTCCCCACCACTTTTCCCTCCCTCACCATGAAAAAGGGAAAAGTTGAGAGGAAGCCTAAATGGTTGAGGGAGAGGCAAGCTGAAGCCAGGGCAGACGGCAAGATGGAGCAGGCTGGTCTGTACCCGCCTCCCCTCCCCCCCCCCCCCCGTGAGAGCCCTTGTTCCTTGCGAGTTCCCGTGGGGCTATTAGTTTGGGTTGACTGTCCAAAACTGTTTGCATACCGTTGATACAGCGGCATTGTTCTCTTTCCTATTGTGGGTCTACCTGAAATGTGGTTGAAAAGAATCACTGTGTTGGGTGCAAATAGGAAAGAAAATGGTTCAGTGCTTCTGGGTTTGGAGTAGGGGTCACTGGGGGCTTGGGGGGGCAGGTAGTTGTAGATTTCCTGCCTTGCGCAGAGGGTTGGACTAGATGACCCTGGTGGTCTCTTCCAGCTTTATAATTATGTGGATATTAATTGCTGATATACCCAGTGATATCTGCTTTGGATGTCTCTCTGTGTATGGAGCAGTACAGTGTCAGAGTGGCATCTTCTGTGTAGCATCCACAAGACAGTCGTTGCTTGTTGATGGCTCATTCTGGCCCTGCTTGTCACTGTACGGAAGACATGAGTGGGCATGACTTCTGTCAGCCCATGGCATATATTTTATGAGTGTATCACCTTCTTTTCATCATGGAACACCAGGCATCACATGCAGCATTCTCAGAGGTCTCCCTTCCAGACTTGTCTGGCTTCAGAAACTTGTTGGGTCATATGCCCTTCAACTCCACCCTAGTATGAAATTACCCTCTGCTGCCATTTTTTTTCTTTTTTGCATACCTATTTCTACTTGCAGTAAAACATAGCACAGAAAATATCAGTCCAGATTTATTTCCTAACACCCAAGCATTCATCATTCCTGGTTGCACCAACCTTTCAGACCTTTAATAATAATTTAAAAAATCTTGCTTGTTTCTGCTTCTGGAAAGCTGTCTGGTATTTACCCAGTTCTTTCATATGAGCCATAAGCAAATTAATTAATTCTGCTTAGTAATGGAAGAACGTTTATTGTTTTCAGGCACGCAGAAGTGATGAAGAAAATAATTGAAACTGTGGCAGAAGGCGGTGGAGAACTTGGCGTCCATATGTATCCTTTCCATTGAATTAGTTGGGTGGGTTTTTGAAAGAACAATGGCTTGAGATTTCTTGTCTGTTTTTGTTTTTTTTTCAAATCATGTCCTGGTCAGGTGTAAAGTAAGTGTTCCACTGTTATTTTATCTGTGTGTGTGTAAAGTGCCGTCAAGTCACAGCCTGCTTATGGTGACCCCTTTTGGGGTTTTCATGGCAAGACACTAACAGAGGGGGTTTGCCAGTGCCTTCCTCTGCACAGCAACCCTGGACTTCCTTGGTGGTCTCCCATTCAAATACTAACCAGGGCTGACCCTGCTTAGCTTCTGAGATCTGACGAGACCTGGGCCATCCAGGTCAGGGCGCTCTTTTATCTACCCCTGGTGTTTTCCAGAGATTATTTTCCATGGCTTTGATAAATAAATAAATGGCTGCTAATCCTCCATACATCCACACTCATGCACACACCAGAGGGCTTTTTTTTTAAAGAAAAAGATCACAATGGCATTATTGCCGTGATCTCCTAGTTCCCTGCTTTTTTCTTTTTTTTTAAGTCTCAACCCCTTTTGATTGTGGCATTGTAAGAGGGAAGGTGCAAATTGTAATAAAGGGTTAGAGGCTTTTTTTAAAAAGTGAAAGCTAGGAACCTAGTACATTGTTATGATAGATTGCTGTAATGTTAACGGCCATAATGATCTAGCAATGCCCATTTGTTTTACAAAGCCAACCTGCAGAGTAATCCTCCCAGCTTTGCTGTCAGGGACAACCTGGAGGTGTATGGAAGCTGCAGGGGACAGTGAGAAACAGGATCCAAGCTGGGAAATAAACTGTGTGTAAGACTCCTGCAAGAAGCCCTGTGGCGCAGAGTGGTAAGCTGCAGTACTGCAGTCCAAGCTCTGCTCACGACCTGAGTTCAATCCCAACGAATTCAGTAGGTATTGGGACTGGTAGCATCAGAGAGGGCATGACTGACTTTGGTCTCACTGTAGCTTTGTAGTAGTATAAAATACTAGAAGTGTAATGGACTTTGTACTTGTTAGCAAGAATTCGAATGCAATTTCCAGGGGTCAGGTCTGTGCCTACACTTACACAATAGAAATGGCTGGCAGAAAAAACAGTAGCGTTTTCACCAAAATCCACTTGACTTCAGTGGTAATAATTAGAGCAAATTGCTACGTAGACTTGTCTGCTTATTTTGAAGTTGCCATAAAAATTGTACTGTACTAGACTGATGTTATTATCTACTAAGATGGATTTTTCCTGGGAGGTAAATTGGTACTTGATGAAGGATGAGATTTCATGACACTTTTAAAAGTAGTTTGCTTAGCCTCCTGCAAACGTATGGTTGTAAAGTGATCCAGTTTGTTTTCCTTAATTTAATATTCAGGTACCTTCTAATTTTTTTGAAATTTGTACAAGCAGTCATTCCAACAATAGAGTATGATTATACAAGACACTTTACAATGTAATTGGGGGGGGGGAGAGAGAACATTTATGCTAATTATTGACCCTAATTTTTAAAAAAGAACAACCCATATGTGACTGACTTGTTTATCCACCATTGTATACAATTTCTGTAATGTACCACTTCTATCAAGTTTGTGCATCAAAATAAAATTCCACTATCAGCCTTACTTTTTAATAAAGACCTTTATGTGTAAAAACAACAACACCCACCTAGTTTTTCGTTCCTGTGCTGTGGGTAGATAGAGGTGTTATGTGTTTTTCTTTAACATACCAGAAAGCCGTTTTAACTATAATTTAAAACGTTCTGTAGTGCCCTCTAGTAACTTGTGGGTTTATCTATGTGTGGTGCTGGAAAGTGCCATCAAGTCATAGCAGACTTACAGCAACCCCATAGGGTTCTCAAGGCAAGAGGTGTTCGGTGGTGCTTTGCCATTGCCTGCCTCCTCGTGGGCTGAGAGAATTCTTAGAGAACTGTGACTGGCCCAAGGTCACCCAGCAGGCTTCACTTGGAGGAGTGGGGAATTGAACCCGATTCTCCCGATTAGATTCTACCGCTCTTAACCACTGCACCATTTTAGGGCTTCATAGACATGTGATCTTTACCATACATGTTGACGTGTCTGTTCTGGTTGCCCGTCCTTCCCCCACTCTTGCACCAGTGCTAGGGCTGCGTCTGAGCAAGTATTGATCATACCTCTTGTATTGTCAAAGGAACAAGTTAGGAAAGTGTATCTAGCACAAACAACACAATAATTTTATTACATTTTTCTAAATTCATGTGAATTACAAGTCACAGTAAGTCTAGCAGAATATAAATATAGATAGGACTATAAATCTGTGTCGGATTCAGTGAGACAAGTAAACTATTTGATATCTCTACACAGTGTCCTTTTCCAGTCCATAGTGTTAGACTGGGTTGCAGAGAGAAGCCATTAAAGTCTTGTAAACCCCAAAAGCCTGAAAAGACCTAAAGGGAAATATGAAATTTTGCTGAACTCCACTGAATGCTCTAGAAGAGCGATAGCTCATAGGCTATCACTCTTCATTTACCATCCCCATTCTGAATGAAGGTGGCTCCAGTAGTTACATCTTTTGATGCCAGTTGTACTATGAATAAACCCACCCACCCCAATTCGAGGATATGCCAAAGCTGGAGCCTGAGCCAAACCATGCTTCAATTGTATGAGTGGCCTCTGCCTGTTCTGGACCCCATTTCCATTGGCGATCCTTTCTCAAAAAAGCCCATAAAGGTTTTTCTCACCAAATCCTTCAATGTACTCCCAGGAGAAATTCAGCGTCCCCATGATTGCCCTGAAAGAATGGGCATCCATTGAGGTTGGCAATTTTCCATCCTTTGTGAATTTGAGGTACTTCCTTCTGTACCAGTTGAGGGTTATCCCAATTGATTTTAATTCCTGTTTCCTGAATAAGCTCGAAAATGCCCTAGTTGCATCACTTAATGACACTGTGAGAAGGGTGCACAATTAAATATATCAAAGTAAAGATGAAACACATTATTCCAAAAATGGAAAAAGACTAGGTTAGCTTGGCCATCAGTTAATTTAATCAATTCAGTCGACTTGCATAATTCAGCAAGCTCCCAAACCTTGTTTCTCCAAGAGGTGATGTTTAAGGATTTGGCTTTCTTCCAATTGTGTGCAAGCAGCAATTTTGTTGCTGTCAAAAGGGCAAAGACCATGCTTTTGTGTGCTACTACACTTTTGATTGTGCACTGAAAAGGATATGGGAAGCTAGTGCGAATGTACATCCCTATGCACAAAGTGTGCTTACACTTTTTCTTCCAATACTGAATTTCTGTTTGCAAAGATAATAGTCATATCTTGCCTTCAAAAGACAACAGGACCTGGTCTGTACGATCGCTCATTCGGTGGCTGTCTTCTCTTTCTGTAAAAAAAAAAAAAAAATCTGTGGTTTTTCCCTACTGCTTAATCCATAGTCATCTTTAAGTCAGGAAATGAAATCACCCAAAGGAATGTTCAGTGCTGAGAATATTCCAGGAAACCGTCCCCTTCTCCCTATCCTTGCAGCTGAAAGGAAGAGGAAGTGACTGTTTTTCATCCAGCAGCCAATGTACGTCAATAGAATATATTTTGTCAATAAGTGGAAATAATCAGTTCTTTGTCTTCTGAGGTGGGAGAATTCTTATCAGCGCCATTTCTACTAAATGTTATGTTCATAAATGGGAAGTTTTATGATACAGCAATTGCTGAAGGTGCTACTGGTGTCATTTAGAATCTCTGTTGTGGTGTTCCACGGAAACTAGCAAACTTGTACCCTAACATTGCAGTATTTGTCAACTCATAGATGCGTCACAGTTTAGAAACTAGTGTTCTCAGAATTGTAGTGACCAGAGCCAGGCATGGCTGCATAAGTAAAATTGTGCTGCCCTTCCCTTTTCCGTGTTGTAGTTTGTCACAAAATGATGTTTTCTCCCGTAAAACTCAGCACACTAATTGTTTCTTTGATTCCACACGAAATATTCTCCATAAGCTTTCATTATCACATCTGTCCATGCAATCAATTGACGGTGAGGTTTTAGTCACCCCTCCTCCAGCACTGATATGTTTTCAATTAATCTGGCAAGTAGCCTTCTCCCATTTAGGTTTCTTTATGTTTGCTGCTGGTAAACATTAACTTCTTTCTATTGGCAAAATAGAAGAGGAAATGAAACAGCCCTTCCTTCTTCGTGCCCTGTACGCATGTTCTAAGCTTTAGTAGTTACTAAACTGCTACTATTACCAAAGTAGTCTTTACTACTTCGTGAAAATGGCTAATTGTGACGAAATATTTCAGTTTTGGCAACTTCAGCAATCCTTTTGAGTTTATACATCTATCTAAAATTAGCACTCTTATTGCCATGTGGGTAAGCAGACACTCAAGGTGTATAACAGCAATATTATGCAATAGTACAAAGCTGCCAGGTAGTTTCATCTCTGAAGTTAAGCAGTATTGGGCTGGGTCATTAGGAGGTCTAGGAACTTCCTTAAAGGAACAGCAGGATGTGAAATGCTTGTCTATTTAGAAACATGTTATAGCGTTTCTCCAGAGACCTGCACAACGCAGCTACAAGTAAAAACACAAATCATTAAAGTACAATAAAACCAGTGTTAAAACACACCATAAAACATCCCTCAGGCTAGAAGTAGACCATAAAAACAGTTTTTAAAAGTTGGAACCTCTTAATTAAAAGCCTGGGTAAAGAGAAATGTTTTGGCCTGCCACCTAAGAGACAATAAAGTTAGGGTGTCGGGTGAAACTTGAGGGCATTCCAAAGGCAATGAGCCAGCACTGAAAAAGCTCTGCTCCGGTTGCTGGTTGCCATCCACCTCTCTTCTAAGGGTATGGGCACACTTTTAATACACTGTTTTTGGTTTTTAAGATTAAGCTTTTATGCTGACTAGTGAAATGGTATTTAATCATATTGTTTTTTCCTTACTGAATCTTTGTTATTTATTTATAGCCCACTTTTGTCACTGAGATTCAAGGTGGATTTCACAATGTAAAACAGTGAAATCAAAATAATTAGCAATCCAATAGGACTAGAGTTACAAAAGTTAATATCAGAGTTACAAAAATTAATATATGTCAAACGATGCAGAAAAGTGAAACTACAAAGTAGAAAAGAATGCAGTAAGAGCAGTATGCAAAATGCAGAATGCAGTAAGATGATACATACTATACATAGTGGCACAGACTACAATCCTGTTCCCTTTGTAAAAAAACCTTCCTGAACAAATCTGTTATACTATAGCCCTATTACCTTTTATAAAAATACCCTGTTGCACAAAGGTTAGATAATAATATCTGATAAACCATTTATAGTGGGTTTAATCCCTGGCAAAATTTCTGCTTTTGTTAGAGCTCTTGTGTAAGAAGAGGTGCAAGAAGATGACCAAGAGAGCTGCTTTCACTAAGTCAAACATTGTTACCCCGGTTGTGTTTCCTTACAAAAGGATATTGTGCAATTAATTTCTGCACTAGATGTTGCACAAAATCATGTGCAAGTGGAACTGTGTACATTGATTTATTTTTATGCTTGCAGGATCCAAGCCAAGGTTTTTTTTAAAAAATGATTGCTGAAACATTGCTGAGTTCCTCATGTGGGCTGTTCAATATCAATAGGACAGTCAGTTTTTTGTTAAAGTTTTAAAACACCTGTGTTATGCAGACTGACAGAGGTGGCAGAATTGGGCACAGGTTTAGAATAGATGGTTTCCTGTAAGCGCTGTTGTTGACAGCTGGCAGAAACTTGAACACATAAGCTACAAAGCCTTGTGTGAACCCCAGAGCCCTTTTCAGAACACTGTTCTTAGTCCATTTCAGATTGGGAATACATTAAGTGATACCAAAGAATAAGAGAGGAACATCATTGGGGGTGGAGGGGAAAAAAGAGATGCTATCCTGAATATGGTGCCAAGAACCCAGGCTGAGGAGACAACTTTCTTGGTATCTTAAAATCTACAACTGTAAGGAAAATTGATTGGGAATAAACTTTTCCTTTTTAAAATAGCCATAGTGGTTTATTCTTACCTCTTTCAGAAAAAGTCTTTTTAATTTTTTAAGATTATTTTGATAGTTATGCATAAAGAACCAGGCTTCGAGTGTACTTCAGGCTTGCCTCTGTATCATTCATAAGATGGGTATCTGATTTTTTTTTTAAAGTTGGTATTCCCCCATAACTGGTATAATGTAAAGCTCTCAAAGTGGGACCAAGCACAAACAATCAACCCTGTCAAACTAGAAACAAATAGAAATCTCCCAGTTCTTATATGAAAAGTTGGGTGATAAAATGATCTTTACCTGCTCTGGGTAAGAGTAAAATGCGGGGGGGGGGGGGGGAACTGAACATTTTGTGGTTGTAAAGTTCCCTTATAGGAACGCATCGCTCAGATTACTGTGTTCCTGATGGATGCCAATACTGTGACCTTTTCTGCACACTGGACTTTCTGCTGCTTTTCCCTGTGATGAAATCACAAGCTGCTGCTTCAAGTTGGCTGTGTCCCTTCCGCATAACAGCCTTTTCTATGCAGCTTATGTGTGGTGGAGTCGGAGCAGAGCTGCTTTATTTCTTCCGCTCTACACAAAAATAAAGAGGATTTTCCACGCTTTTCGTCAGCCGTGGACCTCCACCTTAAAACGTTGTGTTGTTGTTGCGCATGCACAATTGCATCACCAACACTGACAAAAATCTCACCAAATCTCACTTACATGTAGTGATGTGATTTGCCAGCTGGATTCCTGCCATGTGATGGGCAGTCTTAGGGTGCTTTTTAAATTTTAAATATGCAGCTTACTACCACCAGCCACCATTTTGGTCCCAGATCAGAGCATCATCGTACTACTTTGTGCAACTTTCCCTCTTTTTCTGAAAGCAAAGGACATGGAAGCCCATATAGTACTCCTCATGCACAGTGTGCTGCTGTCCATCGTAAACCTCATCCTGCTCTGCCTTAAATCATCTTTGAATGTTTGCTCAGTTTATTTGCACAGGCTTAGGAAAAGGAAAAGGCTCCGTTGTGCCTCGCTCTCTTCTGCAGTTGCCGAACATGTAACTGGCCTTTCCACTGTGCTGAGGGACTCCCGCCAGGACAGGCAAAGATGGCATACCCTTGCTGGCATGTGTTTTCCCCATCATCATTGGGTGAACCTGAGAAGCACCAACTGGTGGGAGAACTTCATTCTCAGCATGTGGAACAATGAGCAGTGGGTCTACAATTTCTGTGTGATCTGCCAAACCTTGTATCTGCCCTGAGAGGAAGGCTACTACAACAGAGAACCAAGATGCTTGCACTGATTTGTGTAGAGAAGCAATTCATGGCCATTTGGTATCTGGCGAATGTTAACTCCTACCATGAAGTTTGTGAGCAATTTGGTTTGGGACTCTCCCCAGCTGGAAGAAATCATCCTGGAGGTGTGTTTCGCCGTGGAGATCAAATCGCTGAAGAAGACTGTCTGCCTGGGCAACAAGTTCACAATGGTAAGCCATCTCAATTTTTTTTTTAAAGTCATTTTCTACTAGTGTTGCAACACAAATTTAACAACAAAATAACTTTGGTTGTAGCCACTGAACCAAAGGGACACAATTTTCCTGTTGCACTCCAGTGGAAAATTATGGATTGCATTTTAAAATGGAAGATGGAATCTTGCACAGTCGTTCATCGGTGGATCTTAAAAACAGGAAGGTTCATACCAGCACCGGCTTCCTCCAGAGGTCCATGAGAGGTTATGCCAGCTTCCCAGTTCCAAAGAGAGAACTATTCACCAATCCAATGCAATCACCCCCCAAAACTTTGAAGCATGGAGATGATTTGATAATGCCAATAGCTCTGTAGAGCATCATTTAGGAACTACCCTTGTGCAAAATGCTTGCTTCCAGAAGTCATTTTTTAAAAATACTAAGCTAAGGTGCCAAACTCCAGTGACTGCATCTATTGGTCTTCGTTAGAAAGTTGATTTCTCTTTTGGCCTTTAGTGTATAACCAAAGAACATCTTCTTAAGTGTGAAACTTTGTTGAAGTCAGTGGACATAACAATTTAAGCTTCTCTTCGTTCCTTAAAGGCCAGTTAGTGAATGTTTCATAGGACAGAGATAACAGTTTCCCGCAGGGATAGCCACCTGGCTGCCTATGGGACATTTGGAGTCCCAAGTCAATCTTTATCTGACACTGTTGCTTCTGCCAAATTACAGAGAGTATCCTTGCCAAACATAAAACAAAGCAAGGTAAACCGTTTGCTCAGTTTTGTTCATAAGGGAAAGAGAAACTTGTTCAACTAGTAAGATTTAGGGTGATTCTGTATTGCAATGTTACCTCTCTCTTTCTGATTATTAAAGTATTACGTTTATGTATGTGCAAATAATGATATTCCCTGTGCACACGTGCTCCGTAACGAAGATGACCTTTCTACTGAATAACACCATCGTTATTAAGAAACCTAGTAAATTTATCTCACAGACCACTGATGGGAGGATTAAAAGGCCCCTTGAGAACACAAGCCGGCCTTGGTTTTACAGCAGGGAGAAATGGCCAAAGCTTTTTATCAAGGTGGGCTCTGCATTCCTTTTGACCTGCACGGTGTCCACACGAGTGGTTGCTACCATAAGAACATAGCATAAGAAAGGCCATGCTGGATCAGACCAAGGTCCATCAAGTCCAGCAGTCTGTTCACACAGTGGCCAACCAGGTGCCTCTAGGAAGCCCACAAACCAGACGATTGCAGCAGCACCATCCTGCCTGTGTTCCACAGCACCTAATATAATAGGCATGTTCCTCTGATCCTGGAGAGAATAGGTATGCATCATGACTAGTATCTAGTGGGCAACGGCCCAGTTAAACTACCTGCCTTGTAGAGTGTAGCCTGCTTTGCACCATTTGCTCCTCCGCAGAGAAAATTGCTGGAAGAGGAGCAGAACGAGGCAAATTCAGCAGCTGACTCTTCTGTGACCTTCTCAACAGAGGGAGGGGGGGGAGAAAAAGAGCAGTGACCTAGGCGTTGCCAGCATCGCTGTCCCTTGCGACACCAGCCACAGAGGATCTATTTTTCCTGGGGAAGTTGCAAGCTGCAGCAGGAAGAGCCGTATATGCCTCATCTGTCTCTCAGCAGAACAACATCCATGGGACCTTTCCTTAGCTCCTGTGGGCATCTTCTCTGGATGTTCCTGGCCTTGGGCTGGTTAGGTTTGGGGATTCCCACTGTGAAAGCAGCTCGGCTCCGGGAGCATTACATAGCGGCGCAAGTCACCAGTTGGAGCTATGGATTCCCACCCAAGGGACAATCCAGGTAACAAAAACTTTGGGGCTTATGTAGTACCTGGATATATGAAGGAGAAGGAATGGCACAGGCTAGTAGGCTGACCAAGGACAATGGGAGTTTAGCATTAATTCCAATAGGAGAAGTGGAGTGTGTCTTTAAATCACGAGAATTTTGGCCATTTTCTGCTGATAGTCTCCTGAATATGTTGTGTAGTGGTTAAAAGCAGTGGTTTGGAGTGGTGGAGTCTGATCTGGAGAACCGGGTTTGATTCCCCACTCCTCCACATGCGTGGCGGAGGCTAATCTGGTGAACTGGATTTGTTTCCCCACTCTTACACACAAAGCCAGCTGGGTGACTGGGCTAGTCACACTCTCTCAGCCTCACCTACCTCACAAGGTGTCTGTTGTGGGGAGTGACTGTAAACCAGTTTGAGTCTCCCTGAAGTGGTAGAGAAAGTTGGCATATTAAAACCAATTCTTCTTCTTTCAGTGTCTATACACTTTTTCTTCTTTTTAGTATCGTTAAGGTAATTTATACTGTACTAGGAAGAGAGAACTCTATTATACATACAGGGAGGATTTTTTTGGAGGATGAATTGCATGTATGAGTCAGAGTGCCAGTGTGGTTAGAGTGTCAGACTAGGATGTGGAAGACCCAGGTTCAAATCCCCACTCTGCTGTGGAAGCTTGCTGAGTGACCTTGGGGCCAGTCACACACTCTCAGCCTAACCTAACCTCACAAGGTTGTTGTGAGGATAAAGTGGAAGAGGGGTGAACGATGTAAGCCACCTTGGGTCCCCGCCGGGGAGAAAGACAGGGTAGAAATGAAGTTTAATTAATTAAACAAACATTTCAACATGCAGCCCACCAGCTTCCAGTCAGGGCCCATGCAGGAGGAAATGGGTGCACTTTATTGGGGAGGAGCAGCCCGGGCTGTAACCTCATTACTTCATATGATTTGTTTATGGCGTTTCAGAAAAACAATGGAAATGTTCACATACACACACATGAAGCTGCCTGATACTGAATCAAACCATAAAGGTCCATCAAAGTCAGTATTGTCTACTCAGACCAACAGCAGCTCTCCAGGGTCTCAGGCAGGGGTCTTTCACATCGCCTCCTTGCCCAGTCCCTTTAACTGGAGATGCCGGGGAGTCATTTCATGACTCACGAGATTTTTTAAATCAGATAAGATTGCAATGGGTGTGTGTGGGGGTGTTTGTGAGGGTGTTTGTACCAGGCTTCCAAAAAATTATGCTTTGAGCCCTGAAAATGCACGGGAAAGCTACTGCAGACATGCTTTGGAGAAGATCACTGGATCAGGGAAGAAAAACGAGGGATTTCTCCTCCATGTAAATTCCAGCTGCTCCTAAACTTTCCATCTTGTGGAATCTGATCCCACAATTCATTGCCCAGGGAAGGTGGTAAATCAGGTTCACGTGCATAGTGCTTTTTGCATTCAACTGAGAGAGACTATACAATTACATGTTAGTTTTTATGTTACATTTGGCTTGAAGAAGAGTTGGTTTTTATACCCTGTTTTTCTCTACCGCAAGGAATCTTAAAGAGGCTTACAGTCACGATCTCTTCCTCTCCCCACAACAGGCACCTTGTGAGGCAGATGGTGCTGAGAGAGTTTGGAGAGAACTGTGACTAGCCCATTGATTCAGAGGGTCGCCATGAGTTGGAAGTGGGGAACAGAACCCGGTTCTCATGATTAGAGCCCCAGCAGGGACTGGCAGCAGGATGTCAGCTGCAAGTTCCCTGCAGGAGTGGATTTGGGACTGGATTTGGATTGGGACCATGGACAGGAGAAGGGGGTCTCCAGCCATCCCCTTCATACCAGTTTCCTGACCTGAAATACCTCAGAAAAGGAACTGCACATGCAAACATTCACTGCATGTGCAGCCCCCCAATGAGGCAAATAATACCCCCAGAATAATTTTGAGTCAGGAATGTGGCACAGGGGAAGGCTGCAGCCCTTCCGCCCCCCACCCCATGCTGTGGTCCCAATCCAAACTAGGCCCCTGCAATGTTTCAGGGTTGAGTTCCCATGATGATCTCACAGCTGCCACATGGCTGCAAGTCCCCATGGTGACCACCTGTTAAATGTAGCATGTAGGTTGGAACAGTGTTCTGTAGATGCACAGGAATGGGTTCTCCGGCCTACTACTGAGAATGACCCTCTATCGTCCCCTATGAATATCTATAATGGTCCAAAATTAATATCTTTATGAAAGGGGAAGATGAAATCTTGAATGTTGAATATTTTGGGCAACAGAATCAAGGATGCAATTGTGTACTGCTTTGTAGAGTGCGTATGATGTGGAGCATCAGCCACAGAGGTGTAACCCTCTCCTCCTCTATGAAGCCACTGGGCATGCAGTTGCTGTACCATTGCATTCCAATACAGATAAGTAATTTGTGGTAACCCGCTTTTCCTGAGGGAAGCCTATGCAGTGAGTGTCCAGAGAAAAACCAGAAGTGAGAAGCCCCTAGGTGACATGCAGTAGTGCCTCCAACTGATAGAAACTGCACGGCTCCTCCACACAACAGCGCCACATTGAACATTGAAATGGTCTGACGAGGTGGATTGTAAGAACACCTTTGGGAGTCTTTAGCCTTCTAATATCCAGACCTTGGCTCCTCCTCCAAGGTCTTGAGAATATCAGCTTTCATTTTAAAACACAGCAGGTTTCTAGCCCATATAGGTTCAGAATAAAACCTGGTAGTGTTGTGGTGGTTTCCTGTGCTCCTTGCTTTTGCTTCCATCCCTGACTGAATCCAACCAAGACCTAAAGTTAGAATGCAAAATGACAAATTCTAAAATATAGCCTTAAAAAATGCTACAAGATGTGCATCTGGAATAAAATACACAGATTAATTTTTGTAACTATGCCTAATTTGAACAATGTATTTATATCATAGACTTTTTGTACCTCCTTTTGTCCCTCCCATGTAAGTGACTTTATATGACAAAAAATCCTTTTTTTTTTCAGATTACCAAATTCAAGCCCTCTGTTCAACAAAATTGTCTACAGAGAGTATGAAGCAGGTTTCCAAAAAGAAAAACCAACAGATGCTCTGTCAGGTGAAGAGAACATTATTTTCAGAAGCTATTTTTTAAATCAGTGTAACCTGCCCATTGTTATGAACCCAAGTTAACAGTTTTAAACCAGTTTATTTATTTATTATATGTTCAGTCTGCTTTTCAGACAAAAATGCTCTCCCAAAGAATTACACAGAAAAATGGTCTATGTAAGAGTAGAATGTGGGTAGAAGCATGACTGACCAATTGTCCTACCGATTAGTTCTTTGCCTCAAGAGGTAAGTTTCAGCTTATTTGCATGTTGCCAAACTGACAGAGGAAGAAGCTTCCTTTTTTTGCTTTTATTTTCCCAGGGGTTTTGGCACACATGGCTTTCCTTAAAGTTACAGCCATCGGAATATGAATGGGGAAGAGTGGGCGCGTGTGCTTTGTAAAAAAACACCTCATCCCATTGAGATGAACACAGTGTACAGTTTAAAAAGTTAACCTTATGAAGAGATGCGAATGAGGAGTGTCGTACTTTTCACAACATGCCCATTTGATGCTCCAGCCTCATACAACACCGTTTCAGGGGCAAGAAAGGAACTGTAGAAACTCATGATTATGTTGCACATTCCTATTGCATCCCAGCCTTTCTTTCTTTATACTGTGATGGCCTGATATGACCAAAACAGCAAACAATTGTTTTAATGGTCACTTCTAACAAGGCATAAAAAGCTATAAAGATGCTTGCCACATGACTCGAGAGGATAGATCAATTAGAATAATAGAATCATAGAATCACAGAGTTGGAAGGGACCACCAGGGTCATCTAGTCCAACCCCCTGCACAATGCAGGAAACCCACGACCACCCCCCACACCCCCAGTGACCCCCACTCCATGTCCAGAAGATGGCCAAGATGCCCTCCCTCTCATCATCTGCCTAAGGTAATAGAAACAGCATTGCTGACAGATGGCCATCTAGCCTCTGCTTAAAAACCTCCAGGGAAGGAGTGCTTACCACCTCCCGAGGAAGGAACCGCTCTAACTGTTAGAAAATTCTTCCTAATGTCTAGACAGAAACTCTTTTGATTTAATTTCAACCCAATTGATAGATGTAACAGCACAAGCTATGTCAACTTTTCTTGGTTTTAAGTTACTACGGTGGAAAGGTAGTATCTCCTGATAGCCACACTACACCTCCAGAAGTGTGTGAGTCTCTTTGCCTCCTGTATTATAATCCCAACGACAATCAGGGGAGGCCAAATCTCCTTTGCCAGGAAGGGCCATTTTGTTATTGAAGCTTTCCCTTCTTTAAAAAAAAAAACACATTTCATTTTCGTAGGGCTGCTGGGGCCAACGCTACATGCTGAAGTGGGAGATACACTCATCGTTCATTTTAAGAACATGGCGAACAAACCACTGAGCATTCATCCACAAGGCATATCGTACAGCAAACAATTTGAGGGTAAGTGCTGTGAGATGTTCTGGTCCCTTTTCTGTATTGCAGATTGGAATGAAGTTTTTTTCTGCCCCTGTAATTCCAGTGTAATACCTATTTATCGTACTTTGGTCATATTATGAGAAGACAAGAGTCACTAGAAAAGACAATAATGCTTGGAAAAGTCAAAGGTAAAGGTCCCCTGTGCAAGCACCGGGTCTTTCCTGACCCATGGGGTGACGTCACATCCCGACATTTCCTAGGCAGATGCTTGTTTACGGGGTGGTTTGCCACTGCCTTCCCCAATCATCTTCCCTTTACCCCCAGCAGCAAGCTGGGTACTCATTTTACCAACCTCGGAAGGATGGAAGGCTGAGTCAACCTTGAGCCGGCTACCTGAAACCGGCTTCCGTCGGGATCGAACTCAGGTTGTGAGCAGAACTTGGACTGCAGTACTGCAGCTTACCACTCTGCGCCACGGGGCTCCTTCAGGAAAAGTCAAAGGCAGCAGGAAAAGATGGATTGACTTCATAAAGGAAACCGTGGCCCTCAGTTTGCAAGACCTGTGCAGGGACGTTGATTCATAGGGTCGCCATGAGTCGGAAGCAACTTGACGGCATTTAACACACACACACAAACCTATTTATGTCACGTTGAGAACATTTGCACAGATAATATAAGAGAGCCTATGCTTGTCATGTGAGAAAATAAGAAGTAACACGTGAATAGTGCTGCCTTTAAAAATATTCATAGGGACCTCAAGTCTTCCCAACCAAGAACAGATTCTGGACCAACAACACGCGAGACATATTAGGGGACCACTTGTGATATATAGATGTATGTCCTGAAAAAACTTCTCATAGAGAGTTTAGTTTTTCGAGGTACTGAGAGATTCTATGGTGCTACATACTTCAAGAAGGATTTGTTTCCTTCCGAAGTATGGGCCTTGAGACCTAAATGAGTCACATCACCCTTTTGGTATGGTATGGGTTTGTATTTGTGGTGAAAGTTGAATTTGGTCCACTCAAGCACAGCTCAAAGATCACCACACAGTATTCAACCACATTTCATAACCTGTACTCACACCATGCTAGTGCTCAGATTAGGGCTGTCGATTCAGTTCTGCCCGAACTGAAAATCAACCGAATTTTCCTCGATTCGGCGCTTTTCTGTTCGGACGGATCCAAACTCCAAAATGGAAGAAATCCGGGAGGCCGAACTCTTCATGTTCGGTGAGTTCGGCGAGTAAATTCGGTGAATTCGGTGGTTCGGCGGAGACGCATGCGCAGGAGCTGATCCGCCCGTTGGCAATCTGGTTTCTCCCGCGGCCAATGGTAGCCCAGCAGATTCTTCTCATGGCCAATCAGAGCATTGATTTGAAGTTTTGAACTGGCCAAGAGAAAGTTTAAAACGCCCGCCCATCCCTCCCTTCCCCACTGTCTTCCATTTTGGTGGCGAGAGATCCAGCGATTCCAGCCAGCAGAATTGGTGCGGTTGAGAGATCCACCCGAGTTCATCAGTTGGAACTGGTTTGAGGGTGTTTTGTGGTGTTTGTGTTGTGCGGGTGGTTGCTTTGCTTGGGGTTCCACGGTCCGGCCTAGCCTCCCCCCCCCAGGTTGGCTTGAGAAGGGCTAGCGGACTCCGTGCGGAGGTGCGAGGAGGACCCTCTCGCCGCCGGGGCTCCCGCGTTCCCATCCCACCCCCCACCCCCCGGTGCTTGGGTGCCACTTGAGTTCATCCAGCGCTTTTGGCTTTCGGTTGTCTTGTGGTGTTTGTGTTGTGCGGGTGGTTGCTTTGCTTGGGGTTCAACGGTCCGGCCTAGCCTCCTCCCCCCTCCAGGTTGGCTTGAGAAGGGCGAGCGGTCTCCGTGCGGAGGTGCGAGGAGGACCCTCTCGCCGCCGGGGCTCCCGCGTTCCCATCCCACCCCCCGGTGCTTGGGTGCCACTTGAGTTCATCCAGCGCTTTTGGCTTTCGGTTGTCTTGTGGTGTTTGTGTTGTGCGGGTGGTTGCTTTGCTTGGGGTTCAACGGTCCGGCCTAGCCTCCCCCCCCCTCCAGGTTGGCTTGAGAAGGGCGAGCGGTCTCCGTGCGGAGGTGCGAGGAGGACCCTCTCGCCGCCGGGGCTCCCGCGTTCCCATTCCACCCCCTACCCCCCCGGTGCTTGGGTGCCACTTGAGTTCATCCAGCGCTTTTGGCTTTTGGTTGTCTTGTGGTCTTTGAGTTGTGCGGGTGGTTGCTTTGCTTGGGGTTCCACGGTCCGGCCTAGCCTCCCCCCCCAGGTTGGCTTGAGAAGGGCGAGCGGTCTCCGTGCGGAGGTGCGAGGAGGACCCTCTCGCCGCCGGGGCTCCCGCGTTCCCATCCCACCCCCCACCCCCCGGGGCTTGGGTGCCACTTGAGTTCATCCAGCGCTTTTGGCTTTTGGTTGTCTTGTGGTGTTTGTGTTGTGCGGGTGGTTGCTTTGCTTGGGGTTCCACGGTCCGGCCTAGCCTCCCCCACCCCCAGGTTGGCTTGAGAAGGGCGAGCGGTCTCCGTGCGGAGGTGCGAGGAGGACCCTCTCGCCGCCGGGGCTCCCGCGTTCCCATCCCACCCCCCACCCCTCGGTGCTTGGGTGCCACTTGAGTTCATCCAGCGCTTTTGGCTTTTGGTTGTCTTGTGGTCTTTGAGTTGTGCGGGTGGTTGCTTTGCTTAGGGTTCCACGGTCCGGCCTAGCCTCCGATGGGCAATTGGGGGAGGGCTTCCGGGATCCATATCTCGCCTCCCTAGGACCCCATCGTCACCAAAATTGGCGGTCCTTTCAATAAGGGTCACAAGAAGCAATGATGAAAGTTTTGAACGTCCAGCTCTAAACCCCCCCCCCCGCAGCCGCGGGAGACCAAGAGTGATTGTTTAAAATTTAAATGGCAATATTCGGCCGAATATTTTGCCGAACTTTAATTTCTCGCCGAATTTAACGGATCCGAATCGGGGGAGTTCGGACTTCGGCGTGCACCGAATCCAGACGGGCCGAATTCGGCCGAATCCGAACTATACCGAATTTTTTTATTTTCAACAGCCCTAGCTCAGATAACCGTGTCTGCATGGGCTCAGCACTCATCAGAAGCCTTGTGAGCATCCCACATCCTGACAAGCTGGTGAATCAGCCAGATTCATACCTTGGTATAATGAGAGGACAAAATGCTTTCATTCAAAGCCCTGGCCTCCACCCTTCCACACAGTTCTATGAAATCTGCAACAGCAGGTCCTTCAGCTGAAAAGAAAGTTACTCGGGCTCCTTAAAAACACACATACAACCAACCATTCAAAGACACACCCCTCTCAATTCCCAGCCTGATTAGGCCTCCGCTACAGGCTGCACACATGCATACAACAGTGCCCCAGTGGTCAATTTTCAGAAGCAAAGGAGCATGATTGGCACTACCAAATTGCTGCATTGTTCTGCCACCAACAGCCCTGTCTGTCTTGGCCCAACTGAACCTATGCGCAGTGGCATAGGAGGAAGTAGGTACATGCATCCTTCAGCTTCTCATACTGCGATGTGTGAAACCATGCATGGGGATGAGAATTCAACAACTGCACTCTTTAGTGTGATATATGTGGCTCAAGCATGCAAAAACCAATGCTGCTGACTTTTGTTCAAAGAATTCTGAGGGTTCCCCCCTCCCCTCAGATGACAATCCTACAGTAAGATAAGTGCTGCAAGTATAATGGTAGGGAAGAAAGGCAGTAAGAAAATCATCTGGGAAACCACAGCGGCCTCCTGATGCCTCTGAACTTTGGATCTGATCTGGGACTGTTTACGTACCCAGTGAACGTCTGTCAGTTTGCTTGCTTTGCTCGTGTGCTGTTTACTTAGTGTTTGACTGGAACTGTGTTTGAAAAACCTGTTGCCTTTGTTGAGTACCCGTTGCTAGTAATACAAGAAGGTCTATGAATAATATATAGATCTCCCCATGGACCTTAACAGCAGGAAAAGGGGAATGAAGAACAGATGGTGGATCCAGCTCCCTTGATTTACAATGGAGAGTTCCTATTTTCAGGCAGCTGTCCCTGACAAACCACTATCCCCATTTATGAACACATGAAACTACCTTATACTGAATCAGAGCCTTGGTCCATCAAAGTCAGCGTTGTCTACTCAGACTGGCAGCAGCTCTCCAGGGTCTCTGGTAGAGGTCTTTCACATCACCTACTACTTCATCCTTTTTAAACTGGAGAGGCAGGGGACTGAACTAGGAACCTTATGCATGCCAAGCAGATGCTCTACTGCTGAGCCACGGCCCCTCCCCTCCTCTTGGGGAGGTTTTTAAATATGTCAGCATACATACACGTGCACTACAGCAAACTACCTAAAGGAGAGATATTATTCCGTGTTGGCGAACCTATGGCACGCGTGCCGACACTGGCACGCGTAGCCCTCTCTGCCGGCACGCGCCCGGTCGCCTCCACTCAGCCCCCGGGGAAGCAGCCTTCCTTCCCCTTCCCTTCCCGGGCTGGAGGCGAGGGGTCGAGGCGCGGCTTTGCCTGGCCCCGCGCCACGGGCGGTCCACAGCGACTACGGATTGGGGGCGGGGACAGCGGGCGAGCCGGCAGCAGTCGCCCTCAGGGCCCGCCTGCCCGCCCGCCCGCTGCAAAAGGCCCCTGAAGGCCGGGCCGCCACCTGCGGCGCCTCCCCCTCTCGGCCAAAAGGAGCCGCCGCCGCCCTGGTTCTGCCCAGCGCGCAACCCAGCCGAGGGCCTGTGAAGCGGAGCCGGGGAGCGGGAGCGGCCCGTGCGGTGGGGGGGGGGCGTGCTGCGGTGGCGGCCGGCGGGACTTGCGCCCAAGCAGCCCCCGGAGCCTCTGGGAGGAGGAGTAAGAAGGCTCCTGGCCCAGACTGGGCTCCGCTGCAGCTGCCAGAGAAGCGCAGCGCAGCACGGCCCTTTCTGAAGCCGCAGCGTGCAGGAACGCTGCGGCCCCTTTAAACCCCCTCTCGCCATCGGCAAGAGGAGGCGGGAGGCGGGAGGGAGGAAGACGCTTCCCCCAAGCCGGGAAGGCGAAGCGTCCCTGCACGCCGCGCGGCACAGGGGTTGAAACCTCTCTCGGCCGCCGCAGAGGGAGGGAGGGGAGGGGGGGGAAGAAGAGGAAAAAGCCAATCGCTCCCTCCCGGGGCCGGAGCATCCACGTGGGAGCCGATCAGGTGGAGGACTTTTGTGGACTTGGGGGTGGGGGGGGGAGAGGTGGGAAAGCTGAAGCCCGGTCGCAGGGAGCCGGCTGTGTGTGTGTGTGTGTGAAGGCTTTTCTCTCTTTTCTTCCTTTTTCAGTCACTCTCCTATTCTTTCTCTCCTCTTTCCCCTTCTCTTTCCCCTTCTCTTTCCCCTTCTCTTTCTCTTTCTCCTTCCCCTTCTCTTTCTCTTTCCCCTTCCCCTTCTCTTTCTCTTTCTCTTTCCCCTTCTCTTTCTCTTTCCCCTTCCCCTTCTCTTTCCCCTTCCCCTTCTCTTTCTCTTTCCCCTTCTCTTTCTCTTTCCCCTTCCCCTTCTCTTTCTTTCCCCTTCCCCTTCTCTTTCTCTTTCTTTCCCCTTCTCTTTCTCTTTCCCCTTCCCCTTCTCTTTCTCTTTCCTCTTTCTCTTTCTCTTTCCCCTTCTCTTTCTCTTTCCCCTTCTCTTTCTCTTTCCCCTTCCCCTTCTCTTTCTCTTTCCCCTTCTCTTTCTCTTTCCCCTTCTCTTTCTCTTTCCCCTTCCCCTTCTCTTTCTCTTTCCCCTTCCCCTTCTCTTTCTCTTTCCCCTTCTCTTTCTCTTTCCCCTTCCCCTTCTCTTTCTCTTTCTCTTTCCCCTTCTCTTTCTCTTTCCCCTTCCCCTTCTCTTTCCCCTTCCCCTTCTCTTTCTCTTTCCCCTTCTCTTTCTCTTTCCCCTTCCCCTTCTCTTTCTTTCCCCTTCCCCTTCTCTTTCTCTTTCTTTCCCCTTCTCTTTCTCTTTCCCCTTCCCCTTCTCTTTCTCTTTCCTCTTTCTCTTTCTCTTTCCCCTTCTCTTTCTCTTTCCCCTTCTCTTTCTCTTTCCCCTTCCCCTTCTCTTTCTCTTTCCCCTTCTCTTTCTCTTTCCCCTTCTCTTTCTCTTTCCCCTTCCCCTTCTCTTTCTCTTTCCCCTTCCCCTTCTCTTTCTCTTTCCCCCTTCTCTTTCTCTTTCCCCTTCTCTTTCTCTTTCCCCTTCCCCTTCTCTTTCTCTTTCCCCTTCTCTTTCTCTTTCCCCTTCCCCTTCTCTTTCTCTTTCCCCTTCCCCTT
Organism: Euleptes europaea; assembly: GCF_029931775.1. Taxonomy (NCBI): domain Eukaryota; kingdom Metazoa; phylum Chordata; class Lepidosauria; order Squamata; family Sphaerodactylidae; genus Euleptes; species Euleptes europaea. The sequence continues at coordinate 32,275,948 of NC_079323.1, forward strand.
CTCTTTCTCTTTCTTTCCCCTTCTCTTTCTCTTTCCCCTTCTCTTTCTCTTTCCCCTTCTCTTTCTCCTTCCCCTTCCCCTTCTCTTTCTCTTTCCCCTTCTCTCTCTCCCTCCCTTTCCCTCTCCCTCCCTCCCCCCTCTCCCTCCCTCTCTCTCCTTTCCATGCTTCCTTTCTGCCTTCTTTCTGTCCTTCATTCTTTCCTTCCTTCCTTCTTTCTGTCCTTCCTTCCTTCCTTCTATCTGTCCTCCTTTCCGTCCTTCTTTCCTTCCTTCTTTCCGTCCTTCTTTCCTTCCTTCTTTCTGTCCTTCATTCCTTCCTTCTTTCTGTCCTTCATTCCTTCCTTCTTTCTGTCCTTTCTTCCCTTCCTTCCTCCTTTCCTTCTTTCTGTCCTTCATTCCTTCCTTCCTTCTTTCTGTCCTTCATTCCTTCCTTCTTTCTGTCCTTCATTCTTTCCTTCCTTCCTTCTTTCCTTGCTTCTTTCCTTCCTTCCTTCTTCCCTTTCTTTCCTTCTTTCTGTCCTTCCTTCCTTCCTTCTTTCCTTCTTTCCTTCCTTCCTTCCTTCTTTCCTTCCTTGCAGATCCACCGCAGGCTGCAAGCTGCGCCCCCCTGGCACCTTGGTTGCCTGGGCCCACCGCTGGCTGCCTTCCCACCTGGGAGGAGGGGGAAGACCTGGGGGAGCTGAGACACCCTCCAAGCCTTCTCTGCATAGCCTCCCCTAAGGTTGCCAACCTCCAGGTGGTGGCTGGAGATCTCCTGCTATTACAATTGATCTCCAGCCAATAGAGATCAGTTCCCCTGGAGAAAATGGCCACTTTGGCCATTGGGCTCTATGGCTGTGCAGTCTTCCTCCCCAAACCCCGCCCTCCTCAGGCTTCACCCCCAAAACCTCCCGCCAGTGGTGAAGAGGACCTGTCAACCCTAGCTTCCCCCCACACACACACCAGGAGATCTACGCCCGGTATGGCCCCCGAACGATGTTATAAATATGCAAATGGCCCTTGGCAGAAAAAAGGTTCCCCACCCCTGTTCTAAACTAAAACCTCACTATTCAGGTTAAATTGCCGCATTGGCACTCGGCGATAAATAAGTGGGTTTTGGGTTGCAGTTTGGGCACTCGGTCTCTAAAAGGTTCGCCATCACTGATCTACTGCATACAGGAGCACACGGTTTTCTTCTGGAAGGTGTTGGAAGCCTGGGAATAAGCAGCTGCATCTCTCAAGGCTGTTTGGAAATAGGTGCTGATGGGTTGCTGTGTTAGTTTGTCTGTAGCAGTAGAAAAGATTAACAAAATTTCTGGCAGGGTATAAGCTTCCGTGAGTCACAGCTCACTTCTTCAGATACCTTCAGATACGTATCTGAAGAAGTGAGCTGTGACTCACAAAAGCTCATAACCTGCCAGACATTTTGGTAGTCTTTAAGGTGCTACTGGACTCTTGCTCTTTTCTCCTGAAAATAGCTGGATATTCCATATCCCCAATCTCATCAACTGTCAGGGTTAGACAAGTTAGATCAGCTTGAGCACCCATATTTGAGGTAATGAGTGTGATTTAGAGAAATATAGAATGGGGCTTTCCTATCTCCAGTTGTGACCCTCCAAATCTGCTGCTGAGGGGCTAGGGGACATGCCCAAGTGGTATAGGACAGCTAGAGAAAGAAAGCCACTAAAATAATAGATTAATTCCTGTCTGTCCATGAGGAGGTATCCAATCTTGTGAACCTAAAGTCTCCCTCAAGCTCTTATACAACCTCAGGTTATCTGTAAAATTAAAAGTGGATATACTTAAGCTGGTTTCACTATAAAGCAGAAGTGCAGGAAGTATGTATTCCCTTCCTACCCCAGATTTGTTAGTTTATTGCTGGGCATCATGTTATTTTCATGAGTATATCCCCCTCGCAGGGCTACAGTTCACTGCACAGAAAACCAAGTGTCAGGACAGTGGTTGATCCAAACTGCTGTGTCAAGCCTCCTGCCTCACAATATCTGAGTCTCCTCCCAAACACCATTGTCATACTGTTCGATTTTACTGTTCGTGTTTGAAATTAGATCAGTTCTGCTCCAGTAAAAACTAGAATGAGATTGAATGCCATTGAGGTGCACAGATGCTCTTCCACATCGCATTCAGCGAAGGAACTGCATCAGGGATCTTGTCAGCATGGCAGTAGAGGAAAAAGACCATCTGAAAAGGTTCACAGCTTTTCTTCGTTTGTACAGCAATAGCAAATATATTAATAGGCCTATTTTGGAATAGTACTGTATGCACATACACCTCTCAGCAACAACAAGAAGAAGAATGCAGCTGTGTAAGAGAGCTGAATAAACTGACTTGTTCTCTTTTTACTTTTTTCTCTGAGGAGAAAGCAAATTCATGCCTGCAGACTATGCTGTGTGAATAGTTCCAGGATCAGCCTGTGGGCACGTAGAGGTGTTTGTATGCATGCTCATTATTTATGATACATAGTAAAAGTTAGATATCCTCTTTCTTATAAAGACCTTATAAGGTCATTTGTATATGGCGTCTTAATTAGTATGGCAGATATTTACTGTTCTCTGTCTCCTCTGACTTAAGGTGCCTCATATTCTGACAAAACGTCATCTATAGAGACACTGGATGATGCTGTGCCTTCAGGTCAGACATATAAGTATGTGTGGGTGATCACTCCAGAGATCGGGCCTAGAAAGGCTGACCCAGCCTGTCTCACCTATACCTACTACTCCCATAAAAACATGGTACAGGACTTTAATTCTGGCCTTATCGGTGCCTTGCTGATATGTAAAAAAGGTAATCACATACTTTTTAAATCATGAGGTGTTAATAATTGAGGCATGTCTGTATCTATATTTCCTGCATTTGTGTATCTAAATAAATAATTTTAATATTAAAATATTTGGTCCACCTTTCTGCTGAAAAACAGCATTCATGATGGTTCATAAATACATGAGAATCATTGAAAACAATCACAATAAAATAAACTTGTCAGAAAAATAAGCCTAACAATAACAAAATTTCAGGCTGTTTCCCCAGTATTTGGGGTTGGGAGAAGGGTTGCCAGCTCCGGATTGGGAAAAACCTGGAGATTTTGGGGGTGGAGCCTGAGGTGGGCGGGTTTTGGGGAGGGAAAGGACTTCAATGGGGCATAAGTGCCATACAGTCTACCTTCCAAGGCTGCCATTTTCTCCGGGTTATCTGATCTCTGTCACCTGGAGATCAGTTGTAATAGCAGATCTCCAACCACCACCTGGAGGTTGGCAGCTCTAGTTGGGAGCCATGGTTTCTATACTGGGAGGTGTGTCTTGAGCCCCTCCCAGGTGAGTAACTTTTGCAAATTAGGCATGCAATAAATGGTTTGTTAACTTAAAAAAAACGACTCAATTGAAGCACAATAAATGCAAGAAATACAATCAATGGAGTCACTGAGTTTTCAAACAACTGCAGTCAGACTAGGCTGACTTTGCACTAGGGCAGTGGTATACAACTCTGTTTTTTTAAACCATGTCAGTTTGCTGTAAGTTAAGTACTGAAACCAGGGAATCTTCTGAAACAGTCCAATTTAGCATCATAGTTGAAAGTAAACATGTCTGGATATTTCTGGCAATCTCATAGGAATGCTACATATGCAATTCTGAGCTCCTTGCAGGGAGGCAGGAAAGAAACTTTAATAAAAAAGCAATTTAAAAGCAAGCCCTTCCTAAAGCTTTTGCTTGTGAGGAAGAGGCTGGGCTGCGAAAACCTGAATTATGTTACCCTGGGTAGGAACATACTAGAGTTTTCATTGTCTGTACGTATATGATTTTTTTAAAGTTTCTTTTTGATCTGGGATACCCTCCCCCCCCTTTCTTCTAGGAAGCTTATATGAAAATGGAACACAGAAATTGTTTGACCGGGAATATGTGCTGATGTTTGCTGTGTTCGATGAAAGCAAAAGCTGGCAAAAAGTTACTTCTCTCATGTACACGATTAACGGTTATGCTAACGGAACTCTGCCAGGTACTGCATGAACTTGTCCGACAGATTACGGAAAGCCGAGATACAATTGGTATGGTTGATTTGTATCTTTACTTTCCAGTCTCTGCTATCATCTGGGAAAAAGAGGGATTCAAACGTTTCCATGACTTCCAGGGGTTTTGTGGGGTTCATGATGCTCTTCATAGAGATGAAACACAAGCATGTGCACTGCACATTGAAACAGAACCAGAGAAAGCAAAAACTGCACTTCTTTTGCAGCTTTCCTATAGCGTTTAAACTATGTGCAGGTACTACCATATACAGGATTGGGATTTATGCACTCCACTACAAGCCACACTATGTGGATTAGTAGTGATGGTGCATCTAAAATATGATCCTATGAATGGTGTTTCATGGGCAGAGAGCCAATGTAAATAGCAATTTGAAGTGGAGGGATTGTGCCCTGATAATCATGTAAATAGGGCATACCTTAATATAGTACAGCTTGATATTAACTCCAGAACGCTGTATGGCTTGGATCCAGACAAAATTTTCAGCTAACTGAAGATGAAGTGTAATTTTTACCAATTACACCTTCCTGCTAAAGAACCCTGATTTGCCGCTCAGGCTTGAGGGTCTCCTGTCTCCCAGAAGCAGCATTTCCGGGTGGGAGGGAGGGAGGGAGGCAGACAAGCAGAAAGCGCCTAATGTCTGTGGAAAATTTAGTCCAGATCCAACCCTATTGCTGTAACCCATTTCACAATATGCCTGTAATGGGTAACTTCTATGTAACTTCTATGAGGAGTTTGGAAAACTCCATTAAGGCTACAATCCTATGCAAAATTATCTCAGAATAACCAAATAGAACAAAGCTGGACTTCTTTCTGACTGAACTTGCAGAGGATTGCACTATAGGAGACTCAGGTCTTCCTGTCCTCCTCCCTTCCCTTTATAAAAGATGGATAAAGCTTCTTGCCATTCATCTCACAGTGATGAACAATTCACATAACCTGGTATGTATGAAATGAGGCTTGAGGGTATGTTCTAGTCATCCAGAGCCAGTTCACAGAATCAATAATGTGTTGAGATAGTCATGGAAGTTTTCACTGTGAATTCAGTTTGCAACTTAGCTTGCATTAGCAATGCTAATGCAAAGCTGCTAAATATAAAGCATCAGGGAATAAGAATTGTCTGGCCAGAAATTCTTTTTCCACAGATGCCATCCTCTGGAAGCAGATAAAGCAAAGCATGAAGGAAATAGTAATTTGGTGTTATTGTCTCCAGCATTTAGTAATCTAAAGAATTCTTTCTGTAAATACAAAGGATCCATTTAGCTGTCACGGCTAATAGCGACTCATACACCGCTGATCAATGAAACAGACATTCTCCTTGCTTCATTTGACTGTAATCACTGTATTCGGGGCGGTTAAATGGTACCACCCTAAATATCAGTGGAGCCAACTACGTGATGAAGCGAAACCAAACAGTTTCACCACTTGCAATACTCTGCCCTGATCTCGGCAGGCTGTAATCTCTGCACGCCACTTTGGTTATGTGAATTGGTCCTGTCTAGAGCTGAAAAACATGTTTGCTGGTTACTGTTCTTTGTGAGCCAGGTCTCCCTCCTCAGATTGGTGTCCTTGGCAAGTACCAAAGTGTATGCATTGCAGGTCACCTACTGCAGAAGACAAATAAAAGGATATTTTCCAATATCCTGTCATTCATTAAATAATCACAAAGCAATCGTGCTGTACAAGCAAGTATAGCAAAAAAAAAAAAAACAGCATTTGGCCACAAGCGTGTAAAAAATCACAAAAGGTGCTGAATGCTAAACATATATTGTAACACGACAATACATATTATACATATAACAATCTAACTATCCACCAATGATGCCTATACAATTCCACAATTATACATTAAAATACAAGGACTGGAACATTACAAAAATGCAGTGTTGAAACATGCAATCCAATACAATGTGCCGGTGGATCATAAAACTCAATAGCTGCGACTGGCTGCATTTAAAATTGGACGTCAAGGAGCGTTGTCTCTTTAAATCTTGCAAGCCGCGGTGGCGAGAGAAAAAGTGCATCACATCCCTTCACAGGACTACAGAAAATAACACCGGCACGTTGCATTGGATTGCATGTTTCAACACTGCGTTTTTGTAATGTTCCAGTCCTTGTATTTTAATGTATAATTGTGGAATTGTATAGGCATCATTGGTGGATAGTTAGATTGTTATATGTATAATTTGTATTGTCTTGTTACAATATATATTTAGCATTCAGCACCTTTTGTGGTTTTTTACACGCTTGTGGCCAAGTGCTGTTTTTTTTGCTATTCATTGAATAATGGCTTTTTATGCACAGGTTGTTTCCATTGCAATCACCCCCCCCCCCGACTACTTTGGGGCTTTGTTTTCATTTTGCACATCTTTCCCAATCTTTAGAAATCTCTTCCTCTCCGTATTTTCCCCGCATTTTCTGGCTGCTGTTTCTGGTGGCATCCAGAAAACACGGGGAGAGAGCAAGGTGACTTCTAAAGGTCGGAAAAGATGTGCAAAATGAAAATGAAGCCCCGAAATTGTCTGGGGGTGATTGCCATGGAAAAATCTGTGAATAAAAGGCCAGAGCCTTCCCACACTGCAAATGCTAGAAGGGAATAGGGTGGCCAGGTCCCTTTTTGCAACCGGCGGAAGGTTTCTGGAGCAAAGCCTGAGGAAGGTGGGGTTTAGGAAGGGAGGGACTTCAATGCTATAGAGTCCAATTGCCCAAATGGCCATTTTCTCCAGGTGAACTGATCTCTATCGGCTGGAGATCAGTTGTAATAGCAGATCTCCTGCTACTACATGGAGGTTGGCAACCCTAGAAGGGAATCATATTGTGACTGACTGTTTTTAAGACAATTCAGCTGTTTTCTCTCTCTCCTGGTCTCTTTATTTCAGACATAGAGGTGTGTGCTTACGATCGCATTAGCTGGCATTTGATAGGGATGAGTTCTGCACCAGAGATCTTCTCCATCCATTTCAATGGTCAAACCCTGGAGCAAAACCACTACAAAGTGTCGACTGTCAACCTTGTTGGAGGGGCCTCATCAACAGCAAACATGTCTGTGAGCCACACAGGAAGGTGGCTGATATCTTCGGTTGTCCAAAAACATCTGCAAGGCAAGGGGATCTTTATTAAGCAGGCAGTTGTGAAATTGACCAGAGGCTCGTTGTTGCTATTGTTTTGAATGGAGGGCATACAGAACTTTTGGTTTCATCTAGGTTGTAGAAGCTTCTAGGGAGAACAGCAGTTTGTCTGCAAACCAACATATTCAAAGCCATAAAGAAAGGCTGATGACTGTTTAAGTTAGTGTTGCACCAGAAAACTTTCTATTGTATTGCGATCTCTGTCCAGCCAAAGAACCGGGGGTGGGGGGAGGGGGGAGTCCAAAGCAACCCTGAGTTGTACAGCAACAGCTCATGTACAAAGGGAACTGAAAATATACATTTGCTTCTAATCTAGAAGTGCTTGCTTTACCTCACTTAATAAGCATGATTAGCAAACAAGACAGTATATATAGTTCATTAAGGCCATTTATGCAGGGTTAATTTTGATGCTCGCTCAAAGCTCTTTTTTTAAATCATAGAATCATAGAGTTGGTAGGGACCACCAGGTCATCTAGTGCAACCCCCAGCACAATGCAGGAATTTCACAACTACCTCCCCCCACAAAAAAAAACCACACAAGGTTGGAAGAGACCACAAGGGCCTTTAAAATGCCTATTCACGGTCCCGATGCAAAAGGAAAAATTCCACCCCCCCACACACTCGTCTGCTCCTTTGCTCCTTCATTGGCACTGGCAATGGTCGTTTTCATAGCTAAGCCGCCATTTGTTATTTTTCTTGGTTCCTTCAGTAAATGCTTCAGTGCGGGGGCGGAGCAAACACCAAAGGTCGGGTTAAAGGGGCTCTTAAGAAATGTGAAACAGGTATGCGCCGGCTTCGCAGTCACTTCCTGAATGATGGTTCAGCGTGAAAAACTCAAAAAAATATGCGGGGAACTTCAGCCTGGAACACTCTGTTAATTACCAAGCATAAATAGCCTTAAAGTATTGGTGTCCTCATCTAGAGACTTGGCCAGCACCAGTGAGAGCTAGTTTTGAAGTTCAGGATAGAGTTTGGATGCCGAGTGTCGGAATGAACACAGAGGTAAAACACTGCTAGAGTAACATGTGCTTCTTGGTTTCCAATTCGATTTGGGGAATCCATTGATAACCCTGCTGGGCAGATTCAATCTTGCTTCTATCAACAAAAAAGGTAGATTGCTATGGTGGGTGGGACCACCCATGACTGCAGGTTTTGTTTTGGTTGACCTTAATAGGAAGGTATGGCATGGATTATTATTTTTTTATTATTTTGTGTGGACCAATTCAACAGGTTACAATTTTTTTTAAAGGACTAATGGTTATAATTGTTCTTGTTCCATCTATCTTTCAAACCAGCTGGAATGCACGGTTACCTCAAGATAGAAGAATGTGGAAATTCAGATATATTAACAAAGAAATTATCCTATAAAGAACTGCGAATGATTAAAGATTGGGAATATTTCATTGCTGCAGAAGAAGTCATCTGGGATTATGCTCCACAAATTCCTGAGAGTATCGATAGGTAACTTGGTGGAAGTGTGAAGTGTTTTGTAAGCTGAGGGTGTAGTGAGCCTGGTGCCCATGGATTGTTGCAACCTAAATGTAAGAGCCCTGTGGCGCAGAGTGGTAAGCTGCAGTATTGCAGTCCAAGCTCTGCTCATGACCTGAGTTCGATCCCAATGGAAGTTGGTTTCAGGTAGCCAGCTCAAGGTTGATTCAGCCTTCCATCCTTCCGAGGTCGGTAAAATGAGTACCCAGCTTGCTGGGGGTTAAGGGAAGATGACTGGGGAAGGCACTGGCAAACCACCCCGCAAACAAATCTGCCTAGTAAACGTTGGGATGTGACGTCACCCCATGGGTCAGGAATGACCCGGTGCTTGCACAGGGGACCTTTACCTTTTTAAATGCCCAGAGGTTGGTGAGGTGGATTGAGAAGGTATTAGATTAGTGGCATATCTTTGGCAAACTTTGTAAATCAGCATTGTTTATTATTGTGAATTAGCCTCCTGCTCTTCAATTCCTCTCTCTTCTAACAAGAATCTCAGTTTCTATATAAATTAGTCAGGCATGATTCACATGTAGCAAACCATAGTTTATCATTACAGGGATGCACCTTGGAAATCCTTGGGCTTGCGCATTCCTCCCTGCTCCTCCCCTTGCATGAGGCTTGGACATTAATACTTTACAATTCCATAGTGAACTGTAGTTTGTTATTACAGCTAGACTAAAAACGGTGGTTTTGTTCTCCAAACCAGAATTAAAACATGGCCTGGAATCTTGGCTTGAAGGCAAGAGGACAAACTACAGTTGGTTTTGCAATTTAGACAAAACGACAGACTATGATTTGCTTTAGTAATGACTACCTTCCAAGCTGTGTGAACATGGAGGGGGAAGAAGGAAGCAGAGACAGGGAGGAGGAAGTGCTTGAGCCTGAAGATTGTGAAGATTCATTCCTGTAACAAACTGTGAATTGTGTGTCCTCTTCATGACAGGATCAAAGAGGAACAGAAGGGCAGGCTATGTCGCATGCCTGGTGGAACTACATTAAAAAAAATTCTGAAGTGACATTTGTCCAAAGCACCAAAGTGGTAGTTTTCTTTTCCTAGGAACTCTCCATCACCTTTGTACATCTGATTCACTTTTGTTCATATGTACCCCTGAACAGTCTCTGTGTATCCCCCAGCTTCTTGTTGCAGTGTTTTAATATTTCTGGAACCCAGCAGGAGCGGGGAGCAGTTGTGGAGAGTAGTATACACGATTTCAACATTTCAGCTTCCAAAGATGTCTTTTCATTTTTTTTTTTAAAGTTGGGCTTATTAAATATGTTTGTGTGCAATGTTTTGTTTCTCCCTCAGTCCCCACCCAACAGCAAGAGTCATTTGTAGCACCATCCTAAGTAGAGTTACACCCTTCTAAGGCCGACTTCAATTGACTTAGAAGGGTGTTGGCTAAGTGGTTATGCAACAGAGCTGCACAAACTGATCAAAGAGTAGAGAAAGCTATATTCAGGAATTAACATACTTGATAGTGAAGCGTACAGATAGAGACCAATTCCTAGCTACATCACTAGCTGAGAGAGAGAGTTGTGGAACTTCTGAGAAGAAACAGGATATTGCTCTAAGAGTAGCAATCTGGAGAAAGACAAGGAATGATACTTAGCAGGAAAGAAGGTGCTACTCTTACTATCCTATCTAACTGGACTTTCCTCTTGCTGGCCTATGAATGGTTCATCTTTTCTTCTTTTTGTACACCAGATATTGCTTACTCTGACACCCCATCTCAAGGTCTATGTACAAAGTCCACAAGATTCATCTTCTTCCATAGACTTTCAGACTTTTTTTGAGAAAGTGGCTTGGTGAGGGTATTGTCAGTCATGTCTTCTGTAGGACAGTATTGTAGCTCAGCAAGCCTTTCTTCTTGCATGTATTTTACTATGTAATGTTTCATATCTATGTGCTTTGTTCTTGAATTGATCTCCTTCTGTGCAAGGTTTATATGCCCATGGTTGTCTTCAAAGAGTTGTACTGGTTTGGGTTTGTCTCTGTCAAAGTCTTGCATCAGTTGCACTATCTACTTAAGTTGTCTGCATATCCTGATCTGGAATTTGCTTTCCTGCAGCTCTCAGTTGTTGAGCTACATTCAGCATCTCATCCCAGTGATTTCTTAAGTTATTCTTCTTTCATGCTTAAACCGTACAAGTGTCTTTGAAGACACATCTGATACTTTAAGGAAAATTTGACATGTAGTCTTTGTAATTCTTCCCACACCTCTTTGGCTGTTTGCATATTAATGACCCTTAATAGCTGATGATGTATTAGATCCAACACCATGGCTGATCTTGCCTTACCGTTTGCAGGGTGCCGAACTGCTTGGCTCTCAGCTCCATTGGCTGGCAGTCTGGTCTAAGTAAACATCCCACAGGTCTCTCACAATTTAAATGGGCGTTCATTCTTTCTGTCCAAATTTGATTATTGTTCTCCGGGAGCCTATCTATCCAATAGCCATGCTGTGCACCATAGGAGGTTGCCATCTTTGATCTTTTGTCTCATCTCGCTGGCGCTTTAAGAGCCTCTGGCGATTTTCTACCTTTAATCAGATGCGTATAACCTAGGCCCGCAGAACCCTGTTGGCAGAATGATTATGCAAGAGAGCTGCACAAAGTGATCAAAGCGTAGAGAAAGCTTTATTCGAGAATTAACATACTTGATAATGAAGACCAGAGATAGAGACAGGTTCCTAGCTACATCACTAGCTGCGAGAGACAGAGTGAGAGGAAGAGAGATGTGAGTTGAAGCAGGATATTGCTGTAAGAGTAGCAGTCTAGAGACAGACAAGGAATGACACTTATCAGGAAAGAAAGTGCTGATCTCACTATCCTAACTGGCTTTCCTCTTGCTTCCCCCTGCATGGTTCTTCTTTTCTTTTTGTACACTAGACATTGTTTACTCCAACAGGGTATAGCTCTGCTTAGGATGGAGCTGCTGGTGTAGGAGAACCTCATGTAGGATTACTTTTGTGGCATTGCACCATTATTGGCTAATGCAGAATATGTCATCCATTTGTAGAAACTGGCATCTTCATATGGATAAGCTGTGCAGAATATTCAGAATCCTGATGCAGTCTGCTGGGACAGTCAGAGACTATATCCTGCGACTTGATCACTCATACAGAATAACTTTATATTTGCTTTGTATATATCCCCACGGAAGAAGAAGAAGAGTTGTTCTTTATACCCCGATTTTCTGTACCTTTACGAAGTCTCAAACTGGCTTACAATCACCTTCCCTTCCCTACAACAGACACCTTGTGAGGCAGGTGGTGCTGAGAGAGTTCGGAGAGAACTGTGACTAGCCCAAGGTCACCCAGCTGGCTTCATGTGAAGGAGTGGGAAAATCAACCTAGTTCACCAGTGTCCACCGCTCATGTGGAGGAGTGGGGAATCAAACACAGTTCTCCAGATTAGAGTCCACCACTCTTAACCACTACACCATGCTGGCTCATGCACACCCCTTTGCCGAGTTACTATAATGCACATAATCATATGTATTACGTAGATTTGTCAAAAGAGACCTTTTATATACAGGCTTATATCTCTACTGAAGAGACTTTACTGATGCCCCCCTCCCCTTTCCCCGTGTTTCAAGACAATATAGAACTCAGTATCTGGACAATTTTTCAAATCTCATTGGGAAGAAGTACAAAAAGGCCGTTTTCAGACAGTATAAAGATGCCAACTTCAGCAAACATACAGAAAGTACCTGGCCAAAGGACCGTGGGATTTTGGGCCCTGTTGTCAGAGCAGAGGTTCGAGACACAATCCGTGTAAGTACTGAGCACCAGGTTTGCTTTGAAATCCTATTTTATTGACTGCACTAATTCATTGAATTTGTTGTCCTAGTGACTAAAAATTGGTCATTATCCCTGATTTTGCTATGCAGCTTCCTATCTTGGTAGCTCTGTGAACATAACTTTCCTGTTCATCTGTGCATTTCTGTAACCAAATATTTAGGCATTCTATAGGCGCTGTTTTTTACGTAAAGATGGGACTGATCTGAAGCTTATTTAAGGTTGAGGTTGTATTTAATTGGCAAGCAGATTTGAATTGGGTAAACGGGGGGCTTTGTGTGAGCATATATGACCGCTCACTGGCCTCCATTTTTGTTAATTTGATACCAGTAATAAGTACCAAGCTGCAGTACTGCAGTCAAAAGCTCTGCTAATAACCTGAGTTCAATCTTGACGGAAGTCAGTTTCAGGTAGCCGGCTCAAGGGTGACTCAGCCTTCCATCCTTCTGAAGTCGGTAAAATGAATACCCAGCTTGCTGGGGGGGGTAAAGTGTAGATGACTGGGGAAGGCAATGGCAAACCACCCCGTAAACATAGTCTGCCTAGTAAACGTCAGGATGTGACATCACCCCATGGGTCAGTAATGTCCCGGTGCTTGCACAGGGGACTACCTTTACCTTTTTAATAAGTACCAAGAGCCAAAGCAGTAGACATCCCGTACTGCTTTAGTCACTGTGCTTATCTCATACATTTGAGCCTTGCATAGAAATGTCACAGACTGTACCTCTTGCATTTCACTGCCTTTTGACCCCTAGTGTTTCTTTTTCTTCTCTGCCAACATCTGTTTGCCAACTGAGGACAGACATCATACATCTGATGGGCTCTAGACCAGAAAAGCTCACACCACAGTCATCTGCTAGTCTTCAAGGTGTCACAGATACCTATTTGTTTTTAAATAACAAGAGCTCCATCCTCTGGAATCTAAGGGAATAACACCCAAGAGCAATGATACATTCTTTCAGATACAAGGACCAATGTCGAGCTTTTCCTTGAGCATTTGTCTGCAGGGCTTTAAACAGAACTATAGCCCAACCCAGCTCTAAACTCTTATGTCAAGAAATAGCACTGTTGCCATACTGAACTCATCTTTCCCCCCACCTGCATTTTGAAACAGATTGTATTCAAAAATATGGCCAGTCGACCTTACAGCATTTATGTGCATGGAGTAACACTTTCAAAAGAGGCAGAAGGAGCTGTCTATCCTTCAGACTCCAAAGGTCAGTAATTTCATTGTTTGGCCTAGATGCCTCCCCACCTTTTTCACTGTAGAATATTTGTATGTACTGCTGTGGCAGTCCCACCCAGAGGTCCCACTAGTCTCAAAAAATGTCTCTCTTTTCAAGGGTGTATAAAATAACTGTAAAGTAAGTTAATAGATATCAAAGCAGAAGGAGGCAATTAAGGAAGCAATATAGCCCAAGGAGAGAGATCTCTGACTCCACGACTCGCTTGTGGTGTCAGAAGTCATGAAGGATTCTGTGACTTTGAGCGAGTTCACATATTATTACAGAAAAGGAGATGCATTAAAGACTGCAGCCAAGAAATCAGAAGGAGATTGAGACTGGGAAGGGCAGCCATGAAGGAGCTAGAAAAGATTCTTAAGTGTAAGGTTGTGTCACTGGCAACCAAGATCAGGTTAATTCATGCCAAAGTATTCCCTATTACTATGTTCAGTTTCAGTCACCTTTATTGGCATGATCCCTATTACCATGTATGGGTGTGAGAGCTGGACAATGAAGAAAGCTGATAGGAAGAAAGTAGATTCCTTTGAAATGTGGTGTTGGAGGAGAGTGTTACAGATACCGTGGACTGCCAAAAAAACAAACAATTCAGTGGGTTATAGATCAAATCAAGCCTGAACTGACCCTAGAAGCTAAAATGACTAAACTGAGGCTATCGTACTTTGGTCACCTTATGAGAAGACAAGAGTCACTGGAAAAGACCATCATGATAGGAACAGTTGAGGGCAGCAGGAAAAGAGGAAGACCCAACAAGAGATGGATTGACATAAAGGAAGTCAGGGCCTTCAATTTGCAAGTTCTGAGCAAGGCTGTTAAGGATAAGATGTTTTGGAGGACATTGATTCATAGGGTCACCGTGAGTCAGAAGTGACTTGACGGCAGTTAACACACACACACATTAAAGCTGAGTAGAAGGAAAGAGTAGAAAAATCTGCAGTCGAACAAGATTTGCGGGGAGTGATATCACTATACTGACTGTCTTTCATTTGCTTATGTTCTTATTTCCCTTATTGTTTATGTCAGAGAACAGCACACAGGGTAAAATTGTCCAACCAGGAGAAACCTATACATATAAGTGGACTGTACTTGAGACGGATGGACCCACGGAAGAGGATTCTCAGTGTGTCACCAGATTATATCATAGTGCTGTGGATGTGACAAGGGATATCGCCTCTGGACTGATTGGACCCCTTCTGATCTGTAAAGGCAGGGCGCTTAACCAGAAGGGAGTACAGGTACAGTCAAGTATCGCAAGGTCTGAAACAATGAGACAGAGATCCCTGGAATTTAGTCATTGATCTGTTCCTTCTCTGGCTGGAGACAGCAATAGGTGTTAAGTTTGTAGATGGTATGACAGAGGAATCACTGCCCATGGAGACCACCCTAATTTCTTTGGTTCCATGACTCTCTATAGTCAAAGTGGCTCTGTAGGTGTTTGAAATACAACTGGTCATTACCCCCATGAGAGCTTATGCTACAATAAATTGGTTAGCCTTTAGGTGCCATGAACCTTTTGGTTTTTTGCTGCATCAGATCAACGTAGTTACCTGGCTGGAATTAGAAAAGGGATTTTATCACTTCAAGCTTATTGCCATGAACACAAGAACTGGTGCAGTGTAACTTTTGTCCTACTGAGCCAAAACCACAGATTTGTGTACCATTCTGTCTTCTGCTTGAATCAACGTCACTGAAATCCAAGATGGATAGCAATGCTATGACTTTCGAACCGGGGGAGGAGGGAATCTAGTGTAGCAGTGATTCAGCACTACAAGAGAGAACAGTGGCCCGTGGACTCTAGTCATGAGTAAGTGGCTTTCTGGGCAGCCCAGCTCTGTGGATGATGAATTTCCAGCTTCTTTATGGCTATGCAGTGAGTCACAGAGTGAGAACAGATAGTGGCCACATGAAGCTGCCTTATACTGAATCAGACCCTTGGTCCATCAAAGTCAGTATTGTCTACTCAGACAGTCAGCCGCTCTCCAGGGTCTCAGGCAGAGGCCTTTCACATCACCTACTTGCCTAGTCCCTTTAACTGGAGATGACAGGGATTGAAACTGGGACCTTCTGCATGCCAAGCAGATGCTCTACCATTGAGCCACAGCCTTAATGCTACTCCTTGCAAGTGGTTTAAAATCTTCACTCCACCCAGGGGTATCTTTGGATACCTTCTGCCCATCTTTGGGATTCTTTAATGATCAGTCAAGATGAAGTGAAGAGTTCTTCATGCTATCACCAGCTAGAGCATATCTTGGTGTTTTCCAGAATAAGGCTGATGTGGAGCAGCATGCCGTCTTTGCAGTGTTTGATGAAAACAAAAGCTGGTATTTGGAGGACAATATCAAGCAGTACTGCAGCGACCCCTCCACTGTGAAAAGAGATGATCCCAAATTCTACAAGTCTAATGTTATGCACAGTGAGTAGATACCTGAACTAATGTGTCACTAAGCTTATGAGAACCCACACTGTTAATACTGTGTAAATTATTGCAATGTGTTCTTTAAAAAACAACAACCAGATAGTATATTGTAGAAAAGAACAAGAGTCCAGTAGCACCTTAAAGACTAACAAAATTTCTGGCAGGTTATGAACGTTTGTGAGTCACAGCTCACTTCTTCAGATCACTTCTGTGACTCACGAAAGCTCATACACCCTGCCAGACATTTTGTTAGTCTTTAAGGTGCTACTGGACTCTTGCTCTTTTCTATTGCTACAGACTAGCACGACTACCCATTGCAATCTATCTCCAGATAGTATATTGTTTTCCTATTGGTAAGCTTGATGTCTACACTTTAGACCAGCTTCAAAACCACGGTATAAGTTGATCAGAATTGAGTAGGTAGACTGAACGGGTGGGATGCAAGGCTGCTTCAGCCTGCCTGTGAGAGAAATCTTTCGAACCCATCAGAGAGAAAGGTTTAATATAACATACCACACCCTCATTAGCACATTATCTTGATACTTACAGGACAATGATTAGCACATTAGCTTTGATACTTTTTGCAGGACAATGATTCAGCTCAAACCCAACCCCTTTCTGACTATATATTACTCTTCCTACACACTTTCACTGAGAGATACTGTCCTTCAGTGTTACTCCTCTGAAGATGCCTGCCACAGCTGCTGGCGAAACGTCAGGAAAGAAAATACCAAGACCACAGTCACACAGCCAGGATAACCTACAAGAAACAATGAACTCTGACCATGAAAGCCTTCAACAATATTTTTAATATAACCCTGTCTTTCATGCACTGGTATACTACGTGCAGGATGCTTTATATACAGGGAAGTCTCCTGCAAAACCTATAGAATAGATTTTCCATCTCTGTGTGAATTTGAGTCAATGTCATCCTTTTCGTAGTGTAAACAAAGTCAATGTGGGACATGCTGGTGATGAATTAAAGATACTTTTAACTACAGCTTCTCTCTCTCCCCCCCCCCCCACTTTTCAGCTCTCAATGGCTACGCATCTGATAGAACAAATATCTTGGGATTTTGCCAGGATGTCATTGTCGAATGGCATCTCTCCAGTGTAGGCACCCAAGATCAGATAGTGTCTGTACATCTTTCGGGTCACACTTTTTTGAACAAAGGAAAACATCAAGATATATTAAATCTTTTTCCTATGAGTGGTGAATCTGCAACTGTGACTATGAACAATGTTGGTAAGTGACAAGACTGTGCTGCTCACTGTTTGCCCACAGCTGTGTGTTGAGTCAACCTTCAAGATACTATGTTAATTCAAGATAGGTTCTGATGACTAGTCTCTCCCTGTTACTAGAGCAGAACGTAGTAGTAGGTTGGCCAAGCTATTTTCTTCTCCATAGAAATAAAGGTGAAGTCTTGGATTTTGAGTATGGCAATTAGAACAAATTTTGAGTATGGCAATTAGAATTAGTATGGCTGATTTTGTATGGCTGATGTTGTCTGATGAGAGATTCACTTCCACTTTGCACCTCAAGTAATGCTTTTCATCCATATATGTAAACAACAGTAATCCAGGTTTTTGTACAGCTGCAGTGATTTTGAACTACAGATGAGTCTGATGCTCATTAGTATTTTTTTAAAAACCTGTTGCATTCTTATGCTGTGTGCGTCAGATCTTGTGAGGCAGCTCTGTGTCCACTCCTTTGAAAACCAATTTAACTGAAACACGTTTAGGATCGTGATTTTTGGCCAGATGAAACGTTTGCCTGATCTTCATGGCATCTGTGACATTAGTTTACTATGTGAATTGTCCAAATCACACAGGACATTTCCATGCTAGCTCTAACCACCACCCAAAACAGGATCTACTCATGTGCAGATTCTCTACACATGACGGCCCCAGACCAGCAGCCATGATAATCTCCAGAAATTCCATTGAAATGTGAGGTGAGCCTGGAGAGGTTGACTTGCGCATAGTTCTCCACCCAGCTGCGTATCCCATCCATCTCTCCGGCTTCTAGCTCCAAGGCTGTCAATGGACAAAGCTGCCTTATGTTGAGCCAGGCCATCTAGCCCAGTGTCGAGATGCCGAGAAATTTGCTGCAGGTGAACATAACTTGCTCAGACCCACTCAATCACACGTGAGGCAAGCTCTTGACTGGATTGCTGCGATATCACCTTGTGAAATCTTATTACAATGATTGAGTCTCAGTTTTGCTGGTGGGCCTGCTGTCAGATGGAAAGGCAGCATATAAACGATTGAGAAATAAATCAGGGTGCAGCCTAATGGCAAGGGAACCTGCCCTGCAGGATATCCTGGTAAGGTGTGGGGCTGTAGCAGTCCTGATTTCTTATTCTTCTGAAAAGAAAGCTTCAAAGATTGCTCCCATGCTGCATACCTTCCTTCAGTGCACCAGGGCCTGTAGTGTGTTCTCTGATTCCTTTAACATATATTTTATTTCATCCGGCTCCGCAGGGACCTGGGAAGGGCCATAGTTCATGGGCAGAGAATGTGTTTTGGTTACAGAAGCTCCCAGCTCAATCCATGACTTGTTCCCAGCACAATCCACTTGTCCAAAGAAGTCAGCCTTGCTACCTGAAGGCTGGGAACACTCTCTGCTTGAGGCTTGAGAGAGCTGCTGCCAGTCAGGCTAGACAGTACAGATCCAGTTATGCTCAAATACCCAGTGTTTTGGCTCCTGTCCTGTTTGCCAGTCCCATGTAGGGAGCAGATCGATTCAGCAAGCTGTTTGGGTGTGTTTGAATGAATGATGATGGGGAATGATGATGTTATGAAACGTGCTCTTCTCTGGCGTCTTCCTCTAAATGCTACTTTTTAAACGTTCCACAGTGGTTGTGTGGGAAATAGACCCCACTCCAGGTATCCACTTTCTAGCAGCCAGGGTCAGGTAGCGACAGATGATTTTGTCTTGAGAGAGAGAGAGACTTTTCTTCACCCAGGCAGATTGAGAGTCTATGACTTCTGGTTCTTCCAGACAGCAATAGTGAACAGGGCCTTTGTCTACATATCCTAAATTGGGAGAGCCGCTGGGGCCCAGGACTTCTGGCGGGGCCCACTGCCACCAACTCCCTCTGCCTGCACACACCCCCTGCTGCTTGAACACACATTCTTCCCCTGCCTGCTTACTAGTGCTCTGTCACCCACACTCCAAGCTCCATGTGCTGCTCTGTGCTGCCAGAGAAGTGTATGTGGGTGGTCACAGCTGTGGCACAGCTGGCAGCTGTGGTGGCAGCAGTCTCAGGTGCACCCACCACTCAGCACCACCAGGGAAAGGATTTGCAGGTGACTATGACCACAGGTGGTGGGAGAACTTGCAAGCAGACAGGGGAAGGACATACAGGCAGGTGGATGGCAAATAGGTGTGTGGGTGTATGGGGGGGCAGGGGCCCCCTAATCCTGGCCCTGGTGTTGAGTGATAAAGACACTGCAGGATGATGGTGATGTAAACTGTTGTCTTTCTCCCACCCAAATCCTTTAATGGAAGGCTTTTCCTTTAGCTACACTATTCATAAGCTCTGCTAGGTTTGCAATAATATAATGAGATATAATTTTACATCAGTCCTTGCCACCACTACTGCAAGCCACAAAATTCATATTTTTGGTGCCAGACAAAGTCAAACCGTGTGTATATAAGAAAGATATAATGTGTGTTGTTTTGCAGGAACCTGGCTTCTGTCCTCCTGGGGTTCCCGCGAAATGAGCAATGGCATGAGATTGAGGTTTAGGGATGCCAAATGTGAAAGTGATTACACAGAAGACGATGCATTTTATGATGTCTTTGTGCCCCCTGAGATGCTTCCCACACCTGCCGTAGCAACAAGACCGAAAGAAGAAAGAGGCACCATAGCAGAAGACGATGATTACCAAGAAAACTTAGCCACACTTTATGGATTACAAGATGATGAGTATGGGGAAAAGGCAGAGGATGAGAAGGAAGAGGATTACCAAGAAGAATTAGCTTCATTGCTGGGACTTCGAACGTTTAACGGTTCAGCTGCTGTGGAAGAGGAGTATAATCTTACTGCTCTCGCAATGAAAGATGCTTACGGCACCAGTTCTGTGGGGGACTATGACGTACCTGTAACCTTAGATCTGGTGATTACAAATAATAGTGATACTTCACATGATAATGAAATGCTGGAAACTCAAAGTACCACTTCTTACCCCACTGCTGTTCTGTCAAGTCATCCGAATTACTCCTCTTTAACTGCAGAGGCTGTGTTTTCAGATATCATGACAGCAGTTAGCATGTTATCATCTGGAGAAGGCCGAAGCGGTGCTGGAGGGAACGTTACTGCGATCTCAATTTGTTATACCCAAACAAATGGGGCGGAGCCCCTGAGAACTGATGGTGAAGCGCAGAGCAAAGATCCAGCAGAATTATTCGCCGACAAAGAGAATAGCACCATGGTCATATTTTCACAACCCTCTTCAGAGAAGGAAGAAGGCAATGCAGATGGAGAAGACACCTTGGACGGAGAGACAGGGAAAGGAGGTGTGTCAGAGGCAACGTTTTTTGCTGTTAAACAGATGCGTGCTCTGCTCTTTTATGTACAGCAAAAGAGAAATCTCTCTGCTTTGGGCAACACAACTTCAGGTATGACCTTTTTCCCCATCCCTAGAGCAGAAAACACCTCCACCTTAGATAATTCAAAATTTAATTTAAAAACTGATTACATTTCAGATGATTATGAAGAGGATGAGTTTTCTACCCTTTCAACTAATTTAACTTTGGCTGTGGGAGAGGCAGCCGAAAGTGATTATTTTGAACCACTCCCTGTTTCTGAATTAGTGTTGTCAAAAGTTCAGCAAAACGGCAACTCAACTTTGGTTGATGTTTTAGGCCGCTTAGTTCCTACTCTCATTCCACAGGCAGTCAAAGAAAGACCAAAAGTTTCACCTCTCAAAGGACAGAAGTGTCCCTCTAAAAGGACAAATAATGAATGGAATTTTGTCTCTGAGAAAGAGAATTATGAGACAGGAACAGACCTCACTAAGATGGTTGATGACAAGTTTCAGAACAGCTCCAGAAATGCCACACTAGATCCCGAAAATACCATAGTCCCTAGTAAAAAAAAGCAGGAGATGTATAAAGGAGATTCCCAACCTGAACTTGGCCAACAGGAAGCGAGCAGCAAACACGGAGCCCTGACTGAGAAGGAAAATGAAAACTGTACTGTGAGGACATCTAGTACTTTCCTGAAGGCCCGACGAAAAAAGAAAAAGCAACATCAACGTCCCTCAATGACTCCAAGAGGTTTCAAGCCTCCAGTGTCGTCTAAAGTATTCAATGATACCCAAGCCTTCCATAAAGCCAACCATGCTGCGCTACAGAATGAGGCCAATTACACTCTGACACTAAGACAGTTTAAACCTACTGTCAGGATAGGCCTTCCCAATGAAAATGGGGACTATGATGAGATTGACCCAATATACACAGCCAGTGACGAGAGTTCCAGCGAGTCATCGGAATATGACACAGTACACTATGACGACCCCTATACAACAGATTCCCGACTTAACTTTAGTTCAGTGCGCAACCCTGAGGACATAGCTGGGCACTATCTACGTGCTGTTGGTGATGGGTTCAAGAGGACATACTACATTGCTGCTGTAGAAGATGTGTGGGACTACGCAGCGTTTAGAAAAAGGTTCGATTGATTCCCCCCCCCCTTTTACCACTGCCTGATTCCACATCACCGCCTTAACTACTGCAATCTGATAATCCTCGTTCATGTGATATTAATTAACATTCAATGCTATTGAGTTTTGAGCTAGGTAGAAAGGAGGAATAAGTCAGATAAATCGATTGATAGAGAATATGCAATCACTCTTGGATATACTGCAATTGGTCTGGGATTTTCAGGCACTTTGGGAACCAGGTATGCAAGGCTCTTTCAAACTGAGAAAGTGCATCTGGACAATAATGAATCAAGATTTGAATCAAATCATGTCCATTCTTTATTACAGTTAATATAATTAATCTGACTGATAATTTCTGTTTTTAAAACAATTGGAAATGTTTGGAATGGATCATTATTCTTGTGCCTTGCTGTCTGGTTAGTTTCCCAGACTTCAGGAGGGTCAGGGAGGTGGCTGGCTGGTTGACCAACCAGAAGAGTTTGCTGGAGGTTCCCACCTAAAAGATTTCTGCCAATATGACAAATGCCATGCTCAGTTGGGGCAGAACAATTGGCCACTGGCAGGGATTGCGGGGGGGGGGGGGTTGGGTTGCCAGCTCCAGGTTGGGAAGCTCCTGGAGATTTGGGGGTGGAGTCTGGGAAAGAGAGGGCCACCAGTGGGGTACAATGCCATCGAGTACACCCTCCAAAGCACCCATTTTCTCCAGGGGAACTGATCTCTGTAGTCTGGAGATGAGCTGTAATGCCAGGGGATCCCTAGGTCCCACCTCGAGGCTGGCATCCCTAAACCACTGGTGACCCTTCTGGTAACCCCTTATTCTTGTGCAAGTGGAATATGGGCTCCTAGAGGTTGTTCTTGTTCATGAGAACGAAGGGACAAAGTTTGACCAATTCATTCTGTAGGATCCACACACATTTTGTTCATGTCATATCATATGATATTTTGTTCAGGAGGATCCTCTGACCTTGGGAAAGAACTTTGGGGGAGGGGCACAGGAGGCTGCTTGGCAAAAAGGAAAGGAGGAAAATCATCTTCAATTTGTGGAAGGCTGGACATTTTTATAAACATTTGAAATTTCTTAGCTAAAGTATTTACTTCTTCTGAGTGCATCGTTGACTTTGGGCAGGATTCAAAGAACGGTGTAATTACTTTTCTATGGCTAACTTATCATTTGTGCTTGTATTTTTAAAGAACAGCACTGCGTGCTACATTACAAGCTGCTTTTCAAACTTTTGAGGTTTGTGATATATTATGGAGGCATGTTGTTTAGGAGGAAAAGTCAGACTTTATAAAGAGCTGAACTAAAGCTCTCCGGCACATACAAAACAGCTCACTGAATTCTGTCCAATAAACCTAATGAAATTTGTGAACTAAATGTTAGAGTTGATGCATGTCACTTATGCTTTGCTCCTGGCGTGACTTCATAATTTCCCAGACCAAATCTCCAGGGAATTGCTTACTATACACTTTAGCCATAAGAAAATAATTGTTTGGTTTGGTTGTTTATTAATGCTCCATGTCCTCAGCACAGCGAAAAGTGGCTCAGCTGGCGC
The DNA here is from genome assembly GCF_029931775.1 of Euleptes europaea. NCBI lineage: Eukaryota > Metazoa > Chordata > Lepidosauria > Squamata > Sphaerodactylidae > Euleptes > Euleptes europaea. The sequence goes on from NC_079323.1 coordinate 32,299,260, forward strand.
AGTGTACAAAAAGGTGGTTTTCCGAGGTTATCAAGACAGTGCTTTCAGAACGCCTGTGGTTAGAAGGGAGTATGAAGATCACCTGGGCATCCTTGGTCCCATAATTAGAGCTGAAGTAGGTGACGTCATCCTGGTAAGTCCATTTTACTTTTGGGTAAGGGGGGAAGTTAATAAAGGGTAAATTGTGTCATCTGGGAAAGGATGGATTTCCTTGTAGCTTGTGCATGAAGCATCACCAAAACATTTTGTATCTTGTGGTTAAATTCTAGAATGGAAATGTATATATATGGTACAATAACAAAATTATATCAGAAGCCTGAATTACTTTGAATCCAACTGGAAATCACATGAATATGCTTTTAGGGGGTCGGATCCAAAAAAACCTGTGAGTGGAAGGAATACAGTCGCTAGAAAGTGCAAGAATTTGTGCGGTGCCATAGTAGGTTCCATAGCAGTTCTTTTGCTTCTGCAAGATACCGTGCAAATGAAAACACAATCTGAGATCTAGCAGCCCCAGAATAAGTTGTTACAATTATAATCTGATGTTGACAGATTAATCTATTTGCTATCAGATAAGGACCCATATATTTCCCAAAGAATGGCACTGTATGGCCTGGCAGCCAAGAAAATCAGGGCGAAGCACATAATGAAAGGTGGTAAAGCTGGATAGAGCCGAAAGGGCTATTTTAATTTTTAATTTTGTATTCTTTTAATGATCCTGGTTTTGTATATTTTAACCTGTTGCTTTACAGTTTTAGATTGTAATGGCCTATGGCCTTATACAATAAACTTGGCTTGACTACTGAGATCTAGATTCACTTATATTACACAATGGTGTAGTGTAAAACTAGTTCCTTGAACATAAATGTATTTATTTATTTATTTACTTCATTTATACTCCATTTTTCTCCCCAGTGGGGACCCCAAGTGGCTCCTCTTGTCCATTTTACCCTCACAACAACCTTGTGAGGTAGGTTAAGATGACAGTGTTAACAAGGTAACCCAGGAAGCTCCTATGGCAGAATGGAGATTTGAACCTTGTTCTCAGAGATCCTAGTCTGACACTCCAACCACAACACCACACTGCAGAAGGGTGCCTCTGATCCACCCAGCACAATGATTCAGGATCTACTAGTGGTGTAGATGACTTAGAAGAACATTGAACAGGGCAGGAAGGAAGGGAAGAAGAAAAAGAGAGAACAGCTGTTGGAGTGGCTCAGCTAATCTGTAATCAAAGAGACCCATTTCTGAACTGTGGGGAAGAAGCAAGTTTCTTTTCTGTCTTGGTAGCCCATCTCTTGAATGTGTCAAATAGGGATGAATGAAATTTCTACTGACACCAATAGGATTATGGTACTATCCATAAGATTTAGGACTGAGGGGCACCTCACTAATTAATAGGAAATTACAAAAAGTAACAGGAAAAATTAACAGGAACTGTTAAGCAACTTGGGTGCTGTCAGAAAACAGGTAGGAACTACCATTGATTATTTTCTTTGGAACAGCAACTGTCTGAGAGGACATGACCTATGCTCAAGTCAATCTGTTCAGCCAGCTGGCTGTGCACATCCCACAATGTTTTTGTATGTTTTTGTATGTGTATTTTATCTTTGGTTTTAATTGTTTTAATGATGTGTGTGTTTTTGTTGCTTTTAATGGTTTTTAAGATGTGGTTTTATTATGTATGTTTTCAATCTGTTAGTTGCCTTGGTGGCCCTGATGAGTACGATTGCCAACCTCCAGGTACTAGCTGGAGGTCTCCTGCTATTACAATTGATCTCCAGCCCACAGAGATCAGTTCACCTGGAGAAAATGGCCACTTTGGAAATTGGGCTGTATGGCATTGAAGTCCCTCCCTTCCCCAAACCCTCCCCTCCTCAGGCTCTGCCCCAAAAATCTCCTGCCAGTGGCAAAGAGGGATCTGGCAACCCTACTGATGAGGAAAGAAAGGCGGGGTATAAACTTTGTAACTAAATACATTCTTCTCCTTCAGTTGCTGGGTCAACATTCCAAATGAGAAGGGACTCTTCTGTAGAAACCACCATCTAAACTGAACTATTGTGGGCTCAGGTCATAAGATCTGTACCCAGAGCAACGCCACAATTTTTAGAAGCAATTTTGGGAGGGGTGCTTCTTCATTGCTGATAATAACTGTCTCTTCAACTCTCTAGGTTCATTTCAAAAATCTGGCCTCCAGACCATATTCTCTTCATGCCCATGGACTTTCTTATGAGAAATCTTCTGAAGGCAGAAGCTATGATGATCAGTCTCCAGAATGGTTCAGGAAAGATGATGCCATCCAGCCGAATGGCACCTATACCTATGTCTGGCATGTAACCCAACAATCGGGTCCTACACAAGATGGGAAAGTTTGTAGGTCCTGGGTCTATTACTCTGCTGTAAACCCAGTAAGACAATCATGTAGATTGCTCAGAATAAGACAGTAAATGCTTTGTTCAACCTTGACCAAGTATTTCCTTTTCCTATTTAATACACAGTTTGCTTTGTCGATATAACTTGCATTTGAGATTCTCCTGTGTGTGATTCCTGTATTATAACTTTCATTAACTTTGTTCATGAATCTTTGCACCAAAATGAATCAAAATGAAATTGTTAAAAATAAATCACTTTTGAGACTAGCAATTTGTCTTCATTACAAACTAATTTGCAGGTCCGCTTTCCTATCAATAATGTTTTGTTTTGTTTTTGCAGGGAAAAGATATACACTCTGGCTTGATTGGGCCAATTTTGATCTGTAACAAAGGAATGCTTGACAACAAGCCGACAGATATGCGGGAATTTGTTCTGCTGTTTATGGTCTTTGATGAAAAAAAGAGCTGGTACTTCAATAAGCAGGCCAAGAAGACATGTGCAGATGGAACTGCTGATGCTGAAAGGTGTCACACATATCCTGGTATAGATGCATACCTTTGTCTTCTGTAACGGTGGCAAAAAAATAACTTAGCCTTTAACAGCAGAAAAAAGACATTGCAACATGTTAATATTTTGTGTACACAAACCACTTGCATGTGATTTTTGTGTGCCGTCACTTATGCTCCAAAATAACAGTAATTTTGCAAACGCAGATCCCCGTTTGCTCTCCTGTGTCATCACAACCACTCCCAATGTTAACTCATATCTTGCACCAACATCAAACTGGTTTGGTCATTTCTTACTTTATTTTTCTTGTTAGATTTTTAAGCATGTCTGTATTCACGAGCGGAGTGAATATAGACAGTGGTAAGCTGCAGTACTGCAGTAAAAAGCTCTGCTCATGACCTGAGTTCGATCCCGACGGGAGTCAGTTTCAGATAGCAGGTTCAAGGTTAGCAGCCTTCCATCCTTCCGAGGTCGGTAAAATGAGCACCCAGCTTGCTGGGGGTAAAGTGTAGGCGACTGGGGAAGGCAACGGCAAACCACCCCATAAACAAAGTCTGCCTAGTAAATGCCGGGATGTGATGTCACCCCATGAGTCAGGAATGACCCAGTGCTTGCACAGGGAACTACCTTTACCTTTACTCATGAATATAATACACTTTTTATTAAAACAAAAAAAAAGTTTTGTTTAAATTTATTCCATTTTAGGTTTACACAGTTTTAAACAATAAACATACATACCAATACATAGCAAGCAATGAAAAAACTGAATATCTAATATCAGTAGAAATATCTATAGTTTAAGGCACCGAGACAAAGAGGACAAGGGGAAAATACACAATGCTGATTCCTCCAATTCAAATGCGTATCCATCCTGAACGTGCTTACTTTTCATACCTTTAAGACACCTTTCATTACATTTGTAAGCATTACCATACCCCTTCAGTAATTCCTAACTAAGAAATTCCTTTCCCAAAGGTAAAAACTGTATTACTTTGGAATACATCAAGTAAAATCTGTCTTATAGGGGGAAATGTTTTAACATATATGAAAACAGTGGTTCTTGTAGGTTATCCGGGCTGTGTGACCGTGGTCTTGGTATTTTCTTTCCTGACGTTTCGCCAGCAGCTGTGGCAGGCATCTTCAGAGGAGTAACACTGAAGGTCTCTCCTTCAGTGTTACTCCTCTGAAGATGCCTGCCGCAGCTGCTGGCGAAATGTTAGGAAAGAAAATACCAAGACCACGGTCACCAGCCCGGATAACCTACAAGAACCACTGAACTCTGACCATGAAAGCCTTCGACAATATATATGAAAACAATTATGCAAGATGCTTTTCAACCCTATATTTGGTTAAAAAAATAGCAAGCTGTAAGTAGGATATAAACTGTGGGCTTCAGGAAGGGAAAGGATTCATATTAAGTTTAACGGAAAGCACTTTTCAGCCAGTTAATGGTTTTGAAATGCATCTTTAAAGGTTAATAATAATTCATTATGCAATGGCCGTCACAAATCAGGGAATGTGATGTCTATTTGGAAAGTACAAAATGCTAAAAATAGCAGAACAGTACAACAGTCAAGCCCAATTTTCACTCTGTTAATACTGTTTTTCACTAGAACAACTAATACTGTATAGAACTCAGTGCATGAAATTGGAGCTTACTGTTTTGGGATTTGGTCCAGGACATCATGCTTGAATCCTGCGTACCGCCAGCAGAAAGTTCTGGCAGAAGTCTGTTTCCCCTTTCCCCAGCAACCCCTTGCATGCATTGAAAAGGTGATGCTGAAAATTGGGGGACATACATGGACAAAAAGCCATACGACATGGGAGGCTGCAATGAGGAGGAGGAAGCAGTTTTCCCTGAACACACATAAAGTTGTTGGATCTTCAGTATATAGTCACAATATTTCTATTTATCTGCTTTCTGCTATGAAGATAATATTTTAATTAAAACACTGAGTTGCAAAAGTCAGTGCCTTCAAGTTTTCAGTGTTTACAGGCAATTGCAGTGATACACGTTTATCAAGATATATGATTGCCACAGGATGTACTATATTTACTTGTAATTTATTTTATTGTTGCTGAAATGTTTCCTTTCAGCTATTAATGGGCTCCAGTACCAACTGCCAGGTTTGCGGATGTATAAGGATGAGGTGGTTCACTGGCATCTGCTGAACACGGGAGGGCCAAAAGACATTCATGTTGTGCATTTTCACGGTCAGACATTCACAGAACAGGGAATGGAAGATCATCAGCTTGGAGTCTACCCACTTCTTCCTGGTAAATCCAATCGACGTATTGAAGTAAATGCTGTTGTATGGAAGGCTAGAATAAATTCAGTCAGTTCTAACTATATGAAACAGTATGAGCGGACTGTCAGCTTATTGCAACAACAGTGGGTTTTGCTTCCTTCACTAGCCCTCTCTGTTGCATTGGCAACCCGTCTTCTCTTTTCTGTTATCAAGTTTCTTCATCTGTGCATTATGGGAATGCCAATTATCCTTTTGTTGAAAGGCTGTGTTAATCTCAGACAACATAACTAGCATTATGTAATTTTGTTGATTAGGAATAAAGACCTTGTTTTTGTAATATTCACATGTACAAAAGCTCACACACACCCTAGAGAATATCAAAAGAATGAAACACCCTTCTTCGCGCTCCTCCCTCTCCCCTTTCACGCCCTCAACATTGTCTTCAACATTTCTTCTTTTAGATCGTAAGCTCTTAGCAGACAGGGACCTATCTGTTTTTTGCTTATGAAACTCTTAAAGTGCTATAAGAACATAAGAAAAGCTATGCTGAATAAGACCAAAGCCTATCAAGTCCAGCAGTTCATTCCCACAGTGGCCAACTAGGTGCTTCCAGGAAGCCCACAAGCAAGATGACTGCAGCAGCATTATCCTGCCTCAGATTTGGGGGAGGGGGGTGTCTCTTTTGTAGGCAATGACTAGACCCATGCCTGCTAGGCTTCTGCACTGTGGTCACATCATGAGTCCTTCAACCATATAAACAAATACTTTCTCCTTTCAAGGGTCATTCCGCACTGTTGAAATGAAGCCATCGAAAGCCGCTGTGTGGCTTTTGGACACAGAGGTTGGTGAATATCAGCAAGCTGGAATGCAGACTGCTTTTCTTATTGTCGATAAAGGTAACAGAGGTTAACACATAAATTTCATTGCACAGTTGAGAAACACTGAACTATCTCAAGGATATGTGAATTTCTGTTCTCCCCACTTTCCTAAACCCCCTAATTATGCACCCAGAATGAATGAGACAGCAGAGGGCAAGGAGGGACTAGCATGTTTTAGTTGGTAGTCTTTAGACCAGAGATTCAGTGATGGAAATTAAGAAGCTACACAATGAAGAGAAGTGCTTCCAAGAAACTGAGGATCTATTTGCATACAGCAGACTATAAGGATGTCACAATTGCAGGGCCAGCCTACTAATGGCTTTAAATGCACGGCAGTCTCTGACATTGGCCTCCTTCCTATTTCTCTTGGCAACGTTTTATTAAAGCAGATACAAGACATGACATTGTTGTCCTTAGTGTCCTACATAGGGTCCTTTGCAGGTGGCAGCCAATAAATAGATAACACTGAGTGCAGCGAGGTCATGTTGATATAATGTTTGTTATAAAAAAAATGGCAGTCAATGATATAGAATAACACATTGGCTTGGATTCTGCCTAGAATTTCCATGGACTCAAAGGGGATGGAGGTTCTTTCCCTCCTCCTATGGTAGACCTCTGATTACCCCCAAGATATCCCTGCCCCCTGGGAGCTGCACTGGGGCTGTCACAGGAGAGTGGAAATTGCCTCCTTTGAACTTGTGGAAATTCTAGGCCAGGAGTGTCAAACATAAGGCCCGTGGGTCAGATACGGCCCATTGAGAGCTTTTATCCAGCCTGCGAGCCAACTGAGGCAGCCACCCCCCCCCTTCACTCTCCATCTGGGCTGGTGAGGCATGGCCTGGCCAGACTAAGTGACATTTATGTCATATCTGGCCCTCGTAATAATTGTGTTTGACACCCCTGATGTAAGCTACTTTGGGTCCTCATTGGGGAGAAAAGCAATTTATGTTTCAAATGTATCTTGTGTACACGTCTTCCTGTAGGAACTGCACAGGTAAGGTTCTCCGTGGAGTTTTGTGTTCAAATGATTATTTGAGATACCCCCTCCTTTATTTCATAAAATAAGGAACAAGGTTCCCAAGCCCTAGAGATTTGGCTAGTAAAATGTCTGTGATCCTTCTCTACAGAATGCAAGTTACCCTTGGGTCTGGCAAGTGGCATTATACAAGATTCACAAATAAGTGCTTCTGATCACAAAAGTAAGTTGAATGTCACAACTACGGAATGTCAAATAGGATGTTGAATATGTCTACCTGTGTCTTTGATTTTCTTCTGGTTTTCATTGCTCTTCTGATTGTTGTTGCTTTCATAGTGCTTGCGACTGCTGTGAAATTGCTCTGAATGCCGTTTTCAATCTGCTGTTTGTTGTCATTTATAGCGTTGCTTTAGCTTTTGATTTTTGATGCTGCAAGCCAGCTCAAATGTTTTAAATGGAGAAGTAGGAAATAAATAGTTTCAATAAATCAATGTCCATGACACCACATGACAGTACTTAAGGAACACCTCTGCAGAGTTTATTCAGCATGGCTGAATATTTTCACTTCCAAGTTTTCACTGTGGTTGGCATAAATTGTCTTCCAGAATTCTAGAACTGACAAAGCAAAAGACATTAATTAGCAAACATACAGTGTGGCATAAAAAATTCAGCAGGGTATATATGTGAACACATCCTCAATTGCAATCAAGAATATTTTTTTATTCTTGCCATGGATTCAGAATGTCTATTTCTCGTGAAATGCCAATCAGTCAATTTCAAGTCCTTGATTTCCTCTAAAACAGAAGCAGGGATGTGAAAAGATCACAGCGTGTCTCTTTTCTTTTATTCTTACAACTGCCCTCCCTTCTTTTTGCCCCTACTTAGGTTACTGGGAACCAAAGTTGGCGAGATTAGACAATACGGGGAAATACAATGCTTGGAGCACCGAGAAGAAGGAAAATGGTTCCTGGATCCAGGTATGATTTGGGCTGTGTTTGCATTGCAGGCTATTCTAGATTTTCTATAGCATTGATTTGAGCAATTTACATTTTATTCACCTGGGGGCATACATAATGCACATTTTTATATCATAGGTACTAGCTGGGTTGAAGCCAAAGGGATAAATACACTCCTGGGCACACTGAAATAGTTTTAGTAGGGACAGAGTATTTATTTATTTTGTGCATTTTATATCACCACCTTCCCTCAAGGAGCTTAGAGTGGCACACATCATTCTCCCTTCCTCCAGCTCATCCTCACAACAACCCTGTGAGGTAGGAAAGGCTGAGAGAGAGAGTGACTGGCCCAAGGTCACCCAATGATCTTCTGTAGCAGCGTGGAGAATTGAACCTGGGTCTCCCAGGTGTCAACAAAAAAAGTTTGAGAGGGTAGCTGTGTTGGACTGCAGTCGAACAGCTAGATTTGAGTCCAGTAGCACCTTAGAGAACAAGATTTTCAGGGTATAAGCTTTCAAAAGTCAAAGCTCCCTTTGTCAGTGCGGTTACTCATGATCATGACAGATTAATTCCAACTGTAACAGATGCAGTAGATCAACTATTCACTCGTTAATACATTTTCAGGCTGCATAACTGTTACATGGTTGGATCCATATGCTACTCCAGTAATGTCTGAAGGACAGAATCAGTTGGAATGTCCAATGTTTATATCAGCATGGGCCATGTGAACATTACCTCATCTGGGCCTCTAGGGCCAGTGCAGTTTACAGCCCAAGGGATTGTGCAAACTCTGTGAAATGGGATCTTTGATGGTGGTTTGGGATGTTGAGGGATAGTGGTGGTGGTGGATGTATGAGAGGGGTAGGGCCTACACGAGATCTGACAAACCAAAGCGTACAGAGCCCGTCAGCCACATATGGTGGTCCACCACCACCGGCTCCTCAGTAAACTCCTGCCCGCTTGTGACTGAAAAACAGGGTGGCTGGGGTTGTGAAGGAACTGGCAGGCCACAGAACAAGGCTGATGGTGTTTGGGGTGGGATGTCACAAGCTGTGTGGAATGTGGGCACGAGGCAGAGCCCTGGCCGAGAGATGTCCTGTGATCTCTTCCAGCCCTAAGATTTTGCAATATGTTAGATAAAGATCTGCATCGTGATTATGGAGGCTTTCCCCCATCTTTTCATGCCCTGTGACTATGATACAAAGAACTATTTTTAAGATATTTCTGGGAGGTACCATCCTGCGTACGCGTTGACTTTTGCTCCTTCGAACAAGAATGAACGAGGAACCAGGAACATTTTGACGTAGCGAAGACTGGTGTGCTATTCTTAATAAATGGTTTGATTACTGTAATCACGGATAATTCTAACAAAGAAATTGACTACTGGGGTAGTCAGCTCTTAGGGCCAAACTGATAGGATGGAATCTACAAGTGTTTATTCACATCTCTGCTCATTCGTGTGTGTGTGTGAGTAAAGTGTCGTCCAGTTGCAGCCGACTTATGGTGACCCCTTATGGGGCTTTCAAGGCAGGAGAGTAACAGAGGTGGTTTGCCATTGCCTTCCTCTGCATAGCAACCCTGGTATTCCTTGGTGGTCTCCCATCCAAATACTTGTCAGACCTTGCTCTCTCAGTCTGTAGTAAAGGCTCTTGACCTGAGTTAGGCCAGCATTTGGCTGGATGTCAAGACCTTGGTTCTCATGCCTGTTAACACTATGTACAGTTTCGCCTGTCCGGTTTTCTCTGGCAGTGCAGATGCCAAGCTGCTGTTTAGTCTTTCCTCCTGGGAACTCCTTATCTCGGAGCTGCTTCGCCATTGTTTACTTCCAGAGCCTGCATTGCTTTTAATACATGTAACCTGCCAAGGATTCCTCATTACAAGCCTTACCTGTTGTAGACAGTTTCTTTTATCTGTCCTATTATTCCTAATAAAGTATTACTGCTTCAGAGCTGCCTGCCTGGACGAGTTTGCTTATGGGATGCTAGGGACAGACGCCTGAGCCTGACAATACTAACCAGGGCTGACTCTGCTTAGCTTCCCAGATCTGATGCGATCGGGCTAGCCTGGGCCATCCAGGTCAGGGTCTGCTCATTCATATGACATGTTAAATGGGAAAGACCCCTTTTTTACAGGACCGCATAGGGGTGAGACAAGCTCTGCCCCCTCCTTCACCTATGCTCCAGTTTCCCCCCTACTCTGGCTCCAATACTAGAAGTGAGCTGGGTTGTCAGAAAATTGCTTCAAACAATTAAGCTCAACAAAGTAAGGCAAGGATGAGGTTTAGCTCCCCTCATCTTTCCACTCCATTTTCAGTACGTAAAAGATTAGACTCTTCCACTCCACTTTACATATGAATGGCAGTTGTGCATAAATAGACACGGATCAGCACAGATCAAGTAACAGCAGTTTCTCAAGGATACCTGGGCTTGAGAGAATCGAACTGGAATAATATGGATCCATTATTATTATTATTATTATTTTTTGCTTTACAGGTAGACCTACAAAGGGAAGTTCTAATTACAGGGATTCAGACCCAGGGAGCCAAGGAGTTAACAAAACACTTGTATACAAAAGAATATTTTATTGCGTACAGCAAAAATGGGAGAAGGTGGATTGCCTTTAGAGGAAACAGTACAGGGGCACAAAAGGTCTGTATTCTTGCTGGATTTGAAGCGCATACTCCTCCTACTTTCCTCACCATCCCTTCAGCTTTCCCTGTTCGCCTTTCCTTCCTCCACTGCTGCCCCAATCAACTCTCCTTTACGCCCTCCCCTCCTGCCAGCTTCGGCTCTGCTTTTCCCCACCTCCACTTGCCACCACTGCTGCCAACTGACCTTCTTACCTGTTTGAGTGGTATAAGGTCCCTCGCGAGGCAGCACTTCTGGGTGTCAACCGGAAGTGATGTGCCGCGGTGTGTAGGCACGCATGCACATTTCCCCACTGACCCTCAGCTGGTTGGTGGGCAGGGGGATGGATTGGCAGGCGTTTGCCCACCACCACCACCAGTTACCTGGCAACCCTATAAATAGGTAACATAAATTCCAGTCCTCATCTGGCTAAAGGTTGTCGTTGTCATGGTAGGGGAGGGCCCATGGCTAAATGGTAGAGCATCTGCTTGGCATGCAGAAAGTCCCAGTTTCAGTCCCCAGCATCTCCAGTTAAAAGGATCAGGCAGTAGGTGATGTAAGTAGACAACACTGACTTGGATGGACCAATGGTCTGATTCAGTATAAGGCAGCGTTGTGTGTACAGCCAGCCATGTAATATAAATATAATGCTAAAATAATTGCTCTGATTGTGCAAGAATTATATCTATCTCCAGTGTAGATACAGATGTTCATCTAGCATGTGCATTTAAATTGCCACTATTTCATGCATCTGGGAAGCTGCAGGATTGGGTGTTCCTCAAGGCAACTTGCAGTCCATGATTTGGAAGCTTACAGTAAAATGAACAACGATTGTATAATTATTTAAAGATATTTTTCCTTTAGTTTTTTGAAGGTAACTCTGATGGCTCGGGGATAAAAGAAAATCACATTGATCCTCCTATAATTGCTAGGTATATTAGGGTGTATCCAACTGCATGCTATAACAGACCTACCCTTCGCATGGAATTGCTGGGTTGTGAAATAGAAGGTAAGGCATGGAAATTCATTTTACTTATTTACTAAGATGGGTGTCACATAGCCAGTGTGTCCTGGCTGCTGTTTCCTGATGTTTCCAGACTCTGGCAAACCATCTCAGATGTGTATTGCCCTGTTGGGAAAAGCGTGGATTTGCCCTGAAACATTTTTCCTGTTTCCCAAATCATGTTGTACCTTCAGGGGAGTTTGGAGCCCAGTTTACCTATATTAATATAGCAAAGGCTGTTATTTGGGGCTGTTCTGCTTTCCTTACTACATTTTTTACCAAAAAGGTAGAAAGAGAATTGCAATTCTTCAGACTTACAGATATTTTGTAACTAGCTAAGCTATACTGTACATGCTTGTCTGTGTTATTTAGGGCAGATATCTCCCGCTTTTTATTTCTTGAACTGCATCGTTATGTTCTTTGTGTATGTTAAATTCCAAGTTTAGAGTAGATTAGAGTTATTAGACTAGGACTGAAGAGGCCCAGGTTCCAATTCCCCACTCAGTCACTATCTCTCAGCCTTACCTACCATAGCAAGAGATGGAGGAAGAGAAAAGAACCACAAGTGTGACTGGTGATCCACGTGCAGTAGGAAAGGTTAAGGCGCTCTTGCTAGATAATGCTATGGGTGTACAATACTCACTTTCCTGTCCTTATGGCAGAAACAATAAATAAGAGGAATAAGGAAGATTTTTAAAAAGAGAATCAACAACAGAAATGTGGTTCCCAGACGGGGGTAATACATGTTCCTAGAGATCATTCTGATGGTTTGATGTTTTGATGTTTTGATGACAGGCTGCTCTATGCCATTGGGTTTAGAAAATGGGGCAATTACGGATGCGCAGATTACAGCCTCCACCTATAAGAAGAATTTTATAAGTTCATGGAAGCCATCCTTTGCCCGCCTCAATAAAAAAGGGCGGGTGAATGCCTGGCAAGCAAAGGTAAAGATTAAAACTGTGCAATTAAAACTTCTGCTGCTGATAGTGAACAAGCAATATACTTTTCTTGTTTGTTTGTTTGTTTAAATGTCTTTATGGCTGCAATTGAAAGAGGGTCTAATCCTTAAACTAGCCATTGGAGTACAATTTACTTTCAGCCCACCCTTATTTTAAGTGATCGATACGAACTGTTCAAAGCTAAAAAAAACCCATTAGAGCCAAAATAGCAATCAGCAATCAAAAAACGTGTAACTATGCATTTACTTATCTTTCCCAATGCTTGCTGCTTGACCCCTTTCAGCTGGAGATATCCGGGATGGAATTTGGGAGATTCTGCATGCAAAGCACGTGCTCGGTCACTGAACCACAGTCCCATCCCAAGGCTTCTTTCTTCAGCATGTGACCATTCCACTAGAAACCTAGGGTTGGATCCATTTCCATGGGTACTAGGATTCCCACCCACTGAGCATGATTTCCTTCTTTATAGAAGAAGAGTCGGTTTTTATACCACACTTTCCCCTACCTTTATGGAGTTGCAAAGCGGCTTACAATAGCCTTCCCCTCCCCTCCCCACGACAGACACGTGAGGCAGGTGGGGCTGAGGGAGTTCTGGAAGATTTTGGGGAGCATTTTGGGCTGCCATTGAAGTGGGGAGGTGTAAAAATCACGCTCCATGGATGGAAGTCCTTGCCCATGGAAAAGTCAGTCTGGATCCAAGCCTTGGCCATTTGAACTCACCATCCAGTGTTCACTCTCCATATGCTTTTTCAGCCTATAGTAGCAGTATCCATCCATGGATCCTTTCATCCTTTCATTATAATTCTCTAGCATTGAACATTTCGGTGGACCTCATAGGATTATTTGCATATTTTGGATAGTTGCCTGTTCCGCTGTTAAGTTACACAAATGTGATTATTATAATTAATTCTGCAGTCAAACAACAATAATCAGTGGCTGCAGATCGATCTCCTTCAACCTAAGAAGATAACAGCTATCATAACCCAAGGTGCTAAATCGCTGACTACTGAAATGTACGTGAAAACATTTTCCATCCTTTACAGCGATAATGACTCAGCATGGAAGCCCTATTTGGACAGCTCAACCTCCATGGAAAAGGTGACATTTTCTCTCTTTATATGCTTTTAGTTTAAACTCAGGAGCATGTTAAGCTTCAAGAATGTTAATATCCTTCCCTAACATCTGCAAATAGTTAAGTCCCTAAGTGGTATGGTTGCCATCCTCCACGTTGGAGTTTTCTTGGAATTACATTTCTTGGAAAGAAGGCGGCTGAGGGGAGACATGATAGAGGTCTATAAAATTATGCATGGTTTGGAGAGAGTGGACAGGGAGATGTTTTTCTCCCTCTCCCACAATACTAGAATGCAGGGTCATCTGCTGAAGCTGGAGGGTGAGAGATTCAAAACAGATAAAATGAAGTATTTTTTCACACAATGCATAGTTAAATTGTGGAACTCCCTGCCTCAAAATGTGGTGATGGCTACCAACTTGGACGGCTTTAAGAGGGGAGTGGACATGTTCATGGAGGAAAGGGGTATTCATGGCTACTAGTTAAAATGGCTACTAGTCATGATGCATACCTATTTTCTCCAGGATCAGAGGAGCATGCTTATTATCTTAGGTGCTGTGAAACACTGGCAGGATGGTGCTGCTGCAGTCATCTTGTTTGTGGGCTTCCTAGAGGCACCTGGTTGGCCACTGTGTGAACAGACTGCTGGACTTGATGGGCCTTGGTCTGATCCAGCATTGCTTTTCTTATGTTCTTATGTACATCTGATCTGCAGACCACATAAATCACTTCCCCTGGAGAAAGTGGCAGTTTTGGAGCGTAGACTCTATGGTATCACATCCCTGCTGAGCTCCTTCCTCCAAACTCTGCCTTTCCCAAGGTCCAACCCCAAATCTTCAGGAATTTCCCAATTTAACACGGGTTGCCATTACAGTAATTAGATAAGGTTCTTTTAATGAGTAATATATCCTAGGAGTATGCTTGGCTTGGAAACTCTCAACATACAACCATTTTGTGGTTGGCTTTGCCCCTTCCCAGCAGCCATTTTGAAGCAGCACTTGCTCCCTGTTTTCAAAATTCAAAAATCCCCACAGGTTAAATAAGTTAGGGGACTCTTGCAGTAGCTAATATTGGGTTCACAGAACAGTCCAATGGTCTGACTCTGCATGAGGTGGCTTTGTACGTTCATATTGTTTAGAGAAATGTCATGATCCTAGGCTTGAGGCTAGTGAGTAGAGCAGCATGCATAGGGTTACCAGTCAGAGCCTGGCAATGAAAGGAGGGGTGGGGGTGAAGATATGGGGGTATATTGGAGACGTCACTACATCACTTCTGGGGGAAACCTGAAAGTGATGGAGGGTATCTCTAGAAATCACCAGTATGGTAAAACCTCTCCAGTAAAGCTCTAGAACCAGAGTGGTGGCAGCCAGATAAAGCCTATGCCTGCTGTGGGGCTGAAGTGGGCAGGAAGGAAGAAGGGTGTGTGTGGAAATGGAGGGATCCTTGCAAGGGTCATCCCATATGTAGCAAACTGCACGGCCCTGCCTCTTTCTGCAATATGAAGGCAGACCTTAGAGTTGCCAACTTCCAATTGGGGTCTGGAGATCTCTCAAAATTACAACTGATCTCCAAACCGCAGATATCAGTTCCTCTGGAGAAAATGACTGCTTTGGGGGGTAGACTCTATGGCATTATGCCTCACTAACATCCCTCCCCTCCTCAAACTCTGCCCTCCCCAGGCTCCACCCCAAATCTCCTTAGTTGGCAATCCTATTTGTGTAAATCTGAAATGCCCACTCCTTCAAGTGTCCTGTTGCAGGAATTCCTTGCTATATGTTCAAATGGCATGCATTCGTTTTACCGCCCCATTTATATAACCATTTCTGTTTACTTTCAGGTGTTCATGGGTAATATTAATAGTAATGGACAGATCAAGAACTTTTTCAGCCCACCTATATTTTCTAGGTTCATTCGAATTGTTCCCAAAATGTGGAATCAGAGCATTGCTCTTCGAGTGGAACTATTTGGTTGCAATATTTTCTAGGAGTTGGGACAGGGGACCGTCAGATTAAGAAGATCCAGAGCTTTAAGTCTGCTGTGTCAAAAGAATAAAACAACTCTTCTCATGATCCTCTGGTGTATAACCAAAGCACTTTCTGCTGTGGATTGGAAATACCTTTGCAAATAAATATCAATTGAAAGACATTTTGTGGGTATTATACTAAAACGATTATATAACACAAGGAACATGTGAGAAATTATCAGAGGAATCCTAAGCAGGTCTACTCAGGTCCATTCAATGGGGCTTACTTCCAGGAAAGTTTTCTTAAAAGAGTTGTGCTGTATATTTGCCATTTTTACATAGAATGTGTTCCTTACCACCCAGTCCTAAGCAGTTACATGCATCTCAATGGGTTTAGAAAAGTATAACTCTGCTCAGAATTTACTTGTTAGTATATTAACACCACAGCTTTGATCTATATCTGGGTTTCTTCCCTCCCATTCTCAATGCAAATTGCTGGCTGTCTTTTGTATTTTCACTGCAGCTAAGTTTGCTTGTGAAGCTAAGCAAAGATTGTATTATTTTATGACACCAAAGAATTTAAATAGCTATTAAATCAAGCTGATGAATCCTTTTGCCAGAAATACTTTCTGTTTTAGAGATACTTTGCCTAATATTTTGCAGTGAATTACTGTTAGTGTAATAATCTATTACATGATCACATCCTTGTACCTTTCCCCCCTGATATATCCCACCTGGCTATTGTTAGATGGATATTGGGCTGCATTGACTTCCTCAATCTAAGAGTTTAACAAATAGGAAATTACACTTTTACAGGCCACATCAAATCACTGGTTCTGTTGTCTAGGTAGGATAAGTTCTCAGTATTGCATAGAAGGCAATAACATTGCCAAGGTAAACAAAGGGAGGAACTCTAGACGAGTAAATCAATGCTCAGTTGTTTGCGCTTCCAGTAATTACTGCCTGATTCAATAAATATGGGTTGGAATGTACACTGTACCTTGCAGAAATGATCCTTCAAGCTAACACAAACAGTTTTGTAAGGTTTATTTCCCCAAATCCATGTCCACTTCTTTTGAAATGATGCACAACTGGAGGACAAATCTTTCCTAGGTTTTTTCACTGTGAAATATTTTTAAAGATCTTCCTTTCAAAAGGATGTTCTTCCCTCCAGGGAGCCACATTTTTTAAAAAATAAAACAAGCAATGCAATCAAGGTAGGTCTAACTGGGAAAAAGCCTGATACCAAAGAGTTGGTGCAACATCTTGAAAAGCTACTGTCTTTCTCTCAGCCTACCCTTCCGAGGCTATTATACTGCTCTGAGCTTATTGCACAAAGTGTGAAAAAATACAAATTATCTCTGAAAGAGCTTTGTCTAAGATTAATTGTCCTCACCTCACACAATTGCACCTATGTGCCCATTATTATTTTATTAGCTTCTAAGATGTTCAGTGCCTTTAGCACTATCCATGATATCCTAGTGTGAGAAAGAAGAGAAGAGGAGATTTGTACTGGGATAGGTTATGATCTGAGGAAGTTAAGGGAGTTAGAAGTTAGATTTTGAGGAGTTTAACATGATTGTGAATTGAAGATCTGAGGAGGCACCAGATCTTTGATTAAGTTTCTCTGCCTGAGGAACTGAGTGAACAAAGGAATACACCAGTGAGGTTTGCTAGGTCTGGTGTGAAACTTAGTTCCAGCATCAGGGTGTTGTGCTTATATGAACACATGAAGCTGCCTTATACTGAATCAGACCCTTGGTCCATTGAAGTCAGTATTGTCTACTCAGATCGGCAGTGGCTCTCCAGGGTCTCAGGCAGAGGTCTTTCACATCACCTACTTGCCTAGTCCCTTTAATTGGAGATGCTGGGGATTGAACCTCGGACCTTCTGCATGTCAAGCAGATGCTCTACCATTGAGCCACAGCACCTCCCTGCCTATATATCAAACCTGCCTGAGGGAAAGTTTTCCTGAGACATGTACCATTTGAAAGCTACCATCCCACAACTCCTGGTTGATTGTTAATATTCACCCCAGTTTGTGTGTGTTTTTCTGAATAAACATTTCTTGTTGACTTCTAACAAGCAAACCATCTTGTGCCTGTCCTTATTCCTCAGTTTTCTGTCCATGCCCAGGTGGGTTTATACCCAGGCCCAGATTCTAGCCTCTCAAATTATTTTATATTTCCTGCCAGGAGCCCTGGTGCAGTGAGGTAGGCAAGAAGTTATGCGATGGTGGGGAAAATCCTGTGGGGTGGTTGTGAGCTCCAGGAAATCTACCACAGTCCCATTTCTTATCCAACTCAATTAAACCAGAAGTAGTTTACAGTACAAAGTAACATATAACCTAGAATTATGTGATTGCTTTTATGGCTGTTGCTCCTCTATTTCTGCTGTGTATTCAGGCACTGAGTAGACTTCATGCTGAATCAGATCATTCCTGAGGTGACCTCACCTAAAATCTGATTCGGCATGAAGTCTACTCAGTGCCTGAGGTGATCTCATTCTGATTCGACACTTGCAAAATTCAAGCAGAAGATTATTTGGAAAGACTGGTGGAAATACAATGAGCCATGGTCACTCCTTGGAACCACTGGATGGGAGACATTCTTCACAAGATTCACGCCAGTTCTGTGTAACTTGAGCTTTTATGATAATAGGGGAAGGTTGGTGGCTTTTTATATTTCCCACTTTTACTGCCTACATAGAATGCAGGGGCAACCCTGGGAACAATCATATGATCTTTCTTTCGCCTCTCTTTATCATTGGCCCTTTGTCCTCAGTGCTACCTCCACCAATTTCCTTCAGGTCACTATTGCCTCCAGAATACTTCCCTCGGGTTTCCCTGTTCTTACCCTGCTATTGATTTTTCTTTCAGCCATCTTAGTTCCAGGTCCTCTTCCCACATAAGCTTTCCAACCCTGAACTTCTCTGCTCATCCAGTAGCTCCGTGGCTTCTGTTATTCTCCCCTGGTCATCTGCAAGCTTCCCTTGTCATTCTTGTCTGATGTTTTTCCCCAGTCAAATTGAACTTTAATTTCTTCATAGATGTGGCACTTTGTGTACTTTATATTGTGGACAGTTTTATTCTGAATCATTAGAACACTAATGAAATCCCAAAACATCAAAGCATGTTTTCCTGATTGTATCATTAAATGTGAACTTTGGATATGCTACCCACCCCCCTGCCCACCCACTGCTGGGTATACTGGACTCCACAGATTAATTATTGGGGAATATGACCTTTTGTTAGCAATTTCAAACTAAAGAGTGGAGAGAAGATGGATTCAAAACTCTGGGATAAGGATGGACAACATGTGAAATGGGATCAAAATCTAGACCTCTGGTCATCTTTCATGATCAGCTATTCCAGTCGTCATAAAGACCACCATGGTTGAGCAATGTCATATCTTTTTGCACTGAGTGAAATGCAATTCAGACTTCTTCTTTAGCAATTTATTTATTTACTTTGTTTATACCACACATTTCTTCCAGTGGGGACCCAAAGCATCTTACATTGGTCTCCTCCATTTTAACAACTCTGTGAGGTAGCTTAGGCTGAGATTTTGTGGCTGGCCCAAGGTCACACAGTGAGCTTCCATGACAAAGTGGGGGTTCATACCTGGATCTCCTAGATCCTAGCTCAACACTGTCACCACTACACTATGCTGGCTCTTAAAATGTGTTCCATGGCCATTGTCTATTTCCTATGGTCAGCTAACATCGTTCTTAATTGCCCTAATCAATAAAACCTAAATATTTTGGTGTAATATAAAAGTCTTGAAATTCACTGACTGAAGGTCAGTTAGAGCCCAACAGAGATGGGGGGAAAGGTATCCTTGCTGAGTCTTCTTAAGGGAGGCTGGGTGACTATTACTCTTAGGAAAAGGCTAATTCTTAAAGATGACTCCAGTGTTTTCCAGATGAACATCCACAGTGACAATACAGATTTTTTAAAAATATGTGTTAGGCAGGCTGCAAACAGCCACCACATGATAGGCAAAACAGTCATGAGAACTGAAGGGAGAGGAGAGGGAAGAGCTGATGCTGTATTTTACACCCTCTTGTTACAGTTCTATTTCTGAACATTCAAGTAACAGCTGCATGAGAGATAGCTGTGGGCATGTTCTGCAATCACAAGGCCTAGATGGCAGAAGATCCTTTCTGATCATAGGACTCACAGCTGATGCTTTAAGGAAGACAACGGGCAACAATGGACTTTAAGCAAAAACAACATGAGTTGTCAGGATCTAAGGGGAGAAGACAGTTGGTCCACATATTAGTGATTACAGCAGGCCTTTAGAACCCATGCTGAAAACGGTTTCCAGGACACAGCTCAAAAGCCTGAATATATCCAACATGAACATAAGTAACTGGTAATCCATCTCTCCGTGTCCCAGTATTATCTTCTAAATCATTCAAGATTGATCTCAGATATATACATAGGGCTTGTCTGACCAGCCTGACAATTGGGTTGGGGCCCAAGAAGAACCTTGGGGGGAAACCATCTGTGAGACTGCTGGGAAGGAAGGTTACAGTAGTAAGGGGAAAATGGTACCTTTCCTTGCTGGGAAGCTCCCTTACACCAAGGGTTCCCTGGAAAATACCCTGGTAACCCACCACTACCACTCAGTACCTCCAGAGAACATCTAGACTGTCCTGCTGAGAAAGCCCTCTTCCAGCGCAGTACTAGAACAATAACAAAATAACTTATCACCAACCTGGTAGCACCCATGCAGCCTAGCACATGGGGAAGAGATTAAGAGAACTACCCCAGAGAAAATGATTGTACTAATTGAAGCAAAGAAAAAAAAAGTTTTAAAAAGGTTTATTGTAAAAAAGAGAAAACAGATTAGTGTGCCAAGATGCTTTCACACATAGGTTTTGCTCTGATTTGATGTCCAAACTGGAGTGGGGATTTTGGGGAGCATTCATACATCATCCTCTAATTGTTGGTTTTCCATGTTTCCCCCCACTTTGCTGCAGCCTTTCTCAAATCTAGGTCACTTCCACATGGGTTGGGATTCTATTGGGAAGCAGTTTTTTCCTCTGCTTCTACACAAAATCATTTTGCTTCTGTTTCCTGTAACACTTCCCAAACCTACTTTGCTGTGATGTTTTGGGGAAAATCACAACAAAGTTGGGGGGGGGGAGCACTCATCTGAATCTTCCTTGCCTCAGTCTCCTGTGGCAGCAATTCCCCTGCCACCAAAGGGCATACTTTTTAAATCGGCAATTAAATACTGCTATATCATTGTAAACATTCTTCTTCCCAGTTCTCCAAAATCCCAGCTTTCATTGTTTTTAAGAAGTAACTCGCTAGCCCCTTTTGTTGTAAATGTAAGCGTTCTCTTTTATATCTCCACAGCAAAAGGGGGTAGATAATTATTTACACAAAACCTGGTAATTCAGAGAACCTGATAAGAGTGATATGACATTATAAAGGTGTAACAATATTCAACTGCCTTTTTTTTTTTAAATGTAGAAAATGTCATAGGATCTTTTTGGAAAAAATTGCAGATCTTCTGGATAGGGTTGCCAGCCCTGGGTTGGGAAATACCTGGAGATTTTGGGGGTGGAGCTTGAGGAGGGCCGGGTTTGGAGAGGGGAGGGACTTCAACGCTATAGACTTCAATTGCCAAAGTGGTCATTTTCTCCAGGTGAACTGATCTCTATTGGCTGAAGATCAGTTGTAATAGCGGGAGATTTCCAGCTACTACCTAGAGGTTGGTAACCCTACTCCCGGACTTAATTGATATCCAAACTGAAGAGATCAGTACATCTGTAGAATATGGCTGTTTTGGAGGGTGAACTGGCATTATACACCATTGAAGTCCCTCTCCAAACTCTGCCCTCCCCAGATTCCACACCCCCAAATCTCCCGGAGATGGCAACGCTGTGCTATAGCATTATAACATGTATCTCTGTGTGTGTGTTAAGTGCTGTCAAGTCGCTTCCGACTCATGGCAACCCTATGAATGAAAGTCCTCCAATGTGTCCTATCCTTAACAGCCTTGCTCAGATCTTGCAAACTGAGGGCTGTGGCTTCCTTTATAGAGTCAATCCATCTCTTGTTGGGTCTTCCTCTTTTCCTGCTGCCTTTAAATTTTCCATAACACGTATCTAGCCAAACTCAATTCCCAGTTTTCATTTTTTTATTTATTTAAAAAGCAAGTCTTTAAGTATGCTGTCTGCTTTATATGGGACCTTCTACAGACGAAGCAGATGCCCTGGCACAAAGCCATACGAATCCCCTCCCGTTTACATCTAACATGATAGACAATTCACAGTGGGTAGCCGTGTTAGTCTGTCTGCAGTAGTAGAAAAGCGCAAGAGTCCAGTAGCACCTTAAAGACTAACAAAAATGTTTTCTGGCAGGGTATGAGCTTTCGTGAGCCACAGCTCACTTCTTCAGATACAGCTAGAATGTGAATCCATCTGTCTTTAAGTAGAGGAGAGTGAATTCAGACAAGCATTAGTATGTAAATGTTAACAGTATGTAAATGTGAATAGCAGGCGTGATGGGATTAGGTGTGGTATGCAGAAGCGTCTGTGATGTTAACTTAATTTTTTAATGGGACCATGGATATTATTTGATCTAATCCCATATTTACACTTTCTATTAATTTTATATTAGATGTTGATTTGTTAGATAGGATAAGAATATGTTAATTAAAATAGTATTGGGGTTAGCTCTGTTAGCAAAAGTTTATACAATTTATTTTAAGATAGAAGAGGATGGGGGGGGGGGGAGTCAACTTGCAAATAATGTAGTAATATTGGTTCTTGTAGGTTATCCGGGCTGTGTAACCGTGGTCTTGGTATTTTCTTTCCTGACGTTTCGCCAGCAGCTGTGGCAGGCATCTTCAGAGATGCCTGCCACAGCTGCATCTTCAGAGATGCCTGCCACAGCTGCATCTTCAGAGATGCCTGCCACAGCTGCTGGTGAAACGTCAGGAAAGAAAATACCAAGACCACGGTTACACAGCCCGGATAACCTACAAGAACCAATGAACTCTGGCCGTGAAAGCCTTCGACAATAATGTAGTAATATTATAGATTTTTAGCATTATTAGTTTTTGTTAATATTGGATACTATGATTTTATGTTGATATATTAAAATGAGAGAATAAAAAAAATATTTTTTTAAAAAAGAGTCTGTGATGTGCAGGGGAGAGATGGGCGTGGAGAAATCAGCATTGGTCATGAGCCGTGAATGCAAGGTCTTCAAGGTCATAAAGAAATCAGTACTGGTCATGAGCCGTGAATGCAAGATCTTTAAGGTCATAAAGAAATCAGCATTGGTCATGAGCCATGAATGCAAGGTCTTTACTCAGCCCAGGTAAATGCATTGTCTTTAGTTTGAATAGTAACTGTAATTCAGCCGTTTCTGATAGGCAAGGGAGCCAAAAGGGGGCAAGAGGGACCACTCCTCTTTCGGGGCCAATCGGCTGGCCTCTCCCACCCCTGCAATCCAAAGGGTGCACGCATCCCCGCCTCGCGCTCAATCAAACGGCGCTTTCGCGGTTCTGGCGCCACCTATTGGCCAAACGACGGCGGTGCGCCACATTTGTGTTTTTCCCTGAATGGTCTTTCTTCCCAGGCCGGAACTGGGTTGGTCCTCGCTCGGCCAATGGGGCGAGAAGGCCGCTTTGCACGCGTCACTCCTGCCGGGGAGGTCGGGGTGCCTCTGGGCGCGTGGGCAGCCGCGCTGGGGTGGCGCGTCTCGCGGCTCTGCGGGGAGCAGCCGGGGCATCAGGCGAGCGGACGCCCCCTGGCGGGGTTCGGCGGATGGAAGCGCAGGGCGCTGCGGGCGGGCTCCGGTCCCGGGCGTTGCCGCCTCGCGGCTTGGGGCTGGCCCCTCGCGGCTGCTGCTGGGCGCTGCCCACCGCCGTGCTGTGCTTCTACGGCTTCTTCGCCAACCTGCGTCCTTCGGAGCCCTTCCTGACCCCTTACCTGCTGGGCCCGGACAAGAACCTCACCGAGACGCAGGTAAGGCTGGGTCCTCCTCCCCCCCCCCCCGTTGTCTGACAGCACGTGGGAAAGAGGCTCGCTTCGGGGGTGGCCGCACTTTGCATTCCCAGCGATGTATTAAGAGTTTGAAAAAGTTGTCCAAAAACACCGCTTTAAAAGGTTTTTTTTAAAATTATTTTTCAAACTAGTTCACATTCTATTATATCATTCCATTCGTATAGTGTATACTATAAACAATTTCTATCTTATCATTAAACAAATATATATAGTTGACTTCCCCTCTCCCCCCCTCTGTCCATTTGATATTCTTATTTCTCTCTTTGTATTTAATGTCTAATTCATTATAATAAAACCACCTTTATATATATGTATATATATGTGTGTGTGTGTATATATATATGTGTGTGTGTGTGTGTATATATATATATATGTATGTGTATGTATATATATATGTATGTATGTATATGTGTGTGTATATATATGTTTATACTTTTTTCTTTTTCTATTCCCTGCCCCTCCTTCCTTCTGTATCCCATTTATTATTAAAATTCAATAAAAATAATTATAAAAAAAATAAAACCACCTTTTATCATTATCTTAAACTCTACTCTTTAACGTTAGTATCTTAATTACTTCAAATACTTTTAATTAGATCAAAACGTATCCCCTAATGTTTCCCAAATTAAGTTCATTTACACAGTATGTTGTCCATGCCTCCCATTCTCCCACAAATTCAGCATTTTCTTTTTGATTTATTAATGCGGAAAGTTTTGCCATTTCAGCCAGTTCCATCATTTTATCTATCCAAGCGGTCTTATCTGGTATTTCAGATGTTTTCCATTTAATTGCATAGACCAGTCTTGCAGCAATAGTGGCATGTATCAAAAATGATCTATGAGTCACTACAGAATCTGGTATTATACTTAAAACCATCATGCTTTAAAAGGGTTTTTGGATACCATGGCTTATAAATGGTTGGAAGACGTCTTCACAGCTAAAGGGGCCAAACAAAGTGCGAACAGTATTTTTTATAACGTTTTCAAACTCTTAATACATCGGTGGGAATACATAAGTGCGAACAGTATTTTTTATAACATTTTCAAACTCTTAATACATCACTGGGAATACAAGTGCGGTAACAGTTAGACTTGCCTTACCATTGGTGGCTTCGGTGCTTGGTGGAAAGGACTCGAGCCTTGAATGTGAGAAGTAGCAATGACGGAAGAGAGTGCCTCTGAACATGTGCCAAATGTCCTCCCTCCCCCCCCCAATCATTGGAAAGGAGCCAGTCCCCTAAAAGTAAGTGAGACCCTGGAGAGCCACTGCCAGTCTGAGTAGACAATACTTTTTTTATTATTATTTGTATTATTATTTTTATTTGAAGACTAGTCAAGTGAAGCAGTGGGAGTGGAGAAAGAACAAAGAAACCTGTAGCTGACTGTGATCAATTAATTATAAGTGCCACTACCATCGGACCAGCCTGAGTAGACAATACTGACTTTGATGGACCAAGGGTCTGATTCAGTATAAGGCAGCTTCATGTGTTCAAGTCAGGTAGGATAGAGGAAGCTGCTTTAGTACCCCAGTGGGGATGGAAGTGTCATCCTCCCAGGGCTCGCTAAAGTGTCACTAAGTAATGACCAAACTCGAGATTTCCCTGGAAATCTTCATCAGGTTGTTTAGTTAAAATACAAACAAACAAAACCCAGCAACAACAAGGCTTGTTTGAAAAGGGGGTTTGAGCAAAATATGTTTCCGTCCCGAGTCTGCAGTTTACACCTGCCTTAAAATGTATCACAAGAGGGATTCTTGAAGGGCCAAGCCACGTGTAATGTGAATTTAAAGGTGAAAAAGTACCTATGGGTGGGCTTCAGTGCTGGAGCGGTGGTGGTTTACAGAGGGAAGCCATGCTTCCCCCTGTCCCACCTTCCTTCAGCTACTTAAACCTGACTGGGAAAAAGATAGGAAGATTATGGGCGCCTGTAATTCTTTACTGAGTGGCTCTATTAGCAGCTTGGGAAAAGTCATTTTTGTTGGGAAAATAGCGTGTGGGGATGTTGCTGTTGCTTATCACTTTGACTTTGATTGAGATTGGTTTCTTTGCCTCTCCCGCATGGCTCCTTTGTGAGCTATACTTGCACATTGGGGGAATTCAGTCCCCCGAATTTGAGGGAATAACTTCTGGGAAATCTTGAATCCCAGTGTTTCTTGATCTAGGAATTGAGGCCTGAGATTTATCTTGGCTCTGTGAATTACCACAAAAAGCTACTAAAAGGCACATGAGCCCTCTTTTAAGTTGACAACTTGATTGGGATGGTATTGCATTGTATTTTGGGATTGGTACAGTCTGATCTAAATATTAGCAAGATCTTTCTATGTTAGTGATAGAATGAGGATTTGAGCTGCCTCAAAAAGTTCTGGCTTCTATTGCTTAGAAGGCTTCCAGAAGAATATTGAACGGACACCTGCCCAGGAAGCTTTTGATTTATAAGGTATCCTGCATCGGAACTTGTTGAACACTGCTATTTTATCCTTTTAGAGAGTCAATGTACTGTAATCGTAATAATTATAAGGAATATAGTGTTAGACAATGGATAGAGTCTTGGACAAGAGAAATCTGGATTCAAACTCCTGCATGACTGTGAAGTTCCCTTGAGCTAAGCTGTCAGGTTGGGAGGATGAAATGGAGGCAGGCTCCCCGTATGTTGCCCTGAGCTCCAGTGTGGTGTAGTACTTAAAGTGTTGGGCTATGATCTGGGAATTCGTGGTTCAAATCCCCACTCTGCTGTGGGAGCTCTCTGGGTGACCTTGGTCCAACCCCCTTCTCCCTTGGCCTAACCTACCTTACAGGATTGTTGTTGTCTCTGGGTGACCTTGGTCCAACCCCCTTCTCCCTTGGCCTAACCTACCTTACAGGATTGTTGTTGTGAGGGTAAAATGGAGGAGGAAAAACAGTGTTGTAAACTGCTTAGGATCCCTACTAGAGAGAGAACATGTGTGTTTATTTATTTATTTATTTAAAGGAGATTTATGTATTTATTTAGTTGGAGGAAAAGTGGCGTGATTAATTTTTTATTTACATAATAAGTTAAGCTCTAGTACATAAACATGATGTGATATATAGTGACTGATATTAACTTAGGGTGTTAGTAATGCACTTTAGAGTGAACAGAACACTTCTTTACAACACTGCTGGCCAGTCTCATTTATCTCTTTGTGAGACAATGACGTATAGGGATTTGAGCCTGTGACTGTTATAGCCCAAACCCACTGCAACAATTCCATGGAGTTTCAAAATAGTTTGTAAACATTCTTAGTTTCTCAGTTGCAACTTTTTTTTTTTAATTCTCAGTATGACTGTTTCAGGATTTTGCAATAGGTTCTGCTAGTCACAACCTGATTCAAAGAATGACATTTCCTGGGGCATGTGTTTGTATCATGGGAACGCTTTGGGATCAGTGATGAAGGGACTCGGAGGGTAGTTTAAAGAAATCTGTGGTGTCAAAATAAGGCTCTGGGGCATTATCAAGCCCTTTGGGGTCTTGTATGTGGCCTGTGGTGTAGTGGTTAAGAGCGGTGGTTTGGAGCGGTGGACTCTGATCTGGAGAACCAGGTTTTGATTCCCCACTCCTCCACATGAGTGGTGGAGGCTAATCTGGTGAACTGGGTTTGTTTCCCCACTCCTACACATGAAGCCAGCTGGGTGACCTTGGGCTAGTCACAGCTCTCGGTCCCACCCACCTCACAGGGTGTCTGTTGAGGGGAAGGGAAGGTGATCGTAAGCTGGTTTGCTTCTCCCTTAAGTGGTAGAGAAAGTCAGCATATAAAAACCAACTCTTCTTCTGTGGTATCTTAACAAACTAACGGCATAATCTTAAGGGTGGTGGAGGTGAAGAAATGCCCGGGGATGGCTAAAGCGGCGTTCCTGGACTGAAAGGGCTTTGGGAGCTGACTAAAGTCAGCTCTGCCCCCAGGAATGCCCCCTTTGAAGCTGGCGCGAGCCCTTGTTCCGGGAAGACGCAGCTGGCAAGATTGCACCGGAGCCCACAGCTCACGCTGCCACACTGCTCCCTGGAGCTGGCATAAGTGGCCCCATGCCAGCATTAGTGCCCATTTAGCTGGCACAAGTGGTGTTACGCTGGTGCTGGAGTCACGCTGGCTCCTAAGCCAGTTTGCACCCCCCCCCGTTAGAATTTGGCTGTAATTATTAACCATTTTGAGAGCAAGAAACCACATGATCTTTGTACCAGTCTATCTCCCCCCTTCCTTCCATTATGTGTATGTTTGTTGGCATGTGTATACATACTTTTAGAGCAAGGGTCCCCAATCTTTTTGAGCTTGTGGGTGCCGTTGGAATTGGGTGCAGCCACAAAATGGGTGCCATGGAAGGTGGAGGCCAACCCCCCCCCACACACACAAAGGAAGCCCAAGTGCCGGAGTTACGAGGACTAATTAAAAAAAATATACTGGGAAAAAGTGAGAATAACAGGACTGTGGTGACTTTAATTCCCACAGCCAATCAGATTTCCAAGGCCAAGTGGGCAGGAACCCCATTTGTGCCCCACCCATTTTTTTAAAGCACTTGGTGGGCACCGCGTTGGGGGACCCTGCTTTAGAGTAAGTCCCACTGTAATACGTGGATTTTCTTCCATGTAAACAAAAATAGGATCAGGCTGCACATTAGAAGATGTATGGGAGGAAGATGTACAAAATTAGAAGATGTACCAGTATGGGAGGTGCTGCACACTGTGTTGACGTAGTGATGGTGTGAATTCAAATGTAACTGATCTTTTGGGGGGGTGATAAAATGGGGTCGGTCCCTTCTGTTTAATGGGAAATTGGGTCTTCCAGCTATTTGAATTCAACAGTCCTGGACAATATGTTCATCCCTTCTCGATTGCAATAGAACACAATGTCATAAGGTGTGAAAGAGCCATCACAGATATTTCTTATCTCCTTAAGATCCAGTACTTTAAGATGAGGTCTGACTGCTGTATGAATAATATCTCAGACTATGAAACTGGGCAATTTACATAGTTGCCACATTGTTTCATATTTTAGTTTGCATAATATAATTAAATAAACATTCTTTTTGTATGTGAGGGGTTGAGGTTAGTGAGAAAACTAACTGGTTGAAAAGGTGTATGATTGTTTTTTAAACTTTAGGAAATTGGAGGATTGGTTTAGGAGTCTGCAGGGTCCTTTCAGGGTAATTCTGGCACAACGTTCTGCATGTTTTGATTCTAAATATTTCTAACTGGGTTGAAGAAATTCTGTGTAGTACTTTCAGGAATCAAATAATAACATTGTGGGGAGGAAGATGCAAGGGAAAAGAGCTGTATCTCAGAGAAACTTACCTAGAGATCATGAAGTAGAAGTTGAAAATAATTCTCAGGCTAATCCTGGCTCTAGAAATTTTTTAAATGGATAGTTACTGTTATTCATAGGTATTGATAATGAAATAGATAAACATTCTGTTCTGATATTAAACAGTTCACTGCATTGATGAAATACAGCAAATGATGGCTGCTACAGATAGCAGCAAGATTTTGTGATAAGACTTTGACAACCCAGTCCTACCAGTTTTTCTCCCTGTTGCTCACTGCTTGTCTTCGCATACTTTCTTGTTCATCCAATTATGCAAAGGTCTAGGAAGAATAAAAATTAAAACACTCATCTGTGGTGAATGTTTTGTTCTAATCACATGTGAGTGATTCCATAATTTTAAATCTTACTGTTTTAGGACTTGTATGCTTGCTTTCTAGTCTCGGTTAAAAAAACCAATACCCTAGTGTAAGATGAATGATAGTTCATGTCTTCTATGTCCTCCACATCTGAGCTTTACCACCCTTCTGTTTTCATCTCTCTGTGTGTAAACTGCCATCAAGTCGCAGCCTACTTATGGCTACCCCTTTTGGGGGGTTTTCATGGCAAGAGACTAACAGAGGTGGTTTGCAAGTGCCTTCCTCTGCACAGCAACCCTGGTATTCCTTGGTGGTCTCCCATCCAAATACTAACCAGGGCTGACCCTGCTTAGCTTCTGAGATCTGACAACGTCAGGCTAGCCTGGGCCATCCAGGTCAGGGCCTCTTTTCATCTACTCTATCCCTAAGTCTATTCTTACACCATTAAAACTAGGGATGATAGCTGAACTATCTCCTTGCACATGAAATTATTTTTAGGGCCAAGCTAGATCTGATAGCGGCCACGGGGCCAACCTGTGGCAACCAATGACATTTTAGAACAGAATTTAGCCATTTAAAAATTGCAGCGAGGCAATCTTGCTTCCCCCCTGCTCATTTTTAAATGCTGAAATAGTCCCAGGAGCTGTTTCAGCATTTTAAAAGGGGTGTATGGGTGTGTGGGGGAACAAGATCACCTGTGGTCACAGTGCTGTGGGCCTGATCAGGATTGCTTTCTAGTCATGGCATTTTTAAATTAGTACATTCTCTAAAATGGTGCTGGTGGTCATGAATTGGCCCCATAGCTGCTGTCATGTCTAGTTTGGCCTATATAAAGACCTAAGGACCTTCATTAATTCTGACAGTGCAACATATACAAATGGTGTTAGCCAAATATTTGTTTAAAACAAAGTGTGTGTGTGAGAGAGAACTTCTGTTTTTAAAATATTAGTTTTGGATGGAGAGCAGTCATAACTCCTTTTTCTCTTTCAGGTCTTCAATGAGATTTATCCAGTATGGACTTACTCTTATTTGGTGCTGCTATTCCCAGTCTTCCTGGCAACAGACTATCTCAGATACAAGCCTGTAATCCTCCTGCAAGGACTCAGCCTCATAGTGACATGGTTTATGCTGCTCTATGCCAAAGGACTGCTGGCTATTCAGTTCTTGGAATTCTTCTACGGAGTGGTGACTGCAACAGAGATCGCCTATTATTCCTACATCTATAGCATTGTGGACCTGGCCTTGTACCAGAAGGTCACCAGCTACTGTCGAAGCGCTGCCCTTGTAGGTTACACGGTGGGCTCTATCTCAGGACAAGTCCTCGTGTCTGTTGCTGGCTGGTCTCTGTTCAGTTTGAATGTGGTGTCTCTCACCTCCGTGTCTGTTGCCTTTGCCATGGCTTGGTTTCTGCCCATGCCGCAGAAAAGCCTTTTCTTTCACCACCTCTCAAGCACCCAGGTCAGTAAGGAAACGAAGATTGTAGATTGTAAAAATGGAGCAGTCTTCCAGGATGATCCTGCCTTAAAGAGGGTTCCTGGGTGGGACGATGTTGAATCGAAGGTTCCCCTAAATGTAGAAGAGCATCCTACAGAGCAGCAGGTAAGGAGCACTGCTGTTTTGGGGAAATGGAAGCTACAACGCTTGTCATCTCCAGCGAACCAGCGGCCTGCTTAATTGATATTAGCAGCCTTCTATGCCTTTCTGCTTATGCCCCAGGGCAGCTGGCTGATTTTTAGCTTCTCAGGTATCTGGTTGCTTCAATGATATCCTTGTGTTGGTGAGCTCCTGTTGCCAGTTGAAGCAAGTACCTTTTAAGATACAAGCAAACCGGTTATACTGATTAAGGCACTGCAAACCTCCAACTCATTAAGAAAAGTAATTGTAACTGGGAATGTGAGGGCTGTCGCAAATGGCACTGGTCATCTTAGAATAGGAGACGGCAGGCACCCTTTGCAGTTGGTGGTGGGGCTAGAAATGACATGCCGTTGAGCAGAGAGGGCAACGATGTGGAGTGTGGCCTGGAGACGTGAGTCAGTGAAGGCTGAAGCACAAAAAAGAAAAAGGCAGATCCTGTTGCTTGCAGATGTTCTTGGAGGAGATTGCAAGACGTAAAGAACCCTGCAACGAGTATTTCAGCACAGAAGGAACTTTTTGGTGAAAGCAGAATCAGTAATAACTTGGAAGTCTGCTCTTTGGCTAAAAAGGTTCTCTTTTGTTTTAAAGGGGTTTTTTTTTTGGTTAGGCTGCAGCTAAAAGCTGTTTAACATTCCAAAGAATTAATGTCACTGCGTCAAACACAGTTGCACAGGAGTCCTTTTCTAGTGAACCATTGTATGCAGACAGAAGCATCTTGTTCCTCGATCTTTCTGTGGGCATCTGAATTGCATTACAGCTGCTAGTCTAGTCTTGCTTAAGCACATGTTGCTTCCCTTCCTCCACTTGTCTGTCTGCTTTTCTTATGTCATCTTGTGTGTTTTTTTCCCATTTGCCCGCTGGTGCTTTCTCAGACACCAGATCTGTGGGAGCTGGTTCCTCCACATTGGCTGTTCTGTCAATGCTGCATAAAAGCCTACTCAGTCCCTGACAGTGCTGTGGGAAATTTTATTTCTGTTTCTGCTTTGTTTTAAGAATTCAGTTAAAGCACAGGAGATGGATTTAGGAGTGGGGTGGTATTAGAACATCCTCATGATGGATAAGACTTCCTCAGAGTTGCCAGTGAGTTATGTAGTCAGGGAAGTTGTAGTCGCATCTTCCTGTGAGAAGACAGTTTTGAAAGTTCCACTTTACTTAGAACTGATAGTTTTGTGATGAAGTGACTATCTGCTCAACTAAGAGGTCTTCTGAATGGGTTTTCTGCCCTTTTGGGAAAGGTAAAGCCTGGATGGCTGCTGTGTGGGTGGGTTTTCTGGTCCCCATGGTAGCTATTTCCCCGTCCCTGTGGCAGCCATATTCTCCCCTCGTCACCAGGGGGCTTTTTAAATATCCACTAGACTAGAGTATCATTAGTTATTTATTCACTTTATTTATATCCCACCTTTCTTCTCAACGAGGATCTAAAGCAGCTTATATCATTCTCCTCTGCTCCATTTGATCCTCACAACAACCCTGTGAGGTGGAGACCCTGTTGCTGCTGCCCTTTATTTGCATCTGATCCAGCAACGGCGAAATTATGAAATCCCACCCCTGTGTGGAAATTACCTAAATCTTGACCAGTTAGAAATGTAAAAGTCCAGTGGCATTTAGTAATGTCTCTGGGGCCTTCCTAGGCAGTTGTACTGCCTGGAGGTAGTGCTGGTGCCCTTTGACTGTAGCCCTTTCTCAGTGAGGCTTGCCTTGTTTATGATGCAAAATTGATGCTTGATGCAAAATTTGGATGAAGTGTGAAAGGCAGAAAAAGGAGGATGCTTCTTTCCTTTGAAAATTTTGTGACTGCTACCTCTACTAGGAGAGCAAAGGTGAAAGGGCCGTTGCATCTGTCCTCTGTATCCCTTTTTCTGATGGGACAATTGTTGAGGCTTATGGTTGAGCCAGGAAAACAAAGCGTTTTTTTGGGGGGGGGGGGAGACACAGGAGCAGGCTAGTGTTGAGAATTCTACCCAGCTCTTTGTTTTGCACTGTTCTGTTACATCTCTTGGTCATGCTACAATGCGGCCAAGAGGCTCTTGGGCTTTCACTTATATACATGACATAATTGAAATTATTGGTGCAAAGTGATTACCTGAAAATAATGAAAAGGCATCTGTTCATAAAAGGCATTAGACAAATGGCTGGTGTCAGAGGGGTTTCACTGATTCTTATTCATCTTTGGGTTTGGCACTCGGTGCCATTGCTATAGCAAATCTGTTCATGTTGCTTGCTAGCTATTTCTCTAACCCTGCCTTTGCCCTTCAATTCAGTAGATCTAGTTTCTAGACAATAAATGTAGAGTTGTGTTTGTCTCCTCTTGAGGAAACTGGCTTTCGCCGTATTGCACAACTTTGCAGTGCTGATTTGAAGCCGCTTTCAGCCAAAGGTTGCAAGGTGCTGTTTAAGTGCAATGTTCTGAACTGTGACCCAATTTGACCTTTTTTGAAATAAAATGCTATACCCACCACTCTAGCTGTTCAGGCAGCGAGATATGACAGGTCTGCTCCGAGGGAGCTTCAAGGAGATATAGGTCTCACAGGCAGCTTTTAATAAGTGAAGTTTTGGAACCATTGTCTCTTTGTGGAGGGCATTAACCAGCATTATTTTCTGTGTGGATTATAACCAAATCCATGGCATTTGGTCCTATCTTGAGAAAGTCTGCGAGAATAATGATATGTGCCGCAGCATGTTATGTTTAATGTTAAGAACAGTTGTTGCTAGGTGTGCTCTGATAATTTGGGCTAATAGCTTTGAGACAGTAATTAAAGTTGATAGGCTCTGCCAGTGCCTCTTGTTTTTAATCAGTTGTTTACTAGGTGCATATTCATTTTCATACCTTTTGGATGAGGATTTCAGAATCTTCAGGAAATGGATAACTTACCTTAGTCACTTACATCCTCTCTTTGGTTGGATATTAAGAAGAACATTGGCATGAGCACTGCACTAAATATGTACCTGTATCAATCTGAGTATAGCAAAATGATCACTGAACTACCCTGCCCCTTGTTTGCCTATTTCATTTCCAACTGATTGCTACTTTGGCATCACTTTTAAAAAAAGTTCCATGGAATAGTGACTCTAGCCAATCAGGGATCACATACTGAGTGTGATAGAACTACATGGCACATTATGAATTGAGGGAAGTTCTTTTTATGGATTGGCATTGTCCTTGCTCCAAGTAGGCAAATATTTTCCCTTCTTTGTTGGGCCTCCTTTACTGGTTAAAGGGATGTGTATGTTGCTGTGCCCTGACCTGGATAGCCCAGGATAGCCTGATGTCATCAGATCTTGGAAGATAATCAGGGCCAGTCTTGGTTAGTACTTGTATGGGAGGCCACCAAGGAAGCCTAGGGCTGTTATGCAGAGGCAGGCAATGGCAAACCTCTGAATGTCTCTTGCCTTGAAAACCCTATGGGATCACCATAAGCCAGCTGCTCTGGGGTCGTCATAAGCCAGCTGCAACTTGACGGCCCCCCAAAACAAACAAAACTTGCTGCACCTAAAACCTGTCATAAAAAACTCTCCCCATACCTTAATAATTCTTGTAGCACTAAATATATAAAGAGTAGTCAAATCTTAACTTTGATTGAAGTCATAGCGGCTGGCTGTTCGAGGTGGGGCCCTGGCTCAGTGGTAGAGCATCTGCTTTGCATACAGACGTTCCCAGGTTCTGTCCCTGATATCTCCAGTTAAAATGAATTGGTGATGTGAAAGACCTTTATGTGAGTCCCCAGAGACCTACTACCACTCATTGTAGACTGCATTGACCTTGCTAGACCACTGGTCTGCTTCAGTTGAAGGCTCCTTTGTGCGCTTCTGCTTACAGACAGGAACTACCGGTAATTCACAGAGAACGTGTGGCTGGCTGTATCCACCTGATTGTGATGATGGCAAAGAGCAAGGATATGACCACTTATTTCTCTTATCCAAATTTGTTTTATTTCCAAGTCCCCGTTAACTTTGCTGTATGAATGTCCACACAGGCAAAGATATTAGTAATTCCTTTATGTTAAGAGTGTCAGTGGTAAAAAACAAGCAATCTGTGATTACTGCAGAAGATGAAGCTGAACCCTCCCCGCAAAATGTAATGTGAAGTTTCCCCCTCACTTTTAAGTCAGTTGTAAAATTCTTGATGCATTTTGAAAATCTTCCTCTGGGGATTTTTCTTTTTTAATTAGACACGTCTAACTTTGCCTTGCAATACAGTGGAGATAATTGCATCTTTGCGTAACTATGTTGGCTAAATTGTAGCTGCTAGAAGCAGTTCCTTCTCTCGCTGTTCACACAGGCTCAGGCCAATCACAGCATCAGTTGCAAGCTTCCAAGTTACAGAGAAGTTTTGCTTAATGTTAAATTGTTTCTGGCTGGAAGGCATGGTTCTCGCCATATCTGCAGTTCAAATCTTGAAACACTAATGCTTTTTTGTGTTAGTTGGAACTGTGCCAGAAAAAACGGTGAAGCAAGCACAGTACCAATGCATCTACCTTTAAAAAAATGTAGGGTTTTCAAGGCAAGAGACCACCATTGGTTGGTGGTCTGCCATTGCCTGCCTCCATGTGGGCTGAGAGAGTTCTGGAGAATTGTGGAGCGGTGGACTCTGATCTGGAGAACTGGATTTGTTTCCCTGCTCCTCCACATGAAGCCAGCTGGGTGACCTTGGGCTAGTCAAACTCTCTCATCCCCACCTACCTCACAGGGTGTCTGTTGTGGGGAGGGGAAGGGAAGGCGATTGTAAGCCGGTTTGATTCTGCCTTAAGTGGCAAAGAAAGTCGGCATATAAAAACCAACTCTTCTTCTTCTACTGGCCCAAGGTTACCCAGCCGGCTTCATGTGGAGGAGTGGGGAATCGAACCTGGTTCTCCAGATCGGAGTCTTCCGCTCTTAACCACTGCACCATGCATCACACCTGTTGTATTCCTTGGAGGTCTCCCATCCAAATACTTGCCAGGCTGAGAGTGTGTGACTAGCCCAAGGTCACCCAGCAAGTTTCCATGGCAGCGTGAGGATTTGAACCTGGGTCTCACAGAACCTAGTCTGACACCTTAACCACTACCACGCTGGCTCTCTTAAAACAATAAAATACCAACAAGTGAATAAAAGATAAAGCCATAAAACAGGCTGATAAAAACATGCCAAGCAGCAATCAAAGCCAGCCGTCTGAAATGATATTGATAAAGACCTCATAAAACAGACCTCATAAAACAGCTGATACAACAGGCTTCATGCATGGAGCGGACTGTAAAACAGCTTAAAAAAAAAAGATGGATCCCCTTAATTAAAAGTCTTGGTAAAGAGAAATGCTTTGGCCTGTGTGGTGAAGATTAAAAACATAAGAAAGGCCCTGCTGGATCAGACCAAGGCCCATCAAGTCCAGCAGTCTGTTCACACAGTGGCCAACCAGGTGCCTCTAGGAAGCCACAAACAAGACGAGTGCAGCAGCACCATCCTGCTGAGTTCCACTGCACCCAAAATAATAGACATGCTCCTCTGATACTAGAGAGAATAGATATGCAGCATGACTAATATCCATTCTAACTAACAGCCATGAATACCCCTCTCCTCCATGAATATGTCCACTCCCCTCTTAAAGCCCTCCAAGCTGGCAGCCATCACCACATCCTGGGGCAGGGAGTTCCACAATTTAACTATGCATTGTGTGAAAAAATACTTCCTTTTATCTGTTTTGAATCTCTCACCCTCCAGCTTTAGCAGATGACCCTGTGTTATAGTATTATGGGAGAGGGAGAAAAACTTCTCCCTGTCCACTCTCTCCAAACATGCATAATTTTATAGACCTCTATCATGTCTCCCCTCAGCCGCCTTCTTTCCAAGCTAAACAGCCCTAAGCGTCTTAACCGCTCCCCATAGGACAGTTGCTCTAGTCCCCTAATCATTTTGGTTGCTCTTTTCTGCACCTTCTCAAGCTCTGCAATATCCTTTTTTAGGTGTGGTGACCAGAACTGTACACAGTATTCCAAGTGTGGTCTCACCATAGATTTGTACAAGGGCAGTATGATATCAGCAGTTTTGTTCTCTATTCCTCGTCTAATTATAGCCAGCATGGAATTTGCCTTTTTTACAGCAGCCGCACACTGGGTTGACATCTTCATTGAGCTATCCACTACCACCCGAAGATCCCTTTCTTGGTTTGTTGCTGCCAGCACAGATCCCATCAGTGTATATGTGAAGTTGGGATTTTTTGTCCCAATATGCATCACTTTACACTTACATTGAATCTCATTTGCCATTTTAATGCCCATTCTTCCAGTATGCAGAGATCCTTCTGGAGCTCTTCACAGTCCGATTTTGTTTTAACCACCCGAAATAATTTGGTGTCATCTGCAAACTTGGCTACTTCACTGTTTAACCCCAACTCCAGGTCATTGATGAACAGGTTGAAAAGCACTGGTCCCAACACAGATCCCTGAGGCACCCCACTGCTCACATCCCGCCATTGTGAGAACTGACCAAAGATTCCTTTGCCAAAGAGTCCAGGTTGGAAAACAACTGTTGGATTTTTAGTTGGTTGCTGGAGGCTGACCAGGGAGGAAAGTATTAGAATAGTGATAGATACGGTTAGAGACAGTGTTCATATTTTGCTGTGAGGCAGCATGGTGTAGTGGTTAAGTACGGTGGACTTTTGTCTGGAGAACAGGGTTTGATTCTCCACGCCACGTGGAGGACTCTAATCTGGTGAACTGGATTTGTTTCCCCACTCCTCCACACAGAGCCAGCTGGGTGACCTTGGGCCAGTCACGGTCTCTCAGCCCCACCCACATCACAGGGTGTCTGTTGTGGGGAAGGGAAGGAGATTGTAAGCCGGTTTGATTCTGCCTTAAGTGGTAGAGAAAGTTGGCATATAAAAACCAACTCTTCCTTCTCTTCTTCTCTTTGTGAGTTCCCTACATCACATTATATTGAATTTCTGTGTGTGTGTGTGTGTGTGTGGATTTGTCTTGCCTAGCTGCTATGGAGGACAGCCTTAATATAGTGAGAAGGAATGTGAGGAATCAGACATCTTCCTAGCACAGATCACAGGGAGGGAGGTGGCAGCAAATAGGTTTGCCATCCCTGGAGCCTGAAAGGGTGGCAAGGAGGCAGGGTTGAAGGGTTCCAGGGCAGAACCTACCCTTCATTAGGGACAGCTCTTCTGAGAGGCGGTGGTGTGTGCCCTCAGAGTAAGGTGGTTTTATTGCCTGGTGCCTTAAAGTGTGTAAGGTAGGTGCCAGGCAAGCCTTGAGAAGCCATCAATGAAAAGCCCTGTCTCTAGTTGCCAGCTGCCTTAGCTGTGCAGGTGGGGGCACAGAAAGCAGGCTTTGAGAAGAGAATCTTAACTGGTAGGGTAGACAATACAAAGAGGTGTATAGATTTAACTTGGGTTGCTTCCAGTGTGTACTGTCTTGTAGCAAAGCTGTTCTGGGCTCAAAGGTTTGCTTTTTCAGAGGGGGTAACGCCTTCGATTGTTTGGTGACCTACTTTTAAAAACGTTCTCTCCAGATCATACTGTGTGAATGGGCTAGTGACGAAAGATTCATCAGATTTTCCAAGTTGTGGCTTTTGTATACCATCCATTGGAACCCTTCAGGTTCCAGGGATGGCAAACTTATCTGCCACCACCTCCCTCCCTGTGATCTGTGCTAGATAGACCCCTGATTCCTCACACTCCTCACTATATAAAGGCTGTCCCTCATAGCAGCTAGGCAAGACAAATACCCCTCCCCGACAGAAATTTAATATAATGTGATGTTGGGAAGTCACAAAGAGGACAGCAAAATAACCGTATCAATCACCATGGGGTTTTACAAGAACTGTGATGGCATCACCTAATTGTGGTTTGGATTTATGATCTTTAGATCTGACAAACCATGCCCCAAAGGCATAGTGCAGCTCATAATGATAGGAAGGCTGTGGCCATGTGAATAGTTGGCCTTTGGTTCCACTCGTCATGTGTTGGGGGTTTGCTGTTTTAAAGGGAGAACCAGGCTACTTGCAGTGTGGTGGTTGTCCTCAAATGAATGGGAGGCTTGTTGTCTTGCACTAGCATTGGCTTGTGGGTGCCAGCGACAGTAGGGTAGAAAGACTGCTTGAATTGTTGTGTTGTTTTTCCCCCCAATCTACACAGGGCCAAAAAGTGGACGTCGTCAAGGTTATCAAAGAGCTCTGGAAAGACTTCTTGCAATGTTACTCTTCACAGCCTCTGCTCTGTTGGTCCGTGTGGTGGGCTCTGTCGACGTGTGGCTACCTACAGGTCATAAACTACACTCAAGGCTTGTGGGAACTGGTGCAGCCTTCTCAGAGCTCCGAGATCTATAATGGAGGCGTGGAGGCTGTTTCCACACTCTTGGGTAAGTTAGGGCTTCACCAGCATTTTTTAAGAGATGGAGTTAAGCCTGTAGTGCACAGGGCTAAGCCATGTCTTACTATTGGTGCTGATGTGGGCTGTTACTGGTCATCGTCCCCCCACCCCCAGTGCAGGGGAGAACCCCCATCTTGTGTAAACAGCGCTGTGCTGTTGGGTGAGTTGCCTGTAATATGTATGAGGATGACTCAGTTGCCTCTGCTATCCATTTAGTAATATGTTTTGAAATCAAGGCTGGAGATAATAGTGTTTACAGGCGTCTCCTGGAAAAAGTCATCTAAGGAAGTAACAGCTTCAGCATGTTCGACATTTCCAAACCTGTGAATATGTGGCCAGTGTAATGCCAAGTGGAACATGGCTATGCTAATATAGCCTTTTACCTCACTGCCATGGACTGGGTAATTGTCCTCATGTATTGGCTGGGAAATCATCTACATCTTTTTCTCTCTTCCTTTTTTCCTTTTACCACCCCTTTCCCCCTTCCACCCCTTTACATCCTGTTAAGTCCTCTTTGCGCTGTCTAACTATGAAAGCCTTAAAGACCACCCAGATTTGATGACTTGTTATGCAGGCCATCTAAGAGCCAAACAATGTGGAACACATAATCTGTATTCAGATCCCCCGATGCATAACTGAGCTGCAAAATGCACTGTGGTGGGTGGTAATAGAGGGGAATGGATTGGAGCTGCCATGTTGCGGAAGGGACACGTTTAACTCTCCCTGCCCCACCCTATTTGCCTGATTGGAAATGGTCCTCCTTCCAGGCTTCAGGAGGGGAGGAAATATGAGCATAATGGGGATTCTTGTTCCACTTTCCCCACCTCAGGACTGAAGGGTTTGTGGCAGAAATGTGTCATTCTTTCTAAACAACTTCAGCTACTCTGCAAGTTGGATTCCACATCACTATCTTAAGGGGTTTTCTAGGCAGGCACTGGTACTTTAGAGAGCAAAATGCAAAAACCAGTCTGATTTGAATGGCAGGTCTTGCAGTTGAATTTGGCTAGCGGCTTGATACAGTCTTAGTCTTTTGGCCAAGTTCTCCACAAAAGGACAACTTTGCAGAAACAACAATGACAACTTTTAAAGCCTCAGTTTAAACATGCAAAGGAATGACTTCCTGTAAAAAAAAGTTCTTGCAGATTGTTGATATGAATCTCCTATGCTAATACATATAAGTATGTATTTTCTGTATCAGGATTGTGGGGTGGTAGTGGCAGTTTGTTTGTAAAGCAAATACTTTTTGAATTGCAAATAGTATTTTTCTCCCACTCGTGTTTAATCAGTTTAACTACCACTTCAGAGGGTAATCTAAAATGACCTCTGTTGGACAGAATTGGTCAAGAATGTTGCTTGAAAACTGAATT
This sequence comes from Euleptes europaea, assembly GCF_029931775.1. Classification (NCBI taxonomy): domain Eukaryota; kingdom Metazoa; phylum Chordata; class Lepidosauria; order Squamata; family Sphaerodactylidae; genus Euleptes; species Euleptes europaea. The sequence continues at coordinate 32,339,827 of NC_079323.1, forward strand.
CATGCTATTACAGATACTAATATAAATGGTGAAATGGGATGGAGAGAGCAAAAAAATTCCATCATGCAGGCTGATGATTATTTACTTATTTTAGATAATTAAAAAATAATTTGTGAAATGCTTAACATTAATCGCGCAATCCTAACTGGGGGGTGGGGGGAGGGGATAGGAGCCGGTGTGACCTCCGCACCGGTGCTCGTGCCATTTGCACTGACTAAAGTGGCACCAGTGTTGGCGCAAGGGCTCTTGCTGGTGTCAAAGGGGCCATTCCCAGGACAGAGCTGACATGTCAGATCCCTAAGCCCTTTTGGTCGGGAACACCCTTTTTTTGCAGGCACTGAGTTATGCCTGCAAAAAGGGAGTGTTTCACAGGGTTTCCCTCCAAATTGTATTTTCAGCTTGCTGTGCCTCGCAGCTGTACCATTCCTATCCTGGCAATACTAATGTAGAGTTTGTGACAACACTGGTTATATACCTCTTTTGGTTGCATCTGAACTCTGAGAAATTCTCAAAATAGCTGATGGAATATTTAAGAAGAATACCCATGATATTCATTGTCCGGATCTTTGATGTTAACAGATGCCTTCTAAAAATGTGTCCAAAGTAAATGTGCTTGAATAGAAGAATTTTTAGACAGTAACCTTTTTGTTTTTTTGTGTTTGTAGGAGCTGTGGCTGTCTTTATCGTGGGCCACATAAAAGCATCTTGTGCTACTTGGGGAGAGATAGCCTTAGCACTGTTCTCCCTCTTCATTGCAGCTTCTGTTTATATCATGGACACAGTCCGGAACATCTGGGTGTGCTATGCTTCCTATGTAATATTCCGGATTATCTATATGCTGCTCATCACCATTGCAACGTAAGTGCTTGTAAACAAACTTTGACAATTACAGTGCAATTGGCTTTAGGGGCATGTGACCTGTGCCTGTTCTCTAAAGGCTTCCGTAAAAGAGCCACAGGCTAGCATAGGGAAGGTTAAAATGAAGAAAAGAAAGAAAGATGATTTTAGGATTAACCATTATGAGATAATTCTCTTAGTTTTTGAATAAAGTATTTTAGTTTACTGAACTAAACCCAGTACTGATGTTTTATCATGGTCCAGTAAATGAGAATACTTAGTACTGAATTAAAATACTGGATGTTTGTTTAATATAGGTTTGGCACAAAGCTGTGTTGCCTTTTAATCTTTTGGATGGAAGCCACTTCCTTTTCCTTGCTGATCTGGCAATCATGAGGAATACTTAGATTCATAAATATCAGGTAGATGGTCCACAGTGGCTCATTCAGGTATGTGTCTGGTTGGCTGGAGCACAGCTGAACCTGATGAATGCAGGCTGAAATCAGAACTTTGTAATCTAAGCAAGGTTGAGTGAGAGCTTGTGTCTCTTTAGTCCTGATTTTCAGCATGATGCAAGGAATCTTTTAAAGAAAAAAGCCTAGTATCATTGAGGACAAAGTTTCTTAAACTGTGGAGCTAACCCATATGGTTTCCCAATCGTGGAGCTAACCCATATGGGGTCACTGAATGTGGGAGTTGCAAAAAATATGGCAACAGTAAATGGTTTCTTTATGATTTATTATCAGTAAATGGTTGATTTGTATACCTATATTATATACCTATATACCCGGGGTGGCGTAAAAATTTCTCAGGCGAAAAAGGGGTTGTGAATGGGAAAAGTTTAAGAAGCCGTGATCTAGAACACCGTGCCTTATATGTTCAAATGTTGGGGGAAAGTGTTTCCACTCTGCTACTTGCAGCTACTGTTTATATCCATACACTGTGGCTCCCACCATGCTCTGAGGGTGAAGTTAATAAATCAGTGGCAGGTCTCAGGATGAAAACAAGCTATTTGGGTTATCAGCTGCAGGTCATCTGTCTTCCAAACCTGCTTGTTTGGGCAAAATACAAAGAGTGTGTGGTGGGAAAATACTGGCTGCCGTACAAGCAGCTCAGTTAGCTTGTGTACTACCATTCACCTTGCCCTGTAATGCAATAGCTATTCAGAGAAGCATATGACTGTCTTGGGCAATGTCCAGGTTTGCAGCTAAAGGCGAAGTACGGAACATAGAAGGTCACAGAAGGTGCACATATATAAGAACAGAAAGGACAAAAGGTACCGGCAGCTCTCATCTTTAGATTGCTGTGGGTCCCACTAGTATTCTCACGCAGCTGTTATTATTTGCCTATTGACAACTTACTTAACTGTTAGATTGGAACCAATGCTTTTTGCTTATAAATTTGAGTAGCAAATTGAGTAACTCTTGTCTAAGTTATTAAATCTGCGGTACACCAGACTGAGCTGGTCTCAGTAAACCTCCAGGGAAGGTTTTTCTGCCTGGATCATTTGTTCCAGTGCCTCAATGTCCTTGCTGTTAGAGGTCATGTCCCCATGTCAGTCAATTGCCACGGTCTGTAGCATGCTCACTGGGAGTGAGTCTTGTTGAGCCCACTGGGAATTAACATGTACTGGGCTGCATGTTTGTTTTGCAATTTTATGCTGTTGCACAACCCCATCTGCTACCCAGTAATATGTTGCAGCTGTTGCCGCATTGCTGAATTTTATTAGGATAAATAACGATTTGATTCTTCTCAGTTATGCTCAAGTCGGATTAGTTCCCCTGCCTCCTCCTTGTAGTTCTGTATTCTTGTTTTCTCCTTTCCTTCCATTGTTTACAAGCCATATACAACTTATCCTGAATGCTCAGGGTGGGTAATATTTCCACAATCAGTTTATTCTTCCAACTCCAACATAGGTCGCTACTTCCATATTACAGACTGAAAAGGGAAATTCACACAAGGGCACGCTCAAGGTTACTCAGCTGGGGTAGTGCAACCAGTAAAACTGCCTTGAATTTCCCTTTGGCTGGGAAGTGTCAGCAGTGTAGGTAATATGTGGGTTGTACGATAAAATCATACAGAAATGTTTAACTGCCGAACTAGATGTCCCTGCAGCAGATCTGAGGGTTTACAGTGGAGCTAACCCAATCGTGCCGAAAGGGGGGTTGTGGCCAATGTTAAAAGCAAAAACAACACAGAGATGAGGAAACTGAGCCCTTATTTATCTGTCTGCAGCCCCTCTCTACAGGCAGTTTTCTGCAGCTGGGGCTCCAGTGCTCAGGGACCTGGTTGAGAGAGGTGCTTTGTGGAGGGACCAAGCAGGGAATGGTGGGATTAGGCTCCCCTCTCAACTTCCTTTATGATGTTAAAGTTCAGGCTCCTACATGCTTCTTTCTTCTGTGAGTGGGGTTGTTCCTTGTTTAAGCAACCTGGAACTGCTGCCGTTGCTGTCTGGTTTGGCCCTGTATTATCTGGGAAATAATTTGGATGTATACCTGTGCTGCTAACTCTGAACAGAACTCTGGGGTCTCACCCTTTCTTGTTTTCTCAAGCTGTTTATTGTTGTCCTTTTCTGTGAAGGTTCCAGATTGCTACAAATTTAACTGTAGAGCGCTATGCCCTGGTGTTTGGTATCAATACTTTCATCGCCCTGGTGCTACAAACTCTGCTTACCTTTATTGTCGTCGATTCAAAAGGGCTTGGGCTGCATATATTTACACAGGTAAGGCTTGTGCTTTAACTTTACTGGGAGGGAGGATGCAGTTTTCCTAAACACTTCTGCCAGTTTCAGTGCTGGGAGTAAGAAGCTCATTCTGGTCCCACACAGTGCCTGGGGAGGGGGCGTTAATAATGCCTTTCCCTTGGTTTGAAGAGGGGGGAAGAGGTTTTTCCTCCAACTATGTTGCTCATGGATGGTAGGAATGCTTAAAGGTATTTAGCAGCTCTTTGCTAAATTACCCAGGGTGATACCTGATCACGTTCTCTTACATCTTTTAAATGTAAAAAGCGGAGAGGGAGGAATCTGGGTTGGGGCCTTGGTGTGGGGATGGGGAGTGTAATCCTTTCCCTGATTTAAACTGCCTATCAAAGGGAAACAAGTAGGTATCTGTATGATACTTGGGGCCAGTAGCAGCGTTTGTGTGTATGCGTAAGGGAGAAATGGCATGGGAGGGTAAGGCTCCAACCCCTCTAATCTGGATCTCTTCTTTCCCCCTCTCCCTGCTGCTTTTAACATTAAAAAAGCACATTGTAGATCCAACAGCAAGATCTCCAGCAATCATATCTGGTAGGGCCCTGAGCTGTTCCTTAGCCAGGGCAAGCAACAAATACAGAGGTGCTACTTACTGCAGAATACATTTTATATGAAACCAAAGCTTCTCTTTGGCTTGAAAGATTTTTTTTATATTTGAGCTTGTTTAATGAATGTGCTGTTTAAACATGGATCATGGGTTAAACCAGGGGTGGGGAACCTTTTTTCCACCAAGGGCCATTTGAACATTTATAACATCATTCGCGGGCCATGCAAAATTATCAACTTAAAAATTAGCCGACCAAGCCCCAAGCAGGCAGCTGCCCCAGATGCCACCCCCGGCGCGGGCAAGCAGGCAGGCATCCAACCAGTGGTGCACTTGCCCACCTGGTGGCACAGGATGGTCTGTTGCACCAGCCAGGTGTAGCTGTCCAGCCACACACCGGAGTTGCTCCTGCTCCGCATGGTCGGGGTCGGATTCTCCTGCTACCTCTGCCTGCAGGGATGAAATGAAGACACACTGGCTAAGAACTCCCCACCGCATGCATTCTGGCCCCGCCTCCTTTAACCCCTCCATTGTCGCCACTTCTGCCCCCAGCCCTCTTTTAGTACAGAGGGAATATGTCCGCGGGAGGGGGCAGTTCACCAGTCTTAGATCCATCTGAGCTAGAGATCTGCCAGGACCAACGAAGGGCCAGACCAAATGATTTTGTGGGCCTTAAACGGCCCCCGGGCCTGACGTTCCCCACCCCTGGGTTAAACGTAGCACAAACATAACTAAAAATCCAGCCTTAATAACGTGTGGTCAGAGACTGTTGGAGATGCTTTGGTGTCTGAGGTATAAAATCCAAATGGTGCTCCCCTGTGTTAGCCAAATTGCTCTTTAACTTGGGGAATTAGCAAGCAAGATGTTAAATTACAATATTTATTTTTATAGTGGTATCGCAACCTTTGTATACCAGAGCCGGTAACTGTGACCTTTAAATAAAGACAGAAGCAATAGATTCCAAATTAAAAGAGTTTATGTCTTTTTCAATCAAATCAGTGTTGCATACACACATACAGAGAAATCTAAGAAAATCAAAGAGAGGAGTACAAGCACAGATGCGAACGTGGCAGAGATCGTTGGTGGGGTGATATCTATCTTCTTGAAGAGGTGTTGTTCAAGTTCACGTAGACTAAGACAGAAGAAATTAAGAGCAAAGGTGGGGGCAAGGGGTTCCTGTACACTTGGCCAGCAAGGCTGGAGGGAGCGTGGTCAGGCTGGGCAAAACCCAAACCAACAGAGTAACGGCAAAGGTGCCAGGAAAGACCTAAGGTAACATAATGGGCTGGGGGCACCCCAGATATACTGTTTTTCTGGGGGTGGGGAGAGGGGGTTTACCCCTCCTAGGTTCCCAGGTGACAAAAGGATTAATCTTCGGCTACCGGGGTGGGGTAGTGAGAATTTGGAAATCTATTCTGATTCCAATGGCTTTTGCAACCCGGGAGGCACCGGGAGATCTCTGCTGAAGTGATTAACGTTCTGGAACAATGGGTGCACTCTCTGCAAACGTCCGGGGATTGCTGTTGCATAACTGGAGAAATGACTCATCGCTGCTATCAGGATTGCTGCTGATTGCCCATTAAGCTGTGGATGTTGCAATGGGAAAGGGGGGTGTTGGCATTGACTATGTGACTGTCTGCTTTCCACGACATGGCTGCGGTTGGAACAATGATTGCACAGGAACATGGAGTCTCTCAGGTTCGCTGGAGGTTGCCCTTGCATCTGTTTCTTAGCTGCTGGCTGCACGGAGCTCGCAGGAGTGGCCGGGTCAGTTTCAATGGGGCGCGCAGCGGCCGTCCCGTAGCTTTTGGGGCAGGCGCGCGGCTGGAACAGTAGTCGTGTGCCTGCATAGCGGGTTGCCAGGTCCAGTCCGGGAGTTTAGGCTGCCAATATGCTTTCACCTGTTACAGTGTAAATAATTGAGAACTTGCTGCCTTTGAGTGGTACCCAAAATCTTCAGTATTAAGAAGGCTGCCTCACCCTACTTAATGCTAGGCCCTTTGAGAGTTTCAATTTTTTTTAACAATTTACCATTATTCTCTCCCCCTGCCCACTTTTTGCTGCTACAGTTTATGATCTATGCTGGTTATTTTGCTGCCATCTCAGCAGTGTTCTTCATCAGCGGTATGTGCAGTATTGTCAAGAATTACCGGAGACAAGAAGAGAGGAGTGATCAAGCTGTGGCAAGCATTGCTTAGAAGCAAATATGGACTTTGCACCTGTGTCAGAAGGAAGGGCCCCCCGTGTTTTAAAATGCTGGTTTCTATTTATTATTGTATTTAAATGCTGTTACCTGAATTGTACTTGACCTATAGTCATACTGTGCGCACAGCATAAACTACGAGCAGAATGTATTTAACAATACCTTATGTAAGTAAGAATGCTTATATATAAAACCGTCCTCAAACAAGACTTTTTTGAGGGCCAAAACTACATATCTTCGAAGTCCGAAGTACTGTTGACTGTCCTCTTGCCTCGCGAGATCTGCTAACCATTAAATGACCATTGGAAAGTGGATGTGTTTAACTAGCCCAGTCCATGTTGGATCCATGCAGTTAGTATGCAGGGTCTTGGATGCACCTGAAGAACTGTGGGTTGATGGTGAAGAGCGCAATAAGATACTTGTCAGTCAAAGTTGGAAAGAGTTGTCCAGAGGCGGTAGATGCAAATTTTATGAATACTAAGTATACTTTCCATACATACACACAAACATTTTTCACCTGGTGACATGTCCTGTGTTGTATGAGCCTTGTTGCTTATTTAAAAGTTTAGCTTTCTTTTGATTACCCTTGTCAGTCCAGCTTAAATAGACCCATTAACCTAGTGACCTTGTTGACACTCTTAGTACATTTTAATTCATACAGAATGAGGCATAGGAAGCACAAGAAGCAAAACTCTGTTCAGGTTTGGCTTGCCTTCATTCAGCTCCTCAAAAGTCAGGACTTGACCTCTAAAGTCTTGATTTTTAGCTTTTGACAGCAAGTTTCACACTGACTCAGAGAAAAAACCGACAGCAATATTGTTTCATGTAATGGATTCAGGATTCAGATCACATCTGCTTCTTATATTTGACAACACTGGACAGGAAGCTCATCCTGATGATGGTCATGTTTAGTTTCTCCTCAGTAAACTAGGTAGCTGGGTACATATTTTGTGGGTGTTGATTTAGGTTGAACTCCTTGAGGCTCCCTTAGATGTTTTAAGCAGCTCGTAGGCTTATTCTCAGGAAAGGACAAGGCAGGTTTTTTTAACTGTAGCCTTAACATTTTGTCCACCCCTCCTTTGTAAGGCAGGGGTTTCACACCCAGAGGTGGTTGCATGGCTTGTGTTTGTAGAAGGGGATGCTGCTCCTAAAACTACATGTTTGCTTCCCCTCCGTTTTTAATTACTTTGGCCACATTTGTTTCCCATAAACTTGCAAGCGAGAGGGTTCAGTAAGCCATGACAAGTTTTCAAGGTCTCCAGCTAATGATAACTTTTCTGAGGTCTGCCGTGTGGTGTTCTTGACCAGCTGGTGAGGATTTCAGACCCAGCTACATGATAGGCTCTCTTCATACGTTGTACTGCTTCTACACAAAAAGCACTTCTGTGTAGGTGAAATCCACATGTGATTGTGCACATGTATTCAGCTGTGCATGAATTTTACAAAATGACTGCCCAGGTGTTGCCTGGTGCTTGCTCAAGCAGTGGCATAGGTATGTAGTGGTTGCAGGTAATGAACTACATCTGAACATCCTGTGGAAATGATCATGTGTGAAGAAGCCCTTCTCATGGAACCCATTCCCAGTGGGAATGGTATTTGATGATTTAATGGTGGTCTGGCTACATGACACCTTATGAAGAAAACAGGAAGATTGTGGGGGGCTATTTGATCAGAGCATGCAGAGTTATGTCAGTAAACTTTTAAATGGGTGCGGTTTTAATCATGATAATTGCTGTATTTGCAGATACAAGTCTGTTATGCATCTGACAAAGTACAGCAGCAAACTCAATTTTAGTTCTGTCCTTGGACTGAGGCAAAGGTTTTGAAGGTTCAGAACAGAACATTCTAGGAGAGATTTGCACAACTCCCCATTATGATTTGTATCATTGCTTTGTAGTGATGTCCAATGGGCAAAACTTCCAGATTACAAATTGATAAGGGGCTCCAGTATATCTTAGACCTAGTCAGAGTATCTGCCTCCATCTAAATCACAGTGTCTATAAGGTAGTTTTCTGCAGTCTTCTTGGGGGGGGGGGCAAGAAGCTAACTGTTGAATGCACCTTTAATATCTTCTGAAGAGAAACCTGAAAACTTTAACAACAGGTAACAACCTCCATCGACTCATAAACTCAGGGAAATAAGGGTTGGGTGATCAAAAGGAGAAACTGAACCTTTAATCTAGTGGTAAAGTATTTTTTTCTTGCCTGCCTTTCTCCTGTGAGGGAAATAGAAATAACTACAAAAGCTCAGACTATAGAACATTATTACTTAAAGGCAGACAGCTCATGATGTTTGTCTTGCCTTAGAATTGCCTTATAAAAGTCTGTATGATTATGCTGTACTGTAGTGGTCTAGTTTAGTTAATGGAAATCTGGAAATGGTACACAGTTATCTTGTGTTGTGCTCATAAAATACAAGTATTATCATAATAGAGTACCTTTCAGATTAGGAAAACCTGTAGAACTGAAAAGAAAATGTGCAAACAGTACTGCTGTGAGTATGAACATCTGTCCAAATTATAAAACTTATTTTTTAATCAAATAAAATATTTTATTATATTCCTAGAAGCTTGCTGGTTTTCACTGTCTTTGATTAACAGTAGTTCTTGTTATATTTTAGATTTATTAGATTTATATCCTACCCTTCCCTTCACTGAAGGGCCCTAGAGAGCCCAAAGAATCAGTAATACTGCAGACACTTCTGGAGGGGGGAAAAGAACAGGTTACCTTAGCCACAGCGCTAGGTTCTGTGCAATAGCTGTTAAAGTTCGCCTTTCAAAGGTTTCAAGGATGGGTCTAATTTTAAATTAGGGGGATAAGTAAAATCTAACTTGATGGATTTGTATTTTTGTATTTTAAATTAATGCACAATTGTGAACTGTGGACAGTTTTATCAAGTATTCTTAGAATGGCAATGCCGTAATAAAAATCTGTTCTTGTATCCTGCCCTTTCCCGGCCAAAGCCAGGCTCAGGGGTGACTTACAACAATCAACGATATTCATATAAAAGGTGAATAAAAACATACAAATATATATATTGCTGTCAATATTAATACGTACATAGTAGGCAGTACTGAGGAAGCACCCTTTATTTTGAAATCTTGACTTAGAACTATATGTAAGGAATGTAGTGCATAAGCGTCTTAAACCTAACAACAACAAGGTCAATTAATAGGGGCATGTGAACGCAGCTGACTCTTAAGGCACATGGGTTTTACAGTATACAATAGTATCTTCTTTGAGTGGCACCACAAAACTACATCAGCTATGCAGGAGGCACTAAATAGCTCCAGGTTGTTGTATTGTTGATCTGTGCATTCAGCGTTGTGATTTATGTGTTTAAAACATTTCTATCCCACCTTATCTCCTTGGACTCAAGGCAATGACCAGTGCAGCAACCAGGCTACAAGAACATAAATTAACAATTACAAAATCATACACGGTTGGAAGAGACCACAAGGGCCATCCAGTCCAACCCCCTGCCATGCAGGATCCCACAATTAAAGCGCTCCCGACAGATGGCCATCCAGCCTCTGCTTAAAGACCTCCAAAGACGGGGACTCCCCGCCCCCCCCGGCAGCGCATTCCACTGTCGAACCGCCCTCACCGTCAGAAAGTTCTTAATGTTTAGGTGGAATAACTTTTCTGTTAGTTTAAATCTATTACTCAATGTCCTAGTCTCTGAAGCAGCTGAGAACAAGCTAGTTCCCTCATTAACATGGCATCCCTTCAAATATTTAAACATGGCTATCATGTCACTCCTTAACCTTTTCTTCTCCAGACTAAACAAACCCAGCTCCTTAAGTCTCTCTTCATAGGACATACCGTAGATTCCAGACCTTTGATCATTCTGGTTGCTCTCCTCTGGACATGCTCCAACTTGTCAACATCCTTAAATTGTGAAGCCCAATTAAAATAGAATAAAGTTTGTGCATTACAAATTTAAAAGCACTCCAGATTTAAAACAGACAGGAGTAAACAAGCAAAGCCAAACCTTATGAAACAATTTGTCTTCCACCAAATGCCCTCTGGAATAAAACTGCCTTACATGCCTTCCTGCTCTGATCTGGACGTCTGAGGCTGATTAGTACTTGGATGGGAGGCCACCAAGGAAGTCCTGGGTTGTTATGTAAAGGCAGGCAATGGCAAACTACCTCTAAACATCTCTTGCCTCGAAAACCCTGAGTCACCATAAGTTGGCTGTGACTTAATGGCACTTTCCCCCACCATGTATCTTCCTAAATGTTGCAGGTGAAGATGCCCTCCTCATCCATTCTGGCAGGTCATTCCAGTGGACCAGGCCCACCATAGAAAAGACACAAAGTCTTGCTGTAGCTGTATGAACAGTCTTAAGGGAAGTCACCTTAAGGAGGTGAATGTTGGACCCTGTAACTATAGCAGGTTTAGTAAGGTGAGATGCCTTTTAGACACAAGTTTGTCACTAGTGTGCTCAGGGCATGAAGCATCTAATTTCACCCTGGTTAATTCTGATTAATGCTCTAATTGTGGTTCTAATTGGGTTGTGGTTCTAATTTTACAAACTGAAGTCTTCTTTTGAAGCTCAGTTGAACATTCATTCTACATGCAGAAAAGGTTTAAAGCTAAACATTTGGATATTATACCTTTGATCAGAATCAGCAGTGGTCATCTGATGGTTTCCACCTGTCAACAAGTGCTTAACAACACTGCCATTTGATACCGACTGTATTCATGAGGTTGAAATTGGTTCTTAGCTTCTAGTTCCTTGATTGCAGTTCCTAGTTCCTTGTTCAATTAAAATATGTAAAAGCAGTTTGGATGAGGGCATGGTATTTAAGCAGCTTTACATCCCAATATAGGTTTTGGATCAAAGAAGCACAGTCATAATACATGCCCTAAGCATATATCTTGGCCAGACCTTTAATTTGGTGTAACATGCCTGCAGGTATGGCACACTAAGAATTGATTTATTAACCATAATTAATAAGCAAGAATTGGAGTTTGATCACCTCTGTGCTTTGCAAAAAAAACATTTGAGCCACTTCAAATTATATAGTGGCACAGATACATAATTAGGCTGACTCAAAACTTGTCTCTCTCTTTTTGTGCCATCAAGTCACAGCTGACTTATGGTGACCCCTGGTAGGGTCTTCAAGGCAAGAGACTAACAGAGGTGGTTTGTCACTGCCTGCCTCCGCATCATGACCCTGGTATTCCTTAGAGGTCTCCCATCCAAATAGTAATCCGAACCGATCCTGCTTAGCTTCTGAGATCTGACAAGATCAGGCTAGCTGGGTCTATTCAAATCAGGGCATTTGTCTCTATACTGGTGGGTGAATCATCACTCAGCAGGTATCCATATTGCTAGGACAACACATTGGTTAAACAGTTATAATTAATCCAGTTGTGTAATACTGGATATGGAAAAGTGAGGAAATTGTCAGTGGATGGAGCAGAAGAGGGCTGACTAGGAGCATAACGCAAGATGGCTATGAAATAGAAAGTGGAAAATGAGAGAAGAAACTGGCAGAATGAGAAAAGGAAATACAGTCTTGTTCTAATTTCCATTTTGCTAGATGAGAAGCAATTTCCATGAGGAAAGGTGGGATGTTGTAATAAATAAATAACATTAAGAAATAAAATTATAAAATAAGGTTGCCAACCTCCAGGTGGGAGTAGAGGTCTTCTGGAATTACAACTGATCTCTAGACTACAGAGATCAGTTCCCCTGGAAAAAATGGCTCCTATGGAGGGTAGACTACACCACTGAGGTCCCTCCTCTCTCCAAACCCTGCCCTTCCATCCCCAAATCTCCAGGAATTTCCAAACTTAGAGTTGACAACCCTAAAAAGCACAAACAGAAACTATGCACACCCTTGCAGTGCCTTAAATATCTGAAGAAGTGAGCTGTGGCTCACGAAAGCTCATACCCTGCCAGAAAATATTTTTGTTAGTCTTTAAGGTGCTACTGGACTCTTGCTCTTTTCTCCTACTGCAGACAGACTAACACGGCTACCCACTGTGAATTAAACAATCCTGTTTTGCTCCTAAGATCACACATGTGGACAACAGTTCTCTGGTAGCATGTGCTGAAAGGGAATCTCCAGACTAATTTTATGCGCTCTTACTTGGGAGTTAGGCCCACTGAGCTCAACAGAGCTAGCTTTTAAGCATGTAAAGGATCAAACTGCATAGCTGCTATCTTCAGCACACATTCTATGCCCTATCGAATTTTGCCAGACGTATTTCTGAATAAGCATAACTAATTGTTCTGCATAGGAAGTTATGGGATAGCTAATCCATATTTCCTGACCATTGATGAACCCCCACCCCCAGACAAGACCAACCAAATTAGCACAAAAACACTGTGCAATTGGGTTGACCCAATAAAAAAGTTTTTACATGGATTTTCATAGAATGATAGAGTTGGAAGGGACCGCCAGGGTCACCTAGTCCAACCCCCTGCACAATGCAGGGAATTCACAACTACCTCCCCCACACACCCCCATTGCCCCAAAAATGGCCAAGATTTTGTCCTTGTTTTGGTGATTTTGCATCGACCCACATGGCTGTACAACCTTTTCCTACTTCACTGATGAAATGCCTGCCACGGTGCAGCCTGCGTCTACAAGAACAGCCACCTTCCTCTCCCCCTGCAGCCATTCCGCAGGAATAGTTTGAATGGGTTTATTATTATTGAGCCCTGACCTGGATGGCCCAGGCTAGCCTGATCTCGTCAGATCTCAGAAGCTAAGCAGGGTCAGCCCTGGTTAGTATTTGGATGGGAGACCACCAAGGAAGTCCAGGGTTGCTGTGCAGAGGAAGGCACTGGCAAACCACCTCTGCTAGTCTCTTGCCATGAACCCCCCCCCCCAAAAAAAAGGGGTCGCCATAAGTCGGCTGCGACTTGACGGCACTTCACACACACATTATTATTGAAGCGGCCAACTCAGGCCTGCCGGAAACGGTCACGGCCCCCCCCCCAACCCGCGCGGCGTCTCCTAGGAGACAGCACGGGCCGGAGGGCAGGCCTCTCGTTTGTCCTTTCGCGAGATCTGCTTGGCCGGCCGATTGCTATGGTGACGGGGACGCGCGCGCTGCGTGACGGTGGGCTTGCGGTTTGGTCCTTCACAGCCGCCGTCCTGTGCTGGGTGAGTGCGGGAGGGGGGAAGCTAGGGAACATGAGAGCAGGCCGGTGGGCGCCGCGGTTACCATGACAACGGCATGGAAGGCGGGTCGCCGTCTGCAGGTGAAAGAGGGGAAGGGGAGGGGGGGAATGAAGGGGTTAGGGAGGGCCGAGGCTTGCCCGCCGTCGATGGGGGCCGCTGGGTGGGACGGAAGGCGGCCGAAAGTGACAGCTCCGGCCGCAAGAGGCTCCGGATATGAGCTCGGCGGCTGCGGCCAAGGCCGCCGCAGGCCTCCCCGAGGCTGGCGTCGGTTCTGGATAGGGTTGCCAACCTCCAGGTACTAGCTGGAGGTCTCCCGCTATTACAACTGATCTCCAGCCGATAGAGATCAGTTCCCCTGGAGAAAACGGCCGCTTTGGCCATTGGACTCTATGGCATCGAAGTCCCTCCCCTCCCCAAACCCCGCCCTCCCCAGGCTCCGCCCCCAAAACCTCCCGCTGGTGGTGAAGAGGGACCTGGCAACCCTAGCTATGGAGCCCAGCCCTTATTTTGGAAGGGGGTGGCGGCCTTTTACCCCGAGAGGGGGGGGGGCTCTGACGGCTGCCATGGCGACCGCCAAAGATGCTCCTTAGGTGTTCACATACACATGAACACATGAAGCTGCCTTCTACTGAGTCAGACCCTTCGGTCCATCAGAGTCGGTATTGTCTGCTCAGACCGGCAGCGGCTCTCCAGGCTCTCAGGCAGGGGTCTTTCACAAGTTTTTCTCCCTCTCCCATAATACTAGAACACGGGGTCATCTGCTAAAGCTGGAGGGCGAGAGATTCAAAACAGATGAAGTATTTTTTCACACAACGCATAGTTAAATTGTGGAACTCCCTGCCCCAGGATGTGGTGATGGCTGCCAGCTTGGAGGGCTTTAAGAGGGGAGTGGACAGATTCATGAAGGAAAGGGGTATTCATGGCTGTTAGTTAGAATGGATACTAGTCATTCTGCATACCTATTCTCTCTAGCATCAGAGGAGCATGCCTATTATCTTAGGTGCTGTGGAACACAGGCAGGATGGTGCTGCTACAGTCATCTTGTTTGTGGCTTCCTAGAGGCACCTGGTTGGCCCCTGTGTGAACCGACTGCTGGACTTGGTGGGCCTTGGTCTGATCCAGTAGGGCCTTTCTTATGTTCTTATATGTTCTTATCATCTACTTGCCTAACTGAAGATGCCGGGGATTGAACCTGGGAGCTTCTGCATGCCAAGCAGATGCTCTACCACTGAGCCAGTGAGCCTCAGTGTAAAAATAGCCAGCTTTGGCCTAGGGAACTCACGAGCTGGAGCTCTGTCACCTTAATCCTTCTCGGCAGCTGTTGCCGAGCGGCATTCCTCAGGGTTATTATACCTCTTGAGTTTGGAAAAGTGGGGCAGCAGCTGACTCTGGAGGGAGGCTTTGACGCCCGTTTCCCCGCCCCAGGAGATATTTGACGGCTTTGCAGCGCTGGGGTGTGAAGAGAGGTAGATGCCTTGAGTCGGTGCCCTAAGGAAGATGCGACTTCGTTAATCATAAATACGTCCCAAGAAGAAAAGTTTTAATAACGAAGTGGGGCAGTAGAGCTCAGAAAGCGGCACCAGGCTTCTTTTCCTGCTCATTGCAACTGGCACCCTCTGCCTAAGAGAAGGGAAAGGGAGGGAGATATCATTCCTATTTCACTGTCTGAGAGCAAATCAGAACAGAGCTGTCCACATTTTTTGGATCAGGCAAGTCCTTTAATTTTACCCTTTCCTTTAAAAAAAAAAACCACACCAGGTTTAGGGTACATATATACAAGCATATTAAATGCAGGA
Organism: Euleptes europaea; assembly: GCF_029931775.1. Taxonomy (NCBI): domain Eukaryota; kingdom Metazoa; phylum Chordata; class Lepidosauria; order Squamata; family Sphaerodactylidae; genus Euleptes; species Euleptes europaea. Next base: position 32,355,106 of record NC_079323.1, read on the forward strand.
AGTGTTCAGTGGGGGCAGCCCAAGTGGCTGAGCAAAGTACTAATATCTCTTGCACTGTGCTAGAGGAACGGTGTAGAAGTTAAGAGTGGTGGTTTGGAGCAGCGGACTCTGATCTGGAGAACTGGGTTTGATCCCCACTCCTCCACATGAGTGGTGGAGCCTAACCTGGTGAACTGGGTTGGTTTCCCCACTCCTACACATGAAGCCAGCTGGGTGACCTTGGGCTAGTCACAGCACTCTTAGAGCTCTCCCAGCCCCACCTACCTCACAGGGGGAGGGGAAGGGAAGGTGATTGTAAGCTGGTTTGATTCTCCCTTAAGTGGTAGAGAAAGTTGGCATATAAAAACCAACTCTTCTTCTGTTGTAAATGTACCATCTATATTTGATGCAGCCTACGCTCATTTCTTTCTAGGAATAGAATTGAAGGGCCAGAATACTAAATTCTCTTATGATTAAGTAATGCTTTCAAATATTAATTGAGCCAAATGTTTAATTTTGATAACGTTAAGACTCCCTTGTTTGGTTTACTGCTTCCTGTCTTTCATGATTTTGTGAAAACTGAGATGGCTAGTACCTTTTGAATATTATTTTAACTTGAGACTGATAATTTCATCTCTGAAGGACCTGTGCCTTTAGATCAAGGCATACTTGTAATCTGATCAGTGTAACAGACTCATCGAAGTAAATAACAACAAAATCCAGATGAGTTGTAGGTGATTGTTGTCATTCTCTGCTATCATTGGCTTCTATAGAGATTTCCTATCCACTTTTTGATATGTCCTTGCAGAAGGACCATGACCTTTTGCACAAGCCACAAAAAGTTTTTGTCTGTATTTTGGTGTTTAGAAAAGTAAGGTAAAATGCTAGACAGTACATCCTGGTATTTCTGGCACTGAATTATTCTTGTGACCTTGTACTATTCAGTTAAAATTGTCTCATGTGAGATGTTAGTTTCCATATGATTGATGGGTAAATGGCTGGAAAGAAAAATTGGATATGTCTGCATGAAGGCTTCTGCTGTTTCTAATTTATCACAGTAGCCCTAAATTCAGTTGGAGCTGGGTTTTTTCAAAACAGTAAAAGCATATAAAGTACAGCGTAGGAGTATTCTGCACATCAGATTGTCTCAACTGCAAGATCCTGATGTGCAAAGGCGTGTTGTGTGAGCTGAATTTACATTTGATCCCACTTCCCAAATAAAAAGACCTCTGCATATACAGATAATTTTACAACAATACATTCTCAAATACATAGTGCAATCCCAAGAACACTTTGCTGGGAGTAAGCCTATTAAACAAGATTGGACTTACTTCTCAATACGTTTTATTAGGATTGCTCTCATAGCAACTGGAAAAGATGCTTTGTAGTTATGGGACTTGCTGCTGGCCAAGATCACCATAACCAACTATTTCTCATTTGCCCACATGGACGTATGTATATCTGATGATGGATGGAATAAGTGCGTACCAGGGGGAAAAACGGCATCAGTAAGCTCTAATTCCTTTGCAATTAAATACCTATTTATTTTATTTTTTTCATATTTTTAGGTTTACTTTAAGCAACATCCACAATGAGTGACAAGAAAGACCCTAGTGAATCTGCTGACAGTGGAGATTCCACAGAAACTGGAGAATATGAAGATGACTTTGAAAAGGACCTTGAGTGGCTAATTAATGAAGAGGAAAAAGGTATCTTTGATGACACACAGGTACTTAGAAAATGCTACATTTGCTGTCTTGTGTCGGTATCTAAATGACATGTGAAATATGATATGTTGAGAATAGGCTGAGACCCAAAGGGCCTTCTGAATTCATCCCCCAGTGTTTCTACACAACCACTGCTAAATTTTGGGGGAATTTCTGGAGTGGATTCTAGTACATTTTGTCCCATTCCTCAGGAAGCTTGAAGAGACACAACTCTTCTGCTGAACAGAACATAAAATGTAATGGTAGTTGCTTCTTCAGAACAATGTGAAGACAAAAAAAATAGTGAGAGGAAGGATTTTGTGTCCAAAGCTTAACTAGATCATTGCTGGCAACACAAGTTTGTTAATAATAGTATATTTAAACCAGGAATTATTGGTGTTGGTTGGCTTACTGTCTACAATAACCAGGATGGATTATAAGAGTAAAACATGGACAGTATAAGCAGAGCATTATGCTTTACGTGCATGTGTGCCTATGCCAGGTGGCAAAATCTTATTTTCTTAATTTAGTAAAAAGAATTTTTAACAGATATGTAGAAAAGTTGCAAAGGAATATCAGAGGATCCTTGACTAGGATTTCAGAGGGCTCCAAAAGCAACACATCTGTGCCTGGTTCGCTCCTAATTTCTCTGATTTGACTACAGCTGCCTTCCCAGATCTTGCAAACATATTCTAAATGCTGCAAAATTGTAACCTGAATGAACGTTGCAAATTAACGAAATTTGCTTAGAATCTGTATTATGGTGATGTCTGTGGCAATGAAACACCAGGCATGTGCATCATTTATATATTACTGATGCATTGTATCCTTTCTCTGCAGCGTTAAATGTAGTGTCTTTAACTTTGCAACAATACTGTGAAGTACATTAACTTTACACATAGAGACAAGGACATCTAGGGAGCATCACAGCTCAGTAGAGATTTGAACCTGGGTTTCTCATGACCAAGGATAACTTTGAAGATGTTGCACCTTGTTACTAGTTCTTCTAGAAGTTTGTACACATTTTGAACTTCAGCTATAAAGGTCATTTGATTACCAGAGAAAGGGGGGAAATCCAGAAAGGAGGTTTTGTGGCACCTTAAAGACTAATGGATTCATTGTGGCATAAGCTTTTGTAGGCTAGGCCTTTGTCGTCAGGTACATGCTGCTAACTGAGGATTACACAAACTCATGCCACAGTAAATCTCTTAGCCTTCAAGATGCCATAAGACTCCTTTTTGTTTTTGTTTTTTTGCTTTTGTTTTTTGCTGGAGACCAGCATAGCTACCACCCTGGAACTTACAGAAATTATCTTGGAAACTCTTGAATGTTAGGATATCCAGGTTAATGACATATATAGGAATGTTAATTTAAAAAAAACACAAAAGGTTATGTACAAATTTTAAAAGACCTTCAGACCTTGAAAAAAATATAGGAGTGAATTCTAACTATGTTTTGTAACTAACAAAGGGACTTCCAGCAGCGGTAAAGGAAGGGATGTAATTTTTGATAATATGCCTACCCCACTGATATCCACTTAGGCACAGGATCATGATTTCAGGGGAACATGATTGCTGGGGGATTGCAGATATGCATGTCACTCTATGGGGGAAAACGCATGAGAGGTTTTGCTTTGGATTTGCCGCTCTCTAAAGGCACATTTCTCCCTGACAAATTTCCAAAACTCAAAAATAAGCCCCGATGCAGAGTTTTGAGAATTCAGATGGAAAAAATGTACATTTAGAGAGTGGCAAATCTGAGGCAGAACCTCCCATGCTTTTTCGCCTCATGTGCGCCAGGTAGGATCAATGCCATAATCCGTGTGCACCTAAATCATTATTTACTCTTCTAATGCAAACAGTTATTTATAATTTCTTCTTAGAATCATGAAGACAATGAAGAGGAGGTTGAAGCTAGTATTAACGAAGAAGATAGAAAAGAACGAATGAATTCTTCAGAAGAGTCTCCTGAACCTGAGGAAGCTTTGAAGGATGAGAGGGGGAATTCTTCAAAGGAGCCTCCAGATCCTGAAGAACCTCTGAAGGGTGAAGAGCTGCAAAATCAAGAACAATCTGTACCTGGACGTCCCATAAAGCAGTTGGAACAAGTATCTGATACTGATAGTGAAGGCTCCTGTCAGGAATCAAACCAGGAGGACTTGGATGAGGATGATGAAGAAATAAAACGTTACATCTTGGAAAAAATTGAAGAAGCCAACAAACTTCTGTTGTCTCAGGAACCTTTGGATGAAAGTAAAGAGAAGAAACTAAAATTCAAGGACCATCTAGTCGATCTTGAAGTCCCTCCTTTGAATGCTATTGAAGCTGATAAAAATGATCCTCACAGTGAAAGGGACATTTCAGGTAGGCTGTCTCAGTTCCACATTTCTAACGAACCAGGACGGGAAGATATATCTTTTCCTCTAAACGGTGCTTTGGATGATGAACACAAGGATGGCAAAATCTTAGTAGAAAGAGATGGGAAGTTTGAACTCCTGAGTATACGTGACATTGAAAGCCAAGGCTTCTTCCCTCCACTCAGTGTTTCTTTTAGTGACATTGAAACTCAACATATTTCTCCTAAAACTTCCCACACTGCGGTCTTTAGCACTTTCTGTCTAACAAAAGACGAGTCCCTCATACCGTCATCTACAACATCTTGCTCTTCTTCCAGAGAAGGCTTTCTGTATTTCCCTCAACCACCTGCCATCCGTCCAAGCTCAGCCATCAACATTACAAGCAATGTGGAAAGAGGGAAAAGCCCTCGCAGGGTTCAGTCGGCAAATGTGGGAGTCAGAAGCTCTACCTATTGTCTGACACCCAGGCAGAAGGAACAGCAAAAGCAAATGGAACAAAGAAGAGAGCGATTAAAGAAACAGGTGAGAGTACCAAGAAAACGAACAGATTTAGAGTTCTCATTCCTTTTGCACCTCCTTTCCTATTAAGATCAATAGGCAGGACTTTGTGCCAAGTCCCATAATTAAAAGAAGCTAGTTCACTTGCAGGGAGGAGGCAAGGCTTGTTTCAACCTGGTCTAGAAGCTTTGGAATGAACTTAGGGATATTTACCAGAGTACATCTTTTAGTTTTCAGAGAGAGGAGCAGGACCTTTTAGAGGGTGCTGCTGCTTTAGCATGCATATGTTGAATGAGATCAGGAGTCCATCTAGTCCAGCATCTGCTTTATAATACTGGCCATGCATATACTTCTAGAATGGTTACAAGCAGACCGTGAAGGCAATAACCTTCCTTGGTTAGTTCCCCAGAAACTGGTATTCAGAGGTAGAATACTTTTGAAAAATGGAGGTTTTGTTTAACTGTTGTGACTAATTTCAGTTTGTAGACCTATCCTGTACGGATAGTTTTAATGCCTTTTCTAAAGCATCTAAGACATGGCAGTTTCCAGAATTTTATAGTATTGTTCTGTTATAGTATTGTTCTGTTATGGCTGTGAATTCCATAATTTATCCTGTTTTATCATATCTGCAACTCTATCATATTTGTATGATTTAAAAAAATCTGTACACATGAACACAAACACACATGAAGCTGCTTTGTATTTAAGTCAGACCATTGATCTGTCAAGGTCATTTGTTGTCAGCTCGGATTGGCAGCAGATCTCCAGAATGTCAGAGATCTTTAATCTTGTCTAATCCTTTTAGCTGGACATTCCAGGGAATCCACATCAAGCATTGTAAAGAGATGGGAGTAGAACCCTATGAACAAAATTACATATTTTGCTTTTTAAAAGTAGAAAGGATTACTCTGGACTAAGGATTACTGAAGTAGATACAGTGATTTAGAAGTTTAAACAGATGGGGTTGTGTGTACATTCAAATCTTGTTATCTGAATCAGGCTAAATTCGACCTGTTCCCATGAACCATATACATCTTTCTGTCAGTGCAGAGTTAGGGCAGATGGTAGCTCCCCTTCTGATTAATTTTCTTCTGTATTATGAAACCAGAAATAAGGGATGGTACTGAGTGAAAAAGGTACCAAATGCCATAAGGCTTTGCTTTGAGAGTCATTAATCTTCAGTGTTACCACCTGTTCTGATCTTGCTAATATGCTTGGACAGATGTGACTGTTAATACAGTTCCCTTCTGTCTTGAAGATATCTGCACACCCAGCACTTAAAAATTGTGCCATCTGGGATCATCCTTTTGCCCCAACATTTATTTACCTGGATACTGTTAATGTTTTCCAGGCTGTTTATCATAATTAGACTGTGTGGGTATTGTAGACATTTGAACTGAATTATCATTGATAATCATATCCCAGCTCTGTGAAAATTTTTTTTAATGCAGTGCTTTTACACACTGAATTATATCCTTTGCTTTGAATGGGACTGCTTAAAAATTCTAACGTAAAAAAAAATTAACACAAGGAAGAAGCACGTAAAAGAGAACAGGAGGAGGATAAAAGGAAAGAAAATGAGTCGGTTTTCAGAGCTTGGCTGGAGAAGAAAAAAGGACAAATGCAAGAAGAGAAACGAATTCAACGTGCAAAAAACATGGAAGATTTGAACAGCAGAGTAAGTTGATGTTGTCTTGGGTGCTTTGCGTGAAATTCCTTGATAGTGGTGGGCTGCAGCCCAGCCTTTAATTTCAGATTGGTAGCTGCCAGCATCCATATGGACTGCGGACCCGTGATCACTTTCCTACAGGTAATGCAATTACCAGCTACTTGCTTGCCAGGCTATCACAATAGAATTGTCAACAGATATGTATGATCATCTGGGTATTGGCATTTTGCCTTTCATTTTATAACCCTATGCATACCCCAGGCAACATTTTCAACTTTCCGGTTTGCTGACTACAGTCACTGTGGGGTCCCTTAGAGCACTGCAACACATCTCTTTGATTTCATTTAGCATATATTTCATGGCTGGCCTGCTCCGTGAAGATGTAGAAGAGCATGGTGGTGGGGGGGGGGGAGGAAAAGATAGAGCCGTATTGGTCTCTACAGTTGTGCAAAGGGTCAAGTTCAGGGGGAGGTGAAGTGAAGAGTTTTGAAGAGGCAAGATTAAAGTAAGAGTCAGTGGGTAAGTAGTGGTATAAGTCATTGTTGCTCCAGTGAAATATAAGCAAAGTAAAAAGGAGGTTGCACAGACAGCTGAATATGGGATATTTCAAGTTCAACACATTAAAGACATTTTAATTGTGGCATTGATGAGTCTATTGGTGGGAGGCAGTCTTTGTGTGTGTGGGGACAATTTGAAGAGAGAAGTGTCTTTGGGTGTTTCATGCCCGTGTGGGCTGTAGTAGTTTTTTACTGGACTTATGAGAGTCTATTTTGCATGACTATTTTGTATCTCCTACCAAAGCCATTAGGAAGTTGGTAGTGGGCAAAGTTAATTGAGTTAAATATCATTTGATCACAGTGAATTTGGAGGTTTAACTCCAGAAAGCAAAATTCTATTGTGATTAACCAGCTTGAAAAAACCAAATGAGTTACACCTTGGTTTTTTCAGGCAACGTCACTTTTCTGATAGCAAGGAATGCAGACAAGGTAAAGGTTGAATTAAAGTATAGCCTAGTATCTAATCATAATGTTCTGTAGTGTTTTCGACTTACAGCATACCTATTTTCCCTGAGGACCACACACCTATGTGACTTTTCACCCTTCTAGTTCCATGATCAGGGGCCAGAAGGCTGAGGGAGTTGGGAATGTTCAGTCTGAAGAGGAGGAGATTGAGGGGGACATGAGTGCTCTCTTTAAGTATTTGAAAGGCTGTCACTTAGAGGAGGGCAGGGGGCTGTTCTGTTGGCAGCAGAGGATAGGACTTGCAATAATGGATATATATTATGGGTGGAAAGATACCTGTTGGGTATTAGGATTTTTTTTTTTTACAGTGAGAGTTGTTCAGCAGTGGGATCAGCTGCCTTGGGACGTGGTGAGCGCTCCCTCTCTGGCAGTCTTCAAGCAGCAGCTGGATGAACACTTGTCAGGGATGCTCTAAGTTGATCCTGCATTGATCAGGGGGTTGGACTAGATGGCCTGTATTGCCCCTTCCATCTCTATGATGCTATGATTTTGTAGGATGGTAAATGGTTATGCCTCAGTTTTTCTTGAATAGGGACAAATAATCATAAAAGTGGCCACATTTATTTTTGCAGTCAAGTTGGCAACACTTTGTTAATAAATCAGTACATTGTGCGTTTGTTCCTGAGTTTGACAGCAAAGCAGATTTGTAAATGCATTCTTTTAAATAGCAGGATAGCAGAAATCCAGATGAAGCTTTCAGGTCGTGGCTTAAAAAAAAACAACGAGAACAGGTGAAAGAAAAACAGCTTGAGAGCCAGAAGCAGCAGGAAGAGTGCACATTCTTCCTTCCTAGAACAGCAGAAAATGAAAAAGCTTATAAACAGTAAGTTTTTATTCCTTGTTAATTCCCAGAAAGAGTCATTGCATCTCCTCCTTTAGCAATTTAATTAGGAACATTACATTTGTCATGTCCCCTACATTCTAAGGGGGTTGGGGGAACACAGTTCCATTTGAATGAACAGTAGTCCTTCTGTACAATAATTTTAAATTAAAACTACATTTTGATTTGCACCATGTGGACCAATACTCATGTATCACAAAGGCTTGTAGTACTGTACTTCCTGGGCTGTCAGAGTTTGGCTGGGGAGGCTGCACTTGTCTAGCACAAGCGGAGTGGTGCTCCAGTATGTTTGAACTTTCTCCCCTCTTGCTACAACCTGCTGTGCCTCCTGGTCTCATCCCATGGTGGTCACTGGACTCCCAGCAACAGCCTAGCAGGGATCAGCGGTGAGAAGCAGAAACTGGCAAAAACCCAAACAACCCCTTTTCTGCCCGTGTAACATTGAATTAAAATGATCACCCTGGCAGGTGCCTTTAAGGGCCATCTTTGCTGCATTTTGGGCCACTTGAAGTTTCCAAACTGCCCCATGGGCACACTCCCCCCCATCTGCAGTGGGTTAGAGTACTTGAGTCTGGATGTTACCAAGACATGTATGACTGTGGACAGATCAGCATTTTCCAGAAGAGGTTGTAGCTGACAAACCAGCCTCAGTTGGTAAAAGGCATTCTGGGCAACTTCTGATACTTGTCTAAAGGTAAGGTTGGTTAAAATATTCCAAGATGCACACCTGACTTTTTTTAGCAGTTTAACACTATCCAGTGTTGCAATAACTCCTGTTCTTGGGTCAGGCTTTGTTCCCACCCATAGCACTTCCATCTTCAATAACTAGTTTTAAAATCTGATTTTATTATGTACATTTTAATTTGTTAGCCATGTTTGTGACCCCTGTGAGGGCAGAAAGGTGAGATATAAATTTTATAAAATAAATAAGCTTTGATTTATTAAATCCTCATCCAGTCCTCCACTGTTTGCCAGATTAAAAGTATTAAACAGCTTAAACGTTCATGGCTGCTTTTGAAATTGGTTTTGAGTCCCTCTAGCAGATCTCTTTCAAATAAAAACCCTTCAAATCATTTGGAGTTTTTCCTCATAAATTAGCTGTTTAATTTTGGTTTGGGGCTGTCTCTTGCTCTGTGACATAAAACACAACCAGCTCCCCCTTTTTATGTTTGTTTTATTTAACTTCATTAGTTCTCCACCTTTCTCTCCAGTAGGGACCCAAAGCAGCTTACATCCTCTCCTCCATTTTAGTGCATAGTTTACTGATACAGCTGAAATGGCACACTAGGATTTGTGCTTCCTCACTAAACCAGGATTCCAACTAGAATTTAAAAGTAGTTTGCAGTTGTGGTTTGGAGACAAACAAACTAGTTTGCCATTACATCAGCATCAACAAACTAGCTGGTATATTTTATCCCACCTTTCCTCCCAAGGATCTCAGGGCAGCATAGGTTGTGAGGTTGGCCCAAGGTCATCCAGTGAACTTCATGGTAGATTGGGGATCCTAGTCTCACACTAACCACTACATCATGCTCACTCAGACTACGTTTACACTAAACCATGTCACTAGTACATTCCAATTGCTTAAGGTAGAAGGGAACATGGAGGGAGAGGACTCTTTCACCATGATTTGGCACCATATCTAAAATGTCCCAGTGTGAATAACTATTAGGGAGAGATGCTTTGGGGCAGGAGTTTCATCGGTTGTTAAATCTTCAACTATTTATATGTAAGATGAAGTGGTTTTGCAGGCCCCTTTAATCAGTAAGAGGCTCACTGCTTACTGGTAGCTTAAAAATATATCATTCTCTTCAGTAACTGCAATCAGATACTGTAGCACACCTTGTGGCTTACCTTGTTATTGTCAACTACAGACTTAATAATTCATTCAATTCCAGAGTGCAACCGTTTTTGCTAAAATTGTGAACTGTTAGCTAATCTTCAGCACACATGGAAATGATAATCGTATTAAGTTCTTTATGATATTTCATATCCCCTGCAGATGGCTAAGAAAGAAGAGGCGGGAAAAGCGAGCTGAGATGCTGGCTGCCAAAGAGCGATCAAAACAGTTACGGCAGGAAGCCCGAAGAGCAAAACAAATAGAGAACATCCTGTGTTCCATTTCTGATCCCAGAACACTTCGCTTCACTGACCAATACAGCTGAGGCTTAGTCACCAGGTGCCTAGAATTTGTCACACGAAGTACCTTGTATACCTTGAGTTACTGTCTCCCGGAAGCAGCTTTTCCAGAGGCATCTTTCACAATCCTTCAATAATGTCTTAATTTTTGCAGTGATTTTACACCCCCCACCCCAAATAGTTCTGTATTTGTGAGTGGCTTGGTTCTTACTTCCACAAAATAAATGCCCATATGGCAATTGGAGCGTAAGTCATTTTAAAATAACTTCTTAGACCACATTCATGTCAAGCTTCTAGTGGTTCTAGTGCAGAAGATGCCTCGTACATGTGCTACAGCTAACTCCTAACCGTCACTGTACCATCTAGTCAAGGGCTGATGTACGATTGTTCTATGACCATTCCATGTGTTACTTCCATTCTAACAGGAACAAAAGCCATGTAATACCTTTTATTAGGAGCAACCAGAAAGTCACAAACCTGTGTGCATTCTTTTGACTTTTGTTTCTCCAGAACTCATCAGGTTGGTTACTACAAAAATAAGAGGAGTGAAGGAGACAGAAACAGATACCTCAGTGCTAGCTTTTGTATTTCCAGTAGGAGAAACCCTTTATTTAATTTCTTACGTCAAGGATGCTGGCAAGACAAGGTCTTAAGAGCCATGACCTCTGATATCTGCTCCCCCCAGCTGGCTGAAGACTCATGCATGAAGGACTTGGAAGCTTTCACGGTGTTTTGTGTCATTTTGGTTTCTCCTGATAAAAGATAATATGTTGCTTCAGTATTTTGCTTTGGACTATTCAGCTATGTCACTGGCACCCAAGATCAAGTTAATTCATGCCATAGTATTACTATTACTAGTATTCCCTATTCCTATGTATGGGTGTGAAAGTTGGACAATGAAGAAAGCTGATAGGAAGAAAGTAGATGCCTTTGAAATGTGGTGCTGGAAGAGAGTGTTACAGATACAGTTGGCCACCCCCCAAAAAAATTAAGTGGGTACTAGATCAAATCTAACCTGAACTGTCCCTAGAAGCTAAAATGACGAAACTGAGGCTATTATACTTTGGTCACATTATGAGAAAACAAAGACTCACTGGAAAAGACAATAATGCTAGGAAAAGTTGAAGGCAGCAGAAAACGAGGATGATGAGATGGATTGACTCTGTAAAGGAAGCCCCGACCCTCAGTTTGCAAGACCTGAATAAGGCTGTTAAAGATAGGACATTTTGGAGGACATTGATTCATAGCAGTGCCATGAGTTGGAAGTGACTTGACAGCACTTAATATACACACGCACAGTCAGCTGCCTACAACTTTTCCTGTGTGTGTGGGGGAGATGAGGATTGCAGCTTTAAAAAAATCCTTATGAGTAGAATGCAAAGTACTAATTTTTCATGAACTATTTTCTGCCTATGGAATTTGTTGGATACAAAGTTCTTTCTGCAAACCTCACAAGTGTTTACTTCCCAGTAAAAAACCTGGCTACAAAGACAGAGCAAATGTAATACAGTGGTTTAGAAGGTAAGGAAATATTAGGAAAGGGATATAAAGTTGGATCTAAAGGCTGTGTTCTACAGGCAGAACAAAAAACTTCTGCCCCCACCCTCCCCAGCTCTCCAAACCGTGGCTCTTGAGGGATAGGATACTATTAGAAACATGGGAGGTCATGGTGGTCTGCAGTGGAAGGGAGAGATCAGATAAAGTCACTCACCCACTGCTTTCCACTGGCAGAGACTGACCTTTGCATTGAACACCCTCTTTCCCTTCCTGAGAGTAACAGATAACCAGTATCATCAAGTTTTTCTTTACTCACAGGGAACAGAAATTTATTCTAGTTTAATAAAAGCCACACAATAAGTTGACTTGTATTTGTGAAGTCATTGGACATACTAGCTCCTGAAATTGGTGGTGCTACCCACAAAACAGGCATTTTAAAGATGTGAACATGAATTCCACTATTGTATGTCTGTTCAAGAATAGGCTTAGTCACACTGTGCCATTTCTAGTCTTTGTGTTAATTAGAAAACTGTTCAACATTACCAGTTTCACAAATGTATAATTCATCTGCTCACAAAGAAAAAAAAATGCAATTAACATTTATTGTAAAGGTTGCTAGAAACCCAGACCACAGTGAGTCAAACCCAGAAGTATTTCTTAATCCATGATTTATATAACTATTACTAAACCAGAAATTTAAAAGGAAAAAAAAGCAACCACTCACATCTTGGTTCCTTGAGGTACAGCTGGAAGATCAGCCTTTCCAAGTCTAATAGCACCAGAAGCAACTTTCTACATATATACTCCACCACACATGCTTATTGAAGCAACATTAAACCCATGTTAGAGATACCGCATACATTTAGAATCACATCGCAATAGCTTACCCTCAAAATTTATGCTGTTACTCTGGTTTCAGCTTCATGTGCAACACCTCATACACTCTAGAAATCATTTAGTCTCAATCTAGATAGAGACTATTTAAACCGTTTATACCTAAGATTTGGCCTTTTCTTCAAAAGAAAAAGATTTGTACTTGCTCAGGTAATGTGCCTGCTAAAACAGAACTTCAATATTTAACACTGTACTCACTGCCATTTTAAATTACTTGAACGAAAGAACAGCAGGTGCCCGCTTATGTTCAAGGTCTGATGCTTGTGGGGTTTATTATTCTTTGCCTTCACACCTACAAATTGTGTGCATTTAAGGGACTATGTACAGTGTAAAATATTGTTTTAGCATTCTTTTGTCTAGAAAAGCAGGCAGTGCTGCTCCTGTTATTCCATTGTGATGATTGTGATGCAATCTTGTCAGACCTAGACTGACAGCAGAACTGCTTGACAAGCCTAAAGCAGAAAGCGGCCCGTCCCCTTTGAGAAACCACAGGAGAGTTAACAGTGTAGATCCCTGCAAAGGTGTATGGATGCAACAGCTCAAGCTGCAGAGCTCGGGGCCAATTTTAAAGAGCGATCAGTTCTCCTTGGCAGTGATTGCAGCAGTTGAAAGTGATGTTTTCGTATCTAGTGTACGGGTGAAACCGTCCAATATTCTTCTTTGGTGAAAGGAAAGAGGTTGGTGAAGACTCGGAAAAAGAAAGTTCAGGGGATTCGTCTGTACGGGCACCAGGATCTAGCATTCTTAATACCTGAAAGAAAGTAACCATAAATCAGGAGTTTTGCACAGTGTCTATTCACAAAGGAGAAAGAGCAGCTACAGGCAACTATTTTAGAGGTGGAATAGGGGCACGTCTCTACCTCATTTTATCACAAAACCTATATGGATAGAGGGAAGAACTTAGGCTTCAGCGATGGCTGGGACAGTTCCAGAAATCAGAATGTACTCCTGTCAACAGAGGTGGTTCAGCCACCATTAACTCCTCTATGGCTGCAGCTACCGGGTAGGGTAAAAAAGTAACTTCTGTTATGGCTGCAAAGCAGTTTACTAGGCTATGGAACAGATCCTTAGAAACTGAAAGGGCAGCAAAGATGTAGGAGGAAATACACTAGCACAAATGTAACTACTTGGGGTGAGATACGATGAACAATGAACAAAATGAATTACTGGACCAGATCTCCCCCGTATCTCTTCGCAAAATTGCTCAGGGTGAAGTGCTGGAGGCTGTGGCAAGAAAGGGGAAATGCAGAGCTCACTTGGAAGGAGCTGTTGCTCTGCTCATGGAAATGCTTGCGCAAGACAGGGTTGGGGGAGAAGGTGGCGGTTTGTCAACGCGGTTGATTAAGCTGCACTAAGCAGTGGTTGAGGGTCAGACCTCGTGGCTGATTTCACAGCTCCATGGTGTGATGCTGAAAATACAATAATCTGCTAAAACCAAAACCAAGAAAAGGAAATGAAGAAAAAACCCAGTTCACTGAGGACTTGAATAAAAAAACCCTGCACAGCTCATAGTAATACATGTTTTCTGAAGTGCCTGGACAAAGAGGTGGATGGTATCTGGAACCTTCAGTGAACCGAGTTAGAAGTAAAAGTCAGCCTGTCTTTGGCCTGAGGCTTACACTTCCCATCAATGACTTATCAGAGCAAGGCCAAAACTGTCCCATTTTTCAGTGATGAACATCTTAGTAAGCTGGGATTTCTAAAGTTATGAGTGAGAATTTTTGATTCAACAATGTGAGCCTTTCAACTCTGACCCAGAGGTTTTTGCTAGCCGAGTGATGAAATATTTCTTTGCATTTCCTGAAGGCAAGCTTGAAAGAACCTCTTTTTAGCATTCCAAATGCAGTAAATAGATTACAACAAAGTTTTTTTTTTTTACCTTTTCAGCCATTTTTTCAGCAGGTGTGTTGCAGAGTTCTGCAGGCGAGGAATTCTTTTTTGGACTGTTAGATGCATCAGCATTTCCAAGAAGATGAGAGGTCACTGCTGTAGCCAGCTTATGATTCACAGCTGCTAGTTCTGCAGTACTGCGAGGCTGCGTGCTAGGATAGTAAGTCTGTTGCCTCCCCCACTGCAGAGAAACTAGCAGTTCTTCCAGTAATCTGCACAGGAAATAAAGATAACAAGAAATTGATTTTGATTATAAGCTTCTAGAAGTGAGAGATTTACTAGGCCGTAGCAGTGGCAGGGTGAGCAATCGCAAAGGAGAACATTCGCTATGAAAACCATCCTGTTGCTAGGAAACAACATTGCGAGAAAGCCCACATATGTAGGTTCTGAGCCCACAAATTGGTGATCACACATAGGTGGGGGCAGGACCAGTGCACTCATGTCTCTGCTCACCCTCTGGTGTGTTGATTTCAATGTGTGTAATGCGTGCAGAGGGCCAGATTTTCCAGTATGACTTAAAGAGCCATGACAATCCTCGGGTAAAAGAGGGAAGCCACATTATGTTAGAAGCATTTGAAGTAAATCTCAGACGTTCTCCTGGGTGGGAGATGGGAGACGGCAAATGCTGGAGGATGATGCAGATGGTTGATAAATCCTCTATGTGTGCGAGGCCACATGTCCAGGATAAAGCAAATATGGTGGCATCCTCCCCTTAGTAAGCGTCAGCAGGCCTGCTTTCCTCGTTCACGCCTTCTCTTCCATTATATTTAGGGTAACTCCATGACGATTAAACAAATGTACAGAAGAAATGCAAAGAAAAGTGAAGTTTATCAAGAAACCTATGAATGAAAACGGTCCAGGTGAAAGTCTGACAGATTGAAAGGTTGAAGAGATCACACAAGAATTCATACTTTTGCGTAGCAATCATTTCTTGCCGAAACTGGTCCCGTTCACTTAGAAGATCCTGAATTGCACTTTGAGCATCCCTGGTTTGACGCTGGAGAATTGCTCTGAAGTTAGTCAACTCATCAGTCATGACTCTGCAGGAGAAGAAACACCAGACATGTTTCATGCACAGAATATCCCTTAAAGTTCTAATTAACACACTACATTAGCAGATGGACTTGTCATTTATACTTTGGGTCTTCTCATACTTAACAGGATGAGGTCCTGAACTGACCTTTGAAAACCTTACAGGAACCTTGTTTATTTCACATCTCAAATTAACCAAAGCCACTGCATTGTGACATCTTAGCCTTCCCCTGTGATGTAAGTTAGGCTAAGAGGGAGTGGCCTTGGGCCGAAGACACAATGAATGTTGTGGCTGAGTTGGAAACTGATTTCAAATCATATACTATTCGCTTTTCTAATGCAGTGGTCCTATTAAAATTCATTTGCTGTCTTCAAAGTAATCCCTCCTAAATGAAAAAAGAAGCAAAATGGAAAGATTATTTTGGCCACTTTATTGTTCAGGAGTGCCCAAGTTGTGCTTATTAACCTTGGGACTGGAGCAATGCTATAGATCAAGAACAAGCTCAATACCTATGTGGATCCATCTCTTATTATGTGTTGGCTTGCTTCACAAGCCTTAATACATCTAGGAGAGGATGGCTAACTTGTCAGGAATACAGGTCTCCCACAGTGCAATCCAGCAACCAAAAGAGGGAATGTGTAGAAGTGCTAGGACTACCCAAGAAGCAGACACTGCTAGTGTGCGCCCGGGCTGTGATCAGTTTCGCTTAGTAAGGCCCTGGTGGACCTTTTAAGAGTCAAATGGCACTTCTGGGAGAGGAGCAATAGAGCAGTTAACTAGGAACAACAACTGCAGAAATCCCATTCTTTCTGGGCTGCTGTCTTCCACCCTGTTGGCAGAGTTTCCTCCTGTAGTGCTGCATTGCCTACAAGATCTGGGCTATCACAAGCGCGGGAGTAGAGTTTCAACCTTCAATCAAGTCAGACCTTGGAAGGTTAGCAGAGGTAGCCCTGGCAACTATTGGGTTGGGAAACCACCAAGGAATACCAGGGTCATGATATGGAGGTGTGTGTGTGTGTAAAGTGCCTTCAAGTCGCAGCCGACTTATGGCGACCCCTTTTTGGGGTTTTCATGGCAAGAGACTAACAGAGTTGGTTTGCCAGTGCCTTTCTCTGCACAGCAACCCTGGTATTCCTTGGTGGTCTCCCATCCAAATACTAACCAGGGCCGACCCTGCTTAGCTTCTGAGATCTGACGAGATCAGGCTAGCCTGGGCCATCCAGGTCAGGGCGATATGGAGGTAGGCAATGGCAAACCACCTCTGAACATCTCATCTTGAAAACCCTACGGGTCACCATAAGTCAGCTGTGACTTGACATTTTAAAAAAAGTTTCAGCATGGTTCTCCCCCACCAATATGATCTTGGGGGTGAGCTGTTCATCACAATAACCTTTTATATATGTTGAGGAAGCTTTTAACATAGTACCTGCTTGCTAGAAATTTACTCCGCCAAACATCACATTGTATAGACATCCTCTCTAACTGTTCAGATAGCTGAGACACATTCCGTCCCAGAGCCTCGTTTTCAAGGATCAGCTGGTTTTTCTCACGAGCCATGCGTTCAAAGTGATACTGCAGGTCATCCCCAACAGATGCAACAAGTAACTTCTTCAGCTCCCGATTGACCTAAAAGAAGAAGACACTTAGTAAGTTTAGTTGCAACATTCTTCAGTGAAAGGACCAGCCTATCTCAGCCTATCTGTAGTTCAGAATATCAAGACATCAGGAGTTTCCTAGTCAGTGTGATGGACAATCAGAAAAATATATTCAGGATACACCAAGAACAGGAGACGGTTGTGTGTTGTATGCACACAACTTTTGATATTGGAGTGTGGCTGCATAAATGAAAAGTTCGGCACACGGAATAGTTAACAGTGCCTAGAACACCACAAATGGTTAACAGTGCCTATACCACAAACATCAACATGCTGAAAGTGGGAATTTAGAAAATCCACTCACCAGTGGGTACTCCCAAAATTGTACTACCAATTTAGCTGCTTATGAATCCCTGCCACATTCCAGTAAGTAGAGATTACTCTGAGAAGTCAGATGTCTCTGCAGAACAGTATGACCAACATTCATGTGTGATCATTGATGTGCATAGTGCCCTAGAATTTTACTGAAAGAGCAACCTATGCGTAGCCAGTCTGTTGCACATGTGAAATTATTGAAGAGATGTTTGTTAGGAGTACTATATCCTTTAATGCAGTTGGTAGAATAGACGAATATAGTCACCAGGTGTCTAGCAGACCTGATCCTTATCCATAGCAATACAAAGGATGATGTACCAAATTACTCTAGCTGGGTAAAACAAAATAAAGTGTAAACTAATCCCTTTTTACCAGAATTACTACAAGTCTTACTGTGTGGGTATAAATTAATCAGCATCAACAAAAGTTTATTAAACAAGTTATCCCATTCGCTTTATTACTCCTTCCATATGACTATGGCCACAAGTAATCAGATAAAAGAGTTTACATTTAGGGTCAGTCCTGGTTAGTATTTGGATGGGAGACCACCAAGGAAGTCCAGGGTTGTTATGAAGAGGCAGGCAATGGCAAACTACCTGTGTTAGTCCCTTGCCATAAAACCCTAAAAAAGGGGTCGACATAAGTCAGCTGCGACTTGACGGCACTTTACACACACAGGTATGTGCCACACAACTCCAATGCTCACACCTGCATATGAGTTCCATAGATTCTTACCCAGTGTACCAACCCATATGCATGCAATGGATAATTAGCACAGCACATACAATGCAGCCATAGCTACCAGCTGGCACATAGAATACACAAGCACAGGCATGTAAATCAGCTGTTAAGAGTTAGTTCACATGTTCTTTCATGGCACGGCATAGCGCAGTACCTTAAAGATGGAAGAAACTGTTCTCTGAACAATTATTAATTGGGACCCTGTGCATCTTTCCATGAAGCACACAGTCACTATCAAGCCAACAGTCAATTTTTAAAAAGGTTCAGTGACTTCTGTTCACTTACAAGAGACTGCTTTTGTTATTGGTTAGATCCAGAGGGCTATTTCTGCAAAGAGACACTCTAGATTCTATCCCCTGCTGAATTCACCCCCCCCACACACACACACATCCCATGCTTTGTCAGGGCACGGGAGGCTTGCACTAGAAAGCCCCGTTGTACATGCATACGGCCTAATGGTTCTTAGGATCCAACTCAATTGTTGTGATTTTATACTGCGCCTTGCAGAAACACAAAAATAAAGAACAAATTCCAAATTGATGTTTTTCACTGATACTTGTAGTTATCTGCTCTGATCCCATGGGTAATGGGGTGGTCTCAACAGTATAATGCAGGGGTCGGCAAACTCATTAGTCAAAAGAGCCAAATATCAACAGTACAACGATTGAGATTTCTTTTGAGAGCCAAATTTCTTAAACTTAAACTATATAGGTAGGTACACTGTTTATTAACTTAATAAACTTTAATTAAAGTTTTAAGTCTTAATTAAACTATAGGTACACTGACTAAAACTTGATATCATACTTAATAGTGATCTTATTTATTGATAAAAAATTGTAAGTCCCTGCCATTTCCCCCTCCCCGTCCGGAGTCCTCGTCTGGAGGCCTGGTCTACCGCCATAAAAGCCTATTGGTAGACCTGGCCTCCGGCTGAGTCCCATTGGGAGGCCAGGTCTACCCATTGGCTTTCTTGCCAGTAGACGTGGCCTCCGGAGGCCCATAGAAGCCAATTGGTAGACCTGGCCTCTGAAGGGGGACTTTTCCCCCTCCTCGGAGTCCAGGTCTACCGGCAAGAAAGCCAGTGGGTAGACATGGCCGCCAAATGGGACTCAGCCGGAGGCCAGGTCTACCAAAGGAAGCCCGCCCCGCCCAATAGCTATTGGCGGGGGGGCAGGAACTGCCGAGCCGCCTGCCCAGCAATCGCGCGGCTAGATGGAAGGGGAGGTTTTAGCCTCCCAACCATTGAGGGCAAGGGAAAGGGGGACCCGGCTATTCTCCATGGCGGCGGAGGGGAGAGACAGCGCGCCCGCTCGCCCGCTCTCTCTCTCTCTCTCTCTCAGGCATGCCGGCTCTGCAGCCCGGCTGCCAGCGCGAGCGGGCACAAGAGCAGGGGCTCCGAACCAGGTTCGGAGAGCCGCACTCAACAGGCCAACGAGCCACATGCGGCTCTGGAGCCGCAGTTTTGAGACCCCTGGTATAATGTATCAGTAAAGTATAATGATCAGACCTGCTTCTTACCTCTGTCTGTACATGGAGCTGGTTGGAAAGGCCTTCCTTATCCTGCAGCAACCTTCTTTCTGAGTTCCTGAGCTTTTCAACTGCATTTTTTAGCTCCAGTAGATCTTTCTTATTCTCTGAAATCCCATCTGATTGGCTGAGTATTTCTCTCTGGTGTCTCACAGACTTAGACACTTTTGAACTTTTGGTAGGAACCACATGCTTAATTGCAGATTTAGGAACCAGGATTCGTACAGCTTCAATCTCCACGGCTTTATCACCATGTATTTTCCCCAGCTGAAGGACTCCAGGACTTAGTGAAGGAAGAGCTTTCTTGTGTGGGCTGAGTTGGGCACGACTGGGTGAGGCGTGGACAATTTCAACAGATTTAATTGGTTGCTCTGTTTCCATGCCATCTCCAGATCCACGAATGGGTGAGGTGGCGTAGTCAGCTGATGCTTAGAGACAAACAGGAAAAAGATTAATACAGATACTCAAGAGAGAAAAGCAAGCTTACCATTCTGCTTTTTACAGAACACTGCACAAATTTTGGAAGAACCTTGCTTTCAACCATGCATTTCAGATAGCCAAATTAAGAGTCCAGAACAGAATGCCAATTGCTGAATGAGATATAAACCATGGTAACAGAATAATGGTTTGCTAATATTTAAAATGCTATCTACATTCTCACATAATTAACATGTCATCATGTTGCTTGTGCTAACATTACCATGGGAAATTTGTAGTCTGAAAGAATGTGCATTCAGCTCATAACTTGTGTGTGTGTAAAGTCACTGTTGACTTATGGTGATCCCGTAGAGGTTTCAAGGCAAGAAACATTCAGAGGTGGTTTGCCATTGCCTGCCTCTGTGTGGGTTGAGAGAAGTGTAATTGGCCCAACGTCACCTAGCAGGCTTCATGTGGAGGAGTGAGGAATCAAACCTGGTTCTCTAGATTAGAATCCACTGCTCTTACCACTACACCATACTGGCTCTCTGGGAAATTTGCAGTCTCACAGAATGGGCATTCAGCCCATATCTTACCTAACTTCCTTATAGTCCTGGAGAGATTCAGATATATATTTTACCAAGGACTGTAACAATTATTTCCTATCATGAACAATTGCAGAACAGATTTCTTAAGGCTACATGCATTTTTGGAGAAGAATGAACACTTACTGTTCTCTGTTTCCTGCAGAGTTGTCATTTTGCTGCTAGATCTAGAAATAACATACCTTAAAAATAAAGTTTTAAAAAGTTAACATTTGTTTGACCCAGTTCTCTTAAATTATACACAGAACACAATAGTGTAGTTTATTTCCCTTGTCCAGCAAGGGGTATGTTCATGCAGTCTCCTGTGTAGTGATGCAGATGCATATCTAGATGAATATAATGCTGCACATTTTAATGTTAGCTGGAGACTCTTTGAACTAACTGAATGCTTATGCTGAGCCACAGTTGTTACACATAACTACATTAGGATTGCGGGTCATTTCAGGCTCAGAACTAGTAAATTGTTTCATACTGAAAAGACAGCTTTTGTTTCCTCTAAAGGCTGACAATTCACCATGATAGAAGCAATTCTAGCAATACTTACAAATCCTTCACTTGTGAGAAAGTCACAATCCACTCTGACTACAATTACACTGATACCTACCACAAAAAGCTAAAGGCTTAAAAAGGAGGTGGGAAGGAGGTGATCCTTATTCCATGATGTTTTTCCTTTGAAGGGAAAAAGAAATTAAGTTCAGAATGCCATCCTGAACATATCTAGCTAACACATCGT
Source organism: Euleptes europaea (assembly GCF_029931775.1). NCBI lineage: Eukaryota > Metazoa > Chordata > Lepidosauria > Squamata > Sphaerodactylidae > Euleptes > Euleptes europaea. Next base: position 32,376,623 of record NC_079323.1, read on the forward strand.
ACCTTAAAATATAGTTAAACTATCAACATGCAAATGCTAATAAATACATGTATAGACTGCCAGACTCTGACCCTTAACTACATTTATACTTCACACCTTAAAGACTAGCAAAAATCTGTTCCAGCATAAACTTTTGTGGACTAGAACAGCTTCAAAAGGAGATTCCAGAATAAAATGGCTGAATTTGGATTCATTAACAGGTTTCACATAGGGTTATCGGTCTCCAGGTGGGGCCTGGAGTCCTCCCAGTATTACAGTTCATCTCCAGACTACAACAATCAGTTCCCCTGGAGAAAATGGCGGCTTTGGATGGTGGATTCCTTGGCATTGTACCCTGTTGATGCCCTTCCCCTCCCCAGGCTTAGCCCCCAAAATCTCCAGGTATTCCCCAACCCAGAGCCGGCATTCCCACTCCCCAGGTTGAACAGAGACTTTGGAGAGCCTCCTCGCTATACCTGCTTACAAAACCTGGGACTGTCCACCCGATACAGGCGTTAACTAGAGATTGGCCTCTGCATTTTTTCCGGATTCGGTTTGAATTTTACTTCATTACATTTCACGGTTCCTTCAGCGTACTGTTTTTCTCCGTGCCTCCTACATAAAATGCCTGCCCAGGGACCATCCACTTATTGTACTTGAAGGAGCAGGCACCAGCCATGAAAGCTTACGCCAGAATGTGTGTGTGTTAAGTGCCGTCAAGTCGCTTCCGACTCATGGCGACCCTATGAATGAAAGTCCTCCAAAATGTCCTATCTTTGACAGCCTTGCTCAGATCTTGCAAATTGAAGGCTGTGGCTTCCTTTCTTGAGTCCATCCATCTCTTGTTGGGTCTTCCACTTTTCCTGCTGCCCTCAACTTTTCCTAGCATGACTGTCTTTTCCAGTGACTCTTGTCGTCTCATGACGTGACCAAAATACGCCAGAACACAATGTTGTTAGTCTTTTAACAGCCACAAGCTTCCGGTTTATTCTTGATTGCAACAGCCTAACACAGCTGCCCGTCAGGCATGACCCCTCAATATGTGGATTCTGAGCATTACAGGCGAAACTTCACCGATCACGCGACGGACCACCACTCCTCAACTTACCGACATCCCGTACCGCCTCCTCGCCCCTTCCCCTCGGTTCCTTTCCCTCTCCCGGTCTTCTCTCCCCCTTTGACGGCAACTTCCGGTACCACTACTTGCTTCCGCCCAACTGCCTAGTAATGACGTCCTCACATCTCCGTCCTGGGCGCCCACGGAGCAACCGCCAACGCTTCGTGGTAGAAACGTTACATGCCTAGAGCGGCGCCCTACCGGAAGCTCCGAAGAGGTTTTTTTTAATAAAGATGGCGGCTTTCCTTTTTTTTTTGGCCGGAAGTTCGGGAGTCACTCTAGACTTGCGTTCATCTCGAGGAGGGCGTGGCTTCGGTTGCTAGGAAGCCGCTTGGTGGGACGGTTGGGCCGGCTGCGCTGGCGAGCAACTGCCCCTGGGTGACGTAGCGCGCGCGCGCTTGGGTTCGAAAGGGGGAGACGGCGGCGCTATGGTGAGTGCGGGGCGGGCGGAGGGCATGGGGGGAAATGGGCCTACCCCCAGTGCCACAGCGCCAGAAGTCGGCTTCCCTCCTTGACAGCTCATTATCTCAACTTATGGCGGCTACAGCAGGAAAAGTGGGCCTTTCTTTTGTTCACGCGCACCCCCCCTCACGCTTCTCTGTTCCCAAGTATCATGAGCAGGAAACCCCCCCGCAATTCGTCCATTTCTCACATTCCTTAGTTGGGGGGGGTGGTTCTGGTTGCCGCTGTTTTTGGGAAGTGGGTGTGCCAGGTAGGGCTTTTGTTTTGCCCAGCAAGGCTTCTGATTGATTATTGGACATTTTTTTTATATAATATATATTTTTTATTTTTATAACATAAAATAAAACAAACAATAATAAAAGGAAATGCAAAAGAGTGTCAATGAAATAAGCTACATTAATACAATCTAATTTTTTTTAAAAAATATAGAAAGTTCAAAGAACCCCTTTGCCCCTCCACCCACCATAAAAAGTGACCCATCGCCGGACTTCCGAAGAAGTGTCTAAACAGTTTTAAAGATATCATTATTAACAATAATATAAAGAATATACAAAAACTGTTTCTATAACTCACTAACTAATTTAGTAAAATCCATTTTTGCCAGTTTATCCCAATATGAGACGGCCTTCGCCCATGTTATTTTAAATTCTTCCATATCTTTTCCATGTAGGAATTCTGTTAATTTGGCCATCCTCATATACATCCATAATTTTTCTCTCCAGTCCCTAATGATTATTGGACATTTGATTGGCTGTGCAGATTTTTAAAAATGTGGCTTTGGCATCAGCTGTCACAAGGAGTTGCACTTTATTACTGGTTAAGCTGTGGCAATCGTTTTGTGGCTGGCTCTGCCTCCTGTGGCAGCCATTTTGTGGCAGCCAGTTTGTTGCTGAGCCCACCATGCCGCGTTAGGATTCCAGATGTGCCTGCAGTCTCAAAAAGGTTGGGGGCCCTTGCCTTAACTCAACGCGTTGACAGATAGGGTGTCTTGCTTCCTCCTCACGACTCCCTTTTGAGATAGGTTAGTTAGGCTAAGCAAGAATGACTTGGCCAAGGCCATCTCAAGAGTTTCTAGCAAGCGTTTGTACCCTACTCTCCGCAGACTAGATCTAGCACTTGCTAGTACTGAGCTGGATCTCAGGCCTGCAGTGTCTCCCGCGGTGATGCTCCACTTTGGTGCTTGCTAGCGGTGTCTGTCTTAGGGAGCTGCTAGCTAAAATAGTTCACGGTGGTGGTTGCCCTTTCGCCACTGGAGTCAGTGTCAAGAGGAGATGGTCTGCTGGTAGCTGGGAACTACTGTACGATAGGTGATAGATAAGACTTGGAAGGACAAAATGGCTTCCACCTGGCAGCTTCTTGTGCTCAACTGGCTTAGGCACAGGAGCTCAGGAGAGGGAGCTGCTGTGGATATCCACTCAATGGGACTTTTGCTGGTGACCATAATAGCCCATCTGTTCCTGAGTGACAGCCCTCTAGCTGAGGGCAGGTGGCACAGAGATGGCAAAAATGACTGTTTGCAGCCTAAACAGGGGGAAGCAAAAGTAGAGCGGAGAGTTTCAGGCTGCAATTGGTTGAATTTGGAGAGGTAGCGTTAGGGAGGCTGCAAAATCTGTTCTCTCTAGGGGTTGGTTGCCCGCTGAATTGGGTGCCTGTTGGCCTCCACTGTGTGCTGCTTACATACATGTAAGCAAAGGAAATGTTAACAAAGATACCACAAGACTCCAGTGTTCTGTCATCAAAGGAAATTATACCCTGTAGGTTGCCCCTGAAACTTATCAAAAACCCCTTATTTGGTCTACCAGTGAAAGCCAGCTTATACTGTGCAACCACAGCTGCTTTGTTTTAATGGTTAGACATGTTTATCTTTCATAGAGACTTTTAAACATTTTTTGTTTTATAGTAGCACCACAGTTTTAATTCTGTTGCACATTAATGTGGAAACGGTCTCCTTCAGCAGTGTAAAAAGTCTGCTGGATGATGGATACTTTAATTTGGAGGAAGGTATTTAGTGCTACTTTAAGGTTATGCAGCCTCATACTGAAGGGCAAGAGGTGTTCTTTTGTCTCTCTATATTCCAGTTCGTGAACTTTTCCATGTTTGTTCAGTGCAGCTTTTCCTCCTCTTCCCCATATCATTGTTGTGCATTAATGTACTTCTCGGGTTTTTCCTAGCTTTTCTCTGATCTTTCCCAAACCTGCTTTGCTGCAAAGCCTGGATGGCTGCTGTGTGTGTGGGAAAGTCCCTATTTTCCTTGTCCCACTAACATGGCAGCCATTTTACCTTCCCCAGTCCTTGTAGAGGCTGTCTCCTGTCCAACCACCTGCATGCCTGTGGGACTTCTTTGAGGTTATTTTTTAAAAATTGGAATATAATGGTACACATGTACGAGAGGGAGGGATTGCAAGCCACAGCAACAATGGGACTTCCATAGGAAAGCTTCGCTATGTGGAAAAGCCCCATGTGCACATAATATAGACAATGAAACATCACTCAGATATTCTTTATGGCTGTTTCTTTTTAACATGAGGCTCAGGCATGGTCAAACAAAAACATTTCCTCTAGATTAGGATTTCATACTGAATAAACTAGCTTCAAAATACATATCCTGAAAAATTGGATATAGAATGGAAAATATTTGTTCCTTAGAAGCTGCACAAACTAAGAATTGTGACAGTATTTATTTAAGCATTTGTAGATGTTTTATAGCCCAAATCAATTTATCAGAAGCGTCTTCTTCAGACCTTCATGGATTTTTATATGATGTGGTTAAAATAATGCCATACTTATCCTGTGGTGGTAGATTTCCTGGGGTTTAAGTATGTGCATGTTTCAGTGTTGAATCTATAAAGTTTTGCAGTGGAACCAGAAAGTATGATTTATAGCACATCTTTTCGTGCTCATCGCGTTTGGTCATCTCAGTTTTTTGGAATATCACCACCATGTGGTTTGCCTGCCTATACCTACTATTTGACAATTCCTCATCTCTCTAGAGCCTTCTTTCTAGCGAGATTAAACACTAACCCTTCAATGGTTATGCAAGGCAGAATTTTGAATTTACCATACTCTGAAAGGACTTGTCCGTGCTGTTCTGGCTCCATTGACTCATTAGCTTATGTGCTCTTGGAATGCCGTTTCTATGAAGACCTTAGAGCACGATATATCTCTCCTCTTTTAATAAAGAAATTCAGTGCCTCTGTGTCTGATATATTATTAAATGATAGGGATCCCAAGGCTACATTGGTAGTGGCAAAATTTATCTCAGTCCTTATATTCCCCAAATGTTAGATTCGAAACTATACTGCTCAAGATCAAGATCAAGGAACTTCTAAGGGATAAAGGAAAGTATGATTTGAGCGGCAATACTCTCTGTAATATATTCTTATAAAACTAGTAGAATGTTGTTTAGACACCACATCGTGAAGGTGAGTGTTTGCCATCCTAAGCAGATTTACACTCTTCTGAGTGTAACTCTGCTAAGGATGGCACTAGGAAACACTGACATCTGGAAGCATAATAAATAAATTTAGAGGTTTGACTGGAATGTAGTTTGCATCTGCTGTAGAGTCCTTTGGTTAAGCTATTAAAGGAAGAATGAGTGGGTATGCAGTGTTTACTCATTTGTTTATTGTTTTAAAAATAGACACTGCATTTTCATTTAATTGCCTACAAGTGTGGTGCATCTTCAAAGTTATTTTTAGGAATTATTTTTGCACATTTGTTGAATCTTAAAAGTAGTCTAGCATTATACTGCATTGTATAATTGAAACATCCATTTAAAGACCAAAGTATTAGCAGCAATACATAGAAGTTTGTCTGCTGGCCTGCTGAAAAATTAGCCTATTTACCATTGGTCATTTGTCTAATAGTTCAATCTCTAGGCTCAGTTTAAACAAATGCATTAAAAAGAATTGATGGATGGCAGGGGGAATTTCAGTCTCTCTCCTATAGCTGTGCACTGTCCTGAAAGATGTCTGTAAGTAAGGTGGTGATACTGTAAGCCTTGTTCTTAAACATCTCTGAATTCCCATTATGTCAGCAGCCACTGTAATGTTCCCAGACTCAGGAAGAGTGGAATTTGTTTCGACTGCAAAGAAGAAGTGTAGATAAAAACAAGATGAGAGTTTTAGTATCCATTGGTGGAGAAACTGCTGATTACTTGGTAAATCTTTAGATAAGCCACTCAGCTGTGACAGCATGCTATAGTCCTCTGCTGTAATAACATGAACCCATTCTTTGGAGGTGCACCAAGTAATCTCCTGCAGTCCTGAAGATAAATTAATTCCTTGCTTCTCTGGTTGGCATTATTCAGCTGAAGATATAAATAATACACTGTACTGGGAAGCTTCTTTTGGTATGTTTCTGACCTTCAGTGTCTGATATCTAGGTCAAGAGTCTGAAACTTATAGATTTAACTTTAGTGTTGTACTCCATTCTGCAGTGATGCAGTTATAAGGGCTAGAATTTTTTATTTTAAGTTGAAACTTTAACCATGACTTTTGTAGTTGCCTGCAAAAGCAGGATGCTCACAGCTCTATGGCTATTGGCTAAGATTCAAAGAGTTACTCATGCAAGAAACTGGCATGAAACCTGCAGAGATGTTGACTTGTTCCCTTTGAATCCTTTGCCATGTCACTTACTGCTTTTGAAACGCCCCCCAGTTACAATAGTGGTTTGCCATGCAACGTGGGGAGGTTTGCTAAGAACAAATGCTAATTTGATAAAAACAAGTCTGAATCTCTCTTGGGCTCACGAAGTTAGGATGCTACTAAATAGAATGTGGAAATCTGTGACCCAATCTCCTGCATCTTGAACTTCTCAAAGGGAACAACATTAATTAGGTCTACCTGTAAGTAAGAACCATGTTCTTAAGATGACATCAATCATAAATCTCATGAAGTTACATGTTTAGTTTCATGTGATTTTGGAGTTTAGCCTTCATATATAATGTTGGCTGCTCAGTTGTGGACTCTACTGGTGCAATTGGAATCCTAGACATCTTTGCACATACCTCAGTATGCATATGCTTTGCACACATCAAGTCTAATGTTCAGTTCCTGATATTTCCGGTCAAAGCATCTGGGGTAGTCAAGTTTGGGAAGATTTCTGTTTGACACCTTATCGAGTTTCTGTCATGGCAGTTGATATGGTAGGAAGGGGGAAATGGTGCCTTTCTTTGCTGGGAAACTGACTTAGACCATGGCTTCCCTGGAAAGTACCCTGGTGACCCACCACCCCCACTCAGGACCTCTAGACTGACCCGTTGAGATGGTAGGCTTCCAGCTCAGCACTAGAACAATAACAAAATAATGTATAACCAACCTGGTAGCACCTGTGCAATCTAGTACATGGGGAAGAGAACTATCCCAGAGAAATAGATTGTACTACATGAAGGCAAAAAATGTCTTTATAAAAAGGTTTATTGTAAAATAGAGAAAAAAGGGAAAGGTGGTTGGATTAAAAAAAGGGTGGGAAAAAGGCAAAACAAAATATAGGGAAAAGCAAGCAACAACAGCAAAGAGACATTGAAATGAAAAGCAATACAGTGGAACCAACTAAGCTACATATTTTACCTATGCTGTAGCTGGTTCCTCAGAGCATTTGCAGAGTTCCTTGTGGTAACAAGAAGTCAAAAGAGTCTATAACCCCTACCCAACTTCCTGTGGGCCCAGTTTCCACGGAAGACTGAAGACAAGGGAAAATCCTAAACATCCAGATATTTATGCTAAATGAAGTTGGACCTAAACCAGCCTCCTTTCTAATGACAAGCAGATTTCTCCAATCCCATGCAGATCCACATCTCTGATGTCAGAGGCTACTTTTACCAGCCAGAACCATATATAGTATAGTCCTGACTCCATCAAGCACCTAGTAATGGCTCTGAACTTCCATGACAAATAGATGGTCTGGTCCAAAAGGGATAGTCTGCCAGGATGGTCCAATGTGGAATGGAAGTGAATAGCTCATTCTAATGGAATCTCTAGCAGTCCAAGATCTCAGACACTTTAGGTGGCATACTTGAGCCTTAGCAAGTTTTAGGATTTCTGTCACAGCAGGCTTTACTGGTTTAGGTGAACCTAATAGTCTAGCTCAGTATAAGGCAGCTCTGTATATCCATGCTGTAAAAAGAATGGCTACAACTGTAGGTTGTGTTCTGCCGTGGTGCTCAGCTGTATGTGGAGCCTTTTTTCCAGCAGAAGGCTCTTCACTTAGCTGAGCAGAGTGGAAGAATACAACTCAGCATTTGGGGAAGGCTCATAAATCAGAAGGACCTGACTGGCTTTTAAGGACTTAGAACATAAGAAAAGCCATGCTGGATCAGACCAAGGTCCATCAAGCCCAGCAATCTGTTCACACAGTGGCCAACCAGGTGCCTCTAGGAAGCCACAAACAAGACAACAGCAGCATTATCCTGCCTATGTTCCACAGCACTTAATATAATAGGCCTTCTCCTTTGATCCTGGAGAGAACTGGTATGCATCATGACTAGTAGCTATTTTTACTAGTAGCCATGGATAGCCCTCTCCTCCATGAACATGTCCACTCCCCTCTTAAAGCCTTCCAAGTTGGCAGCCATCACCACATCCTGGGGCAGGGAGTTCCACCGTTTAACTATGCGTTGTGTGACGAAACCAAGCTTTATGTCTCTGCACATGACTCTGTGTGCAACATTGTGTGCATCTAGCAAATTTTTCTCCCTGTTTTTCCTTTGTCTTGGGCCATATTTTTTTTTGCTAAAACATAAAATAGTTTTTCAAAATGTAATTGCCCTGGGACAGAGCTTAGCTCCCCTCATAATCAGAGGGACTTAAGTTAGGTATCACTTATGCTTTAATTTTAATGTGGCTTAAGCAGGACTAAAATGGGCTGTTTGTGTGTGTATTTGCCAATGAAGCTGGTTCTAATCTTTGTGCCACAATAAAAGCACTTAGTTGTTTTTGCTACCTTTTGAACATATTTTATGTACCTGTTCTGGGAGGAGATGGCTTTATTACTGGGATCCCCAAATCAAAATACTTCCTTAAGGCCTATTAAGTTCCTTTCACAAATATGAGCCTGACACTCTTTAATATATCTGATGCCTCCTGCATCTGTCATGTGTCTCTGCATGCTGACTATGTCCCTAATATTTAAATATCTGCATTCATTTTACATTTTCATGAATATACATATGATGGGTTTTTATTGATTCACTGTGTTTTGTTTATAAATCTTTGCTTCCATGCATACATCACCTATTATTTAACACAGGATGATTACTACCTCCAAGTTGATAGACTTGAAAGAAAGGATCTGTCCTCTTGGGAACACTAGATGGAGCCCTATAGTTAGTAAAGTTGTCCGGTACAGTTTAAAGATGTGTGGTACAGTTTAAACAGTACGTGTTTGCACCTATTTATTAGTTTCTTCATACAAACATCATCAAATTCTCAACATGACCCCATCTCTGGACACTTTAATATGAAGACTGGAGCTATGGACAAACAAGACGGATCTTTCTACAAACTTGAGAATCGCTCTAGGATTGCTGAAAATCTGAACCCTCCCTCCCCAACCTTAGTGTGTGTGTGTGTGGGGGGGGGGGGGTTAAAGAACCCCAAAATGATAGAAGCAGCTCCTGAGCTTTAAGAAAGAATGCCCTCAGTGGTTGCTGTCAGGCAACCCCAACTGTATTGCCAGCCTTCAAGCCTTGGTTTCTGTCAGTAAAAGGAAGGGGGAGGCTGTTTTGGCCCTTAAGGGAGGACTTACCAGGGCCAGGTCAGGCGGTAATAACCAGATGACTTGCTAACCCTCCGTGTGCATGACTTACCCAGGCCCAGCTGCTTGCTAATGTTTAACAGCAGCCACCTCACAAAAGCCAGTGGTGTGTAGTGGTTAGAGTTTCAGAACAGGATCTGGGAGATCCAGGTTCAAATCCCCACTCATTTATGGAAGCTTACTGTGTGACCTTGGGCCAGTGATATGCTGTCATCCTAGTCAAACTCACAGGGTTTTGAGGATAAAATGGAGCAGAGGAGAGTAGTGTCAGCTGCTTTGGTTCCCCATTGAGAAGAAAGGTGGGGTATACATGAAATAGATGAATAATAAGCATAGCTGAAGATGGGGGAGATAAAAGGTAGGTAGTTGGATAGGAAGGAGAGAAGGAAATAAAGAAAGGCGAGGATATGGAGGCTGCCAGGAAGAGAGAAAGAAGAAATAGTCTGAGTAGGGAGATACAAGCGAAATTGAGATTCCCTCGCATTTCCTTGCAGGTTCCCTACCGTGCACCTCAGCCCTGGCAACTGACACTGCAGAAATGGGCCAGATTTTTCCAGGGGAAAGGCTGCCAGGGGGAGCAAAAGCTGAAGGTGTGGGGGCTGATAAAGGTAGGTTGGCTGGGAGGCGGGAAGAAGAAAAGGAAGCAGGAAAAGGGGACAGGCTGTGGGGACTTTCAAGAAAGAGAAATATGAAATAGTGAAGGAGAGGAAAATGGGATGGCCCCCCAAGCCTTTGCGGTTCTCCTGCTCGTGTTTATTAATTTGAACCATTTGTAGATATCCCTCTTCTCTCAGCAGTGGAAACTGCGGTGTTGACAATTCTGGTTGCTACTCTGTTATGAGAGAGTTATGGGAAAAACAGTGTGAGCTAGTCTAGCTGTTTGGGTTACAGTTGCAAAACAGTGTTGGGATTAAAGTTGTTAACTCTGGGTTGGGAAATTCCTGGAGATTTGGGGATGGAGCCTGTGGAGAGTGGGGTTTGGGGAGGGAGGAACCTCAGGGGGTATAATGCCATCCAGCCCCCTCTCCAAAGCAGGGGAAGTGATCTCTGCTGTCTGAAGATCAGATGTAATTCTGGGAGATCTCCAGGCTCCACCTGGTTTGGAATCAGAATATAACTTAAGTGTTTTTATTAAGCACGTAGTAGCTCTATAAAAGTAGTCACTATAAATGCCACCCTTTTACTAAGGGACAATTAAAACTCTAAGGACCCTTTTCCTGAATGCAGTGAGGAAGTCTAGTCAATGTTGGAAGAAAGTTGGCTACTTAGTTGTAGCCAGATTTCTTATGTGCTTACTGCAGTGACTAAGAAGTTTACTGGAAACCTTCCCAGGTGCACTTCAGAGCATTCACAACCATTCCAGCTTGATTTCCATTGCAATCCTGCGCTTACCCCTCCCACCCATGGGTTTTAAACAACTTACAGTGCAGTCCTAAACAGAGTCATACCCTTCCAGTGGCCAAAGTTGATGATACTGTGTCCATGGGTCTGATGCCCTTTTAAGGTGAACTCAGCCCTTTAAATTGTCTCAAGGGCCTGATCAGTATGGCAGGACTGGGTGATCTTGCCTCCTCCCATACCTTTTCAGGTGCTGAAACAGCTACCGTGATTGTTTTCGTACTTGACAAGGGGGGGGGGGACACAAGATCTCCTGGTCCCACCATGCTGCGGGCCTGATCTCTCGTGGCATTTAGAGGGGTGTAATCCTCCTCAGAGCCCTATGGCGCAGAGTGGTAAGCTGCAGTACTGCAGTCCAAGCTGCTCACGACCTGAGTTCGATCCCGACGGAAGTTGGTTTTAGGTAGCCAGCTCAAGGTTGACTCAGCCTTCCATCCTCCCAAGGTCAGTAAAATGAGTACCCAGCTTGCTGGGGGTAAAGGGAAGATGACTGAGGAAGGCACTGGCAAACCTCCCCATAAACAAAGTCTGCCTCGAAAACGTCAGGATGTGAGGTCACCTCATGGGTCAGGAATGACCTGGTGCTTGCCCAGGGGACCTTTACCTATTTTTAAAAATCATCCTTAGGAGTGCACTGATAACTTTGTTCAGGATTGCAGCCTGTTTGCGTTCCTGCTCAGGGACCAAATTATGATAGAAATTCTAAAAATCTTCGGTGTATGGCGTCTGATTGCTTTGTTTAATTCATTTCATTTTAGTTGTTCAAGATGCATATAGAAATATCCTGCTCTCTGGTAAGGGAGTGGTTGTAATTTTTATTCAGACTGAAGTCTTGGGTTTTGGCATCATAGAGGATATTAATGAAGTTTAATTTTATTAGCTAGTCTAAATTAGCTGGAAGATCCCAACCAGATTTACAGCCTTCTAAGCACATCAACTTCAGTGAACCTAGAAGGCTGTAACTCTGTTTATTATAATATATAATATGCCTTTCATTTGGACTCCTCTGGATTTTTTCCCTATTCCCCTCAATTGACAATTCCCCCTTAATAAAGTTCTTAGATCGGTTTTCTTTTTTAATAAAACAACTGTTCAATATTAACTTGATATCTGTCTTTGTGATAATGGATTTATGAGTATACAATAGTCCATAGTATGTTCTGGCTGCAATCTGTATTCAGTTGAATGACATAACAGTTAATGTTTTACACAACACGAGGGGAAATATTTTTTTTTAACTTTAATGGCTGCCTTGGCAGGAAACTGGTTGAAATATAGTGCAGAATAAGAACTGGCTCAAAATGTTCCCAGTAGTGAATAAGAAAGGGATTGGTGGAGTTCTTTGCCTTAGGTGTAGCAAGGTAATAAATTTTTAATAGGCCACGATATTCTCGTAATGTTCAGGGTAAATGCCAAATGTGTGCTCTTTGGAACTGTCTTTCAAACTGTTTGGTGCTAACGCACACTGGTATCAACTGGCTGAAGGTCACTCTTCACCTTCCCAGCGGCTCCAGGGGAGCTCATTCTGGTTAGAATTGCTCAGAATAGCATTAGGTGCAGCGAATCATTGTGGCAGCGTAGACAGAAGGCCAGATTTACACCTGGGTTCCAGTTCATACCACCTTGAACTCCTTGGAGGAAGGGCAGGATTAGCGATAAGATCAAGCAGTGAGCTCTTTTGGAAGAAGGCAACATTAAAGAATGGGGGGAGGGGAGAGAAAATTCTGTTAAAGGTTATAGTGGATAATTTGTGAACACCTCCTGTCACAAATATGATATTCAAATACTCATTTGTTATTGAAAGTTTGACCTGTAATTGTTTGTCTTCAAATTCTGAGGAAACAAACTGATGAGAGTCCAACAAGTGTGAAGTTTCAGTTGCATCTACCTCCTCTCTGTGCCTCCCCTCCACACCTTTGGTGCTGTTTGCTAGAAATGTGAGCCACTATGTGATGCTGCATTGTCATATTTTGTGATGAGGTGGTTTGCTTCTTCTGAAAAGGTTATATGTTATTGCTGCCATTTTAGGATGTGACTGTTGGACTATAAAAGCTTGGTGGAAGCAAGAGCAAAAATAGCTTTTGTTACCTTCGCGAGGGAAATTATGGCTGGACATTCTGAGATCAACGCATATCAGTAGTCATAGTGATGCATGGGCCAGGGGAATAGGATGCTGAGGAGCGACTTATGGTTGTAGCTGGTTTACTGCGAAGAAGGGGGCAACTGGCTAATGCTGATAAGAAACAGTGAGTGGTAAAAGACCTACTGCTGCACAGCTCATCACAGGGTTAGATAAGATACACTAGGACAGGATAACAGGATCCACTGAAAGGTTGAGGATGTCGGTTTGCCTAGGCCAGGGGTCGGCAAACTCATTAGTCAAAAGAGCCAAATATCAACAGTACAACGATTGAGATTTCTTTTGAGAGCCAAATTTCTTAAACTTAAACTATATAGGTAGGTACACTGTTTATTAATAAACTTTAATTAAAGTTTTAAGTCTTAATTAAACTATAGGTACAGTGAATAAAACTTGATATCATACTTAATAGTGATCTTATTTATTGATAAAAATTAAATTGTAAGTCCCTGCCATTTCCCCCTCCCCGTCCAGAGTCCTCGTTTGGAGGCCTGGTCTACCGCCATAAAAGCCTATTGGTAGACCTGGCCTCCGGCTGAGTCCCATTGGGAGGCCAGGTCTACCCACTGGCTTTCTTGGCAGTAGACCTGGCCTCCGGAGGCCCATAGAAGCCAATTGGTAGACCTGGCCTCTGAAGGGGGACTTTTTCCCCTCCTCGGAGTCCAGGTCTACCGACAAGAAAGCCAGTGGGTACACATGTCCTCCCAATGGGACTCAGCCAGAGGCCAGGTCTACCAAAGGAAGCCCACCCCGCCCAACAGCTGATAGGTGGGGGGGGGAGGAACCGCTGAGCCACCTGCCCAGCAATCGCGCGGCTAGAGGGGAGGGGAGGCTTTAGCCTCCCAACCATTGAGGGCAAGGGAAATGGGGACCCGGCCATTCTCCATGGCGAGGGGGGGGGGGAGAGACAGCGCGCCTGCTCGCCCGCTCTCTCTCTCTCAGGTGCGCCGGCTCCGCAGCCCGGCTGCCGGCGCGAGCGGGCACAAGAGCAGGGGCTCCGAACCAAGTTCGGAGAGACGCACTCAACGGGCCAAAGAGCCGCATGTGGCTCGCGAGCCGCAGTTTGCAGACCCCTGGTCTAGGCCATCACAATTTTGAATGTCAGCCCTGTTGAAATTGTTGATTCTGTTTTCTCCAAGTGATGCACTTTTTAAAACAGTTTGCTATGTGCACTACTATGAGAATTGTTTGTTTAATGCATCTGCAGAGACTTTAACATGCTAACTCTGTATGGAAGCATTCTTTCACTTGCTCGTTATTGCAGCCTGCTGTTGATAATAGTTTTAATTTTTTCTCTCTCCCCCATGTTCTAATGCAGGGGTCCCCAATCTTTTTGAGCTGGTGGGCACATTTGGAATTCTGACACAGGGTCGCGGGTGCAACCACAAAATGGCTGCAGCAGGAGATAGAGTCAATCACAAAATGGGTACTGCAGGAGACGGAGCTGACCACAGAGTTTCAGGGGGTGAGGCAACTCTAATAGCAACTCTTCAACATTTCAGGCAGAAGCTTTGTTAACGGGACTCCTTTTAATCTGCACAGCCCGAATTGTATGAGCTGGAAATCGTCTTTCCACAGTCCCCCCCACTGACTTCAGTGGAAGTGCACATGCTTTACAATGCAGGTTCCATCCCTGGAATCTCTGGTGAAAGGGTCTCAGGGAGCAGGTGTTGGCAAAGATCTCTCTCTCCCCTGAAATACTGGAGAGTGTCTATTAGAGTAGACAGTATTGAGCTAGATGAACCAATGATGTAAGGCAGCTTTATGTGTCCATATACATTTGTATGTTTAAACCCAAGCAGTGGAGCATTTAGGCGAGACTTACTGGGGATTTCCACATATTTATATGTCCCAGTAGAGCAGGCCATAACTTGCATTCTTGCCCATCTGGTTCCAACTAGCCAAAGCAGACCCTCTCCTGAAAATCTCAATAATCATTGGGTTCATATGTACAAAGGCATTCCTGACAGTGGGCTTGTCTGAAATGACTGGACCATACGTGCTTGTCACTAGATGAATTGTCTAATGGCTTTCGTCACCATACGGTCACAGATTCATTTGGGCTATGTAGCAGCCAAGTTTCTCAGCACCTATAGCAGGGGTGGGGAACCTTTTTCCTGCCAAGGGCCATTTGCACATTTATGACATCATTCAGGGGCCATACTAGGTGTAGATCTCCCGGTGTGTGTGGGGGAGAGGCTAGGGTTGCCAGCTCTCCAGCCAACACCTGGAGGTTGGGAACCCCAGGGGAGGCCACACAGAGAAGGCCTGCAGGGTGCCCCCGCTCCCCCCTCCCAGGCGGGAGGGCAGCCAGCGATGGGCCCGAGCAAACTAGGTGCCAGGGGGGCGCAGCCCACAGTCGATCGGCAAGGGAGGAGGGAAAACAGAGAAAGAGGGAGAAAGAAATGGAGAGAGGGGCAGAAAGAAAGAAAAGGACGGAGGGAAAGAAAGAAAAGGACGGAGGGAGACAAAGAAAGAGACAGAAAAAGAGGGAGAGAAAGGAGAAAGAGTGACAGAAAAAGAGGAAGAAAAGAGAGAAAAGCGTCCTCCCCACACACACACCCACGCATGCCGGCCCCGCACGACCGGGCCCCAGTCTCCCTGCCTCCCCCGCCCACACACACGGCGGCGCACGGAGCCCCGTGTGACCGGGCCCCAGTCTCCATACCCTCCCCCCCTGAGTCCACAAAAGCCCCCCCTCCCCGAAGCCCGATCGGCTCCCGCATGCATGCTCTGCCGCCAGGAGCCACTGGCCTCTTCCCCCCCCCCGCTGCTCAACAGCCAACAGGCAGCGAGAGGGGCTTACAATGTACCGCTGTGTTCCTGCACGCTGTGGCTGTAGGGGGCAGCCTTGGGGGAAGCGTCCCTCCCCTCTCCTCTCACCGACCAACAGCCGACAGTCGGCGAGAGGAGGTCCAAAGGGCGCCGCAGCGCCCCTGTAAGCCGCAGCCCCAGGAACACCCTCGGGGAGAGCCGCCCTGCGCCCCACCTCTGCGGCAGGGCCCCGGAGCTCCCGAGGGCCACAAAAAATGTCCTCGGGGGCCGCATACAGCCCCCGGGCCTGAGATTCCCCATCCCTGACCTATAGAGTTAGTATGTGGGGGGAGCTTCATTTATGCTAGATAAGGCAGGAGTGTAATAATTGGAGCTTCCAAGCAATGCATGACCAAGGAAAGAAGAAATGGTGGCCGCTTCATAATCTGCACCCCTTTTCCAGATTAATGGAAAAAGCAACTGCTTATTGCCCAAATATCTGGCTGTTTCTAAAATGTTCACGCTGCCTGATACTTGAAGATCACCACCCCAATCCTCAGTTCATGTTTTCTGAACACTACTGCCTTGGTGATGGCCAGACGTCCTGTTCATCAGTCTTGTTCGTTTAAATTCTACCAGCTTGCCTTGAAAGCTGCTCGCCCCACCCCCCTTGAAGCAGCAATGAAGGGCATCGCTCATCCACCTTACTACAGGATACATATTTTGTCTTTTGTCACTTTTGGATAAGTTCAAATCCATCATCTTAATTTGTGGATCCTTGAGGCTTGTGGGTAGCTGAGCTGTTTTGTTACTGTTACACAGCATGGCAAGAACGAAGGTCGGTACAGAACATGGGAGTGCCGCTGCTGTGCCTTGTTTTCTTCACAGTTTCGTTAACCTTCCTTTCAGCTTAGCAGATGCAGGGGTGCTGGAGAAGCCTAGTGCAGCTTTCTTTTCGTTTCTGAACACTGATTAGAGAGTAGCACATGAAGCCTTATTTCCATGTAGTACTTAGCATTACTAATGGGGTTTTGGCATGGCACAGTTTGTGTTCTTTCTTTGTTGTGTTGTTCTTTATAACATTTTCCATGAATGCTTTTTGGGGGGGTTCTCAATAAATCTAATGAAAGTCAGTTTTCTCTCTCAAAGCCAATCCGTTTGGGGTATGAACCTTCCCTGCATGTGTACAGTGGACACATGGGAGGGGAAACCCATTAAACTAAAGAGAGCTTCCCCCTCCCCCCACTCTTATCTTAGTTCTTTTACTTGAGCAGACATGCCATTATAGGGCATCGGGGAAATGTTCACACTTCTCATATCTTCATCTAGTCCTCCCTGTCAAGTTAGATGAGCTCCTGTGTTGGCGTAACTGGATCTAGTGGATGGAAAGGGCTTGATGGGAGTATTTAGGGGGGTGGCATGCACTGACCTTTTGCAGACCACACATTTTGTGGTAATGAATTCCATGTGTCAATTAAGGGTTGCTTGAAGAAATTTGTCTTTTCTGACCCTGCTTACAATCAGCTTCATTGGGTATTTCCAAATTTTTATTGTGACAGAAGAAAAAATATTTAGCTGTCTCTTCTGGTACCCCTTAATCTTTTTTTTCCTTTCAAATTAAGCACCCCCTGATGCATTAGCCTTTCCTCAGCAAAGGATACCAATTCTTGACCATTTTAGTTGCCCCTTTCTGTACTTTTTCCAACTTCAAAATTTAGTTTCATGGGTGAGGTGACAGAACTGGGCCCAGTATTACACTATTGTGACAAGTGCCATTTTACTTTTATTCTCTTGTTTAAAAGTTCCAAAAACTGAATTTGCCTTTCTCATTGCTACTTCATGCTAAGGTAGTACTTTAAGTGAGCTATCCACCATGATTGCCAGGATCACTTTAACAGGTAGTCACAACCATTTCAGACGCCGTAAGTGTGTATGTTGGCAGGATTTTGTGGTCCCATTGTACATCACTTTCCACTTATATGCAACCTCAGCTGTCATTGTGTTGCCCATTCATCCGATTTAGAGAGATCCTTTTGTCAGTTTAGGATTTCAGCGCTTTGAATACTTTGGCATATTCAAACGGAGTGCCTTTTCCTTTTACATACAAGATAAGGAAAGATATGCAGATGTATTCTTCCTCCTTGCTCAGTGAGCAGTGTGCGAGGATCCTGTACCTGCCAGGCCGAGGTTGGTTCCTGAACCGGCAAATCAATGTATAGGAGTAGGGATACCATCAGGCCAACCTTTGGATAGGCTATCTGATTCTTTTTACCACCTGCACTTTTTCTTTCCTGACTCAGCTTCATTTCTAGAAATATTAGCCATATTTACAGGAATTAGCACATGCAATTGCCTTCTTTTCCTTTTTGGATGAAGCCATGACTTTAGATACCGATACTAGTTGCTAAGGAATCGACAGTGTAGTCCTAACGACACATCCCTAGAAGTAAACCCCAGTGAACAGACCTGAGTAGGATTCTGAGTAGAGTTGCTTAGGATTGCTTTCAAGGCAACTTAAATTATGTTTTTTTTCCTAGCCTAATTGAATATTATAGCAGTTGTTAAAACAAAGCACCCAAGGTCAGTACAAAGGCAAATAATGTAACCAGTTAATTACTGTTTCTTTATCTGTTGCATTCCTTGTATGGTGTTCATTAAAGGCTATGTCAAGACCCTGAAGTTAATGATGATTTCTGAAGTGTGTGTGTTATTCCTTGTCATGGAAACCATTTCAGTGCACTATAGGCGTTGAAGATGTGTTTTGCTCTCAGGATCTGTTTCCTGTGACTAATCTTAAAAATAAAATCTCTCAACCAGAATCGAAGGGGCAGATGCAAATTTCTGTGACTTCTACAGGTCATAGCAGTAACGAAATAATACTTTTTTTAAAAAAAAAAAAGCTCTAAAATGGCAAGTAGGTGGCACCATGTCAAATTGAAACATGAAGGCTTAGTAGCTCTAGAAATCAAACATACGGTATCTTTCCCAGAAGACAGAATGCTGTCAAAGACCACAATGTCTTGGCATGATCTGGCTAGTTAGTGTAAAAGATGAGAGAGAAGAACTGCCCATTCCTAATATAGTTCATTTAGACAGCTGCAACTGCAGATGGAAATGACTTCTGGTTGTCTTTTCGTTCCCCATACCAGCTGGGCATACACACAATTTTGTGGGGAACAAAAGAGTCACGAGAGCTTTTTCAGCCAGGCCCTGAATCCAGTGAGTCACAGTAAGGCTGCAATAGCATTCTTCCTCAGCAGTGGGAAATGACTGGCTTGGAACTGGTTTCTTTGGATGCCCTGTTCCTGGTTGCTGAAAGTTTAAATGGCATGTTTTGCGACTAATCCCTCAACTGAAATTTATGGAAAGGAAAGCTCAACTGATGGATATGAGGATGTGCAAAGAAACACATCATTAAAAGCCTCTCTAGTATTACCAGGAGTTTGGGCATCTTAAACGAGCAGCTGATGAGTGCTAGAGATTTTAACAAAACAATCTTAAATGTGGTGTCTGAGTGATTAACACAATAACCGTGCACAAACTGATAGAAGTGTAGAGAAAGCTTTTTTCAGTAATTAACATACTTGGTAGTATAGAGACTTCCTTCTCGGAAGTTCCTCAACTCTCCATCTCTCTCTCTCGGCTAGGCTGTTACCGCGCTAGGTATTCCCAGCGATTATTAAGAGTTTGAAAATGTTATAAAAAATACTGTTCACACTTTCTATGTATTCCCACCGGTGTATTAAGAGTTTGAAACTGTTATAAAAAATACTGTTCTCACTTTGTTTGGCCCCTTTAGCTGTGAAGACGTCTTCCAACCATTTTTTAGCCGTTGCATCCCAAAACCCTTTTAAAGTGATGTTTTTTATTACATTTCCAAACTCTTGATACATCGCTGGGAGTACCTAGTGCGGTAACAGCCTAGCCAAGAGAGAGAGATGGAGAGTTGAGGAACTTCCGAGAAGGAACAGGATATTGCCCTAAGAATAGCAGTCTGAAGACAGACATGGAATGACACTTATCAGGAAAGAAGGTGCTGACCTCACTATCCTATCTAACTGACCTTTCCTCTCGCTGCCCCCGGCAGGGTCGTCTTCTCTTCTTTTTGTACACCAGACATTGCTTTCTCCCACAAAATAGTCCTTTAATGTCTGGGGATGTTGTAGCCAGGAAACCAGCCTTGGAAACGTAACACCTTCCAGAGATAGGCAGGAGTGGAATCTAGGGTCTGTGCTGCGCAGGTGTGTATAAAATAGGGAGTTTTTGCAGTTTAGATAGAAAAAAAGAGAGCAGAGATTTCCGCTGGAGTTAGTTGAACTGGTACACATGCTTTGCAGCTCTTCTTTGATAAGACTATGTCCTTCATGTTCCCCCTTTTATTTTAAGTGTATTCACAATTGGATCTAAGAAAGCGTTTACATCGTTTTTGACAATTCAGGATCTGACTGCAAGGGATGAAGGTATTTGTTTTTGGGGTTCGATTAGGGGAAAATACAAGTAGTCTCAAATACCAGAGCACTTCTTCCTGAAAAGATCAATACCACCAGACAGTGATATGAAATCCTACTGTAAGGCATATGCCTTGGGAGAAATTAGACAGTTACTTGTAAAGCAGGAAAAGCAGACAAGAGGAGCCACTGTTCAGCTGAGAATATCAACTGCAGCTGTTTACATACATCTCCCAATATGCTTCTGTGACTCGGTTCATTTTTCATATCAAGCATGCCTTTCTTTCATAGTGATATTGCTCAAGGACCAGGTTTGTAAACAATCGGCAGATAAAAAAACCATCTGCTTTTTCTGATATTCATGATAATATCATCACCTGTATTGAATGCTATAGTATAAAAAGTAGGAAGATCTAAAGTTCGAAAGGCAAGGTCTGTTAGTGAAGAATTTGCCAGGCAAATACGGTGGGGTGGGGGTGGTAATGTCACCTGGCATATCTAAAAGAGCTTAAGGCAGAGCATGATGATAATAATCGTAATACTATTATTATACTGCTACTTAAGCATTCAGATTCTTCACATACATTATCTCTGTAATCCATACAAGATCCCTTCAAGGCAGTTAGTAAATAGCATTATCCCCACGCTGAAGGTGAGAAGGGGCTGGTGTTGAGAGAGCAGGTCGTTTAATAGCTGTAGTGTAGTTCCTAAGTAGGTGGTATGAACTCCTTGGCAAAGAGGGGAAGCCCTATTTTTTGCTGATTCCAACCAGGCAGATGGAGCTCTCCCCTGGGCTCCTGCTGAAGGCCGCCATTGCCATGTGGGGGATTGCAGGCCTGAACAAGGGCTCCAAGGCAATGGGAATGTTCTGGAAACACCACGACTTCTAAGTCAAGGAGCCTGCCTTAGAATAACATCAGCAAAGGCATACACAGGTGCAGGGAACAGAGGAACTGAATGTTTGTACCTTTTTTTTTGTATCCCTTGCTGTGCTGAGTATGCATGTGGGCATTTTCTTTTTAACAAATGTTTTATAAATTTTAATATTTGCAGCTGTTCTCTGTACCATCCAGACCTCCGCTGTTCAAACACACTATTTTAAACAGGTGCCAGGAGCAGTCAATCATTTGGCAAGCTACTAATCCCCCAGTGGTGTGCAAGTGTAGCAAGCTGTCCTCATGGTAGCAGGAGTCGCATGCACAAGGTGGGCCCTTAGAACAGCAATGCAGGGAAGAAGAGCCCTGGCCCGCTCAGTGGGTAATTACTAGAAAGGCCAGTAGTTGGCAGTGCGATGCCCCAAAGAGGGAGAAATGTGCCCCTTTGAGGGCAGGACAAAACAGGGCCTGCAGGTCAAAAGGCCTGTTCCGACACAGAAATGTTAAAATGTTGCTTGATCAGGGCTCGGTTGTGTGTGTGTTAAGTGCCATCAAGTCACTTCCTACTCAGAGCGACCCTATGAATCAATGTCCTCTAAAACATCCTATCGTTAACAGCCTTGCTCGGGTCTTGCAAATTGAGGGACATGGCTTCCTTGATGGAGTCAATCCATCTCATGTTGAGTCTTCCTCTTTGCCTGCTGCCTCCTACTTTTCTTAGCGTTATTATCTTTTCCAGTGACTCTTATCTTCTCATGATGTGACCAAAGAACGACAGCCTCAGTTTAGTCATTTTAGCTTCTAGGGACAGTTCAGGACACTGTTTCCCCAGTAGTAATAATAGTAATAAGTGATGTGATCAGGTGGTTAATGAGGCAGTGATAAACCTGCTGCTTGATTGTGTCTGTTGTTAAACTACTACTGCAGTTATTACGCTGGATGCAAAATGACAAACTTAAGCCTTTTAAAGCAAAGATTTGTCAGTAAAGGCATGGTAAAGTCACAGATTCCCCCCCCCAATTAATACAAAACAGATTGAAAGTAATTCTGTGACAGTATCTTCTGCAATTTTTTGTAGAAGGAGCAGGGGAAACCAGGAGATTATTTTGTTCTGATAAGTGGTTGTTTCAGTATGAGACTGTGGTTATACAAGAGTGCCCTTTTGTTTCCAAAACGGTGGTTGCTTTGTTGTTCCATTGGTCACTACACTGTCAAGTGTTCAATAGGACATGCAGTTGTTCCTAACTGTGGGTGGGACAGAACCATGTTGATCATGAAGGTAAAAGACTAGGCTTGTGCAAGACTAGATTTATTTTGTGTGTGTAATTAAATTGAAAATACCCAGTTTTGTGCTGGCATATTTTGAGCCAGATAATCCAACAAAGTTGTTGCTATGTGTTATGCTAAGATTTACTTGCTGGTGGAAAAAAAATCTTCATTTGTATAAAGGATGAAATTTTAGTCATTGTTTTTGAGATTATTACTGAAGTCTTCCTTTTTTTTCAGAGTCAAGATGAAAGATTTGCTTTCATTGCAGAGTGGTATGATGCAAATGCTTCACTTTTTCGACGTTATGAGCTTTTGTACTACCCAAAAGATGGATCAGTTGAGATGGTAAGATTCTTGTTATCAGAAGATGTTTGCATAATTGTTTGAGAATAAAAACAATTTACCCTTGGCAACACAGGCATGATTTCTCAGAAAATAAAAATATCCAGAGTTGTTTTTCAATCCTGGGATTTAAATGCTATCAGTTATGTGGAAAATAGGGTATTATTTCTTCTTTCCATAAATGCACATTAGAATTGAGGCAGTTTTTAATAGATGGAAACAATGATGCTAAGGATGTTAACTGAGAGAGCCTTTCTAGTACTTTCTGACGATATTATAAAGTACTTGTGGATAGAAGAAGAGTAAAGTTTGTTGCCAAACTAATTTACTGAACAGCTATTTTCCGGCCTGTCCAGTAAAAAGATGGATAATTTATCTCCGGATTGCCCACCATAAGTGGGCAGTTGGCAACCCTAAACATCATTCACAATATTTAGGAATCGGGTCCGTGTCTAGGATTCACAGGACTATGTAGAGAGCTCCAGATGCACACTGGGGTTTAGGAATCTGCCCTTCGAACCATACTCCTGGCAAGCTGGTTCTGAAACTCAGAGAAACTTTGGGGAAAGCTTCTGATGCAACATGAGTAGCTGCCATGTGAAAAAGGAGACCGCTCAGTGCTTCTAGGCATGCATCTAAGGGGTTCTCTGGGTCCAAACCAAAATATTTCACTTACACTTGGCTATGAAATCGGTGCAAGAGGGAGAAGAACAAATCTGCAAGCTGTATTTACCAAGTAGGATGTTGATGTTACCATTGTTTACCCACTCTGTTGTGCACCTGTCTCTTTGTTTTAATCAGATTTATAAATAACTTGAAGTATACAAAGCATTTTAATTACAGGAGGGCAGGGGAATTCATATATGTATTTTTAATATTACAATTTGTCACTCTGAAGATTTAGAAGACATTAGAGAGTTTGCAGTAAATATTAGAGTCACTAAATATTATTAGAGCAAACTGGGAAATAATTGAAAGTTGGTGCTTGGAAGATTGCCTTGCAAAGCCACACAGGAAAGCATACCGGTAAGTATTATTTGACTGCAGTAGAAAGCCTAGCCTTTG
The DNA here is from genome assembly GCF_029931775.1 of Euleptes europaea. Lineage (NCBI taxonomy): Eukaryota > Metazoa > Chordata > Lepidosauria > Squamata > Sphaerodactylidae > Euleptes > Euleptes europaea. Next base: position 32,400,227 of record NC_079323.1, read on the forward strand.
TGATTCTGAATGCCGAACAGCATAAAAAATGAGTGATTTTGTGCTCAGTACCTATGAGTGATTTTGTGCTCAGTATCTATGAGTACCCAGCTTGCTGGGGGTAAAGGGAAGATGACTGGGGAAGGCACTGGCAAACCACCCCGTAAGCAAAGTCTGCCTTGGAAACGTCGGGATGTGACGTCACCCCATGGGTCAGTGCTTGCACAGGGGACCTTTACCTTTTAAAAAAAAAAAACCTATGAGGGGCACTTGGTGGTCAAGTCATGAACTTTGTGTTCCTCTTTCTTTCCTTTCCACTCCCCACAACTTCAGCTGACTGTTGTCATTTGCAGCATGTAGAATGGGGATTGAAATTTAGTCAGAGAACACTGTTGTGTGGTCTTCTGAATAGAGATGCAAATGGGACCTTCAATAAACAATGCATTTAGGATTGTAGAAGTCTGGAACCAGTTGGAAAGAATGGAAGTGTAGCATAAGTATTAATGTGACACATTAAGTGGTGCAAAAATTATATAATAGGATCCTATTATACGCAACAGTACTATAGACCATAATCCCTAATTATTTATTCAAGTAAGTTTGTGATCCATTTTTTACAGTGCAACCTGTGCAGAAAAGCCCTCTAGAAACTAGAAGCTCTCTAGAAAACAAGGGAGAAAGATTCCCATTAAACACATTATAGCATGTTATTAAAGAGGTCAATGTTTTCAGGGCTATGAAGTCTAGCTCAGTATCCAAACATGCTGGTAATCCAACATATTCTGACTCTGCGTTTCTGTTCAAATAATACTTTCTTTTGTTTACCACATAACTTGTGTTCTACCTTCAACTTTTATATTTTCCTACCTTTCAGATGGCAAAAATGAAAGATCCACGTACAATGGTAGCATAGGGTATAGCAGTTTGCAACTCTTTCTGAAGTATTGGGTATACTTGCAATTTTTCTTATGGAAACCAAAGATATTTATACTTTTATGTACCATAAATATACCCGATAATGCAGTTGTATATTCTTACATTATAAATGATGCATTTTGTGTTGTTAAATCAGTAAAAGAAATGTAGGTTTGATAGAAAAATAAATATGGATATTTTCCAGTTTTCTCAACACTTCTGATTTCCCCCCATGGCTTCAAAACTGGGAATTTGCATCTCTACTTCTGAAGGTTTGGATGAAAAATTGGAATTGGAAAAAAGTTTTCTGATATTTTTGAGGGACATCTAAAAACTACTTTTGAAATTAAGAAATTATAAGATGCCTAAAGCTGTACTGTTATGCCTACTTAGAAGAAGAAGAGTTGGTTTTTATATGCCGGCTTTCTCTACCATTTAAGGGAGACTCAAACCGGCTTACAATCACCTTCCCTTCCCCTCCCCACAACAGACTCTCTGTGAGGTAGGTGGGGCTGAGTGAGCTCTTAATAGAGCTGTAACTTGCCCAAGGTCACCCAGCTGGCTTCGTGTGTAGGAGAGGGAAAAAATCCAGTTCACCAGATTAGCCTCCACCACTCATGTGGAGGAGTGGGGAATCAAACCCAGCTCTCCAGATCAGAGTCCACGACTCCAAACCACCACTCTTAACCACTACGCCACACTGGGAATAAGCAGTATTAAACACTTATGATTAAAAATACCTAAAATCTGGTTGCATAAAATGGATGCATTGAGCACATAGTTGGTTTGAAGAATTTCTGTCCAGGTTCCTATCAGGTTGCAGGACTCAAGTGTTGACTTTGGACCTTTCATGCATTACTGTGGTGGATCCTAACGATGTTTTCCGTTGGTGGAAAGTGGGGGCAGTTTTGCTGACTGCACTTGGGGGTATGATTTTAGTAGGCACAGCAGAATACCGTAGGATGGAATAGACAGGAAAGCTTACCTGCACAACCAGTGTTCTGCTCATGCTAGATTGAATCAAAACATTGGGTTGGATCTTGAGCATGCCCCCTTCTATTCATATCTATGGAAAAATATTTTTATGCACATAAAGGGAATGCATGTGTGAAGTTGCTCCTTCAGTTGTATGAACAGGGAAATATTGACTGGTAGTTATGTCTGTATGCATTAGACCCTTGGGTACCCAAGTATGGGGATCTGGGTGTTGGTCACTGCTTCCAAAGATAATAGGAATAATGGATGCTTCTGGATATGAAAGCTCTGCCTATGTTTACTTTAATTCTCTTTGCTCGTAAATGCTTTGTGACAATTCAAGAGTAGAAAGTATAGTTTCAATCTGGAAGCTACCTACTTCGAACAGTTCACTTGATTACTATTGAACTACTTGTTTAGCAGGAACCTTTTGTAAGATAGGATCTGCACTTGTAAACCTTCCTATAAATCAATGAAAATCTCAATAGGCAATGTTTATTTGCCACATTTTTGCTCTTTCTGGTTTGTCTGTAAGAATTACCTAATTTAGGGATAATGCTCTCCATAGTTATATTTACGTGTTCTAATGAATATTCTCATTAATAAGAACTGAAAAGTTATTTTAGGACATAATTGAAGATGTCAAACAGAACAGCTATTGCCTGTTCGTTTACAGGTTTACTAAAGCAGATCATTTAGTTTAACTCACAAAGATACTTGAGTTTCTGCTACAGAATGTGCCTCCAGGTACAGTTTCCTTATATCCAAGGTCTTTGGAAATGCACAGTGTGAAATCTGACATGTTGCGCAGATTCCAGCAGCTAGAGCAGAATATTGGATGTAGAATTAGCTTAAAAATTATTCCTAGCAATGGTTATGGAGAAAAATCTGAAAATATCCACAAGTTCTGCTAGAAAAGAGAAAATGGGAAAAATTTTGAGTGTGGGTTTCCTCCCAACTTCTGCCTGATTCCCCCCTTCCCTCATTGTTCCAGTATGTACAGATGGGAAGAACATTCATCAGTTCTGAAAAGTACCTCTGAAAAAGTACTTGTGAGATTTAGTTCTGAAAACGACTTCATCATAACTCTATACTGTTTTATAATGAGAGAAACTGGAACTTTTAGGTTTGCTTGTGGATGACTCAGCATCTTTACCCTGCAGTATGACATGAAGAATCGCTGTAGATTCCTGAATCGTACAAAATATGAAGATCTGCATTTTAAAGATCTATTTGTTGGCAACAAAATCACGATCTTTTCTCGCCATCTCAATTTGGTTGACTATGGGGATCAGTATACCTCCCGCATGTTGGGCAGTCGCAAAGAAAGGTGAGAAAACGTAGTCTTTGAGTTGCTGCACTATTTTCATTTTTATGTACTATTTGACCAGTAATACTGCTTCACTTCCAGAGGGTTTAGTGAGAGAAAGTCCCTGTATGAGGAGAGTGGTATTATACCAGTTTGCATAGCAAATTAAAAAAAAAAATCAGGGGAAAGCAGAAAAGAACACACATCTTAACGACTAACAAAATTTGTCACAAGGTATGAGTTTTCATGAGTCACAGCTCACTTCTTCAGATAAAGGGGAAAGGTATTTGATTTGATCAAATTAGACCCACATGAAAGAAAAATAGGGTTTAGGGAAGAGGAAAGAGTTATAGTCTGTAAAGTACCAAATCATGGCATTCATGTGGTGATCATGTGGTGATTTGACTACATTCGCATAACCTTCCCCTGTGATGTGAGAGACTTGCCCCATGCTCCTTTGAAAGCAGCACTACATTATGGAATTTGAGCCTAACCAACACAGTCCAAAAGCCTGTTTTCAGTTGGGAAGAAAAAGTGACTTCTTCATGCTGGCTTCTGTACAGTTCCATAACTGGGGACTTTCACAGGTCCTGCAACTAAAAAAATGTCTCTGTGACAGTGCAGCCCTTTCTCTTTGGAATTTGGTGACAACATCATGAATTCACAGATTCCTCACAGTGTGATAACTGATGCCATGGAGAAACTGACAGTGGCCAAATAGTGGCAACCACAAGATATAAAGTGGGCCTTGAATTTCTTGTATCCTGTCTATAAATGACTATGGTAAATATCTCTCAGTGATTGTGAACTGCAGGCCAATATTGTCTAGCACTGGTAAGGAACAGAGATTTAAACTTCATAGTATTTCTAGCTTGATGTTTTTTGTTTTTTTTTAGAACCTTGGCTTTATTAAAACCTGATGCAGCCACCAAGCTTGGGGAAATCATTGATATGATTTTGAATGCAGGTTTTACAATAACTAAAGCGAAAATGACGACATTAGCAAGGTAAGGCTTTGGTAACAGTTTTTAAATTATTTAAATATGTATTATTGTACTTTTCATCCGCTTCATTGGTTTACACATTTAAAAAAACCTTTATCTTAAAGTGAAACTACATATTACCTTAAAACGTGTGGGTGCTGCCAGCTCACATATCCTCTCCACATCTCCTTGCAATATTTGGTTGAAACAGATACCTGAATCCATTGCACAAAGCATTCTCCCCTCCCCCCCCATAGAAGCCAATGTATGGGAGGGAAGCAAGGAAAACCTGGACATAATGATTCATGCAACATCAAGCATCTGCCTCAAGTAAATATTAACAGGTGATGCAGGGGAGAGCTATGTATTAAAGGCAGTGTGTAGTTTGATCCCTAGCCTTTTACATCATGATCAACAGACATGGGATCTTGTGCTGACGTACAGGCCTGTGTACATGCTAGTGGCTACCCAACATCCCAGTTACCTGTTTGGAGACTCAGGGGTCCAGAATCCATTTTTAATAGCACTGATCAAGCTCCTCCCCCAAGTAGATCAAGAGTGCTGTCAAATGGATGGCACGTAGCATCTGCATGGAACTGCATGCTTGGTTGCTGGACCAGTATTGTGGATATCATAGGCAAGCTTGAGTGCTGGATTCAGAGATTCTGCCCTGCAGTCATATTTGCATCTCCCTTCTATTCACTCTGTTCCTAATTCAGCAGGGGGCATGCATGTTTTTCCTGGCCAAGCATCAGGAATAATTTGGGCATCATGGGTACTTTGGGTATCATGAGTGCTGTCAACTGACTCCAAATTTGTTCACATTTTCTCTTTTCTGCATGATTTACCTTTTAGGAAAAGGAAGTCTTAGAGGCAAACTTTAGTACAGGCTTGAGCCCTGGCACCAATCGCTTTATAAATAATGCTTGTTTTGCTTGGGTGATATATAGTAGACTTTGAACACCAAATCAAGGTTTTAATAAAATCCAGCTAGCTAGTTGGTTAGTGTTCCATATACCTTACAACTTTTAAAGATAGATCAGTATTATTATTCCCATATTGCAGATGGTGTGTTGAGGACCAGCTAACTTAGCTCATGGCAGCCAGAGGCAAAATTTGAACCCAGGACAACCTAGTTTACAGTGCAGTGTTTGGCTGCTTTTAACACTACTAAGACTACAGTAAGGAGGACTAACTAAAAGAATATTGCAGTAATCCTAGCAAGACAAAATTTCATGATCAAAAGTGTGAATAAGATCAACGGAAAGGGAATTCATTTTAGCAAAAGTTAGTAGTTGAACTTGTCAGGAGTTGCAGACAGAGCCTATGCACATTTGCTTGGAATTGTTGCACTGAGTGAAATGGAACTTTGGGTCAAACGATACAAGACGTTTTCTAGCTTGTTGGGTTTGGGTTGCCTGGACTTGACTCTCTTTCCCTGGGGTCCACAGCAGCAGATGCAGCTGCGAAAGGGGGAAATAACTCTCTTCTGGGGCCATTTTGGCTTGGGAAAATGGTGTTATGTGGAGGCAGAAGCCCCCTCCTCGCCCCATGCTGCATTCCCGAACCAAATCAGGCTCCCACAGTTTTAAATCTACGATCCCCATAGCTGTTTGTGTGGCTGTGGAAAAAGCGAGTTCTCTGGACCCGATGCATTAAAAGTCTTGTTAGTCTGGCTCTTAATCACTACTAATCTTGTGCATACAAGTAACACCAAAAGGCTAAATTAGTAAACCCGAAGGAAGAAAGACAATGAATAAAATGCAAACTAACACAGAATGGTATTTGTTGAGGAAAAGAAAGAAAAACCATTAAGACAAAAACAAAAAGTACATTTGGAACTAGTAAGAAAAACAAGAAAAAACAGAACGATGAAAAATGTGATCACATATAGAAGAGACAAACTGATAATGTTGAGACCTGAATCTAGGGGAAGTACAGAGTACTAGCAGAAAAAGAAAATGAGGCTGCCTCCGCATGGAGATTTTCCTCCACCTTGGCATCTAAGTGGAGTTCTTTTTTCTTGGAGCTCCCACGCGACATCATGCTGTAATCATCCTGTTTCCAGGATTTTCCTGCCTTCAATATGCTGTTTTCCAAAAAACCCTCTACTCTGATCTTTTTAGAAATAACGTGATCTGAGCATGTTACATGCCATCTGGAACGAGTAGTGTGAATTTTTCCTGCCCTCCAAAGGTCCTGCCCACATCAGCATCACTTTCGTGCTATCAGCCCCTCATGTGTGCCGTTTTCCAAGCATTTTTTCCTGTTATGCCCACGGAGGGCTTTTAAATTAAATTACAGTGTGTATGTAAATAAAATAACAAAAAAAGGGGTGATGAATTGCTGTGACAGCCATGATAATGAAGCCCCTGAGAGCTAATACAGCATTGCTGTAGAGAGCATATGGCAAGAAAAAGTTGTGAAAAAGAAGTGCACAGAAGTCTTCCATGTATGGAACTGCACTAATGTGCATTTCCCCTGCATTCACAGTGGTGATAAGAGAAATGTGGAGAATTCTCATGATGTGGAAGTTGTTTCATACTCATAGCCTTAAAGTGAAATACAAGGCCAAAAACTAGAATGACATGAATAAAAGGTTAGATTAAACAGTTGCCGTGTTCAGATAATTTAGAAACAAACAGCTAATTCACCAAAATTGAAGAACCAAGAAAAATGCTTTTTTATTGGAAGAAACAAAAGCAGGTTTAAAGTCAGCTGAAAAAACTCTAGTAGCTAAAGTAAGATTAAACAAGTAAAGAAGCAAAAGTGAAAGTTTTGGAATAATCTGGGCCATGTCCGCACTCACCATTTGCGGCGCCAGCTTCCGCGGGCTTTCCTTGCATGTTCCCACTGCAACTCACCCGAAGGATTCCGAGGACGTCTCCAGAGTGCAATTTCGCCGCGTTAAGCGCATCCGCTTATACGGCGAATTAAAAAAATAAAACGTCCTCCATACCCGGCGCCTTACAGTGGGAACACGCAAACTGTGTTCGATCCATTTCCTGCTGCCAGCCCACTTCCTGCTGCCAGCCAACCCCCGCACTCCCCCCGCCTCCCTTACTCACGCTGGACCAATTGCTGTCCTTGCTTGGAGAAGCCGACTGGGCATGCGTGGGAGCGTGCCGATCTGGCTTATCAAAAGCAGTGGACAAAGGCGGCGCGGTGAGAACAGACATTTAAACTCGTCTTGGATGCTTTCGTGCTGGACGGGTGTAAATAGCCTGGTCAGGAAAAAAGGGTTGCTAGTGAAGGGTTGTTGTTGTTTTTTTGCGACAAACAAATGAAAAGATGTATCCAAAGAAAACACAGGAAAAAGAAGAAAAGTGAGGAGTAGAAGCAGGCCATCAAGGTAAAGATTTATCAGGGGCGGGGTGGGGGGGCTGGAATTAGGAAGAGAAAAGCATTGGATAGCTGATGTATCGTGAAAGACTGAGCAAAGACCTGAAAAATAAGAACTGGAAAGAAAAAGGGCAAACTGGAAAAAATGTGGATAAACTATTGTAAAAAAGCCAGACTATTTAGCAGAAGAAAGAGCAGGGGAAAAAATAGCAAGTTGAAATGTATAATGAAGTCTGAAATGCTCAAAATCGTTCATGATGAAGAGCAGCCTGATTCATCTATTTCTGTGTTTCCACTTTTACCCCTCCCTTTCTCTAAGGTGCTTGGGACGAGTTCTCACATAACAGTACCATTGTATTCCCCACATGGCTGCCAGAAATCCTGTTAATCAGGCATTCTCTGGGGGTTCCATGCTTGGAATTCCTAGGTGCACACAGGCCCAATTTGCTTGAGGATGGCAGAGATAGGGGGTTTGAAAATTACACAGGGCTCAAGCCCCCTCTTGCCTGTGCTGCAGTGATCTGACTTGGATCCAAGTTCACCTGGGAATTAAGATCCAAGCAAGGAACTTCCATATCCTGTCACTTGCCCTGACACATGGCGGGGGTGGGGGGACGGGGCGTGAGGGCTTCGAAACATGCGTATTGGCCCTCGGTGACATGCATAGTATTTTCCTTTCTCCATCTTATTCTCACAACAACTCTTCAAGGGAGGTTAGGCTGAGAGAAAATAATTGACCCCCATCGCTCAATGAGCTTCGTGGCTGAGTGGGGATTTGAAACACAGTCCTAGTTAGACTCTGTCTAACTGCTATACCTTACTGGCTCTTCACTGAATGAATTTCAAGGAAAGGAAATAACGTGAACAGTGAACAGGAATCAAGGCACTGTGGCCCTAACTGGGTTCTGATTCGAACAATGACTTGCTGCCAATAATAGTTGAGGCAAGTTGGCATCGGCCAGAAACAAAAGCAGATTCAATAAAGCGGAATACACAGCAGCTTCCCATAACGGCAAACAAAAACAACAACAAAACCCTTTGACTAAGGTGGCTCAGAGGCCCTGTAAGCTTGATGGTGTGTTATCCTAAATAAATCATTATATAAAGTAGCAAATGGGCGAGTGGGGGGGGGGGAGTGAAAGAGAATGCAAACATACGCACAATTTGGAATCTTTTTAATTTTTCCTGTTTGTAAAGGAAAGGAAGTTTATACTATATAAAAAAGACTCAATTCATTCTTTGGTCAAACTACAAGTATCGTGGAATTTTCCCTGCCATAATCTATTTGTGTGGCTTTTAGCAGATTCACAGCAATTATTTATTCCGGAATGTGTAAACTAAACCACAGGTCAATTGACCAATGCACAATCATTAAAAGGAGGGCATATGGCCATTAAAAACTGGATATAATCTCTGTAGTCCCCCCATATAGGGTAATCTCATTACAATGAAGTGCAGTCACACATTTGAAGCCTGGAGAGTATAAATTAGGAGTGGAGGAAGTAATCAGATGTTGCTGAGAGGCAGCTTGGAGAACTTACGAACTGATGCAACTGAAGGCAAGTTTGGAAACATTATATAATGGCTCTTTCTGCCCGTGATTAACAGCCAGACTAACAATGATCTAGTGGATCATTTCAGGCTGAGAAAATGCAGGGTGGGGGAGGTCCCCACCGTAGCATGCTCCTCATCTGAATCTGGCTGCCAGAGGCTGCTCCGTTCTAAAATGTTCTCAAGAGCCATTCACAGTTCTCCCAGGGTCTTTATCTAGTGTGACCCTTTGTTTCCTTGATTTATAGCCCAATGGCTTGGGATCCCTTGCACAAGCAAGGGTATTTTTGCTCAAGCACAAGAAACCTCTGATCACCTTCCTCCCCCCACCCCACCCCACTGCAGCCTCTGTATAGTAGGCCATTCTGGAGGGTGCTCAGGAGTGACTTTGAGGTATGTGTGCAAAGGGTTGCCGTGGAAAAGGGGAGCAGGAAAGCCCTACTGTGTGAGCAGAACTCCACTTGTGGCTTTTTTGGATCCAAGCCATTGTTGTTGATGATAAAATGTTTTCCACGGAAATAAGTAACCAGGAGCTTTTTAAAATAATCTTTTGTAGGAAAGACGCGATGGATTTCTACTCCGACCACCTTTCTAAGCCTCTTTACAAGTAGGTATCTGCTGCTGTGTATAAGGCGGATGAAATAATGAAAGTATTAGATGGAGTTGGCTATATTGTTAGTTAATCATGAGATGCTTACCGCAATAGATTCTGAGCATGCAATGCTGCAGCTAGAGGGGGCTTGCAGGAAGGGTTTATCTCATGTTTTCTTCCATACTGAGGAGAAGCAGTAGTTGTTACAGACTGACCTAACTTTGTTTATTATGATGATATATATTTATGTTTGCAAAAACTGTTTTCTGTAACCATTGTAAGCTGAGATTACTGGCTTGGTTGAAATTATTGGCTTGGTTATATCAAGGAGAGCTGAAACCAGCCAAAGTTTATTGTCACTGTGAATTCTTGACGGTTATATTTTCTGCTTGCAGTGAGCTTCTTGAGTTTATTACGAGTGGCCCTGTTGTTGCTTTAGAGATCTTGGGAGATGATGCTATATCAAAATGGAAAACTTTTTTAGGACCTGCCAACTCTGTTGTGGCCCGAACTGATGCTCCAGGCAGCATTAGAGCATGTTTTGGAAGTGATGGCATAAGAAATGTGGCTCATGGCCCTGATTCTTTTGCTACTGCTGCAAGGGTAAGTTTATACACACACACCTATATTTTCTACATCCAGGTGGTTGTATTTTAGTCAGTGTGTACATCCTAAAACTTTCTTCTGATGGTTTTGACTTGACATGGGTATGAAAAGTTTCCAGCGAACTTTTTGTGAGCAGGAACCTTGTTTAGCCACTCCACAAATAGCAATTGTACCTATGTTTATCGGTTCATATTCAGCAAAGTGAAAACTTGCTTACCTTCTCAAGCCAGTTCAAGGTGCTGATTTTTACCTATAAGGCTACATGACCTGGGCCCAGTACATCATGGACTCAGCAACATGAGTTTTCATGCCAGTAAAAAGAAATGGGGTATCCTGTCCATCCCAGGAGTGAAATCAGTGGGGCTACCCTGGTGTTCTTATCAGTGACATATAACTTTTGGAATCTGTGGCCAAAGAGACTCCTCTTCGCCTCCGACTTCAGGTTTGTAGACACCCATGAATTGGATTCCATTTTGCGTTTGCATTACTTCCTAAAAGCCTGCAGTCTGAGGTTGAAAGAGTGTCTCTGGGTAAGATTCTATAATGGTAGTAACAAAGTGCCTCAGTAGGCTAAATTACTAAAACCCTTCTATCCATAATATCTGTTGTGTTGCATACGTAATTTAGGAATGATTCAGCTAAAGTAGCGTACAGTATACCCTTTGTTATTTGGTTCCTGGTTATCCAGAAAGATCAGTTAACCAGCATTACCCAGCAGGCAAGCTCCTCCTCCTCACCCACCATATTCCTGTGTTATAAAGCACTCCTGCTTGTCTGGTGGGCCAGTTTGATACCTCCAGCCATTGCTGGGCTTCTGGCACTGCAAGCTGATGTCATCTTGTTATGTTTCCTTCCCCTCAGCTTGTCTCCAGTTGTTGGGAGCCAGCTCCATTAGAGGGCTCATGGGCACCTGGCCTGTGTCTGCCTGCCATGTAGGATGGCTCTGTGACTTGGGGTGAAGAGAAGGTTCCTGCCAGACACTGGGTTTGTCCTCATGGTGTTATCAATAGGGTGGGGTTTGGTCACTGTGAATTCCTCTGGGTAGGGGCTGGGGCAGAGCAATATGTTTAGGTATCTGACTGGCACATTTGATTAACCAGCAGCCTCATGACCATGGGATAATAAAGCTTGTTCTGTGCTTTCAAAACCTACTGATTTCAATGAATGAGTTAAACATTTTCTTTGCATCCCATTGATTTTCAGTGAGAGAGCTTTAACATGCTTAAACGTTTGACTGAATTGAGCCCCGTTTTTTTATTGTGTTTAATGTAATGTATCATTTTTATGTAATGTGTTTAATTTTGATCATATTTTATGACTTGTAAGCCTTGCTTGAGTTTGCTTTTCACACGAATGAATGAGGGAGTAAAATTCCTGCTGAATCCCCTTGCTGTACTCCTTCATGCTGGTAGTCAAGACAGACTGAATTATTCATGACAACAATACAAAGCAAATTACTTATGGCGATTCAGAAAAGGCCATTTACATTTACACAATCCTAGTGTTCAGTTGTATTACTTTCAGCTAATATCCAATTAAAGGTTAACCCAAACTATGTTTTTCCCATGTGGCTAATCCAGAGAAAGCAACCTGGAAAGTAGTGATAGCCAAGGGGCTCCCCAAAAAAGGACCAAAATGGGGAAGAATTTTCACAATTTCTTTCCCACAAAAGCCACCAAATTGTGCTTCTTATTTTGGAACTCCTCTAAAAATTGAGTAGTTTTCATGAAATGCTTATTTAAATTGTTTATCTTAAAGATTTTCAGTGCTGTCTCTGTAAAATTTTCTGTTATGACTTAATGATGATTTAATATAATATAATCATGTTCTGTAAATATTTTAAACTCTTGTGTACATTATCTTAACAATTAATGATATTTTCTCCTGATTTTCCTTTCCTATTCTCAACTCTTTGATCTCCTTTTACTGAACTTTTATACATTCAGTTTTAAAAAGCTATGTTTCTCTAAGGATTAGTCTTCTGCTTTCATACTTTTATATCTACTTTATTGTTACATATCCCTCTTATTGCACATTTGTTACCTTCTAGTCACAAATGTATATTTCCCTGGAAAGCATAATATCTCTACAACTGTACTCTCAAGACCTCCCAAATTACATGTATGAGTACTGATACTGGACTTTACTGCACAATATCTGTTCTACTGTCCTCTTATAATATGTTGTAATCCTTAGATCTTAATTTTTTTGCATTTTTAATCTTCTGAGTTAGCCTGATCAACATTGTAATGCCTCTCATTAAATAGTTTGTAGAAGAAACTTTCCTTGTGCAAATAGCAGTAATATAGTACTTGCCAAATCCAAGAATAAAATCCATTGAACAAACACAGGTTCTCCCTTTTGTTCTTTTATTCTGTACTGCTGCTTCCTCCTTAAGTGCAGCACAATGCGTGTAATGAGGTAGAGCCCTAACTACTGCTGGCATTGATATGGAGACAGCCTGGAAGTCTCTTCCCAGCAATAAAAAACTTGCTTCTGATTCAGTACTCCCAGCTCAGAGTGCTCTTTCTGATTGTGTAGCTCAGTGGTGCCCAGTTTTGTCTCCATGGGTGCCATGGCTCTCACCAATATCTTTCCTGGTACCCTCTTCCTTCTTCCCTGAATCAAAGGCCCAGTCCTGGCGTTCCTCCACCTAACTGGAGCAGCAAGTCCTTCAGAAGAGCCCAGGAAGAACCATCTTTGTGCGGTAATCAACACCCATTGGGAAATGGGTGACTCCATCACAGGGATAGGGTTGCCAATTGCCAGGTAGTAGCAGGAGATCTCCTGCTAATTCAACTGATCTCCAGCCGATAGAAATCAGATCGCCTGGAGAAAAATGGCCGCTTTGGCAATTGAACTCTATGACATTGAAGTTCCTCCCCTCCCCAAACCCCTCCCTCCTGAGGCTCTGCCCCAAAAATCTCCCGCTGGTGGCGAAGAGGGACCTGGCAACCCTACACAGGGAGGATGCTTGGCTTGGGATTTCCCAATGTTTATTGACTGGCCCCAGCACCCATGGCAACCACTTTGTGGCTGGCTTTGCCCCCCTGTGGCAGCTGTTTTGTGGGTAGCACTCAGTATTCTTCAAGGTTGATAGATAACGGTAGGTAGGTAATAGACGACTGCTTGCATTCCTGCTAAACTTTCTCTTCCCCCTCCACAATAATAACCTTTCTGATGTTGGTGGGATAGTGGGAAGATGTAATGGAGATCACAGATTTATCTTTTTGATATTCAGAAATGCTATGTGAATGGAGAATAATGGGCAGCATCCTACCTTAGGCTTGAGAAAGTTTGTCCAGCCTAAGGAGCCTTCCGCTAACTGAAGTGGCTCTTCATTTGCTTAGTGAAGTGGTAGATTCAGGCCTTTAGTTACTCACATGTGAGTGGTAATGTTAGTGTCACATTTTTCCATTGTGTACATATGTATGTCTATCTCATATATGTGAGAGATCAGCATTTGATAAGCATGAAGTTACACTTAAGAATGACTCATAAATATTTATTAGTTAACATATTTTTGTGTTATAATGGATAACAAAACCCACCTGGAATAGTTCGAAGGGCTTTATTTGAACTGAGTCTCTTGTGAAAGCCAGACTGTTATATGTGTCTTCCCCAGCTTCAAGAAGTCATGCTATACAGAGGGGCACTTCTGTATTGTGCTATGATACCTGTGTTCTGTTTTGCTTTCCATGGAAACATGTTTCTTGTGGCTGATAGGAGCAGCTAAGAATAGCATTGTTCATAGTGTCTTTATTATCCGCTCTTTGCGCTGCATGAACAAGTGATGTCTGGAGAGCTGTGACATGTTTTTAGACTCTGTCTATTCTTGCTATGCACACCATATACAGTTCTTTACAAGTAGGAATATGTTTAAACAGTGGGACAATATATAGCAATCGACCATATTTATTATGTGTGTGTCCATATTTAGCTGTACAGGTTAAAAAGACCGAAAAGCATGTGGGGCAGAAAAAAGCTAGGGCAGCCATAGGCTCTATATCTGATCTAGTTGTAATTTCCCCCCATTCTTTCTGATCTGTACCTCCTATCCTGTTCCCTTCTCCCTTCCATGAACTTCTTCATTTTACTAGACTTAATTGAGGGAGGGAAGTAAATAGGCGGAGGTTTCCTAGTAACCCAGATTGTGATATGTGTACCTCTCTGGGAGACCTAGAGTATCATTCTTCCATTTGTTGGTATGCTAAGACTGACTTGGCGGCCGTAGTGCAACTCTGGGAAGTAGCCAGGGAACCCTGGTAAGCAGTTTCCTTGCAGACTTGATGCTGCGACCAAATGTCCTATCCTGTCAGTAGGTAGGCCAGTCATGGAGAAAAAGGTCTCTGGAGTGTGTGTGTGTGTGTTTGCAATATAGCGAGTGTGTTGCATGTGACATGCATCACTACCTTGTTGTTGAGCCATAATTTCTGTGATGGAAAGTGCTGCCAAGTTACAGCTGACTTATAGTGGCCCCATAGTGTTTTCATGGCAAAAGATGTTCAGGGGGGGTTTTCTATCTCCTGCCTCTGTCTAGCGACCCTGGAATTCTGGGTGGTTTCCCATCCAAGTACTAACCAGGGCTGGCCCTGCTTACCTTCTGAGATCTGACAAGATTGGGCTAGCCTGGGCCATCCAGGTCAGGGCAATAATTTCTAAAATTCCTGAATTGTAAAGCAGCAGGGGCAACGTTTAGATCTGGGCGAGATGGCAGACTTTAGAATAATTTGTTTTCACTTTTGTGTTAGAAGTTCAGTTGCACCATTCTGGCAGACTTGCCTACGAATTCTGATAGCACAGTGTTGTTGTTTTTACTGTATAATTACCATAGTTTGACACAGTCCTTGGGATTGTGAACTGAAAGGGCAGGTAGCATAAAACGTTATGTAGCCTCTTAGCAGTTGCCAGGGAAACTTGTAGGATGCTGCATCTATAAACTCTCCTGCGAAGAAAGAAATATCTGTTAAAGCAAACCTGAGGTTAATTCTTTGCCATTCTTTCAAATGCTGTGAGTTTATGATAGCTGTTGCTAGCGTTCTTACAGTTAAAGGCTGGTTTGTCCTTTCAAACAAATACCACAATTTGGTTTCAGCTGAGCTGTCCAGAGTAGAATCACCACCAGTATGTGGGACACTTAAGGAGACATCTGCTGTTAGTTGGGGTGGGGGGTGGGGTTCATGGCAAGAGACTAACAGAGGTGGTTTGCCAGTGCCTTCCTCTGCACAGCAACCCTGGTATTCCTTGGTGGTCTCCCATCCAAATACTAACCAGGGCTGACCCTGCTTAGCTTCTGAGATCTGACGAGATCAGGCTAGCCTGGGCCATCCAGGTCAGGGCTTTCATAATCATAGGTGTACACATTTCTATTTTAAAGCCGTGGATTTCAATCTTTCTACCTCCATGGAACCCTTTCTATATCACAAACAAACTTGTGGACATTGAAGAGGATTCTGGAAAGAGTTCTAGTGGGCAAACTCAGTTCATGTGGGCCTGTGGCTCTTGCTGTTTTTCACTTGGACTGAGAATGTGCCCTGTAGCACTCCTCTGTGGCTGCAGATCGCATGGGGAAAACATGTTCTGACACCACTGTAGTGCCAGTATACGGGAGTACACTAGGCTTTTTTTTTTTAAAGGGCTGACATTCATTTTCTGAAAACCTCGTCTTCCATATATGCAAACATTATTTCTTTATGTGGTGCTGGATTTTATTTCTGTTTCTTCTGACGGGCTACGGAAAGTCAGTGTAGGACCAGAAATTCTAATCCAATTCTTATCCGCTCTGAGCCTAGTTTTGGCTGGGGAGAGAGCAGGCTAGTAAGTGGAAACAATAAAATAAACCAATTAAACTGTGAGGCTGTTGTGCAGAAAGGGAAATGAAATCATGGTTTGGGAAATATTCAGTCCTAAACTTAAAAATTCATAGTTCCTTTTAAATAGGTTTTTATGCAACCTTTGCCAGTGCTTGTTGTCAGGCCCCTCAGAATACACTAGATGGCATGCAAGAAGTCCTGAAATTTGAGATAGCAGATGGCTTGTTGTTGTTCATTGTTGTGTCTTTACTTCCAACTGGGATTCCTAAAACAACTTACATACAAATCGATTTAGTACAATATGCAGTAATAAAGTAAAAATGATAGGTGGTCAATATAGAAAAAGAAGAGAAGTGTTGGTTTTTATACTCTGCGTTTCTCTAGTGTAAGGAGTCTCAAAGCAGTTTACCATCGCTTCCCCCCCCCCCACAAACACCTTGTGAGGTAGGTGAGGCTGAGAGAGTTCGGAGAGAACTGTGACTAGCCCAAGGTCACCCAGCTGGCTTCATGTGTAGGAGCGGGGAATCAAACCTGGTTCTCCAGATTAGAGTCCGCCGCTCTATACCACTATACACTATACCATGCTGGGAATGACAGTGAATCAGTAATTTATCCCATTATATTTTAACTTGTCCTTTTTTATGAAATACCTAGGGAAAAATTCCTTTGTACCATACTAAACGGGTTAAACTCATTTTCTGACTCTAATAAATTAGTATCTTTATTGTCAGATACCAACCCATTTATTACAGGATGTCACTTTTCACTTTAGCAGCTAGAAAGATAAGGGCCAAACTGGTGCCAAAGAATGCAACTAGCCAGAATTGATTGCCAGCTAGGATATATTTTAATTATATTGTATTTTATTATAACTTATATGGCATTTTGTATTCTATCTTTTATCCTTATTGTACAATCTTCTTGTTTTATAATTTAATATACCCTGTAAAGGCCTTTGGCTATCTACAAATAAATATTTACCTTACCTTACCAGTGAATCAGTATCTAGGACCTAGTAAGCAGCTACTGGCCTGTTTTTTAAAATTATTCTCTTGGGTGCTGATAGAACAAGTACACTTTCTTAACACACCCTAGTAAAAAGTATCCTTGCCAGTTGTCCCCTGCATCTTCTGAAAGTCATCACTTTCACAGTAGCAGAGGACGGGGTATGTCAATTTCTGCCAATTCCTCCTTCCCACTGCAGCCCTTCCAATCTGCTTTCCATGATATTTCTAAGAATTCTCTAGTCTTCAGCAGTTGCTTTTTAGATAGTACAGGGTGGGGCTTCTTGAAGGGAAAGGTAGCGCAGATCTGTTCCATAAAGAGCAGAGCTTGTGGTTCTCTGGAGGTAAGCCATTAGCTTTAGAAACGATGAACTAGTAAAAGATGGAGGTGTTAAGAACTGTTGAGAGCCAGTGCTGTGAAGTGGTTAAGTGTGGTGGACTCTAATCTGGAGGAACTGGGTTTGATTCCCCACACCTCCACATGAAACCTGCTGGGTGTCCTTGAGCTAGTCACAGTTCTCTCTGAACTCTCTCAGCCCCACCTACCTCCCAAGGTGTCTGTTGTGGGGAGAGGAAGGGAAGGCATATGTAATTATTGTGTGTTGTTTATATTAGTTATACTTCTGTTTGTTGTTGAATTCCAAGGTTACAGTTTGAGGAAGAGATATCGAAACGGGATACTAGCTCACAGAACTGTCACTATTGTGGTTTTGCGTTATACTATCAACACTTCATTTTTGCTCATTTTATGTATACTGCAATACACGTCTTGCAATTTCTCTGAACCTTTGTTACTACTATCTTGTATAATTTTGTAGTAGCTACAAGTTGTTAGATAAACATCAAATAGCATAAGGCTATAATCCTGTCATAGCTATGGTCATATATTTAAGCCCACCCCTTGCTTTTAAGAACAGTATGTTTTTATACCCCACTTTTCTCTACCTTTAAGGAGTCTCAAACTGGCTTACAATTGCCTTCCCTTCCTCTCCCCACAACAGACACCTTGGGAGGTAGGTGGGGCTGAGAGAGTTCAGAGAGAACCTGTTTACAACCAGGTTACATGGGACTTACTGTAGCTATCATCAGAAATGAAACAATTATCCTTTATGAAATATAGGTCCGTAATGAGTAGAATAAAGTACATAACAATTAGTAAACAAAGATACATGAAAATAAAATGGAAAATCTTTCAAACCCAATTTAAAAACTTACAGTATAAGACAATGAAACCGTGAATTCAATAAACATGTGCAGTGTAGAAGGCTATGGGCTGAAGTGGAGCACATTGCATCAACCAAGCCTATATGCCTTTAGGGAAATACATCCTTAAAGGGACCTTGTTCCACAGGTCATACTATAATCTTGTTGGAGTGTTAGTTCGGTTCATTCATACGTGAAAGTTAACTGAATGCCATCCAGCACTTTATGGGAGGGGATGGTATGTAAAGGTAAATGGGATAAAAACTGACAGAAAAGAGTCACACAGAACTTTGAAAGACAGATAGTGGCTAGCTAGCCCCCCTTCTTCTTTCCTTGGCTTACAGAGTGGATGCAGCATGGCTGGCTGCAGCTTGTGGCAAGGGGGGAGATCTCTTCCATTTATTTCCTCACAGTTCGTTGGATCTACCCTTGTGTGTGCGATATCTCAGAGCCATGCCATGGTAATGACTTTTAATTCCAATTATTTTCAGGAGCTGGAGTTTTTCTTCCCTTCTAGTGGAGGCCGTGGACCCGCAAATAGTGCAAAATATACTTACTGTACCTGTTGTGTTATTAAACCTCATGCAATTAAAGAAGGTAAGTGACACTGGCTTCTCAGTTGGACAACCGTGTAGATTGAGATTCATGCAGGTATTATTTTGTTTGTTTTGTAAAGAATGGGGATGATAAGCTTATGCTTTGTTGAATGACTAATTTAGGCATATGTTTAAGGGAGAAGTGGAAGGAAGGCTTTTCTGTGCTGCTGATACAGAGAAGTGTGTCCTTTGTACCATTAGAAAAATGTTTGCTAACTTCTGTCTCAGTGTGCTGCAAAATTGTTGAATGCGAAATCTGACTGATTTGTACCCCTTCCTCTCTGTCTCTGTGTGAACACAGTTCAGAATGTTCATTTTCAGATGTAATAGATTATCCATTAATAACCTGTGCATGGTGTGACAAGGTCATCCTCTTGGAGCTTTCCCCTTTATTGTGTTGTGACTTGTATGGCTTGTTCATGTTCAAAATAGCTTTTCCCACTAAAGAAGAACATTTCAGGCAGCCATCTGCAAAGAAGCTTTTCATGAGATGGCTCTTAACTTAAAATTAAAACAAAAAGGTATATCTAATAGTTTGGCCTAGAACCCATGTATCTAAAGGACTGTCTCCTTTCGTATGTCCCCATGTGCCAAAGTACGGTCTTTGGGCTGCCTCCTACTGGCTGCTCCTGCACTTATGGTAGTTCACCTGGCACAAGCTAGAGCTGTTCCTTTTCCATTGTAGCCACCACTCTGTGGAACAGGATCCTTGAGTGAGCAGGGGAGTTCAGCACCGTTAGAAATCTTTAGGAGGTGCTGTGGGGCCGTTTTATTTGCCAGGTCTTTGAATGGGGTCTAAATTGAAGGCATTTTTCAGGAAGGGGGGTATCTGGGGTTTTATTCTATTGGTTTGGAATTGTAATGTTTTAACTGGGACATGTAAGCTGTGTCCCAGTCACAAGGAATGATGGGATATAATTATTTTAATTAATAAAAGGAATAAAGCAGAATTTTAGTTTCATGTTTATACTGTACTAACTTACAATATGGTACTAAAATCTACAATTTGTACTTCGCAGTAAAAAGTGGAAAACAAAAACTGTAACCTAATGGGATTATATCTGTTACTTGTGGTTTATTAAAACACATTATACCTTTTTTGGTGGGCAGATTTGTATCCTCCCTTCATTCGTTTAGCTTGAAATGGTTGATGTTCGGACATAACCTTATATAGGCAATTGCATTTCCCTTCTGTAGTATCAGGCACATGAAAATGAATTATGTCACAGTGTTTACAGTACGATTATATGCTTTGGTTCCATGGTCTGCATGCTCTAAAACAAATTTGTATGGAAAGTAAATACTAGTTAAAAATGTATTGTGGATGGTTACCCATGGAAACTTCTATAGCTTTTAGACACACCTTAAAAGAACTGAAATGGGAATGGAAGACATATAATGTCTTCTCTAGGCATCAGTCTTGGAAGCTACTTTCTTTTTTTCTTTTTTTCCTTTCCTTTTTATCCCTTAGAAGCTCCTTGATCCATTGATCTTGAGCAGCATATAACTAGTGTTTGAGGGATATAAGGAATTGAAGCTTCTGGATAGTTTTGAGAGGTATCCCCATTAATCTGATCTGGTGATCAGAACCAGGAGCACCAGGACTTTTCAAGGAATGGCCATAGGCGGTGTATCAGCTGAATTTGATAAAAGGTATTTCATAAAATGTACTAAATACTACATGCCATGTAAGAGACCTAGGCCTCCACCTATAGGCCAGGATCAAGCCGCATCCCCACTACATTATAGGAAGTTCCTTCCAGACTCATGAGCACTTATTTCATAGAACCTTCCACTGTTTTTTCCCGGTGGTTTTGTTTGTGTTTGCTTCAAATTTTCTTTTTTAAAATTTTTAATTCATTACCTGTGTGAAGATATGGCACGTGCATAACCATGTGTTGGTCCATCGTAACTGTAACTGATCTGTGTCCACGTGTTGAATATAGTCTTTTTCTTCTTTCTCTCTCTATCTTTGATCATAACCATTTAATTTTAGGGCAAAGTCCTTTCAGAAGCTTACTTTGAATTATACTACATCATTTATAAGGTTCCAAGTAGACCAATGCTGCTGCTTTTATCTTTGGCCTTGTTGATCTACTCCTGGGTGGAATAAAGAAATCTGTTGCTAGGCACCCAAAGCATCAGACCCTAGCAACTATAGTACCTGCCACAAGAACATGACAGAGTTATCAAAGACATTTGATATGCAGCACAAGTGAGGGTTCTGTTAATGGCTGCCAAGAAGGGGAAATCCTTGGGTCCACATAAGATTGAATTAAGGTTTAGCCGTTACAAATGGGTAGCCTGCTGCACTGTGTGTGGAAGATGGAGAGCTTTATTGGGATGCTTTTGTGTAAGATAAAAGGATGTGATTGGCAGTGTGATAGCAATTTGCTTCTCAGGGATCTGAGCTGTCACAGCAGAGGATGTAGGAAGCTGGGCTTGGAAAAGGGAAGGGAGAAAATAGCAGACACACAATGCTGACACTATTCCAGGTCTCATTTAAAAGCTCCTGATGAAAGCTTTGCCCTTTGAGCCTCTGAGGGGTAGTACCCCTGATGGTCTGTTACCTCCTGTGAAATTTCAAATAACTATGAAGTCTTCTGCTGGGGGGAAAGTAGTGTAACTGATTTCTGTTTTACCTGCTGGCATGTCTTATGTAGCTGATGGTCTTAGTTTATCTTATTGTCTAAAGCTGATAAATATTTTTTCATCTTGATCTGCCAATTTGTTTCCTATTCCATGATTGTCATCTCTTCGTGCAGTCCTTATTTGGCTAGTTTGCTAGTCTGTTAATTTCTATTGGGCTTCAATATATCCAGCTAAATATAGAACGGAGCTTGCAAATTCAATTCTAACACAATGCTTGTTTCTCTAGATCTATAGACCTGAATATTTCATAGGTCACATGGGCACTGCCATTGCCCATATTTAATCTCCTTTTGATAGCCAAAGAAATTACAGAGCTAAGCCCTGTAAAAGAAAGTACATGTAAGCGTGCTCAGAATGTGCTTGTTAAGTAGTCATAGATGGTTCCCCTTTTGTCTGTGATACTGGTGGGGCTGACCTTCCAAATCAAGCAGAGGACATTACTGCAGCTTCCCTCTTTGAATTAGTTGTCCAGATTTATGAACTGTGCCAGAACTGGTCTAGCATGAATCATTTTTGCTTTGAAGGCAATAGTACATAAGAACATAAGAAAACCCATGCTGGATCAGGCCAAGGCCCATCAAATCCAGCAGTCTGTTCACACAGTGGCCAACCAGGTGCCTCTAGGAAGCCCACAAACAAGACGACTGCAGCAGCATCCTGCCTGTGTTCCACAGCACCTAATATAATAGGCATGCTCCTCTGATCCTGGAGAGAACAGGCATGCATCATGACTAGTAGCCATTTTCACTAGTAACCATGGATAGCCCTATCCTCCGTGAACATGTCTACTCCCCTCTTAAAGCCTTCCAAGTTGGCGACCATCACTGCATCCTGGGACAGGGAGTTCCACAGTTTAACTATCTGTTGTGTGAAGAAATACTTCCTTTTATCTGATTTGAATGTCTCACCCTCTAGCTTCAGCAGATGACCCCACGTTCTGGTATTATGAGAGAGGGAGAAAATTAAAGGTATTAAACGTAATCCGGGACAGGTAGACAAGAAAGAGCAGAATCCGAAAGGCAGGCCTTTTCCATAACACTTTTGTACAACTTGTAATCTTTGCAGCAGTTCCCTGGGAAGTCAGTAGTCAAAAGTGTTATTATTCTGACTGAGATCTAAGACGTCAGAGTCCTCAGGCTATGTATGAATGACTTTATCAGCAAGGTTGGGAGTGCCAAGCCCTTTCAGGGTCCTTATCTCAAGAACGCTTACAATAACCCTAGCTAGTCCGCTGCAGCAGCAAAAATAAAGAGTCTTCTGGGACCTTAAAGACCAACAGATTTATTGTGGCATAAGCATTTGTGTACTTGAGCCCACTTCTTCAAATGCATGACATGTGCCCTCAGTTCGGCGGGTATGAGGATATCCTTCAGCTGAGGGGACACCTTATGCATCTGATAAAATAGGCTGTAGTCCACAGAAGCTTATGCCACATGAATCTGTTGGTCCTTAAGATCTCAAAAGCCTCCTTTTGCTTTTTTTTGAAATGGCCCTGTGATGTATATCATAGCAAGCATTTACCAGCTTCCCCCAATCCATATGAGAGGGGAGGGCGCACTGTCCCCCTCTACTTCTGTCTCCTGTTCTCCTCTATTCCATACACCTTTTATTTGGAGTTTTAAAACAATGAATGGTTGCCTAAGGAAGAAAATGGTGCCATAGACCCTAGAGAATTTCTAGAAGAAGTAATGCAAAAATTATTGTCCAAAGCAAATCGCTTAATGATCATGTATCTAATTCCCAAGTGTGGCCCACATTTGCAGATACCGCAATCGGTGGATCAGGGCCACACTGGCCCCAAAAATATGTTTCTGCAGACTTCTCCCCAAAATTAAAAAGTGTTCTCTGCACAAGCACAGAGAACGCACTTTTTTGAAACGGCAGTGGGGCGCCCCACAGAGATTCACTCCGGGGCTGGCTATGGTGGCAGCGGGTGCCTGGAGCAGCTCCAGACCTGGCTGCTGCAGTTGCAGACTTATGGTAGGTGGTGGGGGCCTGGAGCCGCGATGGGGGGAGATGGGGTCCCCTCCCCCGTGTGTCTCGCTGGCCTCCCACTTGTTGTAATATAATTAACATGTAAATCCAAATAAACATTCCATGTCATTCTAAGTAATAATTTAAAGCAAAACCAAGGTCCTGTTGTGACGTATTTTATTGGATGCTGTTTCTCCTCCTCCTTTTTTCCCCTTCCTCATTTCACCAAACTAGAGACATGGTCCCAGATGTTTTCCTCAAGATGGCCCTTTGGGCATCTTCACATTATGAAAATGTATTCACTTGGTGGACCTCTGTAGCATTCATAGTTCAAGCAAGTATCTACGAGTACACTGTAGCATGCACTGGAGCTAGGATTGCCAACCTCCAGGTACTAGCTGGAGATCTGCTGTTACAACTGATCTCCAGGTGACAGAGATCAGTTCCCCTGGAGAAAATGGCCGCTTTGGCAATTGGACTCTATGGCATTGAAGTCCCTCCACTCTCCAAACCCTGCCCTCCTCAGGCTCCACCCCCAAAATCTCCAGGTATTTCCCAACCCAGAGCTCGCAACCCTAACTGGAGCCCTCAGTTGACCAAGACTTGCAACTGTGTGTGTTATATATTACTTTTCCCTTTCTTCACCAGAGAGCTGCTTGATAAGCAAGTGAAAGATAAAAACTAATAATTCCTTTAATGTTTGAAGTGGGCAGAATCCAATACTAACCCTGCGTGTGAATGGACAGTTCTTCCATTCCCACTGGTGGGGTTTGGTACAGGGATATTTTTCACTTCTGGCTGCATCTACTTGTGCCAAGCTGAATCCTGCTTCAGAGGGTTCCCTGACTGTTGGGTTGCCAGGTCCCCCCTCTCGATCGGCGGGAGGTTTTAAGGGGCGGGGCTGGGGCTGGGGCAGCTGTGCACATGTGATGACATCATTTCTGGGTTCACCCCCCGGAAGCACTGCATTGCCACGGCCACTTTAGCACTCAAGGGTTTGAGTGCTAAAGCAGCTGATGCGATGCGGCACTTCCGGGGGTAAACCCGGAAGTGATGTCATCACATGTACGCGGCCATGCACACACACGATTGCCTCTCTGGAGCAACTGAGTGGTTTGGTGGGCAATTGCCCGCCGAAACCACCCACCTGGCAACTGTCTGACCATCTAGAGCAGGTTTTCGTATGATTCAAGGGTCTGCAGTGTAAAGCCCATGCTTGGATTCTAACCATGAAAGAAGGGAAGCAGAAGGAATATGATCTGGCTGCGCTTTTCCGAAGCCAGTAGCTGATGCCAATGTACCTGACTACTGTTTTTAATTATTAGATTAACCTCTGGATCTCATAAAATGTGTACATTCCAGCTCAGAGTTTCACACTCACATGCAGTTCACGCCGAGCTCAGCATCCTCTATTTTACTTTAGATTTTCAGATCTGCTTCTTTGAATTGCCTTTATATGTTGTCAGGTAGCTAATTGTTAAAGAACTCAGTAGATGTTGCACCTCATCACTGTATCTGAGAAAAAGTGCTTGAAGATTATCTGTCCTTTAATTCTTGCCTAGAAACCTAATGCTGTCTTGGAGACATAAAACCTTTCCTCTCTTTTATGCCCAAAGTTATTTGTTATGCATTTTTTCTAGGATTAGTTTTACATTCCTTCAGTTGTATTTAGTAATGCCTGTGATTTCTTTTGTCCTTTGTCACTAAAAATTAAATCCTACACTAACACCTAATCTGCTGCTCTGATTTGGCTTCCTAGGGAATCACATTTTCAAGATGTACTCTACCTGGTTGCTGAGGTCCTTACATACCCCATTTCTTTCTTAAGCAGGATCTGAAAGTTGTTTTTTTTCCAAATAGACAAAACATTTTAGTTGAAGTACGTTGCAGTCCACTGACAGGCTTGAATAGCCTTAAGTGCACAGACAGCGATCTCGTGGCCACTACAGAAATTGAAATCTTAGCTTTTCAATTTTTTAAAGTAGAAATAACTAGGCCCTTACAACTGTGGATGTATGTTTGAACAATGCTTATCCTACAGTCTTTCTCCTTAAATGCTCTTATTTCATATAATCCTTTTCCCCCTGTAGCTCTGTCCCCCCACCCCACCCCCAAAGGTGCAAGGAGTGTATCAATTTGAACGTTAGGTTCAGGGGGGAAATGTTATAGAAAATGACTACCTTCATAATCTTGTGCCTGGGGATTCGGTCTGTATGTGGAGAGGGTGGCTTGCAAAATTTTGGATTTCTTTTACGTATAAAGAACCTTAGCTTTATTAGTGAAAATGTTGTGTAAGCTAATGTTGATTCAGAAGTAAAATGGATTTTTATTGAGATTTATATATTGTACAAGTATGGTAAGAATCAGGCAGCATTTACTGTAGAGAGTGGAGTTCTCTTTCTGGTTTTGGAAAAATTTCACATTTATCTTGCGTTCGCTTTCCCCATCTGTGCTATAATCTTATTTATTCTGAATCAGAGTCTGGCTTGAAAGATACACTGGCTGTACTAGAGTTGTGGCTATACATATTTTATCAGAACTGGTCACAAGTACAAGATGAGTCAGTTCAGCAGTTTTACTTGTCAAGTCTGATAACCCCCAGGGAGAGATCAATGACTTAGTAGCTAATTTTCTTTTATAATTGAATCTCCCACCCCCAGACATGGAATTTGGAAGACAGGAAAGCACCAGGGCCATAACTTCATTATGTTTCTTGCTTGGTTATGTTTTCCCTCCAAAATATGCAAAACCCAGGTTCAGGTACTTTTCCTTCCTAAATTCTAGCCAGAAATACATACACAGGAAAGACCCCAGATTTTCCTTTTGTTCTGGCACTTCTAAGACCTTTCCTTGTTCAGCCTTGGGTTTTTTGTGCTCTGCAACTCCTCCTGGTTCATCCAGTCTGGGAGGAAGCGGCCCTACAAGTCAAGACAATGGAGTGTTATTGACCACGTATTCCAGAACATCCTCTGCATAGTCCTGAGCCTGGATGAACTTCTCTCGACTTTGGCTTTGAAGGATCCTCGAGAACTCACGGAAAGACCGAGCATTGGCAAAGTACCCATGGAGCTCTTCCATGCTAAGATAGGCCTGGTGCATGTTCTGCTGAAGGCTGGTCGGCAGGCCCTGGATATTGGCAGTCAGGGTCTTGAGGGCCGTCTTCAGTTGCTCAGTGATGCGGGAAGACATGGCCAAGGTCTGAGTTTCTACCTGATCCAGGTTCTCCGGGCCTTCCTGGACAGCATCTCCCTTTGTAAGCTCTATCTGTCCGGTGTACTGATGCAGCTGAGAGAACGCCTTTTTGATGTTATCCCTAGCGATTTTCATCTTAACTACAGCATGTTGGTAGGCACAGTGACGGAGATTATTTGACAAGGGAGCCAAGACGCACAAAGTAGCCCTGATCCTCAGAACCTGCCTCCACCCCTTCTGGTGCAGACTCTGCAAGCTCAGCTAGCTCTTCATTCATCATTGAGAGGTAGTGGTCTAGCAACTCTTCTGACAGCTCCAGCATTGCTTCTGCTCCACTCAAGGCCATCTTACCCACTCTCATTTCCTTGCTATTTTGTATCGCCTTGGCCACAGCTTCTCTGGCACCAGTTACTTTTGCTGACACCAGTTCTTGCGTATTTGAAATAACCTGGTCAGCCGTCTGGTGAAGGATGGGCAGCTTCTCCTCCAGTTTATCCAGACCTATTGAAGCGTACTGACCTGCCGCTGAAACCTGAGGTTCAAGCTTCGTCAGAAAGGGCTGAGCACTGGTAGCAGCCATATCGTAGATGTGCTTCACACCTTTCTCAGCCAAATCCAGGTTCTCTTTGGTCGAGGTGTATGCAGAGGTAGCTAGGTCATAGGAAGAGCTCACCAAAGGCAGGTTGGTCACTCTTGTGATCACATCCTGCTGCTGTGCCTCTTCTCTACTCTCAGAGGAAGGAATGGGTTCTTCTTGCCCATTAGAAGTGCTTGTTTTGTCCATGCTAGAAAGAAGTTCTTCACACAACCAGATCCACTTGCCAACAAAGAAAGCTGCTTCAAGGTCTCCTCCCGCAACTTATTTATATGCCAGCTGCTGCCTTTGCAGCTGAAAACTATCACAAATAGGCAGGATAGCAGCATGTCCTCTTCTGGCCAACCAGGGAGCCCAGGTGGGGAATACCCAGGGCTTCCTGTAGCAGGTGTCACTTTCGCAGGGAATCCAAGTGAGCCATTTTGGGCTGGCTAGCAACCTGGGCTAGAAGCCTTCCCCATCTGTGCTGCAAATTCCCTTGGTAAAATGTGCAGGTCACATTAGATAAATAGAATAAATCAAACGTATAAATATGTGAAGTACTATGGTAAAAATAGACGCGAGGCCCCAGATTGTATTCTATTCCACTCTTTAAAATGCTAACCTCTTTATGAATTTTATAATTTTTTGCAGGATTGACTGGGAAGATTATAAAAGCAATAATTAGTACAGGATTTGAAATCTCAGCCTTGCAGATGGTAAGTATTTTGCTCTTGGTTTTTGTTGAGAAATCTCCAGAGAGGGACGCTTTCTCCTGCAGTAGCACCTTAATCTCTTTTAGTTGGGAGTGCCTGAAAATGACACGGCTGCCATGTTTTTCGGTGATACTACCCTCTTTTTTCTTAGAAAAGCAGCAACTACAAACATGTAAGCGGCTTCCCCAGCAGCAGCAGATCAAAACATCTGTGCACTACAGTCTGAAAGCTCAAGCTGCCCAACTCTATTCTAAAGCAAACACTTCAGCCACTTGCCTGGGCGGGCAACCATCAGGGCTTCTGTGCTTACTAGTCATAGGAATGATGCCAAAAAAGGGTTACGTGGGCCAAGCAACTGCACTCCCTAGCCACCATCAGACACATGCTGTTGGTGGTACAGTTTACTGCCACAAATATGGTACAATTTAAGTTGCCCTTTACAGAAAGACCAAAATGCTCCTGTTGGAAATTGGTTTGCTTTCTACCCAGAGTTCAAGTGCTTTGCATTTCAGGGCTAGCAGCATGGGAGAACTCACGACCACATGGCCTGCTGGGAGTAGAGCATGTACCCCTTTGAGCCACTGAATTTGAAACAATATCCCTCCTACAACCTGAATAATTTTGCTTGGTCTTTGACTTGCTCCATTTCTGCCTGTTGTGATTGGTCACGGCCCTTTCCTGCCACTACGTTCTGCTCCCTCTTAGTGGACTGGCTCCCATTACCTCTCATTCTTGCTTCCTCTGCCTTATTTTTCTGGAGTGAGACTCCAGCTTGCCTCTCTGCAGCTTGCCTCTCTGCGTCACAATTTTCTGTCATGCCTTGGCCTAATTAGCTAGCTGGGCAAAAATTCTACAAATGTCAAAATCCTCCTCCTTTTCCCATGAAGAGAGAGGCAATGGGACCCGTCCAGCACATGCCATACAGTGTGTTTGGATCTTAGCTCTTGGTGAAACTGTTATTTGGCCCCACATTCTCTGAGGAGGAAACATTGAAATAGTATTCTGTTAATTTGATTCTTGCAGCTCCAAAGTGTTTAAAACATATTTCCATTCTGCCTGGTACCAACAGTAGAATAACCTTTTTAGGATCAACCCAGAATGTTTCAGATTAGCTTTCCAGCTTGCCATTAGGCTTGATGTTCAGCAAAATAATAAAAAAGGGACGGGAGCAGCAGTCTTGGTCTGCAGATTGCTATAGTTGGGATGAAACACAGGAAATATTATTCAGACTTACTTAAGTCAATAAAGGTACAAAAAAAAAGACCTTGGGTAGCACCAAAAGATGGCAACATAAAAAGCAGTGGCTGTTTTCCCTTTGAAAATCTCAACATCAGGTGGCCCTCTCAAGTAGTACTCAGAACACAGGTGAGAGCAGAAATCAAGAAAAATTTAGTAGACTTCACATTAGCAACGTTGGAATTTTTTGGTATTTAGTGCAATAGCGCTAGAGGGGATTGGCCTGCCTGCCTGACATAACAGGTGCTGCATGGATTGTACACCATCTATGGTTTTAAAGATTTGATAACTTGTCTATTTTACTGTTTTAAATGTTTTAATGTGAGATACATATATGTAACAAGGATGTTTCTGTTGTTACCCACCCTGAGCCTGGCCTTGGCTGAGGAGGGCGGTTTAGACATTAAAAATAAAAATAAAATAAATAAATCAGGTTTGGTGTTGTACAAGATAATAGAATCTAAGTTGGGTAATTTTGCCTAGTAGTTGAAGGGCACATAGACTCCATAAAGAAATCCCGTTGCTAGGTAGTACAATTTTCTTGCAGATGTGTCATGCCACTTTAAGACTAGAGTCAGTAGTTCCCCAGACAAAAATTGAAGTAGCCATTTTGTTTCATTAGGACAATCTCAAAACTATCATATTATATTGATTTCTGGAGGTTTTATAAATCAACTCTTAGCTATAAGATAAGGTTTCAGAGTTATCTTTTGGTTGTGCTTTTAATTATTGCATGGCCTTCATCTTCTTGTGGCTTGGGAGGGGGAAAAAAACTCCCAACATATATGGAGCAAGTCCTATAAAATCTTAAGAACCAAATATAAGGCAGTGTAAGGCCTATGTTCCTTGCATTGCTCTTAGGCCCTCATGGATGACATGTTTTCATTTGATAGTTCTCTGTGATAGTTCTCATTTGAACATAAGCTCAGTTCCAAGCTGTTTTTAAAAGTATATATTTTATTCATTTTTTATATAGGGTACAGAAAAAAGAAAGGGTAAAAGACAGGGAAAATTTTAAAATTCATACATTGGCCATGCCCAAACTAACTCAACTGTCTATCTTTACCCCCTCGTAACCTCTCCCATATTAATTCAATATTTGACTAATATTCCAAAAACTATTAATAACTGATCTGTTTGTATTAATCTTGACTAATTGACTGATATAAACATAAATCTTGAATGATAGCTATATCTGTGTTTCCATTATAGGATTATAACGGATATAGACAAACTATAATAAACAAATATTAATTTATATTTTCCAAATCTTAGTTATATCTGTTGTTCCACTTTATAAATAAGATGTCAATGACCCAAGCTGTTGGCTGTATGGGAACTCTGACTTGACCTGATCATGGTAGCTTAGGCTTAGCAGGTCCCTCTTCTTCTTCGGCAGGAGGTTTTTGGAGTGGAGGTGTGGGGGGGTGCGTGCTCCCGGAAGTGCTTCAGCACTTCTGGTTCACACCCTGAAGTGCTGCATTGCAAAGGGCCAGTTTCCACTCAAACTCCCAGTTTGAGTGGTAAAGGCCTGTTGCGATGCGGCACTTCTGGGTGTAAAATGCATCACAAGGGGCCATTTGAGTGGAAAATGGCCCCTTGTGGTGCATTTTACACCCGGAAGTGCCGCATCGCAACAGGCCTTTACCACTCAAACTGGGAGTTTGAGTGGAAAATGGCCCTTTGCAACGCAGCACTTCCGGGTGTGAACCGGAAGTGACCTGTCCCTGCCTGCACAGATTGCCCGCCGACCCTCAGCTGGTCAGCGGGTGGCCAGGTGGAATGGCGGGGGTTTGCCCGCACCACCTGGCACTTGGCAACCCTATGGTAGCTTCACCCCACTAATTTTCCCATTTGTAAAATGGAAATACTACCGGCCTGTCTGTCTGAGCGGTTTGAGTTTTGTATAGTACCATTATTTTTTACACTGTATATAATACATATGCCGTCTCTTACTGCTACATGCTGACAGTCTTCTCAAAAGTAAATTCCACAAAACTGAGTAAGACTTACCCCAGATCAGTGTGCATAGAATTGCAGCCTGTCAGTCATGTCTGATGCATAATGCTGACATCTCTGGTGTTCTTAGCTGAAATCTCTGGTGCTCAGCTACCCCCTTTCTTAATTGTGATATGAAATCAAATATGCAGTGGTAGCAAATGAACTCTTGCTTCCTGATTCCTTTTGCTTTCCTCAGCTTTTTTTTTTTGGATGAACAACACACTCCTAGTAGCTTGCAAGGGATTAATTTAGAAATAATATGAAACCTGCTCAGGTCGTGTAAGTGCAGGAAAGAGCAACTATAAAGCTGGGGGTGTCCTTTCTCGTTTCTCTCCATAAGCAGAATGACATGTTGCCTTTCCATTCTGTTTTACATACAGTTCTACATGGACCGTGCGAATGCAGAAGAATTCTATGCAATTTACAAAGGTGTTGTTGCTGAATATTCTGTAAGTAAATATATAGTAATCCTATTCGATTAGGAAACTTCCTACTGAAATTTCTAAAATTGCCTTTGAAAGCATGGCTTACATTTGGTTAAAATGCCAGTCTTGTGTAATGTTCAATTATTTGCTTGCAAAATCCTTTTAAAATATGTTTTTTCCCCCTTTTATAGGAGATGGTTGTAGAACTCTGCTCAGGACCTTGTATAGCTTTGGAGATTAGACAAATGGATCCTTCAAAAGTATTCAGAGATTTCTGTGGACCCTCTGATCCTGTAAGTCACTTACTTGTGAAGGTCATATTACTATTAACATTTAAACCACGATAACATGGATACTAGCAGAGTTATTAGGAGCCCGGTGGCACAGAGTAGTAAGCTACAGTACTGCAGTCCAAGCTCTACTTACGACCTGAGTTTGATCCTGATGGAAGTTGGTTTCAGGTAGCCGGCTCAAGGTTGACTCAGCCTTCCATCCTTCCAAGGTTGGTAAAATGAGTACTCAGCTTGCTGGGGGTAAAGGGAGGATGACTGGGGAAGGCACTGGCAAACCACCCCTTAAACAAAAGTCTGCCTAGTAAACGTCGGGATGTGACGTCACCCCATGGGTCAGGAATGACCTGGTGCTTGCACAGGGGACTTTTACCTTTTTTAGCAGAGTTATTATTGGGCAAGCAAACCCAATGTTTATTATTGCACCACTTCCCTATTCTGAAGGCAAAGAATAAATTTCCCCCTCAATTTATATAGTCTGTTTCTGGAGGTGTATGACATCCAAAAGCTTTTTGGAAACATACCCTCTGATTATTCCATTGATGCTCTGACCTGGATAGCCCAGTCAGATCTCAGAAGCTAAGCAGGGTCGACCCTGGCAAATATTTGGATGGGAGACCTCCAAGAAATTCTAGGCGTGACATGGAGGCAGGCAATGGCAAACTACCTCTGAATATCTCTTGCCTTGAAAATCCCACCAGGGGTTGCCATAGGTCATATGTGACTTGACGGCAAAATAAATAAATAAATCAGTTGATGGCTTGGTGCAACTGTGAAATCACAGGTTGAAATCTCAGTAGTTCTAAGGTTTTTTTTCCTACTGCTTTATCAGTACAGATCGCCTTAGTAAAGAGAGGATCAGTGGCAGATGGAAGGAAGGGAGGGTGCTTCAGATACCCTGCATTTTATAAATCCTAACCAGCACTTTGAACTGTGTCTAGAAACAAAATGGCTGTTCCTGTAACGGACATCTGCTGGTAGCAGAGCCACTCCAGCATGAGCCAACTGAAGCACCTGGATCGTTCTTAAAGGCCTCCCTACATAGAACATATTACAGTAGTCTAATCTTTATGTAATCAGTGCATTGATTACTGTGACCAAGTGATGCTTTTCAAGGATGGGCCACAGCCAGCACTTCAGTCAAAGCTGTTAAAGTGTGGTAGTTAGACCTCCTTCCATTCTTCCTCTTCTGTTCCCACTGTTGATGGATCTTGTGACTTTAATTGCACACTTTTAGGTTACTTTTCTCCCTGGATGAGCCAAAAATGGCTTATAAAAGGCAAAAAAGCTTCCAAATTACAGAAACAAAAAACAGCCAAGTTTTGGTAGTCCTGGGTCTGCCAAGTTAATTGTTGTGGGACCCATGTTGCAAGCACCAGGCTAAGGACCAAATGCCCATTGACTCACACCCAAGGGCTTCCTCTGTCCCTGCTCAAACTTAAGTATCTATAGGAAGAATAGGAAAAGTCAACCTAGATAGACCTCAGCTGCTAGCATCCTCGTTTCCCCCTTCTGCCAAGGGATACATTACAAAAATGCTGAGATACTGAGTTAGTTGAATGCAGATCATTTCGTTCTGAAATAAGCAGACAAGACAGATATTTTTATCTTCATATATTTCAGGGAAGAATGAGCAGATTTGTCTCTGCTTGTTCATTCGTTGCTGATTTCACTGTTTTATCATCAGCCTTCCATTTCTGCAGAATTCATTTTGGGTTTACTGGATGATATATTCTCACTCTGAGAACAGGATAGTATGTTTGTAACTCTAGAGCTGACTGCTAATTTGAATTATTTTACTTATTTACGTAAAACATCTATTAGCTGCCTTTCTTCCTTACGGAACTTGAGGCAGCTTCAGCCATAGATACTACACATAAAATAAAGTACATTAAAAGCATTAAGACTAAGTTTTAAAATCACAATTCAGGACTACTAATAAGTAAATGCAGTTCTAAATAAAATAGTCTTCAACTGCTTCCTAAAGATTGAAAGTGAGGGGGTCAGGTGCTTAGACTCTATGTCAAGTCAAGTCAAGTAGCCTTTATTGGCATAAAATAAAGTGTATAAAAGCAAATACATAAAATCCGTACAGTACAAGAAACTCCATAGTTTTTACAGTAAAATCAATTAAGGTGCATTAGACAATTTAACAGTACTAGGCCAGCATTATTTGGGGCACAAGTGCTCATGTTCTTGAATCACAAACTGTAAGAATCTTGCCACCAATTCAATTTTTATGGGGTCCTGGGTGGTCATGAGGAAAGACACCTTAATTTTGGCGGGTAACCATCCCCTGTTAGATAACATGTGGATTGTTATATAGAGTCTATCTTGCTTTTCAACTGTACACATCTTGCTGGATTTGTAGGTAGCATTGACACCTGGTTGGCCACTGTGTGAACAGACTGCTGGACTTGATGGGCCTTGATCTGATCCAGCATGGCTTTTCTTATGTTCTTATGACACCAAATTCTGTAAAAATGGAGAACTTTGATATCTGACTGAGTTAACATTATGTCAATTTTGTGAAAATTAACTGGGAATTTCCAGGTCCTCTGCTGACTGAAGAGTGAAGTTATTTCAGCTTCAGAAGGGCAAAGTTACAGTCTTAAATCTATTAAGTTGTTGCTTAGTAAACAGTATTAACATTGGCCTTCTCGTTCTATTTTGAATCTCCTCTTTTTTGTAATGGGTGAGCAGGTGGTGGGTTGCAGCTTCAGAAGTGCCTAGATCAGCAGTCCCTAGTACAGTGCCCTTGGGCACTATGTGGCCCATCAATGTGTTTCTTGATGCCCATGTGCTTTTCCACAGAAGCATTTTTCCCAAAGGAGATAGCCAGTCTTGGCTTTCCTCTACCTCATTGGA
The DNA here is from genome assembly GCF_029931775.1 of Euleptes europaea. NCBI lineage: Eukaryota > Metazoa > Chordata > Lepidosauria > Squamata > Sphaerodactylidae > Euleptes > Euleptes europaea. Next base: position 32,435,023 of record NC_079323.1, read on the forward strand.
GCAGGAGGTGCTTATGAACCCAGGAAGGGTATCTGCAGAGAATACCCAGAAATAGCTGCTTCTGTCATGGGAGGGTGCTTGGCTTGGAACTTCCCAACCCTTTGTGATTGGCCGTGGCCCACATGGCAGCCATCTTGTGTTGGTGCCCGCTCTCCATTCTCAGCATTCCAAAAGTGCCCACAGTCTCAATAGGAGAGCCCTGGCCTGGGCACTCTTGAATTCCTAGACCTTTCCAAGCATAGCAACTCTGTTTCAAAGAGTAATGAAGGGGTGATATTTCCTTGGGAATTCCATGGTGTCCCAAAGGACTCAGGCCTTTTATTCAATGCATTTACAAAAGCTACTAGGTGAGAGAGCATGGGGCTCTAGGACTGATGCTATATGTAGTATGCAAGCAGCAATGATGCCTCTTCCTCCTCCTCCTTTTACTTTAACACAATCTCATGGTGCTTATTGGCAGAGATTAGACATGGAGAAGGGCTAGCTGATTGCAAATGAACGCACAGTACTTGAGGTATTGTGATGGATAAGCCGTGTGATTTGGGGAGCTGTGGTTGATGAAACTCAACTTCCAATAATCATTCGGGTCTGGAGTAATTGTGATGTGAGCTGTGTTTTTAGAGTGCATTTCTTCTTGAGCAGTTCATCCACACACCAAGACCTTATTATAGCCTGTGAGAAGATTTGGTTGTTTTTTAATTCAATGAAATATAATTTTGATTCCTCTGCAGTATGAACTCAGTGATAGTCACTTATCCTTTTGAATAGAGAACTTCATAGTAGATAATACTTTGTTTTCTACCTATTTGCCTGAGAAGCCATTCCAACTCTGGCACCTCTTTAATATATCCTAAATCGGAGCCTTGGGTTTGAGACATGGGCTTCATTCCATTTGCCTTACTATGTTCTGCAAAATGGGTGTTAATAGAACTTCTAGAATGGAATTGCTTAAATCAGTATGGTCTTGTTCAATAAGATGTTTTCATTTATACCTTCTCTGTTAACTTTTATTTCAGCCCTTCAGTCCGAAACAATTAAAGTGCTAAAGTAATTCTGAGACATTGCTAGAGTTGTTTTTATCGATCCAGCAGTAGAGAGACTCAAACTTTAACTACAACTTCTGAATTCTAGTTTTAAAAAAGTTATGAGAGAGATGTTATTTCAAATGGTGTTAGTTTTGATGTGCATAAAATGGTTTGCAGATGTAAATTACGTGCATATGATAACTGCATATAGTTTACATCTTCAAGCAATTTTATGCATATTAAAATGAACATCACTTGAAACAGCATATTATTCCCTATACAACTGGATTTTAAGTATATACTTTTACAATTCAAGTGTTCATCGTACATCTGAATTTGAAGTAATAAAGCTTCTGATAAAACTGATAGAAGCCCTGCAGTTGGTATAATCATGCACAGCCTGAAATTGTGGTATTCAGTTCTAGTAGTTTGCATTAATAGCAAGATAAGAAGTATTTGAATGTTCTTGGGTATCCCAAAAGAGTAGAGTGATCGTGACATTTCTTACCTCAAGCTGTTTGACTATCCTATTTTTCAAAATGTTACTTGTGAATTCAGTGTTAGATGCCATCTGTAGAAGCCTACATTAGAAAAATATTCAGATTTGCTTCTAATAGGGCTATTGTGGCACCTAGCGGGAGGCTTTGCAAGGCAAACTACGCATCCTTATGTTACTCTCATGAGCGTACGTGATTGATTACACAGCCAAGGCCCTTGCCAAACCCCTTTCCCATTAGAACCGATGCTCCATGTCACTGGAATGCTGTTCAAGCGAATGTAATCTATGGTGTCCTGATCTGTGCGCCAACCTAATATTTTGTTTACTCCAAAAGCAGTGTGAAAGCTGCGCTTGGCTTTACCAACTAAGGTGTGTGACTACATTGCAGTTCATCCTGAGCTGCTGTTCCTCTGTAAAGGTTTCTGTTGTGAGCTGCGTTTCCAGATGTCATTGCTTCCTTTGCTCTCGTTTCTTGCTCCTGCTGCTGACATGGTGACTTGGTGGGTCTTACATCATTTCTCATTCCTCGAATCAGTGGAGACAGGGAGAACTGCTGAGGCAGCAGCAAGATGTCTTCTGTCGCACGTACTTACGTTGTATTTGAATATCTGGAGAATCCAAGCTATTCAGGAGGGGGAGGGAGGAGAGATTGTCAGTACGTATAACCAGCTGTGAATGAAGAGTCCCAGGCTAATATGTGTTGGACAGCAGTAAGTGGATCCTGTCAATGCTACCCAGATGTAAGAATGTTAAAAAGAGGCTGCAATGATGATTGCTATCCCTCCCCCCAAATATATGAAAATAGTGAGTACAATGGGAATAATGTATTAGAAGAAGCTTCCTTATAACTGTCAAATTATAATACTAAAAAGGTACCTTTGCTTTTTGGCAGGTTCTTCTATGTGTTAATTTGTATCAGCTGCCATGCTTTACCCTCCACACACAAATCAATTTAGCCACATCAAATAGTGTTCTTTAAGTTAAGTTACTGGCTTTTTTTGGGTCAGACTGTTTTAATGTTATTATTTATGAATGGGTTTTATATGGCAGATTGTGATGGCCTTCTGCCACAAACAATAAATGTTTTAAAGTTAAGAACTGTCAGGATTGAATGCAGCACTCCGGGGATGTCGCGGTTAATAACATGGCTTTGAGCATGGAAGGGATTTGTTCCTGGTGCTGGCATTAATCAAGTTATAATCTTGGAAGATTTGGAATGTAGGCCTTGTTATAGGGAGGATAGCCTTGTTCTGGAGTTGGTTGGCCCACATTTAAAAGAAAATGGAAATGAGTGCTTGATTGCAAGAACTAGGTGTGTGAGTTCTCTGCAGGAGGAAAAAAAGAGAGTAAACTGGCTTTGTCATTAACAGGACTGGGAGCAGCAAATAAACACCAAATCCATGGCAGAACCAAGAATATATTCTTAGATTTCTCTCTTCTCAAATTTCTCATATGAAAACTAACCCTCTAGGGCAAAATAAATGAAGTTTTTCTGGAGCAGGACAAAGATGAGGGCTGTTCTTCTGTTAACACACTTTATTAGATTAGAATCTCTCCACGGAGCCTCTGAGCAATATTGTACAATCACAACAATCCTATGACTTAGCAGAGCTACTTCACTTGTAAAAATACCCACAGGACATCAGAAGAAGAGCAAACAAGGTCAAACGGGCAGTAAATCTAGTAAAATCTAGTAAAATAATCAAGTAAAATGGAGATCAGAAGCAAATAGCAGGAAACTACCTATACATGTTTGTTTTCATTTTATGTCACCTTTCCACCCAATCGGTGGAATCCCTGTTTTAGCCAGGATCGAACACACATTAGGTGAAACACATGCGTTTGATCCTGGCTGAATCCTGGCTGAAACAGGGATTAAAGGAGGATAAAGCGACCATGCGTTTTCGCCCAAAGAGTTAACCTTTCAGATGGGTAGTTGTGCTCGTCTGTAGCAGCAGAAGACCAGTGGCACCTTAAAAGACTAGCAAAATGTATTTCATCATATAATATATAATTGAAGTCCTTTCACTGTTAGCGGTGAAACAAATTAATGAAGTGGGGGCAGATTAGTTTTGTGTCTCTTGTTGGTTATGATTGCAGATAACTGTATGGTATTGACGGACTCTTGACACAGCACTAAGTCAAGCAAAGGAAAGGAAAAAAGGATGTTCGTTCAATGACACACCATTATCGGCTACAGTAGAAAACAGATCAATAAGAGGTTGCAATTAGCTTGTCATGCTGTCTGTGAATGTCTCTAGTAGAAACGACGTGATTTAATTGTTTAAATGTTATTTAGGGTCATCTGATTCTAGTGTCCCATATGTTGTTGCAGAAAATTGCCTGCGGAGTTTTCACCAGATATTGCCTGTATGCTTTCAGACATATCATGGTAACCGTAAGAATCATGAAAGCTAGCTTTCAAAAGGAAGTTGCAGCTTTCCATGTCTTTTCTGCATCGTGTGAATACATACAGCCCTGGCAATAAGGCCCCACAACTTCTGCCTCACTGGCTTCCCTCCAGCCTTCAAGGCTGTCTTGCTGACTGCTTTGTCCTCTTTCTTGGCTATCATGAAGGATCCAAACTAGATGTTACAAAATATGCGAGTTCACCACGGGGGCTTGCAACTATACTGTAGTGGCTAGTTCCTGGTGGCAACTCGTGAGTAATTGCACAGCAGGGCCTAATTCAGATCAGGACTGCTGTGCAGGTAAAGGAGGGATTCCTGCCTTCTCCCCTGTGCTGTTTTCAGAGGCTGGAACAGCCTGGGAGCTATGGGGAAGGGAGCGTTATTTGCTGTGTTCAGACCTAGCACGTGCACTGAAAGCTCCCATGTGCTGGCTCCCCACAGAGAAAATAATGCTCCTACCCATGTCCCCGGGTTGTTTCAGCTACCAAAAACAGCACACGGGAGAAGGGTGCAGAAGAATTCCTCCTTCTCCCATGCTGCAGTCTTGATCCAAATTGGGCCCTGCTGCACGCTTACTCACAGGTTGCCACCAGAAACTAGCAACTACAGTATAGCTGCAAGTTCCTGTGGAGAATTTGTGAGGTTTGTAAAGTCTAGCCAGGCTCTAAGTATTCCTGTGTCCCCTACCTTATCACAACAAGGTTCTCTTTTTAGTTGCTGCTGGAGTACAAATAACTTCCAGCGCTTTCTTTAAAGTATTGCTTCCTGCACTTCCAGTTTAATGGAGTGCCAGGCTAGGTGCACGGAAACTCCTCCATTCATGTACATTTCTTTTGTAATTTCCTAGTAGTTTAGAAGAAGAAGGAGCAACTGCTTTAAAGACCTGCACTGAACAATCGGGGGCTTCTGTTTAACAAAGGTCTTATGGGACTGGTTGAGCTACCTCATTAGGGCAACCGAGAGTCCATCAATTAATTCAGTATTAATATTTGGCAGTCAGTACAATGAAGGGGCAAAAGCGTGGGACGGGAAAGGTCCAGATGCAAATTCCCACTCACCTGGAAGCTCACTGGGTGACTTGGGGCCAGCCACTTTCTTTCTCTCGGCCTAACCTACCTCACAGGTTGTGACGATCATAAAATGGAGAAGGGAAGAGCCATGTAAAACGGGACTGAACTCCTTGGAGGAAGGGTAGAATAACAATGTATTGAATAACAATTAAGGCTTGGATCCTAAGCCTTGCTTCCACTAGCTTTGCGCCTTGTCCATTGCTGGGACCGTCCTGTACTACAGAGCATGATCCTCTTGGCCCAGGAGTCCCCAATATGGCACCCATGGGCATCATAGCTCCTGCTGGGACCTTTTCTGGTTTTTAGAAAGTAGGTGGGGCCAGGCGGGGCTTTAGCCAAGCGGTGCTTCTGATTGGCCACTGGAGATCTGCTTGGCTGTGCAGATCTTTAAAGATGTTGCTTTGGCAGCAGCTGGTACCGCATCACAAGAATCTTCACTGCACAACTAAAGGTAAGCTGTGCATAATGCAAGAAAATATTTTAAAACAGTATGTTCCTTCAAAAGACATCCTGTTAAATAGAGTTTCTGCCTGAAATGTTGAAGAGTTACTGTAGAGTTATGCATAACCTCTCTCCCTGACATTTCGTGGTTAAACCTGTTTTCACTGGCAGCCATTTTGTGGTTGGTGCCACCTCGTGCAGCAGCCATTTTGTGGTGGCGCCCATCACCTGGTGTCAGAATTCCAAAAGAGCCCACAGGCTCAAAAAAGTTGGGGACCCCTGCTCTTGGCTGTAGGCACTTTTTGGCTCATTGAATAACACTGGTCTTACATGAGCAGAAATGTGCGGCGCTGAAGGAACACACTCTACAACTGGAAAGGATGTAGTGTAAGTGGCTCAGGACCTAAGCCAAAATAAATAACTTTAGAAGTACACTGTACATGTGGCTTAATATCTAGTGTGGGTTGTTGATAAATGTAGACTTTTTCATCTTTTATCAGGAAGAATCCAGTCCTTTGTGTAAAGGACATGGTACTTATGACAGCAATAACTGATGGCACTCTCCTTGCAAAAGAACATTTTGCCAAAAGGAGAAAAATCCTTTGTTGCTTCCCTTGTACAGAAAGAGTAGTGTTGTGCAGAAGATAAGGTTAATGCTCTGTGGAGGCGGCTGCTTCCGGTCGCTGCTTATCTACCCCCTCCTTCAGGAATGGGCTGTCCATCTCACTATTCTCCCTGTGATGTTTGGTTTCTACGTTATTGCAGTTTTATTTTTTTGGGTTTTATCATGTAAATAATGCTTGAATGCTGGATAACTTTTTCTGAAAGCTTCTTAAGGGTAGGGAGTCTTCAGCATGCCCAGACCCTTTTGTTGGCCTGCAGGGCCAGATCTCTGTGCAAGCGGCCAAAGTAAGCCTCTGAGGCACTGCAGCCCCTCTGGGACACAACTTCTTCCCATTGTATCTGGCCAAGTGCAGCCCTTGGTTCTTCTCTCAACTATTGTTGGCTGGCACACCAACTTCTTTACAAGCAGCAGGGTTTTTTCACACTCAGGCTAAAACATTGCCTATCTTTGGCTTATAGAGGTTACTATCCATAATACATCAGGGATGGAGCCTCCATGGTAAAAGAGGGTACCCCATGATTACAAAATATTGAAGGTGGCTATCCACATACTCAACTGGGCTATTGAGCTTTCTGGGTTTTATGGAATTTTAGCTACTGGAATCTTGGGTTATCCTGTATATTTCTTTATGGAAAAGCCACTTGCTTTTGGATTTCTTCTGAAGCTATATTGTAAGGTATCTTTGAAAGGGCAAATGTATAAATTGTATTCTGTGCCTGGAGAAATGTTTCTTTTAAAGTCCCTTTTGTGTTGGCTGACAGTAGCCAGAGCAGCTGCAAAGATGTTTGGCTCCTGCCTCATTGTCTTATGAACCATTAATTAACCAAAGCCTGTTTTTAAAAAGGGAACAATAAAACCCCAAAACCATATGTGGAGTGTGGGTGATTGAATGAATGTTTGGGAGATGAATAATTTAGTTTGCTCACTGGTCTGTTCAGCATGACTTTTCTTCCTACTGCAGGGCAACCTGAGCAGAATTTTGATCAGTTTATTTCCTTGCAGTATCACAAGCATTACTGACTAACCCAATGTGGTATTCTTAAAGGAAGAGATAAACTATATTAGATTTTCTTTCTTTCTTTTTTTTACTACTTTGTTCAAATGAGCACAATGCTGAACAAGCATGGGAATGAAAGTGGGTGACTTGCGATTCTGGGCTGCTTTCGGATTAGTAAGAATCCCACGCTGTGTAGAGTCATGCACACTCTCACTCTCCTATTCCAGGGGTTAAGCTGATTCCCACAGAGGCAAATCTAGGCTTGCTCATGTAGATGCAAATAGGTGAGACATTGAAGATCCGTGATAGATCTGCTGTCCTGTTAGGTTTCTCTGAACAGCAGCCTCAGAGACCCCAATTCAGATTGGTGTCATGGAATAATAGGGAAATCTTTCCTGCATGTTGTCTCTACTAAGGCAAATAGCATGGTTGTGAGAAAGGGGGGTTAAAACCTAACACTTCACTCCCAGTTCAGATCTCTTCCTCTTAGGGAAGCCATCCTCCATGTGGGACCTGGGGTTCCCTTGGAATTACAGTTCATCTCCAGACTTCAGATATCAGTTCCCCTGGAGAAAATGGATGCTTTGGAAGCTGGGCTCTATGACATTTTACTCCACTGAAGTCCCTGTCCTCCCCAGGCTCCATCCCCAAATCTCCAGGAGTTTCCCAGCCTTGATCTGGCAACCCTACTCCCCCCTCCCTGCTACTTTTAGGGAAGTTTAAGGAGATGGTAGATCTAGTCACAGATCTCCAGCATCTTGTCTATTTATTTATTAAAATGTTTTATCCTTCCCTTTGTCTTGGCTAAAACAGCTTACAGTAATAATTAAAATATTACAAGTTAAAATGAAAATAAGATAAACTCCAAATACCTCCCCTGCCATAAGATGCCTGTTATTCATAACCAATCAAAAGCTGTGGTAAACAAACAGGCCTTGCAGCACCTCCTAAAGATCTGCATCGTGGAGGTGGGGAATCCCTCACCTCATCAAGGAGCCCATTCCACAGAGTGGGAGCCATGATGGAAAAGGCCTACGCTCTGGTTGATGCCTTATGTGCCATTTTAAGTGAGGGAACAGCCAGTGGGTGGCAGCCTGAAAAATGCAGTTGGCACCCAGGAACAATTACAGAAGGTCCCACATTCAATCCCCAGTGTCTCCAGTTAACAAGTCAGGTAGTGGATGATGCAAAATCCCTTGACCTGAGATGCTGGAGAGACTCTGCCAATTAAAGCACAGAATACTGACTTTGATAGGCCAATGGTCTGACTCAGTATGAAAGTTTTGTGTGTTCATGAGTGTGTGGAGGGTGAGACCACTTGCTTCTCTACCTCATCTGACAAACTTGGAGGCTGCCAGATGAATCTTCTCACAATGTAACCTGTTTCAGGTTGTGGTTGTTGGAAGGACCAGTAAACTTCATCTACTACCCTGAGGTTCCTGGATTTTGAGAACTATGAACACATAAATATTATAGGGAGAAACTTCTCTTCATCAAGCAAGGCAACACAAGTTAAGAAGTAAGAATTGGTCTGCAAAATACGGCAGTGATTGTGAATGGGTCACATTACCTCTACATTTAATAAATCACATAGTTTTACTGGAAATGCTGGTCAAACTGCTTGTGAGGAGACCTTTGGGGTTTGATTAGATATTTTTCAAAAGTCAAGATACCTTCTATTGCAAGTTCCCTTATCTGAGAAGAACTAATCTTCATGGGACAAGTCCATAATGCTAGTTGGCATTTATTTGATGATTATAAAGTATGCTGAGCAGTGGTTTGCTTGTTCTTACCAATATAATATGGAAGCATCTCCTGCTGTCTACTTACTGATTCACTTAAATCACATTTAGTAATTTGTAATTGATGTTGGAATAGAATTAGTAATTTCATACTTTACTATTTTGAAAGCCTGTGTGAATTTTAGATCTAGCTTACCCACCTATGTTTCTTTACAACTTTTAATTGGTTGCTTTTCTGTGTTTTTTGGCTCATGAATGTGTAACACCCGTGTGTTACACACTTACGTGTAATGATACAGTTTATACACACACCCTGAGGACTGTTTCAGAGCAGCCTGCATTATCACAGCAATGTGTAAGCTGCTTCTTTCCTATGGCAACTTCCTATGCCACAGTAACCGTGTTTGGGAGTCCAGAATCACATGTGCAAAGCAAATTGCTACTTTGCTCAGTCAGGGAGAAGAGGGAGAGCCTTTATGATTGGATCTGCCCCCATGCGGTTCTGGGTTTCCAAATGTTACTGTGGCAGTGTGGGGAAAATGTCCAGGGAAGCAATCCTCATGGTGATTTGTGTGATGTACGAAGGGCCTTTGAATACCAGATCTATGCAAAATACTGGGTTGGATCTTCTCCCTGTCATACTCCTCCAAACTTTGGAGTGCTTCATACTTTGCTCAGTGAGCTGGTACGATAGGGTCCACCTCAGTGGCTGCAGGGCTTCATATATACTCAAGAAGTTCTGGTTGTGAGTTGTGCGTGTGTGTTTCGTATAGGTTGTGTTCTTAATGTTGCACAGAAGAAATTGCATTCCTTCCTGTATTTAGGGTTGCCAACCACCAGGTACTAGCTGGAGATCTCCCACTATTACAACTGATGTCCAGCAGAAAGAGATCAATTCACCTGGAGAAAATGGCTGCTTTGGCTATTGGACTCTATGACATTGAAGTCCCCTCCCTAAACCCCACCCTCCTCAGGCTTTGGCCCCAAAACCTCCCACCGGTGGCGAAGAGGGACCTGGCAACCCTACTTGTATGTATGTAAAGTGCCATCAAATCGCAGCCAACGTATGGCAACCCAGTAGGGTTTTCAAGACAAGAGACGTTCAGAGGTGGTTTGCCATTGCCTTCCTCTGCATAATGACCCTGGTATTCCTTGGTAGTCTCCCATCCAAGTACTAACCAAGGCTGACCCTGCTTACCATTTGAGATCTGATGAGATCAGGCTAGCTTGGGCCATCCAAGTCAGGGCGCATTCTTAGTGGCATGCAAAAAATTACTGTGTAATATTAATTCACTGGAAGCATGCATTTGGGTGCTCCAAATACATTTTCAAAAGGCTTCTGTTGTGTTAAGTTTACCAAAAACAGTTCTTTATTTCTGCCTCAGACTTTCATAGCAGTCTCTTCAGTATGTATAGCCTGAAATGGTTTGTAGCTGTGCTGAAATGGTTAATTTGATTCTGGATTACAGATTTAAAAATCAGATTTTTTTAAAAAAACGACTGAATGCTTGGCTTCTCAATTGCTGTTTTGAAAATTTCAGTGATTTTAAAATCAGTGAGTAGGTAAAGTAGATTAGCAAAAGAAGCAACCAGTTTTTTCTTTACAAATTGCTAAGTAACAATATTCAAATAGAATGTTTGGAACAATTCATAACTGAGAAAGTAAGGCGGAACTTGAGGAAATTAGCTCTACTTGATGATGTAATAGCACTTGTATGTTTCAACCTGGTTCAGGGCTGAAAAATTATGAGGTGGGTAGGCGTAATGTCATCCTCCAGTTGTGCCATGACCCCAGCGCAAGTTTGGCCCCTGCGTATGCCTGGTATTTAAAAGAAAAAAGCAACCACACCGGAGTTCCATTGATGTCTGGTTTGGCCCTTGGTTTCTTACCACAGTTTAACAACATTCCTTCAGGCATATTTAGTTGTTCTTAACTTGCTGTACCTGTAAGTTTTCTCCAGTGGGGCAAATAAAAGCTTAGGAAGAGGAGCAATTCTAGATACAGTATAGGAGATAATGCAATCAAAACCCACCCCTAGTGCCTTGCCTCTGATCTAACTTGCCCCTCTTCTCCATGGCTGTTTCCTAGAAAAAATAGAAACACAGGCTATATCTCCTGTGTTTTGTCTATTTTAGCCCTTAGATTTGATATTGAGATGGAGGATGCAGCCTAAATAAATACCCAAAAGACAAGCGGTGGTTCATTTTGCCAACCTGCCGAAGTTACTCATCATTATATCAAATTACAATTCAATTGCTTGTTGATGGGTTCCCCCCCCCCCCCGCCCAGTGGCTAAGACATGCATCTCTCTGATAAATTTTTACAGACTTGCCGTTGCAATTTTGTCTGCTGCTGCCAGAGGCAAGGAATTTAATTAGAGATTCGAGCTTTCATTTACATGCTGTTTAGAGACTTAGATTAGCGGACTGCTTAAAAAGATACACATTTTAAAAATGACCGCAACACAGTTACATATTTTTGTGTTGCTCTATAAGATTTTTTTAAAAGAGAGAGACATAGCGTAACTTGCTTGTGTAATATTGATTTCACTTGTTCACTTGTTGGAGAAATAAATTTTTTTTCATATGCAAATAACAACGAAGATTTACCGTATATACTCGAGTATAAGCCGAGTTTTTTAGCCATGATTTTTGGCTTAAAAAACTCACCTCGGCTTATACTCGGGTCAATACGGTAATTCGCCTGCCGGGCCCTCTCCCAGCGCGCTCCCGCCGGCCAGCTGATGGGCGGGCTGTCCCGCCTTCTACCCCCCTCCCCACCCTATCGCTCCTTCTGCGCTGTGGCGGCGGCGGTTTCTTCCCACAACACCCACCCCACCCGATTGCGCCTTTTGCGCGATCATTGCACCTTTTGCGCAGCGGCGGCGGTTTCTCCCCCCCGCCTCCCCCCACCCACCACCTCACCCGGGCCGGTCCTCCCGCTTGCCAGCTGACCCTGCGGGGCCTCCTGCGCGCAGGGAGGGGGCCGCCGCCGCCACCGCCTGCCTGCGCGCCTGGAGCCCGGTCAGGTAAGCCTGCGGGGGGGGGTGCATTTCCCCCTCGGCTTATACGTGGGTGCCTAATTTTTCCCCATTTTTGGGGTGAAATTAGGCACCTTGGCTTATACTCGGGTCGGCTTATACCCGAGTATATACGGTATTTATTTACAGGTTGATTTTAAAGAACAGATCAGCAGCATAGGTCTCCAGACAGTCAAAGGATAAACCTGGCTGAGACATATGCATTTAAGCTAGTTATGGCTTCAGAGTATGGTGTGGTTTCTATTTAATGCTTGCAGGTAGAAACAGGCTTTCACCGACTAGCCACCAGGTTGGATCCTTTCTAATACACAGGATTCCACCCAGACCAGCCTGCCCTTTCCCAAGACTCACTAAATGGTACAAAGTCTGCACATCTCCAAACAGACCTAAAAACTGGGTGCCTCCCAGTAGTTAAAGGTGCCATTCTTGGTTATGGCAGTTAGTACTGCGAAGGGGTTGAGGTGATTCAGGGCTACGAGGCTTGAGAGGTAGGTGAATGAGAGAGACCTCGGGTTCAGCAGCAGGTTCTGGAGTTAATAAATAATTTTTTTTTAACGGAGTTGGTTGCCTTTTGTGCATTCTGTTTGCATGTTTCTTTTGTTTCATTGTTATCTGTGGTCAACGATTTTTATCGTTTTATCGATTTTATTGTTATCTGTGGTCAACGATTTACACACAACCTCACAAAATTATTAAAATTGTATTAACATGTTGTATACTTGTTAATCTATGAACATTCTTTGCAGTCACCTTGAAGCCTCTGGGGGAAAAAAATCTTTTCCCAGTATTAGAGCCATGAGATGGAGCAGCATGCTTAGCATACTTTCAGAATTCAGGGAAATAGAGTTTCCCATTGATTTTCATGCTGGATGATAATCCCTCTCTCACACTGTTACACTTGGAAACAAATTGGATATATATCAGACCTGATGTTTTTGGAAGTGGGTGTCAGATATTTACAAATGTCATTTGTAAGGAACATGTACAAAAAAGGAAGCACATCAGTCTGCAGAGTTTTTATATGACTAGCTTGCCAAAGTGAAGCATTAAAAGATTCATGATTTTGCCACTCAGCTTCGTTGGTATTACCTGTTACTAAACTTTGAGGCTTCTATTTCAACTAAGAAGATGAAAGTGAAGAATTTAGGAACTTTAACACCTGGTGAAACTGAGCAACACTAACCTGTGTTTGAAAGCAATGCAAACCTTGTGTTACACTTTATCATGAAGCTTGCTGACTGGTTGATGCTCTCCGTCCTTTACTAATGTGACAACACTTGTTAAACAGGGACATGAGAGACAATTGAACGTAGCTGCAGGGGATATGGGCATTTGCAGGCTTCATTGCAGTGCCACTAAACAGAGTGAAAACTGACCGACCTGTATTTTAGGGGTTATAGCAGCAGCTATAATTGGGTTGCCAGGTCCCTCTTTGCCACCGGCGGGAGGTTTTTGGGGTGGAGCCTGAGGAGGGGAGGGTTTGGGGAGGGACTTCAATGCAATAGAGTCCAATTGCCAAAGCGGCCATTTTCTCCAGGTGAACTCTATCGGCTGGAGATCAGTTGTAATAGCAGGAGATCTCCAGCTACTACCTGGAGGTTGTAATAACAAACAGTAGTCGGCTCTGCAAACAATGGTACAAGTGTAATGAAGTATCAAACAGATAGAATGACAATGTAACAAGAACAAAATGAATGATAATTACAATAGTGTACACGTTGACAAATGACAACAAGGACAAGCAACAATATCTACAGAACAAGCAAAAATGGTGCAAGCAAGCAGACGCAACGGCAAACAGTCTCAGTCTTTACATTACTGTTTACACCTCTACATGTACAAAAGTCAAATCAGGACTTGGCACTCTTGTTTCTGGTCAATGCTATGTATAGAGTATCCCTCATACAAACACGTTGCTTCTAACTGACTGCTATTTGTATTTCTTATAACAAAAACTGTTGGTTCATTCTCATTTTTATGATGCACAGGAAATAGCCCGTCACCTCCGCCCCGACACAATCCGTGCTACCTATGGCAAAAACAAGATCCAGAATGCTGTCCACTGCACAGATCTTCCAGAAGATGGACTTTTGGAGGTAAGGCTGCATGATGCATCTTTAGGCTATCGTGAGTGTTTTTTTAAATAGTTTTAATGTTTAGAGTTGTGTGTGTTTTAATAGTTGGTGGGACATTTCTAAGCAAAATCAGAATTTAAGGCTTGGTTTCCAACTTAGGTGAGCATCACAGAACTCATGGAAGAGAAGTTCCCAGCCTCCCTCTTCCTGCTGCACTGCAATCTGCCATGACACCCTCTCGCCCCCTTTTGTTTCCAGGGGTTAGTAGCGTCCCAGGCACATCACTGGGGGGCAGAGTAGGTGTCCGCAACAAGAAGGCAGGATTACCAAATCCCCCACTCCAAGACAGAAATGCCTTTTGTAAGTTGAAAAGGAGTTTACAGTCTAAACCCACTTCTGGTGATACATGATTTTTTTTTAAGTGACTCAGACAGGATAGGGAATTCTTGTGCATTTGACTGATGTAATTTTTGCTGCAACCTAACCGAACAAGAGATGACTGAAGTAAGTGGAAAAGAATTCTGAATCCTAGCAATTACTAGAAGTATTCTTTCGCAAAGTTCTTTTATTTCCGAGGTTTTATTTCCAAGCTGTTTTAGAGCTTCAAAGTAAATTAGTACTTGGTAGTCCCAATTCAAAGAAGTGCTATGTGTGGTTGGCCACTCCCCCGCCTGCCCAGCAAATGAGCACGCACGATGGTTTGTTCCAAGAAAAAAGCATGATTGTTTTAATGTAGGTTGAGTGACTGCATGCCAGATTGCAAACATCCTGAGCCTTTTCCTCTGTGTTCCTTTCAATAATGTAGGCATGAAGAGTCATTGCCTTTCCGTGATTCTTTCATCTGTCGACGTAGCTTTAATGCCGGCTGAGCTCTTTATGTATCAGTTACTTCTCATATGGCAATTAGACCTTCCTCAGCACTGGCAATGGATGTCTTATCAGTGTCACATGAATAATGTAATGAAATACAGAATGCTATCTTCGGTTTCTCTGGCGTAAACAAAAAATTATGCACAATCCCGCTGCTAGAATGCGAACCTGGTACTCTCCATCTTTGTGCCCTTTAGACAATATAGTGAAATTCACTGGCAAGTATGTTATTAATATGAACAGTTGCTTCTATCTAAGTAACTTTGGGTTGGATCCACAGGAGTCCTTTGGTTCAGGCAGGACTCCTTCCATGAATGGGGAGATGCCTGTTGTGAACCAAAGATTCGTGCACGAGCAGATCTTTAGATCCAGCCCTTTGTTATGGATATTGGGTTCAGTGTTGAAATTCAGTTCCTACTTTTACCCAACCAAAATTAGCTTGCTGTTTGTCTCAAGGGCACCACAGTGCGCTGAAATAGGCAATCACAAACTCCCACTTCCCTTGTGGAACTTTGTACTGGGAGGCATACAGAGTTTTTTCTTGCTTATACTCTTACCACATACTTTAGTCCACTTCCTTGACACCCCCTCCCCTGCAGTGTTCAAATTTTGATAGTTAACCACCATCACAGTTGATCACTTGGCCTTTAAGGAAGCCTTGTTAATTATCTTATAGAAAGAGCCAAAGAACTTCAGTATTATGTGTGGACCAAACCTAGTATTCATTAGTCACAGGTAGGCCAGGTATATCATGAAAAATCCTGAACTCAGATTTATAACGAGGAATGCCATTAATTTTGCAGTGGACAAGCATAGTAGGTGCACACAGTGAGTTTGACAGCTGCCGACATTGATGAGCCAGGCCTCAAGTCTCCTCACATCAGTTGGTCTTGAGCAGCTGTTGAACAGCTTTGTGGCTATACAGTAGCTGTAGTGGTTCAGTTGCATTTCACTTCCTTTTGCCTTGCAAGCTGCTTTTGCATCTGTGCCGTAGGTGAAACCAGTTTCCCCCCAGGATCATGGATGGTCAGGTCCAGTAATTAAACCATGTGTAGAGTAAGTACTGTGACCTCCATAAGGCTGTGGATTAGCATGCATGAAATAAGCCTATGTTACTGTTGAGGTTAAACAAACACCAATGCGCCAAGATTTTTTAAAACTACAATACTGATTTATAGTCATGGGCTAATCAATTAGTTTCTTCACTGTTTATATGATTGGCTGCTGAGCAGTGATAACACATCTGTATGGGAAGGGAAAAGCTGTGTCTGTGCTGTGCGGTAATGCACATACATAAAATACTGTTGATTGCACTGTATTAATACTTGAAAAGTAACCTGTTGAACAGGGTCAAGCTGTTTTGCAAACAGCCAAGCTGCGTGAAGAAGAACTGGCTCCCTATTTACAACCAGAAAGCAGCACACGAGGCAGACTAGTGGGTGTTTGAGCATCCCTACCTATAACTAGAAGGTTAAAACTGACTTAATAAAAATTAACAGCATCGAAAAGTAGAAATCATAAAACTTCAGGGGAAATTTAAAATGGTACTGGTGTCAGTTTGCACCCATGGCATTCTAGGAGAAAGAAGTAAAAATGGAGTCATCCCAGTTGAAATACAAAACCTGGAAGACAGTTCCAATATCTCTCTAATACCAGGATGCCAGTGTACTAGGGTCGCAACCTGACTTCAGCACCCATTTAAATCTGCATACCTGCTCAGGTTTTTGCAGAGGATTCTCCCCTCCCTTTCTTATTTTTGTAATATCCAACCTGATGAAGAATTCTAGAGAATTCAAAAGCTTGTGCACTGTTTTGTCTCATCTTGGTTGGTCCTAATCAAAGGTGTTGTGTGGCTTTTGCTTTTGAAGGCAGGAAAAGGGGGCCTAGCCTAGCCTAACTTTTCCTCATGACATGCATGTTTCCTGTGTTTGAGGTTTTGGGCACACTAGCTTTTGAATGTATAATGCACAATCTGCATTCTGAAGTACAGACCAGCAGATTTCTAGCACATGATTTTTCTTCTCTTTTGTTAAAATTAAGCTCTTATTTTTTGAATCAAAGGAAGAAGGTGCCTTAATTTTTTAAGCAGTTCACTGTCAATCACTCATTGTAGTTTGACCCTGAACTTTTGGCTTGTTTCTGAAAATGATTTCACCGAGCACTATGCAGTTAATAAATAACTTTCATATGACTCACTTGAGCCAGGAATGAGAGGAAGTAATTTAAAATGCCACTGGCCACAGAATGAATAAGCCCATTTTCATTCATAAAATTTGAAGTATAGGGTGGTTTCTGTTGCTTTAGGAAAGAGTAAAAGATATTATGCCTATTGGGAAGTCCTTTTCATAATGCTGAATCAAAGGCTGTAGCTATATATCAGTGTCAGTTTGTGTGATAACAGCAAATGTAGTTACTTCTGGTGTTTATATTTTCTAAAGGGAATAGCCATTTTGTATGTGTGTGTGTTTTGCCCCAGCACCAGGTAACTTAATTAAATCTGCAATATCTCCTACATTCTTGTTCAAGACTTCTGAGAGGTGCAGGCTTGGAATTTCTTTCCTATCATGTATTGAAACATCTTCTCTCTTTTTTTATTTTTTGTAGTCAATATCTAGCTTGGCAAAGAGTTCTGTGGAACTCAGAAACTCTCTATTTTGTGATTGCATTGTTTCTTTTAAAAAGTTTCTTGTTAAAAGCCTGATTATTTAAAAAGGCATTGAGTTCAAAAGTTGATGGCTTGTTCATAGCAGCCATGGTAAAACGGTAATTTTGTGGTTTTTCACTATGAAAGATCTTTTTGCGACTTAAAATCAGTCTGGGCAAATACAATTTCTGCTTTCATATCCTGTCTCCTACCACAGAAGGAAACAAATTGTATTGTGACAGCTCTGCCGCTGGTTTAACAGCATTCCTTTACATTATAAGCACACTGAGTCAGCTGTGGTTTTCTTGATATGCCTGACACCCCGCCAATATAGTGGGGCATTGGTTTATGACAGTCGTCCCTTATTAAACTCAATAAATAGTTTTAACAAACCCAGAGTCCTGTAAAATCTACTTGGATAGATTTCAGTTCAGTTCTCTTTACAGCAGGGGTCTCCAAAGTGGTGCCCGCCGACACATTTCCTGTCGCCCACCAAGTATTTTTAACAAGTGGGTGGGGCTAGGTGGAGATTTCCCCCAGCAGGGCTTCTGATTGGCTCTGCAGATTAAACGGCATCTTGTTAAATAGAGCTCCTGCCTGAAATGGTGAAGAGTTACTATTAGACTTGTATATAACCTTGATCACTGACATTTTGTGGCTGGCTCTGCCTCCTGCGGCACCCATTTTTGTGATTGTGACCCTTTGTCAGAATTGCAGAGGTGCCCACAGGCTCAAAAAGGTTGGAAACCCTTGCTTTAGAGAGTCAGCAGACCATGTGCCCCCACTCTACCAAATAAAAACAGTGTGATTGGACTTGAAATTCCTCATGTCTCATACACGTGCAATGCGATTCATTGAAAACCCATGACTGTGAACCAAGTAGTTGTGGCAGGTAAGAGAGGCTGGATTTTATGCTCTGAAAGGAGAAAACTGATAAATGGGAAAGCACTTAAAGTGATTTTTATAAGGAAAAAACCCTCCACAGTAGGATTTAAGTCATCTGGCACAGTCTCATCAGCTGAGTGATACCCATTGGGTGTGCGCAGCATGGAGTTTTCCCCTTCCACCTGCTTCAACAGCTGCTCCATGACAGATAGAGTCTTGTTCAAGCCTTTGGCAGCATATTTTTCACTAGGAGAAATGTTTCCAGTATACCAACAACCATCAGTAGTTGTTGTACTGGGTGTGTATACTGTGAATGTGTATAGAATGAAGAGAGGTTTGCCGTCCTGGAGTAAGCTAGCATTTCAAACCTGTTTCTTTGTCAGCACAGCTGTTGTGACACAAGAATAGATTGTTGTGGCAAAGCAAACATGGATCATTCATGGCTGTGGTGGTGGGGAGAAAGCCACGTGCGTTCTTGAATATTTCCCCTCTGGGGCAAAAGCTGTGCAGCAGATGGGATTGCATAACCTCAGAGGTTAGACCGAGTTTCCAGTGCCCTTGACCCAGCAGTACTGGGTGAAAATGGACTACCACGGTGGTGGCAGTTTACCTCAGTGGAACTACAGCCACTTGGTAAGCTGCTTGGCTGAAACATCTTTGGTTAATGGAGAGGACAATTTTACCACACATCTTCACTTGATCAGAAATCTGGAGAAGCAGGAAAGTGCTAATGTTCATATCACAGGGGTACACACAACAGGCTTAGCCAAGAGATAGATCATGGTAAAAATATCCTCTTGGTAAGTGGTTGTCTATAAATGCCTGTTAAAGCTCTTGGGAGAAATTTCCCTTTTACGTGAGGAGACAAGAAAGATGGTGATAGTTCATAAGTTGCCTTGAACGTTTTCGTAGGAATGCGACTCCACAAACGTATGAATAAAAATAAATGACTCCCGTTCCCTGAGTGTAGTTAGAATTTAGCATTAAACATGTTTAGGCAGAGTTAAAGTATGAACAGGAAAGGTCACACAGGGGTTGATGTCCCTCTGCTCATAACCTTCAGTCTGTCATGGCTGCAGCTTTGGCAGCATTAAAGGATTGTGCTGGGGTTGGTTGGGTCAAAATGTTTCTGGAAGATTGCTTATTACTAAAGCTTATCCTGTTCAAGTTACGTCTTTAAAAAAATGATTGGCAGCCTCAGAATAGAACATCACTCATGGAATTCTCTGTTCAGATTAGTTCTTCCAGCATGCCAGTGTCATCTTCACATTTGACTCTTTGGGACTGTAGTTGCATCCTTCTTTACAAATAGGGATGTATTTTCAGTGTTCCTCTGGTAAGAGGTGAGTAAGCCCAGTCCAGTAACTCTGTGGGACTTCCTTACATGCAGCCATGCTTAGGTGTAGGCTGCCTGACATTTCAGTATCCTAAGCAAAATATTAGCCGAGATTCAAGTAAGACATAAAATCTTGTCTTCATCCCTTTTTATCTCTGATTAGCCTACTTTTATGTGTGTTTTTTGCAAGCATGCAAAGGCTAATTTACATTTCCAGACATAGCATGTATTACTGAATGTGTTGGGGTAGTTGTGATATGCTTACAACAAAGTAAATGCACTGCGCATTACAGGATTCACTTCACATGCATACTACATCTGTAATATGTACGTGCTAGAATGGTAATCTGTAAAGGTATCCTCAGTTTCCTTTCAATGGGAGAGCTCTGGAACCTTATGGCATGTTTGTCTCTTTTGCTTTATTTACAAACATAAAAGCAGCACAGTGAAGGTGAGATACAATCCAAAAAAATGGCATCCTCTTCCTCGAGAGTGAGTAACTTATAGAACACTTCCTCCACCCCAGGGCTGCATCCCATTTTGCCATTGAATTCTCCAGCCTTATTTGATCCTCTCCACATTCAAACCGCAAAAACTCCTGGAGAGAAAATGCTGTTTCCTGCTTTTTTTGTGTGTCTCAGTTTTGCACTGTAAGAAGGATAAAAGCACAACGTATCAGTAAACCAATGATAGAGCACAAAACTGATGTGGAGCAGAGAAGAAGGAATGGCATTTTCTCGCTCAGAGGGAGAAGGGCATCTTCATTATGGATGTTTCCTTTTCCTCTTATCTCGGGAGGCAGGAACCAAATATTTAAATTTTTCTGACCTCTGAGGGTAAACGCCCCCTTGTGATCAGTTCTATTTCCTGCCTTGAACGGGAGAGCAGCCTTCTAGCAGCTCTCTGCTACAGAAATAATAGAGAAACCTTAACCTTACTTATTAGACCTAAAAATATTCTTATTTTAACAAACCTAAACTTAACCTAACTAATCTACTACTCAATTCTATTTACTGTCTTAATTTTCTGCCTATTCTCCTCAGAAGGGTCTTTTCCCGCCAAAAATAAATAAATAAATAAATAAATAAAATGGCGGATCGGCATCAGGACAGCTATATAGCGCCTGCCAATTTAGACCCTAGCCTGCTAGTGGCCTTACCACTACAATTAGATGAACCCTCGGACAGTCACTCTGGTGACCTGAGGACCAAAACTCAAAAGGGAAAGGCAAAAGCGGCAAGAACGGCGCAGGCAAGTACAAACGGCTTGGCTCGACCGCTAACAAGCGCGCCAAATGCCTGCTGCAAAACGCACGCTGCTCTGCCGCGCCTGAAAGACGCGACTGCCAGATCGCAACAGAAAGCGGCCGGGAGAAAACAGCGGCGGTAGCCGCTCCTCCCACACAGCATGAACGGGGGAAATGAAGGAGACTGGCAACTCGCCTTTTTGCCTCGCCCGCCGTGCTCCGTCCTTAGGCGGCTCGCCTATTGTTATTCAAGGACGGGAAGCAGCGGGAAGCAGCCAGGAGAACACAGCGGCTATAGCCACTTCTCCCACACTGCACAAACGGGGAAAATGAAGGAGGCTGGCGGCTCGCCTTTTTGCCTCGCAATGCTCCGTCCTCAGGCGGCTCGCCTATTATTATTCAAGGACGGGAAGCATCAACGGAGACATCGACTGCCGGTAAGGTGACTTCGCCCCCCCCCCCATAGATGCAGCCTGTTTTACTCCTGTAAGAGCAGAGCTCTCCGCCCTGATTAAAAACGCCTTCTCAGATGGCTTAAGGGCAGTACAACCTCCTTATCCTGCCCCATCCATACAGGGATCGTAGGGATCACACCCTCCAGCACCACAAACAGTAATCTGATTGCTAAAAGGGCAGAATATCAGCCAAAGCAGGGGAACGGCTGTGGCTCAGTGGCAGAGCGTCGGATTGGCATGCAGAGGGCCAATTCTGGTAGTAGGTGATGTGGAAGACCTCTGCCTGAGATCCTGGTGAGCCGATCACCAGTCCAAGTAGTACCAAGAGTGCTGGCCAGCCTAAGCAGCGCTGAAAGCTAATTCACGGTCACAAAATTGCCAATTGGTACCCAGACTGTCTATAGTATTTAACACAGAAGATTTCCTTCTGCATTGGCATAAAAACCTAGCTACTCTTGATCTCTCAGAGGACTCAGAGTGGGAGAAAAGACTCCAGATAGGTTTGTGCCAGCGCTTGATTATTTCTAACTCTGTTGAAAGGAGAGCGGGAGAAACCAATGGCACCCATACAATGCTCCACAGCCTCTAGGAAGCCTTTATATTTGGTTTATCGGTGCTTCTAAAATTCTAAAAGTGCCTTCAGTAGAATCACCTGTCACTGCCTTCACTCCTTCAACCTTGTTACATGGCCTTGCCATGATTAGGGACCCTACAGATAGGAAGGCAGAGTTAGCAGGCATAAATGCTCAGAGGTCTTGGCACTCACTATCAAGCGCTTCTATCACATCTGCCCTAGTATACAGAGCGGCAATAATTTGGACTAGGAAGTTATATCAACTTTTTCCACAGGAAGAAAGAAACGCCTTTACAGGAATACCCATGTTTTTTGAGAGTGGTATTCTTTCTAACTGATTCGAACTTCGATACCATGCCATATGCAGCTAGGACACTAGCCGCAGCATCAGATGCCAGAAGGGCATCCATGTTTTTTTTTTTGAGAGTGGTATCCTTCCAGCTGATTCTACCTTAGATACCATGTCATCCATGTTTTCGAGAGTGGTATTCTTTCTAGCTGATTCCTCCTTAGATAACATGTCATATGCAGCTAGAACACTAGCCACAGCCTCAGCTGCCAGAAAGGCTCTCTGGGTACGCCCCTGGCAAGCGGAGTATATAGATCAAAATTGGTTATTATGGGCTTCCTGTATCAGGGAAAGACCTTGCTTGGAGACAATTTGGTCCCCATATCAGTGGAGACCAAAGACAAGTTTCTAAGCAAGGAATCCAAGGGATCACTCCCTCTATGTCCTTTCGTGCATACCACATACTTCAAAGATACAGACCTGATCAACCTAGAAACCACCGGAACCAGAATTGCAGCTCCTTTAGTAAAGGAGGACGATTCAATAAATCTCCAAAAATCCTCCACCTTCCAGGGCAATAAAGGGGATAAACCCGACCGCCCAACCAAACAGTGACGCCAGCCACCAGTCAGTGGAAGGCAGGCTCAGCCTATTACACCGTCAGTGGTCACCTCCCAACCAGGCCTCTAGGTCACAAACATTATCTCACAAGGCTATCAGATAGAGTTTTTCTTACACTCCTTCACATCGACTAGTAATATCTCCAACATTCCCCCCCCCAAAAAAAAGAACTTCAGAGGCCTCTTAGACATCAAGGCGATGGAGCCAGTGTCACCATTAGAGCATACATTGGGAGTCTATTCAGTATTCTTTACTGTTCCCAACAAAGGCGGCGGATGGAAAGCCATCCTAGACCTCAAGTTTCTGAACAGATTATCCCATTAAAGCGCTTCAGGATGGAGACACTAAAGTCAGTCACACAGGTCCTCAGGGAAAAGCATTTTCTTACATTCTAATACACCCGGCACATTGTTGTTTCCTTCGGTTCCCGTACAAGGGACACCTCTTCCAATTCAGGGCCTTACGATTCGGGTTATCATCGCCCCTCCTCGAGTATTCACCAAAGTTCTGGACACACCAGTCACATCTCTGCGCAAGGAGGGCGTGAGAATGCACCCTTCTCAGACGACATTCTGATTTGCGCAAGCTCAAACTAGCAGAGCATAGATCATTCAGAGAGAGTTCTGAAGAGGTTAACAGAACACGGGTCATAATCAACTTCAGAAAGACCCACTTAGTTCCATCCCAACGATTGAGAGAGATGGGGGATGGTCATAGACACACTGACAAACTCCTTATACCTTCCAGTGGACAAAAATCCACAACATTTCATCTCTAGCAAAGAAAGTGATTAATTCCCGGTCGCCTTCTCTAATGTCCCTGACCAAACTGAAGGGTCACATGTCTGCATGCATTCCCGCAGTTCAAGGGGCACGCTTACGAGCAAGACCTCTTCAATGGTTCTTAAGGCCGTACCAAAGAGACATACCAAGGAAGAAGTGACAGAAATCTCATCCTGACCGAGGAAGTCAGATCAAGACTAGTATGATGGTTTGTCTCAGAATTTGACGAAAGGAAGTTGGTATCTCCGTCCAACACCAATTCAAATCTTCACGGACGCGTGTCTATCAGGTTGGGAAGCCACACTCAAGGGACAATGGCTCAAGCAACATGGACCATCAAGAACAGAATCTTCACATCAGTGCCCTAGAAATCAGGACGATCCTCAGAAGCGACTACATTTTTCCTTGGGCCGAGTCCAACCTCTCATCAAAATCAGCAGAACATATTCAGGGCACAGTCAACATACAAGCAGACTGGCTCAGCAGACAGGACATCAGCGAGGCAGAATGGTCTCTACATCCAGAGGTCTTTCAACTTAATACTCAGAGATTCGGCACGCCACAGATTCATCTGTTTGCATCCAGCATCATCCACCAGCTGCCAAGGTACTATTCCATGTACCGTCAACAGGGGGCGGAACAAATGGACCTCTTAATGTCACCAGGGCCACACGACCTACTGTACGGGTTTCCCCCCTCCCTCCAAGGGTATTGAGAAAGGTACGACTTCAAAAAGCATCAGTCAGATTCATAGCTCCATATTGGCTGCGACGACCGTGGTTCCCATCTATAATTCAGATGTCCATACAGAACCATTGGAGACTTCCAGACAGACAAGATCTCCCTCTACAAGACCCAATATGCCATCCCAATCCAGGGTGGTACAAACTGACCGCATGGGCACTGAAAGGAGATGACTTATAGCCCTAAGTTATAGCCCGGTGGCCGTCACTACCATATTGACAACAAGGAAGCCATCAGGAGGGACAGAGCTTGGGGCTAGCTACCTGCACTCTACAAAGGCAACTGGCATCTATAGCTACCATAGTACCCAAGGTATCTGGATACCGTTTAACCAAACACCATCACATAAAAGCCTTTTTAAGGGGCGTCAGTTATTTAGCTCCTCCTGTTAGACACAGGTTCACAACTAGAGCCTGCACACAGCTTTGACAGCACTCACACAACTACCATTCGAACCAATCACTGAGATAGGACAAAATGTAGCTGCAAGTTTCACAGGGAGCAGGACATAGTGCTTACATCTTCTGCACTAACCCCAAGAATCCTAAGGAGAAGGCCTGGCACTAGCTAGACCTAAGAAGGGCACTACCTGTTTACATTTATCTTACTAAAATTATTAGGAACTCTGACTCCTTATTCGTTCATATCTCACCACCTGACAAGGGCAAGCATATGTCCAAGGCATCCATTAGTAGGACCATCACCTTATACATAACACAGGCTTATAGAATAAGTAACCTACCTGCTCCTGCGGGCGTTACTGCCCACTTGGGAAGAAGTGCGGCTACTTCAGCAGCCTTCGACTGCCGTGCTTTATGGAAGAGATATGTAAGGCCGCAACTTGGTCCTCGGTGTCCACATTTGTGAGACACTACAAATTAGATCTATACTTGTCAGCAGATGCCGCCTTAGGCAGACGAGTACTGCAAAGTATACTTCAGGACGTCTAACCCTCCCAAGGGCGGGGGACAGCTCTTGTATGTCCCATAATGAAGATGCCCTTCTCCCTCTGAGCGAGAAAGAGCCTTGGCTACTTACCGTGAAGGCTTCTTCTGCTCAGAGGGACGAAGGGCATCTTGCCCGCCCAGACGTCAGTAAAATATAAATAAAACAAATAAAATAAAATTACAGGTAATCATGGTTACATCTAACTTCCAGTTGACATTCAATTCAAGTTAAATGCTGTTTGTTGGTTCATGACTTATAGTTATCCTAAAGGTTCATCGTTAATGTTTATTAGGAACTTATTTCTTGTATAGAATTATAACTAACATGTTTCTTCAGTCTATCTTAAATATATAAGGCTCGGAAAGTCTTTAACTGATCACAAGGGGCGTTTACCCTCAGAGGTCAGAAAAATTTAAATATTTGGTTCCTGCCTCCCGAGATAAGAGGAAAAGGAAACACCCATAATGAAGATGCCCTTCGTCCCTCTGAGCAGAAGAAGCCTTCACGGTAAGTAGCCAAGGCTCTTTTGCTAGACAGATCCTTTCCCATACTGCTGGTTTTCAAAATGAACGAACATATGAAACTTTGACGTGATTTACAGTGCCACCGCAAGCAGAGTCGCACCCTTCTAGGTCCATTGAAGTAAGTGGATTTAGAAGGGTGTAACTCTTCTTAGGATTGCAACGTTAAACACGCTGATCTGGCTAGGTTAATTTCCGTTTGTCTTGCAGGCTGCTTGCGGAAGCTGCAGTGGGCAGGGTTCAGCATCCACCCACTGCAGTCCCCATACTGCTGCCTGCTGATGCCACCCACCACTTCCCCTTGTTGCATCAGTGGAAAAGTGCCAAGCTGGAGAGAATCTTGCTGGGTCCTCTGGAGTCCAGCAACCCCCCTTCGCCCCAACTGCTGAGATGTGGCTTGCAGCTGATCCATCACTCAGCTTATTAAGGAAAAGAAACCCCTCTCCAGATTGTCTGCAGGCAGAGCTTTCACACAGGCCCTGCTTGCAGCCATAGCACCATTTTCTCTGAAGTCAGAGCAAGGAGGTTTTCCTTATCTCCATCTTCAAAGGGAAAGCACCAGGAGCTCCAAGAGTTGTATTTGGAAAGAGCACAGCTTTGCATGTAAGCTCCTCAATAAAGTCCCTCCTGGGGAAAAATCCTCATGTGGAGACAGCCCGGGGAATTCACATCTGCATACAAAGGAGCTGTCAGTCAGTACTTCTATGTTTGCACGGGTCCTCTGCCCTCCCTAACAACACAATGGCAGGTTTTCAGTCCTTCAGGAGACTGGGAGTTTTTTATTGTATTCGAAGCATATTTCACAGCTATCCTTTGTTTAGAGGCATCTTCTCCAAAGTGATACTGCCTATCTTGCCTGCAGAGGCAGCTCAGCAGAGCACATCATGCTATTTCCCAAATGGATCACGGTTGTTTGAAATGTATAAAGGCACCCAGCCAAACCAGTGCAGGAGTTTGGACCCTAGAAACTGAGGGTGTGCCCCACATCAGGTCAGTTTCACGTGATCAGCTGCTGGAAATAGAAGAAGGAACTGGTGCTTTTCTGTACCTCATCTGGCATTTGGTCCCTGATTAGTGTTCCATATATGGGCAGTGCACGGAATCTAGAGAAAGAAACTGAAATGAAAGTAGTGGTTTCAGCATTGCTGGCAAACCATATGTAATGTTCCATGTTATAAAAATGGGAAAGACAGCAGATTGGAAATGTGTTTTTTTTGTGCATGAGTGGGGGAGAGAGAGAGAAAAGAGCACTTCATTTTGTTGACTGTTCTCATCAGCAGTGGTATAGTCAGTAATTTGTTTGGTTTACTTGAATTCTATTCTAAATGAATGCACCAGCCCTGCCATAGGGTTAAAACAATACTGGGTCCATTTTAGTTTAGCTAAGATCTAGGCATGCTGAGTGATGAACATAGTTGATGAGTTCTTGTAGGTTATCCGGGCTGTGTAACCGTGGTCTTGGTATTTTCTTTCCTGACATTTCGCCAGCAGCTGTGGCAGGCATCTTCAGAGGAGTAACACTGAAGGACAGTGTCTCCTCAGTGTTACTCCTCTGAAGATGCCTGCCACAGCTGCTGGCGAAACGTCAGGAAAGAAAATACCAAGACCACGGTTACACAGCCCGGATAACCTACAAGAACCAATGAACTCTGACCGTGAAAGCCTTCGACAATATAGTTGATGAGGTTTTATTTTCTGAGTACTGAACATGCCTTTTTTTTTTAAGAGCACGTCACAGAGAAACATATTCCCCCACAGAGAATTCTTGTCCTTGTTTTGGTTTTTGCATTCGACTTTTAAAAATGGGTTGAGAATAAAAGCACGCTTGGATGTGTTCAGCAGAGGAAGCAATGACAAGCCTGTACAATTCGACGATAATTATTGTAACTTTGCCGATCGCATTCCCATCTCCTGAAACTTGAGAAGCATAGAGTCAGGTTGAAATGCGGCATTTTCTTGAATCGAGTTAGTGGCAGCAATTAAGAAGAACTGAGCAGGCTTTTGGTGGATGCCTGCCATTCATCAGGCTAAAAGAAAAGATTCTACATATCTAAGTGGGGGCAGAGGAGAAAAGAAACACTGAGTATTGTGAAGATGGCTATGCTCTGCAAGATTTTGAGTCCCTTAGCATTTGAAATGTCACAGCCAGATACACAGGAAATAATTTTGAAGAATGTAAGTGATGCAGTTAAAATCAGTGGTTAGGGCTGAGGAAGTCTTTACCTTTTGGGGGTTTCTTTGTATATTTAAATATATTTTATTTGTGTATTCAAATATTTTATTTGTTTGCTTTCTGTATAGCCCACTTTTCTTGCCGAGGCTCAGGATGGATCACATTATATAAAACAATATAATCAGATAGCATAAGACATCCAATAAATGATGCATTGGTACTAGGATTTTTATTTTTATTTTTTTGCTGTCAAGTCGCAACTGACTTGTGGTGACCCTGTAGGGTTTTCAAGGCAAGAGACGTTCAGAGGTGGTTTGCCATTACCTGCCTCTGTTATAGTGACCTTGGAATTCCTTGGTGGTCTCCCATCCAAGTACTAACAAGGGCCAACATTTCTTAGCTTCCGAGATCTGATGAGATCTGGCTATCCAGGATTACAAAGTTAAAAAGAATCATGCAAAAGGAAAAGGTATCAGACATTGTATATAATAAATGATGCCAAAAACAGAGCATAGAAAGCAATGCACTAAGATAAACATACACTAAACATTGGGACAGACTACAATCTTTTTCCTTTAATAAAGAAGTGCCCTCCTAAACCATTTAATGAAGTGTCCTCCTGAACCATTTCATTATACTGCAGCCCTATTCCCTTTATAAAAATGCCCTCCTGAACAATTCTGTGTCACACGATGATAGACAGGGTTGCCAGTTCCAGGTTGGGAAATACGTGGAGATTTTTGGGGTGGAGCCTGAGGAGGATGGGGTTTGGGGAGGGGAGGGACTTCAATGCCATAGAGTCCAATTGCCAAAGCGGCCATTTTCTCCAGGTGAACTGATCTCTATTGGCTGGAGATCTGTTGTAATAGTGGGAGATCTCCAGCTGGTACCTGGAGGTGGGCAACCCTAGCGATAGAAGCTTGGGTGTCTTCCTGGCCTCCTCAGGCAGGCCACTCCACAAGGTGGGAGCCACAACGTAGAATGCATGGATGTGCAGGCAGCTGCCAATTTTACCCCATTGCCTGGTGGCACCTGCAAAAGGCTTGCTGAGATGAGTGAAACTGTCACAGCAGAGCACAGCAGGAGAGGCTGTCCTGCAGATTTGCGGGGCAAGGCCATGAAGGGCTTTGCAGGTGATAACCAAGGCACTGAATTGAACCTGGCAACTGATGCGAAAAAAGGCTCGAGGTGGTTAATAATGAATACATGAACAATAAAACATTGGTCT
Source organism: Euleptes europaea (assembly GCF_029931775.1). Classification (NCBI taxonomy): domain Eukaryota; kingdom Metazoa; phylum Chordata; class Lepidosauria; order Squamata; family Sphaerodactylidae; genus Euleptes; species Euleptes europaea. The sequence goes on from NC_079323.1 coordinate 32,464,265, forward strand.
GAAGGCATATGTTAATACAGTCATCCAAATCATAAAGACTCAGCCCATTATTCATAACATTCTGAGATTAACTCCACTGTAAAATACACTATCAAGGAACATCAGGGAAAAAACACCTTTCCATTACAGATTCAGGTAATATCCAATGATGGTCCAGTGTTCGCCTTTATGTCCTTTTCAATTCAATGTGCTTCTAATTTAATCCCTAGTCAAGGAACATGCAGGTGTCTATCGGAAGGGATTTGTGACTACTCCCTTCCGTCTCTGCCTTGAGGAACTTACAGTCTAATGCCAGCTATGGCTCTGCTGTAAACATTTGCCGTCTTCCTCCATTACCATTGTGGGCCTTTTGGAGATTGCCTTTTCAATGTGTGGCCAGGATCCACAAAATTGTAAAACTAACTCAAGAAGACTTCTCTCTGGCAGCAGCTCCCCCATGCCCCACGGCAAACCGCTTTTGAAATGGAGGGAGGGGCCTCATAAGCAGTTTTTGAGATGGCGGGGAGGCCAGCTGTTCAAACCAAAGTGAAAAATCCCTCTGGGCTGCTATAAAGCCCTTGGGTGGGCATAAGCAGTCCTTTTTGGATCCCAGCCTACGTCATTCACTCCAAGCTCTTGAGATACAGAGTTACGCATTATTAAATACAAATTTCAAATACGTTTGCACTAATGACAGCCGGCGAGGATTTTGTTTTTAGATGCATGTTACCATTTCCAACCTTTGTGTTTTGTTCTTCCGTCAATAGTTTAATAGCGTGCAGTGGGAACTATCGTGAAATCTGAAAGGAAATGTAAAATTACAGAACAGAAATGTATTAAAATATGTGTTAATTTTTTTTTACCGAACTTGGTGATGTGGTTTAATTAATATAATAGTGGGTAAATAAATAACTCAGCAAAGCACAGAACAGCCAGAAGCATGTATTTTCTTTCCCTGGAATTCATTTGTGTCCCGTTCTGAACAAAGGTCTCTGAGGTGGTGTTACCCATTAACTTTGGAACTACTATGCAAGTAGCCTTTGGCAACATGGAATTAACTCTTTAATTTTCTGAGGAGGTTCCGGTTTATGAAAGCTTTCCCTGGGAGAGTTGGTCATCTGATATAGCAGCTGACCCCCTTTGTCACCCGTCTCTTCCTTCAAACCACATTTCCTCTGTCAAAGAGCATTTAAATAATTAATAGAAGTCATTGTTTTGCCCAGTCATGTGCTTTTGCAATGCAGCCTTTCACTGGGGGCCCGGTACCAAGTGGCATAATCTCTTGTCAGATGGCTTTAAATTTGGAGTAAAAAAGGGGGAAATGTATTTTTTCTGTTATGACTTATTTTTATCTAGAAGATCATGGGGGCGGGGGAACATAAAGGGTAGATCTCCATTCCTGCTTTCATAGATACACCAGCAGCCAGAATGGAAAAAATACAAAACATTTAAATATAAAATCATGGATACTGAATATTTGGTAAGTGGCAACATAATCAAAGCTAAGAATTGATACAGCTAAGAGATGGTTGTGCTAAGAAACCTTATTTTTCCACAAGCTGGACACTTTTCTTTGACTATTGGCATTGGAAGCTTCAATTAACCGTTGATTTATGCAATTGTAGCATATTGAGAGAGACTCACACAATTTTAGTTATTTCTGTCTGGTTTCCACGTGAATGGTGAATTTTACATGATTTATTAATATAGTAACTAACCCTATGAAAGAAAAAAAAACATTTGTTCATTATTAAGGTAAATATGTAAGAATGAAAATATAGTGTAAGTGTATATGTAGATTTAGGTTATTGGCTGTAATGAATTGTTTTTGTTAATCTCTCAGCCCCTTTGTCATAGAAGCAATAAAATATTTACAAACTCTTTCATAGATTCAACACTTATGAAGTTTGCCTTATATTGGGTTTTAGATACCATTAAACATAAAAAATGATTAAGAAGTTACTAAATATTATTTAGTACTTGCTATTTTGAAAAGTCAAAAAATTAAAATGAAAGAACGGCTACGAAATTACTTAAAATGAAAGAACGGCAGTTCCTATTACAGTTCCATTGATCTATCATTCATGACAAAACATGTTACATTGGCTGTGGATTTGAGATAAAATCATTTTACAAACCTAATCTCTTCCAAGGGCCTGCAAATCCCACTCCTCCACAAAGGCCCTTTCATGCAGTGTCTTTGTGCAGAATCTAGGAACAATGTAAGAACTTAAGTAGAGCCTGCTGGATCAGACCAGTGGTCCACTGGGTGCCTTGAAAGGCCTGATCAACAGGGCACAGAGGCCAAGGGCCTCCCCTGATGCTGCCTCCTAGCACTGGTTCAGAGGTTTGCTATCTCAGTATACGGAAGCTCCCTTCAGTAACCATGGCTAGTAGCCATTGATGGACCTCTCGTGCAGGAATCTGTCTAACTCCCTGTTAAAGCTGTCTGATGCTTTTGGCCATCACTACCTCTACTGGCAGTGAATTTCATTATTGAGTAAAGAAGTATTTCCTTATGTGTCTGTCCTGAAGTTATTTTCCAACAATTCTAGTATTATAGGAGAGATAGAAAAAGTTCCCTCTATCCACTTTCTCTACGCCATGCAAACTTTATAAATGCCTAAAGGATTTTGGAGTGCTGAATCCATTTCAGCTATCTATCATGACTTCCTTTAGCCATCTTTTTTCTAGACTGAAAAGTCCCAGACCCTTCAGCCTTTCGTCATAGGAAAGGTGCTTCAACGCCGTAATCACCTTGGTTGCCCTCCATTGTACCTTGAACAGCTCTGCAAGATCCTACAAGATACAGCAACCAGAACGGCACACAGTGTTCCAAATGAGGCCATACCATAGCTTTATACAAGGGCATTACAATACTGGCTGTTTTATTTTCAGCCCTCTTGCTAATAATTCCTGGCATGGGGTTTCTCTTTTTTTTTTAACCGTTGCTGCACACTGGATTGACATTTTCATCGATATTTTCCACTGCAACCCCAAGAACTCTTTTCATCTCAGTCTCAATAATTCAGTCTCAGATAAGGTACCTGATCTATGTAGGTACTTTGGAAGTTTCAGCAATGCGTATTGGATCCTTAACAAATGTTGCACTTTTAGAAACATTGTTCTTTTACAGTAACACTACTGTTACTTTTAAATCCCCCCTAAGCGATGTGTATCTTAAGATAAAGAAATAACAAGATAAAAAGTACTTGTGATGGTTCCTTTTCCATTGCTTCCTCCAGGCTATGGGAGTTCCTACCTCCCGGAAATCCAGTTAGATTAGTTTCCTTTATCCTATTAGTGCAACCTAAAGGATATCTATTTCCACATGTCTTTGAAACTATTTGGCCACTTGCGCTTGAATTACTAAGGTCTTCCAAAATGTAGAGGAGCCTCCTTGCTATTTTTAGCTGAGTTATCCTACTTGATTTGTGATTTTTATTACTGGTTTTATATACTGCAACTCATTCCGCATGTTCCAACAAAACAGCCAGCCCTAGGCTATATATTAGTTTTGTATTATTTGCAAGATGAGAACTGAGGTGGAGGGAAAGAACCCATCTACTTGGTGCTGACAACCTCTTTGTAGCATCGGTGAGACCATCTCTCTTCTTCCCAGTTCTCTTCAGCCATTCCTGACTCTGGTCTGGATTCACTGGATTGAGCCTTTGGGGTGGATACTTCGCCTAAAACTTAATTCTCCCTCAAATTCTGAGTTCCCACTGGTGCTTCAGCAGCTCACAGAAATTGTCTGAAGGACAATAACCTAACTCAAAAGACATTACTATTCACAGACCCAATTTCGGGCTATTTCTTCAAGTTCAGTATTCTTTCATTTGGTTCCTTCCCGCCACACTTAAGTTTCTTCCTCCATCTCCTCAGAGGAAGTGCTCCTTTTGCTCCAGTTCAAAGCAAGGAGGCGGGGAGTGCTGGGAAATATAATCTCAAAATTCAGCAGTTGTATTATATATAGAATGCTACATTAGTACTTCAGATCTCAAGGAGGGGGGTTGCATTTTAAAGGTTAGTCGTTATAGTAGGTTTGGAACTTGGAGGGGGGACCACAAAGGAAGACTGAGGCTGCTGTACAGGGGAAGACAATGGCAAACCGCCTCTGCTCATCTAATGCCTTGAAAACCCCATGAGGTGGAACTTCTTGAAGTCGCCATGAGTCAGTTGCAGCTCATTTTACACACATACGTTGTAGATGCAGATAGCGGAAATGGATTCAGCATTCCAAACTCCTTTATCCTGTTGGTTTTCTTGCAGCCGTTCTGCTTTTGGTGTTTTAAGGGGGTAACCATTCAAGGTTAAAGCCTGTCACATAAGACAAATAGATTCATCAACCCAAAATTATTTAGTAGAAACTATTTGCCATTTTTCCCCCTCAAATGCCCAGTCTTTCTGGTAGATTTCTATTCTTTTGTGTCCTACTCCCAAGTGAAAAAAATTGGACTGTGCTCTCATGCTGAAATAGATAACTTGCTGAGGTTTAGTGGTGGTCAAGCCTGAATATCACTTTGTGCGGGGGTGCCCACAGCTGAACCGCCTCATACTGCCTGAGAAGATAGCCCCTCATCGAAATCGTTTGTGATTCACAGTGAGGGTTGTGTTCATGTGTACGTGCCCGCATGCTCATACGCATGCACATTCATTCTCTCACATCGTGAGACAAAAGTACCCTGCAAGATCATTAGTACGGGGTGCTTCCTCATGTACACTTCTGGAAGAGAAGGTCGAGGCTGGGCAAATGGCCTGTGGGATTTGTGGTCAGCTCTTCCTTTCTAGCTACTTGAGGTGAAAGTATTGGCCTGGCCCTGAGTTTTTGCTTCCCAGTTGGTTCGTATTTGTTCTTAGATTAACGACACCTCAGGAATGCAAAGACCTTGGGATAACAACTTGGTAAAAATTATATTGCACTGCAAGCCTGATTCGGTGTGATAAATCGCCAAATGGTTTGCTGGAGATAGCAATCGCTGAATTGCAGGCATATTTTTAGTTGTTGTTACAGAGTGATTGTAGCTGGTCTTGGACTGAAAATGAGTTATGGAGCTTTTTCTCTGATAGCACAGCTCCTGCATGAGTCACAGATGACTGGAAATTTCCCCCCTCCGGTGTGGCTGGCATGAAGTGTGTTGAGGTCCCCTAAGACAGTGCTGCTGTAGTATGCCTTGCTTTGCAGGGCAAATAGGATCATTCTCCGCTGTATTGTTTTTGTCTGCGGATGCGTAAATAATGAGAGCCGACACCAGAGCTGGGATAATAAAAGGGCCAACTTTATTTAATCATTCAATAGGGATCTGCAGCGCACAAAACCAAAACATCCCCAATAACTGACTGCAGTGCGGGCCATTGTGGGGATGCTGAAGAGTCAGGCCTCCTCTTGCTTTATATGCTGTCTTTGCAGAGTGATCCTAATGGTGCTGATTTCTGTTAGGTTGATATGTACTCCCCCGTCATTTTATAGCTTGCTCTTACCTGTGATTGCTTTTCCACAATATGGCTAAGTGCAATTCAACCTTAGTGTGCCTGTATCAAGAATTTTAGCACCACATCTTACAGTATACGCTATTCTAAACTTGGGTAGAATACAAATGGTTTGCTTTTCGTTCTTCTATGGTGTTTTCTGTGCCAATCAGTTTTTTCTGTTTAAAAAGGGAAGGAAAGTCCTTCTCTGTGTGTAAAGTGCCTTCACGTTGCTGCCAACTTATGGCAACTCTGTAGGGTTTTCAAGGCAACAGATTGCCATTGCGTGCCTCTGTGTAGCATCCCTGGACTGCCTTGGTGGTCTCCCATCTAAATACTAACCAGGGACAATCCTGACTATTCCTTCCCATATATATTTTTTCTCTCTCCTTTTTTTCTTCTTCTTAAAAAAGTTGAACAAACTGAAAATGGCAGTGTGGTCCAGTTTGGGTATTGATCCCTCAGTTGAAGACCCGTGATTTAATGCTAGTCACTCCACAAACCTCCAGATATGCTGATATTCTTAATTCACCCTTATCTAGCTCTATAATTCTTCCAGCAATGTCTAGAGACTATGCCTCCTGGGCAAACATGAAAGCACATCTTAATCATACAAAGCCAGCTGGCTCAAAGAAAGATGGGTCTGTTTGTAAGGAGAGGTACAGCCAAAGTGTGCAGTTTGCCCCTAATGTGCAACTGAGAGCACAGCAAGTAATTTTCATTAGGAGAAGTTCTGCCGCAACTCTTGTTTTCATTTCCCTGTATGAGTCATTGTTGTGTGGCCTTCTTTTTGAGCTTTTCACAAGGCAGGTGGGCAGATCTTTGGTAAGTTTCTGGCTGCTGCAGAATTGGAAACAATCTAGGAATTTGATTTCCTTAAATTAAATCTAATTCTGAGGACCAGTCAAGATGTTTCTGGCAGTAGATAAGGAAGGTGGGATGGTCCTCATTTGAAGAGTATCAGAGTTCATGTGACAGTAACATTGGGGTGTAGAGGGCTTCCCCGATTAACTCTTCCTCAGACAGCTCAGGTTTGATTCCCCCTTCCTCCACATGAAGCCTGCTGGATGACCTTGGGCTAGTTCTCTCAGAGCTCTCTCAGTCCCACCTATCTCACAGGATGCCTGTTGTGGGGTGGGGGGAGCGAAGGGGATTGTAAGCAACTTTGAGAAGCCTTATAGTAGAGAAAAGCGGAGAATAAAAACCACCTCTTCTTTTTCTTTTTCAGTAGACAGGGTTTCTGTCAGACTCTTCCTTTAAAGATGTAACCCAATCCTTATAAGTAGTGACTATTCCCTTCCTCTCTCCCTTTCCCTATCTTTGGTAGGATGACCCGTTCTTTCTTCCTCTCTCAGGCATTAACCATTTTTTGTTTGTGATCCACAACGTGTTGCCCGTGGTAACTATCTACTCCATCTGTATTCTTGCAAAAATTCAGAAGTTACTGACTGTATCACTTTGCCCTTTTAGGATACTATTATTGGCGGTATGTTGCATGGTATTCCACAAGGAAAATTGATTCACATTTCTTATTTCCATTATCATAGAAAAAAAATTGGACTTCCCCACTGGGGGTAGCTTTATACTCCAGCCCATGTAAAGTACTAGGACACAAAATTACTCCAGCTCCTTCCTTACAAACTTAGCTAAAATGTTGTGGTCTGTTTTCAACAGAACTGTTACTTTTATAATTTTATTAAAGAAATGCAACTGTCAATTTTTACTGTACATGCATAGGGGGTGCTGGTACTAGCATACACCACAGGACGTAAGCACATGCTTGCAGGTCATGTGATGGTGCACTGTGTGTATTGTGACACATACTTTTGTTGTCTGATGCAATTAAATTTCACAAAATCAATCTGAGGTGACTAGTTATACACTTAAAATCTTGATATGGATGGGGGTGGGTGGGGAGAAATGCTTGTTGCTTTAGGGGCTTATTTTGTCCACAATACTATACTATAATGTGTATAATTACACACTATTTCTCAGTATTTTCAGTGTTAAGTATTTCTGTCCAAATAATAGACTTAACTTCACCACAAAAACGTTACTGTATTTTCAACTTTAATTATCTTATGAGTCAGAGGACAAAAATTAAGATAAGGTTGTATAGGGTATAGCAAATGACAGTTCTCGCTTGTTCTTCTAATAGAGGGTAGAATTGTAGAATCCTAGAGTTGGAAGGGACCACCAGGGTCATCTAGTCCAACCCCCTGCACAATGAAGGAAATTCACAACTACCTCCCCGCCACCCCCAATGACTCCTCCTCCATGCCCAGAAATATACTCACTTTTTTTTTTGCTGTAGAAACTAAGGCATAAATACTTGTTTTACTTCACTCATACCCTACCTTTCTCCCCAGTAGGGTCCCAAAGTGGATGAAATCGTTGTCCTCTCCTCCATTTTATCTTCACAACAGCCCTGTGAAGTAGGTTAGGCTGAGAGTGTGTGACTGGCCCAGGTCACCTACCGAGTCTCCAGAGCAGAGTGGGAATTCAGCTTAGGTCTCTTAGATCCTAGTCCAACATTCTAATCACATTCTGCTTCTAAACAGTACAGTTTTATATATTAAGGTATAAAGGATGACTTTAAGATGTTAATGGAGTAAAATAGGTTAATGTTTGATAAGAAAGTAAGCATTGCATTTCTCAGTATTCCTAGTTTTTCCCGTGGAACAATCATTTTTCCATGATTTAAAAATTTCTGGAAATGCTGTATCTCTAGGTAGCCCCCTCCTTTCGATAATACTTCAAATAGGCTGTATGTGTGGTAGCTCTTCCAATGAGAAAAATCCTTGAGGGCCAAGAATGGAATTCTGCCATCTCCTGGAATAAAAAATTAAGAGTGTAAAAAATTAAGAGTGTAATACTTACTCACTGATAACCATCCATTTATAATGCTGTGTTTGAATGCACATTTGTTGCCATACTTTGAAAATGGTTGAAAACTATTTGTCACCATAGGTGCCGGAAGCAGAAAGCGTCAACTTAATATAGAAAATTATTTCCCCAACACGTGGGAAAGAAAATAATTTCTCAGTAGATGGTTAACGCACCATGTTATACAAATGGACAAGACCAGTGCTCTGAAAAGCTGGAAGGATCTGGGTGCCAAATATTGGACAAAAGGTGATCACGACTGGTAGTCAGGGGGTGCTGGCCATTGGTCCTACGGAATCACTTTGTTAGTGTGGTCAGGTTTGCCCAGCTCTCAATGTGCAAAGTGAATGGGAGTGCATAGTATTCAGCAGTCCAAAGAAAGGTATGAGATGGGATCGCAGTATCATGCGAGGCTTTGCCAGAGTTCATTCTGCCCTTTAGATACTGGTCTTGATTTGTTTCTTGGTATCACTGACTACTTGGCAGTAGGGCTGTTGAAAAAAAAAATCGGTATAGTTCGGATTCGGCCCGTCTGGATTCGGGATATGCCGAAGTCCGAACTCCCCCGCTTCGGGTCTGTGCAATTCGGCGCGAATTCAAAGTTCGGGAAAAAAATTCGGCCGAATAAAGCCATTAAAAACACAACCGCGCCTTTCCGCGGCTCCAGGGGGGGCATTTTTGGGGGTAGAGGTCCCAAACTTTCAGCGGAGCTTCAAAGGACCCTTATTGCAAGACCCCCCATGTTTTGTAACGATTGGGTTGGGGGGGCTGAGATATGGGCCTCGAAAGGGGTCCCCCCACCCTTAATGTGCATCTCTGAGCAGAGCTTGCCACCCACGCACAAAGCTCCCAGCCCTGTCAAAACAGCTGAGAGCAAGGGCGGGGCAGGTGCTAAGAAGTTTGCAAAGCAACAGAACTGCAAAGCAACACTGCAAAGCAACACAACTGCAAAGCAACACCCACAACTGCAAAGCAACACCTTTGCAACCATGCAAAGCAACACCTGACACCTGGGAGTTTGCAAACCATGGAAAGGGACAGAGGCAGCTAGCTATGCATAATGAGCAGGAGGGGGTGGGATTTCCCCTTTTGCATCGGACCCGGGACCAGGCAAATGCATTCTTTAAGTAACCATTTGAAAACCAGTTTTGAGCAAGCATCAAAATAGACCTAACCAATCTTATGAATGAGGGAAAACCTGAGGACACACAACTGAAGCCCCCCTCAAACCAGGGAGAGACTCGAGGGGGCACACACACCCCAGGCAGAACGGGCGAAAGCCCCCTTTGGCTTCCCCCCCACCCACAGAAACTGCTCCCTCCCCACACACACACACACACTCTGCTTCCCTCCCCCCCACACACACAGGAGAAAAATTATAGATTAAAGCCCCCAAAGGGGTCTTACTGTGGCTGTCTTCTGTTCCATCAGGAGGGGCTGGGAGGAGGACTGGGTAATCCAATATGATTCCATTTAAGCACGGCAGGTTTTGCCGCTCTGGAGATGCATACAGTATCGGGTGATCCATTCATCCCAATAGGGAAAAGGGGAAAGCCCATATCTCGGGACCCCCTGACCCAATGTTTACAAAACTTGGGGGGTCTCTTACGAAGGCTTGTCTGAAGCTATGCTTAATGTTTGGTGTCTGCACCCCCAAAAATGCACCCCCTGCAGCCACGGAAAGAGAAAAGGGGGGAGCCCATATTTCTGCCCCCACTGAATCCATCTTTACAAAACTTGGGGGGTTTCTTAAGAAGGCTCGTCTGAAGCTATGCTGAAAGTTTGGGGGCTGAACCCCCAAAAAAGCGCCCCCTGCAGCCACGGAAATGGAAAGGGGGGGAAAGGGGGGAGCCCATATGTTTACAAAACTTGGGGGTCTCTTAAGAAGGCTTGTCTGAAGCTACGCTGAAAGTTTGGGGTCTCTACCCCCAAAAATGCGCCCCCTGCAGCCACGGAAAGGAGCGAATGTGCACAAGCACTCCCCCCATGAGGATTTCTCTCACTTTCTCTCTCTCCCTGGCCCGGCTGCGCAGCAGCTGATTCCTCCAGTACTCAATCCTGACTGATTGGCCTTAAGAAGACCCAGCTTGACCACCGATTGGCCGGGGGAGGAGAATGCTGCTTACTGACACCCTGAATTTGCCAAATTTATTCGTGAACTCCCGAACTCGCTGAATTCGGCTCCCCCGGTTTCCTGCCATTTTTGAGTTCGGTTCCGAATCAGGGGAAATTCGGCTGTTTTTCAGTTCGGGCCGAACTGAATCGACAGCCCTACTTGGCAGTTCCCGGTAAGAGTGGGAGATGTAGGCTGAATGAGTCATCCAGTCGCGGCATGGGCAACTTGATCTACTGTGAAAATAATTGCTTAAAAAAAAAAATCTATCGTGTTGATGTTTTGAAATTGCCGTGTTTGCAGTCTATGGCTTGCACCATACTCATACCACAGACTTGCGCACATTTTTTCTCGTTGTCTTCTTTCCTCACCTCATACTGCCTTCCACATCCTCCCATAATTTGGGAGGGGGAACCAAGGGTATCTTTTGAATGAGTGTAACAGCTTTATCACAGCTGTGGCCGGGCCTACTCGGTCCCCGTCCCCCCCAGACTTTACTCGTATCGACTCAACAATACCCTTTTTATCCTGCAGATATTGCTAGTATATAGGAGAAAGACCTAAAGTATATGTCAGGAACCAGAAGGGAAACATCTGTTCACAAGTTGGTTATCAAATTCCATACTTGCAGTTATGACACTTATTGCTGTGCAGTCCTGATCTGGTGGAAGACGGCTATTCTGCTGTCTCATTCTTTGTCACAGGGCCAGACATGATTTTTCTCCTCATTGTGGGAGAGGAGATAATTTCTTGTATTTCCCCCCTTGCTGGATATGAGTGACTGTTTCCTCCTCACTGAATTTCTGCTACTTTTTGCATCTGGCTTTGTGCGCCTCCTTGTACTGGTCAGGAGTGCAGCTCTAAGGACACCTCCACCCCACCCTTAAGCAAAGCTCCATTCCCCATTCTCACCTGGTTAGACATTACATTCACATAAATTCATTCATCTTTCCAGCTGCCAGTATTCAGACTGTTCAGTTTAAGCAGTAGCAAGGTGGATCTGGCCTTTGAACAGTTTCTGGAGCAACAGTTAAGACACTTCCAAGATATTTCAAGAACCTGTGCTACTTTTGAAATATTTTATGGATTCATTTATTCTGTATTCATTCACAACTCAGTAGGTTTGGATATGTCAACCAGTACATGCTCCCCAAATTGGCTTTTCTGCATAGGGCACCCATTGCTGCTGGTTTGCATGGGGAAGGGGAGTTAGTGTCTTAGCGTTCTTGTGGGAAGGCTCTGGAAACTGTAATTCCCATGTATCCCAACTGCAAGGGTCAACCTTGAACATAGCTGGGAGAATTCACAGTTTATGGATGAGGGCCTACAAAGCCTCCGCTATCACTGGTTTCCCTTGCAAGGGGAGCAGCAGAAATGGCCAGTGCATTGCTTCTTTTAGAAAGCTTGGGAAACCAAGCTAGTTACAAAGTGAGCTGGACGGTGGGGAAAACCACAAGTGCACGCAGCTAGCCAGAAGGCTGTAATCCAGTCTGGGTGCCTGGTGATATCAGTGACCACAGCGAATTTGATCTATAAAGACCTGTACATGGAATATCAGCAATGTTAGAATCCCCCCCCCCAGGCTAGAGCTCTATGAAGGTGAAACATAACCGAAAGGATGCAATGCAACAGCGTGGTGTAGTGGTTAAGAGCGGTGGTTTGGAGCGATGGACTCTGATCTGAAGAACCGAGTTTGATTCCCCACTCCTCCACATGAGCAGCGGAGGCTAATCTGGTGAACTGGATTTGTTTCCCCACTCTTCCTACACACGAAGCCAGCTGGGTGACCTTGGGCAGGTTACAGCTCTCTCAGCCCCACCTACCTCACAGGGTGTCTGTTATGGGGAGGGGAAGGGAAGGTGATTGTAAGCTGGTTTGAGGCTCCCTTAAGTGGTAGAGAAAGCCGGCATATAAAAACCAACTCTTCTTCTTTATCTTTTGCAGGTCCAGTACTTTTTCAATATCCTGGACAACTAACTGGAGAACTACAGAATTACAAAACACAAGCCACAGGATGGAAGATGTGTTTATTCATTTATTGTCCAATGTTTTAACCTGACTGAAATACAAGATCAACAAGAGCACTGTACTCCTGGCTATTACATATGTTAGGACATAGAGTTTTTGCACTTTAGACAACATTTAAACACCAGTTGATGGGGTTAACTGCATTGCTTTTCATAAAGTTCAAAATAAAGATTTATTTTCAAACATGTGACTTTGGTTTATCTTTATACATTACACTTTCTTCTTGCAGGAAAAAAAATAAAATTGTACAACTGCATAAATATAAAATTCTTCCACCATGAAAATGGTTAAAACATTCAGTAAAGACAGCACCACAGCATGTGATGCCTCTAGCCGGAAATGAAGAAAATATACAAAGCAAAATAATTATTCCCACCACTGACTAATATGATAGGCTGACTCGGACCTCTCATACAACATACCGGAGGATGAGGGGAAAGAGAAAAAGACGGCCATTCGCTACAAAGCACAGTACACAATCACCTACTCTTGAGGTTTGCTTCAAAGGCAAATTAATTTCTCTTGCCACTACGCTAAATAAAATCCTAAAAACCACCAGGGAGGGGGGAAGCTCTATTGGAGTGCTGTTGAGTAATCTCACAGGTGGGCCACTGCCTTTTAAAAATGAACAAAAAAATAATAACTAAAAAGAACCATGCCAGTTTTAATCCCACTGAGTATTTACACCTTGGACAGCAAAATCTTTGCTCACAGAAAGTAGAAAACAGGCACAATAATACATGGCTTGAAAAATGACCAGAGTAATGCACCTATAGGACTGTACACTAAATAAAATTCACAAGGCAGCAATACTTAGGGGGGCAGAAACACTGCTTACTACAAGTCAGTCATGGAATCATAATTTACAGTAGAAATGGGCATGTCCCAAGGCTCAATTTTGTTTGTTTGTTTGTCATTTACAGTAGAATAAATATCTTTGTTGCTATTGCTACACTTTTAAGTTTACATTCTAACCTAGTTAAATGCAGAAAGCTAGTGTAAAGCATATAGATTACGTGTAGGTCCCATATGTATGACAGTTTTGTTCAAGACTAGTAGGTTTTGTCTTTTTTTTAACTTTTACATGGCTAAGAGGAAAAGAGAGAGAGAGATGCCTGTGATCAGCTTCTTTTAATCTCAAATTTCACGTCAAAACGTCCCTGGAAACGGTCTTTGTCACTGTAGTGGATGTTCTCACCATAGGCCTTGCATTCGATACGCACCCCCATGTCCTTGGTTAGGTTCATGAACTGGACTGCCATAAGGGGCTGGAGGTACTTGGGCTGAAGGAGCTTGCCATAATACGGGTAGTATTGCAGAGGAAATCCAGCATAGCCTCCCATGCCATAGTATTCCACAATGCCGATTTTGTCAACATCTTCCGCTTTCTAAAGGAATGAAAGACAGACAAATTTGATTGCACGCACCACATACGGCAAGCTTGTTTTTGTCATTTCCCTATTATCATTTTAAACTTCACATTTTTAGAAAAACACAACTGTTTCATTGTACAGAAATCGCTGAACTCAACCTATGTAACTTGCCCAGCACTCATTAAGTGGTTCCCAGTTGTGCAACAAGTGGTTGTTAGTAACACCTCCATAGATTTCACTTGCCTTGTGGACCTGCCACATGTGATGGTAATAGCCACTAGCAAAGATGGCTTTTTAAAAACGACTAGACAAATTCGCTTAGGATAGATCTGTCAGTGCCTATCTGCTAGGATAGCTCAATTGAACCCAGGCGGGTGATGGCCACTAGCAGGGGCTTCTCAATTATGATACACCAGTGGTGGAACATTTTTTTAAGGTGCCAACCTAAAACGTTTTCTTAAACCTGACTGATTTCAGCTTACTTATGACTTGTGTGATCAATCATGTTTGTGATAATTCTTTTGTATTTTGTAGATGTTATGAAATTGCTATTTTGAGTTCTGCTGTGAACCTCCTTGGGCACCATATTTGGGGAAATGAGCATGAACTTAACAAGTGTCCAGGGCACCATCCCCCTGAATTCCAGGTGCTCAGGGCAAACCGTGGAAGACTGTTTGTGCCATGTTCATAAACTGCCCAAAAGCACCTGGTTTGCCACCGCTGGAAACAGAATCTAGACTAGGTGGACCTTTGGTTTCATCCAGAAGACCTCTTTGTGTGTTAAGAACATAAGAAAAGCCCTGCTGGATCAGACCAAGGTCCATCAAGTTCAGCAGTCTGTTCACACAGTGGCCAACCAGGTGCCTCTAGGAAGCCCCCAAACAAGAGAACTGCAGCAGCACCATCCTGCCCGTGTTCCACAGCACCTAAGATAATAGGCATGCTCCTCTGATCCTGGAGATAATGTTCAGCACTGCATTCTTTCAAAGGTCACTGACTGCTAGAGCACACACACAAAAGTAGGAAAGTGGGGTCACAATGCAAGTCTGGTATAATTTTTCAGCGAAAGCCTGGTAAATGTTGTTGCTGCCTTTTAGTCATGAGGTTGCTTCAGTATTAGGGCAGTCTGTCATTTCCAATTCCTTGTGGTTATTTTGTACATACTAAGATGGACACGCTTGGGCTAATGTTCACAATCCAATCCCTATGATACATGAAAGGCAGTAAAGATTTTCCTGATTTAACCCCCAGTGAAGGACACTGACGCATGATGGGTTGTCACCACTTTTGATAGCATCTCCCGTCTCCAACTGAAAAACAAGCAATTGGACTCTCTCTTGGGTGTTGTTTAAGCCGCTACTTTTAGGAAAAAATAACAGCTGTGTGTTTGCCTTTTACAGGGTGATATTGCTTTGCTGGAACAGACACTAAGCCGTTCAAAAGAAGACTAGATAGATAAATAGTCCATTTAAGAGCTATTATGCAGAACACACAGCACCTTCCATGATGATAATTCCAGAAGGGTAGCCAAATGGGTTATTTGCAGGGTTTTTTTTAAAAATAAGGAGCCTGGTGGCACCTTAAAGAGTAAAAATATTTTATTCTAACACAAGCTTTTATTGACTAGATCTCACTGCTTCAGTTTCAAAGATTCTTCAGTAGGCTACCCAACCACAAACTCTTATGCTGGGATAAAATTGTTAATCTCTAAGGAGCCACCAGTCTCCTGTTTATTTTAACACACAGGCGAGCAACCTACGGAGTTCTGCTTTAGGTCAGTCCTCTGCTCAGTTCTGGAAGACTCAGGCAGGATTTCCTACAGTGGCGAATGTTCCCAGCACTCTACAAGAGTACTAGGAACACTTAAGCCCTCTGCTTTCAATGAGCTGACATTTGCCTAGCTCTGCTAGTTCATTTTTCCACAGCACAGATTGAAGGCACCAAGTGCACCAGGATATCCAGTTTGAATGCAAAATCTTCCAGACAGGACATAACTTGCTTTTAAATCCAGGCACTCTTTCTTCATTTGTCACCTTTGCTTCATAATGAGGTACTGAGGAAGTAGGGAACGAACCCAAAATCTCCTTCAGTAGATTCCCAGTTACTTGATAATGTTGAAAAGGCCCTTTCCGTATAAAGGTAAGGAATAAAAAAGGCATTCATCCAACTGTGGACTCAGCCCAAGACTACTTATTTAATTCTTGCTTTCTCTCTCCAAAGCATGCACTACTTTACCTTAGCAGCACAGTGGACAGGAATGAGAAACTGATTGTATCTTGCTTTCAGCTCTTCTGGGATGGAATCATTGTTTGGTGGCTAAGAGGAAAAGAGGCACATGACAAACTATTGAAAACACACTTGAAAATCTTCCCTAATATTTATTTATTAGTTCGACTTATGTGTAAAGTGCCTTCAAGTCGCAGCCGACTTAAGGCAACTCCTTTTGGGGTTTTCATGGCAAGAGACTAACAGAGGTGGTTTGCCAGTGCCTTCCTCTGTATAGCAACCCTGGACTTCCTTGGTGGTCTCCCATCCAAATACTAACCAGGGCTGACCCTGCTTAGCTTCTGAGATCTGACGAGATCAGGCCCTCAATTCCCAGCCGAAACTGGGCTCAGGGCGGCTAACAACATATAAAAACATGTAAGTTTATTAAAATGCTAAAACAATCTTCATAAAACATACACATTCAGAAACATTTAAAACTAGAAAACTAACTACAGATGGCAAAAACCGTAGTAGCTGCAGCATTCAGACAACCAAAGCCCCAGTTAGATCATCGCCATTTAAGGGACATATGCTCCCAAATCTATTCCCCAAAGCATTTTAAATCAACAGTTTTTTCTCTCTAAACTATTCAAACCATACTTGGTCATATAGCAGACATGAATGGAAGGGGGGGCAGAGTGACATTGGAAACATTAGTAATAATGCCCTCTGAAACAGCATAAGCATGATAAAACCATTCCGAGGTGTCAGAAACTAGGAAGAGCAAAGGTCTGATGATCCCATTTCATTTTATGAAGTTAGGTTTATAAATAGTAAACTGTCTAGTGGCAAACAACAGTTTTCTCCAGGCAACTAGGCATGGAAGTGTAACCAAAGCCAGCTCTCTCTCTTCTAGACCATGCGATGACTTACATGAGTCTAAGCAAATGGGCAAGTCTCATGTAATTTCCACTTGAATGAAGCAGAAAGTCTTGATGTCTTGTCTTGAGCTCTCGTATTTAATTAAGAGGAAACACCCTTCTACGTTCTCCAGCACCAGCAACCCTTCTCCCATTTCTCCCCAATCAAGCAAACTGTGGCTGTCACTTAAACACATACACACATGAAACTGTCTTCTACTGAGTCTATCAAGGTCAGCATTGTCTACTTGAACTGGCAGTGACTCTCCAAGGTAGAGGTCTTTCACGTCACCTATTACCCGATCCTTCTTTAAAATGAAGATACTGGGGACTGAACCTAGGACCTTCTGCATGCCATGGCTCTGTGGTGCAGCGTCTGCTTGGCATGCAGAAGGTCCCAAGCTCAGTCCCCAGAATTTGGATTTTTTAAAAAGATCAGGTAGTAAGTGATGTGAAAGACCTCTACATAAATCCTGGAGAACGGTCTGATTCAGTATAAGGCAGTTCCATGTGGTCATGCAAAGCAGATGCTCTGCCCCTGAGCCATAGCCCCTTCACATACAATTATCTGCCCACGGGACAGAAATTGTGGGTGTGTACTCAATGCATGGAGTTTTTGGCTCTCAGGGAACAAGTTGGCCAACCAAGAGAAGCTCTCTCTCTGTGTGTGTGTGTGAGTGAGTGTGAGAGAGAGAGGGGGGGGACTGTGACCTTCAGGCATCTGCTAGAACTGTCCCGTGCTGATAGCTCCTCTGGTCTCAGTTGGAGGGCATCAGGCTGAAGAAGGCAGAAAGAGCCCCTTACAAGGGACCCCTTCCTTGCACAATGAACTGATATCCTCTTGTAATGAGGATACCCCTCTGGGCTTGGGGAGAGGTGGGTTTTTGGTACTGGGAGAGTTGATCTTGAGTGTTAAGAGAACGCTGTATGAGCTCAAGAATTGTCCGTGTAGCATCTTAGACCCAAGAATATGTACAGAGATGCAAACTGCTTGCAGATGGGCTCACCCGCCTTACTGTGGTTTTCTATTTGTTATCACTATTCCCCCTACTTCTCAAATTTCCAAGCAGTTACAGGAACAATCAATTCTTGTCTGACCAGAGGATGAATAGTTCTCTACGCTAAGAAATGCCTCCTAGTAAGAGCTTGAAGCAGTCATCACACTAGTGTTTACGTAAAAGTAACACGAGAATTAGCTCAACAACTTTTTCAAGTTGAGTTAATCGAAGTGTCCCAGCATCCTCTCCTTCATATAAGGCTATCCTACCAATTCATCATCTCAACAACATAGCTAGCAAGGAAAAGCAGCACTTACCTTGGGTTTGAATCCCAGAACTCTGTTGAGCTTGATGATGACACATGGCTTGCCGTCTTTGTAACCATAAGAGGTATCATTTAATCCAGAGCAGTTCTCCAACCAGGCACGACTGAACCTGCATGATTTCTTTGTGCCTGCACTCTCATCATATTTACCTCTCTCTATATATCCACTAGGAACAGCTGTAGGGGTGGGAGCAGGGCCGAGAGAAAAGAGGGGTAGATGAATTTACTTATACGCATTTTGGTCAACATTGCACAAAACTTCATTCAAGTGCTCAGGGTCAAAAACTGGAGGGGTCTTCTGCTTTCATTCACAGAATAGCATCTAATTTTCATGAAAAGGATGAGAGGCTCTGTGTAAAAATGTATAAAAATGAATCTTAGCTTATTTCTGTCTTCTGTTTAGAAAGCTGCAGTCAGACTACTGGTGGCAGAAAGTGCCATCAAGGCACAGCCAATTTACGGTGACCCCGTAAGGTTTTCAAGGCAAGAGACAAACAGGTGGCTTGCTCTTGCCTGCTTCTGTGTAGCAACCCTGGGCTTCCCTAGTGACCTCCCATCCAATTACTAACCAGGACCAAGCATGCTTAGCATATGAAATCGAACTATCTTAAGCCATCCAGGTCAGGGCAATGAGACTACTAGCTGGCATAAACTATAGCGGACTTATCATGATAGCTTTAAAGGAACTATGTGGGTTACCACTTTGTAACTAATTCTTGTTAGTTCTTACCTTCACGGTTCCACATGTTCTGAGCCAGGGCACCTGCTCCCATTTATTTAGTCCTACTTCAGAGGCCCTGCTCTGGGGGGGCCCCTCCCAAGTCTTTGAAGGTGATTTTCTAAACTCTTGTCTAGAATTTTTTTTTTTGCTGAACTCTGTTTCTTCTTGTACAAATTGTTGCTCCTATATTTAGGCCCCGGGTTTTATTAGTTTTAATGCACTTTCCTTAGATTTTCTCTGCTCTGATTTTATGACATAAATTGCTTATACTCAAGTTTTTTTAAAAAAATATCTGCATCCATTTATTTTAATTGATATGCATGTTAAACAACCATGTTTTAAGCCCCTTTGGGAATTTTTAAACAGAGGAGGAGGTTATCAACATTTAAAAATAAATATATATTTGGGGAGGCATTTTGAAGTGCCAGCCCTTATCTTGTCTAAAGGGGGGGTAAGCTTTTGATAGTAAGCAATAAGACTCTCTTGGTGTCACCGAACAAGCATTTCTCTCCTTCTGTAGTCTAATCATGCCTTGTGTCCACCAGATCCCAAACACACAACCAGACAGATGTCATGAAGCTAGATACCATGTGCAGAATTGATCATACCACTTTGGTAGATCTCGGTATGTTTGCAAAATAACGTATGCATGAGCTAACAGCTTTCAGGTCACGAGAACTGACTGCTGGTCATTTATCTCTTTCACAGTACTGCATCTTACGCAGCACAGGGCACCATTAAAGAGGACATCCTCATGTGCAGCTTGGCCTATGATGCTGCTATAGTAGAACAGAAACTCTGCCTTACTGTGGTTCTGAGAGCCAGCGTGGTGTGGTGGTTAAGAGCAGTGGTTTGGAGCAGTGAGCTGTAATCTGGAGAACCGGGTTTGATTCCCCACTCCTCCACATGAGCGGCGGAGGCTGGGTTGGTTTCCCCACTCCTACACACAAAGCCAGCTGGGTGACCTTGGGCTAGTGACAGCTCTCTTAGCTCCACCTACCTCACAGGGTGTCTGTTGTGGGGAGGGGAAGGGAAGGTTACTGTAAGCCAGTTTGATTCTTCCTTAAGTGGTAGAGAAAGTCAGCATATAAAAACCTCCTCCTCCTTCCAGCCAGCATGGTGTAGTGGTTAAGAGTGGCAGACTAATCTGGAGATCCGGATTCAATTCCCCACTCCTCCACAGGAAACCTGCTGGGTGACTTTGGGCCAGTCACAGTTCTCTCAGATCTCTCTCAGCCCATACAGAGGCAGGCTATGGCAAACCACCTCTTAAAGTCTCTTGCCTTGAAAACCCTATGGAGGCACCAACTGTGACTTTACGGCACTTTACACACAATCACACACAAGATATGGGCTGAATGCACATTCTGTGAGACTATAAATTTCCCAGGATAATGTTAGCACAAGCCATAAATCGGCTGTGACTTGATGGCACTTTACACATGGGTGCGCACATACACACACACACTACAGTTGTCCCTTGTACTTTTCCTACCCACATCTTCCAGGCATTTGCTGGAGCTGCTGTTCTACTTGTTAGACAGCAGCACCAAACTAAGATGGCAAAAAAGTCAAAGTTAGCACCACCAAATATCCACCACCTAAAGGAACCTGCCCCCTGCATTTAAAATCAAAAGGGATTTATCTATGTGCACAATTCTCAATGGGTGAGGTTGGTCTCCCAGAGCTGGCACAAGTCACTTCCCGAGGATCCCTCTGGCAAGACTTCATCCCAAGGGCATTTTGGGAGCCAGATCAGAGAGCTCTTGCCCTTGATAGCTACATTGAGGCATTTCAGCGGGACTGAAGGACAACAAAACGTTCCCCCACCATTTTAGGAACCAAAATGATTAGGGGACTGGAGTAACAGTCCTATGGGGAGCGGTTAAGACGCTTAGGGCTGTTTAGCTTGGAAAGAAGGCAACTGAGGGGAGACATGATAGAGGTCTATAAAATTATGCATGGTTTGGAGAGAGTGGACAGGGAGAAGCTTTTCTCCCTCTCCCATAATACTAAAACGCGGGGTCATCTGCTGAAGCTGGAGGGTGAGAGATTCAAAACAGATAAAAGGAAGTATTTTTTCACACAACGCATAGTTAAATTGTGGAACTCCCTACCCCAAAATGTGGTAATGGCTGCCAACTTGGAAGGCTTTAAGAGGGGAGTAGACATATTCATGGAGGAAAGGGGTATTCATGGCTATTAGTTAAAATGGATACTAGTCATGCTGCATACCTATTCTCTCTAGTATCAGAGGAGCATGCCTATTATATTAGGTGCTGTGGAACACAGGCAGGATGGTGCTGCTGCAGTCATCTTGCTAGTGGCTTCCTAGAGGCACCTGGTTGGCCCCTGTGTGAACAGACTGCTGGACTTGATGGGCCTTGGTCTGATCCAGCAGGGCCTTTCTTATGTTCTTATGTTAACAGGATACAGCTGGACAAGCTACTTGACCTGCACATGGTAGGAGGACTGCCCTGGTAGAGTCTAGAAACACAAGTTTTGCCCTTTCTGTTTGGAAGAGGCAACACAAGATTGTGACAGCCAGATATTCTAGGAGGAAAAAAGTGGAGTTCAAGTGAAGAAGACTCTTACTAAACATGTTTTAAGGTCACCTCCATGCTGGCTTCAAGAGACACACAATGTCTGGAGCAAGGAGTGTGCCCATGATCATGTCAGTGTGTGAGAGAAAGACCCTCTTCTCCTTTCTAGGGGCCTGGAAATGACCATCGGCACTACATTGGGGATTGGTCCAAGACTAAAATTAATTTGCAGGCACTATATACAAATGATGCTGGATTTACTTACTTGGACAAGAATCAAAATCCGTATCGGTTTCTTTCTGATATTCCGAATCATAATGCTTCAGGAAGTTGTCCATGAGCTTCACGTACTTGTCGTATGTTGTGGGGTTACCAGGTTCAAAGGAAATTTCCATTTTAAGTACCTGAGGAATACTTGACACTCCTGAAAAGAAGGAAAATAGCAGTCATGTACCCAGAAAAAAACATGGACCCGAGACAATTGTGCTTGTGGCAGTTAAATCTGGCTATGAACAGTGCATATGTTGAGACTGAAGATTAATGTTGCATCTCTTCATGGTCCTCTAGTGGGTAGGTAATGGGGCTGTGTTTATTGCACAGCAGCACTATACTTCAAGCTATCCTGCCCCTCTTCAGCAGCCAGTGAAGAGTCTGGCCAGGGAGGCCAAAATGAACGGGGTGGGGGAGGAGAAGGAAAGCATCAAACAAACTTCACTAAGGGAAAGAAACTATTTTCTCTGCGGTTTGGGCTTGGGTGTGTGTATTTGTTTCTTCTCACCCAAGAAGTTCTTGTCTATTCTGTGTTGTTTGCTGAGGTAAAACTTCGCCACCAAAAATCACATGCACAATAGCAGCAGACAGGCAATGTAGTTCAAGGTTTTCCTTCTCTCTCTTTTTTTTAAGGTACCATTTCACCTACAAAACCCACCGGAAAAATAAATTAGGAAGTGCACACGTGCGAACGGTCAAGCGACACTCAGTGAATTTGACAAGTGGATTAGAACTCAGGTCTGACATTGTAACCAGTGGCTTGGAGGATGTAAGCAATGCAAGGTAGCGCTTCATGTTTAGGCAAGAAAAGCATTTCCAGTTATAGTGTTTGCCTTGTAATAAAAGGAGGGGGGCATATTTGCTTGGGCAGATCTGGTCAGCAGGCATGCTAGCCCCTCGGGCCACTGCTGACTCCCCACCCATTTTGGGCCTCTCTGGCTCCGTGCTAAAAATAAGCCTGCCTGGGGAAGGAGTGAGACCAGGGGAACAGGTTGTAGGGAAGACCCAGCAGGAGGGAGAGTCAGCTGCCACCACAGTCATCAGTCTCCGATTGTCCCCCTGAATCCTGATTACTTAGAAACCATTTCATTGGGGAAAGCATGTGGGGGCCACAAAGCATCACTCCACCATCGCCACCCAGCCTTAGGAGTTTAGACTGTGCTTTCCTGCACTAGACTGTTCCATCAGAGCTGTTTTGCTGCACCACTGAAGAGGTCACACTAGGGAATTCTGGGAGACAGGAAAACCAAGGAAATCAAAACATGGGTTGCAGATGGAGAGCCATGGGTTTTACATCTGAACAGAGTTGCCAACTCCAGCCTGGAAAAATCTTGGAGATTTGGGGATAGAACCTAGAAAAGGTGGCGTTCGGGGAGGGAAGGGATGTGTTGCCGTAGAGTCCACGCTCTGAAGCTGCCATTTTCTCTAGGGGAACAGATCTTTGCAGGCTGGAGATCAGCTGTAATTCTGGGAGAACTCCAGACCCTACCTGGTAACAAATGCAGTTGAACCAGGGACTTACAATGCCAAATGTGTCATACTGCTATCCAACAAACGTAGGGAGGGGTTAACAGTGCTATCCTATTTTACCATAATCGCTAGTTTGTGTGGTAGATTTGGCCAACAGAGTGACTTGCTAAAACGCCACTTAGTTTGCTCCACGGGTTAGTGTGGCACGCTCCCCAACAAGTCACTCTGTCAGTCTCAGATTTTCACGAGCTGATTCTGAAGCTGAACAAGGCAGTAAAGCACTGCACACTAAAAACGATACACGACACAAAAACGCTAACATAATTCAGTTACCTTATGCCTCCCAAATAGGTTCTCAACAGGGCATTTGGGTCAAGAAAGTATTGTCAACTGGATCCTAGTTTTGTGT
The DNA here is from genome assembly GCF_029931775.1 of Euleptes europaea. Classification (NCBI taxonomy): domain Eukaryota; kingdom Metazoa; phylum Chordata; class Lepidosauria; order Squamata; family Sphaerodactylidae; genus Euleptes; species Euleptes europaea. The sequence continues at coordinate 32,487,977 of NC_079323.1, forward strand.
TTAGTCATTTAAGCAAAGGCAATGATACAAAATCATTTCAATGAAGTTCAAAAGCCAATGTCATGCTTTATACATGCCAGCTTGTGAGACAGCCACTGTGGTGCAGAGGTTAAAATGTTAGACTCTGATCTTAGACAGCTGGGCTCAAATCTTTGCTCTGCCATGAAACATGCTGAGTGACCTATGCTCGATCACATTCACTTGGACTCAACTATCTCAAAGAGTGTTGTGAGGATAAAATGTGGACGGGAAAACCATGTATGCCTCTCTGAGCTTCTTGGAGGAAGGGTGGGATCTAAATCGGAAGTGTCTAAAGTGACGGTGTCCGGCACAAGTGGAAGGTTTCCCTAAGGATCAGTAAGTAGCTTCTAAAGGAGGTGCGAAGGATTCATGAATGAACTGCAGATTGTGCCCAGAAGATGAAAGGGGCAGAGTGCTTTAGGAATGCCACTTTGCTAGGTCAGGATGATTTTTCAGCATGAGGAATTTTACTGAGGTGCATTTTATATACGTAAACTTTAGAAGAAGAAGAATTGGTTTTTATATGCCTATTTTCTCTACCTTTTAAGGAGAATCAAACCGTCTTACAATCTCCTTCCCCTCCCCACAACAGACACCATGTGAGTAGGTGGGGCTGAGAGAGTCCAGAGAGAACTGTGACTAGCCCAAGGTCACCCAGCAGGCTTCATGTGGAAGAGTGGGGGAAACCAACCCGGTTCTCCAGATGAGAGTCCACCGCTCTTGACCACTACACCACCCTGGCTCTCCTTTAAGCTACTTTCTCCATGCAGCAGCTTCTAGATATTCCAAAAGTCTGACTTTAGCCCTTTTTCAGACATTACACCTACACATACTGAAAGGCCAGTCACTGAGCATTGCTCCCAATATGAGTGGTACCACGTTCTCAGGGGCACTGTGCATATTTTGCATATCTGTACACCTTCACTACACACAAACTGACCACCAGATTTTCCAGTGTTCTGGCTCATGTGTACCAAAGCTGTGCATCCATACAAAGTACGTGGTGAGCTAGCGTGGTGTAGAGGTTATGAGCAGTGGTTTGGAGGGGTGGACTCTGATCTGGAGAACCAGGTTTGGTTCCCCACTCCTCCACACTAGTGGCGGATGCTAATCTGGTGAACTGGATTTGTTTTCCCATTCCTACACACGAAGCCAGCTGGGTGACCTTGGGCTAGTCACAGCTCTTTGAGCTCTCTCAGCCCTACCTACCTCACAGAGTATCTGTGGTGAGGAGGGGAAGGGAAGGTGATTGTAAGCCAGTTTGATTCTTCCTTAAGTGGTATATAAAAACCAACTCTTCTTCTACGTGCAATGCCCCTGTTCAGACAACATGGCAACCATGCCTATTAAAACCAGTGTGCTCCCAGTACACATGGTTGCCAGCCTCCCAGTAAGCACAGACATAACACCTGAAAAGGACTTTTCTCACAGAGTATAAAGCCATCTCGTGCTAGTGTTATAGAATGAGATTTCACCATCAGAAGCTACGTATTTCATAATTTTGCCCAATCCTACACTGGAGGTCAGAAACTCTGCCGACACTAAAAGCTCCTTTGCTGCACAACAGAGTACCTTCCTGGAAACACTGCTGATAAGATCACACTGACTCGGGTAAAGGGAATCAGATTTCTACAGTGACCCTCAACTTGCGGTTGCTTCGAACCCACGAGAAAACTCTCTTGCATTTATTCTGGAGAAAGCTTTTTTGGGAGGAGAATGTGACACCTGCATGAGCACAGTGCTCATGACCAGTGCCATGATTCTCTTTTCAGGTAAGATAGCTGTGAATAAAGTCTGAACATCTGGCTCACAGCTATTCACTTTACAAGGTGTAGAATCAAACAGTATCTTCACTGGGTTGTAAAGGCAGTGAAACAAACACACAGACACAACACCACTCCCAGTGTGAAGCAGCCAAATGGAAAGGGCTTCAGCATCTCAAATTTGCTAGCCCTTCAGAAGCAATACCTTGACTGTGAACCTACAGTGTGATTGCAGTGGTCCAGCTTCTCTACCATTTTAGTTTAATGTACCGCGTCTGACAAGCTAGGGAAAGCGGAGACTATACCACTCCACTCAGCAAAGTTTGAAGCCTTCCTGTAACTTAAGTGCCTCCTCCTCCTCCTCCAACTCTGCTCAGTGGAGTGATAGGATAGGGGTAGGATCCACCCCAGTATCAAAGCACCCTTGCACCCAATGGAGACAGATTCAGATACTCCAGCTACCTCTCCGTCAGTCACACTCACTCGCCCAAGACAGCCAAAATATCCCTTAGTCTGCTTTACAACAGAAAGGAAGACCTGCGCCATGAATCACAAAAAAAGCTGGATTTTCTTTTCCTTTCTCCAGTGCTTCTTTCAAAAACCCAAGATATAGTAATGAGCAATGGGGCAGGGAATGGGAACGGACCCAGAAGAGGTGTCATTCAGCTAATTCGAAACTTTGCTGAACAAGCCTTACATGGTAAAGTCACACCGCTGACTTCTGACCCCAACCCAAGGTGTTCCCAGGAAGAAGAACTGCTTGGACTTACTACAAAGATCACATGCAGCCAAGTGTACTCTAATCCCTCCTACAACAGGCAAGAGCCAGTTTCAGATAAGAGCCAGGGGAGAGAGGGCAGGCTCACCAGCCTTTCATTTTAAAAAAGACTGAGCCCCATAGCCTATTTGTTTCTCATTTACAAGTAAAGCTTTGAACTCAGCATGGTGTAGTGGTTTAAAGCAGTGGTTTGGAGCGGTGGACTCTGATCTGGAGAAGCGGGTTGGATTCCCCACTCCTCCACATGAGTGGCGGACGCTAATCTGGTGAACTAGGTTGGTTTCTCCACTCCTACACATGAAGCCAGCTGGGTGACCTTGGGCTAGTCACAGCTCTTCGAGCTCTCTCAACCCCACCTACCTCACAGGGTGTCTGTTGTGGGGAGGGGAAGGGGAGGTGATTGTAAGCCGGTTTGATTCTGCCTTAAGTGGTAGAGAAAGTCGGCATATAAAAACCAACTCTTCTTCTCTTAAGATTTTCTTAACAATCAATGCTTATCTGTACTAAGCAATCCCAAGTATTTACTCTTGCTTTGTAACAAATGCTCTGCTGGATGACACAAATATCCACCTAGTCCAACATTCTTTGCAATCATTTCAGCAACCAAAGGATGGTCCAGCGGTAATCAACCAACAGCCCTCCAGCACATCTGCCTTCTGCCAGCTCCTGCTGTAACTAACCTACATGAGGAAAACCACACATATGTGACCCAGAACTCAGATGATTCCCAGGCATACTCCTAGTTGGTTGCAGGAGTCCGCCATAGTGGGCGACCCTGAGCAGCATATTCGCATGGCAGCATTCCAGATTCCTAGTGGATGGGGCCTTATATTCATGATGAGGACAGTTTCAGAACCAGGGACGTTTGGTATGCTGAAGTTCGAAAAGCTTTACCCCTAGTACAAGCTCCATGTACAAAGTCCTCCAAATTCAAGCTCAGTTTATAATGGGGTTTATCACCCATTTATCTCCCTGCCAGAGTTATTGCTAGTTAATGATGAACTCTGCAAACAGACTTCTCCCTCCTCGCCAATGGATCTCTTTTAAGTCCTTCTCATGGGTTTTGGTTTTCTTTACTTGGGAAGGGGGAGGAGATTGACAAGGAAACTGGTGCATTTTTTCCCTTTGCTTATTCCAAGCTCTATCAGAAAAGAAAAAAGCTTAGGAAGACTAGATCCCTCCCCCTCCAGAATTTTTTGGGACACTTAGAAAAAAACAGATTCCAAGAGGTAGGGCGATTGCCTGCTGCTAGATATGATACAGTCAGGATTTTAAATATTAAAAGCTGCACCTGTGTCTCAAATAAGCACCTGTGCAGACAAGAGGAAGTAACATTCATTTACATTTTAAGCTGGAAACACTGACTACTATCCAAAACTATACATATATAAAGATGCTGGATGGCCTAGGCTAGCCTGATCTTGTCAGATCTTAGAAGCTAAGCAGGGTCAGCCCTGGTTAGTATTTGGATGGGAGACCACCAAGGAAGTCCAGGGTTGCTATACAGAGGAAAGCACTGGCAAACCACCTCTGTTAGTCTCTTGCCTTGAAAACCCCCAGAAGGGGTCACCATAAGTCGGCAGCGACTTGATAGCACTTTACACACACACAAGCACAGAAATAAGTACCATTTGTCCAGGATGATATACAGCAATTTATTAGAGAATTTTCCAGTGCACGTTATGGATTTCTATGCTCTCAGCTTCCATTCTGAGCACACACAAAAGACCCTAGTATTTGGGGCAAAACTACTTTGTCTGCTCTGCACACCCATAACTCCCTACCCCTTTGTCTTTTCCTATCCCTCCTGCCTCTTACCAAAATAAATCAAAACATCAAGTGCACAGTTCAGAACAGGCAAGCCAAGCCACCTTAATAATTGCTAGCAGCAGCTGTTTTGAGCTGCATAAAGGGCCCAATCCAACTGAAGCCTTACATGCACTGTTCTAAGCACATGCAGCTGTTCTAGCATGGATACAAAGGGCAACTGGATCAGGCCCAAATTATTTGAAAAGCAAAGCTTCAACTAGCGTGTGTGAGTTTTTAAATAGCCCTGCATCTGCTTCATTGCTTAGAAGCCTTAGAGAAAGTAGCTGTTCTAGGAGTATCAATAACTGGACACAAGAATATCATTTATTCCACTACTGGGTCTGCCTGTTGAACAGCCAGGGGCAAGCTTAAGAAGGGTGCGGAAGATGATATCAGGAGAAATTCTATCTCCCATCCCAATGAAATGGAAATGCATCCCGCGGCCGTTATAACAAGGCATTCCACATGCTTGTTCTCCCATGAGTTTTAGGTCAACTTTTAACTGAATTAATTGATGCGTGTTGATCAGTGATGTTGAAAGTAATGAGAAATGAAGTTCATGCTGTTTCTGTGGCCACTTTGGCCTCACACCATGCTCAAGTTCTATTCAGACTGGCAAATCAGCCTTACTGTGGGCAGGCAAAGGGCAGGGGGTTTCCCACTTGGAATACTTCCCAGACAGTGCCGAGCGTAAGCATTTCAAAAGCAAGGAGGGTTCCCTGTTGTACCAGTATGTCACAAGAATTATCCTTGTGGCAAATGTTTTGTAGAACCAGGGCTAAACTGAGAATGGCTTTGGACTGTTGCTGAAATTCTGAATTCTCAATGTTTAGATAGACTCCTCTGGCTTCACTACAGTTAGGTAGCTCAGAAACTGTTGTGTGGTTAAAAAAGGTAAAGGTCCCCTGTGCAAGCACTGGGTCATTCCTAACCCATGGGGTGACGTCACATCCCGATGTTTACTAGGCAGACTTTTGTTTGCGGGGTGGTTTGCCAGTGCCTTCCCCAGTCATCTTCCCTTTACCCCCAGCAAGCTGGGTACTCATTTTACCAACCTCAGAAGGATGGAAGGCTGAGTCAACGTTGAGCCGGTTACCTGAAACCGACTTCTGTCGGGATCTAACTCAGGTCGTGAGCAGAGCTTGGACTGCAGTACTGTATCTTACCACTCTGAGCCACGGGGCTCTGTTGTGTGGCTAGTTGTCCCATAAGCCACACCTACTCAGCGATGCATCTCCTATTTTACCCTCCCCTACTGACCGAGTGTCTGAATACATTTTTCCTGTTCTAAGCTGCAGCTCCAAAGCCAAGCAGAAAAGTCACAGCGGTATCATTCTGCCTGGCCTGATTCTCTCCTCCTTTCCCCAGGCCCAACCCCAGTTTCTGAGCAAGCCGAGATGTGGTTTCTTATCTACCTGAAAAAGCCAAATTATTCCAAACTGAAAAGAAAACATTTTCATGTTGATAATTAGCACGTTACAAAACCCTTGATGCTGAGTTTGCTCCATCCTTCCATATATACCTAGGACACAAAGGTGTACCTACTGCAGTATCCCAGCTAGGTTACCTTTAGGATTGCCAAACCCAGGTTGAGAAGTTCTGGGGGATTTGGGGATAGAGCCTGGGTAGAGTAGAGGTTAGGGGTTAGGAAGGAGAGAGAACGCAACGGGGTATAATTCCATAGAATCCACCCTCCAAAGCAGCCATTTTTTTTAGAGGAACTGATCTCTGTAGTATGTAGATCAGTTGTAAATCCAGGAGATCTTCCGGCACTACCTTGAGGTTGGAAACCCTAGTTGCTATGCTTGCAGAGAATTTCCCCAGGTTTTTTTTTTGGTAACTTGTAAAATGGTGGTTGCCCAATCATTTAGCCTGTTTATGCTGCACCTCACTATGGCTTATGGAAGATCCTAGGGTTGCTGTTGACGCATCCACTCCTTGCCTCGCATCTCTGATAATATTTGCTGAATGGGATGCATAATGTTGTTGCATTAAGTATATCCCTGCCCCGTGCAAGTGGCAGCCAGTGAACTGGAGCGGGGGAGGAGGAAACACTGAATGCAAGACACCACACCACAATCCTTTAAATAACAGATGCTAGTGAGAAGGGTAAAAGGGGTGTGTGAGTTAGCAACTTTGCAGTTAGTATTTTGTTTTTTAACAAAAGGATGCTACTTCTTAGTATGGAGAGGGGAGAGAGATCTATGTCCCTGATGGATCTGGGCAAAGAAAGCAGAATTGGTAGTTCAAGACAAGGCTTGTTTCCTCATCAACAGCCTTTGGCGAAGCCAGAAGCATGATTAACAACTGATGTTTTCAAGTTTTATTCCTACTAAATGATCTAATTTGCCCCTCAGGAATCCTTGATGAATGTGTCAGTTTGGAATTTGTTATTTAGGTTCACAAAGTGTTTGCTGAAACCCAGCACAACTTTTTACTCTGAAATAACTACTGGAGGAGCCCCATGGTGCAGAGTGGTAAGCTGCAGTACTGCAGTCAAAAGCTCTGCTCACGACCCTTGATCCCGACAGAAATCGGGTTCAGGTAGCCGGTTCAAGGTTGACTCAACCTTTCATCCTTCCGAGGTCGGTAAAATGAGTACCCAGCTTGCTGGGGGTAAAATGTAGATGACTGGGGAAGGCTATGGCAAACCACCCTGTAAACATAGTCTGCCCAGTAAATGTCGGGATATGCCATCACCCCATGGGTCAGTAACAACCCAGTGCTTGCACAGGGGACTACCTTTACCGGGGTCCAAAGGTCCCACTCCGCTTCCAGCAGTGCCTTCTTCCAGTGCAGAGCTCCTTTGAACAGCAGCAGACTCCACCATTAGTAGAACAGAACACCTTCAGATTCAACTCTAGGGTTAGTTTCAACAAACTTATGTAATACTCTACTCACAAGAGTGTTAACACCGAGCTAAAGTGTTAGAGGCAGACTTGAAGCCTTGCCTTACCACTCATTCCCCTCTAAGAGTATTAGTAAAGTTCCTGTTTTGGGGGAGGGCAGACTGGAACTCACAACAGAGTGGAATGCTGCCATTCCCTGCCTCCCTGCCTCTCGGGGCTGTTTCACTTCTTATACGCTTGAGATTTTGCTTGTGCACCATAATGTGTGAAGTAGAGTGCTGCTGCCTATCCCATATACAGACAATTGGGGGACACACACTTGGACATCACTTTAGACATAACAGTTACACACATCACTGTCCCTCACAAAAAACTGCATAAGAAAAAATGTAATGTATGAGGAGACCCTTCCATTATCTCGACACAAGGAAGTCACTGGTGCCTTTTACTCTGAAAGCAGAAGTACTGTTTTGCTCTGAAGGTTATCTGAAGACTAAACAGAAATCTCTGATAACTCCTTACAACAGATTTCCTCCTTTACCCCTGACAACTTTCATTAAATGCCTACCTCTCCAAAATAAATAAATGCTTCCCAGCTCTTGCTAAATGCAAACAAGAACAACTCCTTCCAGCAACCTTAGACTAACAATACATCGTGAGCATGTGGGACAGAATGTACTGATGTGCCATTGAGACACAACTAATTTACAATAACCCCAGCAAGGGGCTTTCGAGGCAAGTGAGAAGCAGAAATGGTTTGGTGGGACAGAAAGCATGAAGAAAAAGGTGTTCAAATGTTGCAAAAAGAATCCAAGATATAAGAGCTAGTAATTCACAAATCCTGAACTGGTAGCTTCTTATGCTCCCTGCTCCAACACTGCAGTCCCCAATGGTGAAACTAGATTTCTTGCTTTGCTGGTATGACAGCGGAGTCAAGGGTGTCAGTGTGGTGTTGCAGGTAGAGTGTCAGATTAGGGGCTGGGAGGCTTGGATTTGAATACCCATTCTGCCACAGAAGCTTCCTAGGTGACCTTGGACCAGCACTCTCTCTTAGCATAACCAGCTTTATTTGTGAGAATAAAATGGAGGAGAGGACGACAATATTGTAAGCTGATTTAGGTCCCCATTGGGGAGAAAAACAAGGTATAAATAGTTTGGCTCAGATTTTTCCCATTCTGTAAAAGGGGTTCTATAGCCTAGTCCTATCCAAATATAATAACGTTTCCACATACATATGCATGGAGACTCTGAAGGCAATCACTAGATTTGCCCTTTTGATTCAAAGTTCCTACTCATGTGTATTGGTTTTTCCAGAAACATGCCAGTAAACCATCTGTGGAATTCAGATGTGGTGATATCCAGAACTGCTGCTTCCTTAAATGGGAAACTTCGTCTTCAGGAGGCTGACAATTTTTTCTACCATCTACCTGCAATGTTAGTCTACATTCATCTTGCATTTTGGGACCAAATCTAACTGCAAGTAAGATCTGGTCAACACATATGAACCAATGAAGTGATAAATATCCAAGTTAGTAACAAATGCACCCTGCAAACACCCTCAAATTAACTGTATATTATAATTGTGTGAGAACCCTTGGGATTCTTGCTTGAAAAGTGGGCTAGGGGGAAAAATTAGAGAAGGAAATGTGCAGGACCAGAACCTCTTATGGGGGGGGCAGTATTCAAAAATGTAACATAACCCCCTGCATTTGTAGGTGATAGAGCTCACTGTCCCATCTTCAGATTCTACCATCTCATTTTTCATGTAACAACTGGGTCTGAAAACAAATTAGTCTTGATAAATTTAAGTAAATCAAACAGGAGATGAAGTCATGATCCACCTTTACCCGCATTAACACCTGTATCTAGCATGTAAAAAAATCATGCTTTAATACCGAGCCTTGTAAACATGACCATTTATAGCAGAACCCGGTTTAATATCACCAGTATTTGTTCTTTTTGAGCCCCATTATGGTGACACGTGAGTGGCTTTTCAGTCAAAGCTGTGTTAATACCTCTAGTACACAGCAATATCTCTGCTGGTATTAACATCTAGAAACAAGCATCCATGACAAGCTTACCCAGTTGCCAATAATCATACAGTTACATAGTACATGATCTACACTGATGTCAGAGGCCACAAACACATACAAATCACTCAACTAAATACCACTAGAAGGAAATGATGTAAGCGAGTCTCAGTTCTTTACAAAGTTGCAGGCGTCAGACAGGAATTCTTTTGTTACCCACCTGATGTACTTGGGAATGGTTACTACTGTTTGTATGCCACCAGAGGTAATCAGTGAGAGCCAGTATAGTGTAGTGGTTAAGGTGTCAGAGTAGGACCTAGGAATCCCAGGTTCAAATCCTCACTCGTGCCATGGAAGCTAGCTGGGTGACCCTGGACGAGTCACACACTCTCAGCCCCAACTCTGGCTAGTATTTGGATGGGAGACCTCCAGGGTCATGACGCGGAGGCAGGCAATGGCAAACCACCTCCAAATGTCTCTTGCCTTGAAAACCCTATGGGGTTGCCATTAGTCAACTGTGATCTGATGGCAAAAACAAAAAGAGATAATCAAGACAAGCCAGTTATGATGTACCTTCATAATACAGTGGCTCTTTGTACATGTCTCCAGCTTATTATCTTGAATGCACTGTCCCATTCACCAGCTTAATCTTTACTGCCAATAACTATTGGAATGATTGGTTCTGTGTACACAAACAGTACGGTAATTCCCAGCATTCAGAAAACCAGGATTAGAGGGAATGAACAGGCAAGGATTCAGAACAACCATTTCCTTCGTCCTAAACATTTGTAAATGTGAACTCCCTTTATTTATTAATTTGCAAACAGAGCCCTGTCTGACTGTAAGTGCTACATATACCAGCCCCTAGCACGCTTTTATCACTTCCATAGGAACAAGGCTGTCACTTTCTTTTCCAAGAGGAAGAGGAAATGGCATGGGTTGTAGGATGTCACATTCTTCTCACTCATAAGTGAGCAATTTGGGGGAGGAGAGAATTCAAGTTTTTAAAAATGTAATGGAACTTCACAAGTAAAGACTGAAATTAGCCAATAACTTAAGTTACCGTGGGGGAATAAATCAACTATGTTTGGGAAGCTGACCCACATTTATAGTAGCAGATATAGTTATAATTTCAGTATAATTATTTCACCAGTAAAAAAGGTTGTGCGATAAAACCTTTAAAAATTGAAATAGGAAAGGAGAAAAGGAAGTCTACAAATATTCCAAAACAGAATTTCCCATTTATACCCCATTTCCTCCTCAACAGATTACCCACAGTGGCTGACAACATTCTTCCCTACTCCATTTTAACCTCACAACAACATTATGAAGTGGATTAGCCTGAAAGTCTGTGACACACCCAAGGTCACCCAATAAGTGCTGATTCCAAACCAGATCTCCCAGATCCTAGTCCAACACTAACCACTACATCATGCTGGGTTTCGTATGCAGGACTACCAGCCAACACGCTGCCACCTTCCACTTGCTTCACAAAGACATTTGACCAGTGTTCTCAGCTAACCGTCGGTACAAATTTTGGGAGTGCCTCCAGCCCACTGATTTTCAGAGATGCACAGAAGTCCCACACTCAAATAATCCATCAAACAGCTAGCTAATCTATACTGGACCCTAGGCAGAACAGTTTCCTCAAGTTTAAGCCAAGAGCACAGCAAGGAGGCAATTAAAGGAGCACAAATTGCTTTTGGACACAGAGAGTTGTACGATTCTGCCATTAACAAGATAAGGATTAACATCATGATAGCCACAGCAAACAGAAAGGATACGGCTTGCCGCCCAAGACGGAGTTGCAAAATAAAGATGGAAATCGGCACTGATCACAACCGCTCACATTATAGCTATCCACCATGCACTTTTGATAATATGGATTCAATACAAATACCCACGAGCCATATGAATCATTACTTCCAGAGTTATTAAAAGCAGTTTGAGTAAGAGCTCAAAGAGATGCAACTTCCCTTGATGGCAGGAACAACTTTGTGACAGATACTGAATAGATTCTAGTCTATGAGCCATTCTAACTTGAAAAACTTGACAGCTGCTTCGTACACTGCAAAACTCCTCCACGGAGGGTACTTTCCACCAATAAAACTTAGTGAAGAAATTATCCATACATTGTATGCGACAAATGGAATTTACTTAAAACATGTCTACCTCATTTTCTGATATTAGGGCATATAAGGAATTAAGAACCATGTCTTAAAAACACAAGTCAAAATAACACAGCGTTATCACAGAAAATAGGGGAAAGATGTTCACACTTGGATACTCACTCCTCCCTTTGAACACGCTGGTCTAATTCCTTATTTCCACTTCCATGGTAAATTGCGATGTAGCATTAATACAAGCTGCCAAACTTCAGTTTGTGTTTTCCTTGAATGCCAGGACTACATACCAGTTTGGAATCCTGGCTTGAAGGGAAAGCATAAACCACAATTTTGCAGTTCAAACACAACAACAAGCTATGATTTGCCACAAAACCAGGAGTCATTCATTAGCTGGCTATGCATGAGGGGATGAGAAAGTGCAGAAGTCCAACGATACCTCCAGGCTGGTTCACATAGCAGCAAACTATGGTTTGCTGTTATGTCTGCATCATGCCATTAAACTGGAAGTATCAAGATTAGCAAGTTACACTCTGGGATGTTTTCTGCAACAGTCATATTTACTACCAACTACAATGCCAGAAACCATGGAGTCAGATGAAATTCCTAGAGGATGTATGGTTCCTAGGTTGGGGTCAGCTACTAAGAAGCCCTTTTCTTGTGTAAACGCATACCTCACCTTAGATGGTAGGAATCAAGGAATGCACAGGAAACATGCGGGGTATTTGCTCATGTACCTATCTGTGTCTAGATGCAATAAAGAATAATAATCAGATATCCAATCACTACATGTTTCAATCTATACATGGGTTTCTTGCACATTCTTACCACCTACCATGCAGGAATCTTGCAGTGGGTATTTCAGCCCTGAATTGTGCAGATTTGGGGCTGGCTTAATCATTACATTGTGCAATAGAAGGTAATTGCCCTATACAAGAAAGCCACTGGGGGTGGGGGGGGGGAAGGCTTCCACCTGTTGGGAAGCAGCAGCAGCCCCAAGAGCAAAGCGCCATGTGGTTTGGCCCAGTTATTTCCCACACTAACCAAGTGATAGTTGTTACCAATAGATACACCCCATGGGTGGTTAAAACGCCATGTAAAACTGTACACAGGGCAACAAATACACAAATGCATTTTCCAGCAGCTTTCAAGTGAACAAAACCAGCTCAGAAAGTAGGCACTAGCAAAAATGGCACCTTAATTATAGTGCAATTCTCTGGATAGGGCAGCAGAGTTCTGAGAATATACTTATTTTTAGGGTTGCCAGGTCCCTCTTCCCCACCAGTGGGAGGTTTTTGGGGCGGAGCCTAAGGAGGGCAGGGTTTGAGGAGGGGACTTCAATGCCATAGAGTACAATTGCCAAAGTGGCCATTTTCTCCAGTTGAACTGATCTCTATCGGCTGGAGATTAGTTGTAATAGTGGGAAATCTCCAGCTAGTACCTGGAGGTTGGCAACCCTACTTATTTCTCCCTCTCTGCTGGAGTTTGTAAAGGTTGCTCAATATTACACTAACTGCCCTCATCACGTGGCAAGGTCAATAGCCACAGTTGCAGTTGTGGGGATATTTACAGTACTCATCCAGATAACAAGCAACACAGATTGACAATGCACACTATATATTGTCTAGTTTATCAAGAGGAATGCTGCATAGTCATTGTCGGGGCTGCTTCCCAAAAACTTCCGAAAGCCTTTTCAGACAGTATAACTTGCAGCAGAAATTCGATTCATACATATGTGTATAGCCACAAGTTTTAAATATCCTGTACCCTGTTTGTCAGCTCCCCTGAACAAGTGCTTAGCCACTGTGTGAAACAGGATGCTGGACTAGATGGACCACTGTTCTGATCCAGCAGGGCTCTTCTTATGTCCTAATGCAAAAAAGCTTGATCATGCCTTGGATTTGAAGCTCCAAAACTGATCAGAAAGTAAACGTTGATGTCTTCCAATGACTTGCTGCCTGGATATGGACCATGCCAATGTCATGCACAACTGGGAAGCTCCTGACAGGGGCAAGGTTTAAATTGGAGCCTCCCCAGGATCGGGGTCGCTGCATTACCTCGTCTTTGACCGCTTGTGTGTTTTGCTACACATAGGCAAAAGCAGAGTAAAGGATGTGTCACCATGACTCAGAGATGCACAGCCGGACAATATGGCTCAACAAGCACCAGCAGTCTTTAACCCAGTGCTCCCTTGATTAATAACACATTACAGCAGACAGTGCTGCAAAGTATCACTCGCCATATCATTCACTGACTAATGCCAAAGCGAGCCTTCCTTGTCTCAGGCAGATAAGCTAAAATGATTTTGGGAAGCCAACATGCATCCATGTGCATCATCCTCTAAAAAACTTTACTTGGGGCAATCTAGATCTCACTTAACGTCTCAAAAAGAAGGAAAAGCCCAGGTTCCTGGTCTCTTGTGTTTAAGTGTTATGTAATAAGTCTTGCGGGAATAGTTACAGGTACAGCCATCTTGTAAGTGCCCCCTACTGTCCATGTCTGGAACAGCCACCATTCAGCTCGAGTTGTACATTTGGGAGTGGAGAAGGCACTTAAAAACCAAGAAATGACATGGAATAGTAAGAATTACAAACGACATGAGAGAATCACATGAAACCGCACAGGAATATATATATCCCAGCTCAGGTTCACATATCTGACATGTGTACATTTTCTTTTAAAATGGCAAGAGGCCACAATGACCAAATTAATAGCTCCACCATTTTAAGTCACGAGAGAAGGGAAAATATAACCCTGCTGGGCTTCAAATTATTATTAAACTGAACCAAAACTACATGTGCCAAATGAAAATATTTAAAACATGTTCCGCAATTCCATGAATCATATTGTGTTTGGAAAGACGCTTGTTTCATAATATATTTGTAGTCCATCATCTGCTATCTTAAGACTCGAGTTTATATAACGTTCTCACAAAGAACTCATCCTTTTAATCAGTAGTATGTAGGTGTGTGATGTTAAAGCCTGTATATTGCAAAGGTGCTGGGAACTAGTGAGATGTACACAGCACACACTATGCGAAGGACAGGTTAAAGATCAATTTTGCCTTCAATACAGGTACAGCTCTTCATTGTTTGTTTTCCCCACATAAATGACTGGCTGCCATTCATTCTTAAGCAACAGAGACACTTTGGCACCATGGTGGTAGTGGAATAAACTTGTTCCTGGCTACCCCACTCATTGGGAATCGAAGCTACATCTACCTCCATCTTTTGGTAGCCCCTACCTCCATCTTTTCATCTTAACAGTCTTACTCTGCGTTCTATTTCTTGGCCCTAGTAGTTACTGAGAACTAGTTTTATACAGGATTCCCACTTTTTAGAAATCCCTGCCAATTCCTAGAAGCTGATCATTCTGTCCGTATACGCCCAAAGGCAATTAAGAGTGGAATGTTAGGGCATAGATTTCAATGGGCTTAGAACTGAAAAACTCTGCAGTCCTATGAAGAGGGCTATTTAAACCCCACACCTTGGCTACAGTCAGATCCAGCTCTTGCTACAGAAACATAAATGCATTGTTCCAAGTGTCGTCCTTGACAGCCACCATCATTTCAGTCATGGGCAATCAACGGAGGTGGAGCAGTTCAATTGGACACGGGTGTGTAAGAGGTTCGCTCTGCATGCCGTAAACTGGCAGAGAGGCTGCATCTCATTAATGGGGTCCACTCCTCCAGCCCCACACCTTGCCAATGTCCTCTAATTATGTCATCTGAAGATTCCCAGCTGTTCTACACGGAGCAAGAAGGGATGTGACTCACACACACCATCCTTGGTATCCAACAGCTTTCAGGCCATTTGCAATGTGAGAAAGCAGCAGCAGCTGGGACCAGAGAAGGCAACAGAAACCAGAGGGAGCAAGCCAGGTAAGCTGCTACACTGCCAGATCAGCCTGGTTGTCCATAGGCAAGGCAGACTAGCCTACAGACTGGTGTCTTTTGCTGAAGTAAAACACTAACAGCCCATTCCTCGGCGGACGGCGGGGAAGAGGAACAGCCACGCCTCCTCCTAAGCCATCTCGTGTATGCCGCGAAACAAAAAAAAGCCATCTTGCGGCTGTTTTTTGTTTAAACGGGGCCTCTTGCCCCATTGAAAACAGCAACGTTGCACCTGCTAAAAAGCAGGCGCAGCAACCGTGTTCCCGGCACCGGCGTACTGGCGCAAATGGGGACAGGAAGCCACCTAACTGGTGGCTCCTCCCCCCGCCCCACCCCCACGCCAGTGCAGCCATTGTACACGGTGGCCTTAGCCACGGAGAGGCCGCACTGCCGGTGGGGCACGGTGCAGCTCCACGGCGCTTGGGCGCCGGCAGAACTGCCCTCCCCGCTAGCGTAAGTGTGTGTAAACGTGTGATTACACGCACTTATGTGGCGGGGAGGTCACGCCTCCTCATCCCGAATCTCAGGAATGGGCTGTAAGAGACCAGTCACAAATGCAAAAGAACCAAACACATGCGCTTCCTTCCATATGCACTAACGGATCTATTCTGCTTCAAAACACCCACACTATTGTCCTATCACATCAAGATACAAAAGGCAGACGTGGATTACAGTGCAACCCTCAGAAGAGTTGCAGCCTTTTAAATCCCGTTGAAATCACTAGGCTTAGAAAGGTGCAACTCTGCTTAGGATGGCACTGTTAGTCCAGTTGTGGGGGAGGAGCATGGAGACAGAGGCATCTGGCTTCATGCTGTGTACCCAGGCTAGAAAGACAAAGCTGAGCACCATCATGCTCTTCCTCGTTGGAAGCACCACGCCTGGGCGTGCAGGTCGTAGGTACCATTGGGCTCCTCCTCATCAGCCACACTGTGCTCAGGCTGGTAAGGAGCACCATGGGCATGGTGGCATCCTGTACCAGCCTGGGTGTGGTGCAGCCAATGAGGAGCAAGCAGCACCTCCTCTCCCTCCAGCCTGCTCTTCGGCCTACCATAAGGGGAGGTGGTGCAGCAGGACCCAACTCTCATTTCAATCTGCAACATGACACGTAGTCTAAATTATCTTCTTTATACATTCATCTTTCTGCTTTGCTTTATATGATTCAAAGGAGGATACCATAAACAGCTGTGCAAGAAAAGGGATTCTAGCAGATATGGCTTGCTATGCTGGAGTGAGAAAAACTGCACTTCCTAAAAGTACCGCCACTAAAGAACTGTTGTAAGTGTAGGAGTCTTCGTCCACTTTTGCATTTGGTATGTCTTCTTTCCTCCTCTTAAGTTAAACAACAAAAAAGCAAGGGAGGATGTGAGTGTCGTTTTCTGGACTGGCCCTAGCCAACATCATCATCTTCAGAAAAAGAACCTGCCCCCTAGTGGACAGAGAGGGATATCACCTGACTGTATGGGCCGCTATAGGGCAACAAGTAAACAAAAAGATAGTGGTGGTGTTACCACTGGTGTGATTCGCACAAAAACAGGAAATGACACACCTGTGGCTCCCAAAGACCAATGGAGCAGAACACTGGCTTTGGATGTAGAAAACCCAGGCTCAAATACTCCCTTGGCCAAAGCTATCTTACACTAGTCTAACTCACAGGAGGTGTTGCTCTGAGCTCCTTAGAGAGAAGAATAAATGTGGGACAAAAGACAACACATAAGAGAGTTTATATAGCTTGTGATACAAAACTGATCTAACCGTAAGATCTGAGAAAAGGCCACAAAACTTTTGAAAGAAGCAGCCAGAAGTTCACTGCTGTAGCTCTAGACCCCACAAGCGCCCCAAAGGCAAAATATGCCGCTCTTGTGGCCTCTCTGTCCTCATCATTACCTGGAGGTGCAACTCGGTCCTGATACTTGGGCTCGAACTCACTGACTGTGAGCAGCATGACTTGGATGGTCCCAATGAAGATACCTGCCAAGCAGCCGTAGAAGATCGTATAGAAGAGAAGGATCTTAACTGTAACAAGAGGGGAAAAAAATACACTATCAAGTACACGTTGCTAGTTATGCACTAGGCCAACTTCAAGATTATAAGCACAATAGCAGGCCGAGACAGAAATTCAAGGGACTTAAAACAAAAGAGGGGGAAATAATACTACACTCGAGAAGTGCACTCCGCCCAAAATAAGCAACACAGACTAGAAACAGTAATTCATTCCATTTAGTGTGTTTCCACACACAGCCTGCAACTGTAAACATCACAAACTACTTCCCTAACCGGTTAGACAAATTAATGGTTCTATTAAAAACCATTATTATAAATAAAATCAATCAATATATATATATATGTCTGCCTTTCTCACTGAGACTCAAGGTGGATTACACAGTGTAAATCGATGCAGTCAATAGGACAGGACATCCAATAAGCAATGTAATAGGATTGAGATTGTGGAAATTAAGACCAAGTTGAAAACATGGAACAAACCTGAAACACAACCTAAGTATTAATATGGTATATTAAACAATGCAGAAAGTACTTAATAGGATAATACAGATGGTACATACTGCACAGAGGATATAGTGCAGTCTCTTTCCGTTTATTAAAACACTCTTCCTGAATCAATTCCATTATAATAAAGCCTTGTTGCCTTTGTAAAAATGCCCTCCTGTAGTGGTTAAGAGCGGTGGTTTGAAGCGGTGGACTCTGATCTAGAGAACCAGGTTTGATTCCCCACTCCTCCACATGAGCGGCGGACACTAATCTGATGAACTAGGTTGGTTTCCCCACTCCTACACATGAAGCCAGCTGGGTGACCTTGGGCTAGTTACAGCTCTCTTAGAGCTCTCTCAGCCCCACCTACCTCACAGGGTGTCTGTTGTGGGGAGGAGAAGAGAAAGTGATTGTAAGCCAGTTTGACTCTTCCTTAAGTGGTGGAGAAAGTTGGCATATAAAAACCAACTCTTCTTCTTCTCCTGAATAATTCAGTTTTGTACAACGTGCAAAATGCCAGGGGAGCGGAAGCCTACTTGACCTCATCAGGCAGGCCTATTCATAAGGTGGGAGCCACGAGAGAAAATGTACATGCATGGGCAGTTGTTGCTCTTGCCCATTTGCAAGGTTGGACCTGTAGAAGGCCTTGCTCAGATAACTGAAGCGGTGGTGGTGGAGGCAGTCACACAGATATTAGGGTACAAAGCCATGAAGGGCTTTTTGATTACCAGTACCTTGAATTGAACCCGGTAACTCCAGTCAATGGAGTGAATGCAAAATGGGGCCAATACGCGTGCTCTGTCTAACTACTGATAACAACTGAGCTGCAGCATTCTGCACCAACAGGAGTCTCCAAGTTGACTTTGAGGGGAGACCTATGCAGAGAGCCTAACATCAGTCTAATCTCAGTGTTACCGTGGCATGGATGCAGGTGGCCAGACAAATGGAGTCAAGGTAGGGGGCCATCTTGGGGTTAACTAAGTTACTAGAAAGTGTTTTTTTGCAGCTGCATTGACGTGTTCCTCCTGCACTTTCGTTGGATCCAGAATAACCCCTAAGCTCTTGATGGAGTCAGTAAGGGTCAGCTGAACCCCACTGAAGGTGGAAAGTACAGTGTCCTTCAAGATCTCAGCCTTCCCAAACAGCATTACTCCTGTTTCGTCAGGACTTACGGTAGTTTCAATTTGCTAAAATAGTTAATTTAAGTACAGTGGAAAGGCAGCGATTCAGGACTTCCACAGCATCACCAGGAAATTTGGATTAGGAAATACATAGCTGGGTGTTGCTGACGTATTGATGACAGTCGAGCCCAAAAGATATGTGCAACCTCCAAGTAATATACCTCTGAACAGCAAGTGCTGGGCACGTAAAACAGAGGAAGCCTGTTGTCTTCATGTCCTTAGCTTCCTTGGGGTATCTAGCTGGTCAGTGATGGAAACAGAATGCTAGACTATCCAGCAGCACTCTTCTCATATATTCTTAGTGAGATTCAAGGTCAGTAAGCATTTACTTGAAACCCAACCCTTGAATTTGTACATCTCACCTGGACCCCAGTTTGTGCATCATATGTGATCGACAAGATGTATGATTAGAACTGCATGCCCATTACATGTGATTCTTCTGCCACAAGAAATTATGGATGTATTTTGTAGCCAGGGTACTTATGCATGGAGGTCTCATGCCACATGTGATAATCTACACAAGTGTGGGGAACAGAAGCTCATGCACTACTTTGGGGGTCTTCAGATCAGTTTGAACTGGGCTTCAGTATCAAGTGAATGTGCTTACTCATAGGAGTCATACCCATTGGTGAAGATGCATAAAAGCAAATTGATCTATAACACATCTGAGCAAATCACCATGCACGGCATATCTCCATAGAGTCAGTGTCTTTTCTCCAATCATACCTAAGTTTTAATTCTGACACGACACTCAGTCTTTGGTGTGTGACTTGCAAAAACATGCTTTCTCAAAAGACAAGTAGGAAAAGGTGATCTTACAAAGCGAGTGAATAAAACTACACATTCTGGCTACAGTGAGTTGAAATCAGATTAGTGTACAAATTACATAAGCGATTAAGAGTTTTGTTTAAAGGAGGGGGAAGGAAAAAACTCCAGACGTATTTATTGACATGGCTTCTTCCAATGAACTTCTAAAGCTTTGAAATCTGGTTGTATCAGTTACTAGTTTGCAAGGATTATATCTCCTGACTAGCTGTATAGTAATAGGCTGTACCAGATGTTACCAGGCAGACTTTGGGAAAGTAGCCCCTGCCCAGCTTTTCTCTATGGCAGTAAAACCATAGCAGCAAAGTATGTTAAAATGAGGGGTGGGGTTTGAAGAGTCACTGCAAGACTACAGAATATGTTCCAAAAAGCTCCTGGTAATTTTTCGAACAAATATTTGTCTGAAGCAACTCAAAAGGGGAACAGACAGAGGCAGACCAAGAGAAGTTCTAGCTACTGACAGGCATGCTAGTGAAAGAGGAAAACCTACTAAAACAGACCTTTCCCCTCCAGAGGGGATGAGAGAGACAAGGGAGGTTACACATTGCAACCAACCTCACAACAGTTTTAGCACTCTCAGGGTTAACACACTCTTTGGTTACCAGGCAGCGGTAGGCAAATACTGTGACGTTCAAGAGATTTGGACATTTTTTCCAGAGTACAATCATAGGAGGTGCTGCTGTAATGAGCTAAAGAGGAACCTGCTGATGGCAAGGAAGGTGCAGTGGGGTTTGTAAGGGGGGGATATCAAAAGAAGAGCTCTGAATACCAAAGGTGACATATGCGTAAACCAAATTTCCAAGCAGGGTGTTAAACAATCACTCACAATCTTGAGAGAGGCAGTCTCCACTGTACTATAGAAGACATAGATTCGAATGCAATGAAAAATAATTAAACCAGCCAACATGCTTTCTAAAATATGGATCAGATCCTCAGCTGTTATGAAAAAAGTCGACTCACTGTCCTTCCAGCAACCAGATATCTGATGTCTTGTTTAAGGATTGCACTGAAGAAATTAATTCCAGAGGGGTAATAATGGGAGCCTGTTGTAGCAAAATTACACAGGAGTCTGGGAGCACCTTAAAGATTACACCCTGTTTTTAAGGACTCTTGGGCTCTTGTGTAATTTCTCTGAAGAAGTCTTCCCCTTGTGCCTTGCACCCTTGTGGATCTCTAAAACATCTGGTGGAGTTATAAAACTCTCACTCAATGGACCCCACCCACCAGCGATCAATTAAGAAAGCATTTTCTGCCTTTCATACAGATTTCAGCCAAGGCTCCAAACCAGGAAGCTCCCAGATGTGGCACCCAAAAGAGGGCACTGGGTAGATTCAGCCCAAAGAGGGTGCCAAGGCCAGCCGCTACAGAAGGTCTCGTCCCAACATCCAAATCATTTAAAATATACCCCAGCCTTTCTGATTCTTCCCCACTCCAAAGCACCATTTAGAAACCAGCTGTTACTAAACACATTCATTTTTTATCTTTAAGAACAATGAATTTTCCTTCCCCCCCTTTTTCAGAGTCATTTGCTGCTTTGACCTTGCTTATTGTTAAATGTTTCTAAATTTGAACAAATAGTTTGGAAGGGGATGGAAAGTTCTAGATAAGCGGTGTTTTTTTTGATGCAGTGATCTAGAGAGAAACTCAGCCTGTTAAACCCCCAGCAGAGGTAGGAGCTCAAGGACATTCTACCCTTTCCTTCAAGGGCAGCCATATCTAACACATTCAAGGCAGAAGGCCCCAGGCATGCTTTCATGCTCTCCTATGGGGTTTTTTGGGTCAGACCTTGTCCCTCATCAATGAAAAGGGGGAAATGTGCACATATCTTGTTTGCTGGCGTAAAAGGAACCCTGTCAAAAGAAAGTTACCTCCTCAGACAGGGTAGGAGATACAAATCAAAGACCCTCTATACTCTGGCATCTACAGCTTTAGGGAAAAGTCATGCTTTGGAAATGATACGAACCATCTGCTGCATAGACAGCATGGAGGCAGAGACCCAGATCAAGTATGAAGGTTATGTTGGTACCTCAGTGATTTGACTTAGCTTGTGCAACACAGAACGTGATGGTTTGGGTCCTGCAGTTGGGATGCGGTTTAGATCCTTGTCCAGAAAAGGAAAGGAGGGGGGGAGGGCAGCAATAAGAAAAACGGTTTTCTGTGCCCTGAACATCAGTCTCATCCAAGTTGCATTCAGTTGCTAGGAGACAGCCTTCAAGGACTTTGTTATTCCTGAACCTCCTTCTCTCCTCTCCCACCTGACCTTTTCTCTCCTACTCCCGGGCGGCTCACTTGGGCCTCCTCCAACTCCAGGAAGGTGCCATTGGAGACAGGACAGAATTCCTCTCCCAGCCTCGAATAGCCCCCTCCAGAAGATGCCTCCTCAGGCTCAGGGCTTTCCGTGGCGGCACACACCCCACCCCACCTTCCCCAGGGATGCCAACCCTCTCCGGTTACCTCTTGCCGGGAAGGCGTCACCTTGACTAACCTTGAGCGGTGATGCATTATTAACCCTTTGGAGCCGGGCCAGCCTCCCCAGACTTCCCATTGCCACAACTCTCCAGAACCCCTTTTCCACAATGGCAACTTGGGGGGGGGGCGGGGAAGTGGGAAGCAGGGCCCCTGGCATACCCACACCCCTGTCTCCAGAGACGGAGCACGCGTGTCCTTTCCCCTCCCCCCTCCTAGCGTGGCGCCCTCCCCAAACGTTGCAGTGGCTGTTCCACGGCTGAAGGAGAAGGAAGAGGAGGAGGAGGCGGCCTCCCCCCCTCTCCCCACCCACTCCACCCCGGCCGCAGTCACGACTCAGATTTGACTACCTCAGCGCCCTTCAGCACGACCTTTGCCGGCGGGGACGGGGTGGGGGGGGAGAGAGAAAGCGAGGGGACAACCGAGCCGCCCTTTCCTCGACGCAGAGGCAACAGGCTGCGGCCCGGGAGAAGGGCAAGGGCGCGCAGCGGCAAGGCGCGCCAGAGGATCCGGCCCCCCTCGCCCACCGCCCCAGCCAGCCCCAGCGCCGCTGGTTCCCGCAGGGGAGCCCCCCCCCCTGCCTCCCTCCCCACGGCCTCAGCGACGCCCAGCCCCCTTTCGCCAAACAACCCGCGTCTTTCGGACCGTCGGCGGCCACACGACGCGCCACTCGCCCACCTCAAGGGCAGGCGGGGGGGGGGACGGGGACCAGCGCCCCCCACCCGTGCAAAGCCGCCCGGAGGGAGGCCAGGAGGGCCCTTCACGGCCGGTCCTCCCACCCCCGACACTTGGCCTTGCTTTTTTCTTCCCCTCCAAGGAGACTTTGGGTGCGTTTCGGAAACCCGGCGCGAGCCCACACGCGCGAGCCGGCGGAGGAGCCAAGCGGGCGCCCGTGCCGATTAACGCCCGGTCGCCCGAGCCTCGCCCAGCCGCCTGCCCTGGATCCAGAGGTGGCGAGGTCGACGCCGAGGGGCCGCCGCCGCTGCGCTTCAGCCGCGCGCCGGTCCACAGGCGCTCTCCTCGTGGGATCCTTAGCGCATAGACCTGCATCTATGCTACACAGAGGAGGGCTTCGAGAGAAAGCGGGGGAAGGTACTTACACCAACTGCCTCCGGTCCTCCCGAGAAACTCCTTCTTCTCTGAATTCCAGATAAATTTCTTCCAGTTGCCATCCCCTTCCTTTGCTTTCCCGTGCGCCATGAGCGAGGATCGGCCTTACCGCAGGCAGCCTTTGCAAAAGCGACGGCGGGGAGAGGGAAAAGAAAAAAGAGAGAGCCTTCGGTCCCCTTGACAAGATCACCGCCTTCCGAGCGCCTCCGGCGATTCCCGCCCACGGACTCTCCCCGCCGGGCAGAGAAAGCCGCTCTTTGTGCGCCGGCTGCGGGGCGCCACCCTAAGCAAGGTGTGCGGAAAAATAATCCTTGCCGGGAGAGCCTCACATCTATCTATAGATCTATATGTACAGGCGCGCTCGCTGGGCTGGAGGGACCTGCTTCTGGCAGCAGGGATGATGATGATGATGGTGGTGGTGGTGGTGGTGAAGGAGGAGGGGTGGGGGAAAAAAAAAGGAGAGCCAGGGGATGGGAAGAAAGCGAACCTGGTCTGCCCAAGGAGGGAAAAAAATTAGCTCAGTCCCCTCCCACTCGTGCTGGCTATATCGCCCGACACGAGGGGAGAGCTCCGCCCACCGAAATGCCGGTAGCCAATGAGGCCTCCGGCTGTCCAGGGGGGTGGGCACGGCTGTCGGTGGGGCTGGGAGACTGCAAGGGCGAGAGGCTCCCCGCTCCCCCCCTCCCCCTCGGTCTAGGCACCTGCTCGCAGGCGCGCGCAAGGCAGCGGCGAGCGCCGGCCGGCATCCCCTTGCAATTCCCTTCGCTGGGAGGCGGGAGGCAGAGCTGAGCCCTGCAGATAAAAAGAGGAGGGGGGACAGTGTCTGTAATGGAGGAGGGGGGTTGGAAGCGAGGCTAGGGGCTCCGGCTGCTTCCGTAGCTCGCCTTGCAGAGAGAAAAAAAGCGGCGGCGAGGTTGGTAGGCAGGGGCGGCGCTGGCCGGCCGAAGCCCTGCGGATCGCTAGGCGGGCTCGTTTAAGGTGGCGGGAGAGGCGGCCGCACACGCGGCTTACCTGGGGGGAGGGACTGGGGGGGGGAAAGGAGATCACGCTGGAAAAGCAGCCGTGGAGGCCGAAAGGCTCGAACTGCTTAACTCTCCTGGCGCGATTGCCTCCCGGTTAATTTTTTTTTTAAATATTTGCTTATTTTGGTAACGTTGGCGGGTGGAATTGCACACGCAGGTAGATAGAAAGGTTCTGTGTCAGGGAATGCGCCAAGGTGGGCGCAACGCAGAGAGGAGGTCGCTGCCTGGCACTGCTGGGGGCCATTTGGCATGCTTCCAGGGAGCCTGCATTTTTTTCTTCCTGGGCCTTGGAGCACCCAGGCATCGAAGTAAATATTTCGGCATAGCGAAGGGGGCTGCGCTAGGAGATGCCCTTCAGGTCCCGCCCGGAGGCCCTGCTTGGCCTACTCTTCTGCTTCTTCCCGCGCCTCCCTCCCAGAGATGCCGCCCACAGAAGGTGGAGCTGGGGGGAGGGGGGGAAGGGAGGGACTTGTCTGCTTGCAGCACCATGCCTGCGGGTTTCTTGCCCTGGCAGTGCCCTCCCCGGGGTCGACTTCGTGCTAGTCCTGCTTTCTCCCTGCATGGTGAATGCTTCCATGGGGAAGAAGAAGAAGAGTTGGTTTTTATACGCCAGCTTTCTCTACCACTTGAGGAAAAATCAAACCTGCTTACCATTGCCTTCCCTCCCCCTCCCCACAACAGACGCCCTGTGAGGTAGGTGCGGCGGAGAGAGCTGTGACTAGCCCAAGGTCACCCAGCTGGCTTCATGTGTAGGAGTGGGGAAACAAATCCAGTTCACCAGATCAGCCTCTGCCGCTCATGTGAAGGAGTGGAAAATCAAACCCGTTCTCCAGATCAGAGTCCACCTCTCCAAACCACCACTATACCACGCTGGAAAGGTTCAGTCTTGGGGAAAATAACCCTGCCTTCAACTGAGTGGCTGGCAGCTACAGTGTCCCACACTGCTCGAGCGAGATATGGGAGGGGGCAGCCAATCTCCCTCATGATTTTAATGATTTTGCATTCTACTACTTGTAGTACTAAGGGCTGGATTGAGAAACAACAGTCCAAGGGAGCTTCATGGGCATTGGGCCAGACACACCAACCTCAGTGGTTGTGACAAGCAGGCCTGGAGATCTCCTGATGACCAAGAGGTGGATATGCTTTGTTAATACAAGACCCTTCCTTTTTGGAATGGGGCCTTGACTCAGTGGTAGAGCATCTGCTCGGCATGGAGAAGGTTCCAGGTAATCCCTGGCATCTCCAGTTAAAAAGTTCAGACAGTAGGTGATATGAAAGACCTCAGCCTGTGACCCTGGAGAGCCTCTGCCAGTCTTAGTAGATGATGATAAGAAGAAGAAGAGTTGGTTTTTATATGCCGGCTTTCTCTACCACTTAAGAGAGACTCAAACCGGCTTACAATCACCTTCCCCTCCCCACAACAGACACCCTGTGAGGTAGGTGGGGCTGAGAGAGCTCTGACAGAGCTGTAACTTGCCCAAGGGCACCCAGCTGGCTTCATGTGGAGGAATGGGGAATCAAGCCCGGTTCTCCAGATCAGACTCCACCGCTCCAAACCACCACACTTTACCACTATACCACGCTGGCTCTCTGATGGACTGATTCAGTATAAGGCAGCTTCATGTGTTCATATAGAATATTTCCTTATGACCACATGCCTGCAAGGTTCTTGAAGAGCAATGTGACGCAGTGACAGATTGTGGACGTACCTCGCCCAGTGTCTCTGTCTTCTCCCCCACCCCCCAATTCTGATTCCTGCTGCACTCTGTCTTAGTGACATTCAGATACCAGAATGGAATCCTTCGTGTCAACAGTATACCCCAAACCATGCCAGCACAGCCCTCCTGCATTTGCATATTTGGAACACCTGTGTGTATTTGAAGGCCAAATAGGAATGAGGAAGTGATATGTCATCTGGAAAGATCTACAAAAGGTCACGGCTAAGAATCTGGGCTCAGAGATGTGGCAACAACCCACCATCAGAGAGGAAGAGGGAAAATAGGCAAAAGTGGGGAACTAAGGAGAGATCAGGATGTAGAGGAGATCAGGGAAGGGAAGCAGAAGGGAGCTGGCCAGTATGTGTCTGCTCCTGTTTGACCTTGGAAAATATATGCACGGTTTTATACCTGGGAGAATGCTGCAGCAACACATACAGAGCAGGGCGGTCAGACTAAAGGCAGTGAGAAAAAAGCTATGCATTATTTTATAATTTATTATTAGGTCTATGACCGCAGCCTTTGACCAAGGGAGGAGGAAAGGAAGGGAGAAGAAGAGGGAGGATAGGAAGCATAATACATAGTAAACATGATAAGGATAATACAATCTTAAGTTAACAATGCTAAAAATTAGGCATCAGCCCAATAAGTAAAAATAGTAACTAAAATAAACTGGGGGTGGAGCGAACTGACTAAAAATGGCCAGAGGTAGGTGTTGAGAGTTCTTTCTTCTTGAGAGCAGCCACTCTGGCCAAAAAGCAGACAACATTTGATGTGGCTGCACCATTAGTTGAGTCACCAAGCAAAAAAGGCAACATCCAGGCATGTAGAGGGAGGTTCAAGCTGGTGAGGATTGGAGCAATAAGAGCATCTCTATCTTGAGACCAGCAAGGACAGCGGAACATCAGATGGTCCAACGTTTCAATTTCACCCGTGTTACATGGGCAGAGACGGTCTGGAAAAAGTATCCCGGTATATCTGCCCAACATGACCATGGATGGAAAGGCATTTAAACGAACTAAAAGGAGAGCCCGACGATGTGAGAAGATTGAAACCGTAAAGTGGAACTCTGGAAGCTTCTCTGGTGGGGGGAGTCCCAAGACCAGACCGGAGCAAGTACGTCTGGCCCTCCCAACCGTACTGGCCCAATCTAACTCCTTCAATCTCTTCAAGATTGTCAACGCATTATTTTATTGAGTGTGTGCACGTGCTAACTTGGGTTGTTCTCCTGACCCGAGAGCTTGCACAGAGAAAGCTGTTTTCTACAGAACTGCACATGTAGCATACCTTGTGGTCTCTTGTGCAAGATTGCGTTCTCCCACCCACATACAATGGTGCTCAGGGGTGGTCATAGCCTATGGACAACAGGGGCAGTTGCCCTGGGCCCACACTTGAGGAGTCCCAACTGCCCCATGGCCTCACCCCTGAGGGAGGGGAGAAAAGAAGAGGGGGCTCCTGCTGCCTCTTGCAGCTGCCCCATCTGAGACTTCAGCCAGCTGGCTTCCAGCAGCAGTGGTGGCTCCCACCCGCCTTGCACAGGGTGATGGTAGGGTTGCCAACCTCCAGGTAGTAGCTGGAGATCTGCTATTACAAGTGACCTCCAGCCAATAGAGATCAGTTCACCTGGAGAAAAATGGCCGCTTTGGCAATTGGACTCTATGGCATTGAAGTTCCTCCCCCTCCCAAATCCCACCCTCCTCAGGCTCCACCCAAAAACCTCCCGCCAGTGGCGAAGAGGTACCTGGCAACCATAAGTGAGGGTCACCTCTTGCTTGGTCCTGTTGGGGAGGGCAGCAATGGGGGACAGTAATTCTGGGCCCCTAAGCTATCGAGGACTTTTGCCCAGGGCCCCAGAATCACTAAGACAGTTCTTGACTCCGCATACTTGTCAAGGGCCACTCGGATTCACCTTTTTTGAACAAGTCCTCAGTCCCCTTTTGCCCATCTGTGGCTACTTTTGCCAACTACCAGTATACTACAACTTTCTTACCTTATACTATCTCCATAATAGTCATTTAGGTATCTGCGAATGCTTCTGCACCTCTTTCTGAACTACTTCCCTGGCCTGGGCAGTAGAGGGATGGAAAAGTAATACGTGGTTGAGATTATACCAGGCGGCAGCTGGTTTGCACCTGTAAACACAGGTCTACCCCATTCACATGTAAAGTTCAGAGTAGGGTTTGATTTAAGGTGAAAAAGATATTGTGATGGGACTGCTAGAAGATTTGACTTTTCTTGTGGGGTAGAGCCCTATCTCACGTCCCATTTTCCTAGGTATGGCAGTAAGGAGGTACATCCCTGAATGACCATTGTGACATCAAAGCCAATAGGCCAATGATCTGTCCTCTCCTCTGTTAGCATGCTTGATCATTTTAAAAAGGGGTCCCCAACATGGTGCCCATGGGTGACATGGCACCTAAACACACCTTTCCTGGTGCCCACCAAATGTTTTTAGGAAGGGAGTGAGACCAGGTAGAGCATTGGCCCAGCAGGGCTTCTGGTGGGCCACTGAAGATTTGATTTGCTGCGCAGATTTTTGAAGCAGCTGCCACCATAGCACAAGGATCTTCACTATGAGTTTAAAGGTAAGCCGTGACAGCCATTTTGTGTCTGTTTCTGCCTCCTGAAGCAGACATTTTGTGGCTGCGCCCACCACCTTGTGCCAGAATTCCAGAGGTGCCCACAGGCTGAAAAAGGCTGGGGACCCCTATTCTAGACTCATAATGGCAATCTGGATCCATATCTCCATCATTTCACAGGCATCTCAGATATGGATGGATCTGCACATATGGATTTTACTCTTCAAACGGGCTTAATATAGACCAAAAACCAATTTCCCCGAACGCACACTTACTCCAGGGTATATTCTAGAAATCACGGAGCTGACTCACGTGATCCAAAAGCAGAAGTTCTGCTTGGTAGATTTAATTGATCCACATTTGCTTCAGGGTCAGGAAAGTTGGCAGCCACGCACACCAGAACAATAACATATCTGCCTGTTTATCAGACGTGCTCATTTTAAATGCAGCCTGGAGGTGGGATTTTCTATCTGTTCAGGTGTCAGCTTTGGAAAACTGTGCCCTTAATATCTGGCCTTTGTCGAACACAGAAATACTAATTCCGTATGGGGGGGGGGAAGGGATCCTCTTGGGTACCTCATGGGCAGAGCAAATGGAATGAAGGTGTATTTCTTGTCTGCTATCAGTGCCTATCCCACATGGCCCAAGAGGCAGGAGGTGGGTGGTGTGGCAAAATGGGCAATCCAATTAAGTGGGATACATCTCATTTAGTCAGCACAGTGGGCTTGGCCATACATTGGGTAAGTTAGAAACCAGCATGTGTAGAGAATGGGGAGGAGGATTTGTTCAGCCCGTGTGTACAAGTATAGCTCAGTTGTCTCATGCAAAGCTGAGTGCCTTGGATTCAAATCCCACCTCCGTCATCAACTTGCTCAGTGGCAAGATTTGAATCTGCAACAGGTCCAGAACCTGAGACCTGAAGGATACTCAGTTGGGAGTTAGCCACAACCTAGCTTTAGCTAAAGGAGAATTACTGTCAGAATGGCCAGAAAGATTCTCAGCTTCATTAGAGTGGGGCTTTTGATGTCAAAACCCCTGTTAAAGCTTCAGAGTCAGTCTTGCATATTAGCTATAGTAACTAGAGGACTTTGATATTGCACTGTAGATCACCATCCCTCGTCACTGGTTTTACATTCTGGACCTGGCACTGAGAAGGTTACAGTTTCTCACTTTTACAGTGGACAGCTTCACAAACAGAGTTGTTTTGGGGGGAAATAGCATAGACACCAGGAAGCATGATGATGACCCTTAGAACTACCACAGTAAGTGCTTTTTCTAAAGCAAGTAGTAAAGGGACATAAGTGTAACCCTTAATATGTGGATCTTGCTAAAAAAAAAAACATTCTGCATAAAAAAATTCCCTGTTCATAAATCTTTGGTAACCCATTGTAATCTGTGTGGTCCTATAATGAAAATAAAAATGTGAAAAGACTGTTCAGAAGGCATTTCTGTTTGTCTTCATTAGAAAATAAAAAGGAAATGAGGGAGTTTAAAAAATAACCACGTTCATTATAAAATTATTTTAAAGCATTTTAAATTTGTATGGCTGAATTTTAAAAATCCGTTCTCGACAGTGCCTCAGGCAGTCCATTCCTGAGCCTTCGGCGGCCGAGGCACCACTGCGGCGCCTCCAAAGCCGTTCCCCAGCCTTTAAAAAGCCTTTAAAATGTTTTTTTTTTAAAATGGGGCATTTTGCCCCATTGAAAACAGCGAAGCTGAGCCAGCAAAAAGTTGGTGCAGCAATGTTGTTCTTGTATGCGGTGTACCCGGGGGGGGGGCAGCACACCCCGGGAACACCCCCCGGGATTCTGGTTCACGGCTTTGCACTGGTGGGGCACCGGCAGGAGGCCAAGCTGGAGTCCCTGGGTTGCACTGCCATGGCAGCGCAGGGAGGCTGGCGTGAGCAGCCCAACGGCGGCATCCCTGCCTCTCGTGGCGGCGCTAGTGACCCAGGCGCCAGCACAAGCAGCCCAGATGCCAGCATGGGCACTTGCACTCCTCCTGAGCTCTTTTGGGCCAAGAGCTCAGGAATGGGCTGTAAAAGTCATGAATATGATGCCTCCCTACTCCTCCTTTTCATCTCCAATTGCTGGGTTAGCTCGGGTGTTGTTTTCTTATTTATTCTGGACAACTGCTATGTTTCTTGAGAACATTTTTTAACTGGACCTCACTTTAAGAATCCACATGGCAAATTTAAGAATCGTATCATTTTTAGTTTTAAAATTAAGATGTAGAAAATAAGATAGGTGTGTCTCAGCAGTCTTAACAATGTTTCCCTATCCATTCTTCCTAGTTTTAAATTTTCTTTTTTCACCAGTGTATCTAACTAGTGGCCATTTGGGTGTGGGGCTAAGAAATAGACCTCGTCCTTGTCTCCATGTTAAAAGCATTGCCTTCTTATCTATAGACTCCAGCTCTGTGCTCACCGTTGGAACTCGAGTGTGCGGAACACCTCTGCAGTTCTTTTTCTCTGCTATGCCTGCCCCGTGGTGCACAGTGGTAAGCTACAGTACTGCAGTCCAAGCTCTGCTCATGACCTGAGTTCGAGCCCAACGGGAGTCGGTTTCAGGTAGCCGGCTTGAGGTTGACTCAGCCTTCCATCCTTCGAAGGTGTAAAATGAAAACCCAGCTTGCTGGGGGTAAAGGGAAGACAACTGGGGAAGGCACTGGCAAACCACCCCGTAAACAAAGTCTGCCTAGTAAACTTCAGGATGTGACGTCACCCCATGGGTCATGAATGACCTGGTGCTTGCACAGGGGACCTTTACCTTTTTTAAATGCCTGCTTAAAATTTGTTTGCTTGGGAAAAAAAATCAGCCATACAAATTTAAAATGCTTTAAAAATAATTTTAAATGGACATTCACTTATTCTGTGGGGGAGGCTGAGTAATTGGACTTCATCATTGGGTGAAGGTGGATCCTTCAGTTGCTCCTACTTATTCAATCAGGAAGCGTGCCCAGATCAGTGACTCATGCAGAACCGTGAGATGAGTTTTCCCCGTGGGCTGGGGTTATTCAGAGACAATCTAACAGTAAACCTTTTGGGGTGTCAAAATGAAATGTGCCTCAAATTTTAATTCAGGAAAAAAGAACATAACTATCAGTTGTCTGGGAAATGTGAGACCCATTGAACTTAGCGGGACTTGCTTCTGAGTAAACAAGACTAGATTAGGATAGCTCTGTGTAAGTACTTTATAAATCCAGGCACAACCTCTGGGTAAGTAATACAACATGATCAAAAAGGCTTCATGACAATTGGGATCAGCTCTACAAACAGGAGTGAAATGTCCATATAATACAGTGAAATGCCCATCTCTGACATTGTAACTCTGTCTTGTGCCTCTCACTGGAACCCCCTGAATTAAACAAGGATTTGACACACACACCCCGGTTAAATTGTGGTATTGTCTGAGAAGCAAAGTTTTGTTTTGCTAGGAGTCATGTGGCTAGATTTTATCTCTCCTATGAGAGACAGCACTTAATAAAAAAAAGTTCTGAGCTCTATGCATCTTTGAGCCGCCCCATGTCTCTGTTCTCTCGGAAAGAAGAGCCTGTGGGCATGAGGGGAGAGGTGATCTTATGCACATTAACTCTGGAAAGAAAGGGTTAAACAGCCCAATGTCTCATCCCACTCCTGACCTCAGGCAGGAAAGAGATCACTGAGTTAGAAGTAACATGTAGTTCCACCCAGTCCTAAAATAACAATCCAATTACTGAGAGTTATTTGCAAAACAGAGACTAGGTGAAGTTGTTGTAAATTAAATGTGCATTAGAGGGGTTGATTGAAAATTGGGGTGGAGTTCTAAAAGCTGACCCATTATGTTGTAACATGAAATATCTTTTTGCAAAGTTGAAAACAAGCTTGGTGTGCAGCCTATGATCTTTTCTCCATTTGTCAGTTTTCACTTTCCCTTAGTAACTGAATCTCATGCGAACGCACCAGGCTGTCATGCACTGAGTCATACCATTGCCTGTCCTGACTGGCAACAGTCCTCAAGGCCAGGGTCTCAGGTGGAGGTCTTTCATATCATTTGATCCTTTTAACCAGAGATTGAACCTGGGACCTTCTGCTTGCAAATCAGATGCTCTACCACTGAGCCCCAGTCCGTCCCCAAGTAGACCTCATTGACTTCAATTGATGGTCTCTGTTGATAGTAAGGTTGCCAACTGGTCAGGGGAAAAATGTAGTTCTACCCAGTCCTTTGTTGGACTCTGTTGGTGGTTGATGGTAAGGACTGCCAACTGGTCTCTGTTGATGGTAAGGTTGCCAACTTGTCAGGGGGAAAATATCCTGCTTTTTAATAGAGGTTTAATAACCAGAAATGGGCAGCTGAAGCTTTTCATGGCATGGTGGTATACAAGAAATGTTCTGCAGATCAAACTGATATTAAAGGCATAGCTACAGGGACCTGTTTAAAATTTGGCAGTCCTGATCTGCCAAATTGTATCTATTTTCAGCATCTGTGTATGCAGTGGTGAATTCCACCTTGTACAACAGTTTCCCACCCTCTGGTTCTGCATGTATCTGTTGACTTCACATGTCCACTTTGCATAGCTGATGAAATAGGGGCTTATCTATAACAGCTGTGTCACAAAAATGTGTCTGGGTGCTGCAAAACTCTTTAATGTGGATGATGAACATAAAATGTTCACCACTACATGCAAAGAAGAGGTGTATTATGTCTATCTGTCCCAACGCTGCTGCCAGGTTATCTTTTGCATTCTATTCATGCTAAAATCCTCCTCCTGTGGCTGTGGGCTCACTGACCTTATGGAGAATGTGCAGTTTGTGGTTGCATGCCCACTAGCAGAAGAGGACATGATAACTGGTATTCTAGTGCAAATGAATGGAATACTTTGCTATGTGCAGTTGCAACTCACCGGTAAAAAAAAAATCACCTTTGATTTAATAAAAGCTGTTTGGCAATACTACAGATAAAAGTTAAGCAGGGGCCCTTCCTTAGCCTCCTCAGATATAATGCAAAGGGCTTCTGGCTCTACAGTTCGGCAACAGGCTTTCAACACAAAAGTGTGATCTGTTTTGCACTTATGCAGTTCCCTTGCATTGCATGAAGCCATCACAGAGCCCAGCTGAAACATTGGGATGGATCCTACCCCTATCCTACCGCTCCACAGTGCAAAGTCCTTTCCTCCAGCCTAAGGAGCCTCCCTCCAACTAAAGGAGCTCTTCCCATGGAAGAAGGGTCACTCAGCCTTCAAACTTTGCTCAATGGAGTAGTAGGATCTATCTCATTCATTATGTGAACTGGCATGCTTAGTCAATGCCTACATGGTGTGGTTGAGTTATTGCCAATATCACCAGTTCGCAAGCAATTAGTTTAGTTCCATTTACTTTCTGTTCAGGCTGCTTCTTGGGCAGTGCAGTATATTAAAAGGCGATTTAAAAATAAATAAACATTGATATCCATAGTAGATGTTGTATTGATCATACTCCAGTTGTATGCATGGCCAAGGCTACATAGAACCCATGAGAGAGGCAGAGTCTGGGAAAGGTGAAAGAAGTGAAGTCCCCTTACAATGTCATAAACGTAGATGAGTGTGAGGACGTGATTTCAGATTATCAAACACCACATGCCATTTCCCCTCATAAAGTGATAAGGAGAAACTGTGATCACAAGACAGGGTGAAGAGGGTTATAAGAGTACAAATGTGAAAAATAAATTAAATAAAGAGCTCTGATTTATAATTTGTCAAGCAATGCTGGATTGGACCAAAGGTTCATCTATCCCAGCCCTAGTTCGAACATAAGCCCACAGAAAATTCACAAACAAGGCATGAAGGCAATACTTTTCTTATTGTTTGTCCCCAGTGCTATACTACTTCCGAACATGAAGACTCACTTAGCTATCATGGTTGTAACAACAACCATTGGTAGACCATATATCTGCCTAGTTATTCAAAGTAATCTCTGCATGAGTAGATGTGGTAGAACTCTTGAGGTGGTAGAATGGATTGTACTACTTCAGGCTGGAAGTGACAAGGTTCTGTTTTTGAATACATTCCACATCAGGAAGCAGAGCCCAGAAGAACTCAAGTTGTCTTCTTCATATGATTGCATTAAATGCGATTCTCCTAGGAGGAACAACAGAGTGACCTACTCCAGATCTGAAAATGTGAACTGTTCAGAGGAAAAATATACCCCCCTGAATGTACCCTAAAGAAGTACCTAACTGTTTTCTTATGTTAATGTGAATGCAGTCACAATTTTATATGGTCAACAAAACCATGGAATGTTTAGGCTCGCCAACCTAAAAGTGGGGCCAGAAGACCTCCCAGAATACAGAGATCAGTTCCTCTGGAGAAAACAGCTGCTTTGGAGGGTGGAATCTATGGCATTATACCCCACTGTGGTCCTTCCAGGAATCTGCCAACCAACAGTTGGCAACCCTAGTAACATTACTGGTGTGTGTAGGGGGGGGGATGTCCATGCTCCACAGTCTCTCCATTTGCAAAACACTGGAATAGGACATTTTCCTTTCCTCCCACCCCACCCCCAATTATATTGAGATCACATTTCTATGACAGAGGACTTGCATTGAGAAATATAGTGTTAATTTAACTTAAAGTTTTGCAAAGGTTTTGCACCATTTTGCTTAACACAGAGTGAAGTTCCCCCCAAAAGAGCACCATGATTCCCAGTGAATAAAGTGTGAGGCATCAAGTGCATTATTGGCCTTCTTGATTATCTTCTGATGGCAGCCAGCCAGAATAAACTCACAGCCATCAGTAGTCTTGAGTTTGGCAGCTGGAGCCTCTCAAATCTTTTAAGCTCGGTAATGACCAAAAATGACTATAATCATTGGTCACAGTGAAATGAATTGTGCCAGGAGCAACTCCATCCCTGTTAACAATGGTTAAATATATTATTTTGCTGCTTCATAATTTACTCCCAAGAACATATGAGTTCCCCCCCGGAGGGGTTTTTATACTACATTAGTCAGTAAGGTACACTTATGGAAACTTGTGAGTAATAAGTTTTAAAACAACAACAACCTGTGGAGTACATCATTCAGAGTACCTTATTAGAATCAGCATGTGGACTTCTGGATATAAAAACCCAAATCTTCCTATCTTCTACAATTATTTCAGTTGTTTAATTGGAGATCTTCCACAAGAAGGTGTATATTTCTCCATATGTGTGAGGAATTTCATTAGAATCAACCACTTCATTAGAATCAACCGCTGCTCCCCATCTCATTCATAACCTTTGAGTTTGGTTTTCTTCCTATGTCTGTGTTGATTATGTAATTGGCTCTACCCAGGGCTATGAAAATTAAACCAACATTCAAGCTGCCCCCACCAGTCCTAATATAGAGACTTTTACACAGTTTGTAAAGTAGGATATAGAGTTATGTGTGGATCCTCAAACAATGAGTTGAGGTTTACAAGTCAGTTTTATCAGGGGGAACTCTGAGCTCTTGCCAAGACCTGCCAAACAGAAGGTGTGCTTTGACTAAGGTAGTGAATAGGTTTTCTTTCATTGTTCTCTGAACATTTGACCTACAAGCGCTCAGGCGTTTTTGAAAGCTCCCCGTGGTTAGCATAGAAGCTGCTTGCTCAATTGTCCGCTAAGCAAGACTGTTTGAGCAGAATGTATTTAGAAGTTAGGGCTCTGAGAAGGCAGGTAAATTTGGCTCACTTCAAGAGCCCACATGCCTCTAGTTACCAGAAAGCAGCAACACCCAGTGCTGGTGATTATTAAAATTATTGTATTTCAGCACCTTCCATTAGTTTAGCACAGAGTGTGGGTTGTTAAACTGTTGAAATGTTATGCCTACAAAGAGCTATCATGCTAAAGGTGATTTTTTTTTTTTTGGTTTGGTATTTTCCTGCACCTGTCATTGGAACATATGATATAAAATAGCACAGTTATGGCATTCTCAAGGACATGTTCTGGACCAAAAGGCATCACTTGTAACTGGTCCTATCCTGTGGGCCTGGCATGAAGTGGTGGCCTTAGGGTAGACGTAGCCCATAACAGAAGGAATAATGTTTCTTAACCATTGTATACATTACCTCAAATGAATTTAAGTGTTATGGAATGAATCTGTCCAAGCACCACCCCAGCTGAAGGAAGGAGGAAGACGTGTATCTATGTTAAAAAAACTGAACTTTGGATTATAGAAAAGACGGAGAAGAAAAGAGATGCTGCGGTGTGTCTACTAAAACACCTTGGGGGGGAGATCTCTCTCTCTCTCTGTGTGTGTTTGTGTGTGTTTCAGTGGATATGATGTGAGGTAGCAGATTTGCTGCCCTGTAGGAGGGCTTTTTTGCCTCCACCTGTGCTCTGTCTCTGCGTTTGTAAATAGAGCAAATACTCCAAACATGTAATAAGCCTCCAGTGCCAAAGGGAACCAACCTAGAACCTGCCTCTAGAATCTCTGACCACTTGTAGCTGGAGATCTCCCGCAGTGGTGGCTCCCGCCCACCTTGCACAGGGTGAGGGTAGGGTTGCCAACCTTCAGGTACCAACTTGAGATCGCCTGCTATGACAACTGATCTCCAGCCCATAGAGATCAGTTCACCTGGAGAAAATGGTCGCTGTGGCCATTGGACTCTATGGCATTGAAGCCCCACCCTATACCCCACCCTCCTCAGGCTCCCCCCAAAAAACCTCCTGCCAGTAGCAAAGAGGGACCTGGCAACACTAGTGTGGTTGAATAAGTGGTAGCAGAAGCCACATATGGTCTCACAAGGGAAGCTCAGTCTATATTGACCTCACATTGCGAGGTTGCTGCATGTATCAGAGGAACATAGGGAGTCATACCATTGGTCCACTGGCTCTCTGGGGTCTCAGGGAGAGGCAGATCTTTTCCAGCACCTGCCACTGGAGGCCCTGAACTGGAAATGCCTAGTCTGTACCTGGAGTGCTAATAATGAATTACAAAAACAATCATTATGATGGGCCCAACAGTAGCCAGGTCTGTGGGAAGAAAATGATGTGATAAATGTGCTCACTTTCTTCATGTTAAAAATCAACATTTAAATGATTTCTGGAAATCCCAGTAACAGAAAAAGACAGATGGAAATTGTAATTTTCCTATCCACATGGTCAAATTCTAGTGTCAAGGCTGGTGAAAGCAAAAGGGAAAATACCAGCCTCTGGTTAACATAATATCACAACTATCCTTGGTTGTATTATCAAGGAAACACTAAGCTTTTAAAATGCTTTTCAGTTTCTTATAGACAGAAAATTGATCATCTGGTAGAAATCTGGCAAATTACTTAGTTTAGTTAGTTACATTTTGGTAATATATTCCAGGCAATATTTGTTAATATATTTTGTTAATATATTATTTCCAGTATAAGTATAAGTTAAAGGCTAGGCATGGATGAAGTTCCTCAATGAGCTTTCAGTGAGATTTGCCTTTTGAAAATTACAGAGTGAATGGGATTCATTTGTAACTCTATTTTAATTCCTCTGTATGAATCCCTTCTCCATGGGCCTAGAAGTTAAGTAGGGATTAAACAGGCATGGGAACTTTACATTACACAGAGATTTCTGTGCTTCTTCCAACTTCTAACAAAAACAAAACAAATCTTCCAAAAGATGGCTCCCCCAACCAAGTTGGAAGCAGAAGAGTCCTTACCACCAGGCAATGCAAAGTTCTCACGCTTGTTTGTTTAAAATCTTGCATAGCCCCTTAAATGCTTTGCTGCTTATCTTGGAAAAGAGGGCATTACTGCATCTCTAAACACTACTATCTGAACCTTTTAACTAGAGATGCCAGGGACTGAACCTGAGATCTTCTCCATGCCCAGCAGATGCTCTACCACTGAGCCACGGACCTATTCCGAAAGGGAATGGTCTTGTATTAACAAAACATACCCATCTCTTGGTCACCAGGAGATTTCCATCCCTGATTGTCACAACCACTGAGGTTGGGGTATGTGGACCAATGCTAGGGTTGCCAACTCTTACTTGGAAAATATCTGGAGATTTGGGGGTGGAGCCTGGAGAGGGCAGAATTTGGAGAGGGAAGAAGAAGGTTGGTTTTTATATGCCGATTTTCTCCACATTTTAAGGAGAATCAACCCGGTTTACAATGTCTTTCCCTTCCTTTCTTCACAACAGACACCTTGTGAGGTAGGCAGGGCTGAGAGAGTTCGGAGAGAACTGTGACTAGCCCAAGGTCACCCAGCAGGCTTCATGTGTAGGAGTGGGGAATCAAACCCGGTTCTCCAGATTAGAGTCCGCTGTTCCTAACCACTACACCATGCTGGCTCTCAGCAGGGTATAATGCCAAACAGTCCACCCTCTGAAGCTGCCATTTTCTCTAGGGGAACTCATCTCTGTCACCTGGAGATCAGTTGTAATTCGGGGAGATCTCCAGGCCCCACCTGCAAGTTGGTGACCCTAACCACTGTCCATAAAGCTCCCCTGGAATTTTGTTTCTCAAGCCAGCATTTAGTACTACAAGAGGTAGCATGCAAAGCCATTAAACTCATGAGTGAGACTGCCCTCCCCCTCCTCTCTCTTGCCCCGCAGAACCCACCTGGAATCCCAGCAGAGCACCAGCCATTGTAAATTTAATGGGTTTTTTTTTGTGTGTGTGGTTTTTTGGTTTATTTTATTTTTATAGGGTACAAAAGTAAAAAGGAGGGAAAAACAAATGGGGAAAATATAGCACTCCATTCTTCGTCCGTGCCCATTACTGCCTACTTTCCTAAACTTTACCCCAACTACAATCTCTTTAAAAGTTACAAAACGTAAATAAGTCTAATCTCATATATTTTCATTTCGTTTCAGTTACGTATGCTATTTTTAATCATCCAACAAACATAAACTATCTTATGCTTATGAACCATTATACCTTGTAACTACATCTAATATCCGCTTTCTAAACCCCAACTCTACTGTTAACCAATTTGCAACTTTACAATTTTTGTTTTGTTTTTAATTTACTGTTCAGGGCCAAATTGGCCACATGAACAGTATCATTAAAGTACTTTTAAAAAAACTTCAAGCCCGATCGCCAGCCTCGTGAACGGGCTTCAATTTTTTAAAATTCCGACCTCCCCTCGAGCCTTTCAGCCTTTCAGCTTCGGTTTTTCGGCTTCATTCGGATTGCTGCTTTTTTTCATTTCAGCATATCCGAATGCACACCCCCAGTGTGGAATCCTGCAGCTGTCATCTACTCAGTTGAAGCCAAGGGTATTTTTCCCAAGACCGGGTCCTTTCCCATGGGAGTGTTTACCATGCAGGGAGAAAACAGAATGAGCGAAAAGTTGACCCAGGGAAGGGCATTGGCAGGGCAAGAGACCTCTACCACTATTCAATGGCCCCTTTCCTTAGAATCTGCCACAGTCTACAAACAGCTGAAAAGTGAACTAGTTCAAATTAGAGCTAGCAGTTGACAGGGTTCATCACTATAGTTCTGTGAACATAATTTACAGGTTGCTAACACAACCAAACAGTGAAATGAAGAGAGTAGGATGCTGGGGACATTGCTGAGGGCAAGCTCATTCTTGAGCACTGTTATTTTCCATTTGAGCCAAGGAAACAATTAGACTAAAGTCTCAGAAAGATAGTATCTCTGGCGGAATAACACCGGCCACAAGCCAATTGCTTATGTAGGGATTGCTGATTTCAATGGATCCTTTGTGTGCAAAATTGTGTGGGTTTACAGCCAGGTTGTTTGAGCAAAAGGTTTAGTTCAACTATCTTCCCAAATATCAGGAATTCTGTCTCTTTAAAAGAGAATTCTAAAAGCCCAGGTGGTCTTACACGTGCAGTCCAGCCCAACAGTAAAAAGCCTCACCTTTCAAAGTCGTGCTGTTTTACAACCCTTCAGGGGACAAAGTCCCGTAGGAATGTTTCCATTCTGAAGTGCCAAGATTCTGTGTTTAAGGGCCCAACTATACCTTACATTGCCCCTTTGTCCATCTTATTCCTGTCGATCAGACATGCTCTGGGATTTCCATGGTTGGAACTCAGTTTCCAAGTACCTGAAGGCTAAATTTGGATTGGGACTGCTGTGCATGTAGAAAGGGGACTCAAGCCTGCTCCCACAGTTTACCTGTCCTGAAAAGGCCCTGGCAGTCACTCTTTGCCTTGCTGGAGAAACTTCCATGTATTAATAGGCTGCAAGCGCTTTCATGGTGTACACATGCACGTGGCGATGAGGACATGAGGACTTGCAGAAAAACCTTATGGAAAGGTTTACCAACTCCAACCTTGGAAATTCCTGGAGATTTGGGGATGGTGCCTGTGGAGGGGGAATTTGGAGAGAGATTTCGCCTAGAATGTATGGTATACCACAGATAGGGTTGCCAACCTCCAGCTGGTGGCTGGAGATCTCTCGCTATTACAACTGATCGGCAGGCTACAGTGGTCAGTTCCCCTGGAGAAAATGGCTGCTTTGGAAGATGGACTCTATGGCATTGTACCCTCCACTCCTGGTATTTCCAAACCTGGAGCTGGCAACCCTAACCGTAGAGTTTGCACTGTGAGGCTTCAATTTCTCCAGAGTAACCGATCTTTGTAGTCTGGAGGTCAGTTGTAATTCTGGGAGAACTCCAGGCCCCACCCAGAGGTTGGCAACCATACTTACAGAAGGAGTGGTAGTTATACAAGTAATGATCCTAAGGAACATGGCTTTATTCTAAAGGCATAAGCCAAGATCAATTGCTTAGGTTTTCTCCATTCATAAAATGCTGAACAGTATTTCTATGACAAACTCACATAGCGGCCAGAAAATGTTTTAATGCCATTTTTTTTACACAGCAGCATAGACTCTTGTACAAATAATGATATGCAATGGGGTGCAGTTATTGGTTCCCAACTCTGTCCTTTCCCACATTCCCTTCCCTTCTCACAACACCCTCTGACGGCCCTGTAACCATTAAAACTTTTTCAGCATGAGGCTGGTTACTGGGGTGAACAAATTGACCGGGATGCACGTGAGAATGCGCAGCACCCACTGCTGCACACAGTTATTGAAAATAATAAAAAATAACCTTTGATTTAATAAAACAAAATTGGGAGATACAAAGGGTGAAAGTCAAGCAAGCAGAGTATCAGGGCTCTGATTGTGCAAAGCTCAATCAACCATCATTAGCCCTGGAATGAATGGAGCACTGATAAATACCTTTCCTGTCACAGGGTGTGTGGATGGGTTATACAAGGTAAGCTGTACAGCAGTAGATCTTGAATTTATCCTAACACTTTGCTCAGCCAACAGGGGTGAGTCGCTCCCGAGCAAAGAGACGTCCTCCAACTCAGGAACCTCTTGTGTTTAAGGGAGACACTCTTGCTATTTGAGTGTGATAGGATACAGCTTGCTGCAAGTACTTGTGAACAGAGCCTACCACCCTGGCCACCATATTATTTATTTATTTGTTTGTTTACAGAATTTGTGTGCCTTCTTTCTGCTCAGTCAAGTTCACCAAGGCAGCTAACAGTTAAAACAAAACATTGTAAAAACAATTCATAAAAACCATTAAAGCCCAAACTAAAATCCATATTAAAAACACATAAAACCACCATTAAAACCTAAGGGAGGATGGAGGGATCATTGAGGGAATGTCAGATGAAACAAAGAAGTCTTCACTCACTCGTGGAAGACAGTGACAGAAGGGGACAGAAAAATACCCCTGGATAGAGAGTTCCCTTGTTTTGTGGCTATGGGCAAAATGACCCTCTCTTTGGTTGCTGCATACCTAATCTCAGGGTTCGGAATGGGTCTGGAAAAGGGCAGGTGTAAGACACTTTGAACTTTGTGTGCTGATGTGCTATTTGGTGCAAAAAATAATAATGCATGTATTCATGACCAAATCCAGTTCCCAGCCATGCATTACCAGCAGTATAATCCTAGCAGAGTGACTCCAGTCTAAACCTCTTGAAATCAATAAGCTGGAGTAATTCTGCTTAGAATTTGTGTGGTTAGCTTCTTTAAACGTGGTGTTCCAAGTCCACCTTACATGTCCTGTGGAGACACAGTGGTAAGAAAGGTACAGAGCATTAAAAAAAAACAACTCCAAGGCAA
The DNA here is from genome assembly GCF_029931775.1 of Euleptes europaea. Classification (NCBI taxonomy): domain Eukaryota; kingdom Metazoa; phylum Chordata; class Lepidosauria; order Squamata; family Sphaerodactylidae; genus Euleptes; species Euleptes europaea. Next base: position 32,530,636 of record NC_079323.1, read on the forward strand.
AAGAGGGTTACCAATAAGCATGGAGAAAAATGTACTATCACTTGAATAGAGACATAATATGTAGAACTGGGCAACTGAATCTTTTAATGGCATGGAGGCAAATAACTTCATTTGGTAAATCACACACTGTTAAGCCTCAGTCGGTTGGCAATCCTAGGGCTAAAAGTTAATAATGACAATTAGTTCAGAGCACAGCTATGGTAAAACTAGCTTAGCTCCCACACTTTGGCCATGCATGTCTCTTGAAATATGCTGGGATCTGGTGTTCATTCTCTCAAAACGCTCAGATTTAATTGTGATTAGCTCAGGTAACAACAGCATGGCCCTGCCAAATCAAACAAAAGTCCACTAACCACATATGTAGGGTTGCCAGCTGCTAGTGGCAGCAGGACACCTTCTCCCCCTCCCCCACAATGACAGATAATATGCGGGGGGCAGTACTCAGAATCCCTGGTGTGACGATGTCATTTCTATTCCTGCTGCCTAGCTGGGAATGCAATGAGGGTTGCCAAATTGGGAAATTCCTGGAGATTTTGAGGGTGGTGCCTGTGGAGGGCAGAGTTTGGGGAGGGGACGGAGCTCAGCAAAGATATTAAGTCATTCTAGGACTTCCTTTTCTCCTAAACTCTATGGTATACCATACACGTGACCCTCTGAAGCTGCCATTTCCTCCAGGGGAGCTGATCTTTTTAGTCTGGGGATCTGTTGCAATTCCAGGGGGTACTTTAAGGTTGACTGAATCTTTCAGCTGTCTCCTTTGAGCCAAACTAGATGTCATGAGGAGATCCACATGCATTTATTCAGGTTCCACTCATTTATGTAGTAGGGGGAAGTCCCCCCTCCACAGAATATGCTGTGCATGGTAAGATATATCCACCTTACACTGCTACACTCCATTGTTCTAATCAGTTTTCTTCTGACCCTCAGCACTGATGGTAACCCATCATAGGGAGCAACTGTGAGTTAACACTTCCATTATGTTTTAAGATGTTTAGAAGGTACTGTAATAACTTCTGCCTCCAGGCGTATAAAATAAACGTTAAGTACTTCCGTTTCACCCATGTTCTGCCCTTGGAACTCCTGAATTAATTTGGGGACGTGGATCTAAAATGAAAATCCTGAGTTTATGATTTATGGCCATGAGTTTTGATTTGGAACGTGGCCATCATATTTTCCAAAGAGCACAGGCAAATTCGTGCTCCATTACTTGAAAAGCCTGTACAAATGTAACTACCATGATCCAGCAGTATTGGTGTGAACAGAAATGGCCCTTTCTCTTCTGATTCAATGCTGCATAAGTAGAATGAGTTCTCAGACCAGATGGGATGGTGGTATTTTTAAAGCAATGACTTGTATTGCAGTGCATGGAGGCTTATTTAACCTGTATTTTCCATTAACTGTGCTTTGCACAGACTTTCCAAATGAATAGATGTCTGTGTTTGCTGGGGCAGTGGGAAACCTACCCTAAAGGCAGACACTTTGACCCAGTGCCTTGATCTAGAATAAGTTTGTTTTTCTGTCGCATCGATATCAAAGCCTAACTACCCTACAGAACAATAAAGCCGCTCAGCAGACAGATAATAATAAGGCTATCTGGGGCTCCAGTGAAATTGCACCATTTTTCTAGAGAGAATTAAGAGCTGGCAGAACAAGGGAATTTATTCCTACAAGTTTTATGTCATTCAAAAGATCTAAAGAAAAGTTGAAGGACATGCTTGAAGGTAGGGATGGCAACCTCCAGGTGGGACCTGGAGATCCCCCAGAATTACAGCTCATCTCCAGACTACTGAGATCAGTTTCCCTGGAGAAAATGGATGCTTTGGAGGGTGGACTCTATGGCATTGTACCCCACTAAAGTACCTGTCCTTCCCAGGCTCCATCCCCAATCTGCAGGAGTTTCCCAACCTGGATCTGGCAACCCTGCCCCCCAGGGGGTGGGATCTGGCAACCCTACTTGAAGGACCTCCTTTCCCCACACGAGCCAGGATGAACCTTAAGATCATCACAACAAAGTCTAGCCTCTCTCCCCTCCTTAAAGGAGGTAAGATCTGTGACTACCAAGGCAAGAATGGGCTCTGTGAAGGCTCTCATCCTTATGGAATAGGCCAGTGTTGTGTAGTAGACAGTGTGTCAGACTAGGATCTTGGGATCCAGGTTGGGATCCTCACTCAGCCATGGAAGTTTGCTGGGTGACCTCGGGGGGCCAGTCACACAGCCTAACCTACCTCACAGGGTTGTTGCGGCAAGGATAAAATGGGAGAGGAAAACAATGTAAACTGTTTTGGGTCCCCATTGAGGAAAATGTTGTGGCCTAAATGAGATAAACAAACAAAAGGCTGCCTCTTCTATCATTTAATCCAGGAGGCAGTATAAGGCTGCAATAGGTGGGCTTTTTCCTGACTTGGTTTTAATTATTTTAAAACAGTGCTAGTGTTTTAGTATATCAGGTTTCTGGTTGGTTTTGAATATGTTTTTATTGTAAACCACTCTGAACGATGAGAAAAGCAGTATAGAAATAGAGTTAATAACAATAAAAGCTTCCAAGCTTAGAGAAAAGACTAAGAATATTTACTGAGAGTGTTAAGTTGATTGCAACTGATGAAACGGTTAAGTTCTCGGAGGAAATGTTATTTATTTAATTTGTACTTATGGAAAGATTTAGATGTGTTTTTTTCAAAAGGAAAAAGGTAGCACACGACATTCAGATACACACACACACAATGCAATTTTAAAATCTGTAACTAAAAGCTAAATGTATCTACTTGTCATATAAAATTGCTCGGTTATCCAAAATTCTTCAATAGCTTTCTAAAGAAAAACTGACGGCCTGTAACCAAGACCTGAAGACTCAAATGCAAGAGAATCTCCCAAGGAAAATAGTTCCACAGTGTCATGGCCACAGTGAAGAAGAGCCAGAGTGGTGTAGGGGTTAAGAGCGATAGACTCTAATCTGGAGAACTGGGTTTGATTCCCCGCTCCTCCATATGAGCGGCAGACTCTAATCTGGTGAACCAGGAAGGTTTCCCCACTCCTACACATGAAGCCAGCTGGGTGACCTTGGGCTAGTCACAGCTCTCTTAGAGCTCTCTCAGCCTCACCTACCTCACAGGGTGTCTGTTGGGGGGAGAGGAAGGGATTGTAAGCTGGTTTGATTCCCCTTAAAAAGGTAGAGAAAATCAGCATATAAAAACCAACTCTTCTTATTATTGCCGTAGCTGATTTTATAAGACACAGTGTTTGAACCAGGGCCTCCTCTAAACACTTATAGATGAAGTATAATAGGGGAGAGTATTCCTAGGGTCAGCATCAGGGATCAGCATCACCAGTAGGGTTGCCAACCTCCAGGTAGTAGCTGGAGATCTCCTGCTATTACAACTGATCTCCAGCCGATAGAGCTCAGCTCACATGGAGAAAATGGCCGCTTTGGCAGTTGGACTCTATGGCATTGAAGTCCCTCCCCTCCCCAAACGCCACCCTCCTCAGGCTTCACCCCCAAAACCTCCTGCCGGTGGTGAAGAGGGACTTAGCAACCCTAATCATCAGTCAACTCTTGAGGCCCACCACATCTGAGCAGGAAAGGCCCCACTGCTGAACTCCCTGATTCTGCTGTTTTCTCCTCCTCGATTGTCCTTCTTGCTTCCCCAGGAGGACAGAGAGTAGCACAGCAATCACCTGCTTGCTCTCCTATCACCTCCTTTGAAATAGTTGGGGGTACCAGACACAGCCCCCAGGGACATGACAGCACTGATGGTAAGGAAGAGGTGAGTCCATTGAGGGAGTCTTGCCTGAGGGTCTTCTAAAACCTGGAGCTGGCACTTGGTGTTCCCTTAAATATGCAGGACTCAGACTCCATATAATAATAATTAAATGCCAAGTTTCGACCAACTTATGGTGATCCCTCATGGGGTTGTCAAGGTAGAGGTGGTTTGCCATTGCCTGTCCCTGTGTAGTGGTGGTCTTCCTTGGTGGTCTCCCATCCAAGTACTAACCATAGCCAGCAAGTCTTAGCTTCCAAGCTCTGATGAGCTTTGGCTACTCTGCCATATTCAGTGTTTTGTAAAACCAGCACTTTGAATTGGAAAGGTTGCAGTTCAGTTGCAGCCACACAGTTTTTAAATGTTCCTAACAGGCAATAAGGAGGTGCTTTCTGTACCAGCTGAGGCTTGTTGAAAGTCATAGATAAAAGGCATAATATCAGTTGACCCTTGAGACTTCAGAGGTTTGGATTGCTTGGTTGCTTGTTCCCTATCCTTCAGAAAAGGGTGAAGTGATTATGGGCTGCTCAGGGGTACCAAGAAGGGGCACCCAAACACCCACTGACAACACCCAGACCAGCAGCATCCTCAGGCTGTACTCCTGATGACCTGCAGGAAGAATAAGCCCTCAAGGGTTCACTCAGGTTCCAGGATCTCAGATCACCATCATTTCACTTTGGATGACACAGCTACTTCATTGCTGTATGAATTGTAGACCTCGTAAACGCCCTCAATAGATATGGGATACGTAAAAACAAAACAGGGTTTGTTTGGCAGCAGATCCGAAAGTGTATTACCTACATTTTATGAACAGGGAAAACAGAAGGAGCAAAATACTTCTCAGGAGAACACAGCTTCCATTTTAGTTACAGATCTGGCCAGATAAGTCTCACCCCTTTTGCTTTTATAGTGTTCCATATCATTTTACTGACTCCATAGGCTGTTATTAAAATGTGCCCGGTCAGAAGTCTCATCTCTTCCTCAGTGACAGTGAACAAAAACCAACAAAAGATCTTGCCAAAAAGGGAAGAGCACTGGCTCAATGGCAGAGCACCTGCAGAAAGCACCAGTTTCAATCCCTAGAATAGGCCACAATCCCAAGAAAGCTTTCCTGGGAGTAAGACCCATTGTATGAAATGGGACTTATTTCTGAGCACACATGCTTAGGGTTGATCCCATAGCTTGTTAAAGGATTTCAGGTTGCAGGTGTTAGGAAAGACCTTTCTCTGCCAGAGAGCCACCACCAGAGAGGAGATTCATAAGTTACAGTATATGTTCACAAGTGACAGTGTATGTATGCATAATCTGTGTACATTGTACAGTTGATTTTTCTTTACACGCGTTGAGTAATTCAATGGATATACAACTTAAACATATCATGTAAACCTCATGTTTATCCAGGTATTGGCCCCTGGTTTCATTTGTAATATGAACGTACGTTGGCTCTTTATTACAAACAGATGTATGCATGAATATGCAGGATGTACACACATTCACTGTAACATGTAAATGGGGTGCTTGTGTATCACAGTGCCTGGGTAAGAAGGCAGAAACAGCACCAGGTGCTGGGGGGGGGGGAAGAGGCAAACAGGTGTGAGATCAGTGGTGGCAGCAGGCCTCAGGAGCACAACTCCTGTTAAGCTGCCAACACTGATCTCATGCATCTTAAAATGGCAGTCTTTAAGCACAGGCTGGACAAGCACTTGTCAGGGATGCCCTAGGCTGATGATCCTGCATTAAGCAGGGGGTTGGACTAGATGGCCCGTATGGCCCCTTCCAACACTGATTGTGTGATTCTAAAATGTTACTGTATACCCCTATTTCCACAAAGTACCCAGAGCCTCTTGCACGAACATTCTGTTTTCTTGTTTGCAGATATGGCTGTTCTACGACATTTGCAAATTTTTAAAATCTGCTTCCTTGCTCATGCTTCAGTGCCACAGAGAACGAGAAGAGTGCCACTCCAACTCCTTTGTGCAAGGTTGTCTCTGATCAGCTGGGACCTGACTCCATTTCCTCTGTATTCTTTCCTACCCCACTACCTTTTACACCAGTTTTGAGGTGGAAGTTTTATTTCTTTCTTCATTGCACCATTCATTCTATAAAAATCACTCCAAGCTCATTGCCAAATACCACAAACCCACTGACCTCTGTGTCAGAGCTGGCAATTTCCACACCGCCTGCTCACTAGTGAGAATGGCTTCCTTCTTCTTTCCCAATTGCCTTTACTCCCCCTCCCCAGGAATTTTCCAGCTTTTGCATCCAATCAAATTGTGGACTGCTACTACCCTAGACTAGAACTCTCATTTGTGGGAGATGATGCATCCCATTTCACAAGGGGCTTGAACTATGTTTTGAACCTGCCTGGCAGAACCAGCCACTCAAGGCCACGAAGCATCAAATCTCACCATAGCAGAGAAGTGTTTGCTAAGAGCATAAGGAGGGAAATCCCCAGTTCAATGCCCAACCCAGCCATGAACTCACAAGGCTGGCCTCAGGCAAGCCACTCTCTCTTGATCTACAATGCTGGATAATAATACTGCCTCAAAGAGGGGTTGCCAACCTCGACTTCTGGTAGAGACGCTGATCTGAGCGCCACGTTCCTCGGGAGCTCCCGAGGGACCCAAGAAACGTTCGAATTTGGGGTGCTCCCCTGCACCCCCCCCAGGTTCCTAAATAGTGGACTGGGAAGCAGGAATACCCCTGCAGCTGAGAAGAGCGGTTTGACCCCCTTTTTATCTGAGAGAACATCAGGAAGTCTCTCGGAGACATTGGGTGCGGTCCCGCCGGCATCGAGGGGAAATACAACGCCGAGAACGTCTCCTTGGCATCAGGCTCAGATCTCCTCTATCTATTACCATCTAAGCAACTACATGGAAGCAAGAATACCTGCTCTTCTAAAATCTGAGTAAGTTACAAGAACTCTTTCATTTTACCTGGAATTGGAAGCTCTGAAGGATTGTTAAATACATCTATTAAATCCGCGTCTCCCCACCTAATGTATAAATGACTCTTTGAAAACAAGAAAATATCTGATAAACCGGCAGGAACCTTATCAATTTGATCGGTGGGTAGACATAACAAACAGCATCTTTTGAAAGATGCTACAACTACCAATCAGACACTACGATGCAGAAAGGGGAGGGAGGAGGAGATACCCCCCCCACCCCAGTGGTGACGTCTTTCTGACTTAAGTAGGTCCTCCAGCCACATTTTCCCTGGAAGCGACTTATCTTGGAGAACCGGAAGACAGTAAGAAACTTGTTGCTCTCTGAGGCGTCTAATACCATCGTAGTATCATCGATCGTGGGACCAGAAGTGTGTCTCCCTTGTGCAACTGGCAAATATCTCCCAAGTTCCTGGATATCAAGAGGAGGTAACGGAAGGTCCACGATCCTGCAACTTCCTGTGTATATCCTATTTCCTGCAGCATCTTCGTGCTAGAGTGTCTTCAACTCGATGGTATTCTAATACTGAAGTACTACCCACAATACAAAAATCCTGCCAAACTATTTACAAACTTTCTTTTTTGGTGAATCTGTCAGTACTTTACCAACTAAGCTTTAACAGAATTTTTAAAAGCAGCAACCATGGAACATGCGATTAATCAGCTGGATCAACTACTTGCTCTGATAAACTCTCAATATCTATCAACCAAAAATTAGACATCATCTTAGACGAATTTAAAGATATAAATAACCAAGCTACTACAATGAAGCCAGATGTGGGAGCAGTGGACTTTCTAACTGAGAAGACGGCTGAAGAACAGAAAAATCCTATAAAGGAACTGGAAAGCCATGATAAACAACCAGAGGCTGTATACCGTCAAAAAACTGCAATAGATCAGCTGGCTACAATGGATCTGAATGTGAGAGACTTTGATTTCTGTCTTTGCAATCTGCCTGAAAAACTCTTTAATCCTAGCTTGGAGGATTTGAAGGGTGGAAAGGCTGGAGTCACTGGGATCTCTCTCTACAACTTTGGGATGGAAGAAATTACAATGCAGATTTACTATAAGAACCCTATGTCTGTAGAGGGAATTTTACCAAAAATTTCCAAGGATGCTCCTCAATGCTTAGTGTTAAAGAGGAAAAGCGGAAGATGCTGGAAATTCCGGACAAAGGGACTGGTTAAAAGAGTATAGATTTTCTGGAACAAAAAAGGAACTGGTTAAAAGGCTTAGCTTTGGTGAAAATGGAATAATCTACCATACTAATATACTAGAAAGATAATTTGCAATTATGGGAGATTGGGAGACATGGAGGGTTTGCAGAGAAATTGACTTTTAAAGGAGGTAATAAATGTTACCTATTGTTCTAATCTATTTACTATTAATGAGATTTATTAATTTTTTGTGTTAGTTAAAATTAATTTTAATTAATATATTCAATGCTTTATCTTTAAAATTGCATGTGATTTAGTTTAATGAATAAAATTAAAAATATTAGGATTGGAATTATCTATACTAAAGAGTACATAGGCTTATTGATGGATGGAGGAAGATGCAGGGGAAGTCTTCTTTTTCTTCTTTTTCCTTTTTCCTTTTATATTGGATATACTTTCAATAACAATATAGTGTTTTTTTTATGAAGGAGCCATGAAGGAGCTAGAAAAGATTCTTAAGTGTAAGGATGTGTCACTGGCAACCAAGATCAAGTTAATTCATGCCTATTAATTCATGTTCCCTGTTACTATGTATGGGAGTGAAAGTTGGACAATGAAGAAAGCTGACAGGAAGAAAGTAGATTCCTTTGAAATGTGGTGTTGGGGGAGAGTTTTATGGATACCCCGGACTGCCAAAAAGACAAATAAGGGGGTTCTAAATCAAATGACAGCAGAACTCTCCCTAGAAGCTAAAATGAATAAACTGAGGCTATTATACTTTGGTCACATTATGAGAAGACAAAACTCACTGGAAAAGACAATAATGCTAGGAAAAGTTGAAGGCAGCAGGAAAAGACGAAAACCCAACATGAGATGGATTGACCCTATAAAGGAAGCCATGGCCCTCAGTTTGCATGACCTGAGCAAGGCTGTTAATGATAGGATGTTTTGGAGGACATTGATTCATAGGGTCACCATGAGTCAGAAGCAACTTGACAGCACCTAACACACACACACTGCATTGTTGCCAAGGTTCCTGGGGTAATGTATGTGAAGTGCTTTCAACAGTCTAAAAGATATTAAGTATTATTCCAGCAGACGAGTTAATTTGCTCCTTCCGAACCAGGCCTGCTAAAACCTGTGAGCCCTCAAGCTGCTAGGACACATATTTTGTGTGTCAAAAGCTCCAGGTTCAATCCCTGCTGCCCTGGTTAAATAAAACAGATAGATATATACCTCATGCATCTGATGAAGTTATCCCTGGATAAGAAAAGCTTGTGCTGGAATGCAAGTCTTTTAAGGCACCACAGGACTCTTAAAGAAGTGTTGTATTAGCTGCTACTGACTCGCACAGATAACCATCTGAAATTATCACCCTGGTCAAAGGATCTCAGGGAACAGGTCTGAGGAAAGACTTTTCTTTGTCCGAGACCATGGAGAGCAACTGCCCGTCAGAATAGTCAGTATTAAGCTAGATGGAGGCTGGAGCAATGGTACATTATGTAAGCAGCCATGTTCATAAAAGGCAGGTATAGGGCTGCTAAGTCCCTCTTTGCCACCAGTGGGAGCCTGAGGAAGGCGGGGTTTAAGGAGGGGAGGGACTTCAGTGCCATAGAGTCTAACTGCCAAAGCTGCCATTTTCTCCGGGTGAACTGAAGGGTAGAAAGGGATACTATCATTTCAATTCTTCCTCAGTCCCGTTTCTGTACAAATATGTATATGTTACAGTAAACAATCTCTTATAAATGTTCTCTCAAGAGACTTAAACAATATAAATATAGATATACTTACATATATTGATTTCAAAATGTACTCATTTCGATATAAGCTTATGTAGCTTCAAAATTCTCATAGACTTTTAAGCATCACCCTTTTAGGGACAAAATAGCAACCATGTGTATTTTTTAGCTTATCTATTCCAACATCAGGATATCCATTGAAACAAGGTTGCACAGACAAATTTGCAGTTTCCACTTTCCCAAATGGGATACAAGTTGTAGCAGCCAAAGCCCCCAAGTGGAGTAGCTTAAGTATCTTCCGGTGTGTTGGCAACCTGGAGGTTGGCAACCCTAGGCAGGTAGCAGAATAGAAGGTTCATCAAGTTCCTGTTGATCTATTGGACATGGCTGGTGAGCTGCTTTTGGTACACAGGCCTGCTGTGAACTAATACCACGACAGGGGCTCCACAGTGGCCGGCTGCCCTGTGATATCTCCTTTTCTGTGGTAAGAGAAAACAGCATTTCTGTTGCACCCGACACAGGAGGAGAAGAGCCGCTCTTTCTAATGGCAGTGACAGGAACTGGAGGGAGAGATTGTTACGGACTGCAAATATTCTCTCAGCACCGTGGCACCAATTTGCTTCAAAGAGCAATTCCTGCTATTGGCTTCCCTACCTTCTTTGTAACACATTATTTTCTGCCTCTTCTCAAAACAGACAATTAAACTGTCACATTTGTCCCCCTCCGTGCATTTAGAGGGCCACTTTATCGCCAGCCACAGCAGGGTGGTTTCATTTCCTATCACACTTTGGGCAATCAGAAGCCACCAGCTGCAGGCGAAAATTACCTTTTAAAAGAGGGAATCAAATACAATCCAGGCAATGGCAGACTTTGGCCCGTATGTATTCATGAGCCAAGAGATTGGTCTAAAATACAGAATTGGGGGTGGCGGGGTAGGGAGAAGGGGAATTAAACCCCTTGCTATATTATTGTATCAATTCTCTTGTTAGCAAACATTTCCAAATCCAAGGAACAGGCATGCAGGTAGAACAGCCAGGTGCAAAACAGGAGAGGACTAACACATCTTTCATAGTAGTATACAACACAGCATTGCAGCAGGTGGCTTTTTGTTGGCCCTATATGAGGGGCCGTGACTCAGTGGTGGAGCATTTGCTTGGCATGTAGAAGGTCCCAGGTTCAATCCCCGGCATCTCCAGTTAAAGGGAGGAGGCAAGTAGGTGATGTGAAGGACTTCTGCCTGAGACCCTGGAGAGCCGCTGTCGGTCTGAGTAGGCAATACTGACTTTGATGGACCAATGGCCTGATTCAGTATATGTGTTCTTCATTTCTCCATTTCCTTGCAAATTGGGACCTTGTTCACCTGGGCAGGTAACACAGAGATGTGTATGGGAGGGGCCATGGCTCAGTGGCAGCGCAGCTGCTTTGCATGCAGAAAGTCCCCAGTTCAATCTCCAGCAACTCCAGTTAAAAGGATCAGGTAGCAGGTAATGCGAATGACCTCAACCAGAGCTAATGGAGGGTTGCTGACAGAACAGGCAACATTGACTTTATAGACTAATGATTTGATTCAATATAAGGCAGTTTCATGTGTTTCTGGTTCAGTGGGCTGCCCAGTCCACTTGTCTTTAAACTAAAACACAAGCAGCTATGTACATATAGAGCCACCCCCCCTTCAGTTCACCAAGCCCAAAATTCAGATTATTTATTTCAGCTATGAAAACAGGGAACCATGCAGGACTGCAGATATGAAGGACAAGATACTGTATCCTTTGCCACCAGAAAGGGGCTCAAGGGCCGTGGGGAAGTTGCAGTCCCTCTCTCTCAAGAAAAGCAACATCTCTGGAGGAAGACCGGCCTGGCCCCAACCGTCAGCCAGAGAAGGATCATGCGTCCCTTTTTCCTTCCAGAAAGGTGAGTTGCTCAGGGATAGCAGACATGAGAGGAAAGACACTCTAGGCTCTGCCACCTGCCAGATATCCAAGAGCTTCGGAGTAGGTTTAATTGGGGTATTTGTGTTGTATTTAATCTCTATAATCTGCTGACAATATCATTTGACTGAAAAGCGGGGTCTAAATATTTAATGTAGATTCTTTAAAGGGGAGGGGCCATGGCTTAGCAGTAGAGCATCTGCTTGGCATGCAGAAGGTCCCAGGTTCAATTACCGGCATTCCCAGTTAATGATGAGGTAGCGGGTGATATGAAAGACCTCTGACAGAGACCCTGGAGAGCTGCTGCCAGGCGGAGTAGACAATACTGACTTGGACAGGTCTGATTCAGAATATGGCAGTTTAATGCGTTCATTTGTCCATGCAATAAATAAATAATCAATTTAAAGTCCTGACTGGCACAACTGCACTGTAACTATTAATTTAACTGCAACTATTAGCACTTAAATTTCATGTGACAGATAAATCAATTTAAACTCCTAAATGGAATAGTTTCACTGTGCCTATTAATTTAACTGTAACCATTAACCTTTAATTTACATAATCACACTTTTTAGAAATGTTTTATGTAAAGCGTATCTCTAAGCAGAATGTCATTTCCTTGTAGCAATCAATGAGCAAAGCTCAGTTATATCTAGGCATCACTGATGATTTCCAGATGACCGGCCTAGTGGCAGGGGCTAATTTATGACACACAAGGAGAGAAGTGATCTCTATACAGTCCCTGCAATGTGTTGAGTATCTCTGAGTTAAGTGACTGCTTGCCAACAGGAACTGAAGTTTATATTGTGCACGTGTCTGCCATGATCACATCACGGATGAAAGAATAATCCAGTTTAACTCTTTGTACTAGGTTAAAATTCACTGGTGCGCAACCATCTTTGACACAGCATTATTCAGCTGCTCATTTTAAGCCTAACAGGAGCTGCAGAGTTTCTTCCAGGAAATTCTTTCCACTGCCCTTCACCGCTAATCATTAGTACGGGCTCCAAAGAGCAGCTTTAGTCATGCCGGTGGTAGGGGTGTGCCTGGTGGACTTTTGACTTTTTTTCCCTTTGCGTGAAAGAACATCTTCCGCATTGCGAACTATATTTGAAAGCGGAATCCGTTTCAAAAGAGGCTTGCCATGTGGCAGCGAGGGGGTTGCTGGGTTGTTTTTTTTTTTAAAAAAAACCTCTTCCTAAAAATATGCAGAATTCATTAGAAAACATTTTAGAATCTGGCGACAGAGTTTTATTTTGACATTAGTTCTGATTCAGTCTAACCTCGTAAAATTTTTGCCCCACTTTTGGAACCAAAACAGTTGGGATGAATAAAGATTACAGATCCTGATCAGCGAAAATCAAAGGGCGCACATTTAGCTACAGCTAGACCACACCAAAAGGAAAGAAGTGATTTAACCGTTCAGCCTAAAGGACAAAATAGACATAATGGCCTATTATGCATGGCTGTTTCCCTCACGGTCAACCCTCTGACTACTTTGGGTCTTTGTCTGGATTACGCATGCCATTTCTGGCTGTCAGATGTCGCCTTGCTCTCCCCCTATATTTCCCCGCATTTTGCCCGCTTTTTCAGGGACCTGTTTTATCTTGAATTTGAAAACACGGGCAAAACACAGGGAAACACAGAGGGAGAGTGAGGCGACCTCTGAAGGTCGGAAACGGCATGCATAATCCAAACAAAGACCCACAGTCATCAGAGGGGGGACTGCGAGGGAAACATAAAAGACCTATGCCATCTCTGGGTTGACCAGGAGGATTTTTAGAAGAAGAAGAGTTGGTTTTTATATGCCGATTTTCTCTACCTGTTAAGAAGAATCAAACCGGCTTACAATCTCCTTCCCTTTCTCTCCCCACAACAGACAGCTTGTGAGGAAGGTGAGGCTGAGAGAGCTCTAATAGAGCTGTGACTAGCCCAAGGTCACCCAGCTGGCTTCATTTGGAGGAGTGGGGAAACCAACCTGGTTCACCAGATTAGAGTCCGCTACTCATGTGGAGGAGTGGGGAATCAAACCCGGTTCCCCAGATTAGAGTCCACTGCTGTTAACCACTACACCACGCTGGCTTAGTTAGACACTGTTTCACGAGTCCCCCCTGAGAACGCAGCTCTAAGGTGCGTGGGGCTCAGTTCAGTCACAGTGTGTGGAGAGAGGAGACTTTAGCCTTTTCCCCCCAGCACTATTTTCACAACCTGAATGGCCCTAGACAGCCACTGTTTGCAACAATGGGGGCTGCATGTATAGCTTATAGGTGTATGAAAAGCCCTCAATGGGGCAAATAGTCGCTACCAGGGCCATTTAAATAAAGAAAAATTGGTTAAATGGGTCAGATCATTCTACTTTAGCACATAAATGTAGAATCATAGAATTATAGAGTTGGAAGGGACCACCAGGGTCATCTAGTCCAACCCCCTGCACAATGCAGGAAATTCACAACTACCTCCTCCTCCCACACACCCAGTGCCCTACTCCATGCCCAGAAGATGGTCAAGATGCCCTCCCTCTCATCATCTACTTGAGGTCATAGAATCAGCATTGCTGACAGATGGCCATCTAGCCTCTGCTTAAAAACCTCCAGGGAAGGAGAGCTTACTACTTCCCGAGGAAGCCTGTTCCACTGAGGAACCGCTCTAACTGTTAGAAAATTCTTCCTAATGTCTAGACGAAAACTCTTTTGATTTAATTTCAACCCGCTGGTTCTGGTCCGACCTTCTGGGGCAACAGAAAACAACTCCGCACCCTCCTCTATATGACAGCCCTTCAAGTACTTGAAGATGGTTATCATATCCCCTCTCAGTCTTCTCCTCTTCAGGCTAAACATACCCAGCTCCTTCAACCTTTCCTCATAGGACTTGGTCTCCAGACCCCTCACCCTCTTTGTTGTAGTCATCATACACAAGGAAAATCGCTAGGGAATCAGCACAGACCTTGTCGGCTTTGGAATAAAAAACGGTTGTACATGTATATGTAAATAGACACATATGTATATGTAAATAGACACAAGAAATAGAACAAAAATAGACACATTGCACAATTTAGTTAGCCAATCCAAGACGCTTCAGTGGCTGAAGTGGCAAATCCAAATGGTATCACCTTTGCACAAATTAATCCACCAGCCGATAGAGATCAGTTCGCCTGGAGAAAATGGCCGCTTTGGCAATTGGACTCTATGGCATTGAAGCCCCTCCCCTCCCCTCCTCAGGCTCCGCCCCCAAAACCTCCCACCGGTGGCAAAGAGGGACCTGGCAACCCTAAGCCCATCCCATCAACAAGGGCTCTCTGAAAGCATCATTTTAAACTGACACCTACATCCAGAAGTGAGGCAATTTTTCCCTGGGAGGGAGTTCTTCAGACCCTCCAACACTTCACAGATGAAAATAGCGACACTCATCGCAACACACACAACCTCATTCCACAGTGCTAAGGCTCTACTCTCTCTATTGTCGTCATTCACTCTGTAATAGCAGGTTTTGCAGTGATTTAAAGGCTAAACTGGTTTTGTTTTTTAGGTTAAAGGTGCACTAGAAAAACACGATGGTGCTCAAATTTGTTGTCAGCTGTTCAGAATGAGCCTCGCCGGCATGTGAAATGGCACGCACAGCACCTGAACAGTCACACATGTGCCTTTAAATGCCTACATGCTGAAGATGAGATGCATCCACATCTCCAAAGTGCCTGGAGAGGGAACATAGAGTGACAGCTCTAGCCAGTTACACTAGCAATAGCTTAACAAGACATTCCTGAAAGTCAAAAACTGGGACCCTGATTGACTCACCCAGAGGACAAGTTCCAGAAAATAAGGACTGTACCCAGTAAAAGTGGGGGACCCATGAGGACGCACAGGGAGGACTCATTCGTTCCCTCTCTTCCTCTTGCTTTTCCTTTTTCCTTCCCTCCCCTAGCTGTGTCACCCATCATAGCTATGATGGTGTGGGTACTCTACTCAAAGAAAGATCTCAACAGGTGGGCAGGTCCTGTATTTGCAGTCCTGTAGATGCCATTCAGGGCTTTAAAGTTTAAAACCAGCACTTTAAATTGGGCCCACAAACAAACTGACAGCCAATGATAGTGTCATAAAAGTAGCACAATGTGTTCATGTTGGCATTGTGATAATGAAATCTTGACCTTTAAGTACAGCAAGTCCTAAATTGTTGTGTTTACCAGAAGAAGATCTAAGCATAGATGGATAACTGATGGGAATACGATTGAGCAGGTGACATGCTTCAAATACTTAGGTGTAGTTTGTCATTTGTCTGAGTCTTGGCACACTCAGACTAAGAATGTGGTTGGGAATGCCAAAAGAAGTATCTCTGTTTTGGGAATTTTTTTCTGTACCTGAGGAGATCAATATGTCCCTCCAGCTATTGGTGTCTTTGCGGCAAAGGTGTTTACACGGTTGCTATATGGCTCCCAGTTAAGTACATATATATTTTAATGGAAGAGTGTATAAATGTTCTTGTAGCCACTCTGTCCATGTATGTTGTACTCCACTGGTCTATGATTTAATAAATGATTGATTATTTTTTTCAAGTCAGATTAGTTATAATAACTATATTAACAAATGGGATGTCTTTAGATCAGACTTTCATTAGTTGCTATCCCAGCACACATCCTTAATACTTTCTCCTGTCCAATAAACATCCCATTCAGAAGAGGCAAATTTGAACCAAGTGGCTTGCAGTGAACTGTAGTGAAGGAAGGAAGGCAGAGATTCAGGGTTGGGGGCTAGGAGGACAACATTCTGGGAACCTGTGGATCCTGACAAGTCATGTGATTTGCTTTCATGTCATATTTGGGTTGTGTCTCTTTGATGTGAGGTGGGTGCATGGCTAAATCTTAAGGGGCTCAAGAGGGGTCTTAGTAGCCTTGAAGGAAGGGAGGGAAGGCTTTCCTTCCCCTCGTCCACATATTACTTTTCCTATAGAAAAATAGACTCCACTCCCATTTTATGGGAGGGACACTTTATTTGATGTGGCTGTCCTATCAGATCTCATTTGACCCTTCAGTGCTCTGGTGGCTCACGGATGTGTCCTTGAATACAGGGCCTCAGTCATACCAATACTGCTACCACTTGGATTAAAGGTTCTCTTTAAAGCTCTGACCACTTCCTGTGTTGAGCATGATTTTATTGGATAATCAGCACAATTAAGTCTGGGTCATTTGAAGCTCATTATGCACTGGTCTCTTTGTGTGTCATTGACTCTCCCCCCCTTCCATAGACAGATCCTTTTTGTTTGGCTGCTTATTTTAGCTTCAGAAGCCTCAGAAATCAGGCTGATTCACTAATTTTGCCTTTTCCAAATTGGCTTGCATTCATCCCCCTGTTCCTGCTCACAGATGGGCAATGTTCCTTCCGCAAATCAATATGTCCTTTGGTCCATCTTTTCTGCATGTGATTTTCTTTTTTGTTTTAATGCAGTCACCCCCAAACCCCAAGAAGAGCAGGAAGAACATTTTTATATTTCTTTTTCTCCTGCTGTAATCTCATGTGATTATTGCCAGCGTAAATGTCATGCCTGAGAAGGAAAACAGCACACACCACATTGACCTATTGTAAAGATTTCTATGCTGCTCCTCCACAGTCAGGATCCCAGGTCAGTAAACAACAGTATAAACATCTAACATATTACAATATAACACAAATTAATACACAAGACAGAAAGAAATCAGCAGCCATACACTCAGTGGAACGGGTTCACCAATATATGTGATGTGTATAGATGTGTCCATTTCACTCCATATTTAGATCATAGCAAACTGTGATTTCCTGTACAGGAACACATGCAAATGAAGCTGCTTTCTACTGAGTCAGACCATTGGTTTATCAAGGCCAGTACTGTCTGCTTTGACTGGCAGCAGCTCTCCAGGTTCTCACATACAGGTGTTTCACATCACCTCCTGCCTGATCCTTTTAAATGTAGATGCTAGGGACTGAACCTGAGAGCTTCATGCAAAGCAGATGCTCTACCACTGAGTCACAGACCCTATCCTGTAGCAGCAAAACAAAACCACTGAGACAAACATGCACAGAATCACATTCACATATTACATAAAATCTTTGTCTGTGATGGCATAAATACAGCTAGTTGCTTTTATGCTCGTTCCTCCCTTCCTCTTCCTCTCATGTGTGGAGTATGATTTAAACGTTGCTAGCTTGGAAAACATGGGATCAAATTCCAGTGTTCTGTGCCATATGAAGTGGGATTCTTAAATGGGATTAAGCTAGGGTTTAAACTCTCAGTTTGTACACAGAGAAAACAAACTCCAGTTTACCCTGATACTATTGTGATACCATTCAGGCATCACAATGAATACGTTACTGTGTGCGATCTGTACATATGTTGGTCAGAAGACAAACCTGAATGTAAAATGACCTCCCTAAAAATGTTATATACATTTTTTTAAAATTATTGAGCATAACTGTAATGTGCATGCAAATTAAAGACATCCCCTTCTTTTTTTGATGGCACACCTGAAAAAAAACCCTAGTCTTGTTTTGAGTAAATGCAGTATGTGTCTTGAGAGAATGAGCCCACACAAGCCAAGAGCTGCATTCTCCTCTGCTGTCTTTTGCTTCCTGCCCTGTGGGACAGGGTTGCCAGGTCCCTCTTCACCACCAGTGAGAGGTTTTTGGGGCAGAGGTTGAGGAGGGCGGGGTTTGGGGAGGGGAGGGATTTCAATGCCATAGAATCCAATTGCCAAAGGGGCCATTTTCTCCAAGTGAACTGATCTCTATTGGCCATACTTTGGAGTATCCTTCAGGGAACCAGTGAACTAACCTGATGATGTATTAGGCAGAAAATTAATATGGAAACATAAAAGTTGATTGGATTTGGGGCTGAAGAAAAGACTGTGAAACAGCCGTCCCCCCATCTTTTCCCATTAATTGTGTTATTGGGATTACTCTGATGATATACCATTTATTGGATTATTTTAATAACTTCTCAATATCAAGAAGAATATACACCAAGAAGACTTCTGTTGCATAGAGACTGCATCATACATATTTTGTATATATTGTATATATCAGGAGTTGAGTAGTTCATGTTTATGTATTCCATTTTTGCTTTGTCATTTATGTCTAAGCACTCAATAAGATTTTTGCTACTCCTGTAAACATATTCTCCTGTGCTGTTTTCCTAACCTATTCGGTACAGGCACGGAGGTGCCCCTTTCTTTTGACTAGTACCTGGAGGTTGGCAACTGTACTGTGGGACCTTCTGTTTTAGCAGTTGGGTAGATAAGGGTAATTTCTCAAACTTGGACTTGGACTGCCACACTGTATGTGAAGGATCTTTTGGACAAGATTGAAATGAAAATGGAGACAAGGGATTTAGCAGAATATCTAGAAAAAGTTTGAGGGAAACAACAGATACTCAAATATCTTGCAATACAAGATATTCAAGTATTTTGCAATACGAAATAACAAGGAGCCTACAGATACCTGCCCCCAGTTCCAGCTTTCACACTGCACATATCAAACAGTAAAGGATTTTAGAGGGGGTGAAAAAGAGAAGAGGCACAGGCCTGTAGATATAGGAGGCATTTGGGGGCAATGCCTCTTCAGAAATATGCCACTCCAGGAATTCCCAGCTTTCTTTTTAAAAAAAATTAAGTCTACAGTACTTATTGTTGTGGAGATATGAGGGGAAATGTGCAGGATGTCTTTTGTCTAGGTTGCTGGGGGGCAGCTGCAAGTCAACTGGAAATGAGTCACTTAACCCGTTTCTGACCTATTTATTTATTTATATGTTTGTTCATAGCCCATCTTTCTCACTCAAGGCAGTGTAAAATGACTCAATCAAATAGCATGAAACAATAGTACTAGGATTTAAAAAATTCTCTTGTGTCCCAGCACCTTTTCTCCCTGGGCCCTTGCTTCTTTGTTTTTCTCTTCTTTAATGTCCACAGTGACAAGTAAGAACACTGGTCGGAAAACTGCAACAACATTTACTATTTTTTGATTGCCTTTTCTGTTTGCTGTGGAAAATTTGCCTCAGGAGTAGGTGCGGCCATGAAAAGGGGGCAGAAGCGGAACAAATTAATGCAGTTTCACTCAGCCTGGTATCTTTAATTGCAAGCCACTTTGCTACTACTTACCTGTCTGAACGAATGTATACCTCTAAATATGAATTCTATATGCAATGTACAGAATGTTTCTCCCAAAATCTGGATTATAAAGGACTGGAGACATAGATGTTTAGGCAGGTTAAACTCCAGAACCTCTTGCAGCAGAAAAAAAGTCCTTCACAGCAGAAGACCAAGGGGCATAATATCCAGGCAGCCTTAAGTCATAATACTTCTCACAGTAGAAAAATAAATTATTTGGAATAATCTAAATGAATTTGAGCGAAGAATAATCCCTTCTCTAAATGCTGAAATAGCAAACACTACACATGTGCACAGTGTTTTCCCCTAATTACACAGTGACCACACACATACATGTGTGTGTTAAGTGCCGTCAAGCTGCTACTGACTTATGGTGACCCTATGAATTAATGACCTCCAAAACATCCTATCATTATTAACAGCCTTGCTCAGGTCCTGCAGACTGACGGCTTTCTTTATACAGTCAATCCATCTCATGTTGAGTTTTCCTCTTTTCATGCTGCCTCCAACCTTTCCTAGCGTTATTGTCTTTTCCAGTTAACTCTTGTCTTCTCATAATGTGACCAAAGTACGATAGTCTCAGTTTTGTCATTTTAGCTTCTAGGGAGAAGTTAGGCTTGATTTGACTCAGTTATTTGTCTTTTTGGTGGTTCAGGGTATCTGTAAAAAACTCTCCTCCAACACCGCTTTTCAAATGAATTAATTGTACCTAACTGATATTAGAAAATAATTTCTAGATCAGAGGGAGAGATTTACAGGCAGGTGTAATTTAGGAATCTCTCAGTTTAGTAATTAAGGCAGTAATTAATTGCTACCTCTCCCCCTCACTTTTCCTGACACCGTTTTGAATCTTTCTCTCCAGCCTTATGCCCTGCAACATCTCTTAAGAGAAGAAGATAGGTGCGCTAATTAAATCAAGAAACGACTTCTAATATGATTACAAGCAAATCGCTTTTCCCCAGATAGCTGTTGGTAAGCCACAGTAGAGATATTTGTCTTCTTTTAAGACTTCTGTGTATGCCGGTTTGCGGTAACTACTGCACATGTAAATTGGAGAGGGGAGGCAATAATCTGGCACTAATCATTCAGTTACTTTTCACATTTAGCACATAATTACTTGCTACTTTCTTTTTTTAATCTGCTAAATAGCCCATCTCTTCAAAGTAACATGATCACGACTTCATGTAAATACCAAGTGGCATGTACCTAGCGGGGGAGGGAAGGCGGCATGGTATACCCCTATCTTGTCAGGTTTCAGAAGCCAAGCAGGGTCAGTTCTTGGATGGGAGACCACCAAGAAAGACTCTGCAGAAGAAGGCAATGACAAACCACTTCTGCTTAACCATTTGCCTTGAAAACCCCTTGCTGAAGTCACCATAAGTCGGCTGAGACTTGATGGCACTTGAGCAGTGTGAGAAAGTACTACTATTAATACTGCTGTACAAGGGGATATCACCAGATCTCAAGACCTGCCCAGTGGGGGCTGGGGAATAGTGACCTGGCAACCTTACCCCCGCCATGTACTCATGACCCCTTATCATAACATTTCTGGTTATGGGCCTGCTTGGAGGAATGACCACTGACAGAGTAGACACCTTTTTTTCTGACAGGACTTCTGTGCCTTGAAATGGGCACAGGAGACTCTTTCCGTCACTCCAACCCTGTGTCAGAAAAATCATTTTACTCACATTGAAAACAATATAGGGAAGTTTCTATCTTTCTCCCTTCTTCTGTGAAGCCAACCAGGTTAACCTAAAATGGTCTACAGCAGAGAATGGTTTTGTTGGAGGACATTTTCCACAGTACAACTACAGCCCCCTTTCAAAGTTTTGGTTCCATCGGAGCCTTTCCACAGACAGAAGGATTTCCACTCATAGAGTTTCATTTCACCTCCCCACTCCCACTGCAGACCAAATGCCCCGCAAATTGAGGACAGCCATGAGAGAATCCAACATTACTGCCCCCCATCTCTCCCCCACACTTTCCCCCCATCTCTCCCCCACACTTTTGACATCGGTGGGGGGTTGACCTGCAGGCCACCTATTTATGACTGTATTATGAGGTTTTACTGATGTTTTCTGAGGTTGCTGATGTTTTTGGGGTTGCTGATGTTTTACCGATACTGATGATTTTGTGTATTTTAGTGGCTGTTACCGACCCTGAGCCTGGCTTGCTGGGGATGAGGGCGGGCTACAAATTTGAAAATAAAATAAAATAAAATAAATGCTCTCCTGGGGGATGGGGACCCCAGGACCCCACAAATAGCATTTTGGTGGTCATTTTGAGCTGCAGTGGGGTGATGGTGGTGGTGAGTCATGGTCTGCAGGTGGAGATCCATCCATCCATCCAAATGCTTCCAATGCATTTAAGGGATTAAGTTTTAGAAAGGGAGACAGAAATGATCAAGGGTGTTTTGAAGCCAAATTACAGGGGTAGTGGGGGAGGGAGAATCCAAGCACATTTGACATGGAATCAGCTTTCAAATGACACTGAGACACATGAGACTGAGATATACCAAAGCATTTTAACCAGCTGAGAATATGGGGGAATGAAATTAAATAAATTGGTAGAAGTTACATAGTTTAACAGCTTTACCCCCAAAGACTACTATAGACACAGGATTAGCTCCACTAAAGCATTCTATTTCTAACAGGTGCCGATTAAGTAAATGTTATCACATTACTTGCTTTGTATCTTCTGTGCCACGCCTATATGAGGGTAGAATAAGCCATTGTGTGGGTCCTAAGCAGGCAAAGAACTCCATTATAATCACAGGTGATGTCATTAATGGAAAAATTGTGGAGGTGGGAGGGGGAATACAGCAGTTGACTTTTAGTTGGCAGCTGGACTGCCCTTCATCTGGAGCCTCCCAAAAGTGAGAGTCCTACAAGTCCTACCACCTCTGGCTGCTATCACCGGTGGAGACTGGTGGGTCAAAGTGGCAGAGTTTTGCAAGTCAAGAGGAAGAGACCGTGGAAAAACACTGTGTTTGTCTAAGGTCAAAGGCTACTGCATGCCATCGAGCAGAGCCAGACACGTTTGGTATCAAGCCCCCGTAGATCAACCTAATATAATTTAGATTACAATTGTGCCACAATTAGAAAGAAGGAAATAATCTATTTGCAGAACAGGTACTTCAAGAAAGCAAGCCAAGTCACAGACAACCTGATATATCCAGCATGCCATGCATTATATATGTAAGGATTTGGGCATATTAAACATTTTGTACAATATTTACTTTTTTTAGATGGGGAACATGACACTAAAGGCTGAGAGATGGCAACATACAAATATCCCTCTCTCTTTGTCTCATATATACAAACAAGTTTTTAAATTGCTTGATTTTAGGGGTGGGCGATGCCCTTACTAACACAGAGAAATCAGGAATTTGCATCTGTCTCATTCTAATGTAGTTTTTTTTTCACCAGTTCCAGGAAGATGAAGCTGTCTTCCCAAACTTAACAAACAGGAACCAACTAGGCATTCTGAGAACATCAACATTGAGACTTCCCCAGTTACATGTGAGGATAGCCCCTAACTAGAGCCTATTGATGTCTTATTGAAATGCTTCTCATTCTGAGCAGTTTTGCTACTTGATAATACCTTGATAATAAATAATAAATAGCAAACATGGCTAACTAAACTTGAAGTCAATGGGTTCTTAAGATTGCACTACTAATCAGTTACCAGAGGAGGGGAAAGAGTACCCTTTGGTGTCATGGAAATTAAAGTGACCTATTTGGCAAACACTACATTGCTTGGAGTTCATGCCCTCTTTGAACCTGCACAGTTACATACATCTTTTAAATGGCTGATATACACATTGCATTGTCTGTTTTCTTTCCACCTGTACAGTCAATAGTATATATTTGTGAAGTGATAGCAAGAACTGATCATAGGAGTAGGTAGATCCACGGGCAGACCATGAAAGCACACAAAAATGTCTTAGTAGTAAATTTCAGCTAAAAAAAAAAATCCCAAAAGATTTTTTTCTCCCTTTCAACTATATGCCTTTTAACAGTGTGTGGTGGAGTAGCTGCAAGAAAGCAGTCTAATCATGTGAGAAAGCTGTTAAATCATACAAAGAGACACAACCTATTTTGCTCAGGGGCACCCAAACAGCTTACTGAACAATGGGTTCCTTGATAGTGATTGGAAGCAGGATGGAAGCTGAACAGGCAGATGACTGAAGACAAAAAAGGACCATTTCAAGGATGGAAGAACACTTTGTCCCATTTCTAATTACAAAAGGAATTACTTCTGTATATGAAGCCATGGCAATATTTTCAAGCTAAGATAGTGCCTGTCTACCATAGAGTTTTGTAAATTCTATGAAGTTCTCTGAAGATTTTTCCAGATTATTCTGATTTACTACTCTGACCATAGGCTAGCACCAGGCAGGTTTTGCCTTTGCTATGGTAAGATAGGCGGACCCTAATAAGGGGTTTTGGGGGGAGGCCAGGAATGGTTAAGCCTGTCTCGGGGGCTGTGGTTTGGCCTCCTCCCAAGTGGCAGGGGACCACACGGTTGGCTGCCGCCACGTGGGTCCCGGCATACTGCCATCTCAGGCTGCGCCCAGCAGTCGGGTTGGGCGCAGGGGTGATCAGCTGGCAGTCGGGTCAGCTGATCCCTGGATCCCACCCTCCATGCTTGCCAATGCCTAATGCTGTAATCAATAAAGTTGTGGCCTGTTTACTCCAGTCATCGAGTACTAGTCTTCTTGGTAAGATCACACTGTCCATCACCAGGATGGATAACCACGGGACTGCCGTTACCCGCTCCCCCGCCCCGACCCCCCATGGGGCTGGGGCCGCAAAGGCTGATGCAACCTTCCAACAGCCCTGGGCCCGGTGGCAAGGCCAGAGTATCCATCCCTTCACTTCCATAGTCACAGTTGGAGTTGGCAAGTGGAGGGGGGAATACCCAGTCCCTGCATGGATGGTTCTCCAGTTGCAGGGGATTGGCTGGTCTTCCCTCTGTTATGGTCGAGTATTCTGATATCACTTTAGAAGTGACAATAAAGGGAAGGCAGCCCTCAGATTTTAAGCTACCAGGTAGGTGTTGTTACAAGGAATATGACTTACTATAGGCAGTTGCCCCCCTAGGGTTGCAAGGTCCCTCTTTTCTACCGTTGGGTGGTTTTTGGGGCAGAACCTGAAGAGAATGGGGTTTGGGGAGGGGAGGGACTTCAATGCCATAGAGCCCATTGGCCAAAGTGGCCATTTTCTCCAGGTGTACTGATCTCTATCGGCTGGAGATTAGTTGTAATAGCAGGAGATCTTTAGCTGGATTACTGTTTCCAAACCATCCATTGCCGTTGTTGAGTGGATGAGATTACACAACCTCCTTCTTCCAGAAACAAATTAACAAAAATGTCAACAAGACAGAGCGAGAAAATGATCAGTTAGGACGTCTAAAGAAATGAGCTTGTGAGTCATCTTTCGGCATTCAGTACTATCAGATCTCACAGCACCTTTGAGAAACATGGAGGATGATGCAAAACAGCTTAGTAATTGTATTTAACAGAAGGCTTGAAAGACACAAACGGCAGCAGAGACATTTATTCAGATCAAATTTCATGGAATTTCTTAGTGATCGTGCTTTTGGTGTTGTGCCTTCTAAGGATAAAATCTGCTCTTCACTGTTCTGCAGTGCCTTGATTATTCATGTGGCCGGTTTAAATGTGGCATCACTCACACGCTCATTAGCTGCTGATGTATAACTGACAGTTTCACCCTCTCTGCAATTAATGCTTGGAATCAAAGTCTCGAGAATCATATACTTCCTTGTAGCAAATCTCTGCCCTGAGAAGCTCCTTATCTGGTTATTTTTCCTTCAAATCATGCAAATGTTCTGTGTCCAAAATGCAACAAAGTCTCTGGAAATCAGCTGAGATGTTGCCATCATGGTGTAGTGGTTAACAGCAGTGGTTTGGAGCGGTGGACTCTGATCTGGAACCAGGTTTGATTCCCCACTCCTCCACATGAGCGGCGGAGGCTAATCTGGGGAACTGGATTTGTTTCCCCGCTCCTGCACACGAAGCCAGCTAGGTGACTTTGGACTAGTCATGCTCTCTCAGCCCCACCTACCTCTGTTGTGGGGAGGGGAAGGGAAGGCGATTGTAAGCCAGTTTGATTCTTCCTTAAGTGGTAGAGAAAGTCGGCATATCAAAACCAACTCTTCTTCTTCTTCTTCTTCTTCTTCTTCTTTAATGAGAGTGTTTCAGAATTCACCACAAGTCAAATAAAACTGTGAGCTGAAAGATTTATTAAAATGAAGAGATGCTGCTGCTACTTCTCGTGGCAGAGATTAATGAGGTCTGCATAATTCTGCCAGCCAGATACTCATTTGTGACATTCCAGTCAAAATCACCCCCTGTTCCCAGTAATTAATAATCGGCATTTGCATAGCCCCATTGGTCTCTCTGGCACTGCAAGAACAGCATGCGGGTGGACCTTGTCTAAAACACCCAGCTTCTCAAATGCTGAAAATTAGCAAGAACACAAATGCCGCTGGCAGGGCATTGTTTTCCTACTCTCAGATGTTAGGGCTGCTGCCTAACTAGATGAGTTATTCGGAAATCTGTGATTGGATCTTCCAAGCATTCAAAAAAATCTGTAGCATCCAAGTGGAGTTTCTCAATTTGGACGGGGACCATGGTGCATAACAGAAAGGGTTTAACCTTTTCCACCTCACATTGTTTTGCCATTTGAAGGCAATTTTCTGGTGCTGTTACTTGCCCTGAAAAGGGAAAAAACAAAACAACAACAAAGAGGTTGCTGTCTTTTTCCTCTAACAGTAGTAACAGGAAGTTCGTTTCGGTTCTGTTTGACCTGTTGGGGAAACCCATGTATACCTAGGGTTGCCAACCTCCAGGTAGTCAATCAAAACAACAGCACACTGATTCTTAATCAAATACAGTGTATTAACATCAAAGTTACAAGAATAGAAAAGGATACCTAACTAACTAGAGCATGCAAAAAGTACAATTGCAAAATACAAAAGATACTGAACGAAACAATCACAAGAAATATATACACTATGTACAAACGAGTCTACAAACGTGGTCCCACAGTTCACCTGTGCAAATTCGATATAAGAAGAGTCTTATCGACACGGAGAAGAACACTATCCACAGGTTTAACTGGGAGCGGAACAGCCCTCCCTTTGTTTCGCTCTCAATATTGAAGTTGGAATGAATCCCTTAAAAAGGTAATGTAAAATGTATGGTGGAGACCACAATCCAAATATGGTTCAGAATCACAAGACAGTTGTTCAGAATCTCAGGACAGAAAGCAGATCCCGGATATTCTTTGCGTTTCACCAAAGAGGCTTCATCACCTTGCATCTCTCTAGGAAAACTTCAGTTCACCTTGATAAAGGTTTGGAAAATGTCGCAGCATGTAGTCAACCATTGAATTGCTCTCTTGCTGATGAAGCCTCTTGTATACTGTGTAATATGTGCAAACAGTAGGGTCCAAATGATTAAAAAATGGCACTGGATGGGAAGGGTAAACTACAACTCTCCTTGTACGGCATCCTTGATCCATGTTGAAGCCAAACACAGCTACAATTTTCCTGGGAAGAACAAATCACAGATCTTATCTAGTTAAGCCCCTTTGGATGAGATGCTGTTACTCTTCAGGAGCACTTTGCATTTCTGGCTAACTCATTGGTTCTGCACACTTGGCTCCAAAATAGACATAATGTCTGCCACAAGTTGGGTTGGGGTTCCCCAACCTGCTTTACAGATAGATGTGATGTTGGGGAACTAATGTTTTCAAATGCTCCGGGGCCTCATCTGGCTCGGGAGTATGGTATTGGAGCTTCAGCCTTCCCCCTATGCTGCTTTCCTAAGCATAAATGGCTGCAGGGGGGCTATTTACCTCTCTCCATATGTACCCCACAGCAGTGCTAATAGGCCCACTTGGGCTATTTTGGCTTGGGAAAACAGTGTTGGGGGAGAAGACTGAAGCTTCCCCTCCACCCATGCTGTGCTTCCAAGATGAATCATACTGTGAAGTGCTTAGAAACATTCATTTCTCAACATCACAACTATCTGTAAAGCAGGTCTGAGAATCCTAACCCAACTCATGGCAGACATAACATCTAATTTGTTCCTGAGTCATTACTGTTAAAAACACCGAAACTATTGGTATAAGGTATAAACAAATCTGCTAAACTCTTAAAATTCACTGCTTTTTTTGCAATTGAATCTGTAATGTGGGTCTTTAAACTTTGCTAAGGATTTACCTACCAGAAATTTCTTTTTCCTTCTCCCACCGCTAAAATCTGAAATCCCTAAGAATTAGCAGGGATGGTCTGTGGAGTCCTTTAATTTGTTGAATCCTGGAGGCAAGCTAGCACAGAGGGTGGTCTTGAAAGTTTCCCAGAAGTGCCTATGAAGGATGCAGGAGTGATCTGCGCTTCTGTTTTTTTTTTTTTGTACTACCTGGGTAGTGTGCAAAGCAGTTAGCCGCCTGTTTCCTCAGCAACTGAGTATGCACAAAAGCAAGCAGCGCTAAAAGCGGCTGGTGAATTGTGTGCACATCTTCTCTCCTTGTTTGTTCATAATATGAGGGAGTGCTGAGAGCTGATGTGGTGGAGTGGATAGAGAGCTAGACTAGGATCCTGGGAGACCAGAGTTTGAATCCCCACTTTTAATCATGGAAACTTTCTGGGCAACCTGGGACCAGTCACATTCTCTCAGCCTAACCTATCTTTCAAGGCTGTTCTGCAAAAATATAGGAGAGGAGAATGATATTTTGAATCCCAATTGGGGAGAAAAGCAGAATATAAATAAATAAATGCAAATGTAAGTACGAGAGTCTGATATGGGAGCAGGCCTGTTTACCAGTGCTTCCCTTCCCTTTCTGTTCTACCTTCATATTTGTAAATATTGCAGTTTTCAGAAAAGGCGCCCTTAAACACCAGTGCTTTGCCAGTGACCCTGGAAGACTGCTTTGAACTCGCCTGTGATGGGAATAAGGGAACAAAACACGATAATCTAAGACTTGTTATTCTCAACATTATTTGAAGTGCCCAAAATCCAATTAACTTCAGAACTCGCAAAGAAGTTTAAGGTTGCAGCCTAAGCTGCCAACAGGAACAAAGCTGCTGAAGAAAAGGTTGTGGAGAGAAAGGGCTGTTTTTTTAAAGTAAAGTATCAGGGAGGAGGGATAATTACTATTGAGTCGCTTGAAGGAGAGATAGAAAACTATGCTGAATGCAAAGGATAGATAATAGGATTTATGTGTTGCAACCAATCCAGTATAAACCAGTATTGATTCAAAATTATGATCAGCTGATGTTTTGTAAAGGTAAGGAGGAATCTGGTGGCACCATAAATGCTGTGGCTTAGATATCAAGGAGTATTTCTGCAAGCAGAGGTATATGAGCTCACAGAATACAAATGTCTTGCCTTCTCCCTCTCACAGTAATTTGAAATGCACCCTGAATGAAATCTTGTCCCTAGGGGACAGGGACCCCTTCCCCAATACCCCTGAAGGTAAATAGTTAAAAGTATGAAACTCTGTACAAATCTGTGTGAGTAGAGGCTCAGAAAGGCATAATGTAGAAGACGTAATTATGACTTTAAGAAAATTGTATCACAAGAAAAAGTTGTTTTCATTTACTAAACATTATGGAGTTTCCAGCTGCTGACAAAAACAAGACCTCATAAAGCTGGTGCCACCAACCAGCTTGTTCAGCTTTTGAAGGTGAAGATGAGTTTCTGAGATGTAGATATTAAAGACTGAGCAGGTTGATACGATCTTCAACCACGCTGGTCCAAAGCAGTTTACATGCATCAACACTCAAGTGGTGCTTTAAATAATTACAATAATGGGGCAGGGGGAGTCCACCTGAAGCATAGCAGAAGTAAAACGGAAGAAATGAGCATTGTGATCAGAATCAAGTATGCCTGTCATTTGCAGTGCAAAAGGCAGGAAGGAGCTGGGCCCAGCTAATAACAGAAATACACATGAAACCAGTTTAGAGGCAAAACACATGAAATTTTGTACAGAGGTTAGTACCCTCAGTTAAAACCCTAGGGTGCATTGACAAATCAATTAATTTCAAACAAGAAGAAATGGTGTCTGAGATAAAATGGGACCATTATATTATTGGTGCCACTGTGGATAAGTCATCATTGCTATTTTTTTCACCTCTGTAATCTGTACAACCTCTGTATATAGGCACTAGAAAACTGGGGCTGACCATGTGGAGAGAAAATTAACCACAAATGCACATACAAAATGGTCCTGGTGATGCCACGATGCACCTTGTTTTGTTTTCATTGTTCTTAATCTTGACATCGGTTTCATTCTCAAAGCTTTTCCCATTAATGCCTCTCTGCTATTTCAGTCTATTTTGGGTTTCACAAGATAACCATTTTATCAAAAGAAAATTTAATAAAGCAAGGACAAAATGTAATAAAGCACTTTATTTCATTAGTGGTTGTGCAAAAACAACCACTTTAAAGCAGCCACACAATAAGAACCAACATGGACATTAAAAGGTTTACCTATCTACAGTATCCCAATACATTACCTTATTTCTTTCATTTCGGGAGAGGGAATGGTATCTGACTTCTCAGCACTCTTATTTCAAATTCCATGCAGGAGTCTTGGGATTTTCTCTTAATTTTTTATTATGGTGTGTGCAGCCCTTCAGTTGGTATGTGGGGGGAACAGAGTGCCAACAGCAAGATGCTGTTCAGGTTCACATTCCAGACAACCTGCCATATCATTTGCGTCACTCACTGCCTGTGGTTTACCCATGGGAAAATGTGATTGTAATACAGTCAATACTCCCCTATCCACTATAGGAGGCTTCCCTTTGACTATCTCTAATATTTGGATGTGTGCTGCTGTGATCCTGCAAGTCAACAAGGACCCATGGATGTTTTGCCAGGAATAGCAATGGTGTGTGTGTGTGTGTGTGTGTGTGTGTGTGTGTGTGTGTGTGTGTGAATCATCCGGCCCTCAGTAATGGGGCTGGATTACAGTTTACTTAACAGCTCAGAGGAATACTACTAAAACCAGTGGAGGTGAACTGCCCTATATATCCAACCAGTATAAGACATCAGTCAGGGTGCCGGAGGCAGCTTCCTCCCCAAAGGTGGAAACTCAATTGAAAATGGTCTTCAATAATCCATATCCAAGAACACATGAAACTGAGAAGCCACCATTCTTTCAAGCATTTTGCCCCACAAAGGCAAGTTAGAAGCTGAGCAATAATTATTCAAACCTCTTGTGTCAAGGTTGGTTTCTTTAATAAGTGTTTCTTTTACAGTATGAGTGAAGACCATCTGTCTTCAGGAGGCATTAGTTAGCTGCATCATCTGTTGGTCTAGTCCTCCTTAGGCAGTCTTCATTAGCTGGGATATCGGATGGCCTTCACATTTCTAAGTCCTCTGTTCTCATCATCAGGCTGCACTAACTGAAAGGTACTCATATGAGCATGACAAGTAGATATTTTAGGAACATTGATCACACATCTACAATTAATGTGGAGACCAAGTCAGAGTACATGCAATAGCTTTTATCCATAAAGTGCTTTGCAAGTTGTTCAGAATGAGTTGGGAGGGGACCTGCTACTGTTCCTTCTAGGCACCAAGAAAAAACCCCTCCCCCCCAAACCAGAACAACATTGCTGGATGACAACATGGATGGTGGCAGTCTAGTGTGATTTTCTTTGCTGCTTTATAGATCTGTCCTTAGACAAACTTTAGCCTCTATTCTATTGCCTTGGCACAAGTTTTCTTGCCCCATTGAACCAACCCTTCAGTTGGATCCACCCAGCTTTTTCACTCAACCCTGTTCAATTTCCCTAATTACCACAGCCCATGTCCCACATATATCTTGTCTGCGCAAGTTCATGATCCCTCCACGTAGCATTTTTGATGATCCAAGAGAACTAATTTCCTTTCCAGCAGCTGAAAAGCTGACTGAATCCAGCCCATCATATTTACTGCTTCATTGCTGCCAGTTCCTCTGAGAATCAGGGAGTTGAGAATAATCTTGTGAGCAGGAGAGTTGTCATATACACCATCTGGGTTCTCTCCTGATTTCAGGACATCAACAAATATCAGCAGACTCATGTCCAGCTTTTCCAAAATACTAGTGTTTTTGGCTGTTCATTACATGGTGCTATATTGTACAAAACAGTAACTTTATCTTGATACTTATGAGAGACCCAGGCTTGTAGTCTAGAGCAGAGGTCCTCAAACTTTTTAAACAGGGGGCCAGTTCACTGTCCCTCAAACACTGTTGGGGGCCGGAGGCTCTGCCACTGAGCCATGGCCCCTCCCCAAACACATGCATGCAAACTCACATGTGAGCATGGACAGACCCAGGATGGGAATGGGACACTTTGCCTGGGTAGAGAAAGAAAGAAATAAAGAAAGAGAGAAAGAGAGAAAGAGAGAAAGAGAGAAAGAGAGAAAGAGAGAAAGAGAGAAAGAGAGAAAGAGAGAGAGAAAGAGAAAGAAAAATAGAAAGTAAAAGAAAGAAAGAAAAAAGAAGGAAAAAGAGAAAGAAAAAGAAAGAAAGAAAGAAAAAAGGAGAAAGAGAAAGAAAAATAGAAAGAAAAAGAAAGAGAAAAATAGAAAGAAAAAGAGAGAGAAAGAAAGAGAAAGAGTGCGTGAAAGAGTGTGTGAGTGGCTAGAGTGCACAGCCCGGCCCGCCGCCCTCCCCCTCCCAGCCTTCCCCTCCGCCTCCCGGCCGGCGAACCCGACCCTCTAACCCCGCCCGGCCCCCCTCCTCCGCAGCCGAGGCCCGCCCCTCGCGCGCTCCCCTCCCGCCCCAGGCCCCGCGCACCTTTGCTCGCCTTTTGCAGAAGGGCTGGGAGCTGAGCTGGGGGGGAGGCGGCACCTGTTCCTGGAAGCAAAGGTTCCAGACTCACCTGGAGCCAGCTTTGGTGTCTGGGGCAGGGGCGGAGAGCGGTAGAGTTGCTTCCCCCCCTTCACGGGGGCGCATCTGATTGGGCCAGGGAGCCGATTGCTCCCGACCAATCGGGCAGGGCCGGGAGGCTGTTGCGAGGCAGGGGAGGCTTGGCTCGGCCCCCTCCCCCACTGCGCATGTCCGGCAGTTACCGACCGTTGCTTCAGTCTGTCTCCGGCTTTGGAGACAGATAAGCGGGCCGAGGGCAGCGGAGGCGCGGAGGCGCAGCGAGCTGGCCTACCAGTGAGGCGGCGGTGAAGAGCTGGTGGTGACGGGCAGGAGGCTGCGGCACAATTCATCTGGTGGCCCCGAGGAAGGGAGGCAGCCGGTCGAGACCAGCGTTT
This sequence comes from Euleptes europaea, assembly GCF_029931775.1. NCBI lineage: Eukaryota > Metazoa > Chordata > Lepidosauria > Squamata > Sphaerodactylidae > Euleptes > Euleptes europaea. The sequence continues at coordinate 32,563,575 of NC_079323.1, forward strand.
TGCCGCAGAGCCGCCCGCGCATCACAGGAGGGAGCTGCGCCACAGGGCCCACGCGTGAGGAGACCGTTGCCGCTGCTTTTAGGCAGTTGTGCCTCCAGGCGTTTGGGCTGTGCCGTTGTGAGCGGCCAACAGCCCCTAATTAATAAACAAACAAGCAAGCAAGCAAGCAAAAAAAAAAAAAAATTAAATCACATCTGGGCATTGCTGGTCGGTAGGGAAAAAAGATGCCACCCAAGCCCAAGCCGGCAGCAAAATCATCGCACCCTTCCCCCCCACGCACGAGGGGCCAGGCAGGAGCGGAGAGGAGATCTTGGCCCCTTCTACTGCCAGGGCTGTGAGGAGGGGCAATGGGCTGGGCGCACGAGGCACATCCCAGCAGGCAACCAGCCAGGCCTCTGCAACTTGCAGGCCTAGGCAGGCCCCAACACCAGTGGTCTCTAGGGGGCAGCCCCCTTTACCTGTTGCCCCTAGGGGGCGAGCTACCACTAGGGGGCGAGCTATCACTGGACGATCTAACACTAGTTGTATGTACCCTCCAACTGTAGCCTCTAGGGGGCGTTCTAACTCTAGGAGGCTGTCCTTTGGGGCAGGAGCTCAGTCCCCTCATGACTGCATGAGTGGGCAGGCGACTCTTGAGGAGCTGTCAGTGGTGATACAGCGGCTGTCAGATGAAGTTGGGCAGCTTCGCTCTCACCAGGCCATACCTAGCGAAGAGCGGATGGACACCTCTGCTGAGGAGCCCAGCACCAGCGGCACGCAATCTACAACTAGGCGGCGCCACCGGGGGGAATCCTCAACTTCTGATTCTTCTGATTCGAGTAGGCATTCATCACACCACAGACAGAGGCCATCCGGGAGAGGTCGCAAAGGGAAGAAGTACAGACGGCGGTCAGATACATCTGAAAGCACCAGATCGTCGGGTGAGAGTTCTTCAGAGTCCGAGTCCGTGAGAGAGATTGGAGATTACTGGTTGGCAGCTGCCAATGTACCAGGCTTGCCCTCCTGGGCGTTGCGTAGAAGAAGGAGGTCCAGGGAGGTTGGGATCAGGTCATCCAGAAAGCATGTGTGGGAGGGGGGCAGGGGTGAGGAGTTCCTCACATTGCCACCAACCTTCAATGATGAGGAGGACCCTCCAGGTATCCACCTCCCTCGGAGAATCAGGGAGGATGCTTTGGACGGTTATTACATCGACGTCTTCTCCCTTGCTAAACCCGAGGTCGATGAGGGCCGCAGGTCCAAATCTTCCAGGAGGGAGAAGCGGAAAGAAAAAGGGGCAGGCAATGACAAGTCCTTTGACAAATGGTTGGTTGGCTATAATATTTACATGGGGGTCATTGCATCAGCTTACCCAGAAAGAGCGTGGCATTTGGGTAATCATTTGGGGAATGTTTTAAAAGCCCGCTCTCTTGCCGGGGACCAGGCAGCAATTGAGTACGATGAGGCCTTCCGGAAGCGTGCATCGCAGAGTGAGCGTGCAAGATGGGACCTCATCAACGATAAACTGTGGTTGGTTACAGTGGCTCCCCACGTTAAGGTTAAGCAAGATGGGGGGCGCTTAGGTCAAAGTAAACCTATCCGGAGGGATAGCTCTAGGCGCATCTGCTGGGATTACGGGCAAGGTTGATGCCAACGGCAAAAATGCAGGTATGAGCATTGCTGTGATTCGTGCTATGGCCCTCATCCAAGATCTAATTGCCCACGAGCCAGTACCAGCTCCCAGCCCTTTCGAGGGAGCCGCCCCTCGACAAAAAAGGAGGGGGGATCAACCAATATCAATGCAGGGGGAAAGTGAAGGGGTCAGTGGGCTAGGCCTGGCTTCAACGCCCATAATTTTGGAGCCTTTGGCCAGGCTTCTTGCCCTGTATCCTGCCAGGAATGAAGCCTTGTACTTATGGGAAGGTTTTGCTCATGGCTTTCACATCCCATTTAATGGTCCTCGGGTCCCCATGCACTCAGGTAACCTTAAGTCAGCACAAGACATGCCTGAGATAGTGGCTGAAAAAATAGCAAAAGAATGTGCGGCTGGACGTGTCGCTGGCCCATTCCATGCCCCTCCATTTCCGAATTTACGAGTATCTCCCCTTGGGGTGGTACCCAAGAAGGCACCAGGTCAATATCGCCTTATCCACCACCTGTCGCACCCAAAAGGAGCATCAGTGAATGAAGCAATTCCGGCTGAGTTATGCTCAGTTAGGTACGCTTCTTTTGATGACGCCGTAAAAATTGTAAGATCTTGCGGCAGAGGTGCGCTTATGGCTAAGTGCGATATTCAATCGGCCTTCCGGCTTCTCCCAGTCCACCCGCAGGATTTCTGTTTACTAGGGTTTTATTTTAACGGCTGCTGGTATGTCGATAAAGCAATGCCTATGGGCTGCTCCGTTGCCTGTGCAGCGTTTGAAACGTTTAGCACGTTTTTAGAATGGGTGGTGGTTCAGCGTTCTGGACTGGCAAGCGTAACACACTATTTGGATGATTTTTTGTTTGTGGGGCCAGCTGCTACTAACTCCTGCATCCAGCTCTTGGCTTCATTCACTTCCTTGGCTGCTGAGCTGGGTGTCCCACTTGCAGAAGAGAAAACTGAGGGCCCAGCAGTAAAATTAGTTTACCTGGGGATAGAAATAGACTCCACTGCGGGCACTTCCAGGCTTCCTGGTGTGAAGTTGACAGCATTAAGGGAACTCTTGACAGCGTTGTTGGCCAAGAAAAAATGCACCCTACGGGAGATGCTGTCGGTAGTTGGGCATTTAAATTTCGCCTGTAGGGTCATTTCACCTGGACGGGTTTTCTGTGCTCGGCTGTCGCGAGCCACAGCCGCAGTCAGGGCCCCTCACCACAAAATTCGGCTTACCCGGGGGATAAAAGACGACATCACCACTTGGCTTAGCTTTCTCTCCAACTTCAATGGTGTAGCCATTTGGCAAGACCCGCTTGAAATCAGGGCCGACTTGCAGGTTCAGTCCGATGCGTCGGGCAGCATCGGTTTCGGGGTATTCTTTGCAGGCAAGTGGTGCGCACAACCTTGGCCTAGCCATTGGTCGGCATCCAACTTAGTCAGGGATCTGACTTTCTTGGAGTTTTTTTCCACTGGTGGTGGCTGTAACGATTTGGGCTGACCAGTTCCAAAATAAAAAAGTTATATTTTGGTGTGATAACCAGGCAGTGGTGAGAATAGTGAATAGACAAACGTCCAAATCGCCAAGAGTCATGCGGCTTGTCAGGCACTTCGTACTGACTTGCCTTTATAATAACATTGGGTTCTCTGCCAGACATGTCCCGGGAGTGGACAATTCAGTGGCTGATGCGTTGTCTCGATCACAGTGGGACAGATTCCGGAGTTTGGCCCCGGGGGCAGACATCCTCCCCCAGACGTTTCCTCAGGAGCTATGGGCCCTTGGCAGCGTGTGATACTGCAAGCAGTTTTCGATTCCATCTCGCAATCTACGTTCCAGTCGTACTCAGCGGCAGTCAAAAAATTTCTGGCTTTCACTGCAGCGGTAGGAGGCTCAAGTGGCTGGCCTGTCTCTGAAGTCATGGCCCTTCGCTACCTAGCCCATATGAAGGAGGGTGGTTTTGCGGCAAGGACCATTGGGGTCCATATGGCTGCCATAACTTTTTTCAGCCGGGCCTATGGGTTTCCTGACCCATATGGGTCATTCGTGGCTCGCCGGGCAGCCGCCGGATGGCGGAGGGCAGTACCCAGTAAACCTGACCGGCGCAGGCCAGTTACCATAGGCATTTTAAAACGGCTGTTTAGGGCCACCGAGTCAGTATGCCGGTCCAGTTTTGAGGCGGTGTTATTTAAAGCCGTTTTTGCTATTGCATTTTTCGGAGCTCTTAGGGCCAGTGAGCTGGTCGCAGCATCATCGCATGATAGAAGCGAAAGGGCTTTGGGAATTCAGGATGTTACCACCTCTGGGAGCAAATTGAGCTTAAGGGTCAGACGGTCAAAAACGGACCAAAGAGCAAAAGGGGAGATTATACGCTTGTATAAGGGGTTTGGGCATGGGCCATGCCCGGTCAGGGCACTAAAGCGCTTCCTGCATGTTCGCCCTCCCAGGCCTGGTTGGCTATTCATGCATAGGGATGGTTCACCTGTGACAAGGTTCCAGTTTGTGCATGTGTTCAAGTTATGTTTGTGTTCCTCTGGTTTACCGGCGGACGAATTTGATTCACATTCATTTAGGATCGGGGCCGCCACAACGGCAGCCGGCTTGGGGTTGCCTGTCACGCACATCCAGGCGCTTGGCAGGTGGAAATCAGCTGCTTATAGGACTTATATTCGCCCACACCTCGAACTGAACTAATACAAGCTTTGTTTCTTCCATTCTTTGAGTTCCAGTGTGCTGATCAACAAAAGTTTGGATTTTGGGACACAGCATGGTATACTGGGCCAGACGGTATGCTGAGACATCCGGATGGGGACGCCACCTGGGTATTGGACAGATATCGATCCAGTGGCTGGGCCAACGCGGAATGAGATGGTCTTCTTTCCTTCCTGCAATACAGCGCTATTCCCAACGGCTTGGAATCCCGGACATTTTAATTATTCAGCTTGGGGAGAATGACCTGGGTTTCCGCAAAGGGAAGAATCTGTCAGAAACAGCACAACTAAACCTATGGGAGCTGGCAAAGCACTGGCCCAAGACGACCATCGGGTGGTCCGATTTATTGGAGAGGCGGAGTTGGTGTTGGGGGGCACCTGCCCGGCCTTTGGATGTTGCCAGGCATAAGGTCACAAACATGGTGGGGAAGACTGTGGTCTCCCTCGGGGGATTTATAATACGGCATTGGGATATCTCCCACCGGATGGCGGCATTATTCGGACCAGATGGGGTCCACTTATCAGAGTGGGGGTCTGATATATGGCTACATGGCATTCGAGATGCCCTAAAAAACTGGCTGCAGTGCTAAGGCGCGTTGGCGGTAGCTGGGCGGGGTAATGCCCAGCTAGTTGGCGGTTTATGCATGGGGCTGGATGGGTTTTGATGGGGGGAAGCGGCCTGTGTGCCCCTTCCTCCAACTGGGGGACCCCAATAAGGGGTTTTGGGGGAGGCCAAGGAGTTGAGTTGCCGCATAGGGGGCGGCAGGTTTGGCCTCTACCTGAGTGACAGGGGAACACCAAGTGGCGCAAGCCCATGTGTATCCCACATACCGTCATCCTCTACTACTCCCAGCGGGACCGCTGGGAGTTCAGGCCTGCATCAGTTCGCAACGGGACGGCTGATGCCCCCATCCAGCCTTCCCATGCTTCGCCAATGCGTCAATAACACTGTTGCCATTAATTTTAGTTGTGGCCATAATTTTTCCAATATTAAAATGTTTCCAATAAAAAAAATACTGTTCTTTGTTAATAAAATTGTTATATGTTTATTAAAGATGAGTAGTAGTATGTTATATAGTCAGTTCTCAGCCCAATAGCCCTTGGACAGCAAGAGCCCAGCCTGGGAAGTTGGTCACATTCTTGGCCGCACTTCAAGAGCTGAGGCAGACGCACCAACAAACAGGCAGGGAGGGAGGGAGGGAGGGAGGGAGGAAGGGGGGCCCGAGGAGGAGGAGCGCGCAGCCCGCCCACGTTAGCTCAGCCCCAAACCCCCCTCAGTCTGGGCTGGAGTGCTGTGTGGCTGCAGTCGCGACGCCGGAGTGGGTAGGCAGGAGGCAGAGAAGGACGCAGGGAGAGCGGCCGCCCGAGCCCCGGCCAGCCAGCCAGCCGCCTGCCTGCCTTCACAGGCGGAGTGCGGCCAAGCGCTTCCCTCCGCGAGCCCACCTGCCCCAGCGCGCCTGGGTCCGACTGCCAGCCAGGCAGCAAGCGCCCTTGCCGGGCTCGCCTCGCCTCCCTTCCCCTTCCTCCCCTCCCTCCTTCGGCGAACATGGACAGAGCGAAGGCGAGCCCGGTGGCCGGGACGGACGTCGGCCCCCACGGCCGCTAACTTCAACCTGCCGCGCGCCCCAGCCCGAGGTCGGGTGTTTTTTGGGGGGTTGGGGGGCTGGAGGGTCGTTTGGGGCCAGCGGCTGGCGGATCGCCGCCTCGGATGGGGGCGGGAGGCAGCTTTGAGATAGCGGAGGGGGCTTTTCTCCTCCCTTTTTTACCCCCCTCCTCCCCAGAAACAAACTTGCGGCTGCAATTTTTTAAAGGGGCCGGGTTCAGGAACCTGATGGGCCGGATCCGGCCCGCGGGCCGTAGTTTGAGGACCCCTGGTCTAAAGGATCCAAACTCTAGGTTTGTGGCCTGTGTTTTTTATCTCTCTGCTCAGCGTGGTTCTAAACCTTCCTCCTGCCTAACGATTAGGGTTGCCAGGTCCCTCTTCTCAACCAGCGGTATATTTTTGGGGCAGAGCCTGAGGAGGGTAGGGTTTGGGGAGGGTAGAGACTTCAATGCCATAGAGTTCAATTGCCAAAGCAGCCATTTTTCTCCAGGTGATCTGATCTCTATCGGCTGGATATCAGTTGAATTAGCAGGAGATCTCCTGCTACTACCTGGCAGTTGGCAACCCTACTAAAGATGTTTCTTTCCCCTTAAGAGGCTCTTTCTCTGTTGGAAGGAAGGAGGAAGACTCCTTAAGTTGAAGAAGGCTTCAAATTTTGCTGAACAGAGTTGTAGGATACAGGCTATCATGTTGGTTCTTCATTCAGAAAGCCCTGGATCCTGAAGGCAAGTAAACAGTAATGACACTATAGCCATGGTTTTACAATTCTGATTCCATTGAGAGTTGGAAGCCTCCTTCTATAATGTTGAATAATCTCTATTCTACTGGCCATATTTCATGCATATGTTGCCCTTGGCTACATCAGCAAATAATACATGCAGTTCACACTGCATTGCAGTGGCATGACCTGAATACTCCAGTACTTTTGGGTTAATTTTTCAAACTATAATTCTGTTTTAAAATAGTATAAAGGGTAGCATACCGCTGTTTGCCCAAATGCAAGCCCTACTGCATGCATGTATTGGGTTGCCAGGTCTCTCCTGGCAACTGGTGGGGGATGGGGGAGTGACAAGGGACTTACCAGTTGCAGAGGGAGCCTGGAAGTGATGTCATCATGTTGCTGATGTTATGGAGAGGATCTGGTATTTGGGCAAAAACTCTATGGTAGAAGTCATTTTTACCATAGAGTTTTGCCCCAATACCTGAGCATCTCCCATGAAGTTGGTGACATGATGATGTCACTTCCGGAAGTCATGTCACCACGTTGACAGCAACTAGGCCGAGGCCTAAATTTACCACTGGTGAGTCTAGGGTTGCCAGGTCCCTCTTCGCCACCAGCGGGAGATTTTTGGGGGTGGAGCCTGAGGAGGGTGGGGTTTGGGGAGGGGAGGGACTTCAATGTCATAGAGTCCAATTGCCACAGCAGCCATTTTCTCCAGGTGAACTGATCTCTATCGGCTGGAGATCAGTTGTAATGGCAAGAGATCTCCAGCTGCTACCTGGAGGTTGGAAACCCTAGGTGAGTCCCTTGCTGGCCAGCTGAAGAGCATTGGGGAAGGGGGCCTAAAGCGGGGAATCCCCCCCCGCCCCTGATGCAGGCCTGGCAACCCTAATGTATGCTCTATGAGACTAATTAAAGGACACAACTTGCAAGACAAATTAATTTAAAATAAAATTTTATTTCACTCAACCTTTCCACCATACAGAACAATACAACAAACATTGATATCGCTAACATATAAATATAGCAGTGAACAAGAAATTGCAACAGGTAATCTCTCTGAGTTCAACTAATCTACAGGCTAAGAGCCCAAGATCTCACACTTCTGGCCATACCCAAGTTAGGCTTCCTAGTTGCAAGAACCCAGTGGGGAATTGCCTACTCCCAGCCCTAATTTCCTGCTTGTAAGAAATTAAGGAGCAGGAGAAAAAATTGCCTCCACATTGACGAGAAATCTCCCCTAGTTTATGTGGTCTTTACTTTTGAGATTAGGGGAAGATAGTACAGTATTACCTGGAAGCGACATCCCACCCTTCTCAAATTCCACCCTCCCCAGACACTCGTATGAATAATTTCTGAAACAATCAAAGATTTAGGGACATGATACAAACTTGGAAAGGGGTTGTGTGAACACTGCTACTGAGTTCATACAGTCCTGGCCCACTGAACAGAAAACCAACAAGGGTGCAAACGAGTCCAAGTATTGAGCTGAACATTTATTTTTCTATCATCATAGGAACCAAGGGCCATCTAATAAGCCAGTAAGTTCAATACATTTTAAAAAATCATTAACAACATAATTGATACCAGGCCAATTCTCAACAGACTTTAGCCCAACCAAGTATGAGCAATTCTTTGCTGAAAATGCTGTACCAACTCAGTTATCTGTGAAATCAAAGACAAGTTTTTTTTTAATGCCACACAAGATTTATCTGCTGAAGTCCAGTAACCATTACACAATCACGCTTTCTTGTGCTGCTGAAGCAGGGTGTCACTTGCAAAAGATCATGCTGTAATAAAACAACTAGAACATTTTCACACAAGGGCCATTAATGCATTCCTCCTTTGTACCTGTAAAGGTGCATGCTTTTTAAAAGCGGGAGCTCAAAAATCAAATGCATGGCACAGTAGGAGCGCCCAGTGGGAGCCCCCGCCACTCTTCGCTCCTCCACCTCGCCGTCCCTGGGCGGAGGCGAGGGGAGGCTGACGCCAAGCAGAGGCTGCTGTGGCCGGTGAAAAGAGCCGCTGCTGCTCTTCTCTCCTCCACCTCGCCGTCCCCGTGTGGAGATGAGGGGAGGATGGTGGCAAGTGAAGGCTGCAGCGGCGGGTGAAAAGAGCTGCTGTCGCTCTTCTCTCCTCCACCTCGCCATCCCCGGGTGGAGGTGAGGGGTGACTGGTGGCGAGCGGAAGCTGCTGTGGCCGGTGAAAAAAGCCACTATCTCTTTTCGCTGGCCACTGTAGCCTTCACTTGCCACCAGCCTCCCCTCGCCTCCACATGGGGACAGCGAGGGGAGGCTGGCGAAAAGAGCACGGCTCTGTGCTCCTCCACCATGCCGACACTGGAGAAGAGGGGAAGCCGACGGCAGGGAGACGGGTGGAGGTAGCTGCACGACTCTGCGCTCTTCCGGCATGCTGGCCCACTGGCGGCGAAGAGGTGGGCAGAAGCAGCAGGGAGTCGACCTGGAAGCTGCACGCTTGGGCAAGCTCTCCCATTTGTAGTGGGGTTTGGATTTAAGTTGCAATATCAGAGCAATTAAAAAACTCGGAGAAGCTCTGGTATGGGCAGCATCGACCGCGCAAGCTGGAGACGGCCATGCGTGTTGACAAGGACAATTCGCTGCATGCCTGGGAGTTTCCCTGGACAAATCGGCCATGCGTTAACGGCCAAGGTTTAAAGAAACTCTTGAGTCAACCAGAGTTGTAGGGCTGCCAACCTCCAGGTAATAGCAGAAGATCTCCTGCTATTACAACTGATCTCCAGCCAATAGAGATCAATTCACCTGGAGAAAATGGCCGCTTTGGCAATTGGACTCTATGGCATTCAAGACCCTCCCTTCCTCAAACTCCGCCTTCCTCAGGCTCCACCCCAAAAACCTCCTGCCAGTTGTGAAGAGGGACCTGGCAACACTACAGAGTTGCCATGCAAATGTAAAACCAGCACTAAATGTTCATTTGCAGTACAAATGCCTTTCTTAACCTTCTTTTCTGCAAGAGGGCCAATATAGGTCAGATACTCTCACAGACTGTTTGTGAGAGTCTTAAAGGCACTGCAAGGCAACATACATAAACCCTCCATTATTTTTCTCAAAACAGCCATGTGAGTTGGGTCAGGCTGAGAAAAACTGCCCAAAGTCACCCAAACAGCTTTCAGCTTGAGTGGGGATTTGAACCTGGGTCTTTTCATTCTGAACATTCAACTACTGTGCCATGCATAAGGGCAGAAGGTTCCTCAAGGCAAGACAGGAGCTGAGAACAGGATACAAAAATTTTCATATGAACATGGGGCTAGAGGCTGGAACAAAGGATCAGCCTGTGTAGTGGAAATTGCGGAAGACAATTGTACTCATGAGGAGGTAGGTGGTGCTCGATGCAGCCCTTCTCCATGTGAGAGCAATCTCAGGGTTTCAGGGAGTTAATTGTCACACTGTACTGTAGATAATGAGCACCTGTTGGTGGGGAAATAAATCTGGCTTCACTCACTACTGAGGAGGAGAAGCGGGCTCCAGATAAGAAGCCAGAGAAGGAGTGTCTGCAGAACAAGGATGGGCTACCAGACAGGACAAAGTGGCTTGCTTGCCTCCCAGGAGACGACTCTCCATCTTCTGAAGGTTATTAGCCTGGGTAGAGGGTACTGTTTGTTTAATAAAGCTGCATACCTTGTTTTCCCCAATATCTGTCTGTTGGAATCCATTTTTTCTGAACCATAGGTAATACAGCCTGTGAAGGACTCTTCTTCATCCAAAGTGTTAGTATCATTGGAGCTAAGGAGCAACAACATTTACATCTTGCACTGATTCAGAACTAACTCCAGAGTTGCTACGCCTTTAGTTAGCACTGTAATCAACTACTCCAATGCAATCATTTAAAATGTCTAGAAACCTAGTTTCTATGGCATGACTCAAGCACAAATTTGCCCAATCAGTGTGAGGGTAGTTGTGTACTACAACATTCTCCCCTTTGCTCACCATTTTTTAACTTTCTTCATCTCAAGATCTGCCTCCTGGTTTTGATCAGGAGGGCGATAGTACACCCCCACTTTTAAGTAACCCTTAGAGCCCCAGTATCTCTACCAACAAAAGTTCCATAGAGAGTTTCTTCCCCTAATGTTTTCTAGCTTACTTGACTCTATGTTGTCATTGATATACAGAGCAACATCACCACTGATATGACCCTCCCTGTTCTGCCTGTAGAGTTTGTATACTAGGATAACCATGTCTCACTGATTATCCCCATTCCACTAGGTTTCTGAAATGCCCACCATATCTACGTTGAAATTTAGCACTAAGCACTCTGGCTTCCTGACCTTGGCTTGGAGACTTCTAGGCACCTCTAACTCATTTTCTTCTCCAAGGACCCCTTGCCTTTTTTGGCCCTTAGCTCTTCTCAGATGTTCCTACTTTAGAGCCCAGTCTCAAGTTATAGCCCTCTCTCACCAATATTTTCAAGGGGAATTTGCCACACCATTCCTTTGGGATGAGTCGTTCTGAATTGGAGGTTCTCCGGTTTATGTTGGCTTTCCCCCAGATGTTAGTTTAAAGGTGTGAAGTGCAAGCAGTCTGGACACCTCTGGTTCAAGCAAAGGTCATCACTTTTGTACAGGTTCAGCTTATCCCAGGAAGTTCCCCGATGCCTAACAAACCCTCATGGCACCACTTGCTCATTCACACGTTGAGACCCTTAATCTGTGCCTGTCCAGGTGGCCTTGTGCATGTAAGTATCTAACAACGTTTCAGGATAGGGGAGGGGAAATCGTTAGGGTTGCCAACCTTCAGGTAGTAGCTGGAAATCTCCTGCTATTACAACTGATCTCTAGCAGACAGAGATCAGTTCACCTGGAGAAAATGGCCGCTTTGGCCATTGGACTCTATGGCATTGAAGTCCCTCCCCAAACCCTGCCCTCCTCAGGCGAAGAGGGACCTGGCAACCCTAGAAATCAATGTTGCAAGGAGGGTGTGTGGTGCTGTCGTCACTACTCTTTTCTTGCTGAATTTGCAAGTTGACTGAGAGTTCGAGCACTTTTCAACTGTCATTGAACCTTGTTTGCTTAGCGTTACTTTCACCTTGGACAGTTAATTGAAACAAGGTTAGGAGTTGACATTGGCCTTCTTATCTTGCTGTATCGGATGTAACTCATATGCACTTGCTGATTGGATCATTTGCACTTGTATTGATTATCTCATATTTTGTTATGAACCAATCAGTTATCTAGATAATAACCACTATGTGATAGAACAGATTTAGGGAAAGATGATTGATATTTTTCTAAAAATATGCACTCCTGGGACAACCAAATCAGATTTCTCTGGATGGAAGTCTCAGAAGAAGGCTAGGTGCGATTACTTGAGTTTTTTTGATAATCCCTTAAAAGCAGCGAGACAAAAGCTGAAACCTGATTTGCTTTTAAAACTATTACTTGCTATAATACTGTTAAGCAATGCTGGGAACTTTGATAATTTTAGCATTTATCTTCACATTGTAGGGTTAACTTTTTCATGCCTGTATTTTTTCTGTCTTGCTCAATGAAAACAATATTTTCTTATCTCAATAAAAGATAACAGTTTCCACAGGTGTTCTGTCTGGTTTGCGAGTAAATAGTTCACGGAACCAAACTCTTTTGTATTATCAGAATTAATGGTTGTTAATCACCTTTAATAGATAAATCCTGGAGAACTCTGCTGCCTAGCAGTTTTGCAAAGGCAAAGCCTTTAAAATTGTTTAGTGCGGTTGCTCTAATAGGATGTGGGAGGGAATCTCTCATTATACTCTCTCTTTAAAAGTAACCTTCTATGGATCATCTGAATTCACCCTAGTTTAGTTTCACTGCAAAGGAAAGGGAGCTCACATCACATCTCATTTATTTATTTATGTGATTGATTGATAGTAGGGGTGTACATTCGGCAAAGACGAACCGAACCCCCTGAAAAATACCTTACCAGTATTTTTTTGAGATTTTTTAATCCTGAAAAATGGTGATGATTTAAGCAACTGAAAAGTGGATCCCGAATAATGCCAATTTTTTGGCATTATTTGGGCCACTTTGGCCCTGCCATAATTTAAAAAAACTGGGGGGAATCCCCCCTCCCCCCCCCACTTACCTGCTGGCTGGCTGGGTCTTGGATGTAGCAGGGGGCACAGAGCTAAATGCTGAGCCCAACTTGGCCAGGCCCGGCATTTAGCTCTGTGCCACTGCTGCCTCCAAAGTCCACATGAGCTCGAAGGTGGCAGGCAGCACAGAGTTGAATGCTGGGCTTGGCCATGATTCGTAAGTGATGTGGGACAGACCAATCAAAGCTAGCTAGAATTTTTTTCTGTGTCTATTCCAGGGGGGGGGAAAGGTAGAATATTCTCCCTCCTGCTCCCTATTGTGCACAATTTATACATGTTTACTTGTAAGCCATATTGCATTCAAGCAAATAAGTTTTGTGTATCAAGGTAGAGTAATTTGTTTGTAAACCTTTCCAGACTGCTGTTCCAAACTGAACCTTCCTCCCACACAGAAAAGTCCACACATCAGGAAATAAATCAGACTTTGAGTGAAATAAGCAGTTAGCACAGTACTTGCATTTTTTTTTTGAAATGTGAATTCTGACCATGTAACATAGTCCTTTCAAATGAGATTTTCAAAACTGGAATCTCTGTTTAGTACTCTGCAAGTGTTGAGTAAAATGCAGGTGACCAAGATGATGAAAACAGGAGCAGGTGTGTCCTGGTTCAGAGTTGCTTCTCCCAGCAGCTTTTCAGGCTTTCTGACGGCCAAGATCTACCTTTGTGCCCTTGGCAGTCCTCTAACCTGGAAGAAATCCAGCTGCCAACCATGCTTGCTGCTGGGTTTCTCTTCTTGTACAGAAAAAAAGGCCAAAGAATGTATTGTGATGACTGAGGAGACCATGAATATTATGGATTGGTAAATTGTAACCTACCCTTCCCTTGTTCTACATAGGTCAGAGAAATGTTTTAGGGTAGGCTGAAAGGCAGTGATTTGCCCAAAGACTAAAACAGCTGAGATGTGTCTAATTCCTCTCCATAAAATGCAAACTGCAGGCACATACAGCCTCAATTTGCCTCAGGACTGTACTGGGAAGAAAGAAGATGTTTTAACTCTTCAACCTCTACTTGGTTTCTTTATTCAGAGCTGGACTTCTTGCTTTGTTGTGAGGATAAAATAGAGGAGGGGAGAATCTTGTATGTCACCCAAAGCTCCTTGAAAGAAGGGTGGGATAAAAATGTAATAACACTTGACTTCCAAGGCCATAGCAAAGGCCCTTGAGACTGCATCCATATATTGATGCATATTGTTGTGCTATAGCAACCATTTATAACTGGATTTTTTTTCCTGTGGAGAAGACAATCTAGTAGCAAATAAGTACAGCAATATCCAACAATGCATGGATGCAGCCAGAGTAACCTCGGAGGTTACAGCCCGATAAAGGTATAGCTGGGTTGTTAGTAACTCTAGGATTGCCAGCCCCCATGGCCACTGGCTGGGGATGGGGGGTGGGGGTAGGGTTGCTAGATCCAGGTTGGGAAACTCCTGGAGATTTGGGGATGGCGGATGGGGAGGACAGGTACCTCAGTGGGGTACAAAACACCCCTTTTCTCCAGGGGAACTGATCTCTGTAGTCTGGAGATGAGCTGTAATTCCAGGGGATCCCCAGGTCCCACCTGGAGGCTGGCATCCCTAAGTAAGCCTGAAAAGTAGCTCCCTAGTCCCAGGATGCAAACATGTGATCCAGACTCCAGCCCAGTGATCCCTAACATACATTCCTGTTTTTTTTTTCCTGTTCCACTTAACAATCTCCCAACAGTTTGTCATTGGCCTGCCCCGTAGCAGCCATTTTGTAGTGGTGCTCATTACCATTTCATGAACTTCCAAACGTCCGGGCTCAGCAAGGCTGGGGATCCTCCCTCTAGATGAGACACAGGAAATCCATGATACAGTCCCACAGTTAGTCCTATAATGAAAACTGACAGTTACCATTAGTAAAGTAAAAACAAAGCAAAAACAAAAAAAAGGAATTGCTTAATAGTTTTCCTCACAACACTGTCTTTTATGTTTTCTGGCATCTTGGACTCCACACATTCAGCACCAAAGTTAAAGTGTGCCCTTGAAAGAAATCTCTCAATCACTGGATTGAAAGTGCTTGTTGCCTGGAACCAGTTTACCGTATCGCTCTCCCTCACCAACCCTATGCCCTGTTGTCTTTTGTTTCAGTCATCATTTTTAACTCTTGATAATACCATTTGTGCAAAAGGCCTGAAAAAAAAAAGGGGGGGGGATCTCTGTGTATGTATAGCACAGATTTCTCTTTAAAAAGCAATCCTTACTGAGGGTTTTTTCCCACTTCTGTGATAAACAACCTATTCACACAGCCTTGATACAAGGAACAAAAGGAACTCGTACAAATGAACAATATGGTGGAAACAAAAGGCAATGTAAAACCAAAGGGCACTGTAAAAAAAAAGGGGGGGGCATACACACACACCCTGCAGTGTTTAAAGCTGTGCCATACAAATAAACACAATTAAAACAGATTCAAGAGCTCCACAGAACTGGCTTGGCAGCATGCCTAAAAGGAAACTAGTCAGGAGATCAGCCAGCTTGGGGTGGTGACATTATGAGCAGTGAATTAAAGGCACAAGGCTGTACAACCTTTACATCCTGAGGGAACACAAGCCTCACAAGGCCTCAGACATATAATGGTGACAAATAACTATTTGTTATTTATTAGCCCTTCTGCCTGGAGCAAATTCACCCCTCAACCCTTAAGCAACTGTCTGCCAGCACCAGTTAATGTGGTAAAGGCTTGCCTTAAACCAGGATCGGAAATCACTGGGCGAAAACGCATGGTCGCTTAGCCTCCTTTATTCCCTGATTCAGCCAGGATCGAACACGTGCGTTTTCGCCGAACGTGCGGTCAATCCTAGCTGAATCCTGGCTGAAACAGGGAATAAAGCGACCATGCGTTTTTGACCACTGTTAAGTGGGTTTTACAATCTGTAGGTTAGCCTCAGTCACCATGATTCATGTGTCAGGCCTTGTAAAGTTTAATATTTCAGAGAATATGTATTTTATGCAGAAACACCCAGATTCCATCCTTGGCATCTCAGGTCACAGGTGCTGGGAAAGTCCATTCTCCATCAACAAAGCTGGAGAGTCACTGGCAGTCGGAGAAGACAACACTGAGCTAGATGGACTAGGGTTGCCAAGGTTGAGTTTGGCAACCGGCAGAAGTATGGGGGCATGGATATGATAATGGGGGGGCTCACAGGTGTGATGACATCACTTCCTGTAAAAACCCAGAAGGGATGACAAGTGGCTCTGGGAATCACTGGAATTCCTAGAGCTACCCTATGTCAGCCTGGGTTTTACCTGAAGTGACGCAGTGCCACATGTGAAGCTGCCATTTAAAAAAATTCTCCTGCTGCCTCTCAGAGTGGTGGCAGGCAACCAAAGCTGGAGGCAGAGGGTATCCCACCCTCACCAGGGGCTTGGCAGCCTCATTGCCAACCTCCAAATGGGGCCTGGGGATCTCCTGGAATTAGAACTGATCTCCAGAGTACAGAGATATTACCCCTTGAGGAAATGGCTGCTTTGGAGGGTGAACTCCATGGCATTATTCGCCGCTGATGTCTCAGCTGGTAACACACAGGATTGTTAGGAGGTCAGAGCCTCAGGAGAGGAAGCTGCGCTGACACAAGCTGACTGCCATGTCATTTCTGGATGGGCCCCTGGAAATGATGTCACAGCATCTGCAACACTCTAGAAATCCCCCAGTCTCTATGATAAGCCCCATAGAGATTTAGGAAAGTTTCTAGATCATTGAGGATGCTGTCTGCAAGTGATGTCATGGTTCCCTCCCTTTCTGCGGCTGTTCCATCAAGGTAGTGTGGCGATGCAAACAAGATAATAGCCGCCATCTTTTAATTTCCCATTCTTCTCCATTTGATGTATTTGGGTTTTTCCCCCAATATTGTGCTATGAGCATTCTTGCTGGAATTATTAATCAGTATTCTAATTCTATTTCTTGTTTCATATCCTGCTATTTAAAATATCCCAGAATAATAATCTCTGCAACTGTTGGGACTATAATTCCTACTGTTTCTTCATGTTATGTTTGCTTTCACCCAAATGCACAACCTGTATTTTAAGGGGTTATTCTTTCCATGGCAGCACCATTACCATTTCTCACTAACTAGTCCTTGAATGAATCAATTGTTAGGCCCATCAAGGAAGTAGCTGCAAAACAGCTGAGTTTGTTCAGTTTTGTATATTATCAATATGGTCTTGCTTGACAGGTTGCTTGTGTAAATAATCCCTTTGACAGCTGTGAGAAACTTTCGAGAGACATAGATGAAAATGCAGCACAAAAAAATTCCATTTGGTTTCTTTGCCCTGGATGAAATGCATTTGAGGCAGCTCACAAGTTAAAAACAATACAATACAATAATAATTAAGAATTATTAATATCAAAAAGTCATGAAAGCAAGCTATTAATAACAGGTGAGGGCAATAAAAATTGTACACAAAAAAGGTTCAGAAGCCTAAAATAAGGTCCATAAAACAGTCCTCAGGCTAGAAATAGATCATAAAACCAGTTTCAGAAAGATGGTGCTCCTCAATTAAGAGCCTGGGGAAAAAGAAGTGCTTATATTAGGCTGCTAAAGAACAGCAAGGTATGTGCCAAGCAAGACGGAGGGCCTTGTCTCTGGTTGCCATCCACCTCTTTTGGGTCGCTTATGTTTCATGTTCATCATATTTCATGCCACTGGACATCAGCCTCACAGCAGCTTTTAAGAATCAGTTATGTATTTAATATATCAATCCCATTTATCTTCCACTTTACTTTAATGAGTGTGAGGGGCAGAGTGGCAAATTATTTATTTTAGTTAGCTACTTTGCTTTTCTCCCAGTGGGGATCCAGAGCATCTGACAATGTTGTTCTCCCCTCTTCCATTTTATCCTCATAGCAGCAATCCTGTGAGGTAGATTAGGCTGAGAGAGAATGACTGGCCAAAGTTAACCTGACAAGTTTCCACAGCAGAGTGAGGATTTAATCCTGGGTCTCCCAGACCCTAGTCTGACACTTTAGCCACTATTCCACATGAGCTTTCAGTATTGAAATTATGGCGCAACACTGATGTGAAGGAGAAGACTAATATGTGAGATCAGATGGAAAAAATCTGAGAAGACTAATCCACTGTTAACCTTTGACTCCACTTTAAAGCAGAGCTTGGTTATGGACCAGTGACTATCAGTGTACAGGATTTACATGGACTACTGTGAGAACAGAGGAGAAAAATAGTATGAAGGTGACACAGGGCAATTTATTTTATTTTACAAAGGACTCTGAAGAGAAAACAGACAAGCCTCAGGGATACACTATACATTACAAACCGACCATGATCCCTCCATCTGGATCTGAGCCATGCTGCTGGGTGGTAGATCCGACCCCCCAGTTTTTATTAGTTGCAGTGGGAGGAATTTAAAAAGGTAATCATATTGAACATCTAGGGAGAGTGCTATTTAAATGAGAGAAACAGAGCTAGGGGAGGAAATGGCTTTGGAAAATTGGAATTCAGGTCAGTGATTTCCCACAAGATGTGTAGTTTGGCATTGAAGATGTAATAATAACCATTAAGAAGTTTTCAAGATGCTTTGATGGGACTAGTACATAAGAACATAAGAAGAGCCTTGCTGGATCAGATCAGTGGCCCATGTACTAGTACTAGCAGAAGAAGAGTTGGTTTTTATATGCTGACTTCCTCTACCCTTTTTTTTAAAGGAAAATCAAACTGGCTTACAATCTGCTTCCCTTCCTCTCCCCACAACCTTGTGAGGTAGGTAGGGCTGAGATGCTTTGATGGGACTAGTACATAAGAACATAAGAAGAGCCTTGCTGGATCAGATCAGTGGCCCATGTACTAGTACTAGTAGAAGAAGAGTTGGTTTTTATATGCTGACTTCCTCTACCTTTTTTTTTAAAGGAAAATCAAACTGGCTTACAATCTGCTTCCCTTCCTCTCCCCACAACCTTGTGAGGTAGGTAGGGCTGAGAAAGTTTGGAAAGAACTGTGACTAGCTCATGTGGAGGAGTGGGGAATCGAACCCAGTTCTCCAGATTACAGTCCACCGCTTTTAACCACTACACTACACTGGCCAACCAGTTGTTCTGGACCACCAAACAAGGCATAGAGACTAAATCCATCCCTTGATGTTGCCTCCTAGCACTGGGTTTCACAGGTTTGCTGCCTCTAAATATGGGGGTTCCCTTTAGTCACCATGGCTAGTAGCCATTGACAGATTTATCCACCAGGAATCTGTCTAACCCCCTTTTAAAGCCATCCATGATCATGGCCATCGCTTGATCCCATATAGTGGCTGTGAATTCTACAATTACTCACTGAGTAAATAAGTATTTCGTTTTGTTCGTCCTGAATCTATTGCCCACCAACTTCATTGGGTGCCTCAAGTGTTAGTATTGTGGTGGAGGAAGAAAAAAGTTCTCTCTATCCACATTTTTCACCCTATGTATAATTTTATAAACCTCTATCATGCCCACCAGTTGTCTTTTATTCTAAACTGAGAAGTTCCAGACTCTTAAGTCTTTCCTTAATCTTGTTTGTCCTCGGCTGAACTTTTTCCAACTCTGCAATATCCTTTGAAGATACAGGGACCATGAGGCCTCACCAGAGAGCTATACACTTGCATTATAGTATTGGCTGTTTTATTTTCAATTCCTTTCCTAATAATCCCCAGTATGAATATTACATGGATTATTACTACTGCAAGAATAAATGTTATGGCCAACAGTGCACTTCATTATTTAAAACCTAGATCTGTACCTTTTGCAATGAAACACAAAGTTAAGGTGGAGTTGAAAAGGTTGCAGGAAGTAGGTATTATTGATGTGTGTATTTTGCAGAACAGGCAGAGCCAAAATCAAATAATTCTGTATGCATTTGTGTTGCTGATTGATGTACTGTAAACAGGTCTGCAGCTAGAACATATCTGAGATCTACATCTGATTGCCTGTTATTTTCAAATGACACTAAGTAAATCATACAGAAGTTACAAAAAAACAACAACCTCTTTCTATAGTAATTTAACATCCCCATAAAGGCTTTTAACTCAAGCATTTTATGCATGGCTGTTTCCCTCTGACGACTTTGGGCCTTTGTCTTGATTATGCATGCTGTTTCCAACCGTCAGAGGTTGCCTCGCTCTCCCCCTGCATTTCTCTGCTTTTCGCCCACGTTTTCAAATTTGAGATAAAACAGGTCTCTGAAATGCAGGGGGAGAGCCAGCCAACCTCTGACGATTGATAATCAAAACAAAGACCTGAAGTCATTGGAGGGGTGACTGCAAGGGAAACAAAGCCATTCATAAAAGACCAACGTGAGATTATTGTGCATAGAAACTTCTTGCATTGCTTTTCTTTTGTCCCAGCATGTAATCAGTGGACATCTATTTGATAGCACTGGTATGTTGCTTCTGGAGATAAGAAAAAACACTTCTTTAATCTAACCAGCATTCATCAGTTCAATTTAAGCTTTTGATATATTTTGCAAGTGTTCTTGTTTGTGAGCTCCTATGATTAATACCTCACCATAGTCTGCAATATGGAATCCATCCATAGTGCTGTGAAATATAGTAGATTTGGAGGACACTCCAAATGGTAAACAATTATATTTAATTAATTCTTTGTATATGTTGATGGTAACATTCTACCTAAACTCCTCATCCAGTATATAACCTGTTGATATGTATGACTCATTGCCAGCTTTGTGAATAGCTGTCTGGATAACGTTGCCAGAAGAATCTTACATTTGGGGGTAGGATATTGCTCTGCCCTGACCCTGAATGGCCTTGGCTAGCCTGATCTTGTCAGATCTCAAAAGCTAAGCAGGGTCAGCGCTGGCAAGTATTCGGATGGGAGACCTCCAAGGAATACCAAGGTCGTGATGTAGAGGCAGGCAGTGGCATACTACTTCTGAAAGTCTCTTGCCTTGAAAATCCCACCAGTGGTCACCATAAGTCAGCTGTGACTTAATGGCAAAAAAAAATTCTGATATGCTCTCATTCTGAAAAGAGTAGTTTCTGACATGTAGTTCCTGACATGTGAGTTTATTTATGGGACTGGAGCAACATTCTGTTAACAGGAAGACTATGGGACAAAGAAACCAATAAGATTTTGTTCAGATATTAATACAAAAATTGCCATAATGAAAGGTGCAAAAAAATAACAAAAAACTCCCTTGGAGGTTGGCAACCCTAATACAGGCCCTCCTCTTTGCCCTGCTCTCCTCTTTATCTTCTGTGGTAGTATGTCACAAAAATTGGATGAACAAAAAATCCGCACATCATATAAAAATTTTACATACAAAATTTCAATTTTGTCTATATTTGTTGTCCCTAATTTTCCTACTGGCTATTTTGTCCTCTGGCAATTTACAGAGTGAGTAACTGAATCTCAGTGACTAGAAACACTGAAGTTTAAATACACATTTTGGCTCCTTATTATGAATGTGTTGAATGACAAAAAAGAAACAGCCTGAGTGAAGAGATTAAAGATTAAGGGGGAGGGGGGATTACATGACATTAAAGAAACTTCCCTGTAGGAATTCTTCACAAAAGAGGCCCTGTTCTCACTGGTTAGTTCCTGCCAACATTTACTCCCTTTATTGGAGACGCTTAAGCAATCACGTCTTAAGCAATTTTTGTTCTATGGCAAAAGTGATGCCTTCAGATAAGAAAATAGAACAGGAGCAGCAATTCTGCCAAGGGACATTTCTAAGAGCACTTAGTAGTAGAATAGCTGATGAGATATATGAAGTGAAGTAGTAATATATATGATGTCTCCTAATAGACTTCATTACAGGTAATCTTAACTCGGTGATATTCTGCAGCAAGCAGCTACTCAGTTATCAGCTCAAACGTTCTGTTCGCTTGAGAGGACATTAAAACAAATGGTGGTACACAGCTCCAGTTTCAGGGACTTTCTCCAGCACATCTTTGCTTTATTACGCCAGATTATGTAAAAATAAAATTATGCCTGAAAAAAATGAATCTGCCTGATACTGAGTCAGACCAGTTATCTATCAAGTTGTGTATTGTCTTCTCCAAAAAGCAGTGGCTCTCTAGGATCTCAGGCAGAGGCCTTTCTCATAATCAACTATGCGATCCTATTTTGAACTGGAAGTACCAGAGACTGAACCTGGGACCTTCTGTTTTACCGCTAAACCACAGCCCCTCTCCAACATGCTGAATGTTTTGCGGGAGAAAGAGGGGCTTATGAAAGGCCACTCTTCCACTGCTCTTCATTTGGTTATAGATGTTGTTTGATGTTGCTTTGGCAGCGTGTTTCTCCTACTCAACTTTCTTCTTCACTTGATTGAACCAGATTGTCAATGTACGCAGCAAACTGCATTAGAGAGGCTTCTATAGCAATTAGAATAGCTTAATTAGATAGCGGAGAAGCTATGGTTGTACAAGGGATTCTCTAATGCAGCCTATAGCATTAGAGAGGCTGTACAGCAATAACCCAAAACTAGTTTAGAATAAGACCTCATTCTGAATGCATAAATCATGTGGCCATCAGCTTCATGATGATGAAGTCAATTCATCTCATTTCCAGTCATTATTTCTGAACGGACAAACACTTTTCTCTCCTTTTAAAAAACTCTATTTTGCAAAAGGAGAGAAAAAAAAAGATGCTGAAAGGGGGTTCTTTTTGCTCACACCTTTCAGCTTAGCAGTAATCAAAGAGCTAGTATACATGACTGGAGCTTACTGGAAGACTAGTGGCAAGATGGTACCTTTCAAAGCTGTGATCAAAAGGGTTTCACTTCCTGCTTTAAACCAAAACAAGACGAGTCAACTTGTTTTGATAGATAGCCCCAATTTGTACATTTGTAAAGCCCACAGTAAATCTCACAAGCATCATATTTAAATCAGGCCTTGGTAACTTTTGAATAACTGAGTTTCTTCCTTTGGCTTAGATATAACAAGTTTACTTTGAGCTTTTATTTACTGATTTTAGAGGTATGGTCCTTAACAAGTCTGGATAAGTTTGTTGCCAGTCTGATATTTTTGAAGTGGTTTTTTAGATGAAATGCCTTTGTCAATGCATTAGATGAAATCCCTTGTCAATGATCAATAGGGTTGCCAGGTCCCTCTTCGCAACTGGCAGGAGGCTCTTCGCAACTGGCAGGAGGCTCTTCACGAAAGCTCACACCCTGCCAGAAATTTTGTTAGTCTTTAAGGTGCTGCTGGACTCTTGCTCTTTTCTACTACCATGAGAATGTAAGTTTGTGTGGCAAAAGATGCTTTTGTCCCCCAGACAATGGTCTGGGGAACAGAGCAGCCTACAGGGGTACAAAAAAATGATCCAAGGTGTTTCAGTAGTGCAGTGAGGCTCCATCCTGGTGTGCGGCAGCTGATCGCAGCATATTCTATGTCTTCCTGTGCACCACTACTCCCATCTTTAAACATTTATTTAGTACATGAAAGTAGACAGACTGGTGTTGGTCAAAACTGATGCAGTATGCATGGTCCATTACATTGGACAAGATGACTGAATGCCCTAGGGATCTCTGCAGTATTTTTCCAAGCCTGTTATTTAGCGTTCTTACTTTTCAGTGCCAGACCTTTCAGGTTTCTGTCTAATCAAAATTTAAATTTTCTGAACTGCACAATAGCGTTGCCATGGCAAGCCCAGTAGGCTATGGCCAGATAAGCAGCTCTTCTTCTGGGGCTGGTACAATAAGGGCAGCATTTGAGTATTTCTTCTAAAACCACAGATGTCAGAGGAAGGCCAGATGACCAATGTGGCCAGTGGTGTTTTTAACCTGAACTGCAAAATGTCAGGAACAGGAGCTCCTTGGTGTTTTCCCAATGACATCCAAGTTGCAACTTTTTAAAAAAACCATAACTCCTAAGCCAAAATTCAAGCATGAATCAACTCTTTCTTTTCCTCCCCATGCCTTGAATACCTGCCAGAGGCTCTTTAAACAATGCCCTCCCATCTGAGGAATTGCCAAGTTTTTCAAATGGAGGACTTTCAAGGACTTGTTCATGACAGACAAAAACATTACCTTGGGGTAATTTATCCTGGATGTGACAAATGGTTTCTTCAATTGGTTCCACCATTAAAGGCAGCAGGTTTGCAAAGTGCCAAACAGTATGCACAAACATGTATGAATATATTGATTGATTGATTGAAAATATTTATGCCATTCCTTATGTCCTTGGGGTTCACGGGGCTAACAAAGCAACAAAAGCTACAGGGACACAGAAATATCATAACAGACCATCCCCAAGATGGTTTTACCACCTTGCTTTCCACCAGGCAGCCAAATCCTGAAGGGGAGGCAGATCCGCGGTGGCTTGGAGCAGCACAGCCGTGCTGCCTTCTCAGAGGCTTCCCGGCCACTGTGAAGGCAAAAAGAGAAGTTTAGAAAATAAAAAAACAAAAAAAGGGGGAAATGACCCCTTGCCTCCAATGGGGCTGCGCCGTCAAAAAAGGTGGTTCAGCACCACTGCAGCATGAGGGGGCATTCCCAGGGAGAAAAGGTGAGGAAGCTGCCTAATGGCAGCTCCTCTCCCAGGAATACCCCGGGAACGCTGTCCCCAATAGCAGTGGGAGTTGGCAGTGTCCAGACGCCAGCATGTTTGCCCCTGCACCAGTGTAGGTGCCACCTTATTCCGTGATAAGGTGGCTCCTACGCTGGCGCGGGGTCACACCAGCTCCTAAGGAGCTTCGTTCCCCCCCTTCAGGAATGGGCTCTTAGTCTGTCAATTTTCCGTGCAGAACTGCAATTCCACCCCTGCCTAGAGATGATATAAAGACCTGGGACTGGGAAGAGAGAGGCTGCTTTTTGCCTTGACCTGCAGACTGTCACGTTTTCTATGTTTTGTTTCCTCATTTATAACTTTTGTGTTTCATGGCTGTTTTGGAGGCAGGGTCTCTGTGGGTAGTTTCTTGCTGGTGTAGTATTTTTCTCCCATTTTGAATTTTTATGTCAACGGGGATGTGAACAAGATATGTTTTGATGTTAGGGTAACCAGGTTCCTCTTTGCCACTGGCGGGAGGTTTTCGGGGCGGAGCCTGAGGAAGGCGGAGTTTTGGAGGGGACTTCAATGCCATCGAGTCCAGTTGCCAAAGCAGCCATTTCCTCCAGGTGAAATGATCTCTATCGACTGGAGATCAGTTGTAATAGCAGGAGATCTCCATCTAGTACCTGGAGGTTGGTAACCCTATTTGATGTATTACAATTTAAATGATTGTACTCATCTTAGATTTGTATGCCTTTGATGTTTATAAGCTGCTTTGAGTCCAGGTTGCCAGAAGAGAAGCAGTGTATAAATATGCTAAATAAATAATTAAAAGTGACACACAGCTAAAAATGCACAGTTGATAAAGCAGTCATTTCTGCCGAAGCAATTGACCTTCCACCAAAAAGCCCTCTGAAATAAAACTGTTTTACATCCCTTCTTAAATTCAATGAGTAACAGTGCCCTTTAGACCCACGCTGGTAGGCCGTTCCTGTTGCCATACAGACTGTCCCAGGAGATAGTATCATCGGGACAAGGCTGCCTGAAGAGTGTAATTGACAGATGGGATTATACTGGAACATGCAGTTCAATACATATGGGGACCTGGGGCATGAAGGACTTTAAAGGCACTAACCGGCACTGTGAATTGGTCCTGGAAACAGATAGGTAGTCACTGCAATTGATGTAGCACTTATTCTGAGTGACTGGTCACAGAGCGGAGCCTTGCTGCCACACTTTGTACCGATTGAAGCTTCTGAGCCATCTTTAAAGGAAGCCCCCCCATGTTACAATGGGGTTGCCCGCACTGCCTCAGCAAATATCAAGAGGGCAGTGCTTGAGGAGGGTAGAGTTTAGGCAGGATGTGATGTCACTTCTGCATGATGCTTTAGCAATATCTGCTAATTTCTGACAAGTACTATAAAAACACAGAGAAATTGCTAGAGAGTCACTATTTAAGCCATTTTTCTCCTGCTCCTCAGTTTCTTGAGGGTGGGGGATTGAGCCTGATGCCGGGGTTTGCCTGCCACAGATGGGCAAATGGCAAGCCTATGCCACAATAGTGTTGTTCAGTGTGGCTAGGTCAGCAGAGTCTACATAAGGTGCCAATTTATGAGCTAGATGTAATCGAAAGAATGTGCTTCTACCAATAGGGTCCCTTTGGATTAAAATACAGGTAGTATGCTTCATTTCTCCATTGGAAAAAAAATGAATAAAATGTAGTTAGCCTTGACCTGGACAGTCCAGGGTGGCCCAATCTTGTCAGACTTCAGAAGCTAAGCAAGGTTTGCCCTGGTTAATATTTGGATGGGAGGCCATCAAGGGAGTCCAGGGTTGTGGTGCAGAGGGAGGCAACGGCAAACCACCTCTGAATGTCTCTTGCCTGGAAACCCGTGGGGTCACCATAAGTCAGCTGTGACTTGATGGCAAGAAAAAGCCATAAAAGAAGAAGAGTTGGTTTTTATATGCCGACTTTCTCCATCACTTAAGGAAGAATCAGACCAGCTTACAATCACCTTCGCTTCCCCTCCCCACAACAGACACCCTGTGAGGTAGGTGGGCTGAGAGAGTGTGACTAGCCCAAGGTCACCCAGCTGGCTTCATGTGTAGGAGTGGGGAAACAAATCCAGTTCACCAGATTAGCCTCCACCACTCGTGTGGAGGAGTGGGGAATCAAACCTGGTTCTCTAGATCAGTCTCCACCGCTCCAAACCATCGCTCTTAACCACTACACCTCGCTGGCTTTTAAAAAATGAGGAAGCTGAGATTGTCAGGCAGTTGAATCTTGTGCCCACACAAAATCTTGAGCAGGAGTAGTACAGCAATGGAAGGGTAGACCAAAGATGGTCAACTGGTGTCCTATGGCTGAGAAGTAGCCCCCAAATTATTTCATCTGCCCCCAAATTGTAACCAAAGTGTGGAAAAACTCTGCTTACAGTTTCTCTTGTAAGGGAAAAAACAACATGATGAAGTTTGCTCATTTGCACTTGTTTGCTCATTTCTCCTTGACGTCCAACCGCTTGAACATTGGCCACCTGGAATTTGTTTGCAAAGCAGGGTTCTAAATCTCAGTTCAGAATCCTGGTTTGCGGGGAGTAAACATATGTAGTTTGTCCGGGTGCTTCAGTACAGAAGTTGTGGTGAAGTGAAGCTTCATCAGATCAGGAGGAGGAGGTGAGAGCACAGCAGTGAGCCGATTTCATGCCCAATTTCAATTTAATTAAAGCTTGTCCAGCCGCAATTAATCTAAATCTACTTCTTACAACTATTACTGTAGTTCCCTCTTCTCTATCCCATGTGCATCCTGAAAAGGTAAATTTGATATTTAAGGGGATCTTCCAGGTCCTTCCCCTTACTAGAGGGTGAAGCCAACTTTATTATAGTCTGACCGTACCCCAGATTACTATTTGGAGTAGCCCTAGTTAACAGAAGTTGGCCATCCCTGGTCTAGACCATGCATATCTTCCTTAGTTGTTTTTTTTAAATGCATCTAAGCATTTCCTCTAAGGAGCTCATGGCAGCTCACCTCTTCCAGTCTATTTTCACAGCAACCATGCAAAGCAAGTTAGGGTGAGAGAGAGAGAGACTGGCTTAATATCACCTACTGATCTTCATGGCTGAGTGAGGATTTGAACCTGGCTCTCCCTAGTCAAAGTCCAGTCACTGCACCATACTGGCTTACACTATTCTATTCTATTCTATTCTATTCTATTCTATTCTATTCTATTCTATTCTATTCTATTTGGGGAGGGGCTGTGGTTCAATTGTAGAGCATCTGCTTGGCATGCAGAAGGTCCCAGGCTCACTCCCTGGCATCTCAAGTTAAAGGGACCAGGCAAGTAGGTAATGTGAAAGACCTGAGACCCTGGAGAGCCACTGTTGGTCTGAGTAGACAACACTGACTTTGATGGACCAAGGGTCTGATCCAGTATAAGGCAGCTTCTTGTGTTCATGTCTATTCGATTCAATTCGATTCTGGCTAATGATATGAAAGATTACAAGGTTGGTGTTAAGTATTGTACATAGATGATGGATTAAAAAACTGATGTATCAAAAAAACTGCTCAGAATTTCATAAAAAGGTAAAGAACTCCAAAATGGTTCAGCCTTGATTGAATTTTGGAAGATGAAAAAAAGAAGAAGAGAAAAACCAACAGATGGAGAGCTGAGATGAAGATGTGTGTGACCCATCCAGAAAAACTCAAGATAAGGAAGCTGTTCACTAAACAGAAGCTCCTGAGTCAGGACAGAATGACGAATGGCCTGACATCTGCTTAAAGCTACATAGACTTCAAATGTTTGATGTCTTTGTTCTTCTTATTAACCTTGTGTTAAATAATACTTGTAAGACTGATTCTGGTTTATTTACCTGCAAGTGCTTTCTAATCTCTCACGTATATATTTCAGAAAATGTCTACGCTGCGCTGGGCAATTTTTCAGCCACTTGTCTCTTAGCGCTGGTTTACTTTGGCTTCCCAGTTCAAGCTAAAGCCTGCTGCTCTTCTGTCTGTTTCCTTCGAAGCGCTTACCAGGAAAAGTAAACAATTTTGATAAGGCTAAGTAAACCCTAAGACACCCCCTAGTTAAGAGAACAACGTTAGTTTATTCAGGATCTTAGGCAAGGCATCTGAAGGCAGGGTCTGGCACCATCATTTTAGCACTGAGGTTCTTTGATTTATTCTCTAGTAAAAAAAATTCTGATGGTAAAATCTGGCCAGCCACACATATTCCATACACCTCTGTTATCTGAGCACTTTTACACATTTTCAACTAAAGCTCATACTTCATAGGACAAGATATGTCTTGCAGGGATAGACAGCTAGAACTTTACTAATAATGATCCAACCTCAATGGTGCCCGCTCATAAATACAGTAAATGCTTCAAATCCCTATAGAATGATTTGGGAGCTCTCAGAAATAAGGATGCCTTGAATTCTGCATCAAACATATGTGACAGTCGGACATACCTTGTTGGACTATGGTGATCAGAAGGGAGTCAATCTCTGGGTGTGCTTGGTTCAGCATCAAGCAACTCAAATGCCTGCCGACCAGGTTTGCATTGGGTTTTATCAAAACTGAGCATGCGCCAAAATACCGTACTGCTGGTCCAAAAGATTGGAGGCCATTAACACCGCTAATGACTAATCAGACAAACACTGAACAGTATAATTTTAAAAACGCCACTGATTTTATTCACTGTTGATTTATACTACTTTTGACTGATTTAAGTGTCTTCTTCATGGCAGATTCCCCAGCATTTTCCTTGCACCTGCACCATAATTTTCCCACTACAACAGGACAAGGGCGGGGGGAAAGCTTTTTTTTTTGTAAATGGCAAACCCTAATGTGCACTATCATTCTGACAATCTATTGTAACCATCTAACAACATCTCTGAATCTACAGCTTTTGTTATTTTTTTATGAAAAGCCTCTAGCCTTTTGTTGTCGTTGTGGATTGGATACTTTTTTTTAAAAAAAGGAAACTGACAATTCAGAGAATCTGGTAGACTGTGGCAATAGATCACTAGATTATTTATGCACATTACCTGACAAGCAGGACATAAGGCTAACTAGCCAGTGTTCCAGCATTCCTAGTGAGAAACCTTCCAGGCTGTTAATTTTTCTGGTGTCTTGCTATCTGGTTCTATCTTCCTGATCAAGTAAACATAATAGGACTGCGCCCTTGGGGAAAGGCATTACCAGATTTTAACATGTAACATAGAAGTGCTGTGTGAAACCCCCAATGTGATTCTGCTGATCACGGGAAAGCAAGCCTTCAGCAGTTC
The DNA here is from genome assembly GCF_029931775.1 of Euleptes europaea. Taxonomy (NCBI): domain Eukaryota; kingdom Metazoa; phylum Chordata; class Lepidosauria; order Squamata; family Sphaerodactylidae; genus Euleptes; species Euleptes europaea. Next base: position 32,593,058 of record NC_079323.1, read on the forward strand.
CAAAGAGCCATAATGCACAAGCAACCAAAATCTGTCAGAGACATCATACATGTACCTTCCTCTTTCGTTTGTGGTTCAACAATGGCCTTTCCAGTGGCAGCCAGTGTTTACAGATGCTGATAGGATGGAGAGAAATGCCTCCCCATCCCACAGTCACTTCTTCAAGGCAGAACTGCCTTGGTAAGAACATAAGAACATAAGAAAGGCCCCGCTGGATCAGACCAAGGCCCATCAAGCCCAGCAGTCTGTTCACACAGTGGCCAACCAGGTGCCTCTAGGAAGCCACAAACAAGACGACTGCAGCAGCACCATCCTGCCAGTGTCTCCTCAGGCAGGAGAACCAATTAGGCTCAGAAAGAGGTTCCTGATTGGCCTCTCTACCCTTTATTTCTGATAAGAAATAATGGTACATCCAACATTCGCTGTGCTTAGCCTTATCACCCGGAAAGCAAAAAGGTCCCATGTTCACTGCATGCCCCCGGTAAGTGGCTTTGAAATGATTTACCACATTTCTAATCATTTGTGATAAGAAAAATGAACAACAAATCCCTAGAGCGATATTTTCCCGTTCATGTCAGCTTATTTAGGAAGAAGGAAAATTGCTCAGTTTTGTATAATCCCACATCTGCATTGCGTCTCCATGTAGAGCTGTGATTTGTTCTTCTGTAAATTCTGTCCGTCTGCATTCATCTCTCTCTGTGTGTAAAGTGCCGTAAAGTCGCAGCCGACTCATGGCGACCCCTTGGCGTTTTCATGGCTAGAAAGGGCAAAAAGTGTAACAAGAAAAAAAGCCGTGCCTGGGTCCACAGTCAAAATTTAAAAGTTGGAAACTGCCTGCTGCAAATAGAGGTAATAAATAGGGTTGCCAGGTCCCTCTTAGCCACTGGCAGGAGGTTTTTGGGGCGGAGCCTGAGGAGGGCGGGGTTTGGGGAGGGGAGGGACTTCAATGCCATAGAATCCAATTGCCAAAGCGGCCATTTTCTCCAGGTGAACTGATATCTATCGGCTGGAGATCAGTTGTAATAGCGGGAGATCTCCAGCTAGTACCTGGAGGTTGGCAACCCTAGTAATAAAACACTGGCTTAGTAGTTGCTAGGAGCTTATGAGCAGAAATGACCCTACAGTAACAAATCTGAGCATCAGAAAATAAGCATTCTTCACGCATAAGAAAACCAAAATCTACATGATCAGCCAGTCTGGCCTTGGTTAAATTCTTTATAAGCTATATTACAAAATACTCTGAGGTATTTTTCAGCAAGCCCTCCCTTTTTATTATCTTAAAGGCTGCTATTCACCCTTGATAGGCAGCTACCTGGCTTATTCTTGACAAGTGTAGGCCAGACCTTCAGTAGGTCAAGGTCAAGGTAGTCCCCTCTGCAAGCACCAGGTGACATCACATCCCGACATTTCCTAGGCAGACTGTGTTTATGGGGTGGTTTGCCATTGCCTTCCCCAGTCGTCTACTCTTTACCCTCAGCAAGCTGGGCACTCATTTTACCGAACTCGGAGGGATTGAAGGCTGAGTCTATCTTGAGCTGGCTACCTGAAACCAACTTCTGTCATGATCAAACTCAGGTCGTGAGTAGAGCTTCTGATTGCAGTACTGCAGCTTACCACTCTGTGCCACGGGGCTCTCTTCAGTGCCCATACCTAAATCCAGGAATTTTTTTTTTTTGGGGGGGAATATTCTACATCTCAGGCTCCCTAAAGTCATAAGTTAGTTGTAAGTACAAAAGCAGCAGAAGTCCAGGTTCCTAGTATTTTATACCACATGGAATAAGGATGGTTTTCTTCCCATATAGCATGCCCATTTACATTTATCATCAAGTTAAGATCCCCTCTAAGGCCTCAGAGAGAGGCGATTGATAACAGAAGTACTTTTTTGCAAGACCACCAACAATGAAAAAAAGTACCAGAAATTTTGGACTGAGATACACCAAGAAATGCAAAAAAAAATAACAAAAACCAATTTTCTACTAGATCCTAAAACAATGTTACCACCACCAGCCATTGAGAAAAGTAAGGCAGAACTGTTTAGATATATGATCACAGCAGCAAGAGTGGTCATTGACTTCAACTGGAAACACAAAGGTATTCCATCATTAGACAACTGGCTAAGAGAAACTAGTAGTATATGCAGTAATGGCCAAGCTGACAAACATCGTAAATAAAAGACCCAGAGAATAATTTTTAAAGAATTGGAAAATGTATTATGATTATATTGCAGAATAATACAAGAGGTATATAGCTATATGATAAGATGCATTGTTACAGTAGATATGATTATAGAATAGTAGTTTAACAACAATTGTCTAGTATTACAATATATATGTATTTTAAGGTACTTTGCTATACCGGTAATATTGGAATAGATTAAGTATAATATTAAATTTACAATATATATAATACAATTATGTTTTGTAAAGTATTTTAGTATAAGGCTTATTATTATATACCATAACAGGCAATGCAATTTTTGTAATTTGCAAGTTCAAGAATGCATTTAGATTTTCTCCTCCCTTCCCTTTTGGTTTGCCTATATTTTATACTTTATATGTATAAATAGTTTTTTAGAACAACAGAAGGTAGGATGGTTATAGACTCGCTCCAAATAATGGTTGATTAATGTCTTGTCTTAGCTTTATATTAAGTATGTACGTTGTGTATCTTGTTATATGTTGTGTTGAATAATAATAATAATAATAATAATAATAATAATAATAATAGATAACAGAAGTACTCTCTCCGTGATGTCTTTGGAACTCTCTTCCCTGTTCACTTGGCATTCTCTCTTCTGTTGTTTCAGCATACAGTCAAGTCAGTTTTATGCACGTAAGCAGCCAGGGAAGGTGGAGAATGAAACTTCTGATTATATTGTACTTCTATGTGTCTGTAATTGGCAAACTGGCAGAATTAATCTTACTCCCCTCACCTTTCCTTTGTTACCCTAAGGAAATGGGAACAAGATGACACGGGGAAATTGAAACTGAAGGCAGTATGTCGCTGAAAGCACTACAATGCCACCAGAAAAAAGGGCCACATCTGTCCTAATCAGTTCAGATCCAGATGTCTTAATCGGTTTGGATCTGAAGTGGCGGGGGGGGGGCAGAATTAAATGCTTGGCTATTTTTTGCATAGCATAATGAAAGTATTTAGCGACATTCCCATGTCTAACCCCATCTGGTCACCAGGCATAGCGAGGCTTTGCTTAATCCAACAGATGTCATCCCTTGCTTCTACTAGGTGCTCCACTACTATCCTAGCATGCTGTCCCCAGTTCGTTAGGCACCCTCCCATAGCCCAGGATGAGTCCCATGATCTGAAATTCTGGAGGCCCAGTAAGCACATGCACAAAGGGCACAGTCAAGGAATTACATCCACAAATCTAACACTAGTGCCTCATTTTGCTGCTTTCTGTTAAATGCTTAGATCAGCTATTCTGCATCAGTGGACACAAATGTTGGAATTCATTTACCACTGTGTAAAAAAGTAAGACCATTCTATGGTTTAGTCACTAGGTGGCATTATTCTTAGTTGTTGCAGTTAGTAAGCGGGAAGCCTGGAGATGCTCTTGTTCCAGCACTGTTCTAAGAGCAGTATGTGATATAAACAGGTTATAAATATTTTAAATAAATGCATGCAAGTATATTTATTCCCATCTTCCCGCTCACATGTAAAGCAGAGCTAAAGAGGGTTTAGTTTTGTTGTTACAAAAAGATGAAACATGCAAGCCAAAGTAGCTAACTCTTGCCCTTACTTACTCCTTGCTTATCTTGCAATGCTCTGTTACTTCAAGCGTTTTTCTTCCAGCCCAGCTCCCGTCCATTATCAGAGCTGGTGTGAGAAAAATACCCTGTCTGCAGGGTAAGGGGAGGAGGCTTTAGCACCTCTTACCAGCATGCTATAGTTCCTGTAAAAATAGATTCCCTCAACCAGGGGCCGTCTTAATGATTCTGGGACCCTGGGCAAAAGTCCAGGATGGGTCTCTAAAATCACTGCGGCCAACCGGGGCCAAGCAAAAGGGGCCCCTCATCCCACGTAAGGTGGGCAGGAGCTACTGCTGCTGCCGGAAGTCACTTGTCTGAACCCAACATACTCTTCATGCAAGAGGATGTCCTCTCTATACTTCAGTCTCTGTGGCCAGAGTGTCACAAGGGGAAGGGCTTCTGAACAAGCTACAGTTTGTGAGTCCATTGATCACCATGTAGCCAGGTTTTTGCAATATGCAATGTGGATCCGCAAAACACACTGTAAACGGGAACAGGCGAGCTCTGTTGAGTAAAATTGTATGATTATGTTCTCTGCAGGTATTGTGTATGCCAATAAAGGTTTGATTGATTGATTGATTGATTGATTGAGTCTACTGACCAGTAACTTGTAACAGTAACTAGCATGGTGTAGTGTCGGGCTAGGATCTGGAAGACCCAGGTTCAAATTCTCACTCTGCCATGGAAGCCATGATAATGGATGATCTTGAAGGCTGGAGAATTGGGCTACAACTAATAAAATGCACCTCAACAAAGATAAATGTAAAGTTCTGCATTTAGATAGGAAAAATCAAATGCATAATTATAGGATGGGGGAGACTTGTCTCAGCAGTAGTGTGTGCGAAAAGGATCTTGGGGTCTTAGTAGACCAAACACTGAACATGAGTCAGCAGTGTGATTCGGTAGCTAAAAAGGCCAATGTGATCTTGGGCTGTATCAACAGAAGTATAGTGCCAACTGCCAAGATCACGCAAAGTGATGGTATCGCTTTACTCTGCTCTGGTTAGACCTCACCTAGAGTATTGTGTTCAGTTTTGGGTGCCACAATTTAAGAAAGATGTAGACAAGCTGGAACCTGTCCAGAGGAGGGCAACAAAGATGGTGAGGGGTCTGGAGACCAAGTCCTATGAGGAAAGGTTGAAGGAGCTGGGTATGTTTAGCCTGAAGAGGAGAAGACTGAGAGGTGATACGATAACCATACTTGAAGGGCTGTCAGATAGAGGATGGTGCTGAGTTGTTTTTGTTGCTCCAGAAGGTCAGACCAGAACCAACGGGTTGAACTTAAAATAATTTCAGTCTAGACATTAGGAAGAATTTTCTAACAGAGCAGTTCCTCAGTGGAACAGGCTTCCCCGGGAGGTGGTAAGCTCTCCTTCCCTGGAGGTTTGTAAGAAGAGGCTAGATGGCCATCTTCAGCAATGCTGATTCTATGACCTTAGGCAGATCATGAGAGGGGGGGCACCTTGGCCATCTTCTGGGCATGGAGTAGGGGTCACTGGGGGTGTGGGGGGAGATAGTTTGGAATTTCCTGCACTGTGCAAAGGGTTGGACTAGATGACCCTGGTGGTCCCTTCCAACTCTATGATTCTATGATTCTAAGTATATCTTTACTCAATGAGTAGTTAAATTGTGGGATTCACTGCCAGTGGATATAGTGATGGCCATGGGCACAGATGGCTTTAAAATGGGGCTAGATAGCTTCATGGAGGATAAGGCCATCAATGGTTTTTAGAAATGGTGAGTCAAAAGAACCCTCATATTCAAAGACAGTAAATCTCTGAAACCCAGTGCTAATAGGCAACAACCAGTGAGGCATCTATGCCCTGTTTGTTGGCCTTCCTGGACAATTAGCTGGCCACTGTGTGAAACAGAGTGCTGGGCTATATAGAGCATTGCTCTGATCCAGCAGGGCTCTTATGAGTTCAGATGTCACAGGAATGGCTATTAGTACAAACTGATTTACACAAACCCTGGCTTGAAATCCCAATTAGGTGCTAATCAACAAATCTTAGTTTGTGGTATGATCAACCCATGGTTTATTGTTTTATTTGAATGCAGTCTTCGTTATCTCACCATGATGAGCATGATCAACGACAAACAACACTATTATCGAGCACCCCAGTATGAGTATCTAGGGTTTACAGCATTTCTTGTTCACATCAAAATGTCTGGGTTTAATGAAGCTATCCCCAAGCAATTCATAACTTTAAGGGAAAAGAAAGGAAATAAGTTATTCATGAGACATAAAATTGGCTTCAGGGTAATATATGAAAATTCATGTATCAATCTCAGGAGAGAAATAATCTTATTATCTCTTTTTTCAGATAGACTTGTTCCTACTCCTATGGAAAAAAAGTTTTTAATTTGAGCTGCTCCCACTCAAAGGATTTCCCCCTGCATGGTCCGTGCTAAAGTGAGAAGCCCGTAGAAGATTTGGGAACCTCTAGACAATGCCGAACCCAATTTCTACAGGTTCTACAGATGTTGCACCCCATTAGGGAACAACTTGTCTGGCTTTCCCTTTGGAACTGGATTTTAAAAACCCTTTGATCTAACTTGGGGCAGGGCGTCCCTGTGGGGGCTCCACCTACAGCCAATACAGGGAGGTGGGTGGAGCTAAGCTTGCTTTTCCTTCTCATCTTTTCAGCCCTGTAAAGGGCTTCTTTCCTTTGCCAGATGAGCCATACTATAGCTTTACAGTGTGGCTAAGCTGGGAAAGTAAAGGGAAAGAGGGCCTTTTGTGCATGTGTAACAGGGTTAAGGGAAGGACTGGTTTGAGGGTTGTTTGAGCAGTGAGATCAGCAGAAACAGGCATGTGCGGTTGGCGTTCTCAGCCATTCCCACCCTGCTTGCTGCTGCCGTCATGGTTTGGGCACATTTTATGCCTCTGGGTAAAGACAAGCATTGTTAGGAAAGCAGACCTGATAGTATTCATGTGTAGTAAAGAAATAATACACAGGAGACTACTGCAGGACACATTTCTCCTTATGTGAAGAAAAGTAGAGACATCGAATCCATCTCTTAACTGAATGCAGCCCAAATTCAGCATGGTGTAGCGGTTAAGAGTGGTGGACTCCAATCTGGAGAACCGGGTTTGATTCCCCAACTCCTCCACATGAGCTGTGGACTCTAATCTGGTGGACGGGGTTGGTTTCCCAACTCCTCCTCATGAAGCCTGCTGGGTGATCTTGGGCTAGTCACTGTTCTCTCAGAACACTTTCAGCCCCACTACCTCACAAGGTGTCTGTTGTGGAGAGAGAAAAGGAAGGAGATTGTAAACTAGTTTGAGTCTCTTTTAAAAAGGTAACATTGGGGTATAAAAACAAACTCTTCTTCTTCTTCTTCTAAAAATTTTGTACCATGCCTTTATGCTATCATAAGGGCCACCAAGGTTGCTCACAAAAACATACGTAATAAAATCACATCTTAACAACACACCATTAAACAATTAAAACTAGAGCTTAAATACAAAGAGAATTCCTGCCTTACCAACTTTTTAGAACAAATTATCTCCTGTCCCAACCTCACTGAATTTTGTGATAATAAAATGAAATAATTCCATGCTTGCTATTCTTATGTGCTTGAAGGAAGGTAGAATATAAACATAATTTTTCAAAAATCATGTTAGTGTTAAACCAGAAGGAAAACTAGTGGCATAGAGGAGTATAATAGCAAAGAGTCCTTTTGCTTCCTGTCCCTGATGTTTTTTTGGTGTATGGAGGGTACTAAACTGATGCCTTCAGTTGGTGAACTATAGTTTACCAGTTTACTTGGCACAGCTGCTACAGATTCTTAGCTTTACATACTAGAGATGTAAAATTTCTGGAAATTTTAAGCCCATGGAAAGAAATGTTTGTTTCTTGGGGGAAACTGGAAACTCAGGGGGAAATTAAAATATGTGCAATACTGTCCTATCAAAACTAAATTTATTTTACTGCCCTATCAACATAAAATGCATCACTTGTAAAACAGAATATAAAATTGATCTGATTGGAATATTTATGAGATTTTAAAAAATAGAACAAAAATTATGGGCCACAAAATTTTGCAGAGTAAATGTATTCCACTCCACATTACTGAAAGCATCATGTAGATGCTTTGTTCGTCTGTACAAAGGATTGGAAGTGTTGTTGGTACCAGATCTATCACAACAGATTAGTGGCTAAAGTATCAGAGAGGTGCTGCCCCAAATTCTCCTAGTTGGCTGGCTTCTACCAAATGCTCAGCAATTAGAGCCTCCTTCCTTTTTTAATTCTTGAAAGCCTTGGCAGTTATTCAGGGTATCAGAGAAAATCACTGATCTCCATGACATCAAAGCAGCTCCTTTCTGTAAGCAAACTCCCTTGCATCACTCTCTTCTTCCAGTACTACAAGTGAAACAGGAGGGTTATGAGAGTGGGCAAACAAAGGAAGTCCACACAGTTCTGGGCAGGTGGCTGGCTCCCCTGGAGAGGCTCCTGGAATAATCTCCATTCCCATGCACTGTGTACTTATTATAAGGTTACCGTGGAGAGATGTTTTAGGGTTTTAGGAAGGAATCTAACTGCTTTCTTCACTAGGCCATACAGAGATGAAATACAAACCCCACTTAGGTGTTTTCTTTTCTTTTTTTCACATTAACTTCATGAGAACCTCCATAATCTGTATACGGACTATAAACTAAATGAAAAGACTATGACACAAAAAAGGCAGACAACAGAAGACAATTGGGGCAATGACAAATAAACGTAGAATGTGGTATATTAAGATATAGCTTTAGTCAATATAAATGAGTAAAAGTAAAGTCATGTTAGACTTTATCGGAGGTTTACCAGCATTAATATTAATTAGTAGAGCATATATAAAGGTAATTTTGGATCTGAATACCCAGAGTCGAATAGAACAATATATAACCATGGTAGAATGTTATAAATGATGAACAATGGGGCTTCAAGAACAATAAAGACGGTGACCTCACGAGATAGTGATGTAAATCTCCTCTGTTTTCCTTTTTTCCTTCTTATTTTTTGTATCCTTAAAATGCTTAATAAATTTTTTTTAAAAAAAGAGAACCTCCATGATCTTGTTTCAGTACTGGCAAGAAAACAGCACATGAGAAGGCAATGGCAGCCATGAATTATATTTGTTGACTCAAGTTTAATAAGGGAATTTTCTTTTGTACTCTATGAAAGAGGAAGCCCGTGCTTGAAGTAACTAATAGTGGAGGGGTGGGGGATATCTTTTCTCCATGCTATTTACATAAACCAATTGCTCAGGGCAACCTGCCCCCATTTTACCTGTCCTGTGTTTGCATGTAGAATAGTCTGGGCAACTCCCCTGATTTCTGAGAGTGAGAAAGACCAATTATACTCAGAATATGACCTCTCAGCCTTATTTCAGCATAAAACCACACCACCAATGTGTGATACCACGTCATGACTGGGCTTGCCAAAGAACTGCCACACTTTTAATTGATTAGCCATTTTAAAATAAAAGCGGCAGTATCTCATTACAAGTGACATGAAAGGGATATTGAACAAACAGAATAATTTCCATTTCATAAGAAGTATGAACAATGGTGCTGCATGATAGCCAACAGGATGTAGCGGGAATACTTTATCCTTCATTGGGTTGCTAGGCAGTGCCTGGCAACCAGTGGGAGGCTTGGGAGAGGCAGTGGCATAGCATTGTAGGAGATTTTTTTTTTTTAAATGAACCCTCCTGTACTTACCAGAAGTTCTTTCCAGAAGTGACAAAGGGTAGCTCTAGGAATTGCTGGAAACAGTGATGCCTAGAGCTACCCTTTGTCACTTCCAGTATGAATGTCTGGTAAGAACACATTAAAAACAATTCTCCTGCCACTGCTTGAAGCGGCAGCAGGCAATGGGACCAGGGGCAGGGATCTCCCACCACCACCAGGAGCTTGGCAGCCCTACTCCTTTTCCTCCTCACCCAAATATTGTGTTCTACTTCTTTCCCTGCCGCTTCTCTTTTTGCTGTCTTTCTGCACTTTAATTCTGCTGATACACGGGACAACAGCATAGATACTGATAATCTGTAGATGTGCCCTAAGATCACATAACAGTTCTAGAACCTTAGCTGCTCTTTCTACAGAAGCTCATTCTAGTAGTCTATATCTGTGGACCCAAAAACAGGACACAAAGAAGCTACTTGATGTGGCCTCTCCAAATGATCTCCACCTATAACACGTATAACTACTTGGTATATTGTTTCTCCGCATCCTGTTGTGAAGTCTCCATATCCATTACATTTTTATCCCACCTTTCTCTAAAGTTTCCCCTTCCTCCATTTTGCCCTCACAACTCCGTCGTGACTTTGTTAAGCCTGAGGAATAGCGGCTAAGGTCACCCAGTGAGCTTCATGGCTGAGTGGAGAATTGAAAACCTGTCTTCTCAGTCCTATCCCAATACTTTAATCCTTACACCATAAAGGTTCTCTGGTGTAAGCTCTTAGCAGCAGCTTGCAATGAGGGTGCGGAGACTCACAACTTGAAGGTCAGCATGGCAAGTAATTCTAAACATTACAGAGTTGCTGAATTTCAAGTTAAAGGTGCATTTAACTGGAGAGGGCTAGGGAAGTAAAGCCACAACTTCTCCTGACCTATTCCTCTGCCCCATTCTTTGTCTGGCTATGACCCTGGTGATGTTTGTTATCCCTTCATGGTGACATCCACACAGAACGTGTGCTTTTGTCTTGTGAAGAGATCTGGCATGAATTTAGTGCCCCAGCCAGAAACGAAATGTCAAGTGAATGACAAGCTTGATTGCTGATGGCCGCTCGTCATGTGGCAGCTGAGAAACTAAGCTCATCTTGGATACTCTCACAGGGCTGAATGGATTTAACTACCAGATGATTACAAATATTGTTATATAGAAAAGCATCAAAATATATTCTTCCCGCAAAATCCACAAGTCTTTACAAGTCATCACACATACACACATTTCTTCTCATGCTGTTGGGAACTACAGGGATCACTTCTTTATGCTTCCTATAAAGATAGAGAAGTCCAAGGCATTAGATCAGCACTGGGCTACCTGTACTGTTGGACCAGATAGCTCCAACTAGTGGGTGAAGCCTGTGTAGAAATTCTAATAAAATTATTTTAACTTCATATTTGCACAGCAAGAGTGCAACAGTTCTCTGAATTCAAGGCTAAACACAGATTCTTCAGCTTTGTACATTTGTGATGTTAGAGTAGGTTCACACATTCACAGCAGTTCTCTGTGCCCAGTGTGGTGAGAGGGGCACATCTTTTCTCTTATTTTATTTTATTTTATTTTATTGAACTTATACCCTGCCTTTTCCTGGCAAGGCCAGGCTCGGGGCAGCTTCCAACAATAATAAATCACAATGTATTACAATATAAATATAAGATCAAAACTTACCATTTTAAACCAATTGTCCAGTTTAGATTAACAAGATGTCGTTGTAACTCCATAACCACTTCTTATAAATGACAAGAATATCGATGGTGAGGATGGTCTAAAATGATACTCAGGAGACCAACATCGACCCAGAAAGTCTAAGGTCCTCTAGGGAATAGGGACAAGAACAAGGAAGGGAAGGATAAAAGGAAACGGAAAGGGAGAGAAGGGAAGAACAAAGAGGGAAGGGAAGAGAAGGGAAGGGAAGGAAGGGAAGGCAGGTCAGCTGATACAATGGGAGGGAAAAAATGGTAAAAAAATTAGCCGCTCCAGTCTGAGCCAAGATCCCAACCATCATGCACATATTTTTGGTACCTAACACTTGAAGTATGAGGAACAGGAAATGTGGCTTCTGGGTTACATTTGCACACCAAATACCATCAATTCCCACATGCTGTCAGTGCATACAAGATACTCTGAAGTCAATCTTATCCCGAGGTAAACTACTAGAAATATGTCCTTTTTACAAAGGGGCTGGATTATACATGAAGTCTAAGGTCAGAAAACTATTGCCTTTGATAACATGTTGAGATACAAACAATAATCTACCTCATGCACACACAAAAATTACTATGTTGAATTCTGGCTGCTAGAGACATAATGTCTCTGAAACGTCCCAGTTTATTTAAAAACTGTTTGTTAAAAGCTATGCAAGTGTGGGAAAATGGAAGAAAAGGCCATGCTTGTTTATTGAACCATCCAAAATAAACCCACAAAACCTATAATCCCTCTCTCCTCTAAGACTAAGAAAAATACTTAATTGCAAGAAAATGAAAGAAGATAAACGAGAGAAGGGGATGAAAGATTTCCTTTGACAACCAGGTTTAGCTGCAGGCTTTATACGAGCTCTGCTGGCTCCTGAGGGATTCCCGTTTTTATCAACTTTGCTTGTACCTTTAATTAACAACTGGCCATCATTTTCATGGAAAGTTAGGCCACAAGAACACACTCAGCATTTTCAAATGTTTCATTCTTTTCCCTGTGAAACAAACGCATAGTTGTGCAACAACTGTTCAGTTTGTTTCTCTTTTGCTGTAGGGGATTCTGTCATCTTCCTGCAAATTGACACTAGGGATGCTGCAAATTTCATGTTGAACATGACCGCCAGTTCACCATGTTCAAATGAGATGACCAGGTTTCAGACAACAGAAAGAAGATTTCGATGAGGGCATGGCCTAAGTGTACAGCCAGGTCATGTTGTCCCCACCTTTAAAAATTAGGTTTACGTTGTTGGGATTGACCTAAACCCAGCCTTGCTTTTAATGTCCAGATCAAGGTTGTGGCCAAGAATGTGTGCTGTTAGCTTTGTCTAGCATACTGGGTGCTCCCTCTCCAAAGATGCAGAGGCTGCGCCCTGGTACATTCCTAGGGTTGCCAGTTCCCCCTCTCCATTGGTGGGGAGTTTTGGGGCTGGGGCTGGGGGAATCGCACACACACTGTGATTATGTCACTCCCAGGTTTAGCCCCAGAAGTGCCACATCGCCGTGGCCGCTTTAGCACTCAAACAGCAGCTGCGTGGATTGGCGGGTAATTGCCCACTAAAACCACCCACCTGGCAACCCTATACATTTCCTATTACTGTGTTGCAGTGCTCTTCTCATGGGGCTGCCTTTGAAGAATGTTCAGAAACTACCTATACTGCAGCAGTAATAATAGGAGATGGAAACCATAAAAAGCATTTCTCTTTTGATCTAACAACTTCCTTGGTTACTAATTGGTTTCTGGGCCAAGTGAAAGTGCTGGTAGTGATCTATGAAACCCTAAACAGCCTAGGACCAGAATACCTGTAAGACTTCATATCTCCATAGGAATGCACCTGGGCATTTATATCATTATCTGAGGGCCTCAGCAATTTCTGAAATGGGGTAGGACAGGGCCTTTTTGATGGTGGCACCACATCAGGAGTTTCCATCACAGGGAATTAAATGTGGCCTCTTCTCTCTTTCAAAAGGCAAGGAAAACCCTTTCTTTTTAGAAAAGTCTTTAAGGTATGGTACTTGCTTTTCTTGTACTTCTACCAGGGTAATGTCTAGAATGGATGTGTTGTTGGTATTTTTATACTGTTGCATTACTGTGCTGATGGTAATTGTTTTTGTCTAATTGCAGTTCAATAATAATTAAAGAAAGGTGTGCTGTGATGTTTGGTTTTTGTTGTTAGCTATCTTAAGCGCCTGATACCAGACAAGATAGGTGGTATATAAATATGTTAGATAAATAGAAATTAGAGTATCACCCTAAGAAAAGTTATTACCTTCTAAGACCATTGACTTCAACGGATATAGATGAGCATAACTGTGTTTATGATCATTTCAGGCGGAAACTGAGTCATTCCAGGGTGCAAGGTTTCATGAGTCAAAGGTATCTGATGAAGAGAACTTTGACTCACAAAAACTAATAAGCTGCAAAATTGTGTTGGCCTTTAAGGTGCTACAGGACTCGAATTTTGTCCTGTGTATGATGGCAGCATAATTCTTTTGCTGCCTTTCTAATAACTGCTACCATGATTATATGTGTTATGCCACTCTTTGACTCTCACAAGCCCCAAACTGATGTTTGCCTGCTGTGAAAATGCCTCACCCATCTACATCATTTTCCAGCCTTTACATACATAATTTTAAATTGTTGCACTGGCATTTCGTGCCCTCAAGCTGTGACATGTGGGAGCAATCATTCAGCGATACAATTAAGGCCAGAACGGAGCCTATTTCAAGTGCATGTTCTTGTTAATAGTGACTTGCAGTACAATCCTAAACAGACTTAACACCCTTCTAAGCCCACTGAAGTTAATAGGCAGAGAAGGATGTAACTCTGTTTAGGACTGCACTGTTAGGCTGCTAGTGGGGAAGAAAGCCACAGGATAGAAACAACCTCCAATAAACCTCCTCCTTCAGGAAACTGGGATCACTGTGTGAATCGCCGCATTGCTTGATAGATTTCCAGCAGAATTATCATGCAATGGAACACCAATTATGCAAACATTATTTTATTTATAATGTGGTACTCATTGTGGCTTACAAATTATTTAATTTATCCACAGCCCTTTTCAGCTATCAGACTGCCTTACAATTCTCATTTATCCTCTGAAAGTGACCTTTAAAAAGTGAGAGAGAAAGAAATATTTTGTTTTTAATCTACCTTTGGTGTTCAAGTTTGGGAGGTGGCTTTTTCTTGGCTCGCCTAGTCTCCAGTTTTTTTTTTTTAATTTGGCATTTTTTCTAAGCAGTTGTTGATTTTGTAGTTTCTCTCAATAATCACCCATCAATTCTAGTTAACTGACAAAGGCCCGGATTACATGTGATGGGAATTTCCATGACTGGCGCTTCATGCATGTAATTTGGCCCTTAAAACACAGTATATGGGTGAGGTTGGTGTGGGTGATTTGAATCAAGGCTGCAGAAGGGATTTTTTAAATGGTTACCCCCATCTCAAGTGCCCAGCTGTAAATGCCCCTCCCAGCCTGCTGTAAGTATCATTAAGAAAAAAGAATACAATGGTTTAAAGTAGCTTGGGTGGGGTTTCCAACTGGGAAGACAACACGGGAAGAATTAATGCTCCCCTTCCCCAGTGTAGGATAGCCAGGTCCCACTTTGCCACCGGCAAGAGGTTTTTGGAATGGAGCCTGAGGAGGGCAGGGTTTGGGGAGGGTCTTCAACGCCATAGAATCCAATTGCCAAAGTAGTCATTTTCGTTTTTGGAAAACGCGGAAATTTGACGCTTCCAATGAGTTTCCGGGCCAATACGGGAGGCATGAGGTGCGATCTAACATGGATAACACGGTTTTATAACCATTGTATATACTGAGTGTGTTAGGTCTCTGTGACTGGTCCAATTTCGCCCAGCAAGCTTCATGTGTAGGAGTGGGGAAACCAACCCAATTCACCAGATTAGGGTCCGCCAGTAGTGTGGAGGAGTGGGGAATCAAACCCGGTGCTCCAGATTAGAGTTCACTGCTCTTAATCACTATTCCATGCTTGCTCTCAGGGTGAACATCTACATCACAGTTTCCAAGACTGAACAATCTTTCCATTGTAGTCATGGAAGTGACATTTTGATCTCCATAGCTTGGGGAAATGGGACTGGAATAACTGTAAAAACGTGTTGTTATCTTTGATGGGAGAATCCTGCCCCAGAGTCAACTTCCATTTCACACTTCTGACCATTTCATTTCATTCAGTTTCTCTCTACAGAAGTTATTTCCGGACATTGACACTCCACACCATGAACATGCTGAATGGAGTAAAATGTTTGGGCCTCATGTTCAGGGAAAACCTCTAAATTATGGCAGTTTGAAGCTGGATACTTCCCTCCCCCATCTGTGTCTTGGAATTAACCCTTGACTGACAGGCTTTTCCTATGTGAACCTTCTTCTTGCCGATATGACACTATGCACTCCTCCATCCGCATTCACTTCACTTATGTTGCCCTCCACAGCTTAAACACGTGTATGCATTACTCAATATGTGTAATCCAGTTAGTGAAGATGTGAGCCTCCATATTTGCTCATTATCTAATTCTTGGTTTTGTTGAAGAGTATGGACATTAGTGGGGTGCACGTTGCACATTTCTTTGACATTACAGGAAGCTGCTCCAGCTGCTCCAGCTTGCTGTTGTGAAGCAGCAAAAGTCAAATTCTGCTCAGAGAGGTGTCGCCACTGCATTGCCTTTCCCCTAGTTCCACAGATGAGCCAGCCTTGTAGCAAGCCATCCAGGAAATACATTCACAATATTAAGCTAGGGATGGTTTTAGCCAATAGGAAGCCAGGGCAGCAGCCTTGCCTTGCCTCCAATGAATGTGGGAAACAAGAAGGGCAGGCATGAGTGGTGGCTGTGGGGCTTGAGGAGCAGGCTTGGCAGCAGCTACTCATACCTACCCCATTAGGGTTGCTATGTCCCTCTTCATCCACAGCGGGAGGTTTTTGGGGTGGAGCCTGAGGAGGGCAGGGTTTGGGGAGGGAAGGGACTTCAGTGCCATAGAGTCCAGTTACCAAAGTGGCCATTTTCTCCAGGTGAACTGATCTCTATCAGCTGGAGATCAGTTGTAATAGCAGGAGATCTCCAATACTACCTGGAGTTTGGCAACCCTATAGCCATCCAGATTTGGGCCTCTTAACTTCTGGCAGGGGTAACAGCTCCCAACCACCTCACATGGGGCAAGGACTTGCCATGGCTTGGCCCTGGCCCTGGCAGGAGTTTGGCAGTGATTTTGCTCAGTGCCTCAAAATCACTAAAATGGCCCCTGGATTCAGGAAGGCAACACAGCTCTACAACTAGGGTTGCCAGCTCTGGGTTGGGAAATACCTGGAGATTTTGGGGGCAGAACCTGAGGAGGGTGGGGTTTGGGGAGGGGAGGGACTTCAATGCCATAGAGTCCAATTGCCAAAGCAGCCATTTTCTCTAGGTGAGCTGATCTCTATCGGATGGAGATCAATTATAATAGCAGATTTTTTGCTAGTACCTGGAGGTTGGCAACCCTATCTACAACATAGTCTGCTGTATTTCCACAGGCTCACAGATCATGCTTTAAAAATGAAACATCTGTAAGGCAACAGATTTCTTAACTGTTTACCCCATAAGGATTCCTTGTGGGACCCCAACTCTTACGTTTTAACCGTCCGTCACCACCCTGTATAGGGTCTCTGATTCAAGCGGTTTCTCTTCAGAGAAATCTGTGCAAGCATTTCTGTCCTCTGATCTGTTTTGACTTAAGGGCCTCCTCGTGGTGTCACATTTTTGACACCATTGATTCCTATGAAGTGATAAGTTATGAGATCAGACTTGGCATAAGGGACATGTCACATTCCCTGTGTCTCCAACGTGTGACAAACAACTCTTGGAAGGAAAGACCCGAAATGAGATTCCAACTCCAGTTTACATTTCATACCAACTTTAAATTGGTAGTGTTGTAATCGTGTTGCCAAATGGATAGAAGTGTTAATCAAAAATCCACTTGGCAGTACTAAGGAACAGGCTTTAGAGGGACCTATGTTTTCCCATAGCTGCTGTCTTTCAAGAGTGTAATTCTTTGTTTTGATTTGACTAAAGGTTTGGGTGGGTGGAAGACCTGGCAATCCATATGGATTACTTTAATTACTTTAATCACACAGCCAGCCTTAAATTAATATAATTAATCTCTTATTTTGGGGGGTGGGATTCTTTTAGTAATGGCACCATTTTAAAATGAATTTGCTTTTTAAAACACATATATTTTATTACTTTAATCAATTTTATTCCAGTCCTTCCCCTTTCTATTTTTTTTTTTTGCTGTTTTTAAATTTTATTTATATAATTGAAGGGATACAGGAAAAAAAAAGGAAGGGATTGAATATTATGAGTATAAAAACAATACAATAATAAAAAATAAGCTCAATTGTATATTAAGAGACATTCTCTATACTAAAAAAAACTATTACATAGTGTCATTCTGTTATTACTTATATTAGTATTCTATTGTATGAAGGTCTAAAATTACATTACTATTGTGTATAACAAATTGAATATTACATAACCGTCATGTTACATTCAATTAACTAGAATTCATATAGGTGTAGAATGAGATCCACTTATCATGGAATTGCTCTGTAGATTCAGTAGATTTTGAATTAATCTCGAAAGTCATCTTAGCCATGCTAGCATATTCCAATAGTTTTTCTTTCCAGTCTTCTATTTCGGGTATGTGGGTTTGTTTCCAAGTTCTTGCAAGAACCGTTCTAGCTGCAGTAGTAGCATATTTAAAAACGTCCTGAAATTTCGCAGGTAAATTCAGTGGCACTATACTGAGTAGATAGAATTTGGGGTCAAATGTTAACTTAATATTTAACATTAACTGAATGATGAATTCTTTTCCAATATGTTTGTATCTTTGAGCATGTCCACCAGACATGAAAATAAGAACCATCAGTATCTTGGCATTTCCAACAGGCACCTTTTTTTCCAGGGGTAGTCATCTGGGAAAGCATATTAGGAGTCAAATACCATCTATAAAATGTTTTGTACCAGTTTTCTCTCACTTCTTGAGAGACGGTGTATTTCATTTCGGAAGTACAAATGTACTTCCGAAATGTACTTCCCCTTTCTAGTGAGTGAAAAGATTAATGTTCTTTTGGGGAGGGGGTAACATAATTTACAACATCAGGGCATAATCAGAGTCACCAGCTTAAGCTCCATAGCTATGAATTACTTTTATACTGGTGGAAGCATATCTAATAGTGTTTTCTTCTTGTTTAACTTAAGAGCTACTGTCATATGAGTAGGGGCATGACGACTCACTTTTTTGGCTTGATATTATATATAAATAATATATTCATACATACAGTTTTAACATTTTGGTGATCCAACCACTTGTAAAGGGAGATCATACTACGCACAATTGTCTTGATAGTATTTTATGTGAATAGGGCAACATGCATATTTTCCAGCTTCAGTAAGCAATCAGAAACTTGAAGGCATTCATATACTTGTACTGAAGCTTCAAAATATACGTGTTGTCATACTGATGGCAAGATGGCAACCGAGCGTATCTGAAGGATTAAAGTTAGCCCACTCTCATGTTACATGAGGCTGTTGCAGCAAAATTGGAACTAAACAGGGCTACAGGAAAAGGGGATATATTCTACAGAAAGGAGCCCAGAGTCCAGTCCCTAAAATGTCCTAGGAGTTATTATGGAGGACTCTGCTTGTCACATGACCTGCTATGTCCACTTTTTGGGTTTCTTTTGTCAGTCTATATCCTACACATTTGTCTGTAGTGCGGAGTTCAGATATGGCAAAAAGTGGGCTGGATCTCTACTTGACTCCTGCCTGGTTAGAACCTGCTGGCAATTGTGCTCCTTGCCTGTACGGCTGCTGACCATGTGGGACTACTGACACTAATTCAGCATTGAATCTCTAATCTCATATACTAAGGCCCACATCATACCAGCGACATTAAAAAAAGCAACAGAAATGGCAGGCCATATATCTCTCACTCTACTTTTTGGAATGCAATCCTTTACGGGAATCTCATTACTGACAGTTCACAGCAACCACATGTTTGTCATGCATAGGGTTGCCAGGTCCCTCTTTGCAACCGGCGGGAGATTTTGGGGCGGAGCCTGAAGAGGGCGGGGTTTGTGGAGGGGAGGAACTTCAATGCCATAGAGTTCAATTGCCAAAGCGGCCATTTTTCTCCAGGTGACCTGATCTCTATCAGCTGGAGATCAGTTGAATTAGCAGGAGATCTCCTGCTACTACCTGGCAGTTGGCAACCCTAGTCATGTAAGAATTGGCAGAGGGGAAGGACACCACTAGAAATTACAGTCTCCTCAAGGCAACGGAGTATCCAAAATATCAGCACAATTTTATTTGGCTGGGATGGTTACTATTGGTGTGGAGAAACATCTCAAGAAAAAGGGAGCGCAGGAAAGGAACCAGTACCTGAGTAGGATGGGGTGGTGGGAAATTTCCTTATGAGTTAGAGATAACAAGCTATTCATGTGGCCAGAAAGGCTCTTGAAGGCTGCTGCTATTCTTGGCTGTCCCAGAGAAGGGTTATTTCCAGAGTCAATATGGGAAGTCTGTCAATCAATCAAGTTTTATTTCGATACAATATCAGCTCTGAGTAAAAATCAAAGTTAGGTCAGAATAATAAAATAAAATAATAAAAGTTGATGATTTTGGGAAGGATGATTTGAGGAAGAGGAGGAAAGATCTTCTATGGGGAAAGGTTGTCAATTAGCCATTTACGAATCCCACTAGACCCAAGGCAAAATTTGGCTACTTGAGTGGTTATCTCCTGGGAGGAGTCTGCTAAGAGAAGGGAAACTTTAGCTTCTTCCGATCTCCCAGGAAAGGATGACAATATGGGGAGAATGTACTGCGATCTTATGTCGTTGTAGAAGGGACACTGCAACAGAACATGTTCTATTGTTTCCACTTTCTCTGTTTTGCATGGGCATAGTCGTTGGTGAAAGGGAGTATGGCGATACCTGCCTTGGGAAGTCTGTCCTTCCGCCTCCCCTCCCTGTGCAGGAATAGATGTGTTTAATTACGTTTTTGTATAAAGTTACCTACTTTCCAAAGAATAGGGGAGTGCTTCAGCCAGGCAGTCCATGCCCTTCCCACCTGTGGCCTTATATTTAATTATGATTCCCTTCCATTACTGGCCTCTGCTTGATTTTTCTTAGTACCATTTTTCTCAACTAAAGTTATGACCAGTTTAATCCCAGTTGACATGTGTAAGTCTGTCTTCCACATATTAGGCTATAGATGTGAAATGGGATTCAACCTGATGTCTAAACGTAACAGGAACTGGATGACAAATAAAGTTATTTTCTTATACAAAAGGCCTTCCATTCAAGATCTGGGGATGAGAATCATTGTGGTCTATACTACGCAATACATCTACCCAGTGCTTCTTCTTCCTCTCTTTTTTTTGTAAAAAAAAAGTTTCAGTACTCATATATAAGGCTGCAGCGATCAAGCAGAAATGAGGTAAGACTTTCCCCTTAACGTAAAAAACATAAATTGCTCTTGAAAAATCTTGACATGAGGTTAGAAAATGTGACTGTAGAAAAATAACTATAGGCCATTTTTTAAAGCTTGCCTCCTCTTTCACACTTTAAAATTGCATTTGCAAAGTTATTTCAGAAAACACAAGGACTAGAATCTTACTGTCATGCAACAAAAGCCAGATTCTAACAAGGATTTACGGACACAGGTATACCTTGGCTGCAGATGCCCCACAGGCTCATCCCATGCTTAGTTCATTATATATACACCACTATTTCCCACATTTTTTTTGTCACCTGTCTAAATGAATTGCCTCAGGTCAATAATTTGGCAGTGGCACAGGGTCAGGAACAGGGAAGCATTTTCTCCAGTAGCATATTTTATTACACACACATTCATTTTGTAGATTGTGTCTTTTGTATTTTTAGATGTGGATGTTCCTAAGGCAACCAAAGTAGCTGAACATTGTGTTTCACCGAGAACAATACACGTTTAAGTATTCAGGCAATTTTCCATTGTTCAAAGGGACAGCAAAATCAGCCAGATTATGTAGACCAGATGAGGAAAGTTTAGGTTGGCCTTAAAACAAAAAAGCATTTGCTGTGCTGACAGCCATTCAGCCGGTCTAGCCAAATCCTGGGCAAATGTATAGCAAACTCATGGCAAGAGCTGCTCAGCGAGAAAGCAAAAGCTGCTCATTTCTATTAATTTCCCAGTATATAGAGTATATCAAGCCGAAGTAATCAGAATAACTTGTTTGATAACTCCTTTTATTATATAGGCAGATTTGAATGTTAGCTGAAGTTTCAGTTTTTGTTAGCCACCTCAGGGGCTTTGGACCTCAGGGTGAGAGTATGTTAAATAAATAATCAATTCAATTTTGGCTAATGGTGAGAACAACATGTTTTGAATTTAAATACTGTATTTTGCCCCTCTTTAAAGGTGGGTTTTGATAACTATGTTTCGTTGTCGTGGCTTCTGTGCAGTCCCACATGTGTGCCTGCACAGAAGACCACTCAACGAACAACAGTTACAGGTAAGTGCAATCCCATGACTGTATCAGAGGGCAGCCGTATTGGACTGCAGTAGAACAGCTAGATTTGAGTCCAGTAGCACCTTAGAGACCAGCAAGATTTTCGGGGTATAAGCTTTTGGGAGTATGTTGGATGTAAATATACACTCTCCTCTGTGACCAGATTTATTATCACAAAGTAGAGACGACACCAGGTTTAAGAAGCAAAGGGAGAAAAAAGCTTTTTTTATTTTGCCAGGCAAAAGAGGAAGACATTTCAGCCCTTTTCGGGTTCAAAAGTGAAAGTCTCCTAACAGACTCCGCCTAGTTCTCATATTTATACTTTTCCAGAGTTCTTTGTTCTAAGAGGATTTGAATATCTCCTCCTCTCAAATCCACCCTAACTCTGATCTCATTTTGTGGTCACATGTATATGATCTCATCTGTTATTTGGTGATATCTTGTACCAGATACGAAAAATCACCTGCTTTGTTCAGTTTAAGTTAGACAGGACTATTTTCTACTGACTTATATAAATAACCACAGCTTACAAATATAATAGAAAAATAACATTTTTCCAATATGCTAGAATTAAATTAATTAAAATCTTACACATCCCACAGTCCCCCCTCATGATCAAAATCAAAATTATTTTGAATCTTGATCATTCTATTATATTAACTTGCAATTTTAAAACAATAATGTAGACACAATGTTTCCCTAGCCACTTTTTTTAACTCAAAGGACCAAATAATACATCAAAATGGCTTTTTAAAAGAGTTTCAAACATCTACTCTTGTTCTTTAGCTAACAATTGTGCTCTGGTTTCCAAGTTTTCAATCATAAGTCTTGTTGATTTTTGAATAAAAAATTAAGTTCGCCTGCAGGTTCGACCAACCACTTCGAGCCTCTTGCACTTGAGCTCTCTCTCCAGTTGCAATGGCTTTGGCTGCCACGACGTCATCTACTGCCCTTCTGATCTCGGCCTCACACGGTGATAGCACTTTCTTGCATCTGGATTAATGGACCCAGCCTTCCTTTCCATTTACCTTCACTGCGACATCTGTGGTGAAAAGAATTTGGAACGGACCCGTCTACCTGAGCTGGAGAGTAGTATGCTTTTAAGATTTTACAAACACCCAGTCTCCTATTAAAAAAGAATGGACAACAGAGTTTAGGGGGAGAGGTTGTACAACACAAGCCAGTTTTTGGGTTTCCTTCAAAGCTGCACTTAAAGTTTTTTATATAGTTTTTCATATATCTGTTTCCAACCTCTTTATTGGGTGTTCCCTGATTCTAAAAATGCTAAAAGAGACATTCATACAGAGCCTCAAAGGGCAACAACTTGTGTGGCCCCCGGGCTAATATACGGATGCGTGTCAGTGTGATAGGCAATACATCTGACCATTTTAAATTAGTTTTTACACATTTTAATTAACATTTCTTTTTAGGGTCTGATTCATTTTTTTTTTACTGTCCCTGATAACTGGGGTCGCCAAGCCATGTAAAAACTATATTTTATTTTCATTTTTTTTTAAACTGTTCTATAACTTCCCTAACAAATAACCCCTCTGTCTACATATACCCTTTGATATGTTACATGCTTTTGCTATGTGTTTTGTTTTCTGATAGATGCCCTTTCCATTGTATGACTGCAAGAATATTTCTGTTAACCCTGTTCCCCAGATGACTATTCTAGTGTAATTGTGTGAGGATGTGTGTGATGTGTACCCTTAGGCTTTTTTTTTTTTTTTCAACCACCCCCCTCTTGTTTCTGTAGTCCCTACTTTTGCCATCCAGTTCCTTTTCTTCTTCAGTGCAGGGCCCTGTAGGTGGTAGTGTAAAAACTGGGGTTAAAGTCATTACCATATCACAGGATGTTGATTTTGCTGTAGTCACTTTTGCCATTTCATCAGCTCTGCAATTTCCTTTGGCCTCCTTGGTATGTCCAGTTTGATGTTATTGTCACCTATAACTAAATATTGTCCAAAACCTGTAAAATCAATTTTTCATGCTTTACAGCTCCCCACTAGCTGTCAGGACTCT
The DNA here is from genome assembly GCF_029931775.1 of Euleptes europaea. NCBI lineage: Eukaryota > Metazoa > Chordata > Lepidosauria > Squamata > Sphaerodactylidae > Euleptes > Euleptes europaea. The sequence continues at coordinate 32,616,793 of NC_079323.1, forward strand.
TTGTTCTTTTCAGATGTATTTATATGCTTGTACAACTCCAAAAGCATCTTTGCTGTCAGTATAAATGTTCACAGTCTTACCTGCTGCTTTAAGTAAGGCCTGGTTCAATGCATATAATTCGGCTGCTTGTGCTGAAAATGACGCTGGTAATGGCTTTGCTTCAAGCACTTTGCACTCAGTCACCAGGCTGTATCCACTCTGCCTTTTTCCACTCACCACTCGAGAAGATCCATCAATCCAAATTTCGAGATCTGCGTTGTGGATAGGCTCATCTACCCGTGCCATGGTGCACATATCTACAGTCTGTAGACAGTCAGTTGTTACAGGCAGCAGTCTAGCAGGATTTTTGTAAGCCACTTGGCTCCTTTCCGTTGTAACAAAATAGTCACTGCATGAGGGCAAAACACTCTGATTGGATGTTCAATAGTCAATTTCTTTGCTTCCTTCACAGCCAGGGCAGTTGCAGCTACTGCCCTCAAGCATGGAGGCCACTCTTGTGCCACTGGATCCAGCTGTTTTGATAAATAAGCTACAGGTCTTTCAGTTAGTCCACAAGTTTGTGTAAGGACCCCCGCCATGCAACCCTCTTTTTGCAGGTCAGGGATACCCAGAGCTGGTGCTGTCATCAAAGCTTGCTTCAGCTCTTTTTACTTATGTGCATTTTCAGGATCCCACTACAATACTTCTGGTTCCTCATCATGGCATATTTTTATAAAGTCTCTGGTTAGTTTACTATACTCTTTTATCTACTCATGACAAAATTTCAATATTTCCAAGAAGGACCTTAGCTGTTTCTTAGTTTGAGGGAGTGGCATGCGATAAATAGTCTTCCCTGTGTTATTTTGTGTCCCAAATAAATTACTTCCCTTTGGGCTACTTGGAGTTTTTCTTTTGAGACCCTATATTCTTTCTGTCTTAAGAAATTCAGCAATGAGATCGCTCCCTCTAACACCAGCTTCTCTGTTTTTGCAGAGATTATCTGGATTCTTTCACCTCAGGAGAAACAGGTCCTTAGAGTTGGCATCCAGTGGAATGCTAAAAAGGCATTTTTCAAATTTGTCACACTAAACCATACATGGTGTCCTGATGGGGTGTACAGGAAAGTGTGAGGATCTGACACCATTGGATGCCCATGTTGAACTATCTCATTAATTTCCTTTAAATCCTCAACTAATCTCCATCCTCTTCTCTTTCCTTTTCTACCTGGCTTTGGCAATGCCAGAATAGGGATGATGTCTCCCATTTGTCAGCAACTGCTGTACTACTGGTAATTTTAACTGGCATTTACGCTCCCAGTCAAAGGTTACCTGTATGGGTGAAATGTTTAACTGGCCTGCATTGTCATCTTGCACTTACAGCATTCGTTTACAAATAATATATAATTTTTTTTAATTAATGATGCCACTTTTATGTTATAACAACATAAAAACAGAAAAACATAAAATAAAAAGACACTGTCCTTCAGTGTTACTCCTTTGAAGATGCCGGCCACAGCCGCTGGCGAAACGTCAGGAAAGAAAATTCCAAGACCACGGTTACACAGCCCAGATAACCTATGAGAACCAATGAACTTTGACCGTGAAAGCCTTCAACAATACCCTGGCTTTAATTTGACTGTGTTTTAAAACACTTAATATATTAACATGATTTCTCCGTCCCTGGAGAAAACAGGCACCCAGCATCACCAATATCCATCTCATTGAATAACCATAACTATCCTCTTTCTTTATAAACCCTTCTGCTTTCCTCTTTTAAAGTCTTTCCCAACCATACATAACACCTTTCCTCAGCCCTCTTAAGCCAAAACACTTGCCCCTTCACAACACACTCAAAACATGCTCTAACTTTCTCATAACTTACTTATTCCCTCATATTAATACACATTGCCTTTCCACCTTGTAAGCATTTCCAGTCTGTTTCTTTTCTTATAAAGTTTTATACAGTTCACAAGACTCTGCTTTCCAAATTCCAAACACTTTTGACTTGACCCCTCCTCCTGCGTTCAGCAAGAGGGCTGGTTCAGTCAGAGTTAACTTAAAATTCCTCTTTTTTTTTCTTTTTTTTTAAAATTTTGTTTCACATTTTAAACTTCAGAGAAAGAAAGGATCTTCTGTTAACAAAACAGTATTGCTGCCTTGATTTACGACCAGTCTGATAGAGAGAAGAAGAACAGAAACACTTTGAAGCGGAGAAAGGAGGGGCATGGGGGATTTTTTCTCTTCCAGTCTCTTCCTCAGAAAGAAGACAACCAGATTACTTTTCTCCCAGCAAAGAACAGATTTTCAACAGAAAACAACAACAACACACACAACAAAACCAGACTACTCAAACAATTTGATTTCCTTTCGGCAACACAGTTTGAAGGGAGGAGGGAAATTCCTTTTGGCTGACGCCGTCCAGTATCCCAGGCTGGCCCCATAAAAAATAAACACGTTAACATTTGTCAAATAATCACATAACCTTTATAAAATACTCCACAGAAAGAGAGGACATATAAGAAATCACGCTGGACAAGACAAAACACAAAAGTACGTTCCCTTTTCTAGGCATTTACCTCTTCCAGTGCCCTGGAGGCAACTGGAAAAATTCCGGATCAGCACAGGATTTCACAATCCCTGCTCTTGCTTTTCACACTGACAATAAAATACCATTGGCTGAACCCTCTGTTACAGCCCCCGTTACCATTCCAACTCAGTGGCGTCCCACTGAGCCCCTTATCCATGGTGGCGTTGCTTCTGCCTTCTCCTCTTAGAAGGGCTTACCTCTAAGATCTGCCCCACCATTAAGGTCCCGTAATTCCTTTCCGCGGTTCCTTACCTCCAGCCCGTTGCTTCTCCTGGGTCGGTTTAAAAGTGGGACTCTGCAATTGCACTCACCCCCAGATGCTGTGTCTGCCAAGCTTGAGGACCAGCGAAATTGCCGGGTGCACCTGTCCTACAAAACTTCGACACCCGTCATCTGTGAGCAGTTGACAACCAGATGTCCCATTGGGGTGCCAGAAATCTGTTGGATGTAAATATACACTCTCCTCTGTGACCAGATTTATTATCACAAAGTAGAGACGACACCAGGTTTAAGAAGCAAAGGGAGAAAAAAGCTTTTTTTATTTTGCCAGGCAAAAGAGGAAGACATTTCAGCCCTTTTCGGGTTCAAAAGTGAAAGTCTCCTAACAGACTCCGCCTAGTCCTCATATTTATACTTTTCCAGAGTTCTTTGTTCTAAGAGGATTTGAATATCTCCTCCTCTCAAATCCACCCTAACTCTGATCTCATTTTGTGGTCACATGTATATGATCTCATCTGTTATTTGGTGATATCTTGTACCAGATACGAAAAATCACCTGCTTTGTTCAGTTTAAGTTAGACAGGACTATTTTCTACTGACTTATATAAATAACCACAGCTTACAAATATAATAGAAAAATAACATTTTTCCAATATGCTAGAATTACATTAATTAAAATCTTACACATCCCACAAGTAAATATTCCCTTCATCATATACTGAATCTGATTAAAGGAGCTTTGACTCTAGAAAGCTTATTCACTCAAAATCTTGTTGGTCTCTAAGGTGCTACTGGTCTCAAATCTAGCAGATCCCATGAAACTTTTCATCATCATCATTCCTTTATTGGCATCAAAACACAATACAGAAGGATACAACAGGAATGGAATCATTAAAAAGTGCCCTTTAGAGAATAGTTAAAAGACAGTTACATCGGACAGCACTGTTTGTTGATACTGCCATCTAATTAACTGTTTGGCGGGCTTTTAAAACAAACTTTAAAAAACTGTGCCACCGTCTCCAATATTTGGGGCGAGCAGTAGTTCAATAAATAGGAAACGTTAAAAGAATCTGAGACATTCTGTCTATTAACCAACAGGGGGCTTAAAGGTTTGTTATGAGATTCTGTATAGAAATCCCATGAAACTGTGTATGTATGGGAAATGCTTTGCATTCCTTATCATCCGCTATTGCTACAAGTAATATTTTGTTAATTTCCTCAATCTGGAAGTGTGGAGTGATGGTGTTCCTAAGACTGGGTCTGAGGATGTTATAGGATTAAGTGAATTTAGTAGACATAATCTCACCTGAGGAAACCTTGGGATCTGAAGCTCTGTGAGAAGGGATCTCTAACAGAGAATTCTCAGTACCTTTGCCAAATTACAACTTCCAGAATTATTTTAAGAAAGTCATTACTAAAATACTTGTATGTAAGGTTGCACCAATTAAACCAATTTCCTCTTCAGGTCTTGGGAGAACCCTGATAAAAGGTGCCTGTACTCAGTATTGATCTGTACCATCACATACAAATCCCTGCAAAAAGACTCCATCTGTATTACTTTACCATTTCTCTGTCTTCTTCCTAAGAACATATCATCTGAGACTAAACATGTCTCCAGTTTTAAATCTTTAGAACAGGAGTGTCAAAAATAAGGCCCGTGTGCCAGATCCGACCCCTTGGGAGGTCTTATCTGGCTCACAGGGAGGGTGGCCCTATTGTGCGGATTTGACTGTCCGCAAAGGGGCAGACCTTTACTAAGAGATATGAAAATCCACATCGATATTTAGGCACATTAAAGATATTAAGCCACGCTGAGGAAAGATGTGGGTTTTAAAGGATGCTAAATGTTTACTATTATCAGTGAAAATAAACACACAATTTCATTTTCTGTACTTTTGTGAGAGTGAAGCAGTGATGTCATTGAAGCCAATGGAATGCGCAGATGCTCAGAGTTTTCAGAAAACTAGATGACTTGCGCATAAAACTGAACATGAGTTGGAAATTAAAACGTGACTAATTTTACAAACTGACCCAGTTTCTGTAGAAAATGAAGCAGAATGGGGTTTGTCATCTTACTGATGAACACACTTTCCTCTTTCTTTGTAATTTAATCAGTGTAATTGTTATATTCTTTGGGAAAGAACTGACATTTATAAAATGACAGAATATAGCATTTGCCACTGCATAACAGTTAATTCCTCCAATAATATCCTCCAGACGTTCAGCAATATAGGCCGTTTCCACAAAAAACGTTTGTTTTGTATTTTCTCTGTTGCCACCCTGAATTGCTCTCACAAATCTATTTCCTGACGGGTTGCTTTTTTCTGCTTTTCCTATGTTGGTGAGCTGGGCTTTCCCTTGCAGATGATCTGTTGAAGGATTGCATTTTATTTCAGTCAGAGCTTTCATCATGGCACAGGCAGCAATGTATTGCTCCCTGTAAAATCTTGTTTTTTCTTTTGCACTGGTGGGATAACAGTGGGATAACGTGAAGTGGTGTTCCCAGGACAATAGAGAGTTTTTCTAGACCTGAGGTCGTACTTTTAAAGAGCCCAGCACCCCCTAAAATACCCCCAAGCAACCTGTTCAAGCTTGCTGGTACCCCTATTAAAGCAGGAGTGGGGGGGAAGGACCTTGTCTCCACACTTTCACACATACACAAACACCGTGTCACATGCCCTCCCTCCTGTCTTGCTTTCCAAACCCCTAATGCCTGGATATGGGAAACCTGCCCCCTAGCCACTTGGGTTAAAACTCTATGTACCAGTAGCCACCACCACCACCAGGGATCCCTTTCCATTTACAGTCACTCTGGGGTTCTTTGGTCCCGCCCGAAACTCAGTTTATGGTTGTTGGCTATAGCAATATATCAACATGGTCACAAGGGTTTTTTTTGTTTTTGTTTTTAAATGGCTGGCACTGCCAGGAAAAATGGCAGCAGCTCAGTGGGAAAAAAAAGAGGCATCCAAGAAGTGGGGCGTGGAACACATGTAGGAGCCTTATACTGTATCATACCTTGGCCCATCAAAGTCAGTATTGTCTATTCAGACCGGCGGCATCTCTCCAGGGTCTTAGGCTGAGATCTTTCACATCACCTACTTGCCTAATCCCTTTAACTGGAGATGCCGGGGACTGAACCTGGGAACCTCTGCATGCCAAGCAGATGCTCTACCACTGAGCCACGGCCCCTCTCCTGGAAGCAGTTAGATGTAGGCAGGACCTTTAGAAGTGCAACATGCTGTACAGGCTTCACACAAAAAATGTTCAGGTGTGTTCCTTCTGATAAAAGCATAGAGAAAGGCTGGGAGGAAATTGGCAGAGTAACAACTGGAAAATGATACTGTGTGTAAAGTTGCGGGGGGGTGGGGGACCAATGTAGTTAAAAAGCCTAGCTCGAGCACAAACTCCATGTGAAATTACTTCAATCTGCAACTGAACTGAGTCTTGTGTGGACTGGGGCTGTCTCACAGCACTCCAATGCAAGCACTCCCCATTGACACCATCTCCTTTTACCTGCTTACTTGGATACAGGAACAGCTTTTGGCAGATGTCTGCAATAGAACTGTGTTAATTTCTACATGCTGTCACTAAGTGCTAACCACACTGATGCTAATGAATAAGTGTGGGAAATGATCCCATGGTTTCCAATGTCATGGATACAGCTATGCATGCTTATGTCAATATCTAGGGACAATGGTCACCACAGGAACTACATCTTCCCGATTCTTACTGACCTGGGATAGAGTGATATGTAAGCTAACACACAATGGTTGTTTATGCATGGGTACTTTCACTCACATTCACACACACCCAGTCTGTCTTGGTTGTTCCTTGGAGTTATGCATGAGCTTTCCCTCCATTAGAGATGACCTCGCAGCCAGCCCTCACAAATCCCGGGACATCCCGTCCCTCTATTAACTTGATTCTTCCCTCTCCCCTGAGCTCTGCCCGCTTGAAATCCCCGTGCATAAGGCAAAGCTCATGACACAGAAGCTTGGTTTCTCTCATCAAGTAGACAGCCAATTTACAAAGCAGTATGTCAAGGGGCGGGGATTCAAATACTTCCTGCTCCTTCGGAGTTCTTTCTGAGCAGAAGGCTTTTAAAAACTAGGCTTGAGTTCCCCCCCTTCCTTTCAAATAGCTCCGTTTTTTGTTTTTGTTCTTAAAATGCTCTTAAAAAGCATTTTTTATGTGGGGATTCAAATACTTCCTGATTTGAGCTTTGAGACTTCTGGTGCATAGACTCCCAACAGGAAAGTGTGGGTCCAGCGAGCAACGAACCTCAGGTAAAACTCCCATGCATGAACAACCACTGATACTAACAGTGCCACCGAGGCAGATACATCCTTCCAAGTCCAATAGGCTTAGAAAGGTGTAACTCTCCTTAGAAGGGCAGTGTAAATGCTCCTGACTCCGCTTTCAGGTATATAGTTTTCCTATGTCTTCACTTACTGTACTGCAGCCTCTAGAAGTGACCAGTGGTGAAGATAGTGAGAGATGTTGTGTAGGGCATAGAAGGAGGATCACTAGTCATCTGCTGTATCTGCTGAAGCAGCTTTGTACCCAAACCCCTGCTTTGATTTTGAAACTGTGATAACTGTCAGTCCCCTGGTGCTTATCAAAATGACAGCCTGGAGCTCAGCTGCCACTGTGCTTGTCAGAATCAAATTACCCCAAAGGTCAGCATAATTAACGTGCATTTTAAAGAGCGGAAAACAGCAGTGAGAAACTTAAAACTTCCCCTGCTGGAAGATGCAATCTATGCTGGTTCATAAATTGTAAGCCCTGCAGACAGGGCTTGTTCTTTTTAATATATAATATACTATAGAAGCCTACCTTTTGCGATGCAGTAATAATAGCTGTAATAATAACAATCATGATAATTATTATACATGTTGGCCTTATCTATCCATGAAGTCTGTTCCCTTCAGAGCACTTTTATTATTTGTCAGGATTCAGAGGGCAATCCTAAGCAGAGCTACACCCTTCAAAGTCCATTGAAGTCAACAGCTTAACACTTAGGATTGCAGTGTCAGTCAAATTGTGATAGTGTAGATTGATTGAGTGTTTGATTGATTGATTTACAAAAATCTATATCGTACCTTTATGCCCTCTTCAGGGCTACCATAAGATAAAAATTATAAATAATAAAAACATGTCTTAAAAACATTAAAATCAAACAAAAACCATAACTAAAACATACAAAAACATAAAGACAACAGTGAAAGCATAGGAGGGATCACTGAAAGAACACCAGCCAATACAAAGATGTCTCAACCTGCTGGCGAAAGACAGCAACAAGACAGGACAGCCTCTCTGGAGAGAGCTCCAGAGTTTTGGTACCACAACCAAGGAGAGAGTTGACAAAGATAACTTTTTCTCCCTCTTCCAAAATATTAGAACTTGAGGGCATCCAGTGAAGTTGATAGGCAGTAGATTCAGAATGAACAAAAAGAAAGATTTCTTTACACAGAAAGTGATTAAAATGTGGAATTCGTTTCCAGAGGATGTAGTGATGGCCACAGGCATAGCCAGCTTTAAAAGGGAATTAGATAGATTCATGGAGGATAGGTCTATCAGTGGCTACTAGCCATGGTGACTAAAGTGAACCTCCATGCTCAGAGGCAGTCAACCTATTGCTACCCATAGCTTTGTGCGGGCCCATTGCAAGCATTCATGGGAAACCAAGTTTTCCCACAAATCTTGGGTGCTGTTGTAGTCATTACAGACTCTGAAAAGTAAGTATTTTTAAAATTCTTCCGAGAGGGGGCATTTTTAGAGGTAGAGTCACCAAAGCACTGAAAACCATTGTAACGTTTGCAGTGCTTTTCTATGGAGGAGGGGGCGACCACTTTGGGGGTCCATAAAATTGGACTCCCTGTCCCAAACTTTACCAAACTTTGAGGTTCATGCAAGGAGAGTCCTTTACAGCTACCCTGAAAATTTGGTGACTCTACCTTGAAAAACACCTCCCTCAGAGCTCCTAAAACTATACTATAATGGACCAGAATTTTTTTGGGGAAACCCAGAAACAAAGCCGAAATACCCATTTACTAGTAGGGGTATTCAGCTTATTTCGGGTCTCCTGAAAAAAAATGGGTTCAATAAACCCAAACCCGAAATTTACGGGATTTTTTTTTTGCACAGCCCTATTCCAATAGTTTCCACCTCCACTCCAAAAGGTGTGAGATAGCAAGAAGGTATAGATAAGAGACTGCTCAGGCCAGGCTGCATGCTTGTGTGGACCCTCAGGCAGAGGAGCCTCTTTCCTACCACCAATTTAACAACCCCAGCAGTTGCAACTGCAGCTCTTACCTTCTTTTAGGTCGTAGCCTGCCTGGTCAGAACAGCCCTATAAAATAGGGAAAGCTTCTAGGTGAATAAGCCACTGTAGATAAGAGAATTCAACATGGGGAGGGGCCATGGCTCAGTGGTAGCGCATCAGCTTGGCATGCGGAAGGTCCTAGGTTCAATCCCCAGCATCTTCAATTAAAGGGACTAGGCAAGTAGGTGATGTGAAAGACCTCTACCTGAGACCCTGGAGAGCCACTGCCAGTCTGAGTAGACAATATTGACTTTGATGGACCAAGGGTCCATCAGTATAAGGCAGCTTTATGTGTAATGTATAACTTTCAATTTGTAACTCTGGATGCAGGACTGACTTTGAAGGTCCGGCCACTCAAACTGTGGAACAAACTAGGGCTGAACAATGATAACGGTGACTTTGCAGAGTGCTCTTCCTGCAAATTGTTTCACCTCCAGCAGGTATTACCTGGTCCTCTCCCTCCATAGGACCAGAGAAGGCCAGTGCCTAGGAACTAAATTAGAAGTGGTACAGACCAGGAGAATGTGATCACTCAGCTAATGGAAAGCACTGCAAATAGCCCACGACAGATATTGCATAGTTATTTTTTGGAAGCGTAAGTGTAGAAATTAAATGCGTCACATATTGTAGTGAAATATTTGTCACAAGAGCAGTTCGAATCAGGGAATCATAGACACAGAACTGGAAACCAACAACAGAAATCCTGCTCAAAGCTTTCCTCTTGATAGGGTTATATTTTCTATACAGATGGACAACTTTGGGCTAAGACTGGAAGTAATCTCAAGTAATCCTTCAATTAATAAATTATATATTTTCCCAACAGCATGTATCCAAGGAGAATCTTGATGGCTTTCATGATTATCAAATGAGTTGTGTGAACCAGCCCTGATTCTGAGAATGTTATTATTACATTAAATGAAGCTCAATTTGTTAAACTTTGGGTCTCAATAACATATTGCTGCTTTCTTGGCTGCTCCGATTCACCTTCATATGCCAGAGACAGCCTTTCTGAGAAATCTTAACCCCTGCAAAGCATCTTTCTAATCCCTGTAAATGCCATGTGCATTAAGCTTCAGTGACACCAGTTCTCTTAAGAGTGTTCAGCTGAATACCTGTGAAAACTCTGGGAACACACTGATCTAGGCACACTAAATCCATTTTACAGTGGTGGCGGTTCTGTTTTCTACAAGTCACCTTGACCACCATTTTGTCCTGCCGTATTTGCATCCTAAGTAGGTCAGGTACATTGCTTAGCCTAATTGTCAGAAGGGACATGTAGCATCTTGGCATGACTATATCAGGAACGGGCCTAAATATAGAACTGAGTCAATGGGCTTAGAAGGGTGTAACAATGTTCAGGATGGAATGGTAAGCTTGCTAGTATGGACTTCAGTTCTCTATGGTTGTTTATACATGGAAGTTTTACCTGAGGTTCGTTGCTCGCTGGACCCACACTTTCCTGTTGGGAATCTATGCACCAGTAGTCTCCAAATTCAAATCAAGAAGCATTTGAGTCTTCGCCCCTTGAAATGCTGCTTTGTAACTGGCTGTAGTGCCAATGTATATGTATATGCCATGCGTTCAAATATTGATAAAATTGTAAGGTCCCCAATCCAATGATTTACAGGAGGTGGGCATTTATCCAATGTTGTAAAACAAGTCTTTTAGCTATAGTAAGGGCACAGAAGGTCTATTTTCATTGACTATCGGTTAGCCTCCAAGAGATGGGCGTATAGAGCTTCGAACTTGAATTTCTCTTCCTAGAGCACTGACAGAATGCTGGGAATTTGTCTGTGTTGAACTCTGTTCAGATCCAAGTAGAAAGGACAGAAAACTTTGACTGCTAAGTAACCCAAACAACTTCTCATGTGAAATGAACTATGGATAACCTTGGATCAAAAGGATTAGGATTAATATAAAATTCTCATGACAAGAAAAAAAAATGTCCTAGTGATTTGGAACAACCTCGCTTCAGAATTTTATTTTTCCTAAACAAGTTTTTAAAATGGCAGTGATTACAGGTAGGGTCAGCTGTGGAAGTTTAAATCCATCCTGCATTGTCTCTGAGGCTTTTCTTATGTTTCAAATAACATTTTTTTCCCCTGCTGATTTCTTGCGCATTGTCAGATACTCTTGACATTTGCTTGGGTCAAAGCAGTTTATAAATAACCCATTTCACCACATTTTAAAATTGTGTCAGAAAATTAACTTACAGCGCATTCCTGAGATGCGCCGGCGGCCGCACCCAAAGGCCTTTGGAGGCCGGCGACGGCCCACAGCGCTGGCATCTGGGTGGCGCAAGCCAGCATTTATGGCCCCAGCACTGGTATGCAGGGCTGGACGCCGGTTCCTGGGCTCTGACGCCGCCGAAGCCTGCTGCTGGCGTCCAGATGCCGGCAAAGGCTGCGGTGGCAACCCAGGAGGCATTCCTGGGGTTTAATGGCGACCTGGGAGGCGTTCCCAGGGTGTAACCCTCTTTAGGAGGCAGCACCACTGCATTGCTCCTAAGCCTGGCTCAGGCATTCCGGTCAGGAATGCGCTGTTTGAATCATGAGAAAGTTTTCTTTCCTGGTCTGCCTTATTTCTCCCCCTTAGAGTGCCAGGCACATAATGAGCTATCTGTAAATCATAATAGTAAGTGGTTGTGACCAGGTCAGAGAATCTGAAGACAAGATCTTTCTTCCCTGTAGGAATGTGCTTGAGCTAGGCATGCACAGATGACATGCCATTCAAATAATACCTTAGTCCCTTTTATTGAAAGAGAAATAAATGAAGCGAGAGGACGTTCTGCTTGCTGCAGCCAAGTGTCAGAACTGCTGAGTCTGAAGGAGATAATGCTGCGTCCTCTGGAAATTTACTAATAATGAGTCATGGATTTTTACTTGTGAGACTAAAAGGATTTTGCATTTTCAGTGATATTACAGTTTGACTCTTATTCCCCATGCTGTCCTTCTCACAAGCATCCTCCCTATTGCACACATGAGCAAGCAGACAGGGTACAAACAAAATAAGTAGGGCACTAATTCATCCTAGAAAGCATGTGAGTAGCTGAAACTATACAGGCTAAACTGGTAGTTTCTGCCTATAATAAACTGTCTGTACGTAATAGCACAGACACTGATTACTAGCTCAGTGGACATGGCTAATTATTGTCTGCAGGCCCCTTGAGAGAAATATTGGGCCTACTGGAAGATAAAACACACAGACAATCAGCCTGCTGTTGACAGTTCCACCTTTTCCTTTGGCAAGGGAGACCAGAGAAACTGTCTCTGCTAGTCTGGCATGCAGGAATTGTTCTCTGTGTCCCTCTCCCCCCTCTACGGCAGAACTTTCTGCTTTCTAGCTGGTACTGATGATCTTCTTATAAGACCTCCCATGTAAACACAATAGTTGAACAGGATGACCTTGAGAGCATTTGTTCTTGTACACATGCCCAAAATTGCCCATGCATCCATCTTCTTATCAACTGGCAATATAATAGACCTCCGAAGTGATTCAGGTGTATGGGGGGGAAACATATAAACGTTTCTTGAGAATGGTGTACATGTATGATTATAATTCGACATGCAAAAAAGGGGACCTAACCTGAATTAGTTTACGTCCTAACTGCATTATCTGGAATCATACTAGAGAGTGATCAAAATAGATTATCTCAGAGTTTACTGTTCCTTTATTCCTTTTTTACAATGGTTTATTAATTACAACAAGATGTTGAAAAGGTGGATTGGTTTTTCCACTGTAAAAACCTCTGAAGTACAGAACCTCTGAAGTACACTGCTACAGCTTAGTGGTGGCGGTGGTGGGGTGTTAATGCCTTCTAAGCATTTGAAGATTCCTTGACCTTATACCCAGGAGAATTGGCAAAATTCCTAAGAGGGAAAGTAACACATAAATATTTGCCAAGAGATTCAGAGTCTTTAAAGAAAGGTTGTCTGTGTTTTAAACGGGTATATGACTCAAGTAAATGTTGTAAGGATGACACAGAAAACACTGGCGACATTCTGTGATCTTATCTGAGGAAGGTCAGGATGAATCCATGGAATGGTACTGACACCTTTGAAACTCAACCTCAGATAATTGTATCAGCAATACGAACCACTTTTGCCGGCAATCACGCCTACCTTTGCACATTCTAGCTTGAAGCCACAAACATATTTTGAGTCTCATCTGCTTCTGTATTTCCCTGAGAGACAGAAGGATGTAGCTGGTTCCTTTGTTATCATTATTTCATATGGCCCATCTTTCAAACATCAGCGGCAACTTTTCTGTATGAATCATGGGACTTATGAGACTTATGAGGCATTTTGTTTTTTGGGGGAAAACAACCTTTTTATATTACAAAGCATGACAGGGTCACTCACATTAGCTCAGTTTCCCAGCAACAGTATCATATTGGTAAGCCAAAGATCTCCAAAATTATGAGTGAACCTTGAAGAGATGGCTTCAGATTTTAAAGAAATAAACACTTCTGTTACACCGTAGCACAGGTTCATTTGAAGGGGAGGTCTTTAATACAGATCATTTATTATTTTGTCAAGCTTTTCTTCATGTTAAGATAGCTGACTGCTTACTACTTTATAAAAATGTTCCATGATTCCTCACAGCACAAAGACTGCACTAACAACAGATGCCATCCTTGTAAAAATTTTTTGCATAGTCAAGGTATATTCTGGGGAGTACAAGTTCTGAAAATCTGACAAGCCTGTTGTATCATGTTAGCCACGTGGAACAGAACCTTAGTGATTCTTCAGTAGTCCAGGCTCTCTCAAAAACCAATGTTCCAATTTTTCAATCAATTTTACATCATAAATATGAACATACAAACAAACAAAACGTATAAGTGGATGAATTTTCAGAAAGAAAAAAATACACCAGTAGTTCGGACTCTTAACAATGTAGGTATAGCTACAATATAGATACAGAAATAGGACATATTAGATACTGATTTTTCCCTTGGTTTCTATTTGTCACACTGTTTTTACAATGTCACTATGCCTTATTTTGCCCCTTCAAGCCAGTTTCATATATACAGAAAGGGTTATTTCTTTTGAATGCATATGGGGAGTCATTCTCACCTAACCTTCTGACCGCTGTTCTGTTCAAGGGCAGGCAACCCTAATATGAAAGCAATTCTGCACCACGTTGAGTTTAAATCCATTCCTTTACTGACATCTAGGCTATAACTCTTAGCTCAGAATAGCGCTGCTTCTCACTGATCAAGTTCGTAGTGATTACAGAGTTCTTCTTAAGTTGTAGAAGTCAAACTAGTGATGTGGTGAGAATATTATATAAAAATACAACTATGAAACCACTCTGTTCTTTATCTGAGGACAAGAAACAGTCCAAGACCTGGTAGCTGAGAAACCAGCCTGGGACAACAGTTTTCAAACTTCCTTCTGCAGATAGCTGGGTTTCCTTAGGAGTTCATTAGGGGCCTCAAGTAGGGTTGCCAACCTCCAGGTACTAGCTGGAGATCTCCTGCTATTACAACTCATCTCCATCCAATAGAGGTCAGTTCACCTGGAGAAAATAGTAGCTTTGGCAATTGGACTCTATGGCATTGAAGTCCCTCCCCTTCCCCAAACCCCGCCCTCCTCAGGCTCCACCCCAAAAACCTCCCGCTGGTGGTGAAAAGGGACCTGGCAACCCTAGCCTCAAGCAATGTGTCAGTAGTAGGAGATGAGTTTTCATGAAGGGCAGCTTGCCCATCATTATAAACCTCGTCCTCTAATGTACAAATGGGCACCTCATCAGTTGATGTGGCACAATGGTGATGTCAACAGAACTGGTTGGTATTCCATGTTAACTGAACATGATGCAACCTAAACTGCTCCCTGGAGCCCTCTGCATAATGCAGGGGGTTCTTGACCTACAAATCCATAAATAAAGGATTCACTGGCATCTGAAAACTACTGCTGCAGGATATGTGTGCATCTACTCAGGAACACAAATTAACAGGTCTTAGCTAAAAACAAAATAGAAACATTAATAGATGATGAATCAAAATACTGGTGCAGAACACTAGTGAGGCACAGTGGAAATGTATATATGTACATAAAGCAGGTTTCCTTTGGGGGGGGGCAATGAGTAGGAGATTGACAATCTATGGCCCCCTGGCCAGGATTCAGATGTGGAAGAATTTAACAGGCACCCTTTCTTGCTCTGGCTCCTAGTTCATCTCTTCTCCCATCGTGATTATCTTCCTCAGTGTCCCATCCTGACCCTTTAAATGCTGCCAGCAAGGCACTAATGCTCTCTGCCCTTTCCTTTGGTCCTGCAAGACACTGGGGGCTTCCTCAGAGAGCCAAAGCTGCTGCCCTGCTTCGTCTCTGATGTTTCTGCACCCAGCAGCTTTATGGACCGGCTATCAAGACATATGCCATGGCAATGCAGCAGAATCCTTTCCCCCTTACTTAGGGTTGCCAGGTCTCTCTTCACTACTGGAGGGAGGTTTTGGGGTGGAGCCTGAGGAGGGCAGGGTTTGGGGAGGGGAGGGGAGGGACTTCAATGCCATAGGTTCCAATTGCCAAAGCAGCCATTTCCTCCAGGTGAACTGATCTCTATCGGCTGGAGATCAGTTGTAATAGCAGATCTCCAGGTAGTACCTGGAGGTTGGCAACCCTACCCTAGCTGGAGGGTCCAGCCAGTGTTGGAATATTTGCCCCCTTGGCAACTAGTGAGTGGGGGTGGGGTCCCTGACACCTTGTCCATCTTACACATTACCCAGTTAATTTTAGCAACAGTTCTTGGAAGACAGGCAATTGGATGATCTTTGCTCAAGCAGAAAAGTTGCCTTTTTGAAAAAAAGCACAGAGTGCAAAGGGCTAGACTGGCTTGAAGAGCACTCTGAGTTTTGTCCTGATCTTACATGAGCCACATTTTCCATGTCCCTTGTGTGAGAAACTGAAGTAGCGAACATATTTAACGTGGCAATAATCCAGAGGATACAGCAAGCCAAAGAAAACCCAGGCAGCCCGCCAGCGGAATGGTTTGAAGTTAAAAGTGAATGTGTACTCAGACTTTAAGGAGGAACAAGAAAAGAGAATTCAGAAGTTAATTTTTTTTAAATTAATGAGTAACTAATGGCCTAGTTCTCAAAAATCACAGTATTAAACCTGGTGTTAAGATTATACCACTGATGGTGGTCCATGTCTGATGGAATGCTCCCGCACTGAAAACAAAAATTTATATATAGAAGTAGGGTTGTCAGGTCCCTCTTCACCACCGGCGGGAGGCTTTTGTGGTGGACCATGCGGAGGGCGGAGTTTGAGGAGGGATTTCAATGCCATAGAGTCCAATTGCCAAAGTGGCCATTTTCTCCAGGTGAACTGATCTCTATCAGCTGGAGATCTGTTGTAATAGTAGGAGATCTCCAGCTAGTACCTGGAGGTTGGCACCCTATATAGAAATGATCAGGTCAGGGAGAAGGTTCAGCCGCTTTGACAATTGGACTCTATGGCACTGAAGTCCCTCCCCTCCCTAAACCCCACCCTCCTCAGGCTCTGCCCCCAAAACCTCCAGCCGGTGGCGAAGAGGGACCTGGCAACCCTAGGTGGGCAGCAGCAGAAGGGTACTGGAAATCTTCTGCCATAAGTGGGAACATGGTAAGCCTAGAGCAAACACACTACCAAGCTGTAACAGTAGGGTTACCAGGTCCCTCTTCGCCACCAGCTGAGGGTCGGCGGGCAACGTGTGCACATGCGTCTGCTCACGCCCCATGTCACTTCTGGTTTATACCCAGAAGTGCTGCATCGCAAAAGGCCGTTTACCACTCAAACTCATAAGAACATAAGAACATAAGAAAGGCCCTGCTGAATCAGACCAAGGCCCATCAAGTCCAGCAGTCTGTTCACACAGTGGCCAACCAGGTGCCTCTAGGAAGCCACTAACAAGACGACTGCAGCATCGCCATCCTGCCTGTGTTCCACCGCACCCAAAATAATAGACATCTCCTCTGATACTAGAGAGAATAGGTAAGCAGCATGACTAGTATCCATTCTAACTAACAGCCATGAATACCCCTCTCCTCCATGAATATGTCCTCTCCCTTCTTAAAGCCCTCCAAGCTGGCAGCCATCACCACATCCTGGGGCAGGGAGTTCCACAATTTAACTATGTGTTGTGTGAAAAAATACTTCCTTTTATCTGTTTTGAATCTCTCACCCTCCAGCTTTAGCAGATAACCCCATGTTCTAGTATTATGGGAGAAAAACTTCTCCCTGTCCACTCTCTCCAAACCATGCATAATTTTATAGACCTCTATCATGTCTCCCCTCAGCCGCCTTCTTTCCAAGCTAAACAGCCCTAAGCGTCTTAACCGCTCCCCATAGGACAGTTGCTCTAGTCCCCTAATCATTTTGGTTGCTCTTTTCTGCACCTTCTCAAGCTCTGTAATATCCTTTTTTAGATGTGGTGACCAGAACTGTACACAGTATTCCAAGTGTGGTCTCACCATAGATTTGTACAAGGGCAGTATGATATCAGCAGTTTTGTTCTCTATTCCTCGTCTAATTATGGCCAGCATGGAATTTGCCTTTTTTATAGCAGCCGCACACTGGGTTGACATCTTCATTGAGCTATCCACTACCACCCCAAGATCCCTTTCTTGGTGTGTTGCTGCCAGCACAGATCCCATCAGTGTATATGTGAACTTGGGATTTTTTGTCCCAATATGCATCACTTTACACTTACTCACATTGAATCTCATTTGCCATTTTAATGCCCATTCTTCCAATATGCAGAGATCCTTCTGGAGCTCTTCACAGTCCAATTTTGTTTTAACCACCCTAAATAATTTGGTGTCATCTGCAAACTTGGCTACTTCACTGTTTAACCCCAACTCCAGGTCATTGATGAACAGGTTGAAAAGCACCGGTCCCAACACAGATCCCTGAGGCACCCCACTCCTCACATCCCGCCATTGGGAGAATTGACCATTGATTCCTACTCTCTGCTTCCTATTTTTCAGCCAGCTCTCAATCCATAAGAGGACTTGTCCTCTTATCCCGTGACTATGAAGTTTGCTTAGCAGTCTTTGGTGGGGGACTTTGTCAAAAGCTTTTTGGAAATCCAAATGCACAATATCCATAGGCTCATTCCTGTCCACATGCTTATTGACGCTTTCAAAAAACTCTAATAGGTTAGTGAGACAGGACCTACCCTTACAGAAGCCATGTTGGGTTTTGCCCAGCAGATCTTGCCCTTCTATATGCTTGACAATTTTATCTTTAATAATGCTTTCCACTAATTTACCCGGAACAGACGTTAAGCTAACTGGCCTGTAATTTCCTGGGTCCCCCCTGGAACCTTTTTTATAAATGGGTGTTACATTGGTCATTCTCCAGTCCTCTGGTACAGAGGCTGATCGAAGGGACATATTACATATCTTTGTTAGAAGTTCAGCAATTTCCCATTTGAGTTCTTGAAGAACTCTAGGATGAATACCGTCTGGTCCCTGTGACTTGTTAGTTTGCAGTTTGTCTAGACATTCTAGGACTTCCTGCCTCAGTTCCTCATTTCCCCCTCTCCAAAATCTCTGTTCAGGAGAAGGAATCTGCCCTGTATCTTCAACAGTGAAGACAGATGGGAAGAATTCACTCCCAGTTTGAGTGGTAAAAGGCCCCTTGCAACGCAGCACTTCCGGGTGTAAACCGGAAGTGACGTGATTGCGTTGACGATCTTGCCTCACCTCCACCCCAAAAACCTCCCGCCGTAGGAGAGGGGGGGACCTGGCAACCCTACCTGGAGAAAATGTCCGTTTTGGCAATCGGAGTCTATGGCATTGATGTCCCTCCCCTCTCCAAACCTCACTCTCCTCAGGCTCCACCCCCCAAATATCCAGGTATTTCCCAACCCGGAGCTGGCAACCCTATTTAAATGAGATGCTAGGAGCATGCAAAAATAACACAGGCAAGTTCTCTCCCCCCCACCCCCACCCCAAGAGTTACATTGAAACTGGGCTTTGATGTTCACCCAGGATGGCAAGTTAGTGTGTCTTAGAATATCACCTGTAATCATTTTTAATTAAAACCAGGTTTATTTTTATAGTTCAAAAATTTCAGCTAGTTTTTATTTTAACCCATAACCCAGTTGAAAAGGCACATGACACCACAACTCAGTCACTGTGATAGTTATGCACTGGCAAAGCTGCTCTATCAGTATACTTCGCCCTTGCCTTTCTACCTAATTATATATTTGGTCTGTTCTTCCCTGCACAAAAGATAATTGTGCATGGTTTTCTTTTCTCTGCATCAGTTGAGTACTGTGGGGGAGGAGTCTGTACATTTGTGTGTGTCTCCATGCAGTTTCTCTATTTTGGGGCCAGCCCTTAGGGTTGCCATCCCTGGGGAGGCAAGTTCCCGGATATTTGGGGGTGGTGCCTGGTAATGGGGGGGTTGAGGAGGGGAGGGAGCACAGCAGGGATGTAATTCCATCAGGGTTGCCAGCTCTGGGTTCAGAAATACTTGGGAGATTTTTTTTGGGGGGGTGGAGCCTGAGGAGGGCAGGATTTGGGAAGGAGAGGTATAATGCCATAGAGTCCACCTTTTAAAGCAGCCATTTTTTTCAGGTGAACCGATCTCTGTCGCCTGGATATCAGTTGTAATAGTGGGAGATCTCCAGCTACCACCTGCCTCATCTTGCCTCATCTTGCTCTGCTTCCCTCTCTTCTGCTTCAGCCCCGGCTTACTGAAGGCAGAGGCTGTTATTGTTTTTATTTTTATGATGTTTATTTGCCATATTTGTAATTATTTAAATAGCATTTGAAAATAAAACAAGTAGTCTTGCCAGTGATATTATAGGTTAACATCAGCAGGTCGATCATAACTCAGGGTCCTCTTGCTTATAGGTTAACAAGACATATTTTATTAAAAAGAAGTGTCCGGATACTCCTATGCTGGAAGAACTGATAGAAGCTGCCGCTCTATTTCCATATAGGGGTTTTTCAACTCCCAATTTATACTCATAATACCCCTCCTGCATCCTCACCAAAGGTTATGTAGGGAGAGCTGAAGCAGCAGCAGAGGCTGGTTAATGTGTTCTGCTAGTTTTGCTACTCTATTTATACTGGTGTATTAATGTTTTTCCCCAGACCTGGATGGCCCAGGCTAGCCTGATCTAGTCAGATCTCAGAAGCTAAGCAGGGTCAGCCCCAGTCAGTACTTGGATGGGAGACCACCAAGGAATACCAAGGTTGCTATGCAATGGCAAACTGCCTCTGTTAGTCTCTTGCCTTGAAAACCCTACTGAGTTGCCATAAGTTAGCTGCTACTTGATGGCACTTTACACACACACACATTAATGTTTTTGGCCTTTAAAACATTTTATTGTTTTAATATTTCTCTGTAGATATTTTAATGCAATTTTAATTTTCATGGTTTGTAAACTGCTTTGAACAAATGGTATACAAGCCCAACTAAATAGCAGATTCGAATTCCCTTCCAGCCTTTCAGCTCACCAGAGCCCTGTTCTCATGTCAAGAGAATCCACGTACATCCTGCCTGTACATGCACACATCTGTTGTAAGAAAGAGCCAGCGTGCAGTTACTTTACAGATGAAACCAGGGACCTGAATAAATGTATAGTTTCAATCACAGATTCGGCTGTACATGCATGGAATTTAACTTGAGAATTACAAAGCTCACCTATAAAGAAATATCGAGTGTGCACTGCATACAGATTGTACAAGCGTTCAGTTCACTGTAACCTGTGAACGAGGTTGAGGAGTTGGGTCTCCTGACTAAATTGTCATTTTCTACCAGTCCCTCCTTCCTGCTGCAGACCCCCTCATATTAGTGTTGCCAACCTCCAGGTACTAGCTGGAGATCTCCTGCTATTACAACTGATCTCCAGCCGATATGGATCATTTTCCCTGGAGAAAATGGCTGCTTTGGCAATTGGACTCTATGGCTTTGATGTACCTCCCCTCCCCAAACCCTGCCCTCCTTAGGCTCCACCCCAAAAACCTCCCGCTGGTAGCGAAGAGGGACCTGGCAACCCTACCTCATATTGTTCCTCATGATCTCCCAGGATCAGCATTTTATGGAAATCAGTGTGCTGCAGTCAGAAGGAGGAGGCAGGGAAGTTCCATCGGGCTGATGGAAAATTTAGCCGGGATCTAACTCCAGATGACTTCAGGCTGGTCACTCTTTCTTAGTTCCACCCATGTCATTGCACTGTTGTAAGGACAAAATGGGGTAACTCCCGTATACCAACTTCTTGGACAAAATGTGAGATGCAAATGCTAGAAACGTGTTGGCAAAACAAAACCAGAGGCTGTTCCCATAGGCACAAGATTATGTTTCCAGTGTAATGCCTGAACTGGATGCTAATCTTTTTGTTTTTGTAATGAATGGCACAATGCAGCCCCAAAGATCTCTACTCTTATGCGAAAGGCAGTGTGTGGAGCTAACAAGCAGATGGCAGAAAGAGGGCTCAGGAAGCACTCAAATGAAATAATTTGGTAGCAGAATTCTGTATCCGCACATCTGTGTACTACCTGCATGGCAACTGGGTCAATTCTGAGTTACCGAGGACAGATGAGAAATGTGAGCGGCCTGACAGTCTATGCAAATTGATTGCTCTATGCAAATTATCTTTTTCTGCCACAAATGTAGAAGTGCATTATTACCTGGAAAAAAAGCCTTGATCGGCTGCTCCTTCCTCACTCAGACAGTGACTCATCTCCATCAGAAAGCCTAATTTACATGCAGTTTTGGCATACAAACACATAACTGAATCCCGCCAGCTATCTTCAGGGAGTGGGAAGCCGTGATTATCAGCAGAAAAGCAGCAGGAAGAGGGGGGCTTAAACCTTTTTGTGCTTCTCCAAATTGCCCCCAAGCTTCTCTCTCCTCCCCATGTTTGGAATCCTGTGGAAAAGGGAAGCCATTGGGGGGGGGGGATTTGCTATGGAAAAATGACAGCCACACACACACAAAGTTTCAAGTATGACTTTCCATCATCGCTCAAAATCACCTCCTGAAGCATATTTTTTGAGGGGTGGGACAGAAGGTTATTGTGGTACATTATATATGTTTGTGAGTAATGTGTAGCTAGGCCCTGTAAGCCAGCCACACTGTGTTGCCAGGGTTATAGGGTTGCCAGCTCCAGGATGGGAAATACCTGGAGATTTTGGGGGTGGAGTCTGAGGTTTGGAGAGGGGAGGGACTTCAGTGACATAGAGTCCAATTGACAAAGTGGACATTTTCTCCAGAGGAACTAATTTCTGTCACCTGGAGATCAGTTGCAGTAGTGGGAGATCTCCAGCCACCACCTGGAGGTCGGCAACCCTAGCTAAATGGGAATTCCTAATGATAGACTCATATCATGTGAAGCTGGGATTTTAGTATGCTGCTTGCTCCGCTTGATTCCTTAAACAAAATTTAAAACAATACAGCCACCACATCAGCAACTCTGGTCAGACCACAAGTCATGAGTAATGCTCCTAGTAGAGCCAGATGCGGCAGCATAAATTTCCCATATTACTTTGCACAAGACAAAGAAGAGGGAGGTGGCTTCAGTAGATGCTGCTCTCATACAGACCCAAAGAAATCAATCTGCAGTTCTGTTGCCTTCACATTACCCCACACCATGCGGACTGCATTGACACCCAGACTGTTTCCTTACATGGTTCAAAGTATTCAATTTCATCTCCATGGTGGTTTTATTACTGGAATGTTTGAAGCCTTTCTGTGGAATGCAAGGAATCCTGGAATGAGCATAGAGTTGGAAGCGTGGTTATGGCTATTTAGTCCACCTCCCCTCAACGCAACGATGCAACACCAACTCTGAAATCTGGCAGATAAAAATATGAAATGTCCCAGGCTAGGGGCTGGTGAGAGCCAGAGGGGTGTAGTGGATTAGATGTCAGACTAGGATCTGGGAAACCCTGGTTTGAATCCCCACTCTGCCATGGAAACTTGCTGGGTGACCTTGGGCCAGTCACACATTCTCAGCCTCGACCTTGGCAAGTATTTGGATGAGAGACCTTCAAGGAATACCAGGGTTGCTATGCATGCAGGCAATGGCAGACTGCCTCTGAACCTCTCTTGCCTTGAAAACCCTACGGGGTCTCCATAAATCAGCTCTGATGTGACGGCACACACACACACACACACACACACAATGGCCTTTATCCTATCACTCTGCTCAGCAACATCTGTAGCTTTCCTCTAGCCTAACAAACCTTCCTCCAACTTAAGTGGAGAGCTACTTTAGTTGGTGGAAAGCTTTTTAGTCTAGAGGAAGGCTTCAGACCTTGCTGAGAAGAGTGGTAGGATACATGCTAGATTTGACCAAAGTTCAAATCCCAACTCAGCTACAAAGCTAACTTGGTGACCTTGGTGCAGTCATTCTCTCAGCCTGATTTATCTCACAGGGTTGTATGAGAGTTTTTAACATGCTCAAGACCAGCATTTATTTTTACTGGTGGCCATTTCTGTTCAAAGCACAGAGGTGGGACAACTTATTTTAAAAATGGGACATCTGGTCAAGGGGAACTAAATGCTGCCCCTTCTTCTCCCAAACTTCACTGTACTCTGTGCTTTCAATATTTACTCCCTGACAGGCTCCAACATTGGAAAGGAAGAGGGCTGGAAGAAAAAAAGCAGAAAGCACTAGAGTTCACTAAGGTACAGTGGGGTAAGTTTTAGCTCCCTTTGATGACACTTTGTTTTATTAAAAAGAAATTAACCTCCTGCCCTGCTTTATTTGTAGGGTTGCCAGCTCGGGCTGGGAAATACCTGGAGATTTTGGGGGCGGAGCCTGAGGAGGGCAGGGTTTGGAGAGGGGAGGGACTTCAATGCTATAGAGTCCAATTGCCAAAGAGGCCATTTTCTCCAGGGGAACTGATCTCCATTGCCTGGAGATCAGTTGTAATAGCAGGAGATCTCCAGCCCCCACCTGGAGCCTGGCAACCCTATTTATTTTTTAATTGGTCAACATGTCTGAATACATGTCAGCCCCAAATATCATGTCTAGCTTGGCTCTTAGAAGTCCTCCAGCTGATTCCCCAGTGAATGGGCGCTGTGCAGTGCTGGGCCCAGGAAAGAGACATAAATCAAATTCTGTGCACTCTTTGAAGTCGTCCAATTTTCTCCAGCTGGATTTGTCCAGCAACCCAGGTTTGAAGACTGGAGGTTAGGGCTGCTTTTTTCAAAGCTGGCATAATTGCCAGATTTGCTAGTTATGATCAACAGGTACCAAAAAAATGTTATAAATGATTGCTAACATATGGTAGCTCTTCGAAGACATTATCCATTTCAGTGAAGTATAGCATGTATCTCTTGTTTTAATGTAAAATATGTACCCATGTTGCCCCTTTCTGCAGTTTCAGAAATTACAGCTCATAAAATACAATGATCTTTTTTAACTTTCATCAAAATTGCTGCCCCATAAATGCTACCTGATAGCCCTCTGTCTTTTGAATATGGATAGATTATCTTTGTCATGTCTGTTTGCACCCTAAGAGACACATTCTGGGTCTAACAACACATTATATTTTACATTTTTCTTCAACAGGGGCTTTTAGTTAGAAACCAGTGACACTAAGAAGTTAGTTCTCAAGCACGTGGGGACCATGGGGCACATGGAGAAGAGGCTTCTACCTTCCCCCATGATATATTCCCAATCAGAAATGCTCCCCATGGGTGCACTTTTGCCCCACCGATGTATACATGCATAGTCCATCAGTATATGTGCAGCAAAGAAGATACGGCAAACAAGTAGCATATGTTCTTCATTTAAGAGGCCACAGTTAAGACTGTTGCTTCTTCTTCTCCATTAGTCGTTCAGTTCACGAGGACAGCATGTGAAATAAGGCTAGTGACCTGGGATTTGGTTAATAATCTAGCGTAGTTTTAAGCAGAATCTTTTACATTAGCACAGAGTTACTGCAAATGTTTATACGGTTTATAGAGTTACTGCAAATGTTACAAGATTTGAAGTTCAACTTTAAACCCTTGTCTTTTCTCTAGAACTTGAATCTTGTTAATTTTTGAACTGCTTGTTTAAAATTATGTATGCGGAGACCTTTGCGGTCAACACGACGTGCCACATTTGAGCACTGTGCCCTGCAGGCAAGATAAGGCATAGATCAGTGTGTCCCATTCTTACTGTTCGCCACCCAGCTTAAAATCCAGGGTGGGCAACTTTGGTAGATAAGTTTCATTTCATCACCTCTGCATGGTTCTTTGTTAAAAATTGTTTTTGGAAAAATTGGGGGTGGGGGCAATAGATTTTTAGAAAGACAGACAAGACAAAGCTGACCTGGGTGGGGGAGAGAAAGAGACAGGGAAATACACAATGAATGAAATGCAGGAATTTTGCCCAATTGAAGCAGATGGAGCTAATTGGGCGAGCGCACGTGGAACCGCATTGGCCATCCACCTGCACAAGAAATGCAAGCTCCGTTATGTTCATCAATTATTTTCCCCATCTCACCCGTGCCAAACAGGAGGCTGGGGAATGTGGCCAAGGAGCGGCAGCAGTGATTGCAGTACGAAACCGGAACGAGTGGAGTGATGAACTCGTGCCAAGTTGAGAAGTGGGTGTTTCAGTGCATTTACTGAGAACCTCCTTCTGCTGGGACTGGCCATGCTAGGCATAGCACCATCAGCAAGGGGCCATGATCTAGTCAAAGTCCAGCTCTTTTCAGTCCCGTTGAAAAGTTTAATTTTGGAGTGAATTGTGCCCATAAAAATTAGGAGAAGAGTGGAGAAGGAATCATTTGAAATGTCATAAATGGGGGGTCTCTTGATATGGTAAACAGAGAAAGGGGGGTTCAAATTGCTGGGGCAGTGTGAAGGAGAAGACAGTGAGGTGGCAAGACTCATCTCACCCTACTAGATCAGCCACTATATTGTTAGGCAAGCCCCTTCCAACTCTATGATTCTATCAGCCTCAACCTCAATGTGCAGTGCAATAAAAGTAGTATAATAATAGCAGATTACAAGCGGGGACCAACAAGAACTCATGGGGGAGGAGTCATCCCATTCCCCTCCGCGTTTGTTTCCTTGCCTTTTCCCTACCACTTCTCCCACTCTTTCTCTCTCTCTTCCTCCCATCCCCAACCCTTCTCTCACTGCATTCCTTTCTTCCTCTCTCTCTCTCTCCCCCTCTCTCCCCCCCTCAGTTAGCCCCCCAATTACTTGCTGGCCAGCCTGGCTGGCTGGCTGGCTGCATCTTGCAGTTGGAACATGGTCACATCCCCTCCCTGACCTGCCCACCCAGCTCCAATGGTGGTGGCTTCTGTCATGGTATTCCTCCTCCCCATATCACCCGAAGAGTCGCCCCCTTGGCATTGGTAAGGGGGGGAGCTCCAGCTCCTGCCCGCCCACCTGCTGATCTTCCTTTTTTGTCAAGCAGCAGGAAAGTGGCAAGGGCTCCTGCTCTTCCTCCACCTGCCTGCGGATGAGCTACCGGGGGCCATAGCCGCTCCCCTGACCACTAAAAGCAAAAAATTCAAATAAATTAAAAAGGCTATATTCCTCTAGTAATAATCACTGCCTTTCCCATCTGAAATGGTTAGCTGACATATATGTATGAGATTGCCAATATCAAAACAAATTATTTCTTTTACAATGAAATCCTTTGATTTTGGTATTCATAAGGGAATATAGTCCCAGCTGCTCTCTCAATAAACTGGCATGCCGCAGTTCCTACATTTATCTCTGTTGATTTCTGCCCAAGGAACTCGCCTCTTTTCAGCATATCTTTCTTTAATTCAAATGTACAACCAGATATTTTTCACAATGTTCCCTTTCTTCTATTCTGTAATGTAATTTATCTCAGAACAAGTTTCTTCCAGGATAAGCTTAGGAACCCACATCA
Source organism: Euleptes europaea (assembly GCF_029931775.1). NCBI lineage: Eukaryota > Metazoa > Chordata > Lepidosauria > Squamata > Sphaerodactylidae > Euleptes > Euleptes europaea. The sequence continues at coordinate 32,643,731 of NC_079323.1, forward strand.
GAGACATTTTTGTGGCAATCCACAACAGAAAACTCTAACAAACTTTTTTTTTGCCATCAGTTACAGCCAACTTATGGCAAACCCATAGAGTTTTCAAGGCAAGAGATGCTCAGAGGTGGTTTGCCAGTGCTTGCGCAGAGATCCTGGTATTCCTTGGTGGTCTCCCATTCAAATACTGACCAGGGCCAACCCTGCTTAGCTTCTGAGTTCTGATGAGATTGGACTAGCCTGGTTATCCAGGTCAGGGTTAACAAACTAGAGCTTCCTTATTGATGTTATTGTATTTAAAGTTTTTGATCTACATAACCCATTGTGCTCATGCAAAGGGTTGATTTCCATTGATTCCTCTCCCTACTACAGCAGCCCCCCTTCTCCACAGGTCATACTCTCTGTTATTCACAAGCATCCTCTGGCCCTCAGGAGTGTCTTTGTTGGTCAGAGACATAGGAGGCTGCAAAAGGGACCAGGCTGGTTGGCAAAATCCTATGCACCAAATGGGGTTGTCCTTGCTGTTCTTGGGACCCAAGTCAAAGCAAATGTCAAAATAGTTGTGTATAAAAGGTAAAGGTCCCCTGTGCAAGCACCGGGTCATTCCTGACCCATGGGGTGACGTCACATATTGAAGTTTTTTGGCAGACTTTGTTTTATGGGGTGGTTTGCCAGTGCCTTCCCCAGTCACCTTCCCTTTACCCCCAGCAAGCTGGGTACTCATTTTACTGACCTCGGAAGGATGGAAGGCTGAGTCGACCTTGAGCCGGCTACCTGAAACCAACTTCCGTTGGGATCGAACTCAGGTCATGAGCAGAGCTTTTGATTGCAGTACTGCAGCTTAACACTCTGCTCCACGGGGCTCCTTAGTTGTGTATAGTGCATAGATAATAACAGAAGCAGCGAGTTTTTCTTTCACAGTTTACATTCAATACCACTTTCAGAAGCACCTTAGGCTTTTCCTACAGTCTCTCCGTTACTGGTTTGCTTCTAAGGTTGATCAGACACATGAATGAAACAGTTTAAAAAACAAACAAACATTACAAAACTCTCAGTTCTCAGCAACTGCATACAGTTTCAGAACATATTTTTTTCTGTTTGGATGTTTGATTCCTTAAATGTGAACTCTTGCAAAATTAGTCTTTCTGAGAACAAGATGATTTGTATAATTTCAAGAGCTTTTATAGCTAGATACACTTTTCTCCCAGTAAGATTTTACAGTGTTTTTCCAAGCAAGATAGTAAATATGACAACAAACTCCATGCATCTTTACAACTTTTAATTAGTTGCTCTTCTGTGCCTTTTGGCTCATGAATGTGTAACACACAGGTATTACACACTTACATGTAATGATACAGTTTATATGTTTAAATTGGGACCAGTTTTAAGCTTTTATTTGTATGTTTTAATGTTGATGTATTTATATGTGTCTTTATGATTTATTGTATCCATTGTTGGAAGCCGCCCTGAGCCCGGCAGTGCCTGGGAGGGCGGGTTATAAGTTTAAATAATAATATTAATATTATTAATAATTATGATGTTGTAACCCTACTACTCTAACTCTCCCCTGTCCTCTTCCCTAGCATAGCCCATCAACAAGATAAGAACGTAAGAACTGCATAAATAAAGGCTGATAAGGGTAGAAGGGGTGCCCTCAAACTGCACAATTTTGATAAGATGTTATATCTCGGATTAATCTAGCATTAACAATGATATTGTGCCTCACAGTTAATAACCTATTCCCAGACTATATACCATCTCCATGGGCACTTTCCAAACATCATGGATTCAAAGGGCAACCTTGGTTGCCCAGCAAATTATTTTACAGCACTGGAAATCTCCCTCTGTGGATTACTGGGTCAATGCTATGTTAGGTCAATTTTAATACACCAAAATACCGAGGTATGGCAACATTTATAGCCTGTGATGACTTAAAAGTCATTGCTATGGCGACGTAAAACCCTCTTGGATGTGTTTTCAGCTTTAGCACTGGAACCAAAAAGCTCTCCCCTCAATAGCTTGGCTTCTTGTTTTGTTGCGAGCAATCCAGATGGGCCTTCATGATTCTCTCGGGGAAACTTAGGATGTTTTGGTAGGACTAGGTAAGCATATTGGTGCTGTTAGCAGCTTGGAGGATTCATACTGTCAGGGAAAAAAATGATTGCATCATCACAGTTACCACTTGACACTGAGACTGTCAAGGCAAAACTACAGATAACTTTGAGAAAAAAGACTTACGCGGCATGAAACCCTCTTCTTCCCCCTCAAGACTTAAGGTAGTCTGGGGAGGGATTTCTGATCTGGGGAACAGTGCGGGGGCAGAGTCAACCCCCCGATGCCACTATCTTGATCTAGATAATACACACACACACACACAAATTAAACATTTGCAGTTAAAGGCACAGAACTCCATCATGAGGTGTGGTTTGATCTTTAGACTTCTTTCCTTTTATTTTATTTAGTTATTTCTATCCATTAAAACATTTATATCACACCTTCCCCTCATGGTCCCCCATTTTTTCTCCTGGCAATCAGCCTCTCTCTCCCTAGCATCTAATAGATAACTCATTAGTATTGGGCAATATATGTATGAGTCAGGAAGTTATGTCTGCATTGTGGGCATTATGTAGCAATGGGAGCAAAGCTAGCCTTGTTATAAACTAGTAACATATTTGTGAATACACGCAGCTGCCTTAAACCATTGGTCTACCAATGATTGTCTCTTCTTTCCAGCAGGGGCTATCCATGGTCTCATGCAGAGTCTTTTGCATGACTTTCCACATTCAAAGTGCATAATCTACCACTGAACTACTTGGCAGACATTATGTTATCCAGAAAGCTGAATGTGTTGTGAGAAAGGTGGTGTGCATACTTGACTATTGTCTCTGTTCAAGGATTTGCAGGGTTTTGACATTTCATAAACATACAAAACCTATTTGGCCAGTTTTGACAGTGGGACAAAAGAACCGTATACTGCAAATATGATCTGTCACTACCTTTGGCTCTCTCACAACCATTGTATGTCTGTAACATCAGAAACCACAGTCTGGTTACCACAGGTTGAAAGGAGACAGGATTAACATTACTTTCTGCATAGACAATACATTGGCTGCAGTTCTGACGGGTGAGGGGGAAGCTCCTTAGGCAGGGAATTCTTGGAAGGAAAACCTTTGAAGAAATATCTGTTTGGGGTAAGTATGACCCATATCTATGGATTTAAGTATCTATAGATAGGGGGCACAGTTGGGAATTAGATACATAGATGAAGGGTGTGTGTGTGTGTGTGTGTGTGTGTGTGTGTGTGTAAAGTGCCATCAAGTCGCAGCCGACTTATGGCAACCCTTTTTGGGGTTTTCATAGCACGAGACTAACAGAGGTTAGTGCCTTTCTCTGCACAGCAACTCTGGTATTCCTTGGTGGTCTCCCATCCAAATACTAACCAGGGCTGGCCCTGCTTAGCTTCTGAGATCTGACAAGATCAGGCTAGCTTGGGCCATCCAGGTCAGGTCGAAGGGTGGGTACCCCATTCTATAATAGTTCCCTCTCTGAAACAGCACATTGGTATGATTGCCCGGTTTTGGACCACAGTTTCAGCATTTGGATTAAGGGGAGGTCTATCCACCTGGTACCTAGTATCATCTGCAGACAGGGCACCAAAGCTCTAGAACTCTCTCCTCAGGGAGTTTCATCTGTCCCCTTTTGTTGCCATCTTGCACTAGCAGATGAAGCCTTTTTTTTGTTTCATTTGGCATTCTTGCAATGACCCCTTCTTTCCTAACCAATGTTTTAATTGCTGTTTTATGGTTTTTATGTATTTTATCTCTGTTTTTAATTGTTTTAATAATTTGTATTTGTGGGGTTGATTTTAATGGTTTTGAAAGGTGATTTTATCATGTATGTTTTAAATTGTGAGCTGCCCTGGTGGCCCTTGTAAGGGCAGAAAGGTGGGATACAAATATTGAAAATAAATAAACAAACAAAGTTCTTCCCCTGCCCCTTCCCTTAGCTACTGTGTACACATCTGTGATTTACCTCTTTTATATAAGGGCACCAGGGATTGTAATTGTTTACAGTCCTAGGAAATCCCTGTTCTTATGATGTAAAGGATAAGCATAAAATCCCACCTTAAAAACGAATTGAATGTGTCTGCGGCCAACTCTTTAGCACAGAGATGTTTTGCTAAACAATGACACATAGCATTTGGAGCTGGATGCTCCACATCTGGAATCCAAATGTCAGACAATATAAAAAAGCCAGCACAACAACCCAATGGGGTGTTTTACGGCCAGAAACGCAAGCAAAATGGGCCTTGGGCTTCTCTGTGTGTTCCTGCCACTGCTCACGGTGGCCTGGGGCCAGTACGAGGACTATGAGGGATATTATTTCTCTCACAACGAATACAGGGACGGTGATGAATGGGTCAACATGTATCGGCAGGGTTTCAACTTCCAGTGTCCTCCTGGGGAAGTGATAGTGGCCGTGAGGAGCATCTTCAGCAAAAAAGAAGGCTCTGACCGACGGTGGAACTATGCCTGCATGCCTACTCCACAAAACCTCGGAGAGCAAACAGAGTGCTGGTGGGAAGATATCAACAGAGCTGGACTGGAATGGTAGGACACCCAGTTTAAACTACTGTTTAGAAGGTGACATGGGGAGGGGGGAATCCCATCTTGCACCACGGTTAATATTAGTAATGCTTGTAGCAATAACAGTAAGATACGCTAATGATATCATAACCTTTTAAAGCTGGTATGAACAACTTAGTGAGGAAGAGTGACACAATATCTCTGCTAATTTGCACTGATGAAGCAAGTACAGCATTGGTTAGTTCCTTTTCAGGTCTTCATGCATTTTATGGACATTGGCAAATTCGCCTCCAGTTCTTTCTCACATGCCTTATTTGTTTTTCTCAAGCAGCTCAACGACAATTAGCTTGATTGACTGAATTTTATTTGCAGTCAAAGACCAATAAATATACACTATATGTAGCAATCATACAGCATTTCAGATAACAAACGATGTAAAAACTTATCAAAATTAAAAACAGATTACCACACAATAATTTAACAATTATCTCTTTCCTATGAACAGAACAGCCATCAGGTTTGTCCACTTTTGAAATCCAGTAGTTAAAGCTCAAACTTTTTGCTTTTTAATTTACTGCGTACTTTAATCTCCGCAACACAAAATTTGGCAACCTGTCTTATGGTCAAAGGGTTTTCGTCCGCCAGTAATTTTTCAAGTTTATATTTGTTCGAGTAGCCAGATAGGTATTCCAATAGTGGAGATAATATGGCGAGGCTAAGCTGATTATACATAGGGCATTTAAAGAAAATATGCTCCCTAGTCTTGACTTCTCCAAGTTCAGATGAACAGATCCTTCTCGCAAACGGAATCTTATTATATCTACCTTCCAATACACAATATCTCTGCTAATTTGCGCTGACGAAGAAAGTACAGCATTGGTTGGTTCCTTCTCAGGTCTTCATGCATTCTATGGACACTGGCAAATTCACCTCCAGTTCTTTCTCACATGCCTTATTTGTTTTTCTCAAGCAGCTCAATGACAATTAGCTTGAAACAGACACTAGTTTCTTGAGAGAACTGACAGTGATAAAACAGAGCCACCGTTGCCTGTGATGTACATACACTGAATTATTGAGTCATATAAATGTCTCTGGAACAGGCAGGTATGGACATAAAACTTCCCCAAAATTTTACAAAATCTGTTTGATCAGAGAATATAACTCTTCCCCCACCAAAAAAAGAGATTTTATTCACAAAGGACAATGCTAATTCTGTCATATCCATTTCACCTCTCTGAAGCAACGATCCTCTCTCTCCAACCAAAACTTCAACAGTTGGAAAGATTTGCTTAGTGCAGGATGGGTTGCACAATGAGGGATGCTTGTTTCTAATTAGATTGGAATTTTAATCATTCTAATCCAAAGACTCCAAGGCCAGGAGCAGTGATTCTTTTACATGTTCTCAGTTTGCAGCTTCTCTTCTTATGATTGTATGCAGAACACTCATTGTACTCTTTATATTGTTAGGCAACATATAAATAAATGAATCTACTGTCCACTTACTCTTAAGGTGCACTTCTCGGGGTTTAATGCATGGCCAATTTGTCTTGCCTTTGTGCCTTAAAAGTAGCAAATTCCGGTGGTCTAAACGCATGACCATCCGAGGGCAGAGCATCGGACCCACCTTAGGCGCGATTTAAGCAAAAAAAAAAAAAAACGGGTTAAGCAAGCCCTGGTTTCTAGCGATCTTTTTGGTTCTAATCCGCTACTTTTTTTTAATTTCGCTACATTACCGGAACGCCGGCGTGTGTGTAATCACACGACTAGCCTGCTACTAACCTCCTTTTGTTCAAGCTCCCAGCCCCGAGTGGGTCGAGCGACCTTCAAGCCCCAGGTAAATCTCCCATGCATAAACAACCAGACTTGTGGGTGAAAGGCTTCTAGAGGTTTCTGTAGGTTGTGAGGAAATAACTGATTACAATTCATTTCTGCCACCACATTATTGGCATATTGGCCCCACTGCAAGGCAGAATTATTCTGAAGAACCTTTCCAAAGATGTAGTTTGTATTGCTAAGATGTTTGATCTCCAACTGCTTGAATGTATTTTGTTTTTTTGGGTTTTGATTATTTCCTTTATTTCATATGTATATTAAATAACATTGTAACCTACCTTGAGTCTGTAAGCAGAAAGGTGGATGAAACGCCTTAATTAGGTAAATAAGGTATCCTCTCCCTCTAGAAGTACTTGGCACATTTGCTTAACGTGAAAATATTGATTGAACTCAAGGAAACATTTTCACATCTGCTAACAATAGTGTGCATCTTTGTATATATCTTAGTTGCATTCAAACAGATGTGCTTTTTTGGCACAAGAAAATGGTTTGCAAGAGTTGTAGACTGCCAGTTTCTTTGCTGAAAGGAAGTTTGTGTCTTTGAAAATAAAGAAGACTCGTTTCCTGAAAAATGACAGTAAAGAACATATCCAGGCAGATTTTGCACCTGAATCTTGTTCCTCTCCCCAACTACTCTTCTGATCCCAGAAAATGCATGTACCTACAGAAACGATACTTTTAAAACTAGATTATTATGTGCTGAAGGATATTTTTCAGTTTTTTTGGCAGACATAGGGCTATTTTTGAGGTTCTTATTTTTATTTCTGTAATGCTGGATGGCTCAGGCTAGCCAGATCTCATTAGATCTCAGAAGCTAAGCAGGGTCGGCCCTGGTTAGTATTTGGTTGGGAGACCACCAAGGAATACCAGGGGTGCAATTCAGAGGAAGGCAATGGCAAACCACCTCTGTTAGCCTCTTGCCTTGCAAACCCTACTAGGTTGCCATAGATCGGCTCTGACTTGATGGCACTTTACACACACACAATGCAGAAGAGAGCAGTTTATCGCCTTAACAACACAAAAGCAAAACCAGAAATAGGTTTACTTATTTACTTTATCAGAGGAAACCTCTTGAGATGTTGAACTCTGAATGCTAAAAAACTTGCTATTTTAATTTTTCAGCACATTGAGTAGTTTCGAAGATTTACTATAAATCCTTGGTCTCTTTGGGAGGGCAGTGATGAATGCTCTCTCCTTATTTCTTGGGTTCTGCTAACTGAAGTTTAGTGAAATGGAAGACCTTGAGAAAGAAATATTGGAAGTTAAAATCTGAATTAGTCCCAGTCATGGTGAAGCTAGGAGAATCTGCTAATCCCTGCTTAAATTGCCTATTGCCTCCATACATACCTCTCTGTTCTGATGCCCAGATATTTACTGCTGTTGTTATGTTGTTAATGTTGTTGCTAATAATGGCTATCATCTATTATCCAGAATCCCTAATGAATTACAAGGACACAACCATAGAATTAAGCCAGTATACTAAACTTTTGTTTACATCTTTGAGATTTATTTTCCATCCCACTCCAGTGAGTATTGGGTCTGTTGTTTACTTTTCACCACAACCTTGTGAGGTAGGCTAGCCTGAAAGAAAGTGACAGTTGCCCAAGACCATCCAATGAGCTTCATAGCCAATGTTGGTCAAATGACTGTAATAAATGAAATGAATGAATGAGCTTCATAGCCAAGAAGGGATTTGAACCTCCCATTTCTAAGTTTAACACTCTACAGTTTATGTTATAATGATCTAATGTTTATAGCACTTCAAAGCACTACAAAATTTATTCAACCAGAGAGAACACACCAGCCCATAAGCAGTGGGAGGCCTACTATATGACCATCTTTAAAATACTTCTGTATATCTGCCTAGACCTGGTCCTGCAGTTGGTAACTGTGTGGAGATGGTCTGATATCCCACCATAAAACTAGACAGTCTATTATGCTTGGCCAAATTGATTCACCATATATTTCAAAACCTGTCTTAGAATTGCCAACCTCCAGATGAGGCCTGGAGATCTCCCAGAAGTACAGTTGATCTCCAGACTACAGAGATCAGTTCCCCTGGAGAAAATGGCCTCTTTGGAGGGTGGAATCTGTGGTATTATACCCAACTGATCTACAGATACTAACTGGAGATCTCCTATTACAACTAATCTCCAGCCTATAGAGATCAGTTCACCTGGAGAAAATGGCTGCTTTGGCAATTGGACTCTATGACATTGAAGTCCTCCCCCTCCTCAAATCCCGCCCTCCTCCGGCTCCACCCCAAAAACCTCCTGCTGGTGGCGAAGAGGGACCTGGCAACCCTACTCTGTCCCCAAATCTCCAGGAATTTCCCAACCCAGAATTGGAACCCTACAATCACCCCCCTTCTCCTTTTGCTGTTAAAAAGCTGGAAAGCACATAAAAGGTCCCAATGAGTAGTTGGGGTTTTAGAATATCTTTTAGTGCTACAACTCCAAGTTCAAATTCTCATGTAGAAGTGTTCAAGTTGTCTTTCAACATTTCCCCTTGTATTATTTTAAGCTATTTTTTTTCATTGATGGAGCAAGCATAGGTCAAGCAAATTAATTTTATTTATGGTTGTATTAAAGAATAACTTCATGAAAAAGGAAAATCAAATGAAACAAGAATGAAACTGTAATCTTCATATAATTTGATGGCTTTCATAGGAATTGCAGAATTAGTGTATCTGCTCTGGTTTGAAAGACAGTATCCAGAGATGTTTGCTTATGTGAAATTTTGCCAGTATTTTTGCAAGCGTCGTAGGCGGCAACTGCTTTTTATTGTAAGTAGGGAATGTACAAAAATGTTGTGGTTTTTTTGTGTTTCTTTTCATTTTCTAGGATGGCTAAGGCTGCCACTTGCACCCCACCCATTTTCCTTGGCAAATTTCTCATGTTTTCCCTACTTTGGTGCCACTATTATGGCATTATATTGTGTACCTTTTATGCCCCGTTCATATCCAATTGATACAAAACAGGCATAACGTTTAATAGTAATATTTCTATACAACATTGTTAACATGGACAGGGAGAAGAACCGCAGTTTTGTCGTGAGTGCAGAGAAACCTTAAAACATACTTGAACTTTCAAGCTGAACCAGATGATTTAGTACCGTCCCTTGTAGTAATACAGCTGTAACACAATCCTAGATGGAGCTATAACCTTCTATGTCCTTTGGAATTCATGGGCTTAGGAAGGTGCAGCTCTGGATTGCACTGCTGCTGTCCATGGCAGACTTATAAAACACTCTTACCTTACTGCAAGAGCATTTTAATAACTGATGTATTGGCACCATCAACAATGTTGGTTGGCATATTGATAATTTTCTTATTTTACTCATATTAGATCTGATTTAAACAGTCCATTGCTGGAGCAAAAGAACTCACACGTGTGAGCTGGCACTCTTACACCATCTCTTGTTGAATGGGCTGCCACCTGTGTAAAGCATGCCAGCGAAACACCCCCTTGGGCTATGGGCCTCTGGTGTGCCAACTAAGCACATATAGCTGTTTTGCATGGATAGCAACCCAGTTTACCTGAGACGTTATGCAAACTCTACATCCCATGGGTAAGTGCATTTCCCTCACAAACAGCTTTCATAAGGGAAGTAAGCATCATGGAATCAAGGGAGCAGCAGCCTTGCAAAGCTGGTATGCCTCCAGTACTGCTCTGGAAGATAGCTGTAGTCAATGCCCCACAAGAAAGTGCTTGAAGCCACCAGCTCTTCTTTTTAAGTTTGTGTTCTTAATGTTATTTTTTCCCCCTTCAGGTATCAGACGTGTTCAAATAATGGACTGGTGGCAGGATTCCAGAGCCAATATTTTCCATCTGTGCTGGATCGGGAGTGGCAATTTTATTGTTGCCGCTACAGCCGGAGATGTCCATATTCATGCTGGTGAGCTCACAACAAATTTATAATGTGCTAAGATTCATTTTGGGAGGGAAGGTGGCATGGTCTAGCCCAACCCTGTCACATCGCAGAAGCTAAGCAGGATTTGTACTTGGATGGGAGATCATCAAGGAAGATGCTGCAGAGGAAGGCAACGACAAACCACCTCTGCTTCTCACTTGCCTTGAGCTTTCAAGCCCTTTGCTGGGATCATCATAAGTCAGCTGTGACGATGGCACTTACATATGCAAGATTCATTTTAACTATGTAATTGTCTAGTCTGGTATGTAAGGCCCACTTCAGAACAGGGTATCATTAAATGCAATGGTAGAGAAAATACAAAATCTAATCCTAGTGAAATTACAGTCAACATTATTCTGGAATGTGTATGGGTTTAAATCTACCATTAACTCTGTATCACATTTTTACCCCAGCCTTCTTCCATGGAGCTCAGAATGACGTATGTAATTCTACCCTCTACTTTTTCCTCACAACAACCCACTAGTTCATCCATTGAACTTCATGACTGCATGGGGTTTTGAACGCCAGTCTCTACAGTCTTTATCTTTGACCTTCCAGTCACTACACTCAACAGGCTTTCTTTACAAGTGTCAGTTTATTTACCCTAAAAATGTCTTCCAATGAACAAGAGATGAGAAAATTGCACCTTTTTGTATTCGTTTTGTCCGACGCCCTGTCATTTGCCCCTCTAATTCACATATTCTCACACCATGCAGACCCAACTCAAATATCATATGGACACAAATCATATGACTTGCCTGGCTCTGTGGCCCCCAAGTGCAGCATGGTCAGGGGTCTATCTACATTGGGTTAAATGATACAGGGAGAAACAATTAGATCATGTCCCCCCAGGCCTAATCTGGACCCCCATTAGGGCTGTGCACCTCCCCCCCCCCAGTATTTTTCAGGTTCAGGTTTAAGAAACCTGATTTTTTTTCAAAAAAAATCCAAAAATCCAAATATAAAAGATTTGGCTTTTTTGAAAAATTTGAATTTTTTTAGGATTATTAAACCCAATCCCAAAAAATATGGGGCATTCAGATCCACACTGTTTGCGAGCTGGGACCTCCACAGGGAGGTCCCAGCCTGTAGGCAGCAGGGATCTGAACACAAGGTATTTTTCGTGTTTTTTTGGTTCGACTTTAGCCGAATGCACACCCCTAGCCACATTGCTAGTTTTAAGAAATAATATAGTGTTGAGAGATCCATCATATGATAAGACATAGTTTGGCCTATAGTAAATTCGATACTAGAATCTGCTTTTACCTAAAACAGAATAGCTTAAATTTGTATATGAATTGAACAACTGGATTACTTGCTTCCCTGATTAGAAACGCTATCTGCCTACTTCTGCACCTTCACAGCTAAGACGAACAGTGGCAAGTTTGGTGAAACAAACTCAAGAGAGCTCAAAGAGAACTAAGCAGGAAGTGAAGCTTTCAATTATACGAGATGTTTACTTTGCCTTTTGTCTGGACAGCTGCTGACATAAATGCAATAAGAATCCTTATATAAGTGCAAAGCAAAAAAAATGTCTTACAGATAGAAGGATAAGGAACCTTGGGTTCCCATAATTAAACCTTCCAACATCCAGTCTCTGTAGATGTTCTGCACCTGCACTTAGCTACAGTCCCAAGATATACCCCCAAACCTCCTGGAATTTCCCAACCTGGAACTGGCAACCCTAGGCCCACAAGCTTATGAAGGAGGCATTGTTTGGTTTCACTTGTGAAAAGCCATCCTTAAAGTCTTCGTTTCAGCATGAGGACATTTGTTTTGTGTTTCTGTGGGACAAGCAGCACTTCTAAAACTTTCATTCAAGCTGTCATCTAGTTGCCATGCTGTGTGTGTATGTGTATATACCTTTAAGTGAGCCCCAAGAAGTAATTTCTGTTACTTACTCGGGCCCTGTATAGGAGGGGTCTCACTTAGAGCTGGTTCTGTGTGCCTTGATTATAGGGTTGCCAGTTCGAGGCTGGCAACTGGTGGGTGAATTACAGGTGTGTGGGTGGGGGCTTGCTGGCAATGTCACAGTAATGTCATTTCCAGCTTGATCTGGAAGTGACATCATTAAGTTGGGGCAGCACTCTACCGTTCACCCCAAACTGTAAGTGCCTTCTCCCAATTGGAAGCAATAAAGAGACTTCTTGAAACTACCTGAGCTTCCTGTGTGCTGGTGGCCACTAAGCAAGACTAAAGGATAATCTGGAACAGGATAGGTAAGGTCACCTCTACCCACCACACCTCAGAGGATACTACAGTTGCTATGCTGATACATGATTCTTGGTTTACCATGATGGTTTGGCTTGAGTCCCTGAGTCTAGGGTTGGCAACTGAGGACAGCTGCAGTTATCATCTTTACTGGCCTCCCCCCCGCTTCCTTTCCCTTCTGAATATGGGAATTATATAGTTTGCAGGGCTGCTACCTGAACGGCGCTTACAATATATTTGGGAATTAGTGCTCCATCATGTTGGGGTTTTTAGAGTTTTACTGATTGATTTTATTAATTATTCTATGGATTACTGAATGTTATTTCATGTTTTACATGTTAGTCAATGTTTTAAATGATGTTACCCACTCTGAGCCAGCATGCTGGAGAGGGCGAGCTACAGGTTTGAAAATAAAATTAATTTATAAAAAAAAAACCTCCAGGTGGGGCCTGGTGTTCTCCTGGAATTACAACTGTTCTCCAGGCTACAGAGGTCAATTCCCCTGAAGGAAATGGCAAGTTCAAAGGGCAGAGTCTTCACCACCATAGCCTTGCTGTGTTCCCTCCCCAAACACTGCCCTCCCAAGCACTGCCCCCAAATCTCCTGGAGTTGGCAACCTTAATTGAGTCACCCAGGAGTATTTCCTTTTCAGGCAACATCTCTCTGCTTCAAGCAGAGGTCTCGATGGTTGGATGGTTGGATACTAGTCATGCTGCATACCTATTCTCTCATTATTTTGGGTGCGGTGGAACACAGGCAGGATGGTGCTGCTGCACTCGTCTTGTTAGTGGCTTCCTAGAGGCACCTGGTTGGCCACTGTGTGAACAGACTGCTGGACTTGATGGGCCTTGGTCTGATCCAGCAGGACCTTTCTTATGTTCTTATGTTCTTATTTCAGTCTCATCTAGGGCTCTGATTTTAAATATTGTGTGCAACAGAAGTAGAAGTCCAATAAAACACTATGCCTAAAATATTCATGCTGAAATGCCTGTTACTCTTATGGCACACTCACCATTACAACTTGTTTGATTTACTCCTATAGCTTTTTAAAAAGCATGAATTCATTTTTAATTATTTATACTTATGACTTTGAATTGTTCTTACGTACATGGAGTTTTTGCATTCAAAATGCTTTATAGCACTATTGATCTTCATCAATACTTTCTTATATGGACCTTATATGATATTCAGAGAGCTTTACAATAGTATTTTCCATCAGCACAATCTTGAACAATTAGACTATTTTATTTCCATTTTTAAAATGGAGAACTGGGTCCTGTCAGCTTGGCCAAGCAATTTCATGAATAAGTCAAGACTTGAGTCATAAGCACATAAGAAAAGCCATGCTGGATCAGACCAAGGCCCATCAAGTCCAGCAGTCTGTTCACACAGTGGCCAACAAGGTGCCTCTAGGAGGCCCACAAACAAGATGACTGCAGCAGCATCCTGCCTGTGTTCCACAGTACCAGGGCTGCATCCTCATTGTTCGATATTGCAATATCATTGTGCTATTGCAATGATTCACAACTAGATTATCCTGTGCGGACAAGACTATTCAATTGCAAATGTTTGCAACAGTGCAACAATAATGCAATATCCAATGATATGTAGATGCAGCCCAGGTCTGATTCAGTATAAGGTAGCTTCATGTGTTCAAGGCCATTGGGTTAAATTTCCTTCATAATGTTACATTATTCCAGAATTTCAAATTTGATTCTTGTTGTCAGTTGTTTAGCAGTGCTATTCTGCTACTGATGATATTTAAACAGAACACTGACTGCTGGGGGTGTGGGGGGAAGGTAGTTGTGGATTTCCTGCATTGTGCAGGGGGTTGGACTAGATGACCCTAGTGGTCCCTTCCAACTCTATAATTCTATGCTCTGCTGAAAATTGAGAAAAGATCAGAAAAAAAGAAAAGATCTGTAATTAAATCACATCTGCTGTGTACATGAAAAATAAGCCAATAGGTCAACAGAAGAACAAAGTTGTGGTGTATATGCTTAATTATATAGAAATATGTAGTGATTTTGTTGTATTTGTAATCACAGAAAAATGCCCAAGGGAGAATGAACCGAGAGACTGCAGTGTATCAGAATAACACAGTGCAAATTCATATTTTTCATTTCTGCTCCTGAAATCTGCATGCATTTGAACAAGTCTCTTAAACTTTCTTTGCTTTTCTTTAATCGTCTTCGAAAAATAACATTCACCTATCTCACAGTTATATTTGCTATATTGTGCTTTAAACCACTGGATGTCAATAACTGTTTCTGAAATTAATCCAGATCATCCTTGCTTACAAGTTGAATTAAACTGCTTGCAATTTAAAAGGGACATATAAGAGAAGGTTTGGAATAGATGCAGCAATAATACAGTGCTGCTTCTCAAGTGGAAGAACATCTTAGCTGACGTGGCAGTATTTGAAGCATTTTCTTGGGGCTGAAGAAACTGAGAAGAACCAGATGAAAATGACAAAGAAAAGAAATGGATGAGGATTTCCTTCAGTTCTGATGTCTGTAGCTCTGGGATACTGTTCTGCTGAGTCATTTACAGTGTGATCCTGTATAGCGTTACTCCCATCTAAGCTCACCGAAACCACGAAAACCATGATCTCAGTGGGCTTAGACTGGAGTAACAGTATACAGGATTGCACTGTAAATGACTCACCAGATTAATGTAATCAGATTAATGTCACATCTTGATTAATGTCACTAAATGTCCAGGAATTGATCGTATATCAGAAACCGTCAACAAGTATGCAATGGAATGACTAGATCAGTGAGTTTTGTTGTAACAGATGGCAGCTTGCTTTGATCTCCTTTTCAGTGTCATCTTCAGCACATTCTCCTGGGAGTAAGCCCCACAGAACAGACTCAAAAGGATGCTAAATAGACTTACTTAGGGTTGGTCTTGTTGGTGCTGTACCTATTGATTCCTTTCACGTAGGACTTTTCCCCTCAAGAGCTAAACATTCTTCATATCCCAATGCCAGTGGTAAAACCACCTGTATTATTCCTTGTGAGGAGTTGCGCTGGGAATACTCACAGTACTTTGGTTTGTAACTTCTTCATAGAATGGAAATTTTTTAAAGGCAACATGCAGCAAAGCAGACAAAAACAAAGCAGACGAAAAGCAGCTTTTCTGTATGCATCTCTCTGACCCAACGGTGTAAATATTCAAATCAGAATGAAAATTATCTTCCAGGGTTAACAAATATAACCAGAACAAGATATACCCCCCCCAAAAAGTGTTAAATTTAGTAATTAATATATATTATGGATGCTGTGTATATTTCCTAAGTTTTTACAACTGATTCTTCTCCAGGTAGCCATGAGAAGGAGAATGGCTCATGGACCCTAGAAGTTCTGCAAATTCTGCCCTCTCCCCCAGTTTCCTGAGATTTCACTAAACAATTTCAAGTCTATCACCATGAGATATGTACCTTGAAGTCTGAGATTTTCAAGATGCTGAATTCTCAACCCACAACTAAATTCTGCTCCCAGGCATCACAGAATATACAGCTCTCTCTCTAGGTCATTGGCAACTGAATTCACTCTTCAGTTGAGATGGAAATGGGAAGAGAAATACCAGGCTTCAGCCAAAATTGTGAACCAATCTTTCTCTGAGCAGGAGCAAAGTCCATGAACTTTGAAAAGAAATTAAGTCATATTGATTCCCCCCTACTTTTTCTACAGAAAATTGATTAAACTGACATTTTTCTCAATTTTTAAGGTTAACAACAGAACATCCAGGGCATTATGGGGAAGATATCGACATGATGATGTATACCTATGACTACTATATCCGTGGAGCAACCACAACTTTTTCGGGTGTGGACAGGTCAGATTCAAAAATTATCTCGGAAACCTCATATTTTCTCCAGTGTTGTAGGTGGCCTTTTATAGCATGATTTGTTTTTCTCAAACCACACTTCTTAAACCACAAGATAGGCAGGATTTAAATGTGATACTGGTGGAGGGGAAAGCACTCACTTTACATTTGCATGGAGTTCTGTTTAAAAGGAGTTCTTACTGACTCAAGGCATTTCTGCAGCATGCTGAGGAAGCGCAAAGACTCACAGAAGGGAGCCTTCGTCTTGCTAGCCTCATGTTTAGTTCAGGCTATAAATACAGGGAGGGATGTGGAATGGTATAATATAGCCCGATCTCGTCAGATCTCGGAAGCTAAGCTGGGTCGCCAGGGTCGATACTTGGAAGGGAGACCTCCAAGGAAGACTCTGCAGAGGAAGGCAATGGCAAACCATCTCTGCTTAATCACTTGCCTTGAAAACCCCACCAGAGTCTCTTTAAGTTGGCTGCAACTTGACGGCATTTTACACACACACATAAATACAGGAACAATGGCCATGAAAGGCACAAGCTCCATACTGAAACAACCTTTCCCTTTAGTGCAGAGTGGTAAGCGGCAGCACTGCAGTCAAAACTCTGCTCGTGAACTGAGTTCGATCCCGGCAAGGCCATTTCAGGTAGCTGGCTGAAGGGCGACTCAGCCAAATGGGACAGATATTTATATTTGATATTTAATAGTTGATTTTGTGGAGCAATTTTATATTTAAGAATGTTTTAATATGATGGAAATAAGTTTTTTAATGTGTTGTGTGCCGCCCTGAGCCCGACTTTCGCTGGGGTGAGCGGGATATAAATTAAATAAAAATAATCATAGATCATTGGAGGTTCCACAAAATATTAGCAGGTTTCAAGCCAAGTATCCTCCTATGATGGAGGCAGCCATTTCCAAACAGAGGCTTTCTGCAGACATAAAGGTAATGCCACCTGAGCTCTTTTGAAACACCTCCTACCTCTGTTAAGTGGAAGAAAACCAGCTCTTGGTTTTAGAAAAGAAGTAGGTGGGTGCCAGAAAACACATCAACAGGGGCCATAGTGCCATGGGGCACCATGTTGTGGGGGTGGTCATTGGGCTACAGAATGCATCATGCTTGTTCCATGTGGCTAGCTGTGTTAGTAGCAGAATAAAACAGGCATTTCTGAACAAAATTGACTCCTATTTTAGACTGCCTGTGTTAGTAGCAGAATACAACAGGCATTTCTGAACAAAATTGACTCCTATTTAGTTGTTATCAGTCTTGAGCTCACTATCACACAACTAATTAAAGATTATTTCCTCTTTCTCTTCTTTTGCAGAGATCGCCAGTGGAAGTTTATTGTCTGCAGGATGACTGATTACGACTGTCAGTTTCAAAATGTGTAGAGGCATTGAATATACACTACACTTGGGGAGGGGGATGAAACAAGAGAGGGGCGAAATGAAAACAGTAGGTGAGGCAATGTATTCATGCGCCAGCTTCTTGGCAAAGCTGTAAGTACCACACTGCATTCAAATTTATTTTGCGTTCTAGAGGCACATCCATATGGTCCTTATTTAGGGATCAGATTTCTGTATCAGTTTTCATAATTCCCAGAGAACATAAGCTTGCTGCACTTCTTTCCTGTCCATAAATCTGGTGTACACCGTCCATGAGGGCTGCCTTCCTACTTCCATTGCAGAGATATTCTTTCCTGAGTTTCCAGTAGGGATGTTCGAACACCTTCTGGTTTGTTCCATTCTGTGCCCTCTGGTTGTTAGCCAACCCTCAATGAGCTGTTTGGCTTCTCAAAGAGGGCCTGGCCCATTTCATGAAGTCACTCTTCCCATGTAGCATGGTACAGTGCAGTGCATTAACTGCAGTGTACATGTGTGCAGTGGCCCCAGGAGAAGATTGGAGCCCTATGCAGCCTCCTGTTCCTTCTCACAGATCCACTGCTCCTCCCTGGCTTGCCTATACCATCTTGCACCTCTTTCCCATCCCCACAGATCTGCTGCCACCACTACTCACCAGTTGGAAGCTGCTCGAGGTGGGCAAGTCTCAGCCAGGCAGGTCCAAGACTCAGCTGGTAGACAGTCATAGCAGTCGAGCATGGCCTGATTGCCTTACATCATTTGTGGCAGCCCTAGTTTTAGGGATACCTGACACACTCCTGCCTGTATGCTACAACACCAAACTTGGGAGTATGGAAAGCTGCCAGGTGGATGTGCCCTTAGACAACACTGTGGACAATTAATACCCTTGAATTTTTATTTGTGGCTCATTTACACTGTTTAGATGCTTCCTAATATGAACTTAAGTATTGTGGGGTGTTGTTTTTATTTTATTTTTTGCTTTTAGCTTATCTGTATATCTGCAGTTTAATTTTGCCTTACTTACTGCATCCCACTAATAAACTTACTGCATCCCACTTACTGCATACCTCTAACAAAAAGGACCCCAAAATCTCCCTGATCTGTGCTTTGCACCCAAACCTTACAATAGTCTCTAGCTGTGATTGCAAGGGAGCAGAGATTTCTCTATGGCACAACTTTGTGACCTTTCAGCCCATTTCTGAGTCTAAAGGACTAAAGTCCTTAAGAGGCCAGGAAGGGGCTGCATTGGCATTCGGCCCCCCTGCACCGGCACCCGTGCCACTTACGCCGCCCAGGGTGGCCCGGACATGGGGGGGCTGGACGCCATCCTCCCGGTGCTGCCATGGCAGCTCTGGCCAGGGATGTTGGCACAGCCTTGCACCGGTGTCCGGACGGTGCACTTCTGTGCATCATCCTCTCGGGGGCATTCCCGGGGCATTCCCATGCTGGGCCAGAGGAGGAGCTGCGTTTAGGTGGCCTCCTAAGCTGTTTCGGCCCAGGAACGCCCAATTTCCCTTTCCTGGAGATACGCCACCTTTTGAGGTGGTGTATCCCTGTGCAACCCTATGGAGCAGTTGCATGGGTTTTCCAGGGAAGGAGAAGGTTTTGGCCTCAGTGTGGGTGAGGGGGAACCTCCTTTGGAGGTAGCACAGCTGTGCTGCCTCCAGTCACAGGCACAGCCCTCCCCCTCAGGAATGGGCTGTTAATGTTACACAGCAAAATGCTGAGTAGCATTGGCTCTGGAGATAGAATTGCTTATCACCCTGCAGTACACTTACTTCTCAAATTATTCCTGTGTCTAAAATCCAGATGAGACCCATGCAGTAACCTCTGATGGCCTAAATGCCTTCATTTTGAAGGAACATCAGATTGTTCCTTTGTAAATGTCAAGCATTTCTCTGCCATCTCTTGTAATCAGAGACCCATAATGACTGGGAATACCAGAGCTGTGGGAAATTTGTGGGAAATGACATTTGTAATTGTACACTTGAACACAGAGGGGTAGGTGAAGCCATTAGATAAGTCAGATGTGGGATAGAACTATAGCGAATAAGATGGAACGCTTGGTCACAAACCTAACATCAGTGATGCATTGTTCTGTTAAATCTAAAACGGGAGATACTCGAGAGTCCAAAGATAATAACAATACAGAGATACTCTGCAATTTACGCCAAATGACTGTGTTAGGACATCTTTAGTAAATTCTGTATGTACAAGTACACTATGAATTGTTATCATAAATAAATGAACAAATTAAATAATTTGGTGACATAGCAGTCTTTATATATGTATTCAGCTATGCTTGTGCACATACTAATTATCATCCAGGAAGTCATATCCCCAAGTATTTCATAGAAATAAGGAAGATTCTATTCTAATTCAATGATAACAAATGAGTATGATTGCTGGTAGATGTCACCCCTATAGCTTAGCTGCACTCCATCTTAATTAATATGAGGCAGAGCAAACAAGTCTCAAACAAGCCAATAAGTTCAGCAAAACAATAATAGAATCCTTCCCATCCACTTCTAAGTGTCCCAAAGTGGGCTTTGCAAGTTGATTGTAAATCACTGTGCTCAAAGTGCTGATATGTAAGTACTACTTATATCATATATGTAGACTTAGGCCTCACCACACATCTCATTTTTAAGTGTCCACATAGGATTTTTTGTGTCCCTGAAAATGTAAAATGCAGGTGTGACAAACTGGTGCCTGAAACCAGGCAGTGGCTTTTTGTTAAAAGTAAACCCTTAGGCCAAAGTTCTTATTTATTCATGGGGGCACAACTGTGCCCACTAGGCTTGTGCACACACACACAAAAAATCAGTAAATGTCAGGTTTATTGGGCCCAAATTTTTTCAGGAAACCCCAAAAAAGCCAAATTCCCATACCAGTAAATATGAGAATTCGGCTTATTTTCAGGAAACCTGAAAAAATTCAAGCATTCGTGCCTATGGGGATTTTTTGCGAAGCTCCTGGGGGGCATTTTTTGAGGTAGAGCCCCCAAATTTGCATCATAGCTGCAAGGGGCTCTCCTTGCCTGAACCCCCAAGTTTGGTGAAGATTGGGCCCAGGCGTCTGGTTTTATGGTCTGGAAGGGGTCACCCCATCATCCTCCATAAGAAGAAATAGCGAAGTGGCCGCAGTCAAATTCTCTATTGTGAACTTCTCTATGCTTCTCTATGGAGGAGCCCGGTAAACTTTCCCACCATTGAAAGCAATGCACAAGCCTAGTGCCCACTAGTTCTATGACTCTCTTGACTCACCCAATGTCCATTCGATGGGTACACTATCTAATGTGGAGTAGACTACAAATTGTGTGTTCTATACCTTCCAATGTTCTGGTGTGTAAATAACACAATTGGCATCTATGCATGTCAGGATCTGTACACAAAGACAGTGCAATTTGTGGAGGCTGAAGGGGCAGGTCAGATGGTACAATCATGATTCCCTTTATTGTTAGAGAAAAATGTCTGCATGGGATTTCAGTGGAAAATCCAGGTTTTTAATGTGTGAAATAGCCCTGCCCTGATGAGACTGCAGTATTAAATATACATTATATGGTTGTATTTTCCCCTGGTTGCTTCTAAGGATATGGTACATTTGGTTCTCAAGACCAATGCACTTGTAACCGGGGGACAGGATTCCAAAGAATGGAAAATCCAGTCAGGCTCCAATCTTTGCATCTCTTACTTTTGAAACCAAATAACCACTGGATCACTGGCACTACTGCCTACCCAATGACCAGGCAAGATGCCAGTACTACAGTTGTATCTACCAATTCACTGCCTGAATCTTTAAGATGCAAGAATTCATTTTAGTAGAACTTTGAGGCATCCAATTGACTCAGTGATCAGTAGATTCAGAACAGAGGAAAGGGAGAGCTTCTTTACCCTGTGCATAATTAACTAATGCTAGAGGATGTGTCCATTAATGGCTATTAAAGGGTTGCCAACTCCCAGGTGGTGGCTGGAGAACTTCCACTATTACAACTGATCTCCAGGCGATACAAATCAGTTCCCCTGGAGAAAATGGCCCCTTTGGCAATTGGACTCTATGGCATTGAAGTCCCTCCCCTCTCCAAACCCCACCCTCCTCAGACTCCACCCCAAAAATATCCAGGTATTTCCCAACCTGGAGCTGGGAACCCTAGCTATTAGCCATGATGGCTGAGTAGAACCTTCATGTTCAAAGGCAGGTATGCCTCTGAAGGGCTGTTGCTAGTACAACAAGGGTGGTGGCTTTGGCCTCTGTGTCCCTGCTGTGCACTCTCCAGGACATCTGATCTGCCTCTGTGGGAGACAGGATGCTGGCCAGGTCTGATCCAGCAAGACTCTTGTGTGACTATGTCATGGGGATGTGGGACCTTCGCTTTACAGAAACTGAGCACTTACTACTTAGCAGTGATGCACTGATCAAGCACATATTTATGGAAAGAACAGATTTTGCATGAATTGGCAAGTGATAGAATTACAGAAGCCTCTGTGAGGAGCAAATGAATCCCTCTAATACTGCCTAAGATCTGCAGTTTGTTCACAAAATGTTCCTTGTTTCGGAAGGGCCTCTGTGGATTTGTTCTAGCCTGCATCGACTTTATCTTACTCTAGTCCCCTGCCAGCTCCCGCTGCTTACCTCGCATTTGGCTCCTTTCTGTCTCTTTAAACAGTTGTGCCTTGTCTGTTGCAGAGCCGGTTTGTCTCGAGTCCTTGAAAAGGCACGGAAAAGATACACTCTCCTCTCTTTGGATCCTCTTAAGTTGCTTCATATTGTTTGAGCATATGCAGAGTCTGCTTGAGATATCATTCCTGCATTTCTGCTTATCACAGCTGTTGGCATCTCTACAGGCTGCTACAGGAGTGGAGAGGCAGGAAAATGTCATTCCTCGGGAGCGCGAGCTTTTACCCAGAGAAAAGCTAGTGTGGATCTAACCCCCTTTCCGGCCTAAGGTCACCCAGTGAGGTTGGTGGCTAGATGGGGATTTGAACCTTATACTCTCATTTCTGACACTCTAACCACTACACCACACTGTTTTACTGTGTGTTTGTGAGATATTTGTGAGTAATCATGTCTGAAATGGACAAGATTTATGAGCTCATTTACACTGCCATCCTGAGTAGACCATAGTCCATTGAAATCAGTGGGTTTAGAAGGATGTGACTCCGCTTAGGGAGGCAACTCTTGAGTGTGCAGTACAGAAACATTATCTTCCAACATGAGGGTGAATAAAATGATATGTGTAAAGAAGTCATAGCAAATGCTTTGTTGACCTGCAGTTTTTGGGTAATTGCTACATTCCAATCCTTATCAAACCTTCATTTAACCTCAAAATGCTAGGAATGCACATGGATGCTTTTTCTTTTTTAAGCCTCTGCAGTTTCCATTGCTCCAGGGACCAGGTTTCCTTGAGAAGAAGGCTCCTTGCTAGGACAAGCTCCAGTGGAAGAAACAAACAAGACATAGAATTGAGCAGCAAATTATCTGTGCATAGACAAGCGTGTCTCCTTCACATTATGTTCAATGCCAGAATAATCGTTTCACTGAGAACTATCCCCCCTCCCATCTCATCATCTTTTACTTCGCTCTGTTTGTATCCTGCCTGTCTCCCCAATGGGAACCAAAGTGGCTCACAAGGTTCTCCTCTCCTCCATTTTATCCTCACAAAGCAGCTGTGCTAGGGTTGCCAACCTCCAGGTGGCGGCTGGAGATCTCCTGCTATTACAACTGATCTCCAGCCGATATAGATCAGTTCACCTGGAGAAAATGGCCGTTTTGGTAATTGGACTCTATGGCATTGAAGTCCCTCCCTCCCCAATCCCCACCCTCCTCAGGCTCCACCCCCAAAATCTCCAGGTATTTCCCAACCGGGAGCTGGCAACCCTCAGCTGTGTGGATGCATGCAGGCAACCATGGGAGGAAGGAGAAAACTGAAAAGAGGAGCGTCTGTCTGTTGATGAGCCTGTAGTGATCAACCCAACAGTGTGTTGTGAACAAAGCCAATGTAAGATCTTGAGGATATAGAACATCTGCTCATTCTATCCTTTATCACCTGCCTTTCTCACTTAGACTCAAGGTGGATCACATGATATCAAACAATGTAATCAGACAGCATAAGGCATCTGATAAACAGTTCAATAGGACTAGGATTATGAAAATCAGGAAAAAACAATACAAAAGGAAAATCTTGTCATCCTAATGTTACATAGTTTAATCTGTACTGTTTCCTCTTTTTTACAACTGGCAGGTGAAGCAGAATTGAAACAAGGCACCTCACACACACATAGCTGTTCACTGATACTCCCATAGTCATGACTGAGCGCTGCCTAATGTATTCGATGTCTTTGATAGCGCTCAGTTGGCCAATTGCCCTCATGTTGTTTTTATTGATGGGTTTCCACTGCCAGAGCCAAGAAGAGATCCTGATATGCTGATGGGAAACCAAAGATATAAATAAATCCTCTTAAATTGTACAGAAAGTTACATTTCATCTCTAGATTGATGGCTTGCATCCTCGCTAAGTGATGGGCTCTCTCCTCATCAGATTACATCTTCAGGGTTGTCTTGAGGAAGGCTTCCTTTTGACGTGAGAATCAACTTCATCAAGAAGGAGGAGGGCATTAAGGATGCCAAGTGTGTGTACTGTTAGCTCAGCTAGTAATGGGTGTGGGGAGTCCTAAAGGGCTGAAAACAGGAGGAAGGAAGAGCTTTGCTCCACCATTTTGAAAGAGGAGCTTACCTCCACTACCTTCTTGGTTTCACTGCAGGTGGGGTACCCACCTGGCCACTCAACCTGCAGCCCCATTTGTTCTTTTGAACTGGAGATTTTCTGTTGATGCAGTTGAAAGAAGAAAGCCCTGGGAGCCCTACGAGCTGTGCTCATGTGGTGGAGGAGGAAAGTGCCATCAAGTCACAGCTGACCTATGGCAACCCCATAGTGTTTTCAAGGCAAGAGTCATTTGAAGGTGTTTTGCCTTTGCCTGTCTCCACGTGGGCCGAGAGAGTTCTGAGAGAACTGTGACTGACCCAAGGACACCCAGTAGGCTTCATTTGGAGGAGTGGGGAATTGAACCTGGTTCTCCAGATTAGAGTCCACCACTCTTAACTTCACCGCATTGGCTCCATCTTCAAACTCAAAAAATATGGGCACATGTGTTCCATAGCGGGTGGGGAACATGTATGGAAACAACTACAAAGGTAAGCTGGAAGAAGCTCAGAGGTACCAACCAGGAAATCCTAAAGAAATATTATCTGAAATTCTTGTCTCTCTTTCTTCCAGTGGGAATGGGAATAACTCATGAATGTCGTGTCTCTAGAGCAGGGGTGGGGAACCTTTTTTCTGCCAAGGGCCATTTGGATATTTATAACATCATTTGCGGGCCATACAAAATTATCAACTTAAAAATTAGCCTACCAAATTATCAACTTAAAAATTAGCCGACCCAGCAGGCAGCTGCCCCAGATGAACACACACACACCCCGGCATGGGCAAGCAGGCAAGCATCTAACCAGTGGCGCACTCGCCCACCTGGTGGCACAGGATGGTCTGTTGCACCTGCCGGACCTAGCCATCCAGCTACACACCGGAGTTACTCCTGATCCACATGGTCGGGGCCGGATTCTACAGTCAGCTCCTGCTACCTCCGCCTGCAGGGGTGAAATGAGGACACACTGGCTAAGAACTCACACCCGCCTTGCGCATTCTGGCCCTGCCCCCTTTAACCCCTCCATTGTCGCCACTTCTGCTCCCAGCCCTCTTGTAGTACAGAGGGAATACGTTTCACCACGGCCTGGGTGGGAAAGGGTTAACACAGTTTCTTGGGCGGTCCTAACAGCTCCATAGCTAACGACTCTTCTGCAAGGGGAAAAAAAGGTTCCTTTTCTCAGCAAAACAAACTCACATCCACCTTGAATAGAGGCTATTCCTGTTGGTGGGAGGGGATGGATCGCCAGTCTTAGATCCTTCTGAGCTAGAGATCTACCAGGACCCACAAAGGGCCAGACCAAATGATTTTATGGGCCTTAAACGGCCCACGGGCCTGACGTTCCCCACCCCTGCTCTAGAGAGACTGCAGCAACACTGGGGCTGAGTGGCACTTGAAAGGACACTCTGACATGAAGATTAATTCTTTCTAATGGCTGTATGATTCAAGAATGGATCAGGATCACTTTGTAGCCTGGGAGACTTGGAGATAAGAGCATACGATTGAGCCTAAGCTCCTATAAAACAAATAGCAACCGATCGTCCCCTTGATAGGAATACAAATAGGAATCGGGAGTCATTTCACTTGAAGAGAGTAAAATTAATTGGAAATTAATGGAATGTAATTTCATTCGGTATCGTCAACCCAATGTAAAATTAGAACTAATGAGGTCAGAATCAGACCCACAGAAACGGCCATTCATTAATCTACAGGCAAGAGGTTTAAAGCCTATTACGAGCTCACAGCACTGCAGTGCTGCTAATGTCGGCGCAATGCCAGTGCGGCTAGCTGGTATCCTGTTCTCTCCCAGCAGACAGACATCGGGAAGGGGGGGAGTCCCCAGCCCTAAGGATGTGTGAGCACAGCAACAGCCATGGAGTCCTTAGAACGCCAGCAGCAGCCACCAATCGCAGAGCACCTTGGTGCGACACCCCCCATGATAGCCATATATGGAAGAGACCAATCAGCATACAGGGACACTGCCATGTCTCCATGATGTCACTATGCCCTTTCCCACCCTCTGCAGGAGAAATACAATCACCACAGCAGCACCCTTTGCTGTACTGGGCATGCCCATGCAGCAGGGTTGTTTACGGTGGGGCAGGAAAGGAGGAATGGAGTTCTGGAAGGACATCAGATGAACAGGATCGTCAGCTTTCTTGTAGCAGCAAAGCTTCTGTGCCTTCTAAAGCTGCATTGCTAGACAGCATTATGGAGAATTTTCCTTACAGAAAGCTTTCCCAATCACTAGTACCACCTAGGTGCCCTTCAAGTTATCATGCCTCTCCTAGGTGTTACCTACACTTTGAGGGTCTCCTCTTTGTAGGACATAGGGTATAAACTGGGTCAATACGCTCCCCTCCCTGTAGGCAGTTGCATTGGAATTCAGTCTGAAGTTTCCATTTGTGCTGTTGCATGGGCCCAAGCTCTGACCCTGTAAGGCAAAAGGGAACACATGGGTTTGGCCAGCAGCAGCTGTGGCACACACCCAATCTTCTGTGGACTTCACAGAGCAGGAACTTCCTTCTTCCCTCACCTGGTGCAGTCTACCAAGTCTCCTCAAATTTTGCCTTGTGGGGGAGGGGAATCAACCAACCCTTAGGAACAGCAAGGGGGCAACAGGGGGGTCTGCAGTGGGAGGGGAAACTAGTGGAAATTGCCCACCCTCCTTCTTCTGCAAACCAAAATGCCATTCTGTTAGAAAAACTGCATGACTTCTTGCATGCCAGTGGTTGGACTGGAGGGGCTGGTGTTCACCCAGAAATGTGGTTGTTCTCCCAGCTGCACATGGGGTTTCATGATATCATACTGGCATCACAATGATGTCATGGCAGCATATCTACAAGGGCTCACCCTTTTCTGCACTGTGTTTACATACCCTCTAACCTCTGTGGAGAAAACTGCCAAAATATGTTGAGGACAGAAGGGTCATTAAACCAATAAACAGCAACTACATATTCCTTTGAAATGTGGTGTTGGAGGAAAGTGTTACGGATACCCTGGACCATCAAAACAAACAAACAAACAAACAAACAAATCAGTGGTTTATAGATCAAATCAAGCCTGAACTGACCCTAGAAGCTAAAATGACTAAACTGAGGCTGTTGTACTTTGGACACATTATGAGAAGACAAGAGTCACTGGAAAAGACAATCATGCTTGGAAAAGTTGAAGGCAGCAGGAAAAGAGGAAGAACCTACAAGAGATGAATTGACTCTATAAAGGAAGCCATGGCCCTCAGTTTGCAAGATCTGAGCAAGGCTGTTAAGGATAGGACACTTTGGAGGACATTGATTCATAGGGTCGCCATGAGTCGGAAGCGACTTGACAGCACTTAACACACACACATATTTCTAAAGATTCATTAGATGTACTTGCAGCAGTCACACTTTGAGGCATGGAACCCTTCCTTGCTTGTCGTATATGGCCTTTGAATCCCCTTAGCTGGAAGAATGGGGTGTTCTGTGTGTCCTGATGTAGAATACTTGTCAGGGTTCTGAGAAACCAGAAGTTACCAATATGCTTTTGGCTGTTAGTACAATATACTCCTTTTTTGTACGATGTTCCCATTCCGTAGAAAGTTCCCATCAGTGGAGTTCCTATTCATATGTTCCAAGTATGCATAACACAAGGCCAGAGAGGTCGAGGCCTTATCTTCTGAGATATGGATGCACAGTATGTTGGAATCCTGACCTCCATTGTGGCTGCATAGAAGGAGAACGAGGCAGGAGGGACAGTTCCCCCTTCCCATTGAGTTAATGGGAGTATTACATTTATGCCACTTCTATTGTTGGTGTCAGGGTAGAATCCAGGGCGGAGAGAGCTTAACACTTTGGTCTTTTATGCATGACTGTTTCCCTTGCCGTTTTGATTATATGTGCCCTTTCCGACCGTCAGAGGTTGCCTTGCTCTCCCCCTGTGTTTCCCTGCATTTTGCCCACATTTTCAGGGACCTGTTTTATCTCACCAACAGCATGCCTCTGACACTACCCATTTCTGGCACCTATGCTAGTCATATTGTGTCAGCACTCGGCTCACATAAGAATGGCATCACACTAGTATCATGCCAATGTTAAACAGGCTATCTCCAAGATACACTCGTGTAAGGACTTAAGCCTCTTCTACAGTGCCTTAGCTGTCTGATCTCCCAAGTCCCACTCAAAGGTTGTATACATTGGGTTGGACAACTTCACTGTTTCATTTCCAAGGTGAAATTGCACGGTGAAATTAATTTCCAAGGTGTAACTGCATTATTGTAGATCATACATAATTATGACTTGTTACATCAAGGTGATTGCAGACAGCTTCCAGATACAGCTTCAAAGAAGTCAGTAGAACGATCCTACATCACAATTGGCCATGGGGCTATGTTTGTTGTCACTTGTAAATTCAAGGGAATGTTGGAAAACTTCAAGAAATGCATGTGCGTGCTTTGAAATACCTTTTTAGATGCTATCAACTGTCCTTTCCCATCTTCAGTACTGCTGGCCTTTTCACCAGTCATTCTAGCTACATAAAGTGATACGTTTTCCCCCAGAAGATCTTAGGCACAATTAGTGGCATCAGGTACTGAGAAGAACTTATTAAAATATTTCCACCAGAGAGAGAGAGAGAGAGAGAGAGAGAGAGAGAGAGAGAGAGAGAGAGAGAGAGAGAGAGAGAGAGAGAGAGAGAGAGAGAGAGAGAGAGAGAGAGAAGCATATTTGCATTTCCCAACAATAAACTCTGGAGAGAACTGGTTTGGAAATTTGTAACATGAGATAACTCTGCCAGGGAGTCACAGCAGTGAGACTCCAAACTGGCTGAAAGGGAGTGAGTACCTGGCACACGGAGAACTTTGACAGAACATCAACAGGCTCCCGGGAGAAGTCATTAGATTTCAAGGGACCTGCCCTCCACACTCAGTTGGCTCTGAATAAACAGATCTATTTATGTTTTCCAATATTTATCACATCAGTGGGAGGTTCCAGCTGATCTCTTTCAAACAGTCCCAGCCTCTTTCTGTTGTGTAGATTTCTTTGGTGGAATTTGAATCGAGACTTGCAGATGATCGCGAAAGTAGAGACACAAATTCTTTCCCAAAAATATAGTCTCCCCACCCATTCTATGTAGAGCACCCTTTCTCTTCAACAGGATGATGCCAGTTTAAGCCAATAAGGCTGTAATCGCAAATATATTTGGAAGGAACGCTACAATCCTGTGCATTTTTAAGGGAATGAGTCCCACTGAACTCAGAAGGACTTGCATTGGAATAAACTCATGTATGAGTGGCTTGTCAATCATTTGGATCATCATTTATTGTCCTTTAAATATTTTTGTTTCACCTCACACGCATACCCTGCCCCCAAAACGGGACCAAGGTGATTCATGATCATGACTGGAACATTTATTTTTAAATATTTATTATTAAATATTTTTGTTTCATCTCATACCCACACCCTGCCCCCAAAAGGAGACCAAGGTGATTCATGATCATGACTGGAACATTTACTGCTGACCTTCCGATTCAGAGCAGAAAGTTGTAAGGTGTGCCCATATTGATCACATACATTTCCCTATCAACCACAGCCCTCCCTGGGTGCGAAAATTGTGTTTGAAGCCACATATATATTCTGCAGGGTTGAGATTATATGGCAGGCGGTACTGTTGCCCATAATCAATATACGTGTAAACTACATTTCATTAGTGATTTGCACAAATACTGTTCTATCAGTGCACTTGCAAGCAGAAGGATGCTTTGGAGTCCATTTATATTGGGCAAGTCCCCTCTTAGGGAAGGAGCCAAGACTTATTGGTAGAGGTTTTTATGCAGAAGGTCCCAGGTTCAAGTCCTAACAGCGCCATTAAAAGGATCAAGGACCAGGTGATGTGAAAGATCTCGCTGTGAGACCCTGGAGAGCTACTGCCATTAATAATATGCAATACTGACTTTGTTAGACCATGGGTCTAATTTGGTATTAAGCAGCTTTTTGTGTTCAGCAATGTGTTTTATTTATATGTTTATTATTTATTTACTACATATATATACCCTGACTCTCCCCCCAATGGGGGCCCAGAGCATCTTACACCATTCTCCTCTCTTTCCACTTTATCCGCACAACAACCCTGCAAGATAGATAAAGCTGAGAGTGTATGATTGGCCCAAGGTCACCCAGTGGGGATTCGAACCTGGATCTCTCAGGTCTTAGTCCAACACTCTAAGCACTACACCACAATGGAACACAAAGTCAGGTTTCCTGAAGTTTTTAATGTACAAACAGTTATGTGAGGTAATCGAGCAACAATGCAGAGGATAGGACTAGATGGTGAGGCAAAGTGAGAACAAGCTCTTAGGGTCAATTCACACATGAATTGTGAGGAATCCCTTTTGCAGGGGGTCTACTGCAACACAGGAAAATCCCTTCTTTTCCCAGTTCTAAATTGTTTTAAAATTGCTTCTTGGACTTATACTTAAAGTAAAAAAGCAGAGAACCTGCAGGATTGAGGTAAAAAAAAATACCATTAAAGTCAAGATCTAAAGATCTTAATTGGGCAAATGTAATCAATGGGCTTTGGAATCAGTCTCTAAGTGATGCTGGCAGGTAGAGCTCAAGTGAAATTGGAAGAATTGCATGAACTGAGATGGAAGAAAGGCACATTAAAATGGAAGTTAGTTTGCTCAGTTAATGCCAAGAATAGATAGGAAGATAAGAGTAGCATGAGACTACAGTTCTTGCAGCAGTGTTTGAGACGACATGCTGTGAAATCCTATAGAATGACCAGCCTGTGCAGTTCCTTGTGTACCGAAACAAGCAGATATAATGAATGGGAGTGATTTTGAAATCAATAAACAATTCCAGAGATCCAAGAGAGCATGCCAAGTGACTTTACAAATTTAAATGTTAACCCTCCCGGATATTAAATACCTGTCCTGAAAGCAGAGCAATGTGCCAGGTGAAATGAAACTGGCTGGTAATGCTGATTTATCTTTTTGAGTCTCTGATCAGAGAAAATGGGTCGAGACACAAACAAAAGGACAAGGAAGCAACAGACATGCCGGAGACAAGGATCATCCATATGAATAAGGCAAGGCAACACATAAGCAGGTAGGTGGCCATGCCATATTTAAACACTGCATTAGGCATTTCTGGATTTGAATCAAAAGCTGAATTCTGATATTCTTCCCCAGCAAATCTTGATAGTTAATCATAACACTTAGCATTTATGTAGTGAGGATAATAAAAGGATAATACATTCCTAAAAAAGTATCTTCAGAGTGATTGGTGGCTGTGTACTGATAATTAATTTTCCTGTATAGGAATTTTCCACAGTCTTACTTCAGTACACTTTATAATTATAGTAAGCCATTTATGACCGTCAGAGGTCGCCTTGCTCTTCCCCTGCATTTCCCTGCGTTTTGCCCACGTTTTTCAGAGATCTGTTTTATCTCAAATTTGAAAATGCGGACAAAACGCGGGGAAAGGCAGGGGGAGAGCGAGGCGACCTCTGATGGTTGGAAACGGCATGCAAAATCCACAAAAGACCCGAAGTCATTGGAGGGGTGACAGCAAGTAAAACAGACATGCATAAAAGACCAGAGAGACCCAGCAGATATATAAGTGAGAGGGGTGTTTACCAGTCAGCCCAGCCAGCTTTGGCAATTGGACTCTATGGCATTGAAGTCCCTCCCCTCCCCAAACCCCACCCTCCTCAGGCTCCACCCCAAAAACCTCCCACCAGTAGTGAAGAGGGACCTGGCAACACTAAAAGGAAGCGAAAGTAGTGTGGTGGCAGAAAGAAGAGAGGCGGTGGGGTAGAGAAAGTAGCAATGGGAGGGAGACAGTGGCAGGAAGGATAGAGTGGAAAAAGTGGGGCAGGGGGAAGTAACACTGGGAGGGGCCAGGGGGCTTAACAAAAGGAAAGAAACTGGAAGCCAGCAGGGGTGACAAGATTTCCCCTCCCCAATGAGTACTTCATTCCACAATGGCCTCTGCAGTTCCCAAGGCTATTTGTTTTTCCCACCCCCAGTTTCCCTTCTCTTTCTGGGTAGCTGTATTGTTTTGGGATTTTGTTTTGTTTTTGTCAAGTATCCCTCTCATACAGATCTCTGAAACCTGTTCTTAACCTGCTTGTTTTATTTATGATCCCTAATGGCTGAGAATCGCTTAGAAATGCGTGCTGACCCAACCCAAACCGAGCTGTACTTGTTTCAAGGAGGAGTTGAGCATCTATCCTTTAAGGAGGGATGCACTTTCCCCATTTATTATTAAACAGGAGGCTGCTGCTGCTGAAAAGAAATGGCATGGCTGCTGAGTCACTCTTCTGGTAGTGAAAGTCTGCCAAGGCTCTTGGGAGTTCTGCTGAGTCATAGATCGTGCTTGGCCAATGCTCATATGAGCAATGGGAGCAGCCACTGTACAGAAAACCAAAAACCTGCATGAGTTCATCTTTCCAAGGCTGGTGTTGCGGAACAGCTTTCTTCCTGACGTGACTGAAATAGCTTCGTCTGCACCAGAACTGTGCTCAGTTCTAGACATACTGTGCCATTTGTCCCCTGGTCAGGCATGTGAATGGCTGTGGGCAGCTTCTAACTGATATGATTCCTCTCACTTAAGAGAAGTCCCAGCCTGGGGGAGCAAGTGCAGGGATGTGTTCTTTGTTCCTGCTGATGGGGGTGGGTGAAAGGAAGGTGTTAAAATACCTATAATGGTCTGGTCAATACATACAACGGTCAAGTCGGTCTGGAGCATGAAATGTTTTGCTACACACCTGGAAAATTGGGGTCTATCTTCAAATTAATGAGCCGTGAGAAGCGCAAACCTAAATCCCTCCTGGAACTGCTTTGGTTGGAACCTGAAGTCATATAACAGGGAGATATGCTGGCAAGTAGGTGATGTGAAAGACCTCTCTGCCTGCGACCCTGGAGAGCCGCTGCCAGTCTGAGTAGACAATACTGACTCTGATGGACCAAGGGTCTGATTCAGTATAAGGCAGCTTCGTGTGTTCATGTGTGTTCATAACGCAGTGCTGATGCTGCACCAGTTCTGTGCAATATAAACTTTTCACCAACCAAGGGGCCAATAGTAGGCAGCACCAGGGTTTGTTGGGGAGGAATGGAATTATTTGGCACTGCAAGCCATCTCAGCCCAGTGCCACCCTGGACAGTGGTATGTCCATACACTGTTGAAAGTGGTGGCTTAAGCATAAACGTTCCCACCGAACTCAACAGGAATGAAAACCAACTCTCCCCTCCCCTGCTTGCCTCTCATCAGACTTATGCATCCGTGGTGCATACTGGGATACCAATAAAGCCTGCAACCAATCACAGCCCTCCTAAATAGGGTTGCCGGCTCTGGATTGGGAAATACCTGGAGATTTTTGGGGATGGAGCCTGAGGAGGTGGGATTTGGAGAGGAGAGGGACTTAAATGCCATAGAGCCCAATTACCAAAGCGGCCATTTTCTCCTGGTGAACTGATCTCTATCAGTTGGAGAACAGTTGTAATAGCAGGGGATCTCCAGACACCACCTGGAGGTTGGCAACCCAACCCCTAAACCTACAAACTCTTGCAAAAACACCCATATGACAGGTGATAGGACACATGGCTTTTGTCTACACCTGTCTGTTGGATCTCATGCATACTTAGAACATATAAGATGGACTTGGTAGATGGGAACTCTAGGGGAAGGGCAATTTGCATTGAAAGGGTTATTTTGCACAAATGGGAGAACAAACATATTAGTAACACCGTTGTATGTGGAACACATACAGGTGTTCCACTTCAGGTCCCAAACACTGACCTGGGTCTTCCATTCCTCCAACTCAGGATGCAAGGATGCTGCAGACAGCACAATAAACATGGAGAGGGTGGGGTTCGGTGCAGAGCAGCTCAATGCATGCAACCATCCTGTTAGCATCAGTATGTTTTGGGGACTAAATCCGTGAAAGTTGCCCTGCATGACAGATTGTATTTAGAACATCGATGTGCAGCAATGTGCCCCCGCTCTTCCCTTTTGAAAAATCCAAGTAAATCTGACCAATTGCAGTCTGCTTGCAAGGTTTTTAAATATATGATTGTTTGAAGATACACTCATCTGTCAACATTAGTCCATTGAAATAGCACTAGAAACATTCTAATTAAACTATCAATATTAATAAGCAATAAAAAAATTCCAATTCATAATAGATCATAAAACCCTTAGCTTTTATATAGTGTATCAGTGTTGACAGCCCTGTAACAGAGGACAATATTATTATCCTAAAATTGTAGAAGTGTGGGTTGAGGCAAGGAGAAAGTGTCTTCTCTTAGGCTGTGCAGTGAGTTTGGGGCAAAGATCATTTTTGAACTGGTAACCTCCCAGATCACTTTCATACTCACTACTCCCATAACATGGCAACTTTTCAGTTCCTGCTCGTTCCTTCTAACTACTGTACATGTCACACTGTTTCAGGGTCTACCTGGGTTCTACTAAATCAGATGTGAACTGGGAGTTCCATGATGAAACCTACTTCTCAGGTGTGTGGAGCCCTAATTGGGATTGGGATTATGGTGTGCAGGGAAAGTAGATTTAAGATTTCCCCTCATATTGTTTTCTGACATGGAACAGCCCCGGATAGCTGCTATTTTCCCCACTCGGGGAAACACAAGGAAACCCTGACTGTGGCTTTGTGGTAGAGCACCTGCTTGGCATGCAGAAGGTCCCAGGTTCAATCCCCGGCATCTCCAGTTAAAGGGACTAAGCAAGTAGGTGATGTGAAAGACCTCAGCCTGAGACCCTGGAGAGCCACTGCTGGTCTGAGTAGACAATACTGATTTTGATGGACCAAGGGTCTGGTTCAGTATAAGGCAGCTTCATGTGTTCATTTGTACAGTGAGGGAAAAAAGTATTTGATCCCCTGCTAAATTTGCCCGTTTGCCCTCTGACGAAGAAATGACCGGTCCATAATTTTAATGGTAGGTTTGTTGTAGCTGTGAGAGACAGAATAACAACAGGAAAACCCCCAGAAACCCAGAAGACAAAAGTCAGAGAATGATGTGCATTATAATGAGGGAAATAAGTATTTGATCCCCTATCAACCAGCCAGATCCTAAACCTAACCCTAACCCTAATCCTCAACCTCCTTGTAGCTGTGAGAGACAGAATAACCCCCAGAAACCCTGAAGACAAAAGTCAGAGATTGATGTACATTATAATGAGTGAAATAAGTATTTGATCCCCCATCAACCAGCCAGATCCTAACCCTAACCCTCAACCTCCCTCAGTCTGGGGCTCCATGCAAGATCTCATCTCGTGGAATTGCAATGATCATGAGAACGGTGATGAAGCAGCCCAGAACTACATGGGGGGAACTTGTCAGTGATCTCAGGGCAGCTGGGACCATAATCACCATGAAAACAGTTGGTAACACACTACGCTGTGAAGGACTGAGATCTTGCAGAGCCCGCAAGGTCCCCTTGCTCAAGACAGCACATGTACAGGCCCGTGCAGTTTGCCAATGCACATCTGAATCACCCTCCCCTTCCCAAACCCCACCTTCCTCAGGCTCTGCCCCCAAAATCCCCAGGTATTTCCCAACCTGGAGCTGGCAACCCTACAAACAGCATAGCAGATGCCCAAGGCCTGAAACAGCCAGTCAGGAAAACTACATGGGGGATGGGGGTGCATAGGCTCCTCTCTCTGCTCTGTGGTCCCAATCTGAACTGGGGGGGGAGGGGGCAAGTGCCCAAATTAAGCTTCAAAAACTGCTGGGAATTCTATCTTTGGAAAAATGATTTGACAGAACAAGGGGAGTCCCAAAAACAGTGTAAAGAAGAAGAGCGGGATTTTACACCCTACTTTTCTCTACCAGAAGGAAACTCAAAGCAGCTTACAATCATTTTCCCTCCTTCCCCCGACAACAGATACCTTGGGAGGTAGGTGGGGCTGAGAGAGTTCTGAGAGAACTGTGATTGGCCCAAGGTCCCCCAGCAGGCTTCATGTGGAGGAGTGGGGAATCGAATCAGGTTCTCCAGATTAGAATCTGCCGCTCTTAACCACTACACCACACTGGTTCTCAGAGTAACATGTAGTTTGGCCCCAAATGTAAAAGTTTTAATCAGAGCAATCTGCACTTTTTAAACCAGTACTAAATTAAATGGCCTCCTACTATTTTTTGCAGCTGTAGTAGCAAGCTGTTCTAAGAGCTCCTTATACACAGTCTTGCGTATTGAAATCCCTGAGAGCTTCAGCTAATGTCTTTTCTGGTTAGTTCATATTATTGGAAGGGGACACCATCACTGTGGACATCAAAGGCTGTTTCTGTGCCAATGCACCCTAGCCAGTAGTCATATTTCCACTGCCTCTAACCACTTGCATCAGATAAAAGCAAACAGGAGATGGCTCCAAAAGAAATTAACCTCCCTCTGTGCCTGTGTGATGCATCCAGCTCAGCCTACATTATAAATGGGGAAATTGTGGCACTTATCAGTAAATTGCGTTGGCTCAGTGCTATGTACTGAGCTCAATATGTATAGCCCTGTCTTGCTTTTGGACCATACTCAGCTCTTGCTATTTGAAAGTATCTTCAGCATTGCATAGAATGAGGCATACAGAATCACCGATAAAGGAAGGAACAGAACATTTGTATTTGCATACAAGTGCATTAAATCCTCAGAAGTACAAAACATCTAGATATTTTAAAGAAAGACTGACCCTGATTTCCTCTCGCTACTTTGTGCAGTCCTGAGTTAGGCATTCTACCACTATGTCCTGCTGGTTTCAGTAGGACCTACTCCCAAGGAAGTGTGTATTGGATTGTAGACCATCATACTTTGGGTGCTGGCAGATATCAGGCTGCAACGAATATCTAGAGACTTCACATTGCACCCTGAGACCAAAGCAGGATGGTTCTTATGGAGGGTGAGAATGGGGAAGTTATGTATGAAGCAGCCTTATGTGGTCCAGTGGTTAAAATATTGGATTTGTATCTTGGAAGCGGGTTCTGAGTCCCACCATATGTGTGAATTGTGGCTTTGGGCTACCCAATCACTTTCCCTGCCTCAAAAGACTGAATAATATTTCATTTGTAGGAGTACGTAGTAATAGGAATAGGCTTAGTAATTCCAAGCACAAGTGAAAGGCATTTGGGAATTTGAATCTTATATAAATCTATCTGTCTAACTTGTCATTAAAT
Source organism: Euleptes europaea (assembly GCF_029931775.1). Lineage (NCBI taxonomy): Eukaryota > Metazoa > Chordata > Lepidosauria > Squamata > Sphaerodactylidae > Euleptes > Euleptes europaea. The sequence continues at coordinate 32,681,310 of NC_079323.1, forward strand.
GCTAGAAACTCAAGGCTTTGCTTGATTGTTGGCTACTCTGAAATTTCTGCATCAGTTCTGGAAAACTCAGTATATTGGAACCAGCCCTAATTCTTGTTGAAATCAATAGGATTTATATAGACATTGGAGTAAAAGACTGCCCCTTTTGACCGAGATAAAATGAAGTTTGCAACTTAAGAGCATAAGAAAGGCCATGCTGCATCAGACCAAGGTTCCTCAAGTCCAGCAATCTGTGTGAACCAGGTGCCTCTAGGAAGCCCACAAACAAGACAACTGCAGCAGCATTGTCCTGCCTGTGTTCCACAGCACCTAATATAATAGGCATGCTCCTTTGATCCTGGAGAGAATAGGTATGCATCATGACTAGTATCCATTTTCACTAGTAGCCATGGATAGCCCTCTCCTCCATGAACATGTCCACTCCCCTCTTAATGCCTTCCAAGTTGGCAGCCATCACCACATCCTGGGGCAGGGAGTTCCACAAAGTAACTATGTGTTGTGTGAAGAAATACTTCCTTTTATCTGTTTTGAAACCCTCCAGCTTCAGCAGATGACCCACATTCTAGTATTATGAGGGAGGGAGAAAACTTGATATATAGCAGAGGCACCTGACAGATTAGAGGTTCCTATGTTCGACCAGTGGGAGGCCTGTCCTATAAGAAATGAACTCATTAGTTTTTAGTACTCAATATCTGAGAATCTCCAAGATGTTATGGTACAATAAGTTTTATTGGTATCAGTGTGGAAGTCAACAAGATAGTGGGAAATGAATGGCTGTGACTAATTACTTAAACAGCACTTCTAAACATAATTATGCAGCATTGAAAAACTAAATGCAGATGTAAAAGACTCCATGTCGTGAAGGAGATAGTGACAAAATGCACAGCTCCTGTCATTTCCATGGTTACCCAGGTGCACATGAAGTCCGAGCTCAGTCAAAAACAGAGAGGAATAGTTTTGTATTGCTGTCATCTCTTTAAATCGGTAGAAACCATAATGAAATCAGTGGCGTTTTCCAGCTAGATCATCACCTACAGAAAAGGCAGCTCCGCATTCCGATAAATAGCATAAAAATCCAAACGCCATTGCATTTTTAAAGTTATGAGCCTGCAGGCAGAGAAATATTCTAGGGAAATGTAGAATGTTGTAGGCACTTTTGTGAATAATAAATGACAGTGATCAGGATGGAATATTCAGATTGTTGCTGAATTAAAAATGTTCAACATTTGACAATGTTTGTAACCGGGAAAGCAAACGTCCACATCTGAATTCTGAATAAAAATTTGGAATGTGAAATTTTACCTAAAAATCAGAACATCAGTGTTTTGGATTTCTTGGTATTTTTTACACATTTTGATAGGTGTCGGCTGTGAAATTTCATATGCTGCTGAAGATCAAATAATAAATACAAGTTAGATTTATTTTCAAGAGTGACTGGTTGCCAGAATCTATCCCTCAGACAACTTTATGTGTCTCTGGTTACAGGATAGTTAGCTTCCCCAAGTTAAAAAAAAGACATGACCATAAGAGGCATACACCAAAGAAGCTTATAGCCTCCACAGAGTTAACATTTCTTCTTAAAAATGGTAGTGTCAGGTGCCAACCCTACAGAAGAAGAAGAAGAGTTGGTTTTTATATGTCCACTTTCTCTACCACTTAAGGAAGAATCAAACTGACTTACAGTCACCTTCCCTTCTCCTCCCCACAATAGACACCCTGTGAAGTAGGTGGGGCTGAGAGAGTGTGAGTAGCCCAAGGTCACCCAGCTGGCTTCATGTGTAGGAATGGGGAACCAAATCCAGTTGACCAGATTAGCCTCCGCCACTCATGTGGAGGAGTGGGGAATCAAACCCGGTTCTCCACATCAGAGTCTACCACTTCAAACCACCACTCTAAACCACTACACCACTCTGGCTCTCCTATGGTGATATGGTGACTAAGACACACCATATAGTGAGTCAGTTTATATCCCATCATCAGTCTTTGTCCAAAAGATGATATTGCATAGAGGACCCTGTAATTGGTCCAAGTCATCCAACAGTCAAACAGTCTTGGCTCAGGATATTTGAAGGAGGATCGTTTATCATAGGCACATTCCCACATACAGGGATCCAACACTGAGAATCTTTTAGGGTTCCTGTCTCAATGAAGGTTGGTAGCTGTTGCTGAATGGACATTTTTAATAGTGTACTTAAGCTATCGAAGCAACTACCTATCTTGATCTAAGGTCATGGCCCTGCTAAGTGGGCCTTAAAGACTGTTTTTTTAAAAAATTCAGGCTGTTGCAGGTTAATTGGTCTGGTATACAACATTTTTGGCTGTGGTTTTGGTTGCTTGCCCCTTCTTTCATTGTGCTTATGTCAATTGCACTTAATTTTATTTTGTGTCTCCGGCTGAGAACATTAAATGCCTGAAATATTCTCAACAAAAAAAGGAAACAAGGAGCCAGAGAGGGGTTGGAGATCCTCATTTGTGCCTCTAAACAGTTTTGGGGTCAGCCTCTCTTGCTGGTCTGAGCAGCTAAGCGATCTAGCTGCACATTGTTTGCAGCTGCTACTGTCTTCAATGGAGACAAGTGTGACATGTAAAAATGGAGTGGTGGAGAAGGACTTTTGACACGTATCACCTGCAGTGTCCCAACACCCAGTGTCCAAGATGATGCCTGCATGACCATGTTCCTCACACACACACACACACACACACACACTGTGCTACCTGTAGGAAGAAGAATGGCCTTTCCCCCAGTGATCTGATGCTGCAGTTTCAGTGCTGAGAAAACTCCCCTCAACAGAAATCAGTTTTGTGCAGAAGATGTGCGGATGCTACATAGCAAATGAGAAAGGAGATAGAAAGGGTTTTTTGTGTGTGTGCTATAGACAGAGTGTCTGGTGCCTCTCTCAGTGGCACTAATGGAATTAGTGGGTGTATCAGTTTCTCTTACAGAGGAGGGAGAGCAAGCGGAGGCAGACGTCAGACTGTCTTTGCTAGCGTTAGGTGACATGAGATGCGGCAGCTGTTCTGCTGGCCACTTTCTCACTTGCACACTTTTCGTCATCAGGCGCATGTTCTTCTGAACAACAGATGGCTAAATCAAATTCAAAGCAATTCAACATTTGGGTATCCCACTCATCTGGTTTCTTATCATTTTATACTGTAATGCAAGATTCGTTGTTGTTGTGTGAAAAGGAAGTGTGGAAATGAATATTCACAAGCATGTAGTTTCTGGTGGTCCCATTATGAACAGTTTTTCAACAAATGGATGTGGAAATAATAAGATAGAAACAAGAGAGGATAATATGTTCTGGATATGAGGAAGACTGTGCATCTGAATGACCTGCTAGCATATGCTATTCCATTTCATTTTGTTCCATTCCATTTTATTCTCTTCCTTCTATTTATGGTCTTATTGTAGAGGTTTGCGGATGCCATTGTGCTTATATTCTATGATGTATTGTTTTCATGTTGATACACTGTATGAATAGTGAGATATTGGATGTATTGTGCATTTTTTCTGTTTGTGCATTCTTCATTACAATCTCATTTTTGTTAATGTTGTTGGTGTCGGCTGGATTTATTTAATATTTTTCCACTTCCACTGTGTCTCCCGTCATACTTGTGCACTCCCTTTGTTAGTATATCAGAAGGATAATCTTTTTCCCCCTTTTTCTTGGGATTATGGAAGACCATTAATCATGTCAGACTAGACCTAGATCCAGAAATTTCACAGTCAAGGCACAAGCTTTCTTCTCAGGAAAAAAATAGCTTGTTCTTTTTTCCCTTTCTCATCAGTGCTGAACAAATGATGTTTTTCCTACTGTAATAATTTTGTTTGGGTGTATGCATAAACTTTTTTGCACATTTCATGCCTGTCTTAAATGTAGTCATCCTGGGTCCCAGAAGTAACACCAGTTGTTTTTGCACATGACATTTAAAATGGTTTCTATGTTCCATCTCTTGCTCTCAAAGACTCAAAGGGATGAGCGGACAGTGGTGCGGGCAGGGCACTGAGCTACCTCTGGCACCCTGGTTGTCTTGCTCCAGTGAGCAGATGGCAAGGAGGAGGGGGAGAAACGCAGAGAAGGCAGCAAACCGAGTGGCAGAAGCAAAGCACAGTGTCTCAGTGAGGCAACCAGACTGCAGAGCAGTTGGGGGATGACCAAGCAGACTCTAATCCCTCTGCACCCCCCAACTGGTTGATAGTCTAACCTACCATGAAGAAGAAGAAGAGTTGGCTTTTATATGTTCAGACTCCTCTGGAATCACTAGACATTGCCATGCAGGGCAGTAAGTGAAAAGATATTTCTCTAGTTTAAAATGAGAAGGGGATGTGTGCAAAATGATATATGTAAGTAGATTAAAAAATGTCTACCTATTCCTGTCCTTCACATGAACACATACACACATGAACACATGAAGCTGCCTTATACTGAATCAGACCTTTGGTCCATCAAAGTCAGTATTGTCTACTCAGACCGGCAGCAGCTCTCCAGGGTCTCAGGCAGAGGTCTTTCACATCACCTACTTGCCTAGTCCTTTTAACTGGAGATGCCGGGGACTGAACCTGGGACCTTCTGTGTGCCAAGCAGATGCTCTACCACTGAGCTACAGCCCCTTCCCCTTTCCTCCTCGTTGTTTCCAGCATTCTGCTTTTTCTCCAGTTTGCTTAGAAGCGATTCAAACAGCCGTTACTATGCTCAATGGGAATACATTGGTTGAGCCATTAGGCAGCAAGAACAGAGATTTCACAGATTTTGCAAGCTATCTCCCATAGAAATTTCCCGAAAAATGCAAGTGTTATCCCCATCCAAGAGAACTACAGTATTCATCTCAGGATTGCTTACTTGCTAACTCTTCATGAGTTGATCACCACCCAAAATTCCCATTGGCCTCTGTAGACAGTCACCTGTTTTATAGCACAGCCATGGAGACTCCTTTGTCAGCTAATATAGTGTTTGTTGATGTTGGTTGAGATGCATTATTTAACAAAGAACACTCAAGAAACACTGGCAGAGCACCAGTGTAGCACCAGTTACTACAAATATATTTCTTCTTTGCCTTTTTAAAAATGCAAAACTGTAAATTGTAAGCCACACCAGGGCCTAGGGAATCTAAATCTAAATAAATAAACAGCAAAGTGTTGTATAAGGCTCAAGCTGGGCTGATGGACTAGTACTACTATACCTCCTGCCATGTAACTTTTGCTATGAAGATACTAATGGAAAACCTATGAAGCTGCCTTTTACCAAATAAGGCCAGGTGGTGGCTGGAGATCTCCTGCTATTACAACTGATCTCTAGCCGATAAAGATCAGTTCACCTGGAGAAAATGGCCGCTTTGGCAGTTGGACTCTACGGCATTGAAGTACTTCCCCTTTCTAAACCCTACCCTCCTCAGGCTCTGCACCCGAAATCTCCAGGTATTTCCCAACTCGGAGCTGGCAGCCCTACCAGTGGTCCATCCAGCTCAGTATTGTCTACACTGACCAGCAGTAAAATTCAAAGACTTCAGGCAGGAGCCCTGTTCACAAGTTACAGTGAATGCTTGTACAGTCCACGTTTTGGACAATTCTCATGTTACATTCCATGCATATACACCCAAACATGTGATAAAAACCTCACATTTATCCAGGTAGTAGTCCCTGGTTTCAGTTGCAAAGTGAACACGTGTTGACTCTTTCCTAAAACCGGATTTATTTATTTTGCTGTCAACTCACAGCCAACTCATAGCAATCCTGTACAGTTTTCAAAGCAAGAGACGTTCAGATGTCTGGTTTGCCATTGGGTGCCTCTGTGTAGTGATCATGGTAGTCCTTGGTGGTCTCCCATCCAAATACTGATATACACACATATGTGCAGGATGTATATGAGTTCCCTGTAACATGTGGACAGGGCTAGAGAAAGGTCTTTCTCAACACCTGCTGCCCGGGATTCTTTAACTGGGAATAGGAAATGCATCTGGGACCATCTGCACATAGAGCACATTATATACCATCACTCCCTCCAGAGCTGTGTGCTAGGGTCTGTGGGCAAACATGCACACGAGTGTACAAGGCGCTGCACATCACTTCCAGTTTACAACTGGAAGTGCCGCCTCTCGAGGAGCCTTATCCACTCAAACTCTGTTTGAGTGATAAAGGGCAACTTAGGGTTGCCAACCTCCAGGTAATAGCAGAAGATCTCCTGCTATTACAACTGATCTCCAGCCAATAGAGATCAGGTCACCTGGAGAAAATGGCCGCTTTGGCAATTGGACTCTATGGCATTTAAGTCCCTGACCTTCCAAACCCCACCCTCCTCAGGTTCCGCACCAAAAATCTCCTGCCGATAGCGAAGAGGGACCTGGCAACCCTAGGGCCACTTGCGATGCGGCACCTGGGTGTAAACACATTGCAAGGGGCCTTTTACCACTCACACTGTGCCATTTGTGCTGGCACCCCGGCCACTTGCGCCCCCAAGACTGGCACAGACGCCAACGTTGGGGCACTCACACCGGCCTTTATGGACTGCCGCAGCAGTGTGGCCCTGGGACGCTGGCTCGGCCTCCCAATGGCATCCCAATGGCGCAAGTGCTTGAGCTGTCAGTAGGCAGCTTCCTAACCCCTTCCAGCCTGGAAACGCCACCCTCTGCCTCAGCAGAGCTGTGCCAGGTTTTTGCTGGTGCAGCATCGCTTTTGTCCATGGCGCTTCCCCCACCCCCCAATTTTTATTTTTGAGAGTTTAAATGGCCCTTGTTCCTGCTCACGGCAGCCTGCAAACCTCTTTGTTCACAACATGAACTTCTCACCCCTATTAACACGGCCTCTCCTTCCGTTCAACCTTTTTCTACTCAACTTCATTCCACCCCCACATTCTTCAGCACCACCCTCAGAAAGCTGACAGAATCCAGGTTCTTCAGCCTGACCTATATAAAAGGCTTTGGCTCCTTTGGTTATTATGAGAAATAACAGCTGCAAAATGCAAAACATGGGAGGGGATGTGTCTGTTGTCGTTGATCCAGAAGGACTTGTAAGAGTTCCTGTCCCGCAGGCCCTGGACTTCATCTGAAGTCCAGAACGAAAAGGGCACAGCAGAGGGATGGGGTTTCTTTCCAAATATCTAGCAGACTACAATTAGAGCTAAACAACACTATCTGACGGATGAGCTCATCTAATCCTTATTGTGTTGCGACTAAACAAAGTTAAATTATATGGCACTGAAAGTGGGGTTTCTAGGCCAACTATGTACTGAACATTAGGAATGGGTGGCTTTCCCCCTTCCTCCAGCAGTCCCTTCCCATCTTTTCCTGCTGCCCTTCAGATACAGATACAGCCCACAATCTTTTAGAGTCCTTTTTCCCTGACACCCCCCCCCCCATGCAGCTGGATGCTGCTGTATATGAGTGCCAAACCACCTGTGGGCCAACTGTATGTCTATTTCCCACACAACAATGTGCCCCACACAGTGTGCCCCACACAAACTGCACATTTTCCCAGCTGCCACCTTCCTCCCTCACCTTACTCAATGCCTAGGGCTGCCAACCTCCAGGTACTTGCTGGAGATCTCCTGCTATTACAACTGAGATTCAGCCCATAGAGATCAGTTCCCCTGGAGAAAATGGCTACTTTGGCAATTGGACTCTAAGGCATCGAAGTCCCTCCCCTCCCCAAACCCCGCCCTCCTCAGGCCCCACCCCAAAACATCCCACCAGTGGCGAAGAGGGACCTGGCAACCCTACCAATGCCTGTGCCAATTACAAAAATCTGTTCTTTTAAGCCTTCCTTCCTTCCTTCCTTCCTTTTTTGGTTTATTAGGGGCTGATTGTCAAAACTATCTGTGGTGCCCTTTTTTGTGTTTTATTTTGTTTGAACACAAACAGCTGCATAGAATCCATGGGCTCAGTCTGTCAACCTTCCCACCTTCTCCCAGGACAACTCCTCCTCCAGTGTTTCTCTATTGGTCATGATAACCTCTGCCCATTCAGAGTGTTCATTTCCCCTTCCTTTGCCCCTTTAAGGGGGAAAAGCGGTGCATGGGATTCTTTGAGGAAACAGGTTGCCTGCCAAGTGCCTGGTTCACTCATTACAGAGTAAGTAGCAGTCAACTATGAGCTGTGGCTTTTTCTCGGTTCCCACATATGGATCAAGACCATGGTGTCTATGGAGAAAAAGAGACTTCTCATTTAAAGGATTCATCCGTCTGCATAGGTACAATGAAGAGATGTCACCTGGCAAATGTGTTCGTGTCAGAGTTCTCAGCATGCCTAGAAGACACTGTGTTTAGCAAGAAAGTAGACCCATCTCCATACAGGATGTGAAGTATGTAACGCGATCAGGTGAGGGTGTAGCTTTTTGAGTCGATTTGGGCAGAGGAAATATCCATCTTCTCCATCAGCCCAGTTGCTGGGTCCAATATTTTCAGCCACATTTACCCGGAACTTTGATTCTTCGGTTATTAACACCCTTATTGAATATTCAAATCAGCATTGCAGTATGAATGATATCTAAAATCTCCCACATGAACTGGGACAAAACTGGTTTCAAATAAGTCAGATTGCTTTTTAAACCTATATTAGGCTGAACTACACTGGAATAATTTCATTCAGAGCTGAGCACAAACCAGGAAAGGTAGCGGCATGGCTCCTGATTTCTGACTCTCCCCATCCCTTGCTGTGGATTATAATCTGAAAATAACATTTAAAAAATTCAGTAGAACAAAACATCTCTTAATAAAAACACATTCCAGGTTGAAACAAGGTCAGACAAAAAGATTACACGGTGCTTTCAAAAGATGTTCAGACTAACCTGCAGTTGACTTTTGAGTGGAAGGGAGTTCCACAATCATTAAATAGACTTTGAGAAAAGCTTCTCCAACTGTACAAACTTGGTATGTGTTTGGAATATTTATTTGTATGTATTTAGATATATACCCTGACCTGGATGCCCTTCTACACAACGCTGGCTCTTTCCTTGTGATGCAATTTTTGGCTGATCTCAAATATCAAGCTGATGTATAGTGGCGAAGGCAGTCTTGCAATACAGAGCTCACAAGGACATGATAAATTCTTGTTTGGGTTATCACCTATCAGCAGAAGCCCCAAGAAAATTTTTGTGATGAAAGCAGGTTAGTGTATACAGTGTTATGAAAGAAGACAGATTATTAGATTATATGGGAGCATCATAAATAAAGACACTACAAGACCCTGGAGCAAAATAATCTGGTTATCAGTTTGTTGCATAAATGAACAGATGTGCTCATCTAATTAAATAGCTGAACTCCTGGGTGTAAGCCTGTACACATTTTAGCTATAGATGTTGAGGAAATGGATTAAATGGAGTGGAGCTTGGTACAGCCCCAAATAGACTCAACTCCTAGCGACTGCTGTGGATTTGGGATATTTCACATGCAATAAAATGATACAGCCCACATAATCCAAATGTTTCATTTATTTCTGTTGTGGCATGATTAGTAGGAAAATTCACCAGCTACTTAATATGAATGCATAACATTTGTATAGCAGTTTGCTATGTGTCCAAAGTATTCCACATATATTAGTTCAGTAATCCTTACAGGCAATTGTAACTGACCTCAGTAATAACTAGATGGGAAGACTTTGGATGAGAGAGATAATGGCTTCCCTTGGCTTAAATTATAACTGACGCTGGAGTCTTAAGTACCCTTCTAAATTCATTGCAAATGTCTTCTGCAAATACGTTTTTTGTTTGAAAGTTCTAAACTGGCTCACGATATGTGCATGTGTGTGGGTGTGTGGACATGCTAGAGTGGCCAGTCATTGTCAACTGGTGGATGTCTGGGGCAGGGGGACGAGGAGGGGAGCTGTTGGCCAATGGTACTGCATCACTTCCAGGGGAAACTTCCCGAAATGCCTGCAATTCCTATCGCGAACTGATGTCACTTCCAGGTTTTCTGCACAAGTGATGTAATTAGGGTTGCCACTGGCAGGAGGTTTTTGGGGTGGAGCCTGAGGAGGGCGGGGTTTGGGAAGGGGAGGGACTTCAATGCCATAGAGTCCAATTGCCAAAGCGGCCATTTTCTCCAGAGGAACTAATCTCTATTGGCTGGAGATCATAGAATCATAGAGCTGGAAGGGACCACCAGGGCCATCTAGTCCAACCCCCTGCACAATGCAGGAAATTCCAAACTACTTCCCCCCCCACCCCCAGTGACCCCTACATGCCCAGAAGATAGCCAAGGTGCCCTCCCTCTCATCATCCCTCTCATCATCAGTTGCAATAGCAGATCTCCTGCTAGTACCTGGAGGTTGGCAACTTTAGATGTAATGCCATTAGCCAACGGCAATTTTTAAAACTCTCCCCCCCCCTCGCCAGCCACTAGAGCAATGGCAGGAAATGGGAGCCAGGGCAGCGGCAGGAACCTGGCAACCCTAACGTGTGAAAATGTGGCTGGGGTCACCAACCTCAAGGTGGGATGTGGAGATCTCCCAAAATTACAACGGACCTCCAGATTACAGTGATCTGTTTCCCTGGAGAAAATGGCAGCTTTGGAGGGCAGACTCTGTGGCATCACATCCCTAATGAGCTCGCTCCCCTCCCCAAACACCACCCTCCCCAAACTCCACCCTCAAATTTCTAGGAAGTTTCCACCTTTCAAAGCATCCATTTTCTCTTGGGGGGTGATCTCTGTAGCATGGAGATCAGATGTAATTCTTTGAGATCTCCTGGCTGTTCCTGGAGGCTGGCAGTCCTCACACTTGCTCATCATTGCTAGTAACTGAATGGCTCTAGTGAGCCATTATTCTTTGATGTCCTCTGGCTGGGTAGGTCACTTTTGTCCTTTGTTGCCAATGCAGATATTTAGGGGGAAAGGATTTAATGCTTGGCTTACATTTCCTCCAGAGAGTACTGGACTCAAAATGTTGATGACAGAAGGGTATAATTGAAAAATTATTCTGTGGGCTTTGAATTAACCAAGGGTGAAACTTGTTCAGAGGCTGCTCCGTTCTGCTCAGCCTGACTTTATCACCTCCCTTATTTCACCCAGCCAAGAAGCAGCTTGCGACAGAAAACGTTCCAGATTAGCCACTGAGCTAAACTATTAGTAGTATGTGTGTATGTGTTTATAAAAATAAGATATGTATTACTATTTATTCAGTTATGGTATAAACCTTCATTTAATCAAGGGGGGGGAGAGAGAGAGAGAGAGAGATGTTGCATTGGGGGAAAGGGCCACAGCTGCAGGCAGAAAAATTTGTGTTCTGCATTTTATTTATGGCTAAAGTGCAATAAATACAAAGACTTTTGCAAGATAGTGTTCAATATTCTTTCTTTAAAAACAAACCTTGACAATTTCTACTGCTGAAGCAAAGACATTGTTGCTATTTTTTATGCAACATTGCATCTCCTCTCAGTGGTGGCAATTTTCAGGATGCTGTTTTACAGGAAAAGTTTCAGCGTGAGTACTGAATACTGTTTCTATTTTTGTGATATAACTGTTTATTTTTAAAAAACATATATATGTTGAACAGCGGGAAGGAGTTAAGCATTCAGATAATGCCAGCCTGAAACTGTGTCCGTTTTCTCAGAAGCAAACAGCCTGCTCGTGGAGTTCTCCCCAAAACTCCTTCTTGGCATCGCAACCAGTTGCAAAACACAGACTTTCATCTTCTTCGCTGGTGATGGGTGTACAGTGTCTTCATTTTTGTTTTGCTTTTATTTCCAAAATTTCAGTGGATTCCATTGCATTAATTTTTCACATTAATGGCCAGTTCTGTTTCCCTAAGAAAAACATTTCTAGCTGTTAACATCTTTGCTTTTCATTAAGTTAGGATATATTTATCAGGAGTAGCACCCCTCACCGAAGGGATCACAACTGTCAATAGATAGGACATAGGGGGGCATTTATGCATGGCTGCTTCCTCAAGGTCAGCCCACCAACTACTTTGGGGCTTTACTTTGATTAGGCTTGCATTTTTACGACCGTCAGAGGTTGCCTCACTCACCCCACAAGTTTCCATGCATTTCCCCTGTGTTTTCTGGATGCTGGCTAAACACGAATCCAGAAAACACGAGCAAAATGTGTAGAAACACACGGGGGGAGCGAGGCGATCTCTGACAGTTAGAAAATGCACGCATAATCAAAGTAAAGTTCCGAAACAGACGGTGGGGTGACTGCGAGGAAACAGCCATGCATAAATGGCCAGGGTCTCCGTTTTATGGACAGTCAAAATTCTTGCTTGTAGAACAAGCCAAAGGAGGTATGTGGCACCTTCAGAAGGAAGGCAGTTTTACTGGGCAAGTATAAAGAAGCATTTGGCACCCCAAGAACTGCAAGCAAATATACATGGTGGGTGTATCTGGCACTCTAAAAAAGCCAGCAGAGTATGCGCTTGACGGAAAACAACAACTGAAATAATACAGCTTGTTGCTAATCAGTTTAAATATACTTTCAGAGGGTATCTGTATTGGTCTGCAGTAGAACAGCTAGATTTGAATCCAGTAGCACCCAAGTGTGTAAGTTTTTGACAGTCAAAGCTCCCTTTGAAATCTTATACCCCGAGAATCTTATTGGTCTCAGAGGTGCTACTGGACTCGAATCTTACAGATTAAATATGTGCATGCTATACTGAGTACCAGAGACAATCTATTGATGGGTGTGTACTCAGTATGATTAAAACTCAAGAACTCAGTATTTGTGTGCACTGCAATTTATTACAGTAACACATGGCCAGTGATACTACCATATTTACAGAGAACACAGATTTAGCACTACAGGCAGACTTACACTAGCATTAGGAAAGATTGGGGGAAACCTCCCAGATGAGCTAATAGCAACACGTTCACACACTTGCAAAAAAAAAAAAAAAAAAAAAGCAACTGAATCACACTTCCTCTCACACAAGTCTGTCACATAGCAGCTGTGTAATTTGCAAAGTACCAGAAGGAACCTGCAGTCTCAAACAATACAGAACGAGCTCAGGCAAAGCCAGGCTGACTGGGGGGAGGTCCAGAATCCAGAAATCTTTCCTCAAGCCACTACTGATTGGTGGAAGAAAGAACTATCAGGGGAAATCTCTTCTATTACAAGACTGGGTTTGATCTGGAATATTCCCCATCTACTTAATTGTCTACTTAATTGTCTCCTGCCTCTGAATTCAGTTTAAACTCTCTAAACCAGACAGGAAGGCACAAGAATAATGGCTTTTATTTAATATTTATTTAATATTCGCTAAAATTATTAATTTTCTAATTTGTTTTATATAATTATTGCAATTATGAAAAGCACTTTTTATTTCATTTTCACATTATTTAGAATCATAGAATCATAGAGTTGGAAGGGACCACCAGGGTCATCTAGTCCAACCCCCTGCACAATGCAGAAAATTCACAAGTGTAATGAGTGTCAGCCTTTATCACTGGCTACATCCACCTTCCAAATGGTTTCTCTCCAGCTTCCGTGCAGGTTTATGGTGTGGCTAAGTAGCTGCTAGAAGCAGCCGTCAAACACTTTTCATGCTTGTTTAAGCTCACATTTTCTTGGCACCATTAACAATGTATATATTGGAGGAAGTTAGGGAAAGAGTAATCATACTTGACAGCTGTGACAGCTGCAAAAATGCAGATGAAATTATTGCAATGTATTTAGAACCTTGAATTCTCAGTGGGATAATGTGGATCTCTAGAACTGCTCCTTCAGCAGCACAGCCAAAAGCACGCTTGCCACTGCTCTGTGGATCTTTGACCCAGCTGCAAGCTCCAGCATGGGAAGATTGTGCATAGTGGTTGTGCATTGGTTATTCATGCAGCCATCAGGGCTACAAATACAGAAGAAGAAAAGAAGAAGAAGAAGAGGAGTTGGTTTTTATATGCTGACTTTCTCTACCACTTAAGGGAGACTCAAACTGGCTTACAATCACCTTCCCTTCCTCTCCCCACAACAGACACCCTGTGAGGTAGGTGGGGCTGAGAGAGCTGTAAGAGAGCTGTAACTTGCCCAAGGTCACCCAGCTAGCTTCTTGTGTAGGAGTGGGGAAACAAATCCAGTTCACCAGATTAGCCTCCACTGCTCATGTGGAGGAGTGGGGAAATCAAACCTGGTTCTCCAGATCACAGTCCACCACTCCAATATACTTAACAAAACCTTCATGTGACATTTGGGACATGATAGCTTCCATCTGCAGAATGAATTTTTTTTTTTTCAAACGGGAAAATTGTCTTTTTTAAAAATAAAAACCTGTGGGGGTTGGTGCCCCACCAAGGTAGCATTCCAAAAACTACCCACTGGACCTGTCCATCTCTATAAATCCATGCATTGACCTGGCTAAGGGTGGGTTTTTGAGCAGCACTATCTCCTTTAACATGCTTAAGTGATCCTGAAAAACATCCTGTTCTACAGCTTATGAATGACTATAGAAGGATACTAAAAGGGGTAACTTGAGAAGCATATTGCTTGTGAAAGAATGGTGTGCATTTTAAATATTACTTCAGAATAAATGTTCTTATTCAGTTAATATGCTTGTGATACTGAAAAAATCACAGACAATTAGATGTTTACTTTTGATCTTGGATGCATGGTTATAGAACCTTCTCTGAACTGCTTATGAAGAAACCACCCATTTTCCATTCTGAAACTCTCCCTAGAAAAGAAGATTGGCTATGACCCTGAAGCTTAAGAAAATACCAAGCAGTGTATATATTACCATAATATAATGTTAGTTGGCAATCTTTCTGGTTTCATGACTTAAATCATTATTTTCATTGCTATTCTCACTGTGCCATCCTAAGCAGAGTTACACCCTTCTAGGACTGTTCACTTCAATAGAACAGTGTAATTCTGTGTAGATTTGCATTGTAAATTTCCACTTCTTTCTTTCCTTCTTTGCAATAAGATGGGTTGTGTGGTTTGTTTGTTTTTTTGGAGACAATTGTTTCTGTGGAACAAAAGAGTGATTTTCACTTTACCTCTACCATGACATTGACCCTGATACTGCACTGGAAGCATGATAATTACAGAAACATAATGAAGGAAAGAGAGAATTTCACTCTAGGGAGAATCATATCCTCTTGTTTTCCTAATTCTTTATGGCAGGAACACTAAAACTGTGCATTCTGTGAGCCAAGGACTATTTTCCCAACCTAGTCTGAGGTTGCATGAGAACAATATGATGTCACAAGTGCGAGATTGGCATATTATGCAAAACAGAAAGCATCTTGCCAATTGCACTTGAGCAAGTAAGTGTTTATCTTGAAAGGGAGGGCCGCATGCTGTATGCATGCTATATATCACCCCAGTGGGTATGCAACCTTTAGTAGAAAGACACAGATTCCAAGATGTTACTGATACAAATTAAGCTACTTATCCAAGGATGGAGAGGCCCACAAATCTGTGAGGGTCTGGTCTCTTCAACCATCCCAGATCCTTGGATAGGTAGCCGTTGGCATGCTTAGCAACACTTCTGATACCACTGGGTTGGAAACAGGGTTGCCAGCTCTGGGATGGGAAATACCTGGAGATTTTGGGGGCAGAGCCTGAGGAGGGACTTCAATGCCATAGAGTCCAATTGCCAAAGCGGCCATTTTCTCCAGGTAACCTGATCTCTATGGGCTGGAGATCAGTTGAAATAGCTGGAGATCTCCAGTTACAAACTGGAGGCTGGAAACCCTAGTTGGAAACAGTGACATGTACCATTAGAGATTATTGCGATTGTTAGTGCAAAATAAGCTGATACCAATCCTAGTGTAGAAATAACAAATGTCCGCTCTCCCTGTGGCAGATTCCAAGGGAGAGAGATTAATTATGTCTTCCTGTATACTTGCATTCAATCTGCCTGTTGTTTACTGCTTTACCTTCAAATTTAGAAACAGGGACTTTTCTCATCTTGCTTGCTTCTGGCCACAGAAAGGTCTCCAGCTATTTCAGTCCATTGCAGAGATGCCAAGAGACACAAGCCTTTTGGCGGCCTCTTAAGTATTTGGCACTGGGAGCACAGTCAGGATCCAGATCTTTTAGAGGATGCTGGCCATGTCTCTTAAGGATGCCTTGAGCAGCAAACTTTACAGCCCAGAGTCGCTTTTGGTCTGCAAGATTATTCAAACAAGTTTTTTTTTTAATGACCAGTGCAATATTCATTTATAGGGTTGCCAACCTCCAGGTACTAGCTGGAGATCTCCTGCTACTACAACTGATCTCCAGCCGACAGAGATCAGTTCACCTGGAGAAAAGGGCCGCTTTGGCAATTGGACTCTATGACATTGAAGTTCCTCCCCTCCCCAAACCCTGCCCTGCTCAACCTCCGCCCCAAAACTCTCCCGCCTGTGGCGAAGAGGGACCTGGCAACCCTAATTGAAGTCCCTCCCCTCTCCAAACTCTGCCCTCTTCAGGCTCTGCCCCTAAAACCTCCTGCCGGTGGTAAAGAGGGACATGGCAACCTTATTCATTTATGTCAGAGTGCCTCATAGGGTTGCCCACTGCCTGGAGAAAAATATGTCTTGGAGAGCCAGTGTGGTGTAGTGGCCTAGGGTTGCCAGGTCCCCCCTGGCCAATGGTGGAGGGTGGGGGGTAGGATTGCCAGATCCAAAGCTGGGAAACTCCTGGAAATTTGGGGATTGAGCCTGGGGAGGGCAGTGACCTCAGCAGGGTACACTGCCATAGGTTCCACTCTCCAAGGCATCCCTTTTCTCCAGGGGAACTGATCTCTGTAGTCTGGAGATGAGGTGTAATTCTAGTGGATCTCCAGGTCCCACCTGAAGGCTGGCATCCCTAGCCATGGCCCCAATTCAAATTAGACCCCCACACACCTGGAAACTGAATTCTTAGTTCAGAATTCCAGGCATGAGACTGTTGACAGTCTATGTGTCTGCCACATGGATTGGGGGTTACCGCATTATGTATTCCCAGCAATGCATTAAGAGTTTGAAAATGTTATAAAAAATACTGTTCGCACTTTGTTTGGCCCCTTTAGCTGTGAAGACATCTTCCAACCATTTTTTAGCTGTGCATCCAAAAACCCTTTTAAAGCAATGTTTTTTATAACATTTTCAAACTCTTAATACATCGCTGGGAATACATAATGCGGTAACCCCCAAATTGTCACAGGTATATCAACCTTAGATGCTTCAGAGAAAACTGAGCTTGGTCTAGGGTTGACAGCCTCAGATGGGGCCTGGGGATTTCCCAGAATTACATCTGGATTCTATGGCAGTGTAACCCCTAATTCAGCCAGATTGCTTTTTTGTAATTGCAAACAGTAGGCTGTCTATCCCCTGTAGTAAGGCTTCTCCTATGTACCCCATCTCAATTTATTTACCCAGTTATAACAGAATTAGAAGCTAGAGCTGCAATCCTGTGTTTTCGGGTGTTTCCTCCCATCTTTCGAGTAATACGCAATGTGGCAGGTTTTTTTCTGGTTCCAAATGCCATTCCATTCTATCAGTGTGGGCAGCCAAAGTGTTACTGATTCACTTGGGTTTCCTTTCCCCGTTTGTTTTCAGTAAACTTCGTTCAGCATTTTTTGCCTAATTTCGTTTTGTTTCCATTCCTTCCTAACTTTTTGCTTCTTAATTTTAAAAAGTTGCTTTGTGTTAATCTCCACATGAACACATGAAGCTGCCTTATACTGAATCAGACCCTTGGTCCATCAAAGTCAGTATTGTCTACTCAGACCAGCAGCGGCTGTCCAGGGTCTCAGGCAGAGGTCTTTCACATCACCTACTTGCCTAGTCCCTTTAACTGGAGATGCCGGGGATTGAATCTGGGACCGTCTGCATGCCAAGCAGATGCTCTACCACTGAGCCACAGCCCCTCCCCTTTGCAAGTGGCTGACTCCTGTCACCTCAAGCTGCCTCCATCTTCTCTGCTACAGTTTTTGTACAGCAGCACTATGTGTGTGCTCAGTGGCTTCCTGCTCAGAAAGGAAATTGAGCAGCAACTGGTTTAAAAACCACAACAACAAAAAGCTCTCCAACCCACAAATCCTCACTGCCCACTGAGGACTTGACTTTCCATTGCACAGCATGGCTGTGTACAACAGCCAGAAACTAAAGCAATGCCCTCATATCAGCAGGCCTAATTCTCAGTCTCTCAAGACAGGCCTAGCTTGGTTGCTTTACTGTTAGGTTCCTTTTAAAAAGACTTGGCTTTCTTCATTTCATTAACTAATTTTCAGTAAAGCCTAAAACACAATTACATCGATTAAGCAAAAAACAGAACAAGGAAATGGTAGGATTTTCATAAAATTACTGCTTAGCCTGCCATTGCCAAGAAGAAATCTGTTCAGGAAATCAGGGCATTAATTAATTGGTGCTGCTTTCAATAATGCGAGGAGAAGCAGGAACTGCTTTAAATGGGGAGATCACTTACTGAAGATGGTCATCTTAAGCATAGTTTCGAGGGAGAATAATTTGGAATGGTTGAAAATTTTTCTGTAAAGTTTTTATAAGTAAATAACACTGAATAAATTGGGACATACTTCTGAGATACTTCTGAGCAGCCTGAATAGCCCAGCTTAGCCTGAGATTGTCATAGCTTGAGAACTAATCAGGATTGGCCACAATCAGTACTTGGATGGAAAACCACCAAGGAAGACTGGGGTTGCTATGCAGATATGGTCGCTAGCTGCAGGTTGGGAAATACCTGGAAATTTTGGAGGTGGAGCCTAAGGAGGACAGGGAGGGACTGCAATGCTTTAGATTTCACCTTCCAAAGCAGCCATTTTCTCCAGGTGAACTGATCTTTGTTGCCTGAAGATCAGTTGTAATAGAAGGAGATCTCCAGCCACCACCTGGAGATTGGCAACCCTATATGCCGAGGAAGGCAATGGCAAATCTCCTCCGCTTGTCTCTTGCTTGGAACACCCTGTGAACGGGGTCACAATGAGTCAGTTGTGACTTCACAGCACATTATCTATCTAAAGATACCCCTCTTATTCCCTTTTTTGCCTTAGGGATGAACATGACAGGATTGTGATGGAACTATAGCAGTGTATGAAGAACTGTACTGGGTCACTAGGGTTGCTAGTTGGCTTGGAATGGTAGGCAATTGCCCGCCAATCCATCGGCTGGCTCACAGCAAGGATTGCACATGCGCGTGGCCGCAAGCAACACAATCCCGTTTACTTCCCGTTTACTTCCGGAAGTGCCACAGCACAAAGGGACGATTTACCACTCAAATGGGGGTTTGAGTGGTAAATCATCCTGTTGCACCCGGGCTAGGATTGCCAACAAGTGCCTGGAGTTTGAGTGATAAAAGGCCCCTCCCTTGCGATGCGTTTACACCTGGAAGTGCCACATTGCAATGGGTCTTTTCCCACTCAAACTCCCAGTTTGAGTGGTAAAAGGCCCCTTGCGATATGGCATGTCTGGGTATAAACTGGAAGTGATGCAATCGCGTCGGAGGGGCCACACACTCACAATCTGTGCCTCGGATCTGCCCCCAAAACCTTCCCACCCTCTTCAAGCTCCACCCCCAAAATCTCCAGGTATTTCTCAACCCGGAGCTGGCAACCCTAGTCTCACATTGTTTCCCTTCTTGCCAGCTTCATCTCTAACGAGAAAATGTTACTCTCCAGCACACTTCTGTCCATGTCCTTGGCTTGTCTGAAGATCTCTCAGCCAACTGCTCTTCCAAGAGCAATGAAAAGTTGCTCTGGTCCCTGCTTCTCTGGGCTGCATTTTGTGCATTGGTTCCTGTCCAGTTCTAGCTGGACCAGCTTCTCGTCCAGCTGCAGCTTGTGTGTCTTCTGCATATTCTGCACCATCTGCCCTTCCTCTTGGACCAGGATTTTGTGTAGGGAAGCCTCACTGGTCTCAAGCAGTATTGTTCTAGCTCCCAGATGACACAAACTGAATTTGGTAATCAGAAGAAGACAGGCTATCAAGGGGAGGGGGGGACGGCAGAGAACACGTTTTGCAGTCACAAGAGGCCAGAATCCATCTCTGGCATTTCCACTTAACAACATTCCAGGTAGCAGGAAAGACCTTTATCCAAGGCCTTATACAGCAGCTGTTAGTGTGAGTAGGTAATACTGCCATGCAGATACACTGCATATCTTCACCAGTTGAGGCACCATGGTAACCACAGCAGACAGGGCCTTCCTAGTCATGGCCCCCATGCTGTGGCACTGTCTCCCAAGGAAGACCTGCCTGCTTCTCTCTTTGCTGCATTTAAGACTGCAGATCAAAACATCTCTCTTCTGTAGGTAGCTCCTTTGAGGAAGCAAACAACTGCTGCTTTGCTGCATGCTATTTATTTATTTATTGTTTAAAATGCTTGTGCTTATTTCTGCTTGTTTCATGCTACTTTAAAGTGTAGTATATATTTTATAGGGTTGCCAGCCTCCAGGTGGTGTCTGGGGATCTCCTATTATTACAATTGATCTCCAGCCGATAGAGATCAGTTCACCTGGAGAAAATGGCCGCTTTGGCAATTGGACTCTATGGCATTGAAGTTCCTCCCCTCCCCAATCCTGCCCTCAGGCTCCGCCCCAAAAACCTCCCACCAGTGGCAAAGAGGGACCTGGCAACCCTAATATTTTACCACGACATAACTTGCAGTGTAGGGCTGGCCCCATGGCGCAGAGTGGTAAGCTGCAGTACTGCAGTCCAAGCTCTACTCGCGACCTGAGTTCGATCCCGATGGAAGTTGGTTTCAGGTAGCCGGCTCAACGTTGACTCAGCCTTCCATCCTTCCGAGGTCGGTGAAATGAGTACCCAGCTTGCTGGGGGTAAAGGGGAGATGACTGGGGAAGGCACTGGCAAACCACCCTGCAAACAAAGTCTGCCTAGGAAACGTCGGGATGTGACGTCACCCCATGGGTCAGGAATGACCCCGTGCTTGCACAGGGGACTTTTACCTTTAACTTGCCTTGTGGGTCATCATAATGTAACAGTGCCCTATAAACAAACAAACAAAATAGCTTTTAGACATTCAGTGGGTCAGAAGAGAGTAAGACGGCATGAGACACGCAGTCTGCCACATTGCCCTTTCTGTTATTTATATATCAAAATAGAAGACACTCCTGCAACCCTAGAGTTTTCTAGTACAACCTGGTATATTTAAGGCTGGAGCTGAAAATGTGAGTCACCACCAGCCCCAGGGATGTATCACAGCCCCTCCTCCCCTCTGCCGCCTTCCTTCTCCTGGAAGTACAGAAAGAAAAGAAGGTCGGCCTGAGGACAGCGCTGCCAGCCTCTTGATGCTGTCAGGGAATTTCTCAGCCTCTCACCATGTCATCACTCAGGCCACGAATCTTTCACATTCAGCAGCTGACCTACAGCAAGCAGAGCAGTAACCCCATAAAAGAGGCGACGGAGACTTGTCCCCCCCTCCCCACCCTTCCCGCTTAAGCAGTTCCTGACAGTTGTTGCCATGCTCTCCCTTCAAAATAAAGAGATACACATAAGGTAAGCTGATATCTTGTATTGGAGCGGCCTGGAAAAATTGTTAAGAGGAGAACAGCTGGCTCATCTTGAACTGGCAGGCCCTTCTGCCCATAGGACTCATCTATCTCTGACCTCCGGGTCCTTGTCCTAAAACGAAGCCTCTCTAAAAGATGCACCTAAGGATGCAAATCCTCAGCTTTCTGGAGTGCTGGGAGCCCAGGAATGATTTAAATGTGATGCTGGTGGGGACTATGGCTGCCAGCCTCCAGGTAGTAGCTGGAGATCTCCTGCTATTACAACTGATCCCCAGCCAATAGAGATCAGTTCACCTGGAGAACATGGCTGCTTTAACAATTGGACTCTGTGGCATTGAAGTCCCTCCCCTCCCGGAGCCCTGCCCTCCTCAGGCTCCGCCCCAAAAACCTCCTGCCGATTGCGAAGAGGGACCTGGCAACCCTAGTGGGGACAGCTGTGTGACATTGCAGGCATCCAGCTTCCCATTGAAACAGGTCTTTTAGCCCCTACACATTCCTTGTCAGCGCTGCAGAAACAGGTAGCCTGGCTGGGCATTGCATCCCCATACTGACATTGCATGTGTAACAGGACTGCATGTGCAAGGGCCCAGCTTAAAGATGTCAAACATGCGCAAAGTTGCAGGGGTAAATTCTTCTTTCCTACTAGTAGGGTTGCCAGCTCTGGGTTGGGAAATACCTGGAGATCTGGGGGGCAGAACCTGAGGAGGGTGGGGTATGGGGAGGGGCGGGACTTCAGTGCCATAGAGTCTAACTGCCAAAGCGGCCATTTTCTCCAGGTGAAGTGACCTTTATGGGCTGGAGAGCAGTTGTAATAGCAGGAGATCTCCAGCTAGTACCTGGAGTTTGGCAACCCTACTCACAATCCCCCCCCCCCCAGTTATGGCCCTGGGCCAGAGCCAACCTCACTATGGCTGTTTACATAGAGGCAAATGAGGCAGTTTGAGAAAGGGTTTTTTGGAAAAGGACTTGTCAGAGGTTTAGAGAGGGGAGGGACTTCAACGCCATAGAGTCCAATTGCCAAACTGACCATTTTCTCCAGGGGAACTGATCTCTGTCGTCTGGAGATCAGCTGTAATAGCGGGAGATCTCCAGCCACCACCTGGAGGTTGGCAACCCTAACCAATACCAAATACCAAACAAATACCAAATACCAATACCAAACAAACATTCTGCCACTGAGCCGTGGCAATTCCTAAGCAGATGTCTGCATGAATAAAAAAATATTGATCTAGTTGTGAGGGTCCGCTATCTTTCTTTTCCTACTGGTGCAATATGATGTGTAACTTCAGAATGTTCACCCTCTTACAACAATAGAAAATATTCCAATAAAAGCAGGGCCCACTGAAATTAATGAATGTGAATAAAGCTCCGAAGTGTGCACAAGCAATCGCAATGAAAATTACAGAATGTCCTGCTTTATTTTCTGCATACGTTTTGTAATGAGGTGAGCTCTGACTCAGGAAGGCTTATGCTGGAATACAGTCTTTAAAATGCTCCTGGACTAGGGTTGCCGACTCAGGGTTGGGAAATTCCTGGAGATTTGGAGGTGGAGCCTGGGGAGAGTAGGGTTTAGGAATGGGAGGGACCTCGGCAGGGTATAAGGTCATAGACTCCACCCTCCAAAGCAGCCATTTTCTCCAGTGGAACTGATCCCTGGAGTCTGGAGACCAGGGCCATGTCCGCACTGCGCGTTTGCAGCTCCAATTTCTGCGGGCTTTCCTTACATGTTCCCACTTCATCTCACCTGAAGGATTCCAAGGACGTCTCCAGAGCGCAATTTCTCTGCGTTAAGCGCATCCGCTTATAAGGCGAATTAATAAAATAAAACGTCTTCCACACCCGGTGCCTTAAAGTGGGAACATGCAATGTGCGTTCAATCCACTTCCTGCTGCCAGCCCCCTTCCTGCTGCCAGCCAACCCCTGCACTCCCCCCGCCTCCCTTACTAACGCTGGACCAATCGCCGTCCTTGCTTGGAGCGCCAACTGGGCACGCGTGGGAGCGTGCCGGTCTTCGGGCTTATCAAATGCGGTGGAGAAAGGCGGCGCAGTGGGAACAGAAATTTAAAGACGTTTTGGATACTTGTGTCCTGGACACGTGTAAATTGCGAGGTAAGTTGCTAGTTCGTTCACGGGCCAGTTGTAATTCCGGGAGATCTCCCGGCCCCACCTGAAGGTTGGCAGGTCTACCTTGGAATCCTTTTTATTTTTTGCTGCTATGGGCAAACATAGTTACCCATCTGGAATTATCATGCTTTGAACTGTTTACTTAGAGACAGACTGAACACTGCCTTTCATGATCTGTAGACACCCACTTCTGCAAAGTGGGTGTTTCAAGAAGGTGCCGTTGGTGCCAGTGAAGAATTCTGAAAGTGGGTAGTATTTATAACCCACTTCACAGGAACAGAAACAACTGCAGGAAGCCGTGGAAAATTTGAGCCAAGAACTAACAGTTGGGGTTGGAAATTCTGCAAGGGAAAGCCCCAGTCAAGCTACCAGGAAATGGTCTGGGAGTTAGGATTCGGGGTTGCAAATTCAATTCACTTTACCGTTTGTATGTAGCTAAACCTCAAAGTAGGAAGCGTGCACACTAACCATTTGGGCATCAAAGAATGCTGAGACTACCTCATTGTATAAACTTACCTACCAGCATGCATCCATTAATTAAGGCCTATGAAGTACAGGGAAGGCGTGCCTTGTGTGCTTTCTGACACCTACGTAACTTTCGCCCAAAGTTTGCGGCGTGCTTTAGAGAAATGAATAAACTGGCCTCAATACAGTCCGGTTTTGTGCCAACCCAAACTGGCTTTGAGTTAGTCGTGAATTTAAAGCTCATTACACCTATGCAGGCAGCCAAATAGTTGTCTGACTACACAGCTTTGGAGCCAGATGCACAGAAAACAAGGGTGAAGGGAGCGGGGTGGGGAATTACAGTAATCTTCCTGTGGAGAAACTAGACAGCTGCTTTGTCATGCAGCCAACTCGAACTTGCTCAAGGCCAATGCGGAGTGTTGCCAGGTCCCTCTTCGCCACCGGCAGGAGGTTTTTGGGGCGGGGCCTGAGGAGGGCGAGGTTTGGGAAGGGGAGGGACTTCAAGGCCATAGAGCCCAATTGCCCAAGCAGCCCTTTTCTCCAGGTGAACTGATCTCTATCAGTTGGAGATCAGTGGAAATAGCAGGAGCTCTCCACCTAGTACCTGGAGGTTGGCAACCCTAGCTCCCATATATACAATGTGTTTGTGGGCAGCAGAAGGATATTGCACAAGATTACAGGCATACCTCATTTTATTTTGCCTCGCTTTATTGTGCCTCGCAGATATTGCGTTTTCGAGCAAATCTATTGGCGCCATTTTTCCAAGGGCATGTGCTCACTTCCCGTCTCTGTGTCACATTTTGGTAATTCTCACAATATTTCACACTTTTTCATTATTACAGTACATTGTTTTTTAAAGACACGACAGTATAGTGTAAACATAACTTTTATATGCCTTGGGAAACCAAAAAATTAGTGTGACTCACTTTATTGTGATATTAGCTTTATTGCAGTGATCTGGAACAGATACTAGTAGTGGGTATTCCAAACACAGATGGGGGGGGAACAGTAACAAGACTTGAGACAGGACTACTACTACCTGCAATTAAAGACAGCCACAGAAGAACACCAGTGTGGTATAGTGGTTAGAGTGGCAGACTAGAAAAACGAGAGTTCAAATCCCTACTCAGCTGTGCATCTCGGGAGATTTTGTGCCAGTTGCTCTCTCTCTCAGCCTAACTAACCTCATAGTTGTGTTACAAGGAGAAAAAGGAGAACTCCGTATGCAGTCCAGAGCTCCTGAGAGGATAAAGATGTGTGAGAGATAAAATTAGCCTATCAGATCAGAGCACCATAACGCACACTGATCTTAACGGAGCACATTTTATTAGCAGCCTCTGTGTTTGAGGCAGCCAAACTTCGAACCTCTGGCAGCCTGACTAACCCACCACATGTGCTGTGAAGCTGGGAGTCTCCCTCCCCTTGGGAAGACGTTTTACAGAACTCTTATCAGTCTTATCATTGATGCCTCCACTAGGGTTGCCAAGTCCCTCTTTGCCACCGGTGGGAGGTTTTAGGGGTGGAGCCTGAGGAGGGAGGGGTTTGGGGAGGGGAGGGGACTTCGATGCCATACAGTCCAATTGCCAAAGCATTTTCTCCAGGGGAACTGATCTTTATCGACTGGAGATCAGTTGCAATAGCAGGAGATCTCCAGCTAGTACCTGGAGGTTGGGTTAAACAAACAGCATGAAGGCTCAGTAATTACAATCCATATAAACAACTTTGCTGGTTAAAGCCATATAATAACATTATAGCAGGGGTGGGGAACCTCAGGCCCGGGGGCCGTTTAAGGCCCGTGAACTCATTTGGTCTGGCCCTTCGTGGGTCCTAACAGATCTCTAGCTTAGAAGGATCTAAGACTGGCGATCCGCCCCCTCCCGCAGACTGGAACAGACTCTATTCAAGGCGGATGTGAGTTTTTTTTACCGAGAAAAGGAACCTTTCCCCCCCCTTGCAGAAGAGTCATTCGCTATGGAGCTGCTAGCACCGCCCAAGAATTTAGCAGGCTAATTTTTAAGTTGATAATTTTATATGGCCCGCAAATGATATTATAAATATCCAAATGGCCCTTGGCAGAAAAAAGGTTCCCCACCCCTGCATTATAGGAACACAAGCCCAACAGAAAAAGCACATAAATATCGTGGAGTATCTTCCAAACTTATAAATTCCTAACTAAACACTTTAAGGAAGGCTGAACAAAAAAAATTTCTTAAAGGTATATTGCCTTCAATATATTGTGTTGGGATTGTGTTCCTATAATGTTATTATATGGCTTTAACCAGTAAAGTTGTTTATATGGATTGTAATTACTGAGCCTTCGTGCTGTTTGCTTACTCCAGCTGTTACTAATTTATCAGCGCAGGTGTTCTGTTAGTACCTGGAGGTTGGCAACCCTAGCCTCCACTATTGCATGGAGGATGCGTTTCTTTCTTAGCTGCATTTCCGTGTGGGACTCATTAATGGTCTGGCAGGAGTTGCATGCTGAACTCTGGCTCTTGGAGTGCTAAATAAAGAAAGGATGCGCTCTGCAAGGGTTATATTTAGCTTTGCCGCACCAGTGGGGAAGGTGACACAGAAGTACTGCAGTCCAGGAAATAGGGTGCAGCAGCAGCTGTAGCAGCTCTGGTTTGCCAGGTAGGGGCAGGAGGCGGAGCAGCCTGGGAGTCAGAAGTCTCCTTCCTGAGTTTGACTTACGGTGTAGAGTTAACCCTATGGAAAGACCGGCCTAGTTCTGTAGATGGTCTTGGCATGCTGCCTATTTGAATAAACTGCTCTAAATCATAATGACTGGAATACCAGTCCATAGGGAGCCCCGGTGTTCTGTTCTGGCAACCCACGCGCAGGTGCCTTGGGAATCTGCAATGCTGTCACTAAGCTCACAGCTGTTCCAGTCAGGGCTTGTAGGGAGGAATCATATGTGTGAACCAGATAGTGCAATGCAGTGGTTAGGATGCAGGACTAAGATCTGGTAGATCCAGCTTCGAATCCCCACTCTGCCTTGAAAGTAGGGTTGCCAACCTCCAGGTACTAGCTGGAGATCTTCTGCTATGACAACTGATCTCCAGGCGCTAGAGGTCAGTTCACCTGCAGAAAATGGCGGCTTTGGCAATTGGACTCTATGGCATTGGACTCTATGGCATTGAAGTCCCTCCCTTCTCCCAACCCTGCCCTCCTCAAGCTCTGCCACCAGTGGGAGGTTTTTGGGGTGGAGCCTGAGGAGGGCGGGGTTTGTTGAGGGGAGGGACTTCAATGCCATAGAGTCCAGTTGCCAAAGCAGTCATTTTCTCCAGGTGAACTGATTTCTATCGGCTGGAGATCAGTTGTAATAGCAGGAGATCTCCAGTTATTACCTGGAGGTTGGCAACCCTAGTGGCAGAGTGGGGATTCAAGCACTCTAAGTGCTATACCAGACAGCTGTGTTCATCCAAAGCAAAATCTAAAAACAAAACATTGCTCTGTGGGAACACAAACACATAAGAAGACAGGCTGCATTATAGCACTTTTACATGACGTGAACTAAAGGGTTACAGATGCAAATTCCTCTGGTACATAAGTAGCTATGTGCCCCCTGGTGGTAAAAAAAACCTCATTTTGCCCCCTTATTTTGATCATAGCCAGTTTGATCACAGCAGTGAAATAATACTCTCGTTTGAGGACTGTGGCCTCCCTGGGGTGCTTCTCTGTGCCTTTGAACCCAAAGAAGGGAGAAATCTTTTAATCCTTGGCTTTCTGCCTTTCCAAAGCCTCAGCCCCAGTACATCAGAGCTGTGTGAGTAGATATCTCAAAATAGGTAGTTCTTTTCTTGCAGCTTTGGGTCAGTTGCTAACAATTATGATTTTGTAGTCTCTGGCAATAAAATTTAGTTATTGTCTGCGGATGCATAATGAAGAGAGCCAACACCAGAGCTGGGATAATTAAAGGGCCAATTTATTTATTTGCTCAAGAAGGATCTGCAGTGCACACAAGCCAAAACACCTCCTGATAGGGATGCCACCTCCAGGTAGTAGCTGGAGATCTCCTATTACAACTGATCTCCAGCCAATCTCTATGGCATTAAAGTCCCTCCCCTCCCCAAAACCTGCCCTCCTCAGGCTCCGCCCCAAAAATCTCCTGCAGTGCAGGCAATTGTTGGGGTGCAGAAGAGCCAGGCCTCCTCTTTTTGTGCACCCCCATTCTTAGGGCCAGACTACCCTGGCTCGGAGCTTGGTGCCATCCCGTGTGGTACAGCTCATGCTCTTCCTTGCCAAGCCTTCTTTAGTGCTCGAGATAGGTGTGCCACATCCAGTCCCCCAAGCCACAAGGTCTATAGGTCAAGGACAGCGGCACCCCTCAAGAGGTTCCTGTCCCAGGTCAGTGCCAGGCACCGAGGCCTCAGGCCTGGTCTGAGGGTTACCCCTTCATCTTGCAAACTTCATATGTCAGGTGCAAGGATGAATGGAGACTGGCTCTGGCTCTGTTCCTGCCACCGGTAACCAAAATCCACCCCTCCCGTCACTTCTTTGAAGTTGGGATGGGGCGGTCTTTTCAGCATCAGCAGAGTAATAGACATTCTGGTTTGACAAAACCCAGGCTCTTAGCGTCTAACTTTCAAGCAGAGGATGCCTAACAATCATTGATCAGCCACAAACATTAACTAAAGTGTCTTTTTCCAGTGAGAGAGTTTGCGTGTCGCAATCCAAGGACATTCTCATTTTCTCTCTCTCTCTCGCTTTCGGCAAAAGACTTGGAAAAAATGCAAAGCCCAGTTGCTGCAGTGAAGCATCACTAATGGGATAAAGAGCTTAGGTATTAATTGCACTAACGAATAGAAAAGAGCAAGCACAGAACACCCAGGCAAAGTGCAACTGATAGCTGCGAGCCTGAGTCGAATTCAGCTCTGAGCCATGAGCCCCTTGTATAATTGTTTTACGTAAGCGGTTAATCATGCTGCCAATATTGTCATGATGGAATGTCAGGTGCTCTCCTCAGTGGCCTATTTCTCAAAGGAGAGATTCTGAACCTCAGGGTTAAAGCATTCACTTCATATTAACATTGCATGCTATAGGACACTGAAACATCCTTCACCAGTCCTTATTCATTGGTTAGTCACAATCTCTCAGCCCCACCTACATCACAGGGTGTTTGTTGTGGGGAGGGGAAGGGAAGGTGATTGTATGCCGGTTTGAGTCTCCCTTAAGTGGTAGAGAAAGTCAGCACATAAAAACCAACCCTTCTTCTTCTTCTTTTTCTTCTTCTTCTTCAACAAAGATTGTTCCCATTTTACAGCACAGATCTTTTTCTTCATCTCTTATTCATACCTTTGCTGGTTGGTTATAACCAATAAGGGATCCCATAGTGAGTCTGATATTATTTCAACACATACCAGGGGGGGAAAACTTGCCTATGTTTAGGATGATTTGCTAAAAGTTGGATAAAATGTGTCAAGTTGGAATGGATACACTCAAATGGCTCACCATCAGTGGTCTCCTTCTTGTGACTACTGCCTATGAGAGGAAGAGCCCCTTTGGTCTGCATGAGTCAGAAAGCAGCTTACAACCTTCTCCCTGCCTCCATTTTATTCTCACAACAACCACCCTGGCAGGAAAGGTCCAAGGTCGCCTAGAAGGTTTCATGTCAGACTGGGAATCTGAACCTGAGCCTCCCAGATCCAAGCCAGACACTCTGATCACTACACATACTGTCACAAGTCTTCATTTGCACATTAATTTCCACATACTATTGCCTTCAGTGGCAGAATTTGTAATGTAAAAGAGCCATATAACATAGCATATCTTTCATTCAGGTTTTATTCTGTTCTAAATGAGCTGTGGTTGGCTGGGCATGAACAGTTTGGGCTGAATCCTGCCTTATTTAGGTGTGAACTGAGGATAGTAGCAGATTCACTACAGTAAGCAGAATTTGGAGTAACTTATATCCTCTTTTCCAAAAGCTGAAAATGTGTGTCACATGTAGATAGGGTTGCCAACCTCCAGGTACTAGCTGGAGATCTCAAGCTATTGCAACTGATCTCCAGCAGATAGAGATCAGTTCCCCTGGAGAAAATGGCTGCTTTGGCAATTGGACTCTGTGGCATAGAAGTCCCTCCCCCCAAACCCCGCCCTCCTCAGGCTCCATCCCCAAAACCTCCCGCCGGTGGCAAAGAGGGACCTGGCAACCCTATATGTAGCTGTTTCAGTGCGGCTCGTGATAAGATTTCCTTCTACTTTAAGAAGAATTTGGCCTGCATGGTCTGGCTAGAACTGACACTCCTGTGCATAGGTACGGACCCCCTCAAAAGCATTTGTAGTAAATAAAGCTCAGTACTGACAGGCAGCTCCTTAGGAGGTTCGTAGGAGTTAACTCAGAAGAGAATTTACTTGTGATTTCTGCTGAGATTTAACTTTCTAGTAGACCATCTCTGGCAGTTATTGTTTGTCTGTGTCTGAAGATGTTATCCCGTCACTGTAGCTGGCGCAAACTGCCCAGAAGTAAATCCTTCTTTTCTGGTTCATTAGTTTCCTGTTGGGTCTCAGCTAACATCAGAGTGCACAGACCTTCTGAGGCCTAATTCTGAGGCAGATCATCAAGGGGTTGGACTCTAGCATCTTACATTTGTTTGAACTTGCGGCTCCTTCCCTCCTCCCTCCAAAGAAAGGATCTGGAGTAAGGTCAAGGCAGCCGGTTTGAAGGCGGATAAAACTGGTGTAGTGTGTCACGAATACAGGTGCTTGCGCATAAATGTCAGAGATTCCCAGATTGGGAAAGATCGTGATGATTTACAGGTTGGAGTTGCTGCATCACACAAGGGGTTCTGTTTCCAGGTACTTCTGAATGTTTAATTCACATGATAAGTGGATGGGGGAGACCTACAGGCAAGCTCCTCATCTTATTGCTGTGCCTTCGTGTTTGACAAGGCAAAACCTAGGAACAATAGAAAAAATGCATGCCAGTTCCCAACACCCCCTTAAAATACTAGAAAACACACACACAAAAAAACATACATACATGAGAGAAAAGAAAAGAGAGAGAGAAGGCTTGTGCATCACATCAGTTTGAGATAAGAGGAGGCAGAACTAGATTTGGAAAAGCAGGCCTGCACTTTGCTCCACCCTAGCAATAGCCTGAATGCTCCAAAGAAGGAGGGTGGCTGACTTGAATTTAACTTGAATTTAACTTGAATTATCTAAACCTGGTGCTCGTTGCTATCCCATCCACCCCTAAGGTCAGGGGGAGCGGGAGGTGGGGTATGGTTTAGTCCTGCTTCTCCTGGGGATGAATGTAACACTGTGGGGTGGCACTGGTAGTGACTGGCAAAGAGGAAAGGGCTGGAACTGGGGAGGGGCCATAGCTCAGAGGCAGAGTGTCTGCTTGGCATGAAGAAGGTCCCAGGTTAGGGTTGTAAATTCAGTAAATTTCAGGTTCAGGTTTATTGGACCTGATTTTTTTTCCGGTATACCCAGAATAAGCCGAATACTTACACCGGTAAATTTCAGTATTAGGCTTATTTCCAGATTTACTGAAAATGGGCCCATTATAGTCTATGGGGATTTTTTTCGAAGCTCCTGGAGAGGTATTTTTGGAGGTAGAGTCCTCAGATTTGCAGCATGGCTGCAAGGGACTCCTTGGACGGTCACAAAAGTGTGGTGAATTTTGGGATAGGGAGTCCAATTTTATGGGCCCGCAAAGGGGTCACCCCCCATCCTCCAGGCATTTGCAAGCCGAGCTGTCCATCTGTTTTTTAGGCTCAGAACTTCAGCGTTGCAGAAGACTGGTGGAAAAAGCCAATTGACAGGCTGGCGCCTCAAAGTCTGGGGGCTCCCTTTGTATCTGGGGCGCATAGCATGATGCCCATGCAAATTAGCTTCTACTTAAGGCATTGGAGAGCTGTTGCTAGCCTGAGTAGACAATACTGACATTAATGGATCAGTGGTCTAATTCAGTATAAGGCACCTTCATGTGTTCAGCTGCCCATCTTTTCCCTCACCTATCACCTCATCCATCAACTGGTCATACACTCAACAGCCCAATAACTACATTGTGATGTTCCCATTCATTTGAATGAGGCATGTCCAATTTCTGTAGATTCTACATAAGCAGGGCTTTTGGGTGGGGGTACTCACCAGTACTGATTACTGGCACCTTTTTGGGAGGGTCTCCCAGGTTCTGAGGGGGAAACTGATGGAAATCAGTGCATCCTTATATATGAGTTCTGGCACATTAAAAAAAAAAACAACAAAAAGCTAAGCACTGTGCATAGGTTATAGAAGTGTAGGTCAAAGTCAGTGTAGAATTATAGATTTATTGAATGCATTGTGAAAGCAAGTTTTGTTGTAAAACCAACAACTAAATGAAAAGCTGAAATACACACATATTCTCATCAATTTCTTCCAGCGATACTTAGTATTGGTACATCTCTTCCTTTCAACCAAGGCATTGACAGTTGCATTGGAATACGTTGCTCATCCCATCTAAGGACGATTTGATCAATCTGTGGCATGCACCCCTCCTCACTGAGGAGCCTCGCAGGCTACCAGGATGCACATTACCCTGAAGGAACAGGCCACCAGCTGAGCAAAGTGGAAGAACGCAGAAACTCATTTAAAAAAAAAAACTTAATTAATCAAAAGGAAATTGCAGCCTTCATTTAAATTCCCCACTGCATTCTATGGAATTACTATTGAATACTGTAACCAGGTAATGGGACAGTTAGCAATAAGTCAGCCAGGTTTTCTTTTTAAGTTTCTTCAAACAGATGCCAATCCTAACTTATACAAAGCAGAAACATTAAAGGAGGAAGGATACATGGTAGAATGCACTGCAATAAGAGACAGAACTACATTCTTAGCGATCTCGTGCCAAACCAAGACTAGATAAACAGACTGTGGCTCTGAAGAACTGGTGCCTCATTGTTCATACAAGAACAAAATCCATGCAAGACATTTTGTACCCATTTGGTTGGTCCTAATAACAGACAATATATGGATTTCATTCTTGTGGGCCAGCCAATATAGCTGTACAACTCCCCCCCACCCCATTCTACGTAGCCAAAGAACTGACATGTAAAAATATTTTTCCCCTCCATGTTATTAACCTGAGTTCAGGATTCCAGCACACCAAACAGTGATCCTTCGCTTTCTTTACAGACTCTTCTTTAAGAGTGTGTTTGTGTAATTGATTAGACACACTACAGTTCAATCAAATATTGAAGTTCAAAATTCCTTAGGCTTGGACCTTTTGACCCTATTCTGCTAATGGCAGAGATTTCCATCTGTGCAAGGAGTCTTGCAGCAATGAGAGAACCTCTTCCATTGGCAGAAAGTAGAAAGGAGTTCCAGGTGCCAATCGACAGTCTGTTGATTCCTTTAGCAATCGCGAAATCACAGATATCGTAGAGTCCTGCCTCACCATTCTGTGACTTGAATCCCAAGCTATCGTGGGTTCTAGAGTTCCCTCTATTCAAAGAACAAAATTTATGATGACATATTCATGATTTCTACTGTAATCACAGGTTGCCTTCAGCAAATCTAACTGTACAAGAACACACTAGTTTAATCTGCTGGAAGACATTGGCAACCAGAAATAAAGTAGAAACTAATAATCCCAAGAGAGCATGGCTACCATTGTATGTATTGAAGGAGCAGAAGTGAAACTAACAAATTTCTTGCTGGTACTCCCTCTCTTAGAGGGAGGCTTGATGCAGAAGACAGAAAGTACCACTTGGGTCACTTTTTTTACTAGTACTTAGTTACTTGCACCCCAGCAAAGGAGCCGATTTTTAAAATTAAATATTAATAAAGAAGCGCTCAAGTAAATAAGAATAAAGGAAACACTAAATGACCAAAATTCAATCATTTGTCTTAATGGATGAATGGATTCCATTGAAACTACATGAGTTCAGAAACTTTATTTCCAGTCAAACTGTTATCAAGAGTTATGAGTGGATATTGATAGATGGACATCTGTTGCATGTTTAGCTGGTCCTGGCCTTAGGTCTAGATGTAGGCCTGGCCCTGCGTTTAGATGGGTATTTCTTTCTTTTGGGTGGTCTAGGCTTGGTTCCTTGGTTCAAGATCTCGATGGTGTTCTGAACCCAGAGGAGATCATGAGGCACACAGATTCGAAATCCTTTCTTGGTTACAAATCTACAACAGGGGAAAAGGCAAGTCACTGTTAGTCCTTTGTTTAGATCAAAGAAGTTCTGCACAAAATAGGAAGAATGCTGAGCCTTATCTAAAGTCTTTCAGGCATTTGATAGGATGCTATCCTTAATTAATGGGAAAGTGTGTGAAATGATGTGTATGTTACTCACTGTGACATGCCATCCTCTCTACATGAACTGATGCATAGGAAAGCATTAATTTGTATTTACTGATGCTAGATGTTCAGCAGAGGGGGGCCCAGGCTTGATTTACAGCAAAGAAGTAATGGGCAGAAAAAGAGTACTTAACCCTTTCCCATTTTCCACTGCAAACTACCTCTCCTAGCAGGGATTCCAGATAAATGTTTGCAGCATCAAGTGAAAAGGTCATTGGGGAGAGGGAACTGTGGGGAGAAATGCTGGGCAGATAAGCACTGTCTTTGTGAACACCTCTTCTGCACACTTTCCCCTCACTACTTTGCAGATATTCAGTAGCGACCCAGATTTCCAGACCTGAGTCATCCACTGAACATCTAATTCAGCCCAGAACTCTCAGAGCGGGAATTAACCTCTTCAGAGGAATTTCACTAAGAAACTAAAGACTGTGGCTCAGATAATTTGGAAGATCTTTATCTTGTATATGAAGGTGTCTTTGTTATTATGTCTCCAACATAATTGCTTAGTTGTTCAGCCAAATGAAGTGGACAAGACAACACTTCTACTGCTAACTATGTCCTGTGTTTGCATTGTATGTCGCTGTCAGGTCTGAGGATCTTATTTTGTGGCACTGGCACTCCAGTTCTGGCCTTTGTTCCAAGGGGAGTTCATCACTTGAGGATTGCAGCTTCACATGCTAACTCACTGGCTCGTGTGTGGATAGGTGTTTATGAAAACTAGGTTTTGTTATCTATTTAAAACTACTCCAGTGTTGGTTAATTCTATTTTTATTTTTTGCTGTCAAGTCACAACTGATTTATGGTGACCCCAGTGGGGTTTTCAAGGCAAGAGACATTCAGAGGTGGTTTGCCATTGCCTGGCTCTGCATCATGACCCTAGTATCCTTAGAGGTCGCCCATCCAAATATTTGCCAGGGTCGACTCTGCTTAGCTTCTGAGATCTGATGAGATCAGGCTAGCCTGGGTTATCCAGGTCAGGGATTTCTCATGGTATCCCATTAATGCTGCCTGCTTTACAGCTCTAGTACCCAACCCCAGCACTGGCCAGAACACATGAGGTGCTCAAGGGCTAGATTATGTGCCTTGGCCATCCTTCCTTTCAAGAAAGCTGTGGCTAAAACCATCCCTTGCTCCTATTCAGGGCAAAGAGCACTGGCCAGATGCCAGATACAACCATTGCAGATCTAGCTGTTGTTTTGCTGAATCTTTAGGATCGTCTACAGTTAAAGACTACGCTATATACTTACATCACAGCTTTAAATGGTCTCTCTTGTTCTTCATAACCAGAAAGTCTTCTGATGTCTAATTCTTCCGTGTGCAAGTCTAAACAGGAGTCCAGTGGCATCATCTGAGAACCAAAGCTTCCTAAAAACAAGAATTACACGCTGTGATTGGGTGATACCAAACATTAACAGTGGAAGGTTTTTGTTGTGTTAGAACATGTGCAGTCATTACATCTCTACAAGCAGGGGTATCAACCATCAGCTGAGGCCTGGAGCTCTCCCAGAATTACATCTCCAGACTTTAGAGATTAGTTCCCCTGGAGAAAATGGCAGCTGCACAGGGCAGACTGTATGGTCGACCTTAATGTCTTAGTCCTACAGTGATATTGCATCCCCAATGAGCTCCCTTCCCTCCTCAGACTCCAACCTCCCCAGGTAACACTTCCAAATCTCCTGGAATTTCCAAAACTAGCTTTGACAACCCTGTCTACAAGCTGTATTCCTCATACAGCCTTCCTGCTTTTTTGCAATAAACATAATGCAATAAATCACAGTTGTTATTCATTGGTTGCAGGAATCTAGACATCTTTCCTCAAGGCTGCCCTTCCTCTGCAAGGATACTCTATTTCCCATCATTCACAATCGCCACAATTCAGATAAGGGAGGCAGCTGCACAGAAATAGGCTTCTGTACAGCTATCCCTAATTAGACGAGGAACTACTTGGACATATGGAAGCAGGTACAGTATGATCAGTTCCTGCCCTTCTCCAGTGGCTAGCACTGACCTGGATGGCCTAGGCCAGCCCAATTTCATCAGACCTCAGAAGCTAAGCAGGGTCAGCCCTGGTTAGTATTTGGATGGGAGACCACCAAGGAAGTCTCAGGTTGCTACGCAGAGATGGGCAACGGTAAACCGCCTCTGTTCTCTCTTGCCTTGAAAATCCTACAGGGTCACCATAAGTCGGTTGTGACTTGCCATCACTTTCCACCACCAGTGCTGTGCATGTGTGCCTGTCTCAGAAAACTGGCCACAACACTGATCCCTTCTCTCTCCATTTTGAGAATGCATCATAGAAAAACAGCACCCATACAGCAGGGAGCAACACCTAAAAAGCACCTAAAAAATCTAGCACACGCACTGGTAAAAATCTCAGTAGGCCCTTCAATCAGTTACAAGTTTCAGGAAGCTGCCTAGCCTTGTCAGATGCTGGTGCCAGCCATGAAGGCCAATCATCTTTGTTTCTAGCAATTTTTGATTCTAGCAATTATTAGCTGTGTTTTCACCACTTAGGAACTCAAAATGATGTACAATCAGTGAACCTCTTTGCAAATTTGGTATGCACACCTATCTAACCCTGGATTCTCCTTCTCCCCTTTTGTCAATGCAAGTACCATGATACCCACCATAGCCTTTTTGGTGGTCAAAGGGGATTCCCCCTTTTTTCACCTATGGAAAAGCTGGTTGAATACAACCCTATCTCGTTGATTATTTTCAAGTGGAAAACAGAACTATGCCCTATGCCCAAACTCTGCCCATAATTTTGTCTCCTATTCTTTTATTTAAATCACAGTTTTCCTTTAAGGAACAATGGGGCCCTTCCTCTACTTCTTTCCTCACAAAAACCCCGTGAGAGAGGTTAGGCTGAGTAAAATCGACTGGCCCAAAGTCACACAGTGACAGCTATGGTAGGTTATCTGGGCTGTGTGACCGTGGTCTTGGTATTTTCTTTCCTGACGTTTCGCCAGCAGCTGTGGCGGGCATCTTCAGAGGAGTAACACTGAAGGACAGTGTCTCTCAGTGTCAAGTGAGACACTGTCCTTCAGTGTTACTCCTCTGAAGATGCCCACCATAGCTGCTGGTGAAACTTCAGGAAAGAAAATACCAAGACCATGGTCACACAGCCCGGATAACCTACAAGAACCGATGAACTCTGACCGTGAAAGCCTTCGACAATATTTTCACACAGTGACCTTTATGGTTGACTGGGGATTTAACGCTGGGTCTTTCCTTTCCCAGTATGGACATTGACAACTGTGTTGCCAGAAGAAATGCAGACATCAAGAACAAAACACAATTAAGAAAAGTTTGGTTTTTATCCTCTGCCTTGCTTGGCTATGATTATTCACCCTGAATTTCCCAGTACAATGGGGAAATCGTAAGGATTTAAGTCAGAGGAATGTGCACACAAGGTCAAGCTAGACATGATGGATTTCACACATCTGCTCCTTCTGTCTTTTAAAGGGAAATTATAGCTGTGTGGGGAATCGCTTTAGGTTGGGGGACACACAAGAAGAAGTGATGGGGGGCTCCCTTCCATCCCTCCACTGTTTCACTCATCAAAACTACCTTTCCTGGCATTGTACTTATCTGTTTAAATGGGGAAGAAAGATAGACGCCAGTATTTTATGCATCATGCTTCTTTAAAGAGCTATAACATCACAAGAAGCCCAGTTTCTGAAACCAGGCAAAGAGAGCGTCACCCCCTCCTCATATACCCCCAAACTGAATTAACACCCACCATGGCTGTAATTGTTCTTTAAAAGACACTGGGAAGATCCAGTCACAGTCCTCTCCTTGTCTCAACAGTTTTGGCTTTCAGGAAGCTCTTTCATACATGCAGCATCCTACAGGTCCCCAGTATACATTGAAAGCAAGGAGATATCCATTGCCAACCTTTCTATGTGCAAAAATCCACTTGGGATCCCCCGGCAAGCAGGTAGCCAAGGAATACCAGGTAGATTGGGGGCACATGTCCACTGTGGTGACTTTTAGACAGATGTCATTTGCAAGTTCAGTACTGGAAACTCTGTTCTCAAGCACGTGGGGTGGGATATGCAGTGTGGGGAGAAGGGGCTTCTGCTCGCCCTTCATTTTCCCATCTTAAATCAGCCCCAGGGGTGCTATTTGCTCTGTTGGCACCTGCACATGTAGCCCCAGCAGTATATTTGCAGCTGCCAGTGGAACAAACAGGGCCATCAGGGTCATTTCTGGTCAAGAAAAGTAGTGTTGCAGGTAAGGCAGAAGTGTACTGTGGTTCCAGTCTCAATCGAGGGCCCACGTGCTTGAGAAGTTCCTGGTGGAAAAGTCATAGCTGATACCTGACTACCTGTGGTACACACATGTAAAACATAACATGTGTGTTGGGCCCTGACACAGCAGAATGGGCAAAAATAAATAAAGGATGGGTTTATCCCCTGGCTCCTTTGCTCAAGTTTAAAGACTTCCTTTGGCCCAAGGAGCTTTCTTCTGACAGAAGGGTCTCCTCCATCTGAGGGAGGAGCCAAATGTAGCTGAGTGGAGTAGAAAGATAAAAGCCCTGGGCTTTTATTTGAACCTAAAAATAACAATTTGTTTGAATTTAAAACATACCTCTCATAATGCCTTCATTGAAGATGTCAAGGAACGATATGGCCAGAATGGCTGCCATATAGAGCTTCATTGCTGTTCTATTCCGTTGAGGTACTGGACGAATATAGGATCAGTCAAGGCCCCCTTCTCTACTTATATATCTCACTGGACACTTCCTCTGCAACAAGTGTAATGGTAAGGATGTGTGGGGGAAACTCTGAGAAGCTATCAGTTCCATTCATTCTAAGTGAAGGGGGGGAAAAAATCCCCCTCTTCTCTGGTCGCCCCTCATCGTCTGCTTTTTCCTGCCACAATGTGGTTACTTTTTTAGCACTCTGCATGTGGGTTTTATTTTAGGCTTCAAAAGAAAGTTCTTTCTCTACAGTGGAAACCTGTAGTGGTTCTATGGTTTCATTGCTAAGCTATACGTCTATGGGGTCACAAAAATCTGAATCATACCGGTCATAAAGGCCTGAGAGGACCACAAAGATCATTTATTCTGACCCCTCTGCCCATACTTTAAAAAAACTTTTTGCAGTGAAATCACAGTTGACTTATGGCGACTCCATAGGGTTTTCAAG
This sequence comes from Euleptes europaea, assembly GCF_029931775.1. NCBI lineage: Eukaryota > Metazoa > Chordata > Lepidosauria > Squamata > Sphaerodactylidae > Euleptes > Euleptes europaea. The sequence continues at coordinate 32,720,712 of NC_079323.1, forward strand.
GCAAGAGGCATTCAGAGGTGGTTTGCCATTACCTGCTCCTGGTATTCTTTGGAGGTCTCCCATCCAAATACTAGCCAAGGTCAAGGCTGAGAGTGTGTGACTGGCCCAAGGTCACCCAGCAAGCTTCCATGGTGAAAGTGGCGATTCAAATCTGGGTTTCTCAGGTCCTAGTCCGACACCATAACCACTACACCACACTGGCTCTTCTGCTCATAGTAGAGCAGCATTTACTTTTATTAGCTTTGACAAGATCCAGCCAATTTTGCCACAGGAACTTCCAGTGAGGAAGACTTCGTAATCTACCTAGATAGATTGTATGTTTTGGTTCTAATATGTACTGACTTCTACTCATAAAATGCTGCACTGATAATAGATAATAGATAATAATCATAGGTAACATGTCTTTGACCCTTAATTGACAGTAGCAATTTCTGTGGATTAACCCAACCCCCATACTGATCCCCAGAAACAATGGCTTCCCAGTGGGCTGCAGAAGGAGGGGGGATAAATAGAAATCACTGCCCTCTCTTTAAAAAAAAGTCTGCAGAACTACATCACTGGATAAAGGCTAGTATCCCTGTATGCTCACTCACAGCATAAGCAGATTTCCATCATTGGCGAGACCCATTACAAATTGCCAGGGTGATGTGAAGGACAGAATGTTGGCCATGGACTGAAGAGACAAGGGTTCAAATCCCTGCTAAACCATTATACTCAGTAGGTGATCTTGGGCCAGTCACTGGCTTAAACTAACCTACCTTACAGACTTGTGAAGATAAAATGGGGTAACTCCATGTGTTTGAGTGCGGGGGCGGGGGGGGGGGGTACACTACTGGCTCATAGTTTAAAAGGTTCCCAAGGTAGCTTCCAAAAGTAAGGTTTGAACCGATAGAAAACGATCATTAAAACAGCCCCAAAAACCTTGTGATGAAGATTGATAATAAAAGAAGCATCCTAAAAATGCCATCTATTAAAAGCATAAAACCAAGAAATGATGAAACATAAAAAGTCAGCCAATTGGGTCTCTTGAAACATTTTAACCACCAACTAAAGGCCTGTCTGAGCCCTGAACTCCTTGGAGGGAAGTTAATCTGTTCATCTCTCCAAGGCAAACCGTGCCTAGTGGCATTTCTTTTTCTGCACAGTTATTAAAAGGAGTTCCTTTGTCTCTAGCCAGCTTTCCTTCTGGAGCCTCCAGTAGTGGGAACTGAGACATCCATGGCTTCCATGATAAAGAATTATAGCTTTTTTCTTTCCAGATTACTAAATGAGAAGATTAATTAGTGACTCTACACAGAATGCAGTTGGTGGTCTCAGGTTCTATGTTAAGTTTCTAGAGGAATTGTCATTAACTCTTTGAGGACATTGTGGTATTCGTCTAGGGTTGCCAGGTCCCTCTTGGCAACCAGCGGGAGGTTTTGGGGGCAGAGCCTGAGGAGGGTGGGGTTTGCAGAGGGGAGGGACTTTGATGCCATAGAGTCCAATTGCCAAAGCAGCCATTTTCTCCAGGTGAAGTGATCTCTATCGGCTGGAGATCAGTTGTAATAGCAGAAGATTACCAGCTATTGCCTGGAGGTTGGCAACCCTATATTCATCCTACAAAAGCATGGCAGCCATAGGTACAGGGAAACCGCAGCCCCCCAAAAAAGTTTTTGCTTTACTGTTCACAGTTGGCTATGGAAATATTTCCCAGAGTTCTTAGATTTTGCAATATATTTCCTTCTTTTAAGCATCGCATACAAAATTTTTTTTAGCCTTCAGCTAAAAATTTAATAGATGTTAGATAAGACTATAATTTCATATGAGTTCAGATTTACTTGGGCCCACTTCTGATCTCACCTACCTGTTTATTAGGTGGAAAACAAGAAGTAGAGGCTTGCCAGATCCAGAACCACTAGCCCAGCATCTCATTTTCAACAGCAGAAAACCAGATGTATCTGGGACATTTACAAGTCCTCAGAAGAATGTAAAAGTAGTTCAAAGGCACCTTGAAGACTAACAAAATTTATTACAGCAGAGGCTTTCATGATTTAGAGCTCACTTCACACTCCATGTATCTGATGAAGTAAGTTCTGACATTTAAACTTCTGCTGGAATAAATTTTGCTGGTCTTTAAGGTGTCACCAGACTCCAGCTTCATTCTGCTGCTACAGGCTAGTGTGACTACCAATGTGGAATTCATGTAAAAATGTATAATCTTCTGAGTTATACAGAAGTTTTTACTGATGGTAAGAGCAAGGTTGATTACAACTGCAAACATTTCTAACCAATTTTAAAGGACAGTGGTCACATCATAAAACTTTGAGCTCACATGCCTCATCAACCACTAGGCCATTGTAGAAAAAAAAGGGGAAATATACTGCAAATTGTTTCTCGAATTAGTTGGCTGAAAATTTATATTCTACCAGATTAGCTTTATATGACTTTGTATAATTGGTGATACATATATGTAGATATATATAGATATATAACTTTCATTCTTGGTTAACACTAGACAGTATGTTACAAATGAATACTGATATTTTAAAGAAATGAAAAATACTAGGAATCAAATTTATACTGGGGGGCGGTGGTTGTCCAGGACCCAAAGAACTGCAGGACTGGTTTCCTTGAGCCAAAGGAGTCTTGGAGCTTATGCTTCTTGAACTGTTGCTGTCTCCCCCCCAGTGCTCGATCTAGGCCAGGGGTGGGGAACCTTTTTCCTGCCAAGGGCCATTTGTGCATTTATAACATCATTCGGGGGCCATACCAGGCGTAGATCTCCCGCAGAGGGGGGGGGAGAGGCTAGGGTTGCCATGTCTCCAGCCACCACCTGGAGGTTGGCAAACATAGGAGAGGCAATGCACAGGAGGGAGGGACAGAGGGAAGGAAGGCAGGCTAGGAAGGAAAGCTAGGGTTGCCAAGTCTCCAGGGAGGGAGGGAAGGGAAAGAAAAGAAGGAAGGCTAGGAAGGAAAGCCAGGGTTGCCAGGTTGCCAGGGAGGGAGGGAGGGGAAAGGAAAATAAGGAAGTCTAGGAAGGAAAGCTAGTGTTGCCAGGTCTCCAGGGAGGGAGGGAGGGAGGGAGGGAAGGGAAAGGGAAAGAAGGAAGTCTAGGAAGAAAAGCCAGGGTTGCCAGGTCTCCAGGAAGGGAGGGAGGGAGGGAAGAGAAAGGGAAAGAAGGAAGTCTAGGAAGGAAAGCCAGGGTTGCCAGGTCTCCAGGAAGGGAGGGAAGGAAGGGAAAGGAAAAGAAGGAAGGCTAGGAAGGAAAGCCAGCGTTGCCAGGTCTCCAGGGAGGGGAGGAAGGGAAAAGAAAAGAAAAGAAAAGAAAAGAAAGAAGGCTAGGAAGGAAAGCTAGGGTTGCCAGGTCTCCAGGGAGGGGAGGAAGGGAAAAGAAAAGAAAAGGAAGGCTAGGAAGGAAAGCTAGGGTTGCCAGGTCTCCAGGGAGAGAAGGGAGGGAGGGAGGAAGGAAAGGGAGGCTTCTCCTCCCCACACACATACGCAGGCACGATTGGGAGAAGCTTTTTCAGTCCCCCCCCCTCCACACAGACAGCGATCGGGGGAAGCTTTCTTGGCTCCCCCCCTCCAAAAACACACGTGCAAGCTGGCTTCATGTGTAGAAGTGGGGAAACAAATCCAGTTCACTCATGTGGAGGAGTGGGGAATCAAACCCGGTTCTCCAGATCAGAGTCCTCTGCTCCAAACCACTGCTCTTAACCACTGCACCACACTGGCTGTGAAAAACACTGCTAATTTAAAATTGGTTATATATATTTTTTCAATATAAACATTATTGCTGCACTTTTAGCATTCTTTCAATGCCCTCGTAAGCAGAGTCACACCTTTTTAAGCCCACTGAAGTCAATGGGCTTCAAAGGGTACAACTCTGCTTAGGTTGGCACTCTTTGTTTCCACACCAGTGTAGCTGTCTTTTGTTCCTTTTGGTAAAATCCAAGTATCTGTACTCTTAAGTGCATCCAACGTTGTTTTCATTGAGCCAAATTGTATAGTTTTATTCCCAGGTGTAGTACAGGTTTACCAGCTGGCCAATAATAAGAGGAAAATCAAGTCAAGACCACTTCACCTAGGGACAGGGAACTATTTGTGTGAGGCCAACATAAATCTTGACAGCATGGAAAAATGTGAATAATCAACCCAACGTTTAAAGTTTAAACATTAATCTGCACTTTGCAGCCAACCTCCTTCTACAAAGTGAGCTGCCGCATGTTCTAACCACACCACTGATGATGCGCTTTGCCTGTCCCAACACTTGCTACTACGCACTGGCCATTTATTACCCACATCCTCCTTGTCCAAATATGTGTGTGTTAACCCTAAACCAAGTCTCTGTTTCTCTTTTGGGCGTAACTTTACTTGAGAAATGTAACACATAGTATCGGGAGGAGGGTGAAATGCTTTCCTTTCAGTGGTTTTTCCTTTTCCGGAGACATTTACCCTTTGAAAGCACATGAAGTATGGGGGAGTGCCCTCATAAAGGAAAACATTACCTTAGCTGAACACAAATTAGCTCACCCACTGGAGTTCGCGCACACCCACTGTTCCTAGATGTTCCAATGAACATTTCTGAATTTTGTCATTCTCCACTAGTGAAACCTTAAAGTATTCTGTATTGAGCCTTCCTGACACTGTATCACTAAAGAATTTAATTGTTGCTTTTATGTCTTTGTATGTATTTTAGTTCTGTTTCTAATGGTTTTAATGATGTGAGGAGGGGGGTTAATGGTTTTAAAGTGTGATTTTATTATTTGTTAGCCACTTTTGTAGCCCTTGTTAGGGCAGAAAGGTGGAATATAAATTTAGTAAAATAAAAATAAAATAAATAAAATAGAGCAGTGGGAGAAGTTATATAAATGAATATTCTCCTTCGGGACAAAATATTGGCCTAACAAAAGTTAGCATGTGTTCTTCAACTCTCTTACATCATCAATATATCTAATGCAGCCCCATCTGTGGATACTTAAATCCAGACACTGAAGCCATTAACAGATAAGACAGATCTTTCTGCAAACCTGAGAAAAGCCTCAGGTTTGCAAAATAATAATAATAATAATAATAATAATAATAATAATAATTTGAAATCCAAACACAAAACAAAAAATGGAGGTTAATCCCCAAAAATAAAAACGGTGCCTATAGCTTTAAGAAATGAATGCCCTCAGTGGCTGTTGCTAGGCAACCACAACCACTACAAGCCTTCCAGTCTTTGTTTCTGTGAAATCAACTGTGATTTGAGCAGGGCTGGGTCCCCAGTCCTTCCAGCCCTTGATTGATTCTGTCTGCACTGTTCATCACAGCCCAGCCATCGCACCTTGTGAACTGCACAAGATGTGACAGTATTTCTGCCAGAACCCTTTAGGGAGTGGACTAGAGGCTCCATGATTACACCAATGCCCAGCCTGGCCACTTTAGCATGGCTGGCCCTTAGGATCAAACCGTTAATCACCCTATTCTATTGAGTTAAGCCTAAGAATATACAACTGGGTGTACAATTAATTGGGTTTCCAGGTTCCCCCCTCCCGATCAGCAGGAGGTTTTAGGGGCTGGGGCTGGGGAGGCCGCGGGTGCACGCATGCAATGACGGCACTTCCAGTTTTATTTCTGGAAGCGCCACATCTCCGCAGTCGATTTAACACTCAAATCCCCAAATTTTGGGGGTTTAAATGTTAAAGCAGCTGCAGCGATGTGGCACTTCCAAAAGTAGAACTGGAAGTGCCATCATCGCATAAGTGCCATCATCGCTCCCGTGCGCACACCCAGCCACCGCTCCACAGTGGCTGGGTGGATTGGTGGGCAATTGCCCGCAAATACCACCCACCTGGCAACTCTAACAATTGAATGTACAATGAGCACTAATTCCCAGTTTACTCATCTATCTCCCTTTGTTGTCTTCCTTATCTTAAATTGATTGTAATCTCTTTGCAGCAGAGACACTGATGGTATTACTAATAATAATAATACTAGGAGAAGGATTCTGTCCTGGTCTTCTGTCTCTGATGTGCTAATTTTATACTGGAACAAACTACACATGCAAATGCATACAACAAGCTCAAATATGATTTTTTTTTTTTTAATGAAAAGCAGCCTCCGGAATGGCAATTTATTTTGAGCAGATGAGAGGCAGAAGGAACAGGGTATTTATAACAAATGTAAACATAAGGCACTAGAGGACCTTATGAAGATACCAAATGTAACAACCTTGCTGAAAACTAAGCTGGCCTGGAGGGAGAAAGCCCTTGAATGTGATATGCCTTGCATTCCTGGAAACATAGGTGGAAGATGAAAGACATAAACGAACATGCATCTGGAACTCTTCATGTGTATGTGTCAGAGGGGCTTTAAAATTTGGGGCTTAGTTACATGGACATGTGATTTGCCCCGTTTTGCCAAGAGTTTGCGACATGGTGGGGGACAATATAACATTAATCTAAGTGGTATCATTCCAGACAGACAGTCCTCGAATGACTATTTTCAAAGACTATTTTCCACAAAGGATTTGGTATAGAATATAACTCATCAAACATTGATAGTATGGAAAGTCACAAAGGTTCATTAGCTGAATCTCCCTAGCACACGGGAGATTCTACAATAACATTACTGTCTGCCTAAAATCAGGTAAGAAAATGCTAAGGGAGAAATTCTAACTCTGAGCTTAATGTGAATGCAAGAAACACTGCTGCAGACTAAACAAAATCCTGTGTAAACTAACGTCATAGGGCTATAGGTAAGATTGAGTTCGTTTTCCAACTCAGTCTTACCTATAGCCCTATGGGCAGGAAGAAAGAAAAGATAAGCAGTGCTTAGAACTTGTAATTTTGTACTCATGAAAAAAAGCTTTGCAAGCTTATAGAAAGAAATATTTCTGTCTGTCTACATTTATGTTATTTGTTTAGTCACTGATAGGGTGGTGTTCACTTTTTCACATTGTCAGTATTTGTCATGTATAATACAATTTTTGCAATTTGAATATATATAGAGCCGTGTGCTGTTTTTTTTCTGATAACTATATGTTAATAGCATAGGTGTATTTTTCCTTCCACTACCTGGCAGTTGGCAACCCTATGCAGCAGCCATTTTGTGGCAGCTCCCACCAAAGATGTCTGCAGACTCAAAAGGTTAGGGGGCCCCCTGCTCATTCTTTATCATTTTTATTTGGTATAGATATAGGGTTGCCAGCCTCCAAGTGGTGGCTGGCGATCTCCTGCTATTACACTGATCTCCAGCCGATAGAGCTCAGTTCACCTGGAGAAAATGGCTGCTTTGGAAATTGGACTCTATGGCATTGAGGTCCCTCCCCTCCCCAAACCCCACCCTCCTCAGGCTCCACTCCAAAAATCTCCAGGTATTTCCCAACCCGGAGCTGGCAACCCTATATAGTTATCTGACTTTGCAATACATAGGGTTGCCAGGTCCCTCTTCGCCACCGGCAGGAGGTTTTTGGGGCGAAAAAACTGCATGGTTAGGAAGGAACACAGTGAACAGTCAGGCAGAGGATTGAAAAATCTGATCCTTGTTCATGACCAGCAAACATGATGTGAGCCAAAGTGGTGGGTGTTTGTTCATCCCTGATTCTTTTGTGTGTATTTTACCCAGAAAAACAGTAATTCAAATACAAGTGCACCATTCTTAGTTGATGCCCAGCTATCCATACTAGGGGTATAAAATATAAGGTGGGAAATTGCACAAGATTGCCTTGTGTTATGTGAAAACAAATTGTTAATTTCACAGAGTTTAAAAGACTGAATGATTAACAGACAGGCAATACGGAGTAAGAAACTTCCTTTTAAAATACAGGCATTTTCCAGACAGCCTTAATTTTCCAGTTTCATTTCCCTTTGTTACTGTCCCCCTCCCCTCGTTTCCATACAGCATCCTTGCTGTCCCAGCTTTTCAACGTTGCTTCCCTACACTTTTTGATACCTGGGGAAAACAGGTTTAGATCTGACCCTTTTGTGAGCAACTGGACCCAACAAGTTGATGCAAAAATTGCAGTTCTGGGATTCTTTACCTCCCAATTATTTGCAGTGGGATTCAACAGAGCAACAAGGCACAGCCTTGAGATACAAAACTGGTCATACTTCATACGTGATGCTAAGTTCACCAGCTCACCTTTTGCTTTGGGCTTTCCCCCCCCCCCCGCTTCAGTCCCATTTGTCTGCAACTGATATTTCAACTTCCTTACTGTGCCAGCTTATCATTGTTACTTTTCACTGGCTAGATCCAACGCTTTACCAATTACAGAAATTGTTCAAAGATTGTCAAAAGTTCCATGCAATCAAAGATTTTATCCCTGTAAATTGTCTAAGTCGAAATTAGCGATGGTTTTAACACTTCTGTCAGCAGCCCAAACGGTTATTGCAGCTAAATGGAAGGATGTTAAACCACCTTTGATTCAGAGTTGGTTTGATAAAATATGGCATTTATTTGTAATGGGAAAAATCCAAGATGGTTTGGACTCTTTAAATAAGGATAGCCCTTCCAGTTTTGTAGAAAATTGGTTTCCAATAGTTCAATATTTGACTGATCTTGATAAACTTCCTTCAAATTTAATATATCATAACTGGCTGTATTTTTGAACGGGAAATGTAAGGTTGAGTATAGTTGACCAGTTGTTGTAATTAATAAGGGCAGTATGTATTGAATTGTACTGTATGATATGTTATATCAATAAAGTGTTGAAAACCTTAAAAAAAAGATTTTATCCCTGTGGTTTCTGGATCCCTGAAGCTATTGAGCATTGTCTTCATTCCTGTCAGCAAGGGCCATTTATGCATGGCTGTTTCCTCGCGGTCACGCTGCCAACTGTTTCAGGACTTTGCTTTGATTATGCTTGCATTTTCCAACCATCAGAGGTCACCTCGCTCTCCTTGTGCGTTTCTGCGCATTTTCTGGATGCTGGTTAAACACTAGTGTTGCCAGGTGGGTGGTTTTGGTGGGCAATTGCCCACCAATCCACCAGGCTTCTCTGGAGTGGAGCGATCATGTAACTTCTGGTTTACTACCACAAGCACCACATCGCCATGGCTGCGGCGATGCAGTACTTCCAGAGGTAAACCCAGAAGTGACATTATCACTTTGTGCGCGGTCGCACATGCATGCAATCGCCCCAGCCCTGCCCCCCAAACCTCACACCAATGGAGAAGGGGGACCTGGCTACCCTACTAAACACTAATCCAGAAAACGCGACCAAAATGCGCGGAAAGACATGGGGAAAGCAAGGCGACTTCTGGCAGTCGGAAAATGCAAGCATAATCAAAGCAAAGCCCCGAAGTAGTCGGCAGGGTGACCATGAGGAAACAGCCATGCATAAATGGCCTTTACGTGGAGTAGAGGACATCCCTGCTTTCTCCTTTCTTAGAGACATTTCTGAGTCACTCCAGTGATTACCATCTCCTTAACCTTTTCTTTGGCAATGACAGGTTACATTGGCAGTTGTCAAATACATTTCTGCAACTCTGAGATTTTGAAATATTTATTTAGATACCACTTGATTTCTATTTTGGAATTGGAACCGACTTTTCTCTGTTTATTTTATTTTATTCAAAGGTACTTGAGCTCCTTGTAATTATCTGATTTTGCCAATGACCGTGTTTATTTTAAATTGTTTACCTCAGAGAAGTTGGTTTTATTCTATGTTAAATTTTGTATTTTATATGTAGCATTTTGTTCTGTCTATAAGCCTATGAGTCTAAAAGCCTGAGAGCCAGCGAGGTGTAGTGGTTAAGAGTGGTGGTTTGGATCGGTGGAGAACCGGGTGATCTGGAGAACTGAGTTTGATTCCCCACTCCTCCACACGAGCGGTGGAGGCTAATCTGGTGAACTGGATTTGTTTCCCCACTCCTACACACAAAGCCAGCTGGGTGACCTTGAGCTAGTCACACTCTCTCAGCCCCACCCACTACACAAGGTGTCTGTTGTGGGGAGGGGAAGGGAAGGTGATTGTAAGCCAGTTTGATTCTTCCTTAAGTGGTAGAGAAAGTCGGCATATAAAAACCAACTCTTCTTTTCACAAGAGAACTGCAAAGTAATTAAGGGAACTTTTTCTTTTTCTTCTTTTTCTTCTACTTCTTTTTCTTCTTCAATTTATTTTTCTTCTTCAATTTATTTTTCTTCTTTTTCTTTTTCTTCTTTTTCTTCTTCAATTTCTTTCTTCTTCTTCTTCTTTTTAACATACCTGCTAATAAATGGGAATAGTGGCTGCTTTCACACATGTTGGCTGATGCACTTTCAATAAACAAGAAAACCCTCTTGCAACTGATTGCTAAAGTGCATTGAAAGGGCATTATCTGACATGTGTGAAAGCAGCAGGAGTCTCCCAGTGATACAATGACCCATCCACCAGTGGAATGCTCCTCTCTCACCAGTAACAAGGCCCTTTGTGCTGGCAGAAGGTTCCTTGCCCTAGAGAAAGGTTCCGTCATTAGCAGAACTAAATCTTTGGATCCAAGCCAAAGTGTTCTGCCAGTGTCAGGCTCACTGAATTAGCATGTTAAAGTCAGCAGTAGCCACAAACCATTCAGGAACACTACTGACTCACTACTACTCCACATGCTTTAGGAGGATGAGCACAAATAGCACCGTTCAAAAACTACGCTGTACTTTCCTTCAGCTAACACCCCCCCCCCAACTTCCTGCATAGTGCGACGGTGGTTGGGACTTTGTTCACATGACATTGAATGTCAGTCTGGAGGTTTGCTTGCTTTCCTTTGATTCTAGCAGGGAAGGAACCCCGTACCACAATGAATTATTTTTCAAACTTCAGAACAACTTGTGTGTTTGTGAAGTGCCGTCAAGTCACAGCTGACTCATGGTGAGCCTATAGGGTTTTCAAGACAAGAGACCATCAGAGGTGGTTTGCCAGTGCCTTCCTCTGCATAGCAACTCCGGAATTCCTTGGTGGTCTCCCATCTAACTAGGGCCAACCCTGGCTAGCTTCTGAAATCTGACCGAGATCGGGTTAGCCTGGGCCATCCAGGTCAGGGCACAGAACAACTTAAAGGCTAGAAAAAGCAAGGAAATGGAAAACAGAGGAAAGTGCCAGCTATTGTGCAATCTCCCACTTCAACTGCTAAGCCAAAAAAGCATGGAAGGATGTCAGACATTTTTCTGCTGAGTTTATGGCCTACTAAAAATTACAGTTAATTGTGCATACATTTTTTTAAATTGCAAAATGGGAAAGCACTCTCTTCCAGCATGTTTCGATGATTGTTGGAGGCCTCTGCTTCTCATAATCCAGTCATTATTTGGGTTATCACAGAAGAGCAGACTAGTTAATAGGGTTGCCAACTGCCAGGTAGTCAGTACAGGAGTGAAGTGTATACAAAGTGCAAAAAAACTTTATAAGCTACCAAAATAACATAACAATACAGCTATACACACTATATACACCACTAAGCTGAAACATACAAGCTAAGACAAACGTGACTGTACAAGGTGGAAAAAAGTGTCAAAATGACACAGCTAATGTTCATAGAGTCTCTCTCAATTGTAGGAGAAGTGGTATCCAAAGGATTTTCAACGAGGTTCCCAATGAGGAGACGATCGTTTCGAGTTCACAATGAACAGATCTACACTATAATCCTTACCCCAAGTGGGAAGTGATGTCTCTTACCCTTCATGGGAAATAATAATGATTTGGCATTTTTTGAAATCTTACCCATTATGGGAGAATATTTGAATATTTGAATGAATGAATGTACAAGAGGACGTTGAAGGACTGATGAAGATCTGTCAAAACAGCACATCACATAGGCTTGCTAGGTGCCTCTTTGCCACCAGCGGGAGGTTTTGGGGGCAGAGCCTAAGGAGGGCAGGGTTTGAGGAGGGGAAGAACTTCAATGTCATAGAGTCCAATTGCCAAAGCGGCCATTTTCTCCAGGTGAACTGATCTCTATCAGCTGGAGATCTAAATAGTGTGGAAATGAGGCTGTTCTGTTAGCTTTGGCAAGGCTGCCCCTCTAATGATAAATGTTGTTAATGGTAATCAAGACAGCAAATCATTCATTTCTACGCTGAGCACCAACCCACCTGCCGGCTATGAAGAGGATGTGAAACTGGTTTTCCAAGTCTTGTGGCAGAACTGCATGTTATGTAAGTGTTGTTTTATCAGTTACAGATTACCAGGGTTCATGTGGGGATGAAAGCCATTTAGGGGGTAGAAATTGGGGGTGGAAAAACCACTGAAGACGAAAGACCCACTCTACCTGTATCCCATTTGCCTGTAATCTGGGGGAAAAAACATATTTAGAAACTAATTGTGAAGTGAGTGTAGTTTTACTCTGAGGGGTGTGAGCACCAGCCTTGGAAAGCAGCCAAAGAAGTTGGCTGTCAGAGGCTGTGGTGTGGGTGCTATGAATCCCACACTAACTTGTGCAGTCTTGCTTCTAAACACTCTTAACACTTGCTTGGTGCCAGCGTGGTGTAGTGGTTAAGAGTGGTGGTTTGGAGAGTGTGGTGAGAATTTTATATTAAACATTAGTTTGGCTTAAGAAGAACCACCTTTATACCTTAATATTTTAACCTGTAGTTTAGAATCCACATGAAGCTAGCTGACCTCAGCTTTTCCACTAGGCTCCTGACCTTAGAGGGTAACGGAGATTGCATTTAGGAATTGATTAACCAAAGCACATTAGGTGCCTGAAATTATGTTCAAGGATAGGAAAGTCATTAGGACCGATTTCAGCAAGATTTCTGCTTATGAATGAAGGATTTGTTTATGTACACAGGCTGAGATAAACGGGCAGTTGTCAGAGGCTCTGGAACTGAGTGACTTATTTTGGGAACAGGATATTTCCAAACAACTTGTAGCCATGATTTGTGGAAACTCATCTCCTGAAGAATTTGAGAAGGAGGTGGCCCTCACGGTTTAGGCTATAAAAGGCTGGTCCAGTTGTCCAGTCGTCGTCCTTCTCAGGGAGAGACCATCTCTGTCTCTTCCTTGGAACAACCCAAAGCGCTTTGATTTATCTGTCTGTCTGTGTATCAGTCTCTGTGTGGGGTTTTGTTAAAACTGTCAAGTATTATTCTTCTCTTTGCCTTATAACTCTTTGTAAGTTCAAATAAACCTATATGTTTTACTGTTATATGTGTGTGTGGTCTAAGAGTGTCCTAAGTATATGGTCTGTGTTTCCTATCACATTCTCTGGCTTTGCTTTGGTAAGTAGGCAGGCAGAGAAAGCCAAACACAAAGAACTTAGGGGTGGGAAGGAAACTTCCCACATCAGTTGGAGGTTCCACCGAGATGTATTGGCATTTTTTCTGCCTGTTTCAGAATTAGCTTTTAAGGGTCATCCATGGAGAGGTGCAGAACTCACAATCCGTACCAGCTGACGTGGCATAACATCCAGCCAGGGGACCTGGTGTGGACACTGACATTTCGCAGGAAAAACAAGTTCCAGCCAAAGTGGGAAGGGCTGTACTGGTAACAACTACTGCTATCAGAATCCAGGGAAAAGACCAGTGGATCCATGCTTCACATGCAAGGAAGATCGTGAACCCTTAAGCGCACCCTGAGACAGCAGCAGAACGAGCCATCAGAGAGCCAGGCCAACCAGGTGACGACAACCCTATCCCGACTTTCCCGCCCCTCTTCACATTACAAGAGGAGGCGCTGCCTGCGACCACCAGCCCAGTGCCCCAGAGAGAACCATATTTTCTACGATCACGCCCCCAGCCGCCAGAGACACCTCATGACCCTTGAAGCCCTTTGTTTTGAACTTTGTTTTGAATTTTTGCCCTCATTTTGTTTTGAACTTCAAGTCTCTGATCTACAATGACGAACACTTGCTGATAATCAACGTACGAAGTATTGCTTTCCCATCTGAGTTAGTAAGAAAATTTTATTGGGTAGACAGTCAGGAGAATCCCCATTGGTCAGGTCTTTGGGAAAAGGCATTTGCCAACCCCAAGGATGCTTTAATAAAGAGAAAAGAAACCCCATTACCCCACGACAATCCAGACCAATTTAGGGAACTGTGTAAGTGGATGTGTGTGCAGTGTTTTTCGGATTGGTACTAAGCAGGACTGTGAACGTTGCATGATGGTGGGAGGTATGCTGTTTTTGTTTCTGTGTGGGTTTAGGTATGTAGAAAGGTGGTTGAGATTGCTGGATTACAGGATTGTTGGATCTGTTAAAGGGTTTTAAAAATAGAACAGAGAGCTGATCTGTTTTGCAGTTCCAGCCAGCAAACTAATCTAAATATTCCAAATTTAGTTACTTTAAATACACCCCAGAATTCCCGATTCTGGGCATAGTTTATGCAAAGCAAGCATTTGTTATGACCAAATGGGGGACCTCAGTGTGACAACATTTAACTCTACAACAAATTGTGATAAAACGGTCCCAATATATATAGTACATCTATTCACAAACCCAGCAGCCTCACACCACCTTGCATCGTCCACACACACGTTGAAGGAGGAGCTTTGGAAGTGCTCCACAGAACAATGGTATGCAGATAGAAGAATATGTTAGAAAGCATAAGGGAGGTGTCCAATAAGTTAAGGAAATAGGATGTATGGGATGGTTTCAGCAGCTAGCTGATAGAGCAAATGGAAGCGACCTGCACAGCATGACACTTATGCGAACACAAGCCCCAGGATTATTTTTCAATTTTTCTGTTACTGTTATGGTTATGCTATGTTGCCTCTCACAATGTGTTCCAGCGATATTTTACACTTTTAGACCACAACCTGCAAGTCACATGCTTGTGTCAATCCATCACCGTACAATCAATGGATGTAACTAAGTAGTTTGGGTTCTTCTTAACCCAAAAATGGGGGATTGTAGTGAGAATTTTATATTAAACATTAGTTTGGCTTAAGAAGAACCACCTTTATACCTTAATATTTTAACCTGTAGTTTAGAATCCACATGAAGCTAGCTGACCTCAGCTTTTCCACTAGGCTCCTGACCTTAGAGGGTAATGGAGATTGCATTTAGGAATTGATTAACCAAAGCACATTAGGTGCCTGAAATTATGTTCAAGGATAGGAAAGTCATTAGGACCGGCAGCAAGATTTCTGCTTATGAATGAAGGATTTGTTTATGTACACAGGCTGGGATAAACGGGCAGTTGTCAGAGGCTCTGGAACTGAGTGACTTATTTTGGGAACAGGATATTTCCAAACAACTTGTAGCCATGATTTGTGGAAACTCATCTCCTGAAGAATTTGAGAAGGAGGTGGCCGTTTGAGACCCTCTCTCACGGTTTATGCTATAAATGGCTGGTCCAGTTGTCCAGTCGTTGTCCTTCTCAGGGAGAGACCATCTCTGTCTCTTCCTTGGAACAACCCAAAGCGCTTTGATTTATCTGTCTGTCTATGTATCAGTCTATGTGTGGGGTTTTGTTAAAACTGTCAAGTATTCTTCTTCTCTTTGCCTTATAACTCTTTGTAAGTTCAAATAAACCTATATGTTTTACTGTTATATGTGTGTGTGGTCTAAGAGTGTCCTAAGTACATGGTCTGTGTTTCCTATCACATTCTCTGGCTTTGCTTCGGTAAGTAGGCAGGCAGAGAAATCCAAACACAAAGAACTTAGGGGTGGGAAGGAAACTTCCCACATCAGAGAGGTGGACTCTGACCTGGAGAACCGGGTTTGATTCCCCACTCCTCCACATGAGTGACGGAGGCTAATCTGGTGAACTCGATTTGTTTTCCCACTCCTCTACATGAAGCCAGCTGGGTGACTTGGGCTAGTCACACTCTTTCAGCCCCACCTACTTCACAGGATGTCTGTTGTGGGGAGATGAAGGGAAGGTGACTGTAACCTCCTCCTCCTCCTCCTTCTCCTTCTTCCTTGTATGCCTAAGCATACTACATGTCTCCAATGCTCTTCCACTCCAGGAAGTGTGAAGTGCAAAACAAGTAGCTTTGAAACACTGCTTTGAAAGCTGAGACAAGTTCCCACTGTTAAAAAAAAGATATAGTGGTTTTTTTTTCCAGAAAGATTCTAACATGAATCAATCTTGGAATATAAACATGGGGTCACTAAAGGCTAACTATCAGCTATGACTGTATGTGAGGATTTAGAAGACTCCCAGGGTACTTACAGAAGTGGATCATGCAAGCATTATATTGAGGAACAGTAAATACATTTGTTCAGGGAGCAGGACAGTGCTTTCTGGTGCCGCCACTGCCCCCCATGGACAATCAGCACAAATTCTGGAAGACCCTATGGATGTACAAAAGATACCTGCATAGGCTTTGTACATGGAGATCACACTTTACATGGTCATAGGCTTTTTCAAAAATCTTCCTGCACAGGCTGAAGGGCAAAGCCAGTTTGCACAATCCTAACTCTCCTATGCCCTATCCAAGGTCATAAATATCTGTATAGCCCTAAAATCACTTAATATTAACTAAATACTCTTTAAAACGCCTGTTACATAAAGCATAAGAATTGGTAAAAGCAATAAAACACTTCTTTCCCTCCCTCATGCTTCTGAGAGCAGACTTATATGGTAAATGCAAATTTCAATCCAAATTGATGATAAATCTTGTGTTTATTCAATTAACAGAGATTATAAGGGTGTGATATCTTGTGATTCATACTGGTTGCACTCCAGCTTCTCTAAACCATCTCAGTATTTAATCAAACAAGCAGAATCTACCGCTACTAGTCAACTGTGCATTGATTGAGAGGCTGGCTACAGGCAAATGTCTTTTGTTTCACATTGAGTATAATGGTTTTCTGGGTATTTTTAGGCCTGGTAATGAGCTCCGTTCAGCCAGCCAGAGCAAATGCGACTAAGATAGGGTGTCTGCTCAGAGGTTCACTCAGATCTCAACTGTTCTGCTGACTGCATGTAAAGGATTGCTACCACAGGACTAGAATAGCTATTTGGGTGATCATCCCATTGCAAACTATCATCCAGTTGACCTTCAGTATCAGTCATCAGTTAGTTGTTAATGACTTACATAGCTGCTGCGCCAATACTAAAACTTTACGATCAAGTAAACTTGTTCCTTCTGGTACTTATTGGCCCAATAGGTGATGCCGCACTTTCTCCTACTGAGTGTTGTGACAACTCTCATATGGTGATCCTGATGGTGGTCATTGGGTGAATGTTTTATAAACCAGACATACCATACCAATAGATTTCACCAGTTGTATGAGTCTTTGATGGGGGTAGGCACATTTTTCTGCATACATGGGAGTTGTCCTAGATATGTGTGTGGTTGTCAACAGGCCTGGAAAAAAGTGTCCTGTCTCTTTAACAGAGGCAATGTGTAGAACGGGCAGGTGAAGCTTTTCATGGTGTAGAGGTGAATAACATGCATGAATAAATAATATCCTATTAAGCCTATTTTAAATGGATGGGACATATTTTTCCCTCCAGGCAGTTGGCAACCCTAGTTGTAGAACCCTCTCATTTCTTCATGCTTGGACCCATTGCATAGATTTCACTACCAACAGGGAGGCCAGCATTTTGAAATCTAACATATACATGAAGGGGATGCGTGAGTACTTGTGGGGGAGGGAAAATCCCCCCCCCCGATGTCACCCTCTTTGCTGCTCCACTCAGACCATTTTCTTCCCCATTCTACAACCCATTCAGCTGGCCAGTTTCCTCCACCCCTTCAGCTGCTCCATAACTTTGTTCCCCTCCCCCTTTTCACATTTATCCTATGTCTGCACAGGAGGAGACAGTGCAGGTTAGTTGAGGCATTTCCTTAGCAATCCTTATTTTAATTAGATATTTAAACTTTTCTCCCCAATGGAGACCCAAAATGGCTTATGTCAGCATCCTTCCTCCATTTTATCTTCTCATTAACACTGTGAGTTATGTTATGCTAAAAGAGAGTGACAAGCCCATGATCTCCCAGCACGCTTCCATGACAGGGTGGGGATTCTAACCTGGGCCACTAGTCCAACACTCTAACCATTTTGGGTCTCCATTGAGAGCCAGTGTGGTGTAGTGGTTAAGTGTTGTGGTTTAGAGCAGCAGACTCTGATCTGGAGAACCAGGTTTGCTTCCCAACTCCTCCACAAGAGTAGCAGAGGCTAATCTGGTGAACTAGATTTGTTTCCCCACTCCTACACACATGAAGCCAGCTGGGTGACCTTGGGCTAGTAACACTCTCTCAGCCTCACCTACCTCACAGAGTGTCTGTTGTGGGGAGGGGAAGGGAAAGTGATCGTAAGCCTTAAGTGGTAGAGACAGTTGGCATATAAAAACCAACTCTTCTTCTTCTTTTACACTATGCTGGCTAACTCTTCTGACTAGAAAGACAGCTTGTAGTCAGTTAAGAAGATGCTTATAGGCAGAGATGATAGTTTAGCACGTCCAATTTTAATGGATTTTGTCTCTGAAGACAATATTTGTGTACACAACATCAGATCACAATCATAGATTCCTGTGTGAGAGACTAGATAGAACATGATCCATCACTTGCTTAATTTTGTTCCTTATGATTTACAAACCCCTGCAGAAGATATGATGAAGACTTATGCATACCTTTCTTTGCTTGGGAACTATTGAATTGCAACTAGTGTGAACACACAAGTCATCCTGCAGACCGCACTTGAGATAGCTTTCCTTGGCAACTGCCTCTAAACAACAAAATGCTTGTTCTCATTGGCTTGCAATTGTAGAATTTTGCTCTACATTACTGCAGACCTCCAAGAAACGTTTACAGTGATACAATGCTGAGCTGCTTAACATGAATGGCTTTCTCCATAGAAATAACTATTACAGGGAGCCATTTAAAGTGACCTCTGTTTGGTAGGGTTGCCAAGTCCCTCTTTGCCACAGGTGGGAGGTTTTTGGGGTGGAGCCTGAGGAGGGCAGGGCTTGGGGAGGGACTTCAATGACATAGCGGCCAATTGCCAAAGCGGCCATTTCATCCAGGTGAACTGATCTCTATTGGCTGGAAATCAGTTGTAATAGCAGGAGATCTCCAGCTAGTACCTGGAGGTTGGCAACCCTACTTGAGGCCCCTAATGAACTTCTGCACACTCTTCTGGGTGTGCAGAGAGCTCTTAATGTGAAAGGTAGGGATGCACAGTTTTTAAAAAATCATTTTTTTCCAGCTCCAGATATCAGGGAGCCCAAAAATATCAGTATTCCCAGTTTCCTAGATCCCAAATACTGGTTTAGTGTTCAGATCTGGGGTTGGGGGGTGGCTAGAGAGGCTGTTTTTAAAGCTACCGACATCAAAATTACAATGGAGCGGCTGGTACCTGTCCTCTAAATAACCCCAAAATTTCAAGTGAATTGGACCAATAGGTCCAGTTCTATGGGCCCCTGAACAAGGTGCCCTCAGTCATCCTCCTTTGACTTCTGTAAGGGGGAAGGATGAAAAAAATAAAACCCAAGAATCTCACAAGCCAAACCTAATAAGAATGTGATTGTAAGCCTTGCAAATGTAAAATAAGAGAATCTGAACATTGTAAAACCTGAGAATCTACAGTAATGTAACCCCCACCCCCACTCACACAACACAGGAAGCTCACAACTGCCTCCTTCCCCCAACTTTCCTAGTTACCCCTGCTCTAACCCCAGGAATCAACTGCAAAAAGTAAACTCGACATGAAGGAACTCGAACAAAGAACACAACTTTGCAAAGTCAACAAAAACAATTTAAAAGGGCATAATCTAAGAGAAGTCAACCTGGCAAGCCGATACGAAGCTGGGGAAGACACAGACGATCCAAAAGATAAAGGGGAAAAATTGGGGGGGGGGAGGAAACAGCCCTTGAAGCCTTCAAACGTTGGCTCCTGATACTCCTGGTTAATCCCAAATACTTCCAGGATTTTTTGGGACCCATTTACCTCTATCCCGGAAAATCCAAGATACCATTTGGAGACCCAAATATATCTGGAAAACATCAATAAGGTATTTTTGGATATATACTTGGCTCTATTATATCCAAGCGCACATCTCTAGTGAAAAGAACTCCATCAAATATGTGACATCTGTGCTTCTCAGGGAACAAATGAGGCAATTTCAGAAAAGAGAATGGTAATTGGAGTAGGAAGGTTTTGACATTAGGCTGTATTGACTACAGCTTAGAAGATTAATTGATTGGCTCAAAACATTTAGAATCCCACCATTCTTCCAGACAATTGGGGCACAAGGCAGGTAACAATAAAGTCAACACAATATAACATAACAGCCGAATTAAAACAGCCAGCAGAAAAATGTCCCCTCACGGGGAACAGAACAACCAAAAGGCCTTGGTGTGCTGAGCAAAGTTGGTACATGGGCTCATTCTGGGAGGGATGGTCCTTCAGGTGTGTGGGCCTCAAGTCATAAAATACTTTACAGGTAAGCATCAACACCTTCAATCAGACTCAGAAACCAACAGGCAGCCAATGCATAGGTTGCAAAATCAGAGTATTATGATATAAAACTCCCTGACCTTAAAACTCACATGCTAGAATCATGATAAATGACACAAGTCATGCAGACTTTGCAACCTAATTAATCAGCCTGTTATTTATTAATAAAATTGGGCTACATGCAGTAATCTGAATGGTTTTAGCAAGGTTGGCTCCACCACACCCCATCCCATCATGTCCACCACATCCACCATTGCTTCTAATAATTCAAGGCACATTGAAGCACATCAGTTGGTGTTCATTAATGGCTACTGAACAGTTCAGATCTGGATGACTTCATGCATGTACATACTTGCAAGCAATGTATTCACTGTAGGATCATCAAACGATTCATCTAGCTTCACAGATGCAAAGAGAGGTAGAACTGCAAGTGATTTTGTGACCCAACCATGACCTTCACGGGTTATGCACCTTCACCTCTGAGCAAGAAGGTTCTAAATGCCAATTGTGCAGGTGCAAAAGGTGCCACAAGCTGCCACACATATGTTACAAACATAGCCTATTTAACAAGGCACAAACCAACCATGACCCAGTAGCATCAGTGTGGTGTAGCAGTTAGAGTGTCAGACCAGGACCTAGGATATCAAAGGTCAATTCCCTACTCTGCCATGGAACTTTGCTGGGTG
The DNA here is from genome assembly GCF_029931775.1 of Euleptes europaea. NCBI lineage: Eukaryota > Metazoa > Chordata > Lepidosauria > Squamata > Sphaerodactylidae > Euleptes > Euleptes europaea. The sequence continues at coordinate 32,741,679 of NC_079323.1, forward strand.
ACTTTGGGCCAGTCACACTCTCTCAGCCTAACCTACCTCACAGGGTTGCTATGAGGATAAAATGGAGAAGGGAACTTTGGAAGACAAGCGGGGTATAAGTGAAGTTACTAGGTAAATTAAGGTTTTTAATTAAATTAAGGCCTTTAATTAAGGCCTTTTAACATAATTTTAGCGTGTTATTGGTCTGGAAACTGATTTTAAGCTATTCAGTGGTCTATGTTTTCCCCTTAAAAGAATAAAGGAAAAAACATAAGGGGAAAGAGTAAAAGAAAAATAAGGGGTTACAATGATGCTTCACTAACATTGTATCTACTGTTAAATTATACACATAGGAAATAAACACTGGGTGGAAATGTGCCTTCTAACATTCTAAAATATGCTTTGTTAAATTTTCTTATCAAGTTACCATTTTCTATATTTCCTTATTTCTGTTATACTAAGCCAGACTACCTATTCTAGAATGCTTTTTAAGTATTATCTTAATATTTAACTCCTTCTGATTTATACTATTTTACCAATATTCTCTATTTTTGTACCACCATTATCAAGTCTCATAAGCAATAATAAAGACTCCAATTTTTTTAAAAAAAATCTTCACTCGGTCTTTTGTTTACTAAATTAGTTAGTGTTGTCATCACAGCGTATTCTGCCAATTTATTCTTCCATTCTTCTGTGAGTGGTCTATGTTTTGATGGTCTATATTTTTATGCCCTGACCTGGATGGGCCAGGCTAGCCTGATCTCATCAGATCTCAGAAGCTATGCCAGGTCAGTCATGGCTAGTATTTGGAGGGGAGACCACCAAGGCATATCGCTATGCAGAGGAAGGCAATGGCAAACCACTTCTGCTAGTCTCTTGCCTTGAAGACCCTACTGGGTTGCCATAAGTCGGCTGTGACTCAACAGCACTTTACACCCACATTTTTATGTTGTGGCTGGGTTTTTAATGTTGGGTTTTAATTCATCCTTATTAATGTTTAGTTTTTTTTATTATTTTTGTATTTTGTAAGCTGCCTCGGGAAGATTCCCTGTCTTCCTCAGCAGCTGAGGCAAACTCCGAGCAATGATATCAAAATGATCCAGTGACCCAGCTTGACCCATGTGTAAATGAGGACTTCAATCACAGTAAGTTCAACAAGCAGTCACCTTTGCGGCAAAGTTCTCAGCATCCCTGCATCCTTCAGTACATCTTGCACTCTGCCAGGCTTTACAATTAACTAGCTGCTCTGTGAAAAATGGCTGGCAGCGCAGAGCACCTTCTTTTCCTCCTCTGACAGATTAACAGTATGCTGTCAAGCCAGGGTTATTGCTGCTGTATGCTACCGGCTGATTTGCGAAGAGAATCCATCCTTTCAGTGTCAAAAAGGTGGTCGTAACGTGAAATTAATGATGTGTTTTTTTTCTCAGCATGTTTATTAGTGTGTTTTTAAGGAAACAAGCAGCAAAATAGGGAGTTTGTTTCAGCACACAGAATTTGTGGAAAGCTGATGGTTAGTTCAGGTGGATTTACACATTTTGCCAATGGGGGAATTGAGCGTCAGCTAAAAGTTAAACTTGGATGAAGCAAAGATCATATTTGATGGTATAAGTAACTTATGGTGCAGTTGCAGGGTTATATCCATTTTTAGTCCAATAAAGTCTCTGAAGGCTTAGAATAAATGTGTGTGTGTGTGTGTGTGTAAAGTGCCTTCAAGTTGCAGCTGACTTATGGTGACCCCTTTTGGGGTTTTCATGGCAAGAGACTAACAGAGGTGGTTTGCCAGTGCCTTCGTCTGCACAGCAACCCTGGTATTCCTTGGTGGTCTCCCATGAATAAAGGCTTATAAAGGTATAATTCTTTTTTTAGGATGGCTCTCATATGTTTCTTTGAACTAAGGTTAAAGTTCGCTACAGATATTTTAACGAAATACATGACAGGCCTTGTAAATGGGAAAGAAAATATTTGCAAAATACACATGAACACACATGGAGCTACCTTATCCTAAACCAGACATTGGTCCATCAAGGTCAGTATTGTCTACTAAGACTGGAAGCAGCTCTGCAGGGTCTCAGATGCAGGTCCTTCGCATCATCTGCTAACTGATCGTTTCAATTGGAGAAGCCAGGGATTGAACCAGGAATCTTCTGCAGGCCAAGGAGATGCTGAGCCAGGGCCCCACCCCAATACCACCGTAGAAAAGATCAAAGATAGCAAAACCATTCAGAGTAATGTTTAAAATCTTCCTTGGGATCTGGAAAGAATAAAAGTTTGCCATCTCTTGTGAACACTGTAAATAAACATCTTCTTCCTGAGATACCCTCAGCAGGAGATCCTGACCATGAAATCCAGATGACTTCTTAAAATGGATTTTAGCTTTTTCAGGTTTTCCTGTAAGACCCAAGCATGGTGTAGTGGTTAAGAGTATCAGACTAAAATTTGGGAAACCCAGGTTTAAATCCCCACTCTGCCACAGAAGCTTGCTGGGTGACCTTAGGCCAGTCACACTCATACTCAGCCCAACCTATTTCACTGGGCTGTTGTGAGGGTAAAATAAAAGGGAGAATGCCACTTTGGGTCCCCATCGGGGAGAAAAGTGAGGCATCAGTGAAATAAATAAAATGTAACTGCAGCGTGGTTAAAATTTCCAAAAATGCTTTTTCAAATCCAAGTCCTAGGGAATCTGAGTGATTTGTCATACGTGTGATGGGGATACCTAATTTAGGAAGGCCGGAGGCAGGCTTGTAAGAGTCAGGGCTGGTACAAGGCTGACAGGAGTAAGGCAGAGTAGACAGGAGGCAGGATGAGGAGACAAGAGGCAGATTTATCTCCTATGTCATTGGCACAGAAATTGGGAGATAGAAGGAAAGCTGCAAGCCTCAGCCCCCGAGAAAATTTTGAAATTTGACCAATTAAAGGGACATTTTGAGGCCATATGAAATGGGTATTAGGCCATATGAAATGGGTATTAGAGCCCTCAATTTGCAAGACCTGAGCAAGGTTGTCAAAGATAGGACATTTTGGAGGACATTGATTCATAGGGTCGCCATGAGTTGGAAGCGACTTGACGGCACTTAACACACACACACACACACACACACATTAGAGCATATTCTAAGGTCAATATTAAGTACTTCAAAGTTCAACCCATTAGCTTATGATTCTATCATTAAAATAGCCTTATTTTAATAACAAACACTTTTAAAAACTCCATCGATTTTGTTGAAAAATTCACTCATTAAAAAAAAAGTTGCTTCAGGGCCCCTCTGGGGTTAGGGGACCTGAAGCTTAAGCTTTATCAGTTTCATATTCGATCTGCCACCGGCTGATAGAGTCAAGTGGCTGCTGTGTGGAACATGCATGGATTGGCTCACTGAATGACACTGCTGATAGTTTTCTTCTATGTGTTCTCACTAGCAGAAGCAAAGTGGACGAGCTCCAGAGAGAGGAGGTTGTGTCCTACCAGCCTTTGCACTCAGTCTTGCCCAATTCCATTTCACATCACAGCCCCAGTCCTGCATGGCTTTTGTCCATTTGGGTCCCACAATCCCCAACAGTCTCAAAGGTCAAAAGGGACCCTCTCTTTTATCAGTGGAAAAGCTACTAGGAGACAAACCGGGGCTTTTTTCTGTTGTGGAACCAAAGTTGTAAGACTGCCTCCCCACAGAGACTCATCTGGTGCCAAACACGGCAATCTTTTAGGCACCCATAACGACTCTTATTTCACAAGCCTTCCTGTAATTTCCCCGTCAAGTTTAGTGGAAATTTTTGTGAACTTTTATCTAATATTGTCTGACTCCGTTGTTGGTTTTATGATGCACTCAACTTTTATGGTGCTGGTTTATATTTGTTCAGGATAATGTTATGAATTTATCTGTTGATGCTATTTTTAATAGGTGTTCTGGCTCCCGATGTTGTTCCAGTGTTTTGATGCTTTTAGGTGTGTATGCTCTCACATATGTGTTATTTTATCATATTGTTATTTTACTGCTTTAAGTCACTTCAAACATAGCTTGTGTAGAGGTGGGATATAAAGATTTTAATATAGAGAGAATTAGTACACAAGCACTCAGCTAAAAGTCAGTGTGGCCTAACTCAAAACTGCAGCTGCCATTGACTGAGTGGCAGCTGATGTAAAGGACAATTCTACCTGTTCTTTAACTGTTGAGGGTTAACTAAAATAGAGGTGCACAGGAAAGGTCTATAGCTTAGTGGCAAAGCATGTAACTTGTCTATAGAAGGTCTCTGGTTTGCTTCCTGGTATCTCTAGGTAAAGGATCTTTGACAGCAAATTCTGGGAATCAGGTTTTTTTGCCAAAGATCCTGTGAGCAGATGCCGGCCAGGGTAGATGAACCAATGGGATAGTTCACAGGCCTGTCCAAAGTTGGTAAGGTAATAAGCCCAGGCCAGATGGGAAATGTAGGCCTTAAGTATTTTTGTATACTCATTAAGTATTTTTGTAATCAGTGCTAAATACATATGATTTATGTATGGGTATATACATGTGCATGTACTGTATATGATGTACTTACAAGCAACAGAACAGAATAAAAGAACTAGAACGATTTATAAAAAAGGTAATGACAAGCAATTTCATTCAAGATGTATACAAGATAATAAGAGGCGATAAATACAATAGTACATTCATGTTTATTCTATATTCAGAATTTCAAATCAGAAATAGTCATCACTTCTTCATATTCAGAAATGCTTTACATGCTTTTTCTTGGGCAAATTCATCAATTACACCAGAAAAATCAAGCAACTTTGCCTTGTCAATATCGATGTTCAAAACTGCTAATCCATTCAAACATTCTTGCACTGTTGTGGACCGAAAGTATGACTTTATTTGTTTTAGGACACTGAAGCTCCTCTCATTAGAGGCTACTGTTGCTGGCAATGACAGAAAAATGCTCAACACGATAAGGACATTTGGGAAAACATTGCCCAATCTCAAGTTCAATATTTGACCATAGGTTTTCTTCAGTAACAGCATCAAGTTTGAAATTCAAAAATTCTTTTCAGAAGAAGCACTTCACTCTGAATGTCACTTGAAATGTGACTTGGGTATCGCAGCTGGAAATGATTGGCTTTTTGTAACAACTCATTCTCATCTAACTGCGTAAAGTGCCACAAAAGAAATCAAAAAGTCCACACATGTCCCTGACTGCAGAAAAGCAACATGAAAGGCCCTCAATAACAGAGTCAATTATGTTGAAGAACATATTCACCCTGAAGTAATTTTTGGCATCCTTTTGAGTTTGGTACACGGGCCCCCTGTGAGTAGCAAAACTATCTGGCACACCAATTTGGATTGACACATGCCGAAATTCTTCAAGTATATAATTCCCTTTCTCTCTCAGTTTCAGGATATCTGCAGTTTACTGAACTTTCGACATAAGTAGAGAGTTGGTTATAAGTGAATATAATTGTCATGAATCATTCTGGCTAAGTAGGATCATTGGTGTGTATCACAGAGTAATCCTCAGTAGGTCTACTCAGAATCCTATTTAAGTTTATTCAATGGAATTTACTTTCTGTGGTGTTTTATCTGTTTTGCATTTTCCCGTGTGTATGAAATCCTTTAATTTTCTGTATTTCTCCCCTGCCAATAATTGCATCCACCTTTCCTTCTTATGCTGGTTTTCCCAAAGAAAGTTAAAGCTTATTAAGAGAGCCTTTGTTGTCCCCAGATAGCTCAAGGGCGCTTTCACACATGCCGAATAATGCACTTTCAAACCACTTTAATGATCATCATTTGCAAGTGGATTTTGCTGTTTCACACAAATCCATCTGGAAAGTGCATTGAAAGTGGATTGAAAGTGCATTATTCGGCATGTGTGAAAGTGCCCCAAGTGTAAAAGGACTGGGATAAGTGTAGGCCAGACTGTGTGTTTAACTGAGTGTGTGTGTGTGTGTGTGAGTGTGTGTGTGTGTGTGTGAGAGAGAGAGAATGAGAGGATGAGAATGACACAGAGAGATGGAAGTGGGCCTGTCAGTCTCCACCTCAGATCTCAAAGTGACAGGTGGTGGCAGCTACCCAGTAAGTGTGGGCAGGCTTTTGTTTCAGGGGCAAGCAATAGCCAACTGGATTCCAGGGTGGCTGGTTAAGCCTCCATCTCTGGATTCCCCTGCCCTTCCTAGAGGGCCTGTGGCAGGAGTGCATGCTGAATGCTCAAAGAAAGGTGGCGACAACTTCTTTGCAGGGTCTCAGGCAGTGCCGGATTTATGTATAAGCTAAACAAGCTATAGCTTAGGGCCCCACTCTCTTGGGCCCCCCAAAAATTTTAAAGGAAAAAAACCTGGATGTACATTTCCAAAATATAAGATAAAAAATAATTAGTAGTAGTTTGAATCATATATTTACACCTATTATTATTTCATGTTATAGCAAGTTTCTAGAAACTAGATTATGAGTCTTTGTAAATTGTGTTTCTAATGGAACTTTTGTTTTTGCCAAATGCCAATGTGTTTGCATTATTAAGTTTGTTATGAATAAAAAATCATTTTAAGTTAGAGCTTAATAATTATTTCACTATTAATATACTTCTTCTTAATTGTATTTTAGTTGAACAATTACTTTGATAAAATACATATTTTGTGATGTGCAAATGGCTTTAGATACCTATTAGGTCCATAAATTACCATATAGCATATATTCAACACAAAAAACAGCGACAATTTGTTGTTGACAAAGGACAGCTGGACATATAAAGGGCCCCATTACCTTCAATAGCTTAGGGCCTCATCAACACCTAAATCCGGCCCTGTTCTCAGGCACAGGCAGGTCTTTCCAAACACATGAATAGTCTTTCTGAAGACATTAGGAACTGAATCGGGCAACTTCTGTATGCAGAGCATGTGCTTTGCATTGAGCCAGACCCCCTTCACTGAATTCTTTGAATGCACTTGCACCCTAAGCAAGAATCATGCCTCTAGTCCAACTAGTAGGGTTGCCAACCTCCAGGTGATGGCTGGAGGTCTCCTGCGATTACAAATGATCTCCAGGTGACAGAGATCAGTTCACTTGGAGAAAGTGGCCGCTTTGGAAGGCGGACCCTATGGCAATATACCCCATTGAAGTCCCTCCCCTCCCCAAACCCCGCCCTCCTCAGGCTCCACCCCCAAAATCTCCAGGCATTTCCCAACCCAGAGCTTGCAACCCTACCAACTAGTGAGACATACATATCCCAGAATCAATAATAAGTTCAAATGTGCTTTTATGCATCTCTCTCTCTCTCTCTCTCTCTCTCCCCCCACCCTCTCTCCTTTTGAAATCAAATAGAAAAATCAAAAACATTTCAAGGCATATATTGTCGAAGGCTTTCACGGTCAGAGTTCATTGGTTCTTGTAGGTTATCCGGGCTGTGTAACCGTGGTCTTGGAATTTTCTTTCCTGACGTTTCGCCAGCAACTGTGGCAGGCATCTTCAGAGTAGTAACACTGAAGGACACTGTCCTTCAGTGTTACTACTCTGAAGATGCCTGCCACAGTTGCTGGCGAAACGTCAGGAAAGAAAATTCCAAGACCACGGTTACACAGCCCGGATAACCTACAAGAACCAATTTCAAGGCATTTTGTTGTTGCTGAATAGTTTTTAATGTAGCAAGTTGCAATTGATTTTTTTTTTCAAGTTTCCTTTTTTGGTCCTCCAGTGCTCTGCTATAAAAAGAATTCCTAGTATCAACTGTTTCTTGGAAACAGAGATAAGAGAGGAGGCTATTCTTAACTGAGTTCTGAGCAACATACAGGTGTTAGCTTCAGGAAGTCATTTTGGTTGAGCCACTGATAGGGGGGGAGGATGCATGAATTCATCTAGAAGCTTTGAGAAAACATGCAAACTTGAAAGGACAAAGTTGACGTTTGTGCAAACCCAACTCACCCTTTCAAACTATTCATGTTACAACATACTTGTTAAGGAGCAAACTTTAATAAAAAGTTTCTGAGAAGGCTCCAGAACAGAGCTTAAAAACAGTTACTACTGTTAAACAGTCAACTTTGTCCAAACATAGAACTAGAACCAATACAGAACCAACAGAGACACTCAAATGTGCAACAGCTCCACCCACTGGTAGGGATGGTTATATAATCATTACAACTTCCCACCTTCAATTAAACCTATAACATAATAATTAGGAAGGCACGTAATCTGTAAACCAAAAAGGATTCTAAGTGTGCCTTCCTACACAAGTTCTACATTCGTAAGCCAAGGTAACTGATAACTGAGGCTTGGGTTGCTTTCACACATGCTAAATAATGCACTTTCAATCCACTTTCAGTGCACTTTAACGATTGTTTGCAGGTGGATTTTCCCATTTCACACAGTAAAATCCATCTGCAAAGTGCATTGAAAGTGGATTGAAAGTGCGTTATTCAGCATGTGTGAAAGTGCCCTTGGGTGTTCAGGGCATCTTGCCCTGCTTGCAGTCTCTGCTATGGGCATATTTTCTTTCGCATACAGTGTAATAATGGAGCCCTCAGAATTTCCTGACAATTCCTCCTCAAAGGCTGGATGTGTTTGTGTGTGTGTGTGTAAGTGCCACTTCCGACTCATGGCGACCCTATGAATGAAAGTCCTCCAAAATGTCCTATCTTTGACAGCCTTGCTCAGATCTTGCAATCTGAAGGCTGTGGCTTCCTTTATTGAGTCAATCCATCTCTTGTTGGGTCTTCCTCTTTTCCTGCTGCCCTCAACTTTTCCTAGCATGACTGTCTTTTCCAGTGACTCTTGTCATCTCATGACATGACCAAAATACGATAGCCCTTCAGAAAGTACAAGGATGCCCTTCAGAAAGTACAAGGACCTGTAGTGACATATCAACCACATCTTACTCCGCTGTACCTTTTTCAGTGGGTTGCTCATCCTTTTCTACGGATCTTTTTCTTTTCTCTCAGTTAATTGTTGTACCAGGTCTGTATGTACTACAAAGGGGTAAGGATACATTGCTCAGTTTTTTAACCACTGTATAAGGCTCCCACCAAAAAGACATGTTTTGGATTTTTCCATGATAACAACCTTGTGACCCTCATAAACAAGTCAGTTAGAAACAGGATCTATTGATAATTTTCCTGAATTGGACCAAAGCTCCCCTTCCTAGATTTCTTTCAATATATCTGTTGACATTAGTGCACCTGCAACCACACTCTGCTTTCCAGGTTTGTGACGAATTGTGAATGTATATTCAGACGGTTTGTGGATCCATCTCCATAGACAAACTTCTGGCTTGTACTTTGTAAGTAGCCACTGCAAAGCACTATGGAACATGAATTCTGTACCCAGTAAATAGAATCAATAAGCTTAGAGAGCCTCCACTATAGCTAAACATTCCAGTTATGTTGTTCATTCAACTTCTGGCCACCAAAAGCTACTGATCTGCGTCTTCTCAGTTCAGCTGTTTGTTCTACTAAAAAATCCCACAGCAACCTTAGAGGCATCCCAAATTACAATAAATGGGCAGGTGTCAGGTCTGTATCTCAGTTGGTTTCGTTTTCCCACCGACTAGCCTTCAAGGATTGTTTTGCATATTTGGACTCTTTGAAGCTGACAGTAATCCGTGAGAACCACAGCGCCTTTGTGCTGTTTGTAATTTGTAATCTCTTGAAGCTGTACTGTGCCTTAGAGTGCTTTTTTCAATGCTTTTATATTATCAAGTGCAAGCTAGTTTGCCCCATTGCTGTCTTAGTTTCTTTGTGCTCTGCTACCCTATATGACCAGTAAAACCAGCTTCTTTGGACCTGTTTGTCTCCTGATATGGTTTGTGGTTCAGATTAGGCCAAGGGCTTACAGCAGGATGGATAAAAGAATTTAATGATTGCAAAACTGAGCAGACCCTCCTTCAGTGGCTCACATGCTGCCTGTTGCTCTGCCTCTTAAAGTAGCTAGTACAGAGGTGCTGCCCTCTCTGAAAAATCTTTTACAAATCTTCTGTAGAAACCATAGAACCCAAGGAATCTTTGTACTTCCTCCACAGTTGTTGGCATCTTCCAGGTTTTCTTTAATCAAGCCTAGTTTGGGAGATTGGGGCTCTAGCCTATCCTCACTGACAATATGTCCCAGGAACATCATGCAATTTCTTGAAAGTTGACATCTACTCCGTCCGTTTAAATCCAGAATAGCTTCAGAATCCTTTCCAGTCCCCCAAAATGTTCAGTTTTATGGAAACAACTTTAAGTAATCTATGTAGCTGAGGATGTCTTCTGTTTTCAGTACTCTCATAAGGGCATCAACAACTCTTTCAAAGGTACTTGGAGCATTCATAATCCCAAAAGATATTCTGCAGTACTGAAAGAGTCCATAGGGTATAACTAAGGCAGTTTTTTCCTTGTCTTCCAGAACCAAGTCAATTTAGTGATATCCAGATACCAAATCAAAACAACTAAAAAAACCTTTGCTCCTTATATTTTATCAAATGTATCTACTATATTTGGAAGTGGATCTATCACGAAGGGTTTGTTTAGTCTTCTGTAGCCAATGTAGATCTTCAAATCTCCATTGAGTTTCTTTACAGTGACTACTGGGGAAACCTAGGGTGTTATAGAGTGTACTATTAAGCCTTCTCAGAGCAAATAAATAAGCATGCATAGGTTCCCCTCTTCCGTCCTCCTTGCTTGCTATTCCTTTCTGTATTTCAGAAGGATAAGAACACCCTCATTCAGGCCGTTTAAGCACTTGCAAACCTGCCTGTAGGAACTAAGTTGTGCACAGGGAAGCGGCAAGTAAAATGCCTTGACATCTCCCTCTAAAAACCTTGCCTGGTATTGTGCTGCTTTCTGTTTGCTCCACTCATTCACAGAACTCAAAGTCAGCCAGATACTCATTACTACAGATTCCTGGCCCATCTAAATTTCTTCTCAGAAAATCAGGCTTTAGGCCTTAGATTACTGTGATGTGCTCTACATAGGGCTGCCCTTGAGAAGAGTTTGAAAACTTCAATTGGTGCAGAATGCTTGTGCCAGGATGTTGACTGGACTGGGTCATATGGACAATATCACTCCCCTTTTGGTCCATCTAAACTGGCTCCCAGTTTGTTTCTGGACACAATTCAAGGTGGGGGTGTTGAACTTTAAAGCCGTATATGGCTTGGGATCAACATACCTCCTACTCCATTATGCACCTACCCGACCAATACAGTCATCTTTGGAGGCCTTGCTTTGGGTGTCACCTACCTTCTGAGATTAGGCAGATGGCAAAACAGGACAGGGCCTTCTTGGTTGTGGCACCAAAACTCTGGAACTCTCTCCCCAGGGAGATTCATCTGTCCTCTTGGTGGCCCTTGTGAGGGCAGAAAGATGACGTATAAATTTTGTTAAAATATATAAAATAAATACATTCTGTCATCTTGAAGCTGCTACCACCAGTTGTAACACCTTGTTGATAGGGTTGCCAGGTTCCCCTTTGCAACCGGCGGGAGGTTTTTGGGGCGGAGCCTGAGGAGGGCAGGGTTTAGGGAGGGGAGGGACTTGAATGCCATAGAGTCCAATTGCCAAAGCGGCCATTTTCTCCAGGTGAACTGATTTCTATCAGCTGGAGATCAGTTATAATAGCAGGAGATCTCCAGCTAGTACCTGGAGGTTGGCAACCCTACTTGTTGAGTAACAAACTTTAATAAAATGTTTCCAAGAGGTCTCCAGCACAGCTCCCAGCACAGATCTTTAAAAAGGGTTTCTACAGTTAAACAGTCAACTTCCGTAAAACACAGCACAATAGTTAGAACCAATGTAGAACCAACCCAAACACTTAGCTCCGCAACAGCAGCATTCACTAGAAGGGATGGTTATATAATCATTACATTATTATACCATTTCCAAAAACAGTGAACAACACTGGAAATCTACATTTCCATTTAAGCATAGCTCTTACGTAAAATGGCCATATTGATTTAAACTGAGAGCATTTTATGGAGATAAATGGAATGTGCATAATTTGCACCCACAATCTTCCATGCAATCTCACAGGAAACTCCCAATGTAAAAACAATTGTGGAGGCTCCTGTAAAATGCTGCAAGTATATCGTGGCTCTTGAGTCTCCATAAAACATTTACACCCTGCCTTGCCTCGCGGTTCAAGGTGGCTTGAAATTGTCCCCTTCCTTGATTAACTAATGGTTCAATATTTGGAAAGCTTTATTTCAATCAACCAGTAGCATAGAGAACAGAATCCTCATCTTATAATAAACTTTTAAGAGTGAATTGTCAAAAGACCCACCTCTTGCCGTCTCCATGACTTGTACAATGGTGATTGGTCCACATCACAAGGGTTGGGTGGTCATAGGGTTTGCTTGGTCATAGGGTACAGCTAGAAGGCATATGATGCAGCAACTTTGCTGGAACTCAGTAGGTCTGAAACTAGTTAATTCCTGGACAGGTGACCTCTTGCAAATTGATGTATGTTCTGAAGAGAGGAAGGAGATAAGGGTATTCATACATAAACAACAATCTTGACAGTCTTTTCTTGTTAAAATCATGATGATTTGTCAAATAATTGCCAAATCATGATTTTTAATATGCTACTGACTTCTGGAGGATACACTGCTGGCAATAAGCCAGTATGTTTGACATTAGAATCAGAATGGCTGTGTTTTTCCTTTGACAAAGTGCCCGGTAGTCAGTGGGTGGATCAGGAATGACTGCTGAGGAAGCCATCTGGCACCTATCAAGAGCATGGAAGCCATGTCCTCTTAGGGTTACTTTGCACAAGACAAACTTCCTGCAGATCACAAATCCTGTGTAAAGCTTGTCATTTCGTTTATGAGGCACCATATGGGAAATTCACGCAATGGAAGTGACCCATGTGAAGGAAATTTCATCTTTCTCATTACAGAAAGAAAGAACACGCCATGAGAGAATTCGCTTTGTCCCAGCTAAGGTTAGGAGAAATCTTGAGGTCATTGAAGCAAATGTCATCATACAGAAAATAGAGACTACATTTGCTTGAGGTATAAGAGGGTATTCAGTATATTGCATTTATTTGCCAATATAGTATGTGATATAGTAGTTAGAGTAGGATCTGGGAGACACAGGTTCAAATCCCCAGTCTGCCATGGAAGATTGCTGGGTGACCAGTCCCTCTCTTGCCCAAACCTATGTCCAATTGTTGTTGTGAAGATGAAATGAAGGAGGGGAGAATGATGTAGGATGCTTTGGGCCCCACTTGTGTGTGTGGGGGGGAGATAGAATTAAATAACTAAATAAAAATAAATAAATGACAGTTCAGTGAAGTCTTGCAGCTGGACACTGCTTTCAGACTATTTTTCCATGCTGTCTAAGTTTCCATTGCTTAGAGATGGTGATGGATAGGAGGATGAAAAGCAAGGAAAGAAAGCTGCCTTAGACCATGAAGAAAGGTAGGGTATAAATATTTTAATAAATAAAATAAATAAATGCAATGAATAACGTAACTCAACAGATATGTTCCTAACAGGCAACCAGAACACTAGAACCATGTTTCTGTCAGCCCTGGTAGGTATTTTTTCACATAGAAGTCCTCCAATCACATTGCTCGCTTCTGGCTTGGGGGGGGGGGGGGCTATGATTCTATACAAGCTGTAGCATTAAAGTTGCTAACCGCCAGGTGGGACCTGGTGATCTCTTGGAATTACAAATGATTTCCAGATTACAGAGATCATTTGCCCTGGGGGCGGGAGGGAATAGGTACCTTGAGGGATGACTCCTATGGTGTTATATCCCATTGAGGTCCTTCGCCTCCCAAACCTCTCCCTCCCCAAGCTCACCCCCAAATCTCCAGAAATTTCCCAAGCCAGAATTAGCAACCCTATGGTTGCTAATTCCAGGTTTGGGGCATAAGCCTGATTCCAGGAGTTTCAAAGTTGTTACCCACACATTCTGAGAGAAGGAAAGGTGGGGTTAAAGAAGGGTGAGGTTAAGGAGTTATATGCTTCCTCTCTGGAGACCTGCTTGCAAGGTAAACCCCCCCAATAAAATAATAAAAACAACAAGTTTACCAGTGTTAAAACAATCCATAAAAGCAAGAGCCTGCTAGCAGCATAAATACTGCCCAAAATAACAGCCTAAGGTAATATCCTTTGGATAGAGGCATACTTCTAGATATTTGTTCCTCGTTGAAGAATTTTCTAACAGTTAGAGCGGTTCCTCGGTGGAACAGGCTTCCTCGGGAGGTGGTAAGCGCTCCTTCCCTGGAGGTTTTTAAGCAGAGGCTAGATGGCCATCTGTCAGCAATGTTGTGAATTTCCTGCGTTGTGCAGGGGATTGGACTAGATGGCCCTGGTGATCCCTTCCAACTCTATGATTCTATGAAGCCAATGGAAATGGTTATGATCATATGGTTATTGTTATGATCAGGTTTTGTAAACATCAGCAGAACCAAATCTGAATCTAACTTTTATTTTTCACACCCCTCATAAGAACATAAGAAAGGCCCTGCTGGATCAGTTCAAGGTCCATCAAGTCCAGCAGTCTGTTCACACAGTGGCCAAACAGGTGCCTCTAGGAAGCCACAAAGAAGACAACTGCAGCAGCACCATCCTGCCTGTGTTCCACTGCACCCAAAATAATAGGCATGCTCCTCTGATGCTAGAGAGAATAGGTATGCAGAATGACTAGTATCCATTCTAACTAACAGCCATGAATACCCCTTTCCTTCATGAATCTGTCCACTTAAAGCCCTCCAAGCTGGCAGCCATCACCACATCCTGGGGCAGGGAGTTCCACAATTTAACTATGCGTTGTGTGAAAAAATACTTCCTTTTATCTGTTTTGAATCTCTCACCCTCCAGCTTTAGCAGATGACCCCGTGTTCTAGTATTATGGGAGAGGGAGAAAAACTTCTCCCTTTCCACTCTCTCCAAACCATGCATAATTTTATAGACCTCTTTCAATGTCTCCCCTTAGCTGCCTTCTTTCCAAGCTAAACAGCCCTAAGCGTCTTAACCGCTCCCCATAGGACAGTTGCTCTAGTCCCCTAATCATTTTGGTTGCTCTTTTCTGCACTTTCTCAAGCTCTGTAATATCCTTTTTTAGGTGTGGTGACCAGAACTGTACACAGTATTCCAAGTGTGGTCTCACCATAGATTTGTACAAAGGCAGTATGATATCAGCAGAATTTTCCTTTTTTTACAGCAGCCGCACACTGGGTTGACATGTTTATTGAACTATCCAATACCACCCCAAGATCCCTTTCTTGGTCTGTCGCTGCCAGCACAGATCCCATCAGTGTATATGTGAAGTTGGGATTTTTTGCCCCAATATGCATCACTTTACACTTACTCACACTGAATCTCATTTGCCATTTTAATGCCCACTCATCCAGTATGTAGAGATCCTTCTGGAACTCTTCACAGTCCAATTTTGTTTTAACCACCCTAAATAATTTGGTGCCATCTGCAAACTTGGTTGCTTCACTGTTTAACCCCAACTCCAGGTCATTGATGAACAGGTTGAAAAGCACCGGTCCCAACACAGATCCCTGAGGCACCCCACTGCTCACATCCTGCCACTGTGAGAACTGACCATTGATTAAAACATTTTATCCTCACAACAACCCTGTGAGATGGTCTGATATACAGTATTTCTCATGGTCACCCAGCATGTTCCATGGCTGAGTATGGATTCAAACTCAGGTTGCTCCTCCACCCAAGTCAACTATTTGCTATGTTTCCCAGTCTTTCTTTGTTCATGTTGTTTTACTGAGAAATTTCATCACACAATGGAAAATGTTCTTAGCAAAATGCTGGACAGCCTTTCTGTCATATCTCTTCTGTGCAGCCACATAAGAATGTTTCTGTTACAACCACATCATACACACTGTTATCACCACTTGGTGTCACTTCTTTCTGCATGAAATCACTCCCTGAGTCGAGTCATCCTGTCTCATTATACACCCTTCTGTTCATTCTGCATCATATGGTACTGTCTGGTTGTTCTTTATCTTTCTGACAAAAATACACTTGCATGTAAATACAGAAATGTGCTTCATGCTTTATTAGCAAAGCTATGGGTGTTTTAAATATCATCATCTCTCTTGGATACAAACTTGTGTCCAGGTGAGAATGTTTTGAATTACAGAGTGAGCTCACCTGATGTATGCTCTAAAACACTGACAACCAGGGTCTGTCTTCTCCTTTAAGCAATCTAACAGCACATTCCTGAGATCTAAGGGAGAAAGCCTTTAAGAGGCCAGGAAGGCACCATGCCGGCATTCAGGCCCCCCCGCGCCAGTGTCTGGGCCACTAACGCCGGCGTTAGTGGCCCAAACGCTGGCGAGAAGGCTTGGGTGCTGGCCATGGCAGCACCCCAGGATGCCGATGGGGCCTTCCGGTGGCGCCCAAGCGAATTCAAAGGCTGCACCGGCATCCTGGGCGGCGTTCCCGGGGAGTTATAGCACCGGGCTGGGGGAGGAGCCACCTTTAGGTGGCCTCCATAGCCCTTTCGGCCTGGGAACGCCTCTTTTTATTTTTGCTGAGATACGCCACCTTTTTACTGCCGGGAGGCAGTGCAGCCGCGTTGCGTCCAAAGACCAGTCCTCTCAGGAATGCACTGTAACTAAATAGGGTTGCCAGGTCCCACTTCGCCACCGGCGGGAGATTTTTGGGGCGGAGCCTGAGGAGGGCGGGGTTTGGGGAGGGGAGGGACTTCAATGCCATAGAGTTCAATTGCCAAAGCTGCCATTTTTCTCCAGGTGATCTGATCTCTATCGGCTGGAGATCAGTTGAATTAGCAGGAGATCTCCTGCTACTACCTGGCAGTTGGCAACCCTATAACTAAACCATGGGCTTGTTCTGCTGCAGAGGGAGAGAAACTCAAATATTAGCTTGCTTGTGAACCTCCCTGATATATTTTTCTAATTACTTCGGATTGGGAAGAGTTTCTTTCATTGTTGTAAGAAGTCTGTTATCTGCTGATTTAGCAAGTATTCTTCGATGTACCAAATCACACGATCAGCAGCACCCATAGACTAACTAGATGTCCCTTCTGGAACACCGTGTGATTGCAGCATGCCCTAGATTAAAACTGCAGCACTAAAGTAGTGGTGTTATCCCAGAACATTCTGCTTGCTGTCTTTGCAGTCTCAAAATGAGAACATTCATTTTAGATGGAGCAAGAACAAGTCTTGTAATGCCTTAAAGATTAACAATACAAATGGCTCCATCTTTAAGGTATTACAAGACTCCTTGTTGTTTTCACTGCAACAGACTAACACAACTATCCCTCTGGAATTTTTTTAGCGAGAGCGCCACCATGCCCAAAGTATTCCAAACGCAACCAGTTCTTATCTATTTATTCAATTACATCCCTATCACACAATCCTATTTTGTGTTTTCTTACTGCCTCCTTTATTTAGGCTCAGCCCTAAAGTATCAATGAATAAAGAATGCCTTTATTTGTTTATTATTAAAGATATTTATACCCTGACTAATGTCTTCAGGCTCAAGGTGGCCAACAAAGCAGCAAAAGATGCGGGGACAGAAAAACATCGTAAGCATCCAGCAACAGGTTAAAAACAATACACAATTAAAGTGCACAGCTAAAAACCAATCCACACAGTTAAAAATGGAGCCAAATCTACTAAAAAGTTTAGTCTCCACCACATGCCCTCTGGAATAAAACCATTTTACACGTGTTCCTGAACGCAGTGAGTGAAATCTCCCTCTGCACCCAGTCTGGTGGACCATTCCAGAAGAATGGACCTACCACAGAAAAAGTCTGTGATCTGTTGCCAAATGAACAATCCTAGGTGAGTGTACCACCCAGAGAAAGCTATCTGAGAAGGATAGCTGGTGCATGGGAGTATACTGGCAGCCGGAAGGCAGGATAATGCTTTCTCACATCATCAAGTAACTGAAACTGAGCCCACGGTGAAAAAAATGACGGTGACGGGCCATAAGCGTACACTGCAGGGTGCCAGGTCATTACCATCCCAAACCCTGAGATTCATTGTGTAGAGTCTAATGATGTCACTGGTAGGGTCTAATAATGACATGGGGTGGTACCTGGTGATGTCACATTGAATAGTAATCTGAACAGTACTACTTCCAGACCTCTCAAGGTACTATACCACATGGTACCTATGTATGTGGCCACAATAAGGATTATTCACCTCATACACGTACGCGCACACACACCACACACCAAGCCCCTTGAAAATTACCTATGTACTAACTACAAAATGTAGTTTAGTTGTTAGTGCCACATGATTGCCTTCCATCTTCAATTTATGTTTGCAGTAGTTACCAGAAGCAGTCATGCACAGGTGTTTTCAGAGAAGCCATGAAGTGTGTGGGCTAGTTGATGGCTCTGAGATTTCAACCACTACCCAGAGAGTGAGTGCCCACATTTGAGATTTCTGACTGCCATTCTGAGGCCCTGAGAATAAACCCTAAACCCTGAGCCTCAAGGACAAAGCCTGCGTCCTGGCAACGCACTAGGAAGGATTATCATAAGACAACTGGAAAAAGCAAAACCTAAGTAAATCTGATATGTTCCTCCTGATATTGCCTTTGAGGCATGAGAGTCACTGAAAAGATAAAGTCATAACCAAAGCATCATCATGTTGGAAGAGTCCATGATGCAGCTTCTTTCAACACCAGCATGGCTTCTTCCAGAAACTGTGGCAATGCTAGTAAGGAAAAGTCACATTTTGGGCCCAAGGCATCTAACACTGGATTTGTTTCATGGAAAGGAGTTTTTCTGCAGTGGCTTTCATGCTGTGAAGTTAATACCCAAGGGGGAGGTCAAGCTCTTGGATTCTGGGAAGAGGCACCATAACTTGTGATAAGGAATAAATTAATAGGGGGAAACTTCATTAATCTAATTCTTTGCTTTTAGAAGATTGCTTTGTTGAGCTGCTGTTTATAGGAAAGCACTGCTGGGTACTTCTCCAGGAAATGTTCTTTTTAAATGAAATAATAGTTTGTGAAGCTGACGCAAAATCAAGTCCCTTGTCATTGGGGGAAAGGGACAAGAATGATATATTCTGTTCCAAGAGTCGTCTTGGAACAGAATAAGCCACTGCAGTTTAAACCACAGGATTTGCTTATGAGTTGGCGTCAAAAATGCATGGGGTACAAGTCCTGGAAGACAGCATTGGTTTCATGCCTTCTCAGTGTGGCTGATGGACAACAATGCCAGACAATTTTGCCCTGGCAAAAAGATGTCCTGCAGGAGACAGGCCAAAAAGAGATATAATAGATTTCGTTTGCATTATTCACATAATTGATAATATTCAGTATATGTATTTTTCAGCTAAGCAAATAAAGTCAATAAGACTATAATTAAACTCATCTCTAATGTTTTGCCAGTAACACTGGCAGCAACAAGAGACAGTTTCCACTCGAAACTGGCATAAACTTCAGACTCTTGGGAAGCTAAAGAAATATTCTACCTAGTGCCCTGACATACATTTCCCACCAATCAAACATCTTTAACTGGAAAATGTGCATGTTACCTTGGTTAATATCCAGCCAGTGACAAGGTTATGTTTGTTTCAGGTATTAATATGTATTTGAAAATGTTAGGCATAAATCAGCGAAGAACAAGCATATAGTTATAGTATATTTTATATTAAAATGTGAAGGGAAGCAGATTTCACTTTGACCATGCAAGTTCCAAGATTATTTTGCTCTCCACACTGCAAAGGCCAGTACTGATTAAATGTGCTTGGAAAGAACTTTCATTCCCCTTCCTTTGATTCATGGTACACACCCGAAAGAGGTCTTTTTGTGTATCTCACACAAGGCATTAAGCATCAGGTTGTCGAACGCTAGGAAAGCGTGGTAAATACAAAATACCTTTGTTTCCCTTAGCTTTAGGGTGCAGCTCCTCAGGCCTTTGAAATATGAGTCTAAAGGTTTTCCACATGATGATTTAGAAAACATTTCAGCACCAAAGCTCTTTTGGAAGGTTACTGAGTAGTGACCGTCAGCAGATACCATCTCTTACATCGCCCTCTGCCATTCCTGTTTTGGTTTCCAGAGCATCTACATGTTTTAACCCATCTTTGCCAATGTAAGGAATGAGGCCAAAACCTAGGACTACTATTAAGTGAGTTGAATCACCTAAGGGTTTAGAGATAAAACAGGCCTTCTTTTGTGAGGAAGGACCATTTATCCATCCATCTCCTACAGTTCAGCCTAAACAACTCCTAATGCAGTCTGCACGGAAGGTGTGTGCACCTCACAGGAATGGAAACATGCAGAACTAGTCTGCAATAAGAATTTAGGCATATATTTATGTATATTTATGCCCTCCTTTTCTCCCTATTGGGAATCCAAAGCAGCTTACATCATTCTCTTTTCCTCTATTTTATTTTCACAAAACAACAACCCTGTGAGGTAGGTTAGGCTAACACAAAATGACTGGCCCAAGGCTGCTGAGTGAGCTTCCATGGCAGATCGGGTTGCCAACTTCCAGGTACTAGCTGGAGATCTGCTGCTATTACAACTGATCTCCAGCCAATAGAGATCAGTTCCCCTGGAGGAAATGGCCGCTTTGACAATTGGACTCAATGGCATTGAAGTCCCTCCCCTCCCCAAATCCCGCCCTCTTCCCAAAAACCTCCCGCTGGTGGCAAAGAGGGACCTGGCAACCCTAATGGCAGAGTGCAGATTCAAACCTGTCTCCCAGGCCCTTATCCAACACTCTAACCACTATACAGCGATAGAATATTAAAATCAACTATTTTCAAAACTAGTCAAAGAAGTACTTCCAAAAAGAGGAATTTTGTCACACATACAAAAGCCTCTTTCAGAGCAGCGATGAGACAGCTAGCTTAGTGCGTTATGAGGTGTGGCATACTTAATAGGTTTTGCAGCGGGTTGAAATCAGCTTGAATCTATTTTACTCTAAACAGCCAGATACTTTTCAAACTGTGCTGAGGAAGCTCCGTGTGAATTGATGCCAGATGCCTATTTTTAGCACGTTTACGCAGTACTAAAATATTGTTTTTCTTTTCCTAAAAAAACAGCATTAGAAATTCATGGCAACTGCTCTTCAAAGCTGACTGTCAGCCAGTGTATTTTGAACCAGTAAATCAATATCAGCCTCTCTGATGACTATGCAGGCCAATAGCATGGATGCCAAGCTTCTGTCGCCTCCTGTTTGCTTTTTGCATTTCTAAATGGCTCTGCATCTTTATTAGGCTTTGGCCGACGGGAATAGCTGCTACACAAAGGATCCCCATCTTATGTCATCGCTGTGAGACCCATTTAAGTCAACACCCAAAGCCTCCCAACCGACAACTGCTGGCTGACTCCAGTGGAGATAGGGATGCTGTTGAAGGGCCCAACTACATGTGAAACTGAGGAGCCATAATCAGAAAATCGAATGTGTAGCTGAGCTGCAAAAAGCAGCCACCGGGAATGGGGATTGTACCCACAGTGCAAAGTAAGGGGAGTTAACACTGCCCCACCACCCCCTAAGTCATTTTCCCATGCCAAAATATTACCCCGACTATCATAAGTCATGTGGGGGGTACCATATTGTGCCTGTCTTTTCTGGGATTTAACACCCCTTTGGGGGGCATTTTCAATCAGGATAACAATGTGGGGGAAAGAGTTTGAAAACCCCTTTCCCGGCATCTCAGCCCTCCTCTTTATCAGTCTACCTCCCACGCCTGCCTTTTTTCAAGTCACAGCATAATCCTATGCATAATTACTTAGAAGTAAGCTCCACTATATTCAATAAGGCTTGTTTCCAAATGTGCACAGGATTGTAGCCTCAATTATGTATTGGGGGAGCTGATCACGGATCCACAGGGTCACTTGTAGTTTAGTCCTGAGTAACTATGAGCAGCAGCCCTCCATTTTATCCATTCCCACAATCTTTGTTGCAGTACTTCATACATTGCACATTTTTCCCTAGCAGTGATACAGCAGTGCCCAGCTTCCATTATGGGAGGTCTTTAGGATGCAGATAGAGAGGGTCTTTAGGATGCAGTTGAGGGGCCAAACTACATGTGAAATTGAGGGCCCATAATCAGAAAAGTGAATATGTAGTTGAGCTGCAAAAAGGCAGCCTTATGCTCTGAAAACATATGCTTCATGACCACTGCCCCCCAAACTGTAAATGGGTGTATTAATGTGGAGTTTAGCCTTCATCTTGGTGAAAACAGTTCATGATACCCACTTGAAAATCAATTCCCATTTTCAGGGTCACTGGCCAGCCATTTTCTGCCGCATTGTGATGGATGACAATCTTCCCAAGAGGGAAAACAGAACAGATACAGTGAGAACCAGTATGGCATAGTGGGCAAGGATCTGTGAGACCTGAGTTTGAATTCCCACTCTGTTCGTTGCATGTTGGATTAATAGGTGACCATGCTCTTTTTAGTATGTGAATGGGGGTAGGATCTCCCTTGGAGCATTTATTTATTTATTTTCATTTACAGTCCGCATTTCTCACGGGAACTCAAAGAGGATTGCAACTACAACAGAACTATTCAGTCCGTCTATAAGCCAGGTACAAAAGATGATAACATTTGAATCTAAAAGCAAATATTCCTAGTAAAACAAAGATATTCAGTCCATCCGCAAGAGGGTTACAAAATGTGATAACATTGGAGTCTAACAGCAAACATTCATAGTGAAACAACTTAATGCCGTGGGCCTGGGACTGAAGAACTGAGAGGGAGAAAAAACACATTATCCCAATAGAGGTCACCTCCCGAAATGATCCATTATATTACAGCTCTATAAGAATGCCCTCCTGAACAATTCTGTTTTGCACATTTTGTGAAGCAATGGAAGCATGGGGGCTTTCCTAACAGCTTCAGACAGACCATTCCATAATGCAGGAGCTGCCACAAAGAATACGCATGAATAGACAGTTGCCGATTTTACCTGTTTGCAAGGTGGAACCTTCAGAAGGCTTTGCTCTGATAAGAAAAGCTATTACAGCAGAACATAGCAGGAGAGATGGTCCTGCAGGCATCTGGGTCTATTGCAATTAAGGGGTTTGTAGGTGATGGTTAGAACCTTGAATTGAGGGCATTACCTGATTGATAACCAATCTGGTGTATCTGCAGAGTGGGAGAGATATGCAGATCATGCTTAGCACCCAATACAAGCCAGGCCATGGCATTCTGTATCAACTAGAGTTTCCAAGTTGTCTTTAAGGGTAGACCTCTCTAGCATGCATTACAGTAAGTCTAGCCTTGAGGTAGCCATAGCATGGATCCATGTAGCCAGGTCAGATGAATCAAGGGAGTTGGCCATCTTCTGAGCTAAGTGGAGTTGGTACAACACTTGTTTTGCAGCCACATCAGCTTGGTTCTCCAGCCATAAAGCTGGATCCAGAAACATACTCTGTTTGTTAACCAAGTCAGCAAGAGATCATTGGACCCCATCAAAATTAGGGAGCCCCAGAGCCTCACTTTCCCAATCAACATTATCTACATCATGTGAGGATTCAGTTTCCGCTTGTTTATCCTTGCCCATTCAACTACAGCAGTCAGGCATTGGTTCAGAGACTCTAAAATGTCACCAGGAAATTTGGATAAAGAAATTTAGAGTTCGATGACATCAACGTATTAATGGTGCCACATTTTAAAACCACAAATGATTTCTTCTAAGGGCTTCACAAAGCAATTGAATAGCATGAGGAACAAGATTAAATTTGCGGAACTTCATAAGGCAAGTCCCACTCTATAAAAAAACTTGCCCCTACAGCAACTTTCCGAGTTCTGCTTATAAGGAATGATTGAATCCAAACCAAAGTGCAGCGAAAATATTACTTTGAACTTCTGACAGGCTCTACATGGAATAAAAGGCCTGTGTTGGATGCTAAAATGCCATCTTTAAAAACCACTTTTCTGGTGGCTTGTGGACTTTTTGTATGAAGTTAATTTTGCAGAATAACAAATAATTGCCTCCATTGAAACTCTGCAATCATAAATCTGGGCTCTCCACCCCTGATTGATACTGGCTTTCTTTCCAAGTTTTAACTTAAAAGTGTCCTTGAACACTCTGTTCCCAGGGGAATGAATAGATTTCGGTTTCATCCTTAAGGCATACCTCAGCACTTTTTCATGCAGTGAACAACAGACTCTTTTGGCAATTGCATATTTTTTGTACGCTTGAATCTCTTCACTTACACAAAACAGTTTGACAAAGCTATGACATTGCACTGAGTCATGAGTGACAGGCCATTACCAAAAGAATGATAAAGGGAGAGTTAACAATGATAAAGGGAGGTTAAGCCAAATCCATATATGACATGGTATATATCTCAGAAATATTTTGTTCATGTGTAATATAGGCATGAGAATAACAGGAGCTGTGTGCCCTGTTTTTCTTCTTGAGTAGGCTGCGGGGTCATAATCACCAAGAAGAAAATATGGAACAGCAACACATAAAGCTGTCTTATAGTGTCAGACCATGGGTTCATCAAGGTCAATAGTATCTACTCAGACTGGCAGCAGCTCTCCAGGGTCTCAAACAAGGGTCTTCCATATTACCTGTTGCCTGATCCTTTTACCTGGAGATGTCAGGAATTGAACATGGTACCTTCTGTATGCAAAGTGAGGATTTGAACCCAATTCTTTCCAGCCCCAGTTCATCACCCTAATTGCAATACTCCCTGATCATCCCAAACAGTGGTGATTACTGCACTTTGTATTCCCAGCGATGTATTAAGAGTTTGAAAATGTTGTAAAAAACATCGCTTTAAAAGGGTTTTTGGATACCACGGCTTATAAATGGTTGGAAGATGTCTTCACAGCTAAAGGGGCCAAACAAAGTGCGGACAGTATTTTTTATAACGTTTTCAAATTCTTAATACATCGGTGGGAATACATAGAAAGTGCGAACAGTATTTTTTATAACATTTTCAAACTCTTAATACATTGCTGGGAATACAAGTGCGGTAACCCCCTATATTGTCCCCAGTTGTTGGCCTTGGTTTTGCAACAGCTGTGAGTAACAGAGAGGACATTTACTAAGCGTTTTTCACACGTGAGGTGTAAATCACCTTTGAACCTTTCTTGTGCTATGGATTTATTCACTGTTGAAGGGAAATAGGAAGTGGAGCATTTGTACTTCAAATATGCCTTCTAACCAAGGTAGGTTTTTCCACTGGCATAACAAAAACTTTAAACAAAAACCACTTTAAGCCTTGGGTGTAAAAATATCCAGAGAAGGTGTCTTTGAATGGCTTCATTGTCAGGCACCAAATTATTACCTATCTTAAACCTTTTAGCTCTGTTATGTAGCTGAAAAATTCCATTCTGCCTGATAGTATTCAGGGGACTCAGAAGTTTGCGTACCCTGGCTCCCCCACACCAAACAGAAGCTGTCCCTGTAAAATATATTATTGTACCTATTTTGCATTTCTCACAATGCTGGATGGTTATGCTCTCAGGCCCACCTCACAGACATTTCAACAATAACGTACACTGCTTAGCTCGAAACATTTCATTTCATAACCGAACAAGAACACATCGGAGCAGTTTGTCCTGGGAAAACAAAATAATTCAGAACTCAGCGGCGCCAAGGACAGATTAAACCTGCATTTATGGTAATTCTCAAAGCGCTTTGCCAGCTGCATCTCAGCCTGCTGCAAAACCAACCAGCTCTATAGAATGTCATCTGTGCTGGCGGGCATGATAGATGACAGTTCTGTTGTGGCAGCATCAGAACTGCCAGCTGATGGGAGGGGGTCTTACTCTATACAGCAACCCATCTGTCTCTCCTGCATGCTATTACAATGCCTCTCAAAATATTAGTAGGGTATTAGTATTATTGGGTATTAGTAAAAAATACAAAAAAATAAAAACCTTTGGCTTACAGTTCAGCATATGCATTATCCATTAGGGCTGCCAACTGACAGGTAGTAGCAGGAGATCTCCTGCTAATTCAACTGATCTCCAGCTAATAGGGATCAGATCACCTGGAGAAAAATGGCTGCTTTGGCAAGTGAACTCTATGGCATTGAAGTCCCTCCCTTCCCCAAACCCCACCCTCTTCAGGCTCCGCCCCCAAATCTCCCGCCGGTTGAGAACAGGGACCTGGCGACCCTAATTATCCATACGGTTGCCAACCTCCAGGTGGTAGATGGCGATCTCCTGCTATTACGCTGGAGACAATGGCCGCTTTGGCAACTGGACTCTATGGAGTTAAAGTCACTGGGGGTGTGGGGGGGAGGTAGTTATGAATTTACTGCATTGTGCAGGGGGTTGGATTAGATGACCCTGGTGGTCCCTTTCAATTCTATGATTCTATTATTCTATTCTAAGTCCCTCCCCTCTTCAAACCCTGCCCTCCTCAGGCTCCACCCCCAAAATCTCCAGGTATTTCCCAACCCGGAACTGGCAACCCTAATCATCCATGATTCTGTAGAGGAAGAAAGCATGGGGTGGGGCTGAGCCTTCAGATTGCTTTGAAGAATGAAAAAACACTAGATCTTATTAGTAGGAATTTTGTCTTAATCAGGTCAGGTCTCAGGTTTATGGGCCAAATTATTGGAAGGAACAAATTATTTAGCAATTGCGTCCAGCAACACTGTGAATTTAATGTACATTTGCTAGGCTTGAAATGAAAGAGGGGTTTACTCATATTATTAACTACATTCCATATTAACTACTTTCCCATTTGCGTAGGGAGAAGAGGCTGCTTCTCCAGATATGGAATCGGAAGGATGGCTATTGGCAGAGGGTGATTCAGCATTAGACTGGTCCCAAAGCCATACAGATTGACTGGATGAAGGTCACACCACACTTCAGTCTGAATCCAAAAGCTTAAGAGTGCATCAACTAAGCACAACAGATTATGCACTGCCACATAGTCAATAGTAATCTATCCTGCTTTTTGGTGCTGTTGTGGCTAACACGGAGAACCCCCTTCCCATTTGCCACTTGCAGAGGTACTATAATGGTAATCCACCATCCCAGTTGCTGGAGGCAGGTGAATTTGAATTTGACTTATCTCTTTCCTGGCTCTCAGTAGTATCCTCCGGGCCATCTTCCACAATATTTGTCCTTTCTTGCCTGAATCCAGTACCAAAACCCTTCTCCCTGATACAGGCTTAGGTTTTTGGCCGATGCCTATTTCCTGGCAATTGCCTGCCTTCAAAAGATATTCAGAACAATATTGCATTGCCGTAGGGACCAATCTGAACTCGTCACTGTCTTGGAAACTTTTCTTCTCGGACAGGATAGCAAGAGGCAATTATAGTAGTACAGGTGGGTGACAAGAGGAAGGGAATGTACAGAAGGAAGGAGAACAGGCATACAATGGGGAAACCATTGGGGGGTAAGCAAAAACCGCATTAGTAAAAAATGTGAACCGGGATGGTTTCTCCACTCCTACACGTGAAGGCAGCTGGGTGACCTTGGGCTAGTCACAGAGCTCTTAGAGCTCTCTCAACCCCACCCACCTCACAGGGTGTCTGTTGTGGGGAGGGGAAGGGAAGGTAATTGTAAGCCAGTTTGGTTGTTCCTTAAATGGTAAAGAAAGTCGGCATGTAAAAACCAACTCTTCTTCCTACTCCAAGAAAAGCAGGTAAGGAATAGCAGGCACATACTTTGTATTTGTCAAGCCAAAAAGGCAAGGTACATGACAAAGCAGGCACAGAAACAGGTATTTTGGCATCCCTAGGATGGGGGGGCGTGCAGTTATCATGGTATCCTTTCTGGATAGCCATCCTTTTCACAAGATCACAAGGTTGGAAGAGACCACAAGGGCCATCCAGTCCAACCCCCTGCCATGCAGGATCCCACAATCAAAGCGCTCCCGACAGGTATGGCTGAGACTTTTCTCAACCAAACTCTCAGCCATACCTGTGAGAAAACTAGGTACAGAGAAGGGGGGGTGTCAGGTAGAGCCACACAGCCGCAGCAGCTTACATTTGCTACATGCTTAGCGGGAGGGAGGCGCTGGCAGAGAGCAGGCACAGGGAAGCCTTGGGCAGCCAGCAGCAGCACCCAGCAGGGCTCTCCTGCTTCCTTTTGTAAGTGTTGCTGTGAGCCTGGAAAGAAGCAAGGCAGCGCAACCTAAGCTAGCCCAGCTATGTATCAGTGCAGGCCTAGCAAACTGAAGAGGAAGCCCAACAGCAATATCACTGTCGCTTAACGTTTCTAAAGTACACAAAACGAACTGGGCACCGTACAGCATTCAGCGCCGACTCAAGGTTGTTTTCAATAAAGATAGCACCGTGCTGATCTCTGCTGAACAAAAGCAAGTGATATTACATCCTAAGCAAAATGATGGGTCTTGTGAATGTGATATTAAGGGTCCTGGGGGAGTCTGCAGTCTCCCTGTCAGTTGCAACCTGTGCTGTTACTCACTGTGGAAGACTATCCCCTGAATGGCTCATCAGCTTTTTTCTAGGACACTGTCCTGGGTGCGCACCGTGAAGGACTATTCACTGCATCACATACAAATGCAGAGTGTACAAGCTTGGCGGGCGGGGAGAGACCTGGGGAACAGGGTGGGAAGAGATTTCTGCCTTTCAGGAGGAGGGGAAATAAATAAATAAGAGCGCGCTGAATTAAGCATCTGGAAAATTACTGCAGCCTCTACGCTTCTGCCACTTGCTACCCGGATGAGTCATCAACCGGTTGCCAAGGTAACGCCTATTTTCCTCCCCACTGTTGATCAATTGTGTCTGCACAAAGGTCCTATAATGCTGTGAGCTGTGCAGATATGCAGCCGAGTCACACATTTCTTACCAGGCAAGCATTTGCAGTGTTTTAGTGTGTCGGGCAGAGGGCTTCTTCCAATTCTTATTAAGATTGTTCTAATTTTTGTAAAGGTTACAGCAGCCTCTGGGGGTGGGGGATGGAGCGACACCTCCGGCATCACTACTGGGCTTGGGAGCCCCCACTACCTGCCACCTGTAAATACAAATTAGCATCTCATCCTGGACAGAAAACAAAACGAAAGCTGCATGAGATGTCAGTTCAAATGTAACACAACTGGAAATGAAGCCAGAGCCCTATTCATAAGACGTCTGTGGGGACGTACGAGCCTAGCAAGGAATGGGGTCAGTTCCATTGGCCCCATCACCTCTAACCTTTTTGCAGTGTCCACGGTCATGTGGGCCCAATCTATCTGCATGTAGTTCATTTATACACGTGCTAGCGTGATCTCATCAGATCTCAGAAGCTAAGCAGGGTCAGCCCTGGTTAGTATTTGGATGGGACACCACCAAGGATTACCAGGGTTGCTGTGCAGAGGAAGGCACTGGCAAACTACCTCTGTTAGTCTTTTGCCATGAAAACCCCCAAAAGGGGTAGCCATAAGTCGGCTGCGACTTGACGCACACACTCACACAGTCTCTGTTCACAGCTAAGCACCTTTGTGGAGGTCAGGGTGGGGCTAGCAGATATGATCCTTCTCTACCCCCACTACCAATGCATCCGTAGCCCCTAGGGTTGCCAAACTCCAGGTACTAGCTGGAGATCTCCTGCTCTTACAACTAAGGTTGCCAACTGCCAGGTAGTAGCAGGAGATTTCCTGCTCATTCAACGGATCTCCAGGCGATAGAGATCAGATCACCTGTGGAAAAATGGCCGCTTTGGCAACTGAACTCTATGGCATTGAAGTCCCTCCCCTCCCCAAACCCCTCCCTCCTCAGGCTCCGCCCCAAAAATCTCCCGCCGGTGGCAAAGTGGGACCTGGCAACCCTCATTACAACTGCTCTCCAGCCGATAGAGATCAGTTCACCTGGAGAAAATGGCTGCTTTGACAATTGGACTCTATGGCATTGAAGTCCCTCCCCTCCCCAAACCCCGCCCTCCTCAGGCTCCGCCCCAAAAATCTCCCGCCGGTGGCGAAGTGGGACCTGGCAACCCTCATTACAACTGATCTCCAGCCGATAGAGATCAGTTCACCTGGAGAAAATGGCTGCTTTGACAATTGGACTCTATGGCATTGAAATCCCTCCCCTCCCCAAACACTGCCCTCCTCAGGCTCCGCCCCAAAAACTTCCTGCCGGTGGCGAAGAAGGTCCTGGCTGCCATACATAAAGCAGCTCCATTCTTCCCAGCAAGGTCTATCTATTATCAGTATGCCCACTGGCTAAGGCACATTCTGCAATTGCCCAGGCTCAGGATTTTTCAGTGGCTCCTCCATGCATGTGAACTAGCCCCCTGGAAGAGGCTGAGAGGTGCTCCAACCCTCCTGGCTTTCCAGTGAGGCTTCAAGACAGAGCTATTCTAGAGAGCTTTTGGAGCAGCCTGAGACTGGGCAAAGGGCAAATACCCTTGTTGGGGGCATAAGGTGATTTCCCTTTTTTAAATGTCTTTTTATATCTTTTGTTTTCATTTTTATTGTGTGTTTTTCCAAATCGTTTTCATATTGTTGTTACCTGCCTTGGGTCCTGGGATGCCCAGAGGAAGGTGATTATACACATATTCGAAATCTGAAATAAATGACTCCCTAATTAAAGTGCTGTTCAATGGAACCATTACAACTCACAGCAAGCAAAACGAAGTGGTGGATATGCATGTGTGAACCAGCTCATGTCAAGCTGTGTCTGTCTGCACGACAGTCTTGCTATATTTCATTCCATTCCACTTTTTAATCTATCACAGGACCTTACGTGCTACTCTATGAATTGCATGTATTCATAAATCCTAAATTTGTACCACTAGCCTCACATGTATACATCTTGTGACTAAAAAAGCTCCTTCAGGTGTTCAGGGATCAGGAGGTGTAGAAAGGTCTCACAAGGGCTTCCTAGAGCCTCAGTGGCCGTGCCCAAGTCTTTCTTAGCAGTCTCTTATGTGCTGCCTACTGCCAAGGTTTCTTTTTTTGTATTAACTCAGACTCTCTCTTTTTTTTACCATCACCTGTCTTGGAACACTTTCTTTTTCTCAAGCTACTTTCATCTCAGAAGAAGCCAGAGCGAACAGACCAGCATAGCAATTACACTTTATACCCTGGGTAGTGAATGAACTCTGGCAGCAGCCTGAGAACTACTGAGAGAGTAGCTCTTCAAGCTAACAGGTCCGTCAGGGTGTTTTATTTTTGTCTCTCGAGGTGGAAAAGCTGAAGTTACACTGCAGTTGCCAACCTCCAGGTGGGGGCTGGTGATTTCCCAGCATTACAACTGATTTCCAGACAACAAAGACCAGTTACCCTAGAGAAAGTGGCTGCTTTGGAAGGTGGGTTCCATGGCATTCTACCATGCTGTGATCCTGCCCTTCACCCTACCCCACCCTCCCTTGGCTCCACCTCCCAAATTTTCCAAACTGAAGTTAGTAACCCTAACCTACTCACATACACAAACTCCAAGGTGCTACAAACTTTGCATATTGCACAAATACTTCCAAGACAGGTTGCTCCAAAAAAGCCTGCATGCTAGGGTTGCCAACCTCCAGGTAGTATGGAATTCAAAATATAGCACAAGACAATTATTTCCAAAATAAGGAAAACAAACAATTGCAACACTTGCTATTAAAGACGTATATTAGAAGCAATTATAATGATCACAATACTTGAGCAAAAAAATGTATATCAGGAATGGTCTAACTGAGACCCCAACTCCTAGCATAAGGCTTTACAATACAAAATATAAGCCCAAATGCTCAATCCTTATTCAGTCCTTAACAATGAATCCATAAAAGTGCATCAGTAGGCAACGGAAACAAGACGTAATACAGAAAGTGAGTTCAGAGTATGATTCAGGGATGAATCTTTCTAGTTAATTACAAACATGCAAAAATGTCCATACAACATACAAGCCTCTTGGATGGCTGGTTCTATGTGAGCATTGATCTCCAAAGGAGGAGGTTCAGTTATCTGTCTAAGCAGAACGAAACCTATAAGTCCTCATCTGCCATATGTTGCATAAAGAAAAATTGCCAGCCTCTAGATGGGGCTTGGAGATTTCCCAGAATTACAATTGATCTCCAGACTACAGAGATCAGTACTTCTGGAGAAAACGGCTGCTATGGAAGGAGCATCTATGGCATCATAATTTACTAACAGAATATAAACATAACAAGTTTGATACATGAGAATAGCATTCATTTTTCCCTAACAAGGCATCCACACATGTAAGGTTCTTTTTTTCGTTTGTCTGTCTGATTCTCTGTATGTATTTCCATGATCTATGCTACTTTGTATAGCTTGCTGAGACTATGATCCTGCTATGGAATTTTGCATTATTTAATGTGTATGTGTTATGTTAATGTGTTATGTTAACCAGAGTGACTGATTAAGGGAACCCAGTAGATTTGCCAGCCTCCGGGTAGGGCCTGAAGATCTAGAATTCCAAGTGATCTCCAGACTAAAGAAATAAAATAGGTACATTGGAGGGTGGAGTCTGTGGCATTATACCCTGCTGAGGTCATTCCCCTCAACAAACCCTGCCCTCCTCAGGCTCCACCCCCAAATTCACAGGAATTTCACAACTCAGAGTAGGCAACCATAGCACCCTGCAAACTTCTATGGTAGAGAGGGGATTTGAACCTGGGTCTCCTAGATCCTAGTCCAACACTCTAATCCTAGTCCAACACAATTACAACATTGTTTGTCGGAACCCTTTTAATTTGGGTCCATTTTCATATTTTTTAAGTGGCTCGGCTTTCTTGTAGTTCATTTTTTAATCATTCCAATTCAGCCTCGTCTGACTTCTTACCACTGTCCATTTCTTTCCAACCCTAACCCTGCCCTGTCTTCCATGCTTCTTCCAAATCTTCCTTAATGTACTCAACCTTCTAATTAAAACTAGTGTTTTTAAGTGCTTTTTTAAAAAAGGGTAACACTTATGCAAAGCTATTTATTAATGTTCACTCAATAATGTTGGCAGCTGTGGTAGGTAATTATAACCCTCTCCAAGCTATCTCAGAAATCAGGAGGAAAGAAAATGTTGGAATCCCGACTGTCTTCTCTTCAGGATGCACAGAATTGACAGAAGAGGAGACAGTGCTAATGGACAGAACCCTCTCTGTGTTCCCTCTCTCTAGACTCGAGCTTCCCCTCCTTCTCTTCCTCTTCCTTTGTGCCAGTACCCTGAACATTTCAATATACCCAAGTACTATTCTTAGTGGTTGCTCAAGAACACGTCTACAGAATGGAATATATTATCTCATCACTAAAGAGCTGTCATTTTTGTAAAGCACATTTCTTAGCATTGCATAAATTATGCCCTGGAGTTTCATATCAGACGCACACAGTTATTAATTTTCTACTCCATTAATCATGTCACAGAGATGCATCAAAACCCAAGGCTTCCTTTCAGCCCCCCCCCCCCCAATGTGACAATGGCAGAAAAACCCCAAACAAACCTGCATTAGACTTTGATTTCTTCACATGGACCAGCAATGATGTGGGAGCCTCTCTCCACTCCCATGCCACTGGAGAGCATGCGTGGGAATGAAGCACCTATGTGGCAAGGCATGTACTCAACAAGCAGGTGGGACATTTGCCATGCCCAAATGATGTCTTTATGTATGCACTTTCATACCTGCATGAGATTGCTCTGCAGGGAAGCGGCCCCTGTGCCACACCCAGAAGATCAGCAGTATTTGACTTTTTCGTAAATGACAGAACGTTCAGGAATCAAGCTTGCCTGGAAGGCATGTCCTTTGCCTGTAGAGTTCATGCTTCTAATCTCAGAGTTCCTAGAGAATAATTCAAAACCCAGCAATCAATTTATCAAGGTTAGATCATAGGCAGCTAGAGCTTTATCCACCAAATTGTGCTTTTTACACACAGAGTACCTCAACTTTTACACTATCTAATTACTACAGAAAGTGTTGACTGGAGAAAAGTTTAGGTTTTGTTGTATATTATATTACAATTGAATATTATAATACTTTGGCTTTGAGACTGTCATGTTGTAGGGCATGTATGGTTTGGTTTTTCTCTTCTTTTCGCCATAATCCTAACAAACGTTTGCCAGTTTTTTGCTCAGTAAAGCACATGTGCTGTAAGTGAAATGTACCGTACCACAACTACCAATGAGGGGGAATGCTGTTTTATAACAGCTTACAAAACAAATATACATCAGTGCATTTATACAAAAAGACTACATTATTTCCCCCTCAGTAGAGTTGATCACTCATTCTCGTAATAGGAAAATGAGCATGTTCATTTTTGAAATCCATTAGTTTTTTTCCTTTTGAGCGGAATTGCAGTGTTTTCTATTTCTCTTGAGTACATCTAGCATTCCATTGATCAAAGCAGAACTTTGTGATGGCACAGGCCTGGTGCATGTACTCTGGTTTGTATCTGCTAAAAATAACCTATGCGTAGTTCTCCCATGGATGCTGGCCTACAGGCATATGAATTTGCCTTGAACATATCAATGCTCCACCATGCTTCCCCCCCCCAGAACAAATAGTCTCATGCTCTTGGAAGACAGCTGTGGATACATATGAAAGTATAACAAATATTACCTTACTTCCTTTTCCCATTTCTCCTTCCTTTTCCCGTTCCTCTGCTACCTAATGGGATAATTAATTATGTGTTTTAATGCATCCCCATATGTCACTGGGCTCATGTCACATGATGCATTTTTTACTCATAATCATATGAAGCTGCCTTATTTTGAGTATATCAGGGTCAGTACTGTTTATTCTGACTGGCATCAGATTTCCAGGGTCTCAGGAAGAGGTTTTTCACACCACCCTGATCCCTGGGGAATTGAACCTGATACCTTTTGCATGCAAAGCAGATGCTCTATCGTGGAGACCCATCCCTATCCCTGTGGGAATTTTGCAAAACATTTATAAGAAGCTGAACATTCTTTTAAAATGTTACATATGCAATGGGGTAGGTGATCAATGTGCCATTCAGTAAAACAAATTTGCTTCAATGTGGATTTTTAAAACCCTCATTTTATAGTGACTCGGTACATTTTAAAATACGCTACCCTTCAGCCTACCTGCACTTTTAAAGTAAAAACAAAATGGGATTTGTGATATCCCACTATAAATGACATTTCCAGTTCTCAAGATGGCATGGATCTTAATGATGAAAATGTTGGAAAACTGAAATAAGAAAATGTCACTTGCTGTCTCTGCCATGTTGTTGATGCTGTGTATAGCGGGGGGCGGGGGGGGGGGAGGCCCATGGAAAAATAGATCACTTTGGCCAAACTTGAAATTACATAGGAGATGTATAATGAAATGCATAATGTCTGTGTAATGAAATCTTGCAATGAAAAGTACTTGCCAGTCAGAAGCTGCCCGTTTGAGTGAAGCACATGTGGACACATGTAAGGTGCCTTCTACTGAGCAGAACCATTGGTCTATCAAGATCATGATTGTCTACACTGACGGGCAGCAGGTCTCCAGAGTTTCAGGTGGTGGTATTTCCCATCACCCTGCTACCTGATTCTTTTAACTGGAGATGCTGTGGATTGAATGTGGGACCTTCTGCATGCAAAACAGATGCTCTGCCACAGAACCATGGTCATTCCCTGCAAGCTCTGTTGGTGATGGAGAACTACTTACTTCTTTTCTTTCTGGATGTATTTCTTCTCAAAATCACCCCATCGCCAACAGCAGCTGTTTTCCCACCAGTAAAGAAAATATATTGATGATTCAGTACCCATACCTTTCCCCCAACAGGTAGAAAAGGACATTGGAAGAGGCAATTTGGTAGAGGTGAAATGGACAGCTGTTTCTCTGCTCTAATTGGCGTGTTTCCATAGCTGCTTTTTGCTTTTTTTAAAAAAAACCTTTGGGAGACTGTTATGTGCATCTTCTGTTTAACATCATATTGATTCCAGCAGCTGAACCATAATATGAAGAGATATACTCTTTAGGTACTTCTGAAACCCACAAAGACAGTTTCCTGTACTACTAGGTCTCTGCTAGCCCACACAGTTGACAGGAACTACTGAGAATGATGCAATGTGCAAAGTGGAAATGAATGAAGTGATACTACAAATAGGTAACACTGGCAGCTGCCTGTTTACATGATTCTCTGTGGCAGCTCCAGCATTATGGAGCTGTTTGCCTGAGGTTATTAGGAAGACCGCCACACTTCTAATGTTTCATGAAATGCACTAAACAGAAGTGCTCAGGAGAATTCTTGCAGAGGAGTAGACCTGTGAGCTGTGATGTAATGGATCAGCTTAGCAGGTGACGTGACCTCTTTTAGTGATAGTGTGTTTTTCTTTTTCCAGTTCTTCAGCCCCAACCCCACTGCATTATGTTGTTTCACTATGGCCTTTTATGCAGGGACGTTTCCCCCGTGGTCACCACCACTGACTGCTTCGGGTCTTCCTTATGATTATGCATGCCTTTTCCACCCGTTAGAGGTCACCTGGCTCTCCCCGCACGTTTTGCCCATAGTTTTTTCAGATGCTTTTTTAACCAGAATCTGGAAAACATGGGTAAAACATGCAGAGGGAGCAAAGCAACCTCTGATGGGTGGGAAAGGCATGCATAGTCAAAATAAGCCCTGAAGCAGTCAGCAGGGATGACCACGGGGGGGAAAGGCCTATGCATAATAGGCCTATGAATCTTTTTATCATTCTTTGTAACCCTCACTAGCTTTGTTGCACTAGGAATATTTGCTGTTAGATTCAAACACTGTTATCATTCAGATATTATTTTGTGGTTGGCTCATTGATTGAATAGTTCTATCATGCTTGTAATCCTCTTTGCGTCCCAGTGCAAAAGGCAGACTATAAATGAAAATAAGCAAATAAATAAATGCTCCAAGGGAGGAAACTACTAGAATTTCCTTGGGAATGTGCTGTGCTATAAGGTCAAATCAGGAAAGGAAGAACCTGTTGGAGCTCTGCAAGGCGAGGTAGACTCAGCAATAAAAATTTGCAAAACAGAAACAAAAACACTCCAGAATTCAGACCAAATGTTGCATTTGGAAGGGCCGTGGCTCAGTGGCAGAGCATCTGCATTGTATGCAGAAGGTCCAATGGTCAATC
The DNA here is from genome assembly GCF_029931775.1 of Euleptes europaea. Taxonomy (NCBI): domain Eukaryota; kingdom Metazoa; phylum Chordata; class Lepidosauria; order Squamata; family Sphaerodactylidae; genus Euleptes; species Euleptes europaea. The sequence continues at coordinate 32,778,472 of NC_079323.1, forward strand.
CTCTGCGTCTCCATTTAAAGGGTTCCAGAATTAGGTGATGTGAAGGATCTCTACCTCAGACCCTGGAAAGCTGCTGCCAATTAAAATAAATAGAGTGAGTGAGTGAGTGTGTGTGTGTGTGTGTGTGTGTGTGTGTGTGCAAAGTGCCGCCAAGTCGCAGCCGACTTATGGCGACCCCTTTTTGGGGTTTTCATGGCAAGAGACTAACAGAGGTGGTTTGCCAGTGCCTTCCTCTGCACAGCAACCCTGGACTTCCTTGGTGGTCTCCCATGCAAATACTCACCAGGGCTGACCCTGCTTAGCTTCTGAGATCTGACGAGATCAGGCTAGCCTGGGCCATCCAGGTCAGGGCAAAGTAAATAGTACTGACCTGGATAGATCAATTGTCTGACTCAACATAAGGCAGCTTGATGTGTTCCTTTTCATTATGTCTGAATCCTAATCTGAAAATTATGGTATTTATGGTAGAAGTTACTATGCTGCCCCTGTCTGTTTACACCATGATTACATGAATAAACATGTTGAATTCTTGTGGTGACTACATTCTCACAACATTCCAAATTTGTTTGCTTGATCCCATGATATTTTTCCCTTTACCAAACCACCTGCATTCCTGCGATCTTTTAACCACTGGCATTCTCACAAGTACCGTATTTTCCGGCGTACAAGACGACTGGGCGTATAAGACGACCACCCATTTTAACAGTTAAAATATAGAGTTTGGGATTATCCCGAGTCCGCGGCCTGGGGCCAGCCCTCGGGACTGCGCCCCAACCCCGCGGCCACCCCCGGTCCTCCTGGGGCGGGGAAGAAGAGGGGGACGGGGGTGAGAGTAAGGGCCCTCGAGAAGGGCGAGGCTAAAGGCAAGGGGAGGACTGAGCCGACGGCCCGTGGAGGGCGGGGCTAAAGGAGGGTTTGGAGGGGAGGGAAGCCCATAAAGACAGAAGCTGAAGCAGAGGCCGGGGAGGAAAGGGGGCATGTTGGGTGTGCTAGGCGGCAGCCAAAACACCCTGTGCCGGGAGAAGAGAGTGGCTACCCCAGCCCCGGCCAGCCAGCCGCATGCCTGCCTTGCGCTGCCGCTGGAGCACAGCCGAGCACTTCCCTCCGTGCACCCCGGCGCACCTGGCTCCGACTCCGCGCTGGGCAGTGAGCGCCCTCGCCGGGCTCGCCTCCCCTCCCTCCTCTGCCGGACATGGACAGAGCGGAGGCGGCTCCCCAGGCAGATTCTCCAGTCCGGCTCGGAATTCAGCATCCGGCGTATAAGACGACACCCGGCGTATAAGACGACCCCCGACTTTTGAGAAGATTTTCCTGGGTTAAAAAGTAGTCTTATACGCCAGAAAATACAGTATTTTATAGTCTGATGCAAAGCAATTGCAAGCAATTATCTCGCTGATGAACAGGATGTGAGCTGAACTGGTGAGTGTTCAAGCATCTCTAGTTCCATGCACATCTCCCTCAAGGAAGGCTTCAAACATCATGGAGCAAAGGGGTAGGATATAGGCCGGTACCACTCAGGCATCATTTATGAGGCTACCCTTTGCCTACAAAGAAAATATCATGAATTGGAGCCACCCAAACCGATTAACTAACCCTTCTTTTACATTGTGAAACTAGCTGCAGAGTCAATGTAAATCAGCACCACCACTAGTGGACAAGCACCCACGTGATCACCAAGGCGAAAACGCATGGTCGCTTTAGCCTCCTTTATTCTTTGTTTCTTTGTTTCAGCCAGGGCTCAGCCAGGATCGAACACACGTTCGGCGAAACGCATGTGTTCGATTCTGGCTGAATCCTGGCTGAAACAAGGAATAAAGTAGGCTAAAGCGACCGTGCGTTTTCGCCCCAAGCTAGCCTATGTTCCGTGCTTTCGTTTTTCATTTATATCCCACTTTACAGTCAGTTGTGGTAACATCCTTTTGCCAGCCCATCTGGGCCAAATTTTATGATATGAAACTGTGGCAATTTAGTTATGCGCACACATGCTCACATCCACGCATATGTGTTAGATTAACAGCCACTGGTTAAATTAACAGCCACTAGTTAAACTGTTTTCATTTTTTTGAATTTTCACACATATTCTTGCCAAACTAACAGATTTGGATGAATGTCTTTCAGCTCAGTTGCCAAAAGAATGATCCCTTTTCCTCATCAAGCATCATGTGAGTCATTAAACTGCCTCCTGACACCATCTGCTGGTGCGTGAGGGGAAAATGAGCCAACAAAGCACTGGCAGCGCGGTGAGATTTTAGGAGAAAGGAACCAGACGTTTTTTTTCTTTGGAAGAACGACCTAGTCATTTCAGTTGACGCTGCCAGGAGAAGTTTCCAAAAGAAAGGCCTGAAGTAAGAGACACCCACTATCCTCTATGAAATGGTGAAGAGTGGAATTTCCATAGTGATGGATATGTGATTTATCTGCTAGGGAGAGTTGGTGCAGTCTTCACCCAACCGCAAGCAGTGCCCTTGATCGGGGTTCCACTCTTGGGTTTTATAATGAGGAATGTGGTGCTCTTAGATATAGCAGTGGCTATAAGCAACAGAGTTTGTAGCACTGCAGTCTGCAAGATGTAGTATAGTACAACAGGAAACAGGAAGCGGAAGGGAGAAGATTGAGTCTGGGCCGAGGCTGTTTTGCTGAATTATGCAGCAGTTGTTATGCCTGTTTAAATGTCTACAATAAAGCTAGCTTGGCACCTAACTTGTATTCAGTTGCTTGTTACAAAAGGAACTCAGTACCTCACTGACATCTGTTCGTTATTATGTCGGTTCAGGCATCCCAGGCAGACTGTGCTTACGTGACAAGAAGAACCATATATAACTAATATTGTGGCCTGGCATTACAGCACTGACTTTGATGGACCAAGGGTCTGATTCAGTATAAGGCAGCTTCATATGTTCGCGTGGCATTAAACCAGCAAATGAATGGCTAGCCAACAACCAAACTATATTGTTTGAGGTTACTAAGCTGCAATCAGGAGAATGGGTGCATGCTTTTAAATTCCCAATGAAGTAAGGTCTGTAGTAATTGTGCAGCTGTTCGTTCCTATTCCTTCACCTGAGCCTCCTATGTATTCTTTTTCCTCTTTATGTAATAACAAGCAGTAATGGAAGGCCTGGGTAGAAGTAGCCATGGCTACCTGGATACCCTGCTTCAGGGGGAGGGGGTTGAAGGTACGTTCTCTAGACTATGAGCTAATGCTTCTGCCTTTCCCTTTTTTCCCCTTTTCCCCTCCCCAAACTTTGCTGTGTGTTTACAGGTGGCCGGATAAAGAAGTCTGGAAAAGCTTCTTTCTGTAAGTGTCTTCTGTAAGGCGGATGGGACGAAGCATCCTGTGATTCTCTCTGGTGCTCCCAACAAATCAGTGTCTAATCCTCTGCTATAAATCTGCTGCAAACACAATGGCGGCGGCTGCTTTGCTCATGCAGTTTCTGCACTGCTAAGGTATGACTCATCGCTGCCCAGGGAGACTGTTGCGGCAAGCAAATGGAACTGTCTAGAACTGCAACCTGATTATCCAGATGGCTCGTTTTAAGCAGCCCCAGGACCTTTCGCGTCTCTAGAAAAGAGGGAGGGGGAGAGGATAACATCGAATCATAGGGACCACCAGGGTCATCTAGTCCAACCCCCTGCACAATGCAGGAAATTCCAAACTACCCCCTTACACCCCCGTGCCCAAAAGATGCCCAAGGTGCCCTCCCTCTCATGATCTGCTTAAGGTCACAGAATCAGTATTGCTGGCAGATGGCCATCTAGCCTCTGCTTCAAAACCTTCAGGGAAGGAGAGCTTACCACCTCCCGAGGAAGCCTGTTCCACTGAGGAACCGCTCAAACTGTTAGAAAATTCTTCCTAATGTCTAGACGGAAACCCTTTTGATTTAATTTCAACCCGTTGGTTCTGGTCCGACCCTCTGGAGCAACAGAAAACAACTCAGCACCCTCCTCAATATGACAGCCCTTCAAGTACTTGAAGGGCTGACATATAGAAGTACTTTCTTCAGAAGTATCTGAAGAAGTGAGCTGTGGCTCACGAAAGCTCATACCCTACCAGAAAATATTTCCGTTAGTCTTTAAGGTGCTACTGGACTCTTGCCCTTTTCTACATATAGAAGTATTGTTGGGGATGTCAGTTGTTATAGGCATAATGCAACAGACTGATGTCTTTACTCGTGAATAGATCAGCTGACAGAAAAGGGCCCCAAAATAAAACTTTTTTAAAAAGAGGACAAATGGTTTCCAACCAAACCCACCTGGTCCTGATGTTGAAGAATGAGCACAACTGGAAAAATGAACCAGATTCTCTGTAGCTGGTCTGTTAAATGCAGCACCTTCTATGGACAGGTTGCAAATAGAGTTGCCAACTCTGGGTTGGAAAATTCTTGAAGACTTGGGGGTGGAGCTTGGAGAGGGACCAGTAGGGTATAACGCCATAGTCTGCCCTCCAAAGCAGCCTTTTCTTCTGGGCAACTCATCTATGTAGCCTGGAGATCAGTTGTAATTCTGGGAAATCTCCAGACCCCACCTGGAGATCTCCTGGAATTACAACTGAACTCCAGGCAACAGAGATCAATTCACCTGGAGAAAATGGCTGCTTTGGAAGATGGGCTGTATGGCATTATACCCTGCTGAGATCCCTCCCCTCTCCAAACCCCATGCTCCACAGGCTCCGCCCCCAAAATTTCCAGGTATTTCCCAGCCCAGAGCTGGGAATACTATTTATGGTACATAGCATACTGATATAAATATTTTAAAGACTTGCAAAAACATTAATAAAAGAGGGAGAAAAACCTCCAACTTGTGATAATATTCCAGCAGCATTCCTTTGTGACAGCATGAAATCAAAGGGGGGGGGGGAAATGGGTCCTTTCAGTTGGTGCCCAGTTCTGAGAGGCTATTTCATGATATAACGTAATCATGAGTTTCCATGATGATGAACAGACAATAATAGCAAATATGTCTTCCATAAGATATGAAAATCTCTGACTGATACGATGTCAACAGAACCCCTATGGTGGTTCCACAGTGGGATCCTTGACCTGCCTAAACAACATTACCCCATACAACCATCTCTTTTTTATCCTGCTCTTCGTCCAAGAAGCTCAGGGCAAGATAGGTGGCTCCCTCCTCTTCCATTGTATCATCCCAACAATTCTGTGAGGTAGGTTAGGATGAAACAATGTGACTGCCCCAAGGTCACCCAGTCAGTTTCATCTCTTGAGTGTGGACTTGAAATGCCCCAGTAATCATTACCTCAGTAGAAATGCCAGACATGCTATATGACATAAAGGGCATTCGATTTTACAATCCAATTATTTGTCTTGTTTTTCAGTTCTCGTGGTTCCCCAGTATGAAGACCATTGAAGGGTTCCAGCTCACTGTTTTGACATGGCAGTAGGACGCAATGCACTCTCCCAGAATACCTACTCACAAGCAGAAGGACAGCAGCTTGGCACCTTGTGAGAAGATCTGCTCACAGGTAGTGTTGCCAGCTTGTTTCTTGAAATACCATAAGACTTCAGTGTTTTCCCAAGAAAACCATACCCAGTAGCACACGCACACCCCAGAACTTCTCACCACTCGAGGAATTGGGGAGTGTATAACAATGTTAACACAGTTTCTTATTATTTAGTTACTCCATTTATATTCCTCCTTTACTCCATCATGGATCCCGCAACAGTTTAGGTAGCATTCCCAAGAGGTTTCACATTGAGGCACTGACTGGGCCCAGATCTACTTCACTTAAGCAAGGTTGCTGTATTATATGCTGTTCCAATCACATCCTGGATCCAGTGACATCATAGTACAAGGGACACTGTGAACTTTGCAAACAAGGCAATTAATTATCCAGCTTTCCGTGATCTAACTAATTTTTTACATATGAATCAAGTCCCTTATCATAATGCTTTGCTCTAACTTTGAATCAGACCCTGTATCAATCAGAATTGCACCTGTGGGGTAGCTGTCTCTAAAGATTTTCCTGAATCAGTTGCTTTGTATGCTACAGGTTCATGGTCCGGCCTGCCTCGGTACATTTGTAATGTATGTATCACAAGCAAATCTATCCTGAAATACATCTCATTAAAATCGATCAGTGGGACAAAGTTACATTTTGGATTGTTAGATTTACAAGCTTACCTGTTGTAGTTAAGAGGAAGTAAACCACTTAAACATTAACATCTTAGGCAACTGCTTCCCAAGCAGTCCAAGTCAGTCCCGCCCCCTGTAGGCCTGCAGCTGAATATTATTTTTTTATTTAAAGGATAGGATACCTTCAGATAAAATGTATGCTGCAGGACAGGATGCATGTAAAATAGCTCAAGCTATCATAGGCCAGGAGAAAAAATGTAGGGAAAGCCATAAAATGTTTCCTGGAGTATGCTGAAATTGTCATTGAATATGCATAGCAAAGGATTCATTAAAGTGTGTCGAGCAATAGGAAGAATGCCTGTTAAAAGGAAAGGGATGTCAAATAGGGTTGCCAACCTCCTGGTAGAAGCTGGAGATCTCCTGCTATTACAACTGATCTCCAATTGAGATCAGTTCACCAGGAGAAAACGGTCACTTTGGCAATTGGACTCTATGGCTTTGACCTGGGTTGCCAGGTCCGTCTTCACCACCAGTGGGAAGTTTTGGGGGCGGAGCCTGAGAAGGGCGGGGTTTGGGGAGGGGAGGGACTTCAATGCCATGGAGTCCAATTGCCAAAGCGGCCATTTTCTCCAATATTATGATTCAGTGAGGCAGCTTCATGTGTTCATGTGTGAGTCCTAGTACATTCCTTCACATCAGATCATTCTATGTGGAGAATGCTGTGTGCAGTTGCTTAAGCACCCATCTACTTCCTCATGGACTGACAGGAACAAAATATAGCTCATGTAATATTAGAACTATTAGAACTAACACAATAACACATAAGTGTGCAAGCTTTCAAATCCACCAGAACTTTTCATCTGGACGGATGTTACAAAATAAAAAGTGAGGGGAAAGCAATTTTTTCAAATGATGATTTTAAGACCTTGTCAAGCAGAATAGCCAGGGCCACCATAACAGAACTTTAAAAAAGGGCTACCCTGCTGTTAGGGTTGCCATCCTCCCGGTAATAGCTGAAGATCTCCTGCTATTACAGCTGATCTCCAGCCGATAGAGATTAGTTCACCTGGAGAAAATGGCTGCTTTGGCAATTGGACTCTATGGCATTGAAGTTCCTCCTCTCCCCAAACCCTGCCCTCCTCAGGCTCAGCCCCCAAAACCTCCTGCCAGTGGCAATGAGGGGCCTGGCAACCCTATCTGCTGTTCACTACAGGCATGACTGCTGCCTATGCTTTTAGCAGAGGTTCAATAGGCAGACTTCACCATCTGGTGAAGTTTTTATGGCTTGAGTTAAACATTACCAAACAAAAGGGACAGTTTTTGTTGTTATTAAAGCAACAGCTACAGGAGCTATAGATAAATATTCTATTGATCTAATACTTGAGAAGGTCCTAAAGACAAGTTTTTTTCTTGACTGCGGAGAAGCCAGATGGCATCAGACCACTTTCTTATTCAAATGACTATTTTGCCTCTATAGCATTACTCCTCCACATGAAGCCTGCAGCAATGGCAAACCACCTCTCTTAGTCTCTTGCCTTGAAAACCCTACAGGATCTCCATAAGTCAGCTGTGACTTGACGGCACTTTCAGCCACAGCATTGCAACATGCCAGGGACACAACCTAGAATACTGTAAATCTACATCCCAACATTTTAAGGGAAAGTTTGCCACCTAGTGACTAAAATAGTGTAGTAAAATCTGAATGTGTCTGCGTCTGTCTGTGAGTGTAAAATGCAGTAATGTCACAGCTGGTTTAGGGCGACCCTGCAGGGTTTTAAAGGCAAGAGACTAACAGAGGTGGTTTGCCATTGCCTGCCTCTGCTTAGCACCCCTGGACTTCTTTGGTGGTCTCCCATCCAAATACTAACCAGGGCTGACCCTGCTTAGCTTCTGAGATCTGACAACATCAGGCTAGCCTAGGCCATCCAGGTAAGGGCAAAAATGGAATGGTGGTGGAAACTGCCATCAATTCACAGCCAACTTATGGCAACCCGGTTGGGTTTTCAAGGCAAGAGGCAATTAGAGGTGGTTTGCCTGCCTCTGCATAGCAACACTGGACTTCTTTGGTGGCCTTCCATCCAACTATTAACCAGGACCAACCCTGCTTAGCTATCAAGGTGTAGGTAAGATGAAGCTAGCCTGAGTCAGATCCCACCTAGACGAGATAGGGGGAGATCCAAGAAATGCTTCTGTAGTTTAACAGTAGCTGCCTGAGGAGAGATTTAGTCTGAAGATGTAACCCTGGAGGAGCTGGTTAAACCATTTTCCTTACAGCAATTTCCTAATGCAAATCACTCTCCTGAGGAGGCAATTTGTCATATGTTATCTGCAGTGAGTGCACCCTAAGACAGAAACAGCCATGGCACAGGGCTACCCATCATAGCTCTCCTACTGTCTTGGGAGGATAGATAAGGAAAGCACTGCTGGGGGGAGGGAATTTAACTCTTACTCCTTGCAATTTCCCTAATTTTATAATGTGGCCATACCCCAAAGCACTATATGGCCTTCAGAGCGAGGGGGGAGAGATTTGCAGAAGCAAATGAGTGGGAGATGGAAGGTTTAATCATCTCCCTCCTGTTTGCTGACTCTTCCTTAGCAGTGACCCTATGGTCACACTAGTGGAAACATAAGTTGGTTAACCTGCATTTCCTTTATAATGTCTGGTTCTACCCTTTCATTAAAGATTAAAATGAGGCTCAAAGTGACACTTCTGTTTATGCAGAAGAAAATTCCAAATATAACTTAAATGTGAAAACTAGGCATCTGAAAACACCAGCACACCATAAAGTTCTGTTTATTTATGTTGGAACCAAGTAAAAACTGGAAATTAATATTCCCCAGAGGATTACATCTCATCAGCATATTTTCAATTTAAGAGTATCACAGCACATCAACAAACGTTCTAGGAGAATGATGTTTTTCGCCACTAAAGTGTACCCGGGATTCAATATTCTTGGAACATGGTGAGTGGTTTACTTAATGCACAAAAACTACACAGCAGCTGCACAGCATCGGGGGAAAACTGTCATACATGATAGGCAAAATTGGAGAGGAATTGTGCTAGGGCTGATTTAAACAATACTGGAGTCCAATAAGTAGCTCTGATTTCCTCCGGAGCATATATTTGCCTGAGTGATCCAGATGATCACAAATACAGCTGCAAGTAATTTCCATAATAATTTCCATTCTTTTTTCACCTTCCACCTGGCTCAATCACAGAAATTACTGTTGTCAATATCTATAATCAGGCATTGTATTACTCTACATGAGCAACTACCCAGGAAAGATCAGGACTGAGTTCTAAGAACTGGTCTTTCTGATTCAACTTCTCCGTTGGAAAGTAGCATAAAGAGCATACAGAACATTTATAAAGTTACATAAATGCTAAAGAATCCTACCCAGTAAAATAGCTCAAATCATATTCCATTGGACCAACTTGTTGGTGTAAATGCATCAAAGATTTTCCAGAATTATTACTCATAAACCCTTGCCTAGCATCAATGTGTACATAACACAGAAGCAGCGCTGAGTAGAAGATTTACAGTCCAAATGAGATTTCCATGGATGGGATGGGCAGAGAGGTCAAGAATTGACATTAAATAGTGAAGCTGAGCAGACCATTTTCGCTAGAAGTTGTTCCAGTCAAAAAAGATGTCTTGACTTTGTCTCTTCTTCATTGGTATCAGTTTTCCAAGTCAAGATAGTTTCCTGATACCTAATACCGGTATGTCCCTGAGCAGCTATTCAACAATCTACAGTTACAGCCCAACAAAAATTTTGAAATCAGATTAAAAAAACAAACAGGGTTTTTTTATTATTATTATTTCTATCCCACCTTTTTCCAGCACAAGTAGTATTCTTCTCTCTAGGAAAGGGCTGCCAACAGGCCTGAAGAAAAATGTCCTCCTGTCCCTCTAATAGAGGCTTAATGTGTGGAAATGGGCAGCTGAAGCTTTTCATGTCATGGAAGGAAATAGTATCATCTGGTAAATAATATCCCATTAAGCCTCTAATGTCTTGTCCATTGAATCATCTTTTTCTCCAGGCAATTGGCAACCTTCCCCTGGGAGTCATTTTCCCTTTCTCCTTGGATATGACCAGTAGCAAGGCTTCTTCTCCAACTTCCTCTTTCCCAGTATCTGTAGAGTTGAGTAGCTAAACAGCAGAGATGCTCTCTTCCCTCCATTTTGTTCCATGTGGTACTGGACTCCACGCCGAATTTTAGAGATGGATAAAAAGTGGAGCATCGTTGGGGCTTGGCTGTGAGCATGGCAGCCTTCAGTTCGGCTCCATTCAGGACGCTGCCGGCCTTCCTTGTACAACTGGCCATCCCTTAAAATGAATGGGAAGCTACAGAGGCCCAGGTGGGATCTGTTAGTCTGGGAACAGCAGGCTCCAATTGTATCTCGATGCTGCTGGCAACTGTTCCCGGCAGAGGAACTGGAGCAGATGAGGACGCGGCCTGCAATGGGTTGTTGCTGCGCAAGAATGTGCCTGGGGGGGCGCTGTTTACATCACTGGCAAGGTTGGCAACATTAACCGCATTGTTGCTGACAGTCCAGAGGCATGGATAATGGCTGCAATGAAGCAGTGATAAAAGGCAATCAATGAAATTTGCAGGAGAGGGGGCTAGTGGAGCACTTTTTGCATAAACCCTAAAGAGTGGAGAGTGTCCAGTCCGAATGATTTGGCTCTTTTGAAAACCATGATTAAGAGACATGGGAATGTTTCAAAGTTGGATGCAGTAGTTACTTCTCTATATAGTAAAGTGCTTGCTGTCAGTCAAGAAGCACACACAAGAGAGCGATCCCCACATAGTCATTTGAAAAACATGTTCACATAATGGTGGTGGAATATGTCACACCAATAATGTTTTAGGGTCTTCTCTTTAGAATTGTGAGACAGAAAAACTGACTGACAATGCTCAATGCACTTGAAAGTCAGGGATAACTTTTCCTAGCCAACCTCCAGGTACTAGCTGGAGATCTCCTGCTATTACAACTGATCTCCAGCCGATAGAGATCAGTTCACCTGGAGGAAATGGCCGATTTGGCAATTGGACTCTATGGCATTGAAGTCCCCTCCCCTCCCCAAACCCCGCCCCCCTCAGGCTCTGCCCCGAAAATCTCCCACCGGTGGTGAAGAGGGACCTGGCAACCCTACCCACATCTCCAGGAATTTCTCACCCCGGAGTTGGCAACCCTACGAGATATAGCAAGCAGCCAGAAAGAATAAGGCCTTTTCAGTGGTGGCACCCTAGTTACAAGATGCACTCTCCCTCTCCATTCACCTACAGCCATTGTTGGCCATCTTTCAGCACAAGACTAAGACTTTTCCTTAAGCAAGCTTTTCATTAACCATGTCTCCTCTCTGTGGTTGCTTGTTTCCCCACCACCACCCTTAAATCAATGCCTGTGTTTTATTGCTTTATTGTTTGCTGCTGTGGTTAATTAGATAGAAATTGATTTTAGACGGGACTTGGGATTTTAAACTGTTTGTGTATATATTGAATGCATCTATCATGTTGTGGACCACCTCAAGCATGAATGCTGAGAGGCTGTACATAAATATTTGAAATAAATAAAATGTTAGATATAGATAGCCTTGGTGTTTGTAGCTCCTTAATAAACTTGCCTTTTCTATTTTAACCAAAAACCATATACCAGGGCTGCATCCATAAAATGAGGATTGTCCATTTCCCTGATCAGGGTTCCAAAGCATCTTTTCACATGGCTTTCCCTCCACATAATCCTCACAACAACAACCTTGTGAGGGTAGGTTAGGCTGAGAGATTGTGACAAGCCCAAGGTGACTTGGTGGGCTTTTACGGTTGAAGAAGAAGAAGAGTTGGTTTTTATATGCTGATTTCTCTACCACTTAAGGAAGAATCAAACTGGCTTACAATCACCTTCCCTTCCCCTCCACCCTGTGAGGTAGGTGGGGCTGAGAGAGTTCAGAGAGAACTGTGATTAGCCCAAGGTCACCCAGCACATTTCATGTGTAGGAGTGGGGAAACCAACCAGTTTCACCAGATTAGCATCCACCACTCATGTGGAGGAGTGGGGAATCAAACCCAGTTCTCCAGATTAGATTCCACCACTCCAAACCAATGCTCTTAACCAATTACTACCATGCTGGTGAGAGATTTGAATCCAGTTGTCCCAGGTCCTATTCTGACACTAACCATTATGCCACACAAGCCCTATTGTGCTATGTGCAATAAATAACTATGTATTATCATGATTGACTAATTTCCCTGAATTCCTAGTGAACTCCTAGCTGATTGTTATAACCCATTTTTAAAAACCCCAAAGCCCTCTGGTGACACAGCAAGAAAAATGGCAGACACAAAAAGCTGGTGGAAGGACAAATCGCTCTGACATGGGCAGGACCTTCAAAGTTGCATGAGGTTTGCTAACACACTTGGTCTGCATTCTTTCCTGGGAAGAAACTACCAAACCAGGCTTGAGAAACTATGTACCAAGGATTGGGAAAGCCTAGAAAGTGGATGATTAGAGGACGACATCATTTGGGTGCTCCAAAAACCCCATAGCAGTTTGGAAGCTAAGACGGAGGAAAACTTCCCTGTGGATACAGCCTAACATAGCGCTGAACCTGAGTTTGAAATATGGGGTGACTCAAGCCAAGTTGACTGGGTTGAGAAAACGCTCTGCTGAAATGGGAGAATCCTTTGTTCTATAGCTTAAGTCAAGGCTCCCAAATTGAATCTAGAGATCTGTTGGAGAGATTACCCTCGGCCTCCTGCCAGAGCTCAGTAAGACATTCAGATGACTCTGTTCATCTCATGTTCAGTGGAAATGAGTGAGCAAGGAAGGAACAGACTTTCCCCAGCTCTCAGGCAATAAAGTTCAGTTACCCTTTTAGAGGCCACATCATATGCGAAGGATCCTTCAGATATTAAAAGGGGCCAATATACTGATTGCTGCTGAGGTCACTGGGGTGCTGGTATTTTATGCAAATTGCTTACCTAGGTCCTGAGGTAGCAGTGCCGTTATTGTGCGACACTGGGAGCAAGTTGGCATGGGGACTCGATGGTACCGAAGTCCAGCCGTCTTGGCCTGGGGATACTTGAACATCATTGTTGTTGCTTTCTATCAAATTCACTTTGTAGGTAAAATGCAAAGATTTCAGAAGCTGTAGCACGTTTCTAAGAAAATTATCTTATGGTAACAAACCATATATGATTATGCTAAATGTTAACAAGCTAATTGCTGAGATGTCTTTGGATTTGGAAAGATGGGGAACTTTAAAATTGTTTTCATCGGACAAAGTAAATACACTCAAAATGAATATTATACCTAGGATTATTTATAGTTTATGTGCAATTTTTTGCTATATACCTTGCAGATATATTCATAAAATTAATACTTTCGGAAATTTATGTGGGGTTCCACACTGCCTTGGATTTCTTTAAAGAGGATACAACTTCCATTCAATGAACACAAGAACATAAGCCCAGCAGTCTGTTCACACAGTGGCCAACCAAGTGCCTCTAGGAAGCCCATAAGTAAGAAAACTGCAGCAGCATTATCCTGCCTGTGTTCCAAAGCACCGATTATAATAGGCATGCTCCTCTGATCCTGGAGAGAATAGGTATGCATTATGACTAGTATCCATTTTCACCAAGTAGCCATGAATACCCCTCTCCTCCATGAGCATGTCCAGTCCCCATTTAAAGCCTTCCAAGTTGGCAGCCACCACCACATCCTGGGGCAGGGAGTTCCACAATTTAACAAATGAAGGAGGATTTGATTTCCCTGATCTTAGTTTATATCAGCAGGCATACTTGTTAACTTGTACTAATTACTGGGCTCACTCCTTGCAGTTGGACTATCCGTCTTGGGCTCTTTTGGGGTCATCTTGTCTGGTGCCCCACGCTAAGTGGAATGAATTAGGGTCTACTTATGCTAGAGTGGGTCTCATTCCTCCAACAATTTCTGCAGCTAAGGAACAAAGGTACAGAATGTCACGCCAATATCAATTTGATCCATTTTCATCTTCTGTAGAATGGCAATACTTGCAGTTGCAACATTTGTTGGTATTTAAATATGGATCTGCAGCATTAAGTGTTTCAGAGTCCCCTTTGCTCCTGGAAAGTTTAATTAAATCAAGGTAAAAAATGAAACCTACAATTTTTTTTTATAAATATTGGATGTGGATTAATAAATATGATATGCAGAGTCATAAATAAATGGAATAAGGAACTAGATAAGGAGCTAGAATAAGCAGCTAGATCTCATTGCTTTTGCCAAAGCAATGAGATGTGGCCCTAATACTTGTTTTCTCCGTGGATCTTAAGTTGTGACTTATTCAGCAAAATAATATGTTAGATACACTGAACACCACAGCAACTCTTTAGCAAATGACTGAGTAAAGTGTCTAACTAGTGGTGCTCTAAAGCACAGGACATGTCCCTTAAATATATGCTTTGGGCGTGTCCAGTCATTCATTTTTTTCTGGGAAGAAGTTATTACTCATATCAGTTTTGTAATAGAATCTGCCCATCTCTTGGAGGCTAAGTGATGGTCAACGAAAATGGACCCTCTGTGCCCTTACTACAGCTAAAAGACTCATCTTAAAATGTTAGAAAGATAAAAGCCTACCTCTGGTAAATCAATGGATCGAGGATCTTAGAACTCTATCAGTATTTGAACACATGGCATATAGGCAGCAATTGTGTATGGACTTATTTTTAGACATTTGGAAACAGTTTATAGAAACTTATGTGTAGATCTGCCACCACTGCTGTTATATTTTTGTCTCTACTTTATGTATATCTTCCCCCCCCTTTTTTTTTTTTACTTTATTTAGTTGCTGGATTTAAAGTATTTTTCCCTTGTTCTTTTTTTTCTTTTTCTTTTTTTGGTTTTGTTTGAAAGAAAGGGGGGGAGATAACAAATCAGATTATTAACATTGAAGTAAACATAGAACGAAATAAATAGTAGAATGAATGGGCAGCTTTTGTTTACTCTTTTAATGTTGCTCACTGTTTTTGGATCATTCAAGGATCAAGAATTGCATTCTAAATCCACATGTAATGTGAATAATCTTTGATAATACCTGTATATATTCTGTTGATAGGTAGTTACAGGTGGGTAGCTGCGTTGGTCTGCAGTAGAAGAACAAAATTTGAGTTCTGTAGCCCCTTAAAGACCAACAAAATCCCCAGGGTATAAGCTTTCGAGAGTCAAGGCTCCCTTTGTCAAATCCTCATGGGTCCTCATGATCTGTCTTCAGATTGCTACAATGGCAGATGCTTTTGATCAATTCTTTGTCAAGATTTATGTGGCAATACATGACCCGCTTATTTTGTCTCTACTTGATGGGAAGGTTTAAAATAAACCGAAGAAGACCACTTTTCGAAACGAGTAGTACCTGGGAGCTCATCTTGTGCAACTTACGCAACCTTCAAATTTATGTAACCTTAAAATGTGTATTTAAGTGGTATTTTATACTGCCACATACTTCATATGGCACTGTTATTATTCAGCCATCGATTACATTTTTGAAGTGTTGATGGGACATATATGATAATTGATGCACACTTTTGGATTTTTGTGTTTGTCACATGAATATATGTACCTATTGTATTTATGTATGGTTACTTTGTTTACACTTTGCAGAGATCTTTTGTTCAGAGTTTATTTTTTGCTTGCTTTTGTACCAGGACCTCTCTCCACTTTTCTGTTTTTGGTAACATGGAATTCTGCCAGAAGACAATTTCTATATAGGTAATAAAGTTTTCGTTTTCATTGCCTATGCAATTGTTAGGCAGCTTTCTTTTCCTCCCCCTTTCTACTGCATTGAACACTGGATGTACACCACTGTCTGTAGTTCAGCTTTCTGTAATTGTGAAATCCAGTTTATTGGATTTGCTTATGAAATCCAGTTTATGTGATGTAGTACATTGTTTCAATTTCATTGTTTTTTAAATTGTATAAGCCAGTTTTATTGTCATTGTTCATGGTATGTACTATACCATCTTTATTGCATTGTCTTTTATAAGTCTTGTTATCTGCCTTGAAGATCTCAGAAAGGCTGATGACATATGAAGCAATTTAAATAATAAATAATAACGTTTTTGGAGATGCTCCTCAAATGCCTTGGGTCTGAGCATGATGGTGAAAAGAAATGATCATATTGATAAATCACTACTTCAGTCTTGTTCAAAGGCCAAAATACTCATCTGTTACAGCAAAAGGTTTGTCCATGTTTTAGTTTGGGAAGGAAGAGGTTAAAATTCATGGAGATAACGATCCATGGAGGTTTATCAGTGGCTATTAGCCTGATCTCGTCAGATCTCAGAAGCTAAGCAGGGTAAGCCCTGGTTAGTGTTTGGATGGGGGACCACCAAGGAATACCAGGGTTGCTGGCCAGAGGAAGGCACTGGCAAACCACCTCTGTTTGTCTCTTGCCATGAAAACCCCAAAAGGGGTCGCCATAAGTTAGCTGCAACTTGACGGCACTTTACACACACATACTAGCCATGGTGACTAAAGAGAACCTCCACATTCACAGGCAGTAAACCTTTGAATACCAGTGTTAGGAGACAACATCAGGGAAAGCCCTTGGCCTCTGTGTCCTATTGTTGGCCCTCCAGAGGAGCAGGTTGCCTACTGTGTGAAATAGGATACAAGAATAGATGGACTGTTGGTCTTATCCAGTAGGGCTCTTCTTGTGTTCTTAAAATTGATCTGACTTATTCTGTTCAAGAGAGAGGAAACTGTTAAGACAAATTCTGTCTATTAAAAAAAGATCAGTTCCCAAACTTGTCACTTTTCATCACTGAGGAATAAACATCTGTCAAACCTGTTTTCTGGGGAATGCATTTTTACCTTTCCAGACAGAAATCATTTTGTACAGACCTCAGAGTCATTTCAAAGGTCAGAACCGTGTGAGAGAAAACAGAGGTGGAAACTCAGTATTCGAGAATTTCTCTACTGTTCATTGCTCCTTGCTGTAATCTTAAGAACCTTTACTCTAATTTTTGAAAGAAAATGGGAGCCATTTATCCATTTCTAGAATCAATGCAAGGGGCAGCAGGAAATATCTCTCAGTTCTGCCTGCTTTGATTTATTTATTATCTCTTTTGTGGAATGTATTTGGTTATTTAGATATGGGATACTGGGAATTAATTTATAACATTTAAAGCATTTGCTCTTTTCCCTTCAAGAAAAAAAATAACAGGGACTTGCCTGATGGGGAGTGATTTCTCTGCATGTAAGAGGCAGGATACGGCACAGCTCTGTGCCCTCGGAAGGCGGCTGAATAGTGTTCACAGCTGTGATGAGAATGTGGTGTGGGCAGAGAAAAAGGGCCATTGTACTGATAGCTTGAATTTCCTGCTGCACATACGGCATCTGGATTGGAAATCAACCAGCCACCCACTATGGAGAAAGAAAGAAAACAGAGCTGATTTTTTTTAACGGGGAGGGGGGGTTATGACAATCTTAAGAATTAAGATGAAATTCACATAAGACATTTAAAGCAATTTCTCTGCTTTTCTCCCACAGTTGGTCTGCATGTGTGAAAGGCAGAAAAGCAGCTCTAAAAGTGCAAGAACCAGAATGATATTTGTAAATGGGTGGGGGGTTTAAATGCACATATGCCAGGTTTCTGAAGTGACTGATAGCCATTGAGGAAGGTTGATAGATACACAAACTGCATTGCAACCTTCCTGCACTCCATAATGGATGAGTCGTTTTGGTATTAACAAATGTATTGTAGCATCAGGCTAGAATCCGCTTCATCAGATACATGAAGGGTCAAGAGAGCCCATAAAATCTTACTCCACAATAAGGCTTCTTTTTGTTTCTGCTGCAACAGACTCACAGACCCACCCCTCCAAAACAGCATACAGCACCTCATTTCATTATTAAACAAAAACAACAAGGGGCTAAACTACTCAACCCCCCCTTTTTTGCCTACATGTTGTTTTGTACTAAGAACACTGTAGTCTTGGGTAGGTAGTAGGAAGGGATTGGATCCAGTCCATGGTGATTATGTCTAATTCCTTCCTACCCTCTGACTTAGTATGAGTTGTCTTTCGCACTGGTAGAGGGGGAGTAATTTTGTTTTGCCAGTTCTCCTCTCCCATTACAGACCCCCCATGTCATACTCCACACTGCTCCTGACAGTCACCAACCCCCAGGAATTTTAGGGGGAAACGAGTAAGCTGTAGTGGTCCTTTTGCCATCCTTTCGATCTTAATCAGAATTTATGAATAGCCTTTTGTCTCAAACTAAATGCAAGGGATCTGTTAATGAATGAAATGCTAACCGTTTATTGGGTAATCAGCACGCAACAGAAGCAAGCAAACTCAGACCTTTCCCGCATGTTCGAGTTACTCCTGATTTTCTTGGGAGTAAATCCACAAGTATTGCAATTGGTTTTGACAGGGCTCTTCCACACATCTGTCCCACTGTGCATTTTTTTACAGTTGTAGGGTTAGTTTATTTTCTTCTGCACATGGCTAAAATAATGAGGATTTTCAAGGGAGGGTACTGTTGTCATCAGAGGCATTATCGGCGACAGAGCAACCCCCCCTTATTTTAAAAAAATATAGCCCTAAAATACTGATATAATGCTGTAATGTTATAATGATAGTATAAGAAAGTTCTCTGAATTCGTAGCTGTCCTTTAAAAAAAAAAGTCTCTAGTCTTTTCCTTCATGAAGATATGAGGGGAAGCATATTTCTGCAAGGGAAGAGACTAGAGGCTTACTTT
The DNA here is from genome assembly GCF_029931775.1 of Euleptes europaea. Lineage (NCBI taxonomy): Eukaryota > Metazoa > Chordata > Lepidosauria > Squamata > Sphaerodactylidae > Euleptes > Euleptes europaea. Next base: position 32,797,306 of record NC_079323.1, read on the forward strand.
TAAAAAAATGAAAACTGGGATTTAAGAGAACCTGCTTAAACTATCATTACAACACTACTGCATTATACCAATATTTTAGAGTTTTTAAAAAAAACAAAACCCCTCATTTGGGGGGGGGAGTGGTTTAACGACAATGACAGTCCAATAACTGAAACATTGGGCAGGACAAAGAAAACTAATCGAAACATTATGCACTAGGAAAAAGCAGAGTCAAAATTGGCTTCCAGAAAAACATAGGGTAAAAATGTTCTCAAAAGAGCTGGAAGAAACCAGGGGCAGTGGGGGCAGGGGGTGGCGATACTGTAGTGAAAACTAAAGGCAAAAAAAGATATGCACAAATCAGGGGATAACTCAAAGCAGTATTGAGCCAGAACAAACAGGGGGTGGGGGACATGCGAAAAAGCCCTTAGATGAAGTGGGGGAAAGTTGTCTTTATGTTATATGTCATCCATAAGATGCCAAAATTGGGATAGAAGTATGGAAGGGATACTGAAACTCCTTTCCAGGACATAAGTTATATTGTAGATCCTGGGAATAAAAGAAACTGTAAACAAATGATAGAGAATAATTACTGAAATTCATTAGTTTCTTCCAGACAACTACAGTAATTTGCCAAGTTTCCAAATGGCTGTTGGTCTGTATTAAAGCAAGGGAGATTGGCTGCCTACACAGTGGTCTTTAACAACTGTCTCCAATTAGTTGCCTAAAATGCCGTGGCAGACTACGTTTCTTTTCCAACATTAATAATAAAAAAATAAATAAGATTCCAGTAATCATTCTGTGTTATTTGTTTTAGTCTATTCTAAGATTAGAATAGGAGCCAGCCTGGTATAGTGGTAAAGAGCGGCGGACTCTAATCTGCAGAACCGGGTTCGATTCCCCACTCCACCACATGAAGCCTGCTGGGTGACCTTGGGCTAGTCACAGTTCTCTCCGAACTCTCTCAGCCCACGCAGAAGCAGGCAATGGCAAACCACCTCTGAACATTTCTTGCCTAGAAAACCCTATGGGGTTGCCAGAAGTCAGCTGTGACTTGACAGCACTTTACACTCACACACACAAGATTAGTTATCTCAGCATTGCCTTTTAGACTTTTCCTGAAGCATGTGGTACTGACCACTGTCAGACTAGAAAGGTGACGCTGATGGAACACAGGACTTCTCTGATTAGACATGCCCATTCAGAGTAACAAAAAAAATCAAAAAAACTTACAGTGAGAATATGTCATGTGCTGACTTTCAGAGGCAGTATCTGAAGTATCCTTTGTATGGTTTCTGAAAGAAAATGTTTATCAGATTTACTTTGGTGATCTTAATGAAACTCCCCTCATGCTCAAAAACTTCCCCACAGCAATATGAAGCTAACTAGGTGAACCTGGGGCTCAGCTTGTTTTGTTGGACAAGATTGTTGTGAGGATAAAATGGAGAAAAACCATATATGCCATTCTGAGTTACTTGGAGAAAGGATAGGATATGATTGTGATGATAATGGTAATAATATCACAGGGTGCCTTGCATTATCTTTATAATTGCTCTTTCCACACTGCAGATAGCATGGCTGGGGGAAGAGAGAGAAGTCTTATCTAAGATCACACCTGTACACTAGGTGAAATAGGTGTCATTAACCTTATCGCAAAGTGAACTCACCTTTCTTTTGCATCCAGAAAGGCTTTGGCAAAAGGATTGTACTTGATTTTGAGGGCTGTTATCTTGAGTTGGGGAGAAAAAAAAGTTGCGTTAACAAGATTATCTGAAGCTGAAATAGGCTGCGTCCACATTTTCCAGAGTCATAGAAATGGGTTTTAGTTTTACCCTGCCATTAACACACATGTAAATGTGTATTCTGTTTAACTAGGCATCTACACATCAGTAGGGTTCTCTGCTCTGAAAGTCTGCCCTCTTCTGAAGCAGCATCATTTATTTCACCTGCAGAAGATACAATAGAATTAGCAAAGAATCCCTGTTCTGCCTTTGCTATGAATGCTTCTTCCATATGCAGTTGAATAGCTGATATACAAGAAAGGCATCCATGGGGTCGCTATATTTAAAGATGGTAACAGACACACAGTCTTCATGCTACAGGACAACAGCCAGATAAAAATCTGGGATTCTGTCTGTTGTATGATTACATCATAATGAACAGTGACCAATACTCGTCCCTCCATGAGCCACTCACTTGCAATAACTTTTTTTTAAAAGCATTACTGAGCTAGGCACAGAGTTGATCAAATTACAGCGCATTCCTGAAAGGAATGCCTGTGCCGGGCTTAGGAGGCAACCCAGCGGCATTGCCTCCTAAGGAGGTTTCGGCACCGCCGCCCATCAGCCCCGCCCCTCGCCTGGTGCCGGAACGCCCCGGGAATGCCTCCCAGGACGCCACCGTGGCCTGTGCCGGCGGCCGGATACCAGCAGAAAGCGGCAGTGGCAGCGGCAGCCGGGCCCAGCACTGCTGCGTCGTCATACAGTCTAGAGTAGCTACAGAAAGTGGAGGGGCTGTGGCTCAGTGGTAGAGCCTCTGCTTGGCATGAAGAAGGTCCCAGGTTCAATCCCTGGCATCTCCAGTTAAAGGGACTAGGCAAGTAGGTGATGTGAAAAACCTCTGCCTAAGACCCTGGAGAGCTACTGCCGGTCTGAGTAGATAATACTGACTTTCATGGGCCAAAGGTCTGATTCAGTATAAGGCAGCTTCATGTGTTCATGTGTTTAACTTTAATTTATCTTATGATATACCACAGACTAAGAGAAAGGACTGGTAGTCACCTGTAAGAACACTAAAGGCTAGAGGCTGGATTGGGATTGAGACAGAAACATGACTGCTCTTGGGTGGTGTCCCCCTGTGGGTCTTCCGATTGGAACTTTTCTCCTTAACACTGAGAAAAATCTGGGCTGATTCCTAGGGTTGCCAGCTCTGAGTTGGGAAATTCCTGAAGATTTGAAGGAGGAGCCTAGGGAGGGAGTGCAGTTTGGGGAGGGGAAGGGAGCCCAGCAGGGATGTGATGTCATACAGTCCGTCCTCTGAAGCGACCATTTTCTCCAGGAGAACTGATCTCTGTAGTCTTCATATCAGTTGTAATTCTAGAGCTCCAGGCCCCACCTGGAGGTTAGCAACCCTGTTCCACAAGGAGTGTTTTTTTTTTCCATTTCCGCAACTTAGTTGTGCACCCTTTTCTTTTGCTTGCTTGTTTCTTTCCACACAATGTCATTCTCCATTCCTGTTCAAATAATGAATAGCCTTTGTGGGGGGGGGGTTCTTTTTTGGAGGGGAAATCTTTCCGGCATGGTGTCGTTAAGACGATATTTTTCATGTGTCCAAAAGGTGTGGTACGCCATCTGTTTGAATGCCCCCCTTCCTTTGCATATTCACAATGAACTGCCTTGATGCTGTTCTTGACACCAAGAAAATTGAGGGTGTATTTTTTTAATTGGATTTGGTGGCAAGTGCTTTTCTCTGCTTATTCAATTAGCATTTGAAGAGTTCCTGAAGAGCTCTCTCCCCTTCCCCCAAGCAGTAGGTGGCCAAATAATCTTTTCAATGTAGATGACCACAAGGGGACACTCAGTACCTTCCAGCAATTAGCATTACCAAAGGAGTCAAAAACTGGGTTTTCCTGGAGCAGCGCTATGCAAATATGCAGGCTTTTTATTTTAAGTGTAGTACTGCATTATTCTTGAGCAGCACTCCACATGCACCAAAACAAATTTTTAAAGGTGAGCAAAGATTCATGGCAGTGTTACAGCATCAGTGGGAGAGGGAGAGATGCGATCCACATCTAGTGTGAAAGGGAAATCATGGCTAACTAGAGTGAAAAATTAGATTACCCTGTGCCATGTGGAATCTCTGCTGCAAGTGCAAATGGAGCAACAATGGAAAATATGCCACGCTATCATTTATCAAGTTGTGTTTTTTTTTAAAAAAAACCCAGCAGTATTAAAACACTTAACAACAATGAACAAAAGGAAAGAGAGGAAGGCCTGATCGACATTGTTCAGTATTCTTACACATCAAATAAGGGGATATTTGTGTGACTTTTTAGGGAGGCCATCTTCCATTTCCAAAAATGTAAACTTGTTTTTTATAATTAAACCCACCTACCTCTTCATTTTGATAAGCAGTGACCGCTATGAACTGAGTTTCAGGAAAGGAACAATTCATTACCATCCTGTGTGGGCCTCCAACACGGACAATGTGAACTTGAGGCTCATATTTATGTAAAGAATTCAGCATAATCTATAGTGATGAAAAGGAAGAGCTGAATTAGTCAAAAATAATCCAACTAAAATTAGTTGTTACATGCAGCCTGAGCATATGTTTGCATACTCAAAAGTAGGTCCCATTTTTTTAATATGGGGTTTACCCCCGAGAAAGTGTCCACAGAACTGCAGCAAAATTTAAAGCAATGAGATTTGCTGGAAGAGGGGTGTTCCGCACACATGTGATGTGATGATGTCACTTCCAGGTTTACCCCCGAAGAGCTGGCATTGTGTGGGATACTCTAGCACATTCCTCCAAAAACTCTATGAAAAACGTAGAGGTTTTTTGGGGGGAGAGTGCTAGAGTGTCCCTGTCATGATGACATGTTTCCAGGGTAAACCCGGAAGTGACATCATCATGCAGATTGTCATCCCTCCCCCACTGGGCAGCTGAGGAGCACGCAGCAACCCGGTTAATTGGTGGGCAATTGCCCGCCATAACTGGGCATATGGTAAGCCTACTAGTATGCCTGAAAATGCTTGTTGGATTTCATTTCTTTAAAACATTGGAAAATGTATCATTCCAAAAGGAGGGAGAGGAATCTTCATTTGAAGTTAAGTTAAAAGGCAGTGGTATTAAGCAAAAGTCAACAAATCCTGGAAATATTCGCAGGCAATATACCAAAAGGTTGTCCCCTACTATCATCACACCTTTCTGAGCCCAGTGGATAGTTGCTCAGTCAATAGACCACAAATCTTCTTTTAGTCCTGGGAATGGGGTACATGTATTATATCTGTCTCTTTTCCCTACCAGGGCTAATAACAAACTGGAGAGCATTATTTGGAAAAATTGAATTGGGAAGTAGGGCAGTTAAACAGCCGAATTTCCCCTGATTCGGCGGTTTTTAGTTCGGATGGAACCGAACTCAAAAAAGGCAGGAAAACGGGGAGCCGAATTCAGCGTATTTGAGGTGTTTGGTGAATAAATTCGGCAAATTCGGGGTTCGGCGCAGCAGCATAACTGTCAGTTAGTAAGCAGCATTCTCCTGCAGCCAGTCAGTGGCCAAGCTGGGTCTTCTTCTGGCCAATCAGTTTGAGCAATTGAGTGCATGAGTCCAGCTGCTGCGCGGCCCGGGAAAAGAAAGAGAGAGTATCTGTTTGTGTGTGAGAGAGAAATCCCCGTGGGGGGGTGCTTGTGCACATTTGCTCCTTTCCGTGGCTGCAGGGGGCGCATTTTTGGGGGTAGAGACCTCAAACTTTCAGCGGAGCTTCAAAGGACCCTTCTTGCAAGCCCCCAAGTTTAGTAAACATTGGGTCAGGGGGTCCCGAGATATGGGGCCCGAAAGGGGTCCTCCCTTTAATGTGCATTTTTATTCCATTTAAAGCACACATTAGCTCCTTTCCGTGGCTGCAGGGGGCGCATTTTTGGGGGTAGAGACCCCAAACTTTCAGAGGAGCTTCAAAGGACCCTTCTTGCAAGACCCCCCAAGTTTTGTAAACATTGGTTCAGGGGGAACCGAGATATGGGGTCCCCCCCTTTTCCCTATTGGGATGAATGGGATCAGCCAATCCTGTGTGCATCTCGAGAGCGGCAAATCCAAGGCAAAACCTCCCGTGCTTAAATGGAATCGTATTGGATTATCCAGTCCTCCTAGTAACTCCTGATGGAACAGAAGACATCCACAGTAAGACCCCTTTTTGGGCTTTAATCTATAATTTTTCTCCTGTGTGTGTGTGGGGGGGGAAGCAGAGTCTGTGTGTGTGTGGGGAGGGAGCAGTTTCTGTGGGGAGGGAGCCAAAGGGGGCTTTTGCCCGTTCTGTCTGGGGGGGTGAGCCCCCTCGAGTCTCTCTCTCCCTGGTTTGAGGGGGGGCTTCAGTTGTGTGTCCTCAGGTTTTCCCTCATTCATAAGATCGGTTAGGTCTATTTTGAAGCTTGCTCAAAAATTGTTCTCAAATTGTGACTTAAAGAATGCATTTGCCTGGTCCCGAGTCCGATGCAAAAGGGGAAATTCCACCCCCTCCTGCTCCTGATGCTTAGCTAGCATGCCTCTGTCCTTTTCCATGGTTTGCAAACTCCCAGGCGTCAGGTGTTGCTTTGCATGGTTGCAAATGTGTTGCTTTGCATGGTTGTGTTGCTTTGCAATGTTTGCAAACTTCTTCTGTCCCTTTCCATGGTTTGCAAACTCCCAGGCGTCAGGTGTTGCTTTGCATGGTTGCAAACGTGATGGTTTGCATGGTTGTGTTGCTTTTCATGGTTTGCAAACTTCTTTGCACCTGCCCCACCCTTGCTCCCCGCAGCTCAGCTGTTTGTCGGGGCTGGGAGCTTTGAGTGGGCGGCAAGCTCTGCTAATTGCAAATGCACATTAAGGAGGGGGGGACCCCTTTCGGGGCCCATATCTCAGCCCCCGCTGATCCAATCTTTACAAAACTTGGGGGTTATTGCAAGAAGGGTCATTTAAAGCTACGCTGAAAGTTTGGGATCTCTACCCCAAAAAATGCCCCCCCCCCGGAGCCACAGAAAGGTGCGGTTGTGATTTTAATGGCTTTATTCGGACAAATTTTTCCCCGAACTCCGGGGCTGAATTGCACCAACCCGAAGCGGGGGAGTTCAGACTTCGGCATTTCCCAAATAAAAACGGGCCAAATTTTGCCGAATCCGAATTTTACTGAATTTTTTTTTCAACAGCCCTATTGGGAAGTAGTGTTAACCCCACTCCCATCTCTGCACCATAGGACTGAACTAAATTGAATGGATGCTTTTTTATGCAAAAGAAAGTTTTGAGAGATTTCATCACAGAGTACAGATCCCTTAGGACTGCCAAAACTGCACTGACATGCGCCAGGAGATTTTGAGAGCAGTGCCTGTGAAGGGTGGAATCTGGGAATGATGTGATATCACTTCCAGGTGATGCTCTAGGAATTTGCCCTAATCTCAAGACCATTGAGACACAGGGAAATATCTAGATCATCATCATGAGACATTTTCCAGTCATTTTTTTAATCCTCAATTTCTCAAGGGCAGACAATTGGGGGCGAGGATAGCGGTTTACCAGCCACAGGAAAGCAAATGAATGGCAAGCCTACCCAGGAAAGAAGTTAGCTGTTAACTTCAGGTTTTGAAAGTGCCTAGTATCATGGGAGTGAAGCATTGCTAAGTTCTATTCTCCCACAACCAAAATTTCATGCTCTTCAGCTTGTATGACTACATCTTCCCCTGGATCTAAGATACCTGTATCTTGGAGTATAAATGTATTTGTAATTGCAGTCCAAAATTAACCGTTTAGTGAATAGGGGGTACAGACTCTCAGTGTCATTGTATATCCCATTCTCTAGGCTTCTTCTAGTGAGTGAGCAGACTTGTATTTAGAATGCAGGTCCAAAAGGCTCAAGAAGTCAGGGTTCCATTTTCATCACTGCGTTACTCACTGTGAGACCTTGAACTAGCAACTAGGGTTGGACAAAAAAAAAAAATCAGTACATTTCAGGTTCAGGTTTATTGGGCCTAATTTTTTCCAGTAAACCCAGAATAAGCCAAATACACATCCTGGTAAATTTTGGTATTTGGCTTATTTCTGGGTTTACTGAAAAATTTGAGCCCATTATAGTCTATGGGGATTTTTTCCAAAGCTCCTGTTGGGGCATTTTTGGAGGAAAAGTCCCCAAATTTGCAGTGTGGCTATAAGGGACCCATCCTCCAGGCATTTGCAAGTTGAGCTGCCCATTGGTTTTCAGGTTCACAAGTTCAGCGTTGTCAAAGACTGGTGGAGAAAGCTGATTGACAGGCTGGTACCTCAAGGTCTGGGGGCTCCGTATGTATCTGGGGCACATAGCATGATGTCCATGCAAATTAGCTTCCAAACTGAGGGAAACGGCTTAAATGCAAGAAAAATAAGGCATGGAAAACATTTCTTTTGGCAAATGACATCCTGTGAACAGTTCTTTATTATAGTCACCAAAAATCTGATTTCAAGAAATGGTCACAGTGTGGGGAAACGAAGCCTCTACTCTGAGTGACCTTCAGTTTCAGAGCAGGTTTTTTTTGGGGGGGTGATATTGGAGCCAGCCACAGTCTCAACCATGGGGGCTGTCTGAAGGAGAGTGCTCATCCGTGTGGCTGACAAGTCTCCTTCAGAAGCCTGGTGGTCAGCAGCAATTGAAGCTGGCACTTTTTAGTTGGAGGGTATATCCCTCTGGATGGGACGGGGTGAGCCCCGTCTTCTTAAAAACCCTTATGTTTTATCCATATTAACCCACTGAATGGTGATGGACAGATGGCTGTGTGGTTGGATGTTGGTCAGACAAAGTTGGCTCTGATTACACGACCCCAACCTCAAAAGGGCCCCAACTATGGGGCCCTAACAAAAGCAGTCAAAAAAAGAAAGAAAAAGGAGAGAAAGCACAGAGCCATGCCTCTGAGCAAAGGCGAATAGCCAAACCCAAAAAAGCCGAATAATTATTCAGCTTTTTTTTTGGAATATCCTCTTTGGCTTCGGGGAGACCCCCAGGTTTTGACATTCGGTAAACCCAAAGCCCCAAAATTACCAAAATGGCTAATTTTGGGTTTATTTTCAGTTTGGGTTTATCAGTACGCACAACCTAGTAGCAACACTGTCCCTTGTTTTTCTTCTCTGGAGAGGCTACATTCATTAATGATCTAACTTGAGGACAGATAAGCTTTGAAATGACCACAGACAAAACCGATGCAGATCAAACATCCGGCTAAAAAATAATTCTTTGCTTGCTAATGGGTTTGCCGATGGGTTTATCCCACCAGTGGAGTTTTCTATCAAACAAACCAAAGGTAATGCATGGCATTGTCATCCAAGATCCATATGAAATAAACAAGCTACCCAACAAAGCCAACTTTCCTCTTTGCATTTTTAAGGGTCTCAGAGAGAATGCCACTTATTTTCTGGTGCAGGTAGATGCTTTTTATTATTATTCCAAAGACCAAAGATGATTCAATAGAATATTGATAATTACCACGAAGCAGAAGCAGGCATGGTAATTATTTCATTTAGGAGCAGCCTTTTATTCTAGTGCCTGACGATTGCCAACATTCTACTTACGTACCAAACGCCACGGGGGAGAAAACAAAACCTTAATACCCGCAATCATTTCCCCCTTCTCTGAAGTCCTGTGTAAAAACCTCAACACACAAGGCAAGCTATGTGGGGGAAACTCTCCCTGATGGTTCAACCACAGTGCACTCAGTCTCTCTTAACATCAAGGAGTCCATTAAAATCTGAAAGCTCCAATTAAGACCTGTTTATTCCTGTTTACATTTGGACTCCAAGGAATAATTGGCATCTGTGGGTGAAGAGGCCTCTAAGGGCCCTTCTAATTGCGTAAATGCACCCTTGATATTTCTTGATTGGTAGAAGCCTGTGACTGAAGCCAACAGGCATATTCAAAGCATTGGCGCCTTACCGGCCCATTCCCATTCAGCTTGTTGGTAAGTTTCACTTTGCTGAAAGACACAGGGGCTTTCATCCAGTGGGCCCCAAAGTTGGGAGAGTCTGGGTGGATGTAGACACGGCTGTGGTTTGATGGTTCTGGCTTCCCAGCCGGCACCCATTCTCCATTCACATACTTCCAGCGGTGGCTGTCCGTTGGAGCAAAATCCAGCAGGAAAGAATACATGGCATTCGGATCCAAGCCTGAAACACTGGTCTTTAAAACTGGGAACATCCGTCTGTAAGAGAAGTTCAAGTATGGGAAGCCATGAAGTTAAAACTGGCAAATAAATTGAATCGTGTTATTTATTCAGTAACTTCCATTACATAAAGCAAGGTGCTTGTTGAAATATAACATTCTTTAATCAGAACAGATTGTCTTTCCCCAAGGATTTTATGAGCAAACATGACTGAGGATCACGGTAGATGTTTTTGGTACTTAACACAATAGACCTAAACAGGCACCTTTATTCCATTTTGACCATTTAATCTGGAATTACCATATGTTCAGACTTTTTTTTTTTTTTTTTACAGATGATCCAAATGATGTAGTCAGTCTGGTGCATTCCATTTTTTATGCCTTTTGTCTTTATCTTTTGGGGTGTGCATGTGGTCTTTTTTTAGGCCTGATTTGTGGCCATTTTTCCCCACTTAAAACAAATTGCAGGGCCAGAAACTCTTAGAAGATAAAGCACTATGAAGTACAGTTGCCAGATCCCTCTTCTCAACCGGCAGGAGATTTGGGGGGCAGAGCCTGAAGAGGGCGGGATTTGGGGAGGGGAGGGACTTCAATGCCATAGAGTCCAATTGCCATTTTTCTCCAGGTGATCTGATCTCTATCGGCTGGAGATCAGTTGAATTAGCAGGAGATGTACTGCATTGTGTTTAATTTATTTATGTAGTGGCCCCTGAGGAAGGCTATGTTTCAAGCCGAAACAGAAAGAGAACCGGGCTTCTGTTGGATTATTCCATCACCTTACCTCTTGGAAGAGAAAGAAAACATTCCTAGCTACTTTCTGGGACTTTTTCTTGTGGCCAATTAAGAAGTTTTGGCATTGTCTATCACTTCACCAGATACTGGTTGTTTTCTTATGTGTTTATTGCAGCATAAAAAGTTGCTGTTCTGTTTATCACTTGCAGTTGTTGCTGTTCTTTAGTTTGCTAACCACCCACAGCACGCTAATTTTGGTTTACCTATATTTCTGCTTAGCATGGCAAAATGGAAAGAATCTTTTGCTTTTTCTGTGGAGGAGAGGGACAAGATATTAGGTCTCGCCCTACCTTTTTCTATGTCTGAGACCGAACCCACTCCTGACTTTAACAAATTGTTGAATTTATGTAAGAAACAAATCAAATATTCTATGCATGCATCTTCTTTAGCGCAGTATGTGACCAACAGCATGATTCCACGAGGTCTTCGTATGCAAAAAGCTCCCACTCTATTTAAGGACAATGTCAATTTTAAGAACAAGTGGGTTGCTATTCTTAATAAGTGTGCTTATGATCTCATGCTTTTGATAATTAGCCAGGCTAATGAAGAAATTGAAACTCTCAAGGGGGACATTGACAAACTTAAGGAAGAATTAAAACCTGCGATGTCTCCAACTAGCTTTGATAACAAAATTAAACAGTTGGAGTCGGACCTACATGCCTTTAAAGAAAATGTTAGGACATACAAATCAAAAAAAATTGAGAGAGACACCAATGATTATAGCCAAGATGTTGTTTATCCATGGTATAATGAAGTAGGAACTACCACATCCTCATTTTATAGAAACACCTCCAGAAATCGGCAACGCGACTACGACAGTGAATCTTCTAGTCTGTCGAGCCGCACATCAGATAGAGATTACAATTTACGTTCTAGGTATGTCAGAGGACAGGGAAATTCACGCCCTTTTCAGAGACGCAGGGGCGGAAGGAACAACAGGTAGTGGTTAATTTATCCCATCACCAACTCAATGCTGATGAAATCCGTGTTCTGCAATATGGCTTAGGTTTCGTCCCTACCCCGGTGTATTCACCCTTACAAACTAAGATTGACCTATTTAGATTAACTAGGCTATTAAAGTTAAAAGAAAAATTTGGCAATGATCCTGTAGATACTGCTAACAAATTTAAGCCCAAATCTAAATATACTCCACCATCCTATGATCACCACATCGCCACCTTCAGTGACGTGGTGAGTAGGGATATCCTCAAGATGGAACAACATCAACTACACAGGAGGCATAACCTACCTAAATGTGATGTTGATATTATTGCCAAATTGGCATCTCGATCTGACATAGTGGTGAAACCGGCTGATAAGGGCGGAACCATTGTCATCTTATCTGCTGAAGATTATAATAATGAAATCCGCAGACAGCTTGACAATACACACTTCTACAAGAAATTATCTCATGACCCTACGGATGAAATTCAATTCATCATCCGGACAGTTATTAATGAAGCTCTGGCATGTGACCAAATATCTAAATCAACAGCAGACTTCCTATACAATGAGTTTCCTAAAATTCCAAGATTCTATGTCCTTCCTAAAATCCACAAACCCACGCGTCCACCACCTGGGCGACCTATAGTAGCAGGCGTGGCTTCTGTATTGGAACCACTAGTCCAATACTTAGAGTCCTTTCTACATGCTTTCAGCATTAATACGAGTTCCTATATCAAAGACACCAGACATTTTATTACAAAAATTGAACAGGTGCAGGTCCCTTTAAATTCTATATTATGCACCCTAGATGTCAATGCTCTCTACACAAATGTTCCGACAGGCGAGGTTCGCACCATTGTTGCGACACTCCTTGATACCCATCCATCTCTACAACCTCCTACCCAATTCTTACTGAATTTATTAGATATAGTGACTGAAAAGAATTATTTTGTACATGACAATACGTTTTACATGCAGACTCACGGAGTTGCCATGGGCAGCGCATGCGCGCCATCTATTGCTAACATATACATGATAGCATTTGAACATGCACACATTTTAAACAACAATCCATTAAATAATAACATGATTTTTTATGTTAGGTATATAGATGATTTATTTTGTATCATGTCTGATGCAAATAATTTCCATGCTTTCCAGCAATGGATTAACTCACAGGACCCTAATGTTACTCTTAGTGGTGCACATGATGATACAGCCATTCCCTTTTTGGATGTCAGTGTATTTAAGAGACCAGACGGCACTTTGGGAGTTCGCTCTTACTCTAAACCCATGGCATGTAACTCGCTGTTACACTATGACTCCTTCCATCCCCTTCATTTAAAGGATAACCTTCCTTACAGCCAGCTTCTCAGGCTTAAAAGAAATTCATTTGATGGAGCAGATTACAAGGTCTCTATGAGTGCGTTCACACAGGCTCTTCAACATTGGGGTTACCCCAATCACGTGATAGAACGTGCAAAGATTAGAGCTCACCAGAAATCTAGAACAGAATTACTTACAGACTCCTGCACACAAAAGGAATCGCGACTCACCTGTGTATTGCAATACACATCTATGTCCCCTTTGATTCGCCGAATAATCTACAAACATTGGCATTTAGTACAGCATTTGCCAGGATGCTCTTTACCACCTCGTATGGCATATAAACGAACTAGATCGCTTAGAGATATGTTAGTACACACCTCACAATCAAGTAGTGCCAGCTCAAATTTACCAGCAGGCAACTACAAATGCGGCTCTTGTTTAAGCTGCAAATATATGCTAACGGTGAAAGAGATCACCAATCCAACTACAGGAAAAGTTTTTTCCATACGTAGCTTTAATAATTGTGACTCCTGCTGTCTGATCTATTGCGTGGTTTGTACGTGCCAACTTTGGTACATTGGAAAAACATTGAGACCTATTAAATACCGTATCAGCGAGCACAGATCTAGATTAAGAAATCACGTGGTTGAGGCACCCCTGACATCACATTTTATGGAGCACAACCATTCCGATGAAGATCTTTCTTTTTTTGTTTTATGGCGCTTTGTGAGCGCACACAACCATGACAGAACTGATCTTGATCTTGTCTTAAAACGACAAGAATCTAAATACATCCAATTTTTTGACACTCTGTCTCCTAAAGGTCTAAATACTGCACTAGACTTATCTTGTTATTTGTAATTATTTGTTATCATCTGTTGACATGCATTGTTGTTTCTTTGTATATATTGTATCAATGTACCTTTGCATTAATATATGCTTGCTCTAATATATTGGTGCACTGTCACTTTAAATCCTTCTAGCTGAGTCGCACTTTACCACATGATTTTTGTATACTTAAGTGGGGCGGTAACAAGGCAACTTTGCCAACGCGGAAGCATTGTAATTTACAGCTAGCGTGTGAGTATTTGTAACATTGTCTTTTTCTCTAATTCTCTGTGATTACTCTTTATGCCGATGTACTGCATTATGTTTAATTTATTTATGTAGTGGCCCCTGAGGAAGGCTATGTTTCAAGCCGAAACAGAAAGAGAACCGGGCTTCTGTTGGATTATTCCATCACCTTACCTCTTGGAAGAGAAAGAAAACATTCCTAGCTACTTTCTGGGACTTTTTCTTGTGGCCAATTAAGAAGTTTTGGCATTGTCTATCACTTCACCAGATACTGGTTGTTTTCTTATGTGTTTATTGCAGCATAAAAAGTTGCTGTTTTGTTTATCACTTGCAGTTGTTGCTGTTCTTTAGTTTGCTAACCACCTACAGCACGCTAATTTTGGTTTACCTATACTACCTGGAAGTTGGCAACCCTACTATGAAGACAACCCTTTTAATTTTGCCTTTTTGTTTTTGTTTTTTAACTTCCAGTTCTCCCTGCCAGAGTCCGAGTGTATCTGGATGGATCCTGGGCAGAGAGGGATGAGGCTTTAATTCCTCCTGTGTCATGCAGCAAGTATATAAGTATACTTTGCAGTCCAAAGAAATGTAGTAATTGAAACCCTCCCTCCCCCAGGGAAAGGAACTGATTAGAAATAGATTCAGATATGCCAGGACACCATAGGTGAACTTGCTATTCACCTATGTGCCTCTGTTGTTTTAAAGCAGCTTCTAATTCTCCATTAGTTACTTCCTGGCATACCTGAATCCCGTAGTCTTAATACAGCTTGGTCAACACATGCAGCAGAATGAGGTGGCAGGATTTCAAAATGGCAGCTTGGGCTGTACCTCTTTAGACTGCAAGAGTGGGTCATATTTTCAATTCTCCTCCATTTTAAAAAACCTGAAAATACCCCCCCCCCAGTCTCTTCTGAGGCAAGAGGCACCAGAGACACATGGCTTGACTTGTTCATGGCTTTATTTCCAAATAACTGTTTATATCCTGGTTTCCCTATCTTTTAGCCCAGGGGTGGGGAACATCAGCCCTGGGGGCTGTTTAAGGCCCATAAAATCATTTGGTCTGGCCCTTCGTGGGTCCTGGCAGATCTCTAGCTCAGAAGGATCTAAGACTGGTGATCCGCTGTTAGGTCTTAGGTAGCGAGTTTCATTGTATTTCAGACAGTCAAGGGTTAAATTGTTTGTAACCAAGCTGACCAGATCAAAGGTGATGTAACCTACAGTATGTGTCAAGTAGCTATTGGTTAAACAGGACAGTTGTAAAAGTATTTGCATACTAGGGCTTCTTCTTTGTTTTAGCAAGAAGAAGCCACCGCCATTGTATTTTAGATTTTACCATGTAAAGCTGTAAAGCTGTAGAACTCCCAGCTTCTGGGATGTGATAGGAAACTTAGAATGTTGTAAGCAATTTGTTATTTTAAATTCAAGTTACCCTTCCCTGATGTTAGTAAGTAAAATTGATTTTTGCTAAGAGAAGAGACTGTGAGTCTTTATTGTGTGCGTGAAACATTAATCAGCTTCTACCGCTAATACCATTAATATTCAGCAATCCATTTCCTCTGACAAGGGTATTATTCCCATCAAATGGTAGCATCAGAAGGTTGGATTATTACTATGAATTATTAATGGATCTTGGAGAAGCTAAAACACGCACAATTTAAGTTAGGATTTTTCCAGGGAAGCCAAAAGGAATTACAAAAACGCCAAAAGGGATTTTTTTTTTCTCTGCAAGCGCTCAGCGGCCTGTTCATGTGAGACCAGAGGAATTCCAAACCCAGCGTGCTGTAACCCAAGAAGAAAAAAGCTGCAGGGATGTTGAACGGAGAGGAGCAAGCCGCGCCGAGCACAGGCCCTGTGAGTCTTTATTGTGTGCGTGCAACATTAAACAGCTTCTACCGCTAATACCATTAATATTCAACAATCCATTTCCTCTGACAAGGGTAGTATTCCCATCATCCGCCCCCTTCCACAGACAGAAATAGCCTCTATTCAAGGCAGATCATGTGAGTTTGTTTTGCTGAGAAAAGGAACCTTCCCCCCCCTTGCAGAAGAGTCGTTAGCTATGGAGCTGCTAGGACTGCCCAAGAAACTGTGTTAACCCTTTCCCATCCGGGCCATGGAGAAACGTATTTCCTCTGTACTACAAGAGGTCTGGGGGCAGAAGTGGTGACAATGGAGGGATTAAAGGAGGCAGGGCCAAAATGCATGGGCGGAGGCAAGTTCTTAGCCAATGTGTCCTCATTTCACCCCTGCAGGCAGAGGTAGCAGTAGCCGGCTGTAGAATCTGGCCCCGACCATGTGGAGCAGGAGCAACTCCAGCGTGCGGCTGGACGGCTATGCCTGGCTGGTACAACAAACCATCCTGTGCTACCAGGTGGGCGAGTGAGCCATTGGTTGGATGCTTGCCTGCGCGCGGTGGGGGGGGGTCATCTGGGGCAGCTGCCTGCTTGGGACTTGGTCAGCTAATTTTTAAGTTGATAATTGTGTATGGCCCGCGAATGATGTTATAAATATCTAAATGGTCCTTGGTGGGAAAAAGGTTCCCTACCCCTGTCTTAGCCCCTTCTCTTTTGTTTGAAGGAAGCAACTCTCTGTGTGGCATTCCATACTGCAGAGAGTCACTTGCTTCACTGGACTGCCTGGAAAGGCTACCCATCATGGACAGGACCTCTGCTCCCATTCTGCATTGGCAGAAGGTCTGCCTTTCTCTATCTCACACTGGCTTCATCCACAACTTCTCCTTTCCCTCTCCTTCATTACCTGGGACCATTGCAGGGTGGCTGGCTTTCTATTTTTCAGGAAAGAGAAGAAGTTATTTTTAATAACTGTCCATCGCATCCCAGCAGAGATCAGAAACAATCTATACTGCCATTCAGAGGTATCGTAGCCTCAGTGGCAAAATAGACATGATACAAAAGCACCACAGTCGATATCTTCCTTCACCTTTTTTTAAAGACAGCAATCACTGGGAGTGGGTGTGTTTAATTATGCCCATCATGCCATTTTCCAAATAAAATGTTCCCTGAACCTGATGTTTGACCTACTGGGCAAAACATTCTAGTAACATACAAAATTTTGGAAAAGCAAAGTTGATATCCCTACCTCACTTCTCTTTACAGGATCTGTATTCTCATGTTCCTTGCTTCTCATGTTCTCTCTTCAACCCTATTGGTCATTCTCAGTGATATAGAATGCTTCCTTTAAAAAGCTTTTTGTGTCCTCTCCCTGTGCATTGTAGCATTGGTCCATGTGAACAATGGTATGTATAGATGATCATTTCCTATTGTAGTCTTTAAAAGGACCGGTCTGAAAGACAAGGCCCTGTGTAGGAATTCTGGTGCATGGAGATTAGATGGGACAAGTGGGAACTCGCAAGAAACTTGTGGAGAGGGTGCATCCCTTCCCCCACTTTGCTTCATTCCCTCTTCCCCCACTCTTGAAGTTCTCCCCACTGACCCCTCCACCCTTGAAGCTTTCCCCAGTGACCCAACCCTTGAAGCCCTCCCCAACAACCCTCTCTCCCTTGAAGCTCTCCCCAATGACCTCCACTAGGGTTGCCAGCTCCAGGTTGGGAAATACCTGGAGATTTTTGGGGCAGAGCCTGAGAATAGTGGGGTTTGGGGAGGGGGAGGGGCTTCAATGCCATAGAGTTCAATGGCCAAAGCAGCCATTTTCTCCAGGTGAGCTGATCTCTGTTGGCTGGAGATCACTTGTAATAGCAGGAGATCTCCAGCTAGTACCTGGAGGTTGGCAACCCTTGAAGTTCTTCTCAATGACCTCCCCACCCTTGAAGCTCTCCCTTGAAGTTCTTCCCAATGACCTCCCCTCCCTTGACATTCTCCCCACTTACCCACCAAGGACTGCTGGTGTCCGCCTTCGGAATTTCTGCCTCCCCTCACAGGCACAGGCCTGGCTGAACCTGAGGTGTGAAGCCACTACACCAGTGAGGGACAGAGGCAGCTGCTGCAGGCTCGGCTGGACAAGTGGGGGATGGAGGCCATGCAGCCAGGCTTGGAGTGGCCACCTCCGCTCCCACGGGCACACCTGGGCCCTGAGCAGCTCCCCTCGCTGGTGTGGCGGTGCAGCAGCTGCACGCCCCGGGCAGCCACCAGTTTAGCAGGTATGTGCATTGTCTGCACGTGCACACACGACGCTTTTCTAAAAATCTTGTGTGGATTTAAACCCCCAGGTGTGTGTTAGTTTGGGGTTTTTTTTATATTTTTCTGCAAACTTGGGGAGCATGAGCATGAGTAAATGAGAGATAAGAGTGAGCGAAGAATCAGACCATCTCTCTAGGTGAGAAAAAACTATTCAGGATCTAAAATCTTGGGTGTTTACTGCCGTTAAAAGAAAGTGTGAGGGGACCTGACAGGCAAAAGTTCACCAGTTAATATTAGGGCTGTCGATTCAGTTCGTCCCGAACTGAAGATCAGCCGAATTTTCCCCGATTCGGCAATTTCTACTATGGATAGAACCGAAGTCAAAAAAGGCGGGAAAACGACAAGCCAAACTCAGTGAGTTCGGGTGGACGCCGAATAAATTCGTACACATTCGGTGCCCCCAAAGGAGCATTCCCCCGTGGCCAATCAGTGGCCAAGCTGAGTCTTCTTCTGGCCGATCAGTCGCGGGTGAGTGTGTGAGCCCGGCCGCTGCACGGCCCGGGGAGAGAAAGAAAGAGCATCTCTGTGTGAGAGAGATCCCCGTGGGAGGTGTGTGCACATTTTTTTTGTCAGCTTGCCTTTCAGTCAGACCCCTGGCCGGGGTAATGTTACGGCCCAACTGCTGAGGCAACCAGACCCCCGGGCCGGGGTAATGGTACAGCCCAACTGCTGAGGCAACCAGACCCCCGGGCTGGGGTAATGGTACAGCCCAACTGCCGAGGCAACCACAACGGCCTTCTCCCAACTGCCAAGGCAGCCAGACCCCCGGGCCGGGGTAATGGTACGGCCCAACTGCCGGGACCCTTCTTGCAAGAACCCCCAAGTTTTGTAAAGATTGGGTCAGAGGGTCCCGAGATATGGGGCCCAGAAGGGGTCCCCCCAAAAAAATTGCCCACAGGAATAAAGCCACTGAAAGCACATTGGCAGCATTCCGCAGCTCGGGGGGGGGACATTTTTGGAGGTAGAGGTCCCAAACTTTCAGGGTAACTTGAGGGGACCCTTCTTGCAAGAACCCCCAAGTTTTGTAAAGATTGTGTCAGGGGGTCCCGAGATATGGGGTCTCCTCCATCTGCCCATTGGGATGAATGGGAGCAGGCAATCCTTAATGTGCATCTCTGCAGAGTGGCAAATCCAAGGCAAAACCTCCCGTGCATAAATGGCCAGAGAGACGTGAGAGATCCTGAGCAGCTGCTGCTGCTTGCTGGAATCAGTATGGATTACTCCTCCTGACCCCCTGCTTCTTCTGGAAGAGAAGACATCCACAGTTTGACCCATTTTGGGGCTTTTATCTATAACTTTTTTCCTGTGTGTGTGTGGGTGGGGAGAAGCTGATTCTGTGTGTGTGTGTGAGGGAGGAAGCCAAAGTGGGGTGGGTTTGATTGCCTCTGTGTGGGACTGTGCTTTCTGCTGTTTTCATCGGTTGTCAGCTTCATCTGGAGTTAACTGTGGGTCAGTGAGTCTCTCTCTGGCTGGCTGCTATTGTTTCCAGTGGGCTGTGCAGCTGCTTCTGTTGTTTCTAATGGGCTAGCCTGTCATTCGTTTTAGTGCATCCCATGTCCGTGAGTCTCTCTCTGGCTGGGCTGTTTTTCTCCTTTGTTTGGAATTTGCATCTTCTGGTTGGGGGGGAGGGCTGTTCTGCTGTGGGGGGCTTGATCTCCTCCTTGCCAGTGTGATTTTGGGGGGTTGCCTGTGCCGGGGGGGGGCTTGATCTCCTCTTTACGAGTGTGATTGTTGCTGTGGAAGATTTGAATCCAGGTGCATGAAATCTATCAATCCTGAAGATACGCAATTTGCACGGGTGGCACTTACGCTAGTAGCCTTATGAGATGCACTTTGGCTGTGTTGAAATGAAAAGATATGATATAACATGCTAGTTATGCTGTTTACTTACTCTTTGAGCATTGTTGGATGCACTTTTGGCGTAGTTACATCGGCTCTTAGAAGCCAAGGACTGGCTTCTACTGTGTGGGGGGGGAGACAAAGGGGGGGTGCTCTGTAGAGATGCACATTAAGGATCGCCTGCTCCCATTCATCCCAATGGGCAGATGGAGGGACCCAATATCTCGGGACCCCCTGACACAATCTTTACAAAATGTGGGGGTTCTTGCAAGAAGGGTCCCCTCAAGCTACCCTGACAGTTTGGAACCTCTACCACCAAAAATGCCCCCCCCGGAGCCACAGAATGCCACCAATGTGCTTTAAGTGGCTTTATTCCTGTGGGCGATTTTAGGGGGGGACCCCTTCCGGGCCCCATATCTCGGGACCCTCTGACCCAATCTTTACAAAACTTGGGAGTTCTTGCAAGAAGGGTCTTGGCAGTTGGGCTGTACCATCACCCCAGCCCGGGGGTCTGGCTGCCTCAGCAGTTGGGAGAAGGCTGTTGTGGTTGCCTCGGCAGTTGGGCTGTACCATTACCCCGGCCCGGGGGTCTGGTTGTCTCGGCAGTTGGGCCGTACCATTACCCTGGCCCGGGGGTCTGACTGAAAGGCAAGCTGACAAAAAAATGTGCACACACTCCCCCACGGGGATCTCTCTCTCACACACACACAAACACTCTTTCTTTCTCTCCCCGGGCCCCGCAGCGGCCGGGCTCATGCCCGGGACCCTCTGGCCCAATCTTTACAAAACTTGGGGGTTCTTGCAAGAAGGGTCTCCTCAAGCTACCCTGAAAGTTTGGGACCTCTGCCCCCAAAAATCCCCCCCTGAAGCCGCGGAAAGCCGCGAATGTGCTTTAAATGGCTTTATTCGGACGAATTTATTCCCGAACTCCAAATCTCATGCCGAATTGCATGGATCTGAATCAGGGGAGTTGGAATTCGGCATTTCCTGAATTAAAACGGGCCGAATTTTCCTGAATGCGAATTTTACTGAATGTTTTTTTTCAACAGCCCTAGTTAATATGTAAAGTGTGTGTATGTGTGTGTTAAGCAAAGCCAAAGCATACATACAAGGTGAGCCCGGACACCCTTTCTAGGCTGTCTGTGAAAATCTTAAAGAGTGAAATTTCGCATGCTGTCTGAGGAGCTTGTGTGTGTAAAGTGCTGTCAAGTCACAGCTGACTTGTGGCAACCCAGCAGGGTTTTCAAGGCAAGAGACTAACAGAGGTGGTTTGACATTGCCTTCTTCTGCAAAGCATCCTTAGACTCCCTTGGTGGTCTCCCATCCAAGTACTAGTCGGGGCTGACCCATCTTCCAATATCTGACAAGATCAAGCTAGCTTGGGCCAGCCATGTCAGGGCCTGAGGGATGTATTTGGATGTTAAGATGTCCTTGTTATAGAAAGTCCCACCTCAAACTTCTATGATCGTTTTAATTGTGTGTGGCATATTACCCCCTAAATTCTGCAGCCTTTTCTCCACAAAACTTGCCTTCAGGAGTTCAGGCATGATACACTAGGAAATGCTCTTGCAGAAAGTCCAATGATATGAACAGGAGGGGGGCAATAACAAAATAGTGTTCCTTTACAACTCCCATTCAATTAAACGGGGTTTGTGCAGAAGAACTTGCTGGTAGATTGTACCCCAGGAGGATATGCAGAGTTTACCAAACCTTTTCTGAATCCTTTGCAGATCTTATTCAAATTCTCAGCAAAGAATCCTGTCTGAGCCTAGATGCAAGGACGATCCTTCAAATAAAGTCTTACTAGTACTAAATAGAATGATCGTATTCATTCATAAGAACGGGATGCAACAATCCATTTGATCAACTGCAAATGGCAATGCTGATAAATATTCAGCATTTTACCCACTGCTAGTTCTAAAAAATTTCTGGCAGTCTCTCTAATCTCTGGAGCAATCTCTCATCTCTGGATGGTTCTGTAAACCCATTTCTTATGTAATCACACCAAATGTTTATTAGACTCTTTTGAAGCAAACTTCTTTAAAAACACTGGCAGCACTCTGAAGAGATATTTCAATAAATGTCACAGCTTGTTCCAAACAGAGCCAAACCATTATACATTTGCATTCAGGTTGTTGTTGTTTTATTCATCAGTATTTGCAACTGTCTGATTCAGACACTGGCTTTTAGAAATTATTTAATAAATTTCCCAGCCATTCTAAATTGGTTTTGAATCAATTCAGACATTTGATGTAGATTAATGTCATCGGCTCTTCAATTGCTGTATAAAATGAGTTCAGTCCCTTGTGTCTACTAAATTTGATCTAATCACTCTCTTCCTGTGCTAGAGAAAATCATGCGACAAAGAAAGAGTTAGTGTGAGGTGGATCCAATCCACCAATATTCAGCTTCAGAAAACTTATATTGTTTTCAACGTGCTACTTGAGCAAATACCACATCTTCCAGAGCTCTCTGGTTTGCTGACCTGACATCCTTGAAAAAAGAATAAAAGGGAAATGAGAGATAACAGCCATTAGTAAGCCAAGCTCTTCCCCCTCCCTCTCTCTCCCCCACATGTATTTTCAAGCTCATATCTCACACTTTTATCCTACCCATTCCTCCAAGATGCTCAGAGCAGTGTTTATGGATCTCCGTTCCTCTTCGTTATCCTCACACTTTGAGGGTAAAGAGTGACTTTCCAAGGTCACCCAG
The DNA here is from genome assembly GCF_029931775.1 of Euleptes europaea. Lineage (NCBI taxonomy): Eukaryota > Metazoa > Chordata > Lepidosauria > Squamata > Sphaerodactylidae > Euleptes > Euleptes europaea. The sequence goes on from NC_079323.1 coordinate 32,819,999, forward strand.
TGAACTTCACAGCCAAGTGAGGATTGAACACAGGACCCCCTATGGCCCCATCTGTCCTATGCTTACCAAAGTCTCCTGGCTTCTGATGTCCTGCTGTTGCCTTGTTGCCTTGTGGCAACAGCAGGGGAAAAATTTGGAAGAGAATACCATCACATCTATGATAAAATCACAGATGTCTGGGAGATTGCTAGAACATTGTGGTGACATGTGACATCACTTCTGGTTACATGACCAGAAGTTACATTACACAACATTGTGCAATTCTTAGCCCCTCCCCCAAGCTCCTAGGGTTGTCAAAGGCTGGCAACCCTAATCTATCAGCTACACCACACTAGCTTCACAACAGCCACAATGCGTGGAACCTGATCCAGTTGGGGCCACAGAGTCCAAGTATTCCTCCCCTGCACCATTTTCCTCATCTCAATCACTTTTTTTTGAATTTGCTATTTGTTCCATAGGGGGAAATGCCATTGCTACATGGCTAACAGTAAGTTTCCCCCTGCAGGGCAAACAGGGTTGCCAACTCTATCTTTCACTTATAGTCTGCCTTTCTCACTGGGACTTGGAGGCAGTGCCTGGGGAAGGGGCTCTGTGGGGATCTGATGCCACCTAAGTCCACCCTCTGAAGCTGCCATTTCCTCCAGGGGAACTGATCTCTCTAGAATAGAGATAAACTGTCATTCTAGGAGCAGGGTTACCAACAGGCCTAGAGAAAGATGTCCTATCCCTTTATAGAAGCTTAATGAATGGAAATAAGAGCCCCGTGGCGCAGAGTGGTAAGCTGCAGTACTGCAGTCCAAGCTCTGCTCACGATCTGAGTTCGAACCCGACGGAAGTCGGTTTCAGGTAACCAGCTCAAGGTTGACTCAGCCTCCCATCCTTCCGATGTCAGTAAAATGAGTGCTCAGCTTGCTGGGGAATATGACTGGGGAAGGCACTGGCAAACCACCCCGTAAACCAAGTCTGCCTAGTCTACGTCGGGATGTGACGTCATCCCACGGGTCAGAAATGACCCGGTGCTTTACCTTTTTTAATGTATGGAAATGGGCAGGTGAAGGTTTCCATGCAGTGGAGATAAATAACATCATCTGGTAAAAAAAAAACATCCCATGAAGCTTCATTAAAAGGACAGGACATTTTTGTTCTAGGCAGTTGGCAACCATATCTAGGAGAATTCTGGGTCCTACCTGGCAACCCTAAGGGCAAATAGCTATACTGGGAAGAAGACAGGGTGAAAAAATGAAAAGTGTGCTGGATGGAGCTTTCATGATTAGGCCATGACCTCTTCTGCATGCTTCTGTAGGATTTCAGGAGGTGGTGATCTTTTCTTACCACCCTGCACTGAGCTTCTTCTTATTGAACCATTTATTCCTAACCGGTTAACAGTTTACAGATTCTGTCCAAGTCTGAGTTCAAGGAGAAATGTCAGGTTAATTCAGTTTAGGGATGCCAGCCTCCAGGTGGGACCTCAGGATCCCCCGGAATTAAGGTCATCTCCGGACTACAGAGATCAATTTCCCTAAAGAAAATAGATGCTTCAGACTGTGGACTCTGTGGCGTTGTACCCCACTGAGGTCCCTGTATTCCACAGACTCCACCCCCAATTCTCCAGGCGTTTCCCAACCTGGATCCACCAACCCTGCCTGTGGCCAGTGGGGACCTGACAACCCTAATTCAGTTCCAGTTCTCAACCAGTTTGGGGATTCGTTTCCTAATGGGCCGCCTAGATCCAAAGATGAATTTATTTTTTACAACACCTTTGCAAAAAAAACTTCAGGCAATATTATTGGAGCAGCTTTCTGTGACTAAAGAATATGGTATAGGATAAACCGAAAAGAGTTGCTGTATTTGTGAGTCTGAATGAAACTCCGGCCCTACAGCTGAAGATTTGTTTGCTAACTCCTTATGCAGATTTAGATATGCATAAAACAGTGGAGGAATTGGGCTAAGTGTACAGGACACCCATCCATGTGCCAAAGGTACACGTGTCAACATCACTTTGCATACATGACATTGACATGGCAGAATGCACTACCAACAGGAGCGTCCCATGCTGTGCGCATGCAGTCAACCTGTCCTGCTAAGTCATGTGAACTATTTTAATACAATTTGTGTTTTCAGACTGACTAAGTTGCCTCGAGAGTCCTGTTATGTACTTAAAGGTACAATAAATACATGCAACACGTGATCATTCACCACACATAATGTAAATCATACTGAGCATGTAGCAGTTTCTAGGTAGGAAAGGCATCCTGTTGGAAGAGGCCCTGTCAGAAGAAAGTCTTTTAGGAAGAGTTCTGTGTGTCTAGAATCATAGAGTTGGAAGGGCCCACCAGGGTCATCAAGTCCAACCCCCTGTACAATGCAGGAAATTCACAACTACCTTCCCCACACACACACACACCCAGCGACCAGAAGATGGCCAAGATGCCCTCCCTCTCATCATCTGCCTAAGATCACAGAATCAGCATTGCTGACAGATGGCCATCTAACCTCTTCTTAAAAACCACCATGGAAGGAGAGCTCACCACCTCCCGAGGAAGCCTGTTCCACTGAGGAACTATTCTACCTGTTAGAAAATTCTTCCTAATGTCTAGATGGAAACTCTTCTGGTTTAATTTCAGCCCATTGGTTCTGGTCCTACCTTCTTGGTTTCGTCAGCTTGTGCACTCTCAAGCAGTGGATACCAGCCCAGAAAAAGATAGTGCCATATTAAATATACCTTACTTTAAATGTATTTTTTATTCAGTGACCTCTACAATCACATTTGCTTCATTAAGAGCCAGCATCATGGTGCCGGACTAGGATCTTGGAGACCCAGATTCAAATCCCGACTCTGCCCAGGAAGCATGCTTGGTGACCTTGGGCAGGTCACTTTCTCCCAGCCTAGCCTCCCTCACAGCATTACTGTTGCAAGGATAGCATTTTTTAAAAGAGAATTATGTTGTGAGCCACTTTGGAAACCCAGCAGAGTATAAATATTTAATCTAGTTAATTAGCATTCATTACCGGCGTACATAGAAACATAAATAGTAACATCCTGTTAATATTGAAAAGGATTATTTGCACACAGAAATAATTGGGAACAATCTATAGGAGAAATCTCCTGCATAAGCCCCACTGACATGACCAGGAGCTGCTCAGGAGTTCTCTTATGCTTCTTGCATAGTTATTTTCTCAGTTGGGGCTACGCAGGGGAACAGCACTGTGAATCAACCTCACTGCCTGTCCAGCTGAGAGCAGCTCTTTTCCATCCCACACTTCCCTAAAGGAGAAGATACTAACCTGCCATTCTTGGTGACAATCATCTCATTCGTCACTTCTTTGAACCTTTGCCACAACGCAGCCTCCTCCAAAACCACCTGGAGCTGTTTCTCAGTGGGGTCTCCTTTGTCTCGTCCAGCTTGGAGCTCATTCTCCACCACATTGAGCAGTCTGGAGATGGTGCAGTCACTATGCTTTTTGCAGCCCAAATCAGTCATGGGGACTTCAATGTCAGAAACTTCTCAGATGACTTTAAAAAAAAAAAAAGAGCAACCACCACCACCCCAGAGATCTAAACCCAAACCAATTAATTAAGCACAGTGGAACAAATGGGTTCCCCTCAGCCTTTTGCCATGGACTCGTTCTTCCCCCCACTATGTCCCAACAGGAAGATGACACCTGTGTGTTAAGGTTTTAACATGCACACACGACCATTCCCTAATTACTGTCTGTCAGGTGGGAGGCAGCCTGATTGTGCAATTGGCTGCCAGGGAAGAAGAACCTTCCATTCAAATCAGTCAGCTTTTATCTTTTTGAGGAGGGTCTAATTATTCTGCTTAAGAACTATATTTTCCCATTAATGAAAATGGTTTAATGTTTTAACTGAAACAATGAATGGAAAGTGGGTCTGTGGAGATGCAAATTCCTGCCGGAATGGGGGGAAGAGAAAAGCATTCGAAAGCAATCTGTGGGGATGTGCTGGTCTCTCTGTTCCAAGGACAAATTTGCCCATTTACCTGGTTTCTCAACAGTAAAGATTATGATCATTAAACCATACATCCGTGGACCTGAAACAGAAGAACACAGGCACATGTTTCGTATATTTGAGCCTAAGTACTTAGTTCTGTAGGATGAAGAAGCGGAAAGAAGGTATAATTACTTTTCTCAAAGTACTGTAATACCTTCTGACCACTCTAGAGCTCAGAATTGAGCATCAGTTCTCACAACAGTTCTGTGCATCGAAAGGTGCTTTTGTTTCTTGCCCGGATTGCATTCTGATCATGGCCAACAGGTTGTTTGAATAATTCATCATGAGTACAAGACTCAGGTTGGCAACAGGATACCTGAAATGGGATGCGCAATCATCACTTTATTATTTGTGATCCAAAAACTGGCTCGTTTTATAAATAATATCATATCATCAATATTCTGAATTCAGACAGAATATCTAGCGGGGGAAGCTTTCCAATATGTCACATATTCTGGCATTTCGAGTTTTGATTTCCCAGACAGCAGGAGATAGGAGACAGATACTGCGGCAGCAAGGAGAGATGGTGGGTCAGCATCAGTAGTGATGTATGTGACAGGGGTGCTGTCCAACCACAGGTCTCTTTCCACCAAACTGAATTATCCACCAAACTGAATTATTCCCACCAAACTAAATGATTATGTACTCAGTTTTTCCAGTGTCTGCCAATCATCATACCATTTCATTCAGTTCAGATACCTTTATTGGCATATCCAACATTCATCCAAGTACAGTAAGGACATAACATAACTTATTAAAAGGAAGAGCGAATTGCCATCACACCCACAAAAAAATAGCCACAATTTCTATGATTTTAGGGTCCTGGTTATTAAGAAGGGTGAGAACCTTTGAACTGTTAGAAAGTCCCTCCAACTGAATCAAACTAGTATTTACAAAGGGCACCGAAGGAGAACATGTTGAATAGTTTCCGTCTCTTCCATAGAGCAAGGACACAGTCTATTGGGAAGGGGGACGCCATACCGTTTCATTGAATGTGGAGGGCTTTCAGATTCTATGTGAACATGTGTTCTAGTTGCTTCTTAACATGGACTACATAGTCAAGTAAGAGAAATGTTCTGTATACGTCTATCAGTGGACAAGCAGGACAGAAGGGGGGAACAAAGGCAAAGGGACTGCACATGCATGCATGCATGTACCACACACACACACCTCTAAACCAGAAAAGACACAAAAGATCAGTAATGAGTCTCCTGGAAAGGAGGGGAAAGCACACTCAAAAACCAGTTCACTCCTAATTGTCTCCTCTGCAAATGAAAATTTTAATTGCCTGTAGAACGGGACTTTCTCCTATCTACCTGAAATTTGTGAGGAAGTTATTACAATGTAAATTATGCAGTCCCTGAGCATTTTCCCCAGTTGTACAGGGGATGGGGATTACAGGCAGAAATATGTTTCTTATAGAAATCAGTGGCAAAGACTGTTGGATCAGTTACCCAACATAACTAGCTTTACTTTTGATATTAAGGAATCCGACTCAAATGCTTAAGTATGACCCACTTTAAATCCAACTATTTTTTGCACATATCCATATCTGGGTTGTTTGTTGCAAGCCAAGTGTACTGTTGTCATTCAAACTGATCCCCCTCAGAATTTTTAAAGCTATAAGAATTTTTCTGAGCTTTGTACGTATACGGCCCATTCCTGAGGTTGGGGGCTGAAAGTGGAGCGGAGGCGGCATGACCCCACACTCGCCAGCGTAAGTGCCCTCTTATCACGGAATAAGAGGCACTTATGCTAGGGGGGCATTTCCATCGGTGTCTGGGTGCTGCGGAGCTGCACGGTGCTCCTATGATGCCACAGCCTTTCCAGGACCTAAATCCCAGAAGAGGAATGTGGCGCCAGCATGGGGGGGGGGTTTCCCAGGGCGATCCCAGGGGCAGAGCTGACTGTAGTCAGCTTCCTAAGCCCCTCCAGCGTGGGAATGCCCCCTCCAGCAACAGCACTGTTGTGCCAGGCTTTTCTGGGTGCAGCATCACTGTTTTCAATGAGACTATTTTCCCCATTTTTGCTTTTTCATTTTTAAGGGGTTTTTAAGCCTTGCAGTGGCCAAGAAACCTCTTTGGAAGCACTGCGGCGGCATCGCGGCCACACCGTTCCCGGCCGCTGCAAGGTTCAGGAATGAGTTGTAAATTACACTTGTCGATCCTCTTAAGAATCATGATCTGAAATGTGATCATATAATTTCTTGGTGTCACATAACTTATTCCACATAAGTATGCTGAAGATCCTGCAGGTGCCCTGACTTCTTCATTCCACTTGAGGCTGACGAAGGTGATGCATTTATGCTTTTTGTAATTTGCACCGAGACCTTCCTTTTATTTTAATAGTGGCTTAATGAGTGGAAATGGAAAGTTGAAGCTTCTCATGGCATGGAGGTAAATAATATCACCTAGTAAATAACATCCCGTTAAGCCTTTATTAAAAGGACAGGATATGTTTTCTGTTTGTGATATTTGTCATAATGTCTATGCCATTAAAGGTTTATGGAATGGAATGGAGGGGGGGAAAGGACAGGATATTTGTTCTTCAGGTGGTTGGCAATCCTATTGGCCTAGAAAATTCAAAAATAGAGTATGTATTTTGGGTAGAAAGCCAGTGTGGTGTAGTGGTTAAGAGTGGTGGGCTCTAATCTGGAGAGCTGGGTTCGATTGCCCACTCCTCCACATGAAGCCTGCTGGGTGACGTTGGGCCAGTCCCAGTTCTCTCAGAACTCTCTCAGCCCATGCAGAGGCAGGCAATGGCAAACTACCTCCAAACGCCTCTTGCCTTGAAAAGCCTGCAGGATCGCCCTAAGTCAGCAGTGATTTGACGGCACTTTTCACCACCATATTTTGGGTAACATTTGGATTCTGGACCCCGATTCTGGACCCCAATTTTGAAGATTTTATATGGAATGATTTCCACCCATGGAGTTTGACTTTCTCACACACCCCAAGCTGCTGTTCCCAGGGGATCCCCTGTCCCCCACAAGCAGCACCCAGACACTCACCATTATCATTTCACTATACCAGCTACACCTCACTCCAAGTGTAAATGACAATTGCTTGACACACAGAAGAGGAAGACACGCTTAAGAGTATAAATTACAGCTTTATAGAGGAATGTATCTGAAATCATTGTAAGGACATGATCACGAAACTTAGAATCATAGAGTTGAAAGGACCATCAGGGTCATCCAACCTCCTGCACAATGCAGGAATTCACAGCTACCTCTCCCCACACCCCCAGTGACCTCTACTCTGTGCCCAGAAGATGGCCAAGATGTCCTTCCTCTCATCATCTGCCCAAGGTCATAGAATCAGTATTGCTGACAGCATTCCTCCATCAACTTTATTTTGAGTGTTTCTATATGGCCTTAGTGGCCGACTGGCAGACCATGCGGTATGTCTGGTCTCCAGTGGCTTTACCATTCCCTCCCCCCACCCCATCAAACTATGGTAAAAAGCTGGACTTCTCTCAAAAAGAAAAATGCTTTCAAGTTACTAGAAAGGGAATTTTCACATTTTAATGCTACATCTCCACTTTAAATGTTGCATAGAACATATACCGTTCATGTGTCACGGAATGGGCTCAGTAGCCATGTAGCAACGTTAGATGCTTTTTGTTATAGAACATGATGGCTTGACTGTGTCGTTTGAACAGCTAACTGCTCTAGTGCCAACTGCTGTCTGGAGAGCTGAGTGGCTCCTCTTTCAGCCAAAGGCCAATTGTTGAAGTTCTCCATCTTATACAGTTCATAGAAGTGCAGGTATCAGCACCACAGATGATAATTATTGATTTCCAGTAGTTTGGATTTCATTCAACCCCAACACTTTAGAAAACAAGAAGTCTGACTTTTCTTCTACACTTCTCTTGGTTTCATTGAAATCCATGAAAATTTAGGTCTCTTCTTGTGTTAACAACAGGTACCGCCTTAACTTCCAGATGCCGTACAGCATAAACAAAAAGTCAGCCACCTATCTCTGCCACTAGAATCACGCCTTATTGGCTCTTCACGGAACTGATCTCTGCAAAAGTAATGAAATGAATAATCGTTCCTAAACCACCCACAATCCTATAATCTCCCATGGTGTCGAACCCTGATTAAAAACCCCAGCACAGCAGCTGTCTTTTTGTCCTCCCTAATTATGACTTTGCATTGGGTGTCATGGCAAGCTAGATATTTGGTTTCCCCAGTCTTTGGGAACTGAATGTACAGGCAAGAGAGTGCATTCAAATGGGGCACTAGGAAGCTGGAAAGAATGAGTTTGGTTCCCATGGATTTCATTTGATCAAGAATTTCCTTTTTTTTTTTTTTTTTACTAGCCCTAGAACAGACCATAGGAAAACACACCTATCAAATATCAGGCAAAGAGGAAAAAGACCTTTCATTTTCCTCCCTATTGCATGTCAGCAGCTGTTAGTTTTCCAGGGTTTTTGATGAAGTTTAATCACCTAAAGGAGTAACCCAAACAACACTCCTAGACAAACACGCAGTCTGATATCCTGAACAAATGTTAATAAAGCATTTGAGAGTTACAATCACTACCAGCATTTAAGGCTGGTAGTGTCAAAAACAGCGGTGTTATGAATTTATGTACATTATTGGTTTGGCAGATATTAAAAATAGGAGAGTGAATTAAGTTATGCTTCACTGTGGACTACTGGGCAATTGAAACTTTATGGTTTGACACTTATGTTGCATCAGTGGCTATACATAAGGAACACAAACCATTTTACAAGTCAGTTTACACGCTGTGGCCATTAACATATTCACAGTACGCGTAGTTAAAGAATGCCGCTTTTTCAGCGTACTTGACTGGAGTGAAGATTTAATCTGTTTGCCATTGTGCAAGAGCAAAAGCAGGGGCTGGAGGTTATTTGATGTTGGTTATTTTGAAGGGTCTCTTGTTTATGTGGTGTACTTAAAAACTAGAAGGCGATTAACTTAAATCATGAAAATTGCTTTCTACGACTGCTTTCTGTCAACAGCAATGAGGGCTGGCAGACCAGAACAATGCAATATTTTGTAGAATGCACATACTAAAATATTGCTTAGCATAAAGAATAATGTGGTAAATTGCCATCAACAGAGAAATCAGACATTTTGGTCACAAATTAGAGTCAATTTGTTTTTGCTGTGGCTGCCATCGCTGCCGTCGAGAATTCACCGATCCCAGTGTTGAATTCAATCAGGCTATATGGCCCACTGTTATTTATTGCTGTAAACTATTTTATCCATGGGTATTTTGCTTTTATGGTTAATGACCATAACGAGTTGCCTATTAAGTGAAGTTTGAAGATTTTTATTGTAAAGTGTAGTACCATTAATCTGAAGCTTAGCACACACAATAATGTCCATGTATGCCCACTTCTACTTATGTACCAAGAGGTTTTTTTTTCTTTTTTTACATTTTCAAAGTTGACCACTGCCTGTATGAACAAGGAATGTCAGAGGGGCTTCAGCTACATTCTTTTCGGTCACTACTTTTCTGAGGCTGAAAAGAAAGGCAAGTCTTGTGGATTCAATTTTCCTGGACCAGGCACACAAAGCTCAGGCAAGAATCAGAGGGGTGGTTATTCCAAGAGAACTGATCATTAAGCATGTAGGAAAATGCCAAGTTTCTGTCGTTTGTACTACTCTCAATAAAACAAGTCAGAAGAGAATAAAAGTACAAAGATCTTAAAAGTACTGCTTGGTTGCTAGTTCCCTGCATAAGCTCAGTAACATTTTACCCACAAAATGCAGGATTTTTTTTTAAACCAAATTATCAGTGCTAAAAACTGTACAGAGCAATCACAACGGATATTTTGAGTTGGTTCAGCAAGAAAGATTTTCTTCCCTGCTACAAAGCCTCATCTTGCACTTGGGCTAATGCCCTTTCTCCACCCAAATCTATTGCTTCAGGTTCAAAGGTGTTTTTTTTACTTTCAGGCTGAAGCCAAAACAAGCATGGGTACAACTTCTCCCCAGTCCCCATCAGAAAATAGCATACACTTTGTCTACTGGTGTAATATTGCCTAAAGATTACTTGTAACCTCAGCACTGACCACAAGTTTCAGCATTCTTGCAATATACTTCAATATCAACTTTATTGAAAATGATACACATCTTGTGAAACAAATTTTATTACAGAAGGGATATTGTAGCAAAGAGTGTATTTAAAGCAGTGTCTTTCTAGGGCAAAAAGGGGGGGGAAACCAAGCAAATACAAGAAGTGTACAATAGCAAATCAGTGCACAAAAACCATCCATTCATTTGAGATGAAAAAAGCCAAGATCTTATTTTTTAAATTCTTGTTACTGTTAAGCTATGTGACTTAGGCACCTTTTGTTTTCCAAGAGAAAAGGTCATCTGAGGGCTCACCTATTGGTCTCCCCCCCCCCCCCAATTCCATTTTCTTTTCTTTTTTTGGAAATGCCAGCCTCTGGGATTATTTGATAAAAGGGAAGGAAGAACCAGTATGGGGGGCTTTAACCCTTTCCTCCCCAAGCTGCTTTTACTCCTGCTGGGGAAACACTGAGGTACCTGCTCCTTCCCCTACTGGAGGTAAATCAGCTTGGGGTGACTTCTTGCAGCAAGTAAACAACAGGGGAGGAAAGGAGGAAAGTTCCCTGTCATCATTTTCTTTCTTGACCAAACAATCCCCGGAGGCACTTGCAAAAGAAATGAAAGAGTCCTTTAATGTGCAGCTGAACCCTCAAAGAGGCTCTTATTATTTAGTGGGCTGAAAAGCCTTAAGCCATGATACCAACATATTTGCAGAGATTGGTTTTAAACAGAATTATAATAAACGCAACAAGAAATCACCAAGATTACTGAATCTAAGAAACCACCAATATAAACTTGGGGCAAGGAACATCAGTACAGGTGAACTAGTCTGTTGTGGTAAGTAAATGTCTCATCATAAACACTGAGGCTGAATGCACACAGAAACGTCAATTGCAGATACCATCTTAAGGCTGCTGGAGCTTGCACCAGGCAACAGTATCAAGATGGCAACAAGCTGTGCTCTGCTCTTTTAAGGCACATTGAGAAGAATTCTATACGTGCCAGAAAGCAGATTGAGGGGGGAGGAAAGAATGGGACACAATGTCACAATTCAAAGATGCTATCATACAAATGCAATATTTTCAACAAAATTTCAATTCAGAAAAACATTTGAAAATGTCAACAAGTGGGGGGAAACACAACGCAGAAAATTTAGCAATAGTACATTTATAAAATTACTTGGCTGGAGGACAGATTTTAGACAGAAAAGGTCCTGCTAGAAAACACCAAGTGTAAACATGTGAAGTGCACCTCATTACATAACTGCAATATTTAAGAGTGTGATTTAGAAAAAGGCAGCAAATGTGGGCTTGTGTGTCTATGTGCGAAATGTATGTGCTAAAGGCCCTATTGACCCAGGGCTTTTGCATTCTGTAAACAAAATACACCAACGATGCAAAAACCTGACAGCTGAATTAGTGAAACTACAAATTCTTTTTCTTCCCCTAGAATTAACATACTGCTATGGAGAGGAAAGCCTGAAAATCTGCACTGTTCTTCTTTGAAAAATTTCTAAGCTCTAGGATAGCACTTGCTTTGTTGTTTTTCTTTTCTTTTGTAACTATTCGACTGTTTTTAAACACAGGTGGAGACAGCTAGAACGTTGAGAACTGGAAGTTGATGGAGGGGGACATTGCTTCCCACACATACTTTCTTTGGGTCTACTGTCAATTCCAGCCAAATAAGTTTTGTGCACACCGAGAACAGGAAACCCTTTTTTCCCAAATGCTCTTTGAAGAAATGGATGCGTTTTCAGACAAAAAGGCAAGCTGGTGATTCGAGCTGTTGCTTTAGAAACGTGAAGGGATTTAGGTGCTTCCCTCTTTTAAAAACAAACAAACATGTTTGTACTTAAATATTCACTGCAATTTGTTCACATAATCTACAAATTCTAATATAGCATAATTTAGAGTTATCCCTCCCAACTACATAGCAATGATTCACCTCTGAAAATACTTCTGCAATACACTTAATCATTGCAGCATGGTTAACAGCAGATTCTGCTTTTTGTACTGTAATTAATGGTCCAATAGCCCCTCTGGGCATCTAGATGGTGATTATAATAGTTACCATACTTGATAGCCTGCTCTACTCCCTATTCTATTCTTTAGACCTCAACCAGTCATTACATGAAAGCACTAGATCACCTTGTGTTAAGGATACAGAGGGGTACTTCACATATGAGTAGTGAAGACGTGCCAACTTTATACAATGGGCTCTAGCCATCCATTTAGCTCAGATAACAGTGGTACATTTCCCTGTTAGCTACTCAGTAGGATAAAGCCCACATTCTCACTTAGGTGTATCTCTGTATAATGCAATGCATAGCCATTGACAAGTAGCAATCCTTCTGAAGACAGAAGCACGTAGTTATCATTCACATCTCAACTGTCAATACTCTACACATCTTTTAACAGAGTTGTTTCCTTTCATTTACATGCAGTGAGTATATGAACAAGTCTACAGTCTTCCAATTTCTTAATCTAAATTGGTTCAGAACTGCAAACTTTCACAAACTTTAATTTCTATAGCTTACTGACAGCAAAGCTGCAACAGAGAAACCCTGTTCTTAAATTACTTCCTGAATATTTACAGTTTGTACACTTTACATAATTAGCTTGTCTGGTTAACTTCCAAAATTGTCTGGCTATAAATAGCTGATAAAATACAAAGAGAAGCTATAATCAGCTAACCATGAGGATACAAAAATTATATCAAGTATTTATAAAACTAGGGCTTCTGAGTAGTGCAGGAAAATTATGTCTTTAGATACAGAGATGGGTGAGGCTCACAGAAACAAAAAGTCCCATGAGCCTTTAAATCAGGGAATCAGCTGTAACAGATTTGTTTAACAGCTTTCTTTTGGAGACAAACATTTGCATCTTACAAGATTTCTCATGATACAAAGGTAATTCTAAAACATAAGCTTCAAAAAAGTATTAGAATAGCAAAAGACAGACTAATTACAAATATGATCAAGAAACTGTACAGGATCCCTTAGCAAAATTCTTAATTCCTTGTTACACAAAACTAAATCAATGTGCCAGCACCCAAAATGAAAAGGAATGGGGCAAAGACTTGCAATCCCTGGATGCTTGCTTCAATCACTGTAGGATATTGTCCCACTAAAATAAAACTTTTAAAAAAAAACCTCCAACTCACAGCAATTAATGGCTATGCAGCCAATGGAAATACAAGGCAAATGTTAAATTAGATAAACTGGGAAAGGCTCTTCTGTAAATAAATCCTCCATTTTATTTCCAGCCTGGAACCAAAGTGTGAGAGATGTTCTTCACCATGCTTGGACTGAGGTTCTCATATGGCTTGACAGCAATCCTATTTACCGATTTCAAAGAGAAATGTAGTGTTCTAATGGAGAATGGGGACAGGGGGAGAGACAACTGGAACAGCACCAGAAAGAAAGGGTAAACAATTCAGATACAGGCAGCAATTTTAAGAGCCTACAAATGGAATTTAGTAAGCTGCTTGCAGAAACTGAAAAGCGCTTGGTTATGGATCTGATTTACAGTCCCTTTGTCACAGTTTCTATTGCAGATCCTACAGTGATTCAGCATTAATATCGTAGTTATAAGGAACTGTGCATACTGTTAAGTGAGAAGGCAGTGACTTAGTTTCATCAAGTTCCTTTACATTATTGCAGTTGAAAGGAATAGAAAGCAAAACAACCAGGGGAATAAAGTCCTGAATTCCTGAAAGTAAGACGTAAGAAACCTGCAAGGTAAAGTCCCCAAATCCACTATATTTTTAGCTTAGGTCCCAGAATCTATCCCGTGAGAAAAAATGTGTCTAAATAGGAAACAGTAATTTTAATCCCCATTTACTTATGAATTACCAAACATGATTCACTTAAACTGCCTAACTCAAAAAATAGCTTTGTGCCAAAATGCACATGAAAGCTTAGTTCAGCAAAATTCCATATCCTTTGGTCCAGTAGATGGCTGCTTTGTTCTGAGGCATACAGGTTGAATCAGTGAGCGAAGCAACTTGGCGCTAGGAGAGCTTGTGCAGCCACTTGAAGGCAATAATGGTTGTGCAGGTCTTCCAGTCCTCAGTGTGTCATTTCCTTATGCAGAGATTAAACGTCTCACTTCCCTGCACAAAAGCAGTAAAATTCATTTTTGAAATGGTAACCATTACATCTGATGTTTACTCATGACATCATATCAACGTATTTCCTTTTCTATGATGCATGTAAAAATACATCAGCCATTGTTATAGAAAATGTGGCTTGTGGTTTTGAAATACAAAATGCAAACACTACAATATATTGGCTGCAAAATATTTGTCTGTCCCTTTCTGTTGCCATCTTCCACCAGCAGGTGAAGACTTTGTTTCATTTGGCATTCCCTCAGTGATCCCACTTTCCTGACCAATGTTTTAATTGTTGTTTTTATGTCTTTGTAAGTATTTTAACTCTGTTCTTAATTTTTTTTAAATGATGTGGGCTGGGGGGGTGTCGATTCTGATGGTTTTAAAATATGGTTTTATCATGAATGTTTTAAATTGTTAGCCATGTTGCTGGCAGAAAGGTGGGACACACGGTAAATTTTGCAAATAAATAAATGCATCCCACAAGACAGTTAGCAGGTCTCTTCATACACAGACATGCACTGTCCTCTCTCTTCTGGTGTAGCACAGTGGGTAAGAGAACAAAGAGGTCTAATTTAAATCTCATGCCTGCTATAAACTCACTAGGTAGCCTTATGCAGGCAAATCTGCCTTTCAGGGTCAGGACATACACACAATCTGCAATGAGAAGAAAATACCAGCAGCTGACTTTACAGGTCTGTCATAAGGATTGCAACAAGATGGTACTCACTGACAAGGCTCCTCCCCTACAGCCACAAATTCAGCCTCCAGTTTAAAAGTTCAGCTACACCTGTGGATTCTGCTTCTCAACATCTTTAAACTGAAGCTCTTACACAGAAAAGGCTTATTATTTAACCAGCTCCTAAAGTCTAGTACCAAGAATGGTGTGGGCACCTACATCTATAAATCAGAACTATAATTTCCAGAGTATTGAATCAGCAGCCATTATAAGCAAGAAACAAAACAGGCACCGTACCACGTAAAAACCTTACACTGCCCACCCTGTACTCAGAAATAAAATGTCACCCAGTTCAGAAAGGTGGAGTTGGGGTACATACAGTACAGTCATGTTAGGGGGAAATGGCCAGCATTTGCCAGTCTGTTGGTTCACCTGTTATGAGAGGCACACAGCAAAACATTTCTTCACAGCATCCCTGAGGAAAAAACAAAAGATAAAAGGTATTGTCCTTTAAATATTTACACTAGCCACATGAAGGCATTTCGACATTTCCCGGTAAGTATATTTGCCACACAAACATCATGTTACAACAAGTCTTCTAGAATTTCTATAATGTTATACTGGAATAACCCACTGTTATTCCAGCCCTACAAGGACAATATTTTAGGTCCCACTATTAAATTACGTAATGATCTCATGTATAAATAAGCTCTAACATTCACACTGTGGTACTTCATAAAAACTGGGCTAATTTTTCAAGCCACCGAGGAAATTCTTCTAAGTTAATAAAATTAACTAGACAACTGCTTAAGCCAATGGAAGCAATCAAGATTACCTTGCAAATGGTATATAGGAAATGCTATACCTAAAAGAAAGGGGAAAAATACATCAGCAAGGACAGAACATACACTTTTCTTCCTGCATAACACATACAGGAAGTCTAACATGAACTCAACACAAATACAGCCCACCAGTAATGTATTGTGGCACCTGCCAGGTGCAAGCAGCCAATATTTGAACGTCTTAGCAGAAAAACTGGAAGCTAATAGGCTATTGTGATGGACAGCTAACTCCAGATGCCTTGTACCAGTCTGAGAACCCTGATTGACAGGGGGTTCAAAAAGAATTCTGCTGTTGACCCGGGAGAGTGGAAGGTGGGAGTCAGTGAAGAAGGAAAGTAGGATAACCCCTGAAACAGGGAAGTGAAACCAGTAGTCCTTCCCTGAGGGAAATAGCTCTTAGAAAAGGGGGAGATCCCTATTAAGTGTTAAAGAAGGAAAATTGGAGCCTGTGTGTATGTTCCCGCCTTCACTGACTTTAGAAATTCTGTGTTAAATAAGCTTGTCTGTTTATCTAAAGAGTGATAGCCAAGTGATCTCTCTCAACAACCACCTGTGGATAGAACAAAACAGCTACTTTTTTTATGACAAACTATAGTTATACAAAGTTTCCCTCATTCCTGTTGCCTTTTCACTTCCCAAATTTAAAACTGAAACCTGACAGTCTGGCTTGACCCCATAAAACAATAAAACAGTTTATGTGTTGGGAATTAATATCAGCCTCTCATGTGCCATCTTCAGACGTATACCAACAAAGAGTTTTTCAGGTCCTCAATTTCCTAGACTGGGTCAGAATACATCTATATATATTTTAACATCTGGGGTGGGGCAGACAGTAAAACAAAGAAGAAAAGGAGCCGCTCGGTTAAGTGAAAAAGGAAGGGCAGAACTGTCATAGATGTATTTGGCTTGGTGACCTATACTAGGTTCTGTAAAACCTAGCCTCCAGTTCACACTGTACGGTGCAGTGGTTAGTGTTAGGGTAGGATCCAGGAGACCAAGGGCAAATCCCCAGCCTGCCATGGAAGCTTACTGGGTGACACTGAGCCAGTCAAAAACTCCCAGAGTAACCTACCTGAGGGGAAAATGCAGGAGGGGAGAATGCTGTAAGCTGCTTTGGGCCTCATTTCTCAATAGTTTTTCATGTACTCAATTTCTCATAAGTATACCACTTAGGCAACAGAGGAAAGGGTTAACTTGGCCAAATCAGAGCAATGAGCAAAATGTTCAGTATGTAACGTGTGTGTCAGTGATTCCATCTTAAAGCAACTAAAGTAAACAAGTAAACTCCACTCAAAACAAGGCCTATAGAAGTTTGTGAGAGAAATTAAAATGATCAAATCCAAAGCCAAAGCCAAGAAAATCAGTAGGAACCTCTGGTAAGTATACAAGGCTGCTTTTCAGGGGATTGGGGGGCAGGCATCCTCTGCCCCCACCAAGGGCTTGGCAGCTCTAGACCAACAGGATCTATTATGGGACATGAGGACTTTACAACATGTGAATCGGCCCTATCATGGGATACTTTGGGATATTCTGGGGATATAGTTCACAGTAAGTTTTCTTGTGGCATCCCTGTTACAGTATTAGTTTTCACTTTTGTATTTTGTACAAATTGTATACATTCATACAAAATGTGTTAAAATGTAACCTAATGCTTTGTACTTTGGTACAAGAAAAATCTATACTACATTTATATAGAAGTCAGTAATCTAAATCAATCGTGTTTACCAGCCACAGGCTATATCAGAAAAATAAAATGCAATACACACACACACAAATACCACTGAAACCCTGGGGCAAATGACTGAGACAAGATAATTATTTTAGGAGGAAATGCATCAGTCTTTTGAAAACTGGTTCAGAGATAGGATCATCAGGAGTAAAGAAACTGCCTTCCCTTTTATCAATGTCTCCAACAGCCTCAATACTCCTCTAAAATTAGCTGCTTTATTCTGAAAATTAGTAGTTTTATGGTGCATCCAAACAAAGAAAGGGGGATGTTACCTACCATGCTAAGGCAAAAAACTGCAACACACAGAAGATAAGAGCAAGTCCTTTGTTGTGCCACTGAAAAAGGAAGAAATAATCACAATCAAGCAAAAACAAATTATTATGCATTTTATGGAAGGACAATGATTTGCAATTCAAGCACTCACCCAGAATGCTGAACACAAAGTCAATATGAGACACAACTGGAAGAGAAGAGAAAAAGTCTATTAAAAGAAGGTAGATACACTGACAACTGAACATTTATGTATTCTGATATAAAGGTAGAAAAATTATTTAAGGTAATGTAAGAACTGTTAAGGAGCCCCGTGGTGCAGAGTGGTAAGCTGCAGTCCTGCAGTCCAAGCTCTGATCACGACCTGAGTTCGATCCCGACGGTAGTTGGTTTCAGTTAGCTGGCTCAAGGTTGACTCAGCCCTCCATCCTTCCGAGGTCGGTAAAATGAGTACCCAGCTTGCTGGGGGTAAAGGGAAGATGACTGGGGAAGGCACTGGCAAACCACACCGCAAAGTCTGCCTAGGAAACGTCGGGATGTGACGTCACCCCATGGGTCAGAAATGACCCGGTGCTTGCACAGGGGACCTTTACCTTTAAGAACTGTTAACATTTTTTTTAAAAAAAACCTACTTACGTCTTTGTAATACTCGCCCAGTTCACACAGTATACTTTTATTTAAGGCTATGGGCCTAATCAAATGTCTCCTACACTTTTTGTTGAGTATATAATTTAACTAACAATTAAATAGCAGTTAGCATTCTAATAGCACACATACATGCAGATACAAGGACAGGATATGTTGTCATGTTCAACAACCTCTTCAAATATAGACAAAAGTATGTGTGTGAAAATATTATATTATCTCACTTCCACACAAAAAGATAAATACACATCAACTTGAGATCTGGTCACAACAGAAAAAGAAAAGGAGCATTGGACAAGTTTGAGAGTGTATAGATTCCTATCAGCCTGCACAGCAGAATGAAACCTTCATATCCGGCAGTAACATACCCAACTCCACGTACCGGGTGCTCTGAACATATAAAAAGGCATGGTTGTCATTTTCATGCCTTTTTGTTTTTAGGAGAGTTTTCCCAAAGTATCATGCCCTGCTGTTGGAAACAGAAGGCTGGACTTGGGTCTGATCCAGCAAGAACAAACAGGAATCTTGTGACACCTTTGTGCGTGCATACACAGCAATTGTGGCACAGGCATATCAAAACATAGCAAGGCAGAGGGAAAAGGAAGCAATGTCTGATTCCTAACTCTACAGGGAACTCCACTCTTAATATCCCACACTAAGTCCTTGTTGCCCTTTCCCACATTAACCATATGGAGGAAACCTTGCTCCTTTCATTCGATAATATACCTATTTTTGTCTACAAAGCCAACTAACTTCTTCAAGATGACAGGGAACTAAAGCAAACTATGGATATTCTAGGAGGCTGTACAAGCAATAGAAAAGACACAAAGGTTTCTTAAATTGAGATAGTTTAAGCAAAATCTTTAACAAGCATTAAGCTGAAGCCCATTCTAACCCACATACAAGCTTTAAAAAATTAACTTCATGACTTACGAGCATGACGATAGTAGCTATCAAACGGGTTGGTTCAAACATTCTTTTCAATTGCCTCATAGGCCCCATAAGGAAGATGGTGCTGTAACAAGAAAAATGCCTTAAGGACCTATTTGAGCAGAATCATTAAAAGAAAGAAAAATACTTTAACACATCTGCAGACAGCCAACAGAGGCAATTTCTGTATATTATACAAGTTCAAAGGAATATAATACAGTAACTGTGCAATTCTATTCAGTCCACTGATTTCAATAGACTTAAACTCGAATAACTGTGCACAGTTATCGTATGCTTCCTCTAGTGTACTAGAGGAAGCATAACACATATTAACCTCCAAGATAACACAGTGCACTTCAAGGAAAGTTTGGAAATACTGTACAGAAGAAAAATAGTTATTTCCCACCACAGCCTTCCCTAAGTCTGTTTCATCTATTTTATTTACATCTTTTAAAATTTCATACAGGTCTCAGGACATGGTTTTCAAGGTATCTGTGACAGATAGCTAACTGCAGAAGCCTTTTACGGGTCTGGGAACCTTGGTTGACAGGAGGTTCAAAAAGGATTCTACTGTTGACCTGGGAGAGTTGGCTTGTTAGAGGTTGACAGCTAGAGTGGAGAAGAAGGGTAGTGTAGGATTGAGCAAGATCCTAAGATAGGGATGTGAAACTGATAGTCCTTTCCTGAGGGAAACAGCTCCTAGGAAAAGGAGAAAGTCCCTTTCAAGGGTTAAAGAAGGAGAATTGAAACCTGTGTGTATGTTCCTGCCTCTACAAACTTTCGAACTTTTGTGTCAAATAAGCTTATGCCTGTTTATCTAAGAAGTGACAGCAAAGCGATCTCGCTCAACAGTTACAAACACCAGTGGGTAGAACAAAACAGCTACATTCTTGTGACAAACTATCTACTGCATATAGTTATACAAAGTTTCCCCCATTCCTGTTGCCTTTTCACCTACCAAGTTTAAACCTGAAACCTGTCTGACTTGACCCTTTCCCCGTAAGAGAAAAATAAAACAGTTTGTGTTGAGAATTCATATCAGCCCCTCGTGTACCATTTACTTACGAAGGGTTTTTCAGTTCCTCATCTTCCTAGGCTGAGTCAGAATAAATCGATATATATTTCATGTGTCGGGGGGGGGGGGGTTGGAGAACTGCCATAGCATCATTCAAAACAAACGTAAAATTAAACAGATGAAGATAACTTAAAATAATAACAAACCTCATAAAACAGCTCCGAACAAATCTCACACACAATTCAACCAAAGTTTACATGTCTAAACTGAAGATGAGGTGCCAATGAAACAACTGCAGAGGGAAACTCGACAAGCAAAGCATCACAGCAGAAAAGACCATTGCTGATACAGACAGGGCATGTAGAGAAGGGCCTTAGTCAGTGAGGAAGAAAATATTAAGAAAATATAGCTAAGGCAATGCTCAAACTAAAAACCAGGTGCTCACCTAGCCACCTCGAAGAAAGAAAGAATGGCACTTGTAATATTTTGTCTTTTTGGTCATATAATGCAAATTGTTGTTTCCTATTTCCATAGATAATAATAACTATTCTTTCTAGTTACACAATGCAGCAACATCAAACATAACTAAGCACTGTCATCTGTATTATTGGTGCAGTTCCTTATCACTGGCGCCATATCTGGTCTCAGAAGCCTCCCAAGCCAAAGAGTAATTAAAACTCTAACAACTAATACTTGGTCTTGCAACTGCTCCCAAGAGGAATTGCCATAACTGGCAATATATGAATAATAATTTGATAGAGGAAGACAAGAGGCTTTAAGTAGTCTTTGAAGAAACACAATTTCCAATATCACTATAAACACACCATGCATCATCCATAAACAGCATGTCATTTTAGGCTTTCTTTGTCCATCCTGACCTTTAATCTTTATGAAAATGAAGTTAGTTGAGAACAGTTTCAAACAGCAGAACTGGTTGAAAAATGAACAAGCAGTTGAAGGAAAGTTTCCAACAATGTGGAATAATATATAGACATGGCTTAATTACTTCCCAAATTCCAGGTGAATTGAAAAGCATAAAAATGATACCTTATTCCTATGTCAGCTATTCTATATTTAACTACAACAGGAAAAAAGATAGAATATACACTTCAAGAATGGGCATTTCATTAAGCTAATTCACAAAATTTGCTGCTATAAATTTTTTAAAAATAATTACCTTCCAAGGGATGAAATATTTCCCAGTGTGTAAAATACTGCAAACAGTATTAGTCCTTTCCTGGGCACCCATAGCAGGCAAGTACCCTAGAGAGGAAAGTAACAAGAAAGAAGTCTATGACAAACCATCTGTAACTAGGGACTATTAAACATGAATTCTCATTCTTTCAAAAATTGCTTAATGGAGCATAATGCTTTGTGATAAACTAGCATTCTCCTTTCATGCAAAATCGTTTCATCAGCCTACAAATGTATGAACTAGTATTGCAAATCCAGGTTTCACCAAACAGGGAACATTTGGTTGGATCACGCATATCTGTTCCCCTAGAAGTAGTGGAAGGATCGTCTGCTATTAGAGTCTGCTGGATCAGCAAAAGGATCTATGTGTCAGAGGAAAGCACCACCCAAAGGGGAATAGATGAAGAAGAAGAGTTGATTTTTATATGCCGACTTTCTCTACCACTTAAGGGAGACTCAAACCAGCTTACAATCACCTTCCCCTCCCCACAACAGACACCCTGTGAGGTAGGTGGGGCTGAGAGAGCTCTAAGAGAGCTGGAACTAGCCCAAGATCACCCAGCTGGCTTCATGTGTAGGAGTGGGGAAATCAACCTGGTTTACCACATTAGCCTCCGCCGCTCATGTGGAGGAGTGGGGAATCAAACCCATTTCTCCAGATTAGAGTCCACCGGTCCAAACCACCACTCCTAACCCCTACACCACTCTGGCTTTCCTGTGGGATCCTGCCCTAACAATATGTAGGCATGACTGTGCTGTAATAGGTCAATTAGTGATAGATTATACTCAGACTTTACAACTCAATTGTAAACTAATGTAGAATGTTCAATAAAAACTATGGTTTAGCAAACCAACCCAAGTTTCTTTTAAATTACTACTAGTGACACGTGCGACTAACCCAGCTTCCTCCATGGAGCCTAGAGTAATGTTTTGGCCTCACACCACAGCAGTTAAGAAATTAAACTGACTTGCTACAGGTGACCAATGAACTTCATAGCTGAGAGGGATCTGAACTTGGGTTTCCCACATTAGGACCCCTAAACCCTAGCTACTACACGTCAATGTTGCATAAACACAGATATATTTTTTTAAAAAAGAAACAAACAGTTAGAAAAGGTTGTCGAAGGCTTTCACGGTCAGAGTTCATTGGTTCTTGTAGGTTATCCGGGCTGTGTAACCGTGGTCTTGGAATTTTCTTTCCTGACGTTTCGCCTGCAACTGTGGCCGGCATCTTCAGAGGAGTAACACTGAAGGACAGTGTCTCTCAGTGTCAAGGGTGTAGGAAGAGTAATATATAGTCGCAGTAGAAAAGTTAAAGAACAAAGTAGATGTGCTTTCTTGTTCCGAAGTGTTTCCAATCTCCGGGTCTGTTGAAATATTTCCTCCCCATAGAGGCGTTCAAAATATTGTCGAAGGCTTTCACGGTCAGAGTTCATTGGTTCTTGTAGGTTATCCGGGCTGTGTAACAGTGGTCTTGGAATTTTCTTTCCTGACGTTTCGCCAGCAACTGTGGCAGGCATCTTCAGAGGAGTATCACTGAAGGACAGTGTTACTACTCTGAAGATGCCTGCCACAGTTGCTGGCGAAACGTCAGGAAAGAAAATTCCAAGACCACGGTTACACAGCCCGGATAACCTACAAGAACCAATGAACTCTGACCGTGAAAGCCTTCGACAATATTTTGAACGCCTCTACGGGGAGGAAATATTTCAACAGACCCGGAGATTGGAAACACTTCGGAACAAGAAAGCACATCTACTTTGTTCTTTAACTTTTCTACTGCGACTATATATTACTCTTCCTACACCCTTGACACTGAGAGACACTGTCCTTCAGTGTTACTCCTCTGAAGATGCCGGCCACAGTTGCTGGCGAAACGTCAGGAAAGAAAATTCCAAGACCACGGTTACACAGCCCGGATAACCTACAAGAACCAGTTAGAAAAGGGTTAACATGTTTCAAAACACCAGAATATAATTTGTGGTACACCACCCAACATCTAGAAATCTAGTTGCATTTCCAGCTGTTCTCTGTTCACAAGGACGTGACAGAACAGAAGGCTGTATGTACAGAGAGCACAATTTAAATAGAAACGAATGCAAAACCTGTGAAATATTAAAATTCTAAAAATCCAGTATTGCAAAAAACAAAACAAAAAAACCTATTATAAAGAGAATCAAAGAAGTAGTCAATGTTCAGGAATAATATGGTGAAATGGAGAAAAGCTCACTTACTAACTCCAGTTACACAAGGCATCAGCAGATTGCTTCAGGCACTTTGGCGTGTAAGTTTCAGAGAAAAGTTGAATATTTTAAAATAAAGTCTAACAGAGTAAGGGGTTGAATACAAGAATAAAGGTGCACTCAGAAATACATAATTTAAGCAACGAGCCTGCTATGGAATCAAATTAACCACAATTTTCATATATGTGTGATACAACCTGCTAGATCAAATCAAGCCTGAACTCTCCCTAGAAGCTAAAATGACTAAACTAAGGCTACCATACTTGGGTCACATTATGAGATGACTCACTGTAAAAAACAATTATGCTAGGAAAAGTTGAAGCCCGCAAGAAAAGAGGAAGACCCAACATGAGATTGATTGACTTAATAAAGGAAGCCACGGTCCTCAGTTTGCAAGACCTGATACTAATTGGTTGTTCCTGAACTTTTCCTAAAGCATCTAGCATAGGTACGCGTAGAAAGAGAAGAAGCAGGCAGATCACTTGTCTGGTTTAATGTGGTAATTTGTTTGATTAGTTCTTCAACATTCTAATATATCAGGGAAGGGTCAGGTCCCTCTTTTGCCTGTGTTCTCTGTTGTTCTGGAACTGTGTTGAACACAACCTTCTCACAACTCTTGATTCAGAAGGCCTGGGGTTAGAGAAATTACATTTAGACTTTCATGTCGCCAGTGCTCTGGATTACATATTAATTTCAAAAATTTTGCCCACACAGAGCCAAATCTTGTTGTGTAGCTAGAATACAACCAAGAAGAATGACAACCCAATGACAGCAAATAGCTTGCTAGAAAGTTAGGAATGAAACGCACAAAACATCTAACCTTTATCTGCCAAAAGCAGATAGAAGAGAGATGGGAGCCTTACCAAAATAGAGCAGAGAACTCCTAGAGCAAAACAAGCTATGAAGCCTTTCACTCTTGTGCTCCAGCTTAGAGAACTTGCATCAACCACCTGCAAAATTTAAAAAGATCTTCATTAAAACCGTAAGCACATTTTAAGACAAGCAGCATGTGGTAACCCTACATAGGTTTTAGACGTTGAAGCAGCATAAATTAGAGGAATTAGAGGAAATGTATACAATATCCTATGTTCTGTTGCTAAAAGATGACCCACTGGGAAATAAATGTTACTGTGTCAAGAGCATCTCATACATTTATTTTTACATGAACATTTTTCTAATGCCGGAACAGAAACTGTACCTCACCATCTGTTTTATTAGCCATTTTTTAAAATTGAGTTTTTAAACATACATACCAGTTATTTTTTTCTCCCACAATAAGACCTTATTTTGACCGTCAGTACACAGAAATTAAGCATTTTCTTTTCTAATATTCACAGAAAGCAATTCTCAAACTTCCCTGCATATTAGCTGTGCTTCATTATGTTTCTTATCTCTATTAAAATAGTCCCTCCCTTCTTATTTGCTTTATCAAAGTTGAAAGCTTTGTATCAAGTTTTCACCAACAAAATTTAATCAATAAAAACTAGAGAAGTTCCATCTTTTGTAACAAAAGTGCACGCTATTGTGAACTCTTTTGTATAGATCACGATGGGTAGCCGTGTTAGTCTGTCAATGGCATTAGAAAAGAGCAAGAGTCCAGTAGCACCTTAAAGACTAACAAAGTTTCTGGCAGGGTATGAGCTTTCTGAAGTATCTGAAGAAGGGAGCTGTAGCTCACAAAAGCTCATACCCTGCCAGAAATTTTGTTATTCTTTAAGGTGCTACTGGACTCTTGCTCTTTTCTACTTCTTTTGTACAGAATATAACCAAACATAATTTCAGAGACAATGATACTGCCATTGAATCGCAAGGAAAGGCAGGGTATAAATGTTTCAATAAAATAAATAAAATTAATCAATACTGCAACCTTGTTGAAGCTAAGCAGGACTGAAATGGAAGGTGGGCAAGATAGAAATAATTAAATGAGAGATGTTCTGAAAGTGCTTGGAAGTCTCTGTATGCTTTCCAAGTACAAATGTTTTATAAAACATTTAGTATTCCTTTAATAAAGGGGATACCTGTATCATTTTAACCACTGATCTAAAACACCAACAAAAGCAGTTAACATTTTAAAACATTAAAAGGACTTTTAAAGTTAGTTACCCAATCTCTAAAATCTAAACAATATATTACTTAAAGTAAGGGGGGTTGGGAGATGGAGCAATACAATTAAACTAAAGTTTAAACGCTACATAATACATATCCCACTGCTTTTCCTGTTGCTAGGCTCACAAGTTGAAGGAAACAATTCTTCGGAGGCTAATACCATACAGGCTTTCCAGTAATACTCCCTCAAGTTGTAATTCCGCTGCAGGGATATTATATTTTTCCAGCACAATGATGTACTATTTTATCACTCAATTCCCCTCCTCCATCCGGTGCACTCACTACTGCTGAAACAGCTGTGTCGTACTCTGCTGCTCAGGTATCACAGGTATGCCACCAAGGACAAGTCCCTCCATACACAAACACAAATACCCCAGGTTGTGAACTTTTACATCCAGTATCTTGGGAGCACTCCTCCCATGCCTTCTTAAAAAGAGTTTCAAAAACAGTACGGCTAGCCTCACTTTCTTACCGTTTACTGAACCTTTGCTTAATTTTTTAAAAGCTTTCTTTACTTTTTACGGGCTTTGCCATAGAGGAAAGCTAGCACTGGAATGCTTATCAAGTTGAACACTAGGATCTGGGAGACCTCAGGTTCGAAGCCCCACTCTGCCATTGAAGCTCACTGGGTGACTGTCGACAAGACCCAAACTCTGAGCCTAACCTACCTCACAGGGCTATTGTGAGGATAAAATGGAGGAGAGGTGAACAACGTAAGCCCTTTTGGGTCCCCGTTAGGGAGAAAGCTGTCATATAAATTAAACAAACAAGGTCTACTGCTACTCAATTAATGACAAATAGCACCAGTAGCTCTATATATAAAATCCAGGTAGGCAGATCCATCCAACGGTTTCCTTGCATTATGTGAAAAACCTTCCAATGGAGGAAAACTTTTCCCTCCAAACGAAGATTCAGTGTTTAACCAGAAGGAAGAATTAGACCAACCCAAGATTGTTGCTGTTTCCTTAGCCCACAATAAGCTGTTTCCTTATGTCCATTCCACCATTTAAAAACAAAAAACAACCCTTCTATAGTTAAGACTTGCACTGTTTTAGGGAACTATTCAAATTATATCATTAACATCAATTAATGTAACTGCTGAAAAGGTCACGAATATATTTGCAACTACAGTAGTTTTATTTGTGCTAAATAAACAGCCATCACAAAGGTACTTTCAGCCCATGCTGCCAATATCAAGAATTTTAACTTTTCTTAAATAAAGCCGTTACTCTTTGTTAGAAGGAATGTCTTTTCTTTTTCATTCCCTATAATAGGAGACCATGAAACCAAAGAAGCTTTACCTTGTAACTGCCATTGATCAACTGATGCTTTCATTAGCGAATGTACCAATCAAGCCCCTTAAGGCTAGCATTCCTAGTTTTAATATTCACTAAATATGCCTTGAGACAGTGGCCAGCAAATTCAGCAGTAAACAATGATTATACACTTTCCACTTTTGTTCCTATATTCTTCATACATCTCTCCACGTCACACCATTTTGTGTGTGTGTGTGCGTTAAGTGCCGTCAAGTCGCTTCCGACTCATGGCGACTCTATGATTCAATGTCCTCCAAAACGTCCTATCTTTAAAAGCCTTGCTCAGGACTTGCAAACTGAGGGCCGTGGCTTACTTTATAGAATCAATCCATCTCTTGTCGGGTCTTCCTCTTTTCCTAGCATGATTGTCTTTTCCAGTGACTCTTGTCTTCTCATGATGTGACCAAAGTATGATAGCCTCAGTTTAGTCATTTTAGCTTCTAGGGTCAGTTCAGGCTTGATTTGATCTATAACCCACTGGTTTGTTTTTTGGGTGGTCCAGGGTATCCGTAACACTCTCCTCCAACCCCACATTTCAAAGGAATCTACTTTCTTCCTATCAGCTTTCTTCATTGCCCAGCTTTTGCACCCGTATATAGTAATAGGAAATACTATGGCATGAAGTAACTTGATCTTGGTGGCCAGTGACACATCCTTACACTTAAGAATCTTTTCTAGCTCCTTTATGGCTGCCCTTCCCAGTCTCAATCTCCTTCTGATTTCTTGCCTGCAGTCTCCCTTTTGGTTGATGATGGCGCTAAGGAATAGAAAGTCTTGAACAATTTCCATTTCCTCATTGTCAACCATAAAGTTGAGTAATTCTCCGGTAGTCATTACTTTTGTCTTCTTGTACACAAACTTAATTAAGTAGGCAATGAGAAGTCAAACAGGTGATCAACTAAAATTTCTCATATCAGTATTATATCCCTAAATAAAACCCTTTTAACTAACCTGCAATACCCACCCTCAGGATGGGCTTTGCGCACCTTCTCCCATCCCAAGCTTATACATAAGAGGGGAATGTCAACCTATTTTAGTAACAGCAGCTACTGGAAGAGGCAAGTGGCACTCCTTCCACACTAAACATAAAGCTGTTGGGTCTGTTATATGCATAATTTCCTAGAGCTTTGAGGGCAGTCTGAGTCCGGGCAAAAGAAACAAATGCTTACCGGGCTGTTATTTTGGTGTTCCTGTACTGGCTGTTTTAATGCTTGTAAATATTTTACATAAATACCGGCAGCTAAATACCCAGGATGCCTCTTCGCCCTGGCTGGGAAATTAGTGGCAAGTCGACCACTGGGACTGAAGCACCAAGGTTAGAGAATGGCGGGGAGGGCAAAAAAAAAAAAGTCGAAAAGTTCTTGGGGTTAGAAGGGGTGGGGCTGGAAGAGAAAAGAGAGGCTGTTTTGTCTCTTTCCAAATATTTTATTAGGGAAATAAAGTAAAAACATACATACAACACATACATTGAAGATATTACATCTTCCAAAGGATGCCAATATTTGGAGCACTTTAACATCATGTAACAGTGAACAACTTTATTACTATCAATCCTTATCCTAAATTTACGGTTCTAGATAATGCAATAGCTTTTATGTAACCATTTTTATTTAATCTATGTGTTAAACCCTTTGTACGTTATTGATTCTATTTTATGAACTTCATTTTTATATCAAGCCTACACACTGCTGTTGTTGTTTTTCCTGTTTGCTAATTCCTTTTCTTGCTGCTTAGCCTTACCACTCAAAACTAAAGTAAAAACATACATACAACACATACATTGAAGATATTACATCTTCCAAAGGATGCCAATATTTGGAGCACTTGACCATCATGTGACAGTGAACAACTTTATTACTGTCAATACTTATCCTAAATTTACGGTTCTAGATAATGCAATAGCTTTAATGTAACCATTTTTATTTAATCTATGTGTTAAACCCTTTGTACGTTATTGATTCTATTTTACGAACTTCGTTTTTATATCAAGCCTTGCTGTTGTTGTTTTCCTGTTTGCTAACTCCTTTGAATTAGCAAACACATTGCTGTTGTTGTTGTTTTCCTGTTTGCTAACTCCTTTGAACTAGCAAACACATTGCTGTTGTTGTTGTTTTCCTGTTTGCTAACTCCTTTGAATTAGCAAACACATTGCTGTTGTTGTTTTTCCTGTTTGCTAATTCCTTTGATTGCTGCTTAGCCTGACTCCTCGAAACTGCTTAGCTTTCTAATCAAAACTGCTGTGATCTATACTCTTGAAGAGGGAGCCTGTTTGGAAAGCACCAGGACGCCCAAGCCGACGCACCGCGGTAGTGGAGGAAGGAAGCAGCAGGAGAGACGATGGCATGAAAGACGACGGGCCAAAGGCCAGCTGGGAGCCCGGTGCAAATGGAGAAAGGAGGGATGCATAGGCAGAGGGGTCCTTCTCAGCCCACCCCCCAGCTAAAGAGAGACTCACCTCGGCCAGGGGACCCGGCTCCTCCGCGTCCTGCCCGCTCAGAACCCGCTTCAGCTTATCCATTCCGCGCAGCCCGGACCCTTGCTGCGCTCGGGGGTTCCACCCAGACCGAGGCCGACCAATCAACCCGCCCTTTGCCCCTGAAGACTACAACTCCCAGCAGCCCCTCCTCCGATCGAACGCAACGCGCCTTGGGAGTTGTAGTCCATCCTTTGTGCGCAGCTGGGTGTTGTGAAGGACGCTGAATGCAGGGGCTCTCAACCTTTTCTGCTCCATTCCCCCCCCCTTCACCATTGTTCAGAATATAATTCCCCCCTTCTCAAAATAGTCTAACTCAAAAAAAAAACCATAAAAAACCCCACTACAATTTCACAGATTGCACATCATCTACAGGACATCACACTTTGCTGAATAGTGGTCCAAATTCCCCCTCCTGGAACCCTAAAATTCCCCCCTGGAGAAAAAAAAAACACTACAATTTTACAGATTGCACATAATCTACAGGACATCACACTTTGCTGAATAGTGGTCCAAATTCCCCCTCCTGGAACCCTGAAATTCCCCCCTGGGAAAAAAAACCCCAACAATTTCACAGATTGCACATAATCTACAGGACATCACACTCTGCTGAATAGTGGTCCAAATCCCCCCCCCCCCCGGAACCCTAAAATTCCCCCCTGGGAAAAAAAACACACCACAATTTCACAGATTGCACATAATCTACAGGACATCACACTCTGCTGAATAGTGGTCCAAATTCCCCCTCCTGGATCCCTAAAATTCCCCCCTGGGGGGGAATCCCTCCCTTGTTGAGAACCCCTGGCTTAATGTCTAGTCAGGCGACCCCTCAACCCCCGCTGGGTTACGCTAACCAAAACAGGGTTCCCTGCTTTGTTATTAGCCTTTTAAAGAGAAGAGACTGGTGCTGATAATAGTAACCCAGAAGGTCCATTTCGTTCCTATAGTAACGCTTTTGTTTAAAGCATTGCCTTCCTAATCACAGTTTGGGGTAACTTGATTGTCACACGTTTTCCCCCTACATCGGGAACTCAGGTCAGTTTGGAGTATGACAGCACATCACAAACACACTAGCTTCTTGGTCGCAGTTATAGCCAATCTCTAGTTTTAATGAATTGCATGCATTACTAAACTAACGTGGAGTGACGTCCAAGCACTTCCGTTTTTGTTGCTGTATACTTCACAATACAAATCCACACATCCTTGTTAGGAGTTTCACTATTGTAAATTAAGCCTACGTAACTCATGCAAATATCACCCATATTTTTCTATATCCACGTGAGCTGTATGCATAAAGCTTTACTTTAGTTAGCCATAAGGTAAACTATTCATGAATTGCTTGCAATGGTGAAAAATACAGCAAACCTGCCATCTTCTGTCACTTTTTGAAAGTACACATCTAGAAACTAGTCTGTGGAATGGCTTACAGCATTCTGGTTTCGATCCACTTGTGCAAAATATACCTTTTCTCCCTACAACCCACCTCGGTGCAACATTTGTTAAGTACTTCCCATATGATCCACTCTTATAGATGACCACCACCCACTAAGTAGGCCTCCACTTAGCTAGGGGCTATTTAGATATTTATACTCTACTTTTCTCCTTAGTGGGGACCTAAACATTGTCCTGCCCACCTCCATTTTATTCTAACACCCCTGTGAAGTAGATTAGGCTGAAACAGTACAAGTGGCCCAAGGTCACCCAGCAAGCTTTCACTGCACAGCAGGGAGTTGGGTCTAATCTGACTCTAACCACTACACTGTCTCTCCTACAAGCAACAGTACAATGATCTAAGAGAAGACATACAAACAACAGTACTATGATAGGCTCACACAATAATTTATACATTTCTTTATCCTGCAGCAGGACAAGGAAGGTGGGTGCATGTATAAATACATAAAACCAACAAAACTCGGAAGAATTCCACTGTCTTTAACATCCCCAATGTGAAATCCATTTGAGGAAAATATTAGCTAATCCAATGAAGACATCAAACTTGAAGGAAACATGTAAAATGTGGTATACATTTTTATTTAGTGACAGGTGCTCAGAGGTATAAGCCATCACAAGTTTGATTAGTGAGCAGTTATAAAGGCCTTTCTGATGCATAGACTGGCATACAGTCTCAAAATGGCTCATGAGCAGCTTCTGTACGAACTGAAGGGGCTATACAACTTTCTTTCATTTCAATGGATTGTGTACTGTTGTTTATAGATTGTATCCAGTTGCCATTGTAACTTAGATACCAGAACGATTTCCAAACACGAGACAGTGAAATCTCCTGTATATCACACAGCATGTACAATAAAGGACTCAGGATTCCCATTCTCTTCCCCCACTACATTTCTGCCGTTATATATCAATACACATGATAACCAAAGCTGACAAGTCGATATTATCTCTATGTACTTTAAAAATACCACAGAGACCAATGGGTTGCATAATACACAGTAATCCATCCTCTCTCCCCAGTCACCATGTTGGCATTGCTGTATCTTTCCACCTGGTTGTGCTACAATAGAATAGTATGTATTACTGCAACTGGACCTTTATGATGGTGTTACGTCAGCAGACGCAAGTATGGAAAGCACCAGGTCCAATGTTTGTTATCTCAGTTACAAAACTTCTCCACCTAATGTTGACATAAAAGTTTGGCTACCACTAAATAAAAGAACAGGATTCGGGTTTTTTCATACTCACGGGAATTGCTTGTGTTTGTTTCAGCATATTCCCTTCTCACTGAATGAGTATTCTTTTTGCAGAAAGTAACCGTTTCTATTTCATCCCTTTTTTGGTCAGGCAAAAAACCATCAGCTTTATTCTGCTTTGGCATGTAAACATGAAAGCGAGCAGAAGAGCAGTCATAACGGAGGGGGTTACAGCATTATGTATTACCAGCGATGTATTAAGAGTTTGAAAATGTTATAAAAAACATCGCTTTAAAAGGGTTTTTGGATGCCATGGCTAAAAAATGGTTGGAAAACGTCTTCACAGCTAAAGGGGCCAAACAAAGTGCGAACAGTATTTTTTATAACAGTTTCAAACTCTTAATACATCACTGGGAATACATAGAACGTGCAAACACTATTTTTTATAACATTTTCAAACTCTTAATACATCGCTGGCAATACATAATGAGGTAACCCCCTTAGACTGTATGAAGCATTAGGGGATCCCCAGATATATGATGACAGTTTGGCCATCTTCATTTTTCCTTAATAAATATTTCTGTCAATACATTTACTAGGCTTCATTCTTTAAAGTAAACTTTGAAAGCAATTTGATTGCTTTTTTAATTGATGAGTAATTTGCAAGGATATCTTCTCTACGCATGTATACTCAGCAGTGAACTTTTGACCATCGCTTTTTCAGGGTAAGCTATAATTAAAACATAAGCATGTCTTTGCAGAAGGAAGTCTTGCAGCGCTCAATGGGACTTTCTCCTAAATGCTCATAGAATGTGACAGCCCATCTCAACTCCCCAATAAGGGAGGTATTCCACCTCTTATACAAGAAGAAACTGAGGCACTGATTGTTTCAATCCACTCAATGTTGCAAAGTGAATTAGGGATGAACTAGACAAGAGTGGAAAGATTTCTGTGATCTCCCGTAGTTTTAAAATTTAGAGGGCGGTTATGACAATGGAGGGGTATAGGATAAGCTTTCCCCTCAAACGGTTTTCTCTGTGCACATCCCCAGTGCACCCCCCCAAAGTTCCTATTTGCCCTACAGTGGAAAGTAGTATGGTATTTTCCCCTATTTGGGCAAACTGAAGCTCACAAGAGGGGCGGGGGACTGCATTGGGAAAGGTGCATATGGCAAGATAAGAGAACTTCCTCTCCCAGCGCTGAGCTACTGGTTCAAATAGTGCCTCCCCCTCGCCAAGCTGCTTTTTTAAACCATGGGAGACCTGATCATGGCTCCTCTGCCACCTCATCTAGCTGAGCTCTCAGTGGAGCAGAGAAAAACATAAGCAACCCGTTTCTTAGCCTCTTCTTTACACTACTATACAAACATTCTGTCACATTACCAGAAGACTCCCAGTGCCAAAACAAATCTGTATTTTACTGTTTCTAAATGATTCATGATTTTAAATTCTTTTCTAGAACAGCCCCAAATGGGGGTGGGGGGAATACAAGTGGCTGTATGCTTTTTTAAAAAAAACAATAAAACAAAGAAGTTTTCCACTGTGAGTGGTCTGCTACATGCAGCAATGAATAAGAACAGAACATAATGGACAAGCAGCTGGAGTGCGGGTTTTCACCTTCAGGCAAGCTGACTTATTGGCAGAGCATGGAAGAAGAGCAGGAGAAGAAAAGTCAAGGGTGGAGTTTCATATTCAAAACTGCATCGTCTAATGTTGGAACAGCATTGAACTACCATTACAACCATATTAGGATGTGTTTAGGTTAAATGTTACAATGCAGGCCTAACATGCTTGCACTGCCTCACAGAGATGAGATGAAGCCAATTACAAACATTATAGTCCTTTATAAAGGAAACAGCAGGTGCATTTACCTATTCTACCACTGCAAACAATATAAACCCCTGGTGTTTTTTTAAAGACTACAAGTGACGTTTTAGAATATCAGGAAGGTGATAATGGTGCAATACACTTAAATGAAACAATATCCTATTAGTATTTAGTCCACTCCAAAATCATAGGATCAATACTGGCAGAAAGCAGACAATACGGCATACAAATGTGCATCGATATTTGCCAAATTTATTGTGCAACTCTTTGTTGTTTTTCTAGCTCTGGGAAATTTCCCTCTAGAAAGCATCAAACAGCATCTCTCACATCTTTCTTATTTGAACAGATAAATCTCAAGCAACTGATGAAAAAAATGCCAACCAATATATTCAAAGTTCACAGACCTACTAGGCATCAGTCATCCCTCAGGAAGCTGAGCCAATCTGACCTCATGAGGAAACACAGTGTGTACATTATACAACAGGGTACTTCTATAACAAAATACTATGTTAAGTGCTCACGAGCCATTCAAGCTTGTGAATGGCCCATTTTAAAAGGCCTCTATACCTTCTTCAAATCTGGCAAGCTTCAGAAGAAGTGCTCCTGATTTTAGGGCTTAATTTCTAACTTCAGATAGACTGGCTGTGAATTAGAGTTATAATAGCTCCATTACTTTAAAATAAAAAGACAATGAAAACACTGAAAATGTCAGCATTGCGGGTTTTTCTTCCCCAGGGCTACAGAAATATTTGTCACACATACAAATACAAATAGATCCTGATCCAGCAAGTACTGGCATCTTCAATGATGATGGCCAAGAGACTATAAATCTCCAGAAGAAAGTCTGTTTCAAGTCCACAAAATTTAGATTCCACTTAAGTGTGTTCTGGTACCGCAGAAGATTTAGAACTCAAATTTTCTGGAAATTCCAGCTTCTCACACACTGTCTCCTTCACAGGTAAATATTGAGCAATCTCGTTGGGATCCGTGAACAAGGCTTGAGGAACATGCTTAAAAAGAAGACAGCAAAAATTATGCCAACCCAAACAAAGAAAACACAATAAAAAAAATATACAATCTAGCATGGGAAAACAATGCAGTAGAAAGCTAACTACTCACTAGTTTGTGATTCTCTAATCTTAACTTATTAAATATGCAGTGGGGGTGTGATGGATACAGGGTTAAATGTAAATTATGAGACTAAGAAATTCTGTCAGCCAATGCCACCAGGCAGTAGGCGGAGTCTGGTTAGCTGACAGGAGTCTTACTGAAGGGAGAGAAG
The DNA here is from genome assembly GCF_029931775.1 of Euleptes europaea. NCBI lineage: Eukaryota > Metazoa > Chordata > Lepidosauria > Squamata > Sphaerodactylidae > Euleptes > Euleptes europaea. Next base: position 32,855,371 of record NC_079323.1, read on the forward strand.
TTCTTGATCTTTTAGCTCTGAGCTCCCAAACTGTGCAGTTGTCTGTTGAGTCTCTTAGAACCTGTGTGTTCACATATTACCTAGCTTACATAAACCAAACCTGAGTGGTGACAAAGGGAAGGTTGAGGTAGACAGAGAAAACCCTTTCTTCAGTCACAAAGTGGGAGGCGGCTCCTGAAATAGGGGCACTCCTAATTCAGTGTTTTTGGGGGAAAGATCTGTTTTCCACAAAGTGTGGGAAAGGTTGTGGATAAACCTCCACTCTCTAGTGTTCTCTGATCTAGGGTAAACCGAGTCCACACTGAGTATAATGAGTATAATGCACAAAGCCTGGATATTTACTGAACAGCTTGAAGAGTCCGTACTCAAAACTAAGTACTATGCCTGTAACCATTCAAGATTTGAGCTGTTCCTAACCAACTAAGCTTTGTGCCTCTCTTGAAGTAAATCTATCTACCTCTCTGTAAATAATAAACTTCAATTTATCTTCATTATTATAAATCAGCTACAGCTTCTAAGCCTCTCAATTTTATCTGGGGGGGTGGAGAAGAGAAGCTTTCTCCTCGTACAAATGTGACAAGGTGTGGAGTTTAAGAAATATTAAAACCCCTCACATTTATTGGTGGCAGCAGATTTGAGGGGTTCAGGGAAGACAAACCCTCACAGGGGAAAATGAATTGAAGGCTGGCCAGCATGTGTACTGTTTTTAATTAATGTGATGTATTTACTGCAAATGATTACTGAAACACTGGTGTCTGTCAGTGGCTTTCATCAGGATTTTGTAATGTTAATTCCTGGGTGTGGGGGAGTCAGTAAATGTTGGCACAGGTAGCATTTGTCAGAGTCTTTGAAGAAAGTAATTTGTTCCAGGAAGCTGCCAAAGCTGACACATTAAAAACAACCATGCTTAAAATGTTAATACCATTAAACTTGATACTTTGCTTTCCTTAGACGTGTATTCCCGCAACATGTAGCGTTTGTCAGCCTAGTAAAAAAAAAAAAAGTTTAAATGTTATTGCATGCTCATGTAACATTCTTCATGCATTGCTAGTTTAAATAATCAAAGTAAAATAAAGAAACTGAAACAAGCTTAACAGTTCAATGACTAAAGTAAGATTTGAGTGTTTTTTTTTTTTTTTAGCAAATTCAGTTTAGTCTAAGCGGTCATCTGGTGCACCATCTTAAACACCTGTTTCTAGTTCCAATGAAGGGGATGAGCTTTCATGAACTGTGGCTCATGAAAGCTCATACCCTACCAGCAATTTTGTTAAGTCTTTAAGGTGCTACTGGACTCTTGCTCTTTTCTACTGCTACTGACAGACCAACACAGCTACCCACCATCATCTAGTTCCAATTAAGATTCTGAACTCTTTGACATCACACAGCCTCTCAAGCAACGACCCAACCTTTCTTTAGGAAGTGTTATTGGATATGTGGGCTCAAGGACCATCTTGAATTAGGCAAGGCATAGTACAAATAATATTTAGGTAGGATGTTCACAGACTATGTGGAAACAGGGCAGCACAGTGTTCAACAGATCCTTGATGAATGTAAAAGTATTTCCACTGGTAGGATGTGCATCAACTAAAAATAGTATTCTTGGCTACACTAACTCTTTCTCAGCACACACAGTTTTATGGGGGCAAAGACTATAAGAAGCATTCCATAATCCTAGGAAGGGCCATCTGAAATCTACTCAAGGCAGCCAGGAAATTACAACTAGCCTTGTCTATTATGAAGTTACTGTACCAAAGCCACAAGCAAGGAACAACACACGCTAGGGAATTTAAGGTCTAAATGCTTATTCCATCCAGGAGGCATGGTAAGACTTCCTCACCTCGTGGTAAAGCCTTGTGTCATTCATCCGGATAAGCACACCATCAACTCGCAGGAAAAATCTCAGCAGCACAAAGAAGCTTGAAGGCATCACCCTCTGCCACAGACAGTAAAAATGATTTGCATCTGCATCATTTTGCTTATCAAATAGTTACCTACTTCAGTAGAACAGGAAACATTTTATAATCACATTAGTCACTAATGGTCATTTTGCAACAACTTCTGAAATTTAACAGCTGGTTCTTCTATTTCTTGTAGGCACTAATGACTAACAGAGACATGATCATTCGGTACTGAAGGATATCTCAGTTGAATACCCTCTTGTCAATATTAATTTCCTTGATTGAGACCACAATCTGATACACACTTACATTGGGAGTAAGTCTCACCAAACTCCATTGGCTGAGTAAAGTTAACATTTCTCAAGGATGAGACTTTTAAAAATCAGATAATGGCTGAGTTATCAGAATATTTTAATATAAATCAAAGAGCAGCTAGTACTTGTGCTAGTGAATGGAATGCTTGTAAAGCTTTAACTAGAGTGAAAATCACTGCATGTGCATCTCATAAGAAGCTTAGAGAAATGAAAGAAATAACATTGAAAGATAGACTAAAATATCCAGATCTTTATCGGGAATGGCAAAAATTTAAGTATGAACTAAATAATATACTATCAGTAAAAGCAGAATATGCTCTAACTGGATTGTGCCTCACCTACCTCACAAGGTGCCTGTTGTGGGGAGGAAGGTGATTGTAAGCCACTTTGAGACACCTCAAAGCAGAGAATAAAAACCAACTCTTCTTCTGATACCTCTGTTATATTTTTGTCTTTATTTTATGTATATATTTTTTATGTTTTTTTTTATTTTGGGGGTTTTTTTCTGGGTGTTTTTTTTTTTTTTGGAAGGAAATAAAAAAAGAACTCAATTGAACTGTGCTTTATTCTCCTTCCTGTTTGTATTATCCTACAAGATCACAATTTTAGTTTTTTCACAAAATTTCATGAGCCAAATATTTCCTGCTCCAATGTGTTACACAAAGGTAAACCAGGGCTTTACAGCTTCAATGTAACCTCAACATTTCTGTCAAGCCTCAGGCTTCTCTGTAAATCAAACAAGAAAAAAAGAAACTAGACATTTTAAAGGGCTACAGTTAAAGGAAATTTCCAAACAATTTGTTCACCTGAATTGCTTTAACTGAGGAAAAACTGAAAATGTAGATGTGGGCGCTGCATCATTTCCTCCCCCTTCAGATGAATTCTAAAAACCTTTTCTACTTCAAGAAAACATGCAAAAGTAACCAAGCTCACTATTTTGACACTGAGGCTTGAGACTCCATGATCATGAAGTTCATCTTCAAACAGCAGCACTTCTTCAAAGAACATAATCTGTTCTCTGGCTTTTAATTTCTCTGTGTCTATATGCTCTGTTGTGGCAGAAACCTGGGGAAAAGGAATAAAATGTTATATGAACATCCATGAAGTTGCCTTATACTGAATCGGACAATTGGACCACCAAGGTCAAAATTGTCTACTCTGACAAAATCTCAGGCAGAGGTCTTTCACATACCTACTACCTGATCCATCTGACTGGAAATGCTGGGGACTGAAACTTAACCTTTCTGCTTGACAAACAGATGCTCTGCCGCTCCCCTATAAGCTGTGTTAGAAGCTGTGTTCTCTTCTAAGAGTAAACATTAATGTTTGCAAGGTAATGATCGATCCAAAGGAGAATTCTAAATTTACCTGTAACTTTAATGTATCACCCAACAGTGTTCCTTTGTAATCTGTTGTGTAAGTCCAATCATATGGCTTAACAACCTCCTTTGTGTGTTCGGGCTCCGATCTGGAGGAAAAACAATAGACAGCTTTGTAGCATGTTAAATACAAAACGAGATGAAGACTACATCCATAAATCCATGGTGCTCACAGCTTTCACTGTACATGGCTCTCTCCCACATTTTATTCTGACAACAATCCTGTGAGGTGGGTTAGGCTCAGTCTGTAAGATTGGCCCAGTGTCACTCTTTAAGGCAGTTAGCATCTGAATCTAGATTTTCCAGATATGCTTTAACCAGTACACCACACTGGCATTAAGAGCAGATCAGTGCATTCTTTATAAAGGTAATCTTTCCTGTTAGAAACATGGTGGTGTTCCCTATACAGTGGTACTGTGTGTACAAATACCAATAATGTTTTGTTATTACCTGCTTTCTTGCCACTCTTCTGCACAGGCAACTTTAACCATGCCTTGAGAGTTATTTACGCATCTTAAAGCATCAACGGCATTGAACTCGATTCCAAAGTGAGACTCATGCTGAATTCTTAAGATATTGTCTCCAAACATCATTTCTGGGACACAAGGCATACGCAGTTCTTCAGCTAGTCTGAAGGGGAAAAAGAAGATTTATAGTCTACCTATTCTTGCAGGAACTATTTCTTATTGATCTCTATATTTTTCATTCCACAGAATATTGCAATTTTTTGGTATCTAATGCAGAATATGTTAACAGGGAGTTCATTTAGTCAAGATGAAATTAGCAATAGAAGAACCTCCCCTCCCCCAATTTTATATACCTCTTTCACAGTATCATTTCCCCATACAGAAAAATGACTTAATGTGGGAATTGGTATGAAACCAGAATGAGAATCCCACTTTGAAGCTGCTTACAGCTTCTGCACATACAATGAGAAACACACACACAAAGCTACAAGTTATAATTTACACAACAATTTTCCAGAAATTTAACAGCAGCCATCCTAAAACAGCAAGAGAAACAACCTTAACTACACCCACCAAATGATTAAGAAGAGTTGTTTTTTACACCCTACTTTTCTCTATCGAAAGGAGTCTCAAAGCAGCTTATAATCACCTCCAATTCCTCCCCCCACAACAGGCACCTTGTGAGGTAGGTGCGGCTGAGAGAGTTGTGAGAGAACTGTGACTAGCCCAAGTGACCCAGCAGGCTTCACGTGTAGGAGTGGGGAAACAAACCCGGTTAGAGTCCACCGCTCATGTAGAAGAGGGGGAATCAAACCCAGTTCTCCACGTTAGAGTCCACCGCTCTTAACCACTACACCACGCTGGCTCTGGGCTGGGAGAATAGACGAATTCATTCTTTTTGCAATGAACAGTAGGACATAAGCTCAGCTATAATAAAAACCTGCCAAGATAGGAATTTCCAAAAAAAAAAAAAAGGTTTTGCATGGGGAAAAACCTTCTAGTGTTAAGTCCGTGTTAATACCACACCTAATCCCATCACGCCTGCTATTCACATGTACATACTGTTAACATTTACATACTAATGCTTATCTGAATTCACTCTCCTCTACTTAAAGACAGATGGATGCACGTTCTAGCTGTATCTGAAGAAGTGAGCTGTGGCTCACGAAAGCTCCTACCCTCCCCGAAAATATTTTTGTTAGTCTTTAAAGTGCTACTGGACTCTTGCTCTTTTCTACCACTAAATACAGTACACTAAATACCTTGCTCTTTTCTACCACTAAATACAGTATCTGAAGAAGTAAGCTGTGGCTCTCGAAAGCTCATACCCGGCCAGAAAATATTTTTGTTAGTCTTTAAAGTGCTACTGGACTCTTGCCCTTTTCTACTTCTAGTGTTAGGTATTCTTTACTAGCGCTGTGGGCTAACTGGATTAGCTGCTGCTGCTGCTTTGCTACTGTAAGGGTTTGTTGGTCGGTTCCCGTTTTCCCCTGCCGTCAATGCCGATCTCTGCAGATTTGGGGCCCCGGGATTGAAAGCAAAGGCAAGGACTGAGAACCGGCTGCCGGAGACCGGGCAACGGCCCCCAGCTCCGGGCCCGGGCAGCCAACGCCCCGACCCCGACCCCTCTCCCACCTCTCGGCCTCAGCCGACTTCATGATGTGGGTCCGGGCGGCGGTGAGCTTCCAGGGCCCGAAGGTGAAGTCGCGCCGGCTGCTTCTGAAGACGGGCATCATGATGGCGGCGGCGAGGACGGAGCGAGCATCGATCCCCCCTTTCCCCTCAAAAGAGGTCCCCCAAGAGAGGCGAGAGGCCAGAGACCGACTCAAAACAGGCGCAACCCCCACAGGAAGGACAAAAAAAAGGGAAACACCCCCCCCCCAAACACCTCTTTCCGTTTCTGGGTTGAGCACCTAAGCCGGCGACGCCAGGCTGCAGTCTCTATGGTTCTGGAACGAGACTTCCGGTTCCGGGTTGCGGTGGGAAGAATCCCACGTGCGTTGGGCAGCCGCCGTAGGACCAGAGGAGCGTCAACTTGAAAACTCAAGCCAAGCGGGCGGGATTAAAAAAATAAAAATCATTTTGTTGCAGTAATCATATGCTGCCCCCTCCCACCTCCTAGACTACAAGAAGCTCGACTGATTCAGAAAAGACATTGATGGTTGTCATGCCCAGATATAAGGGCTGGTTTAGAACGCTAGGTAATTGAAAAGAAACTATTTTGCTTTATGTACTTTTAAGAAAGAAAGCTACTCCATATTAATATCACTGTGAATTTACTGAGGCCTGGCACACATATCCTGAACGTATAAGTGTCGCAGCTCAGACTGGTATGCACCAATTTTCCTTGAGTGGCATACTTTGCAAAGAAAGTTGTGCATATCCATCCCTGTAAACTTCATCTCAGTGATACCATTAAACCACTATCTATGCATATTATTTATTTTCCTCAATTTATATTCTTCTTTTCCATTGGAAATTCAAAGTAGCTACCATCACCAGAACAAAATCATAATAAAAGGTCATAAAATAACATAATATTCTGCTCAAATTGATTCAAATGAAGTCAAAACAAATTGGATCCACAGGCGCACGCATGGAAGCTTTGGGAAGTTGGCATCCGGGAGCCATGAACCAACAGATCATGCTCTCTGGGCTTGGTACGGCCTTTCACCAGTAGAGAGCTCTGAATTACCTTCATCTTTAGGTATGTGGTTTCTAGTTACTAAGATCACAAGACCTAGAACTTGCTTAGAGACAGCCTTCGGCCAATAGCTATGGCTATGCTAATTAGGGTGAAGTAGACACTTAATGTGCATTGGTGCTTTTGTGTATCAATCTGCTTGTCAGCAGCCGTGGGCCTGCCCCATGCGGATGCATAAATGATACTGACTTCCCTATGTTTCTCAGGTGAGTAACTCTGCATCTTATTTGTGGGTTATTTCACCCCAGGGTCTCTGTTTAGCTAAATAAAGAACTGTTGCTTATTTTAACCTCCTCCTAGTTGTCTTCATTGGACTCTAAAAGACAACATGGCACTTTGTATGGCGCCCAACGGGGGGCGCCATATGAAGTGCTATGTTGTCTTATAGAATCCAATGAAGACAACTAGGAGGAGGTTAAAATAAGCAACAGTTGATGAGGAAATGCTTCGCCTGTTGAATGCCTTCTTTGACATATTTATACCTAGGGTTGCCAGCTCTGGGTTGGGAAATACCTGTAACTTTTTGGGGCGGAGCCTGAGGAGGGTGGGGTTTAGGGAGGGGAGGGACTTCAATGCCATAGAGTTCAATGGCCAAAGCGGCCATTTTCTCCAGGTGAACTGGTCACTATTGGCTGGAGATCAGTTGTAATAGCAGGAGATCTCCAGCTAGTACCTGGAGGTTGGCAACCCTATTTATACCCCACTTTTCAGCTAGAAGGGCTCCAAAAGATGCTGTGTGTGAAGCAAGGTGACGTACAAGTATTATAATAAATAATTAAATCAATCATAAATTAGGGTTTTCAATTTGGTTGTATATATTTTTGTAATTATTTTATGTATTTTATTAGAGCTCTGTAAGGAAGAAAGGTGGCTAATAAATATTTTAAATAAAATTAATAAGTAATAAAAACTGTTCAAAAGTTGCCAAAATGCAGTGTTCTAGTTTGCTCCACCCCCCATCATAAATGTGGCATCTGTTCAGACCATGCAGATTACTTATAATGCAATTCTAAATAGGGTCATACTACTCTACATCTGTTGAAATCAGTGGGCTTAGAAGAGCGAAGCTCTGTGCAACACTGTTATTTAGGAGACATCATGGTACAGGGAATATCCCTGAAGACATAAAAAACATACAAAAGTAAACTGGCCAGCAAGGATGTAGAGACCAGTAGCTGTTCAGGCCTGGCAGAATACTGAGAAGCTGAAATTGATACTTGGTAGAGATAGCGGTGAGATGTCAATCTTCTCTCCCACCACTTTCCTTTGATAGCTTCTAGTTTTTCAACAGCCTCCAAGCATGATTTCAAGATTCCATTTGATTACAGTGCTTTGAAAAGGCCATGGCCCCTCCCCAAAAAGTAGAGAAGGAAACCACATAAGGTTTAAGAAACAATGGGGGGGGGGAGGTTCCCTAAATTTATGTGAGAGACAGAAAATTGGCAAGTAAAACCCTCCCTTAACCACAAATTTATACCAAGGGTACTACAGAGTATTCGGAACTGATGGAGACTCTATTGGCGCCTTGACACTGTCAGGTGGTCCAGGGTGGGATATCAACATCAATAATATTTTAGGCCACTGCCGATATGAAGAACTGGCTCCTCCTAACCCCAAACAGCCATGGCCTACCCACTCCTATAACCACAGAGGAGCCACCGGAGAAACTGGCTTGTTTTCCTAAGCTCCGTAGAGGGAAGCCATCCTTAGTTTACCTGCCAAAAGCACATCTTGTTCACTCTGCTATCCAAGAGAGAAGAGCCCAAACCCTCCAGTTACCCATCTCACTCTCAGGAGACAATCACATGAAGCGGATAAGTGGGTGCTGCACCAGCCAGGAAATCCTTGCCAAGAGAGCAAGCAACTTGTGGAGGTCAAGATCAGACTGGGCTCCATCCTAACTGCATTTGGACTCCACAATCTTTACATTTTCTTTCTCTAAGTACCCATTGATCTGTCACACCTGCCCAATTAAAATATTCTAAGCATCAGATAAAATAGGCTGTAGTCCACAAACCTTTATGCTGCAATAAATCTGTTAATCTTCAAACTCCTATTTGTTTCTTAGTGGTGTCACCACAACGTACACCAGTAACATCAAGTTGCACCACAGCTCTCCTCTGAAGCCTTCATAGTTCTTCCCAGAATTGTAGCTGAATACTTCAGTTTGCTCTCCCTGAGTGACTTGTCACAAGTAGCAGCCATCTTACCCATCATCTTTCTTTTATATAAGAATCAAATTCATGGTAATGTGGAAGGCAGGAAAAACAAAATGATTTGGTTCAGACCACCAAAAGAAGCAATCAGGCAATAAGAGTGTAATTATTTTGTTCCTTATAACTTTAAACCTTTATTCAGTAGTACACATTTTCAAAAATGTTTAGGGGGCGAAATGGGAATTCAACCTGTAGCTCCAGTGTCAGAATTAGGCTCTCTAGCATCAGGGGTTCTACTGTAGCCACTCCATCCATCACCCCCACCCCCAAGTGTGTAAAATCTCAAAATCAGCCTTAATGATTAAGGAAACTGTAAACTGAAATCATCAGATCAATTTGCCTTCCACATGTAGAAACTCTGGATCAGACAGAGCCCAGACTTGCTGCCAAACATACAGCAAGGTCAGGGGGAATTATGAATGTCACGACTTCCTTACAAGTCTTGTGTTTTCTTTCTTTCCCCTATTGTATTAGTGCTACCTGCTTCACGGATGCTCCCTAAACGCTGCTGTAATTAAACATGTAATGTAATGACTACTGGGGAATTACTCAACTTTAAGGTGGACAGTGAGGAAACTGAAATTGTTCAAGACTTTCTATTCCTTGGCTTCATCATCAACCAAGAGGGAGACTGCAGGCAAGAAATCAGGAGATTGAGACTGGGAAGGGCAGCCATGAAGGAGCTAGAAAAGATTCTTAAGTGTAAGGATGTGTCACAGGCAACCAAGAGTAAGTTAATTCATGCCATAGTATTCCCTATTACTATGCATGGGTGTGAAAGTTGGACAGTGAAGAAGCTGACAGGAAGAAATGTGGTGTTGGAGGAGAGTTTTATGGATACTGTGGACCTCCAAAAAGACAAATCAGTGGGTTCTAGATCAAGCCAAGCCTGAACTCTCCCTAGAAGCTAAAATTACTAAACTGAAGCTATCGTACTTTGGTCACATTATGAGAAGACAAGAGCAACTGGAAATGACAATAATGCTAGAAAAAGTTGAAGGCTGCAGGAAAAGAGGAAGACCCAACATGAGATGGGTTGACTCTATAAAGGAAATCATGGCCCTCAGACATTTTGGAAGACATTGATTCATAGGGTTGCCATGAATCAGAAGTGACTTGACAGCACTTAACACATACATGCATGCTCGCACAGTCTGGAACTAGGGTTGCCAGGTCCCTCTTTGCCACTGGTGGGAGGTTTTGGGGGTGGAGCCTGAGGAGGGCGGGATTTGGGGAGGGGAGGGACTTCGATGCCATGGAGTCCAATTGCCAAAGCTGCCATTTTCTCCAGGGGAACTGATCTCTATCGGCTGGAGATCAGTTGTAATAGCAGGAGATCTCCAGCTAGTACCTGGAAGTTGGCAACCCTACCTTGGGCCAGTCACACACTCTCAGACTCAACCCTGGCCAATATGTGGATGGGGGACCTCCAAGGAGTACCAGGGTGGCTATGCAGAGGCAGGCAATGACAAACCATCTCTGAATGTCTCTTGCCTTGAAAACCCTACCCGTGGCCATAAATCAGCTGTGACTTGATGGGAAAGAAAGAAAAAGAGAGAGAGAGAGAGAGAGAGAGAGAGAGAGAGAGAGAGAGAGAGAGAAAGATGTTAGATAGGCGGTAATGATAATTGTAGTAAGAATATCAGTTTTTATTTGAAGCCTTTTGAATGGCTCTAAATCAGTGGTTCCCAACCTTTTTTTGACCAGGGACCACTAGGACTTTTTTGTTCAGTGCAGGGACCCCAAGGTTCAAAATAAAAATTCCGGGAATTTGAAAATAAACTTTAATCATAACTGTTAGTTAAACTGTTAGTTAAACTTAGAATTATATTTGAATATATATATTTTATAATAGAGAACTTTTAATTGAAAATATTAATTTATTATGGGTTTATAACTTTGTTTCGCGGACCTTAATTTAGTTCTCACGGACCCCTGGGGGTCCACGGACCCCCGGTTGGGAACCAGTGCTGTAAATATATGTTCCCTTTGGAAGGTATGATATTGTATATGGATGGATTGGTACGTGTTTTACTTTTTTATTTTAATAAAAAAAATTTTTGGGGAAAAACCCAAACCAACGTAACCGCACCCTCGCCCGAAAGCCCGCGCTTCTTTTTGTCTCACTCAACAGGGTGGGGGAAAGAGATGGAAAAAGGCGGGGTGAGAAAGACAATTCGCACGGGATATGTCAGGAATGCCACGGAGCCACACCGAAAACGATTCCGCACCGGCGGTGAACCAGACGGTGGCCTAGGGAAACCCACCCCGGGCGATAGAAGACCGCCTTTCCCCCCAAAAAAAGTTGGTCTAGCCCGGCCCTGAACGGGTAAGGAACGGGGGGGGGGGGCGACTGGAGAAGGACAAAGGAGCCGAGGAGGGGCGAGGATGGGGAGGAGGAAGGGGAGGAGTGGACGGGGAGGGGGGCTCGCGAGGAGGAGGAGGAGGAGGCGGCGGGACGTGAAAGAGCCGATGGGGGGGCTGTCCCGAGTGGAGCGCCAGACGCGGAGCGCCCTGCAGTTGGCTCCCTTTGTGTAAGGGGGGAGTGGGTTTGTGTGTGCTTGCGTGGATGGGGGGGGGAGTCTGAGCCTTCGTGGGGGGGACCCTCCTGCCCTGGGCGGCCTCCGTGGCCTTTTTTTTTTGGGGGGGGGGCTGCAAAACGCCAGCCGGCTTGCTGGCTTGGCCGGCGGGGATGGGGCGGGCGAGGGGGGCACCCCGGGCGGAATGGGCGCGCGGCGCGCACCGCCCTGCTCCGCGCCCGCCTGGGTGGCCTCGGGGAAGGAAGAGCGGGGCTGGGCGAGGGGAGCCCGGGCGAGAGCGGAGGCTTTCTGGCTTCTGCGACCCGCAGATGGGGCGCAAAGGCGGCGGGGAAGAAGCCAGGAGCATCTACAAAGGGGGGGGGGGTTCATTCCTTGGAACTGGGGTGTTGGAGGAGAGGGTGACGGATGCCGTGGACGGCCCCAAAAAAACCAATCGGTGGGTCCTAGGTCAAATCAAGCCTGAACTGACCCTAGAAGCTACAATGACTAAACTGAGGCTGCCGTACTTTGGTCACGTCGTGAGAAGAGAAGCGTCGCTGGAAAAGACAGCCGTGCTAGGAAAAGTGAAGGCAACAGAAAAGAGGAAGACCCAACAAGAGATGGATGGACTCCAGAAAGGAAGCCACGGCCGTCAATTTGCAAGATCTGAGCAAGGCTGTCAAAGACAGGACGTTTTGGAGGACTTTCATTCATAGGGTCGCCATGAGTCGGAAGGTGTGTGTGTGAAGTGCCGTCAAGTCGCTTCCAACTCATGGCGACCCTATGAATGAAAGCCCTCCAAAACGTCCTGTCTTTGACAGCCTTGCTCAGATCTTGCAAATTGACGGCTGTGGCTTCCTTTATGGAGTCCATCCATCTCTTGTTGGGCACACACACACACATCTAGAAAGGGGGAGCTAGTTAATGGACTCTGATTCCAAGGGCACTCAAATGCACAAGTTGCCATAGATGCGTAAAATGATGGTGTGTTGTCTACTTTAGGCTTGAGGAACTTAGTCCAGCCTAAAGAACCTTCCTCCAACTTAAGGGTCTCTTCCAATGGAGGAAGGCTTCAGATTTGCTCAGTGGAGATGTGCCATACATAAGCACAGCCCTAAGCTCTGAGAGTAGGGTTACCAGGTCCCTCTTCGCCATGGGCAGGAGGTTTTTGGGGCGAAGCCTGAGGAGGGCGGGGTTTGGGGGAGGGGAGGGACGTCAATGCCATAGAGTCCAATTGCCAAAGCTGCTATATTCTCCAGGTGAACTGATCTCTTATCAGCTGGAGATCAGTTGTAATAGCAGGGGCTCTCCAGCTAGGACCTGGTGGTTAGAACCAAACACACACAGAAACACAAGCTCAAAGAAGTTTCAATCAGTCTATAATATAACCTAACTTCTTTGAGCTTGTGTTTCTGTGTGCTTTTGGTTCTAGCTTTTATTTGCACAGAGGTGTCTATTTTCCGTGAGTACCTGGAGGTTGACAAGCCTAGCTAAAAGACTTCAGTGCACAAACAGATCTGCACATACACAGAGGTTTCTATTGACTCTTTGCGAGTCAGTGCACGGTCTTCACCATGCACAGGCAGCATTCCTCAACTTACCCAGTGCATATAGCAGATATCAGGAATGGGAGCAAGGCCGATATTTTTGCTTAACTGTCTTTTTATGCTTTCCTTCTTTTCAGGTGCTCAGCATGTGCTGGCCACTCCCCCACCGTATGCTCTGACAATGAGCATCAACTCCTCCCTCGGTAATGAGAAGGCCTTGAGGAACCTGACGCTGCTGGAAGATGGGGCAGGCAGAATCACAGAGTCCATTGCTATCATTGTCATTGCTATTTTCATCTGTTTGGGAAACTTGGTGGTGGTACTGACCCTCTACAAGAAATCCTACCTCCTCACGCTCAGCAACAAGTTTGTTTTCAGCCTGACCCTCTCCAACTTTCTTCTCTCTGTGCTGGTGCTTCCTTTCGTTGTCACCAGCTCCATCCGGAGGGAATGGATCTTCGGGGTCGTGTGGTGCAACTTCTCAGCCCTGCTGTACATGCTCATCAGTTCGGCCAGCATGCTCACTCTTGGGCTCATTGCTATAGACCGGTATGCTATTCTTCCATTATGTGTCATGTGGGTGAGCAGCGAAAAATCAGGATGCGCCGGAATTAAGTGCTCAGGGGTACAGAAACATGCTGCGCATCAAATAATACATCATGGCCATGTCCTGAAGCTGAGGCTCATGGAAGTATTTATTGTCATCAATACGGAATAAGGTATCAAATTGATAATATGCAATCAGCAGAAAGCTGGACATTGAAGAAAACTGATAGGAAGAAAGTAGATTCCTTTGAAATGTGGGTTGGAGGAGAGTGTTACATATACCCTGGACTGCCAAAAAAAATTAATCAGTGGCTTCTAGATCAAATCAGGCCTGAACTGACCTTAGAAGCTAGAATGACTAAACTGAGGCTATCATACTTTGGTCACATTATGAGAAGACAAGAGTCACAAGAAAAGACAGTCATGCTAGGAAAAGTTGAGGGCAGCAGGAAAAGAGGAAGACCCAACAAGAGATGGTTTGACTCTATAAAGGAAGCCTCTGCCCTCAATTTGCAAGACCTGAGCAAGGCTGTCAAAGATAGGACATTTTGGAGGACACTGATTCATAAGGTCCCCATGAGTCGGAAGTGACTTGACAGCACTTAACACATAACACACAATCAGCAGACAGCATATTATTAATAACATAAGATGAAAAAAATTAAAATCTCATTAATGTGGAGGCTGTGTTCCAAGGTCTTTATTAATTCCCCTTAATTGTATGGAAGACTGAACTTCAGCCTCATTCTTTCAAACATTCTATAATTGTATTTTGAGACAACCAGATGGGACTGAAGTGCAGTTTTTAAAGACCCATTGTGCAGATATGCTGAGTGCTCTGTATTTGTGTCTTCCCCCAAACACAGTTCTTGGACCACTGCACCAATGTGAGTAGTATAGTCCGTGTGGCTTGCTCCCAGTGCACCTACTATTTGGGTGAAAAGATACATCTCCCCAGGACTCTTTATCAGCCTGTTATTCTCCATAGCTGCCAGGAGAGCACAAAATCTGGAGTACTCATAAAGCAGTGTAAACCTCTCCAAGTCACTTGGCTAAACTGGATTCCAAATATGTAGTGCTGACTTTTTTTTACTGGAGAAGATTCCACTGATACTACATATGACACCACAAGCATATGTTTTAAATACATGTAATATTACTGTATTATAGATCAAACCAGGCCTGAACTGACCCTAGAAGCTAAATGACTAAACTGAGGCTATCATATTTTGGTCACATGAGAAGACGAGTCACTGGAAAAGACAGTTATGCTAGGAAAAGTTGAGGGCAGCAGGAAAAGAGGAAGACCCAACAAGAGATTGATTGACTCAATAAAGGAAGCCACAGCCCTCAATTTGCAAGATCTGAGCAAGGCTGTCAAAGGGAGGACATTTTGGAGGACTTTAATTCATAGGGTCGCCATGAGTTGGAAGTGACTTGACGGCACTTAACACACACAATATTACTGTGGGCTTCGTATATACTTGTAAGATGGCACCCCCCTACACATACCCCATCCCATCATATCTCGAGAGTAATGAAAGAAAGATTTCTGTTTTACTTCTGAAATGACATAAACAGATCATACGTGTTCATGGCCTTGGCCCAGTCCATCCCCCCTAGAACCTGATTCCATATGTTTCAGTAGCCTTTTCGGACAAATGCAGGTTCACTTATGACCAATTTTAAAATACTTTTTATACTTTCTAAAGCAAGGACCTGGGGATAGCAGAGCAGAGGGAAACCCAACAAACATGCAAAGATTGTAAATGTTATGTACCAAGAAGAATCGTTAATAATATTGGTCTGAGATCACAATGGGTAGCCACATTTGTCTGTAGCAATAGAAAAGAGCAAGAGTCCATTTATCTACTGATTGCAATGTGTGTATGTGTGTATATATAGAGATATATATAGTGGAATCTTCTTTTTGTATTTCTTCCAGATACTATGCTGTCCTGTACCCAATGATTTACCCGATGAAGATTACGGGTAACAGAGCTGTTGTTGCCATTGTGTACGTGTGGCTACATTCCCTCATTGGATGCCTGCCTCCCCTCTTCGGCTGGTCTTCCTTAGAGTTTGATCAGTTCAAATGGATGTGTGTGGCCGCATGGCATAAAGAGGCCGGTTACACTGCCTTTTGGCAGATCTGGTGCGCTCTGCTGCCCTTTATGGTCATGATGATTTGCTATGGATTCATATTCCGCGTGGCCAGGATTAAGGCACGGAAGATTCATTGCGGGAGCGTGGTCATTGCGGAGGAAGATACCCAAAGGAATGGAAGAAAGAACTCTAGCACTTCAACGTCCTCCTCGGGCAGTCGAAGGAACGCTTTTCAAGGAGTAGTTTATTCTGCCAACCAATGCAAAGCTTTGATAACTATCTTGGTTGTGATTGGTGCTTTTGTGATCACGTGGGGGCCTTACATGGTGGTAATTACATCTGAGGCACTTTGGGGGAAAAACAGCATTTCCCCTGCTTTGGAGACATTAGCAACCTGGCTGTCTTTCACTAGTGCTATATGCCACCCTCTGATTTATGGACTCTGGAATAAAACTGTCCGCAAGGAATTGCTGGGAATGTGCTTTGGCGACCGGTACTACAGAGAATCGTTTGTTCAACGGCAGAGGACATCCAGATTATTTAGTATTTCTAATAGGATCACAGGTAACAAAGTATAGATATATACTAGATAGGTAGATGAACAGATATGATTATTTCCAAAACGGGGTTTTGGAGATGTTTATAGTAAACATTCATATCTCTTTGTGTGTTAAGTGCTATCCAGTCACAGCTGATTTATGGCAACCCCAACAAGGGACTTTCACGGCAAGTGAGAAGCAGAGCTGGTTTGCCATTGCCTTCCTCTGCAGTCTTCCTTGGTAGTCTCACATCCAAGTACTGGCCCTGCTTACCTTCCATAATCTGACGAGATAGGTCTATACCATGCCACCTTCCCTCCCTCATATCTCTTTTCATAATGAAAAAGAAATATAAGAATTTCCCTGCCTTGGATTTCTCTTTTGGAGAAAGTATCATAAGTGTAATTCTTACATATTCTTACATAAGCATCATAAGAATAAATTTTCGTGGTGAGCCAGCATGGTGTAGTGGTTAGGAGTGGTGGATTCTAATCTGGAAAACCGGGTTTGATTCCCCACTACACATGAGCAGCGGACTCTAATCTGGTGAACCGGGTTGGCTTCCCCTCTCCTACACATGAAGCCTGCTGGTGGGCTAGTCACAGTTCTCTTAGAGCTCTCTCAGCCTGACCTACCTCACAGGGTGTCTGTTGTGGGGAGGGGAGGGGAAGTTGATTGTAAGCCAGTTTGATTCTTCCTTAAGTGGTAGAGAAAGGGGTAGAGAAAACCCAACTCTTCTTCCTTCATTCATTGCCAGCTGTTGTTAGTACAGATGTTGTTGGTCCACTGGTAGATCCATTAATCAGGCTGTCAGTAGTGAAGGTTTGTGACAATGCTTTTGTTAAGATCATCTCTCCAATGCATACATTGTTAATACTGGAACTCTTTTGCAGACTTGGGGCTATCCCCCCATCTCACAGCGCTCATGGCTGGTGAGCGTCCTTTAGGACACAGCAGCAGCACGGGAGACACAGGGTTCAGCTACTCTCAGGATTCAGGTAACTCTTCTTATTGTGTTGCTAGCATTCTGCATGTAGATAGCAAGAACTCTCAAGCTGCCTGGAGCAGGAGTCCCCGACCTTTTTGGGCCTGCGGGCACATTTGGAATTCTGACAGTATGGTGAGCGCAGTAACGAAGTGGCTGCCGCAGGAGGTGGAGCCAGCCACAAAGTGATTGCCGCAGCTTAACTTCAGAGCCAGCGTGGTGTAGTGGTTAAGAGCGGTGGTTTGGAGTGGTGCACTCTGATCTGGAGAACCAGGTTTGATTTCGCACTCCTCCACATGAGCGGCGGAGGCTAATCTGGTGAACTGGATTTGTTTCCCCACTCCTACACATGAAGCCAGTTAGGTGACTTTGGGCTAGTCGCAGTTCTCTCAGCCCCACCTATCTCACAGGGTGGCTGTTGTGGGGAGGGGAAGGGAAGGTGATTGTAAGCCGGTTTGATTCTGCCTGATGTGGTAGAGAAAGTCGGCATATAAAAACCAACTCTTCTTCTAACACAGTACAGATCCTTGTGCTATGGTGGCAGCTGTTGCCAAAGCAACATTTTAAAAAATCTGCACAGCCAATCAAATCTCCAATAGTCAATCAGAAGCCTTGCTGGGCAAAAGCCCTGCCTGGCCCCACCCACCTCCTAAAAACACTTGGGCACCAGAAAAGGTATTGGTGGGTGCCATGGTGCCCACGGGCCTATATTTTTCCATTTCTTGCTAGGTGAATCTATGGTTTCTATGAAGCTGGAGAGTATGCTTTTGTTGTCAGAGCTGAATTAATTTTAATGGCACTCTCTTGGTGCCAGAGTGTTTAAAGCTTAGTGGGAATGTGTGAAACCTGATGAGCGCTACAGAAATTACAAGGAAGAGAACACACATTACAGGCATGAACACATGAAGCTGCCTTATACTGAATCAGACCCTTGGTCCATCAAAGTCAGTATTGTCTACTCTGACTGGCAGCAGCTCTCCAGGGTCTCAGGCCGAGGTCTTTCACATCACCTGCTTGCCTAGTCCCTTTAACTGGAGATGCCGGGGATTGAACCTGGGACCTTCTGCATGCCAAGCAGATGCTCTACAAACTGAGCCACGTCTGAGGAAGTGCCCTTTAGTCCATGTAAGCTTATGCTAAAATAAAAAGTTAGTCTTTAAAGTGCCACGAGGATTTATTCAATTTTTTTTGCAACCGACTAACACAGCTACTTATAGGAAATTATAATTGTCTCCTTCTCATGCACAGTACCACAAACCTAGCTGCAAATGCAGCCAGGGAGATTTGAGAGATCCTAACTAACCAGCACAAGAATACTGAAAGGAAGACTTCAGCCTATAGAGCAGAAGAAAATCTGCCCAAGGCCCCAGGCCTATTCTGAAGCCTTGCGGTGGGCTTCAGTTCTGACACAGATTTGGGACCCTATCTATGTTGTCTATTTATTTCATTGCACTCTTGCAGGGTCAGTCTGACCACTATGCAATGTAACTTACTCCTTACTACATCGGTGCAGGATCACAGTGTTTCTTTCACTTGATTTCTTGTTCTTATTAAAATATAATCAGTGGTGTTACTACAGCTATATAAATAGATGCTTTCCACACTACATTGAACCCTGAAATAGGTTTTTGGCAAACATTCTATCTGCATTACCATCATTATCTGATGCTGATAAATTAATTCATTTGTTATCAGATATGGATCCCTATATTTCCCAACAAATGGCATTTTATGGCCTTGAGGCTAAGAAAATCAGAGAGAAGCAAATATAAATTGTAGAATGCTGGATAGAATTGCACGGGCGCATTTTAATGTTTTTTTTTTAATGATACTGGCTTGTCCATTTTAAAATTGCTGGTATATTGTTTTTGTAATGGCCTATGGTCTTATACAATGAACTGCTGGTACTACTACTATAAATAGATGCAATACTGAAGTATGCATTCAAACCACAAAACAATTGATTTAAAACATATGTTCATGTTTCCTTTTAACAATGGACTTATATTTTCCGATGGCTTTAATTAACATTGCCATTTTTTCTGCCATTTTTTCATTGGCCTAAGACATGCTTCGCCCTCCTGCAGAATATTCACATCCAGGGCCCAAACATAATTTCTCTGGAGGTGGTATCCGTTTGTGACTTGTCCACCTCCCACCTCCCACAGTCCCATCCCACCTCATAAAAGAACATTTTTATTTCTGAAATAGTGTAAGTAGACCAAGGGATTTACTTATCTCAAGGTCCCACCACAATGTATGCATTGCTTCCCCCTCCCCCGCCATGCTTGGTGCTCAGACTCTGCCATGCTCAGACTCTGCCAGCAATTCCTTCAATCCAACAATTTGTGGAGATGTTACAGTATAGAGACAGATTACATACTCCATTTAATCCGTAGTCTATCTTAATTTTATGTCCACATGAAAGTATTTGAGAGCCACGGAGCTGAATGAGAAACTTTTCAGTACATAAGCTTTGGGTTTCAGTTACAGGTTCATTGTTTAGGTAGTGTAGTGTAGTAGTCAGAGTGTCCGACTAGGATATGGGAGAACTTGGTTTGAATTCCCAGCCTGCCATGATCACCCAAGATCACACAGCTTTCTGTGTGATCTTGGGTCAGTCACATTCAGCCTAATCTACCTCACATGGTTGTATAGTAGAGGGGAACCATGCCAGCCATTTACATCCCAACTGGGGAGAAAGGCAGGGTATGAATGAAATAAAGAAATGTCACCAGATATTTCACTGGCTCAGTGAATATCATAGGAATTGCATTTAGGGCTGCAATCCAATACATGCTAACTTGAACAAAATGAGACTTACAATTTAATATGAGTTCAGGTTGCATTCCTGTACACACTTACATGAGAGTAAGCCTCAATGAACAACAAGACTTACTTTCAAGTAAATACACCGAGAATCAGGCTACTTGTAGCTTTGCATTACTCCCTAAGAGTAGGACTGGACATTATACTGACAAATATGTTTGTTCAACATGGTTGCCGTTTAATGGTATGGGCGATAATGGGCATCTGCAGAATTAGTTATTGGATTAGTTAGCCTGCTTACTCTTCTCTGCAAATACTCATCCCCCAGAAAGTTTTCCCCCCTACAGGTAGGATGCTTCAAATTTCAGAGCTCGGATGATAGAAAAATAAAGTGTGATTATTATTATTTTAAGACTGAGAAGAGAGGCATTTGGAAAGAAGGATAAGAAGGCAGGGGGAACAGTTAAGTTCTGCCTTCTATCTGCCTGTTCTTTCCTGCAAATGCTCTTTTGTGCTTGGCATTAGTATTAGTTCTCCCCTTAGAAAGTTACATCTGATGTAGGTTTGCATTCATCACTCCACTAGGAAACCTTGGACACATAAAGCTGCCTTATACTGAATCAGACCCATGGTCCATCAAAGTCAGTATTGTCTACTCATACTGGTAGTGGCTGTCCAGGGTCTCTGGTAGAGGTCTTTCACATCACCTACTACCTCATCCTTTAAACTGGAGATGCTAGAGATTGAACCTGGGACCTTCTGCATGCCAAGCAGATGCTCTACCACTGAGCCATGGCCTTCCCCACGTGTATTGTCTTAAACCCTGATCTCCTTTTAGGAACAGATGTCATGCTGCTTGAAGACTACAGCTCGGATGGTGTTAATCACCCACACTGCATTTATCCCCACCGGCGGCGGAGTTCTGTCACGTTTGAAGATGAAGTGGAACGACTTAAAGGTGCGTTTAGATTGCCTTTTAATACTGAGATGTTATAAGTAGAAGAGACTTCTTGTACACTTGTTTTAAGCTTCTGTTGTTAAGCATTTAAAATATTATTGAACTCTGTGCAACAGTTAAAGACCAACACAGCCTCGCAGAAACAGCTAAGCACACATGATGTTGAAGGGGAGAGTGAAGCCATTTTCATGTGGATGCTTTCCTCCACCCTGGCTCCCTTGCAGCAGTGCAGTTTATTCGGAGCATCCACACAATGTTGTCCTCTATTCATCCCAGTTCTGTGTTTTCCCCCTGCTTCGCTGCAGTCTTTTCGAATCCTTATTTGGGATAGTCTTTTTTTTTATTTTAAAGATTGCTATCAAGCCCCCTTTGGATTACATGTAGATGGGAAGGTGTGCATTTTTAGCAGGTCCCATCTAGATCAGTGCTATTTGTCTTACCTCAGCTCTGTTGTAACCATTGCTTTCCTTACACCCACCAAAGGGCTTTTTCCTACTTTTTTTTTTAATGAATCAGGAATTGCTAGATCACTTTAGCATTACTGTTATAACAATCTATTGCCATGATCCACTTGTTCCCAGCTTTCATTAAAAAAGTAAAAAATAAATAAAAATCTAGCCCTTTTCTTCATGGAGATATAAGGGGAAAGATGCAGACTGGATGTAGCTCTGTGTATGTGTGTGTATATAGACGTCAAAATATCATTTGTTGTCTTCAGAAGCAAAATCCATTCCTCCCGGATAGTTTATGTTACCTTTTCTATGTGGTTTTTCTCTTTCTTCAGACACTGCAAAGAATTCTGTTCTCCATGTAAAAGCTGAAGTCCATAAATCTATAGACAGCTACGCATCCAGCTTGGCCAGAGCTATCGAAGCCGATGTGAGGATTGCCTTGTTTGGAGGAGACGCTCTACCTGGCTCTTTGTTTCCAGTGCAAACTATGGTGGGAAGCAACTCATGTGCCCGACGTGGGGGCAGGACCCATGTTGGCCAAAGGCTGCAGCTACAAAGCATTGAAGAAGGGAACACTTAAAATCACCTAAACAGGGAAGGAACCTACAAAACTGCTAATGACAATGCAGGGTGGCTTTCGCTTTTTCTTTTTTTTTAAAGGATGGCTTTGAAAAGCAGCCTCCAACATTTTAGTCAACGACATCTGAAAATACACACACCATACCCCACCCTATATGCCTAGGGCCACCATGTGGCTGAATAATGGCTGATAAGCAGTGGAACTGTTTGTTTGTTTTTAAAGTGTGGCGGGAAATTAGAAACAAGCAAAAGGCCAGACAAATTTATTAATGAACTGAAATTTGTTTCCCTCTCTAAGTGACAGAGAACATCTTGCAGTTGTTCTCTTCCTACTTGTTTCTCTAGCCACTGACATCATCCATTTTCAAGACTGCTTCTCTCTCCATGCCCCACCACTCAGGAAAACTCTTAGCAGATGCTCCAGACAGGAGTCCAGGGGCACCTTCAAGATTAACAAGTCCTCCAGCATAAGCTTTTGTGAGTCAGGGCTCACTTTAGCAGATGCACAGGTGGTGTTAAGGGGTTATTGGACTCCTGTTTAATTTTGCTACAGCTTACTAGCATGGCCGCTGTTCTGGAATGATCTCCCAAGTATCCTTGGAGAAAAATACAATGAAACAAAACAGCCGTTTTAATAAACCTAGTATGATTCATCAAAGGTAAGTACATCATATTAAAAAGGGAAGGGGAGTAATTTAAATAAGTATTAGTTGCTTACCTGATTGGACAAAAGAATAAAGCAGAATTTCCTGCTCAGAAAGGTGTGTGCAAAGTTTCTATCCCTGCTGTTCAAAGGAATTGCTGTAGAAAGATGAAATCTTTTTGCTGTGATAGCTATCCTTATATATATTGGCTTTGAGGAGGAAAAAAGGATGAGCTTTATTCTCACAAGTGGCTGTTACCATACTAGGTATTCCCAGCGATGCATTAAGAGTTTGAAACTTATAAAAAATACTGTTTGCACTTTGTTTGGCCCCTTTAACTGTGAAGACGTCTTCCAACCATTTATTAGCCGTGGCATCCAAAACCCCTTTTAAAGCGATGTTTTTATAACATTTCCAAACTCTTGATACATCGCTGGGAATACCTAGTGCGGTAACAGCACAGGTATAAGTACAAAATTTAGATGTACACCAGTTAGGTGGTTTGAGTACTGAAGCCAAACCTAGAGTTCCATCCTAAGCAAAGTTACACCCTTGTAAGCCCATTGACTCCAATAGACTTATAAGGGTATAACTTTGCCTAGGATTGGACCCTCAAATTCCCTTCCTTCCTTCCACCAGCCTAAATGGAAGTAACATACATACCGGTTTACATCAGAGGGGATGGATATTGAGAGTTACTGGAATAATCTAACCTGGACATCCTGTGCTCTGTATGCCTGCCCAGCCTCTGCCACCTATGACCCTTTTGCGGCAATTGTCATTCTTTTTCTATTGGCCACAAAGGACTACAATCTTTTTAAATGCTAAAAGTGACAGAAATGGTGCACCTGTAGCTTCCAGAAGGCTCAGTGGAGCCTTTATGTACCACCCCATTCTGCTAACTTTAAAGAGATAGATTTGGGATGGGTTATGAATCTGAAAAAGAAAAAGCAACAGACCTGTGTGTGGCCTTGTATTAAAGCTGGCATGCTTTCTGTCTCTTGTTCATTTGAAAAGACAGTAGTTCTTTAAAGGTTTGGCGAGAGAAAGAGGACCTAGCTACATGATATATTGGGAGTTCTGTGGACGGAGCTTCCAGCGCTTTTCAAAACTTTGTCGAAGGCTTTCACGGTCAGAGTTCATTGGTTCTTGTAGGTTATCCGGGCTGTGTAACCGTGGTCTTGGAATTTTCTTTCCTGACGTTTCGCCAGCAACTGTGGCAGGCATCTTCAGAGTAGTAACACTGAAGGACAGTGTCTCTCAGTGTCAAGGGTGTAGAAAGAGTAATATATAGTCAGAAAGGGGTTGGGTTTGAGCTGAGTATTGTCCTGCAAAAGTATTGTCCTGTAAGTATCAAGATAATGTGCTAATGAGGGTATGGTATGTTAATATGGAACCATTGTATCCTGAAGTGATCTGTTAATGTGTGTAATCCAAAACTAATCTGTATGGCTATTGTTGAATGTTGTCTTTGTCTGGAGGTGTTTCAGGGCAGGAAGCCAAGCCTTATTCATTCTTAAACTCTCCTCTTTTCTGTTAAAGTTGTGCTGATGTTTGTGAATTTCAATGGCTTCTCTGTGCAATCTGACAAGATTGCACAGAGAAGCCATTGAAATTCACAAACATCAGCACAACTTTAACAGAAAAGAGGAGAGTTTAAGAATGAATAAGGCTTGGCTTCCTGCCCTGAAACACCTCCAGACAAAGACAACATTCAACAATAGCCATACAGATTAGTTTTGGATTACACACATTAACAGATCACTTCAGGATACAATGGTTCCATATTAACATACCATACCCTCATTAGCACATTATCTTGATACTTACAGGACAATACTTTTGCAGGACAATACTCAGCTCAAACCCAACCCCTTTCTGACTATATATTACTCTTTCTACACCCTTGACACTGAGAGACACTGTCCTTCAGTGTTACTACTCTGAAGATGCCTGCCACAGTTGCTGGCGAAACGTCAGGAAAGAAAATTCCAAGACCACGGTTACACAGCCCGGATTTTCAAAACTTGTTTGCCAGGGGAACCAGTTTGGACTGGGACCACCACATGAGGGAATGGTTATGATGGCAGGAGTCAAAACTTTGCACTGAACTTTTTGTTAAACTATCTTATCCAAATTACATTTACAACAATGGGACTGTGCTAATAGCCTTGAAATGTGTTTGGCAGTTCAGCAGAATAGCTTTAGCAAATGGGTCAAATCCCTTCCACTAAGTCTTCTTTCATCAGAGGAAGTCTTAGCAGAAAGGAGTGATTTTATTAGCAAAAAAGAAAAACCTTTTCAAATAATGGGGATTGTTATTCTGACCATACTTTTATAGTGAGGAACAGATGAGGGAAATAGTAGAGTCAGTGTTCGCCACTATGTCACAAAACATTTTGGGAACATTCATGGTACTCCATTATTGGGCACAAAAGTAAGTCTGCATTCTCATAGAGAAACTCTATATGTTACATATTACTTTTGTATCTCTTCCCAAATGTTAGAATGATACATGATTTTCTATATTCATTCTCTGAAAAATAAAAATATTTGAAGACTGCAGTTTTTTATTTGGAAAGATGACCCCAGTGGTAACAAAGTATTTCCTAAATGTTGGCACATAAACACATGAAACTGTCTTATACTGAATTAGACCATTGGTCCATCAAGGTCAGTATTGTCTACTCAGACTGGCAGTGGCTTTCCCAGTTCCCAGGTAGAGGTCTTTCACATCACCTCCTGCTTGGTCCTTTTAACTGAAGATGCCAGAGATTGTACCTGGGACCTTCTGCATGCCAAACAGATGCGCTACCACTGAGCCATGGCAAAATATCAGCTCTCTAAATAAGGTCTGGTTAGATGACTTAATAGCATGATGTGGTAAAAGGGTTTCAGCAGGCCAATCATCTCCCTTATTTCAACTGCCCTCAACATTCGATGCTTCTTGGAGACCAATGAACATGCTCATTCCTCATCAGGCCATTTTTCGGGGGTGGGGAGCTTTTTCATTTATAAAGTAATATTCCTCTGCATGCCTTGGAAATCAGCCAAGTATGAAGCCATCCCTTTATTTTCTGTGGGCACCCTTGTTTAACCGCTGTAATGACCAAGAACACATTGGTATCTTGTGAGAAATTGCAAGGGGAAGAAAATCACATTCCCCCAAGCCGAAATGTCTCCCATCAAGCTGTTATAAGCTCTCAGAGGCTTGAGTGTAGGCCAGTTTCTGCATTTCTCTTCTTTTTCAACATTCCACATCTCAAGAATGCACCACATTTATCAGACTGTTTTGTAGCCATTCTTTTTCTGCAAACCAGCAGAATCAGCAAATAGCCAAAAACCCATACCTGCTTTCGTGATTGGCTCCTTCCACTATTTTTACTATTATAGTAATGATAAACAATTGGCACAAATAGCTATTATTTCTCTGATAATGCAATCCTAAACAGAATTGAGGTGCCAATGAAATTAGAAGGGTGCGCCTCTGCTTAGGGCTGCATTGCAACATTGTGAAAAGAATGGGTAGCATCTAACAAGCTTTTCACTGGGGGAAAAGGGAGGAGGGGATCCCCATTGACTACCAGAAAGACTATGCTGGGAACTGTGGAATCTGAATGAACAAAGGTGATGTGGGTTGTGGGCTGTAATCAGGAGAAGAATTGACCAAGATTGAGCAAAAAAGCTGGTTGGTTGCAACCCAGTGCATCCACGGGTTGCATTTTCACCCAGTAGTGCTAAGGTGAACTGTTTCCATATTCTGTACAGTTTGCAAGTTACAAAGATTAATCCATGTTTTCTTCTCCCACAATTGTTATAGCCCGAAGTGTTTATAGCCCTAGCAGCCATCTTTCATTTGGGCTCTAGTCACTGAATTCTGGTCTGGGAGGACAAAACTAGTTGACTTCATTGGGGATTAGCTCTGCTAGTTTCTTGGGATGGAAAGAAACAGACTGAGAAACACTTAAGTAGTCACTGACTTTTGGAACACTTTCAGCATTCATCCAACCCTTGCTAAAAAGGCTGGGAACATTTTCTATTCTAAATACAGGGCTGAAACATAAATTTAAGGCTATTAGAAGCCACTACTACTATGCTAAGAGGGACAAGAATCATGACTGAATCGCTCTTGGCAGATCATAATACGCTGAACACTTACTATCTCATATTAGCAAGAGTAGTTTGACTGAGACCATAAAAGTCAAGGTTCTGCTTGCTCTACGTAAATGTCACACTTTGTAAGCAAAGGCAGATTCCTATTTGCTGGGTCATAATCCCAACTCCTTCCCTGAGTGATGAGGCCAGCTCAGAGCTACATGATTTGGTGCACTCTTATTTCACAGGGCTCATTAACGGCAGACAACAAAAATAAAGTTTAGTAAGTGCCAAGCATTTTCTAAAAAATGTCTAAGTAGTATGAAATTGGGTTACTGGGACGATCATGGATATTAACTGAAGAAGTTTGTGAAATTTAAAAAAATTATGAGGTTTTGCTAACATACAATAATTGATAGATTTGAGTCCCACTCTTCAAGAATAGCAGTTGGCTTTTCTGTGGCATTAGAAAATCTGAAATAGAAATGATTGAACACATGAAGCTTCCTTAGACTGAATCAGACCCTTGGCCCATCAACATCAGCATTGTCTACTTAGACCAGCAGCAGCTCTCCAGGATCTCAAGCAGAGGTCTCTCACATCACCTAATGCCTGATCCTTATTATTTTGCTTGTTGGTATTGACATACTTACCTTTTACCAAAATAATTACTATGAAAGTATAGGGGGGCACAATTTTGTATTCTTTCCTCAGGGGCAAAATTAGCTATTTATGGCTGCGGCATACAATAGGTGGAGGTGCAAAGCTTTGGCGGGAGGCAGGGTTCAGACCTATTGAAGCATCCTCAATATTTGTGATTTGAATCATACCCAATAAGGAACCCAGAAGTGCAAATAAGGAACCGAGAACCACTTTTGGCCTTCTTTGTTACGAAGATAAAACGAGGGCGGGAAGAGCTGCTTTAAGATTCCTGGAAGCAGGATGGAATAATAATAAAAAAACAATAATAAAGAGACACAATAATCTTTCATCGCTGTCATGGTGGGGCTGCTTTCTATGGGTGCTTCGTCGCATGCAAGTCAAGCCCTTCTTATTAGAGGAAGTAAAAACCAAGTTCGCCAGGCGCTGCTGTTACCGCACTAGGTATTCCCAGCGATGTATCAAGAGTTTGGAAATGGTATAAAAAACATCCATAGGGGTTACCGCACTTGTATTCCCAGCAATGTATTAAGAGTTTGAAAACGTTATAAAAAATACTGTTCACACTTTGTTTGGCCCCTTTAGCTGTGAAGACGGCTTCCAACCATTTATTAGCCATGGTATCCAAAAACCCTTTTAAAGCAATGTTTTTTATAACATTTTCGGGAAAAAAAATTATTATTTTTTTCATTTAATATATCAACATGTAAATCAACCTCTATTGCTACAAATTAATAAAGTTAATCGAAAACTATTAATAATAGTAATTTAAACTTAAAATGACTTCCCCCTCACTCTCTTCTATCTAAAAATAAATTGTATATACTTTTGCTAACAAAATTAATCACCATATTATTGTCGAAGGCTTTCACGGTCAGAGTTCATTGGTTCTTGTAGGTTATCTGGGCTGTGTCCAAGACCACGGTCACAGAGCCCGGATAACCTACAAGAACCAATCCCCATATTGTTTAATTAATGTATATGTATCTTATCTTGGTTCTAATTTGTTAATTTAGTACCTTAACATAACCATAGTACAAAAAATATATAAGGGATTAAGTCAAAGAATATGCTTTCAATGGTCCCATTAAAAATTGATTTTCACAGTAAATTCTCCACGCCTCCCATTCCCCCATAAATTGTTCATTATCATTCTGATTTATTAAAGCTGTAAGTTTCGCCATCTCTTTCTAACTCTTAATACATCGCTGGAAATACAAAGTGTGGTAACCCCCACTGAGTTTTTGGAAGCCACGGCTAAAAAATGGTTGGAAGCCATCTTCGCAGCTAAAGGGGCCAAACAAAGTGCGAACAGGATTTTTTTAATAACTGTCAGGCCTGTATTTCAGTTAGTTCCGTTTTATCACCAACTCGCCTTCAAGGATTGTTTTGCATTCTTAGTCTCTTTGAAGCTGCCGGAACTCCGTGGGAATGGCGGCACCTCTGTACTGTTTGTAATCTGTAATCTCCTGAAAATGTACTGTACTGTTGAGCGCTTTTTTCAATGCTTTTATATTATCAAGCGCAAGCCCGTTTCCTCCATTGCTGTCTTAGGTTTTTTGCTCTGCTTACCTATGCTACCAGTAAACCAACTTCTTTGGAGATTTTCGTCTCCTGCTGTGGTTTGTGGTTCTCAATAGGACAAGTGCTGACAATAACGTTTTCAAACTCTTAATACATCGCTGGGAATACAAAGTGCGGTCACCCCCGCTGAGTTCTTGGACGCCACGGCTTATAAATGGTTGGAAGACGTCTTCACAGCTAAAGGGGCCGAACAAAGTGCGAACAGGATTTTTTTTTATAACGTTTTCAAACTCTTAATACATCGCTGGGGACACCTAGTGCGGCCACAGCCCGCGCCAAGCTTCCCTGTTTGCATTTTCGCAGAGCAGCTCCAGCAGACGGCGCCACCCCACCCAGCCTCCACCCTGGCAAAGCCTTGCTCGAACTTGTCCACCCGCCCCATGGTAGTCCCTTCCCAACCAATGGCTTTGCTTCCCCCCCCCCTCTCCTCTCGCTGATTGGGCAGAAATAGCGCGCGCGCGGGGAAGGGACCATTCGGATTCGGGGCGGGCGCTAACCCTTCCTTGGCTTCCTCTTCTTCCTGGTCTCTGTTCGTTTTGATAGGCTCCGAGGACGTCAGGGGAAGAGCGTGATTGGCCGGTTTTGGGAGCCTTTTCCCCCCCCCTATCAGTGATGCGCCGGATTGAGAAACCGGTGGAAAGAGTTTGAGATTTGGCGGCTTGGTATGGAGAAGGTGTCGTGCCCCGCGCACGGTGAGGAGTGGGCCGCGGCAGCTGGGGCCGGGGGAGGGGGAAGGCAGGTGCAGAGCGAAGGAAGGAAGGGGGCTCGCTTGCAGCTGGGCCAGGCTTCCAGTTGGGCCCGCCCTCTCATTTCCTGGGGCCACAAATGGAGGGAGGAGGAAATCCTGTGGGGAAACCAGAACCTCAAGGCAGATGGCCTCTTAGACTTAACTGTATTGAACAGCAATGCAAAATTTAACTGTGTAAAGTTCAAATCCAAGTGCCCAGTAGTTGTCAGTTTTCTGCAACACTGCAAAATTTAACTGTGTAAAGTTCAAATCTAAGTGCCCAGTAGTTGTCAGTTAACTGCAAAATTTAACTGTGTAAAGTTCAAATCTAAGTGCCCAGTAGTTGTCAGTTTTCTGCAAAACTGCAAAATTTAACTGTGTAAAGTTCAAATCTAAGTGCCCAGTAGTTGTCAGTTTTCTGCAAAACTGCAAAATTTAACTGTGTAAAGTTCAAATCTAAGTGCCCAGTAGTTGTCAGTTAACTGCAAAATTTAACTGTGTAAAGTTCAAATCTAAGTGCCCAGTAGTTGTCAGTTTTCTGCAAAACTGCAAAATTTAACTGTGTAAAGTTCAAATCTAAGTGCCCAGTAGTTGTCAGTTTTCTGCAAAACTGCAAAATTTAACTGTGTAAAGTTCAAATCTAAGTGCCCGGTAGTTGTCAGTTTTCTGCAAAACTGCAAAATTTAACTGTGTAAAGTTCAAATTTAAGTGCCCGGTAGTTGTCAGTTAATTGCAAAATTTAACTGTGTAAAGTTCAAATCTAAGTGTCCAGTAGTTGTCAGTTTTCTGCAAAACTGCAAAATTTAACTGTGTAAAGTTCAAATCTAAGTGCCCAGTAGTTGTCAGTTTTCTGCAAAACTGCAAAATTTAACTGTGTAAAGTTCAAATCTAAGTGCCCGGTAGTTGTCAGTTTTCTCAGTTCCTTTGATTTCAAATCCTGGAGCGCTGGATGGTAGGAGCAAGTTTTCTTCTCTAGCATTCTGGATAGTGGCGTGCCCACACTTAGTCCCCAGCATTCACATGCACACGGGTATGAACAGACACGCAAGCACCAACTCCTCCCCCCTTCTCTGAGAGTTGGAAAGCAGAAGCACACACACAGAGAGAGTGACATAATCTGAGTAAGCTGTCCTTCAGGGAAGGGACTTTCCCTCCCTCCTTTCCTCGCTCCGGAAGATAAGGAATTCTAATAGAATGCTTTGTTCCCCCATATAGCGGAAAGGCTAAGTTATGTATCACAATGCTGAACAATGACGCGTATGTTTGATTGAAACGTAATAGCCTAAAAGTTACAAAGCTAACTGCTTGCCTCTTGGGGGGGGGGTGTCATTTCCCGCCTGCCATCTGGGTGCAGAGGGTGAACACCTAGTTCTCTCCTTAAAGAACTGTTAGTTTTCACTCAGTCTCCTCTTAGTTGTCTTTAATTGGACTCTACGGATAATTGGGGTCACAACAACAGGATGCTGGTTACACAGACTGTATCTTGTAGAGTCTTGTCTCAAAAAGAGGGCATCTGGCCACCATTATGGGAACAGAACTCCCCCAGGGAACTAGCCAAGTCACTGACGTAGAAGCAAGTGGATTAGGAGTTCCTCCAGGTCATAACCACCTGCAGTCTTGCTTTATAAGAAACAGTGTCTTTATTTACAGTGCACAGATAAAACATACCATCACGTACACTTCTCCACTACTACTTCCAGGCTATAATTGATTTGTATTTGAGTGTGTTACAGAAGCACAGTTACACAGCCTTATATACACCTACTGCACCTGATCTGCATTAGGCCACCTGTGGACCTTCCCAAGCATTGCATCAGCAAACTGCCCAGATCTGGATTCCTGCAGTTCCCTTTGGTACCTGCAAGGCTATTGCTTCTGCTGACATCATCTTTGGCCTCTCAGATCTGACAGCTCTCACACAGCTGTTACTGTCAGATTATTACAATCAACTTGATACTCTGACAGTCACTGCTTCTTTGCTACGGGTGCATTCCACTGCAGTTTATGTGGCCAGCAGAAGTGTTCTCTGTTCCCCACCTCCCCGGGCCTTTTCCATTGTTCCAAAGGCAAAGTATCTTGAGGAATTACTTTGCAGTAGTGACAGAGGGAATGTTGAATGTTTGAAACAACAGGACTTAAAAACTCATTACATATGTGGGGTAGAACCAACATTTATTATTGTAGAACTACAATGGCTTTGATTTATGCTGCCTCTATGACTCTACTGTGGCTACTTTCTTACCTTTTGTTCTTCTCAGGGTTTCCCTGCCTTTTGAAGACTGGCATCCGAGATGGCCCAAGCAAAGGCAAAAGCTTTTATGTTTGTGGAGTCCAAGACCAGCCACCTTGTGGATTTGTCCTCCCTACCCTGTATGTTGAACATTCTTCTGTTCTGGGTACTTGTCTTAAAGACCTGTGTTTTGGAAATTACCACCATCGAATGCACTCATGTTAATTTAAACTAATCTTGCGCCCCTTAAAACTTCACAGGAAAAACCCTGAGAACATAAAATTCCACATCCTATTCAGAATCAGAATGTGGTAGTTTGTGTTCAAACAGTTATTAATTTAAGCTGTTGGATAGACTTGAGCCCTAACAATTTTTTCATGTTGGGATGATTTCATGCACAGAGGTTTGCTCTGTACACAGGTTTTCACTTCTCCCTTCCCCCATGACAGAATCTTCTGTGACATCGGTTGAAGATCTTTCAAAGACCCTCATTGATTCCTGCCATAAACCTTACTTACGTGAATATCTTTTCTTCCCTCAGACTTTGTCCTTCTCACTGCTTGATGCATGAAGAGTATGTGGTGGACCTGCAAGTTTTAGTCCAGCAGCAGGGGACAGACCAATATCGGTATATTTTCCAAAGAACACCTGACGATTTGACATTTTTATGGCATAGGTTGGGGTGGTCCAAAGTATGAGTAGCCTGCTTGACAATCCATGCTTTGTTTTGTTGTTCAACAGACTGTTCTATCGATGCACAAACTATAAGGTGGAAGGGAAGAAGTGGTGTGGAAGTGTCCCATGGCAGGTACTTATACCTCATTGCTATTTATTTGTTTCCAACAGTGTGAGGCATTAAAGTTTCGGAATGTTGTTGTGCTCCCTGCCCCAGGATGTGGTGATGGCTGTCAGCTTGGAGGGCTTTAAGAGAGGAGTGGACATATTCATGGAGGAGAGGGGTATTCATGGCTATTAGTTAGAATGGATACTGGTCATGCTGCATACCTATTCTCTCTAGTATCAGAGGAGCATGCCTATTATTTTGGGTGCAGTGGAACACAGGTAGGATGGTGCTGCTGCAGTCGTCTTGTTTGTGGCTTCCTAAAGGCACCTGGTTGGCCACTGTGTGAACAGACTGCTGGACTTGATGGGCCTTGGTCTGATCCAGCAGGACCCTTCTTATGTTCTTATGCACACTGATGAGTTAACTATGTTTTTCTGCATGCATTTGAACTCGGCTTGTTGCCCTGTTGTGCTGTCCTTACTCTTCCTATCTGCCTCTTCCTTGACAAACAGAGCTTGATTGAAAACTCCCTGGTTTGATTATGCTCCGGTTTGATTATGCTCCAGTTTGCCATGAGAGGTACCTTAGCAAATTGAAATCTGCATTCCCCCACAAACTGGGTTTCTAAACCTCAGTTAAGTATTAACTTAGAATACCAGTTTGGGGATGGGGGCAACAAGATCCACCTCAATCAGAAGCCTATATTTGGACATGATCGCTAGCTGGAGCTTGATCAAACCACAAAATTTTCAGTCAAGCATCACACAGGGGAAACACGAGGGGAGTATGCAAACAGGGCAAATGACCTGTGTTCCTACCCGATTGCAGAGCACTTGCATCTTTTTGGGAGGTCTGTATGCAGCCTAAGGCTGCAATACTGTGTCCCTTTACTTGAGAGTAAGCCTTGATGAGCAAGCTCTGATTAGCATAGTGGGTTTTACATCTGAGAAAGCATGCATAGAATCACTGAGGCACTCCAATTCTGTGAAGGGCCCTTCCCAAACTGCCTCTGACTTAATTAGTTTTGAGAGGTTTTAGGATCATGACTTGATTTCTTCTGGTGGTTCCTTCCAACTCTATGATTCTATACTCTGGCATATGCACCCTGATCATACCACTGCTTTTATTTCTCTTGAGCCCTAGTCAAATTTTCTCTGGCAAGTTCTGGACTTTCTCTCAGAGAGTTCTATGTATTATCTACATAGTCCAGGACAGAGCTAGGTTCAGACTGTTGGGCCTGTGCTCCTTCTCACAGGTCTCAACAAGTCCAGGGGCCCGTTCACTTTTTGTCCAACCACAAGTTCAAAGGGAGAAAAGCCTGTGCATTCCTGGGGCACCTTGTGATATACAAAAAGGAGGTGTTGCAAGGAATCACCCCCATTATCAGGGCGTGTGTCTACATAAGTTTTAAGCCTCTGTTCCAAAGTAGCATCGACTCTTTCAATCATGCCATTTGTATCTGGGTGGTAAGCTGTAGAAGTGAGGTGTTTGATGCCACATGCTTTCCACAGCTGTTTCATGAGGGTTGACATGAAGTTTGCCCCTCTGTCTGAAACTCTTTCCCCCTAGGGTCCCAGATGCTCTAGCTGGCATGCCTGAGCCTTAGCGAGTTTTAGGATTTCTGTCACAACCCTGTTGGTCTGCAGTAGAACAGCTAGATTCCCATCAAAGCTCATACCCCAAATATATTGTTGGTCTCTAAGGTGCTACTGGACTGGAATTTAGCTGGCTTTATATAAAGAGGGCAGTAAAGACAGACAATATTTGTGAGAGAAAACAAACTGAACAGGACAGTAAAACCTGATCCGGTATTTTGTGTAGCTTTTGATATATTTGACACTATTCAGTAGTTCTCATGGTTAGAACCTTTATTTCTTAATAATAAACATAAAGAGCCTAATATCAACTTTTATTCTCTGTATCAATGCCAGTGCAACAATTCTGCAGAAGCCCTGAGAATGTGTAGCCTTAGTATTCGTGGTGTCTGGTGCTAGTCTGAGATTTGATCTGAATTTTTTGCAGGATTCACAACCCACCAGATTATCAACTAAACCACAATCTCAGCAGATGTTGGATTTACCCCTTAATCACAGAGAACAAAGAAACCCATTCAAAGTATTAGACAAGAATCAAGAACCATTCTCTTTGAAACAAATTAATAAATATGAGGACAAAAATTCAAAAGAAAAGGATAAAAGAGAGACATTGGACTCTGATAAAAAGATTCAGCAGAAATTATCATCTGAATATGTTGGGGAAGAACTTCCAAAAGAATGTAAGGTTGAGTTGGGAGATAAAAGTGGTAGATCATCCAGGAGGGTGAAAGAAAACCAAATTAGATCAAATGACTTGACAACTGACCTTCAAGAAACCGTATTTTTGAATGCACAAAAAAGTTGTTCGAGCACAAAAGTTGAAATACCCTCTGGACATATAAGGTGGAGTTCCACTATGAGACCGTCTAAAGATGGCATGCCGAAACAAAAAACAAGCTGCAGTAGCCAGACATCAAGCATAAAGCCCCTTAATGAGGAGCAACTTCGAAAAGGAAGACCGGAAACATGCATAGACAAAAGGGTAGCAGAGAAGAAGCATGACAATGAGGGAAGCGAAAAGAGGGCTGTCACACCTGGAGGACTTGTAACCGTTCAGAAATGTATGGGCTTCCCTACAGTGTCCCCTAGAGAAAACCTACTATTATACAGGGAAATGACTCCAGAAGAAAAACAGAGTACCAATAAAAATGTTAGTGGTGATGAGCACAATAGATTTGTGCCCTCCAAGTCGCCTGTTGGACTGATAGTGGATTCCTCGCGGGGAAAAGACTGCAGTCAGAAGAACTCACCTTCCATCTCACAAGGAAGTGCCTCTTCACAAAGGGCAGAAATTCTGGATTCCAAAGCCCTTCACAGCCAACTTTCAGCTCAGTTAAGACAAAAAAAGGTATCTTGGTTGCTTTCTTTTTCTAGCGTCTATTTACACTGTGGCCCGAAGGCTCCTTGTGTCAAAATAATATTCCCTTGAATCTCTCAAGGTGACCCAGCCATCCCTTGGCTACCTTTATAAATCACTCAGGTTATTTTACTGTGCCACTCTAAGCAGAGTTAAAGGTAAAGGTCCCCTGTGCAAGCACCGGGTCATTCATGACCCATGGGGTGACGTCACATCCTGACGTTTCCTAGGCAGACTTTGTTTATGGGGTGGTTTGCCAGTGCCTTCCCCAGTCATCTCCCCTTTACCCCCAGCAAGCTGGGTACTCATTTTACTGACCTCGGAAGGATGGAAGGCTGAGTCAACCTTGAGCCGGCTACCTAAAACCGACGTCTGTCGGGATCGAACTCAGGTCGTGAGCAGAGCTTTTGACTGCAGTACTGCAGCTTAACACTCTGCGCCACGGGGCTCCTCTAAGCAGAGTTACCCACTTCTAAACCCATTGACTTAAATCAATTTAGAAGGGTTACACTCTGGGACTGGCACACTGGAGACTAGTTTGTGATACTCAGACTTTGCTTGAAGTCTGTGACATGCATCACGGTTTGGCTAGAGCACAGAAGCCTCGTTTTAAAATGTCTTCTAAGGGATACGCTGTTTTACCTGCATGTGATTCATAATTAATTTCCCACCCCCTTTTTGGTGGTAATTGTAGGCAGCATTAGTCTGAACTATTTGAATGAAAATGTGTACCTCTACATGAAAATATTTCTTTGCAGTTGGCTTCTTATTTTGACATTTTTGCATATTTTAAAATATTCTTCAGACTGTAGAAGCGAATGCCACCAGAAGGAACTGGGGTAAGAGTAGCAGCAAAGCAGAAACTTCTGTCCTGTTTCCCCAGAAGATTATTTTTTGCTTTCATTTGTGTGCATGTCACTCACACTGATTTTCTGGTAGCAGTTTTCTTCCTTGGAAGCTGGTTCTGAACAACTCTGATCAATCATAGTGCAGGTAGAAGGACAAGGGAGACATGGATGTGAGTGTTGAAGCACCATGAAACAGTAATAATCCTTGCTAGTAACTTTATAATGGATAGTGTTCTTCCTCAGACCTGTATGCCTCTTAAATATATCAAAGCTGTTGTAGTGATAATCTTAAATAAAAATAGAAAAGCATTTAGGAAGTCAATTATGCCTTTTTCTCTCCTCCCCCTTCTCTCTAGAGCACTTTGAAAATGGTGAACGTGCAGGCTCTGCCAGATAAAGGAGAACGATTAATAAAGCAAGTGCAGGAGCTGGAAGCTGCACTTAGCTCTCTTAACCTGGAGACGGAGGAAGATGCAAAGAAAGGTGTGCTTATTCAGAATTTAGACGCTGTTGGCGAAACAGCAAAGGCAATACTTTCCCCTTTATTTAGAACACTCAGAAATATTTATTTGGTTCTAAATCTCTCTCTCACTGTCTAAAATGTTAGTGTATTTCTTTTAATATTGTCTTGGAGCCAGTTCAAACATATACAAAAATAGCAAATGATAACATTCCCTTTTGGACAGTACCTTTCAGACTGCCAGTGGGGGGATCTGTTACCTGGAATGCACTTGTGAACAATCTTGCACAAGTGCATCTCTAGACTCCCAAGACAAGGTAACATTGGTCTGGTGGAACGGCTGCAAACATAGGCAATGCCTCAAGTAGGGATTTGGAACAGCACACAGTGAGGGAGACAGTACCTGATTTTTAGTCTCTATTGTACATAAAAATAGCAGAAGTAGAAAATTCAGGTAGATTGAAAAAGCCATGTGGCATACTCAGTTTGGAGGATTACTGAGCTAAGAGTTCCTGGGTGGCCCACAGTACCACTCAAGCATTTGGGGAATAAGCAACAACAGGGAAATGATGGAAGCTGTCCTGGTTATGCTAAATGTGCTTTTCTCTTAGGCTAGTCCAAAGTGAGAACCAAGCCTTGGAGTTATGAGCATATAGTATACCTGGGGGGTAAGAAGCAGATGGGGGGAAATTGTTGCAGTTTCTCACCAAGCTATATTTGGAATGTAGGAAGGGGATTGGGGCGGGGGTGGGGAGAGGAATTTAGAGAAGAGGAGCAGAAAGTTCTAGCAGTGTCAACATAGTTAAAGTTCTGAAGTAGTGAGGGGAGGGGATCCCAGTGAAAAGGAAGAATCTCCAGCCAGTGATTTCAGTGGTTACAGAGCAATCCTAGGGAGGGGACTGAGCCTAATTTCTTCCTTGCCAGGATGCAGCTTTTATCCCCCCCCCCCCGGGCTATTTACTACTGAGACCAAATCTTATTGGTGGCATTTTTTGGATCCTCTTTGCCATGGGGGGTGGGGGGTGGAAGGCAAGATCCTGGCTCCTATTGATGCGTTAGAACGAGGTAATAGGAAAGGAGAGGAGAAGGCTGGGCACCAGGTAAGCTAATAGGAAAGGGTGGATAGATCTGGGTAGGATGACTGGGTTACATGAGTGGCAGTCCAGATCAGTGGCCACTAACAGATGCCAGGAGATGGGTGATATCCGTGGCTTTGTTTATTTCCAGAGCAGTTTGCATGGTAAGGCAGATTCCTGGATGGTCCTAGAAGGGTGATTATTGCCCTGCAAACCTTGATCATTAATCATAGCCTGAATTTTGATGAGTCCTCAAGAAGCCACAAAATAGAGCCATTGTCAGGAGAGTGTCTGAGTTCCCAGGGTGGGGGGACACCTGGCTGCTCCCTGTGAGTCAGCTTCTTGATTGCCCGTTACCCGATCTTAGTTTCTCAGCTTTAATATCAAACATGGAGTCTCTTCCTCCATCTCAGACATTGCAAGGTCTGAGAATTTAAGGAGGTGATGGGGTTGGGTCTCAACAGCATATCTCCTAACCCAGGGCTGCTTTTGGGATAACGGGATCACATGTTTGAATGCTCATCCATAGTGGGGGGAATATTTCTTCCTAAAATGCTAGTTTTGGAGCTGAATGTAGGTTTTTTAAAACATGGGACAATTTTCAAACATGCCGTTCCCCCCTCTTTCAGTCTGAAAAGTACTTTACCTCACAATCCTGCCATGTTTGAACTGGGTTTTACCCAACAGGCGATGCGGGCGTTATCGGAAAGGAAGAAGAAGAATTGCAGCACAAACCATTCAGCAGAACCATCATAGAGCCACCGAGTACCCTGAAGGGAAAAGAGCCACAGATGTTCCATGAGCATGAGAATACCAGACAATTAGAGCTCAATTTTACTGCAGGATCTAGTCAGTACTGCAGTAACCCTTCTGGAGGTAAGTGGGGGAGGAGGCAGCCACAATTACAGTAAAAATGAATTGGGAGAGACATAAACCCAGTTTACTTTTTGGAACAGCTCACTTTGATCCAGTAATCCCTTTAACTTCCTCAGGTCTTTATCCCAAAATACAATTTATATATCTGAGGCATATTGTGTGTTTTCACGGCAGTCTTACTTATGCCAGAATAGGAAGTAGAAGAAATAGCATTTTCACAGATTCCGTTGTTGTCTTTGGGAGCTGCCTGATTCTCTTGTTAGACATTTTATGTTCTGAGAAGCTCCATCAGAGCCGATACTGCTTTTCTTCAGGCTTGACAGCCTTCTGGTCAGCTTTAAGCACAATGTTATGTTACGTTTATCAGTTCTGTACAGGCAAGCCTTGTTTTATTGCGCTTTGAAGGTATTGTGTTTTTGAGCAAGTCTGTCGGAACC
The DNA here is from genome assembly GCF_029931775.1 of Euleptes europaea. Classification (NCBI taxonomy): domain Eukaryota; kingdom Metazoa; phylum Chordata; class Lepidosauria; order Squamata; family Sphaerodactylidae; genus Euleptes; species Euleptes europaea. The sequence goes on from NC_079323.1 coordinate 32,894,722, forward strand.
ATTATTCCAATAGCACGTGCTCACTTCGTCTCTCTGTGTCACATTTTGGTAATTCTTGCAATATTTCAAACTTTTTCATTGTTATTATAGTACATGGTTTTTTTAGACGTAATGTTATTACACTTAATAGTGTAAACATAACTTTTATATGCACAGGAAACCAAAATATTTGTGTGACTCGCTTTATTGCGGTGGTCTGGAACGGAACCCGCAATATCTCCGAGGTATACTTGTAGTAGGATCATTATTTGACTCTCCAGAACTGTCTTCCAGAATATTCTTCTGGGCAGACACTTTATGGAGGCCGGATGACTGAAGATCGGCTCAGAGCTGTGTATGATGCCACAAGCGATGCCATTAACAAGCTCCACAAGTCCCTCAAGTCCTGCCCCACAGCAGAGGCGGTGGCTGTAGACCCACCAGGGTTGAAGGTGAGCTAAGGTGAAAAATGAATGTTGTGCAATCTGTAGCTTGGCCACTCCAATGTGCTGCTGTCTTCCCTTCTGCCCCCCCCCCCCCCAAACCTTTAAATGAGTTTGTGCAATCAAAAGAAGCCAAGAGAAATGGCTAAAATCGTTTGTCTGCAGTCCTATGGATAAGAACCAATGAACTTAAGTGCAATCCAAAGAAAAATGAGAGGGTATTCATCTGCTTAAGGACTGAGGAGTCGGTGTATCCTCAAAGGAGTTGCATTGTCCTTGAAGGAACAAGTTCATAGCTTGTGGGTGCTGCTGGGTCCTGGTTTATGGTTGGAGGCTCAGGCTTTTATCAGATAGATAAAAGTGCCTTTTATCAGATAGATTTGAGAGTCAAAGCTCCCTTCATCAGATACGAATAGGAATGTAGATCTCTGTGCTTATATCCCAGTCAGAAGGTGGGAGGGGTGTTGTAAAGAAGGAACTCAGGATGCAGAGGTACAATGCATATTGTTATCAGCTTGGTTAGAGCAGAGGGAAATGCGTGGGGGCAGAAAATTAACATATGAACACATGAAGCTGCCTTATACTGAATCAGACCCTTAGTCCATCAAAGTCAGTATTTTGTACTAAGACCTGCAGCGGCTCTCCAGGGTCTCAGACAGGGGTCTTTCACATCACCTACCTCCCTGGTCCCTTTAACTGGAGATACCGGGGATTGGACCTGGGACCTTCTGCATGCCAAGCAGATGCTCTGCCACTGAGCCACAGCCCCTCCCCACAGCCTTTTATCAATGCCTTGATACCCCAGCTACAGCTGTTTCTCAGACAGCATGATTGGGTCCCAGTGATCTATCACATCCAGGTTAGATTGTTGTAATGTGCTCTGTGTAGAGCTACTTCTGAAAACTGCTTCAGTTGGTCCAGAATGTGATCAGGTTGTTGTTGTTGTGTGGATACACAGGATCCTTAGCACTCCTCCACTGGCTGCCCTAAGCAGCTTGGGGTCAGGGTACTTGATAGACAAATCTCTTCATACTGCCCAGCCTCCCTATAAAGACTCTCTTCCCAAGCCCTGTTCTCTGTGGCTCTGCCTGCAGAGATGAGGCAGCTGGTGACCAGAGACCGTTGTGGCATCTCACATTTTGGAATGCCAACCACCTTGAGGCTTGCCTGGCACCAACCCCAAATATTTCTTTTTAACTGGAGGTTTGTTGATGGGTTACAGCTTTTTTTTCCCCTAAAGGGGTTTTTATAGCCTGTTTCTAGCCTGAGGACTGTTGTATTAATATCAGTTCAGGCTGCTGGCCTGTTTTTAATGGTTTGTTTTTATGCTGTTGGTTTATGATTTTATTATGTTGCTATTAACTTCTGAATTGCCATGAGGAGGTCCTCTGGAGAGGTGGTATAGCATTTTTCTAAATAATTCAATCTTGCTCTGCCGTTACTTAATTTGGTGAATCGTTTCCCTCCCCCTGGTCTTCCTTAACGGCCCATGATGTATGCAGGCCGCAAAATTCTTGGATTGTGTAATGTTTATTTAGCATTCTACTCTTGTAGCACTACACAGAAGAAGTTCCCATGGCCTATGCTCTTGATCAATTTAGGAAGCCTGATGTTACTGCAAACTGAAAGAACTTCAAGAGCTAAAATCCTGTCTGTTTAGTAGTAAGAGGTTTACCACCACCACACCGTTTAATTGGCACTTTCTGTTGGAAGAAATACCAGTGTCTGAAAGTCTGCATTTTATTCCAGTTATAATAAAATGCTAATCACAAATGCTTGAATATAGAAACTACAGAGTACTTTCTAACCATCTGGTCCTACTTCCTAAAATCATGTGTCCCAACTCTGAAATATTCTTTACGTTTAATTCCTGTGGAACTCTTTTGATTCCCCTGATTTATTATAAGGACTATTTATCCCTCAGAGCTCACCCATTAATGACTGATTGAAACAAATTTTTTGTTTTTCTGATCTGAGGATTATTCAGCTTATGTTATTAAGAATAACACTCGGAAGGACACAAAAAGGCCTCCTAGTGAATTCAGAATACAGAAGTTACAGAGTAAAAAAAAAATTCTGAATTCTCAGGTTTAGAAATGAGTGTTTGGTATAATTATCCCAACTCTTTCTAAAAAGTTACAAAGAAAAGGGGGGGAGTGTATGAGCTGGATTTCATAATTGAAAAAATGGCCTGTGAACATCTGCTGTATCAGTGTTGAATCTTATCATGTATGAATGTGATCACTGCATTTATGGGAGCACCACAGAGGGCCCAGGTGAGTTGCTCAAGAGATAGCAGAGATAGCAGAATAAAGAATTAATAAAAGAAGTAACCGATTGCTGAACCTGAGTTCTGAGTGCCGTCTCTTGCAAAATAGCAATTAATTCTACATCCTGCGCTTCCTTTCCTAGATCTCCCTCTTGCTACACCAGAAACAAGCCCTTGCTTGGCTCCTCTGGAGGGAGAACCAAGCACCGTGTGGAGGAATCCTGGGTAAGAAACTATTTGTCAGTTTATGATTGAGTGTGTTCGTACAGCTCCTTTTCTGATAAAAGTAGCTTTCCTTGTTTATCAGGTGTCAAGCATAGCATGGAGGGCACAATAATCCATGATATGGCCCTCGTCCCCAAGTTAGAATGTGAGTTGGTTTTAATCTGAGCCCTGGATAAAAGGACATTAGGGCCAGTGCAAATCTGCTCTCCAGCTCCTGGAAAGTTTACAGAGTCCCTTACGGAAGGCTCTTGCTGAGGGTCAGCGTGCAAGCGGTGTTCCTGGGGACATGGCTAAAAAACTGGGTGGGTTGAGAGAGGAGACTGTGGCTAAACTCCACCCTCTGAGGATGGGCGAAGCACATCACTGAAGCTGTGGAAGCCAGCTGGCCCAGAGAAATAGGTAGGATAGCTTAAGAGCTGCTGTTCCTTCCTGTTTTCTTGTCACATCTGCCAACAGTAGAGCAAAGGACTCCATAAAGCTCATAGCCAGTTGATGTTGGCCTGGTCTTTCCAGCCCTGGCTGCCTTCTGATCTGGGTGCCATGTTCCTTCTTCCTTTGGCTTCCTTGTCAATCTGAATAGGGGGTGTGCGCCATGTGATAGATCCATATTCTTTTTCTCCTGAAAATGAGGCATCACAGGGACATAATCAGCAGACACTTTTAGAGTTTCAAATGCCTGATCAGAGGCTTAAGAAATGCAGCACTGTTCAGTCCCGTCACTTCCCTGAAATTTGTTTTGTTCTCTGCTTTCCCTCCCTCTCCCAGCGGATGATATGGGCTTAGGGAAGACTTTAACAATGATTGCGCTTGTCCTGACCCAGAAACAGTTACAGAAGGAGAAGGGACAGGAGAAGAAATTAGAGATTTGCATGTCACGACAAGGTACAGAAGAAGCAACACTAACAATTCTGCTGCCGCTGTCTGTAGACTTATTTATACAGACCAGTAACACTGGAGAAATTCCCTTCTACTGGGAACTTTTGGCTGTGTAGCCAATAAACATGGAGGGCTGTCTCACTTAACAAAATATGTTTACATATTATTCTTTATGTTTGAAGATCCCTCTGTTATCTTTTCCAATGGCACTCTGATTGTCTGCCCTGCCTCCCTGATCCATCACTGGAAAAAGGAAGTGGAAAGGCATGTAAACCATGGCAAACTGAGAATCTGTCTGTACCATGGAAGCAACCGAAATAAGAATACGACAGTGTAAGTGCGAAGCCAGAAAGCAGTTCCCAGTATAAGTGCAATATCGTACAAGCTTGACCCTGGACCGTTGTTTTGGTGTACTCTTTTGCTGGACTTCTGGAGAAGTGTTGGCAAAGAGAGAGTGTGTAGCTTAGAGCTGAAAAGGGGCTGAAATGATTAGTGTTTCCCCTTGGCCCTTCAATAGCCATCTTGGCAAACAAAGCTGAACCAGTTTATATTTGTCACACATCAGTTTCATTGTGGTTGGCAATTTTGACACACCAAGCAGGTGAAACCTGTTTCTCTCTTAATAGTGGGCTAGGATAATTCTGTGGAGCGTGTCTTCTTTTCTGATACAGTGGAGTTTGGAGTCAGAGTACAAATTCTGTACCAAAAATGGTGCTGTTCTATCTCTCCCATTCTCCGTATCTGAGACATTGGAAGGTTGGGTGGAAATACAAAGTCAAATTTAGCATTGTTTCTTTTTCTTTATGGGGGAATTCAAATACTGGCTTATTCAGGATCTTAGTTACTCATTGGAATTTTAGCTGCATTTCTTTCTTTAGTTGTTTGTGGTTGTTCTGAGATATCCTGTGGCTCACCAGCCGTGTGTCTCATTCTTGTGCAGCCTCTCTGGATATGATATTGTCATCACCACCTATAGCATCCTGGGCAAGGAAATTCCCATGCACAAAGAAGAAGCGGAGGTTGCTGCTAAGGACCATGTTGCGCAGGTAACTGGAATGTACACACTACTCCTTAGGCTTTCCTGAGGTAAAAGTACACTTGAGTGTTAAGAGTCCTGCTGATTTCACAGGAAATGCAGGCGTGCGTTGCTTTGGCACAGAGTAGCTATTAAGGAAGTCCATCATATTCTGCTCATTTTTGCTCATAACTCTTGCTGTGATTGTAATGAACCACACATCTTAGGCTGTGCCAGTTTAACTCACTGAGTTAGAGTCCTCCGAGCAATGCAGTGCAACAAGGAATAATAAAAAGTTTAGTAAGCCACTCCTTAATGTGAAACCATATTTAGGAGTCACAATTAAATACAAAGGTGGTATAGGTGGGTCTGCCCTTGGAGTCAGCTTGGAAACTCCAGTGGGCACAGAAAGCCTCAACAGCTTGGTTATTATCAGGAGCTAAGGCGGAGCATGTGTTACGGAGAATGCTGGGGTCTCCAACTTTTAATGGGGGAATTAGTCAGTTTGGAGACAAATTTAGAGCACTAACGAGAGGCTTTAGCGGGGTCTATTCCTGTGTCTACGCAAGGTGACCAAAACCAGTAAAGAACAAATGGCTCAAGAGACTGAGTGCAGTCAAAACAGGATGTACTTTATTTAGGGGAAAAGGGGGTACAAATCACACAAGCGCAATTGCACGCAATAATCACACACACACGCACACACGAGTTCTAAAAGGGATAGCGGTAAAGAGAGTCAATAGCTATCTGTCCTGCGAGGTTCCAAGGAGGGAAGCTGTTGAGGGGGGGCTATTACACAAACCAGCGTGTTATAGCCAGGAAGACGTGCAGAGACACGGGGCACTTTTTTTTTTTTAATCAGAAGGAGAAGGCACAGACATGTGCCAGGGCTCTTGGCTTTATAGTAAAATTCTGCCCTCTGGGGCAAACTGACTCACAGGGCATGTGAGCAGTAGGGCACAAAGGTAACATTGCTTTAAAATATGAGAAAGATTGAGTGGTGAAAAGGTGTGGGCCAGGGTGATCGGAATATGAGGGGATTATTGATGACTGTCAATCACTCAGCGATTGTGTTATTGACAGCTGGCAGGAACTGGGAGCAGAGAGGGGAAGGAGAAGATGGGATTAGCCTGCCCTGAGAAGGAATGTAAGGTGTGGAAGGGGGAAATGCTATTGTTCTGAGTCTGAAGTCGTCAGGCAGATCTTGATGTGCCGACCGTGTCTTTGGTTATGCAAAGGTGTCCAGGAAGGCAGCTGTTCCAGGGGCGAGTCTCTGGCAGAGACGCTCAGGAGCAGATCTCTGTTCTGCTCTGCATTCAGATCCAAGATGGAGTTCAGGTCCACTTCCCTTCTCCGGGTCCAGGTGCTGTGTGCCATTCGCAGGTCCCTGCTGGCTCTGTACAGCGACGTCCAGTGGGGTGTCTGGGATGCTCCTGTGTCTTGGAGTGTGGTTCTGTCTCTCTCCATGCCTCCCCTGCCTTTCAGCAACAGTCCCAATGTACAGACACGAGAGTCCAAGGGTGTCCATATTACAGGGGGTATAGAAGGGTATCGTTACACATGCATATTATACCCATTCTGCAGTCACTCCATTGGCTGCCCATCAGTTACCAGGTTCCCTCCAAGGTGCTGACTGTCACATAGAGAGCCCTACATGGCCTTGGATGCTTATATCTGCAAGACCTCTTCTCCTATGCTTCGCCACAACAACTTCACTCATCTAAGCAGGGCTTTCTGCAGGTGCCACCTTGCAAATGGGCAAGATCAGCGATCACGCGTACACATGCGTTCTCTGTTGTGCCCCCTCCCCACCTTGTGGAATGGCCTGCAATGGTGTAAACTGATCATGCAAATTAAATAGGCACACTGATCATGCAAATTAAATAGGCACACATTTTGCGACATCTGTATATTTGGTTCCATCCACATCCATAGTAAGCTGCAGTCTTGAAGTATTTGGCACAGAATTTAAGTCTGTGAAGTTGTAAGATTTACCATGTATCTTCTACTTCAGTGGGCACATGCATTCTTTCATCTTGTGTGTTATTGAATATCAGTAAGTTGGCAAAGGTTTAACTTTTTGTTTTGAAGTATAGAATTGTGATTATGGAAGGAGGGAAAGAAAACTGTAAGAGAAAGAAATAATTGTAGAAAGAAAAGGTCAATCTGGTTTCCTTTTCCCTGTTAAATATGTAGATAACTTTAATTTGTTTAAATATTTTGGCTGATTATCAGCCCCCCTCCCATGACTTTAGATTTTAAACCCAGTTCTATTTTGTACTCTAGGACAAATCACTTCCCTTCTCTCCCTTGCTCTGGATAAACTGGGCTAGAATTATACTGGATGAGGCACACAACATCAGAAACCCCAAAGTGCAGGCCTCAGTCGCAGCCTGCAAGTTGAGAGCGTCTGCCAGGTGGGCTGTGACTGGGACACCCATTCAGAACAACCTCTTGGACATGTACTCCCTGCTAAGGTGAGTTGATCACAATCATAAGAGAGCTGACATTGTAGATCGGTAAGGGGCTTAAACTTCAGGACTCGTCACACATTACAGGGAAGACCTTGTTTGTCTAGTATCTCCATGGTGAAACCTTGGGGAGAAAAGATGCTTTCTTAAAAACAGGGTAAACATTTTGCCCAGATACTTCACATGGAAAGTCTTTCCCACCCACCCCAAGTTGAGTGAGACCCGTTGACAGTGCTTCATCTACCACTCTTGTTGTCCCCCTAGGTTTCTTCGCTGCTCGCCTTTTGATGAATTCAAGGTGTGGAAGAGTCAGGTAGACAATAATACAAGAAAAGGAGGAGAGAGACTGGCTATTTTAACCAGGAGCCTCTTATTGCGAAGAACCAAGGACCAACTGGACTCATCTGGCAAGCCTCTGGTAACAGTTGTTCTGCCTCTTTTGGGATGTGAATGGGGAGCTGCACAAATAACCCTTGTCTTCCATTTGCTAACGGCCAGCTAGTATGTTTGATTATAAAATGTCCACCAGGCACTTTGCACTGAAGCTTTTTATTTTAAATCACTCAAGACAAAAATCTCTCTTCTAACGGTCAACAGAGGAGCAGCACCTCAAAATCAGAAATAAGAGTTTGCCTCTAGGATGGGACATTAACAGCCCATTCCTGAGAATGGGGCTGAAAGTTGTTAGGAGGCGGCGTGAACTCGCTGCCGATATAAATGTGTGTAATCATGCGTTTATACGCATTCACGCCGGCGGCGATGCCAGTCCCAGTGGCGGCCGAGCGCTGCGGGACTGCGCCTCCCCCCTCCGCCGTCGCGGCCTCTCCATGGCGCTGGCAACGGCATGGAGAGGCCAACCCGGCGCAGGAGGGCAGGCCAGGGGGAGCAACTGCCGCTTGGTTGGCTTCCTCACCACTTTCGGCCACTTGCGCTGGTGGCCAGAACAGTGCTGCGCACGCTCAGCCTCGCTGTTTTAAATGGGGCGAAAAGCCCCAGTTAAAAAAAAAAAGCAGCAAAACAGCTTTTTTTTTTTTAACAGCGTCGGGGAAACCGCTGCGCCTCTTCCCCGCCGTCCCCATATGCCTCAGCTCAGGAATGGGCTGTTAGTTATTTGAGGGCACTGGGCTGGCTGATACCTACCGAGATTCTAACCATCGGGATTTTAAATGCCCCACAACATTTGCCACTTTGGACTTCTACTCAGGCAGATTTTTGGCTGTCTGAAATTTCTCTTTAATGCTAGGTTATGGCTGGGCCCTGATCTGGATGGCCCAGGCTAGCCTGATCTTGTCAGATCTCAGCAGCTAAGCAGAGTTGGTCTTGGTTACTATTTGGATGAGAAAGTGCCAAGGAATACAAGGTTTGTTATGCAGAGGGAGGCAATGGCAAACACCTCTGTTAGTCTTTTGCCTTGAAAACCCTACTGGGTTGCCATAAGTCAGCTGTGCCTTGACAGCACTTTACATACCCATAAGGGCTGGAGGCTAGGCTACCTTTCCCAGATTTCTGGGCCCTGGGAAACGTTAAGTCAAAATGTGCCATGCGAGCCTTTCATAGAAGTGATTTTTGCTGCCACTCTTTAACAGCTGTATTTCAGCCAGTTATTGTGACACACATTCTATCCATCTGGTTCTTCCCTCTGTCCAGGTCCCACTACCTCAGCGTCTTACTCTGCTACACCGATTAAAACTCTCGGATGACGAACAGTCAGTGTATAATGTGCTATTCAAACGATCAAGGTATGAAGGTATCTTGGAGGCCTTTCATGGCTCATTCTACCTTGGCTACAGTTAACAGTCCCAATGCTTCTCTCCTATACTAGACTCTTCCTGTTCTCCTGTGTCCCTTCTGTTACTGAGCCCTGCTCTACTCCCACCCCTTTCCTCAACTGTCTGTGGTAAAAGTTGCCATATATGCGGCATGTCCCTGAAAAATAATTATAATCACTCCTCACGAGTAACAGAACAGTGTTTTGCCTGTGCTTGAGTTGTTGCTTTAGCAAGCAAAGCATCTTGCCTTCTTGTTGAACTAAATCCTTCTAAACTTTCCATAGGGAGAGGTCTTTCATTATCATGATGCTAATGTGGCACTCTGAACAGAATACAAAATGCTTTCTCAGCTGGAAAGACATTTTTAAAAGACCAGCATGTCTCCCCTGAGCGTGCAACCCAAATATGCCTTAAAACTCAAGTGGCTAAGTTGAAGAGATGTTTAAATTGATTCCCTGCTATTGCCATAAACATTCTTTTCCCTGCTATCCTTTTTCTGTTTACCTAAAAAATTATGTTTTATGATCTGTTGCTATATTAGATTCCCCCCCCATTTCCCCCCCCCAGGGTAAATTCAGATGTTACAATCAGAGTTTGTTCATGATGATTAATTGCCACTATTGAGTACTTCCTCCTTCCGCCTCCTTCTTTGCAGCGTTTGTGTGTAAAAAATGGAACTCCAAATGATCAAATCTGTCTAATGGCTTAAAAATGTGCTTTGTTTAATCAGGTCAACACTGCAATCCTACCTCAAGCGTCAGGAGGCTCAGTTGACGGGGAGCCCTGGGGATAACCCGTTTGAGAGAGGTTAGAATTTGGAGTACTCTGTTATGGCATCTGTAGAAATGTGTTAAGAGGAATCTGACGGGGGGGTAATCATAATTTTACACTGTTTTGTTGCCACTTTCATTTTTCTGTTCATTAGAGGATGTTGGCAAATGCTGCCCTGATTAATTATCTCTGCTTTTTTTAACTCTTCCAAAACAAATTACCTGCTCCTGTTGCTCTGACATGTATATTTCTCTCAAGTTGGTCAGCAGGACTCTGTGGGAAAGAGTAAAACAGACACTCCTCCCGTCTCTACTACTGTTCATATCTTGTCCCTGTTGCTGAGGCTCCGTCAATGCTGCTGCCATCTTTCTTTGCTGAAGACGGTAATGATGCAAGGGGCCCTGAAGAGCGCTAGCTGCTCCCTGAGCCAGTGCCGCCCTAGTGCGTAAGTTGCCGACTGCGTTCTTTTCATTGCAGGCTCTGGAGCAGGCCAGCTTGGACAGTGACGGCATCTCCCTCTCCCTGGAGGAGCAGCTCAATGCTCTGACCTTGTCTGAACCTGATAGCAGCGACCCTCGGTCTGTGGTGTACCTCCTCGGTTCACCTTTTGGTGTGGATCTATTTGAAATCACTAGACAGAGCACCAAGGTATTAAGACCGAGGCACTCCCTTTCTAGGGAACCCTGGTGATTATTCCCTACAAACAAGCTATTTTTCAATGTTGAAAAAGAGGAAACCAGTATTTTTGTACTACCCAGCCAGACTAACACGGATACATTAATGAAAAGGAGAATCCTCTGTTCAAATACGGTTAAAGCTGTTTATGTTGCATATAATTTCACAGCTACTTAACTAACAGCATAAATGTTACTATCTACTCCATTTTTATCCTGCCCTTATTCAAAGAAGCTCAGAGCAACCTAGATCAGTTTCCCTGCTTCCATCTTATCCTCACAACCACCCTGTGAGGTAGGTTTGGCTAAGGGTGTGTGACTGGCCCAGGGTTGCCCAGCAAGCTTAAAGGCTAAACCTGGGTCTCTCCAACCCTAATCCAACACTTTAACCACTACACCAAGATGGCTCTTTATTTTAAGCTTCAAGGGTAATTATTTATGTCAGAACAGAAAGGACATCTGTTTCAGTCAAACTAGGTGCTTTGCTGATCAAGTTTCAATGCTTTGATTGCTTCATTGAGCAAGGCAGGCAATCCTACTTTTAGTTTGCTTCCCAAAAATGTGTATGGGGGAGTGGCAATGACTCCAAAATCTCCTGACTTTACAGTAGAGAGAGACTGAGGGTGCAGTCCTAGGCACAGTTGCTTATAAATAACCATCATTGAATTTAGAGGAATTAGTGCTGTGTAAGAATACATGGAACTGGACCATAAGTGTACTCTTTCCCCCCAACTTTCTAGTTATTGCATCTCTTGGAAGAGCTAAAGGCCATCCAAGGTCAGTCCCAAAAAAGGTAAGCATAGTTGCACCAGGTGACCTCCTGGACTGTATTGTAGGATGGGGATGGTCAGTAATAAAACATACAAAGAAAAGCAAGACACTATCTGATGTAATTTGGTTGTCTGCAGCAATATGAGCCAATCCAGGTTAGTGTTGTAATAGGAAATGGCCCGGGAATAAGAACATAAGAAAGGCCATGCTGGATCAGACCAAGGTCCATCAAGTCCAGCAGTCTATTCACACAGTGGCCAACCAGGTGCCTCTAGGAAGCCCACAAACAAGATGACTGCAGCAGCATTATCCTGCCTGTGTTCCAAAGCACCTAATATAATAGGCATGCTCCTCTAATCCTGGAGATAATAGGTATGCATCATGACTAGTATCCATTTTTACTAGTAGACATGAATAGCCTTGTCCTCCATGAACATGTCTACTCCCCTCTTAAAGCCTTCCAAGTTGGCAGCCATCACCACATCATGGGGCAGGGAGTTCCACAATTTAATTATGTGTTGTGTAAAGAAATACTTCCTTTTATCTGTTTTGAATCTGTCACCCTCCAGCTTCAGCAGATGACCCCCGTTCTAATATTAGGAGAGAAGGAGAAAAGCTTCTCCCTGTCCACTCTGTCCATACCATGCATAATTTTATAGACCTCTACCATGTCTCCCCTTAACTACCTTCTTTCCAAGCTAAATAGCCCTAAGCATTTTAACTGCTCCTCATACGGCAGTTTCTCTAGCCCTTGATCATTTTAGTTTCTCTTTTCTGTACCTTCTCAAACTGCAATATCCTTTTTTAGGTGTGGTGACCAGAACTGTACACAGTATTCCAAGTGTGGTCTCGCCATAGATTTGTACAAGGGCAGTATGTCAAGTACGCTAATGAGTATATGTTAGAGAAGGAGTGAGGTATAAACAGAAGGGGTGACATTCCATGGTGTGCTATCAGTATGCTTTGGAGTTCAAATATAAGTATAATGCAAATATTCATAAGCAGAAATATGGATCCCATTGGTCAGGTGATGCTTGTGTCTTGTGTTGCCACCAGGGCTGTAACTCAGATTTGCATGTTCCTTCCTCCTGCCCTTGCACACTACACTTTGGTCTTGGGTTTCTGTTTTATGGCAAACCTTAGTTTGCTCCTTCACTTGAATAACTGTAGTTTGCTCAATTCAGATATAACAGCAAGTGTTTGTTGCAAGTGAGGGAGGAAATCAGAGGGGAGGAGGGAGCACACAAGCCTGAGCGCCATTCAGGTCATGACAAACCGTACTTTGCTTGTTGCATCCAAATTGGTCATAGTAAAATGGTTCAGTACATAAATGTAAGTATATTATGAACATGGACAATCCTGTCTGGAGCCCTGTTCAAGAACCCCTGCCTCTGATAGTGTAATGTTTTAAAGATATTTCCCTTTAGAAGTTTATTGCATTCAGACCTTTTCTGTTGCTTCTCAGTGATCCTGTAAGACAGGCTGATATCCTCTTCAATACGCAGGTGCAGAATAGTAGCTTTCTCAAGTCCACCTAGTAAGTTCATGGCAGAAGAGAGATTGAGCCAGGGGCTAAAATGCTGCCCTCCTGTCTTTCTAGTGTCGTTGTGTCCCAGTGGACTAGCATGCTGAAGGTTGTGGCAGTCCACCTTGGGAAGCTTGGCCTGAAATACGCCACAGTGGATGGCTCTGTGAATCCAAAGCAGAGGATGGATCTGGTGGAGGAATTCAACAGTAATCCTAAAGGACCTCAGGTATGCAAAAGACCAGAGGCTTTTCTCAATGCAACTGCTGATGGATTCAGTAGGTAGTTGCTACTATCGCTTTGCCAGATCCATAACTGATAGGTAGGATTAAGCCAGTAATTGTCCTAGCCCAGAATTGTGTCCGTTCATATGTAATACGTGTGCTGAAAAGTGTTTTTTTGAAGGGCTCAGATTCTTGAATCGCACAGTAACTTCAGTGATTTCCTGTGGTGAATTCAGTGCTCTGAAACTGCAGATCAAAATAAAAGGATGCACAGGTAATGCTGGTCTTGATCAGGGCTTTGTAGGCTTCATATCTGAATCTGGGCATAAAATTCAGCTTTCCAATAATCTGTTGTAAAAACAAGTTTTTACTTAAACCAAACTCAGGAGGAATGCCAGATCTGGGTTGGGAAACAAGTGACTATTTTCTCTCCATTGCAGGTGATGTTGATCTCCCTCTTGGCTGGAGGCGTTGGCCTCAATCTTGTTGGCGGAAATCATCTCTTCCTTCTTGACATGCACTGGTAATGAGAACGGCAGTTGCCTCCCACAGCAAAAGCTTTGCAGAGTTTGTTTTGTTACTGCAACTAGTCTGGACATTAGGAAGAATTTTCTAACAGTTAGAGCAGTTCCTCAGTGGGACAGGCTTCCTCTGGAGGTGGTAAGCTCTCCTTCCCTGGAGGTTTTTAAGAAGAGGCTAGATGGCCATCTGTCAGCAATGCTGATTCTGTGACCTTAAGCAGATGAGGAGGAGGGCATCTTGGCCATCTTCTGGGCATGGAGTAGGGGTCACTGGGGGTGGGGGGGTAGTTGTGAATTTCCTGCATTGTGCAGGGAGTTGGACTAGATGACCCTGGTGGTCCCTTCCAACTCTATGATTCTATTATTCTAACTGCAGAAATTCAGAATGGATGGGGTTAAGGAATTCATGAGTTAATCTGAAAGGACCTTTACTCTGAGCTAAATATGTGGGCTGTTTCTGCTCCCAACTAACTTATGTGTGCTTAAGCAGAGTGACAGGACAGTTTCCTTTCCTTTCAGGAACCCAGCTCTAGAGGACCAAGCCTGTGACCGTATTTACCGTGTGGGGCAGCAGAAGGATGTTGTGATCCACAGGTCATGCTTTGCTCTATGTCCTCTGTTTGTTGCTGTCTCTGTTTTAATTTATGAGAATTGTGGATTTGTTCTAACTGTTTTATGGAAAGCATCTGAATCTTCCAGCCTGCTGTCTTGGGGGTTCTTAACCGATTGCGGCTCAGTCCTGCTGAACTAATTTAACTGCCTGAATAAAGAAGACCGACCCAACTTGTGCTAATGTACCATGCTTGGTTTCTAGGTTCGTTTGTGAAGGGACGGTAGAAGAAAAGATCTCGGGGCTGCAAGCCACAAAAAAGGAGTTGGCCCAGAAAGTGCTGTTGGGAAGAGGAGATTCCTTCACCAAGCTCACCCTGGCAGACCTCAAGCTCCTTTTTGGCATTTGACCCTTCACATTTTGAATAGGATGCGTGCCTTGAGAAGTAAATTAGGTATATATAAATAAATAAAGTGACCGAGTCAAGCTTTTACAATTGTATTGTGGTCTTGTTCTTTGTAAGCATATTTTTCTATAGGAGGAAGGGCTTACTCCCACCTTTGACGAGACGAAGAGGGGGAAGAATGCTTCATCTTTGATATGGAAGCAGTTAACCATATTGCTGTGTACTACCTACTAAATATAGTCAGTTGAATATTCTGTATCCTGCGGTCGTATCAGATGGTGAGAATGAGAGCCAAGCTAGATGTGACAACTGTATATTTACCGAAGAGGGGGAGAGTCAGGAACTTTGGGTCAGCAGGAAACCTGGGATCTGATGGATGGGCATTATAAAATGCGACGAGGGAGAGAATACCCCAAGGCACTGGTTACTGAACAGCTGTGTTTTATAACTTGGGTAGGTGTCAAGAAGAGGAGACACAATTTTACACGCAGGCAAACACACAACACACATGTGTGAGAACACACAGACCCAGTGCAGGAATGTTACAACCATCACATCTAGTTTGCCCCCCCTTTTTGCCATCAAGTCACAGCTGACTTATGGTGACCACTGGGTTTTTCAAGGCAAGAGATGTTCAGAGGTGCTTTGCCATTGACTGCCTTTGCATAGCGACCCTGGTATTCCTTGGGAAGTCTCCCATCCAAACACTTGCCAGGGTCAACCTTGTTTAGCTTCTGAGATGTGATGAGATCGGGCTACCCTGGGCTATCCAGGTAAGGGCAGTTTGCCCCTTAGTACACACTAATATGAATTGCTGTCCAAATGAGCACCTGTCTAGTCCATGAGGCTGTTTACAGCAGTCTCCTCCATTTTATCCTCAGTAGGTTAGACTGAGATTGTGCAACTGACCCAAGGTCGCCCAGTAAGTCTCCATGGCAGAGTGGAGATTTGAACCTGGGTGTCCCAGATCCTAGTCTGACATGATTACCATTATACCATTCTTAATTTTTACTTAGAAGAGAAAGAAGAGTTAGTTTTTATATGCTGACTTTCTCCCCCACTTAAGGAAAAACCAAATCAGCTTACAATCACCTTCCCTTCCCTTCCACACAACAGACACCCTGTGAGGTAGGTGGGGCTGAGAGCTCTAAGAGAGCTGTGACTAGCCCAAGGTCACCCAGCTGGCTTCCTGTGTAGGAGTGGGGAAACCAATCTGGTTCTCCAGATTAGAGACTGCTCCTCTTAACCACTACACCACGCTATTCAGTTTGTACCCTGCCCTTTCCCAACCCAAATTGGGCTCAGGGCCACTTCCAACACTATACGTCAGACAGAAGTTAAAACATAGTTTAAAACACAAAATTAAAACAGCATACAGAATTTAAAGAAGGCCAGCTATTAAAAGATCAAGGGTGAGAACTGGGGATGTACAAGATCCAAATAAAGAACTGATTCCACCCATATCTTCTTCAGAAACACAGTGGAACCGGGAGCAACAATGTAAAAACAAAAACAGGCCATAGAAGCTAATGCCACAAATGGATTTTAGTCTTTAAGATGCAACAGGATTCCTCTTATTTTCGTTCCATGCTAATGCAGCTACCCTACTGACATTTGTTCCCATGTAAGCCATGCAAGATGCCTTTTGAGTATTGCAGATGAGTGGCCCAGTTGGTCTGTAGCAGCAGAATAAGAGGAGTGCAGTGGGACATTAAAGACTTAACAAAATGTTCATTCCTGCTGTAACCTTTCCCAGCAGACAACAGGGTGTTCAGCAGTGAAGACAGCAGTGCTAATAGGTTCCAAAGAGTTTTGGTTGTGAAGCCAAAATCCCCCTTCATTGTGGCTTCTGGCCCCTGCTCCATTGTCTGTTGCGCTGATAATCATGCAGTGTCCGCTGAGTGTTTGATTTGCATTGTGTCGACTTATCTTTCATGCCATCTGATCGATGCTTGGAAGCTCCTGATCCTTTTTATTTTTGGCTATGGTTCAGCTGAGGAAAAATCAATTCTGGACAAGTGGGTAAAATCTGGATGCAAATAAAGTCAGCAAGTTATCAAGCTGAAAGATAGTGTTAGGGGTGTGTGTGTCTGGTAGTAAGTGAGCTGGTAGTAAGCTTTAAAAAGTGGTTGCTAATTCAAAATGGAACCAATCTTTAACTAAATGGAATTAATTCAGTGGGTCGCCGTGTTAGTCTGTCTGCAGTAGTAGAAAAGGGCAAGAGTCCAGTAGCACCTTAAAGACTAACAAAAATATTTTCTGGCAGGATATGAGCTTTCGTGAGCCACAGCTCACTTCTTCAGATACAGCTAGAATGTGAATCCATCTGCATTCATGGCTCATTACCAATGCTGATTTCTCCACACCCATCTCTCCCCTGGACATCACAGACGCTTCTACATACCACACCTAATCCCATCACGCCTGCTATTCACATTTACATACTGTTAACATTTGCACACTAATGATTGTCTGAATTCACTCTCCTCTACTTAAAAGGCAGATGGATTCACATTCTAGCTGTATCTGAAGAAGTGAGCTGTGGCTCACGAAAGCTCACACCCTGCCAGAAAACATTTTTGTTCGTCTTTAAGGTGCTACTGGACTCTTGCCCTTTTCTTCTAAATGGAATCAATCTTCCTAAATTGGGGTTTCAGTTATGTGTTGATTACTAGTGAACATGGAGAAGAAGCTTTGCAGAGCTGTCAGGATGGCCGAGCGGTCTAAGGCGCTGCGTTCAGGTCGCAGTCTCCCCTGGAGGCGTGGGTTCGAATCCCACTTCTGACAAGCAAATGTTTTCTTTAAATTCCAGCGGACCTCCGTCTTTATAGATACAAACCCTTAGAACGTTTCATTAAAGCAAAATAGCATTAAGGGTTCCTCTCCCCCAGTACTTTTAGACTCTCTTAAACCTGAGGTTTAGCATTTACAAGCAGCGATCCAAGGCCGGAAGAAGCGCCTGCAGCGGCGCACCGAGGCATGCCCGACTCTGCTCCTGGCGGAACGGCGGCTTCATTCCCTTTGCTGCGCTAGC
The DNA here is from genome assembly GCF_029931775.1 of Euleptes europaea. Classification (NCBI taxonomy): domain Eukaryota; kingdom Metazoa; phylum Chordata; class Lepidosauria; order Squamata; family Sphaerodactylidae; genus Euleptes; species Euleptes europaea. The sequence goes on from NC_079323.1 coordinate 32,912,245, forward strand.
GTTAACCCTTTATTTGCCGGCTCTCTTGCCAGTCCGAGACTTTGGAGTGACAGACGCGAAGAGGAAAACCTCGCCGGGCGCGCAGGGGGTGACCGCACTTTGTATTCCCAGCGATGTATTAAGAGTTTGAAAATGTGATAAAAAAAAAACATCGCTTTAAAAGGGTTTTTGGATACTACGGCTTATAAATGGTTGGAAGGCAAGGGGCCAAACAAAGTGCGAATCGTGTTTTTTTATAACGTTTTCAAACTCTTAATACATCGCTGGGAATACAAAGTGCGGTAACAGCGGACAGACTGGCTGTTTATGCACGGGAGGGTTTTGCCTTGGATTTGCCGCTCTCTAGATGCCCATTTTCCCCATTCAAATTCTCTCTCTCTCTCTCTCTCTCTCTCTCTATATATATATATATAAAAACATAAAACAAAACAGTTACAATAATAAAAAGAAAATAAAAAGATACAAAAGAGTATCAATTGTATGTTCTACGTTCGTAGTGACAAAGTTATAAAGTTCAAAAAACAAAGATACCCTTTTGACCCTCCACCCACGTTAAAAAAGTAACCCCTCACCAGACTTCCGAAGAAGTGTCTAAACAGTTTTAACAATAATATTAACAGTAAAATAGAGAAGTAATAAAGCTTGTTTCTATAACTCACTAACTAAAATAGTAAAATCCATTTTTGCCAGTTTCTCCCAATATGTGACGGCCTTTTCCCAAGTTTTTTTGTATTCTTCCATATCTTTTCCATGTAGGAATTCTGTTAATTTGGCCATCCTCATCCATAGTTTCTCTCTCCCCATTCAAATTCTCAAAACTCTGAATGGGGGCTTATTGTTGAATTTTGGGAGTTTGGATGGGGAAAATGGGCATCTAGAGAGTGGCAAATCCAAGGCAGAACCTCCCGTGCAATAATGGCCTTAGGCTAGCCTGATCTTGTTAGGTCGCAGAAACTAAGTAGGGTCTGCCGTGCTTAGTCCTTGGACCGGGGGGGGGGGGGGACACCTCCAAGGAGAGTCCAGGGAGTCTGATCATCTCTTGCCTTCCAAACTCTATGGGGTCGCCATAAGTCGGCTGTGACTTAACAGCAGTTTTCACCACCACCGGTACATATTTGGCTTATACTGAAGGTTCAGATGCTACTGCCTCCTTGTAGATAATAATCTTCTAGAATTTGTGCTACAGCTGCCTTTCCTTTATTGGTGTAGGGAAAAGACCCAGCGTAGCTATGAAGTCTTCAGTATATTACTGTGCTTTTCCTTCTTTTGCATGCTGAACGAACCATGGGCTGCAATTCAATGCCTTGCTGAGATAGGTAGCTGTCAGGTCTGGACTGGAGTGCTCTGTTATGGCAAATGAAGTAAATAAATAAAAATAAATATTCAGCCTCCATATCAAACATTCCTTGTTAAAACCTCTGATGGTCCATACATTTTCTTTGTCCTGGAGGCTGCCTATTCTCTTGCACAGTTGCCACCACAACATCCATTAGAATTTATGTCTAATTTTTATCTCACACTTCCTCCAAGAAGTTCAGGGCAGCCAGAATCACAATGCCTTCAATCTGCAGCACAGGTCTGTAGGTGGCTTTGGGAGCCAGTGTGGTGTAGTGGTTAAGAGGGGTGGTTTGGAGCAGTGGACTCTGATCTGGAGAGCCGGGTTTGATTCCCTACTCTTCCACATGAGCTGCGTACGTTAATTTGGTGCACTGGGTTGGTTTCCCCACTCCTACACATGAAGCCAGTTGGGATGCCCTGGGCTAGTCACACTCTCTCAGCCCCACCTACCTCAAGGGGTCTCTGTTGTGAGGAAAGTGATTGTAAGCCGGTTTGAGTCTTCCTTTAATTGGTAGAGAAAGCTGGCATATCAAAACCAACTCTTCTTCTTCTTTGTCATCAATGTTTCCGTTGAGGACATGTAAAGCTGCCGTGTGGGCCGCACTTGCAACCCCTGCCAAACATGACAAGACAAGCACGCACGCCTTGCCCAAGGAGGGCTTGCAGATGTCGGTGCTACCCCTATAACAAGTGGTGTAATCCCTCTGGATATCAGCTGGTCGCTCACCTCTACCCCTGCGGTGTGACATCTCCTCCATCAGGCTGTCCTCCTCTGAGTCAAATATTGGCCTTACCATGAAGATGACAGTGAGCCAGTTGTCATTATATAATCAGACCCCCCCCCCCACTGACACAATACCTTAACAAGGGTGCCGAGTAAAGTTGCCAGTCATGGATAAGAAGAGGGGTACTCTTGTGCATTCGTAACTGGTTAAGCAGCAGGAAGGGAGGGTAGTAAACTGATAGAAGTAGTAAGTAGTTGGGGGGGAGGTGTCCCTCAAGCATCTGTATTTCATTTATGCATAAATGATCTGGAAGCAGTGATGGGGCCTAGTTTGTGGACAATGTCAAATTATTCTCAAGGAAGCATACCCAGACTGTGAAGAGGACCTCTCCAAACCGGGTGAGTGGACAACACCATGCTGAATGAGGTTCATTGTAGGTAAGTGTAAAGTGATGCACCCTGGGACAAAAATGTCCTGACTTTACATATACACTCATGGGGTCTGAGCTGGCAATGACTGGCCAGGAAAAACATCTTGGGGTTAGAGTGGATAGCTCAGAAAAATGTCGACTCGGTGCACGGCAGCGATGAGAAAGGAAAATACTACAGTAGTACGATTAGTAGAAGAAGGTCTCTAAATAAAATGGGTAGTACAGTGATACCCTTGTGTAGATCTATGCTGCAGTCACAGTTTGGACACTGAGCACAGTGCTGGTCTTCCCATCTCAAAAATATTTTACAGGCTATGTCCAAGACTGCTGGTTAAATGTCTTTAAAAGGTGAAATCATGGAGGATACCCATGACGGATGGGTGGGGCTTCTGTGTCCAGCAACAGTCTACCATTGAATGTCAGTTTCTGGTGTTCGACCTCCGCCTAAAAAGGATGCTCAGCTAGACACAAGGATGCTGCTGACACAGCAATTCTTTGAATGAGGACCATTCAGCGACGGAATCACAGGAATCTCATTTTGCCCTTGTGAACGTAACATTTAGAAATAAATGACATAAATGAAAGAACGTAGAGGCACCGCTGGGATTCGAACCCAGGATCTCCTGTTTACTAGACAGGCGCTTTAACCAGCTAAGCCACGGCGCCCAGAGTTGCATCATAAGCCTACAAAAACACTCTCTAAAGAATAAATGGGGTTTAAGTTTGCTTTGCAATTTTTGGATTTCTGTAGCCATCTGTGTACCTTAAGATATGAAAGCCTAGTAAAAGCTGTTCATGGACCGCCGCAGCTCTCATCGATGCTTGATTTCAGCGCCGATCAGTATTATCTGCAGATAAAAGCGCCTCCACCTTTACAGCTCCGAATGTCGCTCTTTCTTTTTTAAAATTTTATTATTATTATTATTTTCAAATTGATTTACAATCTTAGTTATTTTTTCAGTTCCTAAAGTACATAATATAAAAGATTTCTATCTTATCTCTAAGTGTGTACACACACACACACACACACACACACACATATATATAACTTCCCCTCTCCCCTCCTCAGTCCATTTAATATCCATGTTTCTCTCTTTGTATTCAATTCTAATTCATTATAATAAATCAAAGCTGTCAATCCTACAATACATTTTTAAACTTTGGTAGTGTAGTTACTCCTGACACTTTGAATTAGAGTAATTCATAGCCCTTAATATTTCCCAATTTAAGTTCAGTTGCGCAATATATTGTCCATGCCTCCCATTCTCGCAAAAATTCACTATTTTCCTTTGGATTTATTAATGCAGTTAATTTTGCCATTTCGGCCTCGCTCTTTCCACCTCGTTTTGATGCAGCCTTCCCTGCCCAGGGGAACATTCCGGCTTCCAGGCCAACGGAGAGAGATATTTTTCATGCTGTTGATTTGCACGCATTTTGAATGGCCGCATTTTATTTTGCACCAGCACAAACCTCTCACCTCTCGAGCAGGGCCATTGGGAGTCACTCCCTGCTGTGAATCCGGCAGCTGTGAATCCGGTCTAACTTCACGCAACTGACACATTTTTTGTTTATTGCTTTTGAGAGTTTCCAAATTAGTACTTCTCCTTGGCAAAGTTAAAATCCATTTCCCTGAAAGCAGATCTATGATGAGGATCCTAGTTCTGCAGAGGTTATTTCTGTCCTTGTGCGCAGCAAACTATACGGCTTCTTCTCTTGGGAAATTACTGAGTGCCAGCAAAAGATGGATTGACTCAATAAAGGAAGCCACAGCCTTCAATTTGCAAGATCTGAGCAAGGCTGTCAAAGATAGGACATTTTGGAGGACTTTCATTCATAGGGTCGCCATGAGTCGGAAGCGACTTGACGGCACTTAACACACACACACACAGCAAAAGTACTTGCCCCCCACCCCCCGCTGCAAATGTGAGCCATTTATGCACGGGAGGGTTCGCCTTGGATTTGCTGCTCTCTAGATGCACATTTTCCCCCCCCACCCCCATCTGAATTCTCAAAACTCTGCATGGGGACTTATGGTTGAGTTTGCATTAGTGACCCAGTGGATGAGCAAGCTGGCGAAGAGGGACACGTTTCGTTTTTAACTGGTTTGCGGGCGAGCAACGCATTGTTACCCGCGTGAACGAAGGAAATAAAGGGATGCCATAGCAAAACTTTCTGCCCATTTATTCATGGGAGGTTTTGCATTGCATTTGTCACTTGAGAGATGCACATTTTCCCCATCTGAATTCTCAAAACTCTGCACGGGGGCTTATTGTTGAGTTTTGAGAATATGGATGGGGAAAAAGTGCATCTAAACAGTGGCGAATCCAATGCAAAACCTTCCATGAATAAATGGCCTCTGCCTTCGTTTTGTCACTCGCTTCCAGCGAAAGGGCTGCAGGTGCCTCTTAGTCCGACCGCCTCTTCCTCTTCTGGTCTGTGACCACAGTCCCGATTGATCATTTAAGCATTGGGGGGGGGGGAAATAGGATGTAATGTTTATGATCGGAGTCAGCTTAAAAAGAAAACAGCATCTGGTCAAGCAATAAAAACTGCCGCATAATGCATTCTTTTCTGCAAGGGGGAAAATGGAAAAAGGTTGCACGCGAGTGGCCGGTTAGCTCAGTTGGTTAGAGCGTGGTGCTAATAACGCCAAGGTCGCGGGTTCGATCCCCGTACGGGCCAGTTGCCTTTTTTTTTTCTCTCCGCAAAAAAAGTCAGATGTACTATTGAGCTGCTTTAAATTTACTTTCCCCTTACCCCATTAGCAAAACCTCAGTATAACAAACTGTACTTCTCTGTTTGCCGGAAACTGTCATGTTTCTGAGTAGGGTCTGGTTTGGGCATTCAGGTTGGCTTCTTAGGTGCACGCACAAAATCTCTGAACTTTCTGAACTGTCTTTAGCATTGAACCCCAAATGTACCCATCGTCGTTTCGGAGTGTTGTCAAGTATTCGGGGTTGCTTCCTCCAAGACAGCTTCTTGAATGGGATAAGTTGTAAACGGGAAACATGGTATGAAATCACAGCCTGGAAACAAAGCGTCCCCAAAAAAAATTTTTAGGAAAATGTGCCGTGACTCGGATTCGAACCGAGGTTGCTGCGGCCACAACGCAGAGTACTAACCACTATACGATCACGGCGCGCCACCGCACAGCTGCACTAGCCCTCTTGAGCAAGTCTACATCATCAATCGCTAGTGAATGACAGCATTGTTTGCATTAAACATGTTTTTGAAGGACAGGTCTCAGAAAGACATTCTGCCCATTTGCCGCAGCAGAACAAAACGGAAAAAAACGAGCTTCGTTAAACCTTCAAGATTTCCGTGTCGCAACCAGTCAATCAACCTGTTAGTCTTTAAAGCACCATGGAACCGTTTTTCATTTTACTGCACTTTGCACTGAAAACAAACATTTCCCCCAAAGGGATCAGGAAGGAAACCCCCCAGAGGAGATGCCAGGCGGAGCTGGATGGCCCGCTTTGCTTCTGGGCGCCAGGTATGCTTGACGTGGCATCTGCTTCCGCCAGGACAGTGGCGCTCATCTCAGCAGGGCCTTCTAGGTGCCACCCTGCAAATGGGCAAAATCAACAGCTGCCCCTGTGCATGAGTTATTTGTTGTGCCCACCCACCCACCCATCCAGCCTTCTAGGTGCCACCCTGCAAATGGGCAAGATCAACAGCTGCCCCTGTGCATGAGTTATTTGTTGTGCCCACCCACCCATCCATCCATCCACCCATCCAGCCTTCTAGGTGCCACCCTGCAAATGGGCAAGATCAACAGCTGCCCCTGTGCATGAGTTATTTGTTGTGCCCACCCACCCACTCACCCATCCATCCATCCACCCACCCACCCTTCTAGGTGCCACCCTGTAAATGGGCAAGATCAACAGCTGCCCCTGTGCATGAGTTATTTGTTGTGCCCACCCACCCTTGCGGAACTGCCTGCCTGGGCTGATTCGGAGGGCTCCTAATCTCCAGGCTTTGCTCAAACTATCCAAAACTGAACTAGTCAGGTGGGCATGCGCAGACCGAGCAGGGGAGGCAAAAGGTCATTGGAGGGGTGGAAGGAAGATCAGCTGGGCTGCTAAAAACGGGGGCCATTTACGCACGGGAGGTTTTGCTTGGCTTTGCCACTCTCTAGATGCACACTTTCCCCATCCAAATTCCCCAAACTCAACAATAAGCCCCCATGCAGAGTTTTGAGAACTCAGATGGGGGAAATGTGCATCTAGAGAGAGGCAAACCCAAGGCAAAACCTCCCATGCGTAAGTGGCGGAGGGGGGGGGGTTCATTCAGTCTCTGAAGGTGCTGCCTTCAGGATTCCCAAGAAGGTATTTTAAACGTAGCCTGCCAAACAGATTGATCACACAAGACTCCACAAGGGCAACAGCCTACAAGTACACAGAGTAAAAATGTGTGTGTGTGTTAAGTGCCGTCAAGTCGCTTCTGACTCATGGCGACCCTATGAATGAAAGTCCTCCAAAATGTCCTGTCTTTGACAGCCTTGCTCAGATCTTGCAAACTGAGGGCTGTGGCTTCCTTTCTGGAGTCCATCCATCTCTTGTTGGGTCTTCCTCTTTTCCTGCTGCCCTCCACTTTTCCTAGCATGACTGTCTTTTCCAGTGACTCTTGTCATCTCATGATGTGACCAAAATATGATAGCCTCAGTTTAGTCATTTTAGCTTCTAGGGTCAGTTCAGGCTTGATTTGATCTATAACCCACTGATTTGTTTGTTTTTCTGGCAGTCCACAGTATCCATGACACTCCTCCAACACCACAGTTCAAAGGAATCTACTTTCTTCCTATCAGCTTTCTTCAATGTCCAGCATTGTGGTTTGGGTTTACTGTTCTGGAGCATGTTAACATTGACCGATTTCTCCAACCCCACAAAAACCAAATGGGATCCCCAGCTATTCCTGTAAATTCTTCATTGCGTGGCTCTTAGAATACAAAACCTGCTGGATCAGGTCCTCCTACCTTCCTCATTGTTGTTTCAGGAGACGCCAAGCATGGGGGTGCTCTCCTATAATAGTAATTTTTCAAAAGCATCACAGAGAATCAGCACTGTGATCTCCACCAATGCCACCGTTCTCTTCCTACACACTTACATAGCCATCTCTTAGATGGTTGCTGAGAACAGGGAATAGCAACAGAGTACGCAACGGTTTCAATCTTTACTAGATCAGAAAAGAAAGGCTTTCACCATTATGGATCTGTTTTTGTTTAAAGATGTTTCTTAGGTATATCCATTTGCCAACAGACTCAAAAGTTCCAAGCCGGAGCGCCTCTTAAGTACTGAGAGATACGAACCCCTCAAGGTCAATCAGACAAATCAAATTGCTTTAATGAACCTGCTCCCTATTACTGGCACTAAGCTCTGGTGAAGGCTGTAAATACGAATTCTTTGTGTAAGTCACCAGCAAAGAAAACAAATATGACCTTTACAGCTGGAAAACAAACATCCACAATTGCAAGCGAACTGGAAAAAATAATTTATTAAAATACATAATTTTATGACAGTTGTTTACAAAACAGCAAAACTTTACTATTATGCGGCTCATTATGTTTACAGGGCTTTTTATTTGCAACAGATGGAACAATTGAGGTCCTAACTACTTTCCATGATTGTCAAATGTTTGCTCCTAGCTGCTGGAATAAAACACATAGGTGTAATCATAGTGCCAATTTTATTTGGTTTCTTCACAGAAGTGCTCCACAAACCCTGACAGCGAATAGAATATATCAAGCAACAGCATATTGTGATAAAAAAAATTTGGGTTTGCAGAATTTGGCCCAGAGACGTGAAGGCCCAATAGGAGGGGATCCCTTCCCCCATTTATTTTCTGAGACCTATAGTGGGGGAAATGGCAATTTTGGGGGACCACTTCAGAAGTCCCCCTCCCAAAATATGAAACACTTTTAAAGCAGTACTTTAAAATTAATTGCTGCTCCAATTTCTTTAGATCCAACAAGCAAAGGTGATACAAGATACACAGTAAAAGTACACTCAAATATCACAGAATACAGAATATTCAGATACTGGTACCAAAGTGCAATAGGGAATTCTACTAAACATATTGCTCCTATAACACTAAGCCAATATATTTTTATGTATCATATCCTTTGACTACTCTTTCTATTCACTTCCCTCACATAACACTTCTGTATGAAATGAAAATAAAACATGAAAATCAAGGAACATTATTCCCATGTGCAGAATCAAGGTTTGAAATGCATTTAATTCATTTGTACCCCACCTTTCTCCCCAGTGGGAACCTAGAGCAGCTTTTTTTTTTTTAAATTTGCAATCAAGTCACACTTGACTTATGGCAACCCCTGGTAGAATTTTCAAGGCAAGAGACGTTCAGAGGTGGTTTTTGCTATTGCCTGCCTCCACGTCAAGACCCTGGTATTTCTTGGAGGTCTCCCATCCAAATACTTGCCAGGTCAACCCTGCTTAGCTTCTCAGATCTGACAAAATCAGGCTAGCCTGGGCTATCCAGATCAGGGCCAGAAAAGCTTAGTCATTCCATTCAAAAGATGTAACCAGTATGTTAATTCAATTACTCTGAAATATGGCCAGAGAATCATAGAGTTGGAAGGGACCACCAGGGTCATCTAGTACCCCTGCACAATGCAGAAATTCACAACTACCTCCCCCCACACACCCCCAGTGACCCCCACTACATGCCCAGAAGATGGCCAAGATGCATTCCCTCTCATTATCTGCTTAAGGTTATAGAATCAGCATTGCTGACAGATGGCCATCTAACCTCTTAAAAACCTCCAGGGAAGGAGAGCTCACCACCTCCCGAGGAAGCCTGTTCCACTGAGGAACCTCTCTGTTCGAAAATTCTTCCTAATGTCTAGACAGAAACTTTTTTGATTTGATTTCAACCAGTTGTTTGTGGTCCGACTTTCTGGGGCAACAGAAAACAACTCGGCACCCTCCTCTATATGACAAGCCCTTTAAGTACTTGAAGATGGTTATCATATCCCCTCTGTCTTCTCCTCTTCAGACTAAACATACCCAAGTCCTTCAACCTTTCCTCATAGCACCCTAAGTTGTAATGTTAGAGGTATCTCTTGCCCTTGCACTAGAAATCCCCAAATGCCTGTGCAGCACTCTGCTTTCCAAGTTGCTTTCCACTAGATGGAGATCCAGCACACATGTTCTCAGTGAATTTTGTCAACCCAGCCAGCATTAGCGTGCTTTCGCTAACTCTCAATTCTGAAGTATTTTCAAAAAATGACAATAAAAACATTTGGTTTGGAATGGAGACACTTGTAAATAGTGTTAATGTAGGACAGACCGTGGAAAAGAGCCATTAAAAACTGCATGTACAAATTTTTCATTTTATTTATAGTTGTGGAAAATACAACAACAAATTAAACACATCCTTGAAACTGGTTTAAATTATCACTGCTTATTCCAAGCTTCTGCTCCTGAAGCAACTGGTTTCCGCAAGTGATATTATCAAGCCTCAGAGGCAAAGAGACATGCTACTTTGGACAACCCTGGACTAGATTAAAGATGCTTGAGTAAAAGTGCCAAAAAATCTTCCTCCGGATCATCCAGGCTTTGGTGGTTTTCAAGACCTAGATGTTTATAAGATTAAGATTGTGTGCACACACAGTTTATATATGAATTGATTGTGGTAACGGTGTTGGACACAGGAACCTGAAATTGATGCCTTTTCTAGTGGACAATGGCAAAACATGAAAAGTGCTGATGGATCCTGCTCCTATCATAGTTCATGCTTTATTTAATGACAGAAAACCACTATGCTATATGCTGATGTCTTTTGCTCACGGTTTACAAGTTCTGTTGCACTCTCTGTGGCAGAGGTTTCCTTGCCGCAGGACACTTCCAACAAGTTAGCACAGGTCGAGTGAATGCAGGTCAAGTACACTCTCTTTAAAATACATGATTTAACAAACAGGCACCGTCAGGCAATACATGTAACCCACTGAAGTGAGCTAGTAACATTTTGTAAGCAGCATCAGTTAGAAGTGTAAATTACAGATGGTCCCTAAAGTCTGGAAAAACTGAGCCGCTCAGAGCATTTGATATCACTCCGGGCTGATGACATTTTGAGTGCACCTCGGTGAGCCCTTTTGTTCCCTGCGCTTCACACCAGTACAAATGTCAGTGAACCTCCAAAAGACACTTTGACTGGAGCAGCTAGTAGCTTTTCAAAAGAACACTGATGTGCGATCGTTTGCGATTTCTAAGGCACATGATAAGAGAACGAGTAGACAAAGATTGACTGCCGCACAGTGGCGGTCTGAAGACCAAGCCAGCCAGCAGGAGGTTGTCTCCTTTTTCATGGTTGACCACACACAGCCCAGGCAGCTGGTCAGTGCACCCAGTCTTTGGGCTGACGCAAAACTTCTACAATTTCTGCTTCCCTGGAATTCTCTGGAGGCGAGTGCATATATTCCCACCTGCATACAGGAAGAGCGGGAGGAGGAAAAAAAAACAATACAGGCGTTAGTCTTCCCCCACTCCATCTTGTATCACTATAAACTATTTATCTCTCTCTACTTCCATGTAACAAGCAGGGAAGGTGTGGTTTTGATAACAACATACTAGTGTTAATGTTCTGTTACTATTTCACATTCCAAAACAATCTATTTTGCAATTAAATCCCTCTTTCTTTGCTTTCTTTTATACAAATAAGTATTCATTTAGACAGTTTAGAGAGAGATCCTACAGTCAAGTTATGCCTGTTGGGTGGTTTAGGCTAGTTTCAAAATCCCTTTGTTCTGGCACAGCAAAATGGTAGGCTAGCAAAATGAACCAGAGGTGCTTTTCACGTACGCTGAATAAATGCACACTTTCAATCCACTTTCAATGCAATTTGCAACTGGATTTTACTGCGTGAAACAGCAAAGTCCACTTGCAGATGATCAGGAAAGTGCAATGAAAGTGGATTGGAAGTGCATTATTATTGTGAATGACACAGGGGGTTACCACACTTTGTATTCCCAGCGATGTATTAAGAATTGGAAAATGTTATGAAAAGGGTTATGAAAAGCTTTAAAAGGGTTTTTGGATACCACGGCTTATAAATGGTTGGAAAACGTCTTCACAGGTAAAGGGGCCAAACAAAGTGCGAACAGTATTTTTTATAACGTTTTCAAACTCTTAATACATCGCTGGGAATACAAGTGCAGTAACCCCCACAGTTCAACATGAAAAAAGGCAGGGGAAGAGCAAGCCTTAGCTGGAGTCTTATGCTTGATCAGGGCTCACTCCCATCCCCCAGTGTAACATTCTGCCTATGAAAGAAGGGATATAAGTGTAAACATTCCTGCCAGAGTCAACGAAGAGGTCCAGATGCCTGCGTCTCTCTCTGCGTCACACCAGAGAAGATTCAGGCTAACTCTGCAGCCAGTAATGGTGCAGTGTCAGGTGTATAGAAGGCTCAGCAAGGGAGCACAGCTAACACAACATGGCAGCAGGCTACCGCCATCTGCCTCCACATCTAACAAGCACGGCAGCAACACCATCCAGCAATAGAAGTCCAAATGCAGAAGTAGGCTCTTGGAGTTGTTTAACAGGATGTGCACTCTGACTGGGCCACACTGAACTGGCTCAAAGCACCCTTTAGCATAAAGAGGGATGTTATGCAACTAGCCTCAATGCACAACATTAGATACAACAAGAACAGAGCTGGATCTGGCTGATAGTTTTAAGCCTACTGCAGTGGTCTCTTATTTACAATAAAGAGAAGAACAGATCTGGTTAACTTTCCCTCAAGGAATGCTTAGTAAGTTTGACTAAGCGTGATCATGCTCTTACCTGGCAGTGAGTGGCAGCGACATAAGTATACTTTCAATCCTAGATCCCGGTGTTGCAAGACCAAATTTTGTACCTCTGTCATACACCAGATTGAATTCGACATACCTGTTAGAAAAGACAAGAAAGAGATGCTGTCACAGGAGGATGTCATTAGGGAGCCATTATGCCTCAGAAGCCAAAGCACTATCCAAAAGTAAAGTTGACTTCTATCATTCATATGCCAACTTTTGTGTTTGCACATAATTGAGTCTAGTTTTACTAATGGTCAAAGGTATGGAGCTACAAAGTCCTTCCTCCTGACCATTCAAATTCTATTCAGCCTCTTCTCTGGCTTTTGAGATTTCGCTACACACGGCCCACTCATTTTGAAGTCTCCCCACTTTAAATGTGAAAAAAGAATTGTGAGCTACCCAATACCGGATTTACATGCTTGGAATGGATCTTCCACAGTCCTACATATCATTTTAACAACTGTGAGCAAAGGGAACAAACCCCAGCTTCGTGCTTGGCTTAGAAACAAAGGGCATCAGTTTGGGAACTACTTCAGCATCTAGGCAACAATGAACGCTCAGCATTGTCTCCTTGAAGCAACATGAAGAATAAACAGATATCTTGCCAGAGGAGGAACATTACCAAATAGACAGTATGAATGGGCTATCAAATAAGCATGCACTTAAAGCCCAAACACAACAGACTGGCAATTATCTTAAGCCCTTGGCATGGTTTTCTCATTTCTACACCAGAGCCAACCAAAGAAGGCTCCCTCTACATTACAGCAGCTTTGTTTTCTCTTGGTACAACCTACCATTTAAACTAGGCCTCTTTTCCTGCTTACCATCACAACAAAGGAGGCCTTCACTAACTGCAGTTCTCCCAGCATTCCCCCTGTCTTTTATATCCTTAGACTATCCTTTGGTCCCCACTTCCAGAAATTCTGAAGGTTCACTGCACCTCCTGTCCTGCATTAATCAACTTACTATTTAGCACAACCACACCCGCTACAGTTGTTTTACTTCTCATGTTCCCATCCTAATCTGTTCTACATAGAAAGCATGCCATGCTGTTGTGGCTATTGCATCATGCACACATAATATGACCGGGACCGATCTGTACAGATATGAATGCAATACAGAGGAATCAGGTGTACTTAACTCTAATTGAAACAAATGATGATTTACTGAAATACTTCCTGTATGCCACCAAGTTCCAAATGATGGTAGAAGAACTATTAGAGCTTCTCAGTGGGTACAAGATATTTCCTTTTTAATTAAAAAGGAAATAAGCGTTCTTAAAAAACAAAATTCCCTTTGCAAATCTGCATAGGTGCCATTTACAAAGTACTGAGAAGACAGCCAGTTGAATGGAGCTAAAAATAGCTCCTGTGGTTTAGTTTCACATTCTTTGGGTAACATTAAACTTTCCATCAAATATGGACAGCACCCAGTATGTTCTTCCTTCTCTTGCCAGAAGACAAATAATAACATTTGCCACCATTTGTCTCACTTTAATTTTCTGCTCACTTCACAGTCTGTGATATCCATCCTTCAAATTAGGTCAGTATTTCCCCCCTACTGCAGATGGGGGAACCGAGAGTGAGTATCAGTTGGCTTGCCTAAGGCTATTGAATGAGTTCGGGGCTCAGACAACACGAGACCCACAGAATTCTACATTTATACTGCAGTCACTACAACAGCATTCAAAGAAAGATGGGGTGAAGTGAGAGGAGGAGGAATGAGTAATGATGGTATGGGAAGGAGCATTTTCAGATTGAACCCACAATTTGAGACATGACTGTCAGAGATTCAAACAATGGAGGAAGTGTGGTTTCGGCAACTGTCACAAACACTCATCAGCCGCAGATGTTTGGTCAAACCCAGCAAGTGGTTAAAATCCATATTAACTTTTACAAATGCTTTAATCCAGCATTGTTAATACGACGGGAAACCTATGCAGTAATAGGTTAAGTGGGGAATTAACCATTTCCTCAATATCACAGAGGATCAAGAGTTCAGATAAAAAAGAAAAGACATCTGCCCTCTACAGACTTACTAATTAATGAGCAGTTTATAATGGGGGGGGGGAATGCAAAGTAGGAAGAAATGAAAAGAAGGAACAGAAGTTTAAGCTTCCAGGTATGCCCATTTGGACTTTCAAGTTCCCAACCTGTGCTGGCTCCTGCTTTACAATGATACTTTGCATCCATTCTAATTAGAAAACTGAAGACTATGAGATACAGTGACATTTTTAGCTGCTGCAAAGCATGACACTTAATTTTATGATCTTCACAGCATACACTATCTTTAGGACCATTCACAGTGAAGGCAGGGATAGAGAGAGGAGGGGTTAGCCCAGAGCTCCTTATCTTAGAGCAAGGAAAAGCAGAATCAACTGAGCTCCCACAACTAGACTAATCCCAGAAGATACAGTTTATCAGGAGGTGCAAAGTACAGTGACATGCTTTTTTCCCATGAACAATGCCTTAATCTTGCAAAAAATATTGCTCTGCTATAAGACTCCACCTTCTAAAAAATAACTGCTCACATCAGCAATGGGCCATGGTGCTAGGGAAGAAAATAAACTTGGTAATTTACTGAACAGTCAACCTTCTAAAAGAGAATCAGAACTTGCTAACACATTGACTCACAAACAGTGTAAGAAATCAGCTACCCAAGTGGATTTTCAGCAACAAGCAACTGGTGCGCTATTTATTTATTTAACTTCATTATGCCCCAATTTTTCTCCAATGTGAACACAAAGCGGCTTACAACATTCTTCCCTTCTCCATTTTATCCTCACAATAACTCTGTGCAGTAGGTTAAGCTGAGAGTGTATGATGGGCCCAAGCAAGCTTCCATGGCTGAAAGACCTTGGGGTCTTTCAGATATCCTGTGAGACACTCTAACTGCTACGCCATACTTGACTCTAGTGAGCTTTGAGTGGATGCCCCCTTAACTAAAATGTTTCTTCACCCCTTCCAATAAATTACATTATGTCTGACTAACAGCAGAGCTGAAAGATATCCTTCCCTGGAGGTTTTTAGGAAGAGGCTAGATGGCCATCAGTCAGCAATGCTGATTCTGTGACCTTGGGCAGTTCACAGGAGGGAGGGCATCTTGGCCATCTTCTGGGCATGGAGTAGGGGGTCACTGGGGGTTAGGGGAAGGTAGTTGTGAGTTTCCTGCATTTTGCAGGGGGTTGGACTAGATGACCCTGGAGGTCATTTCCACCTCTATGATTCTAGGTGCATTAGAAACCTCAATGGATACATTAACTGAGGGGCCGGGCACCATTTTTTCCTGGTCAGCCCACAAGGTCATCCATCACATACCTCCCTCTACGAATCTGTTGCCACAATTTCTCCTCTGGAGTGAATGGGTCGTGACAGTGCTTCTTGACGATGGGAGCATAGCAAGGCACGACGGCTTTGGCACAGCTCTGAACAAACTGAAAGGCTTCCTCTTGCGAGGGCCAGTCCAGATCGTCAAAAAATATGCCCCCGATCCCTCTTCGTTCCCCGCGGTGCTTGATGTAGAAGTAGTCGTCGCACCTGGAACCGACAAGCACGTCAAGGACAGCACGCAAATATAAAATCCCAACAACATACAATCAATCAATCGACCTTTATTGGCCTATTCTCGGAACTATAGCATAGACAGTACACAAGAATCCTCAAACCATACATTTCCCAAATAAATATAATAAATATAACAGCATACATTGAGCTAGTGAAATGTGAACAGACAATCAAGCAGCAGATATTTTCTCCTTTGGTAAGAGTCACAAACAAGTCCCCAAAAAGAACTGTATTGGCAGTAAGCCTTTGCTGAAATGCATTGCTATGTACTCCAAAACCAGCCTTTAAGTACGCCGACCATAACCTTCACCTCCTTTGTGGGTGGTGAAATAATCACAACCCTCTTGCTTCGTTCAATTTCAGCACAGAAACTACACATAGAGGGTTTTCAGTTTTATTAGCTGAATATGAACTAAAACCATTCAGATGGGAAGGGCCATGGCTTGGTGGTCGAGCATCTGCTTGGCATGCAGAAGTTCCCAGGTTCAACCCCCGGCACCTCCAGTTAAAGGGACACGGCAAGTAGGTGATGTGAAAGACCTCTGCCCGAGATCCTGGAGAGCCGCTGCTGGTCAGAGTAGACAATACTGACTTTGATGGACCAAGGCAGCTTCATGTGTTCAGTCACGGTGGGTATATATAAGGAACAAGCTGAGAAATAAAGATTTAAATATATTTCTCAGTATAAGCTTTAGCTGTTCAATAGCATAAGTTTCTACTACAAGGAAAGTTGCTCCTCTCTAGAGATTAAGAATTTTATCTAAAATATAACAGTACGATAGATAATGATAAGCTTTGTTACAGATCAAACACTTTAGGAACACAGTCTTCCAAAAATCAACAGCTGCCATACCTCAATTATCTGGGTCCAGCCATGTCAGGCTTGAGAATTAAATAAACCTTCACCCTAGGGTTGCCAGCTCCAGGCTGGGAAATACCTGGAGATTTTAGGAGTGGAGTCTGAGAAGGGCAAGGTTTGGAAAGGAGAGGGACTTCAATGCTATAGAGTCCAATTGCCAAAGCAGCCAATTGCCTGGAGATCAGTTGTAATAGCAGATCTCCAGCCACCACCTGGAAGTTGGCAACCCTACTTCATCCAAACCATTGCATTTTTGCTTCAGCACAAGATTTTGTGGACCAGACCCCATTTAGCAGATGATTTGCTACAGACTAACTTGGCTGCCTCTCAATAACAGAAACTGTTCTTAATGACCAGCTTCTCACAAGCTGGCAGGAGAACTCACACACTGGCTTGGGAGAGTAGCTGCTTCCATAGTGAATGAGAAATGAACAGTACTGAGAGAATAAGCTGGGTCAAAAGCAGCTAAGCAGTGCCAGGCAAGGCGATGAGTACTTTCCAGCTGTCCTGGGCAGTAGAAAATAGGATTCCTGCTCCTTTCTTTTTTTGGGGGGGGATGATATAACATGCATTCCTCTCCAAGATGGTAATACAGGGTTTGAGCACTAGAAGCCTAATTTAGAATAACCTAAACCAAAAGTGGCATACTTAAGAAATAAAATGAAAAACTTTCTAAAGAAGGCAGATTTCTTCACTGGTTCAGGTAGAGAATAGCTGATGGTCATGGAAATCTTCCACAGGAAAATTAGTTCTGTAGTCCTCACTTATTCAGAAAAGGCAACCGGTTTATGGGAAAAAGTCAAAACAGACTTAAAAATTAAAGGATACTGCCCATGATGCTTTATAACAACATCTGGGGCGGGGGGGAGAGCAAAGCTACTTACATACCATTTCTTAAATTTAGGGTAGAATTCCGGATTGTGCTGATCACAGGCTTCCTTCAGGGTTTTATGAAAATGAACAGCATCTTCTTCATTCAAGTAAGTCGGAGTAAGGTCTGTTCCACCACCAAACCACCACTGTTTTGAACCTACAGAAAAAAAAACACTGCCATATATTTCACCTTTGAACCCATTGCTTTTTCATGTTTACTCTACCAATTTCAGAATCACGATATGCATTTTTAACAACTATAATAATTAAATTACCCACTTTACATAGACTCGCCAATACATATTATGGATCTCTGGAGGGCATAGGCAGTAGGAGAAGACTGCTTATATAATACCCCTACTTTAATTTGTAGCCTTCGACATGCTTAAAGTCTGGATAAAGCAAGACTAAAAAAAAACATGCCGGCAAAATCAAACAAACAAAAGGAAGGTTGCCAGGCTGGTCTCTAGGTCCCGCATTTTCTGGCGTATGCACGTAATATATTATACAAGACCAAGGAAAACCAGGCAGTAAAGGACCACAACATTTCCCACAATAGTTCGGATAAATCAAGAAGACAGCTGCACAGAAAAATGCTCAGAAATATTTAAGTCATTTTTCATATGTGAAAAGTGTCAGACAAGGTCAGTCATCTGCTAAGGCCTATGCGGGTCATGGCCTGCAGAAGTAAGGTGGGGGGCTACGAGAAAGAAGGCAGTGCCTCTCTGTAATGGCTTTCCGCTTATGAGAAGTGATCTGCCTGACTGTCTCAATTTCAGGTGCCGAGTTTTGTTCACCCAGGTACTAAACTGATTGTGGGTTTTTTAAAATTATTAATTACAAAAGAAATAGAAAATAAAGACATAGGCCATTTTAATAAAGAAAAAAATCCACAAAATCCACTATACGATACTTGATAACCACAATAATAATGTTAAACGATATTAAAGAATGGTGATAAAACAAAACCTTCAAGTGGTTTGTTTGATCCTGATTTTCTCCTCCTTCCTTTCCCTCATAACAGGTTTGCTGCTTCAGCTGTGCTCTTATTGGTTAGAGCAGGCCTTGACAAATTATCTTTGGCTCTAGGAGTCAGCCTCAAAATTCAGGAAACAGACTCATCTTCCAGCCTTCAGGTTTTGTATTTTAACAACCATAGCCCTGTTCCTAACTGATGTTTCCTCAATTTTCCTTAAGATACTTTACAGCTGTTTGGTTCCTCCTATTGCCTCTCCAAATGGCATCTTAGCCTCTCCCAGATTTCTGAAGTATGAGAGCAAAACATCCATTCCAAAGATTCACAAACAATTCATCTAATTCAATACTATATGAAAGTTTTTAGTATGGCTCTGAAAATAATTTTAAGGGGATTCCTAAGCCCCTGATACAGTACAAGGTCTCTCTAAAGTTGGCCTTCATCATTCTTTACATTCATTCTAGATTATCACAGATCTTACCATCCGCCTCCTCAATTTCAAAGTATCTGTAGTTGAAGTGTATAGTGGGAACATAAGGATTCTTTGGGTGAATAACGGAGCTTACCCCCATGGCACAAAAAGGCAGTTTTCCTAGACAGCAACACAAACAAAGAGGATAGACAACAACATAAATATTATACGGCATATTTTAATGCTAAAAGTTTTCTAGCTGCTGTTCTGGTTTCATCCCATAAGCAATGCATAGAATCTATCTCTTTAAAACACAATTAACATATAAATCCTTTCCCCAGAGAAGTTTCTTCTGAATTATGTAAGAAAAATTCCAAGTAAAAACAGAGAATTTTTATTATACGAATATGCATGTATTATTATTTTTGCTCATTATTGGGGGGGGGGGTTGGAATCTTCTCCAAATACACGAGAATGGCTGGACAACATGTAAAGGTTATTACTGAATGGTCAGACTGACTTACCTTCTGAAAGCTAAAAGCTTTACTGCCATAGAAGACTGGAATTAAGCTATGGCACATACAGACAATACTGGTCCTGTATTACATATAATTTGATTAGGAATTAATGTGATATTTGGGTTTTTCCTATGCATTAAAAAAAACAGAGAAATACTTTGTAAAAATTCAGTTTCCAAATTACTGTCACTCCCATTATTCATAATTCATTAACATCTAGGAAACATCTCGAGGAAATTTTTTCAAGTAACTTCATTTTCCTGGTATTACCCATTAATGTGAGACTGGTTTATTTAATACCAAACAAACACATTTCATAAAGATTTGACCTAAAGCAATTTCCGATATGGGTATGTAAAGGTACTGACATACAAAAAAGAAAACTGGGCTCAAGAACACAAGAATTTTGGATTATACCTCTTCTTTTTAGTAACAGTAAGTAGTAACAGTAAGCGAAGCATTGGTGTTCAAAGAGCACATGACAACATATTGCATTTTTGGTGGTAGCAACAGGAAACAGCTAGTTGTCCATAGAACTGGGAACAATGTCTTCACCAGCACAGGATAAAAGTTGATATGCTCATATTGTGGCAGGTGTAATCATACAGCCAAAGCTGAACTACTGCCACTACCATGTTTTCAGGCGTTTAAGACTTATTTCACTGTGTGACTGGAAGATATAAACTCTCTACCTGGCCTGAGCTATCTCAGAGGGAACTGTCCAAAAAATCCCAAGTTTCGAAAGCAGTAGAATGTCTGGTTTACATATACTACAAACTGAAGTTAGAATGAGGTGGAATCTGTTCCGCAATGGCAGAATGGACCAGGCCAACAATGGGGAGCTCATATTTTTTAAGCGTTTCCTACACGAAGAACAAATCTGAATGGAGGGAGAAGGCTGGGAGAACCCTGATGTACTGGTTCTTCACATGAGGATATCATTTTAAAATGGTACCCATCGCATGCACTAGGAAGTGGTACACAGTTCACCTCATACTGCTGCATGTATACACCAAGAATGAGAAGCAGAAATAATTTTTCCAAAAGCATAAATTCTTTAAAACAATGCAAAACTCTCCACACAGAAAACATATACAGAAAAAAGTGGAAGTCTAGGCACTTGCTTTTGAAACATACATTTAGTAGGACTTAATTCAAGCATTTTTAAACAAAAACATGCTTTACCATCCTTGGCCTTCAGTGTTTTCCCCCTGCTTCTCATCTGTTGTGCGGCTTCTTCAGAAAGGTGGCCAAACACTACAGATACGTTGACTCCAGCTTTCTCAAAGATTTCACCATTCTGAAGAACGCAGCTGATGCCTCCACCACCTATCCAATACAAGAACAAGCATTTCCTTGTGCTGTCAACCAATTTTAATGAACCAGCTTATACTATTCAAATGACTACCTGCTTGTAAAGATATAACCCTTTGCCTTCAAAACAAACCCCTGCCATCTGGTAGCATTGCAGTGGAATGAGGAGTAAGGATTTGATTATTAGCCTATCCATAACTGTTTGTTAAAATATATTTACATGTTAAAACCTTTCACTCATAATTAATATATGACCAAAAAAACCCCTCCTTATCAGTTTTTTAAAGATGTGGGGCTTTGTGACATTTGTTAAGATTAGATAAAACATGAAAGTTGGCCCCTCCTTTCTTATTCTCCCAACCTCACACACCCTGAATGAAGTACATGTCTCAATTGTGTGGGTAAAGTGCCATTAAGTCGCAGCCAATTTATGGCAATCCAATGGGGTTTTCAAGGCAAGAGACTAATAGAGAGGGTTTGACATTTCCTAGTATTCCTTGGTGGTCTCCCATACAAGTACTAACCAGGGCTGACTCTGCTTAGTTTCTGAGATTTGATGAGATCAGGCTAGTCTGGGCCATCCAGGTCGGGGCACATGTCTCAATTACACATTAAGAAATGCCTACCGACAAAATCACCCAAATAAGCAATGTAAAGCCATTTAAGAATGTTGCTTATAAAAACTGTCTCAATTCATGTATTCTTGACCTTCATACTACCCATATTCCTATGGTTTGTTCACAATGTAGTTAACTAGGAGATGCATAGAAATGTTAATTGACAACACTTATGGCCTCAACGAACCAAAGTGGTAGTAGCTGATGTTTACTCATAGTTTTGGTATCCTAATGTTAGTTATGTATTTTAAAAAGCGAAAGATTTCATTTTGTACTACATATCCATTTGACGCAGACAGTTGCCAGATACCATTCAATAATGTACAATGCTCAGTAAAAATTTGAATACACCTCCATTGGACAAAGCATCCTATTCCCCCTTTGTTCATTTGCTACCCCGGGGGTATTTTGCTTTACAGTGTTAATAGTTTTCTGTATTACTGTCAAGCAACATTAAATCAAAAGCACCTCCGTCATACCTGTGTGAGCACAAAGTCTCATGGAAATGCTCCATGAGCACACAGGCCAATGGGAGAGTGATTCTGCCTCATAAGAATCAAGCCATCTAACCATCCAACCATGATCCCACCCAGAGATCTCATACACTAGAAAGGTACTTTGTGTGTGTGTAAAGTGCGGTCAAGTCGCAGCCGACTTATGGCGACCCCTTTTGGGGGTTTTCATGGCAAGAGACTATCAGAGGTAGTTTGCCAGTGCCTTCCTCTGCACAGCAACCATGGACTTCCTTGGTGGTCTCCCATCCAAATACTAACCAGGGCTGACCCTGCTTAGCTTCTGAGATCTGACGAGATCAGGCTAGCCTGGGCCATCCAGGTCAGGGTACTACATCAGTGTTATTGTAAATCTCCCCTAAACCTGTGATCTCCTTATCTTTGAGATTTTTCATCACCCACAGCCAACATTCTTGTACTCCATAATAACTAATGCATCTTGCCTCAGTGGTCACAATTCATATGAATTCATTCTCCCATAACCAAAACGGGTGATATCAAAGCTGCTATACCCACATAAATTGTTCACATAACTGGACAACTATAGGATGTTAACTAATCCACAGTCTGAAATACCTTTCTTCTCATGACTGTAGCAGCTATAACATGGGACAGCCACACAGCATCAGCTCTCCCAGCTACATAAATGCATAACCAGGAATATTTTATATAGGGTTATTCACTGCAGATTACACACAGACTCCTTTAACACCCTTGCCCCATCATAAAACCACTTTGACCCACTCAGCATTTATTTGTGAGCAAAGAAGGAATTGCAATACAGGTTGGCAATTTATAGCTTTGTTATGACAGATGGGCTATGTAATTCCTAAAACTTAATATTTTTTAAAAAAATACCCTGTGGCTTCAATCCTCCATACGTTGACCTCAAAGTAAGCCCCATGGAAATCAGTGGGGCTGACTTGCAAGCATTTACTTAAGGCATCTGAATGACGAACTCCCCATGCTACAGTGTTTGAGGCAGGTTTGATTATTAATTGTTAAACACCAAACCAGGTGACAAGACTACTTGAATCCAGCCCCTGAGTATAGCCATTTATGCATGGGCCATTTATGCAAGGGAGGTTTTACCTTGGCTTTGCCACTCTTTAGATGCACATTTCCCCAATCCGAATTCTCAGAATTCTGCATGGGGGCTTATTGTTGAGTTATAAGAATTTGGATGGGGAAAATGTGCATCTCAAGAGTGGCACCAAGACTAGATTAATTCATGCCATCGTATTCCCTATTACTATGTATGGGTGTGAAAGCTGGACAGTGAAGAAAGCTGATAGGAAGAAAATAGATTCCTTTGAAATGTGGTGTTGGAAGAGAGTGTTACGGATTCCATGGACTGCCAAAAAAACAAACCAGTGGGTTATAGATCAAATCAAGCCTGAACTGACCCTAGAAGCTAAAATGACTAAATTGAGGCTGTCGTATTTTGGTCACGTCACGAGACGACAAGAGTCACTGGAAAAGACAGCCATGCTAGGAAAAGTTGAGGGCAGCAGAAAAGAGGCAGACCCAACAAGAGATGGATTGGCTCAATAAAGGAAGCCACAGCCTTCAAAATATTGTCGAAGGCTTTCACGGCCAGAGTTCATTGGTTCTTGTAGGTTATCCGGGCTGTGTGACCGTGGTCTTGGTATTTTCTTTCAGCAGCTGTGGCAGGCATCTTCAGAGGAGTAACACTGAAGGACAGTTTCTCTCAGTGTCAAGTGTGTAGGAAGAGTAGTAAGAGTCAGAAGGGGGTTGGGTTGAGCTGAATCATTGTCCTGCAAAAAGTATCAAAGGTAATGTGCTAATCATTGACACTGAGAGACACTGTCCTTCAGTGTTACTCCTCTGAAGATGCCGGCCACAGCTGCTGGCGAAACGTCAGGAAAGAAAACACCAAGACCACGGTCACACAGCCCGGATAACCTACAAGAACCAACCACAGCCTTCAGTTTGCAAGATATGAGCAAGGCTGTCGAAGACCGGACATTTTGGAGGACTTTCATTCATAGGGTCGCCACGAGTCGGAAGCGACTTGACGGCACTTCACACACACACAGAGGCCATTTATTCATGGAAGGTTTTGCCTTGGAGTGGCCACTCTTTAGATGCACTTTCCCCCCATTCATATTCTCGAAACTCAACAATAAGCCTCCAGGCAGAGTTTTGGGAATTCGGATGGGGGAAATGTGCCTCTAGAGCACTGGTTCCCAACCAGGGGTCCATGGACCCCCTGGGGTCCGCGAGAACTAAATTAAGGTCCGCGAGACAAAGTTATAAACCCATAATAAGTTAATATTTTCAATTAAAAGTTTTCTATTATAAAAATATATGTTTAAATATTATTCTAAGTTTAATGTTTAACTAACAGTTATGATTAAAGTTTATTTTCAAATTCCCGGAATTTTTATTTGGAACCTTGGGGTCCCTGCACCGAACAAAAAAGTCCTAGTGGTCCCTGGTCAAAAAAAGGTTGGGAACCACTGCTCTAGAGAGTGGCAAATCCAAGGCAAAACCTCCCATGAATAAATGGCCAAAGAGTGGCCAAGCCAAGGTAAAACCTCCCGTGCATCAATGGCCTTGGTGGCTGCTCCAGATTAGTTACTCCGGAGTGCAAGAGGGCGGGCGGGCGAGCCGGTCACCTTCCTTCCTCTCCCAGCGGTCGACGGTGAAGGAGGCGCCGCGGTCGAGCTGGGCCAAGGCGCGGCACACCTGGCCCTGCGTCTCCATGACGACCATCTCCACGCGGCTGCGCATCTCCCCGCGCCGGCTCCGCAGCTCGCGCATCCCGCTCACCGGCGGGGCCATGAAGCACTCGAAGCGGCGCGCCAGCTCGTCCTCCCCGCCGCCGCCGCCGCCCGCCTCCTCCCGGGGCTGCCGGCGCGCCATCTCCGCCCGCCGGGCCAGCCCCAGCCCGGCCAGCCCCGCCGCCGCCGCCGCCGCGCCAGCAGCCCAGGCCAGCGCCAACGGCCGCCAACCGCCGGAGGAGAAACCCCGGCCGCGGCGCAGCTCGGATCCCGGCGCCATCCTTCGGGCGCCCAGCGCGCAAACCCCGCGCAGCAGACGCGCCATCGCGGGATCCGCTGGCCGGCGGCGCGCGGTCTGTCTGCAAAGCGCCCTCTCTCCCCGAGCGGTTGCTGGCCGGGCGCGGGGAGGCCCCGGCGTGGCTTCTTGGGAAATGTAGTTCTGCAGCCGACCGTGGTCGCGGCCGACGGAACACGCCCGGACTACAACTCCCAGCAGAACTTAAGGGGGAAAGAAGCAGGAAGCTTCCTTGCGCGAATGTAGACAGCGTCAGTTACGCAACACGTCGAGTTTGGAGTTCAGGCGCGTAGGGAGTGGGAGGGGGTGTGGGAAGGTGTGGGAGCCGCAAGAGCCACGCGCAAGTTTATTCGTAGAAAAAAGCAAGAGAGTTAGGATGATTACATGAATATTAACTAGATAAAATAAGATTCGTGTAAAGTCACTAAGTAGAGGGGGATTATACTGTTAGCAAAAGTATGTACAATTTAATTTTGGACAGGAGAATGTAGGGGAAGTCAACTTTTCTTTTTTAGACTAGAGATTTTGATAGACTAGAAATTTTTATAGATTCTACTTTATGTTGTTAAAGCATTAATGAAAACTGATTTATGATGTATGAAATGAGAAAACAATCAAAACTTTATTTAAAAAAAAAAAAAAAGCAAGAGTCCAGTAGCACTTTGTGTGTGTGTGTGTGTGAAGTGCCGTCAAGTCGCTTCCGACTCATGGTGACCCTATGAATGACAAGAGCAAGAGTCCAGTAGCACCTTAAAGACTAACAAAAATATTTTCTGGCAGGGTATGAGCTTTCATGAGCCACAGCTCACTTCTTGGTATCTGAAGAAGTGAGCTGTGGCTCACAAAAGCTCATACCCTGCCAGAAAATATTTTTGTTAGTCTTTAAGGTGCTACTGGACTCTTGCTCTTTTCTACTACTGCAGACAGACTAACACGGCTACCCACTGTGAATTATGAATGAAAGTCCTCCAAAATGTCCTCTTTGACAGCCTTGCTCAGATCTTGCAAACTGAAGGCTGTGGCTTCCTTTATTGAGTCAATCCATCTCTTGTTGGGTCTTCCTCTTTTCCTGCTGCCCTCAACTTTTCCTAGCATGACTGTCTTTTCCAGTGACTTGTCATCTCATGATGTGACCAAAATACGATAGCCTCAGTTTAGTCATTTTAGCTTCTAGGGTCAGTTCAGGCTTGATTTGATCTATAACCCAATGATTTGGGGTTTTTTTGGCGGTCTTTAAAGTAGCACTTTAAAGACTAACAAAATTTCTGGCAGGGTATGAGCTTCCGTGAGCCACAGCTCACTTCTTCAAGATACTTCAGATTCTGAAGAAGATACTTCAGGTACTGAAGAAGCGGTATCTGAAGAAGTGAGTTGTGGCTCACGGAAGCTCATACCCTGACGTGACAAGAGATGAACTTCTAGACCTGTTGGGGAAATTCAAAACCAGGTGCTGATGGCATACTGTCGTGAAAATCCTGACGGTCCGTTGTCTAGCTTACATTCCAAATAATGAGACAGCGGGGTAAGAGACTTTTAAAAAATTATTTGCTTGAACAAAGGGTTGTCATGCACCATGCCAGCAGGCAATCCCGAACTGTCTGTGCTCTAACAAGCCCCCCCCCCTTGTGCTTTTTGAACCTGCGTGCATAGCAGGATTACATACGTCAGCTTTTCAAGCAATATTTCATTAGCTTCGTTCTATGTTTCTGATAACCTTCCCTAGTCTGAGAACTACCCAGATGCTTCTTGTCGGGGATTGCCAGGCTGTTAGGTATGGCCTTGCTGTGATGAACAGTCTCTTTGCTAACAGCTCATTAACGTTCCTTTCTTACCAGGTAAAGCTCACCTCAGTAATAGCAATTACAATTCAGCTAGCATACAGCATACATGGAGAGTTCCAACTAGTGAACAAACACAGAGTCGCTTAGGGCTGGCTTAGCCATTTTCCCATCTCAGTACACTCCAGGGTTGTTCAGAGACTCAATCGTGAGTTTGTTGATGTACTAACCAGAAGACTGGAGAGTGGCAAATGTTTCAGGATTTTTAAAAGGGGGCCCAGAGGCGAATCAGTTATAGGCCAGTTAGCCTAATATCTGTCCCAGGTAAATTAGTAGGAATTGTAATCAAATATAAAATTATTAGGTACATAGAGGAAGAAAGGCTGCTGAGGGAAAATCAGCATGGCTTCTGCAAAGGGAGTTTTTTAAGAAAGTGAACAAGTATGTAGATAATGGTGACCCAGTAGACATTATATACTTGGGATTTCAAAAGGCTTTTGACAAGGTACCTCATCAAAGACTCCTGAGTAAGCTTAGGAGTCAGAGGGATAAAAGAATGTTTCCTGTTATGGATTAAAAATTGGTTAAATGACAGGAAGTGGAGAGTAGGAATAAATGGACTGTTCTTGCAATGGAGGGGAGTAAGCAGTAGGGTCCCACAAGGGTCTGGTGCTATTTAATTTGTTCATAAATGATCTGGAACTGGGGATGAGCAGTGCAGTGGCCCAGTTTACAGATGACACAAAATTATTCAGGATGGTGAAAACCAAGGTTGACTGTTAAGAGCTCCAGGCGGATCTCCACTAATTGGGTAACTGGGCCACAGTGTGGCAAATGAAGTTCAGTGTAGGTAAGTGTAAGGTGAAACAGATTGGAACACAAAAATTCCAGCTTTAAATATGTGCTAATGGGGTCTGAACTTGCTGAGGCTGAGAGGAAAAGAGACCTTGAGGTCATAGCGGATAGCTCAATTAAAATGTCAACCCAGTGCCCCACAGCAAAAAGGTAAACTCTGTGCTGGGGATTATTAGGAAAGGGACTGAAAATGCAACTGCCAATACTGTAATGCCCCTGTGTGGCTCTATGGTAGGGGTCCTCAAACTTTTTAAACAGGGGGCCAGTTCACTGTCCCTCAAACACTGTTGGGGGCCGGCTGCCCCCCCCCCCAAAACGGGAAGGCAGCCAGGCACCCAGGCAAAGAAAAGTTAACTTGCGGCAGGAGGACGTGCCGCCCCTCCCCCAGGTGCCTCTCCATGGCCGACACTCCCCCCTTCACTGGGCTGAGAGACACTCCCCCCCGCCGCCGCACGCCCTCCTTTCCCGCCTCCTGGAGTGGGAGGTGGGCTGGGCTGGCCCCCTGCTTGGCAAAGACCACCTGAGGGGAAGGGGGAAGGGCGTGGGAGGAGGCCGGCGGGAGACAGTCTCTCAGCCCTCCCCTCCCCGGAGGCACCGCCACCCAAGCCCCCCGCACGGGGGCCCCGGCGCTCGCTCGCCCGCTTGCCTCGCTCCTGCTCGGCTTGCAGGCAGACAGGGGTGTTCTTCTTCCAGCCCGACATGGCTCCTTCAGGGCTGCGGCAGCTGCTGCAGCAAGAGGAGCAGTGGTGGCGAGGGGCACATTGCAGTCCGAGGCAGCGCCTCCCGGCCCCGAGCCACGTGTGCGGCTGGGGAAAGGAAGGCGGAGGCGGCTCTTCAGGGCAGCCGCGGCGGGGAAGGCGCAGAGGCGGCGGTGGCGGCTCCCGGGTCGGCATGGGTGTTGCCGCTCCGCTGCTGCCGCCGACGCTTTATACGGTGAATGGCCGCCTTAATTTGGGGAAGGGACGGGCGCGGCGGCTCCGGAGGGAGGAGGGGGCCGGGTTCAGGACCCTGATGGGCCGGATCCGGCCCGCGGGCCTTAGTTTGAGGACCCCTGCTCTATGGTATGATCTCATTTGGAATAGTATGTGCAGTTCTGGTTATCATGTCTTAAAAAGGAATTTGCTAGGGTTGCCCACCTCCAGCTACTAGCTGGAGATCTCTTGCTATTACAACTGATCTCCAGCCGATAGAGATCAGTTCACCTAGAGAAAATGGCAGCTCTGGCAATTGGACTCTATGGCATTGAAGTCCCTCCCCTCCACAAACCCCGCCCTCCTCAGGCTCTGCCCCAAAAACCTCCCACTGGTGGCGAAGAGGGACCTGGCAACCCTAGACATTGCAGAGCTCGAAAAAGTGCAGAAGAGGGCAACCAAGATGATTAGGGAGTTGGAGCGCCTTTCCTATGAGGAAAGGGTGAAGAGTCTGGGACCTTTCAGTTTAGAAAAGAGATGACTAAGAGGAGACATGATAGAGGTTTATAGAGTTATGCATGGGATAGAGAGAGTGGACAGATAGAGCTTTTTATCCCCCTCCGAAAAAACTAGATCTTGAGGGCATCCAATGAAGTCGTTGGGCAGCAGATTCAAGATGGACAAAAGAAAATATTTCTTTACACATCTTTGCTGCCAGAGGATGTAGTGATGGCCACAGGCATAGACCACTTTAAAATAGGATTAGAAAGATTCATGGAGGATAGGCCAATCAGTGGCTACTAGCTATGGAGACTAAAGGGATCCTCCACATTCAGAGGAAGTACAGTCTACATTCCAGTGCCAGGAGTCAACATCAGGGGAAGGCCTTGGCCTCTATGCCCTATTGTTAAGGTTGCCAACCTCCAGGTACTAGCTGGAGATCTCCTGCTGTTACAACTGATCTCCAGCTGATAGAGATCAGTTCACCTGGAGAAAGTGGCTGATTTGGCAATTGGACTCTATGGCATTGAAGCCCCTCACCAAGCACTTCCTTCCTCAGGCTCTGCCCCAAAAACCTCCTGCCAGTGGCAAAGAGGGACCTGGCAACCCTATCTATGCCCTATTGTTGGGTTTCCAGAGTAACTCGTTGGCCACCATGTGAGACAGGATTCTGGACTAGTCTGATCCAATTAAGGCTCTTCTTATGTTCTTAGTAGTCATCAACTGAATTTCTTTGAATCTCTCCATTCATCATGTATGGAATCTTATATTTATAAAATACTACTAGAATGAAATGTCTTTATTTTATTAGTGAACATGATAGAAAGCAACAAGACTGAGTGGCTTGGGAGATAAAAGGAGGAAAACGAGGACAAACAATTAGATAATGGTTTTTGGTCTATT
The DNA here is from genome assembly GCF_029931775.1 of Euleptes europaea. NCBI lineage: Eukaryota > Metazoa > Chordata > Lepidosauria > Squamata > Sphaerodactylidae > Euleptes > Euleptes europaea. The sequence goes on from NC_079323.1 coordinate 32,942,189, forward strand.
TTACGGAGCTGAATATACTTTTGTAATTATGTCCAGGTTAGTTCTATAAAAAATACAATGGACTTGAAAGGGCTTCTAATGGAGCTTTCACTTCTGTAACCTATGAAATTCAAGCCCATGACTGCAAACAGCTGCTGGCGCATGATTGGTGCATTGTGAATTGAGATTATTCTGGATATTTACACAGAGTTATAAATTAACCTATTTTTGTAGCCATGCAAACAATTAAAATAAATTGTGAAATGCCTTTAAAAAAACCTTTTAGAAGCAGTACAAAATACATCAGTTGGCCAATGGGTTTATAGTCTCTTAATTGCCATAGGCATACATGTAATGGGAAGTATAGATTAGATTAAATAATTTATTTGCGGCAGCCAGTCAAAACATGATAAAACTGAAAGCATGGACTAATAGATTCTTACAATCACAGAATTACAGTCCGAGTCTTAAAACATTTTTAAAACATTTTAAAAAAGAATTACAGCTGGGTCACATCTGTCAATTGCACTGTTCTAAGGCGACGAATTTTCATTGCTGCTAAACAAAATTTCGCAACCTGAAGAGTGGTTGAAGGATTACCCCCTTGTAGGAGCATCTCAAACCTTTCACCTGCCCTGTCAGGTCTCAATCTCAATAAGAGGGGCTCAATAAACTTCGAACGGGGTAATGTATAGAAATTGCAGTTCAGGAGGGCATGCTCAACAGTTTCTAAGTCCCCTGATTTGCAGGGGCTAATGGGAAGTACCGCATTTTTCGCTCCATAGGACACACCTTTCCATAAGACGCACCTAGTTTTTAGAGGAGGAAAACAAGAAAAAATCTTGTTTTCCTCCTCTAAAAACTTGTCTTATGGAGCGAATGCCGGCTGGGCGCGTGCGTGTCGGGACGGCGCGAGCCGGCATTATCCGCCCCGACAGCCAGCTGGAAGGCGGGCTCTGTGCGGCCCCGCCCGCCTCCCAGCTGGCCGTCGGGGCGGGGAATGCCGGCTCGTGCCGTCCCGACACGCACGCGCCCAGCCGGCTCTGTGAGCCCCACCTGCCTCCCAGCTGGCCGTCGGGGCGGGGAACGCTGGCTCGCGCCGTCCCGACGCACACGTGCCCAGCCGGCATTCGCTCCGTAAGACGCACGGACATTTCCCCTCACTTTTGAGGAGGAAAAAAGTGTGTCTTATGGAGCGAAAAATACGGTGTATTTTGAAACTACTTGCACATTCTTCTAACTGCTAGGTGAAGGTATTTGTGCAATACTCATGTTCTGTCCGTGACAGCACTGTTGTTACTGGTCCCTGGACAACTATTCTTAAAACATCACAAAGAGCCAATGAGATGGAGAAACTGGGGGAGAAACTGTAAATGGAATGGAAATAAGGGGATAAGGTAGACATTACACACAAATGTTTAAATAGAACCATATTGCAGTTTTTCTTAGGCAATAAGTTAAGAAGAGTTGGTTTTTCTATGCAGATTTTCCCTACCTTTTTTTAAAAAGGAGATTCAATCTCCTTCTCCTCCTTTCCCCACAACAGTCACCTTGTAAGAGAGGTGGGGCTGAGAGAGGTCGGAGCGAACTGTGACTAGCCCAAGGTCATCCAGCAGGCTTCATGTGTAGGAGTGGGGAAACCAACCCGGTTCGACAAATTAGAGTCCCCCGCTCCTAACCACTACACCATGCTGGCTCTCAAAAAAGGGCAGTAGCTTTATGAGAAACAGCTGGAGGAGGATTGCTTAACCTTTCACCTGATCACCATGCCACCCTATCTGTGGGACTCCTGTCAGGTGGGGGTGGAGACAACACCAGACCCCATTCTTCCCAGCCGCCCACATAGGAAGGCTCGAGGGAGGAGGCCCTTCAGGACAAGCTCAGGAGGGAGTAGCGTGAGAGGGAAAGAATAGAATAAATACTCAACCCCCACCCATTTCCATCCGAGGCCAAGGGAAGGCACTTCAGCCAATCTGGACTCCGGTATATGACAGCAACCTGTGTTTGGCATCATAAACACAGCGGTCCATCCTTAGCTAGTGTTTAGCCGACTAGTGCCTAGCCATTTCAGAAGTTTAGGAGGCTGTCATTCAATTGCTACATTTCTGTCCTCATGTATAAACTGTATTGTATACAAATATTAAATGAGCTGCGTTACTGGAAACGCTTGTTTAATTCAGTGTCATGAGAGACAAAGTCACAAGAGGGCACCTCTCAGGCAAAATTGTTCAATACAGTAACTCTGCTAATTCTTTTGCATAGGAAAACCATGGAGATTTGGACACCTTTGCACACATGGCTTCAATTTTGTAATAAATATTTTAGTGCAACCCAAACTGGGCCACAAATTATCATTTGGCTAAGTGATGTATTTGGCAAGTATGGTTGCAGGATACGTAGAGCAGAAAACCAAATAATTCCAAACAGAATGAAAGAAATTAGTGAGATTGGGATTATGACTCTGAAGATATTAGAAAATGCAACTTTTTTATCCTCAAACAGTAAAAAAAACAAAAAACAATTTATGCTATGTATGCTCACTAAATCTAAACATATACTGTTGTTTGCATTTTGGCTTCATGGTTTTTAATAAACATTGCAATTTTTCTCCATAGGCAAGAAAGTTTGATTAAATGAAGGCTACACTTCCAGATTTACAGCCCATTCCTGAAAGGGGGGGATAGTTAGTCGATGGCTTCCCGGCCAGAAAATTAAGTATTTACACAAAATAAAGTATTTACACAAAATAAAGTATTTACAAATAGAAACCCATGAAAGTCCTCCATGGAGTTTCACAGGGTAAACCAGCTATTTTGCTGGCGTAGCAACTCTGCTGCATAGAGGGGCGTTCCCAAGCCGAAAGGGGTTTTGAAGTTGACTAATGTTAGCTCCGCCCCTGGGAATGCCCCAGGACACACACACCCCGATGCTAGTGTGGGCACCCATTTTGGCTGTCCGTGCAGCAGCAGCAGTCGCCAAGGCCCACGCTGCTGTATTGCTCAGGGGTGCCGGTGTAAGTGCCCCCGTGTTGGCATCCATGCCACTTTATCATGGCACAAAGTGGCACAGATGCCGGCATGGGGCTATGCCAGCTCCCATGGCGTTTTGCTCCCCCTTCAGGATGGCACAGTTAAAGTGCCCATACTTACTGTAAAGGCTGAAACTTTTTATTTATTTATTTTAACTTGTAGCTAAATTACCTAAGATAGCAGTAGCCCAAAAGTACCAAAAAGAAAAGAAAAGATAAGAACAAAATGAACTGGTCTATGAAAGAGGAAACTAAGAAGAAGAAGAGTTGGTTTTTATATGCCAACTTTCTCTACCACTTAAGGAAGAATCAAACCAGCTTACAATCACTTTCCCTTCCCCTCCTCACAACAGACACCCTGTCAGGTAGGTGGGGCTGAGAGAGCTGTGACTAGCCTAAGGTCACCCAGCTGGCTTCATGTGTAGGAGTGGGGAAACCAACCCGGTTCACTAGATTAGTGTCCACCGCTCATTTGGAGGAGTGGGGAATCAAACCCAGTTCTCCAGATTAGAGTCCACTGCTCCAAACTACCGCTCTTAATCACTACACCACACTGTAACCACTAAGGATTTCTTCATCCACCCCAGCACCACCCCAGTGTCTTCCAGACCCAGCATGGGCAGGACTGGTGGCCTTCAGGATAACCCCCCACTTCACCACATTCAGTCTAGCCTTGAGCCTGGCACATGGTCCCCCGAGCCTGGCCGTGGCTCTGCAGCCAGAGGGCTGTTCTCCATCCCCACATTGGTAGGGATAATATAAGAAGACAAGAGCCACTGGAAAAGACAATACTACAAAGAAAAGTTGAAGGCAGCAGGAAAAGAGGAAAATCCAAGATTAGATGGATTGACTGCATGAAGGAAGCCACAGCCCTCAGTTTGCAAGACCTGAGCAAGGCTGTTAACAATAGGACATTTTGGAGGACACTGATTCACAGGGTCACCATGAGTACTTGGAAGTGATTTGATGACACTTAATACTGTCAAGAAGTTGAGGCCTCTCAATTTCTTGGAGAGTGTTATTTCTTTGGTTCAGGCCTGGGAGGCCTATGAGTTTTGTGTTATTAGGATTTTAGACCAGAAAAATAAGTTTCCTTTTGAAAACTGCTTCTGTGGAGGGAGTAAGCCCCAGCTGGTGCTAGTTAACCTTTCCCCTTTTTGGAATGCAAGGCCGTGCATTGCCATGGTAATTAAATGGTCAGCCATCATGACAATGTCCAGGTGCTGGTAGTTCTGCAGGCTTCCTCACCTGAACACATCTCTGAGTGAGTCAGCAATTCTGACCAAGCGATTAATTAACAGCTAAGTGCTTGCGTTTTCTCAATTGGCCTCTATGAGCTCATGCCACTGAGAAAACGAATATAAGGACAAACCAATCCTTGAGAAAACTATGCATGCTTTGGGGTACAGCAGGAGAGCTGTGCTGGCTGCATCACAACCCATTTGATTTTGGCCCCACGGGGAAACTCTGGTCAAGCTGACCTGCTTGGAGAAACCTTTGGACAACCTTTTGAAACTCTTGAATGCTGGAAGCATCCTTGGAAGTTGGTAACTATAAACCTGATGCAAGAAACCTTTGCCAATCCTTTTGAACCAAAAAGGTTTTTGAATGTATTAGCTAGTTATGCTAAATAGTTTATTGTTTTCTTGCTTAACACTTCATGACTTTTCTTTCCTGTAAACCAGCTTGAATCTTATAAATAAATTGTTAGCCTTTAAATGGCTTGTGTCTATGATTTTGGGATTCCAAGCCTAAATTCTAAGTGTCTTTGTGTGAGTGTAAAAACCACCTACCAAAAACCTAAGACATTTTGGGAGTGTAATCTTTCCCTGGCAGGTCTCTACCTTGCAGGGTAAGCGTTACACTCAATTTTGGAGTGAGTTGGGAGAGGATTGCCCTTATCTTCCCCCTGGAGCTCAACCTTTTGAAAGGGCTGGTGGCAGCTACTCCTTGGACTTGGGGCGAAAGCCTGGAGTTCAAGGTTTTGTCTTTTGGAAAACTTTTGACCAAACCAAAGCAGCCTCCAACTGGTGGAGACAGGTTGGGGAGCTCTTTGACAAATACACACAGTTGAAACTTACTATGTAGATGTCTCTGTGTGCCTTCAGTGTTTGTTAGGGTTGCCAGGTCCCTCCTCGCCCACAGCGGCTGGAGCCTGAGGAGGGCAGGGTTTGAGGAGGGGAGGGACTTTCATGCCATAGCAGTCAATTGCCAAAGTGGCCATTTTCTCCAGGTGAACTGATCTCTATCGGCTGGAGATCAGTTGTAATAGCAGGAGATTTCCAGCTAGTACCTGGAGGTTGGCAACCCTAGTATTTGTCCATCCATTAACTAATCTTGTGATCTGTTATCACTTCAAGGAAATATTCACCCAACAGCACAGGAACAATGCCTCCCATCTTCTTCGATCAATGGTTCCCAGACCTGCATTCCCTCTAGGGGAGATTAAGAACTTAAAATGGCCCTAGGAAATACCCATGCCACTTCTCATCCTGCGTCACTTCCATGTTGGCTTTGTAATCCTGCTGGGCTGACTGTGATGAGGCTGGTGCTGCGGTTGTTGAGGCAAAGAAGCTGTGACAGCAAATCCTGTTCCCTCCTCATGGCTGCTGCTCCCTCTGTGAGTAAAGTAGTAGCTTCTGGTGATGAGGAAGAAGAGGAAGCAGTCCTCTTTGCAAGGAGGTGGAAATTCCCTACACAGTTAAAGGGACAATCAGTCTTTAACTGCTGTCTAGGGAGTTATCCTTGTTCGCTGGACTTGTCTGCAGAAGGAAGGGCGGTTTCCCACAGCCTCTTCAGCTATGGGCAGGCTGCATGGAGCCATGGCGTCTCGCCACTGTAAGCATTCCTGTTGCCTTCGAAGGATGGGTGGGTCAGGGTGAGCCGTAGCCAGGCCAATATTTGGCATTAGGGAAATAAAAGCTTAAGAGCATTCAAGTCACTGCAGAACACTGCATGGTTATGAACACAGCGGCTGGTACATTACAGCACAAGCTCTTGTTTTCCTGGCAGGCCAAGTCAGAATGCGAGCCACTTTCAATGCAGCTAAATATCAGCTAAAACAACTGTTCCGTTTTCATAGAATGAGGGAGTTTCCTCTGCCTCTGAGAACATCCTACAAAATCCCCTCTGCACCATTGCTGAATATAATTTGTTTAAAAACAGAGCAATAACGTTTTGTCTAAGGCCATATAATATGCGCAGAACGCTGTGTAAAAAGTCTTGTTTTGAACAGCTATTTCAAGAAGACAGGATGTTGCATGTGTCCTATGAATTATGAGTGCACAATGTCTGGAAGGGAGAGATAAGAAGATGCGTTTATGTACACATGGAATCTATTATAACGCTTGCTTAGTACAGCATATCTTTCACCAGCGCATGTTATTTGTTTCTTTTCTCTTCTTATCCATTTTAGAACCAATTAGTAGCCCAGTGTTTCTCCACTGTCTACCTTTAAACCAATCACCTCTTTCATCTAGTCCTAGTAGTCCTCAAATGCTGTTTCAAATGTTTCAAGTTCACAGACGTTTGCATGTTTAACTGGACTATGTAGTCTGGAATAGATTCCTATCCCAGTTGGTCTTTATATGCTGACTTTCTCTACCACTTAAGGAAGAAGCAAACCGGCTTACAATCACTTTCCCTTCCCCTCCCCACAACAGACACCCTGTGAGGTAGGTGGGGCTGAGAGAGTGTGACTAGCCCAAGGTCACCCAGCTGGCTTCGTGTGTAGGAGTGGGGAAACAAATCCAGTTCACCAGATTAGCCTCCACCGCTCATGTGGAGGAGTGGGGAATCAAACCCAGTTCTCCAGATTAGAGTCCACCACTTTTAACCTCTACACCCTGCTGGCAATAAAGACAATATTCATCCACATTTTTCTATAGACTATAATTTCTGTTGTATACTTATTTTATCTTTAAAAACATTTTTCTTTCTTAATCACATAGTGTCACTTTTTAATATTTTTAATATAATAATAATTTTAATATTTATTTACTTAGCCATCTTTGGGTATTTGAACAGGTAGAACAAATGCAAAGAAGGTGGGAGCAGTATAGTTGAATTGTAGAACTCCCTGCCCCAGGATGTGGTGATGGCTGCCAACTTGGAAGGCTTTAAGAGGGGAGTGGACATGCTCATGGAGGATAGGGCTTTCCATTTCTACTAGTCAAAATGAACACTAGTCATGATGCATACCTATTATCTCTAGTATCAGGGGAGCATGCCTATTATATTAGGTACTGTGGAATACAGGCAGGATAATGCTGCTGCAGTCGTCCTGTTTGTGGGCTTCCTAGAGGCACCTGGTTGGCCACTGTGTGTACAGACTGCTGGGCTTGATGGGCCTTGGTCTGATCCAGTATGGCTTTTCTTATGTTCTTATCTTGGTGACAAGCTTCACCCTAACCTGCAGATGTTCATTTGAGCCTATATTCACATACACAAAACATTATATTGAGGGCTTTATTGAGGGCTTTACTCATGCACATCTTTACACCCATATGATCTTTGCATACATTCAAATGAAAACATGCAGGTAGGTCAAAGCTTGCTGCCACCACTAACACCTCTCCCCCATATATTTTTATTCAGTTTTAACCATTTGAACAGTGAGTATGTATGTGGTGTATATATTTTCTATTTTTAAATCCGACTAAAAGCAATTTAAAAGAAAATGGGATGATGGAATGACAGTCAGAGACCCTAAAACCGTTTAAAAGCAATTTAAAAGAAAAGTAAATGGGATGATGGAATGACAGTCAGAGACCCTAAGACCATTTTAATCTGTTACGTAAAACGGTTGGTTGAGGAGTCTGGTGCTGGGATGATTTCATTCTAATTGAATCAGCAAAATTATACATTGGAAGAAATAAAATCCACCCTCAATTATAAACTGGTACCAGAAAGTATGGGGGAAAGTTTAAGGATGAAATTAATTTATGTCTGATAATAGAATGAACCCTGGTATGATAATGATTAATTTATGTCTGACAATAGAACGAACCCTGGTATGATGATAAAAATAGAGTGGCTAGCAGGGAGTTTCTTTCCACTTTATGAACTTTGCACAAGATGCAATAGGCAATAGCGGCCAGTGCAGGGCTGTTTGCTTTCTGTTATTCTGGTCACGCCGAGAGTGATGTTTACTTTTGCAAGGTTAAAACAACCCTATCTCAGTATAATATTTATTTATGTATTCTTAGATGTGATTGTTCTATGACAGAGATTACAGCCTGTGTTTTATAGCTCCACAAACAACATTTTCCTATAACATAGACGGCAAATGGCTTGTAATCTCTAATGTAATGGCTTGTAAAACTAAATTAGAAGTCAGCAGTCATCGCTCCTGCTCTGACACTGAAGGCAGGGTGTTCTTATAGCAGATCTTATAGCAGATGATTCAGAATGGGATGTTGCTTTGAGCAGGGAAATTCCTCTGTTTTCATAACTACCCATGAGGGCAGGCGCCAAAATCCCGCTCTGTCTGTGGAAAAATTTACTCAGGAACCTTTTGCCAGCTGACTGCGGGGTTATCATCTCCCATTTTAATATATTGGAATGGAGAGTGTGTTGTTGTTTTACTGCGATGATTTATAGGTCACCTTAATAGAGTCTACTTTCTTTTTAAAATATTCTGGGACTTGACCCAAGCCTTTATAGCATAAAAAGCCCAAATTAAAATCAATATGATTTTGCAGAGTCATTGTGGAAGGGTGCATGAAAGTGGCAAAAATATAAAACTCGGAAAACAACAAACGTTTCTACCCTGCCGGTTGCCACATAAAGGTTCAAGCAGAGGTGAACACTTATGACATTATTTTGCTCGTTGAATCATTTTTGAGCTGGCTGTTAACAAAACAGCAGCACCTCTAAACCCCACCCCTGCCATTTTTCTTCTGACCAACTGCTATCTTATTGCTAGCTAAAGAATGCTAAATGTTTCAGGTGGATTTAGGGTTGCCAACCTCCAGGTAATTAAAAATATACAGCTGCTGTGACTATATGTCAGGAGCCCCGTGGCGCAGAGTGTTAAGCTGCAGTACTGCAGTCAAAAGCTCTGCTCACGACCTGAGTTCGATCCTGACGGAAGTCGGTTTCAGGTAGCCGGCTCGAGGTCGACTCAGCCTTCCATCCTTCCGAGGTTGGTAAAATGAGTACCCAGCTTGCTAGGGGTAAAGGGAAGACAACTGGGGAAGGCACTGGCAAACCACCCCATAAACAAAAGTCTGCCTAGGAAAGGTCGGGATGTGACGTCACCCCATGGGTCAGGAACGACCCGGTGCTTGCACAGGGGACCTTTACCTTTTTATGGCTATGTGTTACAATAAAGTGTTATATCCATACAAAACCAAACAAGGTGCTGTTGCCTTTAGTATAACAATTTTTATACTTATAAGTTCAAACACAAACAAAAATAAATGCACTTCCAAATTCTATAGTTGCTGCTAATTTATACAGAGAGTTCTCTTCACATGCATCAAGTGCTTCCAAAATCTATAGTTGCTGCTAAATTATACAGGAGAGTTCTTTTCACATGTATCAAATCCATATTAGGCAGTAAGTGGATACAAAAACAATCAGAGGGGGTGGAACAGGATCCCGGTGAAAACTCCTGTTTCCCAGTCTTCATCAGCCACCCACAATAAATAATAGACTATTGTCCACTTCTTTTCTTTTTGCAGCCGTGTTGAAAGGAGCCTCAGCTTCTACATATGTTCTATCATTATATGAAGCAGCCTCTGACTGGCTTTCTTCGTGTCCCTGGCGAAGAGGGACCTGGCAACCCTACTTTCCCCCCCACTCCCCCAGTGACCCCTGCTCTATGCTGAGAGGAAGGAAAAAACAACCCTCCTAATCCCTGTGCCAACATATATTAATCATTTGTTCTCCTGCCAAAATTATGGTTCTCGGCTAGTCAGGAAGTTATTTTAGAAAGGAAGCAAGCATCACAGGAGATAATGAACAGAGAATGACACTGTGATCACAGTCAAATGTAGAGCCATGAAAAGCCGGGGGGGGGGAGGGGGAAATCCAGAAAAATTACAGAAGGTGGTGGTGGTGGTGGGTTCCTAAATACTATTTTTAAATAATTCCAACAGCGAAATTGGAAATTTTGGGAAGCGCTGGAGGAAAACTTTTAAATGGAGTTCCCACCAGGTAATCGCAACTGCAATATGGCTATGAATACCTACGGTGAACTTACGTACATTGTGACATGTAGTTTAGTCCTTCATTACATGTGCTAAAGTAGCACAGGGCATTGCAGTTTGCAGCTTTCTCTATTTTTGGTATTGGGTTCATTTCCTTTTTTGTTTATGGAACCTGAAGGCATTTGTATTTTATGTTAATATGCTGATTTGTTTTCCCACTCCTACACACAAAACCAGCTGGGTGACCTTGGGCAAGTTACAGCTCACTCAGCCTCACCTACCTCACAGGGTGTCTGTTGTGGGGAGGGGAAGGGGAGGTGATTGTAAGCCGGTTTGAATCTCCCTTAAGTGGTAGAGAAAGTTGGCATATAAAAACCAACTCTTCTTCACATAAAAACATAGTAAATTGTAAATTATGCATTTATAGTAAGTTGTAAATTATGCATTTTAGGTTTTTTAAGTAGCCATGTAAGTAGGTTATAGTAAGTTGTAAATGATGCATTTTAAGTTTTTTAAGTGGCCAAGTACGTAGGTATTGCAGATATGTCATCCCCCAGCTTTCTGGTGTGTGTGTGTTTTCAGGGTTTCACAATTTAAATTTTTTTTAAATGTTTATTTAGATGGGCAGTGGACTAACAGAAGACAGCAGCATTAAAAGAAACACATCTTTGCAGTATGCTGAAAACTGTCACTTGACTTTTGGAAAACCTGCCAACAATGTGTCTGGATCCTGAACCTTTGTTACACACTAGTAAATTTCTGTACTTCCTTCTTACCTTAGGGCTACATAATTTTTTAAGAACTGCAAAAACGTCTGTTAAGTGTACAAGAACAGGTTGTATAATGTAAAGCATTAACACCAGTGTTTTATAAACTGAGCATATGATTTTGCAGGGGTTTCCCCCTGCCCTCCCCGCCAGCTTCTGCAAAACTTGCCAGCCAATCTGTTTCACAGCATTGTTCCAGTTGCTGGATTAAAAAAAACCATTTACCGTACAAGTTAAGCAAATGACTGAAGGAAAGGAAACCATTTAAAAGTCAAATTCCTGAGTACATTCTTGATGAAAGCTACGTTTCTTTATGGCACTACATTTAACAATTGCACCCTGAGGCTATCAGACGTACAGCACAAAATATACTGAACTCCAAGAATAGTTTAATATCAGCACTCTGACTGGCTGACAAATGAACATGCTTTGAGGCCTGGATTATGGGGAAATTATAGGGTTGCCAACCTTCAGCTACTAGCTGGAGATCTCCTGCTATTACAACTGATCTCCAGCTGATAGAGATCAGTTCCCCCTGGAAAAAATGGCCGCTCTGGCAATTGGACTCTATGGCATAGAAGTCCCTCCCCAAACCCTGCCCTTCTCAGGCGCTGCCCCAAAAACCTTCCACGGGGCAAAGAGGGACCTGGCAACCCTAGGAAATTAGCAAGATTTTTAAAAAACACATAAAGCTTTGTTATCTGGAATAATGGGACAGAAGGTAGCATGGTATAGCCTGATCTTGTCAGATCTCGCAAGCTAAGCAGGGTCAGCCCTGGTTAGTATTTGGATGGGAGACCACCAAAGAATACCAGGGCTGATATGCAGAGGAAGGCACTGGAAAACCACCTCTGTTCATCTCTTGCCTTCAAAACCCCATAAGGGGTTGCCATAAGTCGGCTGCGACTTGATGGTATTTTACACACACACACATCTGGAATAATGGAAAACTGGTATGGCTCTATTTTAGCACTGTAACAGCAGATCTCCAGCTAGTACCTGGAGGTTGGCAACCCTACCTCCAGTGCAAAGTTGTGAGGTGGGTATGGGTCTGATGAGGGAGGGTGTCCCACTTACGCCACGCAGAGCAGCCCAGGGACGCCGGCACAGCCTCACGCCGGCGTCTGGATGGCACACTTCTGTGCGCTATGCCCACAGAGAGTGTTCCTGGAGCGTTCCGGTGCCGGGCTGGGGGAGGAGTCACCTTTAGGTGCCGCGGTCTTCCCAATGGCACAGATCACAGCGGAGACTTGTGGCGCTGGCGTGGGTGGGGCATTCCTGGGTGGGGCAGGGGGAGGAGCCACCGTTAGACGGCTTCCTGTCTCCTTTTGCCTCGTAACACCAGCACCAAGAACAGCATTGCTGTTAGCAGGCTCAGTCTCGCTGTTCTCTATGGGGCAAAAAGGCCCTGTTTAACAACAACAACAACAAAAAGCGGTGAAAAGGCTTTTTCCCCCCCGGCATAGGTGGAACGGTTTTAGGAGGCAGCACGACTGCGCCTTCTCCCCGCCGTTCCCCTACACCGATTCTCAGGAATGTGCTGTGAGGTTCAAAGCCCCACTCAGGCATGATGCTCACTGGGTGACTCTGGTGCAAAGCTGTTGTGAGGATAAAATGGAGGAAAGGAAAACATATTATGCCACCTTGAGCTCCTCAGAGGAAGGGTGGCCATAAAAATCAGATACACAGATTGGCCAAGGGCAACACAGGATGAATTTGGGTGCTGACCAAATGGTATGTAGGTCAGACACACCTTGAGTTGCATTCAGCCAGATTCCAGGCATCACAAAAGACTAGTGAAGACATTCCCTTAAATAGCACACTGGTTTCTGTTCACAAAAAGTGGAGGGTAGACTCACCAGTCAATTCTATTTGTGTTCGCCCAGAAGAAAATGCCACTGGGATTTTTCCCTAGGTTGTGCTGTGGTTAGATTGCCAGGCTAGGATCTGGGAGACCACATCATTCCCTATCTTCCACTTCTCCATTGCTGTGGAACACGGGCAGGATGGTGCTGCTGCAGTCGTCTTGTTTGGGGGCACCTGGTTGGCCACTGTGTGAGCAGACGGCTGGACTTGATGGGCCTTGGTCTGATCCAGCAGGGCTTTTCTTATGTTCCCAGCAGGCTGTTACGTGTTCTAAAAATTGTTTCTAATAGTCCAAGGACATTTGTGACCAAAATGTCTCACAATATGGGAGATTGCAGTGAGGAGGAAAAAACGGGTGAGATTGCCTCCTTTTCCTTTCCTCTACAAGTAGAAGAAGCCCTGACCTGGATGGCCCAGGCTAGCCTGATCTCGTCAGATCTCAGAAGCTAAGCAGGGTCAGCCCTGGTTAGTATTTGGATGGGAGACCACCAAGGAAGACCAGAGTTGCTGTGCAGAGGAAGGCACTGGCAAACCACCTCTGATAGTCTCTTGCCATGAAAACCCCCAAAAGGGGTCGCCATAAGTCGGCTGCGACTTGACGGCACTTTACACACACACACAAGTAGAAGAAATTCCCCCAGAGAGGATTCCTGGGACAAGAAGCAGGTTTCAGGGGAAGGTGGGGGAAAATCTGCTCCATCAGCTCCTTCTGCAAGTTTTTACACTAGATCCAATCCTGTAACTAAGGGTAAAGAGCCAATGTGATGTAGTGGCTTGAGTGTTGAACTAGAATCTGGGAGGACCAGGTTCAAATCTCTATTCTGCCCTAGAAGCTTGTGGGGGATGACCCTGGGCCAACCACTATCTCAGTGCCTAACATATCTCACAGTTGTAAGACTAAAATGGAATAGGGGAGAATGTCATTGTAAGCTGATTTGGATCCCCCACTGGGGAGAAAAATGGAGTATAACTATCTGAGTGTGTACATAGGATAGTGCTTTTAGGGCCCATCTCCCTTATATTTAAAGGGAATGAGCCTTGAAAGAGAGAGCGCCTCCAGTACAATTCAGGGGACTATAATATATTTCAGCATATGAACAGAACCCCGGAGCGGGGAAGGCTGGGGGTAACAACAAGTCAATGCAGTGAAACTGCAATGGTTTACCTTCTTTGTGGTGGTTGAAAGTAACATCAAGATGCAGCTGTCTCATGATGACCCCAGAGGGTTTCAAGGCAAGCGATGTACACAGGTGATTTACCATTGCCTGCCTCTGCATAGCATACCTGGACTTCCTTGGTGGCCTCCCAGCCAAGTGCCGCCCCTGCTTAGCTTCTGAGATCTGAAGAGTTCAGCCTAGCCTGGGCCATCCAGGTCAGGGTAACTTCTTTTTAGTTAAACATGCTTCTCACATATTTCTTCACAATGAACAGAAAGCAAATTTCAAGATCTATTTGGGTTCCAAAATAGCAGAGCAGCAGGTAAGTAACTGATGTATACAGCTTGTTTTGTCCAATGTAGATAGAATATCCATTCACCTAATTTAAACTTCAGTTCAGCAAGCTATTTCCTACATGCTCATTTTTTTCAACCAATAGCATTATGGGAATGGTTCAATTTCACATTGCTTTCCAACAACTTTACTTTTAATCTTTGACCTTAGGAAAACTCTTAATCTTTGACCTTTTCCCCTTCTCAGGAGCCTCTGCAAGAACAGCTAAAATCGCCTCTCTTTAGTCATCATACAAGAATTGCAAGTTGCCATGTTAGCCCACGTAGAAGAATCCAAAAGTAGCAGCAGAGTTAATTCCTTTTATTATGATCTCGAGATGTCTGGTATATTTTTTTCCCCTTTCCCCAAAAGCAAAGAACAGTTTCAGCCGGGAAAGCAGCACCATCCCGCAGCCTCCCTGACAGCTGCTCTGAATTAAAAAACGGAGAGATTTACATTACTTGCCCAGGGGTATGGGGGATGTTTTCCAGGTTGTACATTTCCTTTAAGGAAGGCCTATAGCTCAATGCCTGCTTTTTTTGCATGAAGATTCCCGGCTTCATTCCCAGAATCTCTGTTGTGTAAAGCAACAGGGTTGGAAAACACTGCCGGTTAGGAAAGACAACCCTGGTCTGGAAGGATCAACAATCTGATTTAGTAGAAAAGAGCAAGAGTCCAGTAGCACCTTAAAGACTAACAAGAATATTTTCTGGCAGGGTAGGAGCTTTCGTGAGCCACAGCTCACTTCTTCAGATACCAAAAGCTCATACCCTACCAGAAAATATTCGTGTTAGTCTTTAAGGTGCTACTGGACTCTTGCTCTTTTCTACTACTGCAGACAGACTAACATGGCGGCCCACTGTGAATAATCTGATTTAGTTTACTGAAGTTTTGTGGGTTAAAAAAAAAACACCCAAAAAACTCTTGCACCAAGTTGATGTTTTTTATAGGTCCTAAGCCCCTCCCGCGGACAGTCATGTGGCCCGAAGGGGCAAATTCTTCCCATGCGGCAGCTCCGGGAGGGGCAGAACAAGGGTGCCCTTAATGGTCTCGTCTGAGACTGACTCTCGACTCGGCCCACTTTTCACGCCGCTGGCTCGAATCCATCCGCCGGTTGCATTCAAAAAGCTTGAAACCCCCCCCCCCCAGTTATGTCAACTCGACAGATTATTCCCAGTGGGTCGCCGTGTTAGTCAGCCTGCTGTAGTAGAAAAGGGGAAGAATCCAGTAGCGCCTTAAAGACGAACAAAAATATTTTCTGGCAGGGTAGGAGCTTTGGTGAGCCTGTCTGCAGTAGTAGAAAAGAGCAAGAGTTCAGTAGCACCTTAAAGACTAACAAAAATATTTCCTGGCAGGGTATGAGCTTTTGTGAGCCACAGCTCACTTCTTCAGATACCAAAAGCTCACACCCTGCCAGAAAATATTTGTAGAAATAGAAAAGAGCAAGAGTCCAGTAGCGCCTTAAAGACGAACAAAAATATTTTCTGGCAGGGTAGGAGCTTTCGTGAGCCACAGCTCGCTTCTTCAGATACCAAAAGCTCACACCCTGCCAGAAAATATTTGTAGAAATAGAAAAGAGCAAGAGTCCAGTAGCGCCTTAAAGACGAACAAAAATATTTTCTGGCAGGGTAGGAGCTTTCGTGAGCCACAGCTCGCTTCTTCAGATACCAAAAGCTCACACCCTGCCAGAAAATATTTGTGTTCGTCTTTAAGGCGCTACTGGACTCTTGCTCTTTTCTACAACTCGAGGGATCGTGCAGGCGCTTCCCTCCCGGCCACGGTCTCGTCCATGAGCACGCCAAAGGAAGGGGGAGGCAGCGCCTCTCCCCACGAGGCGAGCGGGTCCCCGCCGAGCGCTCCCGAGCCGTGCAGGCGCCGCTCTCCGCTCCGCCCCGGGGCCAGGCGCGCGCCCGCCCGTCCTCCCTCGCTGGGAAAGCGGGGGAGAGGAGAAGTGCGGGCTAGCCGCCAGAGGAGGGATCCGGGCGGACGGCGCCAAGCCCCCTCGCGCTCCCCCCCCCCTCAAAATAAAGCACCCGGCGCTGGAAGCTGCCCTTCGCCCCGCCGGGGACTCCAGCTGCAACATGGAGCGGGAGGGGTGGCGGGTTTGGACTAGCCGGGCTCGGAAAGGGCACCTCCGCCGCTGTAAGTGCCCAAGGGGCTGAGTCGCAGTGGGTCTCCGTGTTAGTCTGTCTGCAGCAGTAGAAAAGGGCAAGAGTCCAGGAGCACCTTAAAGACGAACAAGAATATTTTCTGGTAGGGTAGGAGCGTTCGTGAGCCACAGCTCGCTTCTTCAGATACGTCTTAAAGACTAGCAAGAATATTTTCTGGTAGGGGATGAGCTTTTGTGAGCCGCAGCTCACTTCTTCAGATACTTCTTAAAGACGAACAAAAATATTTTCTGGTAGGGGATGAGCTTTCGTGAGCCGCAGCTCACTTCTTCAGAAGTGATATGTGGCTCACGAAAGCTCCTACCCTGCCAGAAAATATTCTTGTTAGTCTTTAAGGTCCTACCGGACTCTTGCCCTTTTCTACTACCACAAAAAAGTAGTATTCTTGTTAGTCTTTAAGGCGCTACTTTTTTGTAGTAGTAGAAAAGGGCAAGAGTCCGGTAGCACCTTAAAGACGAACAAAAATATTTTCTGGCAGGGTAGGAGCTTTCGTGAGCCACAGCTCCCTTCTTCAGGTACACTTCTTCAGATACCACTTCCTCAGGTATCTAAAGAAGTGAGCTGTGGCTCACGAAAGCTCCTACCCTGCCAAAAAATATTCTTGTTAGTCTTTAAGGTGCTACTGGACTCTTGCCCTTTTCCACTGCTGCAGACAGACTAACACGGCGACCCGCTGGGAACTACTTTTTTTGGGTTAGTCTTTAAGGTGCTACTGGACTCTTGCCTTTTTCTGCAAGGGGCTGAGCTGAGGGAAGCGCCTGACCCCGCCTTTCGGGCACTTTGGCCGGAGCGCGCGGGGGGAGCTCCTCACCAGTTGGAGGGACTCCCTCTTGCCTACTGGGCAGGACCTGGGCGGCTGCAGCAGGCGGAGCTTCCCGCTTTTGCAATCTCCCACCGCCTCCCCGGGCCCCAGCCTAGGCGCAAAGCCCGCCTCCCCCCCCCCCAGTCTCCGCTTCTTGTCCTGGAGGGAGGAGGGGGCGGGCGCTGCTGAGGACGCGGCAGCCACGCTGGAGGTCCGCGAAAGAGCCGCCGCCCGCCGGGCACGGTAAGCCGGGGGGAGGCCGAGGGAGGGCTGCTGGGTCCCGCCTGCGCTCCGACGCCGCCTTGGCTTCAGAGACCCCCAACAACCCCCACCCCCTGGCTTCAGAGACCCCTACCCACCCACCACCCACCCACCCCTGAGTCCTTCCCGAGGCCAAGCGGGCAGGTCAAAGGGAGCGCTCTTGCCCGCTTCTCTCAGCCCCCCC
The DNA here is from genome assembly GCF_029931775.1 of Euleptes europaea. Lineage (NCBI taxonomy): Eukaryota > Metazoa > Chordata > Lepidosauria > Squamata > Sphaerodactylidae > Euleptes > Euleptes europaea. The sequence goes on from NC_079323.1 coordinate 32,959,888, forward strand.
CCCCGGGGATCCAGCTGCGGTCGCTGGGTGGCGCTGTAGGCGGCGGGGGGCAAAGCGGGAGGTTGGCCCTCGGGGGGCGCTTCCGAAGGGGGTGGTCGTGCTTCGCCTGTTGCATAAAAGGGGGGGTGATCACGGGGCCGGTCATTTTTGCGCCCTGGGCAAGGTTAACTACTTGTGCCCCCGCCCATGGCTAACCAGTTTTGAAAAACAAATGTTTTATAAGAGGTTAGACTTAATTCTTCCTTTCCTTTTATGCCTTAGAAGCTCCTTGATCAGTTGATCTTGAGCAGCATATATCTAGTTTTGGAGGGATATAAGGACTGAAACAAATCTTGCCATTGACAGTGTAGCCTCGGGGTCCCTGTCGCTTAGTAAAAAAGGCATTATGTCAGTCACAGAGGCATTGGATTTGTATGTTAAAAGGGGGGAAATATAGTGCGATCGAAGTTCCTCATAAAAGCGGCATTCCAAAAGGGCATGGGCTAATGAGTCAATAGAGCCAGAAGAGCAAGGGTAGATCCTGTCTGAGTATGGTATATTCAGAATTCTGCCCTGTTCCATAGCACTGTTGTGGTACTTATCTTAAAATAAAAAAATGTAAATTGCCAGTTGCATTTCCCCCGCAAGAAACTAATGTGTTTAAAAACCGTGCCCAGCTCTGCGCCCCTCTGAGGTCTGCGCCCTAGGCGACTGCCCTAGTTCGCCAAATGGTAGCACTGGCCCTGCACGTGATGTCTTTTAAGATGTCAGCTGCCCTGGACCAGAGGCCCTTTTCTTAGAAGCAGGACCTGTATCTTCTCCTTAGGGCGCAAAAACATCCTGTAAACCGTGGGATGCTGTTGAACGATTCAGCCCTACACGAAGGTACGCCGTTCAGAGGGCATTAAGGTGCTGTCCTTAGTAGTGTTACTCCCTTCAGAGTCCTTTAAGGTCAATAGGCTTAGAAAGGCATAACTCTGAAGATTGCAACGAGAGGCTCTCAAATGGGGAGCGTTTAGGAGTTGGAGCAGCTGGTTTCGGCAGAGAGGGAAGCCCTGGTCTCCTGAGCGAGGCTTCTTGGAGCAGAAACAAGAGCAATTGGAAGGAAATGGGTTCCTGTGTGCCTTTGTCTGGTTAGACCTTGCTGAGGAGAGTGAGATAGCCGGCCAGCGCCAGCTTTTTCCTGGCTTCAAACTTCACCACACTTCGATGGCCGATGGCGTCTGTTCGCTCTCTCCTGGCAGTGAAGGCAGTCATGCGGACAGTAATCTCAGACCTCAGTGCTTTTTCTCCTTTGTCCCAAGCTTAAAGCTAGGGAAGAAAACCTGTCCCTGTTCTTACAGCTCATTTCCCCCCTTTCTTTTTAATTCCTTTTTACTTTAAGAACAAAATCTGTGTTATACCTTTTATTTGCATCAATCCAAAAAAAACTTCTCGGAGTGAAATGCAATCCAGGAGAGACGCGACTTCTCCCTTCTAGGAGCTGAGTGAAAAAGGCCAACCTGCCCAGGTGGCTCTTTTGTCTGTTTAAAGTGCCATTAAGTCACAGCCGACTTATGGCAACCTAGTAGGGTTTTCAAGGCAAGAGACTAACAGAGGTGGTTTTCCATTGCCTGCTTCTGCATGGTATTGCTTGGTGGTCTCCTATCCAGGTACTAGCCAGGACCAGCCCTGCTTAGCTTCTGAGATCTGATGAGGTCAGGCTCGCCTGTCCCAGAAAAGGTTGAGATGGCCAGCCAGAAAGGGAGGAACCCCAAACTCACCCCTAATGTTGATCCAGGGATGTCAGCACATTTACCTATCCAGATGTGAACCTAGGTTGTTCACCACAAGTTTTTTTTCTTCACCCTAAAGCTGATAAACATTTCCTCACTTTTGATCTGAAGGCCATGTAGATAGCTTTAAATTGGGGGAGGGATTGATTTTCCATAGTAAATTCAAGATCAATGTCATTTTAATTGCTGCTAAAAAAAATCAGCCTTGTAAATTTCCCATTATGATTTGTATGTCTGGTTTGGTTTTTGGAGCCCCCTTATTATAACTTAAATCAGTTATCTTCTTCCACACACATTCCCTGTGAGGTAGGTTAGGCTGAAAGTGTGTGACTAGCCCAGAATCACCCAGCAAGCTTGCATGGTCGAGTGGGGATTTGAACCAGGGTCTTCCTGGTCCAAGCCTGGTAATTTCACAATTTATCCTATTGCACTGCTTATTGAATATCCCACCCTGTTGATTGCATTGACTTGCCATGTGTAATCCTTCAGTCCCAATGAGAAAAGTGGACGATACACTATGCTGGCTGGAAGACATGGGTTAGGAAACTGTGAACAGCGAAGTGTATCAGAGGACTGGATAATGGCCAGTGTAACACCCATTATAAAAAAATGTTCCAGGGGGGACCCAGGAAATTACAGGCCTGTTATCTTAACGTCTGTTCCAGGCAAATTAATGGAAAGCATTATTAAAGATAGAATTGTCAAGCATATAGAAGGGCAAGCCCTGCTAAGCAAAAACCAGTGTGGCTTCTGTAAAGGTCGGTTCTGTCTCACTAACCTTTTAGAGTTTTTTGAAAGTGTCAGTGAGCATGCAGACAGGAATGAGCCTGTGGACATTGTGTATTTGGATTTCCAAAAGGCTTTTGACAAAGCCCCCCCCCCCCAAGACTGCTAAGCAAACTTCAAAGTCATGGGATAAGAGGACAAGTCCTCTTATGGGTTGAGAGCTGGCTGAAAAACAGGAAGCAGAAAGTAGGAATCAATGGTCAGTTCTCCCAATGGAGGGATGTGAGCAGTGGGGTCTCTCAAGGATCTGTGTTGGGACCGGTGCTTTTCAATCTGTTCATCACTGACCTGGAGCTGGGGGTGAACAGCGAGGTGGCCAAGTTTGCAAATGACACCAAAATATTTAGGATGGTTAAAACAAAATCAGACTGTGAAGAGCTCTAAAACAGTGGTGGCGAACCTATGGCACACATGCCAGAGGTGGCACTCAGAGCCCTCTCTGTGGGCACACGCACCGTCGCCCCAGCACAAAGTTCGGCTGAGTTCATTCCCCCAGCTGAAGAGGCTGGGGACCAGCGGTGCCTTCCCGGCTCCTCTGGGAAGTGCCGGGCTTCTTCCCAGCGCCTTCTCCGCAGTCGCCGGCTACGCCCTCCGGAAGTGAAGACAACGACAAGCCTTCTGCTGAGGACTGGAAGAGGCGGAGCCAGGACGGGGCTGGACCGGGAGTGGGATGCCTGGGCGGCCATCTGCCGCAGGCTGGTTGGTGACTGCTACACAGGGGATTGGCGGTGAGGGCTGAATGGGGCCCACCTGGCGTTTGTGCTGGAGCTGAGCCCTTCGCTTTGCTCGGGTTTCCACTCTACTCGTTCATGCAACTGAAAGTGCCTCTGAGCGTGTGCAGAGGGCTGTCCCCACCATCAGCCCCCCCCCCGCATAACAGCCTTTTAAATTTGTATGAAGATAAGTTGGAAAAAGAACCAAACTGAAGGGGTGGGGGCTATGCGCTAGCTGCTTTCCTTCCCCCGCTTGGCCACCCATGCAGGGTGGCCAACCTCCAGGTAGTAGCAGGAGATCTGCTATTTCAGTTCACCTGGAGAAAATGGCCGCTTTGGCAATTGGACTCTATGGCATTGACATTCCTTCCCAAACCCCACCCTCCTCAGGCTCCGCCCCCAAAACCTCCCACAGGTGGCAAAGAGGGATCTGGCAACCCCTAGCCCCATGTGGACTTCTAGCTGTGTTGGCACTCCATGATAAATAAGTGGGTTTTGGGTTGCAGTTTGGGCACTCGGTCTCTAAAAGGTTCGCCATCACTGCTTTAAAAGGATCTCTTCAAACTGGAGAGATGGGCATTAAAATGGCAAATGAGATTCAATGTGAGTAAGTGTAAAGTGATGCATATTGGGGCAAAAAATCCCAGCTTCACATGTACACTGATGGGATCTGTGCTGGCAGTGACAGACCAAGAAAGGGATCTTGGGGTGGTAGTAGGTAGCTTGATGAAGATGTCGATCCAGTGTGCGGCTGCTGTGGAAAAGGCAAATTCCATGGTAGCCATAATTAGACAAGGAACAGAGATTAAAACTGCTATCATATTGCCCTTGTACAAATCTATGGTGAGACCATACTTGGAATACTGTGTACAGTTCTCGTCACCACACCTAAAAAAGGATATTTCAGAGCTTGAGAAGGTGCAGAAAAGAGCAACCAAAATGATCAGGGGACTAGAGCAACTTCCCCATGAGGAGTGGTTAAAATGCTTAGGGCTGTTTAGCTTGGAAAGAAGGCAGTTAAGAGGAGACATGATAAAGGTCTAAAATTCTGCATGGTATGGAGAGAGTAGACAGAGAGAAGCTTTTCTCCCTCTCTCATAATACTAAAAAACAGAGTCATCTGCTGAAGCTGGAGGATGAAAGATTCAAAACAGATAGAAGAAAGTATTTCTTCACACAACGCATAGTTAAATTGTGGAACTCCCTGCCCCAGGATGTGGATGTGGTGATGGCTGCCAACTTGGAAGGCTTTAAGAGGGGAGTAGACATGTACATGAAGGATAGGGCTATTCATGTGTACTAATAAAAATGGATACTAGTCATGATGCATACCTGTTCTCTCCAGGATCAGAGGAGCATGCCTATTATACTAGGTGCTGTGGAACATAGGCAAGATAATGCTGCTGCAGTCGTCTTGTTTGTGGGCTTGGAGGCACCTGGTTGGTCACTTTATGAACAGACTGCTGGACTTGATGGGCCTTGGTCTGATCCAGCATGGCTTTTCTTATGTGTTTATGTACTAGAAACCTACCCCACGAGTAGCTGAAATTCCTAGTGATATATCTATGTTTTTGGAAAATTATTAAAACATTTTCAGACTCCCCTCCCCCCCCCCGGTGTAAGTATGTAGTATCAAACAGGAATATGTATTGCTTTAAAACAGGGATAAGGAACCTCAGACCTGGGGGCCGTATGTGGCCCCCGAGGACATTTTTTGTGCCCTCGGGAGCTCCAGGGCCCTGCCACGGAGGCACAGCACAGGGCGGCCCTCCCTGAGGGTGTTCCTGGGGCCACGGCTTGCAGGGGCACTGCGGTGCCCTTTGGACCTCCTCTCGCTGACTGACGGCTGTTGGTCGCCGAGAGGAGGGGGAGGGATGCTTCCCTCAGGGCTGCCCCCTATAGCCGCAGCATGCAGGAACGCTGGGGCACACTGTAAGCCCCTCTTGCTGCCTGTCGGCTGTTGAGCAGCAAGAGGGAGGGGGGAAAGAGGCCCGTGGCTCCCGGCGGCAGAGCATGTGCGCAGGAGCCGATCAGGCTTCGGGGGGCCTTTTGTGGACTCTGGGGGTGGGAGGGCATGGAGCCTGTGGCCAGGTCGCGTGGGGCTGGCGTGTGTGTGTGTGTGGGAGGCTTTTCTCCTTCACTTTCTGTCTCTTTCTTTGTGTGTCTCCCTCCGTCCTTTTCTTTCTCCCCCTCTTTCCATTTCTTTTTCCCTTTTCTTCTTTCTCTGTTTTCCTTCCTTCCTCCCTTGCTGATCGACTGCAGGCTGCGCCCCCCTGGCACCTCGTTTGCTCGGGCCCACCGCTGGCTGCCCTCCCGCCTGGGGGGGGGGAGCGGGGTGCCCTCCAGGCCTTCCTTGCGTGGCCTCCCCTGGGGTTGCCAACCTCCAGGTGGTGGCCGGAGACCTGGCAACCCTAGCCTCTCCCCCCCACCGGGAGATCTACACCTGGTATGGCCCCCGAATGATGTTATAACTGTGCAAATGGCCCTTGGCAGGAAAAAGGTTCCCCACCCCTGCTTTAAAAAAACAGCACCTGAAATCTTAGATTAAGGATGTTGACTTTTCTATTTCTGGAATAGAGGGCTGGAGCTTGGCCAAACCTGAGAAATACTTGGCAGCTCTGTATCGGATTTTCCGAACCCCAAACAGAGGTCCAATGCCCAAGATTTAACAAAAGACCTGAAAAATGATAAAGAAAAACAGATCTTTATTACATAAATTATAAATCCAAAACAAATTAGAAGAAATGCCTCTAATTAGAAGTAACAATATGTACATTGGTAGACTTCTTCCATGTGGAATGTATTTCTTCTAATTAGGGCTGTCTGAATGAGCTCATTGGCTGTAATGTTAGTATCCATCTCCCAAGAGAAGATCCCACTGACTGAGCATGGCTTACATCATGTTTGACTGTAGAGAGATCTTTGTAGGAGACGTACATATGCTCTGTCAACTTGCAACTGACTTATTGTGACCGCAGCAAGGGGCTTTCAAGGCAAGTGAAAAGCAAAGGTGGTTTGCCATTGTCTTCTTCTGCAGAGACTTCCTTGATGGTTCCCCATACCAACCCTGCTTAGCTTCCAAGATCTGATGACGGGCTGTCTCATACCATTCCACATTCCCATTTGTGGGATTGAGACACAGAAATAATTTTTCTGATGTATGAGAAAGCTTTTTACAATCTCCTTTGTCATTTCTGATGACAGTTACAGAAGATTACCTCCCCGCCACCCCCCGGATTAGCACCTCCTGCATAACAGAAAGTTTTAGCTTCCTAGAAGTATATCACAGTGAAGCTGTACTAGAGAAACATCAAAGTCAGCTATGTGAATGTCTGCAGTATGCATCCTACCATCCTCACCTATGGTAAGCTTTACTGTTGTGCTTGTGTGTTGACACACATCTGAGGAAAAGCAGCTGTATACATTGCTCCTGATATTGTTGGTGATTTCGTAAAAGGTTTGTAGAATTCCTTAGATTATTCAAAACTGGTGAGGCTCATACCCCACATCTGTGTGCTGTGCAAGTTCTCTGTGCTCAGAGAAAGTGGGATTCTTCTAAGTCCATTCAGTTTGAATGGATTTAGAAGGGGATAACTCTTCTTAGGATTGCACTATAAGTCTTTCTTGCTGTCATGGTGGTCTTTGGCAAGAACCTTTCAAAGCCGATCCACAGTTACTTTATATATTCCTAGCAGAAGCAAACAGGATGTGTAGGTTACTTTTTTCTTTTCTTTTTTTGAAGAGCTGTATCTGGTGTTTGAAAAAGCCAAGCACAAAAACTGGCAGAGCAATGTGTGGGCAGGGGGCAAAACAGAATAACTCTGTGCTTGTAAATGAAAAAAAAAGGGGGGGCTGCCTGAATTGCCCTGTCGTGATCCAGCAGATTACTTCCTCAGAAGGTTTTCTGCATTGTTTCCAGTTGGCTTTTTGTAATTAGGATAGGATCTGGACGGAAGTTTAGACCATAGTCTATAAAGCTTGCAAAAATTAATGCTGACATTTTTATATAGCCAAAAAATCACTGAGCTGAAGAGTAATTTGTGAAGGAAACTTAAAACAATTAGTGATTTATTTGTGTTCTCTCTCAGATTGTCTGTGTACCATCAAGTCGCAGCCAGCTTATAGTGACTTCAGGTCTGGTTTTCAAGGCAAATGATTAAGCAGAGGTGGTTTGCCATTGCCTTCCTCTGCAGAGATCTTCCTTGGAGGACTCCCTTCCAAGTACTGACCCAGCTTAGCTTCTGAGATCTGACAAGATCAGGTTGTACTGTACCATTCCACATCCCCCTCTCAGATTACTAGAGCTCAAATTTCTCAATATGACAACATTTTATATTATGAATGCATGTCCTCATGGCAACACTCTAGCAGTATGTATATTTGTAAGGATGTCTGTCAGGGTGATGCCCATCATATGGTTAGAATGTCAAAGAAATATCTCGTACTTTTTTTCAAAGCAAGGTTTGAACTGCATTATTCAGTGGCTGCCCCAGGCTTTGATTTCCTTGGTAAGCATAAAGCAAAGCTCTTTGGAAATACTCTTAATGGAGTCAGGGAAGGGGAAGCCAGCGTTCGGTGAGTTCAGAAGTGCATAGAGGGAACAATGGTGTTTTTTTTTTTACCAGTACAAAATCATTATCCTCCAGGCTATTTTTCCACCTGTAGAGGAAATCATCAAAGATTCTCATGCCTTTTGCATCACTGGGAGAAAAGCCGTATAAGGAGGCTGATTTTGAGCTGTAAAAATGACCAGAGCGAAAAGAGTTCAGCACTGTCTGCTCACTTGTTCTTTCCCTGTTCCTATTTACAGCCTGTCCAAGCTGCTTTTGGCTGTTAAAAATACATAAAGAAAAAATGCACAGAATTCCTTAGAGTGTCTCATTTGACCCTGAAAGTAAAGGACCCATGAAAAGCAGCCACATGGCACAGATGTTTGCAGGCACGCTGGTGGAACCCCATCTTTTAGAAGACTGTGCAGGTCTTAGCTATAATTTTACTCTGTAACAACGATGACTTGATGGTTGGAAATCACCCTTAAGTTGCTTGGCAGCTACATGGGCAAGAGGGTGTTAGGACGTGTTCACTGGCTTTCTGTGTGATTATTAGATCCGCTGAAATCAATGAGGGATGAGTGACACTGTCAGAGTTCCTGGTTTGGGTCTATTGCTTTCTCCAGAAACTAAGAGACTGCTAGAGGTGCAGAAACGGAAGCTATCCTTTCCCATCCTGGGAACTTGCTTCTGTACTGCCTCTCCATGTGAAACTTGACATCCCCCAGAGAGAGAGGGTGGGAGGGAGAGGGATAGTGCTGGCCCCAAGATCCTTGAGTAGCCCACCAATCTAGAGTTGATGTTCTGTATATTCATGCAGGCTACAGTAACCTGTGAAGAGAGCCAGCGTGGTGTAGTGATTAAGAGCGGTGGTTTGGAGTGGTGGACTCTGATCTGGAGAACCGGGTTTGATTCCCCACTCCTCCACATGAGCGGCGGATGCTAATCTGGTAAACTGGGTTGGTTTCCCCACTCCTACACATGAAGCTAGCTGGGTGACCGTGGGCTAGTCACAGCTCTCTCAGCTCCACCTACCTCACAAGGTGTCTGTTGTGGGGAGGGAAAGGGAAGGTGACTGTAAGCCGGTTTAATTCTTTCTTAAATGGTAGAGAAAGTCGGCATATAAAAACCAACTCTTCCTCTTCCTAGAGAGAGCAATGGCAGGATGTCCATATAGATGGCTGCCTAGCAAATCCAAAAGCAACTCCTTTAGCAACTAAAGCAAGTAGGAATCCACACACTGCAATTAGTGGACAGAACCCAAAGGACTTTTCAGATGCAATAAATTGCCTTCTCATTAGGTATGCCTTTTTACGTAGGAGATATGAACAAAATAAACAGCAGGGTCAAGGGGCCATGAAATGCAGGAAGTTCAGGATGAAATGCAACTAGGCAAAATTTCAAATCTAACCAAGAAAAAACAGTTTGCTTTTAGACTCTTGTTTATTTTTATGTGACCCACCCAGTTGCTGCTGCATATCACAGTGGCCTAGCTAGTTTGCCAATTGCATAATGTTATATGGGCAATTTAAATAATGGTCCTGGTAAACTGCTTTCCTGGTAGGAATTGTTGCTCATGTTCAAAGATTAGCTAGCAGCAAGGCTGTATCACAGATGTGCCCAGGGCTGCTCAGGCCTTACAGTTTTCTGCTAATAAGTTGGAGAGACTTATTTGGAACCATAGGACCCAATACTGTCTTGGTCCGATCCTGCAGAATCAGTGCGAGATTCAAATTGTCTTCTGGTTCTATTACTGTTAAAGTTAGTGTAATCTTTCCACTCCCAATTGTACACCCTGTTCTTTTGATAATCCTCCTTGTCTCTGTTCTACAGTGTATGGACATTACAAATGTAGTGGTTGTTCTGTTTGCCCTCTTTCTTTACCTGTTAAAGAATTTCACTCTCCTTCTTCCAATTTTCATTTTCAGCTCAGGCATTTCTCCAATTTTTCCACAAGTCGGGTCGTATACGCAGTCTCATGTGGGTGCTCTTTACTTTACATTGGCTCCACAATGAGACAAATTCGCCTTCGTATCGGTGAGCATAGGTCCCGGATTAGGGCGCGAAATTTTGAGGCGCCTCTCACAAATCATTTTGTGACTAAAAAACATTACGAAAATGACCTGCGTTTTTTTGTCCTGTGGGTTTATAAGGACCACCCCCACAATGCTGACAATGTTCAGAAGATCCTTTTGCAAAATGAAATGCGCTTCATTTTTTTGTTTAATACTCTTACCCCTAACGGTTTAAATACAGATTTTGATTTGTCTTGTTTCATTTGAGTATATCTTTAAGAGCCATGTCTTGCTTAGCAGCTGTTTCTATTTGAGTCAGACGATTTCACAGTCATTCTCACATACGATTGATTAAGCTAGCAGCCCTTTTGGGAGCTCCATATTTATCCTAGGAATAGTATTTTAAGCCCTTTGGTAAGCAAGATATTTATGCATGTTCTTATTGCTATTTTTGTAGTTCACTATAGAGGTTGTTTTGTATTATTGTGTATTTATTTTGTATCAGGCTGATGAAGCTACTTTAGTAGCGAAAACGCTGGAATACATCCGGAGTCGCGTTACCTTCTGCATCTCCGTGGCCCGAAGATTCATTTATGTGACTTCACGTTTTGCATGAACTCAGTTACACTTTAACAGCTTTTTAGCTGGTCGCTTTCCTTTTTGCGTTGTTACGTTTCAGCTTTGTAACCTCGGTTGCTTAGCCTGTCGTGTAATATATTTCTATTGTCATACAATATAACTACAGCTTTGGCTGGTTTGTCATTTGCTATTCGTTGTTCATTGCATGATTTATTTTTTGCCTACTACTGTTCATTTTGTATCAATACTTGTTACAGTAGAGTGAGTTTTATTTAACCTCCAGGTACTAGCTGGAGATCTCCTGCTATTACAACTGATCTCCAGCCGATAGAGATCAGTTCACCTGGAGAAAATGGCCGCTTCGGCCATTGGACTCTATGGCATTGAAGTCCCTCCCCTCCGCAAACCCCGCCCTCCTCAGTCTCCACCCCAAAAACCTCCTGCCAATGGCAAAGAGGGACCTGGCAATGCTATTTGTAAACCATTTTGTACAGTGCAACCCTGTTACTTGTGTAGAAAGGCCCTCTTGAATAATTCAGTTTTGCATAGTTTATGGAAATCAGGAGAGTGGAGCCTTCCTGCCCTCCTCGGGCAGGCCATTCTTTAAGGTGGGAGCCGCATTGGGGAAAGCACATGAATGGGCAGTAGTTGGTTTTACCCATTGCAGGTTGGCACTTGCAGAAGGGTCCGTTCAGAAGAGCGAAGCTGTTGTGGTAGAGCGGGGGGGGGGGATTTTGATAAGAGAGAACAAAGCCATGATGGGCTTTGTCTATGATGGCCAATACCTCAAATTGAGCCTGCTAACAAATTGGCAGCCAATGGAGTATTTGCAGAATGGGAGTAATAATGCCTACTCCATTTAGCTCCTGATAATAGCCGAATTATGGCATTCTGGACCAGTTGGAGTTTCTGTAGATAAATCCTGTAAGATCAACAGAGAGGCATGGCCTTTGTCTGCACTATGAATAACATACTGGAAATACTGAGATGAGAGTGAAAATAGATTGATGAAGAAATAAAGGACAGGACCAAGAGGGAATCTATCTTGAAAGAATTTCCCAGCTCAAGTTGACTTCTTGCAGATGCTAGGTACCCTCCCACACAGCAGCTTCTTTCCAAGGACAGGTTCACCGGCCTGCTAAATTCGTTCATGTGATTCAGCTGTGAATCTGGTAGGGGGGGCGGGAAACTCAGTTATATCCTGGAAAGTTCTATGGATTCTGCCCGGTGATTGGTTGAAGAGGTCAGGAGGTTATTGTCTGCTTTTTTATATAAGTGTAGCTAGAGAGAAGAACCTGTTATCCCTTTGTCTTTCTCCCTCACCCTTCCTTACTGCCAGGAAGACACTTGTATTATGCTCTGGAAACTCTTTGCCTTAAGAGCCGACTTCACTGTGTTAGGATTCCAGTAAGTAGTATAGCTAATCAGCTTTATTATTGCATTCTACTGCCATAGAGCTGTGTGCCTTGATTTTAATATCTTTCTTAAGGGTGAGATAAAAATCTACTAAATAAATGTTGGTCAAGTAATGAACCAGTGAGGGAGAATATAAATTTAATAATTGCCACTACCATAAAACAGAAGAATTAAATATCTTAACAAAACCTCCCTAACCAATTAACAGTACACTAAACCATTGTACCACTGACCACCAAAAATCTTTTGGCAAAAAATTGATCTCATCAGTGGAAAAAAAATTCTCAAAAGAATTATGTGCACAATCGTATAAAATGACCATATAAACATAAGTATCCTGGACTTCAGTGTACCTCCTGAAAAATAAATACAAACAAATTTGCAAAGAATTAAATACATTTTTTAAAAAAAACCTACAATTAAATTCATTAAAATTAAATAAATAATATACTGACTGTAGAATTGGTGTCTTCCTATAGATCAGAGTTTTTAGTATGACTCCTCTCTGTCTATACTAAATGCCCTGAAATCTGAAAATGTATTCATAGATCAAATGATACCAAAAGCACATGCACACACACATTTATACATAAAATAGTCTGAATACTTGATCAACCATCTAACTCTCTCACTATAAATACAGATGTTGTTAACTGTTGACAAACTGGGCATTCATGGAAGAATAAGCAAAATTTCCAAACACAGACATGCGCATTTGGAGAATTTCAGTTTTCATTGCTAAATCCCAAGATTCTAGCCCTCACGAGAATCAAGATAGACCTTTAATTTTTTTGAATCTTTGGTGTACATCTCTGAAGTCAGAGTAGGGTTTCCAGTGGTCAAGGGTCAGGTGTCTATTCTTTCCCCTATAGCTTTTGAAAGAGGTTATCTCGTACTTGACCAGCAAATCTGTATGTACATTTGCTTAATTTAAACACATTATGGAGTCTGGATTTTTAATGCAGAATTCTGATTTTTACCCCAGCATAGAGTACCCCCAGTTCTGTCCAATGTGTAAAAGATAGTGTAGTGTAACACCCTTTCTGATAGTTACTTCTGCAACAATGAGATGAGAGAAACCTTGTACCGCCAGCATTGTAGGAAGGAAGCTTGTACTTTCCTGCTTTCCAAAAGCTGACATTTGTATATCACATGTCTACATCTGAGATGCTGTGGAAACGAGAGTTTTGTCCTGTTGACTGAAGATTAAGGTGAGAACGAACAACCTCTTTTCTCCCCAAGCTAAAAAGAAGCAAGTTTTCAAATTATACAGGTATTTTTATTATGTCAAGGTCTGCACCATCCACAAATTGCACGTTCTTTCAACATTAAATGTTAATCCAATAAATGGTGTTTGCTAAACGAGTTTGGATGAAGCCCTGAGGTACCCAATAACTAATCTGAGTCAAAGCTTGCTACTTGCCAGAATTCTGCTATTCAGGGCGCCCCCCTTGACAGAGGCCCCGGGTGGAGAATTCTGTTTTACCATAGATTGACCATGTTTCAGTTTGAACTGACTGATAGGTAGCCACTTACTTATGGAAAAGCCGGGGGGAAAACTGTCACGGCCTGCTTGTGTGCTGATAACAGGAGATAGACGTGGATGAATCAGCAGCTGAAGCATTATTTGTACGGGGATAAGCATTCTTGTGATCATTATCACTTGCTAACAACTGCTTATCCAACTTCTGTTGGAGAAAGGACAACAGCTGACAACGAAAGAACAAGCCTGTGGCACTTGAAAGTGGACTTGAGTCCCTGAAAGCTTATATATAAAATAACTCTTCTCCCCCCACCCCCCGCCATAAACTAGCTCGCCTACTCCACTGGAATTTGTGACAATTCGATAACTTCCCAGGAAGCTTTCCTGCAAGTGCATCTGAGGGGGAAGGAGGTTTATAAATGTAGCCCTTTTGGCACTTATCTTTTGTTTTAGACCTTTGGGTTAAAGTGTCTGCTAGACTAGAATACTGCACTTATCATTACAAATGGGGAATATTTTAAACAAGGCTCTTAAGCTGTGTCTATAACTTGCAACATTTCAATATAGAATCCATTTTATATTTTGTTTTTCTCTGATTATATAAGAGGAGCCCTGATGGGTCAGACCTGCGGTCCATCTAGTCCAGCCACCTGTTTCACCCAGTGGCCAACTAGTTACCCTGGAGAGTCAACAAATCCGCATAGAAGCTAAGGCCTTCCCTGATGTTGCCTCCCAGCACTGGTTTTCAGAGGTTTATTGCCTCTAAATATGGAGGTTGCCTTTAGTTACTGTGTAGTAGTCTTCGATAGACCTTTCCTCCATGAATCGAACACCATTTTAAAGCCATCTATGCTTGTGTCCGTTACTACATTCACCGACAGTGAATTCCACCATTTAATTTCTTGGTGAATAAAGGAATATTTCCTTTCGCCAGCCCTGAACCGGTTGCCTATCAACTTCACTGGGTGCCCCCGAGAGTGTTAGTATTACCGGAGTCTGAGAAAAAGTTCTCTCTATCCACTTTCTCCATACTTTGTAAACCTCTATCATTCCCCCCAATCGTCTCCAACCTCTCGGAGACTAAAGCCTTTCCTCCTAAGAGAGGTGCTCCAGCACTTTAATCATATTGATTGTCCTCTTATGTTGTTTTTCTGATTGGTTAGCCCAGGAGTACCCAACCTGTCTGAGCCTGTGGGCACATTTGGACATCTGACACATTGTGGTGGGTGCAGCTGCAAAATGCCTGCCAGGCCATGGCTGCTGCAGAGGGTGAAGCCATTTTGTAACTACAAACTGGCCTGCCAGTGGATGCAAAGGACAGCACAAGAAGTGGGGTCCAGTGCATGACTGCCTTTGTGGCTAGACTTTTTCTGGTGTGTCTTGCAGAGAAGCAGGACTTATTTGTGTGTCAATGAATTGAATATTTGGTGCTCAGTATTAACACTGTAGGTCAGGGGTGGGGAACCTTTTTCCTGCCAGGGGCCATTTGCAAATTTATAACATCTTTCGGGGGCTATACCAGGTATAGATCTCCCAGTGGGGGGGGGGAGAGGCTAGGGTTGCCAGGTCTCCAGCCACCCCCTGGAAGTTAAACCAAGAAACAAAAGGGCTCTGTGCTGTGGGGTATTGTTGGGAAAACAAAACCAGCACACAATATCAATGCAATACAACTATAATAAAGTGCAAGGTGATAAGTGAATACTAAGCATATAAGAACGAACAAATATACAATATTTACAAAAAGCAAAGTCCAGAGTACAAAAGTACACAATCCAATTGGTTCTTCTATTCAGGTAAGTATCCTTAATATTCTACAGTATTGCAATGCTACAGGTAAGTGATTATAGTCCACGCTTGACAGCTGAGAAGGGAATATAAGGATGTGTTGTCTAGATTATCCACGTTTCGCCAGAGGCTTCATCAGCTGGACATTATCACTCCAATGACTAATAATTGCACAGGGATAGCATCCTCAAAGGTACTTAGTGATTGTTGAACCTACCTGGAGCCGTTTTGGCCACTGGAACGTGGTACCTTTGAGGGTCTCAGGTGGAGATCTTTCCCACCACCTGACTGAATACTCCTTCATACAGTTTCCCCAAACGCAGAGAACTAACTTGTCGGGAAGAAGGTGGCCATCCTCAGTCTCCATGCCCTCCCCCCGAGAGTCCATAAAAGCCCCCCCCCCAAAGCCCGATCGGCTCCCACATGCATGCTCTGCCGCCGGGAGCCGCTGGTCTCCCCGCCCCCCGGCTACTCAACAGCCGACAGGCAGCAAGAGGGGCTTACAATGTGCCACAGGGTTCCTGCACGCCACGGCTGTAGGGAGCAGCCTTTGGGGATATTATAACTGGAAAGTCTTTAGACTCAGAGAGAAACATTAGACATAGATGTTTTGTATACATGTTCCTTGACCTTGTTCATTGATTGTTGTACTATGTTCTCTTGTTTGACTATCGCTCACCCGTAGATATTGTTTGCACTACTTTTTGTATTGACTTCTCACTTAGAATATACGTGTAGAATTGAGCCTAGTGTTGATTATTTTTGCTTAGTACCTGGAGATTGGCAACCCTATCCATGCTGCCACATTAGCTGTTAACCGCACTAGGTATTCCCAGCGATGTATTAAGAGTTTGGAAATGTTATAAAAAATACTGTTCGCACTTTCTATGTATTCCCACTGATGTATTAAGAGTTTGAAACTGTTATAAAAAATACTGTTCGCACGTTGTTTGGCCCCTTTAGCTGTGAAGACGTCTTCCAACCATTTTTTAGCCGTGTGTAAGGTCTGAGTTCACCTGTTGAATTCCAATCACCAAAAGTCCAGACGGTATTCTGGGACTACAGGGTAGTCCAGACAGGCCTGGAGCTCACATTCTGCCCCCCCTAGGCCCCCCCTCCCCTCCTCGTTCGATGGGGCGGGTTTATCTGGATACGAGGCATGGAACTGACGTAGTAGGCGAGGGCGGAGATATGACGATGCTTAACCCATTTGTCATGGGTGGGGCTGAAATGCTTCCAACGGACTAGGTACTCCAGCCCCCCCCATGGATACGGGAGTCAAGAATCTTGGAAACCTCGCAGTATTCCTCCCCCCACCACCATTTTGGGAACCTCTGGGGGATCTTCTGGATGCCACTGAGGTGCTGGCACATACAGTTTCAGTAAACTGACATGAAACACTGGATGAATTCTCTTTAACGTTTTAGGGAGTTGCAACTCCACCGTTACCTCGTTAATGATTCGAGAAATAGGGAAAGGCCCAATGTACTTCTCACTCCGTTTTTCTAGAGGGTCTTAGAGACCACAGATTCTTGGTAGAAAGATACACCAGGTCACCCACCCTGAAGGAGCCCGATGTTGTCCGCCTGGGCTTTGTATTGTCTTTTGGCCCGCTCTAAGTTTTTAGTCAACCAAGGCCATGTAGACTGTATGGTTTGAATCCAGTACGATATTTCAGCGCCCCCCTCCTCCCCCGACACATCCACCTGACCGACAGGTCCAAATTCCTTGCCATGGACAATGTGAAAGGGGCTGAAACCAGTAGAGTGATGAACAGAATTATTATACGCATACTCTGCAAAAGGTAACAGGTCAACCCAATCATCTTGGTGATAATTCACATAACGGAGGTAACATTCTAGGACAGCATTAAGTCTTTCGGTTTGCCCATCCGTTTGGGGTTGGAGCGCACTTGACAGCCCTTGTTCCACTCCAACCAATTTGAGGAATGCTTTCCAAAACTTGGCTACGAACACCGATCCGTGATCGGAAATTATCTTGCGCGGGAACGAATGATATTTGAAAACGTGTCACCAACAAATGAGCCAGTCTGTGAGCAGAGGGCATGCCAACGCAAGGGATGAGATGTACCTGTTTGGAAAAAAGATCATTAACCACCCACAACACTGTTTCTCCCCGACTCACGGCAAATCAGTCATGAAATCCATGGCAATGACTTCCCAAGGTCCCTGAGGCACCTCCAAAGGTTTTAGTAAACCGTTCGGCTTGCTGGTACGGCGTTTTGCGGTGGCACATACTGGACAGCTGCGGATGAAGAAGTCCAGGTCTGAACGCATACCCGCCCACCAAAACTGACGACGAAGCAAATGTAATGTTTTAACGAAACCAAAATGTCCAGCGGCTTTCGCTCCATGAGCAAGTCCCAACACTTCCGCCCGCAAGGCTTTAGGCACGTACAATTCAGTGTCCTTAACCCACATACTCCACCACTGCCATCATGCAGAACTTAGGAAAGAGGCTTCAGCCTCATTTCCCCCAAAAGCCCAAAACAGAGAAAAAATAAACTAAAAGAGAATAAAGGAGCGATTAGAGTCCTAATGTAAGGTCTGAGTTCTCCTGTTGAATCCCAATCACCAAAAGTCCAGACAGGGTATTCTAAGAAGCTAGTTTATTCAGGAAGCATGAGGTGAGTAGCAGAAACTTACAGGGAAAGGTACGAGGACTCTAATGGAGGGGAAAAGAGCAGGTTGGAACATATATAGAAAACCAAAGGCACAGTTGGATACCAGGATTACAGTTATCACACAAATGGAGAGTAAGCAGTCATAACAAACTTCTGAGCAACACAACCTTGGAGGCCAGCTGCGCTCCCAGGCCTGGAGCTCACACCGTGGCATCCCAAAACCCTTTTAAAGCGATGTTTTTTATAACATTTCCAAACTCTTGATACATCGCTGGGAATACCTAGTGCGGTAACAGCCATTCTTATGTCTTAAAGCACCCCAATTTACTGTCTCTCATACAGTTTCAGTGCTGGTTAAGAGGGATGTGATGATTTAGAAAGGTTATGGTGCAATCCTAAGAAATCTTTCCTGGAGCAAACCCCATAGAATACACCTGAGTAGGATTCCAAATTCCTGTTTAGGATTACTCTCTACATTTACTTTTTTTTAAAAGCAATTTCTTAACATTTCCTTCTTATTCAGAAAGGTGTGAAATGTAAACAAAATGAATTCAACGGTAGGAAGTTCTTTGTTTTTTTAAAGAGACTCCAACAATAAATATAAAACCCTTAGATTATGGTCATGTGTCTGAAT
This sequence comes from Euleptes europaea, assembly GCF_029931775.1. Taxonomy (NCBI): domain Eukaryota; kingdom Metazoa; phylum Chordata; class Lepidosauria; order Squamata; family Sphaerodactylidae; genus Euleptes; species Euleptes europaea. Next base: position 32,978,247 of record NC_079323.1, read on the forward strand.
AGGTGGATTGACAACAAAGAAGTACATATATATTGTTTGTATGTAGGTCGTCATAATCAAACATGGACAGAAACCCACAAAGCTGTGGTCTTAAGCATGCTTAATTTTGTGCTGCTGCTGTACATTACATTTTATGGTAAGATCCAGGGAAGGCTTTTAGGTACTATTCAATGTGCAGGTTTTTTCTCTGTAGTAAATGTAGTGGTTGTCAATGGTATATTTATTTTACGGTGTTTTTGGCTTGTGATAAGAGATGTGGGGTGGAAAACTGTCCATTATCTAAAGATTCATTGTTTAATAAAATTAATAAACTATGAATGGATGCCATTGCTAATACAATATTAAGCAAACTTACAGTTTCAAAGTTATAATTAATATTTTTCAGGTGATTATCTCTGGGAGTTGTTGAGAGACTACATGTGTGATTTGATTGTGGTGGAGGGTGACCTTCGGGGAAGAAAGTTAAATTCTGTTGAAATAGATTAGTTAATGGCTTATCATGTACAGTTCTTTGGGTATTCTTAAGTAAGCATGTCAACAGTTTTCAGTGCATTTTGTTTGTTTTTTCTTAAACAACGTAATGGAAGTACATGCTGTATTGTCTTTAACTTTTCTGCTTGTGTTTGTCAGCTATAAGAGATTGAATAAACAGAAAATCCATAAATTGACTTGGATCACTTTTTTGTTTGACATTTTGTCCTAAAGCGGATTGCCAAGCATCCTTGCTTGTTGGGGTCACAGCATACAGCCTATTGAATCCCAGATGGCTGAGTCAGTGGGAATACTGGCTTGGGAAATAATCACCTTAGGTGCACCCATGGGATCTCCAGGGGTCAGACTTCACCAGAGCAGAGTGAAATGTGATCATGTGAACCATGCTGCTGACTCTTAACATAAAAACGTAGCCTGCTGTGGTTGTTTTGCTTTGGAGCTTTCATTCAAAGCTGCAGATGGTCCTCAAAAGTAGACGTTTAGGATGGTCAATGGAAGACAAGGGTGATATTCCATTTATTTGCCCTAGCATTGCCCTTTTCCTCTCTATTGTTCTTGCCAAAGCCTTTGCTCATGCTTTGTTCATCTAAATTGCTGAAGTCTTTGTCTTCCTTATCTAGAATAGCCATGCTAGGATTATCTTTTTCTCTTACCATTATGGTCCTGTCTTTCCTGGAGACACATTTCTTCAGCAAAAGCTATCCCTAATCACCATGGGCTCATTTTGTTGACTCATTTAGTGCATGTTCACTCTGCTTTTCCTCCAGGGATTTCAGGGTGGCACACATTGTTCTCCCTTCCTCCATTTTGTTCTCACAGCAACCCTGTGAGGTAGGTTAGGCTGAAGGAGAGTCACTGTCCCCCAAGGTCACCCAGTAAGTTTCATGGCAGACTGGAATTCCCAGATCCTAATTTGACCATTGCCGGACTTCAAATGTTTTTCTGACATCCCTTTCCTATTTTTCTGACATCCCTTCCAATGTTCAAGATGGTGTTCAATACTAAAAATATAAAACCATTTGAAATACAAAATGTTAAAAAATGCAATTAAGACTAACAAGAGATATGGTTTTGCAGTAATGAATACAGATAAGATGACCTTTATAGTCATATGCTCATCTAGAATAGCCTTCCAAGACTTGAGATGACCACAGAACAACATCTGTCGCATTCTGCTAAATTCATACCTTGTACAGCAATGAGACTTTCAATATGGCTTTTCCCATGAAATCTAAAGGGCATATGTGTCATATGAGCTGTGTGAATTGCCCTGTAACCAAAGCAATTTTCATTCAAAGCAATTTCCAAATGTTGAGACTGTTCAGAGGAGGAGATGACCACGTCCAGTGTTCCCACAGATTATGAATGCCTCCTCAAGGTCAGGCAGGATAGTTTCTGGAACTTCACCCAACCACAAACCAAATTCTGCTGCTATTTCAGGGTAGCTCTTGTTTCCTGAGCATATCACAGCACATACGTATCAGAATTATTTTGTTTTGCTTACTTATTGAGATTTCTGACCTTAATACCATTGTATTACCTTGACACATATCAGACCTTCTGTGTGCTAGACGAATCATCCTGCTACATTTAATTTAACCTCAAACACATCTCAATTTCCATGCATGCCTTTCTGTTCAGGGAAGGGCTCCGTATTTATACAACACTAGCATAATAGGCCTAGCTTCTCAACAGATTCCTTGTAAGATGCTAAACCTGTCATTAAAAGGAAAACTTCATAATTAACTGCGCCAGCATATGAACCGTATCCTGATTTGAAATTGTGGGGTTAAGATGGAATGTGTCTGAAGAGAATATGTAGACTATAGTCGTTACAGATGCTTAAAGGGACAGCCTACAACATGTAGTTATTTTGGAGGTGAGGAGAGGTTCTTTATGCAAAATAATAATAAAATATTCTGTGTATTTGGCAGTGCGTGGGCACTTTGATACCAAGTAAGAACTTGCAACCACTGATGTAGATCTGCTGCACTGAGAAACTTTGCCTAAGCTTCTGGCTTCTACCCATGGTTGCAGGAGGATGTTGCATCATCTTCTTAAACACCCCAACTGCTCCTAGTGGTGGGGAATAGTGTGGAATAGGTGGTGTTTGGGGAGTCGTCGTTGTGACTATTTGTTTTAAGCAAGGTTTGCGTATGGAAGTCTGTTTGGTTTACAGAAAGAGGGTGAGAGCATATGAGTGGGAAAGAAGAGCTGTTTTAAAAAAACCTATTTTGCATGTTTTCAGTAATTATTCCTTATTTTTTAAAATGCTCGTGTATGTAATAAGTACACTGTCTAATGTGACAGAGGAGCATTTAGCTTTTAGTATACTCGCACAATGGCATACTGGTGCTGCAGCTTAATCAGCTTTATTTTCCTTGCAACTTTCATGTTCATAGTAATTCCGCTTCTGTTTTGTTCTCTTTTGTATGGACACCAAAATATAAGCCATGCTGCTAACATTACACCATTAATTTCTGCATTGTCCCTCTCACTGGAGTTATGACTTTCTTTTAACTTTATGTAACCTTCACCATTTGCCAATTGAAATAGATATGTTACCTCTTTACATGCAGTACTCTAACTTCTCATAGTACATTTGGAATCAGCAACATGGAAAAGTAGCCTCTGTGAAGTTCAGTGGCTGGTTTACAAAACACTTTAAAATGTTGCCTTTAAGTAATCAATTTCCTAAATCTTGCCACAGATCCAGATTTGTATTGGGTTTTTTTTTTTTAATTGTGTTGTACCTAGCTTTTTCTCAGTCGTTTAATTTTGCAATTAAATGGGCCCAAATTTTCATTATTGGGATAGCTAGCATTCTATGAGCCAGATTTAGATACTCCTGGAAGATAAACTTCAGTACTAGGTAACAGATTTAATACATGCCAGCAACTGCTACACTTTGTGAAAGCAGCTACTGTAGCTGTAACAGAAAGAGTAGCTAAGGAGAATGAGAAATCTGTCAACTGCCTGCTTGTTGTTCCTGTGTCAAATTGCATAGAAGATGCAGTGAATGCCAAAACTGTGTCTGCTTCTATCTCTCTCAAACTACTCACAAGTTGCCCCATTATATTGGTGGATCCAGGATAGTTTATAGGACCCTCTGATGGTATTCTGACATTTGCCCTGGAACAGATGATCTTCATCATTTGGAAGGAAAGGAACTAGGGCTTCCAGTTCTGGGTTGAGAAATACTTGTAGGTTTTGGGGGTGGAGTCTGAGGAGGGTGGAGTTTGGAGAGGGGAGGGACTTCAATGCCATAGAGTCCATTTGCCAAAGCAGCCATTTTCTCCAGGGGAACTGATTTCTATTGCGTGGAGATCAGTTGTAATAGCGGGAGATCTCCAGCCACCACCTGTAGGGTGGCAACCCTAGAAGGAACCTGCCCCTCCCCATCTAGTACCCACTGGTGGTTCTTGTACCTGGATATGAAAGCTAGAAGGAAGAGCTGTCAGATAATTGGGAAGGCCTGAAAAACAGTTATCAGGTGGTGGCTGGAGGTCTCCCGCTATTACAACAGATCTCCAGGCGACTGAGATTAGTTGACCTGGAGAAAATGGCCACTTTGGAAGGTGGGCCCTGAGGCATTATATCTCATTGAAGTCACCCCACCCCAAACCCCTCTCTTCCCACGCTCCACCCCTAAATCTCCAGGTGTTTCCCAACCTGGAGCTGGCAACCCTAGACATAAGTTCATACAACTCATTTGCAAACTTTTTTTTTTAGGATTGTGTTTTTTTCTCCCCCTTTCAAAATGCCTAAGGCTTAAAAGTAGGTTCTTTGTGAGAAAGTCATAAAGATTATAGGAATTAATAAGCCACTGCTAAGATATGACTTTGAGAACAGCTTCCTGCCCTTCTAAAAAATATAGAACGTTCTTTGTTTGGAAGGGGGCAGCAGCAGAATTTTTATTAAATCAAGGATTTTTTTCATTGTTTGCTTTTCCAGTGAGAGAAGTATCCCAAGCCTGTTTAAGCTACATGGAGTAATTGCCTAATGGTATGGAAATTGGTGGCCAATCACCATTTCCTACCTTGTGTACAAAATAGAACATCTGCAGGCAAGTTGCACATTGTAGGGGAGTGCTGGAATTTTGTAACATGTGACCTGCTTAAGACTCAGAGGGTGCCTCATTGTATAAAGATAGATGAACCTTGGATTTGTTGTTGAATAATATGGGATGTGACTGCAGCACGGCTTTAGCATCATGACCTTCCAAAGTAAATATGAACAAATGAGAATAAGCATGTCGCAAAAAAAGCTAATTTTATACAGAGTACACAAGATCTCACTGCTTTGCTCATCTTGAAAGTAAGGGTATATATTTTTTACTTATTCATCCTTCGAGATATCGTTATCTTTCTGAATTACGCTGACCATTGGCCGTAACAAATAAACATTACCTTTCTGAAAAGTCAGCTGACTTGCTTACCTGCAATATAGCTTTAATTTTGGCAGAATGTTGCTTTATTTTCAGCAGCTCATTTTAATATACAGAAGTCCTTCAGAAGCCGTGTGCTTTGGCTTGTCAACATAACTTTTCTCTTTTTACTTTAAGCATTAAATAATGGCTCTGATTTCTGGAGAGGAGATCTGTCTATGCACTGTTTGATACTGGCCTTTGTAGTAATCTTTTAATACATTTCCCATTACATCACTTTCTCTTTTTTCATAATGGGCATCTCATACCTCAGACAATATTGTTCCATGTGTTATAAAGTCCTGCCTCATTAAACTTGTAACTAAAGTATGGGCAACTGGTAGACCATTAGACTGGTTACAGACCACAAAGCAATTTTACTTAAGCTCAAGTTGCACTAAAAAATTTCAGTCAGTGTGTGGTATTGAATTAGATATCCCGTGTTTCTTCCTGGTGGGAGCTCAAAACAGTTTGCAGCATCATTATCCCCTCTTAAATTTTATCTTCACAACAACCACCTTGTGAGGTAGGTTAGTCTGCGAGAGAGTGTGACTGGGGGGTGGATTTCAGCCTGGGTCTTCCTGATCCTGGGTGACCACTAACTACCACACCATACCAACTCGTAGTGTCCCCAGATGTCCCCACAGTGGCACTTGCAAGGAAAATAAATTTGTTTTAAAATGGGGTGCATCCACATTTACATGTTGCATCTCTCATTGAGTCTCTGTTTATAAGGCATCCCCAGGGACAGGGGATAACTTGGTACCTCTTTTGTAGCTGCTCATGCAGTAGCAAATTGAGTAGCAAAGAACACCTTTAGCATTATATCACTATCTTGAAAATAGCTCAAACAATTTTCTCCTGGGTGTCATCTATGATCTTCTAATTTTATTTACTGGAGCTAAGTGGTAAATGGGCCTTTTCAAAGTTGGTTCCAGTGCTTGGGTAAGAACACAACGAAGGAAGCCAAAAGCAAAAGATGTGGCGATATGGTGTGTTCAGTATAGAAGGGGAGTCAATGCTGTTAAAAGAATTCAATGCAAAATTCATGCTATTCAGGCGTTGACTGTGCTGCTTAGTATATTTGCAGTGAAGTGGAAATATTATGCCAAAATGGGTGTCAACTTCAGACAACTTATGTTACAACATACTGCTGGAATTCTATTTATATAGCAATTTTGAGGGGGTCAGCAATTGCTTTACAATTCATGTGTCATTTCACTTCAACTCTGAAATAGGTCCTTCTGGTTTTCCCATTTTACAAACTTGGTAACAACAAGTCAGTGAGCATGTGATCTGTATAAGGTCATCAGTAAAGCCTAGGGCTCAGTTGAAATCCATGTATAATGTTTAATTAGTTGGAGGTATGGTATACATATTTTGGTTTATCAGTCTATTAAAAATACTCTTAATTGATGTTTGATGCATGGCACTAAACCTTATTGTCTCAGGCAAGCAGGAAGTAATTTGTATGGCTGTCTGTCAGGCTGGGTTTGTATTTATTTATTTATTATATTTTTATCCTGCCCACTCCCCATTGAAGTCAGGTTCAGGACGGCTCATAACTAGGATAACAGTACCAACAATATCACACTAAGATAACAATACATCCTAATAATACAATAAAATACTTAAATTTTTAGAATTGTAAAAAATAGATTTTAACAGTATAAAAAGTCCAGATGGGGCCTTTATGCTAATACTGGTGAAAGAGTGACCAGTTGAGAAGGTGGAATAAGGATGGGATGGGATTAGGTGTTTTATTGTGTTCCTACACAATTTATTGTATTCAATGCCATGTTTCAAAGGTGGTGGTGGTGGTTGTTATAAGTAGTTAAGAGCACTGAGCTGAGCCCTAGATACTATTGTGACACTGATGCTGGTGTGGTGTTGCCATAGAAATAAGAATGCTGCCACAGTAGAGTAAAATCCCCCTCCCCAAACTCAACTAACTCCAAGGAGATGAAAACATAACAGCTGCAAAGGAGACTCCATAGCAATACCCCCAACATCCACCAATCACAGAGCAGCTTGTCAGTAACACCCCCATGTTAGCCATGGGAGGAAGCAGCCAATCAGTGCATGGCAATGCCAGCATTCCTCCCTGATGTCACTGTAACACCACCCATGCACAGAACACAACAACAACAGAACACAACAAGGAACAATGGCAAAATGGCACCTTTTACTATACGAAGGACTCTGGTGTGTTCAACAGGAGTCCTGTAACACCTGGGAACTCTGATGTAGGGGGTTGAATCCTCGTATCCTTCTTTCATTAGGTGGAACACTCCACACAGACACCTCCACAGCTTACTTAGCAGACAAAACATCAGTGCAAAGCCCATGGCCTCTTCCAGAAGGTCAGGTCCTAGCTGCTGTTTCTCCTTTGTCCCTCTCCATCATGCGTGGTTTACCACACATCAGCGGTGACCCCAGTGTGTGAGTCCCATACATACGACCGCTGAGGGTGATGACAAGCAGGTGGTGAGTATAGACCCTTGTTTACCAAACTCCATTAATGCAGAGGCATAGCTGTAAAACAATACAAAGATTTATTGAACAATATCAGGAATGGAATCCTGAATTCTGCCGATTCATTTCAGTGTTAAATGTGGTAGAACCAGATTGGGATTTACTGTTGCAATTTTGTATCCCGTGGTGGAACATGGCAATAGGTCTGTAAACTGCTAGAACTGCATGATTTGTGAAAGTACGCTGGTGAGTTGTTTATTTTGGTAAATGGTATTTCATTTTATTTTACTGGTACATTAGGCTAGCATTACAATGCTGCTTGTTATATGTTAGAAGAGTTTCCAGGTGAGGAACTGAGGAAGAATATTGGACATTCGAAACAACGATTTCTCGAGAAAAGACATCATCTTCCTAGGCGACGTGCATACTCTCCTGTAAGGAAGAAACATTATTCCCATAGAGGATTTGTATGGACTCTTTGATGTGATATTAGAGTATCAATTCTTTGTTTTGCATACTCAGACTAGTTTTTGTGATTTTGTGTTCAATATATACTTGAACTGCTGCATATTGCCAGTCTCTGTGTAATTGTATTGCATTATTTACTGTATACACAGAGGTGTCAATTTCCATAGGTAAATTAGGTTGGTAACTCTCTTATTCTAGCAAGTCTCCTGTGCCTGTGAAAGCTCCTACCATTTGCATGCTTGTGTTAGATACAACTATGCTGGTCAAGCAAGTGCTTGTTAAGCAGCTTACAACGGTGTGGGAACCAGGCTAGAACAACAGAGTTGGCAATCGTTCACCAAAGTAGCTAGAGGCTCTCTGGCCTCTGCAGCTGCTTGTCGTATTGTAGCTCAGCAGGTTGTTGGCATTGCACTGAGAATGGGTTCTAAGTCTCTACCCATCTGTAAAACAGACAAGGACAGTAATGAGTACTCTTCTGCAGTACCAAGATGGAGTACCTGGGGCTCAAGCAATCTGCACATGAAGTGAGTTGTGGATTTGAAAGAGTGGGGCTCTAGGAGCTCTTATGCTTCACCCTCCTTCTTGAGAATTACCACATTGTAGGATTCACCAGCGTGGTTAAGAGTGGTGGTTTGGAGCAGAGGACTCTGATCTGGAGAACCAGGTTTGATTCCCCACATAAGCGGCAGATGCTAATCTGGTGAACTGGATTTGTTTCCCCACTCCTACACACGAAGCCAGCTGGGTGACCTTGGGCTAGTCTCAGCTCTCTCAGCCCCACCTACCTCACAGGGTGTCTGTTGTGGGAAAGGGAAGGTGACTGTAAGCAGGTTTGATTCTGCCTTAAGTGACAGAGAAAGTCGGCATATAAAAACCAACTCTTCTTCTTCTTCCTGCTGGAAGACATAGTGTGTCATTTCCTTGCACTGGAATGCCAATCTGTGGTTTTTGTTTTCCTTGTGCTGAGATCCTGTAGTGCGAAAGGGATCATGAATGTTTGGCCAGCAATGGTTCAGGGTGGTGGCAGATAACCTGAAATGTATGAGTGGTCCCTTTTTTCTCTCCACCTTCATGTGGGGTTACACCACTATGACGTGCCAGCCCCCCCTGTAGTGATGCATTGTAGCATATCTCCTTTCTGCAGGGTACTTACTTGCCTGAGCCCCCTGTGTGGAAGACACAGCTAGAATTATTCGAGGGAGAAAGGGTTATTGAGCTAATACACAGTGAGGGGAGGGAACATTTGCTGCTGTCCACGTTTGGTAAACAACACTCCTTTGTTTACCTTTGTGGGGTGCATTGTTCTTGCATCCCAGTTGGAGGACTGGAACATCCCAATATGTGTTTGTGTCCTGAAGTGGAGTGCCTATATGAGGATGAACAATATAAATAAAACAATGCTTTTATAAATTGAAGGTTCCTGATCCCTGGAATTCCCATTGAAGTCTCCCTGTGTGTGTGCGTGTTCTAATTTATTATTTACTTATATTTATATCCTACTTTTCTCATCAGTGGAGACCTACAGAAGCTTAGAACACCATTCCTCTCTCCTTCATTTTATCCTCACAGCAACCTTGTGAGGTAGATTAGGCTGAGAACGAATCACTGGCCCAAGGTCACCCAGTGAGCATCCATGGCAGAGTACGGGTTTGAACCTGGGTCTCCCAGATGGACATTGTAATCACTACACCATATAGGCAGAAAAACATAATTCATTACCAGGTGCCCTAGCTGGGCTTTATATAATGCTTAGGCAAGCTGTGGTTGGCTGCAGATTTAGTCAATGTCCTAAACTGCCCAAAGGCATAGTGAGAGGCAGGCAGATTGGGGAGGGACACATTATTTTTCATTTCCAGTGGTGGTGTTTTATACATTACACCACCATTTGGGGCAGTGTAACATCATGCCAGTGCTAGCAGTGGGATGTGGGTTGAGGGGATTTAGGAGGCTAAGTCCTGATTCTCCCCAAGCTCATTTGTGGTCCTTACACTGGCACAGTGGTGTCAGGTTTACACCATTATGGTATCAGTGGGGTCTGTGCTAGAGTAGTTCTGAATTAAGCCTTTCTCATCTGAGAGTGCTTACGGACTATTTTGCACTGGGAAAGATTCTTAGTTGATTAGTCAACCGAACTGAGAACTCAGACTTCTTCTCCCCTCCTCCTTTACTACTCTTGAAAACACATTGCAGAGTTTTGCAGTTATTTTTTCTTCGTCAGGAAGAAACCCATCATAAGCTTGGTTTGGTAGAGTTGAGTGTTCTAGTTTCATTTTAGCATTCTATTTTAGAATTTCTTCCTTTTCCCACAGCTTCTCATTGTAAGACAGTTTCCTGCTTTGGGTTGTTTTTTTTGTTGGGGGGGATGTCTTTTTTAAAGAGAGATATCTTTTCACAAGAAATTGAGTTCATTAAATACTAAAAATTAAATGTTTCCTAACGTAGGATATAGTGGGCACATCGTATTTTGCAGCTAGACATTTATAGTTTTAATGTTATTTAATTCTTATTTGTTTGGAACAGTGTAGTATAAAAATATGTAGGATATTTTCCTGTCAAAGCTTCTCTTGCTCCAAGTATTTGCCTGCAATAAGAGCGCAGATTTTACCATTGCAGCTCTCTCCTCTGTGCATCTAAAATTTCATTGAAAGGATAGCTGTACCCTCCAATTAAAGATAACAATGTCCTATCTTTACCTAAGCATTAATATGTACTGGAAATTTTGAGCGCAGAAAAAATCTGCCCCTCCTGAAATTATTGTGTGTGTGTGTGTAAAGTGCCATCAAATCACAGCTGACTTATGGCAACCCCAGCAAGGGGCTTTCAAGGCAAGTGAGAAGCAGAGGTGGTTTGCCTTTGGCTTCCTCTGCAGAGTCTTACTTGGAGGTCTCCCTTCCAAGCACTGACCCTGCTTAGCAGCTGAGATCTGATGTGTGAGCAGGTTATACCATGCTGCCCTTCCCTCCCTTTAAAACCATTAGTTAGCAACAAATAGCTGTTCTGTGTTTGATGCAACAGCTGAATACTATTCATATTGAGCTTTTTTTTGTCACAGGATAGTAAGAAAGATAGACAACTGAGAAAGTATGATGAGGTATGACTCGAGAAAGTATGATTTGGTATGACTCAAGTAAGATACATTTAAAGGACAAGCTTTTGGTGCAGAACTTGAATACTACACACTTCCTGGATCTGATAGAAACACTGCTTAGAATGTGGTAAATCTCAACAAGAAAGAGGCAGATGTCCAAATATCTTAGAAAAAAAGGCAGGAAAACCCAACAACATACACATGCATGTGTTTCAACTCAGGTTTTTTCCTGTATTGATTGGCCTTGGATGGTTTTTTCTGTGAACTCTAGGTAGTTATCCATGTCCCCTAAAAATATAAGTGACAGTAGAGACAAAAGAGAAAGAATTAAAGGCCAGAAGTTCCTTATCTAATGGACTCCTGATTGTAAGTAGTCTGTGGTTGGAGGATGAAGGAAAGGTCATGGTAACCACTGTTGTATTTAGAGCTAGTTGGAATGCTATCCATATAATTTAAGTCACAGCCAATGTACAGTGGCCCCATAGGATTTTCAAGATATGCATTGTGTGAAAGAGCGTATACAAATTCACTTGTATATAATAAGGGTTTTCTGCAGACATTTGGCTGAACATGCAGATGATGTGGGCTGGATAAATGTGGCTGCTATGGGTAGGGCCAGTGTAGAGTTGCCAGCTCTGGCTTTCCTGGAAATTTGGGGGTGGTTCCCAGGGAGGGCAGAGTTTGGGGAGAGGGGGGTAGGTAATTCCAGCAGGGAGGTACTTCCATAAGAGTCCTTTCTCTGAAACTCGTTTCCTCCAGAGGAAGTGATCCAAGTAGCCTGGAGATCAATTGTAATTCTGGGAGATAGCCTGGCCTGACATTGGAGGCCAGTATGAGACTCTTGCATTATTAGAAAAGTAATTGATAATGGTTGATAATGAAATTTAATGCAGTCTAATTATAATATAAAATACAGTATTATAGAATTTTGTAATAGAAGACAAGAAAAAAATATAGTGATTAACATTTTAGACAAATATGGGGGTTATCATGAATATAAATTTTAGAAGAATTGTAATGAACATTTTGATTTTAATTTAGAAGTATAATGTGCTAATGCGTCAAGTATCAGATGTGGTGGATTGTCACAAGAATATATGTTTATATACTTATTTTCACTTCTCCCTCCCTATCCCCTCCTGTTTTATTTTGTACCCTAAAAATATAATAATTTTTTTTCAAAAAAGAAAAGAAAATTAAGATTTCCTCCCCCCAAACACTATGGGCACTTTCACACAGCCCAAATAATACACTTTCAATCCACTTTCACTGCACCCTAACGATCGTTTGCAAGTAGATTTTGCCAGTTCACACAGTAAAATCCACTTTCAAAGTGTATTGAAAGTGCATTATTTGGGCTGTGTGAAAGTGTCCTTCAGTTCAACCCTGAATACTGTACACTAGCTTCTGAAGGACTTTGGTTGATTTATTGACAACATTTATAGCCCGTGATGGTATGTAACCAGAGCCTCAAACTGAGTTAACTTAAATCGATATAAAACCCAATAATGCACGTACCATACCCCCAAAGTAAATTATCCAGTTATAGAAAACCAGCCAGACTAATAAATTAAAAGCTGTTTTGCAGGTCTCACGAGCTTCTGCTCAAAGCAATAGTTCCAGAGCATAATCAGTAACAAGTTCTTCAACTTCATTAGATCAAAGGCCCTTTAAAAGAGGCCCATCTTTAGATGATGGCAAAGTGCCAGAAAAGGCAAAAAAAAAAAAAGCATTTCATAATCCTGGGGCTGCTGCCAAGAAGGTTCAACCTCTCATACTTTGGATAATGGGGGTATATGGATGAAAATCTTTGAGAATTACCTCCATGGCCGGACATATTTGTATGGCAGAAGAAAATTCTCGAGATGCTGTTTTTTCAGACCATTTAGGGCTTTAGCGGTACAATCTTAAACAGGTCCACTCAAACTCCTTGCTTACTCTCAGGAAAGTGTTCTTAGGATTGCACTGTCAAGATAGTGCCTAGAACTTTCAATTAGGCATGGAAACTTAACAGGCAAGCAGTGAAAAAGATATAAAATAGGTGAAAGATGCTCTTAATGGGAGCCAGCATGGTGTAGTGGTTAGGAGCGGTGGTACTCTAGTCTGGAAAACCGGGTTTGATTCCCCACTCCTCCATGTGAAGCCTGCTGGGTGACCTTGGGCTAGTCATAGTTCTGTCAGAACTTTTCTCAGCCCATGCAGAGGAAGGCAATGGCAAACCACCTCTGAATTTCTCTTGCCTTGGAAACCCTACGGGGTTGCCATGAGTTGGCTGCAACTTGATGATGCAAACCCCAGCACACACAATGTGCTCTTTGCAGCCTGCTTCTCTCAGATGTCTGCCTGCTGCACTCTGAACTAGTTGCAGTTTATGAATACTTTTCAGGAAGCTACTTGTGTAGGAGGAGCCCCGTGGCGCAGAGTGTTAAGCTGCAGCACTGCAGTCCAAAGCTCTGCTCACGACCTGAGAGTTCGATCCCGACGGAAGTCGGTTTCAGGTAGCCGGCTCAAGGTTGACTCAGCCTTCCATCCTTCCGAGGTCGGTGAAATGAGTACCCAGCTTGCTGGGGGTAAAGAGAACATGACTGGGGAAGGCACTGGCAAACCACCCCGTAAACAAAGTCTGCCTAGAAAATGTTGGGATGTGACATCACCCCATGGGTCAAGAATGACCCGGTGCTTGCACAGGGGACCTTTACCTTTACTTGTGTAGGGCATTCTAGTCTAGATGTGACTAATGTATGAATAGCCATGAGCCGATCCCTCTGATCCACAAAGTGGCCCTGGTTAAAAGTGCAGTCGGTGACTGGCCACCTAGGATCAGTAGCAGATCTAGGAACACCCCAAAGTTATGGACTGGCCTTTGAAAAAAGATTGTCCATGATATTACGCATAGAAATTTGGCACTGCCAAACTTGGCTTCCTTCAAACTGCATACAAAAGCCCCAGCAACTTTAAGAAGTAAAAAGATTGTTGGCTACTTGCTTTGTTGGCTGACTTTTAGGTACTTTTTAAAATTTCCTGTTCTGGGTGGTTGTATATTGGTGCAAAAACTATAAATGTAAAGCATCTCCTAGCTTCCTAGTGACCCTTCAGTTCTTTATATTGTGACTGACCTAATGCCCCATTCCCCTTCTTCACTTAGCAACTGGGGCTGGTTTATAGTGCTTTATTAGAGTTTGCTTAATAGCTTTATACACAATCAGAAGTAAATTGGAACAGACTCCTGTTAAAGTGTTCCCATGGTTCTCCGTTTACAAATGCCAGTTGGGGGGGAAAAGAAAAAGAAAGAAAAAAACACTACTTAAGAATAGGTAATACACAACTGATACCAAGAATGTCAGATGCTGGCTTAATTACATTTCTGTGTTTTTAATGGAGGAGAAAACCGAAGATATGCATATGGCAGCCTGAGTTCTAATTAGTTTCTCTCTCTAGCTGGCCATTTGAGACAGCTGGAGAACATATTTCTTTCATGTTGTCTCAATCATTCCTGGGGGGAAAAGCAGTCTGTACTTACTTCCATATCTTGTTTAGCATCTTTGTAAAGAGGGAAATACCAAAGACTGTTTGCAGTTAGCCAGCCTTGGAAATACTGTGACAGCTAAAATTATTTTCTTTAGTACATTTATCTGTTGCCTCTCCAGAGACCTAGCTACTACAGCTCATAAATTATAAACAGTACAATAAAATTGTAATAATTGCATGAGAATTAGAAATAATAAAAAAGCCTTAAGCCACCTTGAACCACAGGGAAAGAAGGAATATGATTGTTTTAATGAATAAATAAACCCTCCCCTCTTCATGCAAATGGGATGGGAAACTGCCATATCGCATCTGAAAAACTGCTCTATTAAAGCTGCTGGAGGTAGGGTTGCCAACTTCCAAGTGGTGGCTGGAGATCTCCCACTATTACAACTTTTCTCCTGCCGACAGAGATCAGTTCACCTGGAGAAAATGGCCACTTTGGCAATTGGACTCTATGGCATTGAAGTCCCTCCACTCTCCAAACCCTGCCTTCCTCAGGCTTCACCCCCAAAATCTCTAGGTATTGTCAAACCCGGAGCTGGCAACCCTAGCTGGCGGGGAGGCAGCAGGTGGAGGAGAAGGAGTGGGAGCAGACATGTCATCCAGCGAGTCAGAGTCCATGGAGCTGCAGGCTGGGGGGTGGAGGGACCACTATGGCTGAGTGAGCCGGATCCGCTGTGGGACTGCAGGCAGGCAAGAGGAGGAGGAGGAGCTGCCACCATTGAGTGCACCAGGGAAGCGGATGCGGCAGCTCTGCAAGAGAGTGGCCAGGGGAAGGGGAGTTGCCACTGATGAGGCAATGAATGGGATCCCCCTAGTACTGTTTTATAAACTGGAAAGCTTCAACACTTCAAGCCTTTTTGCGTAACAGAAAAGCTCTTAACACCTGGTCACTGTATTGCTTTGTGTGGCTTGCTGTACCCATATAATAACGTCTCATAATCTTGCATAGCTGTACAGTATCCCTTTTTGAAGCCGAGAGGGCCAGAACTGCACAGAGTACTTGTAAATGTGGATGCACCACAACATTTCACGTTTGGCAATCCTCTCCCACCCAAATGTTGCAAGAACTTGGATCCCACTGTGACCACCTTGCTTTCCTAGGGTGCCTACACAGTTGTGTATCACACCTGTCCCCAGAGCCAAGAACAGTGGTCACCAACAAAAGGAGAAGTGGTGGAAACAGGCTTCCCACTCAGTGCAGAAGCCACTGGGGCTACATGTTCTTTTCTGGCAGAATATCTAGCAGAGCAGGCAGAGATTTAGCCAGTGATGTTTCCCCTGTCATAGGGATGAAATGATGGGTCAAACTAAATGTCCTAAAAATGCAATCCTAAACAGGGTTATGCTCGTCTATGTCTGTTGAAGAAAAAAGGGCTAGAAGGGTGTAATAGTGTGATCCTACGAAGAATTATACCTTAGCATTCCACTGACATAGAAGGGTATAACTTTGTTTAGGATTGCACGTTTAGTCAAGTAACAGCTATCAATGCTACTTGTTTATCATCAGTATAATGGCAAAATTATTTATTTAAACATTTATATCCCACCTTTCCTCTTGGTTCAAGGCATGCAGTGGATTGTGCAAATAGCATAAGCAGTAAAACTCCAAAGCACGGATTTCTATCCACTTGCTGTCTCTGCAGATACACTGAAAAATTATGGCTGTATATTTTTTAAGAGCCTGATAAGTATGGCACGAAGGAAGGAAGGAAGGAAAAGAGAAAGAGAGAGAGAGAAAGAGAAAGGCCTTTTATGCACAGGTTGTTTCCATGGCGATCCCCCCCCCCCCACACACACACACTTAGCACAAGAATTTTGCCTTCTAATGAATTGGGGTTCTCTAGTAAAAAAGGTATCTTAAAAAATAAATAGAAATTCCCAGTTGGCCTCAAACCTGTTTGTGCCATTTCTGATCTTCTCCTCAGATATAATAATAGTAATTCGTCAAAATTATGTAACTTACCCCTCCCCCTAAATTGTTAGCCAGAACTTCACACATGATGGGGATGTGAGGACCTGCCATTTCAGGTATCACAATAGGTTTAGAATCACCTGTAGAACTCACTTGCATGGCAGTGTTATTTGTCTGTTGAATTGGTGCACTGCCATTTTTCATAGAATGAGCGAGAAGGTCCCCTTGGGTCATCTACCTGAAACTCAAATAAAATACAAATACCTTTATTGGCATAACATGTTTAAAAAAATATACAAAAGCTGAAATTAAAAATTTGAATGTTAAAAGCTAGTTTGGATACAGTTTATTCTTGTAATGTTGAGATCTTCTTTCTGGCTAAGTTCCCATTGGTTGATTGCTGTCATCAGGAATTTCGCCACACTTTCTGTAATTTCTGGGTCCTGATCAGCTAGTAGTTTTTGGAGTGTTTTCCTGTTGTTTGAGAAGGAATTCGGAATTAAAGGTTTTATTAAGTTGTCTCTTAGTGTCATATAGATGGCATTCCAATACCTGAAACTCCTTTTTTAACCCCTCTCAAATCTCCTGCTGTCTTTTCTAGGATCTGCATTTTAAATGCTGAGGAAGTAAAAACAAAACTTGCTGTGGTCATAAATAATTTAACATTGTTTTTATAGATCACTGTTGTCAAGTGTCCTACCCGCCTAAGAAAACAAATAGCTTATAATGCTACTAAAAAGAAGTAACATCATGGAACAATGTGTATGTCGTAGAATGAGCTTTCCTTGGCACAAGAGAACAATAAGGCATTGTTTGATCAGAAAAAGAGGCTGTGTGTATTCGAAAGAACTGCAGGAAGAGGCCAATATTAGGCTGAGTGTGTGTGTGAGGCCTAAGGTCACCCAGCAAACTTCCATGGGAGAGTGGGAATTCAAAGCTGAGTCCTAGATCCTTGTCTGACCCTTCAACCAGTATACCATTGTGGGTCTCTGACATCTGAATCAAAATCTTGGTCATGTTGGCCGGTATTGTTGAATTATGGTTATAGGGAATAGAGGGAATACAGCATTATATATTTTATTCATGACTTCATTTGTAGTGTACCCCACCCTTCTTTCCATTGGGGGCCCGGGGCAGATTATGTCATCTCCTCTCCTCCATTGTATCCTCACAACAACCATGTGGGATAGATTAATCTGAGTGTGTGTGACTTGCCCGGGTTTACCCAGGAAGCTTCCATGGTTGTATGGGAATTTAAACCTAGTTTCCCCATATCCTAGTGCATCAGTGTCACCACTACACATCACAATGGCTGCATTTGAAAACCACTGTGTAGTAATGGTTAGGGTGGTGGATTCAAACCATGGAGACCCAGGCTGAAATCCCCACTGAACCATGAATCCACTGGGTGAACTTGGGCCAGCCATAGTGTTGCCTGCTCTGGGTTGGGAAATATCTGGAGATTTTGAGGGTGGAGCCTGGGAAGGATGGGGTTTGAGAATGGGAGGGACCTCTGCAGGGTATAGTGCCACAGAGTCCACCCTCCAAAGCAGCCATTTCCCCCAGGGGGAAATGATCTCTATTGTCTGGAGATCCGTTGCAATGGTGGGAGATCAACAGGCCCCACCTGGAGGTTGGCAACCCTAGCCAGCACTGTCTCAAATGTTATTTCACAGGGTAGATGTGGGCTAAAATTGGAAGGTGATACAATGTATTTGAGGTCCTTTGAAGAGGGATTGAATAGAAACAAAGGAAATTGTATTAAGTGGTGTGTGGAGCTACAGTTTAAATTCTCTTTTCAGCAAGTCATGAAAAGCCTCAGCAGTGCAAATATGCCTTAGACTTAGGGTTACCAACCTCCAGGTAATAGCAGAAGATCTCCTGCTATTACAACTGATCTCCAGCCGATAGAGATCAGTTCAGCTGGAGAACATGGCTGCTTTGGCAATTGGAGTCTATGGCATTGAAGTCCCTCCCCTCCCCAAGCCCTGCCCTCCTCAGGCTCCGCCCCAAAAATCTCCGACCGATAACCGTACTTAGACTTGGACCTGGTAACCTACTTAGACTTGAAAAGGCCCCTGTACTAGGGCCATTCATCATGTATGGTGTTGTCATAGTGCTAGGGTTGCCAGCTCCAGGTTGAGAAATACCTGGAGATTTTTGGGGTGGAGCCTGAGGAGGGCAGGGTTTGGGGAGGGGAGGGACTTCAATGCCATAGAGTCCAATGGCCAAAGTGGCCATTTTCTCCAGGTGAACTGATCTCTATCGGCTGGAGATCAGTTGTAATAGCAGGAGATCTCCAGCTAATACTTGGAGGTGGGCAACCCTGCATAGTGGGCAGCTAACTTGAGTTGCATCTGATGAAATGAGCTCTAGCCAGTGGAAGCTTATGTCACAGTAAGCTGGCACAGAGTTCTTGTTTAGTAAAAAGTGACCGGCAGCAAGGGAGGAACAGGAAGAAACTAGCTTGCTAGAAGATGTCTATAGATTAGAATATAATTAATATCCTCCTAGGTCTTTGCCAAGAATGAATAGTACTTTCTAGCTTGAAGAGTCTTGACTCTGTCCAAGTCGATGTCCTATCAAATTGATAGCCCCTCCTATTGTAGTTACAGAAACCATGTGGTTTTGCAGGGCTTCCTGTTCGTTTCTTCAGTTACTGACACAAGGAAGATGAAGAGCTCTGAACCCTCAACAGCGCTACAAAATGCTAGGTATTCTTCGTCTTCAGTGCCTGAGTATCTTTCTAAAATGGTTTTAACTTTTTGCATAATTTGGAATGGATTTAAGAGTGTACGTTGACTGAACAACTGTGAGAAATGTGCAGAAAGGGACAGTAATCCAGCTTAGTCATATGTAATTACTATTTGGGAAAGGCTTTTAAGACATAATTTTATCCAATCATTTGTGTTGAACTAATGAGTGCTGTATTAAACTGGCTCAAGAGATCTCTGGTCCTTTTTACATCTCAGTGTCACAGTGGAGAAGCAGGAGTTGACTGCCGTTTTATCCTCTGAGAAAGGAAATGCTGGGTTTTTGCATTGTCTTTGTTCTCTGGCATTTAAATTGATTTTAGCTTGTTTGCTAGCGTTCCCCCTGCCCAATAAATCTATATTCCATATTTGTTATGAAGTTCCAACCCTTTCAGCTGAAGCGGGTACGTGGCACAGAAAATAGACAACACCCTAAGAGAGAATGTGCTGAGTAGTGTTTTAACAAAGCCACAGGAAAAGCCAGGGAAATGTGTGTTTTAGCAAAGAAAATACAACCTGGATGGGGATGGGCCATTGAAAATTGAGCCAGATAGTAAATTGAGAAGCAGGTTCTCTAAAGTTCTAGGCCCTTGTATTTGGGCTATTTTATTCCAATACTTGATGTATGTAGCCAGGCTAGTCATGCAAGGGTTGCCAACCTCCAGGTAGGGCCTGGAGCTCTCCCAGAATTTCAACTGACCTCCTGACTACAGAGATCAGTTTCCTTGAAGAAAATGGCTGCTTTGGAGGCTGGACTCCATGGCACTATACCAGCTGAGCCCCCCTCCCAATCTGCTTTCCACAGGCTTCATTGCCAAATCTCCACCAATCTCCTACCCTGAGTTGGCAACCCTAAGTGAAACAGTCATAAAAGATTAAGGATTTGTCCAGGTTCATAGCAAGAAAGACAGGTTGCCTGGAGATGCAGCATAGAGTGGCAATTGGTTGTTTTGGGATCAGGCTTTGGATATCTTGGGTTTGCTCCTTCTTCCTTCTACTTCCTCCCCGCATGTGCAACTTGAAAAATAAAGGCATCCTAGTTTGCAACAAACCACTTTTGTTTGGTTGCATCTCAGCTGCAAACTGCTTACAGATCAGGGTTCTGAACCAATCTGGTTATGAATCTTGATTTATAGGCAGGAAGTCATAGGCTGTGGTTCAGAAATTGTGACGCGCCATGATTTATCATTACATCTGAATGCCGCCTCGTTAAAAATTTATTTTGCTACAATGGCCTTTTTATGGAAGCACTTGTTTTTGACTTTAAAACCCCCCTATTGTCCAGTCACAATTTACTTCATATTTATTTAGAAAAATTTATACTGAATGTTCACATGCAGCTCCTCTAAAGACCTGCTCGACGTGCCTCACAAATACAATACCAGTAGTAAAACAAACCATAAAAGCAACAAACAAATAGAAAGCAAGCCATATTATATGAATGGTAATCACCTTTAGCTGTAAAAAAAAAAAAAGCCAAAAGGAATTGAGGCAACTTGTTTGTATCTTGAAGGTCCAGAAAAGACCGTGGCAACTCAATAAACGACAAATTCTCTGGATCGTTTTCACTATGCGTGTATCCAAATGAAGCGTATAGAGATAACTAAATCAGTGTTTCATTTTAAACTTGTGTTTCAGGCCTGTCAGCCATGAGACGGCTCTTACTAGTGATTATCCTGGCTGCTGGTGTGATGTATGTTATACTGCACTGCAATCTTTGGAGGGCAAACGGCGACTGGTAATTTCAGCATCTTGTTAACTATATATTGTCACTGCAGAGTTTTCCTAGAAATATGTCTGTATGAAATATGCTTCCAATTGTATATTGTATTTTGAAGCTGGGAAGCACTTTTGTTCACATACTGTCAAACAAAACCTTATGCTTTCTTCTGCAGTCATTTTAAGAGGAGACTTTGGCCATTAACGCATGGCTGCCTTCACATTTGTTTGTCCCTGTCCTATCCCACGTCATTGAATGTCGCGTTAAAAAAATTGAACTCATGGGGACGGGTCAAAGATAAACAAATGAATGAGGGGCAGCAGCAGATCCTCCCCCCATATCCTCTACCCCCCCCGACAGCAGCAGCAGTGGCAATGGCAGCTCCTTTCCCCCACCTCACCCCTGGACCCATGCCTCTCTCCCACTCCCCCTGCCCCCGCGCCCTCCTCCCCTCCCCCCCAGCACCAGCCGTGGTTTCAGCCCTCAGCCTTACATCAGCCTGCAGCATGTAGGCGGTTTCCCCACAGTCAGCGAAGCAGCGGCTCCTTCCAGCGCCTCATGCTTCCAGCTGAAACATACTGGGTTGCATTTGCTGGGTGGAGACAGCAGTGGCTGGAAGTGTGTGGCCTTAGCGCCGGAAGAAGCCACTGCCACTTCGCTGAGTGGGGATCTTGGCTACAGGCTGAAACCATGGCTGGTACTTATAGTCTAGCCCCGTTGCCTGAATGCAATCATGATTTTACAGAACAGGCAGGGTTTTTCCTCTGGGTAGTTGGTGCGGTTTAATCTATAACCTTTGCCCTGTCCACATTTTTTTAAAGGAATCTGTCCCACATTCCGTTTATGGGCTCTTTTTCTGGTTTTGTAGTGTCATCCCTGTTTTAGCTGGATGGTTTTCATGGTATGAACAGTTGAATGAGGACATTAGATCTAAGTCAGGGAGTTGATCAAACTAATACATTCTGTAAAGTTCTGCTGCCAGTGCTTTCAGTTATTCGCTGGCAGGTACAGTAGTTCAATAAAGCCCATAGAATGAAGTCTGTGGGTTTTCTAAAAAAGATTTCTTATTGTATACTGAGTAGGCAGCGGTAGTTACAAATGCAGCTATTTACAATGTGAGCATGACTAATTTTTCTCTACTGTCAGTTCTGCTTTATTCCCCTTGTTCTTGACCTTTGGCTGTGATTTGTTTGATCTTCTCTGTTGTTATAGCTATCTTAAAGGGTGATTTGGAAAGTTTTTCATTTACTTATCTACGCTGGGAGATGATTTTACAGTGTTTTGACATACAACAATCTGTTATCTATGTATACATTCTCACATATGCACACAGGCCAAAAACACATGGTCCCGTAACCCACTTTATTCCCTGTTTCAGCCAGGATCAAATTGACGCAGGCTGGGGGAAAACTGTACGCATTACCTTGAAAAGCAGGGATGAAACTGTGTGCAAATCCATCCATGTAAACAGAAATTCGGGAGACATGCACAGTTCCTGTTTAGCTTGCAACACCCCTGCCCCCGGTGATTGGTCGTTTCCCGGGGCAGGGAAGGCCCTCATTGGTCAATTTGAAATGACCAATCACCGGGGGCGTGGGGTGTGTGCCAAACTAAACAGGAACTTTATGTCTCCTGCATTTTCTGTTTACATGGATTGATTGGCACAGTTTCGTCCCTGCTTTTCAAGATAATGCGTACAGTTTCCCCCCCAGCCTGGGTAAATTTGATCCTGGCTGAAACGGGGAATAAAGTGGGTTAAGAGACCATGCGTTTTTGGCCACAGATTCATTTTGTTTAAATTCTGTGTTTTAAGGATATATTAAAGAAGGCATGCCTTGCGTCACCCTTACTTGGATGCAGGACGACATCTAGGGCGTTCTCATGAATCATTCAGCTTTTGATGAGAGCTCATAACCACGCAATTTCAGTAAGCTTTTAACAAAGCGCGGATTATGGTTGTGATCCAGCAAAGAGTTTTCCCAGCGTTTGCTCTCATTAAGCTAAATGTATCTCATACAGGAATGTGCTTGCATAAGTAAAATTTCCTCCAGGGTTCTTTGTCTTTCTTGCCCCTATACATTTTATATTTTTGTCACTCAGGCTGTCCTGAGAATACATGGTCCATTTTTAAAAATAATTTAGCAGCAGCAGTTCATAGCTTTGTGGCAGTGAGGCATAGTGTTTTTGTTTGGGTGGGATTTTTTTTGGGTTTTTTTTTTTTGAAACCACAACACTTTGCAAGACTTCACTTCCTGAATGCAAAGCCCTATGAAAGACTTCTGAGCTAAAATACTCTTACCTTGGCAGATAGGTCTTCCTACTAGTCATTCAAACTAAATATGTCAGCCACTCCCACCCAAGATGGGAGCAACTGCTCTTGTTCACCCTCGCTGAGATGCCCTTCCCCTTGGAGTGAGAAAGGAACATTGAACTTACTGTGAAGGTTCCTTCTGCTCTGAGGAAGAGAGAGCATCTTACCCTACCCTGAATTGTGTGTGTGTGTGTGTGTGATTTCGGCTGACTATATTCTTGTCTTTATTCTTAATTGTTTTAATTCTGGACAATGAAAGATGATAGGAAAAAAGTAGATTCCTTTGAAATGTGATGTTGGAGGAGAGTGTTACGGATACCATGGACTGCCCCCCCCCACAAAAAAATCAATCAGTGAGTTATAGATCAAATCAAGCCTGAACTGACCCTAGAAGCTAAAATGACTAAACTGAGGCTATTGTACTTCAGTTGCATTATGAGCAGAGTCACTGGAAAAGACAATCATGTTAGGAAAAGTTGAAGGCAGCAGGAAAAGAGGAAGACCCAACAAGAGATAGATTGACTTTATAAAGAAAGCCACAGCCCTCAATTTGCAAGACCTGAGCAAGGCTGTTAAAGATAGGATGTTTTGGAGGACATTGATTCATAGGGTCGCCATGAGTCAGAAGCAACTTGACAGCACTTAACACACACATATTCCTAATTATCTTGTCTTCTTGTTTATTAGCTACTCTGACCAGAGTTGTACAAGATTGACTCAAGTTTTTTCATCGCAGTCTTTCTGATCACTGTTTAAGAATCATTAAAGCTGGTTCAGACCTGATGCCACTGAATTGATTATTCATTTCACTGACTTAAAGCAGCATGCAAGTGTTCTCCCATTTTGATACAGATCCAGAGGCCAGGCACATATACTTTCAGGCCATGTTGGATCCAGGTCAAGGTGTTCCTCCCCCCTTTCCCCCTCCCTTCTCATGTGCAAATTTGTCCTTGCTATTTTTTGAGCTTATAATTGTGCAGCTGAATTCTTTACAGTTATGTGGTATTTTTGTCTTCATCATGGTTAATGTCAAGTTTTCAGTTGTGGTT
Source organism: Euleptes europaea (assembly GCF_029931775.1). NCBI lineage: Eukaryota > Metazoa > Chordata > Lepidosauria > Squamata > Sphaerodactylidae > Euleptes > Euleptes europaea. The sequence continues at coordinate 33,002,472 of NC_079323.1, forward strand.
AGAAAGGACTTTCTAAATTTAGTTTGAGCTAACAGTGGTAAGCAAAACCACAGGTTAGCTCCAGTATGTGTATATGAGGGCTGGAATTTGAATGCAAGATGTGGGAGTGGTGGAACCACATAAGCCCTTTGGGTTTTCTCGGCCTCCTGACCATAGGGCAGTAAATAGAAAGAAAGGGAGAGAGCTATATTGTTGTTCATCCAATAATTGAAAGGGGTACCGGTATTTAGGAATGAATACAATGAAGAAAGCCATTTAGAAAAGCAAATGAAATGCCTAACCTGTTGTTGATAAGGCAAACCCTTTTCTTTTAGAGATATTTCTTAAGTTTAAGATTGAAAATTGGCTGAGTATTCAAAAACAGTTTCTGTTTTAACACAGAATAATAGAGGGCTTTGAAGTAGATAGGAGGCATATGTAGAGGAACATCAAACCTGAAATAGGTTGAGCTGTTCTGAACTTGTTCTGGATATTTATTATACATATCAGATAATTATTTGTTTTATTTTTGTTTATTTATATGCCATCTTTTTTAAATGGAGGCAGTTTACAGACATCAGTCAATAAAACAGATGATATAATCCTAGCAGTAAAATACTAATAGAAAAATAGAAATATGATTAGGTGGATAACAACCCAGGAGAAGGCCTTCTCATCTGTGGGACCAAAACTCTGGAATTCTGTCCCCAGAGAGTTTTGCCTGTTCCTTTTTATTGCCATCTTCTGCTAGCAGGTGAAGATTTCTTTGTTTTGTCTGGTGTTCCCGAAATCATCCCACCTTCCTGCCCTTTGTTTTAATTGTTGTTTTTATGTTTGTGCATTTTATTGTACTGTATGTGCATTTTTTGTGAGGACCCCCGTGGCGCAGAGTGGTAAGCTGCATTACTGCAGTCCAAGCTCTGCTCACAACCTGAGTTCGATCCCAACGGAAGTCGGTTGCAGGTAGCTGGCTTAAGGTTGACTCAGCCTTCCATCCTTCCGAGGTCGGTGAAATGAGTACCCAGCTTGCTGGGGGTAAAGGGAAGATGACTGGGGAAGGCACTGGCAAACCACCCCATAAACAAAGTCTGCCTAGTAAATGTCAGGATGTGACATCACCCCATGGGTCAGGAATGGCTCGGTGCTTGCACAGGGGACCTTTACCTTTTTTTAAAAAAATGTGTATTTTAGCTTTGTTTTAAGTGTTTAAACTATGTGTTTTTGTTTGGCTTTAATGGTTTTTAAAAAGTTTTTATTACTCTGTTAGCCATCTTGTGGCCCTGATCGGGGTAAAAAGGCTGGGGATAATTTTGTGAATACGTAAAAGAGACATTTCTCAACAGGGAATATAAAAGAAATAATTAAAAGTTAATGCAAAAAGGAAGCATACAACTCTTATGGAAATTTAAAGTTCCTCTCTGCTCATGAAACTGGTCTTTCCCACCACCCCCTTCTTGCAGCAGTTGCTTACACTTTCTGAAAAGTAAGTCAGGGGAGTTGGGGTATCTCCCCCCCCCAACACCTCTCCCTCTTGTGCAAACAGAAGTACACTGCCATACGTGGAAGAGGGCTTTTGCATCCAACACAAAATAAATAGGCAATTTTACATTTCGGTAGGGGTGTGTGCTTGCCCACGGTAGGAGTTCCAGATGGGTAGAACAAAATTCAAGTCCAGTGGCACCTTAGAGACCAACAACATTTTCCAGGGTGTAAGCTTTTGTGAGTCAAAGGGAAGTGAGCTGTAAAATTCCGTTGGTCTTTAAGGTGCTATTGGGGCTCGAATTTTGTTCTACTACTACATCCTAATGCAGCTACCCAGCTAAAACTATCCCGATGGGTAGCTGTGTTGATCTTTACTAGCAGAATAAAGCGAGGGCCCAGTGACATCTTAGAGACCAACAGTTCTCCAGGTTCGATAGTGTCTGCTCCCCAGGTCTTAACGAGGGCTTCATATATGTCACTCACGATAGAGGTTGACATCTTGCATAGTCCATCCTTTACAGGCGTTAATTAGTTCAGCCATACATCCACAACTTACTGATTGTACCTGCTTATCATGTTATACCCTGAACTTTCCTAGATCAGATTTTATGTTTATCCTTCTTTGCCTATCTGCCAGCTGTTGGGAAAGGACGGATAACTCTTTCAACTGGATCTTGTTTTAAACTGGCGTCTCTTTGTAATATCTTTCCTCACAGCACTTTTCTGTTGTTTGGTATAAATGCATTCTAAACGTTTATGCATCTGATGAACTCAACTCTTAACTCATGAAATGAGCTCATGCTGGAATGCATTTTGTTAAAGTGCCACTGGTGTCCTGTTTTGTTTTGACCATGGGAAGAAAAGGATTAGCAAATCTCTTTTCAATTTTATATGTTTGGTATTTCTTAAAAAATCTAATTACTGTAATGTATGTCATAATAAAACATTATATAGTACTACATTTTCCCTGTAGTACTAGATTTTTCCTGTATATATATGGTATATGAGTGAAACGAATATTATTTGTTCTATATGGTAAACAGGCCCTGAGCTGGATGGCCCAGGCTAGCCTGATCTCGTCTGATCTCAGAAGCTAAGCAGGATCAGCCCTGGTTAGTATTTGGATGGGAGACCACCAAGGAAGTCCAGGGTTGCTGTGCAGAGGAAGGCACTGGCAAACCACCTCTGTTAGTCTTTTGGCCATGAAAACCCCAAAAGGGGTCGCCATAAGTTGGCTGCGACTTGAAGGCACTTTACACACACACACACACGCACACACACACACACACACACACACGGTAAACAGATATCTAGTGAAAGAATCTGTCTATTGAAAGTGTACATGTGGTAACTGAATGCCAAATCCATAGTTTTATGGAAGGTTTTACTAACTTCTGAAATTCACGGAGTCCTGTCTAATTTTGTAAATATGTTCTTCTTGTTCTTTATCTTTTTTCCTTAGGTCACCCCATATAGAGGAAGAAAGAAAGGAAGAACTAATAACTTGTGCTTTCAAATCCAATGTTTCAACCTTACTAAAGTAAGTAGGAAAGCGGAAGGATGCCAATGTCGTATGTTTTAATTTGTTATCTACCTTGGTGGGCTGTAAATTTTGTAAAATAAATTAATGAAAGCTGCTGAAATGGTTCCCTATTATTTACTGTACCCATCTTACTATAACGGTTGCTCTGATGTATGGGTGTTAAAGAATTGTATCTGATTGTTTAAAATAATTGATTTATTAAATGTCTCTGCTACCCAATAGTTGGGCTGTGTGAGTGGCCAACAGTACGGAATTAAACATAAAATGATAAAGAGCTCCACCTGCAGAATATGTCTTTACTGCAGCTCCCCAACCCTTACCCCGAGTGCTGTTCCTGAGGGCCAGGGGGCCCGTGTGCCAGCTGCAGCTTGAGTGGTAGATAGCAGACCCCACCCTTGGGCAAGTGGGAGTGCCTTCTGCTCACCCAAGGTATCTTTGGATTTTTGTTTTTTGCCGTGACACCACAGCTTGACCTAAGGCGACCCTGTAGGGTTTTCAAGGCAAGAGACATTCGGAGGTAGTTTGCCATTGTGTGCCTCTGCGTCACGGCCCTGGAATTCCTTGGAGGTCTCCTACCAGATATTTGCCAGGGTTGAGAGTGTGCGACTGGCTCAAGGTCACCCAGCATGTTTCCATGGCACAGTGAGGATTCGAACCTGGGCTTCCCAGATCCTAGTCTGACACTTTAACTACTACACTGCGCTGGCTCTTAACCTACAACTCCTGTATTCCCCAGATTAAAATTCCACCAATTTAAATAAAAAAGCCTGACAACTTCGTCAAGGAGGAAGACAAGGGAATCTCCTTGAGCAGGGAGTTCCACAGCTAGGTTCTGCATCTTCTTGCCGCATGCTGGCAGGGCATCTGTGAAAGAGCCTCCCTATCCATTTTCAAGGCATGACTTGGGAGGGAGCAACCACTGCAGGGTATAACGCCACCCCACAAAGCAGCCATTTTCTCCAGGGGAAGTGATCTCTGTCATCTGGAGAGCAGTTTTAATTCCTGCCCCCACCTGCAGTTTGGCAACCCTTGTTCCCCTGGAGGAAATGGCTTCTTTGGAGGGTGGAGACTAGGGCATTATGCCCTTCTGAGGTCCCTCCCCTCCTCAAACCCCACTCTCCCCAAGCTCCATCCCTCCAATCTCTAGGAATTTCCTAACCTGGAGGTGGCAACCCTATCTCCTTCCCAACCTAACTTTATCTGCCCCTCTATCTTAAGCTCAGTACATATTTCCTTTAGCCTAACATTGCTTGAACATTTTAGAGTGCATTATTCTTATATAGTAATCTACCTCAGATCCGAAAATCCCAGGGCCCAATTTAAACATGACACTGATGAGACATAGAGCTTCACCATGCAACTCTGCATGACCTCAGCATCTCATTTAAATGGCGCTGTGATCTTTGAATGGCAGCTGAAGATGCTTACTTAGCATACCAGTACAATTACCCACAAGGGCCTCAGATCCCTGCTGTGCAAATTGAGTATGGGCAGGTCCTTAATTTAGATGCGATTGATCTCATGCAAAGGGGCCAAGGGAGGCTTAGCAGCTGTTAGTATCATGTTTAAATTAAGCCTGAGTTTCTCTTGATACAACAAACAAAAAATAACAAAATCACACAAGGTTGGAAGAGACCACAAGGGCCATCCAGTCCAACCCCCTGCCATGCAGGATCCCACAATCAAAGCAATCCCAAAAGATGGCCATCCATCCTCTGCTTAAAGACCTCCAAAGATGGGGACCCTCACCCACACCCCCGAGGCATTCCACCATCGAACTGCCCTCACCATCAGAAAGTTCTTCCTAATGTTTAGATGGAATTGTTTTTCTCTTAGTTTAAATCCATTACACAACTTTTATCTTTCTGTGAACATTCCCTTCTTTGAAGGCAAAAGCAAAAAGAGGATTTTCAAAAAGAGGATTTTCAAGCCAAGTAAGACAAAGGTGTTACGGTCAGTGTGGAGAGAAACAAGCTTATATGTTGAAAATTCCTTACAGATTCCAATTATTCAATACTTTGTTTGTTTTTTATTGGACTAAGTTTTGGCAACTTATACTCTAGATCCTTAGACACCTTGGACAGGTTCCTGTTGTGAATTAGCCCAGTCCAGCACTGCTAGTTTCAGCTTTGTTATTCCTTATGGGCTGTTCCTGTTTTTCACTTTCTGTATAGTGAAACCAGTGCGTGCTGATAACTATTCAAGCCCTGTGATAGTTAACCAACTGATATACCTGTCTGCATATGTCATATAGATGCTTGGTAAGAAAATAGTGACTAACTTTGTTTTCCTAACTTTGTTTTCCTCTTTCTCTTGTAAGTGTAAATAAACTGTATCCATTCCTGTGTGCCAAAAACTTTTGGAAAGTGTCAGAGTCCCATGGAGGTCACAAGATTGAACTACCTTACGGAATAAAGAGAGCAGGTTAGTAATGGTTATGTGCAGCTTTATATATGAAGTTATGTTTCATTTCTATTAAGGTGTGCAGAGTTTTTAAAAGTGTTAAGAGATGAGTGCGGTACAAAAATAAGCAAACGTTTAGGAGGTGAATTAAAGGATACAGAATCTGATTTCTGCACTTGACATGTGGTATTTGAAAGTGGCTTTGCCTATGTTCTAATAGCCACGTCAGCCACATCTGAGGACAGAAATCTGGATATTGCACCTGTGAATGGACAAGACAGATCTTTCTACAAACCTGAAAAATACTCCCAGTTTGCAGGAAAACCTGAAATATTTTTTAAAAATGTTTTTTTTTGGGGGGACCCCAAATGATGAAAGGGCTGCCTGCAGCTATAAGAAATGGATGCCATCAGTGGCTGTTGGCATCCATTTCTTATCAACCACAACAGGATTCATTTCTGTCAGTAAAATGCAGGGGGAGGGGACGGGGGCCCTTTCCAGGACTGCTTTGATCTTTGAGGGAGGTTTTATCAGGGTCAAGACCAGCAGGGTCTACCGATACCACACGACTTGCATGACTCTAGGTCAGGCTACTTACTACTATTCAGCAGCAGCCACCCCACAAAAGCCATTGTGGTGTTGGGGTTAGAATTTCAGACTAGGACCTTGAATCCCCACAGGCAGGTCCAAATGAACATTAAGAGCACCTGGGCACCTCCCAGTCTGCCAGTGGCCTCCCCCTCCCCCCCAACCTGGGCCACTAAGCCCTCTGAATGAGGGGTCAAGCCCAACCCAGGCAAGTTAAGAGAGGCAGCACTCAGCCAGCCTGAGGCAAGGCAAGGAAGACAGAGCCTGGTGTGCCAAAGCCCCACATGAGGGGCAAGACGGGGGAGATGGTGGCTTCTGGTTCAGCTCATGTGAGGTGAGGTTGACACTGATGCCAGCCCCATGTGAGGGAGATGGTAGGCAGTGAGGGAAGCAATGTTTGGCCCAGTTTCCCCTGAGTAAAGGGTGCAAGGGGTAGGGTAGGGCAGAACCCTGAAGATGGGGAGAAGATATATAGATAGGTTGGCTGGTAGATGGGAAGGAGAGGAGGCAGGAAATGGGGAGAGGCTATGGGTACTTTCAAAGAAGAGGAAAAGGAAATAGAGAAGATCAAGAGTCCTGTCGCATCCTTAAAGACTAACAAAATTTCTGGCAGGGTATAAGCTTTCATGAGTCACAGCTCACTTCTTCAGAGGAAATGGGGAGAAGGAAATTCACGCTGCAAGTCCTTGCTGGTTCCCACTAGTCTTATTTTAATTCCTATGGGTGGGCCCACCATATGGATTTGCTAATTTATTTGGAAAATTTATGTTGCTTCTCCAGAGGCTTGTTTGAGACAGCTCACAAAGTAAGACAGTAAAATAAAACAATGAAACAGCAACATAAACGCAAGCCATAAAAAGCCAGAGGCAAAAAAATGACATCCTTCTGCTTAAAATGGCATTTAGAAAACAGTCTGCAGAGAAGAAGTAAATCATAAAAACAGCTTTTAAAAGATGGAACTCTTCATTTAAAAGCCTAGGTAAAAAGGAATGTTTGGGATCTGAAACATAAAGGAGAGAAGAAGATAAGTGCCAGCCAAGCCTCAAGGATGGAGGACATTGCAGAGCTGAGGTGCCACTATTAAGAAAACATCTGAAATAGGGTTGGAGATTTGGGGGGTGGACCTGAGGAGGGTGGGTTGGGAGAGGAGAAGGACTTCAATGGAGTATATTGTCATAGAGTCCACCTTCCAAAGCGACCGTTTTCTCCAGGTGAACTGATCTCTGTGTCCTGGAGATCCATTGTAATTCCAGGAGATCTCCAGCCAGCACCTGGAAGTGGGCAACCCTGACCTGAAAGATTGGGCTACTCAGGATGAGGGCACACCTAAATTTGCAGGAAAAGCTGGTAACTTAAAAAAGAGGAGGGTCCAGCAAAAGAAAGTAGTCTTGCAGCAAGTGACAGCCCTTCTGATACTTAAAGAGAGCATCATGTCCCCCCTCAACCTCCTCCAGACTAAACATTCCCAACTCCCTCAGCCTTTCCTCATGAGGCTTGGGCCATTAATGCATGGGTGCTTTCTCCCTCTTTTCTCCCGGGAATGCAGCGAATTGGCAAGGTCTGTTTCTGTGCAGTGTAGTAGTGACCTCAGGCAGACTTTCCTGTTAGCTATGAAAAAGGAAGAGAAATCCGAACACTGGATTCTGAGTTCCTTTTAACCTCTTTACTCAAATAATTGTAGTCAAGGAAGTTTTGTTGACTTTTTTTTTGCAGTAAAGGGCTGATTTAAAGATATTTTTATAAGTTTTTAAAATTTATATTACAGAAAGGTATTTTCAACTGGCTCTTTCAAGACTGCAGAACTGTGAGCTGTTTGGTGAAGATGAAGGGTGAGGTGGTTTGTCTTATTTATCCATATTCACTCTATGCATTGTGTCAAGCCGCCCCGTGCTGCTGCTGCTGCTGCTGGAGTGGTCTCTGCCCTGGGGAGGGTCCGGGCCGAGGGAGCTTCCTCCACCTCAGACCAGTCCGAGGGAGAATTTGAGCTTCCTTCTCCCTCGGATGCAGCCAGGTTGCCTTTGGTCCACAGACCCACACAGCTAGCCTGCTGCCTTTCTCCCTGGCTGGTGCTCCTCTCTGGCCTTATATCTCCTCCAGGCCAGAGAGGCCCTTCCCCAACCCCACCCCTTAACCCTCCCCCGGAAGTCTATAAAGGTTGGGAGGCTCCTGCCTCCTGCCACCACCTGTACACCAGCCTGATTTCTCCTGGCTCTGCCCGCACTCTCCCAACGACCAGTTATTTGGCGGGGTGGGGCTCTGTAGCTGGTGGTGATTGGGCTGCTTTTGGGCCCAGGAGCTCAACGCGCACTGCAGCCGTGGTGCCAGGCTCAGAGGCTCTTCCCTTGGCCCAGGAGGCTCCTGGAGGAAAGAAAGAAGGTGTCTCGGTTCACCTGCTTTCTCTTCCAGCCCTGACTTTGCTCCTGTGGGTGTCCCTCTTTGCAGAGTCGGTGAGTGGGGTGGGGACTCTCAGGCCTGGAGGCCAGGGCTGGAGCCCGTCCCAGGACAAATTGGTATGTAACATCTTTGGGGTGGTGCAACTTCCACTGTTTTAGCTGGGATCAGTGCACTGATAAAATGCCATGTTTATGATACAGAATTTCTCAACATAGAGTCAAGCTGAATTCCACATGCAAATTGATGCTGACTTCACTAGTTAAGTTTTATGCAGAAAAAAATTGACCCTATTGATTTTTTTTAAACAAAACTTGTCAGGCTATTCTTGACTTGCAGGCTTTGAACACAGAAGCTGAATGTCACAGCTGTCTACACATCTACAAGTACTACTTCACTGTGAAAAATGGCTCAATCTCTAATATAGGCAAAGTTAACCTGTGTTAAAATTCTAGCTTCAGAGGAAAATATATATCCAGATTCTACTGGCAGAGCAAAGCAGAACAAAATGCTCTGGAGTAAGGCGAAGGGGTTGAGCACTGCAAAAGCCAATAAGTGCCAGGGGTTGAGCACTGCAAAAGCCAACACAGCATTGAGAAAGGATATGAATAAGGTTGTGTCTTTGTGTGTAGGTTGTGGCCCAGAAAGGTTACATGTTGTGTCCCAACCATTACTATTTGTCTTTGAGAAGCTGCCATATAGCAGTTGCTGCTGTCTGCTTGTCTTGCTTTTTGCAACTGGCAGTGCTACCCAGACAAACAATATTTGTTTCTCCACAATACATGTGGACTTTGTGCTTCAACCACAAATATGCATGTTACATCTTGTATATTGCCAAGTGAAACACCAGGTGAGGTTTACAGAGAAATCGTCTGTGCATACTGCACATTGTACATTTGTCTCTTTCTGAAAAGAATGGTAGGCTCTGAATCATTCTGGGCATACCAAATACCTGAAGAACTAAAAATATCTGAAGAACTAAAAGAACCTCAGGGTCATGGCTCATCTCACCAGTAGGTGCCTTTGGGGAGCTGCTAGGTTGTGGGAGGAATGTAATGAACCTCAGCATACATGGTAGGAGGACCAGAGGAAGAGATCTTCACTGCAGGGGCTGGGGAAGGTTAAGAACATGTAGGGGAATGGTTAGGCCTTGGATAGAATCAGGACTAGTTAGTCAATATCTCAAGGGAATAAAGGCTTAATCTGCACAAGGAAATTAGGAGGTGTTCTTTGAACATAAGTATAAGAGAAAACATATTAAAGATAACATACATAAGGCATTTAATACAGAACAGAATTACAAAAATGGGAAAAGTCCCATCCAAAGGGTGGTGGGGGTATAATAGGAAAATATGTTCAGTTCTGTTTCTAGCACTGTGCCCTCTTAAGCTACCCATCTACCAGCCTACCAACTATAAAATGTATAAATTCAGAAGCAGTTTCCATAGGTACTTGTCAGAGAATTGGCCCCAGGATCTGTTCCAGTGGAACAAGGACATTTATTTACTTTATAGTCTGTTTGCCTTGAAGAAGCCAGACCCCGATGCCTATACTATACCTGTTGTACTTTCTGAGACTATGAACAGAAGCATGGGGACAACTTTTCCACATGTCTGTTTTCCCTTTCACCCCAGGGGACAATGTGCCCAGTATTTTTCACTTAATCAAGGGCCCTCCACATCACTGAGCTCAGGCTTTGCTACGCACAGCCTTGCCCCCAACCTCCTCATTCATGTTTTCATCCAGACTCCCTGGCTCTGCTGCTTTTGCAGCAGCATTGAGAAGGTACAGAGGCAGACTTTCCCCCACTGAACAGGGTCAATTTTGGTTCTTGTGGGTTATCCGGGCTGTGTAACCATGGTCTTGGTATTTTCTTTCCTGATGTTTCGCCAGCAGCTGTGGCAGGCATCTTCAGAGGAGTAACACTGAAGGACAGTGTCTCTCAGTGTCAAGTGTGTAGGAAGAGTAATATATAGTCAGAAAGGGGTTGGGTTGAGCTGAATCATTGTCCTGCAAGGTAATTTGCAGGACAATGATTCAGCTCAACCCAACCCCTTTCTGACTATATATTACTCTTCCTACACACTTGACACTGAGAGACACTGTCCTTCAGTGTTACTCCTCTGAAGATGCCTGCCACAGCTGCTGGCGAAACGTCAGGAAAGAAAATACTAAGACCACGGTTACACAGCCTGGATAACCCACAAGAACCAATGAACTCTGACCGTGAAAGTCTTTGACAATATAGGGTCCATTTTGTTAATCATGGCTGAACCTGGAATAAACCAGCTGACGGACTCTTCAAAGTTTGGCAAGTTGACAAAACCAGATTAACACCTAGGTCACACTTGGATTCAAAAAAAGAATATGCGTTACTTGATAGGTATCATGTTTCCAAGTGCAAATCTTGCATTTTAAAAGCCTAGCTTCTACCTTTGTTTAGTTGCTTAGCTTCTACATAACAACACATGAAGATGATCAGGGGCCTGGAAACCAAGCACTGTGAGGAAAGGCTGAGGGAGTTGGGAATGTTTAGTCTGGAGAAGAGGAGGTTGAGGGAGAACATGATCTCTCTCTTTAAGTATCTGAAGGGCCGTCACTTAGAGGAGGGCAGGGAGCTGTTCCTGTTGGCAGCAGAGGGTAGGACTCACAAGAATGGGTTTAAATAGCAGGTGGAAAGGTACCAGCTGGATATTAGGGAAAAAACTTTTTTACAGTAAGAGTTCAACAGTGGAATCAGCTACCTAGGGAAGTGGTTAGCTTCCCCTCACTGGCAGTCTTTAAGCAGAGGCTGGAAAGCACTTGTCAGGGATGCTCTAGGCTGATCCTGCATTAAGCAGGGGGTTGGACTAGATGGCCTGTATGGCCCCGTCCAACTTTGTGATTCTATGATCCATACTAAGTCAGACTCTTGGTCATTCTGTAGTCTTAAACCTGGGACCTTCATCATGCAAAGCAGGTGCTCTACTATGGTCACATGCTCTTTAGGGCAAACTACCTACCTCGTGGCTCCTAGGGTAAACCGTTAAATGGACTAGATTAATTGACTGACTTGGTTTGCTTGTTCCCTGTACATCAGTGCTTGTCCACAAACAGTTCTGTTTTGTTCTGTTTATTAAAACATTTAATAATATTTCAGCTAAGATTTCCAAAGCAATTAACAACAAATGTTAAAATCGCATCAAATAGCAATCAAAATTTAACACAAAAGAGTTACAGTTTGTGGTTGTGATGTTTATACTTGCTCCCCGCTGATATGGAACTGCAGCATTGCATGGGGAAGTGGATATTATCACTAGTTGTATACAGGAAGAGGTATCTAAACCACTCTATATTATCATCCAGAGGACGTAATATTTATTTAAGAGCAACAGCCACTACCCATCCAGACAGGAGTAGAAGATGACTGACAAAAAGACCCCTACAAGGATCAAACATTCTGTCTGGGCTAGCTAAAATTCACTCTGTTGCCTGGGAGGGACACAATATACAAATACTTGCATATTTTGGAGTACCCAAAGGATGAAGCCTGGTGGCGCAGAGTGGTAAGCTGCAGTACTGAAGTCCCAAGCTCTGCTCACGACCTGAGTTCGATCCCAATGGAAGTTGGTTTCAGGTAGCCGGCTCAAGGTTGACTCAGCCCTCCATCCGTCTGAGGTCAGTCAAATGAGTACCCAGCTTGCTGGGGGTAAAAGGAAGATGACTGGGGAAGGCACTGGCAAGCCACCCCGTAAACAAAGTCTGCCTAGAAAACGTCGGGATGTGATGTCACCCCATGGGTCAGGAATGACCTGGTGCTTGCACAGGGGACCTTTACCTTACCTTTAAAGGATGAAGGGGCCACAGGGTTAGTTCATAACTCAGTTCTTAACTGTGTGTCCCCAGCCCCCAAAGTGAAACATAGTTCAAAACCAATTATAGAACAGTTTTTTTTTAAAACTCTACTCACAATAAGGCTCCAATTGCAAGGCATGTAGAGATTTTTGGCTCAACACTTTCTTGGAAGCTTAAAATTCAGATTAAGAAATTGCAATTTGGAAATCGAATATCTGCAGTAGGGCTTTGTGTAATGTGTAAACTGGCTCCCAAATGAACCCTTGACAAGGGAACTTAATTCCTTAAAAACACAGTCTGTATCTAGCAGTCTTATCTCCAGCAACAGGCTGGTTATTGTCGCCATCTGTAAAATTTCACCTCTTCCATCGCTTGTCTTGTTGACCTGTCTGCTTCATATATTCATGCTAGCAATGCTGTTAGTGGATTTTATTTCCCCCCCCAAGTTGATATACTCCCACACTCAAAGCATCAATAAATTCTGATCTCCTTGTTTCAGCAGCTCCCTTTGCAAAAAATGTGTTGTTGTTGGCAATGGAGGTGTCCTTCGAAACAAGAGTCTAGGAGAGACCATTGACTCCTATGATGTAGTAATCAGGTAAAAAGTTTCTCATTTTATAGTAAAATTTGGTAAGTGGAACAACTAATGTAGGCTAGCATCATTACCGTTCTGTTGTTGATAAGAGGCTGAGGCTGACAGAAAGCGATTTGCCAAAGGCAAGCAAGCTCATGGCTCTGCAGAGTTGAATGGAGACAGGTCCTGCAATGGTTACGCTACACCAGTTCTTAAAATATGCTTCTATTTTAATATAATTTGGTTGAGATGAATATATAGATAAATCTAGAAATTTGCTATCCATTGTTTCTTTGCCACTCAATTACTACAAGTCATCCTTATTGCATTAAAAGTTCCTGTAGTTGAGGTGACCTTGGGCCAGTCACAGTTCTTTCAGAACTCTCTTGGCCCACATAGAGGCAGGCAATGGCAAACTACCTCTGAACTTCTCTTGCCTTGAAAACCCTATGGGGGTCACCATAAGTGAGTTGCGACTTGACGGCACACACACACACCAGGTGAGATTGGCTGTCTACTGGGGAGATGTCCTGGGTTCTGACATTAAAAAAGAGTGACCAGCTTATCTTTCAGTGAAATCATATTTATTTATTATTATTTTTTATTATTTGTTCCATTTGTAACCCGCCCTCCCCGGCCAAGATCAGGCTCAAGATCAAACATGTAATATTAACAATAAAAGTAGCAATTCTAAAATTAAACAATAAAACCCTATTTAAAAACCCTTAAAAACGCCAGATGGCGCTTAATTTGGCACATAGTGCCCAGAATAAGTAGTAGGTTGCCCCCCACAATAATGAGAGTAACATAGAATGTGGGGGGCGGGGATAGGGAGGCCAGCAGAGGATGTAGGCCTGGCAGAAAAGCTCCGTCTTGCAGGCCCTGCAGAACTCTTTAAGGTCCCGCAGGGCCCTGATGTTACCAGACAGAGCATTCCACCAGGCCAGCGCCAGGGCCGAAAAGGCTGATGTCTCTTTACATGCACAATTACTCGAATAGTGTTTGGAAATGATGGGGGGTAGGAGGTGACCAGCAGCCATGTGCAAGATATCCCCCACTGCTGCAGCATCTTATGAGTAAGTGTCTGTGGAAGGAGGAGGAAGCTCACAGGCAAAATAGGGGCTACTTGTACACTTTGGGGAGGTGGGAAGAGCAGAATAGCACAGGCAATGTGTAAGGAGGCAATATCATTGGTGTGAGAACTGGGGCAAAAATTATGGAGGGAGCTCAGAGCTGGGCTCCCAACCACAGCAAACGCTCGGGGTTGAACCTGACCACAGCATATGGTGACTACAACTTAACAGTGGAAGGTAGGCAAGGTAGAACATGGGGTGCAGGAGGTAGTGCCGGAATAAACTATGGATTACATAGCTTCTCCTCAGAGTATCTGGAAGAACTTGAGGGAAAGGGAAACTGTTTGAAACAGCTGTTTTGCACATGGCAGCAATTGGGAAGAAAATACAAGTCAACTGACTTGTGTTTTTCATGCTTCGCTGGAAAAGTAAACTTGTACATCTGTTTTGCCCTGCCCTGGGGACATACATAAACCCCCAGTGGAAAACAGTATGCTTCATTTCCCTGTGCTTTCTGCCCTAGGACCTTTATCACCCCAGTGAGTAAGGCTTAACTAGTAAGAAAACACAGGCTCACAAGTGTAAATGAAACAGATTATCCTGGTTTATTAAATCACAATATAGAAAGTACATGAATTAAGTGGCTAAGCAAATAAGGGACAGCTATAAAACCATAAGAGCCCCGTAGTAAAGAATGGTAAGCTGCAGTACTGCAGTCCAAGCTCTGCTCACAACTTGAGTTCGATCCCAACGGAAGTTGGTTTCAGGTAGCCGGCTCAAGGTTGACTCAGCCTTCCATGCTTCCGAGGTCGGTAAAATGAATCCCCAGCTTGCTGGGGGTAAAGGGAAGATGATTGGGGAAGGCACTGGCAAACCACCCTGTAAACAAAGTCTGCCTAGTAAATGTCGGGATGTGACGTCACCCCATGGGTCAGGAATGACTCGGTGCTTGCTCAGGGGACCTTTACCTTTATAAAAACATAGGAATGTGTGTGTGTGTGTGTGTGTGTGCGCCATCAAGCCACAGCTGACTTATAGCAACCCTGCGGGGTTTTAAAGGCAAGAGACATTCACAGGTGGTTTGCCATTGCCTCCCTCAGCGTGGGCTGAGAGAGTTCTGAAAGAACTGTGGCTGGCCCAGGGTCACCCAGCAGGCTTCATGTGGAAGAGTGGGGAATTGAACCTGTTTCTCCAGATTAGAGTCCGCCGCTCTTAACCACTACACCACACTGGCTCTCTAACATGATTATGTGGACAGTGGCAAAGATTTAGCTTTGTCCCTGCAGCATTCTACCCTCCAGCCTACCTAGTCAAAAACTGCAAACCCCTCTAAATTACACCGAGTTCCAAACAACACCACCTCTCTGTTTCAGGTCCTGTAATTTTTGATGAAATAGTCTGGGAATGCTACCATCGTTCCAGAGGAAAGGGAACAAGGCTTTAACAAAAGGAAAAAAGCAGGGAGAAACTTAAATTAAATTACAAAGAAGAAAAGGAGGAAAGCTAGAGAACTCACACAAACCCCCCCCCCGCCCTCAGGGGATAAGAATTCTTGTTACAAAGGCATCTGAGATGACTGCTGAGGGAGAGGAAGCTAAGTGACTTTGGTCCTCCAGACTTCTGTACCCTTTATCCCTGATCAGGGTGGCATACCATAGATGCTATAATTGTATTTTTGCAGAGTTTTAACTAGCCATTTCCTGCAGGAAACAGTTTGTTTCTGATATTGGCAGCATTCCTCTCTGACCCTTCACATGAACTCTCTCCTACTTTTATTACAAGTAGGACACCAGCTGTAGGGGAGGCATGTTTTCTTCGGCTCCTCCTTCCCCCTTCTCTCGATTCCAAGCCTCTCTGAGGTCATGCGATCAAGCTGATTCTTTTTGTTTTCAGCTCAACCCGCAATAAGTCAAAACCTGAGCCTTCTTCAGGGGGTCATGGCAAGATTTCGTGGGGGTTTCACAGAGCTGTATTAGCCCTCATGGATGCGCTCTTCTTCCACCACCCTCATTCCAGTCACATGTCAGACCACAGTAAAGTTCCTCAGTACTTGGCTGCCCTTCATTTAATTTATTCTATGTGTGCAGCTGTGTATCATGTTTGTCATGATTACCCAAGCAGTGACTTCCATTCAACAAGCCTTGCAGTGCTTTAATCCCTGTTCTGTTCTTGTTGAGAGAAGGTAAGGAGGTAAAGTAGGAAGAGAACGATGTGCACATCCTTATTTTGGGCCTGTTTATTTTAAGTGATGGTATCCAATTGAAAGCTCCCTTCACTTTTTGCGAGTGTCTTTTATTGTACTGTAAAATTAATGATTGCTTTGTCTTTGAGAAGGGAAACGAGAACTTGGGGATCTGTTCATGTGATTTTTGCAGAACACATTCTTGTAGAGAATGTTCTCCTATACTTAAAGCATGTATGAACAGTACCAAAGTAGGATATGTTCTTCTGAATAATCTCTTCAGAAGTCCCTTGTATGTGAAGCACTGCTTTTAATAAAGCAGAGGATGGAATCAAAATTAAAGCACGTTACTTGAGTTTTGTTAACTAGGTAAACATTACTTAAGTCAGCAGTAGAAGAGCAAATTCTAACCTGGCTTGTTAGTGTTATGACTACAATTCACTATAGAGGCATGCATTGTTGTTTGTTAAACCAAGTTATATTGCAGCAAAATGGGATCATTATATAACGATCTTTTAAAATATATATATTTGTTCCGACAGAATGAATAATGGCCCTGTTATCGGCTATGAGGAAGATGTTGGAAGGAGGACAACATTCAGGCTTTTTTATCCCGAGTCTGTTTTTTCAGATCCAGTTCACTATGATCCTAACACAACTGCAGTTCTGGTTGTCTTCAAGCCTCACGACTTAAAATGGCTTGGGGACCTATTAAGTGGCCAGCGTTTAATTGTGAGTCAATTTCATTTGTCTTGCTTTTGCTTACCCTGGTCATGTACAGTACCATACACCAACTTCTTGGCAGGAATTAGGGGTGTGAAATGTAACAAATGAGATGGGAACTGACTGGTAGGTCTGTTAGCATTTCCAACAAGGGCCTTTTATATAGGGACGTTTCCCCGTGGTCACCCCTGCTGACTGCTTCGGGGCTTCCTTTTTATTATGCATGCTTTTTCTGCCTGTCAGAGGTCACCTCGCACTCCCCACGTGTTTTGCCAGTGTTTTCTGGATACTGTTTTAGCCAGAATCTGGAAAATGCAGGCAAAATGTGTGGAGAGAGCGAGGTGACCTCCGATGGGCGGAGAAAGCATGCATAATCAAAAGGAAGCCCTGAAGCAGTTAGTGGGGGTGGGGGGGGGGTGACCATGGGGAAACATCCCTACATAAAAGGCCAATGTTGTGTAGACCTAATCTTCAGGTGTGCACGAGTCATATGCATTGGTAGAGACCATGAGCTGTGGCGGAGTGGTTCTTATGAATGAAAGCAAAGGAGGATATAATTTAGCATAGTATTACACTATGCAAGCTGTCTTTCCTTATGACTAGCAATCGAGTAAATGGTACCGAACAACCAAATATACGCCCATTTGCCTAGTTATAGAAGCCATTCAGATTTCTTGGCATGGAGTTTTTATTTTAAGTACAGCGTGTAAGGAAAATATCCTAAACTATATCTTCATCCAATATTTTTCGGATTGACATGAGATACTGTTTCCCCAGGTCCTTTTCATTTGGACAGGAGACCTCGTCTCTTTCTTGGTATACAACTACAGTTTATAATAGTTTATAACTCTGAGGGGCTATAAGTAGTTTCATCATCTATTTTCCCATCTTGCCCCTCTTTGGCATGCCAGAACTGTCCTGTACTAGTGCTTCTCGCTGCCACCCTGGTTACAATGTCTGATAGGCAGTGAGAATGATTTGTTTTGGTGGTGCAAGGGATAAGGGAAGGGAAGGCAGTATTCACGAAAGCACTTTTGCATGTGAATATGTGTATGTCTATCAAGAGAGATCATATGTACTTGTATCCTTTTCACACACACATTCTGCATGATTTTATAGCAGAGCCTGGAAGATCATATTTGGAGAAAGTAGAAATTGTGGGTGCCACACTTGGAGGCAAAATGGCCCTGAAAGCAAGGAGATAGTGGAATAGGTGGTTTGATCCATCAAAGCCTCTGCAGTACCCTGATCTTTGCTGTCTCCCTTGGACATTGCTGCAAGAACAGAACTTACATGTACACATGGCTTTGGAGCAAAATCTTTGTCCAGATAATCATTCAGTATATGCCCGTCATCTCAAATGACGCTATGCTCTTCTAGGTCTGGCTCCTTTCTGCATTGGTGCATGCGCTTGCAGTCATGAGATGTTCTTCCATATCCCTGGTCACATTGTTTTGAACCTCAGATGCTGCTTGCAGTGAAATGTTATCTTGAATTCTTGGAGCGCTTGTCCCCCACACGCTCTCTTTTACCCACTGAAAGCTGATAGGCATCAAAATGCTTATCTCTGATGCACAGAGCAGACTGCAAGTGGCCATGCAGTCCTGATTTGAATATGGAAATCTCCCTTTGCCCCCAGCCCACCACTTCAGTCTGGGAAAATGAATAGCATAGGGGCCATAAAGCTGACTATATTTGTTTATTTTATCTTTGGACTTGTATCCCACCCTCTACCCCGGTTGAAGCTGGGCTCAGAATGGATAACAACAAATAAAACATTATAAAACAACAGTGAAATACAGAAACATTCAATCCTAATTTAAAACCAGTAGTTTCTGTGATTAAAACAAGTAGGCGCTCATTATCTGCACACAGGGCCGCCATGAGACTGGGGGAAAGCAATCAGGGCCCCCCTGTTGGAAGATCAGATGGAGAGGAGAAAAGGGTCACCTCAATGGTCACCAAGTCACCCTCCATGTTTTGTTTGGGTGGGAAACTGGTCCTGCTGCTGACATTGCCTGTCTTGATCCCGGTACTGGGATGCAACAACAGGAGCTGGAGGATGAAATACTACAGCAGAGTACGGCCCTCACTCTGACGCTCTCAGCCAGCCACATCCCAACAGCTGACATTGAGGCCCTGGGGGACATGATGCTCCTGCCCAGCCCACTTGGCATTTTTGCGCCCAGTTCAAAAGAGGAAGTAGGGTTGCACGCATCAGCGTTTCATCAAGCTGAATAGGGTGATCAGTAAATTGCTGAAGCTCAAGTTGGTTTCTTCCTGCTTTGAACCAAATGCAAACAGGAACGTGTTTTCCATCCACATGCTTGCAGAAGGGCCTGACAGGTCAGCTTGCTTCTTTTAGTATAAGTATAATCCCCCTCCCCAGATAAATAGGTGATGAAGTTACCTCACATGTGCTAGATCACTATAATTGTGTCACAGTAATAAAATATTTCTTTGGTTGACTCAGGGGCATTTCTGTTTACATTTAAGGAGCTTTCCCCTAGGTATGTGAATATAAAATGGGACTTTTTATGTTTCTAAGCAGTTCTGAGGTGCTTTCGACTCTTTCTGTAATGTTGCCTTGTCTTTCTGGACATCTTTGTTCTAGTGCTTTCCTATGACATGACCATGAAAAAGCTTTGTTATTTTCACATCCAAAGATTGAATTAATTTCCCTTTTGGAAAAGCATCCGAATATGTTTCAGTTCTTTGTCTTGTTGCTGTGCTGTTCCCAATGAAAGAAGGGAATAGAATAAGTACCTTGAGGTGGAGCAATTTCTTTCCTTTGCAATGTCTCCTCCAGGAGGTAGGTAGTTTGTTGAGTATGTGTGTATGTGTGCATACACACAAAGGGCATTTTCACACATGCTGAATAATGCACTTTCAATCCACTCCCAATGCACTTTAAGGATAATTTGCAAGTGGATTTTGCCATTTCACACAGTAAAATCCAGCTGTAACGCGCATTGAAAGTGGATGGAAAGTGCATTATTTGGCATGTTTGAAAACCACCAAAGAGAGGGGGAGAAACACTTTACCTCCCAGCTACATGACTTAGAGTGGCTTCCCAAGATGTTGCAGCTTCATAATTTTAATGGAAATCTGTGTGTTCAACAGAGAACGAATGGCTTTTGGAAGAAACCGGCAATGAGAATGATCTATAAATCAAACCAGATCAGAATACTTGATCCAGCCATTACCAGACGAACAGCCCACGAATGGCTTCATTTGCCCACAAAGTTTGCCAAACTGGAAGTAAGTATTCTTTTACAGTTCTCCTACCAAGTAACTCCTCTGACAATCATTCACAAGTGACATACCCTGACGTGCCTCTTACTGATTTACCCCGCTGAAAATTGTGGCCGGTTACCTATTAAAGTGAAAGGCTGATTTAAGGGAAAGGGCCCAGGATAAAACAATGACTTTATTCTTCCTGTTGTTTAGCTATGTGTACGATGCTTGACATTTCTAAGAGAGGCACCAGCCTCTCGAACTTAAGAATCGACAAATGCACATTCTATTAGGAGAATGGTACAAATATGAGTTAGCTGTTCTAACAATTTTGCAGAGACTGTCCTCATTTTAAAAGATTGGGTTGATGCTACAAAGAACTTCTCCAGTCCCTGTTTTTAAAACCACAGATTGTTATCTAGCCCTTTGAACCTCTAATTTATGCTGCCACACTCACATTTTGAAGCTGTTGTCCACCATAACAGTTTGTGTTTGTTGAGAAGGCTCTCCAAAAATCAACTGCTAAAGCTAAAGAAAAACACTACAATGTGTCTAAGATAGTTGTTCACCCAAGGAAGTACCTTTGAGTATTTTTCACTAACAAAAGATCTTTCAGTGGTTTGCTTAGCTTTCGAGCAATTAAGTTTAGTTAACTTGTTTTTAAAATTTATTTTAAAATTTCATCAAGCAGAACACACAGAGAAGTGAGCAATGAATTAAAATAGAAGTATAAACACCTGAAGCAAATAACAGTGAGCATGAGTGCAGCAATAATTATAGAATCATAGAGTTGGGGCCACCAGGGTCATCTAGTCCAACCCCCTGCCCAACGCAAGAAATTAACAACTACCTCCCCCCCCCACACCCCCAATTGTAATTCATTAATCGATTGCCTTTTCATGGAAGGATTAACTATCATGTTCTCCTTTCAAGCAACCTTGGCACAGATACCTTTCTGAATTACTGAAGGGAGCATGATATGACTTTTGTTTGTTCAATTGCATGTAGTTGCTAATTTTTAGCTGGAAAGGCCCTTTTGAATATTTTGTTTTAAATTCCCTATCACAGGAACATGCCAGAATGAATAGGACCTTTTAAAAAGCACACACAAAAAGATTGTGTTTGTGGAATGTCAGTGATGCGTTTGTTGTCTGCCATTTTCTTCACTTGTGCCCTTAACTTCCTTTCTGCTGGTTTAGATTAGCTGATATACTTATTAGAGCTTGCAACCCTCATAAAAGTCCCACCAGCAGTCCCAACAGATGTTGTGTAGATGCACACCACTGCTAGAACTGTTTCCCCCCCACAAACACACACACCATCAAACAGGAAGATATTAAGCATTCATCTAATGGCAGCCTTCCCTGGGGAGCAGATTTCACAAATGTGTAGGGTTGCCAGGTCCCTCTTCACCACCAGCGGGAGGTTTGTTGGGTGGAGCCTGAGGAGGGCGAGGTTTGGGGAGGGGACTTCAATGCCATAGAGTCCAATTGCCAAAGCGGCCATTTTCTCCAGGTGAACTGGAAGTGGGAAGAGTGGCTGCTATTGGGCAATTTGCCTCACCTGGGCTCAACCGAATTCCTAGAAAAGGACTGAGGGCTGTTGAGGAAGGAGTCCTGTATGTTTGCTGTAAGTGAACTGCTTATTTAAGCTTTCAGAAAAAATTCAAACAGTAAGTGTTGCTGTTGTGCTTGGCTGGGGCGGGGGGTGGAAACTAATGTTTTGGGTCTCTCCAGCTTTGGCTCTCTTAAACAAGGGTCTTTAATTTTTAGGTGTGATTAGGAAGCTTGTATTCTTCAGTTTTGGCAGCTGTGGTGAAAGGCGAAGAGGAAAGTATGAAGCCGGTAGTTTCTTTAAAAGGACCCTTTGAGAGAACCCATAACTGCTAATCACTTCTGGAAATCTTGCCTTTTGAAGGCAAGACAGAAACTGGTTGTGTGAAGGAACTGGTAGTGTTTGCCTACATGGAACTGTATAAGCAAAAGCATTCCACAGACCACCCATAGTTTATGTGCGTTAAAAGAATTCTGGGAATGTGACATTTTAACTCCACCGTTTCATGTGCATTTGCAGTAGCATTTGATAGTTCAAAACCGGCTTGTTTTTGTCAGGCCTCCATCTAGCAGTTTTAGACGTGGAAATCAGTCAAATCGCTTCCTTCAGTGCTGTGAGGAGATGGGGTGGCTGATTGCAGTGCCTCCCCTCCTTTTCCAAAACTTTAATTTTAAAATGGGATGCATCACAGCTGTTACTATTAAAAAAAAAATGGCTGACATCCCTGGAAATCTCTGCCAAGACCTACAGTGGGATGGAGTATCACATATTTGAATTTGACCTTGTTGATATCTCTACCCCAGCAGTTTATTTTGCATGTTTTTTTAACATTTAATAATTTTATTGGTGTTGCAACATACAAATAATGAGTTTAACATCTTTATATAGAACTTGTAACATAGTATAGAAGTGATGCCAATAAATGCATTTGTATAGAAGTGAATTATTAGAAATGTAAGTTACATTATATTACCTTTAAAATATATCTTAATATTATTTTCCTCTACATTTACTTAACATAAATTTTCTTATAATACACCTCCATTAGTTCTTTTCCATTTTACTTTAATTATCGCCTAAGCTTCCAGCCATATATGTGTAATAAGCATTCCATTTTTTCTGAAATTCCGATATTGGTCTATTATGTATGCAAGATGATAGTTTTGCCATGACAGCATACTCAACTAATTTATTCTTCCGTTCAGTTAGACTTGGGCATTTATCTGCTTTCCATTTTGCTGCATATATTATTCTTACCCCCGTCACCATATTTAAGTCCAATAGATAAATAAATAAAATAAGTGCTCTTAAGGCACAGCTGGAACATTCTCAGTGTTTGACCCACCTCTGCCTTGCACATTTTATCTGGAAGGTACCTTTCGATATTTTTCCACTTTTGTTTGGAATAATTATTTCCCCAAACCAAGAATTCAGTTTTTTACCAATGAGGTTTCCAATCCACCATGTGGGAATTACTCTAAAGATGAATGTAGTGGTCTGTGTGTAGACTGTCCTGTTAAGTGTAAAACTGGTAACAGAGTGACTGTGTGGTCCTTTCTTTCACCTGGGGTAGTTCACTTGGAGTTTCAAGTGCATTAAAACTCTGCATTTAGTGTTTATGTAGCCAAGTTTGGGCTTTTAAAAAAATATACATAGTTTGATATAAGAAGTACAGCTTGACACACTTTGCATAAGATAAATAATTTTAGCTGTTTTGGAGTATATACAAATCCATTTTTTAAATAAGGTTTGTACTTTTGTGTTTGTTTTCAGAAACCAAAGCATCCCACAACAGGGTTGATTGCTATTACTTTTGCATTACATATATGCAATGAAGTCCACCTGGCAGGCTTCAAATACAACTTCAGTGACCGAAACAGCTCCTTACACTATTATGGCAATGACACCATGTCGCTGATGATTCAGGTAGTGTGCTGCTTTCTTTTCTGGGCGATGGCTTGGCTCCTGCAGAAAATCTCCACTGATGAAAAGGATTTCCACCTCCTGTTGAAGTTTTAAATGCCCCCCCCCCCAATACTGCTCCTGAGGGATAGGGATAGCATGGGGGGGTTTAGAGGTTTGCAGCCCGAAGGAATAATCAACAAACGTTAAGTTAGTGGAAATATTCCATTGGATTCAACCCAATGGCTAGGTCGAAAGTTTTTTTTTTTTCTAGACAATTGGGGAGAAGGGGGAGAAATCAACCTAGGTGGAAGGTATGTTCCTGATGTGGGAATCTTACATCACTTCTCACTTAAGCCACATTCTTTTTACTTTCTTTTTACTTTCAACAAATTGCTCCCTTTTCAGGCAGTTTTATTAATTATAGTATAACTAACCGTGGCGCAGAGTGGTAAGCTGCAGTACTGCAGTCAAAAGCTCTGCTCACGACCTGAGTTCGATCCCGACATAAGTCGGTTTCAGGTAGCCGGCTCAAGGTTCACTCAGCCTTCCATCCTTCAGAGGTCGGTGAAATGAGTACCCAGCTTGCTGGGGGTAAAGGGAAGATGACTGGGGAAGGCACTGGCAAACCACCCCATAAAACAAAAGTCTGCCTTGGAAACGTCAGGATGTGACGTCACCCCATGGGTCAGGAATGACCCGGTGCATGCACAGGGGACCTTTACCTTTAAGAGATGTTTTAAATTGTACACCTAAAACTATGAAGTGTACATGTGACATGTATTGCCACTGTGAAATAGATTTCAATGCACAGTATCTCAGACAGAGATTTTGCAGTTTTCTCAGTACTAAGATATCCTCTATTTCAGCACAGCTGGCAAACATAGACACTGCTGGCACCGTTTGAGAAAAGTATGAACGGTGACCCTCTGCAGCTGGGCTCCCCTTTTTGTCATTTGGGAACATTTAATAACAGTAAGCATTTATATAGTGTTTTGGAGTGTTCAAAGCACTTCATGTTCATTGTCGTCTTGTAATCTTTACAATAACCCTGTAAGGTAGGTCAGTATTCCTCTTCTCAAATTGCCATGCAGAGACTGAGACTTAGAGGCTCAGAGGCACCGAGTTCTGAGTTCATGGTAGAGGCAATTCACGCTGACAAATACACTGACAAATACTCCTGTTACATACAGGCAAGCATACCTTACAGACTTGCTGAACCATTCCCCGCATAATGATTATGAACATTCACCCAACTTAGTTGTCAGAGCACAAAATATAGTTTGCACCTGGAGGGTTAACTGAGGAACAAGTCACATACGTGACCCTACTGCAGATTTGCTTGTATTTCTAGTTACAGAAACCTCTGCACAAATCATTATGACAGGTTACCCCTATCTGGTACTGCTTCTGCAGCATAGGCCACAGATATACCATTAATAAAATAGACTGTCCTCAATTGCCTTCTGTTGATCCCAGAAACACTGTGGCAGGCCATTTTGTGGAGAATGGATCCATAAAATGCTGTGAAGTAGCCTGAGGGTTATAAGTTGATGCTTTCAAGAGTTTAATTAATGAATACAGTGGGCTTGGGGGGGGAAAGCTAATTTTCTCTGGATCTCCCAGCATTAGGGGACCCCTCCCCAGTTTGCTCTTTTCCTTGATCACTAAAGTTTGTATGGTTTTTATTTCACACAGAATGGGTACCATGATATTGCTGCCGAACAACGACTTTTGAAGGAACTCATGGACCACCACATTGTGATCAACTTAACAGAAGAATAAAAATGGAAGCACAAGCGCTGTTTTTGCCAATATTGATTTTTTCCCATTTGGATATTTAAGAAGAAGCATGTGGAAGCCATGCTATGCATGTCTCCCAGATGTGACAACTGTAGCAGAATGTCCCTGCCTTGACATTTGAATGGCAAGAACCAGCACAGTTAACTGATACATGGGAATTAAGAAAACAGACTGTTCAGGAGCTAGTTTATTTTTCTGACTGTTTCTCATCTGATCATTAGTTAGCAACCCAGGCCTTTGGGAACTTTCCGTCCCACTGTTTGGATCTGAGAACTGATAGAAAAGAGAAGAGTTAGAGAAAGTAAAGCTTGTGGGGTCTCTGACTGAAGTGAGTCTTGTAAGACAGGATACCACATGTTGTTTAGAAGAAAGCTAAATGCAGCGACTTTTCCAAGAAGCCAGTGCACTCATGGGTCAAGAGAGCCAGGGTGAAGAAGTGGTCAGGCTATCATCTGGGAGACCCAGATTCAAATTCCCACTCTGCCATGGAAGCTCACAGGTGACCTTGAACTAGTCCGCCTCTTTGAACCTCACCTACCTCACAGGGTGATTTGTGAGTGATACCCAGACATGAGGATAAAATGGAAGAGGGAAAAAGATGTAGTAAACTGCCTTGGGTCCCATTGGGGAGAAAAAGTAGATATAAGTATATGTGCTAGCAACTCTGTTGCTTGCTCTAAAGCTCATGTAAATAACATTGATGGCCAGATGCTGATAATCTGAATCTTTTATCATTAAAAGTTCATATTACAGAAACAAATATCCTTTAAATTAACAAAATGGCAGATAAAGCAATTCAGTTATTGGGATATCATGGTCTGCGAACGCTTTCTAATGGCTCTAAAACTGTTACATTTCTTTCCATTTTTGTTCCGGTCAGCTATCATTAGGTAGTTCACTTTTATACAGCTTACTCCCCTTACTCCAGGGAGCTCAGGGGGGTGTATATGGTTCTCTCCTTCTCCATTTTATCCTCACAACATCCCTTTGAGCTAGGTTAGGTCAAAAGAAAGTAACTGGCCCTAGTGTTGACCTTGTGTTTCTGCACAAGTGTGCTAATGCAGATATTTCCAAGAGGCTGCAATGGTTGCTGAAAGCATAAGCTGGAGGCCCCAGTGCATCTAGTTCTCAATGGTTGCAGTACCTAGGATGTCCATTGCAAGCAGCCGATAGTTAATAACACTGTGAGAACCTATAATAATCTGTTATCATCTGATATGCTTTTGGTTGTGGAGAGATAGCGCCCCACCCCAGTTCTATGATGTAATAATATCTAGGCACAAGGCTGAAGTTAGTATCAGGGAATGCTGAGATGTTGAACCATTGGTGTGATCTGTCTTCGTAGTTCCATACCCAAGATCTGATTCAAAATTTTAATCAGGATCTAAAATTAATAAAATCTGTACTGTGAGGTTTCCCCAGGTGGACCCTCCACCTAATAAATAAAATCTAATAAATAGACATTAACAGCTTCAAAGCAGGGGAAAATTTGGCCTGCTCCTCCTCAGTGCTGTACAAGCTACTCTCTTTGTTGCTCTGAGTCCCATCTGATTGGTGTCTTAGGCCAGGCAACCAAAGAACTGCCACCACAGCATGGAGGATTTGCCAGGCTTCAATCTTCAGAGCTGTTCAAGGACCAACAGACCTAATTCAGTATCACAGTGTATATTTGTATTACAGAAGGTCATCCTCATCAATGCTTATCAGCTGTATGGAAATTAACATAAAATATGATCAGCATAATTGCAATATATTTTCCAGGGCTGTCTAAATATTAGAGGTTGCATCCTAACATTCCACTCTACTATGAGCAACATGTCTCTCTGGGCCAAGGAGCCTTCCACCAATGCTAGAGACTCTTCAAGTGGCAGAAAAGCCCCGTGCGTCAAGAGGCAGGCTCTTTGCATTGTTGGAATATTGTTGTCATTAGTTGAGAGGAGTTGAGAGGATACAGCTCTAGAAATATGCAAATACAAGTAGTTAATTGGTTAAGCACACGTGATAGTATTATGCAGAAATCGAGGTGACAGCCAGAATATATGCCAAAATTTAACAGGTGAAAACTTGAGTCTTGGAGATAATGTTACGGGCAAGTTTTCACCTTCTGCGTGTCAATTGCTGCACAGATGCAGGGCCATAAAAAGGTGGCATCCCTATCACTGCTTTGCCCTGTATCTGTTTTTCAGGGATAAATCAGTAAATAAACAATCTGTACAGGGTCATATACAGAATAGCTAGGTGAATAAGGAATTCTTAACGTGGGTTGCCCTGTTCATGCAAAATGGTGATTGTACCTCTCAGGAGGCACACAGGGTAGGAGCGCGCACACACACACACACAAAAGTAATGGCTAAAAAGGACAATCTTCAGATAATTACACAGAACAATACACAACCATAATAATACATATATATCAATTTACAAAAAATAAGGAAGACATATCTATATACGAGAACCATATATCACAAATGTCCTGGTCTCAAAGCTTGTTTTGAATTCTTTATCAGACTTTGTAGCTTTATATTCAGATGACCATCTCATTGATTCACTGATGAAGAACCCAGGTATTTATGCAACAATAGTACACCAGTAGTAAAGATCAGAAAGCTGCATCGCCTTAAAAGTACCTCATAAATCCTGAGGAAGAAGGGGGTGGGGAATCCAAATTGTGCCATAGATTTTTCTCTTCTAACTCATTCAGCCTCTTTTGGTATAATTCCAGTTGTTGTATATTGGTGTGTATTTAATTCTTACGGTTTTTGTAATTTAATATATATAACTATTATGGTTGTTGTACATTGATCTGTGTGATTGTATGAAGATTGTTAAGAGTATATTTTTTCATATATTTTTTTGTTTAGAATCCTTTTTGTTTTCATGTTTGTTATATCGATTTCCTAGAGGGTCTGCTTTTTTTTGTATACCCCTGCCAGTCAGGAGAAAGCTAGAAAGGCAGAAGGCAGAAAAGAGAAATCTGAAGGAAAATGACCCACATTTTATCAAAAAACTCGATCGATATACAACCAGCATATCCATTCCCATCTATAAAAAGTGACAATGTTTCATACCTACTTTGCACACACGCATAACTATGCTTATAAGCCAAATTTACGTCTTTACATTAAAACACAGCACTGATTTTAGACAGTTTGTTGACATGTCTATTCATAGATGACTGCCTGGATGTACAGTTCAAGTCTTATCTGTCGGTTGTCGTGTACATCAAAGTTACCGTTTCGTATTCCGAGCCACTCTCTTGAATTCTGCTTTTCTATTTCAGTACAATTATGTAAGTAATCTCAGGAGAAATATCTAGTATGACACTGCTGGGTTTTTTCATTCCTCCAGATGCAGAAACATTTCAGAAAGTTTTCTTCAGTCCCCATCTTGAGCACTATTTCAGTACAGTGCTTTCTAGGATTCATGGTGAGCTGCAGCACCAGCCCCTGGCGCAAAGAAGGAGGTATTGCACCAAAACTCGTTTTATTTTTAATCCACCCATCACTCAAGTCAACTGAATAAGTAACATTGGACTTCACCGGTTTTAAGTTTGGTCTTTAAGGGATGGATTGAACTGTGCCATTTTTTTTGGAAGTATGTTTTCAAAATTGGTTTGATAATTTAGGAGAATCCTGGAATATGTGAAAAAACCCTGTTTTTCATATTTTCAGTTTTGATTGTTTTCAGATTTGGGGTCTGAGCTAATATTGAATTGGTGCACGTCAAGCAAGCATGGTCGGCAGTTAAAATGCATTAGCCCAAATCTAGAGAGAGGGGGAAATAATGTGATTATTACCTTGTATTTTCTGTCCCCAAAAGCTATCTTGATTTTCTGGACATTTAACATGCTATATGTTTGTGTACCCTTTCTGTAAATTTATGGGGGAAATGTATGTATAATAAATGTAAATAACTGTGGCGCTTCAATTTTTTTGTTCGATGTCTATGGCCCAAATTTGAGAGCCCATTATTTGTTTAAAGTTATGAATTTAGAGACTTATTTTTTCTATAATAAACACGTAAAAATGGTGTGTTTGGTGCCATCCTTATAACATCATGACATGCAGTTGTGTAGCTTAGATGCTCCATGTAATGCTGGTTACACTATCAAAGAAATGATGATCTTAATTGACACCACTTGTCATTCTGCATCATATAAGACAATCTCCAGATGGGTACAACAATGTTGCTTGACCAAAAAAGAAAAAGTTTTAGGAGTAGATTGGAACAGAGTAGGTGGTGCTATAATCGAGTGCACCTTTATCCTTGGAAGAAGAGAAAGTGGCAGCCCGCCAGTGAAAACAAAACAATCATAGTTGGTCAAGTGTCTCTCTAGCACCACGTGGGCTACTGAAAAGGCTGAGGACAGTGCAGAAGAAGTTTGTGTTTAGAAGGAATGCCAGAGGCTGGGTCACTTTCTGCTCCACTCAGCTGCCAGCTCTCCAGGCACATTACTAGCTTCGTGGTTCATTAGAAATTGAGACAGGCTGCTTAGCGTCACACAGAAGCAGGGCCAGCACATGGAGTACTCATCCCAAAGTAACCAAAAAGCTAAGAGCAAATGCATTTCTGTTTTTTTTTTAAAGCCAAACTATAGAATTAAACCTACCAGCCAAAGCCAGTCAATAATAGTACAAAATTTTAGGATCTCGATTACATGAGAGCTAAAAGGAAATGTTATGCATTATTTGTCTATGAGCCAAATTTGCATTTCAGCCTGCAATTTCATTATTATTAGTTTGCTTGTATCAACTGGTAGCATTCGTAATCTTTAAAAATCAACATCTGTCACGTCATTTGGGTTGCCAACCTCCAGGTACTCTTCGTAGGCCCCCAAGCTTCTCTCCTCTCCTCTTGAGCTCCAACCAGGGTCTCTTGTGCTCTGAAGTCCTCCTGACCCAGGGTCTCCAATCCTCACTGAGACCTCCGGGGACAAAAGCAGGGACGTTTATGCCCCCACAGATTTGTTAGAAATAATCCTGAAGGGGAAAATTTCAGGGTGAAGAGGGATTTCCAAATTGTTCCTCCCCCTCTGATGTGACTCTTCATAGGCCCCGAAGCTTCTCTACTCTGCTCTTGAGCTCCAACCAGGGTCTCTTGTGCTCTGCCGTCCTCCTGACCCAGGGTCTCCAGGCCTGGTACCATTAGTAATCTAAAAATCAACACCTGTGACGTCATTTGGGTTCCCAACCTCCAGGTACTAGCTGGAGATCTGATATTACAACTGATCTCCAGCGGATAGAGATCAGTTCACCTGGAGAGAATGGCTGCTTTGGCAATTGGACTCTATGGCATTGAAGTCCCTTCCCTCCCCAAACCCCACCCTCCTCAGGTGCTGCCTCAAAAACCTCCCACCGGTGGTGAAGAGGGACCTGGAAACCTTACACATCATACTCTGAAAACAGCAACCATTAATGCAAAAGATGCAGTTTACGATCTGGGGAATTCTGTGCAAGCATTATAAATGCTTGCCAAGTCCTGGTGCCTCCAGGCTGCTGGGGGGATTTCTATCTTCATGATGACAATATGTATTCCAAATAGGAGTAAGATCAAGGATGGCTTGGTAAGGAAAGTGATAGAGGTGTTACAACAGTGTTGAAACATATTTGAAATTATAAATTGTTCTAATGAATATGATGGCTTAAATGGCTGCCCCTTAACAAGCTGAAGCTAAACGGTGGTGAGGAGGGCAGGCATTATGGTATAGCCTGACCTCATCAGATATTGGAAGCTAAGCAGGGCCAGCCCTGGTTAGTATTTGGATGGGAGACCAGCAAGGAAGTCCAGGGTCGCTGTACAGAGGAAGGCAACGGCAAACCATCTCTGTTAGTCTCTTGCCTTGAAAACCCCATAAAGGGTTGCCATAAGTCGGCTGTGAATTGACGGTACTTTACACACGTACACAAATGATGGTGGTGGAAAGTGCCGCCAAGTCACAATTGACTTATGGCAGCCCTGTGGGGCTTTCAAGGCAAGAGGCTAACAGAGGCGGTTTGTCATTGCCGAGCTCCGTGTGGGCTGAGAGAGTTCTGAGAGAACTGTGCCTGGCCCAAAGTCACCCAGCAGGCTTCGTGTGTAGAACTGGGGAACTGAGCCTGGTACTCCAGATTAGAGTCTGCCACGCTTAGCCACTACGCCAGGCCGGCTCTCTGAAGAAAATAGCTATATTGAAAATGAGCAAGTCCCTAGCTGAAATCTCCCTATCCCCATTCAGGGGTTGCCTTTGTTTTTTTCTGGCCTTGCTTCTATGCCTTTAACAGCAATCTGATGGAAATACACAGATTGCAAATACACAGCAATCTGATGCAAATACACAGATCTTTGCTGGCAAACTCTTTTTTGGCATGAATAGAAAGTGATTGTGTATACTTCACTTGCTAAATATCAGTGTGACAGACTGCTCTTAAAGGCACAGGATCAGGCCGGCTGAAAAGCTGATAAATCTATTAGCTTTAAATTTTGCAATGTAACAAGTAAAATTGTTTAATACCTTAAAGGGTCCTTACCATCTGCTTTGCTTGAGGGGAAATATAAAAAGACACCCTGGGAAGAGAGATTCTGCCCCTGCAAATCAGGGGACTTAGAAACTGCTGAGCATGCCCACCTGAACTGCAATTTCTATACATTACCCTGTTCGAAGTTTATTGAGCCCCTCTTATCGAGATTGAGACCTGACAGGGCAGGTGAAAGGTCTGAGATGCTCCTACAAGGGGGTAATCCTTCAACCACTCTTCAGGTTGCGAAATTTTGTTTAGCAGCAATGAAAATTTGTCACCTTAGAACAGCGCAATTGACAGATGTGTCCCAGCTGTAATTCTTTTTTTAAATGTTTTAAAAATGTTTTAAGACTCGGACTGTAATTCTGTGATTGTAAGAATCTATTAGTCCATGCTTTCAGTTTTATCATGTTTATACTGGCTAAGTGCCACAAATAAATTATACATCTATCTATCTACCTTAAAGGGAAGTAAAATGGAAGGTGCAATGTTTCTTGAGTAATAAAAATTAAAGAGAATTACCAATATTCCTCAATCTTTTAAAAAAGGAAGTTGTTGCTAAAATCCTTCTCTTTTTATAAAGAATGTGGTGTAGTGGTTAGAGTGCCATACTGGGATTCAAAAATCCCCCCTCTGCCATGGAGGCTTGCTGGGTGACCTTGGGCAAGTCACCCAATCTCAGCCTAACCTACCTGGGAGGGACTGTGGCTCAGTGGTAGAGCATCCGCTTGGCATGCAAAAGGTCCCAGTTAAATGGACTAGGCAAGTAGGTGATGTGTAGGTGATGTGAAAGACCTCTGCCTGAGACCCTGGAGAGCCGCTGCTGGTCTGAGTAGACAATACTGACTTTGATAGACCTTGATGGTCTGATTCAGTACAAGGCAGCTTCATGTGTTCATGTGTACCTCACAGGGGCTTTTTTGAGGATAAAGTGGAAGAGAAGAGAATGATGTAAGCTGCTTTGGGTCCCCATTGGAGAGAAAGTCAGGGTATAAATGAAGTTTTTAAAAAGTCAATAAAATCTGTCATTTACTGATAAAGATGATTGAACATGCTGTAGTCGTTTGAGTGCTGGAGTAGGATGAGGAATACCCAGATTTGAATCTGCACTCTACCTTGGAAACTCGCTGGGTGACCCTCACCTTCATCTATCTCACTGGGTTGTTGTGAGGATCAGATGGACGAGAGGAGAACACTGTAAGCCTCTTTGAGTGAAAAGGTGGTGTATAAATGAAATAAACATGCTGCAGTGCAAACAGCCTTATGGCACAAGCATTTTCCACAGGTGCTCCTAAAATCTTAGGAATTACCAATTGATGTCAAGATCTACCAAGTTATTGATATTAACTTTGCCACGTAGTTTCCCTTATTGTCAAGGCAAGTTTAACAAAAGCTCCTCTGTTTATGCTTTCAAAGTGAAAGCAAACAAGATTGAATTCTACCTATCCATTGCTGCTGCTAAGAATGAGTCATCATCACTGTGGGACTTTCTGTGTGAAAACAGGATGTAAGGGAGCCAGCTATGGGTTCCCAAGTGCAAGGGGGTACTTTACTTGAACGCATATCCTGTGGATCTCAAGATGACCAAAAAGAAATTCTTTTTTACACAATGAGTGATTAAAACGTGGAATTCGCTGTTAGAGGATGTAGTGATGGCCACAGGCAGACAGATTCATGGAGGACAAGTCTATCAGTGGCTACTTGTCATGGTGACTCCACATTCACAGGCAGGAAACCTCTCAGTAGCAGTGCCAGGAGGCAAAACCAGTGGAAAACCTTGGCCTCTGTGCCCTGTTGTTGGCCTGCCAGATACTGTATGTGAAGTGTCTTGCCCAATAGTCAAGTGTTTCTGGTATGGTAGATTTTCCTTGCAGTACCCATTATGCTGGGCCTGTTCCCTGTTTGTTCATAAATAGCTGGGAAGCAGTGGCAGCTCCTATACAAGAGATGAGCAGATGGTAGAGAGGGTGTAGCAGTGGAACAACCATCTCGTCCATTCCTTCATCCAATCCCCAACACTGTTTATTCTCACAGGGATACCAGCTCGTCTAGACTTTCACATTTGGCCACCTTGAGCCAAAAAGGGAAAGGTATGGTAGAAATATTGTCGAAGGCTTTCACGGTCAGAGTTCATTGATTCTTGTAGGTTATCCGGGCTGTGTAACCGTGGTCTTGGAATTTTCTTTCCTGACGTTTCGCCAGCAACTGTGGCAGGCATCTTCAGAGGAGTATCACTGAAGGACAGTGTTACTACTCTGAAGATGCCTGCCACAGTTGCTGGCGAAACGTCAGGAAAGAAAATTCCAAGACCACGGTTACACAGCCCGGATAACCTACAAGAATCTATGGTAGAAATATATGGTAGAAATATTTCAATAAATTAAAATAAATTTCTGCTGACCTCCCAGTCCTCTCCAGTAAGGAAAACCCCATTGCCAGAAGTTCCAAGTTCTACAGAGCCTAGCAGAGATTTAATTTCTATCTCCACAGCATCTCAAGAATAGATCAAGCTCTGGAATTGCTCCAAAGAAATCATGAGAAAGCCATGTTGCTGTGTTGCAGCAAAAACAGCCTTAGTGTGACTTAAAGATTAATTATGTAATAGAAGCACAAGCTTTTGTGGATTTAATCCTGTTTTGTTAGATACCATTACATCTGGTGAAGAGGGTTTTAGCCCACAGAAAGCATATTCTTCAATAAACCTTAGTCTTTAAGGTGCCACAAGACTCCTTTCTGTTTTCTTTCATAGTAGTGATGGTCAACAGACCATTCCCTTCATTAAGGGTTAAAATATCCCTGACCATTCTGTGACATCATAGCAACTCTGCCAGTGGTTGCCTTGAGGCATTATTCTAATGTGGGAGAAAACAGTGAGAAACAGCCTTGGATACCCAGATGTTGTTTTTCATAGAATGACAAGAAATAAATATGCTTAAACATTTTAAAAAGACATTTAATAAGTTCTTTTAAAATCAGTACAAAAAATTAAATACAAAAATTATTTGCTATTTTTCATCTCTCTCATATATATCCTAGCAACTGATCCAAGGAAGCCCTGGTTCATAAATGGACCATTGCTCTCAATGCTCTATAAAATATTTGATTCCTAGCACCATATCTCAGGCATTGCAGTCTTCTGCTGATGTTATACTGCGTTAAACTCTGTATTTAAATAAAAGAAATGCAAGTTTCAGTCCATATCGAGGCTGGCTTGAAGAGACTTGAAGTTTCCGTTAAATATGGGAGCCACACTTAAAATGTTTTGGAACTTGTAACAATATCGAAATTAACAAACAAAAAAAAGGTGTGATGTGCAGTATACTGTTGTTTCAAAATAATCTTTGTAACTCCTTTTTCCCTATGACATTAGCAACATTGTTGGAGATAGGCTACAATCCAACAAACAGTAGGACATGCTTAGACCCCTTGATTCAGCTGACTCCAATCTAACTAGGAGGAAAACACGCATAGAAGCAGGCTTTTGTGCAGGTATTAGTACTTGTAAAACTTTTGTGCAAACAGGTACTGCATAGGCAAGAATTGGCTCCCGTTCATTGCTGCTCGGAGCAATGTTGAATCTTATTTTATGGGGCAAGGCATTTACGGGGGGCGTATCCCTTCTCCAGTCTTTTCCCAATGGCCATCCTTTCCCCCTGTTCCGTAAGTGGGAAGGGATTGCCCTTGAGGAAATCACAAGGGTGGGATGTTGGTTTTGCAAGATTCTGGGTGAGTGCTACATTCCTCACTGAGGGTTTCCTGGGTATCCCAGGACTTATGTTGATGTCCTAAGTAGCTACCAGCATTACCCTATTATTTTGGGTCAGCTATGCGCATGTAGAGAAATGATGATAGTGCCAATCAGTCATTTAGTGGGAGGGAACAGAAATGAATTCCTCTGCCATCTGTCAAATGGCAGATCTGCATGGTTATCACTTGTTGGTCAGGGTTATGTTTTCATAGCCATAGCTGTGGTATGTGTATCCATGTTGAATAAGAGCAATGGCTTTAAATAATGCTGGATTTTGGCTGTAGTATTTTGTAACTGCCACATACAGAATAATCTGTAGTCTGCACATGCTCATAGGCAAATGTAATTAGGAATGAAATTTAAATACTAAGGGTTTGAAACTGGTTTCTACACTAACACTGCAATCCTAAACAGAGTTACACCCTTCTACATCCAATCAATTGGAAAGGCATAACTCTGTTTAGGGCTGCACTGTACGGCTGAAGTCCCATGTACACCTGCCTGGGAATAACTTCTCAGTAAGCTTGGGCTATGAATGGTGTTGCATTTATGCAGCTAATTTGCATGGCACTGCAGACAAAACATAGGCAAATGCACCATTATGGATTATTACTAGCCATCTTATCCTTTTCATAAGTGGACATAGAAGATATTAGAGGAATAAGCAGCTTTGGTTTCAAGCATATCAAAGAACCATGGGTGCTTTCTTCTAAATCCAACAAAAAATGACTTATTTCAAGAGCCTGGAGAGTAATGGCCAAGCTATGTCGTAGTGGGGCTCGCAAAGAGAGAGAGAGAGAGCACGCGGTCCAGCCAAAGTTAAGCACTTTTGTATCCCATTGGTTTCAAAGGCAGTTATCCATGCATGGATCTCTCTCCAGTTAAAATCAATGGAACCCAAAAGTTAAAAGAACATAACTGTGGCTAGAACACGCCCAGAATTCAGTGTTTGTTTGGGCCATATCTTGACCCAAATATTATGCCTTAGTTACAGAAGCCTTACTGTTCCCAGTATCCATTTCCAGGGATGGTTACTGCCTTCATATAACTGATTTCATGTGCAATCATAAACTGTGTTATACTAAATCCAGTGTAACACAGTTTAGGATGGCAATGTTAATTACTTTGGCATCAAGGTATCCAAAAAGTTGTTGATTTTCTGTGTACCCATACATCTACCTGGCTGCCTAAAAATATTCCAGAAGCTAGGAAGATGAGCTAGTGCTTGCTGGAAAAAGCTTTGGGAGAGTTTTCCTTTGACCTTAGTACTGTTCTTTATCAACCCGTTGCATGAAAAGAAAATGACTTTTGGCATGGAGAAATTTGTTTTATCTTGCAAGACTGTGGACTGTACTTTTA
Organism: Euleptes europaea; assembly: GCF_029931775.1. NCBI lineage: Eukaryota > Metazoa > Chordata > Lepidosauria > Squamata > Sphaerodactylidae > Euleptes > Euleptes europaea. The sequence continues at coordinate 33,039,344 of NC_079323.1, forward strand.
AGCCTGCATTTTAAAATTATTTCTAGAAAACAGTACTGTAGCACCTTCTCTTGCTTCTTTTTTCAAACCTTCCTAGAAAGCAAACAGTAGAGGGGAAAGATGAAAACCTGCTGTGAACCTTAGCACGGTGTTACCCTTAATGAAATGGAGCAGGCAAATATCAAAATATTCTATGTACAGCAAACAGCTTCCCATTGGGTTTATTACCACCTTTTCGTTTTATCACAAGCTGTACATAATGTTTAAAACTGTAATTTTATTGTACACGATGTTCCCAAACAGTCATTAAATGCGTCTTTCAATGGTATAGATTTGAAGCATGAGAGGGGGAAAAAGAGGTTTCGTTTTGTCTGAAAGTTCAGTTTACATGGGATACAACAAATATCCTGAAAAAGATGAATGAACATATTGCCCAGCATAGAGTCCTGCTGCCTGTTCAGATGGCATTTGGATATACACTCTGTCACCCTGCATCAGCTGAATGACGGCACTCCCTGAAGCTTGGTCCAGGAAGCCTTTCTTGTATTCATCGTAGGTGTACATCAACGGATCGTTGTTTTTGAACAAAGCCACCCAGACATTCCCTCCTTTACAGTGAACATGGTAGGCAAAGTAGTAAATCCCAGGGATTTCACAGGTGAAGATGCCAGTCTGTGGATTATAATTCTGCCTGCCATTATACAGAAGCCTGTCAAACATCACAGGCACCCCAACTCGTGGGAAAGGAGTGGTGAGCTCGGCTGTGAAAGCTGGCATCTCGTAGGCCGCACCACCGTTTTTGCCTTTCTTCCCCATGTAGCCATGTGGAGTCTTTACTCCATCGATGCCTGGGCCCATCTCAGGCAAATATTGTCCAATTGCTGGTGGTGTGGGTTGGATTATTAGTGGGGGGCCAGGGGGACCAGGAGGCCCTGGAGGTCCCTGGGTGCCTGGTTGGCCAGGTAAACCAACCATTCCAGGCTTCCCAGGAGGCCCTTGTACCCCTGCAATACCAGGTTTCCCCATTCCTGGAAACCCTGGCGGACCTTGTACACCTCGTTCACCTTTAGGCCCAGGAAGTCCAGGAGGTCCAATTGGGCCACTGGGTCCTGCTATGCCTGGGATTCCAGAAGGGCCTTGATGCCCTTGAGCTCCTGGGATCCCAGGCTCTCCTTTGGGCCCCATAGGTCCATGAGCACCAGGCAGACCAGGCAAGCCTTTGTGGCCAGCTTCTCCTTTTGGTCCAATTGGGCCTGGTAATCCTCGTAGACCTGGAGGTCCAACCTCCCCAGGAAAGCCGGGTTTTCCTGGGAAACCCTGTAAGCCAAGTTCACCTTTTGGACCAAATGGCCCTTGTGGCCCAACAAGTCCAGCTTCTCCTTTAGGGCCTGGGAACCCCATAGCACCTGGGGGACCCATGAGTCCTGGCAACCCTGGCTGGCCTGGCTCTCCTGGTGGCCCACCCATGCCAGGTGGCCCCATGTGCCCCTTTTCACCCTTAGGCCCAAGTGGCCCTGGAATACCACCCATGCCACGGTCACCTTTAGGTCCAGGGAAACCTGGCTTTCCAATCCCAGGTAGTCCAGGAGGACCCGGTAAACCTGGCAAACCTTGCTCACCTTTCCCACCAGGAAATCCTGGTTGACCTGGGATTCCATCTTGGCCTGGCTTTCCTATACCTGGAAGGCCAGGAGGACCTTGAATTCCAGAGGCTCCACCTAACCCTTGAGGCCCTGGCTTCCCTGGAAGCCCAGGTTTGCCTGCAGGTCCCTGTGGGCCTGGAAAACCAATCAGTCCTGGCTTGCCTATTCCTGGAAGTCCAACAGGACCTGGAGGACCGGGTAAACCAGGTGGACCTTTTAACCCTGGCAGTCCTGGAATCCCAATGCCTTTATCTCCTTTTGGACCAGCGGGACCTTGTAATCCAGGCTGACTTTTCATTCCTGGCTCACCCTTTGGTCCTGGTTGCCCTGGCAAACCTCGATCACCTGGTTTTCCTATTCCAGGTAGTCCATGGGGTCCTGGTGGACCTTGGGGCCCTGGAATACCCATAGGTCCAATCTCTCCCTTTGGCCCCATCTCGCCTCTTGGTCCAGGAGGCCCCATTGATCCTGGTTTTCCGGGCATTCCAGGCATTCCTGGTTTTCCAATCCCTGGATATCCTTGTGGACCTGGTTTTCCTTTGGCTCCTGGCACTCCATGTCCTGGTATCCCTGGAGGTCCAGTAGGCCCTCTTGGTCCAGGCTCCCCAGGAGGACCACGCTCACCTCTCAAACCAGCTGATGGGATTTCTGTTTCAGAAAGGAAAGAGAGAAAGACAGAGAGAGAAATATGTGAGATGTAATTGAAATCACTTGGGTGCTTGCAAACAGAATGGCTTGATTGAGATATTGACTGGGTTTGCTGGAAGTGCAGAAAATGCCAACTGGCGTTTCTGGATAGCAACATATTTCCAAAGCACTGCCACATTGCCATGTCAATAGCTTCACTTCCCATTTCATATCCCAAATATATTTTCCTAACATATTCTTCATATGGGAGGATGCCGCCTTTAAAATGCATGGACCTAACAGTGCAATCCTAAGAACAGCTTCCTGGGCGTGAGCACCATTGAGTAGACTTGAGTAGGATTCTGAGTATACCTGCTTAGCACTGTGAAATGGACTCCTTTACCATTATTGATGACTAAATCTATAAGATGTAAACCTGATTGACAAGTATGATTCCTTGGTAGAAATAGTTATCTAAGGCAAAGAGGCAACATTATTGAATCATGGAAATTCCTTTTATTGCTTATTCCAAGATATTAAAGGCAGGTTCCAAAGAATAAGGAGCCCCGTGGCACAGAGTGGTAAGCTGCAGTACTGCAGTCAAAAGCTCTGCTCACGACCTGAGTTCGATCCCGACGGAAGTTGGTTTCAGGTAGCCGGCTCAAGGTTGACTCAGCCTTCCATCCTTCCGAGGATGGTAAAATGAGTACCCAGCTTGCTGGGGGTAAAGGGAAGATGACTGGGGAAGGCAATGGCAAACCACCTGGTAAACAAAGTCTGCCTAGTAAACGTCAGGATGTGACATCACCCCATGGGTCAGGAATGATCCGGTGCTTGCACAGGGGACCTTTTTCCAAAGCATAAGACAGAAAATAACAGAATTTTTAGGCAGAGTCACACAACAGGCTATTTCAGAAATTTGCAGAGTATGCAGATCATAACTCACATCAAATACAATTTCATATGTTACCACCACCGCCCGGGAGACCTCAACTAGATCTCCGAATTCTAAACAATTCTAGGCTCCTTTTATACATTTTGACATGGGAAAGCTAATCCTGTGGTTGTACTTATGACATCTTCTCAGGGGTCCTTCTTCTTTCCCAAAGCAATGTAATCCTTTCCACCTGTTTCACACTTCCCCAGGCGCCTCTATATAGCCAAAGGCAGAGTTGGCTGATAGGGCATAATCCTATCTTCAATGTCAGACCCATCACTCACAGCAAGGTGAGAGAGGCTTAGAGAAGGTGTTTGAGGCAGCTTGTAAAGGAGTCCAATGCAAGCCAAGCACCCACCCCCCCATCTGGATTTTAAAACGGCCACTTTCTGGCTTTGTAATCAGTATGTTGTTACTTTGGTCAAGGCTATTGGCTTTCAGCCCAGGCTTTTCTCTAACCAGCTCTCGGTGACATTATTGCATAAGGTTTTTTCTACTTGCCATTCACTGAGAGGAAATCTAGCTTTTAATTAACATACATTGCATGAATATAATCTTAATAAGTCTAAAAAATGGCTAAAATGTGGCTAGCCCACTACAACTGCTCTGTATGTTTTTATGTATTTCAAAACCTAGAAAAGTCAACCAAAATCTAAGAAATTGTTGATTGGGTCATGAGAGGAGTTTGGACTCCCTTCTTCGAACTGTGTAGATGGCACAGCCACTTGGGCACGGGGACAGTTATTATTGTGCACCTTCTCCACAAACAGATATGAAAACAGGAATGGCAGAATCAGGCAGCCTCCTCTAGCAATTACCCATAGGGAGGCTGGTTGCAGCAATTATTCTGCTTTGAGAACAATGGTGCAAAATGCTGATAAATCAAACTGACCTATACAAACGTTTAAAGTTTTGGCTTTTGAAGAACAGAGCTATGAATCAATGGTAAGATGTTTCAGCATAGAATTTCCAGTACACTGTGCAGCAGTTCTTAGTAGAGGAGCACGGCTTAAAAGTAACCATGTAGTTCTCTATTAATTCATTCATTTATCCAGTATTGAGTATCCTTCCCCAGTAAAGTTCCGTGAACTCTTTACCTTAGGATTTATTTTAAATGACTGATCCTGACAATCACTGACCTTGATTTTGTAAAACTGAGGGATAAGTAAATATTAGCCTCTTGTTTTTATAGTCTGTGTTTCAAATGCACCTATTTAAAGTACTTGATTAACCAGTCCATCAGCTGGCGAATTAAATGTAAATACATTTAAATGAAAAATTTCCATTAAAAATCTGAAAGGAAGAGAGTGTCCTGAAGGGAAGAAAACGCAGTAAAAGCAATTCCTCACAGTAAGAAAGAAATGTGATCTTTTATCTGTCTGACATATACAAAAGATCGAACCAAACCCAACTGTTTTAAAAAACGAAACCAATTAAAGGCTCATCTAGGTTTTAATAAGATATTTTGACATGGTACATGTATACTGGAGTAGGAGAGGGTGAGAAGGAAGGATGCATTTCTTGGCAATATTACCTTTCTGTTTCTTTAAAATCCTCTCCTTGCCAAGCATAGGTAGTGGTGGGATTTCTTTCAAAAACTGAGGCACATATTCTTTCCCATACGGTATGGGTGGTGGTCCCTCCTTGCCCATGCGCTGCAGTGGAATGCCATCTTTGCCCATTGGCATGTGAGGTACTTGTCCTTGTTGTCCAAGGGCTTGGTACTGTGGGACTTGGGGAGGTAGCTGCTTGATCCCATAATAAGCACCAGCTTGAGTTGATCTCAGTAGCCCAATGTAAATGGTTACAACCACCACCAACAGCCAGGTTGGTGCTAGCAGCACAGCCATATCCTGCAAAAAAAGAAAAGAAAAAAGAACCTATGTTGCAAGAATAAATATGGCATATGCGGTCATCCATGGAACAAATCAGCCAAGAGGAAAACACTAATCTGGTAAATTGATGTTTCTTTCCAGTAAACAGGTGTTTTAAAAGGTAAAGATAGTCCCCTGTGCAAGCACCGGGTCATTACTGACCCATGGGGTGATGTCACATCACAAAATTTACTAGGCAGTGTTTACAGGGTGGTTTGCCATTGCCTTCCCCAGTTATCTAAACTTTACTCCCAGCAAGCTGGGTACTCATTTTACCAACTTTGGAAGGATGGAAGGCTACTTGAACTAGCTACTTGAAACTGACTTCTGTCAGGATCGAACTCAGGTTGTGAGCAGAGCTTGGACTGCAGTACTGCAGCTTACCACTCTGTGTAAGAGGTGTTCTGCAAGAATGGAAATTCTGGAGCGTTGTTATGGTGAGCTATCTTGCCCAAAACTGATACAGCTGTTCCTTTCGGCAACAGATTCTCATTTGTACATCCCAATCTGAATGTGGGAGGGGGTCCTATTTTTCCTTTTATCGGGGGTGGAAATTTTAAAAGATGTATGGTTGCATGCCACCTAATTGTCCTGGCATACATTTCAGGAAAAGCTGGTATAAGTTGCACTACATTTTAAATAGAATCCTATTAAGGACTGGTTGTAAGGAATGGGGATTCTCATTCGACTAACATTTGCTTTCCCATGAACAGACAATGCTAGGACCAGTGAACCTGTTCATGAGTAAGCACTAGCCTGCTACTCACAATGACAACTTGCAGTGCAATTCTAAGCAGAGTTAACCCCTTCTAGACTTCAATGGACTCAGAAGAATGTATCACTGCTTAGGATGGAACTTTTGGCGTGCTTCCTTGAGAGCAAGGAAGGTTTCAGCCCAATGTTTTAAACCAGCGGTTCCCAAACGTTTTGGGCCACCACCTCCTTGGTTCCACAAACTCAACCCCAGCGCCCCCTGCCCTATCCAACAACACAGTTGAAGGGGCCCACCTCTAGTGCCCCCCTGCTGTCCCCTTGCCTCTTAGTGCCCCCCTAGGTAAACCCACCGCCCCCAGGGGGTGGTACTGCCCACTTTGGGAACCACCATTTTAAACCAACCTTTCCCAGTCAATAGATTCCAGCTTTCCATCAGTAACAGGCTTGCGCTGTCATAGAAGGAAATTGCAAGCCCTGTTGGTGTCTTCTATTACTAGTTAAATCTGTATGGCTCCTGCTCTTTCTTGAAGAAGCTCAACATAACACACATTTAGTTACCTCTTTTTAAAATTGTTTTTCTATTGTGTCAATGTTATTTTGCTCATGTGCATTTCCGCGCAGCTCTTTGGGAGGTGAAGCCCCTCCCTCAAATCATTTACTGACACAATCTGACCATCTATGATCCCAGGTAGAATCAACCTCACATATTGTATAGATGCAAAAGCCCCCACAAGACAAAGTAATTAAACCTCACCACTGCAAGGAAACAAAAGTCCACTAACATAGCTACCGTGAAGGTGCAAAGCTGTTTGGTAGCTGTTTGAGGTGGTCAATGGATAGTAGAACAGATTGCATGTTTAACTCACAGGTGATTGTAGATGTCAAGCAAACCATGTTCAACTGTTAAATGTGTTTGCAGCAAAATTTTAGGCAGCCTGAAAAGAAATATTCTTAAAAATCTGCCCCTAAACTGCTGCAAACAAAGCTAGGGAATAAAAAAACCTGGAACTAATTCATGTATGAAAGGTAAATATAAAATAACAAGCAGGAAATCTGCAAGGATTTGCAGGAGTTTCTTCATTTTCTCCTGTATTCTCTTCCTCACTCTATTTCTTATTTCTCTCCTCTGGGCAGAACCCAATCCTCTCTCCCTTTCCTGCTTCCTTTTCTCCTTCCCACTCATCAACCAACCTTTTTTTATCTGCCCCTTCAGTCTTAGCTTTATTATTTATTCATTTATCCCTCACCTTTCTCCTCAATGGGGACCCAAAGCAGCTAACATGATTTCCCTCTCCTCCATTTTATCATCACAACAACCCTGTGAGGTAGGTTAGGTTGAGAGAGTGACTGGCCCAAGGTCACCCAGCAAGTTTGCATGGCAGAGTGGGGATTTGAACCTGGGTCTCCCAGATCCTAATCTGATATTCTCACTACTATACTACACTGTCTCTCAGGTCTTCCTCTTTCCTCTCTCCTGTGTTAGCCGAATTGCTCCTTTAAATGGGGAAATTAGCTGAGCAATCGGTAACTATATATTTTTATAGCAGGGTCGCACTCAACTATAAAGACAGACAATGGATTCCAAATTAAATAATGTTTATGTCTTTCTCATTCAATTAAGTGATGCACACAAACATACAGAGAGTCTAAGAATATCAAGAGAGGAGTACGAGCACAGTTGCCAACGTGACAGGAGATCGTTGGTTGGGTATATTTACCATATCTAGATGAGGTGTTGTCCAAATTCACGTAGACTAAGACAGATTGAAAAGTAAAAGCCGAGATGGGGGCAGGGGATCCCGTAGACTTGACCAGCAAGATGGGAGGGAATGTGGTTAGGCTGCGCAAAACCAAACCAACAGAGTAACGGCAAAGGTGCCAGGAAAGACCTAAGGTTGAGATCCAAGAGAGCGATATGGGCTGGGGGCACCCCAGATATACTATTTTTCTGGGGGAGGGGAGAGGGGTTTCACTCCTCCTAGGTTCCCAGGTGGCAAAAGGTGACAAAGGATTAAGCTGTGGCTACCGGGGTGAGGTAGTGAGAATTTGGAAACCTATTCTAATTCCGATGGCTTCTGCAACCCGTGATGAACTGGAATTTCTCTGCTGATGAGATTAACATACTGGAACAATGAGTGCGATCTGTGCAAACTTTCTGAGATCGCTGCTGCTGAACTGGAGGAACGACTCATCCTGATATCTGGATTGCTGCTGACGGCCCATTAAGCGGTGGATGTTGCAAGAGGGGGGGTGTTTGGCACTGACTACGTGACACACTGCTTCTCATGACATGGCTGTGGCTGGAACAGAGTCTGTACAGGAACATGGCTTCCCTCAGGTTCACCGGAGGCTGCCCCTGCATCTGCTTCCTGGCTGCTAACTGCACAGCGCTCGCAGGAACGGCCGAGTCCCTAACGACGGAGTGCGCAGCGACCGTCCCGTAGCATTTGGGGCGCGCGCGCGGCCAGTACAGTAGTCAAGTGCCTGCATAGCGGGTTGCCAGGTCCCGTCCGGGAGGTTTAGGTAGGCCCGCATGCTATCACCTGGCAACCTCTCCCTGGGAAAAGGCTAGCCAAAGTCATGTAATAGCAAGTTACTCGAGTGAGCTTTGTGGTGGCCACAAGTTACACAAGTTGTATGGAGGCTGCTGCTGAACACAAGCAAGTTGTGTGGCATGAAGCACAGCCATTGCTTCACCTGGATGAGTTGTGCAAATTGTATGGTAGCAAGATGCCCAGTAGTTGCTACTGGAAAGAAGCTGTCCCTTTCCCCTGCTTCTTACTGTCAGAAACCAAGGTTTGAAGGCTGGCAATATTACTGTGGTTCCCTAGCAACCTCCACAATGGCTGCTGAGATCTCTGAGGGCATCAGTTTCTTAAAGGTATTGGTGGTGCTTCTATTCGTTTGGGATGTGTTAACCATCCACGCTTGTTTTGTTGGTTTTTAGATTTCAGATTTTTCTGCAAACTGAGGCAATGTTGAAAATCATCTATATTGATATTGAAACAAATAAACCAGAACTCACAGTATGCTTTGTAGACATTTGAGGAACTTAAGGAATCCTGTAAACTCAAGGTTTCCCTTATTGCTTTCTCTGTTCTGTTTTACATTTACAATCGTTTTTACTCTGAAGAAAAAGTAATCTGGTTTGAATCAGACTATTCAGTGTATTATTTTGTGAAACGCTGACTAAGCCTACTTGCCGAAAGCTACAGTTGACTGCAGGATGGGGATTAACTGTTGTGCTAGTGTTTCAAGTATGTGAACGATCCACTGAAATACCTTGACATTTGAAAGGATAATTAACAATTTCAACAGGAACATTTTCAGATTAACAGAGTAGGTTTAGCTGGACAATCATTTCAAATATGTCAGAAGCACATTTAACCTTTTAACCTGCATTTTATGGGTTTTTTAAAATTTATGTAGTTCATTAATGCCCTGCCTTTTTTTTTTTGGCCAACATTGGCACCTAACACAGTTTACAACGCTGTAACAACAGTTTAAAACAAAATTATTACATTAAAGAGAACAGATTCCTCCCCCTCAAAAAACTGAAATGAGCCCAGGCTGTTCCTCTCCATCTTCACAGCACTGTGGGAGGGCTGTGGGGACAAAGGTGCCTTCCATCATCTGTGCCACTGGTTCTCAAACCATAGCTATCTGAGAACTCCCCATTTAGATTTACTCCCCCCCCCCAGACTCTCCATTCAGATCATACTACAGATTCTGTATTTGGGAACCAATTCCCGAACACAAGAACACAAGCAGGCATTGTTCCTTGTTACTTCTTCCTCAAAATACCTTTCACCTAGGAAAACACCCTGACCCGTATCTTATCCTTAGGACTCCATTCTTAAATCTAACATATATCACGATGTTCTGAAATGCTTAAGTATGGTGCTAGATAAAAGCCATTTAATATTATTCTTGTGCATGATTGTCTGTTGTGGTCCCATGGTTTTATGGGCTGATATCCTGCCATAAAATACTTTCTTACCCACTTCTTTCTAAAGCTAGCAAAACATGGAATTGGCATGTCTTCTGCTCCCTTTGATGCAGCACCCACTGTGTTTTCTTAATCCTCACTTTCATGCTGCTTTATGGCTGATCTTCCTTCAGGAAAGCAAAGCAATTTTGACATTTGCATCTTGCTCCTGAATCTGGGCCATGTACAGTATTTCAGTGCACTGTACTTTGATGGCCATGTCCAAGAGAAGGGAAAGGGCAATGGGCCCTCTTATTTTCTTTGCTTTGTATTAATTTTATAGCTCGTTAGAAAACCCACATCCCAATCCAAGGGGAAATATTCAAGCCATGAAAAATGCCTTTACAATATTTGTTTTGAAAAAGTCTCCAGCCATTTAAGACCATTTTGATGGGAAAGTGGAAGGGTTTTTTTTCCCATTGCAAAGCAGGAATCTGGTCTTGTGCATGTACTCCCTCCAAAACTGGAAGAATGTGTGTGTCATGGGCCCTGCCTTGGGAGCTGAGGAACTGCTTTTAACCACAACACCACACTGGTTCAGTAGAGACTTGGAAGCCCTTCACATATACTATCTCACAAATCTGCTATAAGATAGATCAGTATTATCATCATCCCTGTACTGAAGCTGTGGATGCAGCTGAGAGATGCTGGCTTGCTTACAGCTGTTGCATGGTAGGAACCTCATGAAGCTTCCTTCAAAGTTCAGGTATGACTAAGCCACTCATTTTGACATTTTTTGTCTTGGTCCATGTCTGTGGCTATACTCTGCCCTTCGGTTTCCCCTTTCCCCTTGCTACTCTTACGCTTCAGTTTCCCTGGAGTGGTGAGGAATAAGGACAGGACATCAAAGGTGAAAGACATAGCAGATATGGGCCCAGCAGACACACTGTCCAACCAGAACAACCAGAACAATTTGTGCTATATTGTGTCATAGGTTGCCAACCAGCCTGGATGTCTGGTCCTTTTAATGGAGGTTTCTATTAAAGGCACTTTACATCTCATGTAATGCGGGAATGGGAATACGCCATATTTTTTTTACAGAAATGAAGCAGCAGGCAAAAGGAACATAAGCCCATGCTCTTAGCTCATTGCGTATAGCTTGTAATGTTCTCTAAGCAAGCAAACTTGTCAATTTCTGGGTGGATATCAGTAAGTAAGGTAGAGGCTGGAAGAAAAATGGTGAAATGAATGAACCTAGTACAAGATTCATGTTTGGGTGTGCAAGACAGAGCACTTACTGTTTCTGTTTAAAAACACACACACACACACACCCGCATTAAGGTCCCAGAAGCAGGAAAAGACTTAATGTCACCTAGAGATGCAAAGGCATGCAAAAGAAACATGGGAAAATTAGAGAGGGCTTCCCCCACTTTTTTTCTCCAAGACCTTTTTTCTATTTGTTTCAATAGGAAAAGTGCTGTCCTAAGAAGACTTACATCCTCCTAAATTGATTGAACTCAGTGGGCTTAGAATGGTGTAACATTTTCTTAGGATGGCACCATTACAGCTAGAAATACGTTGGAGGAGCTTTCTCTCCTTTGGTACTGAAATCCATAATGGTTTTGATAAATCCAATGCAGGTTTAACATTGAGGACAATGTGTAAGATCCTGTCGAAAAAATCCATTCACACAAGGGAGGTGGTTTTTGCCAGTTTTCCCCTCCTGCAGCAACCCTCCCCCCTCATGCTGTTCCTGGGGTCCAATGTTCCCCAAGGAGGGCAATTGGTAGGGTTGCCAGCTCCGAGTTGGGCAATACCTGGAGATTTTGGGGGCAGAGCCTAAGGAAGGTGGGGTTTGGAGAGGGAAGGGACTTCAATGCCATAGAGTCCAGTTGCCAAAGTGGCCATTTTCTCTAGGGGCACTGATCTCTGTTGGCTGGAGATCAGTTGTAATAGCAGGAGCTCTCCAGCCACCACCTGGAGGTGGGCGACCCTAGCAATCTGGGTCAATTTTGGGCTGAAGTGGGAGGGGAAGTCACACTTCTGTGGCTGGAAGTTTTAGACAGGATCCAACACAATGTGTTCACTGTTGTCAAATGTACATCAGTGGACATTGTGCATTCCCACATGAGCATCATTTTTGTGATATTTTAACCATTTTGTACTAAATAATTTTATCATTGCAATATTTTTTCTAGAGTCATACTGACACTTGTTCATGTCCAGGATCTTAAATAACAAAATTTGAAAAGAGCACTGCCGAAGTAGTCAACAATATTGTATGGGATAATGGGCTGACACAGTATTTCTCAGTGCAATCCTAAGAACACTTTCCTAGGAGTAAGCCCCATCGATCAGACATATTTGGAACATAGTGTTCCGAGTAAGCCTGTGAAGGATTGCTCTCTCAATTCCTACCTTCATTTTAATCTATGCATACCAAACCATTTCTTGTAATCTCTCAATGAGGTGCTGCTTAAGCAAAATATACCTGACAATGTATACAGGTCTATGAGGCATAAAGACTACAAAACACTGTTGCAGTGTGACCTAGAGTGCAACATGTAGTATACCACGGTGGACTGGCAACAACAAAAACTTATACACAAGAATGACAAAAGTTTTTGATCCTAATTCACGTGAGAGGGTATAAAATATAAACATTGTGCCCGTTCATTACATGCGTCATGCAAAATTTTGTGTCAAATCTGTCCTGTTGAAATCTATTAAAATCTCATTGACTTGGAAAGCACCAGTTTTGTTTTCTGTTCTAACATCAAGTTTTATGAATGAGGAAACCATACAGCGGGTCAAACAGTGACATTTAAAGTAGGGCTGTCTGATTCCTAGTTCCCAGAGAAAGCCAAAAGCACACACACATAGTCCCTGTTTCCTTAGTTTTAATATATTCTCAAAAAGCAGTTGATCACAGTTCAAAGGGATTTCAAATTTATCTGGAAGTGGGAACGTCAAGAAAAACGCCTGTTCGCATCATTCATTGCAATGCAAAGCACAGTTGCCACCACCAGCCGGCCTGATTCATACCTGAAGCACAGCCTGTTTCTCCTTGGCCTTCTAAGAGGCTCTGTCAGCCACGTGTCAACACTACCATCAAGCCTATAAATCTTCGAGATTACTTTTGTTTGGAATTTCTCCTGCCATCCTGATGAGGAAATAATGGGGCTGCAGAATTCCTCTGGTACATGCAAAAGCTAACGGAGTTTTCTTCTCAAGCACTATTATTATTTTATAATTGAAAATAAAGTTGAAATGTAACCAGACACAGATGGTTTTAATATATTTCTGAGAGGTTCAACCAATGTATCGTTCGTTCGCCAAAGAACATGGCTAGGATAAGCTGTATCTTAGGCCATATTACATTTTAACCAAAATGATTCAGGATGTTGTATTGTTGGCAGCATACACTATAATGTTGTGGGTTTTTTTCTTTACCCAGGTACAAGAAACCTTGGCACCGCCTAGTAGTTTTGATTTTTTTCTTTGTGTTGAACTCCTTGAAAGGAGTCTGATACTTCAATAACCGCAACAGTCCAAAAGCGAGGCTTGAATTTCCTAGAAAAGCTTGTTGGCATGAAACTTGTTTCATGTAGGACATTGAGCAGTTGAGGGCCGTGAAAACAAAGCAGACATGCCCATCTGGTATTTCACAGAACTCTCCAGTGCTCTTTCAGCACATATACAGCAGAGGTGAACCAAGGCAGAACTACAAAGAGCCAGGAAAAAGCTGAATATCTAAGTAAGAATGTAAAAGTTAGGTCTTAGAAATAATATTTGACATTCTAAAATGGCCATGTCAAAAAGGGTGGGATTAGGACTTCTTTTTCAGGTATGAGGAAGGATGGAAAAGTCAGGGTACAGGCTAAGGAACACAAGGAGAGCCAGCGTGGTATAGTGGTTAAGAGTGGTGGTTAAGAGTGGTGGTTTGGAGCAGTGGAGACTGATCTGGAGAACCGGGTTTGATTCCCCACTCCTCCACATGAGCTGCAGAGGCAAATCTGGTGAACTGGATTTGTTTCCCCACTCCTACACACAAAGCCAGCTGGGTGACCTTGGGCAAGTTACAACTCTGATAGAGCTCTTTCAGCCCCACCTGCCACACAGGGTGTCTGTTGTGGGGAGGGGAAGGGAAGGTGATTGTAAGCCGGTTTGAGTCTCCCTTAAATGGTAGAGAAAGTCGGCCTATAAAAACCAACTCTTCTTCTTTCTTCTTCTTCTTCTTCTTCTACAACACAACTCACCACTATCTCCTTGAGGCAGCAGCTGTTTTGCTCATGTTGCGCTGTAAAGTGCAATGCTTGCAATCAATCAAACAATCAATCAGTCGTTGGTTCTTGTAGGTTATCCGGGCTGTGTAACCGTGGTCTTGGAATTTTCTTTCCTGACGTTTCGCCAGCAACTGTGGCAGGCATCTTCAGAGTAGTAACACTGAAGGACAGTGTCTCTCAGTGTCAAGGGTGTAGAAAGAGTAATATATAGTCAGAAAGGGGTTGGGTTTGAGCTGAGTATTGTCCTGCAAAAGTATTGTCCTGTAAGTATCAAGATAATGTGCTAATGAGGGTATGGTATGTTAATATGGAACCATTGTATCCTGAAGTGATCTGTTAATGTGTGTAATCCAAAACTAATCTGTATGGCTATTGTTGAATGTTGTCTTTGTCTGGAGGTGTTTCAGGGCAGGAAGCCAAGCCTTATTCATTCTTAAACTCTCCTCTTTTCTGTTAAAGTTGTGCTGATGTTTGTGAATTTCAATGGCTTCTCTGTGCAATCTGACAAAATAGTTGGTAGAATTGTCCAGTCTTTCAGTGTCTTGGAATAAGACCCTGTGTCCTGTTTGTGTCAGTCCATGTTCAGCCACTGCTGATTTCTCAGGTTGGCCAAGTCTGCAGTATCTTTCATGTTCTTTTATCCTTGTTTGTATGCTGCGTTTTGTGGTCCCGATGTAAACTTCTCCACAGCTGCAAGGTATACGATATACTCCTGCAGAGGTGAGGGGGTCTCTTTTGTCTTTTGCTGATCGTAGCATTTGTTGTATTTTCTTGGTGGGTTTAAACACTGTTTGTAGGTTATGTTTTTTCAAAAGTTTCTCCATCCTATCAGTGACTCCTTTAATAAATGGCAAGAATACCTTTCCTATGGGAGACTGTTTTTCTTGAGTTTTCTGATTTTTGTTTGGTTCAATGGCCCTTCTGGACCACATTGGAAAAACCACTTCTTACATCAAAGATTCAACTCACTTCATCAACAAAATCAGTCCGTTAAGACTCAATCCAAAGGATATATTAATCAGTTTTGATGTTGTATCCCTCTTTACCAAGGTTCCAGTTAAAGACACAATCTCATTGATTAACCAGATTTTTCCAGAAGATATAACAGCCTTATTTCACCATTGTTTGACAACAAGTTATTTCCTATGGGATCAAGAATTTTATGAACAGATTGATGGAGTAGCTATGGGAAGTCCACTCAGTCCAGTAATAGCAAACTTTTACATGGAATATTTTGAAAAGACAGCATTAGAATCAGCACCTTACAAACCTACAGTCTGGTTCAGGTTCGTAGATGATACATTTACCATTTGGAGCCATGGTGAAGAAAAATTAATGGACTTTCTAAACCATCTTAATAATATCCATCCAAACATTCAGTTTACCATGGAAAAGGAAATTGAGGGTAAACTCCCATTTCTTGATACCCTTGTCATCCGTAAATCAAACCTTCAGTTAGGTCACAAGGTCTACCGGAAACCAACTCACACAGATCGCTACTTACACAAAAACTCCAACCACCACCCCCGACAGAAAAGAGGAATAATCAAAACATTAATGGACCGTGCAAGACGGATCTGTGAACCACAGTTTCTCAAGGAAGAAACTAACCATCTAAATCACGCACTGCTAGCAAACGGCTACTCCAAGAATGAAATCAGAAGGGCCATTGAACCAAACAAAAATCAGAAAACTCAAGAAAAACAGTCTCCCATAGGAAAGGTATTCTTGCCATTTATTAAAGGAGTCACTGATAGGATGGAGAAACTTTTGAAAAAACATAACCTACAAACAGTGTTTAAACCCACCAAGAAAATACAACAAATGCTACGATCAGCAAAAGACAAAAGAGACCCCCTCACCTCTGCAGGAGTATATCGTATACCTTGCAGCTGTGGAGAAGTTTACATCGGGACCACAAAACGCAGCATACAAACAAGGATAAAAGAACATGAAAGATACTGCAGACTTGGCCAACCTGAGAAATCAGCAGTGGCTGAACATGGACTGACACAAACAGGACACAGGGTCTTATTCCAAGACACTGAAAGACTGGACAATTCTACCAACTATTTTGTCAGATTGCACAGAGAAGCCATTGAAATTCACAAACATCAGCACAACTTTAACAGAAAAGAGGAGAGTTTAAGAATGAATAAGGCTTGGCTTCCTGCCCTGAAACACCTCCAGACAAAGACAACATTCAACAATAGCCATACAGATTAGTTTTGGATTACACACATTAACAGATCACTTCAGGATACAATGGTTCCATATTAACATACCATACCCTCATTAGCACATTATCTTGATACTTACAGGACAATACTTTTGCAGGACAATACTCAGCTCAAACCCAACCCCTTTCTGACTATATATTACTCTTTCTACACCCTTGACACTGAGAGACACTGTCCTTCAGTGTTACTACTCTGAAGATGCCTGCCACAGTTGCTGGCGAAACGTCAGGAAAGAAAATTCCAAGACCACGGTTACACAGCCCGGATAACCTACAAGAACCAATGAACTCTGACCGTGAAAGCCTTCGACAATAATCAATCAGTCATCTAGGTTCATTTAAGAGGCTGTGAATGTACTTCATTGATGAGGTAGCACATCTGGTTGAATTGTCCCAGTGTCCTTAAAGCCCACCCTTGTTGAGACTGTGAGCACTTTTGGAATTTCAAGAACTCTCACAGCCCACACAGAGGCAGGCAATGGCAAACCACCTTTGAACGTCTCTTGCCTTGAAAACCCTATGGGGTGTCCATAAGTGAGCTGTGACTTGACAGCACTTTCCATCACCATTGCCAGTCAGATTAGAATATTCTAGAATCTATAATATTAGACCATAATAGACCAATGGTCTGACTGAGTATAAGGCAGCTTCATGTGATGTCCAAATGCAGACTCTGTTTTGAAAACTGCTATTCCCATTTTGAATAATGAATAATGATTTATTACATGGTGGCTCACTGACCACATCAGTAAATTCAAAATAGATGGGATGAATTGTTTTCCTTTAATCCAAACAAAACAGTCTTGGAAAAGAATGTTAAATTAGCCTGACGTGATGTACCCTTTGTGAACCCTACATCCCCTATGATCTTTTCCTTCTTTTCTTTCTCAGATTTTGTTTTTACTGTTGTTAAAAAACTTCCAGACAAATAAGGCCCGCTGGATTCAAAAAAACTTTCAAGTGAAACCACAAACCAAGCGGAAACTAGTCAATCTTGTAAAAAAAAAGCCATGCCTTTGCAAGTTCTCTTCAACAGCACAAAAGCTCCAGAGAATAAAACATCCTGAAAAAACACATTTATTTGGGAGGAGAACATTTCAGACAAATGGCATTTATTGGGCCAGCAGACTAGAATTTTTAAAGCCCAGCCACACAGGTTAGATATACAATGACAAAGGTTTGGCTTGAGGAAAACTTGCAAAGAATCTATTGTTCTCAGAGCGAATAATGCAGATGTTGAAAAACTGTTGTCACATTTTTTGTTCCGTGTGGATTTCTAGCCCAGGGAACCTTCACTAGGCAATGCACTGCAGGTGAACAAAGACCCGGCTTTCTTTCTTTCTTTCTTTCTTTCTTTCTTTCTTTCTTTCTTTCTTTCTTTCTTTCTTTCTTTCTTTCTTTCTTTCTTGCTTGCTTGCTTGCTTGCTTGCTTGCTTGCTTGCTTGCTTGCTTGCTTGCTTGCTTGCTTGCTTGCTTGCTGTAACACCCTCAGTTCTTTCATCATGGGCCTAACCCAGCTGCTTAAAGTGAACCATGGCCAACGGAGAACCAGTTCCTTTTACGTGACTGTTATATACTCAAACCACAATTAGTGCCCCCCTTTTTGGCATGGAGTCTGTCCCCAGGAAGGCTCCAGTATGTCTGACTGATGAACTGCAGTCCTGCTGCAGAACGTTTGGACTGTTCATGTTCCAGATAGTCAATCTGTGACAGCTTCATCACACAATCTCCATCAAGAAAAATAGGTGCAGATACCGTCTCTGAACTGCATCAAAGCCACATTCACATCCACACATGCTCCCTTTAACACCACAGTGAATATATAACTGCTGACTCTATAAAAACACGATGTTGGAGCTCATGATAATTTCTGCTAGTGGCACATCCCTGACTCCACCCTCCTGCTGCAGCCCCCTGATCTATCCTAAATGGTTCTCTGGGACCATAAGGGACCCAGTCTGCAAGGGACAACACGAGGTAGCAGGAGTGGAGAATCTTTAAAAATCCCAGCCCAGGTAATTCTGCCCACTTCTTGGCACTCAAGGTAATTCTGCCCACTTCTTGCCACTCAAGGAATTAAGGAGTGAATAAAAGCACTACACAGTCTAAAACCAACACAAAAATCCTTTTTTGACCTCTTTAGAATGAAAACCATCAAGCAGGATTGATACCAACCAATATTTCTGATACCTTAAATACGTTTCAAAGGACAACAAAACACTATCAACCTCTCCAATACTAATTTCAAAAATCTGAATTTAGAAACAAGTACTTGTGATCCCGAATGAAAGTTGTTTATAAATAATCTTTCTCTCCATCTCTACATGTAAAACGTACTGCTGTAAGAAGAATACTGTTGAGCTTATGGGCTTGCAACATTAAAAAAAATTGTAATTCTCGACTGTCCAGTGTGACAGTCAGACGTGAGTTGTGGGTTCTCTTCAATGCCTGCAAGTGAGCTGTCCAATTCAGATCAGGAGCACAACACACATGGCTAAGAGGCTTCAGTCTCCTGCTGTGTCCTCCTCCTGACCCCTGTGCTGGGTGCGGCGTCTGTTTGGCCCATGGGGAAATCCATGTGCACCCTGTTTATCCATAATATGTGAATTGGCCCTTATAATTCTCTAGAATGATTATTCACTACAACAAGTTTGTGCAATCCAGTAACAGGGTACAAAATTTCTGAGATTATTCCATTGCATCTGGCATGGACTTATCAGTTGTTCATTAAAAAGGAAAACAATCCCCAAATTAGCAATTGCTAATTGGAGTGTTCTCATTTTCTTAAGCAGAGAAAGTGACATTAATGCAATTCTACCATCAGTTAATTTCACCAATTCCCTTGATTGGTTGCAGGGACACACATACCTTTCCTAGGGTTAGGATAAAGTTAGCTACTCTAGTATTCAGTCGTGCAGCTGCAGGGTGGTTTGCCAGAGGATAACAGGCTTCTGCTACTGAGCAGAAACGGAGGCGGAATGGGGACTCAATGCCCTTATCAAAGGGTGCCCAAGATGGCAGCACAGGCTTGGGGCCTTACAGGGCAGCATCCTGCAGGCACATAGTTGCTGAACTAGCCTACGCTGGACACTTGAACAGTTATGTGCCTGCATGGTGCTGCACTAGAAACTGCCTTCCCTCCGGTGCCATCTCACTATTCCAGGATGGGAAGGCACTGTGGCTCAGTGGAAGAGTACCTGCTTTGCATGTCAAAGATCCCAGGTTCAATCCCAGGCATCTCCCTTTAAAAGAATCCAATATGAAAGATTTCTACCAAAGAGTCTCTTTCTGACTGAGACAGGCTGATGATCGGACTTAGTTTAAGGCCACTTCAGATGTTAATACACACTCAGCAAAAACACCTCATAAGCTGCTGCTGTTATAAAATCCTTGGCAATGAAAAGCAACAAAGGAAACTGAATAAACCCCCAACATAGATTTTGTGGTACCCAGAGAGAAACCACATCAATGTTCTACAAACTGTGCTGGACATACAACCTGTTATCATCCTCTAAGCCATCAAGCGACTCTTATTTCGGCCTTTTCTGAAGGATGATTGGAGCCCACAATCCACAAGGCTGCAACATGAGTAAACAGGATTGAATTACTTCCACGTTCCAGTCACCAAGAATGCTTCTTGGAAGGGGAACTCCAGCTAAACCAAGCCAAAGGGGAGAAAGAGATGAGATACAAAGGAGTTTTCTTAATTAATGACACTGAATCCCAGGGTTTCAGACTCCGTGCTGTTTTATAGGCATGTATAAAAAGGGTTTACAGTCTTCTGGCCATCTGATTGACACCACATGTCACAGGGGAAAAAAAAATCTAAATATACCACAGATTACTGCAGTTGTAAAAGATACCTTGCAGTTTCAGAATGAATGCTGGGAAAAGAATACCTAACATGTCCAATTACACATCCTGCCAATCTATAAATGTAGGTGAGAACACGAAGCTGAAGAGACAAGAACATTTGTTTAAACTTTGACTGCTGTTATGGAAGGTTACTGACAAATGCCCGTGCAGAGCAAGGCTGTTTTCTGAAAGGTATTCGATCAGTCTGATTTGAGTCTTTTAACTTGATAAATTCACAACTGGGACTAGAACTGACCACTAGATGGCACCACTATTCCACACAGGTCCCCCAAACGGCTGAACCACACTTACCAAACAGGTGCATTATTGGCATACAGTAAGCTGCCGGATTTGAGGCTCCCGAGAGGACGTTTACACATTGTGCAGTACAAAATGCCTATGCTGAAGGCAAACATGTGAATTGCATTTTTAGAATGCCACGTGAAAAGGTAATAGGGCTACAGTATAATGGAATGGTTCAGGATGGCATCTTATAAAGACAACAGGAAGGTAGTCTTTGCCAATGTGAATGCGATATATTTTCTATATGTTGGATTTGTTATCCTGCTGTAACTGCACTGGTTTCTACTTCTGTAATTCCATTTTCTGCCTTGCTTGACGTATAATGTCTGATATTTTTTTGTGCTGTTTCTAATCCTTGTGGAGATGGATCACAATGGGTAGCTGTGTTAGTCTGTCCGTAGCTGTAGAAAAGACTCTTGCTCGTTTCTAATTTTTGTTGTCCTAGTCCTCTTGCACTGCTTATTAGATCCCTCATTCCATTTGGTTACCTTGGTAATCGGCACTCCTCCACATGAAGCCTGCTGGGTGACCTTGGGCCATTCACAGTTCTCTCAGAACTCCCTCAGCCCACGTGGAGGCGGACAATGGCAAACCACCTGTGAACCCCAAGGGTTGCCTTGAAAACCCCAAGGGGTTGCTATAAGTCAGCTGTGACTTGACGGCACACACACACACAATCTGCCTTGAGTTTTAATGGGAAAGAAAGAAAGAAAGGAAGGAAGGAAGGAAGGAAGGAAGGAAGGAAGGAGGAAGGAAAGAAGGAAGGAAGGAAGGAAGGAAGGAGGGAAGGAAGGAAGGAAGGAAGGAAGGAAGGAAGGAAGGAAGACAGACAGACAGACAGACAGACAGACAGACTCACATAGATGGGTCAGAAAACCATTTTTCTTCTGTTCTGTGTACATCCCATCTATAGTTACCTCCTAGCATGTACACAAAGAGAACCCTATATGCAATCATCACATATGACAAATCTACACACACGATTAACATTATTTTCTACCAAATGAGACACTTAATAGTAGCTACATTAGTGTATAGCAAAATAATAATAATCCCCAAACAAAACAACAACAAAAAGACTTCTAGCATTCTAAAGACCATTAAAAACCCATAGTTTATAAGCTTTCATGGATAGCAGTCTACTTTGTCAGAGCCTAAGAATTTTGTAATGTGTGAGGCACCCCTAATGGTCAATTCAAATGAGTTTTTTTAAAATGTGATCGCTGTTGAGTTGAATTCCCATGAACTGATCTCCTGGGCCTGGTGACCAGCTTCATGAATGCTCCCCCAAACATGTCATGCTGGCAGCTTGTGGTGGAAACATTCTGATGATCTCATATTTTGTGGAACTCATGTTGCTTGACATAAACTGAATGTCATAGCCTTAATCCTGCATAGTGTCAGTTGAGACGGGCAGCAGCCTCCTCTGGATTGATTCAGAGAGCTATTGGGTCCACAAGGAGTTTGTGTGACTGGCACCTCTACACAGTTTGCCTATAAACACTGCCCCGATTCCTGTGATGTCAACAACACCATTTCAGGTCTTAGCTCTCTGAGACCGGAGGCTTTTAAGTGTTAGGAGAGGGAATGAATAGGAAACAGTCGGTAAAGCCTGCTAAAAGTGCCATGCAAATAAACGAAATGAATGCTTGTCCTGATGAAAGGTAGCAAGCCTTTAATACTACAGGCACACCTCATTTTATTGTGCTTTGCTTTATTGCATTTCACAGATATTGTGTTTTCGAGCAAGTCTATCGGTGCTGCTTTTCTAACAGCGTGTGCTCGCATTTTGTGTCACCTTTTGGTAATTCTCACAATATTTCAAACTTTTTCATTGTTATTACAGTACGTTTTTAAAGACACGATGCAATTGCATTATAGACTACAGTATAGTGTAAACATAATTTTTATATGCACTGGGAAACCAAAAAAATTCGTGTGACTTGCTTTATTGCGATATTTGCTTTATTGTGGGGGTCTGGAACCGACCCCCACAATATTCCCGAGGTCTGCTTGTATCAATCTTTCCTGATAATGTCATGGTGAATTTTGTGATCATTTGATTGATCACAGTAACAAAGCCACGATGGCAATAAAGCATCTGTTCTGTTTTCCCCCTTCTCTTATTTCCCCCATGTATATTTTCATATGACCTTGGAAAGGAGCAACCTTGAAATACTAAGCAGCAAGTGTGGTACATTCCTTCAGACAAAGTGAGGGAGCCAAGAATGCCTGAATGCCTGGTGACCTTTTGCTGCACACTGTGAACTTTGCTCACTAAATGTAAGGCATACTTAGGCACCATTTCTCAGGCCCTTAAACCAGCCCTTTCTGTTTTCTTTCTATCTGTCATTCTGTGACAGTTCACCAAACAAAGGGAGGACTGGGAGAATTTGTCTCAGTAAATTCTAAAAACCAATCTAAGCTTAAACGTGCAGGTTCAAATGTGTCACTTCTAAGTCCATGGCACCTTCCCAAAAGGTGGAAAGCTCAGGAAGAATAAGGCTGCTGTTCACATCTAAGAGAAGGGACAACATTTTCTGTTCGCACCTGTCTAGACGGTCACCCCAGGGTTGCAGCTTTTGCAAAGTCCCCTTTTGATCTTCCATCAGACTCTTAGGTATAGCCAAACACAGCATGACCACAAGCTCAGACACACCTCTAGGCTTACAGAACAGGATGCTGACAGTTTATGCCACATCTGGCATCTAACGCCGAGTTCCCACCTGCATGTCTTGTCCTGGCCCCAGAATTTCCTGCCCTCTTCTCCACTCTAAATTTGACCCATGGACTTTCACCACTCACAGGATGTGATGTGAAGTGTGGCCAGGCCTAAGAGGAGTCATACTAGGTGAGGAACTCAAGTTCAATTCGACATGGTGGTCAATGCAATGGATAGCCTCACCCAATGTATGTTTACTCAGAAACATGCCACTAAATTCCATGTGACCTGCTCGTTAAGATTTCTGTTGAGAAGGCACCCACAATGTAGTCAAATTCCTGTGCTCCAGCATGTACAAAGTTAAAACTACAAATCATTAGAAAAAGGCAAGAGCATCAGTGCTATCCATTTCCATTCCACAGAATGCCTGGTGGTGTACTGACACTTTCTGTAGTGGAATGGCACTTCTATTCATGGAGGAGAGGGTGATTTTTTTCTCATTGCCCCCTCCTACCCTACTTCCTCTCCATGTTGTTCACAAGAGTGAACTCCTAAAACCCTGGAGAAAATTATTGTTGGATTCAGAGGACTGCCTCAGGAGGAGGAAGCCAAGAAAGTCCTATTCCACTCACTTTGCCCCACTTGTTGTACTTTGGATCCAATCCAGTGTTGTGTACTGATGTCTGCACATTAGCCACAGTGAAGGTTACCAATGGCGATGGCAGGAACACCAAGATGGCGACATGTAAGTCATTCCTTGCCCTGTCTTACACACAATGCATCAGCAGGCTCCCAGGAAAAGCCCACCACATCTTTCCCATCTACGCCTCCCTAACCCAGAGGCCTGCATGTAGAACCTCTAGATAACAGGCTTCCCTCAAGAATGATTTCAGTCCCACTGCGGCTTCAGTGCTTCCTCACAACTCATGCCTATAACACACACATGTGTGTAAAGTGCCATCAAGTTGCAGCTGACTTATGGCAACCCAGTAGGGTTTTCAAGACAAGAGATGAACAGGAGCTCTTTCTTCTGTCTCTTTTGCAATGCAGAGATTAAAAGCATTGGATATGTCCTGGCCCAGCTTGGAGGAGAGGGAAGAGAAATGAGCTCTTTGTAGCCTCTCTTTTGTAATGCAGGCATTAAAAGAATTGTTTCTGCTACTGCAAACCTTGGATGGGAGGGAAAATGTCCCTTTTGCAACTTCACTATGTGAAGAGCGGGGTGATAAGAATTTGACTCCCAGATGATCCCCTGCTCAGCTGTGATGGGGCTTCTGACCAACAGGCAGCTTCAGACTTGTTTGGCAGTGGCTTGAGTTGTTTGATACAATCCAAACTTACCCTGATCAACTCACAGTCTGATAATGTTTGTCGAACAAGGTAAATTTGTCAGCCTAACAGCTTTGTTGAGCAATTCACAGCATCCCTACTTTAAGATTGCCCTAATATAGTTCTCTTCCACTTTGTGGTTTAAATGAAGGAATTCATTACATACAGCTGTCTTTCTTTGGGACATTTTTGGAAGTTTTCTCTATTTTAGTGATGTTTTTAAATGCATTATTTTCCTCAGGTACTTTATGCAGCCACTTGGTGATGGTAAAGTTAGGCCAATATTACACTCGGTTAAAGGAATGGAATCCAAGAAAGACTGGAACAACTGAGATTACTGTGAGTGAATTCTTAAAATACCGGTACTTTGTTACAGAAAATCTAAATCCTTACATTTCACCACTGTTTTCACATGCTTTTTTAAAAAAGCTGGCTTCTAAAACTGCCAATGGACACTGTTTTGCTGTACCTTAGGTTATATAAGAGAATCCTTTTCCTAACATATTTTTTAGACCTGCGTTAATTTAATGCATTCCTTTTGGCATTTAATAAAACACGCAGCAATACCATTTGGGAGTGAAATGAGGAGTGGGTGGGATTTAGACGCAGGAAATCAAAAAGAGGACCTCCTGTTTTTGGTGGAGACAATTAGAGTGTTGGTCTTGGGCAGAGACCAGAATTTCTATTGGATACAAATGTCTTTGGCAACTGACATTAAGCCTGGAAGCTCACAGAACTCTGTAAGATTTTGAAGCATATAACGTTAATAATTTTGAATGTGGAATAAGCTGCTGTCTACAATGTGAACTAATTTTGTGCACCAGGTTAGTCTTCATAGACAACTGCCCCTACTTACCAAGGACAGTCCCTAGTTTTTGCCTGATAAAACAACGTCTGGTTGAATACCTGTGTTTCCCTTTTTCTCAGTCATTTGAGTTCAATGGGACTGACGCCAAAATAAGGGAGCACACAATCTGCAATAGTTATCCAGGGATGAAAGAGAGATAAGACAATATCTCACGTGTTGCCAAAGGCTGCAAAACACTGTCCTATGTTTCACAGATGCTTGACTGGGTGTGACTATGGGTGGGGCCTGCATACCTAGTAGCGTGATCTGGTGGACAATAGAGGAGCCAAATACAGTCTAGACACAAATCTGCCACGAGCGGGTTCAAATACAACAACATACAACAAAACTCATGAGGCAAATCAAATACATGTATCACATTTAAGCCTATGAGAAAACACTTGTCCCATTTTACAGCTGAGGAACACTGAGGCATAAGTGGCCAGCTGAGGATCAGTCAGAGCTTCCATAGCATAGAACACTTAAGCACAAATAACACTTAAGTAATCAAAATGTGGGAGGGAAGGCAGCATGGTATAGCCAGATCTTGTCAGATCTTGGACGCTAAGTAGGGTCAGCCCAGCCTCTGTTATTCTCTTGCCTTGAAAACCCCAGAGGTTGCCATGAGTTGGCTGTGACTTGACGGCACTTTAAATACACACAATAGAAATTGTCCTGGACTGCCCAATCTCATCAGATCTCAGAAGCTAAGGAGGGTCAGCCCTGGTTAGTATTTGGATGAGAGACCACCAAGGAATACCAGGGTCGCTATGCAGAGGTAGGCAATGGCAAATCACCTCTGAATGTCTCTTGCCTTGAAAACCCTTCAGGGTTGCCATAAATTGATTGTGACCTGAAGGCAAAAAGAGAGAGAAAAAAAGAAAGAAACAGAAATATCTTAGGAAACATGCAGAGGTTCCCCCCCCCCCACTGCACTTAACAACTGCAGCATTCTTGGCATACCCCTGGGCAATTTGAGACTGTGAAATCATTGTGTGAGGAATAGACTTAAGATCCCCTTATGCTGCAAACCTCATCAGAATGGATTCCCCAGTGACCAGAAGATCATTAAAGCAAGAAAACTTGAAGCTCAATTCACATAACTCCAGCATCATGTGTAGTTACAGATAAGTCCCCCCTGAGAATGATTAGGATGCCTGTCCCACATTGCAGAATTGACTGCAGCCTCCTGCCTCCCTTCACACTTGGAGCACAGGAACTAGCCAATAGCAAAAACACATCTTATTTAACACTAAGGCTGTCAGTAGGAAAAATCACAGGCTGAAAATATCAGCAAGTGCATTGAAGAAGATACATTTTATGCCAGTTTTTTTGTGCTCTCTCAGTAAGAATGTGTACAGTTAAGTTCTGTGATCCACAGTTTGCAGTTTCTGGCATCACCATAACCCACACAGCTTCAAACATACATCTCTCTCCCCCCCTTATGCACACACCGAGGGGTACATATATGAATTTGGCATCATATGTATTTTCTTAAGCTGCCATTGGAATGTATAGTGAAAATAAACAAACTATGTGGTGCTCTAGCTTGAAAATTGGGACGGTTGGAATGCAGCCTTTTCCCTGGGGTGGGGTTCTAAACGGAGCTGAAACAGAACAGTTGGAGGACGTGCTGCAATCCTATGCTTAGTTCTGAGTAAACATGAAAAGAACCAGGTGGCAATCAACATAATTTCATCATTTTTATTCTTACTATGGGTTGCATCCAGTAGAAAACGCTGTGAAAGGAGGTGGCAGACCAGATCTTTCCCAATTTCCACTTCTTCCAGCAGCCTGCTTCTTGTCCCACAAACTGTTCTGAAGAATATAGGGACATCCTTGACCAAATCTATCACAGTATGGGAGAATGCAGTGTGTGCATGGGGGTGGGGACTGCCTCCTTTCTCTACCAGCACAAGTCACCAGTAGAAGAAGATCCTTCAGGGAGGATTTCTGGGTCAAGCAGCAGGCTGAGGGGGGAAGTTGGGGGAAAATTGCTCCACCAGCTCCTTCTGCAAGCTTCTACACTGGACCCATTCATATATCTAACGGTAAAGTGAGTGTCCCATTCCAATCAATGAAGTAGCAAAATGGGGCCACTCACAGACAAGGTAGGGATTTTTGTACTAAGTATGCAGAAAAATAAAAAGATAAAGGTAAAAGTAGTTCCCTGTGCAAGCACCGGGCCGTTACTGACCCATGGGGTGACATCACATCCCAACATTTACTAGGTAGACTTTGCTTACAGGATGGTTTGCCATTGCCTTCCTCAGTCGTTCTCATTTTACCGACTTTGGAAGGATGGAAGGCTGAGTCAACCTTGAGCCAACTACCTGAAACCAACTTCCATTGGGATTGAACTCAGGTCATGAGCACAGCTTGGACTGCAATACTGTAGTTTACCACTCTGCACCATGGGGCTCTTATGCAGAAAAATAGGTCTTTATAAATTAACCAAAATAAATAAAACCAAAAAATCCTGATGAGGACTGGGAGAACCCAGGATGCATTGAATGTTATGAAACGTTGGATGGGATGTAAGGAAATGGAATTTTTCAGGCCTTTTAGAATCTTGGATGGGAAGATTTGGGTTGAAGGGTGAATTTCCAAATAATTAGTCTCCTTGTCCCCACAGCTAGTTTGTTCTCTCTAATAGTAAATTTCATGGTAGAAAGTTGTGGTAAGCGGCCCACTCACTGGATAGGTTCCAATCCTATGTCTCCTTTCTGCTTGTGCTCCTCTTCAGGCCATGATTCTTGGTGGTGAGGGACCGGGTCTCCCTATACAATGGGAGACCTCCTGCTAGAGTTGCCAGGTCCCTCTTTGCCACAGGCGGGAGGTTTTTGGGGCGGAGTCTGAGGAGGGCAGGGTTTGGAGAGGGGAGGGACTTCAATGCCATAGAGTCCAATTGCCAAAGCGGCCATTTTCTCCAGGGGAACTGATCTCTATCGGCTGGAGATAAGCTGTAATAGCGGGAGATCTCCAGCTAGTACCTGAAGGTTGGCAACCCTACCTCCTGCCCTGTGCCACTGCAGCCTGCTTCTTCTCAGTGCAGCAGCAGGAGAAATATTCAGGGAGGGAAGTGTTGCCATGGCAATGCCATGATGTCAGTTGTATTTGTATAACTGGAAGTGACATCACATCACCACAATGCAGTAGCTATCCCTAATATTTGTACAGTTTCACCATTAAAATGTGGGGGATTGTGACAGTGTCATGTCAGCGCATGACATCATTTCTAGTTATGTGATCGGAAGTGACGTCGCAGTGTCACTTGACACCAAGCCTTGCCCCAAAAAGCTTCCTACTTGGTGAGGATGTTTCAATACAAAAAATTGGAGAGTATGTGTAGATAGTGATTGTAGTGAAATATTTGCAAACGTTTTACTGTCACTGCATTCTGGATTATTTTGACCCGCTGTGACCTCTTGTGGAAAGGGAATCACCATGTGTCTCAAAGGAACAGCATACAAATCAGAATCCAATTGTGTTCCTTCCTTTAACTTGCTGCAATAAATTCTTGAAGTCCCTATATGCAGCATAAGGATTACAGTATATCAGTGATGGCAAACCTTTTAGAGACCGAGTGCCCAAACCGCAACCCAAAACCTACTTATTTATCGGAAAGTGCCAACACGGCAATTTAACCTGAATACTGAGGTTTTAGTTTAGAAAAAACAACTCATACATTAACATCCCCACTTCATCCCATGCTAGCGGAATTGCTCTGCACAGGATCGTGCGGCCGGACGGTCTCCGGGGGGCACGCCCCTGACCTTATAGAGCACATAGTGAAGGTACAAATAAGGGGTGCGTCGCTGGAAGTCGCGCAGGGTCTCGGCCAGCAGGTAGTGGAGCTGGAAGATGGGCAGGCCGCGCTTGCAGCGCCGCAGGCAGGAGGCACGCCACAGGACGCGCCCAAAGAGATCCAGCTCAGCCAGCCCCTCGTCCGGAGTGGCACTGGGGCCCGGCTCTCCAAAGGCTGGCTCCCTGAGCCAGGGCTCCCCTGGCGCCTTGCTGCCGCTGCCGCACTCCTGGTGGCAGTGCACCTCGCTGTCGTGCAGCAGGTGGTGGAGGCGCAGACTGGCCTCCAGGACATGGACGCTCTCCTTCCAGCTCTTGTCCTCGTACTGTTCCAGTGCATAGGCGTAGGCACGCTGCAGCGGGAGCAGCTCGGCCGCCGGGAAGCGGTGGAAGCAGTACTTCTCCTACTCTGCTCCGGCCAGGGCGGCCAGCAGCAGCAGAAGCAGCAGCCCCCAGCTTCACCACTTCATGCCCGCCCCGCCACCGCCTGATGCTGCTCTGGAGCCCTCGGCCGCTTGGAGGCCCATCGGGAGGCTCCGGGAAGCAGGGGGAAAGGAAGGTGGGAGGCAGGCCCGGGCGGATCCCGCAGGGTCTCAGCGCGGCCAGCGGGTGAGGGGAGGGACCAAATGGCCAAAACGCACAAGAGGTTTTGCCTTGGATTTGCAACTCTCTAGATGTGCTGGGGCAACGGCGCGTGTGCCCACAAAGAGGGCTCTGTGTGCCGCCTCTGGCACGTGTGCCATAGGTTTGCCACCACTGCAGTATATACTAGTTATCATCTATATAGCCCTTGTTAAGCACTTCACAGATTTAAAACTTCAGGTATCCATCTAGGCCATTTCTTCGTAAGCTGTCAGAAAAACATCATAAGCTATCCCCTTTCACATCAATAGGGAAGTACATTTTTTGACATGGTAATTGTACTAAAAGAATCCAAAGAAAGTATTTGCTGAACTTAAGGATTAATACTCTGTTTAAAAGCTATCCACCCCTAAAACTAGAATGCAGGAAATGTCTTGCTAAGCAAAGGGATTTTTCTTCCAAAAGTCACACTTGAGAACAGACAATAGTCATAGGCTTAGGATGACTGTGGATACAATGAGCTAATGTCTACTCATCAGAAGTATTTCCATTGTAGAGTCAGAGTACTGGTTATATTGAGATATAATAAACACAAAGAGTGATACTGTTTTTCTGTTCTGTTCTGGATATCACCAACATGATAACAATAATGACACATTATATCCCCTCCCACACAAGAACTGGTTTTTCTAAGAAAAAGTGGATGAGAGAATAATTCTATATTTCATTGCAAAGAATTGCTTTCTACCTGAATACTGTCACAGAGGCTCTGAAAGAAAGCTTTATCGTCAGAAATCTTTGACCAAACAAAGGGAAATGTATAAATATGTCCAAATGTTACATAAACATTACCACCCCTTTGCCCATTCTACAGTACGGTTTGCTTTTGTGACGTATTTTCTTTAACACTCAGCGTAAACATACTGGCAGTTTCTGCAAATCATTTTGTAGGGCAAGCTTGAAATTGAAGTACTAAGCATGTGGCAAACTGTCAAATAACTTGTTGAGTTCTGGAGCCTTGGTTGTTTTGAAAAAGCCTGACCTAATAATCAGTTATGTTCAAGCTTAGCACTTGTAAGTTGAAGATTTGGATTTCCATGTGGATACACTTACATTAAGACTTTGGGGAAAAGATTAGAGTTGTGGATCGGTGCGCTGGGGCTTTCAGAGGCCGTAGTTTTTCATCATTTTACAGCGAGCAGGAAAATATATCTTTATTGCCAGCTCCTGGGGGGCGGGGGGGAAAGGAGATGTAAAGTTACACCTTGGGCTGCAACATAAGGAAATTGCACATTTTCACAATAAACAGAGACATTTTGTTAAACAACCACCACAAACCAAACGTGTGAATAAAAATTTCAAACAGAAATGCTAAAAGTAAGGATTTATATCCAAATTTTGGGTCCAGTTCTATGAACGGCTGTTTCAGCAAAGCAATATAGTGGGTTCACATAATCTTTGCTCAAGTAAAGTTCACCTATGATCAGAGAACAGGATGGTGCCTTCCTGTCCAGCTCACAGCATTTGCCAGTCCTGCCTCTGGGCTTTTACGGTTGCCAACCTCCAGGTGGTGGCTGGAGACCTCTTGCTATTACAACTGATCTCCAGGCGACAGAAGTCAGTTCACCTGGAGAAAATGGCCACTTTGGCAATTGGACTCTATGGTATTGAAATCCCTCCCCACCCCAAACCCCACCCTCTTCAGGCTCCACCCCAAAAACCTCCCGCCAGTGGCAAAGAGAGACCTGGCAACCCTAGCAGAAGGTCTCCCATTGT
Organism: Euleptes europaea; assembly: GCF_029931775.1. Lineage (NCBI taxonomy): Eukaryota > Metazoa > Chordata > Lepidosauria > Squamata > Sphaerodactylidae > Euleptes > Euleptes europaea. The sequence continues at coordinate 33,070,729 of NC_079323.1, forward strand.
ATAGGGAGACCCCGTCTCTCACCACCAAAAATCATGGCTTGAAGAGGAGCACAAGCAGAAAGGAGACATAGGATTGGAGCCTATCCAGTGGGTGGGCCACTTATACCCCATTGAAGTCCCTCCCCTCCCGAAATCCTCCTCTCTTCAGGCTCCACCCCCAAACTCTCCAGGTATTTCCCAACCCAGAGCTGGCAACCCTAGCTTTTATGCACACAGTTCAATGAACAGAGATCAAAACTGTGTAAATAAATTTCCCATACACATTCTAGGAGTCAACTGTGTGCACTTATGCAAATACTATATCCACACATGGTCATTCAATGCTGGGCCACCATTCTGGTGGCCAAGATGGCAAGGAATAATTTCAGCCCCACAGTAATTCCAAACAATTGATGTGATGTTACCTGAGGGAGCCTCAGCTTCATATGATCACCCTCCCCATGCCATGTTCAGACTCCATCCCTTCCTTCCCCTTTTGTGGCAAGACACAGTTTGCTATTACTTTCAAACCCGCAAAGTATGGTTTGCCTAAAAACCAGAAACAGAAATCACAGTCAGGTCATGATTTATATAACCCATAATTGACCTGGCTTGACTGTGTTTGTGATCTTCATGGAAAGGGGAAGAGAGGGAGGCAATACAGGTGCAAAAAGGAGAGTGGACAGGAGCAGCGCATAACCCCCAAGTAGGGTTGCCAATCTTCAGGTGGTGGCTGGAGATCTCCTAGGATTACAACTGATCTCCAAGTAATAGAGATTAGTTCACCAGGAGAAAATGGCCACTTTGGAAGATGGCCTCTATGGCATTATACCCCACTGAAGTTCCTCTCTCTCTTCAAACCCCACCCTCCTCAGGCTCCACCTCCAAGATCTCCAGGTATTTCCCAACCCTGATTTTGCAGCCCTACCCCCCAAAGCTGAACCACAAGTGTAGTTTGCTAAGACATGAGTTTTAGTGTGTCATCTCTATCTGGGGAGATGATCATCCACACCAGCACACAATTATGTTGGGATTAGGTTTGCCAGTCCCCCCAGTGGGGGCAGAAATTCCCTTCCCCTGGCACTTGTTTCCTACCACTGCTTGGAACAGCAGTAGGGGAAAAATGGCTGTCGGGCTGAAAATATGACACCCCTTCCAGGGAAAACCCAGAAGTACCATTAGTTTTCTCTAGGAATCTCCAGAAACGTGATGGAAAAATGGATTTTCCTGGAAAATGGAGTTTCATGCTGTTGCTAACAGTTGCCCCCCCATGTTTCCTCCCATATCTCCCACTGGTTGCCATGCAACGCTGGTTGGGATACCCAGTGAATGGGTATATTATGACTGTAATCAGTCATGTATATTCCCTTGTGACTGCTTCTTCCTGATTAGGAGCAAAGATATATCAATAATGTTCAGTGTGCTGTGATCTGCCTCCTACATATGCTGACAACTGGGAGGGAAATTCTAATCCTTTCCCAAATATTGGATGTGAAATTTTTGACAGCATTAAAAAATAATCACAAAGTGACTTTTGACTCACAAAAACTTACACCCTGGGAAAATCTGTGGGTTTTTAAGGTGCGGATGGACTCAGATTTTGTTTAAAACACTGTGGCTGATTTAAATGTCTATTTAAACAGTCGCCTGATTCGTGGCACAAGTGGGGGCAGGTAGAGTTGAACTCCATTAGGAGCAGTGTGAGAAATCATATGTGGAAAAGAGCTGTCCTGGATTGTTAGGAAGGAAACAATCTGCTGAACAGATCGATGACAGTCCACTGTTTGCAACTGGCGAACAACATGAGGCGAACGTGAGAGTATTCTAGCATTGCTCTTGACGATTAAAATATCTTTAGTGTTTTATGCATGGGCTGGATTTCCATGGTCTGACCTTGGTTCGGCCCACATTTATATAATCCGAGTTGGTGTATCCTGTATGCATTGGCTCGTATGATGAGAGACCAAACTGTGCTCTAATTGAGCCATGAATAGTGGCCACCGGGAAAATGTGAAAAAGGTGGAGTTCCTTGTCCATTCCCCCACCCACCCACCGGCTCGCCAGCTCTTTGTGATTGGCGGTTCCTCTTGGGCGCATGGATGCCCCGCCCTCTTTTCGGCTTAATGTCAATAATTCATTAGTTCCACATTAAAAAATAAATAAATCTTGTTTATCTGATATACTGATTATTTAATAATTTGATAATCTTATCTGGCCCCGAACACATTCGAGAGGGCTCATGGCGATTATATTATATTTGTAGGAAAGCAACGTTGCACACAGAGCAAAGCAAAACGTGTACAATGCGTGGAGCCCAGGACAAAATTTCCTCGTCATTTCATCACTTTCTAATGGAGGAACTACATTACATTGCGGCGATGTCTTTCGCATTATCTTTCGACTGCATTTTTTGATATATCAAAGTATCGAAAATCTAATTTAAAAAGGAAAAAAATGGTGAACAAGTTGCACTGATAACTCAGAGGGAGCCACAGATGGAGGAGGGGTTTGGGGAGGAGTGGGGTGTGATAGTGCAAGGAAGATCAACCCTAGAATGGAGTCTACATGATCGGTGAATCCTGAATGAGCAAGGATCAAATCTTTGATGTGGGCTAAAAGAGGAACAGGAAAAGCCAGGTTGGTCACAAACTGGAACAGCATCAAGCTACCAAGGAATGGGATATTATGCATACCTCATAAGGAGATCTAGGGAATAAAGGGTTTGTGGGAATAAAGGGTGACCATGCATAAATGACCCATATTGTTTTAAAATATGTGACTATTACGAGACAGTATCTGACCTGGCAATTGATCAAATCCTTTTCAACTGGTCAAATGCCCAGCCCTATACCACGATGGTTGAATGGGACCATCACATTCATTGGCTGTGTATCTCCCAGTGCCAACTGCTGGGTGCAGCAGCAGAGGAAGTCTTCTGGGCATCTGTTTGCCCACATTATGGACCCAATCCTATGGCTAACAATAAAGAGGATGAACACATTTTGAACATATGCAAAATTTCAGATCTCAGGCTTTTAAACTGATTCTAGACTTATGACAGAAGGACAATGCATTTGAAAACATAGTCCTAATTCTTCTGCCAATTTCTAGCTAGCTAATTCATAATTTGTTAAAACATTATCTCATACCTGATTGCTATTCCAGACCATTGTTCCCCCAACTGTCTATGACATTTTAGTGGCGCGCATTAATCTGTCAATATGTTAGATAACTTTTTTGTGTCTGCTGTCTGCTCATGATACACCATATACACTTTCTTATATAATGGGCGAAGTTTCTCTGTAGTCATACAGCAAATTCTAGGAAAGCAACAAGAACAGCTTCTGACAGATGAGTCACATTGCATTTTGTTTATGTTTCAAACCAGGAGGAAAAAGAAGGCAAGAGGAAGTGACATCAGCGTATAACAAGACCTTCAGCACAGCAGGAACCCAAAATATAAACATCTCTCCAGGTGCAAAAATGATATAACTGTTAAAATATATAACATGTGAACAAAATACACCAAAGATTGCATTAGCAAATACTGGCAGAACACAGGGAAGCAGTTATTGTCAGGATTAATGTTACTGAAAGTAGTCCCAGAAGTAAAAGTAGCAAGCTGAGAAACCTTGTCGTATTCTGTAAAGGAAAGTATTGATGGTGTTTATCCCATCTGTGTCTATTTTGTATTCTGTTGGTTGAAATCTAATTGTATCAGACACTCATTCTGGCTTTTCATTGTATTTTGAGCCTATTCACTCATATATGGTTTATTCAATTTTAGATTACAAAAAAGAAAATAAATCAATCAGCAAATAGCTATTCACGGTTTACACAAAAGAGCTACGTTAGTGAAGTAGCAAGAGTCAGAAATAAAACAGCAGCAGCACCAACAAAATCTCTCTCCAGTCCTGCAAAGGTTTGGTTAAACAGGGCAGAGTCTGACCACTTCTTAAAAGATAGCATAGTACTAAGCAAGCTTGCTTCTGAGAGAATTCTGTAAACAGGGCATTGCCACCTTGACTCATAGCCACCCACCTAACTTTAAAAGGCAGGAGTAACTGGAGGAGGGCTTCTAGACAAGATCTCAACGGATAGGAAAGTTTATATCAGAGAAGGAGATATTGCAGATACAATGACTATTGCTGTTACTGATATTATTATGAAGGTGGATCCTGTGAACTATGTGTGGAAAGTTCTTCTGGATGTGGATCTTCCCTACCCACCTCCAGAAACCCTTTGTGACCCTAAAAATTCTGGTGTCCAGGATCAGGGAGCCTCACTGTCAAAATGCACAGAGGCTGCACTGAGGAGGAATTAAACAAAGCCAGCATGGTGTGAGAGCCAGCGTGGTGTAGTGGTTAATCTGGAGAACCGGGTTTGATTCCTCACTCCTCCACATGAGCAGCGAATGCTAATCTGGTGAACAGGGTTGGTTTCCCCACTCCTACACATGAAGCCAGCTCGGTGACCTTGGGCTAGTCACAGCTCTCTCAGCTCCACCTACCTCACAGGGTGTCTGTTGTGGTGAGGGGAAGGGAGGGTGATTGTAAGCCGGTTTGATTCTCCCTTAAGTGGTAGAGAAAGTGGGCATATAAAACCAGCTCTTCTTATTCTTATTCTTCTCTTCTGCTAGTGAAGCCTCTTGGGCCAGTAGTTATATATAAATAATAATAAAAAATGTTAGTTTCCCTATGGGATGGCTTACCATTTATTTAGGGTGTTTATGTTATATCCTGTTTTTTGACGTTAAGTTCTCAAGGTGACTTACAAAAATTATAAAAAACACAAAACATAACAAAGAAGAACATCAACCATACAAGCAAAGAAAACTAGTAATCAGTAAGATTAAAACATTTTAAAAGCAGCAAAATCAAGATGAAATAAATAATATTAAAAATGAGAAAACAGGGTGGAGGTCATGTGACGTAAATATTTTCAAGCAAACATGGCTAGGGAGAAAGTTTCACAGTTTAGGCATCACCACAAAAAAGGACCTCTATCCCACCTTACCCCCAAGGGCAAAAGAAAACCCTGCCGGAGGGGGAGGCACAGTCCAAAGCAAAGTTGCTGCACACAATCCATATGCCTCTTTCCCTCTGGCAAGCAGATCCAGCTGTGTGCAGGGCTTTTTGCTTTCCTAGGCTTCATCCCCTGCATGCAGGGGATTGAAAAGGGCTGTGGCTCAGTGGGAGAGCCTCTGCTAGGAATGCAGAAGGTCCCCAGTTCAATCCCTGGCATCTCCAGCTAAAGGACCAGGTGATGCGAAAGACCTCAGTTAAGTCCCTGGAGAGCGGCTGCCGGTCTGAGTAGACAATACTGACTTTGATGGACCAAGGGTCCGATTCAGTAGAAGGCAGCTTCATGTGTTCATGTGTTCAAAAGAATACAGAGTACAGCCTCAGATGAAGATCTTAACTGACAAGCCATGTCATGTGGCAGAGAAAGTGGACAGTTAGATACCTGGGCTAAAGGCAGTTTGGGGGTTTGGAAGTTTAAAACCATAACTTTGAATTAAGCTCAGAAATAAACTGGAAGCTAATGACGATATTTTAATATTGAAGACTTTTTAATATTGGAGTGTTAGGCTCGGTATTAATACCCATTAATCTGGCCACTGCATTCTGCATCCCTTCACATTACAGTGATCTTGTCTGGAAGTTACTAGCACATGAACAACTCCCCCCAACAAGGGCAATCTGACCTATGGATGCCCCTAGGACTCCCAACAACACTGGGTGTAAAAATTCCTCCAAGCTACCCAGCTACTTTTTCAGGGTCAATTCAGCTCCAGAAGAAGCAGAGTGTTACTTCCATGACTTGATAATCCTTTAACCAACAGTACCTGAATCTTGTCAGGCCTCTTTCAATTAGTGCACTGGGGAAAGGTATCCAAACGGAAGTTAGGTCTATGATGATTTTCTAATCCTGTTATGTTTGGCACTCATTGCCTCTTCAGGTTTTATACACATGGCTGCTGTTGTTTTTTGCCCCAGAGCCTTCTTAGCATGAAAACTCTAGGGAAGGGTCCCTTGGCTGCTAGGCAACAGTTTGAATTAATCTAGTAGCTACGTGTCAGTTTGGGATGATGTTGTAAACATGCAGGTAAGTGTGAAATGTGGGAAGAAACTGATCTCTTGTTTGCTGAGGATACAAAGACACTCTGGTTTGCATACTCTGACTGTGCTGCTGTGGCTTTCTCTATTGCAATTCCTGTGGGGTAGAGACATTTGGAGAAAGGTTGTTCCCTAAATCCAACCCATTACCTTTTGCCAGGAGTTTTGGGTTGGCTAACGTAGTTAGTAGGGTTGCCAACCTCCAGGTACTAGCTGGAGATCTCCTGCTATTACAACTGATCTCCAGCAGATCGAGATCAGTTCCCCTGGAGAAAATGGCCACTTTGGCCATTGGACTCTATGGCATTGAAGCCCCTCCCCGAACCCCACCCTCCTCAGGCTCCGCCCCGAAAACCTCCCGCTGGTGGCGAAGAGGGACCTGGCAACCCTAGTAGTTAGGCCTTAGGCGCTTGCTTCCCAAGTAAAAGAACAACTCTTTTCAGTTCTTTAATATTTAATAGCAACAATAGGAACAATAGAATAATGCAGAACTGGATACAGGAGTACTGTCTTTGTTCTTATTGTATATGAATTCCAATTTACAACCTTCTGAGGCCTTTTCTCATGGGGAGGGGAATCTCCTGTTCCCTGGACTTCGATGTAGCCTGACTGTAGACAGGCTGCTGGGGCCTAGCTCTCTCCGAGCTATTCAGCTCTTCCTCCGCTCTCAGGTTCCTTCCACCTCCTGAGGGAATTCTCTGCTGAGGACTTCAGTTCTATCCCTTTTTTCTGAAGTCCTTCAAAACTCTTCTCTAGGGTTACCAACCTCCAGGTGATGGTTGGAGATCTTCCCCCGTTACAACGGATCTCCAGGCAACGGGGATAAGTTCAACTGGATAAAAATGGCTGCTTTGGAAGGTGGAGTCTATCGCATTGTACCCCACTGAAGTCTCTCACTTCCCCAAACCCTGCCCACCTCAGGCTCTACCCCCCAAAATCTCCAGGTATTTCCCAACCCAGAGCTGGCAGCACTACTCACTAAGCTAGTTCTACTTATAGTTTGAAGGGGGATTGAAAAGTCTAACTAGTGATTGACTCTTATCACAGTTTGCTAAAAGGGGCAATATGATTGCTACATTCTCCCTGCTGCCTGATTGGTTCTTTTCATACCAGGCTAAGGGACCAATACAACAGCTGTGTTTCCCCTCCTTCCCTAATAGGTTACCTTTGCAAACCCTGATTTGCATGATTGTTCAGCTTTCCACTACACATAGGGTTGCCAGGTCCCTCTTTGCCACTGACGGGAGGTTTTGGGGGTGGAGCCTGAGGAGGGCGGGGTTTGGGGTGGGGAGGGACTTCAGTGCCATAGAGTCCAATTGCCAAAGCGGCCCTTTTCTCCAGGTGAACTGATCTCTATCCGCTGGAGATCAGTTGTAATAGCAGGAGATCTCCACCTGGTACCTAGAGTTTGGCAACTCTACACATAGACCTTAAATTCTTTCTAATACTTATACATTTTTATTTACAATTATAAATATACAAATATATATATGGTTGTTTTAAACTTCCTCATACCTTCCTTTCACTCCCAGCAACCCAGCAGAACCTCTGGTCTCATCAATACTAGCAAAAGAGCTCAGGAGTAAAAGAAGAACAAACAAAGACAGAGGATATTAAGGATTAAGGATATTATATGCTTATGTAGAAGAAGCTACTCCCTAAATTATGATCCAACAACACATGAGTATTCTGTGTCTACACAAGCTTTATCTGAGGATTGATTTATATTTACTGTGTGAAGCCAGCATGATATATTATTGGAATTAAACTATGGTGCTGTTTCCATTAAGGGTACAATTTTTAAAAACAACAGTTTGCAAGCCAGCCCAGATTTTCTAGAGGCTAGCATGGATTGGGAGACCCGAATGTACCAAAGTAGAAGCAAATTATGTCCCTGTGCCTGATCTAGCTCTCCTTTGAACATATCAAACGTTCCAGCCAGCCTAAAGCTTTTACACATCACTGTATACTGCATGGTTGTTATCATTTTGGTTTTTGGGGAGAGTGCTCACCAGTACCAAGTACCAGCACCTTTGGTGGGGGGGAACTCTCCCAAGTGCTGAGGGGGGAATTGGTGGAAATCAGTGCAATCTTATATATAAGTGCTGGCACTTCTTTTTTAAACCAACCAACCAACCAGCCAACCAGCCAACCAGCCAACCAACCAACCAACCAACCAACCAACCAACCAACCAACCAACCAACAAGAGCACTACATTTACCTCGTGGATTTTCCTGTCTGGGCAATTTCTGACTTGGGAGATCTTCCTTCATTGTGTGACTTCTGTTTGCAGTTTCTTCCTGGCGGGGACTGAGGATAGGACTTTACAAGCCTGGGAGGTCAGGGGGCCTGGCCCAGGCTGCAAGCCCATGGCTATGAAATAGTGTGTTTATGATACTTCAGAAATCAAATTAAAATGACAGAGGCTGTATCTATGGGTCTGGGGGGAGGCATTGTACAGGTTTGTACTGGGCCCAAAGAAATAGTTCTTGGGTCTTGTTCCTGAGTGAGAGAAATGCCCTAATGTGCATATAACTACTCCTCTTAGCATCATTGCCTCAGATCTTCCAAAGCTCTGGCGCTCAGCAACTTGGACACCAGTCGCCAGGCCCAACATGTAACTCACAAGTGGCAACCACTTGTCCAGATGTTTGCACTCTGGGTGTCTCTACCACTGCTGTAGGGTTGCCAGGTGCCCGCTGGTGGTGGGCAAATCTCTGGAAATTGCCCCCTCTGCCTGCCAACCACCTGAGGTTTAGAACCGGATGTTCCGCCTCACGAGGGGCCTTTACCACTTAGTTTGAGTGGTGAAGGGCCACTTTACTACTCAAACTAAGAGGTAAAGGCCCTTTGCGAGGCAGTACTTCTGGTTTTAAACAGGAAGTGCCGCGCGTGCACTTAAACGCAAAAGCCTCCAGCCGGAGGAAAAGAGGGACCTGGCAACCCTACACTGCTGTAATGTGTTATGTGTAGGGTTGCCAACTGCCAGGTAGTAGCAGGAGATCTCCTGCTAACTCAACTGATCTCCAGCAGATAGAGATGAGATCACCTGGAGAAAAATGGCCGCTTTGGCAATTGAACTCTATGGCATTTAAGTCCCTCCCCTCCCCAAACCCCACTCTCTTCAGGCTCCGCCCGCAAAATCTCCTGCTGGTTGCGACGAGGGACCTGGCAACCCTAGTTCTGTGCCTTATCAAAGAGTCAATGGACCAGCAGAACTGCACACTCCTCGTGGCAGCTGGTGTTGGAGTGGAAACTGTCCATGCAATTTGGGCAGACCTGTTTGTGAACTATATTATACATTATGACAGCCATGCATAGGGTTGCCAGCTCCAGGTTGGGAAACACCTGGAGATCTTGGAGGTGGAGTCTAAGGAGGGTGGGGTTTGAGGAGGGGGAAGAACTTCAATGGGGCATAATACCATAGAGTTCACCTTCCAAAGTGGCCACTTTCCCCAGGTGAACTGATCTCTATCTCCTGGAGATCAGTTGTAATAAGCGGGAGATCTCCAGCTACCACCTGGAGGTTGGCAACCTTAGCCATGCAGAGAAGACATTACTTCCAGATGGATCGCCTTGTAGAATGGCCCCTTGTAAAAATGAGATGAGAACATAAGGCTGTAATTACACTTTGCCCTATTTTAGACCAGAATGTAGTACAATTTTTAAAGAAATGTATACAAAGGAACTTAAACATGTGAATTGACCACAAAACGTATGCTAAAGCAATGAAGAAGATTAAGGATTAACATTTCAGAACTGAATGGGTGGTCGCAGACATATAAGCACTACTGATTTTTAAATAATTAGAAATCTGCCCAATTCTAGGCATAACTTGCTGTAAAACTCTTAGTTTAAGCCAGAAGACAGCAAGGCGTTCCTTTCCCTTCATCCGTTGCTTTGCATCACTATGTGTTACCATTTTCTCAGTGTCTCAGATGAGAATTTCTCAGATTTTTCTTGTGTTCTTGGGCAATTGAGGCAGTATTTCAGGCCCATTTTAAAAACTACATTTTATTTCATTGAATTTCCAGGGTCTTAATTCTTCATGACAACAAAGCAGCTGGGAAAACCAGCAGCAATCTTGGCAAGGCTGTGATTGCTTTGACTTGCTGACATAGAGACATAGATGCTACATTTCCTGGAGGCTGTTGGCCTCTGTAAGCATCCAACAAAAAGATTTAGTATTATTGCACACTGCCAGTTGCTAAATACCTAGATAGAAGTGACATTTATTAAGCCCTGATTGACAATCCAGTGGTGATAGAATATTTTAATTTAGAATACTTACAGACTAACCCTAAACATATCTCTCCTCAGAAGTAAATCCTTCTGGAATAAATAGTATTTACTTCCTAGTAAGTATACATAGTTGAATTCATGCAGTGATGACTTGCATGTCTGATATGGCTATCAAAGATCAGATGCCACAAACAGCTTTTTACTTATCGTCTCAAACACAATGAATAGGGTCAAATCATGGGGTTGGATGGGTGCCTACTGCTTATGGAAGGTGTCTTTCTGCTCACAGGAGGATATATTTAGATTAGACTCAATGGTTTCGATGGTTTCTGTATCTCACTGGTTCTCTCCCTTCCACCAGGTTTCAGTAATGCTCACTATATATATGTTTTCCCTTAAACCAAGCACTCTGACTCCCATTTTCACTTGGAGGCTTATGGCATTAGCATAGAAACACCTTCACACTGTTTCTCTCTTTCGACTTGCCTGGCATGTGCCCTTGGGCCTCCTTGAGTGGCTATCCTGCTTCACTTTATCATCCCCTTTCATTGCCCACTAAGGCTTTTTGAAAAGAAGACCAAAGCTGTTCAACACAGCGCTTGTTAGTAGGCTGAGTGAAAGCATTTAAAGGAAACCAAGGAAGGCCAGTTTCTAGGGTTGCCAGATCCAGGTTGGGAAATACCTGGAGATTTTGGGGGTAGAGCCTGAGGAGGGTGGGATTTGGAGGGGGGGGGGACTTTAATGCCCTAGAGTCCAGTTGTCAAAGCAGTCATTTTCTCCAGGGGAACTGATTTCTGAGGCCTGGAGATCAGTTGTAATAGCGGGGGATCTCCAGCCACCACCTGGAGGTTGGCAACCCCACCAATTTCTTACGCCTGGAGAATCGATATCCCTAGCAGGGGCAGCCCTGGTTAGTATTTGGATGGGAGACCACCAAGGAATACCAGGGTTGCTGTGCAGAGGAAGGAAGGCAGTGGCAAACCACCTCTGTTAGTCTCTTGCCATGAAAACTCCAAAAGGGGTCACCATAAGTCGGCTGCGATTTGAAGGCACTTTACACACATCCTGGGCCAGTGTCTTCAGTCCCTCTCATGACAGGCAAGACCACCTGATCAGCTTCCCAACTATGCAGTTTCTGGACCCTTCTTGCTGGATCTTAATGCAGAACAAAAGAAAATTGGGCATTATGTAATGGGGAACCCAAAATGGCTTACAACATAGTTTTCCTCACAAGAACAACTCTGTGAGATAGATTAAGATGGCGGAGAGTCAGTTGCCCAAGGTCACCCAGAAAGGCTCCATAGGATATTGGGGATTCAACTCTAAGCAGCCCAGATTCTAGTCTGACATTTTTACCACTACACCGCATTCCATCATCAAAATATAAAATATATAATCTAAAACTTCAGGTTGGTTGCAAGGAAAGTCTGAATGGTGATCAAAATGAAACAAAAGTTCAACAGGAGTATCTTGCCGTTGCAAAATACTATAATGGTAGTAATAACGGCACCGTTCTAAATTTCAGGTTCTTTCAAAAACTAATAACCAGATGGCAGGACAGGGGATCCAAGTGTATAGGGACATAGTAACATCTTTTACTGTTAATGGCATATTCCATCACTTCAGTAGCTGTAATTGATACATAGTTCAAATGCTACACTGTAGGATGTACAGGCTGAAAAAGACAGAAGCTCTACAATTATATGTATTATACACAGCTATACTATGCAATTTAGTAATAAAATACACAAATTATATTGGCCATGTACACAATTAATAAAATAGTCTGGCAAAAAGGAGAATGTTAGCAAATGTCTCCAAGTGAAGCATTTAAGGACTTCCCAAATATTTACCAAGAGAGAGACAGCTCTAATGAGGCAGAGTACAATAGGTTCTTTGTCTAGTCCGAAGTTGCACAGACAGCCTAGGAACTGAAAGTATGTTTGCATGGGATCACATCTAGCAGGCAATTTTGGAAGCCATTCAGGCTATAAAGAGCTAGCAAGAATATGCAATACTCGATGGACAATTCTACAAAATATGTCCTGGTGTGAATGTTGATTCCCAAGGAAAATGGCTGAACCTACTACAAACAGCAAGGTTTTGAAAGTCTTAGGGCTGGAACTAGATATGATGTTTGTCCTGGATCTCCACGGGAACTGGCAGCCATACCTCAGCTGCTTGTCCCCATGGAGAACTCCTTCTAAAAGTGCCATGGGGCCCTGATTCTGTTCTGGACCACGGTGCAAGGGAAGAGGGGTTCTTGCCTCCTCCCAGCACCATTTTTGTGACCTTAAACGGTGCTGGGCAACTGCATGGGTGCTTGAGTGTTTAAGCTGCCAGATGGGGGAAATAATGCCCCCCCACACACCATTTCAGGATGGGAAAACAGTGTGAGGGAGGCAGAATCCCCTTCTCCCCTGCACTGTGGTCCCAACCAGAATCAGGGCCCCATAGCACTTTTAGAAGTTTTCCCCAGGGACTGGGAGCTGGCGTATGGTTGTCAGCCCCCTGGAGAACATGCACAAACAATATTGTTTTATGGATAGGGTTGCCAGCGTCCAGGTGGTGGCTGGAGATCTCCTGCTATTACAGTGGATCTCCGGGCGACAGAGACCTCGAAAAATGCCCCCCCTCCCCCGGGAGAATTTGAAAAGTACTTATTTTTCACAGTCTGTAATGGCTGCATCTGTACCCAAGAGTCATGGGAAAACTCAGTTTCCCATGAATGCTTGCAATGGGCCTGTGCAAAGCTATTGTACCCATAGCTTTTTGTGGGCTACCTGAAACCGACTTCCGTTGGGATCGAACTCAGGTCTTGAGCAGAGCTTGGGCTGCAGTACTGCAGCTTACCACTCTGCGCCACGGGGATTAGAAGGTCCCAACATTTGGTGACTGGCCCCAGCACTCCATAGCTGTCATTTTGGGATTGCTGGTGTAGCAGCCATTTTGTTGTGGTTCCCACTGCTGGTTCTCAAAATTCCAAAAGTGCTCATTTCTCAAGATTGGGGACCTCTGATTTAGGTCTTTGAAGGTAAAGACCAGCACTTTGAACTGTACCCAGAAATGAACTGGGGGCCAGTGTTTCCCTGATGAGATGTGTTTGAATTAATTGACATTTCTGGGTGGTCTTTAAAGGTAATCCCATATCAAGCACATGAATTTGATCAAAACGTGTGTAACAGTGGCCGGATCTCACTTTTCAAGGAAAAAAGAAGAAGAGTTGGGCTTTATATGCTGACTTTCTCTACCTTTTAAGGAGAATCAAACCAGTATACAATCTCCTTCCCTTCCTCTCCACGCAACAGACACCTTGTGAGGTAGATGGGACTGAGACATTTCAGAGAGAACCGTGACTAGCCCAAGGTCACCCAGCTGGCTTCATGGGTAGGAGTGGAGAAACCAACCTGGTTCACTAGATTAGAGTCTGCTGCTCATGGGGAGGAGTGGGGAATCAAACCCGGTTCTCCAGATTAGAGTCTACCGCTCTTAACTACTATACCAAGCTGGTTCTCAGGCCAAGGCTGGTGTGCTAACCATAACTGCTTACAGGTGACATTTGCTACAGATGCCACTCTAGCATCCATCCAGAATCTAAAAACACCTCCCAAAAGTGTGACTCTGTTCCTAAGGAAGAGTTCAATCCTGTGCAGAACTACCTGATTCCTCACTTCACTCCCTGATTAGTCAAAATAAATAGACCAACAGCAGACCTCAATCTTGTCTGGGCTGAACTTCAGTTTATTGACTTTCATCTAGTCTATTACTGCCTCTGGAAACCTGTACTGAACGGCATTCACTTTCTCATCTTACTTTCATGTCTTATGCTACGTGGCCTGATTCCTTGATTACTGGGAATCTCTTTAGAGAAATGAGTAAAACAGAGTATACTACGGGTTACTGTAAACCACAATGCACTGTGGGGTTCTCCAAGAAACTGAATTACTAGAGTAACTGTTTAAGGTACTCAGTCTGGACTGTGAAATGGTATCCACTTGTTATTAACTGTATTGCTATTAACTGTATTGGGGACTGAGTGCAGTTGAATCTGCCAATTTTCAGCAATTGCTTTTCCTGCATACTGATCTTTCCATACAATTCAGGAATGAGACTGTAGGGAAGCACTTTTAGGGAACGCTACCAGAGCACTGAACTGAAATGTTGGGCAGCAGCTCCATCCAGAAATCAGTTGCTCTACAAAGTGTTAAATAGAGTTGTTTGTCCCACTCTTCAGCCTTTCATGACATCATTTTATAAAGTCTACAGCACAAACTATTACACCGCCTTTGATTAACTATAAATATAAAAACACCTTACAAAGACAGAACTTTCCTTTACAGTTTTACACTAGATAGATGTTTTAAACAGAGCCAGATTGTGTTCTTTGTTTTTCAGCTTTATGTTAGATTTCTGTAAGAGTTGACAGTCTGGTAGCCTGAAGAAAATCAGCTAAAGCAAACTTTTAAACAGGAGAACTGCAGCCAAGACTCTGAAAAAATATCCTTGTTGTCTAGAGGGAATTGTTTAGCATTGATGTTCTGAATAAGCCGATGCAATGTCTGTGTGGAAGCCTGGGGGAGCTATTTCCCAGAAAATTCCCTGGATGCTAATTCAAGATTCTCGTTTGATAGATGATCTCTTACATGTTGTAAGAACACTGCTGAGTCTTCTGATTCCAGTTTTACAGCTCATGAACTAGCAGACAAACAGAAGGCATCTGTGGGTTTCTCTTATTTGATCACCACCAATCAGGGTGAACTTACAATAAAACAGTATTTGTGGTGATCAGAAGCTAAAGAGTTCCAGAAGCAAAAAAACTACATGGATCGTTTTTCAACACATTGTGGGTGTGGCTGCCTATCGTATATGACAAAAAAAATATGAATATAATGTAAATGTAATATAATGCAAATAGATTTACAGGGCCAGTGTGCATAGTGGTGACCGTGTTGTAGGGTTTAGGGCTGCCAGGTCCCTCCTCTCCTCCGGCGGGAGGCTTTTGGGGCAGAGCTGAAGTGGATCGCGCACAACCGGAAGTGCCACCTTGCGAGGGGCCAGTTTGAGTGGTAAAGGGCCGCTTGTGATGTGACCCTTCCGGGTGTAAATGCACTGCAAGGGGCCTTTTACCACTCAAACTGGGAGTTTGAGTGGTAAAAGGCCCCTTGCAGTGTGTTTACACCCGGAAGGGCCGCATCGCAAGCGCCCCATTACCACTGAAACTGGGAGTTTGAATGGTATAAGGCCCCTCGCGAGGCAGCACTTCCAGTTGTAAACCGGAAGTGACATACCACGGTGTGTATGCACACGTGCATGTTTGCCTGCCAACCCTCACCTGGTCAACGGGCAGAGGGGTGAAAGGCGGGGGTTTGCCAGCCACCACCGGGCTCCTGGCAACCCTAGTAGGGTTGTTAACTCTAGGGTGGGAAATTCTTGGAGGTGGAACCTGGAGAGGGACTTCAGCAGGATATAACACCATACACTGCGCTCCCCAAAGCAGCCATTTCCTCCAAGCAACAGATCTCTGTGGTCTGGAGGTAAGTTATAATTCCTGGACATCTCCAGGCCCCACCTGGAGGCTGGCAACACTCCTGGACTAGAATCTGAGAGACCCAGTCCAGAATCACGCCAGACTCTCTCTTTACCTTGTTTGGGTACTAACAACCCATTCCTGAGCTGGTGGCGGCTGGGGACGGTTAGTAGGAGGCGCTGCCACGTTGCCTCCTAAGCTGTTCCATGGCTGCTGAAAGACCAAAAAAGGCCTTTAAGAGGCTTTTTGGGTCAAACAGGGCCTTTTCGCCCCATTGAGAAAAGCGAGGCTGCACCAGTAAAAAGCTGGTGCAGCGTCGCTCGTCTCGCCGCTGGTGTACCTGGGGCAAACGGGGACAGGAGGCTGCCTAATGGCAGCTCCTTCCCCCGGAACGCCCCAGGAACACCTCTCCGGATGCCGGAACGCCTCCTGGGATTCTAGTGCAGGCCTTTACACCATTGGAACGTCAGCGGAAGGCCCCGCAGGCATCCTGAGGCGGTGCTGCCATGGCAGCGCCCAGCAACCAGCATCTGGCCCTCCCCGCCAGCGTTGAGGCCACTTACAGCAGCGTAAGTAGCCCGGACACAGGCATGGAGGGCCCCAACACCGGTGTAGCACCTTCCTGGTCTCCTAAGGGCTTTCGCCCTTAAAGGTCAGGAATGCGCTGTTAGTTTCCTATCTACCAATTGACAGGGAGCTACTAGTTAGGGCTGCAAGCTGAGAATGGATTCTCACTCCAGTCTGTTCAATGGCCAGCCAATTAATCACTGTCTATATTGTTAACTCAATACCTATAAGGCCCTAAGTGTTCCTTCCTCATATCATTGTTTTTCCAAAGCATACACATCCCAAGATCCTTTTACCTATTAAAGAGCTCTATTTTTTCTCCTAATTTTAACTCTTTTTTTTAAAGCTGCTTCCTTATATCCTAAAATAACATTAATGTTATTGAAGCTATTGGGTATCTTAATGCCCAAGTCTATACATGTATACTTGGAAATACGTCCTATGATTTTCACTGAGTCTTATTTTTAGGTAAGCATGCACACAATTGTACCCTTAGTGAAAAGAATAAAAATCAACTTTTAAAAAAATCTAATGAACTAATTAATGACAAACATATTCCACCTTCCCAGCCAGCTGATACACTGCTTGTTCCTTTCTCTAGAATAGTTTCTACTTTTATTTACCAACTACGGAAACAGAACTTTCTAAAAAAGTACCCAGTGAAGTAATAATATAGGCTCCTGGGCATTTCATTTTTGTATAAATCCAGATAAAACCACTCTCTTGCTTCAGTTTTGCAAATGTTATCAGACTTTAGTCACATTTTCTTTCTATCAGAAATGCTCCCAATGGTATCAGTCTTTTTAACTGTCGGCAATGTTTTTGATTAACTGGTGTATCAGGGCATCAGCTCCCTGATTCCATTTCTTGAAATGCCTAATTCATTGTTATACTTTCTAAAAGTATAATAAATATAAGAACAGGATTCCAGGCATCCTTGTGTAGTTAATTCTTCTGTTCGTCCCTCATTTAACAAAGCTTGCCTTTCAGCAAAATATGCAATATTTTGTTCTTAAGTGGGTTAGACTGCGTTTTTCTATCATGGCTACTGTAAAGGGATATTCTGTTCTATCAAAATCCTTTTCATTGATATAGCAGCAGTCAAGGCCAGTGAATGATCAAGGAGGCCTATGGTGAATTTTCGCTCACTTAAGGGTGAAACGCTGTTGGGAGTACAAAATTATCTCCTAAATCCGTAGAAATATTTTTTCACAGCTGTTCACAGTTCATTGTTTTCTCTCTCTTTCAATGTCATTCTGTCCCTGGAATTTCCCCCGGAGATCCCAACCAATAAGGAATCACACAACGAATGTGATGACATCATGGCGTAATACACCCAATCAGATCTGGATATCTAACAACATCACAGAGATCAAACAAAGGTAACATGTTGCCTCACTTTACATAGATACGTGCTGGCAAGTAAAAGGAATGTCCCCATCACTGTGGCAATTGTGTGGCATTGCCAAAAGAGACAGTGTCAGCCTGGTTTCCTAAGTAATGGGGACACCTTGTGAAATGTGAAGTCCTCCCCTGAATAATCGTCAAGAGGAGGGCACTTCTTTCACTGACCAAAAGCACTTGTGAAAAACGTACACCTGCACATTTTAATTCAGTGCTAGAACCCATGTAAAATGTTCTAAGCTTTCTAAAAAGAACATCAGGGTACAAAATAGCAAGCAAGCATTAGGCCTTTCCCCCCTACATCAGCGATATTCAAGTTTTTCTAACCAAACTAATCTTACAGTAAGTGTAAAATTGCTATCCCACTGTTCCAACCAAACACCACTCTGTTATTTCTACCAAATATGAATACAGATATGGGAATAACAACATATAGGTAACCACAAAGTCCTGGATGCCTATGCAGTCTTAGAAACGAAGCTAATTGCACAGTATCCTATCTCTCATGTTAACTCAGTAGAACACCAACTATACAATCCATTGAGCAGTTTGATTATTTATAATATGGTTTTCTTCTCTGTTGGAAATCCAGCAGAGGAAATTTTCCACGGGTTATAAAAGTATATTCTACACAATAAACTTTTATTATTTTTATATTGCCATATAAAATATGTACTTCATAGTCATTTTTCAGTGTTCACATAAAGATCGCACTTTGGAGGGGCTCTGCATCCTTCGCTGTCCTGATGCCAAAATCTTGGGAAAAGTTTAGAACTTGTACTTAGCAGGGAAGTGGAAGAACAGGAGCAGCCCTCGCTTACTGGTTGCCCTTGCTTCCAGATGAGTGTCATATTCTCCTGAGAAGAAAGGAGAGTACCTCATTTGTGGCTGTGTGCATGCCTTGCTCTGAATTTGATCTTCTGGAGAGGGGCGAAACATATGCATAAGCCTGACGCTTTGCTTTACAGAACTTTAGTCTTCAAGGACAGATGTGCACAACCCCTGCCAAGAATGTATCAGTCAGACTGCCTGCAGGTAGGGAATGGGAAGCCGAAGCGTTTTCTCTGAAAACCATGAGCTATGGTAGCCTGGGAAGGGATCCCACCCTAATACTGAGACCGCCCTTCCTATTACAGCATTTTGGTTTATACAAATGGCCATGCAGCCAAGACTCACTGTGGTTTGTTGACATATGGAAACTGAGAAGTGGAGAAGCAGCAGCCTGCTGAGGGCTTGTTCATGTTACATTTTGGCATTGGAGAGGGATATTGAACCCACTGGACTGTTGGTTTCTTAAATCGTGTGAGCGTGTAGTTAGTTAACATACAGTCCAGTCTTTACTGGCAACCTGTGGCCTGCCATCATGAGTAACAGAGGAACTAAATGAGTAGAGATCTGTCCCAAGTTATTCCAACATCCTGCCTTTAACACTCCTGAATTCTCCTACATTCTTAGAAACCAAAATAACTGCATGGTATCCTATGCCATGGGAACAAAGTCTGTGGCACACAGACTACACAATGGACATTAAAAAATTATAAAAAGATTTACTTGAAATCCAGTAAGAAAATCTTCCATGGGTGGTAAAATTACATTGACTCGAAATGAGGACAGCAGCAATCGGAACAGTGTGCTGTTTTAATGACAGTTGCGGTTGTAACAGGTGGATTTTGTCGGGTATTACTGACAGATTATTAACATTGTCAGGGTTCGAACCAGAAACCCTGGGCTCTAGCCTGATAACTTATTAAGGGCTGTATATGCAGAGATGCATCCTGAGTCTCAAGCTAGAGAGCATATCCTCTAGGACAGGGGTGGGGAACCGTTTTTCTGCCAAGGGCCATTTGGATATTTGTAACATCATTCGCGGGCCATACAAAAATTATCAACTTAAAAATTAGCCACTAAGCCCCAAGCAGGCAGCTGCCCCAGATGACACCCCCCGCACATTATGGCCCTGCCCCCTTTAACCCCTCCATTGTCGCCACTTCCGCCCCCAGCCATCTTGTAGTACAGAGGGAATACATTTCTCCACGGCCCGGGTGGGAAAGGGTTAACACAGTTTCTTGGGCTGTCTTAGCAGCTCCATAGCTAACGACTCTTCTGCAAGGGGGGAAAAGGGTTCCTTTTCTAGGCAAAACAAACTCACATCTGCCTTGAATAGAGGCTATTCCTGTCCGCAGGAGGGGGCGGATTACCAGTCTTAGATCCTTCTGAGCTCGAGATCTGCCTGGACCCACGAAGGGCCAGACCAAATGCTGGCCTTGAATGGCCCCCAGGCCTGACGTTTCCCATCCCTGCTCTAGGACTAAAATCAAGCCTGTCTTAACACAGGAATAGAAGAGAGGTTTTGTGTGCACTTTTAGAGAAGAACGTTTATGGAAATTGTATAATTTTAAACATTGTTCCTTCGAGCTGCATAAGGGCTGATTTTGTGTATTTATTACTCATACACCAAAAAAGGGGGGAAAAAAAGAAAAGGAATGGTTAGTGGCTACATGTATGGAGTGATCACTATGCAGAATTCTAAACTGGCCTCCTGTAACCTGATATTCAGCCTCCTTAGGTAACCTGATATTCTACCAAATGGAGACACCTGAATTTCATTTTAGTAGGCAGACCTTGTGTACTAGGTATTATGAAAACAACAATGGGTTTTAATGTCAGTGTTTCTGGCCCCATGTCATAGATCCTAGATTATGGATAGTTAACTGGCATCCCCTGGCCACTGGTGGGGGATGAGGGTAGGGTTTCCAGATCCAGATTGGGAAACTCTTGGAGATTTGGGGATGGAGCCTGGGAGGACAGGAACCTCGGTGGCTATACAGTCCACACACACCCAAAGCATTCATTTTCTCCCGAAGAACTGATCTCTGTAGTCTGGAGATAAGCTCTAATTCCAGGGGATCCCCAGGTCCCACCTGGAGGCTGGCATCCCTATGCTTGGTTGGCCCCAAAGCTGGAGATTTAGCTTCAGATCCCATCTCTGCTGTAGAAGCTTGTTGGGTCACCTTGGGCTAGTCTCTCTCTGTCTCTCGCTTAGGGTTGCCAACCTTCAGGTACTAACTGGAGATCTCCTGCTATTACAACTGATCTCCAGCCGATACAGATCAGTTCACCTGGAGAAAATGGCCATTTTGGAAATTGGACTCTATGGCATTGAAGTCCCTTCCCTCCTTAAACCCCACCCTCCTCAGGCTCCACCCCAAAAACCTCCCACCGATGGGAGGGACCTCTCTCTCTCTCAGCTTAATCAACCTTACAGGCTTATTGTGAGGATAAAATAGAGGAGAGGAGAATGATGTGAGCAGCTTTGGGTTCTCATTGAGGAGAAAGGTCAGATACAAATAAAGTAAATAAAAATAAAGCTGAAGGTTGGGGGAAGGGCAGATAAAAGAACAGTTGTTGGCTGGTTGGTGGATGGGAAAGAGAGAAGGAAGCAGGAAAAGGGGAGAGGATATGAGGGGCTGCCATGAGGAGAGAAAGAAGAAATAGTGTAGGGGAGGGGATATAAGGTTTGGGGTCCAGGAAAAGTGGGAACCACTGGAGGGGAGGGGAGGAAAGAACTAGTAGGGGGGTGGGATTCTCGAGGGTCCCTGCTTTTTACAGTATAATACTGCTAGTATAATTCACCCTGGCACAAAATTGTAAAGGTGTGCCTTGTGTCTCCTAATAAACTCCACAGTGGAAAAGATTTAAAACTGAATAATTAAGCCCACAGAAAGGACATTTTGGATGCATACAGAAATTGCCTACATTACAAAACATTCTAATTCAGTACAGTGTACCTTCAGCTAACGTTTTAATCACATAATCTTGCTTCTACTCCTGTGTACAAGTTGCATCACTTTTTGATGTTTTCGGCATTCGTTGCAGTTCGCCGCTTAAAAATTCCCCCGCGTTTTACAAGGTTTGCTTTCCAAAGCTAACTTTAGATCCTGTAATGCTCTTAACTTACCAGCAAATCTATTACAGTAGCTACTTTATTTAAACAACAACACTTCTTCTTTATGAGGAATTAAGCAATCCCCACTTCCATGAGTCGGCCAGGGTGCTTAACTCTGAAAGAGTTGTACAGAACCCAGGATCAATGGCTGAAAGAATGTTTGAAACGTTACAGCAGTAAGGGTTTCTCTCCCTTCTTCTGCACCATTTGAAACCAATGCACGTGAACTGCTCAAAGGAAAAAAACAGCACAATGGCAACGTCTGCTGTTAGCAACTGGACTGGCAGAGATGTTAGAGAGATGTTAATTCCACTTGTGTCAGCATCTGATAATCACCGCATACTTCAACATTGTTCTAAATGGAAGGTCCGCAGTACATGCGGGGCTGCCAATTGTCCGACTGTAGTGAAAAGGATTCGTTCTTCCAAGTTGAGTTGAGGTTAAGTCATTACATCACCAGCAAGTTTAACCAAGCTTAAAAAGAACCAGGATTTTTTTTTTAAAAAAAACTCAATTTTTGTTAATGCTTTCAGAATTTTCTGCAAATCTGAGGGGTCCAAGTTCACAAGAAAATCTGTTTCCTTTTTTCCACAGCCCCGATCTGCGGAGTTATGTATTTGCAGATGGGGCCTCAGTTGACTATTAGAACATATGATATGAATATATGAAGCTGCCTTATACCAAGCTAGATCACTGATCCATAGGGTTGCCAACTTCCAGGTAATAGCTGGAGGTCTCCTGCTATTACAGCTGATCTCCAGCTGATAGAGATCAGATCACCTGGAGGAAATGGCTGCTTTGGCGATTGGACTCTATGGCATTGAAGTCCCTCCCCTCCCCAAACCCCTCAGGCTCCACCCCAAAAACCTCCCATGCATGGCAAAGAGGGACCTGGCAACCCTACTGATGCATCTAACTCAGTACTACCTGCTCTGACTGGCAGCAGCTATCCAGGGTCTCCAGCAGAGGTAATTCCTCGCACCTGTTACCTGAGCTCTTTTAACAGGAGAAGCCAGGGTTTAAGACTGGAACCAGGGCTGAAATCAGCAAACCCTGAGGTGGGGCAGCTGCTAGGGCCCAGAATTTCTGTAAGGGTCCACTGTCACAGAGCCCCTCAACCACATGCTGCCAGGTGATGTACAATGGTAGCATTTCTGGTGGGCCCAGTGGTGATATTCCTATCTGCACATACCACCCAGCACTGGGGAAATGCCATACAGTCAGTGGGAAGGCTCATGAACAGGTGAGGGGAGGAAGGACACACAGACAAGTGGGGATGTGTGGGCTGGAAAGATGAATGGGGGTCCTGGTAGCGGTTAGAACAGGATAGGGGGCCCCTAAGCACTTTTTGCCCAAAGCCCCCTGAAACCTGGAACCAACCCTGACTGGGATTGTCCATATGACAGTTACAAACTCTGCTCCCACCAGGTTCTGCACAGTAAACTTGTCATAACTTTTCTTAGTGTCAGCATGCGGAAATGTACAAAACCATTTTGGAATTTAGTTAAAAGTTATGTGGACCTAATAAACTTTGCTGCATCCAGTGAGCGTATGAAAAAGATTAGCCATAATTTGTGTCTATGATCCTTCCTTTTATGTTATAAGATAGTTGAGAGACAAAAGATTTCATGTCACCTGTGTAATGATGATGCTAATCTTGGGGTGAGAAAAAGGAGTAAAAATAATCAGGCTGCTGAAATGTTACCATGAGGGGGCTTAGAAGAGCATGCATGACTGTCTACCTCTGTTTTCCACTGAAGTCATTAGTTAAAACTTCCAGGAATTTCATTATGAGATGAGGAAGGAAAATGTTTACTGTCTCACTCAAATACCTAGATATGTGCTTTGGTACTTAAAGGTCATATATGACTTAGCCAGACCCGGGGGTGGGGTCTGCCATAGAAAGGTGAAATGAGTGGAAATGGTCAATTTAGTCTGGATGCAACCCATAAACTGGTTTTGTAGCTATTCCTTTTGCCCGGAAGTTGTAGTTCAGTGAAAGGATGGAGTCGAAGTCCCCAAAATCTCTAATTGATAATTATCAACATCTCTTCAAAGTAGAATTCTCTAGATTCTTTGAGAGAAACCATTACAGTTAAGTTGATATTAGGGAAAGAGGCTGTGGCTCAGTGATAGAGCATCTGCTTGGCATGCAGAAGGTCCCAGGCTCAATCCCTGGCATCTCCAGTTAAAGGGACTAGGCAAGTAGATGATGTGAAAGACCTCTACCTGAGACCATGGAGAGCCGCTGCCAGTCTGAGTAGACAATACTGACTTTGATGGACCAAGGGTCTGATTCAGTATAAGGCAGCTTCATGTGTTCATGAATCTGTAAGGGATGCCAGCCTTCAGGTAGGACCTGGGGATCCTCTGGAATTACCTCTCTCCAGACTGCAGAGATTAGTTCTCCATTCCTGGAGAAAATGGATGCTTTGGAGAGTGGACTCAATGGGAATTGTATCCCACTGAGGTCCCTATCCGCCCTATCCTCCATTCCCAAATCTCCAAGAGTTTCCCAACCTGGGTCAGGCAACCCTACCCCCCACCCCTACCCCTCACCAGTGGACAGGGGGACCTGGCAACCCTAATCGATATTGAACTGATATACATTTGTAATATAGACAGTGTCTTTCTCTTGATGAAGATAACCCTTTAGCTACAACTCAAGATTTTGACTTTGTTGCTGCAGTTGAAGAAGAGGAGGGTATTATCAAGCTACACAGTTAACCAATTATGAAAAATACCAGAGGTCTCTGAACACTTCTGCTACCAACTTTATAACATTATGCATACAGGAAAATGCAGAATGAAACAAGATATTCAACTCTGTTTAACACTCACTAATCTACATATCTTAAAATAAACCGATTTGCAGATATGTATAATAACATTCCTGGGACATTATAAAAATAAGCTTCCTTTCTTTGGGAACTGCGTCTCCCTAGACAATAGCTCGAAACACCTACATTTTTGCTTTGTAGTGCTGCTGTCACTGTTTTTACACACCATTCCATGAAAGATGCATCAGTTGGACACTACATTTAACAAACAATCATGGTTTCAAAGTATACCTTTTCATTTCAGCTACAGAACCTTAACCTTAATTTATTAGCCCTACCTTTATTTTTATATTCCCACGCTTTTCTTGGATGCTCAGCAGGTAACCTTCTCAGTTTTGTGGCCGCCTGAGTTTGTTCGAGCACCTCCTCATCCCATTCAGAGCTAAAGCTCCGTGTTGGTATTGAGGGCAGAAACTGCTCAGCCTGGGATTTTCCTGCTCTCTGAAATTGTTCAGAATCTTATGTTTTAACCCTGCATGCAATGGATTTTCTTGGGAGGGTGGGGACACATGAGATCAGGGTATATTCCAGACCTAAAGAAGTGGAGACCGTCATAATTTTGCAGTGATTGTCTTTGTCTCGTTTTATTTTAAAGTTTATTTTAAAACCAGTTTCCTTTACTGGTCAGTTCCAGCCACTTCACTTTGAAGTTGTATTTTTAGAAAGTGTCTGTTGCTGAATTGTGGTGCTTGCTGTTCTGATGACGCCCAAAAATTTAAAGACTGTCTGACAAGAAGGACACAGTTTAGATCTACTGATGAGGAAAATCTCCTGGTTTAAAAAATCCCTTGCGGTGAATATTGTAGAATGTATCTGTACTTCATTTTTAAATTCTTTAATTCTTGTCCCAATTTTTCCAACACTTTCCCATTTACAAGCAGTATCCTGAAATATCCTCTCCCCAGTGTCATTTAAGCAGTTACCGAAAGCGAATAAATGTGCCATTTCTCGCTCTATGAAATCCCATGAATGTGAGGTCACCTCAGTTGGTTTGGCAAGGCTAAGCCCCTTGCTAGGAAAGCTCCGGCCAATTTGGTTCAAGACCAGACTGGGAACCTGGAACTGACAATAGTTTTGCAGATGTGTGTAATAGTGGTCCTGGGAGGGTTTTTTTTTAAAATAACCAACAACAACAGTTGACTTTCTTTGGGAAACAGGAGGGGGAATGGGGGCACGGTTGCATCCTTCTCTGCTGTACAATCAAATGTGCTTTGCCTTGTTGAATTCCTCCTGCTCCATGTTGCAGCTGTGAAACTTTACCTTGGTTTGGCTTTGGGTGTTTTTGTATGCACAGAAGGTATCCCCGTGGGGATTTACTCAGGAGTCAGTATCTTGCTTTTGAACTGGTTGTACTTTAGTACAATGTCACGCTCTCCACTATTTTCTTTAGAAGGATCATCAGGAAAGAAGGGCCAAATTAGACATTCTCGGTTATGATGGGCATCAAAAAGCTCTTGCCTGGGCTGGTGATTAGGGTTGCCGACTGCCAGGTAGTAGCAGGAGATCTCCTGCTAATTCAACTGATCTCCAGCCGATAGAGATCAGATCACCTGGTGAAAAATGGCCGCTTTGGCAATTGAACTCTATGGCATTGAAGTCCCTCCCCTCCCCAACCCCTGCCCTCTTCAGGCTCCGCCCCCAAAATCTCCCGTCGGTTGTGAGGAGGGACCTTGCAATGCTACTGGTGATGTATATGGCAGAGACTAGCAATGGCTTCAGCACACACATCAGTCCAAACATTTTCTATATGTACATGATAGCCCATCACTTGCCCCAGGGCTAGGCTAGCATTTTATGAGCAGCTTTTGCTTCTTTCTAATCCATTTCAGGTAGCCAGCTCAAGGTTGACTCAGCCTTCCATCCTTCTGAGGTCGGTAAAATGAGTATCCAGCTTGCTGGGGGTAAAGTGTAGATGACTGGGGAAGGCAATGGCAAACCACCCCATCAAAAAAACACAGTCTGCTTAGTAAATGTTGGGATGTGACATCACCCATGGGTTATGAATGACCAGGTGCTTGCACTGGGGACTACCTTTACCTTTCTAATTTTTATATGCAACTCTTTAAAGTTCCTCCAGCCTGTGAATGCACATCTCCTACTCAGTCAATGACCATGAAGATGTAGGATTTTGATCTTATGCTTCCATTCTAGTAATAGAGGCCTGTACCTCCAGTGCAAGAAGCTTCTGGTGGAAGAAGCCTGTTCCACCAAAGGAAGGGTCTGCATTAGTGGGACAGAATCTTAGAACTTAATCTAAAGTGTTACTAATGCTGGATCATGACTAGTGCGAATGTAGCACTACGGGGAAAATTTTTTCTGTCATTTGAGAAGGCCCTGACATTCTTGCTAAACTATCTCTGCCCATGATTTCTGAATTCTCCTGGCGCTTGTAAGAAGGAAACAGTGGCATCCAGGGTATTAACAGGGCCTCGGGACATTTGATTATATCTGTCTAGAAGGATAAATTTTGTATTGTGACAGCCTATGGTTATACACAATAGGCCTGAACCACATATATTTGGGGAAAATCAATGCAAACCTCCAAAGATGCAATGAATTTATCATCCAGCAGTGAATGCTAAAAAACCCCAAACATGTTGTGTTTAAAAACAAAACAAAGCAAAAAAACCTTTTTACATTTACTGTCCAGAAAAAAAAAGATTCCATAACGTTAATAAATTTTAGCTCCTGGAGGTGATCTGAAAAGCAGCACTGTAGCTGAGAGGAAGACAATGCCCCCCTTTCTTCCCTCCTCGCTTATGTAGGCCATCATCCAAAGCTGTCAAAGAATCAAGCCCTTTCGGCAGAGTGTTCCCAGGTGCTTGCTGTCTACTGGAACGCAGCAGAGAGCCTGAGCCAAAGGAAGGGTGACTACAGCAGCCCCATGAAAGGGATGACGTGGAGAGCTTTTCCTTTCCCTGTTCTTCAGACTGAGGAATGCGACATTCGTTTCAGTCACAAAACATCTTTCAGGCCATTCATTCCTGTCTGACCTTCAAACTGGAGTTTCCTTTTTTTTAACATGTCAACATAAACTTACTTAGCTGGCTTCACTAGACTTCTCAGCACTTGGAATCACTTTACATAAAATAAAATCAATGCCATTTCTATGCTTGGCTTCCATTTGGAGACCCACCCTTTGATGCCTTGTGGAAAACTTCGAAAACACCCTAGCTAGAGAGGAAGCTGCTAGCAAAATAGGGATTGTCTGCATTTCCCTGCTTAAAGCTGCCCTCCTAAGCCCTTTGCCTGGAAGCGGAGCTCAACTCATCCCTCCGGTTCCGTCCCCCAACCACAAGTCTATGTAACTGCATTGGCTTATGTCCTTCTCTGGTTACTCCCATCTTCCAGTTCTCAAATGTTAGACTGTAGGCTCTTTGGGACTTGTCTGGGTTTCCGTTTTCATGGGTGTTGTTGAAGTGCCAGGTACACAGATGGTGCATCAGTTTAACATGAAATAAAATGGCAGCAGCCATAGATGCAGCCTACCAGAACTTATTCTCGGAGATCTTGAACCAGCTTAAGCTGAAGACTGACCAATGTCAGGCAAAGTGCTCACCTGTCAGATGTAGCCCTTGCACGCACCCACACAAAGCAGCTACATGGACTTTAGTTAGCACACCCAGGATCTGTAGCCCAGTGGGTATTGTGCTGGCATGCAAATGAAGCATATGCTTGGCTTCATTGTAAATACGATACAAAGTCACATGGGTAAGCCCTTTTGCTTCACCAGCATCATATTTAAATGAGGCTTTAGGCTTGGATCAGAAGGAGTAATATCCAAAAGGGAACTGTAAGCATGTATAAGGAAACCATCTAAAAATTATGTCATGCCCTTAAATGTCTTTTTAATCTCTCTTTTCTCCCTTGCCACACTTTGCCCCATTTTATTTATCTAATTAATTTCTTTAAACTCATTTAGACATCACCGCATAACCATATTTGCCAGTCACATGAACCTGTGAAGCTGCCTACTGAGTCAGACTATTGGCCCATCAAGGTCAGTATTTTCTATTCTGACTGGCAGTGGCCCTCCAGCACCTCAGGAAGTCTTTCACATCATCTACACATGAAGACATGAAGCTGTCTTATACTGAATCAGACCCTTGGTCCACCAAAGTCAGTATTGTCTACTCAGACCGGCAGCGACTCTCCAGGGTCTCAGGTAGAGGTGTTTCACATCACCTCCTTGCTTAGTCTGTTTAACTGGAGATGCCGGGGATTGAACAAGGGACCTTCTGCATGTCAAACAGATGCTCTACCACTGAGCCACAGCCCCTCCACTACTACCTGATTCTTTTAACTGGAGATGGGAAAGATTAAATGTGGGAACTTCTGCATGCCAAGATGGCACTATACGTTTGAATCACAGCAACCCCTTCCCCAATACAATGATGAACGACATACTTTATGGATAATTGCAGGGCCTTTCCCACATCAAAGAGTTACCCAAAGAGCTGGCATGGTACTTCCCATCTCACTTGGGACTTCCATATGTTGGAACTTGACATTCTGAAAATGTTGATGTCTTACAAGTGGATGTTGGGGTGACAGTAAAAATGTACCCCTTAGGCCATCTAAACAGTGAACTGCAGTTTCTGAATTATGGGGAAATCCATATTCTCCAATTAGTATTGCAGATGTTCTCTGGCAGGGCATGTGATTGGAGCCCACAGAAATGTTCACTTGTGGTTTGGCTTGTTCCCTGCCATATCAACATCCTTTTGTTCGTGCGATGTAGAGCAAGTATACCAACTTTTCTCCCTCAAGATATTAGAAGGAATGAGAAACCTTATGGGAAACTGGCTGTCCTTTCACCTTACAGCACAAATTTAATCATTTCCAGAGGCAAATGACAAAATTTGAACAAATGTGCTTCCAGATCCCTAAGAGACAATCCCAGTCATTTAAAATTTTTAACAGGATGATTTGATAGGATCGGATTCAAATTATTTGGAGTCTGGTGCTGTACTTACTAAGTATTGAAACTTGCCGGGTGACCTTGAAGAAATCACACTTTCTCAGCATCACCTAACTCACAGGGATGTTGTGAAGATAAGATGGGGAAAGCAAAAGCGTGTATGCTGTCCCGAGCTCCATGGAAGAAGAGTGGGATACAACGGGACTAGATAGATAGATGTTGCACAGGACTTTGGAGCAATTATTCATTTCCACACAGGGATGGGGCATTTGGAAGAGGCAGCAAAGCAGAGCTCTGTTTCCCCTGCTGCCTCCTGTCGCTTTTCCTATCAGGAGATAGGCAAAGAGCCTGTTCTGTGCCTTCTGCTGGGCTGTGGGCCTGATTCTGAATATGCATAAAATGGCAAATAAATAAATAAAATGGCCAATCCTGAGCAAACTCCAAGAGGAGAATGATGAGGGGATAGGGTTGCCAACTCCAGGTCGGGAAATACCTGGAGATTTTGGGGTGGAGCCTTAGGAGGGCAGGGTTTGGAGACGGGAAGGGACGTCAATGCCATAGAGGCCAATTGCCAAAGCGGCCGTTTTCTTCAGGGGAACTGATCTCTGTTACCTGGCGATCAGTTGTAATAGCGTGAGATCTCCTGCCGCCACCTGGAGGTTGGCAACCCTCAGAGGGGAGGAGGGGTTCTTCAGTCCTTTCCTGTTTTCTCACTGAGAAAAGCCACCCTGAGCTGCCATCTCCTTTGCTAAGCAAAAATTAGGGTTTTCAGCGAGAAAATGGCAGGGGAGGAAAGGGTTGAAGAATCCGGCTCCCTCCCCATATCCTTTGCTTTTTGAAAAGAAATCTCAGTGGCTGCATTTAGAAAAGAAAGACCAACACCAGGTTATTTAGTGGGGTGGGGAATAGCAGTTCAACCTGGAAAGCCTAAATAGAAGCATTAAGAGGTAACAGATCATGAACATTTGAGCTCATGGCATAACTCACGGCTCGCCAAGTCAAGTGTTTAGAGACTGTTGCACCAGAGTTGCTTGTTTTCCCCATGCACAAGAGGGATGTGAGAGAGTGAAACCTACCATAACGGTGACTGGATAAGAAGAGCGAACGGCAGCTATGAGCATGACTCCAGCTTACACACAACTTCTATTTACATTTTTAAAGTCCAGATTGGAATTTGAGAAATCGGAACTATCAGGATATCCTCTGAATACCTCTCAGACCTAGTTAATGCATATATGTGTGAAAGCATCATATCCTGGAACATCGCAGTAGCGAAGTATGAATGCTGTATATATGGCAGTAGGGAATTTCACACATGTGTGGGGTGATGAGGAGCAAAACCCAAAGGGTATGCTCTCCTGTGCTATTCTTTTCTTCCAGGCTGTGGCTGAATGTGGTAGTGATTTGACTGCTTCCAGATTCCTGGAGCAGCATTTCAAAGAATGTGTTGCTCTAGCGGAGGACACACCCCTACTACTAACATTTCTTGTTCATTTCCTACAGTGAAGGAAAGAATTCCAGATGGAATGGAGCAAACAGGATGTCCTAAAATGACTCCTCCCCCACCACACCACAGATTAGCTTCAATAACAGCAATTCTTCTGCTGATACTTCTTGGATCTGTTTCTGGCGCTCGTAACACACATATTTCTGTGGCTATTTTAACTGTAATATTCAGCTATAAATTGAGTTTTCCTAGCGTATACAAAGGATTGATACTGGTCCTGTTGATAAGAGAAAATGTTCTGGATCAATTACAGCCAGAACCTGTAAATGTCATTATAGCGATGACTATGATGGGCTGATTTAGAATAGGACTATGGTCACATTCTAGAACCTACTGAACTTTTTGTATTACCTGCTGAAGAAAAATAAAGAATTCTGTGCTTAATTTATATAAATCGTCAGAATTCCAACTACAGAAAAGTGACACCCAGGTGGAATTATTGTACAGCTCACCTTCTAGTCCCATTATCAAAAATCTGTCCCATTGCTAAAAAGGTAACGAATGCCATTGAGATGCAACCGGCTTATGGCAACTGCAGGAAGTTCCACGTCCTGAGGTTTTCAAGGCAACAGATGAGCAGAGGTGGTTTGCCTTTGCCTTCCTCCGCATAGCAGCCCCAGTCTTCCTTGGTGGTCTCCCATCCAAGTACCAGCCATGCATAGCTTTCAAACTCTGACAAGACTGGGCTAGTCTGGGCTTTTAGTAGCCGCAACCTGGATCTGTCAAGCTCAACAGCCGCAGGGGAAGAAACTAGATAATACAAAGTAGATAAGCATGGTTAATTCTGAGCTTTTTTGCCCCTGCTACACAAGCAGTCCGTGAAGCACCCTGCAGTCTGTGAGCCCACACACTAGAAGAAAGTTAGGTAAGTTTTTTTTAAAATTATTTTTATTATTTTCTACAATTCAACAAAAATAAACATATCTCAACAATATATTCAGTTGTAACTGCTTGTAACAAAAAAAGTTCATTGCTATTACTGAGAATATGTTATCTATAATATTCAATGCTATCTGCTATATGTGACTTCCCCGCATCTTCTTCAGTCACTAATTCTACTGGTTAACACTTTTGCATTTCAAATTAATTTCTAATCCTTATTTTCTCTCATACAGACTTGCTTTAAGCTATCTATATTACTTCTATAAGCAATTTCAAGTCCTACCTAGTTATAATATTATCATCATTGTCTCTATATAACATTCTATTATTCTATAATAAAGGGATTAGATCAATACATAAACAAATTTTTCCATTAGAAATTCATCAAAGTAAATCCACCGTGCCTCCCTTACACCCCAAAAATAAGCATCATCTTAGCCATTATCTTGTTTTGGGAGGGGATCTGCCAGTCCTTCTTTATTTCCCAATCCCCACCCCCCGTTTTTCAGTATAGTAGCTGCAATTCTGGCCTCTGAAAATGTAAAAGAAGATCCCAGTGATTGTATCCATTGGCTTCTTGTTAAAATTTCCAGCAGCTTCTTGGTAAAATCCTTCATCATGTCTCCCTCCATCGCTGGCTGCCAGGAAGTGTTTTCTTGGGATAATAATGTTCCTCCTGTCAGCAGTAACTCAGACAAGTAGATTGTAGAGGTATTGAATTCTCTCATGTTGCTCTCTCTCATTGCCAGCTGGTCACTTGCAGCTACCTCTTTAAAAATAAATTGTTCTAATTCATTGTCATTTTTTCCAGATTTTATCACCATTTCCACATAGCATTCAATCGTCATCTCCTTAGTAGAATCTTTTTTTCCCATTGACATAATTGTTGTCATATCTTGGGTCTTCATATCGTGGATCTCCTCAATAATTGTGTCCAGTTTTCCATTAATTGATTTAAATAGGATATTCATCACCTCAGCTAGTTGAAATACTTGATGTGAGAGCACTTGTTTTTCAAAGACTAAATCTTGTTGCACTGCAAACATGTCCATTCGTTTGAGTAACATCTCTTCCATCCTCTTGTTTGACATATCTGCTTGTATTCTTATATAGAAGCAGCTTTGTAATTTTCAAGATATCCTCAATTACGCTTCAAAGCGGCACAGATAAAGAAAAGAAAGTAGACAGGAAACTGCAGTATCATAGACCCTGCGTCGTCTCCTCTCGGTGGTTAAGTGGTAGGAACGATTTGATGGTTACACCGGGGAGATTCACTTCAAGTCTTCCAATCTGCCCTGTCTTTTCGATGGTAACAAAGCCCTTCTTATTATCTTCCGGTCTTAAGAGGCGACGTGGCTGGACATTGAATCAAAGAGAGCCGGAAGTGGGGGGGGGGAGGTTTTCGTCTCCCTCCCTCCCCTCAAAGCATTTAATTGGTAGTTGTAAAGTCATTCAGAAGTCCCTTTTATTGCGTCTACTCACTGATCAAGTTGATAAGGTCTTAGTCAGTTCATTTAATGGCATTTGTTTATTTTAAAAGTCTCGTTACGCTGGGCAGGGAGTCGCCGGTTTTCGTAGGTGTTTTTATCGTCATTCAGGTCTTCTCAATCAAGATAAAGGCAAAAAGTGTCTTTTTACTCACTCTGACTTCCAAAGGTGAGGCTTCTTGTTCTTTTCATAGATTATTTGATGTTAATGTATAGAGGAGGTCAAAGCCTATAATCCAAAGAGTCGTCTGTGGCAATGGTAGCCCCTATGTGCCGGTGGGGACAACTTCCAAATCTACGAGAGGCTTAATAAAAGCTCTCTCAGAGAATATGGGAGTCCAAACCGCTCTTGAAGGCTGCAGGGGAATTTCCTGCTTCCCGATCCACTATTTAGGACCGAGTTGGAGTGCTTTTTGCACTCCAAATCTAAACGACTCTTGGTGTCTCCTGGGAGCCCCCAGGAAACAATGGCACTCGGACCAAACGCTCTACAGGAAGTCAAGAAAGTTAGGTAAGTTGACAAAGAAAGGCAATATTTGACTTCTGCTTCTTTTAATTTTATTGTTCTCATTTTTTTAAAAAAAGAAATACACTCATCTCACATGCCTTGTGGAGGAGAGAATAATGATGTAAGCAGCTTTGGGTCCCCTATGGGGAGAAAGGTGGAGCATAAATGAAGAAAATATAAACAAACAAACAAACAAACAAATATTATGGGAGAGAGCATTAAGACTGAGGACCTGAGCCAAATCTCTCTGTGTTAAGTACTGTCAAGTCGCTTCCGACTCATGGCGACCTTATGAATCAATGTCCTCCAAAACGTACTATCTTTAACAGCCTTGCTCAGGTCTTGCAAACTGACGGCTGTGGCTTCCTTTATAGAATCAATCCATCTTTTGTTGGGTCTTCCTCTTTCCCTGCTGCCTTCCACTTTTCTTAGCATGATTGTCTTTTCCATTGACTCTTGTCCTCTCATAATGTGACCAAAGTACAACAGCTTCAGTTTAGTCATTTTAGCTTCTAAGGTCAGTTCAGGCTTGATTTGATCTACAACCCACTGTTTTTTTTTTTTTTGGGCAGTCCATGACTACACCAGGCTAAAATTAATTCCCAGTTTCTTATTCACAAACCTCAAAAATTGAGAATGGTTTGAGCCCCAAAATAAGCTTTGAACCACCACATCTCATACACCTGCACATTCAGGGACTCTGCCCTGCAAGTAGACCTATGTTGTTTCCAGGTCCAAAGCCTAGTTTTTGTGCTAATTGCTCCGAAGTGGGGTGCTGCCAGTACAAACATAGATTCAGAAACTGTGGGAGACTGCACCCCAAAATAATCTTTGGACCACTCCAAATTACACACCCCCAGACTCCAGAGACTGTCCCTGGCATGAGGGCATGTGTGGGTGCCTGCCCAGTCCCAATGTTGGCTCTGGCACCAACAGCTTCTATTTGGCTTCAAGAAGCTTACATCGAGAAGAAGATTAGAAGAAGGGATGTGAACGGCTGCCCCCCTCTGCCCCCCAAAATAAGCTTTGGACCACCACATCCCTCAGTCAGTCTGACTAGCAGCAGGAGAGAGAAGGCACTGGCATTTCTGATGTGATGGTGAGGAATTACGGGTCTTGATGCTGGAAGTGTGTGTACACTGATTGAAATAACACCCAGGCGAGAAAACGTACTGGACTGACTTCAGTAGTTCTCAGATTTTATCACCTTTTTCAGAGAGTGTGTAGCATTTCCCATTCATCTTTTATGAAGTAAGCTTTTGTCTCAGTTCATCTGGGCAAGATCCAGGTCGCAGCATCAGCAATACCAGAGCTGGCCTTCTGGTCACTACAAGAACTCTTTTCAGCAGTAGCAGAAGCAACCCCCCCAAAAAAAACACCCCCCCAAAAAACCCCACTTCATTTCTAAACAAGGTGATAGTTTTGACACAGTCCTACAGAGGACAATTTCAGCTGTAAATCAACGCACTGTCGTACATCTTTGTCAAAGAAAATGTCTGGAGCTTTGAGTGATAATAATCTAACTACATATGACAGTGGCAGTTCCCTCTATATGGAAATATGGTAAAAGGTAAAGGTAGTTCTCTGTGCAAGCACCAGGTCATTGCTGACCCATGGGGTGACATCACAACACAAAGTTTACTAGGCAGACTATGTTTATGGGGTGGTTGCCATTGCCTTCCCCAGTCACCTACACTTTACCACCAGCAAGCTGGGTACTCATTTTACTGACTTCGGAAGGATGGAAGGCTGAGTCAATCTTGAGCCGACTACCTGAAACATGGATATGCTGCAATTCAGTCATGTGGAGTCTAGTTTTAAATCTAAAAGGGATATGCAGGTAAGGAGTACAGAAACCTCTCCAACCATGGAATTTTCGTCCCAGCTGGTATTTTGATGCAGTAAATGACTCTGGGGAGGGACTAAGTCAGTGGATCCCTAACTTACCCTTCTTTTTTCAGATCCCTCACCTTCCTCTTTCTACGTGATTGAGACTGACTGATCAATGTTTAAACACACGCATAGCAGAGGGAAAAAATTCTTTAATAATTTTTGCAACCCCTACGCATTTCACATGCAGCTTCTTCAGGGGGAATCTTTCTTAGTTAACGTAAGACTTTTAGTTAACATAAGACTTTTTTTAGATAATGTAAGACTTTTGCCTTCATGCATACATGGGGATGTTACTAAAAAAGAATCTGAAAGCTTTCCCTAGAGGAAGCTACATGCACAATGCGTAGGGGTTGCAAAAATTATTAAAGAATTTGTTTCCCTCTGCACCATTTGTTTCCTTGCCTTCGTTCTGCTTTGGTGCAGCCCCCTTCTTTTCTTCATTCAACACACACGCTTCCACACTGACACAAAGGAAGTGAAAGTCTTGCTAAAGCATTTTGGCCCTCACCCTCAGTTATCGTAATCTCAGTCTTAACCTTGAGCTGTCCTTTTGGTAGTACAATACATGGTTAGATGGTGTCAATGATGCTGGTTAAATGACTGCCAGTGAGCTCATCGTACTCTAGAATCCCAACTCCTTGTATGTAGAAAAGTTTCAGTTCACATACAGCAAGGGATTTTCTATATAATTCAAAGGAGGGGCCAGCAACATACGGTAATTATCACATTGATCACCATGGCTTTTTACCAAGTAATATAAGCAAAAGAGAAAGAGGCCTCTGTCCAGATGCCCTTACAAATTGGCAGCCCAATCCTGAGCGGAAGGGCTGCGCTGGTGACTGGAAGCAGCGTACCCACGCTGCCTCCAAAGGAGGTCCCCCCCCCGCACTAAGGCTGAAACCTTCCCCTTTCCTCACCAACCAGTGCAACCACTCCAAATGTTTGCACGGGGATACCACTCCAAAGGGTTGCATAGGGATTCACCACCTTTTTAGGTGGCGTATCTTGTGAAAAAGGAAAGGGGGCATTCCCAGGCCAAAAGGGCTTTGGAGGCCGCCTAAAGGCGGCCCCTCCCCTGGCCCTACGGCAGAACGCCCTGGGAACGCTCCCGGGAGAACGGCGCATGAAAGTGCGCCATACGGACGCCAGCGCAAGGCTGTGCAGGCATCCCTGAGCAGTGCTGCAGCAGCACTGGGAGGACAGTGTCGTCCCCCCCCCCTGCCGGCGTCTGTGCCATCCTGAATTGCATAAATGGCATGGGCGCTGGCTCAGGGGGCCCAAACGCCGGCGCAGCCCCTTCCTGCCCTCTAAAGGACTTTTGTCCTTTAGGCTCAGGAATAGGCTGTAAATTCCCTTTCTGCCATCTAAACTCTTTCTCTCCAACACTTATCAACATGCAGTGGCGTTTCTTTTGCTTTATATGTCAAAATATATCATAGTGGGGGAGGTGATCAAGCAACATAAAAAACTGCCTGTACACAGCTGATGAGAATTTTGGAAATTTTAATTTTAAATGACTCTTTCCTTACTACCTAGAAACAAAAAGAGGCAAGCACCTTGTATTTCTCAACTAAATCTAAGTAGCCAGTATTTATTAATAGTTGGTTGAACAAAAAGGCAATTATTATTTAAGCACTTGGGTAGGTAAATTGGGAGAATACAGGGCTTGGCTTGACTGTGAGTAATATTTCTAAATTACTTTGGGAGGAAAGCTCTTTTCAGCCATGATGATTTTGGCTTTTCTACCTTGATAACGGGAGAACATGCTATGCACGATCCTCTTGATAACCGTGGCCATTATTTTATGTCAACCGGGTAGCACACATATTTTTCCATCTTCAGCACACATCTCTCTCTCACATACACAAACTCACTTTCAAGGGACAAACTGCAAATCATGGCATACTGCGAGAAAGGAGCAAGTGAAGAAAATAGGGATAGGAATTGCAGAGTTGAAAGGTCACTTTTGAAAATACCCTATTCTTTGTGGCCTCTTACCTCATTTAAAAGGCATGGAGATATAAAGCAGCATTTGCAGTAATTAACGTAATATCCAGGCAGGACTACACAGAAGTGGTCTGTCCTTTAAATACTCTGGACTTTGTCTGTGTAGGATTTTAGAAGTGAAAACCAGCTCCTTGAATTGCCCCAGAAACAAACAGGCAACCAGTAAAAACCTTTAAGAACAGGTGTAATAGGACATGACTGACCAGTCTTTATGTTGCATGGACAAACTGAAGTTTTTGAACCATCTTCAATGTAGAAAACAATGGTGGTGGAAAGTCCCGTCAAGTTGCAGCCGACTTATGGTGACTCCATAGGGTATTCAAGGCAAGAGACAAAGAGAGGTGGTTTGCTATTGCTTGCCTCAGAGAACACATTACAGTAATCTAATCTAGAGGTGACAACAAGTGCATGGATCACTGTGGTCTGATCTCACTTCCTGAAGAAAGGCCTCCGCTGGTGAACCAACTGAGGCTGGTTAATGATGCAATGGTAAGCTGATTAATGATGCTGAAATCTTGGCGTCCAACTGCAGATCCCAGTCTAACAGCAGTGCAATCCGAAGCTGCAAATCCATCCCTTCAGAAAGAGTATAACTCCATCCACTAGTACACTGTAACCATGTTCAGCACTATCACCAGTCAACAGTACCTCACTTTTATCTGGACTGAGATTCAGTTTATTGACCTTCATCAATCATTTTACTGCCTTTTGGCAATGGTTCAGGACGTCTACTACTGTATCTGATTCACACAGGAAAAGAGATAGAGCTGTGCATCATCTTCATATTGATGACACTTATCTCTATAACACTGAACGACCTCTCCCAATGGAAGAGCTAGATTTGAGTCTAGTAGCACCGGAGTGACCAACACAATTTTCAAGGTATGAGCTTTTGAGAGTCAAATCTAACCCTTGTCAAACTCTCCCAATGGCTTTCTGGAGATGTTAAACAGCAAGAGGGAGAGAACTGAACCCTCCAGAACTTCATGGAACAAGAGACAAACAACGCTCCCACCAACCCTACATTCTGAAAATGGTCAGCCAGGTAGGATCAGAGCCACTAAAGTACCCATGACTGTCAACCAATCCAGAAGGATACCATGGCTGAACTACAAATGGTAGATTTACTAATGCTGAATGTCACCACCACAAGAACAAAAGTCAGTTGCAAAAGATTTGCCAAGTCAAGTCACGTTTTATTTCAATACAATATCAGCTCTAGGTAAAAATCAAAGTTAGGTTAAAATAATAAAATAATAAAAGTTGATGATTCTGGAAGGATGATTTGAAGAAGAGGAGGAAAGATCTTCCACTGGTAAACGTTTTCAGTTAGCCGTTTACAAATCCCGCTAGATCGGAGGCAGAATTTGGCTACTTGAATGGTTATCTCCCGAGAGGAGTCTGCTAAGAGAAGGGAAACTTTAGCTTAAGATTTGCCACAGTAAAGGAAGGAAGCGAGCAAGCCATGGAAAAATTGTAACTTCAGAGCTCACTGTGATCACTCTAACTACTCTATATGACACCTTATGGTGCTGGGGCCCTATTATTGCATAGACCGTCAGACAACACAGAGTGGCTCATCTGTTTCCATCTTGTTCATGGGTGCCTGAAGAAAAATGATATTTCCACCCAGTCGAAGAAGAGCTAGCCATCAAGTTTAGAACTAAGACATTCCAGCAATACATTTACGGCTGTCCATTCTTACAGTTCATAAGCACTAGTTAGGGTTGTTTGCCGAACTGAAAAACAATGTACCACCACAGAGACATTGGTTTAGACCCTATGATATTGTTCCTTTAACATTTTCTGTTTGTACACAAGATCACTGCTTTTCAAGGAACCCTTATGCACTCAGAAGTGCTAGCAGCAGTGGCCAAGAACCCCACAGTGGAGGACTGCATCTGAAGCAGCCAGAGAGAAGCACAAGGTGGTATGATGTCAAAGAATCCAAGATTATATAACTTATTCATTAGCCACAGACTCCAACATCTCATTGTACCAGGCCATCCCTATGTATTCAGTCACCATTGAATTGTTCAGAGAACTCCTAACTACCAATGGGATGGATGGAACACATTTCTTCTGCACCATGCTTTCCACCCACAAATGATTTAGTAGAAACTGTGAAGACAGCACCAAGAAAGGTTGCAGACATAATTTTGCAAAATTGTCTGACTTTTGGATACATCACAAACCGCTAGCTGAAATAATAGGCAACCTACTAAAACTGAATGTACTATGGTGAATCTTTCAGCAATTAAAAATTAATGACACAGAATCAGAGTATGCCCTGTGAAGTAGACCTCTGGCAGGAAGCAGCTGCCAAAACTCAAGCAGGACAATCACATTCTATGATCTCATAAGACTTTGCATCTGCATAAACACAGAACTTCAATCATGCTGAAAATAGAATTTAACATTTTTACCTTATATATGATGTGGGAGGACCTACAACATTTCTAATGAATCAGAATTCTCCTTTCTTGAAAGAAAAAAACCTATCTAAACTTTATAGCATTTCAATAATTCATTTTCTCTTTCTCCAAGTTGTGACTCATTTGAATTATTTTTATTACTTCATTTTTACCATCAAGTCCAAATCAGAAACAGAATCTGTCTGGATTTTATAATCTACAGGTCATAACAATTCACTGGGAGTCTTACATTTCTAAAATTTGTATAATTAAATTGGCCTAACACTGGCTTATGTGTTTATTGCATATAATAAATTGAGGTTTTTTTAACAACAATATGCTGCAAAATTCATTTGCCAGCCACTGTCTGTAATTGTGTTGCCAGGTTCCCTATGTCCTAGGGCCCCAAGCCTTTTAAAGACAAGTTTGCCACAATGTGTTGCATAGCTTCCTTTGGAGCTCATGTACGGGAACTCTGTGTTACTGTACAAATTCCTAGCAAGAAAAGACACTTCCCTCATTCCAGAGAATAATAATCATACCTAGCATTTATCCCAGATTTTCAAGTATTCATAGCTCCTCACATATGTCTTCTTACAATCATCATAACAATCCTGTTAGGTGGATTAGTGCTATTTCAGATGGGGAGGGGACCGAGGCTGAAAGTGTGGCTTGCCTAAGACCACCAAGTGGGTTCATGGCAGAGGCAACAGACTGGAGACAGCCTGAGTTGAAGCTCAGCCTCTCAGCCACTCGAGCAGTTTATTAGAGAATCACTAGAGAGC
Source organism: Euleptes europaea (assembly GCF_029931775.1). Taxonomy (NCBI): domain Eukaryota; kingdom Metazoa; phylum Chordata; class Lepidosauria; order Squamata; family Sphaerodactylidae; genus Euleptes; species Euleptes europaea. The sequence continues at coordinate 33,111,758 of NC_079323.1, forward strand.
TGTGAGAACAGCACAGTGCTGCAACCTGCTTCTGTTGCCACACAATGCTCAGTGTATACATTTGCACATAGGTTTCCATATAAGGATGGAAAGAGAGACATGCATATATTACAGAGTTTCTGGACATGCTTGGCTCTCCCTATTCTCCTGCGCTCTTGCAGCAAGGTTTTATGAACACATTGCAGCTGCTCAGATTGTGGGAAACCATTTCCACATGACAATGATATTGTCTAAACCAGTGTTTCCCAAACTGTGCTCCACAGAGCACTTGGTGCTCTGCGAAACATCTAGCGCTCAGTGAAGAGGTTGGAAAGAAAAATACTACTGTTATTCAGTTTAGTATATAGGTGCCAGATGAAAATTGGTGCTCCGTGATGAATTTCTCTCCTGAAAAGTGCTCCATGACTCAAAAGGTTTGGGAACCGTTGGTCTAAACCAAACTGTGATTCAATGGAGTGATATGAGTGCCACTTGGCACTCATATCACTCCATAAGTTTGGGGACTGAATGAAGGAAGTGGCTAAAACTATGATGTGTGTTTAAGCACATGTCATGCCCCTGGAATGGATGAACATATACCTTTAGCCCAAGGAGACATTGGAACTCAGGCAATCATTGGCACATGGGCCAATCTAACAGTCTGTAGCTCGGGTAGAGGCACCTCTGCCATAAAATGTATACTTCTGTACACATGTATTTGTAACCCCCCAGGAGATAGTTGGTTTATCACAACAGTGGCCAAGTCAGTGAATGGAGGCTAGCAGCAGAGAGAATCTATTTGCTGAGGAGCTGGATGAGATTTCCTGGGCTCTTATCAACCTGCATAAGGTAAATTTTGTATGTGAAAAGTTAATTGCAGGGGGGATACATTTATTATTAAATCATATTGTTATTGTAGGGCTGTATTTTTCAAGCTGAAGCCTGGTTTCTGTGATGTCCAGTTTATTCCTTTTTCGCAAGAGGGCTACATTGGAAGACTCTGGTACTTGGTGAACTAGAAAAACTGGACTCACCATAAAGTTGTATCAAACAAGAATCAGTTGCTTAACTGAATTCAATAGCTCAAGCTTGTCATAACTTGGAAGCTAAGCAGGGCCAGCCATGGTTAGTACGTTGATGGAAAACCACCAAGAAAGACCAGGATTGCTATGCAGAGGAAGGCAATGGCAAACTAGCTCTGCTCATCTCTTGCCTTCAGAACCCTATGAGGGGACTCCATGAGTCAGTTGCAACTTGATGGTATATTATTATTATACGTGGCAAGTTTCTGTTGTCTGTTAACACCCTTGTGTTTAGTTATATAAATTTTGTTGTATTGTTCTATATGTTGGAGGATTTTGACTTAAAGACATTTTCTTTAACTTACAGTGTCTTACAGGTTTTATTCCTGATTTAACCTCCTAGAACTCACACAGGCAGAGGTAATGTATCTCTTAATGGTCAAACCATCATTAAATCTTTCTTGAGTGTTGTTAAAGGCTCAGAAGCACTGAGGGTGGCAACCTATTAGCTCAGGCACAATCCAGTTAACAGCCATTCTGCCCTATAGAGCAATCCATCACTGATGCAATGTATTGTTATCACCTTCTCCTTTCGTCAACTCCTTTGCCACTGTACTGGAAGAGGCATGAGCTGATAAGCCTGATTGGGAGAAACAGATGTTGAACAGCTAGAATTAAACAGTAGGTGAATGATGGGTGGAAAGAAATGCTTTGCATCTAGACAGCTTCTTTGGCCAGGCTATACTAATGACTGTGGAACCCGAGACAGATTCGATCATTTTGTTTAACCCTCCCACCCACAAGGTGGATTGCATCTCCTGGAATATGCTACCATGTGGTTCCTGGCATAACTGCTGAATCAGATATATGTGTTGCAAACATTCTGGCCAATGAATTAAAGATCTTTCCACTGGCTAGAATGAAAATGAGCCATTCTGCAATCCGATTCTGCTGCAGTCCTCTCCAGAATCAACACTGTTAAATTATTTAATCCACACTCATTAATGACATTGACTTAAAACAGACCAATGAGTTATGTTCCTTTGGAAGCAGTTGGAAAAATGTATACAGGACAACCTTGTTCATTCATCGACGTTTGGGCTGGGAAACATGGAAAAAGAAATTTTGCTCATCATGATATTAACTAGGCTGTAAAGAGTGGCATGGAAGCCATGAAGAAAACACAGTCTCTTGGGACTTATTAATGGCATGCTAGGCAAAGCATGAAGAAGTGTCCTGTAAGAAACAGTCCTCCATTGACCTGGGAGCAAGTCATAGCCTGGATAATGCAATAAGTCTTTTCCATATGTAATGTCTATAAAAATGCTGATTACCTGGATAGCATTAAGGGCTTAATTAGAGCCATGGTTTACTAGGCTTTAACTACAGAACCTCTTATCAGCTGTTGGAAGTACAAGAAAAGCTTCTTCAGATATGTGAGGAGCAAACACAAAGTAAAAGAGGTGACAGGCTCACTCTTGGGTGAAAAAGGAGAAACTCTGACAGAGAGAAAGCAGAAAGGTTCAATACCTATTTTGCCTCTGTTTTGTCACTGAATAAGAGAACAGGCTAATCTAGAGATGGTAGTAGGCAAAGCAAGGGATCCGGGCTGCTGGTTGATATGAACAGAGAGGTTGTTGAGAGGCACCTGGCTCCATTGGGTGAGTACAAATCCCCCGGGCCCAGGCCAGATGGTATGCACCTGAGAGTGCCCAAAGAACTTTCTAGAGAGCTTGCAGAGCCTTTGTCCATCATCTTGACCTCCAGGAGGTCGGGAGATATGCCACAAGACTGGAGGAGGATGAATGTTATCCCAATCTTCAAAAAAGAGAGGAAGGATGACCGAGGAAACCCCAGGCCAGTCAGTCTAACCTCTGTTCCAGTGAAGATACTGGAGAAGATTTTAAAGGGGTCAATCTATAAGCATCTGAAGAACCACTTGGCGATCCAGGAAAGTCAGCTTGGATTTGTCCCCAACAGGTCCTACTAACTAGACCAACCTCATTTCCTTCTTTGATTGAGTGACAAGCTTACTGGATTGTGGGAATGTTGTCAATGTTGTTTACCTGGATTTCAGTAAAGCTTTTTACAGGGTTCCCTGGGATGTTCTGATGGGTAAATTGTGCACTCCAGACTAGATTCTAGGATAGTTAGGTGGATAGGGAACTGGTTGGAGAACCACGCTCAAAGAGCAGTTATCAAAGGCATTTCATCTTATTGGAGGGAGGTGTCCAGAGGGGTGCCACAGGGCACAGTTCTGGGCCTGATACTTTTAAATATTTTTATAAATGATCTGGATGAGGGGGTAGAGGGGCTACTAATTAAATTTGCAGATGACACCAAATTGGAAGGAGTAGCAAACACACCAGAAGATAGAGATACAATTCAATGAGATCTGAACACACTTGAAAAGTGGGCAGATGTGAACAAGAGGCAATTCAACAAGGACAAGGGCAGAGTACTACATCCGGGTAACAAAAATGAGAAGTATGAAGCTGGATGGGAAATACACTTCTGGGTAGCAGTGTGTGTGAACAATATCTTGGGGTACGGGTGGGCTGTATGCTAAATATGAGGAGTCATTGGATGCAGCATCAAAAACGGTGGGGCCTAGATTTAGCCTTGAATTACAGTTGACCTCCAGGTGACAGACTCTATGGCATTACATCACTACAGAGCTCCCTTCCCTCCCCAAATTCCACCCTCCCCGGACACTACCTCCTTACAGGGGCAGACTGGCCATTTAGGATACAGGGAAATTTCCTAGTGGGGCACTGACCTCAAGGCCCACTGGTGGCCAAGTGTGAGCACAGGCCAAGCTCCAGCAACTTTGCCAATGCCTCAGAGGCCCCTCAGCTCAGATCATCAGCAATGGTAACTGGTGTCAGCTCACCCATTGCCTTCTGTCAGCTTGAAAGAGAAAGCAAGTTCTGTTCACCTTGGTTTGCTCCAGGACCATTTTCTGGTTCCAGTCTGCTCCTGCCACTCCCAAATCTCCAGAAATTTTCCAAGGCAGATTTCACTCCTCATATGTGTTCTGAGGATTTCAGTCTTAATTACTACAAATCACTCGATTCATTTCACGGCTTGTTATTGCTTAGCATTAAGTATAAAGTGACTTAATACCACTTAATGAGATGAGCATATGCTTAATTATTAAAATTGCAATCCTATGTACAGTTACTTGGGAGTAAGTGTCATTGAAGCCATTGGCTCTGACATCTGAATAAACGTGCATGGGCTTGTCCTGAATAATAGTAGTTCCCTTAAAGAGGAACCATCTGGTTGAATGGGCAGAAGGTTTATGTTCTGTAGATCTCTGCCTCTTCAACAGTATCAATATCTTAATTATCATCGTTGGCATTATTAAACAGTGCTGTGATGAATCTAACTGACAAACTGTTCTCAAAATTCCTTTGCCCTTAACATTTTTGGAAATGTTACTTTTTCCCTCTTTTCCACTGATGTAATGATGCGTACTCTATTTTGGGGGAAAAGATGTAATATTTTTAAAACAGAAGTACATTTCAAAAAAGAAGTCTTAATTGGACATTGGTTGTGTCTGAAAACAAAACATCTTGCAGAAACTGAGAAACCTGTTATGATGGAGAGGGGAAAATGTACAAGGAGCTGAAAATGGGAACTGTTACAAGAACACTCTCTTCAGCTACTTGGGAATCACAGTTTGCAGCTCTTTGAAAATCCCCAGACTAAATGAAGTTTAGCCTAATCTTCAAAAAGTTTCAAGCTACAGACACAATAACTTGGTTGTCTGTCACAATGTTCATCTCCTCATACCTTTTTGAAGCTGCTAACAAATAAACCCCTAGGAGCCCCGTGGCGCAGAGTGTTAAGCTGCAGTACTGCAGTCCAAAGCTCTGCTCACGACCTGAGTTTGATCCCAACGGAAGTTGGTTTCAGGTAGCCGGCTCAAGGTTGACTCAGCCTTCCATCCTTCCGAGGTCGGTAAAATGAGTACCCAGCTTGCTGGGGGTAAAGGGAAGATGACTGGGGAAGGCACTGGCAAACCACCCTGTAAACAAAGTCTGTCTTGGAAACGTCAGGATGTGACGTCACCCCATGGGTCAGGAATGACCCGGTGCTTGCACAGGGGACCTTTACCTTTTACTAACAAATAAACATCTGGTTTCCCCAATGAAAAAAGATATGAGTCTTCTGATGTAGCAATATTGGATAAGAAAATTTAGGGGAGGGGTTGTGGCTCAGTAGTAGAGCATCTGATTGGCATTCAGAAGGTCCAAGTTTCAATCCCTGGCATCTCCAGTTAAAGGGACTATGCAAGCAGGTGATGTGAAAGACCTCTGCCGCCTGAGACCTTGGAGAGCCACTGCCAGTCAGAGTAGACAGTACTGACTTTGATGGATCAAGGGTCTGATTCAGTAAAAGGCAGCTTCATATGTTCATTGCTAGAAATACTGTACCAATCAGAGCTGTCTCGCTTTCTGAGATATTAAGCCATTCTAATAGTTGAAGACTCAATATATATATTATACTGACCAGAAGAATGCTCAAGGAATGAACAGTCCCCACACTAGATTACCATTATGGTTAATACATCTAACTGTTACATCTAGTAGACACAATGTTGAACATATTTGCACTCCTAGATGTTTCAGGTGGCTTCTGTTGAGGACATGGAGGCTCTCAACATGATGTCAACAATCCGGACAGCAAGCATATGGCCCAGGTAGGATATGCTCACCATACAGAGGCTGTTTCCAATGGTGTACCTGTGGTAAATGTTATATGTCCAGAAGGGTATAACTCTCTGACATGCGAACAACTTTATAGCAGGTGGACATATAACATTTACCACAGGTACACCATTGGAAACAGCCTCTGTATTGTGAGCATACCCTACCTGGGCCATATGCTTGCTGTCCAGGTTGTTGACATCCTCTTTCACACAGCTGTTCTGAGCAGTTGCTAGAGAAAAAAATAAATAAAAATGTCTTACAGTGTGATGTCAGTTCTGGGGAAAACCAGACACAATGTCACGCCTCTCTAGGAATCACCAGAAACTCTATGGCAAAACCATAACATTTTCAGCAATTACTAGTGAAGATGCCCCCACCCCCATGTCTCTGCTCCCACGATGTCCCACTGGTTGCCAAGCCAGGCATAGCAATCCTATTCTAAGCTCATTAACTTCAATGTAATCCTCTTTAGGATGGTACTGAAAATCACTTTCAGATTTTTTGCTATCTCCGTAAAACATTTTCTATGCTGTAGTTCTAAACAAGCTGAAGAAGCACTCCCTCAGCTTAAAAAAATGTAACGTAAAGTAATATATGTAGTTTACCTTTTCATGCTGGAATTTTTCAATTTCACAGTGAAATATGAAAGTCCCTAGGCTATATAAACCACCCAAACTTTGTAGTTGTAAGGAATAAAGCTTTTACTAGAACATAACACATACTTAGGGATGCAAAAGCCACATATATTTCATAATTGATTTTCCTCAGAATGGGGAAAGAGTTGTAAAGAAAAAATAAATATCCTGTATGTATCCTTTCAGATGTAATCAAACCAAAAAAATAATCTTATATGAGGTACATGTTGAAAGAATATATTATGAGATAAGCCCACACATCAACTTGCACCCGCAGCCTCACACAGAATTCAACATTTAGCAAACAAAGACAAATACAGTTTTTCTGACAGTTCCCAATGCATATGTTGAAAGCCCAATTTTGCACATGGCAGTAGATGCATGTGAATAGCTTGGCAAACCATGACTGGGAGCTTTCTACTGCTTTTCCCAATATTAGTTTTTGGGTGACATTAACATTTATTTATTTGTTTGTTTTATATCCTGCCTCTCCCTGCCAATGCTGGGCTCGGGGCAGCTCACAACATATTACCAATTCAAAACCATACAATTCCAGTTAAAAATCTTCAACGTCTTAAAAATTCTAATGGTGCCCTTAAGCGTTCCAGTGGCGGGTGCCAGTCAAGGAGACATAAAAAATGATTTTAACAGGGGAGGGATCAGGTTAGGAATAGGCATGACTACCAATCTATCTCTATGACTACTACCCTTGCAGTATGTTTTCTAGTATGTAGTTTTATGAGTCCCAAGTGAGGGCAGAGATTTTCTCACTTCCTTTGGAAGCCTGTTCCATAGCCAAACCATTATATCTACTAATAGCCAAACTACTATATCTACTGATATATCTCTATGACTTCTAAGTCAAATAGGCCTGGTCAGAAGTATTTCCAATAAGCCTTTTTCTTTCATTTTGGTAAGTCTTTGGGAAGCTGAATAACATTATTGAGAGCTGTTTAGTGGCTGTCACCTCATCACTAGCCATCCATGGATGAAGCACAAGAAAATACTGGGATTGCTGCAATGCCTGCTCACCTGAACAGTCCTAACAAGAACTAAAATACCTGTATTTTCTAGCTGTTGTTGTGGAAATGATTATGCAAATAAGAACTTGCACTTGTTACTAGAATGTGTATCAGCCTTAAGAGATGGAGAGAAAAACAGAGCAATAGAGATAACAGTGCTGTTTACAGCTAAACCATTTTGAACCAAGTTGCTATGATTAGTAGAAGCTAAATTTTTTCAGGTCAGTTCACAGTCATTTCTATTCCAGTCTGCCAAGATGGCCATCACTTTACTCAATATTATGTTATAGAGAGCATAGTTCACTACCTGAAGCCTTAGTTTTCCATCTCTACTAGTCTTATAAACTTGATAATAATTTAAGTATATGTATATGTGTGTGGGTGTATACCATATGCACTTTTAAAATATAAATGTCACAGATTGGTCTGACACAGATTCTTTTGACCAGTTTTTAAAATTTTGCATCTACTATAAAGTAGGATTTAGCCTATGTGCTTTGCTGTGCAATCCTATGTTTGTTTACTCAGAAGTAACTCTCTCTTTATTCAATGGAGCTTACTCCCTCATAAGTAAGGGTGCCAACTCTGGGCTGGGAAATTCCTGGAGATTTGGGGGCGGATCCTGGGAGGATGGAATATGGAGAAAGGAAGAAGCTCAGCAGGGATTACATGCCATAGAGCATGCCCTCCAAGGCTGCTATTTTCCCCAAGGGAATTGATCCCTCTAATCTCCAGATCACCTGTAATTCTGGGAGAGTAGACTCCACCTGAAGGTTGGCAATCCTAGTAGTAAATACACCTAGGACTGCAGCTGCAAAGGCTTTTGCAGCCCCTAATCTATTTAGTCCTGACCTGGATAGCCAAGGCAAGACCAATCTCATTAGATCTCAGAAGCTAAGCAGGGTCAGCCCCGGCTAGTATTTGGAAGGGAGACCACCAAGGAATACCAGGGTCATGATGCCGAGGAAGGCAATGGCAAACCACCTCTGAACATCTCTTGTCTTGAAAGCCCTACGGGGTCACCATAAGTCAGCTGTGACTTGATGGCAAAAGAAAATCTATGTAGTGTTTACCCAAGTGTCAAATGTAAGTATAGAACTGAAAGTGGCATTCTTTAATGGACACCACTAGAGGGTGACCAAAAAGAAACATTATACCAAATACCAGGGAAAGTCCCTGGCTTGGTTTGGCTGTGGAACAGGCTTCCAAAGGAAGTGAGAAAATCTCTGCCCTCACTTGGGACTCATAAAACTAAGTACTAGAAAACATACTGCAAGGAAAAATGCTGGCTCTGGCACAGAGGCAAGATGATCTAATAAGTCTTTTCCATCCTTAAATCTCACAGGTCATGAACAAGCTGACCCTACTAACATCTTCTTCTAGACAGACTTCTGAGATAAATAAGGTCAGGATTGTGTCAAAATTATGCCTGAAAGCAGATTTCCTGAGAAGGCAATGAGCTGAGGAGGATTTTTTTTAAACTTTGCCATGAACACCCAATGGAGTAGACTGAGAGGCCTTCGTCCATTTTTCCATGCCCAGGGGTTGGAAGAAAGAGATAAAACCCCTTTTATTCTTTTTTTTTTTTTGCCAGATGGTTTAAGTATGCCCTCCACCATTCTGGTAGCCACTTTAAAGTGGGTCTCTTCCCTCCTCCTGAGTGAGTGGGGGACTCACCGCCAGGAAGTGATACTCCTTTCATTTCTAAGAAAAGAAGAATACATCCCACCTACCCCTCATGATGATACCCCAGCATGCAAGTGCCCCCATGCTGACCTAGTGCACTGGAATGCACTGCCTCAGAGGGTGGTGGAGTCCCCGTCTTTGGAAGTCTTTAAGCAGAGGCTGGATGGCCATCTGTCGGGAGTGCTTTAATTGTGGGATCCTGCATGGCAGGGGGTTGGACTGGATGGCCCTTGTGGTCTCTTCCAACCTTGTGAACTTGTGTGAACTGGTCAGAATGTTGGTTAGGAGTGGATATGTGAAGGCTTGGTGAGGTCAATGGAAAAATCTCCAGGATTTTCCTCTCCTCCCCTCCATACTCCAAAAATCACAAGTCTCCCATGGTTGCAACATTTCCAGAAAGTTTACATCTGTAGGTAGGAAATATCATCAGAGACTAAGGTGTATGTGAGTATCAATAGGTAAGGAGAAGACAAAGGACAGCAAGGTGCAAAGCTGAGAGTTTATTTAGCTCTTCTAGATCCCTACATGTTTCGCAATTTGCTTTGACAGGTGATCTTTCTCAGTTCCCACCTTGAACAATTGAATGAGCAGGGTAAAGCAGAGAAGAGCTAAATAGGCTCTCAACCTTGCACCCTGCTCTCCTTTGTCTTCTGCCCACTGGTGCGGCCCTTTTCACCCTCCTATCATAAGGTAAGAAATAGGTTCTTTTTGTTCAAAAGTCTGAAAATTTATTATATAATTTGCCACAGGTTAACTTCAGGGGACTGCTATGTTAGAATTTTGATTTTTAAAATAAATTTGGTTTTCTAGTAGAGGCAAGGCATATAACGATACATTATATGTTAGTTGAATGCTGCACTAGGAATTCCAACTTGTTAGATGGGGGAGACTGCAGTTAAGTACTGCTGAACCAGATAAGGTAGAAGGGTAAGAACATCTGTTTGCTGAGTTGTGAGGAGGTTGCTTGCACAAACTAGAAATTGGAAACTACCTTCCATAAGCACCTGAATTTCTCAGTATGAATCTTATGTGACCGATCATACATGCCAAATAATGCCTGAGGCTTTTGATTTTGATAGTTCTTGCCTTTTGAAGAACACAGTGACTTCTGGGTTATTTTACTTTTGTTCCCTGATGACACCAAAAAAACTCTTTTTTGTTGTTGTTCTGACTTTGAATCCTTCATTGAGAATGAAGGCTAGAAGTATCTGTTCAGTCTGGAGAATGTTCATTCTGGAGAGGAGGAGATTGAGGGGGACATGATCTCTCTCTTTAAGTATTTGAAAAGCTGTCACTTAGAGGAGGGCAGGGAGTTGTTCCTGTTGGCAGCAGAGGATAGGACTCATAATAATGGGCATAAATTATGGGTGGAAAGGTACCAGCGGGACAGTAGGGAAATTTTTTTACAGTGAGAGTAGTTCAGCAATGGAATCGGCTGCCTAGGAAGGTGGTGAGCTCTGCCTCACTGGCAGTTTTCAAGCAGCAGATGGATGAACACTTGTCAGAGATGCTTTGGGCTGATCCTGCATTGAACAGGGGGTTGGACTAGAGGGCCTGTATGGCAACTCTATGATTCTATGATTTGGTTGCTATGGGATGCTGCTGAAGAATTGAGAAAAGCTTCCTGAGTGAAGACTGTATATATGAACAGAGTATCTCAACTGCAGGGAGAGAAAGTATGGACTAATGGATCAGAAATGGCTAAAGGACCAGAGAGAGAATTCTGGCTGTTGTATTCTTTGTCCAAATGTTATCTTTCCTGTAAAAAAATATTATTTCAAATTGTCTCCCTCTCCCGAAGCTGTTTTTCCCTGCATGGATTATGCCTCCCGGGTAGCCGCTGCGGCCTTTGCCGGCATCTGGATGCTGGCGGCAGGCTCCACCGGTGTTCGGGCCTGGCGCTGCCGCCCCAGCAGCCAGAGACCAGTGTCTGGCCTTGCACACTGGCGCTGGGGCCACAAACGGTGGCGTGGGCCTTCGCCGGCCTCCTGAAGACTTTGGTGCGGTCCGCCAGCGCGCTCAGGAATGCATGGCAAATGCACTAGAGCAAGACAGTTGAAACCGGTGTAAATGTAAATTCGAATTGGATAACAATGGGGGTCAATGATGGCATCAGAGATGCAAGATGAGTCAAGAAGCAGGATTAAGAGATTTTCAAAAGCAATCAGAAGTCAATGTAAACGTCTTCACAATAGAACATTAAAACTGGAACTCCCACTGTTTATGTTATAGATCTATGGGGAAAATGCATTACTGAATTTTTTAAAAGAGTAATGATCACTTTTTACAAGGCCAAGAGTTAAGATTTTGGATGTCCATCATAAAAAAAAACATCTGGTCATGCAGTGCTTAGTCTTTGAAGATGGAAGACACGTGGAAAGTTAAGGAAATTATTTTTATGAGTGCACATGTTGGGTTTTAACCTCTGAGAAGTGACATTGCTAATAAAATGCTGATATCTATGAATGGTAAAAGAAAAAATGGCATTTTTAACTTGTCATATTCTGGGATGATGAAAAGGAATTATGATTGTTGTCCACTGCAATTATTTATTGTTATGTATCATCTTGTTTTTGCTATTCTGCTTTTGTAACCCACTGTCTGCATTATGGCATATCATACCTTAGACAGTTTTCTATTTGCATTGTTTCCTAATGCCGAAATCCTAGTACTGTTGCATAGTTTATTGGATATCTCCTGTTGTCTGACTGAATTGGGTTTTAGAAATATTTTGTAATCCACCTTGAGTCACAGTGAGAAAGAAGGGTGATAAATGAAATAAATAAAATTATACTGTGTCAGTCCCATTGGGCCATCAAGGTCCGTATTGTCAGCTCTGGCTGGCAGTGGCTCTCTAGGGTTTCGGATAGATGTCTTTCAAATCACCTCCCTCATTTTTTTAAATGGAGATGCCAGAGGCTGAACCTAGGGTTGCCAACCTCCAGGTACTGGGGGAGAAATAGACACCACAGTACTAGTATCGGGAAGATTAGGAAATCAGTACAGGAGCGAAATCAAATCAAAGTGCAAAAATAGATTTATATGCTACTATGTTTAACCTAATACATCAAAATCCTAATGCAGCTATATAACATATACAACATACAACAAATCCAACAACAAGTGAGACATACAATGTAACAACAAGGCACCAATAAGGTGGTAGGAGAAAAGTAGCAAAATAAATACAGTATATATATGTACAGAATGTCTCTAAAAGAGTACAAGCATCTTTCTTCTGCTCCTTTCTTATGCAGGTTTGTGTTGGAGAAACCCAGTTCTCAATGAGGAAAATTCACAAGAGGATACGGCCGTTTCAAATTCTTTAAATATCAATTCTTCATCGGTCCTTCAATGGAATTCCTCTTATAATTTCCCATCTTAACAAATTCTCAGAGTGCTGGATACATGTTACTTCCCACATGTATCTAGCAATTATGATGAAGAATTTAATTTAATTTAATTGTTTATTATAAAATTTACTGATGAACTGTGTATTCATTCTTTTTTTAGATCCATATCTAGCTGCTTTACCTGTTTGTTTTGTTACTGTAAATGCCAATAAAGATTCTGTTTTCCTGTTTTCCTGTATTAGGTTAAACATAGTAGCATATAAATCTATTTTTGCACTTTGATTTGATTTCGCTCCTGTACTGATTTCCTAACCTCCAGGTACTAGCTAGAGATCTCCTGCTGTTACAACTGATCTCCAGCCGATAGAGATCAGTTCAACTGGAGAAACTGGCTCCTTTGGCAATTGGACTCTATGGCATTGAAGTCCCTCTCTCTCCAAACCCCACCCTTATCAGGCTCTGCCCCAAAAACCTCCCGACAGCAGAGAAGAGGGACCTGGCAACCCTACCTGAATCTGAGCCATGTTTTAGTATGCAATGATATGAATGAGGAGTTCTTTTACTTTAGGATGGAAGTCAGTGGCCTCAGTTCAGAGATGCTTAAACTCAGCTACTCACAGCTACACTCAAGGATTCCTCCCTACGATCAAATGATCAGCATAATCAATTGGAATCACCTATTGAGCAAATGATGCTGAGCTCACCTTCTCAACACAGTTGATTTGGTCTGTTGCTGGAATCACAAGGCTATGGAATCAGCCATGGCAATTCCTTGATTTAAGTGACTTCTTCAATTCTAGTTGTGTGCAACTATGTCAAATTAGCACCCTGAGCAATTATTCCTATAAGGGTGGGTTCTAAACAAGGCACTGTTAATTTAATTATTATGACAGGACTCAGGCATGCAGTGACTTTTGTGAGTGTGGATTTGAACCTGCTCTCCTCAATGCTAGTCCCATGTACTCCAGCACATCCTTGTATCTTTTATAAGGGGTAGTTTATACAGTATTTTTGTGTGTATATGGATAGCGTTGGGTTCTGAGGCTAAATGTGTGGGGAAAGAACTAGATACTGCAAAGGGGAGAAAAACATGCAGACTCTCAACTGAACATTTTGAAAGAAAAGAGACGGAAGTTATCTATTTTAGCATAAATCTGTGGTCTACTGTGAGCTGCAGCAGCAGTACATTTGGTTACGTATAAGGATGTGCACAAACAAAAATTAAATTCATTTTGTTCTTCAAATGTGCTGTTTGCTTACTTTTCATTGTGATACAAACTTGTTTTCTATAGTCTGTAAATTATTTGCTCTGACCTGAATAGCCCAGGCTAGCTTGTCTTGTTAGATCTCAGAAGCTAAGCAGGGTTGGCCCAGGTTTATATTTAAATGAGAGACCACCAAGGAAGTCCAGAGTCACACCACAGAGGCAGGGGATGGTAAAAAACATCAGAAAGTCTCTTGCCTTGAAAACCACATGGGGTCACCATAAGTCAGCTGTGACCTGATGGCCCCCAAAAAGTTACTTGTTACCATTGTTTTAAATAGGAAACACACTTATGGCTGTAATGTTTTCATTTTCCTTCCAACTGGGATGAATTTTTCATGGTTTGTACCCCTCATCCATTAGATCCTGCTTGTCAGATGGCAACAAACAGGAAAAAAACATCTCTTAAATAGCCAATTAAATCATCTCTTGCATAATGGGGACAGGGGAATATTTGGCAACTCCAGGAGCCAGGAAGTGCAGAGCAGAGAGAGAAAAGTGTTCAGCACTCCAGAAGACAGTTATCTAAGCAACAAAACACACACACAAATGATAGACAGTCATGCTCTTATGTGTGTGTGTAAAGTGGGGTCAAGTGGCAGATGACTGATAGCGACTCCTGGTAGGGTTTTCAAGGCAGTTGATTAAGCAGAGATGGTTTGCCATTGCCTTCCTCTGCAGAGTCTTCCTTGGAGGTCTCCCTTCTTAGTACCGACCCAGCTTAGCTTCAGAGATCTGTCGAGATAGGGCTCTATGATACCATTCCACATCCCCATGCTCTTATACGGCTTAGCAGTTGCAAAGGAATTGGTAAAGGCATGTCAGAAAAGGCATTTGACACAGGCAGTGAAATAGCCATACTCATCCTAATTAATGTACAGTCTTAAAAAGCATTCCCCAAGTCCTTGAAGCAGTTAAATGATTGGTAGGAATGCTGCGAATAAGCCAATGGAGTGCCAAAATCAATATATACTCTTGTTGGCTGGACTACATGGCTGTCACTCACATTGCTTGCTGACTCACTCTTCCTTTCTCCCACTGCCTTGGTTGACTGGCAGTGGTACCCGTGAGGCACTAGGAAATGGAAGCTAACAACCTTTCCTGGTTATTTCCACTTTGAATTTGATACAATAACCATATTAAAGAATAGGGTGTATTCAGGCGGGGATTTGATTAGTTAATAGTGAACTGCACCTCCACGGTTATGTGTTATATATATTTCATGACAAAAAAAAAAATTGCCAGCCCACCTTCTCTATAAATGGGGAAAGATATTATTTGATAGCCCTTCTCAGACTTCAATATATATATTCTATATTATTCTATATTTGGTTATTTTCCCTCCAACTCTGTGCCAAATAGTATCCATTCTAAGAATCAGAATAATTATGGCAACTGCTGTGTAGGCCTATAAGCAGAAATTACTTGGAGTCTTGCTTTTACTACAGAGGCAACCCCGAACATTTTGGCAGACGCTGTACTTTTACTTAATTATTATTGTAAAGGAGAAACATTATAGGGTGTTTTTTTCTTAAAGATTTGGTTCACCAGAAGAATTTAGTTGTTGAGCTTGCTGGACTACCACCCTGACCTTAAGAAGCAAGAATGAGAACTAAGTCTCCAAATACCATGTCAACGGATTCTATTCAGAACTGGATCTGAGCACAGACGCCCGCATCTCTTTCCAACACAGAGCAGAATCGAGGCACATGGCTGTACGCAAATTCTTAGACACCTCCCTGAAGACTCTTATTCGAATCTGGAGAATATCAATCCTCATTCTCTCCTGAGGTCACAGTATCACAGTATTTCTCCAGAAAATAAAAGTTAAAGAGAACAACTCTCTGAACAGTTTACGTTAAAACTATTTCCAACAATCTCACATGATTATTGAACAGCTAGTTCCTAATTCTTAAAGGCTCTTCTGGTGAGTGCTGGTGTCTCCGTTTCAAGCCCCTTCCCTCACAGATAAATGCTTTTTGAGCCTTTCCAGCACCACTGATGAGAATGAACAGATAAAATTACTATAAAACCATATCGCAGTCCTACCCAAGTTTATCCAAGGAAAGGCTCTGATGATTCACAGGTGACTTTCCAGCAACTAGCCTCTCCCTATCTTTGTGCTTCTTGCTGTTCATGCAATCCTGCCAAGTCAGCTGGTGTCAATTATAACATGCTACAATGCCAGAGGACCATTCACAGGGCATGTGCTGGCGAGGTTGATGCACTGAGAACAGACTTGTTCCTTTTCTAAAAAGAACAGGGGCAGCTATCCTTCTGGATTTGCATTCCACGATGAATGTTGGTGAACCTAGCACAGACTCAAACTGATTGAGAAAAATGTGAGGGGTGGTATGGAGCCCAGCTTTGTATACATATCTTGGGTTTGTGGAAGGAAACTGCTTCCTCAGATGGAATACCATTGTTCCATTCGGTGGTGGTGCTGGTGGTTACAATGGGGTTGCCAACCTCCCGGTGGTTGAATAAAAAATAACCAGCACTAATGGCTAACTAAATAATCTGCTTATTTAATCAAATTGTTCACTAGTTATTTCAAGACTGTTCTTTCAAGACTATGAATGAAAATAGATGCAACATATAATAACATATACTGTCTCTATTGTTATTAAATTCTATAAGCATAACCAATTAAACATAACGTTGTAACTGGCAAGATACCTTGAACATACAAATCTTAAAGTCTATAACAACATACAAGTACAATGTTTAAGTATAAGGGTTATACCACAAAATGCCACAAGTGATCCTAACCATATGAATCCCAGTGTCAGAACTACCCCGAAGGCTGAAAGACCCACCAAAGACTCATGCCTAATACAAACAAGGCTATAAAAACAGAGCTGTAAAACAGAGTAGCTGTAATAAATCATCCAGCAAATCAGATGGTGGCTGGAGATCTCCTTAGGGTTGCAAACCTCCAGGTACAAGCTGGAGATCTGCTATTACCACTGATCTCCAGCCGATAGAGATCAGTTCATCTGGAGAAAATGACCACTTTGGAAGGTGGACTCTATGGCATTGAAGTCTCTGTCCCCCTCAGGCTCCACCCCAAAAATCTCCCGCCGGTGGCGAAGAGGGACCTGGCAACCCTATATCTCCTGGGATTACAACTGATCTCTAGACAACAGAGATCAGTTTACATGGAGAAAATGGTTGATTTGGAAGGTAGACTCTATGGCATTGTACTCTGCTGAAGTCTCCCTTCTCCAAACCCCATCCTCCTCTGGCTCCACCCCCCTAATCTCGGGCTCCACCCCCCCAAGTATTTCCCAACCTGGATCTGGCAACCCTAGGTTACAAGGATGTAATGCCTAGCCGCTGGTGTTGAGCAGCAGCTCAAGGAAGGAAGAAAAACCATGCATAATGGGGGTGGGGATCCCCATTAGCTCAAGAGGAAAGGTGGTAGGCCTGGCTCACAGCGCAATCCTCAGAAGGTAAACCTTCCACTGAAGTCAACAGTCTCAGAAGGATATAACTCTGCTTTGGACTCCACAGCAGGACTTGTGCAGAGGTCCACAGTAGGCTGTGCATGACTACCTAGATGCTTGCAGGTTGCCGTGGTCATCTGCCCAAGTGCAGGCTTCTTCTGAGCTAGTTGTACAATCAGCCACTGTACTGCTGGACCAATTAGGTTTTGCACCACACACATCACCATGTTGGCTGCTGCCGGGTGAGTCTGAGAAGAAACTTCACCGTGGGGTGATGAATCCCTAAAATATATCTGCATTTGCTTCCGAAATCACCTTCAACTGGTAAAAGGTAAGTAGAGGAAAAAGTGAACACCGTCACAGAAAAAATGGAGGAAAATATGCATAGAACAGATTTAAATTTTTTAGAGATTAATCAAGCATTTTGTTATTCAAGAGTATTTTCTCATTGTGGATGTCAGCTAATCTTCATCCAGGTTTTTTTTGTCCCTTACAGGTGGGGCAGGGTCCAAATGCTATACTCAACAAAGGGCTTGGGTTGCAAAATCATCTTCCTCAAAATTCAGCACAGGGTGTTTCAAGGAGCCATTGAAAACATCCACTTCTGCCCAGCCACCTACAGGCTTCACACAGCCAATTACCTGCCTCCACCAGACCCTACTGTTCCCTTTTCTATGGCCAGTCTTGCCTTTTCCAGTTTTCAATGTTTGGGGCTTACACACTCACAGCAAATGCAGGGGCACTCAGCCATCTCTTCCTTAGCTTCCTCCTCCATGTTGCCGTGCTTTAAGGATATTACAACCGCAGGCTAGCAATCTCCTAGATTGCCACTAGACTGCAGCCCTACAGTATTCCCCAGCCAGAATTCCTACCCACCCTTAACCATCTTTCTTGTAGCTTTAACCCTTTAGAAATAGCCATTTCTTTTAATCTGAACATCTCCTCAGCCAGATGTTTTGAATGTCCCCTTGACTAATGGAAAAAAGCAGCATTGGCCATATACATGATACACATAAATACATGCATGTGTGTTTATTTATTGGTTGTTCTAAAACTGAAAGTCCTTTTTTATTAGATTGGTACCACCTGTGTAGGGGCATTCATAGGTTCTAGAGCCTGTTAGAACGCTCTAAATGCTTCCAGTGCCACTTGATTAAAGGCTTAATAAACCCTGCTGGAACACTTTGCATAATTTGCACCAGTCTTCATTGCATATCATTCAATCCTTTTTAGTGTTTCTTTGGTGCAGTTTATTACAAAGAAAAGAGAAAATGTAGCTCTGAATAAATTTCCATGGCTTCCATGCCTCACTATCTCTGCGCGGTTGTGAAAATATGTTTTCAATTATTTTTTAAAACCCTTGATTCAACTTAGTTTGAGAAAGTCAAGATGTACAGTGTACTTTTTACAAAAATGCCCAAACAACAGAGTATGCATTTGAGCTCTGCAAAGACCCAAGGAAACATTCAGATAGGAACATTAAGACCAGAAACTGCAGAATTGCCAAGTACTGACTTTAGATCAATTCATGGTTCAAATGATGGTATGTACAGCAGACAGGGAAAAGTTGAAAAATGAAGGAAATATTATTAAATCCTGAAAAAAAATACAACTTGTGTTTGTCTAAAAAAATTCTTCATCCTACTTTAAACACTATGCCAAGTGTATAACTGATAAAATGTTTGGATTTAATTTGTGCCAGGATGAAGACAGTTTGATTGAGTACATTTATGATGTCCCTCAGTTTGACATGTCTTCTTCCATCATAATTACTGGTTTCACTTTGCCTGAGATATCGCCCTTAAACTACTTATTTCAGTTTAAAAACCATTACTGCCTCACATCATTGGAATTACAGGCCTAGCAATACCATAGAAGATATATCTATTCTGTTTGTTTGTTTATTTACTTCATTTATACATCTTTCTTGCAGAAACTCAAGGTGGATTACAAAATAGTTAATCTCTTTCTCATTTCATGTGTCATGAAATACTTCTGCCTGAATGTTCTTCCTGGGACATTTTAATGCGAAGTTTCTGCAGGTACCTCCTTCATATAACCTGCATGCTTCATAATGATGGTGGCAGGTCATAGCATCATAGAGTTGGAAGGGACCCCTCAAGGACATCTATTCCAACACCCTGAACAATGCAGGACATTCACAACTCTCTCTCCCCCCCCACACACACACACACTCCCAGTGACCCCTACTCCATGCCCAGAAGATGGCCAAAAAAAATCATCCAGGATCCCTGGCAAATCTGGCCTGGAGGAAAATTGCTTCCTGACCCCAAAGTGGCGATCGGCATTACCCTGGGCATGTAAGAAAGGGCCTCAAGAGCCAAACACTGATGCAACCCTTCCTGCTAGGGTTGTCAGGTCCCTCTTTGCCACCGGCTGGAGATTTTTGGGCAGAGCCTGAGGGCGGCAGGGTTTGGGGAGGGGCTTCAATACCATAGAGTCCAATTGTCAAAGCGGCCATTTTCTCCAGGTGAACTGATCCCTATCAGCTGGAGATCCATACCAGCTAGAGATCAGTTGTAATAGCAGGAGATCTCTTGCTAATACCTGGAGGCTGGCAACTCTACTTTCTGCCCGCCCTGTCAACTTTTTAGAATGATAAGAATGGCCTTATGGAATCACACCAGAGGTCCATCTCTCTGGGAAGTTCACATACAAAACATTATGGAGATCGCCATTTCTTGTTGTTCATCTCTACCATCTGATAAACAAGTCAATTCTTCAAAGTTCACCATTGGTACTTGCCATTTGTCTCTGGGTGAGCGTTTCCACCATAATGAACTAATTTCCTTGGCTTCCAGGGCTTTCTGTTGGGCCCTGGACAAAAAAGCTTCCTGTGCAGAAATTATATTTCTTCATGCTAATGCAAGCCTTTCAGAGATATCCACATTATCACATAGAATCATGAAGCTGGAAGGGGCCTCATATCTCTCTTGACTGGTTGCTGGCAGAATGATTGGAGGGGTGGAGACACACAGGAACAGAATTAGTCAATGCCACAATGTCGTTTCCACACGAAAAATCAGAAGTGATGTCAGCATAGTATGCAACACTCTAGGGGCGAAAACGCACGGTCGCTTTAGCCTCTTTTATTCCCTGTTTCAGCCAGGATTCAGCCAGGATCGAACCCATTTGTTTCGCCGAACTGCGTTCGATCCTGGCTGAATCCTGGCTGAAACAGGGAATAAAGGAGGCTAAAGCGACCATGCGTTTTCGCCCTACGACTCCAGTTTTTCAGCCAGAAATGATGTTGCGGTGAGCCTGGCTTTGCTGGGAAAGGGCGGGGTATAAATCAAACCAAATAAATAAAATAAATAGGGCGCCATTCCCTCCCCCTTTCCCCCCCAGTGCTCAGTGGAGAAGGAGGACCCAGAGTGCCAGGGGGAGCTCCCCAACTGGAAGCAGTTAATTGGCAACTCCACAACAGCCTTATAGAACAAAAGATCCTAGTATTCATTACAGGAAACTACCAGAGTAGTCCTAACCCGAGGTACACCCTTCTAAATCTATAGATCTCAACCCCCTTAGAAAAGTGTAACTCTGTTTAGGATAATATTGTAGGACTGCTAAACTAATATGAAAACCACCTAAGTTTGCAATAGGTTTAAGCATTTTGTTGCACTATAGCAGAGTTTCAGTCTTGATCAGATATTCCCAGTCCTTTTACATGTATCAGACACATGCAAAACTATTTCATGATATCAATTAGCATTGCAATACCGTTAAAATAGAAATGTTTGATGGGCACAATTCAAAGTGAATGTGTGTTATTTATCAATCACAAGACTGAACCGTAGTTAAATATTAACTAGGTTCTCTCCCCCAACATAGATGAAAAGCAGCCAACAGATCGAGAGTGTGCAGTCTTCTCCCATGAAAACATTTTTCCATTCTTTTTTTCTTCAAAAACCAAAAGTTCAAAGCTCAACTAATTCATGCTATGAAAGAATAAACTTACTACAAGACACGGATAAAGACATGAGTCAGTACAATTGGCTGATGGGTGGGTGAGTGGGTGAGAAGGGATCGTGGGGATTTTTCTTGTCAAGAGAATATCTGAAGCAATTTTATATCCTTTTGCCTCAGAGATGCAAACTCTGATCAGGAAGGATCCATCATCCTATTCTGAAGTCTACTCTGCAAGTTTTTAGCATTTGCTTAGACTACAGTCAAATGTAGGATAGCCAGTGTGTCAGTGGTTAGACTGTGGGATCAGGATCTGGAAGACCCAGGTTTCCCTGCTGTGCCATAGAAGCTTGCTGGGTGACTTTGAGCCAATCATATGCACTCAGCCTAACCTACCTCACAGGATTGTTGTGAGGATAAATTGGAAGAGAAGAGAACAATGTAAACCATTTTGGGTCCCCATTGGGGAGAAAGGTAGGGTATAAGTAAAGTACCTCACAACCCTATGTCTTACCCTTTATATATGAAAATCTTAACAACAAAAATGGAAAAGTGGCTCAACCCATTGCCTGAGGAAAATAATAGCACAATCATTTTTCTAACATTGTTGGCTACAATAGGGTTGCCAGGCTGTAGCTGGCAACTGCTGAGAGCTTTAGGGGCAGGGACATGGAAGCACCAGCATTGCATGTGCTGTAATGTCACTTCTATGAAAACCTGGTGATGTCACATCACTCTAGGATTTGCCAGGAACTCTGTGGTAAAACCACAGAGCTAGCAGTGACTCCTAGATCAGTATGATCTCACTTCCGAGTTCACCAGCATTTTTTAACCAGGGTTGCCAGCAGGAGGTTTCCTGCCATAGATGGAGACCTGGCAATCCTAGTCTATAATTCTCTATTTTTACAGATGTATGGTGAATGCCTAGAACACACAGTAACATGTAGGTATTGGAGATATTTCATTATTCCATGCCTGAAATGTCAACTATGTACCACAATTTGTTAGCCTTTAGTAGGCTTGCCAGTCCCCTGGTGGGAACAGGGGATCCCCCACCTTCATCTCTTGTTTCCTGCCATTGTTCAGAGCTGCAGCAGCAGAAAAAATATATTAAAAATGACTATCAGGCCAATGGTGTGATGTCACTTACAGGAAAAACCAAGAAGTGATGTAATATCTCTCTAGGAATCACCAGGAACTCTACAGAAAAACACAGAATTTCTAGCTATTCCCAGAAAGGACTAACATCAATTCTGGGTTTTCCATGGAAGTGACAGCCGGACTTGGCAACTCTAGTTATTAGGCAAATGCCAGATCTACAAATGTATTGGTGTGTCACCTTTGAAGAGGTAAACATTGCCAAGAGTTTCAGAGTGAGGAAGGCCCATCACACAAAACTCTCTTCTGATTCTTTTCTTTAGATGTAGCAGAAGAGTGAGATCATACGTTTCTACTTCTTCTACCAGTTGTGTCGATCTCACTGGGCATTCATGGATGGCCAAAAAGTCTGAATAGTTGTACACATGAAGAAATCAGCACATGTAACCTCTAATAACGTGGGACATTTCTGGACTGTATGAAGGAAATCAACAGCATTTCGGTGATGCAGACACACTGAATTTTTGAATGCATGCCTTATTAGAATATTACGCCTGTGTCTGAAAGAACATATATGCCCTGTGGACAAAACAGAAAGGCACGATTTTATTTCCCCATCATTTTTGAGAGAAGGCTGTGAGGAAATATTTTCTGATCTGGGCCACTGATCTGAAAACCTATCAATAAATAGGCAACTCTGCCTTTAGACCCCTAGTATGTACTGAATGTCTTAACTACAAAACTGCACATCAAGAAAATAGGGATATAGCCTCATGATAAGAGGCTTTACAAACAGCCTGTAGCTCAAATGTTATACAGGCCGCTGTAAAATTGAAAACAAGCAAACAAACAAAGACCGCAGGCAAATCAGTTGCCCATTTTCCATTCTAAAAGGAAACATCCATGCAAGAAAGTGGAGGGTGGTTCCTATTTCATTTCATGACGATGAACAAAACCACCAATCACCACTAATCTCTGGAAAACTACCAGAACAATAAACCTCACAAAGGAGACATTTGAAGTATTTTTATTTGCACCATAACTGAACTATTGGTAGAGTGTTTCAAGAAAGATTTAATGCATTTGGTACCGGCCTGGGCCAAACATAAGATACCAGACAAGATGTGCCATTTTTTTTTCTGTTCTTGTATGGAATTTCCTCTGTTCCAATCAGCAGGCCAGCTCTGTTTATTCACAATAGCATGGCTCCTGTTTTTTGTAAAGAAAACAGACAGCATATTATCTCCTGTTAAACCGGTAACAAAATTTAAGCACAGATATACATCTATACCGAAGCTGAATAGGATTATCAGATATCGGTGCAAAATCAAATTTGATAGATTGGTCTAGAATCTTGGTCCAAGACAAGATAATGTTATAACCTTTTTAAAAATTAGCTTTTGAAATGTCTGGCTATTTCTTCTGCCTACTCCTGAGGTGGTGTATATCCTAATGGATTTCACATTGAGTTCTAGAGTTCCTCAAAGTTTTTAAAGGAGTTTCTTAATGGTGGACAACCTTCCCTGAATGACAGTTTGCCAATCTTCCCCTCCAATGAACATGGGCGGGGGGATGCTGGGTGTGTTCTATGATACACATTTCACATACAGTATGAACGCAGACCAACAGATCTGGCATGTGCCCTAAAGTATGTCCCAAAGTCCTCTGCAATGTATAGAGATGCCATGGCAGACTACTTTCAGAGAGTAGCCACATTGGTCTGCAGTAACACAGCTAGATTCCAGTCCAGTAGCACCTCAGAGACCAACAAGATTTTTGGGGATATGAGCTTTTGAGAGTCAAAGCTCCCTTTGCCAGGTGTTTTGACTCTTGAAAGCTCATACTCCCCCACCCCCAAATATCTTGTTGGTCTCTAAGGTGCTACTAGACTGAAATCATGACAGACTAGTTAATGTTAAAGTTGTTCCCGCAATACAATTTTTGGAAAACACTGAGCATAAGAACATAGGAACAGTTTGGAAAACACTGAGCATAGAACCAACAGAAAAGTTGGTTTCTATATGCTGGTTTTCTCTACCTTTTTTTTTTAAGGAGAATCAAACAGGTTTACAATCTCCTTTCCTTCCTCTCCCCACAACAAACACCTTGTGAGGTAGGTGAGACTGAGCAAGCTCTAAGAGAACTGTGACTAGCCCAAGGTCAACCAGCTGGCTTCATGTTGAGGAGCGGGGAATCAAACCCAGTTCTCCAGATTAGAGTCCACCGCTCTTAACCACTACACCACGCTAGATTGGTAATCTATCTAGTTCAGCATTCTGTTTCCCCGAATGGCCAACTAGATGTCCTGGAAGGTCCACAAGCGACGACCCAGAATCCAGGGCTTCCCCATTATTGGTCCCCACTAGCAGCTGACATTCAGAATTACAATGTTTCTAAACATGGTGGTTCCATTTCGGCATCTTGGCTAATAGCCATTGACAGCTCTATCTATATCCCCATGAAAATTTACCATATAGATCCAGAGAAAATGTACTTTAGACAAGAAGGAGATTTGAAATGCACAGAAGTTGGAATGCTTAGTGCACAATGCAGTTCCTCAACTGCTGAATCCTGTGTTTTGTGAATATTTTAGGTGGGTGTGAATAAACTCCTTCCAATTTCTAGATACTGTGCAAAATTGCCCTGGCACAAACAACCATGTTTCTTATTGAATTTTATTTTTCATCAGCACAAAACCACAGAAATAAACTTGGCCGTCCAAAGTTGCGACAAGACAAGTCACAGCTGAACTCATAGGTTTATACAGCCTAGGCTCAATCTTCAACTAGCCAGAGCTACTTTATTAAGATCACTGTCTTGTAAACACATTTGCTCAAACGTGATTACATCACATTTAAAATTATTTATGTGCTAGTAAACTGACATCCTACTTTTGTATTATACTGAGCAATGAGGTCATTAGCAAGTCCAAATGGTCTGGATACTGGGAACAGAAATAAGAGAATGACTCTCTTTGCTTCAGGCGTAATCTACTGGATAGACTCCCAGGACGGCTTCTGTAATAGAAGGAGTCTGGAAAGACTGGTACAAAAAGTACTGCTTTGGATATTGCAGACAGAAAACCATTAACATCTGAACGTCAATTCTTTAAGGCTCTAAAAACTCTAGCAAAACTTTTCCTCATGTATTTATTTATTCACAAAATGCATATGCTCCCTTTCTGCCCCTTTTTGCCCGAGATCCTTAGAGCATCCGCGTCACTTCCAGGTAAACCTGGAAGTGACGTGGGTGTGTTGCACAGGGTGCGCACGCGCATCGCACCAGGCACGCGCGCACACCGTGCGCTACAGCTACGGCCCCAGAAAGCTCCCACCGGTGGAGCTACGGGGCCCGGCACGCCTACCCTCTCCTCACCAAACCACACCCTCCTCTGGCTCCACCATAAACACCTCCCACCGATGGCAAAGAGGGACCTGGCAACCCTAGATATCATGATGCCATGTAAGGTTTGGCTATGTTTCAGTGTCACATGCCAAATTCAAGTGAAGGCAAGAGGCCCTCATGAAGGGAGCAATGCTACTAACATTTTTGCTCCTATTTGAAGCCCTTGCAAACTGTAAGAACACAAGAGTGAAAATGTTTATTATTCCTATTGTTCTGTCACTGCATCATTGATCAGTTCTTTTGATCAATGTCACTGCATCATTGATTAGTTCTATATATCGCTAGAACAGAGACTGGTCACAACAGGTAGAGCTGAGACAAACATAACATTGTTTGCCATTTGTCTGGCTTACCTAGAGGTTCTTTTTCTTGGCGGGTTCCTATATCTGCATTCATTTGGCAGTTCACATTTTGCCCAGGCCTAGACTTTCCACTTATTTCTGAGGAGCAAGTACTGGCTTGTGGTTAAGGCACTAGACTAGGAATTAACTGATCTGGTTTGTGTTTCTGGAGCTGGTACATTTTTCCAGTGTCTTTAGCCAAGTTGCTGAAGCTGAAAGCTCAGAAAGCTCAGCTTCACTGGGGCAAATCTTCTCAAGAGTTCACCTGCAAGCAGCACAAAGAAAAGTAATAGCACTATCTCATCAGGACTGTAGAATTTGTTTCCACATTTCTGTGCATCAGTTCTTGAACAGGACGCTCACATGATTTCCCTGCAGTGGCAATCTGCATAAGTCTGTTATGAAGCAAATGTTCAGGTAAACTTGCAGGTAAACTCTACCAGTCCCACAAAGACTTCTGAATCTATATAGGGTCTCAGAAGCAAGGTATGCAATGAATCTCATAAGCCAATTGCCCCAGTTGACTTCTTATTTGGCCAAAGCATGTGTGATCCCAGAAGATCTTGTATGGTTCATATAAAATCTTCATAGATAGGGGATCATTATTTGAAGCAGGCACTAAAAGCTCAGAAACCTAATAATAAGAAATCTATTGGCATTATGATAATGCAGAATAAAATGAGAGCCAGCATGGTGTAGTGGTTAAGAGCTGTGGTTTGGAGCGGTGGAGTCTGATCTGGAGAACCGGGTTTGATTCCCCACTCCTTCACATGAGTGGCGGAGGCTAATCTGGTGAATTGGATTTGTTTTCCCATTCCGACACATGAATGACCTTGGGCTAGTCACAGCTTGGGCTAGTCACACCTACCCCACAGGGTGTCTGTTGTGGGAGGGGAAGGGAAGGTGATTGTAAGCTGGTTTGAGTCTCCCTTAAGTGGTAGAGAAAGTCGGCATATAAAAACCAACTCTTCTTCTTCTTCTTCTTCTTCTTCTTCTTCTTCTTCTTCTTCTTCGTCACAGTGATCTAGGAATACCCCAAATCTCTATGGTAAAGACCCCCATGTCCCCATAACCCCAGCCTCCTGCCTGTTGAGACCTAATAAACTGCAAGCACATGACATGACTTCACATTGCATCTACTGTATAGCAGAGCAACAACAGACAGCCTCCTTAATGGTATAAACTTAACGGTATACACTGAAAACGTCAGGACAGACAACTTGGCTTGGAAAGGAAATAAACCAATACTTAACTAAGAGCTTTTTAGTTTCTTGTCGATCTAAGCCCATGATTGTCCTGGCCTGGTTTTGAACAGTTTGTGTAGGCCAAGGACTCCTGCAAGTAGGGCTGTTGATTCGGTTCGGCCCGAACTGAAAATCAGCCGAATTTCCCCTGATTTGGTGGTTTTTAGTTCGGGAGGAACCGAACTCAAAACCGGGGAGCCGAATTCAGTGAGTTCGGGAGTTCGCGAATAAATCCAGCAAATTCGGGGCCGTCAGTAAGAAGCATAACCGTCAGTAAGCAGCATTCTCTTCCCCCGGCCAATCGGTGGCCAAGCTGGGTCTTCTTCTGGCCAATCAGTCAGGATTGAGTACTGGAGGAATCAGCTGATGTGTGGCCCGGCCAGGGAGAGAGAGAGAGAGAGAGAGCGAAATCCTCGTGTGTGTGTGGGGGGGTGCCTGTGCACATTCGCTCCTTTCTGTGGCTGCAGGGGGCGTATTTTTTGGGGTACAGACACAAAGCTTTCAGTGGAGCTTCAGATGAAGCTTCTTAAGATACCCCCCAAGTTTTGTAAACATTGGGTCAGGGGGTCCCGAGATATGGGCTCCCCCCTTTTTCTTTCCATGGCTGCAGGGGGCGCAATTTTGGGGGTACAGACACAAAGCTTTCAGTGGAGCTTCAGATGAAGCTTCTTAAGATACCCCCCAAGTTGTGTAAACATTGGGTCAGGGGGTCTCGAGATATGGGCTCTCCCCCTTTTCCCTCCCCCCTTTTCCATTTATGTGGCTGCAGGGGGCGCTTTTTGGGGGATATAGCCCCCAAACTTTCAGCATAGCTTCAGACAATCATTCTTAAGATACCACCCAAGTTTTGTAAAGATGGGTTCAGTGGGGGCAGAAATATCGCCCCTCTTTTCTCTTTCCGTGGCTGCAGGGGGTGCATTTTTGGGGGTGCAGATCCCAAACTTTGAGCGGAGTTTCAGACCAGTGTTCTTAAGAGACCACCCAAGTTTTGTGAACATTGGGTCAGGGGGTCCCGAGATATGGGCTTTCCCCTTTCCCCTTTCCCCTATTGGGATGAATGGATCAGCCGATCCTGTGTGTGCATCTCCAGAGCAAAACGTCCCGTGCCTAATTGGAATCATCTTGGATTACAAGTCCTCCCCAGCCCCTCCTGATGGAACAGAAGACAGCCACAGTAAGACCCCTTTGGGGGCTTTAATCTATAATTTTTCTCCTGTGTATGTGTGTGTGTGTGTGGGGGAAAGCAGAGTCTGTGTGTGTGGGGGGAGGGAGCAGTTTCTGTGGGTGGGGGGGGGGAAGCCAAAGGGGACTTTCGTCGGTTCTGCCTGGGGTGTGTGTTCCCCCTCGAGTCTCTCGCTCCCTGGTTTGAGGGGGGAGGTTTCAGTTGTGTGTCTTCTGGTTTTCCCTGTTGCAAAGGTGTTGTATTACAAGGTTGTGTTGCTTTGCAGTTGCTTTGCAAACTGTTGTCGGGGCTGGGAGCTTTGTGCGTGGGCAGCAAGCTCTGCTGAGAGATGCACATTAAGGGTGGGGGGACCCCTTTCAGGGCCCATATCTCAGCCCCCCCTGACCCAATCTTTACAAAACTTGGGGAGTCTTTCAATAAACGTCCTTTGAAGCTCTGCTGAAAGTTTGGGACCTCTAACCCCCAAAATGCCCCCCCAGAGCCGCGGAAAGGCGCGTTTGTGTTTTTAATGGCTTTATTCGGCTGAATTTTTTTCCCGAACTTTGAATTCCCGCCGAATTGAACGGACCCGAAGTGGGGGAGTTCGGACTTCGGCATATCCCGAATCTAAACGGGCTGAATTCGGCCGAATCCGAACTATACCAAAAAATTTTAAATTCAACAGCCCTACCTGCAAGTTACCAGAAAGCAAAGAGAAACTGTTTCCTTCCTATACTCATAAAAGCCTGCTTGCACTGAAGACTTCTGTGTGCAAACAGAAGCAAGCAACGTGGCATCCTTGCTTTCTATGCTTGCTTTCAGACTCTGTGCTAAAGACCATAAAGATTGTGAGAATTCCTACAGCAGCATGGAGGAAGTGATGCCCTTCCCAAACTCCACACTCTCTAGGCACTTCCCCCCAAATCTCCCAACATTTGCTGTAGCAGGACTGGCAACTCTAGCTCCAGTTTCCCTGCCAAGTGTCTATTCTGTGTCCATCTACACCTTCAGCTATGCTAAATTAGAGCAAGTCTTGCTGTCAGGCAACAGTTAACTATCCCATGCTGAAAAGACTTGTCAAGAACTTTTATGATGTTCTTTCCCACCCTATTGGCTAGAGTTTGCAATCTCCCATCATCACTGACTGGACTGCCTTGTTCAATGTATTATGATTAACTCTCACAGATTATATCCAGTTGCCTGTTTTTGCTATAGTGGAGAAGCAACACAGCCAAGAATACATGAAGTCCCCCCAAATGAAATAAGCAGAAAATCAGCTTCTACCAGTACTGTAAGGAATATAAAAGTATCACAGAGAGGAAGGGTCTAGGTTCAACCCCCAGTATCTCCAGTTAAAAGCACCAGGTAGTAGGAGATATGAAAGACCTCTGTCCAAGACCCTGGAGAGCCACTTCCACAGTAGGCAATACTGAACTTGGCAGAACAATAATCTGAATATAAGGCAATTTCTTGTGTTCAAGGCACAACAGGGGAGAAAACTTTTGTGAAAAAAGTTTGCGATGGATCCGAAAAGTGTGCTACTAAATATCATACCAAGTAATATTAAAAAATATATATAGCGAATTATTCAAGTACATGGTGACAGCGGCAAGAGTAATATACGCAACAAAATGGAAGGCAGAAAACTATCCAGATTGGAATAAATAGATGAACATGTTAACTGAATATGTGACTATGGCAAAACTAACATCCTTTATACATAACAGGCCAATTTCAAAATTTCAGGAAAAGTGGAAGGTTTTTTTTTTAATTGTATAGTTGAAAATCAAAATTAAAATTAAGCCAAAACAGAAGAAGAAAGATTTAAGTAATAAATGATTTATAATAAATATGTTATTAGATATGAAGATATATTGAGATGATAGAATAATGTAACTCAAAGAAGTGAACCAAAATGTAATTTTAAAAAGTAAGCTCCATCTAAATTGTAATATGATTGTTCGTGTTTAAATGTTTATAAGTTGGCCGGTGTATAGAAATAAAACTTTAAATTTTTTAAAAAGGCACAACAGGGGACACCTCACATTATATAAAACAGCAGAGTAGCCTGTTGAATGCCTAAGCAGAGTTAAGAAGCCATCATTTCTCCAGATGTATAAAACCATATTCAAAGAGAGGCAGCTGAAACTGCACATGTACCTGTATTTCAGCAGTTTTGACTCAGATTCACATGTGTTTTCAGTATAGACCCTCAAGTCAGCTTTGGGCAAAATCAAATTAAATTTAACACTGATCTACATTCAGCCTAGCGGGCTGCATCAAAATGTGCCATTGCCCTAGCAGAGTGTTGGTGGAGGATGGTTAATTTTTGCTGCTTCCTCCCTCTTACTGCGGACCCCCGCCTACACCACTCACCCCGCTTTGTATGTGACCCATTGTGTAGACCAGCCCCGAAGCTGCACATGCTCCACACTGCTGTTAATGATCACAGTCAGGTCTGTAGGTCCTCATATCTAGCTCAGGGGTCCCCAATCTTTTTGAACCTGTGGGCACATCTGGAATTCTGACACTGCAAGGTGGGCTCAGCAACAAAATGGCTGCCACAGGAGGCAGAGCCAGCCACGAATGATTGCCACAGCTTAACTTCAGTATCATGGTGTAGATCTTTGTGCTATGGTGGCAGCTGTTGCCAAAGGAGCGTTTTAAAAAGCTGCACAGACAATCAGATCTCCAATAGTCAATCAGAAGCCTTGCTTGGCAAAAGCCCTACCTGGCCCCACCCACTTCCTAAAAGCACTTGACAGGCGCAAGAAAATGTGTCAGTGGGAGCCGTGGTGTCCACAGGCATCCCACTGGGGACCCCTGATCTAGATAAATGATCATAGCAATGGAGACCTGGAGGGTCCCTCATATTTTGATTCTGTTTCAAAGTCAAATAATCATGGCAAGGATACACTTCTGCACATTGCTTTCCCTCACAGGGCAGCTGAGCAATCCCCAAAGGCAGTTCAAGCTATGTTTGAGGTAGGTAGTTTTTTCCCCTTCAATTCAACACGTCTCAGGTTTTAAGCAGACATCCCCAAGGCAAAATATTCTGATTTAGAAAGTGTAACTACGGTACCACTGTGGCTCAGTGGTAGAGCATCTGCTTGGCATGCAGAAGGTCCCAGTTTCAATCCCCAGCATTTCCAGTTAAAGGGACTAGGCAGGTAAGTGATGTGAAAGGCCCCTGCCTGTGACCCTGGAGAGCAGCTGCTGGTCTGAGTAGACAATACTGACTTTGATGGACCAAGGGTCTGATTTGGTATAAGGCAGCTTCATGTGTTCAGGACACCCATCCTGCCACTAAGCCCAACTCATCCTGTATCATATCCCTGCAATTTGATTATCTAAAGCTGCTGCAAATTCCTTTATCATTGATAATTAGCAGAGACCCACCTCTGTCTGATTGAGGGTCGGGGTGGATTGGCATTGTGCCATCTAGCCCCATCAAAATTTTCACTGAGAAGGGGCTTGGAAAAGTTCACGGCTCATCTGACCATGCTCTATATCTCCTTAGGGAGCCCGTTTCATGCTTTTCGGGTGGGGAAGCTCTTGTATGCTTCTCAGCAGGGCTGGACAAAGCTGTAATATTTAATGGAGAACTCGGAGCTCTTTGATGATCCCAAGTGTTTCTTTTTGGGGTTGTGGCAGTGGCCCCTTCAAAGCCACAGATATGATTTATTACTTACGAGAAACCAAAGAATCAGTTTTGGCCTGAACTGCTTTGGAAAGCTATCTTTTAAATATTGCTTTAGTTTTATTTCCAGCATGCATTGACAAGTAATGGCATTTTTGGAACAACTAAAACAGGAGAGACTTCTTCCTTAAGTCCAAATTAGCATTCTTTTGCAGCAAACAATGTGAATGCTACTATAGCCCATTTCAGCCAAGTGGAAATGAACAGTGAGTTATTTCTTTCCTCTTTTAAAGAACATGCTTTATTTTTTAAAAAAAATTGATGCTGGTGGAAGGTGTTAACAGCAGAGTTGAAACAAAGCAGAAAATATTCCCAAGCACATTCTCCTGGCTTGCAATGACTTATACAAATGGTATTTATACCCTTCTAATTTGAGTTCTTAAACTTTTCAATTTTGGGTGCTATTTGATTTAGATATTTGGGAGAGGGAGTGGACTCCAGAGTACTGAAAAGTTGACAGGGAGATGCTTAATATAATGGCTTAAAATTCCGCACTGAGATAAAATTTAGAACACAACAGCCCCTCTTTGGAGCTGTCTCCTACTAGGCATGCAGAGTTGATCATAAACATTACCATCATGCACAGCAAGGACGGAATCATCCCGTTTTTAGACAATTTGAAACTAAACAAACCTTTATATGTGGCTGTAGTGACATAAAATACTGTTTTCCCATGATGCATCCCCGTGTGGCTTTAGGCTGTGTGTGAATGATGTTAGAAACCGATCACAAAGCAGCCTTAACCAGCAGGCTGCCAAGATGCTATTCCAGCAAGAAAGTACATGTCGGTCGTTTATGCACGGGTACTTTCACTCACATTTGCCCCCGGTCTGTCTCAGTTGTTCCTTGGAGTCATGCATGAGTTTTCCGTCCATTAGAGATGACCTTGCTGCTAGTACTCACAAATCCCGGGACTTCCCGTTCCTCTGTTAACCTGATTTTTCCCTCTCCCCTGAGCTCAGCCCGGGTGAAATCCCTGTGCATAAGGCTAAGCGTGGGACACGCAAGCTTGGTTTCTCTCACAGCCAATTACAAAGCAGCGTGTAAAGAGGTGGGGATTCAGATGCTTCCAGCTTCCTGGGAGCTCTTTCTGAGCAGAAGAAAGGCTTTTTAAAACCAAGGCTTGGATTTCTCCCCCCTCCCCCCCCCCCGCTCTGTTCAGATTGCTACGTTTTTGTTTTTTGTTCTTAAAATGCTTTTTACTGCAGCAATTGGGTTTTGGGGGAGGGAATTTTCTTTCACAGTAAGCTCTACAAATAAGCCAATTAAAAGCAGCATTTAAAGGTGGCAGGGAATTGATTTGAGTTTGGAGACTGCTGGTGCATAGATTCCCAACAGGAAAGTGTGGGTCCAGCGAGCAACGAATCTCAGGTAAAACTCCCATGCATAAACAACCGTGGTTGAACTAGTCATGCACAGCCACAGGGAGGCTGCTATTGCACCACTGTGGCTTGGGAGCCAAAGATGCCAAAGAGCAATTGCATTAAGGGAACCATCAGGGTAAGCTTCTGTCATGACTTTGCCATGTTCCTGACTCTGAGACTTGACAGATTCATCTCTGTGATCATGTAGGATTTGTATATAGGGATGCTCAAACACCTGCCAGTTCAACTCACAACCTGTTTGCCAGTGGTGATCAGGCAGCAGATCAATTGATGAGCTACTTGCAGTCATAAAAAGACAACTCCCAGCTGATGAGGGATCTCATGCTGTGCGCACAGCAAAAATTTGGGCTGGAGGATGAATCAGGAGCTGGTCACAGAGATCAGCTGTAAATTGGGTGTTTCCCATCCTGGAAACTCTGCTGTGTCAGAAGCATAGCTTCTGTTCTCTTCTGCTTGGAGAGGAGAGAGGAGAAGCCATTTCTTTCTCCTTTTGCAATGGGAGGAATAAAAAGCTGATCACTTTTGATCACTTCCTTATGTAGCAGTTTTTCTGAGGAGGAGGTAGATCAGAATCCCATTCCCAGCTGAATGCCCATATATTATTTGTTGGCTTCTGACTTCATCCCCCAAAGCTTTCCTGTGTCCCAGCAGAGCAAGGACAGGATACCAGGAAGCGCTATGAGATCAGAACCCAACTCCCAGCTGATCCCTTGATCAGCTGGGAGTTGGCTTCTGACAGACAGGCAGATGCAAACCTGTTCAGCATGTGTTTGAGTTCCTTGATGCAAGACAAACATACCCTCAATCGGCTCATGATCTGAGCATGAGTATCGAACATGTTACATATGACTGCCAAACAGGTTCAATGCAAACTTTGCAGCATCTTGTATATCTTTGGAGAATACCAGCAATGACCCAGCTGGCCTATTCATTTTAGGATAATTCAAAGGTCACTACCCAAATCGCTTCCTATATAGATGTCAAACCCCTCTTTGGTTTCTAGCCAGGGCAAGAAGCCAGATTCCCATGCATGATCACAACTTTATATGGAACTCCAATAAGGAGTCAATACCAATGTTATGAGAACAGAAGAACAAAGATGGAATTTATGATGGTTAAAAGAAAGGCTTTCCTAAGGTTTCTACAAAACACTATTAATGTCTCTTGTAGGTTATCCGGGCTGTGTAACCGTGGTCTTGGAATTTTCTTTCCTGACGTTTCGCCAGCAGCTGTGGCAGGCATCTTCAGAGGAGTAACATTGAAGGACAGTGTCTCTCAGTGTCAAGTGTGTAGGAAGAGTAATATATAGTCAGAAAGGGGTTGGGTTTGAGCTGAATCATTGTCCTGCAAAAAGTATCCGGGACAATGGTTAGCACATTACCTTTGTTACTTTTTGCAGGACAATGATTCAGCTCAAACCCAACCCCTTTCTGACTATATATTACTCTTCCTACACACTTGACACTGAGAGACACTGTCCTTCAGTGTTACTCCTCTGAAGATGCCTGCCACAGCTGCTAGCGAAACGTCAGGAAAGAAAATTCCAAGACCACGGTTACACAGTCCGGATAACCTACAAGAACCAATGAACTCTGACTGTGAAAGCCTTCGACGATACTATTAATGTCATTTTAAGATAAATTTGGCATTAGCATGTGCATTTATGTGACCTCTAAATTTAAATCAAAAACACGAACCAAGAAAGTATTAAAGGTAAAACAAGCTCATGACCTATTTTAAAAAATTAAGAGTAGAAAACTTGCCAAAGAATCAGCAGACCAAAGAGATTACTTAGCCATTAGACCACAAGGAGAAAGGAGATGAACTCAAGCATCACAGAGATGTAGCAGAGAGGCTGAATGAATGGAAATCATCCAATAATTCTGAAAGAAATCAAAATATGAATTTAATGAACCACTGCCCACCTATCAAATCTTTTATTAATATTAACCCCTATACCAGAAGAACACATTGAAGCTAACGTAACACCAATATGCTAAGCAGGCCTCAATAACAAGCAACAAAAGTTCAGTTCAGTCCTGATTTCAACAGTTTGCATCGTTAAGAACAGAAAGTTTAGATACATGTAAGCAACTGGGGCTATTGGCTGAGAGATGTAGTATGCCAGTGCAGACAGTACTGTATTAAACATATCAGTACTATTAAGGCTAGGGTTGCCAGCTCCAGGTTGGGAAATACCTGGAGATTTGGAAGGAGGAGTCCGAGGAGAGTGGACTTTGGGAAGGGGTTTCAATAGAACATAATGCCACAGAATCCACCTTCCAAAGTGGACATTTTCTTCTGGTGAACTGATCTCTGTTGCCTAAAGATCAGTTGTAATAGTGGGAGATCTCCAGCCACCACCTGTTGCAGCATAGGAGGCTGGCAACCCTAGTTAAGGCCAGCAATAGCTTTCCATGGGTTCCTGGTGTCCACAGGCCCTTCCACCATAGGTCTCCATCGCCATCAAGGCCGCCTGCTCCCTCAATCACAGCTTCTTTTCTCCTCTCAGTTGTTGCTATGCTAAAGGGAGCCACATGAGACATTCATGCACGCCTTTAGGCTCATCAGTACTAGCAGATCTAAAAAAAAAAGCATGAGAATGTCATTCACTGCTTCCAGCTCCACTCCCACCAGGAAATGGGAGAATGACCCAGGAGTCTCAGCAAAGTTGCAGGGCCTCTTAGCCAGTTGGAAGAGGTGCCTGGAGAAAGCAGTGGAGTCCAACCCTGCTTCCTTCATTGCCACACCAGGCAATTCTTAAATTGGGAAATGGAAGATTTGACCCTGCTGGGAAGAAAGGCCTTCTGCCATACTGCAAACCTTGGCTGATTCCCAAGTACCCTCACCCCTTAGTACTACTCAGATTAGGGTTGCCAGTGGGAGGTTTTTGGGGTGGAGCCTGAGGAGGGCAGGGTTTGGGGAGGGGGGGACTTCAATGCCATGGAGTCTGATTGTCAAAGCGGCCATTTTCCCCAGGTGAACTGATCTCTATCGGCTGGAGATCAACTGTAATGGCAGGAGATCTCCAGCTAGTACCTGGTGGCTGGCAACCCTAACTCAGATATTCAGTGGCAGTCATGTAATCAATTTAAACAGCACACTGTTGCCTGGCGTGTAGCACATCTAGAACCACACAGAGGTGCCATTTGAATGAACCAGCATCTGCACCTTCCCCATATCTCAGGATAGTAGTGGCATTTCTTCTGTCTGTATGGGTTCATAAAGCTCCATGTGATTCCAGAGACAGCTAGATGTAATTGATTGGACTGCAATTATAGAAGAAATTGCGGAATTGTTAACTGCAAACAGACAAATGTGAAGTTGGACTCTAGTATCAAGTCTCCTTCATGCAAAGCATAACAATGAACCGATATCAAAATATTTCACACAAACACATGACAATCAGTTCCATTAGAATAGGGAAAAGGTAAAGGTAAAGGTCCCCATGGGGTGACGTCACATCCCAATGTTTCCTAGGCAGACTTTGTTTACGGGGTGGTTTGCCAGTGCCTTCCCCAGTCATCTTCCCTTTACCCCCAGCAAGCTGGGTACTCATTTGACCGACCTCGGAAGGATGGAAGGCTGAATCAACCTTGAGCCAGCTACCTGAAACCGACTTCCGTCGGGATCGAACTCAGGTCGTGAGCAGAGCTTTTGACTGCAGTACTGCAGCTTACCACTGCGCCACGGTTAGTTATACTATAATTAATAAAATGGCCTGAAAAGGGAGCAATTTGTTGAAAGTAAAAATTTAATGTTATAATATATCAACAAAGTTTTGTTTTTCTGTTATTGTAATTTTGATGACAATGGACTTTTAAACTTGTTGAATAGTCGAGTTAAAATTTTGGAGAAAATAATAAAAATTTAAAAAAAGAAAAAAAGAAGAAGACTGAGTCAACCTTGAGCCGGCTACCTGAAACCTACTCCCGTTGGGATCGAACTCAGGTTGTGAGCACAGCTTGGACTGCAGTACTGCAGCTTACCACTCTGTGCCACAAGGAAAGCATGGTATATTTAACCATGCTGTCCTCAGCAGAATATTCTTCTAAATGCATTGAAGCCAATGGGCTAGGAAGGTGTAACTCTGCTTAGGATAGCTCTACAGTCCCCCTACGTTCCATTCTCAGCGTAGTCATATACTGAAATGTTGCACAATTCTACCTATCAGCTACTATTGAGACACAAAATTCCATGAGAAAGAGGCTAAAATACATGCTGTCCTTCTGTTTTAAAGCGGTGGATTCTATGATCTTAAGCAGATGATGAGTGGGAGGGCATCTTGGCCATCTTCTGGGCATGGAGTAGAGGTCACTGGGGGTGGGGTGGGGAGGTAGTTGTGAATTTCCTGCATTGTGCAGGGGGTTGGACTAGATGACCCTGGTGGTCCTTCCAACTCTATGATTCTGTGATTCTATGATGTCCTCTAACTGAACGCCAAAGTTCATTCCTCAGAATCCACTGGCATTAGTGTTCTATCCAAGGCTTTGGAAGCTCTACCTCTTTGTTACATTTTTTTTTATCCCACCCTTCCGCTTGGGAACTCAGGAATGCATAAACAGTTCTGTCCTCCTCACAACATCCCTGTAAGGTGAGTTGACTTGCCGAGATCATCCAGTGAGCTCCGTGGTTAAGTGGGGACATGAACCCACTCCTAGTCTTCCCACTCCTAGTCAAGCACTATTAACCACACTGGTTCACTGCTTTTGTGATCATAAGGTTAGATGTCTTTTGTGCTGTAACATGATACTGATGATCCACATTTATTGTGTGATCCCCTATAATCACTCAATTTGGGTGGTAAGCATTGAAATGGCAGAACTAATGAGAAAAGGGAAAAACAAAGGGACCTCCATCAATCCATGTCTGCCAACTATTTTTTATTAAAAATGAACTCTAGATTAGCTCTTGCCTCTCAGGAGAGAAATCAAGTCATCATGAGTAGTTTGCTGGAAGCATCCGTTATGTGTGCTGCAGCCGCCAATGTAGAATACAGCATACTAGATCCACAGGACAGAGCCATTATGCAGAAACTACTATATAAAAGCAATCCTGAAGATATCCAAAAAGAGGACAAAACTGACCCCAATATATGTTTTTAAAAATGAAAAAGTAGTTTTCAGACTTCTACAACTCTAAGCCACATGTATTTCTCAACTTTCATGAGATTGATTGTCCTGTAGCACACTTTTAAAAAAACAAATTGCAATATATATGTTGAAGGTAGGGTTGCCAACCTCCAGGTAATAGCAGAAGATCTCCTGCTAGTACAACTGATCTCCAGCCGATAGAGATCAGTTCACCTGGAGAAAATGGCCGCTTTGGCAATTGGACTCTGTGGCATTGAAGTCCCTCCCCTCCCAACCCCCACCCTCCCCAGGCTCCGCCCCAAAAATCTCCCGCTGATAGTGAAGAGGGACCTGGCAACCCTAGTTGAAGGTGTTGGGGTATATAGCATGAAACTGACAAAATTCTGTTTTCATAATTTTTGTTCTATTTGATGTCTTTGCTGCTGTTCTATTCCTCTGTAGCCCAAGGGAAATACTTAGTGAAGTGTATTTTTTTCTTTGCAGCTGGTGTCACCCTCAATGAAACTCTCAAGGTTTGTTTTTTTGTCTGTTTGTTTTCATTTCTGTGACTTACTTTGGGTCCCAGTTGACTTCCCGCTGGATCAGTAAAGAATGTTTGGTTGGAGTTTTAAACGCACAATAGACATAATTTTCATCAATTTCTAGTAAATTGCATCAGATATAATAAATAATCTGACACTATTTTCGTGGAAGTGGAAGCCAATCTTAGTGGTCACTTGTGGTACAGGATTCCATAGTTATTACTGAAAGTAATAACTGCTTTGGTTGTCTGGCTGGCAGTAGGGTTGCCAACCTGCAGGTACTACCTGGAGATTTCCTGCTATTACAACTGATCTGCAGCTAGGGTTGCCAACCTCCAGGTAATAGCTGGAGATCTCCTGCTATTACAGCTGATCTCCAGCCGATAGAGATCAGTTCACCTGGAGAAAATGGCTGCTTTGGCAATTGGACACTTTGAAGTCCCTCCCCTCCCCAAACCCCAGCCTCCTCAGGCTCTGCCCCAAAAACCTCCCACCAGTTGCAAAGAGGGACCTGGCAACCCTATCTGCAGCTGATAGAGATCAGTTCACCTAGAGAAAATGGTTGCTTTGTCATTTGGACTCTATGGCATTGAATAGGCGCCCCTCCCCAAACCCCACCCTCCTCAGGCTCCGCCCCCAAAACCTCCCATCTGTAGCAAGGAGAGACCTGGCAACCCTAGCTGGCAGAACGTTTCTGTCCTTCAGGAACTCTGTGTCACCAGAGTACACTTCTGCACTAGATTGGCAGGGAAGGCCTCGTAATGAGTGGCCTACAGACATGCACAGACATAGCAGTCATCAGTTTACTGCAAACTTGCAGCCCTGGAAATAAGAGTTTATAGCCTCAACGACGCAAGCTGTTGACCACCCAGCTGGAAGACAGAAGTTTAAAAGAGGACATCAGTGAATATTTAACAAGAGGGTCACTTGCATCTTCATAAAAAACCAGACCTGAGTAGCATTTCAGTGCATCTAAATGGTATCTGCATTGTCTATACCACAGATTTAAACCAGGTTTATCTGCAGCTTGAACCAGGTTCAACTGTTATGACTCCCAACTGAAAGGGCTTTGGGAACTTTAATACTATGCCAATCAAAGAATTCTCAGCACCATCACAAACTATAATGCCCAGGAAGAAGCCATGAGAGTTAAAACTATTTTCAGTCTGTAATGCAGACATGTTTATCAACAGGAATACCATTCAAGCAACCAAGCAAGACCAATTAAAATGATTGGAACCTTCAATTAATCTTCTTGTTCAAAGAAGGAAGGCAGATATACATCTCACAAGATATATAATAAAAGATAACCGTTTCAGTTGAGCCACTGTTTTGGGAGCTGTGATGGTTCCACAGAGCAATGAACACAAATGCATGAGGCAATACCTTTAAGAAGATAAATTCGCTGATGTACCATGCACCCCGTGCCAAAAGGTGCCAGGAAACAGACCACATCCTTCATATGTAACTTATGAAAAACTTCTCTGAGAAAAGTCTGTCTCATTAGCCCCTGTTGTCTTCAGCGAAACCTTAAGAGAACTGATTTGTTTTGATGCCAGTAGGGGTCTCTCATTCTTTTGAGAGTGAGCAGCTACAAATTACCATCACTCATCTATGAAGTTGTAGTGAAAGGTACTGGATACTGGCATTTTAAGGCTGGTTAAGAAATACTTTGTCAATTCCAAAAATAACTGCAATCATTTGATTCCTTTTCAAGCGGATGGAATTGATCTTCGAAAAGGTATTTTTTTCTCTCTCTTCAAAAACTAAAATTTCAGACACATTCAAGATGAAACATTCCATTATGGCATTTAAAAAAAATGTGTAAATGTTTTATTTTGTTTGGACATCTCAGAGACATTTTGTTTTGACTTGCCGAAACAAAATGTTTTGACTCAACTCTCATTGGCTTAGAGCAGCCGTAAAGACTACATTTTTGGAACACATTGAGCTAATAACTATTTCAAGACATTATTAGAGGATTCACTCAGCACATCATCAAAGCGGAGAGTTGAAATCTCAATCCAGGCTGTAGACCCGGAGGCTATTCTCCCACTACCACACTGCAGATAATAGTGACTAGGATGCTTCAATTTCATAGTTACCTGATTTTTTTTGCTTGTCAATTAGCTTCTGTGACCAGAAGTCACAATTTACTGCAGGTAGCAACTACTCTCTTTCAAAGTAATGGTTAAGACAATTCATTACATATAATCTTTCTGATTTAATCACATCTATTGCAAAACCTAAAGTGCAATCCAGCCAAAATTAAAACACTTTGAAGCCCTGTTGATTTTAATGTGAAAGTTAAACATTGTCTTAAATCTCTTCCAGTTAAATCAGTGGAACTGAACATGCATACTTCGGTGAGATCAGTCTTCTATCTAAAGTATACCCAAACTTTCTAAGTGAAGCTGCTAAAAGCCTCATCGATGAATCCACCATGTAGTACTTTTTTAAAAAACCTGTAAATGAGATTCTCCTTGAACCAAAAAGGGCTATGCTATCAGATGGCCAATCAATCACACTTAGTATCAAAGACTGATCTTAGTCATTTGGGTTTGGAACCATCTGTGAAGCCATTAATGACTATCAAATTTAAAATCCAGAACCACCTGTCAAATCAAATTATAAACTGATTTGTTTCCGATTCAGTTCTTAAAAGTCAAGTGTAGTGCATATTTCAAGGGTTATTTCCCAGTGTGTGATTTCATACTTTGATTTTCTCATTTTTAATGATTCTGTTAAAAACTTAAAACAATGAAGGCCACTGGGACTAAACATGGGGGATAGAAGGGAGAG
Organism: Euleptes europaea; assembly: GCF_029931775.1. Taxonomy (NCBI): domain Eukaryota; kingdom Metazoa; phylum Chordata; class Lepidosauria; order Squamata; family Sphaerodactylidae; genus Euleptes; species Euleptes europaea. Next base: position 33,153,564 of record NC_079323.1, read on the forward strand.
AGATATAAGAATAATCTTAACTTTACCACTGAAAATCAAGAGGATTTTAACTTGGTGCTTCACTTTGGCTGTATGCTATTAGTGTAGCCTGCAAGGAAATGGCATTAGCCATTAACATATGGTTCAATCCATATTTTACTCAGCTACCAACCAAGATGTCAAGTTCTCAAGTTCTTTCTTGACCTTCCTAGTTGGCACAAAACTAAACTCTGTGCATACAGTAATTCAAGTCAAAACATTGCAACATGAGCAATTCATTAGTTCACAGAGATGGCAAAGAGACTCTTAAATTTTCTTGTCTTCTGCTAACTGCTAACTCAACGTGATGTAATTTGGCGTGCGTAAACAAAACAGATTGCAAAGCAGACAGCATCTTCATGTGGGAAAACTCATTTCTTTCCCTTTTCTTGTGTATTTAAAGCTATTATTTAGCCTGGTAAAAATTACCACTTATAAACACCAGATCAGCTCTGCTGAGTAAACTATACCACCTTTGCCCTTTAACATAAACCACAAACAGAACCAACCCACCAGAACTGAATAGTGAATGTTTCCTAAAAGAAAGGTTTATGCTAGGGTGGCCAGCCTTCAGGTGGGGCCTGGAGATCTCCCAGGATTACAACTGGTCTGCAGATGACAGAGGTCAGTTCCCCTAGAGAAAATGGCTGCTTTAGAGGGTGGCCTCTATGACGGGGTGTCAAACATAAGGCCCGCAGGCCAGATCCACTCCTTTGAGAGCTGTTATCTGGCCCACAAGCCAGCTGAGGCAGCCAACCCTCCCCCCCTGATCTGGGCTGGGGAGGCATGGCCCAGCCTGACCAAGTGACATTAATGTCATATGCAGCCCTTGTAACAATTGAGTTTGGCACCCATGCTGTATTGCATTATACCCTGCTGAAGTCTCTCCCCCCCCCCCCCCACAAATCCTGCCTTCCCCAGGCTTCATCCCCAATCTCCACCCCCAATCTCCAGGAATTTCCCAAACCGGAATTGGCAACTATATGAATAACATATTTAGAGCAGGATTTTCCCCCCTAAGTCTTGGGACCATGTATTGAATACAACCAAGAGCGACAAATCACATGACTTGAACCCAGGTTTTTTTGCAGGGTAAACTTAGGTCATTAACGCATGGATGTTTTGTCCTGGGATTCTCCCACAAATGTAGCGAATCTCCGCAGGCAGAACACATGGTTGTCTCCTGCCTGTGCGATCAACTCATCTCCTTCTGAAACTTCCCCAAGATTTTCCAAGCCCTGATTTTCTCCAATTTAAAATGAAGTATTGCAGCAGTTGTATTTGCTTGCCCATGCATTTCAGCGCTTGAGTTGACTCTCTCTCTCTCTCCCCCTCTCCCCTCACTCCCGTGCCCTCCTCCGCTTCCCTCCTCTTTGATCCTTGCAGTGGACGCTCAGCAGCAGCAGCAACAGCAGCACCAGGAGGCCGACCACCTGGCCGAGCCCCAACTTCCTCTCTTCACACAGCTGGCCTTCTTCCTTCCTCCATTCCCTCCTTCTGCTGGTCAGTCCCGGAGCTGTCTTGCCGGTCTTTTCCCGAGATGGGAGTCTGTCCCGTCATCCTACCCTTGTATTGGATCTCAACAAGATGCTCCCCGTTGCCTTCAAGGTAAGCCCCGCCGCTGCCTCACACCAGGGATGGGAGGGAACAAGCCTGGCTGCCCCCGAAGCGCCCCCTTCCAGGGCCACTTGAAGGCCTTTTTTAAAAAGTTGGCTGCAACCACTCCTGTCTTGCTCAGGCTCTCGTAGGGCGCATTCTCACCACCAGGAGAAGCCCCCCCCCATGAGTTCACCATGTGTTCAGATTTTCGATCACAGGGTAGAAAAGTGTGAGATGTGAGAGGGAGAATCACAAGACAAAAAGGCCATGCGTTAGCTGCCTTAAAGAAATCACAGGTGGCCAGGTCCATATAGAAGAATCCAAAATATTTATAACATTCTGATCCAGGTGCCTATATGGGTATAGCTTCCTATGCTTCTTTATCTGACACTGAACTGGAAACAGAAAAGCCCTTGGTTATTTACTTTATGAGCGTTTTTATAACTGACAGTAAAAATGGGTTTAGATTGGAGCAACTCTTCATACAGTTGCTCAGTAAACTGCAGTTTTCTTTATCTAATGTTTAAATCAACCAGTGTCAGCAGCTTTACCATTGCTAGGTTGAGGCTCATGGATGGCACTCTAGCATAGCAATTGTATTGTTGTCACTGCCTGCCCATTTTCTAAGGGAGTGGCAGCAGTAATCCATGGGGCATCGCTGCCTCTGGGATGTTAATATGGGTAGCACTTTGTTTTACCAATACTTTTTTTCTTTTCTTCTGTTAACGCAAAATATTGTTTAATCGAAAGTTTTTTTCCCCTTTTCCTTTTTTTTCTGTATCCCCATTAAATATGAAAACCAATAAAAATATTAATAATAATAAAAAAATATGGGTAGCACTTCATCCATCCATTTGGCTTTGGAAAAAGCCTAATGAAGTTCAGGACTGAGTGAAAACTTTCTGGCCCACAGTGCACTCTACCCAGAGCACTACTGAAGAGTTGCTTCCACAAATCCAGAAACATGAACTAGAACATTCCATATCAGACTCTGGATATTACTATAATCCCCAGACAACTATAAATTGTCCATTTGGAAGATTACCTAAGGATGTCAGATAACTAAGTAACCTTGAGAATGGGATTGCCAGTTTTGGATTGGGAAATACCTGGAGATTTTGGGGGTGGAGCCTGAGGAGGGCAGGGTTTGGAGAAGGGAGGGACTTCTCCAAAGAGAGAAGCCATAGAGTCCAATTGCCAAAGAGGCCATTTTCTCCAGGTGAACTGATCTCTGTCGCCTGGAGATCAATTGTAATAGCAGATCTCCAGCCACCACCTGGAGGTTAGCAACCCTACTTGAGAAGCAAGAAAAGAACACGTGTGATAATAAAACTAAAAACACCCATTTATGTAAATCATAAATCACAGTTCACAATTAGTGCCATTTTTTTGCTGTCAAGTCACAACTGACTTATGGTGCCCAACAGAGTTTTCAAGGCAGGAGACATTCAGAGGTGGTTTGCCATTGCCTGCCTCCTTGCCACAACCTTGATATTCCTTGGAGGTCTCCCATCCCAATACTTGCCAAGGCCAATCCTGTTTAGCTTCTGAGATCTGACAAGATCAGAATAGCCTCGGGCTATCCATGTCATGGCAATTAGCACCATTAAGAACACCAAAAAAGTGTTCACATTAATTCCTGAATTGGAGGATACTGTCTCAAAATAAGGCAAGACAACTTAACATATAGAATTTATATCAGAGATTTGAAAATCATCTTACACTGAGGGAGGATCTTTTGCCATATATACAAACATTCCTAATTAACAAAATCAATGTAAAAGGAGACAACGGAGAGAAAGTAGCATGGTATAGCCCAATCCCGTCAGATCTTGGAAGCTAAACAGGGTCAGTACTTGGAAGAGAGACCACCAAGGAAGACTCTGCAAAGGAGGGCAATGGCAACCCACCTCTGCTTCTCAGTTGCCTTGAAAGCCTGTTGCTGGGATCGCAATAAGTCGGCTGTGACCTGACAGCACTTTTTTACACGCACACAAAAGGAGAATACAGCCTGCAAGTGACCAGTCACAGGGTGCTACAAATATAGACCAAGTTTATTATAATGCAATTATGTATCTATACCTGACCAGCAGGATTATCAAATCAACTATGCAACTAAGGGACCATCTGGCTTAGTGGGCACTTATGTGACCTTGTATCACTTCAGCAGGGAGATGTGGGTAGGCCTTAAGTGTAGTGGGGGTTGCTAGCTCTAGGTTGGGAAATTCCTAGAGATTTTTGGGGTGGTGCTTGGGGAGAACAGGATTTGGTGAGGGGAGAGACCTCTGCAGGATACAATGCCATAGAATCAACCCTCCAAAATAGCCATTTTCTCAATGCGAACAAATCTCCGTTATCTGGAAATCAGTTGTAATTCCAGGAGATCGCCAGACCCCACCTGGAAGTTGGCAGTTCTAGTGGAGCTTGGGGGAGGGCAGGGTTTGGGGAACAGAGGGACCTTAGTGGGCTATAATGCCATATAGTCCACCCTCCAAAGCAGCCACTTTCTCCAGGGGAAGTGATCTCTGGAAATCAGTTGTTATTCCGAAAGATCTCCAAGCCCCACCTGTGGTGGTTGGCAGCCTAGGGGCACTACACTGGATCAAGGACTTTAAAAGGAGAAAATCTGATGTGTTTTGGGGTTTCATAAGCACTCTTTCTAAACTAAGATGAGGCAAGAGATGCCAGTGAGCTAACTGGACTGGCACCGAGACTGATGTTGAGACAAGGAAATCTCCTGGGCAGCACTGAGGTTAACAAAAGTGAATCATGCCTCAGATGACCGTAGGACAAGAAAAATGATTTAGCAACGTAAACCAAGGTGGCTCAAGCAAGTTGCACCCCAATGGAAGCCTGACAGATAAGCATCCAATCCAACTGGAGAAATATTACCTCCTGACCCCAAATCAATCAAAATAAAAAAGAAAAGCATTTGAGAGCATCCTTCAGTGAAACAAAAATATGACCAAGCATTACTTGTATCTAGGCAATAAGGGTGTGTGAAGGGATAACTTTTATCAGAAAGAGGGCTGGAATTTGTCTGAATGAAGCTAAAGGGGTTTCTCATTTACTACAATGAATTTAAGAGCAGGGCTTAAAAGCTTGGCGGAGTCATGAAGGAAAATGCATGGATATAGGTTTATGCAAGTCAAACATATAGATTCGAGTTCAGTAGCACCATAGAGACCAGCAAAATTTTTGGGGTGTAAGATTTCAAGAGTCAAAGCCCTCTGAGTCCATTGCTACTGGACTAAAAAATAGCATACTGCAGACCAAGACAGCTACCTTGTGAAACCTATGTAAGTAAGACTTTATTCCAGTTAATAGTATTGTGGTGGAGCATATACATTCAGAAGCAGCATTCATTTTCCTTTATTCAAAATCCAGCAGGTTAGAAACCAGGGTGCATTATAACAGATGAGAACGTTGTAGTTTTAAAAAACTAAATTGGAATTATCCCCTAAACAATCACTCATGGGAACATATCAGAAACAAATGTAAGAAGTTAACAAAATAAACTAAACTGCCGACTTTTCTCTCTACTCCAGAGTGCTTTTGTGAAAGCCGAAGCACTATTATTTAACTAGACACAGTGTTAAGAAGAAAAATCAGAGGGAAATGGTCTGAACAATACAGGTTAGGAAAGAAGTCAAAATGATGTTCTGCTATAGAGAATGTGGTAAAATTCTACATCAGCACAGATGTGTTGTTCAAGGCTGTGTTGTCTTATGGGCACACTCATGCTTAGAGACTACTACGGCTTTGCTCATGCAGGACTACCTACTGCCATGAAAATTTGCTTGGTTGTTAAGATCTTTGTTGGAGCCCTAGCTTTGGGTGTCCCTGTGTTCAAGGTGAAATACATGGCTGCTAGGCACTGCATCTTCTTGGTGGTGGTGCTTCCAGATAAAAACACTTTTGCCTAGGCCTTCAGTGGCTTCGGTGGGAGTTTTTAGCAAAATCCTGCTAGTGCATTCCTATGCAGTCTGTCCACAGAAATTGTAATGACATAACTCAGAACAGGATCGCACCCTTACTTTTTATTTATTTGTGTTATTTATTGTCTGCTTTGTCATTTGGACTCAAGGCAGATTACACAGAGTGAGTAATAGAATCAACAGATGGGACATTCAATAAACAGTGCAATAGGATTAGGGTTGTAGTAGAACCAACCAGAAGTCTAAAAACAGAACTGAATCAAAGCATAAGTATGAACATTATATATTAAACGATGCTAAGTCCCATAGTAGGATCCTAGTTTCAACAAGCTATACACAGTAGTATATAGTCCCTAATAATTTTTCTAAGTAACTTTGTGAATCTTTTTTTTTTTTTTTTGCCATCAATTCACAGGTGACTTGTGACTTGCTGGGGCTTTCAAGGCAAGAGACGTTCAGAGGTGGTTTGCCATTGCCTGCCTCCACATCATGACCCTGGTATTCCATGGTGGTCTCCCATCCAAATACTTGCCAGGGTCGACCCGGCTTAGCTTCTGAGATCGGATGAGATCAGGCTAGCCTGGGCTATCCAGGTCAGGAGTATGAATCATTTAGTACAACTCTAATGCCTGTATAGAAAAGTCTTCTTGAATAATTTGATTTTGCATAGTTTGCTGAAAGCCATGAGAGTGAGAGCCTTCCTGACCTCCTCAGGCAGGCCAATCCACAAGGTGGGGACCACAACAGAGAAGACATGTGTATGGGCAAGTTGTTGATTTTGCCCCTTTCAGGTTGGCATAAGGTTGCCAGCTCCAGGTTGGGAAATACCTAAAGATTTTGGGAGTGAAGCCTGAGGAGGGTGGGGTTTGGAGAGGGGAGGGACTTCAACGGGGTATAATGCCATAAACTCCCCCTTCCATAGTGGCCATTTTCTCCAGATGAACTGATCTCTGTCACCTGGAGATCAGCTGAAATAGCAGAAGATCTCCAGCCACCACCTGGAGGTTGGCAACCCTAGGTTGGCACCTGCAGAAGATTACACACACCTCACCCCACTCTTGTGAGCGAAGCTGTTGTGGCAGAACACAGGGCAAGAGGCAGTCTTGCACATATTAGGGTCCAAGGCTAGGAAGGGTTTTGTATGTGATAGCTAATACCTTAAATTGAACCCAGTAACTGATGGGCAGCCAGTGAAGTGCCTGAAGGATGGGAGTAATATGCTAGATCCATCTAGCTCCTAATAATAGCCAAGCTACAGCATTCTGCACCAGCTGGAGTTTCTGAATTAATTTTGAGGGAACAGCAATCTCCAGTGCATTACAATAGTCAAGTCTCGATGTTACTGTGGCTTGGATCCAGGTGGCCAGATCAGCCATATCAAGATAAGGGGTCATCTTTTGGGCTAGGCTGAGTTGGAAGAAAGCCTTTTTAGCAACTGCAATAACTTGCTTCCAATAATGAAGTTGATTCCAGAATAACCTCAAGGGTCCTAACTGAGTCAGTAACGATCAGCTGAACTCCATCAAAAGTGGGGAGAACGATGTCCTTCAAGATCTCCACCTTCCCAACCAGCATTACTTCTGCCTTTTCAGGCTTTAGTTTCAACTTGTTTACTCTTAGCCAATTTACCACAGCAGCTAGGCAGTTATTTAGGATCTCTACCATATTACCAGGGGGTTTGGATAAGGATATATAGAGCTGGGTATCATCTGCATTGAGAGCAATCGGGAGAAACAAATCACCAGGAGCACATGGGATATCAATAGAGCTATTCCAAGCCACAGAAACGGAGTCCATCAAAATCTTGACAAGAATATGCCAACAGATATGGAAAACAAAACAATGGCCCACAGACTGGAAACGATCCATTTACATTCCAATTCCCAAGAAAGGAGACATCAAAGACTGCAGCAACTATCGGACCATCGCATTAATTTCTCATGCAAGTAAAGTGATGCTCAAAATCTTACAGCAAAGGCTGTTACCATATATGGAACGAGAAATGCCTGATGTTCAAACTGGTTTCAGAAAAGGAAGAGGGATTAAAGATCATATTGCAAATATACGCTGGTTACTGGAGCATATGAGAGAATTTCAGAAGAAAATCAGCTTGTGTTTCCTAGATTACCGCAAAGCTTTTGACTGTGTGGATCATGAAAAGCTATGGCTGGTTTTAAAGGAAATGGGTGTGCCACTACATCTGATCATTTTGATACGCAACCTGTACTCTGGACAAGAGGCCGCAGTTAGAACAGAATATGGAGAAACGGAATGGTTTCCAATTGGCAAAGGGGTCAGACAAGGATGTATTTTATCTCCCTATCTCTTCAATCTATATGCAAAACATATAATTAGCAAAGCTGGATTAGATTTAGATGAAGGTGGAGTGAAAATTGGAGGGAGGAACATTAATAATTTGAGATATGCTGATGACACTAGATTATTGGCAGAAAATAGTGAAGATTTGAAACGACTACTGCTGAAAGTTAAAAGAGAAAGTGCCAAAGCAGGACTACAGCTGAACATCAACAAAACAAAAGTAATGACTATAGGAAAACTACACAACTTTAAGGCTGACAATGAGGAAATTGAAATTGTTCAAGACTTTCTATTCCTTGGCTCCACCATCAACCAAAAGGGAGACTGCAGCCAAGAAATCAGAAGGAGATTGAGACTGGGAAGGGCAGCCATGAAGGAGCTGGAAAAGATTTTGAAGTGTAAGGATATGTCACTGGCCACCAAGACTAGATTAATTCATGCCATCGTATTCCCTATTACTATGTATGGGTGTGAAAGCTGGACAGTGAAGAAAGCTGATAGGAAGAAAATAGATTCCTTTGAAATGTGGTGTTGGAGGAGAGTGTTACGGATTCCGTGGACTGCCAAAAAAAAAATCAGTGGGTTCTAGATCAAATCAAGCCTGAACTGACCCTAGAAGCTAAAATGACTAAACTGAGGCTGTCGTATTTTGGTCACATCATGAGACTCTAGAGTCACTGGAAAAGACATGCTAGGAAAAGTTGAGGGCAGCAGGAAAAGAGGCAGACCCAACAAGAGATGGATTGACTCAATAAAGGAAGCCACAGCCTTCAATTTGCAGGATCTGAGCAGGGCTGTCAAAGATAGGACATTTTGGAGGACTTTCATTCATAGGGTCACCATGAGTCGGAAGCGACTTGACGGCACTTAACACACACACATCATCAGCATATCGATGACATCCAACCCCAAAGCTACAAATGCATGGGAGATCGGTTTGCACCCTGTGGAACTCCACAGGATCAGTCCCATATTGATAGGGTTTCTAGGATTGCCAACCTCCAGGTACTAGCTGGAGATCTCCTGCTATTACAACTGATCTCCAGCTGATAGAGATCAGTTCACCTGGAGAAAATGGCTGCTTTGGCAATTGGACTCTTTGGCATTGAAGTCCCTCCCCAAACCCTGCCCTCCTCAGGCTCCACCCTAAAAATCTCCAGGTATTTCCCAACCTGGAGTTGTCAATCCTACACATTGAGGACAACTGGTCTCCCACAGAACCCTTTGAGTCCAGTCTTTGAGGAATGATTTGAACCAGTTTAGCACACATCATCTGATATCTACTTCTGTCTCCAGGCATGTCAACAAGATGATCTACTGTATCAAAAGCTGTAGATAAGTCCAACAAGAGCAACAAGGAGGCATGGCCTTTGTCTACACTCAACTAAAGCTAACAGAGCCATCTCTGTCCTATAGCCTAGCCTGAAGACAGACTGAAAAGGGTCTAGAGAAGAGTTACCCAAGAAGACCTGGAGTTGATCTGCTACTGCTTTGCCAAGAAAGGGCAGGTTAGAGACGGGATGATAATTCGCCACATTTTTCTGTAGGGATTTTTTTTTAAGCAGGAGACAGATAACCGCCTCTTTGAGTGGCTGAGGAAAGGTGCCATCTCCAAGTTGGAAAATCCTTGGAGATCTGGTGGTGGAGGCTAGGAAGGGTGGGGTTTGGGAAGGGGAGGGACCTCAACAAGGTATAATGCCATAAAGTGCAACCTTCATAGCTGTCATTTTCTCCAGGGGAATTGATCTCTGTAGTCTGAAAATCAGTTGAAATTCTGGGAGATCCAGTTAGGGTTGCCAGCCTCCAGGTACTAGCTGGAGATCTCCTGCTATTACAGCTGACCTCCAGCCGATAGAGATCAGTTCACCTGGAGAAAATGGCTGCTTTGGCAATTGGACTCTATGGCATTGAAGTCCCTTCCCTTCCCCAACCCCATCCTCTTCAGGCTCTGTGCCAAAAACCTCCCATCGGTGGCAAAGAGGGACCTGGCAATCCTAGATCCAGTTTGCACCTGGAGATTGGCAACTCTACTTCTTAATCTTCTACTCAGCGGGCCAGCAGGGGGACTCAGCAGGAGGGAGGCCTAGTCCTTGTCACCAGTGATGCAGCAACGTCACTTTCAACATGCACTGGGAGTACCATCATCGCTTTGCTGGCTTCATGGCAACACTCTGGTATTTGGACAAAAACTCTATGGTAGAAGCCATTTTTCCCATAGAGTTTGTGCCCAAATACTAGAGCATTGCTGTGATGCAGCAACATGGTGAAGTTACTTCCAGTGCACACTGGAAGTGCCATTGCTGTGTTGCTGGTAATGAGGCTCAGTCTGCCCTCTTGCTCCTGGTAAGTCCCCCTCCCCACATATATAGAAATCATACATACATAAGTATGTATGTATTATACATGTATTATACATACATACATATATATATATATATATATATACACACACACACACACACACACACATATATATATATACATATACATACACACACACACACACATATATGTGTGTGTTAAGTCACTACTGACTCATGGCGACCCGAATATGTAATATTATATATTACATGTATATGTATATATGTATATGTATGTATGTACGTATGTATATATTATATACAAATTGGTGTAAGCCAACTTGAGAATTATCATTGAATTGCAAGGTAGAAATATCTTAAGAAAAGCATCACATTGTTTTATTTTTGACATTGCTGAGTGGGAGTGCTGATTAACCATGGGCGAAAATGCATGGTCGCTTTATTCCCTGTTTCAGCCAGGATTGAGCCAGGATTGAACGCATGTTCGGCGAAATGCATGCATTCGATCCTGGCTGAATCCTGGCTGAAACAGGGAATACAGGAGGCTAAAGCGACTATGTGTTTTTGCCCCATAAGTACCCTTATTTTATAGCAACAGTTCGTTTATAAAGTGCTCTTTTTTGCTTCAACTCAGCAGTTTTTAGTGCATCACTATCCACACACATGTGCACGTACACATACAAAATTAGTTTCATTATTGAAATAAGCACACTTTTCTAACAAAAGTGCACTTGGTGGTGGAAAGTGCCATGAAGTCACAGCTGAGTTATGGCGATCCCTTAGAATTTTCAAGGCAAGAGATGTTCGGAGGTGGTTTGCCCACTGCCTGTCTCTGCGTGGTCTGAGAGAGTTTTGAAAGAGCTGTGACTGGCCGAAGGTCACCCAGCAGGGTTCATGTGGAAGAGTAGGGTATCAAACCCAATTCTCCAATTTAGAGTCCGCCACTCTTAACCACTACACCACCCTGAAATAAGCACACTTTTCTAACAAACCTCAAAACCGTATTTAGTGAGTGATTAGTATTTTTGAAGTTACACTGCCTTTCCTTTTCATTTACTAGCCCAGTGCTATCAACTGACACTTAAATCTATTTCAAAAATAAAACAAAGACACCTGCAAGATAGCTAAACAAAATGTCACTAATACAAATTAGACTATCTGTATGTGCTACCATTTTCAAATGCAAAAACCCCTACTAATTTCCTGGCTGTCTCTTTTCTCGCATGCAGCTATTCTGTGTTAAATGCATTTTGTGAGTTTTCTTCTGAGAATACTGCTTGAAACATATTTTCAGAAATATTTGGTTAAGAGGAACTTGCATGATAAATGGAATTTCACAGTAGGATCTTATTTTAACCTGAATTCTTCAGATAACACATTCCTGAAATTATACCCTTTCATTTTTTCCCCTTGAAGTCTAAAACTTGATGATAAATAACTAAGTTAACAATGATTACAAACACAGTGCTAAAATATCTAGTAGGACAGCAAAAATCTATTAAGCTTGCCTTCAAAAAATAATGTGTGTTTGTTTTTTAAAAACCCAGATTTTTCCTCTCTCCAATTTTAAGCATGAAGCAAAATGTTCTCTACTGTAATGGCAATTTCAGAGGACATCAGACACTTATATAACCTTTGGTTGGATTTTTTCCTGCTACTATAGAGGTAAAATTTCAAATTCCTACTTTATAATAAAAAAGAATTGTATCATGCATACCTTCTAGTTAAATGAAAGTTATACTGAGCTTGTGGTATCCCACAAAGTATATTAAAAGAGGCATTGCATTGTTTTGCATGCATATAGAGACTATAGGAAATCATATTCTGTAACAACAAGACATTGTTTGGCAAATGAGTTTTTCTTGTACTCTGTAAAGTGCCAAGCACTTTGATGGTATTATACATGTAATAATTAAAAATAATAAGGGGTGTGTTTGGAAGAAATCAGAAATCTCTTATAGAAACTGGACCTTTTTCTGAGTATACTAAATTATTTACACAGCAGTAATTCCTGATCCAGGCTAGCCTGATCTCGTCAGATCTCAGAAGCTAAGCAGGGTCAGCCCTGGTTAGTATTTGGATGGGAGACCACCAAGGAAGTCCTGGGTTGCTGTGCAGAGGAAGGCACTGGCAAACCACCTCTGTTAGTCTCTTGCCATGAAAACCCCAAAAGGGATTGCCATAAGTCGGCTGCGACTTGGTGGCACTTTACACATACAATTCCTGATCAGTTGTATTTCAGAACATGATGCAGGCATCCTTGGATTAGGATTTCTACAATGGAATTTCTTCGAGGAGGTGACTGTGTGGTTAAATGCCTTGCCTCGTTTGCAATATCAGGAACCAGCATGAGTGAATGAGCTGATTTCTGTCAGGATAGCACCAATAATCAGAGAGATGAATTTAAGAAGTGCTTTCAAAGAATTTCTGCTCTTCATGCCTCACATTTGCCAGCGCTTCCTATTGAGGCGAGGAAACGTCAACACAACAGTCTCACTGTTTGTCCCTTTAGACCCAATTTCGACACAGCCAGGGAGGGGACAAAGATCTGCAGCACTTTATCTTGTTGCATGTACAGAGTGCTCCGAGTTAATTCATCCACACACACTGCATATTGTTCTGCATTTTAATGAAAGGGAACCTTGGTCCCCAAAGAGAGCCTTCAGATACCCAGCCTGACAACTTGTCCCTGTGGCAAGCATCCATCTGATTAGCGTCCCTCCACTTAAGCAACAATCCAAGTAGGCTTTATTTGCAAAGCAGTAAAACATGTAAAAGATGCCTTTTGGAAAAGATGGGGGGGGGACATTCACAGAACTTGCAACAGGTCCTTTTCTAGGATTATCAGGCAAGCATTCCTTTAAAGTGCACTCCTCTCAGGCTTGCAAGTCTAACTGGGGTTTTATCATTAAGACACAAGGAAGAATGTAAAATGCTATATAACATTTCCAGGCACATATCTTTAACTACGGGGGGGGGGGGAGAGAGAGAGGGAGGAAGAAAGACAGTCCCAGCTTTGCAGCCACAGATGGTATCTATTCCCCAGTAATTTCAACAATCTTCTTTTCATTGTTAAAACAACAGCTCGCTACTATGCTACTTGTCAATTGAAAGCGACCCTGCCAAGCAACCAACCGCTCAACCAGCACCCTCTAGAGAGTAACAGCAGAGCTGGCATCACCACTAAACATCCGGCTGTGGCTGAAGTGTTTGAAACAGAAACATTCCTTACCTTGGGTATGCGAGATCCAAGGAGAGGAGATCACTGGTTCGCCACACGGAGACTGAGAAAGGGCTCTGATCAGCTGCCGGTAGCATGCAGTTAGCTTTTAAGTGCAGGTGGGAGGAGCTGTTGTCCACAGTAGGTGGGCAGGCAGCAAGGCAGGCAGTAGCCAGAAGCCACTAACTAGCACGGGAAATTCTGTTCCTCTGGGAGTGGGAACAAGGAGAATGCATGCCACTCAAATGACAAAAAAAACAAAAACACACCAAGCATCCTGATTTATTTCTTTTTTATTGTTCAGGATTCGTGTTCTCTTTTCCTTACTGAAACAGTGTGCAGTGAGGATGATGTCAGCCCCCACCCACCCCAGTCTTCCCATTTAGGAGTATTGCCAGAAGAGTATTTCATAGCTCATCCTGCATCCAAGGATATTCTTAAGCAGGCTGTTGATTCTTTAGAAGTAAATAGGCTTTCACTGTCAGATCTGGTGACTTTGTGGTTCAGCACTCCCTAGAATCATACAATTGGAAGGGGCCATACAGGCCATCTAGTCCAACCCCCTGCTCAATGCAGGATCAGCCTAAAGCATCCCTGACAAGTGTTCGTCCAGCTGCTGTTTGAAGACTGCCAGAGAGGGAGAACTCACCGCCTCACTAGGCAGCTGATTCAGCCGCTGAACTAGTGTTGCTAGTTGTCCCCCCCTCAACCTCCCCTTCTCCAGACTGAACATTCCCAAGTCCCTCAGCCTTTCCTCAGCCTACCAACTCCAAGGTCTCAAACCTCTCAAATTCTCCAGAACCCTTCCAGGGAACAGCTGCATTTCAGAGGCAGGCATCTGTAGTTGGTCCAAGGTTCAGTCCTAGGCATCTGCAGTTACAGGATCTCTGACAGCAGGTGATGGGAAAGGCCACTCAATGCCCAAGATTCTGGAATGCTGCTGCAAGGCAAAGAAGCCAATACTAAGCAAGACCTTGGAAAGCTGCTGCAAGGCAAACAAGCCAGTACCGAGCCGGGCAGATCAATGACCCAATCTAGTGAAAGGCTCCATCATATTTCAAAGCAAATACTCAGAAGCCTCTGACTTCATAGGATCATAGAATCATACAGTTGGAAGGGACCACCAGGGTCATCAAGTCCAACCCCCTGCACAATGCAGGAAATTCACAACTACCTCCCCCCTCCCACACCCCCAGTGACCAGAAGATGGCCAAGATGCCCTCCCTCTCATCATCTGCCTAAGGTCACAGAATCAGCATTGCTGACAGATGGCCATCTAACCTCTTCTTAGTTAGCATGCTTTTCATAGTTAGCATGCTTTAAAGAATGGCTTGTGAGGCCAGAAAAAGGCCAGCGTCAATGTATCCATGTTTGTTATAATCTGTTTTAGAGATTATAATTCACATACCATGGAGTAGTCATTATTCTAGATTCATTCATTCAGAATAAATGGATGTCATCTTGTGGGAAGAAGCACTGTACAAGATGTGTGGCTGCATTAAATTCTGGTTTCTCACAGAACCAGAAAAACTGGAACAATTTTTATTCCATGTATAGGTGGCAACTGTTAAAAGCTAACATAATTCTTGAGGAAAATGGTAATAAATACACTGGGTTGGAACTGTGGGATTCAATCCAGTATGTATGGAATTCGTCAGTGTTCAAATTAATCAAAGTACTGCATTCAGAATGTAAGAGTCATATGATGCTGTAAGGGGCTTATTCATCCATTTCCTTACTTTCAAGATGAAAGGATCTAGAAATCTGATAGTGTATAGGTATGCCTCAAATGTTAGGCAATCACTTTATTCATGCCTTGGGTCCTGGGATAGCTGAGAGCAAGGTAGGTACATAAACATTTTTTAATAAATAAGTATTATTCAGTCATCTTCCTCCAATAGCAAACGTATGAAATAAGGTGATGTAACAGGCTGCAGCATACACATCTAGAAATGGGGATACGATGGAATTTTGATCAATATATAATGGGACAGTGATACAAAAAGTATGAAGACCGTTATTATTTATATTATTATTAATTTTTAATGTATAGAGATTTCTATGAAACAGTCAATAAAAGTTTGAACATCTCCTGATTTATGAACCCATCCTCCCTGATTCCCATCCTTCCCTCCACAGTAAAACCATAACACTTTGGAGGAATCCTACAGTGTCACACTGAAGCAGTGATGTCACTTTAGGTTATTTGCCAAAAATAATGTTGTACCATAGGCACAACATCAGTCTCCTGTCCCCATCCCCTCTCTCCTCTGCTGGTTGCCAGCCAATGGCCAGTAATCCTATTCCTATGCCCAATCAACATTCACTAAAGAATTATAATCAGTTTTGGAAAAGATTGATTATAAGAATACATGTTAATGTAAATTATTTAACAACCATTTTAATATTAATATAATGTAAGAATAGAAAGAGGGTGCTTTTTGTAGGGGGTTTTTTCTGGGGGGTTCCTGCAGAAGATTTATATTCAATTAGGAACAATCTAGATTAGGTGACCAAATTGCATTGAAATTTTCCTAGTTCCTTCCTGTTGTGCAAGATTCATTCTTGAATGGACAATGATCCATGACATAGCTCTTACTCCAGAGTCCCCTCCGTTATATTAAATGGAACAAATTTATAGGCAAATTTATTTAGGACTGGTGTGCAAGTACGTCAAATGAAAGACATAAACTAGCATAGCAGGAAGAAGACAAAGCAGCGTTTTCAAAAAAAGTAAGCCCCTTTCCGTTGTTAAAGTTTGGGCACTCCAGCCTTGTATACCAGAAGAGCATGCTACTGCAGTTCTCTCACAGTGCATTCCTGAGAGGAATGCCTGCGCCGGTCTTTGAAGGCAACACGGCTGCGCTGCCTCCAAAGGAGATTTTGGCCCCTACCGGCGTAAAAAATCCATGCAACCCTCATAGGGTTGCACGGGAGATATGTACGGGAGCTATGCGCTGCCTCCAAAGGAGATTTTGCCCCCTACCGGCAATAATCCATGCAACCCTCATAGGGTTGCACGGGAGATACGCCATCTAAGGTATCTCAGCAAAAATTAAAAGGGGCATTCCCGGCCCGAAAGGGCTTTGGAGGCCGCCTAAAGGCAGCTCCTCCTCCAGCCCTGTGCCAGAACGCCCCGGGAACACCTCCCAGGATGCTGGTGTGACTTTTGACGGTGTTCGGACGCCGTCGGAAGGCCCCATCGGCATCCTGGGGTGGCTCTGCCATGGCAGCACCCCTCAACCGGCATCTGGGCCTTCCTGCAGGCATTTGGGCCACTAACGCCGATGTTAGTTGCCTGGATGCCGGCGCAAGGGGCCCAGACACCATTGCGGCACCTTCCCGGCCTCCTAAGGGCTTTCGCCCTTAGATCTCAGGAATGCGCTGTCAGTCTGCATGTTTGTCCTTTTGCGTGAACAGGACAGCATGTATATTTTTTCCAGCTTTTTGCATGCTATTGGAAACCCAGATTTTTGAGGATACATCTTCATATGTATCAAAGCTAAAAATAACATGTAGCCCTGTTCACACAAAATCTGCACACATGGATCAAGAGTACTGTGCATGGCAACTTGGCAAGCTCTCTTTGAACCTGAGGTAGGAGCACCAAAACTGTAATGATCTGAAAGGTCTCTAGCACTGCCCATCTACTGAGAAATCCCATTTTACTCAATGTGACTTACCCCGAAATAAGTGTGCATAGGACTGTAGCTCTAGTCAAGAGGAATCTGACACTACAACAGTAATGAGAATATATCAATGCTAGTTGAAGCCTGATGGGAGAGTTTAATTGTAAGAAAAAAGAAATGAAAAGAAGCTGGAGTAACATTCACAAATATTTAACAGCAGTGGAGATTTTGGGTTGAATTCAATCATTCTCTTCCACTTACTGAAGAATTTTCCATTGGAGGACAACTTCTTCCTTTGGACTCCTTCCTCTAACAGTCTTCCCTATTGGAAGGGCTCCTTCTTCCCATGGAAGTTCTCTTTCTCAAACACAAGGGGTCTCTTCAAAGGAAGCACTGTATTCTCCAACAGAAAGAGTCTCTCCGATGGAAGAAGCCTCATTTCACAAAAAGGAATCACTGGCTCCAACTCTAATACTAACACAAGAGGGAAAATAAAATTAATGAAGCATTCTCATAAAACATCCGATCATACCCTAAACGATTTCCCATATAGAGAAGGCATAAAATGAACAAGCATAATTCATATCATAAAAATCAACACCTCTGAATTATTTCATCTTGTATCCCATCACTGTAAAAAAAAAGTCATTTTTTCATGTACTTTATTATCATTATTACATAAGCCACTTTCTTTTTTGAAACTCTGTAGGTGGTGTTTTGTTATTCTTCACAATTCTTTTGGGGAGTAATTCTTCTTCCTTTCATTTTGTTTATTGACTGCAGGTCAAAAGACACTAATGATTTCTCCAGTTGTTAAAATTGATATATATTAACCAATGGTTTCAGGCAATGTTCCATCTTCTGTTGTGCTGTCCATTATTTTAAGACCTCCCAAAATCTTACAGGCACATTTCTTTTGGAAAGGGAGAATGCTGAATAGCTGCACTTTATTGGGAACAACGCATATACCTTATGGAGTCAAAAACCTAAGGGCAGAGTAAGTGAATGGAGTGAACATACCACATTTTGCAGTGTTCCCACTGTAGTTCTTTTTTATTTCTATTATTTTTTGTTTCTCTATGTTTCTCAATGGTGTCATTATACAACAGTTCTGTTAGACTTTTTGCTTCTAGTCATGGATAGCCTAATATTGATGACATTAGTATTTCATTTTTTTCGACCCAACAGCAGAAATTTTTAACAGACAGATGTAGAAGAAGCAACGGATGTCTCTCTGTGGCTGGTTGTCCCATAATTTTCTGTTTCTTTGTCTGCCATTTGACTTCCTCAGCACAAACAGGTCAGTTGTGTGGTATGGATCTATCTGCTTTACATGATAATAGACAGGTCTTAAACCCACATTTGTTCACAGGCTAACCAATGTCTGAACTATCAAGTCTCTGTGTCTCCTCTCATGTCTATTAGATATAACTCAACAAAATGTACATTAGTACATACACTTAATTCTGAAAAATTTACTTCAAGGTCTGTTGAGCATTGCAGCGTTTTCTTCTTTAATTAGAGTTAAATATATTGGCTGCTAGGGATTGGTATAAAGACTTGAAGTGGGGAAGCAATAATGTCCTGCATGCAGTTGCTAAAGTAAAGGGTGTTTTCTTGGGAAGCTTACCCAGATGAAATGTTACAAATTTCCCAATTATAGACTATTAGCATCCCCTCCCTCACATTTCCAAAGAGTCCACCCCCACCTGCATCAGCAAAGAAGTTCAGAATGAGAAGGAAACCTGCTGAGGGGCCAAATTACACATTGCTAGTCTCAAATGTCTAAACATGGAAATTGCCCCAATCTCATAAAAGGGGATGTGAGTGTGGATGAGAAGAGCTAAACCATTTTGCCAGGGCTTATTGCCCTGTGACCTCTCTCTCCAAGAGCCATTCTCTTATCCACTATGGGCGAAAACGCATGGTTACTTTAGCCTCATTTATTCCCTGTTTCAGCCAGGATTTAACACATGTGTTTTTGCCAAACATGCGTTCGATCCTGGCTGAATCTTGGCTGAAACAGGGAATAAAGGAGGCTAAAGCGACCGTGCGTTTTCGCCCTATAACTTCTGGTGGAGTGTCTACTAACAAAACAAAAAAAGGGTGGGGGCAGATATGTCACAGTGTCAAAGTTCTGTGCTCCTCACCTCTACTCTTCTTTCGCTTTTAAGAACAACATGTCATCTCCCTCTTTCTATATGTTTGGGTATTTCCATATTTAACCACAAGGAGCTGCCTCTACCTGCTCTAGTCTGGGCTTCCCAAAGATATGGGATATTATCATATAACATGATGATGAGGTATGGTTATCCGTAGCCAGCCCTTCTCAGAGATCTAGAGAAGCTTAGACCTCTTTTGGAGGTTCTAGTCATATTTTAAAAAATGATGGCACATAATTCAGGATGCTGCCAAATACTTTGCCTGCTGGTGCCTCAAGGTCTGACAGCAGAAAATTGGGGAGAAATGGGGCTCGTGCACTGTCATTGTGCCAACAAACAACATCACCTCCAGTGAAAACCAGACGTGGTGTCAAGACATCACTCATTGCCCCTGGTGTCATGACATCACTTCTGGTGAAAATATTGTCAGTCAGCATAATGCTGACATGCCCAGCTCCTCCCAGGGACATCCGTACATACATTGTGCACGAAAACAAGTCACAAAACTTAAAAATGCCCCCCAAAATGTCTAAATTTGAGGACTCTGAGTTTGAGGTTCCAACAAATGGCCCTCCGTGTGTCTCACCCTCCCCCAGTTGATCCTGTGTGCATCATAAGGTATTAAAATTTCGAACCACTACTGTTCATTTGAGAACTGGAGAATGAAAACCTGACTTAAACATGGATTTTGTTGTTGTAGTATGTGTGTTTTTTGCTGTCAAGGCACAATTTTAATGTCCACTTTGTTATCAAATTTCATTATTTTAGTCAGGAAAAAAGATGACTATAATTTCATCCAAGGCACTCAGAAAGTAAAAGTTAGGAGACCCAATTATTTATTTGCTAATTGTAAAATGCTGTGGGGATGTGATGAGCTGAGGCCTTTGTCTGGAGCATCAGCGCCCTCCAGCATCCTGCTCCCTCAGAGAGGACAGCCTCAGTGAGGGAAGATGCTTTATCTGTAGGAGGGTCACATCACCCTCTCTTCTGCTCTTGTAAGTAGTCAGACCCCTGCTCTCGCTAAGGGGTGCCATGAAGGCAAGGGGGCCAAAGACTGGCATCAGAGCAAGGCCCTGCTCTTCCCAAAATGGATGCCCCTCAGAGAGTTTTGGGATCCATCTTGTGTATCAAGCCTGGGCAGGAAGGCATTTGGCTGCTGAACTTTTCCCCTTGCCCTAAGTGTGCCTGGCTGGACAATGGGGCTAGCTAATCCCTGCCTTCCTCCTGTAAAGCAGGACTCAAGGTGGTTTACAAGAAGTCACAGTGAATCAAACAATATAGTGTGACTTTAAAAATCTTTTAAAAATAACAAGAATGAAGAATGCTGATAAACTGCAGTGAGTCCAGCATAGGGCAACAAAGCTCCTGAGGGGACTGGAGATGTCCTATCCGGAGAGGCTGAAGGAGCTGGGAAGCTCTACATTGGAGAAGAGATGCTTTCAAGGTGATATGACCGCTACCTTCCAAAAGGGATGCAGTGTGGAGGATGGGGCGGGTATATATTTAGTCATGTTGGATGACAGGACTCGAACTCATGGATATGAACAACAGCAAAGGAAGTCTCATCTAAATGTGAGGAAGAATTTCCTGATAGTGAGGTATATTCAACACTGGAACAGTCTCCCTTTTGAAGTGGTGGATTCTTTGTCGCTGGGTTTTTTTTAAAGTGACGATTGGATATCTACTTGTTGGGGATATTATAGTTGTAGCTGCCTGCATTGGCAGGGCTTGGACTAGATTACCCTGGTGGTCCCTTCCCGCATTGGGTATAATGAGCTAGGCGGCTGGGGGTGAGGGATGCAGGGCAGGACAGAGGTGAGATGATACAGAAATAAAACATCAGAAATTATAAACATTTCTCCTTCTTGCGTTTACCTTCACTCAACAGCCAATCGCATTCTAGCAGTGAGGCTTTAATGATGTTTGGATTTATAAATGCAGAGTTCAGGTTATGTTCCTGACATTATTGTGGAGCCACCATACAAAACTTGGTTGCGCTGGTAGGATTCTAGCAAAAGCTTATGAGCCATTGCGTTAAAGTGCCCACCTAAGCAGGTCCATTCAAAATTTAGTACAGTCAATTCACTTGGGCTTATTCCCAGGAATGGAGCGTTCTTAGAAATGCCCAATTCTGACTAAATTTTGCACTGGATTCTGGCCCTGCGTGGCCCTCAATGTTAAACTTTCTATTATCTTTAAATATATATATGGAAGAAAAATAGTAATTCTTGTTAGTCCATTCAAGTGAATATCACTTTCTATAAACTGGAACCCACTAATGTGTAAAGTCATGATTTTCTATCTAGAAGTTATGCTTTTTTTCCCAAAAGGAAATGTTATACTATGCCCGTGGCTTATGTAATTAATACCCATATTAGCCATTCTCAGTGTTTTGTCCTTACATGGATACCCAACAACACTGTGAATGTTTCCTGCTCTGGGAATCAATTTGGTGTGACCCATACTGAGCATGTCTCGTGTATATCCCATTTATTGTAATTTATGTTATGTTGTAAGAAGCATCAAGTTCTTACTTGGGCCGTCAGATGAGTTTGTTGCCTTAGTCTATTTTTATTGCAAACATGAAACTTAAGTTCTGTTTCTCAAAAAGATATGGGCTTCATACATGTCAGTTAAGAATTACAGCACCAGATTTCATGGGCTTCTCTTGTTATGCTTGGAGGCAGGGAGAGGATAACCTATAAGGAACTATTTGTGAAAAGTGCGGACTCTGGGAAAACGACTTTCCAGAGTTCCAACTCTACCATTTGACTGGTCTGTCTAGCCTGTCTCCCAGATGCCTCACTGGAATGCCATTCAAAATGGTTGAAGGATTGTTTGAAAGGTTCATTTTTGCTGAATGTTAGTCTTGGACTGCTGTTTAGGAAACTGTCTTACAAAGGACTTATTCTGCACATTCACACATGAAGTACCACTGCCGGAATGCTGTGGGTGGTAAGACACACTTCAGAGCTCGCTGCTGTCTCTAGATCTTCCCCAGTGATTCCCATACACCACAGCTGGGGTAGGGTGGGGGTTCAGTGTCATACAACAGAGACCAGACAACTGGCCTAGTCACGCTGCATTTGCCTTAATCTTAACATATTCCAAATGCACAGACTTGACCTTTTAGTCTCACCCCATGATCAGTCTGATTTGCCTGTAGGTATCTTTCATGTCAGACTGCTTAAGGTTTGAGAAGCGTACCACTGGATTTCCTTTATAGCACTTCTTTGGCAATAGCACTGCACCTTTTATGTTCATTTCAGACGGACCATGATGAGGAAAAGATAGTATAGGTCTCATATTTACTGCCCAGAAACTTGTGGAACAACACCTTATGCAAGCGGAAACGCAAATGAGAATACAATATGTATGACAGCACAAGCAGCTACTGCCGTATTTTTCTACTGTGTCTGCTTGTACAAGAGCTCTGGCCCAAGTGGAAATTTTGCTCTGGATCCAGCTCCAGGTTTGCAGAAAAATCTGAAATCTAAAAAATACTTCAAGAGAGCCAGTATGGTGTAGTTGTTAAGAGCAGTGTACTCTGATCTGGGGAACCGGGCTTGATTCCCCACTCCTCATATGAGCAGCGGACTCTAATCTGGTGAACCAGGTTGGTTTCCCCACTCCTACACATGAAGCCTGCTGGGTGACCTTGGGCTACCCACAGTTCTTTCTGAACTCTTTCAGCCCCACCTACCTCACAATGTGTCTGTTGTGGGGAGAGGAAGCGAAGGCAATTGTAAGCTGGTTTGAGTCTCCTTAAAAAGGTAGAGAAAATCAGGGTATATAAACTAACTCTTCTTCTAACCCCCCTAATGATAGAAGCAGTGCCTGTAGCTTTAAGAAACAAATGCCCTCAGTGGCTGTTGCTAGGCAACCAAAACAGTATTGCCAGAGTTTAGGTCTTGGTTTATGTCAGTAAAAGGGCTTTCCAGGGCTGTTTTGGCCTTTAAGAAAGGATTCAGTGGTGAAAGCCAGCATGTATGCTAGTTAGGGTTTCAGACTAGGATCTGGGAGGCCCTGGTTCAAATGGCCACTCTAGCATGGAAGCTCACTGGGTGACCTAGATCTGTCAGACTCTCTTCACCTAACCTGCCTTACAGGATTGTTGTAAGTATAAAATGGAGGACATGAGAATGATGTAAGCTGCTTTGGGTCCTCATTGTGGAGAGAAGCTGAAGATGGGGGCAGATAAAAGGCAGGTTGGTTGATGCATGGGAAGGAGAGAAGGAAGAAGGAAAGGTGAGCATAAGGGGGCTTCCAGGAGGAGGACAAGAAGAAACAGTAGGGAAGGGAAAAACAGGGGAAAGTGAGGTGCCCCCTGCAAATCCTCACAACTTCCCCACTATGCAACTAGGTCTGTTGGTCAGGACTGGGCAATTAAGCCATAATTTTCCCAGGCAGAGGCTGCCAGGGGGAGGGAAGGAAGGAAAGCCGAAGACAGACGGGCAGATAAAGGTAGATTGGCTGCTCAGTGGGAAGGAGAGAAGGAAGCTGGAAAGCAGAAGAAACTATGGGGGATTTCAGGGAAGACAAAGATGAAAGAGTGCACAAGAGGAGAGGAGATGCCCCCAGCAAGGTCTTGTGGGTCCCCCGCTTGTGTGTGTCTATATATGTGTGTATGTATTAAGTGCCATCAAGTTGCTACTGACTCATGGCAACCCTATGAATGAATGATCTCCAAAACATCCTATTGTTTTTTTTTAATAAATTTTTATTAATTTTTTAAAACTATAAATTCTCCATAATTTTGACAACAATTTAAAAATAGTATCACAATCACAATTATATTGATTGTTGTCTTAATTACCATTAAACATAAAAATATAACGACTTCCCCATCACCTCCATCTACCTCTTAATAAAGTATTATTATCCTTCGTTAACATATACTGATCCTAGCATTAATTTCATTCTAAAGTTTCATGTTTTATAAAGTTTTACATTCTGGATCAGAATAAAAAGTAACCTTCCATTATTCCCAGATCTTGTACATTATCACAATGATTCCTTCAATTCTCCCCTTTTCCCTAGTTTCTCCAACTCCACCAGTTCTAACATTAAAATGATTTAATCCCTTTATTCTGAAACCTTTGTCCCTTTCCATTTGGCTGCATCAAATTGCAGCCATTATAACATAAATTTAATCATACTAAACAACATTCTCTCCAGTATTTTAGGGATATTTCCTGTTTAATCAATCTTATTTCAGTGTAAATCATATCCCAGATCCATATCAAAAGTCCACCCATTCCAGTATACCTTTATATCAATTGATAATCTATATAAGGAGGACTTATTTATATAATCCCAAAGTGATGTCTTAATCTTAATTCCACTACTTCATTAATAGCCATGCCACCCGTCCACACTGTCAAAGCCTTCCAATCCAGCAATCATATTTAAGTCAATCCTTTAACCATGGTCTAATACTTCCTTCTGTAACTGAAATAAGCCAGTCAGGTATGGGAACAGGATTTCTTTGTTCTCTCTCATTTCCTCAGGCAAGGTGCGTATCCAAAAATAATTCTTTCTGGGCTTCATCTCCATCGTGGCTTCAATCTGTGTTCCTTGACCTGCTCTCTTCTTCCTTATATCCGCACGTCCTTCCATGACTTTTTTAGATGAAAGGTCCATTTCTTGTATGTCTGATCTCTTTGTCGCCGGTTGGTTACTTTCTTGAACTTCTGTCTTCTTCTTTATATCCTTGTGTTCTTCCGTGACTTTTTGGGCAGAAGAGTCCATTGCTTGTATGTCTGTATTTGTAGTCATCGTTTGAATTTTCAAGACTTTTATGTCTTCAGTAACCAGATTCAACTTCTGATTACATACCTGTGATGATTGGTCAAGAGTCATCATCACTGAAATCAATTGAGCCATCTGTGTTGAAATCTGTTTTAATTGTTTAATTGTCGCCTCAGAATGTTTAGCAAGCATGCCCTGTACTTTTTTTCCCATGGTTGAATTCTGTAAAATTCCCTTTGATTTCATAAGAGCAGGGCTATGTATTTAGCCAGATCAGGGAGAGGTTCCAGAGTATATAACTTAATTAAATTTGATGGTCATCTAGCAGGAGTCCATTGCATGTAGTTGATAGAGAATACTTCATTGACCAACTTAATATCTTTTTCGGGTTGAAAAAATAAGTATTTAAACTTAAAAAACTTTTTTTTTAAATTGAAAATACCAACGAGTTTTACCAGACGCTCTAGATCGGCTGAGCCAGGAAGTATTCCAGGGGTTGCCTCATCGTGGACCTTCTATCGTCTCTTCTCTATGGTTATTACCTTCAGGAATGGTTTTGGTGTAACACGAGTAAGACGAATTTCCGGTCCTACGACCTTCTTCCTGTTGATTTTGTAGAGCAGTGGAGAGGTAAAGCACAGAGTCTTCCGGTCAAAGAGTCCTCTTTGTTGCAAAACGTGACTGGAGGATCTTTTTTACCCCATGCAAATTCTCAAAGATTTCTCCCTCCCCTTCCTTTAAGAACGCGTCGGATTGGCAGATCTTACGTCAATCATTCAAGCTCGTTGTTTTAGTTTAAGTTGATCAGTTTGATAAGGCTCCTGCTGCTTTGTCTGATGGATCTCATGCAGCAAAATCATCCAGTTCAATTAAGGGAGAAAGACGGTTACCAGGAATGTTTTCTTCAACCCCCTGTTATTCGATAACGCCAGTGAAAGACGAAGGTTTCTTATCTACTCACTTGGGCGCCCGGAGGTGAGGTTTTAATCTTAATGTAGTCCTTATGATGTTTATAAGGTGCTGGAGGGTAGAGTCTAAAGCCGAAGTTGCGCGCTGGCGATTTCAATCCCTTCGTGCCCACGGGACCAAACGTCTGAAACTCCGGGGGACTTAATAAAGCTCCCTCGGAGTATTCAGGAGGTCAAACCGCATATATGGCTGCAGGGAATTCCTGCCTCTCAGCCCACTTGCAAGGGCTGGGTTGGGGTGCGATAAAACACCCTAATCCAAAACATCCTATTGTTAACAGCCTTGCTCAAGTGTTGCCATGGCTTCCTTTATAGATGATATATCATTGCGCAGTCAAGACGTTTGTTGTTCCAGAATAAACAGCAGTTTTCATGCATTTTCAAAAGTAATTTTGGAATTTACCACACCTGTCCTGCATCTTGTGAGGTGACCTTAAACTGCTCTTTTCCCAACTGCCACACTACCATAATTTCTTTGTAAATAATCTATAATTTTGAGGAGGCAAAAAAAAGCAGCATGAAGTCATAAAAGTCCATCTCTTTATAAAACTTGAAGATATTTGAGCATAGACCGTGTCTAACTAATGACTAGGAATTATTGTTTTCAGAAGTAACAAGTTATTTCTACTTATGGCTGAAGTAGAACATAACTATGCTGAATTATACCACTAATGTGAGAAAGAGAGCCAGCCTGGTGTACTGGTTAAGAGCAGAGGACTCTAATCTGGAGAACTGGGTTCGATTCCCCACTCCTCCACATGAAGCCTGCTGGGTGACCTTGGGCCAGTCACAGTTCTCTCAGAACTCTCTCAGACCTCGCAGAGGCAGGCCATGGCAAACCACCTCCGAATGTCTCTTGCCTAGAAAACCCTGTGGGGTTGTCATAAGTCAGCTGTGACTTGACAGCACTTAACACACACACACACACAATGGGACAAAACACACCAATTACTGTATTATATATATATTAATTGTGTCAGTTAATAAAATATTTTATTAATAAATATTAATTTTATTAATATTTAATAAAATGTTTTATTGATTGACACAATTAAAAATGTCAGTATTTCAAATACATAATTTGAATATTAAATATATATATAGAATTAGATTCTGAATAATGACCATTTAAAAGCTTATAGTAACCACCACCCCCAAACCAAGAAAACCCTGTTAACCTATATCTGTTAACCTATTTACAGACCTCAATCCAGAAAAAAGTTAATCGTGCTCAAATCTCAACAAAATCAATGAGACAACATGGTTGCAGTTAAAGAATTATTCACTGTAACATTCTTTGGAATGGAGTGCTAAGTCAAAAGTAATACCTGGGAGTGTTTACCACTTAGGATATGTCTTTTGTTCTGCGGAGATTATTGCGATGTTGGGGGCTGGGGGTACCAGTTTTACTTTAGTTGTACCTAAACAAACCACCCTGCTATATATACTACTATATATACTACTGATAGTTCCTCAAATATTCCAGTATGTGCAACTCACTTGAGGACAGTGCCTTTTTAAAAAAGAGCAGAATCACTTACTGCAGTGTCTGTCAAATATACATTTCACATTGAAACAAGCCATTTGCTTCCACCCCCCTGTGAGTTGCTCAGCATTTTGCCCAGGGTTTTGGTGCTTCATATCTTCGTTCAGCCCAAAGACAGTTTCTCATATCTGGTTTTTTTTTTAATGTTGGTATTTATGTTGGACTGCAAAAAAGTATCCAACTGTTAAGTTTCTCTGAAACACTTTGATGTTTATGTTCCTGCTTTTCCCTGTCAACAGATTTGTCAACACCAAGCCAAGATCATTTTGTCCTGCAGCCATTTAAGCAGCTCATTCCAATGAGAGAACTACAGCAGCCGCTTTCTTTTATTTGTTTGTTAATTTGTTTAAAAATAAATGTGAGCTAATCTCTAGATTTGTAAACGACACTGCAGTTAAAATGAGAAGAGTCATTCAAGGAGAGACGGTAGTTATTCTTATAAGCAACTGGTAGGCCCATAGGAGGGTATTCATTATTATGGACACTGCAGATGGGATACCAATACAGCCTGGCTGTGTCGCTTTAAAGTGCTTAATCTCTCTACCCTACTCCTCACATTATATGGAAGTGTGTTCCCCACTGATTTCAACCAGTTTTATCTTAACTACTTTAAGAGCCATTGTATTTTTATGCTCTACCCCAAAGTTCAAATCAACATGGTTCTTCCCTCCCCACATTTAACCTAGTGGTTTAGGCTGAGAGGGTTGACAACCTCCAAGTACTAGCTGGCAGTCTCCTGCTATTACAACGGATCTCCAGCCGATAAAGATCAGTTCACCTGGAGAAAATGGCTGCTTTGGCAATTGGGCTCTATGGCATTGAAGTCCCTTCCATCCCCAAACCCCATCCTCCTCAGGCTCCACCCCCAAAAACCTCCTGCCGGTAGCGAAGAGGGACCTGACAACCCTACTGAGAGAAAGACTTGCCCAAGGTCATCCAATGAACTGTGTGGCTCAGTGGGGATTTGAACCCAGATCTCCCACGTGCTTTCTGGTCTCAACAGTACTATACTAACACACCTCCAGGACAATCCCAAATGCTCTGGTCAACAACTACCAATCAACAGGAGCCATATTTTGAATTGAGTAAGAGCTGAATGTCTAGTAACTGCCAATCCACCCACCTGCTGACTCATTCCTTTGAGATGTAGGGTGAGAGTTCAATAGCCTCTTTTTTTCTAGTAGGAAGAGTAATTTGTCAGAGCCTTCCCTTTATCGTTCAGATTAACTGTGTGTGTGTGTTAAGTGCCGTCAAGTCGCTTCCAACTCATGGCGACCCTATGAATCAATGTCCTCCAAAATGTTCTATCTTTGACAGTCTTGCTCAGGTCTGCTGTCTCCAAAACACAGGCAGGCAGATACACACAAACACACTGTAGTAAGGTCAGACGCTTCTCTTAAGATATTGCAAGTTATCGGTGACCTGTATTAAAACAAAGCATATTAAAATTGGTCAATGTAAGTATATCAGTCTAAAAAGATTATGAGCTGGATCCATAGCAGCATTTCTGTGGGTGCAAGGACTTTTTCCCATAGAGCAAACCTTCCTTGGCTCTCCCTTGCGTGGCAGCCTGAAATAATCCCTACCCCACCCCGCAAATCCCGTTTCCGGAGGAAAGGGTTCTTCCCATCGGTTTCTTCAGTGCTGGGAAACAATTCTTTCTTGTCACCAGGTTCTAAAGAAATGGCTTCTGTGGAACCTCAGCCAGGTGCCAAAGATGCTTCCAGTGGATAAAATTGATGCAAGGATGTTGTTGATGCTATACTGCCATCTACCCATCCATTGTCTGCTTGGGATCTACAGCTCAGTCGGAAAAATGTACCTGAAGAAGCAGGAATCTTCTCCCATTGGGCATCTGCTCACCAACTTAGCCTGCACTGGTACCCTAGCTGATACCCTCGGCTGCATGGAGGGGGGGGGCACAAGTTGACAGGCTTGGTTGCAGAGAAGTGCAGGTACAGGATATGCTTCTGGATTCTGAAATATGCTTTGTGTTTATTATGAAAGAGTGAGGATTATCTATCATTACAAAACAAACCTGAAGCAGAGCAGATCTCTGTTCTCATCTTGGCACTAAAAGGGACAAGGAACTTCAACAATGTTATGTTAAATCATTTTTTTTTTGTCATTTCTTAAGCCTGTGCTTATATTCTGTTAACAAGCTGGAATCCCAAACAATTTTGTTTCCCCTGGAGCTATTTTTTTTAATTTAAGTGAAGCGTTTCACATTATGCCACAACCATTTATCCTCAATAGCAACAGACTACGCTGATGGTGGCAGGTTAAGCATAGATGTTCCATTTGGCTGTTTGGCTTCTTACATGTTATTCAAAGCCTCCAGAGGCTTAATTTGGGAAAGGAAACCTTTCAAGCTTGAGACTTCTGTTTCTGAACCGGGGCGACCTTTTGCTAAAGCTTCCACGATGAACAAGTTAAACAAGTAACGATGGGACTGTATTTGTGCGAAAGTGCACGAACCGCACGGATAGACTGTACGTAGCCCCTGCCCAAACTTCCTTTGAAACACAGAAAAATGAGCAGCAATAATTGAAAGATGTCAGGCAGTCCGGCAAAACAGTTTCCAGCTCTGACACTCTAATGAAAAGACAGTCGCTGTAACATTTTGTGTGCAACACAAGGCGCACAGTAGCTCTAGTGGAATATCTGTAACTGCTGGTCTTGCAGCACAGCATTATTACATGGTATAGACTACAAATGGAGAAAAAACTGCACTTGAGAAAATTACAGCCTATTCCTGAGAGCCACAGTGGCTGGGGTCAGCATGTCCAAGGCGCCGCCACGGCACCTCCACAGAGGTTTTGCGGCCACTACAGGGGGGCGGAAGGGCTTTTTAGGTAAAAAATGTGATTTGGGGCAAAAGGCCCCATTGAAAACAGCAATGCTGCACCACTGAAAGGTGGCATGGCAGCGCCATTTTGTTAGGGGGCATTCCCAGACTGAAAGGGGTTAGGAAGCTGCCTAATGGCAGCTCCGCCCCCGGAACGCCCTAGGAATGCCTCCAGGGATGCCGGCATGGGGACTTGCACCGGGGGAACACTGGTGGGACTGTGCTGGTGTCTGAGGGCCACGATGCCGCCGCAGTCACGCCTCCTAAGACCATTTGTCCCCCCCCCTTCAGTCTGTTAGGGAGAAGGGTTTTAGGTTAGCTTTCTTGCTGAGGTAGTAGCTGTAGAGAATTTTTTCAGATGACATTTAACATCCAGTCCAACATCTGTGACTCTGTGGATCATGAAAAGCTATGATTGGTTTTAAAAGAAATGAGTGTGCCACATCATCTGAATGTTTTGATGCGCAACCTGTACTCTGGATAATAGCCTACTGTTAGGACAGAATATGGAGAAACAGAATGGTTTCCAATTGGCAAAGGTGTCAGGCGAGGATGTATTTTTTCTCCTTATCTCTTCAATCTATATGCAGAACATATCAAAAGGAAAGCTGGATTAGATTTAGATGAATGTAGAGTGAAAATTGGTGGAGTGAACATTAAAAATTTGATATATGCAGATGACACCACATTACTGGCAGAAAATAATGAGTTGAAATGACTGCTGATGAAGGCTTAAGTAGAAAGTGCCAAAGCAGGATTACAGTTGGACATCCAGAAATAATGACTACTGAGGAATTACACAAATTTAAGGTTGATAATTAAGAAACTGAAATTGTTAAAAGATTTTCTATTCAATGGCTCCATAATCAACCAAAAAGGAGACTGCAACCCAGAAATCAGAAGGACTGGAAAGGACAGCCATGAAGGAGTTAGAAAAGATTCTTAAGGGCCAGAATGTGTTGCTGGCAACCAAGATCAAGGTAATTCATACTCTAGTATTGTCCATTACAGTGTCTGTGTGTGAAAACTGGACAATGAAGAAAGATGATAGGAAGAAAGTTACTTTGTTTGAAATATGGTGTTGGAAGTTTTACAGATACCATGGACTGCCAGAAAGACAAATAAGTGGGTCCTAGATCAAACAAAGCCTGAACTCTCTGTAGAAGCTAAAATCACTGGAAAAGTTAATAATGCTAGGAAAAGTTGAAGGCAGCAGAAGGGAAAGAAGACTAAACATAAAATGGATTGTCTCAATCAAGGAAGCCACAGCCATCAGTTTGCAAGACCTGAGCAAGGCTGTTAATGAGAGGACATTTTGGAGGTCATTAATTCATAGGGTTGCCATAAATCGGAAACGACTTGATGTCACAACACTCAACACACACACCACCATCTGCAAACTGATATATGTGTAGACTTGTTTCTTCACATCAAGATTGACAGAAGAAGGGAATACTGGCAAAACTTCAAAGTTACACCCTTCTCACACAGATTATATCAGCCAGTCTTTTCATTTATATAATTGCTGCTCAAGTTCAAAGAATCTGTCCAAACACCAGAAGACTGTTGTCCAGATTCAGGGCCTGGCTTAGCACTGAGAGTGGCGTGTTTTTTAACAGACTCCTCTGCAATATTGTGGCCGATGGACTTTATAGACTCCTGTTAGCCCAATAGATGAAGTCGTAGAGTCATTCTGATGGTTTGATCTCATGAGCTGCTGCACCAGAGAGAGGGGCTGCTAGAAGCTGCAAACAGGCTCCAGCGTCAGTGACAGGATACCACTTGGAGCCGTGTCAGGAACCCAATCCCAGTTCAAACACTGGGCATCCTGCAGCTGTGATGACAATGAGCTTCAACGCAGCTGGGTTATTCAGAGGATTTTTGTCGGCCGGGTTGGAGGTCTGGGAAGAGACTGATGATGGCTCTTTAAACTACACCCTGAAGGCTTTTCATAAATCTGAGCCACGCAGCAATCCTGCCCAGTTGTTCCCTCACAGCAAAGACAAGTCAGAGTTTCTGCCCCACACACAGAACCCTCCAAAGAAGGCCTTAATAATGTACTTATTTCTCTCTAACATGATAGGATGAGTGCGTGGATTTAAATTAAAAGCACCCATCCCATTAATCAATGTGTGTATAAATATATATATAGCATGACATCAAATAATATATTGCCTGTTTACTTGCAAATGCTATTTTGAAAGTGTGTTCGAGTCCCTGTCAGCAAAATGTATGAATCACTCATAAGCTGATAGGCACATGCTAGGCACTGCTTTCCAAACACGTCTCTCACAAATGTTGTCTTCGAATCAGCAATCTCCTAATTTGGACATGATTGTCCATTCCCTTTAGGACAAAGAAATTGCTTGGAAGGCAAACAAGGCATTGATATTTGCAATCTCCTTATATTACTCAATGGAAAACTTGTATTTAAAAACAACCAAAAAAAAAAGACACACAATTCATTTCAAGAAGCTATTGACTATTCTCCATTGCATGTTATTAAGAAAGTAAGAGAAAAAGAGAGACATTGCTGAAAGTTTTAGCAAATTCTTTAAAATGCTTTTTTTACTTGGTGGGGGCAAGTTTGTGGGGCTTTGTGGTTGAGGAGGGATTTGAAGGTGGCTTATGCCCTGTATAATCCTAAAAACACTTTCCTGGGAGTAAGCCCCACTAATTAGACCAGAAATAGGTTCTAAGTAGACCTGTTCAGGATTGCTCTCCCAGATCCTAAGCTAATCACTATACAACACAGGGTTGCTAAATGACCTGGAGGAAAAAGACCTGTCCCTTAAACAGTAAGGATGTTGTTGATTTTGCCCCAAATGCATTCATCGGTTGAACTTGCCATGTTCACAGATGTCAGTCAGAGGCAAGTTGATCACCTGATCTGTTTGGCTCATGCTGAACAACCACGAACAGCAGCTAAACTGGTCTGCATCAGATCTTTGCAAAACCGCACAGTGACACTGCCAATTCAAACGGATTGATGGTCATTAGCAATATGACTAAAGACTAATTCGATGAACACTGAAGGGTAGGCTTTCATTGAAACAAAGCATTTATTTATGACTGATTTATCTGGTTTGTGAGTGATCTAATTGTCTACTTAAACAATTGCCTGTTGAGCCGAGGAGTTACACATCAGGTTGTGTGAGAACATACATGCACAAAAAGCAAAGTGCGCTGTACTGCATTGTTAGGAAGAAATACGGTAATGGGGATTGAGGAATTATCGAACTGACTGTTGAAAAACAAGGTCCCTGTTTGCAGATAGCGAATAGGATGTGAGCCAAACTGGTGGGTGTTCAAGCATCCCTATTCAATAGAGGTTTAATGTGTGGAAATGGCATTTCCATCTCTTCATGACAGGGAGGTAAAGGCATTATGTACCTCAATGCCATGAAAAGAGTCAGCTGCTTATTTCCACACATTAACACTACAATCCTAAGAGCACTTTCCTGAGAGTAAGCCCCATTAAGTACACTTGCGTAGGCTTCTGAGTAGACCTGCTTGGAACTGCTCTTTAAGCTTCTGTTAAAGGGACAGGACATTTTTCTTCAGGCAAGATGGCAACTCTAAAACACTAACAATGTGCCAATGAAAATTTCACATTAGATTTGATGGGGTGGCGATACAGAATCACATTCTTAAATGAACTCATGTGGTACAGGGTACTAGAACTGGGGTCAATCCTGCTCCGCCATGAAGTTCACTGGGTAACTTCGGGATAGTCATGCTTTCTCAGCCTAATCTACTTCACAGGGTTGTTGTAAGGAAAAAATGGGGGTGGGGCAGAGAACTCTGTATGCTGCCCTAAGACCCTTGGAGAAAAGGCGCTTGGAGAATAAAAAATGTAATAAATACTTGTGAGATGCTAAAAGTTTTATTGAAGTTCATATGAATGAAGAGGTTATGGGAAAATACTTATCTCACAGATGAAGCCAGAATGCAAGTGGTTATTCAACATGCAAAGTATTTGCCAGCAGGAGATCTTTGTTTAAAAAGTATCCCGATAAATACATTATTCATGGGTCAAGGATAATTCAGCAATTTGTCAACAGCAGTCTAAAGAAAGTCAAATAAACAGAATTAAAAGATATCCTAGGCAACCACAGCACAAGTGAGGTGGTTTTCTTACTGTCAAGAAATAGCCATTCAATGAATATGTACAGCAAATATAAACATTCATATTTATTTCAGGTTATTCAGAGAGAGCTAGTTAAAACTGCTGCCAGGTTTACAGTGCAATCCTAAACAGAGTTCACTCTCCTAAGCCCACTGATTTCAGTGGACCCAGAAGGCTCTATCTCTGCTTAGAACTACACTGTTAATGGCTTTCCTTGCTTTCCTCCTGTGAAAATGTGACAAAATTTGAAGATGTCACCCTCAAAGTTCAACATTCTAATTATGCAATCAGTACTTGACTGAAAATCAACTATTCTGACTGGCTGAATGAACATGAACCTGCATCCATTTGCTAGAGGCACCCCACCTCTTACCCTTGGTACTGTTATTGCTGGTGCATATTTAGTAGGAAGTAGGGTTTCCAGAACCCCCTTGGCCTCCAGTGGGGGATGGGGGGTAGAGTTGCCAGATCCAGGTTGGGACATTCCTGGAGATTTGGTAATGGAGCCTGGGGAGGACATGGACCTCAGTGGGGTACAGTGCCATTGAGTCCATCCTCCAAAGCAGCCATGAGCTCCAGGGGAACTGATCTCTGCAGTCTGTAGTCTGGAGATGAGCTGTCATTCCAGGGGATCCCTGGGTCTCACCTAGAGAATGGTAACCCTATTAGGAAGGTGGAACCACATTCATCTGGACATGATTCAGCAGCCTTCAGCAGATTGCCTTCTGCCCCAGATTTCACCTGCCATGGGAAAGCCTTCTGCATAACTGAGACTTATGAAATAGGACTGCAGTACAGTCACGGGTATTGGGAGAAGTGGTCCATTAGTTCTCTTGCAGTAGCTCCAGCAATTTCAATGCCATAACTTGTATCTTTCTACTCCAGTTAACAAAGCAGAGGATCATGCTATCCATTTTAGAAATGCATTTCCAGTAGGTGTCAACACTCCCTTCAACATGAAAGTACTTACACCCTGCTTGATAGTACTAGTCAAATTAGTGAAGATACTATTATCAAACTAATGTTGGGCCAATTTTGAAAAGCCACTTTACAATGTACAATAATAGTTACAGGTAGAAAATGAGGAAAATCCTATTTTTTTTTAAGTCTGTGAGTTTTCACAAGAGGTGAAAAATATAGACCCTGCATTAAAAAAATCCTTGAGAATAAATTTGAGCCTCTACTTTGTTAGCCAGAATACTTTAATACTCAAATGACACATAATAATCCTAAACATCTTAGCCATCAAATATTAGTAAGGTGTTAATTAGGCCAGAGACCCTTTGATTTCGAGCCAGTTCAAATGTTCAGTAAGGTACATAGTACAGTGCGCTCCACTTACAATATTATAACTCCTCAGAATGAGTTAGGGGAATCACTTATTCAGAAGCACCCTGAAATCTCTCTCGGTGTGGAAAGTTTATGTTTCTTGGATAAATTAAACTACAAGAAAGTTTGACTAGAATTCTCAAGTGGTACAGTCTTGTAAAGAACTGTTTTAGCTCCCCCGGAAAACTGACCAATTTTCCCAGTGGATCACAGAGGTGCAAACAAAGCACAACCCACTAAATTTGTAAGAACAATATTTGTGTTACTTGCATGGACATACTTCTGGAATTTGTCATCATGCTTTCTACACTGTGGTTTTAACAATAGACAAAAAACCCATCTATGAGATAAATCTCATACCTCCTTTCTCTTCTTGCAGTGTTTTAAAAAATTATTGTTCAAACTAAGTGCATCAGTCTGCAAGCAGATGAAATATTTCATTCTTGGTTTTGGCAATGTCATTCTTCAAATTATTTTTAAATGGTATCTATATTTGATCAAGGTAAGCTGTGTTTTGTTGTAAATATCATTTTTATTAAACAATCAGTTCATAATTCTTGGGGTGGGAGGAAATATAAAATATATTATCACAAAATAGATTTGTAGTAACACTTAAAGAATCCAATATTTGTTACAGATGTCCATGATAACTAATAACAGTAGAAGGGGTCGATCATCCTTTAATAAAACTCAAGTGGTTGATAGAACCTTGATCTTTGAAACTGTTTGGGGGCTAGCAGTCCTCTGGTGTTATTGAAGTAGGTCTGCTTTACTACATTCCTTTTTTTTTTTCATTCTCATTGTTATACAATAGTAGAGCATTGAACTAAGCGCCAAGGTTTGTGTTGGCTTCCACAGAATAATTTCATGGTTTCTTCCCTACCTTTCAGGTAGCCAATAGACCGCCCTTGAACAAAACTCCAGACCCCAAATGTTTGGAGAGAGATTTTTTCCCTTGAAGGTTTTATAGCAAGTATTGATTAAAACGTACTTGAGAGAAATTCCAATCTGTTTCAGCAAACAAGCACACAACCCCAGAATGGGAAAGCAAATGCTCCAGTATTCATTTGAGACATGAAGTCTGTTGTCTTGGAAAGCACTTCTCGGTTTACATGAACTTCTGGCCTTTCAGTTCAAGTCTATGGAGTTCACAGAGCTGTAAAGCAGATTTTTTTTCCACAGTGAATATTTCAGTGCTCCATCATTCCTGACATATTGTATAATAATCTTTTCTGACTTGGCATGCATAGCAAACAATTTGGGCTGGCACATGTCCCTGTTGTGATCTTTTCTGCTGTACCTGAGTATATTCCTAATGTAAAGGAATCATCTTGTCTGACTGCAAAGGCTTCATACATCTGAGTCGTCCCTAGTTTATAAGAATGCTGCTTTCTGCTGCACCCCTAAGCCCTTATGCTTTGGTGCAATGTCCTAACAAGTAGCTCATTCTAGAAACTGCAGATGTTGTGATTGAACTGCAAGCAGAAAAATATCTCTCTTGTGAATTTTTTTTTTAAGATCCAAACTTCCCTTTTATTTCAAACTAAACAGAAACAGTGTAAGGATGTTTTGGTAAGTTCACATTTTTACCCCCCCCCCACCTCATCCTCATCCAGTTAAGGAGAGGAAGTCATTCCAGGTTATACCTATACCACATTTTCCTCACCCTTCTTCCAAGAAGCTTAAGCCAATTTACATAGTTCTTACACTAGTGGAAAGGCATACCTCTTGACAGGAAAGGGAGGAAGCTTTTCTGATCCCTCTCCTACTGAAATCCCCCACTTCTCTCCCCACACAATTTATAAGAGTCCCCTGACTACAGGATCAGGGGGCCATAGGACAAGAGGAAGCTGAATGAGTTGCAATGGGAGAAGGGAGGGAGAAATCTTTTTTTGCAGCCTTGCTCTGCTCACAATACTGAATGAAATGGGAGGCTTTACAATTGATAGCCATGTTTAGTAAATTCACATACTGAAGTATCAGGAAGTCAAGCCAACAAACAGTCAAATATCATAAGCAGGCAGGCGAAAGCCTGGAAATTCAGCGGAAGAAACTGGTAGTTGGTCTCAGACCAAAAGTTTACTAAGAATGAGGTAAGGCCACTGAACTGGACACTTAAGGCCCCTGAGATTAGGAGGGTGGTAACTTGGGAGAGGGCCTTCTAGGGTTGACAGCGTTGGGCTGGGAAATTCCTGGAGATTTGGGGGCAAAGACTGGGAAAGGCAGGGTTTGGGGAGGGAAGGGACCTCAGCTGGATATAATTCCATAGAGTCCACCCTCCAAAGCAGCCCTTTCCCCCAGGGGAGTTGATCTCTTGAGATCAATTGTAATTCCAGGAGATCTCCAGGCCCCACCTGGATTGTGGCACCAAAACAATGGAACTCTCTCTCCAGGAAGACTTTCTTGTCTCCTTCTGTTGACATCTTCTGCCAGCAGGTGAAGATTTTGTTTGTTTGTTTCATTTGGCATTTCTTCCGTGATCCTTACTACCAGTTCAATGTTTTGTTGTTTTTATATGTATTTTAGCTCTGATTTTAATTGTTTTAATGTTGTGTGTTTTATTGGTTTTCATGTTTTTTAAAATGTGACTTTGCCATGTATGTTTTTAATTTGTTAGCTTCTTTGATGGCCCTTATGAAGGAAGAAAGTTGGGGTATAAATTTTGTAAAATTAATATATGATATGATATAGAACTTTTGTAAAATTAATATATGATATTATATAGAAAAATTGTGTATCAGCTAGTGTTCTTATGCAAAGCTTCCAGTGCAGAACTAGCTACGACAGCATTGCTGAATAAATCAGTAATGGCTCTTTCCAGATGTTTTCATAAAATCTCACTTCATTGCACAACTTTGTTTCTTGCTGTTCTCATACAAACCCATTTGGGACAGGCTTGTTGCCCCAACAACCTACACAGAATGCTATTATCCTTCCATCATCATGGAACATTAGCGGAATCAATCAACAATATTACTACAAGAATTTCCCAAAGAAATTACCCTTACACCATAGTGGATTGCAGTGTGATTAAGGAGAAGCTATTCCTCTAAATAAATAGACAGTGTAGATGTTCACTGCAGTGTTTACTGTGAAAAACAGACCTCTTGTGATTATCTTATCTCAAGGGCATGATTAGTTGGCACAAAAAATAAAAAAATAGAACAAGCATAATTTACTAAATAGATCATTATGGGCTATTTATTGTTTTATTGCACCTGTTTATGGTTAGATTATATTATCATATTGGCAAATTGAAAAAGATTTTAGCCAGTGTTGGATATGACAACCTATATATATAGATGGATATAAAAGATTTAATATAATCAACAGTATGCAAAATGTTGATTATATTAAATCTTTTATATCCATCCTCATGGATGTTAGGCATTGACTAAACATATATGTTAGGCATTGACTAATTGTGGTATTATTTAAAAATGTTAATTGATTTCCCTGGAAGAAGCCCAATCTGTATGCAAATGGGTATGTGTATGTTAAATGTTTGTAATTTTTAAAATGTTAATAAAAATATTTAAAAGAAAAAAAAACATATCTCCCTCCCCTCACACCCTTCTCATCCCCGTCCATTCTAGCACCAAACTTTATTCCATTCTAGCACCAAACGTCTCAGGGTTTGCAAGTATTTTCCAGCCACTTTTTCAAATAATCTCAGCACATATTAGGGCGGGTCGAGGGCTCTATCAACAGGGCTTGGTGACTGCTAAAATTCCACAGTCTGGACCATAGAATACTGATCCACAGCAGACAAAGCAAAACCTTCTTACTACTGTGTTCCTAATCTAATATAATGCCACCGTGGGAACACCGCAAACCTCCCAACATTTTAAAAATATGCATTTCAAATTATTCTTGGAAGGCATTAAGACTATATGCCATATTTGTCATCCTCTGTTACTTTGTTCAGCCTTGATCTTTTTAGTCAGCACACTGAAGTAATCACCAGAAGCTTGTTTTCTGTTTATTCAAACTTCAAGGCAAGTCAGAAATTCATAAATATATGAGAAAGAGAAGAATACATTTTTCCAGTATTTCAGTGCCATTTCACTTCACAAGCCAACCTTTATTCCCCTAACTGAAAACTCTTTATGAATATATTGTTTTATAATGACAACATTGGTAATATTTCAAATAATTATACACAGGTCAAATAGATTTCAGGAAATTTTAATTTTAGCCTGAGAAAGACTGACATTTAACCTAGAGTATTCAAACAGGACAAATGAGACATTTGTGGTAGGCATCAGCCTACTTAGACATTTGTATCCCTCCTGATCAGCCAGATCTTATGGACTTCTTGATCAAAATATGTGGTAAAATCAACATGCTGTTTCGGAGTCACAATCTATACAACCGTGAGGGCCCCAGAAATAGTTGTCGATGCCAGGATCTATCCATGAGAGCTAAAACCTCAGTTTTAGTGCTTCAGCGGCTGGCTACCAAGGAACACAGCACAAATGTGAAAGAGGAATGTGAGCCTGGCCAGCTGAACACAATCGGATTGGCTAGGCCACCATGGAGCAAGCTCTGGAATAAATTGTTCCTAAGTAGTATTGTCTAAGTAGTATTGCCATCGTATTCCCTATTACTATGTATGGGTGTGAAAGCTGGACAGTGAAGAAAGCTGATAGGAAGAAAATAGATTCCTTTGAAATGTGGTGTTGGAGGAGAGTGTGACGGATTCCGTGGACAGCCAAAAAAACAAATCAGTGGGTTCTAGATCAAATCAAGCCTGAACTGACCCTAGAAGCTAAAATGACTAAACTGAGGCTGTCGTATTTTGGTCACGTCATGAGACGACAAGAGTCACTGGAAAAGACAGTCATGCTAGGAAAAGTTGAGGGCAGCAGGAAAAGAGGAAGACCCAACAAGAGATGGATTGACTCCATAAAGGAAGCCACGGCCTTCAATTGGCAAGATCTGAGCAAGGCTGTCAAAGATAGGACATTTTGGAGGACTTTCATTCATAGGGTCGCCATGAGTCAGAAGCTACTTGACGGCACTTAACACACACACAAGTAGTATTGTAAGGAATAATATTCATCCAAGAGGGTAGCAATACCCCTCTATCACCATGAGAGGTAAATATATTCATTATATATCCACACAGCATTCATACCTCAGTCTTCGAGACAGGATTTCTAAGGTGACTTCCATGGAAAGGTATGTGTAAAAATTATACAACGAAGAGATAAATAGTCCAAGGCAGCTTCCTTCTCTGAGTTGTGAGTGCAAGAACTATACGACTTAGGCAAATTGGGCATTCAGGTTTTTGCTGATTAATACGGAAGATGACTATCAACTAAAGCAGCCATGACAGTCAGTACCTTGTCACAGGGGACACTCTCCACGACAGCTTGTTAACAGATCTGTGTTCAACCATTAGTTGACATGTGATTCCTCAAGTAAGTAATCTTTCCTCTGGCAGATGCATGAGAGTCTTCTTTCACATGTAGCACTTTATGTGGAGACTTTTTTTTTTTAACGTGCAGCACTTTACATGGGACTATTCACATAGTAATCACACATAATTTATATCATTCACAAAAAATAACAGCTGCAAGAAACTGTCTTGGTCTTCTGCTATTCTTCATAGTGTTTAATTTTTTTTGGCAAGTTTCACTTCCATTTCCATATTGTCCTATATGTAATTCACAATGTTTCATCCGTTTAATTTTTTAAAAAGTCAAGGACGTTCGCACATTTTCAGTTAAGGTTCTAGGGCTCCTAGCATGGGAAAGCATGTACTGTCCCTTTCATAGAGGCTTAATGCAATGTACTTTAACAGGTATTTACCTCAATGCCATGAAAAGCATCAGCTGCCATTTCCACATGTTAAAGGGACAGGATATTTTCTCCAGGCCTGTTGGCAAGCCTATTATTAACTGGTTAGTAAAAAGCATTCTGAACATGCTTAGAGGCACACCTTCTTTAAATAGGCAAATTGCAGCACGGTGGTTTGTAATTACTGATTACAAACATATACCAGGCTAGTGAAACTGGACATTTGTTTTTCTGTTTCTGCTGTCCCCTCCCATGGCCCTACCGGAGATAAATTTCCCACTGCAGGCAGATGAGGCAACCCCAAAACAGAATAAATCTCACTCCAATTTTTCTTCCCGATGTTCTCACAGCAGACGTTAAAACTGAAATAAGCAAAGGAACCAGGGAGAAAAGGTTACAGGACACAGCAGATGAGAATGAATTTGGTCAGTAAAGAGTTAATTATTTCAGTTGTCTTGCAGTTTACCTTCTCCGGATCTTTCCCAGACAACCTGGACAAAGGCTGCTTAGATGGTCCCCCACCCATATCTGCACAACAAAAAGGACTACTCTTTTGTGAAAGCTGGGAATTCAGAGAGGCAACATTGCATATTGCCCCCAAGATTAAGTTAATTCATGCCATAGTGTTCCCCATTACTGTGTGTGGATGTGAAAGTTGGACAATGAAGAAAAGTGACAAGAAAAAAATATATTCCTTTGAAATGTGGTGCTGGAGGAGAGTTTTACGGATATCGAGGACAAATCAGTGGGTACTAGATCAAATCAAGCCTAAATTCTCCCTAGAAGCTAAAATGACTAAACTGAGCCTATTGTACTTTGATCACATTAGGAAAAGACAAGAGTCCCTGGAAAAGACAGTAACACTAGAAAAAGTTGAGGGTAGCAGGAAAAGAGGGAGATCCAACATGAGATGGATGGACTCTAGAAAGGAAGCCACGGCCCTGAGTCTGCAAGACCTGAGCAAGGCTGTTAACGATCATAGGACATTTTGGAGGACATTAATTCATAAGGTCGCCATAAGTGGGAAGCGACTTGATGGCACTTAACACACACAGGACGCCCTGTAGAACTCGGCTTTGGGAGAGGATGACTTGAGTGGAAAAGTAGCAGAAAGAGGGAATTTGTAATGGTTCCCTCCCTCACCACTTTTCTGCAGCAGCTCCCCTCACCTGGTGACTTTTCTTTCATAGGCCATTTATGCATGGGAGTTTTTGCCCTGGATTTGCAATTCTCTAGATGCAGATTTCCCCCATCCGAATTCTCAAAACTCTGCATGGGGGCTTATTTTTGAGTTCTGGGGATTCAGATGGGGAAAATGTGCATCTAGAGAGCAGCAAATCCAAGGCAAAACCTCCCATGCATAAATGACCATAGTGTTGCTTATGAGGGCAACATTTGCTGCAGAAAAGCAACCCACAGAAGAAGGGTTACAGTTCTCATTCTACTTCCTGATGGCTTTTCCCTAAGGATGCCAGCACTGACTTGGGAAATTCCTGGAGATTTTGGAGTTTTGCCTAGGGAAGGTGATGTTTGGGGAGGAGCTCGGCAAAAGGTGTGGCACAACTTTGGGAAAGATGGTCAGGCTGCACAACATAAGTCTAGGATCCACATGGCCTGTGGTTGGTACATTTCTACCCCAGATTAAGGCCAATTACCAACCATGGTTTCAGGTCCTGATTTGACTGACCCTATCTAACCTTGCCTGCAGCCAAATGATGGTTCAGTTCTCGGGTTGCTGACTTTGGCTTGGGAAATTTCTGGGGACAGTGTCTGAAGAGGGTGGAGTCTGAAGATGGAGCTCAGCAGGGATGTGATGTCATAGACACAGCTGCCACTTCCTCCAGGGAACTGATCTCTGTAATCTGGAGATCAATTGTAATTCTGGGAGAACTCCAGACTCCACCTGGAGGTTGCCAACCCAGCTCACCTTTAAATAATTCTCTCCCAAAGCTGTTTTTCCCCAGAAGAAGAAATCATTGGGATTTTAATACATGCATTTTCATGTAGTATTTCATGGGTTGTTTATGCACAAGTACTTTCACTCACAGATGCCCCAGGTCTGTCTTGGTTGTTCCTTGGAGTTATGCATGAGTTTCCCTTCCATAGAGATGACCTCGCTGCCAGCCCTCACAAATCCCAGGACTTCTCTTTCCTCTGATAACCGGATTCTTCCCTCTCCCCTGAGCTCAGCCCAGGTGAAATCACTGTGCATAAGGCAAAGCACAGGACACGCAAGCTTGGTTTCTCTCTCAACCAATTACAAAGCAGCAGGTAAAGAGGCAGGGATTCAAATGCTTCCTGCTTCCTCAGAGCTCTTTCTGAGCAGAAGAAAGGCTTTTAAAAACTGAGGCTTGGATTCCCCCCCGCCTTTCAGATTGCTTCATTTTTTTTTTTTTGTTCTTAAAATGCTTTTTTATGCAGCAATTGGGTTTTGGGGGGGGGGTTTCTCTCACTCTCTACAAAGTAAGCCA
Organism: Euleptes europaea; assembly: GCF_029931775.1. Classification (NCBI taxonomy): domain Eukaryota; kingdom Metazoa; phylum Chordata; class Lepidosauria; order Squamata; family Sphaerodactylidae; genus Euleptes; species Euleptes europaea. The sequence continues at coordinate 33,197,617 of NC_079323.1, forward strand.
ATTACAAAGCAGCATTTAAAGGGGCAGGACTTGATTTGAGCTTGGAGACTGTTGGTGCAGAGATTCCCAACAGGAAAGTTTGGGTCCAACCAGCAATGAACCTCAGGTAAAACTCCCATGCATAAACAGCCCTGGTCAGGCGCTGAATTTTGTCAGCCCTCCAGTGCTTCGTATGTATATATTATCTGATTTGTAACAGGTTTTCAAAGAAGTGGCTTGGAAAGGCTGCCTCCTGCCTTATAAATCATGCAGCCACCAAGCTTGACTAGGAGTTGGAGCTAAAGTTGTTCTCAGAGATTTGACCAAGGAAATAAGTCCTGGTTTTCCTATCCTCTTAGCCTGGCATGTGAAGCAAGTGGCCTTTTTTTTCCTCCTGAAAGAATTTGAAATATGTAATTGAGGCATTATCTTTTCTCTCCAAACTGTACTAATATGGAAATTTAAAAATATCACTGGTCCCTTTCTGGAAGTTCCTAACATTGCGATCAGCACAGTTCCTTTTGAGAAGCGAAAGTATTACAGTCTAAGGAATAAAGTATTTTAAGAATGCCCTCATAAAAGATTACAGAGACACTGGAATTTTCTAACATGAATGGGAACAAAGGCCTTTGTAAAGTGTGTTAAAGGGAAAAAATTAAATCAATTCTTAAACAGTTACAGCAGAAACATTTCCCTTTGAATCTTGAAACGTGTGGGTGTTTGAGACAAGTGGGCAGGGTATGTGAGCCTGAAGCAGCTGCCGAGAAGGCTCTCTCCTTGCCAAGGGTCACACTTCCCTTTTGAGCTCAGCATTGACCTCAAAAGAACCTTATGATGTAGAGTCTGAAATGCCAGGTCACTTAAAAAAACAAAAAAAAACAAGAAACCAGTAGGGCTGCTGCATTTAGCCAATCAAGCACTTCGCTTAATAAATTTTTAAAAAAAGTTTTGATGAAACTGCCTGCTGATTAGTCAAGCAACTTAAAAAAATGTTATCAATTTAAAAAGAACACAGTAGAAGGCATTTGCCACCTTGGAGGAAATATTCCTTTTCTGTCATACCCAAGAAGGAATGCCCGTCCCAAGATTGTACCACTTGTCACAATATATGTATCTAAAAACGTACTGGTTGATTGGCCAATCATTGCTATGTACACCAAGGGAGTGGTTTTTTTTTTTTTTTTTTTGCCAATTCTTTCTTTCTGTGGTTGACCTCTGACTCCCCACTTATGCTGTTCCTGGGGGTCCTCTGTCCCATAGGAGCAGTAGGGGGCATTTGGGGTTGCAGGAGGAGGTAGAAAAGAATTTTCAGCAGAATCCAAGCCAAAGAACGGATATTGATTCCTTCATCATTATTGTCATGACAACTCAAAATGTAAATGAAGTTAACCATTACATCAAAATACACAATAACAAAGAATTAAAAAGGTAAAGGTAGTCCCCTGTGCAAGCACTGGGTCATTCCTGACCCATGGGGTGACGTCACATCCCGACGTTTACTAGGCAGACTTTGTTTACGGGGTGGTTTGCCAGTGCCTTCCCCAGTCATCTTCCCTTTACCCCCAGCAAGCTGGGTACTCATTTGACCGACCTCGGAAGGATGGAAGGCTGGGTCAACCTTGAGCCGGCTACCTGAAACAGACTTCCGTCGGGATCGAACTCAGGTCGTGAGCAGAGCTTTTGACTGCAGTACTGCAGCCTACCACTCTGCGCCACAGGGGTCTCTAACAAAGAATTAGGAGGGCCTAATTCTTGCTTTGCATGCAGAAATTCCCAGGTTCAGGCTCTGGCATCTCCATTCAGAAGGATCCCAGATGGCAGGGGATGTTGGGAAAGATCTTTCTCTACTTGAGATTTTGGGGAGCTCCTGCCAGTCACAGTAAACAATGCAGAATAGACTGTTCAAAAATTATCTGTGCCCATATTACAAGCTTAATCTGTGGAAATGGCTTCCTCAGGAGGTGGTAAGATCTCCTTCCCTGGAGGTTTTTAAGAAGAGGTTAGATGGCCTTCTGTCAGCAATGCTGATTCTGTGACCTTAGGCAGATGGTGAGAGGGAGGGCATCTTGGCCATCTTCTGGTCACTAGGTGTGGGGGGGGAGGTAGTTGTGAATTTCCTGCATTGTGCAGGGGGTTGGACTTGATGACCCTGGTGGTCCCTTCCAACTCTATGATTCTAAATAAGCAGCTGAAGCATTTCATGGGATGGAGGTAATCAACGTCACAAGATAAATAACATCCTATTAAGCCTCTATGAAAAGGACAGGTGAGGACATTATTTCCTCCAGGAAGTTTACAAACTGACTTTTAACCAAAATGAAAAACCCCAGAGAACCAGATGACAATAAGAAACAGTCAAATTACTAACTAATCATTTTAATCACACTGGTGCCTTTCATCATTGGTATCGCATGCAATAAAGTAAATAGGCACTTGGCAGCATGACTCAATAGGGATTTGGGGGAATTAGGATACAGCCTAACAGCAAGATGGGCCAGGAAACTATGTTTTTGTTTTTGCCATTCAGTTTTGAGGGGAATGTTCTCTGCTGTTGAGCCACTTCCTTTGAAGGGCACCCGGAGGCAATGTGCTGTCCAAGGTGCTGCCATGTAAATGTTATTAAATTCAGTGAATGAAAAACTGGGACCACGCAATGACACCCAGCCTATAGGCGTTCCTTTATCATGAGAAAATTGTGCACATTTCTGCTTTTTAACAGAAGTTCAAGGATTAATTATTGCATTGTCCTTTGTCTTCTACTCTGGTGTTAATTTGCTGTTTTACAGTTCTCATCCACAGTGCCTTGTCTTTCCACTTTTGAGTGGCAGAGCAAAATTTTTCAACAGTTCTGTAGTATCACTGAGGGAAAAGGGCATAACTGGGCAAAAGTCTACAGCCCTGGAAATGAACTATTTAATTTCTAGAAAGTTCTAGGAAGTTCTAAAGTGACTTGAAACCCTATTTTCTAATCACTGGCTGAGTTTTCTCAGACATAAAGGCTTTTCACATAAAAAGAGCAATGCTCTTCTGTTATATTAATTCTTCTAAATATGGCCAAGAGCAAAAAAAAAAAAAAAAACCAACAACAACCCAAAATCAAGAAAAAATTATAATATAAAATGTTATAATGTTTCCTCTCAAAAAGTCATTTGTGGAAATCCTTAAAATCCTAAGGTACTTCAAGTCATAGGTTCTTTGATCAGGATTCTATAAAAACTAAAAATGCACCTACAATCTGTTAAAAGCTATGACATTTTACATAAAAATTAATATATCTGAATATAAAGATATCATACAAGTATCTGTATAGTTTCCTCAACAGGGCAAATAGCAACTTCATGGTGTATTTAGATCAGGATATGAGGGAGGTTAAGTACTATTGCTCTGACCTGGATGGCCCAGGCTGGCTTGCTCTCATCAGATCTCTAAAGCTAAGCAGAGTTGGCCTGGTTAGTACTTGGATGAGAGACCCGCAAAGAAGAATAGGGTTACGCAGAGGCAAGCAATGGCAAACCACCTCTGTATGTCTCTTGCCTTGAAAACCCTATGGCGTTGCCAAGGTTGGCTGCAACTTGACAGCATTTTCCACCCACCAACATGCACTGTTCCTCAGCTCTGTTTTGCCAGTCTAATTTCTCCCCACCAGCTGTTTTGAATTTAAGAAGTTTCCATCATCTCACCTAGTTTGCCTTAATTTGTTCTTTGTCTTGCTATAGTGGCATACTATACTGACACCTAGTGATAGAAAATAAACATTACATACAAATTTAGTAAGCTAAACCAAAGGAGAAAGAGCAACCATATATTCCAGCCCAGGGAAGAAGCTTGTATAAACTGATCTCATTGTCTAAGCCATCTAACCAAACACAGAAAGGCACTCATACATATTGACCACAACTTTCCCTCAGAGCCTTTTGTTTTGTTTGCTTATTTTAAATACTTCTATCCCACTTTTCCTGAATCTCAAACCAATTTACAAGACTATTTATAACAATCATAAAATCATTACAATTCATCAAACTAGAGGTTTAGTTGTTTAAAAGATCTCAGCATTCCAAAGGGGTAAGGGCAGTTAAATCATACCAACAAATCAATCAAAGGCCAAGCAAAGTAACCACATTGACACCTGGCACCTAAAAACAACCAAGAAAGGTGCCAGGTAAATTTCAAGGAGCACAGGATTCAAGAGATATGGTGCCACCACCAAGAAAACCCCAAAATGTTGTGCTTAAACTCAGGAGAGGGTTACACTTACTGTCTCAGGAGAATGGGTCATCCTCAAAGGAAAAACTCTACCAGAAGGAACCATCCCCACTGGATCTGCATCAGGCCTCGCAGCTTGAAGTGTTATCTGACCCATCCCAGCTTTGCGAGGAGTGCATTAACCCAGCTGGCAGCTCTCAGGCTGCTGACTCCCCAGAGCCTCCACAGGACTCGCAGCCTGAAGTCTTGTCAGGACCACTCCCACCCTGTAGGGAGCCTGGACCCAGTAGCCCAGCTGTGAGCCCTCAAACTGCTGACTCACCAGAGGCATTGTCAAGGGCTGGCAGGTGGAGGCAGCGATGGAGAAAGGAACTCATAACTCAAAGGCACAGTGCCAGGCTTGAAGCATACTGGTGTTTGCTGGAGCAACAGAATGGGGAGTCTTCACAGGATGAAACCTAGCCCAGGCAGGCATGCTAGAAAAGAGAAGGCTGGGCAGGGCAACAATGAGGGAGGAATGTGTTATGGACCTTGCAGCTCGCTGACTCCAACTACCTCTGACTTTGGACCCCTGGACCGGCTTCATTGACTCTGTGTGTGGATTCTGATTTGGCGTAAGACAGACTTTGACTTTCGGCCTTCTGAACTCCAGACTGTACATTCCTGACCTCCCTCTCTCTGCAACCTCCGAGCGCTAAACAACAGTGTCTCCCTGGTGCTACAGAGACACTGTAACCCGACACCAGGAGTTGGCAGCCAGCTCAGCACACTTACAAAGGATGTTCTAGGTCACCTTAATGGATGGGGAGCTCATATTGGTATTGACCTTGGGCCACATATTCTCTTTCAAATTTACCTACCTCACAGGGGTTTTGTGAGGATATCCTGGAGGAGAAGTGACCCACAAAATGGCTTTTGAGTTCATTGGAGAAAGGGTGGGATAAAAATGCACTAAATAAAGAAATACAAATATTTACTAACAGAGTAAGAGTGGTGTATCTTATTTCAACTGAAAAGAGAACTGTGAAGATGTTGTTAAGTTTATGATGAGTTATATGGTGTCAGCATGTTAAATATTTACAAGATCCCATAGCGCTATTGAATATCTAGCAAAACCATTGTTTAATTTCATCAAATAAGGAACTAGTACAAAAATGTTTATCGCACAAGATTATCTAAACATAAAATCCCACACCTCCTTGCCTTTGGCGTACTCTAAGTCCAATGATCTGAACACTGCAAACATATTCTAATCAAAATCTCATGCTAGAGGGCAATTTTACCATTCAACCTTACTTCTGTTTACTTGATGCGCAAGCACTACTGATTTATAAAGCCAGCTATACCCTTTTCAAATGATTTTGTTGTCCCCCCACCCCCAAACCTTTTTTGCTGAATTTTTCCAAGAAACTACATTTGGAACCAGGTCATTCCTTAAGATGTAAAACAACTAATAATGCAGTTCTAAGCAGTTACACTTTCAAAGCCCATGACTTAGAAGAGTGCCGCTCTGTTTAGGATTACACTGTAAATATCTCACAGCACCTTGCAAATAAACACATTTGCAATGGCGTGAGATTTTGTTGGCTAGAACCTAGTTCATCAACTTCATGGAATGGCCTGAAAATTGGCAGGCTCCTTTATAGTGGGGAATCAACAGTTGTACACTATGAGACTAAATAATACAATGTAATGGAAACAATGCCTCAGTAACAATCAACGGACTGCCAACTCAGGGGCCAGATCAGGCACACAACGTCTTGCCCCCAATGCCACTGCCAGATTGGCTGTCTTCCTATCACGGAGCTCAGGATTCTGTAATCCACTTTGTTAATGATATGCTAAACATTAGTCGGTTTTACTAATCTTCGCAACGATTCTGTGAGGCAGCAGAGGCCGAGGTACAACCATGGCCTAGTGGTAGAGCAGAAGACTTCAGATTCAGATCCTGACAACTTCATTTAAAACATTTTAGTTAGGGAAAGGTCTTTCTCTACCAGAGTGCTGCTGCTGGTCAGAGTGGACAATACTGAGCTGGATGGATGTCCAGTCTAACTCAGCACAAGGCCCCTTCACAGTGTCATATGTCCATAATGACCAGGTGGAAAGGGCCTGCACAATAAGCTCTGGCGGAGGGTTCTGGGCCTGCAAGCATGACTACAGTGGTGTGGGACAAAGCCATGGAAACTGCTGCCACAATAACGACTGCCCAAAAAGGCTAAGCTCTCATTTGCAGGTGTTTCTTTTATTGTTTATTTAAAATATTTATATCCCATCTTTCCAAAATGCTCACAGCAGTTTTGAATCATCATTTTTAAAAAAATCATTTTAACCTCAAAAGACCAATAAAACATGGATGCCCTTTAAACTAAATCCATGAAAACTAGCCATGGCGCAAGCCATACCAAATATTCTTAGCCTGTGAGCCACTCTTTCCAAATTCTTCCTCCTCTTTAGTTTTACACCAGCGTAACTCTCAGAACTGCAAGGTAGGAAAAATAGAATGGCACAGTGGCAAATGGGTTCTGGTATACTGTACAAAAGTGAAAGAAAAATAGGGCTAACCTAGCAATGTGCCAGCAAACCAAAAAAGGGGAGGGAAAGATGCCAGGTAATAGATGACAGCTTTATTGTCTTATAAAGCCCCTAAGGCTAAGCCTTTCGCTATATAAGCTTCACCAGGGGGATCAGAGTTCCTTTGTGATGACCCTCTCCACAGCAATTGAGTTGTGTTTTCTTTTTCTGGTTTATTGTACACCATCAGAATCATCTGCATTGCTGAATCCTTAAGGTGGTGTTAACAATGGGTTGCCAACCTTCAGGAACTAGCTGGAGATCTCCTGTATTTATGTTGTTATATAAATTAATCATCCTGACACACTGTATTATTTTAAATAGTTATTCAAAGTTATCATTGGTTGTGTAAATACCAGTACTACTGTAAGTCAACTTCATAAACTTGTCTCTGATAGTAATGCCAGGAGTAATACAGCATATACATCCAACAAATATTAGTCAAGTGCCCAGAGTATTAGTCACAGTGGGTAGCCGTGTTAGTCTGTTTGCAGTAGTCAAAAAGGGCAAGAGTCCAGTAGCACCTTAAAGACTAACAAAAATATTTTCTGGTAGGGTATGAGCTTTTGTGAGCCACAGCTCACTTCTTCAGATACAGCTAGAATGTGAATCCATCGGTCTTTAAGTAGAGGAACAGTATGTAAATGTGAATAGCAGGCTTGATTGGATTAGGTGTGATATGCAGAAGAGTCTGTGATGTCCAGGGGAGAGATGGGTGTGGAGAAATCAGCATTGGTAATGGGCCATGAATGCAAGGTCTTTATTCAGCCCAGGTAAATGCATTGACTTTAGTTTGAATATCAACTGTAATTCAGCAGAGTATTAGTGTTTGGTTGGAGTCCTAATACTGTACGTTCATGTTGTAGCTAGTGGAAGCCCTTTTGTTATTGGCAGCGTATAGCATAATTGCCTTCATGTAATTATGTAGAGCAAGTTCTGTGACCCAGAAAATGAAATATGGAAATGGCATGCAAAGAGAATCTCCTGATAAGAGAATAACACTACCATGCTTGTGCTTCATTAATACAGTCTGTACATGGTGAGCTATTTGCTGAGTAAAAGGAACATGTTATGATGCCATACTTACAGGCAGGTCTGAACATTTCACAGATTGATTCAATAATAATTGCAAATGAGGATGGAAACAGTATAAAGTATCCATGAGCAAGCGGAGATATATGCTGGATTTAACTTGGAGTAGCTCCGCTACATTTTTCCCAATTGCTTGCCAATCTCAGAAAAGAGGAAGGTTTACAATTCAATCTTAACCCTTTTTTCTCAGTAACCAGTCCCACTGATTTCTTTCCAACTAATGCTTACATTCTTACAACTTACCAACAAATGCTTACAACCTTTGGCTCCTCCCCTGATCTTTAAACACTCAGCCTCTGTCCCCAATATTTGTCCCAGGATACCATGTTTCTAAACATAGCCTTGAAACCAAAATATGAAAATGCTTCATGTTGCCATGGTTTGAAACTATGCAGTAAATCTAACACTGTATTATTTTAAACTGTTTGAATTCATATTAAGATATCTGCCAATCGACCTTTAGCAGAGTGTATCGTAATTGCCGTGGGCTTGCCAGGAGGTCAGCTACATGCTTAGGTTTTGCAAAGTGTGAGAATAGCTCATGAGTCAGGGATCAAAGGCAAGCCTGGCCAGGAAGCACTCCTTCGCAGACAAGAGGGAAACCCAAGAGTATATTAGCTAGGTAAGTCAAGCATGTCTGTTTGATAAAGTTGTGTTCTACTTTCTGTTACTGGCAAGTGTTGGAAATCCTTCAGTCCAGAGTGTCTAATTCAGTGTTTCCCAAAGTGGGCAGTACCACCCCCTAGGGGTGGGTGGGATTACCTAGAGGGCACTAAGAGGCAGGGGGCAGCAGAGGGATACTAGAGGTGGGCCCCTTCAACTGTGTTGTTGGATAGGGTAGGGGGCACTGGGGTTGAGTTTGTAGAACCAAGGGGGCAGTGGCCCGAAAGGTTTGGGAACCACAGGTCTAATTGCTCAGCTAACACACATGTGGTTGCTGTGGGATCTGAAAACATGCCCCTGAAGAAACTGGAGCTTCAAGAGTCTTGCTTTAATTCATGTGGCATTTTGATTCAGCTGAGCTGAGCTGGGGACTACAGGCAGGGGTGAGTTTAAACTTTGCCTTTTTTTAAACACTGGGAAGCCTAAATGAACTGAGAATTTAATTGAGGTTTGCTGGGAGAGGGTTGTGATTGTTATGCTAATGGGTGATTAAGGTTGATTGCTGCCTGAAAGCTTGATTGTTACCTTGTTAAGTGGGGTTGTTGTGATTGGAGCTTGTGTGGGAAAGGTGGAGGCTGTGAGCATTTAAATTCCAAGGCTCCTGCTCACCAGAGCCTTAGGCTCTTGCCCTGTGGCGCTTAGCCTGTGGATCATGACTTATGTGTAAGTGGGAAAGTGACTGGGAAATATCACACAATTATCTTTGACTTTAAAAGAGGGAACTTCTCTAAAATGAGAAAACTGGTAAAGAGGAAGTTGAAAGGAACGGTTAAGAGGGTTAAATCTCTTGAAAAGGCTTGGGGGTTACTCAAGTCCACATTATTAGAGGCTCAGCTAGCTTGTATACCACAGGTCAGGAAAGTCCAAGAGGTCACCACCATGGCTAACGTGTAAGGTGAAGGAAGCAATTAGAGAAAAAAAGTCTTCCTTCAGAGACTGGAAGGTTTGCCCAAACGAGGCGAACAGAAGCAAACACAAACTTGCACAAAGGAAATGCAAGCAGATAATTAGAGATGCAAAAAAAGATTTTGAGGGGCTTATTGCTAAACAAATCAAAACAAACAATAAGCAATTCTTTAAGTATATTAGGAGTAGGAAACCAGCTAGGGAAGCGGTTGGACCATTGGATGACAATGGGAGTAAAGGAACTGTAAGGGAGGATAAAGCGATTGCTGAAAAACTAAATGAATTCTTCTCATCTGTCTTCACTGTTGAAGATACAGAGCAGATTCCTTCTCCTGAACAGAGGTTTTGGAGAGGGGAAAATGAGGAACTGAGGCAAATAGTGGTAACAAGGCAGGAAGTCCTAGAACGTCTAGACAAACTGCAAACTAACAAGTCACAGGGACCAGACGGTATTCATCCTAGAGTTCTTCAAGAACTCAAATGGGAAATTGCTGAACTTCTAACAAAGATATGTAATATGTCCCTTCGATCAGCCTCTGTACCAGAGGACTGGAGAATGACCAATGTAACACCCATTTATAAAAAAGGTTCCAGGGGGGACCCAGGAAATTACAGGCCAGTTAGCTTAACGTCTGTTCCGGGTAAATTAGTGGAAAGCATTATTAAAGATAGAATTGTCAAGCATATAGAAGGGCAAGGTCTGCTGGGCAAAACCCAATACGGCTTCTGTAAGGGTAGGTCCTGTCTCACTAACCTATTAGAGTTTTTTGAAAGCGTCAATAAGCATGTGGACAGGAATGAGCCTGTGGATATTGTGTATTTGGATTTCCAAAAAGCTTTTGTCAAAGTCCCCCACCAAAGACTGCTAAGCAAACTTCATAGTCACGGGATAAGAGGACAAGTCCTCTTATGGATTGAGAGCTGGCTGGAAAATAGGAAGCAGAGAGTAGGAATCAATGGTCAGTTCTCCCAATGGCGGGATGTGAGGAGTGGGGTGCCTCAGGGATCTGTGTTGGGACCGGTGCTTTTCAACCTGTTCATCAATGACCTGGAGTTGGGGTTAAACAGTGAAGTATCCAAGTTTGCAGATGACACCAAATTATTTAGGGTGGTTAAAACAAAATCGGACTGTGAAGAGCTCCAGAAGGATCTCTGCATACTGGAAGAATGGGCATTAAGATGGCAAATGAGATTCAATGTACGTGTAAAGTGATGCATATTGGGGCAAAAAATCCCAACTTCACATATACACTGATGGGATCTGTGCTGGCAGTGACAGACCAAGAAAGGGATCTTGGGGTGGTAGTGGATCGCTCAATGAAGATGTCAACCCAGTGTGCAGCTGCTGTAAAAAAGGCAAATTCCATGCTGGCCATAATTAGACGAGGAATAGAGAATAAAACTGCTGATATCATACTGCCCTTGTACAAATCTATGGTGAGACCACACTTGGAATACTGTGTACAGTTCTGGTCCCCACACCTAAAAAAGGATATTACAGAGCTTGAGAAGGTGCAGAAAAGAGCAACCAAAATGATTAGGGGACTGGAGCAACTGTCCTATGGGGAGCGGTTAGGACGCTTAGGGCTGTTTAGCTTGGAAAGAAGGCGGCTAAGGGGAGACATGATAGAGGTCTATAAAATTATGCATGGTTTGGAGAGAGTGGACAGGGAGAAGTTTTTCTCCCTCTCCCATAATACTAGAACACGGGGTCATCTGCTAAAGCTGGAGGGCGAGAGATTCAAAACAGATAAAAGGAAGTATTTTTTCACACAACGCAAAATTAAATTGTGGGACTCCCTGCCCCAGGATGTGGTGATGGCTGCCAGCTTGGAGGGCTTTAAGAGGGCAGTGGACATATTCATGGAGGAGAGGGGTATTCATGGCTATTAGTTAGAATGGATACTAGTCATGCTGCATACCTATTCTCTCTAGTATCAGAGGAGCATGCCTATTATTTTGGGTGCAGTGGAACACAGGCAGGATGCTGCTGCTGCAGTCGTCTTGTTAGTGGCTTCCTAGAGGCACCTGGTTGGCCACTGTGTGAACAGACTGCTGGACTTCATGGGCCTTGGTCTGATCCAGCAGGGCCTTTCTTATGTTCTTATGAGAGTTGCCTTACAGTGTGCTTTGTTTTGATCTAGTCAGTTCACATGTTGCAAGGAATCTTTTTATTGCTAGTTTAGGAAATGTCAGTAAATAAATAAGCACTTTGTACTTTAAGTGAACCTTCCCAGTTCAAAGTTAATCGGTTTTGAGGTAAATCAGCTTTAAAAGCGTGGGTCTACTGCAAAACACACATACATGAGCTGGCAGAACTCCTAGTACATGAAATAAGTTCTGGTTCTCTATGCATTGCCTTAGCTATTTCCTTTGCCATCCATGGATCTCAAGTCTTTAGAAAAGGAAATGTTTCAGATTTTTGACATGGTTTCATTGGTTCTAACTAAACTTCTGATCCATAATTGTGACTCTGGTGACCTGCCTCTCTGTAAAGCTAAAGTTTCAGTTATTGTTTTAAAATATTTTTGGACATCATTGTCACATTAAAAAATATAATGTGGCTGCAATGTAAAGCCCATCATCTTCTTTATGATCGTCCTTATTCTTTGCATCCAATCAAAATGACCGCTGCACCTATTGCCTATGAAAATTCAATAAACCTGTTAGTTTACATGACCCTCAAGACTCTGTTTTTTAAGAACAGACTCATACAACAATTTTACCAGAATCTGTACATTTTGCATCTGGCTTTATCAGTAGAGCGGCATAGCTACTGTGCCGATTACTTTTTACATTCTACAGATACAGGCAGAGAAATTCAGTCGTATTTATTTTTAACAGACAAGAGAGATTCAATTATATTCTGATACTGATGTAAATCAAGGTAGAAGCCTTTCTGGCATGATGTACACCAGAGTAGAGAAATATATGGGACATAGTTTTTCACTGAGTGAAAAACCATGGCGAACTTCTTGAAACTCCTTCTGCTGATATACTTCTGAAAGCTATACGTTAAAGAGCCTTTCCAGATGTTTTTGAAAACTCATCTTTCTCTTGCTGCTTGTGTGCGGCCTAGCTGTAACAGAAAAACACTCCTTAACCAGACACAACCAGGCTGCAAAGAGAAGGAGGGAAAGCCACGTTCCTCTTAATAATTCCATAGAAGTAGCTTGCTGTATCCACAGAGCTCGTGTTATCAGATGCATACTCCTGTTGACCATTTTTAACAATCAGAGGCCCTATTCAGATTACCATTCTAAACCGGATGTCATCTGTTGTTGGCCCGTTTTGGAATAAAGTGATACAAAGATGCGTGTTCATACAGCTCCTTGCAATCCAGCCTTGCGATTGTTTTCCCGCCTTTTTTGCCGATGTGTTCTTTTCCAGGTTTTTTTTTAAAACACGTTCTGAGAGTTGCGTTATAGTGCTATAGCGCTATAACGCAACTCTCAGAACGTTAAAAAATAATGCTGGAAAAGAACCCACTGGCAAAGAAGGCGGGAAAACAATTGCGGTCCTTCCCAAAGTGCTCCAGGCAGTTCAAACAGCACACTGGAGCGATTCAGAGGCTCAAGGAAGAACTAAAAACGGTTGAAAGCAGTTTTCATAAAAACCGGCTCAGCCTTGCTTTGGGAAGGAGACACAAGTGGCTTTGTCTGAACAGGTTTAAAAAAAACCCATTAGCAGCCAGGCGCCAAATCAGTTGTGTCTGAACTGTCACAAAAAATCCATTAGCAACCTGCTGCTCAAACAGATTATAAAGGCAGTTTGAATAGGCCCAGAGGTAATCCAAGGTCTCCATAGACAAAAAGAGTTGGCCCATGTTCTATATTTTTTCAGTAGCAGAGCATTGTTGTCTGTGTGCTGAAGAAATGTGACATACTTTCAACCAAAGTGCTATTTTGAGGAAAGCTTTCTGGATCCCGTGCTGCAAATGAGTAAAAACTGCACGTGTATTGCTCTATAAACTGGGAGCCTGGAAAGACCTTCATAATCCGTTTCTTCTTTAGGTATAATTTTAGGCTAGGAGCTGTTATTCCTTCTTGGCATCATCCTGTAAATTTCCCACCTTGGCAATTCCTTTTTTTTTTTAATTTAAGAAATTATAGTTGGCCTCATCCTCAAAAGAAAACAAATAAGCTGCTAGTCAGTAAAGAAAGGAAAAGTATCATTAAAGGGGGAAAAAAGCCCTCAAATCATGTTTAGCCTCATCTGGCCTTAGAAATACAAGGCAATGGGCGAGTAAGTACATTCTCTAGGATGGCTGCCTTTCAAGGGAAACAAAATCTGGATATTTCTGTGTCTAGACCATAGAGGAAAAAATGCTGTAGTGCTAATTACCACTGAACATGTAAAAATCCCGAGTACCTCAAAGCAACATACAGGGGGAATTTAGCAAGTTTATGCAGCCAGACTGCAAAGGGCAAAGAAATAGGAGTCAGATGTGAGTTGTATATAGGGTTGCCAACTGCCAGGTAGTAGCAGGAGATCTCCTGCTAATACAACTGATCTCCAGGCGATAGAGATCAGATCACCTGGAGAAAAATGACTGCTTTGGCAATTGAACTCTATGGCATTGAAGTCCCTCCCCTCCCCAAACCCTGCCCTCCTCAGGCTCCACTCCCAAAATCTCCCGCCGGTGAGGAAGAGGGACTTGGCAAACCTAGTTGTATACCTTTACTGTGCCCCTGGCTTGCTAAATCAACATTGGTGAATTAAGTTAATTTTTCTTAGCTTCACAATTTAAAAATGAAGATAACAGTACTTGGTCCCCTTTGTAATGGCATCTAAAGAGTATATATAATCCATGGGCATTACGAGTATAGCTGCAGATGCCATATTGATATGGATTGACATCTGGTTTTCGTTCAGCTGGTGGCAAAACTCAGGCCATTTCTGCATGGCTGTTTCCTTGCGGTCACCCCACCAACTGCTTCGAAGCTTTGCCTTGATTATGCGTGCATTTTTCGACCAACAGAGGTCACTTCGCTCTCTCCACGGGTTTCCCCCACGTTTTCTGGATGCTGGCCAAACACAAATCCAGAAAACGCAGGCCAAATACACAGAAACGCGAGGGGAGAGTGAGGCGACCTCTGACGGTCGGAAAATGCATGCACAATCAAGACGAAGTCCCAAAGTAGCTGGTAGGTCACCGCGAGGAAACAGCCATGCATAAATGGCCACAGACTCAGAGACCCTACAACTTTAAGGTTTGGACTACTGTGTGTGTTTTGAAAGCCATGTTACTGGTTTTGAACCACTTCAGATTGCAGGTGGGGATCTACATCATCCTGTATTGGCCAGAACTCCCTGCCTGCAGAAAGCTAGCGTGTCAGAGTGAAGGAACCCAGCTTGCTTTTCTTTTTTTTTCTGATGTAGTACATTTTTATATGCTGGAAAACTTTGGTGTAGGAGAACATGAGTGCCAAAAGTTGGATCCAATAGTTGTCTTCCCTAAAGTGAAGAATATTCCATTGGCAGAGGGTATCCCTCCACTGGAGAAATTTTCTTCCAATTGATGATTCCTCATTTAGCCAAAGAAAAGCATTGGATTCAATCCAAAGTTCACAGCTAATTTTTATGTTGTCTTTGTGTATTTTATCAGTTTCTGACATCTGTCACAGCCAATATATGTGCTGCATTTTTAGTTTCTGAAATTCATACCTTCCAATAAAATATTTGTTCCTTGCATAAATGTTAATACATAAATTTAGAAACCATGACACTTAAAAAACAACTTCCGATCATAATTTCAAATATATTTCGTATCAGAGAGAGGTTGCCACTAAGGGATGTTCCCCAGTCAGATTTGCCTAGCGCACACATTAGTATATCTTAGGTACCAGCTAAAGTCTAGGCCATTTGCCTGGGCTTTTAACAATATCTTACTGGCAGGAGATGGGTTCTTCTTTTAAAAAACTGTTTTCCTATGTTTAAAATCTGACATTGTTTTTAATGTTTTTTAGATGCACTAGATACCTCGGGTGCTATTTTTTTGGCAAAAATGTGGGGGTAGAAATCCATAAATAAAATAAAGAAATTATTAGATCTAGAAAAGCAGGACATGAAATAGCCAATGCAAAGGCATTTCAGGCTTTCAGTTATTTTAGTAGGAGAGTGAAGTCTATGATTAACTTTAGCTGAATTCTCTACCTTTCAGTATCCTATTCATGTGTATAGCTCACAGACCACATGTTGTCCACCCTGGTTTAAAAGATACATCTAACAGATAAGATTTTGATAGTAAGAGATGAGCAAATGTCTGAAACCAATTTTGCTTGTAGGTGGAAACTCTTTTATAATGATTGGAATCTGGAACTACTATTGGGCTTTGATTCCTTTAACTATGTTAGTCTATTAAGGAAGGTTGGTAATTTTATTGATTGCTAGTACAGTAGAGTAAGAGCCCCGTGGCGCAGAGTGGTAAAGCTGCAGTACTGCAGTCCAAACTCTGCTCATGACCTGAGTTCGATCCCGACATAAGTCGGTTTCAGGTAGCCGGCTCAAGGTTGACTCAGCCTTCCATCCTTCCGAGGTCGGTCAAATGAGTACCCAGCTTGCTGGGGGTAAAGGGAAGACGACTGGGGAAGGCACTAGCAAACCACCCCGTAAAACAAGTGTCTGCCTAGAAAAGATCAGGATGTGACATCACCCCATGGGTCAGGAATGACCCGGTGCTTGCACAGGGGACCTTTACCTTTTACCTAGTACAGTAGAGGATAGATACTATGTTAATGGAGAGCACAGTTTAATTTGAGTATTATCTTTAATGATTACTTAATATTGTTAAGTTGTTACTTTCTTCATATGAGATCAAACTAAATAAACATTTTCTTAAAAAATAATAATGTACAGCAGTAGCCTCAAATATTCATATTTACTGTTATCAGTCTACATTAAAAAATCCTCACAACTATAACAAATAAGAAATAATGTAGCTAAGGCCTGTGCTTTTATGTGCTTATTCCCAATTTATGGACCAGGCTCCCCAAACTAGTGTGTGGGGGATGCCATCCTTGGAAACTTTTAGGAGGCTCTTCAAGGCTGCTTTTCCCCAGAGCTTTTAAAGGAATATAGGTTTCAGGCATTTTATTACACGTTATTAAGCTTTACTAGGTTTCGTTAGCCTGCGGGGAAATTTGGGGTTTTATTGTTATATGCTGTTTTAACTATTGTAAGTCACCTTGGACTATGCGGAAAGGTGAGATATAAATGTTTCAACAAATTGAGTCATAACCTTCCAACTATTGTGTTACTAAACAAAGAGTTACTAGCTCCTCATAAAGGCCTCATATTAGCTACCATTTTATGAAAGTAGTTACAATGCCAGTGATATAACATGAGCCCATTGATCCTATTCCACCCCCAGCATTCCAATAAGAGGGCGGGATGATGTCAATGATGATGCCTCGTTTGTACACCTTTAAGATGTGTGGGAAGTGCAGGGCAATGAGCAATATTAAAGGGGTCACCTGAGCATGACGGCAGCTGGAGACCTGTGCTAGAAAGGATATCTGCATTGAGGTAGAGGAAGTTCACTTAAAACTCCTGCAGATAAGTAAAGGTAGCCCCCTGTGCAAGCACCAGGTCATTACTGATGTCACATCATGATGTTTACAAGGCAGACTATGTTTACAAGGCGGTTTGCCAGATCAGACATATAATTAATAAAGTCATGGCCCTTAGTTGAACCCAAATGATGCCATATGTCTTCCTTCAGGGTGGAAGGAGTCAACTAGATTTTGATGTTAAAGAACCAAGACAATCTGAAATGAAAATGCAGCATATTTGTTGACAGCTGTTCTATGCCAAAATTACAGGAGCTTGAATGATGGGAGACAATAATGCCATAGGCTTGACAGTAACAGTATGAACTATGTGAGCAACCAACTGGATTTCACCATTGACACTACCAGAATGTACTTCACCATACACAGCCCAATGGAGTAAACATTTGTATCTTCAACATCATTAACATTTTACTGTTGTCATTCAGGGAATCAGAAGGCACTGCAAAGCAGGCGAGGGCTTCATCAGATACTTGGTTGTTTTTCCATTTTAAAAGAGTTTGGGAAACATCTACATATGGATTCTAGAGTTTATATTGTAAATGCATGCAGGGTGGAAATCAAAATACACAGCATCTGTGTGAAGAATGTAAGCTAGTCCTGAAACAATTTTTCCATAGGAGCTGCCTGAGGGTATGTGCAGTGGCGTAGCGTGGGGGGTGCAGGGGGGGCCGGCCGCACCGGGCGCAACATCTGGGGGGGCGCACTCGCAGCTCTCTGCCCCTGCCTGGCTCACTCACTCACTCTCTCTCACTGCAGTGAAGACGTCTTCCAACCATTCATAAGCCGCGGTATCCAAAAAACCCTTTCAAAGCGGTGTTTTTTGTATAACATTTTCAAACTCTCAGCAGGCCTCCAGGGGGCGGGAAAGCCGCGGCCCCGCTCCCCAACTCACGGCAGGGCCGCCTCAGGCATTAATCTCCCTCCCCCTCGCCGCTGAGGCAGGGCCGCACGGCGGAGCCCACAGCGTCGGCCTCACCCGGCCCAGCCCACCTTGGGGGTGGGACTCAGCAGCTCCTCCCTGCCGGGCCAGCGGAAGGGGGGGGGGAGTTTCAGAGGAGGCTGGAGGGCGGCGGCCGTCTTGTTTGTGGCGAGCAGAGGCGGCGGGGAAGGAGGGGTGGGGGGCGAAGGCGAGACAAAGCTGAAGGGCGCGGGGCGGCGCTGGGCCCTGAGAGAGGCGCCGGTCCCGCGAGGGCCGTCCCACCGGCCCGGGAGCGCCGCCTGCAACAGGTTCCTGGGCACGCGAGGCCGCCGCACTCCTCCAGGCCTCGGCCGTTGGTCTCCGCCTCGGTCCCGGGTGGTGGGAGCCGGCGCCACCCGCCTCAATGCGGTTCGGGGCGAAGATGATGCCGGTAAGTGGCCTCTGGGTTGCCATAAGTCGGCTGCGACTTGACGGCACTTTACACACACACACACACATTGTTAGAGAAACCACTTGTGGATTAGAATTTGATGCTTAGTGAGAATTGCCTCCTGGACTTTTCTTTTTCAAACTCATCTTCCACTTATTACTAATTGGTGAATTTGAATTGTATACAGTTAATTTAGTTTTGCAGCATGGGCCAATTTACTATACATCTTTGCCTCCTGTGGCCAGGATGTGCACAGAGGTGTATAGCAAGCATCATATCAGTAAACAGTAAATATATGTTTTGGGCATATGAAAATGAATGGGGGGGGGTACATGAAGTCCCAAAAGGAAGCCAGTGGCTGCTTTCCACCTAAACAACACAGGAGGAGTATGGCCCAAAGACAAGCAGGCATAAGGTTTGTATTGCATCTTCCAAACACCTCTTAAACACAAATTATTAAGTACAGAGGTATTTGCAAGTCCCACAGCTGCTTGGTATACCGAAGGCCCCAGGTTCAGTCATTTTACTTTAATTACATCAGCACAAACAATACATGTGCTTAGGGGGTAAGGGTTTCTTTAACTAATCTAGTGGAAGAGACTCGAGTGCTAAAATCCACGGGTTAGGGGGCGCAAATTACTTGCCTTGCCCCGGGTGCTGACAACCCACGCTACGCCACTGGGTATGTGGCTGGACAAATGGCTACCTTGAGCTGCCTATGAAGTATGTACATACTGCCCAGAGCGCATTTAACTTCTGTTCATTCTATTGCTCTTGGACTGAAGCTCCATGGAAGTTAACAGCTTCCTCAACAACTCCAAGTGCCATATCCTTTACACTCATTGAGTACAACCATAAAGACAAAATAAAGTACATTCTAAGGTACTGTGTCCAGTATTTTTGATCCATTAGGCACTGCACCAGAAATGAAGTAAAAATACAACATTTATAGGAAAGAATTTGAGTACAAATGGAGGTGCAAAAACTGATCTCTTGAAACTTAATATCAGAGGGTGGCCCTGTTGGTTTGCAGTACAACAGCTAAACATAAGTCCATTTTAGCACCTTTGAAACCAACCAGAATTTTGGTATGTGTTGATGGCAGCTTTGACTCTTGAAAACTTGAAAATTCTTGAAAACTTGAAAGTTGATTCTTAAAGCAAAGAGTTTCAGAGCATAATAAATGTCTTCTTGGCAGCAAAGAGGGGTAGAAAGGAAACGGGCAACTAACTAATACTTACAGAAATGCAGACCATAACCTCCTGACCTCCTCAACCAATCACTGGGCAGTATCCATGGAACTTTTCAGGGTGAGAGTCAGTTCCCCCTCCCTTACCAGATTCACAGTTGAATCTGTGTGAGCTATTTAATATGCCTGAGTAGATGGCCTTGAAGAGTAACCACGAGGGGTGGGGGCTAAAATCTGCAGAGAATCAGAGAACAGTGAACTTAGCTGGGACTAACTGGAAAATTCCTCTAAGATGCCTTCTCTCTTGACATGGCCTTTATTTTATCCATGTTTAAAGGATCAGCAAGAATGTGTGGCTAAATAATATCTAAACATGGAAGATCAGGATAAGAAGAAAATGTTTCTAAATCTTTTTCTGTAAATTCTTTGCCTTTGATATATAATTCAGTATAATACTTATAGAACTGTAAATTTATTTCACTAGAGGCAGTATGTATGATATCGTTGATCAAAGGAATACAGTTCTTATTCTATTGCCTTCTTAAACGATATGCTAAAATTTTACTTGGTCTCTCACCCCTTACCCAATATTACTGGTGCAAACTAGTTAAAACGTATTCTGCTTTCACTGCTAATATATTGTTTAGTTAATATTTAACCTTTAGCAGTTCCTGATAAAGAAGAAGAAGAGTTGGTTTTTATAATGCCGACTTTCTCTACTACTTAAGGAAGACTCAAACTGACTTACAATCGTCTTCCCTTCCCCTTCCCACAACAGACACCCTATGAAGTAGGTGGGGCTGAGAGAGTGTGAGTATCCCAAGGTCACCCAGCTGGCTTCATGTGGAAAAGTGGGGAAACAAATCCAGTTCACCAGATTAGCCTCCACTGCTCATGTGGAGGAGTGGGGAATCAAACCTGGTTCTCCAGATCAGAGTCCACTGCTCCAAACCACTGCTCTTAACCACTACACCGTGCTGGCTATGGTATATAGCAAACTGGCTTAAGAGATATTTCAATCTATCTTTCAAAGGTACTTCTTTCATTTCTCTAAGCTTCTTCTTATGAGAAGCATATACAATAATTCTCCCTCTAACAAAAGCTTTACTAGCATCCCATTCAATAGCATGAGTACTAGCTGTTCCTTTATTAATATTAAAATATTCTGATAACAGTTCCTGGATTTTAAGTTTTTTTCCCCTAGTTCTTTTTTTTTTCCTGTTTCTTTTTTTGAAAGAAATGAATTTTTTTAAGGAAAACGGCCTGATCTAGCATTTTCAGGAAAAGTTGTGGATAGAGTAATGTCAAATAAGGTTTTCATGTGCCTATCCCAGTAATTTGTAAAGTCAAACAAATCCTGGAAAAAGAAAAAGCACAGCATGTCATAAAATTGGCATTTTCAGGGCATTAAATATTTCAGCCATATATAGAAAGCCTCTTTTCCCCAAGGCCAATTCAAATATATTTTTTGCTAATCTAAGTTGTTTACTCCCCTGAGTATTTCACTTCTTCTCGGTTTTCTTTCACAGCTCTTGAGATTTAAGCTTGTCTTTTATTCTCCCCTTTCACATTCTCCCCAACATTTCCCAGCCCTTCATTCCCTTCATTTATCTGAACGCAATGAAGAAGCAATCCCCCTTTTCGTTGCTTTTTTTAGTGAATCGCTTTATGTGAGCATAAGAGAAATTTCCTTCCTCTCCCCTCCATCAAGTTCTCTTAATGTGTGCATCATCTAGAGACAATGGGTCTAACTATCATTAAGTGGTCAAACCAGATGTAAGTAGCCCACAGAGCACCTCCCTACGTTTCTACCCAAAGCCAGCCGCAGGGACAGGCTGTGCAGCCAAAGCAGCCCTGCAAAAGGCCCTGCCAGCATGGTGTAGTGGTTAAGAGCAGTGGTTTGGAGCTGTGGAGTCTGATCTGGAGAACTGGGTTTGATTCCCCACTCCTCCACATGAGCGGTGGAGGCTAATCTTTTGAACTGGATTTGTTTCCCCACTCCTACGCACGAAGCCAGCTGGGTGACCTTGGGCAAGTCATGTTCTCTCAGCCTCACCTACTTCACAGGGTGTCTGTTGTGGAGAGGGGAAGGGAAAGGTGATTGTAAGCTGGTTTGATTCTGCCTTAAGTGGTAGTCAGCATATAAAAACCAACTCTTCTTCTTCTCCCAGTCCCAGCACCTTACCTAATGGAGGGCCAAAGTGCTTCCGTCTTTCCCCAGACGTACTTTGGTAGAGGCCCGCCAACAAGGATTGGCAGACATGGACATGCTCGCAGTGAAAGATGGCACCACGGCAAAGCTGGGCGCTGTATCTGCCTGCCCCTCTCATCTCATTGTTGCCTAACTGGCCCTGTCAGTGATTGATCTCAATTGGTGAACACATGGGAGGTCTCCAGTGAAGCCACTGGGGCAAGGTTGAGTCAGCAGGAGCAGGCCCAGGCAGAGAGCAGTGAGGCTGTGCAAAAACCGGATGCTGCTCTGCCTGGTCTCATTGCCCTCCTCCCTGGGCTTTGAGGGATGCTCAGGAGAGGCCGATTCTCAGGCCACCAGTTCACCACTATCTTTCCCAGTGGCTAAATCCACTCCTCTCAAGACACGTTTTCCCCACCATGCCCATCAACTGCCCAGTGCACCACTACTGGACAGTTGATGGGTATGGTCTAAAGAAGATGAGGGAGCGAGGCTTCAGGTGTCTATGTACCAACGACAAAAACTTGGGCAATAAGAAGGAAGAGCATGAACTTCTAATGAAGTCAGAGGGATATGATTTAGAGGTAATACAGAAACTTGGTGGGATGATTCCCATGACTGGAATGTAGTAGTGGATGGATATGAGTTGTTCAAGAGGAACAAAAACGGTTGAGTAGGTGGCGGAGTGGTGCTGAATGTGAGGAGAGGGATTGCTTGTCAAGAAATACTAGAGGAGGAGAGTGACAGCCCAGTGGAAAGTATCTGGGTGAGGATAAGGGAAGGAAGGACAACCAGTATTGTGGTTGGAGTCTGCTACAGACCTCCTGACCAGGGTGAGGTGGTGGATGCTGCCCTCCGTGAGCAGTTTGACAGGGTATCCAAACAACAGAAGCCAGTAGTTATGGGTGATTTCAACTTCCCTGATGTGTGCTGGGAGACAAACTCTGCCAAGTGACCACAGTCACGCAAGTTCCTCACCTGCCTGGCCAACAACTTCCTTCATCAAATGGTGGTGGTAGCTACGAGGGACTCAGCCATACTCGACTTAATATTGGCCAACAAGCAAGAGATGGTAAATGAGGTGGAGCTGTTTGCTGGCAGCAGAGGATAGAACTTGAAATAATGGGTTTAAATTGCAGGTGGAGAGGTACCAGCTGGATATTAGGAAAAGGTTTTTTACAGTAATCATAGAATCATAGAGTTGGAAGGGATCACCAGGGTCATCCAGTCCAACCCCCTGCACAATGCAGAAAACTCACAACTACCTCCCCCACACACCCCCAGTGACCCCTACTCCATGCCTTGTCTGGGATGCTCTAAGCAGATCCTGCATAGGTAGCAAACTAGGAGAGTATACTGCTACACATTTAAGTTACCCTACGTGGGAACTGGTTGAAATTTATCCTCCTTGAATTTTTAGCAAACGTGCAATATGTAAGCTGGAGATATTACATGATGACTGATTTTTGAGGGACTGATGAAGAAATTTAAAGCCAAAGAATTCGAAATGGCCGTATCCCCTCTTCAATTTTTGGCATCATCTTATGGTAACGTCAGAAACACTATTTAAAAGCTTGAAGAGGAACCAAGGACTTACCTGTGATGATTGAATATAACCTAAGGACTACACCTATACTTTGAATCTTCAGTCTGGTTTTTTCCAGCCTGATTGTTGTAGCAGACATTGTATATAGTAGGATAGATTATTTAGGTTGTTTGTGTCAATAAGTGTATAGTTGTGACTCTATGTTATATATTGTAGCGATTTATATAAATATCTGCACTTTGTAATATTCATTCGCTCCTGTGCTGATTTCCAAACCTTCTAGGTATATGCACAGTGGTGTCTTTTTTTCTTTCCAGTACCTGGAGGTTGGCAACCCTAGTGGCATGGCTTGCACTCACAGCTCTTGGCCTATCCATAGCCAACTGTTAACAGAAGCAACAGTGCATGCAGAACTTGGACCATGGTATTTTGTCTATTTATTGCTATCTGCAAAGATATTGGTAAAGACCAGGGAAAGAGCTAGGATGCATCCAATGGACAGAACAGTGAAATGAATTACAAAGCTATCCAAATCCAAATTCACATTTCTCAGGCGGGTAGAAAGACATTTTTACAGCAGTGGCTAAAGAACAAGGCAGACTAGACTACGTTATCATCTGTAACTTGAGAGCAGCCATTTTCCCTCCCGTTTTCTGGCAGCCTCACGGCTATTAAACAAAGAATCAGAATTCCGCCCGCTGTAAAGTCCAAAGAAATCAGAACATGAAACCTTTGTTGATGAATTTGCTTTTGACATATGCATTTCTCAAAAGCGCTGATGTGAAAGTCAGAAAATTGAGATAATTGAAAATTATATACACTACAAGGACACTGAGGATTGGGTTCTTTTTTTTTCTTCCTTGGTAGATGTAAGTTCAGGGAGATGTTATCACAACAATGTGGTCACAGTTTCAGTCTGGTACATGTGGAGTACTGTTGATCTGCTCAGCATCAGAGTTATAAAAGTACCTGCCTTCCTACCCATACGCTAGAGCAATGTCAGGAAACTAGGGTTTAATCTGCATCAGAGTTTAATTCTGCATGCTTCTGCTGAGGCCCTCAGTCTCTCCAGTGATGTAGAAATCAGACTGTTCATGATGAATTTTCTGCAGCTACCCTAATGGTTGCCTCAGATGCACCTGTGTCTCCTGATCATTTGGGAATCATTTCCACAGGAGATGGGTACCCCCTATTAGCCAAAAAGATTTAAGTACAAATCTTTCTTTCTTGAATGACATGTGACATTTATGCGGGCCAATTTTGAAGCTTGCTCAAAGCTCTTTTTTTAAAGGTGACCTTTAAAATGACTATTCACGGTCCTGACGCAAAAGGAGAAATTCCACCCAACCTCCACTCGCCTGCTCCTTTGTTCCTTCCATTAGCCAACCGCGGTTTTCACAGCTAACGCGCGGCTGTGATTTTGGCATGCTTCTTGGAGGGGATTCTTCTGGCAAGGGCGGAGCAAACACAAAAGGTCGGTTTTAAGGGGCTCTTAAGTAATGCGAAGCAGATATGAGCCGGCTTCGCAGTCACTTCCTGAACGAGGGTTCACTGTGACAAACTCAAAAAAAATATGCGGGGCAGGTCCGCCTGGAACGCACTGCTAATTACGAAGCATAAATGGCCAAAGTGAGCTTGGACTCATAAAAGTTTATACCTAGAAATTTTTGTTAGGCTTAGAATTTTGTCTTCACATTGTTTTGATTTGTTTCATGACTGAATTGTTTTATTTGTTTTCCTAGTAAATCAAAAGTGTGGATATTGTGTGTGATACTGTTATGTTCACTCTTGCAACCATCAGCTTGCTGGTTCAGCCATGATATTTTGTTTTTTAAGACAGATACCTGAAATGGAAATTGGCAGCTTTCTGATTCTACTTGAAGGGTGTCTGGTAAAATTATTTTGGAGAGCTAACATGCAGGAAAGTAGCCTAGAGAATTGGCCAGACGCTCAGTGCTGTACATGCCAGAGGATCCCAAATAGCACTGCCTCTCTAGAAAAAATTTTCAGTGCTAAAGACAGGTTTGATTATTATAGTAGTAGCTTCTTAGAAAGGATGTACAACTGAAAGCAAGTACAGAAAAGTTTTAAATTAACAGTTCATTGTCCCAGGGATATTTGATTCTCCAAATAAACATTTGTATTTGGCATTTAAATAATAATTACAGAAGACAAGCATCTGGCCAAATATTTGGTGGTTTTCTAAAGTTGTTTGGCATTCACGTCTCCATCAGACCTCCAGAAAACAGTCCTCTGCATTGTTTCGAATGCCATAAACCACCCTAGATCAGAGCACAGGATTACGAGTGGTAACATGTGACAAAGAAGAATGCGAAGTCTAACTGGTTGCATGTGACAAAGAAGAATGCAAAGTCTAACTGTTAGCATGCCTCCAAAATCCTCACCAAGAGGATGCATTCATCTCCTGCCAGTGTTTATGGCAGTGTTTATCATTAGAATTGTCATTTTTTCACATACTCAATGAATTACAATGTGTGATGCAGCAATGACTTCTCCTCACATGCTTTTCACTCTCCTGATGCTTTGTTGGCCATCTATGAAAAGTCTCTCTTCCCCTTCTCTCACATTTAACATGCCCTAGAACAGACTCCTCATGACAGCCACTCAAAATCTTAAACAGAAAATTTCTGAAAAATTTCCCCTTATTTATTTAGGATATTTCTGTGCCACTGCTTCAGAGTTCTGCTCAAGGCATCTTAAAACAACATAACAATATAAAACACAAGCCATTCAAATCAAACAGTGTAAAAACTGCCCATAAAATAGAAGCAAACTATTTAAAACGCTGGTAAGATAAAAACCTCTGATATGTGTTTGGCCTGGCGCCTAAAAGCAATTCAAATAGGTGCCAGGCAAGCCTCATAGTTGAGGGCATTCCAAAAGCTAGATGGTGTCACAAAAAATGCCCTGTCTTTAGTTACCACCTGCCTCACGTCCGGAGGCAGGGGCATAGAGAGCAGGGCTTGAGAGGCAAATCTTAACTGATGGGCTTGGTGGGTGGGGGGAGATGGTCCTTTAGGGCTCCTGAACCCAACCCATTTAGGGCCTTAACAGTAAGGACCATCACTGTGCCCAGAAACAGATGGGTAATGACTGCAGATCTTTCAGCACAGGGAAAACAGCACAGGGATAGATGCGTGTTTGTATTTCACACAAAACTAATGATTTTACCATAGTCCTTTTTAGGTATTACAATCATTTGCACTGGGAGCCTACCAACCACACATAATTGAAGCGTGCGCTACCCATGATCCTCCCAATATGTGTGGTCACCATTTTGTGTGAACAGGGACAACTAGCATATTTACTGTTCACATGCCACTTTGATATGCAGGAACTGACCACTAGATTTTTAGGGTTCAAATTTAAGCATCCCAAGCCTGTCTGTGCAAGGTAAATAGGCACATTGCCCTTTCATACAGCATAGTGGCTGCACATATTGAAAGGATAGTGGGTAACACACACTTCCATTACATGCAGTTGGTGGGTACATATGATTGTAACATCCAAAAAAGGACTAATGTATTCAAATCACTGTTGAGTTGGATGTAACAGAAGACTATGGATGAATCAATCTGGATACACTGATCATTTACTTCTTCCATTATTACAATATAGCTCTCACCCAACATAGTATAAATGTTAAGGCAATGACCCTATGTGCCAGAAAGCCTCTAGCTGAAACTTTACTGTGGCTGAAGCACTACAGGGCTTTATGCCAGGCACTATCTTATCCTCAGCCACTCACCTGTAAATATGGAGGATAAAAATACTGGCCTATTTTATCGGCCTATTTTAATAATCTATTACATTTTTTATATTGCACAGGTTCTAAGGACCTCAGGGCAGCAAACATGGTTCTCTTCTTCTCCCCCTTTATTAGGGTTGCTAGCTTCCAGGTACTACTGGAGATGTCCTGCTATTACAACTGATCTCCATCCAATAAAGATCAGTTCACCTGGAGAAAATGGCTGCTTTGGCAATTGGACTCTATGGCATTGAACTCCCTCCCCTCCCATACCCTGCCCTCCTCAGGCTCTGCCCCCAAAATATCCAGGTGTTTCCCAACCCGGAGCTGGCAACCCTATGCTTTATCAAAACAACATCTGTGTGAGGTGCCAATGTACAGATAGAGGAATGTACAGATGCCTGGTCACCCCGTACACTTCATGGTTGAGTGGAGATTTCAATTCAGGTCTACCCTGCTTTAAATTGACACTCCATTACACCACACTGGGTCTTTCGTGTGGTAATGTGATAATGTGCGTGACTTTCATTGAGCTATTAGGAAAATGCAAAGGTGCCTGTTGAATCCACTCAGACAAAGAGTCAATCAACCTTGATTCCACGTTTAACATAGGCTGTTACCGCACTAGGTATTCCCAGCGATATATCAAGAGTTTGGAAATGTTATAAAAAACATCGCTTTAAAAGGGGGTTTGGATACTACGGCTAAAAAATGGTTGGAAGACGTCTTCACAGCTAAAGGGGCCAAACAAAGTGCGAACAGTATTTTTTATAACAGTTTCAACCTCTTAATACATCGGTGGGAATACATAGAAAGTGCGAACAGTATTTTTTATAACATTTCCAAACTCTTAATACATTGCTGGGAATACCTAGTGTGGTAATAGCCATAGATTTAACCTTGATAGTGTGGCTATTGTGGGCTTAATGTTGATAGGCAGAAGGTTTTCACAAATGCACGTATATTCAAAAAGTAAAAAAATATTTATCAAATAAAGGAAACCAGAAGTCTACATTGCACTTTGAAAGGTTAAAAGCTGAGAACTTCTAGAAGTGCAAAAAGTAAGGAAATGGAAAAAAAAACACAAATATTCCTATGCTGAATCACAACAGACATAAATCCAGGTGGTGTTCTAAAACTTACTTGGTTGTTTACAAGATGGGTATGTGACTGCTTCCAAATGAAGAAGAAGGGGGTCATGTATATACATACAAAACAGCCTTCTACTGTTTCAGGCCATTGGTCTATCAAGGTCAAAAATGTCTACACTGACTGGTAGTGGCTCTCCAGGGTCTCAGGTAGAAGTCTTTCACATCACCTACTACCACTTGATCCATTTAGCTGGCCATGCTAGTGACTGAACCTACTACATGCAAAACAGATGTTCTACTACTGAGCCACAACTCCTCCTAGGATATTTAGCCATCTTTCTTATCTACCTATCTACATACCTACTATCTATCTGTTTGTTTGTTTTTTCATTTATAACCCACTATTGTCCCCAATGGGGTCTCAAAGTGGCTTACATCATTCTGTTTTATTCCTCTCAACAACCCTATGAGGTAGGTTAGGCTGAAAGAGCATGACTGGCCCAAGGTCACTTAGAAAGCTTCCAAGGCAGAGTGAGGATTCGAACCTGGCCCTCCCAGATCCTAGTCCAACATCCCAACCACTATATTGGACTCACAAAAGATTTTCACAGGGCTCAAAGTACAGCTCCATTTTAGCAACAGTGACCAACTGCTTCCTGCTTGGAGGGCTTTAAGAGGGGAGTGGACATATTCATGGAGGAAAGAGGTATTAATGGCTATTAGTTAGAATGGATACTAGTCATACCGCATACCTATTCTCTCTAGTATCAGAGGAGCATGCCTATTATATTGGGTGCGGTGGAACACAGGCAGGATGGTGTTGCTGCAGTCGTCTTGTTTGTGGCTTCTTAGAGGCACCTGGTTGGCCACTGTGTGAACAGACTGCTGGACTTGATGGGCCTTGGTCTGATCCAGCAGGGCCTTTCTTATGTTCTTATGTTCCTTCTCTCATTCCCTTCCAACAAACAAAAGCCAAATCTGTTTATGTTTCTTAGTATATTGAAATCATCCAGTTGGGATCGGCTGGCAAGATTTAAAACATCCAGTCCCAGGGAATAATGTAAGAGAAAGTAATCCAAACCAATTATCTGTGAATGACTGGAGCTGTCAACCTGAGCCACCTAGGGACTGTCTGGCAGGAAAGACTCTCCCAACATACCTTAACATTTATACAATTAGCATACTGCTTAATCTAAAAAGGAATGCTAGATTGCAGCTGACAGTGTCAGACATGAAGGAAATTCCACATCCACAAAGCAGCAAGCAGCTCAGTTTAAAGTAAAAAAGGAGGTAGGCTTTGGGCCTGTGGACAAAATGAAGTTGGATTAACTTGGCCAATTTGAAATGGCAGTCAAGAAATTCAAGGGTTCCATTATAGTATCCATATAGGATAACAGCTCAGATTTTATCATTCATATATGTGCTGCAGCATTATAAAGGCTGGCTGTGGAACATTTCAAACTTCATAACGGTGGGCATATGTGAACAGCCTTCCCCCTCCCCCAAATTCCTACTCAATAAGACTTCCAGTTTAGTGGAAAGAGAAGAATGAAAAACATGACAATCCATTGCTATGGACATTGGTTGTAGTATTCTTCTCTAGAAATAATGGCGGGCAGGCAGAACTAGACTTCTCGGAGTTTGTGAAAGCCAGTTACAGTCTGCAAAATCCTAATTAAAGCTTGTCTTGGTAAGAAATGGTACCAAAAATACTATGGACTTCACTGGCTATTGCCAACCTTCAGCTGGTCAGCGGGGGGAAGGGACAGCCAGGCAGAGGGGGAGGCATGCGATACACACGCGTGCAACCCACATGATGCGCTGACATCAGTTCTGGGTTTACCCAGAAGCAACGTTGACACTCTAGCAATCTCCTCCAAAACTCTATGGTAACCAAATAACAAAGCCCTGAACTGGATGGCCCAGGCTAGCCTGATGTCGTCAGATCTCAGAAGCTAAGCAGGGTCAGCACTGGTTAGTATTTGGATGGGAGACCACCAAGGAAGTCCAGGGTTGCTGTGCAGAGGAAGGCACTGGCAAATCACCTCCGTTAGTCTCTTGCCATGAAAACCCCAAAAGGGGTCGCCATAAGTTGGCTGCAACTTGACTTTACACACGCACACAACCAAAGAATTTTGGCGGAGATTGCTAGAGTGTCCATGTTGCTTCTGAGTAAACCATACAGAGGTGAGAAGGAGTAGTAAGCTTAGAGGGTAGGGTTGCCAGCTCCTGGAGATTTTGGGGGTGGAGCCTGAGGGGGGTGGGGTGTAGAGAGGGAAGGGATTTCAGTGTCATAGAGTCCAATTGCCAAAGCAGCTATTTTCTCTCAGGGAACTGATCTCTGTTCCCTGGAGATCAGTTATAATAACAGGAGATATCCAGCCACCATCTGGAGGTTGGCAACCCTATTAGTGGGGCACCACTAAGGCTATTTTGTGCAGAGCCCTTTCAAACCTAAAATTGGTTTTGAGTGTTTGCAAAAGAGAGTAACTAATCTGTGTTAAAAAATTAACAGATCTTGATCCAAATGGCAAATAGAAATGATGTTATTGCAACTGAAAATTCTGCAGAATTTCTACCATTCATAGTTTTCCAGAGCATTCTCTGATCAGTTCTACTGAATTTCAGCTGAAGAAATGACATCAGGACAGGAAGATGGCCTTTGTTCTAACACCAATTGTTTCCCATAAGAGTCTTCAATGTAAAGTGAAATAGTTGATCACCCATAAACATCAGAAGCATATGAATATAAAATATCATGATGAATTAAAATCCAAATGGAAGGCCAAATCCTGTAGGGTCTGTGGAGGTCTTTTCAGTGGTAAATTAATTTAATTTAAGATATCACGTAAATTCATAACTCAATTGATCATTCTTCACGGATGGGCCAAAGAACCTTGAGAGGCAGACAAAGCAAATAATTCCACTCGTTCCTTTTAGACAAACTTTAATTTAATGCAGACATGGCATTCTGCTTAAGAGAAAGCTCTCCAAAATCATTCAGGTTCAAGGCAGTTTCCCTAATCCTGATCTCTTGACACACAGCTGATGGTTTTAGGCCAATGCTGTAAATGGTAGCTTTTTACAAGTTGATTCCCCAGGAGGCACCACTGCAAGCAACTTCTGTAATCTGCTTTAACTCCAAATTTGGCTATGGATCCAGCACAACCTAAAAAGGGAAGGCCGTGAACAACTCTGAAGAGTGACTCTCTCGCCATGAAACTTTATATTCATGTATCATTTGCAACAGGAATAACGTGGAACATGGTTATTATACTAATTCAGAGTAATGTGTAAAAAGTGGAGGCAAATGTAAAATTAAACAGATCAACATCATTAGCATTTCACTTGTACAGCGAAAACTGCCACTTTCGTTTAGCTGTGGCTGTCAGAATTGAAGTCTGAATCTAGTCCTGATTATAAGACCTTAGGGGTAAAGATGCAGGTAGACTTATCAGGCCTCCCACTATAGCAGGACATCTCCCACTGGCAAGCTCCATTGCCCGCTGCCACTCTGAGCGGCGGCAGGAGAATTTTTTAAAAAAACACCAATGTCACCAATGTTGCTTCATCATTTCCGGGTACAACCCAGAAGTGACGAAGGGTAGCTCTAGTTGTACCCGGAAGTGATGTGGTGTACAGTAGAGCAATGACGGCGCGCGCAGTGTACTGGAGTTGAGTACATTGGGGCCCATCCATACCTTCTCTACTTTGGATTGGGACCTGCAACAGCTTCGCCAGTCTCATTCCGTTGAGGATATTAATTGGTCTAAATTATTGTATGGGACCATTGTAAAATTGTAACATTCTTTCTATGAGTTGTATTTACAATACAGTGATTGTGATCACACAGTTATATGCATTTGAATTCTTTGTAACCAATTCTAACTTATGTGAGCCCAGTGCGGTTTCTTATTTTATTACCACTGTTACAGCATAGGTGTTGTGTTTTTTTAACCTCCAGGTGATGGCAGGAGATCTGCTATTACAACTGATCTCCAGCCGATAGAGATCAGTTCACCTGGAGAATATGGCCGCTTTGGCAATTGGACTCTATGGCATTGAAGTCCCTCCCCTCCCCAAACCCCGCCCTCCTCAGGCTCTGCCCCAAAAACCTCCCGCTGGTGGCAAAGAGGGACCTGGCAACCCTACTGAGAGAAAGACTTGCCCAAGGTCATCCAATGAACATTGCCGCATTCTCAATTCAGTATAATGACTTTTTTAATATATGATGTGATTTACCATTCGTTTCTCTTTAAGAAAAATCTCCTTGTTTACAGCATGTGGGGTCTGGCAGATTTAAATGCATTAGCATTTACATATAATTTAAAGTGTATCACATTATCTCAATAATCCTTACAACCACCTTGTTATTCAGGGTTTAACAAAGCCCAGGGGTGAGGTCACAATGGGACCAAAAGTTGCCTCCTGCCAACTGGCAGTTTTACAATATTATGTTGAAAAGCCCAGGGCAGAGAGCAGTGAGGCATTGCAAAGGTCTCACATTTCCCTGATGGGGTTTGCCTCCAAGACACCAAGGGCTAATTTGCTCGACACCAAATTGGAGGGCAGAAACTGTCTGATCAAATGCATATTTACCAAGCTCACTTGTGAGGCCTTATAACTATGTTATAAGTTAACTATGTTAACTATGTTAACTTCAGTTTGCAAGATCTGAGCAAGGCTGTCAAAGATAGGACATTTTGGAGGACTTTCATTCATAGGGTCGCCATGAGTCGGAAGCAACTTGACGGCACTTAACACACACACACACATAACTATGTACAGGACTGCAGCATTGAACCTATCTCTCTATACAACACTCTCAAAGATGACTCATGAAAGCTCGTGCTAGAAGGAACATTGTTCGTCTTTAAGGTCTAACAGCCCTGCAGCAGATTCATGTGTGATATCACCACCTCCCCTCCCTGTAATTCCCCCCCAGTCATAGTCACAAGAGCAGAAGGATAAGTTTCTTTTCATTTTAAATACTGAATTGCAGCTTGAGAGCATAGGAGCCAGAGGTGAGAGCAGAGCTGACTGTTTCCCCTTCATCCTAGTTTCCATTCTGAGCAAAAGAATCCTCCCCTGGAGTGATTTGAGTTTCCCTTGTTCCTTTCCAGACAATAGGCTTATAAACAGTCTCTGAAGGCTCTCCATAACAAATAAGCTTCTTCTCACACTTTAATTATCACTTTAGCAAGAACAGGTGATGGGAAAGGGGCTCATGGGGAGGGTGAATTGTGATGTCCAGGAGATCAAACAATCCCTGTCTTGCCAGATGGGGCTGATCATACGGAAGGCAAGAAGTCCTGCCCTTGTAGTCTCCCTCTGTCAAAACAGGGACAGACATAGCCGAACTATTTCTAACAACCTTAGCATTCTCTGGAAAGGCAAAGCAAGCCCTTAAATGATTTTGATTGCACTAGTCATCTTGTTTTTGTTCCCATGAGAGAATCTTGGTGGAAGCTATTTGGGGAGCATATATAATGCTCATTAGGCTCTCACTGAAATGTCAGTGCTTGGGGGATGGGAATAGGTCATTTTCCATTTGTACCTACAAATGTCACAGTACCTGCAGAAATTGAGAAGGTGCAGAAAAGAGCGACCAAAAGGATCAGGGGGCTACACCAACTGCCCTATGAGGAGAGGTTAAAGCACTAAGGGCTGTTTAGCTTGGAAAGAAGGCGGTTAAGGGGAGCCATGATAGAGGTCTATAAAATTATGCATGGTATGGAGAGTGTGGACTTTGCCATTGCAGTCCCTGACTGCCTGTAGTTCTGTTGCAGAGAATGAAGGTTCAGACTTCTCACACCATGACTTATTAATGCCAGGGACTTCAGGTATTGGTACAACAAGATATTTATTGAACTTCTATAACACAAAGAAAAGTCAACTGTTCCTCCCTAGTGCCCGCTTGCTCTCTCACTCTCTCTCAGTCTCCTTGTAACTTCCTATTTCCTGTTAGTTGCTCCTCCCCTGTTCCAATCCCTTAATTAAGATTACATTTCACTACAGTCGGCATATAAAAACCAACTCTTCTTCTTCTAGGGCAAAAATGACAGATATAGTAGGGGTGTTCATTCCCCCTACCAAGGCTAGCAGAAGTTTAAAGATAAGTGATTAATCAGCTAAAATCAATTGACAGCCCTTTATTTACTTATTTCATTTATAGCTTATTTTTCTCTCCAATGGGAACCCAGAGTGACTTATAACATTTCTCCTTCTCCATTTCATCCTCACAACAATCCTGTGAGGTAATTAGGCTGAGATTATGTGACTGACCAAGGCCATCCAGCAAGCTTCCATGATAGAGTGGAGATTCAAACCTGGATCTCCCAAATCCTAGTCTGACAACTCAAACCACTACACCATACTGGCCCTATACTCTAGTAAGCTCCATTGGAAGAGGAACGGTATCACTGTTCAATCCATGATGGAATTGGCTGACTGTTGTGTATTCAGCATCTGGCTGGATGGCTGTGAGAAGTGGTTACTAACTACATTTCCTGCTTTCTAATTGAAATGCTACATGTTATGGCCATGGATACTACTTTCCGTGCAAACAGCAATGAATTGTTTCTGAAACTTTTGGCCTATGGTGCAAGGGTGGAACTTGACATCAAAAGTAATCAGGTGAAGAGAACTCGGCAAGTTTGCTGTGCAAGCAAGACTGCTAAAATGGAGAGGTGGTGTTGAATTTCTCTTTTGGTTCTTTCTTATTGACATGGTTTTGATACAGGATTGTTGATGACAAAGAAAATTATCAGTTCAAAAGCTGCTTGGTCAAAACTTTCACCTATTTTCTGCAGTTGGTAGGAATATTGCTTTGAGCTTGATTCCTCTCAACCTTTTTGGCACTGAAAGATGCCAAGCGCTCCAGTAACACTTGATGCATGTGCAGCAAAGTGTATCTGCCTAGCAGGAACAATCAAACAGTACAGGAACGTGTGATGCTCCAGATGCTTTAAATCACATTCCAAGCTAACCAAGATACATTTACTTTGCTCATTTGAACCTGATTTTCCTCTTTGTTGAAGTTGCTTTGAGGCATGACGAAGAACTAGTTTTAGGTGTGTGCTTTATATATTTCATTTTTTTAAAGGAACTGGAAAAAAACTTTCATTCATCAATACAGTTATTGGCATGTAGACAACTAGCCATGGAATTAATGGACTTTTCTACTTCCCCCTCTTGATACAGCCAACTAAGCCCAACCTACATTTTCTTCCTGGGAGAAGGGGGACAGGGTCGACGTGACTGTCCCCTGTTCTACAAACAAAAATGCTGTTCCACTGGAGAAAATGTGAGACTGGATAATTGATTTTTTTAAAAAAAATCAAATCAAGAATATTAGTTAGTATTCTTTTCATTATTCTGTACCTGGCTGTTTGCTGCAGATGGAATTCATGGCAGTCAGAGGACAGGGCAATATAAGGGAAGAGGAAATGATATAACATAGCTGACATACAAGTTTCCTTCTATGTGAACAGATCTGCTGTAGTGTAGCTGGTCATAATTCTGAAGATAAATGTACAGATTCCAATCCACAGCAAGTCAGCAGCACTCTTCATTTATTTTTAAAAATATTTATATTTGCTCTTTCTACTTGAGACAGGTTTCCAAATGAGCTAAACCTGCTTAAAACCAGCCTATTAATACAATAAAATTAACCTCATAAATAAGATGAGAACTGACATTGTTCTTCACTTAAATTAACATCTCTTCAGTATTGTCCTGAGGAAAAGGTCACTTTAAAAAGAAAACTTTAGAACCAGCTATGAAAGCCTGATCTTACTGGAAAACAGGAAGAACATTTCTAAAACCAGTAATCTTTTGTTATTATTTAATTACAGTCTAATTTCATGAGAATTAAACAATATGAGATTCCTCCAGGTTTTCATCCAAACATAGCAAAGGGATTTCCACTTGAAGATCTGCTTTGTGGAGATCTATTGCTGATAAGGTCAGCATTTCCATCCCCTAACACCTGCCTGCACAATTTGTGACCCACCAACCCAACCTGTCATTTGACCTCAACAGCTGTAACTTCCTTGGGCATGCTCTGAAAGGGACAGCTCTGCCTGTGATTCTGCTGTCTGTCAGTGATGCTTTCAAAAGTGATGGAGGTGCTAGAACCAGAGAGCTGGTGGTTATTCATCTGAGTGGCATTCAGAACTCCATTCTTGATGGTGTTCAATCAATGTTTGGGTTGCTAGGCAATATCAGGGACGGCTAGATGCGCTATTATGCTAAAATGAAAATGTCAGTTGTGGAATAAAATGAACTTTTTTTTTTACATACATCAGAGAGCTAAGCTTGGATTGTCTGCATTGGCATGAGATAAAATATTCCCTGAAAAAACAGAGACAAAGCTCATGCTAGACAGAAACATGATCACTGATTTAAAAAAAAAACTGTGTTTGAATTCTGCTCTTTGGATCAGATTCCTTGCAGGTCTGTGGCATGCCAGAGACCCTACAGACATTTCTACAGACCATGTGATAGGTAGCAAACAGAGCTGTATAAACTCTTCACACTGATGCATAGAACTAGTAATCAAAAGAATCTGCATGTTCAATATCCTTCCCTTTTTTGCAGTTTGTCTCAGCATGCTTGCGATCTAGGTTTATATATATGTTGAGGACAATATAAATATATATATAGTTTGCATGCACTCCCCCAAAGACAGAGAGGTACTTAGCCAGACAATCCTCCACATTGTATTGAAAGCTAGTGCCTGTTTCACTGCTTCTGTGCTGGTCCCACAATTTCCTCTAACTTCATTGTTTGCATGTGTCAGGGTTTCTGCATTTTACCAGGTCCACTGTCTCCTGATTTCCTATAGATCATTTGCAGCAAAGTGGAAAGCAGATAAATGCCCATATCTAATTGAATGGAAGAATAAATTAGCTGACTATGCTGTCATGGCAAAACTAACATCTTATATATATAACAGACCAATATCAGAATTTCAGGAAAAATTGAATGCCTTTATATACATAAGGCTGGAAACTCAGCTGAGAATTAAAGCAAGAAGGAAAAGATTTAAGATAGAAATGTTTTATAAGAAACTTCTCTGTTAAGCAAGCGTAGAGGACAATAAGATGTAATATGATAATGCAATGCAACTTAGTATAGACGTGAATTGTTAGAAATGTAAGTGATAAGTTCTATACATAGATGTTAAACTCATTAACTGTTATCTGTACATTGTAATATTAATTTTAAAAACTCAAAAAATAAAAAGCATTCTAAGAAGATGGTTGGCAAAAACATAGGAGGTGAGTTGTATTTGCCTCCTTTAAAAATGGTTTACAAAAGAATTAAGAAACAGATGTGGAACAGCTTGATTGCAAGAAATGAGAACAATAGCAATTTTGATCAGGTCTGTCTTCACTTTAGCTTATATAATGAAATGCACTCTTTTATTTTCTCCCAAAAGAGACGTTTGGAATCAAGGCTATGTACAAATAACCAGGACAGCCGCTCATCTGAAAAGCAAAACTCTCTTGTTCTTTGAAGAGTTTTACTTTGAAGAATGCAATTAAATATCATTATTGAAAAAAATTATAAACTTGAGTATTATGGCATGGGAGTGGAAATAAAATTTCAAGATGAATAATTCATTTTCCTCAATTGACATTAAAACATATTTGGAGTTTCTCAGATTTTAAAAAAAGGGAACAATATTCTTCCACTTATTACTTGTTACACCCTTGTTGGGCATGCTGTTGAGCTACAATGACATGGAACGGTGGCCATCAGCTTCTGCCCCTTTTTAGACATCTTCAAACCCATATAACATCTATGCTAATGGAAGGAATTTCCAATAGCGGGGCAGGATTTCTCCACCCTGACCCCTCCCATTGTAGACACAAATACCCTCCCTGAAATGCTGCTCATAGGAGACAGGAACCCCCCAGGAACAGCATTAGAGCTGTAATGGGGGAATCAGCAAATATTCCACTGGATCCAATCCCCTAGCATCTCCCCTAGTAGAATGCAGAAACATATCCCCAGTCCCACCAACAGCAATTCACCTTAGCAGTCATTACATTTTTTAAAATAATAATTTTTTAAAAAATCTTCAGACCAAATGGAGAAACTGTGTTCCCATGCCTCCTGGCCCTCTTTCATGCTCAAAGCCCCAATCTGATTCCTGTAAGTCTTTATAGTTGCTAGAATTTGCAACTAATGTGTGCACACCTGCTAATATCTGAAAAGCCAAAGGTGGTGGATAGTCTTGCTGTCTTGAAATCCCCATCCATTGCTGAAAGAAATTAGAGTAACTGAGATCATAAAGATGCATAATTCTATACTTGGTAAATATTTAGATTGGTAACACATTTTCAGAGCTGTCCTACATATTTTCAGCACTGTCCTATTTCACACTTCTGATCAATTTACAAGAGTCATCTTGCTTCTTTCATTATTCAAACCAAGAACAACCAGTATGCTAGTACCTGGAATGCTGAAGGTTTGAGTGGGTATTTAAGGCTCCTTGCCTTTCCATGCCAGACAGAGTATAATAGAAACTTGGCCCACAGCGGCTTCTTTCTGGCTTCTGGTGTGCTCTCCACAAATTAGAAGACCCCAAAAAGAGACAAGATAGGTCAGCCTTTTTTATTCCCGTAGTGGTAGTGGTAGAAGTAGTAGTGGTAGTGTCTCACCTGAAGAATTTGACAACAACTGGCCTTCCACATTCAGACTTCCTTCTCATTCAACAATTCTAGGCAGCAAAAAACCAAAACAAACAAACAAAGGTTATATTGGTTCTTGTAGGTTACCCGGGCTGTGTAACCGTGGTCTTGGTATTTTCTTTCCTGACCAATATGAATTGTAAAGTTTCTAAAGGTGCAATCTGTGTTTGTTCAGCTTTGTTCCATTAATTTGCATCTATTTTAGCTCATCACAAAGAAGAGCAATTTAGGCGCAACACTTCTATCTGTATTTGAATATATTAAAACACCCAACAGTTACAAGACACTGCTGCAGTGTTTTAGCGTTTCCTTCAGGAAAGTGTATGCTTGTCTGCACGAACTCCCTCTGAGATATGTTTTAGCACTCCTTAATTCTTTCATAATATTTTCCATGGGCATGGGTACAATGAAAGTGAATTAAACATACGCCTGATATTTATGTTATGTTATATTTTCTTGTTTCCATTTTACTATATGCCTGGATCTGTCATATTGCTTTAAGTCTGGCACATATTTTATATTAGTTGTGTGAGTGTAACTATTACCAATAAAACAATCTGAAACAGATAGGAATGGAGACTATATTATATGCTTGGTATTTCAACTGTGAAGATAGCTTTCTCCATAATTGTTCAGTCTTTCCTTGTTATAAACATTTACTGTTTATAGAAATGGGCTTTAAAGAAATTTCAGTATTGTGTTTTTAGTAACCATATATATTACTGCAAATATGAAGATGAGGAAAATGTGTAGGTTAAATGTTCAGCATTGTATATAGGGAAAGGACCACCAATGGAATTAGTATTCAAGTTAATGGTAAATAAAACCAAATATATTGTAGACAAAAGACCAAGTTACTCATGACTAGATGCCTGTGGCATCTAAATATTTGATGGTGTTTCTACCATATAAACAGAAACATTGATTATATATGTTATGATTTCACCCATTGCCTAAGGCAGATCAGTGTCTGTCCACTTTCCCCCCTTGTTTGACTCATTACAGCATCTGCCTTTATACACAATGAAGTGGGAGGAGATTGTTCTGGCGGGAATTAAGCAAACACAGGTGGAGTCATAAAGTGAAGCGCCTCTAGGCAAAACATCTGCCATGAGTTCTCTACTGTTCTATTCTCGACTGTTGCTCTTGGAACCTGTAGCAGTTCACTCAGTGTCAATGAAGAAGGAACAGCCGTGCCTGGCTACCATTTAGTGTCTCCAAATTTTATTTGGGCACAGGAAGACCATTTTTGAAAGTGCTAAGCCATGAAGAGAAAGGATGTTAACAGCTGGTGCAAGTTCATAACCTAATCCCCAAATCCATTATGCTGGCAATGGCAAGTAAAGATCAACATACAAGGCAGAAGATTTTCGGTCTGTGGTGGCACTTCGAACCAAGCCTGAATATCACTGATCCAGCAGGGAGGCCTCATGTCAAATATGAAATATGCATCTAAAATTTCAATTACAATTGAAAACATAACCATTGAACTCAGTAGAATGTACTTCTGAATAAATGTGTACAATGGGATTGTCTTAAACATAATAAATGTAAAAACCTATAGACAACTCCAGGCCACAAAAGTCAGTAGAACCAAAGCAACTTTGCAGTATGTCTGGAAGATAATCAGACTTCAAGGATCCCAGGCAAGGAAGATATGAATAGAAAATGACTAAGAGTTAGGACAGAAACGAGAGGATGGCATTTCATTAAAGGTTTTAGTATTAAAAGTAGACTTTCACCATGGGCATTCCCACTGCTTGAGGCAATCTAGTCAATGCTCCCTGTCTTTCCCACGGGGGAAAAAGGCAAAATATAAACAACTGTTTGAACAGCAGCAAAAACAGAGACTGTGAAGGCATTTTCATCCCTCTCTAATGCCCACAAAAAGCTTGCAGGCGAAAATTCGGCACAGCCCTATTGAGCATACATCAAGCATGTAGATGGTACTATTAAAAGAATATAGCATGTAATGGAGAAGATACTACCTGGAAAGGGTGACATTGATAGCCAAACTCAGCCAAATAGATTTCTGTACAAAATTCCATGGCAGCTGCATTGGTATTCAGCCAGGCATCAGCTCCCCATATCCAACAAATCCAGCTGCCAGGCTCTGTGGATTCAGTCAACCTATGGAGGAAAATGTCAAGGACTGGTCTGCCTATATCCAAACCAGATTCTACCATAGGTGTGAGTTTACCCAAACCCAGTGACTTACCTGCAGCATGCTTCCCATTAATAATACTTTCCACCCCCCTCAAGTCCTTGTGTAGCTTTCAGGGTCAGCTGTTTAAAAATAGGAAAAACACAAACAGGAATGGTTGTATTTCTTTAA
The DNA here is from genome assembly GCF_029931775.1 of Euleptes europaea. NCBI lineage: Eukaryota > Metazoa > Chordata > Lepidosauria > Squamata > Sphaerodactylidae > Euleptes > Euleptes europaea. Next base: position 33,238,781 of record NC_079323.1, read on the forward strand.
TTTAAACGTGGAGATCTTGTTCCATCGGAATGCAAGATTCAAGCTGGGAAGAGAAAAATCCAGTCTTAGCTTAGTGACAGCTTTAAAAACCAGCACTTTATGAGTCTTCAGAACTAACAATGAGAGCCTTCCCACAACGCTTCTTGGAATTTTCCCTAAATGGAACCAAGCTGACTTTTATTTTCTGTAATAACTTTAAATCCATAAAAAGGCTAAATTATTACTTAGCAGTTTATGTTGTCAAATTGCTATTATGACACTGCCTACTGCCCCCTCCAAGTTATCAAAACACGAACATGTTGAAAAGGGCCTTGTAAAATATTTGAACCGTTAAATGTTCTGTCCCAAAATATGAATTTGTCCAAGAGCCACAAGCCACGTCATTCTTGCTCTGTCTCTTTTCTTCCTTCCCACACTTCCTCCCTTCTCTCTTCCCCTTTGCCATGTCTCTCATTTAATCGCACAAAAGTTACTTCTCTCATCTTCTCCATGGAGGGTTGCCAGGTCCCTCTTCACCACCGGTGGGAGGTTTTGGGGGCAGAGCCTGAGGAGGGCGGGCTTTAGGGAGGGACTTCAATGCCATAGAGTCCATTTGCCGAAGTGGCCATTTTCTCCAGGGGAACTGATCTCTATCAGCTGGAGATCAATTGTAATAGCAGGAGATCTCCAGCTAGTACCTGGAGGTTGGCAACCGTATCTCCAGGTTCTCTGCCTTCTTACCGTCTAACTCCATGATCAATGGGAACCTCTATACCTAGTCACAGGTCTTGCTGCTGCTCTGCAACATTCTTATTCAGGTCTCTGCTTTCTCCCAGACTTTGCTCCTGACTGAGCCCCAAAATGCAGCTAAAGACTTTTCATTATTGTGCTGGTAGTACTGTGAACCAATCCAGGAGGACACCTTGCAGTCATTGTGGAAAACTTTTCTGGTGGCTGGAGTCAATCATATCCTCCAAATTCATGTTTCCGTAGTGTAGACCCGTATGCCGCCACAGCGCCTTCCTGGCCTCCTAAGGGCTTTCGCCCTTAGAGCTCAGGAATGCGCTGTGATTCACTTTATGACCCTCTCAAAAGCCATTTCTTTCATTAGAATTTTCTGTAATGTTACCATATACATAAAATACAGTGCCAGGTGCCTGGTGTGGCTGTACTGCCAGAAAAATAAAGGGGGGGGGAATCAAAGATAGAGATAAAATAAAAATAGAAAAAACTACTGTAATTAATAACCATGCATTTTTCTGCCCGTTCCAAGCATATGTTGGTAGTCTGGTACATAAGCTATCTTTTAGTGTAAATAAAAGAAAAACTGATAAGGGCTCCTATTCATGAAGAAACAGCTTGTGGGTGAGTACACACACACACAAAAAAACAAATACCCTATTAACAAATGGCTCACACATTTCACAGAGGACCAACGACATTAATACTATCTTGGAACAGAGTGCCCACAATTGGGTTAGTTAGTGAAATGCGTACAAGTCAAAGTGAGGCAAAGAGAATCAGGTAACACAAACTGATATTAGCTGTTTCTCATTCAGTATCAAAAAGGCTCTCTTGAAGTTTTTAAGCCGTTGTTAAAATATGTACCTGAACTGGTACATAATAAGGAAAAGGAGTGAATCTAATGAACTGGCCTCAGATTAGGATATGGTAACAGTTAACAAATATTTTGGTTTTAATTTTGTCCTAATGGTTAGCAGCCATGCAATGGCGCCTGACCTTATTCTTACAGATTTGAAAAGATGTTTGGCAGTGTGTGAAAACAGGAGCATTGTCAGCGGTGAATTTGCTAATTTCAGTCGCAATCTGTCATGGATTGGCTCTTTCTATGACTGAACAAAAACAGCTACAGATATACACGCAATCAAAGCATATAACAATAGTCCCTTTGAAATTACCCTGCTTTTCTAATTATGAAATCTGTACTGTGCAGACAGCCTGGGCAAAAACCTAAGGGGTCTGTCTGTATTCCACTTAATGGTAAGAAAATGCACTATTATGAGGGTACATCAAGAAGTTTGGGGGTTAAGCTGATGACTACTAAGATATTCTCCTAAATATCCGTGTGAGACTGAAAAATAGTGAAATTAAATTGGATGCCTTAGTTTCAATGTAAGCTGGGGGGGAGTTTTCTCTTCCTGCTGCTGTTTGCCCTACACTTTTGGGGAAAAGTCAGTTCTGACAACATCACTGAACTAATTGGATCATGTAAACATCTAAAGATGTCCATGTCATACCACATTTTGTATCAGAGAAATATACAGAGCAGGCATCACTAGGCAACCACTACTAGTTATTTTAGCCAATATCAGAGTTGCAAGTAGCATTTTTATGGCAATCCATAGATCATAACAGCAAACACTGTATTTGTCTCACTTCCATTCTTCAGTTTCCCACCTCCCACACATACATTATTTTTGTTTCGAATGATTTAACTCTCAGAGTCAGGCAAGGATGCCTGCAGGCCCCTGGGTAAACTGGTGCCATTTGGCAACCAGGCTGAAGTCGATCCTTTGCTATACATTGCATGCCCATGAGAATTCCTCAAAATTCAAACACAGCTTCCAGACCAAACAGACAGTATGTAAATGTTTAGTCTGGGGTATTTTATCATCTTTCCCCCCCTTTCATTTGTCAAATAGCACTTGACTTAAACTGGTTTGGTTCTTTAAAAAGATATACTACATTTACATGGATGAAAAAAGTTAGGCTAGTTTACACTTTTGCATTTATCATTAATAAAAGAATGAGGCTCTCATTTCATGTACATGCTGTAAAGGACCCTGCCATTATTGACTGCCTTTGGAAAATCAGTCACTGGTTCAATCAACTGTTTGAAGAAAACGTCATGCACTTTGTTCCATTAGATAGATCCAGCCCATCTTTTTCTTAGAAAAACTACAAGGCACATTGTAGATGTCCAGAGAACTCTAAGGATGGCACATTAATTTTCTGTGAAACATAGAAAAGCAATCTTAGTGATTGCAGGTAGCATAATAAAAGAAGGATCATGCTTAAATGGTTCAGATAAGGAGCTTGTATTTGTCACTGATCATTCATGACCATGTGGAACCAGAAGTGTATGAAAAGAGGAAGGAAATCTGATCAGCATTTCTACTGATAAAGGCTCCTGGATCTTCTGCTGTAGTTCATATCCCCTTGGGGATGCATACATGCTGTTCCTTTTTTGCCAGTGATTTTCATCTGTATTTGTCAAAGAGCATGGTTACTACTTGCTGTTAGAGAAGTGAATAGCAGCCATTCATTGCTATGGGAAAGAGTAAAGCACAATGCTTATACCACTGGAGTGGAGCAACCAGCCTCCCATTTCTTGATATGGAGCAAACAGAAACCCATTCTCCTCCTTGAACAGAACAAAACAATTTATTGTGGTCAAAGAGCAGCAAAATTAGACATGTTAACAAAACAATTCTAAAAGTATATATAAATAGGTCCTTGCGATCTATGGGCCATACCCTCCACATTGTAGTAACTGGCATATACTGCTACTGCAGTATTATGTGTAAATAATATAAACTAGAAATTTTCATTTTGTATGATCCGGCAAATTTCCAGTTGTTGCTGTTTTTATTTATGGCATGGGGGGGCATTTTATGCCATTTTTATGTAACTGAATCAAAACCAGGTATCAGTTTCAACTGCAATGTTTTATCTAATTTTGTTAAGAGACTCAGGATAAATGATGGCTGCAGTTTTGTCCTGGAAAGAAAATTATGCAAAATGTTTGTTTTATAAGGCATCCTGTTAAACAGAGCTTCTGCCTGCAATGTTGAAGTTACTATAAATGTTTTGCATGATCTCACTCCCTAACATTCTGGGGTAGCCATTTTCTGATTGGCTCCTTCTCTTGTGGCAGCCATTTTGTAGTTGTGCCAGTGTAGGGTTGCCAACCTCCAGGTGGTGGTTGGAGATCTCCCGTTATTACAACTGATCTCCAGCCGATAGAGATCAGTTCACCTGGAGAAAATGGCCGCTTTGGCCATTGGACTCTATGGGATTGAAGTCCCTCCCCTCTCCAAACCCTGCCCTCCTCAGGCTCCACCCCCAAAATCTCCAGGTATTTCCAAACCCAGAGCTGGCAAGCCTATGTCAGTGCCCACCACCCTGTGTCGGAATTCCAAAGGTGTCCACAAACTCAAAAAGGTTGGGGATCTCTGTTTTAGTGAATGGAGACAACCTGTCTGTGTTTCTCCGGCTTTTCTGAAGCCCTGAAGATTTGGATGTGATGCTTTGTTGTTACTGCCATCCCAGTTTCAAACATGTGCATGGATTTAGCTTTAATTATATTTGTTATTGTTGCCTTTCATGCTGTAACTTGCTATAACTTCCTAGAAAGCTTGTAGCAGAAAACCAGTCTATAAATGTGACTATAAATTATTCAGATTTCTGTGTGTGATGGAGATTACTATATCCCCCATGAGAACAGAGGGAAAACAGGCTGGAAAATAGTTAATGCCTAGCAGAACTGTAACAGGGGGGGGGGGAACCTTGTTCCTGTGCCTCTGAAGGTATGGGTGAAAACAAACAAAGCGGCCTTCAGTAATTACTCAACGACTGTGTATCCTCTGAAGGATGCCTTGATTCACTGCTGTTGTAAATCATTCACTAGTGTCAAACCTATGGAGAAATACAAGTGTGTGTTACTGAAAAATCCAGATGGTAGTCTCAGAGTTTCTCATCCATTTGGAAAATTGATAGCTTTGCAATTGTTTTATTCAAAGAAAACAGAAGGTGCAGAAATACTGGGACCTACCTGTACCCCACCCTCCTCAGGCTCTGCCCCAAAAACCTCCCACCAGCGGCAAAGGACCTACCAATTGTGCATGAGCCCGGCCAATGTGCTACTTACTGTCCTGTCCTCTACAACTGTTGATTTCGCCATGGATAATGCCATCTGTAGAGGGCTCTTGCTTTGGTCTTCCCTTCACCTTCTCTTCACAAAGAACAGATCTAGCATCTCTTCTGTATGGCCATCACTTTATCAGCATTGCACATAGCCCACATTCCCTTTATTCTTGTTTCCTAATAACAATTTTTATTGTAAGGAGGGGCTTGTCTTCTGTTATTATAAAGTACCATGCGCATTGATGGCAAATAGGCTTGCCAGCTCTGGGTTGGGAAATACCTGGAGATTTTGGGGGTGGAGCTTGGGGAGAGCGAGGTTTGGGGAGGGGAGGGACCTCAACAGGGTATAATGCCATAGAGTCCACCCAGCAAACCAGCCATTTTCTCCAGGGGAACTGATCTCTGTCACTTGGAGATCAACTGCAATAGCAAGAGATCTCCAGGTGCTGCTGGAGGTTGGCAACCCTAATGGCAATAATAATAGTGAGCCCAGAGATTTACAGTGGGCTTTCCAGGGAGTAAGCCTCATTAAATAGACTTGAATAGGATTCTGAATAGACCTGTTATCCTAATAAAAACATTTAATATTTGTTAGCCTACCATGTGATGCTCTTGAATCCAATTGGTACTTTACTTTTCATACAAAGATATGCAAACTTAAGTGTAAAACACATAGCAAGAATAAAGGTAAAGGTAGTCCCCTGTGCAAGCACCAGGTCATTCCTGACCCATGCAGTGATGTCACATCCTGACGTTTTCTAGGCAGGCTTTTGTTTACGGGGTGGTTTGCCAGTGCCTTCCCCAGTCATCTTCCCTTTACCCCCAGCAAGCTGGGTACTCATTTGACCGACCTGGGAAGGATGGAAGGCTGAGTCGACCTTGAGCCGGCTACCTGAAACCAACTTCCGTTGGGATCGAACTCAGGTCGTGAGCAGAGTTTGGACTGCAGTACTGCAGCTTTACCACTCTGTGCCACAGGGCTCTTATAGCAAGAATGCACTGTACATATAAGCATTTACCCCTTTAAAAACATGCAGAAGCAGCAGCCTAGGCCTTTTTTCCTGCCACAACTGAGAAGTGCCTAATTCTACGTATGTGTATCCTTTAAACTTGAAATTCAGCTTTGTGATGATGAAGAAAAAGCAAAACTGGAATTGAGCACCCTTATCTTTATACATATCTTATACTTATCTTTATACATATAACGGTCCTGTGGTCATTCTTTACAGACTAAGGCTGTACTTTAATTTTGCAGTGTGGTTACATTTTAGAAATGGGATGGATGTTAAGTACTCTGTTCCAGTAATGGAGGTATAAAAAGATAGAGATTATACAAAAGTTGCACATTTGTTTTTAATTTTGTACCTACACTAATTTGGAATACATGGCTAAGCGTTCTATAAACCTGCAAGGAATTGTCGCAGATAATAGGAAGTCTAAAATAGTTAAATAATGATATTTGGCCTGTGCCTTTGAAAAGCATGCTTTGAGTAAGCATGCATCGTTTTTCCCCAATTGTATTCAGATGTCAGAACTGGCATTTATTTCCATCAACAGCAGGTGCTCAGACAGAGAGCAAGCAAGACAGAAATGATGGCTCGGATCCAAATGGCTGAGGGTGCTGTTCCTCTCACAAATACAGACTTTTCAACTTTTGCTTCCAATGGTAGCCCCACAATATTATGAAAAGCTCCTCCCTTCAAGTTGGGGCCCTGGAGCAGTCCCTCATGAGGCATGAGCATTAACCATTGGAAGCAAATATTATCACTAGGGTTGTCAGGTCCCTCTTTGCCACCGGAGGGAGATTTTTGGGACGGAGCCTGAGCAGGGCAGGGTTTGGTGAGGAGAAGGACTTCAATGCCAAAGAATCTAATTGCCAAGGCAGCCATTTTCTCCAGTTGAACTGATCTCTGTCTCCTGGAGATCAGTTGTAATTCCGGGAGACATCCAGCCACCACCGGGAAGTTTTACACTTAGCAAAAGATAAGCAACCGGATGAAAGAGGGATGGAAGCGCCTTCCAGATGATTTTAGACGCTTTCACTGTCATAAGACAGACTCCATTCAAGCAGCCAACCGGGCGCATAGAAGGAATAGATTTTGGTTAAGAGTATTGTACACCTTATAAGGAAAAAAAACATTTTATGAAGCTGAAGGCTGAAGAAGCTGTCTTATGACAGTGAAAGCGTCTAAAATCATCCGGAAGGCACTTCCATCCCTCTTTCATCCGGTTCACGCTTCATCTTTTGATCCCTAAAGGACACAAAAAATAAGGACATTGTACCTACCTTTGGAAAATATATACCTTATTGAAACTTACCATCTCTAGTGGTAGCTTGTTAGCTACACTTTTCGTTCTATCCTTGTCACATGTATGTATATATTGTTGTAACTGTGTCACTGTTGGCTATTTGTGTTTTGTATATAATATATGTTACACCTTTGCATAATCCTTGAGAGCCGAGTACTATTATTTGATACAGCATACCACCTGGAAGTTGGCAACCCCAATTATCACCCATACATGTGGTTAGTGTTTTCTGCTCATAAGTGGGAAGATTGTGTCACCGATAGGAATGACCATGAGGAAATAACAGAAAGGACTTCATATATAACTAGGGTTGCCAACTGCCAGGTAGTAGCAGGAGATCTCCTACTAATTCAACTGATCTCCAGCCGATAGAGATCAGATCACCTGGAGAAAAATGGCCGCTTTGGCAATTGAACTCAATGGCATTGAAGTCCCTCCCCTCCCCAAAACCCGCCCTCTTCAGGCTCTGCCCCCAAAATCTGCCGCCGGTTGAGAAGAGGGACCTGGTGTCAGCTAAAACTTCCTGTCGTCCCCGGATAAAACAAAATGGTTCCTTACAGAAACTAAATGGAGTTTTAGTCCACTCCGTCCCCCCCCCCCGTTTGCACTCTGTCTCCCGCCCGGCATCTGCACCACAATGGAGACCCGCCCGAGTAATCGCTAGTATGATACCAGGTCCCGCGGAACAATGCCAGGGCGCTCTGGAAGATCATCTAGCTATTGCACACGTTAATTTCTTGTATGCGTTTTCTTAAGTCGTTACCGGCAGTTAACTTCTGTATTGTTTCTTTGTATCTAAACTTAATCAACCTCATTGTATGTACCCTATATACGTACCAGTATTTCCCTATGCTGGTATTCTAGCCTTAAGTTTCTATGACTTGCTGAACTCTCTGGCTTTGTTAATAAAACTTTAAACTCGCGACTACGTCTGGAGTGAAGTCTCTTATGCAAGGAACGCAACAAGGTATTGAGGTCTGACACCTGGCAACCCTATACATAACATGATTATTGATGAATGGTAGTCTGTATGTCTATTAGATATTCATTGTTGTGGGTCTGCCTGCCAATGCCTCCTCAAATGAGGAGATGGAGGAAGCTGGCCCCAGCCCTTGGATTCTGCAGGAAGACCCCCTGGACAAGGAGGAGACTTTGTCAGGTGCAGAGGGAGAGTTTTGGGCCAAGGCCAGTATGCCACACCCTCAGTCCCACAGCCTGGGACCTGAAGCATCAACCCCGCAGCCGCCAGCCTCACCCCTGGGGTCACGAGAGCCCTTGGAATACTGGAGAAGGTGAGCTTGGAGAAAGACGCAGGACTGCGGTTGTAGTGCACAGCTGGCAGCTCAGCACCAGTCAATCTCTGCCTGTGGACTTGAGTCACCACAGGATCGGAGTAACAGCTGAGTCAACTGCTTGGCCATTGGTGAGTGCCATCTGTTAGGGTTGCCAACCTCCAGGTGGTGGAGAAACAGGTACCTCTATACTAATACCAAAGGTTAGGAAAATAGTATAGGAGCGAAGAACATTTACAAACCCTCCCTCCTCAGGTCCACCCCAAAATCACCAGGTATTTCCCAAACCGGAGCTGACAACCCTATCCTGAATGACTTAGCTGGGTTTTCCTAATAAAAGCAGCCAGGAAAGAATGAACCAGTGTGGAAGCAACTTGTCCGCAACCCTTGTGTACCTGCCATTGTCCCTTTGTCTTGTTCTAGAACTCAGTGTGTTTGACCTTCTGGATCGTGACCCGACTTGTGCCCTTTGGATTCGCCCTACTGGTTTTGACACTGGGACTTCTGAATACCTGTGCTTTGGCCCCTGGACGGTATTTGGATTATGCTTGTTGCTCTTGCATCAGTTGCCTGCTTGAATCTGGATATTAATATTATTCTCTAGCGATAACAGACTTAAAAAAAAACTTTTTAGCTTTAAAGGTGCAGATCAATTTAAATAAATTGTACAGTAGGAGTGGGCAAAACTATGCAGCTATAGGATTGGTGTTTTAGTAACATGTTAAGGCGCCAAGATTTTATTGTTAAATTTTTAATGAAGCTAAATGAAATGTTTTACACTGTTTTAGTGTTGATAGTCGTTCTGCGCCTGGCTTCAGCCCGGAAAGGGCAGCCTATAAATCAAATAAATAATAATAATACCAGCACCCTCTGCTGATTGTCACAATCTACATACCTGTCCTCATGTCTGTAAGCATGAAGGTTCCTGTCCAATCTGTGCAGATCTGTGCACATGTCACTCTTAAAGGCAGGCTTGCTGAACCCCTGCTGATCAGTGTTTTGACAGGGGAAATAGGTGGGCCAGAGGATGGACTGTATCTAGCCTTCCCTCTGCTTTTTGTCCTGAACAATTTGATCAGCGGCCTTTCACCTTTGTTTCAAGGACTGTGAGTGTGCATCACCATAGACTGGATCAGGAAGGGAACCATGTGCAGAGGACCCCAGCTCCGGGCTGGGAAATACCTGGAGATTTTGGGGGTGGAGTCTGAGGAGGGTGGGGTTTGGAGAGGGGAGGGATTTCAATGCCACAGAGTCCAATTGCCAAAGGGGCCATTTTCTCCTGGGGAACTGATTTCTGTCATTTGGGGGTCAGTTGTAATATCGGGAGATCTCCAGCCACCACCTGGAGGTTGGCATCCCTATAGATAATGTCTCCTAGGTGGATCATGGTGTAAATATCCAAGGCTGTACTTAGGGTTGCCAAGTCCCTCTTTGCCACCAGTGGCAGCCTTTTGGGATGGAGCTTGAGGAGGACGGGGTTTGGGGAGGGGAGGGACTTCAATGCCATAGAGTCCAATTGCCAAAGCGACCATTTTCTACAGGGGAACTATCTCACCTGGAGATCAGTTGTAATTTCAGGAGATCTCCAGCTAGTACCTGGAGGTTGGCAACCCTAGCTGCAATCCTGACCACAAGGAAATAAGTCCCATTGAGCTCAGTGGGGCTTACTTTTGAGTAAGCATGCCTGTTTGCTTCTGATTGCATGGCCTGTCACCCATCTCACCACATTATGGATTGGATCCAGACTAAATTGTCTGCTCAGGCAAGACACTTTTGACAGTAGAATTGACAGTTCTTGCCTCCCCCTCCCACTGCATCCCACTGTTGTCCCCGAAGTGCTGCTACAGAGTGATGGGACCCTCGGTAACAGCAGGAAAGGCAAATAAGGGGTCTGAAACAGGAAGAGGGAACTGGTGGAAATAATTCCACCCCCTCAGTTTAGTCTTGATCCAACCAAATGTCTCTTATGATTCCGACACAAATCAGTCTTAGGTCAATATTCCAGATACAGGCTTGTCATTTGACCATGCAGGATATAAACTTGCTGCTTTGAAAAACAGATAAACATACTTTGTATTTTAGCACGTTCATTTACATGAAGTCAAAAACATATGAGAGCAGTCTTGGGGAAAGCTTCCGGTCTGTCAGGTAAGGTTATACACCTGTTCACAAAAGCTACATTTTCCATTTACGGCTGAGGAAAATCTTATTAGAAGAACTGCGGTATTCCAGTATTCTTCAGTTTCTTCAACACTAACAAAAGTAGCCAACACAGATGTTAAATATGAAATACTGAATTTACAGGTACATTTCCTATGCTGCCTTTCTAATGTTTTGAACTTTTGAGTGAAATATAATCAGATTCATTCTCCAAGCTGCTATGCCAACATGCACAGATGCAGAAACATATAATTTTCTTTAAAGCCAGTATTAGTCTAGAAATATGGCTGGTCCAAAGAAAATGATTCTGCAATCCAAAATGCCTCTTGTTCTCCCACTTCAAATATTGACATTTGTCTGGATGGCTCTCACTGTTTAAATTGTCCATGGATCAATGTAGTGTAGCCGCCAAGGAACACAACTTGTTGTCTCAGTTAGAAATTTCATAATTGGGGACACTCACGTAAACAGCCCCACTGGATATTGTAAACTATGAAGATAATTATGAAAACTTATATACTTCCCTTTTTAAAAGATCTGGTTAGCTTTCCAGTCCATTGTAAGCTGCAGACCCTTTTGTCTGGTACCGATCATAATACTACTTTGGCAGCTGCCAGGTTTTTAACCTTTGTAATCAAATCTAGCAGTTAGTTAGATCTGAGCAACCTGATGCCCTAGTTGTTATGGGTGTATTTATTGTTATTATTTTTATTACTCTCTTTTTACCACTGATTTGTTAGAATTGTTTGTGCTCAAGACTATTTTCATAAGAGCAGAGAATACAACATAAGAAAGAAAATTTATGTACCATCTCAGAGTACATTAATAGTAAACAGAAGATACCCATATGTGCATATGTTTTGTATCATTTTTCACATCATTGTTTTTCAGCTACATTTCTTGCTTGTTTTATATCAAATACTCTTTCTTTCTGAGTTATGAAAATTACAGCAAATCCTTTAACTCTCCCTGTTTATCAGTGACACTGTCCCAATTTTGTCCTGTTCTTTGCCTTTGGGGAATGACTAGTTAAAATGCAGTTAGTGCAAGTAACTACTGTTTTCATTCTCCAAGATTTAGTTCCCTTGCTAGTTAAATCTCTGAGTAGATGGACAGGTACATTATGATGTTTTATGCATGGCTGTTTAACTCGCCATCACCCCTCAGATGACTTTGGGTCTTTGTGTTGATTATGCATGCCATTTCCCACCATCAGAGGTCGCCTCGCTCTCCCTCTGCGTTTTCCTGCGTTTTGCCCACACTTTCAAATTTGAGATAAAACAGGTCTCTAAAAATACAGGAAAAACCCAAGGAAATGCAGGGGGAGAGCGAGGCGACCTCTGGCGGTCAGAAACGGCATGCATAATCAACACAAAGACCCAAAGTTGTCTGAAGGGTGACGGCGAGTGAAAACGCCATGCATAAAAGACCTGTGTGTCTGGCACTCTTGCGCGTCACTACATGTGGCTGAAAACTAAGGCACCATGTACAGCCTGATTCAAGTCCAGATGACAAAGAGAGCTTTGGCATTCACAAGTTTATACCCTTAAAATCTTGTTGGTCTCTAAGGTGTTACTGGACTCGAATCTAACTGTTCTACTGCAGACCCTCTAAAACTACATACATCCTGTCATTTCACCCCTGCAGCTGCCAAGGTATATTTTGATTTGTGGATAAAATATATTATCAACAAATTAAAATATGTTAAGGCGAAAACGCATGGTCGTTTTAGCCTCTTTTATTCCCTGTTTCAGCCCGGATTTAGCCAGGATTGAATGCAGTTCGGCGAAAATGCATGCATTCAGTGGTGGCTGAATCCTGGCTGAAACAGGGAATAACGGAGGCTAAAGCGACCATGCATTTTCGCCCTAAGACAACTTTTTTTTAGTTTCAGAGGGTAGCCATGTTTGTTTGCAGTAGAAGAGTTAGATTCAAGCCCAGCAGCAACTTAGAGACAGACAAAGTTTTTAGGGTATACAGTTTGGAGTCAAAGTTCCCTTCATCTGATACCGTCTGATGAAGTGAACTTTGACTTACAGAAGCTTATACCCCCCAAAAAACTTGTTGATCTCTAAGGTGCTGTTGCACTCAAATCTTCCTTTCAGTATGTCCTTATCAAAGGAACTATAATCTACTTGTTTTTTTCACTTGGTGCTGGATGGCCAGTTCTGTGAAAATAAATGCCTCACTGCATATCACAGGCACCGAAGATCATCATATACTATCTGGTGTGGTTCAGCTCTTGAAATGGCCCTTGGTGAGTCCATCATTGCCTCCAAAATCAAGGTTCAAAAGCAACCAGTCCGTGTAATCTGTCAGAGTGAGGCTTTTTAAATCTCTCTGAGTTTGGCAGTGTTCAAGCAGCCTTTATGTAGGACTGTAGCCATAGGACTTTACTATCCAGACTGTGAATTCCTCGTACTCAGGATGGTTTTCTCTTTATGGGTTTGCACAAGATGACAAAAGTGAAATAATTATTTTCATGTAGTCTTCTGTGCACAACACTGACCTCTTGTGTGAAATCTGTTGTTTGGCAGAGTCCTAATCTTTAACTTTTTTAATTGCAAGGAGTTTTGTAGTATCTTAGCAAGAACGAGTGATCATCCTTTTCCTCATTATTTTATTCTGAACTTGTTAGCTATTGCGGTCTAGAGAAATTAATTTTCATGCCAAACATGCAGCTTGTGAGGAACCTGAGCACAAAGATAAATATTCAAGATCCTAAATTCTTTACTGTGACATTTCAGTTGTAAGCAGAATCTTATGATGGAACGGCTCAGGAGGCTGCCTTTATAAGGAATAGAACTGCAGTCTTGTAATGGTTTTTGGATAGATCACCTTCTTTTTACTGCATTGTCTTCAACCTTTATAACCCACTTTCTGCATTATGTTATGTCATACCTTAGACAGTTTTTTCCCCCCAATTCTGTTGTTTCCCCACGCTTGCCATCTCCCGGACTGGAGACATGGCAACCCAAGAAGCTACGTGTCACCACCATCCCAGACGTGCAGCACACCTCAAACGCTATGGAAAGGGCTCCCGCACCATCCCGCAAAACAAGCAGGAAGGAACCACGGACAGGACGACCCTTCCAAGTGAACCAGAGGGAATCTATTTTCCTGTGTCCCAGTTCGAGTGTCCAGCAGAAGCCATTTCACAAGGAACAACCAGACGCGTAGCCAGCACCCACCCCTCCATCTGCATGATTAACGAACCATCAGAAGCCTCCGTGATATCAGCAACTAAGAATCGCTCATCCAGCATTGCGAAATGACTCGCCCGGGCACAGCTGTTCGCGCCTTTGTTTAAACCCATCAGCGATCGTCTCCAGACCCTCCCGGAATTGCGCAAGCCATAGGTCTTAGCTTACCTGTCTCAATTGCCCCCCTGACACACCTTAGCAGCCAACCATTAAGGTTTCATTCACCTTTTGTGAATGAATGGGAACCACGAGGGGATAATCCCATTAGCCCCCACCCCAAAAAGAGTATAACTGAGGTCGCTCTCAGCCATAAGCAAGCTAGCTCTCTCCCTCCCGTACTCGCTGCCACTCTGTCGGAGTGGGCAGCGATGCTCGAACATGCAGGGGACCCCCCCTGCCCCGTTTTTATTCCTCTCTGCTGCACGGAACCTTGGATGCCCCCCCTACAGGATCAGGTGCAGTATTGCCCCTCTTCAAAGGGAAATCTGCCACATTGGCAAACGTCTCTACTCTACCACCTTTTTATTCTCTAGGCTCTCTGTGTGTGTTTTGTAAAAATCTGTTTTGTTTGTGTGTGAACATATAATCAAGTAAACACCTTTTAATTTTAACTCCATTGCTTCTGCCTTATTCTTTGAACCACGGAATGGACTCTGGTACACACAGGCTTAGATCCTGCAGTTATGCCCATTGCCGGTTATTGATTTGCTAATTCCCCCATATAAATATTCATAACCGAGCAATTTGGCTAACACTATAACCATAGTCCTACTTCATTGTTTATTGCAAATCTTTGATTTTTTTTAAATTGATTTTTATCTTTTGTAATTCACCATGAGGCCCAGTGAGAAAGGCAGACTATACATGAAGTAAATAAATGAGATGACTTATGGGGATGATTGATGTGGGGGAAATTTAGAAAGCGTGCCTAAGCAGGCCTATTCAGACTCGTTATATTCAATAGAGCTTACTCCCAGGAAAGTATTTTCAGGATTGTAGCCTTAGACTAGGACACAGAAGAGGCACAAAGGAACATTGAGGCAGGTGGGGAAAGTTAAAGTAAATGGGTTGTGTAAGAATCAGAAGGAGGGTTTGCACAGGTGACAGGAGTGATGGGAGAGAGAAGCAAAAGAGGCTTCCCAGTGGGAGAATTTGAGGGATGGAGACAAAGTTTTCTGCATTGTGTAGACATGTAATGTCACTTCCATAATGTCACTTCCGATATGAAACTGGAAGTGACATCATGATGCCAGGCAACACTCTAGGATTCACCCAGTACTCTATGAGTAAACCATGGAGTTTTGGATGAATCCTAGATAGTCACACCAGTGCAGAGATATCACTTCCAGTTTTGTGCCAGAAGTCATGTCAGTAATTGACATGCTGCCAAATAGCCCCCCCCCATTTTCCCCACTGGCCTGATAATTGGCATCAGAGAATGGGGAGGGCAAAGCCAGGAGGTCTCCCACTATAGCAGGAGACTTATGGAAGATGTCAGACATGCTTTTCCATTCCTGAGAGGCTGAATATGATGCCCAGTTTTGTTGGGAAGGCTTAGTTTTGAAATGTATTTGATTTTGCAAGAACAGTTCCCTCCTGTACATTATTTTTGTGTGAATACCCAAGACACACATCAGTTGCTTCAAGATCTGAATTGTTTGTAGCCCAATGAAGAACACTGTGGCAGTTTTCCAAAGTTCATTCTACTGCCCAGGGACTTGCTTTCCATTTACTAGTTTATTTTTGTAAACTTGCTCTGTCTTAGAAGCCAGCTCAGACATCTCTAGTGCTGGCACATTCTGTTTGGAGCAGAGCCGGTTTCTCCAGTGATAGGGCATTTTTGTGTCCAAAGCACATTTATTCTACAACCCTCCATGAATCAAGGGGCGTTTCAGTCCCTGAGCAATTTGCCTTCAGCCTGAGGAAGTGCATTGTCTGCTCATCACTCAGTAACTGAAAGTTAGAAATTGGTTACACAGATCAGTAGTAAATCTCTGCAAGTCTGTACTTATTGGTAAGAGCAACAATATCCTCCATATGGTTTATGATTGCAGAAATGATTATCATCCTCTCCATGATGCATGTATAGTCTTGAGTGCAATAAGCTGGTCTTCTTCTTCCAGACATCACTAAACCTATGCTCTATTCATGAGAAACATCTTCATTTAAACAACTAGATTTGAGTCCAGTAGTACTTTAGAGACCAACAAGAATCCTATGTCCCTATTCATCTCTGGGGGAGGGGGTCCAAATGGACATAGGATTCTCCTCTTACTACATATGCTCATTTTCTGCCCCCCAGTATTTCCCCTCTGCTCCAATCAAGCTAATTGCTAAGCACATTTTATCTCTGCATCCTGAGTTCCTTCTTTGCAACAGACACCCCTCTCACCTTCTTACTAGAGTCGTTAACACATGGCTAGGATGTCCTAAGAGCCCCGTGGCGCAGAGTGGTAAACTGCAATACTGCAGTCCAAACTCTGCTCACGACCTGAGTTTGATCCCGACAGAAGTTGGTTTCAGGTAGTCGGCTCAAGGTTGACTCAGCCTTCCATCCTTCCGAGGTCAGTCAAATGAGTAACCAGCTTGCTGGGGGTAAAGGGAATACGACTGGGGAAGGCACTGGCAAATCACCCCATAAAACAAAGTCTGTCTACTAAACGTCGGGATGTGACGTCACCCCATGGGTCAGGAATGACTCGGTGCTTGCACAGGAGATCTTTACCTTTACCAAAGGATGTCATTGGTTTGTCCCTCTCATGTCTCACACTTTTCTATCCCAAGATCAAAAAATTGACCATATGGTGAACTTTGCTCTGCATCAATCCCGCAAAAGATCAAGGAGGAATGTTCCCATGCGCAGCTCCGCGGGATAGTAGGGGAGTGGTCATCATTTTTGTCACTGCTTTTTGATTGGCTGAGGCCAGTTAAGGGTTAAGCTAACGCTGAAGTTTTTTAAAAAAATTAATGCTGGCATGCCGGTATACTATTGTATCATCATTAAACTTCCTTTTAGATTTCCCTCCTCCTCTCTGATCTGTCTTTACTCTCTGCCTTTGCAAAATAAAAACAGCGAGGCAGGAGGGCAAGTGCTGGTTCCCCCTGGCAGTGAAAGAGCTCTGATGGTGGAGGGAAGGCTTCCAGCAGACCTTGGAGGAGGGCTGTCTCTTCATTCTTGGTGGGGAGGGGGTACCCTACTCTCATTCCTACCATCATTTTGGGCTCTTTCGCAGCAGCGGCTGCTGCAGCAGAGGGGCGTGTGTGTGAGAGTGTATAGGGGTAATTCGTTGGTATACCAACATACCGTCAATTTAAAAAAATTCTTTAAAAACAAAATAAAAAATGAAGGAGTACACGGGAGATGTACAGGCATTCCAGGCAATGGCAGACGTGTTCCAGAGTTTCCCCAGAGGGAAATGGGAGCAGTGGGAGGGGAAAGTGGAATGGGGGAGTGTCAGAAGGAAGGGGAGTCAGCCCACGTGCTACATGCACCAGCAAGCACTACCAATGGCCATAATTATTTACTTTCAGGACAAAACTGGGATTGGAAAACCAGGGGAAGTCTCGCAACGGAAGTGAGTTGGACCCGCAGGCAGGAGACGACCATGGATTACAACAAAGGAGATTTGCTACATTCATGAGAGAATCACAAGACAAAAGAGCCATGCATTTTTTACCTAGGATATAAGGACTCAGAGATCTCCATTCATATTTGTGTCTAATGAAGGGAGCTTTGGCTCTTGAAAGCTTATATCGCAAAAATCTTGTTGGTCTCTAAGGAGCTACTGGACTCAAATCTAGCTGTTCTACTGCAGACCAACACAGCTACCCTCTGAAATTTTTTAGAACATGCCACAGGCAGGAGTGGGGAGGCTTCTATTTGGTGGGATGGAGGGGGAAGGGGAAAACGTTTGCCATTCTCCTAGTCTCGTCCCCATGCTGACCTGAAGATCAGCCACAGAGGTGGCAAAGGAAGGAAGTAAATGGGTTTAAAGGGGAGAGTTGAAGACTGTGAAGCTATGAGAAGAATTAATAATACTGGGGGCTTTGTTTGAGAGGTTGTTATGCATCTTTTAAGGTAAAGTGTGCCCTCGAGTTGCAACTGACTCGTGGCTAGTCCATTAAGTTCCACCTCATGGGATTTTCAAGACAAGAGATGAGCAAAGTTGGTTTATCATTGCTTTCCTCTGCATAGCAATCCCTGTCTGTTATGGTGGTCTCCCATCCAAGTACCAACTGTGGTTGACCTTACTTAGTTTCTGAGCTCTGACAAGATTGGCCTGGCCTTGGGTGGACTACTAGCGCTGCCCAGCCTCCCTTAGAAGTTCCTATATGGATGCAGAACTGAATCTACATGCACATTGTCCAAACCATTGCTCAGAAACACCCCTATCGATTATTCTGAACCCTGGTTCATGAAGGATGGAGTAAGAATGTCAAAGGAGACATGAGCAATTGGTGGAGGAAAAAGGGCTCCTTTAACTTTCATCCCCAAACATACAGCTCAACTGGACTTAAAGGTGGAGTAGAAAACTTGTGCCCCAGTGGGCATTCTGTGTGTTTGTGGCTGAAAAGTCCACATGGCCTACTTTTCTTGTTGCCCAACTGTGCATCGCAGAATAATATATATATTTTTGAAATGATATTATATATATTTTTTAAATGAGAGCTACACACATTTGAAGGAATAAGTCCTAGTTCTTTATTTGGGAGTCTATACCCTGTATATATGTATATACATATATGGGTTATAGACTCTCAAATAAAAAACTGGGATTTATTCCTTCAAATGTGTGCAGCTTTCGTTTCAAAAATTTATTTCACATCTTTAATATTCTGCTTTTGGGCACTTTTAATTATGGGGCTAATAGTTTAAGGGAAAGAGAAAGTACTTTTCAGTTTGTAAAGGTGGGTTAGTCGATCTCTTTTAAACAACAGGATCGTTGCATAGTTCCCTAATTCTATCAGGAACAGCAAAGTTTCCGTTGCAGAAATATGCAAGAAAATACCAGCAGCAGCTTTAAACAAGTATATCTTGCCTAATGATGTCTGCTACATTGTTTAATTGAATTTTTAAAACTTCTGATGCACTTCCACCTATTTCATACTTTAAAAATAAACAGTAATGTTATTTATTCAAAACGTGTATCCTATATATCTCCCCCCCCCAAAAAAAAATCTGTTACACCACTAAACAAACATGAACAAACTGAACTGGTTCCATCAAATTCAAAACCATATACTCTTTTGTTCAAGAAAATAGAAGCCAGCTTCACAGACAAAACACTTTGAGGTCTAACTGAAGGGAGTTTTCCACAAAATACCAAAAATCAGCTTTATATTTCATGTTTAAACCATTATCAAACATCTCTCAAAAGGCAAGTCATCCAGTCATTAATAAGAAACAAATATCTTCTCTTTGCTGTAATTTCTTATTCATGTGCTTTTGGATGTCTTTCAAAAGAATAAATAATAGGTTCTGCCAATTAAGTACTATAATGTGAAATACACTGCAATCCATTCTGTTAAAATTGCTAACACTGGACAAGTAGTTCATTAATTCAAAAATTTAAGAGCCAGCGGCACTCGAAGTTGCTGTATATCTTTTATCCTGCTCTTACAAAAGCCAAGGAAGGAAAGAAACATAAGAACAGCCCTGCTGGAGCAGACCAGTGGTCCATCCAGTCCAGTAACAGTGGCCAACCAGTTGCCCTGGAGAGCCAACAAACAGAGCTTAGAGGCCAAGGCCTTCTCTGAAAGATTACTGCCTCTGAGTATAGAGGTTTCTTTTAGTCACCATGATGGATCTATCCTCAAGAAACCTGTTTAATCCCATCTGTTCTCATGGCCCTCTCTATTCCCACTGGCATGTTAAATGTCGAACAACGGCCTACCCATGTTTGATTATAATTCATTAAATCATAAATGCCATATTTTGTTTCAGTCAGAAATGTGCCTGTTGTAGGGAAATATATACATACTATCTAACCAATTTGTTTATAGATAGTTTGCTGATGGAAATCCACTTTCTAGTGTTGAAAAAAAATCTTATTGGGGACAGAATTATGAGGGTTGGATCAACTACTTTTTCACCATTGGTCACAGATGATGTTCTTCACCTGCCCTTTCTATTCTTACACTGGAGCACAACATTCTCTCCAGCCTTGGGACACAATGAGAAAGCTAGTGAGTGTGGTACAGTGGTTAATGTATCAGACTAAGATCTGGGAAACCCAGGTTAGAATCTCCCACTTTGCCATGGAAGCTCGCTGGGTGACCTTGGGCCAGTCACAATCTCAGCCTAAACTACCACACAGGGTTGTTGGGAGGATAAAATGGAGGATGAGAGAATGACGAAAGATGATTTGCATCCTCTCTGGGAAGAAAGGTGGGAAATAAATGAAGTAAATAAAAAAATAAATACATAGGCCTTCTCCAGCACGATGGTAATTTGGTTTTCTGGGGCACGGCCTTGATGTATCAATCCACGGGATTGGGCAGTAAATAAGCTTAACTACTTCTGTATGAATTCACCATCTTTACCTGGACTGGCAAGCCATTGAGGGAAGTGGGGATGTGCTGTGGCTCAGTGTCAGAGCACAAGCAGAGGGCCCTAGGTACAGTCCCTGATGTTTGCTGTTAAAGGATTCAAGTAGCAGTATTGGGAAAGAATTTTCACTGCTAGGGGGACTGGAGAGCCACAGTCTGAGCAGGCAAGAGACAGGTGTACTGATGGTGTACTGGTTAAGAGCGGTGGTGCAGTGGTTAAGAGTGGTGGTTTGGAGTGGTGGACTCTGATCTGGAGAACCGGGTTGGATTTTAATCTGAATATTGTTAAGGTCTGTGATTAAAACATTAATAAATTTATTGAGATTGAGATTCCCCACTCTTCCACATGAGCGGTAGATGCTAATCTGGTGAACTGGATTTGTTTCCCGATTCCTCCACATGAAGCCAGCTGGGTGACCCTGGGCAAGTCATACTCGCTCAGCCCCACCTACCTCACAGGGTATCTGTTGTGGGGAGGGGAAGGGAAGGGAAGGTGATTGTAAACTGGTTTGATTCTTAAGTGGTAGAGAAAGTAAGGCAGAAAAACCGGAACCCTTCTGATCTGAATGGACTCCTTTTTGATGCGATCATGTGATATCTCTAATAAATGCTCTCACATGGATGTTGTCTCCAGGATATGAAACCATTTGGCCGAGTACAGGGAAAGTATAGCTTCCATAGTTTTCAAGAGCAAAGAACTCATTTTTTCCTCAGCTCCCACCCTTTAAAGGTGTTTTATTTTTATTTTTTTAAAAAAAACTTATATTGTTTTCTTAGCTACTTTCAAAATATTATTATGAATTTTTTGGCAATTTTACATACTAGCTGTTCAGTGAAGGGAAACTGCTTGAAGCTGAGTGGGCGTGTGGGTCGGTGGTTTTGGGCACTGGGCCGGGTGCCAGGAACGTCTTGTGATACCACCCCATTGACCGTAAGCTTGCTGGGTGGCCTCACACAAGTTGCCTGTCATCTTTTTCTCCTGACGTTACAGCCCTTATGATCTTACATTGCCGGGTGTTTCATGTGTTATTTTTAAGCCATGATCCTCAAAAAGCTTTCCTCTGGAGTAGAGCCGCTGAGGTCCATGGAATAATTCAAATTAAAAAGACTGCAGCAGAAGACTCAAGATGGAGACCAGCAAGCAACCCCCTACAAGATCAATGCTCATTCTCTCAGGAGGTGCGCAAGTGGCTGCGCCAGAGTGCGGGCCCCCTGCACCGGAGCCCAGGCCACTTGCGCCACCGAAAAAGGCATGGATGCCGGCATTGGGGAGCTCACGCTGTCCTCCTAGCTGTGCCACAACAGCGCGGCCCAGGGATGCCGGCACAGCCTCACGCCGGCATCCTGACATGAACTTCTGTGTGGCGTCTTCCAAGGGGGCATTCCCGGGGCGTTCCTGGGCAGGTCCAGGGGAGGAGCCACCTTTAGGTGGCCTCCTAGGCCCTTTCAGGCCAGGAACGCCTCCTTTGCCCTTACCTCAAGATATGTCACCTTTTTAGGTGGTGTATCCCTGTGGAACCCAATGGAGCGGTTGAAGGGAAAACACACACAAGTGTATCTTGATTGGTGAGAGAACCAGCTCTGCCATCTGAGTGGAGCTCTCAGGTTTTTATTAAGAAAGACACATAATGAATAGCAAGGTTGATCAATACTTTAGACAATGAAATTTTAGGCAAGGCATACCACGATTAATGATTAACAAGATCAAGGCATAGCGAAGACAATGATATATTCTATCTCTTGGAGTCATCCTCCTTAGAGCAAACATCTGGCTGTCTAGCACCTTACAATGAGTGGATTAAGCTAATCCCTTTAAGATTGCTCCCTTTAAGATTGCTCCATAGGTCACTATACAGTCAGTAGACTTTGGACAGTATATATCCAGAGATGAGACCCAGAAATCGTTATGACAATATTATAAGCAATGAGGGTGTGCCCTGCCATTGCAATAAAACCATAAGAACTGCTACAAGCGGTTCTACAGGCCTCAAAGGTAAGGGCAGGAGTTTGCCTTCACTGGGATGTGTGTGAATCCTCCTTTGGATTCAAGATCCAAAGGATCTGCCCATGGATTGATTACTCTTGTGATTCAATATTGTTCTAAACTTGTCTCTCTTTGTAACAGCTTTCACCACCACCACCTTTCTGCTGTCTGCTGCTCTGAGTAAAAATACTTGTTCCTAGCAGATGGACACTTTATGCACCTGATGAAGTGTGCTCCGACTCCCAAAGGCTTATGCTGGAACAAACTGTGTTAGTCTTTAAGGTGCCCCTTGACTCATGTTTTGTTTTGCTGCTGCGGAATAACCCATCCGGAGTTAAAATCAACATCAATGCTGGAATTTAGAATGAAGCTTATGAGCATACCTTTGTATGTAGACATTCTTAAACAAAATGCACATGATGTATGAGAGGAGGCTGCATCCCACGTAAACATTTCCATCCATGGAAGTGTGACTTGCCTGTTTCCCCCTTCCTGCTGCAGCCCAAAATTTCCTCTGAAAAGCTGCTTGTGGCAAATGCCAAGGGGTGTGGGGACTGCAGTGAGAATGGGAATGAGGAGGGAATTGCTTCTACCTCCTTCTGCTGGCGCAGTATGCTGTCCATTGGCAAAACTGGGGGCAATTCCAGCTGATTGTCCCTCCTTATAGCAGCCCCTGCCCCCAGTGTCTCATGCCATCTCCTGACCTCATCACCAGCTTCTCAGGGTCCACAGGGTGCAGCCAGGGGAATGGGAAAGTGCATTTTGTGGGCTCTAACCCAATCTGAATTAAAAAAAAAACCTTGAGCAGTCCAAGCACTGTATAAATGATATTGTTTTCTCCTATAACAACACTACATCTGAATGAAATTAGAGAAACCAACTATTCCCTTGCAGTTGTTTTCAGCTAAAAGGCTTTCTCAGTGACCTGGCTTGGTTATCTATGCCTGAGTGCCACGTAATTCTTTCCAATGGAATAATTCAGTGAGCACAAAATCAGAACACACAAACCCCAATTTTTCTTGCATTTTAAAAAAACTACAGTTTTTGTAATTGCAAGTCAGATCAGACCACAAAACATTTTTTTGAACATGTTTTGCTTTCTTTTGACTAAAATAACTTCTATATGAAAAGTACTCTGAGTAGCAGAATCCGCTCAGTACTCCTCAAAGATGGTCACAGTTCCGTTATCCACACAGGAACAGGCTTGTGTGGTTTTCCATTGCTGGTGCAGCTGCCAAACAAAGGGGCTTCTGCATGGCAGGTTTCCCTGCAGTTCCTCTGCCCTAGACACCCCCCAGTGCCATTTCTTTTCTTCTGGGCCGCTGGGGCCTTTTCAATTTGTTTAAAATCATAAATTCAATATTGTTATGCCACTTTACCATTATAACAATAAGTGTAAGAGGAATACCAAGCGTTCATTGTTTCCCCCTGCCCAAAAGTAACTCTTTTCATTGCAGAGATATGCCTTTTCACTTACATCTCCACAGAGGAAGGGAATAGAGACTTACTTTTTTCAAAAAAGCTAAGAATTTACAGAACCTGGTATACTTATTGTAGGATAGCCAGGTCCCTCCTGGCCACTAACGGGGGGATAGAGGGATACAGTTGCCAGCTCCAGGTTGGGAAACTCCTGGAGATTTGGGGATGTCACCTGAGAAGGACAGAGACCTCTTGGGTCGTCAGGTCCCTCTTTGCTATTGGCGGGAGATTTTGGGGGCAGAGCCTGAGGAGGGTGGGATTTGGGGAGGGGAGGGACTTCAATGCCATAGAGTCCAATTGCCAAAGCAGCCATTTTCTCCAGGTGAACTGATCTCTGTTAGCTAGAGATCAGTTGTAATAGCAGGTGATCTCCAGCTAGTACCTGGAAGTTGGCAACCCTAGGGACCTCAGTGGCATAGAAGCCACCCTCCAAAGCATCCATTTTCTCCAGGAAAACTGATCTCTGTAATCTGGAGTCGAGCTTTAATTCCAGGGGATCTCCAGGTCACACCTGGAGGCTGGCGTCCCTAACTTATTGTTATGATAGTATATCAATGTAATGATATGAATTTGACTATTTTAAACAAAAACAAAAGGTCCCTGGTGTTGGAGGGAGGAAATGGCTGTCACGGGGCAGGGGCAGGGAAAATGGCTGCCATGTGGGTAGGTAAATCCAAATTTTCCCACTTGCAAGGCAGGCATCTTGGCTTTACTGTGATCTTTCCCAAAACTTCAGAACAAAGCAGGTTTGAGAAAGATTGGAGAAAAGCTGAAGAAACCTCAGGAGGTGCACAAATGCACCACGCTGCTGTGCAGAAGAAGGGGGGGGGGAACCTGCTTCCCAACAGCATTGAACCTGGAGCAAATAACCTTTGTGGAAGTCAAGCATACTATATGACATCTTCCATTTCCACTTTGGTTGCAACAAAAGAAACTGTGTTCATTTCCCTGTTTATATATAAATCTTTTCTATTCACTATGTTATGTGTCATAACCAGGTTCTGGTTTTTCAACATTATCTAACAAGCATTTGCTGATATTGTATTCTTTCGGCTGGACTCTCATCAAAGATAGAACACCCACACACATTCCACTCGATTGCAAAACCTCTGTATTTTCAAAAGCCAGCACAGTTCATTAAATAATTGATCCAGAAAACTGCCTTTGGAAGTAAATACATGTGTCTAAAGTTTCCACAAAAAAAAAGTTGTTTTAAGCTTTTATTTAAATAGTAGTTCTCAAATCAGTCAGCAACAAATTTGCCAGACGGGCTTCAGTAGAACTTCTGCAGAAATAAGTCACCTGGTTGCTACGATGTAGATCCAGATAACTTTCCCCCCCACAATGCAGTCACTTTTTATGATCATTGCATGATGGGAACCATGTGAAACAGACATAAAGCTCAAGGAAAAACAACATGCAAAGATGTGGAAAGGAGCGTAAAGTTGCAGTGAGAGCATTCCTCAGACATTAAGGATACTTGGGCAAAGGCTTATTTCATTATTTATTCCAGTCAGGACATGAAGATCTCTGCTGTGTAAATAAATTACACTAAATAACTGTCTCTAAGAATACCCAAGAGGGTCTTCTTGTTAACTTAAGTTTTTGCTTGTTACATTTCTGTGACACTGTTCTTAGCTGGTTCGCATCGTATCTGATTCAGGGGCAGACTGGGCCTTTAATTCACTGGGGAAATTCCTAATGGGCCACGGATGAACACGTGCAAACAGAGCTGAGTCCCAGCAGTTCTGACGGTGGCACACAAGCCACTCAGACCTGGTAGTGTTCCATCCTGGGAGGAGGCAGCAGGCAATGGGCACGAGGGTTGCCAACTGCCAGGTAGTAGCAGGAGATCTGCTAATACAACTTACCTCCAGCCGATAGAGATCAGTTCACCTGGAGAAAAATGGCTGCTTTGGCAATTGGCCTCTATGGCATTGAAGTCCCTCCCCGAGCCATACCCTCATCAGGCTCTGCCAAAAAAATCTCTCACTGGTGGTGAAGAGGGACCTGGCAACCGTAATGGGCACCCATTGTCACCTCTGCTGCCGGCCAGAGCCAAGCTGAGAGACACCAAACAGCATGACAAATAGGGTTGCTGAGTGCCCAGTGGTGGTGGGTAAAATCCCACCGATCTACCGGGCTGCCCGCCGGCCAGCTGATGGCCAGTGGGCACTGCATGCACGCACGCGCTCTGGCAATCTTGGATAAAACTCTATGGAAACCATAGAGTTTTAGCCGAGATCGTTAGAGCATCCACGCCACTTCCGGGTACCCAGAAGTGACATTGGGCATCGCACAGGGTGTGCGCACCCATCGCGCACCGCAGCCACGGCCCCAGAAAGCTCCCGCCGGTGGAGCTATGCGGCTGGCAAGCCTAATGACAAACACCATACAAGCCTGTCATCCAGCCTTCTCCTGAGACATTTCAACTCCCCAATCTGATTATTCACTCAGAATCACCACACATTATGACTGCCATGGAGCCCTCACCTAGGGTTGCCAACCTCCAGGTACTAGCTGGAGATCTCCTGTGATTACAACTGATCTCCAGCTGATAGAGATCAGTTCCCCTGGAGAAAATGGCCGCTTCAGCAATTGAACTCTATGGCATTGAAGTCCCTCCCCTCCCCAAACCCCACCCTCCTCAGGCTCTGCCCCCAAAATCTCCCGCCGATGGCAAAGAGGGACCTGACAACCCTACCCTCACCCCTTAGAGAGATGTGGGTTTTCAATCGCTACCATTCCACATTCAAATCAACTGAACCTGGCTTGATTTTTCAAACAGTTGACAGCCACTTACTGGAACTTCATAGCTATAACAGGGTATGACCTTATACAAATCTGCAATTACTTCTCTAATCATTACAACTTGTTCTTATCTACAATGATTCTATAGTTTGGCTCTTTTCACTTTTACCTTTCCCCCTATGAGTAGATAGATAGATAATTTATTTGCGGCACTTAGCCAGTCAAAACATGATACAACAGAAAAAGTAGAAAAGCAGCTGGGGTGCATAATTTATAAAACAAAATTTGTTAAATTCCATTCCGTCTTGTGATACCAAGCCTGTTAATTGGATTTACAAAATCTCAGTCCATTAAAGATCTTTTGGTACATACTGAGTTAAAAACTGCAAGCATCACACCGGTTTTGAAGGGCCATTATAAGTGTCATGGATGCATCTGTTGTCTACAATTCAGACCAAAACTTTCATTCATCTCTTTACTAAAAGGGCCTTTACTTTAAATCATGTTTCCAATTGCTCATCATTTAACGTAGTTTACATTCTTATTTGCTCCTGTGATCTTTTATACGTGGGCGCTACCAACCGCCCCTTGAGGTACAGACTCCCTGACCATCGCAGCAAAATGCAGCAAAATCAGAAATTGTAATCTACAGGCTCCTTTGGTAGCTCATTTCATGGAAAAAAACCATTTACCATCTGATTTCAAGTTTTTAGTTATTGTCAGGATATTACCCAAACCCTACCAATCTTACAACATGGAAAAATTACTGTCACAAAGGGAGGTCCATTTGATTTTCACTTTACATACATTATCTCCATATGGTCTTAATGACCGCTTGGACCGATCTCCTTTCTTATAAACTTGGCTCATGTTTGAGGTTTATCTTATATTTATTTATGTACATGGAATATCTCTCTCAGTTTGCTCTCGGTCCCTTTAAGCATGTATTTCCTACATGCATATAGGCTTGGTTGATACAGTGTGCTCCACTTCAGCCCATAGCATTCTACACTGCACATGTTTATTGAATATATGGCTTCATTGTCTTATATTGTAAGCTTTTAAATCGGGGTTGAGAGATTTTCCATTTTATTTTCATGGGCCTTTGTTACTAATCGTTATGTACTTTATTTCACTCATTACAGACCTATATGAAGGATCATTGCTTCATTTCCAATGATAGCTACAGTAAGTCCCATACAACCTGGTTGTAAACAAGTTATATGTAATTACTGTGTGATATTTGTATTGGTTATACTTCTGTTTGTTGTTGAATTCCAAGGTTACAGTCCGAAGAACAGATACTGAAACGGGATACTAGCCGGCAAGACCTGTCACTGTTGTGGTTTTGTGTTATATTATCAACACTTTTGTTTTTGCTCATTATATGTATACTGCAATACATGCCTTGCAATTTCTTTGAACCTTTGTTACTATTATTTTGTATAATTTTGTAGCAGCTACAAATTGTTAGATAAACACCTTGCAACCTCTGTTGCTTAGCTCATTTTTTTTCTGTAAAGGAAAATGCCCATAAAGGACAGAGTTAAGCAGTGTCTTCTTCCACTGGTCCGTTATACAACAGCCTCCTATGGCTCCTTGGCTCCTTAGGGCTTAATAATAATGGTGAAAGAAAATATGTGGGTGTGTTATATGCAGTTTCAGCATCAATATACAGAACTAGTGAATTGGCCGTACAGGTGTGCCTGCCCTCCATAAAAGATGCTGGTGCTGTCTTGCTCGTTATTATGCCTTTGAGATGTTGCATTATGTGGTGAATCCTGAGGATGGAAAGCAGAATGTTCTCCCATCCTTCATAGTCTTTTTCAACACCAGTAGGCTGGATTAAAGGTTTGGATAATTATCCTTTCCTCTGACTGATGATATTATTGAACGGCTATTTTAGCCAGAACAGAATAATGGTAGTGAATACATTTTGGTTCCCAGAGTACATCCGGCACTACTTGACAATCTATGCAGAATAATCAAAGCACTGAATGAAACACAGATTTCATAGTACATGTGGTGTGGGTCCACAGGACAAGGAAAGACTGAGGTTCTTAGACAATTGATTCATTGCCCATATGCCCCCTCCTCACATTGGATGCCCTGGGCAGGATGCCCACCAGCTGCTTCTCTGAGCCACATTCCATGGGTTAGCTACACTCTGGTCACCTCCATTTCATCTTTACAGCAGCCAGTTGTCAACCTCTCCTTGGTCTTCATCCCCTTCAGTTTCCTCCTCCGTCTTGGTTGAGCATCCACACCCTGACACCACTGCCCTTCACACCCTTTCATGTTCAGTATTCTTCTCATTCAGCCTCCAATGACTCCTTGTCTGCTCCTTAAAAAGGGACTGGATGCCCACCCCAGTTACTTAATGACACCCTCTTCCCGCCAGCCTGGAGGGAGCAGTGACTCAAGAGGCCAGACCTGAGGAGGCAATAGGGTGGACCTCACAAAGTGCATTTAAATTCTCTCTGGCTTGTGCCTCTTGTCACCAGCCAAATATAAATGTGGCACACAAAATATGACAAGCCCTGACTAGGGGCTGTAGTTTACAGCTGCTTGTAGAAGTTACAGTTAAAATTACACTGACGTGCATGACCCGAGCTTGTGGCCAGGCTCATATGCATGCCTCACTCCTTCCTTTCCTTTCTAATTAAGAGAAGCCTGGTTAGGAACCAGCTAGCCATGAATGCAGCCATGCAAGTTAACCAGAATGAGTTTGTCCCCTACAGACGACGGTGCTAAATCACAGTTGAATCCAGGCTTAGAATAATAGTTTATGGGGGTGGTCATGGGGGGGACTGAAGTTGACCTATGTACATGCATTTGTACTTCATGGGTAACTATAGCTAGGATTCAGGATTCTTTGCAGGAAAAGCTAGTTGATAAGGATGGAGGAGCAAGGCATATGACTAACCCCAGCAACAAACTGGATTTGTGAGAACTTAATATTGATTAAATGTGATTTATGAGTGCAGCTTAAACAAACATATATTTTGGTCCAGAGATGTATGATGGGTACGCAGCTCCAGCATTGAGAGGAAAATATATACACTTTTAATTTACTATTTATTTTACTGGGAAGCAAGTCCCTCTAAACTTGGTATGTCTTATTTCTGAGTAAATATGCATTGGTTTGTGTCTCTGATACTGATTATATCAAGGCAAATGCTTTTCATACACACCTTTATACACATGGTGATAAGTACTCCAGATACAAAAGCCTGCATCTTCTGTGTTCAGAACTGAGGTGACTCTTGATAGAGTGAATAAAGTGGAAAGTATTCCATTACAAATGTGATTAAGTGACTTTTTAGGTCACCACCTAAGAATGAATGCTATGATCTGATAGTTCAAGAATTCCAGAGAGGTGGTTGGAAATAGGTCTTCATTTTTCGATGAATAGGATTTTTTCCCCTGAACTTGTTTTAATGAAGTGCTTTTTGATGAGATATAGAATTTGAATAATAATAACAATAACGACAACGACAACGACAACGACAACGACAACGACGACGATGATGATGATGGTGGTGGTGGTGGTGGTGGTGGTGGTGGTTTGCTGATTTCATGCCAAAACAGTAAATGTTTCTCTAGGAATGAAGGGGGGGGGGGAAACTAGCCAATCTGAAATTACAAGAGTGCATTTGTACTCAACAAACTGCCCCCCGCCAAAGATGGTGTCATCTTTAAGATTCAGCAAATACATTGTAAATTTTGTCCCATGCTGTGTCATGCATCTCTGATGTGTCATCAGAGTATTGTACTTTTCCATATAATTCATATATTCAAATATGCAGCTAAAACAAATTGGGAAATTGCTTATAAAAGTGGAAGGCAGTGTTCAATTTTATTTGAAGATGCAAAATATTATTGCTCTTAAGAAAATAGTATGCCTGGAAGAAGGTCACTTTTGTCTCGTAAAACCCTTATCTAGTTATTGTTCGCAGCTGCTAAGCTCGGTGTAGGCAATATGCAGATCTCCATAATGCTTAATGCACACAGACAGTTCCATAGGACATGGCAGCTATGAGCACACTCATATAGCGTGCCCACATTGTTGAAGGCACAATGCAATGTATCAACTTTCTGGAGAATTTGATGCCATTTCTAGTTGCCATTTTAGAATGCTGGAGCCTTATAAAGGCTTGTGTCTGTTGTAAAAAAAGTATTAAAGATCAGTGGGACTATCAAAAGCAGAATGAATCATGCCACAGACAAAGGGGGTGTAGAAGGTGGAAAAAATAAAGCAATATTTCCAGTTGCCATAGTATGAACCTGCCCTTGGACCGCTTTTCCACTCTGCACAGTTTGAAGCCTTCCCCCAACTTGGTGGCTCTTTCACTCAAGGAAGAGACGCTTAGTTGGAGAAAGACTCTTCAGGCTGGAGGAAAGCTTCAGGCTTTGCTAAAAGGAGTGGTAGGATTGAAATCGCTGTGTTTCATACTGTACCTAATGTCGAATATTAATTCTACAAGTATTGGAATGCATTTTATTCGCTAGTAATTAAAATCTAAATGTTAAAAAGAAAACAGATCTACTGTGAAAGCAGATTGGTGATTTCTCCAAATACCTGTAGAACATATGAAGAGCACTGCTGGATCACGCTAAGGATCCATTTCATCCTGTTTTCCACAATGGCCAATCATATGCTTCTGGGAAGCACACAAGCAGGGGGCATGGAGACAATGCCCTTCCACTGTTGTTATCCTCAAGGAACTCGTGCTCAGATGTGCACTGAGTCTGAGCATGGAGATGTCCTTTAATAGTTGTCACTAACAGCCATTGACAGACCATGAATTCATTTCATCTCCTTTTTAAAGCCATGGAAGCTATTTTCTCAGCAAGTAAAAACAACTCTATGGCATTAGACTTAAAGAAATACACATTTTTGTGTTGAATTTTAAAAAATTATTCTAAGAGGATCTCTCCTTTTCAGAAAAGGTATCAAATTCTTGAAGGGAGAAGATTTCACTCTTCCATTACGATGTGGAAGATGTTCATGGTCTTCTTTTCAAGTACTTTGGTCTCAAGGGAGCTTTCAGAAGGTGACCCAGGATTCTGTTGTATAACGCACAGCAAAATGCCTGGCAGGCATGACTCAGTTGCTGGCAAATTCTTTACCTTTGAAGACTTCACAGGGATTGCTTTGGTCATCAGCAGACAAAAATCTCACACTAAGTTTCATATTGTTCGAACAAGTCATCCCATTGAAAAGCAGTAAACTAGTCTAGACATATACATAAATCATTGGGATCTTTTCCAAACAGTGGTGGGCCCTTTGGAGGGGGGTTAGAACAGAGGTGTGCTTACAGGAGCAGCAAGAAGCCTTCCTTATTGTTTGATGGATTGTTTCCATCAGTGCTGCAGCCACAGAAAAGGACCGAATATATGCCCAGTTGTTTAATACAATCCACAGGATTCAGCAATGTGTGTGGGTGTTATATGTAGTACCTGAGCAGAGTTCATCAAATATAAATCCTACATGGCCATTGCCAAAAGGCAAAGAGGAGAGAAGGAGGAGCATAGAGTTGAACAGAAGTCTGGGTTTACCTAGAACTGGATTCTCTAGTCTATGCAGTTCATGGAGAAGGAGATGCAAGCAATGGGCACTCCTGCAAGTCCTAGCTTCAGTGGTTCCTGTGGAATGGTTTAAGTTTCGGGTTCTGACCTCATGATCAGAGAATGCCAAGAATTAGCAGAGGAGACAGAAATAAAAGTGGAATTACTGTCAAGCAGTTTTGACATCAAAGCTAGTTGAGCAACTGAAGGATATTGTAATCTGAGGGAAGGAAACCTTCCGTGTTTTTTTTATAAGTGATTATAATGCTGATGCGGTGTATTGTCTAAAAGACTGAGCCACCAGACTGGAAGTTCCCAGCCCTCTGACCTCTGCCATGAACTTCTGGGGGAGGGGGGAGGCAAACCATTCCTTACACCTCTCAGACTCAGCCCCCTCTCCCATATCCAATATGAGGAAAATAATACTGACCCAGGGATCTGTGAAGGGGTGAGGAAGACCACGCTGTGGGGCTGCATCATCCAAGACCAACTTCTCCCCTTAGGAGATCTGCCAAACCCCCTATGTTCAAACAAGTTGATCCCCAGATAGATCAAAGGGTAGCAGCTGAAGCTCTCCCTAGTGGTGGATCAATAGATCTGAATCTTGGGGGAACTCCACGGAGCAACTTTGTGTGAGCCTTATTTGGGCTCAAACAGAGAGATGGCAGTAGCTGTCACTAATACCATTCCATTGCACTAGGAAGTGTGGGTGTGGCCAGAGACAGTAAAATGAAGAAAGATCTCCTCTTCCTTTCCTGCCCACCTTCTCCCACCTATAGGATAATTTTCAATATTTTCTGCAGTAAGTGTCCATCATTTATCAATGTATCGAACCCCTTAAAATAGTGGTGTCAAATGTACAGCCCACAGGCTGGATCTGGCCCCTTGAGAACTCTTATCTGGCCCGTGAGCCAGTCGAGGCAGCCCCCACCCCATTACAGAGGTGTTAATGGTGAAAGAATGTTAAATAAAAGAAAACACTGTTAAGAGTGTTATTGTGTTAAGCATGTTTCTATTTTAAGTTTATATATATATAAACTTATATATATATATATATATATATATATATATATATATATATATATATATATATATATATATATATATATATATTGAATATAATATATATAATATAATATATATAATGAATTGGCTTTGCCTGTGTCTTCTAAACATTTTGTATCTCCAGTACTTGGCATTAAATTTTGTGATACACATGGGCCGGCCTGACAAAGTGATATTTATGTCATCTCCGGCCCTCGTAACAAATTAGTTTGACACCCCTGCCTTAAAGCAACTCGTTTTCGTCCTCTGAAGAAAAGTATGTGGACAACTGAAACGAACCTCCTGCTGCTGAGTTAAGTAGAGCTATTTGGTTTTTCCTTTTCATGAGTTTAGGTAAGTTCTTCCTTGCCACACCCATCCATGCCTAGGAGATATTTTATCTGCATTGACCTTAAAAAGGTCCCCTGTGCAAGCACCGGGTCATTCTTGACCCCGGGGGTGATGTCACATCCCGATGTTTACTAGGCAGACTTTGTTTACGGGGTGGTTTGCCGTTTCCTTCCCCAGTCATCTTCCCTTTACCCCCAGCAAGCTGGGTACTCATTTTACCGACCTCAGAAGGATAGAAGGCTGAGTCAACCTTGAGCCGCTACCTGAAACCAACTTCTGTTGGGATTGAACTCAGGTCGTGAGCAGAGCTTGGACTGCAGTACTGCAGCTTACCACTCTGCGCCATGGAGCTTTTACTCATTGACTTTACATGTGTATATATTAACCTTTCAAAAGATTAGTATTACCCGAGTCTGTAACAGTGCAGTCCTATACAGAGTTATTCCAATTTAAGCGCAGTTTAGATGGGTCTAACTCTGCATAGGATTGTACTGTAAGCTGGTTTTCATGTGTATGTAAAAAACTATGTTCATAGCAATAGATGTTCTGAAAAGCATGATAAAATAGTGAAGTATTATGTACTTAGAATCTCCTTTTTTACATCTAGGAGGGGAATATCAATAAGTGCTTATGTTATGAAAATATGTTATGAAAATATACATGTTATGAAAATATACATGTTATGAAAATATACACAACAGGGACAAACAGGGCATGGAGGGAGGATGACTTGTGACAATCCACTGTTTCAAGTGTTCATCATTTTCCATCTCAGCATTAGTCAAAAAGGTAACAGATTATGCATACTGTGGAACACAGGCAGGATGGTGCTGCTGCAGTCGTCCTGTTTGTGGGCTTCCTAGAGGCACCTGGCTGGCCACTGTGTGAACTGACTGCTGGACTTGATGGGCCTTGGTCTGATCCAGCAGGGGTTTTTCTTATGTTTCATTTGCAAACAGGAGCTGAGTCTTCTGTTGTGACAGATGAAAACCAAACTTGCATACGCCGTTCACCCTTCATACCCCAGCCTTCCATCATGGGGCCGATTTCAGTCTGGTCAATCCAGTTGTAATGGCTGCATGCATGGTTTAAAAAGCAGCGTTGGCACCTGTCTGCCGGGTAAAAGCAATAAGAGTTGAGTCAAGCCTTCAGTTCCCCTTTGTGATAAAGAGTTACACAGCATGATACATTTATCAAGGAATTAAATGTTGGAGGAGAGACCATCTGCCTCCTGGTGGTGCCTGGGAGAAAGAAGCTGAGTTGTGTGTCCGCTGGAGTTGCTGCAGTTGGGGCCTTTAGGCCTAATTTGTATTACATGTAAACAAACCTGTATCAGTTCCATCACAAACATTTGGGACCAGTTCTTTGGGGAACCTGGAGGGTCTTTTTAAATTTGTTTTGTAAGAACCTCAAAGAGAGCTCACACTGGGTAGCCGTGTTTGTCTGTAGCAGTAGGAAAGAGCAAAAGTCCAGTAGCGCCTTAAAGACTAACAAAATTTGTGGCAGGGTATGAGCTTTTGTGAGTCACAGATGTCTGAAGAAGTGAGCTGTGTCTCATGAAAGCTCACATCCTGCCGGAAATTTTGCTAGTCTTTAAGGTGCTACTGGACTCTTGCTCAAAGAGAGCTGTTTGGCGTTGGAGCTGATTTTCTGACAGGGCTCTGTGAATGCTGGGGCTGCCAGGCTATGGCTGCCTGCTATGGCAGGAAGTCTCCCACCCTCAGCCCTAGCTGCCCACTGCCACTCCAAGCAGCAGCAGGAGAACAAAAATTAAAATCTGGCAACATAGGCTTTGTCACTACGTCACTTCCAAGGAAAACCCAGAAGTGACATAGGGTAGTTCTAGGAATCACTGGAAACAATATGGTTTCCCCATAGCGTTTCTGTGATTCCTAGAGCTACCACACTTCTGGGTTTCCCCCAGAAGTGATGTAGGGATGCTGCCAATGTTGCCCCCATGTCTCTGTCCCCAAATCATCCTGCCGGTTGCCAGGCTCGGCCTAGCAGCCCTAGTGCATGTAGCATAAGGTTGCCAACCTCCAGGTAATAGCAGAAGAACTCCTGCTATTACAGCTGATCTTCAGCCGACAGAGATCAGTTCACCTGGAGAAAATGGCCGCTTTGGCAATTGGACTCTATGGCATTGAAGTCCCTCCCCTCCCAACCCCCACCCTCCTCAAGCTCCACCCCCAAAATCTCCCACCAATAGTGAAGAGGGACCTGGCAACCCTAATGTAGCATAGGGTTGACCAGGTCCCCCTTCACTATCAGTGGGAGGTTTTTGGGGCAGAGCCTGAGGAGGGCGGGGTTTGGGGAGGGGAGGGACTTCAATGCCATAGAGTCTAATTGCCAAAGCGGCCATTTTCTCCAGGTGGACTGATCTCTATCGGCTGGAGATCAGTTGTAATAGCAGGAGATTTCCAGCTACTACCTGGAGGTTGGCAACCCTAATGTAGCACCTGCAACAAATGTAGATGTGAAATACTAGGGCATTTCTAGGTAGTTACTTCCTGTGACATAACAAGTACCCTGCTGGATCAGAACAGTGGTTCATCTAGTCCACCATCCTGTGTCTCACTGTATCTGTGAGCATCCTGAGTCTTAGCAGTTATCCTACAGGGCTAATAAATAGGGCATAGAG
Organism: Euleptes europaea; assembly: GCF_029931775.1. Classification (NCBI taxonomy): domain Eukaryota; kingdom Metazoa; phylum Chordata; class Lepidosauria; order Squamata; family Sphaerodactylidae; genus Euleptes; species Euleptes europaea. The sequence continues at coordinate 33,274,982 of NC_079323.1, forward strand.
GCCAAGGTTTCCCCAGACGTTGCCTGCTAGCACTGATATTAGGGTTCCCAACCTCCAGGTACTAGCCGGAGATCTCCTGCTATTACAACTGATCTTCAGATGAGGGAATAATGGTATCCAGACTGGGTTCACAGGAATCATGGACTATTGTCCCAAGTCTTCCGTAATAGTGTACTGCTTCCTACATAAAAGTGCCAGGGTGAATAAAAAGATTGAGGTAGACCCAGGATAGTTGAAGTGCTTCATTTCTGACATGTGTCTCTGCTGCCTGGCCTAGGGAGTTCCTTTCCATTTTAAACTCTCTCTTTAATCAATGCCAGCACTTTCCCCATATGTCTTATTTTTAAAAGCGCATGTATTTGCATGGCATTGTTAATGCACTGTGAGCTCTTACACACTAGAGGGCAGCATACTACTAGAAGAATATCTCAATATTCTTGACTCTCTTTTAAACCATTCTAATTTGTCTTATTTATTCTTTTGTGACTTAACCTGGTTGCATAGGAACGTGTGATAATGGAACACTATAAGGAAGCCTCCGTTTTCCTCGTTCACCCAAACTCATATAACTGCTCCTCTCCCTAGTTCACCCAAACTCCATCACATTAAAAGCCATCCATTACATTAAAAGTAAGGGAAAGAAAATGAGAACAGATAAGGCAAAGTAGCTAGAATAGACCGTGTGTCATATGGGAAACCTGGTGATCCTTTTTCAGTATTTTTCAGTATTATTTGGGGCTTGAATAGAAAACCTACATATCTATGTGTTTTTTCCACAACATGACCTACATTTAAGTAGTTCCTGGGCAATAAAGATTCCTAGTTTCTGGAATTACTCTGCTGAGTGAGGTTGGCCATTGACTCCCCCTAACCTGGAAAGATTTTAAAGCCTTCCAGGTCAGGCTGAGGCTTTGCCTGGGTAGCGATTATCTTCAATGTTCCTGATTTTCCTGCTGTTATATCATGGCTGTCTACAGTTCAGCATCAACACAGTCCATGGTTGTTTATCCCAGCTCAGGAGAGACTCAAGAAGACCGTTTGTCACCCTAGGGGAGATCACACACACACTTTAAGCAAGCTGGTTGTATGCTGAACAGCGCTTTGGTTCACTGAAATAAGCTAGGTTTCCTCAGGATATTGTCTTATGAATCCTTTAACACAATTGTCAATATAACTGTAAATAACCATTACAATGTTTCTGAAGTCCGTGTTGAGATATGGCAGGGCTCTTTGACCTTGCGGAGCCTGTGCCTTGGAATCTGGAGAAAGGGTAGTAAACACAACTGCAAAATGACTGTTGTGGAAGGGAGAAACAACCCCAAAGAGCGGCCAAGGGAGACTACAAACGATCGGAAGGTTTCAAGCCAAGACTGGGAGGTTTCAATGTGGGCACCTCTTTCTGAATGGCTTGTCTTTGTAAGGGGATGTCTTCTGGGGACTTATGAAGTACCTTCTTCTCTTATGAGGTTGAGGAAAGCCAGTATTGGCTCTTGTTTTTGGGGGAAAGCAAGTGAGCACCAGGAATCATATTGATGGGCACCATCGTGGCCACGGGAACCATGGGGGCCACTGAGCTATGGCACCTGGTACCTGCAGAGAGTCCTGACATTTCCTAATGTCATCTATTACAGAATTATGGTATTGATTATATACTAATGAATAAACATATTTTTGAAGTCAGGGCCTGATTAGATGGGATTTTAAACGGGAGTTAGTTTGGGGCAAACCCCAACCCAATTCACATTTAACATGTGACCCGGCACTTGGTTTAAAAATAGTTGGGGGGGGGAATCAGCTCCACGGAGGCAGGAGGGGCTTCATCATTCCCTTCCTTCCACCCTGTGGGATTTCAGTAGCAGGAAAGGGCGGTGGGTGCGGACCGTGTGTTTTATTGTAGGTTCCACATGTCTCCTGTCAGACACATAGAACCAGAAGTAAGATGTGCTAGCGTAGGCACATGGGGTGAAAGGGAAGGGGTGATAAAGCTCCTCCTGCTTCCATACCATTGCTCTTTAGCTGATTTGGGCCCCCTCCCCAACTATTTTTAAGCCAAGTACCAGGTCACACATTAAGCACAAGTTGGGTTGGGGGGAGCTCATGTTTAATGCCTCAGTTATTCAGACCTTTATTCAGAAATTTTTCCCTTCCAGGTTGTTGGTAACTCTACATCGAGGCCTGACTCAAGAATACTCCAAAATCTCTCTCACTCCACCATGTGCTGATTTTATCTGCCTGTCATAAAAGGGCAGAGATTCTCTATATTCTCCATAATACCTTTCCCCATCAACTGGCAACACGCAGCTTCAGGGAAGGGCCTTGTCACGACTCCTCCTGAGCCAGACTTAGAGCCAGGAGTGGACTCCTTATCTGAGGACAACCAGGTTGAGGCAGGGACCACCCCAAGGGAAGATCAGGAGGCTCAGGGGACACCTAGCACCACCAGACTCATGACAGAACCAGAGCCCCTGGATCCCGAAGCCTTAATTGAAGGACCTGCCCCTGAGCCTCAGCTCCAAATGATGCTCCCATCCCAACAGACCATGGGGCAGCTAGCCCCCTTCCTCTGAAGGCCAGGCCCCTGACCACTCTTCCCACTTGGTGGGAGCACTGGAGACAGTGAGCCCACAAGGTGGCAACATAACAACAATAAAGTGTCGGACTAATGGCCCCTGGTCCTGCTATCGAGTTAGATCATTGCTCAAGCACACATCATTCTTTGTAGATTCAGGCTCAATTAAACCTTGGCTGGATGAAGTCCAGGAACAGGTGTATTTTTTTTTTTGTACATAAACAATTGTTGTGGCCTATGGCATGCTATACAGTTCCATTCATTTATATAATATTTGGTTAGCAATCTTATGCTGTTCTGTATAGCCTTCTGTTTACTGCCCTATGCTTTTTGTGTGTCATGTACCATGTTTTGAAGTCTCTCTCTCTCTGTAATTCTCATCAGATGAACTCATTTTCCATTCTTGGACAAAGCCGCTGCAGCTGTTCTGACCATGTTAATGGTACTCCTCAGAATGTTCTTCAGGAATTGCATTCCTGCATGAGATGGCAACATTCTTGCACTACAGATGTTCTGGCTGGAACTGAAAGCCTTGACCCAAGGTGACACCTTGAAGTCAATGCAAAGTTTTTCCCATTGACTTCAGCAGATATGTATCCGATTTTGGGAGAATGTGAAGAAGAAATACCAGTAGTGTTTTTTCCTTCGTAGCCAGGATAAACGTAAACACAGAACATCACTCCTGAAAGACAGACATGTATCAAATACAAACGCAGCGCTGACAGCAACGTAAATCACGTGAAAAGACAAAGAGAAAAAAAAGTATTACCATTAGCAATATCCGTTTCATAACTTTCCTCATAAATCTAATATTAGAAGATTGTTTATTCCCATAACCATTTTAAACTGCAGTGAGTCTTTTAATTGTTCCACTCAAGGACAATGAAGGTTACGGGAAAATCAGGATAAATGTTTGTTTGTTAATCCCTAGCCGAGTGTCGATGTGAGTGGCCGACCAAAAATGACATCATCGTTTCTAACTGTCAAGAGCTGCTCGCATGGGAGACATTGGTTTATATTACAATCAGCTGTAGGGAATCCAGTAAGGATGATCTCATCCACAGATGAGTAGCCATGAACTTTGCACCTTTTCATCACTTGACATCAGCCTGCCCTGTATTGAGGTATGTCTGAGAGAGTCACTTTTCCTGAAACCTTTGAGGTTAATATGTGCCTGAAAATAAAAGGGGCTGTTTCAAAGTTAAAAAAAACAAATTAAAATTGAGGATCAGATATGGGTCACAATGTACGATGATGAAGAAAGTTAATTATAGTACAAAGTAATAACATTTCGAATAAAATAATACCCAGTTGGGTTATCCAGGAAAGGGCTCTTTTCCCCCACAGCAGAGTTGTGAGGTTTACTGCAAGTCTAGATTCTATTAAACCAAAGGGAGATTAGAATCTACATTTAGACTGAGACGTTTTTCAAATCTAGACTTTTAACACTAGATTTATGTCCTTTTTTTTTTTTTTTGCATGAAGCAAGGGCTGTAGCTCAGTAGTACAGTGTCTGCTTTACATACAGAAGGTCTCGGGTTTAATCCCCAGAATCTCTGGTTAAATGGATCTGGAAGTAAGTAATGTGAAAGACCCTGGAGAGCTGCTGTTAGTTAGACAATACTGACCTTAGTAGACCAATGGACTAGCTCGGTAGAAGACAGCTTCACGTACTCATGAAGGTAATTGTACCTACGGCCTGTGTCTTCTGTTACAATAGTGACTCCTGACAAATGCAGCAGTCTCACTCCCCACTGAGGGATTTCAGAAATTAGATCTGCCTTATATGTTTGATGTGTTTTGGTCACTTCTAAAACAGTGAGGAAAAGTTCCAGAAAACCTACGCTGTAGAGACCTTAAGCAAACAAACAAAAGAGCCAGTGTGGTGCAGTGGTTAAGAGTGTCAGACTAGTATCTGGGAGACCAGATTCAAATCCCCAGTCGTGTCATGGAAGCTAGCTGGATGACCTTGGGCCAGTCACATTCTCTCAACCTAACCTACCTTGTTGCGAGGATAAAATGGGAGGAGAGGAGAACAATGTAAGCCATTTTGGGTGTCCTTTGGGGAGTAAGGTGGGATACAAATGAAATAAATAAATAAAGGAAAATAGCAAAGGTTTATGGCATACGTAGTATATTGTACGAACTAATTTAGAACTGACCAGTGGAAGCCCCCCAAAAAACAGACTGGATTTTAAAATTGCTTTTGAAAGTAGGGAGATTGTACTGTGTTGCCAAGGAACCTGTCACCCTGGCCTAGACGATGAAGTGCAACAGCGTCTTGGTGCTCCAAAGCAGCTCCTGCCTACTGTCACCCTGCTTCTTGTTGGAAACACAGGACTGTGCTGTTCAGCTTGGACCATAGTCAGGTGAAGATGCTAGGGAGGATCAGAAAGGGGAGGTATGAAGGAGAAAGAATGGAGAATGTCATGTGACTCAAAGGGACTTGTGTCCCTTTCCCCGGTGCCCCTTGAATACAAGGGCTTTTATTTCCACTGTCATCAATGACTGGTCAATCTGACAGATCCTCCTGTTGCGCTCGTGATGATCTCATGCATTTCTGCCTTTTCCCCCTTTTTTCTTTTCTTTTCTTTTCTTTTTTTTTTGAAACACACACATCTACACTTCCTGCTCTGCTGGTGGAATCACAAAGACCTCCTGAGTTTCCTATTAATGTACACAAGTAACAGTAGGTAACGTTTTGTGATGATGATGTTTGTTATTATTATTTATGTCATTTATAGTCAGCCTTTCTCACTGAGACTCAAAGCGGATCACACACAGTGCAAGACAATTTAGATCAACAGGAGTGGGATCGCCAATAAACCATGCAATAGGGTTTGGACGGCCGAAGATTAAAAACAAGCAGAAATCTGAAAATAGAGCTGAGACAAAGCATAAACATTAACATGATGCAGAAATTACATTAGATCATACAGCAACAGACAGTACATACTGTACACAGTAGCGTAGTCCACGGTCCCTATCCCTATAACAAATTATGATTGCAGAAATTTAGTTTAGTCCAGAGTCCAGAGTCCAGAGCATGGTGGGCTCTAAGGCCGTTAAGTTTTTATAACCTGAATTTGGGGCAGGGGGAGACCCCAATATTGTTGAGGCTGTGGTCACTTCTGGAGCGTTGAGAAATGGTAGTGGGTGCCACCATAAAGTGGCTTTCATAGAAGGCAGTTGCCAACTGTTGGGGAAAGGAGGGGAGAAGCAAATGGGGATCAGGAAACACTTTCATAGAATCATAGAGTTGGAAGGGACCACCCTGCACAATGCTGGAAATTTAAGACTACCTCCCCCCACGCCCCCAGTGACCCCCACTACATGCCCAGAAGATGACCAAGATGCGTTCCCTCTCATCATCTGCTTAAGGTTATAAAATCAGCATTTTGCTGACAGATGGCCATCAAACCTCTACTTAAAAACCTCCAGGGAAGCTTACCATCTCCTAAGGAAGCCTGTTCCACTGAGGAACCACTCTAACTGTTAGAAAATTCTTGCTAATGTCTAGACAGAAACTCTTTTGATTTAATTTCAACCCGTTGTTTCTGGTCCGACCTTCTGGGGCAACAGAAAACAACTCAGCACCCTCCTCTATGTGACACCCCTTCAAGTACTTGAAGATGGGCACCATAGTCCCATGCTGTGAATCACTTTGATGGGCACCCTAGTCCCATGCTGTGGATCACTGACCTAGATATCGCAGAATGCTGACAGCCTAGTAGCAATGGTAGGCACCACACAGTGGACTCTCGAAAAATGTAGTTCCACATGGATCCCACGGCACATTTTTGCAAATTCATTGGTGGTCCAGAGAAATCATGATGAACTGTGTTTTTATCAACCCCAAATTATTTGTAAAATCTGAAAGCAGATGGTTAAAAAAACTTGGGTGGGTTGTGTTAGCTGCACTCTTTCTGAAGTTCACTGAAATCATTGACTTAAAAGGCTGTAACTCTGCTGTCAATGGTATTGTAGGTGTTTAAAGAAGTAATCCTAAGGAGGTCTACTCGTTCCTACTCAACTCCGTGTTTCCTCAAGAATGAGTAAGACTCACACAAACAGGAAGAGGTAACAAAATAATAAGCAGTTGCTTCAGAGTAATTTGAGTTAAAAATGGCTCTGTACAAGAAATGAATAGAATCATAGGGTTGGAAGGGAATAAAGACTCTGACCTATAAACTTTTTCATGACCGGCTTGTTGGAAGTTTCCAACGTTTTAGTGAAACATGGGGTTCTCAAATATGAAAAATATTTGAGTCAGCCGTTGAATCTCGGTTCAGTGGTCATTGTGAACTCATTCTAAACCCCAGCCACCCTTGGTTATTTCTTTCTTCCCAGAGATTTTATCACGTCTGTGATTTCCTGACATTTTTTTGCCAGATTAGTCTCTCAGCATCTGCAGACCCAGGGGATTGGTATTTGGCATTATCTAAAAGCCATCAGACACGAGCTGACAGCTCCCAAGAGGTTTGTTTTTCTGTCAAGGAGCAAAAGTTCTCCCATGCCAGTTACGAAGGCTCTTGTGTGAACAGTGGACGCCAGCCTGTCTCTTTCTTTCCTAAATGGATCTGGATATCTTCTAGCTCCACTTCATGTGGCCAAGTGTGACCATATATTATAATGGGATTTCCCCCATTATATAATTTTTTATGTGGCTCTTTTGCTTGCTGTTGTTATGTTTTATTCTTTTGCATTCTGTTGTTACGTTTTATCTTTCAATTTATGCTTTCATTGATGAGTTTATTGTTTTATTTGATTTATACTGTTAACTGCCTTAAGGGCTATCTTGAGGGTACATGCCATCATACATACACTTCTTTTAAAAACACTGTGTACACCACGCTGGAAACCAACGTGGTGTAGTGGTTAAGAGCAGTGGTTTGGAGCGGTGGAGTCTGATCTGGAGAACCTGGTTTGATTTCCCCACTCCTCCACATGAGCGGCGGACACTAATCTAGTGAACTGGATTTGTTTCCCCGCTCCTACACACGAAGCCAGCTGGGTGACCTTGGGCAAGTCACAGCTCTCAGCCCCACCTACCTCACAGAGTGTCTGTTGTGGGGAGGGGAAGGGAAGGTGATTGTAACCAGTTTGAGTCTCCCTTAAGTGGTAGAGAAAGGCGGCATATAAAAAACAACTCTTCTTCTTCTTCTTCTTTAATGTATGTGGCACTAAAACCACATCATCCTCTGCAGAACTGCTTGTTTTTCAAAAAGAAAATACCACAACTTCAAGGGGAAGAAACATTTCAATAGCTTACAAAGAAAAAGTCAGGTTCACTGATCAAAATGGACTAAAAAAATCCCTTAGATTGAGTATAACATGGGAAACCTAGTGATATGCACAGCCTGGTTGTAATGAAAGAGAATAAATTTTGTACAACAAAGCACATTCCCAAATCCTTGAAACAGGTCATATCACCAGATGTTTCCTCACAGCTTCTGGGACTCTGTGCCTGCCTGCAGCTCCTACCACTGATAGTGTTTGGAAACAAAATGATCTAAACTAAATTCCCAAGGCAGTCGACCTTGCAAACAGTTGCTTGGGATCAAACATATGTATGAAAAACTGGAGTCAAAATTACTCTGCTGAATGCTACTATTCTCTGTTGCTGGATTTATCTGTTACTAATAAACTTCTAGTAAAGAGTTTCAGAGGGTAGCTGTGTTGGTCTGCAGTAAAAGAGCAAGATTCGAGTCCAGTAGCACCTTAGAGAACAAGATTTTCGGGGTATAAATTTTTGAGAATCAAAGCCTCCACTAGTAAAAGAGATGTCCCAGCATCTCAAATAACTTATTTCATTTTCTAATTATCGTTAGGCTAATGTGAGGTGCTGAATGATGAAGGCCTCCGTGGCATCCCTGTATTCCACCAGACCTGGCCAGATGTAGCACACGTAAGCTGGAAGTAAAGCAGGAAAACCAGCAATGGTGACACCAGATGGCAACCTGGGCCCCAATCAAAGGGACAAGGCGAAGAAAAGTGTATGTTTACCCTCCATGTTTTAAACCCACTGTCCCAAGGTCCAGCTTGGAAAGACCCACACCTATACTAAGGTGGCACGCATGCAACACATGAACGTCTTGGTAAGGATCTACCCCGAGGGAAATATTACCACTGCTAGGTGAAAATGGGTTAATGTGAGTTGTACAACAGATGTAGGCTTATGTTATGTGAGACACTGTGTCAAAGTGCAGCATGGGGAGGTGAACAGGGAATCCCTGGTGCCATTACACTCAAAGCAGAGGGACCTGGTAAATACTAATGTTGAGAATGGAGGTAACAGAAGGGCCTCGGAATGCACACAATACTCCTGTGTGTTGGTTATAAGGTTAACTTCTGGGATGTTATTTAGGTGACTTTCTGTCTCCGTAGCATAGCTGCCAGTTTTCAAACACTGGAGGACTGCCCGGTTGCGTGCCCACCCACCTTTTGCACTAGGATCGTAATATACAGGCCCATCTCCAGCACGGGTGCATGGAGTATCCGGTCCTGTTCATTCGTCAGAAGCTATCCTGCTGTGAGAGGGCAGATGGCGAGAAGACTACAGATTTATTATTTTATTTATTGGAAATAGGCTGGACTGTGCCTTGTGAGGTGGACTGGGTCATGGGTCAAATGGTCCATCGCAGTAAGCACCGTTCCCCTGGTATTTATTTTTTTTCAGCATTAACCTACATAAAGAGTGCTCTATTTTTTAATATTTATGGATATGAAAATATCTATTAACCATGACCCTCTCTTTCTTCAAATCTTTCCTCAGAATGTTTGGTGGGCAAAGCTTTTTCTACCACTGACTCCCCCTCCCCTCTTTGTCTCTATCATCTCTTGCTTTATCCATTTATCTCTTTCTTCCCATTCCTTGACATATATTGTAAGTCCTCTGGGAGCATCATATGACTTCTGTGCTGTCTACGGTGTCTAATACATTGGTGGGGAATGTTTTGGTAAACAGTAGTAGAAGCAACCATATATTAATATTAAAAAGACATGGCATTTTAAAGAGGTCAATAACTGCATTTGCAAATGAACCATGCTATTTCTAGCTCTTTGTGAAACACCGAGTGGGCCTGTTTTGACCTCCTGTTAGTTTGATGTGAGTGCCTCTCACGGTCCTTTAGCGGATTGCGGTTATTTCTAGGCAATCTTACATTTTGTGGTATGTCAAAGGGAAGTATGTGGAAGAATATATGGTTAAAGTGTGGCCAAGATTATTGATAATATTATCACCATTTTCCTCATCTTACATAATTCATTTCCGTTTCCAAATAGCAGAGAATCTGAAAATTTGTTTTGGAAAGTTTAATAACACCGCTTAATAATAGTAAGGGAGAAAGAGTGAAAATATCTGTATGCGGTCTAATAATGGCGCATTCTCGGCCTGCACAAGATATGAAATTCCTCTGAAATACAGGAATTGTATCCAATAAATACAATGCAGTATTGTACATAATAAAGAAATAATAATGAAAAATGTGGAGTCCACTAAAATACTTTATGCATAAGGTTCCTTTCCTACTACATGAAGCAAGATGGAATCTAACTGATGTACTGAAGTTACCAATACAACATAGAGAAGCACAGAGATATAATATATGCACCATCTTATACCAGAAATTCATTGATTGCTACTCAACTCTGCATACTTCCACCTACTACCCGAGCACTGTCTACAATCAAGTCTTGTGATGCATTTGTTCCAGGCCCTTCAACGGGAACTCTGCAAAAAGTAAGAATGTTAACTAATGATAACTCCAACCAAAAATACCTATTTTTGTTAATATAGCTATTGTAAATAGCTTTTTTTTTTTAATATAGCTGTTGTAAACTGGGAAAAAAAATGACTGATAGTATACGTGGAAACATTTGGATCTGGCTGTTATTCTGGTACCTTAGTGTCTGGTTTACAGTTCACAGAGATCAGAAGGAGGAGGAAGAATGAGGAGTGACTTTACTGATACAAAACCGAAGGGGACATTTACCAATAGTTTAAAAATAGTCCCCTCAGCCACCACTTCAGATGTGAATAGGCAGCCTCATGTCTATACCCATATAAAATAGTTCTCTTGTTATTATCCACTACTAGCTTTCTTGGGCTGCCATATGTCATCCTTTGCTTACTCTGTGGTGGGCTTGGTGGCACCTGTGACAAACCCCAGGAACCACTTGGTGCCGGGCAGCAACGGGGCCTGGGAGCTGCTCCCGGCCCATGCGAGGCTGCGGTGGAAGCCAGGAGCTGCTCCAGGCCTGGCTGCAGCAAGGGCAAGTGCTGGGAGCTGCTCCAGGTGTGGAGCGGCTCACAGATACCACTGCCTCTGTGGCTGGGCTCCAAGGTGAGTGGTGAGGCTTTTTGTTCTGAGTGTGTTTTTTGTAGCCTGTAGAATTCTTGGAACAAATTTATAATGTTTGCCAGGTTTTTTTTTAACATAAAGGCCCTGCTGGATCAGACCAAGGCCCATCAAGTCCAGCAGTCTGTTCACACAGTGGCCAACCAGGTGCCTCTAGGAAGCCTTCAAACAAGATGACTGCAGCAGCATTGTCTCACCTGTGTTCCAAAGCACCTAATATAATGGGCATGCTCGTCTGATCCTGGAGAGAATAGCTATGCATCATGACTAGTATCCATTTTTACCAGTAGCCATGAATAGCCCTCTTCTCCATGAACACGTCCACTTCCCTCTTAAAGCCTTCCAAGTTGACAGCCATCACCACATCCTGGGGCAGGGAGTTCCACAATTTAACTATACGTTGTGTGAAGAAATACTTCCTTTTATCTGTTTTGGATCTCTCTTTCTTTGTGCTACTGAAGCTAATCAATGGCTTCATGGCTGACCTGAAATATGAAGTGCGGATCTAACTATTGTATGCGAGGATTGTAAGGAAACAAAGTGCACGTATTTGACTGAGTTCATATATGAATAGCAGAGGGTTCTTAAAATAAGTAACACCAGCAAGTTTTCATTTAATAGGTGACAAGTAACTGAGTTAAGAATAGCAAGTCCCTTATCAATAGCTGTTGGCCAGGGTAAAGAAATGCTAGTGCTTTTAGACATCTGCGTGCAGACAGGAACAGAATAATTGGTAACATGTTTAAATAGTGTGTCCGTCACATGGATACCATATAAATTTGCCATATAAAAAGATCAAAGCTATTACCATTGTCTAATGCTGATCCAAGCACTAAGAAGTGAGATTCTTGCATGTGGAAGTTCTATGCAGTCATTTTGCTGAATTTTGCTTGGAAATTTAGAGCTTTTTTGGTGGTCTTTTTAATAATCTTGTGTGCGGCGCTATATTAACAATTCTACTTTGTTTTGAACCAAATGGATCCCCATTATTATCTGACTGCAAATGACCTGTATTAAAGAACCCCTGATCCTGGAGAGTTTACACAAAAAAGCAGTGATAGCATCACTGAGGTTTACTGGTTTATCATAGTCAAATGTCTTCCCAGCAAAAGTCAAAGCTCACTCTACAGTAAAGCAGCTTGAGCCTTTCCAGACAATCATTGTATTACACAAGCAATGTGCAGCCCTTATTCTGCTGTCATGGGGAATCCAAATGTTATTTCCTCCAAACTAGGGCTTACATGGCAGCAGCGGGGATCCAGTCTTTCCCCAGCTGATGGTTCCATAGCAGAGGAGTCACATTTGCTCACTAATGCACCACATTGCAAAGCTTTCCAAGTAACTTCTTTCCTTCAAAAGCCTAGACATGTTTTTATTAACAATATTTTGTGTTTACTAGCTTATGTTAACAAGCCTCTGGAGAATGTATTCGAAGTTCAGTTTTTCAGGCAATCTCAGATTATTTGATCCCACCAAGTTAATAAGCCTGTACCTTTCAGTTTCCATTGCTTACCTATTTCCATGTAGGCAAGGAGGAGGATTATGGAATCTTTGTGTTGCAGTGGGCATGCACTGCTTTCGTACATTGTAGGCACTGATTGGTTAGTGACTGTGATTACCCCATTTTTTGAACTTCGTGATCAAGAGGATGGAAGATGGTTTCTCTTCCCCCACCATCACACTCACTTTTCTGTGGAACATTCAAAACCAGGTAAACAATTGTGAATGTGGAACTCTTGGAGGCTGGTGGTTTTACCAAATTAACTAATTCAAAATGTGCACGTTAGTCACCACATGATTGTAAAAAAGAGAAAGGGTGGTTGAATGAGGACCAAGAGTGGGTATTGAACTCCGTTTTGAAGGATAATTCTTTTGGGCTTAATTTGAGCCAGGTTTCACAAGGCAGACCTTGAGCTTGTGTTCGGCACCAGGACACAATATTGCAAAGATGCAGTGTTCAACAACAGGAGAGTGTCACTCTGCATTTTGAAGTAGATACCACTGTTTTGCTCACATCCGGGGGAGGGGGGGTGGATGGGAAGAGTGTTCTCAAGTCAGGCTTGAACCCGGCATTTCTCAACATTCAGAAATGAGCTCCTGACATGAGCTCCTGACATACAGTGTCAGACTGGCCATTGTGTTAGCTTTCCCAATGGCAAGTGCGCCCTGTGGGCCCCTGATGAAGTGGGCCCCCTTAAACATTAGACAATATGTTAAAAATAAAAATTAATAAAAATTAAACATTAGCCTTATAGTTGTGGGACTCCTGGCAACCCCTTTGTCTCCTGGCAACCAATATTTTTGCACTGGTGTCAGTGCAATACTATGCAGAGTTATTCCGGTCTCAACCCTTTGATTTCACTCGTTTCCCCCATTGGAACCAATAGAGTTAGACTAGAATCAATGGATTTTGATGGCAGTCAACTCTGCCCAGGATTGCACTACCAGCCCCTGGCATGGCAGAGTGGAATGTCTCTCCTGCGTTTCTTGGTAGGGTTGCCAGGTCCCTCTTTGCAATGAGCGGGAGATTTTTGGGGCAGAGCCTGATGAGGCTGAGTTTTGGGGAGGGACTTCAATGCCATAGAGTCCAATTGCCAAAGCGGCCCTTTTTCTCCAGGGGAGCTGATCTCTATCGGCTGGAGATCAGTTGTAATAGTAGGAGATTAAGAAATATGTAGACAAGCTGGAACATGTTCAGAGGGAAACAAAGATGGTGAGGGGTCTGGAGACCAAATCATATGAGGAAAGGTTGAAGGAGCTGGGTATGTTTAGCCTGAAGAGGAGAAGACTGAGAGGGGATATGATAACCATCTTCAAGTACTTGAAGGGGTGTCACATAGAGGAGGGTGCTGAGTTGTTTTCTGTTGCCCTGGAAGGTCGGACCAGAACCAATGGGTTGAAATTAAATAAAGAGTTTCCGTCTAGACATTAGGAAGAATTTTCTAACAGTTAGAGCGGTTCCTAAGTGGATCTGGCTTCCTGGGGAAGTGGTAAGCTCTCCTTCCCTGGAGGTTTTTAAGAAGAGGCTAGATGGCCATCTGTCAGCAATGCTGATTCTTTGACCTTAGGCAGATCATGAGAGGGAGGGCACCTTGGCCATCTTCTGGGCATGGAGTATGGGTGACTGGGGGTGGGGGAGGGCAGGTAGTTGTAAATTTCCTGCATTGTGCAGGGGGTTGGACTAGATGACCCCTTCCAACTCTTATGATTCTATGAGATCTCCAGCTACTACCTGGAGGTTCAAACAAGGTGGCACTTTTGGCTTAACAATGCAAAACTAAAGCACATTATGCCACCAAAAAACTTGTGTATTGTGTAACCACAAAACGTTAACACATGTTGGCAGTTGCAAAAAAACATGCAAAACAACTGAATTACAACATGATAGCAATAGTCCATATCTAACACAATTTCTGACTGATATCAAAGTTCGTGTGTGTGTGTGTAAAGTGCCTTCAAGTCGCAGCCGACTTATGGCGACCCCTTTTGGGGGGTTTTCATGGCAAGAAACGAACAGAGGTGGTTTGCCAGTGCCTTCCTCTGCACAGCAACCCTGGTATTCCTTGGTGGTCTCCCATCCAAATACTAACCAGGGCTGACCCTGCTTAGCTTCTGAGATCCGACAAGATCAGGCTAGCCTGGGCCATCCAGGTCAGGGCACCAAAGTTCATAGATGCCAATAAATAAATGGGTTTCCGTTAGTCGTTCCCATTCCGCTCAGGCTTCTTCAATAAAAGCAGTTCGAAGATGCACGTTCATACTCGAAACATACGTTCCGGAACCAGGCACGTAGCCTCTCGTTACTGGTGGATGTCTCGCTGAGTCGTTTGGGCACTAGGAAGTGGTGTTGGTGGCTCACTACCTGCAGGTTGGCGACCCTGTTTCTTGACCAACTTCTTTTCCCTCAAGATAATTCACAGTGGGTAGCCGTGTTAGTCTGTCTGCAGTAGAAAAGGGCAAGAGTCCAGTAGCACCTTAAAGACTAACAAGAATATTTTCTGGCAGGGTATGAGCTTTCATGAGCCACAGCTCACTTCTTCAGATACAGCTAGAATGTGAATCCATCTGTCTTTAAGTAGAGGAGAGTGAATTCAGACAAGCATTAGTATGTAAATGTCAACAGTACGTAAATGTGAATAGCAGGCGTGATGGGATTAGGTGTGGTACGCAGAAGCGTCTGTGATGTTAACTTAATTTTTTAATGGGACCATGGATATTATTTGATCTAATCCCATATTTACACTTTCTATTAATTTTTTATTAGATGTTGATGTGTTAGATAGGATAAGAATATGTTAATTAAAATAGTATTGGGGTTAGCTCTGTTAGCAAAAGTTTATACAATTTATTTTAAGATAGAAGAGGGTGGGGGCGGGGAAGTCAACTTGCGAATAATGTAGTAATATTATAGAATTTTTGTTAATATTGGATACTATGATTTTATGTTGATATATTAAAATGAGTGTGTATATATATATATATAAGAAATAATAATAATATATATAAATATAAATAAATAATAATTATATATATATAATTATTATTTATGTATATTTATTTATCTTAAATAAATATATAATATAAATAATAAATTATATATATATATATATATATATATATATATATATATATATATATATATATATATATATATATATATATATATATATATTTTTTTTTTAAAGAGTCTGTGATGTCCAGGGGAGAGATGGGTGTGGAGGAATCAGCACTGGTCATGAGCCATGAATGCAAGGTTTTTAAGGTCACAAAGAAATCAGCATTGGTCATGAGCCCTGAATGCAAGGTCTTTATTCAGCCCAGGTAAATGCATTGTCTTCAGTTTGAATAGCAACTGTAATTCAGCAGTTTCTGTAATTCAGCAGTTTCACGAAAGCTCAGACCCTGCCAGAAAATATTTGTTCGTCTTCAAGGTGCTACTGGACTCTGGCCCTTCCCTTTCCCCTCGGCACCCTTCTCCCCGGGACTCCCGATCCCGCCTGTCCATACTCGCTTGGAGAAGGGGCGGCGGCAACAGCTCCCCGAGGGACGCCGCCGAGGGCCTGGGGCTCGGCGGAGAAGGGGCGGCCTAGCGGAACCGGAAGTGGTTGCGGCCACTGGGGGGGGCGGGGCGTGAGCGCGCGGCGCCGCTGGGGGGGCGGAGCGAGAGGAAGGGGAGGGGGGCGGGCGAGCGGGAAGCGCGCCTGGGTCCCGCTCTCGTCGGGCCGGCGGCTGACGGGGCTCCCGGGATGCGCTGGGGCTGCCGGCTGCGCAGAGGCCGCGGGGCATGGTGAGCGGCCCGGGCCGCCCGTTCCCCGCGGGGGCCCGGCAGGCGCTGGCCTCCCTCCTCCTGCTGCTGCTCCTGCTGCTCCGGCGGGACGCGGCGGCTCAGAAAGGTGCGTGAGGGAAAGGGGGGGGGAGGTGACGGTTGGGGGCGGGGGACACAAAACCGGCCTTCCCGCCTTTCTGAGGCGCCGCTGAGGGGGTGTGCCGCCGCCGCCGCCCCCCCTTCTGCAGCCCTCAGGTGCCGTCGCGCGCCCTCCGGCGGGGGGGGGGGGCGAGGAGGAGGAGGAGTGCGCGGCTTCGGTTCTGACCCCCACCCCCTTCGACTCTCCGCCTTGCCCCCCCCGCCCTGACTTGAACCCCCCCAGCGTCGTTTCGAAAGGACAGACCGCTGAGTCTCCCCCGCCCCCCGGCTCTGGGGTCGACGCTTTATCTCCCGATTTTGTGCCGTTCTCTGGTGTGCGCGTTATGCACCGGCGTGCTCGTTGGGCCGTGGAACTCCCTGCCCCAGTGAGGGGGGCCCAACTTGGAAGGTCTTCATTCACAGTGGGTCGCCGTGTTAGTCTCTCTGCAGGAGCAGAAAAGAGCAAGAGTCCAGGAGCGCCTTAAAGACGAACAAGAATATTTTCTGGCAGGGTGTGAGCTTTCGTGAGCCTGTCTGCAGTAGTAGAAAAGGGCAAGAGTCCAGGAGCACCTTAAAGACTAACAAAAATGTTTTCTGGCAGCTTTTGTGAGCCACAGCTCACTTCTTCAGATACAGCTCGAATGTGAATCCATCTTTCTTTACGTAGAGGAGAGTGAATTCAGATGGATTCACTTTCTAGCTGTATCTGAAGAAGTGAGCTGTGGCTCACGAAAGCTGCCAGAAAATATTTTTGTTAGTCTTTAAGGTGCTACTGGACTCTTGCTCTTTTCTACTATTGGAAGGCTTTAAGAGGGGAGTGGACATGCTCATGGAGGAGAGGGGTATCCATGGCTATTAGTAAAAATGGATACTAGTCATGATGCAGACCTGTTCTCTCCAGGATCAGAGGAGCAGGCCTATTATCTTAGGTGCTGTGGAACACAGGCATAGGGTTGCCAGGTCCTTCTTCACCACCGGCGGGAGGTTTTTTGGGCGTAGCCTGAGAAGGGCAGGGTTTGGGGAGGAGAGGGACTTCAATGCCATAGAGTCCAATGGCCAAAGCAGCCATTTTCTCCAGGGGAACTGATCTCTATCGGCTGGAGATAGCAGATCTCCAGCCACTACCTGGAGGTTGGCAACCCTATTTCTTTGCCAACTCCTTTCCCTCAGCAGCCTTCTGCCATGGAGATCTCCAGCCACTACTTGGAGGTTGGGGGGAGAAAAAGGCACCACTGTACTAATATCAAGGAGATAAGGAATTCAGTACAGAGGCAACATTATATGCAAAAGTGAAAATAGTATTTAT
Source organism: Euleptes europaea (assembly GCF_029931775.1). NCBI lineage: Eukaryota > Metazoa > Chordata > Lepidosauria > Squamata > Sphaerodactylidae > Euleptes > Euleptes europaea. Next base: position 33,292,621 of record NC_079323.1, read on the forward strand.
ACAGTGATAACTTATACAATTGAAGTACGAAATGACTATACAAAAAGGATAGTATTCCATTAATTACAAAGTTCATAAAATAGTTGAAAATCTCATAAGAGTAAGGCCAGTCTTCAATTGCGACAAGTCCAAGAAACGAAGAGGGATTAGTAACGGCAGTTACAGTTTCAAAACTGTTGTGGAAATATTTGAATATGACAAGCTAGAAGAGGTCTTTGTAGGACTGAGGAAGTCTCTGTTGGAGCTCGAAAGGATCATCTCCTCGTTACGAATCCCTCTTCGTTTCTTGGACTTGTCGCAATTGAAGACTGGCATTACTCTTATGAGATTTTCGACTATTTTATAAACTTTGTAATTATTGGAATACTATCCTCTTTGAATAGTCATTTTGTATCTCAATTGTATAAGTTATCACTGTATAAATACTATTTTCACTTTTGCATATAATGTTGCCTCTGTATTGAATTCCTTAACTACCTGGAGGTTGGCAACCCTATTTCTTTGCCAACTCCTTTCCCTCAGCAACCTTCTCCCCTGGAGATCTCCAGCTACTACCTGGAGGTTTAGAAAAACAGTACAGGAAACTGTATATACACAAAGTGCAAATATTTATAAGCTACTGAGGTGAAACATAGACCATATACGTGACATATATACAACACAATTATATACAATATGTACAGTTCACACAAAAAATGTAGAGAAATTTCCAAAGGTCTCAACTGAGTACCACAAATATATAGAGGAAGTTCCAAAGGTCTCAACTGAGTACCAAATGAATGCTACTATTGAAATCCTTGTGTAAAGTTCATATAGAGCCACAATCATCGATGGATACGGCCGTTTCAGATCCACAGCAGTGGAAATCTTTCTTCAGTCCTTCTAAAAATTAATATATTACCATCAGTATATAAATATATAAAGATTATGACTATGAAAAAATGAGTCAAATTCTTTGACTTCAAGAATGTATATATCTGAATGCACTATCTTATCTTTGATAGACTGCGTTTTGCGGAAGCCTATACGGGGCAAAACGCAGTCTATCAAAGATAAGTGCATTCAGATATATACAGGGATGTTTCAGGCAAATCTATTGTGGGACACTATAAGTGCCATAAATGCATGGCATGTGATCTATGTCTTGAAGTCAAAGAATTCAGGAGAACTGATAGTGATTTTGTATTCAAATTGCAGTCCTTTACCAACTGTGACACGCGTTTCTGTGTTTACTGTTTGCGCTGCCCGTGTGGCAAATTTTACATAGGCTCATCAATTAGACCAATTAAAATGCGCATATTGGAGCATAAATCCAGGATACGGGCCAAGATAGTATCTGCCCCGGTTGTAGAACATTTTCTCGAGATGCACCATAATGAAAATGAGCTTCGCTACTTTGTAATCTGGCGACTGCAGAGGAAACGTTTCAATATAGGTGACAACGAAAGATTGTTAAGGCAGAAGGAGGTTTTCTTCATTCACCTTTTGAACACGATGTCTCCAAATGGATTAAACCTGGATAATGATTTTTCTTGCTTTCTATAGGGCAAAGCCAATGTTAAAATGCTGCTAAAATATACACTGTCACTTTAAGAATTCCAACCAACTACCCACCACAAATTGCATTATTGGGGTTGCCAGTTTGTGACCTGAAGCATTACTCTTTACCCTTAAATGGTGGACTATATGGTATTATACTAGGATTGCCAGTTCTAAGGTTGCCAAGCTCCAGGTGGGGCCTGGAGATTTCTTACTTTCTATAGGGTAAAGCTGATGTTAAAATGCTGCTAAAATATACATTGTCACTTTAAAGAATTCTAACCCACTTTGGGGATGCATCATCAGCAACACCTGGGTTTTCCTATGTATCTGATTAAGACTCTGTTCTAGTTTACTAGCTGCACTATGTGATGTACTTTACTGACGTCTGATTGCTCATACTTACCCTGTGTGGGAAGGAATGATGAATATGTAACATCACTTTTGTATTGTAAGTATATTGTATTGACTCATTTTTTAATAGTCATAATCTTTATATATTTATATACTGATGGTAATGTATTAATTTTTAGAAGGACTGAAGAAAGATTTCCACTGCTGTGGATCTGAAACGGCCGTATCCATCGATGATTATGGCTCTATATGAACTTTACACAAGGATTACAATAGTAGCATTCATTTGGTACTCAGTTGAGACCTTTGGAACTTCCTCTATATATTTGTGGTACTCAGTTGAGACCTTTGGAAATTTCTCTACATTTTTTGTGTGAACTGTACATATTGTATATAATTGTGTTGTATATATGTCACGTATATGGTCTATGTTTCACCTCAGTAGCTTATAAATATTTGCACTTTGTGTATATACAGTTTCCTGTACTGTTTTTCTAAACCTTTTGGTACGAGTACAGAGGTGCCGTTTTTCTCCCCACTACCTGGAGGTTGGCAACCTTACACAGGCAGGATAATGCTGGTGCAGTCGTCTTGTTTGTGGACTTCCTAGAGGCACCTGGTTGGCCACTGTGTGAACAGACTGCTGGACTTGATGGACCTTGGTCTAATCCATCATGGCCTTTCTTATGTTCTTAAGAGTCAGGGCACCATACCCTACCAGAAATTTTGTTAGTCTTTAAGGTACTACTGGACTCTTGCTCTTTTCTACTGCTACAGACAGACTAACACGGCTACCCATCGTGGTGTAAGAGAGGTGAATCTGCTCCACAGAACAGGCAAAGGCCAGTAACCCAAGGGACATGTCTTGAAAAGGTTGTGTGAAGTAGCCGGCAGCTAAAATAATAATGTTGACTGCATGGACATTGTAATGAGTAGTGATGCTCCATGCCTGCAAGCCCACCGCATGTAGAAGGAATCTGTAGTGGCTGCAGCTTCACAGCATGCATGTGCAGCAATTTAATGCAGGGATTTGCAGTTACGTTTGAAAAATGCTGCCCTTTTTGCAAGGCACCCAGGGCAGTAAACATGTTTCTCTCCTAGGTATATTACGTGCCACAACCTACATGGAATAAATACTAATTCCTGTGCAGAAGTGACTGCTGGCTAGCCATGTGTGACCGTTGTCAAATGTCATGGTTCAGATATGGGCCATGAATAATACAGAGCCTTGCAGGGGGGTGGGGGGATTTAAAGAAGCAATACTTGAAATAATTCCCGCTTTCCTCCAACTTGACACTTAACAATTATAAAATAATAAAGTGCAGTGTCAGGAAATGATTTAAATTGCTTTTTTCTATTTAGTATTACTTTTTTTAAAGGCTTCCAAGTATAATGGAAATTTAGGGGAAGGGTGGTGAAAACAATGGTTTGGAGTAAGAAGTATCTGTATTCCTTAGTGCATGCCATTCTTTGGCTTTATAGGTGCATTTGGCTGTTGTTCTTATGTAATTTACAAGGTGGATTAAATGAGTTGAAGGCTAAAGTGTTATAAAAGAAGTAATATGATGCATTAGATGAGGTGTCACAATTTTTGGATTTTGCAGGATTGTTATTAAAACAATTTATCATTTTGAAATTTGTGGGTTAAATTTGATTGGTTCACAAACCTAGAACTGGTTATATTTGTAGAATTGTCTGTACAAGGGTGCATAGTGTGTGGGTATGTTTTATTAGGAGCTCTTGCTGATTTTTAGGGAAAGTATGGAGGGGATCTTCTTTGAGCCTTCCCCTTTTAAACTGTGAAGTCTTGAAGCAAGCCTGACTTACAAATCTGTGATTTAATCAAATTGTCTGTATGCTTTGTAATGGTAAGTTCTGGTTTCTGCATAATAAGTAACATCCACAGGATCCTTTTGTGAGTGTACACATGTGAAAACAATCCTAATGTGCCACCCACACAATTTGCTTGTAAATAAATGCAAAGAACAACACGTTGGCTTGCATGCATTTACAAGTAAATTTTTTTAAATGTATAAAAAGGAACTGTGTGGATAATCCATTCAGATGAAATTTTTTTTATACGTACACATGCTGGAATCACTCCAGGATTCATCTCATTGATGCAAAATATTAAATTGGAACTTCTCCCAGGCCTGTTCAGTTGGACACGCTCCAGGATGCAATAAAGACAGATGGTTCTAGCAGTTCCCCACACTGTCCCCAGAGGGAGAGGGAGGAGAGGTGGGGGTGGAAGCAGGTAATAGGAAAATGGAGGGGACCTTGCAGAAAAAATTGCAAACATTAAGTGTTTTCCAGTACAGAAGGTCAAGAGTTTATCAACACAAGAGTGGGATGTATAAAACCTCCTATTTTACATGAATGGATGGGATTGTGTGTGCCTGCAAGAGTGCATATTAGGAGAAATTATGAAGAGGAGGAACAATCGTACTTCTCTTGACACCCTTGGAAAGCCTACCTCATGCTCTTTGTTTGAGAAACAGGATACCATAGGGAAACTTCAGTAACCTGCGAAGTTTGATTCCTACCATGGCTGTTACAGTTCCACTGGTGAAGACAAAAAAAATCCAAGTCCACCTTCTGTTTAATTCTGTATCAGCAGTTATATTTGCCTACTCTTGCACCAGCTAGTGAGGATATGAAGAATGGGGATGCACTTGCTGTTGAAAAGAGTGGGCAGCCATCTGCTCCAGGTGTGCATTCTGGTGCGCATCTGAGTGATGCTCACACTGTTTAAAAGCAAGGGTATCTGAAACAGTGCAGCATTTCTTTGGTTCTCTGAGACATGGACTAGAAAACTGGAAAAGTTCTGCTGGGATGGATAGGTTTTGCACATCCCTATTTCCACCTTAGTGAAATTATTAACTTCTGGTGGGAGAATGATCAAAGGCAATTAATGTGTGCTTTTCTTTTGTACCTGGAAACAGGGAAACTGAATGCTCAATTTTTTTAATGTACCTGAAAGGTAACAGAACCTAAAATTTGTGGGGAAAACTTCCGAAACGTGGTGTAGTGGGGACATCAATTGGATACGGTCATCCCTGGGTATAAGCTCTATAGTCAGGACAGAGAGGAACATGTTGGGGGAGGTGTTGTATATCAAAGAGGGTATTGAGTCAGATAAGTTAGAAAGCATTAGGGGAATGAACCTATATGACTATGCACTGGAACAGAGAGGCAAGGAGAAGGCCATGTGACGAATATAGCTGGTGTAGGGATATCGTGGGAAATGTGGTTTGATAAGTATGAAGTTATATATGGGTTCCAAATGTATGATCCCACACAGGAGTCCTGCTGCCATGTTTATCAACTGTAGTCAGTCAAGAATACTCCTCCTTCACTTCCATGACAGATGTAATATACTAAGACACTCATACATTCTCCTGCCCCTACTACAGCTGTCTAGCCTTCATTTCACTTATTGTAATGTGAATGCTGACATCACAAATGACTGGGTTGCTGCAGTATCCTAATGGAACAGCCTTGGCCACTTCTTCTGCCAAGAAATACCTGGAGCCTAATTCTACAGAATTTGGCTCCAAAGTAAGTTCACTAATTTCAAAGAAGTAATTAGGCTTCAAACTAAGTTCACTAATTTCAGTGGGACTATCAAGCACGCGAGTTTGCATACGGTTTCATTGTTAGATAATGAGGAGTTTATATCTGGCTGCGACTTGGAAAATCCAACATATATTGTGCAGCATAACATTACAAAAAAAAGTATCCTTTTTCCATTCAGCACAAGAAAATTTTCAACGCTGTCAGTCTTTTAATGAATTTGACAGCACTCATAAAGCTTTACTGCATCAACACCATTCTTCACTAAGGGCTTATTACAGATTGTTGAACAGATTTTCTATATGCTTATCCACTTTTGAGCTCAGCTGTTTTGTGAATTCAGTTTTTCTCATTAGCGGCCTCTTCTTCCTTAGATGCCAACTATTATGCATTGGAAACCAGACTGTTTCCTAAATGGTTATAAACAAACCCTCTTGGGAAAATAATGACATATGACAAACTGCACGACAGCAGAACTCTAATAGGACGTGAGAGTGGATCACAATACAATTTCATAGGCTACAATATATATCTTCCTCATCATTATGCACATTATTGGTTTTCTTTTGTAATTCTGATGTCCCTGTGGTACCTATAGCAATCACATTAAAAGCCACATTAAGACCGCCTTTAATGTATTTATAGCAGTCTTTCAGTACTCTTCAGCAGCTGGAAATTGTCCACATAATATAATCAAAAGGTCATGTTTGTGGAATTCTATCTTTTCAATAATCATTCAGCCATCATGAGTGCTAAAGAGTACACAGCTGTTAAATCTAACATCAATTCCCTGTAACAAAGAAGCATAAGATACTGCATAAGGTGTAATTTTTTAACCTATTAAAGTGAATATTAGCTTTGCATAGATTCCTTTGCATAGATTATACTCTGTCGATGACTTGGAGAATTGTGAGGTAAAAGACTCAAGGGAACTTGGGTTTCGCATATGCTGTCACCAGCCCCTTCTGTTCCTTCTGGTTGGGCCCCAGAAGTTTGGAAAAAACCTGCTTGGTGACGCTGCCGCTTCCCCTCCCATGGGTGCCGAAAACCTGTTTTCAACAGCAACTCTGAGAGTACCTCTTCTAAATAGAGTAATAAGCCTCACACTGTGTCTGCATTGCCGTTTAAAGTTTCCACCTAGTTTGTGCACCTGCCGGCTTGACTCCGCAAGCTAGTGCAAAAGCTGTCTCCCACAACACTGCTCGTTCAAGGTATCATGCTCCAGCAATAGCATGGTGATCCACTGCCCTTCCTCATCCTTGGTAGAGCATTAGATCTGCATACCGAAGATCCCAGGTTCAGTCCAGTAATGTGGCCTTTCTGAAAAAATTAGAATAGGAAAATTTTCCCAGAAAACTTTTCAGAAAATTATCCAATGCTTCAGAGTGTGAATTGATTTAACATGTTTGCTTTGCCTTAGCGAACAAATTCAAGAAGTTCCTCAGGTTAATTTCGTGTCCCAATGGCAACAAATACTATTTAACATAATAACAATTTCAGCCTTTTTTTATTTGACAGGCATAGCCAATCGGGTTAAATGGATAACTTGATTTTTTAATTGGTTCTTGTGGGTTATCCGGGCTGTGTAACCGTGGTCTTTGTATTTTCTTTCCTGACGTTTCGCCAGCAGCTGTGGCAGGCATCTTCAGAGGAGTAACACTGAAGGACAGCGTCTCTCAGTGTCAAGTGTGTAGGAAGAGTGATATATAGTCAGAAAGGGGTTGGGTTGAGCTGAATCATTGTCATGCAAAAAGTATCAAAGGTACTGTGCTAATCATTGTCCTGTAAGTATCCAGATAATGTGCTAATGAGGGTGTGGTATGTTAATATGGAACCATTGTATCCTGAAGTGATCTGTTAATGTGTGAAATCCAAAGCTAATCTGCATGGCTATTGTTGACTGTAGTCTTTGTTAGTCTTGAGGTTTTCAGGACAGGAAGCCAAGCCTTATTCATTCTTAAACTCTCTTCTTTTCTGTTAAAGTTGTGCTGATGTTTATGAATTTTAATGGCTTCTCTGTGTAATCTGACAAAATAGTTGGTAGAATTGTTCATTCTTTCAGTGTCTTGGAATAAGACCCTGTGTCCTGTTTGTGTCAGTCCATGTTCAGCCACTGCTGATTTCTCAGGTTGGCCAAGTCTGCAGTATCTTTCATGTTCTTTTATCCTTGTTTGTATGCTGCGTTTTGTTGTCCCGATGTAAACTTGTCCACAGCTGCAAGGTATACGATATACTCTTGCAGAGGTGAGGGGGTCTCTTTTGTCTTTTGCTGATCGTAGCATCTGTTGTATTTTCTTGGTGGGTTTAAACACTGTTTGAGGTTATGTTTTTTCAAAAGTTTCTCCATCCTATCAGTGACTCCTTTAATAAATGGTATATCGATGAGAATGGGTGGATGCGTGAAGCTCTTTAACGTTCTCTTCCCCTGCCGACTTCCTGCTGAAGAAAGGCTGCTCACAAGCCATTTTTACTCCCTCTGAAAATGTACAGATACCTGTATCCCCCCCACCCGAAATTTGGAATGGCTTTTTTCCTCAATAAGGAAACAGCAGGAAAGAAGAGAGTATTAAAGAGCACTCCTCCCTCCCAACCCCCCTGCCTGCCTACTGATCTCCCTATTGAAAAGGCAGCCCATACGGCTGCATTTGGAAAAGAAAGCAATCTTTTAAAATGACCACAATCCTAAATGTAACACACAGATCTGTTCTGAGTTGTGTTGTAGTCCTTTCCCCCCCCCAGTCCATAGAAAGGTGAAGGTTGTGGGTATTCTTTGTCATCCGTTCGTGAAAACTAACTATTCTAAAATCAGGTGGGCATCTTTGGCCATCCACATTTCTCTTCAAAATATCCATCAGTTAGAATTGTATTTCCATATCTTGGGGCTTCTTTAATTCATACCAGCTGATAAGCAGATATATACCAGATATCATCCTAAAGTTATACTTCTGAACTGTCATCAGGGACAGGTTGAGATGCCTTTGGTAAGGAGAGGGAATAGTTCTGGTTTTCATGCACAAATATTAGTGTGCCTTCAAAACAAAGTAGGAGCTGTGCTTCTGCCTGCAGCATAATATGAAAGGGGAGTGCTTGCACATCTCTCCACAGTGGCAATGCAACACTCCTTACTATAAGTGTTACACAGGACACACAAACTGGGGCACTTGAAGTTTCATCATCTTCAGATGCAATAAATAAAGGCTAAAGCCATACTTAGGATCCTTAGAAAGCTCATATGTGTGTGCAAGAACTGGTGAGACTTACTTCTGAAGGCCTAATAAAGATGTTTCCAAAATGAACAAAACTCTAGGGGGGAAAGGACGTGCTTATTAGATTGATCCACTTGTTTCCTTCCAAATTGAACAATGAAGGGAGCATACAATCATTGGTCCAAAATTATGTGCAAATCTCTTTACACTGTATCTTTGATAATCTGGTTATTCACAGGAATCCATAAATGCAGTCACTTGTAGTGGCTGGAAATTTAATTCTGACAGTATAGTAAACTATACTGCATATTGTAAAGTAAGTGAAATCCTATTCTGCCCATGTTGAAAACACTGATATGTTTATCTTCCTAGCAACAAAACTGGTTTTCTGAAAAAAAGTTTGCAGCTGGAGTATCAGGAAGAAACACTGTTTTATCTGCATACTTGCAAATTATGTGCGTCTAGAATTTGGGATCCATGTAACATGAGGCTTGTTTTCAGGGATTCCACGGAGAGCACCTCTTCCTTATTTGGTAATGAACACAAAGGAGATTTCAACCTTGAGTCATAGTGCAACTTGGTTCACTCATAGTCAGCATGGTATTATCAATAGGGGCTTAGGAATTTGTGGTTGTCTTCCCATCTCATAAACATTACTGTGATTCTTTGTGTTGTATTACGCCTCTGTTTAAAATTACATTAATTGGCAAGACTATGAAGTAGAAATAAGAATTCTTTGTAAAATCTTATTTTAATGCCATTAATGTTCAATTTGAGGTTACTCTCTCTGTTGGTGATGATAGCTGCCAAGGTAAAAGTAAGGGCATCCTGTCTTCACCCCGGATCTGGTTGTATATGTACTTTTTAAAAAAATTAGGTGAAGTAGTTGAATATCAGCAGTTGATTAGTTTCTCTTCTAATTGTGTTTGGTATGAGTGGCTGATTAGTAAGTTTTTCCTCTGTGGGCTTTTGGGGTCTTGCTTTACCTAGCACAAATGAGTTATTTTGCTTTTTGCTGCCTCATCAGATGACTTGCTAGGGTTTTGTGCCTTCATATTGGCAGTTCGTGGCTTACTCCAGTCTAACCAGTTCAGCCAAGAAGAGGGCGGGATACAAATTGAAATTAGATACATACATACATACATACATACATACATACATACATACATAAATGGTTGGATCCAACCAGCTTTTGTGGCGTAGGGGGTGTCTCATTTGGCCACCCAAAAAAGCTGCGCTGGGAATCAAGGGGCTTGAATAAACAGAAGACATGTGGTAAGGGGGTTGTAATAAAGAGGAGAATTGGGTTCAGTTGAGCAAAACAGTTGGCTGGATCCACCCCAACAATTTATCTGGTTAACTTTGAAAAATCTAATGTATATTAACATACTAATGAAAATTATGCATGGCCATATAAGTATTGTGATTTAACAACTGAGCCAATAGCAGCTCCAAAGGGAAGTCTGAGGATGTGAAAACGGTGTGTGGGGGGAATAGCCTGGTGCCACTTGCAACCAGAAAAGGGCTGGTATGTATATGGGAGTCACAAAATTCCCATTGTATGTTTGATACAAAGTCCTTGTGCTGTCCTTCAACAACTATGAGGACATTGTAATGTGTAGTGGGACATAAGCATGCATAGGATTACAGCCTTGAATAGCTCTTTGGCTTTAGTATTATTTGCCAAGGACTGTATATTATGTGATCCAGCGATAATCTGCTATACATTTGTCAGCCATGAAAATTTGAAATTCAGCTTTTCATGAAATTGAGATATGGAGGAAGATATTTTAAAAATGTCAGAGACGTGGCCTGCTGTTACCTTTGTAGCCCAACATTTCTTCCTTCTATTAATTTGAGTTGCATGGACATTTCTTTAGACAACCAAAGTACATGGTATAGCTTTTGTTATGACAAATGAATAGAACTCAGCTGTAAAAGGATGGAACACATGCTTCATGAACATGGAACATTTACCATAAGCTTGGATCCCATGCCTATGTTCGACATGCCCTTTTCTTTGTCTGTTGTGGAGATGGTTCTTCACTGTAGGGCACACTTCGGGTGGCCCTGGGCACTTCCACTTGTGCAAGACCAGTGTCTTTTGAGGAGCTCGGCACAAGAGGAGCATGCGCCTCAGTTGAGGACTGCCTCTACAATGAATGAAGAGAAGTACATGGGAATGAAGACATAGGATCCAAATAATTGTTTTTAATGGGTGCCATCTCTAGACATGTGCCCAATTGTATGGTGGTACTGGAACTAGATGGAAGATTTATAGGGAGGATGAAAGTAGAACACCCAGTTATTTGGTAATTATTGTGCATGTATTCAGTGGGCAAGATAAAACTTGACTGCTCAGTTTTTTTCCTGACCACAGTAGAAGAAGGAGGAGATCATGAAGAATTTTTTGCCCAATGGTTGGTAGAAACAAATGGTCTGGTTAGTGGTGGTGACTGATTTTTGTTGTTAATTCCATTTACAGCTGTAATGCAGTCCTATGCAGATTTACTCATCTCATTGAAATCAACGTGCTTTAGACTGGAGTAATTCTATTTGGGATTACCTCACTCTGTAACCAGGGAATATAACTAAATTAAATTATGAAAGTGCAGTTTCATATACACACAAAAGGTTTACACACAAATTCAATATAACACTTTTTTTTTAAATTGCAAGAAGGGATTTAGGAGAATCCAGAAGGATATGGCCACATTTGAATGACCTCTTGGGCAGGAAGAAGCATTTCCTAGGGCTTCCTGGGTTCAGGCCATATAGGAAGGCTATCTACAGCTGAGGATAACACTGAAATACCATGTGATTTTTCTGAATTTTTTCACCTCATGTGGAGTTTATTCTTTGCATAAAAAGCTAGGGTGCTTTGTAGAAATAATGCCTGAAAAAATATAGAAAAAAGTGTGCTACTGCCTTGACCTATTTTCTGATTTTGGAATTCCTTTAGTCATAATCAGATACAGAGCTCATTGTAAGACCTATGAAGTGGTGATGACAGCGGCAAAGAAATGTTACTTCTTTACTATTAGAATATCAGCTAGTTCCCTTTCGTCCCAGTTGTTCAAGGTAGCTCAGCATTTGCTGATGCCTAAAGCTGAGCTTCTAATGTCCCAGGAACCAATTAGCTGTGATCTTTTGCCAAGTTTTTTGCTAATAAAAGATAGAGAATATGCTCTTATCTAGATGTCAGTAGGTACACCAGAAGCCTAATACACTGCCTGGGCTACTTATGGATCATTTTGACCTAGTTTCCATGATGAATGTGGACACGATCCTAGAGTCTGTGAAGGCCACTACTTGTACCCTCGATCCTTGCCCATTCTGGCTGCTAAAATTATGTAAGGACCACATCAACAAACCCTTAGCATCCATTATAAATCAGTCACTAACTCAGGACACTTGCCCTTGGCCACTCAAAGAGGTGGTTATTCGTCCACTACTTAAAAAGCCATCCCAACAGGAAAATGGCGTGGCCAATTATTGCCCAGTTTCTAATTTACCCTTTGAGATTGAGAGAACAGTAACAAGCCAACTCCAAGTCTTCTTGGATAACTCATCTGCTCTAAACCCTTTTCAGTCTGGTTTCAGACCAGGCTGTGGGACAGAGACAGCTCTTCTTGCTTTAGTGGATGACCTCCACTGGGAGAAGAGAAAGGCCAAGCCTTTTGTTGAGAGACCTGTAGGCAGAAGTAGGTATCAGGGGATGTATGTTGAAGTGGTTCAAAGCATGCCTCATGGATTGGACTGAAAGGGTTGCTACTGGAAACCAGTTGTCATCGGTGTGGGACCTATCTTGTGCGGTTCCACAGGGTGTAGTTCTATTCCCCATGCTTTTTAATTTCTGTGTAAAGCTCTTAGGGCAAATCATTCCTAGTTTTGGGGTTGGTTGTCATCAATATACTGACAATACTCAGCTCTATATATCCTTGTCCAGATCTCCTGGATTGTTGCTTGGCTGCGGTGGTTAACTGGCTAAAGGTGAACAATTTGAAAATAAATGCTGAAAAGATAGATAATGCTGGGTGGGCAGAAGGTAGTCTTGAAGGACATTGTTCTCCCCCCTTTTGATGGAGTTCAGCTGACTCAGTTAAAAGCCTTGGGATCAGACTGGATCCAGCTTTATTACTGGAGAAGCAAGTTAATGCAGCTGCAAAAAAAGGCTTTCTATCAACTCAGCCTAGGCCGTAAGCTGGCCCCATACCTTAATATGCCTGATCTAGCCACCTGGATCCACACCACAGTACCATTGAGACTAGACTACGGTAATGCACTGTATGTTGATCTCCCCTCAAAATTAGCTTGGAAACTCCAGCTGTTACAGAATGCCATGGCTTGACTATTACCAGGAGCTAGACGAGCATGTATATTACTCCCATTCTGCAGACTCTCCATTGGCTGCCCATTTATTACTGAGCTCAGTGTAAGGTTTGGGCTATTTCATATAAAGCCCTTAATGGCCTTGGCCCCTCTTATTTTTAGGACTGCCTCTCTCCCTATGCTCCACCACAACAACTTCACACATATCAACAAGGTTTTTTTTTGCAGGAGCCAACCTGCAAATGGGCAAGCTTAACAACTGCCTGTACATGTGCTTTCTCTGTTGTGGAACAGCCTGCCCGAGGCAGTCAGGAAAGCTCCCACTCTCCTGGCCTGCAAACTGTGAAAAATTGAATTATTCAGAAAGGCTTTTCTGTGCAGGTAATAGGGTTGCACCGTACAAATGTGTTCACAAATTTACTTGCATAAATGATTGAGACTTGTGGTCTATACAGTTATGTACAGCTTATTGTATGTGGGATTCTATTATGTAATTTCTGTACGGCTTAAAGTCATGTTAATACTTATGCCATGCTTCAGTTCTTTCTGGTGGTTCCTGACTTCTAAAATCCTAATGTACTGGTTACTGAATGTCCCATTTTGTTGATTGTACTGACTCACTATGTGTAATCTGCCTTGAGTCTCTGTGAGAAAGGCAGACTATGGAAAGTAGAACTCTCCCAGGTCTGACTCTGGCCCCTCCTTTGTAGGACTGATGATATCACAGTGTCTCTGGCCCTTCTTTGCCCTTTCTTCATCTCTTTTGCCCTTCCCTCCTACTTTCAGTCCTTGTTGATATCTTTGTTGCCCTTTTACCAGGATTTTTGGCTCCAACTGTGTCTGCTTTTCCTCTTATCTCACTGCTATTTCAGGGTCTCTTCCCCTTATCTCACAATACTGGTGTTGGTGGTGGGTGGACAAGGACAGGCTAGGCTTACATGGAGAGGTTCCAGAATTTCATGTATATTCCATATCTGATAAAGTGTATCTATTAATTGGTTTGTCAAAGAAGTCTTGATATTTCACAGTTTATAATTGTCTCCTGATGTTGGTTGATAAATTTCCCATGTGATTTTAACTCTAGGCATATCATAGGATGGCTGATTAATCCAGGGGAATAAAGGTTGTGCCATGGGCTGCAGTCTCACTCTTGATTTCATAATCGCTTACGTATGAAAATGATCTGTAGTATTGCTATGTTTGTTTTGTAGGTGATGGTTGTGGACATACAGTGTTTGGTCCTGAAAGTGGAACTTTTACATCAATTAATTACCCATACACCTACCCCAATAACACAGTATGTGAATGGGAGATTCGAGTAAAGCCTGAGCAGAGAGTTCAGCTCAAATTTGGGCATTTTGATATTGATGATTCAGATTCTTGCCATTTTAGTTATGTGAGAGTTTATAATGGAATCGGACCTACAAGGACTGAGATAGGTAAGACCTTTTTTTCTCTTACTACATTAACACGCCTTAGTGTTCTTGTGTAGTCCTTATGCATATTTTTGCTTTTTAGTAAACATCCCTGAATTACTTGCATGGTCATTTTTCTTTCTGAAGGAGAACTTAAATTGGTTATACTGTACATTATTTGGCTGTGTTCTGAATACATCTGGGCCATATCGTGCATCATGCAGAGGTGTACCTCAAGAAGGACCTGCAGCCCTGACATGTGAATTCAACAGTCTTGTATTTGAAATAATGTACAGAAGAGAGATGAGATGAGATGTAATACATTCAAATACCAGGAAAAGGGTAAAGCTATAGTTTAGCAGTGAATTTCAAATTAGGGTTAGATGGAATCTTGCATGGTTATTACACATTTCCCAACTTCTCTTAGTTCCTTTAGTTTTGTTCTCTTCCAAAATGGTAACTGCAGCAGTGGTTGTATGCTGTTATATGGATTCTGGAAGAGAGTTAGAGGAGGTGAAGGTATCTTGGGAAAGGAGTAGCTATGGATGAAATAAAAAGATTCTTTGCCAGAACAACTTTTTTTAAAATCAGTACTAAGCATTCTTTTGGTTGTAAAGTTGCCAATGTGACAGTAAGTCTGGTGCATGAATATATGGAGGAGTGAAATAATATCTTGTGGTTTTATTGCTCTTATATCTCTAATTGTGATACGTTTACTGTGCTAAACTTGCATGTACAGCAACAGAAGAAAAGCCTTAAAATGTTACTGATACTGCGGAGTTGATTTTTCTGGTTTGATAGGTTTTTCTTCCTTCTAAAACCATGACCTAAATATTTCTTCTGACAATGGTGCATTTTTAGATAACAAATATGGAGGTTTAAAAATATTGTAGAATGATGTCTGGTATCCATCTCAGTTTCTCTTATCAATCTCAGTCTAGATGTTATATGGAAATGTGGGTGTACACTGAGCCAACAGCTTTTGCTGTTAAACACATACAAAATATCAGGTCCTTAAATGGCAAGGAGCTTCAAGTCCTAATTATTCACTTTTACAAGTTTAGTTCACTGGACCAATAAATTGTCTATTTTTGTGTGTTCATTTAACTCTCATCTGTACCATCTGGTGCAGCTGCATAAGATATTAAGCCATATATATCTTGCTCTGCTGAAATTGCTGTTTGGAAATATGAATGGTAAGATTGAAATTGGCAGCCATTCTTCCTTGAATATGCACACTAGAAATACTGTTAGTAGAAGTAGCTGGATCCAGGCTACTGGATTGATTGATGGCTTAAATGGGAATGTAAAGAAATGTAAATATAGACCATATATTGATTTAGGAATCTGAGAAGGCTCTCTGGATTGTTTTAAGATCTGTTGTATTGAGCCTGGAAGTACAGATTAAAAGAAAAGAAAAATGTTATAGCTCATGCCAGCCCATTTCACTTGCACAGGCCAAACATTTCTTGTACAGTTTGCAATGTCAAGGGTTTTTTGCCTAATGTGGAAGTCATTCCCAGTGTTGATGGTAGAATTATTTAAATGCTACCCTTCAGGTAGAGAAGCACTATAATTCTTTTCAAGTCAATATAAAATTTGTCAAAAAGAGATTGGGAAGTGATTTGTTTGAAACTTGAGAACATTTTGTAGAGTTCAGGAAGGTAGCTAGAATTGCTCTGCATTGTTCTTTCACTGTTATTTAATAATTGCCTCCCAGAATTCTTGGGTGGGGGGACCAGATTGATAAACCATGTTTTATTATCCTAATATTTCGGAAGCGCTCAAAGACTTAAGAAATGCATTCCCTCCTAGAAATCATAGGGTTGAGATTTCTTACTGCTAGGAACAATAAGGATTATAAGAATTAGACTGACATATTACTTGAGTTGTGAATGGTTCTCTGAAGGAGCAAATACGTTCTAACTGTAAAGATTTATGTCTTTTATTTCCAGGAAAATACTGTGGTTTAGGCTTACAAATGGACAGTTTAATTGAATCAAGGAGTAATGAAGTTACAGTACAATTCATGAGTGGCATACACTTTTATGGGCATGGATTTCTTGCATCCTATTCAACCACTGAAAAACCAGGTATTTATCAGATTCTTATCTTGCAGAATGTAAGCATACC
Source organism: Euleptes europaea (assembly GCF_029931775.1). Lineage (NCBI taxonomy): Eukaryota > Metazoa > Chordata > Lepidosauria > Squamata > Sphaerodactylidae > Euleptes > Euleptes europaea. The sequence goes on from NC_079323.1 coordinate 33,309,176, forward strand.
ACTCATATTTAAAATTCTTGCCCTACGCACAGTAGGTTTGTTTCACTGTCACCCAACTACTGATGAATTGTTCACAGTGAATTAACCAAAAGGTATGTTAGAGTCACACATTGACCTACACGGTCGAATTTATAACAGTCTGTTTAGATGACAGTGAAAAGATACATGTGACTGAAATAAACTAATCCAAGGTGCCTTCAAAAGTACATTCAGTAGAACCATTATGTTGGGGAGGAGCACATCTTGTCCTAGGGCTCCCAGCTTCTGATCAGGGAGAAGGCCTTGGCTTTAAGAGCTACTTCTGTGGATCATAGAGTAAATTAGTTTATTCATCAGTTTTGTGATTCTTAACTGTAATATCTTGATCCTCTGTCTAATGGGTTACTTTGACTGAAGCTACAATCCTTTGTACCTCTGACTCAGGAATAACTTCATTCCTAAGCTTTCGGTGTGCGGGGACAGTGAGGCAGAGGCACTGCTGCGGTGCCTCCTAAGCAGTTCCCCACCTGCTGAAAGCTAGAAAAAAGCCTTTTAAAGGCCTTTTTCTTTTAAAAGGATGCTTTTCACCTCATTGAAAATAGTGAGGCTGCGCCTGCTAATGGCGGCTACACCCCCCGGCAAGCCCTGGGAACGCCTCCCAGGACACCGGGACACCCCCTGGAACACCAGCGCAGGCCTTTATGCCAGTGGGATGCTGGCCAGTCCTGCCGCGGCAGCAGCTGGAAACCGGCGTCCGGGCTACTAACGCCAGTGTAAGTAGCCCAGACGCCAGCACGGGGGCCCCCAACGCCGACACAGCCCGTTCCTGGCCTCTTGAGGACTTTTGTCCTCAGAAGTCAGAAATTCGCTGTCAGTCTCATTGCATTTCCAAGTAAACAGTCAGTAAGACTACTGGGCCTCCTTATGAAAGCTGCTGTGTTACAGCACTTCTTTACAGTTGCCTTTCGTTGTTGATCAATTTAGGCACAGATAGGCATGGGCAACAGTTAAAATTTAATTGTTTTCTTTCTGTTAATAAGTGCATTGTGTTAGTGACACTCACCTTGTATTGTGCTTTGATTTTTAGAAGTGAATACCTTTTAAATATGGTTGTTATTGGTGGGTCTTTCCCTGATTTTACAATTAGCAAAGCTTCACCATGTTGTGTAGAAGATTTATTGTTGATACACTGCTGAACCACAGCTAGCTGGGTGTTGTATTAAAATTGCTAGACGGATCTTCTGAAATATTGACTCAGTACTTTTATAGTTTTTCTTATTCTTCCAAAACAGACATTAGTTTTTCTTTTCTTTTTAAAAAATAAACTTTCTACTGGTATGCTTTTCTTTCTAGATTTAATAACCTGCTTAGACACTGCAAGTCACTTTTCTGATCCAGAATTTAGGTAAGGTTAAGCTGTTTCTCCCCCCCCCCCCCGCCCTTCCCATTTCCAGGTTTATTTAGTCAATTCACAGATGTGAGACAGCATCTTTTTTTCTGTCTTTCACTGGCACAGCATTACATGAAGGAAAACATTGTTTGAATTGTATATTAGTGTGTTTAACTTCCATTGTTGCATGTGTATTTGTCTAATACTAGTGTTTATTTCAGGCACTGTCCTTTGAAAAACAAAATTTATTATAGCTAAAGTCAGGGGTTAGTTTTTAATTAATTATACCATCAAAAAATAAAAGTAATCCTCCATAAATCACATTAAAAAACCCTCTGCATACTGAATTACTAAATTGGGGAGTGATACACCTAAAATTATTATTGTAAGCCGCTTTGAACCAAGGGGAAATGCAGGATATAAATGTTTTAATAAATAAATAATAACATCTGTTGGACTGAGGCCTGCATTGCATAATACTATGTAAAAATTAGCATGTCACACAATTTTTTTGCTCTGCATTGTGATCCTTTATTCTCTCTTCATGGATACGAGTTCATTCTTAATTGGGTTAGGTCCCATTTCCTGGGATTGGTAGGCAGAACAAAGCAATTTTTGCCTAAGATAAGGGACCTTTCTCAACTTTCAGTCATCTCTTTGCCTAAGTACAAAGAGGCAGGGTTTGGCAGACGTTCTTTCAGGCTCTGTTTTTAAAAAAATAGAGAATCAATATCAAACTGCAGAGATGGGAGAACAGATCTGCCCTCTCCCAACAGCAAGCGGAGCGGCTCAGCAGCTGTTTTCCTCCCTTCATCCAGGTTGACAGTGCAGGAGATGAGCTGAATTTTGCCCTCACCACTCTTCTACCATGAAAGGTCAGACTACTCCTTGCTAAGTCCCTCCCCCTACATAGTATCATCATGCTTTGAGCTAACTAAATGGTACAGCCATTGCAAGTGAGGGAAAGGAAGAATTTAGCACCCCAGATAGCTCTGACATCCTTGCCATTCATCAAGGGCTGCCTCAGACTACATGCTTTCCCCTTCCATATCTTCATCTCAGGACCTGTCAGATGTGGCAAATATCTATTATGTATGCGTTGGTGAAACACGAGGCTGGAGACAGAGTTCCAACGACAACCTCTATTAACCATCTAGAACCAAACTGAACTCAGCTGCACAACTCCCCAACTTATATGCCATTCCCAACCCCTCAGAGCCAATCCCCCAAGTTCGTGATTGGGCGGCTACAGTCCATAGTCCAATGGGAACAACAGGCGCTGGAGCCTGGAGCAGTCCTTGAGCTCCACACAAGTCTTGCTTCTGACTGCATACATTACAGCTACTAACTTGCACACACACTTCTTGTACACAAGCCTGAGCTATTACTGGTCTCTGTCTGTGTGCCCTGGGTTCTGACATGCTGATCAGACCCAGCATTGCTTGTTCTTTATTACCTGGAATTGCTGCTGGATAGCCCTTTTTGTTACACCCCCCCTTTTTGCCAAGCACCTTTTCTTGGTTCTCCAAGCCCTGAGCTGTGTACATACTTGAAGACCAATGTAACTGAACTATCCTTGAAAACTCCATAACACAGAAAAGGATAGGTAATACTACTCCCTTCCTCTATCTCCGTTCTCTCCTCTGACATCTTCCTCCTCCCCCTTCTCTTATTCTCTGAGGTACACGTTGCTTTGTGGGAATAACTGCTGGGTGGGTGCCAGAATTGAGTGCTGGTACTGACAGACTGCTTGGTATTTTGTGCAGAAATGTACTGAAGTATTGCTCTTGCAGCTTGTCTGTATCCCTGATTCTCCGCAATAAACTATCTCTCATTATTTCAACTTATTGCAGCCTTCATTTTCCTTTCTTAACCTCCTCTGGAGCTCCCTCATTGCTGTGCATTTCCATCCCAAAGCTCTGGGCGTGCATTATTCATTCCCCTCTGTTTGAGCATGAACCTGTTCACTCAGACAAGGAACTTAACATGTGATGCCCTGAGCACATTTGGTGAAAGCCTGGACTTAGGTTGCATCTCAAACACCCTGGTTTCTGCTTTATCCAACATTCTGGGGACCCAAGGAAAAGTCTCCCTGTTTAGTCATCCAGTCATAAAGAGGTTTTTCAGGGTTTACTCTGTGGGAATAGCTGGCTTGCTGATCAGGAGACTTGGTGTTGTTCCTTAAGCCCTAGTACATCCTCCTGGAACCCTTGGAAGGTTATGGTCATTAAAGATTTTCATCCTGAAACCTCTGTTTCTGGTAGGAGTGACCTCTTTAAGAAGTGTTCCCATTCACTAGATATGGAGCTTTACATTGTTCAAAATGACAGAGTGATCTTGAGACCAGCCATGGCGTTTATTCCCAAAACCAAATTAATTTCACAAGATTAAAGAATGTATACTGCCCTATTTCTGTCCATTATCTACCACCCTGAAAGAGCAAGAGTGTCTTTGTATCAGTAGGGTGCTCAGGATTTACCTAGATGAGGCCACTTCTTCCATTGTTTCTTTCATCCTTTAGGGAAAAAAGTGTCTGGGAGTGTAGCCCAGTGCTTGTCACAGCCCACCGGCGGGAAGGGGGGTGGCCAGTGTTGTGCAGCATCTTAACCAGGGTTTTTGTAGGGCTGGGTGGGGGGAGTTACAGTTGAGTGCTGGGGAGCGGGCTTGGCTTCCACAGGGGAGGGAGACAATTGGTTGTGCCCAAAGTTGCCATCCTGAGCTGCAGGCCTCATGGGTGTGGTTGCAGCAGTGGGTGAGGCACTTGATTTTTGAGCACAATTGGCGCCTATGGGCTACGCTGTGTTTTTTGTTGGAGTAACTTTCTGCCTCTGACGGGGTATTCCCAATCTGAAAGGGCTTAGGGAGTCAACAGACACTGGCTACACTCCCTGAACTGCCCACAACCACACCTACGCCTCAGTTGCACGACAAGTGGCTGCTGTGGGGGCTCTGCCAGCACCCAAGAGTGGTGCAGCGGCGCTGGGGGGGGGGGAGCTGCACCGGCATAACTGTCCCTTACGCCAGCATATCTTGGAGATACAGTGGCTTAAATGTCAGTCGGCTCCCTGAGTGCATTCGCCCCCCCTCTTAGGATTGCTTTCTAAAACTATCAAATGACTACATGTTTTGTCCTTGCATCTTAACAGTTTGACCCATTTAGAGTTCTGTTTTTGTAATCTATTCATATCATTGTTTAATAAGGCATAACACTTTCAGTAGAGAAATATTTTATAAGTTAAATGTTCTTTTCTTGATGCCCCTTGATTTGCTTAAATCTCTTGCTCTGTGAAACTTGTTTAGCAAATTGTTCTGGAATTTTTTTTTGCAGCTTAGCAGATTCCACCCATTGAGTAAACCTGAACTTAATGACGGTGTAAATTCCATTGAAGTAATTTGATTTGTTAGGTAGTGTGAGGATTTCGACATAAGAGTATTCCTATATAGTACAAAAATCTTAAAACAACAACAAAATTGTGCAGGTGTGATCTTGGTGTAGTGCAAGAGGTTTACATCTTTTTAAAACCAAGTTTGGTTTTTGCAGTTTGCTTAAATTGCATGCTGCATGGTTTTTTTTACAGTGTGTTTTAATTTCTTTCTGTGCAGGCCTTCTAGACAAATTATATTTCTGACTCGGCATGCTGACATTAGTGGTAGGCAGTGGTTTTAGGCAGCAATACAGGGAAGAGGATTTGTGCAATATCAGTCACACGGCTTTACGCCTCTCCTTCTCTTTTCTTACAGTAAGTATTGTCCAGCTGGATGTGTGCTTCCTTTTGCTGAAATTTCTGGGACTGTTCCTCATGGCTATCGAGATGTAAGTAAACTTTAGATGTTCAGGTATAGTCACATGAACCTTATTTAATTAGATATTCCACTGTAGATCTCAGATTAAGACACTTTGATATCTCTAATCCTCTTTGAGTGTAATAATGAATGGAGTTTTGTAATGGCGAGATTTTTGGACCCCTTTCAATTATTATTTTAGGTATTTGACTTCATTATGCCCTGATAAAGGCCAAATAGCTGCACCTTTAGCAGAATAGATGTGTACAGTTTTTCTTAATCATTTCCACTAATGTGCACAAATGTAGGAAACACATTGTGTATTGGTTTTTATTTTATTTATTTTTGCAAGTCTCTGTTGTGCATAAGATTGTCGGAATCTCCCTAGGAACATACTAAAGGGTATTAGCCTCCTTCTTGCCCTCTTGAATGCTGTCTCTCTTCCTTTTTCGTGATTTTCTCTACCTACAGCTTTCTATGATATGCAAATGGGGGGGGGGAACTAGATTCAGCACTGCCAGGATTGCCTGCAAAACATGATTTGCATAGCTACTTCAAACTATGGTTTGGAAATGATTACTGGCTAGTACTATCCCAGTTTGGACATCATGGCAAACTATGGTTGGAGAAAAGCCAACCAAAAAAGGAACTGGTGTATGAAAGGGGAAAGGAAGTGTGATAATTAGGCAGTGTCTGAACTGAGCTTCCAGTGTGAAGCCTGTGTATGTTTAGCATTTTATAAAAATAACTAGTATGTGGAGTGGTCATATAATTTGTAGCAGCCATTTTATCATATTGAGAACTATCGGAGTAGCATATAATTCCAAATCTCTCTTCTCTCCCAAGTCTTCTTCACTTTGCATGGCTGGCGTGCATGCTGGAGTGGTGTCCAATGTTCTGGGAGGTCAGATAGATGTTGTAATCAGCAAAGGCATTCCATACTACGAAAGTTCTCAGGCAAACAATGTCACATCAAAAATGTAAGTGCATATTCTGTTTTAACCAGTACTTTGCAGTATTCCCAGAATTTATTACTACAGACAAATGGCTTTGCTCTTCTGGAACATTCAGCATAAGTACAGCCAAGAATATTATTACGTCTGTTAGCCTGTGCACATGACTGTGATATTTAAAATGCCCTGTAAAAATTGTAAGGAAGTATGAATCAGAAATAAAATTCAAGACTTCTGAGCCTTTTCTCTCTAAAACAGGGGTGTCTAGCTCAATTGTTATGAGGTCCGGTTATGACATAAATGTTACTTGACCAGGCCATGCCTCGCCAACCCAGATCAAGAGTGGTGGTGGTGGTGGGTGGCTGGCTAATGGGCCAGAAAAGAGCTGTCGAGGGCCAGATCTGGCCCGCGGGCCTTATGTTTGACATCCCTGCTCTAAAACATTGTTTTCCATAGTCTGTTTTCAGAAACTGTTGATTGATTTCATCTCATGGGTTGCATTCAGAGGGCATCATGGCCATCTTCTGGGCATGGAGTAGGGGTCGTTGGGGGTGTGTGTCAGGCGTCTTCCCTTCTGTGACTTCCCTTTGGAAGCCTAGAATGAATCACTAATTTAAGTTACATGAGATGGGAAGTGTTTTTTTTCAGTTGGCATTATCTGTTCCGCAAGAGTTATACACAGCTTGTAGGTTAAAGAATTGGAACAAGTGCAGTATATACCATAAAACTAAATTTTGCATTGACCCAGACATGCTTTGAATCTGCATGAAACTTTTCCCCCCTCATTATCAATTTGTCATAGAAATGGTACTGCTTAGATTCAGCTTGATGCTAGGATTTCTCTCAGCAGGGGTACAAGGGCTCATTGACTTTAGGTGCTAAAATCTTGCATCCTATGACTTTCTGCTGTATCTGCTTATCATGCACTAGATTTTACATTAATTCTACTTTGTCTGACTAATAACAGTGGGGGATGATTAGTCTTTTTATTATAATTTGTTTTTATCCAGCATTTCTTTGTAAAATTTCCCTTTTAACTTCTGTTGTGAATATAAAGGCATTGACCTGGTGGTTATACACTCTAATGCATCCAATGATGTGAACTCTGGCTTGCAAAATCTAGCCTGGTGTAAATTTTGTTAGTCTTTAAGGTGCTGCAGTACTCCTTTTTTCATACTGGAGGGGATGAAGGCATGTAAGACAAAGTAGCTTGGTTCCTTAGTAAGAGGTTAGTTAGGCTCTAAGGTTGCATGGGAGTTTAAAAAAAAGCAAATGTCCACATCAGGGTCCTCAGCCTTCTTAAGCCTGCAGTCGCTTTTGGATTTTTTTTAGAAAGGGTAGTAGATATCACCACGTAATGGCTGCCACAGACAACAGGGCCCATCACAAAATGACTGCCATGGTGCAGTGCGAGTCACAGTGGATGGTTGCACATATAAAAATTTGAGTGGCCACAGCTCTCCAAGATTTCAGAAACACCTTTTAACTGGAGACGTTAATTACGTACAAAGCCTGTTCTCTTGTCACTAAGCTTGCAGGCCTTTCCCCATGAGTGTCACAGAGGGGATCCTAAGTATTCTTCCCCAATGGGTCATGTGGGAGCATGTATGAGCTCAGAGTTCATTTGCACAGTGCCAAACTACTACATATATCTGAACCATGATGCACAAATTGGACCCAAGAATGAAGGTGAAGATAACTCAAATGAATAAGTAGCTGTTTAGTGACAAAGTACATCTGATAACAGCATCAGCAGTATTGTGTCTAATTAGATTAAACATAGAAGGGGCATTAAAAACTGGAAGGAGAAACACTTCCATTTAACTAAATTCCCAGCTATGTCTTTAACATGCCCACAGACTGTTTCCCATCATATGTTGTTTTTTTCTTGTTTGTATTAAAGCTCCTTGTTAACTCAACTGTCATAATAAAGTTAGTGAGAAAGCAACATCTTTTTTTTAAGTGACTGAGAGTGGTATGAAGCTACAGATAACCCTACAACCCTGTCATTTTTCTTGGGCAGAGATTGAATACTGCAGTTGAACTAACTGATCATTTATTACCTGGTGGTAATAATTTACCGCCTGGTGGTAATAAATGATACCATTCAAGTTTTCCCCTTCCCAGATTAGAATAAATACTCAAAGGAGATGTCACATGCCTTCCCTCACAGCCCCCGCATGAGAATTGTTAGTACGTTTAATTATGGTAATGAGCAGCATAAGTGAAAAATCAATGGACATGTTTCAAAAGAGACCTTGCATTGCAAAATTAAAAAAAACTTTACTTATGAGACCACTTGGAACCTTTTGAAAAGATTTTACTAAAAAAAAACAAATGGCTGAATTAATTTGTGGGTAGATTTTAAATGGAGATGGACAACAATTGAACCATGATTATGATGTTTAAAGATACTTGTATGTTTCTGAGCATTACAAGTTTAAGTGATAGTACTACATTCATTTAAGCTGTGGTTCATAGTACACTTTCATGTGATCCAAAATGGGGTGGGAGGAGCTTGCAGACAAATATATGGATTATTTAATGTTTTTGATCATATGAAGCTGCCTTATGCTATAAGACCGTCAGTCCACCTCATGTCCACTTGGACTGGGAATGGCTCTTTGGGGGTCTCTGGGAAAACTTTTTTGAGCCCTGCTACTCCCAATATTGTTGTTTATTAAGTAGAAATGCCTGAGATTGAATCCTGGACATTCAGCAGTGAAAGTATGTACTCTACCACTGAATAGCCTTTCCTTGAATCCTGCATGTTGATTAGTTTTCTGATAGATCACAAAAAGAAAAATGAATTAAGGAAGAACTTTAAAAGTTATTGATGCCAAAGATGCAGTCTTCTGTGTTTTATACAGGGGGCCACTGTCTTCAGGTCTCTTCACTTTCAAAACTAGTGGTAAGCATTCATTTTCTGTATTGCCTCTATTTTTAAGGAAGATCTAGAACTCTAACTAAAGTCTGTACAGCCCTTTGGGATCTTTGACCATGTTTTCCTAGATGTCTCATTGCCATCTCGAACTTATGTTAAAAAGGGAGTCCTCCATTATGTTCACTTGAACCTTTTCTATTTTCATTCATTGTAGCTAACAGTTATTTCTACTCCTCCTTGATGTCATTATGAGCATTTTTTATTGTGTTCCAATATACAGAATGTTATCGCACTTTTTTTCTTGAACACTGCCAAAATCCAACTTTTCCTTACTGTATCTGTTCTTAAAACTATGTTTTCTGCCTATCTCTGTAGACAGATTATACAGTTTAAACTTTATTTTGATCCAAATTGTTTTCTATTCCAATGGCTCTTGAGTTGCAGTGTTAGCATGAGAGAGTGTAAAGTAAGATGGTTTTCATTGACTCTTGGTTGTTTTTTGTGTTAAGGTTGCTACGGGACACTAGGAATGGAGTCTGGAGTAATTGCTGATTCACAGATAAATGCATCATCATTTCTAGAATGGCCTGAGCAGATTGGCCAGCCAAATATCTGGAGACCAGAAAGAGCCAGATTGAAAAGGCCTGGACATTCTTGGGCAGCTCTTACCAATGATGAATATCAGTGGTTGCAAATAGACCTAAACAAAGAGCAGCGAATAACAGGTAAGCACACCTGAGCTTAAGGAAAAAGTATATGTAAGTATGTACTGAAACCTTAGTTTCAGTAGAACTGTGAGGGGCTTGTGGACTTCAGTAACCTACCTCTCAATGAGGTTGGTTGCTGGGAGAACACCCATCACTGAGGGAGCCAAGAGAGTGAACCCCGTGTTATTCAAGTGACTAAAGGTATCCATAAAAGTATGGATATGGGACCACCGTGTTATTCAAGTGACTAAAGGTATCCATAAAGGTATGGATATGGGACCACCAAATATTTAATGAGTATAGGAAAGAAGTCCAAATAAATTTTAAGCACAATAGATACAGCGATGGTATGAAAGAAGATTATATGCTTTGAACAGTATTAATGTACTGTTGCAACTGAATATGTAAATTATGTAATCCACTTTTCAAATGTCTTTCATTACTTGGAAGGCATTATTCCTGAGTAGAGGGTGCTTACTGTATTTCTCAGCCACTATTACCAGATGGTATTTCAGGAGCGGAGGACAGCCTGATTTGTTTAGGGTGTGCGCAGTGTGACACTTTTTGCCAGTAGCCTTCTGCACCGGTAGCATCTATATGAATAGCACTCACAAGGTCTGCTTCTTGTCCTGAGTCGGAAGCGACTTGACAACACTTAACATACAATGATGTTGAACGCATTCTTTTCAGAACGTTTTGGAGGACATTGATTCATAGGGTCGCCATATCTTTAACACCTTTGCTCAGGTCTTGCAAATTGAGGGCTGTGGCTTCCTTTATAGAGTCAATCCATCTCTTGTTGGGTCTTCCTCTTTTTCTCTATATCATTACTTTCAGTTTAATGATTTTCATCTGACAACATACTATTTTACTAACACTACCTTTGACACATTTATACATTTAAATTTGGCTGCTTTTAAAGTATTAATGTTCAAAATTTCTCAGTTGGAAAACTTGCCTATAAGGTGCTTAGATTTCCCGCATGCACCCTACTGGGTGACCTTGGGCTAGACACAGTTCTCTCAGAACTGTCTAAGCCCCACCTACCTCACAAAGTGCCTGTTGTGGGGAGGGGGAAGGAAAAGTGATTGTAAGCTGCTTTGAGACTCCTTTCGGTAGAGAAAACTGGAGTATAAAAACCAACTCTTCTAAGGAGGGGAAGAGTAAAAACAAAGTAGAAGAGTTTCTGTCGACAGTAGAGACCCCATACCATTAGATAGAAATATTAGTGGGCTGCTGCTCTATCCCCTTGAGGCCAAACGTTTTAGGAGCCAAGACTGGTGTGAGCATACAGCCCTCATGGTGCCAGAGAATACTGAGAGGAAATAGTAAGGCACTTGCTCAAGCCTTCATTTGGTTGAGGCTTGAATTGCATCCTCTTGCTTCCTTTCACCCAAGAGCATGGGAGGGAATTCATGTGGAGATGCTTGTAGCTTTGAGAGTGTTCACCATGGGCTTATAAAAGGGGGGGGAACCCAAAACCTTAACTTTGTCTTCTGTAAAGAATATCAGTGCTGATCCCTTCAGTGTTTTATTTCCCATCTTTCTCTTTCAAAAGAAAAATTCAAAGTCACTAATTTTGTCCAAAGAAACTCCATCCAGATGATTTGGTGCTTAAGTGTGTCTTATGCTTAAAGCACTGACAAGCTTTAAAAAGCAACAACATTGTTCTTGCCGCATGTTGTAAATGGGAACCTTCTTATTCACAGGTATCATTACAACTGGCTCCACCTTAGCAGAGTACTATTATTATGTCTCTGCCTACAGGATTCTGTACAGCAGCGATGCACAGAAGTGGACGGCGTACCGAGAACCTGGTGTTGAGCGGGATAAGGTAACTCTGCTCTGTATTTTCTTGGCTAAATTAAGTTGAAGTTTCAAAATAGATGCGGAAACTGTGTCTCCTTTTTATATCAGTCATTACCAACAAATCATTTATGTCAGGAAGTTTTGCAAAGGAGCACAGTAAGTTGATTGGTGTTGCCTACTTGAAGTTATGTGGATAAATATCTAAATAGAATGAAACTATAGCAAAGGAAAAGTAATCCAACAGGGACTTAATTCTAGCTTTTGACTGCCCTCTTCTGGGCTTTCAAGGTAAAAAAAAAAATCCCCCTCAGTAGAATAAATCTAGAGGGGGTTTTCGAGCACTGATAGTTTAAACATTCAGTAGATGTTTAGGATTTTTAATGAGACCAGTCTAATTAAGAGTAATAAAGGTAAAGGTTCCCTTTGCAAGCACCGGGTCATTCCTGACCCATGGGGTGACGTCACATCCTGACGTTTACTAGGCAGACCTTGTGGGGTGGTTTGCCAGTGCCTTCCCCAGTCATCTTCCCTTTACCCCCAGCAAGCTGGGTACTCATTTTACCAGCCTCGGAAGGATGGAAGGCTGAGTTAACCTTGAGCCGGCTACCTGAAACCAATTACTGTTGGGATCGAACTCAGGTCATGAGCAGAGCTTGGACTGCAGTACTGCAGCTTACCACTCTGCGCCATGGGGCTCCCTCTAATTAAGAGTACTTGAATTAAAATTATGCATTATCTATGTGAACATCTGTGCATTATTCTAATCTGTTGCATAGATTAATGTAAAAAAGGATTAAAATGTCTATAATAACTTGTTTTCCTAGTTGCAAATATACACTTTTGCAATGCAGAACTGGCACTGTGCTAAATTCCATCATCTGTTTAATTTGTAGATATTTCAAGGCAACACTGGATATTATCAAGAAGTTCGCAATAACTTCATTCCACCCATTATTGCTCGTTTTGTTAGGATAAATCCTTTGAAATGGCACCAAAAAATTGCACTGAAAGCGGAACTGTTAGGATGTCAGTTTAACAATGGTAAGTGAAAGGGACAGTCTTTGCTCTTTTTGTTAGACAGGCTTGCATAGGAGGAGTACCTAACTGAGTTCTTTGTGCTTTGTAAAATGGCAGCTACCTCTGCTCCGGGGATAAATTATTAATGACCTCTAGATTTCAATTTTATTTAAAGTTCGGGCTCCAGTGCACCCACCGCCCAGGAGCAACAATGACTTTCCCTTGCAGACTGATAAAACAACCTTCACACCCGAGATCAAGAATACAAGAGTAACTCTAAGTGAAACTGAAGGTACTGATATCTAAGAAATAGTATCGCAGCAGCATTATTTATTTCATCCTCATTGGTTGGCACACCTGTCCTCCGCATTTGTATCAACAATTGATTTTAGCATCAGAAATAATGTTTCTGCAGTACAAGTATTAATATAGCTTGTGACATTTAGGCTTGCCAACTCTGAGATGGGAAATTCCTGGAGACGGGGGTGGGTTGGATTGGGGAGACGAGGAACTTCAGTGGGGGTGTAATGCCACAGAATTCACTCTCCAAATTAGCCATTTTCTCTGGATATGGGTTATAATTCCAGGAGATTTCTAGTTCCCACCTGGAAGCCGGCAGCTCTAGATTGTTTTGGGGGATGTGGTCTGTGTACATCAATTCTACCAATTCATTTGCTGGCACACGAACAACCTCCTGGTGGTCCCTGGCCCCAGGGTTATTCAGCTGTCCTCAACCCAGGGCCAGAGCTTTTTCGGCTTTTCAGCCTGGTGGAACTCTGTCAATTGAGACCCAGGCCCTGCAGGACTTAGCTCAGGTCTGGAGGGCCTATAAGACAGAGATGTTCCGCCAGGCCTATGGTTGAGGGCAGCAAAGGTCTATAGGTCTATAGGTCTATAGGTCTATAGGTCTACATAAGCTGGCCTCGCATCCTTAGCCCTCCTTATTCCTCCTGAAATCCATATTGAACTTAACATTGGGGGGCGCCAGAGTGCTATAAAGAAGAGAGAAAAATCAAACGCTGGAATTTTAATTGAATGTGATTTTATTGATTTAGCTAGGGTGATTTTATTATTGGATATAGTGTCTGTCTCCCTTTTGTGTTTTTCTGTATTATGAAGGGCAGGGTATAAATTGGACAAAATAAAAATAAAAAATAAATAATTACAAAAAAATCAGTCTTAGCAAAAAAAATTTACAAAATAATTAGCCTTTATTGCTCACTGACAATGCCTTAAGCATTCATAATATAAAGAAACAGAGAAATAAACAATTTTGGAATAAATATAATTAATAAAGACTTTATCCATTTGTGATAGAATAGCGTTACTATAAAGGCTTTGGTGAATTGAGCATGCTATACTGTGTTGCATGAATAAAGTTTCTAATTATATGACCTAGACTTTGGTTTTATTTAAAGTTTGGGCTCCAAGACTTAGAATACCCCTACCACCCAGGAACAGCAATGACTTTCCCTTGCAGACTGATAAAACAACCTTCACACCAGAGATCAAGAACACGACAGTAACTCCAAGCGTAACCAAAGGTACTGATATTTAAGGAATGTACTACAACAGTATTATGCTTTGAGTTAATTCTTAAATCTCTCTTGATTTCATTACTTCATATGCTGAGGGGGAACTGTATTGGAGGATTAATGGATTCTTTTTTAAACTTAATTTATTGATACGGTAGAGGTGGATAATTGGTATATACAATTGTGTATGTATAAAGGAAACAGATTTTGAATAGAAACCTAGCGATCGATACTCACGTGTTAGATAAGAATTGTAAAGTGTACTGAGGTGTCACAGAAATGGCAATAATTCATAGCTAGTCGGTAAACAATTAAAGAGTTCCCAACTTAAAGCCCTTTTACTTCAGAGGGCTTAGAAGGGTGTAGCTCTGCTTAGGATGGCACTGTACAGAGGGATTAAATGGCTGCTTACATGAGTTGGCTTGAATATTTATGTAATTAAATGTTAGGGATTTTACCAAGTAAGCTTTTGAGGAGCCTACTTACTCTCATTTATTTAATGAGTTTCAGATGTGGCATTGGTAGCTGTTCTGGTTCCTGTCTTGGTCATGGTCTTTACAACCCTCATCTTGATCACAGTTTGCGCCTGGCATTGGAGAAATAGGTACATGAATAAATGCTTTACACTTTATATCATGATAGAATGTGGTATGTGCATATAAATTGGGCAAAATTCTCAAGTAAATTTATTCAAAACAGTCACTGTAAGTATTAGAATAAAGAGTGCACCAATATTTTTTTAAAATAATTTAACAGTATGAGTATGTTCATAAAGTGGCTTTGTTCCTGGTAGTGCAGTATTTACTGGGGCACTTCAAGGAAGAAAGGTTGTAGAACTATAGGCATTATTTGATGCTTAGAGATGATGGGTATATGAAACCTTCAGGGAATGGCATATTCTGAAATATTCTTCTAAATACTGTGCAGAGGAGAACAAGAAGATTTTTTGGGAGGAGGTATCAGGGGAGGTTTTCTAGTAAAAGCCTTTGTGTTTAAAAACTGGTATCGGCATACTCGTTTTCTCAAATAACTTGTTTCATGTTTATATTAATAATGAATGTCTCCTGCATATTGAGGATACAAAGGAATTTTCTTCTATTTCAGAAAGAAAAAAACAGAAGGAACGTATGATATACCATACTGGGATCGCGCAGGTAACATAATAATAATAGAATTTCTTGATGCCATGTTTAAGCTTTGAGATTAACATACATTCTTGCAACTTATTTCTGCTAGCAATAAATGGGTGATTATTTTGCACCTAGGAGCCCCGTGGCGCAGAGTGTTAAGCTGCAGTACTGCAGTCAAAAGCTCTGCTCACGACCTGAGTTCGATCCCGACGGAAGTCGGTTTCAGGTAGCCGGCTCAAGGTCGACTCAGCCTTCCATCCTTCCGAGGTCGGTCAAATGAGTACCCAGCTTGCTGGGGGTAAAGGGAAGATGACTGGGGAAGGCACTGGCAAACCACCCCGCAAACAAAGTCTGCCTAGAAAACGTCGGGATGTGACGTCTCCCCATGGGTCAGGAATGACCCGGTGCTTGCACAGGGGACCTTTACCTTTACCTATTTTGCACCTAATACAGTAGGGGCTGATCTGAGTTTGGATGAAACTAGACACTTTCACACACACTAAATAATGCACTTTCAATCCACTTTTTGCAACTGGATTTTACTGTGTGAAATGGCAAATGCACTTGCAAATGATCACTAAAAAGCATTGAAAATGCATTATTCAGCATGTGTGAAAGTGCCTGACCCACCTTTTAAGATACAGGTCACTTCCATCACATTCCAAGAGGCTGTCATTTTCCAACAGAGCAGTTGCAACTGGTTGTTGCTTCAGAATGAAGAATGCAACTAACATTGAACTGCTGTATTGCCTCAACAATCCAAACAATAATTTGGCATTAATAAGGCAATTGGGAATTGACATGCATCCCATAACTCTCGGTACCAGTTACAGTCTGTGAACAATCAGCTTTACTTCTAAACTTTCTTGCTTTCCACCTAGTCCTGCATTGTCTTATTTCATACTCCCACTTGGAAGTCTTATTTGCAGACTGAGATTTAAGATCTCTAAGAATGAACTTCCCATCGTTCCTCCCAAATCCTCCTTTTCCTTGTATACTTTTCATATCCATTTACATTATCACTGTGTACCCTGCAGAACAGACACGTAGCTTTGGCTTTATTTGTTTATTTAACACCTCTGTATCCTGCCTTACCTCCTCAAACTCGAGTCAGCCAATTACACAGCACCAAATTGGAAGGACACCAAACATAACCGTCCAATTAAAAAATAATAATGCACTTTCTTCCTTTCTTTATCCCTATCTCCCTTCCCTCCCTGTCTCCCTTTATTTCACATTCTTTCAGGCAGGGATCTCTGCAAATGGGTACCCATGGCACTTTTTATTATTTCAGGAGTAATGAACAGAAAATTTGGATCTCAATGAGCTATAATATGTGTGTATAAAGTGCCATTAAGTCACAGATGATTTATGGCAACCCCATAGGGTTTTTGTGGTGAGAGATGAGTGGAAGTATTTTGCCATTGCCTGACTCTGCAGAGCAACCCTGGACCCCCTTGTTGGTCTCCCATCCAAGTGCTAACCAGGGTCAACACTGCTTAGCTTCTGAGATCTGATGAGAGCAGGCTAGCCTGGGCCATCCCTCTGTGTGACCCTATTATAACAAGCACTAAACATTGTCCTGGAAAGGCTCTCACACTTGCGCTGCTTGGGTGCCTGCAGCAAATTTTGTTACGTCTTACGATACTAATCACTCTGTAAAATGGGACTAAATAGTGACTAGTCTTGTTAAGTTGTGGTGATGACATCATTAAATGTTCTACAGAAAATATAAGAGGGGAACCCCTGAAGGAGCTGGGCCACATTTAGATTTCCCTCTCATCTGTAGCTCTAGCTTGCTCCCCCTCCCCCACTCTGGCTTGCCTCTGCCCACCTGCTTAGATTTCCCTGCTCGATAGCTTGCCTCTTTTTCCCTCCCCCAAAATGGAGAAAGGGGAGAAGTGGGCAAGAAAGGTAAGTTGGAGCCAGCTTCAGCTTATTTTTCTTTTCTGTTCTTAACGTCCACCTTTGCATTTTTGCACTCCATTTGTGTTGCCATGGCCATTGTGGTAACCAAAAACTCTGAGATCTTTTGCAATGTCAGCAGATGTGCAGACATTGCTATTAATATTTGAGGGGGGTCATGCTTTAAAATTAGTTATACAAAAGATATTTTTGTAAACCTGCAGTTCCTCAGGTTTGCAGAGCTCTATATTGCAACTGTAGCTGGCCTAATTTGTATGGATTTGCCCATCAATCCAGAGGCCAGCCTTTGGCTAATGGGATTTCAGCCGATACTTGTAAAATGTTAACCAACTTTTCTTCATTAGAATATACTGTAAGAATGAGAAACAGGAACTAATGTGTAAATCTTTAAATATATAAATAGTTCTCTCCTAATGATCCTTCCGAGTTTTGCTTAAATTATTTTCTAATTGCCACTATCTGCACAAAACACCCCTCTCTATACAATCAAAAATTTGTTTCTATAAGTTTATTACTTATTTAGAGCATTTTTATTCTGTCCCTTTAGGAGCCTGTCTGAGATGGCTTGCAAAATAAAAATCATAAAAATAAAACAGTAAAGGATACTATAAATCCAGCATTTAAAACTCAGCCCTGCATAAAAACATAGACCATAATAACAGACCACTGACAGCTCAATGTAACTGTTTCTAGACTAAAATAATATAAAATAAAACAGACTAAAGTTGTTTCTTAGATGAAGCCCATTCTGCGTGTAGAACAAACCTCGGTCTATCCTGAATCTGACCTTGAATTCTGAGAACATGGATACATTATGAACTGAGTCCCCTGTTGTCTTGACATTAAGTAATAAGAAATATTTTTGTAAGGGAGTTGCTGAGGCTAATGAAATGCATGTGATACAGTTTTGAGTAACTTTCTTTATATCACTTGTAGCTGAGGCATGAGAATGTCTCCTTTTTTATATCTTAACACAGGCTGGTGGAAAGGAATGAAGCAGTTTCTTCCTGCCAAGTCAGCAGAGCATGAGGAAATGCCTGTTCGTTATAGCAGCAGTGAAGTGAATTGCCTTAGATCAAGAGAAGTTACAACCATGTTACAAACACAGTCTGCAGGTATCTGGACTTCCTAGATTGGTTTTGAGTTGTGTGGATTTACACCAAAATATTTAAGGTATCCTTATCTCTGAAAAAGGTACCTAGGTAATTTTACTTTATTATCTTCCCTCATATTATTTCCCTGCTTTAAAAGAAAAAAAAATCTGTGCTCAAGATAAAAGGGTGCTGGTTGACACATGTATTGGTAAGGGCTGGTTCACACAAATGGTGCTGCTTGCTCATATCTTATAGAGAACAAACAGGCTGTTTACG
This sequence comes from Euleptes europaea, assembly GCF_029931775.1. NCBI lineage: Eukaryota > Metazoa > Chordata > Lepidosauria > Squamata > Sphaerodactylidae > Euleptes > Euleptes europaea. The sequence continues at coordinate 33,327,659 of NC_079323.1, forward strand.
TTTTGTGATTTATCAATATAAAAAGCATGGCTAGATTTGCTTGGCTAGCAATTAAAACCAGGCAGAGATTCCTTAAGAACCCATAATAGCCAAGGAAATAGAGAATGAATACTGTTTGATCCTACAGATTTAATGTATGTTTTTTTTTCCAGTTTTATCCTCTGTAATCTTCTGATATTATCAAGCATTGTAATTTTACCCATATTTAGTATTTGTTTTACTTGATATTAAATGGCTATGTATCTTGGTGATTTTTGCCATTTTTAACCATTTTAATATCAAATCCATTTTGTATTTGTTTTACCCTATACTGTTTAACTATGTAAATTTGCTTTATTTGATGGTCTATGACTGCAAATAAATTATTGATTGATTATCAAGATAAACCATTGTGTTGGGCATGAAAATAAAGCTTCCTGTTGTTGCACTTGTTCTCTTCATAGAGTACGCACAACCATTGGTGGGAGGAATTGTTGGCACACTTCATCAGAGGTCTACCTTTAAACCAGAAGATGGGAAGGAAACAAGCTATGCCGATATGGATCCTTACAACTCACCCGAGCAAGAGATTTATCATGCATACGCTGAACCACTACCGGTATCAGGACCAGAGTACGCAACGCCAATAGTGATGGATATGTCGGTTCATCCTGCAGCCCCTCCAGGCATTTCTTCTGTGTCTACTTTCAAGGCTTCAGGGAATCCAGCCCCTCCCATAGCGGGAGCTTACAATAAACTCGTTTCCAGGGCAGACAGTTCGTCACCTACGCAAGTACTGTACGATACACCCAAGGGGATGCCAGGACTCAATCCCTCAGATGAATTGTTATACCAGGTACCACAGATCATGCCACATTCCACAGGAAGTAAAGAAGACATTAGTTAGAGAACTTCTAAATATTAAATCCTTTGAAGATGACTTTTTTTGTGTTTAAGCAAAATATGAGACCTGAGGCCAAAAAATATATGAGTAAATTACCCCTTTTGTGGGTCTGTACACAACTACTGCTTTCCTTTCCATAAAATGATGGGCTTTCCATTTACTACTGATAGGTACTGCATTCTTTGCTAGACTGGTGCAAGAACCTTGCAAAGATGCCTAGTTACTGAGTGTAAATAAACATTTCACTGCAGACACGTAAATACTTCAAGTCAGTGCTGTGCGGTGGAAGTGCCAGAAAAAAAAAGCACGGTACTGTTCTGGACATAGACAATGTCACTAGAGTCACTAAATCCTAGTGTTTTAAATTAACTAGTATCTAGCACAGACCTTTCAATAAATGCAGAATACTATTGTAAATGTTAATTGATATTGCACCTCCTGTAACATGGATGAATGGCAGCGATTTTACTAATTTTGATGGGTAAAGTTGATTCTTAAAATTATTTTCTTTAGTGAAATCAATAAGTAGCCTACAGCAGTGATCCCCAACACGGTGCCTGTTGGTGCCATGGGTTTGCTAGTGCCTCTTTACTTCTTTAACAAAGCATATTTTCCCCAAAGCAAAAGAGCCAATCCTGGAACAGGAGGTGTTTTAGAAGAATCCAAGAGGCATCACCTTTCTGTCTGCAAGAAACACCAATTAAGAAAGAACTGCCATCATAAGAGGAGGCTTTGCTTCGAAGCTCCCAACAGTTCATGATTGGCCCTATCCCATGAAAGCGATTTTGTGGTGGTGTCTGCCAACTGTTCTCAAAATTTCAAAAGTGCCCACAGGCCCAACAAGATTGGGGACCCTGGTCTACAGTTATGAGAAAGTCTGAATTTCTCAAGAGTCAGTATTCGCTCCGCACTGATCTTCACAGCGGACATGAGTGAGTGCTAATTTGTTGCCTCTTGAGTTGCTCAATCTTGGCTCAAAAAATCTTGAGTGGCATTTAATAATTCTTACCTCCACTGACCTACATAATGGATCAAGTAAAATCTTTGAGCCTCAAGTAATTGACAATACCTCCTTTGATATGTGGTGGTAGTTTCAGGAACTTCAAAGCTAAAAATGTTACGTGTATGTGGGGGGAATGCTCCTTATGGCTCCTTGGAGAGTATAAAAATTAAATATATTTAAAATAAATGAATACATTTTTTAAGGAGATAGAAATGTGTTAAGCTCTGCAAAGTCTAAGCACATGGATACAGTTGTGCATGCATTTGGAGGTGTAAATCCATTGCTGTGCTGTTTGCTTTCCGGGCATATTTTTGGATACTGATATGCCTTAAGGAGAGCATGCATACATTTGGATATCCTAGAGCCTTTAAAATGTGAAGCTTGCTGGCCACTGGAATAAAACACAATATTACCTTTAATTGTATTGTATTTGATATATTATCAAGATGCATCCACATTAGTTTTTCAGCCCACTAAATTGTACAGGTTTCCAATAGTCAGTGGTTCTTTTTATAGTTCAGAAAAAAAATTCTTACCTTCCAAATCCCAGTGACATTGTTTTCCCCCCCAAAGATTTATATACTTGAACCAGTTAGTAACTTTACGCATGATGAAAGTTAAAGGAATAGCTGTATACGACAATACATGCCAAACCCCCTTTTTGCCATGTTTAAATATGTGTCAACAGAAAAGCACAGCCTCATCTTAAGGGGACGTAAAAAGAATGCTTTGTTTTTATTGTAGTGTAACGACATTGTATGTAGTGAGGATGTTGAATAGATAAATGTGATATTTCTCTATAAGCAATAGCCCAGTTTTATGGACTTTGCATGTTGTATGAACGTATAAATTCCAAGGATCGTTGTGTATTTTTCTTGTGGTCTGTATTGTCAAATGCACAATATATTTCATTGCAGCTGACTGGTAAGGGTAATCATGACAATCACAGCTGTTAAAAGTTTTAGTACTCCTTAGCCCAGTTTCAATATCATAGGCTTGCTCTTGTGCCTTCTTCCACTAATATTTTTTTAATTTATAAAAGCGATACATAACTTATTTTTATCCTGTAACTACGGTACACCAGAGCTAAATAGCTGGCCTAAGAAAACATTCAGAATATGTGTATATGTAGACTCTACGGTCTGTTCAATAAGTTCATGCTTTGATTCACAGATAAGATCTAGTATCTTGGGACTATATTAAGCCCATATCTGCCATGTTGTTACAGTCCCACTCTTAGAATCTGTCCCTTTGAGGGTATATGTTAATATTATTCCTAGGGGTCATGACAGCGTGTAACTTGGGAAAGTGGGGGGTTTCTGTGGTTGAAAGATTAATTTTTGGAAGAAAAAGAGGGCAACTCTTAAGGCCACGTAAACGTACCGATCCTGTCATACCTTTGTTCTCTGTTCTTTCTGCTTTTAGGGAAGCTAAATTCTTCAGAACCCTAAAACATGCCATTGGAAAAAAATGGGGCAGACCCAGTTAGTTGAAAACATCTGTCATTCTGATCACAAGAGCTGATTTTCCTTAACAGCAAATGTTCGTGCACATATGCCCATACACCTTAATTCTATTGGCTTGATTATTAGCGAAGTTTTAACAAGTCTGAATTGACTTGCCATATGAAATGGCCGTTTTATTACACCGTTATGTTTGATAGTTCCTTGCAGTCCTTCTCTTTAGAAGTGTATGTCCTCTCAGATTCAAAACATGAAAAACCAAAGGTTCACTTGAACATTTCACAAGGTAGGGCAACTTTGTGGGGTTTGGTATGTACATTAATTACAACCAACCACATATTTTTGGTGTGCTGGGTGCACAAACAAATTTATCCTTCGATGGTATGTTGTAGTAAGAACCTGTCAGCACACTACAACAGTAAAAAAGGGACTGTGTGAGGAACTGAATGTATCAAAATGAAAACGCGTCAGCGAGATGAAAACTGAGCTTTCTTGATTTGCTGCCCTGTATTTTAGGCACTAACTTATTGATTCCTGAATGTAAGACACACAGCACAGACAACTGTCACAGTAAGTGCTTGGTTGTTTTCTTTTCTTTTAGGCCCAGCATTGATGTGGTATCTCGTAGGTTGTCTCAAGGGTACGCAGAGGGGTCTGTGTTTTAGCACAGAGTGATGGGTGCAAATAATGTTGAGTGGTTATTTTCCTAGAATGTACTTTCTTACCTCAGCATGTTATGTAGTCACTCTGTGTTTGTATATGTTGCTAGAATTTAGACTATATGAATAGTGATTTTTTTTAATGTATCTAAAAACCTTTTAAATAAAATGCACAATGTGGAAATCATGGTTATTTTGTACAAACATTGTCCTTGTATATTGTAAATCAGGAAAAAAATCTGATTCAGTTTTTGATATTCTTGGATATCCCAGCCATCTGGCAATGAATTACGTCAACCTATTGAAGAATACCTCCTTTTTAGCAGACAGTTTTGATTTGGTGTCAGGAAAATACTTTGTGAATATTAGAACCTCAGTAGAAATGGAGGTTGTTGTTATAACACTTAGAACTTAATCCTGTTCTTCTTTGTAGTACAGAGGCTCATGTTGCTTTCAGCCATAGCTCCTGGCAGCCGTCCTTGCTATACCATTTTGCTAGTGCACAGCTATGCTGCTGCTGCTGTTATGAGTACAGGCTTTATGTAACTGCTTAAACATAATGCTCTCGTGTATAGTGAGGCATGGCTGGATTGATCATAAGAGCCCTGCTGGATCAGACTAGTGGTCCATCTAGTCCAGCATCCTGTCTCACATAGTGGCCAACCAGTTACTCTAGAGGGCCAGCAAGAGGACATAGAAGGCGAGGCCTTCCCCTGATGTTATCTCCTAGCACTGCTGTTCAGAGGTTTCCTGCCTCTGAAGATGGATGTTTTGTTTAGTCATCATGGCTTGTAGCCACTAATAGGCCTGTCCTTCATGAATGTGTTAAAGTTGTCTGTCTGTGGTCATTACTACAACCTCTAGCAGTGAAGTCCATGTATTAGTCACTTCATTAAGTATCTCCTTTTGTCTGTCCTGAATCTAGTGCCCATCGACTTCATTGGATGCCCTTGAGTTCTAGTATTTTGAGAGAGGGAGGAAAAGTTCTCTCTGTCCACTCTCTCTACTCTATGCATGTCTCTTTTGCAAACAGAAAAGTCCCAGACTCTTCAGGCTTTCCCCATAGGAAAAGTGCTCCAACACTTTAATCATCTTGGCTCACCTCTCCTATACTTTGTCCAGCTCTGCAATGTCCTTTTTGACATATGGGTGACCGAAACAGCTGTTTTCCAAATTGAGGTCACACCATAAATCTATATAGGGACATTATAATATTGGCAGTTTTATTTTCAATCCCTTTCCTAATAATCACCAGCATACAGTTTCCCGTTTTCTGCGGCGCACTGGATCGATGCTTTCATTGAGCTATCCACTAAAACCCTAAGGTCTCTTTCAGTCTCAGCAAATTCAAACTCCATTTATATACTTGAAGTTGGGATTTTTGTTCCAGTGTGCATTGCCTTATACTTATATTGCGCTTCATTTGCCACACTGTAGCCCACTCACCCAATTTGTAGAGATCTTCCTGGAGATCCTCATAGTCAGCCTTGGTTTTCACCGGTCATTATGGATGAACTATTGAGGTAAGAATTGTGTGGAGTGAAACATTGTGATGTGTACACCGTGATAAGTGAGCTGCTCTATGACAGCCTAAATGATATCCTCCCTCCCTACAACTTGGATTTATGTTCCTGTATAAATTTATTTTGCTTTTAATCATGAAATAGGCTCGGGTGTTACATAAGGAACAGAAGACCTCTTCCAGGATTGCTGCAAATATATATTGTATTTTGCTTGTGATGGTGAAGCCTTTGGCCTGATTGGTTGAGCTTCTGTGTAACATTCATGAACATTCCAAACATATATTATGTGTTTCACTAGCATTAAAATCCCATGCAGACCATAAGAGACAGCTGAAGACCAAGAAAAGGTCCCAGCAGGGAGTGTAGAGGTAAGATACTCTGAAGACTACAGAGGACAAAACTGCCCTCTTCCATTAGTTCAGCTCTGCTGACCAGAAGAGGACAGGAAGGGTAATTTCCCACCCTTCCCCCTCAACACTGCCGCCTTCCCTGTTAGTTCCCTAAGGTTCCAGGATGCAACTTTTCTGAAGACGAAAGGGACACAGTTGGGGGAGAACAGTGACGAGATCTGTGATTATGCGTGCCTTCTGCTGAGAGATCGCTGGACGCAGCCCAGTAAGAGTCACAGGCATAGTTTCTCAGGAGCAGGAAGTGACCGGAACTTTCTGGTCGAATTCCAATTTCATGTGCCGATTGCAGTTGGCAATGTGTTCTGCTGAACTGTGTATTGCTGCTACGTGCTGTGTATTTAAACTCACGGAGGACAGTGCTATGGAAGGTGGTGTATCCTTTCTGAAAGCTACTTTTGCTATGAAAAATACTAATGAAGACAGACACATTAATGAACAGATTCATGTATAACGCTGCTTATACTGACAGCATCTTCCTTTGTAAACTGTTTTTGCTACGTGCTGTTTTCCCTGGGAAGCCTGCATGAACAGCATCACTACCACAGATGGTATGTAAAAGACCTGGAGTTCATATTTCTGTTACTTGAGAACTCCCATGAACTTTTAACCTAGTTGTGAACATCCACCACTACACCAAATGTAACAGCCGTCTCCTTAGAGAAATAAAGTCGCTGTTCAGACATGTTCACACTTTTCTGAGGCTGTTCAAACTGCAGGTAGGAGCATGTATAGCTGAATGCTCCTCCATACAAAAAGAACCTTGTACCTAGAAAACTAGCATGTCAGCAAAGAGGCTTAGCTAGAACCCTCTTCCTGCACATCTAGTTTTCTATATGGAGGGAGTTTTTTTTTTCTTTTGCAATGAACACATAACTGTGAGCCCCCATGGGCTGTCTGAAGTAGTAGAGCCCAGAGACGTACCTACATTCCTCAGTGTGAATTAAGCCCAACTGTTCCAAAGCAAGGGACAGATTAAAAATTGGGAGAATGTAGTCTAGTATGGGTTTTTATGCATATATTATTGATTTTTCAAAATAGGTTTAATGTGGTTTAGTTTGAAAGCTATAAAATCTAACACAATGCTGAAGTCTTGTTTTCCTGGATGGCTGGGAGAACATACCAGGCAAATTTCCATCTTGAGGCTGTTGAAGATTGTTTTTTCAAAGGTGGGACAGTTGTATAAAGACCACACTGCATGATGAATTTGCAGACATAGTCTTTTAGTGGCATTTATTTTTTTTAGGCAAGACTGTGTTTTGGAAAGCTGCCTAAACACACTTGGTACTGGATGCAAAATTTATCATCCTACAAATCTGTTTCAGTTCTTTGGGTGTATATTAGCTCTGACTACTACAAAAAGCCTTGGCTCTCCAGACTATGTTCATTAATTTCACAAGCCGAAGGTGGGGCTGAATAAAATTCCCACTAGGCAGCATTCGACCTTGCTGTTCCCCATGACATGCAAAAGAAGGGTAAGTTTATGCAGAATTAGTATTTATTAAGATCTGCATAATTTATGAAAGACAGTTTCCAGCATGTATATCCAACCTTATTTACAAGATTTTGCTGAATAAAAATGTTATTGGGCCCTTAAAATTTTTACAAACACTAATAACAATATTTATAGCATCCAGGAAGCTTTACAACATATTCTGTCAATGCAGCTACCTTCTAAACTTTTATTTTCACTCCTGTTTCACAGACTGGCAACTGAGAATGATAAATGGATTTTATGCTGAAATACGTTTTGACACTGAGAGTGTGTCAAAATGTATTCACACTGAGTGGGTCAAAACGTATTCACACTGAGAATGATAAATGGATTTAGCAATTCTGCAGCTCAGAACATGAGCATCAAACCAGTCAGGGGCACACACCCTCTGTAGGACCACATTACTCATAATAGAAAATATGTTTAGTTATTAGGCTATTAGCCTAATAAGTTATTAGGCTATTAGCTACATTGACCTCACCTAATAAGCCAATACAAGGTAACTTCAGCTGCTTCCTCGAAGCAGTCAGAAAACAAATTTGGTCCAGTTAAACTACACTCAAGTATTTTCAGGCTTTAGTCCAAAACCCCGGTGGGGGGTATTGTTTTAATATGAAATCATCTCAGATGCAAATATTGTAAGATTAGCTACAGTAAGCAAACTGGCCCTGCTTAAATACAGTACAGTAGAATACAATACAACATGGTAGAATCTCAAAGACTAACAAAACGTATTTCAGCATGAGTTTTAGTGAGTCAGAGCTCATTTCCTCAGATACAGACAGACAGACTTGGTTAAATACTTATATACCCGATAAGCATTTAACCAAGTCTATGGACATACACCTCCATGCAACTGAGGAAATGAGCTTTGATTCACGTAAGCTTGTGCTGAAGTAAGTGCCTTTTGTTACACACCTATCCCTCTGGTCCTACTTAAGTGTTGTTTTAAGTGATACACGTTCAATATTATATGACCCTGAGCAATTGCCCACTTTTATGCAAGGTGGCCTGTGCCCCAGAAGGGGTCTACCGCCAGGCCCAGAGCCCCCTGGCCCTGATGTTTCTCTTGTTTGCTTTTGTTGCCTGCTTGGCTGTCTTCTACCTAGAGCAACTACCACCGTTCCCCATCATCCTCTGGCCGTTAGTGAGCCTGGAGAGCATGAGTGCGGCTGAGTGGGGAGGGACAAGGAGGCAGGTTCACTGGAGGTTGCCCCCCCAGACCTGGAGTCAGCACTACAGAGGTGGAGTAGCACCTCTGCCTGTGACTGGGCAGAAGAAAACATTGGAAGTTCTTCTGCACGAACATAGAATAAGTAACTGTACCGCCGAATAAAACTGGGTGGAGATAGCATAAGCTCCATTTATTCATGCACACCTTTGACTAAAAAGGATGCATATGAACCATTAGACCAAATAAGAAATAAAATCCTTGGGTAGTCTAGGGGAAGACATCTCTGGAAGCTGCTATGACAACTGGTTGAAGATTATGAAAGAGAAGGCACTAGGGGGAGACTTTGTTATATTACTGTAGGACCAATACGTACTCTCACTCATACTAATGGAACTGTAAGACAAGCACTGTAGGCCTAGTCAATCTGTGTTTACTAGCTAGAGTCCCTTAGTAAGATGCCCTGCTTTGAGGCTTTCTTCTGGTCCAGCAAATAAAAGCTGGATATTTAAGCCTGTATTTGTGTGGTCTCTCACGCTCCAGACATCCTTGATTTTTTCGTTGATTCTGGGGTTGTCTTTTTTCTGAATTTCAAGTAAACTGCTGTAATGACACAACCTGCCAATAGGGTTACTGCACCGGTTATGTGGTAAGCTATTCCCGGCACTTTACACACACACACGCATTCCCAGAAAAAGGTTTCTTCCTCCACTCCATGTCACTGTTGAGAGGACAACTTGCTTTCTCCCATCAAAACTGGTAACTGGGAAATCTGATAACATAAGGTTTGTTATTAGCTGGGAGCGACTTGTAAAATATATGTTTTGTGAATGGTAAGATGTGCCTTTTGTTCCATTAAAAACACACTCTTGTTTAGTATTAAAATTCTTCATCTAGTTCTGTTTTACCCATTTTCTTCCATGAAGCCACATCAGAAGTTAACTTGTACATTTTATATCATTTTAATTTGCAAAATGGGTGTGTTTCTGCATGAAGTTGTAATAAAAGAACTTTGCAACTCAATTAAGCTAACAGTGGTCATTCTGAAGCCCTAATGAAAGGAATAATGTCAAACTGGGTGTTATCAAAGCACCAATCCAGCAACAGATAGTACTTTTCATACCTTTTAAATCCTGTTTGACGTATTACCTTTTCTGCACTTGGATCTCCCTTCTGATTCAATATATTGATACTGGTGTTGAACATCAATTGGGCTAAGCTGGCATACGTGTTTTGTGAAGCTTTCGTCCCATCTGGCTTATTTCTTCCCAGCTAAATGGTGGAAGCCTGACCTTACTGTAATGTTCCTCCAGCCAAAAGCCAAGCAAGAGCTCTCAGAAGCTGGCGGTCATTCAGGCATTAGCCTGTCCGGGAGAATTCTAGTGACAATTCCTTGATCCCCTTCTCTATGGACTGCAGGAAATTCACTTGCTCCTGCAAAGCTAGGCTGTGACACGTGTTCTATATTACAGCTTGGGTAGCAAGAGCCTGAACTCCCCCCCCCACCCAACATTAAGCAAACTTGCTGAGAAAGGATACTATAAGATATGTGTAGGCCATAATTTCCTGCAGGGAGCCCATCTGCAAACTCGTTGGTGCTGCTGAGGCGGCGGTAAAGGTTTTTGAACGTAGGGAAGGCTGCTACTCTCATCCAGATAATAAAGTTGTCATTTGTATAGCCATTGTTTTCTTCATCCTCCATATCTAGTAAATAGGCTGGTTTCTGCCAGTAGAGGGGTTTTGCTGTCCCTAGGGAGAAAGGCAGAGGCATGGGGGTGAGTTCCAGTACTTTTCGCCTTCTTTCAGCTGAATCCTAAAGATGATTGTGCAGACATGAATGGGGAACAAAAGGCAAACAGTGGGGATTTTAACCACCCCGCAAACAAAGTCTGCCTAGAAAACGTTGGGATGTGACGTCACCTCATGGGTCAGGAATGACCCAGTGCTTGCACAGGGGACCTTTACCTTTATAAAGGCCCTAGTCCAAGGTGGTTATCTAGCTGTGTACTCAATTCTCAGCTTTGGAACCTCGTTCCATAATGTCATCACAGATCATACCATTATATATGTCCTGCCATGCTCTAGAACAGGGATGGGGAATGTCAGGCCCGGGGGCCGTTTAAGGCCCTCGAAACCATTTGGTCTCAGTGTCAGTATGCATTGACTTCTCAGCGTCAGTATGCATATCCTGGGCCTGAGAAACACAATTATGGTTGCCAGGTCCCTCTTAATTATTGGCGGGAGATTTTGGGGGGTGGAGTCTGAGGAGGGCGGGGTTTGGGGAGGGGAGGGACTTCAATCCCATAGAGTCCAATGGCCAAAGCGGCCATTTTCTCCAGGGGAACTGATCTCTATCAGCTGGAGATCAGTTGTAATAGCAGGAGATCATCTGCTATTACCTGGAGGTTTGCAGCAATAGACACTTCTGTGTATACAATAGTTACAACCAAATAGACACAGAAACAGCTCTTATACAATTGTAATAAATTCTATATTATACCACAACAAATCTAATCATTATACACGCTTACAGAAATACAAAAATACAAATTACACACTACAAAATACGATTATTCAATATCCAATATGGTATACTACCAACACATGCAATATTCCTATATTCAAAAAGTATTTTTTCTTCAAGTACCACAGTTATGTATCTGTATAATTCTTTTTTTATAATTTTTCTTTTCTTTCACAGGTGTCTGGTAGAAAAGGAATACGGCCGTTTCAGTTCTTTCCTCAGTTCCTTCTCAAACCCTTAAACTGCAAGTTGGTATGTCCCCTCCAATATTTTCACATAGCTCCCATGGGTAGCATTAATTTCATATTATCTGCCAGCAAGTGGCTAGTATACTTCCATATACTCCTAGGTTCCCTAGGTAGTATTGGTAGTATACCATATTGGATATTGAATAATTGTATTCTGTAGTGTGTAATTTGTATTTTTGTATTATATAAGCTTATATAATGATTAGATTTGTTGTGGTATAATATAGAATTTATTACATTTGTGTAAGAGCTGTTTCTGTGTCTATTTGGTTGTAATTACCTGCAGGTTGGCAACCCTACTTACAATGAAAACAACGAAGACAGTCAATGACTAATTATACAAGTATTTTTTGCATAATGGGTGGGGCAAGGTCCAGCTTTGGTCATTTCCACCTTCAAGACCACCGTTCCTTCTTGCTAGTATTCAAGGATTTCCATTTCACCCTGATGGCAGGTAGGATTTGGGATTGGCTTGCATCACTACTCTGAGATGAGCTCAAGCTGTATTGTCAAGAAACAGCTCCGTTGGTGATATGCAGCCAGCTGCCTTGCTGGGAGGAAAAACCTAAGGGAAGCCAACAGGATAATTCTTACCAGCGAATGTGGACGATAAATTGTGTGATGTTGGATTACAGAATTTCACGTGTTTGTTGGTCCACCACGTGGTTCCCTTGTTTCAGCAATGGGACTTGCAGAGCAGTTGCAAAATTAGGATAGTAAAAAAGGCCTATTGTATCTGGGTGGAGATCAGAAGCAACATTATGCCGAGCCAACATTATGCCAAACATCTGCGATGTGACTATTTAGAAGAACCACAAGAATGCATGAACAAGTGCTGTTCACACATCATGCTTCTAAAGCAGACAGAGAAAAGGGGGAAGCAGGAATTAACTTCTCTCCCGTACGTTAAGATCTTCTGCCTCTCACAAGAAGTTACATTTCCAGAGCAAGAGCATCCCCTCCAATACTGAAGACAGTTTCAGTTACTATCTAACACAGGCATATGAGAGTATGTACAGTATATATGGTTAACTTGTTGTCTCCAATGGGACTGTAATTTATTTCATTTGGAATATGTGTATGGGAGGTTTCTTTTCTTGGGGCTAATAGCAGCTGAAAGGGAAACAGTTAACACCCCACAATCACCCCTCTACAGCTGCTTTTAAGTAACGTTAAGACTGCTGAGATCTCAGAGCCTCCCCCCAACTGCTGTTCTCTAGCCTGTCTCTTGTTCTCACTGATCAAAGCACATATATGTTAATATAGCATGACAGATGCATTTTCCTCCATCTCCCCTCCCCTTGTATGCTGGTTTGCAGGCCTATATATGCAATAAAAATGTCTACTTTGGTCTTCTTAGGGGAATTGGTGAATCCCTCTGTTGCTTACCTATATGCTGAGTCAGGCTACACCAGAGCCAGCATGGTGTAATGGTTTACAGTGCCAGATTCGGATCTGGGAGACCCAGGTTTGAATCCCAACTCTACTATGGAAGCCATCTTCTCAAAGGAAATAGTTAGCTCATCTTACCTTTTTTCCAACGAACTAAAGGTAGTATAATTTATCTCCCCTCCCCTTTATCCTTATAGCATCCTGTGAGGTAGGTAGGGCTTCCAACCGTCAGGTGGGGCCTGGAAATCTCCCGCTATTTCAACTGATCTCCAGACTAGATGGCCATTTGTCAGCAATGCTGAGTTTATAACCTTCAGCAGATGATGAGAGGGAAGGCAACTTGGCCATCTTCTGGTGATGTAGCAGGGGTCACTGGGTGTGTGTGTGTGTGGGAAATAGTTGTGAATTTCCTGCATTGTGCATGGGGTTGGACTAGATGACCCTGGTAGTCCCTTCCTACTCTATGATTCTATGACTACAGACACCAGTTCCCCTGGAGAAAACAGCTGCTTTGGAGAGTGGACTCTATGTCATTATATCCCACTGCGGTCCTATCCTTCCCCAAACGCCACCCTCCCCAGGCTCTACTCCCATAGTTCCAGAAATTCCCAGAAATTTCCCCCCTTGAAGAAGAGTCGTGAGCTATGGAGCTGCTAGGACCGCCCAAGAAACTGTGTTAACCCTTTCCCACCTGGACCATGAAGGTAGCAGGAGGTAGCAGGAGCCAGCTGTAGAATCCGTCCCCAACCATGTGGAACAGGAGCAATTCTAGCATGTGGCTGGACGGCTACGCCCGCCTGGTGCAAGACCATCCTGTGCCACCAGGTGGGCAAGTGCCCCACCAGTGGGATGCCTGCCTGCTTGCCCCTGCCGGGGGGGGGGGTCATCTGGGGCAGCTGCCTGCTTGGGGCTTGGTCGGCTAATTTTTAAGTTGATAATTTTGTATGGCCCGTGAATGATGTTATAAATATCCAACTGACCCTTGGTGGTCCCCACCCCTGCAATATACTGATCTTCACTTTTTACTGTCCCGAGCCACCCACCTGCTGGTGTCTGCACGAAATTACCACTCTTGTTCTACACAACGTAGGAGAGAATTTAGCAAGTTTTAAACCATGGACCCTCCGCAGCTCGGCAGCAGCCTGAAAGCCCTGCACGTTGGCTGACACGTTACTGCTGTTTCCCTTACTGTTGTCCGACAAAACTCAAGCAGGATCACACTCAGTGGCTTTGCACAGTTTATGCATTCCAAAGCTGCCTTGGAGCTGACAGAAGCCACTGCTACCAGGGCTGACTTTGCGGTGTGCGACTGAAGTAAAAATAAGGTCATCAAAAGGACAGAGTGAAATTCTATTGGTTACGTTTGCTCTAGATTTTAGCACAGTTGATCACCTGCCAATGAGCAGAATCCAATTTGATCTATATTTAGAGGGTTTACAAACCGCGATGGAAGCCACATGGGGTTTGCCAGTTAAAGGCCAGTCCAATAATGCCTGAAAGGTCATTGTGGCATATATTCGTTTATAAGGATTTAATGAAGGTCAGCAACATAGAAAAGATTTCCGTGTAAGGAAAGCAAGAGTTGCAGCAGTCTCTGTGGGTGGACAGTCATCGTCAGGAGTCTAAAAGATGTTTTGGTGGCCTTTTAGTATTGGAGCATACATATTACACCCATTCTGCAGTCATTCTGTTGGCTGCCCATCAATTACTAGGCTCAATTCAAGGTATTTGGCTTTGGACATACAATGACCTTCATGGCTTTGGACCCTCATATCTGTGGGACTGACTCTTCTCTATGCTCCTCCATGACAACTTCTCTCACCTGAGCAGGGCCTTCTGCAGGGACCACCCTGTAAATAACAGATCAGCAATACCTCATACATTGGCATCATCAGTTGTGGCCCCCACCTTGTGGAATGGCTACCAAGTATGTAGAATAGAATTGTTCAGACACTGGCTGCATTCAGGCATCATAAACAATCCACAAGTTGTGACTGGGACAAGCCTTACTTCCTGGCTGTGTTCTTGGGGTTTAGACACTTCCTGCACCCCTCACATGTTGGATTAGACACCTCTCATGACTGGAGGCTTCCTGGTTTATGACGTCTTCAATTCAACTGCAATTTGGTGGCGCATGCAAATAAGGGTCAGCCTTCTCTCTGCAGAGGGTGTTGCTATCTGATCTAGGGGGCTGGGGAAAAGACCCTGCACGGCACAGGATTTCCATCTAGGGGGCCTTTCTTGGGGTTAAAAAAGGGTTTTGAAGATGAGAGGTCACCCACACACAGCCCTTCCTGCAGCATTCCCTGAGTGGGAAGTGTAATTGTTTGGTGCCAAATAAAAGGAATGAGGGAAAGGTCAGTGCTGACTAGCTTTGACCCACTGGACTCCGATAGCCTCTAGTTATTTGCTGCTGATAAAGAGCTGCAGTCAGAACAAGCAGGGTACCGAAATCTTTAACCAAAACTTTCTTTGCAGCATCTCATAGGGCAAAATTACCTCAGCGGAGACGCTGGCAGGAGAGTCACCTCTGGATCACTGAACGGGTCTTTATATGTTGGAATCAGGGTGTTTTTGAAATGACTGGCAGCTCTGTAACTTGTCACTCCTCATTTTGTTTTCTTACCGGGAAGCAGCAGCAGCAACAACAAGTGTTGGGAATGTAGATTTCTGGTGAACAGCCAAGAGCCTGCAGTATCAGATATCTTTGCGCACAATAATTAATTTGAGTCCTGTAGGACCAATACAGTCATCCTCAGTGCTGATGGGAAATCTCATTGTCATATCACTATCTGCACACATTCCCAGAAGCAGACTATTGCACAAAAGATTGTTTTATTATAAAAGAATTAAGCATGACAAAAGGATCCAGCACTAAATTCTACTGTGCATCTCAAAACCTAAAAGCCTCCATTTAGCCAGTGGAAGTGTGAGATACGGGGGATAAGTGGAATACGGCTCTTGAAGTTCCATCTAAAAGAGTCCCAGCTTCACAGAACCTTCTCTGCACAGCTTGATCAGGCCCATCTCCAAAAGGTCAATGGATTCTTTTCTTATCTGAAGGAAACAGATATTAAACGTAAAGCATAAAAATCCTTGTAAGACATACACGCATGCATCTATTTTATGCTAATTCACTCTAATTTTTTATTTGTTTATGAGCATAAGTCCATAGAGGTGAAGCCCTGCATTTCTCCCATTTCCCCCCCCCAAAATTATTAATATCTATTAACAAGACACAATTTAAATCAGTGTTGTAGTTAGCCTCTTGCCCAATTAAATCTTTCCTGGATCGCTTGTCAGATCTACTTGCTCAAGTCAGCCTGTCCAACCCCAAGGTCACTTGGATGCAAAGTTCCTCATCCCCCAAACCATAGTTTGGAATGGCCCAAGAGCTCCCCCTTTCCCTACACTCGTAGAATCATAGAGTTGCAAGGGGCCATACAGACCATCTAGTCCAACCCCCTGCTTAATGCAGGATAAGCCTACAGCATCCCTGACAAATGTTTGTCAAGCCTCTGCTTAAAGACTTCCAGTGAGGAGTAGCTTACCACCTCCCTAGGTAGCTGATTCCCCTGTAGAACAACTCTTAGTGTAACATTTTTTCCCTAATATCCAGCCGGTACCTTTCCTCCTGATTCTCTCCGTACGCCCTGCCATAGTTTCCCATTCTGGGTTGGGGACAAACTATGCATTGTGCAATTCACAGTTCCATCAGGTTCAAAGGTAAAAAGTATGGCTTGAATCCCATGGAAACCCCATTCATACAAAAATGCCACAAGGGGGCACCTTCTTGCCTCAATGACTGAAACTGCTTTGCAATCTCTACTCGCTGACTTTCCCAAAACATTTTACCCAGCAACACAATTAAAACTGAGAACCCAGAAAACCAAATCTTGTGTTCCCATATGCAAGGTAAAACAAGGTGGAGAGAAAAAAGATCTATTGAATGCAACATGGCAACTGTAGAAGAGACTCTTTCACACATGCAAAATAATGCACTTTTGATCCACTTTCAATGCACTTTGAAGCTGGATTTTACTGTGTGAAATGGCAAGACCCACTTGCAAACAATTGTTAATGTGCATTGAAAGTAGATTGAAGAGATAAACCTGGGTTTCCCACACTCAATCATGGCCGTTTCACACATTATGAAGTTTGTAAGATACACTCTAAAAATGCAGTTCTTAATTCTTGAGATGCAGAACTGATGGTGAGGTGTATTTGTGTCAGAAATCCCATCCATGCATTTTCAAACTCTGAAACATAAGATGTCCTGACTCCCGGTATGCAACAGGCTAGCCATGTATGAAAAACAACTATTTTTAAAGACTGTTTCTTTGTACCTCAGGGATATCAACTAATCTTCTTAACTTCTGATCCCTCCAGTTCCAGTCTAAGATGACATACTTCAAGCCTGTCAGACTAAGGCTGTCTGGGAAGAAAGTAGAAGACATTTAGCGGTAATGTAACATATTCAGTTTTGACTTAAATATTCTTCTATGTTTTAGCTGTTAGCAGGTTTTATTATTACTGTTTTATGAAATCTGAAGTTTGTATCTGTTTTACGGAATCATTGTGAGCTAATTTGGATATGCTACATAGAAAGAACGAAATATAAATATTGTAAATATTTTAAATTCCTGATTGCCCCATCATAAGATCCAATTTTTGTGCAGATTGAGGCCTGCACTTAACTTAGAACTTCTTTTGGTGGCTAACTGATAACTTCTCACTGCATAAACCTATGCCTCTTCAACAGCTAAACACAAAAGCAGAACAGTCACAACGTGGCAGAAAGTAATTTCCAAAACATTCACTTCATAAAAATGCTGAAGTTGTTTTTCTACTGTGCCAGCAACAATATAGCAATGGCTCTTTCTTAATCATAGTCTTGGGTGGGGGGGGGGAGGTGTTAAAGATTGCAGAACAACTGCATGATCCAGCCACATAGCTCATTCCCTCCCTGGAGCAAACACCTCCCCTAAATGGAGTTAAGGAACACATCAGAACTGTCAACAAGTTAAGGCTAACCAGGGTTTCTCTTAATTAAGATTTCTTAAATCCAAAGCGGGAGCCAGCATGGTGAAGTGGTTAAAAGTGGTGGACTCTGGAGAACCGGGTTCGATTCCCCACTCCTTCACATGAAGCCTCCTGGGTGACCTTGGGCCAATTACAGTCCTTTCAGAACTCTCTCAGCCCACACGGAGGCAGGCCATGGCAAACCACCTCCAAACGTCTCTTGCCTTGAAAACCCAACAGGGCCGCTCCACCATACACATTGGGGTTGACCCTCCCCAACTGTTGAAGTTTAACTCTTGTGTATCTGGGGTGAGGGGAAGGGCTTCCCTCTCTGCCTAACTGCTCTCTACTCAGATTGAGGGACAGGAGGTCGGGTGAGAGCTGCCTTCACATCGCTGAAAGGCAGGATGCTTTAAAATATCTGATAGTGCCCTATTCTGTCAAGTAGCAGGGGGACAGTAATGAAAGACCCAAGGATGGAACCCCACAGCATGCTATGTAGTTATTTATAATCTCCAACACTTTTAAATCTCACACTGTTTTTCAGCAGCATTCCCATAAACGCTCCTTGTTGATTACTTCTCGATATACTGTGCTTTTCTACCTTGTTCTATGAGTGCTTTTATCCTTCCAGGTGTCCCAACACCCACGTGGACGACACTTTTCTCCAGCATTTTCTCCTGTTCTTGGATCTGTTTCAAGCCAACAAAGAAAAACATGCACTGCAATTCCTTTTCTTGACTGATCTCTTGATTGTAATAAATGTTGGTTGGTTTGGCAATTCCTGCTCAAAGACTTAATACAGTATTAGACATCTGAAGAAAATTCCAAAGGGGCATTCAGCATTACTACATGGAAAAACAAAAGTGGAAGTGGAAACATTCCAAGTGGGAAAAGGAAAGTAAGTTAACTTCAACAGTGCTTCCTGTTAGTGTGGCACTGAATATTTCCCACCTTTATTGGTATTCACTATTGAATATTTTTTTCAACCAACTGAAAAGTCAAAATCTTTCAGCTGAACTGAGAAACATATATCCTCATAAAGTTAACACTCAGCTGAATTTTCAACTAACTTGTCCAGGGCTGAGCAAAGAGGAAACATGCTGTGAGTGATAACGTTTTGCCAAAGCTTTTATCCAAGTGCTTTTACAGCAAGGTATCGTACATGCTTCAGTTGGCCAGACCATGGAATCAGGAGGGTTTATAACTCAGTGCTTTGCATGAGGTCCAAGGATACAATCGTGGCACCTCCTGTTAAAAGGACCTCATGGTTGCAAGACAGGGAAGGACTTCTGTTTGAGACCCCAGAGAGCTGTTGCCAGTCAGTGCAGTCAATGTAAACTAAATGGGCCAACAGTCTGCCTCTGTATGGCATCTTCAACCCAATAGTGATTGCATACCTGGCAACCTGATTGCCTGAAAAATACACATCAAGATGGGCATAGTTCCCATTTTTAAAGTTGGTAACCTGATTGCCTGAAAAATACACATCAAGATGGGCGTAGTTCCCATTTTTAAAGTTGGTACCTAAAAACAGCTGACCAGAATTCACACTGGGATTAATGCATGTTTGCCTCTTATTAGTACATAGCCGCAGTGGGGGGTTATTTAGCATTCAGAGGTGTTACTGGAATGGTCATGTGAAAAATGTATTTGTTGTAGGGTACGGAGAGATTTTCCCTGCTGTTCCATGACTGAAGGAAGGAAAGAAATTATGAAAGACATTTGTAGAGCCAAAGGTGTGGCTGTTGGTCATTTCTCTAAAAATATCAAGACAGTAAGCTGTCTTTGTAGGTCATGCAATGGACAGAATGATGGAAGAATAAATAAAAACTAATCTTGGTGGAGCTTTTGTGAGACCCACTGTGAAGAGCTACCCTAAAAACCAGTATTACAGAACGCTCATTACCACTCCCTAATGGTACAGACAGTGTGAGGTAGTGGTTTTAGAGCACTGGACTAGGACCTGGAAGATGCAGGTTCAAATCTCCACTCTGCCGTGGAAGTTATAATAATTTAGTTATACGGTCACTGACCAGCAAAAACAACCAACCAAATAAACCAACAACAGCCACAACAGATAATAAGAAAGCCACAACAACAGCTACTACTGCTACTACAAATAATCTAAGCCTAAAACTTACAAATTACGTGTATGAATAAAATTTATATAAACATCGTATAACTCTGTGTGACCCCCTTAATATTTTGAGTAATGAAGTATTTCTGTTACTCTTATCCTGTCAGGGTATGACGTATTTTAATAGCTGCAGCACAGAATTTAGCAGTCAAGAGTGTAAACTGTGATTTTTCATCAGTTTCATTTCATTTCATTAACCTTTATTGGCATACCACTGATTTTTCATCAGTTAAGAGCTTCTTGCCCTGACCAACCAGATGGGTTTCTGGCTAAGTGTTAAGCAAAGGGGAAAGAAACCTTGTGCGGACTTCTTGATAGAATGAGCAGCAGATCAAGACATGTTCTTAAGTTTCTATATCCCCTGACCCACAAGGGCAAAGCCTTTCTACTATAGGGACCTCCTTATATCTTCCCTCCAATGCCGCCGAAGGTAAGACCTGGCACCTAGCGAGGGTGAAAGCTTTCCTATGATTGATAAGTTCTATGTTTATTGGGAAAGATATGCTGTGGGGGAGACTATGTACCTAGTTTCTCAGGTGATACGGAAAACGGTGATCTCCCGAGATCTGCCTGACGTTCTATGTCATTCACCCCTTGCTTCAGAAGGCATATTGCCTGATCTTCACCCTACCCCAACAAGGCAGGTGGAGAGAAGCCCAGCCTTTCTGTTTTGTTGTAAACTGCCTTAACTGCCATGGAAGTTTGCTGGTGACTATAGGCAAGTCACACACTGTCAGCCTAACCCATCTATTGTGCATTCGAGGAAAAACAAGTAAAATAACTCTTAAATAAATAAATGTGTGCTATATTTTCATGTGTTCAAAGGACTTGGCACTGTAGGGAATATAATAATGTATGCAAATACAATTGAGACAATTGCTCATATTTTACTGAACTGTGAAATGCACAGGTATGTCAGAAATCGTCTAATTTCACATGAACACATGAAGCTGCCTTATGCTGAATCAGGCCCTTGGTCCATCAAAGTCAGTATTGTCTACTCAGACCAGCAGCGGCTCTCCAGGGTCTCAGGCAGAGAAAGGTCTTTCACATCACCAACTCGCCTAGTCCCTTTAACTGGAGATGCCAGGGATTGAACCTGGGACCTTCTGCATGCCAAGCAGATGCTCTGCCACTGAGCCACAGCCCCTCTGTTGTCCAGGTTCCCTGGATATACTAGCCTGACTAGTTTTGCCAGTGGCTTAATGGTGAACTTTTTGCTTGAAGATAAGAATCTCACACACAGTGGCAAAGTTCTATTGTATTGCTATCAGAATACAGAGATAGCTGATGTCACGTGAAGCCGCTCGCTAATTGTGTACTATTTTGATTGTTTCTTCTTTTTTATTGTTATGCCGGTCAGTGACTGTATTTAATAAACTGTAACATTATTGCATTGTCATATTTACAATAACCCTGTAATATCATTATTGCCATCTCTCCATATGGCAACTGAGGGTCGAGCTGACGCCATTCAAATGTTGCATTCAGCATTTCACTTAAAGCACTGGTCTGTACTGCAAATTCCATGTTTTAAAAAGACAGGCAGAGGAAGATATTTGTATGTCAGCTCCTCTTTCTGACTACACTCGATTTTGCTTAAGGCCTGGTCAGTTCTTATAACTATTTGTCTTCTTACTGAGCACCCCACCACCACTACCACTCTGAGCTCTTCTACAACAGCAACAAAATGGTACTGAAGAGTTTGGGGACAGTGAAAGACACGGTGCAAGTGTAAAAAAAAAAAAAAAGCCCAGTCCTTACCTTTATGTGCTTTGCAAACAATTTCATAACTTTGCCATCCCCTTTGAACACAGTTATCGATCTGGAACAGAAAACACTTTCCAGTAATTAACCGAATACATGAACAAGAAAATGAGATAAAACAAAGGCAAGTTTATCCAGCTGTGAGTGGGTTCATAGAATCATAGAGTTGGAAGGGACCACCAGGGTCATCTAGTCCAACGCCCTGCACAATGCAGGAAATTCACAAGTACCTCCCCCTACACCCCCAGTGACCCACACTCCATGTCCAGAAGATGGCCATGATGCCCTCCCTCTCATCATCTGCCTAAGATCATAGAATCAGCATTGCTGACAGAGCCTGTTCCACTGAGGAACCGCTCTAACGCTTAGAAAATTCTTCCTAATGTCTAGATGGAAACTCTTTTGATTTAATTTCAACCTGTTGGTTCTGGTCCGACCTTCTGGAGCAACAGAAAACAACTAGGCACCATCCTCTATATGACAGCCCTTCAAGTACTTGAAGATGGTTATCATATCCCCTCTCAGCCTTCTCCTCTTCAGGCTAAACATATCCAGCTCCTTCCACCTTTCCTCATAGGGTTGTAAAGTTCCTTTCCAGCACAGAAGTAGCCTTCAACGTTTTCACACCTGAGACCCACTTTTAATTCCAGCCTTCCACAAGACACATTTTCCATTGTTTTCTGCCTATGTTTATGTCAAGGAGACAGGGCTCCTGCACCCTTTAAGAGTTGTGTAGAATGCATAGTTTCAGCATCTGCAAAGGTAAATGCTATCTGGTGAATTTTGTTTGGCACAACTATGACAGGTAAGAGGCCTCCGTCCTCCTTTGCATCTGATCACTCCTCCTCTTAAAAAAAGAAAAGGAAAAGGAAATAGCAGGAGTGCCAAGGGGACAACACACCTGACACCTTGCAAAACCCAGCCCAATACATCTTGCCACAAGTTCTGCGTCTTTAAGGAGTAAACTTTATTTTCTATTGGCAATGTTAGTTATCTAACTACTTCAAGGCCACAGTGTGGAAGGAGTGAGAATTTTTGCATCTGTGGCTCAGGCCCAGACTAGGCTAGCAGACGTTGGTGCCCTGCCTTGGCCTTTGAGCCTAGGAATTCGGACAAAGCCTCAAGAAGGGCGCCAGGTTCAGTGACCCTACTTGATGAGTTCCAGACAACGGAGGGCAGAACTGCAGATTATCAGCATCACTACTGACTTCTTCTCCTTGTGGTTTTTACGGAGCTTCGCCCATTTAGGGCAGACTGCAATGTGAAGTGCAAAAAAAAGAAGACGAAGCAAGAATAGACAGTCAAAACATATAGCAAGACCAAATGACATAAATCAATGAAGGCAATCGCTGAAGGAATGCAGTCTGCGCATAATGGCCGCTACCCATCTAATTTATTTATTTATTCCAGGTGAATGTCTAAGATCTTTCTCTAAAGCCGTGTTGGCGAACCTATGGCACGCGTGCCGACTCTGGCACGCGTAGCCCTCTCTGCCGGCACGCGCCCGGCCGCCTCCACTCCCCCCCCGGGGAAGCAGCCTTCCTTCCCCTTCCCTTCCCGGGCTGGAGGCGAGGGGTCGAGGCGCGGCTTTGCCTGGCCCCGCGCCACGGGCGGTCCGCAGCGACTCCGGATTGGCTCCTCACGCCCGAGGTTGGACTGGGAGGCGCTTCAGAACGGGGGCGGGGACAGCGGGCGAGCCGGCAGCGGTCGCCCTCAGGGCCCGCCTGCCCGCCCTCTGCAAAAGGCCCCCGAAGGCTGGGCCGCCACCTGCGGCGCCTCCCCTGCTCGGCCAAGAGGAGCCGCCGCCGCCGCCGCCCCGGTTCTGCCCAGTACGCAGCCCAGCCAAGCGGCCTGCGAAGCGGCGCCGGGGAGCGGGAGCGGCCCGTGCGGTGGGGGGGGGCGTGCTGCGGTGGCGGCCGGCAGGACTTGCGCCCAAGCAGCCCCCGGAGCCTCTGGGAGGAGGAGTAAGAAGGCTCCTGGCCTAGCCTGGGCTCCGCTGCAGCTGCCAGAGAAACGCAGCGGAGCACGGCTCTCTCTGAAGCCGCAGCGTGCAGGAACGCTGCGGCCCCTTTAAACCCCCTCTCGCCATCGGCAAGAGGAGGCGGGCGGGAGGAAGACGCTTCCCCCAAGCCGGGAAGGCGAAGCGTCCCTGCACGCCGCGCGGCACAGGGGTTGAAACCTCTCTCGGCCGCCGCGGAGGGAGGGAGGGAAGAAGAGGAAAAAGCCAATCTCTCCCTCCCGGGGCCGGAGCATCCGGGTGGGAGCCGATCAGGTGGAGGACTTTTGTGGACTTGGGGGGGGGGAGAGGTGGGAAGGCTGAAGCCCGGTCGCAGGGAGCCGGCTGTGTGTGTGTGTGTGTGAAGGCTTTTCTCTCTTTTCTTCCTTTTTCTGTCACTCTCCTATTCTTTCTCTCCTCTTTTTCTGTCTCTTTCCCCCCCTCTTTTTTTCTCTCCTTTTCTTTCTTTCTCTCTCTCTCTCTCTCTCTCTCTCTCTCCTTTCCATGCTTCCTTTCTGCCTTCTTTCTGTCCTTCCTTCTTTCCTTACTTCTTTCTGTCCTTCATTCCTTCCTTCCTTCTTTCTGTACTCCTTTCTTCCCTTCCTTCCTCCTTTCCTTCTTTCTGTCCTTCTTTCCTTCCTTCTTTTTGTCCTCCTTTCTTCCCTTCCTTCCTCCTTTCCTTCTTTCTGTCCTTCTTTCCTTCCTTCCTTCTTTCTGTCCTTCATTCCTTCCTTCCTTCTTTCCTTACTTCTTTCTGTCCTTCCTTCCTTCTTTCTGTCCTTCCTTCCTCCTTTCCTTCTTTCTGTCCTTCATTCCTTCCTTCCTTCTTTCTGTCCTTCATTCCTTCCTTCTTTCTGTCCTTCATTCCTTCCTTGCTTCTTTCCTTGCTTCTTTCCTTCCTTCCTTCTTCCTTTTCTTTCCTTCTTTCTGTCCTTCCTTCCTTCCTTGCTACTTTCTTTCCTTCCTTCCTTTCCTTCTTTCCTTCCTTCTTTCCTTGCTTCCTTCCTTCTTTCTGTCCTTCATTCTTTCCTTCCTTCCTTCTTTCTTTCCTTCCTTCTTTCCTTCCCTGCAGATCAACCGCAGGCTGCAAGCTGCGCCCCCCTGGCACCTTGGTTGCCTGGGCCCACCGCTGGCTGCCTTCCCACCTGGGAGGAGGGGGAAGACCTGGGGGAGCTGAGGCACCCTCCAAGCCTTCTCTGCATAGCCTCCCCTAAGGTTGCCAACCTCCAGGTGGTGGCTGGAGATCTCCTGCTATTACAACTGATCTCCAGCCAATAGAGATCAGTTCCCCTGGAGAAAATGGCCACTTTGGCCATTGGGCTCTATGGCTGTGCAGTCTTCCTCCCCAAACCCCGCCCTCCTCAGGCTTCACCCCCAAAACCTCCCGCCAGTGGTGAAGAGGACCTGGCAACCCTAGCTTCCCCCCACACACACACACCAGGAGATCTACGCCCGGTATGGCCCCCGAACGATGTTATAAATATGCAAATGGCCCTTGGCAGAAAAAAGGTTCCCCACCCCTGTTCTAAACTAAAACCTCAGTATTCAGGTTAAATTGCCGCATTGGCACTCGGCGATAAATAAGTGGGTTTTGGGTTGCAGTTTGGGCACTCGGTCTCTAAAAGGTTCGTCATCACTGCTCTAAAGCCATCATTGTAAATATATGTCCTAGCAGGCCAAGCCCACCCCTGTTCCTCCTGCTCATTCCTTCTTCATCTTCCTTCTCCTCCCTGCTCTCTATACTCACACTGTGTTGCCCCATCTTGCAGCGGGCGGAATTAGGGTTTCTAACCTCTAGTTGGGCCCTGGAGATCTCCCAGAATTACAACTAATCTCCAGACTGCAGAGACCAGTTCCCCTGGAGAAAATGACAGCTTCAGAGTGAGGCCTTTATGGCATTATACCCCACAGAAGTCCCTCCTTTCCGCAAACCCTGTCCTCCCCAGACTCCATCCCTAAGTCTCCAGTAATTTCTGAACCTGGAGTTAGCAACCCTAGAAGGAATGTATCAGTGTACTGTGGAAGTTGCCCGTCTAGCTGGACCTCTCTCTCTTTGCTAGATCTAATGCTTTGAAAGGTGTTAATGCTTCAACAAGAAGAAAGGAAAGGCTTAAGAAAGGTCACCCGTATGGTAGCAGTGACAGGAAGAGAGGCCTTTTCAGTAAGCCACATGCAGGGAGGTGGCCACAAACATTACGGCTGAGCAGAACAATTATAAATGTTAAGGGACATTAATGCAGAAGGAGACCATGGTTCATAGGACTGTTTCATCTTTTATGGTAAGCAGTTTGAAGGGTTTTAACAGAAAATGAACTAGTTCAGTAAGGGAAAAAAGTATTTGATCCCCTGCTGAATTTGCCCGTTTGCCCTCTGACGAAGAAATGACCAGTCCATAATTTTAATGGTAGGTCTATTGTAGCTGTGAGAGACAGAATAACAACAGGAAAACCCCCAGTAACTCAGAAGACAAAAGTCAGAGATTGATGTGCATTATAATGAGTGAAATAAGTATTTGATCCCTTTGCAAAAGATGACTGTAATTGCCAACAAGGGTTTTGCCACCAAGTACTGAGGTCAGACGTTTCTTGTAGGTGGCCACCAGGTTTGCACACATCTCAGGAGGTATTTTGTCCCACTCCTCTTTGCAGATCGTCTCCAGGAAAGTAAGATTTCGAGGCTGATGTGTAGCTACTCGAACCTTCAGCTCCCTCCACAGGTTTTCGATGAGATTAAGGTCTGGAGACTGGCTAGGCCACTCCAGGACCTTAATGTGCTTCTTCCTGAACCACTCCTTTGTTGCCTTGGCCATGCGTTTCAGGTCATTGTCATGCTGGAATACCCATCCTCGACCCATTTTAAATGCCCTGGCTGAGGGAAGGAGGTGCTCACCCAAGATTTGACGATACATGGTCCTGTCCATCGCCCCTTCGATGCGGTGAAGGTGTCCTGTCCCCTTAGCAGAAAAACACCCCCAAAGCATAATATGTCCCCCTCCATGTTTGACGCTGGGGATGGTGTTCTTGGGGTTGTAGGCAGCATTCCTCCTCCTCCAAACACGGCGAGTTGAGTTGATGCCAAAGAGCTTGATTTTGGTCCCATCTGACCACAACACTTTCACCCAGTTCTCCTCTGGGTCATTCAGATGTGCATTAGCAAACTGCAGACGGGCCTGTACATGTGCTGTCTTGAGCAAGGGGACCTTGCGGGCTCTGCAAGATCTCAGTCCTTCACAGCGTAGTGTGTTACCAACTGTTTTCATGGTAACTATGGTCCCAGCTGCCCTGAGATCATTGACAAGTTCCCCCCGTGTAGTTCTGGGCTGCTTCATCACCGTTCTCATGATCATTGCAACTCCACGAGATGAGATCTTGCATGGAGCCCCAGACCGAGGGAGGTTGACAGTTAGGGTTAGGGTTGTCACCTTCTCACCAAGCTGCTTGGCAATAGTCTTGTAGCCCAGTCCAGCCTTGTGCAGGTCTACAATCTTGTCCCTGACATCCTTGGACAGCTCTTTGGTCTTGGTCATGGTGGCTAGTCTGGAATCTGATGGATTGATTGCTTCTGTCAACAGCAGAACCCTAACCCTAACCTGGCTGGTTGATAGGGGATCAAATACTTATTTCACTCATTATAATGCACATCAATCTCGGACTTTTGTCTTCTGGGTTTCTGGGGGTTTTCCTGTTATTCTGTCTCTCATAGTACAATAGACCTACCATTAAAATTATGGACTGGTCATTTCTTCATCAGAGGGCAAACGGGCAAATTTAGCAGGGGATCAAATACTTTTTTCCTTCACTGTATGTTTCCTTCCCGGGTGTGTGTATGTGGGGTCTGCCCTGGGAAAATAGTACATGGGAGGGGGTTAATCTGTGGCCTCAATCCAAATGAGCTGCTCCTCACTCTTTCAAAGAGAAGTCAGAAATCCAGTCACAGCTTTGTCCCTTTGGGCCCTTCCTTTATCCTCACGTACTCTTTTTGTGGCATGAGGGACAGAAGGCTGGAGAGTCCACCAGGTTGTTTCAGTGAGAAAACAGCATTCATAAACTAGCAAACTCTCAATGGGATAACATGCTAGGCACAAAGCTCTTAAAGTAACACTACGTTGCTAAACGCGGAGTATTTTTCTACTGTAAAATGTCAGTGGTCAGAAACAATGTTAAAAAGGTAGAATATCAAACACTTGTTAAAAAGAATAGTTACAAAAATACTGATTTTACTGTTTCAAGAAAGGGATGAGCATTTGAATTACGAACAGGCTACAGGTTACTTACTTTCCTTCAGGTAGGAAGAAAAACTGTGGGTGAGGTCATTGGGATGGAGGAAACAGGCATCTGAAACCATAAGACACACAGAGACAAGAGAGATAAAACGCTATTGTTGCTGGATGCTAAAAACTAATACTTTAAAGCTTCCAAGAATGTGTATTTGCTGAAAGCCAGGCAAAATGCTCTTTGGGAAGACAGAGTTTCACAAGCGCTCATGGGCAAGAGTAAGAAGCTTTAAAACAGATTAACCAAATGATGGGAACAACTTTTAGCCCAGTGCCAATTTCCTTCCAGAATTATCTCATTGTACAAGCCCCTCCTTACTTATTCTTAACCACAGAAGTGCGTAATCGGCTCGACAGGTTATGGAATGTTTGCTCCTTCCCCCCCCCTTTAAAGTCTGAATCAAGACCACAGATTGACTCGAGAAAACCCCAGCCCTGGCTAGTACTGCAAAACCTAGATCTGTGTATTTCCAACAGTTGCTTACACAAAGAGATGCCTGTTGTTTTACAGCTGTGCTCCTGCAGAAGTTCTCCCAACATTCACAGGTCACATAGGCCACAATCAGATCTCACTACAGAGCTGTCTGGTTGTGTAAGGTGCCAACACAGCTTTGTTGTGCTCTCCTGGTTCCCTCCTTTCTCTGGTGTGACTCAAAGTTTCCTAGTTTCGGAAGACTTGAATCAAACTCCAATTTCCCATAACCTCCAAATGCAGGCAGGGGACTTCCCCCCTCTTCCCTCAAACCAGGATTCAAAACCTTAACTTAATCCCATGTAAATGGGACCTCATCTTAACAGCAATGAAATGTTTACAAATCATGGGGCAAATTAGGACCCAGACTTTCACTATTTTTGCAGGAAGTAAAATTTTCAGTTAGTGTTTTGTTGTGTATATGTTAAGTGCCGTCAAGTCACTTCCAACTCATGGTGACCCTATGAATCAAAGCCCTCCAAAATGTCCTATCTTTGACAGCCTTGCTCAGATCTTGCAGATTGAGGGCTGTGGCTTCCTTTATTGAGTCAATCCATCTCTTGTTGGGTTTTGTTACAAGTAGATATTTTAAAGAGCTCTTGTTCTTCCTTTGATGCAGCCCTTATTACCTGGTAGCTTTAATTCTTCTAATTCAATTACAGAACGTTTAGCACCGAAGTGTTCATTAAGCAGTTTTTTTACATCTTCAGGGGTTCCAGGTTTTGGAGCTGATTGTGAAAGAATATCTGAAATTTTCTTCTAGAGACAAGAAAAGGCACATTTGACTCAGCATTTTATTCTCAGTAACCTTGGTAATTATACTTTAATACATTTCCCATTTGTTCTTGATCTTATAAAAATGGGTCTTCAGACCTTTACTACTGTTACCTACATGGACCAGGACTTTGAAGATTTTGTGTGGATGTTTTAGAGGAGTAACATTTAAAGGGAAACATTTTCTTAACAAATGTTGCTCTTTTTTTGTATACAAATACAGCTTTGACATATTTGCTTGGTCGTGTGAAGTCTGCAGAGCCCTGCAGCAGAACATGGTATGATGTAGAACAGCAGATCTTGATCCCCCCCCATTCCCTCACCCACACCACCTAATCCCTGCTCAGATGTTTACTAAATTTCCATGTGAACAGTTTTCAAATATCAGTTAAAGCAGAAAGGAACGGTTCTACCACTTTGTTAGTGGTGTGTACAGAACTGGACTACAGCAGCACCCATATTTGTGTTTTACAAGGTGCTCAGTAGTTTGAAGAGATTAAACTCTTCCTCCTGTGTATGTAAAGACTGTCATTCTTAGACTGGTGATTCACAAAGTAAACACAGCAGCCATAGATAAGAGTAACAAATATCAATGGGACTCTCTTTACTTAAAGCCTGGGGAGGGGAGAGCTGCTATTTCATGGGGCTATTACATCATTCACTGAGTCATTCAATTCCTTCAGGAAAATAATGGTCCTCTTGAGGGTGATGCTGATATTAATAAGAAATTCCACAACAGTAAGAACAAGGACACCTGAACATACTCCCTTCCTTCAAAGAGAGCTGTTGGGAAAATGTTCTTCACACAGGAAGTTTTATTATTTTTCTTCTAATGCATTCCAGATGCTAAAGAGCAAAATATTTTTTTTTTAAGTGTGAACGAGAGGGGCAGGGAAAGAAAAGTTTGTTGGGTGCTATAAATTACTATAATATCCTTGCCGTGTCAAAACTCAGCACTATATTCTTATAGAGTTCCAGAGCAACAAGTTCCTGAGGAAAACACAGAGAGGGAGGATTGATGTCGGATGAAGATGCCACTGTTTCCAACATGCAGATCCCTTACTTGCAGGAAAACTGTGCAATCCTCTATATACACCAGTGGTTCCCAAACATTTTGGGCCACTGCCCCCTTGGTTCCTCAAACTCAACCCCTTATTCAAAATAGGGGTTATTGTTAATATTAACAATAAAAATTCAAAACAGTAACAATTAATTGCACATCTATTAAAACTTTTTAGTTGCAATTTATTCAACAAAACTGATGAACTTGATCCAGGGGTACCAGCTCTTCAAAGCCTGGAAAAAAATTCTGATAGTTTCCACCAAATTTGCCAGCATGGTGCCATAGCTTGATCTATTGTAAATTAGTGAACAACACAGTTGAAGGGGCCCACCACTAGCTCCCCCCCCCGTTGCCCTCTTGCCTCTTAGTGCCCCCCTAGGTAATCCCCCCTGGGGGTGGTACTGCCCACTTTGGCAACCACTGATATACACTCTCACACAAGATAAATACCCCGATGGTTTTTCACTACATGCACATGAAGTAAGAAGCTAAAACACATGTAGGCATTGCAAAATAGATGTGCCCTTGTGCCATCCATGATTACACACTGCAATCTACATACTCTTTTCTATTTAGAAATCTTCACATGTGAAGCAGCCATAAGTAAACAGCCAATATGAGGGTTCTCTGGACTTGCTTTTATTAAGTATTATCAAAGCAGTTGGTTAGAGTATTGCACTAGGACAGGGGAGATGGAGGATCAAACCACTACTGTGCTGTGAAGCTCGCCACATGACCCAGCCAGTCATTCTACTGTGCTGCAACGTACAACGCAGAATTGTTGTCAACACAAAACGGGGGGGGGGGACCTTGTATTCCAGATACAAATGTAATAAAATTAAGCCCCTAGAGCAAAAAGCTGCTTTCCCTCAATGTGCAGCTCACTTTACAAGAACTGGAGAGGTTACATTAGATCCAGATACGGTTCTGCAACCTTTTCTCCCCCCCCTTTTTAAATAGCCCCTGAACATTGGTTTATATTGTATGTTTCACTCAATCACTGCGGGTCGCTGATTCCAGCGCTGCAGAGTTCTGATGAGTCTGTTGAAACTCATTTGCCTTATTGATCAAGCTGCTTCTTGTTTTGCCAAAGATTAAGAAGAACAAGACACGTAGAACAAGATTCTCTCACAGGTGCCTGCCTGTCAAATATGGAGCAGCAATGTCAACTCAGGTGCAACCACTAGCAACACTATGGCCATTTATGCAAGGTCAACGCTGATGCTCGCTCAAAGCTGTTTTTTTAAATGCAAACTTTAAAATGCTTATTCACGTTCCCGACGCAAAAGGAGAAATTCCACACGCACCCACTCGCCTGCTCCTTTGTTCCTTCCATTAGCAACCTCCGTTTGCATAGCTAATGCTGGTTGCAGGGAGGGCAGAGCAAACAAAAGGTCGCGTTAAAGGGGCTCTTAAGAAATGCAAAGCAAGTATGCCCCGGTTCAGTGTGCAAAACTCAAAAAAAGCTGCAGGGCACTTCAGCCTGGAACTCGCTAAATGGCCTATAACAACAGCAGTGGCAAGAGTAATTATAAAACATGCAAGGGTTATTTTCTATGCATGATCACTCCAATGATTTACAATTGAACAGGGGATACCTTATTTGTCAATATCATATACATTGAACAAGTTCGTAGGCAACTTATAATTTTTCCCATAAGTTTTTTGTGTGCGCGTGTGAAACATAGCACAGGTCTGTACAGCTTGTGGCTGTACAGCTCACCAACCTTCCAGGTGCTTAATCACTCAAATTCTATGGATTCCCAGGCAGTCAGCCAAAAAAGGGAAAGGACTGATAGAGTTCCTCGCAGGCTGTGCTTGGCTTGGTGGGTCAAGTCTATGTAAGTCTGATATAACATTTTCTGAAGTGAACATTGTTTACATTTGTTGTACTTCTCAGGTGAATCAAGAAGACACCTTGAGCAAGACTTCAAAAGCTTGACATAACCAGGGTTTCTATATGGCACTAACAATGATGAGAAGAGATGCACTGGAGATGGAATGGCATTCTCAATGTCACTTGTAAAAATACTCAGGAGTGTGCTTAGGCTAGGTTTGAGGCTCCCATTGTGCATGTAAGCTAAAGGAGAATCTGCACTATAACACAACTACCTATGGGCAGAAAGTACCATGAGTAGAAGGGATGAGTTATAGCCTCTGGGTATATAGAAAGGCAATTAATGGACCTCAGTGAAACATGCAAATATCGTTATGTGGTATTTTGATTGTACTGGTGTAACTAGATACCTATAAACCAAAGGTGCCACTTGAACACACATGAACACATGAAGCTGCCTTATACTGAATCAGACCCTTGGTCCATCATAGTCAGTACTGTCTACTCAGACCGGCAGCGGCTCTCCATGGTCTCAAGCAGGAGTCTTTCACATCACCTACCTGCCTAGTCCCTTTAACTGGAGATGCCAGGGATTGAACCTGGGACCTTCTGCATGCCAAGCAGATGCTCTACCACTGAGCCACAGCCCCTCTTACCCATTGACAAATGGGTAAGATCAGCAACTGAGCAATTAATGTGAATTCTCTGTGGTGATTCCCACTTTGTGAAACTATCTGCCTCAGGAGGTCAGAAAGGCTCCCACATTTGTTATTCTACAGAACATGCAGTAGTAATAATGTTCAGGAGGTCATGAAGGAATTAGAACTGGAGCAGAATGGAACAGTCCAGGAGGGGGCCTTTGTAATGGAATAGGATTGTAGTCTACTTCAGTGGTCATTCCAGGTATTGTCCTGCTTTTACTGTATGGTCTTCTATCTTTGTGATTCCACTTACTACTCTGTTTATAGTATACCTTACCTTAGGCATTTTTTTGTCTCCACACTGTCTTCTAATTCTGTAACCCTAGTATTGCATTGTTCGTTGGATGTTTTATGCTACTATGAGTACTATTGTTTTTATTTGCTAATCTGTCTTGAACCTGAGTGAGAAATGCGGGTTATAAATACAGTAAATATGAATAAATAAACAAGCCAAGGCAAACCTCTGCCCTTAATCTGCCTTGAACCACAAGGAAAGGCAGGGTATGAATGTTTCAACAAGCAGTCAACTAAATATCCCATTTTTTCATCTTTATTATAAGACTGAATTCTTGAACAATCAATTTTGGTTCAAATGTATTAATAGAGCAAAATGAATATGAAAAAGGTTTTTTAGGAAGGAAGGAAGGAAGGAAGGAAGGAAGGAAGGAAGGAAGGAAGGAAGGAAGGAAGGAAGGAAGGAAGGAAGGAAGGAAGGAAGGAAGGAAATTATCTCTTTTCTATAACATTCTTCAGTGGCTTAAACATGGCACTGACCCAACCCCGTGTGTGTATTGGGGGGAATCAGTGTTAAAGTAAAAAAAAAAAAAAAAAAACAGTTATCTATTTTATATTGTCCTTTTAAAAAACCATGTTGTTTTATAAAAGCATCTTAGAGTAGCAAATACAGGTGAAAACCTCTGAAAAACAATTGCTCTTGAAAGTAAATTAGGAGTTAGCACCTTTCTTCGCCTCTTTGGCTTCCCTTCGCCTTCTTTTTTATCCTTGGATTGCTCTTCTTCTGCACCAGGAAAGCATTCAGTATGCTGGAAAAAATAGTGTTTAAATTGAGTTACATCACCATTAAAACACTTTAGAACATCTCCTAGATGGTGCAGAAATTAGGCACATGTTTTGGCTGGCAGGATCTGCCAGAAAATGAAAAGATAAACTATGCTCAGGTTTTGGATCATGCTCATATCTGCTCAAATCATTGTAGATCTGGAGGAAATGGAAAGCATATTGTGGCTGGAGATGAGCAGCAACTTCTTCTTACAGAAATAGGACTGATTGAAAATTACAAACAAACAGTTGTTGGGTTACTGTCAGGAAACATAATAAACAGACACTGAACTACAAATCCATGCAGATCTGTTGTTACATCTGGCTAACTGGAAGTTTTAAATACTAAGAAAAATAACACAATTTGGCATTAACTACACAGGCTATCAAATTAACTGTTAAAATGGGCCCTACCACTCAGAAACAACTTTTTCTCAGTTTATAATAATGTCTTTCTGCTGAACCCAAGCATTTTTCTCTGCAAAATTTCCCATCATTTTGTTATTGTTGAGCTGTATCAAAAGGAATAGAGCTACAACTGATTTTTATGCCCTGCCAGTTTAAGATTTGTAGCTGTTTTCTATTTTTTGCCTAATTTGGGGGCCAAGGAATCTCACTGTGGATGAAATCTGCCATGTAATGAAACTAATAATGGAAGCATCACTTAAAATTGCAGAAATTGCGAATGATGTGGGGAAAAAATGTCCTTCAGATTTTGTTCACAGATCAGCTTGCTTATAAAACTAGAAATTATAAACCTTTTTTACCATTTAACTGCTATCAGGGCTTCTAAAAATAATGCTCAGATACACACACTGAAGTAAGGTTTCTTAGGCAAAATATTCCTTGCCTCTCCTTTTTATTGGGTCCTCCTGTGCCCTCTTCCTCTAAAATTAAAACCCAGATGTCTTCTTTAAACCCAAATGTGTTGCAGCAGCTTTAGAGTTGGTCTTCTACGCAATATGTAATAGAAAAAATTGTACTATAAGAAGTGAGACAGCTCAGAAACCTCACTGCTGTTTTATGGTTTTTAAAAAACACATTCAGTATATATTATTTAAATTCTGTACAGAATAGATCATGGTTTGTGCTGATTCCAGCCTTGTCCTTCCCAACGTATGTGTATCTCCATGCAAGGTACAACAGGCGCAAGTGCATGCATGTTAGCAAAAATTTATTTTAAAATAATGACAACCTATATGAAGAAGAAGAAGACTTTCTCTACCACTTAAGGGAGACTCAAACCAGCTTATAATCGCCTTCCCTTCCCCACAACAGACACCCTGTGAAGTAGGTGGGGCTGAGAGAGCTGTGACTAGCCCAAGGTCACCCAGCTGGCTTCGTGTGTAGGAGTGGGGAAACAAATCCAGTTCACCAAATTAGCCTCCACTGCTCAAGTGGAGGAATGGGGAATCAAACCTGGTTCTCCAGATCAAATTCCACCACTCCAAACCACCGTTCTCAACCACTACACCACGCTGGCTCTGTTAAGATAAGTATATTAAAAAGTTCATGCTTTAATGTCTCAATGGAAGTTTAATTATATTTCCTACAAAATAAGGATGGTACAATAAAAGGAAACACCCCATTCAGAGGTAGGAAGCCCCTGAATACCAGCGCTGGAAGGCACCATCAGGGGAGTGCTGAGCATCTGTGCTCTGTTGGCCCTCCATATCAGTTGGTCTTTGTGTGAGAAAGGATGCTGGACTAGATGGGCCACTAGTCTGATCCAGCAGGGCTCTTCTTATGTTCTTAAATGGACAGAAAAATTTTAACAGTAACATTCTGATTTAAAAAAAAATTAATTGGCAAAACACCAAAGCCACTGTAATATCTAAAGATAGTATTAGTGCGGAAAATTGATGTCTCTCTTTACAACATTTACAGAAGTCATCTCATACACAATTCGTAGATGAGCCAGTTTTCACACAGTAACTTCTTCAAAGTTACTGACTATATTATTTCAACGTACACTGACCCTTATTTTCCTGTTATCAGAAACAGCACCACAGAGGAAATGGACAGTAAAATCTTGAGAGCGTATCAAGAAAGATGAGACATCAGTTACCAAAATTTTAATAAAGAATATCTTGTAGATAAAATCTGTAACTGATTTTTCTATTTTGTAGTTTATGGTTGTTGAAAAAAGTTTTGCATTTTCTGTTTCCTCTTGCTTAGGTTATTTCTGTTCTCAGATACTTGGAATAAACTCACGCTCAGCTCTTTGGTGCTAATGTATCTGTAAAATGATTGTCCAAGGAGAATATAAACACAAGAATCTGGGCAGACAGCTGCATAAAAATCACTGAGCATTTCAACAGGAGAGAATTTTTAGCTAACCCAACATTGGGTTGGATTGTTTTCCCCATGGCCATTTTAATGTAATTACGACTTATCTTTGCTGACCAATGATTCCATAAAATAAAACTTGGGGCAACTATTTTTAAAAGTTTTAAGTGTATAAAATATGCATTCAGAAAGAAGTAAGGGTGTTTAATAAGGAGAAGAATGGAAATAAACATGTGACTGGAGGTACAGAAAGCTTATCTCACATAGGAAAACAAGCAAGCTCACTATGGGAGACATGGAATATAGATTCCATATCTAATAGCGGCTGCTCACAGATTATGCTCTATGAGACGTTTTATGAAATGCACATGTCTGCTTCTTTGTCCGCAGCACCAAGACCTCAGCTAATTTTCCCAGCTGCAACTAACCCTGAACTATTTTGTGTTCTCAGCAACTTTAATGGCAAACTAGATGTTACAACATCCCTTGGTCTGACCCATGGGTGCCTATGCCATTTTAGAGCTGAACTCGGCCATTTAAAAATGCTGCAAGGGGCTGAACCCACAGCACAGTGGAACCATACATAAGACATAAGTTAACATAAGAAAGGCCCTGCTGGATCAGACCAAGGTCCATCAAACCCAGCAGTCTGTTCACACTGTGGCCAGCCAGGTGCCTCTAGGAAGCCCACAAACAAGACAACTGCAGCAGCATTATCCTGCCTGTGTTCCAAAGCACCTAATGTAATAGGAATATTCCTCTGATCCTGGAGAGAGCAGGTATGCAACCAGGTGATCTTGTTTCCTTCCTGCACCTTTTCAAGTGCTGAAAAAGGAGCAGGGGGTGGGGACAAGATTGCCTGGCCCCATTGTGCTGCAGGGCCAATCAGGATTCGGCCCTCATGCCATAACCTCTAGTTTGGCACTTAGTCTGGAATTTCCTTAGCCATTTTTAGGAGCGGAGAATGATTGCAAGTTTATGTGGGACAGGCCGAAGACAAAGCCCCCACCCACCATCAGACTGCTTTGTGCCAACCTGACACATGTGATAAGTCAGCCTTGTCCCCAACTGGCGTTGAGAGATAAAGAGAAGCAATCCTGGAATTGTTGAGAAATAAGCTGTCAACATGCAACATCTGATCCTGAGGAAAAGCTGCAGGGCAAGAGCTGGGCACATTTTAGAAAACTAAGAGAAAGGAGCAAAGAGAGGTGAAGACCACCAAAAGGAAGGGCCGGAGACATCACAATGTCATCGGTCCTACAAAGGGGGAAATTGGCTCTTGCAAGGGCACAGTTCTACGCCAAATCATCAACAGAGTTCTCCTGCTTAGCCAGTCCTTGCATGCAGCTAACAGATTGGGACAACCTTAGGTGAATGCGAACAGTGAATGAACACATAAATGTTTTCAATAAAGCTTTATTTCATTTAAAGGATCCTTGCCTGGGACTCTCTCTGTGTTCACTGCTGGATCAGGAACCCTGTGGAACCAAAGGCCTTCCCTGGGACAAGCAGCCGAGGAGCCATAGAAGCAATTTTGTACCTAACAACTGTTTTGAAGTGAACACACTAGGCATGAGCACTGGAGAATGGCCAGCTTGTACCCTACATGAGCAACTGCCCCAGAGAAGGAGTGGTGCCAGTACTGGCAGCAGCAAACAATGAATTTTCCCTTTAAGAAAGACACAGAATGATCAGAAGCACAGAATTATAAAGTCATAATCACTTGCACAATCCAATCACTTGCAAATTTCCATCGACTGTGACTGGGATGTTTGTGTGCCTGTAATTAGCCAACGGAAACTGAACAATGTGCTATTTTTCCTGAGTCTGCTGATCTCACCCCCTATCTTCCGTATGTTCTTGTTGGTGGTACCTAAAATCCCACTCTTACTTGTGGATATAAAGTACATTGAATTAGTAGACCAGACACCTCCCCAAATCCTCTGCTGGGAAGCAGACTGGTATTTAGGAATTATTTCCCAATACAAATATCTGAAAAAAGTTTAACGTCTAAGAGCCTGTGTATGTATAGGGGGTTCAGTGGTAGAGCTTCTGCTTTGCGTGCAAAAGGTCCCAGTTTCAGTCACTGGCATCCCCGGTTAAAGGGATGAGGT
The DNA here is from genome assembly GCF_029931775.1 of Euleptes europaea. Lineage (NCBI taxonomy): Eukaryota > Metazoa > Chordata > Lepidosauria > Squamata > Sphaerodactylidae > Euleptes > Euleptes europaea. Next base: position 33,365,934 of record NC_079323.1, read on the forward strand.
GGTAAGTGATATGACTTCATGGTGACCTTATAAGGCCTGCTGGAAATCAGTGTGGCAGCGGCAGAGGTTCAAGCAAGAGATTCATTGCTCAGAAGAATGTAAGAAAAAAGAGTATGTAACTTTATATGGGTTTCATTGAGATGATGAAGAAGAAGAGTTGGTTTTTATATGCCAACTTTCTCTACCTTTTAAGGAGAATCAAATCGGCGTACAATTTCCTTCCCTTCCTCTCCCCACAACAGACATCTTGTGAGGTAGGTGGGGCTGAGAGAGTTCTGAGAGAATGAATGTTCTCTTGGCACTGCATAGCATTTTGTAAGCTGGTGTGGTATAGTGGTTAGAGCGTTAGGCTGGGGCTGTTTCCACATGGAGGTTTTGCTCTGGTTTGGCATCAAGACCAAATGGGGCTTTTTGGATCATTCACATTATGTCGTCCCCCGAATCATTCGCTTTCCATGTTTTCTCCTCTTTGATGAAGTCTTTCCCAAACTTGGTTTGGCACAATCTTCTTGGAAAGATCGCAAGTCAACACATGTTTATACTCTATCCGAATGGTCTGGGGCACATTTGTGCAGGTCCTGTGCACATTGACACAATTTCCTGGCCTCGATCCCCCACACCAACAATTCCCCACCACCACTGGAGGGCCCTTTCTGGCTTTTTTTCAAAATCGGCAATTGACACATCGCTGTATTGTTAGGCTATAATGATCAGTTGCTTAGTTTGGCCTGATTGATTCACAAGTGCTTACTGAGACCTTTTCCGCAAGGAGGTACTCCTGATGTTCTTGGGAGTTGATCTACAAGCATTAGAATTGGTTTGGGCTGGCCTCTTCCCCACATCTGCCCCCCCCCCGTGTATTTTTACAGCTGTGGAGCCAGTGTATTTTCTTCTACACATGGCTTAAATAATGAGGATTTTCAAGGGAAGGAGCTATCATCGGTGTTGTTATCGGTGGCCTCACAGCATACACACACCTTAAAAAAAAAAACAGCTATAATGCTGTAGTGTTGTAATGATAATGTAAGCAGGTTCTCTGAACTCCCAAGTTTTGTTTTTAAAAAACCATCTAGCTCCTCACTTTGTGGAGATATAACTGAAAAGGCATATCTTTGTGAGGGAAGAGGCCAGAGACTTACTTTTTGGAAAAAAATGAAACCTGGGAATTCAGAGAACCTGCTTAAACTAGCATTACAACACTAAAACACTGTATTGATATTTTAGGGCCTTTAAAAAACTGAAATCACCCATCTTGGAGGAGAGGGAGTGGTTTAATTATGGCAAGAGTTCTGTCATTGAAAAGTAGGCTGGAGGTGGGCGGGGCAAAGAAAATAGATAGAAACATGCCGCGCTAGGAAAACGCTAACTCAGAATCTGCTTCCAGAAAAACATTGGGGTCAAAGTGGTCTCAATAGAGCCGGGGGAACCCCCCCCCACAAAAAAAAACCAAGTGAAAACTAAAGGCCCAAAAATGTACCCAGAAATCAGGGGATAAACAGAAGCAGTATGGGGCCAGAAGCATGCAGAAAAGCCCTGACAGCCCTTCAGATTTAGCATAATCCTGACTATGGTTGAGGACAGTGATTTCTATCTTATCTGGCCTCCCTTCCTTTTCTCTCCTTTCCCATTTTGCTTCATAATTATATTATCAGTGATGCGCACCCTAACCTTGATCCCTCTTTGCTGGGACTACTCTAACCCTACTCAGCTGGCACCAGCCGCTGGAATGATTAAGGGCACCATCAGAAATTTCAAGATGTGGAAATTTTAAACAGAAGCTTATGCTTCTGAAGGCTGCATGGCTACTCTTTCCCTGACCCAAGACTCCTGCCTTCTTTCCTGTCTCAGTTTCCTGATCAAGGCCCCTTAGCTCTAACCTCGCTTGTCTTAAAGCACATTCATATTTTTAAAATGTAACCTGTGCTGATTTTGCACAACTGACACCCATGAGCCACACAGGGCTGGTTCTGATTCCCAGGTTCCCTGCTGCTAATCCAAAGAGCAGATTGGTGGCTAGCAGAATCAGCACAGGCAGCAAATTAGTACTAGAAACCCTTGCATTTGCTGCACTTAGTATATTTTTCTGAAGGAATCTTTTTTCCCTAGTTCCAGTTCAGCTCACCACTAAATCAGCCGTGGACAGCTGTCATCCAGACTCTGTGTTAGCTTTTCAGCATCCATCTCAGCTCCTTTCTGGTTCCATCAATGGCTTCCTGTGATGACTGGTTTCCTGAACAGAGCGCAATGCACTCTACCCCTCTTGAGTCAGTACTTTGCTTGGCCTGAGTTTACAGTTTCCTAACCCCCACAACAGCTTTGGGCCACTTTCCTGTATTGGATCTATGCCTGCCTAGCCACGATGACAGCCATGATCCTGAAAAGACTGCCACCTGGGCAGCTGTATACCATATGCTCAAATTTATTTCTGTGCTATCAGTACAGCATGGGGGCAGCTTTGCACTGGTAGCTTCATCATGAAGGCAGTAGTTGAACCAGTGAGACCCTCAGTGGAGTGTTCCTGCATGTCATAATCCGAGTCTAAAAAATAAAGTTTTTATTATTTTTTTAAATGTAGGACACAAAAATTTAAAAAGGGATATTTGGGGGGAGAGGGGGAAAAACATAAACAAGGTAAAACAACTACCTGAAGCATAATTATTTAAACCCCTGCTATATTTACTACTAGGATATTTTCTATTAGTAATAAAAATTATTACTAAGCAAAAATATAAATTCTACCATTTTGTACCAGTTACTGAATTAGTTTAAACTTTAAATACAATATCATGTTATTATTATTTTTAAACAGTTCTACCTTTCCACATCTGTATTTGTACCTAACTATAACAAGAAGCTACTACTAGATATATCTCATACGTTTTTTTCAATTCAATTACATATCTTTGCTTACTTCATATATCCCCTTTACCACTTAATAAACTCTCATTTTCATAATATGATATTCATGTTATAGTATTATAGTATAACATTAATAGTTATAGTATAACATGAATAGTACATCTGAATTCTTGATGCACGAGCCATTGACTTCTTCATTATAGATCTGGAAGTGTTCGTTGCATCTCTCTTATTCTATATGCCTTTTGAAACAAATTTGACATAAAAGTAAATCTTTTTACCTCTTTTAAACAGTGAATAGGCAAAAGCAACTTGAAGGCTGACTTTAAAACTTTGATGGCTACATCATGGTGTAGTGGTTAAGAGCGGTGGACTTTAATCTGGAGAACCGGGTTTGATTCCCCATTCCTCCACATGAGTGGCAGACTCTAATCTGGTGAACCAGGTTTGTTCCCCCACTCCTACACAAGAAGCCTGCTGGGCGACCTTGGGCTAGTCACAGTTTATAGATACTGCAGTACACAGGCATCCTGGTATTATCTGTATTTTGGGCTTTCCACCCAGCCCAGCTGCACACAAACTCCTCTTCATTTCAGGTGCAAACTTCTTTTCTTGGCAGGTCATGAAAAGTCAACTAACCTGTTTCCTTTTCTTTGAAGAAACGGGCTTGGTGTTTGCAGGTGGCTTCATTGCTTCACTTGGCCCAGTGGTTTCCTCCAAGGGTTCATCATCAGAAAGATCTAAAGACAAAACCCCAACAATCAAAGAACGCCAATTTTAATGCTGTTAATGTCAATGAAGGGATGCTACTTTGTCAAGGAATGCTACTTCATCAAATGTTAGTTGATTCCTCCACATTTGACATAGCTGACCATCCAGGGGGTTCAACAGTCATGTCCATGTGCTACTTTAGTATGCACTAGAATATATTTGCATTGCTCTACCCATATGCTGAGTCAACTGCTTCCCCAGATACCTTCTGTACGCTCTAATGGAGCAACTTGGTACAGTGTGCAGCTTGCCAAGAAAATCTTGACAGCTAACTAACATTGCTTTATAAATCCTGACTTGGCATGTCCAGAAAGTGGAGAGGGGGGTGTATCCAAAGCAGAGTTGTAAATAACCCCTTCTCCTGTATCTGCGCACATATTGCTTGTTATAGAACTCTCAAAGTAGACAAATGGCTTCCAGGATAGAACTTTGCAAACAATGCACCACCTGTTAACTGCCTATTTTTGCTTTGGACTGTGTTCTAACATGCAATATCCGCCCACTCTTTAGGCACAGAATGACAAAATGAAACACATCTAAGGAAGAAGCACCATTGCTAAATGTGAAATGACTCCTCACACTGTCCAGTGTTGAAACAATCTTTACAGTACATAATTTCTTGTTTTAGTAGAAACATCAGGATTAAACTCCAAGTTCTGAAAACAGTGACTGGGCTATGGCCATTAAAACGTTGATCTAATTCATGAACTAGGCGTATTTTGCCATTATTACCAGGTACCTCAACCCAGAATTCCATGTATACACAGATGAGTGTGCTGAAAATCTCTGTTCATTTGAACACAGGGAGGTTATCCATACATGCGATCCTCTGGCTCTCTCCACTGAAATTAATGGAAAAGCCATGCTGGGCTGGGGAATTCGATATGTGCAACAGAACTCCCCACCTAACCTAGATCATATAACCTATAGTATTTTCTAAACAGCTGCATAGGACTAAATATTAGGGTTGCCAGGTCCTTCTTCTCAACCGGCAGGAGATTTGGCGAGCGAAGCCTGAAGAGGGTGAGATTTTGGGAGGGGAGGGACTTCAATGCCATAGAGTTCAATTGCCAAAGCAGCCATTTTCCTCCAGGTGATCTGATCTCTATCGGCTGGAGATCAGTTGAATTAGCAGGAGATCTCCTGCTACTACCTGGCAGTTGGCAACCCTACTAAACATTATTGTTAAAATAGAAACATGTAATACATGCTTTAATATAAAAATACAGAATGAATGAAACAGTATAAGCACAGCAGAAACTGACAGATAACTTTTAGACAGTGACAATGAATATTAGTTTTGTGTTTTTTTTAACATATTATAGTATGCAAGACTGAAAGACAGTTTTAAGTCCCCCCATAAATATGCTCATTTTGTTTCCTTAAACAAAATCTTATTTTATGTTTTTTATATTCATGTAGATTTGTGCAATTAACCAAAAATTCATACTTTGAACAACCATTTCATTATACAAATGGTTGTCACACCACTTGCTCTGATCAGCGAACCAAGTTGGCACAATGGCACATAGCCTCTGCATTTACAGCTGATGCTTTTGGCAAGTAGCTGAACTGATATGGGGATTTGCATTACTTCTTTTCTCTTCTGCTCCTACAGCAACCAAACCTCAGATACGCAAAAGCGAAGACTTCCTCAAGCACAGAATATATTTAAATATATATTGCAAAGGTGCTGACATTTCACTTTTCTTCTCAGTTTACCAGGACATCTAATACCCTACCTCTGATTACAAACAATATACTTTCCGCATTGTTATCTTCCTTATAAAATCATCAGGTTTGAATAAGGGGGCTGAAGAAAAAATGTGCAAAGTATAGTGTAAGAATCAGTTCATAGAAATAAGTAATTATGAATTTCTACCAATTCCCATGCATTTCTCATTAGCATGGTGACTTGTTGCTATGAAACCCCTTTGTCATCTCCCTGGCATGTTTCGACATCAAAAAGTCATATCATTTTGCCTAACCTTCATCAGTTACATTGAATGACAAATCTTTATAAATCAGATTTCACTCTTTGGTCAGCTAAATGTTCCTGTTCAAATGGCATTCAACTAGTTCTGCCATCTGGTGATCTGCATGGTTGGTTTCAAGAAGAGTAACCATGCAGACACTTGGTCCATTTGCATGGCATGGGATGGGGATCATGCTGCTCCACACTACCCTGGTTCTCCTGCTATGCTCCCAGGTGACATGTCCACACTGTATTTCATGTTTGCACAGGGATGCTCACAGAACCCAATGTATATAATCAGCAATCTCTACCCACAGCATCAAAAACAATCCTCTCCAGTTTTTTTCACACAGTAAAGCTTGTTCGATTCCGACACAAGTCGGTTTCAGGTAGCTGGCTCAAGGTTGACTCAGCCTTCCATCCTTCCGAAGTCAGTCAAATGAGTACCTGGCTTGCTGGGGGTAAAGGGAAGATGACTGGGGAAGGCAATGGCAAACCCTACCCCCCCCCCCCGCAAACAAAGTCTGCCTAGTAAACGTTGGGATGTGACGTCACCCCATGGGTCAGGAATGACCCGGTGCTTGCACAGGGGACCTTTACCTTTAAAGCTTGTTTGTATGTCCTGTTCTCCATTGTTCAGCGGTTTTGCAAAAACCCAATTGGGACTAGAAATGGAGAAATGAAATCCCCCAAATTATGATATTTCCACTTGTAGGGTTGCCAGGAATTACAAGTGACCTCCAGCCTACAGAGATCAGTTCCCCTGGAGAAAATGGCAGCTCTGTCAGGTGGACGCTATAGCATTACATCACCCCCAAGCTCCCTCCCTTCCCCAAATTCTATCTCCTCCAGGCACCACTCCCAAATCTCCAGTAATTTCTCAAGCCAGAGTCGGCAACCTTATTCACTTGTGTCATTTTTTTCCCTTTGCTATACTGTTTGTAGACTCATAAACCTTGGAGATAACTAATACATCCAAGGCTGAAAGCAGCTATCCCTTATGTGCATCCCTGTTGCCAAATAATGCTCACACTCCAAAAGGATGCAGGATGCATTTGGGGTTTAGATAATACCCATACCTACATCCTTGCTTGCTGCCAGAAAACGCCTGTTTGTATTTTGTCCCAGTAGATGGCAAGCGGAGAGGTCAGTTTTCCAACAAGGTCGCCTGTCTTCAGTGCATGGAGAGAGCAGAACGGAAAGAGGATTGGGTTATATTTAGAGTTTGGTCTAAATCAGTGCTGGGGTCTCCCCCTCCCCCATCTCTCCCTGACAGTGCTTTCTTGGGTCCGTGGATCTAACGCTGCTGCATTGCAATTTAGACAATAACAAAATCGAGGAAGGTACACAGCTTGCTGAAATAAGCAAACTGGGAGCTCAAAAGAGAAAATCTAAGTAGGATTTTACATATTTATTTGTGGACTTGGATTTGGCACTTCTGGGAGATTGAAGAAAAAAGAAGTTACCCTGCATGAAAGAAGATGGTCTTCCTAAATATGGTAAAGATTTTTAATTACAATATCATTCCTCAGAAATGGCTTGGTAGCTTAGAGTTACACACCTTAGTGGATGTACTCTTTGTATGAGGTTCCCCTATGTGAAAGATAAACATTCTGCTTTGGATGTAATATCAGTTATTCACTTAAAGATACTATATTTGCATACGTTTTAAACTATAAATAAGAACAGGAAAGCTGTAAATAACATGCAGAATAATTGCATGTTCAACCCCATCCCCATCTAAAAATGTTCAATTTGCCAGTCTGGAAAATATCATTGGAAAGACTATAGACACTAGAATTCTGGAGAAGGGGTAAACACAGTGTTTGTGCATGGAGACAATATTATTTTGCTCTTAATATAAATGAACGCATGTGCGCTTTTCACTGACTATGACTCTGCTAAGTAGGTTTCATGGCAAGTAGCAATGAAGTTTAAGCAAGTGTTTCTGCCAAATGTGGTCATACTGTGAACGCCTTCCAAATTGTTAACTGCACATCAGAGCCACTGGAGTGCTTTGGCATTGGTGAAAGGGATGATGTTCTTCTGAAAGGCTACTTAGACACAGAGGTATACTGTTAAGAAATGCAGCACTGAATGTGTATATGGCTGGGAAATATGCATCATCTACCACCTCGGGGAGATGGGGGGGGGGTGTTCTTTGCTTCTTTCCCTCTTCCTCAACCTGACAAGTGACTCCTAGAGCAATGTCTGAAATAGTGCATTTCCCAGGGTTCCCAAGTAAACTGTAGTTCTAGGAAGAAATCAGGGTCTCTGCACCTTATGGTTCTTGTTGGAAAACATGAGAGTTCAACTGCCCTCAGTGCGTAGTCTTCAGGAATCCACTATTTTGGGACCCCTCAGTTTGCCCTGATGCTGTCCCAGTTGTTGATTTGTTTTAATCAATTTGTTCCTTTGGGGAAGCAGTAAGGGTAGTACAATCATATACATGTACATTAGGGGATATTTGTTGTCATTTTTTCAATTGCACCACTTTAAGAGCAATGAGCAATAGAGTGTGCCGGGATAATCCATTAGAAGAAGTGAAACACCTATTACTACTTAGAAGTTAGTGTGCTATTCACCAGCATTAACCCTCTCAATGGGATATGTTGACAGGGACACTGGATGGAATCCCACGGTTTATGATGGTAACAGAGCAATTAAGAACGTAGAAGTGAGACTTTGACTTTAGGATAATCATAGCTTTCCAAGCATGAGGATGAGGAATTCATTCTTTAAAAGGGTTTCTTGCATGCTGTCCATTTAGCAGAATGCATTCCCCCATGCAAACTGCAAAATTATAGTGGAACAAAAAATGGCAATATGGATTGTCATTTTATAAGGAGGGAAGCTCAGTTTCCAGATGTATGACTGCCAAGGCATACAATCTCCTAACACTTTGACGTATTACTTTAAAAAAAATGTTGGTGTGACATTTCAGGATGTATCTGATTTACTGTTTGTGTTATTTCTGTTTACTAGGCAAGTATAATCCATTGTAATTGCAATCCACTGATTTATAATAGTAATCCATTGGTTCTTCAAGTTATATCTAACCCATTTGGTTATAAATAAGGTAATCCTGTGGTTTGGATTACCATATAAGCCTCCACTATTATAATAGAGAGAGCAATCTTGCAGTCTTCTAAAGCAGTGGTCTTCAACTGGGGTTGCCAACCTCCAGGAGGGGCCTAGGGATCTCCTGTTATTACAATTGATCTCCAGGCAATAGTGATCAGTTCCGCACCCCTCCTGGAGAAAATGGCTGTTTTGGAGGGTGGACTCTATGGCGTTGTATCCTGCTGAAGTCCCTCCCATCCCCAAACCCTCACCAGGCTCCACCCCCAAAATATCCAGGTGTTACCCCACTCACAGCTGGCAACCCTATATTCAACCCATTGAATGGAACCCTCAGGTGGGTTGCAGAGCCCCTCCTCCTAAGTCATGAGCCCCTATTGAGCTGCCATTCTTTCTGCCATTTTGAAGGATCTCATAGCAAGATGTCATGCCCTCTGCTTCTCTTTGCATTCAAGCTAAGAAGAACAGCAAGACAACAAAGTAAGGTTACTTCATGGCTCTGAGCCTTGGCTTTTTCCTCACTAGAGTCCTTCGCTTGTGTTTCCTGTCTGAACCCCTTTCAGTCTACTGCCCATAATCCTCATGTTGACCCTGGTGAGATCATAACTCAGTCTCCTCCCCATCACATGACTCTGAGGCCGCATGCTTGTAGCTCAGTGAGTCTGGAAAAGTTGAAGACCACTCTACTAAAGTACCATTTGCTAATGTGTGGTGGACCATAAAGTGCATACTATTTGAGATAATTACAATGAATCATAGAATCACAGAATTATAGAGCTGGAAGGGACCACCAGGGTTATCTAGTGCAACCCCCTGCACAATGCAGAACATTCACAACTACCTCCCCCCCCCACACACACACAGTGATCAGAAGATGGCCAAGATGCTTTCCCTCTCATCATCTGCCTAAGGTCACAGAATCAGCATTGCTGAATGAATTCTAGATGAGATAGTCTAGATGTTTCTGATGTTATAGACAAGAATTCCTACTTGGGATCAGTTACATTTTAATAGTTCCTGATCATGCACATTTGCTTTACAAATGTAATGTATTTTGGTAGACCACGGGGATTCTAGTTTTTAAAAAATGACAAGTCTGAAATCAGCACAATCTATGATCTATTCTGTACAGAATTAAAATGATATATACTGAATGTATTTTACAAAAGCCATAAAACAGCAATGAGGTTCCTGAGCTGTTTCACGTCTTACAGTACAATTTTTTAATGTGAATTTCTATTACATATTGCATAGAAGGCCAGCTCTAAAGCTTCTGCCACACATTTGGTTTAAAGAAGCCATCTGGGTTTTAATTTTAGAGGAAGGAGGCAAAGGAAGACCCAATAATTCATGCAAAACACATCCAAGACATGCTGACAACTCAGTTCCTGTCACCTAATTTCAGACCTCTTTTCCCTTCTAACCCACCTGCTTCCAAATTCATTTCTAAAATAGCTTACACTAGGCTATAAAGGTATAAAACTGATACTCCAGCAAATCATGCCAAAGAAATTCAGCTTACTCTTCCTGTGCTATTTTGATGCTTAATTTGAATTAAAGCTTTAAAGGAAATTACATCCAGCGCTTAATGAAATAATTACATTTGTTCCGGAGTAAATTTAAAAAAAAATCTTGCCACAATACAAATAAAGTCATTATATTTCTTTGTAAATCTCCTCTTGTAATACAGACCAACAAAACAACAGAGAGGCAAAAATTACAAAACCTGATTGGGTAAATGTGAAGTGTAGTTACATGTACAGTAATGAATGTTGCCTACAGACTATCATCGGGGAGAATTCAGACATTGTTGTCTGTGATGTATGTTTGAAGAACTTCATGAGCTGTGAGAATTGGCCCTAAGAGATCCCAAAGTTCTAAAATAAGAACATTATTTTTTGATAGTTGTGCTTCTCAGCTAGGGTTGCCATGCACCAGGTGGTCACTGGAGATCTCCTGGGATTACTACTTCTCTCCAGGCGACAGAGATAAGTTCACCTGGAGAAAATGGCCACTTTGGAAGGATGACTCTACGGCATTATAACCCATTGAAGTCCCTCCCCTTCTCAAACACCATCCCCTCAGGCTCCACCCCCCCCCCAAATCTCCAAATATTTCCCAACCTCGAGCTGGTAACCCTATTCTCAGCATACCGTAAGTTGGTAAGTAAGCACTCATTTCAAGGAAGGAGTCGTTATCATGGCTCCACATACCCAAATTACTCTGGGATAAAGTTTGTGGTCCTGGGGTAGTTTGATCACCTGTATTACTCTGTCATATAGCAAGCAGGATTTTACCATATATTAGGTATGGAAATGTGCTAAAACTGTGATAGAATGTGTGGTAAAATAGTCATCTGTATTTATCCAATATATGGCTTGAAATGAAGGCTGGAGAAACAGAAAAGCATCTGTGATAATAGCACAACTTAAACCAGGAAGTGACTAGAATGAGGTGCGACATCCCAGCCGCTGGTTTTGTGGTGATGTAAAATCCTCAATAAGCCATATGATATGCTAGAAGGCAAGGGGCAATATGAGAGTGCCATTAATTCTGCCAATCACAACAAATCAGGTGTGGAAAAAAGGCATGGATAGGTAGGGTTGCCAGGTCCCTCTTCTCCACCGGCAGGAGGTTTTGGGGGCGGAGCCTGAGGAGGGAGGGGTTTGGGGAGGGGAATGACTTCAATGCCATAGAGTCTAATAGCCAAAGCGGCCATTTTCTCCTGGTGAACTGATCTCTATCGGCTGGAGATCAGTTGTAATAGCAGGAGATCTCTAGCTAATACCTGGAGAATGGCAACCCTAAAGATAGGTAGGGTAACTGATCTGGATATCCTGGGATGAAGGAATTCATGATTCGTCCAGAAATTTACTATTTTTGGTCTGCCTGATCCTTCTTCAGACTCCATTCATTGTTGGCTTTTTATTAAGAGTTATTTATATTGTCTTGCATACTGAAAGAAAGAGCTCAGATGTTATATTATTGCAGTCTCAGTCTGTAAATAATAGGAACAGTGCACATGCTCATAGGGTATGATACAGAAAGTGGGGTATTTTGCATGTGTACTCACACATTGGCCATGCTCTTTCTCTCATCCACTTGAAAAGCTTCAGCTGACCTTCACTGTACAATGCAGAAAGTATTCCACAGTGTGGCTAGAAAATACCCGATGCAAAAGAAAATGCCTATTTGCATACTGACATGGTTAATTGCGTATTCATACTAACTTTTTATCAAGAAAGAGCTTTTTCCTCTTCGCATTGTCTAAACATTTAATGGATTGATATACTTCTATGCCTTCTTAATACTTAATTTAAACAGCTATTTTGCAGGTGCCTGAATGGAGACTTCCATATAAGAAACAGAAAGATTCCAATGTGAGATGTCTTTCCACATGTATGAGTGGAACAGTTTGCATGGGTAGCACATCACACACTTGTATATAAGCATAAAATAATTCCAGTCATTCCTGGATAGGAGTTTGGTAAAATACGGAATGGCCCTTAAATGAAGAAAAAGGCAAGAGAACAGAATTCTAACCATAGCTAATATTTAACCGGTATGACTTGCCAAATAAAAGAAACAAAAACATATATAACAAGCTATGTCTATGAGTACACATTGCTAAAAATGAATATAATCATCAGTAATACAAATAGCTGCTGTCAGCACTTCCCAGTGTGACAGATTGTAATGCACACACAATGCGCTATTTTAATGCTAACATAGAGCTCTTTTAAGCTCCATGTCTACTGATAAATGACAAGAAATAAAGGACACTAAAAGCTCAGAAGTATGATGGGAACAGCATGCATTTCTTTGAGTGCTGACAGATAATAAAAAAAGGCTCATAGGCAGACATTCAGGCCTTCTAGGGAGCTATAACCAAAGGAGAGCAGAACAGTACATTTACAAGGTGGTCTCCATGCTGAACTCATGTTCTTACATCTGAATGAGACAAGTCTGGAATGACCTTCTTTAATCTCTCCATGTGCTGAGTAAAACCTTGGTTTTAAATAGAGGAGAGGGAAGGCCTGAAAAAGCAGCAGCCGCAATGCCAGAACTTTGCTGAAGAGCCCTTTCTAAGAACTGTGTATTTCTGGGGTTCTGCATCTGCCAATGAAGTACAGTTCAGGCAGTGGTGAGCTATCTTGGTACATTTCAACTGAGAAGTTATTTAAGAATCCCGTTTCAAGGAAGCGCTGAATGTAGAGTCTGATGGGAAAGACAGCCAAGAAGAACATGTGAAACTATAGAGCAGGTACAATCCACATGTTAGTGAAAGCAAAGAAGAAGAAGAAGAGTTGGTTTTTATATGCCGACTTTCTCTACCACTTAAGGAACAATCAAACCAGCTTACAATCACCTTCCCTTCCCATCCCCACAACAGACACCCTGTGAGGAAAGTGGGGCTGAGAGAGTTTGGAGAGAACAGTGACTTGCCCAAGGTCACCCAGCTGGCTTCATGTGTAGGAGTGGGGAAACCAACCCGGTTCACTAGATTAGTGTCCGCCGCTCATGTGGAGGAATGGGGAATCAAACCCGGTTCTCCAGATCAGAGTCCACCGCTCCAAACCACCGCTCTTAACCACTACACCACGCTGGCTCTCAGCGCTTAATGATGTCTTCCTGGGAAATCCCTGCATTATAAACATTAGACAGAGGTTTTTATTTGTACCACTCCATAGTGATTGTTTCTGTGATCTTACTGCATTGTTCATTGCTTGTATTGGGCTGTCTTTCTGCACTGCCATACGCCTGGAGTCTCAGCCAGAAAGGCGGACTGTAAAACCAAGTAAATAAAAGCTAAAAAATGAGGTAGCTGAGCTGTTTATTTAGAAAGTCCAGAAGTGAGCCGCAGTTTGTGTTTGTTTTATACCTGGGGCCCTGCAAAGCTAACCAAAATAATCAAAATGGTTTCCCAACATAGCAGGATGTTTGTCATCTCCTAATTAAGATTCTCCTTTAGACAAACTAAGAGAGTTAAAGTGAAATCCTTCCCTCACTGGGGGGAAAAAATTCTTGACAAAAACACTATATTGGTTCTTGTGGGTTATCCGGGCTGTGTAACCGTGGTCTTGGTATTTTCTTTCCTGACGTTTCGCCAGCAGCTGTGGCAGGCATCTTCAGAAAGGTAACACTGAAGGACAGTGTCTCTGTGTCAAGTGTGTAGGAAGAGTCATATATAGTCAGAAAGGGGTTGGGTTGAGCTGAATCATTGTCCTGCAAAAAGTAACAAAGGTAATGTGCTAACCATTGTCCTGTAAGTATCCAGATAATGTGCTAATGAGGGTGTGGTATGTTAATATGGAACCATTGTATCCTGAAGTGATCTGTTAATGTGTGCAATCCAAAGCTAATCTGCATGGCTATTGTTAACTGTAGTCTTTGTTAGTCTGGAGGTTTTCAGGACAGGAAGCCAAGCCTTATTCATTCTTAAACTCTCTTCTTTTCTGTTAAAGTTGTGCTGATGTTAATGAACTTCAATGGCTTCTCTGTGCAATCTGACAAAATAGTTGGTAGAATTGTCCAGTCTTTCAGTGTCTTGGAATAAGACCGTGTGTCCTGTTTGTGTCAGTCCATGTTCAGCCACTGCTGATTTCTCAGGTTGGCCAAGTCTGCAGTATCTTTCATGTTCTTTTATCCTTGTTTGTGTGCTGCGTTTTGTTGTCCCGATGTAAACTTGTCCACAGCTGCAAGGTATACGATATACTCCTGCAGAGGTGAGGGGGTCTTTTTTGTCTTTTGCTGATCGTAGCATCTGTTGTATTTTCTTGGTGGGTTTAAGCACTGTTTGTAGGTTATGTTTTTTCAAAGATTTCTCCATCCTATCAGTGACTCCTTTAATAAATGGCAAGAATGCCTTTCCTATGGGAGATTGTTTTTCCTGAGTTTTCTGATTTTTGTTTGGTTTAATGGCCCTTCTGATTTCATTTCTGGAATAGCCGTTTGCTAGCAGTGCGTGATTTAGATGATTAGTTTCTTCCTTGAGAAACTGTGGTTCACAGATCAGTCTTGCACGGTCCATTAACGTTTTGATTATTCCTCTTTTCTGTCGGGGGTGGTGGTTGGAGTTTTTGTGTAAGTAGCGATCTGTGTGAGTTGGTTTCCGGTAAACCTTGTGACCTAACTGAAAATTTGTTTTACAAATGACAAGGGTATCAAGAAATGGGAGTTTACACTCAATTTCCTTTTCCATGGTAAACTGAATGTTTGGATGGATATTATTAAGATGGTTTAGGAAGTCCATTAATTTTTCTTCACCATGGCTCCAAATAGTAAAGGTATAATCTACGAACCTGAACCAGACTGTAGGTTTGTAAGGTGCCGATTCTAATGCTGTCTTTTCAAAATATTCCATGTAAAAGTTTGCTATTACTGGACTGAGTAGACTTCCCATAGCTACTCCATCAATCTGTTCATAAAATTCTTTATCCCATAGGAAATAACTTGTTGTCAAACAATGGTGAAATAAGGCTGTTATATCTTCTGGAAAAATCTGGTTAATCAATGGCGCTCACGATGGGTTGGAGCGGGCCATTGGTTCCCCAACATATGAATTAGCTAGATATTTGACCACCCTCCTACAGGACCACATTGGAAAAACCACTTCTTACATCAAAGATTCAACTCATTTCATCAACAAAATCAGTCCGTTGAGACTCAATCCACAGGATATATTAGTCAGTTTTGATGTTGTATCCCTCTTTACCAAGGTTCCAGTAAAAGACACAATCTCTGACCGTGAAAGCCTTCGACAGTATTTTAAAAACACTATAGCTGCACCACACCAACAGTGTATACAGGATATAGAGTATAAAGGTACGTGGCTATAAGGCACCAACCAATTACAATATATAAATAATTGATTTCATCAAATTAAATATTAAAGATGTATATATAATGCCTGTTACATGAAATTAAAAGTCCTTTTTCATGCCATAATCCTTCTTTGAGATAAACAGTTCACAGTTTGACTCCTGGTAAGGAGTCAAAAGTCCTTCTCCACTCTGTAACCTTTCACTTCTCCATTCTGTGATCTCTCTCAAAGGAAAATCTTTGCCAATTAAATCTGTAAACTGTCCTCTCAGAGTGAACAGATAGGCATCTTCTATTGTTGTTGCCTTACACAACTTTTTCCTGCTGTCCATCTGGCTTTGTCAAACCAATGCACAAAAACCAGCTTCTTTCCCCTGCCTGTCTCCTTGATCTCTCTTTGCCCCGAGCTTCAAATCCTTGCCTCTTCTCAGCACCACACAGGTTGAATCTGGGTTCCCCCATCCTGTATCTGACGCAACACAAGCACAAGTTGAGTTGTGGGTTGTCCTCAGTTACTGCGAGTGTGGCGCCCAATTAGGATCAAGACTATGGCATATTGGAGGAGGGGTTTCAGCCTTCCCCCTGTGCAGTTTTCTCATGCAAGATGTGTTTCCCCTAACAGTCCCAAAAACATCTCCCTGGAAGTGTTTCAGGCGGGGTGTGTGTGGGGGAGCACTTCCTTGATCTTAACTGGGCACCGCTGGACCAAATGTGGTAGTATCTGCTATACTAATCCATTTCCTTGTAGGACACTTACAGAGATTCTGGAAAGACAAGGAATGAGATGTCTCTAGGTAATTTATTTATTGTTCTTGAAGCTAGTTCTCATCCACTAAACTTCATCATTTGCATTTAAACAAAATAACCCTCGTTCTAGCTTATCAGGAGGATTGTAGAGAGTTAATGCCCCCCATCTTCTACATGACATTAGTTTGTCTCACTTCAGACATCACACAAAACTATGGCTTAATTAAAATAACTATGGTTAATGTGATTATCCAAACATGAACCATTCCACCCATATGGTTGGTTAGGACATGTCATATTAAGACCTGAATATATGGTGTGAAGTTAATGTACTACCACAGTTAGCCATAACTATGGTTTTGCATGACAAGCAAATGTGGACTGCCAGGCTTAATCCTGTTCTGTTTCCTTGGCCATCTTGTCACAATGCAAGTCAGGATACCAGCCAGTTCTTTGTGGAGGAGATGGGGAAACAGTGAAACTGACGAAACCAGGATTTGGGTGACCATCTACAACCTGGTTTCATAAACTTAATTTGTGAATACATTAAAACAAGCCATCCTTTTGTGTGGTATCTGAACGTATCTAAAGACGTATCTAAAGACTCTGCTGGTGATGGTTTTTTTCCTTAGTGTTTGGGCTTTCTACTTTGCAGTTCACATCTTTACTGTATTGCATTTCTCACCACAAGCTTGACCAGTGCCATATACAGACTCTGGGTGCAAAAGTCCCACACAAGCAGACCAGCGAGTGACAGCATCACCCCATAAGGGTCAATGTGCACACACTCACCAACAGTCTCCAAGCTTGTCAGAGTGTATGGTGGCTAGGCAATTCATACCAAGATAATTCCTACAAATATTCACAGGCTTGCTCTCCCACAGGATGCTATGAAAGCTTCTGATCCTGCTTTTCCTGGGAGTGGTCTGCATACCAGGGACCTGGAGGAGTGTACCCTTGTGGATTCTTGTATGGGAGTGCAGAATAAATATCCTGGCTGAGATGTTGCATGCCCAGTGGTGTAGAGGTCACTGGGCAGGGGGAGAGAAAGGCTACACAAGCTCGATAAAGTACCATGCTGGCCAGTACCCTTTATCATTATTATTTCTCTATTACCAGCAATATGCCTAGCTCTTACAGTTGCTGAATGCAGCTTGGGAAATTGCTGGAGAGTTGGGGATAGAGTGCTTGGGGAGGGTGGAATTTGGGGAGGAGGAGGAGGTCAATAAGGATGCGATGCCATCCCGTCCACCCTCTGAAGTTACCATTTGCTCCAGCGGAGTCTGGAGATCAGTTGTAATTCTGGGACGCCAGGCCCCATTTTGATTTGTTCAATAGTGGCAGGGAGCTAGAAAGGGACCAGGAACTTGTCCTAAATTATAACATCTTAGATATGGTGCACAAAAAAAGAAACTGGGTTTGGAGAATGTGTGTTGATAATTCTGCCTTAATTTGTGTCCTAGTAAGATGTGTGTGTGTGTGTGGGGGGGGGGCTGTTTCTTGATGATGAGAAGTCCTCAGGGAGTGTCACTTGACTTAGGGTGGTTTCTGTTCTCATGAACTCAGGCTGAAATAATTGTTTCAGAACACTTTATGGAAGTGCCTTGTGAAGTTATTTTCGAAACTCTTGCAAATCTCAAATGTAACTCAATTTTATTTTGTTATTTAATCACCCCTATTAAGTAGGCTCTCAATACTCATTTCTGCTATAAATCTGCATGGTGATGTAACTGCAAAACACGCTATATAAAATCAGTTGCCAAATCTTTTCCCCCCTTTTTCAAATACACTTTTTATCAAAGGCACATTTAATTTTTCATTTTAAATAAAGTTTTCCCCCTCCCCCAATCCTCAGATCATTTAAAGAATTACTTAGGGAGCTATTACTCTTACGGTTTATGATATCATCACCAGGCGTACTCATTTGAGAGACTCTGCTTTCATATTCTGGCTGTGTCCGCACTTGTGCTGAAATGAACACACACTGATGAAAACTGATGATTCAAAAGGAACACAGTGACCTGCACTCAACCTATTTTTCACTTGATAACATCAGTACTGTATGGCAGAACAGGAAACACAATACCACCTTAGTTTGGTATGGTGTTAACAGCACACAGTTACGTGGCAGCATATTGTGAGAAACAGAATGGTTTCCAATTGGCAAAGGTGTAAGACAAGGATGTATTTTATCTCCCTGTCTGTTCAACCTGTATGCAAAACATATCAGAAGGAAAGCTGGATTCAATTTAGATGAAGGTGGAGTGAAAATTGGTGGAAGAAGCATTAACGATTTGAGATATGCAAATGATACTACATTGCTGGCAGCAAATAGTGAAGACCTGAAACAACTTGGATGAAGGTTAAAGCAGAACGTGCCAAAGCAGGATTATTGCTGAATACCAAAAAGACAAAAGTAATGACTACTGGGTATTACACAACTTGAACGATGATGATGAAGAAATTGATATAGTTAAAGATTTCCTATTCCTTGGCTCCATCATCAATCAAGAGGAGACTGAGACTGGGAAGGGCAGCTATGAAGGAGCTTGAAAAGATTCTTAAGTGCAAGGATGCGTCACTGGCAACCAAGATCATTCATGCCATAGTATTCCCCATTACTATGTATGGGTGTAAAAGTTGGACAATGAAGAAAGTTGACAGGAAAAAAAAGTTGATTCCTTTGAAGTGTGGTGTGGGAGGAGAGCTTTACAGATATCGTGGAATGCCAAAAAGGCGAATCAGTGGGGTTCTAGATCAAATTAAGCCTGAACTGTCCCTAGAAGCTAAAATGACTACACTGAGGCTATCGCACGTTGGTCACATTATGAGAAGACAAGAGTCGCTGGAAAGACAATAATGCTAGGAAAAGTTGAAGGCAGCAGGAAAAGACGCAGACCCAACATGATTAACTCAATCATGGAAGCAACGGCTGTCAGTTTACAAGACCTGAGCAAGGCAGTTAATGAGAGGACATTTTGGAGGTCATTACTTCATAGGGTCGCCATAGGTCAGAAGCGACTTGATGGCACTTAACACACACACATATACTCTATTCAATGAAACATAAGCCAAAGAAATATTTACAGTATTGTGATATTAGCTCCCCCCCAATACAGAAGATAACATGTCTGCAAGCAATGCAAATACAATTCAAAGTAATAACTGATTTTATTTGAAAATGGAAAAGGTAGTAGAAAAATGCTGTTTAGAAAAAAAATGCTTCTTGTCAAGGAGCACGTTTGTTTCAGTTTCCAATCTGATAGCGCTGAAAGATGTGATATTTCACCGTGGGATTTCCACCAACTAGCTGTCTAGAAATAATTGTCGGTGGAACCAGGGCTTAGGGAAAATGCAGCATGCCAAGCCAAAATAGCCAAGCGTTGAATTACAGCAGCACGGACACGGCACTATCCAGACTCCCTATGTGGAGAGGCCAGTGCTGCCGAGGATTGCAAGCTCCAGGCTTTTGAGAATTTTTTTCACACTGCACTTCCCGCTGAGTGCTTAGTTCAGGTTTCAGCATAGCTGAAGTGATGCATTTAACACCTGCTATTTATGTTCAAGGTTAACACAAGGCTTAAACAGCAGAACAATGTTGACAGAAGTCATTGATCTAACTGCCCCGAGACAGCTAACAAGAATGGGAAATCTCCCACCTGGAAAGCTTTGGTTAAGGAAGATGCATGAAAGATCATACCAATATACCAGCTTCTTTCATTCTGTTTTTCCCGCCGTTTCTCTTTTGCAAAAACAAATGAATACAGGCAACTAGTATGAAAGGCTTGATATAAAGCAGACTAAGGGTTGGGCAGGGGAGAGAAAGAGAATATTTCATAGTAGTAGTCAGTGTCTTAGCTGTTGTAGATAAGCAAGCTGCCCACCAGTGGTTCTTGCAATGGGTGATGTGTTTAACTAAGGGACAAGAGTAAGTGCCATGGAAAAAGCAACTTTCCTTCTGAACCACTCATAACTTAGGGTTGGATCCCATGGAGGATTTTCATGATATGAGGGAACAATTTTGGCTGATTCTCTGCTCTTACAGCAGATCTCCAACTCCTTCATGCTGTTCCTGGGAGTCCCGCATTAGCAAGGGTGAAGGTGGCATCTTGGGCTGCAGTGGGGATGGTGGGTGCTCAAATTTTGCAGATGGAAATCCTCTCTGTCTGCAGGAATTTTCTGTGGGATCCCTTAGTCTGGAAGCTCAATGCCTTCTACTTCTTTTTCCACTGTATGGACAAAGCTGTATGTCAAGTGGCAGCTGTTTGAGGTACATTGGGCAAAAGCTCTTTTTCTTGCAAGCCTTGTGTTTCTGTAGGATTTAGAGGCTAAAGAAAACTGTGGGCCCAAATCATAAAATCACATAGCTTGGACCCAACTTTCATCTAGTTTGCTACAAAGGAAAACCATCAATGGCCCTGCACGCCATTCTATGTCAGTGATTTTCATTCCAGCCTCATTATCGCATCTGTGTCAAGGCTAGGATTATGGGTAGCAGACCAAGAAGGCCAGAGACCGTAAACTCAAGTTAAGCCTCCAGAGGTGTACTGGAATGAGAAATAAAGCAGAGACCTGAGCCACAGAGAAATAGTCTCTATCACTGACCTTGCTTCACCATTCTGCTGCTGCTCTCAGCGAGTGTGCAAACAGAGGCAGAAGGCATGGAACCATCCTCTCTAAACATGTGCATCTTCATCAAGTTTATCCAAAAGGCAGGGGAAAGTGGCAGCTATACAGGAGCTCACAAATCCAGAGTGTAAGGCTCCACAACCTATCTCAGGGTCCCACTAACTGTCCTATACTATCCAAACAGCATGCCACAAAACAACCTGCAAACCAATGAACCTGCCATGCTGAGGCTGACCAATATGGTCTTTCTAGTCCAGATTTGTCTACTCTGACTAGCAGTGGCTCTCCAGGATCTCAGACTGTTGTTCTTCCTTCAGGTCAAGTCAACCAGAGGTAATTTATCTGGAGATACTGGAGACTGAACCTGGAACTTTATAATATGTGCTCTACCATGGAGAACTGGGTATCTCCTCAAATTGGAGATCCAGGGACTGCATCTGGGATGTTCTGCATGCATAGCATATGCTGAATTGTAGCCATCCCCTCTTATATGGCTTTTGCACCATTGAAAAGTGTTCAAGAAACAAACCATGCTATTAGGGCTGTTGAAAAAAAATTCGGTAAAATTCGGATTCAGCAAAATTCGGCCCGTTTTTATTCAGGAAATGCCGAAGTCCGAACTCCCCCGCTTCGGGTCCGTGCAATTCGGCATGAGGTCAGGAGTTTGGGGAAAAATTCGGCAGAATAAAGCCATTAAAATCACAACCGCACCTTTCCGCGGCTCCGGGTTTTTTTTGGGGGGGGTAGAGGTCCCAAACTTTCAGCGTAGCTTCAAAGGAGCCTTCTTGCAATAACCCCCAAGTTTTGTAAAGATTGGATCAGCGGGGGCTGAGATATGGGCCCTGAAAGGGGTCCCCCCTCCTTAATGTGCATTTGCAATTAGCAGAGCTTGCCGCCCACTCGAAGCTCCCAGCCCCGACAAACAGCTGAGCTGCAGGGAGCAAGGGCAGGGCAGGTGCGAAGAAGTTTGCAAACCATGAAAAGCAACACAACCATGCAAACCATCACGTTTGCAACCATGCAAAGCAACACTTGACGCCTGGGAGTTTGCAAACCATGGAAAGGGACAGAAGAAGTTTGCAAACCATGCAAAGCAACACAACCATGCAAAACAACATGTTTGCAACCATGCAAAGAAACCTGACACCTGGGAGTTTGCAAACCATGGAAAGGGACAGAGGCATGGTAGCTAAGCATAAGGAGCAGGAGCCGGAGGGAGTGGAATTTCCTCTTTTGCATCGGACTCGGGACCAGGCAAATGCATTCTTTAAGTCACAATTTGAAAACAATTTTTGAGCAAGCATCAAAATAGACCTAACCGATCTTATGAATGAGGAAAAACCTGAGGACACACAACTGAAGCCCCCCCAAAACCAGGGAGAGAGAGACTCGAGAGGGCACACACAACCCAGATGGCTCCCCGTTTTCCCGCCTTTTTTGAGTTTGGTTCCATCCAAACTAAAAACCGCCAAATCAGGGGAAATTCGGCTGTTTTTCGGTTCGGGACGAACCGAATCGACAGCCCTACATGCTATACGAGAAAGCAAAACAAAACAAAAACATCAAAATCCAATTGGTACTGTCTATTAAGGGGCCATTACTGAGGTATAAGGAGCCCCGTGGCGCAGAGTGTTAAGCTGCAGTACTGCAGTCAAAAGCTCTGCTCACGACCTGAGTTCGATCCCAACGGAAGTTGGTTTCAGGTAGCCGGCTCAAGGTGGACTCAGCCTTCCATCCTTCCGAGGTCGGTGAAATGAGTACCCAGCTTGCTGGGGGTAAAGGGAAGATGACTGGGGAAGGCACTGGCAAACCACCCCGCAAACAAAGTCTGCCTTGGAAACGTCGGGATGTGACGTCACCCCATGGGTCAGGAATGACCCGGTGCTTGCACAGGGGACCTTTACCTTTACCGAGGTATAAGCAAAGAAGGTATAAAGGATTAATCATACATTCAATCAACACTGTTTTCAACACAGGCAGCTTCTTAGCTCCTGTCCATAAATATTACACCAACACAACCATACAGATCCAGAGACAAGGGGCTCTAGACTAAGTGATAGGAAGAAAAGTTGACATTGTGATGGACGCAACATTTATTCTATGATCAAGCCAAAGTACTTTGCAGGGCGGCAGCAAGTGATTTACAGTAGGGTATCACCAACTCCCTCCTGCAAGATGTGTGTGTGTGAAGTGCCGTCAAGTCACAGCCGACTTATGGCGACCCCTTTAGGGGGTTTTCATGGCAAGAGACTAACAGAGGTGGTTTGCCAGTGCCTTCCTCTGCACAGCAACCCTGGTATTCCTTGGTGGTCCCCCATCCAAATACTAACCAGGGCTGACCCTGCTTAGCTTCTAAGATCTGACGAGATCAGGCTAGCCTGGGCCATCCAGGTCAGGGCTCCTGCAAGTTAATGTGCGCTAATTTAAAAAATAATCAACAAAAATAGATCTACAATAGCTGTCAAACTCCCTCTTCTTGCGCAACCTCCATCATGAAAAGCTACCATGAAGTGATCCGCACACACAGGCAAGAAGTTTGGGGACAATTAATGACTATCATTAAATTAATGTGTCTGTACTACAGATCTGTGAATATTTTTTACAGTGTAGGTTTACAAGTAGTTTTTTCACAAGTTTGTTTAGCAGCCCAGGAAGGCTCACCAGCATTCGTTTTAGTCATTCACTATCATAATATAGAGGCACAGCATTTAACAAGGTCAAAACACTCTTCCTGCCAGAGAGTAGCACAAAACCTCATTAACTTTATAAGGAAGGGTGTCATGTATATACTTGTACCATAATGATTATTCCAGCCCTTCCTGCAGAAGTCATTAGCTCATTATGGGAGCCCTTGGCCCATACAGATTAAAAGGGTCTTTCTATGGTCTCGGCACTACAAGTTTCTTTACTGCAGATTAGTGTCTCCATTTCCTATAAACAAAAACCACAGACACTGTGCAGAAATGATACTTTAAAAATGTTTGAAATGCACCAGTATTTGCCAACTGAACTTTGTGAGGGAAGTAGCATATGAATCACCTCAATGTGTACAAAGTATTTAAGCTATTCAAATAGACGATAAGCCTAAAAGTACACCTTGCAATATGGAAAAGATCACCAACAACACTGGATACATCTTCCCTTTGGGCTTTTCTACTAGCTTTAAGACTTTCTCTGTTCTTAGAATAACAAATTTGAACTTGTGCCCTCCAAAGAACCAAGCATAAAGAGAGAGAAAATGTTAATGAAGATACAAAACAAGTCCGTTCTGGGGAATTCAGCAAACTAATGTTTGCCTATTTCATCAGCCAATAAGACCCATCAGTAGTTTCCTCTTAACACATGAGGACACTATTTCGGATGCTAACCTTAACAGTACTGAAGCTGCTTACTGAACTAAAGCTGATGGTGGTTACTAGAGACTCGATAAACCCTCTATTTTTGTTACCTGCTTGGAATCCAAAAACAGGGAAGTTGACAAGGTTCTTGGCAGGCAACAACACATAGCTGGTAAGCTGTGCTTGATCTCATGGGTACAAGTTGAGTACACGTTTGGTTTAAACAGCAACTGCCAAAATGTGATACGTTAATTACTTCCCAGCTTGGTTCATATTAAGGGATAACTGTTTGAGACAATGAGGCGATTTTTGATGGTGTGATAACACCGGTTTCACATACAAATATTATAAATTATAAAGCATGACATAAGGCTAGCACACGGGTCGCAAAAGCGCGGCTCCCGAGCTGCATGCGGCTTTTTGAGCCCTTGAGTGTGGCTCTTTCCAGCCCCACCCAGCTGGCCGGTGGGGGTTTGAAGCGCTTCCCGCCCCTTCCACCTTCCACGAACTTCCAAGGGCCCTCCCGGTTTCCAGCCCCGCCCCTTTCCTCTCTGGCGGGTGGTCTGGTCGGGGGGCCGTCTGGTGTCCATCTGGGCCCGTGTTCCCGCCGGCCGGCCGGCCCGAGAGCTACCTCCCCCCGGGGCCTCCTCTAGGCCGCCCCGCTTTGGCTCCCCTCTCCCTTGTTGTAAGGGCCGCCTGGTGCTGGAGCTGTCGGCATCTGCGCGCTGGCCCGCCGGGGTGTTGCCCTGCCCCGGGTCGCTCCTGGCCTTGCTTCTCAGCCCCGGCATGCTGGCCGGGAGAATGCCTTTCCGGCCCTCCCTCCCATCGGGGATGGCTGTCGGGGGGGCCGTCACTCGCCCTCCCTGCTCGGCCCGGCATCGCGGCTTGGCTCCGTCCACGCCGTGCTCCCACCGAGCTGTGCCACCTGTTCCCCGGGCTCAGAGGTAAGTGGAGCGCGGGGCCCGTCAGTGTCCACCCAGGGCAGTCCTGGGTCGGGTCTTGAGAGAAGGTAGGAAGGAGCCCAGGTGGCGGTGAGAAGGAGGAGGTCTTGGATTTGCCACTCAGATGCACATTTTCCCCATCCAGATTCTCAAAACTCTGCATGGGGGTTATTGGCCATTTATGAATGGGAGGTTTTGCATTGGATTTGCCACTCAGATGCACATTTTCTCCATCCAGATTCTCAAAACTCTGCATGGGGGTTATTGGTCATTTGTGAATGGGAGATTTTGCATTGGATTTGCCACTCAGATGCACATTTTCCCCATCCAGATTCTCAAAACTCTGCATGGGGGTTATTGGCCATTTGTGAATGGGAGGTTTTGCATTGGATTTGCCACTCAGATGCACATTTTCCCCATCCAGATTCTCAAAACTCTGCATGGAGGTTATTGGCCATTTATGAATGGGAGGTTATGACTTGGATTTTCCACTCAGATGCACATTTTCCCCATCCAGATTCTCAAAACTCTGCATGGGGGGTTATTGGCCATTTATGAATGGGAGGTTTTGCCTTGGAGTTGCCACTCAGATGCACAACTCAACAATAAGCCCCCCTGCAGAGTTTTGAGAATGCAGATGGGGAAAATGTACAGTGTTTGTCAGTCATTGTCATGATTTAATTTTATGGATGCCCTACTTACTTTTTCCCCTCCTCAGAGGCCATGTCTACCCACTGGCTTTCTTGTCGGTAGACCTGGATTCCGAGGAGGGGAAAAAGTCCCCCTTTAGAGGCCAGGTCTACCAATTGGCTTCTATGGGCCTCCAGAGGCCAGGTCTACTGCCAAGAAAGCCAATGGGTAGACCTGGCCTCCCAATGGGACTCAGCCGGAGTCTAAATACTAAATACTATATTTAGTATTCCTTTTAAAAAGGTTAATGCTTTTGCTGTGAAAACACTGTCACTCACATGTGGAAAAACATTAAGTTCGACTCGCTGATGCCTTATTACACGTATGCAATATAACCCCTTTTTAAAAATGCAAATGCATGCTTGGAATTGACCTGACCTGGATGGCCCAGGCTAGCCTGATATCGTCAGATCTCAGAAGCTAAGCAGGGTCAGCCCTTGTTGGTATTTGGATGGGAGACCACCAAGGAATACCAGGGTTGCTGTGCAGAGGAAGGCACTGGCAAACCACCTCTGTTAGTCTCTTGCCATGAAAACCCCAAAAGGGGTCGCCATAAGTCGGCTGCGACTTGAAGGCACTTCACACACACACACATGCTTGGAATTGACTACAGTGCAATTAATTATTAAATGTTAAAATACATGCACACTCTCTGCTCCTGGATTTAAATGTTCTTTGTCATGTGTGCACACATGTGCAAATGCACACACATACACAGAGACTGCTTAAGCCACATCACTCACATCTTTCTATTTACATGCATATAAATTCCACATTTGAAAAAACCTACATGTAAGTATGAGCTGCTCAGAGATTCCAGGGAGACCTTTGTCAGTTCATAGTTATTTTGAAGGGGCGTTTGGAACTAACTGAGCATGATTTTCATTTTCACACAGAATAGGTCAATTAGAACCATAAAGATGCTCCCTAGGGTGACTGTGTAGTTATTATCCCAGTCATCTACCAAAGTATTCTGTCTTTACTCATGTTGTGTTGGCTGATGCATGTGGCATCATGTTGATGTTAGCAGAATTACCCAAATAGGCAACAGCAATTATTATCATGATGGGTATCATAAAGTGCTCCTTACCCACCAAGCTAATGCAGGCTACAGGCACAGTAGAAAGTCAAATATACTGACTGAGTTGAAAGAGAGACCTTGAGATTACTTGGGATGCCAGGACATCAACAGTTATCTTATATTAGGATACTAGAGAAAGAAAGAGATGAAGACCAGGTGAGGCACAAAAAGAGTTGTGCTGCATTTGAAAAGGGGAGCTGCCCATCTTGTACAAATCCCTGTTCAACTGAAATTGCCTTTCAATATTAAACATATAATGCATCAAAATGACACAAAATGTTTGTTCAGGTGTGCCATCAAGAAAAAGAGGGGAGGTCATATATTTGCATACAAGTATGTACAGTAATACAAACTTTTTGTATAACTTTTTTTGGGGGAGTATCACCTTCCTTTTGGGTAAACAAGAGGCTGGAGCCAAAACACTTGAGAAACAGGGCTGCAAACACCTCTAGGGCATCCAAACCATAAAAAAAGAAAAGTTTTAATTCACAGTTATTGGTAGGACACAGCTGCTTCTTTTTTTCAAAAGTAGCTCATTTTCTTTAAATGATGAAAACCAAATGATTATTTCCTTCAGAACATACGTATTCTACCCTGCCTCCAAGCAGCTTGAAGCAGTGTGTGTGCATGTTAAGTGCTATCAAGTTGCTTCCAACTCATGGCGATCCTATGAATCAATGTCCTCCAAAACGTCCTATCTTTAACAGCCTTGCTCAGGTCTTGCAACCTGAGAGCCATGGCTTACTTTATAGAATCAATCGATCTTGATGAAACAGTATATAGGAGGAATATCCTGCAGAGATGTAGGTCAGGCAAAGAAAAAGTAATTGGCTCAAGGGCACCAGTAAGCTTCATCAATAAGTAAGGATTTCAATCCAGTTCTCTCTTACCCAATCCATTATACCATGCTGGCTCTCTGGTGATAGCAAGAGCATGTTGCAACGCCTCATTAAAATATCTCTAATTGTCTATCATAATATGAATCTGTTTTAATTACACTTGATTTACTCTTCATCTCTCACAGGCTGACATGATACATCTTCAACATGCTCTTGTATAACTAGTTCAGGGAAGGTCATTGCCTTGGCAGTAACAAATTATTTTAGAACCAGCCTGGAGGGAGCAGGAGAGACTTGCTGATTACTTGCTGCAACAAAGGTACTCTCAAATACTCTAGTAGCAGAACCATGTTTATTCAAGGTGATTACTGGTAAACTACCACTTAAACACTAATACAACATTGCCAGCCCAATAAATAGTGCAAACCTAAATTTCTGTTTCGATAAAGTTATCGAATTTATTTTCACCTAACCCTTTTGGAAGCTTGTCTCAGTTTCCCCAGATATATTTTCCCACCATTTAGGGCTTCCAAACTATTAAAGTTTGAGTTGATTGACTTTTCTGTAACCAATTACCCAACTGAAATGAGTATCACAATGTAACAGTCCAAACAATGGGTTATATCCAACCAGTTTTTCCACTGATGATAAAATAATGAGGGGGTCCCATTTGAACACTAAAAAGGCTATGTTGGGGATTATGAGATCACATACACAAAAACCCATGTGGTATGTGGAGAAGCTGTAATATGTAAGAAAACTGGGCAAGCTTGAATGAAAAAACTGTTTAGATCCAACCCAATCCTTTGAAGAAATTTAACAAAATTCGACAACGTAGCCTCTCCTAAATCAAATATAAAATTCTGACTTTATCAGCAATACTATTCCAGTTCCTTTGAGCTTAATCTTGTCTTGCCCTTAATGGAAAACACAAATAATCAGCTTCCTGAGACTAAAAGTACAACCGTTTAATAAAAGCTCATGTGAATGACTAGTGGTTTTGTCTCTAGCAGGAATCAATCTCTTAGCTCAACAGGTCTAAGTTTTTTGTAAGATCGAAAAGCTGCTGCCAGAGTAGACAATATTGGGCTGAGTGGCTCTGGTAAAAGGCAGCTTCAAATTTTCAGGGGTCTGCATCAGTCGAGAGAAAACCAAGATAAATTATTGCAATAGTAAAACAAATTCACATGGGAGTGGTGCCTAAGAGATTGTCTCCCTCTATTGGTATCTTTTGTGAGCAGGTGAAGACTTTGTTTTATCTGGTATACCCCCAACAATGGTTTTTGGCCCCCAGTTTTGGCCCTCCTTGTTTATGTGTTTTTAACTGAATTTTATATTTTGAACTGAAGTTTCATTGTTTTAATATTTTAGTATTTTTATGTTTGCCGCCTTGTGAACCCTGACAGGGTAGAAAGGCAGCATAAAAATGTTTTCAATAAATAAAATAAATAAAACCAAGAGAAATGGTTCACTGTGGTGCAGTGATGAGAATGTCAGACTATGCCTGGGGGGACCTCACCTCTGGGTGATCTTGGGCCAGTAATGTACTTTCAGCCTAACATACCCCACAGGTTTTTTAGGAGCATAAAATGGAGGAGGGGAGAACCAAGTAGGCTGCCATGAGGTTTTTGAAGGGACAGCAGGATAAATACTTGACTCCATCCACTACAAACAACTCAGAACAGGTCAGTTACAAAAAATCATCACAAACATCTAACCCCTTCCTTATATTTCCCCCTGGCATGGAGGCTGTATGTAGACATAAAATCCCACATCGGTTAAGCATAAAATATGAATGCCTATCCCATGGTTAAAGCAGGCTCTAGCTGTCTGAAGCAGATTCTGAAGAGGCAGCATACAAATTCTCTAAATAAAGAAAAAATATTTCTTTTAAAACAGTATGTGAACCCATGGTTTGAAGTGGGCCTGCAAAACAAAGCTTGAACATAAGAACATAAGAAAGGCCCTGCTGGATCAGACTAAGGCCCATCAAGTCCAGCAGTCTGTACACACAGTGGCCAACCAGGTGCCTCCAGGAAGCCACAAACAAGACGACTGCCGCAGCACCATCCTGCCTATGTTCCATAGCACCTAATATAATAGGCATGCTCCTCTGATACTAGATACTATGGTTAAGCATTGCATCTACACCAAGTAAACCATGGTTATGTTCTCATTAAGCTGCCTCAGAACAATTCAGACCACTGGACCGTCTAGCTCAGTAATATCTATTCCAACTGCCAGTTGCTCTACAAGATCCCAAGATGAGAACTGTCTTTCCCATCACCCAAGATCTTTAAACTGGGAACTTTGGGGTTTGAGTCTGGGACCTTCCAGCATGGAGAACAGGTGGTCAACCACTAAGCCATGTCCTTTTCCTGGCAGCCTTTCTGTTTTTAAGGGGACGAGCAGGTCTTAATGGTCTCTCTATACACAACTCTCTAATGATATACAGAACTCCACAAGTGGCAGACAGCCAAGGTGATGGGAGAGTTTTTATAAAGAGATGCAGAAAGTCCCAATTGCACAGGGCATAGGTATATTGCATTATAAAATTCAGTTAAAAGAAAATCAGAGTAAGTGGGAACCGCTCCCAACTGTGGATGAATTATCAATGCAGGATAAATCTGAACCATGTACATAAAACCTGTTACAAAGGACAACTACTTTCTGCAGTCAGCTACCCCCCACCCCCCATGCCTACAGTGCAGGACAATGAAAGTTTTAAGGTACTATATGCTTTAGGCTGCTTTTATGCTCTTGCTTTTAATGCTGGGATCCTAATAGTTTTTCAGTTGTTATGACTTCTATGGTGTTATGCTTTTAAATGTTTACTTTGTCAGCAACCTCGAAAAGGCTTAACGAAGAAGCTGCATAGAAATCATCCAAATAAACAGTATCAAATCTGCACATGAATTCCAACACTGCAGCTTCTTGGTTAAGGTTAGGAACATTTAAAATCTCTTATTGAACATCCAGGGAGGATGAAATGGTCCCTCACTAGTTCCTGACTGTTTATATCTGTAATGTCTAGTTATGTTCTTGCACAGAGACTGTGCAGTTTTAAAAACATAAAAGGCAGAACGATAGCATATATTACATTGTGGAACTCCCTGCCCCAGGATGTGCTGATGGCCGCCAACTTGGAAGGCTCTAAGAGGGGAGTGGACATGTTCATGGAGGAGAGGGCCATCCATGGCTATTAGTCAAAATGAGTACAAGTCATGATGCATACGTATTCTCTCTAGTATAAGACGAGCATGCTTATTATGTTAGGTGCTGTGGAACACAGGCAGGATGCTGCTGAATTCATTTGTGGGCTTCCTAGAGGCACCTGGTTGGCCACTGTGTGAACAGACTGCTGGACTTGATGGGCCTTAGTCAGATCCAGCGGGGCTTTTCTTATGTTCTTATGTATTAGAGGTTGTGCAGGTGAACGAGCCGAAGACAATGTGGCTCATGTTGGATCCTGTATAAACTTGTGTGGATATGGGGACAGAGCTTGCATTAGGGTTTGTTGCTGGGCCTAGCTTCTGGGTTTGTATCTTCATTAGGTGGCCTATTGTTGCTGGTGAGTAGTTGCTTCAGGTGGGAGGCTGTCACACTCGTGAATGCTGTTGGGGCTAGTCTTATGATAAATACAATTTCATAGCCTTTGTGAGATTAAACATCTCACTAGGTGAGGTCCCCAGTTCCAATTTCATTATAACCTCAGGTAAGTCATTATTTTCTTATCCTCAGTTTCCCATTTGCAATATGGAGATATTAATCACGGCCTCTCTTATAGGGCTGTCACAAGGTTATTGAGATAATGTATATGAATACTTGAAATAAGCTATATAACTGCTGGGTTTTATTTATTTACTTTATTTATACCCTGCCTTTCTCCCCAATCAGGACCGAAAGCAGGTACATCATCTCCATTTTATCCTCACAACAACTCTATGAGATAGGCTAGGTTGAGAGTGTATTACTGGATCAAGGTCATTCCACATGGCAGAGTGGAGATTCAGAATTACGTCTCCCAGATCCCAGTCTGATAATCTAATCACCAAACCACACTGATTCTGACTGCTAAGTTTTGTTATTAGCAACCAATGTGAAATTACTATTATTATGATTAATTCAAAGGACATAAAGCATCAAAGAGAAATCATAACAAAGAACCAAGGGCGAAGAATGCTAAAAGCCTATTCCAGCACATGAGCAGGGAAGGTACCACCATTTGTAGATAGCACAGTTTTATTAAGCTTGCCAACAAGGGATTAATATGTTAGCTGAAGTTTTCACTTGTAGCTACCTTAAATATCAGGTGCAATTATACTATTCTATTTCTTATCTGCTTTAGAACGCCAGTAACACTTGATTATATCCCCATGCATTAAAAGTGATGGCATAGTCTAGGAATTTAGCTGAAATTGAACAGACCTGGGTACATTTCCCATCAAACCTGTAAAGTAAACCTTTGCTTATGTTCTTGGTTGCTGCTGGCCCCTTGACAACAGCTTTGGAGAGATATGGATACTAGCCATGTGCAATCTATCACATGTAGCAACTGGAAGAGAAAAATACACAGGCTCAGTGTGTTAAGTGACTCTGGCTGAGTCCGTAGATGAGACACATGAGCCATTAGAAAGATAATGGCACAGGCAAGGTTACTTTTATATGCCCAGAATTTGACTGTGACATTTTACTGGCCTGACTAAAACAAAATAAAACACACCAAGACGTAATAGTTGTAATAAATATTACCAACTTGAGAAAATAACAAGAAGACCTAGCAGTAAATTCCCCTGAGTGGAATGTGTGTGTGTGTGATTTTCACTAACCCTCACTTTTGCTATAGACCTCCATCTCCCCACTCATGCTGGTTTGGGGGGGGGGTCCCATATGTCCCAGAAACACCATTTTGGGGATCATCTGGGGATGCAGTGTGTGTGTGGGGAGGGGGGAGCTGAGAAAGACTTGTTCTGCTGCTGGAAATGGCTTCTGTTAGTGGAGGTTTACTTCAGGATCTAAGCCTTTGGAAGGAACAACTTACAGTGCTATGACAGGACCTTTAGAATTTGTGAGCAAAATACTACTATAGTTGAGCAGCAAAATCCTACTTGGTCTTCTAGAACTTGTGATGGTTTGTAAATATTTATCTTAATAACTCTATGGATCTAGAAGCTTTGGTAAACTAACTAATTCAAGCCTACAGCATTCATTAGTCCATGGCTTCTGTAAAATTACTTCCAAATGTTATTGCACAAGTTTTCTTTTCAGAATATTCACGATCCAACTATGTACCATCCAAGTGGGCATGGGCTGCTTGAGTAGCAACTCACACCAGGCCACATGAGAAACTGTTTTTTTTTTTTAATTTTAGGGGACTTTCAAAAGCAGTTTGTCATATGCCTTGTCAGTCTGATATTCAAAGGGGAAAAGGCTTTTAAAACCCTACTGGGAATGGTCAAGACCTTGGAAATAAATTACTTCATTTATCTGCTTATAGTCTTTCTTGCTGGGATTCAAGGCAGATTACAAAATTTAAGCAATGCAATGGGACCAGTACAGGAATATAATAAACTTTGTAACATGACTGGATTACAAAATTTGCAGGCAGTGCAACAAAAAACAGTATAACACATGACATAAGAAATGGAAAAAATGGATCACAGAAATTAGAAAATACTGCAGTAAAAACAAGAAGCACATACGGCAGTGTCAAACTTTTCCCTTTGTAAAGGCATTCTCCTGAACAATTCTAGTTTTGCTAAAGCCCTCTTCCTTTTATAAAAATCCTCTCCGGAACAATCCCATTTTATACATTCTGTGGGATGTCAATTGTGCAGAAGCCTTCACGTGAACACACGAAGCTGCCTTATACTGAATCAGACCCTTGGTCCATCAAAGTCAGTATTGTCTACTCAGACCGGCTGTGGCTCTCCAGGGTCTCAGGTAGAGATCTTTCACATTACCTACTTGCCTGGCTCCTTTAACTGGAGATGCCAGGGATTGAACCTGGGACCTTCTGCATATCAAGCAGATGCTCTACCATGGAGCCACAGCCCTTCCTGACCTCCTCAGGCACACCATTCCACAAAGTAGGAGCCACAGCAGAGAATTCTCAGGTATGGTTAACTGCTGATCTTACCCATTTCCAGGGTGGCACTTGCAGCAGGGTTTGCTCAGATGAGTGCAGCTAGCACAATGGGGCATATTGAGACAGGTGGTCCTAAGCCATGAAGGGCTATGTACCTTGATAGTCAATACCTTGGACAGAACCTGGGAACTAACTGGTAACCAGTGAAGCAACTGCAGAACAAATGTAACATGATTTTTTTGCCTGGCTGCTGATAATAACTGAGCTGCAGTGTTCTGAACCAGCTGGAGTCGCTCTTTGGATCCTTGCCAGGGAGTTTAACCAAGACTTCTAATAGCTGCTTCAAAGGTTACACAGTTCCTTGTCACAAGCAGAACCCAATCATAGTTTCCTTGTGATCATGAGTGAAAACCCACATACAGGCTTCATATTATTCATTTATTTTATGCTACTTCTATCCCACTCTCCCCAACAATATCTTAACTTAGGCTGCAGGAAGGCAGTTTTCCTCCAGTCTAAGCAACTATTCCATTAGAGGGAGGCTTCAAACTTGCTTAGAGGAGTGGTAGGATACAGGGCCTTATTTCCTGTAATGAAATGTGGTCCATGCAAGAAATCTGTAATTTCTGAAGCATCACTAAGGCCTTTTATGCAAAGATGTTTCCCTTGCGGTCACCCCCTGACTGCTTCGGGGCTCTGCTTTGATTATGCATGCCTTTTCTGACCGTCAGAGGTCACTTTGCTCTCCCCACATGTTTCTGCACATTTTGCCCATGTTTTCTGGATGCTGTTTTAGCCACCATCGAGAAAACGCAGGCAAAATGACAGTCAGAAAAGGGAAGCATAATCAAAGCAAAGCTCCCAAAGCAGTCAGGGGGGTGACTGCGAGGAAACAGGCATGCATAAAATGCCTAAGAACGCACTGTGCCTTGGAGCCTAACTTCATTTTAATGCATGAAGATGGCTTTTCCACATGTAGAAGAGAAGCACGATTTTCAGCAATGACATCCATTGCAGGCCCCATTTGATGCCCACTCTATTCTTGGGGCTCTTCTGACTGGGGGTGGGGGGTGGGGGGCATGATCTCGAGGGGCAAAGCAGGCTGCATTCATAAGGGGGAGATGGGAATCTAGTGCAGTTCCACTCATGCTAGACAGGATCCACCCCATGTGTTCTTTGATCAGTGCAATAAAATCAATGTGCGCAATAGCCCAATGAAATAGGAAGAAAACAAAAAAACACTTTATACTTTTGTAAGAAGGAATTATTTCATTTCATCAAATGAACCAACAAAATCCATTACAGAGTGGCTTAAATTTTTTAAACGTCTAAAAGCTGAGGAAAACCAATCATCTTAATGTGTCATTTCTAATCTGCAGGATGTCTGATACTGTGCCAATAGTGTAGTGAATAAGACAAGGCAGAAACTACTAATTATTCTCATGTGTAACCACATGGACATTACTTTAAGGTTATTTAGAGCCTCGTGGGATTTACTTATGACTCGATGGAGCATAGTTTTCAAAGTGCTTCATTGACGACTGTCCGAAAATCTGTTCCAGAGACCGAAACGCAAATTTCACAATCCTTAGAATGATTTACTGTCGGGCTGTTCATGCTCTATAAAACAATCAGGATCCTTTATCATTTATAGAGCAATTTGGCACCTGTGCATTGGTAGGCAGTTTCATTTTTTTTGTTCTTAAGACCATAAAAATGTCACAAGCTCTGTGAGTCTACTGGAAGGAGCTCAGCAAGACCGGTTGTCTCCAAATTCCTTGGAGAGCTTAGTGATCAAAACATCAAATTCCAATATTGCCCCACTGACTTAGGAATATTATATACTACACAGAATTATGATGGGGGGAAGGGCTGCGAGTAAGTACTGCAGGGAAAGTAACACCTTCCACAGCTACCATTGCCTGGTCCTCTTTTCTCCTTATGCCCTCCAGAGGAAGAAAGCACAGCATCAAACAGGGAGTCCTGATCAGGCAAATATCAGATGGGAGTATTCTGGTACCTGCTAGAATTCTCTTCCATGGAGTGTCCTGAAGCTACTTTCTACCTCAATGGAAACAACCGTCCAGGTGGCAAAAACCACACTTTCCACAGATGCAAATAAAACAATCTCAGGCAGCCGGCCACCAAAGCAAAAGCCACGTCTGCTTCACAATAGTGGTGTGGAGTTTCACAACAGTGCTGCTGAGGACTCCTCTAGCTTCTGGGCACATTTGCCATTTACTTGCCTGCCTGGGAGCAACCGCTGTTTGCCCCAGGGGAGAAGCGGAGGGGCAAGTGGCAAGGATAGTCCCTGTATTTATTGATGCTGGGAATTCTCACTTTCCCCAAATGACTGTTAATGTTATTTCCTTTCGTGAGTTCTACCTCTCCACTCTGAAGCCTTCCTCCAGCTTAAGGAGCCTTTCTCCAGTGGAAGTGGTTTTATTGGAGGAAGGCTCCTTTGAGCTGGAGAAAAGCCTTTGACGTTGCTGAATGGAATGCTAGGACACATGCTAATAGTTCAAGTTAAAGCAATATATCTTAATAAGAACTTTTAAAAACTAGCTAAACACAGTGATTTACTTTTCCAGCTAATAGGGATGGCTGGAAAGTTTTTAGCCAAAGCAGAACTTTCCTCCTGGATATGGGATTCAGGGGCATCCATACCTCGGCCCTCAGCAATCCCTTATCCACCATGCCCTTTTCTGTCCTGTTTGGAAATGCAGAGCCTTAGAACTGGAGAGGGAAAAGGTTTTGCAGCACTTGTTTCTCATGAATTAATGAAACTGTCTTATACTGAATCGGACCCTTGGTCCATCAGAGTCAGTACTGTCTACTCAGACTGCCGTTGGCTCTCCAAGATCTCAAGATCACATCACCCACTATCTGATCCCTTTAACTGGAGATGCCAGGGATTGAACCTGGGATCTTCTGCATGCCAAGTGGGTGCTCTACCACTGAGCCACAGCCCCTCCCCTCCCTGGGTTCTCTTCTGTGTAGCCTGGACAGCTACCTCCTCACTGGCCAGCTTCTAACCCCCTATATGCTCAGTCAATTCCCCTGAAGTCTCACAAGAACTAGCAGTCTCATGAGACCTCATGGAAATCTGCAGCATCTTTTCCTCCCCCATTGCCCTGGCTTGGCTAAATTGAATTGGGGCTAAGGCCTGTATTGCCTTACTGCTGTTGCAGCATTCTGGCAGGCTTGACAGCTAATGGTCATGGTTGAATTCAGGCCTTAAAGGTACATACTGTGTTGCAGCATTTCTCCTTGTTACCATTATCCTGGTTAGGGTTGCCAGGTCCCTTAGCTCCACTGGCGGGAGCATTTTAGGGGTGTGGCTGGGGAGCCACGCCTATGTCCCATCCAGGTTTACCCAGAAGCGACGCGGATGCTCTAGCAATCTCCGCTTAAACTCTATGGTTTTCATAAAGTTTCGGCGGAGGTTGCTAGAGCATCCGCAACGCTTCCGGGTAAACCGTGTTGCCCGCTGACCCTTAGCTGGTTGGTGGGCAGCGGGGTGGATTGGTGGTATTTTGCCCACCACCAAGGGCACTTGGCAACCCTAATCCTGGCGGGTTTCCAAGTGAGTGTCCTGCAAATCCTGGGTCAGTCCAGGGGCAGCTCCAGCAATGGGGGTGGGCCCACTCCCAGTCTCTGGATTTGGTTTTGGACAGGGCAAGTACTGTTCAGCAGTCCCTCTCATTAATCAAGTGCTTTGATGATTACTGTCCTAATTGCAACACTGAGTTATCAGCCGTTACCGACACCTATGCAGTGCATAAAACATTTACAATACTGGTTCGACGCTTCAAGAGAAGCAAAACTGCACCTTGACAAGGAATGAATCACAACTCAATCAGCAGCAAGAAGGAAAAACCAAGTGTGCTGGTGCAGCTGTTTGCTGTAATATGCAAAATGACAGTCAATAAGGATATTCCAAAGAAGATAAAGACTGATCATGAAATAATCATTAAAAGAGACAAAAAATGAATACCTGGAATGTCTCCTGAAGGAGGGGAAGAGGTTCAAGAAGGGGCCTGCCTGTTAGTGAAAAATGACCACCTCAGTTCCACTTTCTTTTGACAGAACACATTAAAAAGCAGCTCTACAACATCATCCTTTTAAGACATTATTATCCGCAAAAGTATGGCCACTTAACCTAACAGTTTTTGTTCTGTAGATAGCAAACGTAACTAGCGACAGAAGTTGGCTCTCATTATTTTTCCTTTTTTCCCCAAAGGTTGCAATCCCAGGCATATGCAAAAGGTTATACAAAGGGTTTCCCAAAGGACAATCCCAGGCATAAGCAAAAGGAAAACAGAAGGAAGAAGGTTAGTGTAGGGAAAAGGAATGATGATAGCAAATTGGCTTCCCCAGAGCAGGCAGCACCAGAAGCAGAATGAGGGAATATAATAAATGTAGCATTTGAACCCCATAAGAAATCAGCAGTCCGTTGCGCACCAAGTCAAAATTCTGGCTTACAAATATAACGTGTAGCCTCACATTTTTGACAAGAGCAGAAGGCATATTAAACAACATTGAAAACATCAGCTGCCATCTATTTGCAAACCACAGCGCTTTGTAAAAAGCTTCTGAGAGAAACAAAGATCAGCTTGTATGTCCGCTGTCTGCACCCCATCTGCCTTGTCTCAGTTAAGGTGCGCCGAGGGAATCAGCGAGAATTATTAGAGGAGTTTTTTAAAAAAACTCCCTGCGGACAAGTTACCGAAGTTTAAGTGAAAAAGTATGAATGAAACTGTCCCAAAGCGTGCATCCAACGTACATCAGATTTTTGTTCTCTTGGCCAATGAGTAGCTGTGCCTTAAAAGTTCATCCTGCAATTTATTGACTATAAGGATGGTTGATTTGCAAAAAGCGCTACCAAAGGGCCACTCCAGTATTAAATGTTTTGGTTCTGAACTACAATACCCTTCCTATCTACAAAAAGTAGCATGAATGCTTCCTCTTCCCCACCCCACCCCACGCCCCCGTTTTCTGCTGAGCCTGATGAAGAACACACTTTTCTTGCTCTGGGACGAGGCAGATTTTACATAACTCAGGCAGGGGGCCTAGAAAGCTGCTTGGAGACTTGGACAGTAAGTGGAACAGCAGAAGCACTGCACACACTGGGATTAAAAAAAAAGTATCATGTCTATCTGCATTCACCATGGGGGGGAGGGAATAATAAAACAACATTACTCACTTCTTGGAAGGGTTCCTATTTTCCTTTTGAAGCACTCAGCCCTCCCTCTGCACAGCGGGATATTCACTCTGCTCAAGTCAAGAGGAATGTTACAAGTGCTATCTACACTCATGGCAACATGCTCCAGCTAATAAAAAGAGGAGATAGCCAGCAAACATTTAGGCCTTGATTTAACTGAGAGGGAAAGCAAGCGAATGATCGGTTGCTATAGCGGCCTCTAAAAAGACCAAAGTGCAAGATGGATAAGGACTGCTGGAGAGGTATTCATTTTGACAGAAACTGTAGCTTCCAGTTCTTCGGTTCATCTCACTTAAAAATCTGTGCAGATTACGCCATAAACGTATAAAACAGAAAAGAAATGAACGCAGGTTAGAAATGGTTCCTTTCTGGTTTTTAAGAGCACATTCACCAGAAATCTGAAGAAAATATTGGGGGGTGGGGTGGAATTTATTTATTTAGTTACTTCATTTCTACCCCACCTTTCTCCCCAAAGGGGACCCAAAGCAGCCTGTACCAATCTCCTTGGCTCCATTTTATCTTCACAACAACATTCTGAGGTAGGTCAGGTCGAGTGTTACTGTGAATATAGGTAGGGTTGGTATTTCACTAGAGGAAGAAAGAAAGAAAGTCATTTAACCCCTCCAATATTGGGGTGATATGGCAAAATAGTATTTAAAGCACTAGCAAGGACGGTGACCTTGTGTCACTGGAAACCAAGATCAGGTTAATTCATGCCATCATATTCCCTATTACTATGTATGGGTGTGAGAGCTGGACAATGAAGAAAGCTGAAAGGAAGAAAGTAGATTCCTTTGAAATGTGGTGTTGGAGGAGAGTGTTACGGATACCGTGGACTGCCAAAAAAACAAATCAGTGGGTTTTAGATCAAATCAAGCCTGATCTGACCCTAGAAGCTAAAATGATTAAACTAAGGCTGTCGTACTTTGGACATATTATGAGAAGACAAGAGTCACTGGAAAAGACAATCATGCTAGGAAAAGTTGAAGGCAGCAGGAAAAGAGGAAGACCCAACAAGAGATGGATTGACTCTATAAAGGAAGCCACCACCCTCAGTTTTCAAGATCTGAGCAAGGCTGTTAAGGATAGGACACTTTGGAGGACATTGATTCATAGGGTCGCCATGAGTCGGAAACGACTTGACGGCACTTAACACACACACACAAGGATGGTGGCAAAGAGTGATGGTAGTTACAAAACTTCTAGAAGACTCCAGAGTAGGGGACTGCAACAGGTGGCTCTAGACCAGAACCAAGCGTAGCTCAGTATATGGCTCTTTAAAAAAGAAAATTAAATCTTTAAGTTAAAGTATATTGGAGGGGTAGATGGGATGCTAGAATAACCAGTATTCTGAAGAGAATGGCAGGCAAAATATTTTACGGGATTGAAGGGCTTCTTAGAGATGCTTTGCAGAAAGGGAATGATTGAGGTAACTGTTACTAGTAATCCAAGTGCAAACGGCACACACCTTTATAACACTGCACTAAAACAATAGTGCAGGGTGCTCCTGTGTATATTTAATACTTATCGTGAGATGTCACGGGAGCTACTTCCTAACTAAAAAAAAACTCACAACAACCAGTATTTGGGTTGAGAAACATTGTAGATTATGAATCAACATGTCAATTATCAATAATGTTAAATTGAATACTTTCAGTTATACAAATATGCTTTTTTACAGTGGCTATTTTATTGATCACTTGCTCTGAACTTTGATATAGTTTACAGCTATAAAAAGCTGACCCAGCTCCAGATACAAGCCCTCTCAGAAACACTGAAGAGTGGCTGAAAACGGAACTTGTTAGTAGAAGCATTACAAGCAAAATAATAAGTGGAAACAGAACCCACTAAAGCAGGTTCTAACAAGTTAAGTTGTATAGAGATCAAGGAAAGAAGATGTTGCTAGCAGAGATCCAACAGCTAACAGAACTTCCTTGGCAAGCTCAGGTGTACTCGAGTAGATGTAATATTTGTTGCAGGATAAAGTTCTCAGAATCACATCCATCAAAATATGAATGTTTTTCTTTGATAATGTTGCTAATCGTCACAGCTGGCCACGGTACAGAGCAGCCAGACGTGGAAGAAGTCCAGGGTTGCAAACATACATTCAGTGAGTGAGTGAGAGAGAGAGAGAGAGAGAGAGAGAGAGAGAGAGAGAGAGAGAGAGAGAGAGAGAGAGAGAGAGAGAGAGAGAGAGAGAGAGAGAGAGGAGGAGGAGGAGGAGGAGAGTTGGTTTTTATATGCTGACTTTCTCTGCCACTTAAGGGAGAATCAAACTGGCTTACAATCACCTTCCCTTCCCCACAACAGATACCCTGTGAGGTGGGTGGGGCTGAGAGAGCTGTGACTAGCCCAAGGTCACCCAGCTGGCTTCATGTGTAGGAGTGGGGAAACAAATCTAGTTCACCAGATTAGCCTCCACCGCTCATGTGGAGGAGTGGGGGAATCAAACCCGGTTTTCCAGATCAGACTCCACCGCTCCAAACCACCGTTCTTAACCACTACACCATGCTGGTGGGGGGAGGGAGAGAGGGGGAGGGAGGGGGAAGGGAGGGGGAGAGGGGGGAGAGGGAGAGAGAGAGAGGGAGAGGGAGAGAGAGAGAGAGAGAGAGAGAGAGAGAGAGAGAGAGAGAGAGAGAGAGAGAGAGAGAGAGAGAGAGGGAGAGAGAGATCCAAGTTACAGGTAAGCACTAGTGATTACAGAAATATGCTTGGTTTTGGTTCCTCA
The DNA here is from genome assembly GCF_029931775.1 of Euleptes europaea. NCBI lineage: Eukaryota > Metazoa > Chordata > Lepidosauria > Squamata > Sphaerodactylidae > Euleptes > Euleptes europaea. The sequence goes on from NC_079323.1 coordinate 33,407,747, forward strand.
CCTCCACAATCCCCACCCTTTTCTGGCTCTACCCCGAAATCTCCAGGAATTTACCAACATGTTTGCATCTTGGAGATAAAATCCAAATGAATGAATGGAACAGAAAGTGGGAGTTCTTTGGGTCACTTCCCTCCCAAGCCTGTCCCAGGAGCTACACAACCTCAGATTGGCTATAAATACAGGTTTTTCTGTGTCCAGGGTTGGAAATTTCTCCCCTGTTTGCTGAAAGCAAACCCTCCCCTTTGTCTGGAAATTGAAATTAAAACTTTCCCCAGAAAGCAAAGGACCGGCTCCAGCTTTCAGCTGCTTCCGCAGTGCAAGAGGTGCTTAGAAAAAACTGGGTGGCACTTCCTTTTCCTCTCTAAGGAGTGCCTGTTTCGAAGCAACCACCTGCAGCTTAGGACGATGACTGGATTGGAACTGTTCAGCATTTAGTGATTGCCCCCTTTCCATGGTTGCCATTTCATGGGGACATCCGCTACCCTTTCTCAGAATTTTGAAAGTGCTCACAGGTTTAGCAAGGTTGGAGAACCTTTCGCAAGAAAACGGAGTGAGCTGTGGGCGGGCCCCTTCCCCCTTTATATACACTTGGGGGGGCTAGCCACGCCTCCACCCAGCTCCCGCCCTCCGCCCTCATTGGTCAAGATCCTCCCAGATCTGACCAATGAGGGGGCTGCAACCGGGCAGAGCGGGCCAGGCTCCGCACGCGCGCACGCGTCGGTTGGCTGGCCCCGATCCCCCACCCCTTCGCCTGCGGCCGTTCCTCCTTCCCCGGGGCAGCAACAAAGGCTCCCGAAAAGGCGGGAACCCGTGCTTCTTAAATTGTCGTGTGTGTGTTACGTGCCGTCAAGCCGCTTCCAAGTCACGGAGGTCCTATGAATCAATGTCCTCCGAAGTGTCCTATCCTTAACAGCCTTACTCAGATCTTGAAAACTGAGAGCCGTGGCTTCCTTTATAGAGTCAATCCATCTTTTGTTGGGCCTTCCTCTTTTCCTGCTGCCTTCAACTTTTCCTAGCATGATTGTCTTTTCCAGTGACTCTTGTCTTCTCATAATGTGTCCAAAGTACAACAGCCTCAAGTTTAGTCATTTTAGCTTCTAGGGTCAGTTCAGGCTTGACTTGATCTATAACCCACTGATTTGTTTTTTTTGGCAGTCCAGGGTATCTGTAACACTTTCCTCCAACACCACATTTCAAAGGAATCTACTTTCTTCCTATCAGCTTTCTTCATTGTCCAGCTCTCACACCCATACATAAGTTGTCTTACTACTCCTTTTTACAACACAAAGTTGGTGTTCTGGTGTTTTTACACTGGTTAACTGAGTTATTCATTTTTTAAAATGTTTTATTGGCTTTTAAAATGTTCTTATTAAACTGCCTTAGGAGTCCTTTTGGAGTTACAACGGCACTCGAGAAATATTTTAAATAAATAAGCAAGCGGTACCCCGTTAGCATTGTCAACTGGTATGAAGATGTGGCACTACTGGTAATGATTTTCCTGGCATGGTGTAATCCACGTGGGTTCTCATAGTAAATTTGGGATTAACAATAATCAGCACAGGGATCAGCTCTGAATGGGTTTTTAAATTCAGGCACATGGATTTAACGTGCTGGATACTTGTAGAAATCCTGTCTGGAAACATTACAGTAGTGGCAAAGCATGTGTTTTTTGAGTGTGCTGACCTCAGGGGACATCAGATGAAAAAGCTGAGTATACAGAAGTGTTCATCATGCAAAACAGAAAGGGAGATCAAGTACAGCTAAATAGTGGTCAAAGGAATTCAGAAATGCAGATAGTTTCAGTAATTGTGAACAGCTGAATTAGAGTACAGCAGGGGTTACCACAGGGGCTTTAGGACGGACCCAAAGAGCCATACCAAAGGTCAACTACATCATCACTGGCGGTTTCTTATACGCTAATAGTGAGTTTCAAAATACGTATTTCAATCATGAGAGCAAGAAACGTGTTTGTTTTCAAAAGGTCATGCAAGACAGAAAGGGAGAGCTTAGCGACCAGAGGCTTGTGCCACGTGAACTATTTCCCCCCAGATTCACCAAAAAAAAAAAAAAAAACATCTTAAACAAAGACACAGTTCGCCTCCCTTTGGTTCACAGTTTTCAGCTAATCTCCACCCAGAGTTTTACAAGTAAGAACAATATGCCATGTTCTCTGACTTTGATCTTATTGTCTTTACGTAAATTAGAAAAGACAACTGAATTACCTCATAGTATGTGGCACTTTAGCATAGGCACCTCTGCCTTCTGGTGCATCAGTGCTTGTGATGAAAGAATTGCAGGAAGACATTTAAATCTTCCTTAAGCAACCACTCAAGCACTATCTATCAGTTCTGTTTGAATTTCCTTCAGCTTGGGCAGCCTCAAAGATTTTCAGTTTAGATTATAACATGGAGTGTATTAACACATATTATAAACCTAGGATTTGGTTTCTTTCTGGAAGCAATTCAGATGTTATTTTTTTAATCTGTTCTGTTTGACCAGATGAAATACTGTGTGTCCAGCAGTCGAGCTTTTCCTGAATATATTTCTATTTCATGTCTGGGGTTTGTTTTATTGTCCTCTTCTCAAAACCCCATTTATTGTATGGCTTTAATTTTTAAATGGAAAGGTGTTCTCTCTTCTTTTTTTTTACTGGAAAGTGGCATTTTGTGATTGTTGTAAGCTGCTTTGGGGATTCTGGTTGAAGAAGAAGAGTTGGTTGTTATATGCAATTTTTCTCTTCCTTTTTAAAGGAGAATCAAATCATCTTATTATCTCCTTCCCTTCTTCTCCCCACTACAGACACCTTGTGAGGTAGGTGAGGCTGAGAGACCTCAAAGAGAACTGTGACTAGCTCAAGGCCACCCAACTGGCTTCATGTGTAGGAGCGGGGAAATCAACCCAGTTCACCAGATCAGAGTCTGCTGCTCATATGGAGGAGTGGGGAATCAAACCCAGTTCTCCAGATTAGAGTCTGCCACTCCAAACCACTGCTCTTAACCACTTCACCATGCTGACTCCACAAAGCCAAAGTCTGTCATCCAAAGCAGCCATATTCTCCAGGGGAACTGCTCTGTAGTCTGGAGATCAGTTGTAATTCTGGAAGATCTTCAGGCCCCACCTGGAAGTTGGCAAATCTAGATGGCACCCCATGAGTGCCACGTTGGTGATCAATGAGTTAAGCGGAAACTAGCACCAGAATAAACACTACAAACAACCAGCAAATCAGCATCAGCATCACCATTAGACAATGGTCTAAAAACTTACTTAGCACTACAGCTGTTGCAGGAAGCACCTTTAGGGATGCTGATTGGTTTTTTTTTTAAATGGCATCCAGTCAACTAACTTGATCTGTCATGAACACTTCCATTATCTATACAGCAACCTTTTCCAACTCTTTCCTTTAAAAAGAATATGTACCACATAAACACGCACACAACGCCGCCTTATGCTGAATCAAACCCTTGGTCCATCAAGGTCGGTATCGTTGCCTACTGGGACTGGCAGTGGGACTTAAGCAGAGGTCTTTCACAGCACATACTGCCTGATCCCTTTTAACTGCCAGGGATTGAAACTGGGACCTCCAGCATGCCAAGCAGATGCTCTGCCACTGAGCCATGGCACCCTCCCCTTCCAAAACAGGAGAAGATAACTGACTATTACTATACAATTTAGTTAGTCATCACTTACATAAGAAAAGCCATGCTGGATCAGATCAAGGCCCATCAAGTCCAGCACTGGCCAACCAGGTGCCTAAACAAAGCCCACAAGTAAGACGACTGCAACAGCATCCTGCCTGTGTTTCACAGCATCTAATATAATAGACATGCTCCCCTGATACTGGAGAGAATAGGTATGCATCATGACTAGTAGCCATGGATAGCCCTCTCCTCCATGAACATGTCCACTCCCTTCTTAAAGCCTTCAAAGTTGGCAGCCATCACCACATCCTGGGGCAGGGAGTTCTACAATTTAACTATGCGTGGTGTGAAGAAATACTTCCTTTGATCTCTCACCCTCCAGCTTCAGCAGATGACCCCGCGTTCTAGTATTATGAGAGGGAGAAAAACTTCTCCCTGTCCACTCTCTTCATACATAATTTTATAGACCTCTATCATATTTCCCCCATGTCTGAATTGGCTCAAAATAAAGTAATGACTTCAGTGGAACAATAAACATCAAATTACACTTTTTTAAAAAAGAGATTTTCAAGCAAGGGCTGTAACGACAACAAACTAAGACAACACTAATAGTCTAGCCTTTCACCGGGCACCTAAAAGAGAGTGGGTGAAGCTTCAGGTTGAAGTTCTGTGGGAAGGGCATTTCGCTGCCCAGCCACCACCACAGAGAAAGCTCCATCTCAGGAAGGTGACACTCAGAGCAGGGCTGGAGAAGGAGGAGAAGAGTTGGTCTTTATATGCTGACTTTCTCTACCACTTAAGGAAGAATCAAACCGGCTTACAATCTCCTTCCCTTCCCCTCCCTACAACAGACACCCTGTGAGGTAGGTGGGGCTGAGAGAGCTCGAAGAGAACTGTTACTAGCCCAAGGTCACCCAGCTGGCTTCGTGTGTAGGAGTGGGGAAACAAATCTAGTTCACCAGATCAGCCTCAGCCGCTCATGTGGAGGAGTGGGGAATCAAGCCTGGTTCTCCAGATCAGACTCCACTACTCCAAACCACCGCTCTTAATCACTACACCCCGCTGGCTCTACACTAGAAGATGCTGATCTTCTAGTGGGCAGGTGGATAGGAGATAAGGTGGTCCTTTAGGTTCCCTACTCCCAGACCAATCAGGGCTTTGAATGTAAGAACCAGCCCTGTGAAACTAATTGGCAGTCCGAGTAACTCTTTTAAGACTGGCACTATAAGCCATGCCACTCAATAACTGAATTGCCACATGACTAGGTTATTTCCCCATTACCAGTTGCTACCAAATTATTCCATCATAGTAAAAGCAGTTTGGAATTGTTTTTACTTCCCTGAAGAGAAAAACAGCAAAACGGAAAACAAAACTTTGTTACCTTTCCAAATTACAAAAGGAGGAAAGAGGCTGCCTGGAAAAATAGCATATGAAAATGAAAGCATTTCAAAAAGTTGCATGTTAAAGCAGATAATGAATTTGATTTCTGCAAACTTTGTCGCTCTATTGTGTTTTTCAAATTATTATTGAAAAACTTCTAGTCTTAACATCACCCTCTACTGGACATAAAGGATTTTACAGCTTCTAACTACTTTTTTATGCCCTGTGGGGATTTCCTTTAGATAGGTTTCTTCCTGAACTGATGTTGAAATCCTAATTCTTTGAAATGTCTTGAAATGTCTCAAAACCACACAGGAGGCTTCCAGAGGATCTCCTGATCTTGGGATACAAAAGAAACTGTAGGAATGATAAAGGCTTTAATTCCGGATGACTGTACGGATGACAGAGGGAAAGAGGTGACAAGCTGTTATAGGTTAGGGAAAACTGCCAAAGAGACTTCTCCTTTTGAAGGTCGTAAATAATAGCAGACCCTGGAAGTTTGACAAATGAAACAAAAGATTTTCCAGACTTTAACAGTGATAGTATGCTCTCCCTACACCGAAGGAGGAGGAGGAGGGGTTGGTTTTTATATGTCGACTACCTTTTAAGGAGAATCAAACCGGCTTACAATCTCCTTCCCTTCCTCTTTCCACAACAGACACCTTGTGAGGCAGGTGGGGCTGAGACAGTTCAGAGAGAACTGTGACTAGCCCAAGGTCACCCAGCTGGCTTCATGTGTAGGAGTGGGGAAACCAACCCAGTTCACCAGAATAGAGTCCGTTGCTCATGTGGAGGAGTGGGGAATCAAACCCGGTTCTCTAGATTAGAGTCCATTGTTCTTAACCACTACACCATGCTGATAGATGTGAAGAACTTTTATATTAGCCTAAGCTGCAAATGTAAGCCTCTGAGACCAAAACAAGCAGTCCAAAAATGTCCTTAAACCACAGGAGTCAGATTTGGGAGCAATTAAGACTCTCAGTGCATTCCTGAAGGGGAGGCCAAATGCCCTTAGGAGCCAGATCAAATCAAACCTACGATGATAACTTGGGCACAGACACCGGGTTATAACATTCCTTTGAATAGATGGGAAAGACTTTGGTCAAAAGATATGAAATATATACTTTCACAATCGTTAAGGGAGAATATTTACAAGATGATCTACAGGTGGTATTTGACACCAAAAAAATTAGCTAAAATGTATAGAACAATGTCACCAAATTGTTGGAAATGTCAAGATGAGGTTGGTTCTTTTCATCATGTATGGTGGCTATGTGAAAAAGCCAAGAACTTTTGGGATATGATTTATAATGAATTAAGACTGATAATACAACAAAACATCCCTAAAACTCCAGAAATTATGCTATTAAGTATCATACCGGAATCTATACAGACTCAGAGATCTTTTTTGATATATGCCACTACAGCTGCAAGATTGGTTTATGCAGCAAAATGGAAAATGTCTAAGACACCGGATAAGACGGACTGGATTAATAAAATGTTGGAACTAGCAGAAATGGCTAAACTTACTGCATTAGTAAATCGAAAGGAGAATATAGAATTTGTGGGAGAATGGGAGGCATGGACAACATACTGTGTAAATGAATTTAACTTGGGAAATATAAAAGATTATGTTTTGATCTAATTCAAATGATTAAACTAGAAATAATATTAATGTTAATATTCAGATTTTAAGTCGAAAAGATATGTAATTAAATTTATAAATGAAATGCTATAATGAATTAGAATTTAAATACAAAGGGGAGAACAGAGATATCAAATAGAAGAGGGGAGAGGGGAAGTCAACAAGTTAGAATTTATATTGTTTAGATAAATATTTTTTATGTTGTACAATTGTGTTAAATTGAATGATGGAACTAAATGTGATTTAAGTAGAAAATAAAAAATATATATATATAAAAAAAGGAGCCAGCGTGACTCCTATGCTCGCTTCCGTGCCACTTGTGCCGTACAAACTGGCATGGTCGCCAGTGTTGGGGCACTTACGCTGGCCCCCCTGGACCGCGGTGGCAGCACGACCCTCAGACACCGGCACGTCCTCTCCTAGCATAAGTCCCCACGCCGATGTCCCAGGAGGCATTCCAAGGGCATTCTGGGGGCGGAGCTGCCATTAGGCAGCCTCCTAACCCCTTTTGAGCTGGGAACGCTCAATTTTTTTGTGTATTTATAAATTTAAAACCCTTTTTTCCCACCGCGGCGGCCACTAAACCTCTGTGGAGGCACAGAGGCAGCGCTGTTCCCCGGCCGCTGCGGGTTTCAGGAATGGGCTGTCAGTCCCTCAATTATTTACATCTTGACAGCATATGGCAGAACTGGACAGAATAAACTGGACAGAATAAACATGTGGAGGAAGGGATGGTGCCCATTCTGCACAAGCAGCGTGGCCCTAGTCCACGCTGAGCACCACACACATGGAAACTGAGGAGAACCTGCAACTCAGGTCACACTGTTACACAGGGTAGAGACCCAAGACCCAACATGCCTACTCCATAATGTATGAATTGGCCCTTATATTATGGATTCAAACTATTATGGAGAATAATAATGATTAAAGATCCACACTAATATGGACAGGATGAAATATACCCTCTCCAAAACACTGTGTGATCTTTTAACCCATATTCTCAACTCATATTTATGGAACACTAAAAGATCCAAAATCTGTTGGCCGAAAAAGCTTCCTTCAGGGTAATTCATTCAGCTTGTGTTCTATTAACTCCTGCTGCCCCAATACACCGCTTGCTCATTTTACTTTTCTATTGTTGGGGCTGACACCCTGTTTTAGAGAGAATGCCACATTTCAAATTGTTAATAACCGAGGATAACTAAAACAGACTTTTCAGTTGATTTTTGTTTTCAAAGCTACCACGACCGTCTCACCAACAACCCCAAACATATTACAGATTCCAGTCCCCCCCACCCCCACCAGGTGCGATGTAAAATGTATGCCTTACATTCAAACAAACAGGAAAGTCTTTCCACACAGTTCAGTTTCATCGTTCCAAAACACTCATTATCGAGAACTTATTATTTTCGTATGTTTCTACAAACTATGACAGCATTTCCTAAAACATCACGAGGGGAAACTATTAACCATGGTGAATACGTGTAGTGAATGCTTGCAGAAGGCCAGGAAAAGGAGTGGAATCCAAATCCCAATCTAGTCCATACATCCCAAGGATACGGGTCTGACACATTTGCAATGCTGGATCCTGTAGTCTGCAAAACTGTCATTTGCAAAGTCTGTATCCTGAAAACTGCAGTTTGCAAACTTCTCTCCACCATGAGTCCCCACTCCCTTCCGATGTTTGTATTAGTCAAGGCATTACATGTGTGCCAACATTTACATTCACCAGATTTGTAAACCACTAACGCCTGGAGCCAATCTCTGATTAAGAAAGCAATCTTGATTAATATTAATTACAGTTATTATTGGTGCGTGTGTAATATTAAACCATAGTTAAAGCAAACAACAGGATGGCTTTGTGCCAGAGGAGGGAAGAAAAAAAGAGAGTGAGAGAACAAGGCTGGCTTCCAAATTACAAATTATGGCTTGGTTGGATGGCTATCCCTTCTATTGCTGTCATTGCTTTAGACACCCTCTAAAGGAAGAAAGGCCCGCGTTCTCAAATTTGTGAAAACTATTTTGCCCCAACAGGTATGGTCATCGCTGAGAAAGAGCAAAAAAAGCACTTTCTGGTGACTTTAAATAAACTCCATTTAATTAACCGTTTGACAAATGCAGAGGTAACTGAAGTAATTCTTCACTGCCTCAAAGCATTTGCCTCTGGAAAATATACAGCAGCTCTTTACCTATGACCAAACAGTCATGATGCTCTCTTTGGAGTGCAGCCCACGGGCAACAGATGAGGTAGTGCCTGTGTTAAAAAGCAAGCAGTTGTGTCACCTGCCCACTTCCTCCATCGCTACAGTGGCTTAAGATGCCACTTGGACTACAAGATAAAATTTAGTTTAATTTTTACCGGCTTTCCCCCTTCTTTGACTGCCTATATCAGGGGTTCCCAACATATTATCCATGAGGGCCATGGCTCCCGCTGTCACCTTTTCTGGCACCCACCAAGGGTTTTCAGAAAGTGGGTGGGGCCAGGTAGGGCTTTCCCCCAGCAAGGTTTCTGATTGACTATTGGAAATTTGATTGGTTGTGCAGATTTTTTTAAATGTTTCTTTGGCAGCAGCTGCCAGCACAGCCCGAGGAGCTACGCTGTGATAGTAAAGTTAAGCTGTGGCAATCATTTTGCGGCTGGTTCCTCCATCCTGCAGCAGCTATTCTATGACAGCCATTTTGTTGCTGCGCTCATCTTGCTGGGTCAGAATTCCAAATGTGCTCGCAGGCTCAAAAAGGCTGGGGATCCCTGGTCTATGCAAAATCTACAAAATTTCAACAAAACTAGAAACCACTGAAGTTACTCAAACTGAAAAAACAAAACAAAACACTGTCTTTGTCTTTATGATTTCTGGAATCGGCCAAACAAGTTGGGAAATACTTCTCTCTCCAGCCATTCATTTTTGTTTTCACAGGAAGACTTCTTCATTCATTAATTTGGTACATAAGCAAAGGATTCATGGAAAGAAATATTCATTGTTTGTCATTCCCATTGTATATCATAAGACTGGGTGATCAAGCAGCAATGTTCAAAAGAACATGCATTTTTACAAAATGATGGGGCTACTGATCTCCTGGCTAATCAAAATTTACTGGCTATGGTTTCCAAACAGGAAATTAAAGTACAGGAAGTGAAAGCTTAATAAATCCCTTAACAATTTCAATGTATAGTCTTCTTGCAGTCCACCCCCCCACACACACACACAAAAAAAAGCAAAATAAGTGTTCTACTTTTAGGAAAGGGTAATGTTGAGGCTGCATTAGTCTAGCCCAAGCAAAGAACCAATTGGTGCACTTAAATCACACGGCTGGCATGAAGAAGTTGGAACTACGAACATTGCGAAACTGTTGGAGCCGCTTTACAAAGGCTTCCTTCCCCCAATTCTCATGGATCTAATAGAAACCCCATTTCTAGACTCAGGGGGAAGTCATGAGGGTCTGCAGGAAAAGTGCAAGATTTGAGTCGAGTAGCACCTTAAAGACCAGCAGCATTTGAGAGTCAATGCTCCCTTCATCAGATTTATAGGTGACTCTGAACATTTGTCAGGAAAAAGAAGACACCTTACTCATTACTTTCATAGCGCAAGAGCTGCGGAGAGTGTAGCTCCCTCCTGTGTTGTGCAGACAACAGGTCATATGGAAGGAGGACACGTTGGGGTTTCGCCTCCTATCAGGTTTCTCCCAGTTTCCAGGATAGGGAATTTGGGTGTGGGAGGAGCTGCACTGAAGTATTAGCTCCTCCCACACTACATGATCCATGGTTTCATGAAACAGGAAAAGCAATGTTCAGACTGTGATTACCTGCCCTGCCTACCTCTTAGAGTAGAACTGGAGATTTCTCTATTAAGTGGTTTAAGACAAAACCAGAGGAATCTGAAGAGCAAATTTTAGTTTCCCACATGCCCTTGAGGAGTCCAAAAATAGTTTTAGCCTATGAGGGAGATTTTTAGTCATGAGGATTACTAGTATCCTACACTATGCCTACCTACCACTCCCCATTCTGGATAATCGGCATTTTTCTCGTGTATCCATGGACCCAAATACTAAAAATAGCTTTGTTTAGCCAAAGAAATGAGTACCAGGAGCTCAGACTGCAAAATATTGTTCAACAAAAAGTTATTCAAACAAACTGAGGAATGTCTAACAAAACATAACTCTGGAGCATTCGAGGAAAACAGTTTGTTTTTGCTGGAGGCCAGATGACGCCATTTAGTCTCCCTGACAAGCACATAGCTAGAAGGAGGATGAAATGGCATGTTTAAAATGTTAATATTACATCTTTTGTGCTAAATAAAAGCAGGAACATGAGTTCTACCCTTTAACTGCTGAATTTGAGATGCTCTTTCCACATATAATATCTAGTAACAGGTCACCATATTTTGGGGGCTGACAGCCCCGGCTTCATTGTGAAGCATATGATCCATATTATATAACCCTTGTTCTCCACGCACTATAATATTATCTTGTTAAAGGTATCATCAAAATATCCTAACAAGCCCTACAAGGAAATATGATCCATCCAATTATGAAGACAGAGGTTATTTGAGGTTGTCACTCTAAGCCCCTGCCATTGCTTAATGGCTAGGACATTAACTTGTTCTGAATGTTTTTTCCACCCTCTTTTCTCTGATTCTTTGAAGTATCAGACCAATTTGACATAGAAGCTTATGTTCAACTCCTGCAATGAGAGCAGCTTGCTACAGAATATACTTGAAGAAGAAGAATTGGTTTTTATATGCCAACTTTCTCTACTACTTAAGGAAGAATCAAACTGGCTTACAATCACCTTCCCCTCCCCACAACAGACAACCTGTGAGGTAGGTGGGGCTGAGAGTGTGACTAGCCCATGGTCACCCAGCTGGCTTCATGTGTAGGAGTGGGGGAACAAATCCAGTTCACCAGATTAGCATCCGCCACTCAAGTAGAGGACTGGGGAATCAAACCTGGTTTTCCCGATCAGAATCCACTACTCCAAACCACTGCTCTTAACAACTACACCATGCTGGCTTTAAATGTCCCTGGTTCTTTGAAACAATCTCTCCCCCCCCCCGCCTCAAACTTTTTCATATTCACCTTTTCATACACTATTTTCACGTGTATGTTCATAAAATAAATTGCAAAATGAAGAATGTATGGAATAAACTCAGCAGCCCAATAGCCCAGCCTAGCCTGATCTCGACAGATCTTGGAAGCTAAACAGGGTCAGCCCTGGTTAGTGCTTGGATGGAGACCACTAAGGAAGTCCAGTGTCACTACACAGACAATGGCAAACTACCTCTGCTCATCTCTTGCCTTGAAAACCCCATGGAACTGGGGTTACCATGAGTTGGTTGCTACTTGACTACACACAATTACTATTATGGGACAAACTGTTAAGAAGAACTTGAAGCCAAAAAATCCAGGAGCTGGTGAAATGCTAAGAACTCTAAGTCTCTTGTTCAAATTTTAACTCAGCGATGGACTCATTGGGTGTCTACAGTCGGATAAGTCACCATTTCACACCATCACCTGAGAAAATAATTATACTCTTCATAGAAGCCAATTCTCTTTATTTAATACTGAATAATAAGATCAGACTTTTTTTTAAAGTGTGCTTCTATGAATATTGGTTTTGGGGGGGCCTTGAGCAGGATAAAATTAATTAGATACATACATATGGTGGAATGAGGATGACAATGATTCAGCAACTGCTTCCCCATCCTCACCAAGTAGAATGTAAATCCAGGAAGCACCTCAGTCTTAACTCATTTTCTGGGTCTGATTTGTAGGCTGCTCCAATCCTACTTGACGAATTCTCCCCACCCATCAGTATTTAGGCTGAAGATTAGAAAAGTGGGATTGGGGCAGGTATGAAACCAGACCCAGGAATCTAAATATATATAAAGTAATCAAAGGCTTCGCTGAATTTGGAATTGGAGTCAGCATCTGAAGCCGAGGACAGAATTCAAAGGAAGGTGGACCAATGGGGGTAGACAGCAGCAACGGCAGATCTATGGAAGGAGACAAGATGGAAGAAAGAATACAAGAATACACTTATCACACCAACAGAGGGTGAAGGATAAAGGCTTTCAGGGAGCACGGGTGAAAACTGGCTAGCTGGGCTCAGGGGTGGAGCTAGGGAGAGGGAAGGGGAGAAATCTTTAGAAGAAAAGCAACTAAGAATAGGGTTTGAATTTGGCTAGATGAAGCCAGCAGGTTTCCAAAGAAGTGGTACATCCATTCCACCTTGACCGCCATATGACAAGGGGACTCCACCACTGTGTCCATGCAGACATGCTTGAGTTTCCCCCATTGTTTTCCTATACATTCCTGCTATTTAAAATGAACTCAAAAAAGGAGTGTAAAGATAGAATCAAGTTGTTTTTTTAAAGCACTGGATCAGAATGTTTCAGAGCTGAAATCCTCTAGAGGAAAACTAGCTTATTCTGCTTTCTCATTCAGTCTACAGCCAAATATGGTGGGGTTTTGCAACATGTAAAGTGACCCAATGGGAATGTCAATAAAACTACCAAATTATTTTCAAGCAGATGCCAAACAGCTCTCCAAGACTAGCTGCTTTTGTTCCTGCAAACTTCGACTAGCTTGGAGCTGGCAATGAACAGACACAAGACTTTACAACCTACTGCCAATATAAAATTAACAAGACCAACTTAAAATGGCAATAAACCTCCAGGATGTGCTAGAAGAGAATTCTAACACACATTCTGTGGAGGAGAAGAATCTCCTGTTCGGGGAATAGAAATCTGTTATTTATTTATATGGCTCCACGAATGTATACAGCACTTTGCAGCGTAGCAGAAGCCAACAGACAGGTGTCTGTCATAAGGAGCTTACAATTAAATTTCGATACAGGGGAAATATATATATACACACACACACACATATATATATATATGGCTCCCTCCATACACATGCACATGCTGCTGAACAAATGTAGCCATAATTTCAGTAAAGAATGAGGACTAAGTGGTTAAGCCAAAGGCTACACGGAGTGGTTGTAAACAGTGAGGCAGAGGGAAGGGGCACCAGTAAAGTCCCGGGGATGGAGTTCCTTGCACTAGGGGCAACATGATTGGGACTGGTGTGGTGAGTTTATTACCAAGCCACTCAAAAAATGCACATAGCCCCCCCCCCCCAAAAAAGTGCCCTGGCCAACGTACAAATCAGTAGGGTACTTAGGTTATGTTCACATGAAGAAACAAAAACAGGCACTCATGTTAACTGGAATGAACACAAGTGTTAGAAAGAACAGGAAAGGATGAACCAAAAATGGACACACTGCAGAGTTCCAAGGTAACCTACTCGGCTGTATCACAGATCAATCGAACAACCCCTTTTAAAAATGAGCATAGGAATGCAATCAAAACTGACAAAACCTCAACAATTGCATCTGTTTTGCACAGAACGAGATACAAACAACAAACAACTACACAGAGACCATAAAGAGAGAGCATCAGCATCAAGAACTACCACTTACGATGACAGCGCAGTGATCTCAAAAGGAGCTTGGAAAAGAAAAGGGTTTAAAGAAGTAGGGGGTAGTTACCTCATGAAGAACTGTTCCACTGCACTACAAAGAGCGATGCTTTCTATATAAGAAATATATTGAGGATTCCATGAACTCGACAAACACACATGAACACATGAAAGTCATTTTGTGTGGTTTGGTGTGAGTTCCAACCAATCCCAACCATTACATTGATAGCAAGACAGACTTCAGCTGCTTATTCCCACTCACCTTCAGCTTGGATTACTCCCAGCAATGAACACCAGAGATGCCTAAAAGGAGCTCTTCATATTAGCTGGGGTGTGTGTGTGTGTGTGTGTGTTAAAAGAGCCCTCTCTCTTGGAATAAACCTCAATGGATAATAAAACAGAGGCGTCATAGGTGGGGAAGGGGCAGATGGGGGTTACGCGAGGCTGGATATGGTGCCCAGGGCTTCAGAAATATATTTCTGTTCTAAGGTTTGTTGGGCCTAGCCAAGTTTACTGTGGCTTCTAATACATTTTCTCTATAGACTTTTAATGTTCATTTTGGAATGTTGGCTTAAACCAGTGAACCAATTTTCATTTATTTAGGTTTGTAGCCTGTTGGTGCATGCATTCGTTTAATACCTGTTAGCCTAAAACCAACACTAGAATCCTTTAGCCCTGATTACATAAAAAGAGTTGAAAGATTTTCTAAATGGTTCAGAAAGAGACTCATGTTTTGTTGATTGTCTGGGTCACGAAAGGTCAGTGTCCCTTTGTAAGTGGATCTTGGCCAAGGCAACTCGGCTCTATGGTCTGCAATACATCTAGGAAATAACGTTTTTCTTTCATACAGTCCTCAAATTATGCCTGAGCATATCTTTTTCAAAGATCAGACAGAATATCCCAGAAAAAACCAAACATTTATTTTATAAACATGCACGCTCATTCACAATTTAATAGTTTCAAGAAAATAAAATGCAAATAAATGCACCAGGTTTTTTTAGTTCCTAGAACAAGACTATTGTCTTAGGTGAATTTGCAAGTCACCATAGTGACACTGTCTCTGTTTAAGAGAGAATGGGGCATTGTGCGAGTGGTGTTTTTTTTGTTTTAATTGGGCGGCCCAAATAACAGGTTTTTAAACAGTTGTCTAAGTGCACATTTAAATGATTAGCTTAGTCTATCATGTCAAATCTCATACACTTTAATGAGTAATAATTGTTAAAAATACCAAACATAATTATAGTATCTGAGGATTAAGCTGAACCACAAAATCTGGTCAGAGTCATGTTAGAGGTCTAATTTAAACCACGTGGTTTCAGGATAATCTCTGGAACCCTTTAATTTTCTGGCATTTTTTAAAAACAGGGAAGATTTGGAAAGTTTTACCCTCTCTCAACATTTTTGTTGTAACCTCCAAATGCAGCCCTGTAGGGTTAGGTTACACATTAGACCTGCACTATTTTGAGAGCAATCCCAAAGATGCCTACTCGGAATCTTGCTGATTCTGATTAGGATTGCGCTGTAAACCTCTTTTTTCTGTTGGGTTTTTATTCTACCATTCCTTTGGTTCCAAACGCAAAAGAAGAAAGTCCTGCAGCATCTTAAAAACAGTCTGTTGTGGCATCTTGGTCAATGGGCTAGGGCTCAATTCGTTATGCTGCATATCTATGACACAGTAGGTGCTACCTCATGAATGCCTATAGCTTGTGCATGATTGTCTGATCACTGGGCAGAAATAGTGGGGGTGCGCTCAAGGCATGGAGCTCTTGGCTCTCAGGGAACAGGTTCATTCCATCGAGGCTAGGGTTGCCAACCTGAACAATCTGAGTGAGCAAGAGATGTGGACAAGATCTCCAGGGACCTGTCCTGCTCCTGTGCTGGTAGCTCCTCTGCTGTCATCGAGAGGGCAAGAGAAACGTTCCCTTACATAGAAACACGAATCAGATGATGAACTGATCCCCTCTCATACAGAGGTTACTCCTCTACGTTGCGAGGGAGGCAGGCTTTCAGTGATGGGTGATGTGATCATTAGGAATACAGAAAGAACGTCTATGGTGAGAGAGCCAGTGTGGTGTAGTGGTTAAAGCAGTGGACTCTAATCACTGGGTTCGATTCCCCACTCCTTGCTGTTGTTGCCCCTTCTGGCAGCTTCCCTACCGCTGTCTCCTGCGGCCACTCTGCTTCCACAGCATGCTTTGGCCTCCCCGGCTGCATTGGACTCCTGCAGGGCTCTTCTTGCTGTGGCTGGCCCCAGGACACTTCTGACAAAGTTGGTAAGTGCAGGGGCGCCACCTCCAGACCAGAAGGGAGAACAAGGTGTGACATAAGAAGTGTAAGTTCACCATTAAATGAATGAAAATAGAATTTGAGGAGCAGATTGTTAAAAACATCAAGAGGATTAAGGGGTTGTGAATCCCAGGGGAAGGCTTTGGCTTCTATGCCTTGTTTGAAAGCCCTTCAGGGTACTGGGTTGGTCACTGCGTGAAGCAGGATGCTGGACTAGATAAACCACTGGTCTTATCCAGCAAGCTGTTCTTATGCCATAGTAAATATGTTAGACTTTAAGATGCGAAGGATTCTTTGTTAGGGTTTTTGTTGTTGTTGTTGCTACAATGGACTAAAAAACCCTACCCTTTTGGGACTTGTTCTAAATGCAAACAATAAAGACAGATGGAATTCTTCTTTTAAGAGCAAGAGCTAAAAGAAACAGGAATTTTCATGCCACAAATTTATATATATACACATATATTTGTATTTATATTCCTTTGATATGTCTTTAGAAGTTGACCCTACCATCTTTAAGTAATAAGGACCAGGTTTATCCAGGAATATGGAATCACCTTTGCTTGTGGGTAAACTGGTGGCTGCTTGAAAGGAAACCCTGGGATTGGTAGCAAAGGGAGAGGTGGGATGTAACTGTTGAAAACAAAAAGAAGAGCAAAGGATGTCCTTACATCTGGGGCAGGAAGAAGACAGAGTGTAGTAAAGTTAAAAATGAGAAAATGCTGTAAGCGAAACAAAAATATGGATGATAAGATTACTAGAATGAAGAAATATAATGAAAAGCAGTCCGTTGGAATGAAGTGTGGGATTTTTTGTTTTGTTTTATGATTTTAAAATAACTTGTAACCAATTTTGTAAACGCTCTTCTTTAAACTTTGGAAGATACTCTGTCCTGCCTCTGCAAACAATCTAAAAGAATCCACTACAGTGACAAAAATCTTTCCACGCAAAATCTGGCCCAGCCCACTGTATTAGAATATTGTAACACTCGGTGAGAAGTCTCCATTATTATACACCATAGTTTAATTTCTTGTAGTTAACTTTACATTTTAAATTCATTGGGACTTTTGACAATGTACACATAGAAACATAGTTGTGGCTTTGTTTTAGGAAAATATACCATCAACCATGGGTGATTACCAGGTATTGCGTACCAATTGAGTTTCCTTGGATTTTGGTTGAATTCTTTTCTGTGCTTTCCCTTAAGCTAGCATCCATTGCTATACAACATAATTTTTCTAGCAATGTTACACATAGGTGTATGTGCCTTTCTTAACTAGATTCAAAGTTGCATTCCTTTCTTTAAGACAGGGCTCATCTAACTTGGTTATAGTAAATTTCAGATGGGTATCCATGTTGGTTTACAGTAGAAGAGCAAGATTCATGTCCAGTAGCACCTTAAAGACCTATAAGATTTCCAGCTATAAGATTTCATACAGCAAAGCTCCTTTTGTCAGACACAAGTACTAATGGAGATCTCCGAATCTTTTTATCACAGTAAGAAGCTGGGAGGGGTGTTGAAAAGAATGCTTGCAAAGGATGCAAATGTACAATGCATAATGTAATCAGCTTGATTAGAGCAGAGGGGAAATGCTTGGGGGCAGAAAATTAGCATCTGTAGTGAGATAAGAACCCTATGTGCCCATTCAGCCCAAGGGAGTCCATTGTTTTAAACTTTTGAATTATCTCAAGTTCAGCAATCTCCCTTTGTAATTTCCCCTTGCGGTTTTTTTGTTTGAGGACTGCCACTCTTAGATCAGCAATGGAATGACGTGGAAGACTAAATTGTTCTCCCACAGGTTTTTGAGTGTTGTGGTTTTTAATGCCGGATTTATGTCCATTTATTCTTTTCTGTAGTTGATGACCTGTTTGTCCAATGCAGAGAGTGGAAGGACATTTGATGGCATATATTACATTGGAAGATGAACAAGTGAATGCACCTAAGATGGTATTGGCTGGTGTTGTTAGGTCTGGTTACTGTATTGTCAGAATGAATATGGGGGCAGAGTTGGCATCTTGGTTTGTTGCAGGCGCTGGTCCCAGAGTCTGTGTCCATGTTTGGAGGGGTATTGCTTTAAGTGAGAAATTGTTTAAGTTTAGGGGGCTGTCTGTGGGCAAGAAAAGGTTTACTTTCCAATGCCCATGAGAGAGGTGTATCATTGTCCAGCATAGGTTGCAGGTTGTAAATGATGCATTGAACTGGTTTGAGCTGAGAGCTGTATGTGACCACCAGTGATATTCCGTTGTTGTTTTGTTTGGGCCTGTCTTGTAGTAGGTTATCCCTTGGTTATGATTTTGGCATTGTTGATCTGTTTCCTTACTAGGGACCTGGTGGTCCCTTCCAACTCTGTGATTTTATGATTGTACATCAGCTTGACATTGTAATTCCAAGAATGTCTACTGTACATACTGCAGGGACTGGAACTGATGTGGCTGTAGCAGAGACCTTGGCTGTAGACCATGGATCATTTGGTGTGTTTAGGATGTTGACTGGAGACGTGTAGATATATTTGGCAATCAGTAGGTTTCCGGTATAAGGTAGTTTTTATGCTTCCATTATCAATTTGTACTGTGGTGTCTAGAAAGTGTATGTCTTGTGCGGATTGGTTCATGGTCAGGTTGATTGTGGGACGTAAGTTGCTGAAGGCCTGGTGAAATTTCTCCAGTGCTTTTTTCCCATGTGTCCAAATGATGCAAATGTCATTGTGAGGAAATCAAAAACCCCATGCATATATTTGTAGTTGTAAATAGCCATGTATGTGTATTAGAATGAATTTAATGTCTGGTTGTTATGTTTTCCCTTACACAATCATGCAAATTAAGGGCTTGTAAAGTTATCAAAGAAGGTACCAAAGAAGATGGAGGGAAAAACAGAGCTGTGGTATTGGCCCTTAGCCGGATAAGAAAAGAACAAATCAGATAGCAGGGACAATGTAGACATACGATTGGCTCTTATCCAACTCTACTAAAGGGGCCAATCAAAAGACAGAGGTTTCAATCCTCTTTCCATCTATAAGTAGGCTGAGCACTCAGACACAGAAACTCAGAAGAGAGACTCAGAAGTAGAGTTCTGAAGGACTTCCAAAGACAGAGCTGAAATCTAGATGCCTACAGCACAGAAATCCCTTAGGACATGGAAGGTGCCTGAAAAGCTGAGGACGCTGTAGACCAGGGAGGGCAGAATAGCTGTGGAGATAGTTAGACCCTAGCAGCCTTACTACAGCCAGTCTCAAAGAAGTCCATGAAGGGCTACATTGGAGTGCAGGGAAAAGGAGACTCCCCTCCCCCTGAGAACACAGGCAGAAAAGCCTCAGAATACTGTAGGTTGGAAATTAACAAGGACAGTTCTTCAGATTTCTATCAGGTTGGTGTTAAATATTAAAGAATACTGTTTTGTTTGCATCTAAAGAGTTGGGAAGCAAGAGCCTAAGACCTAACTACATTTATCAACCCCAATAGGGTTGCCTTCTTCGCCACCAGCAGGAGATTTTGGGGGCAGAGCCTGAGGAGGGCAGGGTATGGGGTGGGGAGGGACTTCAATGCCATAGAGTCCAATTGCCAAAGCAGCCATTTTCTCCAGGTGAACTGATCGCTATTGGCTGGAGATCAGCTATAATAGCAGGAGATCTCCAGCTAGTACCTGGAGGTTGGCAACCCTAAACCCCAAGATTCTGATAGTCATCAATAAATCTCAAGTAGAAGAGGGATACTAATGGATGGGGGCTGAGGAAGTGCTGCTCCAGGTTAGCTATGAAAACGTTGGTATATTGTGGTGCCATGTGGGTGCCATTGATCTGGCTATAGTAAGCATTCCTAAAGGAGGGAACAAGGGGCTAGAAGGAATCCCAGATGAAGAATGAAAAGAAAAAGAGGCCAAAACAGCCTTCATTCTGACCATTGTCAGAATGGTCACAACCACAACCATGCCTTCCACAGGATCCCTATCCAGAAGAGTCAAAGCAAGGGTAAGTGTGGCATGAAGATGCAGGTGACTCAGGTGTGTGTGTGAAGTGTCGTCAAGTCACAGCCGACTTATGGCGACCTCTTTTGGAGTTTTCATGGCAAGAGACTAACAGAGGTGGTTTGCCAGTGCCTTCCTCTGCACAGCAACCCTGGTATTCCTGGGTTGTCTCCCATCCAAATACTAACCGGGGCTGGCCCTGCTTAGCTTCTAAGATCTGACAAGATCAGGCTAGCCTGGGCCAACCAGGTCAGGGTGTCAACAGTTATAGCTCTTCACTAACATGAAACTACCCACAAATACTGGCCAAAATAAAAGGTAATACTGCTGAAGGAAAGATAAATCAACAGGAAGGAAATGTGTCTGTATAAAAATGTATAAAGGCCACAGAGCGACAGTGTTTTTTTGGGAAGCAATCTATTTTAAATCCTAGGATTCCACGCTAACCTTGATGACTGATCAAGAATGTCTTCCCCCTAAACCGGGCCTTTCAAAATAGGACATTTGCCACATCAAACATCTTGTTTTCCTTTGTACTCATCTAAAAAAAATAAAAACAACCCAAGGGAAAAAAGTTCCATGTGGTAGGAATCTTGACAGGAAAAAAAGGGGGGCCTGCAAAAATGTACCAGAAACATTGCTTATTGTTTCACTCTATTGGAATGCCTTCTGAAACCCAGGACAGTCTCCTCACAGAAAACAATGTCAATATAGTATTTGACACTTCACCTATTCGTTTCTTTAAAAGAAATAGCTGCAGTTCATGTTTTGGAAGCCATAAAAGAGATGCTTGTTAAAGTATGGATACTTTCTGTCTGCATCCTGAATTGTGTATTGTTTTTACAAGGCAATGATTTCATTCGTGAGTGGATAAGAATTAAAGACTCCTCAAGTACGGCTCCAAAGGAAGTGGATCACTACCAAGAAAAACAAAAGCAGCAATAAAATTGTTGCACCAATAATTATAGTTACAGCATGTTCTGAAGTGTCTACAGAAACCGGCTATTCGTTTTAACGGAAACATTGCAACAGTTAGATTAAAAACAAAAACTTGCCAAATCATGGATCTGGAAGGTACCACCAAGGGCATACATGGTTCTCTCCTATTCCTGTTAATTCTCACAACAACCCAGCATGAGAGCTTTGACTTACGACAAAAAGGAACAGGCCCAAGTTCTTCCAGTGAACTGACTGGAGATTTCAACTTGGGTCTCCTCAGTTGTAAGCTGACACTCTAATCACTATACCGCTCTACCTTCTCTTAAGAGCAGTTGCCTGGACATCCCTTGACCCATTTATTGTATGGGTTCCATTCTGACTTCTAGCCATACCTTCTGTTTGCCATTGCCTTCCCCAGCCATTTATACTTTACCTCCAGCATGCTGGGTACTCATTTTACCAACCTTGGAGGGATGGAAGGCTGAGTCAACCTTGAAACGGCTACCTGAAAACAACTTCTGTCAGGATCGAACTCAGTTTGTGAGCAGAGCTTGGACTGCAGCACTGCAGCTTACCACTCTGCACCACAGGGCTCCTAAACCAGTAAAAATTGCCTGCAGTTTGATCCCAGTAGTGCCCTTGAGATTAGTCCTGGCGAGATTAGAGTCTGAGCTGGGAAGGACGATTATGAAGGCAGAGGTATGCATCATGACAAGTAGCCATTTTTACTAGTAGCCATGAATAGCCCTATCCTCCATGAACATATCCAGTCTCCTCTTAAAGCCTTCCAAGTTGGCAGCGATCACCACATCCTGGGGCAGGGAGTTCCACAATTTAACTATGTTTCCTTCATTCTACTGCATGTACAGATTGTGGTCTCTGCCTTTCCACTTATATCTCTTGCCTTTAGGAGGCTCAGGCTATGGCTCAATTGTGGTAGCCCTGTGGGAATTGCTGCTTTGTGCCCTCTTATGATAAAATTAGCAAATGGGCATGTTGATAATATGCAAATATTAAAACGTTAGTTTACTTTTTTTCTCTCACACAAGTACTTCTTTGAAAAGAAACAAAGGAATTTCTTTTTTAAAAGTACAAATCTCTGATGCTTTAGATCACAATTCTAAAAATACTTTTCTGTGCCTAATATGCATACTTAAAACAAATGTTGTTCTAGAAGGAGGCTGAAATCTGTGATTCAAAATGGACTTTGCACCGTGAGATGTGGCTAATCATTCTGCCTACAAATAAACTGTTCTGCAATAAATGAAAAGTACTAAAGTACTTCAAGTGATTTTGCATGGGATTAGATTGCTAAAATCATACTGACTTCACTGAAACAGAATATTATAACATGCGGGAAACTGTCTCATGACTGCCATAGCAACTGCTCATAATAAATAATATCAGAAGTTTCACAGAACCAAAAAAAGGCCATCTACTGCAAACAAAAAGATGATTCAGTATGTACGTACATCTTAGAACCAAGGCACATTCAAAGTGATTTATGCTAACACACTGTGTTATATAAAGAAATACACAGTTATCCCAGAGCCATTTTGATTTATTTGAGGTTGAAGTTCCATTTTTAATTTTTCAACATTAAATGCTGGCAATCAAAACAATAACGAAAGCTAAGGCATATTTTGTCGAAGGCTTTCACGGTCAGAGTTCATTGGTTCTTGTAGGTTATCCGGGCTGTGTAACAGTGGTCTTGGAATTTTCTTTCCTGACGTTTCGCCAGCAACTGTGGCAGGCATCTTCAGAGGAGTAACACTGAAGGACAGTGTCTCTCAGTGTCAAGGGTGTAGGAAGAGTAATATATAGTCAGAAAGGGGTTGGGTTTGAGCTGAGTATTGTCCTGCAAAAGTAATGTGCTAATCAATTAGCACATTACTTTTGCAGGACAATACTCAGCTCAAACCCAACCCCTTTCTGACTATATATTAGTCTTCCTACACCCTTGACACTGAGAGACACTGTCCTTCAGTGTTACTCCTCTGAAGATGCCTGCCACAGTTGCTGGCGAAACGTCAGGAAAGAAAATTCCAAGACCACGGTTACACAGCCCGGATAACCTACAAGAACTAAGGCATATTTGTTCAAATAAGGTTATGGTTGAAGAGGCTAGATGAACCTTCACTTCCACCCTGTCCACATTTTCATAGGAGGCTCCATCTATCTAAATTTTATTGTAATGCTTCATATATCACCATTAACAACCAGTTCCTTTCATGAACATAAAAACAGCCAATTCAGTTGTTGCCAGATTCTCTCCCCCACCTTGTAACAAGGCCTTTTTGGATCAGACTGGCTTATCTTAGACTCAGTCCAAGAACACAGTTGATTCACATGCAAAATGGTAGCATACTCCAGATTTCTTTCTGAGCCAGAGTAATTAGAATGGTTACATAACCAACCTGCTGTAGACCATACATGTTCAGTTCAGCTTTATTTCTTGGAATAGTTGAAGAGGTCTTTTTCAACAAGATCCTGGGAAAGATACTGCCTCTCCATTGCACCTTCAGGAATACAGGAAGGAACTGTGGCTGCTTAACGTGGACTGCTCTTCCAGGAATAATACAATTACTTGCTTAAGCCTAAGAAAACTGACCCTTAGCGGAACTGAATCCATAATCAATTTAGGTTTATGAGTGAGTAGATAAGGCATCTAGTTTTACTCCTACTACCAAAAAGTAATGTTGTATTTTACTTCACAGACTCTGAACTTTGAAGCAGAAGTAGCCAACTGACTTATCAATGAAAGCTCCATAAGACATGTTTGAGCCGAGTGATGCTAATTTACATATTTGGTTTGAAGAGAATCGCCATTTTAATTGTAGCAGCTTAGGAGATGTACAAAGACATGGGCAACTGGGGTTTACTGTCTCTACTGGTACCCAAAGCTGCTCTCCAGTAGCCTGGAGGTGAAGGCTGTACCAGAAGCTTAGGACTATGTGCTGGGTCAAAGGTACAAGTGGGAACCCATAAGGACTGGCAGGAGGCATCTCATTTTCCTCACTCCCACTATTTCTTCTTTCCCTTTCCTGAAAGCTCCCACAGCCTTTCTCCTTTTCCTTCTTCCTTCTCTCCTTCCCACCCAACAGCCAACATAATTTACCTGCCCCTCTGTCTTCAGCTTGCCCTCTTCTCCCCAACAGCAGCATCTACCTAGGAAAACTATAGCCCAGCTGTGTGGTGCTGGCTACTGGGCCAAGCCCATTTGCATGGCAGGGAACCCTCAAGGACTTGTGGGGGAGCATCTCACTTTCCCCTGTATCTCCCTCACAGTATTTCCTCCTCTTGGCAACTCCCATATCATCCCTCCTTTCCCTGCCTCATTCTCTCCTTCTCAGCCATTCACCAGCCTACCTTTTGTCTACCCCACATTTCTCCTCAGTGGCGATCAAAGCAGCTTATATTATTCTCCTCTTTTTTATCCGCATAACAACCTGGTGAGGTAGGTGAGTCTGAAAGTATATGACTGGTCCAAAACCACCCAGTGAGCTGCTACAGCAAAATAGAGATTCGAACCTGGGTCTCCCAGTCCCTACTCTGAAGCTCTAAGCATTACACCACGCTAGCTTTCATAGGCTGGCTGCTGTTGAACAGCAGCAAGTGGCTAGGCCTAGCTGAGTAATACAAACAATGTGGTATCAAGTCACCCAGTGGTTGCTGCCAGGTTTAGGCTTGCCAACCTCCAGGAGGGCCCAGTAGATCTCCTAGAATTATAATTTAACTCCAGACAACAGAGATCTGTCCCCCTGGAAAAATGACTGCTTTGAAGGGTGGACTCTATGGCATTATATCCGGCTGAGGTCCCTCCCCAAACCCTGCCCTCTTCAGAGACCACCCCACAATATCCAGGAATTTCCCAATCTGGAGCTTGCAATCCTAGCCAGGCCTGGCCCCTATGAATCTTCCATCAAAGGCCAAAACAGCCGTAAAAAGGACCCTGCCCTCTCCCACTACCTTTTACTTTCTGAAACCAAGCCTGAAATGTTGTGGTTGCCTAGAAACAGCCACTGAGGGAACCTGTTTGGTAAAGGTACAGGCGCTCCATTTATCATTTTTGGATTTAACCTCCCCTCCAACGTATTTTTTTCCGATTTCAAATTTTTACGCAAACCTGTGGCATTTTTTAGGTATGTAAAAATATCTGTCTTGCCCTTTCACAGCTCCAATCGATGGATTTAAGTTTCTTCAGATTTGACTGACGTCACTATTAGAATATAAGATGACGGTAATGATGATATGGCCTCTAGGGCTGACTGTGCATTCTATCTCAGCAGAAAGATTGGTATGTCCATCTGTGTAAGAATGCATAAGCTAGATAATGTTGCTGTGACTTAACTATTCCTTTTTAGGACAAGTATGTAGAAGCTAAGATTTTACTTCTTCTGTGAGCTGAACACAAAGTACTTTATTTCTAGTCTATACGGAAAGTTGGAAGGAGAGGTATAATCAATACATTCACCCCATTTTACCCTCATTCATCCTACAGAGAGTGTCTGTATATCAAGAATTATCCAACTAATTCTGTCTTCCAGCACTGCAATTGTTGATAGAGTCATCTTTCCTATAAATTCATTGTTTAAATGATTTTGGCATTGTTCCTTCAGATTCCTGTCTAGCTATGCAATGGAAATTTTGACCTCACACTCTGGTTTCTTTAACATCACAGACACCAAGATTATGAGTTTGGCTGTATGGGGGGAGGGAGGAGAGAGAACTTTGCCAGTTGACAAAGATATGAAATGAAGAAATGTGAAGCTTAAAATGGAACATAGCTGATCTAAATAAACCAAAAAGTAAATATTTAGCTCCAGTGACATTAGGTTACATTCATACTAACAACTAGTTTGTTACAACTAAGAATGTGCCTGTTTTCCAAGACTTTATCGTTTGGCCATAAAATGTTATTTCTAAATTAAACTTGGCATATAAAATTATACCCTGGAAGCAATTTCATCATATGAACAAATTATAGTCTATAAACCTGGAATAACTCATGAACAGAAAGAAAAATTAGTTGTATCCAACCATGCATTTTTGCTCACACTTGAACTAGCAACAACTGTGATAACACGCCCTCAGTACTGGACCCACATCCCACACCTGGGATGAAGGCAATGACTGTTTTAATCAGCTGCAACAGCAACAGTTAACAACCTTTCCTTATTAGGGCCTTTTCCCTTCTAGCAATCAGTAAAAGGCAAAGGGGGACATTATTTGGTGAGTGCGTTTATGGTTCCTTCTGCTCCCAAATGCTTTTAAAAGTCTTTTTGAGCATGTCACTTACTTAGAATTTTTTAGTGTGCCGAATCCTTTAAACGACAAGCTCAGACATCTTCAGGGGTTGGCATCTTTGGTCAGCCACCAAAGCTCCAGTGCCCAAGAGCGCTAACTATTGACCTGTGGTCATCCCGCTGCTGAAGAACAGGGATAACAGTCACCATCACCACCCCCATCCAACATAGAGAGGAAGAAGAACAATTGGTTTTTATATGCCAACTTTCTCTACCACTTAAGAGAGACTCAAACTGGCTTACAATCATCTTCCCTTCCCCTCCCCACAACAGAAACCCTTTGGGGCAGGTGGGGCTGAGAGAGCTCTTCATAGAACTGTGACTTGCCCAAGGTAATCCAGCTGGCTTTGTGTGTAGGAGTGGGGGAACAAATCCAGTTCACCTGATTAGCCTCCACCGCTCATGTGGAGGAGTTGGGAAGCAAACCCAGTAGTCCAGATCAGGATAGGACACTTTGGAGGACATTGATTCATAGGGTTGCCTTGAGTCAGAAACAACTTGACGACACTTAACACACATACACACAGTCCAGATCAGAGTCCACTACTCCAAACCACCGCTCTTAACCACTACACCACGCTGGCTCTCAGCATCTGCTCCTTTTTGCATGTTCTCTGCCCTCTCCCTATGGGGAGGCCTTGTCCTCACTGCTGGCCAGATGTCTGGTGCCAAAGTCAGAAGTGACAACTGGTGATGCTCCCAGTTGCCATCAGTGTTTTACTGGTCAATCTCCTGGTGGGGGAATGAAAACGGGCTACTGCATCAAGGAAAAATGACTAACACCCAACACCTCTCCTTCTGTGCAATGGATAGAAAGGAGGAAATTCGGTCAAAGACCAGTGTGAAGAGGACCCCCAAAACACAGAGCCAGCCCTGCTTGCAAGAACACTATTTACTGATGTTGAGACACACTAAGGAGAGATTTGAAACTGGAGTCTCCAGAAGGCTGAAATCAAGGCAGACATTCCATTTGTGTGCCCCTGTACTAAAGAGCTCACATGTCTAAGAGACTGTGAGGCAGGACGTTCCCAGTTCAAACAATGACTGTTGTATAGAAACATCAACACTCATCTTAAAGTCTTACTGGCAAGCTTCCTAAAATAATGTATGTAGGGTAATGTAAAGCAGTCTGAATAGTAAAGCTTTACATAAATTTTCATCATTACCTCCTCTTAAGCTCATTTCACAAACGTACCCACTGGAACAGCAGCTGATTCTTTATGGTATAATATATCATATCACCTCTTACATCTCCACCTTATTCCCTCAAAGTATTCTTAAAATCTATTGTTTTTTTTTGGGGGGGGGGGTTTGCCATCAGGTCACAGCTGACCTTTGGCAACCCCGTGGAGTTGTCATGGCAAGAGACGTTCAGAAGTGGTTCTCCATTTTCTTGCCTCCATGTCATGACCCTGGTATTCCTTGGAGGTCTCCCATCCAAATACTGACCAGGGCCAACCCTGTTCTGAGATCTGGTGAGATCAGTTTAGCCTGGGATTATCCACATCAGGGCCTATAGGATCTATAAATCCCCCCTGCTCTCATAGAGAGGAAGAGCCATATCATCTGTGTCTTGACCAGATAACAATCTATGACAAAGCCCTAATTTCTATACCTTTAACAACCACAATTTTGCCAAGTGTGTGCCCTTTCATATATATATATATAGGGGCCATACAACCAGAGTAGCTCTGCTGTTGCCACAGAAGCTGTGAAGTCCCAAACCTCTAAGGCTGATGGCTGCTGCTGCTCCACAGCTCACCTCTGGATGCCCTGCCACCCCTCTGAAATGGCAAAGGGGGCTGGAGCTACTTAGCCTTGCCTGATCCACGAAGAGGAAACCTTTATTTTCATCTGATCTCAGCTGGTGAAGAGAAAGCCCAGGAGTGATGGAAGAAGAAAGAGGCCAGCACTGCAGATTACCTGCAGTTAACTTCATTTGACAGCTATAGGGTTGTGCACATGTGCTAAAGCACAGCATTGTTTGGGGAGAACAGAGTTTAAGAGTGGATAGCCTGATACCTGAAGCTACTGACAGTGATTAGAAAGCAGGCTTCCTATAAGGGCAGGTGGCTTTTCTTTTAAACAGACTTCGGTATAAACAAATTAGTAATACGATTCAAACAATACCATAATTGGATAGGCGTGTTTCGGTTATCAACAGAGGGATGATGTAAAATTTAAAATATGCTGGTACCAGAGTTGTCAAAATATGAGAGGTCAACAAAAACCCTGACTGGATTCAAGCATCACATACGATTAAGGGGAAATCTCCATGAATTTGGCTTGCGGCTGCACTACTCTCTGCTCCCTCCTCAAGTACAGAATCATGGTTATTACCCATGATGTACAAATAACATGCATGGGGGTTAACAAGCTTAGTTCCCCCAATCCAGGATCCTGAAGTAGAGATTTATCTAGGTTTAAACTCCCAGTTAGAGAGAGGAAAACTACTGGAGCTAGGGTTTCACTGCGATGCTCAGTGCTAGAAGGGAGGGGCAAGGAGGGAGAAACAAGAAACAAGCCTGGTTTGGCATAGTTTTGCTTAGCCATAGCTCAGTGCAACAGCTGAATGCACCCACTATTTCCCCACATTCCACACCCCAATGACTAGAATCATAGGGCGAAAAAGCATGGTCGCTTTATCCTTCTTTATTCCGTTTCAGCCAGGATTCAGTGAGGATCGAACGCACATTCAGCGAAATGCATGCGTTCGATCCTGGCTGAATCCTGGCTGAAACAGGGAATAAAGGAGGATAAAGCAACGGTGCGTTTTCGTCCATGATGTTCAGAGACCGAGGCCTGTACAAATAATGCTGAGCACAAAAGTGAAATTGCCCTGTCACCTTTTAGGAAAGGCTGAGACTTGAACACTGGCTTTGAATTAATATTGAACAGACTTTGGGGTAGTGGTTTTAGTTTTTCATGAGGATATAATTTGGCTACATTCCCATTCTCTGTATAACAACAAAAGAAAAATAACTTTCTACCAAATTAGCAACTTAAAGGCTTCAAATATTGCTTTTACAATATTAGAAGTGCAGTCCTAAGCAGAATTATACCCTTCTAAGCCCATTGATTTCAATGCAATCCTAAAATAAGTTCAGAAGGGTGCGACTCTGTTTAGGATTGTACTGTAAATTACTTAGGCATATATTGATCATCCAGTTATAGGAAAGAAAATGACAATGGCAGGAGTGAATTTTAAAGATATACATTTTAAGGGTGGGAATTTATTGATTCAATCCTGCTTCCCAGCATTTCTGTTTTCAAGAAATCTTTTAGTATTTTGACCCTGGTTAAAAGTTTCAGTATTAAGATTTTGTTACAGCCCACTAACAACAACTAAAGGCTATATTCAAAAAACCACAAGTGGAGATCTACTGGTGGGACAAATATTTATCACCTTCTCTCTTAGCTTCTGCAACTCACCCCAAAAATTCTTCCTGAGGGTTAGTAGATCCTTGGAATAATGTGAAAACTATTAATCCTTCCTTGGCCAAGTAAAAGCATCTTTCACTGGCAGAAGAAAATTTTGGGGCTAAACAATGCATATATAATTGTAATGAAAATGGTTCACAACCTTCCTTTCCATGCCAGAGAGTAAGTCTATGGGGAAAGTCACTGTCTTCCCTTCCTATAATACAGAGAGGGAACCAAGACTAAGAGATAGTATGTAAACACAGTGGCAAGCTGGAGGAATTCTTGGACATGTGCACTCTCTCATATAAATTTAATGAAAGGCTTCCACATTTGAGCCAAACCATAATTTGTCCTTTTGTCTGAACCACAAACTACAGCTTGCTCTTTTCCCTACAAACCAGGATTCCAAACCTGAATTAAACCAAAGTATACTGGTTTGTAGGGAAGAGAGCAACCCATATTTTGTGGTTTGGGCATTATAAGGAAAAAGGGAGAAGGGATTTGAGAGCATGATATCCCCCAGGGTTGTTCATGCTGCTGCTACGTGAGAAGCTTGGCTCCTACAGAAGATGGCTTGGTCTTCCAAATGAAGATTTCTCACTTAGTGGAAGACAATCCTTGTTATGAAATAGAGTATAAACACAGCAAGCTGCCATATACCATTTAGCTTAGCCTTGCTTGCTGTGACAATGGCTCTCCAGGGCCTCAGGCAAAGGACTGTCTTTCGCAACACTCACTACCTGAGATTCTTCAACTGGAGATGTCAGAGATTGAACCTAGAACTTTTTGCAAGCAAAGTGTGTATTCTGACACTGAGTCACGGGCCCTGCCATAAGCACATTTAGTTATGTACTTTATTCATATTTACCACTGCTTAATGGCATGTTTGAAATATTTTTAGTATTCCTCAGTTAAAGATATTTGTATCCTCAAATACACATAAAAGTTTACAGTCACAACATGTTTTATTCACAGACAGATCAAAAGCCTTTACTGATTTATTCTTCATCTGTATTGTTTGAAAGAAGGATATTCATAACGCCAAAGATGGATTTTTATAGTTGAACCATCTGTATTGTAAAACACTGACATTTTAAGAATGTCATGGGAGAAAAATATAAATTTTAACACGGAGCAGGATACTCATGGAGTAGGGCTTTCCTCTCTTCACCCTCATGCTGCAGCCTAGTATACCTCTGACAAATTCTCCTCCTGGGAGGTAAGAGTCTAGGGACCATTAGAAACAGTGGGGGAGCAAAGTAGGATATAGGAGGAGGAACGAGCAAACATTGTGCCCCTTTCCCACCCTGTTATGCTGGCATAAGTGTAGAACAGCACCTCTGGATCCAAACCTTGGGAATCTTTTGGCTCCTCAATGATGTACGTATCTACAATTCACAGATTAAATCAAAGCATACACAATAAATCTGAGGATACAGCAAGTAACTGAGGCTATACTTCAGGGGACTGATAAAGTGAACTTCTGCCCAAATCACCCTGATAGCCTTTCAAGTGCCACAGGTAATTTCTTTTGCTGCAATTGACATGGCTTCTACAGTGGAATTTATCATCCTTGAAAATATTGTGGCCCTGAGACTTGGAGGAAAAACTAATGCAGAATGAAGATTTTTGCTGATCAAGTGTGTTATTCCAATCCTTTTGCCAAAACAACCACATACCGCAAATGTTAATTGTCTTTCAGCTGAACAGAGTCCAGTTTTCTCACCCTTCTACCCATCTTGTGAGCTGCCTGGAGGCATCTGGCTGGCCACTGCTGGCAACAGAATGCAGAACTAGATAGCCCTTGTTCTGATGCAGCTGAGCAATTCCATTTACTATCACACTTTTTACAGATGAATCATATTATGTCATCCAGATTTCTTTGAAACCACAGCCAGACAGCAAGTAAGGATGAATGCTTTGAGAAACAGATTGAAGCTGGGCTTCCCGTCACTTTTAATTGTGGTAATATTTCTCATGAATGGAGAGTCCCCCTCCCCCCGTATATTTTTCCACTGAGTTGTTTCACATTAAATGCTGGAAATCCAGAACACTGAAAACTTTATAAGCACATGCATGCATTCTCTTGACCAGAGATGCCATTGCAGGTACTTTAATTTAGAAACTGGTGAGAATATATACTTTAATTATTTTTCCATTCTGAGTTCACAACTGTTTCACATATAGTATTGCACAATAAAACAGACAGTGATTATACTAAAGGGGTATAATATTTAACAGAGCAAGATTTTGTTACTGGTAAATGCAATTCCTTTTATATGAGTATACCTGTAACTGACATTTGGCTGTATGCTTCTTCCAGGCAGCTAACAGTAGCACTTTTGTGAGCCCTCCTCAACAACCCCCCAGGAAGTAGACTAAAGGTAATGTCCCCTGTGCAAACACTGGTCATTCATGACCCATGGGGTGACATCACATCCCGACGTTTACTAAGCAGACTTTGTTTACAGGGCGGTTTGCCAGTGCCTTCCCCAGTCATCTTCCCTTTACCCCCAGCAAGCTGGGTACTCATTTTACCGACCTCGGAAGGATGGAAGGCTGAGTCAACCTTGAGCCAGCTACCTGAAACCAACTTCTGCCGGGATCGAACTCAGGTCGTGAGCAGAGCTTGGACTGCAGTACTGCAGCTTACCACTCTGCGCCACGGGGCTCACTGCTTTTTATTGAGGATCAGAATATAAACCAGAAATAGAAATCCTGATTGTTCTGGAAGTTAGGGAGAAGACAGAGGACTCTACCCGACCATACTATTCTCTCCCCAAAAGAAACCGCAGCAGCTGATCAGTTACAATGAATCTAGGACAATTATTTCCCTTCCGCATTCAACAGTGTTCCCGTAGAACCTAATGGCACACGAGAGAGTATTATCTAAAGGCTCCAGAGTGAGCTCATCAGTATTGCATCAGAACATTCCAACAAGCACTTTGTAACATAAAAGTAGCGACATCTTGAACTACTCATTTTGGTACAGTGTTTTTGAAGTACAGCAAATCCCTCTGAAGGTATGAACAATGAACATGTCTTGTGGAGCGCATGGATTATGGAGCAGATGTGAAGTGCTTGATCTTTATTACCATCAATTATATTTAAGACATTAAAAGGGAGACTGGGCAGGCAATGTGATTACTGTTCACATTTAGTTTTCTTATCCAAATTGGGTATAGTCGATGTATGAACATGGGATGTGGAATAGTATAGTATAGCCCGATCGCATCAGATCTCGGAAGCTAAGCCGAGTCAGTACTTGGAAGGGAGACCTCCATGGAAGACTCTGCAGAGGAAGGCAGTTTCAAACTACCTTTGCTTAATCACTTGCCTTGAAAAGCCCACCAGAGGTTGCTATAAGTTGGCTGTGACTTGATGGCACTTTACACACACACACACACACACACACACACACACACACACACACACACACACACACACACTGAACATAGTGAACAGAGAAATAAAAGAAATAAGTTCAGTAACCACTTGCAATGGTTTTTCAAGGAAGAGTATAAGTTCAGTAGCCATTCAAAGAAGAGTGTAAGTTCAGTAGCTACTGAACTTATACTCATATTTGAAAAGCCACTGCAAAACTAACAGGTTCCCCTGAAGAAGCCTCTTGGGCAAAACACATAAGGAATTTTATCTGAGTAATAAAATAAATGTGTAGCTATTTTGCACCATTGGCCTTGGCCTTATTTTATATCTCCTGAACATAGTGCACACCAGCCTACTTTTCACAAACGGCAGATATGAGTTAATGGAGCGACGAACCAGATGCTTAGCACTGAGAGGGCTAGGGACAATTTTAGATGACAGCATTTAATGCACCAGTTCATTAGGGATGTGAGCCTTCCTAGGCAAACATGGAGTTCTTCCACATACAAGGGCATTTCAATACATTTCAGCTGAGAAAGGAGTTGTCCATGTAAATCCCTTTTGTGTGTGCAGAACTTTCCCCTCCAGAAATAAACAGGATAGGTAACTGGACAAAGGGTTACATGTACATATTAGAAGAATGCACGCAACTGCTGGATCAAAGCAAGTGCCTTCTGAAAATGCTTGCACATGCCTTTCCCCTTACATTACTACTTCAATTATCTCATCTCTGGATTTGTTCTTTCTGCTCATGCATCGCTGAGAGAGTAGCTACTCCATCTTCAAGATACTCTGTGCAAGCCTGCACAGAGTATCAGCACCAATTCTAAAGCACATTACTAGGAGTTGCAGTTAAGTCTGACATATAACCTAGAGATTAGTAACCAGGGCCCAAATCTCAAAGCACACCGTGCTTCATAGCTCGGCTTCAGAGAGAAAGTGAGGTTCTGTGTACTTGTCCGGCCTGTGCTATTAGTACTTCTAAAACAAATATGAAGATACAGTTAGGGTATTACTTCATGCTGGTTAAGGCTTCTCACGTGCACACATGTGAGTAGAAGAAGAAGAGTTGGTTTTTATATGCTGACTTTCTCTGCCACTTAAGGGATAATCAAACCGGCTTACAATCACCTTCCCTTCCTCTCCCCACAACAGACACCCTGTGAGGTAGGTGAGGTTGAGAGAGAATGACTTGCCCAAGGTCACCCAGCTGGCTTTGTGTGTAGGAGTGGGGAAACCAACCCAGTTCACCAGATTAGCCTCCGCTGCTCATGTGGAGGAGTGGGGAATCAAACCTGGTTCTCCAGATCAGACTCCACTACTGCAAACTACCGTTCTTAACCACTACACCACGCTGGCTCTCACTAGGGTTGCCAGGTCCCTTTTTGCAACCGGCGGGAGGTTTTTGGGATGGAGCCTGAGGAGGGCGGGGTTTGAGGAGGGGAGGATCTTCAATGCCATAGAGTAAAATGGCCAAAGCAGCCATTTTCTCCAGGTGAACTGATGTCTATCAGCTGGAGATCAGTTATAATAGGAGATCTCCAGCTAGCACCTGGTAGTTGGAGATAATAAACAGCACCACGGCTCTCTTAGTGATATGAACAAAAATATTATTAATACAATTTTGAAGATTAATTTAAAATAAATTTATATTCAAATGCAGAAAAACAATATCATACACTTTTGTAATACACAAAGAATAACAACTCAATCAAAGACCATTGAGCAGAGTCCAAACATAAATAGGTTATTTTCACCAAAAAGATAGGCGCAAAAGTTTTTTCAACATCGAATAAGTCCCAAAACTTAGAAGTCAGTCATGGAAGATCCAGGAAATATTGAAGAACAAAACGCCACATCCGGAGTTTGTGTACGTTTCGCAGGTATGCTTCATCAGTTGTATATTTTAAAAGCACTTTTCCTTAAATATAGAAATCTCAACGTTGTAACCGGGTACAAAGACCTCTGCAAAAAATATTATCATCAGGAAAACAGTATTTACATAAGGAGCTCAACATAATTTCTGTAACAAGGAACAAAGACAAGTTCTAACTCACCAATATTTTGACCAGCGACCCACACGGGTATCAAACGTCTCTCTGGAGGCTGGTAACACAAAGATTCAACTTCCTCATTTTTACACGTGTTCTGACCTAATCAGCTGAAACCAATCACACATTTACAAAAAGCTGGAAAGATCGAACTCATTGTTCAATCCTAAAGGGGAGAGTGTCTTAAAGAGATAGATGTATTTTAATTCTTTCTGATGTAATATTTTCATAATATTCTCCTGGTGGAAACGTTTCGCTCGATACTGCCATAATGCAAAAAAGCAAATATCGTTTTCAGAGTGGCCAAATTTAAGAAAATGTTCCGTGAGCGGGGCTTCCATTACTTTAGAGCGGATCCTCGTTCGGTGCTCATTAATGCGAATTTTTAATTGGCGTGTCGTGGAACCCACGCATAATTTTGAACACGGACAAAGGACCGCGTAGACCACGTTTTTTGATAAACAATTCGTAAAATTTTGAAGAGTAAACTTAAAGTTGTGTTGTGAAGAACTTATTTCCTTGATGGGTAGGCTTAAGGGACACAACGCGCATGCGCCACATCTAAAATGGCCCTTAATGTTAACTCTTGATTTGTCCACTAGTCTATCTGTTCTCACCAAATGGTTCCGTAAAGACTTAGTTTTCCTTAAGCCAAAAGTTGGCAACTCTGTACAGCCCGGAATTCCATCCAAGATGTGCCAATGGCGGCGAATAATCCGTTGGATTTCAGGTGTGAGATGGGTAAATTGTAAAGATGCAAAGATGCCAGTAGATCGCTTATCCACCTTGACAGGTGGGTGGAGTAACAAATCTCTTTTTTGTTGACGTACTTTGCACATAGCCATAGATATAATGGCTTCATCATAACCCCTCATTTTGAAATTAGCAGATAAATCCTGTGCTGCTGTCAAAAAATCATGTGTATTGGTCGCATTCCTTTTCAGCCTCAAGAATTGGCTATAGGGTAGACTACGCCGCAAATGCAGCGGATGACTCGACGTGAAATGGAGACCTGCTCCAACATCGCCTGTGCATCACAATGCCCCGTAAATTTCAAGCTGGGGGCCAATCTTAATGGGATGGACCCCAGCTTGAAATTTACGGGGCATTGTGATGCACAGGCGATCGCCTTTTTAGATTTGACGGTCTTTAGGACCAGCACGGACACCATATCAGTTAAGCCATTCAGGAAGCCCACTGATGTTGGAGCAGGTCTCCATTTCACGTCGTGTCATCCGCTGCATTTGCGGCACCAATTAAAAATTTGCATTAATGAGCACCGAACGAGGATCCGCTCTAAAGTAATGGAAGCCCCGCTCACAGAACATTTTCTTAAATTTGGCCACTCTGAAAACGATATTTGCTTTTTTGCATTATGGCAGTATCGAGCGAAATGTTTCCACCAGGAGAATATTATGAAAATATTACATCAGAAAGAATTAAAATACATCTATCTCTTTAAGACACTCTCCCCTTTAGGATTGAACAATGAGTTCGATCTTTCCAGCTTTTTGTAAATGTGTGATTGGTTTCAGCTGATTAGGTCAGAACACGTGTAAAAATGAGGAAGTTGAATCTTTGTGTTACCAGCCTCCAGAGAGACGTTTGATACCCGTGTGGGTCGCTGGTCAAAATATTGGTGAGTTAGAACTTGTCTTTGTTCCTTGTTACAGAAATTATGTTGAGCTCCTTATGTAAATACTGTTTTCCTGATGATAATATTTTTTTGCAGAGGTCTTTGTACCCGGTTACAACGTTGAGATTTCTATATTTAAGGAAAAGTGCTTTTAAAATATACAACTGATGAAGCATACCTGCGAAACGTACACAAACTCCGGATGTGGCGTTTTGTTCTTCAATATTTCCTGGATCTTCCATGACTGACTTCTAAGTTTTGGGACTTATTCGATGTTGAAAAAACTTTTGCGCCTATCTTTTTGGTGAAAATAACCTATTTATGTTTGGACTCTGCTCAATGGTCTTTGATTGAGTTGTTATTCTTTGTGTATTACAAAAGTGTATGATATTGTTTTTCTGCATTTGAATATAAATTTATTTTAAATTAATCTTCAAAATTGTATTAATAATATTTTTGTTCATATCACTAAGAGAGCCGTGGTGCTGTTTATTATCTCCAACTAAAGTTATTCAGCATACGTATAAATTATTTAGCACCTGGTAGTTGGCAACCCTACGCATGAACCTAACTGAGATGCAACCACTTGGCAAAAGGTAAGAGAAATTCTCCCCTCTTTCTCTCTCAAAGCTGTCTTTTTTCAGTCACTTTGATGGGGGGTGGATAGACATGATTTAAAAAAAAAATCAGCGGCCAAACCAATCTAGCACAACAGTTTATAACAAATTTGCTATAGGGGGGTACAACAAACTGCTTTGATGAGAAAAGAAATAAGAAATGCAGTAAATTCGTGAAACTAAAAACCAAGATGAACTAAGCTGGGACATTCCAAGTTAAAAATAACCACCTTGAAGCAGAGAGACAAGAGTTGTAATTTTATGCAGTATGGGATGACATCATGGCTCACACGGGGCCAGCTCAATAAATCAAGCCTTAACTAATTAGAGATTCTACTGTCAATCCACATTATTTCGACAAATCATTGGAACGGGACAAGTCATAATGCAAGCCAGATATGTTTATTAAGAAATGTCCTTTTCAAACTCTTTCAGCTTCACTGCTGCTTACGGAGAATTCACGTTCACAAAATTACAGACCCCCAGCTCTTGTTCGAGCCTGACATCACTGTCAAAGAATTCCTCAATTAACTCTGTCACTTCAAGCTTTCTCCCTCCAATGAGAAAACGAGCTGTCGGTTCCTTCCAGGGGGGGGGGGCAGTGGTTGCCATCCATGCCCTGCGTTCAGATATACCAGCTCTGCAATAGCCACACTCACTTGCTACACACTAGTCAACCGTCCTTACCATTTTGACAAGTTTTTCTTAGGAAAGCAGGAACAACAGAGAGAGCTGTCATTTCTTATTGAATACACTAAACAACAACCTTACAGTGCACACTTTCTACAAAACGGTTCTAGTATTTTCTGGCCCACCATGTCCCAGGCCACCCTATTATCATGTTCTGTAAGTGAAACAGAAGTGAAATGTTAATGGTTGCTTTAAATAGATAGAGTGGCCTTAAAATATATTATTAATTTACTCCATTTATACCCCATCATTCTCCCCCTGAGGGGACCAAAGCAGCTTGCATCGTTCTGCTTTCCTCCATTTTATCCTCACAACAACCCTGGGAGGTAGGTTAGGCAGTGTGTGTGACTGGCCCAAGGTCACACAGTGAGCTTCCATGACAGAGAGGGGATTCAAAACTTGGGTCTCTCAGGCCTTAGTCCAACACTACACCGCACAGGCTCTCCTTAGCTGGTGCCTTCCTAACATAGGTTAGTTAACATTTTCAAAACTTAGAATCATAGGTCAAGCATATAAAAATCATCTGTTTCTTTATTCAACACATTCAGCTTATGATAAAGACTCAACTCAACTGTCAAAGAACTATAATTGAATTTTGAATGCCTAAAGGGGACACTAAATATGTAATGCATTGCTCTTCGTTATACCACTTTCTGTTTGCGCATGAGCTCACAAGCTGTGGATATTCATGTAATGACTTGACAACACCACAATCCTAAACAGAGTAACATCCTTCTAGATTAATTGAAGTCAATTGGCTTCTAAATTCATTGAAGTCAATTGGCTTAGAGGTGTAACCCTCTTTAGGAACAGGTACAAACCCTTCAGAGTCAACCTACTATCTTAATATGGACTACATTTCCCAGGTAAGAAAGAAGGGTTGTACTACTTCCCAGAATCAAAGATATGAATCAGTACAGGATCAGTTTTCATTTAGTTGGTGGGAGCAAATTTGTTTGCTTAAAGGGGCAGTCAACAAATCAGGAATGACTCTCCCAAGCAATTTCTGTGCTTGCAGAATTCAGGATTTTGGCAGTTCACACTTCTGCCAGGGAGCCAACCAAATAACAATCATTCATGCAACAACAGCCCAGAGGCTCAAGTGCATTTGAACATGGTCAAGAAACTTTTGAAAGTCTCACCATACCTGAAATAAATAGCTACCCTTTATGAGAAAACTGATGCTACTCTGCATTATTCCTTTAGGATCTTTTGCTTTTATCTTCCTACTATTTTAATCTAATTACTGACCCATCAGTGTCCAGTGGCCTAATATTAAGAACATAAGAGAAGCCATGCTGGATCAGGCCAAGGCCTATCAAGTCCAGCATTCTGTTCACACAGCAGCCAAGCAGGTGCTTCCTTAAAGCCCACAAACAAGATGACTGCAGCAGCATCCTGCCTGTGTTTCACAGTACCTAATATAATAAGCATGCTCCTCTGATACTAGAGATAATAGATTTGAGAACTAGGTTCTAATCAAAGGGTTGCCATGTGCTTCTTCGCCACCGGCGGGAGGTTTTTGAGGTGAAGCCTGAGGAAGGCAAGGTTTGGGGAGGGGAGGGACTTCAATGCCATAGAGTCCAATTGCCAAAGCAGCCATTTTCTCCAGGTGAATTGATCTCTATTGGCTGGAGATCAGCTGTAATAGCAGATTTCCAGCTAATACCTGGAGGTTGGCAACCTTATCTAATAACCACTTTGTTACTGTTAGCTTTGTGGCTAACTCTCAGCATAACCCTCTGAACTCTGCGTCCTCTAATCCAGAAATCCAGGAAGAAAAACAAAGAGGTTTTTAATTCATTTTCATTATATAATAATAGTATTACCTAAAATGGCCTTTTTGTTATCTTACTTGTTAGTATCTTGAACACACCTCTCTACTGCCAAGCCAAATGCAGTCCACCAGCCATACACTGTAGCCTTACAACTGACTGACAACTATCCATATTCCAGTACCAAGCAGAAAGCAAAAAAACTAGGAAATGTACAAATCCCCAAGGCTAGACTCAAATCCCATAGCACTGTTGAGACCAACAAGATTTTCGGGATATGAGCTTTTGAAAATCAAAGCTCCCTTCAAGCACCCTTCAAGGGAGCTTTGACTCTTGAAAGTTCACACCCCAAAAATCTTGTTTGTCTCTAAAGGTGCTGCTGGACCCGAATCTAGCAGTTCTACCGCACACTAACACAGCGACCCTCTGAGCCCCCAGGGACTCAGCTGGTGTAATAAAATTTGCCAGTCCTATTCAGAGACCATCCAACAATGCCTTCTTAGATATTCTGGGATTCTTGGAAAGAGATATGAAGTTTCAGTTTTAGAACCGTTGGACAGAAAACCATGGCTAACTGCACAGACTTTAAAACAGATTTGCTAAGAAAAAGATAGAAATTTTATTTTGTTAGCAGAAGATACTTGGGATTCAAACATCAGAGTTCACGTTTGACCCACAAATGCCTAGGGATCTTCCATTATGCACCTAGTGCTTCCCAAAGTTAAATTATTCCTGTAAAAATTACTGAAAGGGGGGGAAAAGATGCCCTCTCCCCAAGTTATTGCAACAGTCCCTTTCATTTTAAAAACCAGTCAATCTTGTGAAGATCTGTGATTAAAGAGTGAAATATATTTTTTCTCTTGTATAAACTTGTTCACATTGCTTCCTATTGATCTCTTGAGTCATAATTTTGGCACTAAATTGCTTTTCTTACAAAATATAAGCAATAGAGAACAAATGATGTAATGTATTTATAATCCAGGCTTATTTTTTTCACATGAGCAAGAGAAGAAACATGTTTGTACAGAAGTGTAAGACAATCAGAGAATGATTAAAATGAAAACCAAGTGAATATTTTTTTAAAGAAATATGTAAAGTATTGTTTCTCTTTTTCCGAGATCAAAATACTTGGCCATGTAAAAATGCCAATTAGTTTAAATACATTGGTGGAGGAATAAACACACAACAGTGTTCGTTCATGCAATTGTCAATGCATCTAGGCATGATTCAGACCAGAGAAATTAATCTAGATGGATGCTATGGCTTCGATGTAGAGAACTTGCTTTGCATGCAGAAGATCCTAAATTCAACCACTAATCCTTCTAGTTAAAAGGATCAGGGTGTACGTAATGTGGACCACCTCAACCTGAGACACTGGGGAGTTGCAGCCATTCAGAGCAGACAATATAGACCTCAACAGACAAATAGTCTGATTCAGTATATGGCAGCTTCACATGTTCATCTGTACTATTATTTTATAAGCATTTCTGTTGAGCAGAGTACTTCACATATTTTAGCCACAATTCAGTACATTATTAAGTACACTTGTCCTTTTCGACTCAGCACACTGCGCTATATGAAAACACACAATAACATTATTACATAGGTGCCATTATTCCCATTTTTTACAGGTGTGGGACCAAGATGAAGCTGGGAATTCTTCTCAAGACAAGTACACCAAAGTTGTATTATGATCAGTGCCATAGCTCAGGGGTGTCAAACTAGTTTGTTACGAGGGCCAGATATGACATAAAAGTCACTTGGCTGGGCCGGGCCATACCTCACCAGCCCAGATGGATAAGAGCTCTCAAAGGGCCAGATCCTGTCCGTGGGCCTTATGTCTGACACCCCTGCCATAGTTTTGTTGCCAACTGAGGATAAGTGGTTTCCCCTTCTTGAGAGTTTCTAACCCCAACCCCAACCCCAAGGTATGGGAAAACAGGAGCACAGGCAACTCATGAAATAGTTTCTCACATATTGTGTTCTTAGAGGTTGTATACATTCCTTCCACTTGCCTGGGAAGAAAATAACAATTAGAATTTGGAAGCAGTCCATTCCTTTTACTTCGTACAGTATATAGTACACTAACAGCATTTGAATTATATCTATCGTATGTAATTT
This sequence comes from Euleptes europaea, assembly GCF_029931775.1. Taxonomy (NCBI): domain Eukaryota; kingdom Metazoa; phylum Chordata; class Lepidosauria; order Squamata; family Sphaerodactylidae; genus Euleptes; species Euleptes europaea. The sequence continues at coordinate 33,450,075 of NC_079323.1, forward strand.
TAATTCATGAGAGACTCAAGCATGAGGTAATAATGCCAAAATTCTAATTGTCCTAAGTTAACTACAAACTGAAATAAAACAAATTTGATTTTTAAACTGTTTTAGCATTATTATGGCAACATCAAGACTAAGCCAGGTTATGTCTAACTCTGTTAATAGAAAAGAAGGGCTGTATAGAATTAAACTGTACTTTTGCAACACGAACAGTGCAATCCTGAAGGGGGGGTGAAAGCCCTGAGGAGGAGGCATGACCCCTGTGCTGGCTTTAGCGCCACTTGCGCCATGCAAATAGGCACTAATGCCTCTGGCGGGCCATTTAATCCAGCGCCAGGGAGCAATGCGGCAGCGCCATGCATGGGTCCCATTGCAGCCTTGGTGGCAGCGTTCCTCCAGCACAAGGGCTTGCACCAGCGCCCAAGAGGTGCTCCTGGGGGCGGGGCTGACTTTAGTCTGACTTTCAGCACAGAGCAGTTTCATGGGGCTTGGAGGAATTTCCCGATCGGTTTGCTTGCCGCGGTGCAGCAAACCGATGAGGAGGCGGCCTAACTGTGCCATCCCCAGCTACACCAGAACTACCCTGCTTGAGATTGCTCTGCCCGTGTGATAACACAACATTGTATTACCAGCTATAGAACTGCCATTTTTCTATGAACTGGTAGAGCAAGTATTATTATTAGTAGTAGTAGGCTTAGTAGGCTTATGTAAAGCCTTACATAAGGTGTTGGAATTTCAGGAGGATGCCAGTGTGATTTAGAATGCTCACTACATTTGTTGTACAAAAAAATTAAGCCAGCCCTCGGCCCAAATAATGGAGCTTAGAATGACATTATATAGAAACAGTAGGGTAAATGTCCTTCCCTCTCCTTGACCTTAGTTCTCCATAAGAACATAAGGAAAGCCCTGCTGGATCATATCAAGGCCCATCAAGTCCAGCAGTCTGTTCACACAGTGGCTAACCAGGTGCCTCTAAGAAGCCCACAAACAAGACGACTGCAGCAGCACCATCCTGCCTGTGTTTCACAGCACCTAATATATTTGGCATGCTCCTCTGATCCTGGAGAGAATAGGTATGCATCATGACTAGTATACATTTTTACTAGTAGCCATGAATACTCTTCTCTTCCATGAACATGTCCACTCCCCTCTTAAAGCCTTCCAAGTTGGCAGCCATCTCTCTCTCTGTATCCCTAGCCTATTACCTCAGGTTTACCTTCCTTACATCTATTGAGTTTTCTGTTTTTCTAACCTGCTCTATCTTACTTTGTTCCTTGCATGCCCGTCACCTATCTGCTTGTCTTAGGGATGCCAGCCTCCAGGTGGGATCTGAGGATCCCCCAGAATTACAACTCATCTCCAGATTAAAGAGACCAGTTCCCCTGGAGTAAATGGCTGCTTTGGTGGGTGTACTCTATGGCATTGTACCCCAATGAGGTCCCTGTCCTCCTCAGGTTCCATCCCCAAATCTCAAGAAGTTTCCCAACCTGGATATGACACCCCTACGCCCCCATCCCCCTCCATTGGCCAGGGGGCACCTCACAACCCTAGCTTGCCTTCTGGCTCCACGGCTCTGTTTCCCGTCTGGTCTTCCATCCTTCCATATACTCTTTCTCCCCACTCATTGGCATTCCTTTACATATTGGCTTGCCTGATTCCTTTCTCCTCAATCCGTTCATCTGCTTATCTTTTCAGTCCTGCCTGGAATGGCGAAGAAGGGTGGTGAAGCAGGCTGCTACTGTTGGGGGAGGGGTTAATGATCCCCCCAGGTTGTTTTTTTTTGCAAGCCTGGGTTCCCCCTATATACATTATGTATACGTTAGTTGTGGGTGGCTAACCCCTTGCACAGATTTTTTTGATCTGTGCTGTGAAGCCACCCACCACTATTAGACATATGGTTTTAATAGGAAGGATGTAACACCTCTAAGCCATAGCTAGTAAGACAGATAACGTTTTCCTCCACATGCTCAAAAAGTGTGATAATTTAACTCTTCAGTCAATATATGAAATGCACTCCCTTTTACATTATATAAGGCAATCCAAGATATTATGTGAGGTCATACTTCTTTATACTCTTCAGTGTCTAAAGGTCATGAGTAAAGGGAATTCTTTGAGTTAGGAATGCGCTTTAATTATCTTGCAGATCTATGTCCTATAGCAGTAAACCCTCACACTTATCAATTATCTAGAATATATATATCTAAGAGAGAAAATGATCAAAATATATTGTTTTGAATAATAGAACTGGAAATCACACAACTGGAAAAGTATCATATGATTCAACCCCATGCATCAAAGGCAGAACATCTTATACACCAAAAGCATCCCCATGAGATGGTGTAACAACCTTTTCTTGAACACCTCCATGGATGAGGATATCACCATCTTCCCATGAAATTTGTTCTACTGATGAGCTGTTCTAATAATTATATGCCTTCCTAACTCTTAAATCTACCTAAAAATATGGCTTCTTATGCAAGCCTTGTTGAAAAGGCTTACCTTTCTGGAGCCTTCCAAAAAACAGAGTTTCACTTACATGTAACTGTTGTTCATCTGGTGGATCTTCTATGCAATAACACATTGGGGACTGCGCAGGCCAGCCACGGATAAGATTTGTCAGCTTCTAGCAAAATCGAAAGTGAGAGTGCTCCCCCTCCCCTCGGGGCATGCAGCCTTCCCGCCCAGTGGTCACATGACCCAGGGGGAGGGAGCACTCTCCCCTCCAGTTCTCCAACCTGCAGCCACGGAACCAATAACCACATGATTGCGGAGAGTTTTGTAGAGTGGTTGAGAGATGGGCTAAAACCTTTCCTGGGTCTAGGTGTGCCCAAAAACATCCTCTCCTGCTGGGCAGAAATGAGACTGGAGGAGGAAGGTACCTTGGTACCTGTATAGGCGGGATGGTTGAGACTGGCTGCCATACTATAAGCTGCCATACATATACTTGGCTATAAGCTGGCACAGTGGGGGCGATGCCCAAGGACTTAGCGGTTATCCTTCATGAGACTAGCAAGAAAGGCATCATGTAATCGCTGAAGAGCGAGGTGCCCTCAAAGGGTGGGTTCCCAATACGCAACGGAGGTGCCCTCAAGGGCAAGGTCCTAGATACACGACCGAGTGTCATACGGAGGGTTGGACTAGCTAAGTCATGCATGCCTCCGAAGGACTATGGACGAGGCCATGACCTTGCTGGAAGGGGCTGCAACATGACGCGCCACAATAAACTGCTGTCTGTCAAGGGTCACGTTTATGCTCTGAGCAGTTTAGTCTGATGGGCGTTGATCCTCTGGTAGGATACTAATTTGGGATGAATTCCATCCCAGAAGGCATATTAGTATCTGGCCATGATTGCCATGAAATAGAAATATGAAGGCCAATGGCACTGGAAGTATAGACTTTCCTGGGTAAGGCATCCAGCCTGTGTCCCTCCCAGTTTAGGGGCAAGGAAAGTGAACACGAACCGTATTTGCCCGACAGGCTTCGACCACCATAGAATTTGGGACAGGCTACTGGTACGGAAATCAGTGTCCTCACGACTGATATTGTAAAAGTTCTCAACTCTTTTGGTGAAGAGGGAACGAAAGATTGGCTTGGTCCGATTAGAATCTACGACCTCCAAATGCTTGTAATCATTGGAAGGGCCACAGGACTTGCTTCTCAGGAATGCAATATACCCATGATGGTCGTCAACCGAGACGTCAGGGAGGGAATATATATTAGAACCTTAGCCAGACGGATCAATTCTACATATAATCTCACATCCCCCAGGGGGATGTGATTTAGTATCCTTCGCAATGTCCCCAGATGAGGGTTGCAAGGTGTGGAATTCCGAGTCAGAGACCTGAGTAGCCGTCACATTGGACTCAGAATGGACAATATCCTTTAATGTAGAAGGAGACTTTGGTTGGGAGGATCTCCGAGGAAGGCTTTGCTATGACGGGTCCCTCTACGCCGCCTGGACCCAGAGTAAAAGGTCGACAAATGACGAACTGGATTGGTGAGGCCTTAGGCGCCAAGAACGTAGGCTCCGAGAGCGCAGGGTCCGAGAGCGTAGGCATCGAGAGGCTAGGTGCCGAGAGCATGGGCGTCGAGGGTCTAGGCGCTGAGGGCCTAGGCGCGGAGAGCGTTAGACGTCGAGAACGTAGGTGCCGAGAACGTAGGCGCCGAGAACGTAGGCATCGAGAGCGTTAGACGTTGAGAGCGTAGGCTCCGAGAACGTAGGCTCTGAGAGCCTAGGCACCAAGAGCATAGGCTTTGAGAGCCAAGGCGCCGAGAGTGTAGGCGTCAAGAGCGTAGGCACCGAGAGCCTAGGCGCCGAGAGCGTAGGCATCGAGATGATGTGGACGTCTGAATCAGCGCCGACACCTCCTCCTGCGGGCTGGGAGGATTTGGCGTAATGACGCCGACAGCGACCCTTGGGCCCGGTGACGGCAAAGGCGCATCGCTGTACAGTTGCGTCAGGAACTGTGTGCGGAACCGCCGGTCACCCTGGGATCCGCCCTGAATTATAACAGAGGGATATACCAGGGAATCATGAGGAGGCGAGTCCTCCAGAACAATCGGTGGAGTCAGGTGACTCAAGGAGACGTCGACGACCGCCGACGAACGGCACCGAGGTGACGACGACCCCAATTGGCACCAAGGAGACTTCAAGGAAGATCGATGCTGAGGCGCTCTGCACCGAGGGAAGTTCAATGCCCCAAGACATCGAGGCCCTCACTGACGGAGTCCAATGGCGCTCTGTGCCGAGGGAAGTTCATTGAGGCCCTCACTGCCGAGGAGGTTGAAGGCGCTCTGCGCCAAGGGAAGTTCGATGTCGAATGATGTCGAGGCCCTCGCTGTTGAGGCGACTTCGACGGAGATTGACGACGGACTGAAGGAGCCGGGGCAAGGGACTTGGCTGGTAGAATGATTGATGACCGAAGGGAGGATTTAGCACGCTTAGACGTACCTCGAGCGTCCAGCCGAGCGTCCTGAGGAGAGGTTCCTTCTCGGGCTCCACGGAAGTCTGTCCTGCAGGACCAAATCTTTTTTTAGAAGAGCCTTCTCCGGCGTCCAGACGAAGAGTTTCAGACGATCAGTACGAACCTTCAATGCTCTGAGGGTGGAATGAATGTGCCGTTCCCTCAGGCAAAGGAGGCAAACCTTGTGGCAATAAGTCTTCGCATTTTGGTGCCACAAGAAGGACATTGATTGAAAAGCGGAGCCTTCTTAGACTCCATTCAGTAACAACAGTAGAAGAGAAGCTATAGACATGTCCTCTCTCTGTGGCGGCAGAAAGAGAACTGGAGGGGAGAGTGCTCCCTCCCCCTGGGTCATGTGACCGCTGGGCGGGAAGGCTGCATGCCCCGAGGGGAGGGGGAGCACTCTCACTTTCGATTTTGCTAGAAGCTGACAAATCTTATCCGTGGCTGGCCTGCGCCTGCGCAGTCCCCAATGTGGGACTGCATAGAAGCCACGCAGATGAACCTATGTTAGCAAATTCCATCCCCAAGGTATGCATTTCCTATTGCCTATCATATGATTTTTGTTATTGAATAGAAACATAGAGCTGGAAGGGACCTTAAGGGGCATCTAGTCCAACCCCCTGTAAAATGCAGGGAATTCACAACTACCTCCTCTTCCCACTTCCCCAGTGACCCTTGCTCTAGGCCCAGAGGAAAGCAAAAACCTCCAGGATCCCTGGCTGATATGGCCTGGAGGGAAATTCCTTTCTGACCCCAAAGTAGCAATCGGCATTACCCTGGGCTTGTAACAAAGGCCCATGAGAACTAAGCACTGACTTATCCCTTCCTGCCCTCTGTCCATAATCAGCTTAAATTCACAACATCAGCATTGTTTCCAGATGACTATCTAGTCTCTGCTCAAAAACCTCCAAAGAAGGAGAGCCCACCACCTCCTGAGGAAGCCTGCTCCACTGAGGAACTGCTCTAACTGCCGGGAAGTTCTTCCTAGTTTTAGCTGAAAACTCTTTTAATTTCAACCCACTGGGGCAACAGAAAACTGAACACAATATTCCAAGTGAGGTCTAACCAGAGCAGACTGAAGATCACTTTGCGTGATCTGAACACTATACTTCTGTTGATGCAGCCCTAAATTGCATTTCTTTTTTTAGCTACCGCATCACACTGCTGACTCATGTTCAATGTATGGCCTACCAAGACTCCTAGATCCTTTTTGCACGTACTACTGCCAAGACAAATCTCTCCCATCCTATAATTATGCATTTGGATTTTCCAATTCATATACAAAAAGAATTGATATACAAAAAGAAAAGAAGGCATTAATAACTTCTGAATAAAAAGAGAAGTCCATGTATTACCAGAAGAGATGGTCCATCATGAGAAAGCCATCACAAACAGTATGCTTACCTAGAAGAAAGAAACAGTGAACGTCATCAGTTCTTCTTGACCAAAACAGTTCCAAAACAACATTTTGATGACATCCTGGCAACCAATGAACACAAAAAAATAAGGAAGCAACGCTAGAACAGGAAATTGCCATTTCATTCAAATAGTAATTGGCATTAACAGGGAAACCACAATGAATGTACACAAACAAACGCTAAAGGAAATTTAGCATTAGGTCGTACAGTGTAAACTGCCTGCAGCAGCCGCCCAAGGGACCAATGAAATAAAGTTTAGTTGTTTAGAGGGGGACGTTGCACTTGAAAAACCTTACGGGATTTAAAAATGCGACAGTTTAGCTGTGGTTTATCTTTCTTCACTTCTGTGAAAAGGGACTGACAATAAAACAGCAAGTTATCAAAGCAAAGGGGTAGTCATATTAGACTGTCATAGCAAAATAAAACACAAATCCTCTGGCACCATAAAGACTAACAGCATCTCTTTTGATCATCTTTCCTATGTGCAAGTATATGGGTTGAGATTCAGTGACCTGAGCTTTATTAAGGTGAGATATGATGGAGATGTACAAAATTACAAACAGAATGAAGAGTAAACAGAGAAAAATATATATCCCTGCTATCTAAGTACAAGAAAGTGTACTCATCCAACTCAATTTATGAGTTCAAGACAAACCAAAGGAACTGTTTCTTCATGCAAAACACAACTCTGCTATGAAACTTCCAGTCACAAGCTGCTCTGATGACCTCTAGCTGAGATGGCTATGAAAGAGGTTAGGACTATTTCAGAGATTTTAGGTCTAATTTAGGCAGAGGATCTGTTTCGATGTAATGTCAATCCATGATTTGGTGTTACATGAACAAACACTGGGATCCCTCTCACACATACTGATTCCCCATTTGTAGCAAACTATAGCTTGCTGTTACATCTAAACCATGCAAACTATGATTTACTACAAACTATGATTTACCACAAAAAATGGAATCTCCATATTCAGTTGCACCATGCTTTCTACAGCACAACAGTTAATGTAAACAAACATCTTGCTCTGCTTCTATGGGGCGGACACGGTGAGGGGGAGGGAAGGAAATAATGTGGCTGTTGGAAACCAAATGTAGACTAGATGAACCTTTGTTGTGGTCAAGGAGGACAAATCTTACATTCACAATGTTTTGAATAGTTCTACCCGTTATGGTCCAGCACCTCTTAAACTAAACAAACAAGACTCCCCCAAAACTTACCATTTGTAAGGTCAAGACAAACAAAGGGAAGCACTTCTCCATGCGAAACATAATGACATTAGTTATTTTCTCCCACACACTGTTCCGATTCCCCATTAGCTTAGATGGTTTTGGGAGAAGTTTGGAGATATTCACTTAGGGTTGCCAGGTCCCTTTTCACAACCAGCAGGAGGTTTTGGGGGCGGAGCCTGAAGAGGGCGGGGTTTGGGGAGGGGAGGGACTTCAATGCCATAGAGTCCAATTGCCAAAGTGGCCGTTTTCTGCAAGTGAACTGATCTCTATCGGTTGGAGATCAGTTGTAACAGCAGATCTCCAGCTAGTACCTGGCGGTTGGCAACCCTGTATTCACTCCTCATAAAATTTGTGTCTCTTGCAATTATAAACAATTTTAGAAAACACGGATGAGACTGTACTCAACTGCAACATAAATAATAAGTTACGTCATTATATCTTTGTCAAAACTGCAATGACTTTGGATTACTGAAGCTGGCAAGACGATACAAGCATTGTTTGGTTTAGCAATTCCTGCCCTCGCTTTAGTCTTCCTGAAGCATATCCTGTGTGCCCCATAATCAGACTGTGTTGATATAATCGATATTATGCAAGAAGCATACCACATCTAAGCTGTGGAATTGGCAAGATCTTTGAGAAAAGTTCACAGTATTTTGCAGGTACTGATTATTGTTGTCCTAGGAAAGCAATCCACTCCTCTGTGTTTTGCCTGATCTTGCTTATGTTTATAATGGTATAATTCCACTGCTGCAGTAACAAAACAAAATGTAAGGTCTCACTACTTGGCTTTTAAAAAAACCATAATTTTTGAGGCTTTCTGTTACAGACACTTCCTTTTCAGTAATTACAGCCCTTTTTAGAGGGTTTTCCACCTCCCTATTGTCTAATCTATTCTCACAATAGGCAAGGCTGAGAAAGAGAGAAACTTTGCTGCTTAGTGGCTGAGGAGGAATTTGAGGCCAAGTTTAGCCATGTCCAAGCCCAACAATTCACTGCTGCCTACATATTGACAGGTTTTAAGGCACTGACTCAAGTCAGGAACAAATTTTACATTAAATCTTTTGGAGGTGATAGGGAATTGAACCTCGATGTAACTGGTCTCCTGCCATAGTTTCAAAAGGGCCATTAATGGAACTGCTTACATGTTAAAGCAGGACATTTTCCAACTCTGCTAGAAATTTAGGCATGTTTTAATACAGCAGTAGTAACACACATATACAAACACACCTCATAGTTTATAATAAAGCACGCTGATTATTGCATTGAAATGCATGGCCGGAACCACGTGGACAAGTCTTAGCTCTTTTGGGCATTCATCAAAATCATGGAAAGTGAGAAATGTACATGTATTATACATAGGGTTGCCAACCTCCAGGTACTAGCTGGCAATCTCCTGCTATTACAACTGATCCCCAACCGATAGAGATCAGTTCACCTGGAGAAAATGGCCACTTTGGCAATTGGACTCTATGACATTGTAGTCCCTCCCCTCACCAAACCCCACCCTCTTCTGGTGCTGCCCTGATGAAGAGGGACCTGGCAACCCTAATTATACAGAGCTCTGCTCAGAGTTTGTTCCCCTGCTGCAACCATGCCTACTACTAAAGAGAAAAGATGCTGTTAAATAAAAACAGCAGCACAAACTGCTGTAAAAAACAATTTTACCCCCATTTAATTTTACTCTAATATTTGTTTGAGCTCAGCAAAAAATCCCCTTCCCCCCCAAACAACAACTAGAAGAACAACAACAACAAAACAACAACCCTGAACTGTCTCAGTAAGAGTGAAGTTCCCACAGTGGTTCGAATCGCTGATGCCTCTCCACTTTATATCATAGTTCACTTATCAATGTGAAACGTGCGTAATGTTTCAGAAATATAGGGCCTGAAACAAAGCGACTCCTAATCAGATCTGGCATGAAAAGGGGAAAAAAACCGAACAGGGTGAGGTAAGTGTGATCATACCCTGCAGAAGAACAGCAGATGGCAGGGCTTCAGCACATTACTTAGACACTAAACAGCAGAGAGCTAGAGATAATTCTCAGGTAAATGTTCCACGAGCCACGACGTCATCCTTCCCTAACCTCCCGGCATTAATCATGTCACGGGTAACCTGATGCAATCAAGGAAGAATGTCTGATTTACAGGGAGGCCGGGCAAGGCAAAGAGAACAAACACACTGGCATGTCAAGAAAGGCAACGCCAACTCAAAAGTTAATATCAGCTCTGTAACTCACCCCAAAAGGCAAAAAATAGGGCTCTTTCCCCCCCTCCCAGGCATTTAGCTTGCATAAAAAATTTCTGACAGAGGACCATCCCTTACAGTATGATTTTTTTCCACCTCAGGAGTTCTCCTGAATGTCAGGAGCTGTGAACAAAATTATAGCAAGGAGGATACATGTTTCTACTCACAAACCGAGGGCAGGGGTGCCAAGTTCCTCCCAGGTATGCTTGTGTTTGAATGGCAAGTAGACAGTTTATTAAATGTTCCCTAGGGTGTTACAATTTGGGAACATTATTGGGTCTCATCACTGAACCATCAAATCCTTGGAGCGGCAGGGCAAAAAGGGACCATACTGCTGAGGCTTCTGTTATAACTAAACGTTATGAGAGTTGTGGGGCTGCTGCTGAAAGCTTCGAACCCGCACCTCATTCTCTTCTCCCCCACCCCCGTAATGTTTGATAGTCTAAAATGTGTGACATGATCTCACCAAGTTCTGAATTCTTGCACCTCTGCAAACACCATCCAATTAGACAGAGCAAGGGCAGGAAAGCCTACACGGTCATGAAGTCACATCGCATGCTTTGGTTACCAGACATTATGAAAGAGAGGGCAGCAGGACGACACAGGGCTGGTGCCTTTGGTATCAGTCAAGGGTACCGTAGTCCAAGAAGCCACCCAGGCCAGGCGGTAGCAACAGCTACAGGTCCTCTGCAGGCCTGCGATGGACCCCTCCAGGATTTTGGTTGCTTTCTTCGTGATTATATATTCATAAGCCTTTGGGCTGCTTTGAAACTGTATCTTTTCTTGTTATATGTTATAGCCGTTTGGCTACATTGAAACACATTTGAAGTATATAGCCCTTTGCTTGTTCAGAGGTGCTGCCTTAAGCCCTGCGAGGCTGCGGTTTTAAGCCCTGCGAGGCGAATTGTGTGATGTTAACACTTCTACCTCTTACTTTGGTTTGTTGGTTTATTCTTATATGTTTTTATTTGAATAAATTAGCCCTTGGTTTTGCTTTGAATTGAATTGAATATTGAGCCACGTGCTGTCTTCCTACTTAGCATTCACAATTTCCAGCATAGGTTTTTTCACTTCTTAGTTTACTAACTATGGCTCAAAAACCTCAAGGTAGAAGCAGGAGATCTCCTGCTATTTCAACTGACCTCCAGCCGATAGAGATCAGTTCCCCTGGAGAAAATGGCTGCTTTGGCAATTGGACACTATGGCACTGAAGTCCCTCCCCTCCCCAAGCCCTGCCCTCTTCAGGCTCCGCCCCCAAAACATCCCGCCTGTGGCAAAGAGGGACCTGGCAACCCTAGATCCAACCTCTGCATACAGGAGGGCTTTCCAGATTCCTCCTTCAAGTGGCATCTTTCCTCCAATATCCCTGAAGATCAGAGCAGCTTCTAGAGCCGGATTCCATTCGAGGCACAAAGGGCTGCTGTCAGTGTTTGAAATACCACTGAGTGGGGATCTGAGGACTAGTGGGCAATCGAGCAGTTTCCTTATAGCTAAATCTTAAGTCTCCAAATGCCCAGTTCAAATGGAAGGCAATGGCAACTAGTTTAACGGGAGGAAGATATAAGAATACTTGCCAAGTGAACAGATCAAACAAAACTTTTCATACCGTACACATCATAAGAATATGTTACAAGAAAAGTAATGGTGTATGTGGGGTGTGTGGGATAATAAAGCCTTTCATTAGTGAATCAGCACGATTCATTACAATGAGCTAAGTGTGACTTCTGTTATCGTATCATCTGGTAGTAACACCAATATAAATAGGCATTTAAATGAGAGTTAGCTCCTCGGGAAGAAGTTCATCCTGTCTCTGTCCTGAACTTATAATACACATCTCCCTGGTCTGGTACCTAAGAAACATTCCCTTAGAAGGAGCACCAGAAGACATTGGATTGTGATAACACATTTTTCCTTTATATGGTGAGAAGCACTGAACAGCTACTCAGTTTCACAAAAAATGTCATGCAAGGACACTGTCCTGTCCAAAATTCAGGGTTCTATCAAGGAGCATCAGAAGCTTTTGTATATAAACACACACACCCCTCCCTGAGTGGCCTGAGAGTGACATGGTCACCAACATCGGGGGGGGGATTAGTGGTGAGATATTTTTAGACTTCTGACTGCTGGGTATTACCTTCAAGTATAGTACAGTTTCAGTATGACACATACCCCTTTAACTATCACTGGTGTGTGTGTGAGGCAGTTGCAGGAATGGGTGCCCCCCCCCGCATCCCCCTTGGATCAGCCTGATGGCCAAACTTTAATGGCAATCAGCAGGTGCAGACCAATAAAAAAGGAAATCCATTACTGAACACATATGTACACAAAATCAATGGCCTGCATCCAACTACATATTCTGAAGACTTCAGAGAAATTTAAGTTTTCATAAAAGGTAGCAGCGATTGCTACCAACTGCCCCCTCCCACTGCAGACTTTGTCCCTATGCTCTTTCTCGGTGTCCACTGACCACCGAGAACAAAGTTGCAGGGGGCTCAGTGGTATGAAGCTGGAGGTGGGGGGGAGGAACTGGCAGAAATAACTGCCCTCAAGAAAATGCCCCATAGCTTTCAAAAGCACATGGATACAGGCCACAGGAAAAGAGGGGGAGAGTTCCAAGAGGTCAGACTGCGGGTCCAACAGCGCCACTGTCAGTTGGTTCTGTGCATAGCAAATTCCCTGGCACTGCTGGTGCTGCTTCATCTTGGCTCGGCTTGCTCAGCATGCCAGGAACTTTCCTAGCAGGCAGGGGCCAATCGGCCCCCAAGAACAGGGTAAGCACTTTGACAGAAGGTGAAACTTATGTTGTCCCCAGTGAAAGGAGAGCCCCATAAAAACACACAAGTGAACTACAGTGGCCTCCTGTGCACAGCTTTCTCCCTGTATGGTGTAGTGGTTAAGAGAGGTGGTTCGGAGCAGTGGGTTCTGTTTTGGAAAACCGGGTTTGATTCCCCATTCCTCCACATGAGCGGCGGAGGCTAATCTGGTGAACTGGGTTGGTTTTCCCACTCCTACACATGAAGCCAGCTGGGTGACCTTGGGCTAGTCACCGCTCTCTCAGCCCCACCTACCTCACAGGGTGTCTGTTGTGGGGAAGGGGAGGGAAAGTGATCGTAAGCCAGTTTGATTCTTCCTTAAGTGGCAGAGAAAGTTGGCATATAAAAACCAACTCTTCTATGTCAACAGTTCTCGATGCTTACTTTTTTGCCTTTCAAATTTAATCAGTGCAGGGGATTGTATATTGTTGAGTTGTCATGTCATGAAACAGTTACAAGTATTTCAACCTTTTAAAAACATCCCCACGTAAAGTTTTGAATTTGTTTGAAAGTAACAGTTAAACCATACTAAATTGCTTCAATGAATTTCTCTCCTAATAAAAGAGTTCCGTTTGGGCTATTCGGAAAATTTGTTGAGATGCTTTATTCAGCATGCAAAATGAATGAATTTTAGGGTTGGTTTTTTTTAAAAAAATGTTTACTAAACAGAAATAAAACATCCTGAATCGGATGCCAAAATAACTCGGGTGTTAAAAAAGAATTCTGGGAAACCAATTACTGGCCAGCTGGCAACTACTACATCTGCAAATAAGTCATAGCCAGCCTTGGCTCACCAGAATTGTCCTCCCCTCTGCCAATGCTAGGCACAACAAGGTCTCTGCCCAACAACAGCATCTAGTCTTAGATAGGAATTAACTTTCTCACAATGTTCCTGTAGAGCAGTGGTTCCCAACCTTTTTTTGACCAGGGACCACTAGGACTTTTTTGTTCGGAGCAGGGACCCCAAGGTTCAAAATAAAAATTCCGGGAATTTGAAAATAAACTTTAATCATAACTGTTAGTTAAACATTAAACTTAGAATTATATTTGAATATATATATTTTATAATAGAGAACTTTTAATTGAAAATATTAATTTATCATGGGTTTATAACTTTGTTTCGCGGACCTTAATTTAGTTCTCGCGGACCCCTGGGGGTCCATGGACCCCTGGTTGGGAACCAGTGCTGTAGAGACTTTGTCCTCCTCAAGCTCAAAAGGGCAAGCTGGTACCACCAACCTATGAGCATCAGCTAGTGGACATGTTGTTCTCTCTGCTTAAGGAGCTGGTGCTGCTCCTCCTGTTTGATAGAAGAAGTAAAAGAGTTGGTTTTTATATGCCGACTTTCTCTACCACTTAAGGAAGAATGAAACAGGCTTACAATCACCTTCCCTTCCCCTCCCCACAACAGACACCCTGTGAGGTAGGTGGGGCTGAGAGAGCTGTTACTGGCCCAAGGTCACCCAGCTTGCTTCATGCAGAGGAGTGGGGAAACAAATCCAGTTCACCAGATTAGCCTCTGCCGCTCATGTGGAGGAGTGGGGAATCAAACCCGGTTCTCCAGATCAGATCACCGCTCTTAACCACTACACCACACTGGCTCCCCTTCACACCCAGAGGCAACAGCTAACATAGCTTTATCATGCAGATCCTCCTGACTACCGGGAAGGTTTCTGAAACAGCATCTGAAGTTTTATGGATCTTTCAGTGCTGTTATGAATGTTTGTGAAGCTCCACATGACGAGCTGTGCACAATGCTATGCTCTGGAACTGACAGGTATTAACATGACTGTGGCAACTTCCCATGCTGACTGCAAATGGGAAACCCAGCCTACCGTTTGAAAAGATGCGTTTGAAGAGACGCATTTGTCCTTCAGTGCGGCTGTTGAATATTTTATGCTATAGGCCAGCACAGGAGCAAAGAATGAACCTTGCTGACTTACCGTGAAGGTTCCTTCTGCTCCGAAGCAAGGAGGGCATCTTGAAAGTTGGGTATTTCCTATCAGTTGCCCAGGGAGGCAGGATCTGATTTCCTCTTCCTGTCTCCTTGGCTGGAATCGCCTCAGTTTCATGACTATCCAAGCTAACTCAGCGTCATCAAGGACCTTACAATAACTAAACACTGTAATTGTAGATATGTAATGGACTGATTTGTTTACTGTGAAAAATTATATGCTGCATCCTCAACCATGCCAGGGTGTGTCCCACAATTAGATGAGAGTACAAATACAATAATAAGACTAAAAGATAGAGATCTAAAACCAAGATAGAACAGTTCGTTTTTAAAAAATCCTCTCACTTTAAAAGCCTGGGTGAAAAGGAACATTTAACCCTGGCACTTAAAGCTAGCAAGGCTAGACACCCCCCCCCCCCAGGTGAACTGCTACTGGGAAAAGAGTTCTATTTATAGTGTGTCACCATGGAGAAAGCCCTTTCTTCCTTGTGGCCACCCTACCCACTTCTCCAGGTGGTTGTACAAGGAGAAGAGCTTGTCAGAGCTTAATGGGAAGGGCGGGAACATATCGAAGAAGGGGCTCCTTCAGGCATCTGGGCCCAAACCATTTAAAGCTTCAAAAGTAATGACCAGCAATGTGAACTGAGCTGGGGGAGAAATACACAGTGATGGTTGTTTTTTTTAAGGACTGCCATGATATGTGCCAGATACAGAGGCAGCATTTGTACCAACTGTAGTTTCTAGAACATTTTTTCAAGGGCAGCCCCACATAGCACATGTTGCAATAATCAATCCAAGATATAACCACTTGATGCAGCTGCTCATGGTCGATGTCTGTAGATTCTTTACAGAAATTGTGTTTTCTTATTGTGGAAATCTGGAACTCTTTTATCTGATTGATTAGGACCTAATAGGACCTAATGGAATCTGTTGGAAGGAGGTACTTTGACTCTTCAGCAACAAAATGCATCAAGAGGAATATCGTTTATTCCCCAGAACCACACCTGCCACTGCATTACTATAGTTAATCAAATTCAGGTGTTTGTAAGAATTGTTCTGGACTTACAATGCAATGTTATACAACTGATTAACATCGCATGTGGTTTTCATGTTCCTTTGCATCAACAGTTCTTTGGGAATTGTTCGTTCTGGATACTGCAATTGATATCATAGCTTTTCTAATAAGTTATGTCATGTTCTGACAATGTATTGTTTCAACTCAGTATATTGCACACCATTTTGTTGGGGGAAACAACAAGAAGAGTCAGTTTTTATGCCCCGCTTTTTCTCTACCTTTTTAAGGAGTCTCAAAGTGGCTTACAATCAACTTCCTCTCCCCACAACAGACACCTTGTGGGGTAGGTAGGGCTGAGAGAGTTCTGAGAGAACTGTGACTAGCCCAAGGTCACCCAGCTGGCTTCATGTGTAGGAGTGGGGAAACAAACCCGGTTAGAGTCCACTGCTTGTGTGGAGGAGTGGGGAATCAAACCCGGTCCTCTAGATTAGAGTCCACCTTTCTTAACTGCTACACCATGCTGGCTCTCCACTATGTGCTGCAGTCTTTAAGCTACTTCAATTCATAATTAGCAGGCAAAATTGCACAGGAGGCTTGTGGTACTCCAGCATAAGCAGTCTGAAGAAATGGGCTATTGTACATGAAAGCCTACACTGGGATAAAACTGTGTTACTCTTCAAGGTGTCACAAGATTCCTGGTTATTTTCGCTGCAACAGACTAGCATGGTTACCTCTCTGACATTGTCATCATAATTAGTAGTCAGTTTTTCCCTTCCTTTGCAAGTCTTAAAAGTTCTACACTTGGTCCATAAAGGTACATTTTGGAGTAATTACATTTTTCCCCTATTAATTTTCAGGCTAAACAAAATGTCCAATCTTTTCACAAAGTATTCTTTTCTTACCAATTCTGACATAACTTCTTACAAGTTTCATATTGATTGGGCTTGTGGTTTGAGAATGAGTGAGTCACAGGCAAAACAAAACTTGGCAGTAGGTAAGGAGAGAGCAGGATGTTTTTCAAGAGCTAGCAGAGCACTGTAGAAAGAGTGCAGAATTGGGGAGATCTGGGTTCAAATCCTTACTCAGTTACCTGGCCCCTTTGACAAACTGCTGTCTCAGAGACTAACTTACCATTTAGAGTTGTTATGAACATAAAAAAAGACTCCATATAGGCTGCCGTGAGATTCCTCAGAGGGAAAGCACAATGTGAAAAAAATGCTAAATAAATATGCAGATGTTAAAAGCACAGCTGTTGCACAGAAAAGATAGCATTAATGAGGTTGAGCAAAACCCCTGGCGCCCTCATACAGAGAGGGTGAAGCATTGTTTGAAGACAGGACAAAATCACTCTCGCCCAGAGGTAGTTTGGCCATTTGAATCATCATGTTAAGTAATACCAAGTTTCTCCTACACATCACACGAAGAAGTGTTTAAAATGTACACACCTAGCACTGCTACAGGAACTAGAACCATAGTGACTGTTTCAGTACCCTACCCATTACTGCTATAGGTTAACCATTTCTGCCATGAGAGGCCAAGAGCCGGACACAACTTTTATGAGTTTTCCCTCACACAAAGGACAGTGGGGTTTTGGTACAGCTCAGTGAAAGCATCAACTCAGCAGGGCAAATTCCATACTAAAGATGATTATTAGGAACAGGATTAAAATAAACCTGGTGGCATCATAATGGTCAAAAACGCATGGTCTCTGTAGCCTTCTTTATTCCCTGTTTCAGCCAGGATCAAATTTTTGCGAACGGACATTACCTTATTGATTGTTGGCTCAGCCCTGTTTCGACGCAAAATGAACCCGGCTTTTCCCATTCCTCTTCTGGCCCGAGTCAACCCGTTCTTCCTGGCTCGCCATTGGTCAATTTGAAACGACCAATCGCGGGGGGACGTGGCAAACTAAACAGGAACTCCAGGTCTCCCGCATTTTCTGTTTTCATGGATCGATTTGCACAGTTTCGTCCCTGCTCATTCAAGGTAATGCGTCCAGTTTCCCCCCCAGCCCGGGTTACTTTGATCCTGGCTGAAACGGGGAATAAAGGAGGTTCAGTGACCATGCGTTTTAGGCCAATGTCTATATATAAACCTAAGGTCAACATGTGGAATACTGTGTTAATTTCCAATCACTCATATATGTATTAAAAACAAACAAACCTGTACAGCACGTCAATGTGCAGAGAACGACAACCAAAACAATCAGAAGTTTGGAACATGTTCTGCCTAAGGAAAACTGGAACGCTTGGGAGCTTTTTAAATTTAGAAAAAAAGATACAGGGAAAGACTAGACAATAGGTCATGAAATTATGTATGTCGTGGAAAAGATGCATTGAGATAAACCTTTTCTCTGTACCCCATAATCAATGAAGCTGGCAGTAGATTTTGTGACAGACAAAATTGAATACTTCTTCACACAACACAAATAATTTGTGGAATTTAGTGCCATAAGGTTTGTTGGCAACTAGATTACTTTGAAGGGGGCTTAGATAAATTCATGGATTGATTAATGGAGACTTCCTATAATGGTAAATGGAATTTGCATATTCATTTGAAATAAGTCACTCAGTACCAGCTGCTGGAGGTCAGCAGTACAGAAGCGTCACCTTCACACGGTGCCTGTGGACTGCCCACAAGTATAGCTGGTTGTGGAAGACGCTGCTGGGTTAGATTGACTTCTGCTGTGACTCAGCAAGGCTCTTGTTATGTTTACTACTCAATTATGTTAAAGTGCCAAGATAATTTTGGAGAGTCTTTTTTGTTAAATACATAAAAATTGTATCGCATGGGAATGGTATCATTGCTGCGTCCAGCCCAGAAAATGAGAGACATTGTGCGTTTGGGTAGATAATAGGTTGGATACAGCAAAAAATTTCCCCTTGCACTAGAGCTCTTGTGCAAGAAAAAGACCACAGTATCTTCTTGCACTAAATCAAACTTACTGTGCAAGCTCCTATGCAACCAACTTCTGGCCACTGCAAAATATAGGCAGGGCAGCACTAGATGTTGCACAAGAAGAAGAAGAGTTGGTTTTTTTATATGCTGACTTTCTCTACCACTTAAGGGAGACTCAAACCGGCTTACAATCATCTTCCCTTCCCCTCCCCACAACAGACACCCTGTGAGGTAGCGGAAGCTGAGAGAATGTGACTTGCTCAAGGTCACCCAGCTGGCTTCATGTGTAGGAGCGGGGAAACAAATCTATTTCACCAGATTAGAGTCCACAGCTCATGTGGAGGAGTGAGGGATCAAACCCGGTTCTCCAGATCAGACTCCACTGCTCTTAATCACTACACCACACTGGCTCACAAGATCTTGCACAAGCAGAATTGCACTAAGTTCATTTATGTTTGTGCATCGCTGGATCGAAGCCAATATAAGGCCCACAGGGGAGTCTCTCAGTCTTAGCCTTTCTGCATTACTGCTGTGAGGTGATTCACCCAAAAGACTAGTGCCGGTTATTTTGACCAACATTACACAAGCACTATAGAGCAACGGCTGAAACACCACTATAAATCAGCCTTTCTGCAGGGCCATCAGTCCATTCAGAAACCCAGAACAAGCAGATTTAAAATTGTCTATTTCTTTTTGCATGTCAGAAACCTAGTAAACTGCCCATTTGAACTGCCTGTCCATTCTTAAGTTGCATACTAACATTGGGGGGAAATGCTGAAAAGCATGCGTCAGTTTGGCTGTGGTCCTTCCAGCTGCCTGCCCCTGTGACCAGCAACAGCCCCTTCCTGGAATATCTTCTCTCAAGGAGGGTTTACATACAAACATTTGCATTTTACTGAGCTGTACAAAATAATTCCCTGTGAGCACTTCGAATGACACATCAGTTAAGTGGAACCAATACTGGTTTACTGCATACTCCCAGAGCTATGTATTCCCAAGTTCAAGTGAAATGCTATAAGCAAGTGCAGAGAAAAGATTCTGTTAAAAATTATGACATTTAAACTAATAAGCACGCCACATTTTTATAGCTGAATGGAACAGACAATTGCCATCTGGCAAGCATCTGTTGATGTCTGTACCTCAAAGTTCTTTTTCTTGCTTTGATTAGGCATAATTTTATTTTAGGTGACAAACTGCTGGATGAGTTTATGGTGAGGCCAAATAGCACATCTATGCAGAAGCTGGTCTCAAGAAACAATGAGGAAGAGAGTCTCATAAGTTAGTACAGTGACCTATCAATGACTTGAGAGGAGGCCATTTGTCACGTCAAAAATGCAATAAGTTGTCAGGACAGAATTTCAGCTTTTTTACTAAACAAAACAGAAAAAAGCCTCCCACAAGTTTTCTAAGGAGTTAACCAGAATACATGAGCTAATGCAGACTAACTGGTGCCTTCTCCCTCTGCTCTGTCATTATCTATCAGTAATAGATGGTTTAATCCTAAAAATATATGATGCGGTTTTTCACTCTGGGTACTAGCTTCCAGATGGAAGGGGTAAAATGCCGAATGCCGTTTAGCTTAAAAAAGTTCTCCATGTGTATTAAATAAATTAGTGGCTCCCTGGAAGTTAAGAAAAGTTAATTCTGGCACACAAGAAAACACAGCTTTCCCTTTCCCCATACAGGTTAAAATTATTTTAAAAATCTCTCTAAGTCTCAGTAATAATTGTTACAGTGCAAACCTGCCATATCACAGCCACAAACCTAAAGCACCTTCCATAACTTACAATCCCCCACATTTTACAATTTGCCAGGCAAACCCAGTTTATACTGGAGAAGAAGGGCTAAGGATTGTCTTTGTATAACTATGATTACAGTACAATCCTATGCAGAGTTCATGATTTTCATAGGGTTAGACTGGAGTAACTCTGTATAGGATTCCACTGTCAGCCACAGATGTATTATGAGAAGATCTTGTTTTTTATTTATTAAAATGTTTGTACCATGCCTTTCTTTGTGGCTCAAGGCAGCTTACAATAACAGTTAAAGAACATTTTCATTAAAACCAGAACATAACAACAAACCCCAAATCTCTCCCTCCCCCCTTAAAATATGCCTGCCATTCAAACCCCGTCTATCATACATGCACACGTTACAGACTACCTAGTCTTAAAAAAAACCCTATTATTAAAATGCTGCATTTTACTTTTTTGCGCGTGGAAGGCTTGAGTACCTTTAGCCATGCATACTTGCCGAGGCACAATAAGATAATAAATTAAAATAGGCCACTCTACAGCCTCCATGTTTTACAAGCAAGTGTGAGGTGATAAGAATACGGAGTAGTGATAGGATCACCTTCACATGCTGGGCTGGAATTCTGGGCAGCAAAGGGATTAAACAGAATGGTGGCCGATACCTTTAATCCGTGTGTACTCTTTTTTCGTGATGGAGGTGCACCCCCCTCTCCCTGTTGCAGAGTATGGGAGAAAATGCATGGTCACTTTATCCTCCTTTAATCCCTGTTTCAGCCAGGATTCAGCCAGGATCGAACGCATACGTTTCGCCTAATGTGCGTTCAATCCTGGCTAAAACAGGGATTAAAGGAGGATAAAGCGACCATGCGTTTTCGCCCTATGTTTCTTTTACGCAATGCACTTTTTGGCGCCTAGACAGTCATGTTATGGAAGTGCCTAATGTCAGAGGCAGGGTTGCCAGGTCCCTCTTCGCCACTGGTGGGAGGTTTTGGGGGGGCGGAGCCTGAGGAGGGTGGGGTTTAGGGAGGGGAGGGGCTTCAAAGCATAGAGTCCAATTGGCAAAGCGGCCATTTTCTCCAGGTGAATTGATCAGTTGTAATAGCAGGAGATCTCCAGCTACCACCTGGAGGCTGGCAACCATAGTCAGAGGAAGCATGTTCTGCAAAGGAGGAATGCCTTCACAAAGGCCAAGGAAAAGCTTATGTGGAACAAAGATGTAGAATCCAAGCCTATGTGTGGTTTATTTTATTATGTTCGTTTCGACCTGTGTTTCATATATTTTCAGAAGGTGCTTATGGGCTTTCCAAGAAATGCTGGTTACAATATTGCCTCACAAAATTTTACTTTTAATTGCAGATTCATAGCCCAAGAGAGGATTCTGTTCACTTCTAAGGTATGCAACTAAACGAAATAGCTTTTATTGACTGCACTGTAGAAGGATAACATTAACACTGTTGAAAAATCTTGCAAGTGAAAAATTATCTCCATGTGTAATACAAGTACACACATTCATAAAGAAACTTCAATCAATCTAATACAGTACGTGATAACACCTTACCAATAATAGCTGCAGTTGATAGGAGTGGCTGAGCTTGCAGAAATGGATTTCAGCATGCGTAAAGGGCCATGTGTAATGCTTCACAAAAGAATACATACTACGTAGACTGAAAATCAAGAAATTGCAAAACAATACCTACACAGTTTGGATTATTGCACCCTCATGAAGTTGGGCAATTTCTTTACATACCTATAAACCGTTACCTCTACATAGAATGTGAGAATCTTGGATTTCAAATCTCCAGAATGTAATTCTTTCTAGAAGCGGCTCTCAACCAAACTCCTGTGTAACCAGAATACTTCAAAGCAGTGCCAGAACATTGAATGTTTGCAAAAAATGAATATTTACAACATTGTCTGGTCCTACCTGCCCAAAGATGTACCAAATACAATGTTTCAAATGATTAAAATGTTCTTCATTCACCGAATGGCATTGGGGATTATTTCCCATGGATACACAATACATGAACGCACTGATACACCATGCCATTTACAGAGGTTGCCCAAAGATAAACCTAAGATTACCAGAGAACGCCCAAAAGCTGTAGGGGTTGCAAAATACAACTAAATATTTCTTCAAGCCTCAAACACAATCGTCCAGCATGATACTATGTATGTCAAACATTCAGCTGGACTTGGGTCGAGAAAGTTTCCTCCGGCTCTCTGATTTAATTCTGAGTACCAGCCTCTTGCAATGAAGCTGGGTATTAATGATACTGCTGGGGAAATCAGCACCTCAGCACCAGTGGGGAAACCAACCCGGTTCACCAGATTAGCCTCTGCCACTCACGTGGAGGAGTGGGGAATCAAACCTGATTCTTCAGATTAGAGTCCACCACTCCTAACCACTGCTCTTAACCACTATACCACGCTGGCTCTCTTAGGATAAAATCACCAGATTGTAACCCTTACATGTACACTTTTGTATAATGTAGTGGGGGGGTGACAGCTAATGTGGGCACCTTACAATCCAGACACAGGAAACATCCTTTAAAATCTCTTGTTCAAGTGGGAGCCAAGGCAGCCACGCCCACTCCTTCCACAATCTTGTCATTTGATGACACAGCCTGTTGTGCTTCGCATGCAGAAGGGGCCATGTTAATTTTCCAGCCGCCAGTGAAACCATTTCAAGTTTGGGAAAGATCCGTGCTGGACCCTGGAAAGCAGCTGGTAGTCTGAGTAGACAGTACTGGACTAGACGGGCCAGTGGTTTAAGCATACAGCACTAAGCTGCAAATCATTTTCCTATGTTCATCATCTCCCCCTCCCATCACTGTGGTGGCAAACAGCACTTCAGATGTATTCTTCTGCCAGTGTGGGATTATGGATGGAGCGGACAAGATGAATCATGGTTGCCTTTGCAGGAGATTTAAAATGGTGTTGTGAGGTGGTGACATTTATGCAGCTCCTGTACCCTAGTCTCTTCCATCAGTCCTTTCATCTACTCTCTGGGGCAAAACTAGAGCCCTTCTTATATCAGGTCGAAGGGCAAGGATGGTGAATATACCAGTGGAGGAGCAGAACAAAAAGCCTAGCTGCTATATCTGTTATTGGTGCCTTGGAGCATTTAAAGATAAAGGCACAATCTCCAGGTTAAAAGGCAGCAGTCTTAATTGAGGGTTTTGTGTTGCATTTGTTGCTCCGCTTTGCTTGCAGTGACATATTTCTCTGGTGGAGGAGCCTCTTTTGTTGGAGGCACCAGAGGAAAGGCGCTAGCCCTTTAGGCAAGTTACAGTGAACGCAAGTACGATGTTTAGTGTACACTTGATTTTTCTTTATATGTGCATTTAGTAATTCTCATGTTGCCTTCAGTGCATGTACAGCTGAATGTGCGATTAGAAACCCACATTTATCCAGGAGCTGGCCCACGGTTTGATTTGTAAAATGAACGCTCGTTGGCTCTTCCTTACAAACAAACGTATGCATGTTCATGCATGTAACATATGAACTGGGCTACCTGCCTAACTCTGACCTCACCTGCATAGTTCCCAATTATCAGTCAGCTTTACATTCGGAAAACTTTTTTGTTTAGATTTCAAGTTGTATGTCCATGTAGGATATATTTATATGAGAAACAAATATTGTGGTCTGATAGCCATTAAAAAAAAACCTGTTGATGGTTTTATGTCATTGGCATTGTCAACCAAGATGTGTGCTGAACATCATGTTTATCCAAAGGGCGATGTGGGAACTGCTTTCCAGCTCCTTATCTTTCAACACCACCTGCAGCACAATAGCTGATTCCTGAAGCCTGCCAGCTAACAGAGATTAAACTGATGTACAAAATCTACTTGATTTGACAAGGTAGAAAAGGGCTTAACAAAAGTAAATTCCTGTTGGCTGAAATAATCAGCTTCTGTAGTTTAAAACTAGGTGGGTCTTGATTCCAGATGTCATAAATCTGCATGCATTTAAACTTGTTCACTGACTTTATGAAACTGGAACAAAGCTGCTCCGAGTTTTGAGGCTCTCAAAGCATCAGTCTGTTTTTGAAAATAAAGATCTGAATAGAAATTAGATAGTAAAGAGTAGGTTTATCATTCATATTACTAATTCAGTACTTGTGGAGGACTCCCCGCTCCTCATTATTTTTTAACACCAGTCCATTTTTTCAATTAACTTTTGAAACTTTTATCTTTTTTTATCCAGCTATAATTTTAATGAAAATATTGTTACAAATAATAGTACCGACTGCATTTATTTCTCCTAAATGGCTTCCCATGTAGGCATTGCTTAAACTGAGACCTGTTTAGCTTTTAACAATGTGATAGCAGTACATGCTCCTCCCCCTCCACACACACAAACTCAACTGGGGCATGTTTTTCCCCTACACATGCCCTGGCTGCCTCCTTCCCCACTGTCTCTTGGGGCACAGATACATACTCTTCCCAGTGTGACTGCTTGTTATTGAGTCCATTACCTGTTTTCTGATTTTGTTTGCCAGTTACTCGCCTATGCCAAATTTAATTCCTAGCGCACCTTCAAATTTACTTAATTCGCTTGGCCATTATCAGTTATTAATCTGCAGTGATGCCAGATCTCTCAGCCCTGTTTTTCGGCAGAAGATTGAACAACTAGATTGCTGCCTAAATGAGAAAAGGCGTTGTGGTTTAACATTTTTAAATGTGTGACATGATTCCAGGGTTGTTTTTTTTGTTTGTGAGATGGAGAGGTATAATCTTCCTCATGCCCAAGTGGGTCCCAATTAGAGCATATCTGTCTGTGAGATATCTGCTGCTATCACTAGACCTAGTAAATGAATGTTTTAACATTCTGAAATGGCTTCAGATGAATGTTAATTTATTGACTTCCTTTATACCTCACCTTCTCCCCAATGGGGACCCAAAGCAACTTGCATTGTTCTGTTCTAGGGCTGCCAACCTCCAGGTACTAGCTAGAGATCTCCTGCTATTACAGCTGAACTCCAACCGATAGAGATCAGTTCGCCTGGAGAAAAGGGCCGCTTTGGCAATTGGACTCTATGTCATTGAAGTCTCTCCCCTCCCCAAATCCCTCCCTCCTCAGGCTCCACCCCAAAAACCTCCCGCCAGTGGCGAAGAGGGACCTGGCAACTCTATTCTGTTCTCCATTTTATTGTCACAACAGCCCTGTGAGGTGGGTTAGGCGGAGAGTGTGTGGCTGGCCCAAGGTCCCCAAGCAAGCTTCCATGGCAGAGTTGGAATCTGAATGTGGTGCTTCCAAATCCTAGTCTGAAACTCTAACCATTATACCACACTCACTTTCCACATGAAAGCAGCACTGATGACCTCTACCTGGCAAGTACATTCTAATCACTTTCTAAACTTGGGGTTGTCAGCATGTTCTTTAATGCAAGCAGCTTCTGAGTATTGAAAAATATACCAAGCTGCTTACTTAATGGACTAGGAACAATGCTGTTAGTTAAGCAGAACAGAGGAAAATCCTATGAAACAAAAAGCTTTTTTTTAAAAAGCCTGAAGCAAATCTTTTTTTGATCCAATGTGGTGTAGTGGTTAAGAGCGGTGGTTTGGAGCGGTGGACTCTGATTTGGAGAACCAGGTTTGATTCCCCGCTCCTCCGCATGAGCGGTGGAGGCTAATCTGGTGAACTGGATTGGTTTCTGCACTCCTGCACACGAAGCCAGCTGGGTGACCTTGGGCAAGTTACACCTCTGTTAGAGCTCTCTCAGCCCCACCTACCTCACAGAGTGTCTGTTGTGGGGAGGGGAAGGGAAGGAGATTGTAAGCCGGTTTGATCCTCCCTTAAGTGGTAGAGAAAGTCGGCATATAAAAACCAAATCTTCTTCTCCTGTCTTCTAGGGGATGTATGAGCTACTCTGCTGAAGCCAGGAAGCTACTGTCCTGTATAGCCCAGGCTAACCTTGTAATCTTGTAAGATCTCAGAAGCTAAGCAGTGTCAGCCCTGGTTAGTACTTGGATGGGAGACCACCAAGGAAATCCAGGGTTGCTACAAAGGGGCAAACCATCTCTGAACGTCTTTTCATGAAAACCCCATGGGATCACCATAAATCAGCTGCAACTTGATGGCAAACAACAACAGCAAAAGCTCACAATCTCCCTGTTGCAGACCCCTAGTTTATAGTAGTTGTACCTATTTTTTACATATAGAATGTGGTGGAGGGAATCAGCTAAAGCAAAATAGGTGGTAATTGGAAACTAAGTTAGCAGAGCGCTTAACTAAAAGCAGGTGCTAAAGACCACTGCAGATTAGCATTGCTGTGAAACATGTTTTTAAGGCTTAACCCAATGCGCTTGAAAATGCATACTTAGTTGCTCATGTTTTCGAGACATAGAGATATCTAGATTAAAGTGTACCTAGAGAAAATGCACATGGATGAATTCAAAGAGGTTGACACAAACCCATTTGTTGTAATGGTCTTTGGAGGAATACAGGCCACTAATACCAGCAAGCGGTTTGCGTGGTGTGAAGCGAAATGTAGTGGAAACATTCTTAGTGTAGAGATAGTCTATAGTTAAGTTGTCTTGCGTGACCTTGTGCAAAATCATGCAAAGTATACTTTACTTCTGTAAACATCCATATGATGCTGAACTTTTAAGTAGAGTGCTGATCCCTAGTACATACTTTTAAGACCAAACAAAAAGTCAGGATCCTATTTCTTTAATAATAATAATACTTAGTATTTAGTTGTGACTTGATGGCAAAAAAAATTATATAGCCAAGAATGAACATCTGTACAAAATGTCCTCTCTGCATTCCTCATGGATGTTACATGTCAAACAAAGAGTTAATGGTGTTTAACAGCTGGCGTAAACTATCTCTATAAGCTTAGATTACCTCATTTATGTCATATGATCATAATACTATCCAAAAGAGGGAACTAGCTTGTAATGTATATGTTGCATGCAAAGACATCAGAAATATGCCCTCCCTAAGGACCACTTATTACAAGATTGAAGCTAATTGAACTTCAGTTACAATTAAATCGCCACAAAAATGTTTTCACAACAACAGCATTTCTGTCCAAAAGACTGTTCTTAATCATTTTAGTATACAAATGGCAAACACTGTGTCATTCTGATATATGCTGTGTACTAAAATATCTACCATTCACATATAATTTGATTAGACTGCTGTCTCCAACAAAATTAGTTTCCATACCGATTCAAGAACATGAAATATGTTTATGCAACAGCGTTTTCTGTTATGTAGGAATAGTTAAGGTTGTAAAAGAGTGGTGTGCAATTAATTGTTCCCATGTCTCTCTCTTTTTCTCTCTCTCTCTCACCATTTTTCTTTATGTTGGGACATATAGTGGAATCTCCTAGTATGTTAAAGCACATGTCAGTGGATACTGGCTAGGTTTCATTATGATACCAAGACAAGGAGTAACATTTAGGATTGATAAATCATGTAATACCTTTTCTGCCCTTCCAAAATGATGATTTCTGCACATTGAGGAATAGCACAGTACTACATGTGACATCTGTGGTTTAAAGGATTTTCCATAGTGCCACAAAGCATAACAGATGTCCCTATTCCTTCGTACCTTTGTGAAACAATGTGGTGGTGGAAAGTGTTGTCATGTAGCAGCTGGCTTATGGTGACCCTGTACTGTTGTCAAGGCAAGAGATGTTCAGAGGTGGTTTGCCATTGCCTGCCGTAGATCCACGTTTTTCCCCCTGATTTCTGAATTGGCAACTCTTAAGTGTAGCTTAATGTTGTGTGTTCAGTAGGGATGTAAAAACTAATTCAACGAAGCAACTCTTTACACTATCAAAAAAAAGTCATTTAAGCATCAGAGCACACCATCTAGCCCACTTACATATTCTTACATAGTTATCTACGCTGCTATTTATTTTTCAATAATAAAATATAATGTATCAATGTGATTACTTGAACACAACACTGCAAAACTAGGGCTTTGCATATCAGTAAACCCGAGCCGGAAATAAGCCGGAAAAATCACCATTTCGGCTCATTTCGGGCTTCAGGTTTACTGGTAGCAAAAGGCAGGGGAATAAGCTGATCTGAATAGGCGATTCCCAGTAAAGCCAGATAGAGAATCGGCTTTTTGGGAAAGGGCTTTCCCCCTGGCTTTTGTTGCAAGGAGAGCTATCTCCTTGCTTCCTGCTGCAGCCTACCTTGATTTTTTGCTAGGGAGGACAGTCTAATGTGGGGGACGGAGGAGGGTCATGGATTCTCATTGCCCAGGTCAGAAGAACAGTGTTCTTTGGCCAATCACAGAAGCTGGGATTATTTTCAAACTTTTCTGTACTTGGCCGGTTTGATTCTTCCTTAAGTAGTAGAGAAAGTTGGCGTATAAAAACCTATTCTTCTAACAGTGGATGGTTTTTACAGGAGATAGTAAAATGAGAGACATGAGTGGCTAGAATATTGGCTTTGGCATGGGAAACCCAAGTTCAAATCCTTATTAAGCTCACTGAGTGGCCAATGGCTATCCTCTCTCCTTAGCCTAACCTATGGGTCCCCAACATTTTGAGCCTGAACACACAGAGGAAGCTCGAGTGCCGGGTAAAGAGGGGTAATTTTAAAAATACACTGGGAAAGAGGGAAGAGAGAGAGAATGAATAAAACCAACACTGTGGTGGTAGCTGCCACTGAGACAAAATTATTTTAATCTGCATGGCCAATCAGATCTCCAAAGGCATTCAGAAGACCTGCTGGCCCAAGAACCTCATGTGGCTCCACCCACTTTCTAAAAAACACTTGGTGGGCACCAGGAAAGGTGTTGGTGGGCACAACTGTACCCACTGGCACCACACTGGGGACCCTGGACCCAGCCCATCTCACATTCTGAAGTATCAGTCATTGTCTGCATTTATTCATTAGGCCTCCTCCAATATTGCTTTATTGCAGTGAACAAAAGGGAAGAAACCCCCTCAAAAACACTGTCCTAAATCCAAAGTATTTTTAAGAGTATCTGAATCAATCCTTTTTTAAATATAGAAAACATCTGTTTAATGTAACATAAAGCCTGAAATTTTAAACTTTAAACTAGGTCTGCCTCTCCAAACAAAATATACATTCTGCTCCACCCCCGTGGCCAAAACTTAATCAGGACCAGTTAAGGTCATTCCATCAAAAATGGGACAATTTACTATTACCTCCCATGAATGCTTTGATGTCACAAGCCGAGCAAAACAACCCGATGTTAATCATTTCAATTATAATTAAGGCATCTAAGTTGGATGCGTTCTCTGTCAGGAAGCCCTAGACTGCAGTTAACAGAATACAAAGTAACACCCAGTTTAGCAGGCTGGACAGAGACAAAATTGACAGAAACAAACAAAAAAGAAGTTCTTTATCATCTAGAGTAGATCACTTGCTTTCCAATGCAGAGCTGAGGCATGTTCTTCAGGGCCCTTAGAAATAAGGCCTTCTCATTGGATAACTTGACCTCTGGAAGCAATACAATTACCATTCCTGAGTATCGCTGTCCAACAGCATTTATCTCATGAAAATTCATGCAAAATGCTTTAGAAACAGGCAGGGGACCTTAAGTCACCGCATTCTATTGAAAACATATGTACTTAAAACGTAATGTCTTGTATCCATATGTAGCTTAAGCATTTCCTTTTACACAGCAGTGACATCGCTTAATTTCATACCCACCATGAGATCTCCTGCTTACATATGGAAATATGAATCACTATTTGTAATGGAAATAATGAGTTACAGCAGCTGCAACTTCTCACATAAAGAATCAGAAATCTAAAAATTAGCACGGTAACACTGCATTACAATAATTAAGAGCTGGGAACAAAGAGGATTCAAATATACTATGTATTTGGAAATGTACCAGCAGAATCACAGTTTAATTAAAAACTGGTAATCCTGCTACATTACACACTTGCCAAATTCCAAAGGAGACTCTATGAAAGCCAATCAAATCTGTAATACATCTGTGTGATGTTTAGAGTGGCCACACTGAATCCCTTCTTATGCCAACAAAGGGTAAAAGATTTTTTTCCCCTGTTGTTTTAGCTACATTTACCACTTGGTAGGATTAATTTCAATGAGAACAGTGCTTTACTATTTAGTGCTGGTTCACAGCATATGAATTTAAATTAGCAGATTGCATTGTGGCACTGAGTCAAAAGATCTCATCCATTACAACCTGCAGAAGATTTAAGACAATAGCACCAACTAATGCAGATAATTATAGACCAAAGGATTTACAGAAATTGGCTTGAAATGTAAATGAAGCTAATTAGAACCCAGTAAAAATTAGAACCCAAAAAAAATCTGAACTGTTAGCAGTATTAAAGAATTCTGATTCTCAGGGGCAATGACTACAAACACTTGAACCATTTATGCATGGGAGGTTTTGCCTTGGATTTGTCTCTCTCTAGATGCACATTTCCCTCATCCCAATTCTCAAAACTCAAAAATAAGTCCCTATGCAGATTTTTGAGCACTGGAATGGGGGAAATGTGCATCTAGAGAGCGGCAAATCCAAGGCAAAACCTCCCATGCATAAATGGCCTTGCTGAACGTATGTTACCTCCATCGGTTACAGCCGTCAACTGCTGTCAGAAAACACTGAATCACACTGTTACCACGAACATTAAAAAGAGTTACACCGGATACAACCAGAACCAGAAAAGAGGGAATTAATCAAAGAATAACACACAGATCTGACTGTAGTCAAAGCAGAATGGCAGCTACTTCAGGGACCATGATAAGAGCTTTTTGTAACTCCGGAAGGTGCTCAGGTATCACAGTGCTTTTCATTACAATATTCACAAAATACTCGCCACTGTCCTAAATACTAGTAAGAAAAATCAGAGGCTTGAGAGTAAGTGCTTCGAAAGGCAGCTGCAAGTCTGACAAGGCTGTTTCTTGCAAGAGCAAATCCACAGAGGAGCTTAACTCTCAGCAGAGTTACGTCTTGTACAGGTGGCTCATATAACTTCACGAGGATTCTGTTCTTAATACTTTTCAAAGTCTACACACTACATTTATTACTATAGTTCTGACTAAGACCCCAAACTATTTTTATAGGACTCTATACAATAGTAATAATTTAGGATTCAGTTCAGCTCAAAGCTGAATTATATCTCGGCTGAAACCTTAAAATCTTGCACCTCCGGGGCAAAAAATCTGAATTACCGTATAAGAAAAAATAGGGGGAAATCAAAGCTTAATGAATGGACAAAGAAAACTGTGGGGGAAATTAAATACTAGGGTCTGACTCAGATTTTAAAAGTGTGATCCTGATGAGGTCCAGTATGTTCCAGTGTTTTCTATCCATAAAACCTGCCCTTTAAATCTAGAGGGCCCTCATGGACCAATGAGTGAAAACTTCATCACAGCTTGCTAAAAAAAAAACACCAATCTGTTTTCTGAGAATTGTGTCCATTTTGGAATTTTTAGAAGATACTGCTAATTCTGAGTTCCCCAGTGACCACAAACTAAACCCAAAGAAATCAGTTTTAATGCATCAAAGGTAGATGCAGAATTGTAGCTGGTTTACAGTGCAACCCTATGCCAATCTAAACCCACTGAAATTTGTACAGGACTGCACTGTTAGTCACTATTAATCCAGTTAAACTGACCACCATGCTCAGGAAAAAGCTTGTCTAAATTACAGAGTAGGTGAAATAAGTAGCTTCTCTTATCCCTTACTTATTCATAGCGCATCAATGTGCATGGAGCTTTACAGAATACAAGATAATTTTGATAGAAGGAAGACAACAAAAGAAGGGGAGTGCAGGGACAAAACATTCAAAAATGTACATCCACCAGAACAGATTAGACAAAATTAAATGGCATTGACCACGTTTTCCTAAATAGCAGATGAGGTGGTAAACCTATGTCTAGACTGAAGGTACAGCAAAGGCACAGTTTCTTTTCATTCATCTGTTTCAGATTATCCTCAATTATAATATTAACAACAATAACAACATTTATAAGTTCAAAGAGCTTTATATACATGCTGTTATGGTAATCCGTTTACCCATTATGCAAGGAAGCTCCATATTATCCTCCTATTACAGACTGTGGGCGGAGGCTGGCAGTTTCTGGCTTGCCTACAGAGCTAAGAATTCATGGCAGAGCTGAGAATTAAACTAGGGACCATCTTATCTATAGCCCAGCCTTTCAGCCACAATGCTAAACCAGCTCTACTTTACACAGCATAATAGATGCACGTTTTTGCATTTTCCATTTCTTTAGAACATACTAGCTCTGAAATGTTGCTCATTTTTGAAATCTTGGTCTACCAGCTCAACTACCCTAACATGATGATTTTTCAGTTATTTAAAAAAAAATTAGGGTGGGCTATTAACAATTAGTGGTTTGATCAATTAGTGTGATATCTGAATGCAGAAAGTCTAAGCAACTGGAGTTTATTGGTTGATGTCAAATTAGGATTTCAAGCTTAATACTACTTATTAAGGGATCCCTGATTTGCTTAAAAAAAAACAACAACCCTCAACTTCCTTGGATACACGTCTATCTCACCTCATCTTACCACCAACTCTTGAGTGTTATTTTCCCCATCACACCTCATCTTACCACCAACTCTTGGTGTTATTTTCCCCATCATTTACCTAGTAGTCATTTGCATTCTTGCTCTATATAACATCTGTTTATTAAATCTACATACTAGTTTGGATGGTGAGCCTGTTGAACCTAGGTTACGATGCCTGGGGTTATGTAATTTACATGTACAAAAAGCAAGTGTTATTATTAGGTGTTATTATTTTCTGCACAGAACAAGCCCCATTGTGATTGTGAACACTGGGGGAAAGGGTGCTACCTGCATTTATGTGCCCAATCACACTCAAGGCTAGGCAGAGCAGAAAGGCTCCTGGCATGCAGGACAGGAGGTAGTTAGGCCAAATTGCTGAATCATACTTTCCTTCAATTGCACAGCTTCCAGAAGTGGAAGTGCCTGGTGCTTCCAGTTTCCTGTAATTACTACAGTGTGTGGTGATCAAGGAAGCCGGAATGGAGTCATACAAGTCTCCCTTCAAGCAGAACTCTTGCTTTGGTAAAAACAGAAGTACAGGACTCTTGCTCTTCTACAAACTGCAGTTAAAACACCTGTTTTATTGGGCGGGCACACTGGTAATTCCTGTAAGAGGCAAGCATGGTCTTCAAACTTGTTGGCTTGTCTGTGGGCCTTTCTTTTACTCTGGTCTGCTTCATAAGAACACAAGAAAAGCCCTGCTGGATCAGACCAAGGCCCATCAAGCCCAGCAGTCTGTTCACACAGTGGCCAACCAGGTGCCTCTAGAAAGCCCCAAACAAGACGACTGCAGCAGCACCATCCTGCCTGTGTTCCAAAGCACCTAATAGAATAGGCATCTATCTCCACGGGTGCAATTTTGTTTTCCTGTGCTATGGAGAAGCACACAATGAATAAGAACGAGCAGCGCAATTCTAAACAGAGCTATACTCTTTTAAGCCCACTGGCTTCAATAGATTTAGAAGGGTGCAATTCTACTTGTGGTGGCATCATAGGGGACATTACAGCATATGTTCTCTAGCTTTATTCTGTCTATATGAAGTGAGACACACGTAAACTGTGCCTTTTCAACCACAACCAATAGCGATGAAGCAGGCCATCCTTCAGAACCATCTCTTAGTCCTCCCTGGCTATTTATCTTGCATTCTGTACCAATGTAAAAGAAAGTTAATTACATAAACGGGAAGAAATTTAAAACGTTAAGTTGTGGGGTTGTTTTTTTTTGCCAAAGTAATTCTTTGTCGGAGTAATATTAAATTGCAGATCTCTGTCCTTCCCCTTCTCCAAAAACTGTTTATACTCTTTTGGGTTTCAGTAGCAAAGCACTGAGATGGCTGCATTACATGGCTCTACACAGACATCAATTCATCAAAGGAACAAGTACGGTATGCTGATTTATCAGACATTAGTAAGCACTTTTGATCTTCCTTTGAGGAGACTGTTCTCAGGCTATTCAAAGGGCTGTGGCTTCTTTTCATGTGTAAAGAATAGCTATGTTGAAGGGAATATGCCAAGACAAAAGAAGGTTTAAGTAAAGCTATGTCTGTTAAATTAATCCTGAAAACTGCAGAAACAAATTGGGAATCGTAATAGGGGGAATTCTATCACTCTAATCACTACTGCCAATTCTCTTAGGCCTTCTTTGGACAAAGCTTCTGCAGCTGTATATTCTTAGCTCTACTAAGATGAAAAAGTAACAGAAGATTAAAAAAAAGATTTGCATCTTGTCTTGAGAGAAAGAACCATAGCCTGTGTCAATGCACCATCCACGCACTTAGGGCTATGAACAAACTTTAAAAATTTGACAGGTAAGGGAATATAGTCTGGAAGGTAAATGGTAAAGGTAGTCCCCTGTGCAAGCACCGGGTCATCACTGACCCGTGGGGTGACGTCACATCCCGACATTTACTAGGCATGTCTACAGGGTGGTTTGCCATTCCTTTCCCAGTCATCTACACTTTACCCCCAGCAAGCTGGGTGCTCACTTTATCAACCTCGGAAGGATGGAAGGCTGAGTCAACCTTGAGCAGGCTACCTGAAACCAACTTCCATCGAGAACGAACTCAGGTCGTGAGTAGAGCTTTTGGCTGCAGTACGGGTTACTACTCTGTACCGTGAGGCTCTGGAAGAGTGGCCTAAAAATCCAATAAAATAAACAAATACAATAAATAAATAAATAAGAGAGAAATGCTGCACTGTGTAATGATTGAGCCTAATATAAAATGTACATGGTGATGACCATCTAATCCCTCCTATTCAATTACCATTTTTCACAACAGAAGGCAATTTTCTGCAATCACCACTGGGACACTGGTGTGGTGGGTGTTCTGGCAGGGCCATCCCACTGTCAGACCCAGATTAGAAATGTGAAAAGTACTGAGACAGAAAAAGGGTAGGGGCTGAGGTGAGGAGCAACACCTCAGTAACTAAGGTAGCAGAGTGCACCCACTACTGGCAAACAGTTCAGCAGGCATTTTGAACACGGGCCAACCCAAGTTCAACCTTAAAAGCAATCAACATTTCAAAATTACCACTGGGCTGCAATTAGGACATGTGTCAACTCATTCAACAAATCAGAACCATGTCCCCTCTCCACGCAAAACATCGCATGAAACAAACAACTGTGAGAGTCCATTCTAACTCTAATTTGCTAAGAAGCAAAGGAATACTTCCTACCAAACTGTAGTGAAAAACTACTTAAACCAGCAACATGGGTAGAATAAGAAACACGTGAAGGTTATTTTGAAATATACTTACCCTGAACAACCAAAAATATTAAACTACAAAGAAATCCCAAGAAATAGAGGTCTGCTTTTAAAAAAACACACACAAAAAAAAACACCAAGAATGCCGAGGTTCTAAAGAATCAATTACGTGCTTCATAGAAGCACCAGTGTTTTTTACCACTTTACACCCTCTCCTAAACCAAAACAGGCCACAAAACCAGCTGCCTGATGCATTAGTCATCCAAATTCAGTGTAATATAAAACATCCCTTTGGAGGAGGTTCAACATGTCCACTACAGCTTTCATTCATATCCTCAAAGCATTAACAATGCAGAAGAGAAAGGGGGTGTAGAGTTGTCGCATGATTGTCTTTTCCTAGAGATTTCTGAAATGAAGTTATCAATTTTGGCTATTGGCATAACGGCGTGATTATTTCGTTTCTGAACATCCTCTGTGGGAAGATTCTTCGTAAGGTCATCATCTCTAGTTGCTTCATTAGAGTCACTGGCAAAGTTGAGGAGCTAAAAGTTAATAAAACTCTTATTGATTGCATGTCCCTATTCAGGAGTTCCAAGGAAATTAGATCTATAGATTTAGAAGACCTCTTTAAGATGGTGCTTAGATGTCTTTTTGCGTCCCATATTGAGCGCCATGCAGGGAAATGTCCTCTATATGGGAAAACAGTCAAACAGACTCTGTTTTAAAATATTGTCGAAGGCTTTCACGGTCAGAGTTCATTGGTTCTTGTAGGTTATCCGGGCTGTGTAACCGTGGTCTTGGAATTTTCTTTCCTGACGTTTCGCCAGCAACTGTGGCAGGCATCTTCAGAGTAGTAACACTGAAGGACAGTGTCTCTCAGTGTCAAGGGTGTAGAAAGAGTAATATATAGTCAGAAAGGGGTTGGGTTTGAGCTGAGTATTGTCCTGCAAAAGTATTGTCCTGTAAGTATCAAGATAATGTGCTAATGAGGGTATGGTATGTTAATATGGAACCATTGTATCCTGAAGTGATCTGTTAATGTGTGTAATCCAAAACTAATCTGTATGGCTATTGTTGAATGTTGTCTTTGTCTGGAGGTTTTTTCAGGGCAGGAAGCCAAGCCTTATTCATTCTTAAACTCTCCTCTTTTCTGTTAAAGTTGTGCTGATGTTTGTGAATTTCAATGGCTTCTCTGTGCAATCTGACAAAATAGTTGGTAGAATTGTCCAGTCTTTCAGTGTCTTGGAATAAGACCCTGTGTCCTGTTTGCGTCAGTCCATGTTCAGCCACTGCTGATTTCTCAGGTTGGCCAAGTCTGCAGTATCTTTCATGTTCTTTTATCCTTGTTTGTATGCTGCGTTTTGTGGTCCCGATGTAAACTTCTCCACAGCTGCACGGTATACGATATACTCCTGCAGAGGTGAGGGGGTCTCTTTTGTCTTTTGTCTTTTGCTGATCGTAGCATTTGTTGTATTTTCTTGGTGGGTTTAAACACTGTTTGTAGGTTATGTTTTTTCAAAAGTTTCTCCATCCTATCAGTGACTCCTGATAGGATGGAGAAACTTTTGAAAAAACATAACCTACAAACAGTGTTTAAACCCACCAAGAAAATACAACAAATGCTACGATCAGCAAAAGACAAAAGAGACCCCCTCACCTCTGCAGGAGTATATCGTATACCGTGCAGCTGTGGAGAAGTTTACATCGGGACCACAAAACGCAGCATACAAACAAGGATAAAAGAACATGAAAGATACTGCAGACTTGGCCAACCTGAGAAATCAGCAGTGGCTGAACATGGACTGACGCAAACAGGACACAGGGTCTTATTCCAAGACACTGAAAGACTGGACAATTCTACCAACTATTTTGTCAGATTGCACAGAGAAGCCATTGAAATTCACAAACATCAGCACAACTTTAACAGAAAAGAGGAGAGTTTAAGAATGAATAAGGCTTGGCTTCCTGCCCTGAAAAACCTCCAGACAAAGACAACATTCAACAATAGCCATACAGATTAGTTTTGGATTACACACATTAACAGATCACTTCAGGATACAATGGTTCCATATTAACATACCATACCCTCATTAGCACATTATCTTGATACTTACAGGACAATACTTTTGCAGGACAATACTCAGCTCAAACCCAACCCCTTTCTGACTATATATTACTCTTTCTACACCCTTGACACTGAGAGACACTGTCCTTCAGTGTTACTACTCTGAAGATGCCTGCCACAGTTGCTGGCGAAACGTCAGGAAAGAAAATTCCAAGACCACGGTTACACAGCCCGGATAACCTACAAGAACCAAAGACTCTGTTTTCTTGCAGTTAGTTTTTGCATTTGGTTTAACGTCTGCTTTGTTTGCTTTATTTGCCTTATTTGCTTTGATTTGCTTGCTTGTTTGTCTTTTTGCATGAGTCCAGTGACAGGAGAAAGGGGATGCAAAAACAGGAATCGCCAAGTCCTGGGACAGCCAAGATATATCTTGATATCATACCAAGCTATTCCTATAATTACTTCTGATTAAATACTATCACCTGTAAGGTTGCCGTACTCGGAGGAATATCCTAATGCAGCTATATATTAACCATTTCTTTAGCAGAAGCCATGACATACCCAAAACCAAGTGCACCCATCTAATGGCAGGCTACTATGATGAAAAATGCATTAATGCGCACCACAACACTTCTTTGCACAAGGTTGACAAGCTTTCCAACATCAAAAACATTTAAGCAACAGATATGAAAGACAACTTAATTCCTTTCTGAGTTAGAATTTACTGGCATAGGTGTCAGGACATGTTTCAGCTTTTTATACCACTGTATTCATATATGCTGCCTTGGGTGATTTCATAGGCTCATAAACCAATTACTTTCCTACATAAGAAAGTGCTTAAGGACCCAATACAGAGAAGGAAAAGGTGTTGATTTTACTTTCTAGCATCACTAATGAAATCTGAAGGATTTGTTCATCTTTCCCACTACAAAATCCTGGGGATTTTTGTTGTTGTTTTGCTGCCTAAGACTCAAATGTAGTGTGACTTTATATGAAATGTCAGTTTCAACAGAGAGCTGTAATTAACACCACAAGCACACCTAATCGTTTGAGCAAGCACTTATCTAAAATGAGTTAATTTTGTTCCTATCAGATACAGACGTTTCTTGTATTTAAAAAATTACTCCTTTGCAGAATATCAGAAATAACAGACAACTCTGAGGAAGACATAACAAGTCAATACATATTTAAAGTTCAGTAGGAGACCGGGAGTTGACAGAAACCTCTGTAGCAAACATATGGATTACGATTACATACCTGTATAAACCACTTTTATCACATATGATTTATAACTTGAGTATAAGCAGACTTGCAATGGAACCTACATAATCCTACAAATACTACTACAAACTTCATACATACCTGACTCCTAATAGAAGCTATACAGAACTTTTGATAACCATCTTCAAGATGGAACTGTGATCAAAATTGGTTTCAAAGATATCCCTTTTCCAACAGAAATTGCCACAAGAACACAGTACTGCCTTCATTTTATGGAATTCCATAATGTAGGCAAGGTTTTCCATTCATTAAACTTCTGAGATGTGCAGGATGCCATTGACATAATTGGGAATTAGAAACTTTAAATCCTTTTCTAGAAACTGGGGGTGAGCAGGGTGAGTGGGGGGTGAGCACAATATACTCTTCTACATGCACTTCTGTATTTTGCTGGTTATGCTTTAAGAAAAAACCAAACAGAAATTTAAACTCACCTGATATTAAAAAAAAAAAAATTTAAGATTAATGTTTTTCAAAGGGGAAACAACATGCCAACACCGGAGTTATTTTCAACTGCGAGGGGGGGTTGCATTTTTAACTTGCACTGTTTTTGTGATTTGAGATAGTTTAACAATTTGGAGGTTCCGTTAAAAGCCTATGAGAAACACTGATGTGATAAACACACACACAAAGTATGCCACTCAATATCCCATCCAATGCTTTTATTTAAAAAAAAATCCATATATCTACATCTGTATCATGTACTTAGAAAGCTAGAAACTATGCCTTTTCTAACCGTCAAAGAACACTGTGACACAACTGAGAGCATTATCAAAAACGGTGCCATGCATTATGAGTACAGCCAAAATCTTACTCGGTTTTCAAGCATGCTATGATGAATCAAGTATCATATTGTTTTCCCAGTTATGGGTGGGTAACCACACTCTGGTTAGAGGACCTGGGCAGAAATTTCACAATGGGGAGGGTATCATATCTTTTTTTCAGGATTTCTCTGATTTGCTCTCAAAGCAGCAGCAACGACTGGATTTACTTGAAGCGTTTTGATGGCAAATCACTGACTCATGGTAAAGATGCAGTTGCTCCCCCCAAACCAAAATCAACCAACAGTACAAACAGCAGTAGTAGAAAAGAGCAAGAGTCCAGTAGCACCTTAAGGACTAACAAAAATATTTTCTGGCAGGGTATGAGCTTTCTGAAGAAGTGAGCTGTCGCTCACGAAAGCTCATACCCTGCCAGAAAATATTTTTGTTAGTCTTTAAGGTGCTACTGGACTCTTGCTCTTTTCTACTACTGCAGACAGACTAACACGGCTACCCACTGTGAAGTACAAACAGCAGGTTAAGAAGCAAAATTCCTTTCTTCAATTTGCAACGTAATATCTTGTGTGTGTGTATTTGTCCAGCATGCTAGGCAGTTATATTATATTCCTCTCTATTACAAACCACCTGCCAGTGATAGAATAACATAATTGCACCAAATTTAATTCAGGCTACATCGTAGCTGCTTAATCCAGATGTTTTAAACCGTATATACATATAGAAAAACTTTCCCCTCAAACCTACATTCCATACATGTTTTATGGTTAAAGCAATACAAGAGGTGGCTGTCATCCTAGCCCTCTGAAATATTCTATAAGGAAACATTGCTGGGAATATTCTGAGACAAATTTTAGAAGAACTCAAATCCCCATTTGAAAAATAGTTTTTCTCCACAGCTCTACATTTGTACGTAATATAATACCCATCTCATAATCTTCATTTTCTAATTACAATAAAATAAACCTCCACCAGGGAGGCAAAGACAAAGCAGTAGACAAAATCCTGACCCTTTCAGGCCCACAGACCTGGATTCTATCCTTTGGAGCTATGTTGCTTTCCATTTTGTTCGGTTCCTCTACCAAAATTAAATTTCATCAACTAATTTAAAGAACTGCATTTTTAATTGTCCCCAAAGGAAAAAAAAACACACACACACATTAAAACAAGGTGTTGGAAACAAACAAAAAAAAGTTGGTTCTTGCAGGTTATCCGGGATATGTGACCGTGGTCTTGGTATTTTCTTTGACGTTTCGCCAGCAGCTGTGGCAGGCATCTTCAGAGGAGTAACACTGAAGGACATTTAAGGCCTTATTTATTTAAAAACATTTCTACAGTGGCTTTCCACCCATTTCAGGTTTCAAAACATTAAAAAGTATTTAAAACACAAATATATATTAAAAATTTAGAACAATTACAAAAAGCATATAAACACCAATGAACTCACAGCATGGAGGAGGACTACAAAGTGTTAGTTAGGGAACACCAAACGAACCAAAAAAGTCTTCACCCACTGGTGGAAGACAACCATAGAGGGAAACAAACATATTTCCCTGGACAGGGAGTTCCAAAGCTTTGGTGCCGTGACTGAGAAGAGCACCTTCTCCCGCAAGAAAAAGAAACTGTGAAGATGACTAGAGTGGGTGGGTAGGTTCATGCGGGAGAAGGTGCTCTTTCAGGTATGCTGGCCCCATGTAGGGTTTTAAAGATCAATATGGGCACTTTGAATTGGGCCTGGGAGCAAATTGAGAGCCAATGTAGATGGACCAAGATTGGAGTAATATGGTCCCTGTGATCCACTTCAGCCAGCCTTCCCTCCCTGTTGGTGGAACATGCTGGCGCTGCTCATTCATTGTCTAAACCACAAACAAAGCAGCCAGTGGCAGGAAGCAGCAGTTGACATCAACTGGATAGTCTTGCACCCTCGTTGATGGGGGAAGGAAGAAGAAGAGCAGCAGCAGCGAATGGTTGTAATTGGCTGGAGGGGTCCTCCAGTCCTTGCTATTATTCTGCTGTTTAAAAGTAGAGGAGCAAGAAGCACCTGGCCCTGACCTGGATAGCCCCAGGCTAGCCTGATCTCGTCACATCTCAGAAGCTAAGAAGGGTAGGCCCTGGTGAGTATTTGGATGGGCAACCTCCAAGGAATACCAGGGTGATGATGTGGAGGCAGGCACTGGCAAACTACCTCCAAACGTTTCTTGCCTTGAAAACTCCATGGAGTCACCATAGGTCAGGTGTGACTTGATGGCACACACACACATACAAGAGGCACCTGCACCCAGGCCTAAGTGGACCACGCAGAAGTACAGTGTCTGAGGGAACAACAGACCCTCCTGGAGAGGGGGGTCTCTGGAAACTACCATTGGATGCTAATTCCCAATGATAGGCCTGTATCACACTACTACAGAAACTCTCGCACAAGTATATGTGACACGATCTTAGCAGCTAATTTCTTTCCACTCATGATGGTTGGATCCAATCTATCACTTACAAAGTAAAGAAACTACAGGATACAACCACCAGTGGACAACAAGAAATTGCTAAAACCTATTAACAAGGTTTACAATCAACTTAAATCCTGACCTTTTAACATAGGCTGTTACCACACTAGGTATTCCCAGCGATGTATCAAGAGTTTGGAAACGTTATAAAAAACATCACTTTAAAAGGATTTTTGGATGCCACAGCTAAATAATGGTTGGAAGACGTCTTCACAGCTAAAGGGGCCAAACAAAGTGCGAACAGTATTTTTTATAACAGTTTCAAACTCTTAATACATCGGTGGGAATACATTAAAAGTACGAACAGAATTTTTTATAACATTTCCAAACTCTTGATACATCACTGGGAATACCTAGTGTGGTAACAGCCATAGTCTCAGTTAAGTGGCCTGACAGGAACAGCAACCATGAACAGTATAACAGCTGCACTTCAGCAATTTTCCAAAGGGTTGCTGAATGCACCTCACTTCACAGGCATCTCAAAAAGTGTCTTGGGTCAGCCTCATTACTATGTAAAGAGATTGTGACATGAGATACCAGACCCGAGGCACATTCAGCCGTGCATTAACCTGCAAGGTTATTATTTTGACCATTTATTTTTCATCTTCCCTCACCAGGTATTTGGAAATGTGTTCCAGAAGTAACAGCACAGAGGATTGTTCCACATTAAAACACTAAAAAAAAATGCTAAGTGACACCCAAGTGGAAGATATCCCTTGCACTGAGAGAGTAAAAATGAAGAGAAAACAAACAGAAAAAGACTATACAACAGAACCGGATACTATTCTAAGAAGCTCCAAATTACATAAGAAGCAGAGAAACTATTCCAAAAAGAGAGAAGACCTTTCTCGAGATGACCTTTTATTTCTTTTGAGTGTGCTGGAGGGTGAATTACAGGTCAGTATATTTCTAGTATGATTATAATAATAGCTGGTGTTACCCAAATTGCTACAGACATGAAGGTCCCATAACCTACAATGGCATCCCCTTGTTAGCTTGCAGCAAACATCTGTATTAAAATGGCAGTTCTGCTGGGAGGGAA
The DNA here is from genome assembly GCF_029931775.1 of Euleptes europaea. NCBI lineage: Eukaryota > Metazoa > Chordata > Lepidosauria > Squamata > Sphaerodactylidae > Euleptes > Euleptes europaea. The sequence goes on from NC_079323.1 coordinate 33,493,246, forward strand.
GGTGGCATGGTGCAAGCCCAGGGGTGTCGAACTCAATTGTTACGAGGGCCGGATATTAAACGGTTTGCAGAGTAAAATGAAGATTTACAGAAGGGAGTAATGCATCAGTAAAAATAACCAAAAACCTTTCCCTAACAAACTGCCCAACTGGGGAAACAGACTAGAAGGAGGGGGCAGTGCCCGATAACTATTTCTCATCTCACCATGAAGTAAAATTGTTGAAAAATGCAGAAAGTTTTACCTGTATCATCAATAAAGCAGATGGCAATTGAAATTTGGGGTTCTCCACATATGCAGGCTGGTGCATCCCCAATTTAAAGATTTGCCAACTATTAACAGTAATTGTAATTTTATTGCAATCTATGGGATTTTAAAATCCTAGCTTTAGCTGGAATGGTGCATATCTCTATTTGCTTGCATGACAGCATGTAAAGATAAAGAAGCAGAGTCTAAACTGCACCCTGATTTTTAAAGGCGATGTTCAAATTGTGCCACTTTTAAATAGCCTGCTTCTTCTGAGGCCTTGAAAGATCCGAACTGAATTGAAATCCAGTGTCTTTAGCATCATTAATTATTGCTGAAAAATCTTGGCCATGTGCATGAAGTATGCGTTGTATAGGTAATCACAAACACACATGAGTCACTCTGCCAACTTTCAGGCCAATTAATCTTGTTTTAGAGAGCTGCCATTATTGCATGCTATTGGAATGCATGTTACGGAAGGTCACATCCTCTGCACTAGGCACCTCAGTGCACAAACACATATATGTAACAATAGCAGCAGACAGCTTCTGGCTTGATTTAAAACAACAAAGGGTGACTTTGTACTCCTGCTCCTAAGCTTCCCACAGGAGGTATGAATGACTTGATCATCTAAAAACAGCTGCCAGTATCTTTAAGAATATTTCCCCTTACAGCATTTGTTCAATACAAACCCTCCCAAACAACAACATACATACCCTGCCTCCCCCCCAAAAAAAATTAGTATAAAAACAGATACGTTTATATAGAAATTTGTGCTGCTGCTCACTCATAGCCATGTTTCCATACTTCCTGCCATCATTTGGCACATGGTGGGATGGGCTGAAACTGACGGGGCAAAGCATGCAGGGGACTAAGATGAGGGGTCAAGGAACAAACCACCGGACACTACACTTATTTTAGGGCAATATTTTTCCTTTTCCAATCGTTCACAGCATTTGTCACAGGTATACAAACAACTGCCAGTCAAGAGTAAAAGACCACTCCTCTGAAGAGAAGCAAAAGAACTAAATTCAATAAGAGGATACTCAGAACTAACCTCACTGGAGTTCTCTCTGTTTCTGCAGGCTCAGGATGAAGTCATAGGAGTTCTGAAGGCTGAAAAAATTAACCTCGCTTTACTTGAAGCACAATATGGCTTTGTTACTCCGAAAAAGGTCCTCGAGGCACTTCAACGGGATGCTATCCAAGCCAAGGCTACACTATGGCAAGAGGATATCTATGAAAAGCCCATGGGAGAGGTACGTACTACTCAAAATGTATTTGTGCAGACATGACAACCCCAGGAATCAGAAGAATTAGCCTCATTAATGTAACTGGAGAAGGGCAAGTGAAGGAAATGTTAAGACATTTCGGGAAGGGGCCGTAGCCTGGCATACAGAAGGTCCCAGGTTCAATCCCCAGCATCTCCAGTTATAAAGGGACTAAGCAAGTAGGTGATGTGAAAGACCTCAGCCTGAGGCCCTGGACAGCGGCTGCTGGTCTGAGTAGACAATACTGACTTTGATGGACCAAGGGTCTGATTCAGTATAAGGCAGCTTCATGTGTTCATTGTTTTCTGGAATGCCGCAAACATTGAGCTCAGCTTTTAAATCTCAGTTATAGAAGTAACATACACTCCTGCTTTGATGACATCCTTTAACTCCAGAGAAATTCAAACATGGTTGTCAACTAATAGAAAGTCCAGGAACTCCATGAATTTAAAAGCCCAAAATGAAGACTCGGCATTCTAAAAGAAACTACTGGTCTACAGAAGGGGTCCCCAACCTTTTGGCGCCTGCAACCACCTTTGGAATTCCAGCACAGGGGGGTGGGTACCACATCAAAAAGGCTGCCACACGAGGCAGAGCCAACCACAAAATGGCAGGAAGGTTATGCATAACTCCAATAGTAACTCTTCAACATTTTAGGTAGAAGCTCTCTTTAACAGGATGTCTGTTTAAAGGAACACATATTCTTGCGTACCCAAAACTCACCTTCATTAATGCAGTAAAAACCTTTGTGCTGTGGTGACAGTTGCTGCCAAAACAACTTCATAGAATCATAGAGTTGGAAGGGACCACCAGGGTCATCTAGTCCAACCCCCTGCACAATGCAGGAAACTCACAACTACCTCCCCCACACACACCCAGTGCCCAGAAGATGCCCCCCTCCCATGAACTGTCCAAGTTCATAGAATCAGCATTGCTGACAGATGGCCATCAAACCTCTTCTTAAAAACCTCCAGGGAAGGAGAGCTTACCACCTCCCAAGGAAGCCTGTTCCACTGAGGAACTGCTCTGTTAGAAAATTCTTCCTAATGTCTAGATGGAAATTCTTCTGATTTAATTTCAACCCGTTGTTTCCTGTCTGACCTTCTGGTGCAACAGAAAACAACTCGGCACCATCCTCTATACGACAGCCCTTCAAGTACTTGAAGATGGTTATCATATCCCCTCTCAGTCTTCTCCATTACAGGCTAAACATACCCAGCTCCTACAACCTTTCCTCATAGGACTTGGTCTCCAGACCCTCTCACTTAAAAAAAAAAATCTGTACAGTTAACCTGGTCTCCAATGATTAATCAGAAACCTTGCTGGACAAAAGCTCCAATAGCCCCACCCATTTTCTAACCATACTAGGTGGGCAACACATCAGGGACCCCTGATCTAGAGCCATCCATAAACTACATCCTACTTATAAATGCTGTTGTAACCTTCTTCATCCCCTCAGCCAAACCACCCTCTCACAACTTTACTTCCTGATCACCCTCACCTTAATTTTTTTATTTGTGTATGATGAGTCCAGAAGTCAGGCAGGACCAAATTACTGGCATGCAATGCAGAATATTTTCCTGCATCACTATCACCAGGTTCTGGTCCTGTTCACATAAATCAATTATTTTCAAATAAATGACGTCTTGCTTCATTTCCAATGTTGCAAGTAGATTCAAGGGATGATTTCAGAGGGTAATGTGAGCTGACAGTCAAGAGCCCCTGACACAATAAAGGACTCTTGACTCACCTGTTCCATTCTGGGATATATGACTGTGTAAACAAGCAGGCATGTCCCCTCTCGTACACAAAGAAGCGTGGAATGTAGAGTTCTCACGATAAACAAAGAGAGACCTGTACATGACAAGTGTGGAACTCCTTGAATATTACTCCCACCTTCCTTTAACCTCTAAGTGAAGCAGAATATGACCCGATGCTCACATAAGTCCTCCCTACGCTTACTTCGCCCCATATGGAAAGTAACGGTGTATCGGGGACTTTTATTTAAATGTGGCCTTTGGGATCTCCTAGAAACACCAGGAGAAAGATGTTTGAATACCCAGAGTGAGAAGAGATGCTCATTGGAAAAGCATAAATCTTCCAGCTCAGGTCTTCACTTCTACACATAGTAAACAGAAAGGGGGGGGGAGTGCAAAGCAGAGGCAATAAACGGAGACTGAACCTATCTAACCATTCAACATTTGCTTTGTGAATAAAACAAGAAAGCCTCTTGCAGAACATTCCCAGTGATGCTGCTATCTTGGTGGTCAGAAGAAAGAGTTGAGCAGGAAAGAACTCAGCGTGTTCCTCAATGCATGGGCATAAAGATGAAGCAGTTCTACTTGAGGGGAGCAGAAAGCTCTAAACAGGTCCACAGATGCTCTGTACTAAATTGTGGCACTATGGAAAATTGCAAAGAAGAACTGTTATATTTCTTATGCTGGGGAAGATATTCAGTTTGGTTTCAACCAATAATATTAACTAGTAGTGACAGGGCTGCAGCTCAATTTATATTTATTAAAAGCCTGAGATGACCTCTAATTATGCAAATATAGGTGTGTGTGTGTGGGGGGGGAGAATTCACATTATCCTGGACTTGAGGGACTCCAGTTTTGTGTCCGCAAAGAGTTCTGTTTGTATTTTTGCTTCCCACCTCAAGTGTGGACAAAATACTGCATAACAGGAATAAAACATACCCGCTCCACTGAAATCAAACTTTACTTTGACAAGACACATTCTTCACTTTTCACATCCACGTCTGTCCTATCAATAGAATACTTCAGTATTAGATACAAGTAAGACAAGAGCAGTAACAGCTGTCTCAAGTGGATACAAACTTGAGCTCAAAAATGTTGATCTACCATATACCATCTACCATATAACCTAAAAATTCCCTTTCATAAAAATCTACTGAATGTGGTTAATATGCTGATGAATAATATAGGAGGTTTGGTGAAGAACTTTAGACAATTAAGCCTGTAATTCTAGGGACACATCCCTGGGAGTAAGCCCCACTGAACAATAGGGGACTTACTTTTGAGTAGATCTATTTAGGATTTCTCCCCAAAACAATGAATAGTAATAAGAGTTAAACCAGTATCTATTTGCAATTTTAAACACTTCTCTCTCCATTCAAATGTACACACATTTCATATGCATCTCATTACTGTTCACAATAAAAGATCCCCACGAATAGAACTCTACCTTCAAGCATTTGCAGACTTCTGAAAGAAATATACCCGCAGTGGTAACTATTCATATTCATTCTCTCTCTCTCCCTCCCCCTCACCCCCCTGGGCAAAAAGGTCAGACTTGTTCAAGGAGCTTGAAACCTTAGCATTCTAGTTATGATCTAAATCAGGTGAAGTTTGGATGCAGAGGTCAACTTGTTTTCTTTTTTTTAAAAATCCCACTCTACTATGTCACAGAAACTTTCAGGATGAATGGAAACGATCCCAGGAACACGCCTGCCTTGCCACAAAAAATCCAAAATATAATTTGGACTTCTATCTCACATATATTATACAAATGTTTTCTTTTTCGCATTACATGGCAGCAAAAGAGTTTCTAACACCACTGGACTTTGGCACTATCAAAGGCAGAGGTAAACATTCTGAGAATAGTCAAAATGGTACAGATCTCTAATACTCAATGAAGTTCTGGAACCAATGCAGATAAATGTTACACAGAACATTTCCAAAAGCCATTAAAATAAAAATGTAGACAAAAATGTAGATGTATTTTGTTAACAAAGTTAAATATTTATGGAAAGCTAGGGCTAACTAGCACTAGAGTGTGGGAAAGAGTCTTGTGGACTTCCCCGTACTATTCTGGCAAACTATCTTATGCTGGGTCCCTAACGTAACTAGTATTCTAATTGCTGGTTTCTTGGGAGCAGTGCCTAAAATGCTGCCAACAGTCAGATAGATATGCCAGTTGAGAATTACCAAGCTTATTTTATGTGTGTCTTGGTTCTAATTTTATGCCTGGGACAATTTTTTATTTCTAAGGGCAAAAATATGTATTAAGAGAAGCAGACAGCCTGGGGTTAGCCCTCCTAAATTCCAGGAGCAATGTGCTTCCTTTCTCTCTTTGTACAAGTATTCTGTGGATGCTAAGGAAGCAAAGCCTTATATTGTACCAGTTGTAAACCATAACCTATAGGAGAACATGATTCTCCATGCAGAGGCATTTTGGGTTATATGTCACAGTTATAGGATCAAGTTATATGTCACCTGACATAATGGTTCCTCATTATGTTTAGATGAGTAAACTGGAGGACTGTGGACTGGACTCTAGCATAGTTAGGTGGACAGGGAACTGGTTGGTGAGCTGCACTCAAAGAATAGTTGTCAATGGCATTTCATCTGAGCTGGCAGAGGTGTCCAGTGGGGTGTCGAAGGACTTGGTAAAATTCGGTAAAAATCGGGTTTGGGTTTATTGGGCCCGATTTGGGGGGGGGGAACCTAAAATACATCGAATTCCCATATGGGAATTTGGTTTGTTTTTGGGTTTCCCAAAAAAAATTCAGCCCGGGGTGGGGCATTTTTTTAGGTAGAGCCCCCCCCCCCCAATTTACAGGGTAACTTGCAGGGACTCTCCTTGCAAGATCCCCCAAGTTTGGTGAAGATTGGGTTGGGGAGTCTGAAGTTATGGGGTCTGGAAGAGGTCACCCCTCCCACCTCCATACACAAGCATTGGAAGGTAAGAGAGTCTCTGTTCGCTAATGCTTGTCTATGGAGGAGGCAACCTCTTCCAGACCTCATAACACCGGACCCCTGACCCAATCTTCACCAAACTTTTGGGTTCGTGCAAGGAGAGTCCCCGAAAGCTACTCTGAAAATTTGGGACCTCTACCCCTAAAAATGTCCCCACAGGAGCTTCGCAAAAAATCCTCATAGACTTTAGTGGAAGAAACTTCCTATTAGCCGACTTTCGCTACATAGACGCAATCCTGCAGAAGTTGGCTAATTGAAAGTTCGAGAAGAGAAGGATTTTAGCTCCCTCTAGCTCCCCTCTTCTTTTACCCTTTAGCTGCCATCATATGGTGCTGTATTGCCCTGGCTGAAAAAATGCAGTGCTGCCTTGGCTACTTCTCTGTATCCTACCACCTTTTTACTGTTTAAGTACTACCAGTGGTGGTGTGAACTGAGGCTACCATGATCAAGCTGCTCTTACATGGTTAGGAAAACAAAGTGGAGAGCTATGGTAACAGCGCTCATCGTCCATTTGCTCCCTGATCGCAACCATCTTGAGAGAGCTGTAAGACACAGACAGATGAGACACAGCATTGTACAGGAAGTATTATCTATTGCCATGGCACAGTTACTATTAACTACTTGCCCATGAGCAATTTCTAGTCATTTCAGGCAAGCGGAAATTTGTATGGAAGAACTCAGAAAAGCCAATAATCAATTGGCCACAGCCAGCACCATTAGAATATTTTCAGAGGTACCTCTAAGTACATTCTGAAAGACACATTGCAGTGATCGATAGAGATTATTATCTGTGGCCGAAGGCCACACATAAACTTCAGTTCAGTTTAGATTTGTCCAAAGCAAGCCTGAAAACTTTATTAAGATCACCTGAAAAAAAGGAGAAATGCAATTTCAGCTTAGCAGAGCTTCAACAGAACCCCACAGTTGGAGCTCATCCAACAACATATAATTGTTTCCCAAGAATAACTGATGAAGTGGTGGCTTGATCCAAAAGATCGTTACCTCAGCACCTATGTGTTTAGGGTGGGATATATCAAACCACCTCTGTTAGTGTCTTGCCATGAAAACCCCAAAAGGGGTTGCCATAACTCGGCTGCGACTCGAAGGCACTTTACACACACACACATATCAATAGCTATGCAGGGACACCACCACAAAGCATGACATCATGCTGGACTTGCAAGAACAATGGTGCAAAGGTATTGGTGCAGATATATTGTGAGGATCGCTGAAGTAGTTTAAGATTTGTGAAAAGTTTAATGAACAGAGCTGGGCCAATGATAAAACTACTCAAGAAACCACTGCAAAATCCCACTGACTATCTTTGCAGGTTATATATATAGAGAGAGAGTGTTTAAGACAGTTGTTTTTGTAGCCAAAACTTTAATTATAGGAGGTTACTTTTTGGAACAATACTTTTAAAATAAAAATTGAGAGTTAAATGCTCAACAAAATATGGATAAGGGTCCCAAAAATTAAAATCATTGTGTAAAATTTGTCAGCCATCCAACAGTAGAATAGCATTCGATATATTTGGATGCAGCAGTAATTCTGACATAAGGTAATACATTTGAAAGGTTAATATAAGGTCAGTTATTAATTTATATTTTTCTGTAGCCAGTGCTAATACTACTACTAATCCGAATAAATCTACATTCGGTTTAAAAAAACCTTGTTGCTTTGACAAAAATCAGAACAGTGAGAGAATCTGGTTACTCTTTTTTAGCTTGATAAAGTGGTTGAAAAGCATAAAGAAACACACCGACGGATGCTGGAGCAACTCTTAATGGTAGAAAAATCTCACAGGCAAACTCTATGTGAGCTAGAAGATGAGAAGAGGAAGCATGCAGAATACATGGAGAAAAGTGATGAATTTACTAATTTACTGGAACAAGAACAAGAAAGGTAAGGCAACTGTAAAATTACCAAGTATCCAAAATAACAGTACTTCCTAAGTATTTTCATTTTCAGCTTCCACCCAGGAATTGGACACATCTAAAATGTAACATGGATAGGCCATGTATCGAAGCCGCACATGACATTATGTTGTCAGCAGAAAAGGGAGGCAGACCCCCCCCCACTATGCGCCCCTCATGCTATACCTGAGGTTCCACTGGTCAGGGACACAGCAGGTTCCAGTTGAAGGTATTGCTTTTACTGATTTCTTAAAAGATTTTTAAGCCACTTATGGTGTAGTTTTTTAAAAGAAGAAATGCAGGAATCAAAAAGTTATCTAGATAGTGGGGCAGGATGGGCTGTTAGCTACTACATAATCCCCATAATCAGAACAAATACATGCAATCCCCAATCTTAAAAGCTTAATGCCGTATTACAACTGGTATGCAAAACAGTGGGAAGGATGTACTCAGCTTTCTTTACAATAGCATAAGATACACGACCATGCCCCATGCTAGTCTTGTTCAAGTTACAGTAAATGCATGGACATCCCTCATGTATGTGCGTACATCTTTTTGTAAGGAAGAGCCCATGTTTGTTCACTTTACTGATGAACACAGAAACCAGTACCTGGATAAATGCAGCGTTTCAATCACACATTCTACATGTTTTGAATGTAATAAGAATTATCCATGTAATAAGAATTAGATATACGTTCACAGAATTTGTGAACAGCTCACTGTGGTGGAGGGAAATTATGAATTTATCCATCATTATGGTGTATGCTTTCTGCAAGTGCCCCTTCCATTCACAGTAGGCACATGTTCTCATGGAAGGGTGACTTTTACCAATTCCTCCCTCTCACTGCAACCCCCCTTTGACCTCCCCCCCCATAATATTCCTGGGAGGGGGTTTCCACAGACTCACAGAGACACAATTTTGGAGGAAACAGAAATTGCACTGGGAGTGTGTAAAGTTACTGTTTACACAGCATAATTGCACTCATGCTACAAAGAATCCAAGCTACTCTATCCTCAGAAAAGCAGCAGAATGCTTTGAGAACCACAGCAAAAGTTGAGCTGTAGCAGGAACATTTAAGGGAAAAAATGTAGCACAGGATATTGAGGATAACAGGAGGTGAAGTTAAGGGAAAAGTTGAGGGAAAGCCTTTATGCCTTTGGATAGAAAGATTTCTCACCAACTCACATGAGAGAGATGGAGATTAAAGTAGCTTTATGTCATTTTTTAAATATTGCCTACTCTTCGAAACAGGAATTACAGCTGAAGAATCCTCCAAAGAGAACAGGAAAAAATTACCGTCACATTTCCTATTCCCCCGACAGTTATACTTGATTCTAAAAAGCATGAGAACATTGTCTTTGCATCCTATTGCTCAGAACAGCTTCCAGATGGAAATGTTTGGGTGTGAGAACTCTACCCTCACATGATGCATAGATAATACTTCCTCTGCTTTGTCTCCAGAACTTCAAATTTCACATAGTCTGGCATTACTTGCAACATTCCCTCTTCCTGCTACACCTTCTTCCTTTAAGTGTGCCACAGAAAATGCATAGGTCCCATGAAAAAAAAAAAACTTAATAAAATACAATCACAAAACTCAAGAAAAATTAATTAGGTGCTCTTGGGCATAATCATTAAGCAAACAAGAAAAGGGGTGTGCTTTCAGCAGAGACACTGACCACCTTTAACAATTGTTTTATGAAAGACCGGTATCCCCAAGAACCAACATTTAAGGTTGTGTATTTCTTCCCCGTATATGCAGAGTTCATAAAACGCAGAAAGGCTGGAATGAAGAGTGGCTTTATTAAATGAAACATAATGCTACATTATCTGAAAACAAATATGTACATGAGCTGGAATATACACACACACACACAAATGTTTAGAGAAAGAGTTGGTTTTTATACACTGTTTTTTTTACCTTTAAGGAGTCTCAAAACGGCTTACAATCGCCTTCCCTTCCCCGCCCCACAACAGTGGTCAAACCCAAATTAATTGTTTTTAAACTTGGAAACAGTTTACCATTATAACTTGTAACATTTACTAGTATCTGCCTAGAAGGGGATGGGGGGGAACTGAAGTGGCTAATGAGACCTTTGAGGATGCAATAATAGATTTTAGATTAAGTCTCGATTTTTGTGTTTTCTTTGGAGTACTCATTTTATGTGGAAAACCCTAAAGGAGCATGATGTCACATGTTGAGTAGCGTCCAAAACATTTGCCAAGTGATGTCGCCATCAGGCTATCTAAGCAATTGCCTACCCGAGTGAAAAAGCTCTCACACAAGTTAAGGCACCATTTCTTGATAATGATGCTCTACAACTGTTGTTACACAAACTTGTACACTGCACTGTTGCATTTTAGAACCCAAGCTTGTTTAGATTCTCAGAGTATTAATTTTGATTCAATGCTAAATGGAGTAAGTGAAATGTCTGTGTATAAAACAGTCTTGTAGGTTTAAAAAAAATTAACCCCCACCTTCTTGCAACACTCCAAATCATATTAACAGGCAAGAGACACAGAACTAGATGGGATGGCAGTAGCAGATGGTGTTTAATGTCCTGGTTTCAGCTTGTCATCCCCCCTCCCTCAGCCCTTACCACAGGGCTGTTTTTAGTGAATACTACATTCATACAAACAGAAAACCCAACAGAAAATTCTACCCATACATGTATTGGTGTTTTGTTTGTATACTGAACATTAGCCAATGCACTATTTATTTATTTTTTATTTTAGATTTTTACCCCACCCTTAATCTCTGAAGCCAGGCTCAGGGCAGCTGACAACATTCTTGTACTGATGGACTTAGTGAACATCAACTATGAATTCTGTAGCTGGAGTAGTCTATCTTCATGAGGGTGCATGAAGTTAAGGTTTAACATTTGTATGAACACTGAACTAGCATCACCTGCAGCAGGATGTTCTCTAGGTTAATTTAAAGCAATGCATGCTCAGTACTAAGCCTCTGTAGAGTTATATTTTCCACCACCACCATCAACGCAGAAGTTAAATGTAATGCATCATATGCATTTTTCCTGTATCCTCAAAGTACTACATGATCTTTAAAACACTCCTGTATGATAGACCATTGCTGTTCCTTAAATCAGATCAGAGGCAGATCACAAGAGATATCAGTTTGCCCCAAAATGATCCAATGAGTTCATGGCTCAGCACAGATTTTAAATGGGATCTTCCATTTTATAGTTTGTATACTACTCATTACACTATGCCTGCCCCCAAAGTCTGTCCACAAAATATTTATCCTAGTTCCCTCCCCTCAACATCATCAATGGTTGCTGATTTGTCCTACACTGCATGGACCTTAACAGTACACTCCTTCTGAAAACATACATTGCCCTTGTTCACCAGATGCCCAGTCTACTTCGGGGGAAAGGCAACCAAGTCAACACTTACCCTGTCAACAACCCCCCCCCACACACACACACACACACTAAACCAACAAATCTCTCCTAGTTGATTCAGGTGCTAGTAATATACCTACTTGAAAACAGTGGAGTTATCCGCCCAGTGTGCCCTGTGATTCTGTACTTTGTTGTCAGTTCCTTTGTTATTCTAGTCTAATAAGAAGATCAACAAAAGAAAATGCCGTGGATTGCACTTCCCGAGAAACACATAACATTAATCATGCTACCTTGAATGAAACTGATTTTTAGTGACAATGGGGAAATTCAGTTTTCCTACAACTCTGGTAATCAAATCTGTATTGAATATATAAAAGTGTTGCCTTTCTTACTACGGTCAAGATCCAAAGGGCCTTAGGCACATATGCTAGGGCTCTTATGACTGAAGCAATGCTTCCCCAAATTCACCATTTTAGAGAAACATCTTACACTATTGTAGAAACCATTTGGGAGTGGTCTGGGGTTGAAGTAGAAAGAAGATTACATAAAAAACTTACCGTGTGGCTCTTTGGGTATCTTGGCCTGTATACACCAAGTAAGTCAATTTTGAAAGCAGGCATATATTTTATCATGTTGAACTCAAACCCATTTGAAAGCTCCGTTCTCATTTTGGCATGCTGGAGTTAGGGTAAACTTCCCTTAATTCCATAGGCTCAATGCAAGATCAAGATCATTATCATTTACCCTGAATGCTACATAAACAAATTGGACCCTACATCCAGTTATTTGGTAATCTACCATCTCAAAATACTCAATGCTGTCATTATTTACGTCTCCTGGAGCTATTTATATATAGCATTACTTTATCTGTATAGAATTCTAACTGCACATAAATATTGTTGACTTATTTATTTTATATGAATGTCCAGCAGATTCTAATTTCATGCACACTGGGCTATTGCTGAAGAATGCATTGTACTCAAATGCAATCATTTCCTTTTCGCTTTCTGGCAGCAAGCAATATGTATTACATACGCTGAAGACTGTCTTCCAAGTTGTGAAATGGATGCCAGATCTCTGTACGTTTGACCTTTTTCATGGGTATCTTGTGTTTTGTAGGTGAGTGAGCAAGACCCTCCTCAAGCACAATTTGAGTTCTGTGTAACCCCCCAGCGGGAGAACCCAAATACTTTAACTCCTACAGCATAAAGATAGACTTAAGGAAGTGATGCACAGACTAATGACTTCATGTGAGCATTTTAAAGAATAGTCTACCATTTCATAGCATAACTTTCAACAGATGCTGGGAAAGCAGGCTCTCGTCAAAATCCACAGGATTCAAAGATTTCCACAAAGATCCTTGTGCATAATGAAAGGTTAGAATAACTACACAGAAACAAGTACATCCTTTGAAAGTAAAAATAAAGAATAAAAAAGTAAAAAATAAAGAATAAAAAAAGTCTAAAGGTGGACAAACTTTGTCATGTGCCAATAACTCAGTTTGCTTGCCCCTATGTAAAAAAAGTCCAGAAATCTTTTCTTCAATAGGCAGACGAAGAAATGGACCACAAGTAGGGTTGCCAACTTCCAGGTACTAGCTGGCGATCTCCTGCTATTACAACGGATCTCCAGCTGATAGAGATCCGTTCACCTGGAGAAAATGGTTGCTTTGGTAATTGGACTCTATGGCATTGAAGTCCCTCCCCTCCCCAAACCCCACCCTCCTCAGGCTCCGCCTCAAAAACCTCCCGCCGATGGCAAAGAGGGACTTGGCAACCCTAACCACAAGCACAAACTGTTACTGCCTTCATGTCAACATTCATGCAGCCAAAATTCTTCATTAATGGTACTATTTCAAAAGCCCCATCTACAGCACATTTGTTGACTGATTTATGAACAAGACATTTAATTTCAAAATTTACCCCTCTGTAATCACACTGACTCCAGTCACGAATTATACCTTAATTTGCAATTAGTTCCCCTCCAAGCACATTATCAATTAAAAAGGAAGACATAACTAGTTATCAGAAATGATGTGAAACCCAGACATAAAGAGACTGGTAACCTATTCTTCCCACAGACCGTAAGTCTTTCCTTTCAATATAGGCAGGGAAAGCTTTGAGCAAGACAAGAGCTGAGTATTTAATAAGCAACTGGTGTATTGCAGGTAAATAAAGGGCACCCACCATGGAAAAGCTTTCGGTAGATACCAGAGTCTAACAGCTTTCTGACTGAAATAGCCTGGAAAAAAATACTAAGCACAGCAAGGCAATTTCCCCAAAAACTTTTACTATTCATCAGCCCCCTATTCACCAGGTTACCATTGGCCTGTTCCATGGCTAAAACTCCAACTTCTTTCCACTGAAATTACGTATATAGAAAAGGACTACAAAAAAACAAAAAACAAATATTTAACAGTATGTCAAAGCTAGTGAATATTCACCATGGCTAGTACCTAAAGGAAATACTTCAGGTTTTGTAAGATAAAGGTCTGCTGAGATTCAAGTTGGCAAATGTCTTAACACACACTGTCTGATGACATGCAATAAGAAAATACCTCACCTGATATTCGTGTCTATCTGTATTAGAATAATCTCCAACCAGTCTGATGGAATAGTTTGATAAACATTAATTATTACTTATACTGCATTTTGAAGTGCTCAACGCTCTTCACAGATTTCAACATTTTGCCATCCTGACAACATCATGCAAAGTAGGTCAGTATGATCACACACACCCCCATATTGCACATGGAGGAGCAAAGAGGGTTTATCTAAACCCATCTGTAACTTCATGGCAGAAGTTAAACCTGAGCAAGGGAGTTCCTGATTCATAGCTCAGACTCTTAGCCATTACTCTAGGCCAGTTCTCTGTAAGTTCACAGGATAAAGTTAATTATATTTCTTCCTTTGCAAATAAGCCAATAAAACTCCCATGGCTAAGATTTACATAAAAGTGAGCTAATGTGAATTACAGATTATGAATAAATGTAACAAAACCCACACTATTAAAAATTCAAATGCCCTTTGGCTGTGTGGAGCTGCTGATCATAGCACACAGAAAGAAACTATAAGCATGATTCTGTGAGCAAGGTATAGTTGCTCCATACTATAGATCACCAATGAACTGTTGTATGATAGAGAAAGAGGGGGGGTTGATCCTACTACTTCCTATAAACAGGTGACCAGTGATATCAAAGTTGACAGCAGCACTGCCAGCATTGTAGGGCATACGTCTGCAGAACTAATCTACCAAGGATCATGATAAACTCAACCCCAGATTCTGGATACAAGTTGAGAACCATGTGTGAACACGCCTTTTGTGCAGAATGACAACATGCAGCAAGGCAATGTACAGAAGATTACATGAATGAATGTCAACATATTAACACGCTATAAGGGAAATTATAAATTTTCTCATCCAGGACACTGAGTTAGAATATATGGCTATGACGCCAATTTCTGTCTGTCACAGAGTATTGAAATATTAAGCATTTCATCGTGCTTTCATAGCAACTCCTTTATAAGATGGCAGTATATTTTTGAATATCAGGGGCTGTGGATAAACAGCAACAGCGATTTCATGCTTTGCTTATAAGCTTCCCAGGGGCATACTCTTATGACGCCGGTGCATAAAGGGAACATGTCACCACATTTTAAACCTGGAAAGTGATTGTCAAATGACAACACTTAACTAAATGATGGGCGTCACAGCTCAGCATTACCTGTAGGGTTCTATGTTACAGTATGCCGTGTGCCAATACACACATACTGTAGACAACAGAGCAAGAAGTTCTAGAACAGATAGATAATAAATATTTTAAAAACTGCCTGATACTATGACAAACCTTTATGAACTACCTCTGACTGACAGGCAACCACATTCTGAAGCCTCAAGCACACACTGCCAAGTGCGTGTTCTGTCACTGAACTACGAGCCCTTGGAGATGCCAAACCAGTTGTAAAAAATGGAGGAAAGAGAGCTTGTGTGGCAAACAAATGCAATCCTAAACGGAGCTATACCTTTCTAAGATCCTTGAATTCAATGTGCTTAGAAGGGTGTAGCTCTGTTTAGGGTGGCGCTGTAAGAGTGTGCCTTTGCATTCCCTGCATCAACGGCAAACTCACTGGAGGTCACAGGCAAGCCATCCTATCATCTGTGGCCCTCACATCTGCAATAGGGGCACAGTAATCCTGACCTACTTTACAGGGTTAAGGGTGGCAGAGAGTATGTTAATGAAGCACTGTCAATATTCAAATATGCTATAGAAATAACTACTCCCTGTCCCCCAAGAAACAGGAGAACCAGGAGCCTCTTTCACCCATTACTCACACTTAATTAAAAGAGCTTAAAACACAGAGCTACACAAATGATGTAGGCTAAGAATGCATACATTGTTTGGACACTTTGTCTAGTGATACACTCAGCCAAGATGCTAGCAAAGCAAACTGCAAATTATCATTGTCAGTGTAAATCACAGGTCTTGCTTTGCTGTAATCCTTTGCAATGCAAAGCTGGCAAAGGTCCACACAAAAAGCACATAATTTAAACACTCAATCAGCTACATTCTGAGGCATTTGTTTAGAGTTTAATAGGTTCTCAAGGGACCAGAAAATTACCAAAGTGCATTGTTTTGACATGAGACAGAGTGAGTCATTGCTTGTCACTAAACTTTGGAGGCTTTGGTATTTATTGTCTGAGACGAACTTCTTAAAAAACACATTATAATGTATCCAGACGCATGTATGTACATTAGTCTAAATACATTTGTTTTAACCATTATGCAGATGAAATGCTTTCTAATTCACTGGCTCTTTGGTTCTGTCTCTAGCTTTTGTGTTTTACATTACAATCACAGCCTGATTTAGCATGCTTTCACTTTCAGACGGTCCCCTTTGCAATACGTTAGGAGGAATGCTCATATTTGGCACACACACCAAAGTCTTCAGATTCTGAATCAAGAACATGAAAATGTAGAGAATCGAAACTCTGGGCTGAAGCCTATGAGTTCGCTAAGCTAAGTGTGGCTTCCTCCTGAGCAAGGACCCTTATCAGGCAGAAAAGGCTGTTAAGGCTCCATACTTGGCTGGGTAAACTAGTAGAATACTACCCAGTGTGCATATGCTGCGTTCAAATAAGAGAGTCTACAGGATAGGTTCTGATTTTCCATGTGCAAATGTTGCATATTAGAGCCATTCCATGGCACTGACTATTTTTTAGCTGATGTTCATATGCTGCACAGACAGGGCAGAAAGCACAAAAACAATAGTACTGATATCTTGATCAAGTATGTAATGACTGGCTGGAAATCAGAAGAATGTTTCTACTTACCAGAGGTGTAAGATTTTGATACAGCTGGGGGAGCAAAAAGCCTTAATGCAGTCCAGGAAATTTTACAAATGATATCTTCTTGATTCAGTTCTAGCGCTTCATTTATGCTTCATGGGGTTGAAGGAGAGTTTTCTCCCTCCACCCCAGCTCAAATTTTTTATTCTTTTCTTCTGAAGCAAGAATCAGAAAAAGCTCCAACAAGACAAAAATCCCTGGCTGCCACATTGTTCCATGTGAATAAATCCAAACACACCAACCCACAAATCAATGAATAAGCTTTCAAGTTTCTCAGAAATTTTCATCAGTATCAACTTGGACAAATTCCAGGCACCACAGAGCTTTACTTTTGTGGATACTACGGCAGTGAATGAATTCTGGCCACAGGATTGCTGAGGATCCTTATCTTTTGCTTCTACCACAGGATAACAGCAGCTTGTGGAAGAGGAAGATGTTGGTTTCCATTTGGGAAATGGCACAGGGCAACAGGGTTGAACTAGCACCACCCTGCCACAGCCCACATCCAAATCAGAACCTCTACGGCTACTTTAAAACAAAATTAAAGATCGTTAGGAGGACCAGTCACTAATCTCATTTAGGTGTATTCTTTGTTCTCTTGCTTCTCCCTTCTCACACAGGGGAGCGAAAAAAATACTAACTGGGAGTTACTTTTTAACCATGATTTTTAACAATTATTTTTATAATCATTACTATTCATGTGTGAGGAGAAGGGGGAGGGGGAAGAAGAATGAGAGTCTGGCAACCAGCTGGGTTCCTGCACATTTTCACCTAAGAACTATGAATGCACCAATGGTGTCTTTGTAATAGTTGTCATTTTTACAAATGTACAAACAAACCATAAGTGGAGACACGCCTACAAGGCAAAAACCTACAGAGCCTGAACAACCCCTAAAGTCGCACCTCCAGTTTCAGTTAAGCTTCCTCTTCCTCAGAATTGTCAACTTCTCTCTCCCTCTCTCTCACACACAGACATGTCACCTATCTTCAGTGTAAGACAAATTTCCTTCTCCTAGATGTGACGGTTCTCATTAAAAAACAGAAATTCTTTACTATCAGATAGTCCTCTTCTAATCATCAGTTACAATCTAAGGCATATCAACTAAACATTCTGGATGATTAACAAGAGAAATAGCCAGTACTCATAGTATTACAATTAGATAACTATGGTTCTTGTTCTCTCTCACACACACACACTTCTACCTATTCCAGCATTTCAAAAAGCTTAGTTTCCAAATCCCTATCTCAGACTGTGGGCAAATAAGACACTGCTTGATTCCATCTATGAAAACATGGCAACAGCTAACACCCAGTATCCAATTTATTTTGTAAGTGCCACCATGACTTATCCCTCTTGGAATCCAATCTTAACCTCAAAACAGATGAGATGCTGGAGGCGTTATCAGAACTCTGGCAAATCGTATGCACAGCCTACTGGTGTTTAGTGTTTTTACATACTATTCTATGTGAGTGATGGATTATAATAATTAATCATTAATGCAGTAGCCAGCCAGGTATTTAATCACTTGGGGATTAAATTACTATGAAAAGAACCCTAAAATAAAGACTGGGTTCTTAGATCCACCAATAGCCTACTATGCCACCACTTTTCTTCAAAGTTTGGTTGTTTTTTTGCACAGGCCAGGTTTCAAATGCCTTTCTGAAGTCACCTTTCAGTATTAAAACCAGGAGAAAAGGATGCTGCCCATATGAAATTGATTCTATAGCCCTATAAATCGTTTAAAGTCTTCTGTCTCAGGAAACTGAGAGTGTCCCATCTTCTCTGAGCACAAAGGACCTTACTGCAAAGAAACCAAACTTGACAGCGAGTTCATCCTGCAGATTTAAGGAGTCATACAAATTAATATTAATATACACATACAGGTGATAAATTCATATTGTCTACAGAAAACAGTATCACAGTATTCTTTGAAAATTACTAATTTCAGACTACAATAAAAAGTTACCTAGTTCTGACCATTTATCTTTATGATATTTTTTCTTATTTTTTCTTGTTGTGTGTTCATAAATATGTGCTTTCCTCTAACTTTTGCTTCAAGATTCTGGATGATAAAAATGATAAATATTGAAGAGAAGCATAGGACTGTTACCAATACAAGGCAAAACAGTCGAATCACCACTTATTCTATGCATATATACAACAACTAATTAGTCAAGAGGTGAAGGAGGTATGATGAAAATGTGAATGCGGGATAAATCAGTAGATAATTTTGAACTATTTTATATAGAAGTTGGTGAGTTTACAGAGCAGGAACCACTGAACCACTGAAACTACAATCCGATTCACCTGTACTTGGAAATAAAACCTGTTGTTCATGGAAGGGCGAAGGATCATGTTCCATGTGATCTGGCCCAGATCATACCAATTTTATACAATTAAAAAAAATCAAATTGACTTGTATGTTCATCAGTTTAATGGTAGGCACTGGGCTTATAGGGTCGCCATAAGTCGGAAGTGACTTGACGGCACTTAACACACACACACACACACACACACACACACACACACACTGGGCTTATTATACAGAAGCAGCCATAGCTGCTTAGCTGTAGTAGGAAAAAGCATCAGAATTCTGTATGTGAGAAAGAACTATGGATAGTTAAGTTCCATTGAATATTGTAACATCAAAGGAAGTGGGAAACATTTCTTAATTAAACAAGCTCTGATCTTCCAGATTATATTCTTTTTTGCTTATAAAATTCTCACTTTTGTTTATACATTTATTGATTTAGAAATTTCTATGCCACCTCTCCAGAGTATCAACTCAGGTCAGCTTACAAAATAAAACCTAATAGAAACACAGAACAATAACAGTTAACAATTAAAAACTCAGCCAGGGCATAAAAACAGCATACCATGAGCAGCTTAAAAAATCTCTAATGAGTTCTTAAGCTTAAAAGCGATCTATAAAAATGGTGTTCAAAGATCAACCCCTAAAAGGCAAGGATAAAAAGAAATGTTTTGCCCTATTGTCAAAAAGAGTAGGGTAGGGAGCAGGCATACCTCACGTGGAAGGACATTACACAGACAAGGTACCCCCACTGATAAAGCCCTGTCTCTGGAAACCACCTGCTTCACCTCTGAAGGCAGAAGCATAAAAATCAGGGTTTGCATAGGATCTTAGGGGGTGGACTGCAAAATATGGTAGGAAAAAACTACTGCAAGATTGAGGTACCAAGCTCCCCACATCTTTACTCAATTAAGAACTTACTCTTGCTTCTTACCCACCCTCCCAATTCTGCTTTCTCTTACTTGGGACAACATGGGCCAGCCTGCGCACGTGTTCCATAAGGAAGTAAACACACACAAAATGAGAAAAGGGATATTTAAATAAAACAAAACTATCTCTCCAGCAATAGAGGGTGCCACAGCTAATATTAGGGTGACAAATTCCTTGTCTTCCTTCCACTACATTTTCCATTAACCCTTTCAAACACGTTATCATTTAAGAACCAAGAAATGTATCACTCAACCATCCCATTTACGTATGATGAAATGGTGACTCAATGGAGCCACAAAGCACACTGTCAGCAGTTATTCACACCTCTATTTTCTTTTAATTCGTCTCCCCCCCCCCAAGTTTATTCATTCTTTACATGGGTGTTATTATGATGACAGCCAAGATTCATAATGTAGAGAATAAAAAGTATTGGCAATTGTTTTGTGTTTTAAAGACCACCTTTATATAAACTTACTGTCTTTCAGTTTCTAGCTAGATGGAAGATGCTTTTGACAGTCACTTACCCAGTGATTAGCACTAGTGGCCCAACAGTCTTTTCTTTGAGATGCTCTGCTCTAAAGGTAAAGGTCCCCTGTGCAAGTACCGGGTCATTCCTGACCCATTGGGTGACGTCACATCCCGACATTTACTAGGCAGATTTTGTGTACGGGGTGGTTTGCCAGTGCATTCCCCAGTCATCATCCCTTTACCCCCAGCAAGCTGGGTACTCATTTTACCGACCTTGGAAGGATGAGTCGACCTCGAGCCGGCTACCTGAAACCGACTTCCGTCGGAATCGAACTCAGGTTGTGAGCAGAGCTTTTGATTGCAGTACTGCAGCTTACCACTCTGCAACACGGGGCTCTAGCACTGTGTTTAATAGCCCATCTTTTCTCAGAGCACTTGTTCATTGAAGATGAAATGAAGCTGGGCATTTTAAAGTTTTTCCAAACAGACACAGCCTCAGAAAACATGAAAGGCAGTCTCCACATAAACACACAAGCAATGGTGAAAGCCCATACATAGAAGAACATTCAGGATGAAAATTATCATACAAGATTATTTACAGCCAATGGCATGCTTGAGGTCACAGGGTTGGCAGGCCTACAAGTTCCAAAATCATGAGATTAATCCCACAAACAGACTTAGTAACTCTCATGATTTAAAAAAATAGTTTGTCTTTCAGTGTAAGAGGCCCTTGGGGGTCTCAAATCAGGATTTGCTGGTACACAGTCCATTTATTACACTAAGAACTGAAAATACTTTCAACGTTGTTTTTATTTAGAACTGAAAGAACTTTTAATTTGATTTGAAAGAACTTTTAATGTGATTTGATTTCACCCTAATAAACTCACTTGTTTCTAAGTCTTCTTTAACCCCATGGCCTTAAGATAGATTCTATCAAATATATTTTATTTGCTAGGGATTTTAATGGTGTGTAGGTAGCAGACATTGCAAGGGGGAGGGGGTTAGTTGAGTGTAATTATTGTACCTTGTAGGTCTTAAATTTGGTTTTGTAGACCACCTGGAGCCAAAAAGGAAAGGCAGAGCATAAATTATTCAGCAAACAATAAAACTGAAAATAAATTAATTTCTCTGCTCCAGATAAAGTAATGATTAAGTCTCGCGGATTTCAGAGGACTTAAATATGATTACGTACATATCTGTGGAATTAGACCAGCATGGGTTTTAAACTTAAAAGTTCAGGCCCTCAAAATGATCCCTATATGCAAATCTGATATCAGTGTGACATATCAGGGGAGGAAAACATTCCTGAACACATACATTCTGACTTTAAGACAGATCGTTTATACTGCTATATGTTCACCTAGGGTTGCCAACTGAGCAGAAAAACATGACCTGACCTCATCCTGTGCCTAATAGCAGCTTGTTGTTCAGATATCAGCAGGGGATACCCTTTAGTATAACAAATATACTTGCTTGTGTTGGCAGATTAAGCTCCTTCTTAGAGCCACAGCTACCTACATAGGCTGGTTGAAGAGTTGGCCACCCAACTGCATGCAATATGGAGAGTCAGAGCCAACTGAATTTTCTCACTCTAATCTACTGAAAATGCGTTCACAGTATTGATGTTCCTACATATAGTTTGTAGTCTTATGAGAAAAATATACCATACATACGTGGAACCTTAAAGTTAGAAACTGCTCAAGAATATAAAAGTAACTTTGTGAGAGTAATATTCCAATGATTGTTCATATTTTTGAAGTATTAATTAGAAGACCGTTCTCTAGTAAATGTAGTCCACCACAAGCTGCAAGCAAATTCCTCAGCCTCCCTTGAGCTCATTAGCTGCAGCAATTACATATGCCATATGAAATTTCAACTTCTATAAAGAAGCAAAACGCATAGAAAAATCTTAAAGAAACAATCTGTTACTAAAATCATTATTTGATTATATACTCCATTGAGGAAGAATTCAGTTTGAAGTTACTTTTCATACTAACACATTAGTCTGTTTCATATCCTGCAACATTAAATCCGTGAAAGTGCTGCACTGTTAACTAGCAATAGCATCCTGCCCTCAGGGTGTTTCCAGTTAATAAGGCCTTGCTCTCCCCCCCATATGATGTAATGCATTTATATTTATTACTATACGGGAAAGATTTCATGGGTGTATAAAAAAAATACAGCAATGATTCAGCAAGTGACATGACACAAATACTGATATTGAGTGACAGTCTTATAGTGAGACACTTCTGGGCATGATCACTGGAAATCCAGCCCAGAACCCAAATCGAATCCATTCCAGAACTTGAGCTAACTGGTGCAGTCTGCTGGAAGCATTCTGACACATCCCTTGATTTCTCATGTTTAAGGATGCTTTTGCATATTACCCTACCTTGACCTCAGTTGACACAAGCTGACAATTGAGTGTATGCTTACAACTGCACAAACATTTTGCATTGTTAAAATTATCAAGTGGTTAGCATTCATTTTGCATTAGTGTCCTTTGGCATTTGTCCTTCAGTTTCCCCAACTCTAATCTTTGTGCATTCCCTCCTAGGCAGGAGGGAGGGCAGAGAGGGCTCCAAACAGCTGAGCCCACCCAGGACAAAAATCAAAATGGTGCCAACAGTTGCAAAAATATAACAACCACCACAATAACTGACAATCTTCAGCCCTAGATTGTGCCACACAGGCAACTCCCCTCATTTTAACAGTAGGGCCAACCAGGCTCTGAGAGAGAAATTTGCTTCAGAGAGGGGACCACAGGAAGGGGGAATGCCATTGCATAGAGAATTTCTTATGTGGTGGTAAATCTCCACTTGGCTAGGAGGCTATGGGTATGATACAACCAGAATTAAGTCTTATTCATTTCAGAGGAAAGAGTAATTCTCCAAGTGCTTGTCTTTGGTTGCTTCATAGCCTGAGATATTAGTAAAGTACT
Organism: Euleptes europaea; assembly: GCF_029931775.1. Taxonomy (NCBI): domain Eukaryota; kingdom Metazoa; phylum Chordata; class Lepidosauria; order Squamata; family Sphaerodactylidae; genus Euleptes; species Euleptes europaea. The sequence goes on from NC_079323.1 coordinate 33,516,754, forward strand.
TTTCCAGAACTCAAAACTGAACTACACCAAGACAAATGTCTGTATCACCAATCAATCATATAAATAGATCAACATTTTTCAAGCAGAGTCATTTCCTTAAAAAACCACTTTCCAGTATAGTGCATGTGGGATATATTAACCACTGTGTTCAGCACAAATTCCTTAATAGAAATAAACTTGCCGAGTACTGTCTACAATACTGTTATAGCTGTTGTGCAATTTGTAGGAAAGATGGACATAATTGCCATCATGAAGTGAAAAGAAAAAAACAGATCAACCAACAGATGTCAGCACAAGTTAAGAGCTTTGTGGAAGAATATATTCAAAAGAAGCATTTAATGGTATGGATCACAACACTTAATATTTTTAGTAGAAATGCCATTACTGGCAGAAGAAAATGATGTACCAATATGGTATTACAGAAGTACTACTAAGGCATAGTGCAACATCCTTTATATTTGTGTGCGCTGCAGTTCTATGGTAGTAAAACAAAAGTGAAGAATACAACTTCCTGAAGAAGAAAAAACCCTTTAATTGATCCCCCCTCCCATTTCTAGGCCAGAGAGTTGTGAGAATATACTTGCATGTGCATGGACAGTATCTGCTGACATTTCAGAAATCAGAGAGGTGGCTTACAAGATTTCCAGACACACGGAGCTACAAAACTTACCTTTCCCCTTTGGTCAGAATGTGATTTTCTGGGTGCAAAGTTTTAAAAACTGATAGCGTAAACCAAAGTTCAAGTATTAAATTAGGATGCCAAATCCAGAGGCCTAGCGACCACACTTGGCAGGACAGAACATTTGATCTTGGACTAACTCAATGCATATCCTGTGTTCAGTAATTGGCTTGTAATATGTAAGTGAACCTGCTACCATGCCTGAGGAAGATCCAGGGGCAACTGCAGCTTTCTCAGGGCCTTCTATTGGGAAGAGAATGTTTCACATTAATTGAATCATGCCAGGTTTCTTAAACAGAAGTCAGGGCTTAATATACACAGGCACATTTTCATTTTCTTCTTGAAATTCGCTGTATATTGCCCTGCCGGCAGATCTAGCTGACATTCTTTCTTTCCCCAGCCCACTTACACACATTCAGTCTCTTTTCTGCTCTTTGGAACTGTGTTCACCCATCTTCTCTACAAGGGAGGGAAATCATGGAAGAATTCGTTTTCACTGATATTGTTCCTATCATGTCAAAGCACTGATTGCTCGGCTGAATGACCAAAGTTAATCAAATTCATAAATTGAATTCAGTTATTCTTAAAACAAATATTCACATTCAGCTTGACATCAGAAGTCTTGGCACAGGCTTCCGTTTAGTATAAAGTGTTCCTAAATTAGTTCTGAAAAGGGAACCACTTGAGTTCTGTTTTGCTACTTACTATAATTTAATTCAAAAATTTAACAAACATGACATTTGCATGAGTAACTTTATGTAACTTCAGCCCACAAAGGGCAAGTCCAGGACCTTCCAGAAGCCAACAAACGAGCTCCAAAATCAGTGAATATTTAACACCAGATGAACAAAAATACTGGACTAGATCCAATTACTTACTTCTGCTAAGTGAGGAATATAAAATAAACTTGTTGACTTCCTTGTAATCAATCCAATAGCCAATGTAGGCAGCCATGAAGGAGTTAGAAAAGATTTTGAAGTGTAAGGATGTGTCACTGGCTACCAAGACTAGATTAATTCATGCCATCGTATTTCCTATAACTATGTATGGGTGTGAAAGCTGGACAGTGAAGAAAGCTGATAGGAAGAAAAGAGATTCCTTTGAAATGTGGTGTTGGAGGAGAGTGTTATGGATACCGTGGACGGCCAAAAAAACATATCAGTGGGTTATAGATCAAATCAAGCCTGAACTGACCCTAGAAGCTAAAATGACTAAACTGAGGCTATTGTATTTTGGTCACGTCATGAGACAACAAGAGTCACTGGAAAAGACAGTCATGCTAAGAAAAGCTGAGGGCAGCAGGAAAAGAGGAAGACCCAACAAGAGATGGACTGACTCCATAAAGGAAGCCACAGCCCTCAGTTTGCAAGATCTGAGCAAAGCTGTTAAGGATAGGACACTTTGGAGGACATTGATTCATAGGGTCGCCATGAGTCGGAAGTGACTTGACAGCACTTAACACGCACACACACACACAAGTTAAAAATCAACCTCAAAAACTGAAAACAAGTCTATGGAAGACCGAAATTACCTGCTGTGAGGCCACAAGAGATACTCCGGAGGAAGGGGAAAAAAGGAACTGATACTATTTATTTTGTTCCAATAGATATCCTAATGTCACAATACATTTTCCTAATAATACTCACAGTATTTTCACAGGAAACCGAACAGCCTTATCATTATAACCAATTCCCTAAGGTAGCTTAAAAAATAAACACAGCAACTGCTTATGACCCTGAAGAGGAGAAAATCCTATAACAAGGTCGAGCAAACTCCACCACACATGCTGAAAATGGCAAGCCAGACTATTTTGTCTGACAAGGAAGTTCCCTTGCTCCATCCCCAAAACAGGAATGTAGTTGAGCTAGGATCTGCCCATTTCACTGACATTTCTAATGCAGTCTCATTTCAGTCCCAAACTTCCATGCAAAAGACAGAACACATGTAATATATCTGGCCGAGTATAACACTCACCATCCCCACTTCTGTGTTTGCCAGTTCACCTCCAGCTTCATGTGCAGAGGAGGCATTTTTTCAAACACTCAGGCCCCAAAAAGTAGCATTCCCCACTCGATAGTCACACTCGCCCATACAGTGCCCAAGGGAGATGCTCCCCTAGAAGAAGAAGAAGAGTTGGTTTTTATACCCAGCTTTTTTCTACCTTTTCTACTCTTCACTTCTCTAGCCCAAGATCACCCAGCATGCTTTATGTGTACGAGTGGGAAACCAACCCTGTCCACCAGATCTTAACCACTACACCATGCTGGCTCTCTGCCACAGCACAGTACAGCCATTGTGAGGTGTTTTGTGGTATAAATAGAACACTACTTTTTATTATTCACTTTCTGATGATGAAAAATTTTTCTTTTAAAAAAGCAATAGCATCTTTTGATCAGATGGCACACTGTCTACTTTTTTCAACTAATGGGAGTGGCATCATAGTCACAGATTTGGTTGAAATTTTGCAGAGAAATGTATCTACAACTAATTATTTTAAAATTCTGTGTTTGAAGGAATATCCCTGCCTTTCCAAAAATGTGCTCAAGGTCACATTTCCCATAAAACAACAATACACCGCACAAAGAATTTTGGTGTTATTGATAAGAATCAAACTAAAATACAGTGCACAAAAAGGACTGATATAAAAATGCCCTAGGAGTGTCTTTGGTGGAAAATGTGCGCTCATTAACATGAGGCATTTAAAAGGCTCTTTGGATTTTCTTTATATCTTAAAGTATTCCCATACAATAATTATTGGGAAAAAGTTAAATTGTTTCCCACAGCATTTTGTCTACATTTGTGAAGAGCTGAGGCTCAGTAGTTGTCCTGGCCATTAGATGAGGGGCAAATCTTGGCAAAAACAGGGTCTCTCAGGAGGGATTCTCACGTCACTGTCCTAAGTCAAAGTCCAAGGTCCGATAACACAATCCAAAGGCAAAGTCAGAAGGCAGACCAACTGTCAGTTCAGGATCAGGTCATGTATTCCAGAGTCCAAGGGTCAGCTGAGAAAGTTCCAAGAATTGACACCAAGCATGTCAGGAAATTAATGGGGTAGTCAGCAAGACTGTAGTGAAGCTGTTTCCACACTGGCTCTAGTCTCACTGCAGCCTTGTATAGGGAGTTTCCCTACAGGTGATTCTGGTCCCATGTTAAGCTCCTCTCCACAAGCTGAGTCAGCTCCTTTACTCAGGGAGAGTAGTGGAGCCCAGATCACACAATGACCTATCAATTTCTCTTGGCATTCCCTTAGCAGAGGGAAGGCCTTGGGCTGCTAAGTGCACACTCCTGCACGTGGTCCAGTCCTCTTGCTGACCATTCACACATTGTGTGTGTGTGAATGGTCAAGTGCAGTCAAATCGCTTCCGACTCATGGCGACCCTATGAATGAAAGTCCTCCAAAATGTCCTATCTTTGACAGCCTTGCTCAGATCTTGCAAATTGAAGGCTGTGGCTTCCTTTATTGAGTCAATCCATCTCTTGTTGGGTCTTCCTCATTTCCTGCTACTCTCAACTTTTCCTAGCATGACTGTCTTTTCCAGTGACTCTTGTCGTCTCATGACGTGACCAAAATTCACACATTACACAGATGCAAACCTTCATCTGCCATTGAGTGCAAGGGCTCTCTTGAGAAAGAAACTGTAGACAGAACTTATTTCAACATCCAGAAGACTGATATTTTCCTCCTAAATGTCTGATTTTGTCCAACTCATCACATGGAGGAGAGGAATATTAATACTCATTTACAAATACCTGTTTTAACATGTATAATCAAAAGTTCAAGCCCATATTACTTGAATGCATCAAGTAGACAAAACAAACTGGGCTAAAGCACTCAAGTCTGAGCAACTCTGTGTTGGCATGCAAAGGTTTCAATGACCTAATCAGGCTTCAAACTCTCGCCTCCCTGATTTTGTGGTATTCCATCCTGCCATGGTACTTACAACAAATTTTTAAAACTATGATTAGTTACTAAGGAGACAGAAATTTTGTTTAGTAGGAGTCAGTAGTTAAATCATTTTGTCTAGTCTTATGGGACAGCCTGTTTATGAAATTCTACTGATCTCTCAACCTCTTTCCTCTGAGTAATAAGAATTTTATTTACTTAAACTTGTTCAGGGAGGGATCATAACTCAATGACAGAGTATATTAGTTGTATGCAGAAAGTTCTACCTTCAAACCGTAGCACCTATAGCTTTTGGGGAGGGTTTTTTTGCTCTCTTTTGTTTGAACGGAAGTCAGGGAGCAGAAAGACTTCCATATGACATCCCGGAGAGCCACTGCTAGCCTGAATTGCTAGACAGATCAGTGGCCTGACTTAATATAAAACAGACCAGTATGCTTATATTCAGATTATACTAACACAATTTAATCTTATCTGCAGAAAGGAATATCATTGCTAAAATAGGAAACAGAAGTAATATCAGAATTCAAGTTGCCCTAGAACAATGGAACAGGAAAGGAATAACACAAAACTAATTATTCTTCAGGGATCTTTTTGATGCCGAAAACCAGGCATGACACCGCATGACGCTATGAGGGGGAGGGAAGAACCACTAGAGAGGACCGAGATGCCCTGCCTGTGAATCATTGAGGGTTCCCTGCCTCTATATACTTATTTCACAAACAAATTCCAATGAGTAGATGAAGGCATGGAGTCTAAATTTCTGCCGAAAAATAGTGAAAATTGAAAAGTGCAGAGGCATTACAAGAAGGCATCCACATAGCACTGTGCAGAGCTCATACTAGTCAACGTGAATGGATGTACTCTCCCTGCCTCCCCCTTCCTGCTGCTCCTGAGATTGGGGAACCATCTGAAATGTGACTATGCAGCAAGAAGGAAGGAATTAGCAGAAATACTCCTCCCCTTGTGCAAGTAGAAGATGGGTTTGAATTTAAGCCACTGTAAATATAAATTCAAAGAGCCCTGTGGCACAGAGTGGTAAGCTGCAACACTGCAGTCCAAGCTCTGCTCACGACCTGAGTTCGATCCCAACAGAAGTTGGTTTCAGGTAGCCAGCTCAAGGTTGACTCAGCCTTCAATCCTTCCAAGGTCGGTAAAATGAGTACCCTAGATGACTAGGGAAAGCACTGGCAAACCACCCCATAAAAACAAAGTCTGCCTAGTAAACGTCAAGATATGACGTCACCCCATGGGTCAGGAATGACCCGGTGCTTGCACAGGGGACCTTTACCTTACCTAAATATAAATTACTTAGGTGATGCATATTGTTAAGCAGGTTTTGAAAACAAAGGCTCGAAAGTCACACTTTGGGCATCCTGGTCCCAATCCAACTGTGCAGGTGGTTTCAGCTGTACAAAGTCCTCTTGAAGAAACAGTAAAGGGTTGCTCAGGAAGAAGTTGGTGGGGCCAATCTACTCAAGCCTTCCCTCCCCAATTCTCTTCTAAGGCAGAGTTCTGCAACTCAGTAGATGCCTCATCTGCGTGTGCAATACTCATTTATGTGAATGACTCATCATTGAGATAGAAATATGTACGTTAACTATATGACTCTGACATGAGCATCTTGTTGTAACTTCAGCTTTACAAACTTTTTTGCTCAGTTCTCAAATATGACGTGCCCTAAGCTTGTATTTCCTGCTATCTGAAGATAACGGTCCTAGAGTGGTGGAAACTATAAAACATTGTGCATCATGTCCAGGAAATTGGCTACAAGGGGGTAGCAGGTATAAGGGCCACCATCCTGGTATGGGCCATCCAGGGGATGGGGGGGTCACTTGTTAGATGCACAAGCCATGTGGGGCAACTCCCTGCACCCATTGTCTCACGGCCATCGCCCTCAGCTGTTTGCTTAACCCAGCTGTCTACCGCCATCTCTGGGGGGATGCGTCTGTGCCCTGGCAGGCCCTGTGTCCATCCTGTGGCTGGCAGAGGGAGAGGATACATTCCACAGTCCAGGGGTTTCCATGGTGCCTGGCCCCACCCTCACATGGCCATACCAGGCCCAGCAAGTAGTGACGCCTACCACCAGCCTAACTGGAATGCAGCAGAGAAGGTGCTCCTTCACAATGAACTCTAGTGCTACCACGTTTGTATTCCACTCTTGTTTCAGGGACTAGAGGACACACTGCACACTCGGTAGGGGCTGTTTCGCTGTGGTGCAGCACATGCTTTGCAGGGAAAAGGTTCCAGGTTCAGTTCCTGATATATCCAATTTGAACATGGAAGATGCAAATTGTACTCAGTGACCTGTAAATTGTACTCAGTGACCTGCTACATTAGAAATGAAACTAGAGGACTAGAGGACACACTAGAGGACACACTGCACACTCGGTAGGGGCTGTTTCGCTGTGGTGCAGCACATGCTTTGCAGGGAAAAGGTTCCAGGTTCAGTTCCTGATATATCCAGTTAAAAGTTCCAGAGACCTCTTGTCAATCAAAGTAAACAATATTAAGCTAGATAGACCAACCATCTGACTTGGTGTAATGTGGCTTCATGTGAACTGAACTGCTCTACAGGCAAGTGGCTCACCTGCCCAACTGCTTGTTTTTCAAGTTGCAGGGAGGGAGGGATGGCAGCCCATTTGTTGGAATACACAATTCAAAGTGTTGATTCTTATCTTTAAAGCACTAAATCTTTAAAGCACAGAGCAGCCCAATCCTGAAGGGGGGGCAGATCCACAGTGGACAGGATACAATCTGATGGAAACAGAACTGTTCAAAATTTTCATGGCACAACTACACGTCTTTTAGAAAGTCAAACTTGGATCCACCTGCTTATGTTCCTTTATCTGTCTTAACATCCACTTAGGGTTTGTAATGTTTATGTGAAGTTTAAAGGATATGCAGGTAAGCAACTATGGGTGCAACATCTAGCGATCCATAAATAAAGGCAGATGTGTCTCTGATCCACAACAAAGCTGATTTTAAAAAACCATTAATCTAGCCTCAAGTTCTTTCCTCAAAGGCGCAGTATTTAAATCAGATAACTCCCATTAACCCTTCCAAGTGAATTTCACAACACAATCCTTCCCCTCACTTTCACACACTATTAGAATATAGAAGCTAAATGGGATAACTTCCAGTAGTTGACCCTTTAATAGTTATTCTCCTTGGACTCTTCCCCCCGCTTTCGCTCCAAGATATTAATCAAAGCAATATACTGTTTTAAAAGCTCTTAAATTGCTAAAAAGCAATCAGTTCCTTTCACTAATCATATTAAGCAAAAGGAACATAAAAATGGGTTGAAAGGAACAATACTGAACATACACGAGGTTCTCATCTGGCCTTCCCATCATCACTTGAAGAATTGTTTTCTAGTTACATCATCAGGAAATAAAACACAGAAAGAAGGAGGAAAAAAAGGAGGCTTGGTGTTCATACTTTTCTCAGAGGATTCCAACTAAGCCCACATTTTTATAAGCCAGAAAAGAAAAGAAAAAAGACAATGCAAGACCCAATTCCTCAAACCAACTGTGGAATGGCAAACCAGGAGGAAAGCATTAGATTGCATCTAGCTAATTTCTCTATCAGTAGTGGCAGGGAACTGCTCTAACACAAGCCTTCCACTCACTCTTTGTAGCTACAAACTGATCAGACAAATGAAACGTTTCACACAGTCCAGCATGTCAGCTGGAGCCAGAACACATTAATAAGCTTTTTTTTTTTTGGGTGGGGGGGTCTTTGAGTTCTGGCTATCACTGAAGTACCCTACAGACAGGACGAGTCTGCACAACACAGAGTTCCTTATATGGTATTGCCATGACGTAATGCTCCATAGGCTTGGGGCATGCAGAGAGCCTCTCTCTCATTGTTTGGTGTAACTGCTGGAATGCTCGCATCCCTGATGTCTAAGGGAATCGAAATCCCCACATTACGGAGCAATAGCTAACTTGGGGAGTCTGCCGTTCGTTCACTGAAGGTAAGCGCGAGGTTGTGGGATGCAGTTTCTTTTAGCAGCCAATAGGCATTTCGCTTCAAAGCTAGCCAAGTTCACTTTAACAGATCCACAGCAACTTTTGACTATTTCAGAAGCTAATCTACACTATGGCTAACAGCTACCAAACTGTTTTGTGATTTGCATGGAAGTATAAGTGGTATTTTTCCAAGTAAAAAAAGATGAGGCATTGATAGAGGGGAAAGCTATGAATTACACAGTTTTCAAATGTGCTGGACAGAGTCATACCTGCATTTAAAAAGGTGGGGAACGTTCCAAGACCATTGTAGTACATTGGATAAAGTTTTAGCAATTTTTAATGCATGTACAATTTGTGTACTAACAGTTATTTAGAAGCATATGCCCACTAGTAATTACTGTATTGTAACAGCTTTGCTATATTTGAACATGGAAGATGCAAATTGTACTCAGTGACCTGTAAATTGTACTCAATGACCTGCTACATTAGAAATGAAACTAAGCATGAGTGCAATTGCCGATAAAATCAGTTCTACACACTGGTTCTATCCTGTGATTTAATTGCATGTTTCCAGTAGGGAGAGGAAAGAAGTACAAGTAAGGTTTTTGTAAAAATGTACTGATGTGATACTGATTTAGAAACTGAAGCCCCCTCCCCCTGCAAATTACCATTTCTTCAAGGTGTTAAGTAATCTGCATTTCCTGGCATTAAGATCAATCAGCATTTCTCAAAATTCTACCGGACAACGAAGGACAGAATCCTGAGTCTTTTCTATCATGCCTCGTTTCTCATATCAGCAATATTTATTCATTCATGTTCAAGTCAACTGAACGTGAAAGTAATGTAAGATTACTTATGAAGACCCAAATTTGCAAGTTAAATTCCAGCAGGTATATTCTGCATTCAGTCATTACATTTTTTTACCAATTATATTTTAATATATAAAATATATGTGGGTTCTTGCTATATGCCTATGAAAGTTCATTTTTTAAATCTTGTACCTCCAAAGCTCAACTAGAACCATGCATTATTAACATTTTTTTTTGTTATGGGAAGTTGGAGCTAATTTTGCAGATCTGTTGGAGATACAGAAGCAATACGTAAACTACCATGCAAAGATAACATTTTGTTACAATTTAACTTTTTACAGCCCCCTCTAGTAATTTAGATGTAGCACATTATGTGAAGACCATTCCTTAATTATATTTCTGATTCTAAGAAAACTGAAAAAAATAATATTCTAAAAAGGGATCAGACTCTTAACTGTAACAACTATGAATGAATTTACAACTGGTAAATTAAGCCTGCAAATGTAAAACAACAGCCCTCTTCCCGTAATAATTAAGGGAAGCTCATTGTTTAATTAGTGTTTTCAGGAGTCTAACTGGAGACTCACTAACAGCACAATGTACTGACTGACAAAGTGAAAGGAATCAAACAAAAAGGGTTGGCATTCTTAAGAGAGGCTTCTTTAAACCTAATCACCACTTTTCAGTTGCACCTGCAGGACAACCCAACAAAGCTGGTTCTTTAAGCCTTATATGAAGTTAACTATTGCTTTGGAACTTACCTGCCATTCTTAATAGTTATTACTTTAAAGAAATATTTCCTAAGGCAACTTCATAGATCTCAAGCCAAAGACTCTCAGAAACTGCTCACACACAATAAATGCTGGAAAAATCCAAAAGCCATCTTATATGCAACAAGATATACGTTTGTAAATCTAGTTGTGTATGGAAAAGTTCTATATCAGCTGGACACTTTTCAAATTGCTTGAAATCACCAGAGGAGAGAAGCGCATTATACTATCAACACATTAGCAACTAGAATTCACATCTTAAAAATTCATTCAGACACAGGGTTTATTTGGTTCTCATTTATCCCCAGTTCCTTCAGTTACACTGTTAAAGTTACTTTTGAAGAATTCTACCAACTGATCCAAGACTAGTAATTGACACTTAATTACTTCTACCCTCATGGTTACTTAACCCTTATGTGTTTTAATTCATTGTTTTAGGGCATTCCAAAATATTTGTCACAATTCAAAGTTAAACACTTAATGTATGACTGAGTTCATTCAAAGATTTAATGTTTTATTCTCACTTTAAAGGTGTTTGACATTAGATTAGCATGCCATTCTATTTCAATACAATAAGTATGGGTGCACAGCAGCTAATTTTAAGGAATGTGCTCTACCCAATAAGGAAATACTTACTGGCATCCACATTAGCTTTCCAACTATCAATCAGTGGCTTAATATGAGCTTAATACCAGTATGACAAGCCAACAGATTTCATCCTTTACAGGTACATTTTTCATCACACATAGCCTCAACAAATAACTGTAATAAAGATTTAAAATATACTGTGTTGACTCAGCAGCCATGCACAGTGAAGTGATCTCACTAAAACAGTTACTGAGTTACCCCTTCAGTTGCAAGCATTCAAGGTTGCTCCCCTCTTATTTGAGCTTTTTTAATTAAACTGACTGAATTATAATTTCAGTAGTATGGAGATCAATTAAGTTCCTGTAAGAAGGATTCATTCTTTGACCAAGACTAATTTTATCATCATATGTACAGCTATCAATACATTTAAGGGAATTTAACTATTCTACAAAGTTCCTATGTTTCTGGAGACTCAAATGTGAAATCAATATAAAGTATGTCTCCTCACTTATTAACAGCCAATTCTCCAAAAGCGTCCAAATATAATATAATCAGCTAGAATTCCTATTTCATAAAAAAATGAAATTTGGTAACTTACAAAAGTCAGTAAGAGCGGCAATTCTTCAACTCCTCTGACAAATTAGGGACTTGGCTTGTAAAGGAACTATTATGCATACAGATGTCTCACCATGTTTCATTCACAAAAGGTCAAAGGAGGTCACATTTGGCCTTTTACTCAGTCTGAACAAGAAAAAGTTAGGCAAAGAAAAGCTTTCAAACTGAGAAGTTAGCACAGGAAAAAACACACATCATTACTTATGAGTAGTTACATGCTGTTTACCCTGCCAACATAAATGTGAACGCCAGAGAGAACAAGGAGTGGAGAGCTTTAATTCTACAATGATAGATGACTGAACATCTCTCTTAATGCACATGTCATTCAGCTCAGAGGAGCAAGGGAAGGAGATAGACATAGTAATACCTGGGCAATGTTTGGGAAATAACTAATCCACTTTTAATTTTGGGATTTCATCCTTCTAATGACAGTGATAACTTGTAGGAGTAAACTCCCTAAAGAAGTGAAAACAACAGGGGGGGGGGAAGCTAAAAATGTGTATGACCCCACTTTGTAATCCAAATCTGTGTATAAATTAGTAAATCACTGCTTCTTATATGAGTGAAATCCTATGCAGAGCTACTCCAGTCTAAGCCCACTGAAATGAATGGGCTTAAACTGGAATAACTCTCTTTAGGATAGCACTGTAAAAGCCTTTCCTGAGAGTAAGCCAAACTGAATAGGCTTTAGTAGGATTCTGAGTAGACCTGCTAAAGAAGATATATATAGTTTACTACTTCCTGCTGTTTTACCTGTCTACATTTTTGCCAATATTCTGGCTTCCTTTGTGCCAGCAAAAGCTGTTGACCCTTAACAGAGTTACCTGTATTAATAGCATCTTTGAAAGCCAGTCCCAAAAATCTGTTTGGTTGTTGAAAATCTAAATATATCAATAATGTAGTGGAGACATAAAAAAACTGCTACCTTAAACTTTTGAGGCTTGCTTGTGTTTTAGATCTAGTTAAGTCGTAACCATTAGTAAGGGCATGGATCTTCTCTACACTTTGATTGAATATGATCTAAAAATCCACTGCAGGCAAAATTCACCATGGCAATAAGTATCAGGGAAGATTTACCAATATTAGGTTATGTTTTATTTGGCATTTCTATATGTTTTAGATTAACAAAATAAAGGCTTAATTGAACAATCATTACTGTGCACAAAAGCTACAGCTCTTGCCCCTTAAAAGTCAGCACTAACATACATATTCACCTCTGTAAAATGCTACCAAACGAAGATAGAGAAGCCATGCAGATGTGTTTTGTATTATTTGATGTAACAGAGATTCAGCATGCATTATTCTCCTGTATTCAGAACACCAACTGCTGACTCAAGGGCACTAGAAGGGGCTTTCAACTTTATTTCAGCACATATAAACACAGACATCTGCAGTATTTCCACCATATGTCCCCAAAATAGACAGCATGACATCTGAAGGAAAGATGAATACCTGAAAACATGTTACACATCTGTGCCTAGGATTCACAACTGGCCAGCTCTTCCAGGCATGTGTCCACCACATGCTTGCAGAGATTATGCACCTCTCCTTCATACAGTATGATATGTACTGTGGAAATTTATAATGGACAGGATTTATTTTCTTTTTGTACCATATGAATTGGCCTTCTAAACCTTGCAAAATATTGTTAAATCAAGAGTTAAAAGCGCTGAGCTGGGAGGAGAGATAATGTAGTGATAGATGTTTTAACTGGAAAGATGTAAGCAACCTCAACAATTTTTAAGCTATGTGCAAACAAATATACACTTGAACAAAAGGGGAAACAAAAGGAGGAGGTGAATGCCGGTGCCTCAGTGGTTGATCACCAAACTCCTGACCTGAGATAGCATTAAATCAATTTCTACCTCAAATTCCTACACATTAACTCTGAACCCCTTTGGTTTGTATGCATTTCCTGTCAATGTCGCTACACACATACACATTAAGTAAAATAAATGTTAAAGACTCCAGACCCATAAAGAAAGCTGAGCTTATTGACAACCTCATAAAACAATCCTTTAAATGTGACTGCCAGTGAATAAGAGTAATACACACACTCTGGCTGTTATATACACATTCAAAGCTGTTTCAGTTCATACATAACCTCATGGCGTGGTTTCCCATTCAGTGTGGCAAGGATCCCATGCCACAGTGGTAACATTTCTGTCCAGGAATCACATGGGGTCAGATGAAGGCTGTGTGATGCTTGACCTGTGGGATGCCAACTATGCAGAAGGGGCAACCACATCACAGGGATGCTAGGAAAAGAGTATATATTAATAGGATCCCAGCTGCATTCAGAAATTGTAAGATACTGCACAATAAAAGGCAGTTATGCAGACAGCTTAAATCTATTGAAATACTTCACTCTGTTTGTGGAAGCCAGTATAGTCTTTGGAAAATTGCCATTTCAACCTCACGCAAGCTGACTGCTCTATGCAGATACACAGGGACAAGTTTTGAGTGTATCTCAAGCAGCCTGAGATGAAACATACCAAGTCACAAAAACACAAGGTGACCAAGGTAAATCTCATTAGAAGGAGATGTAATTCCATATTTTTTAAATCCCTCAATAGCTTAAATGGGTCAGAAAGGGGAATGTTGCACATCATTTATTTGTGCTACTTAAAACGTCTGTTTACGCGACCTTAATTTCACTAATGCCTGTAGCATGGATTTTAACATTTTTATTTCCAAGGCCTGACTTCAGCACTTTATTAAAATTTGCTTCCCCCTCTTTCCCCTAGAAACTCATCATTAACTACAGGCAGCTGGTTAAGGCTGCCGGCTGTTTGCCCCGGCAATGCTGTTAAGGGCTGAGGATGGAAGTTTAGAGGCATGGTTTTAATTGATACACAGCTGATCAAGCAATGGACTAAGGTGTAGATTTTGACACATGAAGTGTTGGGGAGGACAGAATGGGAGACTGGGGCCTGAATCAGGTGGAAGTATTTTATATTGGCTACAGAGAACCTCTCACCACTGGAGTGAAAAGGAGCAATAATAATTGATACTCTAAATTTATTTTATGGAACATCTGTAATGTAAAAATGTAGCTTAAGGAGGATTAGAGAAGGATGACACTGGTTGGGGATGGTTCAAATAAAATGGAGAAAATTTTTTTAAAAGGAAAGAAACAGGATCTGTGGACTACACAGTATGGCATAATGCTAACTAGAGTAAAAGTACATTTTAAGTTAATTATACGTTTAAAGCAAAGAACTGGCTGTGAAATAGGTGAATTCCATGCTGCAGACTGAAAATAAAACTGCAAGCATCATGTTGCTTTTATATCAACCTGAAGGGTTGTTGCACATGGAGAACTGTGCACAATTCTGGTCACTCCATCTGAATAAGACGATATCACAGAACTGGGAAGAAGCAGAAAGGGACAACCAAAATGATCAAGGGATTCATTCCAAGCAAAGTAGTGTTTGGAGCTTTTACGATTAGAGACAGGCAACTAAAGGGAGACATGACAGAGGCTTATAAAATGATGCCTAGTGCACAGAATGTTATTAGAGCCTACTTTTTATCCCTTTCATGTAATACTAAATCTCAGGGTCATCCAGTGAACTTGATGGACAGTAGATTCAGAACAGACAATAGAAAATGCTCTTTTACAAAACGCATGAGAAACTTCAGAAATTCTCTGCCACACGGTCCGGTGATGACCACCGGCTGGCATTAAAAGGGGACTGAATAAATTCATGGAACACGGGTCTATCAATGGTCCTGATGGCTAAATGGAATTTCCATGTTCAGAAGCAGAACACCACTGAATACCAGTTGTTAGGAGGGGAAAATGGGGAAACGATACTGCCTCCTTGTGGGTTTCCTGGGGGCATCTAACCGGCTACTGTGGAAAACAGAATGCAGGATTAGATTGACCACTGATTTGATTAAGCACGGTTCTTCATGAGTTGGACCAACACTCCTTTCCATTTTTGTATGAGCTGGCTTAAAGGTTCTTCAAAAAAATTAAAAGTGGGGTATGAATATTTTAAATAAATAAAAAAATAAGAAGAAATTGGGAATAGCCAGAGTTAAGCCATTACACACGACACTGTCATAAATTCGGGGACAGTGTATTTTATCTATTATTAAAATATTTATGTCATTTCTATCTTCCCCCAAAAGGGGCTCACATTATGTTCCTCTGCTTAGGAGAGAAGCACATAAATGGTCATGTCATGGAAGCAGGGAAATCTTCCCTGGATAGATGAAAGAGAATGGGCTGCAGGAAACAGGAGAAGGTAAAGAAAAGTTTGCAAGGGGAGTTTTTGTTCAATGTCTAGAACAAAATCATGTGTTCATCAGACTTGCAGCCAAGGAGTTCACACATTTTCCCCCTATAGACTGCATATTAAAACCGTCTCAGAGTACACCTAGTTCCTGAAAATGTTCTGGGAAAATGATGCCCAGTCTGTCCCCTCTGAGTAACGCAATCAGTTGTTACTGGCAAAGAGCCATTCATAAATTCATCCAAAAATATTAGCTAATTTAAGAAAGAAAGATAAAGTCTCCGGAGAACAACAGTGGCGTAATTCTGCTTTATTTGCCCTGTTGCTTAAAATATCCACACAGAAGACAAATACTTGGGGGGGGGGGGAACTACTGTTGTAATGGGCAGAGGAACAGATGCACCCGGCTGGATCAGACCAGTGGTCCATCTAGTCCAGCATCCTGTTTGTTTTGCACAATGGCCAGCCATTTTCCCTGCAGCGCTAACAAAAAGGACATAGAGGCCTTTCCTCTGATGTTGCCTCCCAGCACTGGGTTTCTGAGGTTTACTGCCTCTAAATATGGAGGTTCCCTTTACTCACCATGGCTAGTTGCAACTGATAAACCTGCCACTGATACACGTATCAACTGTCTAACCCCCATTTAAAGCCATTTATGCTTGTGGCCATCACTACCTCCACTGGCAGTGAATTCCACAACTTTAATTAATCGACCCGAGTTCTAGAATTACAGGAGTGGGAGAAAAAGCTTTATCCACTTTCTCTGCTCCATTCATAATTCTCTAAACATTTATCAGCCCCCTTCCTTTAGCCATCTTTTTTCTAAACTAGTTTTTTCTAAACTAGTTTTTTCTAAACTAGTTTTTTCTAAACTAAAAAGTCGCAGACTTCTTCAGCTTTTCCTGGAAATATGCTCCAGCCCCTTAATCATCTTGGTGGCCCTCCTCCTCTGTACTTTTCCCAGTTTTGCAATGTCTTTTGAGATACAGCTACCAGAACTGAATACAGTATTCCAAATATGGTCTGCTATGTCTCTGTTCAAGGGCATTGTAACGTTTGCTGTTTTATTCTCAACCCCTTTCCTAGTACTGTCCAGCACAGAGTTTGCCTTTTTCACTGTTGATATGCACTGAGTCAACATTTTCACTGAGCTATTCACAATAACCCCAAGATCTCTTTCAATCTTGGCCTCACTCAAGCCAGTTTAAATCTTACCAGCATATATTTAAAGTTAGGCCTTTTGTTCCAGCGTATACCACCTTAACACTTATCAACTAAGTACCAGGACATCTGCTTTGTATGCAGAAGGTCCCAAGTTCAATCCCTACCATCTTTGGTTAAAAAGATCAGGTAATAGATGGTATGAAAGATCTCTATTTGAGATCTTGGAAAGCCCCTGCCAGTCAAAGCATACAACACTGAGCTTGACAGACCAGTGATCAGACTCAGTATAAGGCAGCTTCATGTATTTATTGTGCTGGCGCCCTTATTTTTTCTCCTTGCAAAAGGACTTTTCATACTTATTCCAGAAATATAGCTCTGACCACAATTGTATAAACATATAAATAAATAAGACTGGGTGAAACGCAAAATGGACAGATAATTTAACTGTATGTCAGGATGTTTTAATATTAAACGAATGTGAGAGGTATAACTTTAAGGACAAAAGAGGAAGGCATAGTGAGAAGATGAAATAGCACTCAGGAGTTCCTTCCTCAGTCCTGTGCTCTGACTATTGTTCCATATAAATAGTGCCTCATATTTCTACTTCCTATTAGCCTTCCACGTGCTCAGCAGTCATCTCTTGGCTGAGGCTTCTAGTTTTCCAAGCTACCACTGAAAATGCTTGCCTCTTTTCTGGCTCTTAACCAATACGCTTGCGAGACAGTTTAAAAAAGTTTAAAAACAAAAAGAAGCAGCGCTACAAGGGGGGCTTTGATACAGATACATAGCATTTCCGTTCCAGACATTAAAAAGACAATATTTTTCTGAATGGGACAAATTCTTGCACAGCCATGGCCGCAAGCAAGGCTCAGCTGGATGAAAACCATTTACCAGACTGGACGAACAGAAGACAAACAGCCAAATTCAGGCATTAAAGTCTGAGCATAACTAAATGAGGCTACTACAGCTGAGGAATGGGGGTATCATCTTCTCCAGCTAGCCATTAAATTCTTTTTTCCTTTCTCTTAATAATTTTAGTGAAATGCAAAAAAGGGGGCGGGGGAACCCTACAATCTAACTAAGCTGTTTTTGAGAACAAGCAAAGTAGCCTGGTCACTTTCAGGAATGTTGTACAGGGAGACCAGTTCTTGCCTTTCACATATCTACTTCACATAGTTGTTCATAACACCAGGAAGAACCAACTTCAATATGAAATGAAGTTGCAAAGTGACCTTGTATCCCTCACTGAAGATCAGCCATTACAAGGTTACATTTTGTGCAGTGCTAAGACAACTGGCACATACACAGAGATGCTCTCAGCATCCCTCCCTCTCCCCTCCTATCACCCCCCTTTATTATCTCTTTTTCTGTGAAGGACAAACATACTTGCATACCCTATAGGACCCATTCACCCAGTCAAGTCTTCAGAATCACTTTTGACTTAATAGGTCCCTCCCAGCTACCTTTGTCCCCACTACAGGCATTTGTCATTTTATTGCTCTTTACTTTATTGTGCTTCGCAGATACCGTGTTTTC
Organism: Euleptes europaea; assembly: GCF_029931775.1. NCBI lineage: Eukaryota > Metazoa > Chordata > Lepidosauria > Squamata > Sphaerodactylidae > Euleptes > Euleptes europaea. Next base: position 33,535,034 of record NC_079323.1, read on the forward strand.
GAGCAAGTCTATTGGTGCCATTTTCCCAACAGCATGTGCTCACTTTGAGTCTCTGTGTCACATTTTGGTAATTCTCACAATATTTCAAACTTCTCCATTATTATTACAGTACATTATTTTTTAGACATAATGCTATTGCACACTTAGACTAAAGTATAGTGTAAACATATTTTATATGCACTGGGAAACCAAAATAATTTGTGTGACTCACTTTATTGCGGTAGTCTGGAACCGAATCCACAATATCTCCTAGATATGTTTGTACTGTGAAACTTCATCTGAGAATCTTGGCCGCACTACATGGCATGAAGGTTAATCTGGCCTCACTACAGCCCTGGATTCATCTTTTTTCCTTAGTTGAGGAAGATGATGATATGATGTAGTGCAATTTTGACCGGGTACTTAGTGGAATGCGTTCCGCATTCCATGAGTCACTGCAGTTTCAAAGTATTGAATACATTCAATCATAAGATAATACAAGTCACCTACGTGAATTAAGAAATACTTAGAAAATAATAATGGGAAGGAGAAGTCCAGATACTTGGACTCTAAGTACACATTATATGCATAATTTTTACGACTGAAAATAATACCTAAACGGCTGCAATTGCCTACACAAAAATGTAATGATAAACCACGGTAAGGATAGAAATTTATATAACTGTTACAGAGTCCCTAAAAGACAAGTAGTAAAACTGATTCAGATCTGTGTCTTTTTACTATCTCATATTCATATTTATAAAACTTGATTCCAAGAATGGATTGTGTGGGGATTTACTTGGGTTTTTTATTTCAAGTGTTTGGCTACATGACAATTTTCTTATATGATTTCTGCAGTCTTGCAAAATACAGTTGGTAGCCAAAATAAGCTTTTACCTGTTTAAGAAGCTTGCTATGCACTAATAATTTCCTCACTTAAAGGCTAATCTCTTCCCAACAACTTTTCAATCCTTTGCTCTGTTAAAAAAAATATCATTTACAAGATTAAAATCACATTCACAGTTTATGCTTGCAAAAACAGACTATCAGTTCTGAGCACAGAATAAAATATTAAAATAAAATGCATTTCTTTGAAAAGTGCCACATTGCTGGGGGAAAACCTTGCTCCCTTCATTTAATTTCTAATTTAAAAAATGAGTTGATGAGTTTGCTTGTGAAATAAATGGAAAGTAATTTTAAAGAAGAAATTAAGGTTCTTATGTGACAACCTAAATTATTTAGGAACTGAATGATTATAAGGAACCTACAAAGAATTAGCCATATTGGACTTTCCCATTTCTTCTCTTCTTATACAAAACCATTGTTCAGTCTTGCTTTCCTTTCAACTACAAGTTCTCACTTGTTTTTAAGCGGGGCAAGCCTACCAATGGTTCATTTTGAGTTACACACTCAATTTCAAAAGTGAACGTTTGATTTTACAAAGCCGTTCCTCCTGTGAGGAAACACACATAGGTTTTCTTTAGGTCACAAAATATTTGTGACAACACAGGAAACATTGCCCTTTTCTTCTCACTTCAGCAGGTTTGTGAAAAGACCCTTGGGGAGAACTATTTAAATGTCTCTGCTTGGCTTCCCACTGCCACATTCCAACAGTTCAAACCAGTGTGTGAAAGTCAACCAACCACCCTTGCCGCAATATCACAGCATGGCAGTGACACAAATAGCCACAGCCACCATAATTCCTGTCTGGATTTAGGCTCTTGACCTAGCAACCCAAGACCCCTAATTCCACAGCTTCCCAAACCTTTAGCCTGCACACTACCTTTCCAACAATGTCATTAGAGCTTAAGTGAGATTGCTTTGGCAACGAATTACATAGGGCAGGAGCCACTCCCCACAAACCACTCCACATTTAATGAGGGAATGCTTAAGAGTGTACTTTCAGTGAACCTAAGAGATAGAATGAAATGGATGATCCAATGATCAAATGAAAATTTTGATGTTTACGGATAGTGATAATTCTGACATTCTAAGGAACTGCAAACAGTATGACTTTGTGGGAGAATAGTTTTCAATACTATACATTGGTACGATCAGAATGCCATAGTTTTAACAAAGACAAAAAGATTGTTTATGTATGAAGGATTGTTTTACAATAGATGGGTTCTATATTATTCAGTTATGGTTAGGCATTATGTTTTGGAAGGAAAGAACATTTCCTTTTCTACTGTTGGCTACTGAATCATACTGCCTCACCTATGCTTCCATTATAAAGTGATTTTACACAAGCTCCCTCTTTGTCTCTTTCAAAAACAGATGGATTTTAACACACAAAAGGAGCTACTTGTTATTCCCACTAGATCATTTGAATTCTATCACACTCTTTTTTCTTAACTTAAATAAGAAAATGTTTCTAGCATGCTGAAGATATCCCTTTTTGTTCCTGAATGAATTACTGGGGGGGGGGGGATATCAAGAGGAAATCCCCCAGGGAATACTTCTGATTTTATACAAAATTAAAACAGCTGTACTTACCACAAAATCAGAATGGCTGTTATTTCATCCTCAGCTCTAGATCGCATTTACTTAGGTGTCTTGTCACTTTCAATTGCTTTCATGTAAAAAATGTATATGGGTTTGCAACCTTATACCCCCAACACTAAATATATACACCAGCAGACCTTAGCACTAACATGTTACTGTAGTTACATTATATATGTGTGTGTGTATACATGCATACATATACACACACACTTAATGAAGATAAACATATATTGTGCTAAGCTAATGCTCAGCACTGGATCCTACTAGCCTTTCTGCTGGTAACGCATGGAGCAGGAGCCCCTTTTGACTAACAATAGATCTTGCTAGGCACTGGGGACTAACACCGACAAGGGTTGCAGAGTGGAGGGGAAATGTGTGAGAATTGAGCAGAAAAGCTATGAGGGCTGCAATTACCAATACTGTTAGTTCTTCTAGAATCAATTCCTGGAAGGCCAATATCCTTGGATTGGTGGTGGTTGGGTTAAATGTAGATTTGGGTTTCAACTGATCCTCCTTCATTTCTTTACAACCCACCTCTTTTTGGTCCTTAAAAAAACCTGCCAGTTTGATTTTCCTAAAAAGGTTCTGGATTTCAACCATGAGTTGAAAACTATTGCTAGGGGGTGTTGGGATAAAAGAAAGGCCCTAAGAAAGGGGGTGTAGGAAGTGGCAGAAATGGCAAAACTCACAGCTATTCTAAATGAAGAAAATGACGCTCGGTTTCTGGGGGAATGGGGGGCGTGGATGCATTATTGTGAATATGAGTTAAAATTGGGAAGAATGGAAGAATATTTTCTAATCTGATCCAGAGGATTATTTTTGGTCTTTTTTATAATGAATAAGCATAATTATATTTACTAACAGATTATGGTTTTTTTTATATATGGTATTGATAGTTTATTAAGATTAGATTAACCACGACGGGATGAACTTTTTATTAAGAGGAAGATAGAGGTGAAGGGGAAGTCAAAAATTTTCCATTTCTTTTCTTTTTTTTTTCTTCTTTATTATATGTTATGGAATTATAACAACTTTAGGTTAGAATTGAAACTTTATATTGTCATAGATGTTGTTTAATGCAATGGAAAATTTCTAGTATAAAACCCAATAAAATTTATATATAAAAAAAAAGAAAGGGGGTGTAGGGATAAAGGAAAGGCCCTAAGAAAGGGCCTTTCCTTTATCCCACTGGTTCCCAACCGGGGGTCCGTGAACCCCCAGGGGTCCGCGAGAACTAAATTAAGGTCCACGAAACAAAGTTATAAACCCATAATAAATTAATATTTTCGATTAAAAGCTCTCTATTATAAAAACATATATTCAAATATTATTCTAAGTTTAATGTTTAACTAACAGTTCTGATTAAAGTTTATTTTCAAATTCTCGGAATTTTTATTTTGATCCTTGGGGTCCCTGCTCCGAACAAAAAAAGTCCTAGTGGTCCCTGGCCAAAAAAAGGTTGGGAACCACTGCTTTATCCCGACACCCCCTAACAATAGTTTTCAACTCATGGTTGCACTAAGGAAACTTTTAAAAAAGCCTCAAAGTACTAATTTGGGGAGTAGTCACCCAACCCCTCCTCTAGTCACTTCTGCACCTTCCACTGAATCAAAACAACAGCTGTAGTGCTACCTGTGGAAACACAGAAATGAGCTACAGTGGCTATTCTCCTCATGACTTTCTTACAACCCTTCCAGGCTTCCCAGAAACAATGAAAGAGTCACTAGAATATAGCAGATGCTTTGATGTGGTCATCCAAAGCAAAGCCCAGGTGTTCCCTCACAGTCTTCTGGAGTCACAAAAGTAACAGCCACAGTTAGAGCGCACAGTTTATCACCTCAGCGAGAACTCAGTCTGAAACTTCAAAACTACATGTGGAGGCATATAACCTATGCTAGAATCCTTCTCCCTGACATCCAGTTTTCTACAAAAAGATTGCTTCTGCATGGAAACATGAAAGCACCTGTTTACAACATAAAGTGGTAGAACACAGGCACATCTTGCTATTTCAGTGAGAATTCAGTGCTGCACATCAGAAGACATACCCCATCCTACCGTTCATTTTGCACAAAGATAGCATGTGAGTATGGAAAGGCTGGGCTGCTTCTAGTCTGAATTCCCTCTCCTTCACTGTTGCAGGAGATGAAAGAGGCACTTTTAAAATGCAGCAACACAATATGGGAAGGGGCAGAGAGGCCAGGAGTATAAAACCAGCTGCTGCACCCTTTCATGCGTTTCCCTTGCTGTGGCACACCCTAAAGGCTGCAGCAGTTCTGCTCTCCATTTCAATGATGAGACTATGGGCGCTTTCACACGCTGAAATGCACTTCTAATCCACTCCCAATGCACTTTAACGATCATTGCAAGTTGATTTTGCTGTTTCACACAGTAAAATCCAGCTGCAAAGTTTATTGAAAGTGGATTGAAAGTGCATTATTTGGCATGCGTGAAAGCGCCCTATGTCCGGTTGCTTCAAGAAACAGGGGACAAGGAGAGTACCTGTAATAAAATCTGTCAAGGGTCTTTCTTCAGTGGCTCCCAGTTAAACTCTCTGAAGATGCTCTATGCACGCCCAAGGACTGTCCAGCATCCATGCTGAGCATTCTTCTCTTAATTTCTTAATTAAGTCTGTATCCGACCTTTACAATACACTCAAGGTGGTTAACAAAAATCAAAGTCAATACATAATGGAAAGCTAAGGGCTGGTCCTAGTGTCTGCAGTAGGGGAGGCTAATGGAGGTCTGACTGTGGAGGGACGTTCCTCTTGAAGCAGTTGGTGCACTTTCTTCCCCATAGCAAATGGACAGCTGTTTTTGGACTCTAATTATTTAAGACAATGGGAAGTGGCTGCGCATGCACTAGACAGCTGCCACTTAACTATGGGTGAATTCTAAAGCCACCCATCACTAAACATAATTATCTCTCCTCTCCAAATCAGACCTCAGTGGTACTCAGTACTATCTGCTGTTCTGCTTGGGGGGAGGGTCAGTTGTGCCAGGATTAAGTCCCTGCTCCAAATCCTGGTGCCCTCTCAACTTTAAGTGTGACTCCACACACCCACCCCTTTATAGCACCTCGGCGGTGCCTGTAAGGAGATCCAGAAGGACAATCTGTGTATGGAAACCTTTGTCCTGACCACGGGTCTCCTTTGCCAAGACAAGACAGACATGTTTCAGTATGAAATAAACGTGAGCTTTAAATGTTCTGATGCATATATGTTATTTGAGCCTCAGTAAGAAAGGTGGACTATAAACAAAATAAATCAATCTGACACAGTGGCATGAAAGGTAACGCTGCAAAACAGCAAAAAATACACAAGATGAACATATTTAAATGATTCTTAACTGCAATACAGAGACAGTTCAACACCAGGAACTAAAACTGGAAAACTAGAACTCAATGAACCATATGACCTAATCAGAACTATGACTGCTCAACACCCACTCTTGGAAAAATTCTGTTTAACATTTCGTAGCCAAATGCAGAGACGTAACGGAAGATAAGTATTTAAATATTTTAGCTTATTAGGGCAGGAAGTTACTGTTATATGCCAGACATATGTTTGAAATTCTGTTACCATGTTTTAGTGTTTCGTCAAGCCAATTTCCATTTAAAGAGAAAATTTCCATGATAAAATATTTCATAATATGAAAGTGCAACTGAGTGACTAAATCTCACTACTATTATAAGCATAACTACATGAATTCCCAAGAACTAGAACAAGAAATAAAAACGAAACTGGTAGTTATTCTTCTATTACTTTAGTATCTATGGCAATAGGTTATCATCAGGCTTCATGACAAGCTCTCAGAGGCAGGAACTGGAGACAGAAGCAGTGAGATGTTATGAAATAATGCCTTTTAAAGTAAAGCATCCTTTCTGTAGATGCTTCATTATCTTGCCATCAATTTGCTTCATCAACCACCCACATACATTTGTACAGTATCATACGGTGCTCCCCACCTTTCATTACATTATTTTTAAACTGGAGAGACTTTACAGGAAAGGCCATGGACAGCATCTATCAGATTTGTACCCAGTCTTCCTCTCAAAGCACCTATGGGCTCTGCCTTTGTCCATTTTATCCTTACCACAACTCTGCGAGTCAAGTTAGGCTAGGAGAGTATGACTGTCCCACCAGGTGAGCTTCCTAGAAGAATGGGGGTCTGAACCCAGAACTCCTCAGTCCAACACCTGAACCATTACCTCTCATCAAATATACCTAGCATTACAAAGGGCTCTACTTATTTTCTCCCATGAAAAGCAATACTCGCTGCTTGTCCCCAACAGTAAAGCTACTGGACTATGAGTTGTACAACAGGTTTAGCCCTCCGCTTCAGTGATGTCTCTGATTGCACCTGCTTTGTTTCCTCTCAACTTCTAGGAGGGAAAAACACTGTTACTGATGTTCCAACTGAGTTCAGTGAAAACTCTGCCGCCCCTCCCTTTATCAGAGGAGGGAGAAGACTATGGCTCATTTCACACATGCCAAATAATGCACTTTCACGATTGTTTGCAAGTGGATTTTGCCATTTCACAGATGCAAAGTGCATTGAAAGTGGATTGAAAATGCATTATTCGGCATGTGTGAAAGCGCCCTGTATGTCTGCCCTGGGCTGAAACCAACACTAAGACGTTCACCTCAGGTGGCACACTTTAGGAAAGCATTAAAAAGCAGCAATTATTTCCTTAATTATGGCCATTTACGCACAGGAGTTATGCCTTGGATTTGCCCCTGTCTAGATGCATATTTTCCCCATCCGAATTCTTAAAACTCAACAATAAGCCCCGATGCAGAGTTCTGAGAATTCAGATGGGGAAAATGTGCATCTAGACAGGGGCAAATCCAAGGCAAAACCTCCCGTGCATAAATGGCCTATGTTTTTAACACTTGGGAAGCAGGATACCACTTGGAGTTTTTGCCTCAAGCACCAAAATATCTTATGCTATCTTTGCATCGACATTATCAGTCTTCCTGAATGTATCTCCATTTATTTCTAGGGGAAAAAACTTTGGCAGTAATACATGGCTGTGAAAGGAAGAGGGGATAGCCCAGGCTAGCCCAATTGTCAGATCTTGGAAGCTAAGCAGGATCAGCCTTGGTTTAGACTTGGATGGGGGATCACCAAGGAAGGCTAGGGTTGCTACACCAAGACAGGCAATTGCAAACCACTTCTGAACATCTCTTGTCTTGAAAAGCCTACAGGGGTGCCGCAAGACAGCTACGCCTTGACGGTTAAAAAAAAATCATGTCTTTGAAAATAACAAAATATTAAGGCATGCTGTGGGGGAATTATATGAATAGAGAAGCAATAGGTATCTGCACCCTCCTCTTGCTCCTGCTGTCCCCCATGCTACTGTTATTATGCTGGAAATGTGCAGGCACCCTGCAGAGAGAAGACGCTACACAAGAAAGCATATGAATGAACTATGGCTTAGGATTGGTCAAAATAAATCAGACTCATCCAAAACTACCTGGAGCTGCTCTACCTTTACTCATTTGATCACCTGCCCCCACAAAAAATGGGACACTCGAGTATGGCCCCATGGTGATTTACATTAGGCCAACCCAGTTATGACTTTTGAGTACTGAGAGAACCAAAGTGCTATTGTAAGGAGATTTATACCCTTCCAAGTCCACTGATTACAGCAGATTTAGAAGGGTGTAACTGTTCAGGATTGCACTATAACTGTCTGCTATAAGGCAAGGGGCCCTCTAAAAATGAGAAGTTGTTCTATGTAATAGTTCTTTGGTTATTTTGAAACAAAAGAATTTTTATGCAACGTTATATTGGCTAAGTGCAAAAATGTCTGCAAGTCCCTACTACAACACATGAGCTTTGTAGTCCTTTTACAGTACTATCTTATGCAGAGTTACTCCAGTTTAAACCCACTGAAATTAATGGGATTAAATTGGACTGGTACAGTACAGGCTTACAAATAACAGTATTATATTTTAAATACAGCTGGGCATAGCCAGAATACAAGTCTTAACAAATAACAGGGACCGGTAACAGTATTTTTTTATTTATTTACTGGACCTTAGATCGTACATGACTGGGGTAAGATGTCAGTTTCTCACAAATGTAAGAAAGTGAAAGGCAATCTTTCTTGCAACGTTCCAGTATGGTGGAACCTCAAATATGAACATGAGTTGGTAACCAATAAAGCTAATGACAACATGCAAACCACTTTTTGCCTCCTGTCTCACAGCAAGATAGGCCAACATTAGTGGCCACAACATCACAGAAGGGAAGAAAAGTTTTGTCTTCATATGGTTAGAATGGTAACTAAGGGAAATACACAAGACCTAAACTATTCTTACATCTGTCACAACAAATCCCAAAATAAAGAACACCAGTTAATGCACATATGGTTCAGGCAACAACATTTTTAAAAAAACTGTCACGCACAAGTCACATATTAAGGTGTGTATTTTTTCCTCCCTTCTAGATTGAAAAAACTTATTGACCAAGAATCAGCCTATCAGGCAAAAAAGGACAAGGAAAACAGCAAGAAAGTCAACAAACTGAAGGAAGAGCTGACAAAACTCAAGTCATTTGCTTTAATGGTTGTGGATGAACAGCAGAGACTCACAGAACAGTTAAACCAGCAAAGCCAAAAGACTGAAGAGCTCACTGCTGCGGCACATCAAGCTCATGAGAAGCTCTCCACGGCAGAAACCAAAGCTCAAGAAGAGGAGCAGAAAGTTCTCAGGCTAGAAGCAGAATTTCAGACACAAACGGAGAAGGCTGCCCATGAACAAGAAGCTGCAATGGCCAAATTAACCAATGAAGAGAGCCAGAACCGCCAGCTCAGGTTAAAATTAACCGCTCTCAGCCGACAAATTGATGAACTCGAAGAGGCTAATAAATCCCTACAAAAGGCTGAAGAAGAACTGCAAGACCTGAGAGAGAAAATTAGTAGAGGGGAGTTTGGAAATTCGACTCTTATGTCTGAAGTGGAGGAGCTAAGGAAACGAGTCCTGGAAATGGAAGGGAAAGACGAGGAGCTCATAAAAATGGAAGAGCAGTGCAGGGAGCTCAACAAGAAGCTGGAAAAAGAAGCCTCGCAAGGGAAGAACTTCAAAGCAGAAGTTGATAAACTCAACAAGAGGATTATGGAGCTTGAGAAACTGGAGGAGGCTTTTAGCAAGAGTAAGCAGGAATGCCACTCTCTGAAAAGCAACCTAGAAAAAGAAAAGACATTAACAAAGCAGCTGTCCCGGGAACTGGATGGCTTAAAAGCTCGACTGGGAGAACTTGAGACCATTGAAAGCAGGCTGGAAAAAACGGAATTCGTGCTGAAGGACGAGCTGACTAAACTGAAGTCGCTGATAGTAACACTGGTGGATGAAAGGAAAACAATGAATGAAAAAATAAAACAAACTGAAGAAAAGCTACAGGCTGCAAATTCACAACTTCAGCTGGAGCAAAAAAAAGTCATGTCAGTTACAGAAAAACTGATTGAGGAAAGTAAAAAGGCATTAAAATCAAAGACTGATGCTGAGGAGAAAATGTCCGCCCTCACAAAAGAAAGGGATGAGCTGAAACACAAACTGAAAGCAGAGGAAGAGAAAGGAAACGATCTCTCCTCCAAGGTGAATCTCCTGAGGAAAAAGCTTCAGTCCCTAGAAGCCGTTGAAAAAGAATTCCTCAAAAATAAACTGAAAGAGACCAGCAAACCCAACTCAGTTTTACAGCAGGAAAACAACAAAATTAAAGAACTAGCCCAAGAAATTGAAAGGCTCAAACACAAACTTAATGAAATGAAGTCGATAGAAGACGACCTCATGAAAACAGAAGATGAATTTGAATCTCTAGAACGTAGATACACTAATGAACAAGAAAAGGCTCATTTTCTCTCGGAAGAACTCGAGGTTGTAAAAAGAGAACTGGCTCGGTACAAGTTAGCAGAGAAGTCAGAATCTAATCATGAGCAAAGACTGTTCAGAAAACTTAAGGAAGAATCAGCCAAGTCAGGTCACCTCTCGAGGGAAGTAGATGCACTGAAAGAAAAAATTCATGAGTACATGGCTACAGAAGATGTAATATGTCATCTAAGGGAAGATCATACAACCCTGCAAAGGAAATTCACTCACCAAGAAAACAAGAACAAAGAGTTAGTAAGAGAAATTGAAATCCTAACCAAAGAGCTAGACAGGTACAGGCGTTTCAGTAAGAGCCTCAGGCCAAGTTTCAATGGAAGGAGAATTTCTGACTTGCAAGTGTGCTCTAAGGAAGTCCAAACAGAACCAGCAGACAATGAACCCCCTGATTATAAGAGTCTTGTTCCTTTAGAACGAGCTGTCATAAATGGGCATTTATATGAAGAGAGCGATAATGAAGAGGACGACAACAATGACGATGAGCAAACCGTGTCCTTCAGGTGCAACACGTCTGTTGCAAATGCAGTAAACAATCATAAACTTTGGATCCCCTGGATGAAGTCCAAAGAAAACCATATTCAAAATGGAAAAGTTCACGCCAAGCAGAACGGAAACTGCATTCAGCCTGGAAACGTAGTACTAAGTCACACGCCTGGCCAACCTCTTCATATAAAAGTTACTCCAGATCACGGTCACAACACAGCCACCCTTGAAATAACCAGCCCGACTGCAGAGAGCTCTCATTCTTTCACCAGTACTGCTGTGATACCAAACTGTGGCACACCAAAGCAAAGGATAACCATCATTCAAAATGGATCTTTAATGCCTATAAAAACTAAATCTGTTGATGGTTACTCAAGTCCAGAGCAAACAATAACACCTCTTACTATGGCTGCCTTTGCTAGGTCCCAGACACCTGAATCATGTGGCTCTGTGACTCCTGAAAGAACGATGTCCCCTTTAGCTCTGACCAGCTCCATGAGTTCCCCAGAGCAGGTACTTTCACCGGAACCCCTAGAAATTGGCGACAAGCACACTGTCTTTAGAGTATCTCCTGAAAGGCAGTCATCCTGGCAGTTCCAACGATCTAACAGTTCCGGTTCTAGCATGATAACTACTGAGGATAATAAAATACATATTCATTTAGGAAGCTCCTATGTTCAAGCTATTCCTAATTCAGCAAAATCCGTTAGCCCTTGCAGGCCTGTGCAGGATAACAGAACTCCAGCACCGAGTAACGGAACACCAAGTAAACCTATCAACAAAGTCACCAGTAGCATTACTATTACACCAACAGCTACTCCTGTCCCACGACAATCACAAATTACAGTAAGTAATATCTATAACTGACCTTCTTCAACTGTGCTGACATACTTACCAGCAACCCAAACTTCTGTTTTCCACCCCAGCAGGAATGATTTGGAACAATTTTAGTAGAATTTTGTGACAGTACTTTGCATGTGTTCTACAACAATATAGAGCACTAACATGTGGACTTGTCTCTCTAATCATATCAGGTGTGCGCTTACTGTATTATCTGTTCATTTACATAACTTTTTTTGTAAAATATTTGGACTTGCACCTGTATAAATGCATCTTTTATGTATTTACATTTTCAATAACTGACATTTTGGATTGCAACTTTTGGTGAAATACTTTAACATCACAGAACAGTAAAAAAAATTTAACCACTGCTTGCAGAATTCATTTTATTTTGTTCCTTCTGTGTGTGGATTTTTGCATGTAAAACTGTTTTTAAGCTTTAGACAACCTGTTAACGTCTGTATAGTATCTCAGTCATTTTCTGTATTCTCTACGATTCGGTTACTTTTAGATCAAATGCCACACAAATTGCACAAATTTTCAAAGAATGATACATGAAAGCTGTGGTATTCTGCACCAGCTGGAGTCTCCAAGTTCACTTTGAGGAGAGACCTATATAGAGTACATTACAGTAGTCTGGTCTTAATATTATCATAGCATGGATCCAGGTGCCCAGCTTCTGGGCTAAACTAAGTTGGATGAAAGTGTTTTCTGCAGCTGCATTAACTGGCTTCTGCAGGAGTAATGTTCAGCCCAGTATAACCACTAAGCTCTTAACCAAGTCAGCAAGGGTCAGCTGAACCCCACTTAAGGTGAGAAACATAATGCCCATCAAGATCTCTACCAACCCAAACGGCATTACTCGGTCTTGTCAGGATTTAGTTTCAATTTGTTCACTCATAGCCATTTAACCACAGAAGACTGGCAGTGATTCAGGACCTCTACCACATCACCAGGAGATTTGGATAAGGAGATATAGAGCTGGGTATCATCAGCATACCCTGACCTGGATGGCCCAGGCTAGCCTGATCTCGTCAGATCTCAGAAGCTAAGCAGGGTCAGCCCTGGTTAGTATTTGGATGGGAGACCACCAAGGAATACCAGGGTTGCTGTGCAGAAGGCGGCACTGGCAAACCACCTCTGTTAGTCTCTTGCCATGAAAACCCCAAAAGGGGTCGCCATAAGTGGGCTGTGACTTGACGGCACTTTACACACACATCATCAGCATACTGATGACAGTCAACCCCCAAAACTACAAGTGATTTGTCCTAAGGGCTTTACGTAGAGGTTGATTAGCATGGAGGATAGGTCTGTGCCCTGTGGAAGGTTTGGAAAGGAAAGGAAAATAAAAGTATGATTACTAGAAAAAAGAATATTTCAAATAAATTGCATTGGAGAACAATAATAAGCTGTGGAGCTAAGTCTTGTTATGGTTTTGCTAGCATAGGCATTTCACTTTTATATTGTTCTACAATAACAGCATCCCCGAACTTCCTACGCAGTAGAGCAGAGTCCCAATTTAAAGGAAAAGGAACAAAATATTGGAGATTCAGTACAAATTGCTGATCTTTAACAATGTAGCACAGAGAACTCTCCTCAATGCAACAAGGGTGGGTTTCTCTTTCCTTCCTGTGCAGTAGTGGGAACAAAATGTCACAGTTCACAGGAAACAATGGAACAGCACAATAGCTTCTATATAATGGAACAAGATGAACAGTGACAATGGAGTTAGGTGGCAGACCATAAATGACCCATTGATGTCTGATTACTGCTTAAATTGGTAATGAGCTAGAAATTGTTTGGCTGCATTGTGGCACAAAAAGCCAAAAGAACATGGGATGTGAAATTCCTTTGGAGGAGGTCTGGTGTCCATGTCTATTAACTTGGCTACCACCAAGGAGAGATAGTATTAAGCTAAAAGGCGGGGTTTGGAAGAAGCATGTGGGAACAAGCATGGAGGGACAAACACTAGAACAGTAAATACCCCTTGATTTCCAGCTTGATTTGGGGGAGGGAGGAATCTACAGAACTCTATTTAATCTGCCTACTAGACAGGGTTGGTCCTGCTCCCAGCAGCTGTAAAAACTACAAAAGGGCAGGTGGAACCAGCTGTGATTTGTGGTATACACTAGAGACCTGGTATCACAAGGGCACTGCTCTGCACTATTAATGCTAGGCCTATGAAATGGCCGGCCTCTTTTGATGAAACTGTCACAGGGTTTGCCCATGGACTGATTATACCAGACATATTTGCCTAGAGTAGCATATTGGCACACTCAATTTGCTTACGCTGAAAAATCAGGCTTAATTACTGCTAACCAAACTGAAGACCAAGGTAGCATTCATTTAGACAGTTTTTAGCCTGTTCCCCCCCCCCGAAACTGGACTCAAGGTGGGTTACAATGATTACATGATGTTTTAAATCATGATCCATAAGCTCCCCTGAGCCACGATGAAAGGCAGGATGCAAATTAATTAATTAATAACGATGTATAAGGAAAAATACAGCAAACCAAACAGCAGGTAGAAACATAATACCACATAAATATTTCAGCATCAGTGCCAAAACCCCTATTAATCTACCTTACTCATCTTGAGGAATCTCAACAATGTGGAACCTTATTCCACAAAGCCAGGGCAATCACTGAAAAAGCTGCTGATTTAACAGTGGCTGACCCAACAAGAGAAGTAGAGAACAACCAATAAGTGTTGGTCTGAATTTGTTTAAATATTCAACGAACTGTGCCTTGTGAATTCAGACATCAAAACAAACCACAGTTAGCACAAACTGTGGTTCAAACCCAGCTACAAACCCTACTTTGAAATCCCAGTTTGATGTCAATTTGTTGATATTTTGTTCAACAATTAAGACAATCCAGTTTGCAGGACCAGCTGCATCTGGATGTCTCAACTGATGTCATTGTGGTGTACTTGGTTAAGATGTCAAACTAGGATCTGGAAAACCTGGGCTCAGATCCCCCCTCTGCCATGAAGCTTGCTGGGTTACCATGGGCCAGTCACTCACTCCCAGCCTAACTTACCTCACAGGGTTATTGTGAGGATAAGTGAGAAAAAGAGAACTACGTATGCTGCTCTGAGCTCTTTGGAGAAAAGGTGGGGTAAAAACGCAGTAGACAACACTTCAACAAACGGGTTTATCACATTGTTTTGTGAGTTGCCTTCACAACAAAAGACAAACTGCATCATTTTGCTAAGTTTGGGTAGCTAGATATCTACTTCAGGCTTACTGAATGAAATATGAATAGACCATTTAGTAATGCTGAGCCTAAGCTTTCCCTTGCCTAGCTATAAATTTCTATACAATGACCTGTATGAATAATTTATAGGGATTTGAAAATGACATACTGTTGAAGAAAGATATGTATACCATCACAATTCAAAAGAATGAAATGCCTCCACTTACACTGACAACTCCACTTCCATGCCAAATACCATGTTAAAAACCTATCATAATATTACTGTAATGGGTTGGCAATGGATTGTGCCAACTGCCCTTAAGGTTTTTCTACTTTTAACTTAAATATAGGGTTTCTTCCTAAATGCTTCAAACAGTAACCACATCCTATGAAATTAAGCAATTCTATCCAGAACCCACACTAAATTAAACATCCTATAATACAAACCTGAGAAATTCTTGAGTCATCACTTGCATCATAAAAGGACAATATGAAAAAGTTAAGCATTTCCTCATTATTTTCCTGAGGTATTCTAATTTTATTCTATAATTGAAACCACCAAAATCTAAGAATATGTAGCTCATATTATGTGTCACCCATGTAAGAACCACACTGCTGACCATATCAGAGATTCATATTTGGTCTACAAAAGTAGCTAGCCAGATGCCAATGATACATAGTGTAAGACAGAAAGGCCATGATTCTCATGTAACAAAACATGGTTGTGGTTGTCATGCTTGGGGGATTTTGGGGCTTGGGCATTTCTTCTCTATTTATGTACAGCTGGGAAATAGATACATCTTCCGCTGTTGCCAAACATTTAACAGAGTAGGTGCCAATTTGGAGATGTTGCTCCAAAAATAAGGTGCCACGGTAGAAAAGGTCCTACATTGAGTAGCAACCCACTTTATTGCCAATAATAGGAGTACAAAAAGCAGGATGGTCAGAAGATGGCCTTAGTAACCGGGGTACATAAGAACATAACATAAGAACATAAGAAAGGCCCTGCTGGATCAGACCAAGGCCCATCAAGTCCAGCAGTCTGTTCACACAGTGGCCAGCCAGGTGCCTCTAGGAAGCCACAAACAAGACGACTGCAGCAGCACCATCCTGCCTGTGTTCCATCGCACCCAATACAATAGGCATGCTCCTCTGATACTAGAGAGAATAGGTATGCAGCATGACTAGTATCCATTCTAACTAATAGCCATGGATACCCCTTTCCTCCATGAATATGTCCACTCCCCTCTTAAATCCCTCAAAGCTGGCAGCCATCACCACATCCTGGGGCAGGGAGTTCCACAATTTAACTATGTGCTGTGTGAAAAAAATACTTTCTTTTATCTGTTTTGAATCTCACCCTCCAGCTTCAGCAGATGACCCTGCGTTCTAGTATTATGGGAGAGGGAGAAAAACCTCTCCCTGTCCACTCTCTCCATACCATGCATAATTTTATAGACCTCTATCATGTCTCCCCTTAGCCGCCTTCTTTCCAAGCTAAACAGCCCTAAGCGTCTTAACCGCTCCCCATAGGACAGTTGCTCCAGTCCCCTAATCATTTTGGTTGCTCTTTTCTGAACCTTCTCAAGCTCTGTATTATCCTTTTTTTAGCTGTGGTGACCAGAACTGTACACAGTATTCCAAGTGTGGTCTCACCATAGATTTGTACAAGAGCAGTATGATAGCAGCAGTTCTATTCTCTATCCCTCGTCTAATTATGGCCTTTTTGGAATTTGCCTTTTTTACAGCAGCAGCACACTGGGTTGACATCTTCATTGAGCTATCCACTACCACCCCAAGATCCCTTTCTTGGTCTGTCGCTGACAGCACAGATCCCATCAGTGTATATGTGAAGTTGGGATTTTTTGCCCCAATATGCATCACTTTACACTTACATTGAATTTCATTTGCCATTTTAATGCCCATTCTTCTAGTATGTAGAGATCCTTTTGGAGCTCTTCAAAGCCCGATTTTGTTTTAACCACCCTAGATAATTTGGTGTCATCTGCAAACTTGGCTACTACACTGTTTAACCCCAACTCCAGGTCATTGATGAACAGGTTGAAAAGCACCGGTCCCAACATAGATCCCTGAGGCACCCCACTGCTCACATCCCGCCATTGGGGGACCTGACCCTTGATTCCTACTCTGCTTCCTATTTTTCAGCCAGCTCTCAATCCATACGAGATGGATTTTTCAGCCAGCTCTCAATCCACTTGTCCTATTTTTCAGCCAGCTCTCAATCCACTTGACCTCTTATCCCATGACTATTAAGTTTGATTAGCAGTCTTTGGTGGGGGACTTTGTCAAAAGCTTTTTGGAAATCCAAATACACAATATCCACAGACTCATTCCATATTTGGGTAATTCATGTGAGATCAGGCATCCCCTTGAGGTATCCCAATCCCAGAATGCATAGGGCAGTCTGAATTGTACCTGGAAGTGGTTCAATGGACAATGTAAACTTCCCAGCACAGACAAAATACATGCCCTATAATTTATGCCAGTCAGCAATCTTGCTACTGCATTTTGGACCAGCTAAGATTTCCAAATAATCCTTAAAAGTAGAGTCACATTGAAAATGCAATAATCTAATCAAGATGAGATCAGAGCACAGGGTTTCAAAGAGGGAATTAACACTCAAAGAAAAGAAAAGGACTGGGCATGATAATAAAAGAACTGGTGCCCAGGCTAGAATAAAATCAGTATCAAACTCTAGACCAATGATTCATACAATATGGATCAGAACCCATAATGGACTTGCGACTCTTTCACAGGTGAGTCACAAGGCCAAAAGGGAGAGGAAGAACAGAGTGATCTAGCTGAACAGGTTCTGGGAGGCTTGATGGCAAAGTTTGGTTTGCCTCTGCATAACGGGTGAAACTGCCATGAAATACAGATGTGAGATTCATATGTTTTATGCTGGGGAGAAAGAAAGTAATGTGGAATGACTTTCCATGTGGATACTTGGGGAAACATCATAAAATTAATTGTGGGTCCCCCTTCAGAAAGTTTAAGAACTACTGCACAATACCAATATAGCTGCAGAGTCACAATTATGTCTCACTAAAACAAATGCATCAGGTTAGTCATGACTGGTTTCAGCAGGATTTAGTTATAGCTACATTTAGCAGTACTTAGGCCTTTATACCTGCATCCCAGCTGCCTACAGTAAAGAGTGTAAAAAAGCAAGAGAAAATATGAGGTTCCCTACCGACTTGAAGGATAGTGGTCATTCAATAGTTTCAGGATGAACGTGTTCAAGTGTCTTGAAGCCAGCCCAGAGTGTACCAGTCTCTGTCCAGCAACACTTGAGTAGAGATGTATAACAGAACCCCTTCTGCAATAATACTCTGCAATTACTTATTCATTAATTTAAAAAAGGATGTATCAAGGATACACATAATTGATTACTACTACCTCCTCATTTAAATTATATACCATTTTTCCAGTACAAAGGGTATCTTACAATCATTGCACCACAAATCCTCCCAAATACATATATATAAAGAACTTAAGAAGACAAAGAAGTAAAGTTGCCAAAGACCTCCAAGGCCTCCAAGGCAGAGCTAAAATGTGAAAGTATTCCTTGGACACATACTATCCAAGAGAAACTGGAAGAACTCTGGCATTTGGAAAGCCCAGAAAAGAACAAAATAAATCCCAAGGGCAGTGTTGCCAACTGCCTAGGGGGAAAAAATGTCCTGTCCCACTAATATTGGCTTAATGGGATGTTATTTACCTCCATTCCATGAAATGCTTCACCTACCCATTTCTAAACATTAAGCCTCTGTTAATGGGACAGGATATTTTTCTCTTGGCAATCCTACCCAAGGGTTTTTTTTTAATCATTATTAATAAATGCAAAAATTATAGAATAAGGGCATGGCTCAGTGGTATTTTATCTTTATTGACATTGACATTGTTTATCTGCTTTGCATACAGAAGGTAACAGGTTTAATCCCTGGCATGTCCTGTTAAAAAAATCAGATAATAAGTGAGGTGAAAAAGACCTAACACCCTACAAAGGCTTGATAGACCAAAGGTCTCTGGCTCAGTATAAGGCAGCGTTTGTGTAACTATTTTTAATTAGTTCCAATGTAAAACTTGACTCAGCAACATTTCAGAAACAATGAAAGGACCAAGGCGTTTATTCCAGGTTTTCTCACATTCTGCATAACCTCCCTGTAAACATACCCGGTCTTCTCCCTAGCTGGCAGACAGCCTGAGGGCAAACCAGAATCTGCCAAACTACACAAGGAGAATTTTAGTGGGGGAACTTCAAAGCAATCGGTGTGACTTAACACTTAACAGGGTTAAGTGGGGTGGAAATTATGCAATTATGCCCTCTGCTGTCCAATCCTTATACATGGAACAGCCCATATACTGAAAAAACTCTTGACACTAGATTTTCATCACTATAAATTTTCATTACATTCCCTCGTGGGTTAAATTTTTAACTAGGAAAGGAATTCTGTATAAGTTTACTCATGGCAGTGGCATGCAAAATGGCTGCAGTAAAATTAAAGATTAACTAAAACAAACTCAGATTTGATTGTTTAAGATACTTAAAGGTGCTGGTAGTCAATCAATTTTACTGCCTACGGAAGAAAATACCCTACTAAGGTGATGTTCAACCTCCTTAGGTTACTCATGTTTGCAGCCCAGAAAGTGCCGTCTGTATCTTCAGATACCTAGCAATGCTTTTTATGTTGAGTTTACTAATCATATTTCCATGGAGACTTTTGAAATTCAAAGATTACTATTTGAGAATCAGGGGTCTGTCTTTGACAACTACTTGGAAGTTGCAATTAATTCCCAATACAACAGGTAGCAGGTGTTAAGAAGACCCTAGAAGACTGCTGCCTGAGACCCTAGAGGGCTGCAGCAAGACAGAGGAGATAATGATGAACACACATGAACACATGAAGCTGCCTTATACTGAATCAGACCCTCCGTCCATCTAAGTCAGTATTGCCTACTCAGGCTGGCAGCAGCTCTCCAGGGTCTCAGGCAGAGGTCTTTCACATCACCTACTTGCCTAGTCCCTTTAACTGGAGATGCTGGGGGTTGAACCTGGGACCTCCTGCATGCCAAGCAGATGCTCTACCACTGAGCCACAGCCCCTCCCCTTGAACTTGACGGACCAGTGATACATCCATTACATATGTTCAATTAACAAAGAAAGGCATCACTCGACTAGAGCCCTTGTTTTACATACAGAAGGTCTAAGGATCAGTCCCTGGCATCTCAGTTTAAAGGATCTCAGTCAGCAGATGTTGGGAATGACTTTTCTCACCCTGGAGAGCTACTTGCTAGCTGGAACAGACAATACTGAGCTAAATGAGCAAGTGGTCTGCTGACTTATAAAACCTCTTCCTTTATGTTCCATCACAATCTTGAAGATCAACCAGAAACTACCTTTTGACTATCTTTGGGATAGTGTTAGAGGCCAGGGCTGAAAAGGCAAGATTATATACTTCCGCTTTCAGTAAGCATCAGTGTAGACAAAAGATAGATCTCTATTCTAGCCTTAAAGATATTACCTGATCCAACTATCAACACAACTCAAGAAAGAGCTGGGGCTGGAGGCTGCCATGTCAGGCTTCACTTGAGCCAAGAAATCAGTCAAATAAATATCAGTTTATTATTGTTTTCCAATAGTCTAGCACAGACTTTAAAAAATGACATTTCTATCTCTATGCAGATCAATGTTCTTTCTAATTATTCTAATTTTACAAATGATGAAAAGACCTAGAGGCCAAGCCACTTATTGAAACTGTAGACTGACCAATAACAGAAGTGGTGCTACTGCTTAAATCAATTTCCCTTGAACACAGCAGTCAGACTTCACATATACACTATTTTAAGCTGGTGCTAGTAGCTAGGGAAGCAAATAAAATTGTGGTCCCTGAAAGTAACCTCTAGAACACTTTTTCCAGTACTTTGGCATGGCTCTCCTTGGTTCACAATTAGCTTTGCAACAGGACATCAGCAGCTGCTTCGAAAACGTTTTTGGACCTGAATATTTCCTACAAACTATTGAGCTGGGCTGCCACCTACAGACAAAAAGTGATGTTATTTTCTGACTCATCTGACAAGTTCTTTTACAACTCATCCCCTAGTATTTCCAAGCACTTTTCCTTAAGAAAAACAAGAGTTAAACAATATCACACACGTAATAAAGAGTTTCTTTCTCAGGCCCTTTTCTGGAAAAAGTTTAGTGGAGAATGGTAAAAGACTCCAACAGGTGGAATCAACAGTTCATTAATTCCAGTATATAGATCCAGTGTTGTTAGCTTGGCATTAGGAGACAACCATGAAGAACAACATTTCCTCAAACCATCATTGCGTACATTAGTTGCCTAGTAGACTACCAAGTTAGCAGTTATTTCACAAAGTGTTGTTCTTGCTAACCCCAATCAAGAGCAAACTGCTTAAAATGGTTTGGGGACACCATACCTGAAGGATTGCCTACTCCATTATGAACCCATCTGACCACTACACTCAACTTTGGGGGTCCTGCTTTGGGTGCCCATGCATTTTGAGATTAGGTGGGTGGCATCCCAGGAGGGGGCCTTCTCGGTCATGTCACCAAAGCTCTGGAACTCTCTCCACTGGGAGATTCATCTGTTGCCTTATTCTGCCAGTGGTGAAGACTTGTTTGTTTTGTTTGGCATTCTCTCAATGATCTCTCTTTCCAAACCAACGTTTTAATTACTGTTTTAATGTCTTTGTACATATGTAAACTGTTGTTGTTTTAATGATGTGTGTTTGGGGTGGTCAATTTTAATGGTTTAGATTAGATTTATTATTATGGCATTAGCCAGAAAAGATACAAACCTTGCCAAATTTTAATGGTTTTATAATAAGGTTTTTATCATATATGTTTTAAATTGTTAGCTTCAGTGGCCCTTGTGAGGACAGAAAGGTAGGATATAAATTTTGTAAATAAATAAAATAAAATGTGTTAGGATCTATATACTAGAATTAACTAATATGTCTTTTGAATTACTGCCTTTTACTGTTTTGTGATATCGCACTTCTGGTATATTTTGCTTTGCTGTGTAAATTAGTGGCTGTAACAATCCCAACTCCTTCTTTTTGTTTAATTTATTCCAAGATTGCTGATGTCTTCCGTCAAGCAATTCCTACTCAAATCCCTAAATCAAAGGCTACGACTACAACTGTGGTACCAGTGAAGATACCTACTGGACAACTCAAGACACCACACCAGGACAGTAAGGATGGAAAACTGCACATCACAAGGACCATACCCAATGCTGTCACTCAAAATAGTGGGAAAAGATAGATGACTGCCCAGTGTGTCACAAAATAATACTTCTAATAGAGACACAATGTAGAATTTTTTTCCAAGACCTGTGAAACTCCATTGAAAGGTAGAAAATATGACCACACTGGAACTATAAATGATTCTGTTATCCACCAAACCATATAATCTTGAGTAACTCAGTTGTTCCACATTTGTGATCGGTACCCAGTTACAGGGCAACAGTTTATCTCTTAGTATGGACTGGGAAATAAAGTTGCAAAGAAGTTACATCTTCCCTCACACAATGGAGAGACTATGTCTGGATGTGTAGGGTCTACTACCAATTAACTTTTATTCTATAACAATAAGACAGAATCCTGTATGTATACGCTATAGGATTTTGTTCTGGTGCTCTGTTGTTGTTTTAAAAAATAATGATTTTAATTTTTGGTGAAGCAAATCATAAAGATAATTAAATAAAACTTTAGATTTGATCAAGGTAAAAGCAACACTGCAAATGGGGGGAGGTAGGAAAAAAATGAGGTAACCGATATAAAAATTTATTTTGCCCCTGCTAAACTTTGTTATATATCAGCCAGAGTTGCCACTCAACTGGTGTGACAGCAACTGACATCAACCTGTTTGCCTGTTCCTCCCCAACTCGCTCACAGCGCTACAGCAACATTCTCAAAATTTAGACTGCCAGGTAGCACGGTGCTATCCATGGAAGGAGAGATGTAGCATGATGGTGACCCGTGCTCATGGCTTCTCCCTTCCAGCCTTGAAGGGCCAGTACATGTTTAAACTCTAAGAGAAGCCCAGAAAATTATCTGTGTTTCTCCAGAAGGTGGGCTTGGTTCCATACAAACAAGCTCTCAGTAGAGGCAATGGAGAAATATGAGAGTTTAACAGTCCCACAATGCTGCAAAGGAGACAGAGGGGAATACTGGGAGTCTTTAGACTCTGGTCTTATCCATTCCCTTTAAAAAGAAATGTTCAAATGCAGCAGTGTAACCAAGGTGGAAATACCATATGCTATATGAAGGAAATGGGTGATAGTCTAAAAAATGCTTATTTGCAGCATGCTATGTATTTTAAAAGCTGAGATGGTGTGTATTTAATTATTGCCATGTACTTTGTGTTTCAGAAAAGATTAACACAACAGGTTGATAAGAAAATATTTTTTAAAAACTCGAAATTATTTTAAAATCAACTTGCCCGTTAAAAAACCAAAACCAAAAAAGGCATCAAACATTTGTCCTGTATCTCACAGGCAGTAAACTCTTTTCTTACTTGTGTGTGAAAGTAATATAAAACACTGAACAACATTCCTAAGGTGCTATCCAAGGAAGACAAAAAAAAAATACTACTTTTTAAAACAGTCTGGTGAAAAGCCAACATGAAAAATAAAGGGTGAAAAAACTGCAAAAGTATACTAAATTTTTTTTGTTCCTGGAGTTGACTGTCTGTACTAAACGATTACCAGAAAACTGCATTCTAAGACTGAGGCAGAAGCGGTTTCTAAAGGATGTATAAGCTGACACACACACCCCCAGCACGTGCGCGATTAAATCAGGGCACCCCTCCAAAAAAAACCTGACAACTATGCAACATCAACATTGCCACTGCCTCGGGAGCTCTCCTTGGACCCAGATGGCAGCTGCACAGGTCCAGCAAGCAACGATAGTCGTAGCCACACTTTCTTCCATGCGGATGGGCCCAGCAGCGCTGCCAGAACCTCAAAGGCTTGCCTCTGCAACTTGGGCCATGAAACAGCTCAGCAGGCCAAGCAAAATGGTCTGGTACATGCTGCTATTCAGCCCACCCCTGCATTATTTTGACAAGGCACATTCCATCACACCAAATCTGTACAGTTAATTATGGATACAATAATAAAGTTTTGCTAGGGATTTTACTGCTTTGTACCTCAGCAGCTGGCCCGAGCATCAGCTGCTGTTCTTTGTGTTACTTAGAAAGGCCTAAAAAGTTCGTTTCTCCTTCTGAAGCTTGCTATGGCAAAGCTTGGGACCTCCAGAGAGGATGCTGAACATTAAATCCTGTCAAAACTGAAGAGGACTGAGCTCATATGCCCATGTGTGCCCAAATCAGTCCTAATCCAGCCCATTTTATGGGCTCATCCAGAAGATCAGACAATGCAGTCCCACTTGAATTGGAACCTTTGCACAATTTAGATGCACAACACCTAGAAGGTAACAGTGTAATAAAATACAGTTCACACGAAGGAAGGGACCATTTGGAGAATCATACTGTGACTTGCCCTTCTGGAGAAAAAAACACATTAGGGCAGATGGTTGCTTCAGCAGTGTAGAAGAACAGCCCACTGGTGTAACTAAACACAAGACATAAAATCTAAAGGTTAATAAAATGCCAATCCACTTGTTTGCTTTCCCAGCACTGGGCAGCTTTTAAAATCCTAGATAAGTGCTTCTGCTTAAAGTGTTACAGCAGGACATCGCTCAGCATCTGGAGAGCTTTAATTTCAGATGGGTTGCTGTAGCAGCAAAGTATAACAGGAGTCCAATGGCACATAAAGACTATCCAAATTTATTCCAGCATATGTCTTTTTTTTTGCTAAAACTCACGAATGCTTATGCTAGAATAAATCTGGGTCATCTTTAGGATGCCACTGGACTCCTGAAATATTTTAAAATACACTTAATGCAACTTAAACTCAGAGTATAGTAGTATCAGCAGCCTAAATAAGCCTGACAAGCCCAACCTCATCAGCACTTGGAAGCTAAGCAGGGTTGACCATCATTAATACTTGAGTGAGAGACCACCAAGGAAGACCAGGCTTGCTATGCAGAGGAAGGCAAAGGCAAACCACCTCTGTTCAACTCTTGCCTTGAAAACCCCACCTGTCAGCACACAAATTATTAAAACCGCATCACTCATCACTGCTCATGTCATAGGACATATCCATGAAATGCCTGCAAACACCCATTTAACTACATTGCCCACTGCAGCAAAAGAAAATTTCAGGTCCCAGTTACAAGACAGAACACCTACGTTCTGGAGAAATGTGACATCCCTACATCAGCACAACATTGAGAATGGATGGACTATCACAGCAAGTGAGTAACATCAAAAATTGGGGGAAGGGGCCACTTAGAAATAGCTTCCTCATATTGGGGGGGGGACCCATACACACACAGTCTATTATGAACAGAACCTAGAATCCCCTCCAACATTTGTTTGAGAAGAAGAAGAAGAGTTGGTTTTTATATGCCGACTTTCTCTACCACTTAAGGGAGACTCAAACTGGCTGACAATCACCTGCCCTTCCCCTGTGAGGTAGGTGAAGCTGAGAAAATGTGACTTGCTCAAGGTCACCCAGCTGGCTTCATGTGTAGGAGTGGGGAAACAAATCCAGTTCACCAGATTAGCCTCAGCAGCTCATGCGGAGGAGTGGGGAATCAAACCGGGAATCAAACCCAGTTCTCCAGATCAGACTCCATCACTCCAAACCACCGCTCTTAACCACTACACCACGCTGACTCGTAAAGGGCTTCTGCCAGGGCCAGCCCTTCCATTTCCATCCACATTTCCCAAGTAATTATGACAGGGAGCCTCACTGCAAGGGTACCATTAAATGTCTACTGCACCCATGGCAGTATCCAGGACACAAGAACCTGAGAGATTAGCAGTTTCTATAGATCCTGACGCCCTAGTACCGTCATCAGTATTGATTTTATTTACTTCATTTTTAGCCCACCTTTCTCATTCACATTCAAGGTGTATTACAAAATAGGGAAAATCAATCAGCATTAAAAACTGAATAAGCAAGGTAGTAGGACAAGGGTTGCAGGCCTGCAAAACAATGCAAACAAACAACCAACAAACAGAAATACACCATAAGGCACGAAGTGAGTTTAGAAGACAGGAGACAATACAGTAGAATAAACATTGCCATACACTGCATTCCTAAGGAGAGTTACTCCAGTCTAAGCCCACCGAAATGAATGAGCTTAGACTGGAGTAACTCTCTTTAGGAATGCACTGATAGACTACAATCCTATTCATTTATAAAAGTGGCTTCCTGAGCTGTTACATTATGTTATAGTTCTAATCCCTTTATAAAAATGCCCTCCCAAACATTTCTGCTATGCACATTCTGTGAAATGACAGAGGGGTGAGCCCTGTGCTTGCCTCACAGGCTCTCCATAGCATGCCAGGTGCAAGGATCCATGGGAGGTGTAGTGATGACAAATCCTCCAAGCTCTATTGTGCTCCCAATTAGGGGTCATGGGACACATGCGCATCAACTTGGAAGAGAGCCAAGCATAAGCAAGTTTAATTTGGGAGGGCATTAGACTGAACAAAGTTAACTCATTTCAGCCAACCCCAGTGCAAATGGAGGACCTAACTTATTCATGGCCATGAAAGCAGTTTGTCCAACGATGCCCCATTTGAGAAAAACGTTCCTAATGCCTCAGATATCGTGCTTTTGGAGCATAATTTTGGTTGACCATTTGCCTGTTCCCCTCCCACCTGCCTTTGCATCCACGCCAGCAAGAAAAATGTGGGGGCAGAAAAGGTAAGATGCACAACACATCAACATTATGTCTAGGTTTTCACCATAATATGATGCCGACAGATCTCAGAATGTTATTTCTGGCCCCTCGCCCCACCTCCCAAGCTCCTGGGAGTGCCAGGCAACGGTTTGGCAATCCTAGCATATTTATATCACAAGCTTAAACTGAAGAAGAGTTGGTTTTTACATGCTGACTTTCTCTGCTACTTAAGGAAGAATCAAACCAGCTTACAATCACCTCCCCCTCCCCACAACAGACACCCTGTGAGGTAGGTGAGGCTGAGAGAATGTGACTAGTCCATGGACACCCAGCTGGCTTCATGTGTAGGAGTGGGGAAACAAATCCAGTTCACCAGATTAGCCTCCAGCGCTTATGTGGAGGAGTGGAGAATCAAACCTGGTGCTCCAGATGAGACTCCACCGCTCCAAACCACTGCTCTTAATCACTACACCATGCTGGCTCTCCAACCAACTGGTTGAATATCCCTCCCATCTCCTCAAGAAGCCTTGGGAAAGGATCACTCGGGAGGGGTAGTCTGAGATGTTAGTACAGCATACTCAGCGCTTTCAGAAAATTACAATTGAAAAATTCCTTTAGAGAACCCGTAGCAATTAAACTTTTTAAAACCATTTTGTATTATAGATATGCTTCCCTTGTCTTCATAGCAGGAACTCTGATTTGCCACTGCCTTACTTCTGTAAGATGTAAGCATACATGACAAAGTTATGGGTAAATGTCCTATGGATGCCTCAAATCATATTCATTGGCTCATTCACATGTAGCATTATCATGCCAGTGGCAGATGGCCTGAGCAGGCCTTCCACTGGTATGCTAATGCCATACACACAGAAAGGCAGTAAATATCTTAAAACACAACAGAGCAACCATTAAAAATATATATTGGCTAGATACTACCTGTGGCCTATATCATTTAGATATTTTCATCACCCCAGCCCTCTTGCACATATCAGTTTTCAAACAGCCTGGAACAATACCTTAAAAATTTGTTTTTCCTTCAGTGCTTTGTTGCCTGAATTTCATAATAATGCTTGATAAGCGAATGTAATCTTCATTAAAATTTAATGTTTACAACATTATACTGTTTCTGTCCTGGAGACACTGGATTTTGCTGCTTCTTTGACAAGGCAGGCTTCACGGGGATGTACTAAAACTAGGAACAGCGCTTGCCCATAGACAATACATGACTGCCCATGAAGAATACATGCTTGTCCATTGGGAATTGTGGAAACCATGCTTGCCAACAGGGACCAATGAAACCCCGCTTGCCCATAAGGAACAGTGAGACCCGCTTGCCCACAGGGAGCAGTGAGACCCCGCTTGCCATATTGGCAAGCGTGGTTTCATTATTCCCTATTGGCAAGCGTAGTTTCAGTATTCGGTCAGGGAATCCAATTTTATGGGGTCCCAATGGGATTGCCCCCATTCCCCACAGGAAAACATTTTAAAGTTCACTCCAGAAGATACCAAACTACCAAAAAAAAAACCTCTCTAAATTCAACAACAAAGCAGTGCCCCCCCCAAACAATCAACTCACCCCTTTCAGGTGAAAGCCAGCAAGATCTGAAGCAGAGAAAACCCCAAAATCCAAACAATGCAACTTTGAAACAACAAGCAGTAGAGAAATGGAAGCAGGAACTCCCACCCAAAATAATCAAATCACCCCCTCAAACTAGCAACCTTTCTTCCCACCACCAAACTGGCAAAGGCCTGCTGGCTTCTAGCAAAATTTAGAAAATAAGCCCCAAGCACAACAACACGTCTAAAAGGAAAAGAATGATATCTCATACCCTTCAATGTCTTCACCTCCAGGCAGGAAAGAATCTAACACAAATAGCAGGTTGTAAACCAGCAGATGAGGCACTAGGAACCAGGATCGCAGAAGAAGAATCAGGCAGCACGAGCTAAAGCCAAGCCTATGCCACCAAACTCTCTCAAACACCTTGGTCTGGAAACCAGATCTGCTTTTATAGCTAAGCACAAAAAAGTTTGAAAATAATCCTAGCCAAAAAACACCTTAAGTGATTGGTGAAAGAACACTGTTCTTCCTTACTTGGGCTCCTATTGGCCACTAAGAATTCCTGCCCTCCTCCTCTCTAACTTGCCCTCAAACCAGCTGGCTTTGCAGCAATGCCATTGGCCACATGGGAAGCTCCAGTGAGCTTTCCTATTGGCCACTCCAAGATTTTTTGTGGTAGTTTGGTGTCTTTGTCTGTTCTCTAGTCTGCATAAGGTTTTGGTGGATTTGTTGAGTCTAGAACACTCTCTTGGAAGGTTTGTTGTTCAGCCATTTTAGAGACACTACTAGCTTTAATAAGGGCCTATTAGGAACTTGATGGGTTACAATTCCCTCAAATTTAAACCATAGCTGTAGGGCTGTAATTTCGTACAAATTAGGCTTCTGTTAGGTTTTAAAAAGGGAACCTACGAAAACTAAGAACGCTTGCCCATAGACAATACATAACTGTCCATAGAGAATGCACGCTCACCCATTGGGAATAGTGGAAACCACGCTTGCCAATAGGGAACAGTGAGACCATGCTTGCTGTATTGGCTAGAGTGCCCTCAGTCGTCGTCGTCCCCCCCTCCACGGGCAAGCGTGCCCTCACTCGTCGTCGTCCCCCCCTCCACGGGCAAGCGTGCCCTCACTCGTCGTCGTCGTCCCCTCCACGGGCAAGCGTGCCCTCACTCGTCATCGTCCCCCCCTCCACGGACAAGCATGCCCTCACTCGTCGTCCCCTCCACGGGCAAGCGTGCCCTCACTCGTCGTCGTCCCCCCCTCCACGGGCAAGCGTGCCCTCACTCATCATCGTCCCCCCCTCCACAGGCAGGCGTAGTTTCATTATTACTTATTGGCAAGCATGCATTCTCTATGGGCAGTCATGGGTCGTCTATGGGCAAGAGCTGTTCCTAGTTTTAGTACGTCCCGGGTTCATGACCAAATTTCTGCATCCCTATCCCAAAAAGATAAACCAACATTTCCATGAGAAAAAGAACAACTCCTGGAAAGCAAGTCCTCTGCACTGGTTTCCACTCCCCACGTGAAAATAGAATCAGGCCAGGACTCTCATAAAAACACAGTAACCATAGCAGGACATGTAACTGTTTCTAGTTCAACCATCTGCTGCATCACAGTTTCAGAGGCAATTCGGATTTCAAAGCAAAACTCCTGAGGGAAATCATTTCAAGCTGCAGCCTGACATCCTACCCTTTAAAAAAAACAATTTAATTAATTTTTAGGGTACAAAATTAAAAGGGAAATAG
Source organism: Euleptes europaea (assembly GCF_029931775.1). Classification (NCBI taxonomy): domain Eukaryota; kingdom Metazoa; phylum Chordata; class Lepidosauria; order Squamata; family Sphaerodactylidae; genus Euleptes; species Euleptes europaea. The sequence continues at coordinate 33,565,037 of NC_079323.1, forward strand.
GGGGAAAGGGAAAAACAATAAGGAGTAACATTACATAGTTTGCATACCTTGTAACCCTTCTACAGTTTGAAGCCATACTGAATAACTAAATAAAACTTAACATTTAGGTCAGGTGTTTCCTTCTTATAAGCCATATTGAATTACTGAATAAAGCTTTTCATTTAAATAAAATATTTCCTTTTTATAAGTTATTGACCATCAAAGGGGGTTACCGCACTTTGTATTCCCAGCGATGTATTAAGAGTTTGAAAACATTATAAAAAACATCGCTTTGAAGGGTTTTTTGGATACCACGGCTTATAAATGGTTGGAAGACGTCTTCACAGCTAAAGGGGCCAAAGTGCGAACAGTATTTTTTATAACGTTTTCAAACTCTTAATACATCACTGGGAATACAAGTGCGGTAACCCTCTAAGGCTCATCAAGTTATACTGCGTTATATCTTTTACTATTCTTCTACACTTAACATCCTACCCTTATGTGGACTAGAGGAAAGTGCGTCTCTCCCTGTGCGAATACACAACCGGGAGGGCAGTTTGAAGGTGGATTCAGTACAGGATGGAGGTGATTCGGAGTAGGTCGCACACCAACGCGTCAATATGATCTCGCTTGGAATCCCAACTCTCGTGCCCTCGGGCAAGCGTCAACCCTGCTCCCAATCCGCGGAGGGCTTCCTAGTTGCAATGTGAATTGCACGTTCCCAAACGAAACCAAATCGACCAACGAGTCAACAGCGAGACAGCAAGGTAGACTTCCCCTGACTATGGAAGAGCCACTGATTTTGCAATTTGTAATAATCTCTTTTCCTTTCTGTAAATGTATTGAAACGATTTAGGTACGGCAAGGGAATAGCTTGTTGCTGGGCAGGGCATCTCTGTGTGTCTGTGTGCTAGGAATTGGGGTTACAGTCACAGAGGGTTACAGTGAACCATCACAAGAACTGGGTGAAACTGTTCCTATACTGCCGCCTCTCTGTCTGTATTACAATCAGATACGCCCTGAATGTTGATGGCTGTCATATCTTGAATTTGGATAAATATCCCTTCCTCGGTATGATCGGGACTCAGCGATTTCTACCCATTAGGGCCTCTGGGTCGCAGCTGCCAGAATAAACTGTTTCCTTGAAATAACGGTTCGGGTCTCTCTTTCCCCCACGAACCCCTGTTGACCGCTACACCAGAAAGGAAAAGGGGTGGTGGAAGCAGCGAGCGAATGGGCACGTGCAAGAGGAAAACGTGGAGGGCGGCCGCGGGGGAACAGAGAACTCGGAAGCAGGGTAGAAAAGAGGGGGATTCAACCCACGCGGAATCATGGCCGTCCCCAGCTCCTTCGCCTGGCCCTGCACGTACCTGGGCTGCCCTTCCTCCCCTCGCACGTTTCCCCCGTGGATTCCCACCAGGGCTCCTCCAGAGCGTCCCCCATGCTGCCGCACCGCTTCACAGGCCACGCTGTTCCTTCCCCCCGGGGAGGAGGGGGCGGAGCCACGCGGAGAACTCCAAGGACGTCACTGCGAATGGGGAAAGCCCGCCCGGCGCTGAAGGCTTGTGGGCGGGGCTTCAGAAGCTCGGCGTCCCGTCCGGTTCGGGAAATCCGCAGCGAGGGTGGAGTGGCAAAGGCCGTTTATGCACGGGAGGGTTTTGCCTTGGATTTGCCCCGCTGTAGATGCACATTTCCCCCCTCTGAATTCTCAAAACTCTGCATGGGGGCTTACTGGCCATTTATGCATGGGAGGTTTTGCCTCGGATTTGCCACTCTCTGGATGCACATTTCCCCCATCCTAATTCTCAAAACTCTGCATGGGGGCCTATTGGCCATTTACACATGGGAGGTTTTGCCTTGGATTTGCCACTGTCTAGCTGCACATTTCCCCCATCTGAATTCTCAAAACTCTGCATGGGGGCTTACTGGCCATTTATGCATGGGAGGTTTTGCCTCGGATTTGCCACTCTCTGGATGCACATTTCCCCCATCCTAATTCTCAAAACTCTGCATGGGGGCCTATTGGCCATTTACGCATGGGAGGTTTTGCCTTGGATTTGCCACTGTCTAGCTGCACATTTCCCCCATCTGAATTCTCAAAACTCTGCATGGGGGCTTATTGGCCATTTACGCATGGGAGATTTTGCCTCGGATTTGCCACTGTCTAGCTGCACATTTCCCCCATCCTAATTCTCAAAACTCTGCATGGGGGCTTGGTGTTGGGTTTTGAGAATTTGGATGGGGGAAATGTGCAGCTAGAGGGCAGCTGGCTCTCCTCCCCGCCCCCCGCCCCCACTTCAGGAATTAGGATTAGGACCAACAGGTTGAAATTAAATCAGAAGAGTTTCCATCTAGAATTTTCTAGCAGAGCGGTTCCTCGGTGGGACAGGCTTCCTCGGGAGGTGGTAAGTGCTCCTTCCCTAGAGGTTTTTAAGCAGAGGCAAGATGGCCATCTGTCAGCAATGCTGATTCTATGACCTTAGGCAGTTCATGAGAGGGAGGGCACCTTGGCCATCTTCTGGGCATGGAGAAAGGGTCACTGGGTGTGTGTGTGGGGGGGAGATGGTTGTGAATTTCCTGCATTGTGCAGGGGGTTGGACTAGATGACCCTAGTGGTCTCTTCCAATTCTATGATTCTACATCACGCTAGACTAAAATGAACCTGAATAATAATAATAAAAAAAGAACTGGAAATAAAGCTGGTATGGGTATTTGCCTTATTTTGGATTTACCTAAAAAAATCGGGCCAATAAACCTGAAATTTACTGGGGTTTTGTTTGTTTGTTTGTTTGTTTTGCTGCACTTGATGGGCCTTGGTCTGATTCAGCATGGCTTTTCTTATGCTGTATGCTTAGGAGGCGCTCATTCAGTTATAAACATACCCGAAGCTGCCTCATACTGAGTCAGACCACAGAACTATCATGGTTAGTTTTGTCTAATCTGACCGGGGACGGCTCACCACAGTTTTAGGTAGAAGGCTGTCACATTGTGTACAACTTGAAGCTGTTAACTGGCATTGCCAGAGAATGAACCCAGAATATTTCTCATGCAAAGCAGACACTCTACCACCAAGCCATAACTCTATTGTCTGATACTGCATAAGAATCACCTAGTATTGCATCTGATGAAGTGATGTATTCTAGTATAAGTTTTCATGAATCAGACATTTTGTTACTTGTCAAGCCATTCTGGGCATGAAGTATGAGTCACTGGGTGTGTGTTGGGGGGAGGTAGTTGTGAATTAACTGCATTGTGCAGGGGGTTGAACTAGATGACCCTGGTGGTCCCTTCCAACTCTTATGATTCTAAGGTGCCGCTGGACTCGTTTAATTTTTGCAATAAACTAACTAGACTAAGCCTTCTATTGTCATACTTGCATATCTGGCATTGGTGGGATGTGGGAAAGAATGTGTGGGATCCCCCACTTTAACAAACACTTAAATTGTAGTGAAACGATATTGATGTCACAGACCTTTTTCCAGTTCAGCTGCATAATAAGGAGCAGGACTAGTCGTACCTATTTTGTTATATGTGCAGTAAACTTGAATGGTCGTGGGATGGCACTATTGGTCCATAGGAATCTGAATCTTGTTGAACCAATTTCTGAACATATTTTAACAGAGAGCCCAGAACGGAAGGTGTATAATTGAAATACAACATTGGAGCCTTAGAGTTCTGGCTAGAAATGAGCCAAAAATATTTATGATTCTCACTTTAGCTTTTTGACAACAGAAAGAAACCCACTGCGAGAATCAGACCTGAAAAGGAAAAATGATTCCTACCATCTCTTGTGCCAAAATTGCAAAGTCTGTGGTACTTTGCAAGCTACCTAATATGCTGTGTCTCCTATGCTTGACCCTGGAGGGGCTCGTATTACCTGATCTGCCAGACAAACTGGACACGCACATCAGACAGCTTCTCCTAATCTCTGCATAAAATCCAACCTGCACACTGTACTTGCTTCCTTTGCCTTTCCATCCTAGACAACAGGTTGAAATTCAACAGGCGAAGCTCTATTCATTATGGTTCCTGCGTCTGTATTTCCCCCCCTTAGTATGAGGCGTTTTAAAAGCACTTTAGGCTTAGCTGGGAGGAACCAGCCGTTCCTAGATTGTTTTGTACATTTTTACTAGGGAGGTATTATTATTTCAGGGCAGCGCTGCAAAAGAGAGCCACTAGCCCTACCTTCTTTACAACGATTTCTAGGTATTTCCAGCCCCCTTGCCCCGCGCACGGAGGACTCGAGCAACTGCAATCGGGGACCGAAAGTCGTGCTAGAAAACTGCAAAGACTGTAGCCCCTTGGTGTGCAGGCAAGAAGTGACCAATCATAAAGAGTTAAAAATAGCGAGCCTAAACTTCCGGTAAAAAAACGAACGCTACCGTTGGCTGGGATAGGTGTAGACTGAAGCCGCTCTAGGCTGTTGCATCTCTATATTGAAATCTCTGGCCGGTGGAATGGAAAACCGGTTTGCATTCTTAAAGCAGTAGTGGTGGGGAGAGAGATGCAAACAGTTTCTGTGTACGTGGTGCGAAAATCCACCTCCACGTTGACCCAAACTGAAGCTGCTATAGCAGGGGTCCTCTACCTTTTTTGCTCCATTCCCCCCCTTTCACCATTGTTCAGAATACAATCCCCCCCTCCCCAAAATAGCCATAAACTTTATTGAATATCGCAGATTAAATTAAAAACGAGCTACAAGTTTACAGATTGGGCACAAACTACAGGACATCCCACTTTGCTGAATAGTGGTCCCAATTCCGCCCCCGCAACCCTAAAACCCCCCCTGGGGGGAATTCCCCCCTTCTTGACAACCCATGTACCAATTTTGAATGGGACCGTTTCAAGGATATTCTTTGGTTTAACCCCTCTTATATATTTTGCATACTATAGACTATTAAAAAGCGGTCTGGGGGCTGTACAATTTTGGGGGGAGTGGGAGGCGTGGAGAATTTACTGTGAAAATCAATTTTTAATGGGATTGTTTCAAGGATATTCTTTGGTTTAACCCCTCTTATATATTTTGCATACTATAGACTATTAAAAAGCGGTCAATTTTGGGGGGAGTGGGAGGCGTGGAGAATTTACTGTGAAAATCAATTTTGAATGGGACCGTTTCAAGGATATTCTTTGGTTTAACCCCTCTCATATATTTTGTACGATGGTTACATTAAGGTACTGAATTAACAAATTTTAACAAGTATATATTAATTAAATAATAGGGGGATTAATTTTGTGAGCAAAAGTATATACAATTTATCTTTAGATGGAAAAGAGTGAGGGGGAAGTCATATATTTCTTCATCTAATATATCAACATATACATCAACATTTATTTATTAATAAAAAATTGATAAAAGTAGTAAAAAACAAAAATTATAGTAATTTAAACCTTTTAAGTTTAAATTACTATATTTTTTGTTTTTTACTATTAATTTAAACTTAAAAGGTTTAAATTACTATAATTTTTGTTTTTTACTACTTTTATCAATTTTTTATTAATAAATAAATGTTGATGTATATGTTGATATATTAGATGAAGAAAATAATAATAAAAAAATTATATTTAAAAAACGGTTTGGGGGCTTTACGGCAGCCATGTCGGAAAGATGCGGGTTGGTGCTTGTTTTGCGACACAGAGTACTGGAAATGTAGACCGCGACTTACGGCAAGGTGGCGAGGCACGTCAACAGCTATGGCGGAAGGGGAGGAAGCGCTGCCGCTGAGCAGCTGGTGAGTGGGACAATCCGTGGGTGAAGGGGGGAGGCGGCGAGAATATGGACCCCTCCAGCGCCGCCGCCCATCATCAGCCCCCCCCCCAAAGGGGATCTGTAGTCCCGCCCTTCCGTCGACCACCGTTGCTATCCCCAAGGCAGAAGCCGACCCACACCCACCCTACCCGGGGGGCCGGTACCGTTTGAACTGGCGACAAGTCGCCTGCTTTGGCCGAGTCGCTCGTCCCTGTTGTAATGTCTGGGGCGGTTGAGGGATGGTCGCTTGGGGAGGGGTCAGAGTGGCCCATTTCGGCTCGGCGGGGTTGACTCTTAGGCTGAACTGCTGAATTGCAGTTAATGTTCAAACTGAAGTCAATTCATTGACCTGGGCTGAATCAAGACCTTGCATTCATGGCTCATGACCAATGCTGGTTTCTCCACACCCATCTCTCCCCTGGACATCACAGACTCTTCTGCGTACCACCCCTAATCCCATCACGCCTGCTATTCACATTGACATACTGTTCACATTTACATACTAATGCTTGTCTGAATTCACTCTCCTCTACTTAAAGACAGATGGATTCACATTCTGGCTGTTTCTGAAGAAGTGAGCTGTGGCTCATGAAAGCCAGAAAATATTCTTGTTAGTCTTTAAGAAGTATCTGAAGAAGTGAGCTGTGGCTCACGAAAGCTCATACCCTGCCAGAAAAATATTCTTGTTAGTCTTTAAGGTGCTACTGGACTCTTGCTCTTTTCTACTCTTACGCTAGAATGAGCGCAAGGAAAAGAGGAACAAGTGACGCGTCGGTTTAAAATGCGACCTGAGGAAAGTAGGGTTTTTTTTCCCCCTTCAGGCTTAAATGTGTACCGTTTATTTAGAGGCTTCAGATCTCCCACAGCAGAACTCGGGAATCATGGAGGGAAAGGGCAAGATATTTAAGCGACGCTCCATCTCCAGAGTGTACCTTTGATTGCTAGAGGCCAAAACAGCCGGAGTTGTCAGTCAATTTAGTTCTTTGCACGCTAGCTTCCTGGGTGCTTTTGACTGCCAAGTGCTGGAAATAGAGTGCTGGGTTAATTCAATAGTTTTGATCCGTTAGTGAGTAGGATGTTACCAGAGATTTGCTTTGTTTTATTTTGTTCTTAAATCTCACCTGGACATCTTTTCTGGTTTCCCGGAATGTAGCAATAACATGCCTAAACAGTCTCACTTATTACCGTAATTATGAGTTGCTGGTTCTTTAAACCACATTTCTAGAAAATTGTCATGATACTGATATACCTAAATTCTGATCACATTTTCCTGGAACAAACCCAACTAACTGCAATAGACTTTGTTTCAGAATAAATGTCATACAGTGCCATTGTAAAGAGATTTCAGTTACTGAGAGCACTCTAACTCTGCTTAGGACTGTGTGATCTTTATATATACTGTAAATACTCATATATATATGTGAGTACTTAGAGAATGTTAAAAGTGTTTGTGGCTGCTGTTGTGAATTGAATCTTTAGCTTATCCTAATTGTATTGCATAGATATCAGCAATATTTGGTTTTCTCCATTCATTGTATGTTTATGACTCCTGTTTTGTCTCCTACTGATAATGTGCTTGATCTTGGGTTTTCTTGTAGACACTTCCCCCATAGTTTGTGATCATTCTCCTAATATTGAATTTGGAGCCTCTTTGTTTGTATATGGGGAAATCAGCTGTGGTTTGTGATATATGACATGTGCCATTCTCTGGTATCACCATGTTCCAGTGATGCAATACATGTATCTCGTCCTTTACTGCCTTTAATATATGGCTGCTTCTAAGAGATGGTATCCATGTAGTTAATCTGTAGACTTGGCAACCAGATCTCATGTTTTCAGCACATAGTAGAGAGCACAGTATTCATTAGTATGTGTGCAGTCTTATTAATGACAAATATTGCTGTTAATACTGGTATGTGTTGGGAGAGATCTAAGAAGAGTTACACCCTTCTGAGCTGACTGGATTGGTGGGTGTAACTCAGCTTAAAATTGCATTGATCACCACCATAAAATTCAGTAGTCTGTTTATTGGTCAGCAGATTTCAGACCCAGCTTTTTGGACTCAAGCAGGTCTTTTCCAACCCAGATACTGGGATGGGCACCTTAGTATAAAGCATGTACTTAGTTACATTTGTCTTACTCTTGATCATATGAAAATATACTAAACTGCCTGTTTCATCATGTGCTCAAAGGTGTTAGAAATTCAGCCATAAAGCCTGATTCATTTTTCAAAATCTTTAGCCGAAAATACTCCCCCATGGCTATTCCCATACCTTATTTTTACTGCTGTAAAATTAAGATGTGATAAAATCCAGAGCTTTATTCTCAGCATGCTGAGTTGCAATCTTGTAAGACTAATAAAATTTGAAGTTAGATGGTTGAACGAGTATGCTAAGGAAAGCATGGCTGTTGTGTGATAAGCTGATGAGTAAACGAAGATAATAATGTAATTGTGTGTCAAAGGGCACTGTGATGTTGGAAGTGGTTGTTTTATTATAGGTGTGAAACTGACTAAATTCCAATAAAGTCAAACTCTAGTCTGCATCTTTTTCTTGTAAATTACCTAAATTTTTAACTAAGCACAGCATTGTTGTCACAGTTCAAGAACTCAAATGGGAAATTGCTGAAATGCTAACAATGATATGTAACATGTCCCTTAGATCAGCCTCTGTACCAGAGGACTGGAGAATGGCCAATGTAACACCCATTTATAAAAAAAAGTTGCAAGGGTGACCCAGGAAATTACAGGCCAGTTAGCTTAACGTCTGTTCCGGGTAAATTAGTGGAAAGTATTATTAAAGATAGAATTGTCAAGCATATAGAAGGGCAAGGTCTGCTGGGCAAAACCCAACATGGCTTCTGTAAGGGTAGGTCCTGTCTCACTAACCTATTAGAGTTTTTTGATAGCGTCAGTAAGCATGTGGACAGGAATGAGCCTGTGGATATTGTGTATTTGGATTTCCAAAAAGCTTTTGACAAAGTCCCCCACCAAAGACTGCTAAGGAAATTTCATAGACAAGTCCTCTTATGGATTGAGAGCTGGCTGAAAAATAGGAAGCAGAGAGTACGACTCAATGGTCAGTTCTCACAATGGCGGGATGTGAGCAGTGGGGTGCCTCAGGGATCTGTGTTGGGACCGGTGCTTTTCAACCTGTTCATCAATGACCTGGAGTTGGGGTTAAACAGTAAAGTAGCCAAGTTTGCAGATGACACCAAATTATTTAGGGTGTTTAAAACAAAATCGGACTGTGAAGAGCTCTGGAAGGATCTCTGCGTACTGGAAGAATGGGCATTAAAATGGCAAATGAGATTCAATGTGAGCAAGTGTAAAGTGATGCATATTGGGGCAAAAAATCCCAACTTCACATATACACTGATGGGATCTGTGCTGGCAGCAACCAAGAAAGGCATCTTGGGGTGATAGTGGATAGCTCAATGAAGATGTCAACCCAGTGTGCAGCTGCTGTAAAAAAGGCAAATTCCATGCTGGCTATAATTAGATGAGGAATAGAGAATAAAACTGCTGATATCATACTTCCCTTGTACAAATCTATGGTGAGACCACACTTGAAATACTGTGTACAGTTCTGGTCACCACACCTAAAAAGGGATGTTGCAGAGCTCAAGAAGGTGCAGAAAAGAGCAACCAAAATGATCAGGGGACTAGAGCAACTGCCCTATGAGTAGCGGTTAAAACGCTTCAGGCTGTTTAGCTTGGAAAGAAGGCGGTTAAGGGGAGACATGATAGAGGTCTATAAAGTTATGCATGGTATGGAGAGAGTGGACAGGGAGAAGCTTTCCTCCCTCATAATACTAGAACACGGGGTCATCTGCTGAAGTTGGAGGGTGAGAGATTCAGAACTGATAAAAGGAAGTATTTCTTCACACCACATAGAGTTAAATTGTGGAACTCCCTGCCCCAGGATGTGGTGATGGCTGCCAACTTGGAAGGCTTTAAGAGGGGAGTGCGCATGTTCATGGAAGAGAGGAGTATTCATGGCTACTAGTAAAAAGGGATAGTAGTCATGAAGCATACCGTATATACTCGCGTATAAGCCGGGTTTTTCAGCCCCAAAAATGGGCTGAAAAAGCCGGCCTCGGCTTATACGCGGGTCAATACGGGGGGAGGGAGGGAGGAGGGAGGAGGGAGGGGGAAACTTACCGCCGCCGCCGGGCCCGTGCCGCTTCCTGCCGCCGCGAGCGGCCTGGGGCAGCCTCCTGCAGCTGCAGGATGGCTGCCCCGGCCCCCCCGGCCCCCGCCGCCATTTTTCCCCGGCGGGAGGGGCCTTGGGCAGCCTCCTGCAGCCGCAGGATGGCTGCCCAAGGCCCCCCCTGCCCCCTGCCGCCATTTTTCCCGGGCGGGAGGGGCCTTGGGCAGCCTCCTGCAGCCGCAGGATGGCTGCCCAAGGCCCCCTCCGCCCCCCGCCACCATTTTTTCGGGCGGGAGGGGCCTTGGGCAGCCTCCTGCAGCCGCAGGAGGGCTGTCCAAGGCCCCCGCCTCCATTTTTCCCGGGCGGGAGGGGCCTTGGGCAGCCTCCTGCAGCCGCAGGCTGGCTGCCCAAGGCCCCCCCCGCCATTTTTTTCGGGCGGGAGGGGCCTTGGGCAGCCTCCTGCAGCTGCAGGATGGCTGCCCCGGCCCTTCCCGCCCCCCCCCCCGCCATTTTTCCCGGACGGGGCCTTGGGCATCCTCCTGCAGCTGCAGGATGGCTGCCCCGGCCCTTCCCGCCCCCCCCGCCATTTTTCCCGGGTGGGAGGGGCCTTGGGCAGCCTCCTGCAGCCGCAGGATGGCTGCCCAAGGCCCCCCGCCCCCCGCCGCCATTTTTTTCGGACGGGAGGGGCCTTGGGCAGCCTCCTGCAGCTGCAGGATGGCTGCCCCGGCCCTTCCCGCCCCCCTGCCATTTTTCCCGGGCGGGAGGGGCCTTGGGCAGCCTCCTGCAGCCGCAGGATGGCTGCCCAAGGCCCCCCCGGCCCCCGCCGCAATTTTTCCCGGGCGGGAGGGGCCTTGGGCAGCCTCCTGCAGCCGCAGGAAGGCTGCTGCGGGTCCCCCTGGGCCTCGCCGCCGCTTCCTCCCACCGGGAGCGGCCTGGGGCAGCCTGCTGCAGCCGCAGGAAGGCTGCCCAGGCCCCCCCGGGCCGCGCCGCCGCCGGACCCTCGCCGCTGGAGAGCCCTGTCAGGTAAGCCTGCGGGGGGGGGGGAGGGGTTATAAGCCAACCCTCGGCTTATACGCAGGTGCCTAATTTTTCCCCATTTTGGGGGAGAAATTAGGCACCTCGGCTTATACGCGGGTCGGCTTATACATGGGTATATGCGGTACCTATTCTCTCCAGGATCAGAGGAGCATGCCTAATATATTAGGTGCTATGGAACACAGGCAGGATAAAGCTGCTGCAATCGTCTGGTTTGTGGGCTTTCTAGAAGCACCTGGTTGGCCACTGTGTGAACAGACTGCTGGACTTGATGGGCCTTGGACTGATCCAACATGGCTTTTCTTATGTTCTTATGTTGATTTGGGCAACTACTTTTATTTGCCCCTCTGTCTTCAGCTCCCCATTCCCGGCAGCCTCTACCAAGGAAAACTATGGCTCAGTTGTGCAGTGCTGGCTGCTTAGCATGCCTATTTACATGGTACGGGACTCTCAACGACTTGGGGAGCACCTTACTTTCCCCTGTATCCCCCTCCCCACATGATTTCCTTGTTTTCCCCTATATCTTCTCCCCTTTCCTTGCCTCAGTCTTGCCTTCTCAGCCATTCATCAACCTACCTTTTATCTTCCTCCCATGTTCAGCTATATTTATTACTTCATGCATACCCCACCTTTCTCCACAATGGGGACCAAAGCAGCTTATCTCCTCTTTTTTTCTACTCCCAACAACCCTGTGAGGTAGGTTAGGCTGAAAGTATGTGACTGGTCCCAAATCACCCAGTGAGCTTTCACAGCACAATAGGGATTCAGGCTTGGACCTCCCAGATCCTACTCTGAAGCTCTAACTGCTGTACCACACTGACTTTCATAGAGTGGCTACTGTTGAGGAGTAGCAAGCAGCCAGACTTAAGTGAGTCATGCAAGCAAGGTGGTATCAAGTCACCCAGTGGTTGCTGTCAAGACTGGCTCTGATGAGTCTTCCCTCCATGGCCAAAACAGCCCTGGAAAGGAACATGCCCTCTCCCTCTGCCTTTTATTCACAGAAACTAAGCCTTGGCGTGTGGTGATTGCCTAGCAATGGCCACTGAGGGAATCCATTTGCTAAAGTTACTGGCGCTCGTTATATCCTTTTGGGGTTTTTAAAACCTCCCAATGCATTTTTTTAATTTCAGATTTTTCTGCAAACCTGGAGAATTGTTCAGGTTTGTAGAAAGATCTGTCTTGTCCACTAACAGTTCCTATCACCGGATTTAAGTATCCTCAAATTTAGCAGACTTCACTATTAAAATATACAAGTGGGGACCTGCAAGAAACATGTGAGGTGACATTCCCCTGTCTTTGCTGCCTTCCTTCTTTCCACTTCTCTGTCAAAGTACCCCACTCCCTCCTTCCGCCTTCACCCCCTATCTATTAATCTTCCCTCACCTCCATCTCTCCTCACCCCTTTCTGTTAGTCTTCCCCATCTTACTCCGCCACCTCCTTCTTTATCAGTCTTCTTCCCACTTCTCTCCCCTCCCCTCTTGTATGTCAGTCTCTTCCCCTCTTACTGCCAGTTCTTCTCAGACAATGTCCCCCTTCCCCCCACCCCTTCTCTCCCTCTAGACAATCTTCTCTGTCTTCTTTCTCTTCCCCTTCCCTCTATCAATCTCCCCATCTTTCTCTTTCTCTCCCCTCTCCCTCAAACAATTCCCTCTTCTTTTCCCCTGTCCTGGGAACTGTGGTGGCTGCAGTGGTAGGGCTGCAGGGGAATCCCATCTCTTCCCCCTCCAATGCTGAGCATGGCACTTCTCCAGGCTCCACCACCCACCATTGAGCCCAGTGTGGTGCCTGGGAGCTGCTCAGAGCTTCTCTTGGTGTCCGCCACAGTGGCAGCCGGGTCCCCGGGCTGTGCCACAGATGCTGGCAGGCTTCTCTCTGGCTCCCAACTGTAAGTGTTTAATTTGGGAGGAATTTACAAACCCCAAATGTATTTTTTAACATTTCAGATGTTACTGCAAACCTAGGGGGTTCCCCAAGTTTTCAGAAAAATCTGGTTGAGCATCAGTGTGGCCCTAACCCGTGGATTTAGGTATCTGCAGATGGGAGTCAGACTTCACTATTAAATGTATAGAGGATAAAATCAAGACAATGTTTATTTGCTTTTATATCCTTTCTCTCTCTCCTCAATAGTGATCCAAAAGGGTACTTCTCTTCTCCATTTCATACTCACATCTTATACCCTGTGAGATAGGTTATGTTGAGAGGGTGACTGTCTCAAGGTCTCCTAAAGATCTTCCATAGCAGAGTGGGCAGTTTGAACCTGGGTCCCCCAGAGCCCACTCAGACCATCTAACCCAGAATCTCGAACCTTTTTGACCCTGCATCTACCTGTGGAATTTTGAGAGGGGGTGGAAGAACCACCAAAAATGGCTGCTGTGCAAGGTGGAATTAAACATGATACCTCCTTCCTCGTTTTGCAAAAGAATGACATGGCAACCACACTGAACATGTGAAACTCCTGATTAAGAGTCTGGTCAGGTCTGCCAAGGTGTTAGTAATATTTGTACTTGGCTGGAAATGCTATCCAGCTACTGGAAGGACAGCCAGCCTGGAGGAGGAAGGAGTGGGCTTCTACTCCTGGACATTTATCTCCCTGTATGCCCAGCTTCCCAGAATCTTAAGGCTAAAACACAGATTCTTCTCTGCTTTGCAAAAGAAGCAAATAGCAACAGTTGATCAGGCCGGAAGAGAGAATGAAATCACACACTGACAAAGGAAAGCCTGGATGCTTTCTTAAAACCTCAAAGGGTGCCAGGGAAAGTGGTGATTGGCAACGTGGCACCCAAAGGCATCATGTTGGGGAACCCTGCTCTAACCATTACACATGCTGTCCTACCTCTTTTTAGCCCTCTCCTCTGTATGTTTATATATGTTTATGTTTTATATGCTTTATTTGTATTTTAACTGCTGTTTTAATGTTCAGTGCTGAGTTGGGTGGAAAGGCAGTAATTACAATAACAAAATTGTTGTATCATTATTCAGGATCGGCAAATTTATAGATCTTCCAAATCTAAGAGCTTCCACACAGACAAATAAATACATTGAAGCCTTTACCATGGTGAACTCCATATGGTACAAGAGATCCTTCCATTGTAAATCTAACGCAATCACCTCCTCCTTTCTTTGCAAAGTCGTAAGTCCTGTCAGAGGATATAAAAGTTCTTCACTTTTCTAAGAATGCTTTCTTACTAGGAATTTTCTTCTGTTCCTGCAAATTTTAATCCAACTGCTGTCACAAATATAATACAAACAACAGAACTGTCTTGGAATGATCGCAGCATGTAATGCTGGTTCAACCTTATGTCTGCTACCATGGGAAAACATAGTGACCTCTCAGCTATGATAAATTTCTACCATGTGGATAAAGTTAGCATGGGAATTTCAGAATCCATACTGCAGAATTATGTATATTAAATAGTGAAGTGCTAAATTTCTGAAGTCCTTAAGTAAGAGGTTAATAGTCATAAAATCCGCAAGCTGCAGGTACAGATATTATTAATTCCTAAAACACGTTAAAAATACTAACTTGTTTGACTTCTATAAAATGCATATAAGTTTCCATGAAGTGTAGGAGATGTTGAGAAAAGTAAACCCTGGAAATGTTCACAAGAATTGTGAAATTAACAGCATCAGATTTATAAATAGAACCAGATATTTAGGAACCAGTCCTGCATGGGGCTGAGAATATATTTAAAATATTTAGGCTCTGGAATTTTTTAGATTCATACATGTGGGTTTGGTCTATTTGCTTTTGAAAGTTGTGCCATGTTTCTACAGCTTTCCTTAATGCAGCCAGTCATGCAGAGAGCTCAGGTTGGATAGTAGCAGGATAGCTTTATCTCACAGTCCAGTCCTGTGTTGATCATGTCGTTTGTTTCAGAGCAGCTTGCAGTTTTCCCCCATCTCAGATCAGAGATCTATAAAGAAAACAAGCATTATGCAAACAGTTTTAAAGGGAATCATGTTGTATAATGTGAGAGAATGTTCAGAGACAACTACCTGAAAAGATACCAAAAGTGTACGTTCCCCTTCTCTGCACAAAATCGGCAGCCCTGATTTTAAGAGTAGCCCTACTCTAATTAAAGGTATTGTCTTTTAGCAGTCATAATGTTTCCCAAATCAGCCCCTGTGCAAGGTCTCTCACATCAGAGTCCCCTACACATGTACAGCCAAGACACAAAAAGAGTTAATGTGAATCATTCAGTCTGTTGTATACATGACTCCTGGTTTGGCACAGTAAATCTTGGGCAAAGGGAAAAAGGAAGGGAGATACAGTAATTAACCAGCAAGTAAATTTATGACCCTAACAAGATACCAACTAGAAATAGAGGATCAGGGAGAAACACTGAGCTAGGAGGCAATTGTATAACCAAAACCAAATAAAAATAATCCATTTACCCAATTGTAATGTGTAACTGTGTTATTTTTAGTCAATACCCAATTAAAGTTTCTTTTAATCCAAATTATGTGCTTCCCACTTGCCTAGTCCAGAGAAAACCATCTCAGAGCAGAGACAGGTGATGGGTTGGCCAGATTAGGATCAGATATTGTGGTGGGGAAAATGGGGATGGATCTTAGGATAAGAGGAAAGGAATCACTAACCAGGATGCACTGGATGTAATGGGAAGTGTAAGAACTAGAGCAGAGGTTCCCAAACTGTGCTCCAAGGAGTACTTGGTGCTCCGCAAAAGCATCTCCTAGTGTTCCATGAAGAGATTGGAAAGAGAAAAAAACCTGTTATTAGGTTTAGTATATAGGTGCTAGGTGAAAATTAGTGCTCCGTGGCTAATTTCTCTCCTGAAAAGTGCTCCGTGACTCAAAGTTTGGGAAACTCTGAACTAGAGGAACTGGGAAGAAAGGCATGAAGGGTTAAATTTGAAAGAAAGCCGAATGGGAGAGAAGAAATCATATACTGCTTGTCATGAACAGGAAGGGTCCGATGTTGTGTTCATAGGGAACTATACAAAGGATGGAGGGCTCTGGTTCAATTTACCTTGGTTTCCAACAGGGAAGAATTGCTGTTGGCCTAATATTGAGATCTCTCCTGGCATCAGACCAGAACTTTCGAACCCAACTGTCATTGGTGGTTTTGTGACTGGATCCTGATTGGTGACTTTTGAATCCAAGACCCTAATGTTGTCTGCCTAAGCTTCTGGGCTATCATAATGTAACTCACCTTTAGAAAAAGAGGCACTAGAATATGCATAGAACTTGGGAGTATTAAGATTGGCATGGATGTGCTGATGTGGTTTGAAAGATGACCAGATGGTCTTTCCTGGGTTACTTATTGGGTTAATCTGGAATAGCAATTACAATAGAAATTTCACTGGCTTTGATTATTTATCTTGCAAAACCTGGGTCATGCTTTATGGCCAAGAAGGTGTGAGAAAAGGGCTTTTGATCCATGCATTTCTGGCGCGTCTGGGATGTAAAGCTGTTCCTCTGTAGAGAGATGCTTTTGTTCTGTTACATGTGTATTATACAAGAAAATACATGAAAAGCAGTATTTTTAAACATGAAAGTTGAATTGACAGGGACTTAAGCCTTGGGAAGCATACAGTCTGTGCTGCTGTCACAGAGAGGATATAAGCAGCCTGCGTAAATTCACATCTGTGAGCAGACTATAAGCGAGCGTAGCTTCAGACTAGGTAGAAATTAATTTTCTGAGGTTCCAGCTAGTTGAATGATCAAGCATGGCTCTGAACAAGCAGCATAGAAATATACTAAATAAATAATGAGCTGTTTTGAAACAGGTGCTCATTACAGTAAAATCAGGGAACACAGAGATACCATAGAGCTCAGGGGTGCAATATTTATGTCGTATTTCCTTGTGCAACAATTCCCTATAGATTAAAAACAAACAGTACACTGGGAGAGAGATTCTAGTTTACTCTTTGTAGTGTTGCAGGGAGGGACACTTTTACTTAAGAAAGCATTAAAAAATGTGATATCTCCCCCACCCACTAGCCCCAACTAGTAATGCTAATCCATTCTTTTTTCTTTGGAGTTATTTGTTTGTTCCATAGGTTTCTAGAGGTTTCTGGTTCTCTGAAAATTTTACCAGTGCCTTAAATCAATTGTTATCTGATTCACATGCTTACTTGACTTGTAGTTAGTAGACCAAACTAAAAAAATAATAAAAAATGATGTGTTTAATTTTACATGCTCTATAAACTTCTGAAAAGTTTTTCCCACTAGCCAAAAAACAGTTTTAAATATTTCATTAGGGGGGAAATGCAATAACAATATTTAATGTACTTTTATTTGTGTGTGAGAGAGAGATGTAGATATGCATGGTTCTAGGCATAGTAATTTGAAAAGTTAATTAGAATTTTGAAACTGCCTGTTTTGGCATTCATTGTGGATTGGCTCCTGTGACTCATTCCTTTGAATGAATTTTTTGGACAAAGAAAGCCATAGTCCAAGGGAGTGATTTGATCCAACCCAATTATTGTGTGTGCCATCAAGTTGCAGCCGACTTACGACAACCTGGTAGAGTTTTCAAGGCAAGAGACTAACAGAAGTGGTTTGCCATTGCCTTCCTCTGCATAGCGACCCTGGTATTCCTTGGTCATCTCCCATCCAAGTACTAACCAAGGCTGACCCTACTTAGCTTTTGAGATCTGACAAGATCAGGCTAGCCTGGGCAATTTTATAAAACAGTGCATTTTTAGAAATGGAAAACTTTATGTGGAAAAAATGTAGTGGAGAAAAATTCCACTGTAGACATTTATATAACACCTTGATTCTTGTTATTTTATAAAATTGTAGATTTAATTTAGTTCAATGAAAGAACAGCTCTTGGAGATAGAAAAGGTAGGTTTTAACATTTGACCAGTCAAAATAGATTCTGTTGGTTGGCTGGTCAAATATTGTCAGAAAGTGGTTAACTATTTTTATTGCATTAATTTCAGTAGGGCAAAAATACTTTATTTATGAGTGGGTCTTTCAAAAAGAAATTAACTGTTTTTGTGAAACAATAAAATAACTATTTCTTGTGATGTGAAATTGGAAGGGGGAAATGTGGATTTCCTTGCTGAGCAACTCCCTTAGAATAAGGGTTCCCTGGAAAGAATTTGATAACAGCTGCTACCGCTCAGGGTATCCCCTGAGACCATCTAGACTGACCTGCTAAGAAAGGTTTCTTTTAGCACAGTACTGAAACAGTTGGTTTCTGTTTGGAGATACCAGCAGGTATAGCAGGAGGAGTTTGGTTATATTGCTCAGTTTGCCACCATGACTGCTGCAGCAGGGCTGAGGGGCAAGTAGGCTTCATTCTTCGCTTTGCTGACACAATAATGGAATTAATAGGCAAGTTGTCACCTCTGTAGTGGCTTTTTTGGCTTTATGGAATGTTTGATATGCCAAGAGACCAATGTGCCAGTCCTAGCAAAAGCCTTTATGAACATCAGGGTGGTGTTGATATTGAAAACATTGTCCTGTCGAGTTTGCATCACAAATATTACAGTGTTTAATGCCTGGCCTGCCTTTCTGCCTGTGCTGGTTCCACAGAGTACTTCAGTAAAATATAATAAAAAGGAATACTGTTTGAAAGAGTTGAAACAAATGACCCCCTGTAAGAAGGAGGAAGCAGTTTAATTTTTTAATTTGTCACATACATAAAATTCAATCAAAATTGCATACCATTACAGATAAAAGTAATAATTAATCACATATTAAAGTCAGCAAAAACATTACTCATCTTCCTCTCCACATTCTAGATTTGTAAAAGTTTTTTCCATTCTGGAGATTGTTGGGGTCTAAACATCGTCCAGATCTTTCAAATCTTTATCCTTTTTAAAACAGGTCAGCTTAATTAATACATCAGTTTGTTTAATCTTATCTATCCAGTTATTTAGATCTGGGATTTTAATTCCTTTCCAATATCTTGCAAAGTTAAGTTTAGCCATTATCATATGAAGGAATATGTCTTGAAGATCTTTTTGTATATCTGGTATATAGTGTCATAAAATTGTTTCAGGATTTGCTAGAATATTTATTTTGAGACTATTAGATATAATTTGGATCACTTTTTTCCAGAATGCCTTAGCTCTTCTACAACCCCACCACATATGTAGGAAATCAGCTTCAGCAAGATTGCAGTACCAACAATTACTAACATCTTTGTCAAAGCTCAACATTTTTTGTATTCTGTTGGGAGAAAGATGCCACATATGTATTACTTTAAATAAATTTTCCCTAAGCATAAGGCTTATAGTAAAGTTAGGACCCTTCATGAAAATAAATGCCCATTTCATCTAGTTCGTATCCCACTTTTTTACTCATTCTGATGTATAGGTGGTTTTATCGGCCTATTTTTTGTAATAAAATAGCATAAATTGTACTCCCAGAAATGTTGTTTGAAATTAATCATTGTTCACATTTGTGTAGGGCCCTAGGAACTACTTTACTCTTTTTAATCAGAGTAGGAAAGAAAGCAGTTCAGAGAGAGATTGTAAACATTAGTTTCTAGATTATCAGTTTCAGCAGTATAGGGTTTCAGGAGGAGGTGTAGGGTTGCCAGATCTGGGTTGGAAAGTACCTGGAGATTTTGGGGATGGAACCTGGGGAGGGTGGGGTTTGGGTAGGACAAGAGAAGGGCCTCAGCAGGGTATAATGCCATAGAGTCCATCCTCCAAAGCCACCATTTTCTCCAGGGGAACTGATCTTGAGCGTCTGGAGATCAGTTATAGCGGGAGCTCTCCAGGTGCAGGTTGACAACCCTAAGGAAGTGTAATGAAAGAAATACAGTGTTTTACATCAGATGTACACCTGATTAAGATCAGATATCTGTATGTATGATTATATTAAGAGAAATATTGCTGTTTTTTCCTAAATAAGATAATGGGTTTTTGTTTTTTTGTTTTTTAGGGAAAATGACCTTGCAGAAGCGCTTGAGGAAGGTGGCTGTGATCTTGAAACAGTCCGAAACATAATCGAAGGGAGACCTCTACCTGATTCTCTAAGACCCAAGGTCTGGAAGGTAAGGTTCATAATCTGGAAGGTAAGGTTCACAGGCAGGATGGTGCTGCTGCACTCGTCTTGTTTGTGGCTTCCTAGAGGCACCTGGTTGGCCACTGTGTGAACAGACTGCTGGACTTGATGGGCCTTGGTCTGATCCAGCAGGGCCTCTCTTATGTTCTTATCTAATGTTATGTTTTACCTGGCAGAGATGATCACTTATATCAGGGAATTTCTCTTTTCAAAGAGTTGGGGTGGGCTTATTGCATCCTTTTAGGCATCTTAACTGTTTTAGTTACCAAGCTAATAACGCCACATCTAATGATCTGATTTAGGTTAGTAGCACAAGTTGGCCTATTCGGTAACTTTTAAAATTACATTTATTATAAATCAGAAAAATCAAACTGCCACAACCCATGTTTTGAGCATTTGAACATCATGTTCTTGTTGTGACCCTAGCCTCTCATACCTAGCTTCCCTTGGCACACATGGATCAGGCAAGGTCACACTAAGAGCAGAACCTTGGCCTGACCAAGGGAGATGTCCCCCAGACCGCTGATGTACTTAAAACCATAAACATGCTTAAACGTGCCACAAAGCTAGACAAAGCATTGTAATCAAATGTGTAGATGACACCAAGTTAGGAGGGGTAGTTAATACCCCGGAGGATAGGGTCAGAGTTCAGAATGACCTTGATAGACTGGAGAGCTGGGCCATAAGTATTAAAATGGATTTCCATAGGGAGAAGTGTAAGGTACTTCACCTAGGCAGAAACAACATAAGGTACAGGGTGGGAGAGAGTTGGCTTGACAACAGTACATGTGAAAGAGATCTGGGAGTCTTAGCTGACCAAAAGCTGAATATGAGTCAACAGTGTGATGTGGCGGCTAAGAAGGCCAATGCAATTCTGGGCTGCATCAATAGGAGTATTGTGTCTAGATCAAGGCAAGTAATACTACCACTGTATTCTGCAATGGTCAGACCTCACTTGGAATACTGTGTCCAGTTTTGAGCTCCACAATTTAATAAGGATGTTGACAAGTTGGAGCGTGTCCAGAGGAGGGTGACCAGAATGGTCAAAGGTCTGGAATCCATGCCCTGTGAGGAGAGACTTAGGGAGTTGGGTTTGTTTAGTTTGGAGAAGAGAAGGTTGAGGGGAGACATGATAGCCATGTTTAAATGTTTGAAGGGATTCAGGTTGATGAGGGAACTAGCTTGTTCTCTGTTGCTTCAGAGACTAGGACACGGAGTAATGGATTTAAACTAAGAGAAAAGCGATTCCACCTAAACATTAGGAAAAACTTCCTGATGGCGAGGGCTGTTCAATGGTGGAATGCACTGCCTCGGAGGGTGGTGGAGTCCCCGTCTTTGGAGGTCTTTAAGCAGAGGCTGGATGGCCATCTGTCGGGAGTGCTTTGATTGTAGGATCCTGCATGGTGGGGGGAGGGTTGGGGTCACTGGGGACGTGCGGGGGAGGTAGTTGTTAATTTCCTGCATTGGGCAGGAGGTTGGACTAGATGACGCTGGAGATCCCTTCCAACTCTATGATTCTAAATTGGAAAAATGGATTGTCAAGAAAGAAGACTATCCATGGGAGGTGGGATCGTTTAAAACTCTGCGACTCATGGGGCCTCTGGGTGGCGCTATGACACAGTGTAGATACATCTAAAGAGGGTGAAGCCAAAGCAGAAGATTTAAGAAGGAAATTAGAAGTAGCTAAAAAGGAACTGGAAAGCGTTAAAAGTGAGGTAGAAACGTTAAAACATAACTATTGTCGAAGGCTTTCACGGTCAGAGTTCATTGGTTCTTGTAGGTTATCCGGGCTGTGTAACCGTGGTCTTGGAATTTTCTTTCCTGACGTTTCGCCAGCAACTGTGGCAGGCATCTTCAGAGTAGTAACACTGAAGGACAGTGTCTCTCAGTGTCAAGGGTGTAGGAAGAGTAATATATAGTCAGAAAGGGGTTGGGTTTGAGCTGAGTATTGTCCTGCAAAAGTAATGTGCTAATCTAATCATTGTCCTGTAAGTATCAAGATAATGTGCTAATGAGGGTATGGTATGTTAATATTCTGTTAAAACAGAAACTTGGAATTAATCATAGAAAAGGGCAGCCTGCTCACAGCTGCTCAAGATAACAAAAAGCGAGATGAATATGCCCTAACCCGAGCAGAGATCTCTGAAAGGGAGTACGAGACCCTAAGGGAGGAACTGGCTCTCACACAACAAGCCACTAAATTCCTAGTTGCCAACGCCTAAAAACCCCAAGATGAAGTCACTCATAAAAGTTGCCAGGAGGAAATAATCTCAAACAACAATTGGGAATGCAGAGAACTCTAATTTCTGCGGTCCATCCCGCAGTCACACTCCCACTCCCACCAAGTAAAAGACCACTTCCCCTCTAGAACATAAGATATTCCCCCTGCCACAGGGGACCCAGAACTGGGATCCTGCGGATGAGGAAATGGTGCCATTTCGCCCCGTGACCACCAAAACCATAACCAGACCCAGTAGCAGTGGGAGTAGGGCAGAGAATCAATCAGAGAAAAAGTAGCATGGAGGGCAACTAAAGCCATTGCAGAGCAACTGGGCCCTTTAAACAAAGAGCACTGTGTTGCTTGGCTAGCACAAGTCACCGCCATACACCCCACAGCCGATGGAGAAGACCGTACCCAGTTGGCTAGGGTCTGCATTACCGGAGCAGACGCCCTAGATTCAGGCATTTCAAACAGGGGTCTCTCCTGCAAGGACCTCTATAGTTGGATGAGAGAAGTCTTGTCCATCTTGTGGCCAAATAAATCAGATGACGCCCTCTATTGCATGTTTTCTGCCACTCTGTGTGGTCACAGAGGAGCAGTGGTCTCATGTTCTTTTGTTGCAAACAACATTTTCTCTACAGGACTCATTGCTATAGCACTCTGTACATGCACAGAGGCATCATCAACTTTTATTGTCCTTCTTATGACCATTTATTTTCACAAATACATGGTGTTTAACGCTTTCATTTCTTGATGCTGTCTATTGTGTTTATGCCCCCCATGGCTTCTAATCAAAATTATTGCTGCATGTTTCTTTCCCCCTTTTGTGGAACACCCCGCCAGTCCTTCCCTCTGCTAATCCTTTTCTCTTAGCCTTACATCTCCGAGAAAAGGTGGGGGGAATGTCCTTTTGGTTTCTCTCCCCCCCCCCTTTCTCTTTGACCAGTTTATGTATAATGGGACTTAGGTGACTCATTGTATCTCTTATATTCTTTCAAGTCAGGTTCAGCTATTTTTGGATGCTTCTTTCCTTTTTGAATTCAAGTATCACGGGGTGGGGGGCAGGAACAAGCCCCAATGTTTGGTTGTCCTGCTCCCTTCAATCTCAAGTCTTTTTGGGTGATAACGCATGGTTGTTTTAGCCTCCTTTATTCCCTATTTCAGCTAGGGTTCAGCCAGGATCGAACACATGTTCGGCAAAACGCACGCGTTTGATCCTGGCTGAATCCTGGCTGAAACAGGGAATAAAGGAGGCTAAAGCGACCATGCATTTTCGTCCTTTCCTCACCACCATTACTATTTGCCTTTCTCTGCAAGTCACATGATTTTTTTCTTGCATCCTGTTGCCCATAGCGCTCTGTGCGTGCACAGAGGCATGTTTTGTTTTTTTTTGTTTTTTGTGTGTGTGTCCTCACCCTTGTCTTCTCTTCTCAGAATCATTAATGCTTTCTTGTCAGAATTACTTCTCTGTTTTGTGACCACTGTGTGTTTCTGCAATATGCCCATGGATTCTATTATACATGGGCCAATGTAGCTTCATTTTGGATTTTATTAGCTGGAGCCCAGCAAGTTGCTCTTTATCCCACAAAGGCAAACTCCCTTGGGCCAGATAGCCTCCACTTACTCTGTTCTGTTTTTGAGTTCCAATCACTGTGATCTTGTATGTCTGCTCAGTTCTTTTCTATTTTTCCAGCATACAGACATTTCTAATTGTTCTGATCCTCTTTGCTACCAATTTTGTAAAATTGTTTCATGGGATGTTTTTGGCACTGTTTACAATTGTATCAGCTTTTTCCCATTCGTCCCTTCTCACCTCACTGAACGCCATCTTACCAGTGGCACTCGGTAAATGTTCAGAGGCATTATGCATCTATGCCGTGTGTACCAAACCTACAAAACAAGTTTTGATTCTGCCCCTTCTCTCTTTGGGTAGCTAATTTTCCTTCTTACAAGTTTTTTTTTAATCTGCCTTTATTTTATTTTATTACTGATTTTCCCCCCTAGAATATGAAGCCTGTTCATTCTTAAGCATTACTGTTTTAGCTGTTGCAATGCTTCTTTTGAATCCCTGCTTTGAATATGGTTTTCTAAATAACTTTGGTCATCGTTTTACATTCTTATCCCAACGTTAGGTTGTTAGAGCAAAGTACGGTACTATCGATTTCTAAAATCATGTTTTTGAAAGGTTTTTTTTTACATCACCCCAACATGTGGGGACAAACCTATGTCTTCCATGTCTGCTCCTGTCTTATTTCACACCTCATGATTTTGTTGTTGTTGCTGATATTATGCTTTTTGTGCTTGCTACTTCTGCTTTTATTTACCATTAATTGTTCCTATTGTATGGATGTAACCTCCACAGCAAGGGTTGCCAGGTCTCTCTTCACCACTGGTGGGAGGTTTTGGGGGCGGAGCCTGAGAAGTGCAGTGTTGGGGAAGGGAGGGACTTCAATGCCATAGAGTCCAATTGCCCAAGCTGCCATTTTCTACAGGTGAATTTATCTCCTATCGGCTGGAGATCAGTTGTAATAGCAGGAGATCTCCAGCTAGTACCTGGCAGTTGGCAACCCTATCCACAGCCCTTCATGTAGTGAGGCACCCTCTTGCATTAGTTCCTTTCTCCTCTTTCCTCTCTGAGTAAAGAGAGGAAAGGGGGGGAGAGATACCCGATTTTAAATTTCTTTTAAATAAAAATTCTCATTGGCAGTCTCCAACCCATCTGCCTCTTTTCTCCTTCTCTGACTCCTCATTTTCATGATTCCCATATGCGCCATCTCAGCAGGCCAACAGGGATAAGTGGGGGGGGGGAGCAAGTTCACCCACCTAACTTATTATTTCTTTCACAAAATATACTAGGACTCCCTTAAAGGAGCCCACAAAAATTGAGGTAGCTTTGTTGCAGAGGAGCCAGCCAGAACCCAGCAGGAAGATTCTGTGGCAGGGCCTGAGCAGGACAGGGACACATTGTTGAACCATGCCGATTTGGTTTGGTCCAGAAACGGGTCCAGGCTGTCAGACAGACTACAGAGGTGTGGCTTCAACCTGCACAGAGTAGCAGCCCATCCAGAGCGAATTCTTAGACTCGTGCAGCCCTGGCCAGGCACCCCCTTTTCCATACAAAAAACATGGAAACCCCAAGGAGTCGTAAGGAGCTACACCATTCAACCTTAGGGTGGACATACTAATCACATCAGTTTAGCAACTGCAACATATAAGTATATTAGATATAACTCTCCACAACCGTCTGCTCTGTTTGTGATCTAAATCCTGTGTCCAGGTGGGTTTTCTTCCTAAAGTGGAAGAGTGAATGTGTTTAAAATAGTTGGGGGGAGGGCACAGTTGGGAACATTGATTTGGAACATGGAAAAGGCAGGTAGGAAAGGTGTTGAGTGTAACTTCCTTGCTTTTCTTTGTTCAGTTGCTTCTGGCCTTTCCACGTTAAAAGGACATTGAACGGTCATTGCACACATTTGCATATCACATGATCTAACACTTGAACACAGAGGCAGCAACTCTCAGCCTGCGTATTTAATAAGGTTTATTTAATTCAAGATTGAATTTAGCATGATTCTATAAATAGGAAGTGGGATTTATTGTAGTCAGAAATAGTTACTTTAATAACGGCATATAAATATTGAGGAAGCTTATTCAAGAATGCTGTATTAGAATGTTCTATCATTTATAGAGAAATACTTTTCATAGCTTATAGTATCTGAATTTGAAAATTCTTATTTTGAAGCTTTTTTGTCCTTTTTCTTTTCTTTTTAGATTGCTTTGAACGTCATAGGCAAAGGGGATAGTCTGGCGTCCTGGGATGGTTGTTTAGATCTTCCAGAACAGACAGTGATTCATAAAAACTGTGAAGAACTGGTTGGTAAGAGAATAGTACCATTTAGGTTGGACATTTTTGCTGGCAGGGCTTTTGTGATTTATTTATTTAGGTGCATTTTTATCTCATGGATCTCAGGGTGGCATACATTGTCTTCATGAGCACACGAAGCTGCCTTATACTGAATCAGACCCTTGGTCCATCAGAGTCAGTATTGTCAACTCAGACCGGCAGCGGCTCTCCAGGGTCTCAGGCGGAGGTCTTTCACATCACCTACTTGCCTGGTCCCTTCAACTGGAGATGCCAGGGATTGAACCTGGGACCTCCTGCATGCCAAGCAGATGCTCTACCACTGAGCCACAGCCCCTCTGCTCTGTCCTCCCGGCCTCCATTTTACCCTCAGCCCTATGAAGTAGGTTAGCCTGAGAGAGAATGACTACTCCAGGTGCATCCAGCAAGCTTCATGGCTGAGTTGGGAGCTGAATCGGGGTCTCTCCGCTATTTGCCTCAACCCCGTAACCATACTGGCCTCCATACGACACATTGGTTCAATTTAGTCAGATGCAATGGCAACCTGTACTTTGGCACTCTGTAAGTGAACTGTGCATTCGCGCACACACTCTCTTTATCCTCAAAGGCTGCAGTTCAGTTAAGTACTTCTACTTCTGCAAAACCGAACCAGTAAGCTAGGGTTAGCACTTGCCCTCCAAGGCAGGATTGCAAGCCACAGTTTTCTATCATGCAGCTTCCATAATACTGGCTGGTATCCAAAGGGTTGTACATTACCTTTTGTATGGGCTTTTCAGGCCTTCTTTCTCACTACAGCCCTGACACCTCAAAAATATGCCCTTGATGTTAGTGGATCTTCCAAAGCAATGTCTAATGCAGTGCAAGAAACAGCCTGAAAATACATTTGACAGAACTATTTGAGTAGGTGTGGAAGTAGTGTCGGTATGCAAGGGATGGTCTTTGGATCCTGGTTGCCGTGCTGTTTTAGCACATCACAATGGCAGATGCATTTGTGGTGTGCTGTTTTCTTTTTCTTTTTTCATTCCGTTTTCAGGGGTCTTTGTTCTGCTGAGTAGCGTGCAGTGAAATAAGTAACGATTATCTTGATTTGAGAACACTTACAATGCTTGTCTGTTTGCAGATCAGTTGTCAGTGCCAGAGGAGGAGAAGTCAGCATTACTTCTGGATATTGAATCTGTGATTACCTTTTACTGTAAATCTCGTAATGTTAAATACAGTTCTAGCCTTAGTTGGACATATCTGCTTAAACCACTGGTGCATCTTCAACTTCCGCGAAGTGACTTGTACAACAGTTTCTATGCTATCATGAATAAGTACATCCCCAGGTAAAAACAAAACACTCAATTCAAATTGTATTTAGTATATAATGTGATTTCTTCCTCTTCATACTCTTCCAAGTAGAGAAGCTTCTGTTTTTGAAGAATGTACTGTGTAGTGGTTTCTGTTGTCACGAGAGTAACATTGCATTGAAACAAAGCTGTCAAATTCACATGACGCTTTTATTTATCTATTTATTTCAATTTCTATCCCGCCCTCCCACCGCAAAGCTTGGCTCAGAGTAGCTAACAACAATTAATAAAATTTCAATTTGCAATAAAAATACAATAAATACAATTTTAAAACCACTGTAAATAGGCACATGGCTGAGAACAACGGTTTCCATCTGGCTGGCCTCCCCTCCCCCTCCTTTCCCCGCCTCTGCTATGGCTTCCCACTATTGTCTTACTGTTATTGTTGTTCTTGTCAGTAGTGTATTTGTTGCTGCTATGGTTGAAGGTGCCTGGATTTTTATAATGTGTATAATTTTATAGCAAACTGTGGTTTGGTTTTAATTGTTTTAAATGGTGGTAAGCCGCTCTGAGCCTGACTTGGTCAAGAAAGGGCAGCCTAAAAATCCAATAAAATAAAAAAAGAATAAATACATTAAAAATACAATTTAAAACTCTATAAAGCTAGGAGCCTGGAAGCCGCCCATCATAGTAGGGAGAAAGGGGGTGTTGTGGGTGAAAGAGGCAGTACCTGAGGTGACAGCCAGTCCCAGATTGTAAATCGGGTGGGGAACCTTTTTTCCCCCAAGGGCCATTTGGATATTTATAACATCATTCGCGGGCCATACAAAATTATCAACTTAAAAATTAGCCGACCAAGCTCCAAGCAGGCAGCTGCCCCAGATCACACACACCCCGTGCTGCAAGCAGGCAGGCATCCAACTGATGGCACACTTTCCCACCTGGTGGCACAGGATGGTCTGTTGCACCAGTCGGGCGTAGCCGTCCAGCCGCACGCTGGAGTTGCTCCTGCTCCACAAGGTTGGGGCCGAATTCTACAGCCAGTTCCTGCTACCTCCGCCTGCAGGGATGAAATGAGGACACACTGGCTACGAACTCTTCCCCCCCCCCACGCGCATTCTGGCCCTGCCCCCTTTAATCTTTCCATTGTCGCCACTTCCGCCCCCATTCCCTAATACATAGGGAATATGTTTCTCTATGGCCCGGGTGGGAAAGGGTTAATACAGTTTCTTGGGCGGCCCTAGCAGCTCCATAGCTAACGACTCTTCTGCAAGGGGGAAAAAGGTTCCTTTTCTCAGCAAAACAAACTCACATCCGCCTTGAATAGAGGCTATTCCTGTCTGCAGGAGGGGGTGGATCACCAGTCTTAAATCCTGAGCTAGATATCTGCCAGGACCCACAAAGGGCCAGAGCAAATGATTTCGCAAGCCTTACACTGCCCCCAGGCCTGACGTTCCCCACCTCTGTTGTAAATTGAGATGGATCATAACCGTCTTGTGTATGTGTGTGAGAGAGATTTAAGTGGCCTATTTACCTGTTGTGATGACTGCATGCAATTATCATTGTGGCTGTTTTCACAAATATTCTCTCACTGCTCTTTTCTTTTAGGGACTGTTTTCTGAAAGGGAGACCATTTCATCTCTTTAGGCTGCTCCTCCAGTATCATGAACCTGAACTCTGCTCTTTCCTTGACACCAAAAAGATGACGCCTGACTCATACACACTCAACTGGGTAATAAAGTGAAAGTAGGGAAACATAATGAAAAATAAACTTCTGTAGTAATTTGTAAAGTATTGACAAAAATATATGCATAGTTCATGATGGGATTTTTGTGTTTAAAATAACTATTTGCAAATGGGTGTTACGTTCTCATAAGATTATGTGCCTTTAATGTCGAGCAATAAATGAATTTTTAAAATAGAATTTGCTCATAGAATTTCTTTTTATTAAAAAGAAGTTGCAGTATGTACAAACGTGTTAACTGCTGTTGTTTCTCCCAAGGAGCCTCTGAAATTAATGGTACCGTATATCCCAATATTCCTAGAGACAATGCCAGGATGGCTGTTTGTAAAGTAGATATGTTCTGGCAATACAACTCAACTCTCTATAATTTTGTCTGATCATTTTATTCAACCGAACTGTTTGACATGCCAGACATATTTTATAATTTTTTACTGAAAAGGTTGAAATGGGCAAATAAAGAAAACAAAAGTTCTTTGTGGAAGCAGTAACGTTTTCTTACTAAGTTGACCGAATTAACTCGTAATGAAATGTATTTGGGTTTGCCTATATAATAAACAGTACTTTTCAATGCAGGGCAAATACTATTTTCAATACAGGGCAATAGCTGTAAATGGTTTTGCTCAGGAAGAATTAGTCTGTGGGAGTCATTCTGCTTTCCTTAAAACAAACTGTCCTAATGGGGTATCTGCAAGATTTAGGTAGTAATACTTTAATGTCCCTTATAGAAAGTTGGATTCCTGTGAACAATCACTGGGGGAGGGGGGAAATAAACAATCAGACTTTCTCACTTACAGCATATTGGATGGGGAGATTTAGTTATGTTTTCAGTGACTTTTCTCTTCTCATTCCCTCTTCCTTTGTATATATGTACACCTACAACTGACCTCGGTCTTCCTTGCTTCCCATAAGGCAAGATGCTTGATCAGATTTCATCAGGCTTCATTTTTTCTTTTTTTAAAAGTAATTTTTTCTGGTTGGGGGACCCCCTCCCCAAACATAAACACTTGCTTTGTTCTGCTGCCCTACTGATAGGCACTTGATAGGGAGAATATGCTGGAAGCCTTTGAGGAATTGTGGGGGGTCCTGCATATTTAGTGTTCTCAAGAAATGCCTCTTTGTATGAGGAGTAAATGCTGTACAACATAGAGATATACTGACATTCGAGCTTAATCTTCCTTTTTCCCTAGTTAGTTTTTGTAAGACTGGTTTGCCTCCAAACAGAGCACATTTTGCTATACAGGCGTTCATAGATTGCAAAATTAGACTGCAAAATTAGACTGAACTTGTGTAAAAGTAGCATTGCAGTTAAAGGAGTGGGCATCCAAGTATATGGGTATAGGGTTAGTTTAGAGGAAGAAAACTGCCTATATAATTTCCTCGCATGTGAGGAAAAGAGGATAATCCTTTAGATTCAGGAAAAAAGTATCAAAACGCATATTTAAGATCAGTATGCTATAGCCCTATTCATAGATATTTTTGGCATTAAATAGTTTCCAGCTGGATAATCAATTATATTACTAAGTCTCCCACAGTAAATATACCTGTATTCACCCAACCATCTAGGATTTCAGTAATTTGCTTTAAAAAAAATTCTGACCTGCATTAGGGGCAAATATAGATCCCAGTGGGATTTTAAGTGTGGCTAACCAGCCTTTATAAATATCATGGTCTTTAATCACTATATAATCAACAGATTTATGCTGCTACACTCATGCCTGGCTTTCATTCCCTTCTTTCTAGCTTGGCAGCTTATTTTCCTGCTATTGTTCATACGAAGTCACTCAGGCAATATGGGATGGCTACCTCCAGCTAGCTGATCCATTCTTCATTTATTTCCTTATGCTTATCATCCTTGTTAATGCAAAGTAAGTATATAATTAGTATATGACGCAACTTATTTTGGTCTTTTAACGTTGCTACTTCACTTATTCAATATATCCTTGTCTCTTTCCAGAGAAGTGATCTTAGGACAAGAATCAAATAGCAAAGAGGAAGTCATACGTAAGTCGATGCTTGTAATGTTGATGCTATCCTTCAGCACAATATAACCACTGTTAAAAACTTGAAAGTCCCACTGATATAGGTGGAAGGGTTTAACAGGGATATTCATTATCTCCTGTTGCAATATACAGGACTTCAAAAGCCTTAACTATGTTTCTAACAAATCTCTTGTTCTGTCTGGAGCCCCTCAGATCTTTGCAGTCCAGTTTGGTCATCTCTGTATAAAATTTCCTCTTCTGTCTTTCCATTTCTGTATTCTGTGAGTTTTATTTCCATGTGATTCTGGGATCTCTCACTACTTTGCTCTCTGTTTGTGGTGAGCCTTTTTTGCTTCAAGCCCAGAACAAGAAGAACATGTTACTTGTGACTTTTCATGAGCCCATGCTCTTGGCAAACCCTGGCATCTGTCTTTGCCTCTTACTTGCTACTTTTGCAAGCATGACAAGGGGAATTCCCTGTTTTAAGCACATGTCTGGCATGGAGTATATAAAGTATCCTAAATAAAGATAATGCTTTGTTTTGCAATGTTTTGTTTAAATATCCAAATTCCTAATTTTATTATGTTACTTGCTTTCAGAATTTCTAGAAAAATCCCCTGCCAGTTTAGAATTAGAAGATATAGAAGACCTTTTCTCGTTGGCACAATATTACTGTTGCAGAACTCCAGCTTCCTTCCGAAAGGTAATAGTCAAACACTGAAGAAATTTTCCATGGAATTTCCATGGTATTCATGGGGCCCTTCTGTATTATATGAAAAATAGTGAGTATGAGATAGTTGGGTTGTGCTGCCCACAGCAAAAACATCTGGAGTAAATACCTTTTGTTTGCACCATTTGTTCTTATTTGCTACTTTTCACTGAGCGTGACATGGGAATCTGCTGTCTGAAGCCAGTTTTTTGGCACATGCCATTCACTATCTAAAATTAAGTCGGTTTTTTGATTGGTAGGTATTTTGGGGAAGTTTTCCAGTGTTCACTGAGAGAAACAGCTAGATAATATTTTTATTTTGGCTGAATTTTATTTGTGAAGGATAGTGCATCACAGCAAGAGTCAAGGCTGCCCTGCCTTGTCCTGCGAGAACTGTTCCCCTGTCTCACAGCTGAGACCTTGGAACAAGACCCTCTGTTATGTTAGCATAACTAAGCTTACATTGGGTTTGGACCAGTGAACTCACAGCATAAAGCTAAAATAGGCTTTAATGTAAAGAAAAAATTTAAAAACAATATAGTTCCAGTAGAGGTACAAGCACATAAAAATAATAGAGCTGACTTTCTAAATACGCTTGCTGAGAAAAGGTCTTGCAGCGCAGATGTTGCCTGCTTAAGGTTTTACGAAATTCAGTCCAAAAGCAAGCAGCACAATCCAAAATAGACTGAACACAATAAAGCTGGGGTGAGGAGGGGAGGGCTGAGGCCTAGCAGAATAGACTACATTTATAGAAAACTTAGGCCATTGATCTTTGGATCCCTTTCAACCAATCAGAGCGCTGCCCCGGGGGAGCTTTCTGGAAGATGAGCAAGCTTCCCCCTTCCTACCTATTCCAGCTGAAACCAGGGAGCTAGTTAGCCAGAAGCAATATTGAGAGGGTCGGAGTGTGTGGTGGGGAGTTTCCCGTTAATTACTGACATCTGTGGTTCTCTGCTCTAAAAGAAAAAAAAATAAAATAAAAAGAAAATCATTTTTGCAGATGGAATTTTTCTCAGACAGCTCATTCCCTTGACAGCAAGCTTTTCCCATTGGGAGCAGCATCCCAGGAACAGGGGCACTACTTGCGCCATTTCTTGGCTTAGAAGTAGGGATTGGGGCCAGAAAGCTAGATGCCTGATGAACTGGATAGGGGTGAAGAAGCAGGGGAATGTGTTGCCTCTCCCATCTTCCATTTTGCCCATCGCTCTTATTTGCCAGGGCAACTGCTAAGTGAGATAGGGCGAAAGAAAGCCAGGCCAGCATACTCTTCCCTCCCAGCATCATCCTTGTGTGTATGCAGAGTTTGAGCCCTGCTCTCCACAAAAGGCCTGCAAGTTTGCATGCTATACAAACTGAACCAAGAGGAAATGTGGAGTATAAATGTTTTAATAGAGAAATAGAATTAATTAATAACAATACTTATAGAGATCATGGTTGCCATAACAGCCATTGGGGGTGGGGAGGTGCCCCAGTATGTTGTAGGCCCTGCACAGCTTGTGGCTCATGCTTGCATTTTGGGACTTTGTTTTGGACATGTGGGTGACCCAGCTCTTATTAGTGGCTGAGGGGCTAATTCAGTCTTCTGCATACGTAACAAGAACTTTTATCCTTTGGCCTTTTCTGTTGCTGTCCCACTGTTAGGGAGTAGCCTCCTAGTGGGAGTGAAGCAGGCACCTACTCTAGGAGAGGGTTCAATACAGAATGGTTTAAAGCAGGGTATGGGGTAGCTTGAAGGGGCTCTGGCTTGTTTTAGCTATCTGTTTAATTATTTTAATAGATTATTATTTTTGCATCCATTGATACCTACCTTGGATTCTGACTATGTCAGGAGAAAGGTGGAGTATATAAATACTCGAAATCAGGGGTTACTAAAGTGGCCCACCAGCACCTATCCTCGCGCCCGCCAAGTGTTTTTAGAACACTTGCCGGCTTACCCAGCGCTGCTCCAGGCGAGTATAGCGAGGCCTCATCCTCCCCTCTCAGGCCGGGTCTGGCTCTCTGCAGCGGTGGCAGCTAAAGAGCAGGCAACACTTTTTTAAAAATTGGGGAGGGGGAGATTTTAACCCCCTGTTTTTTTTAATTTTCAGATTTTTCTGCAGATCTAGGGGGTTCCCTAAGTCTGCAGAAACATCTGTTGGGGGCCAGTGTGCCCCCTTTCTGTGGATTTAAGTATCCACAGGCAGGGGGCACAGTTGGGCATTAGATATGTAGATAATTTTAAGAGGCTTTACAGAATTGTTCTGTGCAAAGTTTTGCAAGTGGTAGCTGAAAATTGGTCAGGAAGTCCTATAAATAAATCATTTCAGAAACCTGAACTTTCACAAATATGTATACATTGCTGTATTAATTTTGCTTTTAATTCATTGAGTCACGGAGATAATAATAAAACTATTCTGCAGAGCTTCTTTACTGCCAGTTATATACAGTGCTTGCAGAAGTGATTTCAGCATGAGTTTCTACTGTTGAATCAAGTATGCCAAGTTTGACCTTGGCGTGGGCTACTGGATTAACTCCTGCCTCTCTGGAGATGCAGCTTTTTTCTTTTTGATACCGTGACTGCGTGGCATTTTTCAGCTGCTACAGCTGCTTACTGCAGTTTGGAACATGTCCCGGAGCAGTTTGTGCCAAGATTCCAATGGTTTTGAAAAGCCATTGATTGTAGGTTATGTAAGTTTGCATTGGTTCCAGGATTACATTTTAATTTCCAGTGTGCTGCATCCACTGCCACAAAGTGAGAGAAAAATACAGTTGAAAAACACAATCCTTTGGAAAACATGCAGATTACTGGGTTGGAAATGGGGAGTTTAAATGTCAAACTTCCTAGAATATGCACAGATGTTGTTCTGTCTTTTTGTAATTCTGGTATTCTTTTTGGTAGTATTGTGATATTGTCAAAAGCCAGGGAAGGGGAGTCTAATGACTGAAAGCTGTGTACATATAAAAGTAAATAAAATATGATTAGGATTTTATTACTGTAACTTTATTGTTACAATCGGCTTTGTCTGAATTAATATATTCCTGGCTGAAACAGATAAAGGAAATTATTTCCCAGTCTACATATTTAAATATATCTAATGCTTGGATTAAGAGCCCTGTGGCACAGAGTGGTAAGCTGCAGTACTGCAGTCCAAGCTCTGCTCACAACCTGAGTTCGGTAAATGAGTACCCAGCTTGCTGGGGGTAAAGGGTAGATGACTGGGGAAGGCACTGGCAAACCACCCCATAAACAAAGTCTGCCTAGTAAACATCGGGACGTGACGTCACCCCATGGGTTAGGAATGACCTGGTGCTTGCACAGGGGACTACCCTTACCTTAATGCTTGGATTGGTAGTATCTTAGTCTTGTGATTAAAAAAAGGTAAAGGTCCCCTGTGCAAGCACTGGGTCATTCCTGACCCAAGGAGTGACGTCACATCCCGACGTTTCCTAGGCAGACTTTGTTTACGGGGTGGTTTGCCAGTGCCTTCCCCAGTCATACAGCTACTGGAGAAGTTATCTTTGGCAGAACTGGAATAGCCCTCCTGTGGAAGCAGTTCCCAGATCTCCTAGTCAGCACTAAGGAAGTGTGGTCATTTTGACAGAGTAGATAAGAAAGCCTATATGTGACAGTAATTTGACCCGATTCTACAGATGTTGAGTTCGCTCACTGTTCAAATTATAATGGTAAAATTGCTCTTATGAGCTAACTTTTAAGAAAGGAATTGACTTCCTATGGTTTACACAAGTGTTTATTAGGCTTAAATGAGGCTCTCAAACAGGGCACAGTCTCCACCTTAGTTTGAAGCCACAGTAATGGTTATAATCACTGTTTTCTCTTATTAAAACAGGACAATCACAGTATTTTTGGCAGCAGCTTGTTGGGTCTCAAAGACGATGATTCAGACTTGAGCCAAGCTCTGTGTCTAGCAGTTTCTGTGTCCGAGATTCTTCAAGCAAATCAGCAGCAAGGGGTCAGTAGGCTTAAAAAAACTAGTTTTTCCCGAAATGTGGATAACTGAACAAAATTTTTAAACAATTTTGTTTCTAAAGATCTAAGCACCAAACCAGCGGTATTGGTGAAGTTCACAGTAATAGTTCCAAAATTTACATTTTTAAAAACTTAACACACGCATACAACTCTTATTTCAGGATGGAGTAAGGTTCTTTGTGGTGGATTGTCGCCCTGCAGAGCAGTATAATGCTGGACATTTATCAACTGCCTTTCATTTAGACTCTGACTTGGTAAGCAAATTGTTTGGCTGGTTAATATGCTTTTTTCCATTTCTTTAGTGTGTTTTTTTAAAAAGGTGGAGTGCAATGATTATTTGAATTAAGTATTAAGAATATTTGGGTTGTGGCCTTCAGTTTGTACCATCTTGCTTCATAAGTGAGCTTTCCCATGACCTGAAATGGATAAAGCTTAATTTATGAAGCGATTGTAAAATGTTCTTTAAACTTGGTTATTATGTCTGTTAGGCAGAAGTGGCTTGTGTTTGGTTTAATGTTTTAATCATCTCAATTCGACTGCAATTGATTATTAATTTCTCACAGTCAACAGTGACATAGCATTTAGTTGTCTGCCCTTCAATTTGTTCGGTAGATGCTCCAGAACCCATCAGAATTTGCCCAGTCTGTGAAATCTCTGTTAGAAGCACAGAAGCAATCTATTGAATCTGGCTCAATAGCTGGTGGAGAGCATCTTTGTTTCATGGGAAGTGGCCGGGAAGAAGAGGATATGTATATGAACATGGTGCTAGCACACTTCCTACAGGTACATCTAAAGTATTAGAACATTGCATTTAAAAGTATTTCCCGACTTTGGGAGCAATCCTAAGCATAGCTACTCAGAATACTACTCAGTGGTGTATACTTCCAGGAAAGTGTTCTTTGGATTGCACTGTTTGCCGCCAATGAATAGTCACTAAGGTTCTCTTTCTAAGCATAATAGTAAGTTTGGGATGCAAAAAACCCCTTCCCAATTACTTTTCATGGATATTTCTCAGTATACTAGGCTGTTAATTATCCATTCCCATCCTACACTGTCATTTTACTGTGAATAGTTCAAAAAGTGCCTGTGGTTTTTATAGATATACAGTGACTGCTGAAAAACCTATTCCATTATTCAGGAAGTTTATGCATGAGTGCAAATAAGTAACTTTTGTTTCTGGAACTGAAACCCACTGGTGCTTGTGGTATTGAAACTGGTAAGGCTGATTTTGTAATCAGTGTGTTTAGGACTGAAATATAGGGTTTTTCTTTGGGCCTTTCCATTTTAATCTTGATAAGTTCCTTAAAGACCTGATTGTCTATTACTACTTGGAACAGTGGCTGACTTTCTACATCATCCCATTTTTTTTTCCAAACAAGGGTTTTATTTGTAAAGTCAAACACTAACATTTTATGCTAACTGATGAGTGATGAACTTTAAGAGTATTTACAGCATTGCACAAATATTGCATATTGAATCACTTCCATAGTTTGGTCTCATCCTAGAGTGTAATTTACATTGTAGAAGGAAAGGTGTCGTTAGCTTTTGGATTTGTAGAAAAACAATATATGAGAATAAACCATTTTCAACTGCAGTTTGAAAAAGCATTACTCACATGTACAAGAGCATATTCTGAATTCCATCCTAGGGTCTTACTTAAGTTATTTTAAGTATAACCATTTTCTAATGGAAGATCAGGTACAAAAAGTATAATTGTGCTGGGACCATGTATGTTTCATCTTTTTAAAATAAACTTGCCTTCTAAAACCCAGATATATTAGGATCAACTGTAATTTTTTTTCATCTTGTAGAAAAATAAAGAATATGTAAGCATCGCTAAAGGAGGATTTATGGGTGAGATTTGCATCATTACTTTTTCATATTCAAAATATTTTCAAATGCATTTTGTCCTAGGTAGTTCAGTATTTTTAGGAATCTGTTAATTGAATGGCTAGTATGCAGTTACCCTTTTTTGACATTTGTACAGAGATGCATGATTGTTATGTTAATTCTTGATATCTCTGCCATTGTAGCAATATGTCATTACTGAATGATGGAGACTTTAAAGGTTCTTCGTTTCCCCAGTCTCTCTGTGCATTGTGACTTTTCTGTCTATGCTGAACCAATTTCCCAGTTAGTGTCTCTGAACCCTTAAGTTTGCCCCCTCTTCTATATATCATCTCTGCCCCTGCCCAACAGCAATTTTATATGCTTCTACATCCCCTCTGTGCTGTTTCAAGGATATCTTTTCCACTCTGGTTCCTGAGCCAAATAATCTCTAGCAGAAGTCAGGAATGTGCAATCTTTCTTCCTCTGTAGCAATGCTGGCGGGAGTCACAACCCCTTCTAGGGGAAACCTTGAACCATTTGTGAGCGGGAGGGGATCTGTTCCACTCTGGCTGTTCTAGTCCTTCAATTAGGTCCCTGCTTTTCCCAAGGCTTCCATGCAAGAGGAAGCCTCCTCCACCCACCCCAGGAGGAAGAGAATGACACATCCCCTTTGGCTTGCTCCCACCTGTCTTTAAATATAGCCTCATAGGCTGCACATGCTCCCTTGCCATCCTCGGTCCCTTGCAAGAGACCCGTCCCTCACAAGAGTGGCCATTTGAAGCTCCTGTCCTGAGCTGACTCTTCCCCTAGGGTCCCAGGGCAGGAGCCCTCTAGGCTGCTCAGCCCCCATGCTGCCAGTATATACTGGCAGGCAGGCCAGGTCTCACCCTTGCCAGCTGGTCAGATCTTACCACTGCCTCCCCTTGATCAGCAGGAGTTGCTAGTCAGGGGAGAAGTTCTCATACCCAGACACTCTCACTGTATTGCCCAGTGTGCCCTCTCCCCCAAGCAAGCACTGCACTATTACTACTTAAAAATTGTGATTTAATACAGCATTGTTCGATTTTGTCGGAATATGATGAGCTTCTAATATCTTTTCAGTCTGGAGTTAGTGGGGTTTTACTGACGTTGGTGTTTTGCTTTATATATTGAAAAGAAAAGAATAGGTTGATATCATATAGAAAGTATTAGCCATCTTACCGTTCCCAGCGGTCGGTTAGGGGTGTGGTTGTTTATATGAGCGTAATAGTTTATATGAGAACAAGTCCTGCAAAGGCACCCTTGCTGTTCTGACACCCAATATTTTAATGTCCTTTCTCCTAGCACTGCAACAGCACTTAGCAGACATTAATGTGGAAGGACCTGACAAGGGTTACGGCCACTGGATCGCTAGTACGTCAGGTTCAAAAAGTAGTATTAACTCCTTAGCTGAGGTGAGTGCGTGTTTCCATAAAGCTGTGTAACTGTTGAAAGGGTTATTTCAGATACTACTACTTCTCGAGGACAGAGACATGCAGTTTCTCCACAGGAGTCTCCTCCTGTCATGTGCCTCTTATGCAACTGGCTTCTGGAGGTTTTCATATAAAGCTATATATAAACATTACTTGAGGTTCCTCTTTTCCTTTCCTCTTTCCTTCTTTTTAATAACTTTATTACCATATATACTCGGGTATAAGCCGACCCGAGTATAAGCCGACCCCCCAAATTTGAGGCCAGAAAAGGGAATTTCTTATTGACCTGCGTATAAGCCGAGGGTCAATAAGAAATTCCCTTTACTGGTAATGCTGCGCTCTAAAATGGCGGCCGCCATTTTAGAGCGCATGGATGATCTCGCCCCTGCCCCAGGTCACCCTTTCGCCGGCCTCCCGGGCCCTCCCAACCCACCCCGACCCCAGTGCCATCCAAGGGGGGGAGGTGGAAGAGCCCCTGAACCCCCTACTCACCGGGAGAGGCGCTCTAAAATGGCGGCCGCCATTTTAGAGCGGGAGGAAGAGGCCCAGAGAAGGCCCGCTGGAGGCCCGCGGATCAGCTGTAGAGCGGGAGGACCAGCCCTGGTCAGGTGGGCTGGGTGGGGGGGAAGAAACTGCCGCTGCCGCCACACAGCAGAAGGCGTGGTGCGGTGGGGGTGGGCTGGGGGGAATCAGCTGGCCGGGGGGAGCGCGCTGGGGGGTGGGGGGCGCGCTGGGGGGGTGGGGGGAATCAGCTGGAGCGCGCTGGAGCGCGCTGGGGGGTGGGGAGGTGGGGTGGGGAATCAGCTGGAGCGCGCTGGAGCGCGCTGGGGGGGTGGGGAATCAGCTGGAGCGCGCTGGGGGGTGGGGGGGAATCAGCTGGCCGGCGGGAGTGCGATTCAGGCGGCTCCGAAGGAGAAACCGCCCAATTACCGTATTGACCCGTGTATAAGCCGAGTTGGGATTTTTCAGCCTTTTTGGGGGGCTGAAAAACTCGACTTATACACGAGTATATACGGTACATGGCAGCATTTCAGCAGTCCCTGATATATAGCAGTGGTTCCCAAACTTTTCCAGCCACCGCCTCCTTGGTTCCACAAAGTCAACCCCACCGCCCCCTACCCTATCCAACAACACAGTTGAAGGGGCCCCCTCTAGTACCCCCTGCTGCCTCCTTGCCTCTTAGTGCCCCCCTAGGTGATCCCACCGCCCCCCAGGGGGTGATGTTGCCCACTTTGGGAACCACTGTACTAGAGGGATGATACCTGATTTTGACTCTCTTGGTAACTGGCTAAGAATTGAAATAAAAATATAGGGACCACAATTGGCTTTCTACAGAAAAACAATTTCCTTAGGCCTAGCTTGTGTTCTTGAGTAAACATCACCGTACAATGCCAGATTGAATTTCCAGTTACTGTTTTAAGCTTAGTACTCAACAGAAGTTCCTTTTCCAGGTCGATTCTTCTAACGGTTCAAGTGAGGGGAAGGGTGTCAAGTCCTTGGTAAACAAGATGACTGTAGCTTTGAAGACCAAATCTGTCAACGTGAAAGAAAAAGTTATTAACTTTATTGAAAACACATCTACTCCCGTAGACAGGTGAGTTATTTTAGTCTAATTGATTTCAGTGGTTCGTGACTACAATCCTGGGTACACTTACTTGAGAGTAAGCTCTGTTGATCTCAATGAGACTTCATTTTGGGTAAATGTACTGCGATTTCTCTTTGAGATGGATTTGGCAAGCATGAATACATTAGATGTTAGGGGGGAAATCTAATATTATTCACAGGCACTTTTTTCTTCAGAGAGTCCATTCCAGGAACTGGAATAGATGCCTCACAATCCGAGAGCTAAGCTGTTTTCTGTATTGCAGTTCGGCTGCACTTGTTGAGTGTTAATGCAAATAAAGCAACATTTAATTCCTTTCTCTCCCCCCCCTTTAGCTATTGAGAAAGTGGCTGTCAGTTTTAACAGTTAGGACCTTGTAATAATTTGTAAAATCATTGAAACATCTAAATTTTAGCCAACAGATGACCAGACTACACTTGTGAATGCAGGTTAAGGTGGTATGTCATCCCTCCTGTCACCCAAGTGTTTTCTGAGTATTTAGCTAAAATGGGAACATTTCTGCCTCTATGACAAATGTGGAAGCTTCTGCTTCTGTGTTGGATCCAGATTAACGTTTCCATGGTAGCAAGGACTTCCTTCCATGGAGTTTGATTCCCCCCCCCCATGGCAGTCTGAAATATCCCCCCCAAATCCTGTTCCTGGGTGGTCCAGGAGCCAGGAGGGGGTGGGGAGGCAGGAAAATCATGTTCTGTGGACAGAAGTGCTTGTGCCCATGGAAATGTTAATCTGGATCCAGGTCTGTGCCTTTTGACATCTGTCAAATAGCTTTGTATGAAATTGCGCTTCTTTTAAAAATGGCTCTTAAAAAGAAGTTTTTCAAATTGTCTGGTGCTCACTGCCCAGGAATTTCAAAGCTTGGGACACTAATTTGTAAATGTGGGGGAAATAAACCAGATATTCTCTCTTACATATTTTAATGATTTTGTTCTATCCTCTGCCCCGATTTGCTATAGAATTTCTTTCAATCTGTCCTGGCCCGAGAGAGCAAGTATGCTGCGGTAAGCTATTGTGTAGCACCATCTGGCTGAAGCCACCTTTTTTGTCCTTTTTTTCAGCATGACTTCACAATATTTGTAAGCATTGGTTACACTGACAATCTCAGATTTTTTTTAAGGTTTGCGTAACATCAGTCTACTAATCATTTCAAGTCTCGTCTTGGAAACTAGAAGGAAAGAAGGTGTTCACACAGTACTTCCTGCTCGTTTGTATTTTGCATTTTTCAATTTTCTCTCCACTGCCTGATTTGGAACATCTTATATCATTCCCACCTCATGAGCATGTTGATTTCTTCTTTTTCACACTTTTAAATCTCATGCGTGTTAGTAGGAGTCTCCCCAGACATCTTCACTTAAGGATGCAATGCCAAGGACAGTGACTAGGGAATAAGTGCCATTAAATTCACTAGGACTGACTTCTGAGTATACATGCTTAGGATTATCGCACAAGCAATTTTGGGGTCTGGAATTTCAGATAAGTTGCAAGAAAGCTGAAATTTTACAAGCTGTCCTCCGTAATTTTTCTCAGATTAAATAGCTGAAAGTTTCTTGGAGTGTTTTCTGTTGTGAAAATGGAAATTCAACTCCACTTCTGGGACCTGATTTCTGGGACCTGATTTCGAGAATTGTACAAACTTGATAATAGTAAACCTCAGCAAGGCAAGAAGATTCCCATTTTAATCCAAGAGAGAAGGTGAACAAGCCTATCTCCATCCAGCATGCCCATATAGGAGAGCCTTAGGGATTCAAAATACTTGTGGAAAATAGATGTCTTTGTATTCCATTAATTTTCAGTACTGATCATCGACAGGAGTAGAAGAGGATGAGTTTTCACACAGAAAAGGGGTCCTCATACGTCCAGGCAAATTGTTGAGGGCTGCCTTGCTTTTGAGAATCAGGGGTTGGATCCAGCACATGTAGATCTGCATGTGTAAATTCTCTTGCAACCAATTTTGGGGCACTATAATATATAGGGACCGCTCCCCTGTGATTCCATGCTCCTCCTGTAAAGTAAAAGTATTCACTCATGGGTTACACTTATCACTGTGTTGATGTTTTAGTTCCATAGATGATGTATTTTGGAAGGGAGGTAGGAAGTGGATGCAATTGGTGTCATGAAACAAATCATGAAGCAAAGGATGAAAAAAGCTTATTTATATCATGGAGGTGATTAACTCCAAATTTCCAGCATAAATACTTTTTTTTTTTTTTTTGCCTTGTTAGGCAACCCTGATAGCTTTGTACGGTCTTAAGGTCTACTGTAATGAAGGTCAATGGTAATGAACCTTCACAGATTTGGAGAGGAGAGTGCGGCTCTAAAAATCTATGTGCACGTAAACAAGTTATCCTATCTATTGATAAATATTTCCTTCTGTTTCATCCCAGTCTGTTGGAACCCTTTAGATGTGAAGTTTATGCTCTGTAGAGTTGTTTTATAAACATTAACAAAAATCATGACACAGGGTTGTTTCCAGTGAGTCTCTTCTGTTTCCCGCTGAGCTTTCTACCAGTGTAAGAAGCCCCTTCCTCCTCAGAAAACTGTCACCAGCAAAATGGAGTCATTGGATGCAACCCATAATTCTTTGTAAAAAAAAGTGTGACTTGACCCACATTTCTAGTGCCAGATGCTGGACTTCCTAAACATTCCCCTTCACTGTAAGTTTTCTGATTTTGAAACAATATAGGCATGGTCACCAGCATCCAGAGAGCCACAAACAAAAGAGCAAAAGCCCCTTCTGCAGTTCCACAGGGTATGTGCAAGAGCTATGTGCAACTAAATAGCATGTGTATGTTTACGCGTCAATAATTAAACTGTATCAGTTGGTCATCTGCATGTGGAAGAAGATCTTTGGATGTGGCTTTTGTAATGGGGGACAGTTCTTATAGAAAGACAATAGCTGCCTTGTCTATTTCTGCATCCTGAAGCTGCTCTTAAGATTTCTGACAGCAGCTCTCTGTGTTCCAGTATGTGGGGCATGCCCCATAA
This sequence comes from Euleptes europaea, assembly GCF_029931775.1. Lineage (NCBI taxonomy): Eukaryota > Metazoa > Chordata > Lepidosauria > Squamata > Sphaerodactylidae > Euleptes > Euleptes europaea. The sequence goes on from NC_079323.1 coordinate 33,608,598, forward strand.
CAAAAACGATTTCAGCCTGAATTTGGAACAAAACAGTGGTGCTGCATTACATCCACACTTCTCTTTTCATGAACTGTTGTCCCAGCTGTTAAAAAAAGGTAGTGCAACTATTTTCACCAATTTACACATTAGATAAATATATAGTAGATTTCCCCCTTAAATAACTTCTATTTGTTTGCTTGTTGAAAGGCCTTTCTATTCTACCCCTCCAGCAGTTGCAGAGATTAACTGAAAGATTAAAACAATGGTAATGACTACTTTATAAAATTATTCTACTTTATTCCCACGCAGCTAATTAGCAGCGTGTTAGCAAAATTTCATTAAATACTAATGTGAAATGACTGTTTTAATAGATCTCATTGCTCAGAAATATTATATTTATATTAACATTTATGTAATCTCTGATATAACGTGTGGTTCTGGCACTTGTGTAGATATATTAATTCACACTTAAAGCAGCAACGTATATTGGCTTCATATATTTTTATGCCAGAAATGTATCAGGGGTGCAAAACGTGTGTATCATGCATGATTCCAGAATATACACTGAGAATGCAAATGTCAAAGCAACCAGACATGTGCACCACCTTTGTTGGGCTATATAGACATGATACTTTAACCGTGATTTGTTTTCCTGAACCATTGTTAAGTATTAAACCTGAATATCTAAGCCATGTTTTTAATATATTTATTGCATTTATATGCCACCCTTCTTCAAGCGTAGGACTCAAGGGGACTAACAATATCATCCTATAATAACAAATATTTTAAAAACAATATGGTGTTAGAAAATGCAGTCCAGTCACGGCTGACTTATGGCGATTCTGGAGGGTTTTCAAGGCAAGAGACGATCAGAGGTGGTGTGCCATTGCCTGCCACAGCGTTGTGACCCTGGACTTTCTTGGTGGTCTCCCATCCAGATTCTGACCGGGGCCTACCCTGCTTAGCTTCTGAGATCTGACAAGATTGGGCTAACCTGGGCCATCCAGGTTGGGGTTAAAAACAACATCCCCCCTCCAAAAGGCAGAATAGTAATGTTTTTTATATGAGAACAATAATAGACTGCCTTTGCAAAACGGTTGTTCTTACTTAGCTGCATTTTCTTCTTGAAAACTAAGTAGAGGCTTACCTAACAGGCAGACCGTTCTACAATGTAGTTGCACCCACAGAAAAGACATGGCCACCAGCAGCAGCCAACCTACAAGAGGGGACACAGCAAGTAGGGTTGCAGACCATGGTTTGTGTTAGCCTTGGTTAAGGCCTGCTTCTCCATCAAACAAGCTGTGGTTGGTAAACAGGTTTCACTATATGTTTGGGATCATAATCAGAGTTAAGATAACTAAGCACAGAAGTGCTAACTTCAACAGTTTATTTACTTAGATATTGATACCCTACTTTTCTCTCCAGTTCAGCTTACAACGTCATTCTCCTTTCCTCCATTTTATCCTCACAACAACCCTTTGGCGTAGGTTAGACTGAGTGTGTGTGACTGGACCAAAGTTGTCTAGGGAGCTTCCTTTGCAGCGTGGGGGGTTCAACCCCACATATCCCAGATCCTAGTCTGACAGTGTAACCACTACATCATTCTGGCTCCCCAAATTGGGCATTTTATACCACAGGCCCATAACCGCCTCTGCCAGGGGAGGCAACTCTTGTGTTAAATAGCTCAGTGTATAGGAAACCATACAGATACTTGTGATGTAATATTATATTAGTAAGCAAGCACGCACCTTGACTAAACTCTTCATAAATGCTCAGTACAAAGTCTGGTGAACATTCTGTAGGTGGCTTGTAGTAAGGCATGCAGTAGTAGTGGTTGACCTCCCTCACACCAACCATTTCATGTGAACATTGTCAGTGTTACTGATGCTTCTTGTCTAAGTCACTAACAAGCGCTCCTTATCTTGCCTTATTTGGGTAACACATGTATTCTGTTTTTGCTTTAACAATTCACCTTCCCAAAAACTTAAAGGTTGAATCATTCTAATTAAAGTTACAGCAAATTAAAGCTTTAAGATGGGCCTTCAGGAATACGGAAACATTGTTTTTTTTTTCCTTCATAGGTTGCTAAAAGTATTCTGTCTTAACCAGTTCGACGGCATTATGTATATATGCGCATAATCAGATTTAGTTTCAATTTTTTTTAAGCCTTAATTGAAACATATTAGACACTGTGACATATAGAGCATGCATAGTGTGCTTGAAATTTAGTATGTGTTCTTTGCCGTGATTTATGGGGCCTAATTCAATGCTATATGTATGCAAATTTATATTTTTAGTAACTTGGTTAAAGATGACTGGGCAAGATGCCAGCGTCCAGGAAAATAATGGAAAGAGGGAATACCACTGTTCATGCTGTAGCTGTGAAGCTGCTGAGATATCTGACCAAAAGGTGTCTCTCCAGAGATGATTCTTACGCCAAACTAACAACACACTCAACCTGTTACTTTACCAAAGCAGTGCTGTGTGTAAAAACAACTCATACCAAGAATGCGCCTTGCTGTTTTAGGAGAGCCTTTACGATGCTTTTGACTTTCATCTTGTTATAGAAGGCTTTATTCTCTCACCAAACTCCTTGAGAGAACAGTTGCACCTGCTCAACGTAGACTTCACAGTCGTCAACTGCTCCAACCCTGTTTATAACTGCTTTCACTAATTTGGTGAGGCTTTTTCAGGCCACTCTCTGCTTTCTGCATCTGAAATTCTTTGGCAGTGCGCACAGATTCTCCGGTCACTGTTGCATGCTGCTGTGAGATAAATTTTATGGTGGTATAATATTTAACTTGACAAATATATGTTCTCTCCCCCTCTCCTTCTCTCTCTTTGTGCCCTTTACCTGCCACAGGCATGTCAGCAGCAGTGACAGACTGGGGAAACCTTACCGAGGCGTGAAACCTGTCTTCAGCATTGGTGACGAAGAAGAATATGATACTGGTACAGTGGGGAACACTTCTGTCTTAAATCTAGCTTCTTTAAGTAATCTAGTTTCTTTAAGCATGCTCCATGTCTCAAGGTGCATTTGGCTAAATCATCTTACTAAAGACATATTCTAACTACTACTGGAAATGTACACTGGAATCTAGCAGTCACCGCAGAGGCTCTGGCCACTAGACTGTGCTTGCCCTTGGGTAACAACCTTGTCACGTTACACCAGTGTTTTGTAAATTTTCTGATGTAGACAATTCCACAAATAGTGTAGTCCTCATTCCTTCGAGCAGTTGGAAGGCTCCCCAGGTGCATTTCATCATCAACCCTTTGTTATGAGTTTGGTCTTAGCTCAATAGAAGCTTGTGCCTGGGTACACGCCTTTAATTATTGGTTCCATCTATTTTTTGAGGCCCCGGAGGATAGCTTGGTAAGCTTAACACTCAAAGACTCTTATATGGCTCCCTGGCTTCAGCATTTTGAACATAAGCTATCACTTGTAAATCTGAAGGTGGAAGACCTTTATTCTTCTTTTGTAGATCAATGTAAAAAATATGTGGCCAAACTGATCTATGCTAGAGATAAGAGTTACACTCATTTTGATGCTCGGAGGACATGTTCTGCACTTGGCCTGGGCCTATTATCTAAGGGCAATCTTCCTTCCTATCTGGATTCTCTGGTTAGTCCAAAGTTATGTAGAATCTTTATGCATTCAAGATTTAATTGCCCCTTTTCAATGGTTTTGCTGGGACGTATGCTAAAGGTCCCTTTTTCAGACTGGCTGCGTCCCTGCCCTCTTCAGCATCCAGGTACTCCTTGGTACGTATCCTTTTGCATTGTCCTTACGTATACTAGCTTAGGCTAAAATGGATTATACCATGTTTTAACAAATGGTCCACATCTTCTTGAGCAACTTTAGAGCAAAAGGTTCAGTTCCTCTTAGAGGACTCTGGCCCTCAGTGTACTTATTTTTGTTGCTCGTTTTTTGGAGGCTGCAGGGAAGAGACGAAGGGATGTGTTTTTAGAGATGGGTCTTTTTTAAGTTTTATGGTTTTATTGTTCAAGACCTTGGTCTAAGAACAGGGGGAAAGAAAGTGTTTTGTAAACTTCCTGCTGGCAGAGAATCATTTATCCCTCCACTCATTTGCTGAGAGTCTTTTGCACATGTGCCATAGAAACCAGTTGCATGCTGGGTCTCACTGTTGCCCCACTTGAACTGCTAACCTGGTCTTTCTTGAGCACACCCAGACCGGTCTTGCATCTTATTTGTTTTTTAATTTGTATCCTGCTCTACCCCAGCCAAAGCCGGGCTCAAAGCTGTTCACGTCTGTCAAGTCATAATATAATACACGTTGTCAATATACACAAATATAATGTCATAATTAAAATCACAGTTGTAAATACTCTAAAATTTGATTGGCGCCCAATTCAGTGACACAAAGGTCAGTGGCCAGCCCGGAGGAGAAACGGTCAGGATCCCCAAATCCAGTCAAAACCCAATAAAGTAGGGAGAGAGGAAGGGAGCCCAGCTACAATGGAAACCTCAGCCATGGGCCTGGTGCCCTCAGCCATGGGCCTGGTGGAACATCTCAGTCTTACAGGCCCTGCTGAAATGCACGTTGCAAGGGAAGATCTGTAATGCTTGCTACCAGTACTGATGTTTTCACTGAGTTACCAGTGATGAAGCTTCTGTGGACCCCCAAAGCAAAATTAAAAAAAAACATCTGTCTTGCTGGATTATAACCAAGCAGGTATGCTGGCATCCAGGACTTTTAGTACTGGCTTCTGTGAATGAGAAGAGGGGGGGTGCGGATCTGTCTTCACTGCCAAATCCTATATTGAATTTCTGAGGTAGTTGAGAACAGTCTGTTCACAAACCAACCTTGTGATCTCTAGTCACTGAGGGATGGCAGCTGACTAGTCTCCCGGTGCTATATTTAGAGCAGCTTTTAGGATTCAGCTGAATTGTATTGATTAGAATGTAATAGTTGATTATTTAGGGCAGGAAGAAAGGATGGAAAAATTGAAGGGAGAAATGCCTTATTTGGGGAGCACAGCCATCGCTTATCGGCTGCTGCCAAATCAATACTGTATAATAATAACCAGTACTCTGTCCTTTGCCCTAAAGACCCTGTTGTGCGAATAGTGCTGATGCCCTAGTTAAGGAATGCCTGCCACTGTAAGCTTTTTGATTTGGGATTGTGTTGCCTTTACTGTACCAAGAACAACACCAAGTGTGCATTCCTGGGGGGGGGGCAAAGCTCCGTAGGAGCCAGCATGACCCCCACAGAATAAGGTGGCACATACGCTGGCAAACGTGCTGGTGTCTGGGAGCCGCAGAGCTCTGCTAGCCCCCACTGCCAGCACAGCCACGCCGGCAGGCATTTCCCGGAAGGGGAAGCCTACACCGGTGTCGGGAGGGGCATTCCAAGGGGTGGAGCTGACATTAGTCAGTTTCCTGAGCGGCAGCGAGGCTGTGCCACCTTTTTGGGGTGGCGCAGCCTCACTGTTCACCATGGGGCATGTTCCCCTTTTTTCATTTTTTACATTTAAAAGAGGCGCTTTTTTTCTCCTCGGCCAGGAAACCTCTGAGGAGGCAGCGTTGCTGCGCCGCTCCTGGTCGCTGCGGATCCACACACCTCCAGGAATGGGCTGTAAATTCCTTCTCCTGATATGAGGAGAAATTTTATTGCACATTTTGATGCAGTTTACCCAGGACAGACAAGCAACATAAACGGGCAGACAGGGTCTGTGTGCTAGGCCACTAACATACAAGTTGTATTTCCGTTAGAGCCACTGTCTCTTCAGACTGAGTGTAGGCAACTCTTGTTTGGCCAAGTACAAAACAAAACCCCAGTAACATCGACCTCTGGTGGTATTAGTGGGCTGGCAGGCCACAGAAAGGGGAAACGAGGGTTGTACTTGGCTGGTTAGCCACACTGGCGACAAACTGAGCCCCAGTGATGGTGCTGCAAGGAACTTGCCTTGAGTGGAGAACCAGTCCTGTATGCTGAGCAAAATGGTCTGGTGTGCTATTGCTTGGCATGCTTGCTGGAAGTTGCCCTACCTCTGCTTCAGACACAAACCATTTTGAGAAGATAAGCAAAGAACCCATGGAGGTGTGAGGGTTCAAATGCAAGATACAGTGTAATAGAACTCTGCGATATATTGTACATCTCATTTTAATTTCAGTTAAGAATAAGTTGGATTCAGTCACTCCCTTCAGTACAGTGTTCCTCTGGGAGAAGGGAATCGTTGCATCCAAGGAGGACAGAAGTAATTGGATTTGATCCTGCAACTTTGGTGTGCTAACAGCAGCACATTCCTTCAGTGCATGGAGTCTTCCACTGATTGAAGAACTTCTTATACTGAAGGAGGGCTCTTTGTCAGAGGGGCTGTGGCTCAGTGTTAGGGCATCTGCTTGGCATGCAGAAGGTCCCAGGTTCAATCCCCGGCATCTCCAGTTAAAGGAACTAGGCAAGTAGGTGATGGGAAGGACCTCTGCCTGAGACACTGGAGAGCTGCTGCCGGTCTGAGTAGACAATACTGACTTTGATGGACCAGTATACTGGGACCTTATACTGATTCAGTATAAGGCAGCTTCATGTGACCATGCAGAACATTAGCAGAACAGAGTCATGGGATCCAACCAGTTGGATCCAATCCAGTATGAAAATGATTTGCCAAACCTAGCAGCATTGTAAAAGTGCTCAATGCTGTTCTGTTCATTTAACCCTGACCCTTTCTTTGCCCACAGATGAAATTGATAGCTCCTCGATGTCAGACGATGATCGAAAAGAAATTGTCAACATTCAGACTTGGATAAATAAACCAGATATAAAACATCATTTCCCTTGCAACGAGGTGAAAGAAAATGGGTACATGTTTCCTAGGTATTGATGCTCTAATATAATCTGGGGAGGGGCTACGGCTCAGTGTTAGAGACTCTGCTTGGCATGCAGAAGGTCCCAGGTTCAATCCCTGGCATCTCTAGTTAAAAGGATCTGGTAGTAGGAAATATAAAAAATCTCTGCCTGAGACCCTGGAGAGCCGCTGCCAGTCTGAATAGATAGTACTGAGTAGACAATACTGACTTCGATGGGCCAAGTGTTGGAGGATTCAGTAAATCCTTCATGTGTTCATGTATACAAGAACATATAAAGTAGCTGATTTAGCATAGGCAGTGGTTGCTTTTTAGGTAACAAAGATTGTAGGGTTGGGCAGCCCATTCCTGAGGGGAGGGGTTGGTCCACAGTGGCTGGGAGCGGCACAGCCATGCCACCTCTTCAGAGGCTTCCCAGCTGCCACTTGGGGGGAGGAAGCTTTTTAAAAAACAGGGGGAAGGGGGAAATGCCCCATAGCAAGCAGCGAGGTTGAGCCACTGAAAAAGGTGGTGCAGCCCTGCTGCAGCTCAAGGGGGTGTTCCCGGGGTGAGAGGTGTTAAGAAGCTGGCTATCATCAGCTCTGGCCCTAGGAACACCCCCCCTCCCCCATGCTGGCACAGCCTGCTGCTTCCAGAATTTAGGACCCAGCGCAGAGGCCCGGGGTGCCCAGGCACCGCCATGTGTACCACCTGGGACAGCGAAAGTGCTAGTTATCCCGGGATAGACAGGCACTTATGACAGCACAGGGTCACGCCAGCTCCTATGGAGCTTCTCCCCTAGGAATGCGCTCTTAAGACACCCATTTTTTCTACTACAAAGGGATTTTTTTCCCTGTTCCATCCATGGTGGAGCTCCGCCTGATTGTAACTTGTGTGTTGAACCCATTTACAATCTAGGAAGTAAGTCTTGGTGGAACTTTCTTTAGAATAAATATGTTTAGCATTGGGGCAAACAACACCCTCACTGTTTGATGGCCAAGAAAAGCTATTGATGTATTTTTATTTAGATACTTATACTCTGCTGTTCTCCCCAATGGGGACTCAAAGCAGCTTATATCGTTCTTTTTCATTTTATACTCACAATAACTCTGTCGGGCAGTTTAGGCTGACTGGGCCAAGGTAACCCAGCAAGCTTCCATGGCAGAGCGACCATTCAAACCTGTGTCTTCTAGATCCTAGTCAGACACTCTAACCCAAGGGTCTCTAACATGGTTCCTGTAGGTGCTGTGGCACCCGCCAAGTGTTTTTAGGACATGGGTGGGACCTGGTGGGGCTTTTGCCCAGCAAAGCTTCTGATTGGCCATTGGAGATTTGATTGGCTGTGCAGATTTTAAAAATGTTGCTTTGGCAACTTCTGTCACCACAGCACAAGGATCTTCACTGTGTGACTGAAATTAAGTTGCAGTGGCCATTTTGTGGCTTGCTCTGCCTCCTGTGAAAGCCATTTTTTGGTTGCACCCTCCACACTGCACCAGAATTACAAAGGTGCGCTCACAAGCTCAACGAGGTTGGGAAGTTCCCCCCTTACTCTAATGACTGAACAGTGTTGGCTCTCAAAGTGGAAGCTAAGTTTTCCAGGAGTATTTAACTGGTTTGCATGATTAGGTACAGCACAGATGGTCACCGCTGGATGACTGCAGAAAGTAATGTCACAGCTGCAATAATGGATTAGGGACACCTTCCCAAGAGAACCTTTTTAGTACAATCTCTGTTAGATTCTAAGTAAGTAATCTTGGATAAAAGGTTAAATTGGTTATAGTCAGTATGTAATTTAATTACTTAACTTAATTGGTTAAATTTAGTGTTTGATTTCTGAAAGGTGTAAAAGTGATTAAAAGTATTTTAAAGTATAGTTAATACTGTCTTATTTTCTATATTTCCCCATTTTTTTGTTTGTTCTGATTTTTATTTTTATTTATTTTTCTTTTATTCAATTTATACCCCATCCTTTCCCGGCAGGGGCGGGCTCAGGGCGGCTTACAACATAGTCAATAATAGCAAATATACAAATATAAAATTTAAAAGATAAATAGTGGCTGCTCTTTTTTTTCTGATTAACGCCTGTCTTTCTTTTCTTGAGTCATCTTCTAGTAACTGCAACACACATGTACTGTTTGCGGGAGATTCCATCTCGAAAGGGATTGGCTTACATACAGTCCCGACAGGCGTTAAACTCCGTCGTTAAGATCACATCCAAGAAGAAACATCCTGAATTAATTACCTTTAAATATGGAAACAGCACCGCTACAGGCATAGAGATCTTAGCAATTGAGAGGTAAGACCTCTGTCCTTTTTATTACTAAATTGGGGTTCATCTACACTCTACTTTCCCCAGTCGCTTGCAGTGCCAGGGGCTGTAGTTGCAGTCGTTGGGTTCAGGGACTTGTAACAAGCAATCAGCCACAAGCAGCTTATTGTGCCACATCGTCTTTTGAAAAAACTTCATTTTGCCTTCTCCGACTGAAAATATTTCTCCACATTTCTCAACTTCTTCGGGGGACGGTCTTCATGTTCTGTAGCAGTGCTAATCAGGTTGGAGCGGATTATGATGCAGAAACCTGATCTGCCATTGGCGTAAATTCTGTGAGGTTCCCTTTCAGAAGCAGGAAACCATCCAGGGTAGTGGTTGGCTACTAAGACAACAAAAGCGTTGAAAGAATGGCTAAAGGAGGAAGAGAAGGACTGGATTCTTTGCGCCGGTCTTTCCTGTGGAAGATGCTGGCCATCTCCCCGCATTGGAATTGCTGTTTTCAGAACGAGTATAGGAAAAGTTAAATCAAGTAGAAGTCATGAATGACATTCTAGGAGTAATTGTGAAATTCAGAGCTAACAAACCACCGAGTCCAGAAGGCATACCCCTGAACATTCTTAAGAGAACTTAAATATGAAAGTGTTAATCTCTTTTTTTAAAATGTGAAACTTTTCACTCAAATCAGCCTTTTCCACAAAGTACTGGAAAGTAGCAAACATATTGCTAATTTTTAAAAGGGGTTCTTAGGAGAGTGGAGGAGAGCCAGGAAATAATGGGCCAAGTAGCCTAATGCCTGTCCTGGATAAATAGTTGGAAACATTATTAAAGACAGAATTATTAAGCATATATAGAAGAGTACAACCTACTGGGGAAAACCATTATGGTTTCTGCAAAGCAAAGTCACGTCCCACCAAACTTCTTCAAGAACGCTAACAAAGCGTGTCAATAAGGGTTTGCTGGTACACATATATGGAACTTCTTGAAAGCTTTTTGATTAAGTTCCTCACCAAAGGTTCTCAAATAAACTTGGTGGTTACAGGATAACAGAATAGGCTCTCTGTATCCGTTTAAATGCCAGGAATTGGAGTGTAGGAGTAAATGGACAATTCTCACAGTGAAGTTAGCAGTGCCCAGGGATCTCTGCTAAGATGGTTGCCATTTCATTTGTTGATGGAATTGTGGAGGAGGGCCAGCGAAGGGCCAAGTTGACTTCAATGGACCTAGAAGGGAATAACTGGGCTCAAGATTGCACTGCAAAATTATTCAGCCCAAGCGCTGAATTCCATGCCTCAAGAACAGTGGATAGGCAATAACGTGACAAGTGAGTTTCAGTGACGCATCCTGGCACAAAAAAAATTCCAAGATTTATATACACACAGATGGAGTCTGAACTGGCAGTAGTATATTAGTAATTGGTCTTTATGTTTCCATTTCTTAAGGTACCTGATTCCAAATGCTGGTGATGCTACCAAAGCCATAAAGCAACAGATTATGAAAGTTCTGGATGCACTGGAAAGCTAATAAGAAAATACATTTCAACAGCTTTTTTTTCCAAAAGAAAATGATAACGTTGACTGTTTTCTCAGCTGAATACTAACAGAAGATGTCATTTCAGTTTACTGATAGGTGTGCCGAGTAGCAGACTTAAGATATGGATAAATTAAACCATTTTTGAATGTTTTAAAATACTTTTCTTTAACGCTGCTTATTATAAAGGTCAGCTATTTTTAAAGTAGCTTTAGAAGAGCTGACCTGCTTCTGGAGAAAATGATACTGAAGAATTGTATTAAGGCTGTAGAGCACTTTGGGGTACTGAAAAGCATTTGAAATTCCTGAGCTCTTAGTTGACTTTGCAAATTGCAAAGTGGCAAATGTTTCTACAATCTCAAAGCACTGAAATTTTGGTTTGATCTGCTGGGTCAATATATGAGGTCAGAAACTAGAGCTCCATCAAAATGACACTTTTTTCCCTCAAAAAAATTTGGGAGCCAATTGAAAAAAATTGTATTATATCGAACTGGAAAAAAGACATTACGTCTCTGTAAGTGGTTTTTTAAAACGCCTTCTGTGCATTATCAGGTTAAAACAACTGAATGATTCAGCTACTAAACTAAAATGTGTATAGCAACAAAGATCTCATAGGATAGTAGTTGAGGAGTTGTTATTACTATAAAAGCTAACGTTTTTCTGGGCCATGGTAAATACAGCAGTGGAAATACAGACAGAGGAGTGGAATGTTGTCATGAGATGAAACCTAGTAGGTAGCTGCAGTGACAGACATATATGCAGTCCTTTGGGATATCTTTTCCCTGAAATTGTGTGACACAGGCTGATACATTATTGAACCCAAGTAAAGCAACGTGATCAGAGCTGCACATTTGTGATCATTTCGGGTGTGGCAAATGATTTTTTCCCTCTCGAGACATGAAGATTGAGCGTATGTCTGTGTTTATAGAATATTTTCAGTGTTAAAGAACTGAAACATTTTGCTAGAGATTCACAGCTTTCATTCACACAGCATTCAGATGTCTTGTTTAATTGTGATTAAGTAAAAATGGGCATGAACTTTGCTTGTTGTCAAGCTCGTGCATGCAGTTTACTCCACCCTTCTTGCACAAAGAATCAGTGTTAAAAACTAACTATGGTTACCTGTGATGCCCAAACGCAGGGGAGTAGTTAGGACCCTCCATGAACAGGGCTGCTAAGATTAATCTCCTCCTTCCCCACAAACCGGGATCCTCAGTCAGAATTTAAATTAACTCCAGTTAAGCCACATGCCTGCACTTGTACGTGATGGAATTTCTTTAACTGCAATTCTCAACACAAGGAGCACAGAGTGTGGACCAAGCAGCCAGCTGAGTCTGTGCACTTTTTCAGTTTACCGCAGTAAAGGTAAGGCATCTGAATGCAGCAGTATTGACCAAAATGTTGATCTCCCGTTTAAGACTAACTTAAGATCCTGGAGCAATTTTTATGAATGTTGTCATGAAAGAGTGTAGACCCCGGGGGGAGGGGGGAACAGTTGAGGGAATCTGATGTGTTGTGTAACAAGTCAAGAGTTGCAAATCATAAATAATAGTTCTGTACCATAAATGAAGCTGACCTTTATAACAAGCAACTCTCTTAAATTATATTCTTAATAATAATCAAGGCACCTTAATTCTAAAACTAATTCCCATGTTTTTAAAAATATCTAAATTAGAGTTTTTGAACATTACTTGCATGAACTGCACCTCTGCCAACGCTCTTGTATTTATAGTTCTGCCCCCCCTCCAGCTGTTACTTTTTTGTTCTCCTTTTTAAGAAAAATAAAATCTCCTGAAGAGCCTCCAAATTGTGCCTACTTCAGTAGTATTTTTTTCCATAATGTTAATGTAAAGATGTGTGTGTTACTGTTTATAAACTGCAGTTGTAAATAAATCGATACTATTTGAACACAGGTCTTTCTGATAAAAGATGTTTGATTTGACTCTTATTTCAGCGCTTCAAGTTGGGTGGGGAGTTTTTTTGTACCTTGTAAAGATATTTAGACATTGGATAATAGGTATTTATTACCTTATGTATGCATGAAGATATCCTACTTTAAAATCAAAGCAAAATCTAGCTGCGTAAAACACCATGCTAAAGTATAGTGTGAAGAAGTACATAATATAGCGAACTAGTACATGGATAGATCTGGAAACCTCAGTTCCATGAAGGAAGAAAAGTGGAATGTATAGGTAATAAGTAAGTAAACTGTTGCTCAACACATCTTTCTGGAAAAGTCATCTGCCCAAGATCCTTTTCAGTCTGATGTCAAGCTGGGCTACAGGACACAGACAGCACTGGAGGCCTTGGTTGATGACCTCTGGGGGAATGCAGACAAGGCCTATGACTTTCTGCTGATCCTACTAGGTTTTTTTATTTATGTCATTTATAGTCCATCTTTCTTACCAAGACTCAAGGCAGATTACACAGTGTAAGTAAATACAATCAACAGGATGGGACATCAGTAAACCATATAATAGGATTTGGATCACAGAAATCTGAAATCAAACAGAGACAAAGTGTAAGTATTAACAGGACACATTAAACAATGCAAAGATTGTCTATTTATAGCAACAGACAGTATGTACTATTCACAGTAGTAGTCCACAGTCCCTGCTAGGGTTGTTAGGTCCCCCACCAGTGGGAGGTTTTGGGGGCGGAGCCTGAGGAAGGCAGGGTTTGGGGAGGGACTTCAATGCCATAGCGTCCAATTGCCAAAGCAGCCGTTTTCTCCGGGTGAACCTCCTATCGGCTGGAGATCAGTTGTAATAGTGGGAAGTCTCCAGCTAATACCTGGAGGTAGGCAACCCTGGTCCCTACCCTTTACCGAAGCATCTTTCTGAATGATTGCATATAGTACAACCCTACTACCTGTGTAAAATTTTTTTAAAAAAGCCCTCTAGAATAATACAGTTTTGCATATTTTGCAGAAAACCTGGAGAGCGGGAACCTTCCCGACCTCGTCAAGCAGGCCATTCCATAAGCTGGGGCCCACAAGGGAGAGTGCACGTCAACAGGCAGTTGGTGGTTTTGTCCATTTGCAGGTAGGCACCTGTTGAAGGCCCTGCTGATACGAGCAAAACCGCTGTGACAGAGCGTAGGGGAAGAGGTGGTCCTGCAGATACGAGGGATTGAGGCCACAAAGGGCGCCCAATGCGATGGTCAATGCCAATAACAGCCTGGTAACTGACGGGCAACCAGTGGAGTGACTGCAGAATGGGGGTGATATGCATGCTCCAGCGATAGAATTGCCAGGTCCCTCTTTGCCACCGGCGGGAGGGGGGTGGGACTTCAATGCCATAGAGTCCAATTGCCAAAGCAGCCATTTCCTCCAGGTGAACTGATCTCTATCGGCTGGAGAATAGTTGTAATAGCAGGAGATCTCCAGCTAGTAAGTACCTGGAGGTTGGCAGCCCTATCTACCGAACTCCTGTTAATAACTGAGCTGCAACATTCTACACCGACTGGAGTCTCTTGAGTTGACTTGCAGGGAAGACTTTAAAAAAAAATTTTTTTTTATTAATTTTTATAACATAAAACAAAACAAACGAAATAGAATAATAATAATATAAAGTAAATTTTTTAAAAAGTAAATACAAAAGAGCATCTCTATATACTTATTAATACATTCATGGTTACAAAATTATAAAGTTCAAAAAGATACCCCTCGAAGGGGTCGAAGGGAAGACTTTTTTTAATACAGTGCGTTACAGTAGTCTTGTCTCAATGTTGCCCTGGCATGGGTCTTGGTGCCTACCAACACTGCAAGGTTGGGGGGGGGGGGAACTCACTGGCGCCGGGGATGTAGGTAAGTGACGGTGATCCCTAGAGCCACCAAAACCCCCGGAAAGAACATCACACCAGCTCCCACGATGTCTCCGCCGGTTGCTGGGGAGGGTCGATGTTGCAATTCTTAAATGAGTTCCCAATACCTTTGCTGCACTGCACAGAAAACTGGCGGTGGACGCGAACTTCGCCACTGTGGTCTCTTTTCAGGGCGAGATCTACCTGCTGTGCTTTAAAAGAGAAGAAAACACAGAAATTCAAATAAAAATAAAAGGACCTTTCCCCTGTCGAGGAAAAGCACAGAAACCTCAGCCAAAAAAGATACACGCACACAACCCCCAATGCACAATATTTTCCTTTAACCCGTCCCCTTCCCTGCCTGATGAAACAGCCGCTCATGTCTTTGTCCCGCCGGTCGGATAAACTACATTTCCCAGCAGCCCCCTTCACAAGCCCGGTGAGCATGCGCCCTGCTCCTCCCCTCGCAGGTCCGTATTACTGGGGCGTTCGAGTTCCTCCTTTGGGATGCAGCTGCTGAAGGGAGTCATGGCCAGTGAGTGTCTTTCTAGCAACGGCGGCGTTGTGCTTTGGGGTTTCTCTTTTTAAAAAAAACACAGTTTTTTTAAAAAATCATCATTATTTTCTAATCTTTTTGCAAAATAAATAATGAAATAAGCAAGCGGGGCTCGAAAATGAACACAGGCATCTAAATTATTTTGGATCTGAGGGGTTTCTGCCTGGAGGGCAGGAGGGCGCGTTTGTGCAAACCCAGTTTGTGCAAACCTTTGGTGCAAACGCAAAAGTCACTTGTGCAGCAGAGAGAAAGGCGCTAGCCCCCTCCTTTTGCTTGCTGAGCTGGCCTTCTGTTTAAAGGGTGCGCTTTAGAGGGGAGCATTACAAAATGTGATCCACCTTCGTGATCGTCCACCTGCAATCTGAAGTGGTACAGTTCAGTCTAACTCCCCCCTCCCGGTCTCTACCACCTCATTCTCTTGCATGTGTAACCTGGGCACGCGCCTGTTGCTCTTCTTTTTGGCTTGACGTTTGTCCTCAAAAATGTTCTAAATGAAATCTGTCCTGTGCATAGTAAAGAGTACCTATTTCCGGTATTTCCTCACTTCAACCGCAAAAGCTGAACCTGAATGTGTGATTTTGTTTGTTTTTTGCTGTCAAGTCACAGCTGACTTATGGCGACCCTGTAGGTTTTTCAAGGCAAGAGAAGATAGGAGGTTTGCCATTGCCTGCCTTTGCATCACAACCCTGGTATTCCTTGGAGGTCTCCCACAGCTCTTTTACCTAAATGCAAATAAGCAACCAAGAGAATGCAGAGCTCAGGGTCATTCTGCAAGGCCCAAAGAATCTCCATAGCTTGCCTGTGAATTGCATAATGCCTTAAAGTCTTCTGAACTTGGCTGTTTAATCTAGAATACTGCATTCCAAAATTAGGGGCTTGGATTGCCCAGTGAACCTCTGCATTCCAGCAGTGGAACAGGACTTTTTCCTCACCACCCCCAATTACAGCCCCAAAGACAGTAGCCCCCGGGAACAGCACAAGGAGGGAGCTGGAGAAAATCACATTCTGAATGTGCTCTCTGATTACTTTAATTCTGGGCGTATTATATATTTCTGTGATCCTTGTTAAGATGCTGAGCTAATCATCTTGTTATAGCTGCTGCTGAGTTGTTATAGAAAACCAAATTGTGTTGCGTACTCATATTTTACATTTCCTAAGTTCGCTCACATCTCTGACAGAGTGGAGATTCTCCAGTATAGACTGGGAAGTTGCTTGTTGGGTATCTATTACAGCCCTTCAGTGGCACTACCCCAATTATCTGATGTTTCCTGAGAAAGATGGTTTTCCCTATTTAGTCACACCCATATGACAAAATATCATAAATATGACACACCTTCTTTAAACCCTTGACCACCAGCCTCAATTGATAAGTTTCTTGCAACACACCATAAATGCTATTCGGGTATGCCCCTTGCTGTAAAAGCTGACCTTAAGCAGATTTCACTTGCTGTCTGTTTGGCCTGTCCTGAGGGCCCACCATTTGTTGAGCTTTTGGAGTCATGACTATGGCTGTTACTGCACTAGGTATTCCCAGTGATGTATTAAGAGTTTGAAAATGTTATAAAAAACATCACTTTAAAAGGGTTTTTGAATGCCACGGCTAAAAAATGGTTGGAAGATGTCTTCGCAGCTAAAGGGGCCAAACAAAGTGCAAACAGTATTTTTTATAACAGTTTCAAACTCTTAAGACATTGGTGGGAATACATAGAAAGTGTGAACAGTATTTTTATAACATTTTCAAACTCTTAATACATTGCTGGGAATACCTAGTGCGGTAACAGCCTATGCAGTCTGCTGGATCCCCCCCATGCTGGTTTATTGTTTGCTTTTTCTCGTTTTAAGACTTCCGGATAGCACTTATCCAACTTCAAGTATCCGCTGCCAAAACAGAAAACCTGGACCGGGCCACTGGGTTTGTAAAGACTGCAGCTGCACAAGGAGCAAAACTTGTAGTTCTGCCAGTGAGTATTTGTGACATTTTTCTCAGCGCTTTGTTCTACAAACCCATAAAAGTGTGGGTTGGAATCCTGCATTTAGATTTGTGATTCACCTTTTGCTTTTTGTCTATCTTTAGCAGTTTTAAGAGTTTCATCAGTCATCTATCTGGGCTTTTCATTTCTGTGGCTACAGGAATAGTTTTTGCGCTACATGTGTCTATAGAAAATAATATTAGGGCATGAAGCAAAAAACTGGAGCACACAAGCAAATTAATATAAAACTAGGCACTAGACACCCTCCAGGTGGCTTATAGAGCAGATGTAAACGTTCCAAAAAGACACTCACTTATTGAATAGTTCCTAAATTTCTTTGCTTTTGGAGATCTGAAGCTAGACAAAAAGTTTGCTATCCAAGCAGCATCAGCTGCTATTGTAATGCCTGTTGTATATGTTAATATGCAAAATGGCCAATCCACAGATAATACCACCATTGAGATTCCTCAGCATGTCCCACTTGTTCACCCTGCTGTTTTCTTGGCTCATGAACAACGAAACAAATTGCTTTCAGATGCTTTTGATTGTATATCCGTTCTGGATTGGTCTAACCTGTCTTTCATACGAACAATTACATTGAAATGTGAGGTTTGTTACTTTGCACAGCAAGCGTGTGGACTGGTGTCTTTTCAGTTGTATTGTCTCTCTTGCCTGAGTTGGCCATTAACCTTCAGAGTTGGTCATTAACCTCCTGCTGCCATTCCTGTGACTCAATAGTGCAAAGTTCTTGGTATGCCATGTGGAATCTCTTTAAGTTGGGGGATGTTTTCTCTTCAGATTATAAGACCTCCAGTGTTCTATTACCTGTGCAAATGCAGCACTCGTATGATCTTTGTTTTCCACGTCCAGATACTCGATATTATAGGTAGTGGCTTAATCTATCATGAGGGCATTTGCTGGGTCCACCAAATATGTCATGAGACCAGAGATCTTAAGAGAATATGGACTCTTTGATCAGCCTTTGCTTTGAATTATGTAAAATTATCTGGACCCTGGATCTGGCCCCGAGCAAGAGAGAGTTCAAAACTGACAATTCTTTGTAACTGTTATATTCAGATTATGATAAGATGTTAACAACAGTGTAAAACAACACAGTTGGCGAAGATAGAGCCATTGTTTCTCATACGGTTTTACAAAGGCTAAAACACTGTTGGATGAGCAACACAGTCTGCAGTTGTGTACAGCGACTGTGAAAAATTGCTTGCACTTACAATAAAAGGAGACACATTGGGTTGGATCCTATAGATGTTCTATTCATGGAGGACAGAGGAGCGCAGTCTCACCCAATTCCCCTGATCCCTGTCACTTTTTGTCAGTGGCTTTTTGTCTTCCTTTCTCGAAAGGAAGTAGAAGCGCATAAGTAATAACAAAGGTGGATTCAGTATATGATTTCAAGTGCAGTCCACTCTCATCAGAAGACTGCATTACAGCCACTTGGTCTATTAGGATAAAGACATAATTGCCACAGCGGTATAATGGAACCAGAGGCTCCTTCTCTTGCCAAGGGGATACCACCTTCATAGTCTGGAGTGCTGAAATATTTTTAGATCCCCCACCCGCAACTTTAATGTTGACTATACTGTTACGAGGAAAGGGAATTTCTTTTTCTGAGATTCACTTTTTTAGATATAACCATTGATTCCCCTTGTTCTCTTTTTTGTCTTTTAGGGATTTATTTGATTTCTGTTTGAAGAGACAGCAATACACCCTTTTATAACTTCAGCCCTTGCAGTTGTCTTATACTACACTCTGCAGTAATGGCAGCATAGGAAGATTTGGGAAGACACTGCCTGCCTCTGGGCATGTACAGAAGGAAATTGTGCCCAATCTCTCTTTCGGCACTTCCTCTCTTCAAATTTATCTTTGATCAGAATGAAATTGATTAGAAATTGACTCCAGATTCCTAAAAAGAAAAGAAATTGATGGATTTCAGGAAAAAGATAGAGGAGTTAAGAGCATTTCTGTTAACCCTACCTAGATTGAAATAGTGGTTGCTCTTTTGTTTTCAATTTTAGGAATGTTTCAATTCTCCCTATGGCACACAATATTTTCCAGAGTATGCAGAGAAAATCCCTGGTGAGTCCACACAGAAGCTGTCTGAAATTGCAAAGGAATGCAATTTATACTTGATTGGAGGTAAGCCGCTACACTTCTTGGGTTATTTCTGGTTGGTTAGTGTGTAGATTTCAGATTGGAATAACCACTGAATTTATTTCTTGAAAATGTTATTATCCTGCTGTCATAACCAAATTATTTACAAGCTAGCCGTTTGAACATCTGACTAACAGTAAATATTATTTTATCTGATGGAAGGTTCCATTCCAGAAGAGGATGCTGGGAAGTTGTACAACACATGTACTGTTTTTGGTCCTGATGGTGCCTTGTTAGCAAAGCACAGAAAGGTAAACTTTTAATGCCTATGGATTCGTTTCAGACATAGCTGCACTTATCCACCTGACGTAAACAGCACTGTTTACTGAAATTTGCTTGGTATAATTCTTTAAAGTTCATAAAAATACCTAATAAAAGTCTGGTGACCACATATTTATAGTATGTGGCTGCCATTGCATAATTATTTATTGGTTATATTGCATTTTGTGTTTTCCCCAAGGAATCAAAGCATCATTTTGTTTACAATATTTAGTTCTGTTAAATATATTTAGGCAGACACACAGTGACCTTGCTCAAGGCTGAGCTTCATATAGGAGTCAGAGGTTTTCCAGGGTCATTCCACATTTTAACCTGAGTTTGTCACTTCCAAACCAAGCATACTAGCTACTGCAATACATTGGGAAGCAGACATGGCTCAGTGGTAGAGCATCTGCATGGCATGGAGAAGGTCCCGGGTTCAATCCCTGGCATCTCCGGTTAAAAGGATCAGGTGAAAGACCTCAGCCTGAAACCCTGCTGTCTGCCAGTCAGAGACAGTACTGACCCCGATCAATAGTTTGACTCAGTATAAGGCAGATTCATGTGTCCAATAGATCAATAGTTTGACTCAGTATAAGGCAGATTCATATGTCCACTGGAGCTCTCAGCCCACTGCCATAAGGTAATTACAACAGTACAAATTGGGGCTAATTGTTTCTGGAGGAGGGGTGGGTTGACCCCTTGGCCCCCATGGAGGTCTACAACCCCAAACACCAAACTATATCCCAGTAAGTTAGAGCTCTAAAATGGTACTTCATTCAAAAGAATAAGGCATGGAATACCAGCAATGCTTCATTTGTTTGTTTACTGCTTTAGGTAATAGATTTGCCCATTTCTAAGCACACTGTTTTCTGTGCATGTTGAACTGTGTGGCTATGCAACAGTTCCTGTGTATCGCCGGAAGGCTCTTGCACTTGGCTGGAGAGCTTTTTTAATCTTGGCCAAAGTCATGTGTTTCCTCCCCAATGTTATTTTGTTTTGCTTCAGACTGATGAAGAGTTCTAGGGGACTCAGCATCGTTCTCACCTTAGCAACACTTTAATTTAGTGTTCCCGAACTTGATGCCTGCCATTGTGTTTCCTAGTGTCCAGTTGCTTCTTCCCTGTAGCACCTTTCCTTCAAACTAATCCTGGCTTTCTTCCATTTCACTGGAGTAGGCGGTTCTTCAGAAGAGCCCAGGAGACATCATCTTTGTGTCCACAGAAAGTATCCCATTCAGAAACAGCCACCTCCATCACAGGAGATTCTAACTTTTTGTTGAACCTCCCAATGTTTTGTGATTGTACCCCGTCCCTGTGGCAGCCATTTTGTTATAGTGCAAGCTACCTGCTCTCAAAAGTCCAAAAGGGCCTGCAGGTTGAACAAGTTTAGGGCCTCCTGCTTTAATTGGTCCTGAGCATGACTATTATAGTGGCTAAGAGTGTCAAACTAGTATCTGGGAGACCTGGGTTTGAATCCCCACTCATGCCATGGAAGCTCGCTGGGTGACCTTGGGCCAGTCACACTCTTTCAGCCTAACCTACCTCACAGGGTTGTTGTAAGGATAAAGTGGAGGAGAGGAGAACAATGTAAGCAGCTTTGGGTCCCCATTGGGGAGAAAGGCCGAGTACAAATGAATTAAATAAAGATTTTCTATTTTGTGTTTGTGCTAAATGGCATTACTTGTAACTGTTACAATATTTAGCCCTAGCTATGTTCCTCCAAAGAGTTAGAAGTTGAAATACTTTTAGCTATAAGATGTTCCCTACAATAGTAAAGTTAAAGGGTTGTTTGCTTAACATGGAATTGTTTACAACTATATAGGTATCTTTAATCTGTGAAGAGTTAGTAAAATTATACTGAATAATTTCCTAACAATGACTTGGTTTCTTTTGGAAACAGATTCATTTGTTTGACATTAATGTTCCTGGGAAAATCCGGTTCCAAGAGTCAGAAACTCTGAGTCCTGGCAATAGTTTCTCTGTATTCGACACTCGTAAGTAAAGAGTTTGTTTCAATGATAACTAATCAACTTTTGGATGTATTGTTTGTGTTGTGGCCGTTTTTAAAACAAAGATGTATGATCAGGAATACAGTTTTTAAATTAAAAAGTCAGCAAATAGCCAGGAACAGAGGTACAGAGGGAAACGCAACCAATGCTGCTGACCTGAGAGGGACTGCCAGTATCATGCTGTTAATAGAGGTGGGGGACGGGGCTTTTTTGGCTGTGGGTGTCATACTTCGAAATTCCCAGCCACAGAAGACTCATTGTCCCCTAATTTCTGGCTTTCCAGAGGTACATACACATTGTTTTTCTCAAGAAACAGTTGGTGACAGTTGAATTGATTGACAGACATGGTAGTTTTTTCGTGCTGCCGTTTTCTTAATTGCTGACTGCTGGTTTCATTATTTTTCTAGTTCTGTGGTGACTTTGTTGCTGTATTTAAGATCAGCTGTGGTTGAGTTGCTGCTACAGTGTTTTATTTTTAGACCTTTGCTTTGTTAATTCAGTTTTTAAATATTTACCAGTAAACGGTAGAAATCGTGTAAATATAAATGTTGACTTCATCTGCTTTGTTCATATTGCCCTTACTTTGTGAATTAAGGTGAAATTATAAATATGGCCACCGTTTTAGCTTTCTGGATCAAGGAGTGCTGTTAGACTGCTATTTATTATTTGTTTATAGCATGTTTATGTGGATATTCTTTGTCACACCTTTCATGCAAAGAAGTATAAATGTAGAGTACTTTTTAAATCTTAACAGTGTCTTGAAGTGCAATTGTTCTCTCAGGCATATACTAAAAATTGAGGCTTGTTACTTAACAGTAAGGTCCATGTCATACAACAGATTGTAGCCCTTCAAGACGGATGTTTCTGCTCAGGCTTATGTGGGTGGTAGCCAGGACCTGATTTTGTTTTGTTTCTTTCTTTTTTTCTTTGTTTGCTGTGAGGCAGCATACTGCAAGATAGGACTTGGGATCTGCTATGACATCCGCTTTGCTGAGCTTGCTCAAATCTACGCACAGAAAGGTGAGGACATCCTGCTGAATAAATGTGTCTGCTTTCTTGTACTCATGGGACATCTCCATAATTGGGAACCTGGCCAATCCATATAGGTCTGTGTTGAAGTGTCCACACTGAGAGTCCCAAAGCTGTACTCTTGATAAAGATATAAGACACACATGCATGAGCTACACATGGGCAGCATCAGAACTGATGTTTTGGAGTGCTCTGGTGAAAAACCAGCAGATGTTTCATCTGGTTAAATCAAAGGTTTAGCTTGTGTTACTCAGCAGATCTTTTCTAAGACCCCCATTTTATTCCAGATCAGTTAACATTGTCTTTAAAGTCACATCATTTCTATAGGGCAGGGGAGGACTCCTTCCCTTCTTCACTCCTTTCACGTCTTGATGAGGTGAATGTCTCTTCTCTATCTCTGCCTTCTTTAATCTGTAGCCTGTGTGTGTCTGTGCTCCCCCCCCCCCTTTACTCAGGTAAATAGGACAATCTGAGTTATGGCACAGCATTATTTCTCCAGGATCAGAGGAGGATGCCTATTATAGTAGGTGCTGTGGAACACAGACGGGATAATGCTGCTGCAGTTGTCTTTGTGGGTTTCCTAGAGGCACCTGGTTGGCCACTGTGTGAACAGACTGCTGGACTTGATGGGCCTTGGTCTGATCCAGCAGGGCCTCTTATTATCTGGTCCACAACAGGTCTTCCTATTTACCTGAGTTTCATCAGAGTCGATACTAGCAAAGGCAGCTGCCCAGATCAGTCATTAGATGTAAATATCTGCAAAATACACAATCCAATAAAACTGGAAAGTTTGGCCAAAGCAAGCAAAACATCTCAAATAGTTGTTTTCCAGATACGATGTCAGACCATTCTCTCATGTCTGTCCCCTCAGCCATTTTTATACTATGCATCCATGTAACAGTAACAATACAATTGTATGAGAAGTGGTGCCTCTCATTGGGGTTAGTTGTGTTAAAGTGGGAATATGCATATTTATAAATTATACCTCTCAGGCTGCATGGATGGAAGAGTGACAAAATAGGTAGAGAGGGGAAAAATACCATGGATAAAGTGGAGCGGGGGGCTGTGGCTCAGTGGAAGAGCCTCTGCTTTGTGTGCAGGAAGTCCTAGGTTCAATCCTTGGCATCCCCGGATAAAACGGATCAGGCAGTAGGTGATGTGGAAGACCTCCACCTGGGACTCTGGAGAGCCACTGCCAGTCTGAATAGACACATACTGACCTTGATGGACCAAGGGTCTGATTCAATATAAGGCAGCTTCATGTTATGTTTCATGACCTTATGTGTTTATGAAGGTTTGGGTATTTATGCAAAATGCTGGTCTGTTAGGTAACTGCCATAAATTGACCAGAATCACTGTATGAACCAGTAGCATAGATGAGAAAGCCAGACCAGTACCTTAACGGTTAAGCTTGAGATTTGTGGTCGTATCTGCAGTCTGTTTAGGAACACTCAAAATCAAGGTATCTTCTGAATCAACAGTGTTTGCTTTAGAATGTATGCTTTCCAACACTCAGCTTCAAGTGAACTGACAAGAAATGTCTTTTTCCTTTTCCCGTAATCATTCCTTTCTCCTCTGAGAGTACTGACATAATTCTGCCTTTGGTTTCTTACCAAGGTTGCCAGCTCTTGGTGTATCCTGGGGCTTTCAATTTGACAACAGGTCCTGCCCACTGGGAGCTGCTGCAGAGAGGACGGTAAGAAATAGCAAAGGGTCCCCCCTCTCCACCCCACCTCATTTCCTAGTTTTAGATAACTTATTGCATCACTCTGAGTGTGTGTGTTTTAATAGAAAAGCAGCGTAGAAATGCGAAACACAAACTATTTTTCTTAATTAAACCTAACTTGCTGTTTATATTATGCATCAGCAGCTGCCAACTCTGGGTTGGGAAATACCTGGAGATTTTGGGGGTGGAGTCTGAGGAGGGCAGGATTTGGACAGGGGAGGGACTTCAGTGCCATAGAGTCCAATTGCTAAAGCAACCTTTTTCTCCAGGGGAACTGATTGCTAATTCCAGCCGCCACCTGGAAGTTGGCAACCTTAATCTAATATACCAGGAAGTGAAACTTAATAGCCAATTCAGCCCCACCTGAACTAGAGCTTTCAAATTGGGTCGTAACATTTCCTCAGAGTTCCTAAGAATAAATTTCAGCATTAATTATTGCTCCTTCTGATGCTATTCAGCCCATTTTGGAATTCTGGGCTTCATTGAGAACCGCATGTTCCTAGGTTAGGTTTTCCTAAGTATGGAGACATGCGGGTGAGTCTTACACGTGCAGATTGTAGTGTGGAAGTGCATAGCAAGGCAGCTCCCTGACAAGTGCCTTCCCCAGCTGTTAATAACCCTTATACAGTGATCTTTTGTCCTCTTTTTTTGAATACAGGGCTGTTGATAACCAGGTCTATGTGGCAACTGTGTCTCCTGCTAGGGATGAGAAGGCGTCTTATGTAGCCTGGGGACACAGCACTGTAGTAAATCCATGGTAAGTGACAAAATGGACTCCTATAATTAAGGTCTCGCTCACTAATATTGTTGCCTTGGTACATTAGGAATACAAGATAAAGACTAAAACGATAACATACCCAATAAAAATCTAAAAGTGCTTTAACCCCCAAACTATAAGTTTTTCAGTGCTGGTCAGTAGAAACCAAGCATTTCTTGCCAGCACTTTCAAAAGAAATATGTAACTACTGACTTTATGGGCTAATGTGAGACGGAGGTATCATAGATGCTTTTCTCCTTGCCATTTAGGTGATAACAGTCAGAAGGGTGCCCTTGCGGTGAAGTTACGGTCTATAAAATTTATGGCTTTCCAACACAAAGGAAGGTAGTGTAGCTGAAGTGTCTGAACAGAACAGGGCTGACAGAAGAAACTCAAGGTTTTTTCCCCCTCAGAGCAGTTGTCCCTCATTTGTCAGCATGATCACTAGAGTGACCATTTAAAGGTCAGGTCTCACCTCTTAGTAACCTGAGGCAGTCAAGAGATGGCTGTTACATCCCAAACAATCTATAGAATACACGGGACAAAGAGGGGTTTGTGGAGATCAGTGATAATTTTGATTTGAGCATCTGTTCATAGGAGTGGGAAGGAGGAACTGCTCAAGGTTTGGAGCCAAGAGGAGTTCCTCTAACCAGTTCTCAGAAAGTTTCTTTTGATAACCATACTTTAATACTGTGCTTTTCTTTTCAGGGGGGAAGTCATAGCCAAGGCTGGCACTGAGGAATCAGTTATGTATGCAGATATAGGTAAGCCAGCAGGAACGTTTTTGGTCTTTCAAGAGCTAAAGTTTCTCATCAGCCATGCCCTTGTAGAATAGTATTGGTCATACCACTGTTACTCAACCTCAGTTGCTTGTGTGTAAAGTGAAAAGGACAGGTTGAGGAAACTCAGAGATAGGTGAGTCAGCAGGAGTGTTTTTGATCTTTCCAAGAATTGAAGTTTGGTTTAGATCCTCATGATGAAGAGAACTACTGCTAATGTAGGCCTTCTTAACTTTGCAGACCTAAAGAAGCTTGCAGAAGTTCGGCAACAAATCCCCATTTTGTCCCAGAAGCGTTCTGACCTTTACACTGTTCAAGCAAAGACTGAATGATGTATGTAGTGACTTGGATCCGGACACATCCTGCCTTTTCCTGTATCTGTCTTCAGCAAAATATAGTTTAAAATAATAATGTAACCATGATAGAAGACACAATTACACCCGATCTATAAACATCTTGATTTCTACTTAACTATCTAGAGTCAACAGTAGGCATCCCGTAGCGTGCATACCAAATGGCAGCCTCCTTGTTCCATAGGGACGTAGTTGAGATGCAACAGCCCAGAATGCAACTCAATTCCTGCGCAGTGATGTAGTTAAGCAGAGCTCCTTTTGGCCCCATCCCAGTGAGTGCGAGCAGCCCCACACTGACCATGTGTGATGAATTGGACAGGCGCATGGCATTGCTGCTCAGTGCACTGACTTCAAGGCAGGTGTCAGAAGTTGCTGCATACACATTTGTACCACCACCTGAATAGCAAAAGCTGCCTCTGTCCCTGCCCATCTCAAGTAGAGCTGTTTCCGTAGCTATTAGGGACAGGGGCTGCCTAGAACAGTAGACGCACGGAGGCCTATTTGGACTCAGACGTGTACCCAGCCACGTGCTGCACCTTGCTGCCCTCATACCTTTCCAGGCCATCACCTCTTCTCCAGCAGAGCTTTTCAAACATGAAAGGGAGGAGAGGAAAGAGGGAGGTGAGAAGAGACCCAAGGCCAGGCTCAGGTTGTGGCTGGTAGAATGGCAGGCTAGAAGCCTGTAGAATCCTGAGCAGGCACCCATCCTGTGGAACAGCAGTTGTTTAAAATTAGACTTTGGATTGTGGTAGCTCTGAGAGTTGAAAGTTCAAGGGTCAACTCTCCCACTAAGGGGAACCTCCATATCCATAGGTGGGAAACCTCTGAACACCAGTGCCAAGAGGTAGCATCAGGGGAAGGCGGCCTCTATGTCGTTGATTGCCTCTCCAGAGCAACTGCTTGGCCACTATGTGAAACAGGATTACTGGTCTGTATCCTCATGCTCATAAGGACTTGCTTTATAAAACATCTTTTAGGAACAGACGTGTATTATATTCATCCATTGCAGTAACATTCGTGTATGCACTGTAAAAACCTGATACTGACATTTTTAAAGCAGCAAAATTTTAGTTCCCTTATTCCTGTGCCTGACCCTAGCCTCCCTGACTTCGTCTTGGTTGCTGCCAGAACAGAGACACACACGAGCACATCTTCTGGTAAAGAATCAGTTACTTTATTTGTATGACGTTACAATTCAGCATATGGTCTTTTCCCCTGTGTTGCTAACCAGAAATATTTTCATATTGTTGCAGTGTGACTTGACAGATGAGTGCCTTGATTCACGGCTTCACTTCTACCAATTTGTGGTATAAGTGATGGTCCCTTGTACAGGGTCTTGTACAAGTCTAAAGGGAGTAGGCCAGAAAAATTTAGATTCACATGCTCTGAATGGTTGCCCTTTTTCATAATTCTTCCTACACCTTGCTCTTTTAAATCTTGTATGTTAAAACTTCCTCACCTAACCTTTTGCTATTCCTTCACCTTAATTGATCTGTTGTCCCCAATACTTTTGCCCTCAACTCAACAATTTTTACCTGATTTCTCTGAAACTTAAAAACAGTTTATACTTTTATCACCCATAAGGTCATTTGTTTGAAATTTTATACTGACCAAATAAATCTTTTCTCCAAAAAACAGAATGTTCATCGTTTTTAACCGAGAATGTCTACCACCTACAACCATAGCTCTATAATGTACAGGTTAAGCAAAGTCTACTTGTCCAAGTGAGGTGGGGGGAAGTGTCACAGATATAGCCAGGAATATAGGGGAACAGTTGCTGAATTTGACCAGAAACATCATAGAAGATGTTTCTGTACACAAAAGCAAGGCTTGCCTGGCCTCTCAGCTAAAAATTCCAAAAAGAGAGTTTAGAGACCAGCACAGAATACCCTTGGAGAGGGACAAGAAACAAAGAAGTAACGTAATTGTATGGCCTTGTGTAGATTAGAAGCCGCCTTACTCATATCAGTAGGTGTTATTTGTTGAGGCCCAGGTGCAGAAAGCATTTGAGAACGGCAGGAATGTCCCACTTCACAGAAGTGAAGATACCATTCAAAGATTGATACATTGGTTGAGGGCAAAAAGATATTTTTAAGTAGACTATGTGAAGATAAAAAAGTAGGAAGGATGACCTAACAGTTTTTACGTATTTTAAGACATTTAAACTATAACTAACTTTGTGTGGTGTTTGAAGTTATGAGTTAACCAAGAATGTGACCGTGATGATGTGGGACAGTTAGCCTTTGCTAGGAGATGCTTTTCAAATCCCATAAATATAGAAAGTTGAATTGATCCACAGCTTCTTCTCAGAAGACGCTCTTTGCTTGTGACCTGCTTATCTTTGGGGTAAGAAGTGTTAATGGACTCAGGTATTGGATTAATGTCTTGAAGTTGTAAAGAAATGCTACTTTTATTAACCACATAATACAAGCTTTGAGATCAAAGCCTAGACATGATGAAAATCACTAGCATGAGAGCATCACTTGTGAGCGTCTGTAGTTACACAGCAAAGCAAAGGACTAGTCTTGTCCAGATAGTTTTTGATTACCTTCCTTCCTTGACATTCAAAAAAATTGATAAGTTTGAACAGTAATGGAATCCCCATTTTGGAAGCGTCATCCCTTCCATTAAAATGGCCCAGACGTTAGCCAGATCTTAGCAACGGCTGTTCTAGCTGCTGTTTATAAATTATCAACTTGGTCACATTTATAAATGGCCCATTTAAATAGCTCAGTGCTACTAATGGATTATATGACATCATGTATCCTGTCACTTGTTTTCTATTATGCAGGCTAAGTTCTCAAAATGGTATCTAAATAGGTAACATGGCAATTCACTATTTATACCTTCTACAATGATCATTGTCAAACTTGTTTTCTTTTCTTCAATTTGTATAAAGGAAGATACCATTGCTACTGCATTTTAAGTAAGCATATTGTAATGCTCACACATATTGGATCCTTCCAGTTTTTTCACTGGTGCAAGGAGGGACCCCTTTTGACACCCCGCACCTATACTGTGGGTTGTGGAATCCACATGAACAAAACACACAAGACGGGGGTGCAGAGTGCCCTCCCCCCTTGTGCTTGCAGAAAAGCTGTTTATAATGGAAGCCATAATTAAATATCAAAATGATCCCATTTTCTCAGGACCTTTCAAAAGGGATCAGGATTTGTTTAGTTGCCCCCCTGGAAGAGTCAGCCAGAGGGCACACCCACGTTTAGTGATTGTGCACTATGCTACATGACATCCAGAGGCCGTAGTCCTCCTCAGCACTATGTCCAAAGCCATTGCCAGAAAGTTATTACCGGTATTAGCAAGGATGGGCTTTCCCAAGGAAGCGATTTTGGACCAAGGACCCAACCTGGTGGGGAAGGTGTTCCAACATCTGCGGAAATCATTGCGGGTAACCCCATCCTCAGACGAACAGGCTTGTGGAGGACTTCAACCAGATGTTGAAGCAAATGTTAAGTTCATGCTGGATGAGCCACAACAATGGCATCACCTGGTGGCCCAGATGTTTGTGGTTCAAAAAGTGCAGCAGGCTTCCACAGGTTCCCCACATTCACACTCCTATATGGGAACAACTCAAGAGGGTGATGGAACCTTTGAAGGCACAATGGAAAGCAGAATGCTTGCTTGGACAAGGGGTGGTTCAGTATGTGATACAACTGGAAAGTGTTGGGGGAATTGGCCCATTGCACCAAGGCCAACCTAGGGTGAGCATAGGGCAGGCAGAAAGTGGTATAACCAGCAGGTGCAAGAATGTACCTTTCAGCCCGGGATCACTGATGCTAATACCCAGCCATATATCTAAGTTGTGGGGCAACCTCTTTATTCTGGTATCATGACCCCTACAATGGTTGCAACGCATGAAAGACACTAGTCCCAGGCTCACCTGTTGGTACCTGGCTCTATAATCCTATGCCTTTCAAGTTGCCTGCTGAGCTGGGGGAGCTCCTCTTAATGCTGATTTTTTTCCCAACAGGAAGACTGAGGAAGCAGCAACTTCAGTGGAGGGGGTGGCAGGCAACCCACTTGGCGGTGGGGGGGGGCGCTACGTGGCAGATCAGTTGCCATGACTGAAAAGAGGGGCACGGGCAGCACCCAGAGGGCTCAGCAGGCTAGATGTAGATTGCTACTCCGTCAGAAGAGTGTGGCCAGGAACACCAACAGCAGGAAGAGGATGGCTGCTACATGCTGTGACCATTCTGGGGATGGAGTGCCACTGAGGTTAAGAGCTCATGAGGAATGAAGGGCAGGTGCAAGAGCACCTTTGGAAAGGGAGCTTGATCAATTATTGGGGACAGCACTTAAGCTCGTGGTGCAAAGGAGCTGAGAGGCAGCCCAGGAGTGAGAGGAATACAAGGGCCGTCCAGCTGGGAGGGG
Source organism: Euleptes europaea (assembly GCF_029931775.1). Taxonomy (NCBI): domain Eukaryota; kingdom Metazoa; phylum Chordata; class Lepidosauria; order Squamata; family Sphaerodactylidae; genus Euleptes; species Euleptes europaea. The sequence goes on from NC_079323.1 coordinate 33,638,988, forward strand.
GAGAGTGCAACTCTTGAGTTGTATGCAGGACCAGTGATGTAGAACTGGATGTGATAAACAGGGTCCAGAACTGCTGACTCCAGTCTCTCTTATTCAAATGTGTCCTTACCCCAAGGCCAACTTGTTGCATGGCCTCCACCTTGTCCACTCCACATCTCCCCACCCTGATGCAGCAGCCCGTTACAGATGCACATCACCCAACTTCACCTGAAAAAGGGAGACTCCTTCCCTTTTCCGAACAGGATTTTCCTTTTTCATAGCTTAATTTTTTTTTTTTTTGCACAATCCAGACTTCTGGACATTAAAGAGTATATTTTATTTCCATTCTTGCTAAAAAAAGAAAAAGAAAAGCTACAGATATTTACACTATAAAAGATCTTTCAATATAGGGAAATAGGGTCTTACCTTATGAATTTTTCAAAACATCTGAACTATGCATATATAAAGAGGAGCTAATGAGGGCTTTTTCATGTTTTCCCCCCATCATTACTAGTCTTGCTTGCCAATACTCTCTGAAGGCAGGCACTTAAACTACAATTATTTACAGATACACCAATATTAGTTTCTGAGTTTTGTCAGCTTTGGTATTTAAACCATTCTAATTTAACACCATCAAATGCCCCTCTGTCCTCCCACTAATCTTCTTCTTCAGCCAATACAACCTTGCTACCCTGCTATCATCTTTAAGAACTAGAATAAGTAGGGATTTTATGGGATCAGGATTACAAAATGGAAATGCTTGCATAGTAGCTACACCCAACAGGCCTGTGTCTGAATGCTGGTTCATTTCCCACTTGCAACCATTATGTGAAAAGTCTTACCCATTTGCAGTAGGTTTTAGAAAGCAATTTACCCTTCTCATACGCTGAAGACCATTCTTAATGAGCTTAAATATGCTATTAATGGGAACAAGGGAAAGTGCCTTGGTGGTACAATAACAAGCAGTCTGCTATAACAATGTGTTATTGGCCATTAGGGAGCTGGACTACCCCTTCCTCCTATTTTGTTTCTAACAAGGTAACAGCAGTCAACACATTGTACCTAAACTAAGGAATAATTGTTCTTTTGTAAGAGTCAGCCCTGTCCCAACTCCAGTTTTGACAAAGGAAAAGCGGAAATCAACTGGAATTTTGGAAATGTCAGAAATTCCAACCAAGGCCATTTGCAAGAGGTTCAGTACATTCACAGATTACATGATTGTCACTTTGTATTTCCAATTAAGCAATTTCAAACCACCGTAGATTATATATCAGAGATTTGACTCTAGTTTTTATTTAAGGACTTTACATGTGGCAAGTCATTTACAAAAAAAATAAACAAATGCATTATTTCAGTGCAGTTTTCAAATATCTGAAGAACAGGCAACAGTCTGTGATGATTTGGAATGCTAGTATCAGACAGCACATGCTTAATTCTTAATTGTTTTCAGGAGAGAAGTGTCAGTGTAGATAAAGCCAAGCAAATAAAAACCCCTTTGAAAAAAAAAGATGTACTCAAAATTAGGATGTACAGGGATCCAGAAGAGCTATTTCGGTTAAAGTATGGATGAAAAGGAAGATCTCAAGTTAGTCACATTATTTCTAGAAAGAGATCTGAAGCAGCTCAACATACAATGGAGACTATGTTCTCCTGAACCTCCAATCTTCATTACTATATTCAGTAAAAAAAAAAAAAAGTATAAACCATTAGATTCATTGTATCAACATGAGGGGCAAAACGTAGGCCCAAGTTTAATAAATTCAGCTGGAATCGACCTATCTGCCTCACACAATGAACTCCCCGTAACATGGACTGCCTTCAGTAGCATGTAAAAAAGGGCAATTGAGACCAGCATACACACCTTCCTAAATTCTCACTTAGCACTGGTAAAGACTTCCTATCAAAGGATAAGAACACTACAAACTGTTACTTTGTAACACCAATAATAGAAAAGATTATTTCTTGTACAAGTGGTAGCTGCTACAGTTTCCAAATGCAAGACCATTTCCACTAAATCTTATCCCAAGGAGGGTTCCCAATACTGTGTTTCTGCATGTAGCAAATGTACAAAGGCATACTAAACCTGAACAGTCTGCACCCAGTTCAAGAACTGCCTGTATAGTGGGAAATTTTCTCTCCTGAAAAATGGCTTGATAATTCAGCTCTTTCAGGGCACAAGCAAACTTCAGTCAAGTAAACTGGAAAAACCAATCCATGGGAGAGACTTCTGTTACCACATTGACCTGTAAGGGTCTTTTGAAAGAAGGTATTCCAAATCATTCAGCAGAACAGCATACTGTGAACTTCAGTTTCTTCAAAGCTGCCACTATCTTCTTATGCAAAACAGAAAATGGGATGGGGGCCTGTACGCAAGACATATACTGAAAGATTTTGTCTTAAAATCCCTATTAAACTCTTCTGCAACTTTTTTCCAAAGCTAAAATAAATCCAAAGGGATTCATGGCATAAAAAAATTAAACACCCCTATTAAATTTTTAAAAATCACTCTTGTAGATAGAACCATTCACTCACAACAGCCACCCTCAAAAATGAGTCAAAAGGGTTTTTATTTGCATGGCCAAAATAATCTTTGATCCCTTTGCAAACTCTTGCTTTTTAATCTCCTTTTAACAATTATTTGCTGCAGAGGGAACAAACTGCTTCCTTTCTTGCACAGCCACTCCCACAACACCTAAACATTTAACAGATAACTACATCACCACGGAACAGGAAAAAAAATCACCATTCAACACACTGCAACAGTGTCTTCAGGGCAAGGTCGAAGTGGGCAGCTTTACTTTTTAAAAGATTATTTCCCTCCCCCATTGTTTCTTTTACAATGTTGGTGGTTTTAATCCATATTTCTTTGCAACTTCTGTCTGGGCATAGGCAGCATCACAGAGCGAGTAGAGGTGAGCCATCTCCATCTCAGATTTGGCCAAGTTAATAGCTTTGTTGAACATTTCAATGGCTTTATCCAGATTGCCTCTGAAACAAAGGGTCGGAGAAGTCATTTATGAAAAGTCACAAGTTAAGGCTCAGCAGTTACAGATGGCTACAGCACAAAAATTGTTTTGATTTTCCACTGTATACTGTGTCTCCCTCAACTTCATATGGGTATTGTGAATTGTCTGTGTTCTGTCTGACTACAGTGTTAGATTCATTAAAGCAAGGTATTTCTACGATTGGCCAACAAGAACACCATGAACTCTAGTGCCCACAAAGAAGTTGATGGTGAAAGAGCTTACAACAGTGGAATTCACCAATTAGAACAACTTTCCTCACTTGTGTGACTATTAGGAAGAAAGATTAAACAAGCTGAAAAGATTTTTCAAGGTATGTCTCAATTGTTGATTTCATTCTATGAACTTAATATGACCACAAACTGTTCTGGCTAGTTATTATAAATCTGTTTACAATATTAGATGCTCGAGAAATATGGCCTAAAACTGGCATGACCTTGTTTAATGATCGGGGGGGGGGGGGGAGAACCACTGTGTGCCAACAACTCTGGAAGTATTCCTGCTTCTCAAAGTCCTGTGTTCCCTGCCACACTCTTCAATGTTAAGGCAGCATTTGCCAGGGTTCATCTAGCATTAGGGTTCAATCAGCACTCTCTTGTTACAAATGTGTAAGTGTGTGATACATTATACAGATAGTGCTCATGGAAGAACTGGTCAAGGAGGGGTCACACATGCAAGTCTTGGGTATGGGCTTATTAGTTCCTAGACAAAGTCTGATTTAGTAGCATGCTACAGCTGCTTGCCAAAATGCTTGGGCTGTACTTATGCAAAAGGTGAGAGGAGGGGGGAAGAAACTGGTTTAAGGGCAGATAATGCCAAAATGAAAAATATTTGTTACTGAGGTGAAAGATTTGAGGGAATGGCTCACAGCTGGAAAATACAGCAAAACCAGGCTATTAATCTCTTCTCCATCAGAGCTTCCCACCAGCCCTGACTAGCCTAGCTGTACTGTTTGGCAGGCAAAGATAGATAGACTCACAACTTGGGACTCTGTATAGCTGCCACTTCGAAAGGAAAGGATATCAGTTTGCCTTAAGTCTGTGATTTTCTTTGACTAGGATGCATCTAACAATATACTGACTTCCCAAAGATACATCGTACCAATTTTGTAAGCCATCAAGAATAAAAGTTTATAAGATCCCATACTATTCTGTCCCTCTCAAACTAGAAGCGTGCAGTGCTTACCTTTGCACTTCAATTGTCCCCATCGTCTCATATGCAAAGTCGCATTTATTATCAATTTCAATGGCCTTGCTTATAAGTTCCAAACCTTTATCTAAATCCTGCTTCCACTGAAGCTGAAGTAAACTGAAACAAATCAATTGCAGACCAGCTGTGAACATGGGTAGCCTACTCCATCAGAAAACAGCACACAAACCCAACACAGTAACATTCCAATATAAAGCAAGCAAATAAGAGACAATCACATGAATATGTATTAAAACATAATCTGCATTCAAGTAGGCTCTGAATCCTAACAGGATGCAGTCAAATCACAAAAACTGACATACAAATAAGTGACTGGGAAAACAGACAGCTAGTATTTAGTTAAACATCTTGTCTTTCACCTTAATCAGTAAAATCTGTTTAGGCAGTATGGTTTCCAACAAAGAAATGATATCTTTTATCAGTACTTGTTTTCAGAAACAATTAGGAGCCTTGTGACACCTTAAAAAATAATACATGTTTATTCTAGTGTAAGCTTTTTTGTGGGCTAGAACCTATTTTGTTAAATCTGATGAAGTGGCCTCTAGTCCATGAAACCTGAGGATAAAATAAAAATGTATTAGTTTTTAAGGTGCCATGAGGTTCCCACTTGTTTTTGCTGCAACAGACTAACATGGCTATCCCTATGAAATGTATTTTCTCCAGAAAATACATTTGGGTATGTGAGACAGGTTTGGCAAGCAGATGCGGAAAAGGGAATTAACGATTCAAGCAAAATGTTTACCAGTCAATGGAAAACTGCAAAGACCTTTCCTTTCAGCAGATACTAACAGACATTTACCCAGAAACAAGGTAGCGGTTTGAACTAAAAGAATATATTGGGTTCTGGCTGACCTACAATTCTTGCATTGGACAGAGGTCACCAACTGTACATAAATCATTAGTAATTAAGTAGTAGTAGTATATTAATAGTATTTACCAACAGTAGTAATATAATTACCACTATTAATAGCAATAATTAAAGTAGCCTTTAATTACTAAAAGCATAAAGTAACCTTTAATTGCTGGAATAAAATACCATGATGTTAATAATGCACTGTAATTCAGAACATAAGCAGAAGATAACATTAATTTAGAATTTCATAGCTTGGATCCTAAGTCTCACTTCTGATCATGCTGCATTCCTTTTCCATTGTGGGGGCAGTTCTCAACTATCGTCCATGCTCCTCTGGTATTTGAAACCTCTGTTCATGCAACACCAGGATTTTTTAATGAGCCAAAAAAAACCCTCCTACCAAAGGAAAGGGCTGAGCAACAGAGGACAAAGAGGGATGCAGATAGAAACAAGGCCTAGGATCCAAGACTATAATTATAAAATTCAAGAAGGAGTATTATATTACCAAAGTGTGCTCACAAAAATAAGTATTATTTCTGAGCTGAAGTTATTTACTCTCCTGCACCGGAGCTGCCTTTGAAAACAGTCCAGAATTTCAGCTGGTTCCAGGCTACTGTTGGGGCAGATATAGGGACTGTATCACCCTGGAGCTGAAAGATCTGCACTGGCTGCCCATTTGTTTCTGGACAAAATTCAAAGAGGCTGGTTCTTGCCTTTAACAGCCCTAAATGGCTTGGAACCTGGGTATTTGAAGGACTACCTCAGCCCACAGTCTCGCCTGCCAGTGATGAAATCTGCCTCATAACCCTGTTCTCATTGCCCCTGCCTTCAGAACCGAGGTGGGTGGCAGCCAGATACCGGGCTTTTTCAACAGTGGCACCTACATTACTCTCTTTCAGGCATCAGGACAAAGCATTTGTTTATCCAGGCTTTTAAGTAATGGATTAATCTTTTACCAACATTTTATAGTGTGTTTTGTCTATTCATTTTAAGCTAATTATCTATGCTTTTTATGCTCTGGTTTTTAACGCTGGGTTTTAATTAAGAATTTTAAATGTTTTAATGTATTATATATTTTATTTTATAAGCCACTACAGGCAGGTTTCCTGGAGAGGTGGCATAAAAATCCTCTAAATAAGTAAACAACACCACAAAAGCAGCTCTGCAGATAGCCTTATGTATAACAGCAACTACAGCACTTACCCTTTATGAACGTAAGTAGTAGCATTATCTGGCTCAAGATCGATACATTTATCATACATTTCATCAGCTTTTCCAAATTGTTGTTGATCTGTTAATGCCTGCATAAATAAACATTAACTGAGTAAAGAATTCTACATCAAAGTACTTTAAATCAGGACTACTCAGCTTTTTGCTTATGTAGTACTCCTATCAAAGGAAAATGCTTGTTCAATCTCCTCCCATACTAAGTATGCAGAAAAAAACATTTATTGCTGGAACATGGGAAGCTCAGAATTGGTTAATGATAATACAAAAAGGGTTTTCACAGATTAACAGAGAGTGACGTATACCTGGGCATAGAGCGCATAGCCTTCAGCACATCTTGGAAATTTTTTAATAACATCCTCAAAGCCTTTCATTGCTTCTTGTACTTGCAAAGCATTATTTCCAGTGTAAGCTTGCCGGTACTGTTAGATACAAAGTTTACCATGTCAAAATACAGTCACATAGAAAAAGTCTGCTTTACCAACACTTGACAGTGTTGATTCCAAAATATTCAAAAAAATGTACCACTTTCTGCAAAGTTGCTATACAACCATATTTTTACAATACATTTCTGTGGTGGAAAATGCCATTAAATCACAACTGACTTAGGTGACTCTAGGGGTTTCAAGGCAAGAGATGTTCGAAGATGGTTTGCCATTGCCTGCCTCCATGTGGGCTGAGAGTTTTTTTGAGAGAAGGTCAAGGTCACCCAGAAGGCTTCGTGTGGAGGACTAGGGAATCGAACCCAGCTCTCAAAATTAGAGTCCCACCGCTCTTAACCACTACACCACACTGGCTCTCTAATACACTTCTAACAGAACTTATTCAAAAGTAAAAATTTAACAAAATTCCATAAACTTACCAGTGCAAAGCATTTCTGTGCTTGTGCCAAGGCAGAATCTGGCCGCAAACGGATACATTCATCAAAATCTTCTACAGCTTCTTCAACTTGGTCAAGCAGGATTTTCAGCTGATATAAAAAAGGTGTGAGAACAGCTATATACTCTCAATATCTACACAAGGAAAACCGCTGTCACAATAGAATTACCAGAGAACTACTCTAGTTATAAACCAAGTATTTGGCATGAATAGATTTCCTCACAGCTCATTAAGCACTAGTTCATGCCAAGTGTAGGCTCTGTTCCCATTTTTCTCTTAAAACTGATCTCTTCACTTCTGCTCACTCCCTTCTTTTTCAGCAGTTAACATTTTAAATGTAAATAATTCATTACAAAAACACCCGGTTCAGAAGAAAAGCCACACTATTGCCTGGCATTATGACAGTGAGCCTTGGGTCGTACGTTCTCTTCTCTCGTCACATGCTAAAATGTCCTTCCTCTTTCAAAGCCACAGCTTGAGCATGATCTGCAGTTCTGGATTGCAGGCAAGTGCAACCCTAGTTTGCTGGTTTGTATAAAACCAAAAAGGCTTATTAAAACAAGGACTAAAGCACAGGACAGAGGAGGGAAGGAGTCAGCATGAAGCTCACTCACATAGTGTCTTTCATTTACTTATTTAACCATTTATGCCTTGCCCTTCCTTATTTGTATTTAAATAACCGTAAAACCCCGATTCATACCCAACCTAATAAAATGCCTGCCATTCCATTAAAAGCTCTGGTGAATAAAACAGCCTTGAAGAACCTCCTGAAAGTGGCCAAGGATAGTATCCTCCACCTCCTCCAGGAGCTTGTACATTAGTGGGAGCAAGCCCCCAACAGGACACCCAGAAGATGGCAAGCTGAAGACTACAGCTGGTGCACAGGGACAGACAGTTCTTCAGACTGTGGGTCCCAGCCTCTGAAAGGCTTTAAAGGTCACTCCTTGAACTGACCTTGGAAACAAACTGGCAGCCAATGTAGCTGTTTTAAAAATAAGTGAGATATATTTCAGATAGCCAGAGCTGCAGCATTCTGGGATAGTGGCCATTGCCTGGTTGTCTTCAAGGGCAGCCCTATGTAGACTGCATTACAGTAGTCCAACTGAGAAGTTACAAAAGCATGGATTTGGGTCAGCTGAATCTTACCTGCCCCCTATGATGATAAACATCTGCATTCTGAGGATCAATGTCAGCAGCCATATTAAAATCTTGAGTGGAGAGCATAGGTTGCTGCTGTTGCATATACATACTGCCTCGCTTTATGAGGGCATTAGCACGAAGCTAGTAGAAAGAATGAACGTGATTATAATTTGATCTCCAATTTTCCTTCAACACAAACTTTTCAGAGTCTGGTAATACAATTTTGGTCAATTTCTAATTTTCAGACAGCTGAGAAAGCCATTAGAGTCTCAAGAGAGACTGTTGGCCAACCAGCTAAAAAAAATGAAGAAAATGGGCACCAATTCTGCAGCAACTAGATCAGAAATAAGGCACAGACTGAAGCACCCGAAATGCCTGAAAAACATCACGGTTAAGGTAAGAGCTGAGACTACAGAAAGTCAAAAGAAGAGTAGCTCCAGAGCAGAGCAGCGGAGGACCCAGCTGAAGCTGGCATACTTTTAAAGCTGTGCTATCCAGCACCACTGCAGCTCACACCACTGTCTCAAAGCTCTGTCTGTAAACATCTCTCTTAGGCAACTGTCAGAACTCTTCGACTGCCATTCTCAGAATTCTATTTGAACTCCCTGTCAATCACAGGGTTCTATGGCCGGGACACCTCCATAGAATCCGTCACAGAAGGTATGAGAAGAACAGGCAGCAGCACACCCTCACTTGGCTCCGGCTGCTGAAGCAGCACCAACTGGGCTGAGTGTCCCTGCTTGACCCAGCCACGGCTAACACCCACTTGGTCCTGCTGACTTGGAAAAGCTTGGTTGTCCCTGATGCCCATAAAACATTTACTGTATTATAGACTTCCTCTTCTCCAGCCCCTACAGTAAACAAAGGGGCCAAATGAAGCTGAAGTCTTATCTTCTCAATAGCTCAGTTAGGGAACCCCTCTGCCAACACAGAATAAAAGAGCCTCTTGAGTCATCAGCCAGAACATTATTTTCATACTGATGAAAAATTACTAAACCCTGTTAAAAAAGTTTGTTTTGCACAACCTAAGGCAATAACTACAATATAAGAGATCAGGATTCATTCATGAATTACAGCAAATTAACAAGTCTACTACAGCAAGACAGATCTAGGAAGTTCCACTTCAAGCCAGATTTTAGAGCTGCTGTGCAAGTCTCAAGCAAAGGCAAAAATCTCTTTGCATATCCAAAGCAAACATGGGACTGGTAACCCGGCATTTACAGTCGAACATCTATTTCCAAAGATCAAGAGCTCTGATATCAACACAGCAAAGCATCAAAATGCTAGATCAAACTATATACTCAAATTTACTTCCTCATCCACCTAAGGTACATATGTTCAAACTGGACATCAGGCATATTGGGATACATATGCTGTTTAAATTAATGCTCCTCTTCTGCAACAACTCTGCATGTGAGTTTATTTTTTTTAAACTGCTCAGTGAACTCTTAAGTTTGCATAAATGCAGTTACATTCTTCCTAAACCAGAAGTGGGTTTTTTGCCATTCTATATTGGTTATTAGGAACCAGCCAGCCTTCGTTATAAAGCTGCTTCCCCCATCTCTACTCCCATCCATGACAATACAGGTATTATCCAGACTGCTTGGGACCAGAAGTGGTCTGTATTTTGGATCTTTCTGTATTTTGGAATTTTTGCATATTTATAATGATATATCTTGGGGATGAGACCTAGTCTAAACACAAAATTCACTTATGTTTTATATAATTTATATATACTTTATACATATAGCCTGAATGTAATTTTAAACAATATTTTTAATAATTTTGTGTAAATTGAACCATCAATGGCACTGCTGAGGGCCTGTGCGTCATGCCTGCATGCTGGCTCAAAAGTCTGCTTTTCAAATTAGTCCAGACATCAGATGTCTGGATAAGGGACATTCAAACTGTATAAAGAATGTGGGAATGTTCATCGGTTTTGGAAAAATTAAACATACAATACCAGGTTGGCCAGGGATTCTGGAGGTTTTTTGCCTTTCTTTGGACATAGAGCAGGGGTTGCTGGGGGAGTGGGAGAACGTAATTATGAATTTCCTGCACTGTGCAGGGAGCTGGACTACACGATCCTTGAGGTCCCTTCCAGCTCTGTTTCTATATCTCTGTGACACAATAATGACAATAAATATCCACTGGCACCACACGTTAAGATATAGATCATGTTTTCCACTGAACAGCAGAATTACTGATAATTTTAGTTAATAATGCCATTGTATCAACTTTGCACACTTTTTTGATAAAACCAAACACTGAAGCTTTCTCACCTTTACATTGGCATCTTCCATGTCAATGACCCGATTCAGATCTGGTTTGGCAGCATTTGCATTACCAATCAGCAGGTAGAACGTAGCTCGCAACAGCAAGGCTTCAGCCATATATTTTCCTTTAGCCTCAATTTCTTTAGTACATTCACTAATGATTTTGTCATAGTTTTCTTCTTCCATGTATTTCTTAGCCTTTAAATAGCCACAGCTGTAAATAATATGGATGGCATCATTAATATCCAGAAAAACTCTAGTTCTCTGGATCTAAATAAAACATCTTACACCATTTGGAGGTTTCTGGTCTATGCTTTAACTGAAAAACGGATCATAGATTATATCCTCACACTTTCTGAGCATTCATTTACTAATATTCAAAGGAATAATTTGAGTGTTAAAATCTGCTTGAACATGAAAATGTTATTTCAGTGTATATAAAAAACTGAGCTCCCAGGATACAGGGAAATAGTAACTGAAGACTGATTTATAACATTAGGCTACTTGGATAAATAGGCTAACTGTATAATCAGACAAGAAGATTCCATAATTACTCTTTAAAAAAATCTCAGCTACATAGGATAATCTACTTTATACCATTTTACAATCCAACTGTGCTATATTAAAAAGTGGTAAAGCTTCAGTGAATTCATACATATACCATTTGACTTGAGAAAAGAACAGCAATGAGTCTTTTGGCTCTTTTTGTATCTCAAAGGGTTAGGAATCTTTCTGAAGCTATTTTAATATTTTTATTAGCTATTCTGTTTACAAAATCTACTTTTATCAATTCCCTTCCAATTCCACTATGGGACACCCATAGATAAAATAGCTTGGATAAAGAAGAATATTAAAAACTGTTTTTCAGTTACTTACTTTTCTTTTACTTCAGAGGCTTCTCCTTCTTTATCCTTGTCTTCATCAGACTTCTCCCCCCGAAGAAGAGGCTGGGAGATAATGTCATCTGTGAAAGAGCTGAAGTAAGATTTGATGAATTGTGGCGAAGGCATCAGGGGCTCCCTGTTCTGAAGCAAGACAGACAAAGTAAGCTTGAAAGCATATACCATCTAACTGTGACTCAGCCATAAAATGAATGGTTACTCCATTTAAGCAAAGGAGATTTAACTAGTGAGAAAAACAGTATCTGACAGACATACTGCAGTTACCAGTACGTAGTAATTTCATTAAAAGTACGGTTTCCAAAAACCAATGAGGCCACGCAGATGTATCAAGTCTGAAAAATTCACATCAGGACTTCATACAGTCATACCTTATATTTCTCTTTGGCTTTTTCTTTCCCAAGAAGTTTGAGAACTTTATCTGCTAGCAGCATACTTTGCTGATTTTGAAACCCTTCTAAAATGCAGACTGCAGTGACATCTGAGAAATACAAACAGAAAATAAGATTATAAATTACTAGTTTATTAATCCTTGAAAGGCTACACGTGTTACTGTCAAGTTTAGGTTATCTTTATTGCCAAGGACATCTAAAATAAACTGATAGTCTGTGCTGTCTACAACTGAAAACCTTAATCACACATTTCACACTCAGAAGCTATTTTAAAGTTTTCTGTAACTAGAACACTGTTCTATTTCCTCTTTATATCAGTCATGAGTACTGTATTCTACCTACCACAACTACATTTTAAAAAAAGTTATCTCAGACCTGAAAGGGAGACAGTTACTGTACACAGAAAGGCTTACATCAAAAGAACTGCATGAAGTATGCATGCAGAAGAGCTCCCAGTCCCTCAAACCACCCATCTCCAATAAGCAACCTAACCTCAGGGGACCTTTGGGAAAGACCAACACACTGTCAAAAACCATGAGCAGAAGAAAAAAACCAAAAGGCAAGTGCCACAGCATAAGCATAACCTGTGTGCTTCAGGCTCATTTTGTCTAAGTCAGAATGAGGTAGTTGTTTTGCAAACTTTACTTACCGTATATACTCACGTATAAGCCGAGTTTTTCAGCCCAAAAAAAGGGCTGAAAAAGCCGAACTCGGCTTATACGCGGGTCAATACGGGAGGGGGGAGGGAGGAGGGAACTTACCGCCGCCTTTTCCTGGCTGGGAGGGGCCTCCAGAGGCCCCCTGCGGCTGCAGGAAGGCCGCTCAGCCGCCCCTGCCGCCTTTTCCTGGCCAGGAGCGGCCTCCAGAGGCCCCCTGCGGCCGCAGGGAGGCCGCTCAGCCGCCCCTGCCACCTTCTCCCGGCCGGGAGCGGCCTGTGGGGGGGCTCCTGCAGCTGCAGGAAGGCCGCCCCCGCCGGATCCGCCGCTTCCCGCCGCCAGGAGCCCAGAAGGTAAGCCTGCAGTGGGGGGGGGGGAAGGGTTATAAGCCGACCCTCGGCTTATACGCGGGTGCCTAATTTTTCCCCATTTTTGGGGATAAATTAGGCACCTCGGCTTATACGCGGGTCGGCTTATACACGGGTATACACGGTAATTCTCATACCATTCACAATCAAATTTACTTAAAGTATAGTTATTTTTCATAATTATCAGATTTTTCAGAGAACCAAGGGACTTTACAAAACTACAGTTAAAAATGGGTGTACAAAAATGCCAACTTCTACTTATTCAATTATTTAAGGTTTTTTTTAAAAAAAAATTAGAAGCAAAAATTGTAATACACTGGAATTAGGGTTAAAGCTTAAAAGTTTTATCCTCCCCCTTTAAGATCTCAGTTTTTGCTCACAAGAAAAGCAGACTATAAATATTTTAACCAAACAATTTTCCATGTTATCACAAAATCCAATGTATTTATAATTCCTTTCAACATACAGCATACCCACCTTCTAAACATTCTTTTTTATTGTCTAATTTCTCGTGTGCCTTGGCACGCCTGAACAGAGCTTTCACATATTTGGGATTAAGCTCCACAGCCTTTGTGCAGTCTTGTGCCACCTCTTTCCATTTTTGCTGTAAGTATAAAAATAGCTGATTAAAGAACAGTGGTATGATCTATTTACAACACAGCACACTGTACTGCAGTTTTCAGCCTGGTCTTAACATGCCTTCCAGATTCCTCCCCAGAACCTTTTACGTTACCAATTGAACAGGGCAAGCCTATGCATGTTTACTTGGAAATAAATCCCACTATAATCAATGGGAATTACTCACAGGTAAGTGCGCATCAGATTGCAACCTTAAATCACTTTCTTCAGAGTAGCCTTCACTGAAGTCAATACGACTTGATCCACATAAATGGTTTGGGGTGGAAATGCTGTAACCTTTCATCTCTAGAACTCAGAAATGACATCCAGGAAAGTAAGGAGCCAGACATAGTGCTCCGTGGAAAAGGGAATCAGACAAGATAAGAAAAGAGCATGCAAGGAGAAAAAATCAGGAAAGAAATTAAAAAGATATAGCTAGTAGGAAGAAAGTACTTAAAGACTGTTGAAATAAACAATTGATACCAGTACTTCCTAACTGACCTACACAAATAACAAACAGAAAACACTTTTAATTAGAAGGTTTGCAAGAGTCTACTAAGATAGGGGGTTTTATCTCTACTAAATTTAATACAGTACTTCTGTTGTTATGCTTGTTAATCACATTATTTGCTGTAAAAGGTATCTTTTGAGATAGTCTACCAAGTTGCTCTTCCCTCTAATTTTTAGACCACTTTTACTTTCTTACAGAAGCCTGACAAGACTTTTAAACTGGCTCCTTTTATTTCAGTGGTTAACCTAAGCCTCTTGAGATTTACCACATCAGTAATATTTTTTATTATTTTTAAAATGGATTTGCTGGGATAGGGCATTTAAGGTGGCTAATAGGTTCATAAAACAAAGTAGAAATTAAAAATCAACACAATGAACACAAATTATGAAAATGAACACAAATTAAGTACAAAGAACCACCATAGAATAAGTTTGGGTTGGGGAAAAGTGGGAGAGAAGAGAAAAAAACAAGTCAATGTGTAAGCAACATAGTTCGATGGTATTTATGACAGATCTCTGGTGTCATCCAGAGAATTTCAAGTTCCACTTAAAAAAGAAGCACTGCCCAACTAGGCAATTGAATACTCTGTACAGAGTGGTGGTCTTTAGGAGACGCAAGGGCAGCTCTGCCATTCAGAGCTTTTATGCTGCATAAGTATGCGAGCAGCTTGTGACCAAGCATTTGCAACCACAGACAACATTTCTGAATTACAATTTTGAACCCCAGGAATTCAGGAGAGGCATAATGGTAAAACAAAATAATCACACATGGCAAGGGAAGCAGATGTAGTCTATATTTAAGTTGTAGAAGAACATACTATTTTGATGTTTAGGATTCATACCAGTTGTTCATAGGCTGCAGCTCTGTTCTGGTAGAAGGTGGAAAGGTCAGCATTTTTCTCAGAAGGACATAAACTGATGGCTTCAGTATAGCACTGAATGGCTTGCTCATATTTCCCAGCCTTAAAATACTTGTTGCCTTTGTTCTTTGCTGCTTGGGCTCTATCAAGAGGGCTCTGGAAAAAGAAATATTCATAGGCATTGTACAGAGTGCAAATATTAAAGGGTTTACCACAACATGGGCTTTAAAGCATCCATAATCACTGGGCTGGATTCTAACCCCTGCAAACAAAAGTTTTCAGAAGCTGATCTTTCTGCTTTTTCACCCTCATCCTCTTCTGTGGATTCAGGGACTCTTCTGAACAATATCATACAGCTCAGGGGGCTGTGAGAAGGACTTGTTATAAATATAAGTAATGCCTCTAAAGAATTTTTCTTTATTTTTTTTATTTTCTTTATGACTTAAAAAGTAACTCATTGTTAAATCATTCTCTACCATTTATTTATTTATATTATTTGTAGTCCACCTTTCTCACTGTGACTCAGATTCCATATGAAGTACTTTTTTGGGGGGGGGGGTTAGCTTACCACAAGCAACTAAGCAAGTGCCTGTTTGAAAGCCTGCCTTACAACTATACTGTTCACAGCTAATGGCTCCTCAATGCCAAGACTTCAGTTTCAAGCTCTTCTCGCATGAGCAGTACAATTCCGCCAAGTGATTTTTTAAGGCTAGCATGATAATCTCAAAACCATGTTCCCGTATTTGAATAAATGAAACCCTAATATAATCTACTGGTTTTACAACTGTGTAAGCCAAGTTGTATTTCATTTTATAGTCAAGCAGCTAGCATATTACCCAGGCAATAAGGCTGTAAGATTAAAAAAGCACAGCTACCCCTGCTTAGTTTTTACATTACAGTGAATGAACAGTAGGGACAAAAACACTAAAAGGAAATTCCCAAGGATTCGCCTGGCCCATGCAACAGGAAGCTTCTAACAACTGTCTGTTCCTGCCTTTGACACAGAAGGCATATACAATTTTTTTAAAGTTACACCCCATATATGGAGCCCTGCTCTGAAAAACAGCTTTGAGAATCTCCCACACTGAGGGAAATAATAATTTTACAATCACATTTATGAAGCTGTTTACCAGGTAGTTTAATTATGGCGTAGTCTCATAGCAAGCACATGAGTTTTTTCAGGAGACTATCACCAATTGGGCTCAGACCCAGGATTAGAAACTAGAGTTTGAAACTTGCTTAACCCATTTGTGCCTGTAGCGGTGATGTGGGACAGAACATTTTCTGCAGCCTGTTTTCCACAGAAAAATTTCCTTTTCTAAAACGGATGTTATAAAACATTGCAACATAAGCCCTTGTAACTGATAATGTGAGCAACTGGCAAATATTAAGAGCAAAGCATCTTCATTTTGGCTGTCTTGCTCATGAATTAATCTTCTGGCAAAGGACATACAGTGAACACAATGAAAGCAATCCTGGTAAACTGCAAAGTAATTGTGAAGATGTTTAACATTTATCAAGTTGGTAAACAGACTTAGAAGAAATTACAGCAAGAGAAGATACAATTTACTTTTATAGCCAGCAGAACTTGCAACAAAGTAGGTAGGTAGTTTTAATGCACACAAAGAACTTTTTACAGTGTGCTTCAAAAGGCAACAGTTTCCCAGATCTTTCAAAAAGAGATTTTTAACAATAATATATTTTGGGTTATAGTTGAAGGAGAATTTGTTACTGTAAACTTCAGTATTACTTAAGAAACCTGAAAAATCTTTCACATATTCTAGAGAGATGAAAACCTAATTGTTATTTTCATCTCTATAAAAAAGAAAGAAAGGAACAGTAAACCAAAGAAACCTGAATTTTGCTCATACAGCCAATGTGGCAGCAAGCCCCCTTGGATCTTCAAATACTGAAGACCGCCACTTTCAAAACATGAATTATCTGATACTCTTAATACAGTTACGGAAGTAACCAAGAATGCTTAAACATCAATAAAACAACCCTGAGGACAGATGTTGTCAAGGACAGTACAAAAAAATATCTGGAGCAAGGGCATAATTTGGTGAGTGCGGGACACTCTAAAACCGAACTGTCCAGGATTACAGCTAAAAGTCCCAAGTATTCCACCAGCCATTGTTTTTCTAGGAATGCAGTTAAGGCAAAAATAAGAGAAATACATTAACCAAATAAAAGTGGTACTAAATTGTTTCTTTTTCTCAAAAATCTCTTGCTGCTGGAGAACCCATAACAAACACAGCTAATAAACAAAATGCTGACAAACTGCCCATAGACTCACTGGTAGAAATATTCTTTAGAGGATGAGAATGTGGTTCAAGCAGTTAGAATCACAAAATTGGAAGGGGCCATACAGGCCATCTAATCCAACCTACTGCTCAGCGCATGGTCAACCTAAGCATCCCTGACAAGTGTTCATCCAGCAGCTGCCTGAAGACTTCCAGTGGGGGGGGGGGGTTGAGCTCAAGACCTTCATAAGCAGCCAATTCCACTACTGAACGACTCTTGCTGTAAAAATTTCCCCCCCAATATCCAGCCAACACCTTTCCACCCATAATTTAAACCCATTAATGAGAGTCTTATTCTCTGCTGCCAACAGAAACAGCTCCCTGCTCTAAGTGACAGCCCCTCAAATACTTAAAGAGAGCAATCATGTCCCCCCTCAACCTCTTCTTCTCCAGCCTAAACATGTCCAAGTTCCTCAGCCTTTCCTCGTAGGCCTTGATCTCCAAGCCCCTGATCATCCTTGTCGCTCTCCTCTGTACCCGCTCCATTCTGTCCACATCCTTTTTGAAGTGAGGCCTCCAGAACTGCATATAGTACTGGAGGTGTAGCCTGACCAATGCAGTGTACACCAGGACTTTGATATCTTGCGATCTGGATATTATGCCTCTGTCGATACAACTCAAGACTGCATTAACCTGTTTTTGCTGCCACATCAGACTGATTGCGAATATTTAGCTTACGGTTCACCCATACCCCAAGATCTTGTTCACATACACTGTTATCCAGAAGTGTATCCCCCAGCTAGTATGCGTGCTTCTAATTTTTGTTACCGAAATGTAGAACTTGGCACTTAATCTTGTTGAACTACATCTCATTCACATCTGCCCACTTTTCCAGTTTGTTGAAATCTCACTGAATTCTATCTCTAACTTCTGGTGTGTTTGTTGCTACTCCCAATTTAGTGTCATCTGCAAATTTAATGAGTAGTCCCTCCAACCCCTCATCCAGATAATTTATAAAAATATTGAAAAGTACCAGGCCCAGAACCAAGCCCTGTGGCATCCCACAGGACACCTCCCTCCAATCAGATAAAATGCCATTGACAACTATCCTAGTTGTTCTAACTATCTAGGAGTCCAGTCCACAGTCCTCCAGTTTACCCATAAGAACATCATGGGTAACCTTGTCAAAAGCTTTACTGAAATTGAGGTAAACAATGTGGATGATGTTCCCACAAACCAGTAAGCCTGTCACTCGATCAAAGAAGGAAACAAGGTTGGTCTGGCAGGACCTATTGGGGACAAATTCCTCCTGACTTCCTTGGATCACCAAGTTGCCCTTCAGATGCTCACAGATTGACCCCATTAAAATCTGTCTTCCCTGGGACAGAGGCGGGACTGACTGGCCTGTAGTTTCCAGGGTCACCAGTCCTTTTTTAAGGACTGGAGTAACACTTGCCCTCTTACAGTCTTGGGGCACATCTCCTGTCCTCCAAGAGGTCTTGAAGATTATGGACAAAGTTCTTTATGCACTCTCGGGTGCACACTATCTGATCCAGGGGATCTGTACTCACCCAATGCAACCAGGTGCCTCTCTACAACCTCTGTCCATGTCAACTAGCAGCTCTGACACCATGCCTTGCCTACTATCATCTCCTGATGTGCCTGTTCTCATCTTCATTTTCAACCAACAGTGAGCCTATCACCTCTTTTTGCATCTCAGTCTGAACTGGTCTAATAAGTAGCACAAGAGGCTCCATAGACAGTGATGGTGAAAATGAATTTGACCCCATGCTTTCAATGCAAGAGGAAGAGAAAACTCTGTTGAAGAATAGTCAACAGTAGAGGGAAGAGCCTAAAACCTAAACTATGTCCTCATTGGTGAGGAGGAAAAAGAGACTGCCATCTACACAATCATGTACTGCTAATGTATTGTAGCTGTAAGGTTAATTTTAATTGTTGTAAGTCACTTTGGGAGCCAATAGGGGTGAAAACTGGAGCATAAATATAATCATGTGCACCTCTTTGGGTATACAAAATCGTAATATAAACAGTTTTCAGGACCTCTAGTTTTTCTTGAAATTTAAACAAGGAAAGTTACTTTATTACATATAAGCGTTTTACAAATCATCTAATAAAAACAACTTCCACATATAGCATTGAATTTGTTTCAAAATAATATTTAAGCTACATTAAAGACACTTAATTTTTTTTCCTAATCAAGGAGTTTAGTTGAAGTATTTGTAGCTACTAGGAGTCTGTACAGCACATAAAATTAACATGGTGTACTTTTTTTAGTTTTGTTTAGTAACCGTGTAAGTAAAAATAAACATGGCTAGTCATATCAAAATTTATTTACACCACCAGAAATTTTGTCCTGTTCCTAATGCTTCAGAAAAGGCACATCATGAACTTGTAGGAACAGCTGAATTAACAAACCAGTCTGCTGAGTTGTGCCACCGCTTAATGCCCCTTGGCTGCAGATACAGCAATATACGGAAGATGCTTGTTGAGAGGAGATACTAAACAGACAAACCAGGGGTGGTGCACAAATCAGGTTTTGCTAGTAGTGTCTGGAAGATTAGCCAGAGGGTGTTTTTTTTAAAACTTCAAATTACAGTTTCTGACATAGGTTTCCAACAAGCAGCTTGCTGGCTTCTGAGAGCTCACCTGCATCTAACAGAAAATGCAATAAAAGTTTTTTTGGGGGGTGGGATCTGCCACAGGTGTTTTTAAGGTTGCCAACCCTGGCTAGGAAAATCCCTGGAGAATTGGAGGCGGCGCCTGGGGAAGGAGCTCAATAGGGTTGTGGTGCTGCAGAGTCTGCCCTCCAAAGCTGCCATTCCTTTTGGGTCTGCTGATCTTCGGAAGCCTAGGAGTGCTCCAGGCCCCACTTGGAGGAGGGCAACCCTACCCTACCTCGTGTTCTGTTTCCAGGACAGCCCAAAACTAGACAATGGCTTATGCCGATTTCTGAGCACAGCCATGTTGTAAATCTAATGAAGAGGAGAACAGTACCTATTCTCTCCAGGATCAGAGAAGTATGCCGAATATATTAGGTGCTGTGGAACACAGGCAGGACGGTGCTGCTGCAGTTGTCTTGTTTGGAGGCTTCCTAGAGGCACCTGGTTGGCTAATGTGTGAACAGACTGCCGGACTTGATGGGCCTCAATCTGATCCAGCAGGGCTTTTCTTATGTTCTTAGAGTGCATACCTATTCTCTCCAGGATTAGAGGAGCATGCCCACTATAGCAGGTGCTGTGGAACACAGGCAGGATGGTGCTGCTGCAGTCCTCTTGTTTGGGGGCTTCCTAGAGGCACCTGGTTGGCTAATGTGTGAACAGATTGCTGGGCTTGATGGGCCTCAATCTGATCCAGCGGGGCTTTTCTTATGTTCTTAGGGTGCATACCTATTCTCTCCGGGATCAGAGGAGCATGCCCACTATAGCAGGTGCTATGGAGCACAGGCAGGCTGCTGCTGCAGCAGTAGGGTTGCCAGGTCCCTCTTCGCCACCGGCGGGAGATTTTTGGGGCGGGGCTTGAGGAGGGGCTTCCATGCCATAGAGTCCAGTGGCCAAAGCGGCCATTTTCTCCAGGCGAACTGATCTCTATCGGCTGGAGATCAGTCGAATTAGCAGGTCTCCAGCTGGAACCTGGTGGTTGGCAACCCTGTGCTGCAGCCGTCTTGTTTGGGGGCTTCCTAGAGGCACCTGGTCGGCCACCGTGTGAGCAGACCGCTGGACTCGATGGGCCTGGGTCTGATCCAGCAGGGCTGTTCTTATGTTCTTAATTCACAGTGGGTCGCCGTGTTAGTCTGTCTGCAGTAGTAGAAAAGGGGCAAGAGTCGGGTAGCACCTTAAAGACTAACAAAAATATTTTCTGATAGGGTATGAGCTTTCGTGAGCCACAGCTCACTTCTTCTTCTTGGTATCTGAAGAAGTGAGCTGTGGCTCACGAAAGCTCATACCCTATCAGAAAATATTTGTGTTAGTCTTTAAGGTGCTCCTGGACTCCTGCCCCTTTTCTACTTATGTCCTTAGTCCCGGCCCTCTCCTTCCAGCAAAACCTCGCTGCTGGCCGTGGCGCCCATAAACCCCAAACGACCTTCTCCTCTCCTAAAGCGGTGGGGACTAAGAGCTCATAAGCCCCCCTCCCCCACAGCAGCACGTGGCCGCCGTAACGGGCCTAACGGCTTTCCTAACGGTTTTCCCGGCTGCCCTCGCGGCCACCCCACCCCCCCCAACAGCCAGCCCTGAAGCTCTTCCTCCACGCGCCCCAAGCAGCCCCGGCTCTCTCTCACCATCTCGTCTCCGCCGGGCCCATCGGGGTGGCCGGCCCCCGAGCCGTCGGCCGGCCCCGGGCTGGCTCTCCCCTCGGGCGTCTTCCTCTCGCTCGCGCCTTTGCCGCCTTTGCCTGGCGCCGCCCGCCGCCGCCGCCGCCGGCCCCACAGGTAAAGCGCGCCGGCCCCGAGCAGCAGCGGCGCCCCCACCGCCAGGGCCAGCTGCCAGCGCGGCAGCCCCGAGCCGGGCCCTCCGCCGGCGGAGCCCCCGCCCGCAGCGGCCTCCACGGGCTTCGAGGCGGCCATGACACCCGCTCCAGCCAGCGACGGAGAGGGGTCAGCGGAAGCCGGGGGCATCGCGGGACAGAGGGGGCCGGCGGACGCTTCCGCCCGCCGCGGGCGTCCCGAGAGCAGCGCCACCTGCTGGCCGGAGGGTATCGGCGCAGTCGCTCCCGGGGCCGGAAGAAGAGACGTCGAGCCGCCTGCTGGCCGAAAGTGGACTGAGCAGAGTCTCGCCCATTGACCCGTGCAAGGAGCGTGATGGTTAGCATCTGCAATGGCGAGAACCGTGAAGATAATTCACGGTGGGTCGCCGTGTTAGTCTGTCTGCAGTAGCAGAAAAGGGCAAGAGTCCAGGAGCACCTTAAATACTAACAAAAATATTTTCTGGCAGGGTAGGAGCTTTCGTGAGCCACAGCTCACTTCTTCAGATGTGAGCTATGGCTCACGAAAGCTCATATCCTAGCAGAAAATATTCTTGTTCATCTTTAAGGTGCTACGAAAATCATGAAGAGATGGATAAATAAGGCATCTCCTATCATTAGCCGTAACGGGCGAAGAAGCACGGTCGCTTTAGCCTCCTTTATTCCCTGTTTCAGCCAGGATCGGACACACGTTTGGCAAAATCCTGGCTGAATCCTGGCTGAAATGGAATAAAGGAGGCTAAAGCGACCGTGTGTTTTCGCCCATTGTTTTCAACAAATAATTGAATAACCCAGTGTCGTTCGGGAACAACAATGTGTTTCATTAAAAGTAAAGGTAAAGGTTCCCTGTGCAAGCACCAGGTCATTCCTGACCAATGGGGGTCACGTCACATCCTGATGTTTACTGGGCAGACTTTGTTTACGGGGTGGTTTGCCACTGCCTTCCCCAGTCATCTCCCCTTTACCCCCCGCAAGCTGGGCACTCATTTTACCGACCTCGGAAAGATGGAAGGCTGAGTCAACCTTGAGCCGGCTACCTGAAACCAATTTCCGTTGGGATCGAACTCAGGTCATGAGAACATAAGAACATAAGAAAAGCCCTGCTGGATCAGACCCAGGCCCATCAAGTCCAGCAGTCTGTTCACACAGTGGCCAACCAGGTGCCTCTAGGAAGCCCCCAAACAAGCAGCACCATCCTGCCTGTGTTCCACAGCACCTAAGAGAATAGGCATGCTCCTCTGATCCTGGAGATCATAGGTATGCATCATGAGCAGAGCTTGGACTGCAGTACTGCAGCCTACCACTCTGCGCCACGGGGCATCATTAACCTGCTATGTAATTGCAATTGACTGCAATAAGATTTGATGCTAAATCTTGTCTATACATCTTGTGGTGTGCCAAGGCACTCCCTTGCCCCCACTTTTTTTGCACTCACAGACAGACAACAGTTGCAAACCCTTTTCTTAAGGCAATGAGCTAGTACATGGCTGAAGGGGCTGTGTTTGGCTTGGCAGGTAGAGCTGCCAGTTTAAATTTCCCCAGTGATGCAGGGGACTCTCATATGGTCCTTTGGACCCCTCTGCCTCTCCTTGACTTGCTGTAATCAGTTGGATTCTGAATATGTTGCACAGCGACAGGGAAGGCAGCAGAAGGAGAGGAAGAAACCATAGCTGTGGAGTCTCTTTAGCCAATTGTCTAGGCCTAGTCGAAGTAAATGTGTCTAGGATCAGAGTGTCCAAGTACAGGGGATTGTACCCATCATAATGGCCACAGAGGAACCCTGGTGCAGGTGTAAAGCATCTTCTTTGCATGCGAAACATCAACGCATTCAATCCCCAGCATGTCTTGTAACGATACCCTTTTATACCCCCTGTAATATGGACACCCTTGGACTCTCATGTCTGTATATTGGGACTATTGCTGAATAGCAGGGGAGGCACAGCAAGACACAGCATCACGCTCCAAGGCACAGAAGCACCCCAGACACCCCACTGGACGTCGCTGTACAGAGCCAGCAGGGACCTGCAAATGGCACACAGCACCTGGGCCCGGTGAAAGGGACGTGGCCTGGACTCTTGGAGGTGAATGCAGAGCAGAACAGAGAACTCCAAAATCTGCTGCTGAGCCTCCCTGCCAGTGAATCGCCTCTGGAACAGCTGCCTTCTTGGACACCTTTGCATAACCAAGAAGATGGCCAGCCTATCAAGATCTGCCTAACTACTTCAGACTCTGAACAATAGCGTTTCCCCCTACCACACCTTACATTCCTTCTCAGGGCAGGCTAATCCCATCTTCTCCTTCCCCTCTCTGCTCCCAGTTCCTGCCAGCTGTCAATAACACAATCACTGAGTGATTGACAGTCATCAATAATCCCCATATTCCGATCACCTTAGCTCCCACCTTTTCACCACTCAATCTTTCTCCAACTTTGAAGCAATCTTACCTTTGTGCCCCACTGCTCACATGCCCTGTTAGTCAGTCTGACCCAGAGGCAGAATTTGACTATAAAACAGAGAGCCCTGGCACATGTCAGTGGCTTCTCATTTTGGATCCAGAACACAAGATGTGAGTCTTACACCTGGCGTGTAGTCCTTTCCCCCTTCCCTCGTGCAGCTGCTATTCTGGAACCTCGTTCTGCAGGAAAGGTGACTATGAACTGCTTGGGAATCTCAAAACCTTTACTTTCCTAGCTCTGTGTGTTGGGAATTGTTTGTTTGTGTGTGTGTGTGTTTACCCTATTTGATTACTTTTAATAAAACCCTTAACATTCATAAAAGCCTCCTCATTATTGGGTTGCTCTCCATTTGGCTCGCTCACCTAGGGGCAGAATTGGTTTAGAAAGATCCCCACGCCAGCCTCTTGCAAAACTCTATTTAGTCTCCAGCTAATTTCCCCAAATAAAAGGTGACCTCCTCTGTGCTTGGCGTAACAGTCTAGTATAAAGGTCCATGTAGGAATTGATGGAGCAGACCTCTACCTGAAACCCTAGAAAGCTGCTTTTTTGTCACAATAAACAATACTGACCTTGATAAACCAATGGTCTGACTCCATTTAAGTAGCTTCTCTGTCAAATCTGCCCATTGCTCTCATGCAGCAGCAATCCATCTAGATTTTGTTCTCTGAAACTGACATATATGAAAACCATCCAACTGGGACTCTAGCTTGCCTGGTACACCAACGTAAGCAAAAGGTATCTTTGACCCACTCACCTGCAAATAAAAGGTTTCCTGTGTTGCTTCTGCTTGTTTGACTGCAGTGTTCAGTGGAGGGAGAGGATTGCTTTTCCCTCCTAGTTTCTTGACCGAAACGTTCAGTGGTGGGAGATAAAAAGGAGCTGTGCCTGGGAAAGAATATGATGCATGTTTGCCTGGATTTCTAATTGAATGGGAGGGAACAGCTGTCATAGTTGATGAAGGTGCTGGTGCTTGTCTGGCTGATATTTTCACAGGTGGGAGATGCACACTGGCCGTTGATGAAGGCTTCCCTGGTCTTAATGGTGGGAGAGAGAAATTGGCCACTGCATACTCATCAGTGAAGTCCTCCTGAGGATAAGAAGAGAAGTAAGCATTCATTTTCTCTTTGTTAGTTCCTGCGTTTTCCTCCCACTCATCTCCCTTGGAATTTTTGACAGTGTTCACAGCTAAAAACAAAACAGACAGTAGAAAGAATATCTGACAGAGAAAACAGACATTGATTGAGCTAGGCTGTTTCTTTACTGAGGGTTTTCTCTGCCTTGGCTTCTGAATGGGAGCTTCCACGTGACATCATACTACCATTGTCCTGTTTCCAGACTTTCCCCATTATCAGTATGCTATCTCTCAAACCTACTCTGCTCTGAGGTTTTTGGAAAGGTCCAGGAGCAGTAGTATGCTGTCTGGAAGGGACGGTGTGCATATTCTTGTCCTGCAAAGACCACACACACACACACACACACACACACACACATCAGCTCTATTGTCCCACTGTCAGCTGCTTGAGGGCACCATTTTCTCAGCGGATATTCCCTGTCACACCACCAGAAGTCTTGAGAGCTTTTTAAAAATAAAAAAATCAGTAATTACTATAGCACTATAACTATCTATTGCTCCTTATCAATAGTCAAATGTACACCAATCTGCAGATACGTAAATCTCTGCAGATACGTAAATCTGCAGATTGGAGCCAGATGGAAAGCAGGAAGTTTTCCCTGCCAACTTGGGGAGAAACATCTAAAATTGTGAGAAGGAATTTATTTTTATTTTTTTGCCATCAAGTCACAGGCGATTTACAACAACCCCATAGGATTTTCAAGGCAAGAGACATTTGGAGTGGTTTGTCATTGCCTGCCTCTGAGTCACAACCATGGTACTGCTTGCAGGTCTCCCATACAAATACTAGTCAGGGTCATGGCTGAGAGTGACTGTTACCCTAAGTAGACAGTCTCCACTTTAGTTTGGGGAAATTAGTGAGTGACAGAGAGTGAGAGGGGGTAACTGGGATCAATAACCTATGTATACCAGGATAGTCCTGGGTGAAAACTCTCAAATGAGCAGGCAGTTGTATAATTAAAATTGGTTTTATTAAAGAATAAAAATAGTAAAACAAGAAATATATTTTAAGCAATGAACATATGCACCAGTTTTTTTTTTTTTTAAAGGCAGGGAAATGCTCAGAAGATTCATGTGAAGAAGCTCCATTGCCAATGCATATTGCCTCTGTATTTGCCATGGTGATGAAAGCAATGTAGAATCCTCTGTATGTGAAAGCATCCTCATTTTCCATGAATTAGTATAACCCTTTTCAAACACACGTGGATCATATGTGGTTCAGACTTGTTCTTGAATCTAGGGATGGGTCTGTGACATGTCATTGTCATTTACAAAGATTAGATGATGTACACTGAAACATATAAATAGTTACAAAATGAAAAGGTACCATGGTAAACTGGAACTGGGGCTTAGTTGTTGCAGGCAACTGCAACGCTAGGTAGTGTCAACATTAGAATTTTCCGAGGAGAATCTCTTTGCGCACAAATATATAATCCAAATATTAGAAGGGAGAACAGGAGCACAAGTTATTTATTGCCTAAAGTCAATGAAGATCTATGCTGTGCTCGGTCCTGGCTATGGTCAATATATCAATTTTGCCTCCCTAAATTGCAAGCCAGATCCAAATGGTCACCTGAGCCTTCCAGGCATGTTGTTGTGGGCAACTATCCATTGTTATTGACAGTTGGTGCACTCAGCACCGAGGAATATGAACCAGGCAACACATTTCCCTCGCCACCCTGCAGGGTGTATGACATTGCGAAATTCTATAATGGAAAGGTTAGGAACAAGTACCCATTCTAAAATAGATTAACAGGGTTTGGCTTGTACATATATAGACAGGACTAAAAGCAGCACTAGAGTGATATCTTTGCCAGGTTGCTGTTAGGTAAGCAGTACTGTTTTCTTGTTAGAAAGGGCAGTTTTGAAACTACAGCACTACTTCATCACCTTGGCAGAACATTGTATTGTAATTTGGTTAAGCAATACTGTTTCATATATATATTTCCCGCCTGTACATGGACTATGAAGAGGACGATGACGTCTCCTTTGCAAAATGGATGAGCAGTTTCTGGGGACACAATGTGCCAGATGAAACTGACAACACGAGTAGATCTGGCAGGAAATGGCAGACAAGATCCCTGGTGGAAAGGAGAGCCTCCCTTCCGGTAAGTCTCAGAGTAGAGGAATGTGGGGGAAAAATGGGGAGAAGAGGAATTAATTGTTTAAAAATATATATTGTATCCTATGGTGACAGATACCACACTAAGGCTGATTTAAAAAAAAATCAAGTACATAGCAAAGTGTGAGTACTCAGTATCTTTTAGGATCAATAATCAATAGCTGCTGTCCAGAATCACAGCTAATGAAGTCTCCATTAAGATATCTTGGAGCTCAAACACAATTAGAATGGCTCAGTTCTGAATTATTTCATAGGATCTTGAATAGTCATTAAGAGATATTTTCACAGCAAAAACTGATGGACATGCTTTATTTGCATATGTGAATCCAGATTTTGATGTCAGAAAGATTAAGAGCTTAACTGTGCAGAAGAAGAAGACGACTATGTAAGCTGTAGTGAACAGTTAGCTAGCATATTTTTATTTATTTAAGTTCTATTTATTAATAGATTGCAAATCATTAATGAAAGCATAAGCTGGTTACTGACATTAATTAGAAAAATGGATAATGTCTGACTCTAGCTGGAAGCAACGTTTTGTTAACCCTTTTGTCTAGGATCCCCTGAACTGTCTGATTTGCCTAGCCACTTCCCTAAGGGTTGATTTATGTACATGTGTTAGTGTGGTGAGATATAAATTACTGAGAGTTATGAAATTATTCCATTGTGGGACCAGCTTGCACCTCTCCACCCACTACTACCATCTTTCAGTCCAAGACAGCTCCCAGATACATTCTGCATTGAGCAAGGTCACGCATGGTTTTCTACCAGGGGAAGGAGAGTAAGGAGAAGGATAAGAAGGCTATGTACAGGCCCAAGGCCAGTATCAGATTCAGAAATATCACGTAATCAGGCTTTGTAGATATACGAGATAGAGCTCAACATGTTTCCTGAGAAGTCCCACTGAGTTCAATGGGACTTGCTCACAGATAAGCACAGAATTGCAGCCCTCACATGTTCACTTCTGATTAAAACTTATGTTGGCTATAAGCTGTGTGGTTGAATAAGTACAGAGTCATCTTTAAAATACAATTATAATTTCAAAAATACAATAGAACCTACAGTACTCCTCTTTTATTTCACATACCCAAATTCAGTTATTTACTTCTGCTTTGTTTGCCCCATATCCAAACTGACAAACTGTTGTGTGCTTCCCTCTAACCAAGACCAGAAATTCCCTCCGTTACAATCCTGGTTTGGAGGGCAAAATGCAACCCAAAGTTTGCCTATTCAGGTGTAAATGCAAACTATGGCTTGTGCTGAAGATGTAATTAATTGATTCATAGCACTCAAGGAGGGAGTATCTTGGAAGAAGTACACCTTGACAAGTCTCGGTCACAGAAATGTTCCATTTTATAGAGTTGCCAACTCAAGGTTGGGAAATTCCTGTAGATTTGGGGGTGGAACCTGGGAAGGGCAGGGGCCTTAGGAGGGTATAAGGCCATAGAGTCCACCCTACAAAGCAGTCGTTTTCTCCAGGAGAACTGATCTCTAGCCTGGAGATCAGTTGTAATTCTAGAGGTTCTCCAGGCCCCACCTGGAGGTCAGCAACCCTGTCCATTTGTACAAACAATGTAATGTATGGCTGACCGATATTGGCTGCAGCAATGTTTGCAGTTTCCAGGTTTCTGAAATACATGTTGCAATCTTAAGATTCGTGAGCTACCAATTTTTTAAAAAAGGCACTAGAATATCATTCTCTCAATATACCATAGTACCAATTGGTATAGCAGTTTCTCTTTCATTTTTTTGTTTTAAAAAAAGCCTCCATCCCCTTCCCTGTAGAAATACACCCTTTTCCTTATATCTTCACAAGGGAAGAAGGGTATAGAGATTTACTTAAAAAAATAAATCTGGGAATTCAAAGAAACTGCTATACCTGGGGGTTACCACACTTGTATTCCCAGCGATGTATTAAGAGTTTGAAAGTGTTATAAAAAATACTGTTCGCACTTTCTATGTATTCCCAGTAATGTATTAAGAGTTTGAAAACGTTATAAAAAATGCTGTTCGCACTTTGTTTGGCCCCTTTAGCTGTGAAGACGTCTTCCAACCATCTATAAGCCATTGTATCCAAAAACACTTTTAAAGCGATGTTTTTTATAACATTTTCATACTCTTAATACATCGCTGGGAATGCAAAGTGCGGTAACCCCCCCTATTAGTACAACAGTGTCAATTGAATGATATTCTAGTGCTGTTTTTAGAAACATAAAAGCCCCCTGGTTGTAGGAGAGGAAATGGTTGCCACAGGGTCAGGGACAGGGTTGTCAGGTCCCGCCTGGCCACCAGCAGGGGTTGGGGGAGTAGTGTTGCCATATCCAGGCTGGGAAACTCCTGGAGATTTGGGGATGGAGTCTGGGGGTGACAGGGACCTCAGTGAGCGGCGGATAGGGGGAGAGTAAAGTTATTAGAAACGTTTTGTCCTGTTAGTACGTCAAAGCAGCAATGTGATATGGCAGACTGTGTTGTCGATCAGCAGAGAGCACATGCTTTTTATGTGCTGCTGACAGGCTATTGATTTCACAAACATGGCAGTCATGCTCTTTTAGGCATGGTCTTTCATTGCCTGACTTATTTGTAGATTTTCATGTTTAAATATTTCACTTCACTGGTGAGGTTGTAGTTTGGAAGAAGTGGTTTAACTATGAAGATAAGAAGGAGCGCCGTGGAACAGGTTTCCTGATCTAAGGATCCTGACTGGTCAAAGCAGATTGTCTGAATATAATGAATCCAAGAATGCAAGCCGAGCCGCCATCCGGGAGATGTCGTTCTAGTGGCATTAGCACTACATTCTTTGCCAGTAACAGGCTTGAAAAAAGACCAAATCATTGTCTAAAATGCTTTAAAGGAACTATACATTTCAGGATGCGCTAGTTACCAAAATAACTATATCATATAATCAGAATGTGCATTATGCATACATGGAGAAGCAGCCTAAAGGAGAAAGAAGAGAAGGAGGCTGAAATATGACGCAGTACCATGATCATGCTCAATGCTTCAGAACAATCCTTTAGTATATTGTTGTTCTGTGCCAATAACTACACTTTCTTGCTGTATCTTGATTCTTTTATCCCGACTTTCAATTTGATCCATCTTTGTCTGTTCCACTCCTCTGTTTTTGTCCCCATGGCTTTCCTACGCCTCTTTCATTCGCTTTCCTCATCCCACCATGACACTCCATCGTCTTTACAGTATGAGAATTTAACTGCACACTCCAAGGCAGCCCACACTGAGGAAAACTAAAACAAATTTTAAAAGGGAATTGCTGAATGGTAGCTTTGAAATAAGTATTAAAATATTGATTATTCTTTTTCTATGAACTCTTCATCTTATCAATATAATATTCCTTTCATATAACAAATGGAGTTATAAATTATAAACATTAAGAATAAACAAGAGTCTTATGGTACCAGTTTTTATTCTAATATAGTTCCTGAACTAAAAGCCCCACTTTCTGCTGAGAGGGTTAAGTGTGATATAGTTAAGGGTATGTTTCCATACTAAAGTAACACAGTGGTCCTTATGAAAAGATTTTGCCTGCTAGTATGTAGCACCAACCAGAGATCTAGATGTTGTTGAGGCATGGTGATATGCAGTTTTATGCATGCCTGTGCCTGACTATGCCACGGGTAGGAACGGGTTACATTTTGTGATTTCTGCACAGATTAAGGTTATTTGTAGGTTTATTGAATATATTCTTTTTGCAGGCTAAACTTTCTTCTATCCACATGACAAGATTTCCTGCTTCTACCAGGATCCCATCACCAAGCCATCTGAGAGATTGCAAAGAAATGCGAGAAGACCAAGATTCGAAAGATACAAAATGGCACTGCCATGCAAAGGCGTGCAAGAAGTCCTCAAATGGCAGTTCTTCTCAGGGGGCAAGCGGACCAAACAGTCGCTCAAATTCCATCCTGGAGTTTTCAGAATCTTTTGACAGGCAGCTGCATTTCAAAAACAAGCGCTCAGTTTCTTTGGTAGGTGACAGCTATTTTAAGCGGCAGAAGAATCTCACGTCCCACACACTGATCGGATTGAACTGTATACCCTAATCCGATTAAATTTAATAGTTTTGGGTTTAGTTAACATCTCTTAAATAATGCTGGCTTCAAGTGAAGAAGTGGGCAGAGTGTGAAAAATGCTCGGTCAAACTGCCGTTTACACTATAAATCACTTCCATATGGATAGCAATATGATATAATTCGTTGATCTAAATAAGCCTTAGCAGCTTCATTGCAACGGCTTCTTAGCTGCTTGGGTGATTTTTTCCACTTATTTGGTAATGCATTTTCACTTATTTGATAATGCACTTTTAGTCAGAGCACTTGTTATTATGGGTGGTGCTGGGATTCAATTTTAATTTTCTTCTTAATATTTATTTCAGGAGCCTGAAGGGATGAAACAGAGACGAGAAAGAGAGAGACTGCGGAGTCACAAGAGCAGGTCTCATAAGAAAATGGGAGAAAAGAAGGAACCCAAGTATGAGCAAGTGGTAGGAGAAATCAGCGTGGAGCTCCCGGCTGGAAAACGTAGTTAATAATTGCCACCACATACAGGCATAAGGAGAGCTGTTTTACATCAGTGATGGATTTACATTTGTATTCAAACAGACTATAAAATAAGATTTGACATTTAGCTTTTATTCTATAAAATAACAAATATTAATTAGAGTAGAACAGGTCGTAGCCACTAAAATAAAAATAATTTGCATTACTCCTTTAAAACTGTTCAGATTGGCATGTTAATGTTTTTATCATCAATATGGGACATTGTGTGTGTGGTTTTGCCTTCAGGCATAGCTGACCTATGGTGACCTCATAGGGTTTTCAAGGCAAGAGATGTTCGGAGGTGGTTTGCCATTGCCTGTCTCGTTGCGGGCTGAGAGAGTTCTGAGAGAACCGTGACTGGCTCAAGGTCACCCAGCAGGCTTCATGTGAAGGAGTGGGGAATCGAACCCAGTTCTCCAGATTAGAATCCGCCACTCTTCACCATTGCACCAAAAATGAGCAATCAATCACATATAACTTCTGAATATGATAGATATATGTGCTCATTTATAAAGAAGAATATACAGTTTTGCAAACCATATGAAAATAGCTTGGGTTTAAACTGGAAGCTCAGCAGAGCTCAGTAGAAGGCTTATGGAGGAGAAAAAAGCCCCAACCGTGGAGCCAATTGCTGCAGAATTCTGAGTGGTCCTTGCATTGTCTCACAGATAACAAAATAGTAGAACCTGGAAATCCTTAGATCTTTTTTCCTGCCTCTGTCACACAGTTGACCTGGTTGTCTGTATATTTTCAACACTACCCCAAATCTAATGAAATTCTGCTCTATATTAAAGAACTACGAAAGAGTAAACACAAATTTACCGATTCCATCTAAATGTGAATGTAGCTATCTTTCAGCTGGCCTTCCTCCACCCTAAGGAAGCTTCCTCCAATTTAAGCAGCTCGTCTAATAGAAGAGTCACTTAAGTTGGAGGAAGGCTCCTTAGATTGCAGGAAATCTTCAGACTTGAGCTAAAAGGAAAGGTGGGGTATAAATATTTAAATATATGAATAAAGTTTGCTCATTGGAGGGGTAGGATAGAGACAGGATCTACCCCCCCATCTCTTATTCTGTCATGGCACCTGTTATGGCTGCATTATTTTATTCTCATCTCTGCTTCCTTGTTCTTTTTCTGGTACCTCATTTTCTCTCCCTCAGAACTAGTACACCCTTCTACTGTTATTTATCTCTTTCACTGCCTTACCCCTTTTACTCCTACTAACACATTTCCAGAATTGGAGGTTCTCAGGCCTAAATTACATGAAATCTATATCTTTAAGCATAGGACAGCATGCAGTACCTCCTGCATAGGGTTGCCAACCTCCAGGTACTAGCTGGAGATCTCCTGCTATTACAATTGCTCTCCAGCAGACAGAGATCAGTTCACCTGGAGAAAATGGCCACTTTGGACACTGAAGTCCCTCCCCAAACCCCACCTTCCTCAGACTCCACCCCCAAAATCTCCAGGTATTTCCCAAACCGTAGCTGGCAACCCTACTCCTGCAGCCATCCTCTTCAGGCATCCTGTTCAGGCATCCCCAATTTACACATCAGTGGGATCATGAGACCATCAGGGTCACATGTAGTTTGGGCCTCAATGATCATTCACTAATTTCTGTTCTCACCTTTTCAGCGTGTTATTATAAACTAAAGATGTTTCCCATCATTCTAGATGACCACGGCCCTCACCTCACAATGAAACCAGAGTACTGATTCCCATAAAGGGAAGAAAGTCGTCTTCTTTTTTTTGCTTGAGGAGGTTTATTGTACAGTTGCTTTTTAAAACATTATTTTACTTAAAAACAAATAGTCAATCTTTACTTCACCCTTGACCATCATATTAGTTATACATTCAAGTTCTGTGATAAATGCTCAGTCAATTAGATTCTTAACAGGAGTTGGCAAACGGTCACAGAGCAGAAGGAAGACCGATAATGAGATTGTGTGAAAGTCCCAGCGGTGCTTCTCCATTATTTTCATTCTCATATTTGTCATTTTAAAAATTATTTTAAAGTAGAAACATGGCACAACTACCTTTCTCTGAAAGATCTTTTAAAAAAACAACAACACACACATTATTTTACTTTGTAAGATGATTAAAATATTATTTTTTGTTTTGAAGAGTGATAAAGTGATAAATTTCTTAGCAAAGCATTTTGTTAGTAGCTGTGTATTATATTTTCTCACTTATATGATATATTTCAAGTTTAATAAATATCAGTTTCAAAATTAAATATGCTGTATCCAATTCCAGTTGTCATGGTGGATTATTTTAATTAAATGGATTTTAGCAAAAGTTAAAATTTTCAAAGTTATTTTAGTTAGTAATATCCCAACCTGAAGCACCTTTACCTGGAAATTTATTTCAATGGAATATTTAAGTAAGGAACACAGTCAGAGTTTCATAAAAGATTCCAAACCTGTTTTCAAGGTACTCAAAACTTTGCATCAGGCTGATTGGAAAGGTAGCTAATTTTGAGCTATATGGATAATAGAGTTGAGAACAAAATACAAATGCAAATATTTGAGGTGCTTCAAATTCAAACAATAATCTAATGACAAATTATTTATCCATGTCATATATCATGCACGGAAAAGTGTGTAGTTAGTTCCCCATAATCCTTTATGGGATCAGATCCTCAAAGCACTGAGTTTTAATTCAAAGGTTTGCCTGTTAACAAAGTTATATAAGGTTTATTCTTAGGTAAGGGACCAAAAGTTTAGTAGTGGGATGATTATCTTGGGGAAAATGCTAAGCCACTGACATCAAAGTATTCTGCCTCTATTAATACTTTTCTGACAATGGATTTATTCACATAAATGCCCCAGCACAACAAATGTAATTCTTCATAAGGGGAAATCAGTAGTATGAAGTAAAAGAAGACAACATGCATCATTGAGATATGGCAGATCCATGTCTTTCATCTTGATCTCCACACATTCCAAACCAAGCCTAAGCATTAGGCACTCTTAACTGTGCATATGTATGCAGCCTTCTCCTGCTTCAAGTTACATACTTTACAGTATATAAATGAATTCACAGCATTCACAAGATAGCATTCATGTAAGTTAGGTTGAAACCACGTGACTGGCCCTTGTCTGGCCCAGGGTCACCCAGCAAGCTTCCATGACAGGGTAGAAATTCGAACCTGGTCTCCCAGAGCCTAGTCTGACACTATGCCATGCAGGATCTCAGCTGTTTCCATCTTGATGAATGGCTATCACTCGAAAAGTTTCCAGATTTCATTAAAGTTTTAACCACAAATGTTATATACTGTTTAAGTTTAGGGGTTACCGCACTTTGTATTCCCAGCGTTGTATTAAGAGTTTGAAAATGTTGTAAAAAACATCGCTTTAAAAGGGTTTTTGGATACCACGGCTTATAAATGGTTGGAAGACGTTTTCACAGCTAAAGGGGCCAAACAAAGTGCGAACAGTATTTTTTATAACGCTTTCAAACTCTTAATACATCGGTGGGAATACATAGAAAGTGCGAACCTGAGGGTCGGCGGGCACGCGTGCATGCACGTGTCACTTCCGGTTTAGAACCGGAAGTTCTGCCTCGCTAGGGGCCTTATTGATCTTAGTTTGAGTGGTAAGGGGCTGCTTTACCACTCAAACTAAGAATTAAAGGCCCCTTGCTAGGCGGCACTTCTGGATCTAAACCGGAAAGCACATACACACGCTTTCAGAACAAAGCCTCCCGCCGGAGGAGAGGAGGGACCTGGCAACCCTACCTGGAGAAAATGGCCACTTTGGCAATTGGATTCTATGACATTGAAGTCCCTCCCCTCCCCAAACCTCACCCTCCTCAGGCTCTGCCCCAAAAATCTTCAGTTATTTCCCAACCTGGAGCAGGCAACCCTAGGTTGTCCCCTTTCAAACAGGCTTTATAATCCATTTTGGCAGCAGGTTGTTAACAGACTTGTGCTGGGAGCTCCCTGTCGAAATTTAGATCCTCAGGTGCACGGGAGACAAATCAGATTGGGACCACAAAACACAGGGAGGAGCTTCAGCCTCCCCCCTGCACGTTATCTGCCCCACTGCGGAAACTTATGTGTAGTATGATATGTACACATGAACTGATGGGCTACACGTAAGTTACCCCAACAGACCAAATAGTCATTCCCTGGGTAAGAAGAACAGCATGGAAGAGAAAGATTGTGTCTACTCTCCCTGCACACTGTGGTCCTACTTTGAATTGGACCCCAAGCATCAAACCCGGCCAGAGGAGGAGGCTAGAAGCAGCTGAGGACTATGTAGGCAGGCCTAGCAGCCTCTTACAATCTCAGGTGAGGGTAGGGTAGGAGAAGGGAAGGGCCAGTGGTCCAGATTCCTTTCACTCCCCAGGGGTCCACCCCTGAAGAGGAGGAAGCTGGGGTCAGCCCACCCACAGAAAATCCTTTATTAGGCCAGCCCAGGGAAGGCCGGGGATGAAGGGCCAGACTGGTTCCCTGAAGCCAAGGGAAAGGTAACTGGAATGACAGCAGGCACATTCTCACTGACATGTGTGTAAGGTACACATACCATACCCTGACAATAAATTTTTTTGTACAAGTTAAACAATTGGTTTACGAGGACAGACATATTTCTCTTTCCAAGGCAGCATCTTTTAGTTGGTCAAATGTTGTCTTCAGAACCAACCGACTGTATTTGGTAACCCTTTGAAATAAAGACAACTTTTCTACCTGAGACTCTAGTTTCTGTATCTGCTGCTTAGTAGGTCTCTCCATCACGGGTAAGAATGGGCTGTGCTGGCATTTGGACTTGCCCGTCATGCAGATTCTTTAGGTTTTACTCCACCACCATTTGCTGAACGTCTTCATTGTTTGCATTCTCTTTGGTCATGGTGTTCTTGTTAAGAACGAAGTGGAACAGGCAGTGTGGTTTTTTAGAGAAAAAAGAAAGAAAACCAAAGATCAGAAAGTGCATATTATTGTTGGAACAGGTTCCTTCTGAAAGTATGAAAAACGACAACAATAACAACCAGAGAAACAAAGAATTTATTTCAGAATATATGGCAGTAAATGCGCAGTGTCTAGCAGGCTAACAAGTACTGTTGGCAACAAACCATTTAAACAGAAGAAAATAATCGAGGAAAGCTACTTCCACAATTCAGTAATTTATAACGCTAATTTATTGTAACATGGTTACTAAGACAGTTGGTCAACATGCTGGAATCACTTTGAAAACAAATCTTTATTTCAAGCACTGTGTGTGTGTGTGTGTGTGTGGGGTGAATGGGAGTGTACAACTACACACACACACACCCATTTGTGAGCCCATACAGGTAACGGCTATGCTGATGTGAGCTGTCTTATCCTGGAGTGGCTTTATCCTTCTGCAAAGTGGTAAGGAGGACTTTACCAGATATTAAATGGATACTGTTTGTTTCTGTTACTTATAGCTCCCCTTTCTCACATGGAGTCAAGGCGGATTACACATAGTGAGTCAGTAAAATCAATAAAATGGGACATTTAATAACTAATGCATTAGGAGATTAGATGTCTGGAACCACCAGAAAGCAACAGAAACATGGCATAAGTATTAACACGACACATTTAAACGGTTCAAAAATTTCATAATAGGATCCTACTTACAAAATACTATATACAGCGGTAAAGACCACAAGTCTCAAGTAAGTTTGAAGTAAGTGTGAAACTATTTTGCACTGTGCAGCCTCATTTCCTGTGCAGAAAAGCCCTCTTATTTATTTCAGTTTTGCATCGTTTGCGGAAGCCCAGGACAGTGGGAGCTTTCCTGACCTCCTTGGGCAGGCCATTCCATAAGTTGGGAGCCACAACAGAGAAAGCATGTGCATGAGAAGTTGTGATTTTGCCCATTTGCAGGTTGGCACCTGTACAAATAGGGTTGCCCGGTCCGTCTTCACCACCGGTGGGAAGTTTTTGGGGCGGAGCCTGAGGAGGGCGGGGTCTGGTGAGGGGAGGGCCTTCAATGCCATGGAGTCCAATTGCCAAAGTGGCCATTTTCTCCAGGTGAACTGGTCTCTGTCAGCTGGAGATCAGTTGTAATAGCGGGAGATCTCCAACTAGTACCTGGAGGTTGGCAACCCTATGCACAACCCCCTGCTGACATTAGTGGAATTTTCATGGCAGAGCATAGGGAGAGAGTAAATAAGAGGTGCCCAAGACCATGAATGGTTTTATATGTGATAGCCAATACCTTAAACTGAGCTCAGCAACAAATGAGCATCCAGAGGAGCATCTGCAGAATGGGAGTAATATGCATGCTCCATCTAGCTCCTGCTAATAGTCAAGCCATGGCATTCTGGACCAGCTGGAGTTTCT
This sequence comes from Euleptes europaea, assembly GCF_029931775.1. NCBI lineage: Eukaryota > Metazoa > Chordata > Lepidosauria > Squamata > Sphaerodactylidae > Euleptes > Euleptes europaea. The sequence continues at coordinate 33,677,164 of NC_079323.1, forward strand.
GAGTTGATTTGGAGGGGAGACCAATGTATGGTGCATTACAGTAGCCTAGTCTCAATGTTACTGCGGCTTGGATCAAGGTATGGGGCCATATTATGGGCTAGGCTGAGTTGGTAGAAAGCCTTTTTTTGCAGCTCTATTAACTTGCATTTCCAATAATAAAGCTGTATCCAGTATGACTGTAAGGCTTTTAATGGAGTCAGCTAAAGTCAGTCAAACTCTATCGAAATATAACATATTGTGGTTGCTCACACACAGTTTTGATCTGTGTTTTCCATCCCCAAATAGCAGCAGGTAACTGGGGGGGGGGGGAGAGAGTCCTTTTTGACATCTCTGTGCAGTCACTCACCTTCTAGGTTTTCCTCAGCTTCCCTGCCTTGTTCCCCAAATCTGCTTTGGTCTAGGGAGAATGTGGATGAGAAAGTACAGATTTCTCTGCCTCCCTACCAGCATCCAATGCCATTTCATCTTTTATTTCCAGTTGTGCCCATCATTTCACACCTACTACTCATGGACTTTTTGCCTTTTTAAAATCAGCAGTAGGTATATCATTATAGTTACAGTAAATATACCTACTACCCTTTTATGTTGGCTGTAGTAGATATGCCGAGTCAGCCCTGGCTAGTACTTGGATGAGAAACCACCAAGGAAGTCCAGGGTTGCTACACAGAAGCAGGCAATGGCAAACCACATCCAAACAGTTTCTTTCCTTGAAAACCCTATGGGGTTGCCATAAGTTGGCTGTGACTTGATGACACTCTCCACCACTACCACCATAGCAGAAATACCTACTATCATTTTTTAAAAGCCAGAAAAAAAGCACCCCAACAAGGGGAGGAAATGTAAGCATGAAGGGAAATGGAGGAAAAAACAGAACCTGCTTGGAGACTCCATTGCATTCACAATGGCAATGAGAGCACAATGGGAGAATTGTCCTCATACAGAACCTACCTAGATCATACAGCGTGTAATGATGGAGTGGTAATCTGTAATAACCCCATTTGTTCCTGTGTACCTATTTGTACCCATTTATCTATATATACATTTTTATTTTGCCCTTCATCTAAAGAACTCAGATTGGCATACATGGTTCTCTCCTCCCCATTTGAAATTGATAAAGCGCCATCAATGTATAGAGTAATGAGAAAAGGAGGGGGGGGAGAAAGAAAAAAAATGTTAGTCTATGTCCCCAGGTGCTTAACATCTATATTTAAATAGTGCAGGTTATTTTTTCACACAACGCATAGTTAAATTGTGGAACTCCCTGCCCCAGGACGTGATAATGGCTGCCAGCTTGGAGGGCTTTAAGAGGGGAGTGGACATATTCATGGAGGAAAGGGGTATTCATGGCTATTAGTTAGAATGGATACTAGTCATGCTGCATACCTATTCTCTCTAGTATCAGAGGAGCATGCCTATTATTTTGGGTGCGGTGGAACACAGGCAGGATGGTGCTGCTGCAGTCGTCTTGTTTGTGGCTTCCTAGAGGCACCTGGTTGGCCACTGTGTGAACAGACTGCTGGACTTGATGGGCCTGGGTCTGATCCAGCAGGGCCTTTCTTATGTTCTTATTTCTTGATTATCACTCCAGACTGTATGACTACTTCATGACTATGAGATGTTGATAACTGTATTTATGACTGCAATAGTACATCCCTTCATTTAAGAGGGAAACACACACGAGAATTAGTTTCCCTTGTGGATGGAAGCCTAAAACAGAGGAAGAAGTTTTGCAGTTATATATTTTAATTGTTATCTTGCAAAAACAATGCACATATAGTCATAAAGATTTTTTATATATATTTAAGTATATTTTTGAGTCTGGAATGGTGATTGCTTAGAGCACTGAACAAGGCTGTATGGCTGAAATGTGTATGGTCAGAGTCTAATTGTGTGATTTTATGTCTTATTGTGTTATATGAGCATGTCAATTTGGTAGGCTTTTGCAGAGCCTTATATGTGTTATATGTGGTATTAGATTTTATCCTGAAATAAATATATACATATTTTGTACTGACATAATCTTTAGATTGTATAACTTGTGGCCTTGGATGTTTATTTATTTTTTCTTGACCTTTTGGGTACTTAATTATATTGTTTAGGGTTACGTTTTCCCCCTTTGTTGTTGGTGCAGCATTCAACTGAACCATAACTGCTGTACAGCATGGGGGTGTTGGTAGGGTTCAGCACCTCTTAGCACAATTTTGTAACAAATGTCTGAGACCAGCCTATCTCAAAGGTATTCCTTGATGACCTCCCTAGCAGCTTAAATAAAATAAATAAATAAACAACTCTAGGAATTACAAAAAATAAGAAGAAAATATTTGATAGGAGATCTTTCTGATGTTCTACAAAAATTTCTCCGTTTTTCCATCGGGGAAAACAAGGTAAAATAAATAAACAAACCCAGAACGTACATGACACTTCTGGGTCCCATCTGTCAGAACCATTTTTACATCTTATTTCAAATAACCATTTTATTTGTGATATTTTAAAATTTCAGTGGTATTCTAACAATACATTGTACAGTTTTGTATTTTCGATTGAGTGTTTTAGCTAATGTAACAGTGCATATAATCTGTACATTTTCCCTCTCTGTTTTAGAGAAAACGCCTTAGAGGAAAATAAAGTTTGCTTAGTGACCTTATTGGGCCAGTGGAATCTTGGACTCTGATTCCGCTTCCACATACAGAATGTACCTAAACAGATGAGATTACCTGGTTCTTAAAACAGTTTTGTCTGAAGCCTCCTTTCTCTACAGCCCATCTTCATTGTTAAGAGTTTCTGAAATATTCGAGTTCTTGTAGCGTATGTGATGAAGATCATAGGACGCCTGCATCAGCAGAATTGTTAGATCAGCAATGATGTCGTTAGACAATGTCTTATGCTAAACTGGCTTTTGGATTGAAGTGTCTTCAGCATTAAAGCAACATAGCATCATAAATCCAATCCCTTTCCCCTGATTTAAATATACTGACAGCTCTGTATATGTTTCATTGATAGAAGGAAGAAGAGTTGGTTTTTATACCCTGATTTTCTCTACCTTTAAGAAGTCTCAAACCTGCTTACAATTGCCTTCCCTTCCTCTCCCCACAACAGACATCTTGTAAGGTAGGTGGGGCTGAGAGACATCAGAGAGAATGGTGACTAGCCCAAGGTCACCCAGCAGGCTTCATGTGCAGGAGTGGGGAAACCGACCTGGTTCACCAGATTAGAGTCCACCGCTCGTGTGGAGCAGTGGGAAATCAAACCTGGTTCTCCAGATTAGAGTCCACTGCTCTTAACTACTACACCACGCTGACATGAGAATGACATACTAACTAGCTATACTATAGCAATACAGTCTGGATACAGATCTAAAGTAGTCAAGCATTCCTCTCAAAATATACCATAAATATACACATTCTGATTGTTTTCTGCTGTGCTCTGCAATGTAATGTAAGACACACATGTGAAGCTGCCTTATTCTGAATTAGACCATTGGTCCATCAAGGTCAGTATTGTCTGCTTTGAAAAGAGTTTAATACGGTCCAAGGCCAGCATAAAAACATACCAGATGTACATACATAGCATAACACATATAAAAGAGTATCAAGTGCGAGCCCCTATAACTTCTTACATCTCTCACTTATAAAAGTCGTTAAGCGCATAATTTTAAAATATTACATACTTGGAATTAGCAGAGGGTCTCTGTCCATGCAATTCTGGGGAAATAGAAACACTGGAACACATATTTCTCAGATGCTCATTCTACAAGGCTGCCCGCTCTAAGTTGACCCGGCCCTTGTTTGAGAAAATTTCGGGCTATTCTGAAAAACTTCAGATTAGGAAACTCCTCTCGGATAAAATTCCCCAACAAATTAGTGAGGTCGCCAAATTCTGTGCAGCAATTTATAAACTTCGTCAAAGTTTAGTTAAATAAAGTTCAAAGAAACAATGAAAAACGAAGTTAAAATTTTTTCTGAATTGGTGGCAAAATGTTTATTTCTTGACTAATCTATAAAACATTTTTACTATATATATCCTTTTAAATTAACATGACACAGCTTTTAAACAATATCAATGTACCCACGGTAACACTGTTATGTTCTAAATTTTTATTGGTGTAATGCCGCAATAAATGTTTCTCTTCTGTTCTGGTCTGTTCTAGGTCTACCAAGCCATGCATGGTTGAGGTCAACTGCTTTAGCTAATGAAGCGAGGGACATGAACAGGAAAGTTACATTTCAAGATGCTGTCGATAAAGGAATTTGTTTCTTTGCTAGATAAAAACCATGTGGTTTGTAGCTCAGGCAACAGTGAAGGGGAGAGGGTAAAGCCCCTTCGCCCAATGCCCCATGGTCCCAATTCAAATCAGGGGAACCTGCAACTCAAATCTGACTACTGATGCTAGCCTCCAGGTGAGACCTGGGGATCCACCAAAATTACAGCTCATCTCCAGATTACATAGATCAGTTCCCTTGGAGAAAATGAATACTTTGGGAAGTGGACTCTGTGGCATTGTACCCCACTGAGGTCCCTGTTCTCCCCAGACTCCACCCTCAAATCTCCAGGAGTTCCCCAACCTGGAGATGGCAGCCCTACCCACCATCCCCTGCCCATGGCCAGGGGGGACCTGACAACCCTATATTTGACTGAAAACAGGTGAGAGATCTAGGCATTACCTAGGGTTGCCAAACTCCAGGTGTGGCTGGAGATCTCCTGCTATTACAGCTGATCTCCAGCAGATAGAGATCAGTTCCTTTGGAGAAAATGGCCGCTTTGGCAATTGGACTCTATGGCATTGAAGACCCTCCCCTCTCCAAACCCTGCCCTCTTCAGGCTCCACCCCCAAATCTCCAGGTATTTCCCAACAGGAGCTGGCAACCCTAGCACTACCTGTGTAATTTGTGAATCGGCGTGTACATGGTAGCTGCCTCAGCAAAACCTGGGACTCTCATTCCATTACAGGCGTTATAGCGTAACTATTGAATGGTATCTGTGTTTTTATTGATTAAATTTGAATTTTACAGAATTACATTTTAACTCTGTACTTCCTGCATTTTGTGGCCTCTTGACTCTGCTGTTTGGGTTTGCTCATATCCCAGCATAAAATGACTGCATTGCAAGATCTGCCCACAGCATTTGAAGGAGTGGGCTCTAGTTCGAAGAGGTTTAGGCAGAAATCAATATTAGACTTCTGGAAGTATTGGCTTGAAATTGTATTTATATTTCTGGTTTAGCTTGGAGTGGTTTCAGGGTAGAGTTGCCAACCTTCAGGTACTAGCTGGAAATCTCCCGCTATTACAACTGATCTCCAACTGATAGAGATCAGTTGACCCGGAAAAAACGGTTGCTTTGGCAATTGGACTCTATGGCATTGAAACCCCTCCCCAAACCCTGCCCACCTCAGGCTCCATCCCAAAAACCTCCCGCAGGTGGTGAAGAGGGACCTGGCAACCCTATTTCAGGGATACCCCTGAAGTTTCTTTGAACCTTCCTTTCACTGTTGGTGTAGTGTGAATTTCATGATTGCAGGATTTTAAAAAAGCGCAGAAAGAATTTTAATGTTGGAAATATGTCGGAAAATTTAAAACACACATTCCGGTCACTATGCTTTTTGCTCTAGCACCACATACCAATGTGTAAATAAAGTGAAGCTACATATGGCATGGGAAAGGGCGTTTAGTTTTTGCAAGGAGCTAGCTGCTAGTTCCTGTTAGGAGTCTGCAGCATCTCAGCCTGAAAAGATCCTTTCATGGCTCTGAGTCCTGACCTGAAATAACTGGCATGCTTTGCTCTTCAAGGTATGCAGCAGGCAGTGGAGATTTGGGTCTGTGATGGTGATTGATTCAGAAGGCCCTTGGGCGTGCCAGGTTCGGACCCTGATCTTGCAGATGAATCTTACAATTTGGGTCAGTCGTGTGGGGGTAGCGGCTCAGGTCCGAAAAACTGACTGCAGGCGTTGGATCCGAGCAATGAGTCAAGTCTGCTGTTTATGTTCAGCGCTGTCTTTAGGGAGGGGGCTGATTCGTCTCTGCAAAAATGCCTAAATAATAAACGCCTTTTATTAGCTGGCCCCAAATCAGAATTGTTTTAAGGAATGGGAGCAGGAATGTCTCCTGTCGAAGGGGACGCCGGTCTAAGTTTTCTTAAAGTCAGTCCAAGTTTCTTAAAGTCAGTCAAGAAACAATTACGCGTGGGAGGTGTTGCCTTGGATTTGCTGCTCTCTAGATAAACATTTCCCCCACCCCCGTCCAAATTCTCAGAACTCATCAATAAGCCCCCATGCAGAGTTTTGAGAATTCGGAGGAGGGGGAAATGTTTATCTAGAGAGCAGCAAATCCGAGGCAAAACCTCCCATGCGTAAATGGCCAATAAGCCCCCATGCAGTTTTTTGAGAATTAGGATGGGGAAAATGTGCACCCAGAGAGCAGCAAATCCAAGGCAAAACCTCCCATGCGTAAATGGCCAATAAGCCCCCATGCAGAGTTTTGAGAATTCGGATGGGGGAAATGTGCATCTAGAGCACTGGTTCCCAACCAGGGGTCCATGGACCCCCAGGGGTCCGCGAGAACTAAATTAAGGTCCGCGAAACAAAGGTATAAACCCATAATAAATTAATATTTTCAATTAAAAGTTCTCTATTATAAAAATATATATTCAAAGATTATTCTAAGCTTAATGTTTAACTAACAGTTATGATTAAACTTTATTTTCAAATTCCCGGAATTTTTATTTTGAACCTTGGGGTCCCTGCACCGAACAAAAAAGTCCTAGTGGTCCCTGGTCAAAAAAAGGTTGGGAACCACTGCTCTAGAGAGCAGCAAATCCAAGGCCAAGCCTCCCATGCATAAATGGCCTAAGTTTCTTAAAGTCTGGAGGCTTTTGGTGTCCAGAATGTCAAAAAGGGCAAGAGTCCAGTAGCACCTTAAAGACTAACAAAAAATATTTTCTGGTAGGGTATGAGCTTTCGTGAGCCACAGCTCACAGCTCACAGCCACAGCTCACTTCTTCAGATACAGCTAGAATGTGAGAAACAGAGAAACTGCTGAATTACAGTTGATATTCAAACTAAAGTCAATGCATTGACCTGGGCTGAATAAAGACCTTGCATTCATGGCTCACGACCAATGCTGATTCCTCCACACCCATCTCTCCCCTGGACATCACAGACTCTTCTGCATATCACACCTAATCCCATCAAGCCTGCTATTCACATTGACATACTGTTCCTCTACTTAAAGACCGATGGAGTCACATTCTAGCTGTATCTGAAGAAGTGAGCTGTGGCTCCCGAAAGCTCACACCCTGCCAGAAAATATTTTTGTTAGTCTTTAAGGTGCTACTGGACTCTTGCCCTTTTTGACTACTGCAAACAGACTAACACGGCTGCCCATTCAGCATGTCAAAGTTCTGGATGGGAAGGCGCTCATTGAAGAGCACTGCGGAATCCCTCGTTTCCTCCCCCTAAGCTGCCAGAGGCTTCCAGGCAAGCGGCGCCGAGCCCCTCCACCAAGGTCCCACCCCTCCGTGCCACATCACTGCCGCCTCTGCGGTCCTCCTCTCCCCCAGCAGGGGGCGGCCGTCAAGCCTCCCGCCTCGGGCGCTCCCGGTCCAGAGTGGCGGCTCCCGCGGCCCAACCGGAGGCGAGGCGAGCCCGGCGCTGACCAGTGGGGAGCGGCGGGGGGCGTGCTTGCGGGGCCAGAGCGCGCACATCTGGACAGCGGCGGGAGGAGGGATGGGGAGGAGTCTGGCGGGAGCATCCTTCGCTCCGGACCGCAGCCGGAGGCGGCGGGCGGCGGGGCGCTTTCCCCGGGGGGAGATCGACCCAAACTATGGGAGAAGGCGAGCGGCAAGACTCGCCTCCGCTTCCACGTTGATGTCAGCCGAAGTCCCCGAGGGGTGCGCGCACAAAAGTTTCAGGGACCCCGTCCGGTAAGCTCCCCCCCCCCAATAAATAAACTGGAGAACAAAAGTGGGTCGCCGTGTTAGTCTGTCTGCAGTAGTAGAAAAGCGCAAGAGTCCAGGAGCACCTTAAAGACGAACAAGAATATTTTCTGGCAGGGTGTGAGCTTATCTATGACACCTTATCCCATCACGCCTGCTATTCACATTTACATACTGTTTCACATTTGCATACTAATGCTTGTCTGAATCCACTCTCCTCTACTTAAAGACAGATGGATTCACATTCTAGCTGTGTCTGAAGAAGTGAGCTGTGGCTCACGAAAGCTCACACCCTGCCAGAAAACATTTTTGTTCGTCTTTAAGGTGCTACTGGACTCCTGCCCCTTTTCTACTACTGGAGAACAAAAGGGTGGCGTTCGTTTTCACTGACTTCAGGGGTGGGGTGGGGGAGAAGGAAATGGGACATTCGGCTTTGCATGGGAGGTGTTGCCTTGGATTTGCCTTGCCGCTCTCTAGAGCAGTGGTTCTCAACCTTGTTTGCTCCATTCCCCCCTTTCATCCATTGTTCCGAATATAATTCCCCCCTTTCCCAAGATGCGTGTGTGTAAAGTTCAGTCAAGTCGCAGGCGACTCATCGCGACCCCTTTTGGGGTTTTCATGGCAAGAGACTAACAGAGGTGGTTTGCCAGTGCCTTCCTCTGCACAGCGACTCTGGACTTCCTTGGTGGTCTCCCATCCAAATACTAACCAGGGCTGACCCTGCTTAGTTTCTGAGATCTGAGATCAGGCTAGCCTGGGCCATCCAGGGCAGGGACCTTCCCAAGATAGTCTAACTCAAAAGGTGCATTCCAAATATTATGCATATTTGCTGAATTGTGGTCCCAATTCTCCCCCCCCCTCCTGGAACCCGGGAATCCCCCCCTTGTTGAGAACCCCTGCTCTAAATGCACATTTTTCCCCCATCCAAATTCTCAAAACTTAACAATAAGCCCCCATGCAGAGTTTCGAGAATTCAGACGGGAGAAACTACGCATCTAGAGAGCGGCAAACCCAAGACAAAACCTCCCATGCGTAAGTGGCCCATATGCGTTTCCAAGCCTGATCCGAAATATGTTTCCACCCAAGCGGGTCACTCTGCCACATTCAGTGGATCGGATGTCATGGTGAAGTCAGCTGAGGATCGCAGCCTTTAAAAGCATTTGAGCATCTCGAGGAGCATGGGGCTGGAGCATGCTCAGCCCTGTCCGTTCCCTTGTTGGTGCGCGATCCCTCTGAGAAGTTGGCATGCGTCCTGCTGAAAGGACCCTGGCACGGTGCCCGTTCATTTCAGTGGGAACTGAATTGTGGTCCCAATTCTCCCTGCCCCCCACACACTCCTGGAACCTTTTTGTACATCCTGGAAAGGAACGTTGGCCATTCATGCACGGGAGGTTTTGCCTTGGATTTGCCACTCTCTAGATGCACATTTTGCCCATCTGAATTCTCAAAACTCTGCATGGGGGCTTATTTTTTAGTTCTGAAAATTTGGATGGGGAAAATGTGCAGCTAGAGAGCAGCAAATCCAAGGCAAAACCTCCTGTTCATAAATGGCCGTTGCCTCCTTGGAAGTTTCGGGGTGAAAAGGGGAAGCACAGAGCAACTTGAGCCTCTTTTTCCAGCTTTTATCTCCCCTATCTCCTGTCCTTTATGTAGTGGAGGGGAGGGGCTACCAGATTGGGAATACAATATATTTAAAATACCAGGAAAAAGCGTACTCTGCCAGTTAACATGCTTTCTTTACTCCTTTAGTGCATAAGAGGAATGTGTTTAAGAGTGAAAAGGGTGGATGTAGTCACTTTTGGAACAGTTCTGGAAAGATTACAGATTATTGTGTAGCTGTTTTCGGAGGGACTCACCCATGACTAACAGCAACATTATGCCCCAGATGAAATGGTTTGATTTGGTCACATGTGGTTAGCTAAGGTCTTACAGCCTTCTTGTTCCTTAACCTGTCTGGCAGGAATGCTCCCCCTCCCCCAAAAGTTAAACTTGGAAAAAACAGCTTTAATTTTATTTTAGGGAGAAGATTACACAAGAGCTTTACAAAACCATTTCGCCTATGGGTTTTTGGGTATCCAGAAGTCATTTTGTTTAACACTGCCACCACCGAGAGCTAGCGTGGTGTAGTGGTTAAGAGCGATGGACTCTAATCTGGAGAACCGTGATTGATTCCCCACTGCTCCACATGAGCGGTGGACTCTAATTTGGTGAACTGGGTTGGTTTCCCCACTCCTACACATGAAGCCAGCTGGGTGACCTTGGGCCAGTCACAGTTCTCTCCAAACTTTCTCAGCCCCATCTACCTCACAAGATGTCTGTTGTGGGGAGAGGAAGGTGATTGCAAGCCGGTTTGGTTAGAAGCGGTGGACTCTGATCTGGAGAACCGGGTTTGATTCTCCACTCCTCCACATGAGCGGCGGAGGCTAATCTGGTGAACTGGATTTGTTTCCCTGCTCCTGCACACCAAGCCAGCTGGGTGACCTTGGGCAAGTTACAGCTCTATTAGAGCTCTCTCAGTCCCACCTACCTCACAGGGTGTCTGTTGTGGGAAGGGGAAGGTGATTGTAAGCCAGTTTGAGTGGTAGAGAAAGTCGGCATATAAAAACTAACTCTCCTCCTCCTTAAACTATAGAGAAAACCAGCATATAAAAACCAACTCTTCTTCTTCTACCTCTCCAAAAAACAGTTGTGGGATGAAATTCACATCAGGGCTTTCCCCCCTCACTCATGACTGTCCTCTTTCCATGCAAGGGCTAAACGCAGTGTAAGGAAGCCAGATTTGATCAGGGAAATGAGAATTGTACGTACATGTTACTGCAAGGAGGCGTAATTCAACAAAACAAAAGTAGTTTAATCAGAAGCTGCCACACCACCAATGTAATATGTGAAGTGAGTCTCAGAACTTTATCTTTACTATAACCTGAAAGGCAGGCCAGTACTATGCCTATATAACAAACAGGGAAGGGAGTTATATTTAAAGGCACTGGTTTGCTTATGTCCACTCAGTTAATTACTCATGAGCTGAGATTCTACCTGGGATTTCTAGTTCATGCTTCTAATCTATACACCATTTTCATTTAAATGAATCGAAATTGCCCCGTATGCATAGGATTGCCAGCTACGGGTTGGGAAATACCTGGCGATTTCAGTGCCGTATAGAGTCCAGTTGTCAAAGCGACCGTTTTCTCTAGGTGAACTGTTCTGTATCAGCTGGAGATTATTTGTAATAGCAGGAGATCTCCAGCCACCATCTGGAGGTTGACAACCCTACATATGCATGATCTGAATAGGAGATTGTGAAAGCTGTGGTAATAAACACATAGTATGTCTTATTGTGACCTCTACCAGTGGTGAAAGCAAAAAAATTTTTCAGGGAGATGCAGATTTGCTCTCAGTGGCTGAAGTTCAAAAGTTCAAAATGTACAATTTTAATTCTTAATCTAAGCCTGTAAAATACCTTTGATGTTTCTATTCTAGTATGTTTAGCACAGCAGCTTTTTATTTGTTTATTTTTTTTGTGTGTGTTTTGTAAGATTCTGTCAGTATTAGAAACCTGCTTGGATGGGCAGAAAATGAGAAGGAAAGTCTGAGAGGTTTACTGAAGTCATCGGTTCCTTAAAAAGCATCTTGGTTGTCTGCCATTTTGAAAATGACGTCTTCCAGAATTTGCTAAACAACCACAGGAAAATGAAACCTATATTATGAAGCAAGGAACTTACTTTTAAAAGAGAGCTATAGGTATACGTTACAGCTTCTAATTTCCTAGTCGTTGACAAGAAAATCAAATGCAGAATTTGCTGTACCGCTTTCTTTAAAAACAAAACCCTGGGGACCATGACCTTTTCTTCCAGTGGATTCGCACCACAACCCTTGTGGGGTTGCTTCAGTCTCAGGCCACTGAAATAAATGGGCGTAGAGAAAAGTAACTCTGAACAGGATTGTGCTGTAAATATGCCCCCCTCCTGGCTAGCAGGTTTTGGCTATGATTGCACTCTGTACCAACATCCCATTGCAATTTTTAGCACTTTGCTTCCTACCCTATTGTTTCTTCTTATGCTGTCCAGCTTGCTTTGCGGGGGGTGTCCCTTTACAGGGCATTTACACCTACTCTTCTTATGATTACTGGGCTGTTCTGGACAACCTTTAAAAAGCCCACCACATTTGCACACATTCTCCTCTTAGACCTTGCTGACCTTGCTGGAATATGCAAAACTTAAACCCCGTAACCCTTCCCCTTGGGCCACTGCTGCAGGATCATAGAAGTTTTGAGAAGGGCTGTGGATATTGATATACCCAAACCGAAAATAAACCTGAAATTATCCGTTTCGGCAATATTCAAGTTTACCGATATGGGTATTCGGCTTATTCTGGCTTTACCGAAAAAGATCAGGCCCAATAAACCCAAACCCGAAATTTACCGCATTTTTTTTTTTGCACGACCCTCGTTTTGATGTGAAAAGTTGAAGACAAGACAACCCCAAGCTGGAACAAGGGGTTTATTAGTAAAGGTCGGTGATTACCGGTAAGTGGTGTTTGCACAGGGACAACATACTTTTGATGGCTGTTATGAAAGTGAAAGAGGAAAGGGTAGAACAATAGCTAAGACACAACAACAAATTCCAGATGGGTAGCCATGTTATTCTTTTCCAGCAAAAACACAAGGGAATCTTGTGGCACCTTGACAACTGACAGATTTATTGTGGCATAGGATGCCCTTTTGCAGGCCTCTGACTACATTCCTAGCACTGAAGTGGTGTTAAGAAACAATAAACAAAGGTTAGCATTTAATGAAGAACTAAGGTTGCCAACTTCAGCTTGGGAAATTCCTGGAGACTGGAGGGAGTGCTTGGGGAGGGCGGAGTTTGGGGAGGGAGCTTAGGGGGGATGTGATGCTCTAGAGCAGGGGTGTCGAACTCATTTGTGACAAGGGCTGGATATGACATAAATGTCACTTGGTCGGGCTGGGTCATGCCTCACCAGCCCAGATTGAGAGTGCGAGGGTGGCTGCCTCGGCTGGCTGACGGGCCAGATAAGAGTTCTCAAGGGGCTGGATCCAGCCTTTGGGCCTTATGTTTGACACCCCTGCTGTAGAGTCCATCCTCCAAAGCTGCCATTTCCTCCAGGAGAGCTGATCTCTGTAGTCCGGAGGTCAGTTGTAATTCCACAAGAACTCCAGGTCCCACCTTCAGGTTGGTAACCCAATGAAGAACTAATATTAGCACTAAAACCAGCATGAGATGCAGATCAGGACAGTTATGGTATCTTCCCAACCTGATATCAGTATTTTGCTTTTAAACATGATCTAGTGTGGACACACTTTGAGCTTTGGGCGTTCTGATAATCTGAGAGCTTTCAAGGAACCATGCAGAAATTTGGGTAGAATTTGGGTTTGGGGAAGTGCCTTTTATCACTGTTGTTTTATGGAGCAATGGACCCTGCTGTTCAATTAACTGAATGGTTAGCCGGCATAGCTAGGGTTGCCAGGTCCCTCTTCGCTATTGGCGGGAGATTTTTGGGGCGGAGCCTGAAGAGGGCAGGGTTTGGGGAGGGGAGGGACTTCAATGCCATAGAGTCCAATTGTCAAAGTGGCCATTTTGTCCAGGTGAACGGATCTCTATTGGCTGGAGGTCAGTTGTAGTAGCAGAAGATCTCCACTAGTATTTGGAGGTTGGCAACCCTAAGCATAGGGCACCTGAGACATCCGCAAAGGTAAAATATAACATGATGTCAGAGCTCGGGCAGCCGCTGAGTTTGGTCCTCATTTGACTTGTACATTAGTTGATTTCTTCAGTTTGCATTCTCAAAAAAATGTGCCTTTTAAATGCAAAAGATGAAGCTGATAGGGAAATAGAGGCAGGAGTTCAAATGTTGTATCTAACTCTGATCTTTAAACTCGTTCCTTAAGATTTCTTTTAAATGTAATATACATTTGAATCCTTTCTGGGGGCAAGCACAGCATTTAAACAATAAATATCGTTTCTATATATGAGCACTTCTACTGGATTTCTTTCCCCCCTTACATTGCTTATTAAAGGTAAAGTTCCCCTGTGCAAGCACCGGGTCATTCCTGACCCATGGGGTGATGTCACATCCCAGCGTTTACTAGGCAGACCTTGTTTACAGGGTGGTTTGCCAGCGCTTTCCCCAGTCATCTTCCCTTTACCCCCAGCAAGCTGGGTACTCATTGCTTATTACTGTCTACTAAACATTGCTGTAATGTGCTGCTGTTCCATTTGAATGAGATGAACAGCAATTAGAATCATTTCCTGAATGCAAACTGTTTGTAGCCTGAATTTGCATTGTTAGGCAATTGGCTTGCTTTGATGTCCAGGCAGAGGGGAAAGTGTTTCTGCCTAAGCTCTCTGCACCTGCAGTGACTACTGTGATTATGAATAAATTAATGGTCCTCTTAGAACCCATGGAAAAGAAATGTCTTTAGCAAAAAGACGCTTTGCAGTATTATTCAACTTCTACTTTTTTAAAAATGCGTAACTTCAGCCTGATGAAGAGTTCTGGTGAGCTTGAAAGCTTGCACAGTGTTCGGAACCCATTCGGTTGATCCGAATAAAGGTATTACAATACAATTCTTGTATTTAACTGAGCCAGTGTGGTGTACTGGTTGGATTGGAACGGTGGAGTCCTGTGTTCATATTCCTTCTCAGACGTGAAGCTTGCTGGGTGACCTTGCTCCAGTCAGTTTTCTGAGTTTAAGCACCTTCACAGGGTAGGTCTGAGAATAAAATGGAAGAGGAAGAGACTCCTGTACACAGCACTGCACTCCTTGGAAGAAAGGTGGGATAAAGGTGTGATAGTGTTCATACTGGCAGGGTTTGGAGTGAAGTGTAATTACAGCTTTCCACACAAATACGGTTTGTAGATGGACTTAGTCGAGGACCCATATCCAAGTGATAGAGCACGTTTCTATGAAGACTTTTTTTTTTGCTGTTATAGCGGGCTTAAAACAACCTTGTGGGGTTTTCCAGCAAGAGCTGTTCAGAGGTGGTTTGCCACCGCCTGCCTCTACATCGCAACCCTTGACTTCCTTGGTGGTCTCCCATCCAAATACTACCAGGGCTGACCCTGCTTAACTTCCAAGATCTTATGATATTGGGCTAGCCTGGGCTATCCAGGTCAAGTGTATGAAGAATGTCCTAATTTAAATAACTGGAATATTCTTAAATTGTATGAAGAGTATTTCAATTTAAATTCATATCTCCAATTAAAAGAGACTTGGGAAAAAAAAAAACTGCCTGGCTTCTTGAAGGACTGCTCTCATTTATTCTAAGCCAATGATTCTGGGGCCCTGAGCAAAAGTCCAGGATGGAATACCAGAATCATGGCTCCCTCCTTCCCATGCCTGCCCCCCACCACTGAAGCCAAGCAAGGGGCTGCTCTAGTCCTGTGTTAGGTAGGAGGGAGTCACTGCTGGTGCTGCAAGCTAGCTGCCCAAGCCCCAGATGGGGCAGATGCAGTCGGCAGCAGGAGCTTGCTCCTCTTCTTTCCCCTCCTTCTGGTGGGGCCAAGGGCCGCCAGGGCCCCCCAGCATGGGGCTGGGGCAGCTGCCCCTATTGCCCATTGGCTAAGAGTGCCCCCGGAGTAGACAAGGTTAGGCTTGATAGACCAACAGTCGGACTCAGTATAGTGCAACTTCTTCCATCCAAACTAGCACAAAATTGACCTTTGAAAGGTGACAGATTTCTTGGGCTTCAGTTCATGTCTCTGATTTGTAGCCTGTCTCATTTCCAAAGTCTCAAGGTGGGTAGCAAAACCAAAAACCAGCAAACATTTCTTCCAAATTATGTCGTGGCTCTCTACAGACTTTAAAAGAAGTGAGAAGGGAAGCTTCTGATGTCCTGACCTACGTGTACCCTGAACCTGAGCAAGACAGGTGTAGAGGGTGGTAGGCATTCTGTGTGAGTGGAGAAGGGGCATCACAGGTGGCTATCTGTTTCTCTTCCTAAAAATAAGCAATGGAGGTGGGGCTATTGCACATGACATTTTCAAAAATATAGGAATGTAAGCCGACCTTTTATGTATCATGATTTTGGTAAGATATGCTTAACCTTCTGATTTAAACTAGTCATGGGGGCAGACTTTTGCTAGATTATAATTATGTGTGTGTGTTAAGTGCCGTCAAGTCACTTCCGACTCATGGCAACCCTATGAATGAAAGTCCTCCAAAATGTCCTATCCTTGACAGCCTTGCTCAGATCTTGCAAATTGAGGGCTGTGGCTTCCTTTATTGAGTCAGTCCATCTCTTGTTGGTCTTCCTCTTTTCCTGCTGCCCTCAACTTTTCCTAGCATGACTGTCTTTTCCAGTGACTCTTGTCATCTCATGATGTGACCAAAATACGATAGCCTCAACACACAACCCCCCTCACCACGTTAAGGTGTGCATCCAGAAGGGGAGATTATAACTATACACCCAAGAATAACCATTTCATAAATGGTACCATTCACATTTAAGTATTCTGTGGCAATTCTAGACCCACTACATGGTAAAAAGTGTGACGCCAAACTTTTTATAAATAGAATATGAATACATGGTATTTTTTATTTTTCATTAATAAATGTTTTCTTTGGTCAGCCTTGAACAGTGGCTCTCACACAAAAGTCTGTATAATTGACAAAGTTCTTAAGTAAAAGTTCACATAGCCATGCTGAGACGGGTCATAGCAGAGAGTTTATAAATATACTCTCCTAATGTTACTTTTTCATGTAAACCAGGAAAATGAATTTAGACTTTTAGCAAGTGGTGGTAAGGATTCTAAGGAAAGCTTATAGACCTACTGTTGGATATATTCAGATTAAACATCCTTCAGAGCTATAAGTAACAGAGTATTCCTAGATGTACTTTACTTAAGCATGTGCTTTGTCCTTAGATTTTTGCACAGTAGAGAGAGATGGGAAATTTTAAAGGTCATGCTCTTCCGGGGAGTTTTTTCCTCCTCTTTGGCTTGTGGTGGTCTGTGAAGTATCCCTTGAAGTACCTGTGTCGAAAGAAAAAGAACACGTCT
Organism: Euleptes europaea; assembly: GCF_029931775.1. Classification (NCBI taxonomy): domain Eukaryota; kingdom Metazoa; phylum Chordata; class Lepidosauria; order Squamata; family Sphaerodactylidae; genus Euleptes; species Euleptes europaea. Next base: position 33,694,108 of record NC_079323.1, read on the forward strand.
CCCCTTGGTTCCAAAGCAGGATTTCAGCGTTTAGAATTTACCGAGGGTGTCATCAAAGCTACGTTTGCTCTTATTGGTAAGTGGGTTTCTTTGCCTATGCTTTCAAGTAAATGTTGTTAGCTTGAGCTGTCTGTCTTTACTATAATAATAAGCAACAGTCTAAGCAGATCATATATTTGCTGAAATTTTAAAAACTGAATGTTGTAACACTAAACCAAATTATAGTGACAAATGATGCCAGAAATCGCTCTTTGTCCTTGGAGAGCATGCTATAAAGCCAAACACTTCCTGGGAAATTGTGTGGATTCAGCTTGTGGTTGAGTTTTGTATCAATTTAGCTGCTTTTTGTAGAAGACTTAAAACATGTTGCTCATAAAATTAAGATCCAGTGCAAAAGGTTATTAGGAAACATTATACATCTTAGTATACCTGTGATGAAAAACTCATCTCAGTTCAGTAATATATCCAGAGCTTTTTGTGTTGTGTCACAGTACTCACTGATACTGAGTACCGGCACCTTTTCTTGGGACTCTCCAAGTACTGAGGGGGGAATTGGTGGAAACTGGCACAACTTTATATTTGAGTACTGGTACCATTTAAAAAACAACAACACCACCATCACCACAACCACCATGCTGAATAGATCTAATTTTCAACATGGCCCAGTCTGTGGATACTTAAATCCAGAGATTGGAGCCATGAACAGAGAAGACAGATCTTTCTGCAAATCTGAGAAAAGCCCCAGGTTTGTTAAAACCCCCACCCCCGAAATCTAAAAAACAAAAACACCGGGGTTTAACACCCTCCTCCAAATAATAGAAGCAGTGCCTGTAACTTTAAGAAAGAAAGCTGGACCTGGCAGCACCCACCAGGCAACTTGCTACCTCACACCTTGCATGACTCATGCAGGACTGGCTGCTTGCTACTGTTCTACAGCAGCTACCCACAAAAGCCAGGGTTGTGTACAGGTTAGAGTTTCAGACTAGGATCTGGGATGCCCAGGTTCAAATCCCCACTCTGCCAAGATATCTTGCTGTGAGACCTTGGTCCAGTCACACACTCTCAGCCTAATCCACCTCACAGGGTTGTTGTGAGGATAAAATAGAAGAGGATGATGTAAAACTGTTTTGGGTCCACAGTGTGGAGAAAGACCGGGTATAAACATAGTAGATAAATAATTATAGCTGAAAACGAGGGGGCAGATAGAAGGTAAGTTGGTTGGTGGGAAGGGGGGAAGGAAGCAAGGAGGAGAAAAATGTGAAAAACTGTGGGGAGGGGGTTACAAGGGAAACTGATCCTCAGGCTGAAAGTGTATGGCTGGTCCAAGGTAACCCAGTGAGCTTCCACGGCAGAGTAGAGATACGGACCTGGGTATCCCATATCCTAATCCAACACTGTAGCTACTACACCACACTGGCTTCAGTGCTTAGGATGCCGCTGTTGGACTGTCTTTGCAGGGGAGTGTCTACAGTTTTCTAAACTTTCAAGGCAAGGAGGCACCTGCATGTAGAGCTATTTCCTCTGACACTACAAGGACCATATGGACATCACCATAGATACCACTGCCACGATGCTACATTTAAATTGGGTAGTTCCTTTGATAAGAATCAAGGCCACCAACGTGCTCCTCATTATTTTACACACAGGTATGATAGCTGAGCAGTTCGTTCCTGATGGACCTCATCTGAAGCTGTATAATTATGAAAAGAAACAATGGGATCACCTCATGAACTGGCAGCATGCCACCATGTATCTCTTCTATGGCATCTCAGGGCTGGTGGACATTGTGGCTCATAGCACTAATGTGTTACCAGTAGCCATGGACAGGATGATGCTTTCGCTAGCAGTTTTTGTGGAAGGTGAGTTTAGGGTCCTGTGTGCAATGACATTTTTTTTCCAACCCAAATGAAATTGGGTCGATAAAAATGATTCATTAGAGTTGACACTGTTATGTCTGAGAAAAGAGATGCGCCAAATGGCAGAACAGTCTCTTTGTCCTCTTCAGCCATTTTATAACTTCTGTACTTTTATTTAATTATGTTTTAAATAAATTAAACAAAAACCTGGTAGTTGATCAATCAATTACTCATTAATAGGAATCGGTTTAGGACTGTGGATGTCAACAAGTAGAATAATGCTTGTCCTTCAAAGCTTTTGTACTGTGAGGTTCACTCTTCTTCTCTCCTTCCCTGCCTTCAGGGTGAACAAAAATCAATGACTTTTTAAAAAATTTTAAATCAGATTTTTTAAAACTTAAATTGGATTTTCTTAAATAAAATGCTTCCCAAGGGAAAAAATCTATCTAAAGATAGTTTTCTATTTAAGATACATTATAGTCCAAAGGTTATTCATAATGAAATATGGATTAGTCTTTAATTATGTAGCATGAGTCTGTATATTCTTGTAATGTTTAATTTTTTTTGGTAAATTAATTCCATTAGTCCATTCACAATGCCATGCTCTTCCAGAGGTTTCTATAAGATTATTTGGGGCAATTTTTCCATCTAGAAGATATTGTCACAGATGCTTGTTTTTGCAGTTCTCAGAACTGTGAGTTTGTTTCTGCAGAGATAACTTGCCTCTTCTTCACAGTATAAATGTTATCAAATAAACATACGGAGTTGAGAAAAAGACCTTAATTCCATTGCTCCTTTGCAAATCTATGCACATAAAACCAATCCCTTACCGCTTAAGTGCTAAATTTCAAGCAGTTCAATGAATAGAAGATTGTTTGGAGTGGAACAGATCTGCACAAGGAGCTAACAGATCTATTCTGCTTCAAACAATCTTCTATTCATTGAACTTCTTGAAAGCGGCAAGGAGTTGATTCTATGTACATAGATTTGCAAAGGATCAATGGGATTAAGGTCTTTTTCTCAACTCTGTATGTTTATTTTATAACATTTATACCGTGAAGAAGAGGCATGTTATCTCTGCAGAAACAAATTCACAGTTTTGAGGGGAAAGCAGTAAAAATGAAAGGGAAACCTTTGAGCAGAATACTCCAAAAGTTTTGGTATCTTTGTGTGTATGGCCTGAGGTTTATCATATTATTCTCTTCCTGGGGGAGAAAACCTATAATGGCACCAGGCCATAAAAGAGTGTAGAAAACCATGGCTTAAATCTAGTCTTTACTGACTAGTGATTTAAATCAATTTGAAATAAATCAAATCCACTCTGCCTGCCTTAATTTAGGGTTTTTTTTAAACTTTAGGTAAATGATCAAAAGCCCTGACCTGGATGGCCCAGGCTAGCCTGATCTCGTCAGATCTCAGAAGCTAACCAGGGTCGGTCCTGGTTAGTATTTGGATGGGAGACCACCAAGGAATACCAGGGTTGCTGTGCAGAGGAAGGCACTGGCAAACCACCTCTGTTAGTCTCTTGCCACGAAACCCCCCCAAAAGGGGTTGCCATAAGTCGGCTGCGACTTGACAGCACTTTACACATACACAAATGATCAAAATAGCAAGCAATGGTTCTGTGTCTTTTCCCACCATACTTTTTTTTACAAAAGCAGTTTAGCCTTTCTCCCTCTAGATGTTTTTACCACAACCATTACACAACAGTCCCTGGCTTTCTTAGTACGAGAATACTTAACACTGTTATCTATACTGTGGGACATAAAGGCAAGTGGGAAGATGGATTCTCCTCTCCCTTAGAGACTGTACAGATCTGAATGCTTCTTGGTATCTCTAAAATGATGTACACCCTCGAGCTGCTTGATACACAATTAAAATTGTATGATTTATAATCAGGGAATCCTATTGGATAAGCAAATCCAGGAATAAAAAACTTGTTTCCTCTTATTCAATTACCAGGTTTTCTGTTTTATTATCATATTCATGGGCGAGCCATGTTGGATCTCCATGTTCATCAGTTACTCTTAGTAGCCATCTTTGGAGCGGCAGTCTGCATATTCCTGGAAATTTTCTTCCGTGGCATTATAGTCCTTGAGATGTTGCGAACGAGCCTCTGCATATTGCAAGGGAGTTGGTTTTGGCAGGTGAGTCACTGGACGTGCCACTAACCAAAGTCTGAAGCCATCCTCCAGTCTAAGGAGCCTTCCTCCAACTTAAATAGTACTTCTTCCAACTGAAGAGCCACTGGAGTTGGATGAAGGCTCCTCCTGCAGCCTAGGGTAGCCCATTATGTCCTGCTTTGTTATGACCTTCATCCCAGGAGAACACCGAGTTAATTATTTTGGGGGGAAGCAAATGAGAGGCTGGGAAACACCATTCCTGGAGGAGCAGGCTCAAAGACCAGACTTTCACTGAGGATGTAAGACCAAAATCCTAGGTGTGTCATAAAACACAGAGTGATTTGAAATGCAATTGTAAATTAACCTTCCTGCTTGGCCATCAAAAGAATGAAAAATACAATAGAAGTACATTCAAAAACCCTGTTCCCCTGATGTTGGGAACCTGATATACGTTGTTTTCAAATGGCCTTTATGTTTTCTACATGTGCATGAACAATGAAAGGCTAGGTTAAGCCTATGGGAAAAGGGAATCACTGGCAACAGGAGGAAAGCATTAAATAAGAGATAATGGGCTTAGGTTTAAAAGGGGGCCTAGACAGTATAATGAGTTTGCCCTTGGAGAGCCTTTCAATCAATATGGTTTTGCTTAAAGTGACTCTGAGTGGAATGCTGGGAAGTGACACAAAACACCCTTAATAGTCTTGGATTACCGTCGAAGTTTCCTGAATGGGCCATTCATCTACAGAGGTAGAGGGGCGAGGGTGAGAGAAGTAGACAGTTTTGCAGTTGAGATACGCCCCCCTCGAAGAGCTCTTCGCTCCGCTGGAGAAAATCTGCTGGTGAACCCTGGACCGAAAAGCATCCTGCTGTCCTCAACTAAGACCAGGTGGAAAGCTACGCCCAGGGAGGGCCCTGCGGGACCTGAAGCAATTCCACAGGGCCTGTAAAACTGAGCTGTTCCGCCAGGTATATGGTTGAGGACCGCGACGGTTCCCTTCTCCTCTTGCCCCGCCTCTGTTGTGCTTCCCGCTAGGGTTTATGTTCATTGTTTAATATGTCAGTAGGGCGTTGCTGCTATGATTGAAGGTACCGGCTTTAATCTTATTACATGAAACAAATCTTTATATCTTTATGATTATTTTATCTTATTAAACAAACAAACAAATAAACGGGTAGAGAGAGATGGGTGGCGGTGCTGAAGCTGAGTGAAACGCGAAGCACTGTGGCTTTTGAGTCTCTCTGAGGATCTGATCCTATAGAGTGCTTGCTTGCCTTTCCCCTCCCCCCACAATCTGTGCATAAGCTGTACCCTGCTAACATTGGATTGATGAGGCAGTGTGAGCTGAAGCATATGGACCCGGATGTACTGTAGGGGTTTGATGCTCATAAACACTATAGAATACCCATTTGGGCACACTATTGTTTTACAAGTCTATCATGTTTTTAAGTATTTTGTAGTGTTTATTTCGTTTGCCCTCACTTCAGTAACCCTGTGAGAAGGGCCCATTATTATGCCTATTTTATTGATAGAGAACAGAGACAAAAGGATAATGAATTGTCTAAGACCACCCATAGCAGAGCTAAACCTGAGAGCTGAGCACCAACATGCTCCCTGTTGGTGACCTCATTTATTGTTTTTATGAACATATGAACACATGAAGCTGCCTTATACTGAATCAGACCCTTGGTCCATCAAAGTCAGTATTGTCTACTCAGACAGGCAGCGGCTCTCCAGGGTCTCAGGCAGAGGTCTTTCACATCACCTACTTGCCTAGTCCCTTTAACTGGAGATGCCGGGGATTGAATCTGGGGCCTTCTGCATGCCAAGCAGATGCTCTACCACTGAGCCACAGCCCCTCCCCACACCTCCACATGACATGATTCTGCAAAGTAAAATATTACAAGCCACAGGTACGAAATTTAATTTATTAGATTAAATAGATTATTGCCTTATCCTTTTCTTGATTTCACAGATTGGATTTGTACTTTATCCTCCGAGTGGGAGTCCAGAGTGGAACCAAATGGATCACAATAACGTGATGTTCCTTACAATGTGCTATTGTTGGCATTATGCATTTGCGCTTCTTATAATGGCTGTGAATTATACTGTGGTCAGCTGGTAAGCTAATCACACTTCTGAACTGATATTCTTAAGAGCTCCATTTAACTTGCCACAGTGTCTAAGGCTTTAAAATGAACTTGGTTTAGCAGACACCCCCCCACACACACACACACAATTATGGAGGGTTATAAAATCACAGAGGGGATGTGGAAGAACTCTACCAGAGACAGCATTATGTAATTATATACTTCCTTTCATTGAACCTGTGGATTTTCAAACAGCTAACTTGGCTTAGCCTGTGGCCTATAAGGAAAACCAAAGTTTTAACATTTGCATACATATATTAATTTACAGGTTAACAATGCTTTCCTCATTCTTCCAGGAGAGGTAGCAACCTCTTAAACTTTCCCTAAGGCCCTGCTGGGTATCTTGCCTGTTCTCAGTAGCCATAGAACAGAAACATTATGCCAAAGCCCCTGAAAATGTGCAGCATTCTCTCATCCCTGAATAACTTGCAACTATCCCATACACACCTGGGATTGGGAGTATGGGCTGCTGTGTCAAAAAAGCTATCCCATGAGGCTATGCACATCATGCACCTGCAGATCCCAGAATCTTCTCTGCCAGCACAGACAGAAGCAAGGGATTGTGGCAGTTCTGTTCCTGATTTACATACCAGTCTGGCTAATTGGTATATTGTATCACTGCATCATAGGAGCAAGGTCTCTGCTCTTCTTTCAAATAAAGTTGACGGGTGACTGAATCGAGCCCAACTGTGGTACTACTACAGTGAAGAACATCAGTTTTTAGTATTCGCTTGCAGAGAACTCTTTCCCCATCCCTTATCAGATGCTCACATCCCTTATTAAACTAACAAAATGCCCATTGTTACAACCAGTGGGGATACGTGGAAAGGAAGTGTCTGTACATTACAAAGCCACTTCTTGAATACCTCATGGGTTGCCTGGTATGGAAGGCTGGTCCACCCAGCATCAGGGCTGGAGATAGGGTTGCCAACCTCCAGGTGCTAGCAGGAGATCTGCTATTACAACTGATCTCCAGCTGATAGAGATGAGTTCTCCTGGAGAAAACAGCCGCTTTGGCAATTTGACTCTATGGCATTGAAGTCCGTCCCCTCCTCAAACTCCACCCTCCTCAGGCCCCACCCCAAAAACCTCCCACCGGTTGGGAAGAGGGACCTGGCAACCCTAGTTGGAGGGAGAGGTTAGCCCTCAGTGCAAGGGTGTCCCACAGTGCAACATTCGTTTGAGTTGCCAAATCTGTGGAGGATGGTGATCGGAAATGGCAACCAGCATGGTTTGTGCCTGTTGTCACCACCTAAACCTGTGTTGCTACAGCCTTGGGTTGCTTCCCTATTGATGGTAGGGCTGCAGGTAAAGCACAGCAGCTATGGGGCTTCCACATGGCAGGTTTCCCTGTCACCGTCCATCTGCAGTAGTGACCCCCCTCCCCTGGGCCACCAGGGGTTTTGCATTTTTTATAAGCACTATAGTATTGTTATATTAATACACCATTGTAACAATAGGTGTAACATGCTCTGTGAATTCCCAGCTTTTTTTTTTTTTTAAGGAAGTTCTAGCCACTTTTGTTGTAAAGATATACCTTTTCCCTTATATTTTCATAAGGGAAGGGATAAGACTTATTTAAAAAAAATGAAAACTGAGAATTCACAGAACATGTCTCACCTATTGTTACAATGGTATATTAATATAACAATATTCTAGTGCTGGCCAGGGGAGAAAATGGCTGGTGTAGGTGAAAGTATCAGATAAAGTAGCTGCCATCTGGGTGGGAAAAACTGAATTTCCCCAACCACACAGCAGACTTTAATGCAGCAGACTTTAAAGGCTTTAATGCAGTCTTTGGGGAGGGTTAGGGTCACTGGGGATGTGGGGGGAGGTAGTTGTTAATTTCCTGCATTGTCAGGGGGTTGGACTAGATGACCCTGGTGGTCCCTTCCAACTCTATGATTCTAAAGCAAGTTTGAGAATGGCCATTTATACATGGGAGGTTTTGCCTTGGATTTGCTGCTTTCTAGATGCACATTTCCCCCATGTGAATTCTCAAAACTCTGCATGGGGGTTTATTTTTGAGTTTTGAGAATTCGGATGAGGAAAATGTGTATCTACAGGGCAGCAAATCCAAGGCAAAACCTCCCATGCATAAATGGCTAATGATAGGGGATAAAAGCTGGGTAAACCCTGGGAGGTGCACAAATGCACCTTGATGCCATGGAGAAGCAGGAAAAATCCTCCTTCCCAACAGCATTGAACCTGGGGCAGCTAACTTGTGTGGACAAGGCTTTGGAACCTGTTGGGACAGCAAAATGTCATGCTGGCCCTGGGGATGAGGCCTGTGTTCTCTGCCCCTATCGCCCAGCCATTCTGAATCAAGCCTGCAATTTTTCTTTATCGCAATCGAGTGTAACAGAATATTGAGATAAAATGATGGAATGTTGAGGACTGACTCCTATACACACTGTCAATATGGCATCCTGTGTGAGAATGCTCAGACCCGTACTTGATCATTACTTGATTTAGAACATGTGCAGACATTTCGTTCTCTCCCCACCCCTTTGTTTTTCCTCTCCAGGGTAATTCGTTCAAAAATGAAACGAGCCCCAACCATGGAACTTGTATTATTGAAAATGTCTGAGCGCGATCAGGAGTCAGAAGATGAGATCTAGTTTCGTATATCTATTTTCTTATTGCTGTACTTCCTTCACCATTAAGTTGCACCGGCACTCTACACCACCCCATTTTGTCTCACGCCATCTGTGCATATACCCTCTATTGTGTACTGTAATTCCACCTGATTTTTATTAGTGCTTTCTGTATCCCATACTTGAAGTGGAAAGAAAACATTCTACTATTGGATTGGCCAGAGCTGACATCGTCAAGTAAAAATCAATTTGGGTCATGTAACAGAGATTGGGGTAAACTGGGAAATTGATGTGTGGTGTTGAACAGAAACCCACTACTGTTGCAGAAGACCAATTGTATACCTCTTAAAACCACACAGAGACTGGTAAACTGTACATATCTATTTGGTAAACTGTACGTATCACTTTTGAAGTTTGCTGAAAACTGTTTCCTTGTATAGCTTTCAAACTGTATATGTTGCAAATGTTCCCCTTGCAGTTGTATTACCTTGTGTTATTTATTACCATATGTGAGCTAACTGCATAAAGGATAGAAGAAAAAGCCAGTTGCAGAATCACTAAGCATCAGCACTAAGGTAATACATTATAGTACTGATGTGCTGGATAACTTAGGTGTCATGTGGTTCTTGCTACTCATCATCAGCAGATTCATTTACACAAATGTAAAAATTGCCTTTATGTTAAAAAAAGAAAGAAAGGAGAGGCTATTGCATACTTAATTTAGATGTCTGTGGGCATCTTCTAAGAGCCCCGTGGCGCAGAGTGGTAAGCTGCAGTCCAAGCCCTGCTCACGACCTGAGTTCGATCCCAACGGAAGTTGGTTTCAGGTAGCTGGCATGACCCGGTGCTTGCACAGGGGACCTTCACCTTTACCTTTAGGCATCTTCTACTCAGAAGGCATTCTGTATGTAGTGGGAAGAATGTTGAATTTAGATCAGAGAACCTGAATTCAAATTCCCAGTTGCCCAAAGTTTGGGAAAGGCTCCATGGTATAGAGCATCTACTTTGCATGCAGAAGATCCCTGGCATCTCCAGTTAAAAGGATCAGGGTGTAGGTGATGTGAAAACTTCCTTCTGAGACACTGAAGAACAAGCACCAATCAGGGCAGACAGAGCTGGCCTTGATAGATCAATGGGTCTGACTCTCAGTATAAGGCAGCTTTGTGTGTTCATGTGAAGCATCCTCTGAAGTGGCCTTATTTGTGTAATAAAATCAATGGTTGCAAAACTACACTCAGAGTCCATAATACTGTGAGCGTTAAATTCTTATGGCAGAAAGGAAATTCTCAGGTAGGAATAGCTGATATGGGATATAAGCATTATCAGGTTTCATAAAAAATGTTCTTGTGTGTGTGAAGTGCTGTCAGGTCACTTCTGACTTATGGCGACCCTATGACTCAATGTTCTCCAAAATGTCCTGCCATCTGGTAAGAGCTAACCAAAGTGCAAAAATTTATATAATGGTACACAATGACACAACACAAAACAACTTATAAAAACAAATATGACATACACAACATAGATATGTGCATCACCAACAAGCAGTCCAAGACCAACATATGTGGTCCAAAAGTTACACAATCCTTCAAAAGGTAAGTGTTCAATAATCCCTATAAAGGTAAGTGTACATAGTCAACAATGGTCCCACGAAGGTTTCCACGAAGTGCAGATGTAGACCGATGGGGATACGGCCATTTCGATTTCTTATATTGATCTCTTCTTCAGTCCCCCTTAATAATATAAAATTATTTTAAAAACCTTTTTCATCACAATCATTTGGATATACTTTCTGTATTTCTAAAGACAACACATTTCATAGCAAAAGAGTTTATACTTACAAAAACAACTTATTTTTGCTTCAAATACGGCTGCCAGCAATATTTTTTGTTCAACATCAATCAGTTCCACGCAGGAATACAAAAAGTGTAGCAGTACTATCCCAGGTGAGTAGTATCTTTACAGGTATCAGGTGTGTGCAAAAGGCACTAATTTCCCCTTCGTCATTGCTTTAATGATATAGCATGTCTTGCAGGATTTAAAGAAGTACTGTCCTAAATTGGTATTGGGTGAAAATAACTACATTCATCTATGTTGTGTATGTCATATTTGTTTTTATAAGTTGTTTTGTGTTGTGTCATTGTGTAGCATTATATAAATTTTTGCACTTTGGTTATATCTTTTCACATCTATGCTGATTTCCAAACCTCAGGTACAACTATAGAGGTGCCTTTTTCCTACATACATCTGGTAAGAGCTGGCACCTTTCTTTGTGTGCCGTTGGCTCAACTGCCTTGATTATATGAATCATGGTAACCGCATTAACAATTCCATGTGGAGGTGCCCTTTCTCAAGGTGCTTCCACACAATTACAGATAGGTCCCCAGCCTGCCAGCAGCTCACTGAAAGTTCAAAGAGCTCACATGGGGGTCACTTTAATGTATGAACTGGGTCTCAAAGGTACCAGAAGGAATCCAATGAATTATAAACACAATGAGTTATCTCAAGAGAGATGCCTCCCTTCCCCCTGAAGCCTCTACTGCACACTGAAGGGCCATTCCTGAGGGATGGGGGACCCTTAGGAATGAAGTGGTATGCAGCATGTCAGGGACTGGAACAAAGAGGAAGGATGTGCAGAATTTGCCAGGTCCCCACTCACCTTTGGCGGGAGATTTCTGTGCAGATCTTGATTGTGTGCGTGTGCGCACGGACGCAGCACTTCCAGTTTACAACTGGAAGTTCTGCCTCGCAAGGAGCCTTAGACCCTTTACCACTCAAACTAAGAGTTTGAGTGGTCTAAGTCTCCTCAGAGTGGTCTAAGATGCCTTAGAGTGGTCTAAGGCGTCGGCACACATGTGCATGATTGCCCGGCGGCCCTCAGCTGGTCGGCGGGCAGAGGGGCACATTACCGGGAATTTGCTCACCACCAGCGGGCACCTAGCAACCCTATCCTGCTGTGGAGCAGGAGCTCAATTCAAGGAATATTAATGGAGCTAGAATTGTTTTGGGGATAATGGTTAGAGCTAGGATTGTTCTGGGGGTAGTTATTAGAGGAGGAGCCATTTTGTGGTACATTCCAGCTTTGTCCTCCCCCATTTCCTGGCTTGTCGCCACCCTGGGAGTGCCAATTGCTCCTCCCAGTACGCGACTGGGAGGAGCGATTGCCTCCATTCCTATACTGGGAGTGTTGTTGGACCTTATGTCTGCTCTCTGAAACCCATACCAACTTATTTTAAAATCAATGACTCTAAGTAGATGCATTTAGGACTGGGATGCCAGAATTCTTTTTACCGATACATGATTTCCCCAACGTAAGCTGTTCAAGTTTCATATCAAATATTAATGTACATATTAAAAACCGGGCTTCAGTTAAAACAAAGTACTGACCCCATCCCGGAAACAGATAACCTGGAAACTGCACCAAAGTGCTTTCAAAAGCTGGAGTCAGTATTGCAGATACCGAGGAAATAGAATCCCTGCAATAGCATTTACCTCATCGCTCCGCCACTGCAGAGGTCATATTGAATGCACTCAGTTCTCCCTCACATTAGCAGATTGTCTCACTTGGATAAACTGTGAGCAACCGAAGATTTCGGAGGATTGAATTTAAATGTCAGAGAAGCTCCCTGTAGCTGCAGCCTTCCTGCGTTTAGTCTGTATAGAGCTTTTGCTCATGCATAATGGAACTCTGGCTACAGTGCCTGGAGAGCATGTGGGAAACCCAGCAAGCTGGCAGCCAAACTGCACTTACTTAGAAGGGATGACTTGGATCCAGACTGGGCATTTCCACAGGCTCAAGGATTTCTGCTTCCCCGGTTTTGCAGCAGCCAAAAATGCCCCCCAAAATCCTGTTCTTGGGGTAAGGAGACCCCCCCGCCAGAACAGGATTTCAGGGGATCCATTTTAGGATGCCACCAGCAGGGGAGAGGGGAAGGAAAATCATGCTCTGTAGGAAACCATCTTTGCGCCTGCAGAGCTGTCCAGTTTAGTTCCATGTACCCACAGAAATGTTAGCCTAAATCCAACCTGCCATTTAAATTGGGGGAATTAGCTGGAGACAAGAGAGCAAGAGGGGGCAGCTGGGATCGATAACCTATGTATACCAGGATCGTCTGGGTGAGAACCCTTAAATGAGCAGGTGGTTGTATAATTGAATGGGTTTTATTAAAGAATAAAAATTGTAAAACAAGAAATATATTTCAACCAAGGAACAGACACACACAAGACATACAAGAGTTGACTAAGAGAAAAGGGAGGAAGTTGGATAGGGTTTCCGGGATGGGTGATAGTTACCAGTCTTGAAGGGACGTCCAGGGAAAGCAGCGCTGGAGAGAAAAATGACAGTGTTTCCGGGAGCTAAGGAAAGAGCCCACACATACACACTATGAATGGCCAAACAACCAATATTTATATCCCAAAATAGGTCCTGAGGTGCTATGAGGTAAGTTGGCAGGAAAGCCAAAGAATTGATTGCTTTTATGGGGTTCCAACAAAAAATAGGAGAAGCTTGATGAGTCATCAGGACCCAAGAGAATGCCTGAGTGATTCTCCTGAATATTGATTGATTGCAAGGATGGGTGTTGATATGGTAAGTATTGGTCTGGTATGAGCGCTGATTAAATCACCTTAGGATGACACAATGGGGATTCGCTAACCCCATTATCCAGCCAGGCACACCTTAGGGCAGGGGAAAAGTTTAGCCGCCAACCTGCTTCCTGCACAAGCTTGAAATATGACATGGATCCGAAAACTCTCTTCAAGGCATCCATATTGGGGAGAGCAGTGCCTTGCTCTGATGCCAGTTTTTGGCCACCATGCCTCCATGGCACCCCTTAATGGGAGGAGGGGTCTGACTGCTTACAATTCCCATTCAGTAAGACAGAGGTGGATACAGTGCACTCATGTCTCTGTGAATGCTGATTTCAACACATGTAAAGCCTGTAGAGGGCTAGTATAAGCCAGTGTGTCCACTTACATGAAGACAAGTGCTCCAAGTATCACAATGAATACAAGACAAAGCTGGAATACAAAATTCCCCATCTAGCTGCGCTTCCCCAGATTATCACTCCTCAATCCTATCCCAGGATTCACTGCAATGTCATTGTCCACTATCCTCCACATTGCTCTCCTCCCACATAAAGGAAAGCTAATGATGTCTGTAAGATATTTTGCTATTAATGATATACCTCAGTAAGACTTAAGATTCACACAAGGCCGGGTTCATGATGACGTATATTTTATTCAGTAACAAACACAGTAGGTAAAACTAGTAGATCGAACAGCAGATTCAACATTTTCATCATAATCATCACTGACCTGGAAAGCCCATGCTAGCCCGATCTTGTCAGATCTTGGCTCTAAGCAGGGTCACCCTGGTTACTGTTTGTATGGGAGACCACCAAGGAATACCAGGTCACTACGCAGGGGCATGTGACAGCAAACTACCTCTGAACGTATCTTGCCTTGAAAACCCTATGGGTTACCATAAGTCGGCTGCGACTTGATGTAAAAAAAAAGAAAGCAAAACATAACTGCAGAGTTTCAGTTAGACCCATTCAACTATATAACACTGTTCATGTGCACACACATTCATCCTATATATATATATATATATATATATATATATATAAATGGAGGCCAAAGGTCTCACCTTGTGCGATAAAGAAATACCAGTTATCTATATGGCTCAGACAACTGGCAATAAATAACTGGCAAATAAGAACAGTCACATGCTCTGTGTGTGTTTGTGCATACAGCAAGGGTGATATATTGTGATGATGTATCTGTGTTAAATTGGAATTTTGTTCTTGTGTCAAGTAAAGATCCTAGTTGTGAAAATGACATAATTATAAGTTTCTGAATAGACTTTTGCTTTTCTGCCAGGAAGAACTCTGCTAGCGTGATGAAAATACACGTTGTGTTGAGCTTTCCTATTTATCAGAGTTCTGTCTGTTTAGTGGTGACTGGGGCACTGCCACCTGCTTCATCTAACTAGGAGTGGGTGAACATTGCAACATGATGGTGAATTCATACGTTCTGCCAGCTCGCAGGGACAAGGAGGTTCAACTTGCTTGTCAGGACTTGTTTTCTTCTCCAGATTCTAACCTTTTTGGTAAGGAAGGGAAAAAGTGGAGCAATGCTAGTAACTAACGTACCCAGTTAGGTTTCAGAAAAAGGATCCGAGCCCCTTCAGTAATCTTTTTCAGCAAAGTATTATTGCTGCTGGTGTAGTCTATGACTGCGTTCACACTGAGGTTTGTCTCCACCTCAGCTTCCAGACTGGAATGATTTTCTCTTTTGGGGCATCTACTAGTGCACCATTCTTTCTCTAGTATGTTTCGGGTTTGGGTTTAATAGACCTGGAAATATTCAAAAAAGCTGAAAACGCCGAAACCCCATACCGGTATGGGGGGAGGTTAGGCTATTTTCAGATATTCAAATTTCGGGGGGTCTATTAAACCCAAACCCAAAATAATCCAGCCACCTCCGAACTCCACTTGTTTGGAAAGGAAATGACAGTGGAAAATATGGAACAAAGTGTGCAGAAAACTCCTTGTGTGAAAGCTCTTCCAACAAAGCATATGCCTCTGCATTTTCAGGAATGATGAAAACAAAGCAAAGAATTGGTTCTTGTAGGTTATCCGGGCTGTGTAACCGTGGTCTTGGAATTTTCTTTCCTGACGTTTCGCCAGCAACTGTGGCAGGCATCTTCAGAGTAGTAACACTGAAGGACAGTGTTACTGTTTGCTGGCGAAACGTCAGGAAAGAAAATTCCAAGACCACGGTTACACAGCCCGGATAACCTACAAGAACCAATGAACTCTGACCGTGAAAGCCTTCGACAAAGCAAAGAATCCTTGTTAGGTGGAAGCAGCTTATTACAGATTTCATTTGCATTATTTCTTCAAAAGATTAATAATACATTGTTTGTGTGGAATTTTAGTGTGTGTGTTAAGTGCCATCAAGTCACTTCCGACATGGAAACACTATGCATTATGACTTCTAATACCTCTTATCGTTAACAGCCTTGCTCAGGTCTTGCCAACTGAGGGCTACAGCTTCCTTGATTAAGTCATGCCATCTCATGTTCAGTCTTCCTTTTTTCTGCTGCCTTTTCCTAGCATTATTTTTTTCCCTGGTGAGTCTTGTCTTCTCATGACCAAAATACTATAGCCTCAGTTCGCTCATTTTATTTTCTAAGGAGAGTTCAGGTTTGATTTCATCTAGAACCTGCTTATTTGTCTTTTTGGTGGTCCATGGTGTCTGTAAAACTCTCCTCCAAGACCACATTTCAAATGAATTACCGTAACTTTCTTCTTTTCTGCTTTCTTCACTGTTCAACTTTCACACCCATACATTGTAATTTTTTTATGCTCAGCTGTAATCCTGTTTTGGCACTTTCTGCTTCAACCTTCATCAGTAGATGTTTTAAGACTTCACTGTTTTCTGCCAATAATGTGATATCTGAATATCTCCAATTGTTAATGTGTGGAATTTACCTAGAGTGAATTAGGTTGCAATAATTAGATTGCCCATACATCTAAATTTAAAGGTAAAGGTAAAGGTCCCCTGTGCAAGAACTGGGTCATTCCTGATCCATGGGGTGACGTCACATCCCAACGTTTCCTAGGCAGACTTTGTTTACGGGGTGGTTTGCCAGTGCCTTCCCCTGTCATCTTCCCTTTACCCCCAGCAAGCTGGGTACTCATTTTACCGACCTCGGAAGGATGGAAGCACGAGTCAACCTTGAGCCGGCTACCTGAAACCGATGTCCGTTGGGATTGAACTCAGGTTGTGAGCAGAGCTTGGACTGCAGTACTGCAGCTTACCACTCTGCGCCACGGGGCTCCTACATTTAAATTTACTGGGCTTGAAAATATATATGCCGACTTTCTCTACCACTCAAGGAAGACTCAAACCACCTCTTCCCCTCCCCACAACAGACACCCTGTGAAGTAGGTGGGGCTGAGAGAGCTCTAAGAGAGCTGTGACTAGCCTAAGGTCACCCAGCTGGCTTTATGTGTAGGAGTGGGGAAACCAACCCAGTTCATTGGATTAGCGTCCGCCACTCATGTGGAGGAGTGGGGAATCAAACCGAGTTCTCCAGATTAGAGTTCACCGCTCCAAACCACCGCTCTTAACCAGTACACCACACTGGTTCTCCAGAATGTATTCTTACAAGGTTTTCTCATGGCCACATCATGAATGTCATATTATATATTACACTGAAGGTGTGCTACTCGCTTGAAGGAAACTGCCCTAAAGTCTCTTTAAAGTGGAACAACAAGGGTTAAATTCCTATCTTTCAAGGTGCAAAAGGTAGTTAATAGTTGATTGATCACAAGGAAGCGAACAGGAGTGAATTATGTCCATAGAAAAGAGGAGCTGGTTCACAGTGCAACATGCCTTCATTCTGGCCTCACCTGAAAACACTGATTGGGGGACTGTGTGCAACAGTGACCATTGTGCTTTGGGCACTATGCATTTGGCAGGTTGTTATCAGATTTGCACCAGGTAAAAAACATTTTTATATTCCGTAACTTGGTATTTGATTGTTGAGGGAGCACCAGCATTCTAGCCGGAACTGTGTTGACTGCCGTGATTTCCCCCCACTTTTAAATTCATTTGTGATTGTAATGGAATGTTCAGAAAAGTCTACTGGTTCCTTTTAGTAATTTTAAAAATCCTACTGATATACCAGACATCATTATATTTATCTGTAATTTATGTCCTATTGAGCTGAATGAAGTTATTTCCATTAATGTATATTTATCACTGCGGATTTACTTGTTATAATGGGAATTCACTATATTTCATTAAACAGTGATGCTAGACTTTTATACCGAATTATTTGTTTTATTTTATTAAATTTAATTGACCTGTTGGGAAGAATCATGGTACAGTGCACTGAGGATTACTCTATAATATGCTGTAACTTATACATTCTTTAGGTATTTTATGTATTAGAATTGTGTGATGATACGTTTAATCCAGTCGTATCAGGAAAAGTTTTACTGAAATTTTCTGACTGTGAGGATCTACCTATTGTTTTTGGTCACTGCAATGTGAATGAAATTGTCTTTGCATTTTGTGAGACATTATCCTTGGTGAGCCACTCAAAATGCACCCAAGGCTATTGGGCAGGAAGGGGTTGGACCCACCATTTTGAAATGTCTGCTAATATGTCTATTAATGTCAATGGAAAACACATAAGCTCAAAACCAGAAGTTAAAACATATTCCTCAAACTCTTATAAAAAAATCTGTTGCCTTAACAAAATTTACCTGTCTCAACCTTTCATGGTTTAATAGTGTACACAGTTCATAAACATTCAAATGGGAAACCATGTTCACTGACAGAATGGGACCAGGTTCAGAGAAGAGACATTGTCTACATTTACTGGTATGGGTATTCGGCTTATTTCGGGTTTACTGAAAAAATTTGGGCCCAATAAACCCGAACCCGAAATTTACCAAAACCTTTTTTGTACAACCCTATGTCTGAGTGAGCCCTGACCTGGATGGCCCAGGCTAGCCTGATCTCGTCAGATCTCAGAAGCTAAGCAGGGTCAGCCCTGGTTAGTATTTGGATGGGAGACCACCAAAGAATACCAGGGTTGCTATGCAGAGGAAGGCACTGGCAAACCACCTCTGTTAAGTCTCTTGCCATGAAAACCCCAAAAAGGGGTCGCCATAAGTCGGCTGCGACTTGATGGCACTTCACACACACATGTCTGAGTGAACTGAGAGTTGGCTTGGAAATCTTTGCATTCCTCCATTAATTCATGTGTGGAGTACTGGCAGGAAAATGAACCAGGAGTAAATAGGATACTGGGTTTGATATAACATAAAATTATAGTTAAGTCTAACCATGGTTAATAAGCCAGCTTCAGATCCTGGCTTGAGGTACCCAGACTAACCAAACTTATTGTGGGGCTGTGGGTTTAGACAATCAATTTGCATTTAGGGGAGTGGTAACCTGGGAGAGGTCCTTCTTGGTCATAGCACCAAAACTCTGGAACTCTCTCCCCAGGGAAATTCATCTGTACCCTTCTGTTGCTGTCTTCCATCAGTAGGTTCATTTGGACTGTACCCTTCTGTTGCCGTCTTCCATCAGCAAGTTCATTTGGCAACCCCTCATGATCCCACCTTCCTAACAAATAGTCTAATTGTTTTTATGCTTTGTATGTAATTTAACTGTTTTTGAATTGTTTTAATGATGTGTGTTGGGGGTTGATTTAAATGGTTTTAAAATGTGACTTTACCATGCATGTTTTAAATTGTTGGCGCTTGTAAGGGTAGAAAAGTAGAATATAATTTTTGTAAATAAATAAATAAGTAAACAAACAAACAAATCAAATTACTGCTGAACCAACCCTTTAAGTCAAAATTCCTCTTGATGAGTAATTTTACCTCATTTTGGGGGAATCTCAAAACAGGGCTGAAACTATCTTATGATGCCAGCAATATTGTGTGTGTGTGTGTGTGTGAAGTGCCGTAAAGTCTCTTCCAACTCATGGCGCCCTATGAATGAGTCCTCAAAAATGTCCTATCTTTGACAGCCTTGCTCAGATCTTGCAATCTGAAGGCTGTGGCTTCCTTTATTGAGTCAGTCCATCTCTTGTTGGGTCTTCCTCTTTTCCTGCTGCCCTCAACTTTACCTAGCATGACTGACTTTTCCAGTGACTCTTGTTGTCTCATGATGTAACCAAAATATGATAGCCTCAGTTTAGTCATTTTAGCTTCGGGGGTCAGTTCAGGCTTGATTTGATCTATAATCCACTGACTTGTTTTTTGTTTTTTTTTGGCAGTCCACGGTATCTGTAACACTCTCCTCCAACACCACATTTCAAAGGAATGTATTTTCTTCCTATATTAGCAATATTAGGATGGAGCAATTGGACTTTACATGTCATCTTGTATGTCATCTTTGTCATCTCAATGTCATCTTTAACAATAAGGTTCTTGTAACATCTTAAAAATCAACTAATTTATCATGGCACAAGTTTTGTGAGCTAGAGCCCACTTGTCAGCTACATTATCTTTGTAGCATAACCACTAGAAGAGTGTCTATGGAATTATATGTATATATTATTTTTTCCTTCCAGACTGAAAAGGGAAGGTATATCTTCATGCAATCCTTGTAATAACTCTTTTTTCCTTCATCATTATGTTTTCTTCAGATACGACACCCTCCCAAAAACCTCCATGCTTCTGCCAACACAATGGAATCTGTCCAGATGACCTATGCCTTTGTCCAGAGGATTGGATAGGATCCCACTGTGAAATAGGTCAGTTCAGTAGTCTCTGTTATTGTGGTTCTTGCATAGTAAGGATTCATAATGGAAAGGACCTCTGACTATGGGCCTGGTGGCTTCCCCCCTAATTATTTGCCTGATCCGAAAGGGCCCTGGTGAGTCATTAGTTGTCTCATTGGGCCCAACAAATCTTCCTACTCCTTTAAAAATTCATCCAGTGCACATAATCTTCAACAAAGGGCATCCCTTTCAATATACTGGTAACATAATTTTTTTTTAAATTCACAGCGAGCAATACTGGATCTGTCCAGGACCTGTCTTGTAAAGCAGAATGAACATTAAATGTCTAGTGAATCCTATAAGATGCTGCATGTCCTAAGTTAACATCTGCTGCCTGTAGTCACTAATGAATAAACTTTGCATGGGCAAATCTGTCTTCCAATGAACTGAGTGGTTAAATGGAACAAAGTTCAGCCTGGAATTGCCATGGCAAAAAATGCATTTGAAAATTGGATTAGAGGGTTTTGTATTTGTGTTACTTTAGATCATCAGCTTCCCATTTCCTTTGTGTGACCTTCTGCAAGCGATTTACTGTGAGTGGTCATTAAATGGAATCAGTGCAAATCTAATTGGTTATACATATTCCAAGAAATGTTTTGCCTTGTAGGTGGTTCATCTTCATATTATTATGGGAATAAATGTTCTCATAAATTATGCAAGCGTTATGCAATTCCTTTTTAAAGTTACCTCACATTGTTCATTCCTTGCCATTATCAGCAAGTGGTTTGAACTTCATGCACCTCAAATTTTGATGAAGAGAGATCCAGTCTTAGGGTTGCCAACTCCAGCTTGGAGAAATTCCTGGAGATTTGAGGGCATTGCCTGTGGGGAGGGAGCTCAGCAGGGATGTGATGTCACATCCAGTGATGTCATATCCAAGTCAAAGGTCAGTTCCTCCAATCTTCTCTTTTTGTGAGGTCACTTCCTCCTACCAAAATCCAGAATTAAAATTTTAATTTCCTGCCTCATATTAATTTCCCCCCAAATTGTCATCAGGTTTCTCTCAGCATTAAGGAGAATAATCTAATCTGAAGAACCATAGGAGGGTGTCAGCCAGCAGCAGTTCCATCATTCTCTCTTCCCCAACCAGCCCCTAGCTTTTAGTGTCTTTACAGGTAACTATCCATCAGTTTCTGCCATAGGAGCAATGGAAGTCCAAGAGCATCCATGCTCAGTATATAAGACTTTCATTTCTCCTAGATTCTGGGGAGCTGATCTCTTTAGTCTGGAGAACAATTGTAATCCCAGAAGAACCCAGTCCTTATCTGGAGTGTGGCAATTCATACATTGTTAACAGATTGGAACTACTTTTGTTTAAATGCTTAAAAGAATGCAGAGTAGCTCCACTTGTTTGCATCAGGACTTGAATCTCTGTGAGAAAGGGTACAAAAAGTAAAAAAGTAAGTAAATAGGATGGCAACCTTTGGGAATAAGTGGCTTGAGAATTGCTGTTCAAATAAGAATCAGGTCTGCTGAAAAATATGGACTGATTCAGTGTTAATTCCTTCTTAAGAATGGATACAAGACTGTGATCTTAGAGTCTGGTTTCTGTGATTGCAGCTGGTGGAAAATGTGCTGCCCAGTTCACTGTTCACTAGCCTAGTCCATACTAACCTTTCTCCAGATTATGATGTACTTACAGATACTCTTGTGAGCAGAAATTTAGTGGTGCAAACAGGCCCTAGGTACCTGATACTGAATCATGGTACATGGCTATCAAAATAAAAAGGCTGGTTTAAGAAAAAAAAACACCTCTTTTATTCAAGACTGAAGTAATAATGAAGCAACATTATTGAAGGCAGTAGAAAAAGAGGAAGACCCAACATGAAATAGATTGATTCTATAAAGGAAGACACTTCCTATAAAGGAAGACACAGTTTGCAAGACTTGAGCATAGGGTTGCCAGGTCCCTCCTTGCCAATGGCGGGATGTTTTTGGGGCAGAGCCTGAGGAGGGTAGGGTTTGGGGAGGGGAGGAACTTCAATGCCATAGTCCAATGGCCAAAGCAGCCATTTTCTCCAGGTGAACTGCTATCGGCTGGAGATCAGTTGTAATAGCAGGAGATCTCCAGCTAGTACCTCGTGGTTGGCAACCCTACTTGAGCCTACTGTTAACGAGTAGACGTTTTGGAGGATATTGATTCATAGGGTCGCCATGAGCTGGAAGTGATTTGATGGCACACACACTGGTTTTAGCCCATTTTGAAACAACAACAACAACAAAAGTTCTTCTTTCTGGAACAGCACTGCACCCTTCTCTCCCCTTCCATTTGTAGTCTAGGATCTGTTGAGATTATTTTAGTCACAATACAGATTTAGTTTAAATGCAGAGAAATAAACCAATTGCTCTTATGTTTGCTACTCTGAGATGAAAGGCCATCTCACTGTTTTTTGGGTTTATAAATCATCACAAGGTGAGTTCTTAACTTCTTTCTATAACATTTATACAGTAGAATGAGAATTTCCACCTTATACTGTTCTTTGGCTTTCTTGTGGCAATTTATCTTGAGCTCCCAGACTTGATCACCTCTTTAGCACTGCAACACAGACACTACAGCAATAGAGTACTCCTTTTTTAAGTTTAGTCTTACAACTGGATTTTTAAGATGTGAGGGAACCCAAATTTAAGATTTGCTTTTTCATGTTCTTGAAACTTTAAGTATATAATGAAGGAATTAACATGATTATCTCTTTTCTCTCCTATACAGTTAACTTCTGTGACAAAAGCACTTTTGTTGACAACGCATCTCAGTACAACCTTACGTTTGAAAAAATTATTGTTGGCAAACATGGTTATTCCATGGAGAAGTGTGACAATGGCACTATGAATGGTGCGTGTGGATTTTCCTTTCATTCCTTTTGCTTTGGTATTACCGTAAAGAGAATTTAAAAGGTAAAAGGTAAAGGTCCCCTTTGCAAACACCGGGTCATTCCTGACCCACGGGGTAATGTCACATCCTGACATTTACTAGGCAGACTCTTGTTTACGGGCTTACCACTCTGCGCCACGGGGCTCCTAAAGTGAGTTTAAGACAGATTAAAACGTCTATCTTGTCACGTGAGAAAAGCCCCCAGCTGAATGGAAGGGGAATTATTTGCCTCGCACATTTATGTAAGAAAGATTGGACAAAATGTTGGTAAGGAAGTGGTTTAATTTTTTAAAATCAATTTCACTATCTTTCACTTATCCTGACTGGAGTTTCAGGCTAAAAGGTGAGCATGAGGAACATTAAAGTTGGCTGGAAATTACGAAGTGCAATAGACAGTGTTCTGTCAGGCATACAGCAAGTGGTGGCTTATTGCACACATATTTTATGTTTTTACACTTCTTCAAAATAACTATACATTTCTAGCAGTGCAATCTTCAGCAGAATTACATTTTTCTAAATCCACTGGGAATCTACTGGGCTTAGAAGAGTAAAACTCTGCTCTGGATTGTACTGTAATATTCTGAAAATGATTACTACAATGCTATATAAACCCCCCCCCCCAATATTTATGTTTGTAGCACTGGAAAATAAATGAGTTGAAGAAGACACGTTGAATGGTATTATTAGAAACCAAAACAACCATGATGTATGCTGATATTGCAGTCAGTTAGACTAGAAGAAATATTTAGAATTAGACTGCCAGTCACATAGATTTGAACATTGTGTGCTATTGTGTTCATATTGAGTGTGCAGGAAAAGTTTAAACAAAACATGCCTTGAAAGTAGAATCAAAGGACACATTTGTGGGAAAAGAAATTGAATAAAAAATCATTTCCCAAACTCCATCAACCTTTCCAATGCAGACTCCCCCCCGCCCCCAGAAAGGAAAATTAAAAGTCTCCAAGTATATCAACACCTAATTTAGCTTTAAGGAAATGCTATATGAAAAAAAATACATTTTTGCAATGTATACAGGTGGTGCTCCCAAAGCAACTCGGCTGTGCACTAGAAAAAATGGAGTTCCTGTTCTTGAACTTCCAAGTGTATTGAATTGCAATGCGACCCTGGTTGGCCTATCAGAAAAGGTAACCTGATATTGGAGCTTGATTTTATAACCTGTGGCCTATGTGCATTGTTTCTATGAGAAGTAATTAATAATTATGATAATGAGCAGGGACAGTCTTAGTGATTCTGTGGCTGCAGGCAAAGGTTCAGGATGGGTGCCAGAATCAGTTCCAGCCCATCCCCTGACCTGGGCTTAGTGTTGCCAACCTCCAGGTGCTAGCTGAAGATCTCCTGCTATTACAACTGATCTCCAGCTGATAGACATCAGTTCATCTGGAGAAAATGGCCGCTCCATTTTCACCCAAGAGAACATTTTCAGAATGATCAAAACTGAAATACCAGACTAGCAAACTTCCCAAATAAAACAGTACTGTCTGTTGGAGCTGGTAGGTTGTCATAAGTAACAACGACATACACAAGAACTGTTGCATCCATCTGGACGAGCCGGACCTACAGGGTAGTCAGTATGATGAAACCATTAATACATGAAAAGTCTCAGGAGCTGACAAAAACGCTTTCAGTGTTGGTGATCTGTATCCTGTGGGGCTCCTTATTCATGGTCTCTGAGAGCAGTGTTTGTTGGTAGGAGGCAACCTTTGGTTGCATCCTGTGTATCTATAAGCTCTTGGAGATCAGAGGAGGGGAAAGCAGAGCATTTGATTCCCTACATTGGGCCCAGTTCAAACAAACAACCAGCTGAGAAGGGGACCACTTCCTAAACCAAAGGTCTGTCTATGTAGGGATTTTCTTAACATTTTAAATCAGCCGTTAGCATTTATTGTTTGTTTTATTTTAACTTGTTACGCTTAACAGTTTAATTTTCTGGAGCTACACTGCCACCTAGAGAACACTACAGAAAGTATACTGTTTGAAAGCAAGGGTCTTTTAGGCCTTTTACGCATGGCCTGTTTCTGCTGGATCTGCTGCTCTCTAACTGTACAGTATTTGCAGTCGAATTCTCAGAACGCTATGCTCAGGGACTTCCCCCCCACCCTGAAGAAATTCCAGGAGTACCTTGTGATCAATTATGCAACCCCAGTGAAAATGCAGAGCTTCTGAACCATGTAAATCCCTCCCCCTGAAAATGCTGCTTTGTAATTGGCTGTGGTGTATGTTTTGAAATATGTCACCAGCCCCTGCCAGCCCAGCAATGGGATTCTTTCATTTGATCTGAACCTAGTGGCCATTTTACAGCCAAAGCAGAGAAGGGTCTGGATACCCCCCCCCCCACACACACACACCAATTTGTTTCTGGCTGTCTCAATGCATAAGAAGAACATACAAACACTTGCACGGTCATTTGTGACCATTTCATCATTCCATTGGTAGTCTTGCACTTGCAAACAAACAAACAGATTATAACAAACAAGCAAACAAACAAACACACAAACACACAAACAAACAAACAAAGGCCTATAAGAGGACACGTAAAGAGGAGGGCGGCAAATCAGCCTGGCTCTATTCCATCTGCTGAGAACTGAAACTGACCCATACTCACTGTGAAACTGACCAAAAGCAGCCACATAGGTTGTTCCTGATTATTTCAGCATTCTCTGAACTGTTCAATTTGAAACTGAACCACACTCATTGTGAAACTGACCAAATAAGCAGCCTTATGGTATTCCTGCATTATTCTCTCGCTAGTGAACTCACAAATGGCTTCGAGGTGAGGGGCTGGGTGAGGGGGACAGACACATGGGAGGGAGATGCGAGAATAGGTGTGGAGAGAAAAAGTGACAAGTATGCACAGGACCGGCTTTCGATTTGGGATCGTGGTGGATTTTAAACTTGGGGTTAAACAGCTTTCTGAAAACGTGGGGAAAATGTGAGGGGAGAACAAGGCAACTTCTGAAGGTTTGAAAATACGTGCATAATTGAAACAAAGCCCCAAAGTACTCAGGGGATGACCGTGACAGGAACAACCCATGAACAAAAGGCCTTATACTGCTGGTTACATGCTTATTTGATGAAACCTATGTATTTGTTTTAAACAGGAAATTATATCTCTCAGAAATATCTGTCTGTGGTATTCATACTCTACGCTTTTCACCATCTTGTTTCTTAAATGTCTGCCGTGGGGAATCACAACTTACTTCTGACAAAATGGGGTCTAGGGGATTAAAACTTCTAGAACTTAAAAAACGATTCTCTTTAAGGTGCCACAAGACTCCTGTGATGTTTTTTATTCACAAAGTGGCTAAACATAATGTGCAATGTCACATGCAATACGAGTACCAATGGAGATCTTGTTAACTTCCCCTGTTCCCCCAGAGGCAACAGGAGTGGGAAAAATCTGTTTCCCACTTGCAATGATCATACCCTTGCCATTAGGAGAGCCAGTGTAGTGTAGTGGTTGGAGTGCAGAACTAAGATCCGAGAGACCCATGTTTGAATCCCCACTCGGCCATGGAAACTTGCTGGGTAACCTTGGCCCAGTCACACGCCCTCAGCCTAATCCATCTCACAGATTTGTTGTGAGGAGATCTCCTGCTGTTACAACTGATCTCCAGCGGATAGACATCAGTTCACTTGGAGAAAATGGCCACTCCTTTTTCACCCAAGAGAACATTTTCAGAATGATCAAAACTGAAATACCAGACTAGCAAACTTCCCAAATAAAACAGTACTGTCTGTTGGAGCTTGTAGGTTGTCTACGAGCAAGCCACTTTGGGTTCGAAATTGAAGAGAAAGGTGGGCTGTAAATGAAGTCAATAAATAAATAAAGCAAATAAATAATAATTAATAAACACATTGTTTCAAAGGTCTTAGTCAGTGCAGTAAGTGGCCATATCTGTGCTACAGTTGAGCAGCGTGCTGTGTGGAAGTAGCTATCACAGGTAGCATTCAAAGCTGCCTTGACAAGTTGCTCATTTCAGAAATGCTGTGGTCAGAGGAAGGGAGTGTCTGATCGGATTCATTACCTTTTGAAGCAAATACCTGCATTTTGGATGAGTTAATATAAGCTATTTAAAGGTATATCATTAGAATACATAGGTATATCATTAGAATTATTTAATGCTCCAAAGAATACTGGCTTTTTTTGGTTTTGTTTTCTTGGATTCAAATGTCCTTTTTCTCGAACAGATACAGTTTACCAATGAGACTGCACCAACAGAAATTTTGAACATTGCCACCGACACACAGATTCTCACTTCCAGCCCAGAACAACTCAACAGTGCAGATATTTCTATAGCTGCTTCAATTGCAGAAAAGATTCTCAATCTGTCCAACAGCAATGTGCCTGGTGAGGTATGTGCCATGAAGACTTACAAAGATACGGTGTGCTATCAGAATAACATCTGAAGTGTGGTAATTTTCACAGACAAAAAGGTCATATCTCTCTATTTGTAAAGGGGACAAATTCCAGAGGTAAGAGTATTTTATACCTGTTGCTGTACCAGCTGTGACTCTGTTCCCTCACTGTCCACTTAGTTACAAAGAGGACAGGAATTACCGGTAGTTTCCATTTTCTCTTTTCCCCCACACTCCAGCCCTTCCAGAACTATCAAAGCCATGGAGAACATTCTCCTCATTCCAAGCCTCCCTGCCTTAAAAATGTAAATACAGAGGCAGGCCTTTCAATTTGACCAACTGATGGCTGAGCATTGTGTCCCTTCTGCTTTCCAAGGTATGTTGTGCCTGGCTTCTGGCTGTATAGGTGATGAGGCAACCATAATTGTGGCATCTTCTTTGATGGCACTGTGGCTTTCTGGTTGGTTTGAGGGTGTGTATCTAGAGGTGGGAGTGCTAGACAGGATTGGGATTCTGTTGGTGTCCCACCCATTCTGCTTCCCAAATCTCTCCCTGCCTGAGGTTGAGGAGGTGGTCTTGGACATGGTGTTGAGGACTCCTAGGCTAATTGTCTTGGGGGACTTCAATATCCATGCCAAGGCTACCTTCTCAGGAGTGGCTCAGGATTTCATGGTATCCATGACAACCCTGGGCCTGTCTCAGGTAATAACAGGCCCCACTCACTGTGTAGGTCACACTCTTGATCTGGTGTTTTGTTCAGGGCAGGAAGAAAATGATCTGAAGGTGGGGGGATTGAAGATGGTCTCCTTGTCACGGGCATGTCACTACTTGCTGGGGTTTCGACTTACAGGGGTACAAGAGTCCACAGGGATGGGGGATTGATTAAGATGATCAACCTGATCATCAGCCTGATGGATCCAATAGGTTTTCAAATGACATTTGGGGATTTTCCGGCTGATATGGTTGGAGCTCCTGTCGATGCCCTGGTTGACCCCTGGAATGGCAATCGACAGGATTGCAGCCTCTCTCAGGTCAAAGAGCTGGGGCAGCCCATTACTTAGGGGCTGTGGATAATGAAAAGACAGGGGAGATAGCTAGAGTGATGATGCAGAAAGACTCGGGATGAATCTGATTGTGCACAGGCTAGAGCTCATTTGAAAGCAGAGGTTGGATAGCCATCTCTTGGGAGCGCTTTGATTGTGGGATCCTGCATGGCAGGGGGTTCGACTGGATGGCCCTTGTGGTCTCTTCCAACCTTATGTGATTTTGTGAAAGCTTACTCTGGTGGTGATGGTGGCAAAGAAGCAACACTTCTCTTCCACCATTGCATCTGCACAGTGTAGACCTACAGAACTCTTCTGGGTGGTCAGGGGCCTATTGGGTTCTGGCCAGTGGAAGGAGGCTAACTGCTCAGCAGCCCACTGTGATCATTATGCAAAGCTCTTCGCAGATAAAATCTCGTGCATCTGTTCCAACTTGGACTTTACATAAACAGCAACAGGATCGGATGGTCCCAGGGTGCTGATTTTTCCAGTTGTGTGGGATACTTTTCAAGTTGTGCAGTATGAAGATGTGGACAGGTTTATGGGAAGTTTGGGACCTACCACCTGTTGTATGATCCTTGCCCCACCTGGCTGCTTATATCAGCCAGGAGGGCTGGTGGACTGGGTCCGAGAGACAGTAAATGCCTCCCTGAGAGACAGGGTGGTTGCTCCTGCCTTGAAATGGGCAGTGGTGTGTCCACTCCTAAAACAACCTACTCTGGACCCGGGAGAGTTGAATAACTACTGTCTAGTCTCAAATGTACCATTCTTGAGCAAGGTGATTGAACTAGTGATGGCTAGTCAACTTCAGAGATTCCTGAACAAAGTGGATTGTTTAGATCCATTGTAGTCTGTTTTCAGCCCTGGTTATGGGACTGAAACTGCCTTGGTCACCCTGGTGGATGACATGTGCTGGGAGATGGATGGGGGCCTCTTGGTGGCTTTTAGTGTGTGTGTGTGTGTGTGTGTGTGTGTGTGTGTGTGTGTGTGTGTGTGTGTGTGTAAAGTGCCGTCAAGTCCCAGCCAACTTATGGCGACCCCTTATAGGGTTTTCAAGGCAAGAGACCAACAGAGGTGGTTTGCCAGTGCCTTCCTCTGTATAGCAACCCTGGACTTCCTTGGTGGTCTCCCATCCAAATACTAACCATGGATGATCCTGCTTAACTTCTGAGATCTGACGAGATCAGGCTATACAATCAACCATACTATCCTTCTGGATTGCCTTTTGGGGCTGGGGCTGGTAGGTACTGTTCAGCAATGGTTCTGCGGTGGTTCCAGTCCTACCTCGAGGATAGGTTACAGAGTTTGGTGCTGGAGGACTGCTGCTTTGTCCCTTGGCCTTTGGGCCTACGTGTTCCCCAAGATTCCATCTTGTCCCTCATGCTTTTCAACGTTTTTGTAAAGCTCCTGGGAGAGGTCATCCGGAGATTTGGGCTGAGCTGCCACCAAGGCGCAGATGACACTCAGCTCACACTACCAGCAGATCCCAGGGAGGCTGTGGAAACTGTAAACAGGTGCCTAGAGGCAGTTTTGGAATGGACGAGGGATAACAAGCTGAAACTTAATCCCAGCAAAACAGAGGTGCTACTGGTGGGGGAAGATCTCTGCCCGGGAAATGGGTTATGGGCTCAATTCAAGGTGATTCATTTGTCTCCCTCTATTGGTATCTTTCAACAGTTTTTTTGTTTTGTCCGACATACCCCCAGTAATGGTTTTTGGACCTCCTTCTAATGTTGTTTGTTTGGGTTTTAATTGAATTTTATATTTTAACTATATTTTAATTGTTGAAACATTTTAACGTTTTTATGTTCGCCACCTTGTAGATCCTGACTGGGTGGAAAGGCGGCATAAAAATGTTTTGAATATATAAATAAATTTTAATTTATTTAAAATGTGTAACCCTGCATAAGAAATGAAGGTCTTTTTAAAAAATTGTTTTTATCTTGGCAGGCGATGGTTGCCGCAGTGACTACAGTAAGCCAGCTTTTGGATGCCAACAAGACTGAATTTAGTTCATCTGATAAAAATCTCACAAGTTCTATAACAAGGTAATCACAACTTCTTGGTTTGAATTTATAATTCCCAGGAAAAATGTGTGTTCACATTTGAAGTATGACATTTTCTTAAGTGACACAATAAACATGCTTCCTCAGCGGTAAGTTACATTGAATTCAGTGGGACTTGTTTCTTATTAGATATGTTAAAGATGCAAAGGCAGTTTTTGCATTTTATTTTTTAAAATTTCAATATGGTCTTTTATGCATGGCTGTTTCACTCACCATCACCTCTCTGACGACTTTGGGTCTTTGTGTTGATTATGCATGTTGTTTCCGACTGTCAGAGGTCGCCTCGCTCTCCCCTTGCGTTTCCCCACATTTTGACCGTGTTTTCAAATTCGAGATAAAACAGGTCTCTGAAAATGTGGGCAAAATATGGGGAAATGCAGGAGGAGAGTAAGGTGACCTCTGACAGTCGGAAATGGCATGCATAATCAACGCAAAAACCCAAAATTGTCAGAGGGGGGACAGCGAGTTAAACAGCCATGCAAAAAAGACCTATAAAACCTCCATTAGGTAGTAAAAACAGATGCATCATCTGTCTTCTGTGCTTGGTTCTGGGTCATATCATACTTCGGTGAGCCCCAGGGTGGCACCCGTGGATGCCATGGTGTCTGCCAGAGTGTTTCCTGATGCCCACTTCCTTATTCTGCAATGCATCTCTTATCCAAGGGTTTTAATAAAACCCAATGTACTTTTTGGTAGCATTATTTATTTTGGAAGATTTAAGAACCAACTCCAAACCACACCACCACATCACAGGGTAAATGTAAATATCTGAGTGGCGAGAAGTGGCCTAAAAGTGTTTGGTAAAATAGCTTATAAGAGCTCCATGGCGCAGAGTGGTTAGCTGCAGTACTGCAGTCCAAACTTTGCTCACGACCTGAGTTCGATCCCCACGGAAGTTGGTTTCAGGTAGCCGGCTCAAGGTTGACTCAGCCTTCCATCCTTCCAAGGTTGGTAAAATGAGTACCCAGCTTGCTGGGGGTAAAGGGAAGATGACTGGGGAAGGCACTGGCAAACCACCCCGTAAACAAAGTCTGCCTAGTAAACGTTGGGATGTGACGTCACCCCATGGGTTAGGAATGACTTGGTGCTTGCACAGGGGACCTTTACCTTTTAAAAAAAAATAGCTTAGTCACCTGTGAAGTAAATTATGCTAATGTTCAGAAGTACATTCCTATCTTCCTCAAGAGTGCTGTGGAGGTACACTTCACCACACCCCTGCCTTGGTAATTAAGGTGGAATAACTTTGTCTGCTCTGTAGAATCAAGAGGAAGATCAGAGGTAACAAAAATGGCAACTTTTTCACTGCCCTGACAGGGGAAAAATGGTTTTGGTGTTAAAGCTTCTCCAGCAGTATGAATGCATTTAGACCTATCATTATAATGTTACACTGATGTCAAATATCCCCCAGAGCCCTCTGATGGTGGTGGGAAATGGCAGCTGTGGGGATGGGACAAAGGAAGGAAAATAGTGCTGATGTGGGCCGGACCTGCAAAAAATTTGTAGCTTCCTGTCCACCTGATATGCAAACATGATCTAACTGTGTTTTTTCCTGAAAAAATCATACCAAGCTAGGTTTGAGAAAGATTCCGGCAGAGCAGAGGAAAATACAGAAAGTGGATGATCGTAAAAACACCTGCTCCTTTTTGGATGCCCAACTGGAGCTAAATGTTCATGAGGAAGCAGCCCATGTAAATGCACCTACAGGGGCAATTCAGACACATCATGTTTAGGAAGGTTTTGTCTCCATAAACAGAACTTTGGCACATTAACAGTCATCTTGAACAGCTGGCATGATTACATTTTGTTACTTTAACGCAGCCTCACAATGGCAATGCAAAATTTCTCTGTGAGTAACGGTTCTACTCTGGAGGTGGTGCAGTCCAACATTGCAATCCGCACAGTTTCTCCACGGGAGCCCTCAGCGAAAGTTCTTTTTTCTGCCATGAGGGGTGAGTTTCCTACCTGAGTTCACCTAGCAATCTAGCTATCTATTGATCAATACCGGCAGTGGAGTTCTGTGCAATCTAATTAAATTTGGGGCTATGTTGTTGTATGCAGGGTCAACTGACAGTTTAGTTTCTGACAGAATCAAAGTTGACGAACAGGCTACTGGCTTGAAAACTGATGATCGTACAGAAATTCAGATACTCGTCAATATTACAAGTACCAGTAAGTAATGTTTATTCCCTCTCTTGCAGATAAAGTTAAAAATGGGGGGGGGGTTATATATATATTTTTTACAGAAGAAAATAAAATAGGAAGTTATATACATTACTAGGGTTGCCAGGTCCCCCCTTTTGATCAGTGGGAGTTTTTAGGGGGCGGGGCTGGGTGCGTGCAGGGTCGTGCACACGCGATTACGTCACTTCCAACAACAAACACTTTATTACGGCCTTGTCAGAAAAATACATATGGTTAGTTCAATGGGCAAATATACTCATATAAATACTATATGCTGTTACAACATAATCCTTCTTTCTGGGAACTCAGTCCTAAATAGTCTGAATACATAATTACATAACCGATGGACGCCCTTTTGAGGTTAATCCTTACACTCCTTAGCAATACTCTTAGACTGACGAATTTTAATTGCTACTGCACAGAACCTGGCCGTGGAGGATGTAACCTGCTTGTTTTCCCCCAATGACAACATCTGCAATAAATCTGCTTGCAGTACCCCTGTGGCACCTTTTATTAGGGGAAAAATGAGCTAGACACGAGCCTCATTATACCAGGGACAACAAAATAAAACATGTGCCACTGATTCCAGCTCCCTATGTCACTTCCAAGTTTATCCCTGGAAGCACCACATTGCCGCAGCCACTTTACCACTCAAACCCCCAAAGCAGCCACGGCGATGTGGCAGTTCTGGGGGTAAACTCAGAAGTGACATAATCACATATGTATGGATGTGCAGGCACACGATTGCTGCTCTGGAGCAGTTAGGTGGATTGGCGGGCAAATTGCCCGCCAAAACCACCCACCTGGCAACCCTATCATTACAAATTATTAACATTTTAAAAATACCTGTGGGATATGTTATGAAACACATTTACCTCTACCCTGAGGCACATGCAGAGCTCCTGGGCCTGTGAGCCGCCCCATTCACTTGTAAAGACAGCTGGAATGCTAGACAATGAACGAATTCACATGTAGATTTGCTGCTTCTACGGGCTCCTATAAACATTGGTAAATTATGGAAATATAGCTAGTGGGGAATGGTGGCTGAGATAATATGATATGAACTGGGACACCACAAACTGACTACCAGTGCTATCCTAAGCAGAGTTACCCCCTACAAAGTCCATTGATGCTAATGTGTTTAGGAGAATCTCTCTGCTTAGGATGACGCTATCAGTGGTCTTAAACAAGCCGTTCTCTCTCAGCCTCAATCTCTAATTGCAATATGGGAATAATATTGCAATTAGTCTATTTTACAAAGTTCTCATAAGGATTATCCCATGATAGAAGTGCTTTGAACATTAAATAAATGCAATTACTGCTAATATTATATGTTCTTTTGTACTGACTGAATTTCATTTGCTACTTCCAGATTTCACTGGAAGAGAAAGAGTTGGCTTTGTGCTGTATCAAAATGACAAACTTTTCCCATCAAAAATCTACAAAACTCAACTGGAAGAAAACTATAGTAATCGAATCATTTCCAGCAACGTTAATGGAACAGTGGTCAATAATGTTAAGATAGCTTTAAACCCACAGGTGAGTTTTTCGAAAGCAAAACTTTACACATGGGCCACAGGCCAAAGGCCTGGAAAACAAGATCCCAAGTATGTACCAGAACTATATCCACCATTATTCTCCACTGACATCCCTCCCCTTCCCCAAACCCATACTCCCAAGGTGCCGTATCCAAAATGTCCAGGAATTTTCCAACACGGAATTGGCAACCCTACCCAGAACATCTGCTCCTTTTATTCCTTAAGGAGCTCCACATACAACTTAATAGTCCACTTTGTAAATATGGGTTTCTGATGTCGTACAAGAGAACTGCAGTTTGAAACAAGTGCAATACACCCTAGTCCAAGCCTTTGTGTTTCCCAAAAGAGGATTCTGAGATGCTAGGTAAAGACTGTTACATGATGGTGTTTCCAGCAAAGGCATTCTCCAGGCAGATGCTTCGCCCACCATAAAATCATTACCATTAAACAAAGCTGCTAGGTTGCAACCTGGAGATTTCTTCTTCGCTTTAAATTTGCTAATTAACCTGGACTGGAGACTCAGCCCCCTGCTGTGGCTTTGCTTAGCCCTGGTGATGTGGGTGGGAGAAATCATGGCTTAAAGATAGAGGAGAATCTCTGGGTGATGATCTAACAAACATTACCTGCAAACTCTTTTCAAGCTATTCCTGTTAACCTGTTGTTGTTTTTTTAAATTCCCAATCCGCAGTACAACAGATCAGAATTTTGGCTACACAACTACGCATGTGTATTTTGGAATTACTCGCTAGATGACTGGGATACCGCAGGATGCATAAAAGAGACAGACTCATCAAAGTTATTGACATGCAGCTGTAACCACACAACTAATTTTGCATTATTAATGGTAGGATACTCTTTTCACAGAACTACTACCTTTAAAAACAACCTGTCTTGCTGTTTGCAGGTACAAGCTTACTTCCCTCACCTGCTCCTATTTGTGGCATACTTCCACATGCATCTGGCCCAAAGTAATATGGATCTTTTCACATGGAGATTTCCCCATCTTTTGGATGCCAAATGTC
The DNA here is from genome assembly GCF_029931775.1 of Euleptes europaea. NCBI lineage: Eukaryota > Metazoa > Chordata > Lepidosauria > Squamata > Sphaerodactylidae > Euleptes > Euleptes europaea. The sequence continues at coordinate 33,729,242 of NC_079323.1, forward strand.
AGTGGTTTTCTCAGAGCCTCCTTACCACATCATTTTCCATTTCTGTGGTGTGCTTGTCGCTCCTCCATGCTTTCTCCAACCGTCTGATTTGAAAAAGCAATGAGGAACTACAAAGAAACCACAAAATGGGCAAAAAACAACAACAACCCATCATGAGATCGCTCATAGAAAACAACTGCACACAAACCACTGGAAAACCTCTGTGTGAATATATAGAAAAGCAAAACATGGAATGGAGAGGATGGGATTACACAACTTCAGAGGGTAGCCGGGTTGATCTGCAGTAGAACAGTTAGATTCGAGTCCAGTAGGACCCTAGAGACCAACAGGTTTTTCAGGGGTATAAGCTTTCGAGAGTCAAAGCTCCCTTCATCAGACATGAGTAGGAATGGAGATCTCTGAGTCTTTATTTTCCAGTTAGAAGGTGGGAGGGGCATTATAAATCATGTTTGTAAAGGAAGCAAAGGTACAATGCATACTGTAAACAGCTTGATTAGAGCAGAGGGGAAATGTCAGTTTTACCATTAACCTCAATGGGATTTAGACTGAATTCCACGTAAACTGTTAAGCATACATGCCAGCAAGCTTTATTCTATAACAACACTAATTTCCCACATTACTCAGTTGAATTTGGGCATGGAAGCTGTTGGGGGGGGATGTTTAATGGTTTTTTAAAAATGATTTAAATGATTCCTGGCTAGTCGACAGGGTTTCTGAGCACCTTACAAAGAAAGGCTTGGTTATCAGATCCACCCTCCTTTTAGTTATATATATTCTTATGATAAAAGAAAAATATGTTATCTTCCCCTGCTGCAACCACAATAGTTAGACACTTTTTATTTTAAAAAATGCATTACTTGTAGCACTTTTACAGTGCAGGCTCCCACATACAGTCTATGGTCTAAATTAAATCAGTGCAGTCCTGTGCAGAGTTACTCTAGTCAAAGCCTGATTTCAATAGGTTATACTGGAGTAAATCTGTATAGGATCACAATGTTACCTTCATAGATTATGTCCAGGAAAACAAACATGTGCAAATACACCAATTTATCCCTATGTGCAAGGAAAATGTATGAAGATTATTAATAAATGAAACAATTATTTTACAGAGCTTCAGGATCAATTATAAATATGCAAGACCTCTAGAGATGTTGTCGTATATTGGTTGCGGCCTGTCCATTGCCAGCCTGTCTTGTACCATTGTGTTTCAGATTCTAATCAGGTAAGGAAAGAGTTGAGGAAGGATTAAGGATGGCCAGGACAGACTTCTGGGGAGGAAAAAAAAAATCACTCATCAATCCTTTAAACTATGAATGAGCATCTCCCCCCCCCCCACATATCATGAAGGCTCACTTTGTAATTGGCTGTATTGTATTCTTTGAAATGTGTCACCAGCCCCCATGGTCTCCGCAGCAGGGATTCTTTCATTTGAACTGAACTGAGTAGCCACTTTCAACCAAAGCAGAGAATCACCCCAAATGAGCAAAAGGAAAAAGTGTGCATCAATGCACCATTTGATTAAACATTTCTCCCCAACTCATTGCAGGAGACATAAGAACACTCACTTGGCCATTTTTACTATTTCATCATTTGATCGTTAGCCTTGCAATAGTACGGAAAAAATCAGGCTGGGTTGGGGGTGGCGGCTTTGAACTGAAGTGGCACACAGGGCGGCTCTGCTGTTTCCTTTAACTCTTCCGGGGAAGTTACAGATCTCAACATGGTGGAGCTAAGAACACTCGCTGGTAATTTACTGGTCCTTTGATCTGCTGATAGCCTAGCATGCATGCACACACACACACACACACAAAACCATGTTGGGGGGAATGTAGAAGACAATGGACTAGAGAATAAAGGGGAAGCAACGTCATGGTTATTGATTATTCCATTTGCCTGCAGACAAAAGATGGCTTCCAGGGATTTCGATGCGAAGGGGTTGGAGAAATGCTGGGAAGGAGGAGTGGGAGGGGGAAGTGAGAATGGGGGCATGGGCAGACAAACCTGAAGTTAAACCTATGCAAAGAAGTGGCAATTGAATTGGGCTTGGGGCAGATGTAAAACTCGTGGCAAAACAACATCCTGAAAACTCAGGAAAAATGCAGGGGGAGAGCGAAGTGATTTCTGAAGGTCAGAAAAATCATGTATAATTCCAGTGAAGCCCCTAAGTAGTCCGGCAGTAATCGTGATGCAAATTACCCATGCATAAAAGGCCAAAGGTAAGAACCAGGAGACTGAATTCTGCCCCCAAATAAATGGACAGTCAGTGAGTTCTTTTATCACCAGAGTGATACAATACATATATCCAACCCCTGCTAGTAGCCTGGCTACAGCATTTTTGACCAGTTAAAGTTTCCAGACAGTTTTCAAAGAGAATTTTCACCTCAAGGATCTAAACTGCCTGCGGTGCCCGCCGGCCATCAGCTGGCTGGCAGGCAGCCCGGTGGATTGGCAGGATTCTACCTGCCACCACCGGGCACTTGGCAACCCTAGCCGTGGGATGGGGAGAGGGAAAGCAGAAGACAGAGGGTCAGATAAAGGTAGACTGGCTGTTGGGTGGGAGGGAGGGAGGGTTACCAACACCAGGTTAGGAAATACCTGCAGATTTTTTTTTGGGGGGGTAGAGCCTTGGGAGGATGGGGTTTGACGAGGAGAGGGACCTCATAGGGACATAATGCCATAGATTCCACTCTCCAAAGCAGCCATTTCTTTCAGGGGAACTAGGGTTGCCTAGGGTGGGGGCTAGATAACACCTGGAATTATAACTGCTCTTCAGATGACAGATCAGTTCCCCTGGAGAAAACCCCTGGAGGGTTGACTCTATAGCATTATACCCTGTGGAGGTCTCTTCCCTCCCCAAGCCTTGTCCTCCCAAGGCTCCACCTACAAATCTCCAGGAATTTCCCAACCTACAGCGAGCGACCCTAAGGAGGAACTGATTGCTTTAGTTGGGAGATCTGTGGTGATTCCAGGAGATCTCCAGGTGCTACCTGGATGTTGACAACCCTAGGATAGAAGGGAGCAGAAAAAGGGGAGAGGCTATGGGGGCTTTCAGAAAAGAGAAAGAGGAAATAGTGGGGGAGGGGAAAATGAGATGCCTCCCGCAAGTCCTTGGGGGTTCCCACTTGCATGCTTAGATTTCTGCATTTGCCTAAAATAGATCTTTGAATCCTGACATTAGTATGCTTTTTATTAGTCTCTCTCTTCCAAATGGTGAGCAGTGAGATAAAAGAGATTATCCAGGATATTCAACTGGTGTGCTAAAAGAGGGGTTCCAAAGCCAAGTGACAATGGTGTGCAGGCAGAGATTTGCATAATTATAACTGTAAATTCACATTAATGAAAGTTGAAGGCACTTAATATACTAGAATATGGGTTATTTGACATTTATATTTTGGGAAGAAGCAAGATATTGGGTGGGGGAAGAAAGAACCTTTAGCCCAAAGAAATAAATAGAAATAAGGAAACGTAGCTGTCCTGGTCTTCTTTGTAAGAAGGGAAAGGTTTCCAGGGTCACAATACAGGGACTCCTTCCTCTATGGCCAGCATGACGACAAAGTAGTAGAGGAGATAAAAATCATGATTTAACCTCTGTTTTTGCTTCTGGTGTCCTGGAACCTTATAATGAATGCCCATCAAAAGGAAACACCGGAAAACCTCTATCACCTTGATGGATGTGAGCCTCTGTTCAGCTATGCTGATTTTTAACATCATCTTTGTTTCTGGAATTGAAAACACAAATGCCAACAAGACGGTTGACAAAAACTCTGCTGCCAACGTCATGCTCCAGTCCGATAAGGAAGGCCCTCCTGCAAATGACTGGTGTACAGCTGTCGCCGCTTTGCTGCATTATTTCCTACTGGCAACTTTTATGTGGACTGGTCTCAATGCTGTACAGATGTACTTGCTATTCGTAGAACAACAGCGACCTCTGTTTCAACACTATAATGCAATCATGTCATTAATTGGATGGGGTAAGAATGAAAATCCCTCTCATTCTCTTGGAGGGCCTTTCTTTGTCAAACTGTTACAGACAGCCACAGTGGTGTATTCAGAACAAACCAGGGTTACAGCTGACACAAAGGTTTTTTCAGCCTACGCAGCATGAGATGAAGGCATTCCCATGCAAATTCAGAAACCTTTCCAATATAACTGATGATTCTGGAGGGCACTCAAGCTGATGTAATGGACCTTTTAATTGTACCTTCCCGGGTTATGTACATTTGGACATGCTGTTCTGCATATTTGTTTGCTTGACAGAAAATGAAACAAGTAATCAAAGTACATTTGTACATCACTAAGCTCCTCATTTTCTATTTATTGTGGTGCCTTCAAAATATTGCCCAAATGTTGCTTTTCTTCTTTAAAATTTCAAAATGAAAATACCATGTTAAATCACATTTTTACTTTGAACAACTCGCCCTCAACAAAAATGATAAACAATCATTACAACATTACACATACAAAATTTAAAGATTGTTGATATAACCATTATTTAGTTAACACTCAGTCTTGACAATTTACTCATTTCCACTACCCTAGTCAATATAAAACTTGGGCACAATTGTATATTTCTAATAAGCCAGCGTAGTGTAGTGGGCCAGCAAGGTGTAGTGGTTAAGAGCAGTGGTTTGGAGCGGTGGAGACTGATCTGGAGAACCAGGTTTGATTCCCCACTCCTCCACATGAGCGGCAGAGGCTAATCTGGTGAACTGGATTTGTTTCCCCACTCCTCCACATGAAGCCAGCTGGGTGACCTTGGGCTAGTCACACTCTATCAGCCCCACCTACCTCACAGGGTGTCTGTTGTGGGGAGGGGAAGGTGATTGTAAGGCGGTTTGATTCTTCCTTAAGTGGTAGAGAAAGTCGGCATATAAAAACCAACGCTGCTGCTGCTTCTAATTTTCTCTTACAAAATTTTTAAAAAGATTTCCAGCTATAACAAAAACATTTCAATACAATAATCTATTATTTGAACAAGATCTGACAACATCCCAGACTTTTTAAATCCAGAATTTGATTGTAAAATGTTTACTAGTTTTCCAGTTTTTTGCTAGTAGCAATTTTGTTGTCTTTCTCTATTTTTCCTGGAATTCCACTGGTGGTGGTGGGTGGAAACTGCCATCAAGTCACAGCTGACTTGTGGTGACCCCATAGGGTTTTTAAGGCAAGAAACATTCAGAGGAGGTTTGCCACAACCCTGGTATTCCTTAGAGATCTCCTGCTTAGCTTCCAAGATCTGATGAGATCGGGCTAGCCCGGGCTATCTAGGTCAGGGCGGAATTCCACTAGTTCTTCTAAATATATAGTAGTAAATTGTAACACCAGTAGACAAAATCCTATTCAGCTAGCACTTTTAAAACTTTGAAGAGCAAGGTGTCAATATGTTTTTGTGGTTAGATTGAACAATTAGTTCATGTTTTTTCCCCCCTTTCTCTATTAGGAGTCCCAGCATTATTTGTTAGCATAACACTGGGAGCAACCTACAGTAACTCAAACTACCGGCAGGAAGAATTGTAAGTGCATATGTATAATGGTTCACACCTCTTGCTTCTCCAAGTGATACAATGATCTAAGGGTAATGCTATCATGTTTAATTTCCTTTGGGTGAGAAGGCACCAGAGCCATTTGGCTTTTTTCTATAGACCCCTGTTAGAACTACACAATTACTTCATTTCTACGTGGATCACTCATTGGTTTATCTATGTTTCTTGTGTGCATCTGTAAAATTAGAGCATTAAATAATCCCTTTCATTCAAGAAAGTCTGGAATTTCACAAACACTCTGCATCCAAAGGAGATATTTAAAACTTGATTGCAGTTGTTTCAAATTCTTTGGCTCCAAGGAAGGCCTCTTCAAGAGGGTCCTCACAATTGCCTTCTTCAAGGTGGCTGAAACTGTCTCAGCTTAACATAAAGAACCAAGCCAGTGAACCCCCTTCAGCTAGATGTATTGCCAAGATGTTCAAGGCTCAAGTACTGGTGTGGGATGTTGTACTTCTTCAAACAATCTGTCTACATTCTCAAGCCTCACCAACTGAAATTCATCCAGGCAAATTTGACAAGTCTGAGCTTTGTTGACATCCAGATACTTACCAGCCAAAACTATGGTGTCCAGGTCCTGGTAATATGAGCAACTTTTATCAGCAAAGTGCCTTATTTATTTATTTATTTATTTATTATAGATTTATATATCCCACCTCCCCAGCCAAAGCTAGGCTCAGAAGATCTTTAGCCTTGCAAATAAGTCACAACAAATTACTGCTTCTTGGCCTTAGGATCAAGTGTATTATCTGAGCCTGGTTCATCAAGAGACAGATGAAGAACCCTCACAATTCTCAGCCTGTCACAGATAAAATAGTTACAGAGAAGTGCTGCTACTTACGGTAACTCTCATCACATATTTTATGCGGTTTCCCAACATACCCAGAAGAAATTACTCCACACAGAACTTTGTTACAATCAAAAGCACTTCACAGTGCAACTACAGGCATACCTTTCTCCTCATAAGAGATCTCTCCCCACCTTTAGAAGCACCTTTATACCCCAAGAGACAGCAGGTGAGCGACCTAGCCATGATCACGTGGGTCTTCCCACATTTTTATTCTTTCTGAAAGAAAACACAGGGAACACAGCAAAATGGCAAAAGGGAGAGGACTGCCAAAGATTTGTTTCAGAGTTCATGATATGGAACGCATGGAAGTGGCAGGACAAAGGAAGGGGACTGTGGCTGATTACGGACAAGAGTGAAATTGGGGCTGGGGACTGTAAAAAGGTTATTATTATTATTTATTTATTTGGATTTCAAGCCCAGGCTCAGGGCAGGTAACAACCATCAATCACAATAACACAGTAAAACCACAATATATAGCCATTAAAACTCTTAGAACATACAATAAATTAAACATTAACCCTTAAAATACAACAGTATAAAATTACAACAGATGGCTCACTATCAAACTATAGTAGCTGCTGAGGGCCCGGTAGAGCAGACAATCCCCCACTTAATTTAATAGATTGGAAGGCCAGCATAACAACCTCAATTGCACGCCCGGTGGAATAACTCTGTCTTATAGGTCCTGCGGAACTTCTTCCTTTCTTCCATGTGGAGGTGGGAAGGGACAGAAGCTACAGACCAACTGGCATTTACAAAATGAACTGTCATCTGTTACAAGCTTCTGGTTAGATTAACCTGGATTTGTACAAGCTATAGTTTAAACAAATCATAGTTTATCAGGCCTTCTGAATGCAGCCTTGCAGTAATATAGATAACCACAGAACACATACTACTTCTTGAAACCTGATTCATGATCACATCGTAGACAACTGTTACTAGTTTCCTAGAAAACTTTAATATGATTAATTGTATCCTGGCTGCTTATTTTTTTTTAAGGTATAGAATTGTTCAATATGATTAGCTGTGTATTCCATTATAAAAATCCATTCATCCCCTACATGGGCAATATTATATTAAAAGAAAAACTGTCTGTGACAAAAATTGAGGGACAGATAAATTGATATGGCTTTATGTGATTTCTCATTAGAAAAGTTGCTGGAATGATCTTTCTTTTATATTTCAGTTGCTGGCTTGCAGTGCTTGATTCGCACCAGAACTTCTCCGCTGAGAAACCTTTGTTATGGGCATTCCTATTTCCAGTGGCATTCATCCTTCTGTTCAATATATTTGTGTTTGGGAGGACCATTATTTCTGTGATATGGAAGGAAAACAAGAAATTGACAAGGTATTGATATGAAACAGATGCATTATTTCAACTTATTTTTTTGTTTTTACTACAGTGACTCAAAACTCTAGAAGAAGGTTATTCCATTAAAACGAGATGTATTTATGGGGCAGATGTTAAATGGGCATCTGATAAGTAAATGACTGAGATTGCATATCACTCTAGATGCTTTTCCAGTGTCATTTCCATTTCTCACTGGTGATTCCCATGATGTCTATATTGATGGCAGATAATCCGGTCATTAAGGCAATAACCACCAACTCATTTTATGCACCACCTGTTATGAATGAGTGAACTGCTTCATACCTATAAGGAAGGATTTGTCACAACTGTTTGGCCAGGAATATCATCAGGTGGAGAAGGGTGTCAGATCCTGCTTTGGGAGTTAGCACCCTTAGTCAGTTGGTAAAGGCCCAGCACCTCCGAGCTGTGGTAAGGATTAGGGCTGTCCTTCTGTCTGGGGCTGGGCTTTTGCATTCCCTCCGAGCTGCTATCAATGGGGAGAGAAGGTCAGTCTTGCTTGCCACTGATCTCTCTCCATATCCATGGGGATATACATGTGTGAATTTGGCCTGAGGATTGAATCTTGTTAAGAGCTAATTTCATACAAAGATATGGGATGGGAAAGCATCTGGGGATGAAATTTGAAGTTGCAGGTGAGGAACGAATGGACTGTTGTCTGTTCCACATTATCCCCTCCTCGAACTTCTTTTCAACAAAAAAGATACGAAGTCTTCCATGTAAGGGTTCTGTAATGAGTATTTGCATACAGAATGTAGTCAGACAAGTGGAAGTTAAAGTACCCACCAGGTCCATTGTAATTGAGAATGAATGTGTAGCTAGGTCTTCCACTCCATAGTTCTTACACAGATATCCTGACTGGGCAGCTGAATTTACACATGGGGACTAGATCAAAACACAGGAGTGGAAGCTTCCAAATTCTCTTTTATATCTATATTGTATGGGAAGATATTCTCTGATATCGAAAAGAATAGACAAGTCACACACAGCTTGTACATTATTGCTTTTGTTGATGGAAAGCCCACAGGGTTCTGGATTGCAGCAGTAAATAAAATAAAATACTCAAAGTTTAGCGAAACTAAATGCTAAGAAATGTTCCACAGAATTTTGAAAAATATGACTGTCTGTTCATTTTTGTAGCACCAAAAAGACGTCCGTTGTGAAGAAAATACTTGCAACTATTTCTATAGCCATTACCCTTGGAATCACCTGGATCTTGGGATATCTGATGCTAATAGACCATGAGAAAACAAACATTGTTTTCAGTTACGTGTTCTGTATTTTCAGTGCTACACAGGTATGGTATAAATATTATCCTTTGAAAATCTGAGACTGTTGTTCATTAGATTCCCCCCTCCCTTTAAATCATGCCATCCCAATTAGGATAGGCTTAGCTATTGGAGAGGGAGGGGGATTAGCAAAATTATTCCCTATTTTTGTCACCTCCGTGGAGCTTCTTGATAGGTCTATAAATGAACAGGTATATTTTGAATAAGGGCTTTTACATATAGCACCATTTCATAGAAAATTACAAAATTACCATGTTTAGATTGTCCCGCCTATCTTTTAGCATCCATCATTTACTCTCCATGGGTATTAAAAAACAGCTGCTCTTTTCAGTAACATATACATTTTTCCAAGCAAGGAAAAGGGTAACTAGTTTCTTCTACTATACAGCCTTGCATCATAGCCAGGAGTGGAGCAATTACCTCATCTCTAATTCTTTTATGGTAACTACAAAATAACAATATATAAGCTACATCTCTATCACGCAAGAATCACAAGAATGCAATTGATGATTTGAGGGCATTTTCTTGCAATACCCCTCGATGATTGTTGAGAGCAAAATGTTACAACATAGTTATGTAAAAGGTACTGTTTTATTTTGTTACACAAAATTTTTTAAATAACTTTCCTAAGTACTGGACAGGAGCCCCGTGGCACAGAGTGTTAAGCTGCAGTACTGAAGTCAAAAGCTCTGCTCATGACCTGAGTTCGATCCTAACGGAAGTTGGTTTCAGGTAGCCGGCTCAAGGTTGACTTAGCCTTCCATCCTTCCGAGGTCGGTCAAATGAGTACCCAGCTTGCTGGGGGTAAAGGGAAGATGACTGGGGAAGGCACTGGCAAACCACCCCGCAAACAAAGTCTGCCTTGGAAACGTCGGGATGTGACGTCACCCCATGGGTCAGGAATGACCCAGTGCTTGCATAGGGGACTGTGCTGGCGTAGGACAAGGGCCGGGTGGTGCCCGCAGTCCTCAGATGTGCGGGAGGTATCTAGCCTCTTTCGGAGCAGGCAACAAAGATTATGCTGTCTACCGAAGTCGGAGGCATCGTCAAAGCAGGCAGGAGTCCACGGCTGGAGAGATCAATCATGAGCGGTAGTGGGAACACAGAGAAACTGCACGGTTGCTTCCGCAAAGTGCAAGCATACCTACACTTCCTTTATCAGTCAGTGCACTTCCAAGCTAGGCTTCTGTCTGCCCTTGTTCCATCTCTCTGCCTAGCTGTGGTTCCTGCTGAGTTGTTTCAGGCTCCTGTGCTACTGACTGCAATGGAGGTACTGAGAGCCCAGAGGCAACCTGTTCCTCCACTTCAGCTTCAGAGTCCTCAGAGTCCTCAGCTCCCAAGGCAGGGCCCATGACAGGGCCCTTTACCTTTTTAAGTACTGGACAGTTTAGATCTAAGGTTAAAGGTGGCCTTTTATGCATGGCTGTTTCCCTCATGGTCATCCCCCGCCCCACTAGTTCAGGGCTTTGATTTGATTATGCATGGATTTTCTGACCTTCAGAGGTTGCCTCACTTTTCCGGTGTGTTTTCCTTGCGGTTTCTGGATGCTAGAATTTCTGTATACATATTTTAAAAAAAGAATCTGCTGCTTAAATTTTAATTGATTAACTGACTAAATATTGCAGACTTGTTTGAATTTAACTATTTTTCTAGTGGTCAGGAAGGTGTCAGTAGTCACTTTATTGCCATGAACTCTGATTTTTTTCTTTAACCTACAGGGACTTCAGATCTTTGTTTTTCAAGTTCTCAGAACGACAATATTCAGAAACAAAGTTACTGATGTTTTTGAAGCCTTTCAACATACTAAGATAGGAAGAGCCTTGAATCCGAGGTCTTATTTCCTTTTAGGAATCCTTAACAAAAGGAACCCATCTGAGTTCTTTAAAACTACTGATTCTACAAGACAAGTTGATAAGCTCTCCCTGGCGGGCAATTTTGAAGAGCAATAGCCAAAATAAGGCTATAACATTATAGATTCCATTTTTTAAACAAAAAAGATATTAAGTCTTTGATAACAGCTGGGAATGGTATCAGAAAGCTTTGGTAGTTCAAAGCATGGCAGTGCTCTTGAAAAAAAGTGTAATATTGTTCCTGTACAGTTCTTCCAAGAATTCCTCAGATGCTATCCCACATGTTCTGGTACAGGCTGTCTTGAGAAATGCATCCATGCAACGCTAAGTTCCTACCAATGCCGTAAAATTGAGATAATTATATTTATTTCCTGCCTCATGTTTCTCTCTCCATCCAAATCACTGGCAAGAGGATCGATTGCTCACTGAATTAATAGTATAATGAAAAAGCTTTCTCAAGTGTGAAAAACAGGATTTATCTTCATGAACTTTGATATTCCATGCAATGTGGACATTACATAATTGCTTCTTGACAACAGAAGTACAAATTCCAAGATAACCACACTGACTATCAGAAATAGCATGGAAAATATAAATTACTTACCAAAGGTCTATAAAGGGGAGAATGGAAGTTACTTTACATTTTATTAAACTAGCATTTATGACCATGTGTCAGGAAGCCAAGCAAATCCTGGTTCCCCACAGTGCATGCATAATGAAAGAAAGGAATGTATATCTCACAGTATAAAGTGCACCTAAATTAAAATGTCTAACGTCTAAAACGATGCTTTATATGGCAAGAAAAGACACATGCAACGAAGCAGCAATGAGGTTAAACTAGGAAAATAATCTAGTAAAACAAGTCAGGCCAGTTAAAACACCCTAAGAAAGGAAGGCACTGGCAAACCACCTCTGTTAGTCTCTTGCCATGAAAACCCCAAAAGGGGTCGCCATAAGTCGGCTGCGACTTGAAGGCACTTTACACACACACACAAGAATGAGTACTGGTGGTCTGAGGATTATTCACATGAATGCCGCTGAGTCTGGTAATTGTGAAATGTGCAAAGGTCTTAGATCTGGAAATGTGTTTTACAAAAGATTCCAACCAGGACTAATCCTGGTTGGACACTGCAATGCTGTTCTTTCCAAGAGTATGTCATACCAGGATTCTGCAGGATATCACCATAGAGATGTCAAAATACTAGAGTAACATGTTGTCGTTATGCATATCTTTAGACAGGTAGATGCACATGTGTACATGCAAGGAACTGGAGCAGCAGACAAAGTCTGCATTCAGTTGAGTGCTAAATTGGGGGGGCAGTGGAAGTAAGTCTTGAGATGTGCTTTGTGGGGTGTGTTTTTTTGCTGTGGCATTGTCTGTATTCAACATGACTGATTACCTCAGGTCATTTTAAACATACAAACAATTAGTGAAATGAATCCTCTTGAGGTATCTGTGTATTTTATTAAGTAATAATTCTGCTGTCTGCATCTTGAGAATATGTATAATACTTGATAGATATTAAATTTTCTAAAGAAATACAACCTGCAATGAATACTTGTTTTTTTTAATCCATCAGTAAACAGTGAGCAATGTGTTCGCTTTTAAGGTTGTTGTGTGTCATCGACCTCTTCCCCCATCTGGAATGTAGAGACCATAATACAGGGTGGCCGCAGTGCCTACCCCAATCCAAAATATCCCCAAGCCTCGTGCTGCTCTCTCTTACAATTACTTGGAAGCTGGGAACCCCAACTAGAAAGGAATACTCCAGCCAACTCGTTAGTCCTTTGCTCTCGCTGCAACAAAATGACACTGCCCCGAGATGAGCTGAAGCAGGCGACAAATGAAATCGGTTCTAGTCCATTAAAGTATATATTTTAATACAAGTGTTGTCTTCGAGGTACTACATGACTCGTTTCGTTTTCTACTCTCCTCCGCAAATACCAACAGTCCTCTGCAAGCAAGGGTGTTTTTTCCTTCACCGACAGGAGCCCTTCTCCTAACAAGACTGACGAGTTGAATATATATATGTGTGTGTGTGTAAAGTGCCATGAATGAAAGTCCTCCAAAATGTCCTATCTTTGACAGCCTTGCTCAGATCTTGCAAATTGAAGGCTGTGGCTTCCTTTATTGAGTCAGTCCATCTCTTGTTGGGTCTTCCTTTTTTCCTGCTGCCCTCCACTTTTCCTAGCATGACTGTCTTTTCCAGAGACTCTTGTCGTCTCATGACGTGACCAAAATAGGACAGCCTCAGTTTAGTCATTTTAGCTTCTAAGGTCAGTTCAGGCTTGATTTGATCTAGAACCCACTGATTTGTTGTTGTTTTTTGGCCGTCCACGGCACCCGTACCACTCTCCTCCAACACCACTTTTTAAAGGAATCTATTTTCTTCCTATCAGCTTTCTTCACTGTCCAGTATATATATAACACTATATATCCGTAACAGAATATATATATTCTGGTGCTGCAGGAACTGATTTGGAAAAAGAAGAAAAGAAACCGAGACATGATGCAGAAACGAGCCCTCGTGCTCCAGCGCGGGAGCACAAGCTAAACGAACGCCGCCCCTTTAGAGACCCGCGCCAGCCCTCCACGACCTGCGCAGAAAACGCGCGCGCACCCTGACCTCCCCGTGCGCCTGCGCATTCCGGCGTCCCCGCGTCCTTCCGTGTCATGGTTCCGGCCGTCAGGTTGCGGGCGGACTGCGCATGCGCGGCGGCCCGACGGTTGCAGCCGCCACCTCGGCCGCTTCCTCTCCCTTTTTGCCACGTACGGCGGCCGCAGCGGCGAAGGCGGTGGAAGAAGCGGCCGTCGTGGCCTCCCGTTCTCGTGGAAGCCTCGGAGTAAGTGGGAGGAGGGGCCTGCTGGCGTGGTTTGAATGGGAGAGGCCGAACCGTCGTCCGGCCGGCGGGGGGGGGGGGGAAGGGCGACCCGGCGAGGGCGCCGTGAAACAGGTCTAGGCCGCTCCCCTCCCACTCGATGGTTTTAACTCCCCTCCTTGGGCCCTTTGAGCCGCAGAAGTCCTCTTCCGGGGGCTGGCCCCCTTTTCCCGCCTGTCAGCGACCCAAGCAACGAAGGGGCCTGCCGGTCTCTTAAACAGCAGCAGTTTCATCTTGGCATATAGTGACTCGTCGCTGGCTGTGTGTGTGTGTTAAGTCGTTTCCGACTCATGGCGACCCTATGAATGAAAGTCCCCCAAAATGTCCTATCTCTGACAGCCCTGCTCAGATCCTGCAAATTGAGGGCTGTGGCTTCCTTTATTGAGCCAGTCCATCTCTTGTTGGGTCTTCCTCTTTTCCTGCTGCCCTCAACTTTTCCTAGCATGACTGCCTTTTCCAGTGACTCTTGTCATCTCATGACGTGACCAAAATACGATAGCCTCAGTTTAGTCATTTTAGCTTCTAGGGTCAGTTCAGGCTTGATTTGATCTAGAACCCACTGATTTGTTGTTTTTTTTGGCCGTCCACGGTATCCGTAACACTCTCCTCCAACACCACATTTCAAAGTGGGTAGCCGTGTTAGTCTGTTTGCAGTAGTCAAAAAGGGCAAGAGTCCAGTAGCACCTTAAAGACTAACAAAAATATTTTCTGGTAGGGTATGAGCTTTCGTGAGCCACAGCTCACTGCTGTGGCTCACGAAAACTCATACCCTACCAGAAAATATTTTTGTTAGTCTTTAAGGTGCTACTGGACTCTTGCCCTTTTTGACTACCACATTTCAAAGTAATCTTATTTTCTTCCTATCAGCTTTCTTCACTGTCCAGCTTTCACACCCATACATAGTAATAGGGAATATTACTATACGTCGCGGGCTAGAGCCAGTTTATCTGGGCTGAAGGGCTTCCTTCTCCCTCTGCTTTTCCTCAGTGTGTGCGTGTTAAGTGCCGTCAAGTTGCTTCCGACTCATGGCGACCCTATGAATGAAAGTCCTCCAAAATGGCCTCTCTTTGACAGCCTTGCTCAGACCTTGCAAATAGACGGCTGTGGCTTCCTTTATTCCACACTAGGGGTGTGGAGGGGGGAGGTAGTTCCTGCATTGTGCAGGGGCTTGGACTTGATGGCCCTGGTGGTCCCTTCCAACTCTATCATTGAGCCCGTCCATCTTGTTGGGTCTGGAGGCGCAATTAAGCTGAGTCATTCAGTGAAAAGGATCGTTGAAATTGTTAAAAGTAACTCAGGTGCTCATTCATGCTAGGCCTGTGGTCACAAAAGATAGAAGCTAAGCAGGGTCAGCCCTGGTTAGTATTTGGATGGGAGACCACCAAGGAAGACCAGGGTTGCTGTGCAGAGGAAGGCACTGGCAAACCACCTCTGCTAGTCTCTTGCCGTGAAAACCCCATAAGGGGTCGCCATAAGTCGGCTGCGACTTGAAGGCACTTTACACACACACATAAAGGGTTCAGTTAATTATCATTACTGTCTGATAATGATACTTGTAAAAGGTAATTCACAGTGGGTAGCCATGTTAGTCTGTCTGCAGTAGTAGAAAAGGGCAAGAGTCCAGTAGCACCTTAAAGACTAACAAAAATATTTTCTGGTAGAGTATGAACTTTCGTGAGCCACAGCTCACTTCTTCAGATACAGCTATAAAAAAAGTGTTATTCTATGAAAATGGTAGGATATGTGACCTTCACACAGATTACAGCGCTCAATATAGTAAACATATACAACCGAAACCTCTTTGAAGGCTTTGCTTTAGTGAGTCTCTTTGAGAGAAATTATCACCATAGGGATCATTCACTTGATTCTTTATGGTTGCTAAAAGCATTGCCCTTGTGAGCTAGAGGTCTTAAGTATTCCTCTGCAAATACAAAGTGTGTTTGTTGCTAAATAGACAAGAGGACAGGTTAAGCCTGACTTTTCTGTCACAATCTCTATAAGGACCAAAATACATGTGATGCAGGGAGTTTCATGTGTGATGTTTCCAGGTGGGGTTTCTTTTGAGTTGCTGGTACTGTGGATCCTGATATGGATTGGGACTGCAGTGCTGGGAGGCAGTTCTCACTTTCTCCCACACAATGGTCCTGATCTGCTTTCCCAATCTGTTTGCCTTGTTGGGATAAGCAGACTAGTTCCTGGTTTGTTTTGTGTGTGCGCCTTCAGGTCACAGCTGACTTGTGGTGACCCCTGGTGGGGTTTTCAAGGCAAGAGACCTTCAGAGGTGGTTTGCCATTGCCCACCCCTGTGTCATGATCCTGGTGTTTCTTGGAGGTTGCCCATCCAACTACAAACCAGGGCTTACCCTGCTTAGTTTCTGAGATCTGACAAGATCAGGCTACCCTGGGGCTATCCAGGTCAGGATGTTCCTGATAAGGTCCTGCATGTTTAGCCCAAACAGCAGCTTTGCACGGGCTTTTCAGATCACTGCACTGGTGTAGGAAAAGGCTTAAACCGCCTGGATTGTGATCCCAGTCTGACTTGGGGTATTTGAAATCCTGTTTAAAAGGGGTTGGGGGGAAAACACAAGGGAGCTCTCATAAACTGTGATGAGTACCAACCTTTTTTAATAGATTCAGTTCTCAAACTTGTTACATTATTAATAATGTTTTTATCGCACCATTTAAAATACATATTAACTTTCAAATATAACATTTTAAAAGGATAGTTATCAATTGATTAAAAAAATTACAGTGTTTTTAGTTCTCTGTCTTCTAGAGCCAGTGTGGTGTAGTGGTTAGGAGTGGTGGACTCTAATCTAGAGAACCGGGTTTGATTCCCTGCTCCTCCGCATGAGCAGCAGATTCTAATCTGGTGAACCGGGTTGGTTTCCTCACTCCTACACATGAAGCCTGCTGGGTGATCTTAGGCTAGTCACAGTTGTCTCAGAGCTGTCTCAGCCGCACCTACCTCCCAAGGTATCTGTTGTGGGGAGAGGAAGGGAAGGTAGTTGTAAGCCGGTTTGAATCTCCTTAAAAAGGTAGAGAAAATCAGGGTATAAAAATCAACTCTTTTACTAAAGGTCAGCAAGTGGTGGTGGTAATAAAATGCTTCAGTAATTTTTTTAAAGTGATAGTTGAAACAGATGTTCTACTTCATTTGCTCATGAATGAATATATTATTTTATGGGATATATGGGTGTTGGCTTGGGTCCAAGGAACGATAAACACAGATTTGACAGCACAGCTTTGATAGCACAGCTTTGCTTTACTGTATTTAAAACAAATGTTGCTTGTAAAATTAATAAATAATAGTTTATGTCATCAATATGCTAATGACATGCAGCCCTGTCTGTCACCTTTATCTGCTTGGGTCCGGCAGGTGCAGTGCCACTTAGTGCAAGCATGTTACCTGGCAACTACAAAGCTCAGTTTGGAGTGCTAATTTTTTATTTCTAAAGTCCTGCATAGTTTGGCACCTATGTTTTTTACATTCCATTTTCATCTTTCTAATAAGCTGCAGGTTTCCTTTTGAGTACATCACCTATGTTACATGTTAGAGAAAATTTGGCCTTTGGAGAAATTCCTGGTGACTTCCCCCAACTATGGGTGTCTTTCCATAAGCATACTAATTTTAGTTCAAGCATGAACAGTTTCTGAAATCTCTAGAAGACATTCATTTTAGAGTGAAGTAGGTTTGAGATAGCTCTAATTCTGTATAGTACATGCACAGTATTGATTTAGAAGTATGTGGTCGGAGCTGCTGGGGTGGAATGTTTTAGAAACAGAACTAACATTGGGGGATTTAATGTGTCATGTGGATCTGAAGTTATGTTAGGATGACAAACTTGATTGCAGTTAAATATGCACAAACCCATCTTGTGGCTGGTATTACAGAGAGTATGAGGAATCCTAGTTATAAACTAGTGCCAGTTATCCACTCTTCCCCATCCCCCAATTAATCCAGGTTTAACATTCTAGTTTTCTCCTCACTAACAACAGTTAACTGGTATAACTGCATTAGGACATCATGAATATCTGAAGTTGGTTTCCAGCTGGGATTTTTTTCATTTTACTTGATGCAGAAAAAAAAGAGGGATGAAGGGAGGAGTGAAATGTGTGGGCAGGCCCAGCAGTGAGCTGGGTTCATGTTAATTTTAATTTAACTGTAGTTAAATTTGCTGCCTGAATGTAGCTTATGGTAATTGCTTAGAAAATCAATATAGATAGTTATTTTATGAGACCATGGTGGACCTATCCAAGTGATTCAAAAAATGTTCTTCACGGTATTAACTGCACTTCATGAATTATTTTCATTACATTGAATTTTTGTGCATCTGTTTTGCTTGTTGGTAGCTTGAAGTAGTATCCAGATTCCTGATATTTGTGGCATTCTTGGTACGCCAAAAGATTTATTAAATTCTTCAAGCTTCAAAGGATATTGGGTGATGATACAATCTTTATTTTTACAATCTCTCTCCCTTCATACATATATATGAAAGTATGCTTGCTATTGAAGAGTATGTGATGTTGGACCAAGGTGGAAACTAAAGCTAAGCTGTTTGTGTTCCGGTGCAGATTGCATACATTACTGTTTACTGTTCTCGCAAATCAACAGTGCATGGCGAGCCGCTCATCTCCAGTTGAAAGTGAAAGGAAAAATCCAACCAGCTACTAAATCAACAATTCAGGAAAGGTAACCTTCACATTTAGTACTTGGTTTGAAATAACATGAAATAACATGATTGATCAGGAGGTGCTAGATTCATAGTGATTTTGGGTAAAAACATTGTTCAGTACAGTTTTTTGGCTTGCAGAGGTAAAATATGTCAGTGCTGAAAACAGTCAGCTCTGATAGTTCTAATTCAATTACATATTTTAAGTAATAGGTTTGTTTTAGTATGTCTACTATAAACTGGTATTTTTGAGCCATTACAAAGATCCATTTTTTTGGAGTAGAGCAAACAAGTCATCATACTATGGTGTAAATTTTCTAGGAGAGAGAATTGATCATGCTATTAGATACAGTAGTGGGTTAATGTTGGATTGTTTGCAATAATAAGCTCTTCAAAGGGAAGTGAGATTATAAACCTGTCATTGCTCTCCCTAACTCCTGGTGCCTAGAGAACCTTTAGAATTGCATTGTTTAGTGACATATACCTAGCGAACATACATGCTATCTTTCTCTGCAAAGTTGAAGAACATTTTTTGTGTCTCTCCCAATCTAATTTCAGGGGAGATACTAACAGTCTGTTCTTTTCCTAAGAACTCTGTAAGAAGTTAAGAGATCACCATGAATGGTCAACTGGACTTGAGTGGAAAGCTTATCATTAAAGCTCAACTGGGGGATGATATACGAAGAATCCCCATTCACAATGAGGACATCACCTATGATGAATTAGTTCTGATGATGCAGAGAGTATTCAGAGGGAAACTGCTCAGTAATGATGAAGTTACAATCAAATACAAAGATGAAGGTATGCTTTTTCTCCATACTTTTGGTGTAGGTTTAGAGAAATGTAGTGTTCTTGAGCTCTGTGCTCTTCTCCACTGGTCCACTCAGCCAAACTCTCTCCCCACTTAACTAGCTGATTTCAACTGTCTCTCCCACCACCATTCCGTCAGCTCCCGTTGGCTGCTCTTAGGGAGAGATGGAACATAACCTGTCCGTCCCAGAGGCTATGCAGGTTTCTCCTGTTTCTGTAGTGTAATCCAGGGCAGAGGACATTTAACGCTTGCACTTGCACCCAATGAGAGGTCTTGTTGGCACCCACTTTCCAGAAGTGGCTTCGTCTGAACAAGACCAGAGTAATTCTGTAGTACTGAATGCTTTTCTTGAAGCTGCTAGTCACCATGAGATTCAGTGAACCCTTTATCTCCTGACCACGTCCCACATGACACTGACTTGCTTACAGTTTTCCACTCAGGAAGAGCAGAAGTATTTCTTGCCTCTTAAAATTCATTGAAAGCATTCATTTCCAGATATATTAAGTTCACTCTAAAAATGTTTTCGGTATTGGATTTTAGGGAACATTAGCTTTGTATTTCTTTCAGGCTTCCTGATTAGATGCTGTTACAATTAGATGCAGATGTGTCTCCATGGAATTGGGATAGGAGAGGCAGAATATCTGTTCCAGAAACTTGTCTCATGATTATGCAGTCTAAAATTATAGTAGACTTTCTTCATGTATCTTCTTAAGATTGAGCTCCATCAAGAAGTTGTTGCCATCTTTACCTTAAATTGCTGCTTCATGAATATAGTGACTGTTGAGGTACACTTCCTGGGGTAACTCAGTATGAAGAAATTTATGTAAGATCTGTAAGTAATGCCCTGAAATGTTGTGAATTGTCTGTGTAGTTCTTGATGGAGATTAGTAGGTAAGGAGGGTGGCTGGGAGAGTAGAAAGGGTGTGTATGAAGTGGAGTGGCTTTGAGTGACAGAATGAGAGAAGGATGGAAACAGATTGAATAAGAAGATGTGACTGAGAAGGAATATATTGGAGAGGCTGAGGAGAGAAAGGGAGAACAGGGTAGGGTTTTTGGAGAAGGTCATAGAAAGGGCTTGGCTAAATAGGTAGGGATTTATAAAGGGAGGTAGTTAGGAAAGGATCATATTATTGATAAGATTAGGAAGAGTTAGCTTTATTGTTGTATCTTTTGTACATATCTATTTGATTTTTCCAGTATTGTACTGGAGGTTGAGAGGAATGAGTAGATATTCTGAACTACAGTTGACTCATAGAATAGTTTTTTATTCATTTTATTTTATAAATATTCATTTTATTTTATAAATATTTTGTTCACAACAGTTCTTCATCTAAGATTCATGGTTTCAGAGGCAATGCACATGCTAGCCAGTCTTAGGTACCAGTGAAGTGGGTTTAAACGAATGAGAATCCAGAGTTTGTTGGTGTTGAGGAAGGCAGGAAAACAGACTGGTTTTCCTCAGGTTCAAGAGATTTGAGAAGACCTAAGAAGGAAAAGGGAGTACAGATCTAAAGTGATGTAAAGAAGTGGGATATGTAAATAAGAGACAGTAAGGGAAGAATCACATCAAGCTCCACTCATCAGTAGTCTTCAAGCCTGGAAGAGTGACTATAATTGTTACAGATGTCTCACCTGTGTGCCGGCTTTCACCAGTTCTGTAAAGTCTTGGTATGCAGCTTTTTGCATTGGTCAGCTGACTTTTGATTCTAGTAGGTCCTACTTCATCATTTTTTTCTTAGCCTTGTCCTGTATTTTAAAGTTCTCTTTTAAAAAGTGAACTCCCACTTTTTCATAACCCCCAGGCCCACCCCTGCTCACTCACTAAATCCCATAGTTCACTGCGCTTGCAATATTTCATTGGGGCTCTGCTTCTGTGCGCATCACCTGGCCTGCCACTCCGAAAGCCTTGCTTTATAGCCTGTGCTGAAGTCAAGGAGCAAAGTACAACTCTGAACTTGATTCATTCTGTTGGGTCAGGGCTTTCCCTGTAAAAGCTATTCTTGAGTACTGTTGGAATTCAAAGAACAGACTGTTGTTGTTTTTAAGTGTGAATTTCATAGGGTATCCCAAGTAAGTGTGCCCATGGGCCTGGAAGATGTTCTAGCACTTTGCAGGAGTACTAGCACTTTGCAGAAGTACCAGAGGCATACTGGCAGCCACACCAGGCGGAATGGATGTAGAATGTGTTCTACTACTAAGTATTTATTTTATTCTATTTTTTATTTCACAAAAATTATACCCTGCCTTTTTGCCCTCATAAGGGCCACCTGGGTGGCTAACAAATTAAAAACATACTTAATGAACCTACCTTAAGAACCATTAACCACCCCCATCACTAAAACAAACTCAGAGCTAAAATACACACATGAAAACATAAACAGTGGCTTATCTTTATAACCGCTTAGATAAATAAATGGGGAACTTCCTAAGGTTCAAGACCAGTCATTCAGATAGTTGGCTACAGAACAAAAACGTTTATGAAGGAACTGCTTATCCAGAAGGGGGGAAATCTTGTACTTTTCAAGCACTGTGACACAGTTTGGTTTGGATGCTGAGCATAGCAGCTGCCACAAACAAACAAAAGATCAGGTGCACTGTCAAGTACTTTTGAGCATAGAAAAGCAACTCCGTTGCTTGGCTTTCTTTCCTTTTTTGTTGGCAGACGGGGAAGCTTTTCAATTGTAAAATATGAGATAAAAGCTAGAATCACCTTTTATGTCCCCGTATCTTACTGTAAAATGGAGCCAGAAAGGACTGGAGAGAAAAGGACATTTAGATTGAACAAAATTTTAATACAAAGTTCTAAAATCCTACAGGATCTCTGTATTTCAGCCTACAGGCAAGTCTGCTACAGTCCAGACAATGGCACAATGTAGTGTGTATGTTTTTACCTAATGAGTTAGGTGAGAGTTCCTTTCTATTTGTCACATCTCAGTTTGAAGTTCTAGGGTTGGTTCAGGCAAACTGTGCCTCTGACACCAAATGGGGATTTTGTTCTGTCCACTCTGCTACATTCGAGATTAGTGCTTTGCGCTGTAATATATGAAGGGATACGTGTTTCTCCCCTGCACAACGACAGCTCACTCTTACATAGAATTGGCATTTGGGTCTTTCAGGCAGACTGGTACCCGAACCTTTCTTTTTGTACGAATTACCCACTATGCTCCTCTAGCCTTTTATCTTTTGTGTCATCATACTTATTTGATCTTTCACTGCTACTTCTACATCTGAGTCAGAGTCCTATTTGTTGGGTGACAGAGTCATAACGATTATTATAGATGCTCATTATCACAGCCTGCCTCTGATCTGAGATGCCCATGTGGACAAGGAATGCTTGCTGAGAGGGTAGTCCAAGGCTTTCCTGGCTGTGGCCTTCGTACTCTGGAACTTTCAACCCAGGACATGCCCACCTTGCTCTCTTGCTTTTGGTGTTTCGGAGGGCATTTTATTATGAGGGGGATTAATTGATGCCCTGGAAAGGGATCTTTTATTACAATTATTAATCATTCTGGTTGTATTTTATTGTTGTTTTTATGATTGGTTGTGTCTTAGCAGCTGCTAGCTTAATTTTGTAGCTTTTTAGATTATAAATAAATATTTTACTCTCATGTCTTTAACATGCCTCCAATACAATTTTGTGGAAATACAGACTGAATCTTCAGAATACAAAATTTTCTGTGTACTTAATACCTATAAAAATAGGATTGTGTTGTGTTTTTAAAATGAGTACCCAAGAGAGATTCCATCAAGATTCCTTATTTTTCCAAATTTCTTAGGTCTTGCTTCAGTCAGTTATCCTCTTTTCCTCTTCTGAATATGTTACTTGCACCACCATAGCACTGTAGAAGGGATATGTTAGTGATGCTATCGGATTTTTGAGTGCTGAAGAATCTGATTGGAGGTGTCTTTAGAGACTCCAGAAGCAGCTCATATTCCTCTCCTCTTGCCCACAGTCTCACACTTCCTTGAATTAAAGTGAACTGCTTAGAGTTTTTGTCGACTGCTTACCTCCTTTGTCCACTTCTCTTCGGGGAGAATTGAATTGTGCTGTTCATCTAAACAGATTCTCGTTGAGCACTATGGGGTTCATCAAAGATACTTTGGGTAAAGATGTACCACTAACTTTGGGTGCCTTTATCACTTGAAATAGGCATGTGACTATTGCTACTAGCAGTTTTCCGGTTTAAATTTGGGACTGATTGGACAAATAAGGCTATTTATTGCTCTTTCTACTAGTTCTCTCCCTTTTACCTTTCTAGATTGGCTCCAGTATTTTGTTGTGTGGAGTAGTTCCGAACTCAATTTAAAATGACCTGTTATGTAAAGCAAGTTATTTCATTTGTCATATGCATTAGATCTGATTCCTAATTCTTTTTAATTAACAGATGGAGATCTTATAACAATTTTTGATAGCTCAGATCTTTCCTTTGCCATTCAGTGCAGTAGGATACTGAAGCTGACACTATTTGGTAAGTATAAATGCTTTTGGAGTCATTTGACAGTTTTTACTCTAGAAGGATACATCAGAGACTCTTCTCCTTCCCCTTCATACTCCTTGGTAGTTATTTTTCATTTACAGTTCTGTGGCAATTCAGGAGAGGCAAACCTTTTTGCTCCTCTGTACAAATGCATTAAATTTTAAGGGGCCAAGTTATGAACTGTGTGTAGAATTGACTATAAGTTGTATGATCTGTGGGATTCTTCCATTTAAGTTCTTTCTGTAAGGACATGGTCTTCTGAAATCAGTTCTTGTGCCACAAAAACTTATTGACATATGCATTTCACAGTTAATGGTCAGCCAAGGCCTCTAGAATCCAATCAGGTGAAATACCTCCGCCGAGAACTGATAGAACTTCGTAACAAAGTGAACCGTTTGTTGGATTGTTTAGAGCCACCTGCTGAGCCGGGACTTTCTACCAGCCTCCCTGAGAATGGTAAGTTGCCAGCAACTGATATTTATCAAATAATTGCTGTAAATTTTGCTACTCATTGTGTCCGCACATGCACAGACATCTATGTGCCCATGCTGCTGGCAACTGGAGATTTACTTAAGGCAGCAACACTGATGTTCCTTGTGTGTGTTAAGTGCCGTCAAGTCGCTTCCGACTCATGGCGACCCTATGAATGAAAGTCCTCCAAAATGTCCTATCTTTGACAGCCCTGCTCAGATCCTGCAAATTGAAGGCTGTGGCTTCCTTTATTGAATCAATCCATCTCTTGTTGGGTCTTCCTCTTTTCCTGCTGCCCTCAACTTTTCCTAGCATGACTGTCTTTTCCAGTGACTCTTGTCGTCTCATGACGTGACCAAAATACGATAGCCTCAGTTTAGTCATTTTAGCTTCTAGGGTCAGTTCAGGCTTGATTTGATCTAGAACCCACTGATTTGTTTTTTTTTGGGTAGTCCATGGCCAGTGACACATCCTTACACTTCAAAATCTTTTCTAGCTCCTTCATGGCTGCCCTTCCCAGTCTCAATCTCCTTCTGATTTCTTGGCTGCAGTCTCCCTTTTGGTTGATGGTGGAGTCAAGGAATAGAAAGTCTTGAACAATTTCAATTTCCTCATTGTCAACCTTAAAGTTGTGTAATTCTCCTGTAGTCATTACTTTTGTTTTCTTGATGTTCAGCTGTAGTCCTGCTTTGGCACTTTCTCTTTTAACTTTTAGGAGTAGTCGTTTCAAATCTTCACTTTTTTCTTCCAATAATGTAGTGTCATCAGCATATCTCAAATTATTAATGTTCCTCCCTCCAATTTTCACCCCACCTTCATCTAAATCTAATCCTGCTTTCCTAATTATATGTTCTGCATATAGATTGAAGAGATAGGGAGATAAAATACATCCTTGTCTGACACCTTTGCCAATTCGAAACCAATCCGTTTCTCCATATTCTGTTTTAACTGTGGCCTCTTGTCCAGAGTACAGGTTGCGCATTAAAACAATCAGATGTAGTGGCACACCCATTTCCTTTAAAACCAGCCATAGCTTTTCATGATCCACACAGTCAAAAGCTTTGCTTACAAATGTCTAAACGGGGCTTATGCAAAGGGTCTGACTAAAAATCCAAATTGCTCTGGATTCAGATAGAAACAAGAAGAGTCTAGTATGAAATATGAGGAAAGTATCACATTAAGTGGTCTTAAGAATGATCTTTGCTTAAATCCATTAGTGCTGGCTTCTGCTGTATGTTGGGATGAATCCACCTGTTTAACGTACACATGTGTACGTCTTATTTAATGTTAATGATCGGATGTTTTGGACATCATTATTTCATAGGGTTGCCAAAGTCGGAAGCAACTTGACAACATGCACCATCCACACAGGTCTCATTTAAACAATATCTCCCCTCCTCCTTTCAGGATTATATTTGAGAAGAGATTGGGCTTGGGTTTGTTCAGTCCCTCATCTGTGAGGAGAGGGGAGTGTCAACCTGCGGATCTTGTATGAATGCTGAGAGATTGAACCTGAGTATGAACTCCTATGTGTGCTGTGCTTAGCTGAAAGGGATTTAACTATCCACATAGTTAACCGATCTAACAAACTGCTGAGTAATTTCTTAGGTGTCTACTCAAATGGTAAGTTTGAAATCTTGGAACCACACATGGCCATCTAGCTGTGCTTCATAGGAAAAACACAGGGAGGGGCTGTGGCTCATTGGTGGATCATCTGTTTGGCATGCAGAAGGTCCTAGATTCACTCCTGGGCATCTCCAGCTAAAAGGATCAGGTTGTAGGTGAAGTGGAAGATCTCTGCCTGAGATGCTGGCGAGTTGCAGCCAATCTGTGTAGAGAATACTGACCTTGATGGACAGTGATCTGATTCAGTATAAGGCAGCTTTATGTGTGTTCACAAACGTGGAGCATTTCTCTTTGATAGAAGAACATAGAAAGTCCTGGTGATGTGGAGACAGGAGGATGACTGCATTATGGTTATAATATTCTGGTTTAGACAAGCAGCATTAAACACCCCCAAAAAACAAAATTCCAGTTACTTCCTCTCAGTTAACACTGAATAGAATAAACGAGGTGCATATGGCATTTGAAACTCTTATGCAGCTGGTGAGATCTTGACATTGCTTTTTCTCCCTCCAAATCTGGATCTTATCCCCCCCCCCCAAATCTGGATCATATTCCCTATCATGTCCTTGCATGTAGGTGATAATGGTTCTGTTTTCTCCAGCTGAATTGAATAGATTTTTTTCTTACATCTTAACATAGTTGCCTGTATCACTGCTGCCTGCAAAGTTACCTGACCTTTAGTTGGTCAGAAAAAAAGCAAACGTGATATCCCACATCTGTTCATTTGACTGAAACTGTTGAATCAGAATGAAATCATGTGGTGATGTGTACCCAGTTGTAGATTTGATGTTTGCTATTGTGCCGTTTGGCAGTTGTACAGACATTTGAGTTTGATCTGTTTGAATTTTGTGAATCCTAACATTTAAAAAAATCTAGTCTTTCTGAATGAAAAGTAATACTTCAGTAGAAGATGGCAAAATTTGTGATGTGGCCCTTGAAGCCAATGATTTTATGGTAGCCCCTGATGGAAGCAGTTCCAAAAGTCAAAGCTAATCATCTAAAAACTTCCTTGTATTTTACAGATGTTGCAGATGGGAGGGAAGACAAGCTAGCTACTACTGACTTAGCCGTCAAGCCGTCTACTCAAGTTATAGCAGCAAGTATGTCTGCTTTTGATCCATTAAAAAATCAAGATGAAATCAACAAAAATGTCATGTCAGCATTTGGGCTGACAGATGATCAGGTGTCGGGTAAGAATATATATTTTATTGAAAACCTTGTTGAAGTTTGAACCTTTCAGAATCAACCATACATCGTGAGGATCTGATCAAGTGAATGAGTGAAACGAGGTTTTTAAAAAAATTAATTAAAATATTTGTACCGGATAAGTAATGCTGCCTTGTTACAATACTAATGATACCTTTTCTTGGCTATTGTGAAAGCGAAACACTGTCAGCCGGTAACTTGCTGGCAATGAGATTCTCTTATATGGTATCAACAAGTCTGATATAGGATCAAGGGCAGCATGTGATCAAGGCTGAATGGAATAATGTATGTGGCCATCCTGGGTGGTACACCATCTCTGCATCCTTGTCAGTCGCACAACTCTCTCTCTTAATGACATCTGCTTGAGGCTGATTTTCAGCAAACCCCAGAAGGCTTAGCAAACAATCACTAGATAACCTCATATGTTCTGAATTTCTCCTCTCATTTCCTATAGTTCTTAGCTGATAGGGCACTAGATAGGTCTGCTGCTGATTGTCCAATGTGTGGTATTCATTCAAAAATTTATATTGTGTCATTCCATCATGTAAGTATTAGAGGCAGCTATAAAAATAATTTGAAATGGTATAAAATGTCAACCGCTTAGAAAAACTGCCTATTTTGTTGGATTCAGGCAGTGTCGTTCAGGCGGCTGCTAAGAACCGATTGGTTGGATAGAAGTTTGTTCATTTAAAACGTTATAGTAGCTGAATGTTTAGGGAAGGAATTCCATAATTGGGATACCATCATAGAGAAGTCTCTCTCTCTGCTAGCTGCTGCCTAACTTCAGAAAGCAGAGATATCAAAAAAAAAGAGGCTCTGATGAAGCTATTGGAATATTTATTTATTTTTTATTTGTTTATTTTGTGATTTATAACCTGCCCTCCCTGGCCGAAGCTGGCTCAGAATATGGACATGTTTACATAAGAAAAGGTTATTCTTTAGAAACCCTAGTGCCGGATCATTTGAAATTTCATAGAGAAAATCTTTGGCCGTTGGAAATATTACTGTATTTTATAATGCACTACAGCATGGGTAAGCATATTAAACCAATAGCTAAATGTCATTTATAGGTATTTTGAGTATATTTCGAGACTATAATCCTTTTGTTGGAGCCCAGTACAGGTCACAAATAGCTCAGAAGCCAGTTTCTAAATATAATAGTTTTAGTTTTTTTAATCTCTGATTCAGGATTAGCTGTACCTGGCTAGGGAGCTACCTGTTACATGAAATGGCAAAGCCGTGAAACTGATATGTATATATTGATACGGAGCTCGTGCTGCATCACTGAAGGAATGAAGTATACTTCACAGCTGTGACTTGGCAGCTGACATATACATGTAAACAGCTGAGAGAGAGAGAACTTAGTTGCAGCTTCTTGACAAGGGCCACCTTTCCACAGTGTTTCACAGTACATAATAAATTGCTTATCCTTGTAGTAGAGCAGATCACAGGGTGTCCGACAGCTTGAACTGATAGACAAAGTATTCTCAAGGGGAAAAGGGAATTCTGGCCACAGTTATTTGGGACTGGTTTCCTGAATGGACTGGAAACCCTGTACAAGCCAAGACAAGCGTGTTACAGCTGTCCATGTGGATTTACTTCAGTGAACAGCAAAAATAGATCTGATCCTTAGGAGAAGCAATCAGATGGCCCTTTCACCACACTGTCAGCTGTTGCATGCTTTGAATTTGGGTTGTGTAAACCTCACCCTCAGAATCTGTACAATCTGGGTATTCTTAGGGGCTTTCTTCTCTGTGGCTGCATACAATGATTGTTTCTGTTGAGCAGAGGTGTGAAGGCCTGGGGTAAAAAAAGGGAAAATCCTAGGGGATGGGCATGGGATTTCCCCCTCAACTTCTTTCAATTTTTGTAAATGGGGGTGGGGGAGAGGAAATTTGGTGGAGTGCTTAAAAATATATATATTTTTTCCAACAAGTGAATTTTTTTAAACATTTTTCTCTTTCAACATGTGTAATGTGAAACATTTATGTAAGGCAACATGCCACATTAGCTAAAAATAATGCCTTTGTATGTTATATATATAGAACACATTTTCAAGAAAGTACCGGTATCTGTTTAAAAGTGGATAATTTTGGTAGCAATTAATATGCTGTGCTCTGTTTGATGACCGATTATAAAAGAGTTCAGTGCTTTCAGTGCTAATCAAGTTTGATACCCAAACAAAATATGCTGCTAGTCCTTTTATCTTTATTGCACAGTTTATTCAATTTTTATTTTTCCTGCCTCTCAGGCGGCAAAAATTATATATTTGCCATTCTGCTTGTAGAAAACGAAGGCATTTACTTTACTTATACTTTACTATTCTTAAAATTCTTTAAATATGATAATTAGTACAATTTTATATGCCAAGTACATTATAAATAATGCATTTTATGTTTTTAAAGCAGCAAAACATGTTTAGGTTTGATAGGAAAATACATATTGCATATGTTTCAGTTTTCCCCTAAAACTGGTTTTCTGGAAAAAGAAGTTTCCCCCATGGCTTCAGCATTTCTGGCAACTTTATACTTCTGCTGTTAAATGAGTAATGGTCCCCTTAGGGCCCAGCACGGGGCAACCTGTGACCTGGCTTAGGATGGGATGCTAAGTACAGGTGTAATAGAACTTAAAGCTGCTTTGGTGGAGGTAAGAGAGAATAAGTGTGTTATTCACAGTGCAGTCGAACAGATATCTCCCTGTGACAGCCATGCATAATAAAAATATTTTTTTTGAGTTGCACTTCTAGAAACCCAGCGACTGCTTAAAGCCCTTCAAAATTGGTTGGATCAGAGACTGTGTTTTTTCTGTGTTTTCCTCGAACAAGCACATCTTGTGTAGTGACAATTTTACAACATTAACTCCTAATTTCTGGAAATTTAATTAGTTGGTTCTTCACTCATGTAGACAGATGGAGTTTGTAGGGGTGGATCTTCCTCCCCTTTTCATTCCCCCAGCTGTCTCAAGTGTCCCCTAAGTAGCTTTTTCTGAGGGTCAGTGACTGTCTTGCAAAACTAAGCCATGTTATAGAGGGGGCTGCAACAATGAGGAAAATTGGGTAAAACTGCTCTCCTTTTCTGCACATTTTCTTCACTCTTATCAAGGAATGGCAGTTTTGTCCAATTTCACCATCCTTATTTTATCCATCTGTACTGCATGGTACATTGTTGAGGAGGTGCAGAGGCTTCTGAAGGGATAGAGGTTTGAAGGTGGCTATAATGTTAGTAGAAGCTTTAGGGGAAAGTGGGGAAGGTTAGAGTTTTAAAACAATTCTATTCAGGGGTTAGGATTCAACATGTTACACAGGTTTCTTTGCATGGTTATTATAATAGATGGCTTAATTAAACATCTGTGATTTTATTTATTCAGGGAAATTTACTGCTTTGTACACTTTTCCTTTCCATGTTGTTTTTATTAGAATGCAGTAGGCATTTACAGTGATAAAGTAAACCGCATGGTTGTGTGCCACCTGTGTATGTTAGAATTAGCTCTAATTGGATTACAGTCCTATAGGAATGCCAAGTACCATTATGGTTGTTGTGAAATGTAGTAAAGTCATCTTTATGTTAATAAGCAGTGCTATTTCTCAGCTGTGCACTAAATGAATATTATGCCTCTGCAACAGCTATTTCAATACATTTGAATCAGATGTCCAGCTTCAGATGACTTCTTTCAGTTAAAATAGCTAGCATCTAAACAGCAAACCAAACATATTAAAAGGAAAGGATCCCCCTCCCCCCCCGGCCATTTTTTCATCTCCCAATAAAATGCAAAGGCCCAAAGAGTATAAGAAACCACATTTTGTACAAAACTAAAACCTTCAAATTCGAGATTGCGTACTAAATGATCTTATGGTTAGGCCTTTCAGAGAGTGAAACTTAACGGAGATGCATCCAGCTTTGGGAATGAGAGAGATTTCATTAGACTTCTATTTCTACATTGCTTTTAGAGTGTTTCCTTTTTCTTTCCCAGGACCTCCCAGCGCCCCTATAGATGAGCGTGCGGGAACACCTGATAGTATTGCTTCTTCATCCTCTGCACCTCATCCACCTGGTGTTCAACCACAGCAGCCATCATATGGAGGAGGTCAGCCGCAAACTGGTCAGATGGAAGGTGAGCCACTAGTGCGCCCCCGTTAACCTGCTTTGTATGTATGTGCCCCGCCCATATCTCTTGGTATATGACCTTGGGCTCTCTTAGAAAGATGGATATACTATCCTCCCCTCCAACTTCAGATCTCTCTTCAAAACTGGGCCTTCCCCATTTAGCCTGCAGCTTAACCCTGTTAGTTTTCATTCCGTACAATAACCAACCCTCCATTACATATAACCGCATATGCTTCCATTCATCTGTCGCTGCCCTTCTTTCTCCCTTCCCTCCCTTTGTTGTTTTCCCCACTGTGGAAACTTAGATTGAAAGCTGCTCAGGGGCAGGGACTGTTTTTGTTTTTGTTTTTTTAATGCCACTTTGTAAGGTGCCATCGGCATTGATGGTGCTATCTAAATTATGGTAATACAAAAGTCTCCTTAAGCACCTTTAGCCCCATGGACACCAAATAAAGAAGCATACATTCTGTTTAGCTAATTTCACAGTCGTAAGAGCCCAAGGTTTGAAACAGTAGATGGTGCTCTAGTGTTGAGAGTCACTAGCAAGGGTGCAGTTCCATAAAAAAGAAAGCTGTTCTATAGTATTATATTACAACTGCTCGAAAGAGCTACAGTGGTGCAAGCAAAGTTTGTTGCACTTAGCAGTGCTACCAGATTGTGCATCTGAGCATCAAAAGCAGGTGCCATTAAACAGGTATTCCAGAATAACCAAATCCTGCTATAGACCTATGTACTTGTACACATAGAACTTTTGTTTTCCAGAGTAAATTTCCAGAGTAAATTCCAGTTTACTAGATGACATAAAGCTATAAAATAAGGACCTGTGCCTCAGTTTTACAATATGTAGTTTACAATTTAAAGAAAATAGTCTGTGTACCTGAAGGTCATACAAAATGAATAGGAAGAGAGTGACGTACGCATTAAAAGGACATAGACTGCAATGCCCCATCACCTTCCATCTTTTCTCTAAATACTAGATTCCCATCCAGGGGGAAGTCTTCCATTCAACACTGCATTCCCTCTTAGTTCATGTACTAAGTATCACTCGTATCCAACAGCCTAAAATCTTCACACTTCTTTCTTTTCCTTTCCCCCACCAACTTGACTAATGACAGCCCCACTGTCTTTCTCCTAGGCCCTTTCATAGAATAAACCATTGTAAAAGTAAGGCTGAAAATCTGCTTAAATATCTGCTGGGTCTGTCAAATAGCTGTCTGAGAAATATTACACTTCTTCTAGTTTGTCTCTGTGTGTGAGTTTTTTATTGTTGGTTTGTTTCAATCCTACTTTGAGGAGAACTGCTTATGAGGCAGGTAAGGTTGAGGTGCTAATACTTTTTAAAATTAAAGTTTTTAAATTTAAATTGGTAGGCCAGATATATCAACAGTATCCACAACAGGCTGGATATCCTGCTCAGCAGCCACAAGCTCAACCTCAGCAACAGTATGGTATGCAGTATCCAGGTAAGCAGGTGGTAGGTACTTCAGACTTGCTGTGGGGACAGAGGGTGATTACTTAGCTGCCGCTTTAAAATGGGACCCTTAGTTCCTTGTACTTCCATTCCCACAGTATAGGTATCAGGCTTCACTGATCTCGTGACGCTGACTTGGAATTTATTAAGATTGCTCAAGAGACCTCAAAGCTCCCCCCCCCCCAGTTCTTTGATACCCAACCTCGTGGTGCCCTTCTGACTTAGAAGCAGCTGCCGGGGTGCTCCTTTCTACTGGGGCAATCCCCTGTGGACGTAGATCAAGTTTGAATGCTGCAACCATGTGGGTGAAAATGATTGGGTGGGTCTCTCGAGCGTGATTGACCCACATTTGCACCAGTCATGTAATTAACCACTGTAGTTGCGTCATTCACACGAAGCTTTGCCCATAGAGGGCACCTTGTTAAACATAGGTATCATAACTTTCATATAAAGGTTATTGAATTGTGATCCATAGCAATTCATTCCTTGGAGGGGATTCTCTCAAAAGGGTATGTTCACAATGGGCCAATAGAATGCATTGTTACAAAACTGGTTGCTTTTTTTTTGGTTTGTTGTTGTTAACATGAGGGTCAGCAAAAGAAAATGTCTGCTCTAGGTTTCGTTCATTCTCCCCCTCACTGGCCTCTGGAAAGCATCTGGAACTCCTCAGCTATAGTGAGACTACTCAAATACTCTCTTAAACTGCTAAATAAGTAGAGTGAGCTGTAGAGATGTTTGATTCCCCCCCTTTGGAACAAACCTTGCATCAAAGTTGTTTACATTTGGCTTGAACACTGAATTATTGTACTCGTTAATATAAACATATGTGTAGATTTATGTCCTTACCAGAACATCTTTTGAGGCCTAACCTCCCACAAATGCAAAGTGATATAGCTGTTGCATTTGCTAAAAGCAGAAACAAACTTTGTGCAGAAGAGTTCTATTTACAGCCTTTACCATTCTATTCAATGTTCACATAATGCCCTCTCTAGGATAGAGAATAGGTTTTGCTTCTCTCCCCACTTGTTGGGTGTCCTTAGTATGGTTCTTTCTAGCCACACCCAAGGAAACCTGCAAATTTGGTGCTACTTTTTCAGAAAGGTTTGGTTCCATAGTAAATTTTGAGCCCAAGTTCCAGGTGAGTTCAAAATTTACTCCAATGCATTCTTGAGTCCTGTCTTTCTATATTCAGGGTTGTGCCTTTTTAATAATTGTTATGTATCTGGTGTTTAATGCTAACAGGATTCCAGTCAATGGAGAGGTTTCATTGCAAGTAGCTGCAGGTGTGTTTCATGCTAGAGATACATGGAGATATCAATTTGTACAGGATTTATTTTTACATTGGCAGTCTGTCTGTAAAGCCAGTTTTAATGTATCAAACTTGATAGCAGTCTAGTGCGCTTGTCAACCTCTTTACCTTTGCAAACAGTTTCTGATAAGGATTTTTTTCTCCACAGTCAAATTTAAACACGATTAGCAAATCAGTTGTTTCAGACTGTGAATAAAGCAAAGCCTGAATATGCGTGAATTTGTAATTAAATCATGCCAATATATTCAGTGATGTCACTTAAGAAATATTAAAAACCAATCTTCAGTCTGTTCATTTACTTCAAATAACGGAAATCGTGATTTATGTTGTATTTAAAGTAAATCTGATATTAAAATCAGTCTTCTCCCCTGCCTCCTGGGTCGCTCCCTGGTTTTCCTTTGGACATAGTCTTAAGATTGGTTCACATTTGCATGGAAGTAATTGAGTTATTGATCACTGGTTGCTTACCCTGTGAACTTACTTTACTGAGAATCTTTGTGTTTAACGTGATGTCAAGTTATAAGTCTCGACCGGGGAGAGCAGGGTAGTAAGTTGAAATAATAAATAAATAAGAACAAAATCTGCCTGTGGCAGTTAATCTGTGGTTACTCATTTCCACCTGCAAGTCCATACTCCACACTAAGTCCTGTGTGAATCAGCCTTTAGAACACTGCTGTTTGAGAATGCTCCCACTCTTATGCACCAAAGCCAGTTTGTGTGTATTCAGGATGCAAAAACTGGTTGTTCTCCCCCCCACCCCACCCCCAGCTGTGCATAATGTATTCTTCGTAGCCTTTGCCAGGGACATTTGTCTTTATGAACATAGTCATATTACAACATGTATCAAGCTGTTTGCTCTTTCTCCATTTCACCTAAACATGTGGCTGTTCCTTTCAATCTCTCAGCAGGCTACAGCCAACAGACTGCTCCTCAACAAGCGCAGCAGTTCCAGGGATACAATCAGCAACCATCGCAGGCTCCAGCACCAGGCTTTCCCAGCCAGGCTCAGCAGCTTCCGGCTCAGCCTCAACAGTACCAGGCAACCTCCTATCCTGCACAGAACTACACCACACAAGCTTCCCAATCTGCCAGTTACAATGTGCCCCCAGCTTCTCAGCCTGGAATGGCTCCAAGCCAGCCAGGTGCTTATCAACCAAGACCGGGCTTCACACCACCACCCGGAACTACCATGACACCCCCTCCTAGTGGTCCTAATCCTTATGCACGCAACCGTCCTCCTTTTGGCCAGGCCTATACCCAGCCCGGTCCTGGATATCGATAAGGAAACTGTGCTGCTGAAAGGCCCCAGGTTAATCCAAGCAGCTGTTGAGGTTGTTCCATCCATATAGACTCCAAGATTCTTTAATTGGTACTAAAATACAAAAACTAATGAAAAGCAGAATATTCTTTGGCATCACTATTGCTGCTTAATTTGCTGGGATAAAATGACCAAATGAATCTTGTTTCTTGCTTTAAATTGTATTGGCTTTCTTGTTTAATATTGGTCCCTTTGGAAACACTACCTAAATGTTTGTAAAGTAATGACATTCTCGCTTGCCATATTGAACTGCTGGGTGAAAATCTAGCTGACTTATTTGGCTTGTTTTTACTAATACAATGATGTACTAAATTAGATCCACTTGTTAAAAACTAGATATAATGTATAAATTGTAACATGCACATTGAAATTGAATAAAACATTCAAACCATCATTTGATTGTTTAATTGCTGAGCAGTCTGTTTCCTTTACTTGTGTGTGTGTAAAGTCCCATCAAGTCGCATTAGTCTTCCAATCCGCCCCCCCTTTTCTTCAGGCATGCATGTGCTTTTAAAGGATCATGTGAATTGAATGATTATGGAAATTGCTGAATAAATTCATCCACTCAGATTGCCTTGATGAGACCAAGTCCAAGAAAAATAAAAGATGTGGAAAGGAGGGGAAAGTGTTAATCTGCTCTTATTCTTCTTTAGGCTCTTGGTAAAATGATAGTCCTTTGGAGGTGAGACAAACATCCCCCACAAGTAGAAAACTATGAATGCGTTAAATAAAGTGAAGTGCTTTGTCCAGACCAAAATAGCTAACTGCTCCATTCAAGGATCTGTAGTACACAGGGAACTTCTCACTGTTTTCAGATCTTCATATACATTTCTTTGTGCATTCATTTATTTACTTCATTTATCCCGTTCTCCCCAATGGGGACCCAAAGCATTAAAATTTAATGGTAAGATGGTGTGACTAAAACTTTTAACAAATAGGATTCTTGGGCTCAGTCCTTCCCCATCCATGCCCAGAGGGATCATCATGGGATGTAAAATTGTCTTGTTGTCTCCTCTTTTCCCTTTTGGTGTATGCTCAAAGTGGGGAGGGCTAGACAGTGATACAGGCGATAAAAGACCTATTCCCATAGATGAACATTGGGGCAGGAGAGATAAAGCCTCTGATGTTCAGAACATTTGGTCCATATATATATCCTTTAAACCGTACAAAAATCTTGTAGGTGGCTGTTTGGAAAACTCTTCAGCCAAGACAAGCATAATGTAGCGGGATGGGACCACACAAGATGAAGGGTGGTAGACTATGGAAGTTCTTCTGCCAAGTACTTGTGCAACAGATGCTTTTCTAGTGCTCTACTGTAACTTCTAATGATATCTGAATGAAATCAGTTGTGGGCCACTGGCTGCAACCGTGCAAGGATTGCATGAAGATGCCAATTATATATAAACCAGTGATTGGAATTATATACTGTGTGAACAGACCGCTGGACTTGACCCAGCATGGCTTTTCTTATGTACCTGCAGCTACTGCAATTTGTTATTTTGTGGCATCCTGTTTCAGGTTGCCATAAATGAACCCCACATGGAAAACACAGACGCCTCCAGGTAATCTTTTCTCTCTCATTCTATTCCCTCCCTTTTTTATATCAAGTACCATCTCAAAACAGTTCTGCACCACATTTTAGGAACCCCTCTGACGGAGGTTTCTAAAAAACCTTGTGATCATTTTTAGGACCTGTATTTCTGGTAACTGAAATTGTGAGTGATGCTGAATGATTCCAAAATATGTTTTATGATTAAAAATACTTTATTAAGAGTACAGTGTACCTGCAATGTACTTAGAAGAAATTCTCTTATTAAACAACCCATCCAATATTCCTTGTGTTCCTTTTTATATCTTAATACATTGAATAAACACCTTTAAAACCTACACCTCACATATATATATATAATGTCTACATGTTTAAGCAATACAAATATAGCAATTTTGGAAGGACTGAGCTACTGTATTTTCAAAACAGTCTTAATATTTCCATTCTACAAAGCAGATCACATTACTTTTCAATTTTATATAAAGTAAACTATTTTTAAAATATAACTGATGTAGGTTGTTTTGTATGCTTTGGAAGTAAATTATTGTACACCTATTTCATTAACATCTTCATTGACCTATATTGTACTCTAATAAAACTCCATGATCACTGGTTTGTCAGAGTACATGTAAACTTGCTTATGCTTAATCTGACTGTCAGCTGCTGCTTATGTCCTGTATCATTTATGAATGGTGGATGTGTTTTGATAGCAGCTTTCGGTGGAAGCAGTGAGTGAGAAAAGATTAAACTTCTGCTACTATGTACTTTTGAGGGGGAAAGCTATGCTTGAGGTATGCCTGTGCCCTTCATAAATGACACTGGTACCTCACAATTGGGTCTCTGCTAGAGGGCAAAGCATCTTGAGAACTGCACGTATTCTACCGATTTGCCTGGCAAAAGATTTTGGGCGCTTTTAAAATCTTTAGGCAGTAGCTAAAATTCATAGAGACCAACATTTACAAAACTTGCCACTAGTGTTAGCTATAGTGGGGCGAAAGTAAATGCCACAAAACAGCACATGAGCCCTTTGACAGCCAGCTTCAGACAAGGAAGAACTAGAACGTGGAGAGCAGACCTTTGCACTGTGGTCTCAGTTGCTTTTGCTACAGCGGCCAGGCTAAGCTCAGCACACGTGGCTACGGAACCCTTTATTAGCAACCAAATTAATCGGGTTTCACCCCAAGATAGTGTGTGTTAGATGCTGCTCCAAGTAGTAAAAGAAGACTACCATTCAGCAGCTGAGGATATAGGGTAAAGGAATCATCAACAGTTCCCTCTGTTTGCAGTATCTTAATGATTGTAGTGTATATGGGTACGAGAGCTCTATACCACTATCAATTTTCCAGAGTTTGGAATAAGAGAATATCTTCTGCTTCATAGGGTCAGATTGGAAAAAAAAATCAAACTGCTATGACTGAATAATTTAAGTGTACTTGAAAAGAGCAAGAACCCAGAACATGAACTTCGGCAACATATATCACTACAATTCAGAATATAATGGTTTGTCAACTTTTTTGTTAAAAGGTGCCTCAGTGTCACAAAAATGATAAATAATAAACTACATCTTTCAAAATAGATGGTACTATAAGACACTAGTAGGGAGCCAGCTTCCCAAGACATTACTTTAGGACATGTTCTAACTTCTAACTCCTTACAAAAGATCTGTAAATCTGGGCAACTATTGAGTAGCCAATGCTACTGAATAGTTGACACAATATTGTCACTAGGTTTCAGTATGAAAAGAATAGTACCATGGCATGTTTTCAATCACTGAAGTTTGTCTTGTGTTGATCACAGCTGGATGCAGTCCATCAGCATTCAGTTCATGTCTTGTTCTACCATTTCCCAGGTATTGGAGTTCCACATTCGTACCAGTGAACATAGTTAGTGTGAGTTGCGGCTCCTATTTTCCCAAACTTGACAGGCTCCTGTCGAAAAGCTCTAAAGAAGCCTGGTAGAGCAAAAGGGGGAGGGAGATACGGAGTTTAAGGTCAGCATAACTGTTAGGAACTGAATCATACTCTATGTTTTCAGGGGTACACGAAAACAAATGGTAACTGGTTGTAGATATTTTCTGCATTTCCTTCCCCCCAGCAATCCTTTTCAACCCCACAGAAGTTTATTCTCAGGGTTGCAGGACCTGTGAAGATTAACAGCTATGCAAGTTGGGATAATGCAGTGAAGAGGGGGGAAAGGGGCCAAAACCACCCCTTCCCTCTTTCATCAATGGAGTTGCTCTGACGGGAAAAGCAGAGAGGGCAAATTCATCCCTTTCACTCAAGTGGCAGTCCACATGGGTTCCAAGACCTTGTGAATAAACTACTCCGGAGACATAAAGGTTTGCTGGGGTGGGGGGAACAGTAGGAAAGACAGCCATTATATCCACGGATTGCTGGATCCAACCTAATCAGTGGTAATGGCATTGATATTTGCTGAACAAGGAAACTGCCATGTATATATTATCTGAACACTGTAGTCAGTAAATAAAAGTTTAAGGCTCTAGATCGGGTGGGGAACATCAGGCCCGGGGGCCGTTTAAGGCCTGCGAAATCATTTTGTCTGACCCTTCGTGGGCCTGTCAGATCTCTAGCTCAGAAGGATCTAAGACTAGCAATCCGCCCCCTCCCGCGGACAGGAATAGCCTCTATTCAAGGCAGATGTGAGTTTGTTTTGTTGAGAAAAGGAACCTCTTTCCCCCTTTGCTGAACAGTTGTTAGCTATGTAGCTGCTAGGACCGCCCAAGAAACTGTGTTAACCCTTTCCCACCTGGGCCATGGACAAACGTATTCCCTCTGTACTACAAGAGGGCTGGGGGCGGAAATGGCGACAGTGGAGGGATTAAAGGGGGCAGGGCCAGAATGCGCGAAGGGGGCAAGTTCTTAGCCAGTGTGTCCTCATTTCACCCCTGCAGGCAGAGTTAGCAGGAGCCGGCTGTAGAATCCGGCCCTGACCATGCGGAGCAGGAGCAACTCTGGTGTGTGGCTGGACGGCTACGCCCGACTGGTGCAACAGACCATCCTGTGCCACCAGGTGGGTGAATGCACCACCGGTTGGATGCCTGCCTGCTTGCCCGCACGTGGGGGGGTCATCTGGGGCAGCTGCCTGCTTGGGGCTTGGTCGGCTAATTTTTTTGATAATTTTGTATGGCCCGCGAATGATGTTATAAATATCCAAATGGCCCTTGACGGGAAAAAGGTTCCCCACCTCTGCTCTAGATTCATGGCTATTACTATTGTTGTCTATTCAGGTCTAATTTCCCCAGTAACTACTCATAGTTGATGAGACCTGTTTTTTGTACTCAGTACAAAAAGAAATTGTCTTCAGCTTTCAGGCCTTTTCACACATTACATCCAGATTTGCCAAAAACGGTTACTAAAGAGCATACTCTAGTTGAGGAGCCATGCCTAATCCTGTTCCCTTGTATACAGTACACATTTTCAAACAGGAGTTTGTTCTTGTATGTTGTTCACATTTTAAAGCACCATTTAACAAATTTAGTCATACTTTCAAATATTTTCTTCTTTAAAGGGCCTTGTTGACGTACCAATTTTAGTAGGTAGTTGATCTGGTGGAAGCTGTTGCCCTGTCTTTCCATCAAAATAAGAATCCACGAATTGGCAATGGTCTTCTCCATGCCCTCTCTGATCACCTATATTATAAAATTTCCCTGAAAACATTAAGGATAAAAAGATAAACTTTCAATACCATTAGAAGTCGAAACATTCCTTAAAAGGAAGATAACTCCTCACTCTCCATTCCTCTATTAGCTAATGGCACAATTTCCTATTCTTTTACACAGCTATGCATGGTGGGGTGGGGTGGGGGCAGCGGGGAGAGTAGGCACAATTCCCCCTATAGTTAGAAATACATGGGTGTGAAAACCTTACCTAGGCCCCATGCTGGATCAGACTAATTAAATATATGTTAAGCAGGATATACAAATTAAATATATGTTAAGTAGGATATACAAATACTTCAGTGGAAGACTGATACCTTTTATTACCTGCAGATCAAATTCTGTTCCATTAAAACATGGACATAGCAGCAAAGCAAACACTAATACATCTGAATAGGTTCAATAATAACTGTTAACCAGTATTGCACACTTTGCTGGAAAAATGTTAGCACAGTAGATGCTTTTGCTGTTCCTTGGGAAGTCACATCTTGACCCTGCCATGTCCCCATGGACATGTATGCAATTTTGTAGCCATGCAACTCTGTAGCAATGCAACTCTGGGACCTACCCTTCCACTGACAATCTTTGTCAAACAGAGAATAGCCCCCATCACTCTCTGATGGTGCAGTTGATAACAGATACCTGTATCCTTTAACACTAGAGACTATTCCAGGTGATCATCAGTGTGGAATTAGAGTATTATGTTTTGTATGCCTACAATTGTTATATTTTCTCTAAATCAATATTTTAACAGTTTGATTCTTGGTTGTTCCAAGCCACAAAGCATTGTATAAACACTGGTAGAAGTTATCTATTTATTTGTTTACATAAATGCAACAGAGGAACTACAGTGAGTTACAAAGCCACCTATAAGTAATAAACACTCTCTGGAGCCCCTTCAGAAAGCAGTCATTGTGCCAGTCAGTTGCTCAGTGAAGGGCCTCAATCCAAACTCCTGATAAGCACAGTTATTTAAAGGACCGCAGGCACAGCCTCAATAACTGACTTGGAGGAGAAACACTTGCATAGGAGGTGGTTGTTTCAACTGCGCATCCATAGGGTTGCCAACCTCCAGATACTAGCTGGAGATCTCCTGCTATTACAACTGATCTCCAGCCGATAGAGATCAGTTCACCTGGAGAAAATGGCTTTTTGACCATTGGACTCTATGGCACTGAAGTCCCTCCCCTCCCCAAAGCCCGCCCTCATCAGGCTCCGCCCCAAAAACCTCCCGCCAGTGGCAAAGAGGGACCTGGCAACCCTACTCATCTAGCCACACATGAAGGCAAGCTTTTTCCCACATGTGACCTTTTCATGGGTCCAGATAATGCCGTAGACTCATATTTACTGAACCTAGCAGGCGCCTTTTCATCACGCTGTAAAGAAAGTGGTGTCATGTGTGAGATTGCTCTCTCTGAGCCAGAGAGCAAAACCTAGCTACTTTCACACGTGGTTAAGTGATCTCAGAGCAATTTGAGAGTGACAAACATCTTAGATCCCTCTGAGTAGTCAATGGTTTGTGGCAGTTTTCATTAAGGTGTTGCATTTTTGATGTGGGAAATGGCTTCTAGAGATGTTTACATTTTTAGTTTGATGTTAGCCTCATTCCAGTTTTCTGTTGTTCTTTCTCTCTTTTGTTCTGTCTGTCTTATTAAAAAAAATTCAGGGTCCTTTCCACAGCCACTTAAGGAAGGATTCAAAAGTTAAACCCTTCTCTCTTTCTATAAATGCCATTTGCTGAAATGCTTCTACTAGAAGATCGCTAAACGAAGTCTATAGTGGCTGCAGTTTTAGAGGAACAGCACT
The DNA here is from genome assembly GCF_029931775.1 of Euleptes europaea. Taxonomy (NCBI): domain Eukaryota; kingdom Metazoa; phylum Chordata; class Lepidosauria; order Squamata; family Sphaerodactylidae; genus Euleptes; species Euleptes europaea. The sequence goes on from NC_079323.1 coordinate 33,771,516, forward strand.
GGCATGTTTACATTAGGAGAGACACTAAAATAAACCAGAGATCGGAATGACATACATGCTCATTTACTTCCAGTGAGCATTGAGGGATGGAGGCCCCTATCCTTATGTAAATGATTTCACAAGATGACCTGCAGGTCACCTGCAGCTCTGCACTTCTAAAACTTTGTAAAATGATATATCACACTGACAAACAGCGCATTCCTGAGAGGAATGCGTGTGCCGGGCTTAGGAGGCAACGCAGAGCCCGGTCGAAACCACTGCCTGGTGCAAAAAAACCATGCAACCCTCATAGGGGCCGTCGCCAGCCTCCAAAGGCCTTTGGCCACGGCCACTGGCGCAGCTCAGGAATGGGCTGAAAATGTTTCCATCATTGCACTCACTGTGCCTCTGATCAAGACCCATGTGCATGCTGCATTTCCTCTATAACCCACCTCTTTATCAGGTGGCCACTTCTGTCCGCTCCTTTGCCTGACGTACACCTGCCATATGCTCATAAAAAAATACAGCAACCCCAATACTTGACTCTATGTGTTGCAGTAAGGAAGAAGAAGAAGAGTTGGTTTTTATATGCCGACTTTCTCTACCACTTAAGGTAGAATCAAACCGGCTTACAATCACCTTCCCTTCCCCTCCCCACAACAGACACCCTGTGAAGTAGGTGAGGCTGAGAGAGCTCTAAGAGAGCTGTGACTAGCCCAAGGTCACCCAGCTGGCTTCATGCGTAGGAGTGGGGAAACAAATCCAGTTCACCAGATTAGCCTCCGCCACTCATGTGGAGGAGTGGGGAATCAAACCAGGAGTGATGTGCAGTAATAAAGAGGAAGCAAGTGGGGCTAGTCTATTCTACAGTCCTGCTTGTCACATGCCATCCATCTTTCTATAACGGCTTATTGCTATAACTGGTTCGGTAATAGCTAATGACCTTTGGTCAGCATTTAGGTAAACTTTCCCAGCCTTGCCAGGCAAACCTTGTTACTACCCACTTCTGTACCAAAAACCGCTTTGTTCAGTAAATCTAGGAAGTGTCCTACCACTCTGTGCACAGCATGCAGAATTTCCCTGTATTCCTCTCCATTTGTAAACCCCTTTCAAGCCATGGAAAGACCATTCCCTGAGCTGCAGGACCTGCATGCAGGAAAAGCCATGCTGGGCGGGGGGTGGGGGGTGGCTACAGTAAGGAAAGACAAGGGCTGAAATTGCTCCTCCTTCCTGTTCTGCAAGTGCAACTCCATTGACGTAAGAGGTCCATTTCACCCCCTTGTCCCTCCTCACTACAGACAACTGACCTGCACAGCCGTTCCTTCAGATGGATACTGTACCCTTGAGAGCTCCGGAAAACCTCTGTGCACAGAAGGTTGGATACTGCCTACTATGTTCCATCTTCTATGGGAACCCATAGGACATCAGCAGCGATGCCTTAGTTTTTAATTTTTTGATGGTGAGCCTGTAGGCAAAAAACCTGCTTGATTTTATCACACAGGCCATTTATGCTTGCTAATAAGCAGCGCGTTCCAGGCTGAATTGTCCCGCATATTTTTTTTGAGTTTGTCACGGTGAACCGTCGTTCAGGAAGTGCAAAGCCAGGCCATACCTGCTTCACATTACTTAAGAGCCCCTCTAACGCGACCTTTTGTGTTTGCTTTGCCCCCGCCGTGAAGGAAACATGCAAAATCACAGCTGCGCATTAGCGATGCAACCAGCAATTGCTAATGGCTATGCAAACAAGGAGCAGGCGAGTGTGTGTGTGGGGGTGGAATTTTTCCTTTTGCATTGGGACTGTGAATAGTCATTTTAAAGGTCGCGTTTTAAAAAAGAGCTCTGAGCAAGCTTCCAAATTGACCCTGTATAAATGGCATTAGAGTGGCTAAGAATGTTTTTATAGGCGTTTTATCCGTTATAAATGATAAATAATCTTACCGTTCCAGCTATCCTATAAACTTACATGTTGGCAATTCAGTGACACTGCCTTGGATTACATACCTGTAAGTGAATCACTGAGGTAAATTTTGTACCTCAGGGAATTGCATAGTTGTACGCCAACGAACTTCTTGTACCAAGTCCTCTTGACATATTGTTTTCCTTTGCATTCAGAGTAGTCATCAGGATTGAATTTGATTTCGGTCCAAATTGCATCTTTTCCCACTGCAAGGGATCAAGAAATACAACTATTGGCTATAGTGAACCAAAAATGAGTGTGACATAAATATTGAAATCCAGATAAAAATAGTCAACGAAGAAATTGTTAACACTATTAGGAAACGTTTTGTGTCCCTTGAAGTGTACTTTAGGAACTCGTGAGCAATGCAACTCTTTGGTGCAGAACTGAAGCAACTCTACCACAATAGCATTACTCTAGAGTTAGACTGGAGTTATGGCCCTCATATGCTGAACAAACGTTATGTCTGAATGAGATCAGGGCCAGAGTAGAGATGAAACTGGCAAATGTGTTTCTTTTTCTCATTTATTTATTTACTTTGTTTATACCACCACCTTTCTTCTCGATGGAGACCCAAAGAGACTTACATTCTTCTCATCGTTTTTATCTTCTATTTTATCTAGTACCCATTCATATATTAATTGGGAGGTGTTTTTCTTTAACAATAAAACAATCACATGGGAGAAGGACACGGAACCCTCCATCTTTCCTGTGGCTTATACCCCACTTCTACCCCAGGGCATAGCTCCAGGCATTTTTCTATTCAGCTCCAGAACTGCAGCTGGGGAAGAAAAAAGAAAAATATCTGGAGTAATAAGAGAAGAAAAGTTGGTTTTTATACCCCGCTTTTTCTGTACCTTTAAGGAGTCTCAAAGTGGTTTACAACAGACACCTTGTGAGGTAGGTGGGACTGAGAGAGTTCTAAGAGAATTGTGACTAGCTCAAGGTCACCCAGCAGGCTTCATATGTAGGAGTGGGGAAACAAACCCAGTTCACCAGATCAGAGTCCGCCGCTCATGTGAAGGAGTGGGGAATCAAACCTGGTTCTCCACATTAGAGTCCACCGCTCTTAACAACTCGCTGGTTCACAAAATATGCACAGTGCCCCTCTCCAACACACTTCTTTTCCTGTTATAGTAAGACCCTCACTGGAAGTGAGTAAATAATTAGCTTAAATTAATTATCTGATGATTATTCAAAATGGAATCCATAACTTTTCTGGACTTTTGCCTTCGGTCAGTTTTTCATGTGTATTTCCATTGCATGTAGCAATTTGGTGCACTGTTGTAACATATGGCATTGTTATCTTAATTGTACATATACATTCATTATTTTTAATTGGCTCAATGGGGTTTCCCTGGATGTTTTCCCACTGTACGTTTGACTTGGCAGTATGAAGGATTTCCTTCTTTCTTTCTTTTTGCCCATCATAGAAAAGAAAAACCCTGATTTAGAGCTGCTTGGCTGCCTTTGTTTCCGGTGTGCTTAGGACTACCATGTAGAGAGGTTCAGGAGCTTCTGAGGACAGAATAATTGCTGCAACTTTGGCTTACTCGTGGTTGTAAGGTATAACCAGTGCCGGATTTACGTATAAGCTAAACAAGCTATAGCTTAGGGCCCCACTCTCTTGGGGGCCCGCAAAAAATTTAAAGGAAAAAAAACCTGGATGTACATTTCCAAAATATAAGATAAAAAACAAATAAAATAAAACCTACATACAGCAACAGTGTTTGTGTTGTGTAGGCTCCTATGATGTAAGTAATGGGCCCCGCCTGCTAGCCTGCTCCCTAAAATATCACTGGTTTGCTCATTTCTATATATAGGGTGCCTACATTCTGCATGGACTGGTTGCATGGCATATATTCAACACAAAAAACAGCGACAATTTGTTGTTGACAAAGGACAGCGGGACATATAAAGGGCCCCATTACCTTCAATAGCTCAGGGCCTCATCAAACCTAAATCCGGCCCTGGCTATAACTCATGATTTACACACTCACTTTAAACCATGCTTTCAAGTTTTGGTTTACTGGCTGATAGCACGCTAGTTTGTTAATTCAGACATCACACTACCACACAGCATTAGGCTTCTTTAACCATGGTTTGGTATGATGGCCAACCCAAGCTTGTATGTTAGTCACCTTCAACTGGTATCTAATGAACCAACTAAGATACAGCAGAAAGGAAGCATGCTATCACGGAATGTTAAACATGAGTAACCAACATGAATTAACAGACCCCATCCTGACATGGAACTTGTAAGGCAATATACGTTGCAGGTGTGTTTTTCGCAGGCCCCCAATGTTTTCAGACCTCTGTAGAAGCAGAGGTTGGTGGCAAATTTCCTAGAGCACAATGGCAAAGCATTGCTGTGTCTCTGTTAAATCGCTTATGTAGCGAGAAGCAGCCTTTTTCATTTTGCTGGCCTGTCTTTTAATTTAATGACAGGGCTGAGAAAATATGAGCTGTGCCTGGCTCATTTCTGCCCGTTGGTTCTGAGCCACTAGAGCTGCCATGGGAGAGCTACATCACGTTGATTGGGCAGTTCTCAGGTAAACATTTAGACTGGCAGGAATTCTTTGCAAACGGCATAGGTTGAAAAAGTGAAATCATGTGCGAATGCCTTTCTATTTCAGTTCCACTCTGTCATAAAGCTATACATTATCTCACTGCACAAATATGCTCTCATCGAAGTATGCTATATGTATAAGTGCTTACTTGAAATCTGCTCATTCACTCTTGGGTCCGCTAAGGAGGAAGAAAAAAGAATACTAGGTCAGACTGCAAAATAACTTGTAGCATTACAGATACACACTGGAAAAGATTTTTTTTTTTTTTGCTGTAACTGACAAGAATTATAGTTTGTGCAATAGTAACATGGTTTGATATCAGGGCAGAAATAATGCAGATGTAAACTCAACAAATCAGCTGTCCACAGACTTAGAACCATTGCAGGGCAGTGCTTTTAAAATTGGACAATGCAGGTCGATATAAAGCGATGTTCCAGCAATTCTGAATGTAAAACTTGCTGTGGTACTTTACACTTTTAATATTTTAAAAGGGTGCCAGCTAATTGATGCGCTTTAATGAAACTCATACCTGATTCTGTTTTAAATGGCTTTGTTTCACTACTCGGACCTTCACCAAGCGGGTTGCTAGGTATCACAAGGAATTCATAACTAGGAAGAAATTAAGAAAATTGCATTATTTTTCTTTCTATGAATATCAAGCATCAACATAAAGTAAAGCAACAATACTGGCTTACTTTTCATGACTATTGCAAAGATTGCCGAGGTACAGCACGTGAAACATTTTGAGCACTTCAGAAAAATGTAATTTACCCCCCCCCCAATCCCAGATGTTTATAATTTTAGTGTTGGAAAGTGCATGTATCCTGCACTGGACTGAACCCATGCATGTATATTTTGCTATGTGTATATGTGTACATTTTGCTATGTGTATATGTGTATATGCTGCAGGAACCTATAAGTAGGAAGGGTTTTTCGTAGGGCACAACCAAATAGACATGTATCGTATGCATATTTTTAGGATATCATATTGCATCTGGATATTTTGTCTGTGTGGACTCACCCTGAACAACTAAACGTTTATGAAGAAGAAGAAGAAGAAGAAGGACGAGGAAGAGGAGTAGGAGTTGGTTTTTATATGCCGACTTTCTCTACCACTTAAGGAAGACTCAAAGTGGCTTACAATCACCTTCCCCTTCCCTCCCACAACAGACACCCTGTGAGGTAGGTGGGGCTGAGAGAGCTCTTAATAGAACTGTGACTAGCCCAAGGTCACCCAGCTGGCTTCATGTGTAAAGGTAAAGGTCCCCTGTGCAAGCACTGGGTCATTCCTGACCCATGGGGTGACGTCACATCCCGATGTTTTCTAGGCAGACTTTATGTACGGGGTGGTCTGCCATTGCCTTCCCCAGTCATCTTCCCTTTACCCCCAGCAAGCTGGGTACTCATTTTACCGACCTCGGAAGGATGGAAGGCTGAGTCAACCTTGAGCCGGCTACCTGAAACCGACTTCTGTCGGGATCGAATTCAGGTCGTGAGCAGAGCTTGGACTGCAGTACTGCAGCTTACCACTCTGCGCCACGGGGCTCTTGGCTTCATGTGTAGGGGTGGGGAAATCCAGTTCACCAGATTAGCCTCAGCCACGTGGAGGTGTGGGGAATCAAACCCGGTTCTCCATGTGGAGGAGTGGGGAATCAAACCTGGTTCTCCAAATCAGAGTCCACCACTCTTAACCACCACTCTTTTGTCTCAGGGCTCCTTCAGGACTCACAGTAGACACAGTCAGAATTCAGCATGCCATGGCAACAACAGCTACAATCCTACGAACACATTCCTGGGAGTAAGCCCCATTGAATAAAATGGGACTTACTTTTATGTAGACCAGTTTAGACTGCTCCCTACAGTTTTGTTAAACATTTATAATATAGAAACCAGGAACAATGGCTAAAGCATGAAGACTACAAATGAACAAGCAAAAGAAAAAACGAACAAGCAAGCATACCACAGCACAGTTTATGTATCCTGCATATTTATTTATTTAAAACATTTTTATGCCACCTTTCCACCCAATTAGGGTCCACAAGGTGCCAGACATAAAAACATTAAAACAATTAAGAATACAGTTAAAATTATAAAATTCACTTTTAAAACACATGAACACACAGCACTAGAAGGAGGCCCAATACTGTTATGGAGAGTATGACAGATGAGATAAAAAGTTATTCACCTGCTGGAGAAAGACACCAATAGAAGGAGTCAGGTGACTCTCCCTGTGAGATTATTCACAGCCCACTTCATCAGATACCCAACAGATATCACAGCATTATTGTTCCCATGACAAAATCCCTGACTTTCCATCAGATTATCTGAACCAGGCACAGTAATCCTATGGTTCATACTAATATGACCGCTGCTATGCTAGAGTTTACAGCGGTGTAATTTAATTGGCATCCTATGTTCTCCCAGCAGAGAAATTAAAAAAAACCACAATGCTATTTTAAGCAACAGAAAGCACAGCAACACCATTATACACAGCAATCATGGTGTATCATGCTGATGATTTCCCTTATATTTCAAATGCAGACATCTGTGTCTCTCCATCACGTTCCATGGGAGCATTTTAACTTACACCACATCTTTTGCTTATGTTAACGTTATGTTGTTTGTGGGGCAAACCCTGGGCTGGGGGGAGTGAAGTTTTAGTCCTATGCTTTCCGGCCAGTGTAACAGTATAGTTGTGTACATGGGTTAACCTGTACCCCAACTCTATGATACTTCAAGAGCAGATAAATATTATCCAGTATGCACCACGATAGAGGAAGATAGACAATAAGATCGATTAAGCCTGTGCATATTTGCGCTACATGTTTGCCTCAGGTCAATGCCAATATCAGGCATTTCTCACACAACAGCAACTATCCATGTTTATATTTAAAATATACCCATCTTCCATTCCCACAATACTATATATGTGTGTACAGTGCCATCAAGTCACAGCTGACTTATAGCACCCCCTGGTGGGGTTTTCAAGGAAAGCAATTAAGCAGAGGTGGTTTGCTATTGCCTTCCTCAGTCTCCCTTCCAAGTACCGACCCAGCTTAGCTTCTGAAATCTGACGAGGGCAGGTTATAGTGTACCATTCCACATCCCCACAATACTACATACACATGAAAATTTATGTTGATGTAGCAATGCCAGTTGATTCAACACCAGAGGGAAATTAGCCTAAACCTCTAATTTATACAAAATGGCATTTGAATAGAAATAATTTTTTTATTTATCATTGAAGAACTGGGCAAATGCAGCAATAAAAAGAAAAAACAGAAACAAAAATGAAAAAAGCTGGAGGTCTATGAACAGACAATTCCTGGCTCAACACTGCATTATTTGGCATAGTAAGATACCTTTAAGGACAGGCAGGGCAGGGTAAGGAGAAACTAAGGTGCACAGTAGTAGTGCCAAGAATCCCTGTGGAAAACCAATGGCCAATTGCTAATGGGGGAGACTTAGGTCACTTTGGAGCCTCGCATAAGCTACTCTGCATCCTTATCTTTAAGGCCACAGGATAAAGAATGGCACTTTAAATTGGCATCTCCTAATCCCAGGTTTACAATGTCTTCCAACTTTTCTTTACAGCTCACATAAACTAATTATTTCTAGTTGAATGCAGGAGGAAGTTCTGATTTAACTCCCTCCCCCCACCCCATTTCTCTTTCAGCTTCTGCCAACAGAATATTTTAATATTGATAGCAAAATATCTTGGGCACGGCTGCAAAGTTTCCTGACTTTGAATAATGTGCTGTGTGAATTTCAGTACCCTTGAAACAAAATGATTCAGTAAAACAGGAAAAGTACATATGATCTATTAATTAAAATATCATTGCTTTGGAATCCATGGGTGTTGGCCAGAGATTAAGAAAAACACTGATTGATGGAAATGTACTGGAGAAAATGAGATAGCTGTATTACTGTTATCAGCCTTGTGTCCACATTATATGCAGACAAATAGGAATTGTGAGATAATAACCCCTCTTAATTCATGACTTAAAAAAGCAACTTTCCAATTCGATGTCAAAGACATTCAGCTGAGCCAAACTGGACGTCATATGTGACAGGAAATGGGTCAGGGGTTCCCCAACCTGACTTTCAGTCATTCATAATACTAGGGAACTAATGTTCTTAAGTGATCTTGGGCCCAACTCAGAAGGTGGGAAGGGCAGGCTTCAGCCTTTTCTCCTGCACTGTTTTCCTCAGCCAAAGCGGCCATGGGGGATCTGTGGGCCACTAAATGCTGTAGTCAATACACAAGAAGCCTTACAGCAGGGCAAACAGGGCTCCCTATGGCTGTTTCAGCTTGGTGCAGGAGGGAAGGCTCCTCCTCCAGAGCTATACTCTCAAGTTGAATCCAGTCCCAGAGTGCTTGGTAATATTAGTGCCCTGATACGACGTGTGACTGCAAGTTGTGATGGGAGACCCCCTTCCCTGTGTTCACTCAGACCACATGTATTGCCTTTTTTGGCCCTGGTATTTAGCAATACCTATCCTGGTAATGTTCCCTTTCTTTCTAAACATAAGATGCTGGCTATTTAGAACAATAAGATAACAAAAAAAAATATTCCATATTAAATTGGATTTGGTGAAAAATGTTCTGTTTTATTACACTGCTTGTACTTTTTATATGCCAAAGACCCATGCACGAAATATAGACTTTCTTCAGCAACCAAGGAATAATTATACAATAAAAGGGGAATTGCATAAAAACAGAAATAAAATTGTATCTTTTACTAATATATTTTTTTTAAAAAACCAACATTTAACTTGTGAAACAACCAAAAAGCTATAAGATCCAGATAACTTTACTTGGAGAAGAACAAAAGATAAGCATGGGAGCCAGGGTGTACCAAAGTGCAACCAAACAAAAGGAACAAGAGTGTGTAGATTTCAAAGTATAAGAACTCTTTGTGAGGAATTCATGGTGGAAGATAGAAGAAGCAAGAAATATCCATAAGTGGCTTGTATTGAGACCAGGGGGGGCATAAGCACTTGCTGAGCAGCTCAGGGAAAGGACAATCATCTCCTTACCAGTGGTGGAGACAAGGGAGCTGAATAAGGGCCATCTATATATAAGCTTCCAATTACTAGTATTGGCCACTAATGCCACCAATCTGCAGTGGGTGCTGCAGGGTAGTCAGCAGCTGTATACCTGAATGTTGATGACCCAGCCCCACTGTTCTCTTACGATGCTCACTAGTAGAATCAAATAATACATTTCTTGGCAATGGCCCTTTTCTGCCCTCAGTCCTATCTTACCAGCCAACATTGATTATTGCCCCCAGGTAAATTCCCTGTTACCCAGGCAGGTATTTGTGTCACAATCTCTGACAACTGGGTAGTATGAAGAAATGAACAGTTGTAACTGGGGAATTTTATGGTTGCTGTTAATTTAGATAATCTGCAGGAGCATAGTATGTCAACAAAGACTAATCTCCTATTTGTCTGGCAAAGGCTGTGACCAACAGCTAAATCAGTTTTATCCAGGCTGTACTAAAATGTAACGGCCATGGATCCAAAAAGACTTAAACACATGTAACTCTGTGTTGGACTATAGCCAAAGTATGCAACTAGCCATGTCCTGCAGTTGATGTGTAAAATTTATTAGTGGTCCGACAAGCTGGTGAACTGTATCTTACCCTTTGTGGACACTTTATTTCTTTGTGAATCTCTTCAGAGGACAACAGCCACTAAAATACCAAGGCACTTGGGTATGAATATCCATAATATAAAAATGTTTTGACTGAGTACTCCAACAAATTGTGTTCATTCCAATCACATTTAATGGTTGGAAGTATGCTGAAGGAACTAAAGTTATGGTAAAATGTTTTGTACTTTCCTAGTTGCTTGCATTTTGTCAAGTCCTCAGATGTTATTTTTCCTTACTCTGAAACACTGCAAACATTATTCTTGAGAACTCTCCAGATTTAAAAGCCAAAACATTTCTCACCTAAGGAAACAAAAATAACCATCAAAAAGTACCGATTATCCAGCATGTGTTGCTATGAGAAAATGGAACACCTGCATTAGGCCTCTGTCCTTAATAAGTAAATGGAATTTTCCAGAGAGCCAGCTGTCCAACAAAATCAAAAAGCAAGAAATGCTCATAACTGACAAAGACTATTACTGTGTTAAAAGGCAATGCGTAGCACGAATATCCCTGAAGTGCAGGAGAATTACCTCTTGATATCATGTCACTGTCTTAGCCAAATTCATGTCAAGATAAGTACATGCTTAGAAACTTCCATTGGTAGCCCTTCTGCAGTAGTCTCCAGTTATTCCACTTAATCCTTTGAATTGATCTATCATTCATTTATAAGACACGTTTTACAAATACAAGTCCTTGTTCACTATAAACAAGGCTAGGGGGTATTATAACGTCTTCTTGACAGCACCACACTGACTTATCACTGACAGTTTCTCATCGCTTCTGAAATGATGCCACTAATGACTAAGAGGAGTGACTAAAGGAAACGAGTCCTATCAAAATATGCACACAAAGTTATTTGTCAAACCATTCTCAATATTACAGTCTAGATTTTGATAAAATTTCCTTACTGTGTTACCTTGTATTAGGTTTCAGGTTCTCCACGGTAGAATGGGTAAGATTTGTAGTGATAATGGACTTGTCCTTTCCATTAGTGACTCCATTTTCAGTTGATACAACTTTATATTCTGAAATCAAGAAGCGAAATCAATCAGTCATACAATTCAGCTCATCTTATTTCTTTAACCTGCTGCCTCTTTTGTGTAGCCACCAGTACTTAACGCTTTTAGTGTAAACCAGTTAAAAACTGGGGTAAATAGGGTTGCCAGGTCCCTCTTTGCCACTGGTGGGAAGTTTTTGGGGTGGAGCCTGAGGAGGGCGGAGTTTGGGGAGGGGAGGGACTTCAATGCCATAGAGTCCAATTTTTTTAGATGTATGAAACATCCATAATATTGAACCAGCCATGACTACATAGATAGTGCTTGGGTAGATAAATGCATTCATGTCTTTTTAAAGCTGCTTTGAGCTTCCAAAGACCACCAGGATTTGATTGTAATAAATCAATAACTAATGGCCAAGACACCTATGATTAGCACATTAAGACCCTATACACATGTATTGAGAATAAACCCCATCAAACTAACGTTGGCCCCGCCCCACAGCCGGCGCTGTTACACCCCAGGAACGCCTCCTGGGGTGCCGGAACGCCTCCCGGCTCGCCGCCGTGTCCTGTGCCGGCAGGAGGCAGCAGCGGTCGGGGAGCGGCACCCGGCCCTGCACGCCGGCGCTGGGGCCACTCACGCCGGCGTGCGCCTTCCTGGCACTGTGCCCCTGTGCCGGCGGAGGCAGTAGTCGGACTCCTAAGGGCTTTGGGCCCATTTTTCAGGAATGGGCTGTCACTTCCTTAGATATGTAAGAATAGCTCCACAAGACTGGGTTGAAAGACCACATGTTTACTTTGGCACAACTGAATGCACTGGGACATTTCCAAGTAGGAAATGTCAGGCAACAATTCTACCAATACCTACAAAACCCAGAGATGTTCTGTGGTATAGATATTACAAATGGAAACTTTTGAGTATTTGGGGAAAGTTGTTTTGAATGCTTTAGATACCTCTCTAATTTAAACAAGTTTGCAAGTGGCAGAAAAGTCAGAATTGGTTATAGGAATAATGTGTTATCACAAACAGATAACACAGTACAAAAATGAAGCATCAATAGAAGTGAAACTTAATATCATACAATTCATGCTAACATTGTAAGAGACTCAAGACAATAAACTGCATAACACTTTTTATATTATGGTCTTGGCTCTGTCCAAAAATGTTTCTCATAAATGAATTAAAGAGAAATGAAAGTGAGCATCACATTCAAATTAAAAGCAGACAACACTCTAACCTGTGACTGTGTCATTTTGTGGTTTTTCCCAATCCAGTACGACAAATGATGAACAGCCCTCAACGGTCACCACAGTGAGGTTGGTAGGAGGATTTTGTGGAGGGTTGAGGGCTGGTTTGTTGTCGCTTTCTTCTTTTGGGAAGTGCTGGAGAGTATCTGTGATGGAACACGGAACATCGCCTTCCTTTTTCACGTACCTCACATGATCACCTGTAAGGAAAACATCCATATTTAAAAAGAACATGAGGTGGTAAACCTGTGCCTGAAGTGTAACTTAGCTGAGGGCTCATTTATAGAAATGTTTCTTATCCTTGGAAACATTTTGATGCTTAGAAAACTCAGCTAGAACCTTGATGGCTAGTTTTATGTGCAGGTCTTCTCCAATTTACAAGCTCTGTCACAGGAATCTTCACCTGTGATCTGAGGTTTACTATCTCATGTGCTGTTTATAAGGCTAAGCCATAGTATTATAGAACTCTACAGTCCTTGAAAGATGTACACATGGAGGAAGGTACCAGGTTTGAGCATTTGCTTAACCAACTGTGGCTAACGTAAAGTTATTTCATCATTCATCATTACACCCTATTCTGCTCTTTATTTCATCATTACACCCTATTCTGCTCTATTATTTTTATATTATTTTGTAGTTCTCTAGCATGTCTCAATAGGTTGGATCCTAACAACTGTGCAGGGTACTCAGAAAGGATCTTTGTTATCTCTCTCTCTTCCCAGTGGAGTCCCCTGAACATTCCTGAGGGCTGAGAACATTGGGAATGGGATATGATGTGGAAGACTGCCACTCGAAGTAGCCATCCCCCCAGACCATTGAATGAACACAGCAAGAGCCTGCACAGAAGAGAGTGAATTCTCCTACCCCCACCCCCACCCGTGGTAGACAGGACAGATGGACAGGACAAAAATATATGTGCTGATATAGATTCCTTCAGTATCAGCTTTTTAAGACATACCTTTATACCTTGGTTTGCCTGCTATATCAGTCTCGGATGTAGGCTGTGTGCTGAACACAGTTGTGTTACCTAAGGAGAAGAGAGCCACAACAAAACATTTAAAATAACACTTCATATTTCATTTTCATGTGAATCTCAATCAATTTCTGAAAAGCCTCTTCTTGGTACATACTCGGAATTACATTAGGTTTTTCTTAGGGAAGAGACAAATTTGGCTGTGATGGAGATGCCAAAGGCTATTGGAGATGCCAAAACAAAGATAATCATAACCCAAATGACTGAGCTCATTATTGCTGTTGGAGATGATTCATGTGTAATATACAAAATCCTTGTTAAAATTCTCAAAAGATTCATTTTGTGTTTCACTGACATTTCAGCCATTTAACTCATTGTCTATTTCTCCTCAGGTAGCACAGGTCTTGTACTTTGCAACATTTAAAAAATGTTGGCAAATAGGACCATCTTTTTTATAGCATGCCATGTCCCATTAATAGTCAGGAAAAGTTATGCATACACAAGCTGCAAGCCAATGGAAACATGCCAAGCAAAATTAGTACCAGTGAATCTCTTCTGGAAACACAAACAGTTATAACTCCAGTGGACCAGACTGCAAACTAAGGATCCACTACACATGATGCTGAAGTTTTACGATTTGAAAGTCAAATTCTTTGCAAGTTGTAGCCATGGACATGGGTGATGGCAAACCTTGTGCCTGTTCAGTTCTCCCAAGAGGAGACTGTGACTCCATCCCACCCTTCCTTCAGACAAGGTGATGGGAAAGGGTGGGGTTTGTGAGCAGCCCCCACAGATGGGGAGGCATTTGCCCCTCCAGACATGGGTGCATGGAGGAGCACCAGCATTCGGGGTGTAGGGAACAAGCAATGGCTCTTCAAGGACCTCTGGGTCCTTGCCCTCTTTGTCCCTTTGGCCATGAAGCCAAACTGTGCTTGTTTAGTTCTCCCAGTATTCCTGCTGGGAATATACTTGAGTAGCCAACTCAGTATGAAAACAGATGGAATGTAAAAGTTAGACCTCACAGTGCAAATGAAATGTTGCTCAGCTGATGCCTTGTCCCCCCTCCCGCCTTTTTTTTTTTTAATAAGCATGTACTGTTATAATTTTTCTTTTCAGAATTTTACTACAGGAGAAGTAACTTTTAAATTGTCCATGGTACAGCTGCTTTAAAATTCCACTGATCTATATTTGTTGTGTATTTGAAAGATTTATATCCATACTCCCAATAAAAACACTCCCAAGGTAGCTTACAACATCCATGAACCCATAAGGCTAACAATCAGAATGAGCATCATCAAAATAAAAATAAAATAATTAAAAACAGCAGTGAGGCCATTATTACATGTGACAATAAGAGAAGGACACATTAAAAAATAAAACAATAAAAATGGGTTCTAGATCAAAGCAAAGCTGAGCTGTCCCTAGAAGCTAAAACGACTAAACTGAGGCTATCGTACTTTGGTCACATTATGAGAAGAGGAAAAGACAATGCTAGGAAAAGCTGAAGGCAGCAGGAAAAGAGGAAGACCCAACATGAGATGGATTGACTCTATAAAGGAAGCCACAGCTCTCAGTTTGCAAGACCTGAGCAAGGCTGTTAATGACAGGACATGTTGGAGGACATTGATTCATAGGGTCGCCATGAATCAGAAGTGTGACTTGACAGCATGTAACACACACACAGCTTAAAACCAGACATACAGTAGTACAAACACAGAAGAATTAAATATAAGGTAGTACTGTAGTTTAAAACCCACAATAAAGCTAGCAGAAGAACTAGCAAAATTAAAACCAGTAAAAGGTTTGGGTACAATCAAAATGTCTCCCCCCATTAAAAAAAAGGCAAAGGTCCCCTGTGCAAGCACCGGGTCATTCCTGACCCATGGGGTGATGTCACGTCCCAACGTTTACTAGGCAGACTTTGTTTACGGGGTAGTTTGCTAGCGCCTTCCCCAGTCATCTTCCCTTTACCCCCAGCAAGCTGGGTCCTCATTTTACCGACCTCGGAAGGATGGAAGGCTGAGTCAACCTTGAGCCAGCTTCCTGAAACCATCTTCCGTTGGGATCGAACTCAGGTCTTGAGCAGAGCTTGGACTGCAGTACTGCAGCTTACTACTCTGCGCCATGGGGCTCCCCCCATTACTAGTATTTAAATCTTCAGCCATCCGTGAGCTCTCTGCATCAGCTAACACCCACATCCACAGGCTTAATCCTACCCTGATTATTGCACCTATACTGTTCACTCTGTCCTCTTCCCTACTTTATGCTCTCCCTCTGGATAGGCTTTGTCACTGGATGAGATTCTGGAGAATGGCACAAGATGAATGAGCAAAAGCTCTGCTGATCCTTGGATTGATGGGATGTCACCAGTACAGCCATTGGACTACTGGAATTTTAAACTATGGATTGGGCTGACAGTTTGAAATGGTCACAAACAAGGAAAAGACCTGAATGGGTAACTCAAATCCTTACTGTAATCTGGAGAAGCAGAAGCAGTAGGAGGCTTTTTGGGTGAGCCTGTTCTCACAAGTGTTGTTGGTCTCATAGGCTTTGCAAAAGAAGATGCTGTGGCGAGTGGAGGGGCCCGTGGCATCAAAATATTTCCTGTTTGGGGAAAAAAAAGGCAAACCTGAAGATTAGAGTTGGAATTAATGCAGCTTAAAAAGGTAAGGGTAAAGGTTCCCTGTGCAAGCACCGGGTCATTCCTGATCCATGGGGTGATGTCACATCCCGACATTTCCAAGGCAGACTTTGTTTTCGGGGTGGTTTGCCATTGCCTTCCCCAGTCATCTTCCCTTTACCCCCAGCAAGCTGGGTACTCATTTCACCGACCTCAGAAGGATGGAAGGCTGAGTCAACTTTGAGCTGGCTACCTGAAACCACCTTCCGTCGGGATCGAGCTCAGGTCATGAGCAGAGCTTTTGACTGAAGTACTGCAGCTTAACACTCTGCGCCATGGGGCTCCTAATGCAGCTTACATTCTAACTAAAATGTTTCATAATTCATGGATAGATAGATAGATAGTTTATTTGCGGCCCTTGGCCAGATAAAACAAGATACATGGACTAAAATGGTCTTACCGACAAAGGGTTACAGTCCGAGTCTTAAGTCACTTAAAAAAATAAAAATAATAAAATAAATAACATCCAAGTTACATCTGCCATTTGGACTAAGAGACTACTCTGTGGCAACGAATCTTCATTGCAGCCATACAAAATTTTGCTACCTGAGAGGTGATTGAGGGATTATCTCCTTGTAGGAGCTTTTCTATCTTTTCTCTTTCCCTTTCGGGTCCCATTCTCAGTATGAGGGGCTCAATAAACTTAGAACGGGGTATAGTGTAAAAGTTACAGTTCAGGAGAACATGTTCAGTGGTTTCTAAATCCCTGGATTTGCAGGGGCATAGTCTCTCTGCCCTGGGTATCTTCTTGAATTTCCCCTCTAACATAGCAGAGGGTAAGGCTGCGCACCTAGCCAAGGTAAAAGCCCTCCTATATTTGTTTATCTCTAAGTAACGGAGATAGGCTGCCGGTGCAAGGATAAATTTGGAGTGGGGGGGAGCCATAAATAGGGGCACTCTTGCTAGATCTACTTGTTGCTCGATATCTTTAACCCTTTGGTTTATAGTTGACTTAGCTTGATCCCACCGTAACTGAAGTAGTGCTAGGGGGGTAAAACCCAGGTTATTTAGTTTGTCTTCAATGGCTAGTATCCACTTTGACCTAAAGGTATCACAAAGAATCAGTGGAAGAAGACCCTTGGGGTTGAAATTAATTTTCAGCCAGAGATAAAGCGAGGACAAGACAACCCTTGCCTCCACCTTCATCATGCCAGTTTCTAAACGGATCATAGCATTTGATACACATCTTGGCAATTGCAGGGCAGCTCTAAGAAACTTGGACTGCACTCGTTCCATGGGAATAAGACATGAGGGTGGAGAGTCAAGTTGTGTTCCATATAACATTTGTGCTAGAGTTTTCGCCTGAAAAAGTTTAAGGGCGGCTGGAATATAGTGTGCCCCTTTGGTCCAGAGAAAATTTATTATTGAATGGGCTGATCTTTCCCCTAAATTGGCAACATAGGTATTATGGGCCAGCTTGGAGCCAGATGCCTGGATTGTAGTTCCAAGATATTTGAATTGGGTTACCTGTTCCAACCTATGGCCATTTATGCTCCACCTCCTATAATTAGGGCGATTACCAAAAGCCATTACTTGTTTTGTCATAATTAATAGTCAGGCGTTCCTTCTCACAGAATGTTCCCACTCTCACTAGCGCCCTTCTTAGGCCAACTGGGGTTCTTGAAAGAAGTACCGCGTCATCGGCATTGAGCAGAATATGAATATGCCTGTCTGCTAGTTTAGGTGGATGTAAATCCGGTGCGTTCAAGGAACTATGTTATTTATATAATAGGCAAATAGCAGGGGGGTGAGAAAACAGCCCTGCCTAACTCCTCTATAGGTGTTTATGGGGACGGTAAGATGTCCTCTTCTATTGCACCTGACTCTCAGTACTGTCCGTTCATGTAGGGCTCGCAGCAGCAACAGAAGCCTTTTATCTACATTTGAGGCTTCGAGCTTGTCCCAGAGTAAAGGTCTGGAAATCGAATCAAATGCTGCCCTAAAATCAATGAATGCCGCATATAAAAAGGGTTGTCCCTTATTAGAATATTTCTCTGCTAGATGTTGCAGGACAAGGCAGTGCTCTATCGTTGCTCTCCCTTCCCTAAAGCCTGCCTGCTCTATTGCCAAAATATCCTCTTGATTGAGCCAAAGGGTTAATTTATCTAGCAGGTGCCTTGCATATAATTTGCTGATGACACTTATAAGACTAATTGGCCTATAGTTGGAAAGGTCCTTTCTACTTCTTTTTTTATAAAAGGGGACGACTATTGCCAGCCCCCAATCTTTAGGGATTCTTCCAGTGGAGTCTATGTAGGTAAACAGTGCGGATAGAAAGGGAGCCCACCAATCTATTTTCTCCTTGATAAACTCTGGGGGGATACCATCATATCCAGGAGCTGTTAATATGGTATTTGACCTCATTTATTACATAGTTCATAGAAGAGCTCAAGTTTCTTACGACCCTCCTCCCCCGATTAATTCTAGAAACATACAGGCATTTTCAGATGAGCGTTAATCATTTGTCAACTTCCAATGGTTAAGGAAGCGCTTACTTAATCAAGACGTTTCTATATATCTCACCTATATGCTATTTTCTAGTTTTTTCTTGGGTTACTTCTATTGTAAACGATGGGATGAAAGGTTTAAACACAAATGCCCTGATCCACCCGTACACATCACCAGGCTTTTACACTTCTGGCACTTGCTGGATCAGGAATTGCAGGCATAAACTGGATGTGCATCCAAACATGTATTGGAACGTGTATTTGAGTATGCCTGCACTCTTTGTATGAGATGCATATTCCAATGTGTATTTGAATACATATCCCACCTTGCCAGTGCAATTTTGTTTTGCTGTCAAGTCACATCTGACTTATGGGTGGTTTACCACTGTCTGCCTCTGCATCACAACCCTGGTATGCCTTGGAGGTCTCCCGTCCAAATACTTGCCAAGGTTGACCTTGCTTAGCTTCTGAGATCTGATAAGATCAGACTAGCCTGGGGCGATCCAGGTGAGTGTAACTCACCTCTTTAAAAATACCTCTTATGAAATATAACCCAAAGAAAAGGAGGGAAGGCGGCAGGGTATAGCCCGATCTCGTCAGATTTCAGAAACTAAGCAGGGTTAGTACGTGGAAGAGAGACCTCCAAGGAAGACTCTGCAGAGGAAGGCAATGGCAAACCACCTCTGCCTCAGTCATTTGCCTTGAAAACCCCACCAGAGGTTGCTATAAGTCAGCTGAAACTTGACGGCACTTTACACAAACGCCCAATCCAAAGAATAACAAATACTTTGCAAAATATTTTGGCATGCTTTACTGTTTTAATACAAGTTCTGTGGAACAGCCTTTATCCAACCCCTTTAATTAGCCAAGACTGCCCCAAGAACTCCTTTTTTATTAGAAGAGCAAGCTAGAAATACTTTGAATAAATACGTGAATGCCAAACCACATAGAAAAGGATTCTCTATGATGACATCCCACTGCATCTTATACTATTAACCACAAAGGTGATGTTCTTTCTCACGCACATCAGCTATTTTGGAAGTGACTCCTGTGCAGCTTGGTCTACATATCCAGGGGGTTCAAGAGTGAAAGGGTAATAATCTGGATCCACTGGTTTTGATGTAGTGTTTCTGTGTGGACCCTTTCTGAATGCCCAGGACTTATGATCACATCCATGCTATGACCTGTGAGCAATTTTTTACATTTCTTATACTGTTCTGTAGGGTATCTGCATGAACAGCAACATAACTTTAATTGTCTAGATGTCTGTGAGACATTCTAGAAGAAGAAGACTTGGTTTTTATATGCCAATTTTCTCTACCTTTTAAGGAGAATCAAACCAGTTTACAATTTCCTTCCCTTCCTCTCCCCACAACTGAGGCTGAGAGAGCTTGAAAAGAACTTTGAGTAGCCCAAGGTCACCCAGCTGGCTTCATTTGTGGGAGTGGGGAAACCAACCCGGTTCACCAGATCAGAGTCTGCCACTTATGTGGAAGAGTGGGGAATCAAACACGATTCTCCAGATTAGAGTACACCGCTCTGAGCCACTATACCACACTGGCTCTCTGTGTGTAAGTAGCCTCTAAAAAGGTATTACAGAATTGTTGCTTTCTGAATTCTACAACAGTGTTTCTCCCAAGATACAGTCCTTAAAAAAAAGGAGAAAGTTCTACTGGATTCAAGTAAGCATTTTATTCTAGTAACTTGAAGAAACATTTCAGGATTATGGCCATAAACTGGAAAGGAAAAATGTTTGAAAAAGGAACATACCTGAACTCCCAGGTTTACCCGTCACCGTGTTTGGAGGCAAAGGTTTTCTTCGCATTGCTGTAGGCTTGGCAGGAGCTAAGGGTGGTCGTGGAGGGTCAGGTGGTGTAGCTACTGTATAACGTTACAAGACACCACTGTTAGCGGAGGAACCGCACATCACGTAACCAGAAAGAGAAAAATGGCTAATAGCTACACTTCTCAAGCAAAATTTTAAGGCATGAGCTTCAGCGATAAGAACTGCAAAAAGAACACAAAACACAAGACAGGGAAGAGCTGAAAGGAGTTATTTTGAGCTTTTACATTTCTAGCATGAAAATGAGCATGCTTCCAGCATTAGACTAAAACAGCACAGCAAGGTGGCTAAGTCAGTTCACAAAAAAAGTTTGCTTCTTAGTTAAGAATGATCATCGTCTTGTTATGGGGTATGATATTGCTCAAAAATGGATTAATGAAGAGTTAGATCATTGTTTTCTAATGAAGTGGTGAAAAGTTAGCACACTGCGGATTGTTTTCCGGGGATACGGCATTTAAGCTCACAGTTGTAAAGCACAGTTCATTAGAGTAGGGACACAAGTTTCCTGGGGGGCTTCCTGTGGGGCTTGCATCCAGTGCTTCTGAACAGCAAAATTGTGCATAGGAGTTCAGTGAAGGAAGTCAAGGGGAAGGTGGAGAGATTCTCAGTTTCCCAAAAAGGACATACAAGCTGCACAGTAGCAAGGAGGGCAGATTACCACTGCAACAGTAATCTGCATAGATTCAGGTAAGCCCCCAATTTCAACCCTAAATCACCTTTAAACAACCAAGCCAGTTATGAAGGTAGAAAGCCAGCAGGAGAGTGAGGGCTACCCAGTGTTCTGCAGGGAGTGCCCCATGTATGATTATCTGCCCACTGGGCAGAAATTGTAGCTGTGTGCTTGATGCATGGAGATCTTGGTTCTCAGAGAACAGGTTCATTCCCTTGATGCTAGGGTTGCTGACCTGGAGAAGCTGAAGGACAGAAAGAGAGGTATGTGGATGAGACCTTCTGCAACCTACTAGAATGGTCCCACTCCTGTGCTGACAGCTTTTCTGCCATCATGGAGATTGAGGGTCTCAAATTTGGATGGTGTCAGGCTGAGGAGGAGAGACATAATCTCTTAGATGGGACACCTTCCTCAGATGATGGACCAATATCCTCTTGTACCAAGGATACCCCTCTGGGGTTGGTGGGCTTTTCAAGTGGATTATTCAATTATTAGGAATATAGAGAGTTGGGTCTGTGATAGGTGCTTTAATTGCATGGTGACTTGCCTGCCTCATGCAAAGCGAACACCCACTGTCTAGATAGCTTGATAGATAGTGCTGGGGAGGAGTCAGTGGTTGCCGTAACACTGGCACCAATCAAATTGGGAAATGGAGTCATGAGCTCCTCAAGGAAAAATTTAGGGTACTAGGCAGAAAGTTAAACGCTAGGACCTCAAAGGTATGATTCTCAGAATTTATACCAGCTCCACATGCAGGGCCAGCTAAAGCAGATAATGTGACTAAAGCCGATAATGTGGTGATACTCATTGACTTCAACTACTTTCACATTGACTGGTCCGCTTGTGTCATGCTGTAGAAATGAAATTCCTAGACATTATAAATGACTGCACTGGAACAACTGGTCCTAGAGCCAGCCAGAGGGGCGGTGATCTTGGACTTGGTTCTGATCAGGGCTTACGACCTGGTGTAAGAAGTAGATGTTGTTGTACCAGTTGGGAGCAGCGACCACAATTGTCTTAAATTCAGCATTCATGTCAATGGAAATTTACCCCTAAAGTCCAAATGGTAGTATTTGATTACAAAAGAGGGAACAGTACAAAAATGAGGGGACTAGTTAAAAGGAAGATGAAAGGGAAACACAAGAAAGTCAGATCCCTACAGGATGCTTGGAAGCTATTTAAAACTACACTAATTGAAGCTCAGATAGAATGCATTCCCCAGGTTAGGAAAGATACTGTCAAGTCTAAAAGTATGGCTAATAACCCAATCAAGGAGGCCATAAAAAGCAAAGAGACTTCTTTTAACAAGTGGAAAGGTCCTAATGAAGTGAACAGAAGGGAGCACAGGGCAAAAGAAGTGTAACTTAATAATTAGGCATGCAGAAGCAAGAGGAAATCCCAGAGATTGAAAAATGGTGAGAGAAAATGGCAGAATTTGCGGTGATGGCCAAGTTGACGCATTTGGTGAACAAAGACCCCTGGGGGAATTGCAAAGAAAATGGGGAAATTATTATGATTATGCAAAACAATTATGATGATAAAGTAAAATATTGATATGGAGAAACTTATATTAAGATAGATATGCTACAGCTTTTTAATAGTATCTTTATGGTATTGATGGAGCAGATATTTCAAATATATTAACTTTAACTATGAGTAATATTTAATCTAGATTGTTATTCTTATTAAGATCACCTTTGAATTAGTTAAAAGATGAATGATATTATGCATGGACCAGGATTAATATAGCATCTAAGATTGGATATTATGGGAGTTGCAAAATGGATTTTATAATTAGTAACTAACAGGTTAATATTTCATAGCATAATGAGCATTGGAATGAGCATTTGGAAGGGCGGAATGACTGAATATATGTTGTTGTTTGTTTTGTTTTATAAAAATAATAAAATTTATTTTAAAAAAATAATTAGGCATGCAAAAAGAATTTGAGGAATGGATTGCTAAAAGCATAAAAACAAACAATAAGCATTTTTTAAAATATATCCAGAGTAGGAAATCAGCCAGTTGGGCTTCTGGATGATCAAGGAATAAAAGGATTGCTAAAGGAAGGTGGGGATATGGCAGAGAAGCCCAATTAATTCTTTGCATCTGTATCCACTGTGGAAAGTGTGGGGCAGGTACCACTGCTATAGCCACTGTTTTCAGGAAGGGAATCTGAAGAGCTGAGTCAAATTGAGGTGGCAAGAGATGAAGTTCTATTGGGAAAATTAAAAACTGGTATCTTCAAGTCCTGATGGCATGCACCCAAGAGTTCTTAGGGAACTCAAATGTGAGATGGTTGATCTAATCCTGTATATGTAACCTATCACTAAATTCAGCTGCTGTACCAGAAGTAGCAAATATTACACCAGTTTTTAAAAAGGAGTCCAGAGGGAAACCAGGAAATTTCAGGCCAGTTAGCCTAATGTCTGTCCCAGGCAAATTATTTATTTTATTCTATTTCTATTCTGCCCTTTCCCGACCAAGTAGAAACTGTAATCAAATATAGAATTACTAAGCACGTAGAGCAGGGATATTCTGCCAAGGGCCATTTGAATATTTACAATATCATTCGCGGGCCATACAAAATTATCAACTTAAAAATTAGCCTGCTATATTCTTGGGCGGTCCTAGCAGCTCCATAGCTAACGACTCTTCTGCAAGGGGGAAAAAGGTTCCTATTCTCGGCAAAACAAACTCACATCCGCCTTGAATAGAGGCTATTCCTGTCCGCCGGAGGGGGCGGATCACCAGTCTTAGATCCTTCTGAGCTAGAGATCTGCCCGGACCCACGAAGGGCCAGACCAAATGAGTTCGCGGGCCTTAAACGGCCCCCGGGCCTGACGTTCCCCACCCCTGACGTAGAGGAACAAATCCTGCTGAGGGGAAATCAGCATGGCTTCAGCAAAGGGAAGTCCTGCTTCACGACCTTTTGGAGGTTTTTTTTTGAGAAAGTGAGGCCTGGCGCCAAAGTGCCCTCCCATAAAAGCCGAAATAGGCCCAGAAAGGACCCCGCCCCCTTCCTTTTACTCACAGAATCAAGCCTGTAATACTTTGGTTGCCTAACAATAGCCACTGAGTGAATCCATTGCTTAAAGCTACAGGCACTCCTTTTATCATTTTGGTTTTTTTAAAAAACATTTTTTTTTAAAAAAATTACATTTTCCTGCAAACCTGGGGCATTTTTCAGGTTTTTAGAAAGACCTCTCTTGCCTGTTCTCCAGTCTCTGGATTTACATATCCCCATATTTGGCAGACTTTGCTAATAGAATCTAAGATTTAAAAATATTACCATACCTATAGAGGTGCTGCCCTGTTTATATATGTGGCAACCATTTTTGTATTTGTGTATATATTGACATGTGCATAAACACAAAAAAGTTAGTAGAAGCAGCTGGACAGGAGAAACATTGGAAGAAATGTGGTGGTTGAGAGGCTACTGAAGTACTGATTTAACCTTGCAAACAGTTTTGAATGTTTGGAAGAGATCTCAATACAGTCAAATTTAGGCCAATGCATTTCTTCCCAAAGGAACATGCCGGACCACATCTATCATAAATCTACAGCCAGTGGTGGTTTTAGAACTTTGGATCCCAGCCATTGTTCCTAAACCATTAGATAGAATTCCCCCATTGTCAGGGGTAATTGGCAAAGAAAACATGTAAACAACCTCTGGTTTGTCTGACATCAGAACCACTAAGCCATTCCAGCCCAGTTCTTTGTCTATTTAAGAAAGACAGGCTCAATATGAAATCGTAACCATTTTTTTTTGTCTCTTGTCTTGGGAGGATCACCGAAACAGAATCTGACATAGCAGTAGGACTGTTCTATAATTCGATTTCTTTGCATTTCCCTTAATCAACGCAGCAGCACAAGTATCTGTTTTCTGTGCCCGAACTACAGCAAACCTCCATGCCTCCCAATTCCTCTCTTTCTGCACATAGTTTTTCTTAAAATAGAAACGTGACTGTTCACCAACTCATATTCCTGCTAGTAGATTATATAAGCAAGGACTTGCAGGGGGCATTTCATTTTCCTATCACCCACTATCTCCTCTTTTCCTTTCCTGAAAGCCCCAATAGTCTCAACCCTTTCCCTGCTTCTTTCTTCTTTCCACCCACCAGCCTTTATTTGCCTCCTTGTCTTCAGCTTTCCCTCAACCTTTACTAGAAAAAAACAAGTTGTGCAGTGCTGGTCACATGGTTCAGTCACATGGTGCCAGCTGCTGAGCCAAGCCCAATTGCATGGTGGAAAACCTGCGGTGACTTGTAGAGGGCACCTCATTTCCCCCTGCACCCCTTCCCCAAACTGTTTCCTCTTTCCCTCCTCCTGGCAACCCTCACAGCCTCACCCCTAACTGCTTTCTTCTCTCCTCCCCACCCACCAACTAGGGTTCCCATTCCCGTCAATTAACCAGGCTGCCCACCCACCCTCAACTAGTGGGTGGGAGGAAGCAGGAAGGGGACGTAAAGTGTGGGCTAATGCGCACATCCAGTGCAATAATATCATTTTGGGGGCACTTTATGCAGGGCTGGATCCATGGGGAAGGTGGTTCCTGGGGGGTCTTCAGCCAGCTGCTAATCCAGGCTGCCATTATGGGGGTTGCAGGGGAGCAACCCTGCAGACTTGGGCCTCTTGCCGGCTTTCCTCCCCCTCCCCCTTTCCTCGTGGATCAGCTGTTTTGTGGTGGGTGGGGTCAGTCAAGATGCTGCTTCTCTGGAAGCGTCTGGGCTGGCAGTGGCGGGTTGCTCCCAGCCGCAGTTGCTGCTCCCCCAGTTTTGGAACTCCTGCAGCTGCCTGGGCTCCTGCCGCCCACAAGGCTTCCATTCTACGGCTTTCATGGTCGGGGCTTCTGCTGCATACAGGATGCCTCGCCTGTTTCAGTCCTCCTTCGGCTTCCGTTTGTCCCACCCGCCCACCACTGTATAAAATGTTTGGTTTGTTAAGCATTAAGATTGTTGTCACAACTTTGGTGGTTTGGCATTGGGGCCGGATCCAGTTTGGGGGAAAAGCCAGACTGCGTGCCCCCTTTTCCCCACATGGAGGATCCCATTAAGGGATTTGGGGGGGAGGCCGAAAGGGGACATGCCCAGCCGGGGGGCTGCCAGGGACAAGCCCATCTCGGGGCTGTCAGGGGGCATGCCTTGCCATAGGGGCTGCCAGGATGGCCTCCCGCCAAGTGGCAGGGGACCACACAGCTGGCTGCCATTCTTGTGTGTCCCAGGAACTGCCATCTCAGGCGGGTCCCAGCAGTCGGCTGGGAGAGGTGCATCAATCCGCAGATGTGACGGGTCGATGGAAGGATAACGCCCCCTTGCCATGCCAATGCCTTGCTGCTGCAATCAATAAAGCTGTGGCCATTTCCATCCAAACTTGGGTTGTCTGGGTCTTCTTGGCATGGGTTATTGGGAGCCTGAGGTGCCACTAGGCAATGGGGCGAGGTCTGGCCAGGGAGTGCCTGGCACATCTAGTCACTAGGCTGGCAACCTAGTCCCCCCCCACCCGAGATTTGTAGAAAGATGTGTCTTATCTGTTTATGGGTCCAGTCTCTGTTGAATAAATTGTGTTTTAAATTGTTCTTGTTGATTTATGTTGCAATCCCTTGAATGATAAATGCTACACTTGTTTTTTTGTTTGTTTACATGGATGTCCTAACTAAAGCAGCCAGTCCTTTTATGATCAGATAAATTTAATACCACTTTCCTGTATAGCATATTC
The DNA here is from genome assembly GCF_029931775.1 of Euleptes europaea. Classification (NCBI taxonomy): domain Eukaryota; kingdom Metazoa; phylum Chordata; class Lepidosauria; order Squamata; family Sphaerodactylidae; genus Euleptes; species Euleptes europaea. The sequence continues at coordinate 33,798,257 of NC_079323.1, forward strand.
TATAGCCTTTCTTTTCATGCATTCTTTGCAGTGCTTATTAAACAAGATAGAACTCAAGGGATAAAGCATTTTAAAATATCAGTATAACAATAAGCTCATGCATAGTTTCAGAGAAATTGTATGGTTACTTCAATCAAATGCCTAAAAACAGAAATGCCGAAGAAGCACTTAGTAGTGAACTGAGTAGTCCACTGTCAGCACTGCAAATTAGCATCATATAAACATCCCTTTCAAAAGAAGCATGCACAAACCCAAAAGCATGAATATCAGCCATCCAGATAAAATAATAATAATAAAACCGTCAATCATATACAGTATCACCAGAAAGTATGTCCCAGTAAATTCCAAAAGGTCTGATTTCCAATTGAGCAAAACTTGGGAGTGGGCTGTTAATTTATTCAGTAAAATATTCTGCTAGGATATACAGGCTTGTATCCCATGAACAAGTTCTGTCTGTACTAGATGGTATTTGTCACACTAGCACTTCCATTTGCCCAAGATCCATCATTTTCAACAAGCAAACAGAAATGCTAGTGCAAAAGGATCCAAGTCACTGAGTTGGGCAGCCCATTCCTGAAAGGGTGTGTGTGGATCCACAGCAGCTGGGAGCAGCACAGCCACACTGCCTCCTCAGAAACTTTCTGGCCACCATGGAGAATAAAAAAGCCTTTTTTAAAATAAAAAAGGTGAAAATGGGGGAAATGCCCCCATTGAAAATAGCAGGGCTGCGACACCAAAAATGGTGTCGTACTCATGCCACATCAGCGAGGGGTGTTCTGGGCTGGAAGGGGCTAGGAAGCTGACTAAAGACAGCTCCACCCCTGGGGACCCCCCGGTACTGTCCCTCCATGCCTCCACTGTTCTCTTCTAGGATTTAGTTCCTGGGCAGGCTGCATCAGTGGAGGAGGCCCGCACAGCGCTGCAGCAGCCGGGCACCGGTGGGAATGCCCACGCGCCAGCATAAGTGCCCCTTATCCCATGATAAGTGGGCACTTATGCTGGTGTGAAGTCATGCTGCCTGCGTATGAGGCCCCCCCCCGCCCCGCATCCCCCGGAAAGCACTGTAATATAACTACATTTTCTAAGCATACATTTTAGAAATGCTTCCGTGTGCAATAATGCATGCAATAAAAGTGACACTGCAGATTTTATATAGTCTTTTATTATGGCGGGGAATATTTAAGTCTAGCATGTCGATCTGCCTTGTGCTCATACAAGGGCATGGAGAAATATGTATGTATGAACAAGATTGGCAGCGAAACAGATATCAAATTGTGTTTATTTAGCTTTTTAGCCCACCTCACCTTGAAGGCTGGAGGGAATTAGTCATGGCACAAATGCTCCTCCGTGTTGCAATTTGTGATATAGCTCAGGGTAACTGTTTCACCCTTTACTAGTACCAAGGTTTTAACGGGTTTCACACTTCAATTGTTTAAATTTTAAATGGTTTCCAATAAATGATGGTAAACCATTAACAAACCTAATTTTACTCATAATCAGAAATTAATCTTACCAGAGTCTGGTTTTTTCCTTGCACCTGTAGAGTCTGCTGATAAGTTGGTGCTTGCACTAGCGCTTGTACTAAAAAGCCTGGTAATATCCTGATCTGTTAATATGTCGCCTGTGAAATAAAAAAGAAAAAAAATCTGCATAAAAACCTTATAGTGAATGTACAATTAGGGAGAAAGTTAGGGTATGAATGGAGAAAACAAACAAACAAACAAACAAACAAAACGACTAGCCTGTACATGTATCCAAATACACAGAAACAGACTTAGCGAACATGAACAAAGATCTAAAGGATCAGTGTTGGGAGAAGTGCTACTTCATTTCTTCATACACAATTGTGAATTGAGAGTTAGCAGTTTGCAGATGATACCAAATTATTCAGGATGGTGAAAATCAAGGCAGATTGTGAAGAGCTCCAGGAAGATCTCTCTAAATCTGATGAATTGGCAACGATGTGGCAAATTAAGTTCAATGTAGGTAGTAAGTGTAAGGTGATGCACATTGGAGTAAACAATCCTAATTTTAAATATATGCCAATAGGGTTTGAACTAGCTGGACTGAGACGGAAAGAGATTTTGGCGATGTAGTGGACAGCTCAATGAAAATGTCAACTCAGCATGTGAAAATGGTAAACAAATCTATGCTTCATCTGTATCTGAAGAAGTGAGCTGTGACTCACGCAAGCTCATACCCTGCCAGAAATGTTGTTAGTCTTTAATTTGCTAACATGGCTTGAGGGCACCCAATGAACTTGATGAGCAATAGATTCAGGACAGAAAAAAAGTACATCTTTACTTAATGAGTAATTATATTGTGAAGTTCATTGCCAGTGGACATAGTGATGGGCATGAACACAAATGGCTTTAGGAGGGAATTAGGCAGATTCATGGAGGATAGGTCCATCTAGTAGCCAAGGGAAACCTAAAGGGAACCTGCATTTTCAGAGGCGACAAACCTCTACATACAAGAGCTAGGAGGCATCATCAGTCATGACCTGGATAGCCTAGGCTAGCCTGATTTCGTCAGATCTCAGAAGCTAAGCAGGGTCCAGCCTGGCAAGTATTCAGATGGGAGACCTCTAAAGAATACCAGAGTCGTGATGCAGAGGCAGGCAATGGCAAACCATCTCTGAATGTCTCTTGCCTTGAAAACCCCACCAGGGGTCGCCATAAGTCAGACATGACCTTCATGGCACAAAAAGAAGGCAACGTCAGAGGAAGGCCTTTGTTTCAGTGCCCTGTTTGCTGGCCCACTATGACAACTGGTTGGCTGCTATATGAAACAGGATGCTGGACTACATGGACCACTGGTATGAACCAGCAGGGCAAGGGCTTCCAGATTAAGAATTTTTGTTTGTTATTAGGCCAAATTCTCTCATGAGAATTTTCAGCCCTACTCCCACCATTGGCTGGGACGTAAAAACAAAAAAACAGAAAGGCAATTTTAAATATATCTGTTACCAAGTTTTTTAATCGCTTGAGGGCCAAGTGGAAAACTTAATTTATAATTACATCTCAACCTCCTGTACTTTACGATGTGTAAATTTTTTAGTTATTCAGTTACTCTCCTCTGTGATGAAGAATAATGATAGCTCTGAGTCTTTCATCTTAATTTGCATTTACTAGTATTTCAGCTTGTGTTTTATGCTTGAACTTTAGTTCAATATAAAATTGATTTGTGCCATTATATTATTATGGTTTCTTCTGCTCTTTAAAGGAAAAATTCAAGATATGCAAATAAAATTGTTTGTTGTATTTACATTTATTAGCTTGACTCCTATTAGCCTATAACTTAATAATTGCAGTGCTTCAAAGTCCAACTCTTTGATGCCTTAATAGTTTCATTTAATGGTAAATTAGATTTCTTGCCTGTGAAACGTTTCATGGTCAAATTTCCTTTGAATTGGCAAGGATTATTATGGAAGCACTACACAAAAAAGACCATATAAAAGTCACCAGCCAAATTACTAAGCAGAAACAGTTATGAAATTTCATAGACTGGAATAATTTATTCAACACAATTTGAAAGGTTAAAAATTCAAACAGCCTGGCCTATTTAATTCATTTTGTATTCACTAATTGTTACTATAAAATTTACAGTGCAAATCCTAAGGGGTGTGTGTGTGAAAGGGGCTTGGAGATAGCGTGACCCTGGTGCTGGCATAAGTGCTACTTGGGCACTTACACTGGTGCTGGGGAGCAGCGCGGCAGCGCCCCACATGGGCGCCGGCACAGTGGCAGTGTTCCTCTGGTGCAAAGGCTTGCGCTGGTGCCAAAGGGGGAGTTCCCGGGGGCAGGGCTGACATTAATCAGTGCTCAGGGAGTGCCTTCTTTTGCTGGTGTGAATTTACACCATCAAAAATGGTGGTGCAGCCTGTGAAACTGCATACAGAAATTTCACGGACATTGGAGGAATTTTCCTGGACGGCTTGCTTGCCTCAGCACAGCAAACTTCTCAGGAGACAGCACAACTGTGCCGTGGCTGGGCTATCCCCAGCACAACTACCCTCCTTTAGGATTCCACTGTAAATCTCTATCGGTTCTAGAAATGAATACAGCAATACTCTCTCTTCACAACCTCAACAAGCGTTTCACTTACTCAGGATTTTTAGATTCAATTAACTGCCAAACTGAGAACAATCCATAACATGTTTACTTGGAGTCAATTACCATGATTCCAAGGGCACTTACTTTCAAGAAAACATGTTTAGTTCCTGCATCTCTTTATTTACATGTATGTTAGGGTTGCTAGGTACTAGCTGGAGATCTCCTCTATTATAACTGATCTCCAGCTGATGGAGATCATTTCACCTGGAGAAAATGGCTGCTTTGGCACTAGGCAAGTCTCTCTCCACAGGTATTGCCTGAGAACTTTCAACCGGACTTGCTTGTTTGGTCAAAGGACCATAATAAACAATACAGAGATGCAACTGGAGTTGCCAAATATTGGATTTGGGACCTACTACCAAACCATAGATCCATAGATCTTATGCAGAATTGATGATGAATGTATGGAGCTTGGGAACTGAAGGCACTGGGCATGATCCCACTTTCCCCTCTACATGTTAATTTCCCATGGAGTATCATTATGTCATTGACCACTATATGAAATAACAGAGGCTTCTATCGATGTTTGTGGGACGAACTATGAGTGCCTTATTGACCATTCTTCATACATGGCACAAAGTGTCTCAGCAAAATCAGAGATTTTCCAGATCCGAAGCTCATTTATGTGGCAGAAACCCCCATAATTACTTCTTTTCAGGTATATATTTGTAACTGTAACTCTAAAGCATTATATTAATTGAGAAAATGCAGCTAAGCATTAATTCTTAAGTGTAAAATTTCTACTCTCATTTGATTAAAAAATAGCTAGTCCTATAACCAAGGCATGGGTACAATTGGTAACACACAATCAAAACATCAAACACATCTGAATATGCAACAAAACAATAAACAAAAAACCTAACTACCAAAGAACCTCTTGCTCATCTTGAACACAAAAATCACATGCATAAATTTAATAATTAAAAAGAAGCACTGTAAGTATTAATGCCTCACCCCATATCACCCTGCCAGATGTTCTTGTTCTGCCAGGAGCTGGTGTTGTTTTATGTATAACTGAAAAGACAAGAATATCAAATTGCTAAAAACATTATGTGTTGGAGGAGAGTGTTACGGATTCCGTGGACTGCCAAAAAAACAAATCAGTGGGTTATAGATCAAATCAAGCCTGAACTGACCCTAGAAGCTAAAATGACTAAACTGAGGCTGTCGTATTTTGGTCACGTCATGAGACGACAAGAGTCATTGGAAAAGACCGTCATGATAGGAAAAGTTGAGGGCAGCAGGAAAAGAGGAAGACCCAACAAGAGATGGATTGACTCAATAAAGGAAGCCACAGCCTTCAATTTGCAAGATCTGAGCAAGGCTGTCAAAGATAGGACATTTTGGAGGACTTTCATTCATAGGGTCGCCATGAGTCGGAAGCGACTTGACGGCACTTAACACACACAAAAACATTAAAAATCAGAAGAAAACAATGGTCGAGATTTATGTTGGCAACTAACTATTCTAAAGTTCTAAAGTTGCATTGTTTATTTAAAATCAAACTGAAAGGATGACACTGAGATCAAGAATTGGGGAAAAGAGACCTACAATAATATCTGGACTAACTCAGAAATAGGTAAGGAGGAACTGTATGACCTGTCTTTCATCATACTTCAGTATTTTTCATTGAGCTGCATCAATACAAGGGTGAATACCCAAGCAACTAATACTATACTTGTAAAAATAACATAAGCAACGAATGTCATCATTGGTTCAAATCCTGCTGTAATTACTGCTGGTATGGAGAAGAAGGTAGCACTTTTAGGGGAGGGGTCATGGATGAGTGATAGTGTACAGGCTTTGCATTCAGAGGGTTCCAAGAGAGTCCCTGGCATATTCCGCTAGAGAATCTCTGAACTTCCTCTGCCTCAGACCCTAGAGAATATCTGCCACTCAGAGTAGATGATGCTGAGCTAGATGGACCAATGATCTGACTCAGGATATGGCCAGTGTAGCTGAAAAACAGTAGACCAACATGGCCACTAGAATGATATATAGGGTTGCCAACCTCCAGGTATTAGCAGGAGATCTCCTGCTATTACAATTGATCTCCAGCCGATAGAGATCAGTTCACCTGGAGAAAATGGCCGCTTTGGCAATTGGACTCTATCAGTGCATTCCTAAGAAGAGTTACTCCAATCTAAGTCCATTCATTTCAATGGGCTTAGACTGGAGTAACTCTCCTTAGGAATGCACTGTATGGCATTGAAGTCTCTCCCCTCCCCAAGCCCCACCCTCCTCAGGCTCCACCCCAAAAACCTCCTTCCGGTTGTGAAGAGGGACCTGGCAACCCTAATGATATTCCAAGGATTGTGGAAATAGACTTGTCTACTTAAGGTCCAGTGCACATAAACAATGGAAAAGGTAGTAGTAAAAAGAGTTGAAAGAGTTGAAAGGAAGTATGTAGGCCAAAGAGTGAAAGAAATATGTAGACCTGGCTGGGGGAGGGAGGGCTAGAAGTATGAAAATAAAAAAAATGAAATAAATAAATTGAATGAATGCCTCACTTAAGACTACCTTATTTCTCCTAATGCTATTAATTACAATTTAATAATTAAGATATCAAGCTAAGGTGACTAACTTAAAAGAACACATGAAAAGAGTCTTGGATTACCAGGTCTGGTCTGTGATTTATCCATCGTCTTGGGTTTTGCAGTTGTGAGATACACTTTATGGGATGCTGACAGAAAGAAAACAAAATATGTTTAATTTTGAAGGATATAAAAGTAACATGCAGCATAGTTCACTTTCAGAAAGGCCCAAATGTCACAGCTGCAGTAGTAACAGGCATGTATAAGCCTTGTAACTTCTAGCATCAGTTAAGATATACATAAATAATAAGAGTTGAAAAAGAATTGATAGCAGAAACCATGGTGTTTTTCGTCTGACAAAGCAATTATACAAATATCACAGGAGTTTCATGACTAAAGTATTTATCTTGACATCATTCAACATACACAAAGCCCACACAACCTCAGTGTGATTAGTTCACCGCTCATAATTTGCAGTAAGCATTTAAAATTTAAATAATTCCATTGATGCCTATGAGGAATCCTTTCAGGGCTCTGAGGGGCTGTTTTTTTAAGGTAGAAACACCAAATTTGCATCATAGCTGCTGGTGACTCTACTTACAAGTCTGCTCAAGTTTGTTAAAGATTAGGTCAGGTGGTCCAATTTTTTTGCCCTCTATTTTTATCCATTTAGAGGCCAATAAAATTGGACCCCCTTTGACCCTTTTTTTACCAAATTTGGGGGGTTTTGTAAGGAGAGTTACCAGCAGCTGTGCTGAAAATTAGGTGTTTCTTCCTTTAAAAAAACAGCCCCTCAGAGCCCCGGAAAGATTCCCCATAGGGTATAATGGTGCCAAACCTTTTTGGATATCTGAAAAAAACACACACACCCTGCCCAAAACAAAAACATACTAGTGTGAAGATTTGGCTTTGTTCAGAAATACCGAAAAATTTTGGGTCTACCATACCTGAATCAAAAAAACGTCATTTTTTTTGGGTACACACCCCTAACTCTCACAAGGATGTTGTTGCAAAGATTAAGTTGATGAGGGAGTATGAAGTGAAAAGCTGATTTGGGTCCCCAATCAAGGAGACAAGTGGGATATAAATAAAAAAGCATAAGATTAAAATTATTCTGCAGCCACATAGAGCCTCTACCACAAAATAAGTAATTTCCAGCAATTTGTGTCTAAAGGACATTCTGTGATTCAGAAAAACGAATCAACAGGCACAAGAGCAAAGCCTGCTATAGGGAAAACATTCTGCCTCCAGCATATGAGATATCATGAAAATTGCTTAAACACCACTAAATGTTTCTCCCCCTCACCTCGCTAACTCTAAATATTATAACAATTTTGGCATAAACAGATTGTGTAATATTGTATTTGCATAACGCAACACACTGCTGACTGCACTGATATCCTTGAAAGCTAAATTGCCAGCCTGTGCTATAAAGAACTCATTCCATAGCTATGGTAATACCCTTATTTATCACCATTCTAGATATTTTGAGACCACTGTCCTTAACTCCTTTTCTTGAGATACATGTATCATTAGATCATAAAGCAAAATATATGGTTGAAGTTCAGAGTCTGCGTAACAAACTCAACATATTGAATTAATTCAAATGAAACAATGACAAATTCATTACCAGTTCTCATATGTGGGCTTTCAGTTGTTTCCCCACTTGGGAGCTTGAATGGAACTGAAAACAAAACATTAGAACTTGGTAAGTGTACACTGAGTCTTCTGTAAAAGGAATGCCAACAGGTTCAAAGGAAAAGAAAAAAAACCCTTCCAAACTAATCTAGAGGCTGTAACGCTCAGAGATGGAAACCTGGCTGGGGAAGGGTCATGCTTTCATGTAATCTTTGAGACCAAGTGGAAATTAAGAATGAACAGGCTCAGATACAGAAGCAGAATGTCGAGGGAATGTTTTGATGACAATTCAGGGCTTGTGCTGCGCATGAAGTGGAGGTTCCTAAATGGAGACGCAAAGAAAAGGCCTGGAAATAATCACAAGCAGTGCACCCTGCAGAATAATCAACGAGTAAAAGCAAGCAAGTTAACTTATGAACTTAAAAAAAACACACGTTGTTTTTTAAGTTCAGTAACCAGCAAGACAAAGTAGATAAAGATAGATCAAGTCAATTTTAGAGAGAAAAGAAATCAAATTACCCGAAGTATCTTTGGGCCCATTGAGAACATGAATATGAAGGTTAATTGATCCTGGGATTGTTTCCACTGGTGCTATGGGAACAAAAGAGGTGTGGCAATTGAGTCCAAGCAGAGGCTATCTTAATCTGATATGAGTGGAAAACAAGCAGCATAAGAATTTCATGAAAGAAAATAAATATCCTATTCCGCGATCCCAAGCACTTCCATTACCTCTTCCATGCATGTCTTGTATCTTTTAGATTGTAAGACTTCAGGCAGAGGTAGGGTTGCAAGGTCCTTCTTCTCCTCCGGCGGGAGGCTGTTTGGTTGTAAGTGCATGCGCGCCAACGCAAGAGGGTCACTTCCGGTTTAGAACCAGCAGTGCCACCTCACAAGGGGGCTTATACCTCTAAGCTTGAGTGGTAAAGCGGCCCTTTACCACTCAAACTAAGAGGAATAAGGCCCCTCGCGAGGCGGAACTTCTGGTTTAGAACCAGAAGTGATGAGCGTGTGCACGTTTGCCTGCCGACCCTCAGGTGGTCGGAGGGCAGAGGGGCAAATTGCCGGGGGTTTGCCTGCCACCAGTGGGCACCTGGCAACCCTAGGCAGAGGCTTTTGTGGCTTCTAAAATGGCAGCTGCAGCAGCTGCAGACTGCATCTACATGGAAATGATTTTCCATGTTGCATCCATTTGCAGCAGCAACAAAGTCCATTCGAGTCATGAATTCCTGTCATGCTCAGCCATCTTGCAGTTTCCCTTCCCAATTCATTCACAGGCAATCTGGACAAAAGTCCTCCGTACCTTCCCCCTTATATTTTTATAATGAAAAGGACCAGCTGGGTATTCAGAGGAACTAGTAGGTCATGACAATGTTACTGTGTTATAGCATTTGTCATGTTTGGAAAAGCCCTTAAAATGTACTCCAGTGGTACATTTTAAAATGTACCCATGGATCCATTTGTCATATTTAAGAGAAAAGGGGAATCCTGCTATTTCATGCCATGCATTGAAATTCATTGGCTCAGAAGGCTCAGAAGCTAAAGGTAAAGGTCCCCTGTGCAAGCACCGGGTCATTCCTGACCCATGGGGTAACGACACATCCTGACGTTTCCAAGACAGACTTTGTTTGCGGGGTGGTTTGCCAGTGCCTTCCCCAGTCATCTTCCCTTTACCCCCAGCAAGCTGGGTACTCATTTCACCGACCTCAGAAGGATGGAAGGCTGAGTCAAGAAGGCTCCTACAACAATGGAAAGTTGTGATATAAAACTGCTGGATTTTAGAGGTGAAAAACTAGAAATTACTGGAAATAGCAGCAGTTTATACCTTGCTTTTAAAATTCCCTAATTCAATAAAGTCTATTATGATTCAGTATATACAAAACATCAAAAAGGTGTTAGTAGTATACTTAGAGATACCACAGGTGTGACCGCATCTGATAGAAACTAAAATAGAATATATATCTAAAAGTACTGCCAGACCATTTTCAAAGCCTGCTAAAACTCTACCTATGCAGAATGTGTACAAAGAATGTAATTACCAGGTTTAGCCTGTGATATTTCTGGTTTCCCAGATGTTTTGGGTTTGGAAGGAATGAACTTTGTTTCTTTTGGAGCTGGAAAAAAGAGCAGGGTTATTATTGTATTCTTTAGCAATCACAGATTCATGCCATGTTTAGCTCAAGGAGAGTGCATGCTTTAAAAGCATCAAGCAAAGACAATGATTCTGTATGTTTCTGACAGCTGATAATAGTGCTTGGAAAATCAAACAAGAATGAAATGATTCACAATGACTAATAGTGGTCAAGTTCTGAGGACAGGAACACCTTATGTTTGAAAGACAGAGACACATCAGTGATAGTGTAGAATACGTGCTTCAGAGAAACCATTTCTAAGGCAGCTATAAGAGATCAGAATGGGGGAAAACAGCATGGAAACAGTGAATGAAGTTATGGAACGTCACAGCATAAAACAAGATTTTAAAAAATTGATTCAGCAGGTCAAATAAACAGTGAACTCCACCAAGGAAGTTGTTACCCATAGTTGTCTTGAGGCGTTCAGAAGACATAGTAGGTTTGATTGTAAGTGGTTGTGAGGTTGTTTGATATAATGCTGTTGGGAGGAAAAATGTAAGCATCTTTACATAGCTGAAATAAAGGTAATATAAGCTATAGTGACTCTGAGATAGTGGATCATTATGTTGGAATATGGTATCTACGAGGAATATTGCTGAAAAAGGAAAAGCACACTAAAACAAAAATTATAGGTTGGCAAAATATTTGATAAGATCTCTCTTTTAACTTTTAGTAGCCTCAATGTTATATGAGGTTGACAACGGGAGATGAAGAACTCTGAAAAAAATAGCAGGTTCTGCTGAGATCTTGCACATAGGCCCATATATGTATAAACACTTGTTTTTTTACATATACAGCTTTCCTGTGAGAAGATAAAAGAGAGATCTGTACAGTCGTGATTGTAAAAAATTACACATACTCTGTCTGAATTGTATGGTTATTCAGAAATCAAGTCTAATAATTGTGGAAAGGCCCTAAGAATACAAGGTAGCTTTCACAGACTGCTAGCTCAATATCTTATTCTAAGCAGCAGTAGCTCTTAAAATAAGGTGAAGGCATCATTTATAAATAGAGTTGCCAGCTCTGAGTTGGGAAATACCTGGAGATTTTGGGGCTGGAGCCTAAGGAAGGCGGGGTTTGGAGAGGGGAGGGACTTCAATGCCATTGAGTCTAATTGCCAAAGTGGCCATTTTCTCCAGGGGAACTGAACTCTGTTGCCTGGAGGTCAGTTGTAATAGCGGGAGATCTCCAGCCACCACCTGGAGGCTGGCACCCTATTTATAAAAGCAAAAAGAGTGCTCGCTTTGGCAGCACATATACTAAAATTGGAACGAAAAGCAAAAAGACATGAATTTATCACTGTAATTTCTGTCACTTCTGGTGTTTGACATCTAGGGTTGCCAGCTCTGGGTTGGGAAATACCTGGAGACTTTTGGGGTGGAGCCTGAGGAGGGTGGGGTTTTGGGAGGGAAGGGACTTCAATGCCATAGAGTCCAATTGCCAAAGCGGCCATTTTCTCCAGGTGAACGGATCTCTATCGGCTGGAGATCAGTTGTAATAGCAGGAGATCTCCAGCTAGTACCTGGCAACCCTATTGACAGCTAATGTATTAGATATATTTGCAAGAAGAAGTAAGCTGTGACTATATTATATTCTCTGACATTCTATCTTCTCAGCTCAAGGTTTTTTGCTACATCTGGCAACAGAATAATGGTTTCCACAGAAGACATGGGTGGCAATATGATATTTTCTTCTTCTGACTGTAGCTACTCCGGCATAACCAGGAAGAATTTGGCTATTTGCCTCTCAAAATATAGAAAGTGAGGTTTGGCTAACAATATAATTATATGAACATATAGAATTACAAAAGTGACTCAATTACCAGGTTTGGTCTCTAGAATTCTTGGCTTGGTGGATGGTTTTGATTTATTAGGAATGAAGTGTTCCACTGCTGAAGCTGAAATTAAAAAAAATGTAAACCTGGATTATAACCCTCAATAACATATTTTGTCCTTCTGCCTGCAGAGAAGCAAAGTGAAAACAAAGCATGTTAAAACTATTCCCAAAGCTAACTATGGAAATGTCCAAGAAGGAAGACAACAGTTAACTTTTTTGGGAGTGGGGGGGAAGTCATGTTGATTATGAACATTCCAAAAACCAGTATTGTCAATTAATGGAAAAGAAAGGCAGAAGACAGATGTGAAAAAGAAAGGAAAGAATTGTTTTATAGTTTGGTTGGTAGAGAAGATAGTCCAGGTATAATACAATATTTCTGTTTGTGCAAGAAGGGAGCAGGCAAGGGTCCCCTGAGCCTAGGGTTGCCAGCTCCGGGTTGGGAAATACCTGGAGATTTTGAGGGTGGAGCCTGAGGGGGTGGGGTTTAGAGAGGGGAGGGACTTCAATGCCATAGAGTTCAGTTGCCAAAGCGGCCATTTTCTCGAGGGGAACTGATCTCTGTCACCTGGAGATGAGTTGTAATAGCGGGAGATCTCCACCACCTGGAGGTTGGCAACCCTACCTGAGCCTCAGCCTAATTTTCATTGCTACTGAGGGAAGGGGAAAAGTGGAAAGATCTTCCTCTGCAAGCAGCAAACATGTAGTATATAACTCCTTGTTACCTAGGTCTTAGTTGAGGTAGCTTGCTTACAACTTTTGTAAATGCATTCAAAGGCAGCCGGAGCTTGTGCCAATGACCAACTAAGGGTTTGGTACAGAGTTCACAACCCAGAAATGTTTTCTACACTGCAGTTCCAACCATATTTCAGGAGATTTATAGTAAGTAGCATGCCAGAAACCAAATCTGTACTGGACTCTACATGTAAACAGGTTTTTCATAATCCCTGCACCTCAAAATGATGCATCTGTAACTCTGTGAAGGCTATTCCTATGAAGTACATCACATTCAAGTAAGTTAATTTGTTCATATAGCCAAGGCCAATCGTGATGTGTGTGTCTTTTTCTTTCCTTAAAAAAAAAAAAAGAATAACTCATATTTTCATACGGAAATGGGACTGATGTAAAATTAATCCTGTCTCCATTGAACTCAAAGATTGGGACCACTGTAGAAATGCTGCTACATTTATGATTTCACCATGCAAAGAGTAGCAATCACTGCGTATTTTGCATCAAAAGGGCAGTTGAGTGTATGGAAAGAGAGAATGGTTATTAGTAATGCTCTGACACAAGCTTCTCTTTGGAATTCCTTTTCCTGAGAGAATCAAAAGAGAAGCATGACCTTGAGTAAACAGTATGATCCAGTGTTGCCTTTTCCCATTCAAGGCTATGAGGTGTCATGGATGTGATAGGATCTTGAGAGAATGATATAATTTCAGTTGGAAAGAATGGAAAGAAATCATGAAATGGGTGGAGAAAAATAATTAAACTTATTTGTTGTACATCAACTAAAGAAGGTACTCGGATTCCAAAGCACTATTCTCACATATGTAAGACAGCAAAATCTCTTTCGCTGACAGTTTTATTCCATTTTCAAAAAGTAAAATATATATCCATACATTAAAAGTTATCGGTGTGTTGAAGAAATTAAATCCTTAAATCATGTTAGGATTGATTAATAAATAACACCTGAATGAATAATGGCATTAAATACGTGTTTTCAAAAGTTATCCAAACAGATGCAGTCTCATTCTCACCCCCAGCTCCCCACCACTTACTATATATAGTCTGTGAATGCATCATCAAATGTCCTGTCAAAAGCTTTTTTTAAAAAAATTCCAAGAATATTTTATTTAAAACATTTCTGTGCCACCTTCCCATCCATATAGGGTTCCCATGGCAGTGAACATCGAATGTTAAAACATTTCAACATTTAAAATAAAGAATATATACAATAATTCAATCAAACAAACAATCATAGAATCACAGAGTTGGAAGGGACCTCCAGGGTCATTTAGTCCAAACCCCTGCACAATGCACGTATGTATATAACATATATTTTTATAAATTTTTAAAAATTATAACATGTATTCACCATTTACAGGCAGGATTTTTCTGCTTTCTTCTCCTGCTCTAATCTACTGACTCTTCTAAAATGTTGTTCCCAGGGGTCTGAAGGACCTCAGAAGACCATAGGAAGCAAAGAAAGTGAGAGACTCCAGAGGGATAGGATATCAGTGAAAACTGCTTCCCCTCTTCTGCAAGCAGAAATGCCTCTCCGCCAAAGGAACTGCATTGTTGGATACATGTTGCTGCCTTCTGGATTATCCTGTATGTGCGTGAGCACTTAAACACATTCACATATTTTATATAGTCAAGAAATTCTTAAACGTCTGCAAGGTTCCTTTTCAGAAGCTATCTGAAAAATCTCAGTTTTCCATTGATTAATGTAGGAATTTTAATCTATGAATGGAACTAATATTGGCGCTCAAATTTAAATATCTGCAAGAAAAAAGAACTGATTGTGAAAGTATATAAAGTACATTGAATGATGACAATGGATACTAATGAGAACAACAGCAATAATATCCTTTGGTAGGGTTGCCAGGTCCCTCTTCGCCACCGGTGGGAAGTTTTTGGGGAGGAGGTCTGGGAAGGGGAGGGTTTGGGAAAGGGAGGGACTTTAATACTATAGAGTCCAATTGCCAAAGTGCCAATTTTCTCCAGGTGAACTGATCTCTGTCGGCTGGACATCAGTTGTAATAGCAGGCGATCTCCAGCTAGTTCCTGGAGGCTGGCAACCCTATCCTTTGGGGGCTGACTGATGTGTGGCTGGAGATCTGGCCACACAACTGCAATGTCAAGCATTAGAAAGAAGGCAGAGAAAAATGATGCAAATGAGCAAATGACTGAGGGAATAAGAACCTATAGTTTACAAAATAGGAATGTGAAGGGGAAATGAAGCCCATGGTCTATAATGTATTTGTAAAAAACAGTGTGCTTCTGAGATGTAAAAAAATGAAAATACACAAAGAATAATAATCATAGAAGGATCCAAAAAACTACTTAGCCTCATACAAGGAGTTTACGCTAGTCCAGAGGAATTTTTTACTTTCCCCCCTTTGAATAGCGTACTGCACTCTCCAGGCCAAGTTACAGCCTGCACTCAAAAGTACTGTGTTTCAACAGTAGTTTGTCACAAGGCAGGGGAGGTTTGTGTGTGTGTAAAGTGCCGTCAAGTCGCAGCCGACTTATGCCGACCCCTTTTTTAGGGTTTTCATGGCAAGAGACTAACAGAGGTGGTTTGCCAGTGCCTTCCTCTGTACAGCAACCCTGGTATTCCTTGGTGGTCTCCCATCCAAATGCCAAATAGGGCTGACCCTGCTTAGCTTCTGAGATCTGACGAGATCAGGCTAGCCTGGACCATCCATACTGCTTGAAAAAACAAGTCTATGGTCTCCTTGGGCTTATAAAATTAGTTTCATGGTTTTTTGAATTCTGGCCAGAATAATTGTTCTTAACACAAAGGGACACACACTTTTATTTCATAATATTTTAAATACATAACAGTTTCAAATAAATCAGTTGAATCCCATCTAAAACTTGCGCATATGTAGGGGGCAAATTTTCCACTGATTCTCCCTTACCACAACAGACTTATAACCCCTTCAAGTTATTCCTTGGGGGTTCCTTATCCACCCAGCATTAAGGGGGCATTTTGGGCTGCAGTGGGAAGGGGGAAGTGTGGAAGTCATGAGCTACAGGTAGAAATCCTTTCATCTATGGACATTTTAGGATGGATTCAAGCCATTGACTCCAAAAGATTTTTAGAGAATGCATGTCAGTGGAATGGCACACAGACATACTTAGTCATAAATATTACCTGATCATAGCATAACTATATGCTATATGTTTAGTTCCCTGAGCATTTGAAAATATATTTTCTTCTTCTCCAGGTATAGCCACTGGGGTTTCTTTTTGAAGGAGGAGAATAGTGCTAGGGTAGACTTTTAAAAAACCTGTTTGTGTTGTTTTCATAATGAAAAAATACAGTTAGTATCCCATTTGTTGTATGTAATTGGGGTCTTGACAGAGGCGGTGGATGAATAATTCAATTAACCTCTGCTACAGTTTATCCGCAAGATCTGCTGTGTACTAAGCTGTGTTTCAGGTATTGCTCTTAGAGCTGAATTGGCCCAGAATTCATTGGAAGCTCATGCATGGATCTTGGCATTTAAATTAAAGCAAAAAATCTCCAGTGTGAGGAAAAGGATTTTGAAGCTTATTGAGAAAGACCCTTATATGAGGCCCTGGAAGGTGATCATGAAAGATTAAAGATAGACTCCAGTGGTTAGGATGTGAGGACAAAGATATGGACATCATAAAACAAATAAACCCCTTAGTAATTAATTTGGTTAGAACAAGTTCTTTATTGAGGGCATGACATGTGCATTCACCAGCTTTCTTTGGAGTTCTGTTATGATATTGAGCTACTTAAAGGACCTAACAATCCTGCGTTTTAGAAGAATTAAATTCTTTTCCCTCAGCCATACTGGAAGGCCGAGTCACAGGTATAGCATATTTGGACAGAGTTGGAAAATGTGGATCTGGTCAGCTTGAGACCTTCGAACATATTTTATTGGGGTGTGAAATCTGGTTTGATTTGAGAGAAATGTATTTGTCCTCCCTCTTAATTCGTTATGCGAATTTACCATCTCAAAAAATCGTCCAGTTTTTCGTTGTAGATAAGGATCGGAAAACAACCTTAGCAGTTGCTAAATATGTAGCTGCAGTTGGATCTCGATCTGTTCAAGACCTTTGAGTAAGATAAGCAAGTACTGAAAAATACAAGACTTCAGCTGCTTTTATCCGTACATGAGGGGAAAAAATAGGTGCCTGTAATTTTCCCCAGATGGAGGTAAAAGCAGCCTGGAAGTGGTGTTTTTCACGCTACAAAAAAGCAGACCTAATACCTATATTTTAGAAAAGAAAGAGAAAAGCATTTAAAATGGCCATGGAACTAAAAATAATATGCAGCTTCACCCTTTATGAGAGCCAGCGTAGTGTAGTGGTTAAGAGCAGTGGACTCTAATCTGGTAAACAAGGGTTGTTACCCCACTCCTACACATGAAGCCTTGGGCTAGTCACAGTTCTCTCTGAAATCTCTCAGCCACACCTACCTCACAAAGTGTCTGTTGTGAGGAGGGGAAGGGAAGGTGATTGTAAGCCACTTTGAGACTCCTTAAAGGTAGAGAAAAAGCAGGGTATAAAAACCAACTCTCCTTCTTTATGTGCCCTGACATTCTCAAGCCCCTTAAATAGGGTTGCCAGCTCTGAGTTGGGAAATACCTGGAGATTGTGGGGGCAGAGCCTGAAGAGGGCAGTGTTTGGAGAGGGGAGGGACTTCAATGTCATAGAGTCCAATTGCCAAAGTGGCCATTTTCTCCAGGTGAATGGATCTCTATCGGTTGGAGAGCAGTTGTAATAGTGGGAGATCTCCAGCCACCACCTGGAGGTTGGCAACCCTACCCTTAAGTGGTCCTCAAGGTTGGACTGGATCCAAATTCCTGCTTCCACATATAGAAGGTCTCTTCTGCTTGTGCAAGGAGGGGGACTGATTTCTGCCAATTCCTCCCACTTCAAATGCCTGCATTGCACCCCATCCCATTCCTCAAGTGTCCCCTGGCTCCCAGGAACAATTTTTGTGGGCAGAAGGGCTGCAGTGGGTCAGGGGAGGTAGGAACATCCATTTTGCTGGCAGAGATGTGCTTGCTGTTCTTTGGATCCCACCCACAGTGTGGAGTTTGGAAGGTGGCTTTGATGCAATGCACACCTAATTGCCCAGATCTTTACGGTTTAAGAATACATACCTTTGTAGTTGGTACTATGCAATGAATACAAGGGGACTGGCACATTGTTCAGTTAATAAGAACTACATTAAACCCATTGGAGGGAAGAATTTAGTTCATGAAGCTAGGGCTTCACTCCAACAATTGTATTATGAAAGATTTTTTTTAAGGGTGTCTTACTTAGGTCAATAGCAGCAGTGAATATGTATTGAAGCCGATAGAGATATTGCTGGCAATATAGCACTGAATTGCTATATTGGTCTAGCGCTATAGCACAAAAGTTAGAGCATTAAAATAAAAAGCCAAAATAGATAGGGTTGCCAACCTCCAGGTACTAGCTGGAGATCTCCCGCTATTACAACTGAGTTCCAGTCAATAGAGATCAGTTTACCTGGAGAAAATGGCCGCTTTGGCAATTGGACTCTATGACATTGAAATCCCTCCCCCTCCCCAAACCCTGCCCTCATTAGGCTCTACCACAAAAATCTCCAGGTGTTTCCCAATTTGATACTGGCAACCTTAATTGAAAGAGATATTTCTTTTAAAGAAGAAGGATTCATAAATGCCCTCTTTTGCCTATTATACAGTGGGAAAAGTGACATTATATAGAATTCCAGACTTCACAGAATGTAAATTTGTTCCACTGAGATTCAACATAGTTTTATCCCTCACCAGGAAATATTTTTATTTATATAAAAAAGCTTCCTTATATATGTATGTTCTGAAAAGTGAGATGCTTTAATAAGGAGGGAGCTCGGCTGTGCGGTAGCTGTGCCAACCCTGGCCGCTGCGCAACTGACCCTCTTCAGGATTGCACTGTGAGGCATAGCTGATTCAGCATTCTTTAGACCCATTGATTTAATTCTGAACAGGCAAGATGTATGAGCCTTTGACATTATACCGAAAATACACGACAGAGTTACCACGATGATACCATATGAGTAAGCAACAAACTACTAATGGAGAAATGGCACTGATCATTAGACACACTCTGATTTAAAAGAAATCCCTCATACTGATATATCTACCTGGTTTTGTTTGAGTTACATTTGGACTGGGTGATGTTTTAGGCCTGGGTATAACACGTCGGCTTCCCTTTGGACCTGAAAGAAAGCAACAACAAAAATGGGTTTAGCTGTCACATCAGCTTATTATTTCCTGGGACGAGATTGTCCCTCTGGGTCCCAGTAAGTTCCTGTGACTCATATTTCCAGACTGCCACTTCATGTGGCAGGATGCAGCCTTTATTTGTACAGAGATCCGCTGGGGGAAACAAGGCTGGAGCTCTGCTTCTTAGATGGGTCTGCTTGCAAAGAAAGGCTGCAGCCTGCTATAGGAATTAGTATGCCATATAAAGTCACCCTCCAGTGAAGATCAGGTCTTTTACTTTACATGGTAGGCTGGAGATGTTTATCTGGAAGTGAAAAGACAGCTGCTACAATCTGAACTGAAAGATTGTTTGCACCATGAAGGCCTGAGTTGATAGCACCTGCTTGGCTTCAACCACTACAGACTGGAGGTCAAACTACACATTACATTAGAGGTCCCTGATTGGGTCTCCTGATGAGGGAGGTGGGCTTTGTACTGGGGGCATGCCCCATTTCCCCACTAGTTCAAACTTCCTTAAATAATCATTGCGGCAAACATACCACTCTACGAATGTTTAGCAAGTGAAGACATGTTGGCTTTGTCTTTAACAGTTATCTTTGCAAAACTCTTGCCAGGGAACATGATGTGCAGAAATTGCATTACTTAATGTGGCCACATAAGAACAAATCAGAAGTATTAAAATTTGTTTTCTAAGCAAAGAATGCGTATTCATAAATATTCAATCTGAAAGGTTTTATGTGCTGAAAAAATAATTATAAGTGTTATGGTCTTAAAAGAAAAACTCAGAGATAACCTTTGAAAATAAAGCAAGCATTTATTCACGTGCACATACACATACCTTTATTGGCATAATTACAATGCTTTAGATCAAGCATTTATTGATACTATATGTAGAATAACATCTGAGATCAAAGTACTTCGCATAGCAAAGCCTCTGACCTCTTTT
Organism: Euleptes europaea; assembly: GCF_029931775.1. NCBI lineage: Eukaryota > Metazoa > Chordata > Lepidosauria > Squamata > Sphaerodactylidae > Euleptes > Euleptes europaea. The sequence goes on from NC_079323.1 coordinate 33,818,411, forward strand.
GCATATTCCTCACTCCAGCTGCATTTCCCACTGCACCAATTCAAAAGGTCAGGAGCAGATTTTCAAATGGCAGAAGGGCTGGATTTGGAAGAATGGTGGGAGAGCGCCATTCCATAAATAGATCTCTCTTTGCAGTAGTCTGCATCCGAGTCAAAATGTTAGTTTTGATGTAGTTGTGAGCCAAACCATACTTGCCGCAATCTAACTATCAAACATATGATCATGGAGAGTTCTATATTTAATGAGCTGAGGGCCAGTTTAATCACTCCTTTATTTAAAAATATGGAAATGTCCAACGAGGCATCTGGCAGTACGAGGGTGCTGGTGACGTGGCTATTATCAGATACAAATGATTCTGTGACTGTCTGTGGCAACAATTATAGGGGCAATAATTAAATACCACAAGAATAACACTAAGTAGGGCATTTTTATTCCTTTATTTTCTGCCCAAGGCTATAGCTGTATGAGGGTTGATAGATAGACAGACAGACAGATAGATAGATAGAACCTAAGAGGCAAATTTGATTAAACCCATTTATTTAACTGGAGTTAAGCACACTGGAGTATTCTTTTACTAGGGAATGTTACTGCATAACTATTCTGTATTTTATATAAAGAGAAGCAATTACTTGACAATGGCTGCCATCCAATTCGTTGGGAGTATAACTTTGTACAAATTTCAATCAGATGAAAACTTTGCAATGCTGGGTCAATGACATTGACTAGGTCTTAAAAATAGAAAAGGCCTGATTAATTTGAACAAACTAGAAGTCCTAACACATATATGGAAATGTCTTTTACATAAGGCATCAAGAGAAAAATGGCCTGCTCAGTTAGCCAAACATGTAGCTAGAAAAGGAAAACATTGTTCTGGTTGCTATGTAGTGAGTCATCACTTTCTTCTAAATTCAGTCGGTGTGTTTATTGTATATTCTCAACAGATAAAGACAGTATAGGGTTGCCATTTCCAGGTTGGGGAATTCCTGGAGATTGGGGGTGGAAATGGGGGAGGGCAGGGCTTGGGGATGGGAGGGACCTCAGCAGGTATCATGCCATAGACTCCGCCCTCCAAAGCTACTACTTTTCCAGGTCCCTGATCCTTGTAGTCTGGAGATCAGTTGTAATTCTGGGAGCTCTCCAGGCCCCACCTGGAGGTTGACAACTTTAAGGATATAAAACAACAACATCTTGGTGATACCTTAAACTTACTGTGGAAAAAACTCACATGAGCCAAAGCCTACTTCATATGATGTGTGAAGTGTTACAATCTCCAGAATACACACACAAACACACAAATGTATAAACAGAGTAGGGTTGCCAACCTCCAGGTACTAGTTGGAGATCTTCTGCTATTACAACTGATCTCCGGCTGATAGAGATCAGTTCACCTGGAGAAAATGGCAGCTTTGGCAACTGGACTCTATGGCATTGAAGTCCCTCCCCTCCCCCAAACCCTTTCCACCTCAGGCTCCACCCAAAAAACCTCCCTCCAGTTGCGAAGAGGGACTTGGCAACCCTAAAACAGAGGGAAGGGAGAAAATCAGGGCCAAACGACATAAAATGCTGGGAGTTCCAGGAGTTCCTAAGCTTCCCCCCCCCTCTTTATCAATCAAGCAAACAGGGTCTCTTCAGAAAGAGACCCTGATATGGGAAGTGGAGAACTAAGCTTCCTTCTTGCACCATTTTTACAGCTGAAAATGGCCTTGTTATTTAACCTACTAGGGAAACTATACAGGCCCTGATATGAATATGCTAACAGGACAACTAGCAGCTTCACAGGCCCATTTCAGATTAGGAAAAGGGCACAGGAAGGAAGGTTTATGCACCTCTCTAGGCCATAGCCCTTATCCATGTCAGGGCCTGTTGAGATTGCTGTTCAAAAGAAAAATGCCTGGAAGCTCATTCACAGGGGGACTGGGGATGGGAAGTGTTTCACAAAAGGGGTTTGGGACACCTCACATACACAAAGCCCCCTTGGTTGCTTGCTGGCTTGGAGAAAAAGGTAAGGGTAGAGGGACCACTTGCCCTGCCCCAGGCTGATGCCCGGTGCAGCAGAAGGAGAAATTGAGCTGATGTTTTAGCAATCCCCAAAACTCTATGGTAAAAGCATAGAGTTTGGGGAAATCACTACAGCATCTTTGGTGATGTGTGACATCACTTCCAGTTAAGTGATACAACTTGATATTATGGTGTCATGAAATATCATATGATGCCATGTGACACTCGTCCCTGCTTCCAAAAGTTCCTGGCCCTTGGCTGGCAACCCTAGATAAGGGTTGCACGGTGACATCATGATGAAAAAATGGTTTAGAAATTCAAAACAGTAAATCACTTACCAGGCTTGGTTGATGTTATACCAGGACTAGCAGAAGTTTTAGGCCTAGCAGGCACACGGCGAGTTTCTTTTGGAGCTGAAAGGAATTTAATGTGAGGGTTTTTTAATTAAGGTATTCCAGTTTACAGAGAAATATCAGTTCCACAATAATAATGCAAAAATGATTAACCATGAGAAACCAACCAACAGCAATTATAGCGAGGTAGATGTTCAAAGGAGAGAATCAGTGGTGTACTATACAGTTTATTTTAAAGGCAGTAATGAAATTAGCAGCTACTCAGGGTTCCCGGTCTCAAACTAAAGTGTGAAAAAAGAAAATCATATAAAAATATCAATTTCCAAGTTTCATAAGCATGTGTGCGTTTCAAAAGCTGTTGCCATGAGAGTGAGACTAGGGAGTGTACTGTCTGAGAAAACTCAAAGCCCCCCCCCCCCCCCGCCGGCATTACACAACTGGGTCTACAATCCTGGAGTTTCACAGGGATTTGGATTCTTCACTATGCTTTCCAAGGAAAATATGTCATCTCTCACACTACCCCATGCATACTCTTCCCAAATCAACAAAGCTGTTTCGTTTTTACCTGTTGTTGACTTTGGTTGTTCATGTCTAAAGGTAATTGCCTCAAGGTCTGTGCCATTAATGTTAATAAATAAAAACAAATATAATCAGTAACCATCTTGTAAATCACCGTGAAGCAAACAATAAAGATATTCTCCATTTATTTAATTAAAGAATGTATGTAGAAAACTCATATTGCCGTTCTCCCCACAGGGACACAAAATGGCTCACAGAAAGCTAAAAAACACAGTGAAGCACCAACCCATAATAACAAATAATACGCCATGCAAAAGCAACGCTTTTAAATAACAAAAGTGAAAGGAACACAGGAAACCAGACTGTCACCCACCAGACCCACCAGCTCAGTTAAAACAACCTGCATCACTTAGCTGCCCTCAAAAGCTTGCCTATGTATATGAGCATAGGATCAGATCCTGCCTGACATATTCAGGCAAACTATTCCACAAAGCTGAGGTAGACGCTGGAAAAGTGTGAGGCTTAGCAGAACAAAAACTCCTGCTGAGATGAAACAAAGGATTGCACAGGTTTATATGAGATGGTCCTTCTAGTTTGTAACTGCCATTCATTTGAGAACCCAGTTAGATGAAATGCTGAAAAATCTGTGATGGGAACTTCTCAGTCTTTTTAGAAAGTCAAAGAGCAGCCCACATGGAATTCCAATCCTCCAACCTCTTAAAAATCTCTGCCTGCCATCCCCTTCACATACTGGTTATTCAAATAATCACCTGCCCCTCTAATATATGTTAACTTAAAGAATGGATTTTTAAAAGGTGCCATATTTGATTGCCCACTGATCCACATTTCGCTCTGGAACCATAGGCTGCTGACCCCAAGGTTACACTGTGACCGCCAAATACTTTTTCACCTTATACCCACGTGGGCTATGTCCTAGCATCACCAGCCACTAGCGTTCATTGAAGCAGCATCTTCCAGCCATCGACAGCCATCATGCAAGCATCTTTAGCCAGAAGCATCAACTAATCATCAGCACTCATTAGCAAGCAATTAGGTTAATTAAAAGATGGACATCATTTGATGCAATATGATGATCAGACCAATGTATTTAATACTGCAAGCTTTTTTGTTTTCTTTATCTGACTTTAAAATTATTTAGCCAACTTCATTAGTACACCCAACAAATAATAAATGTCTTTTAAATTAATAAAAGTTCTGCACAATAGTCAATAACTGAAACGAGAGCATAAAAGACACCTGAGACTTGCATGGAGTATAATCTACAGTTTTTACATTTTATAATCCCTTGAATAGGGCACCACATTTTCAGGAAAAATAACCATGTGCATTCGAAGCTATGCCAAAGTAGGTAAAAGGCAACAGTTCTGAGATACACACTTTAGAATGAATGCATGCATACAAACCAAAGATGTATTTACCAGGCTTGGTCTGAGGCACATCAGGGCTGAACAAAATTTTAGGTTTTGAAGGGTCATGGTCTTCTTCCTCTTTTGGAAAAGAAATAAAGAACATGAGTTATAAATAGCGACATTGTTCAGAAATCTGGGCCTGGCACCAGGTGCAATCACCATAGATGCAACATGTGTGTGGCTCTATGAGAAAAACATAAATGGTTATTGTAAGAAAGATGAAAGAGAGGTGTACAAAAGAGGGAGGTGGTTGTTTTTTTACAAAGACTCTGAAAGGAGATTAATAGGGTTGATAAAATGGTCTGGCTGCCTTTGGAATAATGACAAAGACTTTCAAAGAGAAACAAAATCTGCTACAGGGAGATGTAATCTACTCTGATGTTTGTTATTCTTGCTAAATCCTATGGCTAGGGCATGAATACTGAGGAAGGAAGGCAAAGCAGAGGAAACTCTGTCTGTGGTTCACCTTTCTGTGTCCATGAGGTCTTCAAGATGGCAAAGCAAGCCCAGTTTTGCAATTCAAGCAATGAGTGTAACATATGCTTGACCCTGAAGATATGAGAAGTCAACCTTCAACTGAAAAAACACATCATAGGATCGAGTCCATTAAAAAAGAAGAAAGATTCAATAACTTAGATGTGCAACATCCTATGAAGAAACTGCAAGAGAAACTTGAAAAAAATCTGTATTTTACAGTGGTTTACCTTGAGAATTTAAATCCTAATTTGATACTCTTACCACTACACCACACTGGCTATAAATCCTTTGTTGACTCCCCTGCCCTTTTAAAGGTCCCCCACTCTCAAGAATGACTGGAGGAGCACAGAAAGTTCCCGTGGGAATGGCAGAAATGCAACATTTCTTTCCATAAACCCCAGAATCCAGACCATTTGTAAATTGCATTGATATCAACGGAAGTCACTTCCAAAAACAGAATGCTTGGCATTTCACCTACAAAATACACCGACAATAAGCCTGTAAAGATATGATATAATAAGCATTTTACTGAAACATCATTACCTATTTCTGTCTTTGGTGGCTGAGTTCTAAATGCAGGAGTTTTCAGGACTGCATAAAAACAAGAAAAATACGTTTTTAAAAAGAAAAGGCAAACATATTGTACTTAAAAAGAAAGGATATTTTTATGACAAAGGCTGCAATCCTGGGGGGTGGCAAACACGCTGGTGTTCGGGAGCCATGGAGCTCCGCCATCCCCCGCCATCAGCACAGCCACTCCAGGAATATAATCCCGGAAGAGAACAGATGTGCCGATGTGGGGGAGGCGTCCCCTGGGGTCGAGCTGCCTTTAGGCAGCTCCAACAGCCCTTTTGGCCCAGGAATGCCCCCTTGAGCAGCAGTGGGGCTGCACCACCTTTTTTGGTGGCACAGCCTTGCTATTTTCAATGCACCCTTTCCCCCCTTTTTCTTTATTTTTATTTCTAAAATCCCTTTTTTTCCTCCATGGTGGCCAGGAAGTCTCTGACGAGGCAGCATGGTTCTGCCCCTCCCGGCCACTGCAGATCTACTCCCCCTTTAGGAATGGGCGGCCTGACTTGTAACAGATAATTAGGATGACAACCATTCTCCCATAGATTTCTTATAAGGTTGCCAATTTCCAGGTGAGGCGTGGAGCGCTCCCAGAATTACAAGACTACAGAAAACCCGCCCTGAGCCTGGCCTTGGCTGAGGGAGGGAGGGCTAGAAGTATTAAAAATAAATAAATAAATAAAAAAAGGGAAAAAAAGAAAAATGCTCTCCAAAAATATATCCTCAAAACTGGTTATTACTTCAGTATTTCAGTACTTTAAAAAATGTTGATATTAGTATAATTAATAATGTGGTTTGTGCTGAAAGCTTTCCATCCGTTCTTATTGTTTTCATAATTTTAAGTATTCATATTAATTAAGTTGTGTCTATTTTATAATTTTATGAATTAAAATATATATATATTTTTAAATAACAGAAAATTTACCAGGTTTGGTTGGTAGCATATGAGGGCTAATTGTCGTTTTAGGGCTGAAAAGATGATGCTTGCCTTTTGGATCTGAAAGGCGGAAAAAAGGACTATAAATTATTAAGAAACTTATAAACCACAGTTTGGCATTTCAGGTCAGAAGGTGAAGAAGCCAAATCATGCTGGGGAACAAAGGCAGCCACAAAAAGATAATAAATACATACACCCATACACCCATACACCCATACATCCATACATACAAAAGAAAGAAAGAAAGAAAGAAAGAAAGAAAGAAAGAAAGAAAGAAAGAAAGAAAGAAAGAAAGAAAGATCAGTGAAAGTGGATTACTGTGATTAATGGCAATTTCTGGAGCCCATCTTTAAAAATGAAAATGAATCATAAACATAGAAGGCTAGACTGCAGCCTAACATGGCTTCTTGCAGCTATTCTCAGAGGTGCCAGAACCACTGTGCAAGATCAGAAATAAGCAATACTGTGGAAAAAATGGTTGAGTCTTCAGTGCTAAATGGAGAATATACCTAGAGAGAGGATGTATTTTAATTTTTTAAAAATGGAATGATGTTAGATGATCTTGCAGAAGAAGAAAATGCAGCATGGGTTTCTGAGATAACAAAAAAGATCAGTCAGTTCATTGGAAAAATGTCATTACCTATCATTGGAAGTTCATTGTTAAACGTAATTGGATCCAAGACTGCACGAGGGAAAAGAACATATTTATAAGAATCATTAAAAGCCCTTCAGTAGTTTTAACGATAGGATCTGATACAAAGACTTAGGAGCATTTGAACTGTCGAAAACATAATCAAATATTATGGAATGACTTCCTCTCGGAAGTACATGTGCATTCACCCCTTTGGAAACTCGGGCACTTGTGAAAGGCCTGTGCTGTTGAGAAACCCTCTAGCTAGCTGGTTGGAGAGTCTTGCAGAAATCTGGCTATTATACAGCTGAAGGTCTTCATTTCTGTTGCTATTCTGGTTTTTTAACTAAAGGTTTTAAATTGTATACATGTGAGTATTTTTAAAATTATGCTCTATGTCCCTTTAAGCATTGGGAAAGGGTAAAAATATTTTAAATATATAAGTAAATAAATGAATCAAATCACTCATTGTAGGAACTTAACATTAAGCCACAATTACCCAATAAGCAAGATGGTCTCCATAGGTGATACATAATATAATATAATATAATATAATATAATATAATATAATATAATATAATATAATATAATATAATATAATATAATATAATGTAATGTAATGTAATGTAATGTAATGTAATGTAATGCAATGCAATGCAATGCAATGCAATGCAATACGGTATATGTTATATGACTTTTATATTATATGACTATTATATTAGGTGCTGTGAAACACAGGCAGGATGCTGCTGCAATCATCCTGTTTGTGGGCTTCCTAGAGGTTGGCCATTGCGTGAGCAGACTATTGGACTTGATGGGCCTTGATCTGATCCAGCATGGCTTCTCTTATATTCTTATGCGATAGATAGTTATTGAACTAAAGTCTTTCCACATTAAGGTTGGTTATGGACCAGGTTGTACCAATTTTATGCTATAGATAGACAGCCAAAGGTCTATGGTTGGCGCTAGAATTCTCCTGTGTAATTACATTTTTTTGCTTAAATTTTATCACAGTATGCATGTCATGTTTTCAAATATTTCAGTTAGAAGTTTCAGGACTGGAATACAGAAACCAAAATGGCCTGCATTGCATCATCCTATTTAAGTCTGGGTTGCAATTATTGGACCACTGGAAAAACTACTGAGTTTTAGCAAAAAAAGACAGTTATATAAATATCTCTGAACAGGCTACTATTGTTTACACCTGTATAAACATAACACGGTCCAACTGCAAGTAGAGAAAATTAGATTTAAAGCTTTCAGCTAAAAATTAAATGATTAAATTGTCTACAAATCAGTAGCCTGGATTAAGATGCAAGAATTATCTCTGTTACTGATAAATGTGCTACTGCCCCCTCGGATTTGTTTAGTCAAACTTCATTCTCTTTTTCCATATTATTCTGGCATTTATAGAGTAATTGCCTATTTCAATTTATGTTTATAAGTATTTCCATTCACAGTGTAGATATCTTTGAAACTTGGTGAGGGGCCATGGCTCACGGTAGAGCATCTGCTTGGCATGCAGAAGGTCCCAGGTTAGTTGGTTGTTGTGGTGTGTTTTTTAATATGTCAACTTTCTCTACCACTTAAGGAAGAATCAAACTGGCTTACAATCACCTTCTCTTCCCTTCCCCACAGCAGACACCCTGTGAGGTAGGTGGGGATGAGAGAGCTCTAAGAGAGCTGTGACTCGCCCAAGGTCACCCAGCTAGCTTCATGTTTAGGAGTGGGGAAACCAACCCGGTTCACAAGATTAGCATGGGGGTTTTTTTGGGAGGGGGGAGAAAAATCAGATGGATCAGCTGATCAGATGGAAATTGGGTTCTTCTGATCTTCTATCCTGGAAACTCGGCAGACATTAAAACCATTGCTTCTGTCCAAGCCCAGATTGGAGGAAGGGAAGAGAAGCAAGCTCTTTTTTCCCTTTTGCAATGCAAACAAAGATTAGAAGATTAGAAGCACTCACAGCCCAGCTTGGAGTTAGGGAAGAGGTCCCTTTTGCACCTTCACTGTGTAGCTATTTTGCTGGTGGATAAGAACCCGACTCTCAAACGATCTTCTGTTCAGCTGTGAGTCAGTTTCTGACCAACAAGAGGCTTATAAACTTGTTCAGCAGCTGTTCTAGCTGCTGGATGCAATCTGAACATATCCCTGACATGCTGACAGTCTGCTCATGAGTGTTAAACAAGGCACGTTGTCGTTAACCGTCTGAGCAGACCCTCTGAGAAATTTGCAGCATCCCTAACTGAGAGGCAACTGAGAGAGAGGGAAACCCTGTGCCATTACTGCCAGATGTCTTTGGAGGCACCTGAGGCAGAAGACGGCTCACGCAGAACTATGCAGGTACACTGCTGGTCTATAGGCAGCAACACTTCATATGTATGGCCTTAGCTGCCCCTAGCAGACTTCTGCTGGTAAGGGTTGCCACTCTGGCCTTTTACTGCTTTCCTTCCAGCCACTACTGAAACAATCTCTAGCAATAACAGCAAAGTTTCATTAGACCCATTTGCACAAATACATAATTACCAGATTTAGTAAGTGGGAGTTCAGGGACTGGAGATGGTTTAGAAGAAAAGATGTCTATTTCAGTTGAAGCTGGGGGTTGAAAATCAGCAAATCATTCAATGCTATCGAATCCATGCTTAAAGACTTAAAGTAGACTGAATGTTTAAAATATGCATGCTTGAAGTAATCTGCCTAATAAAAACAGAATGGCAATCCTTCATACAATTTATTTCTTCATTAAACTAACTGTTTTATGCCCCGTCACTGTCCCAAACTGCATATAAAGATTCTGCAGAAGTAGGCCTGCCCAATTCACATCAATGAGCAAAAACAGCAATTTGCATACAAAATCAGACTTGTATACTTGGTCCTTCTGATTAAATGAACTGAGAAACACTTGTGCTTGCATGAGCAACATGTGCTTCAAGAGCACAAGGAACCATTAAACTGGCATAATTTTAGCCTGACTGCAGTATCCTAAATTGCATTGTATAAAAAAGTACACATTTCACATTTCTACAGTGGCCAGTCCATCACCGAATAAAATAATGTAGCATGTATGTATACATAAAGTGTTAATTTTCAAATTTGATGCGCAAAAATTTACCATTGCAGCATCATGGACCTATTTCTGATTATAGTACAAAATTTAAAATTTGCTTTGAAACGTTACTCTACCAGGTTTATTGTCTGGCACTTCTGGCATGATATAGTCAGTTTCTTTAGACTGAGAAGGGATAGAAGTTGGTTCAGAAGAAGCTGAAAAAAAGACCCGTTCCCAAAATTAATTCATGATCACACACACACACACAAAAAGCAAACTCTCAAAATTGTGCTTGGAATCAAGAATGCCTTAATAAATAATCTGAAAACAAGAAACAATAAAACATTCTGATATAGGATATTAGGCAACAGGTTTTGGTTTCAGTGCAGTATCTACATATTGTGGAATGCCGTTCACCATTTGAAATATGATAGGGATGAGCTACATCAGTAAACTCCCTTGAGTTCCTTTTTTGCTGAATTAACTAGTAGCTGATCGCCATTCAAGTTACAATACTAGTTTAAACTGACATAAGCATTCATTATAACTTGGCTGTGGATCAAGATATATGAAGAAACCATTAATGCATACCAAAATGTTGACGTTGACTCTATAGTCACTTGCAGTTTTGCCACTAGTTGTAGAAAACATTGAACAGATGAAGGGAAAGGAATAATGGAAAGGAAATATGGTGAAATGCCTTTTTAACACAAGAAATATGTAGAGATGGTTATGCAGTGGATACAGGGCAACTGGAAAGTGCCACTCTCTCCCCCCATGCCCAAATCTCTCTTGAGTCTACCTATTTCTGAGAATGCTAGATGTTAAGCTAACCTTTTCCACCTTTCTTCAGCTTCAGAGACCTCTTCTCAGCACTTTCAGTGTCTAAGGCCAACTTCAGTCTCTCAGTTCATCTTCAAATCTCAATTTTCAAATGTTTACCCTCTCCTCCAGTTCCATACCTGAGACTTCTTATCTTCACAGGAAAGAAAGACCTCCTACTGCTCATGGTCAAATAGATGCACCTTTAATTAAATGACCACTTAGGGCATATCAATAAACCTGAACCAAAAATAAGCCAGAAAAAGGCCTTTTGGCTTCTTTTGGATTTAATTTAAGCCAAATGTTAAAACTGGGAATCAAGCCTAAACCAGATAGCCAATCACCGAAAAAGCTGAATAGGTATTCGGCTTTTTTAAGCTTAGGCTTTCCCCAGGCTTTTTCCTATGGGGATTTTTAATGAGTTCTGAGGGAGGCATTTATTCAAGGTAGAGTCACCAAATTTGCAGTGTAGCTGCAAGGGACTCTTCTTACATGAACCCCAGAGTTTAGTAAAGTTTGGGACAGGGAGTCCAGTTTTATGGGCCCCTAAAGGGGTTGCCCCCATTCTCCATAGGAAAGCATGGTAAAGTTTACAATGCTTTTCTATACTGCTACCCATATCTTTGTGCAGGCATTCCCGTTGCAAGCATTCATGGGAAACTGAGTTTTCCCACGATTCTTGGGTGCGGATGCAGCCATTACAGACTATGAAAAGTAAGTATTTTAAAAATTCTCAAGGGAGGGGCATTTTTCAAGCTAAAGTCACCAAATTCACAGTGTAGCTACAAGGGGCTCTCCTTGCGTGAACCCCAATGTTTGGTAAAGTTTGGGACAGGGGGTCCAATTTAATGGGGTCCCGAAGAGGTCAACCGCCTCCTCCATAGAAAAGCATAGTAAACTTTTCCATTCTTTCCTAAGGAGAATGGAGGTGACCCTTCGGAGGTCCATAAAATTAGACTCCCTGTCCCAAACTTTACCAAACGTTGGGGTTCATGCAAGGAGAGTCCCTTGCAGCTAACCAAAAAATTTGGTGACTCTGCCTTGAAAAACATATCCCCAGAGCGGCTAATATCTATCTATCTATCTATCTATCTATCTATCTATCTATCTATCTATCTATCTATCTATCTATCTATCTATCTATCTATCTATCTATCTCTATAGAATCTTTTTGGGAAACCTGGAAATAAAGCCGAATACTCATTTACTGGTATGGGTATTCAGCTTATTTCGGGCTTACTGAACAAATTCAGGCCCAATAAACCCGAACCCAAATTTTTCTGAATTTTTTGTGGTTACACAGCCCTAGGACTACTTGCTCCTATGTAATCTTGTCCAGGCTTGACGTTCATCATCACAAACCCTCTCTGGCATCTCTCTGCCTTAGGAGAGATTCTTGGCATAAGAGACACGGTCTTTCTACTGGTGGCTCCCTGGCTTTGGAATGCCCTCCTCCCATCTGACATTCCCTTGAAATGTTTTGGTACTGGGCAAAGACTGAAGGCTTTTAAATTCTTGCCCCGAGTTTTATCTGTTTTATAATCCCATATATGGTCCGATGGTCCCATATTACTTTTGTGAAATTGAGTTGTTTATTTTGATTTTTTCTACTGTTTATTTTTATTGCTTTATTGTTTTGTTTGTTCTGGATGCTCTTATTTGTTACACATTTTATATTTTTATATTTATTGATTGTATACTACTGCTTGCACTGTACAGTGGAAAGGCAGCATATAAATAAACAAGTAGGCTTGTCAAATGTTACCTATTCAAAGCTAGTTTAGCAGACAAGGTCTTTTCCAGCTCTGATTCTTTATTTGAGAACCAGGACAAAATGGTTTTGTTACAACTCCTCTCCCTCTGATTATCTAGCAATAGGACTCAATATTCTATCCAGCTCACTCAGACTTTTCTAGGCATATCATCTGTTAAACCTCCATGCTACAGAAATTTCTAGCCTGTCTGCTTTGAATAACCAGTTGATTCAACCCATCAACCATTTAACTTAATTATAGAAGATTCCTGGATTCTGGAGCATTCTTCTGTGACCGTTTTGTGTTAGTTAAATATTATATAAAAAGAAGGTTGCTTATGATTTAGTATGAAAGAAAATACAATAAGAACAGTGTGTCCTTATTTATTTTGAGAATTACCAATAATTTAATAGACACAGCTTACAAATTCTTACAGTTGGTTTGGATGCACGTATTCTAGAAACAAATAGAACCGAGGATTTGGCAGCTGGAGCAATTTAAAAAGGTGGCCAGGACTGTGGGACAAGGACGCTAACTTGTTGTGTCTACACCATAGTTTAACATAGTTAAACTGTCAATAAGATGTGGCCCTCCACTCCAGTACATTGGTTTGAATTATTCTGCATTCACTAGGAGTTGTACAATTGGATTTAGTATAAACGTGGCTAATATTTTTGGCAACGGTGCCACAAGGTGAATCGAGAACATAAGACAGTGCCCCTGTGCTGTGTACATTTACAGGCCCTGTACCCTGGTGTGGTTTTCTTCTAGCCTGCAGAGGTAAGCAGGCAGCGGTTCAACAGACAGCAGGAGTGTAGGCCTCACTCAGCCAGTCCGTGATCCTTCCTATGTCATTTGTGGCAGCTATGCCGCAGGCTGACTGCAGGCTTTAGTGGTCATACGTTTTACTCATAACAAAGAAAGCACCTTAAAAAGTAACTGTGTGTTGTGTAGGATTATTAGCAGAAGCCTGTAACCTCCCTGGAACTTCTGCGAGAGGGGCTGAGCATCGCACAGTGTCACGTGAAGCCATGCAATGTGGCAATGTCACTGCAAGTCACATAACCAGAAGTGATGTCATGTATCACTGGGGACACTCTAACAATCCCCCCCAAACTCTATGCTGAGAGTTTGGGGGGATTGCTAGAACATCTCTGTAATGTGTGATATCACATGACTAAACAGTGTTACTACAATGTTGCTTTTTTGGCCCAGTTTCTTTGGCTACTGCACTGAGCAGCAGTGGAGGATCATGGGTCATAGCGAGAGTCCTGGTCACCCTAGTGTCATGGAGTACTAAGATATATCACTCTTTGTATGGTTTCACATTTATCAAGCAATACATTGGAACCATATTCCTATAAAAACAAGTAAAGGATGATGTGATGGTAGAATATTAGCTTCAGTACTATAAGACTAATAAAACACAAATGACAAATATTGTGGGATAAAATGCACCCATAGTTGGTGATGTTTCCTTGTAGTAGATGAGAAGAAATAAAAAAGAAGAACCAGAGTGGTGACAATTAACTGAAGAAAAAGATATTACCCATTGTTGTCACTGGATATTCAGCAATGTGAGACACTTTAGTAGTGATAGGAACTGGAACCAATTTGGTGGTAACTGCTGAAGTAAAGGATATTATCTTGAGACAGATGAAGAAGAATCACAGCTCAGGACTGTAGACCTAAAATTCCAAGAATGTAGCATGTTCTTCTCTAAAGGCATATCATTTTTGGAGTGTCCACTTTGTCATAAATATGATTCAAGCTACTATCTGATGAAGTGAGTTTTGACTCTCAAAAGCTTGTACCTTGAAAATGGCCTTTTATGCATGGACTGTTTCCACCGTGGTCACCCCCCAACTACTTCAGGGCTTTGTTTTCATTATGCACGTTTTCTCTGACCTTTAGAAGTCCTCGCTCTCTACGCTCATGTTTCCCCTACATTTTCTGGATGCAGTTTTAGCCCAAGTTTAAAGTCTGGCTCAATCCCAAATTGAAAGCTGGTCCTGTGCATATTTGTCAGTTTGGGTTTTTCTCCCTACACCCATTCTCACTTCTCCCTCCCACTTGTCTTTCCCTTTCATCCAACACCTCCCCTCGAAACTGGAATACTATGAGGCTGTTGGTCAATTTCAAACCTCAGCCAGATCGAACAGGTTTTTTTGTTTGCGACTAGCGAGAATGCTGAAACAATCACAAACAACTTATGTGGCTGCTTATTTGGTCAGTTTCACAGCAAGTGTCCGTCAGTTTCAGACCTCAGCTGGATTAAACAGAGCCGGATTGATTTGCTGCCCTCCCCTAATATGCATCCTCTTTAGGATAGCCATGAAAACCATTTTTTTTGTGAATCCAGGACTAGTAATATAACACTGGAATAGTCATAAATGACTATCAGGCTGCTTATTTGGTCAGTTTCACAGCAAGTGATCAGTTTCAGACCCCTATGCAGAATTATTTGAGAATTCGATTGCAAATACTGTGCATTGAGAGAGCAGCATATCCAACGGAAACAACCCGTACATAAAAGGCCAATCTTGTTGGTCTCAAAGGGGCTACTGGACTCAAATCTAGCTGTTCTACTGCAGATCAACACAACTACCCTCTGAAGATGGGTTAGAGTTAATTGGGGTAGTATTGGGGAAATATGAGTTCATATGCTCACTCTACTATGAAGTTCACTTGGTGGCCTTAGACAAACCAGTAACTTTCAACCTAACCTGCTTCACAAGCTATATTAAGTTGTGTGTGTGTGTGTTAAGTGCCGTCAAGTCGCTTCCGACTCATGGTGACCCTATGAATTAATGTCCTCCAAAATGTCCTATCTTTGACAGCCTTGCTCAGATCTTGCAAATTAAGTTATCTCCTCATATTTCACCTGACTGGCTTGGAAAAACAAATGATAGATTGCAAATATGTTTAAAAATAACTCAGCAGGGCTTGCTGCAAAAGATATTCCTATATTTCTTTTTTGCTGATATTTTCCTAATCAGATGTATCTAAATTGGAATTTGCCATTTTACAAAATATTGAGCATTAAACTACATATTTGGTTGCAAGTCCATGACTGGATTTCCCAAAATGCTTTCCCCCTAAATGAACAGCTACGAGGGAACTAATTCAGATTTGGGCTGCAGTACTGGGCAAGGACGGGTTTCAATCCTCTACCCTGCACCATTTTTCCAGCTGAAAAATACCATCATCCCAAGAAGACAGGCTGCTTGTCTTCTTTTCCTACAAGGCTGTTTGCAGTGAAGGGGCAGGGGCATATAGGAAAAATTCATTGGGGTAGAGAATTAATCTCTCTTCTCATCACTATGACACCAAAATGGTAGCTTTTATAGGTAAAAAACATGCTGGGAGATCTAATAACAGTTATGTAATGATAATGAAAGTAGGCATCCTCTTTTATAGCTGGAACCCTATAGCTTGGCTCAAACAAATTAATTATAGTACAAGCAACAATGGAAAATTTAAGCTTGCACCGACAGTGAACCTTAAGAATGAAAGCCAAATTTTGTGATTTATAATAGTTAAAAGTTTCATTTACACTACTTTCACATTTTTAGAGAAGAAAGACAATGGCAGCACTTCAGGATGTTTCTTAAACTGAACTTTGAGCAGTACAATTGTGTGCAGTGTGTTTAACATGCAGAATATATTGACATAACTACTAACCAGGGCTGACCTACTTAGCTTCTGTGATCTGATGAAATCATGTTAGCCAGGGCCATCCAGGTCTGGGCAGTTTTTAGAGTTGTTGTGCTTTGTTTTTTGCTGTCGAGTTACATCTGACTGGTGGGATTTTCATGGCAACATTCAGAGGTGGTTTGCCATTGCCTGCCAACACGTCACTACCCTGGTTTCCTTGGAGGTCCCCCATCCAAATAGTTTCAGGGTTGACCCTGCTTAGATTCTGAGATCTGATAAGATCAGGCTAGCCTGGGCTATTTAGGTCAGGGCGAGCTTTTAGAGTATAGATCACTTATTCAGATAACATATTGAAAAAGGAAGGGGAGCCTTCCTCCAGCTTTGCTTTCTACAATCCACTGGTGGAAAAAGGATGTAAATTATTTCTCTCAAACAGATGATAAGTTCAAAGGGACTCTGATCAGCACTGCATGTGGATCTCAGAGAACATTTAAGAATGACCTGCAAAGACCCAATTACTCGATGCAGTGATCCAGGCCCAGGTGTCACATGAATAGCTCATATTTTTCACACCGATTTCCTAATACTGCTGGGGATCCGTTTTTCATACTTATCGCACTCACTGGTTGAGGGCTCAACTTAAAACAGGAAATTAACATTAAACTAAAATTAAATTAAATTAAACAAAGTACAAAGTATTTGGGAGCGAATTGTCTATGTTCAGTATGAAGTTTGACAGTCCTTGAGCTGCATTTGGCACATGCCAACATTTCCTCTGATCCCTGTTCCTTCCTTTCTTATACTGGAAATGCTTTGCATCTTTTATATCACATCCAGTTTGGCAGAGGTTTCTAAGGCATACCCTGCCTGCCTCAGGAACAACTATATTAATTAAATGTTACTTCTTTTGTGACAGACATTTTAATTACGGATCGCTGGCTTTCTGACTAATATTTAGCGAATAAGTCAATGTTTAGATTAAGTAATTTGCAAATGATATTGAAACATGTATTAATACCTTATCTAACCTTTTTAGCTATGATTGTATTGTATTGTGTGTTTTATTCTGTCCTATGGGTTTAAGAATAAAGAACTGAACGGACCCACAGAAGGCGCAGGAAAGGGCATACCCTGCCTTCACTTTGGGAAGGATACCTGCTGACTTCTTGATGCTGGGAATTGGGAAGGGGGCTGACTGTTTTTCATTAAGCTTTTGGAAAGGGGAGAGAAGAGATGTTATAGCTATGAGGAGACAGATCTAACAGCTTGGCCAGGGAAGGTCTAGCTTCCCAGGATGAAGAAGCTGGCACTGCCAAGTTAATATGTTTCACCTTCTAGGAACTTGGGAAAACTGAACTATTTATTTGAGATTTAACCAAACTGACATATGAAAAAGGTTAAGAAAAGGAAATGCATGCCACATAACTCTATCTAGTTTTATAGCAAATGTTGTGAATCGGGTTTATATGAAAATAAAAATGGCAACAGTTATTGTTTAGATCAGAAATATTTGCATGGAATGATAAAAACTGACAAACCCATCTGCATTTTATTTTATCCCCAGTTTCTGTTTGTATTTCAAATACTTTTATAATTTAACCCACACTATTATTTATTGCTAGTTGTGATTAACCAGAACATCCTACTAATTCTAACATGAAAAACGAGCCATATTTAAATAATGACAAATTACTGACAAATTACCTCACACAATATTATAATTCAACTCATAAAATGAAAAAACATGAGCATTAATATATTAGTGGAATCTCCTTGGACTATTAGAAGTCATGTTTTTAATCACAGAAGTTGGTTTTCCAAATATTACTTGTGATTATGGATGATTTATATCATGTGTTTTTAGATTACATAAGAAAATAGTCCATGTAAACAACATATGCTCTGCTTTTATGAATGTCTATCCAAATCAGTCAGAAGGAACCCTGGTCCTTTGCTGTGGAACAAAGTAGTTATAGGAAAGTACATAGCAATTACCCGGTACAATCTTTGACGCTTCCAGATGGGGAAGGATTTGGGGTTTGGGAACAGTGGTTTTTGTTTTACTGGGAGCTGAAAGGAATAAAAATGAAAATGCCATTTGTAAGTGTCTGAGAAAACATTAGTTGGCACCACAAACATACAAATCTATTGGGAGTTCGTAAAATAAATGGGAGTTTTTCAAAAGCCATTTTTGTGTGTGCATACCTAATCCTAGAATGGTATAAATATCTCAAATGGACAACCTACAGTACTTGCAAAACAGGCTGCATGTTTTCTGCTGAGGACCATATAGCAGTCTGGCAGAGGTGTGTGAGAGAAAATGGCCCAAGGGAAGTACCATGCACACACACAGGTTCCACATCACTAATCTGATTTAGGAGCCACCATTATTTGGACCTTTTAAAAAGGAGATCCAATCATGAAATGTCTATTGTCTCATCTAATTTGGCTCTGAATGGGATTGTGAGAGCATACAAACATTTTCAAAGAAAAAGAAAGGATCTATGGTGGTTAACCGTTTTGGCAGCTGCACCTCAAATCAATTTCAAATCATCAGACAGTGCTACCTTAAAACACCGTACAGCAAAGTTGATTCCCGTATCTTGATGTTGTTTTCCCTTTAGTACCAGGCATCAGCACAGAAAAGTCAGACAGGAGTACAGCATCTCGCTCTTTTCTATCCCTGACTTACAGGAACTCCAGTTCCAGGCTAGTTGTGCCACGAACTCTACTACCCATACACCACATATTGACGTTTGGAATTACTGGCATGAATCCAAGCACCCTGTGGAGCAGCACTTTTTATGGTTAAGCTCAAGACCTTTGGTCAAAGGAGCTAGTAAATAAATGGAAATGGAGCAGCACTTTCTCCATCCCTCCACCCCTCTGCAGCCGTGGCAATCATCAGATCCTTATGGGCAGCATAAGAGCCAAAGTTGCATTCAGCAGTTGGAGGGGTGGGGATTGCATGCTGTCCCCTCTTCCGAGGACAGAAGCACATGGTTGGCTTCATGCCAATAAATGAACAGAGATTTAACTACTACAGTACCCCCCTATAGTGTCATGATAACCTAATTAACCATTACCCAGTGTTGTTCTTGGCAATTCAGGGGTTTTATAAATTTTAGGTGTGGTGGTTTCCCATTGAGGTTCTTTTTCTGCTGACAAAAAAGAGAAAACAATCAATAAATCTTAGGGGGGGATAGATACTTCTATACAAAAGACTATTAACTTGAGACCTATTTTCGTTACTCAGGATCACTATATGCTTACAAATAGAAAGAATATAAAAACTGTTTTCTTTCAGATTCCCAGCATGTTTTTGATACTACAATTGTTTTTACTGAAAACATTCTTTGTATGTTTGGGGTAAAATAGACAAGGATTCAAAGTCACAAATATTACAGTAGATAAAGGTTTTGTATTTTTGCAAAGAGCTTTTAAATAGGGCTATGTTAATGCTAAATTACAAAATATTACTAGTTGTAAACCTGGGCATTAAACGTAATTACCAGGCTTAGTTTCTGGCATTTTGGGTCGGGCAGGTTTAGATGTAGAAGGAACAAATTTTGTTTCCGGCAGAGCTGAAAGACACAGGTGGTATTATAGAGTTTTGCTTCTTACTGTTTTTTTCTTCCTAGGAACAGAATCATATTAGCTAAAGTGGACATGTAACAAGAAATTTTGCAAAAATTGTAAATCTTTAAAATATCAGACAACAAAAACATGTTCATCAACTTTTTGCCAAGAACTCACTAGGTGTCCTTAGAAGAACTACTATTCTCAGACCTAGACTCCTCCTTCAATATGATTAATCTAATGTACAGAGTGGATATAAAGACTACCAGTATTATGGATATGAAGTGCTATCAACACTTAAAGTCAAGGGTACCCAATATGGAGCTCATGGTGCCCATCCGACATCTTTCATGGAACCCACCAAGTGCTTTTAGAAAGTGGGTGGGGTCAAGTGGAGCTTTAGTCTGGAGGGCTTCTGACTGACTATTGGAGATTTGATTGGCAGTGTAAATTAAAAAAAAAACATTGCTTCAGCAATAGCTGCTGCCACGACAGAAGGATCTTCACCGTGTGACTGAAGATTGTTTGAATGCAAGATGTTTAAAAAAAAGAATATATTGTTCATTTTAAAAGACATTCCATGAAGTGGAGCTTTTGCTTGAAATGTTAAAGAGTGACTTTTAGAGCGATGCAGAACCTGTCTTCCTGACATTTTGTGGTTGTCTTTGCTCCTTGTGGCAACCATTTTGTGATTGTGCCCACCACCTTCTTTTGGAATTCTAACAGCCCATTCCTGAGAATTGGGCCAAAACTCTTTAGGAGGAGGCGTAACCTCGCCGCCAGCATAGGTACGTGTAATCGTGCGACGAGGCCAGTCCCAGCGGCAGCCGAGCACCACGGGACCGCGTCTCCCCCCTCCGCCGGTGCGGCCTCTCCGTGGCACCGGCAGCAGCGTGGAGAGGCCACACCAGCACAGGGGGGCTTTCTGGGGGCGGGCCAGGGGGAGGAGCTGCTGGTTAGGCAGCTCCCTATCCTCTTTCGGCCACTTCCGCCGGCACCTTGAATCGTGGTGCTGCTCCTGCTTTTTTTAGCAGGGGCAGCCTCGCTATTCCCTATGGGGCGAAAGGCCCCAGTTACAGAAAAAAGCCGCGAAATGGCTTTTTTTTTGTTTAACAGTGTACGGGGAGTGGCTTAGGAAGAGGCACCACTGCTCCTCTTCCCCGCCGTCCCCATAAGCCTCAGCTCAGGAATGGGCTGTAAAAGTGTCTGCAGGCTCAAAAAGGTTGGGGACCCCTGCTCTAAGTGGTATATATAGGTTTTGTTGTTATCATCATCAGTATTAAACAAATGTTGATTGCATTTTAACAAGGTTTCTGCACTTCTACTGGAACAGGCTCAGATTTTTTAAATCTTCCTTCCAGTGTAGTAGACCTCTCTGCAGTTCTGCAGGAATCCCCAGGGACAGCACTGAGAACACAGTGGGCTTTGGAGGAAAGGGGAGAGGGCAAAGTTCTATTCCAGTGAATTTCTGCTCATGATTGACTGAATAAAACCCATTGTTCTATCTCCCTTTGCTTTCATATAAAAGTTACAGCATTTTTCTGCCAAATCAATATCTTAGAAGGGTAGAATATCTTAGAATATCTTAGAAGGGTACAATATTTTAGAAGCATTTCCCTCAAATTTTCTGGTTAACATATTAAGTTTACAATGGGTCAGAGGAAATCCAGGTAAGCAAACATGAATGGTAAAATGAGTTTTTAAAGCTTGTTGTATAAATGGTTAATAAGAAATCTTCTAGATCATGGGTTGGATCTTGACAATAATTTATGTTAACGGAAGGCATTTCTGGTAGTGGAATGGAACTTTATTGTTTTCCCCCCTCCTGCTATGACCCACACATTTCCCCAAAATGCCCTAGAGGCAAAAGAACAACTTGAGGGGCAAACTGACGGTACATAGTAGGGGAGAATCAGCAAAAAATAGCCCACCATTGTCTACAGTCAACCCCATGAGATAGATAGTTTAACTCTTGAAAAATAAACTGAAGAATGATTTCTACTAGTAGAAATTAATCTTTTGAAATACATGTCTTTTAAATGGTTTATACCAACATTTCCTTCAGGAACCTCTTTACTCAATTTTCCAGTATTTTTTTCAACAAGCTGTGATATTTTTGGTGAAAATAGTTGATGAATACAGTATATATTTTCCCTGATGCAAGAGTAAACATATTTTGCCTCAGTTTTTACACATAGGTTCATGGTAAGGTTAATCAAAGAGCAGGTATTTTTTCCTACACAATTTCAATTCAATGGGCACATTCACTTTACTACGAGGAAGATTTCAAAATTCAAGAATTAATGCTTTGACTGTATACCTTGAATGCAGAGTGAAGGTTTTTTTCTTTGCAATGTCAAAATTAAATAAATCTTTCTGCAAGCTATACAACTTTTCCAGGAAATTTATGTTACCTGGAGTAGTTTTTAACTGTTCAGTAATCCTAGAGGCTTTAGGTATATCCTGCTCCGATGATGGTGATTTAGAAGCTAGAAAAAAAATCAAACACTGAATGGAAAAAGACAAATATAACTGCAAGTCGCCATTCTGAGACTGTAAAGCAGACATCTGAAATATTACTTCTTTATTCCAAAAACTTAAACATAAGGTAGTGAACTGTGAATAAAAGGTCTTGAAACTCAAGGTAATTAGGTCCATAATACCAAACTCATTGCACATAAGACATGTGTCCACCATTTCTCATGAACAAAGTTGAAATCAGAACCTTGTCCTTTTGACAAATGATGACAAAAGGAAATAACACACACAAACATGTCCCATCACAATTGCACGACCCAATAATTCAGATTCATGTTTCTTTTTCATGAGAAATCTAGTTTCAGAAAACAATCTAATATAATTCTGAAAGAAAAAAAAACAGCTAGAAATGAACAGGATTATTAAAACCAGTAGGTCACACATATTTCCTTCCTGTTCATAATCAGTATCAGTTCCAAATCATATATGTAACTGCATATGACTGCAATAAAGATCAAATGTTTGCATTTGATTAACAAACCCACGGACAGTAATTAAATGAGCTTCTGAGAAACATAAACAGAAATGTTATTGGTATGGTATATGTCAAGTAATTGTACTCATGTTCATCATAACAACTAGTTATTTCATAGCAAGGTACTATCTAGGAAAATGCTATGCATTCATAACTTGATTAGTTAGTTACCAGGTTTCACAAGCCATCCTTCTGGAGTGGCAGAAGGTTTCCATTTAAAAGGGGTAAGTGGCGTTTCAGATGGCACTGAAAAGATCATCAAGGTTTTATTTACATCCCATAAAGATCAAAATTGTTTTTAAACAAACAGCACATGCAACAAGCTTGCCACGATGAAGAAAAAGTTCAAAATGGAATGGGAAAGCTAACTGATGAAAATTGTTGTAGTGATCATTTGGTATTGATGGGAAACAGATCTTAGAGTTCCAAACACAGACAGCAGTGATTTTTACAAATAAAGTTGTGGAACACGATGGATAAGAAAATGATGATAGGGAAATCCATGCAAATCCTATTACTGAAGAGAAAAGTAAATATGAACCATGTTCCTACATTGAAAAAGAAATGTTTAAATGCTTTTGGTAATGCAAGAAGTTAAGAAGCCAGGAGGTATATGATAAAGGTCAGTACTGAAAGATGGTAATTATATTCTGGAAGAAATGGATTCACATGGAATGGAAATGTTTCTGATGAAACATAAATGCAATATGACCATTCACAGTGAAAAACAACATTACCCAGTGTTGCCCTTGGCCAGTCAAGAAGCTTAGATGTTTTAGGTGTGAGAGATTCCAGAATGGGTTCATTTGTGTCTGCTGGAAGAAATGTTGACAAGTATAAGAAACCAAAAATACCCAGAAAAAAAAGTTTTTGCATGAAGAAAACTATTTTTCCTGTAAGGAAAAAATAATAATGCATTTCCCTGACTCTTATCCATTGTTTTTAAGTTTACCAGTTTAGTAGGTGCTAGAGATGAGGTAATCTGTTTAAATCACAGACTATTAATGATTTCCTTCATCGATCAAAGCATATGTTGATTTGAACAAATGATGGGTGGTCATTACTTAGTTCCTTCCTGCCTGCACTGTAATAATTTTGGATTAAGTCTTGTGAACTGAATCACTGTCAAACATAGGAGTTTAGTTTTTCTAACTTTGCTGAAGTTACCTCATTCATTTAGGGTGGCACCGAACAACAAGAACGATTGCAATAAAGAACACATTGTAGGCCTCACTCACATCTGAGGTCACATCCTGCCAAAGTAAAGCACTTGAAATCAGATTGTCTGAGTTATTATGGATGGTTATCTGAGGCCAGATAGTAGGGTTACTACCTCTGGACTGGGAAAATTCTGGAGCCTGAGAAGAACCGGGCTTAGGGAGGGGAAGGACCTCAGAGGGGTGTTATGCCATAGAGTCTACCTTCCAACGCAGCCATTTTCTCCAGGGGAACTGATCTGTGCACTCTTGTGATAAGTTGTAATTCCAGAAGATCTCCAGGCTGCACCTGGTACCCCTTTAGGGTTGCCAGGTCCTTCCTCACAGCCAGCGAGTGCTTCGTGGAGGTGAGGCAGGGGATGGCAATCTGTGCACCCAGCGTGATGGTCACTTCTGGATTAATGCAGAAGCACCGCAATCCCACTGGGATGCTCTAGTACTCTCCCCTCAGAACTCTATGGTTTCCATGGATTTTGGGGGGGACAGTGCTAGAGGATCCCCCAGCAATCCACGTCAACCTGGAAGTGATGTCCTCACTCTGGGTGCATAGATTGCTCTCCCCTTCCTTTGGCCTGTCTCTACCTGCTGACCAGCTGAGGGCAGCCCGGTGAATTGGCAGGGAACTGTCCACCAATACTGGGCAACTAGGAACCCTAAACCGCTCCTGTATAGGCAAGAGAAGTCTTGGTCTGTGCTCACAAGTTCAGAGCTGAGGTGGGTGGCCACTAGGCATAGGGCCTTTTCTGTTGTAAGTTCTTTTTGTGGAATGACTTTCCCCATAACTATCTGCCACATCTTTCACCTCCAGGTTCAAAACCTGGTTTGTCTAGTTATTTATGAATGATGGATGCTGATTTAGTTCATACTGAAAGGAGCTTTTGTTTTGTTTTGTTTACAACTACAGCTGTATATTTTTAGAACCTTTTTGTTACTCAAACTGGAATTTTATAGTGAACTTCCAGTCACTGTTAGTTTTTAGGGGACGCAGAACAAAATATTGTTCTATTATATTGTTTCTGTTAATAGTACTGATGTTTTTGTTATTGCTGTTTATTTTTTATCTAAACCTCCTCAAGAGCTTTTCTTGAGAAAGCAGTCTAAAATAATTTAATAATAAATATAAAAGTGCTTAAAAATGGCTGTACTTTGATTAGAAAACTGTTGGCAGATCCAGGCTTTTATTACCATAGTAAATAATCAAGAGAAACCTTCGCTTTCGTCTCGTCTAGAAATTACTTATTTTCTACACTTTAAAAAGAGGTTACATCAGGTTTAAGCAGTTACAAGTGAACAACAATACTTTCTAAACATTTACCTCCTTAACTTTAATTTCTCGCACACAATATTAAGAGGAATAACCCAGGTAAATCTAGGTGCGTAAGAAAAACCATCTTAAGTCCTCCATTTTTGTAGCTGTGTCTATTCCCAGTCTTTCTACCTCTGCTGAAATCACAGGAAACCCCCCCCCACTAGCTATTTTTACTCCAGAACCTTTCAGCTCCACAAACATGAAATCACTTGACTTTTTATTGTATCCATTCATTATGATCTGTTTTTGGATGGACAGATGTACTTTCCACCTCAAATACTTCAAGCCATAATTCAGTAGTTTGCCAATTCTTAATAATTAAAATAACATTTAAGCCACCTACACAGGTTGACATACTTTTACAAGTTCATAAGTCATCCCTACATTTCATTTTATGCAGATGTTTGTGCAGTTGGCTTGATGGACTTATTACACCCAATGCTCTGGACAGAATACAAGCACGATACATCCACATATATTGGGCTACACAGCTGCTGAACAACCAAAATAAAAAAGCCATTGTATTTCACAACAATCTAAGAAGATGCCTGCATCAAAGGCAATACTGGGAAGCAGGATTCTAATCCAAGACATGAATATCTTGCAATGCTACAAATACATCTTAATTTGCTTAGTCAGAGAAAAAACTAAAAACAATTTTTGATTATTTAAGGAAATCTTGTAACTGAAGCAGAGTGCAACCATACTCACTAGCTAATATTGTTTTAAATACATTATCGTTTACATGACACATACAGACAGATTAACTATTGCTACTCATACCATAATACAAAAGGACCTAAAGAAGGAAGGGATGTTTCTATAGTGAATGTGATCATAAACGTCTCTTCCTTCTTCTTGTCTTCTGTCCTTTGGTTTGAGTAGCAATAATTAACATGACTAGGTTAATCTGATAGTGATTTCCCAGGAGCAGGGTAGTACAGGGGTGATTAAGCTATGTGGGGTGATTTAGTAGCATCAGTGGCCTAGTATTAACAAACAGCAAGTGATACCGGAGAACCTATTTTGCATCATACAAGTGGGCTCATATGATTGAATGTTCCTTTGTGAAAAATTATCTCCCATCTCATATTTTAATAATAACCTTTATTGCTCCTTGACAGAGTCTTAAGCATTTACATTGTATAGGAAAACTGCTGATGCGCCCCACCTGGACAACACTCGTACATTAAGAACCAGGTGGAAGGCGAGCCAACTGACCCCAAACCAACTCCAACAATTTCTATGTAACCCTACTCTCTGAACAAAGTCTACTGATGGTGAGAATGGTCCAGTTTATTGAGGGGCAGCTTATTGAGATGACTGATTTATTAAATAAACTCTTAGCATTCTTTCCAGATGCTCCTCCACCCCATAAGACCAACTTATTGACTTTAAATCAAAGTACACTACAAGAATTCTCTGCACCTAAGAACCAGAATTCCCCTGAGAAGGAAAAGGTCACCTCTAAGCTAAGCCCCAAGCCTCACTCCATGGGACTGATACTGGAACCTTCCCAAAAGTTTGGACATTCTAGCATTTAACGGCTCAATTCCCTCAATTCCCAATTCACTATAAGATCATCAAATTTCAACTTAAGGAAAATCCTTGGAAAGAAATCTCTGGAGGCGACTTCCAGAGAGATTCTCTTTCACTCGCCTAACTACATCTTATATTTAGGCATTACTCCCCCACCCCTTATCCATATCAATTGGATAGAAAGAAAATAAAACCTACTGAACATGACTGGATAGGATTGCCAACGCCTGGGGATGGCAGAGTTTGGTAAGGGGAGAAAGCTCAGCAGTAATGTAGTTCCATAAAGTCTACCCTCTTAAGATGTCCTTTTCTCTGTAGTCTGGAAATCATTTGTAATTCTGGGAGAACCTCAGGTGGGCCTGATGATCTCCCAGAATTACAACTGTTCTCCAGACTGCACAGATCAGTCCCCCTGGAGAAAATAGCTGCTTTGGAGAGTGGACATTTTGGCATTATACCCCACTGAGGTCCCTCCCCTTCCCAAACTCTTCCCTCCACATAGGGTTGCCAACCTCCAGGTACTAGCTGGAGATCTGCTATTACAACTGATCCCCAGGTAATAAAGATGAGTTTCCCTGGAGAAAATGGCCCTTTTGGCAATTGGACTCTATGGCATTGAAGTCCCTCCCCTCTCCAAACCCTGCCCTCATCAGGCTCCACCCCCCAAATCTCCAGGAATTTCCTAATCTGGAGCGGCCAACCCTAGTTCTGCAGGCTCTGCCCCCAAATCTTCAGGAATTTCCCTGCCTTGCGTTGACAACCCTACTGGCAACCCTATGTCTGGACAATGACTGCTGCAAAATGTGAAGAAGACATGATAGTATTTTCCAAGACATGTTAAAGTTGTTAGAGATGTAACTGAATGGAAACAGGAAGGAAAAAAGAGTTCTAGCTTAATGCTTTCACATACATGCCAGTTCTCTGAAATGTGGGATAGATGAAGTCTCTGGATGGTGCAAACCAAGCTTTTAAAATGAGAAGCAAACAAGCAAATAAATAAATAAATAATCTCACTGTTCTAAACCAGCTTGAATATTGCCTCTGTTCTTGCATTTTACAATCAACAGAGGCAGAAACAGGGACATGGAAAGTACACAATAGGAATGAGGAGGAGGATGGTTTGTTAAGGTTTTGAAGGTAGGGCATTCCCCAGAGGAGATTAAAAAAGAACAGTCGAGAACAAGCAAGAGGGCAATTTTACTTTCCTCCTCCTCACTGTAGACTCCTGCAGCCCACATGGGTAATCAACTTTCCCGGGGTCATAAGGAACTTCTGGTGGGAAGGGAATGAAGGAAAAATCCATGACCTCCAGTGCCTTCTGCTGATGGATTGCTGGATACAACCCAATGAATGAGATGCTTATCAAAGTCCTACTTTCTTAAAATGATGTCTAATGGTGAAAGTCTTAATTTAAAATGTTTTTTCAGTAATAATATATTTCAGTAATAATAATATATGAAGGTAGCTTCACATTTTTCATGTGTGTAATTTAAAACCACCAAGCTCAGGACTGCTGTAAATAAACATTAAGCCCTTTTTATTATTAGGAGGGGAGGTTTTGAAGAACCAGCAAATTGTAATCACCTAAATTAAACTGGATGGAATGTTTAAGTAAAAATAAATAAAAATAAAATAGAACATTGTTCACAGAGATCAGACAATGGAGATATAGAAAATCAGAACCATACTTAGTACTGGAGCTGTACAATACATGTGTTCCACATGTGTCCTGGAACAGATGAATAAATGGGAATTTATTTGTGTTTCATAAAGAAAGTAAAGGAAAAGGAACACATTTTGACAAGAGATTTCAAGATAAAAAATGTGGTCCTGATCTGAATTTTGTGGCACAATAAGCTATATAAAACATTATGAAAATATGATGTGCCTTACCAACTTCAGGAGTAACCAGTTTCAAGTGTCTAAACATTTGTTTAGGAGCATCCTGTTATATTCTATTAGCAGGACGTGCTCAATGACTGTATGCACATATATGAGATTTCATCTGCTTACAGAAAAAAGTGGGAAGTTAAGAACATAAGAACGTAAGAAAAGCCATGCTAGAACAGACCAAGGTCCATCAACTCCAGCAGTCTGTTCACACAGTGGCCAACCAGGTGCCTCTAGGATGACTGCAGCAGCATTGCCCTGCCTGTGTTCCAAAGCACCTAATATAATAAGTATGCTCCTCTGATACTGGAGAGAGAATAGGTATGCATCATGGCTACTATTCATTTTGACTAGTAGCCATCGGTAGCCCTATCCTCCCCTCTTAAAGCCTTCCAAGTTGCCAGTCATCACCATATCCTGGGGCAGGGAGTTCCACAATTTAACCTGCATGATGCTGGGTCACATGCACAAATCAGCAGGGCTAGGCTTTGGGACACTTCAACCACTGCATTGAATATATTGCATGTTTTTCTCATGACTAGGGTTGTGGATATAGATGTATTTGAACTGAAAATAAACCCAAAATTAGCTGTTTTGGCAATATTTACTGAATGCCAAAATTTGGAAAGCTTCCCGAAGCCAAATAGGCGATTTCCCAAAAAGCCGAATAATTATGCAGCTTTTCCGGGTCCGGCTATTCACCTTTGCTCAGGTGCATGGCTCTGTGCTTTCTCCCATTTTTCTATCTTTTTTTGACTCATTTTGTTAGGGCACCATAGTTGGGACCCTTGAGGTTGCAGTCATGTAATGACCAACCATCACCTTTCAGTGGATTAATATGGATCAAGCATAAGGGTTATTTAAAAGATGGGGCTTACCAAGTCCCATCCAGAGGGATATACCCTCCAACTGAAAAGAACCGGTTTCAACATCTGCTCACACCAGGCTACCAAAGGAGACTTCCTCACCCACACGGATGAGCAATCTCCTTCAGACAGCACCCGTAGTCGAGACTTTGGCTGGTTCTGATATCACCCCCTCGAAAACCTGCTGTCAAACTGACTGTTGCCCCGAGTAGAGGCTTTGTTTCCCTGCACCGTGACCATCTCTTGAAATCAGATTTTTGATGACCATAATAAAGGACTGTTCACAGGATGTCATTTGCCACCAAAAGAAATGTTTTCTGTGCCTTATTTCTCTTGCATTTAAACTGTTTTCCTCAGTTTGGAAGATAATTTGCATGGACATCATGCTATGCACCCCAGATACGAAGGGAGCCCCCAGACTTTGAGGCTCCGGCCTGCCAATCGGCTCTTTCTGCCAGTCCTTGACAACACTGAATTTCTAAACCTGAAAACTGATGGACAGCTCAGCTCACAAATGCCTGGAGGATGGGGTGGCCCATTTTCAAGCCCATAAAATTGGCCCCCATGTCCCAAAGTTCACCAAGTTCATCTAAGGGGAGTTCCTTGTAGCCATGCTGCAAATTTGGGGACTCTACTTCCAAAAATGCTCCCACAGGAGCTTTGAAAAAAAATCCCCATAGACTACAATGGACCTGAATTTCTCGGTAAACCAAGAAATAAGCCGAATACTGATATTTACCGGTACGGGTATTCAGCTTATTCCAGGTTTACCGGGGGAAAAAATCAGGCCCAATAAACCTGAACCTGAAATTTACTGGTTTTTTTTTTTTTTTTTTTTTTTGCACAACCCTACTCACAACTAAAACATAGCTGGGCAGATTCAGTTGCTATAGCTGTTCCTTGTGGGAACTCTTTGGTGGGTAAATTGTCCCCCAGTGCCACTACTCTGATCAAATTCAGACACCCCCATGCTTTAAAGTAAATAGAAAAAATCAGAGTATCGACTCAAAAGATTGTCTGTGTTTTATGGTCTTATGGTTTTATGACCCTTACAACAATATATCTGTGTCTGACCCATAAGCAAATATAGTAACAAGCCCGTCCAATATTATAGTTTTCAGTCTTGGGACTGGTGAGAGCTCCTGGCCTTTTATGCATGGCTGTTTCCCTCGCTGTCACCCCTCTGATGACTTTGGGTCTTAGTTTTGATTATGCATGCCATTTCCAACTGTCAGAGGTCGTCTCGCTCTCCTCCTGCATTTCCCCTTCATTTTCAAATTTGAGATAAAACAGGTCCCTGAAAACATGAGTAACACGCTGGGAAATGCAGGGGGAGAGCGAGGCGACCTTTGACAGTCGGAAATGGCATGCATAATCAAAACAAAGACCCGAAGCCATCTGAAGGGTGATAGTGAGGGAAACAGCCATCCATAAAAGGCCCCTGTGAATTAGAAAGTAACTTTAGAAATAAGCCTCAAAATAGATGGACTGGAGAATTAATTTACTGTTGCACTCATTGCACAAAAAAAGATACACCATTCATAACATGTATTAATTTACATGAACTTGAAAAAGGGATTTTCTTGCAAACATGGCAGATTGGAAAAGTGATTCACTGCCAACAAGTGCTCAAAACAACCTTGGAAATTATACGGGGGTGGGGGTGGGGGTGGGGATTGCATGATCCATGCCTGAAAGATATAGGAATAGGAATCTATTTACATACATTCAGAGCTATCAAAGTTCTTCAAAACATATAACAATTATTCTAACAAAGGTGTTTTTAAAGAAACTTTAAACACACTGTGAATTGGCCTCCCACACTGTTTCTAAAGAAAAAAAGCAATGTCTCCCTCTGGTATCGTTGAAATGCTTTTAAAATTTCAAAGAAAACACTGCAGAGGAAAATGGCAGAGAAAGTTGCCAAAACTTTCCAAGAAAATGTATTTAAAGTTGTCACAAATAATGATCTCTGATAAATCTGCCTCTGGATAGATTTGTGGGTCTCAAATCAAGTAGGGAAGTTTGAGAAGATAGAGATCAAGCAAAGAAATGGAGCTGCATATACACATACATTGGCTGGGGCAGGGAGCAGGAGCCTTTCCTCCCCCTATGCCATGGTCTTGAGCTAAACTGGGCCTCCTTAAGGATTTAAAAGCGATGTTCCGTACAACTGCTGTGCGTTTGCAGGGAAAGGGAATCTGGACCCAGATCTGAATAACTGAAAAACATTTTGTTTAGTTTGTTCCTAATCTTCCCACCAAAGTCCTTCGTAGGCCCCCCCAAGTATTCTGTTTTCATAGTCTGTCCTGTATTCCATTAGTAACTACCCTATCTCTAACTGTAGTACTAACATGTATGCATTTGTTACTTTCATTTTCTTCTAAAGGTCTCCTCGGGTGGACCCTTTTGATAGTAATAATAGAATCCTGGTGGTGTGTTACTGCTGGTGTCATTCCACAAGGACAGCGTTCAGGAAGAGGCAGTGCTCCTACTGATTGCTGCCATGTGTACCACAGCCTTCAGCCCAAACCTTGGTTACTTTCCCAGTATTATCCTTTATGCCCTGCAATTAGTTGCAAGAATCATTGGTGGCTCCACCCAGCAACTACTACAGTGTTAAAATCCCCATAACTATCTCCTCCACAGACAAGATCCTTCTATTATGTTTACTTGGAAGAAAAATAAACACACCCTATTCTGCCAAGGTCCTGTTCCTCCCAAGAACTGTCTCTTTAACCTGTGGTACTTCCTTGAATTGTTTCACAACACGATAGTGTATAACTTGCTTCTTTGTGCTTGGCTAATTACTTCCTGTTAATTCACATGGCCACAGCATTCCTGAATGGATGCTTATTTAGCTCATTCTCCAGGCTTTAATTAATCAATTAATTACATTTTTTAAAAACAGGCTACTTCTTACCACTTTCAAAGTGGCTTACAAAACCAATTTTAAAATCTAACAATAAAATAGAGTGACAAGCAATACTAACAAATTCAGTCAGTTCATAGAACAACAGTCCAATAAAGCAAATTTAACTGATAGAAGACTCTCTTAGTGACTACATCAACCTGTATCTCAAAGAGCATGACAGTGTCCCAAAGTATCTTCATTGGATCCAGTAGGGTTAATCTAACTCCTACCAGAATGAGGATTCATTCCCTCCAAGGCATCAGCTTTCCTGACCAACATTACCTCCACCTTATCTGGTTTCAGTTTCAGCTTGTTCACCATCATCCTCTTGACTATGGTATACAAACATTGATTCAGAGTAAAGACAGCAGAAGCCAAAGAATTAGATAGAGAGATAGATAGCTGGGTGCCATCTGCAAACTGATGGCAGCAACTCCAAAGTTTCAGATCATCCCATTCAAAGATCTCATACATTAAAGAGCATTGGCAGGAGCACCAATGTAATAACTGTGTGTATGTGTAAAGTGCCGTCAAGTTGCAGCTGACTTATGGCAACCCCTTTTTGGGGGTTTTCATGACAAGAGACTAACTGAGGTGGTTTGCCAATGCCTTCCTCTGCACAGCAACCCTGGTATTCCTTGGTGGTCTCCCATCCCAATACTAACCAGGGCTGACCCTGCTTAGCTTCTGAGATCTGACGAGATCAGGCTAGCCTGGGCCATCCAGGTCAGGGCCACATAATAACTACCATGCATAAAGACAAGCTGAAAAAAATAAATGTAAATCAGATCCCACCCCACCACCCAAGATAGAAAAACAATACAGAAAATGGTGGAATGGAATGGCATCACCTGGATTCTCTGCAAATCTGTACAAATGCATGATGTCTCTTCTAGACTAAACAGCTAGTGTGGAAGCAACTCCATGAGATCATAATGCTCCCTTCCGCTGGTTCCATATAACTGTTGATGCTGGCCTGGCTCTTCATTCTGAATAGTATTTGATGTCAATTAAGTTCCTATGCACTGCCTAGAATCTGCCTGTATTCTGATCATGACTGTCCAGACCAGATAGAGATGAGTATGGATTACCCATAATGTGAAGAGACTGTGCTGCCACACATCCACTAATGATAAGCCTATATGTAGGCCTTACAATTGCCTGCCCTCACCCTAATTTCCCACCCCTGAAGAATTGAGGAGTGGAGAAAAAAATGGCTTCCACATAGTGACACTCTAGGAATTTCCCTCTAGTAGCTGTGGTAGACCATAGAATCTAGGCAAGGCAGCCTACGGCATCACCTGAAAGTGATATCATATCCTCCCCAAACTCCAACCTCCCCAGGCACCAACCCAAAATCTCCTAGCCATTGTGGAGGCAGTGATGGGAACCCTACCTGTATGACTGTCACATGAAAGTGGTTTTGAGGACAGGAGTCAAAACTTAAGTGAGCTGTCCGCATTATGTGTATATATAATATTTGTATAAACATATGTATAGTTGGGTACCTCCCGGCCCATTCCTGAGGATGGGGGGTGAATCATCTTAGGAGGCGATGCGACCCCTACACCGGCGTCCGTGCCACTTGTGCTGTGCACACTGACACGGATGCTGGCACAGTGCCACTTGCACCAGCCCCATTGGTCCACGGCAGCAGCATGGCCCTTAGATGTCGGTGCAGCCTCTCACCGTGACTTCTTGTGCGAGTCCCTATACCGACATCCTGGGAGGTGTTCCTGGGATGTTCGGGGTGGTGGTGGTGCGGAGCTGCCTTTAGGCAGCCTCCAAACCCCTTTTGGCCCAGGAATGCCCCCTGGAGCAATTATGGTGCCATGCCACCTTATTGTTGGTGCAGCATCACTGTTTTCAGTGGGGCTCCCCCCTTTTTCGAATTTTTATTTTTTAAATCCCCTTTTTTTAGCCTTGCAGGGGCCGCGAAACCTCATTGGAGGCACTGTGACAGTGCCTCGGCCCCGCCATCCCCGGCTGCTGCTTCTGTCAGGAATGGGCTGTTAGGGTTATAGTTGCAAAAAGTACTCTTTGGGCCAGAGCACCACACTATGTTATTCACATAATATCTGTCCTGAAGCATGCAGCTGAAGGAAAAACAATAATTACCCAGCTTTGTCTGTGTGGTTTTTGGAGAAGTCGTTTGTGGTTGTGAAGGAACTGGCTGCGTTTCATGTGAAGCTACAGTAAAAGAAATTGCCAAGTATTTAGAGAAAAATTGGTACAGAATTTATCACACAAGAAGTGCATTTTTAAGGCACATATGGTAGAGTGACTGAGCCTTCTGGGACATCATTTTGCACAAAACGGAAAGAAATATAAAATGGGAAAGAATTAGAACTAAAACAGATATTACACTATGTATCTATTGTGTGCTTGCGAGCATACTTTGACCTTTTTAAAAAAACGTGTTAAGTAAAAATCAAATTAAACGACACACACAATTGCCATTACCTAATGTTTCCCTGGGCGTTTGGAGTGTGGGAGGTATTTTTATTTTAGGAAATTCTGGAAACACATGAGGAGCTAAAAGTTGGAGAAAAGAACAAAAACATGTAACAGTGAATGCCCCAAATCCTGAACAAAATATTCTTTGCAACATACTTAATTGGAAAGAAAGAAAGAAAGAAAGAAAGAAAGAAAGAAAGAAAGAAAGAAAGAAAGAAAGAAAGAAAGAAAGAAAGAAAGAAAGAAAGAAAGAAAGAAAGAAAGTCTCATCCGCCTCTTTATTCCAGTGATGGTGGACTTATGTGCCCTCACTTGACCAGACTGTGGGGCAAGTAAGCTTTTGTGGCTGTCCCCCCTCAGTCAACATTCAGGAGGAAGGTACCTGGATTCTACTGAATATAAAAGCTTTTTGGCTGGCCCCTCTCAGTCAACATTCAGGAGGAAGGTACCTGGATTCTACTGAATAGCAATGCAAGGAGGGTGGCAGAGAACACATGGCACTGGCCAAAGAATACAGGACTTTTCAGGTCTAACTCAGATGCAAGTACAACTTGCTTTTGCATAGAGCATGATGCTTTTTAAAGGCTAAAACACGATGGTTGGATCCCAGAATATTTTAGCATTTGCTAGAGCCTTGGCACCAGTAGAAATGTACTGAGACTGTACTAGCAGCTTCCATCCTAGACGGATTGGACCCAAAATATACAGTGCAATATTATGTATGTTTACTAAGGACCAAGTGCTACTAGGTTCAGCAGGATTTACTCCCAGGGATGTGTGCACAGAATTTCAACCTTAATCTTCTGTCTTCAGTGGTTTAGCAGAGAAAGGTAACTGTTTTGCCCTTTGCCTAGATGGGAACTATACACCTCATCCTCTTTTGATTGCACAGCTACTACTGCATGCTGCATTTAGCCGGAAGATGGAAGGAAGCTATAATCCGGAGATGAGGAAGTGCGAACATCAGGCGCAGCCATCATTGACAGCATTATGTCACATTTGGGAAAATCCTGTAAGTGATGTCACACTGCTCTAGGAATAGCTGGAAACTCTGTTTTTATCATAGAGTTTCTGGCAATGTCTAGAGAGGTTTGATGTCACTTTTGGGTTTTCTTTGGAAGTGACATCATCCTATATGCCCGATGGCCATTTTTTTACTTTTCTCCTGCTGCTGCTCAGAGTGGTGGTAGAAAATGAAAGCTGGAGTGGAGGATCTCTTCCCCCAACAGGGGACTGGCAACCCTAAGCTATAAGTGAATTCCTAAAAACTGTTAACATCCATTTTGTTTTCAGTGCAATTTTTAATAAAAAGTTTCTGCAATCCAAAAGAGTTCAGTATTATTAAATTAAGACAAATACTGTTGATTGTTTTCTATTTCTAGTTAAACAATTTTAACCTGCTGGGTTTTCAGCTGCACAAAATCCTCTCATTTTACTTAAAAAATATAAGGATTTTAGAATATTAAAATGTATTTGCTATTAAAACAATATAAATAAAACAAAACATATTTTTGCTATTTGTGAAATAGTCCATATATAAATGGTGCAAGCTTAACAGCCCATTCCTAAGGGAGGGGGGCAAACAATGGCATATCCGAATTCACACCTCTACTTGCAAGTAAAACCATGCAGGATTCTTTGTTTAATATTAAACACTAATTTGTACATGGAAACAAGGAATGTCAAAATTAGTTATCCAGTGTTTTCACTTTTTTTTTTTTTTGCCAATTCAGGCTTAAGGGCAGTTTACCATTTCGGAATGAATGGTCTTTCTCACTGTCAGCAAGCTAAAGTAGCATAGGCTTGATTTTAAATTCATGTATTTTTCTGATTCTATTCATACTGAGGATCACACTTCACTATTTTAACACCTGATAGAAACATATACTAAAATAGATTACAGTGGTCATCTCTGCAATTATTTATCCATGGGATTTAAATCTGTCAGCTACTGCTTGCATTTCTTAACTCAGTCAAAATAGGTTCTTGACCACTTGACTGATTTCCTGAGAAGGCTCTTTGTGTATCAAGGAGAAAGCTACCTTATAGATCTTGTAGAAGTTGCAGTGATAAAGCTTATGTGAAAAGGATCCACAAATTTATGTTCATATAGTCCTAGGCTTGATAGGGAAGACTTTCTTATCAATGTGTAGATCTACGACAGTCATGCCATCAGAAATATTAAAAAAACAGGTGTTTTTTGACAACATGCATGAATTTACCCACACCTATAATGAAGTCTTTGGTAGTCCTGTCAGCAAGGTGAGTACCGTAAACAAAGTATTTACCTAATGGGTCAAATGGTAATTCAGCCATAGGGCTTATTCTAGGTTTTGAAGATTCCAGTTCACTTTCAGTATGTGCTAAAAAAAGAGAAGAGTTGACATCTGTTCTTCAGACATTCATTACATGATGGGGACATTGTGTACACTTCAAGTGAAGAAGACAAATTCATAAAGGAACTATTTTTTCTTCTAACCTCATTAATTCAACAGTGACACATTTTGCTGAAACAAATGGAAGCATTTTCATTAAAAATACAGATAGATACCCTATGTCTCTCCAAGCAATTGATTTCCCCCCCCCCCAAATCTTTAGATTTAATAATTGCTGAGAAGGCAAAGAAAGGTAGTTTTAGCAACTACCTTTCAAGAATATTTATGCTGGAGTTGTTAGCACTTTGGGCCTACGTTCGACTAGCATAGTACTTAAAATACATCCATTATGATCTTGTCACTCTGGTGTCCCACACTGGTCATGCTGAATGAAAGGTTCGATCCAGTCAGCTTTTTCATTCAACATCAATCACTCAGTTAAGGTTTATCTACTGTGGTATTCAGAACTATTCTCCATGATTTCAAATTGCAAATGTGTTCACTTCAAACCCAGCTCTCCTTGATACTTTGTAATGCTGACCAATTGAACACTCATGAACACATGAAACTGCTTTATACTGAATCAGACCCTTAGTCCATCAAAGTCAGTATTGTCTACTCAGACTGGTAGCAGCTCTCCTGGGTCTCAGGCAGAGGTCTTTCACATCACCTACTGCCTAGTCCTTTTAACTGGAGATGCTGGGGATTTTACCTGGGACCTTCTGCATGCCAAGCAGATGCTGTACCACTGAGCCACAGCCCCTCCTTGTGATCTTGTTTCAGCCTCCATGTGTCTACTGAACAATATAAACATTAAAATAAACTGCAGGGGTAGAAGAAGAGTAGGTTTTTATATGCCGACTTTCTCTCCCACTTAAGGAAAAATCAAACCGGTTTACAATCACCTTCCCTTCCCCTCCCCACAGCAGACACCCTGTGAGGCTGAGAGAACTCTAAGAGAGCTGAGACTAGCCCAAGGTCACCCAGCTGGCTTCATGTGTAGGAGTGGGGAAGCCAACCCGGTTCACTAGATTAGCGTGTGCCGCTAATGTGGAGGAGTGGGGAATCAAACCCAGTTCACCAGGTTAGAGACCACCGCTCCAAACCACCACTCTTAACCACTACACCATGCTCACTAGATAAAGGATAAGCTGTCCTGTGAAGATTTGTCTATTCAAAGAATATAAGTTCGCCTCGCAGCTGAACATCCTGATACAGGTGCAGGGAAGGGTGTGGATAGTGAAGTGCCACAACCCAATTCAACATGAAGGACTTCATTATATAAAAGGGAAAAGATTGGAATAAACATGGGGTGATAGGACAGCTCTTAATTTTTCATCAGCAGAAAAGCGGATTGGATCTAAGCTGGTATTTTGCTAACATGCAGTTGCTATCCCAGGGGTCCCCAAAGTGGTGTCTGTGAGCACCATAACACCTCTGACAACTTTTCTGATGCCTGCCAAATGATTTTAGGAAATGGGTGGGGCCACGTAGGGCTTTTGCCCAGGAACGCTTCTGATTGGCTGTGTAATTTTTTAAACGTTGCTCTGGTAGCAACTGTCACCATAACACAAGGATCTACACTGTGTTACTGAAGTTAAGTTGTGGCAGTCACTTTGTGGCTGGGTCTGCCTTCTGCGCTCACGATGCCGTGTCAGAATTCAAAAGGTGCCGCAGGTTGAAAAAGGTTGGGGACCCCTGTGTCCTTATTTTTATGGAGCAGCAAGTGTTAGTGTTGGGCCATATCTGCTTCTCAGTTAGAAAACGCTCTTCCCACAGTAGCCAAATATCCTGAAAAAAATACAATCAACAATGGTGTTCCATTGGTTTAGAAACTAACACATGTACTTTGTTGTTCAAGACAACAGAACTACCTTGAAAGCTTAAAGCAGGAAAGGAATGTGATTTACCTGGAAAACTCTTGGATTCTTCTGAGAAACTAGAAACTGTAGGTTTACTGCTTTCCCAGTCTAGTTCAGTTGTAGCTGCAAAGTGAAAAAAGTAGTAGTTAGCATATAAATTTTTAGTGTAAATTAGGTCAAAGCACAGAGCAGAACAAAACTAGTTTTAGAAGAGGAATTATGAACAGTGTAATTTTATCAGACCTATTCAGAATCAAGTATACTCAGTGAGGCTTATACTCAGGAACTGTCAGGATCAGGCGTCTGTCCCTAGCATCCCATAAGCAAACTCATCCAGGCAGGTAGCTCTGAAGCAGTAATACTTTATTAGGAGCAAAAAGACAGATTAAAGGACTGACTGCCAATAGGCAGGTGAGGCTGGTAATGGCGAAACATAGGCAGATTACACGATTAAAAGCACTACAGGCTGTGAAGGTAAACATGGCTAAGCAAACCCGAGATAAGCGATTCCCAGAAAGACAGACTAAACCCCAGCTGCAGAAAACAGGATGAGAGAAACTGTACACAGACATTCATAGGCATGAGAACCAAGGACTTGACGTGCAGCCAGAACCTGGCCTAACTCATGTCAAGAGCCTTACTCCAGCTAAAAAGCAAAGGCCTGACATTAACATGTTCTTAGGATTGCATTATTATTAAATGATACTCCATATGGCTCTATAAAATAGGATATTTCACGCTATCTTTCAAAATAATTTCTCCTTGAATGTAGCAAGCATGCAGCTAACAACAGTCAGTCCTGATGTCTCTGGTCAGACATGAGTCATACTTATTTAATTACCATATCAAACCAATTCAGTCCAATTCATTTGAAGTTACTGGAATGAACTGTCTGTAGAAAATAAACAAAATTCTGTTCCATCAAAACAGAAAAAATAATAATCACCAGGTTGGGATTGTGGGGAAATTTCTTGTATTTCTGATGTCTTGGATTCTGCAGGCCATTCATGAGTCTCATTCTCAGCTGTAAAAAAACAAAACATGGGATTTAATGAACATATAAGCATTGTATTATAAAGTGGAACATAAATAATACTTATTCACTATAGCAAGTCATGCAACAAAGAAAAGCCAACATTTGGATCATTGCTAACATCTGAATCAATCTTGCACAAGTTGTAACCCAACAAGCCATATATGGTGGCTTACTACATTTGTTGCCTACCTGACACTGAAGAACAGGATCATTGTCAGGCATCTGACAGGTCATAAAAGATGGTGGGCTGGTTATGTTTACCTTAGTGAGTCAGACAGTGGGCAGGCCTGATGACCATTTCCCACCTAGAATCCCACTAGCTTTGTTTCTGCTTACCCAATATTTTCTTTGGTCTTTCAGACATATCCTCTGAGAAAGGAGCTGGTTGTTTCTGTTTAGCTTGATTGAAATCTGGAACAATAAGGTGCACTACACATAAAAGTAAATGAACCATTCAGTCATAGTGTGTGTGCATTTGTTTTTGTTTAAAAGCTGTAACTAAAGAGTGATACAAAGCAGGGTGGAGGTAGGGATGGTGGAAGTAAGTTGTAGGAGGTCACAATTATAATTTCCAGTAAGCATGGCATTTTCCCTCTTACATTACAGCATGATTTACAGATAGTTTGTTCAAAACACTGGACTCCTCCATAGCTCCTCTGCTACTAGACATTTCCATCTCCCTTCTGTGAAAAACCATTTTTACCTACTAGCTGGAGATCTCCCCCCTCCCCATTTTTAAAATGTAGTTACAATTTTTGGAGTTACAATTGGTTTTAACATTTGTTATCATTTTTACCTCTAAAATAGAACCTTTCTACTTTTCTCTTCCAATTCTAGAAAATAAGACGCAAAGCAGCTCATCATGTTCAAAGAAAAGAGAAAATATCACAGGGCTTATCAGGAATAATGAACATCTCAGTCACCTAGTATTGGTCCTGCTAAAGGAGACTTCTCTGTGGTTTTAGCCTGTGTCCGATGCGTGATATTTTGAATTACTGTGAAAACAATAAAAATAGAACTTTTATAAACTTGATTTACCCATGTCTGAGAGCAACTATGTTTGAAATTGTTGTCTCTTGCAAGACTGCTTAACGTACGTTTTCCTATTACAGTTAGATTACAAGTTTTGTCACACACTGTCAGAAGCTATGACAACATATGTACCACCGAGATAGATCACGAAGAAGTGAGCTGTGACTCACGAAAGCTCATACTCTCCCAAAAATTTTGTTAAGTCTTTAAGGTGCTACTGGACTCTTGCTCTTTATGTACCACTGAGATTTATTAGTAGTAATACTATTCTCATACCAACCATGTACATGGACTTTATAGAATTAAATAGGCAAAAATATAAGTCCCTGTCCTGCGATTGTAAGCCACTTTACTATCTAAATTTCAGTAGAGGTCAGAGACGTGTAGATCTGGCAGCAAGGAGATCATAGGTGTTTTTGGTGAAGGCAGTTCCATGGAGTGTAGAAGGCAGAAGCCCACCTGTAGGGAGTCAAATGAGGAGCCAAGAGAGAAATAGTTAAGGCAGCAGAAGTAATTCGCATGTTGCAGGAGCTGGAGAAAATAGGGAAAAGGAAGTCTTAATGGTAGCTGAGGGGGCAGAGTGAGCCAACTAAACGTTTTCTGAGAATGGAGGAAATAGTGCTGTGTTTAAACACAGTGAGGAAGGCATCAGCAAAGAGAGTTACATTGATAAAGTAATGGTGGTAGAGATGGCATGGAAAAGTGTCAGAGGGCATGCAGACAAGATAAACGAATGCAAATGTGTGGCCATCTCATCAAGACATACTGGTGTTGACAGAAAGAATAAATGACTAACAGAGCTAGTGAAGTTGAACTTTTCATTGAATGTGAAGGCAAGATTCTGTGCAGAAAGGAAGAAGGTGGAAGACCTTATTAGAGAATCAAAAGTAGAGATGCAAAAGATTGTTCGGTTGGGGGATTGGAGGATGGTGTAGCAATGCTTCTTGGCCAGCAGCAAGAGGAGGACAGAGTGAATTTTAA
Source organism: Euleptes europaea (assembly GCF_029931775.1). Taxonomy (NCBI): domain Eukaryota; kingdom Metazoa; phylum Chordata; class Lepidosauria; order Squamata; family Sphaerodactylidae; genus Euleptes; species Euleptes europaea. Next base: position 33,860,678 of record NC_079323.1, read on the forward strand.
AAAGCCAAAGAGATCAGGAATAGAGTTGCTGGATAAAGCGGGTAAACCATGTCTGGAATTAATGGGATGGACAAGTGTTTGAACACCAACACATTTCATTTATAAGAAATGAGCACAGGACATATCTTTGAAAGTAGAGCCAGATGGATGAGACCCAACGTAAAGAATGAATATATGAATCATATGACCAGACTCTTCCAAATAAATTGGAACCTACCCTATACAACCTTAGGTTTTCCACAAGAGATCGCCAGGCCCCTGAAATACTGGTGGGGGTACACAAGACTGGATTCTTGGTCTGGGGGCAGCCATAAGAAATGCTGTACCACTCTTCTCAAAAGATCACTTTTTTGTTCAAGTGGAAAGCAGTCTCCCTACTGGGAGAAAGCAAACATAGTTTGCTTATTTGCTTGTCAAGCATAGTTAATCATCAAAAGTTCTCAGAAACCTTAAAAACAGTGCCATCGAACAAAAAGATTACCAAGTTCTGTGGAAAAACCCAGCACCAAGGCAACAGAAACCAGGTGTGTGGTGATTGCTTTGATTATGCAGTGGTTTTATGATGATGCATTTGAAATTGCATGAATGCTACATGCAGAACAGCATTATTTTATATGCCTCCACAAGCTTTTTCCTTTGGTGCAGCCAAAGGAGAGGAGATAAGACTATTTTCTGTCTACCGAATATGGACTGGAAGCCAAACCAATGGAAAAGTAAGATGAATTCTTTTCTCTTTTGCAAGGTGAGAAGCCCTGTAGTGAGACTTCTTTAGGAAAATTCTGGTCTCCTATCTGAGCAGAATTCAGTAAGACAATTGAATCTGATCAGCAAAGTGAGATTTGCTAAAACAGGCATATTCCTTTGTCCCCCAAACAATGTAGGTTTTAAAGATGCACTGAAGCCTTCATTGCCCGACCACATACCCCAAACATAAGAAGTCATACACATTACCTTCTTTGATTATTGTAACTGGAATTCGTGTTTTTGAATCTACCGATATAAGCTGAAGAAAGAAAGAAAATCTATAAGAATAAGAATATTTGCCATTACACGAAGTTTTTTTTCTTGTTCAGACAATACATTCATAAATCTCTTGATAAGACACTAACAAGTTCTTTTTTTGAAGCTAACTTTCCCCAAGAATAGACAAAACATAGTAGCACATACAAGAGTAATTCTACTTCTTCATTTTTTGCTAGCTAAAGCAAAGTCAAGTATTTAATCTCTTTTGTTTGTGATAAAATAAACATTTTACTTTACATACATGCCCATCCTGGCTGCCAAAAGTCTAGCACGAGAACTTTGAGCTATTGCTGTTAAGATTGTCACTGCACGTTGTCCACATATTCTGGATGGCCATAATACATTTCTTCAGCCTTTGCTCAAGAAACAAACATTTGTGGTGGAATTTGTAGCCAAATTTCCCATTTTAGACAAGGCAGAAGACTGCATCATTGTTCTGAAATTTCAGGGACATTGGGAAGCACCAAAATCTTGGACTTGTTCTAGGGCTGTCTCCAGCCTAAGTGTGCTGCTGAGATTTTGTTTGTGAGAGCTGTACATTCTTGGCAAGGAGATCCCAGAAAATGCTGATGGATGATTGTTTCTATCTTTGGGACTTGTAATATATTAATAAAGTTGTCTCTCTCCCACTTCCTATTCTGTGGTCTATGAGGTAGCGCTACAGAGATTTTTGATCCTGATCATGCACCAACTTTAACCCTGGTTCTGCCCCAAGACCTGCAGTTTTGTTTCTTATCCTATGCTTATCCACAGTAAGGAACTCAGTATGAACAGTCAACTTAAACTCACAAAAGACTAATGTAACAACTGGAAAGCTTTCCAACCTATATGAAGTTGAAACACAGACTTCAGCCTCCCTAGATCCAAAAATATGCATCCTTGTGGCATCCATTCACTGCACCTGCTTATTATTTTACTCTGTTTCTGTTACAAAGGGGTGGTTGTCATTATCTTTATTTGCTGAGAAAGCCCAGACTCTTAGATAATGTTTGAAATCAGGCAACATTTCTAGTATCTAAACTTGTCTACTACAAGACACACTATACTGGGTTCCACTTTACCTTTAGAAAAAAGGAAAATGGTGGCTCTTTCCTGATGGCGTGAAATGCCAACAGCACATAACAAGAGTACTTCTGACACTGTGCTGCCTTCTACAACCTTTTCTTTACCATGTATATCAATCTAAATAATACAACAATCCAAATGACAGCAAACTCAGATTTGAAAAATGGACTTTACATAATTTCCCCCTCAGGGTAATACCTTTCACTTTTACTGCAAGTCTAAATCATGCTAAACTCTTTTAAGTCTACTGTTCGTCCAGTTAATTGTATAACCTGACAAGACTCCAAATTTTTCAATCAGTCATGAGATTTATGCTAGGACGTGAGGAGTCATCTACATAAAATAATACATCGTTTGTATATAATTAAAGCTTATATTCTTCTTTCCCCATCTTTATGGTCTGGTCTGCATAATAGCTCTTTGTAATCAAAATCCATATGATTGAAACACTGTCAGCAAAAACCTATAGAATTTGATCTCCCCCACCCCCACCCCACATTGAATGATAGAATTACTGCTGGTTAAGGGTATCCTGCATTCAATGCTAGCAAGTACATAAGCAGTCTAAGATTGTCTGCTCCTTTCCTTCCTGTTATGAAACCTAGCTGACTTGGATATATTAGAGATGCAATTACCTGCTGTACTCTATTGGCAGTAATGGCTGTAAATATTTTAGCATCTGTGTTTATGAAAGTATTAAGATGATAACTAGTGCAAGAGTTGAATCTTTTCCTGGCTTACGTATTATAAAAATCAGGGCATTAGCGTGGGTGTAATCCTTTCTGCACGATTTCTGTGTAAAGAGCATTCAATTTGGGTATTAATTACTCTGAATTTGCCTTTTCCATTCAACTGGAAATCCCCCCAGTCCTGGAGTTTTTTTTTCTTTCTTGTTATTGTTCATGCTCTTGGTAACTGTCTGTATTTCTGTCTCTTCCAGGGAGCTTGCCAAAAATATTGCCTGGTCTTCATTTAACTTTGGCAAGTTAATGCCCTAGAGAATGTTTTACTGTTTCTTGACAGTGGGGTTAGAATCCATTTTATGCAATTTAAAATAGAATTCCCTCAATTGTATGTTAATTTATTGTGGTGTTTTATATAATTATTCCTTTCATCTCTAATAACATAAATATATATTTTTAGTCTTAATCTGCTTCATTATATTTGCTAAAATTCTCTTGGACATCCCTTCTGGTCCCATTAGCATTATACACATCAGTGCAACTCTAGCTCCAGTGGAATAAAGCTTATTTGAGTCATACTCTGCCTGTGGTATATGCCTGTAATTTTCTGGGGTGGAGTGAGAAGCAAAGCGGGTTAACAAAGTTTTGTCTGCTTTAATTTTATTACTTTCCCACCTTATTTAGCTGGGGAAAAATCCTTTCCATGATTTTGGATTTGCATTTTAAAATCTGGATCATTCAATAAGGAAATATTAAACTGCCTTCACAGAAAGGTACACTTTCTCAACACTTTTTAAACATAATGAAATCAGGACATGACCTGAAATGGCAATCATGTCTATTTGACAGCAAATTACTGCACATGTGAGACTAGATGATAATAGAAAACAATGTAGTTTTGAACAAATCTGGTGACTATTATCGTTGGGTCAAGCAATTGCCATAATCCACCAGATTAAATTATTTGAAACTATTTATTCATTTAAACCTCACTTTCCCCCCCAATGGGTTCCCAAAGCAGTTTAGAATATCATTCTCCCCTCCTCCGTTTGTCCTCACAGCAACCATGTGAGGTAGATTAGGCTGAGAAGTCACCTAGCAAGTTTTCATAGCAGAGTGAAGATTCAAACCCAAATCTTCCAGATCCTAGTCTGACCCTCTAACCACTATACTACACAGACATAAAGGAATTAAGGTTATCTTGGACTTTACTAGGCTTGCAAATAAGTCCGATATGAAGATGGAGGTTGGTGAAATGACTCTGCTGCTGTCATTCCTATGTCATTCCCACTAATCTATTCCCATTCTCCAATATAATTCCTTGGGAGAGGGAGTATGAGGGTTCCTTTCCAAGCAAATATCATGTAGTTTCCCCTAGCCCAACCTATTACTTTCCCATCTTTTCATCAAAATGTCTTTCAAGCATGCTGGCAAATAGTTCAGGACATTTGCAGAGGTGTGGGAAAATATATTTTCAAATTAATTTATTAGTTACTTTAAAAGATTTTATCCCACTTTCAAATGGTTCTCAAGCCAGCTCACTATTCAAATAAAACAGTAATAAGTAAAATGTCACAAAAATAATAGCAAACAATGAACAGATATGGGCCTTAAACAGCATTAAAACAACAACTAGTGGTAGTGTAAATTATAAACAAACATGAGTAGAGATACATGATGAATCAGGGGAAGGGAAACCAATTCCAGCTCCCTTCCCTTTGTGGCCAGCTCCAATTCCTCACAACAGGCCCAGGTCTTCCCTCCTTTCTGCCTTCCTTCTTCTCCTCATCATTGCTGCCTCTGCCACCTCTACTTGGTCACTGCCACATCATTGCCACAGTAGTCATGCCACAGTAGTCATGCAGTTGCTATGGCAACTCAAAATGGTGCCCAAAGTACAGTGGTTTGCTTCTTGTGACATCTGGGCATGCATATGAGCGTACATTGGGTTAGATCAAGACTAAATTTTCCATTAGCTGAATGGAACATTCCTTCCCTCCCACTGCAGCCCACAGATCTCTTTGAAATACTGCTATTGGGGAATGTGCGTGTGCCATCAAGTCACACCTGACTTATGGCAACCCTGTAGGGTTTTCAAGGCAAGAGACGTTCTAAGGTAGTTTGCCCTTGCCTTTTTCCGTGTGGGCTGAGAGAGTTCTGAGAGAACTGTGACTGGCCCAAGCTCACCCAGCAGGCTTCATGTGGAGGAGGGGATGTGGCTCAGTGGTAGAGCATCTGCTTGGCATGCAGAAGATCCCAGGTTCAACACCCAGCATCTCCACTTAAAGGGACGAGGCAAGTAGGTGATGTGAAAGACCTTTACCTGAGACCCTGGAGAGCCGCTGCCGGTCTAAGTAGACAATACTGACTTTGATGGGCCAAGGGTCTGATTCGGTAAAAGGCAACTTCATGTGTTCATGTGAGTGGGGAATCGCACCCGGTTCTCCAGATCAGAGTCTGCCACAATTAACCACTACACCATGCTGGCTCTTCACTGGGGGATAGGGGACCCAGAGGAATGGCATGAGGGGGCTCTAAAGCCAGAAAAGGGAGCTGATGGATCTTCTGCCAGTGGAAAGTTCATTGGTGCAAATGTGAGATGAAAAGGTTCCTGTGCGGAACAGGGAGGCAGGAATGATCTGTCTTGGAAAGTGCCTCTGTTGGCTCCAACCCCAAAAAATTTCCACTAGAAAAAATATAAATGCATAGTTGAAGCAAACTATTTCTGCTGCGGCCTAGCTTTTTTAAAAAAAACATTTGTGGATTCCCCCCACCTTCTGGGAGAAACAGTTGTAGTTAAATTTATATTTCATGGTTCTTTGTTCAAAAGGGCTGCAGGCTGTTTCCCTTTTTTACTTTACTTATCTAATTTCCTCCCAAAGGACCTGTTTCTGACATAATCTACAGTCCTACTTGACAATCCCAGATAAGGTGCATGGGGTCTGCCCTCAATGCCTTAATTCTAAAAACTACCTCACTCAGCCCCAAACAACATGTTAACTTGTATAACTGAAACGACCTACAATTTATGGTGCAAATTCTGATCTGATTGATGCTCATAAGACACTGAAATAAAATAAACATGATTTAAGAGACAGGATACGTTATACAGTATTGTAATTTATACTGACAATACACTTACTGATTGTTAAGGATTGTTAGAACTCCTTTTTCCAGAGAACAAATATGAGAAACCAAACACTTTAATACTATTGGAGACACTCCGCTGTAAGACATGTGACAGCGCTCCAAATTAAGATTAGTGCCAAAAAGGAGGTGGGCTGACTCCTGGTTTCCTGCCTGATATACCTAACATGCTATGCTGTACATTTCCTCTGGTTTTTGCAAATACATAAAAGACTTGTAAGAGCCATAGTTTTTGGCTCTTTCCTTTTTTTCAAATTCTGTGAAGAGTGCCCAAATAACATGCAAATTAACATAAAGCCATTTTAAATGCATCAAATCTCTTTCTATAATGCTGGACTTCACAAGACTGGACAGATCTTTGGGGAAAAAACTTGTTTTCTTCTGGAGATTAACAAATGTCAGAAACTAAAACCTTCTGCCCTCTTGGTCACGACTCCACCTTGCAGCTTGACATTATAAAACTGTTGCATCAGATGCAACTGGAAGTGGGATAGTTTTTGACAGTTTTTTTCTCCACCCTAATCCCGGTTTCTGGCTTATTGGAGAGAAAAAAAGAAACAGTCCATGATGCTGACAAGATTTTTTTCTTGCTGCTTTCTTAAAGCCCTATGCTTGCAAGGGTAAGAAAAAGCAGAATTTGTATGTAGAATAATTGGGTTACATTACACGTGGTTTAATAACAATTATATGTTTCTTTAAATTATTAATTGCATAAAATATTTAGATTCATCATTAAATAAGACAACTGTGCTTTTGGAACAATAGGAACACAAATTTGCTCTCTTTCTTTAAAAAAAGGGTCATTTCCACTGTGACAAGAATCGGAAATTGTTCATCTCTACCTCAAAACCAGAGACTTGCACTTAATCCCCAAATACTAAAGATGATTCCATGATAACTTCAATGCTGATTGCTAGCATAGTAAGAACAGTGGATATTTAAAGGTGCACACAATATGCAGTGCTGGGCGGCCGAAGCACTGTGACCACTTCATACACATATATCAGACATGGATTGGAGGGAGGAATAGGACTCAGAAATGTGTTATCTACCCATGATTGTGGAATGCAAGCAAGCCTTAATCACTAGTATATTATAAATTACCTGAATCTCTCACTGCAGTTTGCAATACTTCAGCTTCTGGTTGTAATAAAAGGGATGATTCACGACCCTAACATTTCCCTAACCCATAATGGAGCAAAAATAATTGGGAGCCCATATGATATAAGAGGAATCCCTTTGTAGTTTAGGTGCTAGTTTAGTGGTTACTGCATCTAGAAGAAGAGTGATTTTTATACCCCGCTTCTTTTAAGGAGTCTCAAAGCAGCCTACAATCATCTTCCCTTCCCACAACAGACACCTTGTGAGGTGGGGGGGGGGGGCTGAGAGAGTTCTGAGAGAACTGTGACAGGCCCAAAGTCACCTAGCAGGCTTCATGTAGAAGAGTTGGGAAACAAACCTGGTTCACTAGATTAGAGTCCACCGCTCATGTTGAGGAGTGGGGAATCAAACCCGGTTCTCCAGATAAGAGTCCTCTACTATTAACCACTACGCTACACTGGCTCTAGCATTATCCCTGTTCAAAGCTGCCCTCCCATTTATTTGGGTGATTTCACATTAACATCTCTGGATGGTTGCTGGTTACAAACATGCTTCATGAAAAGGCTATGTTGATGCAGTTATCAGCTACACTATGAAGCAAGTGTTACAGAGCTTTCATTGAGTGAAGCAAAGACCTGAAAGCTGATGGCACAACGTATTTTTTAATATTAAAGATGCCTCAGTAGCCTTTAGTGTTCTTATTGCATACTAATTTCCACAGTATAGAACCAGAGGTTAGAGATGCTTCATATAGCTGGAGCCACAATTTGACAAGTTATTAAGCAACTGTAGCTTCACAAACCTTTATACAAAACCATCCCACACCAAGGGAAAGAGAATGTGCCTGTGTTTCATCAGAGATGGATGGTTGCTGGCTGTTCAAATATCCTCCAGATGTATTTGTGGGCATTTTTCCATGTTATAAAATTTGACCCAATTGGCCTAGGGAAAGGTTATAATGGTTGTCCATCCATTGTCTTTTGCTTTGTCAAGATATACCTCAAGGATTGATTTACTAGCTAGAAATTAAAAATTGGTTTTGTTGAGCTATACATTATTATGATAGGACCATTTTGCCCGTTACACTAATTATGTTTGTTCATGCCTGTTTCCCAATTAACCTTTTCTTGGAAATAGCTCCAAAGAAAGTATTTATTAAGCAAAGGTCTGACTTCCAAATTTTGTCTGTTTACAATACTTGGGGATTCAAGATTAGCATTTTTACTGAGTATAATGATATATCACTGGGTCCTTTTCTGCATGGCTATTTCCCTCGCTGCCACCCCTCTGATGACTTCAGGTCTTTGTTTTGATTATGCATGCCATTTCTTACCATCAGAGGTCAGTTCGCTCTCCCCCTGCGTTTCACCGCATTTTGCCCACATTTTCAAATTCGAGATGAAAAAGGTCCCTGAAAACATGGGTAAAACACGAGAAAATGAAGGGGGAGAGCAAGGGGACCTCTGACGGTCAGAAATGGCATGCATAATTAGGCTGACCATGTGTACCGTTTTGAAAGGGACAGTCCCGTTTTTATCATATTTCCCGGACGTCCCATCTTTTTAATTAAAATGTCAATTTTGTCCTGTTTTGCACCTCATTACACTTCCAATGTTTGTTTCCTTCAGTTCTGACATTTCTTATGCTGCATGCAGGCATGGCTGGGTAAACTTTCTTAGAAATAGTGTTCCGATCGGGTTACACTAATATTACATAACCCCTGTCCCATTTTTGCCATCCCAATGTCCTGTTTTTGTCTCAAGGAAATATGGTCAGCCTATGCAAAATCAAAACAAAGATCCAAAAATCATTGGAGGGGTGATGGCGAGGGAAACAACCATGCATAAAAGGCCTGGGGGGAAAAAAGAAAAGAAACCAAGGTGGAAAGCATGACCTCCCACAGTCATCCCCACACCAAAGAAAGCCATTAGTTAACTATTTCAGTTAACTTAAAACCACAATCAGAATTCACATTTTGATTTAAAAGTGATTTACAGTGCAATCAGGAGCCCAGTGGCGCAGAGTGTTAAGCTGCAGTACTGCAGTCAAAAGCTATGCTCACGACCTGAGTTCGATCCCGACGGAAGTTGGTTTCAGGTAGCCGGCTCAAGGTTGACTCAGCCTTCCATCCTTCCGAGGTCGGTCAAATGAGTACCCAGCTTGCTGGGGGTAAAGGGAAGATGACTGGGGAAGGCACTGGCAAACCACCCCCGCAAACAAAGTCTTCCTTGGAAACATCAGGATGTGACGTCACCCCATGAGTCAGGAATGACCCGGTGCTTGCACAGGGGACCTTTACCTTTTTACAGTGCAATCCTAAGTCTACTCAGAGAGGTTTTTTCCCAGGAAAATGTTCTTAGGAGTGCACTGTTATCCATCAATATCTAACTACAGGAACACCAGGATCCACAGTAAATCCTGAACTGTCCACCAACATACATTTGGAATCCTGTGTCTTCATCACAAGCCTAGTACTTCTATGATCAAGCAGTTCAATGATGAACAGAATAATCACAAGGGGAGGCCACGAAAACTGAGGGGGAATCCCATCTCCCCCCATTGTTGAGCAGCAGTGGCAGCAGCCGGTCTCTGGGTGCCCCCCCAGGACACTGCCGGTGTCCCACTGGTGTAAAGGCCCACGCCGGCATTCCAGGGGGAGTTCGAGCATCCTGGGAGGCATTCCTGGGCCGGGCCAGGGGGAGGAGCTGCCGTTAGGCAGCCTCCTGTCCCCTTTTGCCCTGGGTACACCAGCGGCCAGAAGAGCGAGGCTGAGCTTGCTTTTTAGCAGGTGCAGCCTTGCTTTTCTCAATGGGGTGAAAAGCCCCATTTTAAAAAATAAAAAGCCTTTCAAAGGCTTTTTTCGAGCTGCTGGTGGCCATGGAACGGCTAAGGAGGTGCCACAGCAGTGTCTCCTCCCCCCCGTCCCCGGCTGCCAGCAGCTCAAGGAGTCATTACTCCTTGTTGTCCAATTTTATTTTATTATTTATTTACAGAGTTCATATCCCACATTTCTGCCTTCACAAGGGCAATCATGGCAGCTGACAAATTAAAACATATGTAATAAAATCACATTTTAAAAGCATTTAAAACCAATCCCCACAAAACACACTTCATTAAAGCAATTAAAACAGAGCTGAAAAGGCTGAAATGTTTCACAGGGAAGTAAAGCAACGTAGAGTTTGATACCTACTTTTAAAAGATTTCTCTCAAGCTCTACCAATCAATATTAAAATGCAGATTTTACACTACACAAAATTATCACTTTAAGGAAAACAGTATATCAAATATTCAAAAACAAATAAGTATGAACTGAGATGTTAGTCTCCCAAAATATGACTTTCTGACCTATATTTTAATCTGCCACTTATGTGGTATATGTTTGACATTTTTCATTTGAAAAGCAGGTAGGACAATTCAATTGTCTATGGAATTATCATGAAGGATACCTTTTTATTCTGAGGAATGAATAGTACATTTCTTTGACAGGGCTTACAGTACAATGTGTGCACATGTTACCTAATTTTACTAGGTTTTGTAAAATGGAAAAGTACCACCAGATCTAGCACATTTCATGTATTAGTAGTATGCCATGAAAACCCCAAAAGGAGTTGTCATAAATCGGCTGCGACTTGAAGGGACTATACACACACACAAGCCATACTAGGCAATAGAAACTAGCTCAGTTGCATACCTGTGTTTGGATCTTGGGCAATTTGTAGTTATTCTGGAGATACCCATTTCCATTTTCTTTTATTTTATCTGCCAAAAAAATGAATACAATGACAAAATCATTATATTTTCTTTAACAAAGGGAAAACAATAATTTTCAAATTTAATGGGTCTCTTCAAACTCTGTCTCAGTATCTATTGCTGTGAGTTATCAAATTGCTTGAATTCATTTTCCTATTACTTTTCTTATCTGTGAACTCTGTAATTCTTTCTAAGTTTTATGTGTAAAAAATCTAATAAATTCAACAAGAGAGTGGGCCCAGGAGGACTTAAGGAGGAGGGTCTCTGGAAGGGATCAAGAGATCCCTGTAGCCTAACACAGGAGTCCAACCTTGGAGACTAGCCCCTGGAGAAGGCTATCTCAAAGGGCGGGTAGTTGTTGCATAGCTTTTTCCCTCCCTCCTTCTGTGTGGGCTTAGGGGGTGATATTCCAGTCTATTTTCCTCTTTTTAGCTGTAATTCTGGGAAATCTCTAGGCCCAACTTGAAGGTTGGCAACTGTACATGGGAGCCACCAAAAAGAAAGAGCTCTCTGCAGTGGTCACCAATTCAGTGTAGAATGAACTGCTGAAAATTCTCTGAACTGGAACTTAATGAGATACACATAGGAGAATACCACAGATCTGTTTTAGTTTAGTTGTTGTCACAAATCCATTTTACTCTGACTTTATGCAAGGTATTGTAATCTATCCAAAGCCTGGGTTAAACATTTATTACATAAAATAAGCTACATTCCAGAACTCCACATGCATAGGGATTTCCTTTTTTATTCCATGATTGGGAAACATTCCACAACAGGCACGAGCATTTTCCATAACATATGCCAAATATTTCACTTCTTATAATTGAGAGTGAAAAAAAAAAACTTTGTGTGCCATAAATAAAACAAAGTAATCATAGGAGCCAAGATTTATTAAGTAAGTGGTCAGATAAATATTCCCCTAAGAGCTATACTCACTTAGGTGAATGAGGGGGAAGAGGGAGTCTTCCACTTTTCAAAAGGGGGCAGTGCCAAGCAGCCCAGATGCTGTGGTTGCGGACTAGTACCAAAAAGAGGGCCTTTGGGTGTGAGGAACTGTACCAGTCGATGGATATGATCAAAGCTTTTTATGTTTTAAGTGGAAGCATTTTGGAGATACAAATAATTGCAAATGCTGCAAACAACCACAATTGCCAATGTGTTTTATTGAGTAGTGCATACATTTTATTTTTGATATAAGTTTAGTAAGTAGAGATTTTAAAATTAAATTGCAATGGAGGTGAAATGATTATATCTGATAGACACTTTGTTCTTGTTTTCCATGGGGAAATGACATTTTTATTGATGCTGATCCTGCATGGTCATCGTTTAGATGCAACAACAAACTATGATTTGTTGCTAAGGAAATGAATCCAGGGAGATCCTTAGACTTTCCCCTTCCCTTCTCTCCTTGTGAATTCTACCCTACAAACCAGGACTAACCTTTGATTTAGAATCCTGTATCTGCATAGAGCAGAAAAACATACCCTTGCCACAGCAGCAAACAGCATGCGAGTTGGCAGTAATGGTGTACTTTCTAACCCTGTTCTGTTCATGGCTGCTATCCTTCCACCCACCCCCTTTCTTTTGCTGCATCTGAAAAATCAAAGAAGTGACAGAGATCACACTAGATTCGAGTCCAGTAGCTGTCAAGATACTGGTTTACTTACCAGCTTCTTGTCTTTTCAGAAACATTGGTTCAGGCTTGAGAACTACAAAAATCATATCAGCTTCTCTCTCTGAGAACTCAAGGTCATGCTGACAAGTTTCAGAGAGTAAGATAAGGAAAGAAGGGAGTTGACACAGATGCCAATGAAATCACTGGGCCTAGAGATTTCAAGGCTGAGAACTCGGGGAGAGAGTTTTGCCTATACATTCTATTTTGTTAGTGCAAGGACTCACGAGTTGGAGAAGGTACCTTGCTTAACTAGGCCTTGTACAGCTGCAGAGTACATAGTCTCATGACGGCAAAACACAACATTGTTCAGGGCCAAATTGGCCATCTGAACAATATCATTAAAGAATAATGGCAAAACACCTGATTGGTTAGAACCCATTAGCAATATACTTAATCGGTAGGGTTGCCAACCACTAGGTGGTGGCTGGAGATCTCCCACTATTACAACTGATCTCCAGCTGATAGAGATCAGTTGCCCTGGAGAAAATTGGACGCTATGGCATTGAAGTCCTTCCCTTCCCCAAACCCCACCCTCCTCAAGCTCCACCCCCAAAATCTCCAGGTAATTCCCAACCCAGAGCTGGCAACCCTATTAATCGGTTAGGGCCACCTGCTTAGCCACATATTTGATTGGCAGGGTTGCCAAGTGTCAGGTGGGGGCTGGAGATATCCTGGAATTACAACTGATCTGCAGATTGCATACATCAATTATTTATTTATTTAAAACAAGTATTCCACTTCTCCTTGTGAAAATGGCTGCTTTAGAATGTGGACTGCATGGCATCATACCCAACCAAGTCCCCTCCCTAAATTCCACTCTCCTAGGCTCCACCCTCAAATCTCTATGTATTTCTAAACCCAGAGCTGGCAGCCCTATTTATTAGTCAGCTAAAATCATGCCAATGTGCGTCATTTGGCATAAAGGAAGATCTTTCATTCTGTTTTGGGCCCTTTGTCTGGATTACATCTGACTTTGGGTCACCCCTTGATTCTAGAGCAGGTGGCCTTGCTGGCCAGAGCACCTGGCTTGTACTTCAGAGTTTGAAACCCTGTTTGCACTCTGGTAGGGTAACATCTGCACTTAGAGAACCAAACACTTTAAAAAGCGTTTAGGTTATATATTTAGTTTTTATTACATTATCCTTGCTGTTCACTGCTCTTATATTGTTAATCTCTCCACATTTCTTGAATAAATTGTATTAATTATATTTTGTGGTGTTCTTGGATTTTGGGACTTCAAGCTGAATCCAGAACATTAGCCCTATTGGCTACAATTACCAAAGTGATTTTTTTGGAACTCATCTTGCAAGAGTCCTACCTTGCAGGGCTGACTTCTTGATCATACACCTGGGAGTGCTAGAGACTCACCCTTGGTCTCTGGCTGGTGGGTTAGTTAAGGGGACTGATAGTTGCATGTTACCCCTGGGCTTGTGAAGATTCACACTCCAGCAATTTGTAATTTTGTTTTAACCAACCTGTCACCCGTAAAAAAAATACTACTTTTCACAGTAGCACCTTAGAGACCAAAAACATTTTCCAAGTATAAGTATCTGATGAAGGGAGCTTTGACTCTCCAAAGCTTATACCCTGAAAATATTATTGGTCTCTAAGGTGCTACTGGACTTGAATCTAGCTATTCTACTGCAGACCAACATGACTACCCTCTGGTTTGGGCATTATGTCTGAATCATGCCCTAATCTTGCAGAAGATTTTGGGGTATATTCTTTTTTTAAAAATTATAACTTTTATTAGACATTTTGGGGTACAGAAGATAAAATTTTGGGGGTATATTCTTGATGGCAAGTTCCACTTGTTGAATTTAGTTGCTACCTAACTTTGCTTATCTTAAAATATGTTCAACAGTCATTTGAAGTTGTATTTAGGGGTGGGCTCTTCAGAAAACTTTGTAATAATTTTGGATCCAGATTTTGGGTACGGCATGGTTGCTTTCCTGATTTTTTGGAAATGCTGTTACCTGTTCATGGTTTTTTCCCCAGGTGTTTTTTTCAGGACCATTATTTTTGTCCCCCCTTCCCCCAAAAGGCAGCAGAGAGGGGACAGAGAGAGGAAAAGAGAGGAAGCTATCCCTGGAATTACCACGATGATATTGTCACAGCTGGAGGATTCTCCTTGCTGCTGGCATCAGAGGCTACAGAGCCTACCCCCTCAACCAGAAAATGGTGAGAAAGCTGGCAAGATCCTGGTTTCCTATGAAGCTTGGCTGTTGCAGTGGTCATTTCCTCCCATGCCATCACAGTTTTTTTTAATTGACAGTTGAACAGCATTACATCAATATAACAGTATAGCAATGTATATGCCAGGTTCCCCAAATTCACAGTTTTCACTTCTTTAAAGTTAAGTCTCTATCCCCTTCTGTCGTGGCGCTATAAAGGAAAAGATGTATCTCTGGCATACGTCATATTATATTGCTATTAAATCTTCTTGATTATGGTGGGAATCCTGATTGCTCCCCCTGGACTCTCTGTGGCCTAATGTTCTATTAATGGTGTCAATTAGTATGATTAGGTTTTAATGGCTAATTGTTTATAATTGTTTATAATTTTTTAAAATTGATTTTGGTGTACAGTCTGCTGAATTTTTATGTGTTGGATTATTTAACGATTGTTAGCCGCTCTGAGCCCGGCCTTGGCCAGGAAATGGAGCAGGGCACAAATTGTATTAATTAATTAATTAAATTAAAAGCCCCTCATGGTGGGGGGAGGAAATGACTGCTTTTACAGCTAGGCCTCATTGGAGTCTATGAGCCCACCAGCCTGCCCACCATTTTCCAGCTAAGGGGGTGGTACCTGCTGCCTCCAGTGTTGGTGGTGAGGAAAGTCTGTAACAGGGATGACGGCAGCATGGTAAGACTGTGGTCAGCTCAGTCCTTTCCCTTTTAAAATTTAAAGGGCCACGAGAGATGCCAACTAACAGCTTTCCCCCAGCCTGGCATCTTTTCTTTCCCTCCCCTCTCCTACACCTTTCCCAGATTCCAAAACACTTGCACAATTCCAGGAGATACATTTCTGTTACTCCTCAAACTTTAGGAGCATTTTGAGTTATCTGGGGTACACTTGAGCTGATCCAAAACAGCTACTTTGGGGGACAATTTCAGTTTGAATTCACACCCCTTATTGTATTTTACTTGGGCAGACTGGTAATGGCAAAGAAGTTGGCTTCTGGGTGTTTTGCCTATTTTAAATCTTATTTTTTTGAATTAGTGAAGTGTTTCAGTATTATAATACTGTAAGTGGGGACCTGAAAGGAACTTGTGGGTAGGAGGATCCCATCATTCCCCCTGTCTTTCCTTCCTCCCCTTTCCCCGACCCCTTTCTATCACTCATACCCCTTGCTTTCTGTCTCCCCCATCACTTCTTCCCTGTCATCCTCGCCCTCTTCACTTTCTGTCTCCTCCTATCCCAGCACAGGAGAGTCCTTTGCCAGGAATTTATGGGGGTGGAGGGGAATCTTTCTTGCATTGATGGAAGGGGGTGGTTGAAGGCAGCAGTGTCTTCTCCTACTCCTCCATTTGCCTGAGCTTCATGGTGGGGGAGAGCAGTCGTGGTGATTTCTGCCATGGCTGCATCATTTTCGCCCAAGGGGGAAAAGCCACACCTGCTCCTTCCTCATACCCCCACTGAGGGGCTGAGTCAACACTCTTCTTCCCTGCCTGCATGAAACATGGCTGAGGGGGGAGTAGCAGCAACTATAGCCACTGGTAGTCTTGTTGTCACCTTCCTCCTCCTCATCTGCAGTGGCCTGGTAGTATGAAATTGTCTGTCTTCCATTAACACCCTCCTCCTAATGTACCTGCCTACATTGAATTTTGCTGTCAAGTCACAGCTAACTTAGGGCGACCCTGTAGGGTTTTCAAGGCAAGAGATGTTCAGAGATGGTTTGCCATTGCCTGCCTCCACATCACTCACGATCCTGGTATTCCTTGGAGGTCTCCCATCCAAATACTAGCCAGGGTCAGGATTAGATACATAGATACCCCTATAATTATACACAAACTATATACAGACTTCAAATAAGATGCTTGAATTCACAAAATCTGTACTGCTGTACCATAAACACATTGAATAGAAAAAGCTTTGGCGTTTTGTGTCTTTGATGGTTCTGAACAGATCAGAGAGAGAAAAAGTAACATGCATTCCAAGTATTGTTCCTTTGCTTAAATGCTTCACATACTTACATGCATATTAGAGTTGTTTCTCATCCTTCTTCCAAGTTTGTCAGAGAAATCTACACAAGTTTGTCACTTTTTTTTTCACAGCTCTGTACAGGCTACCCAGTGAACCAGGGATGAGCAGGGATTTGCTCTGGATCCCCACAGTCCAAAACCAACACATCAGACCATAATATCTGTTACTAGAGTCAATAAGTTCTCAGATTTCTCTGAGTGTAAACATTGATTCACTGGGAACAGCACTTACATGTATATTAGAGTTGTTTCTCATCCTTCCTCCAAGTTTGTCAGAGAAATATACACAAGTTTATCACTTTTTTTCACAGCTCTGTACAGGCTACCCAGTGAACCAGGGATGAGCAGGGATTTGCTCTGGATCCCCACAGTCCAAATCCAACACATCAGACCATAATATCTGTTACTAGAGTCAATAAGTTCTCAGATTTCTCTGAGTGTAAACATTGATTCACTGGGAACAGCACAGAAGCTTTGTGACTTTGGGGGATGCTGTGATGTCAGATTTGTGGGCAACAACAAGTGCTTTTACTGATTCCTAACATGGCAAGTGCAAGTACTGAAATGCATAATCTATTCTAAATAACTTCATAACTTGCCAACAACGCGACCTCTTTTAATAGCTTATCTTAAAAAAAAAAGAAAGTTAGGAACTGCAACAATTACTTACAAGACCCAACTGTGTTGTGATTGAAAATCTTACTCCAGATTCCATTGTCTGTATTGTCTTTCACTCCAAATTCATAAACTGTGTTGGGTTTCAAATTGTCCACCACAGTTTCTGTAGTAGGGCAAAGCTGAAGAATCCACTTCTTGTTCTTATCCTTTTCTCTGTAGCGAACTGTATAAAATCTGTATAAAAGCAAGTGTATATTTTAATAAAAGAAAAATGAAATATCATTCCTAATAAAGCAATACTTTCAATTTAAGGTTCACATCATGAGATAATACATGACATTTTGCTTTTGAGCTTCAAGCAAAAAGTGAACTGAAATCTACTGCAGCAATCCTAGGGATTCTTGATGTAAAAGTCTAACAGAGCATTCCTAACCTCTAAGGGTGAAAACAGGAGGCCAGGAAGGAGCTGCGCTGGCATTGGGCCCCTCCATGCCGGCGCCTGGGCTACTTATGAAGCCATAAGTGGCCCCAATGCCGGTGGGGAGGGCCGGATGCCGGGTGCCGTGGTGGCAGCACTGGCCCAGGATGCCGGTGGGGCCTTCCGCCAGCGTCCCACCAGCGTAAAGGCCCGCACCGGCGTCCTGGGGGGAGTCCCGGCATCCTGGGAGGCATTCCCGGGGCATTCCGGGGGGAGGAGCTGCCATTAAGCTGCCTCCTGTCCCTTTTCACCCCAGGTATGCCAGCAGCAAGAGGAGCAAGGCTGCACCAGCAAAAGGTTTTTCTCAGTGGGGCGAAAAGAGCCCGTTTGACAAAAAAAAAAAAGCCTCCAGAAGGCTTTTTTTTAGTCTTTCAGGGACCGTGGAACAGCTTAGGAGGTGGTGCAGCAGTACCTCCTCCCTGCTGTCCCCAGCTGCCGCCAGCTCAGGAATGGGCTGTAATTCTCTATTATTAACCTAAACAATAATCTTCCTGGCATTCACTTTTTGATGTAATGGAGCATGCTCTCTAGATGGTTCATACTTTCTCAGTGCAATCCAAAGAACACTTTCCTGGGAGTAAGTCCCATTAAATAGCCCCAAATAGGATTCTGAGTAGACCAGTTTAAGTTGACACTGTTTGTCATCTAGCCTGTCAGAAGGGTAAAAGAGAGAAAAGGCACTCCCAAATAAAAATAATGTGTGCCTTGCCACACCTAAAGACTAATAAGTTTTTATTCTAGCATACATTTTCTTGGACTTAAGCCTACTTCATCAGATGCTGTGTGTGTGTTTGTGTGATGATGAAGAAGAAGAAATAATGAAAATGAAGTTTTATATGACAGATTGTAATGGCCTTCGGCTGCAAACAATAAACGTTATCGTATTGTATGAAAACAGCATGGTAAAAAGTAGGTGTGTGCAGCTGGATACAGCCGGCCCAATAAAATGTCCAATAATTTGGGTACTGGATCAGACTGGCAATATCCAATACCACTCCTGCCTTCCTGACACAGTTCCCATATCTGATAATACCACTCTTGATAATATTGGAACTGGGAATCCTGTTGGGGATACAGGAGTGACTAGAGAGGAGACAGCACTCCCCACGTGCCTTTAATCTTTAAAGGGCCATAATTTTCCATGGAGAGGCCAGGTAAACTCCCATTGAAAATGCTGGCCTTGTAAAAGGGTTATTATTTCCTGTGCGGTAGATCTGGCCTGTAGAGTTCCAAGACCTGATCTACCTATAGCAAACAATGGCCCTTTAAAATTTAAACAGCCCATGTGCTAGCAATCAGCTGGGGACCTTTCTTTTTCTCTCCCTCCTGCCCCTGTTTTAAATCTGCATGGGGGAATTGGGAAGGGTATCATTCTGAAAACAATATCCCCAATATTTTATTAAAACAATACTCATGCTCTTCCCAATTTTCTGGTATAGAATTAAAATGACTTTTTTTTCATGTGCACATCCCTAGTCCATGAAATATAGAAAGTACACAATGGGATATAACTATGTAAAATTAAAATGTAATCAAGAAAAGTACATTCACAGCAGCAGTAATTCTGGCATTGTATTGTGACTACTGCCCTGACCTGGATGGCCCAGGCTAGCCTGATCTCGTCAGATCTCAGAAGCTAAGCAGGGTCAGCCCTGGTTAGTATTTGGATGGGAGACTACCAAGGAATACCAGGGTTGCTGGGCAGAGGAAGGCACTGGCAAACCACCTCTGTTAGTCTCTTGCCATGAAAACCCCAAAAGGGGTCGCCATAAGTCGGCTGCGACTTGAAGGCACTTTACACACACACACATATTGTGACTGCTAGTGACTAAGGGAAATTCCTGGTTAGTTGGAGTTCTGTTTTATGTTTCTTTGATATGCCAAAAATATGTTAACAGTCTCTGGAGTTGTCTTTGTTATGTTCTTTCATGTGACAGCCAGCATGGCATAGTGGTTAAGAGCGGCAAACTCTAATCTGGAGAACCGGGTTTGATTCCCCATGCTTCCACATGAAGCCTGCTGGGTGACCTTGGGCCAGTCACAGTTCTCTCAGAATTCTCTCAGCCCATGCAGAGGCAGGCAATGGCAAAATGTGTGTTGCCTTGAAAAACCTATGGGGTTGCCATAAGTTGGCTGTGACTTTTTTGTTTGGGGGAGACATAAATGGGGAGAATTCTATATGTGCAATATGTTCTTCCTCCAAAAGTGAACTGCTCTGAGAAGCTTTAGGTGGAAAGGCATCTTATAAATATACTAAATACATACATACATGCATACATACATGCATGCATGCATACATACATACATACATACATACATACATACATACATACATAAAAGATAAGAAACACGGTATATATATTTTGTATAACACATACCCTGTATAGTACACATGTTTCCACTAACTATCTCCAATGTACTGTGTGTGTAAAATACCTTCAAGTCGCAGCCGACTTTTGGCGACCCCTTTTGGGGTTTTCATGGCAAGAGACTAACAGAGGTGGTTTGCCAGTGCCTTCCTCTGCCCAGCAACCCTGGTATTCCTTGACAGTCTCCCATCCAAATACTAACCAGGGCTGACCCTGCTTAGCTTCTGAGATCTGACGAGATCAGGCTAGCCTGGGCCATCCAGGTCAGGGCCTCCAATGTTCTAGTTATAATTATTTCAATTGTCAACCCTTGGTTCAAAATTAAACAAAGATCATTACAGAAAGTATTGCTCCAAATGCTTAATTGGTCTGGGTATGTTTATATTATTGAAATGTTGGTTGAAACATTTGCAGGAAATTTTGGTAAAAAATGTTTAGCATGGACAATTACCTGCACAACATACTGGCCTGGATCTGTGTACGACCATCCAAGCCATATATTAATGGTTCTTTTACTGCCTGCCTCTACACATTGGTAACCCTTTCAAGGGGGTGTATGTCAAATAAAGTGGGGGAAGCCAAATTTAATGCATATGTATAACTGTGTAGAGCTTTCCAAAGTATATGAACTAAATTTAACAAATTGTTATTTTAGCTGAACTCCTCCTGTGCCTATGCAAGAGTTTTGTTGGTAATGGGGATGGATGGAATGGGGCCACTTTTAAATAACTGAAATATAAAATAGCTATCACAGAGGTATGAGTTGTGTACATCTATAAATAATACTGTACAAAAGAAGTTACACTATCATTTCACGGTGGCCTAACACTGGTTCAATGAGGTAACTGCTATTGATTTACTGACGTTACTTGATCGAGTCTAGTCACCACTTTAGCATATGGCTCTCAGCAGATGGCTGGCATTAAACAAATATTTAATAACTAATAATGAATATTAATTGTTTTACTTTTTACTGTGCTAGTGCAGCGGCTAAAAGCTTGTGCTGTGAGCCAGGAAATCATACATGGCAATCTCCATAATTCTTAATATGACACTGTTAAATTCATGAATATTATTATCCCCGTATTGCTGATTTGGACTGAAAGAGAGTGGCAAGCACTTGGTGAATTCATGTGTGGTGAGATTTGAAGTAGGGGTTTATAATGTAAACTATTACACCACACCAGCCTTCAAGAACTCTGCTGTTTCAGAATGAGAGTTGTTCAAAGTCATTTGCCAATGTGTTTAATATAAATGTCTTTTGACTACCTGCTCTCTGTAGAAATTCCCACCTTAAACATATGACCTAATTTTCCCAGAAGAGCAAATGCAATCAAAATAAATGTAATAACTAAATCTTGGTTTTGATGTTACTGCATAATTTTAGTAATTGATTAGCCTTCAGGCAAAAATAGCATCAGAATACTTTAAAAGTTCTCGCAAACTATGCCAATGACATGATTTAATCTAGCAGTTCTTCTTGATTTACCCTGAAGCAACTGAGATAAAAGTCAAAATCAGCATTTTGAGAACAACAAAACATCTGTGTTCAAATAGCAATATATATGCAGGATACATACTGAGCTGCATAGTGCATATAGCAATAGCTGAGGTGAAGATGACATACATTCAGATATAAATTAATCTTTAAAGAATCTTTGAGAAAGGAGTTATCAAAGACAGAATCAGTAACACTGAAACTGAGTGTGTGAATATTATCTCCTTTTAATACTCTCTTTCAAAATAGGACTTCTGATGCATTTGATAAGATTACTGAAAAATACTGCTCTTGTCCAATATTTGTACTCTTTCATTGCAATTTTTCCTGTTGTTCCCTTAACTTCTGCAGCTTCTCAAGTACCATTTTTTCTTATTTGCATTCAGAAACCTTGGCTTCATTTGTCCACAGTGCTGTCTGATCAAGTTGGCAGTGGTGATCTGCATGGTTTTGTTTATGACCATTTGTCATTATGTCAGAAACATCATCGACCAAATTGCATGGGTTACTATAGCCAATAAGACTGAACAGCACTGTGGGCAAACAGGGCTGAGGGCAGTGAAGGCAAAGCAGAAGAAGAAAACTGGATGCAGAAATGAACAGTATTGAGACAGCACAAAGGTGCTTTTAACATGTTCTAAAATTGCTGAAAACTGGAGACACTATGCCACAATAACAAAACATGAAGTGAGGTATGTGGTTTCAAATCTAAAGTTAGCCCCAACTGTAAGAATTGATCTTACTTAGTAATTGCAGCTGGAATATAAATCAGTAGAAACATGATCATCATAAGATGTAGCATTAAGTTGTTTACCTGTCATTGGCACAGTTATTCATTGTGGTCCAATCATGCTTTGGGTTGACTAAGATTCCCCAAGACAGGAAGACGGAAGTTGGCGTTAAAGTGCCTATTACCAACTGGAGGGGCTTTGGAGTCTTTGTTTGACCTGTAAAAGTACAAAAAATCCCAAATACATGTAATGTTATTTATATTAGAAGATATACCTCAAACAAAACTTGCAACTTAGATGCCTCATGCCCAAGTGACTTATCAAGGCAAATACAACCCACTTCTGGTGGGCAGAAGGTTTTCTAGTGTTAACCTGAAGCTTTAGTTTGCCTTTCCTCACACCACACATTTCTTCAACTTCTGTGTGATTACCTGCACGCTGTTCCACTACATTTGTAAAATTTACAAATTAGTATGCTTCCATAGACCCGCTTGAGGTGTATCACAAAGAAAATGGAAACATAAAACCATATAACCATGGCATAAATTTATATTTTTATACAAAAATCAGATCATAACAACAGCCAGGGCTTAAAACATTTAGCAGTTTAAAATTATGTTCATAAGTCAACCCCTCAGGTTAAAAGCAGACTACAGAGACAGTTAAAAAAATTGACCTTCAATGAAAAGTGTGTGTAAAAAGAAATGCTTTGGCCTGGTGCCTAAAGGAATAAGGTGCCAGGTGAACCTCAAGGGGGTAGCATTCAAAAGGTGGGGTGCCACCACCGAAAAGCTCTGTTTCTGGTTCGACAATATTGCCCCTTGCCTTTCTCCCCCCTTTTGGTAAACAAAACGTGGTGGCTGGAGATCTCCTGCTATTACAACTGATCTCCAGGTGGCAGAGATCAGTTCCCCTGGAGAGAAAGGTGGACTCTATGGCATTACACCCCATTGAAGTCCCTCCCCTCCCCAATCCCCACCCTCCTCAGGCTCCACCCCCAAAATCGCCAGGTATTTCCCAGCCCGGAGCTGGCAATCCTAATAAACAACCTCCTGTCCTTAAGCTCTATGATGTCTTATTCATTGTAATTAATCCCTGCTTTCCTTAGCTTATTGTTTGTCTCTCTGTCTCCAAATGTCTGTTTTTCATTAATTATTGAAGGTCCTAATTTTTTAGCCAACAATCTACTGTTCCACCAGCTGCTTTGACAGTTCGTTCCCTTCCCCCTTAACTTCCTGGTAAGTTCATCAAATCTGACCTTCCTCACAAATTCCTACTGTCCTGCTGTATCAGTAGGGTTCCAACCTCCAGGTGGTGGTGGAAATATCCCGCTATTACAACTGATCTCCAGATGATAGAGATCAGTTCCCCCGGAGAAAATGGCTGCTTTGTCTGTCCCGATTTATAGAAAGGCGGATCCAATGAACCTGACAAATTATTGTCCAGTAAGTTTGCTGTCCACCATTGGAAAACTTTATG
Organism: Euleptes europaea; assembly: GCF_029931775.1. NCBI lineage: Eukaryota > Metazoa > Chordata > Lepidosauria > Squamata > Sphaerodactylidae > Euleptes > Euleptes europaea. The sequence goes on from NC_079323.1 coordinate 33,884,500, forward strand.
CTGCAACACTTTTTGGGAAGCTTAGAACCTGGGTTGAAGAAAATAACATCCTTAGGAATGAGCAGGCTGGTTTTAGAAAAGGAGCAAGTACAATTGAACATTTTCATACCCTTCAATTCTTAGCAGATAAATATACAAGCTCCGGAGAAAGCATATTGGCAGTTGCCTTCATGGATCTTAAATCAGTATTTGATACCATCTCTAGGCCCCAGTTATGGAAAAAGCTAAAGAAAAATGGCATTGAATCTCACCTCCTTTATCTAATACAACAGCTTTATAGCTACCGAACTGCCTGGGTCAGTTATGGGGTGTTGGGCCAGTTATCGGGGTACTTTCCCTAAGCAAAGGTGTTAAACATGGATGTATTCTTGCACCCCTGCTGGTTAATTTATACATTAATGATCTTAGACCTTGTCTTTTGAGGAATTATTTCAATCTTCTGTATGTATCCAATTGCGAAATCCCAATTCTTTTATATGCAGATGATGCAGTGTTGACGTCCAGATCAGTTGTGGGGCTCCAAAAAATGGATTAAAATTTTTGAGGATTACTGTAACTGTGAAAGTCTGTCTATTAATGTAGCAAAATCTAAGGTACTGATATTTAGTAAAAAGAAAAGAAGTGAAATCTTCAGATGGCATATAGCAGGCCAATCTATGGAACAGGCTACTCAATTCAAATCCTTGGGAATATATTTTGATGCATCCCTCACACGGCAATAACATATGGACCTAGTGGGGAATAATGCTTCGAAAGTCAGGAGGATAATTGTAAAATACTTTTATACAGCAGGAAGCAAATTTGTCCCCTTGCCTTCAAAGGTATATAATGCCAAGGTCTCCAATCAGTTTTTATACATTGCGGAAATTTGGATTGGTGCTGTCTCTGAGAGGATGGACTGCATTCAGCATAACTGTTTCCGATGCTTACTGGCTACTCCTAGATGTGTCTCGGGCATAGCACTGAGAGCTGAACTGGGTGAATCATCAATGGAGGCTAGGGCATGGATAAAAACATTCCTTTGGAAAGTGAAGATCTTAAAATCTGTGGGGAGGCCTACTTTACTTGGACTTGTACCGGCAGATGCTCACAATTAGCCAATGGGATTATTTATTGGAAAAGAAAATGAAATGTCTAGGAATTACAAATGACATGGTAAAGACTACAGAGACCAAAGAAATAATTAGGCTAATCAAAATGTGAGTAAAGGAACTGAATGCTAACAGTACATTTATTAGGCCTCGTAGGGTATGCTTGGCTTCCTTTTTGGGTATTGCCCTTCCAATGCAACTGCTGAAATATTTCTATCCACTGACAATGCCAAAACTCAGAAAAGCTTTTACTTTGGCAAGAATGAATGCTCTTCCTTCAGCAGTTTTGGAGGGCTGATATAAAAAAATGCCATACTCAAATAGAACATTTAGATGCTCACATGATAAAGTTGAAATGATAGAACATATGATCATGGAGTTTCCTATATTTAATGAGCTGAGGGCCAGTTTAATTAATCCTTTATTTAAAAATATGGAAAGGTCCAACGAGGCATCTGGCAGTACGAGGGCGCAGGTGACATGGCTACTATCAGATACAAATGATTCTGTTTATAGGCGCAATAATTAAATACCAAAAGAATAAGACCAAGTAAGGCATTTCTATTCCTTTATTTTCTCTTCAAGGCTATAGCTGTATGAGCAGAAACAGACAGACAGACAGGCATTGAAGTCCCTCCCCTCTCCAACCCCATCCTCATCAGGCTCCACCCCCCAAAATCTCCAGGTAATTCTCAACCCAGAGCTGGCAACCCTATGTTTGAGAGTTTTCTTGATCTACAATGATGTTTTAGTTCTTTCAAAGCAAGAAGTTTCCTTCCTTGAAGAGTTAAACTGTTTGCAAATGACCTGTGATATCATAACAATTAGCTGGCTACATTCTCTTGCTGTAAAGAGTTGAATATTTTCCTCTCTGCCAACCTGGATAAACAGACCTATTCTCAAGTTAAAGAGAATGCATACACAATCTGTGTATAGTGTACACTTGTTTTTCTTTAAACACGCACTGAGTAATTCTCATATATATCTGAACACATAATTTCAACCTAATATTTATCCCAAGTTTCATTGGCAAAGTGAGCACCTGTTGCTCTTTCTTTCGAACAGATATATGTATGCATATGCATGATGTATGTGTGTTCACTGTAACATACGAACAGGGCTAGAATCAACCACTTATTGAAACTGAAGTGCAGAGTACATTTCTGAATGTGGACAGGAAATATGTCTCTGCCTTAATGTTAGAGGGAAATTATGGCATACCAAACAAACAGAAATTGCTGAAATATGACTATCATTAGGTTTAATTAGCTATTTATTGCCCTTATCATCTGTCATATCCATTTAAAACACGTTTTTGTTTTTTGTTTCTGGCTGTTTATGGGAAAATGTTCCATTACCTGAGCAGGATTTCCTGTAATTTGGAACAGGTGCCGGCCTCACTGCAATCAAGTATCTTGGTTCTGCATCTGGAAAATATTAGTATGATGATTTGTAAAATTCAAGAAATGAAATAAAAACCTGTAATAATCAAGAGTGTATATCATATTCTTTTTTTATTGGTTACAGCATGATTAAACATGGATTATTTCAATACGTTTTAAAAACACACCAGGAACGATACCAACACATTACAAATATTCATAGTGCACATTAGGAACAGAAGTGCGCGATTTGTCTTCTGATGGAAAAAGAGAGAGGAGAAAAAAAAAAATCAGGATCCAAAGGGACAAGCCCTGAATACAATAAGGGACAAACTATGTTTACAGTGCAATCCTAAATTGCACCTTTTTAAGCCCATTAACTTCAGTGGATTTAGAAAGGTGTAACTCTGATTAGGATTATACTGGTGAGGTTGCAGCTCTATAATCCAAACTCTAGACATCTAGTTTGGCCCTAAGAAGCACTATTATAGTGGGGAGACTAATATGGATTGGGGCTGCAGCACTGGAGAGGGCTAACAGTTTCCCCAGGCTATTTTCCTGACCAAAAATCACCCCAGGATGCTTTAAGTAGTTAGGAAAAGACAATTGCTCATATTGTACCTTTCTTCATCCCCCCCCCCCCCACACAACTCTGCTGGGGTTTAAAGGAGCCCAGGACAGGCATTTTTCAGTCAGGCAAACAGTCCAGGGGCAAAAAGCCAGCCCATCATCTGCAGCCCTGATGACTGCTTATAGGGCCAAATTTCAAGTCGTGAGTTCCAGCACCACATGTTGTTGGCTCTAAGAGGAATTTACAGTTTCAGAATCATAGTACGATATAGAAGAAATTAAGAAATTATTGAACTGGATTTTGATGCCACCTATCTATAGCAATTTTCAAAGCCATTTACAGCCTGTGAAATTCACAAACACAGTAAACCATAATTTTAAAACATGAAAAACCAATAATTTTTTTTATTAGTACAAAGTATATACTAGCAAAGTATACATATATTTTAGTGGATATGTAGGTATAAATAATCCTGTAATGTGTTTGATGTGTATCAGATACTTATTTAGACAATAATGTAAGTCTAATTAAATGGTTTGTTGTTCTAAGTATTGCTGCAGATATTTCAAAGAAAGCATATAAATATGAGAGTTCTGAATGGATTTTTAGCTTTCTTAATGAAGCTCCTTGTCTTGTGAACCTACCTATTTTTGGGTAAGACAAATTTTGGTCTCATATAAAACTCTTTTTATGTTATAATTACCTATGGGCCCCGTGGCGCAGAGTGGTAAGTTGCAGTACTGCAGTCCAAGCTCTGCTCACGACCTGAGTTCGATCCTGACAGAAGTTGGTTTCAGGTAGCCTGCTCAAGGTTGACTCAGCCTTCCATCCTTCCAAGGTCAGTAAAATGAGTACCCAGCTTGCTGGGGGTAAAGGGAAGATGACTGGGGAAGGCACTGGCAAACCACCCCGTAAACAAAGTCTTCCTAGTAAACGTTGGGATGTCACCCCATGGGTCAGGAATGACCCAGTGCTTGCACAGGGGACCTTTACCTTTTACCTTTATGTAGTTTTAAGTTTGTCAGCATTAAAGATGTAGTAGGTATGGTTTAACAAAGAGTGAAACGGAGACAAAGATTTTCTAACGGTATTTTCTTGTGTAGAGTATCCACAATGAAAAAGATACATTGCTGATTGTATCTCTTATCAGGAGGTTAATGGTCTGATATTAGCACATTAAATGCAAGTAACCAATGTAGTTTTTGGCAAACATGTTTAATATATTGTCGAAGGCTTTCACGGTTTGAGTTCATTGGTTCTTGTAGGTTATCCGGGCTGTGTAACCGTGGTCTTGGTGTTTTCTTTCCTGACGTTTCGCCCGCAGCTGTGGCCGGAATCTTCAGAGGAGTAACATTGAAGGACAGTGTCTCTCAGTGTCAAGTGTGTAGGAAGAGTAATATATAGCCAGAAGGGGGCTGGGTTTAAGCTGAGTCATTGTCCTGCAAAGTATTAAAGGTAATGTGCAAATCATTGTCCTGTAAGTATCAAGATAATGTGCTAATGAGGGTGTGGTATGTTAATGTGGAACCATTGTATCCTGAAGTGATCTGTTAACATGTGGAATCCAAGGCTAATTTGCATGGCTATTGTGGACTATTGCATGGCTATTTGTTAGTCTGGAGGCTTTCAGGACAGGAAGCCAAGCCTTATACTTTAACCGTTATGATTAAAAAAAAAAGTAATAATTCAGATGACTTAAGTGTCACAAACCTTTTGACCTATGTGAGAATTTCAGAATATATGTGGGTGGTAACAGCAATAGTTTTTTTTATTATTATGGAAGAATGCTCTTGTAGTCCTATACATTTCAAATGCCAGAATAAATTGCTGCTTGGGTACACTGATGGAGAACTAGGTTCTTCGGCAAACTTGGTTGATGTTTCCCCCCCCCCCTCTTTTTTTTTAAACGAATGAAATTTAGTAAATCGAAACCAAATGCTGATATTTTTACACACAAGCTAACAAATTCTTAGTGCATTTGATACAATCTGGAAACACACATGCTTTATGTGGTAAGAGGTCACAAGTTCAGACAAACGTTTCTAGTAAAAACCAGATAACTTTGTCCAAGAATTAATCATAATACATTTATTAAAACAATATTTTCAGAGTGGAAAAGGCTTTTAGTTATAAAGATTAGGACTTTTTTCCTTTGATAAGGGTCAGTGTTTATATCTTTTCAAACATTTATTTACCTTTTTGGCCGGGGAGAGTGGGATATAATAATAATAATAAATAATGTATGCCCTCATCTTTTCTCCCCAATGGCTTACATGTTCTCCCTCTCCTCTATTTTAGTTTCACAATGACCCTGTGAAGTAGGTCAGACTGAGAGTATGCGACTGGCCCATAATTCCCCAGCAAGCATCCATGGCAGAGTAGAGATTCAAATCTGGGTCTCCCAGATCTTAATCCAACACTCTAGAGTCTAGACGCTATGCATTCTGGTTCTCCAACATTAGGGTCTTATACAATTTAGGACCTAATTTACACTATGCATAGGATCCAGTCACTCCATCTCACTCAGTTCTCCTCCTTACTATAGTCCCTCCTATCCCACATGGCTTTTGTCCATGCAGGTCCCATGATCCCTAGCATATCCATTTTAGTGCTCCAGGGAGACCCTGTCCTCTCTTTCTTGCTAGTGGAAAAGCTGGTTAAATCAAGCCCTATATTCACTTGCCCAGTTCCACAAGTTCAGCAACAATGCATAAAGGTATAATCTAAACATTTCTCATTTAATTATGAGGCCCCCAAGAACAACCTATTGAAAATTCAATCTACAAAACCTTTTATTTGATTTTTATTTACATTTTATCTGATTAATGAAATTCTAAAACTTTATTTAGGAAAAGTTTTTGAGTATTGGTTGATATTATGGAAAAATATAGCTTTGATATTGATAAAACTAGAAAACTATGACAAATCATGGCAGATGGGACAGGACTTAGCTCAGATACCAGGCTTTTGGTTCCCAGTTCTTTATTCTTTAATACAACCACAACCTTTCACCATATCTAAACAGTTCTTTACTGCAAAATTAGCGTCAGACAAATCAGAAGTTGATGCCCTGCAAGGTGTCACAGTGTGGAATACAGTCCAAAGCCAAGTTTTTGTGCAAAGTGCTCCAGAGAGGAATGTTCCCAAGCATCCTATAGTTTTTTTTAAACCACTTTTACATATTTTTAATTTTTAAAATTTAATTTGGTTGTGGTTAACTAGAAAAAGAAAGACAAAGTAGAATTCCCAGCATTAAAGCCAGGGAGCAGTTTGCCCCGTCCTACCGGAATTCAGAGAAGTCACAAAGACCCTAGCACAGCCTATCCATTTCAATATGTTAGCATATTTAATTATGATGCATATCAGTTTAAATAATTAAATAAACTAGTTGCCTGTGACAAATACAAAAGAACTCCTCATTACTAAATAAAACAAAAAGGAGAAAAACCATTGTTACTTTATTTCATGACATTATAAACAAAGCCCATCTTTCCAATCTTCTTATTTGCAATTCTATTTTGATAACAATTTAGAAATGAATGCAATTTTCCATAGTCTCATAATTCAATCATTAAAACAGGGAACCACAGAAGATTCCCACAGAATGCCTTCAATTCCTCCTCCTCTCTGGCAGTCTTCAAGCAGTGGCTGGCTGGACAAACGCTTGTCAGGGATGCTCTAGGTTGATCCTGCATTGAGCAGGTTGGACTAGATGGCCTGTATGGCCCCTTCCAACTCTAGGATCCTATGATTCTATCACCCAGGGAGGTTCCACGGCAGACTGGGGATTCAAACCTGGGCCACCCAGTTCCTAGTCAGACCCCCAAATCACTACACCATGCTGGCTGTCAGCTGAATATATCGAACTATTAAGTTAGCAGTAAATATATTATGAATGAATCAAAAACAGTTCAAGTTATATACCCGTCAGATCAGTAAGGGATAGTTATAACTGTAGCTGTGAGTGAATCAAACACTGTATGCAGTTTTGCCAAGAAATGTTTTGTAATCTGCCATGTTTGGTTTCACAGTACTGCTTTGGAAGAAACACACAATTCTTGCCTGAGTTTTGTCCAAAGTTGACATTAATCATAATCTTTCTCATCAGCATACTATGTAGACTCACTGAACTCTAACCATGTTAAGACTTGGCAGGAAACAGCATAAGAATATTCCTCCATGTTCTCTCACATTACATGCTCTTCTATGAAATCCTTCCACATTTGTAAACTCTCTTTTCATTGAGATGGCCAGTAATGAAGAAACAGACATTTAACCTCTCAGTTTCGACAGTGGCCAATCAGTGTACCAAAAGACTTTATTTCTATAATTTACATGTGTCCAGCCCACACAGCTGTTTTTACAATTTTAAAAATCTATTGACTAAAACACACAACATGAAATTATTGAAGATAATAGCCACGGTGACTGACCCTTCGGTAAGTCTCAGAACCGTTTCAAGGCTGCAGCCTAAAACAGACTCCTCATCTGAGGGAAAGCAATTCATTAATTGGGAAACCAAACTCAGGACACTCCTATTGCTGCTGGTATCCCCTTCCCCTGCAAAGGTCTCAAGAAGAACCCACCTCAATACCTACCCTAACAGGAGATTCCATCAAAGTCCCAGCCTCAGGTGCAGCTATTCCTTAACCACAGAGGGCCAGATCTCAAAGTAGCAGCTTCCTGGCTTTTAAAGTGGCAAGATATTCAAAGACTGGAAACCCACAAGGAACCAGTCTTGTGTAAGAGAAGTGCCAGGCTTACAGCCCATGCTCTAGTCAACAAACCAGACTGCTGCTTCTGAATGTATAGCTCCTCATGGAATCATGGCCTAAGTAAGTTTGCAGAATTATTCCCGGAAACAACACTGGCACTGGGCTCTGCTGCTTTCATCTAATATTACCTATACCTCAGCTGACAGTCTTCCTGGTTCAACCACTTTGCATTACCCAATGCATGGCTATTTGCAAGTCTTCCAAACTGGCAAATATGACCAAGACCCTACTGCTGCCCCCTCTAGAGAGCAGTCCTGCTGCCAAGCCCCAGCTAGCTAGTTGTCCAGGCATCTCCTTTTCTTTGCTCCTAAGGAGCCATACTGTAGCTCCAGTATCCTGCCACCATAGATAGGGTTGCCAGCTCCGGGTTGGGAAATACCTGGAGATTTTGGGGGTGGAGCCTGAGGAGGGTGGGGTTTGGAGAGGGGAGGGACTTCTATGCTACAGAGTCCAATTGCCAAAGCAGCCATATTCTGCAGGGGAACTGATCTCCATCGCCTGGAGATCAGTTGTAATAGTGGGGGATCTCCTGCCACCACCTGGAGGTTGGAAACCCTAACCATAGAACAATACATTGTCATTGGATTTAAGAAGCAATTAGTTGACAGATAGCTAGTAATCTGATATTATTGTTCCTTACTGGGCAGAAAAGTGGCACTGACACAGAATAATTGATACACATTCTTAGACAGGCCCCATTCTATCAGATTGTTTGGAATCAGAACATTATGGCTAGCTGATACTGGAAAAAGTTCCTTCCCTGGGAGAATAATGTGAATATTCTAGTTTCTGCAGAATTGTTGAGGTAGACTCCTGAGGTGGCAAGTGAACATGGTAAGTCTTTTTAATGAATTAATATGTCACATGAAAAGAAAACTCTCTCCATGATGACTGTATCATATAGACCAAGCCTGAGTTTTGGCTATGCCGTGTCAAACTACAGATGAAGGTTCACCTGATGAAATGTCCCTACATGCCAAAAACTCCTTCTACATAGAAAACATCTCTCTAATCTGTAATGTCCTCATAACATAAAACAAATCATACAGGAAACTATGTCCTGTAATGAGCTACACCGCAATAGTCTTGACCAAATTCAGCAGCTTTTTTTTTTTATAAGAGAAACTCCTGAGGCAAAAATGCAAGTTTTAGTGCATACTGCCTTTGAACTGTGGATAAAGCGTAACATGCTGTGTAGTAAAGTGTAGTTACAATACAGTGCAGATATTGGAGTTCAGAATTTTCATAAAGCTCGGCCGAACAAAATATAACATTTAAGCATATCAAAACCATTACCGTATTTTCCGGCGTACAAGACGACTTTTTAACCCCGGAAAATCCTCTCAAAAGTCGGGGGTCGTCTTATACGCCGGATGTATGAGTGCGGGTGCTGAATTCCGAGCCGGACTGGAGAATGCTGAGGCGGGGTTGAGACTCGGGCCTCTGGGGCCTCGCCAGCCTGCATGCTGGCTGCGCCGCCGGCTTAGTGGGCCCCTGTGTGCGTGGCCGGGTTCATGCAGGAAGGAACCTGGGACCTTCTGCAAGCGGGTGGGTGCCTTTGTGTGTGTACGGGGGAGGGGCATGAACCGGGAACTAACCTGGGACCTTTTGTAAGCCGGTGCGTGCCTCTGTGTTTGCGAGGAGGGGGGACCGGGAAGGAACCTAGGACCTTTTGCAAGCAGGTGTGTGCCTGTGTGTGTGTGTGTGTGTGTGCGCGCGTGCAGGGGAGGGGGGGAACCGGGAAGGATTCCATGTTCCTTCTCGGCTCCCCCCCTCCCCTGCACACACACACACACACGCACCCGCTTGCAGAAGGTCCCAGGTTCCTTCCGAGTGGTGGGGGGAGGGAGAAAGACGCTTCCCCCAAGGCTGCCCCTACAGCCGCAGTGTGCAGGAACATCGCGGCACACTTCAAAAAACCCTTTCACTGCCTCAGCTGTTCCTGCACGCCGCGGCGGCGTGCGCAACCGGGCTTCACCCTTCCCGCCTCCCTACCCCGCCCCCAGAGTCGCCTAATCGCCTCCCGTGCGGATGCTCCGCCGCCGGGAGCTGCTTGGCTTCTTCCCTTCTTCCCCCCTCCCTCTTGCCACTCAACAGTTGACAGGCGGCAGGGGGGGGTAGAAGAAGAAGCCAGCCGCTCCCGGGAGCCGATTAATCACTCTGGGGGTGGGGTGGGGCGGGGTGGGGAGGCGGGAAAGTTGAAGTCCAGTTGCGCGGGGTTGCGCGCGCCGCCAGGTGTGTGTGTGTGTGTGTGTGTGTGTGAAGGCTTTTCTCTGTTTTCTTCCTTTTTCTGTCACTCCTTTCTCTCCCTTTCTTTCTCCCTCTTTTTCTGTCTCTTTCTTGGTCTGTCACACTCTGTCCTTTTCTTTTTCTCTGTCCTTTTCTTTCTCCCCCATCCATCTCTCTCTCTCTCTCTCTCTCTCTTTCTCTCTCTCTCTCTCTCTCTCTCTCTCTCTCTCTTTCTCTCTCTCTTTCTTTCTCTTTCTCTCTCTTTCTTTCTTTCCCTCTCTTTCTCCCTCCCTCCCTCCCTCCCTCCCTCCTTCCTTCTGACATTTATGCATGGGAGGTTTTGCCTTGGATTTGCCACTCTATAGACTAGATGCACATTTTCCCGATCTGAATTCTCAAAACTCAACAATAAATCCCATGCAGAGTTTTGAGAATTCAAATGGGGAAAATGTGCATTTAGAGAGCAGCAAATCCAAGGCAAAACCTCCCATGCATAAATGGCCTTTCTTTCTTTCTTTCTTTCTTTCTTTCTTTCTTTCTTTCTTTCTTTCTTTCTTTCTTTCTTTCTTTCTCCCCAAAAACCTCCCTAGTGTCGACCCCCCCGACCCCCCACCCCCCGCTGGGAGATCTACAACCGGTATGGCATTGGTATGGCCCCCGAATGATGTGATAAATATGCAAATGGCCCTTGGCAGAAAAAAGGTTCCCCACCCCTGCCGTAGAGAAACCGCCTCTAGCAGTCGCAGCCGGGCGGATGATCACCCGTGCAAATCTCCTGCCGCAAAGAGTTTCTCTGACACCATAGGGGTGGGACCTTCTGCTCGCTGAGCGGGTGCTCTGCCATTGAGCCATGGCCCCTCCCCTATGGGGTCAGAGAAACTCTTTGGGGCAGGAGATTTGCACGGGTTATCATCTGCCCGGCTGCGACTGCTAGAGGCGGTTTCTCTACGGGCGCTTCTACCCACTCGCCTCGCTCTGGGCTCAGAACCCGGCCGGGGCAGAGTGCGAACTACACTTCCCAGTGTGCCTCGGTTTCTCTTCGGGCACTTCTACCCACTCGCTTTGCTCTCGGCTCAGAACCCGGCCACCATTTAACTGTGCGTTGTGTGAAAAAAAAAAACTTCTGTTTTGAATCTCTCCCCCTCCAGCTTGAGTAGATGTCCCCGCCTTCTAGTATTATGGGAGAGGGTAGTCTTATACGGCGAGTATATCCCAAACTCTATATTTTAGCTTGAAAAGTTGGGGGCCGTCTTATACGCCCAGTCGTCTTATACACCGGAAAATACGGTAATTAAGGTTATTAATTTGCTGTTTCGTTGCATCTAGACAAATTAGGGAGAACACAGTGCTTCATTCCAACCTATAAATGTAATTTTTAAAAAGTTTCATCTCTTTTTCATGAATTTGTTTAATAGAAACAGTGTTAAGTAACAGTTGTTACTTTATTTCGGTAAAACCTCTGACTGTAATATAAGTAATTTAATTAGATAAACCAATATTTTATGTCTTGATGAGCAGAGAATTCGTGGAATGTATTGATGCTCCCATTGGGGTTTGCAAATGAAGTTCAAGAATGGTCTTTTTCTTTGGTCTATGTAATTTTTGTGATCGTTTTTTTGTTTCGGTCTTTGTATCTATGCAGTGTTTTTTTCTTTCTTAAAAAAGAAAGAAAGAAAAGAAACAGTTTTAAGGAAGCTTGATGATGTAACTAAAATGCCAATATACTCTTCTTCCATTTCTGCTGCAAAAAATTATAGCATGTGCAAAAACACATGCTATAATTACTAGTACCGGTAAGTGGCTTTAATGGAAAGAATAATGATATCAATAGAGACATAGGTATATTTCATCAAAATTTAGGAAGTTAAACAAATTATATTTCATTCTAGGAAACATTAGTCCATACTTTTTATCTTGAAAGCATATGTTTTGTGAGGAGAGACAGGGGCTTGGTTATAATAGCCATGCTAGGAATCCTACAGATTTGTTTCCTTCTGATAGAATGCATGCATTCAATAATGACCCTGTCTACACTTTGTGCTTTTTGTACATATCCGTTTTAGATGAAAGAACATGTATGCATATTAACTAAACAAAGGAAGGGTTGTATTTTATCAGCAGATTATTTCAAAATATCAAACAGAGAGAAAAAACAATGTCCCGTTGAAATGGCTAATGGGCAATACATGGAAAAGGGAAGGGTCCATTGGAAAGCTGGGTGGATAGCCAATAGCTCAAAATGTGGGAACTGTACCTGCAAAAATGTCCCCCCCACCAGGAGCCGCAAAAAGCTATGAATGGGTTTAAATGGGTTTAAATGGCCAAATTATTAGGGAAACCCGAATTCAAAGCCGAATTCCTACCTTTACAGGTATAGGAGAATTCAGAATTCGGGTTTTCCCGAATAAAAAAATGGCCAATAAACCCGAACCTGAATTTTAACGAATTTTTTTATTTCAAAAGCCCTAAAAGTGACTGGTTCAAGGTCATGAACTGTATGGCAGATATAAGACTATGAACCAAAGTCTCCCTGCACTGTCAGCGTTCAGACTTATCTTGTTAAAAGTGCCCATTTTTGTTGAGTCACTAGAAGTTCTCTTTTTATCGTCACAAAGTTTTTCTGTCAAATAGTACTGTGAGCCTTATAGTCAGACTTGGTCCATCCAGCCTAGTATTGTCTAGTCTGACTGGTATTAGATTTCAAGGTCTCAATCACAGGTCAATGTTACATGGACATCTGAACTTAGATCTGCAAGCAAACTGAATCCAAATACTGACTCTACTTGTGAACTCTTGGCACAGAAGGTATGTCTTTTAAGGTTATCATAGAAGTTTGTGTTCTTAGAAAACTTGTCAGTGCTCTTCAAATTTGTAATAAATTATTTTGGAAGGCCTTTATTTAAGCATTGACACAGAGTGTTTACCAAATGCTCAAAACAAAACCTCACATGTAAAGATATTCTGAATTGCCTCTCATTTCTTTATATTTTGTGAAATAAATTTCCTTCACCAGAAAGTGTACATATTGTACACTATCTGAGAATATCATAAAAATTATATTTAAAAAATTAAAAAATTGAAAGGGAAAACAGGACAAAATAACAAAATAAATTGACAAATAAAATGCATTTCATGTGTTCATTAATGTAGATAAGATTGACAATGGGGAGTGCTGAAGGTTTTGTGTTTCATTATTTATGTTTAAAGAACAGTTCCCATTTTATTAAGAGATAGTATAAGATCTGATCAGTCTAGGAATTATCTTATTGTTCCATGTAATATTGTGATGGGGCTGCTTGCCTACTTTCCAGAGTGTGCAAGCAAAATGTTTGTCCTTCACAGACATGCTGGCTACAGTAGGTTTGCAGAAGAATGTAGTTGATACCTCTGTTGCCCCCACCCCACCCCCAAGTCTACAGTATGTGCCTTCTGTGTACACACAAAACATTTGCTCTAGACATGTGCAGCAAGCAAGTACAAAATAAAATAAGAATCAAGCAGGACTCAGATCTGCTTATATATTCTAGAATAAAGACAGATCTTGGAAAGTGGAATAGAAAGTGAAAATGCTATGAATAGAAAATCTGGGGAGATTATCCTTTTTGCAGGAACACGGATAATTTTATGAAAGAAATTGTAGCCCTAATTTTAATTTCTCACCAGCTACTTACACAATTACACAAATACCTAGAACTTTCTTAAATTTTACCATTTACCAGTTCAAGCAAAGAAGCATCATAAATCAGCTTTTTGTCTGATGAGGCATTTTCAATGATTAATTAGAATATTAAAATTAGCGTAAACCAGACCGGCTGTAGCTGTTCAGATCTTGGACAGAGAAATGTAGTCTTTTTTCAGAACCTGCTAAGATCCTTTAACTGCAGGGGCTAAGGATGGAACCTAGGACCTTCTACAAGTGCTTTACCAATGAGTCACAGTCTCTCTCCAGAGGAAGTGACATCAAAAATCTACAGCAACTAGAATATCTGATTTAAAAATAGCTCTCCTTTGCTTTTAATTCTGCATCGCCATTGATGAGTGATTCCTAATTGAGAGGCTCTTATAACATTGCTGTTAATCATGCCAATTTGTAAATGCATAAGAGAATGCATATGGAAAGCCCACCTGACTTATTTGATTCCCTAGCAGACTCTTTTGTAACTATCCTATGGGTACAATGCCTTCAAACATGAGGAAATATACATACTCCTCTCAATTTACACACATTGTAGATAAATTCAAAGATGAATCTCCTCAAAGCACTTTTTAAGAATTGGCACCTGTAGATCAAAATAGATGAGACACTGGAACTCAGTGATCAGATCTTGAGGATGGATTTGAAGGGACTGTTACAGCTGTGCTGGGAATAAAATGTTTAATTTATATACACTGATAAAACTGTCTGAAATGTGTTATATATTTTGTAGCACCCATTCAATATGTGACATTACACTATCTGAACAGTCCCTTCTCATCTAAGGTCTGACAGACGATGTGGTTAGCTGTGCTTTGCTGCACCTCTGTTTCCATGAGCCCAAACCAGCTTCCCCAATTAATGAACTGAGTCTGGAAGACAGAAACAGATTTTTCTGGAAGCCATCTGTGAAGCAAATGAAACTCTGGTACTTTCCAAGTACTTTGGCCCAGATTACATCTTCAGCTAAGTTATTGCATTATTTTACAATGCTATTTTCTTATATTCCTGAATTTATGTGTTTCCCCCCTAAATATTATCTTTTAAAGTATTTTCTTGGTCTTCCTTGGATTATTCAAGGTTATGACATCTCAAATTCTCATGCAGCTTGGTAACTACAATAGCCATGTGTTATTTGAAATATATGTGAAAGGGGGTGAAGGGCAAGGAATAAAAGTAAGAGTTGGACAAACTCATTTTCAGCACTACAACTACCATGTATAAATAATATGAAGGCTTTATTTTGCTGTGATTACATTTCCTTCTTAAAGTCTGTAGTCTCAAGAAAATAATACTGTAGATATTTTATATATAACAGAGTACTTAGAGGTAATCTTCTTTTAGGAAAAATGTTGTGTGTGAACCAACCCTAAATTTAATATTTTAATGAACTCGAAAAACAGCTGTCTCAAAGAATTTCACTTTTACCTGACAAAGTTGTTTGCATCTAGTAGCAAAGTTAATGACTAGTCATATTACTTTTAAATAACAATGAAAAAAAGAATGCAAAAATTAGTGGACATTTTAACTAAAACAGTAAAATAATCAAATACAAATGTTAGTGATTGTGGATGTAATGGTATGGCTCATATTCTGCTTTACAGTTGCAAGCCAGGAGTCAATTTTTCATCAAGCAGTTCATGAACTGTTTGAAGTTTGAGCCCATTCAGCAGGTTACTTTTCAGTTCTCCAGATTAGAGTCCACTGCTCCAAACCATCGTTTTTAACCACTAAACCATGCTGGCTCTCAAGAAAGGGAGAGGGCATGAGTGACAGAGAAGGGATAGGAGGAGAGGGAAGAAAGTAAAGGAAGGTAGAATGGGATTCACCCTCACTTCAAGTTTCTTGTCGGTCCTTACTTGTAATCTCTAATCTAAGAATTAAATAAGGCTCAGAGTTTTGGTTAAAAATCAACATGTAACTGGCTAACATGCAACACTTAATCTTAAAGAGCAGTATTAATTACTGTTCACCATTTTGAAATTGTGTAAAGCTACTATGTTTCGTATATATATATGAAATCATTCTAGCGATTGGAAATGTGCAAGCAAGATTTCAGAACAAATAGAAGTATCTGTAGCTGACGAAGTTTCCTGTCTCCTTTGCTTTTAAACCTCCACGTGTACCCAACACCACAAATATATATGTTATCAGATCCCACAACCACCTATCCAAAATACAGTTTTGGAGATTGCCTTACCAACTTCAGTTATGTAAGGTTTTCCATCTGATGGTAGAGGAATATACTGGTTAGAGAAGAAGCTGCTGCCATACCCCAAGATGAAGCCTTCCAGTTTGATGCTTGGACTCGACCGAATATATCTCATGCACACTGCATCGCCAGTAGCATTGATCTGAACTTTCAGACTTTGTCTCTTAACTGAGAAAAATACAGAAAAAGATGTAGGAGGTTACCATTGAAGCACAAATTTGTGGTATAAACAGAACACACATGTTTAGAATAATTATTGCAGGGCAGGTCAACAGGTTAATGGCAGTCAATAGCATTTCCAAAGATCCTTCAAAATAATGATATCACTATATAGATGTAATATCCAGTTTGCAGAGCACAAGTATCTAATTCTTCCTACTTCCCGACTATAATTATTTATCTTGAATTCTTATAACACAAGTAGACATGCACCTGATATATGCAACTAGGTTGTAAAACAGTGGCTACTTTATAAGTAATCATATAGGTACTGGTCCTCCTAGCAAGCTGTTTGGCATGCCAGTCCTCCTTCTGGTGTGGTTAAAAGTGTTACATCCACTCCTTGTGTGGTTATTCTTAAAGGAACCACCATGACTACTTCTCATTTTTGTATATTAGGCCGTGTGTGTGTGTTAAGTGCCATCAAGTCGCTTCCGACTCATGGCGACCCTATGAATCAACGTCCTCCAAAATGTCCTATCTTTGACTGCCTTGCTCAGATCTTGAAAACTGAGGGCTGTGGCTTCCTTTATCGAGTCAATCCATCCCTTGTTGGGTCTTTCTCTTTCCCTGCTGCCCTCAACTTTTCCTAGCATGATTGTCTTTACTAGTGACTCTTGTCTTCTCATAATGTGACCAAAATATGATAGCCTCAGTTTAGTCATTTTAGTTTTTAGGGTCAGTTGATCTATAACCCACTGGTTTGTTTTTTTGGCAGTCCACGGTATCCATAACACTCTCTTCCAATACCACATTTCAAAGGAATCTACTTTCTTCCCATCAGCTTTCTTCAATGTCCAGCTTTCACACCCATACATAGTAATAGGGAATACGATGGCATGAATTAACTAGTCTTGGTGGCCAGTGACACATCCTTACACTTCAGAATCTTTTCTAGCTCCTTCATGGCTGCCCTTCCCAGTCTCAATCTCTTTCTGATTTCTTGGCTGCAGTCTCCCTTTTGGTTGATGATGGAGCCAAGGAATAGAAAGTCTTCAACATAAAAACCATAGCTCATGGCTTATAGAGGCACTCGGGGAAGGATTCTATTCAGCACGAACAGCGCAGTGCAAAAACGAGAATATTACTGCTGCATCAGTAAGGGTTTTTTTTTTTTGTCTTTTTAAAAACAAAAGTCCTTTAAAAACATTCTTCTCTTATTAACAGTTAAAAGTCCATTAAGGACCTACATCGTTTGCCAACTGATGTTGACATTTCGTAGGAAGTAGCTTTACTTTTGTTTGTTGCTCTATTAGAAAATAGCTGTGATTCCCAAAATTCTGAAAAGATCTATAAGTCATAGAAATCCAACTTAGGGAGCATATACAACTCAAATGCTGCCAGTTACTCTTTAGGCACTTTGCTATTTACCATTATCACAAAAAAAGATTGAGCATATGCATTCATCACATTTTGAAACAACTGTATGCTCAAAATAACAATCAATAAAAACAGCAAATTGCAATAAAGCCATAAATTTACCAGTGAAACTGAACATCAGCTAGCAGCAGGAGGTTGTATACTCAATACTGCAAAAGAGGCTTTGTGGCATCAATTTTGAATGAGAAATTTGGTGACTGTTACACTATTACTTTGATTTATCATTCCGATGCATTTCCGGATGCAGAGCCAACAACCCAGTTCCCAGTAACATTACCCAATCTTGGCTAGGTCTTGCATAAACATTCATACTAATTAAATGATATTGTCACCTATGCTGTTCAAGTGATCAGAGCAAGCCTGATCTTACCAAATGACAGGTAGTTAATTTCTCTTCCAGACAATGGTGTTGTCAAGCAACAAGTGCAATTCAATCAGTCCCGAAGTGTTGCTTGGCCCAAAGCACAAAAGTTAAAGTGTAAGATTAGTTAGGTTCTGAATTTGAGCCAATGGGCATTCATTAATTCTTCGTTTCACTTTGTAATGCATAACATGATCATTATAAATGTACAAACAGGGGTCCCCCAATGACTTGGGGGTGGTATTTCATTTCCCCCCTCTGCACGATTTTAGCTTTCCCTTCCCTGAAAGCTACTATAGCCTCTTTCATTTTCCTGCTTCCTTCTCTCCTTCCCACCCAACAGCCAACTTAACTTTACGTGCCCCCCCATTTCCAGCTATCTCTCCTTCCTAGCAGCCTCTACGTGGAGAAACTGTGGCCCAGTTGTGTGGTGCCAGCTGTTGATCATCACTGATTTACATAAAAGCAACATGTATTTTTGCCAGGATTTTTTGTTGCTCTTCTTTGACATCTGTGTACATGCTCAGAGGCACTCTTCCTTCCCAAGCCTGATATTTTCAGGGACAAGTCCTGATGCTGCTGACATTTTCCAAGGCTGACCCTCAGTGAGCCACTGATGAAGCCATGTGCGAAACGTGATTTGAATCTAGACAACACGTCCGGTCACCTTCCCTTTGTGGCTCTCGCCTGGGACATCTGCTCCTTCAGCTGTCTATAAGTACAACAGAAGTCCATACTGGATTATAAATATTGACTTACCTGTTTTCAGGATATTTACCTACTTTGTGTCTTTGGACATTTGAACTTGATATCATATTGGACTTCCATTATTTATTTTGTATGTGTATCTTCGTCATCCTTGTATATATATTTTGCACCTTTTGCACTATTTCACACTTTGATAAAGCTTACTTTTGTATTACAATTTGTGAGTGCTGTCTGGATCTTTCCCATTATCCATACAGCACTGAGCCTTTATCTTTTCCAGGTTTTCCAACCTCCAGGTACTAGCTGGAGATCTCTTGCTATTACAACTGATCTCCAGCCGATAGAGATCAGTTCACCTGGAGAAAATGGCCACTTTGGCAATTGTACTCTATGGTATTGAAGTCCTGCCCTTCCCCAAACCCCACCCTCCTCAGGCTCCGCCCCAAAAACCTCTTGCTGTTGATGAAGAGGAACCTGGAAACCCTACGCATGGGTAACATCTTGCCCATCAGGCCTTAGAGTACTCATATATTTATACTTGCTGGGTCTGCCTTGATTGCCTCTGCACCTGAATGGGAATGTAGTTGATTATCCACAGGAGAAAAGCTATTATTGCCAAAACACATTGCTATGGAAATATGCAAACTATTTTATTGTGCACCATTCACATATTTACTGAAGTCAATGGCAACCTTCCCACTGATTTAAGTAGAGCTAGCATTCATTCACCCAGAAGCAATTACTGGGGAAGACTGTCTTCCCCGTTTCCAAAAATCAGCTGCAGCTACACAGCTAGCAAATTCAGGCAGAACAACAAAAGGGACATCTGCATTGTTTGTGATAAGCCAGTCCATCTGTACAATTCCCATGAGAGGTGCTGAAATGAGCATGGTTAGAGAGGCAGCCTGTGTAACATGATAGGCGCAAAGATTTTGGTTCTCTCTGCCCTTTGTTTTTCTTCTCTTCTGACCTCTTTGGAAGATCCAACTGCACAGCTGAGGACAGACAAAATTAACACTTATGCTGAGCCAGTTGAAGATACTAAGTCTTTAACTGACAGTTTGGGATTCTGTTTGTCAGTAAAACTGTTCAGTTTTGGGCACTGCAATTTAAGAAAGATGTAGACAAGCTGGAACGTGTCCAGAGGAGGGCAACAAAGATGGTTAGGGGTCTGGAGACCAAGTCCTATGAGGAAAGGTTGAAGGAGCTGGGTATGTTTAGCCTAAAGAGGAGAAGACTGAGAGGGGATATGATAACCATCTTCAAGTACTTGAAGGGCTGTAACATAGAGGAGGGTGCCGAGTTGTTTTCTGTTGCCCCAGAAGGTCGGACCAGAACCAACAGGTTGAAATTAAATCAAAAGAGTTTCTGCCTAGACATTAGGAAGAAGTTTCTAACAGTTAAGAGCAGTTCCTCAGGAACAGGCTTCCTCGGGAGGTGGTAAGCTCTCCTTCCCTTGAGGTTTTTAAGAAGAGGTTAGATGGCCATCTGTCAGCAATGCTGATTCTATAACCTTAAGCAGATGATGAGAGGGAACACATCTTGGTCATCTTCTGGGCATGTAGTGGGGGTCACTGAGGGTGTGGGGGAGGAGGTAGTTGTAAATTTCCTGCATTGTGCAGGGGGTTGGACTAGATGACCCTGGTGGTCCCTTCCAACTCTGTGATTCTATGATTCTATATATACCTTGGGCACACTGAGCAATCAGAATGAAACTGAACATACATGTTCAGAGCAAAATTCCACATTTCAAGTCAATACTGGGCCAAGTTTACCAATCCAAAGGCCTGTGGGTGAGGAAAATATTGACATTTCAATAAAACACTGAAACATCAGAATCAACCTTGAGAAGGACATGCATAATATTCTATGATCAAAAACAGACAGATCCAGCCACTTCTGTTTGAAGGAAGAACAGTTGAATTAGAGATGGGGAGAAAATGACTAACTCCAAACAACAGGTAGTGGCTCATGGATCACAATCCAAAATAAAGAGGGAATGACTCTGATGCTCATGGACAGCAAGAGGAGGAAAATTTGAGGAATCCCACCAGGGGCAGCTGGCAGATGGAAAAAAATCCCACTGAAATCAAACCGGGCATGGAATATGTGAAAAGGGACCAGAAGGTCCAGGGATCTAATGCCAGCTCTGAAAAGTTAAATATACATTTTGGCTACTTTGATGGTAATACTTAACTCTGAATACAATTCCCCATTGGGATTATTTTGGCCTTGTATTTAAATAGATGTTCACAACTGCTGTAGACCTAATCGCTATAATTAGAAGACCAGAGCTGCTGGCTGAACAAAGATGACAAATAATTATCTACTTATGGATACTCAGAGGTTGATTTGTGGCCTTTTGTTGTATATGTAATTTAAAAACAGATTGTTTTTTTTCAAATCTGGATTTAATTGCTTTCGTATACCCTGAAGAATACCCTGGAGCCTCCATTCAATCATACTCTAGGCAGTTTTAAAATATTAGCATGCTTTACCAATGCAAACTCATCATATTATACACAGCTCTGTAAAATGTGAATGCTTTCTTTCTCCTACTGCTGCTCTGAAGAGTCAGCATGGTGTAGTGGTTAAGAGCAGTGGTTAGGAGTGGTGGACTCTAATCTGGAGTACTGGGTTTGATTCCTCACTAATCCATATGAGCGGTGGACTCTAATCTGATGAACCGGGTTGGTTTCCCCACTCCTACACATCAAGCAGTTGGGTCACCTTGGGCTAGTCACAGCTCTCTTAGAGGAGGGGAATGGAAGGTGACTGTAAGCCGGTTTGCTTCTTCCTTAAGTGGTAGAGAAAATCGGCATATAAAAAGCAACTCTTCTTCTTCTTCTAACTCTGATCCAGTGTTATTAGTTTGATAATTTGGTACTATAACCGGGAGAAGGAGCTTAGAAAAAACACTTTTCTGTTTTCCTAATTGCAGTAGGACGTTTACTTATGAAAGTCTGATCTAAACAATGCCCATTCATAAATATGGGAATTGACAGAAATCCAAGTGGTCAAACCCCCTTCCGATCTGACAGTTATTCTGTTGCTTTGCTATCTAGTTCAGGATTCCTGAACAGTGGGAAGAATGGAGCTGTAAGAGGAAAGAGTGACACTATAACAGCAAATTAGCACATGACAGGTTTGTTCTAACAGGTGTTTCTGTGCTTAGCATTTTCACCTTCTACTAAAAAGGGTGTGTGTGTGTGTGTGTGTGTGTGTGACATACCATAGCTACCCTTCAATACCTCAGGAATGGATAAGAAGCTTTGTAAATATGAATTCTTGCTTATGATTGTTAATATTGTCTCTATGCCAATAAAGGTTTGGATGGATGGATGGATGGATGGATGGATGGATGGATAAAAAGCTGATGTTTGCCAATTCTCTTCTGTCTTGCCCTCTGTAAAAGTGCGAATTTTACTAGAATGGGGACACTTTGCCCTATCTGACTGAAATTTGTGATGAAAAACACCTTGGGTGATGGATGCAATCCTGGAGAATTTTGCCCTAATTTTTTTTTGGGGGGGGGATATTACATCTAGAAAGGTGTTTGCCACTGAAATCAATAGTAGTAACTATTGCATTCATTTTAATATGGCTTGCTTTAGCTCCAATAAATAATTCAACCCAATAAAATGACTAACCCAATTTTTTGCATACTCACTGGTAAACCAGTCAGGAGCTATGAAAGAACAGAGGTGGATGGCCAAACTCATATTTACCTTTAGAATAGTTCATTACCATCTAAACTTAAGAAGAAATTCTGAATGGCAGAATGTAGGCTTGACAGAGCAGTGTGTTTTCCACTTGGCAAGCAGTACTGGTCATACTGTTGTGTGTGTGTGTAAAGGGCCTTCAAGCCAACTTATGGCGACCCCTTTTGGGGTTTTCATGGCAAGAGACTAACAGAGGTGGATTGCCAGTGCCTTCCTCTGCACAGCATCCCTGGTATTCCTTGGTGGTCTCCCATCCAAATACTAACCAGGGCTGATACTGCTAGGAATCAGTTAAGCATTGTTTAAATTATACAAACAGTATCTAGGTCTTTGAATAAGACAAGTGTTTTATATTCCTTTGCTCCATGGAACAGTCCAGTCCCTTGAGACCTTCGTTGCCAAGTATTCCATCCGGCTGTTCTTTTATATTTTTCATTTTTAAAGTGTGGGGAAATATGAAGAAAGTTTGATTGCCGTCTTGTTGCAGTGTATTGTCAAGTTTCTCTACAGCCAGGGCGTCTGAGAGTTTTTGCAAATAGGAGATACCGCAGTGAGCTATGTTAAAACAGCAAGATATCTGGTCTTGAAAATCCAGTAACCCAGGGAACCAAAAGAAAAGAAAAACTAGGGAAGTGACAAGCAACAAAACCTGATATCCAAGATTGAGAAGATGTTGCAATTTCAGTTTTCCAAAGAAAATCATGGTCAGAATCCAACACAAATAATGCATATGGGATGCTCAGGAGAGAACAGGAGTTACAGATGTTGTACCAGCTGTCAGTTTGCTTCTGGACACAATCCCAAGTGCTGGTTCTTAGCTTTAAAGCACTAAATGGCTGAAGGATTGCCTGTTACAGCACAGAATACTGACCATCAATTAAGACCTGCTTCTTAGTCCTTAAGGAAATGGAGTGAGTAGCCACTTGAGACAAAAAAATTCCAATGGTAGTGCCCATTTTGTGAATGCTTCCTCACCCTAAAAGTTCTCCTAGAAGTTCAGACAAAGTTGTCTTTGCATAGCCAGAAGAGGACAATTTTATTTACCAGGAACTTTGTTAGATTTCTCTTGACCTCATCTTTTCAATTTTATTCATTTTTACTGATTTTGTATGACTTACTTGGCCGGTTTGCTCTGCAGTTATCAATATACTTTTATGCTGGTTCTTATATTTGCTATTGCTAGGGTTGCCAAGCCCAGCCTGACAACCAGTGGGAGACTGGATCGGGTGGGAGTGTGGGGGGAGCCTGGACGTGATGTCATCTCTGTAGGAATTGTTAGAATCTATGGTTTTACCATACATCAGGGGACACCAACCTTTCTGAAGCTGAGGGCATCTTTGCAACCACAAAATGTCAGGATGCCTTTTAAAATGAACATATTGTTTAAAAATATTTTCTTGCATACGCACAGCTTATCTTCAGTTATGCAAGAAAGATCCTTATGCTGTGGTGGCAGCTATTGCCAATGTTATAGATTTTAAAATCTGCACTGCCAATCAGAAGCCCCTCCCACACACTTTTTTTACATTTGGGTTTTTAACTGCAAACTTGGGTATTCCTCAAGGTGTGTAGAAAAACTTCTGCACATGACCCCACAGTCCAGATTTTTTTTTTTTTTGCACCTGAGGACCATTGTTCAGATTTAGATATAAAGATATAAAGTACAGTAATTTTATGCCAATAAAGGATGTTATGACTGACTGATATAAAGATAAATAAATAAGAGGTAGGTGCTTATGAGCCCTTTTCAAAGCCCACATGGGTGAAGTGACCATAGTTTCCTCTGGCACTGAACTGGTTGCCACCATGATGTGTTCAGAAGGGATAACAATCAATCTCACTTTTTACGGTTCAGTGGCAACTGGCAAGCCTTCATTTTCCCCTGAAGACCAGGGTTTTCTTTAGGTATTAAAGCTTGGAAAGGAGAATTCCTTAGGCACATTCACAGAATAGGTTTTCATTATACTATTAACTGCATCTTTCTAGTCTCTAGGAGATCTCCTGCTAATTCAACTGATCTCCAGCCGCTAGAGATCAGTTCACCTGGAGAAAAATGGCCGCTTTGGCAATTGAACTCTATAGCATTGAAATCCCTTCCCTCCCCAAACCCCGCCCTTCTCAGGCTCCGCCCCAAAAATCTCCTATCGGTGGTGAAGAGAGACCTGGCAACCCTACACTCACACAGAATACAAAAATTAAACAGCACAGTTGGATCATCTGCATATAACATTGCTGTTCACTGTTAGGTAAAAGTGATAGACATGTAAACCTTTATGCAAACATTGGATGGACAAAATTATAGCCACAGATACATTGTCTTTGAACATTGGAGCATATTGTACACATAAGAACTGTGGGCTAGAAAATCTTAGTTCCTGGCACAAGGGATTATAGAGAAGCACAGTGTAGAATTAGATCTCATGAGGCTTACATAGAAACTTTTTTCCACAAAATTACCTAAAATTCTTTAAAAACCTATATAGAAATCCCTTTAGGATAAAGCTGATTTTCACCCTTTCTAAAGTTTATTATTTCAGATTTGTTTTCAGAATCCATAGTGATGGATTTAAATAGGTCCGATTCTTGTCCCTATATCCACTGGTATATACACCAATAAATATGTTGATTTCAAGAGAAACCATGTATTTACTACTTAATAGATCACCACCAAGACTCTGGGAAATCATTTGATTACCAAAAGTACACTAGCAATGCAATCCTAATAATACTTTCTGGTGAGCAAGCCCCATTAAATAGACGTGCTTAGAGTTGCTCTTCTCACTCTCCTGAGTAAACTTTTTTTAACCCTGAAATTAATCGTTATCCCTTTATAACTTGGAAACTTTGTTTTATTTGGTTCTTGTAGGTTATCCGGGCTGTGTGACCGTGGTCTTGGTATTTTCTTTCCTGACGTTTCGCCAGCAGCTGTGGCAGGCATCTTCAGAGGAGTAACATAGTGTTACTCCTCTGAAGATGCCTGCCACAGCTGCTGGCGAAACGTCAGGAAAGAAAATACCAAGACCACGGTCACACAGCCCGGATAACCTACAAGAACCAATGAACTCTGACCGTGAAAGCCTTCGACAATATTTTGTTTTATTTGCTTAGAGATGATGATCCTAAGATTACTTTGGCAGTAGCAAAATTTATTTAAGTCCTTTTATTCCTTGCGTCAAAAAAAAATGAAGAATAAGAATTTTCTGCTTCTCAAGAATTGTAAATTGCTGAGCTTCTAGGGAAGGGAAGGGAAATTAGTCATTGATTTTCATCTTTACTTCCTTCTCCCTTTTCCTTGGTACCTAAGAATTGCCACAATCTACTACATCTCCCACAGCTCTGAATTCCAGTCAACAGTTAAATGGTATCATATGTAGCTAAAGCAGCTTTCCCAGAAAGTCTGCAAGAGAATCCTTATATAAACAACTTTTGGACTAATTCCAGCAGAGTGGTAGTGTGAGCTAAGTGACACCAATAGTTTATATGTAGATACATATTTGGACATACTTTGGTTGGCTTTACTGCCTGTTTTATGCCACGTACTGAGGATTATGTCTGCCAGCTTGACACCAATTTAGGAAAAAGGTGCACCCAAAATTCAGAATGAGTGAGTTCAGAGAAGAAACTTCTCCAGTTCATATTTCTGGGCTAACTTTGAGCCAAGTTAAATGTCTCAGACATTCAGGCTCAGCTTGTAACTAGTTCATCCTGAATCCTCCCACTTCTGCAGCTGCTCTCTTCAATTCCCTGTTATAACTAATCTGGCAGTGATGAAAAGAGTTAGTAATGAAACCTTCATTAGGTTCTAGGTGTGCATATCGATAAACCCGAACCGAAAATAAACCTGAAATTATCCATTTCGGTAAATTTCCAGTTCTGGTTTACCGAATGCACAAACCTGGGGAGAAAGTTGAAGCTGAACAGGCAATTCTGGAAAAAACTGAATAATTCTTTGGCTTTTTTGGGTCCTGGGGGGTTATTTTTCGAGGTAGAGCCCCCAAATTCACAGCATAGCTTGAAGGTACTGTTCTGGTACAAACCTCAAAGTTTGGTGAAGATTGGATCAGGGGGTCTGATTTTATGGGGTTTGGAACGAGTCACCCCCCCTTCCATTGACAACCATTCTTCACCAAACTTCAGGGGTCGTGCAAGGAGAGTCTCTTCAAGCTATGCTGTGAATTTGGGGGCTCTACCTTCAAAAATGCCCCCCCCCCGAGAATTTTACATGTACTGACCTTTTCAGACTTGTCAGCAATGGCTGCCGTCTGCTTCCTTCCACCCTCATTGCAAGGTTGCTATTCATTATGGGAAATTGAGTTTTCCCACACTTGTAATGGTTCCTTCCTTCCTTCCTTCCTTCCTTCCTTCCTTCCTTCCTTCCTTCCTTCCTTCCTTCCTTCCTTCCTTCCTTCCGAACTCAATTTCCCATAATGAAAAGCAACCTTTGCAAACTTTGCAATGGTTGTCAATGGAGGGGGGGTGACCCCTTCTGAACCCCATAAAATCGGACCCCCCTGACCCAATCTTCATCAAACTTTGGGGTTTGTACAAGAACAGTCCCTTCAAGCTACACTGTGAATTTGGGGGCTCTACCGTTCTCTGCAACTTAAGGGAGATTCAAACTGGCTTACAATCCCCTTCCCCTCCCCACAACAGACACCCTGTGAGGTAGGTGGGACTGAGAGAGCTCTAAGAGAGCTGTGTCTAGCCCAAGGTCACCCAGCTGGCTTTGTGTGTAGGAGTGGAGAAACAAATCCAGTTCACCAGATTAGCCTCCGCTCATATGGAGGAGTGGGGAATCAACCCCGGTTCTCCAGATCAGAGAGCACTGCTCTTAACCACTACACCATGCTGGCTCAGAAGTGAAGTCATCACACAGGCGACAATAGGAGAGATTCTCTGGTGTTTGGGTAAAACTCTATGGTAAACCAGCTTCTACCACAGAGTTTTTGCCCAAATACCAGAGTGTCACCCTCATCACCATTGACATGATGACATCACATCTGGAGGTGACATCAACAAACAGGAGACATCGAGACCTAGGCCTAAGCCTGGTAAGATCCAGACTCCACCCCCCTCCCCCACTGAAGGGCAGGGGGGACCTGGCAACCCTATTGAGAAGGCCTCCAAGCACTGTTGTGTTTCCAGCAACATCATTAAGAATACAATGAGAGCAAGAGTCCATCATCATTCTTTCTAATAGAACTGGCAGCCCCCATATGATGATGAAAGCAGAGAAAGAAGTCACAGATGCAGCCATATTTGGGGTCTACACACTCAGAGGTATTCCCTAAGTATGAAGAAAAATGAAAAGAAAAAGAACACAAACCTTTAAAATGGCTGCGGAGGACTGAACATGATTAAGGGGAAACAGAATGCTGAAATCAGCCGAGTATCAGTTCAAGGAAACAAGGAAGAGAAATTAGCCTGTTCACTAGCTCATCTGAAGGAAACCCTTCTGAGTTGAGCCTCAGTTGAGCTCACCACATCACTGATTTTGTATTTCTGAGCCATGCTCAAATTGTCTGATTAATTTGGAGTGGGCTCTATGAGAAGCGCTTACAAAGATATAAAGCTATACATTTAGCTGTAGAAACTACTATATATTTAATATATTTAGGTAACTTTCTGTCACACCTTTTCTTAAGGGTGCTCCTTCTCTTTGAAACTCCAATTTATTCACCCAGTGTTTTCATTTTAAAAATTCTTTACAAAATCCTTGTGACTCCTCATGCATCTATGGTTTTCATTTTACGGGTGGCAAAGGTGGCGCAGAGCTGAGCAAGAACTTCTTTATTACTATTATGATTTGGTTATTTATAGTCTGCCTTTCTCATTGAGACTCAAGGTGGATTACATAGTGTAAGTAGGGTTGCCAGGTCCCCCTGGCCACCAGCGAGGGATTGGGGTGCCAGATAGGGTTGCCAGATACAGGCTGCAAAGTCCTGGAGATTTGGGGATGGAGCCTGGGGAAAACAGGGACGTCAGTGGGATACACTGCCATAGAGTCCATCCTCCAAAGCATCCATTTTCTTCAGGGGAACTGATCTCTGTAGCCTGGAGATGAGCTGTAATTCCAGGGGATACCCAGGTCCCACCCAGAGGCTGGCATCCCTAAATTTAAGTCAAGTACCATCAACAGGATGAGTCACAGGCCTTTTATGCATGGCTGTTTCTTTCACACACCCCAAACTACTTTGGGGTTTTGTTTTGATTATGCATGCATTTCCTGACTGTCAGAGGTCACCTTGCTCTCCTGCGCATTTCCACATGTTTTGCCCACATTTTCCAGATGCTGGCTAAACAGCATCCAGAGAACGCAGGGGAAATGTGTGGGGAGAGCGAGGTGACCTCGGAAGGTCAGAAAATGCATGCATAATCAAAATAAAGCCCCAAAGTAGTTGGGGGCGTGACAGTGAGGAAAACAGCCATGCATAAAAGGCCCTAGGTCACAATCCCTATCCCTTTACAATGCAGCTTTACAATGTGGCTTTTCTCTCAATTGCACTTCTTAATATTGGCTAACATGACACAGCAAGTAAAATGCCCAGATCAAAAAAGAAAGATGACCATCTGGCATGAAGCTGACACTGAGGATTTAATGGAAAATTGGATAGCTGGAGTTTTTACCACTGGAAAGCTTCTCTGGAAAGCTTTATGATGATTACTTATTTCTGAATGTAGGCATAA
Organism: Euleptes europaea; assembly: GCF_029931775.1. Lineage (NCBI taxonomy): Eukaryota > Metazoa > Chordata > Lepidosauria > Squamata > Sphaerodactylidae > Euleptes > Euleptes europaea. The sequence continues at coordinate 33,913,531 of NC_079323.1, forward strand.
ATACAATATGTCTTGTTAATTTATCTTTTTGGTTTCATGGCATGTCATTCTCATGTTGCAATCGGGCACTGAGTTACTCCAGTTTAAGCTAATTGATTTCAATGGCTTTAGCCTGCAGTAACTCTGCACAAGATTGCACTGTTGTCTACTTTTTCCAGAGTTCCTCCTTTTCTTAAGAACTCATTCATTCATTTTCTTGCAGACATAAATGGTGCTGAATTTCATATGCACGTTTCTCACAACATTCCCTGTCCTTTTTACCAAGATCCAGGTTGAAGAGACAACATAAATCCAGCAGTTGGAACCATGTACAGTAGCTGCACTTTCAAAGGGGAACAAGATGGTTTTAGCTATTAAAATTTATTGCCTGTTACAATGCTTAGGAATTATCTTCTGTTCTGACTATTAGCACAGGTTGCACGTTCACTGGAAAAAGCACAAATTTTCTCAACAGTCTGAACAGTATGATTTTATTTTTCTCAGTATTCAGGTCATAAACACAACCGTCAAATTGGCCTAATACAGAAAAAAAGTAATGAATAAGGAAAGCCAGAATGGTAAGGGAAAGGAGCTTTTGGGGAATATAAAAATCAACCGCAATCTAAAATCAGTACAGCCAGTTCTCAACATGGCCAAATCTGTGGATACAAATCCATGAACACATGAACACATGAAGCCGCCTTATACTGAATCAGACCCTTGGTCCATCAAAGTCAGTATTGTCTGCTCAGACCGGCAGCGGCTCTCCAGGGTCTCGGGCTTAGGTCTTTCACATCACCTACTTGCCTAGTCCCTTTAACTGGTTAGAGTTTCAGTGTAAGATCAGGACCCAGGTTTGAATCCTTACTCTGCTGTGGAAGCTCACCGTGTGACCTCGGGCCAGTCTCATGTTCTCAGCCTAGCCAACCTCAGAGGCTTGTCGCAAGGATAAAATGAAGGAAGGCAAGAATGATGTAAACTCCTTTGGGTCCCCATTATGGGGAAAGTCAGAGTATCAATGAAGTAAATAAATAATGTAGCTGACGTGGGGTGGGGGGGCAGATAAAAGGTAGGTTGGTGAGTGAATGGGTAGGAAGTAAAGAAGGAAACAGGGAAAGGGGGGCTGCCCGGAGAAGGGAAAAAGGAAATAGTGTGGGGAGGAGTGATGTGGGGGAAATGTGGATCCAAGTCCTTGCAAGTTTCCTCTGTGCAACTGGGCCCAGCCAGCCCCCATACTGCACAACAGGGCCATAGGTTTCCTGGGGAAAGGATGCTGGGGGAAGGAAAGAGGGTAAGCTGTTGACATGGTAGCAGATAAAGCTAGGTTGGCTGGTGGGTGGGAAGGAGAGTAGGAAGCAGGAATAGGGGAGAGGCTATAGGGGCTTTCAGGGAAGGTAAAGAGGAAATAGTGTGGGAGGAGATGCCCCCTGCAAGTCTTTTAGGGTCCCGCACGTGTGTACTTATACATTGTAAACACTATGTGGTATTCACTAGATATTTTTGCACATGTTGTTTCTACAAATATATTTCAGACACTAGAAAGTGTCTTCTTAAATTAACTGATGTGTGTATGTGCCATCAAGTTGCTTCCGACTTACAATGACTATGATGGAACTCCTCTTGTTTTAATATTTTTTAATTGAGTTCTCACACTCACACACCCTCACTAACTCTGTTGAGACTTATAACTTGTTATGACACCATTGCCACTAATTATAATGGATCCCTTATTTTCTATAAAAGATCAGATATATGGCACTAAAGAAGCTTTTTGAAGTACAACTTTAAAATGGTTTTATTTTTCTCTTTTGGGGGGATTTAAAAGTCTGGATAGCAAAACTTCATAACAGGAATGTGGTTTGTAACAGAATAACAGAAATGGGGAACGTGAGAGGGCAATGTTCAAGTGATATATTGTAATTCCAAATGTATCAAGGTAATTCACATACAAGTCTTTAAACACTTATTTTCTACTGAGAGTGATTTATCTTGGAAGTCACTGGTTTGTTTCTTAAACTTAAGCTTCTTTTACATAGTTGTTCTTTAGTTGGAACATTAACACACTTCCCCAGTTTCTCCTTTCAACTGGCCTGGGATCACTCCTTTTACCAGAGCAATTTCCCGTTGAACTCTTAGGGATCACTCTGTCAATCTTAGCACTATATCCCCAGATAACTGCTAATAGATTCTTCCTGATTCAAAACCCAAATGTGTTCCTTTTCACTCCAGAGGAGAATCCTCCACCAGACAGCTTGCAGCTCACATCATTGTCTCTAAGCTCTGTCTGTTAACTTTCTCTGACAACTGTCAGTTCTCAACTGTCAGAACTCTCCAACTGCCATTCTCAGAATTCTATTTAAACTCCTTGTCAATCACCGGGGGTGTGTGTCTCTGACCAGGACAACTGCTTAGAATGCAGCTGTCCATCACAGCAACCCTATCAATTAATAGCCTCCAAAATGCCTTATAGTTAAAAGCCTCCCTTAGGTTCTGCAAGCAGAAGGTTGTGGCTTCCTTTACTGAGTTCTTACAAAGGGAGATTTGACTCTTGAAAGCTCATACCCTGAAAATCTTGTTGGTTTCAAAAGTGCTACTGGACTCCAATTTAGCTGTTTATTGAGTCAATTGATCTCGTATTGGGTCTTCCTCTTCATTTTAATTGACAGACTAACATTTTGCTATATCTAAATCAAAAGTAGAGAGCTAGAATTATTGTATGTCTAAAACTAGCTGTTGGGGATACAGAAGATCGATCTGACAGTAAGCAAGCCAGCTGACACAGAATCAAGTGGTCTTTGCAGTTGCTGCCATGAAGCCAACTATGCCTGGAAGACCAAAGTGCCGAAACTCACAGCAGTAGTGGAGTCTTCTGTCCAGTGACTGCATGAAAATTCTGGTTTGAACCAATAGTGCGGAAGCTATGGCAATAAACCTTTCCTTTAAGTTTGTGAAGCTGTCCGGCAAAAGGATTCCCTGGAAGCTTCCATAGCTGCCAGCATTTAGACCATGGAACTCTCCAGTTTAGGAATACTTGCAAGCCATGGTGGCACCTATTTTCTGTGCCTGCCCCTTTCAAAGACAGTTGTATAGTCACTTGATAAATTATGTCTTACTTTGTATTGCATTTCAGCTGATAAAGTAATTTAATATCTGAAATATATGTGAAAGAACTTATTATTTAATTAATGTCATGTGCTGGCTGAAATCTAGCAAAATTATGGTCTTTGGTAAAATATGTTCTTCTTTTGCTTTATCTATCATAGGTAGTATAGAAATACAATAAATGAAATGACATTATGCTTTATATGAAGGCAGTGCTATTCTCTTTTTGTTTCCTTTCAACTTATGATACATTGACAAAGTGACTAATTGTTTATGCATGTAAATTTTCTTAAGCATATGCTATTATTTCCTTTAAAAATAACATATTTTCAAAAGAGTAACTACAAAAAAGAAGGTTCACAAACTCTATTTATGCTAAATTGAATATGTCCACACATGAATTACATATGCTGTATCCATTTGAGTCCTATAAGTGTTGGCTTGAAATGCATATGATTTCAACAGCTGGAAAATCTATCCCATCGTGCGTCATCAGAAAAAAAACGAGTCTCAAGATACTGATGAACTGATCCCCTTATAAAAACTGCAGGTAAGGAGACAATGACAGCCCACATTTTTTTGCCTTTTTATGTACACGTTTACCATGTAATCCACTCACACATTAAAAACTAAAATTTCAGGAAGAATTAATGGATCTTGAATAGCTATTGTCCTTTAACTGAAGTTAACATCAATATGTCGTTGTTTTCTTAGGGGCAAAGGAAGGGGAAAGGGTGAAGGGGAGATTAACCAGACCACATCAGCTTGACTGGGGCAAAAACAGCCCACAATGTTTATTGAATGTACTCACTGGAGCATTGGTGCAGCATAGGGCACAGTTCCAATCATCTGGCCACCTGCCTGTTGGCCGATGGCACCAACCATCCCCCACGTGCGCCTGCTGGGGGAGCAACATGGGGTGGCAAGTCCAGGGGTTCCATACAGGGGCAAGTCTCTAGAGCTGGGCATATCACCAAATGGATCCACCCCCAAGACCACTTGTGGGGGTCCCCATAGCAAGAGAGCCATGCAGGCAGGTCCCCAAACTGGATCTGTCCTGATGGCCAAACTGCCCATCAAAGCTGTCACAAGAACATGCAACAAAATCAAGGACAGTGCCCAACCATGAAGCGCAAAAACTGAGGGAGGGTAGGTGGGGAAGCAGCAGCAAACTGAAGACTTCGACCTGATGGCCATTTGTAAAAACTACATGAAGGATGGACCAGAATAGAAACTCTGGCTTCCAGGTCCACCTGGAAGCCCCTGCAGGCCCCAGGAACCTACTGGCCACCTGAGCCTCAGCTGGGCCAATTGCTGCAGCTCCAAGCTGCCACTGGGGAGCCAAAAGAGGAATTCTTCCCCTTCCCTTGCTCCCCAGACCCATGGCCGAAAATGCGTCCCTGGGTCAATCCTGGGGCTGTCACGTCTAGACAAATATGTTTGCTCCTATATTTTGAGAGGAAACTTTTATACTGATACATACACATTATGTAGATCTGGTAGCATGAAGACCTTACACATGAATAAGGCCTGATTTAAATGTGATACTGGCAGGACAGAAGAACCTACCCTTTCAACTTTGTATGCACCAAGCATCTTGTTCAAACTGGGCCTCTCCCTGAGCAACATTAGCACACCAATGTTACCTTCATCTTTGCTATGGATGTTTGGTACTCTAGCATTGTATTAACTGGACAATATTCAAGCAATCCTCCAACCAGACGACAAGATTATATTATTATTATTATTATTATTTAAAAAGCACTGTTGATATACAATGAGCAAAACATCATGTCTACTCTGCTCTAAGTTTACAAACTTTTAGATAAAAGAGTTTAGACAAAAGAGTATGCAAGAGAAAACCGGCATGGATAAGGAGACTCAACTCATTGTTTGGGTTTCCTATTTAATATCAACTAGTTTCAAATAAAAGCAGTTGGGATAGAGTATCGGGCAAAAAAAGTATTTCCCAACACTAGAGAACTTTTATCTTGAATCGAATCAGGGACATTGTAAATTACAGTTTGTCCTGTATATAGCTTCTATATTATATGGTTTAATATTTCTAGTGTGTATATATAGCCATTAGGAAGGTGACATGGTATAGCCTGATCTTGTCAGATCTTGGAAGCTAAGCAAGGTTGGTACATGGAAAGCAGAAAGGCTCACATTTTGGAACCTCTCGACAGCTGAATTGGTGCATCCCTCAGATGTTTTTAGACAGTCACTTTAAACTAAAAAAGGCAAACAGGAGTCAGCAGGATTCTGCCTCAGTTAATTGATATCTCTTAAACCTGATGAAGGTGTAGTCCAAATAAAATAATTCAATATATTTATTTACTTATTTATCTAAAATGTTTCTATGCCACCTTTACAATCAATTCAGGGTTCCCAAGCAGCAAACATTAAAACAAAGCATTAAAACATTTCCAACATTAAAACAATTAAATATTTTTTTTGTGCTATCAAGTCACAGCTGACTTATGGAGACCCCTTAAGCAAGAATCATTTAGAGGCGGTTTGCCATTGCCTGCCTCTGCGTCATGACCCTGGTGTTCTTTGGAGGTTGCCCATCCAAATATGAACCAGGGCCGACCCTGCTTAGCTTCTGAGAGCTGATGAGATCAAGCTAGCCTGGGGCTATCCAGGTCAGGGCAAAACATAATATAAACACATAAAAATATAAACATATAACCATATGAAAACACACAGACAGGAAGGAGGGCTAATAAGAGTTGGTAAGGTAACACCAAACCAAACAAAAAGTCGATTTACCTGCTGGCATAAAACAATGACAGCTCCCTGAGTTAGGAGTTTCAAAGTTCCGGTGCCATGACCAAGAGGGCATTTTCTTGTACTCTTTGTCCTGTCCTGAAAACCTCCAGACTAACAAAGACTACAGTCCACAATAGCCATGCAGATTAGCTTTGGATTTCACACATTAACAGATCACTTCAGGAGACAATGGTTCCATATTAACATACCACACCCTCATTAGCACATTATCTTGATACTTACAGGACAATGATTAGCACATTACCTTTGATACTTTTTGCAGGACAATGATTCAGCTCAACCCAACCCCTTTCTGACTATATATTACTCTTCCTACACACTTGACACTGACAGACCCTGTCCTTCAGTGTTACTCCTCTGAAGATGCCTGCCACAGCTGCTGGTGAAACATCAGGAAAGAAAAGACCAAGACCACGGTCACACAGCCCGGATAACCTACAAGAACCAGATTCAGGATAGATAAAAGGAAATACTTCTTTATATAATGAGAGATTACAATGTGGAATTTGCTGCCAGAGGATGTAGTGATGGCTACAGGCACAGACAGCTTCAACGGGGCATTAGATAGATTCATGGAGGATAGGTCTATCTGTGGCTACTAGCCATGGTGACTAGAGGTAAGCTCCACATTCAGAGGCTGTAAACCTCTGAATACCAGTGCCTGGAGGAGAAGGCCTTGACCTCTATGCCATGTTGTTGGCCCTCCAGAGGAACTGGTTGGTCACTGTGTAAGACACAATGTTGGTCTGATCCAGGAGGGCTCTTGTTATGTTCTTACAACTCTGCAGGTGGTCAAATGAGATCCCTGAATGAGCAGCTTCATCATTTGGGAACAATTCTGATTCTTAAGGCCCTAAACAGTTTGGGACCCATGGACTTAAAAGACTGACTCGTTCCATAATATTTAGCCCACCAGTTACAATTTTATTCCCAAGCCTTGCTCAGTGCTCTAGGTTCATACCCCATCTGGAATAGCACAAAATGCTGGAATAAATCCCATAGTCTCAGCTCATGTATAGGCCTCTGACCCCCACAGAGATGTCTTCTTGTTGGCCAACTCTTTGACAATGGCATGAAGATTTAAGGGGGCAGGAGCTATGTATTTTTAATCCAACTCCTTTGGATTGCTAAAGATTTTTAGCAAAAACAGAATTTTAGATGGAGGATGGGCAACTGGTTTTTAAATTGCAAGCAGTGAAATCCTATAGACAGTTACTCCAGTGTCATCTCATTGAAATAAATGGTCTTTGACTGAAGCAGCTGCATACCATTGCACTGTAAATAATCTGCATTTCAAATAAACCAGTAAGAGGAAGTCAAAGAAGTTTTTAAATATTTTCTTTGCATATTTATAGTATGGCCCTGAGCAGAGTTATACACTCATACATCCACGGACCAGGACAGGCTTAGAATTCTGCTGAGAATTGCACTGTTAGTTTGGTTTAACAAACACTCATTTATTTGTTGTTCATGCTTAGGCTTGATATGAGACATGGAATAAACCAGTCTTGCCAAATTATATGTAAATGGCTTCAAAAAGGAGAAAGCACATTTCTGGGAATTCACAGGTTTTTTATTTGTATTTTGGTACTAAATACAATTTCCTTTTATTCAAAAAACGTGTATTCTTATATAATGACATGAACAACAGAATGCATTGGTCTATACTTAACAAGAGAAATTCCCTGAGCAAACTCAACAAAATAAATACAGTTTCCATTTCTGTTGCCAGACTACACACAAGGAACAGTTTCTGGAAGATTAGGCAATCACTATTCATTTGTTGCCTTGTTGATACCTAAATAGCACTGTTATAAAAGCTGAATTACACAGCCTGATGTCAACATCCTCTAAACTACAGCAGAGCAAACACAGGTTGACACTGCTGCAGCTAAAGCCTGGTAAGTGGTATTTTAATTTAATTTAATTTAATTTAATTGGCTGCATCCCACTTGCCACTAAGTACAATTCTGCTGGGCCAAGGATCTAGGGTTTTTCCAACGTTGTAAGATTCTTTGCAAAAGAATGAAAGCAGCCATCCTGTCCAGACCCCAAATAAACTCGGTCTAGGGCACAGCTGCCCTGTAAAAGAGCTAGATTCAAGTTCAGTAGCACCTTAAAACCAACAAGATTTCTAGGGTATAAGCTTTCAAGAGTCAAAGCTCCTTTCGTCAGACTCCCTTTGACCATCCAAAATTCCCTGGAAATCTTGTTAATCTTCAAGATGCTTCTACACTCAAATTTAGCTCTTCTATTGCAAACGAACATGGCTACCCATCTGAAACTGTCCTGTATACAAGCTGATTGGAAGTTCTGTTTCATCAGTCTTGTGGTCCTTTTGCGAGAAGACTTTTAATTGTAGAGATACAAAGTGAGATTGATAAATATGTACTGCAAATTAAGGCTGGCGTCTGTGAAAGATGTGTGCAAGAGAAGTTTGCTTAATGCTGGGTTGCTTAAAATTTCCTAGAAAAAAGTTTTTGCTCTTGCTCATTTTTACAAGTTCAGCATTCAGTACAAGACAAGTTAAAATAAATACTTTGTGAAGCACATAAATCATGCTTTCATCATCATGTGACTCCTTTAAAACATCCAGTACTATCGTTAGCCAGGAAGAAAATCCTGCAAGATGAACTCAGAATAAATTATGTTCCAGTGATAGAGGCTATTGTCACATCAAAAAGTATTCTCAGTTCACCATTAACAAACACACTCATAGTTCACCATCACATGCAGAAACAGGCATGTATTAAGAATGTAAAAAATGAACACGAAAGTGGATAGCTCTCAAATAAACAAAAAGCTCACTTTAAAGTTATAGACCATCGAGGTAATTTTATTACTTCATTCTCACAAAACTACTACAATGGCCACACTTAGGAAATAAGTGGTACAAAATCTCTGTTCATATGCATTGGCTTTATTATTGGCAAATTAGTATCAGATAAAATTCCAAATTGCTGTTGACTGGATGGGATGATATTTATAACACCAAAGTTATGCTGTGATTTACAGAATAATATTTGGCCTACAGCCCCCAACTGAACACATGTAACTGGGAGTCAGAATTTTTTTAGCAAAAAGTCTGTCGTAAGAACACCCCTACTGGGTCAGACCAGTGGTCCCTCTAGTCTAGCATCTTGCTTCACAGAGTGGTTTGTTGGTTGCCTCAGAGAGTCAACAAGCAGGACAGAAAGACCAACCCGTTCCCCTGCTGTTGCCTCCTAGCACTGGCATTCAGAGGTTTATTGCCTTTAGATGTGGTGGTTCCTGTTATTCATCATGGCTAGTAGCCATTGATAGACCAGTGTGTATGAGTGTAAAATGCTGTCAAGTTGCAGCTGACTTATGGAGACCCCAGCAAGGGGCTTTCAAGGCAAGTGAGAAGTAGAGATGGTTTGCCCTTGCCTTCCACGGTAGCATCTTCCTTGGTGGTCTCCCCTCCAAGTACCAACCCTTCTTAGCTTCCAAAATCTAATGAGATTGGGCTATACCATGCCGCCTTCCCTCCCATTCTAACCCCTCTTTGAAGCTTTTTTTTTGCCACCATCAACATCTATTCTCAGGAAGTCAAATACAGTATAACAAATCACTTTTGTGGCATCATTTGACAAAAATAAATGAAAACACATGTTGAGGGCAAGTGTTACCTAATGCAATACAGATGAGAAACATAGAACTGATTAAAACAAACCATACTCTTTCAAGGAGCCAAACAGCAAGTGTCTGTAGCATATATTCAGAGCTGGAAGGCACAGGGATGGCAGGAACTGGCATGGAGGTGGAACATCCATCATCTGACAGGAGCAAAGTGCAGTTTGCTCTGTGAGTAATGACCCTAACCTTCAAAAGCCTATCTGTTTTACTATTAGCTCAATTTATTTCTTTACAAGTTTACAAGTTCACAAGGTTGGAAGAGACCACAAGGACCATCCAGTCCAACCCCCTGCCATGCAGGATCCAACAATCAAAGCACTCCCAACAGATGGCCATCCAGCCTCTGCTTAAAGACCTCCAAAGAGGGGGACTCCACCACCCTCCGAGGCAGCGCATTCCACCATCGAACAGCCCTCACTGTCAGAAAGTTCTTCCTAATGTTTAGGTGGAATCGCTTTTCTCTTAGTTTAAATCTATTACTCCGTGTCCTAGTCTCTGGAACAACAGAGAACAAGCTAGTTCCCTCATCAACATGACATCCCTTCAAATACTTAACATGGCTATCATGTCACCCCTTAACCTTCTCTTCTCCAGACTTTATAGGCCTACCTTTCTCCTGATGAAGCCTGGACATGAAGCAGGTAAAAACAAAACTACTGTAAATGAGCAGCTAACCTCAGCATTTATACTCTCTAGAACATCCTCAGTATCCCAATTCAGACTTCTTTTATTCTCCATAAAATCATCCATAATGTACAACAGCTTGTTAGACTTTCCCACCAACTCAGACTATTGAATACTGTCGAAGATGCAGTTGAACATGTACGTTGCCTTATAATGAATCCAAGACTTGGTCTTATTTGATTGGCACTGTCTGTTCATAATGCAGCAGCCTTCTAATGCCTCAGGCAGAGGAAAGACGTTCCCAACGATGCCTGTTTAAGGTCCTTTTAACAGGATGTGCCAGGGATTTCATCTGGAACCCTCTGTACACAAAGAACGAACTCTACCACTGAGCTATAGCTTCCTCCCAGTTATTGCTTTAGGAAACACACAAGTAATGCAACGGCCCCGGACTTACCTGGGGCCTCATTTGCAACCACGGGGCTGGGAGCATGGCCAAGGGAAGGCTTTTCATTGGTCTCATGCCAATTATGGCATGTAGTGGGGATCCTGCAGCAGGATCCAATCACCTTCTTACCGGGCCAATCACCTTCTCAGGGGGCCAGCTCCGGAGGGGTGGAGCTCCAGGTGGACCTGGAATGTGAAGGTTCCTCTCTGATCTGCCCCTCCCCTATTTTATCTGGATGGCTTCTGGGGGCCCCAGCCTCACTTGCCTCTGGATCTCCCTCCCACCCTCCCTCGGATATTTGGTAATGTGTGGATTGTGTCCAGGCAAAGTTTGTTGTTTATGGTTAATTTCTTCATTATCATAGCTGGTGTAGGTGGTTTGAGCATTGGGTTGGATCCATTGTGCCTGCCTCACCCATTTGGGGGGGACTCCATTAAGGAGTCTTGGGGGTAGAGCCATACAGTTGTATGCCCAGCTTGGAGGCTGTTGGCTAGCTCTCACCAACAGGTGCCAAGGGAACCACATAGTGGCCTGCGCCCAGGTGGGATCTCAGGGCTTGCCACTCCACGCTTGCTCCCCAGCAGGTGGTCTGGTGGAATGGGTATTATCAGGCAGTGGGTGGATCGCCCAATGCTTGGATCCATCCCTATTCTGCACCAATGCTTTTGTGGTTATACTCAATAAAAATCTATGGCCGTTTTCCCTCCAGTCATATGGTTGGTGTGTTCTTTTCCCTTGTCCTTGCTTCCTTTTCTACCCCTAGGACTGCAAACATTTGACATTAACCATTTCCATACAGGTTATCTGCCTGAGGTTCAACGCCATTGGGAAGCTGTTGGTGATGCTTCTTTGTTTTTTCCTGCTTTACTACAGCATCATGGTGTACAGCTTTTCTCTGCCCTTTGTTGACCCTAATTAGCTATGAAGTTTTGAGAAAGGTCCCAGTGCCTAGATGGCTGCAGAGAGGGTAGGAAAATTTGGATTCTCCAGCCCACATGGCAGCCATTTTCCCTGACAATGTCCCCTCAGTAGCCACCCCCTCCCATTGGAGGGTGTTTTTTTTAAATCTGCTTCATTCAATTGCTGGTTTTTTTTAAAAAACTGAAAAATCTCCAGTAGGGTGGCGGCCACTGCTGGGGGATTGGGTCAAGGAATCTGCAGACAAAGCTGCCATGTGGAAGCCCCATTGCTGCTGTGTTGTATTAAGAGCTGCACCAGCAATGTGGAAACCACAGAATCCCATCCATTTTGCCTACTGATTGTAACCAAAATGTTCAGCTCACCTTGGTGAGTCACCCTAAACGTTCAGCTCATTTTCTGATAAACCAAAGACAAGGTTAGTTCCACTTATGTTTAACCTTGCCACAAATTGATGCTGATTTGATGCAGGAATTTAGGAACACTAATATAAAGGTAAAGGTGCAAGCACCGGGTCATTACTGACCCATGGCATCACATCACGATGTTTACTAGGCAGACTATGTTTACGGGGTGGTTTGCCATCACCTTTCTCAGTCGACTGCACCTTACCCCCAGCGAACTAATATAGCTTTCCACAAAATTTACCATACTATTAAAAGCAAGGGGGAAAACCCCCGAAGATGATAGGAAACAAAAGAAAGGAAGGAAAATAAAGAATATGCTGGTCATCTGGTGTTAATTTTAAACTGCTGGCTGACTACAGTCCTTTTGGGAAAGGGTACAAAATAGTTGACCTACATTTAGCTGGCCATAGGGTCCAGTTTGAACAAACTTGCCTTCCACTGCACTTTCTTTGCCCGCTGTGTCACATACATGAATCCGCAATACATGACAAAACAGATATCTACAAGTACATCTTGTACCACCATCAACAAAAGCAAAAGCAAAAGGAAAAAAAAGATCATACTTCCTACACCAGCGTTACAAAAATCAGATTCGAGAGAAATGGATATTCTACAGTGCAGCATTATAAAGTGTGTTCTCAGACCCAGCTTGTTTAGTCTTGTTGCTATAGGGCAAATATCTTGTTTAGCTTCACTGCATTCATTCTGCAGTGTTTACTGAGCTTCGGTTCCTGCCAAGTATTTTCTGTTGTACTACACTCGTATCAATGAATGGATGACTGTTTTCTTTGAGCCGTATTGGTTGCATACCCTTCCAAGTTTAATTCAGGTGGCCATGAACTCTTGTCATTTCTGTCAAACAAAGTTAAGTCTGCCCTATATCTATTTAGTCAGCTTGCCTCATTCTGAGGCAGAAGCCAGTTTAGGTCAAATGGTTAGGGTAACTATTGTTTAATATTGTTCTGGGAAGTACCCTTCTTAGAACTGCCTGAGGATTAGCAAGCATATGAGGCATTATGGAAAAACGTGAACATTTGTTTTTATTTCAAATTGCTTACGATAATGTTTCCGTAAATCGGGAAACGTGTAACAACAAAACTTTCCTATAGCATTTTGGCACCACAGATCTGTTGTCCTGATCCATTCTCATCCATTCAGCCGGGTTGAGAATGCTGATTTAGCACAAATGCAGATTGAGCATAATCAATACAGTTAAAGGTCTGCCTGAACTTGCTGGCAACTTAAGCCAAAGCTGAGATCAGCTCTCTGGTAAAACAGTAAATTGTCAAACCATAATGTTGAAAACAAGATATAACTCCGGCACCAGTTTCGCAGAACTGTGTAGAGTTGTAACGATTTGAAACGCAGGCTCCTGTGCAAAATGCCGCCATGGTGTTGATGCAGAGGGACCCCCTGGGTGCTTCTGCCACAAGCCCATTCCGATAGAATGGAAATGGAAGAGGCCAGTTCATATGCCTTCCTATGGGATGTCTCTGCTTCTTCCTTTCTACGTTGACCTTCCTGCCAGGCTGATCTATTTCTAGAATAATCTAACTAGCTCTTCAGATGTTTAGGAGGCAATCATTTGGGGCCGCTATTCCAAGTATTATTCTTTAAGTTTACATGGCCTCAGTGGCAATGATGAACCTGACAAAGAGCCTTTTCAATGGTACCTCCAGTCAACATGTAACCCTACTACAAATACCACCTACTCTACCTTTCCCCTCCACTCCCCCTTTCCTAGTGTGCCTTGTAATATAGTATGTACATGTGAAAGAAGTGCTCATGTCTCATTTGCATGTAAGTATCGCGCTCACTAGCCCTTTGTACTGAAATTTAATTGATGTGAGGTGTTTGGAAATATTTTTTGCCTGAAAAGCTAGATTAAAATATAATTAATAAATCTGTTCAGTTCTTTTTGACCTGTTAATTGCAGCTACATTAATCCTTCTATCGCTGCCCCCAAAATTCAGTCAAAATTCAGGTACATTATCTTTCCACTACTCCCCCCATGATCTTGAACAAGAAATATAGTTGCAAATATCTGTGTAGCAGTTAGAACTTAAGATGCGTCTACTCTTTATAACAAATTTAGCTGTACTTGTTTAGTCTTCTTGGGCATTTAATGAAGCACTTAATAGCCAGCAAATGTGCTGGATTTTCTGTTCTAAGCAGCCAAAAGATATGCAAGATAAAACCTGGATTAATAACTATTTCTATTGTATAGCATATCTTAGTAGTTACTAATGGCAGCAGATTGAACACAGCAAGTTACTACAAATATATAACAGAAAACATTTTCCCCCTCATTCTGATTGTCACGACATTCATGCTGGTGGCTGCTTCAACAGAGGCTATAGTTAGGGTTGCCAACTGCCAGGCAGTAGCAGGAGATCTCCTGCTAATTCAACTGATCTCCAGCCGATAGAGATCAGACCACCTGGAAAAAAATGGCTGCTTTGGCAATTGAACTCTATGGCACTGAAGTCCCACCCTGCCCTCCTCAGTCTCCGCCCCAAAAATCTCCCGCTGGTGGCGAAGAGGGACCTGGCAACCCTAGCTATAGTGGATACAGCTGAAATACCTGGCTTGTTTTCAGCAGGCCTTTCAGGAGTAATGATAGTAGCTTTAAATGGCCTGAGCCATCTGAGGGCCAAAGTAATGTGATCTTGGAAAATCTGTGATTAGATCCAACAGAGATCAGAGCCAACAGAGATCAATTCCCCTGGAGAAAATGGCTGCTTCGGCAATTGGACTCCTTTGGCAATTGGACTCCTCAGGCTCTGCTCCAAAAACCTCCTGCCTGTGGCGAAGAGGGACCTGGCAACCCTAGCTGCCATCCTCCTCCTAACTAGGGCCTCCTGCAGTTGCAGCTTACAATGGGGAAGGTGCCAGAGATTCAAGCATAGATGTTGCAGTGTCTCACATAGTTTAGTCCTTAGGGAGCATCTTCTCCTTGATCTGTCTCAAATTTTGTCCTGGGCCGTGTCCGCACTTACCATTTGCGGCGCCGGCTTCCGCGGGCTTTCCTTGCATGTTCCCACTGCAACTCACCTGAAGGATTCCCAGGACGTCTCCAGAGCGCAGTTTCTCCGCGGTAAGAGGATCCGCTGATAAGGCGAGTTAAAAAAATAAAGCGTCCTCCACACTTGGTGCCTTAAAGTGGGAACATGCAATGCGTCCTCAATCCTGCTGCCAGCCAACCCCTGCACTCCCCCCGCCTCCCTTACTAAAGCTGAACCAATCGCTGTCCTTGCTTGGAGCGCTGACTGGGCATGCCTGGAAGCTTGCCGGTCTGGGGATTTTCAAGTGCAGCGGGGAAAGGAGGCGCGGTGGGAACAGGAATTTAAAAGCGGTCTGGATTCTTGTGTACTGGATGCGTGTAATTTGCTAGGTAAATTGCTAGTGCGTCAACGGGCCTGGTTTATATAATCTTTTTTACAGAATTGAATCCTGTTCAGGTATATGACCATGCTTTCTTGGTGAGATACCCATACTGTGGAATTCCCAGCCCTCTGGTCATATTTAAAACGTTTATACCCCACCTCTCCATAGCCATAACTTCTTTTCTCCTTTGCACCACTATTCCCACTGAGAACTGAACAATATTTGTTTTGCAGAAAACCCATTAACATTCTCCCATCCCAGCAAGAGATCTTGCACCATTTGGACTAGCAATTTAGCAATACAAAGACATATAGATTTTCTTGCTATCTAGAAGATGGTTTATATCATTTGCATATCCATAAATTATTAAATGGAATCCTGCCTGCCCACTAGGCAGTGTAGTATTTTACTTATTAAATCCATATAAATCTACAAAGTCTATAAGAAGACAAAATATATAGAAAGTACTTCAGGGGTCTGAAGGCACTAAGCAGAGCTTCGTCTTTGAAGCAAAGCTAGTTTATTCCTGGGTAATCCAGATACACTGTCCTAGGCAAGTTACAAACATGGCAGCTAAAGTAAATAAACAAAACGAAGAATACTAGAAATAGGATGCAGGCTTGTTTGACTAAGGCATAGTTCATGGAACAGCTACAATCAGAAAACCCATATTGTCTTTGAGTGAGAAAGCAAATGTGCATTAAATGAGAAAGAGATGAACTACGTGTGGTCATCATAGTTAGCGGATCAAACATGTGAAATCTCAGTGCACTTTGACCATCTCTTCAAGACTTAAACAAGCCTTTTCAGAGGAAGGTTTGCTTGAAGAGAATATTGTTGTTACGGACAAGCAGAATATAGCAATCTCAAAAGAATGAGATAGGATTATTCTTGCTAATAAATCCAATGGAGCTTCATAGTTCTAGCAGTGTGTATTCCACTAGCAGAAAGAAGGAATTTTAAAAAATGTAAATGTTGAGAAAACTTTTTGAAGTGAATGCAGAGTGTATAGAATGGCAAGGATAGGCAGGTGCATTACTTGTGTGTATGGTGTAATCACAGACACTCTCCACAGAGGTTACCACATCCATGTAACTTCCATCCCTTCAGAAAATGGAGTACAATAGTAGTGCTTACTGCAATTAGATTTGCCATGTTCTGGCAATGGCATTTATCACTTCAAATGCTGGGAAACAGAGATTCTCCCACAGTGGTAGCAAATTACAGGGATGACTTTATCTGGCCAGTTGAACCAGACTCTGCCCTAGAATCTACCTCTATATTTTACCATTTGGGACTGCACTCTGTACTCCAGAAGCTTCACTGATGGTAAACAATTGGCAAAAGGAAAAGTACAGGAAATGAATCAACTCTCTCCCAAACACAGGCACTCCAGTGCTTAGTTAGGCAATTGGACATGGCCAGAGTAGACCAAAGGGCTTACTATCTAACACCTTGCTAGAATGTCACACCTAAATAACAGAGTCTAGGGAAGCCAAAAGACTAGATTGTATTTTCTTTCTTTTGGGGCAGGAAGCTGAGGACTGAGCCTAAAAGAGGTAGACTTCCAAGGGAAGTTTGGGGATTCTCAAAAGACAAAGAAGAAACTCACTTCTATTAGTTCAACATTCTTGGGTGGATACAAGCCATGAAGTACTGAGTCTTAAATTAGGGACCTAATCTTGACTATGCATTGAGGGATAATGGGAGAAATCTTAACTCTGAGAACTAAGGTAATAATGGATTTTAAAATGTTGTAACTTCAAGAATTACTAGCCTATTCTAGCAACACTGTTAAGATAGGTCTAGAGTTTAGGGTTTAGAGGACTACATGTTTTCACAGTTTCTTTTTATCCTTGCTCGGGCTGATGCTTGAACAGACCATGTGTACTATTTTTATTTGCTGATTAAACTTATATTTTGAATGCTCAAAGCCTGATCTCTGTGAATGCATGCCTATTCGGTCCCTCTTTCTGAAGAGGGGTAAAGAGGAGGAAAGTGGTTGAGCTTGCCATATCTAAAGCATGAAAGTGATAGAGATTGTCCCTGTGCTAACTAGTATGAGTGAAGTGGAAGCTGCAACAACTAGACAAAACCTTTAAATGGCAGCACTGATACATAGTGCTAGATGTACATATCCATCTAGCAGGTTACTACCCAGAGAGAAGTTGGCAACCCCTTTAGAATAAGAAAAAGGGGCAGTCACTAGGTGGAGACTTGGATTGGCTATGGGGCATTTCCAAGCACCTAGAACCCAAGAAAATAGAGCTTGCGAGTCTGTTCCTTACAGTACTCATAAGCAATGAAGCTGTGTGCAACCTGAATTTAAAACCCTTGCCTGTGTATAGACAGGCATTTAAACTACACAAATGGGCAACTGTTTATTTAATAAGACCCTTTCATTGTTCACTGCACAAGTGAATAGCACAATGTTAGAAGATATGAGAATTTCCTTATGGTCAAGACTGAGGATACAAAACAGAGCATTTTGGTAATGTTTGTGGTACTGGCCACCACCACATCTAATTGAATGCATTTGTCATAAACCATATCTGTGGCATTAAGACAGGCTAACAAAATCAGGCACATGCAAACAAAACGGTCTAACTTTTGAACGCTTGCCTTGCCATCATATTTTGTTTTGAATGTAGAGACTTGACTGTAACTATCAATTCTGTTTCCATAGCTCTTTTGCAAGCATGCAGCCAACTTTCCAAGAAGAGCTACAGAAAGCAGTACTCCCAAATGACAATTCCAAAATTGCTATTGTAAAAACAGATGTTTTTCATCATCATATTCAGTCAGGTGCCTGTGCAGGTAGAAACATATCAGCTCCTCAAAAGAGCCCAAACCTATGTGCTGATGCTTCAAGAATAGCACGCTTGTGTGAACAGCTCCAATGGCTCAGCAAGTAATTGGCATCCAAAATTGTTGGCTCTCTTTCCCACATCTGCAGGAAGCAGATTTTCTCTCTTTGCTTGTACCAGGGAACGGAAATCCAATTTCATGACATAAGGCCAGGAAGAAGTAGACTTCACCTCCCGGAGTAGAAAACAGAGTACTGGGATTCTACTGCTATAGTAAGACCGAGACACTTCAGACACTGAAGTATACCCAAAAATAAATCTGGCATGAGAACTTCGCGGGGATTATGGAGTGACTTTAAAGCATTCACCTCAGTTAGAGTCCTTCCTACCCTAGGTTTGACAAGTGAAGCTTGTAAACAGCACTGCAGAAAAAGCTCATTATCTGCCTGTTGACTGGACAGCGGACCAAACTGACAAATCTTAAAGTTGTTAGGCTGCACTTTCGATCAAATACTTCGACAGAATATCCCAATACAAGCAAGACAGAAAGTAATGCATAGTTATATCCGGACCAGCGAGAATAGTCTCAGAGTAGAGCTGTCCACAGTGGAGAAGCTGAACATATTTGTTCATCTGCAGGAGGGAGAATAATTTGACACCCAAGAAAAATAATAGAAAGGCTTTTCCGCTGCAGCTTAATTTGAGAAGTAGGCTTGTGGCTCTGCATTAGGGCTTTAGGAGACTACTCCTAGAGACTGACTGCATCATAAAAGCTAAAGCATTCATCTTTGCCAGAATTCCATAGTTCAGGATAGTTATGGCTATCATCCTGCAGAAGTGAACAGAAAAGACAAATAAAACCATCTGCAAGGTTTGAGTGTTGGAAGAGTTCCATGTTCCAGAGGTAGATAATACATACCATTTAACCGTAAAGTATAACACAGCAAACTGCTAGCCCATGTTAACCATATTAATCATTGGGGGATTTAGAATTTCAGGTGTTACACATAAACAATATTTTCTTATCAGCAGTGACAAAATTTTAGTCTGTGCAATTGCTTCCTTGATATTATTAGGGTAACTAGGAAACTTAATGTTTGGTTAAAAGCAAGAGGTCAACATTCCATGATACACATTTTCACAGTGAACATCAAGATGAAGACACATTCAGTGTTTTACAGATCAAAGCTAAATAAATCTTTTCTATCAACTCATCATACACTGGTTATCTTGACCTTATCTATCAAGGTCAAGGCAGCTGAACAATTGCTTCCTAGGCAGCTGAACAATTTTTTTTTAAATCACAGCTTCTTCTACAAACATTTGAAGCAATCCACAATCTACAATTGAAGCAATCTACAAAGCACACACCCTCCTCAGAAAAGCACTTCTACAAAATCAGTAGCAGAATATGCAGTGCACAGAGAGCAGTGAGGGGCTGCTTTGCTGCCAAGGTGTTCTCCTTGAACTAGCTTGATAAATATGGCATTCATTTAACATTACAACTGTTCTTTGTGCAGCAACAGAATACTTATAAAATGTCAGTGCAACACAGCTTAAAGTAAGAGGGGATGGCATGGAGGAGGTGGGTGCCTTCAGGTTTTTGCATCCTTTCCTTTATTTCAGAGAAGGGGATCAAGGGCAAGTGCCTCTTGGCGTCCCCTGCTTTTTGGAATCCTACAGCTTTGCAAACATGAATGCCAGCTGCCATGAAAGATAAATGCTTTGCAAAACAGAATCCGTAGCCCAAGCATGAGTAAAATGCACCATGAAAAACTGAGGTGCATGTTACTTACAGGTCACACCACATACTTGCACGAGAAGCAAATGTTCAAGAAATTTATTTTCATTTGTAAGCAATGCTGAGTTCTTGGTGGGAATCATGAAGCACCAAAGCTATTTTTAATCCTTTGTTTATGCAATCCAAAGATTTTAAAACCTCTCTCTCTCTCTCTCTCTCTCTCTCTGGTATACGGAGACTTTGCTCTTTCACCCTGTTACATTTCTGTATCAGGTTATCTTTAATCCTTGCATAGACACAGAAAGTAAGTTCCACTCATTAAGACCAAGCATTTCCCCCAAAGTCAAGAATAAAAACATATCTACTTGCCTCTTGGCAATTTCTGAGCGTTTCCAAGGTTTAGTGAAATAGTTCCACAGAAGAGTAGGAAGACCAGCCTGGAAATCATGCTTTCAAGCCCAAACTTGCACTGTTGAAGATGCTGAGGGGTGTCATACAAGGTAATGCAGCTGCAGTACAGTGAACTGTTCTCTCTGTCACAGAGGCAGCAAAACTTTGACAGGAGCTTAGTTTACACTGTGGGAGGAGACCATATGACATCACACCATCTCACTGGAAAGCAGAAGAGAATTAAAATATAAATGGTATTACCAATCTGTTGCCTGAAAGAGATTTCTGCTCCTCTAAGACTCTCCAAGTCACCATTTCTAAAGAATTTAGAATTTTAATCTGCAGTCCCTTCTGCTCCTTCTGCATTCAAAACTGGTAGAAGTAACTATACTAGAAAGAAATAAGTTATCTGTCTTGAACAGGCTCTGAAAGAAGCTCCTGCAACACATAAAGAGGGAAATCAGCAGGTGCAAAAGAATTGTTGGAAGGGAAATACAGCAATATGTATTAGTTAAATGTAAAGGTCCCCTGTGCAAGCACCAGGTCATTACTGACCTATGGGGTGACGTCACATTATGACGTTTGCTTGGCAGACTATGTTTATGTGGTGGTTTGCCATTGCCTTCCCCAGTCGCCTACACTTTTACCTCCAGCAAGCTGGGTACTCATTTTACCGACCTCGGAAGGATGGAAGGCTGCGTCAACCTTGAGCTGGCTACCTGAAAACAACTTCTGTCAGGATCAAACTCAAGGTCATGAGCAGAGCTTGCTACTCTGTGCCACAGGGCATTAGATAAAGGTAGTCCCCTGTGCAATTGTAGGATATAACATGACATTAAAGGGTTGAACACCAATTGGCATAAAGGCCAAAGAGATTCAGTCAATAGCCATAATCCAATGTAGAGGCATGTTTAAACTCCAGTGATTTCAATAGCACGAATTATTCACAATTTAGGATGCAATCCTAAACACACTTACTAGGGAGTAAGACCCATGGGCCAATGGGACTTAATGAGTAAACATGTTTAGGAGCAATGTTGGTAACAGAGATGGAAAAAACCTTAGGGCTATCTACTCCAGCCCTCTGGACGACGTAGACTCCAATCTAAAGCATTTTCATCAGATGGCCACCCAGGTTTGACATCCTCCAGTGCTGACAGCCAATCACACCACCATCAGACTGTTTTTACCATTACAATTTTTTTCTTAGCATTCAGCTGAAATCTACCCTCCTATAACTCAAGCCCATTAGATCCAATACTGCCCTCTAGAGCAGCAGAGAAGGAGTCTTTGCCCTGTTTCAACTTAGGTTCACTGTTCAAGCATTTGAAGCACAAAACCGCCCTTAGATTTCTGTTCTCCAGACTGAACATAGGTCCTTCATTACGGTATTCCACCAGACCTCCTCCTCCTAGAGAGCCAGCATGGTAGTGGTTAGGAGCAGCTGACTCTAATCTGGAGAACCGGGTTTGTTCCCCCAGTTCTACGCATGAAGCCTGCTGGGTGACCTTGGGTCAGTCACAGTTCTCTCAGAACACTCTCAGCCCCACCTACCTCACAAGGTGTCTGTTGTGCAGAGGGGAAGGTGATTGTAATCTGCTTTGAGACTCCTTAAAAAGGCAGAGAAAAGTGGGTTATAAAAAACAACTCTTCTTTTTCTTCTTCCACCAGTCCAAATTGTTTACATTTGTCTTAAAGGGTGACCCCAGAACTGAACACAATACTCTAAATGAGGTCTATCCAGGGCACAGTACCTCTTGTGACTTGGATACTATGGCCCTTTATTTAGGGAAGTTTCCCCGCGGTCACCCCCACTGACTACTTCAGGGCTTCCTTTTGGTTATGCATGCCTTTTCCACCCATCAGAGGTCGCCTCACTCACCCCACGTGTTTTGCCCACATTTTCCATATTCAGGCTAAAACAGCATCTAGAAAACAAGGCCTGTTACAGCCCATTTCTGAGAATGGGGCCAAAAGTTGTTAGGAGGCGATGTGACCTTGCCGCCGGCGTAAATGCATGTAATCACGTGTTTACACGCATTCACCCCGGCGGCGAGGCCAGTCCCGGTGGCAGCTGAGCACAGCGGGACCGCACCTCCCCCCTCCACCAGCACGGCCTCTTCATGGTGCCGGCAATGGCGTGGAGAGGCCAATCGGGCGCAGGGGGGCATTCCGGGGGCAGGCTGGGGAACGCCCCCCTATCCCCTTTCGGTCACTTCCACCGGCGCCGGGAATGGCGGTGCTGCGCCTGCTTTTTAGCAGGCGCAGCCTCACTATTCCCTATGGGGCAAAAGGCCCTGGTTAAACAAACAAACAAACAAACAAAAAACAAGCCGCAAAACAGCTTTTTTGTTTGTTTAACAGTGTACGGGGAGCGGCTTAGGAAGAGGCACTGCTGCGCCTATTCCCCGCCATCCCCGTACGCCTCAGCCCAGGAATGGTCTGTTATTCTATTAACGTAGCCTAAAATCACATTTGCCTTTTTTGTACCCTTGTCATGTCCAGTTTAAGATTGACTGCAATTCCAAGATCCATCAAGCCAGGAATTTTCTGATCCTATATAGGCATTTAATTCATTTTGCCTAATGTAAAACTCTGCATTTTTGACTGTTAAATTGCCCCCTCACACCAACATTTGCCATCAGAGTATTTTGTGGGACTTTCTAAAAAAATTGATCCCCCTTGGATTTCTACAGTGAAATGGACTAGAAATTGACCAATTTGCTTTCTTTTCAAAATGGGAATTCAGGGAAACTGGTAATTCGTGTCACAGATGGTTAGAACATTTTCCTTTCTCTAGATTTAACAGCCAGTGGCTATACATCAACCACTTCACACTTTAAAAAGGGGAAATGAAACTTAATTTTTCCTTGACACTATAATGAGAAAAGTTGCCACATCTCTCACACAATTGACCGATCTATTTGACAGCAGATAACACAGTATCTGCTTCTCAGAAAGTGGCTTTAGCTGTTTTATCCAGGGAGTGATATATTTATTTCGTGCAATATTTTGTGGACATGCTAAAACAATGTGGGCTAGAGAGTCTATTTGAGCCGGACAAAGTGAGCATTTTCGTTTTTCTGCAGTAGGGTTGCCAGGTCCCTCTTCGCCACTGGCGGGAGGTTTGGGGGGCGGAGCCTGAGGAGGGCAGGGTTTGGGGAGGGGAGGGACTTCAATGCCATAGAGTCCAATTGCCAAAGAAGCCATTTTTCTCCAGGTGAACTGTTCTCTATCGGCTGGAGATCAGTCGTAATAGCAGGAGATCTCCAGCTAGTACCTGGAGGATGAGCAACCAAAATAAACACCTCTGTACTAATACCACAGGTAAGGAAATGAGTACAGAAAAGGCTGGTATATATTACTAAAACACAGCTGGTGTATAACAAGGTGTATTAGGTGCACTAAATGACATACAACAATAACAAAGGCAAATAACTATGTACAATACTATATAGATAGTCCCATAAGAGTACAAGTATCAAAAGTTCAATAATATATGAGTAGGGAAGAAGTCTTCATGGAAAATTGCAAGGGAGACAATCGTTTCTATTCTTCTTCAGCCCCATTTAGTTGAAGTCTATGTGTATGTACATATAAATTTCAAATACACCCCATAGGGATGAAGAAAGCAACTATGTAGAATAAAAGTCATAAGGTTCCAATTCAGGATACATCATTTCTGATACATAGTTGCACAGACAAATTCAGCTGTTCCCAACGGGATACAAGAAGTAACTCAGAAGCGAGGTGAGTTAGAACATTAGTGTGAGTTAAGGCATTAGCCCTTGGGCAGGGGTTGAGAAGCCCATTTGAACTATTTACTGCAGAGTTCACCAGGAACACAGCAAGGCAGGGGTTGTGTGAGAAGGTACGTGCATGAAAAGCTGATTGTGCTGTTCTGTCCTGCAGGGAAAGAGGATGGTGAAGCAACATCCTGAGCAGCCATGAACAGGTCAAAGAACAGAGGAACAGCCTGTCAAATATCAGTTCCCTGCATGTGTCTGCCAAACCAGACAGGAGCCAAATCAGCAGGTGATTGAGCATCTCTACACTGAATTTTACCTAGTATTTCTTGGAGCTTATTAAAACTAGTTTTCCTGAATCTAAAGGTCCTTGTTTGCTTACGGTCACCTTTAGCTTTCCATAACATTAAGAATTCCAACATTATGTGGTTGCTCTCTGTCAAAGTTCTTGCTACTTTAAATTAATCAGCCAAGTCTTCCCTATTGGTTAGGATCAAGTCGAGGATAATGTTGGATGTAGGGCAACCTAGGAACCACAAGTCTCCTCCCCATCTGCCAGCCATCATTTTACAATTTCTCAACATTGTGTGTGTGTGTTAAGTGCCATCAAGTCGCTTCCGATTCATGGCGACCCTATGAATGAAAGTCCTCCAAAATGTTCTATCTTTGACAGCCTTGCTCAGATCTTGCAAACTGAGGGCTGTGGCTTCCTTTATTGAGTTAGTCCATCTCTTGTTGGGTCTTCCTCTTTTCCTGCTGCTCTCAACTTTTCCTAGCACGACTGTCTTTTCCAGTGACTCTTGTCATCTCATGATGTGACCAAAATACGATAGTCTCAGTTTAGTCATTTTAGCTTCTAGGGTCAGTTCAGGCTTGATTTGATCTATAACCCACTGATTTGTTTTTTTTGGGGCAGTCCACGGTATCCGTAACACTCTCCTCCAACACCACATTTCAAAGGAATCTATTTTCCTCCTATCAGCTTTTTTCACTGTCCAGCTTTTACACCCATACATAGTAATAGGAAATACGATGGCATGAATTAATCTAGTCTTGGTGGCCAGTGACACATCCTTACAGTTCAAAATCTTTTCTAGCTCCTTCATGGCTGCCCTTCCTAGTCTCAATCTCCTTCTGATTTCTTGGCTGCAGTCTCCCTTTTGGTTGATGGTAGAGCCAAGGAATACCTCACCATTACAACAAGATTAAGCCTACGTGTTGTTTATTGCTGCACTTTCAGCATATATGTGTGCTTTATGTTGCATGTTTCTTTACTACAAATGTTCAGGAGGGTTACCAAAGGACACTAATATTCATGATGAGGAACCAAAGTTCAGTTTCATACAAACTGTCATGGAGACAGACAACATCTAAGAAATGCATAGGACAGTATTACTCCATGTGGTCAAGGGCCCCCCGTCTTCTGGGCTCATGAAGATAGTCCTGCTTCTAGAACAGGAGGAGGCTACCCCAGGACTGCAGCCTTTCATTCTTTGAGCTGTATACTCAAGCAAAAATGTTCCAGGGAGCAGTACTATTACATATTTCCAACAATATTAACAATGCCGATTAAAGCAATCATCAAGTTCTACCATAAGTTTGGAAGGGGCAAAGGAATAGAGAGGGAGCCATAAGTAGAATAAAACTAAAACTTAATAAAGGGAAAATAATACAAAACATCAAAATCAGGGGAATTTAATCTAGCTGGATGAAAGATTGGTTGCAAGAGTCTGAATGTTATTCCATTTATCTGAGGAATGGGGAAGGAGTGCAGAGAAAAGAAGGCAAAGGGGGAGTTTGAGGTGGAGAAATTGAAAGTGATGTCCCAGAGAACCAATGGTGGGTCCAACACCAATTGGCTCTCTCTCTCTCTTTGTTGTCAAGTCACGGCTGACTTATGGCAACCCCACAGGGTATTCAAGGCAAGAGACATTCAGAGGTGGTTTGCCATTGCCTGCCTCTGCATAGCGACCCTGCCTGGTATTCTTTGGTGGTCTCCCATCCAAATACTGACCAGGGCTGATCCTGCTTAGTTTCCGAGATCTGATGAGATGGGTCTAGCCTGGAATATCCAGGTCACGGTGAAGAAGATCTACAGCAAATTATTCCAAAAGGTGGGAAAATGAGGACCTCCAAAAGGAGGGGGTAATCATCAAACTGCATCCCAAGCAGCTCACAAGACAAGGGTAATCTTGGGGAAGCCAATTTTTAAATCCAAAGGGTACCTTTAAATCCAAAGGGTACCTTTGGAGGAGTCCAAAGGGTACCCAAGAAATTATAGGGCAGTTAGCCTAATATCTGTTCCAGGTAAATGGGCAAAACAGTTAGTAAAGATAGAATTAGTCTGTGGGGAAATTAACATGGTTTCTGGAAGGAAAGTCCTGCCTCACCAACATTTTGAAGGTCTTTCAGCAGGTTAACAAATATGTGGATATAGGTGATCCAGTAGACATTGTATGTTTTGACTTCCACAAGGCTTTTGACAACATCTATCACCAAAGCCTCCTGAGTAAGCTTAGCAGCTATGGTATAAGAAGTAAGGTCCTCTGATGAACTAAAACGGGTTAATTGACAGAGAGCAGAGATTGACAGTTCTCACAATGGAGGGAAGTAAGCACTGAGGGGTCCCAGACGGATCAATACTACATTTCAGTAGGTAGATGTTTATGGAGTCCATTGATGGCCATTAGCCATGATGACTAAAGGAAACCTCTATGTCCAGAAGCAGTAAACTTCTGAATCATAGTGCTAGGAGGCAACATCAGAGGAAACTTTGACATCCATATCCAATTTGTGCAGGGCAACTGGTTACCAATGTGTGAAACAGGATGCTGGATTTCATGGGCTACTCTTCTGATGCTGGATTTCATGGGCTACTCTTCCAAGTTAGTTTGCTTTCTGATCCAGCAGAGCAATTCTTATATTCTGATCCTTTAAGAAAGTGAGCCGACATACTATAAGTCACCACAATATGCATGGTATGAATATTTGAATTTGAATATTATGTGTACTGTATGCATGATTTCCTTTCTAGAGGGTGTGAGGCCACCACTGCAACTTAAGTGGGGTGCTGCTTGCCTCTAGGTATTGGCCCCTACTTCCACCTATACTTGCTGACACCGTACAATCAATCTGAAATACTGCACATACGTCTTCCAGATCCAGGTGAGGCAGTGTCATGTTTCTTACTGCCCAATAAGTATGTGTACAATATGTGTGTGTTAAGTGCCGTCAAGTTGCTTCTGACTCATGGCGACCCTATGAATGAAAGTCCTCCAAAATGTCCTATATTTGACAACCTTGCTCAGATCTTGCAAATTGAAGGCCGTGGCTTCCTTTATTGAGTCAATCATCTCTTGTTGGGTCTTCTTCTTTTCCTGCTGCCCTCAACTTTTCCCAGCATGACTGTCTTTTATAATAACTCTTGTCTTCTCATAATGTGACCAAAATACAATAGCCTCAGTTTAGTCATTTTAGCTTCAATTTACATATTGGTAAGGGATATATAAACATACAGGGGGAAAATCACAATATACACATATAGAACATACACAAATAGAAAAAAATCATTAAGTGTGGTAAATGGGAAAAGGAGTGGATCTGTCCTTTGCCAGTCTCTCCCAGTCTCTCCTTTGCTAGTCTCTCCCATCTATTCACAAAAAGGTGATAACATCACTGCTGAAACTTACCTGAGATTAAGTTGGAACCCGCAATGCATGTTATAATAACCTTGTTCGGCAGTTTTTCTGAAGAAACTGGTTTTTTGCCCCTAAGAGAGTGTCTTGAGTCAACGTTTGTTTGACTCATAATTTTAGTGCAGTTTTAAGCTTCCTCTTCGTTCCCAGGACTGGTGTCAGACGTCATCCCTCAGGAGGTGCAGAACCTCCCTAAAGGGATACTGCAACCAATAACTGTACAAAAATAATTCTATTACACACTCTACTCGGCATGTGTGCAAACTTAGCATTCAGTCTGTTCTGGACAGCAGCACAGTTTCAGCACATTGTAGATTCAGTTTGTTCTGAACATTCTTGTCCAAGTTAGTTTGCTTTTTTCATGTTTGTTAACCATTATGTATACCAGCTGGCTGCCACTGCCCTGCTAAAATGGACTTGACTATACTTCCTGTCCTATGTATATTACAAATACCATGTGCTGGGTTCACATTGGAGTTATTCTAGTATATGACTCATTTATTGGATGCCTTATCTTTGCCATAAATCTGTCATAGGATGTGTTGAAAGGCTTCAAGAAAATATACATGCCAAAGAACACTCCTTCAGATCTGTTACCAAAAAGCCTTTATTGCTGTTTAGCACTTTACAATAGAATCTACACATTTTTATCTTCTAGCATCACATTCCTGAAACAAATGCCTGCGCCGGGCTTAGGAGGCAACCCAGCAGCGTTGCCTCCTAAGGAGGTTTCGGCAATGCCGAAACCTCTACCCGGCGCAAAAAAAATGTGTAACCCTCATAGGGTTGCACAGGAGATACGCCAGCAAAAAGCCAGCAAAAAGCTGGCGTATCTCAAGAAAATAAAAAGGGGGCATTCCCAAGCCGAAACAGCTCGGGAGGCCGACTAACGTCGGCCCAGCACCCCGGCCAGCGCCGGAATGCCCTGGGAATGCCTCCCGGGGCGCCGTCATGCCTCCTGGCTCGCCACTGCGGCCTGTGCCAGCACCCGGGGACCGGCGCTCAGGCCTGCACACCGGCACTGGGGCCACTCACACCGGCGTGCGCCTTTTGGGTGCCGGTGGTGTGGGCCTCTGTGCCTTCTAAGGCCTTTCAGCCCTAATTTCAGGAATGGGCTGTTATTCTAAGCCACTGCTCAGCTACATCCAGTCCTTATATAGATGGGATCCCTTACCAATATGTATGTAATTACTAGGGAAGATACTAGCTCCTCCACAGCTCCTCTCAATGAAGGCAAGGACAGTATTCATGGCTAAGAAGCACAACAATATAATTGCTGTCAGATGTGTCAAGGGTCTCCATACAGAACATGACTCCATGCAAATATACGAGATTTCAAGCTTGCTCACTTTTGCATTGCTCTGAC
This sequence comes from Euleptes europaea, assembly GCF_029931775.1. Classification (NCBI taxonomy): domain Eukaryota; kingdom Metazoa; phylum Chordata; class Lepidosauria; order Squamata; family Sphaerodactylidae; genus Euleptes; species Euleptes europaea. The sequence continues at coordinate 33,942,594 of NC_079323.1, forward strand.
CTGGATGGGCCAGCCTAGCTTTATCTCATCAGATCTCAGAAGCTAAGCAGGACTGGCCCTGGTTAATATTTCAGTGGGAGAGCACCAAGGAATACCAGGTCTCTACGCAGACGCTGGCAATGGCAAACCACCTCTGTTCCTCTCTTGCCTTGAAAACCCTACGGAGTAGTCATACGTCAGCTGCAATTTGATGGCACTTTCCACTTCTGCACTAATTTTGGTGCCACTTATTTTGCAAAATGCAGTATATAACAATTCTTAGTAGGGCTGAATCGGGCAGGGCTGGATCTAGTGGGGGGAGGGGGCAGCCCTGCCCTGGGTGGTGGGCAGAGGGGGCGCCACCATGGCAGCCAGCTCAGAGGCTGTGTGCCCGGCTGCCCACCCTGCTGCTACACACACTGCCCACATGTGGTGCCGAGGCTCATAGGCAGCACAAACACATTAAGTCTCAGCCCCGGTGCAGTCTCATGGCGCTGGCATGGCCCTCAGTCCCCACACATCAAGGCAAGGAGCATCCAGCTGCATGGCTGTTGTCCAGGCTGGCTGCCTTTGCGTGCTGCAATCAGGCCCAGGAGTAGAAGAGGAAGATGTGTCGCCAGCCCTCAGATGCGCATCACTGGAGCAGAAAGGTGAGCCGTTGAATGCAGTTTATTGATTATTATGGATCTAAGGGGGAAAAAATTTCATCTCAGGGAGGGAGGATGGCCAGCTCCTCAGTCGTCTTAACTTTAAGATTGTTGCATTTAGGAACGCTAATTATAAACTGCAATTAATAGCCCCCTTTGCAACTTTGCAGCCCCTGCTCCCAGCACAGGTCTGAGTTCGGAGGTAGAGCGGAACTTTAAGCAGACAGAGATTGCGAGTTGCGGGGCTTTCATGCAAACCACCTAACCCCAGGGCTGACAGAACTCACATGGTATCAGAAGGTGCATGCAGGCAGCTAGCCTCTGTTGGCTGCAGAGCAACCTGGAGTTCCTCTTCTCTCATCGCCAGCTGTAGCGCATGGTGTGTGGGGGGGAATGGGACAGAGATAAATTGAGCCAGCAGTAGGAAGCAGCAGGAGGACGAGGCAAGACTGGGGCTGTGCATGTGTGTGCCTTATGTGCAGTCAAGTCACTTACAACTTATGGCAACCCTATGAGTTAATGACCTCCGAAACATCCTGTTGTTAACAGTCTTGCTCAGGTCATGCAAACTGAGGGCCATGGCTTCCTTGATGGCATCAATCCATCTCATATTGGATCTTCCTCTTTGCCTACTGCCTTCCACTTTTCCTAGCACTATTGTCTTTTCCAGTGAGTCTTGTCTTTTCATAATGTGACCAAAGTACAATAGTCTCAGCTTGGTCATTTTAGCTTCTAGGGAGCGTTCAGGCTTGATTTGATCTGTGTGGGTGCATTATGTGCAGTCATTTCCAACTTATGGCAACCCTATGAATTAATGACCTTCACAGCATCCTATCATTAACAGTCTTGCAAGCGAGGGCCCTGGCTTCCTATATTGAGTCAATCCACCTCATCTTTGCCTTCTGTCTTCCACATTTCCTAGCATTATTGTATTTTCCAGTGAGAGGTATTTCAGAAGTAAACTTGTCTGAAGATCTCACCAACTAGAGTTTTATCACAGATTTGCTATGGAGTCTGAGTGAGGAAAGGGGGGATAGGGGTAAGATTAGGTGTGGTCTACTCATGCTCCTTGATATCTGCCTCAGGCACCCCAGCCACAAACCGGAAATTTTGGGCATTCTTATGTGAGAATGAGAAAGGGGTTGGTTGTTCAGGCCAGATCTGTGGAAGACTTTTTTTTTCTTTCAGCCTTCATACCGACATCAGACTGATGAGACATGAACACTTTTGCAGGGTGGGAGGTATTTTTTCCACACTATTCCTGGTTCATCATACTGCCTAACCAATATCTAAACTGTAGGAGTGGGATTGTTTTTCTATGATCTTTGTGCTAAAAGTAGAATTACTTGTTTTAATCACCAGTTAGAGGTAAAACACCTTGTAATTCTTTATCAATATAGTACTTTTAAAATACTGCCCTTCCTCTAAGGAGCTCTGGGTGACATTCTTCATTCTTCCCTTCTCCATTTTATCCTGTGAGGTAAGTTATGCTGAGAATTTGTGACTGGCTAAAGGTCACCCAGCAAGCTTCCATGGCAGAGTAGGGATTTGAACCTGGGCCTTCCAGATCCAAGTCCAGTATTCTACCACTACACTATTCTGGAAGACAATTAGGAAATGGGAAAAAGCTGAGTCAACATGCCATTTTTATTGACACAAGAAATAAGAACATAAGAAGAGCCCTGCTGGATCAGACCAGTGGTCCATCTAGTCCAGCATCCTGTCTCACACAGTGGCCAACCAGTTCCTCTGGAGGTCCAACAATAGAGCATACAGGCAGGGACCTCCTGGCACTGGGATTCAGAGGTTGTCTGCCTCCAAACATTAAGGTTCCTTTAGTCACCATGGCTAGTAGCCACTGATAGACCTCTCTTCCATGAATCTAGCCAATCTCTTTTTAAAGCTGCTTATGCCTGTGGCCATCACCACATCCTCTGGCAGCAAATTCCACATTTTAGCCACTTGCTGTGTAAAAAAGTATTTCCTTTTGTCCATCCTGAATCTACTGCCCATCAACTTCATTGGCCATGTTAGTTCAAAAGCAACAGGGACGCAAAGAGGGAGGGCAAAAAGCTCTCTGTGGGCCAGCATAGACCTGAGGTGCAGGGCAAGGAGGGGGTTAACCACCCAGGATAACTTCATGGCGTTTGCATTCCCAATTCAATGAATATCCTTTTCTGATTAAAGTTTTGTAATAATAATAATAATCCCAACAGTTCAATGGGAGAGGACAAAAAGAAAGGACGATCATAAAGAAAAATTGTTTTCAGTTAAGAAATCTTGCTTCCACATGGATCCTAATATAAGTTTCTCTTCCAGGTAGGAGGATTTGTGCTTTGGTAACATGACCTAATGACATCTACCTCACTTTCTAGAATAAAGACTTTGAATCTATTTTCTTTATTTGGAGAATGGGCTCCCTTAACTGGAGTTTAAATTTCCACCTTCATAGTGAATTCTCTACCAAATTTCCATCTTACTGGAATACTGACAGCTTGAGTTTACAAGAGCTCTTGTTTTAGGACAGCCCACCCTTCACTTGCTCCTCTCCCTTCCAGCATTCTTGCCATGGAATGACTCTTATCATGCCTCTGAGTTCATTAAAGTCTGTCTTACTAACATCTAACGTACATGTCCGGCTATGAACTCTCTTGGCTCCTGACAACCAAAGGAATTCTAGGAGGAATTCATAGATAATAGATGGATAAGATAATGTAAAAGTGTAATTATTCATTAACAATTCATAGAGGTCAACACAATTAATTTTGTCATTTAAAAGAGTTGTTAATTATATATATTATATACAGTGATTATATACATATAGATAAAGGAAAATATGTATATAATATATGGGGGGCATTTTGTCCTCTCGCCCCCCCCCTTTCAAAAAATGTAGATCTGGCCCTAGAATTGGAGCTAAACTAAATATTTCTGATAGGATGAGATTCTGATTTGTAATTAGGATGGCTCATTTTTTAAAAAATAGCTAATTTGCAGCCCCACGTGACTGCAGTGAAAATGTGGGAATGGTCACTGATAAGGGGATGTTTAACCCTGTCTTATATGCCTCTTCAGTTATTTAAATTGCTCCTCTAAAGTTTTAATTAATTCTATAGAGGAAAAAGACTGATATAAGCTTCAGATCAGAGAAAGAAATAGCAAACAAGCAGAATCCAATTCAGTTGATATAGAAACAAGAAATTCCTCTCCAGACCACAGAAACCATGTAATTATTGGTAGAAACTGAAAGTGCTATGCACAGAAATTTCTACCAGGATTATTCTCTATTGCAGGAACAGGCAATAACACTTCTGGTGGAAAATACTCTACTCAAGATTATTTGCTCTTCTGTACCATCACTGAAACATTAACTACCCTCACCTCACCTCATCCACAAAGAGTTCCAGAGAGTACCAAGCGTCATTATTTTTGTAAGCAGATTTGTTATATCAAAAAGAGGGCATTCGGTTTGGAATTTGAATAGGTAATTTCTTGATGTAAATTCCTAGCTTTTAGTGCTGTTGTGAAAGGAAGGAAGAGGAGACTTATGTCGGAATTTCCTCCCCCTCCTCCATGAATGGGAATAATGATTTCTTAGGATTGTAGATTTCTTAGGAACTTAATTTAATATAGATCTAAACTGAATAATGGTTTAAAAGATGAAGGCTTTGGGGCTTCTAGGACGAAGACTCTAATAAGCACACTTTTGTGCTGCCTGGCACTCTTATGCTTCTTCAAGCTGAGAACTAGAATAATAGTCTGCACATCTAGGGCCATTGATGATGATGCAGCGAAACAGTGGAAGGGGCTGAAATAGACAGGAACGATTGTCTACAACAGAGTATGTTCCTGATGAGTTATTGCCACTGTCCAAGCCACTAGCAGATCCCAGTGTCACAGACATTACTGAGGGAAGGAAAGAAGCAGAACATGGTGGCACACGATGACAATGGCAAGCAAGGTGAGGTCTCGATCAAGTGTCAAAAATGGATCCGTCGGGCCTAGGTAGCTGAAAGATCCAGTGGTCTTGATAGTGAGCTTAAAATAAAAGATGTAGCTGTTATGATGAGTAGTTTTACAGGCCTTGAGACTTGACGCAAATCCAACTTTCTACATCGGTTTAAGCTGCTCTGCTCTTGCGCGGTTTGTCATCTGATCCTGATATTTGTCACATACTTAGCTTGATAGTCGTGGTGGATTACAAACCCTTTTGGCAGCTAAAGCTCTTTATTTTAACCAGTGTTATTCTCATAATATTCTCATGAGAAATTACTTTTTATGCAGTTTTCTAACTCACAGTCATTTTCTTCATTATTCCTGAAATCTGAGAATACCTTTCCCCCCTTTCCCCAGTGATGTCCATATAGACCTGCCAGTTCTTACACAATCTTCATGCATAAAGATAGAAAAGACCTTAAAGTCATTTAATCAAACCTGCTGTACTAAAACAAGAGGTAGAGGTTAGTGGTTTTTCCTTTTTTAATTACTTGCTTTTTCGGTCCCCTCACAGCAGTGCTAATGTCTGCCTCAAGCCCTTGTCCTGTTTTTTTGAAGCATGCACACCTTTTTAGATTCTGAAATGCTTAAATAGCCTGAAAAGTGAATGCCAGCCATTTTTAAGAGCATAAATAGGTGAGGGAAATGTCTGTGTTAATTCGTTGTCTCTGTGGCAATTTTCTTTTGTTCCAAAACACGTGTGTTGAGTCTTGGCGCTGCTTTCACAATTAAAATGCGTCCAGCCCCATCCAACAGAGCTTTCCATGACCTCCTGCTGCTGTGGTAAATTTCATTGGCTTTCAACACCATGCATAAAACATTTCCCTTAATTTGTTCTTGAAAGAAGACTTTCAGCAAAATGCTGACACAGTACAGCTAGATAAGACTACAGCTGCATTCAGAGGAAATAACAATGTTATGGAAATCCTCAGGCTCACACATTTCTTTTTTATATATAAATTTTTATTATTTTTTATAATGTAAAACATAACATACAAATAAAAAGAAAATACAAAAGAGCACTTGTTTAACAATTGAAGCTACTTATTATAATAAAAAATTACAAAATTCATAGTGCCTTGAAAAACCACCACCCACCCTAAGATAGTGTCCCATCACCACATTGGCTCACACATTTCATCCCTTACCCTCTACCCCTTTATTAAAGGCATCTTGGTTCACAGAAACTGGGTGTGTAAGCACTGTCAACTCAAAGCTGACTTATGGTGACCCAGTAGGGTTTTCAAGGCTAACAGAAGTGGCTTGTCATTGCCTGCATGTCCATAGCCCTGGCATTCCTTGGTGGTAGAGTTGCCAGCTCTGGGTTGGGAAACACCTGGAGATTTTTGGAATGGAGCCTGAGGAGGCCGGGGTTTGGGGAGGGGAGAGTCCAGTTGCCAAAGCGGCCATTTTCTCCAGGGGAACTGATCTCTATCGGCTGGAGAGCAGTTGTAATAGCAGGAGATCTCTAGCTAGTACCTGGAGGTTGGCAACCCTTCTTGGTGGTCTCCCATCCAAATACTCCCATCCAAATACTCAGCTTATCCTGCTGAGCTTCCAACATCTGATGAGATAGGGCTAGCCTGTGCCATTCAGGTCAGGGCACAGAAACTATACTTATATCCAAACCCTAAACTATAGTTTCTTGCCTAGAAAGCTAAGCCAGGAATGAACATAAGTTTGGAATCATAGTATGTAATAAGGAAACCTTTGTTTGTAGTTCAAACTTAACAACAGCCTAAGATTTGTTACATACTAGGGAGGCTTCAATATTGGAACTGAAGGAAGCATGCTATGACTTCCTACACTTGTTTGTAAGAGCAATACCTACAGCTTTTCATTAAATCTGAGTGCAGCTGCAAGTCCTGAAAGTGTAAATTCAGCATCTGTTTTCTGTGGTCCCAGATTATCAGAGAGGCAATGTGGAAATTGCTTAATATCTTTCATAGCTAACACAAGGCAGAAAGTTTTCCATCTGAAGTATTCAAAGTATGTGATTGTGATTAGATTTCTTAGGATCTTAATTTAATATAATCTGAATTGAAAAACTACCGGTAAGTACTGAAGGGTAAGGATTGACTGAATGCCAGCAACCTGGTGAAACTTACACACTCATTTTAAAAAATATGGCTTTCTCTCTGCACATAATTAAAAAGATTGTAGACACCTTCCAACAGTATCCAGCCTGTATTTCTAAAAACATCCAACATGTATACAGTTGGTCTACCAAACTGGTCAAGGCTATGGTATCGAACACTAGACCATGGTGGAATATTTACACTGACCTCCTGCAGAGAAGGATGTGTCACTGGCAACCAAGATCAGGTTAATTCATGCCATCGCATTCCCTATTACTATGTATGGGTGTGAGAGCTGGACAATGAAGAAAGCTGATAGGAAGAAAGTAGATTCCTTTGAAATGTGGTGTTGGAGTAGAATGTTACGGATACCGTGGACTGCCAAAAAAAAAAAAAACAGTGGATTTTAGATCAAAACAAGCCTGAACTGACTCTAGAAGCTAAAATGACTAAAATGAGGCTGTCGTACTTTGGGCATATTATGAGAAGACAAGAGTCACTGGGGCATTCTTCACGGTAGATTTTGCTTCTGTTTTGCCACGGACTAAAGAAAAACACGATTTAAATGTTTTTTTCATGGCCGCGATTTATCCCCATCAATTATCTGTAGTTTTGGTTTTTCATGGGAACAAAGCACGCTGTATTTGACAACGGTTTGGTCTGTCCCTTTTGCAGGAGCCCTCCCCTTCCAACAGGCTCATTGTTTATGCCTGCCCCCAGCTCCGCCCCAACTCCGCCCAGTAGAATACCTCGTGCGGTTCACCAGCCCCAGCGCAAAAAACAAGCACCAGTCCCTCTGGTCTCCTCCATTTTTCTTCCACCCTCACTCTGCTCTGCTTTGGGAACAGTCAGATTCCAAATTTGGGGGGGGGGGGGAAGGCAGCGCTTTCCTGAAAGCTTCCCTCTATTTTCTATAGGTATGGAACCCATTGCCCTTTAATGATAGACAGGATTGGGGGGGGGGGCAGGGAATCCATGTGCCCAGAGAAGTGTTTAGCTGAAAGTGGGAATGAAGAGAGAGGAAAGAAGGCCTCTGGACTGCGCGCTGGCCATGATCCAGCCGCATTGCATCGTGAAAGACAGGAGGGCTCCTAGCTTGCGTGCCAGCCCCGATCCAGCCAGTGTGCATGGTGAGGGGGGGAGAGGAAAGGCCGCTGGATTGCGCGCTGGCCATGATCCAGCCACATTGCATCGTGAAAGACAGGAGGGCTCCTAGCTTGCGTGCCAGCCCCGATCCAGCCAGTGTGCATGGCGAGGGGGGGAGAGGAAAGAAGGCCCCTGGATTGCGCCCTGGCCATGATCCGGCCATAGTGCATCGAGAGAGAGGAGGGAGATAAGAGGAGGCTGGCCGCCCCTCTTCAGAAAAGTGATGGGAGGGAGTTTTGACTTGGGTTTTCCGCTCTCAGGATGCACATTTTCCCCATCCGATTTCTCAAAAATCCCCCCTCCCCTTTGGGGCAGAAGGGCCAACAGCCCCTTCTCTTGAAGATCCCCTCCACTGCCCTAGACTGAGCTGCCACCACCACCACCCCCAGCGTGTGAGGAGCACATGATGTGGCCCCGCCAGTCTCCCCCTGGAGCTGTCCGTCCAACGTCCCCCTGGGCTTGGAGGTGTGGGCCCAGCTCCAAGACCCATCCCGGGCAAGGGGCGGGGAAGGCGTGCCACCTGCCCGCCCGCCAGCCTCTGGGACGGAGGGAGAGAAGTGCCAGGATTCTAGGCAGGCAGCCAGGCAGCCAAAGGGGCGGTATTCTTGTCCGAGCGCAAAACTCCCCCAGCCAATCACCGTTCTTGGGGGAGGAGAAAGGAGACGTCCCGGGGAGCGAAGCAAACATTTTTTCATGGGCATCCGCGCAAGAAAACACGTGTTCACAGGAAAGATCGTTTCAAAAGTGGTTTGAATTGCCTCTCTTTTAACCCGGCTTATTTTGCTAAGGGGGGGAAACCACGGATCTGCAGTGAATAACCAAAATTTGACTCCGATGCAAATCAGCATCGAAACAGCAGCAAATGTCCGTGAAGAATACCCCACTGGAAAAGACAATCATGCTAGAAAAAGTTGAAGGCAGCAGGAAAAGAGGAAGACCCAACAAGAGATGGATTGACCCTATAAAGGAAGCCACCGTCCTCAATTTGCAAGATCTGAGCAAGGCTGTTAAGGATAGGACACTTTGGAGGACATTGATTCATAGGGTCGCCATGAGTTGGAAACGACTTGACGGCACTTAACACACACCTGCAGAACATAGTAACATGGCTTTCATCAACTTGCTACAGTAAAGAATTATATGGGCAAGGAAAGGGGGGAGCTAAACACTTTGCTTCCCAATGCTTCACTCTGGATGTTTTTCTTCCGATGGGGCTCTGAGTCTGGAAGATAACCCTGCCAAGAGGAGAGTGGCTGAGTGTCGAGGGGGAAAGCACGGGCAGGGGAGTATTCACCTCCCACAATGCTCTTTGAGTTACCTCTTCCCCTGTGTTTTATGAATTTGGCACATCCCGAGAGGAGTCTGCCATAATGTCTACTTTGGCTCTTATTTCAATATCCATCCTTCAAGTAGGTCTGACCTGCAGACTTGGTTCTAGGGACATCTGCTGTGCAATCGTCTTTAGCTATTCAGCTGCAGTGAAGCCAAGAAACATGGTCCACTCCTCACTTTGTGAAGCTATAAAATTAGGGAATGGGGGGGAATTAAATTTGTGAGCATGAATTGAAATGGTATGTCTCAGTGAAATGTGCACAGTCGTTTCTTAGGGAGAGTGACATTGATGGCCCATGGAGTTTGGATGGTAACAGGGTGAGCTGATTATGTAATTGGCCTTGAGATTTATTTATTTTTTATCATCCAAGTTATCTCTGAAAACTTGCAGCTTGGGAAAGCAAATTTTAGAGATAAATTCAGTGTCTCTGGAGACTTGCAATAAAATCATCAGTGTTGCATCTGAGCAGAGCTAAAGGAAAACCCTGCCCAGTGCCACAGCTGGAAACCTGGGTGTGGATCCCCCAACCATGCATGCTCGGTGAGTCACTTCAGCACACTGCTCCCTCCATGCTGTGACTACCGCTGTCTCCTTTCCTATCCTAGTAACTGTTTTCCTTCATAAAAACAAATTACATGCAGGGTGCCCATTTTCCTGCTCCTCCAAATCCAGGGAGACCAATTTGCACGTTATGCAAATCCTCTGGAATAGCCTACCAATGTGGGCACACATTCATGGGCAACATTTAAGAAAGTATGTGAAATAAGTTCTATTTCAGAGGGCATTTGGTTGAGGGTGAACTGATTTAGCAGATTTGACTGTGGTTTTTTTTTAAATCTTATTAATTTCATTTAATTAATGAGTGCTTATGTTTTATGTCCTCACTGTTAGCTGCCCTGACTCCAAGGAAATAAGGATGGATGAGGATTGCCAACCTCCAGGTACTAGCTGGAGATCTCCTGCTATTACAACTGATCTCCAGCTGATAGTGATCAGTTCACCTGGAGAAAATGGCCGCTTTGGCAGTTGGACTCTTTGGCATTGAAGTCCCTCCCCTCCCAAAACCCTCTCTTCCTAGGGTTGCCAAGTGCCAGGTGGTGGCGGGCAAACCCCTGCCAATCCACGTGGCTGCCTGCTGACCAACTGAGGGTCAGCGGGCAACGCGTGCACACACATCTGCCCAAGGTGACACAAGACTTCTGGTTTACACCCGGAAGCGCTGCATCGCAAGGGGCTGTTTACCACTCAAACTCCCAGTAAAGGCCCCATTGCGATGCAGCACTTCTGGGTGTAAATGCATCGCAAGGGGCCGTGGCTCAGTGGTACAGCATCTGCTTGGCATGCAGAAGGTCCCAGGTTCAATCCCTGGCATCTCCAGTTAAAGGGAGGGAGGTGATGTGAAAGACCCCTGCCCGAGACCCTGGAGAGCCGCTGCCGGTCTGAGTAGACAATACTGACTTTGATGGACCAAGGGTCTAAGTCAGTATAAGGCAGCTTCATGTGTTCATGTGTTTTACCACTCAAACTGGGAGTCTGAGTGGTGAATGGCCCCTTGCCATGCTTTTTACACCTGGAAATGCCGCATCACAATGGGCCTTTTACCACTAATACTCCCAGTTTGAGTGGTGAAGGCCCCGTTGAGATGCAGCACTTCCAGGTGTAAACCAGAAGTGCTGCGATTGCGTCGGCATGGCCATGTGTGATGACTCACCTTCACCCGAAAAACCTCCCGCCGGACCAGAGGAGGGACCTGGTAAGCCTATCCCTTCCTCAAGCTCTGTTCCAAAAACCTCCCACTGCTGGCGAAGAGGGACCTGGCAACCCTAGGATGGATATAACTCTTTGAAAATAAATAAATAATGTCTCAGGTCAATAAATACTTTATAGGAGAGTTAGGCCTCATGAGGCCTGTAGACTGTGTTCTACTTGCCTTCTCCATAGCTTACGTAAGAAACCCTCTGCTATCTGATGTAAGAAGGCACAAATCTTTTGACAGGAGACACTTGGAGTGAGAGGGTCACAGGTAGGGTTGCCAAGTGCCCGGTGGTGGTGGGCAAACCCCCGCCAATCCACCCGGGTGCCTGCCGACCAGCTGAGGGTTAGCTGGCATGCATGCATGCGCACGTGCACGCTGCAGCACGTCACTTCCGGTTTACACCCGGAAGCGCTACATTGCAAATGGCCTTTTACCACTCAAACAAGGAGTTTGAATGATAAAAGTCCCTTGCGATGCAGCACTTCCGGGTATAAACACATAGCTAGGGGCCATTTACCACTCAAACAAGGAGTTTGAGTGGTAAAGGGCCCCTTGCGATGCGTTTACTCAAACTTCCAGTTTGACCGGTAAAAGACCCCCTTGCAATGTGGCACTTCCAGGTATAAACTGGAAGTGATGCAATCGTGTTGGTGCGGCCGCGCACAAGCGATCCGTGTCCAAAAACCTCCCACTGGAGGAGAGGGGGGGGCTAGCAACCCTAGTCACAGGTCTTACACACTTACGATTGCCAGCTCTGGAACGGGAAATTCCAGGAGATTTGGGGGTAGAGCCTGGGAAGAGAAGGGTTTTGGGAGGGGAAGGGTTTTGGGAGCCTATTTAACACACTGCCTATGCCTTGTTCTAAAATGCTAAGAGACAAACTCTGGTCTCTCTCTACCCCTGGATGAAAATTGTCCTGCACTGCACATCTCTACCTTGAAGGCAAAAAGACTGGCTTTTATTGAGGGCCGCACTCTATTCTGACATGAGCAGATGTGTTGTGCTGTGCAATGAGGCTTACACCATTAAGATATAACAACATCGGAAAGATATAATACTCAAAACTTATATTCTGCAATTACTCACAAAGCACATTAACATCAGTTATACCCTCGGGGATTTCAGATGTTCAGGACAACAGCAAACATTAGACTGCATAATAAGGAAGTTTAGTTTGTGGCTTTGGAGTAGGGTTGCCAACCTCCAGCTAGTAGCTGGAGATCTCCTGCTATTACAACTCATCTCCAGCCGATAAAGATCAGTTCACCTGGAGAAAATAGCTGCTTTGGCAATTGGACTCTATGGCATTGAAGTCCCTCCCGTCCCTAAACCCTCCCCTCCTCAGGCTCTGCCCCAAAAATCTCCAGGTATTTCCCAACCCAGAGCTGACAACCCTACTTTTGAGGCATTAAGAAGATCCCAGCCATATTAAAAAGAGCCAGATTTTTGGGGGGGAGCTGAATTTCCACTCTATAAAGGGTTCTCGTTTTCTGTAATGATAGGACTGTTGGAACAAACTTCTTTCCACAGAAAAATTGGCTAAGCATACATGATGGATGAGTACAGGGATGTAATAAATTATTCATATGTGCTCCCCTCTTGTGAATCACCATGGTTTAAAAAAATGTCTTCTGCAGGCTTTTCAGCTTAATGCATTTCACTGAGGTAGAACCAAGATACGGTTTCATATGGAGACAATGCTATATGTACTTGTTTTTTAGCAAGGCCAGTAACCACATGCAGAATTCTAAAACAAACTCTGTAGATACCACTTCTCTTCAAACATATGTGCAGCAGTTGCAACTTTAGCATCTTCAGAGCTATCCTGCCATTCTAAACTGAAACAGTCACATCGTGCTCCCAGTCTGACTTGGACTTCTTCCTACTGTGCATCTGTACAAAAGAATGTGAAAACTCTACTGCATCAAAAAGAATTCACTTCTTCCATGATTCGGCAGCCTTTACTCAATTTACATGGGCAAAACAATACATAGAAAGTAGCAAATAGTTTATAGTCTCAGGAAACGAAAGCATAAAGTAGCTGGTAAAGTTTTTCAAATGTTTCTAATTCAAAAAACTTCCATTTCAAGGATGTGGGGAAACCATATTACATACATTTTTCATTGCATCCCATCATTCATTCAGCTCACGCATGTTCAAATATAATCATCATATTTCTTACAATCACAAACAGCTTGATGCATGTGTACAACAGAAATATTGTCTGGGCTACTAGTGTAGAGCAAACTGTTGAAATGCTCATAAATTTTGACATGAAAGAAAGGCAAGCAGAAATAGAAGCTTAACCAAGGAACAAAGTATACCTACCATTATGCTCAATGAATATGCCATTATTCTGTATATTACTACAGATACATATGCTTTAACAAACATAACATTAATGTTACATGATGAAGTGAATGGCAGTGAACTTATGGCTATATTCAGACTGTTCAACATCAACTCACCACCCCTTGGATGCTACCTAGAAGACCATAAACTGTCCTGACTTGGTATTGTTGTTGTTAAACCAACAGACTGTGGAAGACCAAAATTTAAATAGACCAATTATTTTATTGGTGTGTGTGTGTGGGGAGAACCTAAAACAAAGCTGCGGCAACTTTTTTTTTCAGATTGGTATCCCAAAAATATATCTAAAGGTCAGTAAAACTGAATTTAGAAGAAGAAGAAGAAGAAGAGTTAGTTTTATATGCCGACTTTCTCTACCTTTTAAGGAGAATCAAACTGGTTTACAATCACCTTCCTCCCCCCCCCTCACAACAGGCACCTTGTGAGGTAGGTGGGCCTGAGAGAGTTCAAAGAGAACTGTGACTAGCCCAAGGTCACCCAGCTGGTGGTCTGATTCAATATAAGGTAGCTTCATGTGTACCTTGATTGTGCAGTATTGCTAGATATGTAGTTATGATGACTCATGTCGCCTCATGAGTCATAAGGTTATCCATGGGGCATGACTCATTTATTTTTTCGCTCAAGATAAATATATTATTTTGAACTTCAAGCATTTTTGTTACATTTCACTGTGTCTCATGCCCTGCCTTTTTGGAGAACTATAAAACATGCATAAATGGTCCCTGCAGATACTAGAATTGATGGCATTGAATCAGAAGCTTGTTTTAAGTATTGAACTACATATTCCCACAGAGAAACCCTCATATCAAATTTTCCATGTTCTCGGCTCCCAAAGAGCCAAAATATATCACTTGGGGGAACTTTTCCTTCAGTTTATCACTACACCAGTCCATTGCTCCAAACCACCACTCTTAACCACTACACGAGTGTGGTGTAGTGGTTAAGAGCGGTGGTTTGGAGCAATGGACTCTAATCTGGAGAACTGGGTTTGATTCCCCACTCCTCCACATGAGCAGTGGATGCTAATCTGGTGAACCAGGTTGGTTTCTCCACTCCTCCACATGAAGCCAGCAGGGTGACCTTGGGTTCATCACAGCTCTCTCAGCCCCACCTACCTCACAGGGTGTCCGTTGTGGGGAGGGGAAGGGAAGGGAAGGTGATTGTAAGCCGGTTTGATTCATCCTTAAGTGGTAGAGAAAATTGGTATATAAAAAACAACTCTTCTTCATCTTCTTCCAAGTTGCAATTTGTGTCCTCTAACAAAGCACCTGTATAATTTATATCATATAACCTATCCTACTATTTTTGCTTAAGATTTTGTAACAGTACTGATGACAAGCAGATCTAGAAACAGGAAACTTGCATTAAAATGGGGAACTAGCCTTTAAAATGGTTTATGCCATGCACTGCACACATGCTTATATGACGCATATTTACACCCATGTCTGCAATGACCAGATGATCTAAAACTAAAGACCAGTAAAAAAGCAATTGGTTCTTCTAAGCAGGCACCATATTTATTGCAAGAATATAATTCCAATTCATCATTCGAATGAAAAGTTTATCACATGCAAGCTAAGAGAGTAATCGTGGTATAGTGGTTAACTGCGGTGGTATGGAGCGGTGGACTCTGATCTGGAGAACCGGGTTTGATTCCCCACTCCATCACATGAGCAGTGGAGGCTAATCTGGTGAACTGGATTTGTTTCCCCACTCCTTCACATGAAGCCAACTGGGTGACCTTGGGCTAGTCACACTCTCGCAGCCCCACCTACCTCCCAGGGTGTCTGTTGTGGGGAGGGGAAGAAATGGTGATTGTAAACTGGTTTGATTCTTCCTTAAGTGGTAGAGAAAGTCAGCATATAAAAACCAACTCTTTTTCTTCTAACATGCAAATAGCTATTTCCAATATTTAAGAGAATTATATACTTTACCATTCCAGTTCTAAAAGCATGTTTCCTAATGTCTCCTACTTGACCCTAAGAGACTGAGTGGACTATACATCTAAATAAACAGAACTAAGTTTGCTTATGAGACCCCCATTTTTTGTATTATAATAATATTGTATTTATATAAACGATTTCCTTTCACCAGACAAAACATTAGAAAATACCTGTAAGTTTTCCTGGCCAGGACAAATAGCAACTTCATGGGGGCCAATTTAAATCAGGAAAACAGTAGAGGAAGAAAGGGATAACTCACCTCCCATGTGCCATGACCATGATCCAACCCCCATCCCCATGATTATGATTAATCATAAAAAATAATCATAAAATGTCATCTTGGATGTTCAAAAGATCCTTGAGCAAGTCTAAACTGTACGTTTCTCTAATGTTTTTATGTCTCCGATGAAGTATTTATTTACTTCATTTTAGTCTGTTTTTATCTCCTAAGTAGCTCCAAAGCAGCTTACATCATTCTCCTCTCCTCCATTTTATCTTCACAATGATTTAATGGTTGTGTGTGTGTAAAGTGCCATCAAGTCACAGCTGGCTTACAGCAACCCAGAAGGGTTTTCAAGGCAAGAGACTGACAGAGGTGGTTTGCCATTGCCTTCCTCTGCCTAACGACCTTGGTATTCCTTGGTGATCTCCTATCCAAGTACTAACCAGGGCCGACCCTGCTTTGAATTTGATTATGTGAGCAAAAAAATTGGCTACAGCCAATGTAATCCCTAAATCTATGTCAACCAAGTGTTTCTTGCTGGAGGGAAGCGTAACTTTCTCTCCCCACGTATCCTGATCTGATTTGAGGGCCACATAAGAACATAAGAAAAGCCCTGCTGGATCAGACCAAGGCCCATCAAGTCCAGCAGTCTGTTCACACAGTGGCCAAACAGGTGCCTCTAGGAAGCCCCCAAACAAGACGACTGCAGCAGCACACATGCCTGGAAATGCGTTCCTAGCACAATTCTGGAGACCACAAGAGCACAAAGTCTTTGTAATGTGACTCAGCCCACCGAAATAATGATGTATCATCTATATCCTATATAAATTCAACATCTACATGCGCCCCCCCTTGCCCAGCTTGTTCAGAGTTTTGGGCTGTGGTGACATCAGTATGCTGATGACACCCAGCTTTACCTACTGATGGACGGCCATCCAGATTCTGCCCCAGACACGCTGGCCAGGTGTTTGGAGGCCGTGACTGGATGGTTGAAGCAAAGTTGGCTGAAGTTAAATCCAGCGAGTATGGAGGTCCTGTGGCTGGGTAGGGATGGCCTGGGGGTGGGGTGCTAGCTCCCAGCTCTTGACAGCATGCAATTAACATCTGCACCTGCTGACAGAAGTCTGGGTGTGATCCTGGATGCCTCCTTATCTGTGGAGGCCCAGGTCGCAGCTGTTGTCAAGGTGGCTTTTTCCATGTCTGCCAGGCGTGGCAGCTGGTGCCGTACCTCTCCCGCCCCGATCTAGCTACAGTGATCCATGGAACGGTCACCTCTAGGCTGGATTACTGTAACTCGCTCTACATAGGGCTACCCTTGAGACTGACCTAGCAGCTCCAGCTGGTGCAGAATGCGGTGGCCTCACCCAGGGAGCATATAAAGCCAGTTCTTTACCATCTGCACTGGCTCCAGCTGGAGGATCAGATCAGGATCAAGGTGCTGGTTTTGACCTTGAAAGCCTTATACAGTCTGGTACCCTTATATCTTTGGGACAGCCTCTCCTGGTATACCCCCCAAAGGACACTAAAAGGGGAGGGAGGGGGGGAGGGAGAGAGAGAGAGAGTAATTATATCTAAACAAAATGAACCCAATGCAAAGAAAGGTAGTAACCTTTAAGTCCAAGTGAAATCAATGGGAGTTATTGGAATCTAAATTATCTCAGTGATTTCAAACAGCTTTAAGCTCAACTAGCGTTCTCTGAACACAGGCCAAGGTGTGGGGCATTTTTTTGGCATCAAGTCACAGCTGACTTACGGCATCTCTGTGGAGTTTTTCAAGGCAAGAGACGTTCAGAAGTGGGTTTGCCATGGCCTGCCTCTGCTTAGCAA
Source organism: Euleptes europaea (assembly GCF_029931775.1). Taxonomy (NCBI): domain Eukaryota; kingdom Metazoa; phylum Chordata; class Lepidosauria; order Squamata; family Sphaerodactylidae; genus Euleptes; species Euleptes europaea. The sequence goes on from NC_079323.1 coordinate 33,959,892, forward strand.
CCCTGGACTTCCTGGGTGGTCTCTCAACCAAGTACTAACCAGGGCTGACCCTGCTTAGCTTACAAGATCTGATGAGATCAGGCTAGCCTGGGCTGTCTAGGTCAGGGCAAAATGGGACAAATTTATTTTACAACACTGCTCTAAGGACCATCTATTTTGTTAAAAGGAACATAATCACCTTCTTAAATGGTTTTTTTAATGCTAAAAAACCCAGCTAAATGAAGAACATGTGTTGATTATAATCAGATATAAAAGGAATAATTGTTTGCGACAGCCAAAAATTGCACATGCCATGGGGAAAAATGTGTAACTGGGATTACTTCACTTCCACAGGCTCTTCAGGGAATATGTTTGCACTGATCGTGTTGTTTTTTCCTGATAAATGTTCAAATAGAAATGAAAACAAAATCCATTTTTATTTGTTTTTACTTACATGTTGTCTACTCACCCCCTGTACGCTAGGGTTGCCAACGTCCAGGTACTAGCTGGAGATCTCCTGCTATTACAACTAATCTCCAGCCGATAGAGATCAGTTCACCTAGAGAAAATGGCTGCTTTGGCAGTTGGACTCTATGGCATCAAAGTCCCTCCCCTCCCCAAACCCGCCCTCTTCAGCCTCCGCCCCCAAAATATCCCGCCGGTTGCAAGGAGGGACCTGGCAACCCTACTGTACGTATTTATCTCAAAAGTTCCCCAGGAAGCAGTGCGATTCCAAGCTAAGTCCATTGGAATCCCGAGCTATGTTCCTTCATAGTGAGTTGGGGTGGAGGTTGGGAAGGGCAGTACAGGAGGCTTTGTGTTTAATTAGGGAATTTTAATTCATTTTAATTCAATTCAATTTAGTTTAGTTTAATTTAATTCATTTATATCTCACCTTTCTCCTCAATGGGGAGAAAACAGCTTACATCATTCTTCTCTCCACCATTTTATCCTCACAATAACCCTGCGAGGTAAGTTAGGCTGAGAGTGTATCACTGGCCCCAGGTCAGCCATTGAATTTCCATGGCACAAGTGCAGATTAAAACCTGGGTGTCATAGATACTAGTCCAACACTCTTAACCACTACACCACAATACCTCAGACGATTTTGGACTTCTGAGGCAATAAAGCAAGTTGTCTCAGGGAATAACTTCCTATACAACTATTGTTTCATTAAATTTAATAAGACACAGCACATGATGCTTAGTTCAATCACAGGTTGGCATTAAGCAAACTTTAACCAGAGTTTTAACAATTTAATACCTATGCAGATGATTGTCAAATCAATCCTCCTTTAAAAAAAAGATTCTCAAAACTATATCATAAATTTTTCTATAATATTCTTCTCTTAGGTGAATTGACTTAAAATGTGAAGTATAAATATCTTTTTCTTTATCCATCTCATTAACGATATTAAATAGGGCTGCACCAAATTTTCATGGAATTAATTTTTCACCAGAATTGGTGAGGGTTTGAAGTAGGGTTGCCTCGCCACCAGCAGGAGGTTGGGTGGGGGGACTGAAGAGGGTGGGGTTTGGGGAGGGGAGGGATTTCAATGCCATAGAATCCAATTGCCAAAGCAGCCATTTTCTCCAAGTGAACTGATCCCTATCGGTTGGAGATCAGTTGTAGTAGCAGATCTCCAGCTAGTACCTGGGGGTTGGGAACCCTGTTTTGAAGGCTGAAATAATGTATCTATTTATTTGTATTTTTACCTTGATTTTCTCCCCAATGCCTGCCCAAAGCAACTTACAACATCATTCTCCCCTCATCAGTTTTATCTTCACAATAATAATTCTGGGGGGTAGATTAGACTGAGACAGCAGTGGGTACATGGTAACCCAGCAAGCTTTCAAGGCAGAGTGGGGATTTGTGTCTGGTCAATATAAAATGTGGTGGTTAATAATGGGAAAGACAATAATGCTAGGAAAAGTTGAAGGCAGTGGGGAAAGAGGAAGACCCAACATGAGATGGATTGACTCAATAAAGGAAGGCATGGCTCTCAGTTTGCAAGACCGGAGCAAGGCAGTTAATGATAGGATGTTTAGGAGGCCATTAATTCATAGGGTCGGCATAAGTCAGAATAGACTTGATGGTACTTAATACATTCACAGTTAATAATAGAAATTAATTTTGGTTAATTCAATATAATTCAATGCATCAGTGTAGGCCAAATCTGTGGTGGTATTTCCTAGTGGTATTTCCTAGTGGAGATGGATTGACTCAATAAAGGAAGGCACAGCCCTCAATTTGCAAGATCTGAGCAAGGCTGTTAAAGTTAGGACGTTTTGGAGGACATTGATTCATAGGGTCCCCATGATGCGGAAGCGACTTGACGGCACTTCACACACACACACATTTCCTAGTGAGACTTTTTAGTTAATTTTTCAGCAAAGTTCTGGTGGACAAAAGAAAATCCATAACAAAATTTAAAAGAAACACATGACAGCAGTTGCAATATGAGGCAGTATGGTCATGAAAACACTCCAGGAGGGTGTCCAATACACCATTAAATTTATGTAAGAAATTCCTTTGTATAAATCTAACAGACTCATCAGATGCCAGTACTAAGAGTTCTGCTACCCAGTTACCAATATTAGGTGTAGAGTTGATTTCCAAGTCCTTAAAACTAGTTTCTTAGCAACTGAATCTCCATATCAAATACAAGCCAACTGAATCTTATTTAGGGCCACAGAGCTAGAATGTATCCAAATACCAATGGAACAAAGGAAAATTCATAAATTGTGTCTATAATGAAGTTAATTCTTTTCTTGACATCTTTGCAAAAATCATGAAATATTTTACAGTTTTGATACATGTCTGTTAGATTAGCCTCTAACTCCACATGTATCCAGCAAGCAGACGTATCAGAATAGCTTAGTTTGACCACTTGGAAAGGAAACCAATCTGAAACTATTTTCAGTAATAACAGGACTCTTAGATCTAGTGTGGAGGCAAGTATTGATTAAAGAACTTGTTTTTTTTTTTTTTTTTTTGCTCTGGAAGAACATTATCCCCCAGGTCAGCTTTAATAAAAAAGCAATTTTCTCAGCATTTCTTCAGACATCCCTTCTCATATCTGGGATTGCCTGGACACTGAGTAGAGGAAAAAAACCACAGATTTGCTGGTATGTGACATAACCTTAAAACATAGGGTTGCCAGCTCTCGGTGGGAAATACCTGGAGATTTCGGGGGTGGAGCCTGAGGAAGATGGGTTTGGAGAGGGGAGGAACTTCAATGCCAAAGAGTCCAATTGCCAAAGCAGCCACTTTCTCCAGGGGAACTGATCTCTGTCAGCTGGAGATCAGTTGTAATAGCAGGAGATCTCCAGCCACAATCTAGAGGCTGGGAACCCTACTAAAACATGCAGTATCAGCAATACATACTTAAAAAACAACGCTGTAATATCCAAAGATCAAAGGCAGATATATAAGCATAAATTTTAACTATAGGTGCTAGTCTGAAACAAAAGCTGATTTCACATCATAAAGCATAATTTTAAAGATAGTCCCATTCATCAAAAATATTTTGTACTTAATAAAAAAATCTTTAAAACTACGTGTGCATGTATAAAGTGCCGTCAAGTCTCATCTGACTTACAGCAACCCCTGGAGGGGTTTTTATGGCAAGTGATTAAGCAGAGGTGGGTTGCCATTGCCTTCATCTGCAGAGTCTTCCTCAGAGGTCTCCCTTCCAAGTACCGACCCTGCTTAGCTTCCGAGATCGGGCTATACCATGCTGCCTTCCCTCCCTCTTTTAAACAATATAAGCAGTTAAATCATAATTTGTGGTATTGCATAATATATTCACTCAAAATTGACTGACTTATAGGAACTGTAAAGACAGCCGTAGTACACAGATCTTGCTTTAAAAAAATTCAGAAAAACAAGAACATTAAAGCAACACATTACGGAACATTTTAACCCAAGCCAATGTTAACGAAATACTAGTGATCATTTCCAGATTACAAGCATAAAATGTGGCATAATTCCAACATTGTCTCACTGTGTATTTAATTTCCAAACAATTTCAAATTCTCAGTTTTTGTGTCTTCAGAAACCTTTAAAAAGTTCTTTTCATAAATGTGTAGAACGCATCTGTAACGTTACTCAATAACACTACATATGACACAGTAAAAATAGTTTTCAATGGTAACTTGTCATCAGAATTTAACATCACAAAAGGTACCAGACAAGGATGCCCACTTTCACCACTGTTATTCGACCTATCAATGGAGGTTTTGGCGAACTACATTAGAGCCAACCTTAACATCAGAGGACTCAACTTCGGAACAGAAGAACACAAAATTAAAAGTTATGCTGATGACGTCGTTTTAATCTGTCAAAATCCCAAGGAGCACTCCAGCACATACAACACCACCTAAAAGAATTTGCCATGTATTTGGGTTACAAACTAAACAAAGCCAAGACGAAGATACTGGCATTCAATACCTCAGAAAAAGATGAAATATATATCAGAGAAAGTACAAGATGCCAAATAACAAAGGAGTCGCTCAAATACCTCAGCATCTATTTATCTCCACAAAATAAGCAACTTTTTAAAATGAATTATGCAAGAGTCTGGGGAGAAATTTTAAACTGTACTACCATGCAGCCTGCCTGTCATGGATTGTAGACTGGATTAAGCAACCAAAGAACAGAAATATCATATTGGAAAGAGCAGACCTCTCTCAGGGCTTCCATAAGGCTTTATGAAATCCTAAGCCCTCCATTCAAACAGGAAGAAATTCTGAAGATTGCAACATTAAACCAGGACTTTTAAAAGTCTGGAACAGATACAGAAAGAGAATCAGCCCCTCTCCGCCATCTATAATGTCACCGATTGAAGCATACTATGAGGACATTACAACAAGACAAGTATCACATTTAACATAACGGGATATGGTTGCCACAAGAGAAGAGATCAAAAGTCTCCAGGCGCTCCAAGATGAATTTAAAAACTTGAATTGGTTGACCTATCTCCAGTTAAGATCCAGTCTCAAACAGGACTGTTTAAAATCTGGGACAATAAGAGAACTAACAGAATTTGAAACAACTATAACTAAAAGTAATGACCATCTTTTAGGAAAATTTTGTAAACTGTTATTGAAATACGACTCAGAAAAACAAGTCAAGATAATGCTGGGAGACAGACGGTTCTTTCTTCCACGTTTGGTGGACCTGTCTGAAGTTGCAACAGTATTGGAAGAAAATCAATGGTGAATTACAAACTATGCTTAAACAAAAAATAAATCTGGACCCCAAACACTTCCAACTAAGTATAATACCATCTGACCTACCTGTTAGATTCAAAGACTTGTTTAAATATGCCACAACGGCAGCAAGGGTTGTTTGGCAAGAAGATGGAAACAATTGACTATACCCAACATTGACAAATGGAAAGATAAGATGTTAGAATACGCAAATATGGCCAAAATGACCTTCTCAATGAACCCAACAGACAACGACTCTGTGGACTACTTTCACGAGAAGTGGCAGCCATTCTACACTTATATATCTAACACATAGACCATGTTTTTTTTTTACCTTTAAGTAATAATTTTCTAGCAACACTAATATAAGGAAGTAGACAACGTAACTAGTTATATGAAACATACTTGGAATGCATATTGATATATATTAATGACAAAAAAATGTTCTATTGCAGACGGATTGTTTTATTCCTTCCTTTTTTTCTTCCCTTCCTGTATCCCATATATACAATAAAAAGCTTTATAAAATAATGATGATGGTGACGATGATGATGATGATGATAATAATAAATATATATCATGAAGGTGGGCATTTAGACCTGAAGTTTATTACAAGTTTCATCTAGCATTGCTGCCAAATTCCATGAAAATCCAGAATTTAAAATCTGATTTTGAAGTTGAAAGAAAGAACATGCTACGATGGGAGATCCTCAAATTTTGCGTCATAGTAAAAAGTTGCAAACTGTCAAAAAAATTTAAACTAGCTTGGCCTACTTGTGTACTTCTAACAGCAGCTACTTGAGCTGCTGAAATTACCAGGTTAAAATTTTGCGGCATGGAGATTAAGATGATCACCTGTGTATGAATGTCTACAGAACAAGATGCTAATAAAAGAACAGCCAGTAAAAATAGTTGACCTACCCAGAAATCTCCAGATCCTGGAGGATGCCAGTACATTCACTGGTGTCCTGTGGTCTTCATTCATGGCACAGATTGGGTTCTCCCTACCAGCCCTGCAAATTCAAGACAAGTGGTCAGTGTTATTCTGCTTTATCAAAGGTGGAGGATATTCCCATATGTTAATGGTCCAAACAAGGTTGTGCAAAAATATGAGAACTGCCTTATTTACCCATTCACTCCAGTTCTGGCATATGCTTCTGAAGGCAATGAAATGGACTAGGATATTATTTATTTTTTCCTGTATTTTATTTAAAAAAATGTGTTTGTGCATGCATGTTAAGTGCTGTCAAGTCACTTCCAATTTATGGAGACACTATGAATTAATGACCTCCAAAACATCCTATCGTTAACAGGCTTGCTCAGGTCTTGCAAACTGAGGGTCGTGGCTTCCTTCATTGAATCAATCCATCTCATATTGGCTCTTCCTCTTTTCCTTCTGCCTTCAACTTTTCCTGGCATTATTGCCTTTTCCAATGAGTCTTGTCTTCTCGTAATGTGACAAAAGTGCGATAGCCTCAATTTGGTCATTTTAGCTTCTAGGGAGCAGTCAGGATTGATTTGATCTAGTGGTGGAAAGTGCCCTCAAGTACCAGCCATTACAGACTATGAAAAGTAGGTACTTTTAAAATTATCCCGGTGGAGGCATTTTTCCAGGTATGCACCAAATGTCTTGTGCAACATGTATATGCCACCAAGTGACCTATAACATATGGTGACCCCTGGTGGGGTTTTCAAGGCAAGAGACATTCAGAGGTAGTTTGCCATTGCCTGCCTCCATGTCATGCCCCTGGTATTCCTTGGAGTTCTACAATCCAAATATTTGCCAGGATCAACCCTGCTTGGCTTCTGAGATTGGATGAGATCAGGTTGCCTGGGCTATCCAGGTCACAGTGTGTGTGTGTCCTAAATCCATACATATTGGGGTATTATTATGCAAATTTAGAGAAGCACAGATAGTATAATAAATCTCATATGTGCTTTAAAGAACAACAAAAAAATTCTATTATACTAGAACAGGCCAGCTCATAATGACTGGAATATAACCTTTTCCTGGAACTTATATGATAGTGTCATATTTTGATGAGAAAGAGCAGTCCAGGATTGCTAAACTCTGGGTTTAAACCTTTGTTCTCAAACTACTTGGAATACATGCGGAGGGTTACATACACATAGGGTGAGCTCATGCGGTTTAACTGAAAATTGCTATGACAGCTTTGGGCAAAGCGTTTCCAAGAGGTGTGCTGATAAGTGGTTGCTTAGGAAGATCTCAACTAATGTTGCTAATCTCGCCTGGCCTGGAGCAGGTAGGACACTGGCTCCTTGTGTACCAAAGTTTGCAGATTGTTATGAGAACAGTACAGACAGGGAACTATTTATTTACAATAGAAAACCCTATGTGGAAAATTCAACTGAGTAGCTACAAAGAAACAGCAAAACACATATCTATTTGGACATGCTTTGGACCTAGCTCAGTCCTGAGTCCTTCAGATGACTCGCATTCATGCCCTGAAAGCAGCATACATGTTGCTAACTCATAGGGTTGGTTCCAATGGTCATTTTTACTGATCCAAGGAATTTCCATCAGCCGAACAGGACTTTTGCCAGCTCCCCCATCCCATTGCAGCTTGAAATGCTCCCCGAAGTTGGGCTCCTGGAGGGTAAAAGCAGCATGACAGGGGAGCTAGAAGTCTGAAGAGGGAGGGGACATCAGCAAAAACCAACCCTCCTCCCATTCACAGAAATCTGTCACTGGATCCAACCCGCGGCTCTGTAAAATAGCTGTAAAGCTTCAGGAATTCAGAACTGCTGGCATAAATATTCCCCCATAAAGGACTACAGCTGTGGAAAAACAGGAAGACACCACACTAGCACTCCCTCCCCCACCTTCTTCTGCCTCCATTTGTTTTCTCTGTCAGCCTAAACCAAGGCTCAGTATTATATCCGGTCAGATGTAAACTGTAGTTAAAACCAACCACATTCCTCCTCCATCAGGGTGTGCAATGCAACCCCTCTGGTAAAGGTGGGAAATCTGTAACCCTCAATGCAGATATAATGCTAAACTATTAAGGCTAATAAAGGAAGGAAGGGGGCAGGAAGACAAAGTGTATATATTGATGCCCAGCTTGCAAAATATGGTTTTCAGGGACCCAGCATCACATCTGCCTGGCAGCACTAGCAGTATATGTACTTCTTTTGAATCCAAGTAATACCCAGTCCATCTCCAAAGGTAAAGGTCCCCTGTGCAAGCACCGGGTCATTCCATCACCCATAGGGTGATGTCACATCCCGACATTTACTAGGCAGACTTTGTTTTGTCCATCTCTACTTTTATAAATAAACACATCATTACAAACTCTCTAGAAGTACAGACTGCTTTCTTCTCCAAAGGAAAATGATCCTGCAAAGCTTACCCAGCGCTTCCTACGTCTCAAGGAAAGGAGAACACAAAGCAATATTTGGCTGTTTTCTTAAGACACATCTGCGGTTGCATGGACAAAGTCTTACAAGACTGTTCATACTGTGATGCTTGGTGAAGGACGGCGCCAGTTCACTGACAGTAGAAATTCGGAGAAAGGGGGATGGCCAGAGACAATTTGTACCAGATGCCCTAGCTATTCTTGTCAGGGCCAGGCTGGGGGCATGGCTGGTTGTAACTAGAACCAGGCCTACAGTGTGTATTCTCCAACTCAGAAAAGCGGTAATGGTTGCTGCAGTGAAAAGCTGAACTGAAGCCTCCTGTGTACTTTAATTCCTACCTCCTTTTACCATATACTTCCTTGTTCCAGTTTGACTCTAAGTTGAGACAATTAATGCAGCTGCTTGTTTGCTGTGAATTTTCCTGTGCGTCACTTCTCAGCTCGTGAAGCTACATATCAGTACATTGTGTGTGTAAAGTGCTATCAAGTTGCCGCCGACTTATAGCAACCCCATTACATCTGGCAAATAGAGTTTATTCACCCATGGCTTCCTAAGGCACTTGGCTGAATTCTTCTTTTCAGCCCTTCTCACTTTTAGTATTAGAACTGGGGTGAAAGAAAACTGCTTCAAGCAGAAGAGAGTAAAGAGGTAAAGCATGGAGCATTAGCACCTCTCACTCAAGTACTCCTTTTCAGGTTAAAAAATACCACCCCCTTTATGCATGAATAATGCAGTATTTATATCTTTCAAAAACGAGAGTTGAGGAAGAAGAAGAGTTTGTTTTTATATGCCAACTTTTTCTACCACTTAAAAAAGACTCAAATCAGCTTACAATCACCTTCCCCTTCCTTCCCCACAATGGACACCCTGTGAGGTGGGTGAAGCAGAGAGAGCTCTTAATAGATGTGGAGGAGTGGGGAATCAAACCTGGTTCTACATATCAGAGTCCGCCGCTCCCAACCACCACTCTTAAACACCCCGGGAATGCCCCCTGGGACGCCGGCAGCCCCCCCCCCAGAACACCGGCACAGGTCTCTATGCCGGTGGGATGCCAGCGGAAGACCCAGCCAGCTTCTGGGGATGGCGCTGCCTCAACAGTGCCAGGAGACCAGCATCCGGGCCTCCCTGCCAGCGTTGGGGCCATTCACGACGCTGGCACAGCCCCTTCCTGGCCTCCTGAGGACTTTTATCCTCAGAAGTCAGGAATGGGCTGTGAGCCTACTAAGTATGAATTTCAATAGAATTATTATTAAGAGCCTGGAGACCTAAAAAAATAGTTTGAAGACACACAAGCACTTCTGTGGCTGAGGTGGCCCTGTAAAATGTTGGCAAGAAGACCACTTGGGCGTCATTTGTAAACCACTGAGTCCTTCAGAGGAAGAGTGGGATAGTCAAAGAAATGAAAACTACTCTGCTCGTGTTCCAAGTGACAATAAAGGCATGAATGTGTTGTTAGTTTATTGTGACAATAAATCACGTTTGTTTCTGATTTGTTATGTGAAGTCAGAACAGTTTGCCAGAATACAAACTAGTAGAGATCTCCAAGCTTCCAAGTTGTCAAACTTCAATAACATATAGCTGGGGAAATTATATTCTTTGGCTAGATTGTATATTTGTTTCTATTGCAATTGCTCTGTGCAATGCTACTTTGTATCATGACCACCTTATAGTTTCTGATGTAGTTTGAAATGAGAAACAAAACTGCTCCCCACAATATATACATTATTTGTGGTCGTTTTCTTATTTAGCAATCAAATTCAGAAGCTGTGGGGCAGAAAGATGTCCTAAATAGAAAATGTTCTGGAAAAATTTCCACTGCTTTATTTTTGCACAGAACAATGTCCGTTTCTAAGGACTCATCGTTTCATAAAATTAGTAACAATAAATGGATTCCATTGCCAATATAATTGTCACGCTTGACAGTTTCAAAATTGTAATTAATCGTGTGGATCCAACCATCCTTCAAGTAGCCTTCCTTCAGTCTTCAACTGGCCATTTCTTTAACAGAAGAGCCAATTAAGTCCGAGGGAGGGTCCTTAGATTGGGAAACGGCTTCAAACTTGAGCAAAAAGGAAAGGTTGGATATAAACATTTTAATGAATTAATTAATTCATTTTGCTCTGTGAAGTGGTAAGACAGGAACAGAATTCACCCCATTGTTTTTCAGGTGATTATCCCTAAGAATTATCTGAGCAAACACGTATGTTTTATAAATAAATGAATTGAGGGGACACACCCACAAATGCATCTAATAATGCAAATAAAAATCATGTTACGAAATCACCTGATTGGTTTTGATTTGATCTGCTCAAAGATGAAATAATTATTTACATGTCTCTTCCCATCTGATATGGAACTAACAATACCACTGAGAGTGACGGTGAAACTGAGAAGCTCCCTTGACCTCCATGGAAGAGAGATAACTTCTGTTGAAATAGCTGAGTGTCCAAAAGAGAGGGCTGCCCCACTAATAGGGCTGAGTTGCCACCAAAATGCAGATGGCACTAAGCTCTGTCTCACTCTTCCAGCAGATCTCAGGGAGGCTGTGGAAACTGTGAACAGGTGTCTGGCGGCAATGTGTGACTGGCTCTGGTGACCCAGCCAGCTTCCGTGGGAGAATGAGGATTCACACCAGGGTCTCACAGTCCCCAGTCCAACACTCTAACAGCTTTACCACTATGGTTCTTGTATTCCATAAGCATATTTTTAAAATATACCCGCATGTTAATGTTATAACCCAATATAAACAAATACTTGAACTGAAATATTTGATCAGAAAAAAAATCATATGTTCAAATTAAATTGGAATCAAACTATGGATTCCAAGTGGGGCATGGGTGGAGGAGGCTAGAGGAAAGCCCACCCCTCTCCAGCATGCAAATGACCAAGACATGACTTTGGGATATAAACGGCCACAATTTTATTGGTTACAGCTGACAGGGTAAGTGGTATAGCATAGTGGCTGCATCCAGGGCATCGGCTACCCATATGCTGACCAATAAGTGACCTCCTACTGCTGGAGAGTAGCATGGGATGGTAGTATATGGGACTCCACTTGGGCTTGAGCCACTCTGTGATCCCCTTGCCACATGATGGGAGGCCGCCCTGACAGTCCCGGAGCTGGGCATGACCCCTGCAAGGCCCCCCTTAATGGGATCCCCAATGTGGGAAAAGGGGCATGCAGGCCAGCTTTTCCCCCCAAACTGGATCCAGCCTCATGTAAACACCGCCAACAGATTGTGACAAATAAAATAAACACTTAGCCATAAAACAAAGCGCCCCCCCCCCCACGCTGCAAACTACCAGACACAGGCTGGGAAGGAGGGATGAAGCCAGAAGGCTGAATGACCTAGGAAGCAAGATAGGGTTGCCAACTGCCAGGAGATCTCCTGCTAATTCAACTGATCTCCAGCTGATAGAGGTCAGATAACCTGGAGAAAAATGGCCGCTTTGGCAATTGAACTCCATGGCATTGAAGTCCCTCCCCTCCCCAAACCACGCCCTCTTCAGGCTCCACCCCCAAAATCTCCCACCGGTTGAGAAGAGGGACCTGGCAACCCTAAGGCAAGGCAAGGCCAGATATATGCTTGGCTGGGGGACCAGAAGGAAAACTGTAGAGCTGCTTTCCACTGGCCAAGCCCCACCCACCTTGGCTTCATCAGGCTGTGCCTGATAGGCCCATTTGACCGAGGGCTGAGAGCTGGGGAAGGGAAACGGCCAGGCAAGAAACATCGGCGGGGAGCCTGCACAGCCAAACAAGCTCCAAGATGCCCTCAGAGAGCCCTGCCGCCGCTTGACCCAGTGGGAGCTGCCTTACCCCCTGGAGCCATTTTCCAGCCCCATCCCATTGCATACGGGACTCAAAGGTAAGCCCCAAGCCTGCGCTTAAGGGGGAGTACAACCCCATCCAGAACAGGAGATAACCCATTTCCTGGGTCAGACCTTCCCCCCACTTCCATTTTGTTTCAGGTTGTCATCCTTCCAAAACTGATTTCAATGCTTTATTATTTAGCAACTGCTCCACCCCCAATATCTTCCGTTGCGAGGAGAGGCCTGGCAACCCTAGCAACTGTCCATACAACTCTAGATATTCCCCTCATGTTCTGAGCTCTTGTTGAAATTCTACATATAAGAGACCAATTACTCAAATTTTATGTATCTAGTTTACATTTTTAAAGAAACTTTCTCCATTTTAAGTACAGAACACAATATTATCTATCAAGCAAATCAGTGTTTTATTGTATTTCATGGCCTTCAGCATAATGCAAAAAGGATATAGCAGACCCTTACAATTTCACTTATTTGTGGTCTATGGTCTTATCATGTCTCCAGCCTCTTTTTACTCCCACTATCCCATCATCATAATCATTACAACTTTCCTTTATGTAGGAAATTTGGTTAGTTTGCTAGTGGAAGGCAGCAGACCTACGCTTCCCAGTATTCGTGGATTTCACCATTCGTGATGATCTCATGAATGGCAAGTGTCTACTACATCATTAAATATTTCCCCCAAGATAGGTAAGAAGTAAGATGCCTCAACAAAATGTTTAGTATCACTTGAATATGAACAAATGAACGCAACTTTTTGCTTAGAAAAACCAGCATAATCACAGGCGTCATAATTGCACTATTGTACTACACTGGGGTGAGATAAGGAGGAATCTTTGGCATTAAGTGAGGGTTTTCCAAAGTGGAAGTTTCATTATTTGGTTTGGGGGATTTTTTTTTACTCTTGAAATAAATTCTGAACTGAATTATTCCACATGTTGTGCTTGGAGGTATTCCCGGTGATTTGCTCAGCAAGAGACAATTGGGGGACAGTTCCAACCACAACCAGATCCAGTTTCAATACCATAGTGATAGTTTATGTTCAAAATAAAACAAAGGCATCTACTTCTTTCTTTCACATTCTTTCTGTGTATAGTTCTTAAATTCTCTCTCTCTACCTCAGAACTTTCCCATTTATCCCTATTAGTGGGAAAGGGGGAGGGATGACAGATTTACTTGCTGCTATTTTGTACTACTTCTGGCTAGCTAATAATGCTTTCGTAACATTAGAGAGATGGTTAGGGAGGACATATAGTCTGTATAAGACATCAGTTGTATCGCAAGCACAACGAACTGTAATCTATATTGCTCAAAGCCTTATGATTTACGGCATCAAAGTGTCATTGGACTAACAGATAAAGGAGAAGTCAATTTCTTGGAAGAAGCAGCTTCAGGGATTGGGTCTGGCAGTTTACTGAAAGTCTTTCCCCGCAAGCTTTTCTGGAAGAATGTCTGTTCCAAGCACATCACAAACAGTTACAAGCAATGACACTGGAATCAACCGATTAAAATTACAGCCAATGACAATGGAATCAACTAATTAAAATTAAAACTAAATAAATCAAATTAACAACCAGTTACCAGCTGGGAAAAGACCACAACACAGACATGCAGCTGAGATATCTAACTAAAAGCAAGCCAACATGGGGGGGGGGAGGCTTTGCATGGTGATTAAGTGACAGAAACAAAGGTAATGAGGCAGACCCAAGAGAAAAAGTTTCAAAGATGTGGTGCCACCACCAAAGAGGACTTTTCTCTGGTTGCCGCCAACTTCCTATCAGAAGGCAAAAGGCCCAGAGAAATGGACTGGAGCAAGTAATCTGATTTTTCAGATATTGTAGTCCTAAACCCTTTAGAGCTTTAAAGGTTAGTACCAACACTTTGAATTGTGCTCATAAATGAAATGGAAGCAAACATAGGTTTTGCAAAGCCAGGTTATTAGGTTCATTGGGGTGTACTTGCAGCAGCATTCTGGACTATCTGGATTATCTGGATGGTCTTCAGAGTGGGTCGTAGGGACCGTATCACTCCTGCCTTGTTCCTTCTACATTGTCTCACAATTTGCTTCCAAGTCCAATTCAAAGTGCTAATATTGACCTTTGAAGCCCTATACAGCTTGGGGCCAGCATACCTGAAAGACCGCCGTCTCCCACATGAGCCTACATGTCCACTCCAGCCATCTTTGGAGGTCCTGCTTCAGGTGCCCCTGCTATCTGCTGCTAGATGAGTGGCAACCCAAGAAAGGGCTTTCTCAGTCATGGCACCAAAACTTTGGGACTCCCTCCCCAAGGGAGATTTGTCTCTCTCACTCTATTGTTGTATAGTTTTGTATTGTTTGGCATACCCCCAATAACCACTATAGACCCTCCTCCCTAGTTTTTGTGTTATATATGTATATGTATGTTTTGATTGCACTATTTTATATATACTTTTATTTTAAATGTTGTTTTCATGTTGAAATGTTTTAATGTTTTGATATTCACCACCTTGGAGACCCTGTCTGGCTGGAAAGTCGACATAGAAATGTTTTAAGTAATAAATACATCCTACATAGACAATACTTCAGTAATCTCACCTAGGTGACCAGACTATGAATACCAGTGTCAATGCTACAGAAGCTGCTTGGGTATTCAAAGTTCAGGCCAGCTCTAATGGCAGCTCCAAGCTGCATACCAGATCCCTTAGGGAGAGTTGCAACTCCATCCTGTCCAGGCCAAGAAATAGCTCAGGAGACTTCCCCACCAACAACATCTCTGCCTGGCTCTAATCGAGACAAAACTAGCTGTGATGTTGATTAATAAGTCAGGTCTGGATTCTCGGGAGCCAACTCGTTTTCACTGCAGCCACAGAGCAGCTACACGGAAATAATTTTTCAAGCACCTGAGGGACCCAATTTGGCTTGGGACTGCAGTGTGTTGGGAGGAGAAGAGCCTTCTGCTGTCCTTCTGCATCATTTTACTAAGCTGAAACAGCCTTGAGTGGCATTACTGGCCTGCTGGGAGGAAGCATGTACAATGAATACTGCCCATGAAGTTCCAAATTGTATTTATTTACTAACTTCACTTATGCCCCTCCTTTCTCCCCAACGAGGGCCCAAAGCAGCTTACATGATACTCCTGTCCTTCATTTTATCATCACAACTCTGTGGGGTATGTTAGGCTGACTGGCTCAAGTCCACCAACCCAGCTTCCATAGCAGAGTGGGGATTTGAACCTGGGACTCCCAGACCCTCATTTGACATTCTAACCACTATACCACAGTGTCATAAGAACATAAGAAAGGCCCTACTGGATCAGATCAAGGCCCATCAAGTCCAGCAGTCTGTTCACACATTGGCCAACCAGGTGCCTCTAGGAAGCCCACAAAGAAGACAACTGCAGCAACATTATCCTGCCTGTGTTCCACAGCACCTAATATAATAGGCATGTTCCTCTGATACTAGAGAGAATAGGCATGCAGCATGACTAGAATCCATTTTAACTAATAGCCATGAATACCCGTTTCCTCCCTGAATATGTCCACTCCCCTCTTAAAGCCTTCCAAGTTGGCAGCCATCACCACATCCCAGGGCAGGGAGTTCCACAATGTAACTGTCCTTCACTGGGGCAAATACCACCCCTTGGGGTCATTTCAGTTCAGGAAAACAACACAGGGAGCAGGCAACAGTATATCTGCAGAGTCAGATAAAGGCACCAACCTTCTATGCCATAACCAAGCCTCTGACCCCAAACCTATGACCCTTCCTAACCCTGACTAGCAGCGTCACAAGTTCCATTTCCTGGTTCTGTGTGGCATTCATGCCACACACTGTCATTTGCTTTTGCAGCAGTCGATTGTTTGCTTTTGTAGCAGTAGAAGGAGAAACTCTTGGTTATCCAGAACAACAGCTGGTGGTGCTTTTTTAAAACCCTCCATGAATTTGTCTAATTATTTTAACACTGTTACACTATTGTTGTTTTTCACTTGTTGATCTTGATCTGGAAAACATGTTTAATGAGGAATTCAAAGAGGTTTCACATTACACTTGGCTTGTATTTAGCACTGGCCTGCCTCCAAAACGTCAAAGCCTATACATGTATAAACACTCTGTACAAATTCTAATGCTATTCTCTTGTGATGATAATCCCCAAAGGATAAAAAAAGCTTTTAATTATAAACTGATACACTCTAAAAGACTCTGATGTATGAGACATCTCAGGACACACTGATGTTTCGGTTCGAAAAAGGCGCCTGAAAGGAAAAATAATAGAAATAGAAAAGCTGCTCTTCTTTTATTGAGAATCCCTCTTAAACAATTGTGTGCTCTTAACAGTTGACAGAAAATAGTAGTAAATTAATTTAGACAAACATTATCTTCAAATACATTTGTGCTGTAGCAAATGAGAAGACAGGCCTGTGAAAAGGTCAGATTTCAAATTCCTTATAAAGTGTTGTAGGTAGTCATCTTGAAATTCAGGGCAGGAGCAAACTATTACAAAGTAATAGCACAACATTATGGAGTTCTGGGCACTTCCTCGACATTCATCTTAGAGATCTGGAACAACTTTATGCAAGTCCCCCCTTTAAATTTCTATCTATCTGTCTGTCTGTCTGTAGAGATAGTCATAGACAAGCAGGAACCTGAAAGGACTTATGTGGGGAGGGGGAATCTAATTTCCCTCTCTTTCAGTATTTCCTCTTTCCCTTCCATGAAATCCCACATAGCCTCTCCACTTTTCCTGTTTCCCACCCACTAGCCAACCTAGCCTTATCTTCCCCTCTGTCTTCAGCTTCCGTCCTCCAAATAGCAGCTTCTACCGAGGAAAGCTTTGGCTACCCGTTTAATTTTTTAAAACATTTCAGATTTTTCTGCAGACCTAGAGTGTGCCCCCGTGTCTGCAGAAAAACCTGCTGGGGTCAGTGTGCTCCCTTTTGGCGGAGTTAAGTCTCTACAGGGAGGGGGCACAGGTGGGAATTTGCAGGAGGCATCTCATTTCCCTCCATTTCCACTATATCCTCTTTCCTTTTTCTAACACCCCCCCCCCGCAGCCTCTTCCTTTTTCCTGCTTTGTTCTCTCCTTCTAGAGTTGCCAACCTCCAGGTGGGGCCTGGCGATCTCCTGGAATCACACAGACCCTGCTCTGAAGCTCTGTCCACTACACTGCCCTGGCTTTCATAGGATGGCTGCTGTTGAACAGTAACACTAGTCCCCCTGGAGGAAATAGTTGCTTTGGAGGGTGGAGTCCATGGCATTATACCCCTCTGAGGTCCTTTCCCTCCTCAAACCCCACTCCTAAAATTTGGCCATGGTCAGTATTTGGATGGGAGACCAGCAAGGAAATCCAGGGTTACTACCCAGAGGCAGGCAGTGGCAAACCACCTCTGAATGTCTCTTGCTTTGAAGACCCTACGAGGCTGCCATAAGTCAGATGTGACTTGATGGGGGAGGGAATTGATACATAAGAGCTGATAAGTGGAGTTAAAGTGAGAAGTTCCGGGTCTATTTGTTTATTTCAATGTATAATGAAGAATGGACATATGCTCTAAAGCGAGTATGTTACCCCACCAGGATGCCATAGGCTACCTGGTACACCCTGCAAGGTATACAGGACTGGAGTAAACCCACCAAGTGCAGGGCCCTGCTGTGTAGCCAGAGACAAATGGAAGTTCCCTGGCAGCCATCCCTGTGACAAACTCCAGAGCCAACAGGGCAAGTACAGCTTGTCTGCCTACCTCCCCCAGGCCTATGCCAGGTGAAACCTGAAGAACAATGAGAAGGAAACAGCCTCCTTAGCATATGTGTAAATGCTGTCCATTCAGCCACCTGGTGTGTGTGTATGTGTGTAAAGTGCCTTCAAGTCGCAGCCAACTTATGGCGACCCCTTTTGGGGTTTTCAAGGCAAGAGACTAACAGAGGTGGATTGCCAGTGCCTTCCTCTGCACAGCAACCCTGGACTTCCTTGGTGGTCTCCCATCCAAATACTAACCAGGGCTGACCCTGCTTAGCTTCTGAGATCTGACGAGATCAGGCTAGCCTGGGCCATCCAGGTCAGGGCCATGCTAATGGTACTTTTTTTAATCTAAAATTTATTTTTCTTTCTTTTTTTAATCTTTTTTTAATATCCTCAAAAGATACTTGCAGGGCTTGCATTGCAAATGCAGAAGTGGAATTTTTTAATAGTAGAGTCCACTCATATTTTTTCTGCTGAAAAGTTTCCATTTCTAGAAGCAAGTTTAATAATTTGCTTATATATAACTTATATCAGCAATATAAGCACTAACATCACTGCACGTGCATGGGATGTTTCCAGGCCTAAGAAGATAGGTGAAAGTTTGATACAGGCAACGTGTGTTTAGCTCAAAAGGCATCTGGGATTAGAAAAAAAAACACTGTTACAAACTTCTGCTGTGGAAAAATTATCCCATATGACAGAATTTATATTCTATCCAATGAAATATGAAAACAACGGCCTGATCCAGGGCCATATTTTCAAAAAGCCTTGGAAATATAAGTAGGTCATAAATATGAGAAGTCTTATCTAACACAGAGAGATGCAGTTAAGAATCTGAAATACAAAACTGATATTATAAAGGTTTAAAATGAATTCACATAAACCAAGCAAACCTAAGGGGGGACAGAACTGCTCAGGAGCCAGTATGACCCCAGTTAGGGTTGCCAACCTCCAGGTAATGGCTGGAGATCTCCCGCTATTGCAACTGATCTCCAGTCGATAGAGATCAGTTCACCTGGAGAAAATGGCTGCTTTGGCAATTGAACTCTATGGCATTGAAGTCCCTCCCCTCTCCAAACCCCGCCCTCCTCAGGCTCCACCCCAAAAACGTCCCGCTGGTGGTGAAGAGGGACCTGGAAACCCTAACCCCGTTGCTGGCATAAGTGCCACTTGCGCCATCTAAAGTGGCACGAATTTGGCGCTGGGCCATCAACTCTGATGTTGGGGAGCTGTACAGCAGGGTGAGGCTTGGGTGCCGGTGCTACCTCACCAGCAGCATTTTTCCAGCACAAGGCTTCGTGCCAGCACTGATGGGGGTGTTCCCGGGGCATTCCCAGGGCTGGAGCTGACTGTAGTCAGCTCCCAAAGCTCTTTCAACCTGGGAATGTCTTCTTTGGCGAGAGTCGAGTTATGCCTGCACAAAGGCAGGCGTAGCCCCATGAAACCCTATGGCGGAGTTTCACTGGGTTTTCCTGCAGGTGCCTTTTTGCTTTCATTTTTCTGGCGGGGAAGCCTCTCAGGAAGTGGAAGGGTGTGAAATAAGACTTCTAAGTCCCAACATTGCGCAGCAGGTCATATTGCACTGACCAGTCAAATTACAGTGCCATCCTAAACAGAATTACATCCTTCTAAGCTCATGGACTTTGATTTACTTAGAAGGGTTAACTCTGCTTAGGATGGTACTGCTACTGGACAAACATACCCTGACTTGTGAAGGACATTAGAATTGTGAAATGGATAGGGTTGCCAGGTCCCGCTTTGCCACTGGCGGGAGGTTTTGGGGGAGGAACCTGAGGAGGGCAGGGTTTGGGGAGGGGAGGGGCTTCAATGCTATAGAGTTCAATTGCCCAAGTGGCCATTTTTTCCAGGTGAACTGATCTCTATCAGCTGGAGATCAGTTGTAATAGCAGGAGATCTCCAGCTAGTACCTGGAGGTGGACAACCCCAGAAATGGGTCTTCTGGTAAGCTAGAAATACACTGTGTGCCTAAATGCTTGCCTACATTTTATCTGGTCAACTGTGAACTCTTGGACAAATTACCTTAGATAAAGTAGTAACTAGCAAAAATTTTGTTTTATTTTCCTTCTCCCTTGCCTAGCAAATCTTACCTGATATACCCAAAGTAACTGATGGCCCAAAGTATTGAGCACTTGGATCCCAAAGTTCAGTTGCTTGATTTACTTTCTCTGGATTTCTCCAGACAAAGTAAATCAAGCAACTGAACTTTGGGATCCATTTCTGAAAATCTTACTGTAAGAAGTTCAGTCTTTAGTTAAAGGAGGAAAGTTGAAAGTGCACTTAAGGACAAACAAATTTATTAACTTCTTAGATGTTTATACTTTTTGAAAATGTGCCGTCTCTAAATATAGACCCAGTGCTGTTACATTCTGTTCAACTTTCTGAAGTGTGAGCTTTGTTTTACATCCATACACTGCAGTTAACGCGAACTGAATAAACAGACTACACTGTAAAGAAGAAACAGTAATCATTTATACATGAACAGTTATGTTTTCAAAAGGTCATATGTGGCCGGGTTTAGCAAATGTGAACCATATCTCATAGCACCTTTGTGGCTTCATTGCTGATCGTTAGAACAGCAGACATGATTTTTAAACTTATTACTTAGTCATAGTGAAATAATGCCTATTATTATAAACTAGTGAACCGGACAAAACTGCCTCTTATGAGTTTGAGTTCAAATGCAACATTCTGATTATAATAAGCGATCTTGTTAGCTAAATTATTAGTATCTAGGACTCCTAAATAAGTGGGTTCTAGATCAAATCAAGCCTGAACTCTCCCTAGGAGCTCAAATGACTAAATTGATGCTATCGTATATTGGTCACATTATGAGAAGACAAGAGTCACTGGAAAATACATTAATGCTAGGAAAAACCGAAGGCACCAGAAAAAGAGGAAGAGCCAACATGAGATGGATTGATTCAATCAGGAAGCCACATTCCTCAGTTTGCAAGACCTAAGCAAAGCTGTTGGGACATTTTTTTGGGGGGGGGTCATTAATTTATACAGTATGGTCACCATAAGTTGGAAGCAACCTGAAATCACTTAACATACCCACACTCTAGGTCTCCTGTCTCAATGTAAATTACCCTTTTAGCCGGTACCATTTTTGGATTACTAAATATAACTAAATTACTGGCCACAGTCCAGAGAGCTGCTTTAAGTAAAGCCCAACAGCTGTATGTTCCCAAGTACTTCTTTTGAAACCTTGAAAATGGTTTGCTATGTTAGCAAGGAATTGCTATATGATTGACTTCCTGCATCTAGCTAGACAGTTCCAGATTTGGCTTAGTTTTGGATGTCTGGGTATTGTCCCTCTGCTCCCATGTACCATCAGCCATTACTGAAGATTGCACATAGCAGCAAATGCAGCTAGCGCTGAAAAGTTAAAGCCCTTTCTGTTTTCTTTTCACAGCATGAGCTGCAAAACCTCTCCAGGAAGGCCAATTCTTTAGCTCCTTTCAGACTGTAAAAGGGTAAGCCAAATGTTGATAATAATGTTCTAATTTATTTATTTTTTGCTCTTTGCTTGTGTTTGCCTGTTCCTTTCCCCTGTCAGTATGCCGGATGCTACATGAACAATAGTTCTACTAAATGTGGCAATAATTATTCATTTTGGCACTCCTTCACACTTCATCATTGTTAATTTACATAAGTTTATCTTGTCTTATGTGGCTAATCCCATCGAGAAAGCCACAATGAATTACCACAAAAGCCAGCCAAGCGCATTTTCTTTCTTTAATACAGACTCTTCTATCACAATACCAGAAAAAATTAATTCTGGATATGGCAGTGATGCTTTCTTTGTGTCTGTTTTCACTGTGGGAAACATGGGGCACTAGAGTTGCCAGGTCCTTCTTTGCTATCGGTGGGAGATTTTTGGGGCGGAGCCTGAGGAGGGAGGTGTTTGGGAGGGGAGGGACTTAAATGCCATAGAGTCCAATGGCCAAAGCGGCCATTTTCTCCAGGTGAAGTGATCCCAGGCTGGAGGGCAGCCAGTGGTGGGCTTGAGAAAACGAGGCGCCAGGGGGGCGCAGCCCGCAGTCGATCAGCAAGGGAGGAAGGGAGGAAAGGAAGGAAGGAAGGAAAACAGAGAAAGAGGAAAAGGGAGAGAGGGAGAAAAAAATGAAAAGAGGGGGAGAAAGAAAAGGACAGAGGGAGACAGACAAAGAAAGAGAGGGAGAGAGAAAAGCCTTTCCCCCCACACACACACATACCTGCCGGCCCTACGCAACTGGGCCCCAGGCTCCATGACCTCCCCCAAAGTCCACAAAAGGTCCCCCCAAGCCCAATCACCTCCTGCGTGCATGCTCTGCCACCGGGAGCCGCGGGCCTCTTTCCCACCTCTCCCTCTTGCTGCTCAACAGCCGACAGGTAGTGAGAGGGGCTTACAGTGTGCCCCGGCATTCCTGCATGCTGCGGCAATAGGGGGCAGCCTTGGGGGAAGGGTCCCTTCTCCTCCTCTCACTGACAAACAGCAGTCGGTGAGAGGAGGTCCAAAGGGCGCTGCAGCACCCCTGCAAGCCGCGGCCCCAGGAACACCCTCGGGGAGGGCCGTCCTGCGCCGTGCCTCCGCAGCAGGGCCCCGGAGCTCCCGAGGGCCACAAAAAATGTCCTCGGGGGCCGCATACAGCCCCCGGGCCTGAAATTCCCCATCCCTGTTTTAGGACTACTAGAGGAACTGAATACGAATAAGTCTCCAGAGCCAGAGGGCATACACCAAAGGATTCTTAAAGAACACCGATGTGAAACTGTTGATCTATTAACTTTTTACTAAAAATCAATCTCTGTGCTGAAGGACTGGAAGGTAGCAGATATTACCAAAAGGCTTTTGATAAGATACTCCATCAAAGATTCCTGAGTAAGCTTAACAGTCATGGATAAGAGGACAGATGGTCTTATGAATTAAAAATTGGTTAAATGACAGGAAGCAGAGACTAATGGACAGTTCTCACAATGAAGGGAAGTGAGAAGGGGTTTGGATTGACATTGGGACTGGTGCTATTTCATTTGTAAGTAAATGATTTGAAATTGGAGGAGGTCATGGTAGCAGCCAGGTTTGCAGATGATAGCAAATTTTCCAGGATGGTAAAACCAAGGTACAAAGTACAAAGAGAGTTTAATACGGTCCAAGACCAGCATAAAAACATACCAGATATACATACATAACATAACACATATAAAAGTGCATCAAGTGTGAACCCCTTGATTGTGAAGAGCTACAGGAGGATCTCTCTAAATTGGATGAGTTGGCAACACTTGGCAAAAGTAATTCAGTGTTGGCAAGTGTAAGGTGATGCACATTAGTACAAAAAATCCTAACTTTAAATATATGTTGATTGGGTTTGAACTGGTTGAGACCAGTATGAAAGAGATCTTGGGGCTTTAGGGGATAACTTGATGAAAATGTCAACTCAGTGTGCAGCAGTGGGGGGTGGGGAGGAAAATGCCTTGTGGATTATCAGGAAAGAAATTGGAAGTAAATGGCAAATATTGTAATGCCCCTAAAAAGATCTAGGTCTAAAATGCATGGTCCTGTAGCCCACTTTCTTCCCTGTTTCTTCCCTGTTTCACCCAGGATCAAATCTTTGCGAACGGCAGGACCTTATTTGCTGTTGGCCCAGCCCTCTCTTGACACCAAACGAACCTGGTTTTTGTAATTCATGAGTCAAACTGTTATCCCTGGCTCGTCTCAGATAAACACGGGCTGAGCCTTCCCGCGTCACAATGGCCTGCCCGACTCCAAACCCCTCCCCTCGCAACCTCTCCACCTTTTTTTGAAACGACCAATCACCGGGGGCAGGGGTGTTGCTGACTTGCCAGGAACTATGTGTCTCCCCCATTTTCTGTTTTCATGGACGGATCAGCACACAGCTTCGCCCTGGATCATTCAAGGTATTGCATAGTCCCCCCCCTCCAGCCTGGGTTCATGTTATCCTGGCTGGAACGGGGAAGAAAGTGGGCTAAGGGACCATGCGTTTTAGACCCTAGTGAGTATATGTAGCGAGCTCCGTGGCCCAGAGTTGTAAGCTGCAGTACTGCAGTCAAAGCTCCGCTCATGACCTGAGTTTGATCCTGACAGAAGTTGGTTTCAGGTAGCCGGCTCAAGGTTGACTCAGCTTACATCTTTCTAAGGTCAGTAAAATAAGTACCCAGATGACTGGAGATGGCACTAGCAAACTACCCCGCAAACATAGTCAGCCAATTGGAAAGAGGAGGGAGAGACAGCTGGAAGATGTCTTTGCAGTTTTAACTGGAGCTGAGACTATGTAAATTTAAAACAACAACAAAAACAAGGAAGATGCCTGTACAATATTGTTTGATTCCTTTTCCCATGGCTGTCTTACATTTTATATTTTAATTCACAGTCACTTGCTGGCATTTAGGCCTAACGTAGACATAAAATGCTTTCCCCCCACATTTCAGTTGCAGCCATACAGGGCTCAAATCTGATTTGGAAACAAAGGGGAGGGGATTTAATTCTTTACCCCACAGCTGTTTTTGTTATGTGAATTGCCCCTGGGGCTATGTGCCCCATGGTTTCAAAGAACGTAGATGCCCACATGGCTCCTATACAAACACACCATGAGCAGGTCAAATGATAGCTCCAGGATGGTGGATCATGAAAATGGTACAAGGGGCACAATGGTTATATTTCTCCTTTTACCTGAACTACAGCCCTGATCAGAAAGAGGGCTCTACATGGCTGAAATTTTACAATTTTTATAAAAGTGAAAGATCCATTTATAGATATCCTTTTGTCACATCTGCTTTGGGTTTTCAGTTAGGACCACACCTTAGAAGCACCTGGTTGGCCACTGTGTGAACAGACTGCTGGACTTGATGGGCCTTGGTCTGATCCAGCAGGGCCTTTCTTATGTTCTTATGTTCTCATGATCAGCTGTTCCCATAAAATTTCTGGCCATACTGGAAATCTCATAATTTCATCTTGTTTATAGAGACAAAAGAAGTTCCAATGTTTTGCAAGATAGTAAGTTTTTTCATGACTCAAATCAAGTCTCTGGACCAAAAACTGACTCTGAGACTTCTAGTATGCTATTATTTTCATTCATAAAACCTGGAGCTTTCAGCACTATCTGAGAAAAAATATGAAATTTAATATCCTGTCACAATGTTTCTCTTGCAGAACAGCCAGCAAGATGTGTGCTCAAATTTGTTTGACAAGCTACACTGCTGTTTTTCACTCAAGTAGAGATTTAGGAAAACATAAAAACAGGGTTGTGTTGCTTATGGGTGGCTAATCCAATAAACACATGGTATTGTTTCAGTTGGATAAGAACACAGACATCTTCAGGGCAAATAATTACAGCCTGAAAGATTGTCTTGTGCAAATAAATACATATCTGAATTTTTTTAAAAAAATGTATTGTAGTCAGACTGAAATCCTCAAGTGTTTGTGGAAAGCAAACCGTTAAAAAATTACATTTATAGATGGGTGGCTCTGAAAGGAACATATTTGGCATTAAGCAGTCTAATTGCAAGTCCTCTGTCAGGGTTATGATTGGAAAGAGAACCTCATGGACAGCTGCAAATCTGCTTGAAGCATTCACTGTAACACTCCCCACCCACTTTAGAAGAAATAAATTGCTTTTCAACCAGAGCAGTGGCTTCTCTCTTCAGAACTGAGAACTGCAGTTCAAACCCAAATGCAGTTCTTGCTGGGAAAACAACAAAGTTACATTTGTACACATAGTCTGCATGTTGTATGCCTGGGAAATGTACACCAGGAAATGCATTGTGTGTGTGTTAAGTGCCGTTAAGCCGCTTCCGACTCATGGCGACCCTATGAATGAAAGTCCTCCAAAATGTCCTATCTTTGACAGCCTTGCTCAGTTCTTGCAAATTGAAGGCTGTGGCTTCCTTTATTTATCCATCTCTTGTTGGGTCTTCCTCTTTTCCTGCTGCCCTCAACTTTTTTCCTTGTAATCTGTAAACTGTATTATTTCACTGTGCTGTTGATTGTAATTTTAACAATGGATGTCCAGTTGCTTTAATCTTGATCACAAATTACTACTGAATTTTTAATATAAGACTTACCTTTCTCTTGGATATGGCTTGAAGAGTTTTGTCATGAATATTTACATTAGGGTTGCCAATCACCAGGTACTAGCTGGAGATCTCTTGCTATTACAACTGATCTCCAGCCGATAGAGATAATTCACCTGGAGAAAATAGTTGCTTTGGCAGTTGGACTATGGCATTGAAATCCCACCCCTCCCCAAAACCCGCCCTCCTCAGGCTCCACCCCCAAAACCTCCTACCGGTGGTGAAGAGGGACCTGGCAACCCTAATGTACATGTTTACACACGAGGGCTGTGTGTACAGAAACAATTAAAAGAGAGCCAGCTGTAGTGGTTAAGAGCGGTGGACTCTAATCTGGAGAACCGGGTTTGACTCCCCACTCCTCCACATGAGCAGCAGACTCTAATCTGATGAACTGGGTTGGTTTCCCCACTCCTCCACCTGAAGCCAGCTGGGTGACCTTGGGCTAGACACAGCTCTTCGAGCTCTCTCAGCCTCACCTACCTCACGAGGTTTCTGTTGTAGGGAGAGGAAGGGAAGGAGATTGTAAGCCGATTTGATTCTCCTTAAAAGGTAGAGAAAATTGCCATATAAAAACCAACTCTTCTTCTCTTCTTAAAAGCTAAAACATTTAGGCAATTTTTATCACATTTTAAGCCTAACTCACATTGATGCCTTCACTTTGGAGTTTGGCATGAAATGCTAAGTATTATTTCCCCTTTACGAGCCTATTTTTTCCTAACCTATTGCTGGTTTTATTGATCATGTTACATGAGGTGTCTTTATTTTGTGATTTTATTGTCACCTGCATCAGAAGCCTTATGGTGAGAGGCTATGCACACATGCCTTGAAGAAACAAAGCATCAAGTATATAGGGTCCCCAATTCTACATGCCAACAGATATTTTCCTAACAAGAACAAGCCTACAGAGTGACAGTTCATGGCTTACTATGCATTATCTACATGGCCAAGTTCACAAGTTCGTTTTGAGCCAAGTCTAAAAATAAGTAGTTTCCAACTGGACTGTCTATAAACAACACAGGACTTGAGCAAGCCTGTAATGGCCTTGGTATACACAGTGACTGGATTGTTTTAATCTCAACTACTACAGAGGCTCAAAGTTGAAAGGTCCATATTTCATTCGTTTTGTATGTCAACCAAAGTCTTTTATACATGGCTGTTTCACTCGCTGTCACCCTTTCAATGACTTTGGGTCTTTGTGTTGATTATGCATGCCGTTTCTGAGTGTCAGAAGTCGCCTCACTCTCCCCCTACATTTTGGCTGTGTTTTCAGAGACCTGTTTTATCTCAAATTTGAAAACCCGGGCAAAATGCAGGGAAACACAGCAGAGAGAGAGGCGACCTCAGACAATCGGAAACAGCATGCATAATCAACACAAAGACCCAAAGTCATTGGAGGGGTTACAGCGAGTGAAACAGCTGTGTATAAAAGACCCAAATGAGCAACTGCCACACAAATTCTTACTCAAATGTGCTCACATGGTGGCCGTTAACTCTGGCACTTAATTCTATAAAGCTAAAAGCTTGCTCTCCATGGCAGTTCAGGCAAATGACATCTTAAAGGCTCAGGGGAGAGCTTTAAGCAAGAGAAGAGACAAAAGAGTGCTATTATTCATTAATACTTCAGCTTTGGTTGTACATTGCCTGGGATAAACATCAAAAGAGACAGGTGCCAGTCACTTAAGCTACTTAACAACATGTGCATATTGTAGCGCCAGTTCTTAAGGTCCCAGCTGGCTTTCAAGAGAGTGTGCCAACAGAATTGTTTACATGCATACCTTCAAGACAGTGACACCAAATGGATTCAGTAGGAATTCCTGTTGATGATAAATGACTAATTACACTTTCCTGTTTGAAACTAAGCTAATCAAAGTATCCATTTAAAACTTGCTTAAGAATATTAAGGTGAATCATTGAAGTTATTATTTTATTAATAGTGAAAGTTAAGATTTAAGCCCATTTGGAAGAGTACTGATGTGCAATGAACTGCCCAAATGTAATATAAAGACATGCCACCCAACCTGAATATTGGTGGAACTTCAAAAGTACATGTATCCAAAGCCAGAGAACCATGGGGCACATTTTGGAAAGAGGAGGGATGACGATCGCCAACAACAGAAACATCTGCAGAATAATCCAGCTCTATATACTCTCCCTCACTGAGAAAGTGGGAAAGATACATTAAGCTACCATACTTCAAATACAAAGTACCTCTTCTTACACAACAGGAAAATGATGTCAGCACAATTCTGGAACTAGCTCATGTTGTGTCAATTACAGCTATTAAATAAAAATGAAATCATGCCTCCCTCGAATTTTCTACTTTTCCAGTTTATAACTGAGATCTTCCTGGCACACATTGAAACAAATGCTGTGCTCACATAACATGGTTTTCCTGGAACATCCTGAGCCTGTTTTGAAATACTCTCTCAAGCGTACATGTTAAATGCTACAAAGTATGTATTTGACAACAATAATCTTGCCATACCAACCTAAGCATAGGGCATTTGAGAGCACGGGAGATTGTGAAACATGGCCCCAGCATGAAAATATCCATACAGAATTTATTATCCCCACTTCAATCCCCGTTTTGATAGTTAGTTGGAAAAATAATGCTTGACTTTAAACAAACCACATTGCCTTATTAAGAAACATCACACTACATTAATCTCTAAGATAATTTGTATCATAGACTTGCTTTAATTTTGCTTTACATGATTTATCTCACTAACTTTCAAAAACTATAAAGAAAATTGAATATGCTATTCAAATTGCAATCAGATCCTGACATGAGCTTTTGTTATTTCACCATTATCTTTGGATACTGGTACTGCACTTTCTCACTGGAGTGATAATTCATCATGTCTTTGATAACAACATTTCAAGTGATGCAAAGGTTAATAAAGAATGAGGGGATGTGATTTCCTGACCTATCATGCACCAATAAAGGTAATTTAGATGGCTGCAGCTATGGCCTGGAAAGTAGTGATTTTACAGAAGGATTCTAGGATGGTGTAGTGGTTAAGAGCGGTGGTTTGGAGCAGTGGAATGTGATCTGGAGAACTGGGTTTGATTCTCCACTCCTCCACAAGAGCAGCGGAGGCTAATCTGGTGAACTGGATTTGTTTCCTCACTCCTACACACAAAGACAGCTGGGCGACCTTGGGCAAGTTACAGTCCTATTAAGAGCTCTCTCAGCCCCACCTACCTCACAGGATGTCTGTTGTAGGGAGGGGAAGGGAAGGTGATTGTAAGCCAGTTTTATTCTCCCTTGAGTGGTAGAGAAAGTCGGCATATAAAAACCAACTCTTCTTCTTTCTCTTCTTAATGTGAGTTTTGTATGAATTGCCAGGCAAAAAGGTAATGTAGCTCTTGGAAGCTAAAAACAGTGATGGGAGAAACTCATTTGAGTCAAAGGATATAATCATGGTGACCACATTTAAGCATCAAGATGTGCTAAACTCCGTTCAAGATGTTAATCTTTAGAACCTTCCATAGACCCACAGACATGAAAGGCCACCTTTCTCCATATGAGCCCACACAAATATTAAAATCTGGTCAACAAGCATTACCAGTGTACCTTCCAACTGCTGGGAAAGGTCTTAGGAAGCTAGGTGTACAGGTTTTCTCAATGCTGCCCCCAACTGTTTTCATCGGACCACAGCAGGAGATGAGAAAATCCAATTTCTTACTGAGTTATTATAAAGGTTGCAAGACATTTCTTTTTCACTTAGCTTTTAGTGAAACATTGTGTTGATTTGATGCTGGCTGATTTACTGTTGTTTTTAAAAATTGGGTTGGATCCAACAGTGATAAGAAGGGACTTCTTTGTCTTCCATATGCAGCTATGTGCAGTCTCCTGGACCCTGCTGCAGAATATCAAAGACCCCTCAGAGAAACATGGGATGTGGAATTGTAAACTGCATTGAGAATGGAAACAGTGAGAACGTTTAGATATGGAATATTGAAAATGTTTAATATTTAAATATATAAAATATAAAAAATAAATGACCATAAGGAAGGAAAGCGTGCTGCTTAAATAAAGGAAGTCTAGAAACGAGCCTTCCTATGAAAGGCCTAAATCATTTTAATCTACTGAATCTATGAAAAATGAAGCTGAAAGGTCTATTGGCACCAGGGTTGCCAGGTCCCTCTTTGCCATCAGTGGGAGGTTTTGGGGACGGAGCCTGAGGAGGGTGGGGTTTGGGGAGGGGAGGGACTTCAATGCAATAGAGTCCAATTGGCAAAGCGGCCATTTTCTCCAGGTGAACTGATCTCTATCGGCTGGAGATCAGTTGTAATAGCAGAATATCTCCAGCTACTACCTGGAGGTTAGTAATCCCAAAACAGCACGTAGGCTCCAAAACAATTCAATATGTCTCAATATTGTTTATTAATTCATAAACAATCTATTTGAATTTCAATACTAATCCTAATCTATTCTAATCTATTATATACAAATCATATTTCATTCATCATTGTTCAGTCAGGTGTACGTTCACCATAAACACTACAGGAAGCACAGGTCCTGCTGAATACCATATAGGCAACATAAATAAATCACAAGAATTTTTAGAAAGAGAGTCCAGAAAGAGTACGCGCCCTCTAGATCTTGGCTGTGTTTGGTAGAAGCCTTCTTCAGCTCATTGATTAATGTTGCTTAATAGTCCAAGAATTTTGTAGTAGAGATTATGTCTCGATGATAGTTGTCTTAATATTTATGGCAAATTGCCAAGGTAACCACATGCTACAAAGACAGACAAACTATTATTTTACATTTATAACTGTATGGAAATTTTAACATAAATTATACAATGCATCAATATATACATACTGTTTCTCCACAGTTCAGACATTCCTTTCGACCTCCGAGGGTTCCAAAATGTAATTCAATCAGTGGATGTAAAATAGCCACGCTAGTGGTGAATGATGATCCCCTTTCAGTTAATCTTAAAGTTAC
This sequence comes from Euleptes europaea, assembly GCF_029931775.1. Taxonomy (NCBI): domain Eukaryota; kingdom Metazoa; phylum Chordata; class Lepidosauria; order Squamata; family Sphaerodactylidae; genus Euleptes; species Euleptes europaea. The sequence continues at coordinate 33,991,046 of NC_079323.1, forward strand.
AGGATCATGATAAATTTAAAGGACACATGAAAGGTCAAATTCTGTGTTCAAGCCTCCCGGAGCCAGTGTTTTAAATAAAAAAATAAATCTCATCTCGTATTGTAGTAGAATCTTTTGTATGTAGCGATGTTCATATGGGGCCGGTTTGTATTGCCACAGTACAAAAAAGGAGAGATCGTTCTCCGTGTGGCGTGTGTTTAAAAAATGCTCCACTAGGGGTGCTTCTTTAATTTTTGCTTGAATACGGGAACGATGTTCCCCTATCCTCAGTTTTACTGCACTTGCCATGGACCCTCTATATAGAAGCCCACAATTGCAAACAATGCAATATACCACATGGTGGGAGGTACAATTTGTGAAGGAACATAGGGTGAATTTGAAATTGGTTGTGGATGTACTTACTTCCTTGATTGGTAAACTAAAAGGACACATGGTACAATGTCCACATTTAAAATGGCCCCTGGTGCTACTGTCCTGGCATCGGGGTAGCAAATCAGACCTCACTAGGTGATCCCTGAATATTGAAATTCAAATACATTGTTTATGAATTAATAAACAATATCGAGACATATTGAATTGTTTTGGAGCCTACGTGCTGTTTTGGGATTACTAGCTTATACTATTGCAGCACTGAGTGTATAATTGCATTGAACTACCTGGAGGTTGGCAACCCACCTTGGCACATTAAGCACGGATATTTTAACATAGAGTAGTCATCTGACAAGTCCTTCGCTTGTACAGACACATAACAGAATCCAGCAGCTGGAAGTTAATGTTAGAGTAATTCAACCTTAAAATAAAAGTTAACTTTGTAGCAGTAATAGTAATTGAAGACTGGAATTAGTCTCAAGGGAACTTGCATACTACTGTAACATAGGCCCAGTCTACATATATATATTCGAATGAGGTGGGAATGATGGCTAGAATCCTAATGAGGTAGAATAGACTGAAATACTTCATAAAACAAGTGGAGAATCACATTTTTAAATACTTGTCCGGATAAAAATCTTCCTGAAAATGGAAAACGAGAGTAGCAAGAATAGGACTGGACTGGAAACTTTCCCTCTGCTGTGTTAGGATCCTTACTTGCAGGGAGGTTTGAAATGAAGGAGCACTAAAAAAAACCCCAGCTAGATTTATGTCCAGTAGCACCTTAGAGACCAGTAAGATTCTGGGGGTATGAGATACCCGATGAAGGAAGCTTTGAAACTCGAAAGCTCAAACCCTGAAAATCTTTTTGGTCTCTAAGATGCTGCTAGCCTCGCATCTAGCTGTTCTACTGTAGACTAACATAGCTACCCACAGAGACCTTTTCCACACATAGGTCTTTCTACTAGTTTTCCCCACAGCGAGATCATAAGCCTCAGCTTCAACGTGGCCTCTTTCACTCCCCACTCAAATGTTTTGCTGCAAAACTTACAGGCTTGGCTCCGCTACATTTCATCTGCTCTCCAAACTGCAACTGCGTGGCATTTCTCGGGAGGTCTTTTTTTGCATTACAAAGCAATTGGCTGTTGGTTTTGCGGGCATATGTTGGGTGGTCTCTGGGCATTTTAAATGACTCTCTCCTGGCTCCATAGCCATCACCTGAAGCTGTTTACAAATGTCCTCCTTGCAGAATGGTGCCAAGTTGTTTGCATTTCTTTGAGCTTTTGTTATTCGTAAAAGGTCTGGCTGGAACAACTGTCTTTGAAGTGCTATCTTAGCACTTTTAACTAGTTTGCCATTGGCGGGAGGTTTTTGGGGTGGAGCCTGAGGAGGGTGGAGTTTGGGGAGGGGAGGGACTTCAATGCCATAGAGTCCAATTGCCAAAGTAAGTAGCCATTTTCTCCAGGGGAACTGATCTCTATTGGCTGGAGATCACTTGTAATAGCAGGAGATCTCCAGCTAGTACCTGGAGGCTGGCAACCCTACTTTCAACCCAAAGCTAAGTGCTCTCACCTCCCCTTCAAAATGTACAACTAGGTTGACATTTTTGAGACGAATCTCAAAAAATGAGAATGACAGAATGGGGTTTTCTGTTTGATTGCTTATTGTAATCAGTATGTTATTGGACAGAACTATGTTTTTGTGGGATCCCCAGCACAAAAAGGGGTGTTTTGCCCTTACAGGACTTCTCTCAAGTTAATCACAAACATGCATACCACCGGACACAAACACAGAGCAAATAACAATTAGACTTTTCATTGAATCTCCGCACCCCCCTGGGTTCTTCAATATGCAGGAACCTACAAAGAGGGCTAAATAACTGGCCACGTTTCTGAACAAATTTAACGTAAATGACTTTAAAATAGAATTCAATAGAACGATCAAATGTGGAAAGCTGAAAGACAGTCCCTGTGAGGTGGGTGGGGCTGAGAGAGAATGACTGGCCCAAATTTACCCAGCAAGCTTCATGGCAGAAACGGGGATTAGGTCACCCTGAGCTTAGTCTGACATTCACTACACAATAACGCTGCACTTAAACACTACATCACAATAGCTCATAACACTAAAAGTTGGCAGGAAAAAATGGGCCCAGATCCAGGATCCTACAAAAAGATTTATATTATTTATGGCTTTACAGATGGATCGATAACTTCTTAATGGGGCCTGAATTGTTGATATAAGTGATCAGAAGCATGCAATGAGATAGAAAACTGAAGAAAATGCACATTTTGTTTTATGTGTAGCAAATGCATTAGACTCATCAGGACCAAAATATGGAACACAACAAAAGCAAACTTCCTTCAGAGACAGATCTTCAACACAATGACATACAACAATCTGAAATGATTGATTGATTGATTGTGTGTGTGTGTAAAGTGCCTTCAAGTCGCAGCCGACTTATGACGACCCCTTTTGGGGTTTTCATGGCAAGAGACTAACAGAGGTGGTTTGCCAGTGCCTTCCTCTGCACAGCAACCCTGGTATTCCTTGGTGGTCTCCCATCCAAAGACTAACCAGGGCTGACCGTGCTTAGCTTCTGAGATCTGATGACATCAGGCTAGCCTGGGCCATCCAGGCCCTTTAACGCACTAGCAACTTACCTCGCAAATTGCACGCATCCAGTACACAAGTATCCACAACGCCTTTAAATTCCTGTTCCCACCGCGCCTCCTTTTCTCCACTGCACTTGAAAATCCCCAGACCGGCACGCTCCACGCATGGCCAGTTGGTGCTCCAAGCAAGGACGGCGATTGGTCCAGCGTGAGTAAGGGAGGCGGGGGGAGTGCGGGGGTTGGCTGGCAGCAGGAAGTGGGCTGGCACCAGGAAGAGGATCGAATACAGTTTGCATGTTCCCACTGTAAGGCACCAGGTGTGGAGGGCGCTTTATTTTTTTTATACGCCGTATAAGCGGATGCGCTTAACGCGGCGAACTTGCGCTCTGGAGACTCCCTTGGAATCCTTCAGGTGAGTTGCAGTGGGAACATGCAAGGAAAGTCCACGGAAGCCGGCGCCGCAAATGGTAAGTGCGGACACAGCCCAGGTCAGGGCAAATGATTGATTACATATGACAAAGGGGAAAAACATGAAAGCCACTATAAAGCACAGAAGTATTTCTTTTGTTTGCAGTATTCTTAGAACTCTTTCTGTGCATAACTAGGAAAATATTTAAAATGTGAAATTTTACAATACACAAAAAAATTACTTATCTGTTTCCAGCTTTGTCTTTCTAAATCTTTGAGCTGAAAAAAAAACCCCTAATGGCTGAAAAGCAGCATTTCTGTTCCTGAAACAGTGCTGCAAAATGGTTTGTCTAATCTACAGGTCTTTTGACTCTTTTCCTATGATTTTTGCCAGATTTGGGGGTAGGGGAGTGTAGGGTTGCCATTTCCAGGTGGAGCCTGGAGATCTCCCAGAATTACAGTGGACCTCCATACTTCAGAGATCAGTTCCCCTGGAGAAAATGGCTGCTTTGGAGACTGTATGGCATGTACCTCACTGAGGTCCCTCCCCAATCCTGCTCTCCCCAAAGGGGAGAAATCCCAAAGTTCCAGGAATTTCCCAATTCGAGTTGGCCACCCTAGGGGAGTATTCCTCCCTTCAAGGGTTTCCAGCATAGCCTGCTAACTCTTGAATTCTGACTCCTCAGTCAGCTGTGCTGCCTATTGGTTTGGATCACCCCTGAATTTAGTTCCTCATCGGGTAGGGAATCAAAAAGCCCTTGAACAGCTATTTTATTTCTTTACTTCATTTATACCCCATCTTTCTCCCCCATGGGGACCCAAATCAACTTTCAACATCTTTTCCCTCTCCCCTATTTTATCTCCACAATAATCTTGTGAGATAGGACAGGCTAAGAGTGTTTGACTGGTCCGAGGCAACCCAGCAAGCTTCCATGGCTGAGTGGAAATTTGAACCTGGGTCTCCAACATCCTAGTCTGATACTCGACCCAATACATAACAATGGCTCTGCTATGTCAGAGAAACCACTGGATTAATGTTGACAGGCTTGCACAAGCAAATGCCAGGAGATTTGGGGGGGGGGGACAGTACCTGGGAAGGGTAGAGTTTTGAGGAAATATCATGTCATTTCTGAGCGACTGAAGGAATTTTCCCAATCTCAATGGTCTTTACCATAGAGAGTGGGGAAATTTCCTGGAGTGTCACCATTGAACACATTCCCATTTTTTCTCCTGCTCCTCAAATGACCATGGATCCTCTTTGAAGTCCCAGTAAATAATACTCGGTCACACAATGGAAACTTGAAAAAACAGGCAGAATGAAAAATAATATGTGGTGCAAACTCATAAGATCAGGAGAGTCATAGCTGGGGGTGTTATAGGTAGGGGGCATGCATGTTTGAATTTTAACATAAGCAAACTCCCATACATTAAAAGAAAATAAGGATTCTAGCCTCACTTCAGCTTATATTGAGCAGAATATGGCACATGCCAAAGAAGTTGAATTTCTCATCCATTCATGTTTCTTTTTCTTGATGACTTCCATTCAAGTATGAAAAATGTGAGTCATCCACATGATAGACTAACGCTTTGAGACCAATAAAAGAGCAGCCCTTTTTTATTTAGCTTGATTCTTTCTGAATCCCGTTGGCCCGGAGCATTCTTTCGGAGATCACCACTGCCGTGACAGCTATGAACTTACTGTGAAGCCATCGTCAACTGATGTCACACATCAAGTGGGGGAAGGAATAGCAATGGTTTGCGGAAAAGAAGGGGTTTAGAAGTGGTTAAACAGAGACACCTTTAAGAAAGCTGGGGCTTTAAAATCTCTTTAAAACAGTGCCATGTAATGGAAGGTCTCTGCTTAAAGCCAATAAGCACTGGCATTCTTAGGATTCAGTCACACGCTGAAGTGCCCTGGGGGCTGCATGTGGCCGTTGTGTCTGCCTTGTAAATCCCACTAATGTCAGAAGCAAGTTACTGTCGCTGTGCCTGGAAACAAACTCCTTTGCCTGTTAATAATAGCCATAACCTACAAAGAGGGCTAAATAACTGGCTGCGTTCCCGAACAAATTTAACATAAATGACTTTAAAATAGAATTCAAGAGAACGATCAAATGTGGAAAGCTGAAAGACAGTCCCATATGGTGCCTTGCAGTATCTAAGCCACAAACGGCATTGGTAAACTACTAACGGGGACATTTTAGAGATTTTTCATAGCACTCATGAGGCAACGCGTCAGTAGTATATCATTGTAAGTAGAAGGGCTAGGCAAAACAGGCTATAAAATGGCACAAGTCCACCGGGAGGCAAAGCAGAAGCAACGCTAATACAGGAACAGCTGTTCAATCCAAACCACGTCAATTCAGCCAGCTGGCTGATGTCTGTCAATTAGAATCAGTTTAGAGGGCAGTGTACAAATTCTGTCATGACAGCTACATCAAGATAGTCTTGGGGTTTTGTAATGGTTTCAACAAGTTATGCCTCATCTAGGCTTTTCAGAGCCTTGGACAACATTTAATAATAACAAGAAAGGAAGAGTGGAGCTCCTGGCCTTCTCCTCCATCGCTCTGTGTAGAGGCTCAGTTGCTCATACACTGGAGAGACATTTCCCACCCATTGGCCTGGCCTCTGACCTCTATGAGAATGACTGTTTGGAGCTTGGAGCCATGCACGCACAAAGGCCCTTTTGCACAATCAGGACTGATGCAAAGAACCAGGATTCCCAACTGCACACAATATGCCTTTGGGTATGCTGAATGCACCAGGTGTCAGAGTAGACAAGATAAGGCCTAGTAGGACTTAGATGATGTTTCTCTGGCTTCCCAAGCCTCTACTTAGGATTGCCAGGCCAAGCCTGGTAACCAGGAGAATAGGGATGCAAGTTCCAGGTGGGACCTGGGGATCCCCCAGAATTATCGCTCATCTCTAGACTATAGAGATCAGTTCCCCTGGAGAAAATGGCTGCTTTGGAGGGTGGACTTTACAGCATTATACCCCACTGAGGCCCTGTCCTCCCCAGGCACAACCCCCAAATCTCCAGATGTTTCTCAACAAGGAGCTGGCAACCCTACCCCCTCACCACCTGCCGGAGACCTGGCAACCCTACAGGGGGAGGATGGGAGGTGGGGAAACTCTAGAATTACTGTCTATTCCTAGAGCTATCACGATCACTTCCAAGTATTCCCCAGAAGTGGCATCATCATGTGGGTGGTGAATTTTAATTTTTTAAAACTTTATTTTATTTTTTTATTTTTCCTCTGCCACCACTCCAAGAAGTGGCAGGGAATGAGAAGTTGGAGTGGGGATTCCTCAACCTGACCAGGGACTTGGCTGCCCCATCTCAGCTCTGTGGAACACTGAGCGAGTAGCCATATCACATACCAGAAGCCACAGAGCAGTCTGGGTGAGGACTAGCATGAACCCCATGGCTGCTCTAGGATTCTTTTTGTCTGCTTTATGGCTTAACCTTTTTCCAAGGGAGCAGTGGTATCAGAGAGTCTCTGTCCATGCCTAGAACAGATTGTTCTGCCGATCTTTACATAAACTAAAGAGGTTTTTGTACGGTTCTTGTAGATTATCCAGGTTGTGTGACCGTGGTCTTGGTATTTTCTTTCCTGACGTTTCACCCACAGCTGTGGCAGGCATCGAAATGTCAGGAAAGAAAATACCAAGACCACGGTCACACAACCCGGATAATCTACAAGAACTGATGAACTCTGACCGTGAAAGCCTTCGACAATAAGTTTTTGTACATTTCAATTAAAGCAACTCTCTTTAGTCCACTTATCATGCTGTGTCTTAGTGGTTAATGTTGCATGTAGAAAGATAATAGGTGAACCAGCTATATAAGGATACACTTAGCAGTGATTTCTTTGATTTCAGAACACTTTTTTGAATGGACACAGTAACAAAAATGGCTAATCATATTATTTAGTTAGGCATATTCTGTAGTTTGGCCCTCGGTCTCAGCTAGGGTTGCCAATCTCCAGGTATTACACAGAAACACAATTATATAAATAAGCCAATTCTATAATCCAAAATACAATTCTTCCATATAGTCAACATTCACTGGAAAATACATTAATGTCCTAGAATGTCACTCAAAAATGGCTTGACATTTGTTGATTAATCAAGGAATTTCGTTCCTGTAATAAGACAAGATTGTATTATTAGAAAGTTGGATTGAATGTATATCGATTTACCTCTATGTATACTCACCTTTGTAAACATGTTTTTGTGTGATATTCTAGGACATGAATGTATTTTCCAGTGAATGTATGTTGACTATTTGGAAAAATTGTATTTTGGATTATGTGTGTGTGTGTAAAGTGCCGTCAAGTTGCAGCCGACTTATGGCGACCCCTTATGGGGTTTTCAAGGCAAGAGACTAACAGATGTGGTTTTGCCAGTGCCTTCCTCTGTATAGCAACCCTGGACTTCCTTGGTGGTCTTCCAATTTTGGATTATAGAATTGGCTTATTTATATAATTGAGTTTCTGTGCAATTTGGGTTGAACTGTAAGGTACACAGAAGTGTCTATTTTGATATAACCTCCAGGTATTAGCACGAAATCTCCCACGATTACAACTGATCTCCAGCCGATAGAGATCACCTGGAGAAAATGGCCGTTTTGGCAATTGGACTCAATGGCATTGAAGTCCCTCCCCTTTCCAAACCCCGCCCTCCTCAGGCTCTTCCCTAAAAACCTCCCGCTGGTGGCGAAGAGGGACCTGGCAACCCTAGTCTCAACTCCAGTTAAAACTGCAAAGACATCTTCCAGCCATCTCTTCTCCTCTTCTGATGGGGTATGTCATTCGTAAGGTTAGAGCCATCAAGTAATATTCAGCTATTTAGTTAAGCAATTTAGTTAAGATCTTGATCAGTTATCAGGCAACATCATAGCATTTATACAAATGAACATGCTAATCACGGTATGAAATATACAGTACCAGTCATTTCATAAATGAGGAGCTTGTCAAACACAAATGAAGAGCTGCCAACAAGACTAGAGCTCATTCTGGAAAACAAGATAAATGGAAAGGTTGACAAAAAATAACATACATGGTGATATATATTTACAAAGATATTTTTATTTTTCCCCTGGAATGAAAAACCAGTGTTTTCATCACCAATAAAAGCTTTCCCTCTAGCCAAAATTATCACCTTTCAGACTAAACTACTCCTGTCCAGCCTATTGAGGATACTATTCACCATTAATCACCTCTGCTTACACAAAGTCCGTGTCCTTGCTTGGATACATACTGATTCCATGAAGACATGCATCTCTTTAGCATCCAAAAGTTCTTTCTCACTGCTCTCAAACACAACTTAAACTTGGAGCTTGGACAGTCTTTCTCCAGTGCCTCAATATTTAGCCATTTTTCTCTGATGGATGACGTTTTGATGTGGGGAGGGCAAGCAGCACAATAAATGGTGGTTTGTTGCACAAATCATAGTTACAGTGTCATCCAAAATGGAGTTACACCTTTCTGTGTTCACTGAATGGGCTTAAAAGGTCATAATTCTGCAAGTCATAGGTAACAGATCACAGTTTATTTGCAGATTTCAGTGAGTCTGCTGTTTGCCACCTTGCCAACCTGTAAACAGAGTTTCCAGACCCTGTAAAAATGTTCCTTGCAATCACAGTCTAACAAAGCTTCACAACATATGCCATCCAATTGCTGTTGGGTATTAAACAGAAAATGTGGGGAGAGAGGCAGTGGGAAGGAAGAAGCGATTGTCTTTGAAAACCTGTATCAGTAGCCGGTGCAGCTTAAGTGGCAAAACTTGCTGTTGGTCTGTGCTTCTCTCTGTGCATGTAGTTGGATAATAGGTAGAAGGAAGAACCTGTGATTTCTGCATTTAGACGTCCTGATAAGGGACAAACAATGGTTTATAATCTCAGCTCAGCACCTACCAGCAAACCAGAGTTTCTCAGGTGGCCTGGATTCAGACATCAAATTTAATCAAACTATGGTCAATAAACTATAGTTTATCATGTTGTCTGAATGAGAATAGGAGTTCAACAAGGCATTATAATTGATATTTTTAATCCGTACCAGATTTTCTTTTGTTTTCTAATATCAGATTCTTTTCAATTATAAGTGGTCCTTGAACACTTAGGCCATTTGTGGTCCTTGAACACTTAGGCCATTTTTGCATAAAGCGTTTGCAGCATTTCATGCAATCTTTTATTTTTTAATATCAGCAGTGTTTTCCCTCTGTTTGGTGTTAAAAACATTTTGCAATTGTTTAATCTCCATGTTTTCTACAAGCACTTATACCACGATGCTTCCTTTTTCCGTTTCAAAGACGACTTGAGGTGCAGACATGTTTGAAATGCTCTTCATTTCTCCACCGCTCCGTTTTTCACACCAATCTCCCTTTCCACTCCCCTCCCCTCTCCTCTGGCCACTCATTTTTTAGCATTTAATTTTTTAATTCAACACATTTATACCAGCGAAGCAACATTGGATCATTAGAATAGCCCTCCCCATTATTGAGTTTGAAATGGGGTTATTTCTTTCCTTTTTTCACATGCACACACTCACTGCTCCAGCGTGGTGTAGTGGTTAAGTCGGTGGTTTTTAGCGGTGGACTCTGATCTGGAGAACCGGGTTTGATTCCCCACTCCTCCACATGAGCGGTGGAGGCTAATCTGGTGAACTGGATTTGTTTCCCTTCTCCTACACAAGAAGCCAGCTGGGTGTCAGGTTCTTCACTGACCTTGGGCTAGTCACAGTTCTGTTAGAGCTCTCTCAGCCTCACCTACCTCACAGGGTGTCTGTTGTGGGGAGGGGAAGGGAAGGTAGCGAGGAGGAAGGAAAACGGGCTTTGGATTACAGTGGGATGCATCACACCCTGCTCGCACTGGGCTCCTGGGCAATTTAAAAGATCTGCAGCTTTCTGCATGCCACCCATTGGTGTGTGAAGACCATCCTCTCCCCAGTGCTCTTCCACTTCTATATGTGCCCCCTCGCCCAGTTGGTCCAGAGTTTCAGGCTTGGATGTCATCAGTACGCTAATGATGCCCAGCTAAATCTGCTGATGAATGGCCAGCCAGATGCCACCCCAGAAAATCCAGCTAGCTGTCTGGAGGCCATTGTGGAATGGTTAAGACAGAGTCACCTGAAATTAAATCCACTGAAGACGGAGGTCCTGTGGCTGGGTTGGGGAGGCATAGAGGGGAGATTCCTACTTCCCACTCTTAATGGGGTGCAACTAAAATCAGCTGCTTCTTTCAAGAGCTTGGGGGTGACTTTGGATACCTCCTTATCTATGGAGGCCCAGGTCACACAAACTGCCAGGGCAGCGTTCTTCCAGCTTTGCCAGGCTGCGCAATTTGCCCCCTACCTGTCTCCTACCGACCTAGCCACATTGATCCATGCAATGGTCACCTCTATGCCAGACTACTGTAATTCATTCTATGTAGGGCTCCCCTTGAGATTGTTCCTAAAATTGCAACTGGTCCAGAATGTGGCTGCGCGGGTCCTAATAGGAACATCATGGACAGCCCATGTTCATCTTGTGTTCTGCTAGCTACACTGGTTCCAGATGGAATTCTGGATCAAGTTCAAGATCTTGGTTTTTAAAGCCCTTAATGATCTGGGATCACGGTATCTTCGGGACTGCTTCTCCCTGTATAACCCCCCAAGAACCTTATGATCGGCCAATAGTAATCTATTAGAGATCCCTGGCCACAAGAGTGTCCAGCTGTCCTTGACCAGGGTCAAGGCCTTCTTGGTCTTGGCCCCGGCTTGGTGGAACTCTCTGTAGTGAGACCCAGACCCTACAGGACCTAGCTGGATTCCGCAGGGCCTGTAAGATGGAGATGTTCTGCCAGGCGTATGGTTGAGGGCAGCAATGCTGTTCTTTAGATGCTGTCCTCCCTTTCCCCTCCTTCTCCCCTTTTCCTTTCTCCTGCCCTGTTTCCTCTCATGTTCCCTGGTTGTCCCTTATGCCCTTTCCTTTCCTGATAAGTTTCCAATTTAAACAATTAATTTGTGGTCCATTTTCTCCCTGTGATATTGTTAGCTATCACCATAGGAACATCTCTCTCTGCTGGGAATTATTTAAGTGCCATAAATTAGATTAATCAGAGTAAACATTCAGTGCTGTTATAAACTTTTACTGTCTTATAACTAAATGTATTTATTGTATGTATTTTAACTGTGATGTTAGTCGCCCTGAGCCCAGCATCACTGGGGGAGGACAAGATATAAATAAAAGTTTATTATTATATTATTATTATTATTATTATTATTATTATTATTATTATTATTATTATTATTATTATTATTATTATTAAACACCCAAATTTTAGCAGCTAGTACTTGAAAGTCATATCCAATATCCCTCACCACCTTGTTGTATGGAAGGTATCAAAACACTCCTGCCTTGCTTTGCAGATATCCTGGTCTAGCAGTTCTGAGCAGAGATCACTGGCCACCAAGACTAGATTAATTCATGCCATCGTATACCCTATTACTATGTATGGGTGTGAAAGCTGGACAGTGAAGAAAGCTGATAGGAAGAAAATAGATTCCTTTGAAATGTGGTGTTGGAGGACAGTGTTACGGATATCGTGGACGGCCAAAAAAACAAATCAGTGGGTTCTAGATCAAATCAAGCCTGAACTGACCCTAGAAGCTAAAATGACTAAACTGAGGCTGTCGTATTTTGGTCACGTCATGAGACGACAAGAGTCACTGGAAAAGACAGTCATACTAGGAAAAATTGAGGGCAGCAGGAAAAGAGGAAGACCCAACAAGAGATGGATTGACTCAATAAAGGAAGCCACAGCCTTCAATTTTCAAGATCTGAGCAAGGCTGTCAAAGAGAGGACATTTTGGAGGACTTTCCTTCATAGGGTCGCCATGAGTCAGAAGCGACTTGATGGCACTTAACACACACACACCGCAGTTCTGCATAGAGCTCCTTTTTTTCCTACCCATTTCTATTCTTGGACTATAGTGACACTGACTTAAGCCTAGATACAAAGTGCAGACCTAAGGCCTTTGACAAGTTTAGAGAATGTTGCCTCTTATCTGAGGGAAGAACTCTGCAGGTCCATAAGGCTCATAGGGTTGCCAACCTCCAGATGGTGGCTGGAGATCTCTCACTATTACAACTGATCTCCAGGCGACAGAGATCAGTTCCACTGAAGAAAATGGCTGCTTTGGCCATTGGCTTTGAAGTCCCTCCCTTTTCCAAACCCCACCCTCTTCAGGCTCCATCTCCAAAATCTCCAGGTAATTCCCAGCCCAGAGCTGGCAACCCTAGGTCTGTACAACTCAACAGCTGCCCATTCTAAAAAATGTTCCTTCTGCTGCCCCTGAACTTGTTTCTGTGGCCCACTGTACACCATGCCTGGCTCAAAATGTAGATAAAAGGTTACAAACAAGACTCTACATGGCATATATTCTCCCAGAGCACCAGATCTGAGCCAAGCAGGGCAGCTGCCAGGAATTCCCATTTCCTTTCTTCAACCCAATAATTTATACTAGGCATGGTCTTCAATGATAGCAGATAGATTTCTAGCACTGCTTTGGTTCCTTAGCTCATGATGAGCTCCTGGATTGCTCCCACCACAAGGGCCTGCCTCTGGAGTAAAACTGCCTTAGGCATCTGATTCCACCTATGAAGGCCTTCATGGGGTTTGCAGGTAAAAGTCTGTAAAGGGTTTTTTCACGCTTTTGGCTATAACCGACAGCCTGTTCTCCTCCAAGAATCCCATTCTTGCATTTCCTCCTGTCCTTTTTTGTTTCATTGGCGCTTGTGAAGTAAAAAACCTTTTTTTCTCACCCTTAGCAGATCCAGTTCTAGCCCACATGCTTCTAGCTTTTTTATTTCCAGGGACTTTCCCAGCTTTTCATTACCATCACTGCTGACAGTTTCCAAGATAGGCTCCAAGACTGAACTGCATACTGCAATATCTATGGTCCTACCTAGTCATCTGTTCATCCATCACAAAGACCTCCCCAGACAAGTCAGAACTGGTTCTGCGCAACTGAGACATCAGCTTGGTCTCGACCCCTTATTAGCTGTCGACTCAAGAAATGTCTAGTCTCCTGATGTGTAGCCTCTAGGCTCTCTTTCAAGGTTACTTTCATTTATGTTCAATCACACCAGCTCATGGTTTCTCTCCAAGAAAGCAATATCCTGCTCTTGGCACCAGTTTTAGGCACTCCTGGCTTCCCCAGAGACAATTACAAACTTAATTTCCTTTATATGAGAGAGAGAGGAGCGAAAGAGAGAGTGGATACCTATGGAGTCTTAGTAATATCTTACAAATATACAAGCAAAGCCTGGGAAAAGTTAACAGACTCCTAAAACCAGGCAACTACTTCTTCTGCATCAGGTTCCCAAAGAAACTGGCCATACCCCAAGGTGCAACTCCCACTCTCCCTGTCCACAGTTCAAACTGCTAAAACTCCTTCACTTTCCCTGTTCCCCCCTCCCCAAATCATTTGAGTATTATACTCAAAAGGCTGAAGCTACCAGCACTTGACTCTTAATCAGCTATCAGGTTTGTCAAGCCCAACCCATTCATGCTAATCACAACAGCCAAACTCATAATGGCATGTTACAAATTGTATGTGTTTTTGAAACCAACATTGTTCAGTGACATTTTTAATGCTCCACGTTGTATTTTGAAAATTAACGGAAAGAAAATTACATTTACAACCATTTGTTACCCTACTAGAAGCTCCAAATGTTAGCTACTCGACATAATGCAAGAGTTATTATGCTATAAACAGCAGATGACTAGCCTTGAAGTTTGGCGTGATTTCTTCAGATGTTGGAACCAGCTGGCAAAAAAACTTGTTTGTAAGCAATGGAATATTTTAAGACAGCCACTTTTGTTATGGAGCAGGTTTCTTTATATCCTCTCACACACTCGAGATTTATTGTTGATTGTTCCATGCTTGGCTGGAAAAGTGCTGACTATGGCAACATCACAAGTATGTAAAAAGCAGAACACAAAATAAAAGAGAGGTTTATTCACTTTGGATACCTAGGCATTTATAGAATACCATTATTTAGGCACAGGACCCAACACGAGATCTTGCCTTCTAACTGCCTGTATCTGTATCTGTGAGCAAGGGTCCACAAAGTCTGGCAGGATTGATAGTCAGACATTATCAGTGGTTGTTTTAATCCTTTCCCTCTCCCAAACGCTCAGGCTTTGGCAAACCATTTGCTGGAGGAGGCAGGTTGGATTTCTTTCTACTTTGAGGCAGGCTTTGGAGATGTGTAGAAGCAGCTAGAATGTATGTAAAGCCCACTGTGAAGTGAGTTTGACTTATGTGAGTTGCCTTCACATGCCAGAGAAATTACAGGAAGGGTCTGGTATGCCATTTGGCTACTCACTGCAACAGGTGGAGAACGTGAGGGATCGCAGGAGTCTTTCACCTTGTGCTGAGCATTCAGTGTTGTCAAAAACAGATTTATGGCTACTGTTGGCCACCTGTAACCACAACTGCCGACCCCTACAAATAAATTTAGGATTCTGGCCACAGCTAATAATGGGCTTATGTTACGTAATCTCTTGTGCACTGAAGTGTCTTATAAATTTGGACAGAAGAAGGAGATCTTCTTCAGCTAACAACAGCCTAAACTAGGGGGGGGTCAACCCAATGTTGTTGCCAATGAAGCTGTTCTCGCAGGGACCCCTAAAAGATCCTCTGATCTTGCCACCAGATGCCTCAATAAAAAATTGCAGTTGAATATTAAGATGGGGGCCCTGTCAAGAAAGTAACCATCTTGGAGGAATTTTCCAGCCTGAACTAGTTCTCTGCCTCTAGCAGGTGCAGAATGCACCCCCCATGTCAGTCTCTTTCTCAGGGACAGGTTCCCAGGTAGGCTTAACTGGATCGTGTATTTCAGCTGAGAATCTCCCAGGGGAGGGGGCAGTTCTCTCATTCCCTGGAAGGCTCCATGAAGACAGCCCTGTGACTGGTGGCGGAGTTCAGGAGGTTAGGGCCAGCATTCCCCCTCCTTGCTGCCAGAAAGACACTTGTATTAAGCTCTGGAAACGTTATGCCTCGAGAACCAACAACTACACTGTGTTAGACATCAGTGAATAGTCAGCAAGTTAGCTTTGCTGTTTTTCTATGCATCCTGTCATCACTGAACTGTATGCCTTGTTTGAATATCTTTTTCTAAAATTTCTCTAATAAAGTTTTTTTTTAGCCTTTTACTGTGCAAGTTTACTGGTGCCAAACCCAGGTGAGCTTGGTTACATTACCATACAGCGGCTGGCGTGGTGACAGCCCCTGAACTAGCAGAATAATTCCTTGGATGTTCTTATGCAGGACTAGTAGGGTGAGCCAAGAGGAGCCCTCTCAGTGGCAGGAGACCGGGACAGAGCAGCGAAGGCCCAAGGGGACAGGCACAGGTGGCAGGGGAATCTAGTGTTGCCAGCTCCAGGTTGGGAAATACCTGGAGATTTTTGGGGCTGAGACTGAGGAGGGCGGGGTTTGGTCAGAGGAGGGACTTCACTGCCATAGAGTCCAATTGCCAAAGCAGGCATTTTCTCCAGGTGAACTGATCGGCTGGAGAGAGATCTCCAGCTTGTATTTCATTAAGTCTCTAAGTATTAGTGAAGACACAGCCTTTAAGCAGTAGTCATTTTTTTCTTTTACTCTTACGGACCAGCGCACATTGGCCAAACTGTTTACAGTAGGTCTCGAGTGTAAGGTCTGCCCTGGTGACCCCGGGCTGATCGGAAGTCTAAGAATCAAGAACAGAGGTAGGTGATCGCTATCAGGGTGCTCACTTATAGCAAATGCTTCAACAAAATCAATTAGACGTGCAGGGATCAAAAAGTAGTCTATTACACTATTTCCCCTCCTAGATACAAAAGTATATTCTCCAGGAAGATCGTAAGGGGCAGACCCATTCAAGACCAGCTTATCAAAACGGATGCAGAATTGGGCTAAACAAATGCCTGCCTCATTTATGATGTAATCCTTGGAGGCTCTTGGGCTGGAGCAACATATGGGCAAGGAGTCATCGCGGTCAAACCCAAGCCTTCTTGCCAGAGCCGACCCATTAACACCGATCCTGGTGTTGAAGTCGCCCGCCACTACCAATTCCGTGGCTGGAAACTTCAGCTCCAGGTCCTCAATGAACGATGTTAGGAGTTCCCAATAAGAGTGGACTTTTTGTCGGTCTGGACATGGGGGGATGTATATGTTGACAATTATTAGGGAGATCTCCAGCTACTACCTGGAGGCTGGCAACCCTAGGGGAAGGGCCAGGCCAGGGAGACTGCACAGGGAATGGGCTGATGGGGGTTCCAGTGGGAATGCTGTGGCCAGACACCCTCTTGATTGGCACCTGGCAGATTTGCCACAGGGACCAGTTTGGGTAATAATTGTTCTTTCAACAGTAACACTATTTGAAATACATTAGTATCAAACTGCTAATACTCATTGTACTCATTGCTTATGAAAATGTACTGGTCATAGTTACTGTCTAGAGGTGTATGAAATTTATATACAGGTTGAGTGTCCCTTATCTGGACATCTGATATCCGGATGGAGTTATCTGAAAACTGGACCTTTTGAGCCGGCATGCAGGCATGACTCCCAGGCCCTCAGCAGCGCCATTGCCGGTTCAATGTTCAAAACATTATTAAAATATTATTTAAAATTGCATTCAGACTATATGTATGAAGTATATATGATATACATATAAAACATAAATGAATTTTGTGTTTAGACTTGGGGTCGCATCCCCAAGAAATCTCATTATGTTTATACAAAAATTCAAAAAAAAATCCAAAATATGGAAAGATCTGAAATACAGACCACTTCTGGTCCCAAGCAGTCCGGATAAGGGATACCCAACCTGTACTTTAAACATACTTTTTAAACAAGTTAACAAGCCAAAGGAACCACTCATTTAAAAAAAAATGTATCCATTATTGTTTTAACCTATTACATATTAAGTCATTAAAAATTATGAAGTCATTAAAAATGAAAGAAGTGGTAACTTGGCCCTCTGCAACAACAGTTGATAGACCATTCATGAGTTTGGGAAGGGAGAGTGACTAGCAAACCCTGAGAAAAAAATTGATTAATTAGCCTGGAAGAAGAAGAAAGTTGTTTTTTAAAGGAGTAGTAACCCCTAGTGCTTTGATTTCCCCATGGGACAGTCTGGAGCTGCAATTTGTATTTTAAACAGAAAGAAGCACCATAAACGAAGTCTTTAAACAGATGGAGAAACAACACAGAAAATACTGGAATGCAATGTGTTGCGCACATCTTCTGGATGACACAGAAAAACCAAACAAAGCTTTGCAGCTGCAGATCTGTGCGTGAATTTCTACATTTGCTGTTTGGCCCTAAGAAATGAACAGAGGGTGGAATAGATATAGGGTTGCCAACTCTGCTTTGGGAAATACCTGGAGATTTTGGAGGTGGAGCTTGGGGAGGGTGGGGTTTGGGGGGGAGGGACCTCAGCAGGGTATAATGCCATAGGCCCTACCCTCCAAAGCAGCCATTTTCTCCAGGGAAATTGATCTTGGTCATCTGGAGATCAACTGTAATAGCAGGAGATCTCCAGGTGCTACCTGGAGGTTGGCACCCCTAGGTATATAAGGGAAGGATGAGGAAAAGAAAGCTGAGAGGGGCCTAGTACAATGAACATGTCAAAATCCTACAGGCAGGAGTATGTTGTTTTTTGTGCCCACTCATAGACCAGTAGTACACACAGATACCTAGGTAACATCTCTCTCCCTGTTTTGATTCATAATTCATTTCTTTGTGGCTAACGGCTAGCCTGATCTCGTCAGATCTCAGAAGCTAAGCAGGGTCAGCCCTGGTTAGCATTTGGATGGGAGACCAAGGAATACCAGGGTTGCTGTGCAGAGGAAGGCACTGGCAAACCACCTCTGTTAGTCTCTTGCCATGAAAACCCCAAAAGGGGTCGCCATGAGTTGGCTGCGACTTTAAGGCACTTTACACACACACACAACTCTTTGGAAAGAAAAGAAAAACCCAGAAAACTAAAGTACTGTTAAAGGAGTATGTCAGTACTAAAGCACATTCTTACATCACGCGTGAATACGCTTCACATACAGTCAATACAGAGTCTTGTCTGTGACAACCACAATAAAAACCATTCCTCTTCTGTTTTAAATGTAAGAATTACAATGTCTGCAAATGCTGTCTACTGAATACTAAGAAGTAGCTTTAGAATTTGCAGCCATGTATGAGAAAAAAATTAATCAAAGGCAGGCTAGTAGTGCCCTTATGGGGGGGAAAGTTAATAATTGACAGTCTCCCCACAGTCTGCCTCAGAAATAATTTGTGGGAACCAGATTATACGGCTGAGTGCCCTCTGGATGGTTGACAATATAATATGTTCCCTGGATCCTGTCCACTGTCCCTTCCCTTCCCTGTACTTACTTTGAAGCAGCACATTGGTGGTGGCTTTTTAGGTCTAAGAGCAGTGGTGAGGACTCAAAATGGGTTCCACAAAACAGCCTCTTTTAGGCCTTAGATCAGGGGCAGGCAACCCCATGCACACGGTAGTACAACAGACCATTTTACTCAGCATAAAGGGTTCCTTAGTCCACCACCATATCCATGATGGTCTTAACCACTGGGCAACAGAGGCAGCTGCTGGGGGTGGGGGGTTAGGCCAGGCTGGAGTATAGCTCCAGAATTTCTTTTTTAACCTGGAGCAGTGATGCCTCCAACCAAAGCTCATTCTGCAATCTGCACCCACCCCTTAATATGAGTAGGGTTGCCAGTTCTGGGCTGGGATATACCTGGAGATTTGGCACCCCTAAATATGAGCCAGTAGCCCCACTCCAACATTTGGTTCTATACCTTTATGGTTGCCAAGTAATGGGGAAAGGAAGTTTTGGAAGATGCAGACAGCACTTCTGGGCAAAGTAATGTTACTTCTTGGTCATTGTGTCTAGCGACCCTCTAGGAGTTCCCCCAATATCTATGGAAAAGTCCATAGAGCTTGAGGAAATTCCTAGGAAGTTGCTCGATGTCATATGGAAACGACATTCTCACATTGTGTGATGTCATTCCCATCCCCCATTTCAGCCTGTTGCTCCACTGAGCAAGGGCGGGGGTCAAGGTTCATGAGTGGGGTTTGCTTAACATCTGTGGGCAAATGGCAATCCTATGTACTGTGCAGGCATGCAGGATTACTGCTCAGTGTGCTCAGATACAGGACATTGCCATGTGCATATTCAACGCCATTACTTCTTGAAGAACAGAAGGTGTCACCACCACTACCTCCCACCTTAGGTGGAGTAATCTCAGATGCCAGCACAATCTTCTCATATCCCCCTTTTGTTTTACAGCACATTAGCTTCTTCAGAAACAAATATTACCTTTCATTTGGCACTCAGGCCAAAATGGTTGCCTACCCTTAGACAAAGTGCTGCTGCAGGCGCGTCCAGTACTGTGCAAGGGTTGTCAGGAACTGTGGGAAATGCAGTTCCCTTGCTTCCTGAGGTCCCTGCTATATTAATGTTTTGACATGCTGAATTTATTTCTGATAAAGCAGATAATTGTCTGTGGATATGGCTTTATGCAGAGTACATAGGGTTGCCAACCTCCAGATACTAGCTGGAGATCTCCTGCTATTACAACTGATCTCCAGCCAATAGAGGTCAGTTCCCCTGGAGAAAATGGGTGCTTTGGCAATTGGTCTCTATGCCACTGAAGCCCCTCCTCTTCCCAAACCCCACCCTCCTCAGGCTCCGCCCCAAAAACCTCCTGCCGGTGGCAAAGAGGGACCTGGCAACCCTAAGAGTACATATATGTGGAATGGTTCATACTAGGCGTGTCCTTGGTCTCCAGGGAGATTCAAACTGATTATCATAATCCTCAAACTGGTATTTGTAAATGAGATTGGAAGAATAGATCAAAACAAGAATGCTCATTCGGTAACTGTGCCCACCATGCCTGGGCACTCTTCAAGCTATTCTTGTGTCTCCGAGCTTGTCCTGAGTCCCAGTCCTCCATTGGCTGTGACCCAGGATGCTGGATTGAAGGCCCAGTGGATGTCAACCCCTCCTCATATTCTGAAGTCGTAAAATCACCACTGTTGAGGAGTACCACAGTTCAGTCGCCAGAGTTTTCAGAGCTGCTGTCAGACTAAAGGTGGGTTTTCTTTTTAACCCCACCGTGAGCCTCTTCTAATCCCACCCCTTATAACATCAGGGAGTTGGGTCTGCATCAGGCAAACTCTTTACCCCTTAAAGGATCAGAATGGCTCCAGTTTGCCTGTTCGTCCTTTTTTGCCAGGGCAGCTATGCACATTATGGCAGTGGAGCCCTCCTTTCCCCTTATACCACCTTCAATAGGTGAATTTAGATGTATATTTCCTTTACTTACCTTTCTCATTGAGACTCAAAGCAGATTACAAAATTAGAAAAACAGCCTTTGGTCTTGGGAGGGCGGGGTAAAAATGCAATAAAAAACAAATACCAAAAACAGTGCACCAACTGGGTTACAAAAAAAAAATAGAAAACAATGCCATACAAACATGACAATACATGCAGTAAACAGTGCAATAAATTACAACCCTATACCCTTTGTGAAAGGGCCCTCCTGACGATTCTATTTTCTACAACCCTGTTCCCTTTAAAAATGAGAATATAGTATCAACCTCTGGCCTGGGGTATCCTCAAAGCAAACAAAGTTCTAGCCCCCTTAAAATATCTCTGGGGGGGAAAGTAGTGCGTGAGAACTCTGTAGATGTGGCAGCAGGGGAAAAAAACTTTAATGTGAGAAACTAATAAAAATTAATGTCTGTAAATTTTATTGCCTAATGATTTGTGTAAGAGACAGAATGGAGCAACTGGGAGTCTTGTGGCTCATCCAGTTTTGGAGTGCACTCCAAAAGTCGTTTTAAGGTCTCATATTGAAACATTTAGCAGTTTACAAATCTTTTAAAAGGACTGTTGGTTGCTCTTTGTGCAGTGCCAGTGTGGATCGATTGACCTATTTTGCTGTCACCGATTCAGATCAAGACGAGTCCTTTTATCCTGCATCTTTCCTCCTAGACCATTGCAGGGGCAGCCTGCCCACTAGGTGGACCTAAGCAATTGCCAAGGGCATCAAAAGATGCCTGCCAGGGCAAGCAGCAGCCCTGTGCAGTGCCCCCAAGATCAATGCTGCTGCCCAGATTGTCCTATTCACTCTGCCCCTCTTCCCCGAAGAAAGAGGAAGGGGGAAAGAGCTCCACCATGCTCCCTCCCTCCAGCTTTACAGAGACTTGGGGCATGGCAACTCACCTGACCTGCCTTCCCCTTCCTTGCCCCCAAAAGGAGGAGGGAGGAAGAGCAGACATCTCCTTTGGGGAGGAGGGACCTGCCCACCAATGCCCAGTCAAGCTGCACGTGGCAGGCAGGCTGTTGTGGCAGATGAACTCTCTTGTCCACTCTCTCCCTCTTGCCCTTCTTGCTCTGAGGAGGTGGGGCCCACACCCAGCCAGGCCATGCAGTATAGGCTAGCTTGTTGAGTTGGCTGACCCACTAGTAGGCTCAGTTTCTTGCTCTCTCTTCCTCCTTCCCTTGGAGAGACAAGTCTCAAGTTGCACCACACATGGCTGGCTCAAGTTGCACCACACCTGGCCAAGCTGCACCACACCTGGCTGGCTTGTCCTCCCTCCCTCCATTGGGGAGGTGACTCAGGAGTGGGCTGAGGGCATGGCCCTTTCGAAGGCCATTTTTCCTTCCCAGTCCAACCCTGAGGCTGCACTTCTGCTACAGGTGCAGTTGGTTGGCCTGCCTTCTCCGGCACATCACCTATCTACAGACAGGTGCAGCAGCTACAGGTGTCACTGCTGCCTAGTGGAGAAGATGGGGGTTGGTGGGGGCGGCTTTGATGCAACAGAGAGGAGGTAGGTGAGGTCAGTTGCCCAGGGTACCAAAGGTTCTTGAGTTGGCTCTGGCCAACTGCCCCAACACCAGATTATAGGATGACATTTGGGAAGTATCAACACATGTGGTATCATGGCAGGAAATTTGTGCACTTGGCAATCTATATGCATTCATTAGAAGGTGTGCAGAAGTCCTACATGCATTGACATCTACATGCATGAGGCAGTTCTCAATGCAAGATGAAAAACAGGCTAAGCACACAGACAGGATATCTTCCAATGCCCATCTATCACATTTTCATCCCACCCTTCTTCCAAAGAACTCAGGGCAGTGTATATGGTTCTCCCATCCTCTACCTCATCACAACCCTATGAAGATAGGTTAGGCTGACAGAGATTGACTGGCCCAGGTCACTGGATGAGCATCACAGGACAAAGAAAATTGAACTGTGTTCCTCAGTTCTAGCCCAACACTCAAACCATTATACCAGAAAGGAGCTCATGTGTAGGTTGGAGCGGAGCTTACTGCTATGCTGCTGTGCTTCCATGAATTCATGCTCCCCAGAATGTCGCTGATGTGGAGAAAAAAACCTAGATTACTCCAGAAGATTTATGACTAAAGGTCTTACAATCCCATATAGGACAACAGAGCTGGGTTTCCTCCATAATAGCTCCCACTCTAAATAACATAGTTCCTGGCATTATTCTAGTATGTTCCATTCCCTCTTTACTGATTTACTCATATTCCTGCATGTAAACCTGTTTCATTTTAAATGGCTGTTTTATTCCTTATTGTAGAGCAGTTTTGATTATGCTATGAGTTACACATTCTTCAAAACATATATACACATAAGAGCTACCACAAAGAAGGGCTTAGCATCAAAGGGAGGGAAACAATAGAATTCTATGAAATCCTCCATGTTTTGAAATTGAAATGAACACTGTTAACATACTTCTCTTCAAATTAACAAGGTTATGATTTATAATGATTTTTGTAATCTCCTCTCCTTTAGGAGCAATTTTCCAGTACCTGGGAACCTTATGTGGCTCTCATCCCTAAACAGGTTTCCTATTGCTAGAGCCACAGTATCCACTTCTATTGTTTGAATGTTCTTCCATGGCAATGACAAAACCATCTTATGGCCTTCTGGACGTACTTGCCGTTAAACCAAATATACCATTGCTGGCACCAGAACCTCATAAACAAACCTTGATTAAAAAAGCATGTACAAGTCAACGTACAAACAAGCAAATGAACTTCCCTCGCCTTCCCCATCTCTAAATGGAAAGATTTTCTGGTTAATATTTTGGAAAGCACAAATTGGATTGAGCTAGATATGACTAAAATGTCTAAGAAATGTTGGCTTGTCTTCTGAGTATTGGGGTGACTACTGTTTATTTACCTTCCCTTAATCCAAAACCACTGAATGTTCTTTTTTAAATGCCTAAGGAAAGATACGTGGCTCTTGCTTATTCTAATCCTCATGGTGTGTGTGTGTGTGTGTGTTAAGTGCCGTCAAGTTGCTTCCGACTCATGGCGACCCTATGAATCAAAGTACTCCAAAACGTCCTATCATCCTCATGGTACTAGGAACAAAATATCTGAATAAAGGAGAAAGTATGTGTGTTGTGTATGTGTTTGTATGTGAGAGAGATTAACTTTCTAAAATATTCTATTAGATACCTTCTTGTAATGTGCTGATCTGGATCAAGGCCGTGTCAGAAACGGATAGGTTAATCCTTTAACCCCTGCATGGTTTCACTAATCAGAACTGCTTCCATATTTTTCTTAGCACCTTAAAGGGAAAAAAAAGAAGTGTCATTTTAAAGAATAAATTGTTTAATTGTTTGCAACAACATACTGACTATACAGTGTACTCTCTATCTCTATGTATAGGCGGAAACCCTTTGAAATTACCTTCTACCAGGTGATATAACAGCCCAAAACTAGCCCTTGTACCACTTTATAAAACAACTGTCTTTAAAAAAAGAGAGCAAAGAAAAACAATTCTGGAGTCGCTTGTTGACTACACAGCAGTTGCAGAAACTTTTCTTGGCAACAGCCTTTTCGTAGGGTTATCTCATAGGTAAGCCATCTGAAACAATGCTGTATTTCAAACCTTTCCCAGACCTTGTTGTTTCAGCTGCTTCATTTGAACTCCCTATTCTCTCTGAATACTAGGGGTTTGCAGTTTTTTTTCCTGGTATTTTTCAGGTTCATGTTTAATAAACCTGAAAATTTTCAAAAAACCCAAAACGCCGAATACAATGGATTTGGCTGCAGTTCGGTGCTTAGATCACTGCCCCCAGCAACTTCCATGCAAAATTTGATGACAATCTGTCAACTAAACAATTGGGTGTGAGTTATATAGCAAAGGAGATTCTGCTCTGGAGCCCCTACATTATGGAAGTGTGTGTAGACAAGTGAGGAAGTATAGTAGGGTTCTCTCAGTGATGATTCAAGGTCTTTAGAAATCACATTCCAAGAAAGTCAGTCTGAGTTTGTTAATTTTCTCAGATAATCTGTTTTTTGAATCTGTGGGAGGGGGGCACGGGTGTGCATATTCAAAATGGGGAAAGTTGCAAAGGTGCTTTGTTTCAGAGTATGAAATTTCTCTATCTTGAATTAATTTTGAACATTGATTTTAACATTTTGCATATGTTTTATATTTGGTTGTACTCTAATCCCTGTACATCCTTATTTCTCCTTTAAGTAATTTGCATGTTTATGTGTTACATATTTCATCATCAACCACAACAACAATGACAATGACAGCAACAGCGACAACCTTCTTATTTATACTGTTTTTTCCTCTTTGTAATATTGGATATGCCATTAAAGGATTATTGATTGATTGACTGACAATTTGGGTCCAGAAAAAAAGTCTCGGATTCCACAGCTGGGAAGCATCATGCAGTCTGAAGACACATCAGTGTCTGATCCACATAAGATTCAACTCCTATTTTTTAAAGGGGTAAAGTGGTAGCATGTGGAAAACAATGAAATAAAAATACCATTTTCAAACCTCAGATTTTAAGCAGTTAGTTCCTGCTTTCTTTAGGCTTCCACTGTTTTCTGAGAAGTATTAAAATTGTACTAAAATGCGTTGTGAATTTCAGTAACTGGTATACTAAATTTATGATAGAAAGTACATTGAACCAAATCTTTCTGACCTTAACTCTGAAGTTGTTTCATACTTACTTCAGCCCTTGCTCATGTGAGCTTAGATGGTCATGGGTAAATGCTAAACTCAATTTGGATCAGATCTGGTATCTTGATTTTTTTTTTAACATAATGGAGGGAGAGGCTGTGGACCAGTGGCAGAGCATATACATTGTATTCAGAAAGTTCCATATTCAATCCCTGACATCTCCATTTAAAGTATTTCAGGTAGCAGGCCCTTAGAAAAACCTTTCTATGCCTAAGATCCTAGAGAGCTACTTCTGGTCATAATAGCTAGTACTGAGAGCCAGCATGGTGTAGTGGTTAACAGTGGCAGATTCTAATCTGGAGAACCGGGTTTGGTTCTCCACATGAGCGGCGGACCCTAATCTGGTGAACTGGGTTGGTTTCCCCGCTCGTACACATGAAGCCAGCTGGGTGACCTTGGGCTTGTCACAGCAAGGGTTGACGTTACAACAGGGTGCACTCTCCAAAGAGAAATAAAAGAGAAATCCCTCTTCTAAAAGAGAAAAAAAGAGAATAAGAAGAATCAATGACTATAACTTAAACAGTGAATTTTTTTGGGGGGGGAATTCCTTTTCCAATAACATCATCCTGAAGAAGTGTAATTAACTGGGATACATGTGTTTTGAGATTAAGCATACCTTGTTTTGTTCTCCTTAAAAATTCCCACATATTTCAGAAGATTGTAACTGTTCTTTTCATATAACTGGATTTACCATTTTCTATGTTGTGGGTAAATGTGAAATAAGTACTTCCGTTCTGTCTATAAGAAATGGTAACCAGAGGACAGAAAGGGGGATGAACGTACTAGATGCCAAAGGACAGCCTATGGGTCTTTAGATATAACTGACCTTTTTGGGCTATACCTGTCATTAAGTTTTTTTAAAAAAGAAGAGACAAATTAAAACATCATGAAGATATATGAAGACCAGATCAACCTAATAATTTTTTTTAAACTATGCTCCAATTAATTTAAAAAACGCTTGGCTTTTTATTATCTTGGAAGCCTAACCAAAGCCTAATTAAGTTTTTGAGAACACTGAAGCCTAAAGTTAAATTTATTTTATGTCTTTATAATACCTAAACCCTTACCTAAGTTAACTGTTATTAAACCCTAAACAGAAATTCCTTCAGAATAATTATTTTGTTCCAAACTGAAAAAAGAACAGTCCAAAACTTCATGAAACCACTCCCTTAAAAGCACAACGCAGAAAAACTATAGAACAACGATAAAACCAAATCCAGAAGAACACCAAGAGATAAACCTTTTCAAAACAGTAACAACTTGGAAATCGCCCCCCTTTAAAAATTAACTTTAAATTTAAAAGTTAAAACAAACCCTTTAAAAATTAAAATGCAAAACAGTTAAAAATTGTAAAACAAGAGAACCCAACAAAACAGAACAAGCCCTTTAAACCCCTTTAAAAACAGTTCAAAACAAAAGCAAGGGAAGCTATTTTTTAAAGAACCAGAAAACATGCCCTCCTAAGTACAACCAACCAGACAAAAACAAAAAAACACAGAAAAACTTGAAATCATATTTTAAAGAATATTTTTTAAACAAAAAGGTGAACCAGTCCTGGCACAAAAGAAGAAGGTCTGCCCAAGCAGATAGTAGCAGGCAGAAGAATTAAGGCAAGCAGCACCAGCACACTTAAAAAAAAAAAAACTCACCCTGAAGTAGAGTCATGCTGCAGCGAGGCCTGCTTTTTATCCTTGGTGCCCATGATTAGAAAGCCATGGGCTATGAGCAGGGTTTGCCAGCTCCAGGTTAGGAAATACCTGGAGAATTTGGGGTTGGAGCCTTAAAAGGGCAGAGTTTGGGGAAAGGAGAGAATTCAATGGGGTATAATGCCTACTGCTAAAGCAGCCATTTTCTCCAGGTGAACTGATCTCTGTTGCCTGGAGACCAGCGATAATAGTGGGCGATCTCCAGCTACCACCTAAAGGTTGACCTCACCTCTTTTCTGTGATTACCCTCTTTGAATTTGGAAACTACTTGGAATATATTTAAACGTCATGTTAACTGAGTCTTTCATGACTATGAACAAGGTAGAAACTTTGTCGGGTCCAACCTCACAAGTGACTGTGATGAAAATTATTGAATTGCATATATGAAGATGTGAGTATGAAAGTTTAATTTAATGTTACTGAAAATCGTCTGTATTAATATTTAATAGCTAATTAATCACGGTTATTTAATTATACATGTTTTACAGTGTTGGCGTTTATAAAATAACAGCCTAGCATTCTGAGGAACTTATATACTACCCAGACTCTGAATTTTGCTGAATAAAGCTTCCGTGAATTATTGGGGTGGCTAATGAAGATTTGAAACAGGCATTTACTGGCATCCTGTACCACTACCAAACGGATCACAGCCTATGATACTTACTTAAGAAAAAAAAATATATTCACGCCTTTTTGTAAAAATATTTCATTTGTACTGGCATGTATTGATGTATTACATTATGCGGTTAATAATGTATATATAACAAAAAGCCTTGTTACCATCTTTTTTCTTTCATACTGATGTGCCTGTGTCATAATATTAATTTCGAATCAATGTAACACAGTAGGAGGTTGAGAGTTCAAAGCAGTCTGTTTATTAGGCCCAATAGACATACCTGGTGATAATTGCCCAAAGCGCGGGACAATCCACACCAAACAAAGGATTACAAGAACCTTTATCACTTCTGGTTGGGGCGTCACAATTACGTGGATTCAATGCATATTGGGTGTCTACTTCACTAGCTCATTAGAATAGCCTATAGAGATTGCCCGAGGCTGTTTCTAAGCAAGCACTTGGTCTTGTGATCCACATTCCTAACAGTGAAGGTAAGACACTGTTTTTCTCTACTGGGGAAAGCCTGTACCAGGCAATGTGATCTGTTGGCCTCTTATAGTTATGGATGCCAACGTTCCCAAAGTTTCCATGTGTGTGCAGAATATATCTGCCTGATGCTATGCTCTATACTTGAGCATAGCACCTCATGAACCTATGAATGTTTATACATATGAAAGAATATATGTTTTCCCATAAATGAAGTTTATAGGCACTTCAATACCACGTGATTTCTTATATATACTTTAAATAGCCTACAACTGTGTTTTTGAATACAACCACCTAAAGGTTGGCAACCTTAGTTATGAGAGAATCGTTGTGATTGGGGAAGACAGTTCTAGGGCTCAGCCTAACACGCGACTCCATTGCCTGAGAGAGCTGCCTCCCTCTTGTTGCCCAAAAAAACCTGTTAAATGGGGGGAAACAACAAGCCTGAAAGCCTTAAAATGCCAGCCTCCAATATTCCCAAATATTCCCAGAAATATTAATAAGAAGAGTTGGTTTTTGATACCACGATTTTCTCTACCTTTAAGGTGTCTCAAAATGGCTTACAATCGCCTTCCCTACCCCCTCCACAACAGACACAGGTAGATGTGTGCTGAGAGAGTTCGGAGAGAACTATGACTAGCCCAAGGTTACTCAGAAGGCTTCATGTGGAGGGGTGGGGAAACCAACCCAGTTCACCAGATTAGAGTACGCCACTCATGTGGTGGAGTGGGGAATCAAACCCTGTTCTCCAGATTAGAGTCTGCAGCTCTTAACCATTATACTAGGTGCCAGTGTGCTGGGAATTCCAAATATCAATCCAGATACCCGAATATACCTGAAAAATACTGATAAGTTATTTTTCGGTACATATTCGGACCAGAAATATCCAAATACAATCCCTACATAGAACACAATGTATTAATATCATGTACTGACAAAGCCATAATAATAATATCTACCTTCAGTACATCTTACTAATTCTCAACAAATCAGACAGTGCCATGGGTCCTTTTACAAAGCTCCATTTGGCAGCTTTTCCTGAAAGTGAGAAGCAAAGATCTAACACTTAGATTGAATCTTCGGTTCCGCACATATAGAAGCCAAAATCATGTGTGCATTGTAAAGCTCACACATGTGATTATAAAAATCCTTCCTGTGTGGCCATCAACTGGTTCAAAAACCCAGGAGAGACCATTCTGTTTTGCAATACTATTCACACATATCCATCTCAATGAAAATGACTCAGAATCAATAAAAATGAAAATGAAACAGAAGTGCTCTAAGGAAACCTACAGCAATTCTGATTCATGAATCCGAATTAATGAAAATGAATCAGAAGTTCTCTAGGAGCAATTCTGATTCATTTTTATTGAGATGGCTATGCGTGTTGCAAAACAGAACTGTCTCTCCAATGCTACAACAATGAAATCCTAGTATACTGAAAGGAGATTTTTATTTATTTTTCTGCCATCAAGTCACAGCTGACTTATGGCGACCCCATAGAGTTTTCAAGGCAAGAGACGCTGGGAGGTGGTTTGCCCTTGGTATAGCCAGGGTCAGCGCTGAGAATGTGTGACTGGCCCAAGGTCCCCCAGCAAGCTTCCATGTCGCGAGTGGGAATTTGAAACTGGGTTTCCCAGGTCATAGTCCAACACCTTCACCACTACACCATGCTAACTCTCAGTTTTAATTAACAATAAAAAATACTGGTGTTTTTCCTTGGTTTCAGTCTTTTACTACATCATCAAATAGATCTGAAGTCATAAATGAATAATATTGATTCATTCATACAAGAACTGCAAAATTATAAAGAGGCCATCAATACTCTGAGACTTTTTTCCCCAGTCGATACTTTGGCCAAAATAGCTGCAATCCATTTGTGGAGTTCAGTCCCTTTTTTCATGCTTCATGTATGCAGGTTTTCAGGCAACTGCAGTGCCTGCAGAGATGGCTAAATCCATGACCTTATTTTGAGAAGCAATTAGTGCTCACCACCTTATTAGATTCTCTTAAAGCTTTTGTCAGCTAAACTCAAGCTAGGAATTCCTTGGCTTCTACACATAGATCAAATAAACATTTGCGGTGTTATGGGTCTGCAGAGAAAGAAAGTGGCTCTTCAACCAACACTTTCAGACTGCATTCCTGCAAACTGGAATAAATTGGGAATATTAAGCATAAGGGAACTGAGTCTTGAATTTGTGGACTGCGTTGCAGTTTGGATTGGCAGGTGCCTACAGTACAGTACATAGGGTGAAAACGTTCCCAAGAAAGGCTGCCTCCGGTCTAGAGTTTATCAAAAAAAATGAAAGCTAAACTAATAACCTCGGGTGAGCTGAGACTGTGGAGCATAGTAATACCAAGAAGATGGTTTAACAATCAACTGCTTATATAAAAAGAGGTCAGAAAGGACTGTGCTGGTTGCAGAAGAAGGGAGGAGGGAATTGGCCTTCCTCGTGGTATTTGGAAAGCTGTCTTACAGTAAATGTCACCTGCTCTGGGCCAAGTCTTTAAATGAGCATCCCAGCTGGTATGGTATTACAGACAGGCAGCACACTTTGTCTTTTTCTACTTAGCGGCCCTTCTCATGGTATTAAATGCTGGATGGCACAGTTGTAAAGATGTGCAGTACTGGCAGAGGAGCTCAGAATGAGCAAAAGACAGGAGACTTATAGAGCTGTCCCATTGCCCAGTGAATTATTTCATATGTTCCAGTCATGATACATTCTCCCCAGCAATTCCCCTCTACTATTAAGCCTGCAGTCCTAAGAAATCACGTTGAAATCAACAGCAATTACTTCCAGGCAAATAAGAGATCAAATGAGGTTAATAACATAGTTCACACATACAATGCAATAATCTTCAAATATTTCATATGATTTCATCACCTTGAAATGTCATAGTTCCACAAAAGGTCAATGTGTATCACCAAATAAGGTGGTTGTAGGTACCAAATGTTTATCTAAATAAGAGTCTTGCGGCAGCTTAAAGATTAATGAAAAGTGATTTTGGCATTAGATTTCATGAGTCAAGCCCCACTTCATCAGATGCCTGGAGAGTACCATCATTTTGCAGATACATTTATAGTCAGTGTTACAATTGAGGGTGAGGGGAGTTGTAGCAGAGAAAGACCTGTTGTAAATCATTCAAGTGTGATCCAAGATACTAGAACAAATGTGGTTGTTACATAGAGGATGAGGAGAGGTCAGAGGTCCCAGTTTCTCATGGAATACACATCAAGCAAGATCTAGTTAAAAAAAAGTAATAAATTAAGTCGGAGTAGGAAAGGATAAACTGGCCAAGAGGATAAATATTCATTCAAATATATTTGAATGAAAGTGTAAAGTGAAATGTGTTGTATACAATTAAAAATCTTTTTTTTTTTGTACAGAGACCATACATGTCTCTTTTTAAAAATTGCATTTGTATATAACAATTTTGGGTGTGGAATGGTATAATATAGTCCAATCTTGTCAGATCTCGGAAGCAAAGCTGAGGCGTTACTTGGAAGGGAGACCTCTAAGGAAGACTCTGCAGAGGAAGGCAATGACAAACCACCTCTGCTTAATCACTTGCCTCGAAAACCCCTCCAGGGGTTGCTATAAATCGGCTAGGACTTGACAGCACTTTACACACAGACATATAACAATTTCACCCTGTACTTTCATTGACTTGATTAGAATGTCTGTTTGTCCTGCTTGCCCATGCCCACTCACAGGATCTCTCAGCTACAAAGCCCCCCCCCCCCACACACACACACCGTTTGTAGTATCTTTGGTTATGAATGTGTCTTCAAAATGATTATACACTCCAGTATCATTAAACTTTATGTTGAAAAAACGTTTAGTTACAGGTAGTTTTTAAGGTGCCATCTAAGATGTCTGTTTATTTTTATGGCAGCATACTAATGCAACTATGGTGTTTTATGCATGGTCGCTTTAACCTCCTTTATTCCCCGTTTCAGCAGGGATCAACGCAGTTTCAACGCAAAACGAACCCGGCTTTTCCCATTCCTCTTCTGGCACGAATTAAACCGTTCATCCTGACTCATTCCGGAGTCACAGAGCGTACATACTCCGTTCTCGGATTGAGCTTCCCCTCGCCATCATGCCCCACCCTTTTCCAACCCCTTCTTCAAAGCAGCATGCAGGGGAAAACAGAATATTGGCTTCTCTCACAGCCAATCACAAAGCAGTGTGTAAAGGCAGGGATTCAAGTGCTTCCTGCTACCTCGGAGGTATTTCTGCTATTTCTGAGCAAAAGAAAGGCTTTTTAAAAAGGAGGCTTGGATTTCTCTCTCCCCTTCTTTCAGATTGCTCCATTTTTTGTTTTTTGTTCTAAAAATGCTTTTTTATGCGGCAGTTGGGTTTGAGGGGAACGAAATCTTCTCTGTGAGGTAAGCCAATTACAGAGCAGCATTTAAAGGGGTGGGACTTGATTTGAGCTTGGGAGACTGCTTTTCTGTATTCATGGTTCAATTAAAACACAGTTTTGTCCCTGATCATTCAAGCTAATGCATACAGTTTCCCCCAACCCAGGTTACTTTAATGTGCGATAAACCCAGGTCCAAGCAGGGAGATCCAGCCCATGCATAAAAGACCTTAGTCTTTGGAAAAGTTAATATGGGCTCCTTTCTTTGACAGGCATTGTGCTTCTGGATAAAAAAAGAAATTCTGCCCAAGTTTGCCAATTTACACAGCCAAGCTGTCATGTGATAGTTGGAATTCTTTAATAGAAACATGATGATGTGCACTGGCTTTAATGAGATGGCAGTGAAGGTTGCTAAGAAGGATTACTATGCAGCCTCCATTGTGTCTGCAAGCTCTCACCTGGCACAATTATTTAGGGTAATTCAGTCACTTACATCCCTGTCAGGGGACTCTCAAAATGTTATTAAATTGGACATTAGCTGTGAGACATTTTGCAAGCTTTTTTGTCCCTCTGCTGCGATCTTCCTGCCACTTGTGATACAGTAAGTGAGCCGATCACTCGCCGGAGGCAGCTGGATCAGGGTGGGTCAGTGCTGCTTGTGTTCCTCGATCTCACAGCAGCGTTGGACATGGTTGACCAAGAGTTATTAACCAGCCACTTCACTGGCATTGGAGTACGTGTGACAGCCCTTCAGTGGCTGTCATAATTTCTCCAGGGCCAGGGACAGATGGTGATAGTTGGGGAGAGGCTTTCCACATGTCATCCATTGGTGTGTGGAGTCCGGCAAGGGGTGCTCCTCTCCCCAATGCTCTTTAACATCTACATGTGCCCACTCACCAAGCTGGTCCGGAGTTTTGGCTAGGGTTGTGCAAAAAAAAAAAAAAATTCAGTAAATTTGGGGTTTAGGTTTTTTTAGCCTGATTCTTTTCAATAAACCCGAAATAAGCCAAATACCCATACCGGTAAATATGGATATTCTGCTTATTTTCAAGTTTCCCAAAAAATATGGGCCCATTACAGTCAATGGGGATTTTTTTCAAAGCTCCTGGGAGGTATTTTTGGAGGTCAAGTCCCCAAATTTGCAGCGAGGCTGCAAGGGACTCTCCTTCAACAGTCACCAAAGGTTGGTGAACTTTGGGACAGGAGGTCCGATTTTATGGGCCCAGAAATGTGTCACCCCCATCCCCCAGATATTTGCGAGCCGAATAGTCTTCTGTTGGGTGATGTAACTGAAAAGCTGGTCAGACCACGTTGGCTCCGATTACATGATCCCCATCTCAAAAGGCCCCTAACAAAACCAGTCAAAAAAAGAAAGAAAAAGGGGAGAAAGCACAGAGCCATGCCTCTGAGCAAAGGCAAGTAGCTGAACCCAAAAAGCAGAATATCTAATAAGCTTTTCCAGATCACCTACTCGGCTTCGGTTTTATCCCCAGGTTTTGGAGTTCGGTAAACCCAAATCATGAAATTTACCAAAACAGCTAATTTCGGATTTATTTTTGGTTCGGGTTTATTTATAAGCACAACCCTAGTGTCAGCTTATGATTATGTTTGCTACATCCTTGGTTTACTTGATTTTGATTGTTTTCTTTGTGTGGTTTCAAATATTTTTTGAAAATGTTGCACACCATCTTGAAGCCTTGGTGAAAGGCAGGATTTAAAAGTTTCAATAAACCCAATTTGATAAGCAAATCTTGTAATACATCTGGGTTACAGCTCTTCTCTAGAGATTTGGGAAGGACTGACACATCCAAAGCTACATCCAATGCAGCCCACTTGGCTTCTGCAACTTGAGCCCGATCAGTTCCCAATGAACGTCAAAATCTCAATATACCTCCCATCATCATCTTGATAGATGTCTAACCCTTGATAAGCCCCTATACCACTGCCATCATGTGTTTGTGTAGAATGATTAATTCTACCACTTTATAAAAGTGAAAGCTTTTTGGACATTACTTTGTAGGAACAATAGAAAAGCATCTTATATTGGACACACTATGCATAAACCACATCTTTTCGAGTAATGTTATAAAATATTCAAAATATTAAGTATGAAAAATGCTTCCAATTGAATTTCTCAGAATCATAAAATTCCTACAAGTGCTATAGATTTATGAGAAAATGGTTAGCAGACAGGGCTTTTTTAGTGGTGGAGCCTCGCCTATGGAATGCCTTTCCTCTTGAAGTTCATTTGGTGTCTACCGTATTCTTTTCAAGCTGCAGACCAAAATCTTTCTTTTTATCTAAGACTTTTAACTAAAGGGTTGGATTTGTGAGATTATTTTTACAGTCTGCTTCTAGTCTGAGGACTGTTGTATGAGGATACCTTTATGTTTTATTTTTTATGCTCTGGCTGGGTTTTCATTGGCTGTTTTTAATAGTTTCTTAATTGTCAATGATTTCTGGGCTGTTTTGTGATTTAACCATGTTTTACTTTGTCAGCTGACTGAGAAAGGGTAGGCTCTGGAAAGGTGGCTTCCTAAATATTTATTTACTTTTACCATTAGCAACGTTGTAATAAAATCCATATTATTCTCCTCCAGCCCGAGACTTTCAAGAAAGTGTCAACTTCATGTGCTGTCTATTTGTAAAGTGAGAGTAGCTAGTATAATAGCTTTCTTTGCTATGGCACTCATTTCATGGAACAATTTCCCCAGAGACACCTAATGTTTACAAACGTCATTAAGATTATGTGAAACTTTCCCTATTATCTCCATGGGTATTTCTGTCTTAGCAGTTGGATTTGGCTTAGTAAACTGGTTTTTTTTTAATTGGAAAATAGCTTTTTGTTCTTACATTAATTTTGGAATTTAGATCCCAGACTTTTCCCCAACCATCCCCTAAAACTCTTGTGAGATCTTGGACCTTGTCCTGTCCCCTGATTCCTTCCCACTTACCAAGATCCCCTAAAAACATGATGGCTTTGGGTGCCTGTTATCTATACTAGGCACTCTGGAAAGGCTACCACTTTTCTTTATGTTGTAGTAGCATTCAGGTCATGAGGTAGAGGCCTCTTAGACAGTTCTCCTTACTGCCCTATGAAACTGGTAGTCACAAAGTGAAGGGGGGCATCAGACAGGCATGCAAGCAGGCAAGGAGAAATAAGTTCTTCTCTGATTCAGATTATCTGAACCAGAGGAAGACTCCTGGGGTCATAAGAACATAAGAAAGGCCCTGCTGGATCAGACCAAGGCCCATCAAGTCCAGCAGTAGAGCACTGCAAGTCACTGAAGTAATTATTTAAATATTTACAACCTGCTTTTTCTGCAGTGGCATCCAAGTAGCTTACAACACTTTTATCTCCTCCATTTGATCCTCACAACAACAACCTTGTGAGGTAGGCTAGGATGAGAACAAGGAACTGGCCCAAGGTCATCCAGCAAAGTCAAAGCATCACAACTAGGTAGGGTTGCCAGTTTCCTGTTGAGACCTGGACTTCTCTAGGAATAACAAGCATTCTCCAGACTTCAGAGATCAATTCCCCTGGAGAAAAAAAGCAGCTTTGGAGGGTATACTCTATTGCATCACATCCTGGCTGAGCTTCCTCCCCAAACCCCACCTCCAAATATCTAGGAATTTCCCAAGGCAGAGTTGGCCACCCTACAACTAAAGCCAGAGACATAACAATGTCCTGTCCTGCTTCTATGCCTTTTGGAAAATTACAGCATCATGCTAAACAGATAGATCCTTCTAAGCTCCTTAACTTCAGTGGATTTAGAAGAGTGCAGGTCTACTTAGGATTGCACAGTTACATGTGTAGGAATCAGCAGATTAAGCTTTTCCTGGCATGAAACAAAATGTTTTCACATGCTATTGCGGCAGAGATAATGATTATTAATAAAACCAGTTCATGAGGTAGTAACCCCGGTCACAGTTGTTGTTGTTTTTAAAGAAAAATTAATAGATAACACTACACCACAAGCAAATAGCTCATAGAAAAAAATCACAATACAATTTTTTAAACTACAGAAAACTATTTCTCAGCGCTGCTAAGAGGCATTCTGTAGCCAGCGTAGCATTTTTCAGCACCTCAGATTGTTAGTTGTTAACATGGTGATATATGGCAAAACAATGAGATGATCCGTTTCTCTTCAAAAGCGAGCATTTGTTAACTGCAGACATAGTCCAGGATTCCCCAGAATGCCAAAAACAATTCTATTGACTTTTATACTACAATGTTAACGTAACATTTCAGTTGCACTCAAGCTAGGAAGAACTGGTGCATTTGCAACATGTTCTAGAAGACTGCCAAAGATGAACCCTTTAGTTGTTATGCTCTCTGGTGAAGTACCTAGTAATTGAGTCACATTTAAATCGTTCAGTCCTGCCTTTAAAATATCGCAGATCCTGGAAGCAGGAAATAATGGCTTGTTTCTTTTCTCGGCCATCTTGCCCATGGCTGCATTGTTCACAGAGCATACACAGATCAGATCCTGGTTCCACACTCCAGTGCCATTGCACCCAAGACATCTTGGTACTGACGTAGCCATTTTGTTCTGGCCTTGTTATTTCTGTGATTCTGAGGGGAAAGAGTCAGGTAGTCCAGGAAGGAACATTTTCCCAGGGGCTATTTCAGAAACATACCTTATTAACTTGGTTTGCTTGATACCATCAGTTTTCTTGGACTGGTAATCAGGTTAGAGTTGAAATTATGTCTATGCTAGTGAGCCCTATGATACCCAGCAATGAAGAATGGTCAACTACCCTTAAGACAAGGGCCATGGCTCAGCAACAGAGTACAAGCTTGACGTGCAGAAGGTCCTAAGCTAAATCCTTGGCAACTCCATTTAAAGTAGTGGTTCCCAAACTTTTTCAGGCTACTACCATCTTGGTTCCATATACTCATTCCCAGTGCCCCCTACCCTACCCTTTAAAAAGCATTATTCAGAATAGCGGTTTGCACTAAGGAAGATGATAATAAAATTCATACCATGAATTGCACATTTATTCAAAATCCAATTAAAACCTTTCAGTTTAATTTAGTCAACAAAATTAATTAACTTGATCCAGTGATACCAGCTTTTCAATGTCTGGTAGTCATTAAGCAAAAATCTTAGATACCACATTTAGTAACTACATCATTGTTTAGTAAGTTCTTAGTGCGATCGATGGGCTTGATGAAGCGCCCTCAGTTTCCTAATGTCTGGTTTAAGGTCACTTAACAGGAGTCTTAAATTACATTTAATAATCTGGAGTTGATTTCTTTGCTTGGAGAAAAGTTTGATGACAAACCACGTTCTATCAGATATGATGCTGGAATGCAACAAGGAGCTTCTTAACCGCTTTCACTGTGCAGGATAGTAATCAGAAATTTCCTTCTGTAACCAAACTCTTGGTACGATTTCTAAATCTTTGGCTTCAGCTCAATGTCATTTTGTAGCTCAATTAGTTCTTCCTCCACTACCCCAACTTCTTCAGTATCTGAGAATGGATTTATCACCCAATCTGGAATTTCCATCGAAAGAAGATCTTCAGATTGCTCTGACACATGTCTTCGTGAAGTGTATCCAAATGGTCACAAAAATGTTTCAGATCATCATTTTGTATCCTACCTTTCTCTTCTAGCTCAGACAGGCTCGGAAATTGGTATAGCTCGTGATACTGTATATTGTGTTTGAATAGAGCTGACTTTGAAATAAACATAGAGACAACAGATTTGGCTTTAATAAAATTGACCTCAATCCTTGCAACTGTAAATTCATTTCATTGAATTTTGCAAATAGTTCTGATAAATAAGCAGTGTCATGCCTGATCTCTTTGAGCTCATCACTAAGCAAAGCATTTGTGTCTTCAAGAAACTCCACAACAGTGTCAAAAAGACTGTAAAAGAGTCTCACACAGTTGACTTTTGATAGCCAACCAACTAAGTTCAGTATGAAGCAACAAACGTTCAAAACCTTCACCATTTCCAACACAGAGCTCCTGGATAGTTGATCATTGAGAGCATGGGCTTTAGTTTTATTCACTGCAGTAATGGCAGTGTGTAATGGCTTGTGCTGGCAATTGCTGACTTTTTTGTAACCAGATGTTGGTGATGAATGACACAATGAATAGTAAAGACATTTGGCACTGCCTGGTCAATCATAAATAGGTGAACAATGCAGTCGAAGGGGCTCATCTGCAGTGCCTCCTGACACCCCCTTGACTCTTGGTGCTCTTTAGGTCTTCTCACCGCCACCGCCCCAGGGTACCATACTGTCCTCTTTGGGAACCACTATTTAAAGGCTCTCAGGTAGCAGCAGATGCTGGGAAAGACCTTTCTCTGCCATCTAGTCACAGCCAGTCAAACTAGACAGTACCCAAAGTAGACAGTACCCAAAGTACCCATAAATGCTGTGCCTGTGGGAGATGGACAGGGACCTGAGATCCTTTGCTGGTGTATCTTGTTCTCACACAGGGCCCCAGATCAGGTGGGGAAGAGGGTTGTGTATCCTTTTTCTCTTCCTCTCACTGCCTCTCCTCAAGGCCTACTTTCTCTTCTCTCTTTGGGGCCACTGGGAGAGATGGTCCTCCTCAGTCGTGCATGGCTGGGACTTATAGCCTGTTGTGGGTTGGTGGAGGAGGGGAGAAGAGGAAAACAGCATGGCTCATCTATCTAGTTTTCCAGCCTTGTCCGTTTTACTTCCCCAATAACAGATGAGTAATAAACTAGAACTGAAGTTTGATGAGCCAGTTCATGTTGTAAATAACCATATGTTTTTTTAAAAAAAGCATTGACTGATTTCTCCTATGCAGAATTTTATCCCTTTCGTCCCACCCTTTACTCGTCAATGTGGTTTCAATAAAATATTTTCCAGTAATCAAGCAGGCTGCCACTTTAAGAAAGAGGAAATTCTTTGGTAATTTCCTTTGAGCAGTATCTTACTCACAAAGAAGATAGTCATGAGATTAATTCAAGTCAGATTTTTCTTTGAAGGGACAGGCAATATTCTAGGAACATCAGATTATTTAAGAATATGCAAAATTACACAGGGATTTAATGACATTACGCAGCCAATCTTAGACCCTTTAAGTAAATGGAAATAGTTTCCTTCCTTCCAGTGGCCTGTGAAGACTTGACTCCAATACTGCTAATAAAGATAATAATGTAATATTTTCTGCTCTGCTGCTCCTTCTTAGAGGGCTTTCCAAAAGTGTCTATGTGTAAATGGTTCATATAATACGTTCACTTTTTTGGACACTAAAGTGGATCGATTGTGATTGTTTGTGAAATTCTATGAAGTGACATCCGCACGTCCTTATGGGTTCCCCACTTGTATATATCTGAGTATAAAGTGCCATCAAATTGCAGACAACTTATGTCAATCCCATAGGGTTTTCAAGGCAAGAGACTAACAGAGGTGGCTTGCCATTGCCTTCCTCTGCATAGCAACACTAGCATTTCTTGGTGGTCTTCCATCCAAATACTAACCAGGGCCAACCCTGCTTAGCTTCCGAGATCTGATGAGATCGGGCTAGCCTGGGCCATCCAGATCATGGTTGTATATATCTCCTTCCTCTGATATTGTATGCTGATGTAAATGCCTAATAAGGGTAATGATGATGATGATGATACTTCCTCTTATATTGACCTAATATGATGCTGTGACAGACAGGTCTGATTCTGCCTCTCTCGGAGTGCAGCCAATGAGACCTCACAAAATGTTGGGGGAAGGTTAACAGTTGATGATTAGGACAGTTAGAGAGAGCTGTGTATGAGAGCGATGGGTTTTGAGTCTGTGAGTGAAAGAGCATGAGTCAGAAGCTGGCTGAAAGAAAGATAGTTTGTAACTGAGGGGAAAGGAAGAATGAAGAGAGTTAGGGATCAAAAGTTCAAGTGCTGAGAAATGTGTCCATGTGCCTATAGCATTCTGATGTTTTTTCAAAGCTTTAAATAAAAGTAAACTGCTTTTTGTTCATTCCTGTTGTCTGAGTGTTAATTGTTTCAAGGGGAAAAAACTACACTCAAAAACCAGTTAGGCCTTGGCCTGGAGATACATAAATACAAATTAGGGTTGCCATACCCCCCCGCTTTGGGCCCCTTTCCTTTGGTGCTGTTCAACTGGCTTGCAAGGGTCTTACCAGTGGCAAACTGTGGCCTAGCCCCCATTGACATCACTTCCAGCACTCACTGGAAGTGACGTCATCACATCACTAACAACGTTGGGATGTAAGGATGCTCTGATATTTGGGCAAAAACTCTATGGTAAAAACAGCTTCCACCCTAGAGTTTTTGCCCAAATACCAGAGCATCCCCATGTAATTGGCGACACACACACAATCTGGAAATAGTTGGTTTATTCTGAGAGAAAGAAAGAGAAAGGGAGAGATGTTGCCTAATAGTTGGCTCATATCCAGATGGGAGACAGATGATAGTTAAGAAATTTGAAAATGGCCCAATAAAATTTTATTTCCCACAGTTTACAGACCTTTTCTTTTGCCCCATTACCATTTCTAATCAAATACATTTTGCAAGTTTAGAAACAATGCAACATATTTTCCAGAGATGTTATTGTGAATGTTTGGGAGGGGCTGTGGCTCAGTGGTAGAACATCTGGTTAGCCTGCAGATGGTCCCAGCTTCAGTCCCTGGCATCTCCAGTTAAGCATCAGGTAGTAGGTGATGTTTAAAACCTCTGCCTCAGATCTTGAAGATCCACTGCCAGTCTGAGTACTGAGTAGACAATACTGACTTTGGTGGATTAACTACAAGGCAGCTTTATGTGTTCATGTAT
Source organism: Euleptes europaea (assembly GCF_029931775.1). Classification (NCBI taxonomy): domain Eukaryota; kingdom Metazoa; phylum Chordata; class Lepidosauria; order Squamata; family Sphaerodactylidae; genus Euleptes; species Euleptes europaea. Next base: position 34,032,457 of record NC_079323.1, read on the forward strand.
GTATATGTATGCCCTTCTTATATCAACTTTGACACTTAATTCTGGTTAGAGTCAATATGTTCAACATTCTCTCATCCTTAGGATTGCTAAACTGTGAAGACCAGAGGTGAGGGGGGCACAGGTGGTACACTTCAGACTTTGCAAGTACAAAAGACAAGCTGGGATTTGTGAGGAATTGGGGAAGGTGGGGACTATTTGTGAATTTCCCCTATTCTCCATATGTCTCCATTCAGAAGAAGAAGAAGAGCTGGTTTTTATATACTGATTTTCTCTACCTTTTTAAAAGGAGAATCAGGCTGGCTTACAATCTCCCTTCCTCTCCCCACAACAGACACCTTGTGAGGTAGGTGAGGCTGAGAGAGCTCTAAGAGAACTGTGACTAGCCCAAGGTCACCCAGCTGGCTTCATGTGGAAGAGTGGTGAATCAAACCTGGTTCTCCAAATTAGAGTTCCACCGCTCTTAACCACTGCACCATGCTGGCTCTCCAATATTCAATAAACTCTTAGGGGCTTGAGTAGGATCATTCTTTCCCTTTTGACTAATACTCAGTGGCTCTCAGCATTTCATGCCTCTGGAAGTATATTCATCAGGTTGTTTGAGGGGATCTTTTGGCTAGAGAAAAAACAGTAATTTTTAGAACATAAGAAAGGCCATGCTGGATCAGATCAAGGTCCATCAAGTCCAGCAGTTTATTCACACAGTGGCCAACCAGGTGCCTCTAGGAAGCCCACAAGCAAGACAACTGCAGCAGCATTATCCTGGCTGTGATCCAAAGCACCTAATATAATAGACATGCTCATATGATCCTGGAGAGAATAGGTATGCATCATGACTAGTATCCATTTTTCCTGCAAACCTGTGGAATTGCCTGAATATGTAGAGACCCCCTACCTTGTCTGCAGGCACCATAATTGTGCAGCTTCTGTCATCTATACCAGTATCAGCCAGCTTACCCAGTGATGAGTGGCTAAAGGATGCAAGTATTCTCATTATTAAAGGGTTGTCTGCAACAGAACTGCAAGTCTGCCCTTGGAACATACTATGCGGTTTTGAGTCTAACTTGTGACAGCATTGTGTAGTGGTTAAGAGCAGCAGACTCTAATCTGGAGAACCGGGTTCGACTCTCCACTCTTCCACATGAAGCCTGCTGGGTGACCTTGGGCCAGTCACAGTTCTCTCAGAACTCTCTCAGCCCATGCAGAGGCAGGCAATGGCAAACCACCACCAAACATCTCTTGCCCTGAAAACCCTATGGGGTTGCCATAAGTTGGCTGTGACTTGACGGCACTTGCCACCACCCCCTAACTTGGGCTATCCCTGATTGCCTACTTGATGCCACACTCAATCACCTTTTTAAAAACACCCTACAATAGTAGTCATGATCTTCATGATTTTAAAATGGGATGTCTCTAATATCAGTGAATGCAAGATATCACATAGTTCCTTATTTTTATGCATCTTGTCAGGATTAGACTACTCTCTTGTTGGAACAGCTTTACTGGCAGATGTTTTCCCTTGTGCAGTATCCAGTCAGAATAACTGATACTGTCAAATAATTGAATGACAAGTGAATGAAGGCCAAGTTATGAAGTCTTCAATTTTGGATGGTCAGTTGGAAATAAGTATGAACTGGTCTTAGTGATTGAAGATCCAGACGTCCTCGCTGTCATCAACCATATTAAGAGTTTTAGGGCGAATGATCTAGACATGCAGGCTGATATGGCTTCCCGTCAGCTGGTCTTCCTTTGCTTTCCTAAGAATTCACAAACAAATAGTTCCCAGCTGCTGCTTCTGATGAACACTGAAGGTTAGTTTTTGGCCAATCGTTTTCTGAATATGAAGTTTGTAATTGGCACAAAGGGCCAAGGTTCTCTATCAGCTCTACCACTGTGTGCCCTTACTGGTCCAAGGGACGATATACCTCTTTCACTCTCAATGAAACTGTTATTGCTTCTCTAAAGTCCCTTCTCAATGGACACAGAGGCCAGTTCATCAACCAAGGATATGTAGGCCATCTTATCTGAAGGCACCTTATGCAACAATCTTGTTGGAACTGGATCAGAGTCTCAATGGGATGCTGTTTGGAAACTTTAAGTATATTGCCTTGAGTTCCCAAAGAAGAAGTACACAAATGTAATAAATGATGATAATGATGATGATAACAACAATCATAATAACAACAATAATATCTCCAAATGGTACTTCCCCTCCTCCACAGGTATTAAGAGCCAGCGTGGTGTAGTGGTTAAGAGCAGTGGACTCTAATCTGGTAAACTGGGTTGGTTTCCCCACTCTTCCCCATGCAGCCTGCTGGGTAATCTTTGTCTAGTCACAGTTCTCTCCAAACTCTCTCAGCCCCACCTACCTTACAAGGTGTCTGTTGTGGGGAGGGGAAGGGAAGGAGATTGTAAGCCAGTTTGAGACTCCTTAATGGTAGAGAAAATCGGGATATAAAAACCAACTCTTCTTCTATTCTTGCTATACGTTTCTCTGCTGCTCTTAGCAGTCTTCGAATCTCAGCTCACATGTTTCCTTATACACTATGTGTGCATGGAAAAGACAGCTTGTGGGGAGGAATGTGTAATGTTCCCTTATGCATGCTCTATTAATAATTTGTAAATTAAAAATTCCCATAGCACACTTGAGAGCTGCAAAACATGAGATCATAGATCTTGCCAGATCATATCACAACAACTAGAAACGTTGCCTCGATCAAAGTGAGACTTGAGAGTTTTCAGCCACCAGCCGTATCTGAATAGAGGCAGGGAAAGAAGCATTATGTATGAGTGAGGAATTTAGACCAGCGTCTTTCCTTGTTTGTTTTCAGAGCTTGATGACTTAACTTGTTAACACTGCAATACTAGAGTGAATTTTTAATGAAAAACTGAACTCTTATATAGTACACGTTGAGACAAATAATAGTGTCCTCACATGCTCTTTGCAAACATGTACAGATGTTACTACTTTGCACAAGTCTAAAATGAATCCTGACGGAAAGAGATGGCCAACACAATAACTTTTCATCCTTCTCAAATTGAAATCCTCACAACACTTGTTTCCACATCCTTCTGCAAGCTGCGATATTTGTACTGTACTCTTTACAGAGATTTATATTGTTGCCAACAATTTCATTTTTCCACTCTTCATTGCTAGTTTTATAGATTCATTTCATTACATACAATACTTGTATAGTTCTTAATACACCATTGATATGATGGGTTGGATCCAGCCAGCTTTTCTGCTGATGAAAAAGGAAGGATGAGTCCCCTTTGACACCCCCCCGCAAAGGCTACACTGGGGATCATGGGGCCTGCATGGACAAAAGCCATGTGGGATGGGGACTATAGTAAAGAGAATTAGATTGAAAAGCTGGCTGGATCCAACCCAATATTTATGCATACAGTTTTCACCATTTATACATCCAATAAAGAAGAAGAGTTGGTTTTTATAACCCACTTTTCTCTATCTTTAAGAAGTCTCAAAGCAGCCTTCCCTGTCCCTCCCTACAACAGACACCCTGAGAGGTAGGTGGCTAGCCCAAGGTCACCCAGCAGGCTTCATGTGAAGGAGCAGGGAAACAAACATGGTTCTCCAGATCAGAGTAAGCTGCTCATGTGGAGGAGCGGAGAATCAAACCCTGTAATCCAGATTAGAGTCCGCCACTCTTAACCACTATGCCACCATGGTGTTCCTCCCGCCACAACTCAGGTAGTGTTGAAAAATGCATACATTCTAAAGAAGCAGAAAATAAAGAAGATGAAGAATGTGCTGTCAAGTAGCAAACAACTCGTGGCAATCCCATCCATGGAACGTTCCAGGCAAGAGATGAGCAGAGGTGGTTTGCCATTTTCTTCTGCATAGTAACCCCAGTCTTCCTTGGTGGTCTTCCATGCAAGAACTGACTGGCCAACCAAGATGTGACGAGCCTGGGCTAAGCTGGGCTGTAGCATAAAAATAAAGAACTGTGGGTTTGATTAGTAGAATGGAGACGTTCAGTCGAAACAGGGATTCTTTGGATCAAAACATCATGAATGAGAAAATGAAAATCATGCCTAACTCTGTTGGGTTCTTGGTAGGGAACTAATCTTCAACATACCCCCTGCTTTAAGGGCCAAACTACATGTTACACACAAGCATATGTAACTGTAATCTGGTGGTCCTTTTTATTTTGAAAAATCTCACCAGAAGGAGGCAATTAAACATGGAGAACTAGGGGAGGGCACTTAACACTTTCCCTGCTTGTGATTTTCCCAACTCCAATTAGTTTTTCCTTGCAGCTTTTTCCTCCTATCATTTTACATGGATAAAATGGTGCAACAGTGGGCCAGGGAAGGTTAAACTTCCAGTATCACTTCCTGTGAGGCTCAAGGATGGGCATTCAACTCACCACCTCCCAAGGTAGGGGCCGTAAACCACATCTGCCTGCAAGGGGCAAGTGCTTGCACTATTGGTGCTGGTTCCTCCTGGTGCTGAGGGTGCAAACTCATTGGTCTGTCTCCAGACAGGTGACAAAGGCAGCCCCTTTAAGAAAGGATGGGGCTATTGGGAAGGGGGGGATTGCTAAGGACATTATGATGTGGGAGCTGGAGGGAGGAACTGCTCTTGAAACTGTTGAGGAGGCATGTGGAAAGCAGGACAAGTGGCGAGTTGAAAGAGTAGTGAAGACAGCTGGAGCAGATGAAGAAAGAAGAGACGGGTGGTGCAGAGAACCAGAGCCTAGTTTGACCAGCAGCCAAGATGAATGTCCAGGCCAGGGGCATAGTCAGCAGAGCAAGGAGGACTTGGTATGGGAGGGCAAGATGTAATTTCCCCCAGCCTAATAAACCACTGTTATTGGAGTGTCATACATGTGTCTAACCTGAGCCTGTATGGACCCTGCAGCTGCCATGTCTGACTTTCCACCCCAAGATGAGATTACATTCTCCATTGTAATTTGCCCTTTCCTGAAGCAACTTCTCAAGCTATATTTATACATGTATGAGAGTAATGTGTAGCTTTTCCCTAAGTCATCTCTGGGAGGGGGGGGAACCCTGGCTAGATTTCCTTCTCCTTTTCTCTTACAAGTTAGCATTTTAAAATGAAAGACCAAGGGCTTATTTTTGTAACTTTTTAAATTCCCAAATTATTGTGGTTCAGACATCCCATACAGTCCGAACGTTTAGTCTTTCAGAATGGGAAAGCCTTACAAAACAATTCCCTCAGATGCTTCCTTTGTTTCAAGGAATACTGTAAAATAAACCATTCACTTACTATGCGTGTCTCGGAGTGAATTTGAGGCTATGGAAGGAGGCTTTGCTCTGAGTTATGTATTTTTTCTGTGACAGGAAAACTCTAGACCTCATCTCCCCTTAGCACTTCAGAAAAAAAAACCACTACAGAATTCTTTTGAATATCCCCTTTTAGATTTATGCGGTAAATGCTATTCTGGAATGAGCCACTTGACAAGTTGTGGTTCTTTCATTCTTTTGCATAGTCTGAGTGAGAATGGTAAACAAAAGCACCAACTCAGCTCACCCGAATTCTCATATAAAACAGTTCTTAAAACTCCAAGTGTTGTACTGAATTTTTAAAATATCTCTTTGATATTTCTTTAATCTGGCCTCAGGAGGCAATCGGGAACTTAATCAAGCAATCGGGAACTTAATCAAGCAATCGGAAACTGAAGCAATCGGGAACTTAATCAAGCATTCTTCATTTGAATAGTGTTACAGATAGTGGAATATTGTGAACTTCTACTGTCCCCTAGTGGAAGACTGTTGTATTTCAAAAGGAAAGAAACACAAAAGGTTAAATTTTATTGTTGTGCTGGGATAATTGAGGTCTGGAATCATGCTGTGGGTATCCTGCCAAGGGCGCCATTGCTCCAAAAAGCCAACTTCCCAATCCAAGAAGTGCTCTGTGTGTGAGGACAGGAAGGAGGAGTGTGTGGGTCAGCCTAAAAATAAACCTGGTTTGTCACCCTCAGGAACAAACTCAGTCTTGTTTATGACATCTGAAGAGAGCCCAATAACCGAGTCAGAATCATGGACTAGGCGATAAAAAATCATCTAGTTCCAGCAGTGTGCAAGTTGTAATGCAGTTTGATTGCAAGCAGCTCAGTTAATATCCTCGTGGGATTGCTGCTATCTTCTAAGCAGAAGTAACATGTAGATAATCAGCAGGTTTCCTGTTAGCAGAATTCATGCAACTGTAGGATTGCTCAGCCTAGCAACCAGCAAGGGACTAAGGGTGGGAGGGTGGGGGTGGGTGGGGCATGGGTAGGGTTGCCAACTGCCAGGTGGGAGCTAAAGAGCTCCTGGAATTACAACTGATCTCCAGATTACATACACCATTTATTTAATTAAAACATGTATTCCACTTCTGGTGAAAATGGCTGCTTTAGAAGGTGAACTGCATGGCATTATAACCTACAAAGTTCTCTCCCCTCCCTAAACTCCACTTTCCCAGGCTCCACCCTCAAATCTCAAGTGTTTCCGAACCCAGAGTTGGCCACCCTAGATGTGGGGGGGGGGGGTTGTCAGCGACAGCATGACATCAATTCTGGGAAAACCCAGAAGTAACTTCACATCTGCCTATAAATGGCCAGAAATGCTTTCATAAGTCTACAGAGTTTTTGGCACTCCCTGTAGAGGACTGATGTCACTTCTGGGTTTTCCCAGAGCTGACTCAGTTAAGAACATAAGAGACCTGCTGGATCAGACCAGTGGTCCATCTAGTCCAGCATCCTGTCTCACAAAGTGGCCAACCAGGTCTTCTACAGGGCCAACAACAGGGCAGAGAAGCTAAGGCCTTCCCCTGATGTTGCCTTCTGGCACTGGGATTCAGAGGTTTACTGCCTCTGAACATGGAGGTTCCCTTTGGTCACCATGGCTAGTAGCCACTGATAGACATATCCTACATGGATAAGGTTGCCACCTCCAGGTTGGGAAATACCTGAGATTTGGGGGGTCGAACTTGGGGAGGACAGGGTTTGGGGAAGGGAGGGACTTCAGTAGGGTATAGTGCCATAGAGTCCACCTTCCAAAGCAGCCATTTTCTCCAGATGATCTGATCAGTTGTAATAGCGAGAGATCTCCAGCTGCCATCTTTGTTGTTGTTGTTATTATTATTATTATGTTGTTGTTGTTATGTTGTTGTTGTTATTATACCAATAGCAGTCCTGATATTCGCCTCACAAGTTGAAATATCATCTTGGGCATCAATGACGGTGGGCTGAAGTCCAACAGAGGATTGCCATATCTTTAAAAAAACCATTTGCCAAGAAAAGCATTCAAACATTACTTTTTCCCAGAAAAGGGGAAAACATGCAAAAAGAGGGACTAGCACAACAATAGGAATGCTTGTATATTAATAAAAGTGAGAGAAGCCAAAGATAAGAGGTTTGGGATTTAAAATTCATTGTGGTTTATAACGCATATTTCAGTTATGACCTAGCACTCATTTGACTAATGTTCAGATCGATCCATTTCTACTAAATTCCAATTGAATCTCATGCTTGATTAGGCAGATGGCTGCTGGCATGGTGGCTGCCTATATTTAACCCAGGCTTGGCCATCAAATGGGATAAAGGAACACATCTGACTGATGGGAAACCTTGCAATATGCTTTTTCCCAGCCCCAGGACAGGAGAGGAGAGGAGGAGGATGCGGAGAGAGGAAGGCTGTCAGATTGACAAATATATACGCCTTATCCTTCAGCTACTGAAGCAACTTTGTACTTTTTAAGCTTTACGTATACAGTTTTAAAATATGCTGCAAAACAAAAGGGAGTGTTCTATTTTGCATGTTCTTTTCGAGGATGGCTAATATGTAGGTGTTTGGTTTTAAGCCAAAGATCTTTAATGACCCCACTTGTCCAGGACACCTGGCTTTGACATCCCTCTTAATAAGGTGTAGTTGAGGTAAAAAGCCTAGGCGGAAAGGTGAACAGCAAAGTACTTGGTTGTGATTCAACCAAGTTGGTTTTGCACTCATAAGAAAAGGAGGTGGCCTTAAGCTGAAAGCTCTTTTGCATGGCTTCCTGTGAGAAGGCTTCATGAGCCCTAATGGTAACACGAATTTCTGTATATTTTTATGATACTTGTGCCTTGGGTCGGCTAATTATGCTACCAGTAAAGTTCCACCTACTAATAAGTCAGATACAAATGCCTCCGAATTAAGACATGGGACAATATCGTACCACTCCCTGTGCAGAAGGTGTCATTTTTCCATGCTCCTCTGCATTGCTGCAGCTCTTTTTAACTCCTCGAAAGAATATCCCAGAGTTGCAGGATCCACAGCGAGAAACTGCCATATGGGTTGGGGGATGGGGAGACTAGAATGAGGAAGGACAAGGAGCTGAGATCAGTCCTCTTCTACAAGCAGAGTTCCACCAAGGGGACGAAAAAAGTTTCATCACATTGCCCGTCCTTCTGATCCTCACAGCTGTTCCTCTGCATGGATCCTGCAACCCCAGAAATTATTTTTCCAGGTGTCAGAAAGAGCTGCAGCAATGCAGAAGAACATGAAAAACTCTGTGTCTTCTGCACATGTACAGTAAACATCAGCAACACAGTCTGGCCAACAAGTCTACAAGAAGCCGTATCACTTATACAACAAACAGATGATCAAATGCAGAGAATGAGTAAAACAAAAAAAGCTCAAATCTGTTGCCTGTGATAAAATTCAGTTGACTTTACTGTGAAACAGCTTATATTTTTCAGGCTTTACAAGAATGTTCCCTTCATCTCATTCCAAATGATTCAAAAGTCCTAACTGGAGCTAAGCAGAAATTTTGTCCATGGAAAGAGGAGGACCATAAGGGGAAGGTTTGGGGATGATATTTTCATGATTTTTCTCTCTACTTATGTCTGTTCACAGCTGCTTTCTCCAATCTGCAGTTTCAGTGCTATTAAAAACCAGTTTTTTTAAAAAAATGAGATTCCTTATCAAGTGACCCCAGCCAAGTAGAGATTATGTAGGCAACATGACGCTGTTCCATCATCATACAAGCCCATCAAAACTTGGCTACCTGACATCATCTTGATGCCAAACCGAGTATGGGGAAGAAGCATTGCCCTCCCATCAACAGCTCATTCCTGAGCCTTGTGGTGGCAGGGGAAAGCATAGCCAAGGTGCCACCATGGTGCCTACAAAGAAGTTACCTGGCTGCCGCAAGGCTTAAAAAAGGTTTTTTTTAAAGTATAAAAAAGAAAATGGGGCTTTCCCCCCCCCCATAGAAAACATTTATGCTGTGGCAGGAAAAACCTGGTGCAGCTCTAGTGCTGGAGGGGGAGTTCCCAGGCTGGAGGGGCTTTGGAAGCTGACTAGCATCAGCTCTGCCTCTGAGAACACCCCAGGAATGCCCCCCCCCCATGCTGGCGCCGCATTTCTCTTCCGGGAATTAGGTCCCGGAGAGACTGCGGCGCCGAAGGAGCAGCCTGCAGCTCCGTGGCACCCAGGCACAAAACGGAACTGCCCCTGCCACCAGTGTAAGTGCCTCTTATTCCATGATAAGAGGCCACTTACGCTGGCGGCAGGGTTATGCCATCTCCAGAGCACTTTCAGCCCCCACCTCAGGAATGCACTGCAAAGGGGTTCCTCATGACCCCACATAATTAATCATAGTTCATTATAGGATGGTGTTGCAATGCCAAATCACAGTGATCTGGCCATCTTTCTAAATGGACAAACATTTTCACCACAATTCACTAAATTTCCACACCTAAACAATTAGCAAAAGTCAATTTTCATAAAATATAAACTCCTGGCCCCATTTCAACTCCAATAGAAGCCCTCTCGATCCATTGTGCCTGCCACATACAGTACTATGCCGATGTAGTTTAAACTTCTGATTTCTCAAACATTTTGAAAGTTTTCAGCCATTCTGAAAAAAAAGAATAGTATTCTTTAGGAGGCATAAATATTACATTCAGAGATGAGGAACAGATCTGTACAGATTTCTGGGGCAACACTATCCATTAATGGAAAATGTTTCTTTAGTTGGGAAATCTATTGGAAAATTCTTCTCAGGACAAAAGGCTCATAATGAACGAACAGTCCTTCTGTCTGCAGTGGTCAGCTCTAGCTCCCCAGTGAAGTTGAGCCAGATCTGCTCTTGACTTTTTGCAGAGCTGCACTGGCATTAGGACCACCTGTCCATTCTAAACTGGATTGAGGACCCCCACACACATTCACTTCTCATAGGCTAATACATCAACAAAAAACAGATGGTAAATGCTGATCTGGATTTAAACCAGTAATTCAGAGGAGAAAGGAGCCATATGCCGAATTTAATCCCCAGAAACTTCAGGCCCGTTAACACACCTATTTCATTAGGAGTTAATTCTTCTGCCTTCTCTTAGTTCATATTGGCCTGGCCCCTTGATTTCAGTACAGTACACATGAAAGAATAAAAAAGTTCATTCATTCATGAGGTAGCCTCTGTAAATGGAGGTTGTCATGTTGCCAGGTAATTAGGGTTGTCACCTGTTCATAATTCCTATGGACCGTTAGTATTTCAGGAGCTCCATCCATATGTATCTATGTTTCTGTCTATATTTTTTATGAAAAGGGTAAGGAGGATCCCTAAGGAGGGATCGTTCTCACCATTAAGCATTAGTAATTTGCTTTCCAGCTCTATATTTAATAATTAAACAATGCAATCCTAAAAGTGTGTGTGCTCAGGGAGCTGGCTGACCTATACGCTGGCATATCTCTACGTTACGTCGGCGTAAGGGCCAGTTACACTGGTGCAGGCCCCCAGCCCTGCTCTGTGGCTCTCGGGCACCAGCACAGCCCTGCAACAGCTTCCCATTGGTGCAACTGAGGCGAAGGCCCTTGCATCAGCCCGATGTGGCTCAAGTTGGTTGGCTCCCAAGGCCCTTTCAGCCTGGGAATGCTCCTGGTCAGAGGTGGAAAGTTACTCCACAAAAAAACAAGGCATAGTCCATAGGCATCCATGGAAGTGAAAAACCCAAGTGCCCCCTCACTGGTGGAGACATGCCCATAAGGCTCAGAGGAGCTTAGGATGCTGAGTACGGGTGCAGCCAATCACCTCCCTCCCCTGTGGTGGCTAACCCCCACCATAAGAACATAAGAAAAGCCATGCTGGATCAGACCACAGCCCATCAAGTCCAGCATCTGTTCACAAAGTGGCCAACCAGGTGCCTCTAGGAAGCCCACAAACAAGAGGACTGCAGCAGCATCCTGCCTGTGTTCCATAGCACTATGGCCCTCTCTAGCACCCAATCCTGGCCCCTCCAGCCCTATAATGACCCCAGCCAGGATGCTCCAGAACTCATGAGGTAGGACACATGGCATGGGATGCAGTCTCTCAGCTTCCAGACATGTGGACTTACAGAAAGCAGCAATGCAATTGGGTGGCAGGGAAAGCACAGAGAGAGCACTTAGCACTTCTGGGCAAACACTTTGCACTAACCACAAGTACACACTCTGTGGCTGACCTTTCTCATTTCAGAACCCTGAACACTAACAGGTAAGCATGGGCTTTGGTCCCAGACCTCCTTCCCTGTTCCCTTTGCTTGTGGCTGGGAGTCACTGTGGCCACACTGCCTCCCATGCCCAAGCCCAGCTACACCACAGTTATGTGGAATCCCCATGAGCTATGGCCTCCTGACATGGATTGGTGTGTTATAAGTGCTCCAGGAGAGATGCTGTGGGGAGGGGGGGCCAACGTTTTCAGCTCCACACTAGGCTGTGAGCTAATTCCTTTGTGCCCCTGCAGACAAGGTGTATTCTGGGGGGGGGGTGTTGCTGAAGCCCCTTTTCCAAGTGGTGTGGGTTTTACAACTCATGTACTCATTCTCTTGCAGGAACAGAGCCCTGGGTAGCAGGTGCTGTGGTAGATGAATCATTAGAAGTCGCTGAGCGTTTCAACACAGGACAGGTAAGTGTTGTTTGGACAGCGCCACTCTCTGCCTCAAGAGGGGTTGGAGGCCAAGTCCTGCCTCATGGGGCTGGGATTCTGGCCTCTGGGGGGGAGCACAGACATGGCTGCACCCAGCAATCCACTTTTTGGCTGCTTGCCATTGCTGCACGTGATTCTGTTTTGCTTTTCTACAGGTGAGGATCTAACACAGAGACTCCTGGTCATGGCCAGTTCCTCTCTCACACACACTGTATTCAGTGCTCTGTCTCAGCCCTGCACCAGGAGCAAAGTGTTGTTGTCAGCCTGCCATTCCATCAGCATCTCCACCCTACTTTGTCCCAAGCAGGAGTCCAGCTCCACAGGGCTCCAGGGCGGTTGTGTCTGAAGATCTCTGTCCCTTCCACCATTTGCTGTTTAATAAAGTTTTGGTGTAGAATACAATTGTGTCTGTTTTCATGTGAGGGATGTGTGGGGGGGCTGATAGGAAGCTGGAACAATCTTCAGAACATATTTTGGTATAGGTAGCAGTTATGTCCTGAGCACCCAAATGTATCTGGGATTCTTCAGGAGGCCCTTAATATGGAGGCCGGAGAAACTCAGAAACTGTTGGGTTAATCAAGGAGCATCCAGAGTCTGGATTTGAAGGCTTCCTGCACCAGGTCCTGGTTCCCCTTCAGCTGTGTTCCTCTGTTTTCCAGAAATTGAGGCAGACAAATGGTTTGGAAGATGCAAATGGCAGCTTCTGTCAGTTTCAGTTGAGCTGCTTTGTGTCCCCCCCCCTTTCCTGGTTCAGTGCATGTGTGCTGGCCACACAGTTGCCTAGTTGTTGAAAGATTGATGGGAGTCCAAAAGGAAACCCACCCAAGATCTGGGGTCTCTGGCCCATTCCCATCCACTCTGCAAGTGCTTGAGGTATGCAGAATTGGAAAAGGGTTGCAGGAAAGAGTCTGTAAAGCAGACCCAGGTGGTTGTGAGATACTAAAATGAAAGTGGCATTTGAATGGATGTTTCCCCACAACAAGTTCCGGTGTTTGCAGTGGGGTCATTGTAATCATGCAGGTCTCAGCAACCACGAAGAAGGGAAACTGCTTAGCCAGGGCACTCGGTGTTCCTTGTTGGAACTCTACTGCACCAAACTTCCATGTGGAGGTTTGATAGAGTTCTGAATGCCCTAGCATGTTATCACACATAATTTCAGCATCACCCCCTCAAAAAAAAACACTGTACAGGGGTGGCTTGGGGGAGGTGACCATTCCATTTCCCTGGGAGGAGTGGCCTGGCAGCTATAGCTTCCATGCAATCACAATGTCTGTGTTGTCCATTCCCCCTACCCCCATCCTGGCCCAAACATTCCCATCAGAGATTGTGACTGGGACTTTGAACAATCATTCAAACATCACCCAGCATTGAAGCCCATCCCCATATCCCCACCCCTCAGAACCGTGAGCAATAAATACTGGTGGGGTACAATGCAGACTTCTTTCAGTACAATTTGGCTCAGATTTGAGGGGTTCCACCTGCATGGCAGGAGCTTCACTCCCCATTCTGCCTCACTCAGTGCAGATCAGAGAGGGTATGTGCTGGTGCGAAGGATAGGAATGGGCCAGCAGAACATCAGGAGGGCCTCCTTGAACCTTTGGGTCAGATGGGGACTTACAATGCCAAGGGCCTCCCATGGGCTACTCGGGAGACATGGGAGCACTCCCACATTGAAGGGGAAACAGAGACTAGCACCTGGATGTGGTTCCGTGCTCTGAGATCACCTGACCAGGGATTCGAGTTGTCACAGCTGGAGTGAATTGAGGGCCCCGAGACCGCCTGCAAGCTCAAGGGGTTTCTGACAATGCAGTTGCTGTAGTCTCGGCCCCCTCCAAGGATGGCAGCTGTCCCAGTCAGACGGCTGGGGGGCAGGGCGCCTCAAACGCCATGTGTGACTGGTGTCATTGCACCAGTGACTGGTTGCATTGTCCATAGTTTGTCACTTGAGAATCCTTCTGAAAGTCTCCTCAAAATGTCTCTTTTGATTTTTGAATTCTGAATTACTTGGTCTGGAAAATAATCAGTTTTCAGAGTTCCAAGCTGTCAGTCAAAAAGAAAAATGCGGTGTAACAAGCAGAAAAATTTGAGCTATGGAAAACTCTTTCCAAACCTACTAAGCTGAACAGAAGGTGTATTGAAATAACAAGCATATGGTTTATAGCTTCACATTATGGAGAAAAGATCCTTACCATCTGTACATGTACCCTAATGTGCTCAGAAACCAAGCCTTGCTTGCATAAATAAATAAATAAATAAATGTGATGCTGCCCTCAGGCTTCTACAGTAAGAAAGGCATTTATTGGAACATTCATTAAATCTCCGAGCTTCTAATTTGGGACCCATTAATACTGTGGAGAATTGCTAACGTTCTTAGCACAGAAACTAGTTATTCACTTGTATCAATATTTGAGATAAACCAAGCTGTCAGAACTATTAACACTTTTGTGAACGTGTTTTGGAGTAGTCAGGGCCAAACTACTGAAATGCCTTAATTGCTTTAATTGCCCAAACAAAGTAATTCAGGAGAGGTTATCAAGGATAAATGAGTCTTTTATTAGGCCAATAAAAGAACAGCGCGTGTGGATCTGTTCTCAAGAAAGCGTTAGAACAGTCCACCCCGAACAAAGAAAGACATCATGTTTTATAGCCATGAAGATGGACAGCACTAATTGCAATTAGAGCCAATACATACTAGAGTCGTATATAGTCTCATTTGCATGTCCTATGAGAGTGGTCTTAAGGTGTTCATTTAGTGTATTCAATCACTTGGCTTTAGGCCTTGTAAAGGAGCCTGGCTGTACCAGGCCTGCAGGCTGAGCTCACGGACACCTGATTCACAGTGGCTGCCAGCTTATGCTAACTCCTATTCACACCTAGCGACTATGAACCAAAGATTAGTTCTCTTGCCCCTTATGCATGGGGCAATGCCTTTACATTTGTGTACAGAATATATGTATGTGCCTGATGCTATGCTCTCATAGCTGAGCATGGCATCTCCTAATCCTATGTGTGTGTATACATGTGAAAGAATATATATTTTCCCATAAATGAAGTTTATAGGCACTTCACTACATGTTATGCACTGCATGTGGGATTGCATCTGATGTTTTCTTTTTTTAATTAACTGCAGCCATGGGAGAGAGTGCTAATTTGATTAGGCGTGCTGTGAACTTCGACCTAAATATGATCACCAGAGCTTATCTTTCTCAAACTCCCTTTATGACCCACAAGGTGAACCCCTGACAGGATTGCCTCAGTGCTCCCTGATTAATTTCGGCTTGGGCACAACATCATGCCAAGCACCTTCACACTGGTGCAGCAATTGTTTATGCTACAGAAACAGGTCGTTGTGGCTTGTCGCTGCCTTTACCCAGTTTGAGAACTCTGGTGACTGAGATGATACAGAAGAGGGACATACTTCCCACAGGCATGGTCAGGTCATGCTGCTATCATATCAAAGGTAAAGGTCCCCTGTGCGAGCACCGGGTCATTCCTGACCCATGGGGTGATGTCACACCCCGACGTTTCCAAGGCAGACTTTGTTTGTGGTGTACTTTGCCAGTGCCTTCCCCAGTCATCTTCCCTTTACCCCCAGCAAGCTGGGTACTCATTTTACCGACCTCGGAAGGATGGAAGGCTGAGTCAACCTTGAGCCGGCTACCTGAAACCAACTTCCGTTGGGATCGAACTCAGGTCGTGAGCAGAGCTTTTGACTGCAGTACTGCAGCTTAACACTCTGCGCCACGGGGCTCCTGCTATCATACTGCCCTGGTACAAATCTATGGCCATTATACAATAAACCTGACTTGACTTGCATAATTTTATAGACCTCTATCATGTCTCCCCTTAACCGCCTTCTTTCCAAGGTAAATAGCCCTAAGGGTTTTAACCGCTTCTCATAGGATAGTTGCTCTATCCCCCTGATCATTTTGGTTGCTCTTCTCTGCACCTTCTCAAGCTCTGCAATGTCCTTTTTTAGGTCAGAACTGTTCACAGATTCCAAATGTGGTCTCACCATAGATTTGCTATCATACTGCCCTTGTACAAATCTATGGTGAGACCACATTTGGAATCTGTGAACAGTTCTGGTCACCACACCCAAAAAAGGATATTGCAGAGCTTGAGAAGGTGCAGAAAAGAGCAACCAAAATGATCAGGGGATAGAGCAACTGCCCTATGAGAAGTGGTTAAAACCCTTAGGGCTATTTACCTTGGAAAGAAGGTGGTTAAGGGGAGACATGATAGAGGTCTATAAAATTATGCAAGTCAAGTCAAGTTTATTGTATAAGGCCGTAGGCCATTACAATCTAAAACAGTATAGTAGATAAAATTATGCATGGAATGGAGAGAGTGGATGGGGAGAAGCTTTTATCCCTCTCTCATAATACTGGGATCATCTGGTGAAGCTGGAGGATAAGAGACTCAAAACAGATAAAAGGAATTATTTCTTCACACAATGCATAGCTATATTGTGGAACTCCCTGGCCAAGGATGTGGTGAAGGCTGCCAACTTGGAGGGCTTTAAGAGGGGAGTGGACATGTTCATGGAGGACAGAGCTATCCATGGCTACTAGTGCAAATGAATACTAGTCATGATGCATACCTATTCTCTCCAGTATCAGAGGATCATGCCTATTATATTAGGTGCTTTGGAACGCCGGCAAGATAATGCTGCTGCAGTCATCTTGTTTGTGGGCTTCCTGGAGGCACCTGGTTGGTCACTGTGTGGACAGACTGCTGGACTTGATGGGCCTCGGTCTGATCCGCATGGCTTTTCTTATGTTCTTAATTGACCAACTTTTATTGCCAGATAGAATATCTTGCAGTTTGCCTCCTCTTTGTGTATGAGTGCGCGGTCTTTAAATGACCAACATCAGCTAGACTGCATTGCCTTTATTTTGTACATATGCAGTTGATGGCATCTATAAAAGAACAGCAGCATGGGAGAGTGATTTTCATCCAGAAAATGGCACAGAGAACATCTCTTCCACCAGAAAGAAACAGCAAACCTGAACAAGGTGGCAGGGAAAAAACAAGGTGTCCATCTCCACACCCTTTAATAGGCTAATACCAATTCAAGGGGCATTTTTAATTAGGAAAACTGTGAAGAACAGAAGGATTAAACCCTCTTGCATGGTCCCAATGAAAATTGAAGCCCAGTGTAGCTATATCTGACATTTTAAAGATTGATATCTGTGATTCCTGCCTAGTTTATCACTTTTTAGGAGATATGTAGCCTGATCTCGTCAGATCTCAGAAGCTAAGCAGGGTCAGCCCTGGTTAGTATTTGGATGGGAGACCACCAAGGAAGTCCAGGGTTGTTATACAGAGGAAGGCACTGGCAAACCACCTCTGTTAGTCTCTTGCCTTGAAAACCCCATAAGGGGTCGCCATAAGTCGGCTGAGATTTGAAGGCACTTTACACACACACACACACACACACACACACACAAAGAAATTTGCAGACCTTTCTATTGTCTTCCTCCTCTCTCCAATAACATCTGACTATTAATACAAAGCATGAGATATGATAGCACCACACTGTGAATTTTCCCAGCCTTGCCAATGGCAGCCATTGAAACAGAAGTGAGGAAGATAAATTTTGGATTTATGATAACATCACATTTCTTGTTTTCTATTACTAGATGTCACTAGAGTACAGGAGGGGTATCTAGAACATTTATTTTTGGTGGCAACCATCTAATTCCAGCCTCATTGTGTTTTGGAAATACAAATGAGGGACTCATGTTATTCATGGTGGGGGGAATATCACTTCTCTCTGCCTTATGCTATCTCTACTTTCTCTTCTTCCCTTTCCCTCCCAATCCCTTCAGTGTCTCCCTTTTCTTGCTTCCTTCCTTTCCTCTGGCCCTCTACTATAGCATTATTTCTCCCATCTTCCTTCTTGTCTTTCTCCCTCTCTGCACCTTTTCTCTCCACCCCTGACTACCTAAAATTTTGAGATGAAATGCAGCAACCATTTTATATTACCTAGGGAACCACAGAGAACAATGGTGATGTTGCATGCAGTTGCTTAGGGCAAGTCAAAATCTGTGTAGAGATCTCATGAGGTACTCTAGTGGGATTTCAGCATTTTAAACCTTTTTAAATTTTATTTTATATTACCTTTTAAATTTAATTTTTGGCAAACTGGATTTCCCCCTGCTTTATAGAGATTCCTCCCCTTTTTGTACTTGGCCCCATTGTGCAGGTATTTTGATCTGCACTCTGGAGCTGTGTGTGTGTGTGTGTGTGTGTGTGTTCACCATGTTGGTTCACCATGCTTGGCAAGAATACTGACCTATTTACAAACTATTGGGAAAAGCTATTGATTCATGCATTTAATGACCTTAGACTACAACATGATGCAGAATTAATTTATCTAGGCAGGATCACTGCAGCAAATTGGAAAATGATAACTACCCTTTGCTGATGCTTCAGAAGTATAGTTTTGGACATATTGTTCACATAATGGGCATGTAGAAAAAACACAAGGAATGCAATCCACACAGATTTTTTTTGCACACTTTCCACTGAAACGAATATGTTATATCCCAGTTCTGATTGATTCAAGGAAGCTGGCACTAGAGAACTTCCTGGTGGGTTGTGTTCTCCTGATTAGCAATGGAAAAGGAGTATGACACTTAATGACCATGGACATTTCTGATCCCTCCTCTTGTAGTAAATAACACAAGGCTCTACTTTGCTAGTACCCAATTTTACCTTGAGATGCATATATACCATATTTGAGAAGTACAACATATTACTGATGGAAACAAAAGTCGTGCAAGCCAGGTGTGAAGTTTGCTATGATCCATATTTATCCAGCATTAAAAGGCCATGGAATAGTCATTTTTACGTTGAGAAGCAGGTGTGATAGTGTTGATGTCTTGCATGTACTTTGGAGTTATATATAACCATTCCTGTTTAGGCATAAACCTATTAGCTTTATCTCCCTTGCTGGAAGGAGTTGAACGGTGAAGGTGCTCACTTCCTCGACAAACGCTTACAGATGCAAGCGACGTGTACCAGAAATCCACTACCTGCAGGTCAAACAAGGAAACCCCTTTGCATGGCTTGAGCCTCCTTGGTAAATGCTCTGTGGTGCCCTCCTTCTCTGCAAGAGGCCGCTAATCTTTTACAATATTCTTTTGACTAATCCTCTTTCATCAAAGCTGAGAGCATTCTTTTATAACTGCTTGGGCAAGGTTGCACTGGAGTCCTTAACATGGATTTGATTCCATCACCAACGAGCATAGTCTTCCTTCGCCTTTTCCCACCCCCCAAAATTTCCTACCAATAAGCTTAGCTTTTACTCACTTAGCTTAGTGTTGGTGGTTTCTCTTAGTACTTCTGAATCTAAGTGAATATATGCTTCTAGAAAAATGCCATCTCTTCAAATATGACCATTTACTTCAGTGAAGGCAACACGGGACTGAATCAGAAATCTTTTTGGTCAGGCAGTGATATCTGACTCTGCCACCAGGGCAACAGATCATAGTAGGGGAGGCCATTCAAGTTGGAACATCCGCATAAGGTTGCCAACTTCCAGGTACTAGCTGGAAATCTCCTGCTATTACAACTCATCTCCAGCCGAGAGAGATCAGTTCACCTGAAGAAAATGTCCGCTTTGACAATTGGACTCTATGGCACTGAAGTCCCTCCCCTCCTCAAATCCCACCCTCTTCGGGCCCACCCCAAAAATCTCCAGGTATTTCTCAACCCGGAGCTGGTAACCCTAGATTAGCATGACTTCCCTAAATAACCTGGATTCTGGGAATCAGGCAATCTCATGCTGTTTTCTCCTACATAAAGTTCCCAGAACTGTTGTGCTCTCTCAATCTGGGCAAACACCTGTTTAGATCAGTGACATAAACATAGGACTACAATTCGAGATCCTGTGGTGCACTTTTGGCTAATAGATTTTGTCACTTGTGATGTTACAACACATCCAGAGACCTAAACTTTTTTGTACCAGATACTCGTGCGAGCAAATTACCATGCTGAAAGACCTATGATTGGTATTATTCATTCGCATCCAACTGTACATGATATAAGGTTTACAAATTTCAGATAAAATCCCTTGTAAAGTGTATTACCAGATGTGTTTTTGAGTAATCGTTTTTTGTATAACTTGACCACTGAGGAAGGCCTAAGAGGCTAAAATGTGTATTGTCCTTTGGTCATTTATATTTTGCATGTCAGCAACGGTGTTGATTATTTTTGTAATGGTTTATACTAGTGGCTTTATATGTAGCCTGTAGTCCAGGCCCAGTGTTTTTATCCACTTTACTGTGTACACCAAATAAATATATTACTTTTTAAGAATTTTTAGTTTTCAGCTCAACCCTTAGGTTCCCTACACTTTTGTCAAATGGGCTTGTGATACTCCACTGACAATATATTTGTACATTTTTTTCAACAACAACAATATTTATTTTTATGGACATTATAAATGCCATATAATTGGTAAATAATTATCACACCGAATCTTGAAAGAAAAAAGTTTTATTGCAATGAAAAATAGAGAGAATATTATGTACAATAAGAAAAATATGCACTGTAAAAAAAAACCATGAAATGCTTATTTCAGTATGACCAGAACCTCTTCAAGACTAGCATTCTGGAAGACAAATCTATCGCTGAGAGATGTGCTAAATTCACAGAAGTATAGAATAAGCCTACCTCACAGAGAACTTTCTCTGTGATTTCTTGCATCTCAGAATTTAAATCTGCTATCAAAGCTTAACAATTGCCAGTCTCTAATTGTCCACTGAAATGTAATTCATTTGTATCATTGAAGCTATGTCCGCACTGAAGATTGCCCGAGATTCAGCTTGCATTGCTTTCCACAAGTTTGCCTTAGGCAGTCCCTATCCTCTTGCATTCCCACGATTTAAATGTACATTATTGTCCTCCTTGGGTCTTAATTCATTAGGGATAACTAGGCTATGTCTTGGGGTATGATGGTTTTGACAATTCTTTGTCTTCTTTTTGTTGTTTTTTAATTACAAATAATCACAAGGATTGTGATCAATTACAAATGAATCACAAGGATTGGGCCACTGCACACCTTTGCCTGACAGAAATGCACATTACAGAATAGACAAGTCATTCGAAAAGCTGCTGATTAGACAAACATGTGCACTTGACTGGATCCAAATATCACAACCTTGATGGCAGTATTCTGGACTGCAAATGTTTGGTTGAGCCCAAACTGGAGGTGACTGTAATTTGGCCACTCTTTAAACAAGATCACCCATACTCCAGCTGTGCCTCCTGCAAATGCCACAGGTCAAAGGCACTTCAAATTCACCCCCAATTGAAGATTCATGTGTAGCAAAGCAGCAGCGCAGACACGCCCCAAATGGCAAATTATTGGTAGAGTATGAAGGCAGGCAAGAAGCATGAAGAGGCATGCAGCTTATTCCTCATGTGCCACTTTAAACTGCAATACATTTCAGACCCAGATTCTAGGATGTGCTCCAGCTTCCAAAACATATGTCAGAGGATTAATCCCTCCACTTCTTGAACCACTCCTGCTCAAATAAATCACAAAGGATTGCAACAGCCTCATAAAGCACAGACTTGCCAACAGCATGGAGGAATTTTTAAGGCTGTGGGATGGTATACTGTACATATGGAGATACCGCACACTGATCACCATTAAAACATTTTATTTGAGGGGAAAATAAGCCCTCCAATGCGTGTTTCCTTGATTCTGCTTAAGGAACATGGCTGCTAGAACTGACAGCATGGTTGGCTGCCAAATAAAAGTCCCCATCCCTTGCCCGAATCCTTGCCTAATGGCACAATATTGCTCAGGAAGAGAGATGAGCTACCTTGCACAAATACTGAAGATTAAAGAAATTTAAAGCCAGTGAGCTATGTCCACTCTGTATGTGAATTCACATGAGAAATATCTTTCACCTGTCGATACCAACTCAGTTCTCTGTCAAGAGGGGCACAATAATGTTTTGTGCTTACATTCCAGGCAGTATTGCCCAGGAATACTCATACTTAGCTCAGGACTCTGTTAAATCAAGGATCATCTCAACCAAGAGGAGGCAGTATGGATACAACCGGAAAGTGAGAGGGAAGAATGTGCCACAGTAGTTCCACAAGCTAGGAACTAGAATGTCATCTGCCCATTGTGTGAATAAGGGGGAATAAGTAAATCTAGTGCTGTCTTTTATTACTGCATATGAAACCATTATGAAAAACATTTAAATGAAAACAAATCAATGCATTAATTTATGAATTCAAGTGTTTTTTTTAAAAAAAAATCAACATCTGTTTAATCAAATTCCTGACCAAGTAAAACTGTTGCCCCCTTTTTAAAAAAAGTAAACAGCTATGGGATATTTAGCCTTTCTTGCCTTCAGAGCATCTCTCTGTGTGACATATGTTCAGAAGTAGCACATGGTCATTCTGGTCATCCTTTTGATAGAAAGAGATCCATCTGACTGTCTAGAATGGTTTGATCCAATTTCTCAAGGTGAACAGTATAAAAGCCAATAGTGGCAACTACTATAAACCAAAGGACATGGCGGTCTTAAATTCCTCATTAAGCTTGCTTTTAATAATCAGATATTCTTCTAATTTTATATTGGGCAAGAAAAGCTAAATTATATGCTAGACAACTAGATAACTACAATTTTATGTTTCATTTATTTATGGACCAAATTGTTTCTTTAAAATATAAATATCTTGAATGAAACAGTAACCAAACTATAAGATTGTCACATGCAACTCAACATATATCTCATCACTAATATTTTAAAAAATCCAAACATGTAGCTCTCCAAAGGTGAGAAGACCAGATAGAAGTTCTTATGTTTTATTTATAATACCTCCCCAGAACCCTAAACAGAAAGAAAAACAAACTTTCACAAGACAGAAGAATTCAGTCGTAGAATGGTCAATGTCCCATTGAATTAAAATCTGCTCCTGTTACACACAAATGAAGTTGATTTTCATGACCTTTCAAATGCTGGACACCTCCCAGGATGTACAGCTGCATTCAAAATTATCCAATGATAAGCACCATTCTTCATATGTATCCACCCATTAAGCAGACAAGAGAATCCACTCATGAGCAGTTAAGATCCATACACTTTACTGAAAAGACTATAAGAAACTTTGCAAGCACACCTGTGCCTCATCCATGTGGCAAAATGGTCCATGAAGGATCCTTTCTACTGGATCTGTTTTTAAAGCAACTTCCTGAAAGGAAATAAATAGAGCAGTGATTATTTAAGTTCTTGTAAAAAACTGGATAAAGGTGATTCAATGGCCTTTTATGCTGGTACGTTTTCCAGCGGTAACTCCTGCCAACTGCTTACCACAAAGGTAGCATCCAATGATGACCTTCTAGGGTCATGGATCACATGCTGACTTGAACAACTGAATTTCCAGTAGTAGGCTGGAGTTAACTTTCCTAGAGCTCAGTTTGCTTTACCAGCTCTTTGTCCCGCTCCACCCCCTTCCCACTGTGATTAGTCAAGTGCCCATTACTCTTCTTATATAAACTTTTGGTTAGCAGATGTTTTAAATGAAATAAAGCCCCTACTGTGTTAGACTCCATGTGTTGTCCTTCCCTGTTCTTTCCATCTCACCTTATTCTATTAACTGCTCCTCTCTGAAACGCCTTTCTGAAATCCAGCTTATTTATTTCTAAACACATGTATTATGCAAAAATAAAAACGATTTCATATGCTGAATGCTAGCCCACATGTAATGGATTTGAGGTACAATTTTATCCATTGTAAGACCACTAGGAATAGAAATAACTTGATTGGAGGGGACTGTTAATATAACAGAAGAAGAATCTCTCAATAGTTAAGAAAATAAATGTAAAGTGAGTCTAATATTAATAACTGGCACTTTTGTATAGCATCAGATTTCCAATTAAGTGTAAAATCACTGTGGTCTTGTACTTACTTTCTTTGTTTCATCCAAATATATATTAAAAATCTACACAGAATTCAAATATAGTGGGATTTCACCTGCTGTTTTAAAAAATTAAAATGAGTCCTTGGATTTGCTGTGGGGCAGTTTTATTTTGAATGAATCCCTGCTGTGTGGAATATAATAAACAGGCTTGGCAGAGGAACATCTACAACATTATTTTTAAAACATCTAACTCACATTTGATGCTGTCTTACAAATTCTGCAAACTGCCGGTCTTTGGCATAAAGTTCTAGAATCCGTATTCTGTCTTGGATTTCCTAAAATATGAGGAAACACAAACTTTTAAACAGACACAATATGGTGACAACAAACTCCTACTTCTCAAGATTAGGTTGGATTCAGTGTTTCCCTTCTGCCAAGTTCGGTCCAAAAGCTCCATCCTGCTAATTTATGAATCTGCAACGTACAGCCTTGGGGTAGCATGCAACTGGACAGCCCAGCTGGCATGGCCCACAGCTCCCACTGACATTTGTGGCAGCTGTGCTGGTGTTGTTGGACTCCATGTCCCTGATTGGCTGCAGCTCCAAGTGAGGCCAGCTCATTGGAGTTAGGACAGTTGGGCACTGCCAAAGAGACACCACTAAAGATTGATGGCAAGTCCCAGGCAGGCTGCCAAGAGGTGCAACTGCCCAAGATGGTTGTCATGTCGATCACTCTGATTGCTTGGGTTACCAGCCTCTACGTTGGGCCTTGAATTCTCCTTGAATTACAACTCATCTTCAGACCAGAGAGATCAACTGTCATGGAAGAAATTGAAGTGTCAGAGGATGGACTATTTGGAATCACATCCCTGCTGACTACCCACCAAGACACCGTTCCTAAATCTCTAGGATTCTTCCAAGCCAGAATTGGCAGCCCTACTGGTTCCCCAAGCTCTCAAAACTCCATTTCTCATGAAACCCTGAAACTTGATGGAATATACATGGCTGAGCATGATTCATTCAAGAGGACTCTGCCTCCTACTATGAGAGTAATTAGGTGGGAGCAGAGAGGAAGTCAGCAGCTATGGTGGTGGCATGGAGTGGGAGGAAGGAAGAATGGAGAAGGCCCCAGTGGCTGGAACACTCTACCTGCCAACAGGAACAATAAGGAAACAAAAAAAATGAAAGTTAATGAAGTATCACTGTAAGAGATGGATGGCCACTCCACAACCTTCTCCCATCCTGTACACCCTTCTGTTGCCTTCCATGGTTTTCACCAGCCCTCTGCTCCACTCTCCCACTCCAGGCTTGCCTTTAGCTGCCCTTTGACTTCTCTGCTTCTATGGCTGTGAAACAGCAACATGGCCTCCAAAAGCTCTATGCCTTTGGCAAGCCTCCAGTCAAAAGGGCGGGGGGGAGCTCTTTTTGTGTGTGTAAAAGCTGGTTTTCACCCCATTTCAGTATTTTGGGGAGATTGTCCTAAAAGGGCACAAAGCATTAGCCCATTCTGGGCAAGGGCTGTGCTGATCTAGGAAACACTGCCCTTACTCTCAACTGGCTGCCTGCATGACACAATCACACAAGCAAATCTGATTTGCTGAAGAGCATCATGATGTCATCATGCTCACTACCTGATACACAATTCACTGGAATGACCTTCCTTAAGAAAACGACAGCTCCTTTAAAAAAAAAACGGTAGCAAAGGAGAGGTAGAAAACAAAGTAGGTGAGGGTGTTCCCCCCCCCGAAAATACTTCCTTATGTCTCAAAATACCTCCTTTTGATAAAAAATATATATGAATTGAGCATTCAGTACTGCTGCTAGCAGTTCCACCCGTGCAACACCAATGTTTTCGAGGTGTCTTTATGCACATGGAAGTGCTAGCCGCAGAGGAAGGAAGCACCTGAGCACAGGAGAGCCTCTGCAGTGGCTGGAGAGAAGTGCTAAAGAGGCAAACAGTGCCATAGGATGAAAGCTCTAGCTCACACTGCACCCTCCTCACATGACCCAGTTCAACATGGATTCCAAAATTTAAAAAATATATTTCTCATATACAGCATTATAATATATTTTACTTTCCTTTAGAAACTAGGCCAAAACTTCTCTATGGCCATTTCTGCATGGCTGTTTCCTCATGGTCACCCCGCCAACTACTTCGGGGCTTTGTTTTGATTATGCTTACATGTTCTGACCATCAGAGGTCACCTCGCTCTCCCTGTGCATTTCTGTGCATTTTCTCTGTGTTTTCTGGATGCCAAACAAAACCAGAAAACATGGAGGAAATGCGCAGAACCACACGAGGAGAGCAAGGGAGCCTCTGACAGTCAGAAAAGGCAAGCATAATCAAAGCGAAGCCCTGAAGTAGTCGGCGGGGTGACCATGAGGAAACAGCCATGCAGAAATGGCCTATTAGCCCTTTTACGGTCTGCTCCCAGCATGAGGGCAGTTTAATTAATATCATTTTAGACTGCTCTGTTTGGTTTTTTGTGCTTTTGTGCCCTGGTTTTTTTTTTAATTGGCTTGATTTTATTAGCATCTTTTTATTGATTTGCTTTTATTTATTTACAATACTTACTTGGCTTGTTGTATGCACTTGCTTTATTGACTTGTTTTTATTGGCTTGATTGGTTTTGTTTTGTTGTTTTAGTTGTGAGCCACCTCAAGCAAGTCTGGAGAGGCAACATTAGGGTTGTCAGTCATAGCTAGCAACCTAGTGGGAGCATTTAGGGGGGGGGGACAACTTCAATAGCACCGCAAGACATCAATTCCAGTACAAAGCCAGAAATGATGTCATAGTGTCGGGGCAACACTCTAGGTTTCATGCAAAACTCTATGGTTAAACAATAACGTTTTGGGTGAATCCTAGAACATTATGCTGAGGCAATGAAATCACCCCATGCTCCAAGCAGCAATGAGGATTGAGCCCCCAGCTGTTTCCCCCTAGTTGGCAAACAGATTTCCTGAATATTTGTAGTATTTTAAAACTATGCTTTTAATAAGATTACATTTTGTACCTATACAGTGTAGTCCTACACAGAGTTACACTCCTCTAAGCCCATTGGCTTCAATGGACTTAGAGGGTGTAGCTGTGTTTAGGATTACACCATGAGTGCTTAAAGTACTATAGCCAAGCCCTTGAGTTAGGACAGGGTGAAAATCAAAACAAGTACCTCTTTAGTGAGTTCACTGTTTTCATAAATGTGCCTGATCTCCTCACTGCTGTACTCAATGGATGACTCATTACTGGTGGAGCTGTAAGAAGTAAGCTGTGGATATCTCTTACAGTACTGGTTGTTTCCTGTAGCATCACTCTCATACATTGGGTTATATTTCACTGCATTTTCGATGGATGAGAGGCTGTCCCCTTGCCTATAAGGAAAGTAGAAATGTGCAAATGGCAAGTAGTACATTCCTATCTTTGCAAAATATTTCCCAAGTTGACTTGACCCTAATGTAGTCTGGCACACCAGACCACCTGGGAGATAAATCTTTGTCCACACTGCAAGGCCTCAGTTCAGGGTTCCTTGGAGATGTTAACAAACTGGAACTTATAGGAAATCATGAATAGAGTTGTGGTGGGTGGGTCGGTGGGTGGGTAGAGCAATGCTTCTAACTGATAGGTCAGTGCAGCCCTCGGTGATCTTGCTTAGAGCCCATGTGGTCTCTTCCATAGTGCTGCCTAAAACACCTGTGGTATTCTGCCCCGCTTATAAACCTATTAGGGGCTTAGTTGTCTTTGTAACTTTTGAAGGAGTTAGCAGATCCCATCTGACATCTGATGTATAGAAAAAGTTGCCCTGTTTTTAATATGCACCTTCCTCTGCCAGCAGCTTTAACATTTTCCCTTCCTCAGGCTTCCCACATTTAGCAAAGCCAAAATCAGCTGATATTTATTTCTATTCACACACCAGGCTTCCATCATACTTTTCTTGCCATTTAGCCCTAACTAGGAGCCAACCAATTTTTAAAAGGCCATTTTTGCTCACTGGTTGTATGCAAACTATAGTTATGCTCTCCTTCACTGTCCACCGGCTTGTTCCTTTGTCTCCTTTCAATACCCATCCTGCTTAAAGAATGAAATACTCTCCAACAGATCCTTACCCTAACGTGTCCTCCATTTCACTCTTTGTGTACTGATCTCGAAGGGTCCTGGCCAGGAAGAAAATGACAGCAGATGCTACGAGAAGAAAGCCAGCTACGGAAGCAATTGCAATACCCACAACAAGCGGTTCCGAGACATACTCTTCACAGTGCTCTCCTCTGTACCACCAGTTCTCACCTACACGGCATCTGTCATCCACCCCCATCAAAAGGGCAACGATAAAGAAAAACAAAGGAAAGTCATTCTGTTATCAACCTCAAATTAGAAGCTCATGTTAAATCTTCACCAATGTAAGACAGCAGGCACGTGAAACACAAAGGCATTGTGCATTCATAACTGAACTACAGGGAGCTAGCACAGAGGAGTGAAAAGAACATATGAGTAGTGCTATGAATAGGGTGAGGCTTCTCTCTGAAGCTGGGCTTCTTTCTACACTGAGGATCAACTGTGGTTATTGGAACAAACAGTATAACATAGGGAGACCGATGCACGTGATTTCTTTTTTTTGTAATTTTATTTTTATATTTGTTACTAACGATACAATACAATTAATGACACTAGGAAAATAATGAGAATGATTAGAATTAGAAGACAATTCATTTCAAAAAGCAATACAAGCAGTACATTCTGAGAATTTCTTAAAGGATAGAAAGAGTTTTATCATACAAGAGGTAACAGCAATTTGGTAAACCCTAGAAAGAGGTAATATTCAATTAAAACAGTTAAATTAGTAGTAAAAAAAGGATAATCATCTATTACACAAGTATGTTAGTACAATATTAGTTAAACAAAGAAAGTTCCAGTTGTAACACCACCTAACCACTGCACTTAAAGGAAAAAAGAAAAGTAAAACATACAATTACTATTATTAAACCAGTATAGATTCATTCTTAAAAGCAATAATCCATAACAAGGATTCTGTAATTCCTGTGAGATTCTACATTAGTCCATGTGAGATGTACCCACATTATAGTTCTGGTCAAAATCTAGCAAAAGATTATTTACGTTCATATTATTGATCTTTATATTTCTGTATCTTCATCTGTCTGTATGTTTTAGAGAACATAAAATTGTCAAGCATAATACTGTTCAGGATAGTCCAAATCTCCAAAACTGAGCAATCAACAATTTCTCAGCACCCGTCTACAATCAAATTGAAGCCATTTTCTCATTAACTTTCTGTATGATTTGTTTCTGAGGAATATTCACCAAAGATCGGCCTTCTGACCTCTGTATCTCCAACATTTTAGTGAACAACTTGTGTTTATCTTACTTATGCATGTTTACTCAGGCCGAAAACGCATGGCCGTTTTGTCCCATGAATCTCCAGCTAGCATAGCGAATCTTCCCACGCCGCACGCATGGCTGTTGCCCACCTGCGGGATCAACCCTCCCAATTCCAGACCTTCCCTGGGTTTTCCAAATGCTGCATTGCGGAGATTTTTACAGGTGATTCGCTGTACTAGCGGGAGTTTGATGGTGCATTTCGGCACCCAGGTCAACTCCCCACTTGTGGCCACTACAGAGGCCATGGTGATGGCAGCAGCAGCAAACCCCTCTCGCTCCCCCTGTGCCCTCCTCCAGCATTAGAAGAGGAGCGGTGGCAGCTCCTTCAGGTGTAAACAGTGCATACTTCCAGCCGCCGCCTCCACAGCATAAGTTGGGGGGCTCTGGGAAGAGCTGCCACATACGCATCCAAAAGCCACAAGGAAAAGGAGGCTGACTCAGCAGTGCTGCTCCTGGTCACCCAACCAACAAACTAGCTGCTCCTCCTCTAACGCTGGGGCTCTGGGCTGCAGGCTCTGGGCTCTGGGCTGCAAGGTTGGCTTAAACAGCAGGCTGCTGCCAGGGCAAGGGGAAGCGAAGGAGGGCATGGGAGCAGAGGAGGGAGGGGCGAACGGGGTGTGGGGGCCGAAAGGTGTCACCACTTCTCCCAGCAGGGAAGGCACCCCTCTTGTGATTTGTTTGTCCCTGTCCCTCTCCCCATGCGTTCAATTTTTTGAACGCGCGATTATAAATCCTGAGAGAGAACAGGGACAAAAAAATGGAAATCATGTGTTAACGGCCTCAGAAGGCCCACTAAACCCAATGAAGTTTACTTTCAATTCATTGTGCATAGAAGTTTTGCCTTCACTGTCAAGGTTTGAAGATACCACAAAATCTGAACAGCATACCTTCATTAAGAGTCATGGTCATCTTTTCGCATTTAGTTTAGCTTGTTCCTCAATGAAGGGTTCTTAATTTTACATTTAATCCAGTTTTAAATTGGTAATATTTAAAAAGAGGTGAAATTAGTTGTCTCCCTCTATTTGTTTCTTTGTTGATGCTGGGGAGTTTTGAATGATCAGGTTCCTAAATCTCTTGTCAACTGTGATTTGTTCCATTCTTTATCAAAGGTATCTGCTATACTTCAATAAAGAGGAGCTCCAGGAGTACAACATGTGTGATTTCTGCATTTGAAAAGCTAAGACAAACTTCCACTTACCTACATATTGCCCCTTGCCCTGGGATTATGTCACATTTCCCATCATTTTGACAAAAGTCAGGCTGGAGATCACAAATGCTAATACAAGGCAATCCATCGATGCTTAAATAGCCAGGATAACAGACACACTCGGCCTCCCCACTCCACTGATTCACCAAGCATTCTGAGAACTCATTGCACGCCTGGAACTTGCAAGGATCAGCTTGATCTCCTGAAAACACAGACCAAAAATGGATACAAATTGGACAGGACCTGCTGCCGTTAACTCTACCTTAGAGACTCGGGCCATTTGCTAGTTGGGAGAATGCAATCTAACACTAGGCTTTGTTCAGACATCATATGAAACCATAATTTTCCTTCATTGTCTGAATGTTATGGTTAATTATAGTCAATCAAACCAGGATCTGAAACCATAAATTTTGAAATGGGTTTATTAGCCCCATTTAGTCTTAACTATGGTTTTGTATAACGTATGAATGAAGACATCCTGGCTTAACCCTTGCTTGTTTCCAGGCAACATTTTGGCGCAAGGAGACAAGGAAGCCAGCATTTGTCAAGGTAGACCAAGATTTCAGTGATCAACTTGAGTGTTTAAACCCAGGTTTCCTAAATAATATTTTTCATTATGCCTGAACCAAGCCCAAGTCTATGCTGCACCCGTATACCAAGAATTTATGTATGTACTTCATTTATAATCTGCTTTTCTCACAGAGACTTAAGGCAGAAACCAAAATAACAATTAAACAGAATTGGAGAACACTGCTAATCCATTATGATGATCAATTTCTATGACAAGTTGGGAAATCCAAAAAAGTTCAGAGTTGCCGTTCAAAACTCACGTAGGATATGAGCTTATTATCTGCCCTTGGACAAGCTATTATTAACTCTATCTCCACTCTCCTATCTGCACTGTGGAGATCAGAGCATCTATTCAGCCTTCAAGTTCTCTAGATTTTGTGACACTTAGTAATTTCCACTGATTCTGTCCTCTACTTTGCCCCCTTTGCTATTTTTGAGGGTCCACTGTTTCCTAGGAACTATATATGGTGAAGCTTGAAGAATGTGGGAGAAATGGGAAAATTTTACTCTGTCCATGGGTGGTTAGATACATGCCAATACCTTTAAGGGTTGCTGTAAAGGATCACCGAGAACCCACGTAAACTTCTTTGAGTGTTCTGAAAGTATGATATAAATGCTCCTATTACTAAATAAGACAAGCAGGTAGCCTTCCTCAGATTTGAGGAGGCAGATGCTACATGTACCAAGTTCTCACTGAAGTGGCCTTTGCCACCTTAGTACAGATTTGAGATCACATGATCAAATACTTTGATACTACAAAAAAAGAAAGCTCACACAGAAAACCCAAATGTCAGAGGAAGTTGGATGGAACCTGTCTTCTTGACATCTTGTTTTCTAAGTGGAAGAAAAACAGTATGGAGGAGCATTCAATCACGCTGTCTTCAAATTTATTCAGTGACCTGAAGGCATTAATCATTCTTAGAATAGAATGAATATCATGTAAGAACTTAAATAATGTAATTTTCTTCAGGGGAAAAAACACCATCCAGTTCAAAGAGATTAATGAATCTATCTTTATCCTGGATGTCGACTAGCCAAACAAGGTCAGCCTCAGGTAATGACTTCATCAGATATCTGACAAAAGTGGCATTGACTCTCAAAATCTTCTACCCAGGAAATCTTATGGTTTCTAAGGTGCTACTGGACTCAAATCTAGCTGTTCTACTGCGAATCAAAATGGCTATCCTGTGAAGCTATCAAAAATAGTATAGCCTAGACAAGTCTACTGACCAAGCAACAATACTATGTAATACCTGATTCTACATCAAGGGAGTACTTGTCAATGGCCAGGTTCATGGTCTGGTATGCAGTGTTGCAAAAGTCTTCCAGAATCATGTACACAGCATTAGTGACATTGCGAGGCACAGGTCTCACGAATTTCATTCGACTGTTCACCACAATACTGCCATTTCTGAAATTCAGAATTTCCAGATTCTGGAAGCCCGTTAAATTGGACTGTAGATAAGGAACCAGCTACAATACAAGAGAAATCATACATAAATGCTGTGGTTATGTCTTCCCCACCCCCAACTGTGTGTTTAAACTCAAGATATGAGTTCAGCTGGTCATTCCCCAAATGTACTGAAATTTTACATTTTCATATGATGGTAACCAATCAAACCTTAATTCCATTTGGCAGGTAATGCATGTCATCTCCAAAAGTCAGTGCACTTTGAGGGGGAAACCATTAATCTGAATTCACACTAAGAGTAGAGTTGGGCCTATATCCAACCATACAGCTCAGCTGATGGAATAACATTTTCATTCATGGAAGATGAGATGGTAATATCTGCTAATTCCATCATTCCACTTTGCCCCCCATCCAGCCCCCCATTTCCCCCCACCGTTGTGTTCCCAGGGTCTTCTGATCCCCAGGAACACAATTTCAGGGGCTCAGTGGGCTGCAGCGGTCTGCAGCAGGAGGGGGAAGTGGGAAAGTCCTGCTTTGCACCATCCACAGAATTTGGCCAAAGTGTGCTTACCTGACCATTGTTTTTTATACCAAATAGATTGTTGTTGTTGTTATTGATGGCAAAGGTATAATGACATATGTGGCAATTCAAATGGATATAAGAAGAATGTCTAAATTCCATTATTGCTAAAAGTTTTCCCTTTTCCCTGATAAATCTAGGTCACTAGGTCACACAGTTTTTTGAATGTGGACCATCATAGCAGATCCAGATACAAAATAACCCAGTAGACTTGTAATCTGTCTTGTAAAATCAGAGTTCCATTAAGTTGGAAATTTCCCTGTGTTCCTTGCCCATAACAGCAACACTAGATTATAAAAACGTCTTACCAGTTCTAAGAAGCGTTGTTCCAGGGCTTTATATTCAGGGGAATTTTTATTAAACAAGTCCTCTGAAAACATCATATTAGTAACGCGAAGGCTAAAGAACACCACTAAAGCTCGTGCAGGAACAGTAGCACTGTGATCTTCATGAGTAGCCCACACTACACTGGCCATCTCTGTGGAACGGACACTTGTAGGCAGCTCCATGTGACTCTCAGTGATCCTTCTTTCTTCCTTCACTTCAGGGGAATAATAAGTTATACCTAAATAGTCCTGGTCTGTTACTTCATCTTCTTTTGTTACCAAGTCTTCTTCTAATTTGGTTGAGATCACTGCTGTCTGGAATTCTGTTGGCTGTGCAGCAGGCATGTCAGAGAGGACATCAAGAGAAGAGCTCACTGTACTAGGAGGAATATAAGTGCTGACCACTCCAGTGAAATCCTCTGAACCAGGGACTATGGTTAAAACTTCAAAACCTGTGACTTCTTCTGTGGCACTATCAGAAGGAGGAGTAAGAGTGGATTTCAGGACAATTGTTCCAAAGGCCTCTTGGGATACTGACTCAAAATCAGGCGGTTCCACAGTAAAAATATCAGTCACTAGATGTTCCACAGGAGTCACTGTTGAAATTGCTTCTGGTTTCACGAGTCCAGTCCACAGAGAGATGTTCTCTGGCTCTCTTGTTGTAACAAGTTCAAGTGGGTAAACTGTTGATGACTGCTCTGTGGCTTTGAGGGTTTGGCTTCCTGTTGTTTCAAAGATTATTTGATGGTCCTCGGTGGACTCCTCCAACGGTGTTATGCTGAACATCTCAGTAGATGTAGCAAGAACGCTTTCTATGGAGGAATCAAAAGGTGACAAGGAGATGACTTCCATTGGTACAGTCTCAGATGTATAGGAAACCCATACATCCTTATAATCATATACACCTGATCCCTCTGGCTCCAATGTAGCTTTATCCCTAGGCCATGCAATTGATGGTGGCTCCTGACCTGAACTAGAGTCGTATGCATCTGTATACATATCAGGTTGTAGAGTGCCCTCTTCTACATAACTTGTAATCACTTCCACAGGTTGTGTAGCTGATGGTATTGGAGTCAAAGGAATCATAGACTCACTTGTAGAAGGGATTTCTTTTGGCACGTGAGGAGTAGGACTCAGAGGTAAATCTTCTGGCTTCTTAGTATCCTCGAGCACTATAAAACAAACCAATGCAAAGGTAAATATTTCTTCCAAACTTTGTTTACTGGATTTTATTTCATTGAATCCATGCCCCCCCCCCACAAATATTATTATGTTTCCCCCAGT
The DNA here is from genome assembly GCF_029931775.1 of Euleptes europaea. Lineage (NCBI taxonomy): Eukaryota > Metazoa > Chordata > Lepidosauria > Squamata > Sphaerodactylidae > Euleptes > Euleptes europaea. The sequence continues at coordinate 34,067,026 of NC_079323.1, forward strand.
AAATGTCATCATGTCATCTCATTCTTATATTTATGGTATGGCTGCATTTTGCATATTATATACTGTTCTGGTCACCCCATCTCAAAAACAATATCTTACAGCTTGAAAACATACATAAATGTTCAACCAAAGTAATAAAAAGGATTGTTGCCCCAAAACACTCCTCCCCACATGGGGAACCACATTTTGGAGCTCCCCTACATCATCAGGCCTTGCACAGGCATAGGTAGAGAGAGAAGCAATCTTTGATTCTAAACCATAGAATTATGCTCAGACTATGTGCAATCAAAGGTGATTGCAAGAGGAAGCATCCTGCTTCCCATGAAAACTTGGGCACACCACAACCTAATGAAATCTCTGTGACTGTAACTGTCCAAGGCCCCTTACACCTGTTTAATGGCCAATGTTTGCAAGACAATAATTGAACATGCCATTCAAAAATATTCCTTACAATGTACGGTTTTCCAGAAAGCTAGTCAAATAGACAGGAAAGATAGCCTCATCTCCTGATGTATCAGCATTTGTCCTGGCCAAATTAGTCAGACAAATTTCCCCTCAAAAGCCCCAACATTGTCTATTACCAATGATCTCTAGTCATATGAGCCATCCCCAATGAAGGAACAGATGAAGTCTCAGACAATGTCATTAGGCTTGCAGGTATCCTATATCTTGGAACTGTCCAGATGCAATCAGCTCCCAGTTGTCAAGTAAAAGGGTATACAAAAGGGCCCCCTGAATCTCACCATTTTGAGTTGATTTTGCTTCTGAGACCTACTTCCACCACTAACATGGCAACTGGTTTCCATCCTTGAAATTTTTTGCACCACTGATAGAAGACGACAAGATTTCTTTCTCAGGACAAGAGAGTATGATCTAATTTCTCCAATCCTAGTTTACCCCTTTGAATCTTCCTGCCATGTCCTTCCTCCTTTCCCATTTTTTAGTTTCAAGCCTACCAGATCCTCATCCCAGCCTCACCCAGTTGGGTTCACTGCTCACTAGCTTCTCATAACCTTCCCATTCTTCCCTCACTCAGCTAGGGATTCCTTCCCCTTCTCCTACCTCCCCTTCCCATTTGCACGCCAGTACTTTTGGGTCCTTTCAAGGCACACACACCCTCACCACACACCTTTGCTTGTTGATGTTTTTTTCCTTGGACTAGCTACATCCAAGGAATGTGTTATTTATTTTTATTTATTTAAAATATTTACATCCTATTTTTCTCGCTGTCTACCGGACCCAAAGAAACATACATAAATTTAAAAACAAATACAATATTACATTAGCAAGAATATACAAATATATGGTTACCAGCTCCAAGTTGGGAAATACCAGGAGATTTTTGGGGTGGAGCCTGAGGAGGTTGGGGTTTGGGGATGGGAGGGACTTCAATAGAGTCCAATTGCCAAAGCGGCCATTTTCTCAAGGTGAACTGATCTCTATCAGCTGGAGATTAGTTGTAATAGCAGCAGATCTCCAGCAAGTACCTGGAGGTTGGCAACCCTATACAAATAGGAGTTGGCAGGTCACAACCTTCACTCATTGGCTATGACAGAGCTTCTGAAACCCATGCAAGGAGTGTGAGATTTTATAAGTCCCTCCCCCTTTTTTAATTGATATATTCAGTTCCTCACACCACAGTTTCTGATTAATATGGGTCTTTCTCCTGCCATCTACCTGAACAACCCAAAATTTTGCTTTATTGGGTCTTAAAATGCTGCCACCAGACATTTAAACAAAAAGCTTAAAATTACATTTGAATTTTATTCCAGTAGACCTGGGTAGCCCCAGGCTAGCCTGATGTTATCAGATCTCAGAAGCTAAGCAGGGTCAGCCCTGCTTAGTATTTGAATGGGAAACCTCCAAGGAACACCAGGGTTGTGACGTCGAGGCAGGCAATGGCAAACCACCTCTGAATGTCTCTTGCCTTGAAAACCCTATGGGGTTGCCATAAGTCAACTATGACTTGATGACACACACACATGACTGCTAAATGATCTTTGAGGTATGTAAGTGGCCTTCACCTCATTCTTTTCCTTTTTCCATTACACTTATGCTAAAATAATAAATTAGAGAAGTTGATTTAATGGCAAAGTGGTTTGCCATTCCAAGAAGGGAATGGCAAACCACTTCCGTAAACATAGTCTCCCTAGTAAACGTTGGGATGTGACACCACCACATGGGTCAGTAACGACCCGGTGCTTGCACAGGGGACTACCTTTACATTTAAGACAATATTAATTCTGTACAGAATTTAGGAATGACAGTAATACAACAAAAGGACTCTCTGAGATGGATAAGGACACATTTCTCCCATTCCTTTCCCTCACATTCTTTTCACTCATCCATCATCCATTGGGAGTATGACAAAATAACTTACCACATCCTAAAAAAGACAAAGTTTCCAAGTCCACAGGAAGTCAGTGTAACAGGTGCTGTGACAGAGTGTCATTTCTATTTTTCATTAAAAAAAACCAGCTCATCAGAGGGAAAAGTAATTCCAGCTTTTGTATGAACAGTACCTTTTGCTGTTGAACTGAGGTTGCTTGCAGGGCTGGGAAAGCCATCGGGTCTTAACCAGATTTCATTGTCACTGAACTGCTCAGTATCAAAGATGAAACCTGGTCTGGTAAAATCAAGTGGCAAGATGTTGCTTACAGTTGACTCATCTGCAGAAGGCCATTCAGATATTACAACACGGTCCTAAAAGGAAAATCCATTATGTTTACAAGCCATAGTATCTGAATGAAAAACTGTACAAATCACAGTACACAAGACCCGAGATCATTCCCATTTCTCACCACATGTAACATGTGCAAATAATACATGTAGGCTGTGTGTGAACTGGCCTGTGAAGTGTGCACCAATTTGGATGGTGTTGGGGTCATCATACTACCCTAGGCAGGCTTCAGAGGACATAGCCCTGGTTTGTTTCCAAAGGCCCAGCAAGCACTCCCCTTCCTACCATTGACACAGCTATAGCAGTTTGTTCTTTGTTCCATTTCTCTCTATATAGAATGTTGGGGGAGCAGGGGAATAAACATTGTCCACATCACTTTGAAGCAGACAATCAGATTTCATGCCATGGATGGCGCCACTAGGGCACATTTTCTTCAGTGGTGAATATCCTAAGATACATAAATGTCTTCAGATCAGAACAGATACTACTTTCTGGGAGAGTGTGGTTGAAGAAATGTAAACGGGACAGGCAGGAGTTGGATGGACATCAAGGCCACCAATGGAGAATGGAAATTCCTCACTGCCTCCTACTGTCAGCGATGTGTAAAATTTTAGGACAAACGACATACTGCTGGGCAGTATATGTAACAAAACCTCACTAGCCTCTTTTGTAAAAACTAGCAGCTTTGAAAAGGGGCCATTATGCTTTTCCCTTCTATGGGGATTCAGACCCACATAGACCCTCAAAAACGTGTTCTGGGACCTAAGCTGGTGCACAGGTGAGGGAAGCAGTAGGTGGGGCAGTGAGGAAACATCCAGTGAGGAAAGATTAAGCAGCCCCTCTCTTCTCCTCCACTCAGAACTGTCCTTTTGTATCTACTTTCATATAAATCAGCTCCATTCTATGTGTATTTTGTTAATTGGGTACATATTGGGTACACATTCTTATTGTCTTGAAGCACTTAGAAGATGTATCTTAAGGCCTCATTTCCACCCTGCCCCTTCTTTCCCTTTGAGTACCAAATGTTTAAAGATCACCAGGGAACCCCTTGGGTACCTCCTTGAGCTTCATAGAAGAAAGGTAGGATTTGTAACCATTAAATTAATTAATGAAATAAATACTGTTGCTTTTTAAGTGAACAAAACTGTAATACTGTGGATGGCAGAGAAACTTTGCACAAGTGGCAAAATATCTGAGGAGGAGAAGAAGAAGAAGAATTGGTTTTTATATGCCAATTTTCTCTACCACTTAAGGAAGAATCAAACGGGCTTACAAACTCCTTCCCTTCCCCACCCCACAACAGACACCCTGTGAGGTAGGTAGGGCTGAAAGAGCTCCAAGAGAGCTGTGACTAGCCCAAAGTCACCCAGCTGGCTTCATGTGTAGAAGTGGGGAAACCAACCTGGTTCACAAGATTAACGTCCGCAGCTCATGTGGAAAAGTGGGGAATCGAACCCAGTTCTCCAAATTATAGTCCACCGCTCCAAACCACTGCTCTTAACCACTACACCACTGGAACAATTGCTTTTCTATATAAACGTTAGGAGCATTTCTACATAGCTGCCAAGAATTGCACTTCATCATTTATTTAAATGCAAAGACATGTTCCTATGGCACCTAACATTATTTAAAGATTCTCAGAATGGTATACTACATTAACTAATGCAATATTAAGTTGGCAAGTTTTCATTTTCTTGCATGCGTCATTTGGATAATAGGACAGAAAAGCTACTCTTTACAGACAAACTATTTTCCATCACCTTCTGCCAGCAAGAAGCATATTCAGTGAGCTAATCATGCCTGCCTCAAAAAATATCCAAAAGTTCTGACAGAAACACTACCTGAAATAACTATAAACTGTATCAAGTAGCTATAACTAAATGAAAGATTTGTGCACGTTTTGAATCTTGAAAGAGAGCATTCAAAAAAAAATCTTTACATTATTGAGATGATTCAGTAAGTAGGTGGAAGGCCAAGAACTGGTAGAACAAAATAGCAATTCAGAAATACACTTACATCACCAGTGGGTTTTGCTGTCATTGGAGATGGTTCTTCAGTTGCTGAAGAAATTACTTCCTTTACTGTGAAGATAGGTGACAAGGAAGACAATGATGTTCATGTTGATTAAAAATATTTAACTGTACAGAAACAAATCTTTTTGTAATTATTAGCTATTAAAAGAAACATATACATTTGATGTATATCCTGCATGATAGAATCTGAAGCAAAGAAGATCTAGAAGAGGAGTGCAAACCACAACCCTCATCTACAATCCACCTGAAGGGTGCAGTATGAATATTCTGTATTCTCTGCTGCACACAGGCACATAATTCAGTTGCCATTTTTGTGTATTTTTCCATTGGACATGCATTGCTTCCTCACAGAATTTGGTTCATTTCAGAACAAAGATTCTAAGTATGACTGATGCCTTATGAGTACTGTACCTTCTCTGGAGGATGTTTGAAATGTTTGTTAGAAGGAGGAGGAGGAGGAGGAGGAGAGTTGGCTTTTATATGCCGACTTTCTCTACCACTTAAGGGAGACTCAAACCGGCTTACAATCACCTTCCCTTCCCCTCCCCACAACAGACACCCTGTGAGGTAGGTGGGGCTGAGAGAGCTCAAAGAGAACTGTGACTAGCCCAAGGTCACCCAGCTGACTTCAAGTGTGAGTGTGTGTAAAGTGCCTTCAAGTCGCAGCCCACTTATGGCGACCCCTTTTGGGGTTTTCATGGCAAGAGACTAACAGAGGTGGTTTGCCAGTGCCTTCCTCTGCATAGCAGCCCTGGACTTCCTTGGTGGTCTCCCATCCAAATACTAACCAGGGCTGACCCTGCTTAGCTTCTGAGATCTGACAAGATCAGGCTAGCCTGGGCCATCCCAGGCTTCATGTGTAGGAGCGGGGAAACGAATCCAGTCCACCAGATTAGCCTCCGCCGCTCATGTGGAGGAGTGTGGAATCGAACCTAGTTCTCCAGATCAGTCTCCACTGCTCCAAACCACCGCTCTTAACAACTACACCACACTGGCTCTTAAACATTGATATCCTGCTTGAGGAGCTTGAGGAGGTTTAGAATAATATATCACAAACAATCCATTAAAGCAATCAAACCGTATTAAGGCATTTTCCCTAATAAACACAGCTCTGCATCCAATGGACAAATACATTTTCAACAATCAGTAAAAAGACCCCCCGAAACACTGTTATTCTGTGCACACATACATGCAAGCCATCACTCAACTCCAAGAGTGAAAGGAACTCTATAGCACTCCTTGGGACTCTAGAACCTTTTATCAAGGCTGGAAGAACCAACAGAAGAGGCATTTCCATTGTTATAAGGAGAGGAGGCGTTATGAGAAAGCAGGCACAGTATTCATGATAGCTAATAGATGTGCCCTAAGATCCTCCTTGGTGATGCTGGGGTGCGGCTTGTAGCACTATGAAGCAACTGAGGGAAGTGGTCAGAGAGCAAAAGCTGAGCAGTTAGGGTTGCCAAACTCCAGGTGACTGTAATTCTTCTGGAATTACAACTGATCTCCAGGCTACACAGATCAGTCGCCTGGAGAAAATGGCTGCTTTAGAGGGTGGCATCTATGACGGCACAGCCTTAATGAGCTCCCTCCTCTCTGCAGCTGTACCCTCCCCAAATTCCACCCCCCCCCCAAATCTCCAGGAATTTCCCAACCCAGAATTTGCAACCCGATGAGCTATGTGCACCCCAGAATCATAGAGTGCCATAAAGACTTGCTGGATGAATTGCTTCACTTGCATCCTATATTTAGCTTGGTCAGTTTGTACTGGAGCATGGCAAGTCAATTCCCTTGAACCCTTGCATACAATGGACTGAAGGCAAAGCCCAGTTGGTCATAAATGTAAGCAGATGAGTCCTGGTCTAGAGAGACAAAAGCTGACTTTGGCCTCATTTTAATTAATTCTTAGAAAGCCAGTCATACATTGCTATCTGTACACTTCTGGGGAGCAGGGGTAAGTTCTAGTGTCTGAACATATTTTAAAAGTAAATAGTGGTAAGTTAACTGAGTCAATGCAGTATTTCTTAGGTAATACACACCACTGATGAGTTGGAGAGAGTCAGGATCCAAGATCAGGGAGACATTATCCAGTAAAGAGTTCTTATGAAGGATTTCTGCAATATAGTGTCTGAAGTCACTGACGGTGTAAACCACAGTTGGGTTATCCTCAATTTCCATAAAGGCATTGTCTTCCACTTTGTTGGACTGAAGGTTAATCAGGTCCCAGGTGGCATTGCTGATGGCTTCCCCATCAAAAAACACAGAGTATAGAACTTCCACGCCACTGAAAAGTTTGAGAGAGAACTGTCAGACAGAGGAACGTACAATACACCTGCTCTTGATGTTTATAAAACAATGTGCTCACTGTGGGATGTTGGGCCAGTCACTCTTTCTCAGCCGAACCTACCTTTTCTCCCCCTGACCTAGCCACAGTGATCCACGGAACAGTCACCTCCAGATTAGACTACTGCAACTCGCTCTATGTAAAGCTACCCTTGAGCTGCTCCGGACTGGTCCAGAATGTGGTGGCACGGGTCCTTATGGGGACCCCATGGAGAGCACATATACAATTGGTGCCCCACCAGCTGCACTGGCTCCAGGTTGAGTACTGGATCAGGTTCAAAGTTTTGGTATTGACCTTTAAAGCCCTAAATGGTCCGGGACCATCATACCTGAGAGACTGTCTCTCCCGATACACCCCCCAAAGAGCATTATGCTAGCTGGGAACACTTACTGGTGGTCCCTGGCCCAAAACGTATCCAGCTGCCCTGAACCAGAACAAGAGCCTTCTTGCCTCTGGCCATGGCTTGGTAGAACTCTCTATCAAGTGAGATACGGACCCCGTGGAGCTTGATGCAATTCCGCAGGGCCTGTAAGACTGAAATGTTCTGCCAGGCCTACGATTTGAGGACAGTGATGCTTTCCATCTTAGCTGGCCTCCCCGCTCCCTTTTACCATTTACTTATATTTTACCTATCTTTTATTCCCTTCCCTTATTGAGGATACTGTTGCTCCTCCCTTCATTCTTTCCCTTCTGATTGGTTCCCTGATATTGTTATATGGTTTTAAGGGCACCACTGCAATTTTAATAGATACTGAACATTTTCAAATTGTAATTGATGTGTTTTTAATTGTTATTGGGATTTGCTGTAAGCCCTCCTGAGCCTGACTTGATCAGGAAAGGGTGGGAAGAAGCTGAAAGAATAAATAATAAATAGAGTTGTTGTGAGGATAAAATAGGGAGGGAAGAACAATTTATGTAATGCTGACCTCCTTGGAGGAAAAGCAGCTTAAAAATGTGGCAGATAAGCAAGGCTCTGGATCAGCCTGGGAATTACCCTTCCCAAAATCCTTTACTCCCAAGTAAAAGGCTGGTGCTGAGAGAGCAACTGGTATGCCTTGCTCCCATTTCAAGCTCAGTAAGTCCAACTTGACTGAGTTGCTGTATCTATATGTAAAGATCTACATAAGAACATAAGAAAAGCTATGCTGGATCAGACCAAGGCCCATCAAGTTCAGCAGTCTGTTCACAGAGTGGCCAACCAGGTGCCTCTAGGAAGTCCACAAACAAGACGAGTGCAGAAGCATTGTCCTGCCTGTGTTCCACAGCACCTAATAGAATAGGCATGCTCATCTGATTCTGGAGAGAACAGGTATACTATGCATCATGACTAGTATTCATTTTGACTAGTAGCCATGGATAGCCCTATCCTCCATGAATATGTCCACTCCCCTCTTTAAAAAAATTTTTTTTTACAATTTGTCCAACTGAATAAAATACAATCAAACAATACCACACTAGAATTGGCAGCAATAAAACTTGGAATGTCCACTCCCCTCTTAAAGCTTAGATGCTCATACTAAAGTTTACATTAAACATAGTTTGTCCTTCCCATGGTAGAGTATTAAATATCTCAAACAGAATCGGTAGTATTAAAAATCGTCAAAAGTAGAGAACTGTGTAAAACGGCCCTGCTTATATTCCCCCCTGGCCGCTTGCGGCCACTCCCCCCCCTGATCCGTGATAGGGGGAACAACCCCCCGGTCGCCAATGGCACGACCCGGCTTAGGGCCAATGGGGCGCGCTGGCTTGGGCCAATAGCACGAGCAGGGTTTAGGAGCCTTCATCTGGGACTCAAGCTCCTAGGTCTTCCCCTGTATACCCACCTAACTATTTACATACACAACAGTTACAGCCTGTGATCTCATAGTATGCCTTGAACACTTTTGACCACACAGCTGATGCTTTAGAGGACTGGGGGAACCTTTGACTTTAGACCCAATATCCAGAAGCAACTTCTGATTAAACTTTGATTGGAGAACATGTACACTAGTGACTTTCAAATGACACCTTGCTGCTACAGCTCAGCTCAGTTGTCTTGGAGCATTTCATCAAAACGATATACTTATAAGGCAGCAAGTTAATAATCTATCAAAGGAACAAGAAAACAATACTGAAAGTTACTTTTACCTGTCATCCTCAGGAGACCTAAACGTGAAGAGGGGAAGGAAAACAAAAAGATGAAAAAAGGAATGAGAAAAGTTCCTTTTGACTTAAGTATTACACCTCAGCTCTACCAAAATCAACAAAATGCCATTCAATCAAAGATATTTATAAAGCATTTTCCAATAAGTAATCATTATTTTACAACTTTTGTACTGGGCCACATCTGGATTCTGGTATATTTCATATATTTTATTTATCATTTCCTATGAAAGCACAATTATGTGCTTGTTCTCAGTTTGCTGCAGTGGGAAGAATGTTAGACGTAAACTGGAGGAATGTAGTCTCAAATCCCCAATCAGCCACGATGCTCATTATGAGACCTTAGATTAATAAAGGATGGGAAGGTTGATTCTTATTGCTATGCTAAAAAAAATATTATTCTTTAACAGTAAAATAACGCGGCACACTATATGTTCATGATTTTTACTACAGCATTAACCTGATGCACAGGAAATTTAATCTTGCTTGTGTTTTATACAATGGTTATTATTCAATAATTTCAGTATAATTTCAATAATTTTAGTGTTGGCTTGTGATCTATGTAAGCCTGGGAATCTGTGTAAGAAATCTATGTTACTGTAATGAAAACTGAAGCAATTTGTAGAGAGGCCCATTTCCCTGTTTCAAAGACTGTGTTTTAATGAACTTTAATGTTTGGAATGATATATGATTGAATGTGTTTTGAATGAACTATCATTTTTCCCACTTCAAAAATGAACAGCATGTGCTGTGGCCTTTAGAATCACTGGAGATTTGGGGGTGGTAGATGTGGAGGGAGGAATTTCGGGAGGGGTTTCGCCTAGGAGGTGATATTTTCTCCAGGGGAACTGATTTCGCTAGTCTGGCAATTAGTTGAATTTCCAGGAGAACATCAGCCCCCACCTAGAAGCTGGCAACCCTAATCTCATGGGATAAACGGGGCACCGGCTCACCTACCGAAGAGCCCAAGGTGGCTGGGCTGGGCCGTGGAGGGCGCTGGGCGGGCCTGTCCCCCCCCCCCCCGCTCCAGGGTGGTTGCTGGTGCCGGGGAGCTGGGGGGAGGCTTCTGGCTGAGCTGGGTTCCTCCGCGGCATCACGGGCCGCAGCGGCAGGAATCGGGGAGTTGCACCCGAAGCCTGGGTTGCGCGCCGGCAGATGATTGGCTGGGAGCTGGTTCAAACAAGCCAATCAGGCTTGGGGTCTCAAGGGGGGGGGCTGGCCTCCTCATAGCCAGACCTGAAGTTCACTCAGGTCCAGATTCCCGGCATTTAAGGAGGCCTCGCTCTGGGCAGCTCACAGTCGGCTTCTAATTGTCACTGTGAATTGGAGGCCAGCATCTGCAGTTCTCAGGCAAGCCCAACTTTTTCCAAGCAGCTGCTAGTTTTCCTTGCTTGCTTAGCATCAAGGCAACATTTAGTTTTGTTGGGAATTCGCCCTCCCCCAATTGGGGTGGGCAACCCTAATCTCATGGGATAACTGTAGCTGTATTCATCAATGTTACAACAAACAGTGTAGTCTTCAGAACCATTCGGTTCCTTAGCAGATTTATCTATTCTGATTCTGCAGAGTGATATAATGCGAAGCTTTGTTCAGACAATTTTGATAAAAACTAATAAAATAAGGAATGTATTCTCATTGTGTTGACAGAACTTCATACCTGAATTCAGTTACTTGGATGTTCTTGTATCCGGGCAATCCTTCATATGAATTTTGAATCTGTTTTGAAAAAATAGAGACAAAGATGATGTATCGTGTGTAATAAATGTACAGATGTTACTCATTTGTTGTGCAGGTTTTGAATGCCTTCCATCATGGGATAGATCAGTCCCACTAGTCCAAGCCTTATTATTCATTCAACTTGGTTCACTCAGAAGGAGAAAAGCAACCCCTCTTTGTTTTCATCATGAAGCAAGAAACCAGTGTGGTTCTTCGTTCTGATATTTGCTACTTCATAACAACAACCTCCATTTTTAACTCACTCTGTCCAGAATGAAAACCTTTCAAAAATTTCTAACTGGGAAGGGTGTCTGTCCAAGCACAGAGAGAGCTAGGCAAAGGATGAAAGGAATATCAGCATGCCAAGTGGCCTTTGTCCGATCAGACATTTCTTCCACGTATAGTATGGCACTGCTACTTGGCCACATATGTTGGAAAATTAAGACGTCTGGTCTAATCTGGCCACATATAAGAGTTAGAATGGATCTCTTTGGCTGCAGGATAGAATTCATCTATTCTCCATATGGGCCACAATCTGGCAAGAGACTACACCTAGCATGATATATTCAACAGTGTTTGCCAAGTCAAGATGCAGGTGAGTTAGAGAAATAATTATGATTGTTACTAACAATTTATTTCTTAGTTCTCACAATAGCAACTGTATTAGTCATTTGAGCAAGGGTGAATAAAAAGCATCCTTAGTCGGGGATGCCTATAGAGAACACATCTCACCAATGCCAACTGGCAAGGCAAGCCGAGGCTACAGTTTCAGCTAGAAAGGGGCACTCGTGGTGAGAGAACCTTATATAGTTTATTCCATCAGCCAGGCCTGGGGAGCAGAGGGAAAGGTTTTATAAGCAGGCACGATCCCAAACCATTGTTCTGCACTTAAGCAGTTCACAGTGAAAACAGACCTAAGTATATGAAAAAGGCAAAGATGTTCAGGAGACAAGGAAGTTTTATATTTACAGCAACAACAAAAGGCCACTATGAACACTCCTTCATCTTTGAGCATAGATTCTGTCAGAGGTCAGCCAGAGAGATTGGCAAACTGAGCAGTTCCCAAGGGCCTGCTTTATTCCACTGTCAGCATGACTCAAAACACATGTAATACTAAGGATCTATTCGTGGATTCCCAGATATATATTTAACAAAAAACAGCCATTGGCAGAATGATAATGGATTGTGGATGTGGTACTGTAGAAGTGGGGGGTTTAACTCTCCTGCCATTATATTTCCCCTTCCAGACCCTCATCCACCCATCACAATCTTTAAACCTCAGTGGGGGGAGAATAGCATGATAAGGAAACTTGTTGCCCCTCCTGGGCTTAAAGCTGCCCAGATGAGCTGTTTCCAACTGAGGAAACATAATGGGAGGGAAGAGTCAAATTCCCTCTTCCTCATGCTGTTACATATCCCCTTCCTCTTATGCTTGCTAGCAGCTAAAATACACATCTGAGGATCCAAAACAACATTCAGAAAATGCGGGGAGAGAGTGAAGTGACTTCTAAAGGTAGGAAAAGATGTGCATAATGAAAACGATGCCCCAAAGTAGTTGGGGGTTAATCGCGATGGAAACAATCCATGCATAAATGGCCAACAACACCAGTTGATGCTGAGGAGCATAGCCATTGGCCCCAGAAAATTCCACTAAAGAAGATAAAAATCTGAATGCACTCTCATTAACATTTCAGATTATAGACAGAAATGGACAGGTAAGACAATTACTTCAGAAATGAATTGCTCAGAGAGTTGCTGATGCTCTTCGGTGAAAGGGTCGCTCAGTTCAGTGCTGTATTTCTCTTCAGGAAGAAGAATGCTGAATTCAACCACCTGTTCATGAGCCAGTTTTGCCAGTTTCTCTTCCTCTTTCTTTATTTCATTATTGAACTGAAGGGGGGAAAGGAAATATTGAGTGAGTGAAAGAGAGTTAGGAAAAAATCTTCCCTTCATTAGTACAATTTCTACACTAGCTTACTCAGAATAGATGACAAACGTATTTTGAATACAATTTGCCTTTCAAGTTTCTACCCCTCTTGCATAGATAATGGAATGCGGCTGGAGGAAAAATGAGTCCATTTCCATAGTTCCACAGCTGAAGGGAGACAGTCATTATTTAAGAGAATGCATATCCTGTGATACACATACTCATTTTTTGGGCTGTTACATCTAGTCAAACAGATTTTAAACTTCTTTGAGATTGTGCCAGGAGGCAACATCAGAGAAAAACCTTAGCCTCTACTTCCTGTTGCTGGCCCTCCATAGTAACTAGTTGGCCACTGTGTGAGACAGGATGCTGGTCTAGATGGACCACTGGTCTGATCCAGCAGGGTTCTTCTTATGTACAAACCCCTATAAAACCTGTTTACCTAAGGTGAAAAGTGGGGTGACAGAAATATTGGGGAATAGGGATAATTGATGAGAAGTTGGGGAGAGATGCTTGGAATAGAGGTGCTGAAGGAAAGAGGGAAGGCTGAATCAAAGTTGGTGGGTGTGTAAAGGTAGGTAAAGGTAGTCCCCTGTGCAAGCACACCAAGTCACTATTGACCCATGGGGTGATGACACATCCCGACTATGTTTATGGGGTGGTTTGCCAGTGCCTTCCCCAATCATCTACGCTTTACCCCCAGCAAGCTGGCTACTCCTTTTACCGACCTCAGAAGGATGGAAGGCTGAGTCAACCTTGAGCCGGCTACCTGAAACCGTCTTCAGTCGGGATCGAACTCAGGTCATGAGCAGAGCTTTTGAAAACAGTACTGCAGCTTACTACTCTGCGCCACGGGGTGGGTGTGTAGGGGGAGGATAATAATAATGGTTGAAGGAAGGGTTGGAATGTTACCTCAGTTCATCTATAGCGTTTCATAGGTCTATCTAGTTTTTAAAACAATATATTATCTTTCCCATGTGTATCTCCTATTTTCTTAGAATAAGACAATAATTTTCTAACCAACATACTTTGTTTGTATCAATGTATCTCAAAATTATATCAATGTATATTCTATAATAATTTATTAGGTCTATGACCGCAGTCTTGGACCAAGGAAAGAGGGAGGAAGGGGAACACAAAGGAAGGATAGGAAACAATGTATATTTACGGCACCTTCCTCAAATGCGCCGGTAGCCCAACCCAAAGGCCTTAGGAGACCGACGAAGGCCTCAGCCGGCGCAAGGGCCCACACCGCCGGTGCCTGGAAGGTGGGAGGCTTTCCGGCATTTCCGGGGCGTAACGATGCCCCGGGAGGCATTCCCGGGGTATTCTGGCACTGGGCGGGGAGTGAGCCCAACATTAGTCGGCCTCCTGAGCCGTTTTGGCTCAGGAACGCCCCCCCCTTTCTTTGCAAAGATATGCCACCTTTTAGGCATATCACCTTTTAGGTGGCATATCTCCCGTGCAACCCTTTTGATGCTGGGCCTTAGGAGGCAATGCCGCTGGGTTGCCTTCTAAGCCTGCTGCAGGCATTTCTTTCAGGAATGTGCTGTCAGAAGAAGAAGAAAAAGAGTTGGTTTTTATATGCCGACTTTCTGTATCACTTAAGGCAGAATCAAACCGGCTTACAATCACCTTTCCCTTCACCTCCCTACAACAGACACCCTGTGAGGTAGGTGGGGCTGAGAGAGCTCTATCAGAGCTGTAACTAGCCCAAGGTCATACTATCCATTCTAACTCCCCCCTCCTGGTTTGCATCAGAAGATCCAAAAGATCAGACTTTGAGTCTGAAAGAGGACAACTAAAGTTATGGCATTCTTGAAATTGTCAGCATAATTTGGCAGCTGAGTATAACAATGAAGCATGTGAGATCACATAAATTCCAAAGCATTCTTTTTAGTTTTGTGGTTTGTGCATTTTCTTTTCAGCAATAATTTACATATACTTTTTTCTAAAGTGGAAGGCATTTATCATGGCAATAAACCACTGAAATGCACTGTACTCAATAGCACTAGCTCCCATCTTGGCTAAGGAAAACAAAAAATGGTTTGTACTTCTTAAAGACCATCATTTAGTTCATAGGTGTCCAAACTGGAGAATTACTGGGATCTAGTTAGAGCTCCTATCATATACATGATAGAGATCTTACAAATGGTTCTGACTCCAAATGCAATCTGTAACATATTGCAGCCTGAATATTGGCTAATCTTATTATTGCTGGCTGATAAGAAGGATTTTGCCACAGTGGAGGTGGCAAGATTAGATCACTTTCAACTACCTTCAAAACTGAAACGTCTGTGAAATACTACTGATTCACACACAAAAACAGATCACTCTAAACAGGGGGCGAGATTTCCCATAGTGCCAGCTCTGGTGGATTTAGAAAGAATGCACCATTTTGTAATATCAAGAAAATTATAGTTGATATTTGATAATTATATTAGTCTTTGGGAGCCTTCTGGACCTCCCCTTAAACATCTCGGGAACTGAGTGGGGGATTATTGTTACAGCTATAACATGTCTAAAAAGGAATGGGCCACTAAATCTTGTGCAGACAACTGAAACAGTGTGCTACAATTAACCTGTGGTAGGAAAATGGGACTGTGGCAGCAGGCTGTATACTAGGGTTGCCAGGTACCCGCTGGTGGCGGGCAAATCCCCGGCAATTTACCCCTCTGCCCGCCGACCACCTGAGGGTCGGTGGGCAAACGTGCACGTGCGCGTACATACCACACGCATCACTTCCAGTTTAGAACTGGAAGTTCTGCCTCGCGAGGGCCCTTATATCTCTTAGTTTGAGTGGTAAAGGGCCGCTTTAACACTCAAACTAAGAGGTATAAGGCCCCTTGTGAGGCAGCACTTCTGGTTCTAAACGCGCACATTCCCGATATCAGCACAATAGCCTCCCGCCGGAGGAGAGGGGGGATCTGGCAGCCCTACTGTGTCCCCATCCTGTGAGCACTGATTGTACCTTGTGCGCAGAGTCTATGCGCATACACAAATGGGACCTGTGCACAAGAGACAGATCAATCGCTGCATGAAGGTCAGGGACAAAGCCTGCTGCTGCGATCCTGCATTTATACACTGAATGTAGAGAGTGTTACAGTCACTTATACAGAGCTAATGAAATATAAATGCAATTCTCCACCCCCAAAATGCAAAGAAAGAGCCCGTGTGCTTACTTCAGTTAATTCAGTCTTTTCAGTAATAGCTTCTGAAGCCGTCTCAACCGAAACCTCATCAGGGGGTGGGACTTTGGCAGCAGCATCTTAGAAAGAAGACAGGTGGCATTTTGAATGTATTTATATATACCTTAGATGATTAAACTACTGACGTGATGGCAGCCAACTGTTAAAGTCTCTGATTCACATTACCAAGTAACTAAAACTGGGTTACCAATTGTGTCGAAACAAAATCTTTACAATGGTTCATAAACACGATTTTAGTATGGCAGGACTTTCCCATTCAGTACCATGGTACACAAGGCTTTTGTGTTATTTTTTATTAATGGAGCACATAGAGTGATTCAGCAAGAAACCAAAGCTCAGTCCTCAGCAAGGAAATTTCTGTCCCCTCAATATCATGGCTTTGAGCCAACCTGTAAGCAAAAGATGGGAGGGAAGGCCTGAAGATGCCTTGAAAAAGGGAGCCCTCAAACCTCATGAACAAATCACATGAGCATCATTGTAGATCAGTGGTTCCCAATGTGGGGCACACGCCCCACAGGGGGGCAATTTGATTTTTAAGGGGGGGAAATTCGAGAATGAGTTATTAACAGTGAATTCTTTGCATTTCTTATGGTCCTAGGGGCCTCATATACAGTATATAAATATATATTGTGACATACACATTTTTAACATTAAAATCAGAATGTACAAGGCGGTCAGCTGGTGACAATGGAGAGGGGGAAAGCCCACTAATAGAGAGGAGTGGTTAATAGGAGTTCACTTTTTGAATAATAAGAATTGTATGTCACAAGGGGGGGCATCAGGATTTTAGAGATGTTTAGGTGGGGCACGGCCAAAAAAAGGTTGGGAACCACTGCTGTAGACATAAGCTTTCTCGGCAGTTTTCTGAGTAGGAAACATACCTCTCAAAGTGGTAGCCACACCATCTGGAGACGGCGTCGACAAACTGAAAAGTAAAAGGACTGAGTGTAAAAGTAAAGCCAAAATAATTCTTGCCGTGAACAATCTTGCTTTACCCAGTGTAAACTGGGGACCATTTCTCAAACTGAGGAAAATGTTTTCTGAATAGATTCTTCACAGCACACTTTGGATGAGATGCAAACTCCAGATTTTGGAAACCCTCGGGCAAGCTGACCTCAGTGAACCTCCTTTAAATATGGGAGGCACAACCCTTTCCCACAGCACTAAAATTAAGTGAGCAAGAACATGGTGGCTGCAGTTCCTTATGGCCTCATACCTGCTACCCTCCCAAAGTGAGAGAGTAAGCAGGCAAATAAGTAATGGGGATTTGGCTGAGAGGGAGACGATGCATAAATGTTGGTTGGCTATCAATAAAGCCTGACTGAATTTGTTTCTCCTCTGCTACAGTACTTTAAAGCCTAGGCAAGCCCAGAGGCATGAGCCCTTGGACAGGAACCAAAGGGCAAGAAGACCCAATTGATTCTTGGCCTTTGGCTCATAGCCTGAGGGTCACAGTCAAGAGCTTGACAATGATCTGCTAGTAGGTGAGGGAGACCAGCTCTGCACTCAGAATCCCCCCCTTGGGTCTCCATTTGGGAGAAAAGTGGAATGTCAATATAAAGAAATAAATTGAGTGAGTGAGTAGCATGGGCAGGGAAGAGAAAGAACAATAGAAGGAGGCTCCAGTGATGGTTGCCAACCTCCAGGTGGTGGCTGGAGATCTGCTATTACAACTGATTTCCAGGTGACCGAGATCAGTTCCCCTGGCAAAAATGGCCACTTTGGCAATTAGATTCCATGGCATTGAAGTCCCTCCTCTCTCCAAACCCAACTCTCCTCAGGCTCCACCCCCAAAATCTCCAAGTATTTTCCAACCTGGAGCTGGCAACCCTATCTCCAGTTGACAGAAGGGCCAGGGTGTGCTGCTTTCTGCTTTGAGGTCACTGTCATATTAATGTTTCTCAATACCATAAGTAGCAGTTTAATGCAACAAACATAACTTCTTGGGAAAGTCAGTGGCAGTTGGGTAGAAAGAAATGTTTGGTGCACTCCAATCTCTTTTAAGAGCTTCTACTATGATTAAGTTGGTAATTTATTTTGTTAGCAATCTTTCACAGCCACAGAGATGTGTCATTCATATACAAAGAAGAAAACACTGATGCTTTCTTAAAGAAATGTTTTATTAGCATCAAATTAGAATCAATTTCTTAGTATCAAAACATTGAATCTTGACTTCATGCACAGTATCAATTATCTCCTGCCTTTCCTTTGCTGCTTTTCCAAGGCTCAACATGACAAAATACATTGGGGGGGTTTCAAGGGCTACCCCTACTTTCTTATGACTTTTCAAACCCACCCATCACTATTTCCCCCCTCTGTTGTGTGTGTGTATCTGTTGGCGGAGGTTTCGTTTTATGTATCTGATGAAATGGGCTCAAGCCTATGAAAGCTTATGCTTCAATAAATCCTTTTTGGTTTTGCTGCGACAGACTAACAATAGGATAATCATGTTGTTTTGCTCTACAAAACTGGACACATTGGAGGTGGTAAATTGAGGAAGTTATGCTTTTCATCTAATATCATGATTGAAATGCTTTCTTCATTTCCAGTTCATTAAAAGAACAAATGGCCCATCAGCTAGACACCAGCCCTGTACAGATGACCCCATGGAAGGAAAAAGAGCAGACACAAGCACACTGGTCCTGTCCCATGTTTCCACACAATCGTGGAGTCATCTGCATCGAAAGAACACATGGGAGAACCAGTGGCAGACCTACATTTTTGGGGCCCTGAAGCTTGAACGGTTATGGGGGGCCCTTTGCAACCAACAACAATAGGGCAACATCCAACAAGGTCCAAAGGGCCTTGCTGCCCTTGAAAGGACTCTCAAGGTTGCCAACCTCCAGGTAGTATCTGGTGATCTCCTGCTATTACAACTGATCTCCAGCCGATAGAGATCAGTTCACCTGGAGAAAATGGCCACTTTGGCAATTGGACTCTATGGCATTGAAGTCCCTCCCCTCCCCAAACCCTGCCTTCTTAGGCTCCACCCCAAAAACCTCCCACCGGTGGCGAAGAGGGACCTGGCAACCCTACTCGAGGCCCAAATGGCAGAGAATAGGGTGATGGGGTGGAGTCCTTTAAAATGGGCCATTCAGCGATGAAATAAAACTATAGAACTATTAAGCCGTGCCCCAACAAAGCATTTGAAGATCCAGCTGCCAAAATGTAGGCTATGAATAGATTCTGGCGAGCTCAGAGAGCCCTTACAGCTGGGGGTTCGGGCGTTGCAAGCCCCCAATAAAATTTTGAAATTTGACCAATTACAGGGACATTTTGAGGCCATATGAAATGGGTATTAGAGCATTTTCTCAAATCAATATTAAGTACTTCAACCCATTGGCTTATGATTCTGTCACTAAAAAACTCCATTGATTTTGTTGAGAAATTCACTCATTAAAAAAAGTTGCTTCAGGGGGCCCCTCCAGGATTAGGGGCCCTGAAGCTTAAGCTTCATTAGTTTCACAGTAGATCCACCTCTGGGGAGAACTGTCTGTACAGGACTGAGAATATGAAACTAAGCCTCTTGGGTAGGGTTGCCAGGTCCCTCTTCGCGAACCTATGAATGAAAGTCCTCCAAAATGTCCTATCTTTGACAGCCTTGCTCAGATCTTTCAAATTGAAGGCTGTGGCTTCCTTTATTGAGTCAATCCATCTCTTGTTGGGTCTTCCTCTTTTCCTGCTGCCCTCAACTTTTCCTAGCATGACTGTCTTTTCCAGTGACTCTTGTCATCTCATGCCATGTCAGAATTCCAAATGTGCCCACAGGCCCGGAAAGGTTGGGGGCCCCTGTTCTGGACCAATCAGCCAGCAACGGAGAGCATAGGATTGGATGTAAGCAATACATTTGTCATTGGCTCTTTCCCCTCATATGGGGTGAAAACGCATGTCGCTTTAGCCTCCTTTATTCCCTGTTTCAGCCAGGATTCAGCCAGGACCAAACTCATGCGCTTTCGCTAAACGTGCATTCGATCCTGGCGGAATCCTGGCTGAAACAGGGAATAAAGCGACCATGCATTTTTTACTATGGACTTCGTTACTCTTTTTAGCCCAGCAGTTGCAGGAAAACAAACGCAGTCTGGCACCAGACTTTTCTCATTCTAACTGCTATGGGGATGGAGAAAGGTTCTGGCACTCACTAGAGCTCTTTCCATTTAGCTACGATCCCAGTTTTTGCTTCAGCTTCTGCAGCACAGGCTTGGAAAATCCACAGGATCAAATGCTAAAAATTTCTTCTGGTGTCTACATATATATATATATATCTAATAGAGAAAGGCAGGACCTCTTGTGCATCGCCAATGGCGTGCAAAGTGGTCGCCTGCTATTCAGGACTCTGCAAAGCCAGGGGAATTCCTTATTTGCAGAAAAATCTAACATTTGGGAGGGGGATAATTTGGGGAGTGAAAAACCTACACAAACCGAAAAGTTGCAAAAACCAAATCGCTGGGGCTTGGGAAGCAATCTGGACTGCTACACCAATTGAAGAAGGTGCATGAAAACTGGCAGCGGCAAGGAAGAAGAAGAGATGGTGGCAGAGGGTGTGGAGGACACTAGGAAGAAAAGGAGGCTCCCCTGTTCTTTCAAGAATTGGTAGGCTCTTTCTGAACTTTGAGATTCTCAGTTTGTTTTTTAAGTACACTTCTAACTCTCATCGGGGCTGAGATATGTTTAGCATTCCATGGCAACTTCAGATGTGCTCCACAGTCCTGACTAGATTGACAATTTTAATTGCTAAATGGTTATTTTAAAAAAATGTCTTGGAGGCCTTTTCACATTGGATTTTTGTTTGTTTTATGCAGGATTAAAGCCCAACAATAACATCAATACTCGTTTAAAGCCTCGATTTTGTATAATTTCCAAGTAATCAAGTCATTAAGCAAATGTCAGCTGGATTGGAACAAGATTTCGTCCTAGAGTTACATAATGGGCAGGAAAAACAAATGAGCTATTCCTGGAACTTCTTCTTGTTGGGACAGGTGTTAGGACAGGATTAGTCACAGCTGCAATAGTACAACGTTGTGGAAGACTTTCTATAGAAGTACAACTATTTTTTAATGATAACCCTCATTTTCACCAAATTCTGTTAACAGAGTAAATAACTTTTAGTAATTTAGTATTTGCATATTACCTGAACTTCCAATATAGGGACCTTTCTGACATATTGACAAGTATGCACGAATATGTACAATTAAAAAAAAAAACTACTACCAGCCATTCCTAGAAGGTAATACTGTTTTCAGCATTTCCATAACACATCAAAACCAAATTATAGTGCCACACTAAGCAGAATTATGTACATACATAAGTCACAACCAATTTAAGGCAATCCCATTCAGAAGCTTTCAAGGCAAGTGAGAAGCAGAGGTTATTTGCCATTGCCTTCATCTGCAGAACTTGGTCTCCCATCCAAGAACTGACCTTGCTTAGGCTTCTGAAATCTGACGAGATGGGGCTATACCATGCCACCTTCTCTCCCACTAAGCACAATTACACTTTTCTCAATCCATTGGAGTCAATGGGCTTAGACTAGTGTAACTTTGCCACTGTAAGTTTTTTTTTAAGTATGCCTTTAAATTTGCCTGCACAAACCAAAACTACCCTGTAGTGATAATCAACTAGAAATTTACAAGGTGTCCTAAGCACAATTACACCCTTCTAATCCCAGCTCTGTTTAGGATTGCACTGTCAATTGATTAATCTTCAAAAATTAAACTTCAATTTAAATTGACTGAAGCTTGTCGTCATAGTGATTCTTTGTTGGCATAGATATCACTAAACAGTGATTTAATGTTACATGAACAAACTGAGGCTCACATGCAGTTTCTCCACTCATGCCCTGCACTTCCTGGTTGCTGACAAACTACAATTTGCTGTTAGGTCCAAGCCAGAAAATTATGGCTCCCCTCCAAACCAGATGTGCAAAGAATAATGTGTAGTTCCAGTATGCCAGGGACCGGCAAACTATAATTTGCTGGACTGGATGAAACAGCACTCTGTGGTTTTCAGGAAACCCAGAATGTGCAAGATTGTAAAAGGAAGGAAAAAGACAGGGTATACTAGCTGGAGACTCTGCATATTTATGTATGTCTGCAGTGACAAATGGGAACACAGATTTTCTGTTTTGGGGTTGCTTCCTCGGTTTGTAGTGGAAACTTGCATCAGGACTAGACAGGGCCACGGGAGGGAGGCCATAGTAGAAATATCCCTGTTTTGCCCAGCCTGGTATCTGTTTTTAATCATTAATTGCAAGCCACCTTGTTGCAATTGTGAAAGAACGTATCGGAGCATCTGCAGAATGCCTTTTATTCCCCATTTAGTAACCATGGCCAAATCACCATTCTTGCCTCCCACAAATCTGGAAGTAGAGCTAAAAAAGGTGCAATGCTCAGACAGTCTTAAACTAGGGTTGCCAATCTCCAGGTATTAGCTGGAGATCTGCTATTACAATGGATCTCCATGTGATAGAGATCAGTTCACCTGGAGAAAATGGCCACTTTGGCAATTGGGCTCTATGGCACTGAAGTCCCTCCTCTCCCCAAACCCCGCCCTCCTCAGGCTCTACCCCCAAAACCTCCCGCTGGTGGCAAAGAGGGACTTGGCAACCCTATCTTAAACCCTTATGATAGATAAAGAAGTACTTCAGTGCAGAGAGCCAAAGGGCTGGGGAGGTATTATATCAAGGCAGTCTTAAGCCCTTCTCCTCTTACTTCAGAAAAAAATAAGGTCTTTGGGATGATCTAAACGAATGTGATCCAATAATAATCCCTGCTCCAAACACCAAGATTCCAAACCCTTTTGGGCACACTCTCCCCTCTTTTCCAACAGTTTTAAAAGCTACCTGCACAGCCTTATAAGCTCTACATTGTCTCTTGAGAGAAAATATAGATACAGTGACTGAATCCATAAATGATTCGCAGTATGACTATAAGCAAATCACTTTCCTTGGATAGCTGATGATATGGCATATGACAGTTATAGAAGTCATTCTCTGTGACTTAGCTCTACACTCCAATACAAATGCAAACCATTTTTAAGAATTAAAAAAACCACCAGCAAAACATGAAATAAAGTTCCAAAAGAAAGCATACAATATTTTACAGACTGAGTCAGATGTAGCTGATGAGTTCCATAAATGACATAAAAAGGGCCCTCTTCCTGGTGGCCATCCATATCACCTCTGTACCATATCACCTGGTGAATAGGTCCACATGAGTTTAAGTAGTCCTTAAAGCACTCTTGTCTCAAATCATGTAGGCCTCCAAAGATAATAGCCAGCCCTTCAGCTGTGCCTAGAAGTAGGGCTGTTGATTCGGTTCGGCCCGAACTGAAAATCAGCCGAATTTCCCTTGATTCGGTGGTTTTTCGTTCGGGACGAACCGGGGGGGCCGAATTCAGCGAGTTCGGGAGTTCACGAATAAATCCGGCAAATTCGGCCGTCAGTAAGCAGCATAACCTTCAGTAAGCAGCATTCTCCTCCCCCGGCCAATCGGTGGCCAAGCTGGGTCTTCTTCTAGCCAATCAGTCAGGATTGAGTACTGGAGGAATCAGCTGATGTGCGGCCCGGCCGGTGAGAGAGAGAGAGAGGGAAATCTTCCTGTGTGTGTGCGGGGGTGCTTGTGCACATTAGCTCCTTTCCGTGGCTGCAGGGGGCGCATTTTTTGGGGGACAAACCCCAAACTTTCAGGGGATATTCAGACAAGCCTTCTTAAGAGACCACCCAAGTTTTGTAAACATTGGGTCAGGGGGTCCCGAGATATGGGCTCCCCCCTTTTTCTTTCCATGGCTGCAGGGGGCGCATTTTTGGGTGTGCCGACCCCAAACTTTCAGCGGAGCATCAGACAAGGCTTCTTAAGAGACCCCCCAAGTTTTGTAAACATTGGGTCAGGGGGTCCCGAGATATGGGCTCCACCCCTTTTTCCTCTCCCCCCTTTTCCATTTCCGTGGCTGCAGGGGGCGCTTTTTTTGGGGGTGCAGCCCTCAAACTTTTATCATAGCTTCAGACAATCCTTCTTAAGAGACCACCCAAGTTTTGTAAAGATGGGTTCAGTGGGGGCAGAAATATCGGCTCCCCCCTTTTCTCTTTCCGTGGCTGCAGGGGGCGCATTTTTGGGTTTGCCGATCCCAAACTTTCAGCGGAGCTTCAGACAAGGCTTCATAAGAGACCACCCAAGTTTTGTAAACATTGGGTCAGGGGCCCCCGAGATATGGGCTTTCCCCTTTTCCCTATTGGGATGAATGGATCACCCTCGAGAGATGCATACATATGGATCTCATATTGGATACAAATGGAATCATATTGGATTACCCAGCCTCCCAGCTGCTCCTGATGGAACAGAAGACAGCCACAGTAAGACCCCTTTGGGGGCTTTAATCTGTAATTTTTCTTTTCTCTCTCTCTGTGTGTGTGGGGGAAAGCAGAGTCTGTGTGTGTGTGGGGAGGGAGCAGTTTCTGTGGGTGGGGGGGGGGAAGCCAAAGGGGGCTTTTGCCGGTTCTGCCTGGGGTGTGTGTTCCCCCTCCAGTCTCTCTCTCCCTGGTTTGAGGGGGGGGCTTCATTTTTATGTCTTCAGGTTTTCCCTCATTCATGAGATCAGTTAGGTTATTTTGATGCTTGCTCAAAACTGGTTTTCAAATGGTGACTTAAGGAATGCATCTGCCTGGTCCCAAGTCCAATGCAAAAGGAGAAATTCCACCCCCTCCTGCTCATTATGCATAGCTAGCTGCCTCTGTCCCTTTCCATGGTTTGCAAACTCCCAGGTGTCAGGTGTTGCTTTGCACTGTTGCAAAGGTACTTGTGTTGCTTTGCACTGTTGCATTGCGTGCTTGTGTTGCTTTGCAGTTGTATTGTGTTGCTTTGCACTGTTGCATTGCGTGCTTGTGTTGCTTTGCAGTTGTATTGTTTTGCAAAATTCTTCACACCTGCCCCGCCCTTTGCATGTTTGCAAAGGTGTTGCTTTGCAGTTGTATTGCTTTGCAAAGTTCTTAGCACCTGCCCCGCCCTTGCTCTCATCAGTTGTTTGTCAGGGCTGGGAGCTTTGTGCATGGGCGGCAAGCTCTGCCCAGAGATGCACATCAAGGGTGGGGGGACCCCTTTCGGGGCCCATATCTCAGCCCCCCCTGACCCAATCTTTACAAAACTTGGGGGGTCTGGCAAGAAGGGTCCTTTGAAGCTCCTCTGAAAGTTTGGGACCTCTACCCCCAAAAATGCCCCCCCAGAGCCGCGGAAAGGCGCGGTTGTGTTTTTAATGGCTTTATTCGGCCGAATTTTTTTCCCGAACTTTGAATTCCCGCCGAATTGCACGGACCCGAAGCGGGGGAGTTCGGACTTCGGCATATCCCGAATCTAAACGGGCCGAATTCAGCCGAATCCGAACTATACCGAATTTTTTTTAATTCAACAGCCCTACCTAGAAGCAAACAGATAGCCAGTGTAGCTCTTTAAAAGCTGGCAATTAATAATGTGTGCCAGTCAACAATGTGGCCGTAGCATTTTACACCAATATAACCTTTTGAACAGTGTTAAATGTCAGTCTCATGAAGAGCACATGCCAATAGCCCAATCTGGATATGATCAGATCACAGATACCTGTGGCCAGATTATGATTGCCAAGGAACAACTGCTGCTGGCACACCAGATACAGTTGGGCAAAGACACTATTTGGCACAGAGGAGAACTGAGCCGCCATCTATAAGCATTAGGGTTGCCAACCTCCAGGTACTAGCTGCTATTACAACTGATCTCCAGCTGATAGAGATCAGTTCACCTGGAGAAAATGGCTGCTTTGACAATTGGACTCTATGACATTGAAGTCCCTCCATCACAACTACTAGAGTGCAGTGCAGCTGATACTCATCTCAGACTACGGGACCATTCTCAATAGTATTGAAAGCCACTGAGAGGTTAAGGAGTGTTGAATTCTCCCAGTCTCAATCCTGGTAAAGACTATCCATCAGGCAGTTTCAAGTTCTAGAATCAGAACTGGAACTGGATTGAAATGGATCAGGATAATGAGTCTTATCCAAGAAAGTCAGAAGGTATACAGCTACTACATACTCACACACCTTCCCCCCAAAACAAGATGTTTACCACCAACCAATTGTTATTCCAGTTATTTGAGTCTATAGAGAACTGCTTCAGGAGGGGTTTCACAATTGTCTCCTTTCAAACAGTGGGGGCTGACTTCTCCTGTCAATGATTTACTACTCTCTGGACCCAGCCTTAAAATCCCCTTTTACTAGATGTCATGATGGACAAGCCATGAACTTTGATAGGGTACGGCATGGTGCTTCAAGATGCTTCATAGCGGCTTCATGCAGCTTTTTCAAATCCTCAGGCCAAGAATAGCTGAAACTCATCCAAACAATAGCACGATGTGCTATGTTAACATTCTGATGCTGTCCTGCCAAAATTGTGGTGTCTAAATCCTGGTGGATGTAAGCAATTTTATCAGTAAAATGTGTATTGAACAAGTCACAGCTGGCCTTTGATTGTTCTGAAAGCAGGCTTTTGAATTGTGCCCATAGAATAATATCCATAGAATAATAACCATAGAAGAACCAGTGCAGATGCCAGAATACTGTACTCTCTATAATCCACCCCAGCTAATGGATGGGATGCAGCATTTTAGACCAGCAGAAGCTTCTGGATAGTTATTATGGGCAGCCCAATGCAAAGCCTGTCCACCTTAAGAAAAAGGATGGATCAAACTCTGATCAAACTCTGATCATGGATAAAGCTCTGATAAAAAGCAGGCCATGACCAGTATCTCACCACCGTTAGGCACGCCTAGTCCCAAGGAATGAGAAAAGCGGAATGTAAAGCCATAGGTGTCACAACTTTGCTTTCTCCCTAATGTGCCTTGGAAAACCCCAAGTTTGGTACCTGAGGCTAGGAAAGCTAAATGAATGGTTGCGCTGTTATTTAGCATTTTGTCTGGCCCAAGGAAGATGTGTGTGTGGGGGGGAGGAACCCAACTGTTTGTGAAGGGAAGTAAAACAAGCCAAAAGTACATCAGTGTGACCAGACTAGCTTTATTTTGGGCTTTTCTCCAGGCTCTTGGAAAAACAAAAGGAACAAAGCCAAACAGAAACCTGTACTGTTCATGAACAGGCTCTTACTTCTTGTTCTTCTAGGTTTTGAGAAAAAGGGGAACGTGTATTCCTCGAGATGTTTCTTCCATTGCTACTAAAGCATTATTTAGATTGTGGGGGGCTAGAGTTTAATTCGGCATACCTAAACCCCATTAAATTAGAGGGTTTAGGTCACCTAACTCTGCACAGAATTGTACTTCTATTAATTTCTGTAAAGCCCTGTGCTGACATTATATGCAAGTACACCAAGTGCATGTGGAAAAAAGCAAGTTCATACATGCACACCGTATTCAGCACAATTTCTGAACAGAATTTATGTACACACAAACTATATTGCATATAGACCCTGGAGACATGATCAAATGTTTGCATAACCCTTTGTATGTGTGGGGGCCCTGTTCAGAAGTGAAGCAGAATGAAAGGCTAATGGGGATAGGGTTGCCAACCTCCAGGTGGCACCTGGAGATGTCCCACTATTATGGCTGATTCCCAGACAACCAAGATAAGTTACCCTGGAGAAATGGCTGCTTTGAAGGGTGGACTGTATGGCAGTATACCCTGCTGAGGTCCCTCACTTCCCTAAACCCCACCCTCTACAGGTATTTCCCAACCCAGAGCTGGCAACCCTAAGTGGGGGCAATCCTACTTCAACACATGAATCCTCAGAGTACCCACATAAAATCCCTTCCCAGGTCTGATGCACTGCCTAAGTGCCCTACTTGAAGAGCTGATCACAAACTAACAACAAACATGATCTATATTGTCACAGAGGAAGGATTCTGTATAGTGTCAAGTGTAGATAGAAGAAGGCATTTTAAGTACTTTCACCAAGGGTATCATTTGGGTAGGGCAGAGAAAGATAGCCCTCTCTCCTTCCATATATTTCAAATCATGTAATCTTACACTTATGCCCATGGTTATTGTGAGATACAGATGGGGCCTGTAAGTACTTGCAAAGGGGCATCTCATTTCCCCCTCCCCTACCATTTCCTCTTTCCCCTTCCTGAAAGCCCCCATAGCCTCTCCCCTTTTCCTGCTTTCTTTTCTCCTTCCCACCCACCACCCAACCTAGCTTTATCTGCCTTCAATTTTCCTTCCTTCCCTCACCTGACAGCCATGAAAACTCTGGCCCAGTTGTGCAACGCTGGTGGCTACGGCCAGGCTTAGTTGCGCTATGGAATATTGACCAGGACTTGGGGGTAGGGTTGTCATATGCCCACTGGCACTCCAGTGTCTGATGGGAGAAATTGTACTAGGAAGAGGAGGAGGAGGTGATGGTGGTTCTGGTGTGTAACAAAATTCTGACTTTGTTCCAAAATACTTTGTCATTAACATTACAATCCTGTGTGGACTTACACATAGAGAAATTCCTCCTGAAATCAGTGTGCTTACTTATGCGTAGAAATGCTTAGGCTCACATGGCTTGAGAACACCTCTACTTTTATTTGGTTTCTCTGTAGCCAATAAAAGATTGGCCAAGCAGGCTTCACAGACACACATTTAAGTTAAACCCATGTTTTATCTGTGGAATGATTTTTCATTACCCTTCTAAGTGGGGCAAGTTGCAGTAGTAGGGTTGCCAGGTCCCTCTTCGCAACCGGCAGGAGGTTTTTGGGGAGGGGCATGAGGAGGGTGGGGTTTGGGAAGGGAAGGGACCAATGCCATAGAGTGCAATTGCCAAAGCGGCCATTTTCTCCAGGTGAACTGATCTCTATCGGCTGGAGATCAGTTGTAATAGCAGGAAGAGGAAGATGTCTAAAGTAAATCCGATGCCCATAACATTTTGCTTCACAAGCCATTTGTTTAGTATTGTATGGGAACAAGTGTGTAGGAAGGGTGTATTGAATGGACATCCCCCACCATCTGAAAGTAGAAAATTTGTAAAGAGTAGAAGGGTCAACATATTCTAGCCAAACAAGGAAAATAATCTGTACTTTTATTTAACAAAGGTGTTTTCATTTTATTTCCTGCCTTTGTCATAAACTCAGTAGCTTTATTATTTTTAGGCTACTGTGTAGTTACATCATCTCTTTACAGGAACACTTCTCTTTGTTTTTAGAGTCTTTTATGCCACTGTGTACCCAACTCTACAGGCATTACCTATCCAATGCAGAGGCCAACTGCAGGCCATGGGGCTGTTCTCCTTATATATAGAGAATTCCTTTAAGTGACTTGATGGACTTGCCCTGCCAAGCCCAATCAGATTTTTTAACTTTCCCCCTCTTTGAATAACATACGGTACCTTCCATGCCATATCACAAACTTCTTTGGAAACCCTTCTGTTTTAAAATTCATTTAGCACATCGCAAGGGAGGCTGCAGGCCAAGAAACACACATCTAAGCCTTCTTGAAAAGACAAATCTCGGTGCCTGTGATAGCAAGCCTAAAGGGGTTCTTAATCCTATCTTCTAAAACAGAATCAATGCTTTAAAAATCTTTCACAGGTATAATGTTACTAAGCTGCAAACCAAAGTCTGTACAATCAAGAATTTTCCCTTACTGTATATATCCCTCAACAAGTGGTTTTCCCCCTTCCTCCCCCCCAAACATTTCCAACCGGTGGCATCAGGTTCAAAAAGGAAACAATATATTGAGCATACATGCAAAAGTTGTGCAGGTCCATGAGTAGGGTTGCCAACCTCTGGGTGGTGGCTGGAGATCTCCTGCTATTACAACTCCAGCAGATAGAGATCAGTTCCCCTGGAGAAAATGGCTACTTTGGCAATTGGACTCTATGGCACTGAAGTCACTCCCTTCTCCAAACCCCGCCCTTTTCAGGCTCCGCCCTCAAAACCTCCAGGTATTTTCCAGCCTGGAGCTGGCAACCCTGTCCATCAGTCTGCTTGGAGATCTGCTGTCTGCTTAAACCTCTAATGCCTTTTTTTAATGCTTAGGAAACAGAGTCTTAACATTCTGGTATTAAACTGAGCATCTGTCACAGCTGGAAAGGGAAGGAGCTGTGTAGCTTTAAAATGGTGACTTACCCGCAGGTCCAGTCAGTGCAGGAACTGAAAAAAATCAGAATAGAAGAAAAATTTATACACTATTGAAACAGCTTTATACTTTTTACAAGGTGTTATAAAATAGAGGGCAATGTAGATACTTACCCACCCATTACTTCTTTAGCATAGGACAGTTTCTAGAAAATAGAAAACCAGATTCCAGGTAAGGACCAGCATTTTGCACATTCAGAAATTATATTTTTGCATTTTTATAAGACCATCCCCTATTATTTGGTAGTGCCCTAAAAGGCCTGGGTACTGTGAAGGTGGCAGTGATGCACAGGTCCAGGAAAAAAACAAAGAGTCCTGGGGGAGACCTGGAGGATTGGCACTTTTTAGAGTTGAGCTAAATGGACTAGGGATGCCAGCCTTCAGGTGGGACCTGGGGATCCTCCAGAATTACAGCTCATCTCCAGACTACAGAGATCAGTTCCCCTTAGAGAAAATGGATGCTTCAGACAGTGGGCTCTATGGCCTTGTACCCCACTGAGGACCTTGTCCTCCCCAGGTTCCATTCCCAAATCTCCACGAGTTTCCCAACCTGGATCTGGCAACTCTGCAATCATGAAAGCAAGCAGAAATAGCAAAAATCAGAGCTATAATGGCAGTAGGCGCCTGCAACACATAAAGAGGGGAATCAGCAGGTGTAAAGAATTGTTGGAAGGGAAATGCAGCAATATGTGTTAAAGGTTGTCCGCTGCACAAGCACCGGGTCATTACTGACCCATGGGGGGAGGTCACATCACGAAATTTACTAGGCAGACTATATTTATGGAGTGGTTTGCCATTGCCGTCACCAGTCATCTACACTTTACCCACAGCAAGTTGAGGACTCATTTTACCGACCTCGGAAGGATGGAAGGCTGAGTCAACCTTGAGCCGGCTACCTGAAATCGACTTCTGTCAGGAACAAGCTCAGATCGTGAGCAGCGCTTTTGACTGCAGTACTGCAGCTTATCACTCTGTGTCACAGGGCTCATCAGGAACCAACAGTCACACTTAAATGTCATGACTGCACTTTTTAAAATGTCAGCCAGCATGATCATGCACAAGAAGCCTTAAGGTAGTAGTCATAAGAGTAACGCCTTCTAACATTTAGATCATGATAAACTCGAGGGCACAAGATTAAGTCAACAAAGAGTAGGGAAATTTAAAATGCATTTTTCCCTGCAAAGAGTGTGTGCTTCATTCCAGTGCTTAGAAAGCACAGTCTCCCTGTAACTGAAAAGATGCCCAGATCCCACATAACTACTAAGTAACAGTCTCAGAATTACTGCATTAAAATATCTAGAAAGAATGTGGATGGGGAAACAGTCAGGAAAAGAGCTATCCACAGTTAGTTTACTGTTTACTCCTACAGTTCTCTGGTATCCAGACACCACTATAGGCACCAAAACAGGGCGGCAAAGTGACATATGGGAAAGGACACCACAGGTTTCATGGAGGACAGTGCCGAAACAATGACAGGAGTGTGACAATATACTCTAGCTGTACCATTTTAATACACTGCTAATAAGAAAATGAATGGTTAAAATCAGAGATGTTGCTGAAAATACGGGACTCTGAGATGTGCATCTCTGACACGAAACCATTTCTTTTTCCTACACATGAGAGTGGAGTATTATAACATCAAAGCATCAGTAGTTCATACAAAACCAGTGTTTTACAACAGTATACAGGTTGAATATCCCTTATCCGGACTGCTTGGGACCAGAAGTGGTCCGTATTTCAGATCTTTCCATTTACTGGAATATTTTGGAATTTTTACATATACATTACGAGATATCTTGGGATGGGACCCAAATTCATCTATGTTTTATATGCACTTTATACGCATAGCCTGAATGTAATTTTAAACAGTTTTTTAAAAATAATTTTGTGTACAATGAACCATCAGAAATCAAAGGTGTAATTGTCTCACCAGAATACCTATATCAGCTGTTAAGCAAGAGCAACAACAAACTAACAAAGGCAAGCTTTCAGTATCCACGTATGATGCAACGTATACTGTATTTTATTTTATTTTTTTAGGTGAGAGGAAACATTGAAAGCAAGCAGCATGGATCTGCCTGCATGCCGTCTCAAAGGGTCCGGTTTCCGGATCAGTCTCGATATGGGATGTCTGGATAAAGGATAATCTACCTGTATTACCGTAAGCATCCACTTTGCTGCTTTCCAGTCACCATTTCTCAGAAAGGAATATACCAAACATGAACAGCAAATAGGCTCTTTTCCAGACTGGCATCTCTCTCTAAATTACTTAGGCAGCTGACCTGGTCAAGACCTGCAGGCTTAAAATAACACTTACTAGAAGTGTTTGGGTTTGACAGCAAATGTAACCATGCTGTCACCCTGGATATTGTCAGATTAGGTAGTGACTCCTGGCATCTGGATTTAGGACTCCAAGCAGGTGGTTTTCACAGAATGTACTGATGCAGTCTACCTAGAGTCAGAAACACCGATACCCTCCCTCCACAGATTGGCTTCATGAATAATTAGCAAAAATTGATATAATAAATTAAGCTTCAAGAATAAGATAGGCATATCTGTTACCTGCCTTCCAGTTTTGTTTTGTTTTTGTGCGAGTAGAGCAGTTATCATAGAAACTGTTTGTTGGATCCTTTGATCTGTCAGCAGAAAGCACTGACACAAAATGGTAAAATGTTTCCTGGGGTTGCAGAACCCACATGGAACCTATGGGGAGGGGGCGGTACAAGGAAAGAAATCTGTGATCCTTGCACTGACACTAGATCTAACCCACTGGATACTTGAACTGAAGGCAGTGAATGTGTTTTCTATATTTATCTCCCCTTTTGGAAAACAGTGAATTCCTTAAGCCAATCAAGCCTATTTTGAGTGAATCAAGCCTATTTTGAGTGAATCAAGCCTATTTTAAACTAATCAATAGAATTGTGTCTAGAGTGGGCTTCAGAGTTTCATTCAGTATTACCCCAAACAAATAGAAAATGCTGAAGCGGTGCGTTTATTTATTGTGTTTATTTTATTTTTAGACTTTCTCCCTGCAGGAGCCAGGCTCAGGGCAGCTAACATCAGATAAAACACTATAAAAGTGTGTCCTGCAGGGCCCTGGTCTCATTAAAGTTCCACCAGGCCGGGGCCGACAAAGCCCTGGCCCTGTTTGAAGACAGCTGGACACTCTTTGGGCCGGGGACCACCTCTGAACATCTCTTGCCTTGGAAACCCTATGGGGTTGCCATAAGTCAGCTGTGAACACACACAAACATTCTTAAAAAGCACCCTGATGGAACAAGGCCTGCTTCCTGCTCCCCCTTTCTTTGCTATGCTTTTGATAAACTACATATTACTAATGTTATATTAGTATAAGTAAATGGATTGCTGGGTCTGTTCTCTTATCTCCCATGCTTTAAGAGGGCACTCCATCTGTTGCATTTTTTGCTTGCAAATTTCCTCCATTTAACATTTGTTTGGTACGTTGGTTTTTTTTTGCGTGGGGGGTGTAACTATAATTAGTCTTGCAGACTCAAGGATCCATTGATTTATTGTTATTTCCCGTTTTTTTGGCCGGGTTTCCTCTCTTTCCCCACTTTTTTTTTCATTAAGCAGGCTCCCCAAGACTCTTCGAACATCCTGCCTAGCATTCTTAATCATAACCAGCAGCCATGTGGCTTATGGAGATTTTTCTCTCCCTTCTTGGGAAGAGGTGTTAATCCTTCGCCTCCTGACATCACTGTCCCAGGCAAAATCCAACCCTTAGGCTTGGCTCCTGGCCCATCTCAGCAGGAAAAGGCCAATTATCACTGCCAAGGACTCCCCAATTCCTGACAAAAAGTGGACAGTTTGCCAAATTCTATAAAGCTCCAAGTCAAGGGGCCCAAGTGTGCATTTTGCTGGATTTGTTCAGCACCAGTAGCTTGTCCAGTCCACTTCACTTGTTTTGGCTCAATCAAATGCCACTGCTTTGACTTTTTTCCTTATACATATATTCTTTGAAATGCATCACAACAGCTGCAGTTAGGGTTTCCAGGTCCCTCTTCGGCACCAGCGGGAGGTTTTGGGGACAGAGCCTGAAAAGGGTGGGGTTTGGGGAGGGGAGGGTCTTCAATACCATAGAGTTCAACTGCCAAAGCGACCATTTTCTCCAGGTGAATTTATCTATCAGCTGGAGATCAGTTGTAACAGCAAGAGATCTCCAGCCACTACCTGGAGGTTTGGTCATCAAAATGAAGACTAGTGCTCTGACAATAAAGTATTGCAAAAAGACCAGCACTTATGACCTTGACAAGAAAAATACTTCTGTTACACAGTTCCACTGAAGGTAATACAAATTACAACAAAGTAGCAACCAAAGCAGTCGAACATATTGTAGGGTATATAAGGTATAGGGTTTTGGCCTAACTGGTTGTTTGCACACCACCCAG
Source organism: Euleptes europaea (assembly GCF_029931775.1). Lineage (NCBI taxonomy): Eukaryota > Metazoa > Chordata > Lepidosauria > Squamata > Sphaerodactylidae > Euleptes > Euleptes europaea. The sequence continues at coordinate 34,101,565 of NC_079323.1, forward strand.
GCGTGACGTGGAACACCGCGTCACCCAGGCCTTGAGGGGACAGTCTGGGGCCGGCTGGCACACCACCGCCCATAAAGGCTGCCTTTGTTCTTAGGTTAGCAACTGCTCCTTGCAGAAACCTATATTGCAACAATATACCTTAGCAATGTACAAGCTGTTCTAGTCACTGAATCTAGCTGCTTTCTGCCTTGCTCAGCTTGGCTGCTGATTACAATTGCTATAAAATAAACTCAGCTCTCTGCAAGGGAGTTCTGTTTTACACTGACACTGAAGCCTCGCCTCAATCCTTCCCAATTCCCACATCTGGTGCCGCCGACGTGATTCGACGTGATTCACCGGACCCCACCCGCTTACCACGACTGGAAAAGGTTTATGTGCGCACTCGGCTCATCGGCCCCCTCGGCTTTTTAGCCCCCCTCAGCTCGGCTCTTCGGCCCCCTCAGCTACAGCTCCCTTTGGTAAGTATGGGTGAAACATTGTCTACGGAACAGGTAAAGCATGCTGAAGAACTTCATCAGTTGGTTAGGCAGTGTGGCAAAGATTCAGTGTCAATGGCAGATCTCAAGGATCTCCTACGGGAGATTGATTGTCAGTGTCCCTGGTATCCCCAGGAAGGCACTTTCAATCCAGGAGACTGGGAACTAATAGGAAGGGACTTGAAGGGTGAGCCTCGTGCACCAGTGCAAATTATTCTTGCCTGGCAAAAGGTTGATAGAGCTGTCTGCGCTGGGACGCCAGTGGCCAACATGCTCTTGCAACCTGCTATGGAGGTGCTACCGCCCCCCTATCTGGTTCTCCTCCCTGCAGCCTCGTCTTTAACTCCCATACCTTCTTCACCCATCCCTCCTTCTCCTGCTTGTCCACCGCCTCGATCAAAAGTGGCGCTGGCAGTCCAGGCAGCCCATTGCAATGGGGACCTGGATCTTTCCGAAGAGTGGGAGGGGGAGCCGCCTGCATTTTTTCCATTGACGCGTGAGCAAGATGTTCAGGGGGTTGTCACGCTGCAATGGGCTCCTTTGCCTTATTCACTTCTTCGGGAGTTGAATAAAGCAATAAAGGAGAACGGCCTTCAGTCAACCTGCTTTCAAGGTATGATTGAGGGGCTTTGTACTGGTTATGGTATGTTGCCTAGAGGTTGGAAAGATTTGATGCGACTGATTCTTAGTCAGAAGACTCAATATGTGGTCTGGTATCGTGCTGCAGCCCAGCTCAGTGTCACTGCTGATATCACTGCTGATCAGGCTTATCGGTCAGAGCAGTGTTGTGGTCCAGGATAATTTACCTATTGTCTTGCAGTGTTGGAGCGCTCTTCCTTTAAGATTAAAGGAGGGTGCTTCCTGTGCGCACCTTGTCCCACCCCCGCACTGGGAGGGGGACAAGGGGAAGTTTGTCTTTTGATTCCTTACAGATTACCTTGGTCCTGGAAACATCTGACTTCAGAAACCAATTCGTGAGTATGAGGTTCAAGGTAAAAAGTTAAAAAATCTCCTTGATAACTAGTGCTGATGTTTCTGTAACCACCTTTCATGATTGGGATCCTCCTGGCCTCTAGAACGTTCATCTGCTGTCTGGGGGGTGGGGGGTTCCACTGCATTAGATGGGGGTATGTAACTCCAATTGTCGTCCCACTTAAAGTCAACCTTTGGGGACGAGACCTTTTGTCTCAATTGGGGGCTACTTTAGTCACTAATGACTAAGCCTCGCGCCCTTGCTTTGTCATGGCTTTCCACAGACTATGTGTGGATTGACCAATGGCCGCTGCCTGGTGAAAAATTGAAAGCTTTGCAACGCCTAAAAGTCCCCTTGTGTGTGTAAAATCCGCTTCTTTAATGTGTGTATGAATGTGAGAGTGTGTACAAAAGAAAAAGAATAAATTAATGCTTCGTATAGTGACAGAAGCCTCCTTAGTATGGAGGCCTGGTTTTTTTCTTTTCTTTTAGCCCTGAAATTGAAAATGTGTAGCTTTTAGTCTGCTTTGCAATTACAAGAAGGGCGTAGCTATGTGGTGTATTGTGCTCTCATAAAAAATAAGATTGTGTGTGTGTGTTTTGACTGGTACTTTTAGGGTGCTTGTTTGTGAGGAAGCCGGCCGGTTCCTCTCAAACACAATGTGGGGAGCAGGCTCTCCCCCCACCCTGCAGGTTTTGATTTCCAACTGCAAATGTATGCCCTCTCACCATGTCTGAGAAAGGCAAGTGCGCCATACCTTTGGCATCCCATATAATTCCACGGGTCAAGCCATCGTAGAACAAGCTAATGGCACTCTCAAGCGGATGCTTGAAAAAGTAAAAAACAAGGGGGAGTTGGCCTCTCCCTCCTGGACAAAGAGAGCCTTTTAGCTCAGGCTCTCTTTACGCTCAACCATCTTAACCTTCTTTCTTTTAATTCAAAATTTCTTACTAGGACTCAGCGGCTTTCCAGGCCGGCAAGCTGCTGCAACAGCCCCTAAAATCATACAGACTCGGTTCTTGAAAATCTGATTCCTGTTTGGGAGTCCATGAGATCTGAACACACCCAGCCAATCAGCTTCTGCTGCAAACATACCAATCCAGTTTTCCCTGAATTTGATCCTAGGAATTTGATCCTACATGTGCATGTCCAATCAGCTTCACCTTTCAAAAAGAAATACTGTAGTTTGGATACATCCTTCCATGATCCAGGAACTTCTTGCAGTTATACAGTGAGGGGAAAAAGTATTTGATCCCCTGCTAAATTTGCCTGTTTGCCCTCTGACGAAGAAATGACCAGTCCATAATTTTAATGGTAGATTTATTGTAGCTGTGAGAGACAGAATAACAACAGGGAAAACCCCAGAAACCCAGAAGACAAAAGTCAGAGATTGATGTGCATTATAATGAGTTAAATAAGTATTTGATCCCCTATCAACCAGCCAGATTAGGGTTAGGGTTAGGGTTCTGCTGTCGACAGAAGCAATCAATCCATCAGATTCCAAACTTGCCACCATGACCAAGACCAAAGAGCTGTCCAAGGATGACAGGGACAAGATTGTAGACCTGCACAAGGCTGGACTGGGCTACAAGACTATTGCCAAGCAGCTTGGTGAGAAGGTGACAACCCTAACCCTAACTGTCAACCTCCCTCGGTCTGGGGCTCCATGCAAGATCTCATCTTGTGGAGTTGCAATGATCATGAGAACGGTGATGAAGCATCCCAGAACTACACGGGGGGAACTTGTCAATGATCTCAGGGCAGTTGGGATCATAGTCACCATGAAAACAGTTGGTAACACACTACGCCGTGAAGGACTGAGATCTTGCAGAGCCCGCAAGGTCCCCTTGCTCAAGACAGCACATGTACAGGCCCGCCTGCAGTTTGCCAATGCACATCTGAATGACCCAGAGGAGAACTGGGTGAAAATGTTGTGGTCAGATGAGACCAAAATCGAGCTCTTTGGCATCAACTCAACTCGCCGTGTTTGGAGGAGGAAGAATGCTGCCTACGACCCCAAGAACACCATCCCCACCGTCAAACATGGAGGGGGACATATTATGCTTTGGGGGTGTTTTTCTGCTAAGGGGACAGGACACCTTCATGGCATCGAAGGACGATGGACGGGACCATGTATCATCAAATCTTGGGTGAGCACCTCCTTCTCTCAGCCAGGGCATTGAAAATGGGTCGAGGATGGGTATTCCAGCATGACAATGACCCAAAACACATGGCCAAGGCAACAAAGGAGTGGCTCAAGAAGAAGCACATTAAGGTCCTGGAGTGGCCTAGCCAGTCTCCAGACCTTAATCCCATTGAAAATCTGTGGAGGGAGCTGAAGGTTCGAGTAGCTACACATCAGCCTCGAAATCTTACTGACTTGGAGAGGATCTGCAAAGAGGAGTGGGACAAAATACCTCCTGAGATGTGTGCAAACCTGGTGGCCACCTACAAGAAACGTCTGACCTCTGTAATTGCCAACAAGGGTTTTGCCACCAAGTACTAAGCCATCTTTTGCAAAGGGATCAAATACTTATTTCACTCATTATAATGCACATCAATCTCTGACTTTTGTCTTCTGGGTTTCTGGGGGTTTTCCTGTTGTTATTCTGTCTCTCACAGCTACAATAGACCTACCATTAAAATTATGGACTGGTCATTTCTTCGTCAGAGGGAAAACGGGCAAATTCAGCAGGGGATCAAGTACTTTTTCCCCTCACTGTATCTATCTCTAGGGTTGCCAACTTCCTGGTGGTGGCTGGTGATCTCCCGCTATTACAACTGATCTCCAGGCGGCAGAGATCAGTTCACCTGGAAAAAATTGCTGCTTTTGAGGGTGGACTCTATGGCATTATACTCCATTGAAGTCCCTCCCCTCCCCAAACCTCTAAAGCTCCTAAGGCTCCACCCCACAAATCTCCAGGTATTTCCCAGCCTGGAGCTAGTAACCAAATCTATTTCACAAGTAGGGTTGCTGGGTCCCTCTTCGGCATTGGCGGGAGGTTTTGGGGGAAGAGCCTGAGGAGGGCGGGGCTTGGGGAGGGGAGGAACTTCAGTGCCATAGAGTCTAATTGCCAAAGCAGCCGTTTTTCTCCAGGTGAACTGATCTCTATTGTCTGAAGATCAGTTGTAATATCAGGAGATCTCCAGCTAGTACCTGGAGGTTGGCAACCCTATTCACAAGGCATTTTCCTTGGACAGCATTTTGCAGGAGTAGTTAAGAGGGTTTTATCTTTCTTGCACAGCCTTGTTATAGGGGCATTGGATGCTAAGAATTAATGCCAGAGAAAGAGGCTAATACAGAAAAGCAAAGAAAGGGCACACAACACGTGAGGAATTTCAATGGGAGCAAATTTATGTAAGGAATCCTGTGTCATTTGGCAAGAAGAGTGGAACATAAATGAGTAAGCAGCATCTGCTGGGTGACCTTCCCTGAGAGACAAATAGGGAAATCAAACACAATGTAGTTTTGGGAATGAATACTCATGAAGGAGGTCCCAATGGGGTTCAGGAAGCCATATGACAAGATGAGACAAAAAAAGGAAGTATAATTTTTTAAAAACTAGAAACTAGAAAAAAACGAGAGGAAGAAAACTCAAACTCTAGCAACTAAATTTTAAAAAGAAATGTATTTACAAATTAGAGACAAAAATACAACAACAGTGGTGGCAGATGTACTGTAAGTTTCTATAAATGGTTTCCATATATCTAAAAACTAGACCATACACAATTGTTTGTATTGCTTCAAATATTGATAAAGTTCTGAGGTCCTCAATCCATTCATTTACTGGAGGTGGGTATTTATCTCTCCAGGGCTGTAATACTAGTCTTTTAGCTGTAGTAAGAGAACAAAGGGTCCATTTTCACTGACTACTGGTTTGCCTCCGAGAGACAGGCAGATAGTTTAGAAGTACACAAGCATCCTCAAAAATCAATGAACATTCTAATGCAAAATTTATATGAGTAATAACTTCCCTCCAGAAAAACCAAATGACTAGACACACCCAAAGGATATGTTTAAAGGATGCATCCTGTGTGTTACAACATCAACAATTAGAAACTTTACTCAATCCTTAGCTAGAAAGTCACTGTGGTGTCCGGTATATGCTAAATATAATTTTTTCCTGAAGAAGTCACAACTTAAGATCCATAGAGAGAGAGTTTAAGGCCATATTCTATTTCTTTGGCAAAACAGGGCACTCCTACTCTTTATTCCATTCATTCCTGAGACTCTGCATATCATATTTATTGACATCAAATATTTATAAACACATATTGGAGGTTTTGTTTTCTGCATCAATTCAAGTTTCCAGGAGCAAAGGGGACTGAGACACAATGCTGCAAGCCCGTATTTAGATATTTAGATATCAACAGAAATTGCAGATTTAAATATTGCCATTCATTTTTTTTGTTCATTTCATCTTTATTTTATCTTGATACAAGTTGTTTAGAAAGTCTTTAGTCCTCTCTGATGTATCCCAAACTTACATTCTAATAGTTTCCACAGCAGAAATTACTCTGCCGATGGTAAAAACACTTAGTAAAAACAAAACCTGTGACAGCCTTTTAAAAATAATGTTTAAAGGTTAATCCAGTGATTTTTTAAAAAAAATAAGCACTGATAGGCCACAAAGTAAAGAATTTCTCTTTTTCTTAAAAGCTCGTGTAAAACAAAAGAATGAAGTCCTGATTCAATACAATTGGAGGGTGTCCAGGAGGGTGGGATTAAATTTCTATTCAAGTGTTGTACTGTCAGTATATTTTTTAGATTGCTTTTCAAGAGGGGGCTTAAGAATGGCTAGAGGCAAGTCACCAAACATGGCTATACCATTTTGTGGAAGATGCTTCCACAAGCCTCACCAAATGTATTGACTGAAGGAATGCAGGGTGTTTCGTCAATCCCACCCAAAAGTCATCTGAAATTCATCGTAGGGGGCAAATGAACAGCCAGGTACTCTTTCAATTTGTCTTGTATGTAAACAAGCATACTGTGCTTTAGAAAGGGGGGGAGAGATATCCCAGTTAAAAGGCGGGCTTCAATGCCATTGGGTACCCTTCTTTAAAGAACACCGGTGCAGCAGGATGTTCGAAATCTGAAGCCTCCACAATACAATAAAGCAGTGCTACTGGCCTAACCTTTATGGCAAGAGGAACATTGCTTTTCGACTTCTTCGCTGTAGTTGTCAAAAAAGTGTCTTATCAGAAATATTGCCATTCAAAAGAAGTTGACGAGTCGTTTTTTCACCTCAGCTAAGAAAATGTCAAAAACTCATCATCATAGTCTTTCATTTGGTCCAACATAAAAAATCCCCCTATTGATCCCAGCCTTCCATTAAAAAAATTTCTGCCTAATTTTTTGGTCTGGATTGGCTCATAATGTTAATTTAGCGTGTAAAAATTGATCAAATTGATATTGTCATGACATTATGCGCCATTGTTCTCTAGCTGCAGAAATTGCAGGAGAGATAGGTTTCATTCTAGCATAAGCAGACCCTAAGAAGGAAAGTGCAATTTTAATTTTTCCGTAGAGCTCCAAAATATTGCTTACTTATGGTACACATTTATAGATTGTTTTTATGTCTTTGTGTGTATTTTAGCACTGGTTTTAATTATCTGTGGGGTTTGAGTTGGGGGTGGGACTGGTTTTTATGGTCTTAAAATGTGATTTTATTATGTGTTTTTAAATCTGTTAGCTGCCTTGGTGGCCCTTATGAGGGCAGAAAGGCAGGATATACATTTTGTGATGGAATGCAGATGTGGAAGGAAAGGGGGTTGCTCTCTAAGACTCTCTACACCCTTTGCAACTCACTGTACATCAGGATGCTTCCCTGGAATTCCTTCTGGGAAGGCTGGATGAGGTTTTGGGATTACTAAAAACAATCCTTTCTAGGGACTCAAGTGCAATTAAGAAACAACTTTTGTCTAGCACTAATAACTGGTTTGATAATGACTGTCGACTACTCAAACATTGAATATCCAAAGTTCAACACAAGTTGAGGAGAAACTACAGTTCCCAAACATACACTGAGTTGATCCAGCTAAAAAGGAAATTTAAAGAAGTGGTTAGGGTAAAAAAATATGAAGAAATTAGAAGGGGGTGGAATTCTTTAATCCTTGTCCCTCAGATCAATCACTCAAAAATAAAATTGGTCCTTGGTCTCTGGTGCTTTGGGAGGAAGGAAGGAGATGGATTGTTGAATTCCTCCAGCTGTATGGGAAGAATACGACGCAAAAAAAAATTTCACGGTCCACAAATGAATGAAGAGCCTCTGTGGGAGCAAGGGTTGCTTCCAGTTTGGCCTAGGGTCTCGCCGGAGGAGATAGTGACCTTAATCAAGAAACTAAAGCCACGGAAAGCCCCCCGGGCCTGACCTGGTTATGGCTGATGTTCTTCGCTCTGATACTGGATGGTGGGCCCAATTCCTGGCACCCATTTTTCTACTGATTAACAGCCCAGGCAAAACACCTAGATCCTGACACTAAGCCATTATCGTACCAATCCATAAAAAGGGGACAAATCTAATCCAGCTAACTACCGTCCAATTAGTCTTTTGTCTGTGCTGGGGAACTTGTATGCTTTATATTTACATCAGAAACTTGAACATTAGATTCAATCTGAACACATTATTAGCCCTGAGCAGGCCAGGTTTATGCACACCTACTCTATGTTGGATCAGGGTGTAATTCTTTATTACTTGGCAGAAAAATCTACAGCCTCAAGTGGTTGCGGCCCCAGCCCTACGGGGGGGGGGGAAGTAGTGGGGGCACTTGTTACCCCCAGGGGAAAACCCATACCCTGGTGACTGACCCCGCATGGTCCTATCCAATAATGACTAGTACACCGTAGTTGGAGTGAAAAAGGCCACAACTTTATTGATTACAGCGTTAGGCATTGGCAAGCATGAAGGGCAGGATCCAGGGATCAGCTGACCCATCTGTCAGCTGATAGCACCCTGCGCCCAACCCGTCTCCTGGGTGCAGCCTGAGATGGCAGTATGCCGGGTCCCCACGTGGGCGGAAGCCAACTGTGTGGTCCACTGCCACTTGGGAGGAGGCCAAACCGCAGCCCCCGAGCCAGGCTTCACCATTCCTGGCCTCCCCCCAAAACCCCTTATTAGGGTCCCCAGAGTGGCAGCCGGTAAGCCAGGACCCAGCCTCCTGCCCCCCCTGTTCCAACCCCCGTGGGTCCGCAAACCCGGATCCCCCCAGAGGGATCCGATGCTTCTCTGTATACTGCCTTCATTGATCTACAGGCAGCTTTCGACTCTGTACCAAGACACCAGCTATGGACCAAGTTGAGAACCACTTCCATCGATTGTAGACTGCTGTGGCTAATTGAAGGATTATATCAGCCCTCCTATACATGTGTCCATTGTAGCAACATTGGTCACCTCTCTAGATCCTTCCTTCTGTGGAGAGGGGTCTGTGAGGAATGTGTTTTGGCTTCCCTGTTGTTTAATTTATATTTGAATGACCTGTCCGAAAAAGTTTAAATCATCCGATTGCCACTCTCTTCTTTAGCTACTGTTGACATTCCTGTACTGCTATATGCAAATAATACTCTCCTTTGAAATTAATTTGAAATTAATTACAATAAATCCAATGTTATGATTTTTATAAGCAGCAACAACCTCCAATTTATAACTGGGAAATCAATGGGCAAAAGTTAGAGCAAGTTAAACAATTTTGAAATCTGGGAGTACATTTTTGTTTTAACTTGTCATGGAAAGAACATATAGAGGAGGCCAATAGTTATCTGCCTCAATGAGCAATCCATTAATTTGTTACTTCTTTTCTAAAGGAGGTCAGTATATACCAGCAGCACTTTCAGTGTATAACTCTAAGATGGGAGCCCAGCTGTTATACGGTGCTTCAATTTGGAAATCTGGTTGCCACAATCAGCTCGATACCTTTTCTGCTAGATTTCTGTGGTAGAAACTGTATTGAGAGCTGAACTGGGTGTGCACTCCCTAGAGGCAAGGGCCTGGGCATCTACTTTTCGATTTTGGCTTAAGCTAACTTTGCCTCCCTGAAACAGGCAGGCTTTTTTTCTTTTTTCTTTTCTTTCTTTTTTATTGAGGATGCATGCCTTTAGAACAACTCTGCAGAAATCAGTAACCTCTCGCCTAGACTGTTTGGGGATCTTCCCTAATGATACTGATTGCCTTTTTTTTATTCTGTCATAAATATTATCTTGAAACGCCTCTATGGCTTAGACGAATTCAGTACCTGTAGAGTTTGCTCTCCTCTCTATTTGGGATTGGCATATTCAAACTCCAGTCCAGCCTATCTCGTTTATTTGAAGGTTCCCAAATATCGACAAGCCTTTATGTTGGCTTGTCTCAATTCAACCCCAACGGCAGAACTTTCTGGACGCTTTGGGAGGATCTCATCTGCAGACAGATTTTGCAGATGCGAGGCAGGAAGCCTTGACACCTTGGCTTAAGAACATAAGAAAAGCCCTGCTGGATCAGACCAAGGCCCATCAAGTCCAGCAGTCTGCTCACACAGTGGCCAACCAGGTGCTTGTCCAAACTTCCATAGGTATAGAACCAAGTTTGTCTCTCCTCTCCTAAAGGATCTGGTTAGCCTTCCATTCCATTGTAAGCTACAGACCCTCTCGGCTGGAAGCAATTATAATACTACTCTAGCAGTTGCCAAGCTTTTTTCCTATGTAATTAAATGTAATAGCTAGATTTGGGCAACTTGATGCCCTAGTTGTTATTGGTGTATTCATTATTATTATTATTATCCTCTTTGTTGTTGTTTCATTGTTAGAACTGTTAGTGCCCAAGGCTGTAGTCATAAGAGCAAAAATAAAGAATAAAAAGAATTTTAAAAATTGTGAAATAAAAAAATCAATAAAAATAAAACAAAGTTTTCAGTGTGCGTTACAAAACAGAAGAATGCATTAACATTAGTTAACATTGCTACTGTTTAACAGCCTCTGATGAAATGATTTGTCTGTTAAACCATCAGAGAACCTCTACCCTCCTGGCTCCTCTGGAAGATGGCAGAACTCAAGGAATTACCTGCAGTCTCCACAGCAACCTCAGGTGGAAAAGCTGGTTTTTAAATTGTTATGGAGACCACATTCCCCTTTCTGTTATGGCAGATGGTAGAATTCTATTAAGCTCAAGAATTACCTGTTCAATTTACCTAACTCCCTAATACCATTAGAACGTCCTTTTTTCCTCCTTCAAATCCACTTCATTGACTGACACTGGGAGGTGGGGAAACACTCTGTGTAATGATACCAGGACATAAGGTAAATTGAACTGTACAGGGGAAGAGAGAATTTGACATGTTGCTATTTATGAGTCAGCCCTATTCTTTTTTTAAATGTAAATTCCATTCTAATAACTTTATTTGGACAACAATAGTTTGGAATAAAGTATTACATTCAAAACACTAAATGGCATCTATTTGCCAGATAGTTGATATGAGCATTATTTGCTACAGAGGCACGTGAAAGGGGAAGGTTAAAAGGGAAATGTGTTCCTTGACAATAAATCCTGGAAGGATTAGGGAATCCCCTTTCTGATCTGTATTAATTTAATCCTGCACATGTTGATGCTGGTTTCTATCAAATATAGCTGATGAAATATTTCTATTCACTATGAATAGCAATGCCATGGGAAATAAATAATGTTTTTAAAAACATACTGTAGCCATCAGCAATGTGTTTACAATACAATAATCACACATACATCAATACATCTAGTTCTCAGTACAGCCAAATCTGTGGACACTTAAATCCAGAGACTGGAGCCATGAACAGACAAGACAGGTTTGCAGAAAAATCGGAAATGTAAAAATAAAATAAAATACATTGGGGGTTAATTGCCTACCCAAATATTAGAAGCAGCACCTGTAGCTTTAAGAAATAAAATGGCTGTTGTGGGATTGCTAGGCAACCACAACAGTACTGCCAGCCTTCCAGCCTTGGTTTCTGTCAGTAAAAAGCAGGGAAAGATCAGGGCCCTTTGTAGGGCTCTTTTGGCCTTTGAGGCAGGACTCCTACGGGTTCAACCAAAAATTTTGCCCAAATACTAGAGCATCATTGGTGTCTCCAGGCAATGCACTTTAGCCTGCTGGACCACACATCGTATCCCCTGGTGCTTCCCACCCATTCCCCCTTCCCCGCACTGGCCAGCTGAGCTGGGTCTTCTCCTTGTTTCCATTTAATGTATTGCCTCTAAGTTCATGTCTCAACATGATTATGAGATATTTGCAGCCCTCTCTCCTTGGATCCATTCCTGTGCTCTGTGCTTGACACAAACAACACCATAACATCACCAAGACTTTTTCAATAAAAAGCTGCACACTCTTCCATCCTTCTTATCACTCTATACCCTTTGCTGTCCCACAGAAGCCAATAGGTTGGTACATAACAGCAGGGTCTGGGTTTGCAAATGAGAATGCAGACGAGTAAAGAGAAGGTGGGCAGCCTGTTGCATGGAATTGTTGCCTGTCATCAATGAGCCCCTGATTAGGCTTTTAGACACATACAGAATTTAGTAAATTAATGATGCACAAGAGGCATGCCACCCTATCAGTTCCCAAATCCATATTTGATGCCAATCATATTTCATTCCCATCTGGAAATCATAACTTTATTTCTAGCACAACAGCAATTAATTTGCAGATTGGTTAGTTAGTTCTTTATTTTCATTTTTTTACATCTTTGGCTTACAAGGCACACAAAAAGGTTGAAGAAAGAAGAAAAATTAGACGGAAATAACAGAAACATGGAATCAGTGTTGCAAGTGACCCAAAAGCTGTAAAATCTAATTCTCTATCCAAATACCACCAGTACCCAAACTGCTCTGCTCCTTTTCTTAGAGAACAATCCAAGCACAACATGCCAGAACCAGCAGACAGGTTTATTTGTCTGCATTCCTGTGATCAGAGGCTTTGTTATTTAAGAAACAGTATTTTAAAAAGAACAACCCAAGAACTAGGCACAATTCAGCAAAAGTTATTGGTGACTTCCATTGACTTCAGTTATATGTCAATTTGGTGTAGGAGAGCGAAGAACTAGAATCTGGGAGACCCAGGTTTGAATCCCTGGTCTACCATGGAATAGGGTTGCCAACCTCCAGGTACTAGCTAGAGATCTCCTGCTATTACAACTGTTCTCCAGCTGATAACGATTAGTTCACCTGGAGAAAATGGCCGCTTTGGCAATTGGACTCTATGGCATTGAAGTCCCTCCCCAACTCCCGCCCCTCTCAGACTCTGCCCCAAAAACCTCCTGCTGGTAGTGAAGAGGGACCTGGCAACCCTACCATGGAAGCTTGCTGGGTGACCTTGGTCCAGTCACACTTTCAAAGCCTAACCTATGCCTCAGAGTTGTTTTGAGGATACAGTGGAAAAGAGAATGATGTAACCTAGGCAGGGTATAAACAAAGTAAATAAATATTCATTACTTTTGCTGGATGGTGCCCACAGTCTAGAATATGACATTTTTTTCTGAAGCCACTAGTGTAGAATCCACTCATCACTAGATATTGTGCTATTACGCTATTGTAAAAATTCACCTTCAAGATTTTCCTACCTGATCCAACCATGTGTCCTTCCTCCCCACCCCAGAAAAAAATAAAGCTAAATTGCAGAAAATCATTCCGAATGTCTATTGTCCCAATGAAGAAAGCTGAAAGGAAGAAAGCTGATTCCTTTGAAATGTGGTAGTGGAGGAGAGTTTTACAAATACCGTGGACCACCAAAAAGACAGATTAGAGCATTCTGGATCAAATCAAGCCTGAACTGACCCTAGAAGATAAAATGACTAAACTGAGTCTATCATAATTTGGTCATATTATGAGAAGACAAGAATCACAGGAGAAGACAATTGTGAAAGGCAACATTGAAGGCAGCAGGAAAGAGAGATGGATTGCCATGAGATGAATTGACTCTATAAAGTCATGGCCTCCAGTCTGCAAGACCTAAGCAAGGCTGTTAGCAATAGGAAATTCTGGAGGACATAAATTCATAGGATCGCCATAAGTCAGAAGCGAGTTGATGGCACTTCACACACACTGTCCCAAACTCAGCAAAATAAATGGAAAATGAGAAAGAACATGACTGTACTTTAACATAACCCTCCCCCCCTTGGGAGCAGAGACTACAGAGACTTCTCAATGATACATTATCTACAGAAATTTCAGTCAGGCTTTTAGACTACAATAGTTTTAATTGTCATGATGGATTACTTCTGGCAGGAGAAAGACATGGCGAATGCAACCTTGTTGAGTCATTCGGACTTATAAGTAGCTTTCAATGTCATCAACCATCAAACCACATCCAGCTTTGATTGCTGCAATGTGTAGAGTTTCCAGGTCCCTCTTTGCCACCGGCAGGAGATTTTTGGGGTGGAGCCTGAGGAGGGTGGGGTTTGGGGAGGGGAGGGACTTCAATGCCATAGAGCCCAATGGCCAAAGCGGCCATTTTTCTCCAGGTGATCTGATCTCTATCGGCTGGAGATCAGTTGAATTAGCAGATCTCCTGCTACTACCTGGCACTTGGCAACCCTAGCAATGTGTTATACATGGGGCTGCCCTTGAAAAGTGTTTGAATTCTTTAGCTGTTCCAGAACACTGCAGCCAAATGATTGACTGGTGTGTGCAAGTGGCTTCGACATATCAGATATAACTTGATCCAGATCAGATATAACTTGGACTGCAGTATAAAATTCTGCATATGACTAAAGGGATTTTTTCTGCCATTAAAGACAAGAAACAAAGCCCTTGTCTTCCCTTTCTAACAGCACATGGGTATAATTAGTTCATGGAAAAGAAATTTAGAATGATTGTACATACTGACCAAAACTACTCTTTTTTCAGAGGGCATCACTAAAAAAGCCTTTCACAAATAGATGGAAATTATTATTTCTCCCAAACTACCTCCTAATCTCATATCACATTTGCATGTTGTCCACAAGAGAATTAAGGGATGTAAATAAATAAAATTAAACTAGTGACAACTGGCTCACTTCTAACTAATATAGAAATATTAAGAACAGTGCTATCCAACACCCTAGACTCTTGGCATGCAATCAATAAATTATAAGCAATTATGAAAATTGAAAAATGAAGAAAGGCTCTAAATAATTTTAGCCAAAAAAATTACAGTGCTCATCAAACGTTTCAGAAAACAAATGGAATGTCCATGGAGACAGAAGGTGCAATTGAACCCCATCTCTAGGGATAACAAAACTAGCCTATAAGATACTATATAACATTTTTGCCTTTCTTATAACTGAACTCCTTCAGGTTGCAAGAACTTCTCCCTCTATTGTTATCTTCTGCCTGCTGGTGAAGACTTTGTTTGTTTGCTTGTTTGTTTGTTTGGTGTTCCCTCACTAACCCTCACTGGCCACTTCCTTGTTTGCATGTCTGTGTGTTAATGTTAGGGTTGCCAGGCCAAGCAACTGGCAGGAGGGTTGGGGGCAGGGACATGGTGCTGGGTGGCGGCATGGGCGTGATGATGTCATTTCCATGGGAAACGCAGAAGGGACGGTGGGTAGATCTAGGAATTGAAACCAAAGGGGTTAACCTAAACACTATTAAAATATCAACAAATATAATGAAGACCAGATGCATGTTGATGTATATACATCCTGAGAAGCTTGACATCATAACAAGGTATGAGCTGTGGGCCATGTTTTAATACACATGAAATAAACATTCCTACACAAAGCCACACATAATAAAAGGGTTTTGCATATATATTTTTACCTTGTATTACATTAATGGAGATGTCAGGATGTGTATTATATAATAATTTTATGTATGACCACTGAGGAAGGCCTAGATAAGGCTGAAACGCGTCTGGTCTTAGTTTGCTCATTGTATAGGTATACGTCAACTGTGAATGTGTTGTATGTAAATGTTTATTGTTTTTAGTTAGCCTACATTGTAGGCCCTGTGCTTTTAACATAATTGTGCACCATAATAACACAACAAATATATTTGTTGATATTTTAATAGCGTTTAGCTCAACCCCTTTGGTTTTGTTCTACTTTTGGGTTGAGTTTCTCCCCCCCTTTTTTCCCAGTAGATCTAGCAATCACCAGAAACTCTGTACTAAAACTGGCTTTGGAAGTCACGTCATGATGCCCATGAAGCCACTTTTTTTCTCCCCTGCCACCACAGCAAGCAACAGGAACTTGGGGTGGGCAATCCAGAGGAATGGTAAACCCAGGTATACCCTAGAGTTTACCCTCTGAAACTGCCACTTTCTCCAGGGAAACTGCTCTCAGTAGTCTGGATATCAGTCATAGTTCTAGGATATCTCCAGATTCTACCTGGAAGCTGGCAACCTTAAATGGGGAGACCTCGGTTCAAATTCCTGTTCAGCAATGAACCTTGTTGAGTGACTGCCACAGTGTGCTAGAGCCCAAGACAAGAGGAGAGAAAGGGGAGTAAAGGAGTCTCCCTAAGGGAAACATCAGCTTGGCTGCAGAAAGGCATTAGTGTCAAATCACGCTTCTAGTGGCCAATAAGCAATCTTGTTTGTAGTGTTACCTTAGGAAAGAAGCTTACTTGGCAGTAGGGTAAAAGAGCCAGGAAGTAGGAAAAAGTAGGAGGAACTAGGAAGGAGAAGGAAAAAAGGCCAGTGTGTTGGCACTGGTATGTGTTCGTATGTTCTATTAAACTGTTTTAAATATTTTAAATATTACATATATATCTGTATTGTAACATAGTTTTGATTATTCACTACCTTGGGGAGCCTAAATTGGGTGAAAAGGTAGTGTACAAAAGTTTTAAATAAAATAAACTTTAAATGTGTTTCCGATACCTTCAGGATGAGGCTTTGATGTTCTTCAGACTGACTAAAGTTGGTTCCCATCTCAAATATACTCATAGTTCCTTCCTCACATAGATTCAGCCAGTTTTGATGTTCTTCACGCCCTGGAAGCCTTTCCCAGAATGTTTTGAAGACTTCCCATACAGCTTCCTGGCACACTGAAAAAGAAGTATTATTAAAGGAGGGCTGTGACATATGTGTTGCACCCAAAGCTCCCAGGTTCTGTCCCTGGAATCTCCAGTTAATAGATCTTTTTGGGAAGATCTTGGGAAATAACTTTCTGCTCCTGAAATCCTGAAGAGCTGCTTACTGTCAGAGTAGACATAGACAATACTGAACTTGATGGAACAGCTTCATATATATGTTATAGTCACTTCATATCTACTTTGTCAGCACATAAGAACATCTCTGTCATTAGTAGAGTTGCCAGCTTCAGGTAGGGAAATACCTGGAGATTTTGGAGGAGGAGCCTGAGGAGGGCAGGTTGGGGAGGGGAGGGACTTCAATGGGGTATAATGCCATACAGTCCACCTTCCAAAGTTCTCTAGGTGAGCTGATCTTTGTCACCTGAAGATCCTTTGTAATCCAAGGAGATCTCCAGCTACCACCTGGAAGTAGGTAACTTTTGTTATTTGCTCCACTGGGGCAAATATGTAGGCACTCGGTGACAGGGCTGTTGTGAGGAACAGAGGGGAAGAGAAAAATGTAAGTTGCTTTGGGTGCCCATTGAGAAAGGTGGGGTATAAAAGAAGCAAATAAATAAATAGGTGGCCAACCTCCAGGTGAGGCCAGGCAATCCCCTGGAATGACAACTGATCTCCAGGCTACAGAGAGCGGTTCCTGTGGAGAAAAAGGCTGCTTTGAAGGGAAGTCAGTATGACATTATACTCCACTGAGGTCCCTCCCCTCCCCAAAACTCCAGGAATTTCCCAACCTGGAGTTGGCAGCCTGACTCATAGTATCTCCCAGGACCAAGAGGGCAATGCATGCAGGAGGGGAATAATGCTAAGGTCAGGAACAAAAGGATTTATTCAGGCTGAGTCAACCTGTTTTTGAAATCCCTTTCTTTCCCTTCTTTGCCACCTCCTCATTTCCTTTCCCTTCTGTTTAACTAGGGTTTGCCAGCTTTGGGTGGGAAAACACCTGGAGCTTTTGGGAAGGGAAGCTTGGGAAGGGAAGGCCCTCAACGGGGTATAATGCCATGGAGTCCGCCTTCCAAAGCAGCCATTTTCTCCAGGGGAACTGAGCTCTGTAACTTAAGAGACCAGTTGTAATTCCGAGAGTTCTCCAGCCACCACCTGGAGACTGAACCCTATGTTTAACAAACTGTGAATTACTTGGGGTTGCTTTAGGGTTGCCATCCTCCAGGTTGTATATAACGCAAATATGCACTAGTACTAACCGGATAGTTAGGAAAACTCTAGTACCAGGCTCACCAAACAAAATAAATAATAACACAAGCAAACTATGCAAACATGTATTGTGAACGTAAACATCTACAAACAAGTGCAAACATCAAAGAGAATATATACAAGTAGCCATTTTGAGCAGCCTTCTGGTGCATTTAGACTGAATACTTGTATTAAACTGCTATTATTGCATCTACTAAGATAAATGATATATATTAAGAAGATATTAGCTGATGAAGCTGCAATTACGCAGTGAAAACGCTCGTGAACATCCGGACGGCGTTACTGTGGACCTTCTCCCCTTTGTTCCACTTGGGGTTATTATCTGAAGAAACTACCTTGAGATAAGACTTTCACTTACTCTGATAGAGACCTACCTTGAAAGAGACTTTCCAATCCTCCAGGTTGTGGCTGGAGATCTCCTGCTATTACAACTGACCTCCAGCCGACAGAGATCAGTTCCCCTGGAGAAAATGGCCGCTTTGCCAATTGGACTCTATGGCATTGAAGTCCCTCCCCTCCCCAAACCCTGCCCTCCTCAGGCTCCTCCCCAAAGAGTGGCAAAGAGGGACATGGCAACCCTATACAGCTTGCATGTTACTTTAATACTACAGAGCACCATGATGAATGGTGGAGGCCAAATACTACACCTATATTAATTATGTTCCCCTGCTGTGATACAAGAAGGTTCCCTGGAAGTAAAATTTCACCACTTTCAGAAATTTTTTTGAATCCTATTAAGTAGTGCTCAGTTTAAGTCCTACTTCCAAACAAAGGAACTTGGTTTGTGGCTAAGGCAGCCCCCCAAAATTGATGCAATTGCACAAGAACTATTATCTGTACCATTTATGTTTTTCAGTAGCAGAAGTTTCGAAAGGCTAACAGACAACAGTCCACCAGCTCAGAGGCCTGGACTAATAAGAAGTGCTAAATTAAATACTTTTTTTTTTTTGGCCAGAGACCTCTATTACTTTCTATATTGGTTTCAGACTCCTAGACTGCTTCTTAATGTTCTCATCTCTTGTTCATTAAAACAAAAAAGAATTAGGGAGGATAACTGTTTCCAAATGCAAGCTGCTGCTTCCTCTAAACACCTCAGTCGCCTCCAACTAGCTTAGAGATTTAGTATCTGCCCTTCCAGTTAGTTAGTGTGACAGCCACCCCACTGCGTCCAGCCTCAAAAGCTCACCACCATCTGTGGGTTCTTATTGCATTAACCAAACATGAACTTAGGGACCAGCGGGCCTCTCTAATGGGCAGAAGGGATAAAGCTTTGGGAAGTCAGCACACCTTCTGCTACGGCAGGAAAATCCACTGAGATGGATTGCTCATATACTTTCATGTGGAAAGACGGAACTAGTTCGGCATGGAAAGTATTACTGCACGTGTTTACCAATACGTTGAAGAACAAAAGAGATTTATTTACTTCGCCTTGCTGGAAAAGCACAATGTTGTTCAAAGAGGGCCTATTTAAACATGAGATGCAATTAATCACTTGCCTACTCACCTGCAGACGAATATCAGTACTGCCTTCCAACTGCAATAGGTACATTTCTTCAGGATGTAAAGAACTCGATTACTATAATTTTGCATGCCACTTGATCCCATTATAAAGAGAGTAATTCTTGAACATGTAAAATCACCCACTTTTAGAGCCGAGCCAAAAGTATTGGCTGGACATTTTCAATGCAAAAACAAGGGGTGGGACTTTTAACTCCAACCCCTAAAGGTTTCTTCTTGCCTGGCTTCATGGCCTGGGGGATGTTGTGGTGAGAGTGTTGGGCTAGGATCTGGGAGGCCCAGATTCACATCCCCGCTCTGCCATGGAAGCTTGCTGGGTGACCTTGGGCCATTTGTATACTGGCAGCCTAACCTATCTCACAGGGTTGTTGTGAGTATGAAATGGGGGAGAGGAGAAGGTTGTAAGTCCTTTTGGGTCCCAAATGAGGAGAAAGGTGGGGGTATAAATGAAGTAAGTAAATAAATAAATGTAGCCAGCATGCTATCAAGACAAATAAGAATTGGCTACAAAATAATGTCATGACCTTGGCTCCATCATCAACCAAAAGGGAGACTGCAACCAAGAAATCAGAAGGAGATTGAGATTGGGAAGGGCAGCCATGAAGGAGCTAGAAAAGATTCTTAAGTGTAAGGATGTGTCACTGGCAACAAAAATCAAGTTTATTCATGCCACAGTTTTCCCTGTTATTATGTATGGGTGTGAAAGTTGCACAATGAAGAAAGTTAACAGGAAGAAAGTAGATTCCCTTGAAATGTGGCATTGGAGGAGAGTTTTACGGATACCATGGACTGCCAAAAAGACAAATCAATGGGTTCCAGATCCATTCAAACCTGAGCTGTCCCTAGAAGCTAAAATGATTAAACTGAGGCTATAGTACTTTGGTCACATTATGAGAAGGCAAGAGTCATGGCAAAAGACAATAATGCTAGGAAAAATTGAAGGCAGCAAGAAAAGAGGAAGACTCGACATGAAATGGATTGACTCTATAAAGAAAGCCGCAGCCTTCAGTCTGCAAGACCTGAGCAAGGCTGTTAACGATAGGATGTTAATTCATCGGGTCACCATAAGTTGGAAGTGACTTGATGGCACTTAACACACACACTAGCAAGAGCGAGAGCAACATTTTCTTCTCTCTAATAATCTAATTTCTCAAGTAGAGTTGCCAGGTCCCTCTTCACCACCGGTGGGAGGTTTTTGGGGCGAAGCCTGAGGAGGGTTGGGTTTGGGGAGGGACTTCAATGCCATAGAGTCCAATTGCCAAAGCAGCCATTTTCTCCAGGTGAACTGATCTCTGTCGGCTAGAGATCAGTTGTAATAGCAGGAGATCTCCCGCTAATACCTGGACGTTGGCAACCCTATTCTCAAGTAATGTTAACATTTGCAGGAACCTTGTAGAGATGGTCAGTAGAGGTTGCCATCTCTTTAAATCAGAGGGAGGGGCAAGAGTTTGGAGCATAACAAGTTAGGGAAGATCTGGGAGTAGAGCCTACTGGGCTTTGGTGGCTCTGAGGGAAGAGCTTAATTCTAAATTAGCACCCTCTAACAGGGTAGAGCTTTTAAAAAATAGCTAAGTGGGCAAATAACTGAATCTTGCATATTACTTCTTCAGCAACCTCCTTGAAGACTAAGATAACATAATTTTAAAAATTAGCCAGGGCTTTTTTCCCTTATAGATGTCTAAAGGAATACAACCAAGGAGAGGTTTTGCATCCAACATATGTTGGACAAGCTGTATTTTCATATTTTGTAGAACTGCTGCAAAGTCGACTGCACTTGGGTTGCTTTGTGTGATCTTATAGTGCCAACAACTGGCAAATATAAAAGCCAACACTCTGGAGAATATCACATGAAATTCATCTGATTCACTATGAACACGTGAATTGATCAGCAATAGAAACCATAACATTCTGTGGTATATCCAATGCAGAAGTTCCCTTGCACAGTAAGGGATTTTCCAGACATCGACAGTGCAATTATAAGCAGAGTTACACCCATTAACTTCAATAGACTTAGAAGATATAACTCTGTCTAGGATAAAATGAGTACCCAGCTTGCTGGGGGTATAGACGACTGGCGAAGGCAATGGCAAACCACCCCGTAAACACAGTCTGCCTAGTAAATGTCAGGATGTAATGTTACCCCATGGGTCAATAATGACTTGTTGCTTGCACAGGGGACTACCTTTACCTTTAGGATTACACTGTAAATGTATTAAATAGCAAATGTTAAGAATATGAAACATTACATTTTCCCAAAGCCCAAACCTCAAACAAGTATTACTACTAAAATGTAGTTCTTTGTCCAACAAAACCAGGCCATTGGAGTAATATTAGGAATGTGTATGGACTGGCCGCCTATTGGATAGAACCTGTGCTGTCCTTGATGATCGTTTTGTAATTTAACCCTTAAATCTTGATGTCTATGGGTAGTGTTGCCAGCTCCGGGTTAGGAAATACCTGGAGATTTTTGGGGCGGAGCCTGAAGAGTGTAAGGTTTGAGGAGGGGAGGGACTTCAATACCATAGAGTCCAATTGCCAAAGCAGCCATTTTCTCCAGGTGAACTGATCTCTATTGGCTGGAGATCAGTTGTAATAGCAGGAGATCTCCAGCTAGTATCTGGAGTTTATTGCTGTGTTCCATATGGAAAAATACCGAAATAATGAACAAAATCTACAACTAAACCTTGTTTGCTTTTATTGGATGTTGTATATACTTCATACAAACTTACAGTCATATGCCCTTGCAATTTTTCCAAATCTGGTGTAATTGCCAATTTTTCTATGAGCATTACTTGCACTTTTCAATTATGACCGGCAGGGGAAGGCTGTTGCCTCCAATTCAATTGATGCCTTGATAAAGATTATTGAAACTTTACCCAATCCCGGGAAATAAAGTTGGCATGGCATGGCATATGGCACAGCATAGATTGTAAGGGCAAGTAACTAAACAAGGTTTAGTTGTAAGTTTTGTTCATTATTTCGGTATTTTTCCATACGGAACACAGCAATAACTATATACCGATTAGCACTGGTTACCAGTAACTGGAGCTTGGCAACCCTCTCTATGGGACATCTGAGAGAAACTCTCTGCTTCTATTTAATACTTAATATTCTAATTACACTATTAGTCTGAAATTACAGGATTCAAACTCACATCAGTTTCTCTCTACCTAGGAGATACCAGTTTCAGGAAGCATCTGCTTGGCAAGTGTTTTAGTGTTCAAGAGCCATTTATCTTTCCATGCAGTAAGAGTTATTTAGCCTATTATGTTTCATTCTGCAGAAAGGGATTTACTAGGTTAACTGAAGGGACAGCACATGACAAGTTCGGGATGTCTTCTGGGGGTGGGGCAGCTTTCTTGGTCATTTGTGTAAATGAGCACTGCTCACTTTTAATCCAGGTATAATCCCATTTGTACTTCTTAAGGGTTGAACTATGTACAGCCACTACTAGGATATTGAGTCAGGAAAGCCATCCTATTTTGGAGGTGATACTAAACCAGTGTTCTTACTTGATGTGCTGTTAAAACTCAAGAAACTCAAAGTTTAATAGTTGGTGATTCAGGAAAGTAGCAAGGAAATTAATGAAGGATACACCCTAGTAGCCTCTCTCATACAATTGCTGCTATTTATGTGCAGTCATTTATTTGGTGGGAGGACTCTTTAAACATCGAAATTAAAGCTGCATCAATCAAGTCCATATAATATTTGGGGGGTATACTTAAATGATTATGTTTGACTCAATGAGATGAAATTTTCTGGCAGTACATATAGTCCAAACTGGGGGTGTAGGGATAAAGCTAAAGCAAGTGGTACACTGTAAATTGTGGACTTTGTCAGAATTGATGCAACAACTTGCTTCACATATTTTGCTTTTTATATGTCACACTAGGCTGCTTCACATATTTTGCTTTTTATATGTCCAGTAATGTCTGTCTGTGAAATGACCCTAAATTGCATAGCTCTATAGTATCAAGTCCTACAATAAAGAGTTTTCCGAAGGTGCTCCATTCAAAATTAGATCCCATTCTCAATTATTCCGTTATTTCTCATCCAAATCTCTACATTCTATAGAAACAGGAGTTTATAGTTCACTTGACATGAGGCATGAGAGTACAAAAAGAAAGAAAAAGAAAGAAAAGCTATAAATTGATGCTTTCTTTCAAATTTTGTTCTCAAATTTTGCTTCCTCTGGAGATTTGTCAAAACAAGACTAACACCCACTTCCTGAAACCTGGCCTAAAAAAGGCTTATGATGGTGACCATCTTGAAGATATGCCAACATATCTAGAAAAATGCTAGTGGTAAACCCTATTGTCATCATGCTGGTGCAGTGCTGGTTATAATATCTATGCTGACATAGACTTGGCCAGTATCAGGGGCATACTCTGGGTGGAGCAGGACTTAGTTGGCTTCCTAAGCCTCAGATATACCTCCAACACCTACATAACATTGCGTGTTTGAAATGCCGTCAAGCTGCAGCCGACTTATGGCAACCCAGTAGAGTTTTCAAGGCAAGAGACTAACAGAGGTGGTTTGCCGTTGCCTTCCTCTGCATAGCAACTCTGGTATTCCTTGGGGGTCTCCCATCCAAATACTAACCAGGGCTGATCCTGATGAGATCAGGCTAGCCTTGGCCATCCAGGTCAGGGCCAACATATTCCAGTGACTAAAAACAGGCATAGTTCAAATTCATCCCACAGTACTGCAGGCAAAGGTTTAAAAGCAACGTTTCTCCACACCACACATGCCAGAGGAGTTTAGGACACTAAGTCTGTAGCTAATTACATATCTCCAGAGCAGACAATTTCTCCTCACCTGGCCATGACACCCACAGCTCAGCTGTGCGTCATGGGGCTGTAGCTCTCTAGCCCTTGTCATGCAAATTTGCAGCACAGAGCAAGACACCAAGTTACCATTAACTTGTTTAAGTGTGGGAACTGCACCTGGAGGACACTTAGCAGCCAAACACTGTTGTTCTGTTTGTCTAACACTGTTCTGTTCAGAACCCTTAAAGGTTCTCCAGTTCAATGCATATGCAACAAAGGGGAGGACAATTAACATCACACAGATAAACAAGGTAGGGGAAATCCTGTCCTCAAACTAGAACTACTACAACTGTCTTACCTACTCCGCTCATTGCCCCAACAGACCCTCTCTGAACACCATCAATCCCTCTGTAGACCATGTGCTCTATGCCATTCCCATGGGACACTGCTGCCCCTGTGCTGATCTGGATGGCTAGTAGCAGCCATACAACAGGAGGAGAGGCTAGAAGGACCCAGTCCCCAATATGATGTTAGCCAGCTTCTACACCCACAACACGATCATGATTGTTGTGACATGTATTTATCTCACTGCTCTGCTGTGGGGCTGCCAACTCTCAACAGAAAAAAGGATAAACGATGCAGTTTTCATAAGGGGAATGTTGGTCAGAGATGGATGGAGGTCATACGTTTCTGGGCTGACTGGGAGTGGACTTTGGTAATGTGCTCTCCTCAGTCTGGGAGGAAGATAGTGTGTGGGGGTTCACTAGCCAAAATGGTGGGCAAGTTGGGCAGCCAATCAGCAATCAGTGGACAGGTAAACTCTTGTGATGATGTTTGATGGAACAAAATCTCAAGCATGATTGGGAGTCCAATTGTACCATCTCAGGGTACTCCCAATCTGCAATTTGAACCAGGGACCTTAGGTACACTATTCTTATGCTTTCCCACTGTGCCAGGCCAGTCTTTGCAATATTCCCTACTCTACTCCCTGGGGCTGGATTTGATGGCAGGGCTTCTGGGTTTTCCTAATTCCCTCTCCTGTGTCCCATTCTTGTGCATCCAGCAGGGTGAATAGTTAAGAACTGCTCCCCATTGTGAGAGGCCAGGCTCGAGCCCAGCCTCTGCTTCTTGTTTTGCTGCTGCTTGGCCCATGGCTGGGCAAAAAGTGAGTTTCGCTTGTGGCCAGCCTCCTCCATGCCTCTTGTTTTCCACATGCATGCCATGTGTGGGATGCAGTTGTGTGTTCTGTTATTGCTGCCCCAGTTTCTACAATCCCTGTGGCTGACAAAAAGGCTGGTGCATTGAATCCCACTCTGGCTGGGATCCAAACCCTTGGCAGGAGAGATCTTGGGCAAGCCATTGTGGTTGGATGTGTTGGGCCATAGAAGCATGAGAATGCTATGGATGGAGAAGGTATGTGTCCTCCCCAGTGTGTCTGCCTGGCAAAAAGGAACTTGGCTGCAGGTTAGTGTTCATACCCACATCTGCAGCATAACACTCCCTGGAGTTTAACTTTAGAGCTTCTAGTGATTGTACCACCACTCTCTTTAAGAGTACTTGGGCCAGCTTTTCTCTTTGCATTTTGATTCTCTATGTGAGGGTGGCAGCTGCATGGAGTCAGGAGCCAGTGGACACATCAACAGGTACTGGTTGGATGCATTTATCTGTGCCACTTACAGGGGGTTAGAAGCATACTGCCCTCTGAGTGGTGAATGTTGTGAGGTTTGGGGGCAGGGCATTGTGAACATTGTGTCACACGAAGACCCTGAAGTGACGTCACTCTGTTGCAGTGACACTCTAGAAATCCCATAAATCTCTAAAGACCCGTCACCCAGAAGTGACATTGACACATCATGCAATGTGACGCTCTCCATAACTCCCCCCCCCCCAGCAGAGGCCTGGCAGCCCTATTATTGTCCCTCCAAAGTATGTTTAAGGTATTGTTTGTATTTACAGTTAGGGTCTAATAGGTATTGCCGGAGACGCTTCACAAAATGGCTATTCTGAAACTGCATAGTTGTAGCCCATAATGAGGACCTCATATCAGGACCTCAATTTGACTGGATATTTTGTGCCTCTGGGACTGCCTAATTCAGTTTGCCAAGCCTTGTGGTCTATTCCACCTAGCTGAGGCCTCATCTCAATCTGCGCCATGGGGCATGAATTACCTCTACCATTTTCGTTGTTTGTTCATATTTTGCAACCTCTGGCTATTGTTGTAAGATTACAAATAGAAAGGGGCACATATAGCAGTAATCAAATTAAATTAACCATGTATGCAGATCATGTCATTGTGTAATTAGAAAAGCCAATGCAGTAAATTAGCTATCTTTCAGTCATTGGATCAATATGGTGTCATTCAGGATATAAAATTAACAGAGAAAAAACTGCAACTAAGTACTGAAATTCCAATGGATCTAAAACATCACATTAAAAATAAATTTGGTTACTTGTATCTCCAAACCAATTAGATATTTGTGTGTCAGTGGAATTTTGGGCCAGTGTGTCAAAATTGAAGAAGATTTGGACTGGTGGTCTCACCATCTATTTTGGAGGGCCATGGTTAATATTTTAAAAGTGACAGTTTTTATATTTATATTTTCTTACTCTTTCACTTATGGGAGATTATATAGAAATTTATGAATGGAATAAACTCTTTGTGTAAAAAGGAGATCAGATTGAATACTCTACCCTGCAAAAACCAGTTTTAGAAGGTAAACTTGATATATCAAATCTGACTTGGGCTATAGGCTTCTTTTTTAAATAGTCAGGAGTGTAAAAGAGTTAACAAGTATGAAATTAATTCCTAGGTAGTTGCTATCATGGGCTAAATATTAAAGGAAATTTGGTTCAAAATCTCCATTATCGATGGCGACTAGAAATAATACATTTAACAAATATGGGGCATGGGAGATTTTGTTCAATGGGAAAAACATAATATCCCTGTTCACAAGTTACAGTGAGAGCACATACAGTTTATGTACAGTGTACACTAGGGTTTTTCTTTATACCTGAGTTGGGTAATTCACATTACATTCAACGCATGTAGCTGAATGTGTGATTGAAACCACTCATTTATCCAGGTACTGGTCTCTGGTTCATTGGGAAAGTGAACTCATGTTGGCTGTTTCTTACAAACAGATGTGCACACATACCGTATATGCAGGATGTACGTGCATTCAATGCCACATGTGAACAGGGATAGAATGTCACAGTCATATGGGGCCTAAATACAATGGAAATTAGACTGCTCCTTCCTGCTCTCCTTAAATGGCACTCCTATTATATGCCATCTGGGCCTTTCTTTCTGTGTGAAGACTGATTATAGATCTGCCAATTTGTGCCAGTTCTGAGGATTCAGGGAAACAGATATTTGGAAGAGAAGCCAAACTAATTTCATAGAGCCTGACTCACAAGGTCAGTTAAGCTATAAGTATAATGGGTAACTGAAGGAGATGAACACACATACAATCCCAATATGGATCTAATGAATTATTTTTATGCATCCAATGTAAAAATGGCTCCCCCTTGTCTCTCACCAACTTGCATTTGTAGGCTATTCCTAAAGTTGCTCTAAGTTATAGGAATAACATGTTGTGCAGTAGTGGAGGAGAGACATTGGTTTTAGAAACAGATGCCTCAGGAGACCCACTACATGTATGACGTTTGCCATGTAATTCTTGAGGCTGTGCCCAATGCTTTCTTCACTACAGCCAGCTTGGTAATAATGGTACTAACCCAGTGGACCAGGTTATATCATGACCTAGTCCACCTACAAATTATTTAAATCTTTAGCAGTAGCAAATATGTTAATCTTAAACCCCCACCCACTTGCTCTGTGGGTGTATAGGCTGTGACCCTAACCAGAGAATTATAGCTTATACAATTATATAATTATATAATTTCTCTGTCAGAAAAATATACACATATTATCAGCACATATGCAGGTTCAGTGTTTTTCAGTGCTAGGGCTAACCTTAATATGCCACATCATTATAATGCCACAAATATACCATTTTTCTAGGGTTGTCAACCTCCAGGTGGTGGCTGGCGATCTCCCGTTATTACTACTGATCTCCAGCTGATAGAGATCAATTCACCAGGAGAAAAATTGCCATTTTGGACTCTGTGGCATTGAAGTCCCTCCCCTCTCCAAACTCCGCCCTCCTCAGGCTCTGCCCCCAAAATCTCTGGAGCTGGCAACCCTACATTTTTCAGAGACAAAGAGCATTGCACAGATACTTGCTAGATCAGAAATCTCAAGGCATCACTGAAATCTAATTGCACAACTGCTGTGTACAGAGAAGAATATTCTGTGTCTCTTCTGTATTGAACTAAGAGACAGGAGGAGACCATTCTTTCAATAAGCATATGACCCTATCAGTCTCGTTGTATAATAGAGATGAACAAGGTGATATTTTATCAATGCAGCAATTTTCCTTCAGCACCCCCTCCAGAATATTATGTATCTCTCAAGAGGCCAAGTTCTGTAACTCAATGAATGATAGATGTACTGCACTTTCAACTTTCTTTGCAGTGACAACATGTCGAGTAAGCCAATACTCACATTCCTTACGAGGCCCATCTCACAGACCATCCACCTTTCCCCAACATGCCATAGATTGTATTACCTGCTCAAATCACCCATGTTAGTGCCACATCAATTTGGAGGCAAATAATTCTGCTAACACATTGGGAGATCAAAAAGAAGAGTTGAGTCATGTCCGTCTTGGGTGGGACAGCCACAAGCCAAGTTCTCAAGCTGTAACCACAAATGCAACTTGTACCTGTACCTGGGGGGATAACCCACTGTCTCTGACTGAATTTCCCACTGTCGCGCCTTCTGTGGAAATGTTCTGGGCTGTCTCACAGGAATATAGCAAAAAATTCCCCCGGACAAACAGAGACATTTCTATTCAGAAATACAGATAGAACACAACCAATTTTTCATTCCAAACAGGCTTATTCTAATGGAAGTTTTAATTCACCAGGCGACCAGTGTTTGAACCTCTGCATATCAAATCACTGCTTTGCCAGGATATTCATCTCAGCCTGTTGATGCCTGCTTACCTCTGAGTTTGAAATATTTCAGATGGTTGGCAGTGGCCTGTTCGACAGACTCGTCTGGACATATTTTAACTCCAGTCGGAAAGAAAATTGACCTCTTCCTTCGAAACACCAAGCCGCTGCTTCTTTTCTCAGAGTCCCTAAAATCGAGATGATGCGTAGAGTCCAGAAACTCGGGAGGGCTTGTTATTTGCCAGCCATCAGGTGCAAGATCAGGTGTAGTCTCCTTAGCCTGTGTGTCCTCTGAAGGTGAATAGGTTTCTTCTGCAAAATAACATCACAAACAAGTCTTTCGTACTTAACTTAAATGAAACTACTCATTCGACCCAGTGGCCTTGAGCAGTATCACACTAATTAAGTTATAAACAATCCTAATAGCCCAACTCCAGGCTCGGACTCATTTATTTATTCAGATTATTCTAGCTTGCTATAACTTGGAGAGGGGGCAACTTTGCAACTGCCAAAGCGGCCTTGTGTTCAATGCCTAGGAGCACTGTCAGTTTTTCTCCAGTCGGCACATTTGTAGGGTTGCCAGGTCCCTCTTCGCAACCGGCGGGAGAGTTTGTGGGTGGAGCCTGAAGAGGGCGGAGTTTGGGAAGGGGAGGGACTTCAATGCCATGGAGTTCAATTGCCAAAGCGGCCAGAAAAAGGACGGCATTTAAACGGACTTTAATGTCAAACAACTGAGGAAATTTGTTTTGAAACTGGGTACTTACCGGAATCCTGTCTTGTTATTGTTACTGTTGCTTTTTGACATTTTTTTGTATTGTGTTGAGTTGAATAGTACTTACTGTATTTTATAAACAAGTGAGTAAGGGTTGCACGCTGTGTTCTAGTGCAATTGAGCTACTTCATATGTTGTTTATAGCATTTGTGAAGTAACAAATGACTAATATATAACGCTATGAAGATATTCTGTGTTATTGGTTTTTGTTGAAATATTCTTAGCCATAGTGGCTGCACATATTTGATTAGCTCTAACATTGCAGCTCAAGTTAATATTTTTGTGACTACCTGGCAGTTGGCAACCCTACACATTTGCCCTCCCTTGAAGAAGCAGCAAAATCCATTATTCTCTTATATCCAAGTGACAGATAATGCTCCAGGGATCACAAACAAGTCTTTAGGAAGCTGGGCCCTTTTATATTTCCACAACATTACTAATTCTAAAAAGACATTTCCCAAGGAAATAAGTCTAAATCAAAATTAAAATAATATATACATTTAGATAACAAAGATACTAGTACACAAAACCCTGTTTCAAATACTTTATATCTGGTTGTATCCTACTAGTTATCTTGTTTTTAAAAACTCTCTATGCACTATGATTTTCTTGTTTTTACATTGCCATACTGTTATTGCCACAAATCAATAAATCTTCAGGGTAGTCTGTTTAACAAAATTTATTATACTTTGGGGGGGGTTTATATGCCTCCTCTCCAGAGAACCTGCTCAACAAGGCTTACAAAAGTGGTTTCTCCCTTAACATCTCACAACACTCTTTAATGACTAACTTTCAACCCATAGTTAACTGTGTCCATTATTTGCTATGTTTCCCCCATATACATCTGAGAACAGCATACTGACAGTATGCCACAGAGAGAAAGGAGCTTTGTTTTTATGAAGACTGAGGACACACAAATCCAACCCTTACTGTGTTGCTGAGACATCTCATCTTGCTGCTTATGTGACAAGATCCTTCTTAAATACATTCTTCCTCAACATGTTGCCCAATTGTCATTCATACACAAAGGAATGAGATTAGATCCCCCATGTCTTCCAGAGGAGCTTTTCCCAACCTGGGCTGGATTTCAGCCCAGAAGTGGGTCATGAAGCCTGTTGTCGTTTTTTTGGTTTGCGCATGCTTTAAAAAGTGTGTTATAAAGTTTTATTGACATATTGTGTGTGTGTGTGTGTGTGTAAAGTGCTGTCAAGTCGTTTCCAACTCATGGCGACCCTATGAATGAAAGTCCTCCAAAATGTCCTAATTGAAGGAAATTGAAAGAGGAAGTGGAACAGCTCCAGGCTTTCCTGTAGGACATATTGGCTCTGGACCCATTTCAGTCTGGCTTCCTACCTGGCCATGGGACTGAGATGGCATTGGTCACCCTCACAGACGATTTTCGTAGACAGCTGTATCGAGGCGGGTCAGCACTGCTGTTATTACTTGATCTGACGGCAGCGTTTGACACGATCTACTGACCTACTGCCTCGCTGATACTGGTATATGTGGGATAGCCCTGAAATGGCTAGTCTCATTTCTCCAAGATTGGAGACAGAGGGTAGCACAAGATGTCGCCACAATATCCTTTGGTATGTGGAGTCCCTTAAGGGTCAATCCTCTCCCCAATGTCATTTAATATCTATATGTGCCCCCTCGCCCAGCTAGTCTGGAGTTTGGGGCTGGGTTGTCACCAGAATGCAGATGACACCCAGCTGTATTTGTTGATGGGCAGCTGGTTGGATGCTGCTCAGATGTACTGGCCAGTTGTCTGGAGGCTATGGTGAAATGGTTGAAACAGAGCCAGCTGAAACGGAATCCATGAAAGACCGAGGTTCTGTGGCTGGGCCAGGGGGACTTGGGGATGGGATACCAGCTCCCAGCTCCTGTGCAACTAACACAAGCTCCAAACATCAGGAGTTGGGGTGTGATTTTGGATGCCTCCCTTTGAATGGAGACATAGGTCACCAATGTAGCCAGAGTGGTATTTTATAATCTTTGCCAAATTAGGCAACTGGTATCCTTCCTGTCTTGCCCTTGACCTAGCCACAGTAATCCATGCAATGGTCACCTCTAGGTTAGACTACTGTGACTGGCTCTATGCAGGGCTTCCCTTGAGGCTGCTCCGAAAACTTCAGCTGGTCCAGAATGCAGTGGCGCGGGTCCTTACAAGGACACCATGGAGGGCGCACAGTCAACCCGTGCTCTGCCAGCTACACTGGCTCCAGATTGAGTACTGAATCAGGTTCAAGGTTTTGGAACTGACCTTCAAAGCCCTAAACGGTCTGCATCTGGCTGTCCTCAACCAGAGCCAGGGCCTTTTTGTCTCTGGCCCTGGCCTGGTGGAACGCTCTGTCAAGTGAGACCCAGGCTGTGCAGGACCTGAAGCGATTCCGCAGGGCCTGCAAGACTGAGATGTTCCGCCAGGCCTATTGTTGAGGACAGCGACGGTTTCCATCTTGCTGTCCTCCCTCCCTCTCCTTCTTTTTTAGTATTTACCTATCCTATTTATGTAGTCCCCATCCCTTCCCTTACTGAGGGTGTTTATTGTTTCCCTTTGTTCCTTCTCTCTGATTTGGATTCCCACTATTGTTTAGTGTGAACTGGTTTTAGGGCCTCCTAAATTCTAAGAGATACTGTGGTTTTAAATTGTAAATTGTTGGGGATTAAACTGTGTTAAAATGTTGTAAACTGCTTTGAGCCTGAGTGAAAGTTAGGACAGGGCAGCATACAAGTCAAATAAACGAACAAACAAATAAATGCAACATCTGACATCATAAAGGAGTAGACAATTACAAATAGGTGTGGAACAAATGCACACTCAAAAAGGTATGACTGAAAGCCATTTCTAATGTCACACTTGAAGGTTTAGCCATTTTTCATTTACATGATTATTGCTGCAATTGCAATAAGGGCTTTAATTGTAAATTAGGTGATAGGGGAGAGTCCCAACGACTGAAAAGCCCAGAATTCGAATGAAACCAAGTAAAGGCAATATATACTGCCAGGCAACAGAGTTTATTCAACTGTTTGATGAAGAGATAACAAAAGAAGAAGTGGCCCCTTTGGTAAAAATCTATAGCCAGATGGCATGTGATAACTGAGGGGGAAGAAAAAAAAAACTGCAGTAAGAAAAGTGAAGCCCCATAACACACAAAGGCTGAATCTGTAATAAATACTAAGCTTGTTTATGACCTTAAAGCACATATGCTCAATTGCAAAAAAAATCCTTGCATAATAGTTTATTCTTCTGCTAGACACTGAAATATAGCACCCCATAACTAATTTCATTGCTGACAAATTCAAAGGAGTCTTCTTGAAATAAAATTCAGTACAAAAAGGCAGAATTTGACTCTGCATATATCAACACATATTTCTTCATAATCTAATTAAGACATTTTTGGTGAACATAATAATTAAGGAATTATTTAAAAGAAAAACAGATAATAGAAGTGTATTTCCTTACCTGTAAATGCTCGCAAATCCCCTTTAATCAATACAAATATCCAGACTCCCAAACAGATATTCTGAGGAAAGTCAAGCATATTTCTTATTATGTACTTAGGACAAAAAGGCAAAAGAAAAACAAAAGCTCTCCTTTTAGCAGTCTCCGCAGCCTTGAGTGTGTTAAGCATCTAATAACGTTATCTTCTTGTAGAAGTTCTGACGTCCCATTTAATTGCCCTTGATAAAAAGGATTAGAGAAATATATATATATATATATAAACACACGGCAGCCAAAATGCCTACAAGAGTATCCTCCTTTTAAAAAGAAACAATTGTTTTCATGTCAGAAATCAGAGGACGTGCTGAAGGTGTGCTCCTCGATGTTAGCCAATGGACCACTGAGACAATTTTTTAGTTTTAAGCTGGCCAGCTAAGCCAGATTTAGCGGAGCTTGTCATGTCGTTAACTGGCAGTCCACACAAGGACAGTAGCTCTCACACTTAATTAAGCACATTTTTCATTGACTTTCTTTTTTTAAAAAAAGAAACCCCACCACCCTGCCAACAAAGCAATAGTTTATGAGAACATCACGGTAATTGCTGGGAGCTCCTCTTCCCTGGGCACTTCAGGTATGGGTACAGGCGATAATTTCGAAAGAATTCTCTTGATTCTGATTTCACTTCAAGAACATCTCAGGTGTGCTGAACCGATGCTATGTTTGTTGCTCTTCCGGTATTCCTTATTTCCGTTTCCCTCTCTCATTTAGACAGGAAAGAATATCGCTGTGTAACAACAGTCACATTCGCAATAACCATTGTGTCCGCATTGGACCTGAAAAATCTGTACCCAGCTGCACTGTTGGTGGGCCCTCTCTCTCTATATGTATTTATTGATACAGTCTTTATATTTTGCGAATTGTTGTATGCCAATAAAGGTATTTGAATTTGATTTGATACGGTCTGTTTGACCAGCCAAAGGTTAATACATAAAATTATCTGACTTAATAAAACTGTAAAACTAGTATAAATTACAAAATTAGATGAAAGACTAATGATGTTAAAATGTAGGATATTAAAACAAATCACAAGATTTAACTTAACAACTTAAGATTTCTAAAAGTATAGCCTGGCTTAGTAATTTTTTCCATTCTGTTTTTTCGAATTTTAATTGCAATGGCAGTTGGGACTTGGGAGCGAAAAGTGTGGCGTTTCACCCATCAGGAGCCTCTTAGTCAGGAATTCTACTGGCTTATCGGGGAATTCACTGATCAGGGGAGCAATGAATTTAATATCGGCCTCGTTAGTTGGCCCTCTCATTTACCATACAGAGTGTAGCAAGTAGCACTATATATGTCTAGCCAATGGGCTGAATGCAGTGATGTCTGAACAGAAATAGAACTCTCCATTTGCACCAGCAATAGAGCAATATGTCCGGCAGCACCTCCTGCTCCTTCCCCCCACACTTTACCATGATCATATATGTGTGTGTGTAAAGTGCCGTCAAGTCGCAGCCGACTTATGGTGACCCCTTATGGGGTTTTCATGGCAAGAGACTAACAGAGGTGGTTTTGCCAGTGCCTTCCTCTGCGCAGCAACCCTGGTATTCCTTGGTTGTCTCCCATCCAAATACTAACCAGGGCTGACCCTGCTTAGCTTCTGAGATCTGATGAGATCAGGCTAGCCTGGGCCATCCAGGTCAGGGCATGATCATATATACAAGACCTTAACAAATTTTCTTTGGCTCTATGAGCCAGCACAAAAATTTAGGAGCCAGATTCAATTTTCAGTCTTCAGGGTGTCTTCATGACCACATTTTCTAATTATTCCTACTACAAAGCCTAACCCTATCCACATCAGTTTCTAGTAATTTTATTAACATTATGACAAAAATGTGGCAGCATATAAGTAAACAAGGTGGGGGCTCCAAAAAATTTCAAGCACTGTTACATACTCTGCCTTTGAAGGGAAATGCCATTTCCATGTTCATCATCACAAACATCAGATTCACTGCTGAGAGCAGTGTTTCCACCACCCCTCTTCACTTTCACTTTGCTCCATTTCCTAACCCATCTCCAGCAGCAATTTTGCAAATTTGAGGATAGCTCTTTACGGAACAATGACACATGCACACTGTGTAGCTCTACAGTGAGCATCAGTTTTAGCAAGAGCATCTGGTTGACTTGTCTGAGCTGGCTGTAGTTCACATAAACAGAGTTCAGGGGCATCCAAGATCTTCTGGAGAAAGATTCGATAATCAACTACCCAACAACATGACCTATATAGAATCAATCACAAATATAATTCACATAGATGAGCCACCCTCATGAAATCACATTCACAAAATCATGATGTATTATATGTATGTATGCCAAAATATAATATATCCAACCAATACACACAATCATACAATAAACACATACACTATGTGTTTATATGATCCTAAATAACTATTAACACTCCTATTATAATGTAGCACGCAGCTTACATAGCCAGAGTAATATGCTGCCTAGTGATAATAGGAGGAACATATATCAGAGGGCAAAGAAAACTGATGAAGTATGACTAGGAAATGGCAAGATTGCCTCTAGAGGACTGTATTTTGCCTGGAATCATTTGCTCACACTTGCGTTTGAGCTATTTGCCTATGGACTGAGTTCTGGTGAATTCAAGTCACTACAGCTACACTGAGCTGACTTTATGTGGAATTGTTCTGTAACTTTAGGATTTTCATTGTATAACAGATAGTTAGGATCATAGTTGATATTAGTGTATGTGTTTCTTGTACAATTGTTGCATGTATTGGTTGGATATGTTATATTTTGGCATACATACATCATGATTTTGTGAATGTGATTTCATGAGGTTGGCTCATCTATGTGAATTATATTTGTGATTGCAGTATGTTGTACATAGAGGTGGTGTGGTTGTTTACTATATCGAATCAACACATCATGCATTTCCCATAAATTCCTTGATTTGATGCTAGAGCTTGCAGAATTATTTAAAGAATTTCCATGACGGGAAAATCAGCAGGCTGCCATCAGGGAAAATTTTTACCAGGTAACCAGCTTCTCACGAATGTTGTGTGTTGTCGATCCCATTCATATACCAATTCTTGTGCCAGCAGACAAAGAATGGGTTATTGCAATCAGAAAAAAATGAAGAATGTATTTATTGCAGTCAGGAAAAGTCTAAACATCCAAATTGCGTGTGACGCAAGAGGAATGTTTTCTAATGTTTGTGCAAGGTTCCTAGGAAGAGCTCATTATGCTCTTTCAAATGTCAGTTTAGGTCATATTTGTAACATTGTACAATGTTTAACAGCTGGTTAAGAGGTAAGATTTCCCATTTGAAGGCAGTTTTCTTCATGACTATTAAATAATTTGTTCCCTCTGTATTTACTGTTAGTGTATGTTGATTAAACACTCTCAGTATAAATAAACTTAACATGATAGTGAACAGTCTTATTACATGGGTTCTGTAACACGTAAAAAGTATAGGGTAAATTAAAAAAAAAATTGTAGCCAGACAAAAAGCAATGTAATGAGAGGAATGCATCAGGATATTTCAGTAATGTTTCTAATAGTAATCAAAATAATCGATATTTTTGTGCATTGTAGGATACTGTGGATATCTTCTATTAATATGCCTTATGACACCTTATGAGCAGTCCTGGATTCCAGGGGAGTGTTCCTTTAACAATGCCCATTGCATTACAAGAGCAATTATTGAGTGCATTATTGGTTGACTGAAGATGAAATTCTCAGTACTGCCATGCACTCATGGATACCAAAAAACCAGTAAAAACATAATTGTGTACTGCATGCTCCACGTGGCCACTCATAATTGTATACCAATGCCTAGAGATGAATCATATCTTGGCAATGTATCCCCACAACTTCCTGAAAGACAAATTCATTCTAGAAGGCAAGAAGATGATGTGGCAGTAATCATGGAGATGGTATTGTTGAGAATAACTACTTTGAAGATACCTTGAAGAGGTACCCATGAATAGGGTTGCCAACCTCCAGGTACTAGCTGGAGATCTCCTGCTATTACAACTGATCTCCAGCAGATAGAGATCAGTTCCCCTGGAGAAAATGGCCGCTTTGGGAATTGGAATCTATGGCATTGAAGCCCCTCCCCTCCCCAAACCCCACCCTCCTCAGGCTCCGCCCCAACAACCTCCTGCTGGTGGTGAAGAGGGACCTGGTAACCCTACCCTTGAAGATAAAAGGATGATGTTTTGCAGACTGGTACCTCTGACCAAGCATATGTCCACTATCCTGGCCCAGTGAACTGTTAATCTTTGAGAGGAGCTACTCATTCGCTTTTCCCCAGGGCTTGATTTCACAGCCTAAAGAAGGACACCTATTTGTTTTCTCTCCCATCTTGTCCCTCTAGGAGCCATTGTGATTACGAGGAAGTTGTTGGATCCTTTCCTGAAACTTGTCCTTTTAGATAGTAGACAAAATTTTCTTGTTAACATGGTGCTGAGAACCAATTCCTAGCAAAAATTGTACTGCCAACAGGAATTGATTGCACACCAAACAAAACAACATATACACAGCTCAACATAGTTTCAAATATCAATTTTACATCGAATGGGACCTGATTTAAGAAATGTATTTCAGGAAAGGATGTGTTCAAAAAAATATTCTAAGGGATATTTGAAATATGGAGCACATCACATTGTTCGCCAAAAACTGAAGGCAAAACTCTCCCAGAATTGCTTGTACAATGTCTTGTGTAAGAGGAAAACCAAGTGAAGATACAATATGTTGACTTAGAGAAAGCAACTTCCGGTAATTGGTTAGTAGGACGTGGCTGCTTGTGCTTGACTGCCTCTTGCATTCTATTTTAGGTATTCTATTTATTTTACTTTATTAGTTTTGTATGTTTTATCTCTTTCCAGGGACTTTCAGTTGAGGATTTAGTAAAAGCAGTTAGTGCAATCTAATTTTCATGCTTCTGCTTGTAGAAGAGCTCTACTGCAAGCAGAAATCTTCTGCTGGATGCAACCCACACAATGTGTTTACCATATCTGGAGCATTTAGAAGTCCCTGTCACTCTGTCCTGCAACAACTAGCCTACAGATGACAACATTGCAGCAGCATAGACTGGTGAGAAAGTTGAAAGACTTGGTGGATCAGCTATGCATTGTGGATTGGCTATGTGTTGTGGGTTTTGCAATACTAATGCATTATACTATGAGAAAGTACTGGCCTAGCTTTCAAGTATAGGCAAACCAGACTGGAATTTGCTGTAATGCAAGGTCTTTGTCAATTAAAGACACACCTTCAAAATCAGGGCTAATAGAATAGCCAACTATGGGTTGGATGCAGTGATCTATAGGCATAAGGATAATGGATCTTTTTCTGTATTCCCTCCCCACAGCAGTCCCTTTCAATCCCAGGAAAGGTGATTCTTGGGATTAACGGTTGTTAGGCTACAGAAAGGAGGAGAAAGAATCACTCCCCCAGTAAGCCCTGCTCTGGGCCTAGAAGATGGCCAAAAACAACAACAACAACAACTTCCAGGATCCCTGGCCAATCTGACCTGGAAGAAAATTGCTTTCTGACCCCAAAGTGGCAATCAGCTTTCCCCTGGTCATGTAAGAAAGGGCCACGAGAGCCAAGCGCTGACACAACCCTTCCTGCCCTCCCTCTCATGATCTGCCTAGAGGTGGGATCGCACCTCTGGGAGGCAATGTCACTTTTCCACTTGTCACTGCAGCTCCCTGAATAACATGGCTATTAATCCTTGCAGGTCCCACAACACTGGGAATCAATTTTCCTTAGGGTATGTAGGAACTGCTGAGTGGAAGGGATGCAGCGACGACTTGTGACAGCACAATCTTGTGCTGACTAATTGCTGGATCCAACCCTTAGGCTATACCTCAGACTATTCATATCTAGCATACTGTTCAGAAGGGCTAAAGTATAGTTTATGTAATAATCAACAGGTTGCAACCTTAAGCAAGCTGGATGATGTCATAATGTTTTTTAAGGGCTTTCCTGAAGATACGTTGCCCACATAAGTAAATTTGATTCTCTCTGTGAAATGACAGAATAGCAACGTTCTGCAGCATGAATAACATGGGGACATGGAAGATGTGCAGTGACTTCCCATTTCCCCCTGCACTGCATGAATATGGCAATCAGTGGAGGGAGGACAAGGCTCTTGAGTTTAAGGGAATCTTTCCTGCGAAGACGTGTTAATGCAGTGGGCTGACCATGCCCATGATATTTTAATATCAAACATATGATGCCCTCAAAACATACGTTCATTATAATTTTATAAGGAAAAGTCTGTCACTAGTCATAAGACTCATGTGGCAAAACGCTAGTTATGTGCTAGCTGAAATGTTGGAATTAGGGAGACACAGATTCAAATAGTTAGGCATTGTGCTGACTAGGTAACCTCAGCTTAGTCGAATCTTCCTCCAAGGGTTGTTACAAGAAGAAAGATGTGGGGAGAAGAGAGGACACTGTGTTTGCTGCCCCAAACTATTTGGAACCCGGATATAAATGCAGTAAATAAATAGTCCAATTCCTAATAAAATTACTCACTCTTTTACTTAAAAAAAGACATGAATATATTTAACTTCAAAATAGGCCAAAGAATTTTATGCTGAAAAAGAAACAAACATTATAAATTTATTGCAGTATTTTGAACAGCATATTCATTTCCGGTAACATTGCAAATCAATGTTACCATTATTTTCAATATATGGACAGCATAAAGTTATCAGATTGTCACTGAGCCTATTTAAGACTTCCATGCCAGGGAGTTGCTCATCAGATTTCATTACCTCTAGTAGTTCTCCCCCTCTGGTCCAGGATTACCACCGATGTGCCATAAGACAGTACTATGCAGGAGGGAGACATCTGACAAGCAACTTCACAGCATGAGGATTTTAAGGAACAGAACGTGCATCTGAGTAAGAACCAAACGTATCTAGGTCAAGGCAAATCATACACAAATTCTGAAGGTTACACTGAAAATTTGTTAGCTACAAATCAATGCAAAGCAGATGGAATGCTTTAAACCGAGACAAGAGCAGCAAATCAAGGTGGGGGCTTAGGGTCAGTAATGTGTGCCAAGCCCCAAATATGAGGCACTGCTGACCGCAGTTTGTACTGGAAACATTGATTGCTGAACCTTTTCCCTTCCTTCTGGGATACTTGACAAATTTTGGTTTGCTTTAAATCTAGGTGCCAAGGAGATGAGATGGTGGCAGAACCATGATGGGATTTCCCACTTTTTAAAAAGTTTAAATTATTTCAGGGGATGCTACTGGTGTTGGGAAATCTGATATTCTACTAAATTCTGCCCCCCAAAAGCTGTTTGCCCTATGGGGAAAAAAACATACAAGTATCTCTTAAAAACATGTTGGATCACACATCTGCTGTCTCATCTAGTTTGGTCCTGAACATAGTGCCTCTTCATGCATATTTTCCCTATGGAGATACAACTGCTGCTTGGGAAAAAACTGTGCATCTGAATGGAATCAAACGTGAAAATCACACATCTGTTTTGCTGTAACCACAGATTGTAAAAGGCGCTTTCAAAATCACTGATGCTTGATATTTCAGACTTGGGCAATATTACATTATCACTGCATGCAGCATTCTATTAGGTGTCCAAAAAAAATCAGGCTGTACCAGGGAAGCAGCACTGACTTACTGTAACCAATCAGTGGCTGCACAAACTGGGCAACTGAAACAAGTTTACATTTTGGGCCCTTTGGCTCTTGCGTGCTTGTCCAAGACAGTTATGCCATGTCATTTTACTGCATAGTTTTAATATAAGAGAGGGAGGAAAACCCTTTTAAAACACAACAATGAAATAGTAGCTTACCTACATTATAACAAATAAAGGAAAATCCCTTCTCCAAGAGTTCCATTATCCCTTCTACTAGCAATCACAGGAGGAACATGCATGGGAAAAATAAAACAGATTTTCTGAAAAAATATCTATTTATTTAGTCAGTGCTTCTGGCTTATCAAGTACAAGAGCAATCTGGCCTTCAATTGCAAGTCTACTTCACACCACAGAGATATACTTCAGTGGAACTTCTTCCACAAACAGCTTTACCTATAAGTATAAATACTTGGATAGCAATCACAAGTATTCGGCTTTTCAGTGCACGTTGGTTTGGATCCTATGAAAAATAAGCAGAAGATCTTTCCCTGCTTTCCTCCTCCTTCAGCGGTCCCCCAGGTCCCCAAATCCAATGTCAAAGGTAAAGGGAGCCCAGTGCATAAAATGCTGTGAGGTGCTGGCGGGGGAAGGCTGCAGTGAGGAAGGGGAATTGGTCGGAATTGCCCTTCTTCCTTCTTGCATCAACAGAAGCCTTGCTGTGCCATGTGGTCCCTATGGCAGTGGAAGAAAGGACGGGGATGTCAGTCATTCTCAGTTCACCCGTCATATGACATCTCATTGCAGCTTGTGGAATTTGGTCCACAAGTCTCCCTCAAATAACAGCATCAGCTGCTTAGGGTCTTTGAGGGCCACTTAGAGGAGGGCAGAGAAAATCCCATGATCTAACCCAATATGCCTCTGAACATGTGTGTCTTCTGAGTAAGAAGCTTATTAAAAAAAAAAAAACAGGAGGTTTATTAAACGCCTAAGAATCAATTTTACTTTCCTTCAAAATAAATGCCATGGTTGAAACAGGGTGATACCTTGTCAGGTGTCAGCTAGTACAGCAAAGACCATATGGCCTTATGTTATTAAAATATATTAAAATACACAGTATTTATACTATACACAAGTACTGCACAGCAGAAAAAAAATTAGCACTCCAAATCTGGTCTGTGAGATCAAGATGGATATGGGAAAAAATTATTTTCCTAACTACCCCCTCTTGTGTTACATTTCTAAATTACAGGACCAGTTCCACATTATTGTCTTGAGTTCAGAAAAGTCACATAGAAAAGTTCTCATATGTATTGACTTCAGCGGAAACCTGTGTATGCCAAGAATACAGAAGCAGAAGCATTTATACTTCACTCCACAGTAACTAGGAAATCTTTTTCATTAGGCATGGGAATGATTTCTACAGGAGCGCCCTGTGACTTAAAAATGTTTTTTAAGATGGCACCATAATGCTTCCCTCTTGTGCAGGATCAGGCATAAGAGCTACAGATCTATTTAGCAAGATGGAAATGGGCTAAAATCGTTCCCATCTTTACAGCACATTACCATGAATGCCACTTCTTATACTCCAAATCAGAACCCAATCAGTAACATAAAAACATTTACCTTTAACAGAACCGCAATTTATACATATCCATTTCCCAAGAGTGGCTTGCAATACAAATCAAGTTTTTTAAACCCTTAGGTCAAATATATATTTGAAATGAGCAACAATTTTAAATTGTTTTTTCTTCTTCTTTGCAATTCCGATGGCGGAAATGCTTCTGATTGGATTTCCAGCGGTTTTAGGGAGGGAAACCTCCTTTTGCAAGATTGGAAGAGCAGTCCAGCTAGCTCTTGCTACCCCTCTGCTGTTGCAAGTGAAGCCGCAAGATCAAGTCTCTAATTTCTTCCCGCTTGTTTCTCACCGCCTGACGAGGGAACCAGCGGTCCAAGTGCAGTGGAAGTTCAAAGTTAACGACAGGATTCTGTTGAATAAAGAAAAAAAAAGGATGTTGTGGTATTAGATTAAAAAGAACAGGCACACATTGCTGCCTCTGCACAAAACATCACTTTTTAGCAATCCCAGAG
The DNA here is from genome assembly GCF_029931775.1 of Euleptes europaea. Classification (NCBI taxonomy): domain Eukaryota; kingdom Metazoa; phylum Chordata; class Lepidosauria; order Squamata; family Sphaerodactylidae; genus Euleptes; species Euleptes europaea. The sequence goes on from NC_079323.1 coordinate 34,144,493, forward strand.
ACGTGTAAACAGTGCTTGTGGGCAAACAGGACTGTGGTTCTTGAGGGCACACTGAAGCAAGAGGCAGCGCTTGGGCGGGCTTATGGAAAAGAAGACACATTGCAAGCCTCACAAAGGGGCTTTGTAGCACTATTGTGGTATGCTTGCTGCCTATTAAGGACCGTTTTGAGCGATCGCTAATGTTCACTTTAGTTAGATTTTAACACAGCTAAATTATCAATATTTGGAGAATCTACTAATGCTTAAAACACTGAAGTTCTATGGGGGACTAATGTGAGACAGTGTTAAATTATATTTCCTTACGAACTGTGCATGGTGACCAGAACCACCTGTTGTGCCAGTACCGTCTGGAACGAAAAGCCTTGATCCAAAGTGGTAGATGGTTACTTGGGGTTGGCCCACACATTTACTGCATTTGTGCTGTTAAACATCATAGGTGTGCGCTCGGTAAAAACTTTTTCATAAAAATATGGCTCTACAGACCTGAAAAGGGACTCATATATTTATCTTAGATAAATATAAATCTGAAGCCCTTGAAATCACGAAGCCGTAACGTTCCAGCAACAGACTAAAGTTATGCTGTTTGCAGATTTAAACAAGCATAAGTCTGCCTGATCACAGTATCTGCGCTCACCTGCTTTCAGTTCCGGAAGACAAAATGAATCAAAGGGCAGGGGAAAAAAGAATACCTAATATCTCATTTATATCTTCTCCAAGTAGGCAATAAGACTGTATCTAATTAGGGCACTCGTTCATCCATTTGCCTATGGTAGGATGAGGATTTGAGAGTTTTATCAAGAAAAGCTGAAATAATAAACCAAAAGCATATGTAAATGTTTTGCACCTGGAAGAAAGTTTCCACATACTGCAGTAAATACACTCCACAATCACTATTGTTATCTTGCTTAGGGACTCTTGGACAGAAATCCTCCATTGTTGATTTGCTGAACTCACGACATGTTTTGCGTTTTGCTTCCCATTCCAGTTCTAAATATCTGAAACCATAACAGAGGCAGTTACTTCTGTGTGGATATTGGGACACTAATCATAAATACCTGACATAGTACCCACACCTGGATGAGATTTATTGGTCAACTTTATTAATGCCATTTATTTTCCCGTGTATAAACAGTTCTCCTACCCACTACTTGGATATTCTGACACGCTCTTTCATAAGGCAGAACTTCTGTGGCTAGGAATCAAAGAATCACTGGGGCTTGGAGATACAATGTATATGCACACTCATGTATGTCCCTTTCCTTACACGTCTATCAGAGCTTTGTCTGGGACAGAATTACTGAAAGAGGGAACCTTGAAGGCCTTGCTTCATATGTGAAAGTTCCCCATATGCAACCCATGATATCCAAGCTTCTGATGATTGGAAGGTAGCTTATTTAGCAGATTATGGAGTGTTATGACGCTTTCCCAGAGTGTACTGACATCTAATCAGTAAGTGAATTGTAATAAGGGTCATATTTTGAACAGAAAAAGGGTTGAATGGCCAAAACTATTGGCTCTGTCCACTAACTCACTACAGCATGGACTGTAATCCTAGCAAAGCATTCTAATTTTCCTCTTTGCAGTATGAACAAGCAACAGAGGGATCTGGCTGCTTACTCCCGTTGCATCTGTCTTGACAAGCAAATGGGGAACAACTGCAGAGATCAAAAAGGGAAGATCTTTGGCATAAAAAAGGAGGTATGGGGGATAGTTGTAAAGGGAAGTGCCTGGAAAGCAAACTGAATCCTTGGTCATCAATTGTCTTCTAACAGCATGGCATTTTGAATGTTTCATATGCTACAAAACGTATGCGAAGCCACAAATGGCCAGGATTTTAACACAGTGATGCCCAATAAACTTTATTTCATCTTAAAGAGTAATTTGTATAAATATAAATTTGTTTGCATGTTAATTTGTGTTTATTACAACCTCACTGTACAGGTATTTGAAATAAATCAAAATAACATTACAGTGAATTTTAAAGGGATAGGTAGTCCCCTGTGCAAGCACTGGGTCATTACTGACCCATGGGGTGACGTCATATCATGTTTACTAGGAAGACTATGTTTACGGGGTGGTTTGCAATTGCCTTCCCCAGCCATCAACACCATGAATTTTACATAATAATAAACAGTTGTATATAAAAACTTTATATACATAATGCATTAATGCAGGGCAACAGATTGCATATTATGAAAATTTAAGCTGTACATATTAATACATGGCACACATATAATTTGGATCTAAAATAAGATTGACAGCATCTGTTGAAATGCAGAATCCAATTAAAACAGTTACTCACTCTCTCAAGACTTGAACTGTATTCTGTATGGAACTTGCCTTCAGGGAATCCAATATGAGGATACATGGCCTACAGAAAAGGAAAAGAAAATTAATTTCATTTTCCATTATCTACAAGATCATCGGCTGGATAAGGTTTGTTTAGTGAATTTCAAAGGAAACATCAATAACTTGTTAAGTATAACTAAGGAAACAAATGAACAGCTGTTGTATACAGCTATTTTAAAAGCCAAATAATGTTGAGTTGTTACAAATACAGAGGCCTACCTTTTACAAAGCTTCTTGGTTTTAGAACTGCTTGAAGAACTCTGAAAAATAATTTCACAAGCAGTAATCAGACATAAGGAAAACAGACGACTAAGCAAATTAACATCCTTTGATACTTACATAATAAGAGAGCTATGGAACTGATCATGAAATTATTTTACTAATTTATATTCTGCCTTCCTAACACGACAACCAAAGACCATGAAATATCACAATAAACTCCCATCATGCCGTAACTGTGACTATGTTTATCCAGAACTTGCACTTTTGGATCTAATTGCTGAAAACAAAGCCTGGCCTGCTATGAAGGAACAGAACTGAACGCTTGATGAATTAGGGCTAGGTTTGTGTGTAAGATCTGCCTGTGGCTGTGTGAGTGTTTGACAGGAGCAGAGGAAGAGGCTGGAGAGGCTCTGTGCTTCTTGTACCTCTTACTGGTGATGGCTGGTTCCTTATCTGAAATTCTTTATAACAATCTTCTTCATTCATTCCTCACAATCATCTGGGGGGGGGCTAATCTGGGGACAGATCTAGCCTGTGGCAATTATGATAGAGAGCAGCGCTCTTGTAGCCAAGCTGAGGAACTGCACATAGGCCACAAAGTCGTCACTGGCCAGAAAGGGCAGGATCTGAATGGGATCTCGCCCCGTGACGGACAATAGCTGATGCTGTGAAAAAGCTCCTGGGCATTTTTTCAGCACTGTCTGTTTGGGTGCAGCAGTTGCTTGCAGGCAGGTCCTGCTGCAGGGCCTCATGCATGACTGTTTGCCTTGCCTGAGAGCCCAAGTGTTGGTTTCCCTCCTCTTCCCAGCATTCGAGAGCTGCTCTGCACTGGCCAATGACTCTCCACTGACAGGATAAGGGGCAGCTATGCCGACTTCTTGCCTGTGAAGAGTGCTGGTGAAGTCTGAGGGAGGGACAGGCCATCAAGGAGGGCTGAAAGGGCTTCTGAGCTGTCCCCTGATCTTCCAGACAGAGGAACAATGACTCCCTAGTCCTTCCTGTCACTTTTTGCAAAGGCAAGAGAAGAGGGAAAGGAAGACAGATGGATGAATTTCCTAAGGAAAAGTTTGCAAAGGAAAAGGTTCAGAGACAAAGGAGGGGAACCTAGCTGGGAAGCAGACAAGACTATAACGGGGATTCTAGTCACCCCCAAAGGCTACTTAAAGACTTGCCTAATTGGCTTAGCCTGCCTGTGAACCAAGTTGGTGGAGTTACCCATCCTGGAGTCCCTCCTCCACCTTCAGAAAATCTGTGATACTCTAGTCTGAATAGAGGCTCACACCTTCTCCAAACCTTGCTCATTATTTCTGTACTATATTTCTGTACCATTTAATTCCTGCAATGTTAAATCACTGAAAATATTAAGCAAATCCATGCACTTTTCAGAGCTTATTCAGTACTTCACCTAATTTATTTGTTCTTGTCCTTAACATAAAAACAGATGGACAGAAACCTATTTGTATTCTGTTAAACATTCAACTGTACGAGTTATTTGTTCATAATTATAACTTTTTTTGAAACACAAAAGCCACGTACTTTGGAACTTCTGGAATCCAGTGCTGGAGACAGCCTTTCATGTTGACCATTATCTAACACAACAAAACAAACAAGACATGGTTACAGACAAGAATTTTGGTTTTTTTGCTGGAAATGAAGAAGGGATGGAGTTGACTAATGAAATGTATGAAATGAATGAACGAATGTAGTATTATACTTCTTTTGTACATATTTTACAAATAGGATTGAGCTACAAAGGCATATCCCCATTTCCTTTTTAGACTGAAAAAAGAGGATGCATGTGAAAGTTCTGTTCACAAAATAAAACGCTCAACCAAGTATTAGACCAAAATCACAACTTGTTTACAGGTGTTGAAAGGTGTGGTTTATGGCATACAATTTCTTGGGTTTCTTCAGTTTCTAAAATCTAGTGTAAGATATATACTGAACGAATCACTAAACACACAACAGAACCTCTTTTCATCTTTCTTACCTGAGTTCTGAAGTAACCCAATCACTTAAAGGAATCATCTTTTTCAAAGCTACTACTAGAGGTAATGCAATTGTTCAGACATGGGTGGTACATCCATATGAAATGTAGTTCAGCAAACAAATGGATGCTGAGACTTGAGAGAAATAAAGATTGTCTCTGGAAAACTGTGGGCTAACCATTTTTTAGCCTGGAAGGTGGCCCCCTCCATACCTTGACTTCGCTGATCTGGCCACCTGGATCTATGCGATGGTAACATCAGACTACTGCAGTGCACTCTAGTAGTAGTGGTAGTAGTAGTTTATTACAGTCATAAACCAGCGGTATAATATGTAAAATAGCAAAAATATTTACAGAAAACCATTACATAAAAATGTTAAAAAATAACATATATTTCACTGGATCAGCACTGAACCACAGTAGACTCTGGCAGCTGCACGGAATATAGTCACAATATCTGTGGTTCCAAGGTCAGGATCTGCTAACTGCAGTGTACTCTACATAGGTCTGCCCTTGAAATCAACTCAGAGACTCCACCTGGTACAGAACACTGCGGCTTGGTTATTGTATGGTGCTAGGTGGAGTGTGCATATAACATCTATTCTATTCTATTCTACTCTACTCTACTCACTGTATTGGCTGCCCATCAGTTCAGAGGTTCAATTTAAGGTACTGACACAGGTACATGCAAAGCCCTACATAACCATGAACCCTCATATCTGCAGGACTGCCTCTCTTCCTATGTTCATCCATTGACAGCTTCATTCATCTTATTAGGGCCTTCTGTGGTTGCTACCCTTCAAATGGGCAAGATCACTGGAGGTAGGGGTCTACTGATGAAATACCATTTATCTGCATTGTATTTGCATTCTGCAATCATGCCTAATTTTCTATGCTTGCTTCAGACTTTTGTAATACTGGTTCTTGTACAACACTGCTTATTAGATGTCTCATCATATTGATCACATTGACTTACACTGTATAATCTGTCTTTACTCTCAGTGAGAAAGGCAGAGTACAAATACAGTAAATAGATAAATAAAATCAAGCAATTATTCTATTGTAGTCATAAACATATAAATTTATTTTTCCCTTGCAGGTGGTCTGAAGACCTAAAGCCTACAGCTAGGATTTCCGGGAGCCTGGAGTTCTCCTGGAATTACAATGGATCTTCCAATCAGTCCCCCTGGAGAAAATGGAAAAGCCAAAGGCTAAACCCTACTGAGCTCCCTCCCCTCCCCAAACTACCTTTCCCGGGCTCCACCCCTAAATCCCCAGCAAATTCCCAATGCAGAGCTGGCAACCCTAATTACAGCTACATGCAGATTCATGCACTAACATCAAGGTAATTTGCATGTAATATTTTTCCAAAATGATGCAGCATTTTTATCATATTTTGTTAAATCATTACCATTTGGCTGTAGGCTACTATTTTTAGTGGCTTCTTCTTTATCATTCCAATTATCATTAAAGACCAAAACAGTTTCTGTTCTAACAGTTTCACTTTTCATTTCTGAATGGACTGGAAATTGGTGGATGGGTGGCTGCCGTGAACTCTGACCCAGAAAATCTTCATAAACAACTTCTTCTAGCCAAGGGAAGCAAATAACTGCAATGTACCAATGAGATCTGCCAAGGAAGGGAAGAGAAAGTCAATGCCTAATATTTTAAGGGAAGTGACATAGCTTTCCCACACTGACTGATATCAAAATTTGCTAATAACCAGCGGGATGCAGTTATAAGCCCATTCTACCATTAACACTTGCCTCTTCAGCATAATACGTCCATGTTACTAGGCAATGTTTTTTATTATGAATAAATTTTGGAATTACAGCAATCAAATACATTGCAAATTAGCAAACTCAGATAATTTCATACATCATTTATATTCTGCTTGTAACTATGAAACTTCCATATATAAAATCTCATCTCAGATCCTATAAATAAAACAGTCATAAAATAATATATAAACACAGGCATCTTTTTAAAAAAGAAAAGAAATCTTAACATTATGGATCTGTGCTGAACCTCCTTGGAGAGAGCACTTGAAAGGTGAGATGCTACCAAGACATAAGAACATAAGAAAGGCCATGCTGGATCAGACCAAGGTCCATCAAGCCCAGCAGTCTGTTCACATAGTGGCCAACCAGGTGCCTCTAGAAAGCCCACAAACATGACAACTGCAGCAGCACTGTCCTGCCTGTTTTCCAAAGTACCTAATATAATAGCCCTGCTCCTCTGATCTTGGAGAGAATAGGTATGCATCATGACTAGTATCCATTTTTACTAGCCACGAATAGCCCTCTCCTCCATGAACATGTCCACTCTCCTCTTAAAGCCTTCCAAGTTGGAAGCCATCACCACCATCCTGGGGCAGGGAGTCCCACAATTTAACTATGTGTTCTGTGAAGAAAGCAGACAAAAGTTCTGCTTTGTGCCACATCACTTCTCATCGTATGAGCAAATGACACACAGTTTTTAGCACATAGCGGGCAAAATTCGTAAAGGGATTTATAGGCATGGGTCCACAAATTGGCTGGGCTTGGAAGCCAGTCAATGTTTTCTGCTAGTTAGCTGTAAAGTCCATTCTGATCGCTTACTATTATCTGTAATAATAAGGAAATGTGTAGAGTAAGTGGACATTATACTAAAACCATGTTATTAAAAAGAAAACAATGTTTTCAACTTAATTTAAAACAAAACAAACATGAATTCTGATTTATATAACCACCTCTGACATCAGGGGAGAATTTACACAGTAGGATGAAAAATACCTTTGCTTTCGGGATGTTTCGTAGAAAACATTTTATAGGTAACCACCAGCATCTTGCTTTGTGAACAGAAATGAATTAAAATAAAGCTTAGGATAAGATATACCACCCAAGACATTCTGGTTCTGATTTCAATGAAGCCATATGAAAATTAATTTTTAACTAGCTGAACAAAAGGTGCTGATGAATTCTCATTAGGGGCAAACAAACTATTTATTGACTGCAATTCTACACATGCTCATTCAAGAGTAAGCTCTATTAAACAAAAGAGAACTTACTTCTGAGTGTACATGTGCAGGATCAAACAGAAAATATAGGATTTCCGTGTATTTTAAACTCAAATTTTGTGGCTGGTAGATCATCCTGTTATTATTATTTTTAAGATTCATCTTTTATTTTTAGCAGACTAATAAAATGATTGTCTATTGAACTTATTATACTCACAGAAAACAGCAACTTAGACTCCAATAAATATATCAGACTTACTCTTCATTCACAGGCACAAAAATGTAGTCTTTATTAAAAATATTTATATGCCGAGTCCATCTTTTTACTCTTTTATGTCTTCTCTGTGCCAGTCTGTGGATTTAAAAACAATTCTGTTAATGCTATTCTTCCAGAACAAGAGCAGCATTTTATAACTTTCCCAATCTCAGCAAAACAATATAAGTTCTTTATAGGCTAAATCGATTAGCCCATCTTTGAGAATTTGCTAACTATCAGGAGGTCATTTGGCCAGATCCAGACAGCTCATTACTTATGCTTCAGCAGGGCAAGGTTAAAAAGTAGACCAGAAACAAAGACTGCAGGGATGGCCAGCAGCACCCACAGTTCCTTTCTCCTTTCTGTTGCTGTCCCCCAGGCAAATCCCGGCCTGAGATGTTTGCAAATGCCCTGGATGGAGCAGCTGCATCTTCTTGGTCACACCTACAATCCCACATGAAGTATGTGGTCACCGTCTGGCAATTCAATGTTTCCAGCATTGGAAATAACGTAATGGAATCTGCCCACCTATTTAAAAAGCTACATTCTTGATCAACTGGAAACTAAAATAAGCATTCCATAACCGAAAGCTCAATGGCAGGTAAAGAAATGGAGAAAAAGAAGGGGGGAGAAACCTCTGATAGGAGAGAGAGAGAAAAATGGGCAAAGCACCAGAGGTTACAAGCCATTTATCTAATCACTTGTAGCCAACGAGGTCAAATTTTGCACAGGAATATATTCAAAGAATGCTTTCCCTTAAAATTGCACCCAGAAGGTGTTTGAAGCAGCTTATCTAACCCTCTTCATGAGAAAAGGAGCTTCAAAAGAAACCGACAGAGATGCACACTGTGCAGGGAAGGCTGCTAGGGCTGTGTTTAGTCATCATGAACAAGCCAAAGACAATTTCAGAGGGTTGCTGTGTTGGACTGCAGCAGAACAGCTAAATTCGAGTTCAGCAGCACCTGAGAGACCAAAAAGATTTTCAGGGTATAAGCTTTCGAGAATCAAAGCTCCCTTTGTCAGATACTCCTTTGTATCTGATGAAGGAAGCTTTGACTCTACAAAGCTTATACCCTGAAAAACTTGTTGGTCCCTAAGGTGGTACTGGGCTCAAAACCAAAGATTGTTTGAATGAGCCTGGGTTATTTTTATTCTTGGGATCACATGTTCCTCCCCTCTTCCCCTTGCACATGGAGCTGAGACTGGTAACCAAAGGATTAAACCAAAACTTGAAATCCTGGGTTGTGGGCAAGAATCTAACTCCAATTAAGTGAAGGGTCTCAGTTCAGTCGTAATAAATAAAGGATTGATTGAAGACTTCCTAGATGGGACTTCCTAGGCCTGGTGCCAAAACAAAAGTATCAGGTAAGCCTCAAGTAAGAGGAGAGTCACCCATTACGATCAAATCAGAGTTTATTCTTGGAATCACTTGCTTCCTCTGTCCTCAGTCTTCAGTTTTGGCTCTGCATGTGAAGGGAGGACAGAGGAAGCAAGTGATTCCAAGAAGAAACTCTGATTCGATCGTGATGTGTAAATCTCTTCATTCTTGAGGCTCACCCGATGCTTTCGTTTTAGCACCAGGCCTAAACATTTCTTTTTACTTTCCTATTTAGGAAGTCTTCAATCAAACCTTTATTTGTTTATTCACAGCCGACCTATGGAGACCCCTTTTGGGGTTTTCATGGCAAGAGACTAACATAAATGCAGATAAATATTAAGCATTTAAAGATAACATACGAAAGGTTTGGATTTTCTTCCGAGTTCTTTTCTGTCCTGGTCAAGCATTTATAGAAGAAACTACTAAATATGTGCGACTGTTCAGCAAGCTGTCTGGGAGCTTTCTCCAACAAGAGGTACCTACAGAAGATTAAAAGATATACAAACATCTAGTTTCTTATCAGGATTCCCCACCCCCACTCGTGGCTCAGTGGTAGAGCCTCTGCTTGGCATGCAGAAGGTCCCAGTTTCAATCCCTGGCATCTCCACGGACTAGGCAAGTAGGTGATGTGAAAGACCACAGCCTGAGACCCTGGAGAGCCGCTGCCGGTCTGAGCAGACAATACTGACTTTGATGGACCAAGGGTCTGATTCCGTATAAGGCAGCTTCACGTGTTTCATGTGTTCCACTTATGTGCAAAAGCTGGGTGAAAAAAGACTTCAGTATAAGGAATTATTTTTGCTCCTTCTATTACAGCTCGAGTAATAAGGGACTACTGCTTTTTGAAACGAGCAGTCAGGAGGACAAGCCAAAAGCTGCTTCTCTTTTTTTTCTTGTTTAAACAGTTCCTTCATTCCACAGTACCTCTACCACCACTGCCAGTTTCTCCATTCTCTTCTCCCACTTCAGGACTAGCAAATAGAGAGGTACCTCATGGGACTAGATTTGGCCATTGTTACTCTCCTAATCACCCTCTGAAGGAAAATGTTATCCCTGTATCCCCCCACAGCCCAGAGCCATAAGATGCTAAGAGATGGGTTGAAGAAAAGCCTCATTTTGAATTCTAATAAGGGGGCTGTTTAATAATTTAGGAGATTGCGCATCCCCTCAGACTAAGGAATTATGTAGTGACTCTAGGACATCCTCCCAAAAATAAAACAAGAGCAATCAGTGTAAAATCTATATGCCACTCTGAGCTCCTTGGAGGGAAGGTGGGATGAAAATATACCAAATAATTTCCAAGTTGGAAATGACCGTCCACACACTTTTCTCTACATTTCAAATTAGTCTCCTCAAACACTATTGGCCCTGAGCAACCAGAGTGGAGTTTACCATCTTCTTTATTACTCACTTAAGGTAAAAGTCAATGATCACATCATTGAGGAATTCTCCATACTCCAAACACTCCAAGTCCTCTCTTGTGACACCCAGTCCTCCTTTAGTAGGTGGGGGAGGATAAACGATCAAGCTAAAAAGTAAAAAGACACATTAAATAGCTTCTTATAAATAAACGCGAAATACATCCAAAAAGGTTATTCTTCATGAAAAGTGGGCAGCATGCTCTTGGTATTTTGTATGACCCTCCTGACTGACCTAGTTGTCTATCATTGGATTAATCCACAGGGTTGCATCCTACTATTGTGCTCAGCTAAGGGCAGCATGTTTGGTTGAAAACAAGGGATACTTCACCAATGGAGGAGGCTCTTGCGTTGGTAGGATGCACCTTGAGGCAGTGGAACACACCTCAAGTTAACAGAACACACTACCCTTAGTCAAGTAGAATGGCAGGATAGAACTCATTGTGCATAACACATGAGAAGAAAGAGAAAGAAGGAGGAGGAGGAGAGTTGGTTTTTATATGCCGCCTTTCTCTACCGCTTAAGGAAGATTCAAACTGGCTTACAATCACCTTCCTGTCCCCTCCCCACAACAGACACCGTGTGAGGTAGGTGGGGCTGAGAGAGCTCAAGGTCATCCAGCTGGATTCATGTGTTTTTTTTATAACTTTATGTATTTATGACCAGTGAGGAAGGCCTACTCAGGCCAAAACGCATCTGGTCAAGCACTGGTCATTTACATTGTCTGTATATCAACTGTGCGTAAGAATTTTATAACTAATTTTTATATGCAGCCTATATTCCAGGCCCTGCGTTTCAAACAATTTTACTGTGTACACCTTGCAATAAATGTAATTATGTTGTTATATTGTATAGTTTGTAGTTCAACCTTTGAAGCTCTGTCCCTAACAGGGGAGCAAAACATATCAGAAGTGCATTAGGACCAAGATTTGTCTCCTAGATTGCTTATTCTCCTAAAGATAATGCTTTTGTATCTTTGAACTAAAGCATGAAATAACTTATTTTGACCAGCAATGTCAGCACAGGATTATTTGATAGTAACACTATTTTACATCTGTGTATAATCTTTCAATGAAGTTATTAAACTGATTCAGTGACGAATTCCTACATGAATTCAAGACCTACTTAAACAACTGTACATACTACTGAACAGATGGGTTCTCTTGGAATTCTTTCCATTCATCCTCTTTTGCAGACGACATTGAAAAGGAATATTGGCTGCCACTTTGCTTCTGCAACAGACAGTAACTGGGCTTGGTGGGGCTTGGTTTTGATTCCTGTAAGAAAAAAAAGGAAAAATCATTTTTCTGGTCCTACACTAAATGACCCCATTAGATACATGGAAGTAGCCATTGGGACAGCTGAAACATGAGACCTGGCTGCAAAACACAGCATATATAGCTTTTTACGAATTAGAACACACTTGTTGCCCCTGAATCAATCTACCATTGGGATTCAGGCTATGTGGGACAGCCAGATCTGCCACTTGCATTTAGACTAGACCACGGAAAGAGCTTTTCAACTTTTCTCCACCAGCTTCCCTCCCTGCTATTCTTCTTCATCTGCCTCATTGACTGAAAATATAATGTTCCGCAGAAGGAGGACTGCTTCCTACTGTGTATATGGAGAGTTTCTAATTCAGAGGACCTTTCATTGCGGACCTCTAAGTGAATTTTTCCTATTAAGAATTTTTTTAATATAGAATTATTACAACAGAAAGAATCCATTAGGTATAACTTTAGAACTTTATCAGAACAGGCTTTTGTATTCAAGGCACAGAATTATAACTAAATAGCCTCTTCAAGAGTGACAGGTTTTTTTTTACATAAGAGCTTATTCCGGTTATACAGAATTCTTACACAAAGGTAGTAACTATAAGAATAGTTCCTTGCTTTTCCGAGGCAATTCCTCTCGGAAATGCTTTATGAAGGACCAGCCAGTCTTGACCAGCCATGCCTTGTAGATGGCTATCATCATCCATTTAAATCCACTGGAACAGAGACGGATAGGGATGAGCTGCCAGCTATACATGTGCCCCAATCAACTTGTATAGAAGGGAAGGGTACTTGGAACTTCTAAAAACCTGCCATTTATACAAATCACTAGAAACAGTTCAGGTATGGGTGAAAATATAGTTGGAAATTCCTAGCGTGCAATGCCGCACTCAAACTAAACCAATGTCTTATTAGCGATGTGGGGAGAAGCTGGGGGCTGTTGGACCATAAATAGCTCCTGGCAGCTCGAGTTTTCCCCTCCCTGCCAACTCCAATCATATGAGGCTCTCAAGCTTTGATGGGATTTTGTTGCCATGGTGACAGCTGTGGAGGTGGCTGGACAGGTCTTGTCCAAGCGACCTCCAGTGCCTGATGCCCCACCCCCCTCACAGCCCTTCCAGTTTGGCTGGATGCCGGGCCTCTTCCGGCTTCTGTTGTTTGCTGGGGGTGTGGTCCTTTTGTGTGGTGGTGGTGAGCCCACAGGTGGGTGCTAGGCCCAACTTCGGACAAACAGGCCATTAAAGAACAAATTCTAAAACCACAAAAACATTTATATCATATCAATTATCCCCAGCAATATATTTTAAGACATTAACCTACTAAATGACACAAGAGTCACTACACTGAAGTACATGATAAACTAAGGTGCTAAATGTCATGCGCAATCTAGACTCACTATGACTCTGCCCATAGGAATGTGAAGCTCATCTACAGCCATTTCAGAGGGAGCTTTGACTGATAAAAGCTTATACCGCCCCCCCCCCCCCCAAAAATCTTGTTGGTCTCTAAGGTGCTACTGAACTTAAATCTAGCTCTTCATCTACAGCAGTGACACAACTAGTCGTCACTCATTAATTGCTGAAGCAGGAAGGTTGGAGGGCTTTTTTGAAGACACTGGGATCTGTATGACCAATAAACAAAGATTAACGCTATATCTTCCAACTTCCTCCAGCCCCAGGGACCAGCTCCATTATGCCCCAACAGCCTTTCATGATCCATTAAGGATGAATGGTAAATATATATATAAATGCAGACAGCTTTTCTTAAGAGAAACTGCTGTCTTTCTTTCCAAACTCTTTTATTCCAAGGATTCATTCAAGAACAACTGATTTACCTGAGGTGGCAGCTCCACCATAACAGAAGTACTCTCCTTTAGCTGCTGAAACAACGTAAACCAATCGGCAACGATGGAGCTTTCCTCAGAGGATATATCTTGAAGCAACAGAACTGCCTCTTTCCAAGGCAAAAAGTCAGCGAGATCCGGAGTGGAATTCTTCTTGCTTACTTCCGAAATTATCTTGTTCAATACGACCTGCTCCCCTTCTGTAAGTGACTGAGACAGCTTCAGGAAAAGGAATTCAGTACTCTTCGCTTTACTCTTTGCTGTAGTGAGAAAAGCACATGTGTTTAGCATAAATTTATTAAAAGCAGCTTTAAACAGCAATTATTCTTAGTTCATTCTATGTACTTCAAATAGTAATATAGGAAGAAATTGTAAATATTTTAGATAACAGCTAATAATCAAGAGACAAACAACCATAGAAGACAAACTATAGCTTCTCTAAAAGAATCAAAATGTTGATTTCTACTGAATTGCTAAATTAAAATCTTTTAAAAATATCTAGCCAGTTAAGTTAGATACATATCGCTTAAAACATTTGGCTCTGTGACCCTCCCGTGCCTTCTGGACACACAGTTCTTATACTAAGAAAAATCTTCCAGAGTTGTGTGAAAGCAAGCTACACTTTCAAGATCTGATCACAACAAAGGCTTAAGCGACAACCCCATCCCAGTAGAGCAAGGAGGAAGAGTAGAAGAAATAGAGTAGGTTTTTATATCCCACTTTTCTCTACCTTAAGGAGTCTCAGAGTGGCTTACAATCACATTCCCTTCCTCTCCCCACAACAGGCCCCTTGTGAGGTAGGTGGGGCTGAGAGGGCTCTGAGAGAACTGGGACTTGCCCAAGGTCACTCAGCAGACTTCATGTGGAGGAGTGGGGAATCAAACCTGGTTCTCCAAATTAGAGGCCACCACTCTTAACCACTACACCACGCTGGTGCTTTGGGTGGACTACAAAGACTCCCGTAGCAGGATAGTAACAAACACAATCCTGAAAGCATTCTAAACAACACACAAAGATACCTATGTCTGGATACATTTATTTGAGTGAGGTGACACTGTAATATCATGCTGGAGGTGCAGTGGAAGCCCCTTACCTCTACCACCAAAAGACAGGCTGCAGTGTAAACCACATCCTCCACACAAATACCCAACTGCATTTCTTCCTCTTGCAGAACCATGTGAACCAGGCTTCCATGTGATCAGGTACTCACATGGAGGGCCCAGGCCACAAAAGAGGCTGTCTACCCACTGAAGGGGAGGGGCTCACACTGCTCCTCCACTACACTATTGCAGTGCTACCCGACAGTATATTAGCTATATACTTTTGTGCCAGTCATACATCATAATAAGCACCAGGAACATTGTCAGTACTGATGTAGCACAGATGAACGTGTCATATCTTTGATGTTAATCTCATGTATTCATGCTAGTTATATATGTAATGTAGTTTATATAGAGTTCAGCAGCTGGCCAGGAAAAGTACAGGACTACCTTTAATCTTGACAGTTCATTAATGTAGGAGAAGAAATAGCAGATTTATTGCTCTTTTAATCTCAAACAATTGCCAGGTTTTAGCCTTATAATTTTGCTTTGAGAAATTAATGAGTTTTAGCAATATGTAGCAAGATGGACCTGTTTGTTATCTCAAAAATCACTTTGAGAACCAATCATTTTATCTCAAGAACAATCATGTTACAGTTAGAAATGTTTATCTTTTCTGTCTCTCTATAACAAGTGACATGTAAAAGGCCAGTGAGCCTTCTGCTGGTGGCTCTGTCATAGAAGAGGTGTGTGTGTGTGTGGATTCAAAATTTTGCATAGCATTCTGCCAGTTAGCTAAAACCTGAATTGCCTGAAACTTTATGTATTTTGCTAAGTTTGAAGAATGTTAGGAGATCTGGTTTTTATTGCATGCATTTTTTCTATGATTACAGGTTTAAGTAGCACCTGCATTTACCTTTCAAGTTCTTGCCTAAGAAAAAGAGTTATGTCTTATTTCAAATAAAGTAATTAAGACTGCAATCCTGAGCGGGTGGGGTGGTGAAGCTCCTTAGGAGCCAGCACGACCCTGTTCCCATTTAACCCAGGATAAGGGGCACTTACACAGTCATGGAATGCATCCGCACTGGGATGCGACGCAGTGGTGCGGGGCTCAGGCACTGGAGATGCTTCCTGGCAGCATTCCAGTGGCGCAAGTCCCCACACTGGCATCCTGGGAGGCGTTCCCGAGGTGGAGCTACCTTTAGGGAGCTTCCTAACCCCTTTCACCCCGGGAATGCCACTTCTCACAGCAGTGTGGCTACGCCACCTTTTTTGGTGGCGTCGCCCTGTTGATTACAATGGGGGGCTTTTGGATAAATTTTCTTTTTCAAAAAAATTTGTTTTGTGCCCGGGAATCCTCTGTGGCTGTGGCGTGGTTGCGCCTGGCCGCCATCGAACTTCCCCCTCCCTTTGAATTGCACTAAAAATTGTTTGAGGATCCAACCTGAAGATACTGAAGAATTTCAAAAGATACTTCAACATATTAAGTAGTCTGTGGTGTGCTCTTTTTTGGTTGACCTTATTTTTAATTTCTAAATACAAATTTTCAACCAAGTCTAATAATAGAATTTGTTTCTGTGGACTTTCCATTTGAGTATGTAATCATCAACAAATTGAATGACATACAGTGGAGATCACTGATCTGTTACATTTAGCATTACATAAGGCAAATCTTAGCAAAGCCCTCAATTTTGTCCTTTGAAAACATTCAGTTTTTCTTTCATTGTTCCCAAATTAAAATCTAAATTAAGACATATTCAGTGTTGCTTAGAATACCTAAAAGATGTAGAAGTTAACTACGGTAGAAAGAATACATACCTTTGTTGTTTAGCATGGATGTTACTATTTGATTTTCAATCTGTTCCACATAATTTGATGACAGCCAAAGGAAAATGACATCATCACTCCTCAAAGCTGAGGAATCATTATGACCACTCCACAGACCAACCTTTGTTAAGTGCCTAGTATCTATTAACAGGTCCACATTCTCATTAAGGGCCACTGTAGGGAACAAAATTTAAAATAAGTAGATAGCCTACCAGACTGAATTCAGCCTGAAGTCACAATTTCTCCTCTTCAATGAAAATGGGCTGGATCAAATGTCTGTTGTATGACTGGGAGAGCACTTCTGCGAATGGCTCTCAAGCACAAGTAAAAACTGTCTATGAAAACAACTAAGACCCATTCTTACATAACTGTCAGTCTTTCAATTAAGCTAAGCTTGAAGCACATCATGCCAAGAAGTGAACACTGAGAGAGAAAGAGAGCGAGAGAGACAGGCAAAAGCACTCTTTGAATTGGATCCAACCACCTTTTCTGCTGGTAAAAGGGAAGGTGGTCCTTTTTGACCACCAATAAAGGCTATGCTGGGATTCATAGGACCAACATGTAACAAAAGTCATGTGGAACGGGGGGGGCATAGAAGGGAGGGAAATTGGGTAAGATTCAATGGATAAACTGGCTGGATCCAACCCTTTGCGACTTTGCACTCCTTTAAACTGAGATGCCACTCATGCAAAGTAACTAGAATGCTTAGCCCATCAGAGACTAACAGCCAGGGTGGGCCTAGTGCTAATGAGCTGTGTTATGCTAATAAGCCTGTATTGTTGCTTTATTTTATTAGACTTTTATCCCGCCCTTTCCTGGCTCAGGGCAGCTCACATTAATAACAATACATTCAATTTGAAATACAATACAATAATATGTATTATAATAATGATTTTTAAAACTCAGAATAAAATTCACTAAACAGATTAAAACCAAAATCCAGATGGCGACAATAATACTACTAGTGGTGGTGGCAGGCCAGCCAGGTAAGGAGGTGGAAAGTAGGAGCAAGATGGAATAAGGTGAAACAATGATCTCATTCAATTGAGCTCGTACAAGAAATTCAATGAAACAATGTAGCATCTTACCTTCAAATGGAATCTTAATATAACTGGTTGTAAACTTTAAAAAAAAGAGAAAGCAAAAAATCAATATTTTAATGCAACAGTTCAGAAATGCATTTCATTAATATGTCTGAAACTGAACTGGAAGAAAATAAACACCTAGATAATACATTCCAGACTTGATATTCCAGTTAAAAGCACACATGCTTGATGATCCATTCACTTCAAAATGTATTCTGCTTAAATCACAGAACTTATTTTCAAGTAAGTGGCTTGGATCTAACGATAACATGCACAAACTACAAATTCCTTTGGAAATGGAGCGGATGTTAAAAAAAAAATCAGGCATGACAGTTTGCTGTTCAAATGTGAAAAATTCTATTAGATATATCTAAGCTTTGGGGTGTGCCTAAAGTAGCCATTTGGATCCAGGACAATTTATTTTAGGACTGATGTGCCAGTCACCTAAATATAAGAACCTTCGTCAGCATCCATCAAAATCATCTCAAAATGTCCTGTTGAAAGACCTGTATCTCCTGCCATTACCACTGATCTCCAGCTAGTACCTGGAGGTTGGCCACCCTAGTGGGGATACACAGTGCAGGGCATCCCACTGAAGATCTTGGGAGCCAGAAGTTTCACATGAGAGTGTGTAGTTCTGGTCTCCAGCCTTTTAAGGCTTCGAAGCTATCAACCAGCACTTTGAAATGTGCTTGGAAATGAGCTGGAAACCAGTGAAGGTCTTTCAAGACCAGTGGCATGTATTCAGCCCCACCTACCTCACAAGGTGCCTGTTGTGGGGAGAGAAAGGGTATTCTGTGTAACCTGTTCCAGTCAGCATAATTACTGTAGATGTATTGAAATTTCCAAGCCGTCTTCAAAGGCTGCCTCATGTAAAGCATATTAATTAATTGAAGCTAGGGGCTTGGTACATACTAATCCATGGTCAGGAAGACGGGTTAGACCAGGCTACTAAATTTAGCACCATCCAAATAAGATGAAGATCACAGGGACCAGATCTTTGTGTTCTGTTGGTGTACCCTGATTTACAGAAAAACTGAAAGGAAAACTATGTACATCTTGGATTATCCTTTAAAAAAAAATTATGAGGCATAGAGGTCATTTTTAGTAGTGTTGGCTTCTCAAACCGTCTGTTTCGAAACAGGGAACAAGATCACCTTGTGCTGCTGCTGTGAGGACCTCGTAGCAATTTTCAAATGGCTAAATTTTCCTCTAAAATGGCGTTGGCAACCATGGCAGGGAAGATCAGTTTACCTGGAGAAAATGGCCGCTTTGGCAATTGGACAATCACATTGGCAACTGGACTCCATGGCACTGAAATCCCACCTCCCCAAACCACACCCTCCTCAGGCTCCGCCTCAAAAAACCTCCCGCTGGTGGCGAAGAGGGACCTGGCAACCCAAATCTTCACCCTCAGAGGTGAGGCAAGAGGCTCTTAAGGATGGGTCCTTTTCTGTTGAGGCGCTTTCCAGTGTGTGTTCATCTGGAACTTAACTTTTTTGAAATTTATCCTTCAAATGAGGCCATTTTAGTTTTCCAGGGTTAGGGCAGCAAGGTAAAGCTTGTTCAGCCTTTTCCTAAGTGTGCTTACTGATAACCGTATAGTAATGATGTTCAGCTTTTTTACTGGGATGGGACTTGGGGGAAGGGGAGTTGTATCTTAATGAAGGTAATGCTTTTATTAATTATATTGATGTTCATCTTTTCCTCTGCATTTATTATTACTGTTTTATTGTAAGCTGCCTTGACATCTTTCTGTTGGGAGGTGGCATAAAAACACATTAAACAGATATTTTATAATACCAGACAGCAATTTTGCATATTGATTTCAGCAGGACACAGGCACTGACAGTTGTACATACAACCAGGACCCAAAGAGCTGTTCAGGTGTAAGCAAAAGGTTTTCATTGTTACTCTAGTGGACAATTAGGGTTGCCAGCTCTGGGTTGGGAAATACCTGGAGGTTTGGGGGGCGGAGCCTGAGGACAGCAGGGTTTGGAGAGGGGCAGGACTTCAATGCCATAGAGTCCAATTGTCAAAGCAGCCATTTTCTCCAGATGGACTGATCTCTATCAGCTGGAGATCAGTTGCAATAACGGGAGATCTCCAGCCACCACCTGGAGGTTGGCAACCTTATCGACAATTTATCTTACTTATTCAGCCAAGGTGTCTGAACCATAGTCAGGGACTTCTCTGATGCTGCAGGAGCCAAGTGGGCCCCACCCATCTTTCTCGTACCTTGGGCAGCCACCATCAACTCAGCCAGAATTCCCAGGAGAGGACCTTGGGCAGCAGATAGCTGCAGCAACCAGACATGGGCCTCAATACCTCCCTTCTTTGCCCCAGAGGTTTGGGGGCTAGCTGATGATATCATCCCCTGGTGCCAGAAAACAAAGATGTTGCTGAGGAACAGTGAGCCTCAGAGGCCACTGGGCCAGCTGGCGAGCACAGAGGCAGCCAGCAGAAGCCCAAACGTGATGGCCTGGGTGGAGCTTGGGAGGGGCCCAGCCATTCAAGGACATGGGAGGAGCCAGGCAGGGTGGGCATGGCTGAAGGCCTCCAGCGAACCAGCCAGTAAGAGAAAGAGGGAGGACCAGGAAAGATGGGGCAGCAGATCAGGGGAGAGTGATGCTCCTACCCCTGGTCCAGATAATGGCTCAGGCCAAAGGGACGAGGCCAGGGCAGGGTTGGGGCTGATTGGCAGGGCAGGGAGTGGCAGCAACACAACCAGACCAGGGAGGAGAAAGGGAGCATTATGCTGCCCATACAAGGAGAACGCTCCAGGAAAGAGAGGGCAGGGCAGACTTAGGTTATGCAACCCTCCCCCCTATTTCTATTTTAAGGGCTGGGGAGGCCCCAGGGAATGAAAGCGGTCAACAGCCTGGAGGCTGAGCTGGCAAGGGAGGTCTCAGATTTCCTTTATGCCACTGTCCCTAATTTCACCTCACTAGAAGCTTCTCATGTAGTGTAGGTATATGTGGGGGGAGGGAGGGCTGCTGCCCAAATCCTAGTTCAAACTAGTTTCATGGTTCTCTGAAAATGAGCCTCTTGCGCTCAAGATCTTTGGTCGGATGAGCTTGAAATAAAAGGAAAGGAATATGAGCCTCAGCCAGTCACAGCAAACTTACTCTGGTACAACCTGTTGCTGTTCCTTTATAGTTTCCAATAAAAATAATGGCAAACTTGACATCTAAGAGAAGATCCGCGTGTTCACTGGACTTACAGTCTGAAGTAACCTTACGTATAAGCGAGTCAGTGGAAACCTATGAAATAAAAAAGATTAAACATCTCCCCCCTTCCACCATACACCAACAGCTGCGACAATAATTACATAAATACTTTTAAACACAGGCTCCCCTAATATTCCAGATTTACAATAACACCAGAAGATTTTTCTTAAACGTACTTATTAGTTTTATCCCATTTATTCTCCAGGTTGCTCAGAGTGGCATACGTGGTTCCCTCCCCACAAATTATCTCAACAACCAGTATGCTTCATGGCGAAATGAAGATTTGAATCCATGTCTCCTCAAGTTGTAGTCTGACACCGTAACCAGGAGATCCCAAGTTGAGTCCCTGGCATTGCCAGCTAAAAGTGATCAGATAATATGTGACAGACCTGAGACCCTGTAGAGCTGCTGCCACTCTGAATAGACAATGCTGACTGTGGGAGGAGTGAACAATGAAGAAGGCCTAAACAGTAGGCCTTAGTGAACCAAAGTATAGCCACGATGTTGCTTCCATTTATAGTGAAATTTATACAGTCACAAAGTAAACTCTGAACAGAGTCATGTATTCAGCTAAAATTGTGCTTACTCTGCTAAACTGTGTTTGCCATTTTATCTTATATATAGTTTGTGGTGAAACGGGTCACGCTCACTTCAAAGCCCATAAGGGATCTCAAATTCTGTGCCAAAAGGGAAGCAATAGCTGCCAACCATCAGTATCAGCATATTTTTTTAACATTTCTGCTTAATTGCTAACTTGTTTGTATTTACCTATAAAAAGCTGTAATCCTGTTTATTCTGTCTGTCCTCCGGGTGAGATTGTACACCAGTATACAAGGAGAGAGAGGCAATCAAACTCTAAGATGATTGTCTTTGTGTTCAGTTCGGATCTGTTCCTAGCTGGTAAGCCTCAGTCTCCCGCTGGGTCGGAATTCCCCAACCCTGACCTTGACGGACCAGTGTTCTGATTCAGTGTAACATAGCTTCATGCGTCCACTGAACTACACTGGCTTTTTTATTGGTATATACTGCCAATTAGAGCCAAACTGCACATTATGCCATTTTTGAGGAAAATCCAGCCATTGAAAAATTGCAGCAAGGCCCACGTGCAGTACTAGGTGATCTCCCCAACCACCTTTTCAAGTGCGGAAACAAAGCTGTTTCGAAACAGGGAACAAGATCACCTTGTGCTGCTGCTCTGAGGGCCTCGTAGCAATTTTCAAATGGCTAAATTTTCCTCTAAAATGGCGTTGGCAACCATGGCAGCCACCACAATCTCATTTATATAATCACTAACCAAAGCAGAACTGAAAGTGTTCCTAAGGGTGGAATTACATGTAGCAATTCCTTTTCACTCAAGGGCCTTCTTGTATCAGACAAAGCAACTGTGGTTAGCTTCAGAGTGAACATAGTGTGTGTGTGGGTGTGTGTGTGCGTGGGGGGGGGGGTTGTATATTTGTTTAACCTTTCCCTCCCAGCTGTAAATTTCAAACACCCCACTGCTTTTCTTTCAAAAATACAAAAGCTACATGTCCCCATGTCTTTTTAAATAAAAAAAAAAAACTTAAGTGGCAAAGCAGGAGGGCATGTGCAATTTTAAGCAGCCAAATGCCTTGAAAAGAACTAAAGCTAACCATAATTGCTTCACCTGATAAAAGAAAGCTTGTGTGGAAAACAGTCACAGAACGATGCGTGATGTGTAATTCCAGCCTAAATGCATTAAAAAGACGTACAAAAAGAAAATAAATCAAAAAAGAAAAGGAGGTGTAAATTCTTTAAGGCTGCAATGCTCACTACATCATTAGGAAGTGGGTTCCACTGAAATCAGTGAGATTTATTTACAAGCAGAGGAGGGTTAGAACTGGTGTGCGAAGTCTGTGCAGCTGATCACAGAAGTACACTGGGGTGGTGTATGGTTTCTGCAATAATTATTATTGCACAGTCTGGAGAACAAAAGGATCCTATAGACAATCAACATAGGAAAGGTTTATTACTTGTTCAGTCTTGCTTTCAATTAAACCCTGTGATGGCTCTTCTGACAAAGGCAGCACGTATTCTTGTTCTGTTTCTTTACTCTCAGGTATGTGGCCTTTCGCAGTCTGGAGACGGAGCTTTGTATCTTTTGCATCAGCACTTTCTTCTTCATCACTAGAAAGGACAACTAAAGCAAGGAAATAGCAGTGCAGGAGTAAATAAGGTAACAATGATTTTAACATAAAATTGGTGAAATGATCTGAGCTCTGGTCTATAACTGGTAAAAGGTCAACCCATATATCATCTAAAAGAAACAGTACCATAAAATAGTTTGCAGGCTTTTAAGATCACTAGAACTCCTCTTTAGGTTGGAAGCAGATTATTATTAGGTACAGAAAAGATGCAAGGTTGCACCAAAGGCTACAGGGTCAAAACGTGTCCAGAGGACAAACACGTCTGGAATGTGTCCAGAGGAGGGCAACAAAGATGGTGAGGGGTCTGGAGACCAAGTCCTATGAGGAAAGGTTGAAGGAGCTGGGTATGTTTAGCCTGAAGAGGAGAAGTCTGAGAGGGGATATGATAACCATGTTCAAGTACTTGAAGGGCTGTCATATAGAGGAGGGTGCCGAGTTGTTTTCTGTTTCTCAAGAAGGTAAGACCAGAACCAGTGGTTTAAAATTAAATCAAAAGAGTTTCCGTCTAGACATTAGAAAGAATTTTCTAACAGTTAGAGTGGTTCCTCAGTGGAACAGGCTTCCTCGGGAGGTGGTAAGTGCTCCTTCCCTGGAGGTTTTTAAGCAAAGGCTAGATGGCTATCTGTCAGCATGCTGATTCTATGACCTTAGGCAGTTCATGAGAGGGAGGGCATCTTGGCCATCTTCTGGGCATGGAGTAGGAATCGCTGGGTGTGTGTGTGGGAGGTAGTTGTGAAATTCCTGCACTGTGCAGGGGGTTGGACTAGATGACCCTGGTGGTCCCTTCCAACTCTCTGATTCTATGATTCTATGAAAACCACAGTGAAAATATGTAATTTGAAAATATAAAAGCAAGAAGTACTTCAGATCTAGGGAACATTAATTTGGATATGCATTGATGTGAATTATATCTGCCTATCTCAAAGTTTCTAAAGCAAGTGGGTGGGTGGGTGTTACGTACTTGGCTCTGCTGAATCAGCTGTCTTTTTACTCTTTTCCACTATATTCCCAGGTTCCTCCAAAGGTAGAGCTGTATTCCCTTCTTCTTTCCTAGGAGAACTGACTAGGAGTGAAATCTGGACATCCTTACTGATGACGGAGTGCTGCCTTCTCTTGGGAGAAATATTTGAGCAGCTTTCACCTGGACAACTGACAGAAGTATTCTGATTAGCAGTGGTGAAGGTTTCACAACAGTCCAGTTCCAAAGGCTGGAGAATGTTTTCCTGCTGAGGGTTATGGTCTTGACCCTGGTGATTCTCACTTGAGCATCTGAAGCCAGGTGACTCAATTGGTTCTGTACTCTGTTCTTTCTGCAAAAATCAAATAAAAAATGAAATGAAATGAAATGAAACAGTTTTGAAAAATCAGGTTGCAGTCCCCCCGGGGAGAAATTCATGGTAGAAATACTTAAATAATAGGTTGAATTCATGGCACAAAGTTAACAAGTTTTACACTGGTAGTTACCAATAAGTGCTGAACAAGACCTACTCCCTCCAAGAGTGGTATGAACCACAAAGAAGAAGAGTTGCTTTGTATACCCCGATTTTCTCTACCTTTTTAAGGAGACTCAAACCAGCTTGCCCTCCTTTCCCCACAACAGACACCTTGTGAGGTAGGTGAGGCTGAGAGAGTTCGGAGAGAACTGTGACTAGCCCAAGGGCACCCAAGCAGGCTTCATGTGGACGAATGGGGAAACAAACCTGGTTCACTACATGATGTCATCAGGGCATGCCAGAGGCAACCATTCCTAGTACAACTCAAAGCCTCATCCATTAACACCCCCCCACAGACTCATCCAAATGACGGTACAACGGAGAACACAACCCACATTGGGAAAGATGATGCCAGATCAGAGGTTGCCTTGCCTCGCCATGGCCCTAAAGGTAACATCACATGCACACCAAAGCCGAAAAGCTTCAAGGAAGGCTTGGATCCTTTCAGGTCCCGTCCCCCCAATTACATTTCAAAAACTGGGACATTTCACTTAGACTCAGAAATACCCCACACACACTAGATTCCCATCCTAAAATTCAGTGTCTCAACCTGGTATTTCTAGAGATGGGCAAAAATACTAGATTGGTCCATATACCTACATATACACAGATTAGACCTCATAAAACACTATCAGTTATTGGTACAGCTTATCATTCTTTAGTATGACCAAAACATGTAAAAATTACTCACACTAGGCAATGATGATTTTTTTCGAGAATGTACATTCCACTGACTTGAAAAACCGTCACCTCTTCTTTTTCTGCATTCATTATGTTGAAAGCATGTTTCCCTTAAACCAGGAGAGGCAGTCTTTGAATCTTTTCTTCTTCTCTCTTGACTATCTCTTTCTTTATTCTGTATGTTACAGTCTGTATTTAAAATTGTTAAATAAATAGAATAGTCAAGTAAAGGCAGATTGAAATATACACTTAACACTATTTTAGACCCACTACGTAAGGCATTATTATATTAAAAAGACAGACCAAAAATCAATGTCTTCACCCTACTTTACTCCATTTAGAAGGACTACCTGGTTTCCAAATCAGTACTATGTTAAGATACACTTACAATCTACCTAGTTTCACTAGACATGTAAGGCACACAAAAGATGCCACTTTTATATTGCATTAAATACATCTAAAATAATCAGCACTTCCAGTTCTGTACTCAGTCATTACAATACAGACTATAACGAAGCATAAGCACATACTAAAAGAACAGGAAACTATCCATTCTGTTCCAATGTTACTGAGCGTAGGTACCCAGATAATCAATTGTGTTTAGGGTTAGGGTGATTTTAATCTTCTAGTACCTTAACAGGAATAAATTCTACTGTGTTCAGGTAAGTATGCTAAAGATTGCTGCCTAACAAATTTGCATTATACTCTAATATGAGTTACATGGCAATCTGAGGGATTAATTTCAAGGATGAAATGATCAGTGATGACATCATGGATTTCTATTACGTTTGTGGAGATAAAAGGGTTTGGATAGTCCGTTGAACAGAAATTACAGTCCGTATCTCAATGCGGACAAAGACCAATTCTATCTCAGCAAATCCATTCAGTTTAAATGTCACATCCAAGTTCTAAAATACATTATAAAAGGTCTTAGTTGCAAACCTTCTAACACCACATCACATCTTCTTACAATCAGCATTGGGTTGCTACTTTCTGTATCTTTACAGGGTTTCAGAATATGGTCATTTGGCCTTCTCTGAGATCTTCCATACCTGTAGGGGGAACCCAAAGTCATTAATCTCTCTTAAACCATCAACAATGATTAATCCTTTTACAGATTGTCCACCCTCTTCCTTGACTTGTAACTTCTCAGTGTTCACTAAGCTTACAAATAATTGAATCGTCCTTCAACCAGTTTTTAAAAAACTCATAAACCTGTCAAGTCAGACTGCATGTTTAAATTACATGTTCCTTTCTCTTTACATTGCTCCTTTTGACCAACACATATGTAACTAGAGAGAAAGACACATATACTAATTGAACCAACTGCATGTTGTTACGAATGGGAAATGCAGGATGCCTTGATTAACACTCCAAGAAGCCACTGGACTTAATCAAGGCTCACTGGGAGCAAAAGCTGGCTACAGATTCCACTTCTATTGTGAGCTATGTTGATAATTGGCAACATAGGGACGCATTAGCCTTGATACATAAAAATCTTGCTGCAGCCCAGGAGACTCAAAAACTGTGTTGTGACAGAAAATGCTCACACACCTTTACTGTGGGGGATTCAGTGATGGAGCAGACAGCAGGGGAGGCCAATTAAGTGTGAGTGGTGGCAGGTTCCAACCTGTACAACAGGAGGGAAGGGGGCAAGTGAGTGCAAACTCCCTCATACAAACACAGATCCACCACTGCCTCACTGATACTCAAGGGCAAGGAGAGCAGGAGGTGGAGGGTGGATCACTACGCATGTGACCTAAGTAAAAGACTGTTACATACGGGTTTAATGCCTCACATGCATTAAGTAGCTATTGATTTAGTGAACTGATTTTCTCAGAAAGATAAAAAGGGTGATATTCTCGTTTATACCATGGAAGCATTGCAGTGCCCTAGCAATTTAAAGGATCGTGCGGGGAATATAAATATATATTGTGTGTCCTCTTAGGACTTTTTACATATTCACAAAGATTAAGGTCTAGTTCTCACATCAGAAAGGTGAGTGAAAGTGAAGCTATACAGACTGTTCCACCACACAAATGGTTCTAACCTAGTCTTTCCCTTGACTTGCTAGTTCTCTGTACGTGGGCTTTTTTTTAATATATATGAAGTAGCACTGAATCATATGAGCTGCCACCTGCAGTTTGATGTGGTACAACACAGGCACAGGTTTACCACCTCGATCTAAGAATAAGACTGATTTCTTCATTAAAGGCCAGAATAAGGAGTTGCTTATATTCTTGGTCCACAATCTTGGTAGGCAATGCATGATTGCATGCACATGGTCTTGTTACTGGAGAGATACTGTGAAGACGCAATGATTATAATTTCACACTTTCATGTGGGACTTACAGATACACATTTCTGTAGCTTGCAGAAATAATATCTCCTTATAAAAGACAACTTTTTATGTCACCACATTTACTCATTTGTAAGTCACAAATTATGGTCAGAAGAATTTAGGGGTCATTTATGACTCCAACTGGCATTTCTGGAACATCTGTGCAATAAACAGTCATGGGTACAAAACCTTCTGGCATTATTGTTTTCCTCATCAAAGTGACTTGTGGGTGCACTTCCATGATTGAAAGCAATTAATAAAAAAGAGAATTCCCACTTCCACACTAATGTTCCTTATAACCCCATCTGTCCCTGAAGGTCTAGGACAGCTCATGAACTTCAGATAAACACAACATTATCATCATACTACTATGGCTATCAACAAATAAAAGAATTTTAAACTAATTAATTGATTAAAAATAAGTTTGCTTATTACCAAAAACTTCTCTATATGTGCCTTTTAAAGATACTGACATTACAATCTTATGCATCTAGTAAGCCAAAATATTTCCGTGGGCTTAGACTGGAATAACTCTACATAGGATTGTACCACAAGTGAAGGAAATATTAAGGAAATGTTAGCAAAATTACAGTTTAACGAAGGAAAGGTCACTTTTAATATTTTCTTTCTCCATTATAGTAATTCATTGGGACTAACAGAACCTCAAGAGATAAATGTGTACCCTTAACTCTGACCCACTCATCACAACTGGCTCTCATCAATTAATCAACTAAAGTGTGAAAGACATCAGTCTTAAAATAAGATATTTTAAAAACAATATGCGCCCTTCCCCTATTCTGTTTTGATCAAGGCCCCTGGTTTACAAAGTGAAGGGCAAGTAATTGCCCATGACCTATTGCCCATAAGTTAATACAGATGTTAGATAGCGCAACAGCGATGACAGGACTTCAAGGTCTTTAGAATGACAGACCCAACACATGGCTACTGATTTATACTGACCACAGTGGTGTGAACCTCTGGATTCATACTTTACAAAGAATCCCTACACTTCAAACATTCTATTATATAAGAGGATAATATAATGGCACAACTAAGATATATCTAAGTTTTAGGGAATTTGTAACAATACACTTCTTCCATGGAAATTCTTTTGGAGGAATATATGTAGAAAATATATTGGAATTGACAATCCATATGGATTTTCAGTTCTCCGACAACATTCTCCATTAATATTCCCCTATGGAAATCATCCCCAAAACACACCTACGGAAACAAGAGAGGGACTTAAGGAGCATGCAAACAGGCACGTGAGCACACAAAATACAAAAAAAGGCGAAATATAGCTGAAGTTATTTTGAATCCCATTTATTTCAATTAAACAGGTAAGCATGAGTGTAACTCTATTCGGTGGAAATCAGTGAGGCTCACAGTGCAATCCTACGAAAGTACTCCAATCTAGTACACTGAAATTAATGGCTTTAGTCTGGTGGAACTCAACATAGGGTTGCACTGTTAAAGTGCTTCCCTTTATCATATGTTCACAACTTCAAATGTCCATCCTTGTAAATGTTAGTTTCAACCAAATCATATTTTAGAAATATTAGTTTGACCAAAATCGCACCAAGTACTGTGCTGGATGACATACCTTTTTGATAAAACACAGCTTTGATGAGAACTTATTTTTTGACATGATTCTAGGCTGGCAACAGATAAGGAGGGCTCTTCATCTGATTGCAAGTTGCTAGCATCAGATAGATTAGCATCAGCTAACAGGTGAGTTTGCACGTATTTTCTTCCTGTTTTCGTCCTCAGAACATTCGTCAAGGTAACTTTGGGTTGCCTGTCATACATACAATAATTAATATTCTGGAACTTGTACAAAGAATGCTTGATTGAATTCATGTATCGTAAATGTTTGGGTAATCTCAAAATTTTATTGACTATAACTTAAACCAGGTTAATGAAGACAAGTGAAGTGTTCCAAAGTACAGATGAGTTACAGAATAAGGAAAGACCAAACAAAACTTTTTTGCTGGACTTGAGTTTCAACATCTTAGATGATGGCATTAAATATTATGAAAAACTGCCAGCATGAGTAAAAAATGTAGCACATAACACTAAGAAAATTAACTATGAATCTTAAAAAGCTCAAAAGAGCACATCTTACTATTTAACTACCTACCAGCTGATAAACTGTATATATATATATATAAGACAGCAACAAAAAACTTGAACAATGATTCTCTCATCTCTTCCAGAAGCCACTCAGACAGATATTTTTGGATGAATGAATCGTATCTGTTTTTGTTAGAAAAAAGAAACAGAAAAAAATGCAGCAGCCAGGATATCTGATTAAAAACACAAAAAATAGCAGCAAAATACGACTGTTACAATGAACTATGAAGTTGTGCTTAATGAGTACGGCAATGCCGTCCCATGTTGATCTTTTAGATCAGCAATTCCTACACTTTGAGGTGCTGTGGTTAAGCTCTGGTCTACCCATTCTCTGAAGACGACTACATTTTCCCAGGCCATAGCCACAACATGGAAAACGCCTGAAAGGTTTCTGAATTAAAACACAATTCTGTGTTCTCTTCAACGAAACGGTTAAGAATAAAGGGAAGAGGATGCTTTGTAAAACAGTAGGTGAAATTTCCTGTTTGCATTATGTTCCGTGAGCTGGATCCATGAATGGAGCAAGTACATGAAAGAAGCCTTTGCTGCCAACCCCCTTTCCAGTGCAGCCCCCCATCAAAAGCTGAAGTTTGGGGCCCTTGAGGAATTATTTGGTATGCAATGCCAGTGACTGCAATCAGCTGAAGGGGATCAGCTGAAACATCCTCCCCTTTTGGGAAAGCTTTTGCTCTGCTGATGCAACAGAGCAGTTTCAGCTGACCCTCTCCCCCAAAGTGGCTTTCTATGCCATATCCCACGTTGTTCCCAAACGTTCCTGACCCTCATGGCTGGCTTTTTGAAGGGGAAGCCTGCACTATTCCAAAAGGGTTGTCCTCCAACTGAGACTAACTACTCAGGGCTGCTTCATTCATCCTTCCCCCTTGCTCACAGAGTTCAGTATAGCTACAAAAATGTAGCATAATTTGAATTTAAATTCAAAGTTCATTATGATTTATTCTGGAAAAGGCCTCCAACATTTTCAGTTGTAAATTGGTACTTTGTATTTGCATGTGGAAGTGCATCGCATACTATTGGTAGGCCATGGCCCACAGTCTAAAAACCAGTGGTGCCGGTGCTAATTTATGCTGTGTTATTTCAGTACAGAATGAAACCATCTTCTAGCTGTTCCTTCATCCTTCTCTGTAGACTCTTCTATTAAGGCAGTTTTTTTAATTGGTTCTTGTAGGTTATTCGGGCTGTGTAACAGTGGTCTTGGAATTTTCTTTCCTGACGTTTCACCAGCAACTGTGGCAGGCATCTTCAGAGTAGTAACACTGAGAGACACTGTCCTTCAGTGTTACTACTCTGAAGATGCCTGCCACAGTTGCTGGTGAAACGTCAGGAAAGAAAATTCCAAGACCACGGTTACACAGCCCGAATAACCTACAAGAACCAATGAACTCTGACCGTGAAAGCCTTCGACAAAGTTTTTTTAATGTTCTGAGGTTTGCTGCTTTTGCTGCTGTATGCTATAGATAGCAAAGGATGTTTTCATTACAAAATACATTGTTCCGTTGAGAGGTGTATAAAAAGTCCTATGAGAAAACCAAACAGTTCACAGAGGAATAGGTAAGTTGCTAGTAGCAACACAACTCGGTCTTCTCTGCAAAATGAAGAACTGAGGATATAAAGAACTTTCAAGAATAAACCCTACATGAAACAGTGTAAATATTTCTTTTCTGGGGAAAAGAGATAAAACTGTGAACAGATTTGTCTTGTAGATGTAAATATACATTTTTAGATATGTATGACAAGATCTCAATATCTAATATTGCAAATAGTTAGGGAGAAATAATCCCACTAGTATTCCTAAAACTTGTTAGAAACTAACACAAAGTTTTACAAGAGATATGAATGGACAAATTCCCTCTCAAACGAAATGATCCCAGAAGTATGTTAGGAGAATCCCTCAAAAAGATGTGTGGCATGTGAAAAATGGCTAGTGACCACCAGACAACAAAGGATACTTGCTCATGGAAAACAATTACATGCATTTTTCAATAGTAAGCAGGTAAAAGTGTATCATGTCTGAGACCGAGTTAACCAAACATACCTTTTAGATATAAAAAGGCTTTGGTGAGGAGAACTTAATATTTGCCATATCTCTATACTGTCAACAGATGATGAGGTTTGCCGAGCTGATTGCAACGTGACAGCATGAGATAAATTAGCATCAGTTATAAGCTGTGGCTTTATGTATTTTCTTCCTACTTCCGTCTTCAGGACATTCGTCAACATAACTTTGGGTTGCCTGCCATACATATAACAATAGGATTGATAAATAAAGTAATGAAGTCTAAATAAGATACATGAATCCAACAAAGTTTCTTTAGAGGACTTAATCCCAATGCTATATTTTCACTTCAAGGATCCCAGCCAAGGATTTGTAAAGAATCTTTCTGAACGTGTGGAAATTAGGTGGATTACCTTAGTTGTGTCTGCTTTTCATTCTACAGCTAGACTTTTTAAAATATATTCTTCCCTGAGATGGCTTTATCCACTGTGTATTTAATGCATGACCAATGCTGTCCTCTTTATTCTGATGCTAGCAAATTACGTCTGATATTTTTGCTTGGATACCTAATCCAACATAATGTCTAATCATTTATTTACTGTGTTTACATGTAACAAACATCAATTGCTCCTCTTCACTGAAGGATTATGAACAACCATGTTGGAATATGTGATAAATAACTAAGCAATGCCAATATGTAAGCCTCCTGGAATTATGGAATGATCCAGAGGAAGCCAGAGAAACCAGGGCTCAGTCCTGGAAGGGAACAGACAATCCAGCTAGAAGTTTTGTATCAGCTATAGCTCCTTTCTCTGAGTCCAAGTGAGTTTCCCCTGAGATACTCTGTGAATTTAGCAGCACACAGATGTGGTGAGAATTCTTTATATTAAACATATTATTGTTTGGCTTAAGAAGAACCACATTTCCACTTTAACCTATAGCTTAAAAGCCTGGTTATGGCTTTTCTAAAAACAGCTGACCCTAGCTCTCCACTAGACTCTGATCTTAGAGGGAAATTGCATTACTAAAGAGCTAATCAACCAAAAAGCACATTAGGTGCCTGAAATTATGTTCAAGGATAGGAAGGTCATAAGACCGGCAACAAATTATCTGCATAGAGGGGGGATTTGCTTATCTACACAGGCCGACGAACAGTGTCAGAGACTCTGAAACTGAGTAATTGTTTGAGAACAGGATATTTCCAAACAAAACTAGCCATGATTTGTGAAAACTCATCTCCTAAAAGAATTTGAATGGAGGTGGCCGTTTGACACCCCTCTCTCTCAGGGGGGGGGGGCTATAAAAGGCTGGTCCAGATGCCAGCCCGTCGTCCTTCCACGGAGAGACCACAGACCCATTGAGTGGTTGCCATCTCTGTCTCTCTCTTTGGAAGTGACCCAGAGACCTCTGTAACTGTCTGTCTGTATGTCAGCTTGTGTGTGGGTTCGTTAATTTCTATCTTATATATTTAATCAAGTATTTGCTTGTTTCTTTGCCTTATATTTCTCTTATAAGTTTAATAAACTGGATGGTTCACTGTTATACGTTTTGGTGTATTGTTTAAAGAGTATCTGTGTAAAAGGTCTGTCTTTCCTATCACATTCTCTGGCTTTGCTTTGGTAAGAAGCAGGCAGGGAAACTCCAATTACTAGAACCCAGAAGGGGGAATTAAAAATTATCCCGTCAACAGGCAGCCCCCCTTTTCGGTCCTTTCAGAAGTCCAACTGCAGACCTGGGTTGTTCAGCAGTGTCAGAGTAGTATTCCACTGTATTTATTTCATGTATTTATGTTTTTAATTACATCCCAACCTATCCTGGCCAAAGCTGGACTCACAGTGGGTTACATCATAAAAACACATTATACATTATAAGTACACAGTAAATCATTTACCACTTAAAACTCTTAATGCTAAAATCAGCTCTGAAATCTGACTACGCCCATTTCATGGGCACAGTGGTCAGTGGCCAGTCCAGAGGAAAGGCAGTCAGGTCTCCCAATTTATTCAGGTCTAATTTAACCAGATTGGCGGGGGGGGGGGGGAGGCCAGCTGTGATGCAAACCACTGCTGCTCTCAACCATAGGCCTGACAGAACATCTCAGTCTTACAGGTCCTGTGGAACTGTGCCAAATACCGCAGGGCCCGGGTCTCACTAGACAGAGAGTTCCACCATAACAGGGCCAAAATAGCCCTGGCTGAGGACAGCCAGATACTTCTCAGGCCGGGAACTTCCAGCAATGTTATTCGCTGAGCGTAACATTCTTTGGGGGGCGTACCGGGAGAGGTGGTCCCACAGATACAATGTTTCCAGACCATTTAGGGCTTTACAGGTTAATACCAACACCTTGAACCTGATCCAGTACTCCACCTGGAGCCAGCGCAGCTGATGGAGCACTGGCTGAATATGTACTCTCAGAGGGGTCCCTGTAAGGACCCTTGCTGCTGCATTCTGGACCAGCTGGAGCTTCCAGAGCAGCCTCAAGGGTAGCTCTGTGTAGAGCAAGTTACAGTAGTTTAGCATGGAGGTTACCGTTGCATGGATCACTGTAGCTAAGTCAAGGCGAGACAGGGATGGCGCCAGCTACCTAGCCTGGAGGAGGTGGAAAAAAGCCACCTTGGCTACAGCTGTGACGTGCCTCCATTGATAAGGAGGCGTCCAGGCTCACACTGACTCTTGACAGAAGGTGCAGGTGTTAATTACACCTCATCAAGAGCTGGGAGCTGCTGCACCATCTCCATCCCACCATGGCCCAGCCACAGGACCTCGGTCTTTGATGGATTCAGTTTCGGTCCACTCTGTTTCAACAATTTCGTCACACCTGGTCAGTAGGTCCATGGCGAGGTCTGGTTGGCTGTCAATCAGCAGATACCCAGCTTGCTGGGGGTAAAGTGTAGATGACTGGGGAAGGCTACGGCAAATCACCCCATAAACAAAGTCTGCCTAATAAATATCGGGATGTGATGTCACCCCACGGGTCAGGAATTATCCGGTGCTTGCACAGGGAACTACCTTTACCTTTTACCATAAGTGTACTAATGGCAACCTAGCCCAAAACTCCAGACCAGCTGGGTGAGGGGGCGCATATAGATGTTAAATAACATGGGAGAAAGCATCGCTCCCTGAGGGACCCCATACATCAAGGGGTATCATGGCAATATCTTCTCCCCAAACACTACCTTCTGTCCATAACCATGGAGAAAGAAGCACAGCCATTGGAGGGCTATCCCACAAATTCCGATGTCAATGAGGTGGTGGTCTAAAAGAACGTAATCGACTGTGTCGAATGCTGATGTAACATCTAATCAAATCAGCAGCACCAGCCCACCTTGATCCAGCTGACAGAGGGAGACTGTCTGTGTGGGTGACCAGTGCCGTCTCTGACCCATAACCATGTTGGAAGCTGCACTGAAATGCATCCAGGGCCAATGTGTCCTCCAGGAAAGCTTGAAGGTGTCCTGCTACTGCTCTCTCAACTACCTCACTCAGGAAAGATAAGTTGGACAATGGGTGGTAGTTGACCAGATCACTAGGATCTAAAAATGGTCTTTTTAAGAGTGGACGCACCACTGACTCTTTCAAATTCCCTGGGAAGACCCCTGTACTTAGGGACAGATTGACAATGTCCCCCATGGGAGCCAGCACTGCATCCCTGCTGGCCTTGACCAGCCAAAAGGGGGCCGGATCTAGGAGGCATGTGTGGACTTTACAGCAGCTAGGATCCTGTCTACATTGGCCTAGGACAGTGATGGCGAACCTTTTAGAGACCGAGTGCCCAAACTGCAACCAAAAACCCACTTATTTATCGCCGAGTGCCAATGCGGCAATTTAACCTGAATACCACCCCCAGAGGGGGCCCAGAGGGAGAGGCTAGGGTTGCCAAGTTCCTCTTCGCCATGAGTGGGAGGTTTTTGGGGTGGCGCCTGAGGAGGACGGGGTTTGGGGAAGGACTTCAGTGCCATAGAGTCCAATTGCCAAAGTGGCAATTTTTTCCAGGGGAACTGATCTCTATTGGTTGGAGATCACCTGTAATAGCAGATCTCCAGCTAGTACCTGGAGATTGGCAACTAGTTCCTTAGTGTTTTCTCTCTACATATCAAGACAAATGGAAAGGTGTTTGGAGGATAGCTTGCGGGCACTTCAAAGGTGGAATAGGACTACACGCCCCTCCGCCCGCACAGACCCAGAGGGTGCCGGAGAAGCCGCTGGAGGGAAAGAAGGAAGGAAGGAAGGAAGGAAAGAAGGGAAGGGAGGGGGAAAGGGAAGGAAGGGAGGGAGAGAAAGAAAGAAAGAAAAAGAGAGAGAAAGGGAGAAAGAAATGGAGCAAGGGAGAGAAAGAAAAGGACAGAGGGAGACAGAAAAAGAAAGAGGCCATTTATGCATGGGAGGTTTTGCCTTGGATTTGCCACTCGGTGGGGCTCGGCGGCAGGCTTGTGAGAGGCGAGCAGGGTGGGGCAGAGGGCGCTTCCTTCGCACCCACTGACCAGCCATGCCCCTCCGCCCGCACAGGCCCAGAGGGCGCCGGAGAAGCCGCCGGCCATGCCGAGTGTGAGCGCTCGGCTTCTGTTCCCCGCTCTCTCACCCGCCTGGCTGGCTGCGCACGCTCCAGCGGCGGCAATGGCGGCAGCTTCTGTGGGAGAGTCCGGGGGCCACAGCCAATGATGTCGGAGGTTCCCCACCCCTGGGCTACAGCCTCCCCCATCCGGGGTGGGGCAGAGCCGGAAAGGCCAGCGGCTTGGAGGAACAGTGCGTGCCGGCAGAAAGGGCTACGCGTGCCGGAAGTGGCACCCGTGCCATAGGTTCGCCAACACGGGCCTAGGAGAGTCTCTTGAATTGGTCCAACATTGGACCAGAAGATGGCCAAGGGGCCTCCAGTTCGCTCACAGTATCAATGTTGGCAGGGAGGTCATGGCGAAACAACTAGATTTTATCTGCATAATAGACTGCAAAAACCTCACAGCTAATAACCGAATCAGAATTGGATGATCTCTCAGAGAGATGTCAAAGACCTAATTACTGGAGGCTGCATAGTAGTTTTTCTTCGCAGTCTTCATTGCCACTTCATAAGCTTTCATAAGCCTCCTATAAGATAATCTTGTAGCTTCGTTACGAGCCCACCCACCACCAAACTCGCTCTAGCTGTCTAAGCTCCTGTTTTTTATCTTGAAACTCCATGGTTTACCACAGAGCTCAATTAATCCAGGGGCAAAGAGGGCTTCTCAGAGACTATTATCCTGGCCTATAAGAAGTGTTCAAGGAAAGCTATGAATGTTTCATAGCACATACTGAGGTTTTCTTTGAGGTAATCATGCCTTTATCACAAATGCAATGTGCAAATGAAGCCACAAAGAAGTGGCCAGATTAAAATCTGCATATAGAAACCTTGGCTGCCAAAAGACAATATGCATTATATATGTAGGTCTATCATATATGAGATGACTAGTTTTCTGTGAAGATATATATGTATCTTCTGTGAAGAAACATGCATGTATTTATAATATGTGCAACATTTAAGGTTTTAGAGCTAGAAATTAACTAGGATTCATTTTATCCCTGTTACCAACATGAAAGTAGTTTGTTTGTAGAATATAACTATTGGCATTCTTATCTTCCAAGAACCACTTTACAAAGCTAAAGGCCCCAGAGAGCACAGAAGTGCAGAGACAGAGTTAACTTCATACGTTAGAGTTCATGTGTTTCTCTTCAACTATTGGCAACAAAAGCAACTGTTCAATCAATAATACTGCTTGAACCAAACATAATTCAAGTAGGATAGTGTCGCGAGAATTTTCGGTCTTGATCATTAGTTTATATTAAAAATATTAGTAATCTATATTAAAAGAGTTTGGGTTGAAATTGACCACATACATTATCACCTATAGACCTGACTTTCAGAAAGCAGCTATTAGCGGACATCAGCTCCAAGCAGGACTCTGACCTAAAAGGGTCATAAGTAATTGCATCGCCAGCAATTAACCACCCAAAGCACATCAGATGCCCCAAAATTTAGACAAGGTTATAAAAACAGACAGCAAATCATTTGTCCACTAAGGGAAAAGTTGTTTTCAGAACATGGGAACACTGACTGAAGGACAAGCACAATCAGATATCAAAACAGACAGTGAAAAGAATTATTATGGAACAAAAGAATTATTATGGAACAATTGTTTCTAAACAATTTAGTCATGATTTGCAGAAAACTCATTTCCTAAGAATGTGACAGGGAGGGGTCATTGGGACCCCCTCTCCTCTCTATAAAGGAACAACCCAAAACCCCAGTTCTTTGTCCTTCCACTGAGAGACCACAGACCCTTTGAATGGTTGCCATCTCTGTCTCTCTCTCTGGAAGTGACCCAGGGGCCTCTGTGTCTGTCAATATGTTTGTTAAGTACTGTCATATATGTTAAATATTGTTTTCTCCTTTGCTTCATATTCTTTTTGTAAGTTCAATAAAACTGTTTACTACTTATATTGCTTGAATGCTATTTGAGAATGACTGTGGAAGAATGCTTCTCTGTATGCAAGGTCCTTTTTCTAGCCAAATCTTTCTGGGTTGCTTTTTGGTAAGTGAAGCAGGCAGGAAGGACCAAACACAACGGACTAGAAGGTGGGGGGCACCAAAGATTCCCGCCACAGATAGATTGTAACAATATTGTTCTGGATAAACCAGTATTTTTAAAAAGCCTTTAATATATGTAATTACATTTATGATCTATAAAGATAATTGGTCGTTTCCAATATTCTCTCTCTCCGTCATATTCTTCAAAACCCAAGACTCCATAATTCTGCCAAGAAACAACCCAGTACTTCCCAAAAGGTCTTTGCAAAATATTGTTCTTTCCTTCATCATCTCTCATCTATTATAGTGATGGGCATTTCATTAGCCCATCTTTAAATATGAATCCAAATACATTACATAAATAAGAATATTTATGTAGCTATAAAAATTCAATAAGACAAGGATATACTATAAAGTGAAGTACATCCCTGAAAAACAGCAGGTAGGGAAATCAACAAAAATAGCCTGATGAGACTTACTGTACCAATACCTGTGTGCTTAGCATGGGGCATACCAACAGCCAGATCAACGAAACATCAAAGAGTATTGTATTATGCTGACAATGGCTTGATCCAGGGCAAAATTTCCAGTTGCTTTAGAGCTCTTCCACAAACAGAAATGCAAGAAAGACTGCGGTAACCACTTCTGCTAAGTCAAACTTATTGTTTCTTCATTTGAGTTTCCATTTTCACAAAATCCTATGCAACCAATTTCTGGGCACTTCATTATATTGGGAGGAAAACACAAGGAATTGCACAAGATCTTGCACAAATGGAACTGTGCTATGTCTCCTTACGTTTCTGCTTGTGCATCACTAGATCAAAGCCAGTGTATTCACAGAAAACCATCCTGGGTTTTGTGTTTTAGAGAATTAATTGGAATATTCGAAAGACGGAAATATTTACCAACAAAGTTAAAAACAAAAGCGCTGGAAAATGAGCTCAAGGAATTTAACTCACATTAGTTAATAATCACTGCCCATCTGAAATGCACGAAAATTAAACTGATTTTACAAACATGCTGCATTCATGAGACATAATAAACTGCTTTGTTTAAACTGCAGTTTGTTGCACAAACTCTACCAGATGTATATAATTCTTAATTAGCCTGCTGCTTATGTCCTTTCCCACCTCCAATTGGAATCCCCCAGTTTTACTCCAAGCACCCCAGAAATGTCCAGCTGTTGCCTCACCATATATGCAGTTTGCTCACGATTAGACAGTTGCCGTGAATAGACAGGGAAAGGATGGGGAAGACTAGGACAGACTCAGATACGAATCATCCGTCAGTTACGCTGTGTGTCCAATTATTTCAATATACTCCCTAAGCATTACTCCGAAACTCAAAATAGATCTCACAGTCTCATCTGCTATTTTGCCACAGACCGTTTTCTTGTTGTTGTTTTTTTCCAGAGAGAAAATAAAAGTTTTGGAAGAGGACACTTACTACTTGCTGTATCACTGCCAATAGTTTAGCGGGGGCACGTTCTTGGGAGGGAGGGCAAGGTATGGCAGTATGTGGGATGTGAACCTCTTTTAGCAATGTTTCATGTGGAGCCATTCCTATTGCACAAGTTGAAAACTTGCCTTTTACATTGCCCCCCAGGACATTCTGGAGCTGGATAACCCCTAGCAGTGGGGGGGGGGGGAGGAGACATAGTCTTTAGAAAGCCCCACTGATAACTGAATGCAACAGGAGTGGCTAGGTTTTACTTCTGCTCTATTTAATCATCTCTTTATGAAGACGAATGAGAAAAAAGATTCTACTGATCTAATCGTGCAATACACAAGGGGGGGGGAGCCGCATAGGAGCTGGCGTGACTCCTATGCTGGCATCCATGTCACTTGTGCCATGCAAACTGGCACAGACAGCAGTGTAGGGCAACTTACACCAGCATCCGTATGCCGGCAGCAGCGCAGGGCTCAGGCACTGCCTTCTGATGGCTTTTTCCCAGTGTATGTTTCCGCGCTGGCATCCTGGGGGGGTTACCGGGGGCAGGGCTACCTTTGGGCAGCTTCCAAACCCCCTTCTGCCTGGAAATGCACCATTTTGAAGGCGGTGAGATATGCCTGCAAAATCATAGCACAGCCCCATGAAACTCTATGGGTGAGTTTCATGGGGTTTTACTTTTTCCATTTTTAAAATTTTATTTTCCCGGCAGGGAAGTCTCTGTGGAGGTGGTGCTGTTGTGCTACTCCTGGCTGCTGCCTAACTGCCCCACCTTCAGGAATGGGCTGTAATTGGGATTCAGATATCGCAACAAGCAACAGTAAACAAAATAGGTACAAATTATGGTTTAGAATCCCCATTTAAAGTTTACCATCAAACTATAGTTTGTTGGGCATCCTGCATTTGGATGTCACAGCAAACTGGAGTTTCATCAGCTGTGGTTTATCATGCTATCTGAATGCAGCCAAACCAAAAAGGAATACACTTCTGGTAAGAGTGAATTAGAAACAAGACTCCATCACATGACACATCGGGCAATTGCTTCTACTCATTGTAGTCTAATGAAAGTTTTTCAAACTTTGTTCAGATTAGAACATATAATGCAATCATTTTCTACCATCCTATAATTTGTTAAAGGACTGTTTGATCTTTACTAAATAACCAGTCATATCTATGACTGAGGACACAGCTCAGGCTAGTGCCCATTGTGGAAGTTCTGCTGGAATCATTGGAACTTCAAGAAAGGTGCTAGACATACAGCATGCATTCCAGCGTTTGCACCAATCATAGCTTCATGAACCACTACAAACATAATGTTGATTTAACGGACTGGATCCATAGTTTATGTCCTGCTAATGGTGGAGGCTTCTACCAGTGCAAGGAGCTTTGCTTTGGAGGAAGAGTGTGTTTCGCTGGTGAAAGGTTCCTATGCCAGAAAATGGCTCCTTCGAGTTAGAGGAAGGCTCTGCCTTTAATAGAACAGAAATACTGGATCCAATCCAATTTTTCTATGAATTTATACTAACACTAGATTACCATGCAGCCATGTCTTGTGAGGCTAAGCTCAACTATATTCCCGTATACATCTCTTACAGATCACCACCTGCAGCTGCCTCATGTTCCATAAGAATCCATGGGCCAAACAATAACAGCAAGACCACACAGAGACACATTCTCAACTGATAATCCACAATTGTTAAATTCCCATCCCCCAGAAATCCATCAAAGAATATGCTCTAATAATGCTGTCGAAGTATCAGCAAGATTTTCTTCTTCAGACCAATTTTCAACAGGTGGGGTTAAACTCATATGAACTCATTTATTTTAGGATACAGCACTTTACTGGATTATTTACTAGGTTAAGTGGGCATTTTTCAAATTGGAACCCATCTCAAGACATGCAAGGGTAGAAAACAAAACTGTATCTA
Source organism: Euleptes europaea (assembly GCF_029931775.1). Lineage (NCBI taxonomy): Eukaryota > Metazoa > Chordata > Lepidosauria > Squamata > Sphaerodactylidae > Euleptes > Euleptes europaea. Next base: position 34,186,163 of record NC_079323.1, read on the forward strand.
TCTATCTTATCTATAACTTATCTATCTATACCTTAGATATCTTCCAAAGCTTTGAAAAATTGCAAGCACTATGTATTCATAGGTTAGCAACCAATTAAAAATCTCAGTTGACTAATCATGTATTTTTGTCAGTTAAGAGGTTGACCAATTAAATCTGCGTAAATACATAGCAGTAAAAAAATTGTTTTGAAGGGAAAAGCATACTTTTTTGTTTTTAAATAATGCACATGTAGATTCCTGCAAGTATCAGCTTAAAGTGGTATTCCTTTCTGTGAGAGGGAAATCCTCTCCTAAGATAATGATTGTCATATGCAGTTTTTATAAGCCCGTGTGCTAAAATAATTTTAAACACTGGAAACCTGCTGCTTGAATACATTTGACAAAAATACTTTTTAATTATTGCATTACACAAATTACTTGATAAAAATAACTGTTCTTGTTCAAAACTTCCACTGCTTACCCAAATGCTGCTCCTTCATAATTTATGTGACATTTCTCGAAGTGTCTTTTCCTGTTCCGGTTTGCGTGATACGAATTATTTCTAGTTTCCAACTTCCACTGAAATGGATCATAGGGGGAAGAATTGAATAGAAAAATAGTTAAAGATGTGAAAAGGTTCCCTTTAGTTACCGTGGCTAGTAGCCACTAATGAACCTACCCTCCATGAATTTGTCTAACTCCCTTTTAAAGCCATCTATGCTTGTGGACATCACTATATCCTTCTGATATCATCTTCTATTTTTTGTACCTTTCAGGCAGCAAAAATTAAGATAGATGTGCTGAGGTAGTATAGAGTGCAACAGTTTGCATCCTCTCTCTCAAATATTGTGTATATTTACAATTTTGCTTGTAGAAAACTAAGGCACTGACACTCTTACATCCATAAAAAGGCCCGTTATAATTTTATAGGTTATAATAGATGATGCATTTTCTGTTGTTGAAGTACCAAATTAATTTGATAGGAAATTATTGCATATATTTCAATTTTCCCAAATAGTTCCCTTTTTTTCCTGGGAAAAAGGAAGACCCATCTACCACTGTGCCTGCCATGAAAGCTCAATGGGTGACCAGGGGTCAGTTACCTTCACAGTGTTGTTACTGTGAGGACAAAATGGAAGAAGGGAAAACAATGTTTTAAGTCACACTGCATGTCCACTTGGAGAAGAAAAAACAAACATACATACAAGAAAGGCAACGTGACCAAACAACTGCTTTTCACAATATTTAAAACAGGCAAATGTCAATTCCACAAGATGTCATTTAAAGACACAATTTATCATACCGAACAGTCTTTACTGTTTAAAGAAATTACATATTTTTCCTTCACATAAAATAAAATGAAAATTACGTTTATTGTTTTTAAAAGAAATAAAAAACCAATACCAGCATGTAGAATCAATAGCAAGTAGCTTCTCTTTACCTCTTTTAAAGGGTAGTCCCACTGGTGGGCATCTCTGAGTCTGGACAAAGGGGACTGAATATGGATTTCATCTGGTTGTGCATTGGCTTTCTTCTTTGGTATTCGAAACTGAAATAAGAGTTTACATTCACTTTTGTTATACACACACACACACACAAAAGGGAAACACTATCTATCTTCAAACACTGAAATACAGATTTTTAAAAGGTTGATGTTGGAACCAACTGGCTGGCATTATAATGTTCACATTAAAGGGCTGTAAACAATAAAAGTACACGCATTTATTAACAATGATATATGAAACAATATTTAATATTTGTAGATTTTTAAACTAACAACCATATGGCCTTCCTCAATATCTTTCCTGCGCTGATTCACTGGGGCATCTGACAAGACCTGAGAACAAAGTCCAAGACTACAGTTACATGGGAAGCAGCAAGTGTTGTGGGAACAAACAGGAATGGCGTACACGTTCCCCATCCTCTGCCATTGCCTGCTGCCTTTTTTCTCCATCAAGAAAGCAACTCCAATTCCTCCCTTACAGCCCAGATCCCCACCCCTTCCCTCACTTTCACTTTCCCTGCTGAGGCTTTAACAGGTGAGGGTGTGAAATGGTGCATAGTGGCAAGCTGCCCTATGCTGTCTTGAAGCCTGAGGGTGGGTTCTTCAGGCAGACATTCCACCTGCAACTCCCCCTTTTTAACAAGATCAAAGGGGTTTTTTTTACCTGGTTTAAAGGGGGAGGCCCCAAGAAGCTCATGAGTCATGCTCAAAATGAGCACAATGTTATGTGAACATCCTCATTTAATTTAGGAGCTTCTTGTGTTCCTGGGGGGGGGGATATCCATATGGAAACAGCCCAAGTGCTAAAAAAGGTTTCTGCTTTCTGTGTTTCCTCACAGTGCCACAGAATAGTTACATTTTGTACACATTCCATCCCTACATCTACAGACTCTTCCAGAAAAACTTTCTTATACTGTTAACAGTATAACAATATTGCTGCCCCAAAGCTGCTTTTCAGGAACTCAGAACACACTTGTAACCAAAACAGAGCAGCTCCGTAATAATCAGAAACAGGAAAAACTGTGATCGAAATGAAGAGCACGCAATCAGGGCAGAAGTGAAACCGAACATTAAAGGTTTCAGAGAAAAGAGAAAGGCAGTGAACTATGCATAACAACAGCTGGGATAACTCATTAAAGGAATCTTAGCAATGTCAACAGAAATAAAAGAATAAATTTTTGGAAATGTGAAAAAAACATGATTTAGGGAAAAGTCAGCAAAGAGAACAAGGGATAGAGTAAAAAATGACACAGACTACAAACCTAATTTAAAGTAAAAAAAAACCAAGAAAACCTCCAAAGAATGGATGGCACAATGGGCAACACTGAAAACCAGATAGGAGAATGGAGATTTCAACAAATTCTATATTGTTCATGTAATTTTAGAATATATTTAGGTGGTCCTAGCAAAATAGCAAAAAAAAGCCCCTCAAAGGAGGAAAAAGAGGAGAAGCAGAGAGATAATTGTGAATATATAACCAGTGAGAATTAAAATCTTGCTGTTTTGGAGTATCCAGATCGTGTACTTTTTCTAAGAATGGGGGTTATCGCACTTTGTATTCCCAGCAATGTTTTTACAACATTTCAAACTCTTAATACATCGCTTTAAAAGGGTTTTTAGATACCACGGCTTATAAATGGTTGGAAGACGTCTTCACAGCTAAAGGGGCCAAACAAAGTACGAACAGTATTTTTTATAACATTTTCAAACTCTTAATACATTGCTGGGAATACTAGTGCGGTAACAGCCAATGTTGTGTGTATAATATTACTACTTACTGTGCAGTCTTGAAGGGGGGGGGAGAATGCTCTTAGGAGCTGGTGTGATCCCCACGCCGGCATCCGTGCCACTTGCTCCATGCAAACTGGCATGTACGCCAGCATAGGGCCACTTACACCGCCACTTACACCCTGGACCGCAGCAGGCAGTGTGGCCCTTGGACACTGGCGAGGCTTCCCACTGGCATTCTCCAGGCGGAAATTCCTGTGCCAGTGTCCTGGGAGCCATTCCTGGAGCATTTTGGGGGGCGGAGCTGCCGTTAGGCAGCTTTCAAACTCCGTTCATGCTGGGAACACCCCCAATGCAACGGTGTGCTGCGCCACCATTTTTGGTGGCACAGCTTTGCTGTTTGCAATGGGGCCTTCCCCCCCTTTCCTTTAATTTTATGTTTAAAAAGGGGGGGGTTGTGTCTGCAGAAGAAAATTATGAACTGAACCCCACAAAAAATGGATACAAACCAAGGAAAGCTTACTTTAAGTTGACCTGCATTTTTTCCATACGCTTCCATGGCTGTTGCTAAAAGACACAAGAGATAAAATAGCAGCATTTTGCATCATGCTATAATTAGCATTTTCAAAAGCAGGAAATTAAGTTTCACAGTACCCTTAGAAGATAAGTATTTCTAAAATGCTAAAGGTATGCACATCTCTCATGAATAGGAAGGCTTCGCTGACAATTGCTTCCTAAATCTGCATATAGCTCCAAGGTAACTGCTATTGTTCATAAGGTTGTCAAAACATAGGGAAGGCATACTAATTAGGCTCCTATTACTTTTTGCTATTTTCAGGGCATTATCTGATCACAAACAGGTCTATATAATTCTTTGTTTGGTGAAGTTCTAAATTAAATAGAGATGCAGATTAGAATATCAACCCATTTAACCTTATAGAAAGGTCCAGATAAGAACAACAACAACCTTTTTCTTTCTTAGGTAGAATTTGGCAAAGAAAGAAAGCAAAAGTCCCAGGTCTCTTTAATTTGTATGGATCTTTTTCTATTATGGATCTTTTTCTATTATGGATTCAGATTGACAGTATTTATACAGATACAGTGCAGAAGTAATGCCATCAAATCTTCTAACTATAGCTTCGGATCTATTATGTTTTTACAGTCCATGCAATTAGTTCAGTTTACACTTACAGGTTTTAATGGACATAGAAAGGAATTTAATGGACATAGAAAGGAATTACTTTGTACAGGATTGCACTGCAATTCCTCTTGATGTAGTATGTTACTGTATAATGAATGCTTCTACAAGGAGTTTTGGCAAGAAATATGCTGCCCCTGTCTGTGGGATTACACTGTGAGTTCTAACATTAATAATCTAATGCTTGTTCTCTGTGAATGAATCTTTCTGTTTAGTACAGGTTAGGAACTAGTTTTGTAGCAATTCAACTTATATACATCTATTAAACAAAAAGGTAGTCTTTCAGTTGAGAAATGACAACCGTGCTATACAAAAAAGATGTTTGCCTTCTCCTTGAACACTTTGTTACCAAGACATAAATTCAACCGATTACCCCCACACACATACACAATTTGTTATCAGTGTTAAGCTATGTAAAGAATGTTTCTACACTGAGTTTTGAGAAGAAATATGCTGCCCCTGTCTATGGGATTCCACTGGGAGCTCCAGCAATTAATAACCTAATGCCTGTTCTCTGTGAACGAATCTATTACTGTAATAAGTTTTCATCTTCCCTTTTCTCCAAGGAGCTAAGAGTGGTTGAGAGAGTGAGTAGCCCAAGATCACTGAGCAAGTTCCATAGCAGAGGAGGGATCTGAACCTGAATCCTAGTCCGACACTCTAACCAACACACAATAGCCTGTCAGCTGAACCTGTCACAAAATACATATGCAGATTACAATACTGTGTAGTACAGATTAGTAAACACTTGTGTGTGTGTAAAGTGCCGACAAGTTGCAGCTGACTAAAGGTGACCCCGTAGGGTTTTCAAGGCAAGAGATGTTCAAAGGTGGTTTTGCCATTGTTTGCCTCCATGTGGGCTCAGAGAACTCTGACCGGCCCAAGGTCACCCAGCAGGCTTCATGTGGAGGAGTGAGAACCGAGCCTGGTTCTCCAGATTAGAGTCTGCCACTCTTAACCACTATGCCACGCTGGCTCTCTAGTAAGCACTTAGTGCTAATAAACAACTTTATCAGTTGTAATTAGGATAGCAGAGCTTGGATTTTTCTACACCCTTTTAATGCACACTTCATGAAAAATACATATATTTATCCTTACTAACAACTGTAAGAAGTAGGGTACAGCAGCTTTGGGGGGGGTTTCATGAAGAATAAAAATATATAGCATAGTGTCAATAATCATGTGGAGAAGAGAACAGAAGCTATGTGTAATCACAAAACACAGCTCCTTATCATCCACTCAAAGGGTTTCAAATTTTCTTCTACTAGGAATTTAACCATTGATCACCATGCAGAAATTAAATAGCTTTTCCTAGGATGGAGATGGTTGTCATGTAAACTTCATCTGCTAAATGCCTCTGCCAGAGAAATAAATCAATGAATGCCCTAATCCTGCAGAAACACGGCAAATACTGGAATGAACTTCTGTTTGGGTCCAAAGTACCCCTGGACTGCTTTTCATCATCACAATGTTTCTTGTAGAGCACAACGGCCATTTATGCATGGGAGGCTTTGCCGCTCTCTAGATGCACATGTAGAATGCATTGGGGGGGAAATGTGCATCCAGAGAGCGGCAAATCCAAGGCAAAACCTCCCATGCATAAATGGCCAATAAGCCCCCATGCAGTTTTGAGAATTAGGATGGGGGAAATGTGCGTCCAGAGAGTGGCCAATCCAAGGCAAAACCTCCCATGAGTAAATGGCCAATAAGCCCCCATGCGGTTTTTTGAGAATTAGGATGGGGGAAATGTGCACCCAGAGAGTGGCAAATCCAAGCCCAAGCCTCCCGTGCGTTCCCTCCCCAAGTAAACACGCTCAGGTGGCTTATCTCGCCTTCCTCTTCTCCCCCCCCCTCAATCAACGAAGGCAAGACAGCCAATTTGACTAAGGCCTTTTTTTTAAAACCCCCCCCCCCCGCCGGACAACAACCGCCGCTCCAAGGAAGGGAGGAAGCCGGGAACGAGGCCGCGACGCCTCCCGCCCCCTTTCGGCTCTCACCTGGCCACAAAAGGCCAGACGACTCCGCCGCCGCTCGCCTTTGTGGATCCCTCCGAGCAACGCAGGCTGCGGCCGGCTTCCCCCTCAGCAGGCGCCGCTTCCGCCGCAGGCGCCGCGCCGCCCCGCCCCCCCGGAGCCCGGAAGAGCCGCGGTGAGCGGTTGGTCGCGCGGCGGTTTTTTCCCCCTCCCCCACCGCCCTTCTCGAGGTTCTTCCCCGGGGCCGGTTGGGCAGCGCTGGGGGGGGGGGCTCTGCCGCCTCTCTGCCTTCCCGCCCAAAAGCGGGCCCTCGCAGGCCTCGCGTCCTGAGCTCGGGCGTCGGCTCCCTGCCTCCGTCGCCAGGGTCCCCACGACGGCACGCCCCTTGCGCCAGCTCTTCGCTTCCGCCGTTGCCGCCCCGCCCCCTCGACGCAGTGGGCCACGTGGTCTTTCGCCCTGAGACGGGGCTTCGTTCGAGCCCCCAACCGGGTTTCGAGGCCGTCGGCGGTGGGCTTGAAATTCAGGCGCTGGTTCTGAGATGGGGCGGCTTTCTTCGGTGTTCTGCCTGGGGGGTCCGAATAGCCGTCGCTGAATAGAAGGGTTGGGGCGGGGCTGCGGCTCAGGGGTAGAGCATCTGCTTGGCGTGCAGGAGGTCCCAGGTTCAATCCCCGGCGTCTCCAGTTAAAGCAGTGGTTCCCGACCTTTTTTTGACCAGGGACCACTAGGACTTTTTTGTTCGGTGCAGGGACCCCAAGGTTCAAAATAAAAATTCCGAGAATTTGAAAATAAACTTTAATCTTAACTGTTAGTTAAACATTAAACTTAGAATAATATTTGAATATATTTTTATCATAGAGAATTTTTAATTGAAAATATTAATTTATTATGGGTTTATAACTTTGTTTCGCGGACCTTAATTTAGTTCTTGCAGACCCCTGGGGGTCCACGGACCCCAGGTTGGGAACCAGCGAGTTAAAGGGACTAGGCAAGCAGGTGATGTGAAAGACCTCCGCCTGAGACCATGGAGAGCTGCTGCCAGTCTGAGTAGACAATACTGACTTTGATGGATCAAGGGGTCTGGTTCATGTATAAGGCAGCTTCATGTGTTCATGTATTCACTGACCCTCATCCATTAGCATGAAGAATCATGTTCTAAGCTATCAGGTTAAATCCCCGGCATCTCCAGTTCAAGGGACTAGGCAAGCAGGTGATGTGAAAGACCCCTGCCTGAGACCCTGGAGAGCCGCTGCTGGTTAGAGTAGACAATACTGACTTGAATGGACCAAGGGTCTGATTCAGTATAAGGCAGCTTCATGTGTTCATCTGCTTGGCATGCAGAAGGCCCCAGGTTCAATCCCCGGCATCTCCAGTTTAAAGGGACTAGGCAAGTAGGTGATGTGAAAGACCTCAGCCCGAGACCCTGGAGAGCCGCTACCGGTCTGAGTAGGCAATGCTGACTTTGTTGGACCCAAGGGTCTGATTCAGTATAAGGCAGCTTCATGTGTTCATCTGCACGGCATGCAGAAGGCCCCAGGTTCAATCCCCGGCATCTCCAGTTAAAGGGACCAGGCAAGTAGGTGATGTGAAAGACCTCAGCCCGAGACCCTGTAGAGCCGCTGCCGGTCTGAGTAGGCAATACTGACTTTGTTGGATTCAAGGGTCTGATTCAGTATAAGGCAGCTTCATGTGTTCATCTGCTTGGCATGCAGAAGATCCCAGGTTCAATCCCCGGCATCTCCAGTTAAAGGGACCAGGCAAGTAGGTGATGTGAAAGATCCCTGCCTGAGACCCTGGAGAGCTGCTGCCAGCCTGAGTAGGCAATATTGACTTTGTTGGACCCAAGGGTCTGATTCAGTATAAGGCAGCTTCATGTGTTCATCTGCTTGGCATGCAGAAGGCCCCAGGTTCAATCCCCGGCATCTCCAGTTTAAAGGGACTAGGCAAGTAGGTGATGTGAAAGACCTCAGCCCGAGACCCTGGAGAGCCGCTACCGGTCTGAGTAGGCAATGCTGACTTGGATGGACCAAGGGTCTGATTCAGTATAAGGCAGCTTCATGTGGTCAGGTGGGTTTTTGGTCCCCGCTCTTGTATATACATATATATATGTGTGTGTGTATAATTTGATATATATATAATATGATCAAATCTTTGGCGTATGCTGTGACTTTGATTTAATTTTAGCAGTAACTATCTCAAAGAGTAGAAAAGAGCAAGAGTCCAGTAGCACCTTAAAGACTAACAGAAATATTTTCTGGCATGGTATGAGCTTTTTAAAGGTGCTACTGGACTCTTGCTCTTTTCTACTACTGCAGACAGGCTAACACGGCTACCCACTGTGAATTAGCTCAAAGAGGTGATTCACAACCATGTGAAATAGGAAATCTTTAAAATTGGTTATTACTTTAGAAGGTTAATAACCGATATGCAGCTTCTCACTGAAATCCTATAAACGCAATTTCGACAGAACGGCAACTGCATTCACTCAGTATCTCTTCATCATGCTCGAGGACCTGTGCATGCTCAGCAAGTAGAATTACTACATCTAATGAAAGTTTGCTTAGGCCCACGAAAGTCTTCGACAATATTTTGAAGTTAGGTTTGTTTGGGTACTTTTAGGCAAACAGACTAAAAATGTAAAGTAATTGAGTAATTTTAAGTGGCACAAACCTTTCCAGACATCCCATAACAGTAATAATGTGAAACAGCTCATCCTGCTTGAGTAGAAAGGGGCTAGAGTTAGATGCCATGCAGTATGACATACAAGCAGATTCTTAGTGGCAGGCTGCATCTGAACTCTTAGGCAAAATGCAAACTAATTTTTCCTAGTAAAAGCAGCAGATTAGTCAATACCTTCTATGGTGGTGGTGCTTAAATGTAGTCTAGGGACCACAAGCCATCCTGCTATACTTTCAGGTGGTTTTCAAGAGCATGATGGAAAATAAGAGGACCATGCTGAAGCATTTTCTACATAATGTAAAGGCAACTTGCTTTTGAGTTGAAATGTAGAATTCTTTGATGTTTCTGGTTTCTACTTCAAATAGTACTTTTATTGTTAAAGATGCAATCTGCTTTTCAATTTAAACTTTAGCAAAGTAAGTAGTTGTAGTGGAAACTTCAAATGCTACACTGATTGCATATAAAGCTATCCTCTTGTGCATGTATATAGCATGTGTATGCATTTTTAATTTGGTTCTTTAAAAACCCAGTAGTAAATATAACTTGGGAATCTTTTAAGAGTTCTGCCAGCGTGGTGGTTATAAAGTAAAACTACAAAGTAATATTCAAACCAAAGGGAACCAGAATTGTGATACTTAGTAAACATAAGTTTAAAAAGCACTGATCTGTGGCAAATGGCATAGCTTTTCCACAATATATGCATACAGTACATATTTTAAGTCTGATTTGAATCAAAGAAAGAATTAAACAATGGGCTATTTATAAATTGCTTCAGACTCTTAGAATTGGCACTATTACACATTTATTAGAAAAGGACAGACATTGATCTGTAGCCCATCATAATGCTTGCGTCTGTTTAGACAGATCTCTGAAGAATAACTGAAGTATCTAGAAGCATTTGCCATTACTTTCAAGCAGCATGAACGTAAGTATGTTTTACATATATTTTACACAAAGCTGACCTGAAAGCCAGAATTATTTAGCAGTGATACTTCAAAGACTTCAGTAGGAAATTGCTGGCTTATACTCCATCAATAGGTCTCCTGGCCAGGAGCTCAATAAGTCTAATAATTCTTTCATTCTCTAAACATGTTAAATTCTTAATATAGCTAAGTGATCGGTGTTACCACCAATTACAGCTATTGTGAATTATTCCTATGCTTATCTGTATGCTCTTCATATTTGCACAGAAATGTCCCAAACTAGAATTTTTAACCCACTGCCTTTCTCCCCAATGGGGTTCCAAAGCAGCTTATGTGGTTCTCTACTCCATTTTATCCTCACAACAACACTGCAAGATAAATTAGGCTGAGAACATGTAACTGGCCCAAGATCACCCAGTCAGTTTTCATGGCAGAATGGAAATTTGAGCCCGGGCCTTCTAGATCCTAGTACGGCATTCTAATGGCATTCTAACAACTTCTGTAAATCAACCACTATAAAAGTTAACTGGACTCTAACCCTTTCTGGAGGGTCTGTTTAAGATCATACTCTGTATCACACTGTTTTCAATGGGCGGTATGCCCAGCTTGCCCACTGAAATCAGTGAGATGTAAACATATTTAATTTGATAGGCTTATATGGGCTATCATGCCCTGATGAGGGGGTAGTTGTGGAGGATGTTGAGAATTGTGATTTCTCTTACTAAGACTATCTAATGAAGTCAGGCCTTGACAATTGCCAATATTCTTGATGTTGAAAGAACCTGAAAATATTTTCCTGAAAAAGTATGCCTTTATGACATGACCTCTTTTCATCTATTTTATTTGTAGTGGTTGAAAATTATTGAGGATCTGAGCTTCAGAAAACTAATATGTGGTTCAAAGTGCCCAGACAAACTAAACTATGACTTTAACAAAAACGGTGAGCTTAGGCATGCAGATACCAATGAACCTTTTGTTTTTCATTATAACAATTCCCATGACAGTAATCATAAACGTTATGAAGTTCTTGGACACTTAATCACCCAGTATGTTTATGAACTTCTGGAACAGGTTTGCAAACTGCAAAAAATTTACATCCCAATAGATGTTCTAGATAATGAGCCTAAGAGTTTCTTTTTCATGAGTGAGAATGCATTAGGAAATGGTGTGACTCTAGTTGTTCTTCTTCAAGACCGGGGAGTCTTTCGTGCTGGTCAGTGGGATCAAAAGGCCATAATCCATGAAGGGCTCCAACATGGAACTCAGATACCATTAATTACAATGGCTCTGCAGTACAGTTGGGAAGTGATTGTGTTAAATCCCAACGACAATTTCCTTGATCTGAAGACAGAAAACGAAGAATCCTGTTGTGTTTTAAAGTCATCACATGTAATCCCCAAAAGATGCAACAGCAGCCCTGAAGAGCATACAACATATGTTTGGGACCATTTCATTTCAAAGAATACAGCTGGGAAGGTGGCTTTCATTGCTCACGGCTATGGAGGATTGGTTTTCATTAACTTACTCATGCAAAGAACTTTTGACGTTATGAACAAGGTGTACGCTGTTGCTCTTGTTGACTCTACTCACCACACATTGCACCAGACACAAGGTAATTGCCAGGTGCAGGAATGGATCCAGAAGCATTGCAGGAAATGGATATCAAATAATAAACCTCTAGATAAAGTAGTCGGCCGCTCTATGAAAACAGATTGCCCTACAGTCTCTGCAGGAACTGAAAAACATAGTCTTGCTCCTTCCTTTACTCTGCAGTCCATTTTCAAATATCTTAAGAATGAACTGAAAGTCAGCACTAAAGCACACTACATTCGTTCTCCTGTAGCAACAAGTAGAAAAGTCATGAAAAAAAACTGAGCTTGTGTATTGCTCATACTCTTCCCTGTCGTCAGTAAAAGTGACATATTGCCTTATAGCTGCCTTAGCTCACCTTTGTAGCATTATACATATTTTATTTAGACATGAAACATATTATTTAAGTTATAATCTCTTTAATCTGTAATGTTTCATTATTTCAATGCAAACTTGTGTTTGAATGTAGCAGCTGTTCTTTTGTCATAAAATAAAAACAGTTTATGGCGAAGTTTGTTTTCTTTAAAAAAATATTGGTGTAAACCTGTTAAAAAAATCAGTTGGATGGAACCTACCAGATTTCTGTTGCCACAACAGGAAATGGGGCAATCTTATCCAGTTGTCCTCATGTGGCTTTTATCCATGCAGGTCCCAGTCTTTGGTGTATAGCCTTTGAAGTGGGGAGGAGGAACGACCGCCATGAACTAATGGAAAGTTGGTAAAACCTAACGCACTTACTGTGCCACCCTAAGCAGAATTGTACCCTTTTAAGCCCAGTGACTTTAATGGGCTGAATAGGGTGTAACACTGTTTAGGATGGCACTATGTAAATGAACAGATAGTACATAGGATCCAGTGTAGTGCTGTGGTTAAAATTTCAAAATAGGATCTTGGAGATCTAGGTTTTAATCCCGACTTTGATAAGGCACCTTGCTGGGTGACCTTGGGCCAGTCACACACTCACCCCAACCTACCTCACAGGGCTGTGGTAAACACAAAATGGAGGCAAGGAGAACAATATACACTGCTTTGGGTCCTCACTGGGGAGAAAGATGGTTTATAAATGATGTAAATAATAAGTGCAAAATACTTAGTTTGAAGTTGAGGTTAGCCTTATTCAGCGTTCACTATTGCAGCACCGAACATAAAGTGCAGCTGAATTAAAGATATACAAAACTGAACAACAATTCAGAGAACCTACTATCCATTTTAATCTGGGCAAAACCAGGAATGTCTTACATTTCTGAAGATTAGTTTTGTCCATGGTGATGCTCATTTGAGTGCTAAGAAATTCACCCCAGGTAATAGGACTAGTTTTACAGAGTAGTCGACTATGTAGAAGCAGCTTGAAAGTATTTATTTGAAACCACCTTATAACAGTTCCTTTTACTTTACAAAATTTATGTATTAACTTAGTGAGAATAGCTATTCCAGTTAACTCATGACAGAATATCTGTATTCCATTAGTGACCAATATGATTCTGAGGATAAAAAGTCAAAATTATGTTCTTTCCTCTGGACTCAAATGTTACACATTTGAAGAAGGTTTGATCAGTCTTGTGATCTTCACATTCCAAGATCTGTTCATCTCCATTGGGTCATTAAATGTCCTGGTATAAGAGGTCATATTTAGGAATATTCTTAGGATCAATTGGACTTTGGACAATGAGTTTTCCACGCATTGCTCCACGGTAAATTACTTCAATCAGATCTATGAAGTCTTGTTTTGTTTTGAAACTGCCAATGAATTTAGTATGATCTGGAGATCTATAGAGGAAAGAAAAGCAAGTGACAGGAGATTATTAGTGTACAGAGTTTACATTCTGAAATGCTTATGACTCAGTGATGAACGCTTTATATTTTGCTCTTCAAAGTACTTCAGACACATAATCTTGTTGTAATCCCCTTATAACAGCCCTGTAAGATTAGTCAGTATCATTTTCATATTGCTGGAGTGGGAGTGACTTGCCTAAGGCCACCTAGTGAATTATTGGTGGAAGTAACAAAGAATGTGTGGCTGAACAAGGGCCAGGGCTTTTTTGGCCCTGGCCCTGGCCTGGTGGAATAGTCTTCCTGGTAACATCAGGGCCCTGCAGGATCTTGAGGAGTTCCGCAGGGCCTGTAAAACGGAGCTATTCCACCAGGCCTATAACTGAGGAGAGCTGCAAGAAGAAGATCCATCTTTACTGGCCTCCCCATCTCGCCCCCACTCTTGAAATCTGTGGGGGGGTTAATCTGCTGACACTTATCTGCTGTGGCACCTAGGTATAGTTATGGCCATCTGATTAGGGTTTTAATGATTACGGTTTTAAGGAGGTACATTGGATATTTATGTTCTTAATTGTTGTTACCCGCTCTGAGCCCGGTTTGCTGGGGATGAGGGCAGGTTATAAATTTGAAGAAGAAGAAAAGTTAAACTTCCCAGGTCACACCTCATTCTCTCAGTCATTCCACTCCACCAATTCAATCAGTAATTTGTTAGCCTTTTAAGGTGTCAGGACATTCTTAAGAAAAGCCCTGCTGGATCAGACCAAAAGGTCCATGTAGTCTAGAATCCTGTTTTTGATAGTGTCCAGCCAGATGTTTCTAAAAAGCACATAACACAAGGATTATCCACAGGCATATTGCCTCTGAATCTAGATGTTCCATTTAGCTATCAGGGCCAATAGCCGTTGATAGACCTAATGTCCTGGAGTTTGTCTAATCCCCTTTTAAAGTCAGTGGTCATTATTTATGGCAGTAAATTCCATATGAATTTTTTGTTGTATGAAGCATTCTCTCTTGTCTGTCCTAGATCTGCTTCCAATCAATTTCAGTGGGTGACCCCAGCTCTGGTATTATATGAGGGGAGAAAAATGTATTTACTGTAGACATGATTTCATAAATCTCTACCATACCTCCCATTACAGGTTGAATTATTTTAAATAGGGACAATATTACTCTTATAATAAATTACACCTCTCCCAATTTTGGCACTATTCTTCTATGTGTTGGTGTGGCTTGTAGGCATCATAAATCACACCTTTGAGACTAAGCAGGGTTATCAATAGTTGGGATAAACACATGCAAAGCTACTTACCCGTAATCCACTTTCATATGCTGCCCATTGAAGAAGAAGACTGTCGATGGAATATAACTGATGTCAAAGTACTGGGTGTATACTGGCACCTTGTTTACATCCACCAAGTAAATTGTAGCCATTTTACTTAAGTCATGAGCTGTTTTTGCAAGCTGTAGAAATTCACAGGGGAAAATATTACATGAGAAGATAAGTGGAGTCTTAGATCGCTACAGCAATTTTTAGTTCACTTTTGAAAGAAATATGAGATTCAAAGGTACAGTACAACTGTGCTTTGTGAAGTTGGGTGGAGGGAAGCATGAAGAGATGACATGTGACCTGAATACATAAGGATAATGGTACTGTAGCTTGGTGCTGTCAGATTGCATAATTAAGGCTGAGATAGTCATGGTTTGGGTTGTTACACACGTTTCATTCACTTTATATGGATTCCATTTAGCTGTCACAAGCCTCTACTTGTACCATGGCAGCTGTACTAGCATAATCCTCCAGTTGTCACACACAGCACATGTTCTGATTTGCCCCCAAACAAATGCATAGGACTGCAGTTTTCACAGTCTTTTCTGCTATATGCTAACAAGGCCTGGAGTTTATTCCACCATAGAAATTGTTTGACAACACTAATGGAATAGGTGCTCAGACAACACACAGTGTGATCTTACACCTATTGATTTGAAAGTATATCCAACTGAGGACTTAAGCGTGTGCATGTTTACCACCTTATTTAAAAAAAATGTATCCCATCTTTTCCCCACTTTCAAGGCTGCTTACATCATTACAAATACTCCAAAAAGTAGAAGTCATCATCGTTTAAACAACAACCATACCAATTTAGAATTCAAAAGTTTCCAGTGCCCACAGATAAACCCTTAAAAAGACTTGGTACTAGACAAGTCTTCCTTGAAAGCCCTACAAAATTATAGGCAAAGAATATTTATTTTAAGGAGCCATAAATGAGCACAGAGGGTGTGGGTACATAGAAACTCCTAAGAAGTGGAGAAAGTAACGCCTTCGCTCTACATTTCAACAGCTTTATTTGGACTGTGGTAGAAAATAATTCCCGGGAAGTGTTTAATCTTGTACAGCACAACAAATGAATAGGAATACCATGCAAAACTGTTGCGATCTACGGAAGAAAAACACCATCTCACAATATCATCCAGCTGTAAGCAGACAAGATCCTCATCTCTGCCAAAGCGAAGCACCAGGACTTTCTCGGCCACGCGCTTGATAGCCTCGTCTACTTCTTTTTTGCAGCTTAGTTTGGGTAATAGAAAGCTCATGACGACTCAGCCTGAAAGCACCAGTCACCCTCGCCATGTAGCCCCTCGAAGCCTAGATAATACAACTGACAACCGTGACGCATGCGCACAAGCCTCTGACGCCCCCAGGAAGGGAATGTTCGCAAAACCTTCCCTCAACGCCAGCGTGGTAGGTCCGTCCTAGCGCCTAGTGATTGGCTTGGTAGCTCTCCTATCAGGGCCAAGCATTCGCTTGCTGCCGCCGCCCTCCAAAGGTTTCCCAAACAAGGCGGGACTCGTCAGCGGCGGGACCCTCGAGGCGCGCCGTAACTTCCGGGCAGAGCGCCGCTCCTGGTTCCGGCGGAAAGGTGCATCAGGGATGGAGCTGCCATGCGTAGCGTGAGAAAGCGCGCGGCTTCTGTTCTTTTGGGTGAGTGTTAGGGCAGGGGTGGGAGAAGGGAGGCAGCAGCCGAGTCTTTAAAAGGCAGGCTGAGAGACGTTGTGACACAAGAGAGGACACCCCCCCACCCACCCGCAGTACAGCGTGTATTTCATCAGCTACTTGGCGGCTTCTAAAAGCTGCATGGGTCCATTGCGTTGTGTAGATCTGGAAAAAGTTATTGCCGTTTCTTAAATAGAACGGTCCCTTGATAAGTTACATTCCTCCTTTTCGCTGCCAACTTGATAGACCCAGGTATTTCAGTGAAGAAGGAAATGGGACCATCCAGAGAAGATGGAGATTTTCTATAATGATAACAGAAGTCGAAGGCTTTCACGGTCAGAGTTCATTGGTTCTTGTAGGTTATCCGGGCTGTGTGACCGTGGTCTTGGAATTTTCTTTCCTGACGTTTCGCCAGCAGCTGTGGCAGGCATCTTCAAGATGCTGGCGACACGTCAGGAAAGAAAATTCCAAGACCACGGTTACACAGCCCGGATAACCTACAAGGACCGATAACAGAAGTGTTGGAAAAACAAAAACTCACAGCAAGAATGAAATTAAAAGGAAGCATGCAGTTTATGGGTGATAGAGAGAAACGGAGGGTTAAACAGGGATTTAAATGATGACTAGTGAACTTTGTAACTATTGATGTAATCCTTTTACTTTAAGAACGATTTTGAAATAAAATCTGTTACTATATGTGAAATTAATAATAAACACGTATTAACTGTAATGAACTAAATAATTTAGAATTAATTTAGTAATCAAGTTTGATGTATTTTTCTGGATTAGAATTTCTACACAAAAGAATAGATAAATTTATAGCAAGATGGAGGAAGATGAGGGGGAAGTCTTTTATTTGAATATCTTTTTATTACTTGATGAATATGCTTTTCGATGACGCTGTTAAAGTTTTCTTTTGTATTATCTATGAAATGAATGTGTTGTTGAAAAGTACCCGACAGTAAAATATTGTGAAAATAATAAAAATTTTATGAAAAAAAAGAGATTTTTTCTACATAGTCCCCTGCCATTAGAATTTTTTGAAGGACCACATCACCATGCCCTAAGAAGGACTAGTATGCTTGTTTCTGCAAGGAACCATGGGATGTTGTAACTGCTGAGTGTCAAACAGAAAAATGTTAAAAGAATGGGAGGAAGAATTTGTTTGATAGATTTTCTAACAACCTTTAAAGTATCCTGGATTGGGACATTGTTGCCCAGCGAGGTATTAATCTCTAGTCACTAATTCTCTTCACTCATTCATCCCTAATTCAGGATACTGCAAGCTTTTATGGACTCTTACCCCTTTACAATTCAATCACTGGGAGCAGGATTTTGTTAGGCTTGGAGGAAAGTATAGAGATAATTCCCACCCCTGCAGTCTCATATGGTATGGGAATGGGTTGTAAAAATGCTCCTCCTGAACTGGACCACTCAGATCCAGAGATGAATGAGCAGCTTTCTGCTCATGTAGACTCAAACATCAGTATTACTTACCACAGGGTATTAGCTTTATGGCACTAGACCGTATGAGTTATGGAACTAGGCAAGCATGACATTGTTTATTTGCCTCTGCAATCTTCTGCTATTGTGCTGTTGGGGAGTGGAGTCCTCATTTGTTTTTCCCCTTCCCCAGGGGCCTCCAGCTTGTTCCTTTTAAAACAGAGAACAGCACATAAAATAAAGGGCGCCTAACAATCTTAATGTTTGTACATATGGGAGAATGGGAAAGACAAATGTGAGGGGAGGGGACAGATACTGGCCACAAAGCAATACCAAGATTGTTCATTTGTAGTAAAACGTGTATGCTAATTTTATCCAAAGGATCAAAATTGGCAAACAGGCAAAAATGTGTTACAATAAATAGGCTATATAACTGGTAGCTTTATTATAGATGCACAGTCAAACTGAGAATTCTTAGCAATTGTCAGACTGCCTCCCAACATATGAAACATCCATGCCTTAACATAGGACAGCCTTCTCTTTAAAGCAGGCTACCATCTTATCCCATCCATTTGTATTTCTTCCAGCAGACCATTCCATATCCTTACATGTAGTATAATCACATACAGCACTTTTTAATCACCTAGATTTTCTTTGTAAATGGGTAGGTAGATTTGTAAAACTACACTAGAGACGGAGAACCTTGATTCCATCCATTTACAGAGAGAAACAAATTACTGAAGAGTGCATTCTGTGATTATTCAATAATAAGTAGGAAAGCAAAGCATTTTCAGAAAGGAAAAGACACAGGTGGGGATAAAGAAGGCTGTGCATTGTGTGATGTGAAAGAATTTTCTCACCGTGAGTTGTTGAATTTTCCAGTTCTTTGTAAGAGTTAAACATGATGGGTAGCTGTTGTGTAGTTCAGAGAGCCATTCATTATGATAGTGTGTATCTGATCATATTGTAGGGGAGATCACCAAATGTCCTGTTTCTAATAAAACTGTAATTGAAGCCTCATAGGACTATTTTTTAAATGCCATATTTCTTCTAGGAACCACAGCAAAGTTAATATATTTATATTTTAGCAAACAACCTGAATGAATAAGTAAAAGGTAATAACAAATATTCTCTATGCATTGTTGCTTTTTCATCTGTAGTTTATCTTATTTAACTTAAAGCACATAACCTGTCTTTCCAATTGATTTCATTTTTGCTTCAGGTTTTGGAAACAGAGTATTGTTACAGCTGCTGTAAATTAAGATGCCTGCAAAGGAGAAGCTGTTACTGTACTGACTGGTGTGTTTTGGTCATTAAAAAGAGCAGGTAGGCAAGGGCTTATCATGGTAATGTGCTAAAGAACTGTGATGCATCTCTTCAAATATTTATGCTGGATGTCCATGCCCCTCCATGACCTGCATAAAATTCCTTATCAATATCTTTAAAAGATTCAGATTCAGACACCTTTATTGGCATAGTAAAATAGCAACAAATAAGCCGATTACAAATATGATAACATTAGAATCTAACATCAGATATTCCTAGTAAATCAATCTAATGCGGTGGGGTTGGGATTGAAGAATTGGAAGGAAAAAACATTCCTAATACAGGTCACTTCCCTTGCTGATCCATTACACCATAGCTGTACTTCCTCTACATGAATGCCCTCCTAAACAATTCAGCTTGTTTACCCTTAGCCATTCAACTACAACAGGTATTGGTTCAGAGGCACTATAGCATCACCATGTGATTTGAATAAAGAAATGTAGAACTGGGTATCACCAGTATAATGGTGGCACCACAATCCAAATCCACAAATGATTTATACCAAGGGCTTCACATAGCTATTGAATAACATGAGATCAGACCTGAAACTAAACTGAAAGGAGTCTAGGGCAGATGATTTGTCCAGAAATGCCTGCAATTGCTGTGCAACCACTTTTTCTATCATTTTTGCCCAGGAAGAGCAATAATTAGCCAGTTTTTCTTTAGCTGTGTATTTTTTTAAGTAATAGACAAATGACCGCCTGTTTTGAGGCACAATTAAATGTGCCCTGCGTCAGTGATTTATTTATGATGGATATTAGGGACTCATTGATGTGATGTTTACATGCTTTAAATATCCAGGATAGGCACAAGGGGTGGCTTCCAGAGATTCCAGCATCCTGGCTGTATCCATCATAGTAACCAGATCATAGTGATCTATAAAGGGACTGGATGCTATGTTGGGGGTTTGTCTCAGCTGTATATCACCGTTTTCTAAATCAGCGTATTTGAGAGACTTTCTTAGCAAATAGCTTTGTAAGAGTATCACAGTTAATTGCCACAGCTTTCTTACAGCCATAACCTTCATTCCAGCATCCTTAGCTGCCTAAAGGTTTTCTTGGACAGTTTCACCCATTCTTCCTTGAGATATTGCAAGGTTTGAATATGTACTTTAGCTGGGGATGCATATTAAGAGGCATATATATTTCTGTTGTAATATGATAAGTTTAGAAGCAGTTTCACTATAGCTTACGTCTGCTAATTTGCAATTTTCTATCTATATATATTTGCAGATAACTGTTGGATGCCACATTTCCAAACATGAAAATTTTCAACAAGCATCTGTTTAATGTTGTTAGAAGACTTTGCTTCCCTTTAGCTGTACAAGGTGGGCTAAAAAGGAGGTTCTTTTTTATGAGGCCTTGCACAGTAGTTACTTGCAGAACATTTGCTCTGTCTCCTTTGCTGAATAAGGATTCATCATCAGGCAGCACTGAAAAATTAGATTTGGATGGATGGAAACATGTTGTGCGATCTGTGTCACAAGAACAAACCAGTGAGAAAATATCAGAGAATGATGGTGACTCCAATTTAGCGGCTACTAGGGATCTTATTGAGATGTCGAGATTATTGGGTAAAGCTGTTCCAGAACACATCAGTGAAGAACAATTCAAAATCTTAATGGAATGTCCTACTAAGACTTCCAAAAGGAAATATTTAAAATTCTTGACTATAAAGGAACGTATAAAGAGAGCCCAGAAAGAAAAGAAGCATGAAAAACAAAAGCAAGTGGAGGAGGAAAAGAAACTAAAAGCTAATGAAAATAATAATGGTGAGCCGAAGAATACATTTTTAATGAGGTTTTGGTCCAAGTCTGAGGATACTTTATTCCACTGGAGAGCTGCTCAGTCTATGATCTTCGGACAGCCTTTGGTATTTGATATGGCCTATGAAAACTGTATGTCACAAAGAGAAATGGAAAATGCAGTGAAACAAATGGTAGAATCTGAAGGGGTCAATCGTAAAGCTATGGACCCATTTCACTTTCATTACTGTAATCTCAAAGTGGATGGTCCTTATCACAAAGTGTTTCTCAAACGCTATGGAGAAGCATGGGATAAGTTGTTTGTGACAGTGACAGAAAAGAGTCATGTTGAAGTCTTCCCACGAGATCAGCTTGTTTATTTAACTGCTGATTCTCCTAATGTAATGAAAACTTTTGAGCATGATAAAATCTATATAATTGGATCTCTAGTTGACAAGTCAATACAGAGAGGAGTCTCCCTCGCCCAAGCAAAACGGCTGAATTTGGCAACAGCACGGCTTCCTTTGGACAACTACTTGCAGTGGGAGGAAGGTGCCAAAAACCTTACTCTAGACCAAATGCTGCAAATCTTAATGACTCTGAAAGACACTGGGGATTGGGTGAAAGCTTTGCAGTTTGTTCCAAAAAGAAAACATGCAGGTTTTGTAGTCCCTGCCTTTTATTCAAAGGATCACCTCGAGACTAGGAAGAGAATGAAAGTGCCTGACAAAACAACTGGTCAAGAAAAGGCGAGCAACCAGTTTGCAAGGAACTTCGTAGCACGGCAAACCCAGAGAAAGTGGTGGGAAGATGAATCTTAATATATTGTTCACCAGGTTATGAGTCATGCAAGTTTTCAATTTAGCTTGAATGTGTTAATGTGCATTTTATTACCTAAAAAATAAAATAGGGTAAAACCATCCCTGTGCTCAGCTCGAAAAACAATATTATTTTGTATGTGACCCAGCTGAACTCTTGAAAAAATCCTAGGGCTTTCTGCAGTTGCTCAGAAGGGGTGCTTGCAAAAACAAAACAAAAAACCCCCATGCTACAAACAGATGCCTACCTTGCTAATCTCATTCCCACCAAGTTTCAGCAATAGTCCTTGCTTTAGTAATCAGCACTGTCGCAGGGGTTGTAATTCCAGTTCCAGTATTCCTGGTTATCATTTCCTATCAGAATGGATTAAAATTATAGTTTGAATTAGGAGACCAAGAAAAGTATAAGGTGAAAAGTACTACAGTTCTCATAAACACTGGCAGAAAGTCACAGCTAAGAAGATTAGAATTGCAAGAATAGAGCCTATCCTGTATTTAACAAGCTCTTGCTCACTGTTGGTTATTACCCCTTCTCCCAACAGCGTAAGTCAGTTTCTCAGGAAGTGCAGCTAGAAGTAGGCCCTGTTTTGAATTAGGCCCTGATTTAAAGAGCCCTGGTCCTGACTTGAAAATGGGTTGAGAATTTTTGAGTTGAGAATTTGCATTATAACCATTTGCCCTCATCTGAAATTTGCAAGCATCTGAAATATCTCTTAACGTTAAACTGCATTTAAATCAGTGGGATCAATTTAAAAATTTTAATAAATCTCTTAAACTGCATTTAAATCAGTGGGATCAATTTAATAAATTGTTTGTGACAGTGTCAGAAAAGAGTCATGTTGAAGTCTTCCCACGAGATCAGCTTGTTTATTTAACTGCTGATTCTCCTAATGTAATGAAAACATTTGAGCATGATAAAATCTATATAATTGGATCTCTAGTTGACAAGTCAATACAGAGAGGAGTCTCCCTCGCCCAAGCAAAACGGCTGAATGTTCTTCAATACACTCATTGAAATTGGTGATACTTGTGCCTGGAATCAACAAAGACCTCCAATAATCTAGGCTTTTAATCATATCAAAATATGACTATGCAAACAGACCACCATTGCTGAGTCATCCTATTTCTAATTAGAGAGGGTCAAAAGCAAAATAAATATTGTCTAAAATAGTTACTTTTAAGTTGAGGTCAGAAAAGTATTGTACCAACAGCTGTGGCTTTCATGGCATGAAAAAGTCTATAGAGTATTACCCCTGGAAGTTTGTTGGAAGTCCCAGCCTTAGCAATGCACATGTCATTTTTTGAGTACTTGTTATGCTATATTACCGGTGGAGAGCAACTGATAACTCAGCTGTATTGCAGTGTTGGGGCCAGCCAGTGAGCATTGGTACAATGAACTGTGTCTACTTTAAACAGTTGTCAGACAAGAATCATAAGAGTACAGTCTTTCTAGTAAATTACGAATAGACTGATACAGGAATTGCATAAATGTAAATATTGTGAGCTGCCTTGATTGTAACATGTTGAAAATAAAAGCTGATTTGGTTATGATTTAGTTTTATTGTTTCCTTTGTATGAGCTATGTTTATAAAAAAATTCACAAACTTATAAAACACACTTTCGTTTCCCTGATATGGCTTGTTTGCAGTGATTTCCAGTATATATATTGTAGCTAAAAGAAAATACTAAAGTATATTTAACACAAAAGGAAAGTTACACCTTTTTATGCTGCATGGACATGTAAAGTCCAGAAGTTATGAAATAGGCTTTAAAATAGGAAAATATAAACATTGATTTTGGGGCTTAAAAATATTTTGACTCGGATGATAAAATAAGATATTGTGTGTGTGTGTGTGTTAAGTGCCATCAAGTTGCTTCTAACTCATGGCGACCCTATGAATGAAAGTTCTCTAAAATGTCCTATCTTTGACAGCTTTGCTCAGGTCTTGCAAATTGAGGGCTGTGGCTTCCTTTATTGAGTTCATCCATCTCTTGTTGGGTCTTCCTCTTTTCCTGCTGCCCTCAACTTTTCCTAGCTTGACTGTCTTTTCCAGTGACTTGTCGTCTCATGATGTGACCAAAATACAATAGCCTCAGTTTAGTCATTTTAGCTTCTAGGGTCAGTTCAGGCCTCATTTGATCTATAACCCGCTGATTTGTTTTTTTGGCAGTCCACGGTATCCGTAACACTTTCCTCCAACACCACATTTCAAAGGAATCTATTCTCTTCCTATCAGCTTTCTTCAATGTCCAGCTTTCACACCCATACATAGTAAAAATAAGATATTAACTGGTCATAAACTGCTCGGTTATTCCCTAGTGTCAAGGAGGTCCCGCCTGCCCTCCAGCAAACCGGTTCCTCCTTGGGTCAAAAGTTGCCAAATGTTTCCCACTGGGCTTCAGGACTCTCCCTAAAGCACAATGCGGGTAGACTCTGCTACCTTGTCGAGGAGACTCGGTCTGCTCTCCAGCAGGCCGATTCCTCTGTAGTTCAAAGTCACTAAATGTTTCCCTAAGGAAACCCAAATTCCTTACTGTGCCCCAGGATTCCCCCTTTGAGCGTAGTACAGGTATTTCGCCACCAGCTCTCAATTCCAAAAGGCTGGCTTTCCCAGGGATGAGCTGAGAGCTACTCTTCCCCAGCCAGTTTCCCAAAAGTCAAAACCAAGCAAAAACCGTCCCTGCAGAGTAGAGCTTCTGCCAGGGGGAGGCTTATTGCCACAAAACACTAGGGTAGGTGGTTTCCCACACACACACACACACTCAGGCACTTGGATTTAGCCCTGAGACCCAAAAAAGGTATCTCAGACTTCAATATAAAGTCTATAAGTTTATTTAATAAAATGTGCTCGTTACAGAAAGGAAATTGTTTGCGAGGCAGATAGCATAAAAACAAGAAATCTTAGCAATCTCTAACTTCACAGTAGTTCTTTAAGTTTCAGGCAAAATAGGCAAAGTTTCCAAGAGAGTAACAAATGCAAGGTTTTAGTTGATTTATAGTTACCAAGACCCAGTTTTGGTCCTAACACGCAGTGTCAGCCCTTCATGGTTCCCAGATGATGATCGCTTGGAGACATGACCAGCATGTCCCCCTCCCAAGCTTCATGATTTTGATTAGAACAGAGTTCATATTTATCTCTCCCATCTCATTGGGTGATGGCCATTCCGCCCAATGAGATGTTGGGGATGCAATAAACTTCTAAGATATTTGGCATGACACCTCTAGGCCTTTTGAAGTTACAGATGTATTTGCATCTCTGCAGCAATACAAAACATCTGGGCTCCTTCAAGCTTTTGAGATGTCAGGCTTCTAACAGGATTATCACCAAAAGAACAGATAGCTGATTTACAATAGGAAGGCTTTGAAATGGAGGTGCTTTGAAGTGGAGGTGGCAATGCCTCCGGTCTCCACACCTTTTCCCCCAAAGTGAAGTGGCTTCCCATGGGAAATGGGAATGGTTTCTCACGGGAATGGTTTGTGAGAGAGCTGGTCATCAGCTCCCAGAGTCTGATATCAAGACATTGAAGACATAGAAGGCCGCAGCCTGAACCAAGGTTTGGTGATCAGAAGAAGAGCAAGGTTGCTTTTCTTTACACCTAGGTTCTGAATTAAATCATTCTTATTTGCTGGTTACAGCTATAGGATCATTTACTTGCCAAGTGCCAATTTACATACGTGCTTTTATTTTAGGCTGCTTAAAAGTTGCAACTCTGTACTCAGTTGTACCACAGCCTTCAATTTGCATGATCTGAGCAAGGCTGTTAAATATAGGACATTTTGGAGGACTTTCATTCATAGGTTCGCCATGAGTCGGAAGCGACTTGACTGCACTTAACACACACACACACACACTCAGCTGTAAGAAAATACATAGCGCTCTGTGGGATTCACTTCTGGGTTTTTATATAGAATCATAAGAGTTGGGAGGCCATCTAGCCCAAGTCCCTGCTCAATGCAGGATCAGCCAAGAGCATCCCTAACCAGTGTTCGTCCAGCTGCTGCTTGAAGACTGCTAGTGAGGGGAGAGCTCACCGCCTCCCTAAGGCAGCCGATTGCACTGCTGAACTACTCACTACGCATGGGAGGTTTTGCCTTGGATTTGCCGCTCTCTAGATGCACGCCTAGCCCTGACCTGGATGGCCCAGGCTAGCCTGATCTCGGCAGATCTCAGAAGCTAAGCAGGGTCAGCCCTGGATAGTATTTGGATGGGAGACCACAAAGGAATACCAGGGTTGCTATGCAGAGGAAGGCACTGGCAAACCACCTCTGTTAGTCTCTTGCCATGAAAACCCCAAAAAGGGGTCGCCATAAGTCGGCTGTGACTTGACGGCACTTAACACACACACAGATGCACACCTTCCCCATCCGAATTCTCAGAACTCTGCATGGGGACTTACTGTTCACTTTTGAGAATGTGTGTGTGTGTGTGTGTGTTAAGTGCCGTCAAGTCGCCTCTGACTCATGGCGACCCTATGAATGAAAGTCCTCAACAATGTTCTCTCTTTGACAGCCCTGCTCAGATCCTGCAAATTGAAGGCTGTGGCTTCCTTTATTGAGTCCATCCATCCCTTGTTGGGTCCTCCTCTTTTCCTGCTGCTCTCCACTTTTCCTAGCATGACGGTCTTTTCCAGTGACTCTTGTCTCATGACGTGGTTTGAGAATGTAGATGGGGGAAATGTTCCTCTAAAGGGGGGCAAAGCCAAGGCAAAACTTCCCGTGCACAAATGTCCACTGTAAAACAAACAAAAACAAAAAAAACGGCTTGCAGTGAACCGGAATTTACGGTCACCCCAGAAGCAAGATGACTCTGGGAGCGCAGATTATAGACGTCACAGAGGCGACATGGAAACGAACCTCCTCTGCCCCCCCCTTTTTTTGCGCCTAGGGAGGCGGGGACGACTGAGCCGCCGCACTGCGCATGCGCGAGACTCGCCAGCGAGGAGGAGGCGGTGGGGGAAAATGGCGGACGGCAAAGCGGACGACGCGAAGCTGAGGCGGCCGCCGCTTGACGGAGGTGAACACGCTGCGTCGCTCTGACTCTCACTCCCTTCCCTGCATGAGGGGCTCTTGGGGGGGAGGGGGGTTAGAGCCCAGCTTAGGGGTCTCGCGTGTCGGGAAGAGCGGGGAGAGGAGGTGCCAGGCGTCCTTCGCAGCCCTCAAGGGCCTTGGGGCTGTTCGGCTCCCTCCCGGCGCCCCAACCGGAGCAGAACCGCCGTCTAGTGTTTCGGGGCTGGTTTTCCGCGGCCCAGTCTCTTGTGTGGAAAACCCCTGCGGCTTTCTGCTGGCTCGCCGTAGCCCCCTAACTGGCTGGTGGCGGCCGATTTGGGGGCAGGGGCCGACAGTAAACCGCCTGAGTGCCTTGAATGTTTTCTTGCACCCGAGGGGGGGTGGTCAGGATGGTCAGGATCACAATCCCTTGCCCCCGGGTGGTGGGGTTAGGATGGTCAGGATCACAATCCCTTGCCCCCGGGTGGTTGTCTGAAAGGCCTCGTATGTCACGCTCCGTGACAGGGCAGCGTTGCGAGGGTCATCTTGCCTGAGATGCTGCAATGCTGAAAAACGCCAGACTATTGAAACACATAATATTGAAATACATATCAATGATTCTACTCTATCCGTGAGACGAATTATATGATTGACGTACCTCTTTTGACCGTGACCAAATTTTTGTCAGTTGTCGGGAGCAGCTGGACTGAAGATGCTTAGGTTATCTTACCATGACTATTGTAAAATAATTCACAGTGGGTCGCCGCGTTAGTCTGTCTGCAGTAGTAGAAAAGGGCAAGAGCCCAGTAGCACCTTAAAGACTAACAAAAATATTTTCTGGTAGGGTATGAGCTTTCGTGGCTACCAGAAAATATTTTTGTTAGTCTTTAAGGTGCTACTGGACTCTTGCCCTTTTCTACTATTGTAAAATAGCAACACCTGACTAAATGCTTGTGCAAGTATGGTATAACGGTAGCTTTCTGGAATGTTAGTTTGGTCAATTCCAAGGGGAAGCTGAATTAAGAGCAAATTTACTGTAATGTGAGCTAAAGCTCACTAGCCTAGAGTCCACTTTGTCAGATGTGAGCTGAGTGCTACCAATAGGAAGAAAGTTATCTCCTCAA
The DNA here is from genome assembly GCF_029931775.1 of Euleptes europaea. NCBI lineage: Eukaryota > Metazoa > Chordata > Lepidosauria > Squamata > Sphaerodactylidae > Euleptes > Euleptes europaea. The sequence continues at coordinate 34,213,938 of NC_079323.1, forward strand.
GTGATTCTCAGTTGTCAGTACATTACATTACTGTAGGCATACTGGTGAAGTACAGAGGTAGTTGGGGATAAAGGGCAGTTGGAAAATAGGTAGACCTTCTAAAACTGGTTTAGCAGATTTTTTGCTTGAACTGACCACACATCAAGCAGGAAACTTCGCTTGGAGTACCCCCCTTCCTCAGGTCACATCTGACTTATGGCGACCCATGGTGGGGTTTTCAAGGCAAGAGACATTCAGAGGTGGTTTGCCATTGCCTGCGTCCGTGTCACGCCCCTGGTATGCCTTGGAGGTCTCCCATCCAAATACTTGCCAGGGTTGACCCTGCTTAGTTTCTGACATCTGATGAGACTAGGCTAGCCTAGACTATCCAGGGGTTTTCGTCTTCTCCAAATAAAAGGGCTAATGTACTTATTTTCAGGATACAGAATGGTGCATCTTTATCATAAACACATGCATGTACTTCAGAACTATACTGTTGGAGACCTACTGTCAATAGTTGATCCAAGGTTTTCTCAAAATAGGTTGGTGTGGCATTTCTAAAAGATGGAGGAGGGGCAAAAAAAGATGGAGACAAAAGGAAGAAAATTCCAGTTGCATTGGCCAGTGTACATGGGACCATAGAAAATACAGGTTTTAAAGCTCAGCTGTGCAGGGAGCTTTTAAAAAGGGATGAAATAGTGATTTTTAAAAAATATACCATGATACAATGCTAGGGGCTCCCAGAAAAACAAATAAACATGACCATGATTACCTTTGCAGGATTTTGCTTGTAAACATCAGTCATCTCTCTTCCCCCCCCCCCCCGAGTTGGGGTTTGTTAGGATTAAAGCCAGAACTTGTTTCTTCTGTTAGATGAGCTCACAAATATGTGGCCTCTGTTGTTTTAAGAAGTTTTTTAACTTGGTAGTCATAAGCCATCAAATTTCATAGAAAAGCAGTTTCCAAGCTCATTGCAGTTGCAGCTTTTGCAGCAATGAAAGTTCATGCCGTACCTTTTGCTATGACTCCACTCTCTGAGCAAGGAAAAAGTGAAATAGAAGGAAGTAAGAGCTTTCCCCAAAAACTACACTTTCAAATCACTACAGATACTTTGGTGACTCTGAGTTATCTTCATTTAGTGGGTCTTGGTTTCTGCAAAATAATATAAAAAAACTTTTAAAATACAGTATGCAGACAAAATTCTGGCTATGTTAACTGAATATGTCTAATGGATTTTTTAAAAATCCTTTGGCCCTCCTTCCTTGTTTTGTTGTTGTTTTTTATTGAATCATTTTATGATTTATGACTTTACATGTTCTTTTTAATTGTTCAAATATTCTACCTTTGCCACCTTCAGGACCCTGATTGGATGGAAAGGTGACATAAAAATATATCAGATAAAATTAAAGAGAGAATCTGCGTAGTCAAAAGTTCTGAGAAACTGTTTGGTTTCTTTGGAACATTTTTCGTTGACAGCAGCAACTAGACAGCTTTGTTAATTAAAAAAACAACTTGCTCAACTGGGCTGGTTATTCCCTACAAAGCCCTCAGTGGTTTGGGCACAGAATAGTTAGAGACCATCTTCTCCCTTATTTCCCTTTTTTATCTATGATGGCAACTGAGAATTCCTCTCAGTGTGTCATCTTAGCCAGTAAAGAGTGGTGCATGACTGGTGACTGCTCCCCCCAAATTCCATCTCAATGGAGACTCTCCAAAACCCAGGCCATGTAAATGCAGCCATCTCGTAACAGAAACACAATGATCTCAATCTAAAGCCCTATGTGACTAATTATGCACACCTCTTTGAAATAGGGACCAGTTTCATAAGTAGTTTATGATAACAGCCGGGACAATTGGCGCTTTAAAAAATAAACATTTGTGGCACATTCAAGGTCTTGGGCACATCTGAAGTAGCTCTTTTGGATCCCAGCTACTGTACTAGATTGATAAAATGCCTCAGAGAGTTGATGATATAGGATACAATGATTCTAAATTTAAGAAGTAACTAAAATGGATGCATGTTAAGTCACAATCATGGGTAGTTTTTCTCCATGGAAGCCAACATTACTTCCTGTTAGTAGTTTTACATAAGCTTAGTTCATAAGCTTAGTGCCCCCTAACCATATTGACTACCTTAACTTTTCTCAAATTACTGAAGAAATCTTAAAGACGTTATTTGTGCCCTAACAGTACATAGTAAAGGTTGATTGTGATTTCATTTTTGTTTTTAGTGCTAAACAATCCTGTAAACTGAATAGCCTCTAACTGTAAAACTCCACATTAATAATGATTATGAAACTGTGAAGGGCCCTTGCACTGTGAAGGGCCCTTGTGAAGGGCCCTTGCACTGTCGCATATCTACACACACACACATGAACCCCTGGTATCAAACTGAAACCATGATAAAACATGTCTTCTGAAGTGCTTTTCAGACATTTTTAGAATCCATGCTTCCATCTCTGAGCCCGCAAAATGGCTGCTGTACAAATGCTAAGGTCTTACCTTACAGACAACTTGTCTCCTATGCTAAGCTTCTGAAATAACCATTTTAGAAGAGTAGCTGTGTCAGTTAAAAAATTGACAGAGAGTCCTGCAGCACCTTCAAAGCTAACTACTTTATTGTTGCATAAACTGTTATGGTTTAGATAATGGTGCTGCAGCTACCAGCTTAACCTACTGATCTTTAACTATCAGAGGAATCTACAGCCTTGGATAGACCAGTCCTGACATAAAATGGGGATTGTTCAGAGGTGGACTTTGAGTGTCTAGTTAACTAGCTTTCTCTATATTTGAATTGTCTTTGCAGTCACTGTGGAGGTGTCATAAGGCTCCAGGATGCTTAGTTTCAATAGTTTTATGTATAACTGAATGTTTATGTTATGCATTAGTTACACGATTGGAGCTTCTTTCACTGTATGTCTATATTCTTACAGTGTGCTCTGTATAAACAGTTGTGGAGGCGCTGACACTGTAAGTGCAAACGTCTCCTCTTCATAACAGTTCTTTATGAGGTTCTGCTCCCATCAGTCCACTCAGTAAAAATAGCTCATCTTGGTAAGTTGTTTCGACTTCACCAGGACCTGAAGAAGAGGCAGAAAAACCTGTGAAAACTAAGACTGTTTCTTCCAGTAATGGAGGGGAAAGTTCGAGTCGCAGCGTGGAGAAGCGGGCAGCTGATGAAGAAAATGAAGACTTCACCACAAAGCCTGCACCTGCCAAAATGTCCAAGTTTGGGTTTGCCATAGGCACACAGATTGCAAAGAAGCCACCTGCGATATCCATCAAACTTGGAGCAAATGTAAGTTGTTTGTAGGCTCTCCTCTGAATGATAAATTTGTAATCTTGCTAAAAAGCAAGTTAGTTAAGATACCTTATTTAAATTTTAATTGTCCATAAATATTTATAGTAATTTGCTGTCACAAAGGTCTGAGGGAATAATTTCTGGAAGATGTTAGTAGGCATAAAATTTTCTTGAAATACTAAGAAATAGGTCCCCCCTCACACACACACGTTCCTTTGTGGTGGTTTAAGGGATTATAAAATAGCATAATACGTATTGGCTTGGATCCCACCTTGATGTCCATGGATACACGAAGGGAGGGCGGTCCCCCCTGCCAGAGATCTCCAGTTCTCTTTCTAAGCTATCCCTGGGGGGTTCTCTATCCCCCAGGAGCAGCATTTTAGAGTATGTTTAGGGCTGTTGAGGAAGGAAGAATTGATAAAAATTGCCCCTTCTCTTTGCACTGGCAGAAACCTAGGCAGGCTCCAAGCCAATTACTACCTAACTTCTAGCAAAATAAGACTACAAGGCATACCTCATTTCATTGTTCTTTGCTTTATTGCACTTTGTAAACAGTGCATTTTCGAGCAAGTCTTTTGGCGCCATTTTCCCAACAGCATGTTCTGTGTCACATTTTGGTAATTTTTGCAATATTTCAAACGTTTTCATTATTACAGTACATTTTTTATACATAATGCTGTTGCACACTTAATAGACTACAGTATAGTGTAAACATAACTTTAATATGCACTGGGGGGGAAAATGCATGTGACTCGCATTATTGCGATAGTCGCTTTATTGCAGTGGTCTGGAACTAAATTTAAATTTAGATTTTTATATTGATGTAGTAATGCTTTTATATGATGTTACCCGCTCTGAGCCGGCTTCAGCCGGGGAGGGCAGCTTATAAATCACTAAATAAATAAATAAAAATAAAACAATCTGCAATATCTCCAAGGTATGCTTGTATTGTCCTATTCTGACATTGTAAAAGGACACAAATTATTTATGGTTAATACTTAAGGTATGATTAAATGTTCAAGAATTTATTGGCCAGAATCCAAAAAGTTGCTTAGGCTTTTTGAATATCAGGGCCTTCAGATAAGCTGAATTGACTTTTTTCCTTGAAAGTTGGCCATTCCATATGAAAAGTTGCTTTTGACTTCCCTTGGCTCAGAGTTGATTGCTATGAAACAGGGAGGGTCTGATTTTCAAGAGCAGTCTTTGGGTTCAGGGAGCTAACTGGCTTCATGATTGCTTAGATCTTAGTGGTATTTATTTACTAAGGCAATACATCTACCAGGTTTATTTTTTTATGAATCTAAAATTCCATAATATCATAGGAGCAGCAATGTGCTTTAAGTTATTGGGCTGTGTTTACACTCTATGACTGAAATAATTGTAGGCATTGTTGTTTTTTAGAAACCTAAAGAGCCTACTCCAACCCTTGCTCCAAAAACAAAAACTGTAGCAGCAATCTTCAATGAAGATGAAGATGTAAGTAAATATCTCGTCATTGAGTGGAAAAAACAACCTTTGTCTTTTCTGGCTAGAATTATGTTCTGAGAAGTGGGAGTTTCATAAACATACCATTGATGCATTGCTACTCAGAACTGGCCTAAGATTCCCCTAGAACACCAAAGGTGTAAGTGTCCTTTTGAGGTTAGCCATTAATTAACTCTGACATGAGCATTTCCTGGTATGTTGTAGGACTACAGAGTACCCGGCCAGTTCTTTTTCTTAAAGACCTCTTTAAAGATAGAGTAGTGAATGTTTCGTATTTTCAGTCTTCTGTAAATATATCAATACTCTCAGTAAAACACCAGAGTTGCCCATTTGACCTCGGGTTCAAGAAGTGTGAAAGTGTAGAATTGAGGCTGGGGGGTAGTATGATGTTGGCAATATCAGTCACAGCTTTGTGTTTGAGGAGCATGGGACACCCACTTTCATTGCTAGGATTAAATGGAATTGAATTCTACTGATGCAATCCCCTATCCTTCCCAAAATATTGCTTTGAGGAGAGGGTTGTTGGGGGGATCCCAGCAACAGTATGGGTGTGGTGTGGGGGTCTGCATTGGGAGGAGGGAAAAGTTGCTCTCCTCCCCATTCTGTGAATGGGTACTCTTCTGCTCACAGAAGAAACCTTTGGGTCCAACCACAAAGGTAACATAGGACTATAATGTGCTTTCTTTGATGATTCCAATGAAGATGAAAATGTGGTTGTTGGCCACTTGTCTTTTTATCAGGATTTCAGGCAAATTGTATGCTTGTCTTCTAAAATGGTGGTGTTTTAGAGGAGGAAAAAGGGAAATAAAGTTTTAAAAGCTAATTTCATTTAATTCTTACAGTACTGAGAACCCAGGTGAAAATTAATTTGGTTGCATAATTAATGCCACTTTCCTGTGTGCTTTGATCAAAGACCCATCTAGAAGTTAAGGGGGGATCTCATGTCCGCTGGTTTTCTCACACAGCAATAGTGGGTCCATTTTCTACAAAATAAATATCACACAAGCTCCCCTTACTACTACTTTCTCTTAAGCATTTTTTTCTCTCAGCTCAGCTTCTCTACTAGAAGCAAGCTGGATTGGAAGAAAGGTTCATCAAGCAGGGTGTAAAGGGGACCCTCGTCCATTTTGAATGTGAACTGGAGACACAAAGCAGTCCCCCCCTTTCTTTGTCATGTCTAATTTAGTCCTGAGTTTCACTAAAATGATGCAACAACGTCTGATGAGCTGTGCATGTTAGGTTATAGTTTCCTACAACATTATTTCCAAAAGATATTCCCAATATTTATTGGATACTTCGGCATCGTATTTGGAGGGCACAAGCTGGATTTTAAACTGCTTGGTTGAGCCTACCAAGGAATATGTCGGATCAGGATGGGCACTATGGAAGTGAGGTACTTTCTTGTTCTTCTCTGACTGCCCATAACAGTAACAGCTGTGTCTTCAGACCCAGATGTTTGAGAAATTAGTGCAGCTGATGATACTTGCTAGGATCTGTGTGTGTAAAGTGCCGTCAAGTCGCAGCCAACTTATGGCGACCCCTTATGGGGTTTTCAAGGCAAGAGACTAACAGGTGGTTTGCCAGTGCCTTCCTCTGTATAGCAACCGTGGACTTCCTTGGTGGTCTCCCATCCAAATACTAACCAGGGCTGACCCTGCTTAGCTTCTGAGATCTGACGAGATCAGGCTAGCCTGGGCCATCCAGGTCAGGGCGTTCAAGGATTATGGTCATTCTAATAGCTATGAGGACCTCCCTTTTGTTTTTAACACTCCCCCTAGAACTACACTATTGGAAAATATAAAAGTATCCCTTTTGGAGCTTAACTGATTAAATTTTAATACAGTGTGATGGGCAGACTTTCATACTGTAGACATGTTAATGAGGCATGAAAACTGTTTAGAGTGTTACAGAGATCATGTGTGCCTGTTCTCAGTGCTAATAACAAAGTTTTTTAAAGTATAAATTGGATAAGGGTATAATGCATTTAACTGTTGAGGCGGTCTCTGATTTTATAGGCCTTAATTTTAAAAAAACGTATTTTACACCTCATGCCCTTTCTCCAAGGAACTTTGGACAATGCCTATGGTTTTCTCCTCTATTCTGTTATCACAACAATCCTGTGAAATTGGTCTGAGAGAGTGACTGGTTTGATTCACCCAGTGAGCATCATAGAGGACTGTGGATTGAAACCTGGATCTTTCAAGTCCTAGCCTGTGTCTGACCTCTGTACCACACTGCCTCTCACCAACTTGACTACAGAAGAATCGAATTTGTGACTCTCTTACATCCATTTTTCCCCTAGAGTGAACCTGAAGAGATGCCTCCAGAAGCAAAAATGCGAATGAAGAACATTGGAAGGTATAGTAGCTCTAAATAAAAATCGGAAAAAGATATTCAACAAGTGGGTGGTTTAGGAGTATATGAAAAATTAGTGGGTTTTGTAGTTTTGGATTTGCCAAATAAAAGTTGTAACAGCTTTTCTACCTAATGCCAAAATAGTTTCAATGATGGAACACTGTTTGGCATCTTACTATTATTTGGAGTTTTTTCCTGTTTTTTCTTAATAAATTCTTTGCTTTCTGGTGCTTTTTTAGTACAATATTTTCATAACTAATCGGATCATAACCTTTTTTGGAGGCTAATCTTGATGTGTGACTGTTCATTTTGGAGAGAGAATGACTATATTTGTAGGGTTTAATTTAAACTTTCTCCACTTGCGTGAGTTGAAGTACTTTTTGGCGATCTCCTGCAGCAACATCCCATAGTGTTTACAAGAGCCCTTGGAATCTCAGGAGTGATTTCCCAAGGGTATGTGGAAGAAATGGGAGGTGGGAAAGATCTGCTCATGATTCACTGGGTCCCACCTGTAACTTTGTTCTTTGAAACAAACTGTGCGGGGTGTGTTGGCTGAACATGACCTTTTCCTGATGCATTTCTCGGCAAGGTTTTTTTTATTGCTGATTGCCAGATAGCTTATCCAAATTCAGTGGGTTTTTTAATTACATTGCAACGCTGTACTTGTCCATTGTGTTATCTATGTTGCAACAAGACTGGTATTTCATAGAGATAACAAAGATGGTTCATACGTCTTTTGGGGATTGTGTGTAATTGTAGAGAGATGGTATCACATTTTTAAAAGTATTAGGAATTGGGCAATGAAAAAATGCTGTATGTAATAAACTTCTAAAGATACTTTTTGGTGGTTGTAGATGACATATGGACTGCCTTGGTTATGTGTACTGAAGCCTGAAAACCATGAATGAGAAAATAATAAAATTACCCGGTTGCTTTTGTTTTTTTATCCTAGGGATACTCCAACTTCAGCAGGACCAAATTCTTTCAACAAAGGCAAGCATGGATTTTCTGACAACCAGAAGCTATGGGAACGGAACATGAAAAGTCACCTTGGAAATGTCCGTGAACAAGATGAATAAGTTGTGCATTGAGATTTGGGTGTTGGGGAAATGGGAGGGTGTAACATAAAGGAACAGTTTCCTTTTTTTAGAGCGGTATAAGGCTATTTTGGGTACCACTTTTAAAGTTTCTAGTGGTGCACAAAAACCTGAGTTTAAAAGTAGAGGTAATTTATGTTTTGTATACAGATTTCAAAGCATTTGCTAATTTTGTAGCTCCATGGAATTAATTTCAAAAGGTTACGGAAAATAAAGACATTGGAAGTGGTACCTTTTTAAGAATTTTTTTTCACAACTATTCTTATATGAAGACAGATAAAAGGTTGCTGTCTCATGAATCTGTTTAAGTTAAATGCTGCTGCACAGATTTCCAGCTCCTCTTTTTCTGTAATGAGTGACATGCTTGATTCCCTCAGGCTACATAGAAGGGGGAACACCATGCTGTAGACCAGGTCTTGTCAGTCTGTTTGCCATTCTAGACTGCATACAAACCTGAAAACTAGGCTATAGCTATAGTCATTTAGTTAAACCTCCACCAAACCTGGACTTCTGGCTGTGGTAGCTTAGCGCTATAATCTCATTTTGAAATTTGTGTAATCTCTTTGTGGCCTGTTTCACCAATAGAAATGGGTCTTGCGTGTGTACAATGAAGATTCACAACAAAGATTAATCAGTATTTTTGATGTCTTCTTAATCATGAGTCTTGAGCAGTGCTTGTTAATGTTTCGTTGTCAGTTCAAGACAAATTAATGCAATTATTATCAACATAAAAAGACATTACCAAAAGTATGACTTCATACGTTATCATGTTATCTTAGTTGGGTTTCAGTATTTTTGGCAGTCCTTTAAGGGGAATAGAAGCTACATGCTTAAGTAAATGAGTAACCAGTTATAGAGGTGCACATGTAGCAATGCGTGGTCATATTTTTATGGCTTAAAATTCTACTTCAGACCCTAAAAGAATTGTATTTTTAATTAAGACACTTATCACACTGAAGGACAACCTTTTATTCCACTTTAATTCTAGCAGTTACTATTTAGAATTAATTAGGGTTAACTTTTCACTTTTATCTGTGGTGATCACATCTAGTTGGGCTGGATCAATGGTAGGCTATCTTTTATTTCCTTACTAGTTTTACAACAGAGGTTATAATATTACTTCCATTTTAGTCCTGATCCTGCCTACAAACCTAAACTACTTTTAAGATCTTGTTTAAGGAGAATTGAATTGTTTTAGGTAGTATTAGCAGTCACTACTGACAGGTTTGTATAAACAAGCACCTCCAAAATTATGTGATAGTGTGGGCCTGAATTATCTAGTAGCATGTAGTGGCAAAATTGGATCTTGCGAGTCTGGATATCATAAATTTATTCCAGTTTATCTGCCATCGATTTTAGTCAACCCATTGTGTTAAAATGGAGGGTAGCTGGTGGAACAAAACTTCATCCAAGTTTTGTTTGTATTTTTTGGCATTTTAAAAGAACTTTGACCTTGTAGGCTTCTCTGTATAAGTTCTAAACTTTTTTTTAATTCTTGTATTTGTGTATGAATTTTTTTTGTCTGAAGTTAAAAAAACAACCCTGTAACATAATTTCTTTAAAGGCTTTGTTACAAACATTAGAAATGTACAAGTTATTTCTTTTATAATTGAAGTTGTTCAAACACTTGTGAAAGTTCAAGACTTCAAAAAAATGTGTTGCGTCTGATCTTATTGGCTCTTTATCATTGAAGTTAGTGGCCCAAAGCCATTGGGTTGGATCCTATGGTGGTTTCCTGTAAGCCCAATGTTGTATTCCTTTGAGGAGGAATATGCGATTTCCCCAATCCTCTTCCCCCCACCCCCAATCAAGCCCATTGCTCTTGTAGAAGTCCCATGAACCCCAGGGGCATTTTGGCGAGCATACTGGAGTACACGGGGAGGGTGGGACAGGAAAAATCTGTTCTGGCTCCAGTCCATGATACATGTTTATATAGGCAGACATTGTCACTAATATTCACTTTTAGCCTGAAAAAAAGAATTAGTCACTTTCTTTTTTTAAAAAAAAAGTTTGGATGACCAGTGGTTAGGAGTTTCTCAGCTATCGGTACCTGCTTCCTTCTAGTAAATTTAACAAATTTGCTTTCAGTACTCTGAATACTCAAAACACAAGCAGTAGCACTCAAGCCTGTAATGTCCTTTAGGGAAGGTAGAAGTCTTGAGTATCTTCCATTTTAAGTAAGTTGAAAGGTGTGAGAGCTTCCTTGAACTTTACTTGTAGTAATACTGTATACTTTTTGGATGAACTACCTAAGTTAGTGGGTAAGTATAAAAACTGTCAAGTCACTAGTCCATGTCAAATTCATGTTCTTAAATGTTATGGCTTTGTACCATAATTTCATGGATACCAAAAGCTTACTTCCCCTATTTTAAGTTTCTGGCAAATTTGTAAGGTTGCCTAGATGAAACCAATTGCAGGTAGATAATACAACTATGCCTGTAGTCCAAGTATTTTTCTGATGACAATTCCTATGCTGCTATTTCAGGAAACCGAGTAGGCATTTCTTCATATCGTTTGCAAGGTGTTGATAATAGAGGTACCAAGCATTCAAAATATTTTTCTGAAAGAAGATATGTTCCTGTTCACCTTCATTATAGCTGGTCGCAATTCTTGCCCATCTATACTTCCTTAATGGAAAATGTACCACCATCAGTGACAGAAATATGTTCTGTTTTACCAATATGTCTTCTGGTATAACTCTTTCAAACAGTGTTCTGGGGAACTTTCTGAGTAAGATCTGTAATTGCAAACTTCCCTGAAAGACATCTTGCCACATACATACGTACCTGCAACCAGAGGAGTTGTGCATTTTAGTTTGAAAGAGTTATACCAGAAGACATATTGGTAAAACAACATATTTCTGTCACTGATGGTGGTACATTTTCCATTAAGGAAGTATAGATGGGCAAGAATTGCGACCAGCTATAATGAAGGTGAACAGGAACATATCTTCTTTCAGAAAAATATGTGCATTTTAGGTTTCATTTCTGTTCTTTCATGTAGTAGGACAGCAGTGGGGACCGACAGGCCTCCCTCCCCCAACTAACTGCAGCCCACAGCAGGCTTCAGTTCATTGGGGTGTCACAGACTAGCCAATGTAGAAAGGATGTTCTTGAAAACTACTGTGGTAGAGGAACATATGCTTGTAGCAGACATCTATATATCTTGAAGTCAGGCCCCATCTGAGGGTGTCTAAACCTGTGGATTGGAGCCACATTGACACTAAACAATTTTCCTGAAAATTTGGCTGCCCCCCACCCCCCAGGTTTGTAGAAAAATACATGGGGGTTGGGAGACTTCTCCCCCAAACAAGAGGGTTGTCTGCACGTGTACAGACAATCACGTACTTCCTCCAAGCATCCGTGGCAGTGATAGGATGGGTGCCCAGGAGCTGCAATGGCCCTCCAACAATGGCTGTGGCAATGTGGGTGAACTGCAGCAGACTGGCAGCAAAGCCGGAAGCCATGCTGGGCCTGCTGGTGTTGTCGGTAATGGTTGGGGAGGTGGATTGGAGCCACCACGGCAATGGTGATGTGGAGGGGGTGGGGTGGGAGAAGCTGTGTCAGGACCGGTAGCAAAGCCAGTAGTTGCCCTATCCCTCCCAGCATTTTTGGCAATACTGGGGGAGGGGGGCACTGAGTTATGGCAGCACTGGTGACCACAGCAGCAATGGAAGGGAGAAGAAGCTGTGGCAGACCCAGTAGTAAGGCCAGGAGGTGTGCCAGGCCTGTCACTGGTGCCAGTGATGGTGGAGGGAGGTTTGCCAGTAGCTGCAACAGTGAAGGGGGTCGGGGGAGAGATTTGGGCCCAATGACAGCACCAGGGAGCTGTGTCTGGCCTGTAGGTGATTGGGTGTGTGTGGCTGAGAGCTATGTTGACCCCAGTGAGGGTACTAAGAAGGGGAGAAGGATACCCCCCCCCATCAGTATCACCACTTGTCATCTGTATATTTCTCAAGTGTGGCCCCTCTCTGTGGATATCTAAGTTTCCAAATTTGGGGCACTTAACCAAAACATTTTTCTACCAACCCCAAAGGCTGGGTACAAAAAGATTTAAGTCTAGGGTGTGACTACTTTCATATGTTGGGCCAGTCACAATTTGGGAGAGACCCAAGTCAGTCAAAGAAGCGATAAAATCCTGGGCCAGTCCCAATGAGGTTGAAACCATGTTTCTGTTATTTAAGCCTAGTCAGTTTCTACTTCCGTCAGCATCTCATAAAGGTGTGCAGTTTTGTGATTCACTGAGACACCTTTAATGCCCCTTTGAAGAGGCAAAATGAGCACTAGGAAAGGATTTTTAAATATACTGTTTAGAGAAAACTTCTCTGTACTTAAGCACTGCAGGGATAATTTCAAATTTTATATTTAAAAAGATACATCCACTAGGATAAAGTTTTAGTTTTGAAGTTGAGTTAAAATCCTAAGCACATATTTCTATTACAAAAGGGATTCCCACCCTTCTACACAGATATTTTAAAATGGCTCTGAAATAATACCAACATGTGTGAAAATTATGATAACATCATAAGCATTTGCATACCTCTATGCACCTCGGCAAGCAATGACGCACCAGCGTTCTTTAACCCACTATTCTTTGTGTTAACTAACATATTGAGAAAGATTAGTGCTTGGGCCCACTCAACCAACAGCTATTGTAAAATACCAGCATTTTAGTTGGAATTCCATAACATGTGAAAGTGGAAACTTGATACACAACCCATACACAAAATATTGTCGAAGGCTTTCACGGTCAGAGTTCATTGGTTCTTGTAGGTTATCCGGGCTGTGTGACCGTGGTCTTGGTATTTTCTTTCCTGATGTTTCGCCAGCAGCTGTGGCAGGCATACACAATTTAGCAGTTTAATGTTTAAAACACCAAATTGAAAGAACAGTGATTCATCCATATGGCCATACTATGTGTCTCTTCATGGGAACAAGGTGCTTTCATGTTGCCACTGACAAATGTTTCTGGGAGTAGCAGAAATGTACCCATCCCTTAGGCCACTGCAGGTTTGTACAATAGGTATGGGGAACGGACACAAAGGGAGGCAGAGAATTTCTAGAACAAACTATAAACAAGGTGTGCATTCACTAGGTGGCCCATGCCCTGATTGTAGTGGGCAAGAGCTGGCACAAAAGCAAGTGCCAGCCAGTACAGCTCCCTATCTTTAGCTAAAATGCTGTTTTTTTCTGTTTCAAGACATAGCCACACTATATCTAAATTTTCCTGAATATTTCATTACTGAGCCATAGTATTACACCTTGACTTGGATAGCCCCATGCTAGCTGATCTCAGAAGCTAAGCAGGGTCATCGCTGGCTAGAATTTGGATGGGAGACCTGCAAGGAATACCAGGGTAGTGATGCAGAGGCAGGCACTGGCAAACCACCTCTGTCAGTCTCTTGCCATGGAACCCTACGGGGACGCCATAAGTCAGCTGTGACTTGATGGCTCACATGCACACACCGTATTATACGTCATTTACAGACAATTCTACCTTTTCTGTTCAGACATACTCAGCTGTGGCCTATAGCTTAGCATTAACACAATTTCCATTTTGAAGAATGTTCCACAAGAGACTTCAAAGTATTGATTCTGTCAGCTTATCAGCCAAACTTTATGATGTTCAAAAATAAGTTTCATATATACAACAATACTACTTTTGAGCTTTAGTTCCTTTTGAGTTATATTTTTTAATTACAGCATAATTTCACAAAAGCTTAATATAAATAAAATATACAAACATATTTTACTTGTCTCAAAAACTGCAACCTTATAAGGACTTAGGTTATGCAAAAGACAACAAAATGGGAAGTACTAGGATTTACAAATGCATTTGTATTAGTTTTCCTGTGAGGCTGCTTGCCACTTAGTGGGCTTTGCAAAGATCACACTTGATTACAACTTAATTTCCGTAAGAAAACCTCAGCACAAAAAGTTGTAGCTTTCCACCACCTATGTATGCTAGACTTAAGTTTTAAAAAAAAGCTATGCAGAGATCTGAACAAATAAGCATGTCAGACTGACTACCTTACACAATCATGCCTGTGACCACAATATTCAGCTGTATCAATGAATGATTCATAATTAGCTCCAAGAGCACAGCCCCATCCTGGTCTTCAGTATGCCTTTTAAGTATGGCTACCATCTTTGTTTTTTTTTAAGATGACTCACACAACTCTGGTATAATGAATTACTCTGATGAACAAAACGTGTATGTGTGTATGTATATATATATATATATACACATATACATACACACAGTCTGCAGAGGGGGGGAAACTACAGCATACCTACCACCATCACACAGAAGACTTTATTTTTTCGATTACTTTTTTAATGAAGTAATTACAATGGATGCAGTAGTCATACTACAAGATCATGGTTTATGCTGCCGATCTCCAATTTTTCTTTTAATTACAGAAGTTAGTATTATATAGCAAAGAAACGCAGAACATGGTTCTGATACTACTGTATTACTATACAAGTCCAGCCACTCTCACTGGTAATAGTTTGATAACTGCATGCTGTTCCATCCAGGTCATCCTCTTCTGCATTAGAGAGCATCTGTGTTCAGTCCTGATCAGAAACATGTTCCACCTCGACTTCTACAGTCTGAATAGCTTCTGTAACCTCAGCTATTTTCTGTCCTTGCTGTTGTGCCAATACATAATTGACTACCTGCATGATACTTTGGTCAGAAAGAGTGGAAACTGTTGTACACTCTTCAGTAGCTGCAACGGCTTCAAGGGTTTCTTCAGTTATTACAACTGTCTCAATCTCTTCACCGCACATCTCCGTTTCTTGTTCTGCCGCCTCAGATGTTAAAATACTGATGGCGTGCTCCACTTGCGTCCCCTGATTATGAAACTGAAGCGTGTCCTTTTCCAGCATAATTTTACAAGGTACGTAATCCCGGTGGAATTTGGTCATGTGCTTCCTCAAGGTACGGGCATCTATGTAGGCTTCGTTGCACACTGGACAAACATACGGCCGCTCTCCAGTATGTGACCTCACGTGGCGCTTTAAGGAACGAGCATCAGCCCAGGCCACTCCACAGGTTAGACATTCAAAGGGCTTAACTCCTAGTCAACGAAATATGAAAATAAAAAAAGTTAAAAGCTTTTGGAAGACTGAGTAAAATCTCCTCTGCCAAAGTAAGTAGGTAGCAATCTCTCGGGAGGCTCAGTCTGCACAGATTACAATATAAGACACTGACTCTAAAAGGCCCTCTCTCACTGGTTTATGTCTTCATGCCAAGATATATCACCCTCAACCACAGCCGCTCTAAGTTATTTTTGCACCTGGTATTTTGATATGCAACACAGTATTAAACAGATAAACATTCTACTTGGAGGGATAATGAAATATACTTAAAAGATGCCATTGTCTGTGCTAGAACGGTACAACCTTTACTGGGTTAAGACGGTAATTGATATCTAGATGATGCATATTTGTTTGTTTCCGGACTCTCATAACGTTTACAATGTTGCAAAAGCAATATTGACAGGAACTGTTACCCCCACCAATATAATAGTTTGGACCCAATGAAGTACCAGTGGAAAGCAAATGCTGATGTGGACCTTTCCAGTCATTAATCTCTCCACAGGCATCTCAAGACCTCCCAAAAGTTGGTGCTAGACACTGTGGGACTCACAAGGACAAAAAAAGCCACAAGCCGGGGTGGGACGGGGCAAAAATGAAAATAGAAAACTGGGGGAAATTGCCTCCACTTAACCTTAGTGCCAGGTCTTGCACACAGAAATACTATTGAAAGATGAGGTTTCATCTGGCTCCACCTCCTCACTGCAGCCCTCAGAACCACTTTTTTTTTTTTGGTCCATGTGTATCCTGTGACCTCCCATCAGCATTTTGGCTGTATCACAGAATAGTTGTTGTTTTTGGGTAGGGGGAGGTTGAGGGGGGGGAAATCAGTATCTGCAAATGCCCTTGAACTCGCATTTCTTTGGATCAAACAGGATACCTTGTTGTTTCTAAACTAAATACACTGGTTATGATTTATATCTCTAATCATCCAACATATCGCAGTTACCCTCATGGTTATTCATGTGTCTTCTGTACTCCCGGAGCTGAGTGAATTTCCTCCCACAATGTTCACAAACACGTTCCAAGTTTTGTTTTGCTCTCCCTTTCTTCCCATGGGTGGCTTTCTTGACATGCCTTCTGTACAAAGCTTTCTCATAGAATTCTTTGCCACACACATTGCACCTGAAAAAAATGCAGGTAAACTGAGTTGAAGACATACATTCAAGATCTATGTGCAACTTTTATGAGAATAGGTTTTACTGTGCATTTTTATCTGGTACTTTAGTGACCCTACAGTAATAAAAGTATTTTAGGATTGTGTTTTCACTTCCAAAGATAGACATAATTAAAGACAAGGCTACCCGATGCTAGAAACCTAAAAGGTTCTCGGGGAGGCTCATAAGGCTTTGTTAAAAGGAGTAAGCAAATTGTGTATTTGGGCTGAGGCCTAATTTTCGCCGAGGTTAGATTATCTGATGAACGTTCAGGACCACATGTGGCATGGCTTTCAGGTATGTTACACCAACTATTCCTCACCCTACAACATCTCCAATTAAAAGGATCAGGTAGTAGGTGATGTGCAAGACCTCTACCTGAAATCTTGGCTGACAGTCAGAGTAGACAATAATGACATTGATAAATGGTCTGACTCTGAATAAGGCAGCTTCATCAGGTCATGTATCCCATTCTGCATGAGCAGAGTTACAAAATACAATCTTGCCCATCTGTGCCGGCGTAGGTCAAGGGCTGGGCGGTGCCCGCAGTCCTCAGACGTGCGGGGGGGGGGGGTATCTAGCCCCTTTCGGAGCAGGAAACAAAGATTCTGCTATCTCCCAAGGTCAGTATTCAGAGGCATCGTCAAAACAGGCAGGAGTCAACGGCCGGAAAGATCAATCATAGCAGTAGCAAGAAGGCAGGGAAATTGCACGGTTGCTTCCGCAAAGTGAAAGCGTGCCTGCACTGCCTTTATCAGTCAGTGCACTTCCAAGCTAGGCTTCATCCTGCAACGACTCAGCACCAGTTCTCTGTCTGCTTAGGCCCGTGTTGGCGAACCTATGGCACGCGTGCCATTTCCGGCACGCGTCGCCCTCTCTGCTGGCACGCACGGCTCAGCTGGGCGGCGGGGCCCCTGCCCTCCCAGCCGCCAGCTTTGAACTGCTCTGCGTTACCTGCAGGCAGCGCGGAGCAGTTCAAAGGCCCCACCCCCTTCCCTGGACTCTCCGCCGCCCAGCCTTTCCCCTCTCCCCCCCTCCCCGGCCAAAAAACCCTTTGCAGGGTGCACGAGGCGGCTGCCGCCCTCCAGCCCCTTTCTCCCTCCCCTCCTCCCCGGCCAAAAAACCCTTTGCAGGGCGCACGAGGTGGCCGCCGCCCTCCAGCCCCCTTCTCCCTCTCCCCCTCCCTGGCCAAAAACCCCTTTGCAGGGCACACGAGGTGGCTGCCGTCTTCCAGCCTCCCTCTCCCTCCCCCAGCCAAAAACCCTTTTGCAGGGCGCACGAGGCGGCGGCTGTCTTCCAGCCCCCTTCTCTCCCTCCCCCCCCTCCCTGGCCAAAAACCCCTTTGCAGGGCGCACGAGGCGGCTGCCGCCCTCCAGCCCCCTTCTCCCTCTCCCTCCCCCTCCCCTTCTCCCCGGCCAAAAAACCCTTTGCAGGGTGCACGAGGCGGCTGTCGTCCTCCAGCCCCCTTCTCCCTCTCCCTCCCCAGCCAAAAACCCTTTGCAGGGCGCACGAGGCGGCTGTCGTCCTCCAGCCCCCTTCTCCCTCTCCCTCCCCCCCCCTTCCCGGCCAAAAAACCCTTTGCAGGGCGCACGAGGCGGCTGCCGCCTCGCGAGCCGGCCCTCCAGCCCCCTTCCCTTTCTCCCTCAGTGCCTTCCATGGGCAAAAACCCTTTTCCTGGGTCGCAAGGCAGCTGCCCTGCAGCCCCCTTTCCCCTCTCCCTTCAAAACCCCTTTCCTGGGCGCGCAAGGTGGCAGCGCGCCGGCTCAGAAGCCTCATTCTCCCCCCCCCGCCAGAAGCCCCTTTCCTCAGCTTGCGAGGCTGCAGCTGCCTCTCATGCTGGCCCAGAAGCCCCCTTCCCCACCAAAAACCGCCCTACTCACCAGCCCAGAAGCCCCCTTCCTTCCCTGGCCAGAAAGCTCTTCCTTCCTTTCTTCCTTTCCTTTTCCTCCCTCCGTCCCTCCCTGAAAACTTTCCTGATTCCAGCAAATGCCTGCTAGGTCTCTCCAGGACTTCCTCAAGAATGGAGAATACAGCCCTCCCACAACTGGTAGACTGCCTCTGAATGTGAAGGTACCACTATGGATGTCTGGTTCCCATCTATATTAGGTCTAATGCAGTTTTTGTTCTAATGCAGTTTTTGCAGGCAGCGTGGAGCAGTTCAAAGGCCCTGCCCCCTTCCCTGGACTCCCCGCTGCCCAGCAGGGAGTCCAGGGAAGTTGTTTTTTCTAAGCTAAAACCTCAGTATTAAATTGCCGTGTTGGCACTTTGCAATAAATAAGTGGGTTTGGGGTTGCAGTTTGGGCACTCGGTCTCTAAAAGGTTCGCCATCACTGGCTTAGGCTTTCCAGGCGAGCACTCCTTCGCCTACCCTGCAAAACTATACGCTGGCGAGTCCTGATATGCCTATCAGGTTCAGGTGAGCTTGGAGGGCTGCCATTCTCAGCTTCCACTGCAGGAGTTGGGGGACGAGTAGCTTCTGTCTGCCTTTGTTCCATCTCTCTGCCTAGCTGTGGTTCCTGCTGAGTTGTTTCAGGCTCCTGTACTACTGACTGCAATGGAGGTACTGAAGGCCCAGAGGCAACCTGTTCCTCCACTTCAGCTTCAGAGTCCTTTGGGTCCTCAGCTCCGAAGGCAGGGCCCATGACACCATCAAACTTTCATCTGAGTATTCATGACATGAACAGGTTAACTTTACTTACCTGTAAGGATCTGTAACGGAATGGGACTTCACATGAGAATACCAATCTTTCTTCCAGCTGTAGCACTTTCCACAAAATTCACACTGGAATGGTTTCACCCCAAGATGCTTATTCATATGTTGCCGGAGATCCCGAGGTTCGTAGAAACTTTTCTCACATCTGAAAGTGTGTATGATCACACAATATGTGTGCATATGTTAAAAGAACAAAGCACAATTCTGCGTACCACAACATTATGCTTCTTTGTGTTCAAATGTAAGTGTAAAAATAATCCCAAGGAAAAGAGAGACAGTAGACTAGCATTACAGTGCACAGTTGCCTATGCTATAGTAAATGGATGTTTGTGTAATCCTCTACCCAAGTGGATTTTGAGGGTACAGGCTGATTTTAAAGACTAAATCATTTGATTTGGCACCCTAGAACATGTTTTGTTATCACACCTCTAACAGACAGACATTCAACTTGACTTTTTTCCTCTAAAAATAGCAACCGTTCATCAAGGCATAAAATAAGCTATTACACTATCACAGGTGACATTCTACAAGCCATAAAAAACAGGATGCCACCTTTGAAAGTCCTGCAAAATTAATCAGCCTAAAATTTAATTCCCATACAAAGAGCCAGCAGATTTTCCAATTTGCTCACTGGAGCATGTCCTCATGCTTTCTCTTGTACATGATCTCAAGTTTCTATGCACAAGCCAGGGCGAGCTTGGAGTTGTCTAACTATGGACTCAATCAGTCAGTCAATCAATAAACCTTTAATGGCATATCCAATATTACTTAACTATGGACTCCTTGCTCCGGGGAAAGATATGAAAGAAGCAGTGGATTGATTAGAGTATGGTAACTCGGTTAATTTAATGTGATTCACAGAACTAACTCCACAAGACATGCGTATCAAAAGTATTTTTAATATGGTATATTCTCCCTTATTTAAAGAAGTGAGAGAATAAAAAACAGATGAACTGAAACAAAAAATTTCAAACCTTCAGGAACTTCTTTATTTAGTTTACAGCAAAAATAAAGCATTTTCACATAATCCAAGAAAAATTTTAAGACTGTTTGAAGACTACCAGCTACTGATTTTTCTCAGAGAAAGCTGGCACTCTTTCAGCAATAGAAACCACTTTAATAATCGCTATTCCCTTATCCAATTTGGGCCATCTTCACTGAAATCAACAGACACATCTCTCTCAATATCCAGTGATATTAGCAAAATAAAATTTACTTCTACTGGCTCAAGATTCTAGTCCTACTTACTGAGTACACTGATATCCACGAATTTCAGGTTTTGGCTGGTGCTTCTTTATATGCTTACTAAGTCCTGAAGCTCTATGGAAAGATTTTCCACAGTGCGAACAAAAGTATTTTGATTCCCCTGGTGAAACAAGAGTTGAAATGCCATTAATGAACATTACATTGTTAAGCACAGAGCTAACTGCATTTAAATCAATACTGTAGAACTACATAAGCATTAAAAATACCAAACAGTGCTCACAATATGTTCAGGCAAGTGGAACCAAGAGTGTGGGTGGTTTTAAAAGGTTGTTGGCTGCAGGCAAGTCCTGTTGCCAGCTACAGGCTTGGCTGATGTCACGTTATATAGACATTCTAAATGCTGGTATTACTTGAAGATTTTTTCTAGAAAACTCCCCCCCACTTTTGAAAGGAAACAAACCGTTTCTCTAAGGGGAAAAGTCTCACACAAGGCAGTTTGGCGGCTATAGTTCCCAAATAAGAGATCTAAGGAGTTAATTATTAGAGGGCAAGAATACCAGGTAGGGGAAAGCAGGAAACAAGATAAACACAAATTCAAGTTTTGTCTGAAGCAAAGGCAAACAGTATTTTGTTTGATAAGAGGAAAGGAAATCAAGGATGTGAAGAAGAGGGACCAGGGTATACAATGAAGAAACAATGAAGCAGGGGGAAAGGTGACCTTAACCAAAGAGGGTTGTAGAAAATAGCTAAAGGGCATGTCAGTGAGACACAAACAGGCACATGCAAAAGCCTAAATTTTTACCAAGTGCTAACTAGATATGTAAATGTAATTTAAAAAGGCAACCCATAAAAAACTGAAACATTATCATTTAAACATTAACAAGCTCAGAGTCTGGTCAGCCCATACACATATTCTGACATTACCAGCTCTAAGGAAATATGAGGTTAATGTGCTTTGGCATCAGACTTGTGTGTAGACGACTAACATTAAGGTCAGCAACAGAAGTAAAGCCATACATTCTGCACGCACAGACAATCTTTTGCCCATTTCCAAGCCTTGGAAAACATTATGCATTAACTTTCCATCACTCCAACCAAGTGCATTCTAATGAAGGGAAACTCTCAACTACTTTTCCAGTTCATTTCCTACTGCATTACCCTCATTCATCTGTTAGCTGAACCACTGCATATCAGCAAACAGGCCACTGTGGAACTGACTTGCGCTCTGGTAACACAGGTTATTGTGACTGAGGCAAGGAGTGTCTGCTAGGGGCGGGTGAGGGCTCCTCAGCAGTCCTGAATGTACTCATGGAAAGGTTGCCAGGCCACCAGTGACAGAATGGCAGCCTCTCCTCCCCCAAAGCTTCAAAAAAACTGACTAGAATCCAATACGGGACAGAGAGGAGGCAGTAGCAACGGGGCTGAATGAGCTCCCACAGTCTCAGGTATCTCACCACGAGAGAGCTCTGGTCTTCAGCTCGCTCAGCTTCCTGGCCTAAAGTTTGAGAAAAAAACTACTTTCACGTCTAAGTTTGAAATCGCAAACCATGTCCTTGTCTGAGGGTTTGTAGCTAAATATATTTGGTTTATACAGCCTAACAGCTATTGCTGCCTGTATAACTGGCTGGGGCATAAACGAAATGGAACTCATTTACCTGTGTGAATGCTCACATGCTCCTGAAGGCTTCGTTTTGTGACAAAAGACTTCTCACACAATTCACATTTAAACTGCTTCTGTGCCTCATGGAGGGCAAGATGCATCTTTAAACCATGCTTGTAGGTGAATGACTTGCCACACATCTACAAGACACAAAATTGTCAGCAAGAATGTTAATGTCTTCCCAAGCAGACCAACACATACCATAATAAATAAACTTCATGGAATACACTTGGGACTAATGGGTTCTATTTCCCTACTACCTTTTGTTGCAAAAGGAAGTAGATTGTATCGGAAATGGACAAAATTTGTATTTGCTAAAGATGACAACATTCCATTAAAGAACAGAAACTTAGCAAGGAAGCACAAGCTTAAGAATACTTGAGAGGTCCATTTTACTTATTTTAATGATACTGTTCATATGGCCAATTCGGCCCTGAACAATGTCACACTGAGATCAAAATAAAGAGAAAGAAAAAAAAGGAACGATCTAAACAGCCCATAAGAAAATGAGTATTTTTTTAAATCTTAATTGACTGGAAAAGAAATTTGGTGACTGCCAATGAAGTATTAAAATCCACCCCTGCTAAAAGAACCCTCAGATTATCCAGTTTAAGAGGTCCATTTTATGTGCATGCAAATATTGTCAATGTTTAATTAATAACTCGAACTGAGATTTCAACCAATACTTCTAGAATCCTCCTGCAAACGCTTCAATTTTAATTTCAAACTTTCAGCTGCAAAGAGCAGTACAGCTCCATCAACGATTCCTCGACACCAACAGTAAACCTGCAAATATCATGATATATAATGCGCACCAAAAGACTGGACAACTTTGCTGCTGCCAAACTCACTGAGTTAGATCCTATGGATCCATTCCACGCATGGTGGCATCTTCTTCCCACACAAGAACCTCCTGCTGACAGACGAGCTTCCTCCACTACAGAAAACTGTCACCATTAGTGGTACAAATCTACAGATTCCAACATAATGTATGAACAAGTTGCCAGCCCTCATATTGAAAGAACAGTTACAGCAGCATAGAAATGAGTGACAGTCATTTAAAAAAATTTGAGTTTCAATCCAAGTCAGTTATCTCTGGGATAACAGGAATTTCCATCTTACTTATGAAGTACTGAACACAGGTACTGGGATGGATCTGGAGAGCAGTCAGTAGAAGATGCTGGCAGATATAGACTTTTGCCATATCCCCCTCCCTTAGCGGTCCCTTCCAATCCCTGAAATGCTGATTCCTGGGATCACAAGATCTGAATGGACTAACAGGTCAGCTGTTGCAGTGAGGGGAAAGGGAGGGAAATCACCAGTCCCCTTCTCTCCCTCTGGCACAGTGGCACTTCTGGTAGAAAGGAGATTTGGCACTTTCACTGCAGCCCCCCAACCCACATGGCTGTTTGTTCCCATGGGTCTCACAATTCCAGAGATCAACTTTCCCCAGAGTCAGAAAAAACACAGCTGGAGGCAGAGGAATGTGGCAAACCGCATCATTGCTCCTGCTATGGATACAGACCGTTAACTAATTTCAATAAACAAAGTTCCATAGCACTTCTGGCTTTATTCCTAAAGCTACCAAAAGTATGAGTTTAATTACAGTCGACCACACATTTTCCTTAAGAGTTTATATACAACAATATTTGAAGTTTTGTTTTTTCAGTTAGGCTTGAATTTTAGTAACATGGCTAGGATATGCAATAGTTGCATCAAGAGAGTGAGGACATTAAGAAACAGTTCTATTGTTTTACCTTACATGCATGTGGCTTTACACCTGTATGTTTCAGCATATGAATTCTCAGAGAATAGAGTTTAGGCAAGCTTCTTCCACATATATCACATATAAACTCCCGTTTAGTTCGGCCCTTTGCAGCTGCGCCGCTCTCTTCAATACTGGCCGTTGCAACCGTCACTTCATTTTTCCGGGTATGACGAACAAGGTGGGCTCGTAACGAGGCGCCATACTGGAACTCTTTTTTGCATAGCTAGGACAACAAAAATGTGCATTGATTTCTCACAGAAAAGGCTGTTGCGATCTCAGCACAAAGTCAAGGACCAACATGCATACCACGTTTTTGTAAATGCAGGAGTTATCTCCAGGTCTGCAAACCCTATGGATGCAAAGGTGAGATTCTGATAGACCAGTGAAATCTGGAATTCTAAAAGACTGTTCAGACTCAGACTAGAGTGTATCAATTCACACGCAGTACGCAAAAGCTACATTTCCCATGTAATACTCCAAGACTGGGTGACGATATAACTATAAAATCATCAAGATGAAGGACTGCAACAAAGTTTCAGTGTTTACTGTGGAATTGTTATTTTATTCTGAGAAGCAAACCTGGGAGAAGACTGAAACATTAAACATCAATTAGAGCAAGCATCGCTAGGTTTGCTTGGCTAGCAATTAAAATTAGGCAGAGTTTTCTTAAGAACATACAATAGCCAACGAAATAGAGAATGAATATTGTTTGATTACACAGGTTGAATGCATGTTTATTTATTTATTCATCTTCCTAGTTTTAGTCTCTGTTATTTTAGGTTATTATCATGCATTCTAATTTTATTCACATTTAGTATTTGTTCGAATATTAATTAGCTATGCATTTTGATAATCTTACCATTTTTAACTATTTTAACTACTTAATTATTTTAATAGCAAATCCATTTGTATCTGTTTTGATCCTGTACCTTTTAGCCATGCAAATTTGCTTTATTTGACGGTCTATGACTGCAAATAAACTATTGATTGACATCAATCAGATCATTGGAATAAGCACAGAATCAGAAGGCTTTCTAAAAAGAAAGCCAAGGCACCTAACCAAATAATACTTCAAGTGGTAATGCTAGGCTATAAGAAGAGTTGATTTTTATATGCCGACTTTCTCTACCACTTAAGGCAGAATCAAACCGGCTTACAATCACCTTCCCTTCGCCTCCCACAACAGACACCCTGTGAGATAGATGGGGCTGAGAGAGCTCTTAACAGAATTGTGACTAGACCAAGGTCACCCAGCTGGCTTCATGTGGAGGAGTGGGGAAACGAACCTGGTTCACCAGATTAGCGTCTGCCGCTCATGTGGAGGAGTGGGGAATCAAACCTGGTTTTCCAGATCAGAGTCCACCGCTCCAGATAAACCTGACTCTTAAAAATAGTAATTATGTAGGGTTGGATACTACCAGCTTTTCTGCTGGAGAAAAATGATCTCTTTATCTCAAAAAAGGCTATGCCACAGATTGTGGGATCCATGAGCAAAGAGTGCCACGTGGGACAAGGCTGCAGTGAAGAAAGAAATCAGTTGAGATCACCCCCACCCATAGAAATACTGGCAGGACCTCAACCCATAGATTAACAGGGTAACAGAAGCATCTACTCAGATTACATTTCAAGATCAACTCACTGGGCATTTATAATTTTTTGTCCTTTCATGTTTCAGTGTGTGCATTATAAGGGCATAACGTCTCTGGAAAATCATTCCACACTCATTGCATTTGTGCTGTGCTTCTGCCTCACTGTGCTCCACGGGCTCTCTCTT
This sequence comes from Euleptes europaea, assembly GCF_029931775.1. Taxonomy (NCBI): domain Eukaryota; kingdom Metazoa; phylum Chordata; class Lepidosauria; order Squamata; family Sphaerodactylidae; genus Euleptes; species Euleptes europaea. The sequence continues at coordinate 34,239,536 of NC_079323.1, forward strand.
GGGCTGCTTCATCTTTTTGCCTCTTTGCACCAGCTTCATGGCAACCTAGTTAGAAAATAAAAAGTGTTAGCTGCTAGTTAAAATGAATGTGGGCAGAACACCTGATGACAGAATCAGTGACGCTAAGAGAGTTATCAAAGAACTATTTGCGTGACCAAAGGCATCACACGAGACCAAAGGGAAGACAACATACTAGCAAATTTCCAAGTATCTCTTATACCTGTTGGATGGCTGATTTGGTGGTTGGCTTCCTATTCTGTAGTTTTTTCTCAATGCCCTTGTGCAATTTGATGTAGCCACCTTCACTAACGGACCGTTGGCGAAGCTTGCTTTTGTAAGTGTCATCTTGACTGGAAACGGAGGTCTGTGACTCAGGCAGTGGAACGCTCTGCGTTTTACATGGCCTACCGCGTTTTCGCTTAAGTCCTTCCTGGGACTCTTCAGCAGCAGCATCTGCAGTTAATTCGCTGCTCGCGTTCTGCTCAGTGCTTGCATTTTTATCAGCCTCGCTTTCTGCTGGAGTGCTGATGACTTCTTGTTCTGTTGCTGAGGGCTCAGACTGCTCCACAGACGCACTCTGATCTGTGATGTCTTCCTCTGTCGGGGCTTTTACACTCTGATCTGTGATGTCTTCCTCTGTTGGGGCTTTTACACTCTGATCTGTGATGTCTTCCTCTGTTGGGGCTTTTACACTCTGATCTGTGGCGCCTTCCTCTGCTGGGGCTTTTACATTACTTTCAGCTGTTTCTGTATCAGTAGAATGCACCACATGCGTTGGAGGGTTATCCACAGGGGGTTCTGGTGAAGCTTGCAGGACAGCCTCTGACGCAGTCACCTCTTCCACTTCAGTGCTTGGGTATGCTCCATTCATGGTTGTGACTGCATCTTCTGTGGCTGAAGGCTGCTCAGTCCTGTCAGCAGGGTTCGCCCCGTTTTCAGCCTGCTCTAAAAGATTCTGAGCTACCTCAACTACCTGAACATCCCCTTTCTGGTACACTGTGATTTGTTTATCTTCCATTTGTTTGTGAACACTTTCACAGATTTCTAGGACTTCTGTCATGAAGAGATGTCGAGCCAGCACTGCTACTTCTGCCATGTTACAGAAATCAAAAGTCAACTCTGAGGTATAAGCGAATTCCAGTAAAGGCAGGAAGCTGGCCTTGCAAAACCCTGCACCAAATAAGAAGTAAGATGTCAGAAGAGTTTGCAGAGATAAACTCCCAGTTTAATTTAAAATGAATCAATGTTTTTACTAAATTGTGGAACTCCCTGCCCCAGGATGTGGTGATGGCTGCCAGCTCGGAGGGCTTTAAGAGGGGAGTGGACATATTCATGGAGGAGAGGGGTATTCATGGCTGTTAGTTAGAATGGATACTAGTCATGCAGCATACCTATTCTCTCTAGAATCAGAGGAGCATGCCTATTATTTTGGGTGCAGTGGAACATAGGCAGGATGGCGCTGCTGCACTCGTCTTGTTAGTGGCTTCCTAGAGGCACCTGGTTGGACACTGTGTGAACAGACTGCTGGACTTGATGGGCCTTGGTCTGATCCAGCAGGGCCTTTCTTATGTTCTTATGTACTAGAAAATTACTGACTGCAGCAACAATTTTAAACTACCGTATTTTTCTGTCTATAAGACGCCCCATGTATAAGACGCCCTCTATTTTTTAAACCCAAAATTAAGAAAAAATAGGGATCGTCTTATACATGGAGGCATGTTATAGGGCAAAAGAATCCTGTCACCCTGGCTGGCCAGCGTCTAGCTTTCAAACCGGGCGCTGCCCACCAAGCCCAACAGCTGACAGGCGGGGCGGTGGCGACCAGTTTGAACACCAGACAACAGCCAGCCAGGACCACCGGCCTCTTTCCCCACTCGCTCTCTTTCTCCGCCCATCAGCTGTTGGGCGGGGAAAGAGAGTGAGCGGACGAGTCCTGTCGCCCTAGCAGGCCAGCATCTGGTGTTCAAACTGGTCGCCGCCCACCCGGTTTGAACGCTGGACGCCGACTGGCCAGGGCTACAGGACTCTTTCCCCGCTCGCTCTCTTTCCCCACCCAACAGCTGACGGGTGGAGAAAGAGAGTGAGCGGGGAAAGAGGTGGCAACTGCCCGCTTCTGTGTATAAGACGACCCCCTAATTTTGGGGGTAAATTTTACAGAAAAAAGGGTCGTCTTATACACGGAAAAATACGGTATGTGCACAATGTCCTCAGAGTGTATTGCCTCAAACAAACAAGAAAAAAAGAAGAAGAGGGCTTAGAAAATGAAGGATGCTTGAAACCAGAGACTGTGTGTAGTGGTGGTGGCAACAACAGCCATAACTGTGTATACCCAATAGAAATCAGATTGCACTTGAAGCCTTCTCAAGCAGCACTTGCCTGTTTTGGCTTCTAGTGAAATGGAGACCTTTCCCTTCTTTGGGTAGCCTACACAAACAGGACTAGAGGTTTTTCACATGTTCGTAGTCTCATTAAGAGGCTTATGTGGCAACCAATCTTTGCTCTAAAGCAGGGGTCCCAAACATAAGGCCTGGGGGCCAGATCTGGCCCCTTGAGAGCTCTTATCTGGCCCACGAGCCAGCCATGGCAGCCACCCACCCACCCCATTCTTGATTTGGGCTGGGGAGCCCAGTGTGGTCTTGCCAGCTGAGGTAGCTCCTGATCTGGGCTTGCAAGCCATGGCCCGGCCTGACCAAATGACATTTATGTCATATCTGGCCCTCATAACAAATGGGTTCGACACCCCTGCTCTAAAGCAAAACATTGCAACACTTCATAAGAAATCATCTTTGTATTCTGTACAACTTTACTTTGTAAAATGTTAAAGCCAGAGTTTAGACAATTATCTAGATTTGGTTCAACAATAGCTGAAAAAGACACTAGATTCCATTCTCTTCAGACTAGTTTGTGCAGCTACCACTTGCTCAAAATAAGCAAACTACACAAGAACTATAGCTATGGCAGCTGCCAAATCCATGACACGGTAACAGGCTCTCATCATAACAACTCGCATGAGTGAGGAACACTTATTCCCCAGACTGGTTGAAGCCTGTTCCAGCGCTAGGTAGAGTGTATATTCCTTCTGCTGTGACTCCAGGAGATTTCCACAGAATTCAGATCAAGCATGCAACAAGATAGCAACCTGTATCAATATAGTTTAATTATATTTTATTAATGGCCCTTCACCTGTACCCTCCATTCAGCAGAGTTTGAAGGCTCTCTCCTGCCTATGGAGGCCTCCTCCAACCTTAGTGGCTCTTCCACTGGAGGAAGTGAAGTCGGAGCAATGCTCCTTAGGCTGGAGGAAGGATTCAAACCTTGCTGAGTGGAGTGGCAGGATACAGGCCAGTAGAGGGAAGTTGTCCAAATAAAGCACATGCCTACTTGGAACTTGGCCAATGTAACCAGAGAGCATGACTACAAAAACCAAGCCAAACAGCCAACAATCTCAGTTCTGTTGGGGGACAAACACTCCCCAATCTTTCAAAAACACAGCAAGGAGTTGTCCACCATTTATATTTGATCAACCAAACTTTGGACACACAAGTTCAATAAACTGGTTTTCTTTATGGTTTTTGCCAGAACGATTTACCTGAAAGATCCACGACAGCTTCGTGACTGGAAAGAGCTCCCTTTTCGATAAAGAGTTCTCTGAAGTACTCGCTATTAGCTGCCAAAACAGATTTGTGTGCTTTGTATACTTCTCCTTCAATGAGCAAAGTAACATCACAAAATTGACTGGAAAGCCGCTGTTGGTTCAGCTGATTCAAGACTGACTGAGAATGCTTTGAAGAAGTCTGTTTCACAAGGCCTTTACTATCAACCTGGCATTAAAAAAAATATGCAACAAGCAGCATGTTAAACTTTCAACATATCTTTAAAAATGTTTCTAATAAACAGCTAGGAAAAAACGATTCTCTTCCAGAACCATGTTTTGCAGTCAGTATGGGTAATGGGTTAGTTTTAGCCAAAATGTTCTAGTCAGTGGGACAGAATATTCTTGTCTCCACAGTGCAGCCATGGATTTTCCAGAAATGCTGCTCCTGGGAGACAGGGGACCTTCAGGGGCAGAATGAGAGGCAAATCAGGGAGTCCGCAGCAGGAAGATAGGAGTCAGTGGAAATTAAAAGGTAAAGGTCCCCTGTGCAAGCACTGGGTCATTCCTGACCCATGGGGTGACGCCACATCCCGACGTTTACTAGGCAGACTTTGTTTACGGGGTGGTTTGCCATTGCCTTCCCCAGTCATCTTCCCTTTACCCCCAGCAAGCTGGGTACTCATTTTACCCACCTTGGAAGGATGGAAGGCTGAGTCAACCTTGAGCTGGCTACCTGAAACCCACTTCCGTTGGGATGGAACTCAGGTCGTGAGCAGAGCTTGGACTGCAATACTGCAGCTTACCACTCTGCGCCACGAGGATCCCTCAGTGGAAATTACCCCACTCCTTATGTCAGTGGAAAATTTACTGGCAGTCTAGATCCCACCCACTGGATTTCAAATTTTGTTAGCCACTCTGAGGACAAAAATACAGCAAATAACAGTCGTGTTGTTTGTGCAATAAAACAAATTTATTTTGACTTATTTTAAATTTCTTTCTTTAAAGCACTGGTTCCCAACTGGGGGTCCGTGGACCCCCAGGGGTCCGCGAGAACTAAATTAAGGTCCACGAAACAAAGTTATAAACCCATAATAAATTAATATTTTCAGTTAAAAGTTCTCCATTATAAATATATATATATTCAAATATTATTCTAAGTTTAATGTTTAACTAACAGTTATGATTAAAGTTTATTTTCAAATTCTCAGAATTTTTATTTTGAACCTTGGGGTCCCTGCACCGAACAAAAAAGTCCTAGTGGTCCCTGGTCAAAAAAAGGTTGGGAACCACTGCTTTAAAGGAATGAGATAAACATGTAAACTACCCTCCTGTACCAAGGTATATTAAATGCAACTTACAAATACAAGCTCATGTTTGGCTATTGGCTTCTTTTTTACAGGCTTTGGTGAAGCAGCTGGGAGCGAGGCAGAGTTGCTTAATTCGTCATCTGTTTCATTGCTATCTTCCTGCAATGCTGTGTCTAATCCAAGCTCTTCCAGCATTTCAGAAGGATCTGACAAGGATCTGGAACGATCTAATTTTTCTTGGCACTTGCTACATTCTTTAATGTAATCTTTGACTTGCTTTAGAATACCTAAGGAAAGACATTAAAAAAATCTTTTGAATTTTTGACTTCATTTACACAGTAAAGGATGGCTTTGCTCATGGGGTTTCTAGTATCTTAAACAGTAAAATAGGTGACCTAATGTGTCTTTCACGTAGGTGATTAGCATTCTAAAGAAAAACGTAACTTGCCAGAGATAGAATCGTAGAGTTGGAAGGAACCTCCAGGGTCATCTAGTCCAACCCTCTGCACAATGCAGGAAATTTGCAACTACCTCCCCCACACACTCACTCAGTGACCCCCTACTCCATGCCTAGAAGATGGCAAAAAACAAACAAACACCACCCTCCAGGATCCTTGGCCACCCTGGCCTTGAAGAAAATTGCTTCCTGACCTCAACATGGTGATCAGCATTTAAGACCTTTGTAATAGTGACCTTTAGTCAATTTTTAGTTTAATTTCAGCCAAGGTTTTTCTGTGCATCAAATATATCTTCTCCTAATATATGAATGCCCTTCCTGCAACCTCTTCCTCAGTCAGTCAGTCAGTGAGAGAGAAAGGAGAACCAAGAAGAGCACACATGCACCACTGAAAAAAGCTACTATTTTTTTTCCAGACCCAGGGGCTTACAGTTATGCTTACAATGATTGTATGCCAGTTCCACTGAGGTTAACAGGAGTTTCTGCCATTAAACTACCGTACATAAGATTCCAGGCTGGAACATATGAAACTGCCTTATACTGAATCAGACCATCTAGTGCAGCACTGTTTACTTTGCTGGGAGGTGGACCTAAGTGTACTATTCATAGATTGCTTCCAGTCCTACTACCAGAGACCCATTTACCTGCAGATGCCAACATCTAAACTTGGGGACCTTTTGCGTGCTAAGTGTGCACTCTGTAGTAAGACATAGCCCCTCCCATTATCTGGAAAAACTCTATTTCAAAAAGTTGAATGTATAAATTATGGCCACCAAATATGTGCAAAACGGCTTTAAGGTGCACATAATTCATTGTTCTTGGAAAACTTGTCAGTTCCCTTCATTTTTGTAAAAAAACAATATTTTGAACTAAACATGACTCTAGCCTTTTAAACAGCAAATACATAAAGGTCACTGAACTCTCTTTCTTGCTATAGCCCCAGTCCTGCATAACTTTTGTCTGTGCAGGTCCCATGTCCTCAGCATAGGGGTGGTTGAAGGAGACCCCTCTACCTATTTTAACCTGCAGAAAGGCTGGCTGAACCAAAACAACAAGCTCAAATACAACATATCTTTTGTAGTCTAAACAAAGCCCAAAATGTAAAGAAGCTATAGATTGGTACAAAATTCTTCAACCAAAAATGTACATTTTTAGTATTTGAACTTCTGTTGTAAAAATTTAGTTTGCTATTTTTATTTTATTTTAAGGGCAAATGGGTCAAAAAGTTACAAAATTAATCACATCTTGAAAATAAAAACCATTTGATGTATTCATTGATTTAAACAAGGTTGAACAGCATGAACCCAAATCTTTCAATTATAAGAACAATTTTTCTTTTTATTAACACAATTAGTATAATGTCTCATAAGTCTAGCAATAATAGGATAGTTCCAGGTAATACTGCAGTGGGATTGGATGTTGGAGCTGATGAGCAGAAAATAACAGACCAACTACTATTTGTGAAACACAATAGATAATGACCCAGCTTTCCATTAGAAACTGATGGAACCAGAAAAACGAATGCCAGGACATTCCTACAGACCTTCCTACACAGCTTAGCCAACATGAGGATTCCATGCATCCAATCCTGCAAAATACACAGCAACCGTCTTTATCCCTCTCTGTTAGCAGGTCATGGCAATTGTGCCCCAAGCATAAACACAATTCACATAAGAAACTGTTGCAGAATTTCTGCATAACACAGGATTTCCCTTTTTTGGGTTCTACCAGCACAGGAAGCTCTTAGATAATCCTTTGAATAGACCACCTTCTAAATCCCTCCAAGAAACACTTGAGCAGAAAACTGTGTACTCGGTAGAGCTTGTCCATTTTACTACCTAAATCAAAACAAACCTCGGGCTGTAAGGCTGATATTTGTTTTTACAACCTCAGCCAAATCATCAGCTGTGCCTGTGTCTAGACACCAGTAAGTTAACCCATGAGAAATAAAGAAGGCTTTGCCAGTGCCATTTTCAACGTACTGACTATGGGCTTGTCATCTTTCCTCTCAACTCTTATTATAGACTTCTAAAAACCAAGTCCCAGAGAAGATCCTGTATAGGTAATATAGAAATGCCTTACCCGCCACTCCATAATAACAATTTGGTAGACTGGGCTAGGGCACTGTCTATCCTATTTCTTTCACACATGCCCCAGCTGCTCTACAATCTCTAAATGTGAACAGCCTCTCCTCTTCATAGGTAGGCATCTGAGGGATGGATGCATGATGCTGGATCCATGCACTTCAGATATGCCTGTTTTTACTTTCAGGTATGCCATTAGAGGCACAAAGATGACCTGTGCACTAGCAGGCTCTGATTGCTGGATGAAAAGAATCTGTGGGCTAGTGGTGGCCCTCAGGCCACAGTCTGGATGCCCCTGGAGAATCTCTGTAACCTTAATGTCCTCAAAGGATAACCTAATCAAGATGCCCCAGTGCACTCTTCTCTCCCTTTCTTTTCAAAACAGATTCAGCTACTCAACAAGCTAGACAACCACCATTCTTATTTTTGCTCCAAATACTTGAATGAAAGAAGCTCCTTATTGATATGGAATGTGCTCCCAAGAGTTTAAAGATCAGCTGCAGCCCAAATGCATGACTACTCGAAAGTCCATCCCACAGATCTGAACATAATTCAGCCAACTGAGGATACATACGCTTAATGCATCTGATTGAGGGTTCAAGTATAGAAAAGATGCCCACAAGACACCTTTTAATTTAAAATATGATTATCTTCCTCCCATAATTACTTGGGATTCTACTTCCCACTGGAATAACTATGCTAGTTTTTAACAGGAAAAGTCACAAGAGTCCTTTTGTTTATTGGTGAATCAGCTTTCATCCTCTTCATCGGATAAATGCATTTTCAGTCAGTCCACATCAGAACTAACTGTTGGGTAAATTACAGGCGGGATTGGGCTGTCCTGTTTAGGAACACTGGCTTCTCTAACACGATAGCTGTAGTGCCTGCTGAGATAGCGTAAAACGCTTTGAACACCGCAGACGAGCAATATGCATGCCAAATATTATACTAAAGGCCAAGACTTCCGATGGCAAGAAACGAATGGGAGGTTCTGCCTTGGATATGCCGCTCTCTAAATGCACATTTCCCCCAGCCAAATTCTCCAAACTCAACCATAAACCCCCATGCAGAGTTTTGAGAATTAGGATGGGGGAAATGTGCGTCCAGAGAGTGGCCAATCCAAGGCAAAAGCTCCCATGCGTAAATGGCCAATAAGCCCCCATGGAGAGTTTTGAGAATTAGGATGGGGGAAATGTGCGTCCAGAGAGCGGCAAATCCAAGGCAAAACCTCCCATGCGTAAATGGCCAATAAGCCCCCATGCAGTTTTTTGAGAATTAGGATGGGGGAAATGTGCGTCCAGAGAGTGGCAAATCCAAGGCATAACCTCCCATATGTAAATGGCCAATAAACCCCCACGCAGAGTTTTGAAAATTCAGATTAGGGAAAATGTGCATTCAGAGTGGCAAATCCAAGTCAAAACCTCCCATGTATAAATGGCCAATAAGCCCCCAAGCAGAGTTTTGAGAATTAGGATGGGGGAAATGTGCATCCAAAGAGTGGCAAATCCAAGGCAAAACCTCCCATGCGTAAATGGCCAATAAGCTCCCAGGCAGAGTTTTGAGAATTAGGATGGGGGAAATGTGTGTGCAGAGAGTGGCAAATCCAAGGCAAAACCTCCCTTGCATAAATGGCCAATAAGCCCCCATGCAGAGTTTTGAAAATTCAGATTAGGGAAAATGTGCATCCAGAGTGGCAAATCCAAGGCAAAACCTCCCATGCGTAAATGGCCAACAAGCCCCCATGGAGAGTTTTGAGAATTAGGATGGGGGAAATGTGCGTCCAGAGAGCGGCCAATCCAAGGCAACACCTCCCATGCGTAAATGGCCAACAAGCCCCCATGCAGAGTTTTGGGAATTAGGGAAACGCGCGTCCAGAGAGCGGCCAATCCAAGGGAAAACCCTCGCCCTAAGCCACAGGGGAACCCCTCCTCCCGCGCTGACAGCGCTCTCCCTTGGAGGACGCTTCGTGCGGGCGGAACCCTTCTTCCAGGCAGTTCCTTGCAGGCGACCAGCAAGCCTTCCTCCGCCCGGACCAAGGGCGAGGGGGCCGCGTGGTGCGCGCCGGCCCCTTCCTCCCTGCCCCCCCTCACCTCGCCACCAGTAGCGGCTGGAGAGGCGCTGCCAGGTGTGGAGGCGGGTGCGGTGGGCGCCGTCGGCCTCCAGGTGGGCGGCGCGGATGAGGCGGGCGCGGCGCTCGGCCTGCAGCACCACCTCGAGCTCGGCGAAGCGCTGCTGGTCCCGCTGCCGGCGCTGGTAGTAGAGGGTGCCGCCGCGCACCACGTAGCAGGCGGCGGCCTTGCGGATCTTGCGCTTGGCGTTGCCCTCGGTGCCCGGCGCGTAGGGCTCGCGCTCGTTGGTCAGGTAGCGCAGGATGGCCAGGTAGCTCTCCTCGCTCGACATGGCTCAAGGGGAGAGGGGCGCTGCGGAGGGGGAGGGGGGGAGCATTTGCGGGCCCTCGCGGGCCGGCCGTTAGGGAACTCTCCTGTCACGGGTCTCCGAAAGAGCGCGAACCTAGGCGAAGGAATTGGGGTGGGGGTGGGGGGAGGGACAGCGCGAGGCAAATAGGAAAATAAGAGTGGGGGGAGACACCCAGGTCTAGGCAGAGTCGGGCCCCGGGGGGGGGGTGGAACTGGAGTTTCGCGGTCCGCGGCGACGGGTGGGAGGAAGAAGCTCGGGCAGCGGGATCAACGGAAAGGCAAAATGGCTGCTGCACAAGCGGAAGTGGCGTCCGGGGAAATGGGGACCGGCTCGTGGCGCGGGGATGGGGAGGGAAGTGGGTGAGGGCGCGGGCGCCATGTTGGGAGCGGGCGAGCGCGGGCGTGGGGGAGGCGGCCCGCGCGGGGGCTGCTCTGTAAGGCCGGCTTGCACGGCCGCCGCCATCTTTGAATGGGGCGAGACGGGCCACCGCCCTCTCCCCGGTAATCGCGAGTGGAATGGGTCTTCTTAGGAATGGGAAGGTCCAGTTAATAGATAGTGTTGCCCAGCTTGCAGACTACTGTGACCAAGAGTCCAGTAGCACCTTAAAGAATATCAAAAATATTTTCTGGTAGGGTATGAGCTTTCGTGAGCCACAGTTTACTTCTTCAGGTATCTTAAAGACTTACAAAAATATTTTCTGGTAGGGTACGAGCCTTCGTGAGCCACAGCTCACTTCTTCAGGTATCTTCAGGTATCTGAAGAAGTGAGCTGTGGCTCACGAAAGCTCGTACCCTACCAGAAAATATTTTTGTTAGTCTTTAGGGTGCTACTGGACTCTTGCCCTTTTCTACTACTGCAGACAGACTAACACGGCGACCCACTGTGAATTACTATTACCAAGATAATAACCGAGAACCCTCGCTTTTAGTAGTACGTCTCTCTCTCAATATATAGTTGCAAAGTCTAACAACTTGGCACTTTGCTCTGGATGTCTGTCTTTCTATCCTGAAGGATCTCTAAGGAAGATTACACAAAACATTTCGATCGGACCCTCCCCAATCCACATCATTGCTCCGGGGTGGCCTCCTCCCGTTCTCATTTCAGTCATCGTTGATTATTCCCCATTCTCATTCACACTATCCCAGAAATTAACTATTGGTTTGAAACCGACAGTAGAATGACAGGATACTTTCCAAAAGACACAGGTAATATATTAATTTTCTGACAGTACTGAATGTTTCCCTTTTTAAAAAGAAATGATTTTTTTTTAAGCTTTATTTGTGTCTAGACAATGTGGTCAACGTGATTCAGTTACAACATGCTTTCAATCAAAATGTGTGCTTAACATAATGCTGAGATTCACCTTTGGACTCAAATCAAGATTTTAGGATATTATCGAGCATTCTAATTTTACCAACATTTAGTATTTGCTCGGATATTAATTAGTTATGCACTTTGATAATTTTTAACCATTTAAATCGCAAATCTATTTTGTATTTGTTTTTATCCTGATATTTAACTATGCAAATGTGTCTTATTTGATGGTCTATGACTGCAAATAAATTGACTGACTCAAATCAGGCATTTCAAATGCTTCATGTTTTAAATCTACAATTAAATTAACTAATGTCTGAAATAAGGTATGTGTGTGTGTGCAATCAAGTCATAGGTGATTTGTGGCAACCCCATAGGATTTTCAAGGCAAGAGACTTTCAGAGGTGGTTTGCCATTGCATGCCTCTGCGTGAGATATTTGTTCTGAGAGAACTGTGATTGGCCCAAGGTCACCCAGCAGGCTTTATGTGGAGTAGAGGGGAATTGAACTTGGTTCTCTAGTTTATGAGGGCAGGTCTCAAAACTGCATGAGCACTCCCTCCTATGGAAAGTAATATATAATCTGATGTAATACCAGGTTGACCTGAAACCATGTTTGCCTTGAAGCTATTTAAACATAATGCTGCATTGTATTAAAGGTAAAGGTCCCCTGTGCAAGCACCGGGTCATTCCTGACCCATGGGGTGAGGTCACATTGAATTAGGTGATATTAGGTGATATTTTTTTCACCTAGAAAAAAACAGGGAGTGTTTTTACAATGCAAAAGCTGTGACAGCAGGAGATACTGGGGTGGATCCAACCAACTTTTTCACTCAGTCTCACCAAACGACAGCCTGTTGATCCAGGCTTTTTGTCCATGCAAGTGGACAAGGGGGAACCCCCTCCCTCCCATTTTCATTTGCAAAAAAGCTGGTTGGATACACCCAACTACCTGAACCATGCCAAAGCATTTCATCTGAAGCACAGCAGTATCATTTTCAACTACTGATTTACAAGCCGGTGGCAAAAGTAATGATGCAATTACCCTATATAACACGTTCTTACTAATTTCCAAATAAATATTTACACCCTACCCCCAACTTGGAATCAAACAACAGCTCAGGCTATTCAAGTGAAACATTTAAGCCAGGCAAATAGTATTATAGGGAATTCAAAGTATTCAACATAAGGGTGACTCCATCATGGAATAGGTACAGGTTTTCTTTGTGTGTGTTTTGCAGCTCTATAATGGAGCTGTCATGTCATTGGAGGTTTTTTTTTTGTATGCCAGTTTTGCAATTCCAAATCTCATCAGACATATTTGTTAACTGAATGTTTACAAAATACTTTGTTATTATACCATCTGCCTATAATTCATTTGTATACAAGTCTAAATTACTTTAAATATTTCCAAGTAAAAAAAAAAATCCATAATATCAAGTCACAGATACAAGTTACAAGTCAAGTATTTATTTGACATAACCAAAACACTATGACAAGTTAGCGTTTTCCACCAACACGGGGAGCAGAAACTTTCACTGGCTTCACAATCTTCTGCTTTGGTGCAGTCTTTGAAGGTGCCTGTCAATTGAAAAAGATGTTAATCAGGATATACTATTATCATGTAGCCATTGTAAATCAGGGTAATGTTTCTGAAAGCATAGCATGGACTTTCTAGGGAACCACTAAGCTGAATGGGCACGCTCCCACCCAATTACTCCCTATCAAGGTATTCAGCTAGAGGATGGAATACCCTCCCGTGTCACCCCCCCTCCTAACTGGTGTAACACAGGCTGAACTGTGTCCATGGAATTGATTGGCAACCCTGGAAAACAAGAAGGCACCTATATAATTTTCAATTTATTTCCTAGCTGTTTTAAAGGGACTGTGCTACTGTATGACTGTCCTCCCTCAGCTGCTGACTGAGGAAGACAACAGGGGGAGAAATTAGTACTGTCTAAAACTGTATCTGTTACATTGTACTAGCTTTGATGGCACGCCAAAATCATTTTGAGACACCAGAATTAAGACAGGCCAATCCTTTGAGTGCCTTTTCAGAACAAAGTCCTATAAAGTTCAGTAAGAACCGGCATGATGTAATTGATATAAGGTTGCGTATGATGTAATTGATATAAGGTTAGACCAATCACTCTCACAACCCAACTTCCCTCACAGGGCACACGACTATTACTATTCATTAAGGGCACAGGAAAATGTTAAATTGAAGAGCTACAGCCACACAGTTTTTGCTTCTCTTAGAAATGCCACTGAAGAAAATACACAGACATGCAGCTCATCTTTCCTAGCCATTCTTTGCTACACCTCACCTTTGTTGTGGAAGGTACTGTCTTCTTGGTTGCCTGCTTAGCCTTCTTTGCTTCCTTAGCAGCTCTGTGAATTGTTTACAAGAAAACAGTCAATGATCCTGGCCAACATTCCAGAATGGGCAAAGAAATGGGCAACAGAAATTGGCATTTCTAATCATGCATACCATTTGTGCATACTGTCCAAAATTAACACAAATCTTTATTACAATGGCATACCTTGTTAGCAATTTATAAACATATCAAGAACAATGATATTTTTCAAGTTAGAGGGTTGAATGCCAGAGAGTATTTTCACAGGTGGAAGGAGGGAGCGATTTGTGCTGATTTCTCCTCTCACAACAGACCTCCAGCCTCTCCCTCTATCCCCTAGGAGCATTCTGTGTTGCGGCGGAAGGGGGGAGGGCAAGGAAATCATGCGTCATGGACAATACCAATAAATCCAAACCACTAGTTTGTATTTTAACCATGGATCTTACCGTGAAGGGCATCCCTCTCACTAGTAGACATAAGCTGCAATCCACCGAGCGAAATGCTCAGTATGCCTCTGAAGCACAATGTGACTATGGGGAATGAACTCTCAGTCCAAGTTTGGGATGAAGGCTAGAGGTAGCCAGTTAAGCAGTGAGTGAGCTCCAGCGTTCCTCCTGAATTTAAGGAAGCTGACCTTGCAGTTATGCTTTGCTTTGGACATGTTCCAAGTACCTCCAAAGCTCAGTTTGATGTGAGAGAGAAGACCATTCTGCTCTGCCATTAGGGGATGGGTACGATCCTGGTAATCAGTTTTGCTTGGCTATGGCAAGCTAAAGTTTTCAGATTCCTGTGCTTTCAGACTCAGCATTACAAATGTAGTCAACCAATAGTCTCTTGCTTATGGACAGTCAATGGCACAGCACAACTAGAAAGCCAGAGAATTACTGGAAATAAATACAAATTAATGTTGTTGATAGCAAAGGAATGTTATGACTCACCTAATGGCTTGCTCCCTTTGGGCCTTTCGTACTTCAGGTTTCTGATTTCTCTTGGCCATTATTTCAGCCAAAGAGGCACCAGTGATTGCTCTATGACCCTTGACAGCACGTCGTGTACGTTTCTTTTGCACTTCTTCCTAAAACATGAAGAAAATTGCTTCACATCTACCCACACTGTAAGAGCAGAGGACCTTACTAATTGCATCACTTCTGAACACCCCTTGACTCTAAATACAGAGTGCTTACAGAATGCTACACGCTAGTTTTTATTTTTTAAACATAAGATCTCTCTAAGCCTCTTGGTAGCTTTTTAGCCTAACGTAAAATAGATACTATTAATGTAGAACAGCTATCAGCATCCCCCTCCCAAAGTAACATGTATCCAGGACCGTATCCTTGGCTGTTTTATAATTGAGACAGATATCAACCACTCATACAGAAGTAACTGCTGAGGATCTAACCAACTGACAGCAAGTTGTGCCAAGTTTATCAGACACCAGACTTACCCACGACTTCAAAAGCTGTCTAAGGGGAAAAAGTGCTTTCTATAAATGAAACCCAACCATTCATTCCAGGGGATCCTATACTTCATTTTTACTTGCACTGCTCTTTGTCACAATCGGGGTCCCCTACTCTTGGATCTTGTTCCTCTGCCACCAGACATGTCTGCTCCTGCAATCTTTTAATGATCCAAAAAAGTGCCTAGTACTAGAAGAATGCACTCTGCAGCAAAAGACAGCCTCCACAATGTAAAAAAATAAGTGCAAATGGAAACAAAGTACAGATTTGAATCTAACAGATTAAGAAAATTATTCTCAGTGGCTGGAAATCCTTTGTCCACTGAAACATTTAATTTGATCCAAGTCCAAATTTAAGGACATGCCAGAGGACAGGAAGTGGCTATGTGTGGACTGAAACTTTCACCCCAGTAGCTAGGTTTTTTTCTGGCTTATTTGTTCAATGCCTTTGCCTTGAACTGGCTAAAACTGGTAGCTAATTAGCTACATTTGTCTATGTGCTTAATGGGTTTCTAATCCTAAACCGTCCTTTTCTTTCAGTTATACACTGCAAACATTCTCCTTCAGTTTATAGTGACAAGTTTTGATGCTTTTTTATTTTTATGAAAGGCACTGCTAACAAGTATCTGGTTCTGAACACCACCCAGTGATCACAGAGGATTTGTCTGCATACAAAAGGGATTATGAAAGGACAACACACACACACAATCCCTGTCTGGCCCAGCTCAAGCATTACGCTGCTACATAAAGTCACCAAATTCAGTAATGAATCATTACCCACTATGCAATAAATCATAAACTAAATGGGAAGCAGCATGGTCATCTCGCCTACCATTTATCACTCTCGGGAAATAAGCACACAAGCTGCAATATACTTACAGACTGCCCTTTCTTGTGCTTGCGCCGATATAGAACAGTCCAGTTGATCTGACGGGGGTTTCTCTTGGAGAGGAATGCTGACTCACATTTTGCATTAAGAAACTGAAAAACCTGTAATATAATAATTGTTAAATCAGTTATTGAAGATTCAGTTTACATGCCACAAATACAGAACACTGCACAGATATAAAAGTAGGGCCTTCTAAAGCAAAAATCTTTAACCTTTTCATGGACTTACCTTCAGCCCAAACATACAGGCCAGAATCCATTTCTTAACATTGCAGCACTACAATTTTACGTAGGCTGGTGCAAAACACCTCAGATCAGGCAATATCTGTGGGTTCCATTCTACCACCTAAAGGCTAACTGGTGGTATAGCAGAGTAAAATTGTGAGCTGTGAACACTCTCACACTATAACAAGAGAACAATCACTGCTAAAAAATATATGAATATGTTATAAATAATAAGCATTTGTATCTAATTAGAGCCTTTTCCCTCCTTGAGCTATTACTTACAGTAGCTCTTTTCAAATTGTGGCTTAGGCCCAAAAAGAGGTCAGAAGAGTTAAAATGGGGAGCTGGGAAGATGTGGTTCTGGGATGCTTGATGCAAATTTGGACTTGCATTTGCATAATATGTGAAATAGCCATAAAGTACAACCTGGTGTTCAATAATATTATACATTATTAACCGTTACACTTCTTTGGTGTTAACTGACATGACGCTTGTGTTACATGTAGGAGAGCATGGAATTTCTTTGCAAGTAGATCCCAAAAACAGAGCAAATTTAGAAGGAAGACCTACTTAAAAAAATTTGAACCACTGACTTAACTGCATTGATCCATCAAACGTTCAACAACTCAGACAACTTTTTAAGCAGTGTTAAAAGAAATAACATTTAAGCGAGACTAGTGGGTCCAATAATTCTAGGAAAACTTCTACTATTCCAAGCAAGTTGTACATTCGGCATCACAGTACAACTGAATTTCATAAGTTAACCAGTTCACAGATTACGGCATTCACATGAACAGATATGTAACTGCCTGGGTTGCATTAAAAGTCAGTGTGGTGCAGTGATTAGCATTTGAGACCAGGCCTGGAAAGACCTACGTTCAACTATCTGTTCAACTCAATGAATGGCTTTTCGGCAACTTGTTCTCTTTGTTCTCTTTCGGCCACTCCTACCTTGCTAAGTTGTTAGGAACACATGAACACATGAAGCTGCCTTATACTGAATCAGACCCTTGGTCCATCAACGTCAGTATTGTCTACTCAGACCAGCAGCTGCTCTCCAGGGTCTCAGGCTGAAGCCTTTCGCATTGTCTAGTCCCTTTAACTGGAGATGCCGGGGATTGAACTTGGGACCCTCTGCATGCCAAGCAGATGCTCTACCACTGAGCCACGGCCCCTCCCCTTGGCAGTCAGGTATCCCAAAGTGAGCACCTTAGTGGGAAGGGCAACAATAAGGCACAAGTAGTAGAAAAGGGCAAGAGTCCAGTAGCACCTTAAAGACTAACAAAAATATTTTCTGGCAGGGTATGAGCTTTCACGAGCCACAGCTCACTTCTTCAGATACAGCTAGAATGTGAATCCATCTGTCTTGAAGTAGAGGAGAGTGAATTCAGACAAGCATTAGTATGTAAACGTTAACAGTATATCAATGTGAATAGCAGGCGTGATGGGATTAGGGGTGGTATGCAGACGAGTCTGTGATGTCCAGGGGAGAGATGGGTGTGGAGAAATGAGCATTGGTCATAAGCCATGAATGCAAGGTCTTTAAGGTCATAAAAAATCAGCATTGGTCATGAGCCATGAATGCAAGGTCTTGATTCAGCCCAGGTCAATGCATTGACTTTAGTTTGAACATCAACTGTAATTCAGCAGTTTCTCTATAAGGAACAAGTTAGTTCTACAAACAGCTGCTAACACGTCTCCGGGTCAGCGTCAACCCCTCATGAAACCGCTGTCGCACCGCGCTAGAAAGAACCAGGAGCAGAGACGGTTCTGAGACGCCGCCGAAGCCATCCCGGGGGCCGCAACCACTGCCAATACTTCCACCCGCCTTACCTTGCCATCCGTGCGCGCGTAGCGGCGGCCGTGGCCCGGGTAGATCTTGTACCCGCTGAAGCTGCACAGCTCGACCCTGCGTCGCGAGAAAGGGCCAGCGAGGAAGAAAGAAGAAAGGGTTAGCAAGGCGGGAAACGCCCGTCACGACTGACTACCAGCGTTCAAACCAGAGGATGGCACCGGATTAGACCCCCCCCCCCCGAGGCAGAGCCCGGTTCTTACTTCATAATGGCGGCAACTGCTCCAGCGCTGGCGACTCCAGCGGCGAAAAGGAAGAGAGGATCACGGGAAACCGGATTCTATACTCGCGCGGGGCGTTATGGGGAAACGCCCCCGTTTCCAAGGCATCATGGGATGCTTTTTTCAGGCAGCTAGTGAATGCCGAAAATGTTTCAAAAAAATCACCATTCATGCCGCCGTAAGGTTTCGAAAACCTCATGGTTTAATAAAAAAATATTTGGAAATTTTTTTTTTCCTGAGGTTCCCTTAACCAGCCAATCGGCATTCAGCACCCGCCCGGTTGCCTAGTGTTGTTAGCAAGCGGGAAGTATGGCGTCGGCAGTAGCTGCGGGGGGATCATCCTCCAGGACTGAGGCGACTAAGTCATTTATGGACGGTAGGGAAAGCATTGAGGGGACCTTGGTAAATGTGCAGGGAGAGGTATTATGGGGGGGGGGTTGGATGAGGGGCAGGCAAGTACTTATCTTTCATGGGGCTGGGAGAGAGAAAGAGAGAGAGAGAGAGAGAGAGAGAGAAGAAAGTGTCCGGTGGTGGCTTATGGGGGTTGTAGTTTCCCCCCTCTACCGCGTCTCGTTTAACGTCTTTAGTTACTTTAGAATTGGACTATAGTTCCCAGAGGGCCTTGCGGGATGGCCGTTTTCTTTATTGTGAGGAGCGGGCGTTGTGCTTTTAAGACAACGGGGGTTGTTCAAAGCCGAGGGGAAAGGGCACGTTGGCCTTTTCTCGGTGCGACAATTTAGTGTAGCAAATACAAACCGGCCCTAGCTGCCTTCAGATGGTTTTCCCTTGGCTGCCTCTCTATAACCGTCAAATCGGGTGTCAAACAGCAGGTGAAATCAGCCATAGAAGCACATGAGACAGTAGTTTGGGGGCATTGTTGTCTTTTCTTGCTAGAACACATGAACACATGAAGCTGCCTTATACTGAATCAGACCCTCGGTCCATCAACGTCAGTATTGTCTACTCAGACCGGCAGCCGCTCTCCAGGGACCCAGGCAGAGAAAGGTCTTTCACATCACCTACCTGCCTAGTCCCTTGAACTGGAGATGCCGGGGATTGAACCTGGGACCTTCTGCGTGCCAACGAGATGCTCTACCACTGAGCCACGGCTAGTACTCCAAAAGGTGTTCTGGTCTTGATGAGAGTAGAAGATCGGCCAAAGCTTTTGAATGGCCTTGCAGCTAGCGTCTCTTCTCTGAGTGCCCCAGCGCAACTGCGGAACGTTCTTACGAGGAAACGGTCGTCATGAAGGTCTCTGAACATGTGCAGAGTGCCCTGTCCTTCGGTCGTCATGAAGGTCTCTGAACATGTGCAGAGTGCCCTGTCCTTACTACTGAGCCATCACACCCTTTGCCGAGCGGCTGGGAAGAGAAAAGGGGTTTACTCTTAAAGTGGTTTCCAGGCAGGTGTGAATCCCACAGGGTCTTCATTACTGCACACAGAACCAGACGAGGGAACAGAAGCACAGGCTAGCCGAAGAGATAGCCCTGACGTGGATGGTCCAGGCTAGCCGTCGGTCCTGGTTAGTATTTGGATGGGAGACCACCAAGGAATACCAGGGTTGCTATGCAGAGGAAGGCACTGGCAAACCACCTGTTAGTCTCTTGCCATGAAAACCCCCAAAAGGGGTCGGCTACGACTTGACGGCACTTTACACACACACACACAGCCGAAGAGATATAGGACGTTGTAAAGCTATTTTATGCTTGTTGCGGCAGACTTTTTGGGTTGTGTTTTATCAATTTATGCTCCCATTCCCATTTAGTTGCCTCCTTTGCCCTTCCTTTCTTTACTGTCCACGATCCATGTATTTTTGAGAGAGCATGTTAGATTTCTAAGAGGTCTAAATAAAGGTCACATCAAGTTCTAAAGAGATGTTGTATGCTAATTTATAGTGCAGTCCTAAACAGAATTACTCTGTCTAAGCCTGCTGATGTCAGTGGATTTACAAGGGTGTAATTTTGTTTCAGATGACACTGTTAATTTGCCAAACAATCATCTTTTTATGTGCATAACTTTATCTACTGAATGTATGCATTGGTGGTGTCCTCTGTTCTGAAGACTAAACGATAACCTAGTCATTACTTCTGTATTATGAAGTGATATGTATCTTGCATTGCAATCCTAAGCAGAGTTACACTCTGCTCAAACCAGTGGTGTCCATGGGCCTATAGGTGTAAATCTGTTGGCAATCCTACAACTGACAGAACCATCGCTAACTCCAGTTTGGGAGCTCTTGGGGCAGTGCCTGGGGAGGGTAGAATTTGGGGCCAAAGCAAGGCAGGCCCTCTTCAACTAATCCATTTATTTAGTGCAATTTATATGTGACTTTCCCCAAAGTAGTTTGCTTTTTCCCAAGAGATATTTTCTTCCCTCTTCATTTTATTGTTATGGCCATTGGCCAGCACAATTCTTCCCTCTTCATTTATCTTTGGTTGCTTCCACATGGGAAGCTCCTGACAATGCTCTTCCACTGAAGGGGAGCATCCGGGTGTGATTATGATAAATATTCTGAGCACAATCCATCACCTTCCCAAGGTTTTCCCCTTTAAACAGATTAAAAATACAAATGTTTTAATCCCATTAAAAAGGAGTATCCACATATTAGCTGTGGGAAGTGCCTGTATGGACACTCCTTCCAGGGACAATGCAGGGAGGGGGCAGGCCTAAGCTCTGCTTTCAAAAGTGTGTGGGGCAGCTTGCTGAGGAGATTTTGCCATTGGATGGATAAAGCTTTGCTCCTGTTAAACTGGATGGACTGTTTGGATAAACAAATAGCATTACATTTTGCATTGTTAATGTTGGTTTCAAGCAAGCAAACACCCAAAAGAGTGAATGGGGCAGGAATTTACCATAATTTTAAAGATTAAAGTATTATGGCATAACATGACCACTGTGGTCTTCTTCGGAGGCCCTGCTCCGGGTACCCCCACATTCTGAGATTAGGTGAGTGGAAACCTGGGAGAGGGCCTTCTTGGTCATGTCATCTGAGCTTTTTCTGTCCAGGGAGATTCGTCAGTCCCCTTCTGTTGCCATCTTCTGCCAGCGGGTGAAGACTTTTTTGTTTTGTTTGGCGTTCCTTCAGTGATCCCTCCTTCCTAGCCAGTGTTTTAGTTTTTGCTTTGTATGGATTTTTTAACTCTGTTTTTAATTGTTTTAATGGTGCGTGCTTTCGGGGGGCTGATATTAATAATTTTAAAATGTGAATTTATCATATATGTTAGGTGATTTGGTGGCCCTTGTGAGGGGAGAAAAGTGGGATATAAATTTTGTTAATAAATAATTATTAAATAAATTGCCTGTGAGTAAAGTTAATTTAATTTTTCCTAGTACTAGGCAACATATACATGTAAAATTCTTTGAATTTTTTCTGTTTTCACAGGTTTAGTAATTAATTGGTCAGGGCAAGGATTACAAAAACTGGTACCAACTTTGGCATGGGACGAAGATACACATACTTTGATTCTGGATAAAAACCAGTTAATTAAATTGGAACACCTGGAGAAATGCAGGAACTTGATGCAGGTTAGTTGTGCATGTCTATGATACACTTGTGCTATTGTAGTTAGATTATCCTTGGTTTACTGGTACTGGGGGGGAAATGAGACAAATGAATCCTTAAAAGTTGAGGAACAATAACTACTCCTTAACATATTAGAATACTTTGATAGATTTTTCACAAACTTTACATTGGAGTGCTAACAACTTTAAAATATTTACACACATAACAAAATTTGAGCAAATG
Source organism: Euleptes europaea (assembly GCF_029931775.1). NCBI lineage: Eukaryota > Metazoa > Chordata > Lepidosauria > Squamata > Sphaerodactylidae > Euleptes > Euleptes europaea. Next base: position 34,261,454 of record NC_079323.1, read on the forward strand.
ATTGCGACCACTGGCTCCTCTGTTGCAGTTTCCCCTTGTTTGTTTAGAATAGGCCTGTGCCACCTCTTCGGAGTCCTGCTCTTGACAGCTTACAATTTAAAGCAACAGTGTTAAAAAACAAGCCACTGGACATAAGCAGCATAAAAACTATCCATAAAACAAGACTATTAAAAAGCTGATAAGGTAAAACCCCTATTTAAAAGCCTGGGTAAAGAGATGTACTGTAGTCTGGAACCTAAAAGAAAGTAAAGAAGGCACTAGGTGAGCCTGAAGGGGGAGGGCATTCCAAAGGTAAGATGCCACCACAGAAAATGCCCCGTTTGTAGTTGCTACCTGCCTCACCTCTGAAGGCGGGTGTGTTGAGAGCAGGGTTTGAGAGGCAGCTCTTAACTGGCAGGCCAGATTGCATTGCATTATCCTTGCCATAGCTATGTTTATGGAGTTGCTGGCCAGTTCCCCAAATGGCAGCTGAGATTTTGCAGTTGACCGATGTGAGATCTCATGGTTTTTCCTGTAAATTCATAATTTTTTTTAAGGGGTATTCAATCTTATTATAGAAAATCTAAATATAATAATGTGGCTATTCCTTTATACTAATTTTTGGAACATATCCTAAATATTCCATCGCTGCCTTAATTCAATACCCTACTTAACTATATATAGCCATTATCCACTATAAAACAAATACATTTTTCCTAATATAATATTTGGTTCTTCAACTCATAATTATTAGAATGTCTAAACCTAATAACAAAAATTTATATCTCACCATATTACAACATTTCTTATCTATACACAGCTTTCTAGGCATATGAAAAATACAATTCTCATTTAAAAAAAATTATTGCTTAGATTTTTTTTGGTTTTTGTTTACTTGGTTATCCGGCTTAGCTATGACTGCATACTTTGCTAAGTTATTGTTCCAGTCTTCAATGTCTGGGCTTTCTTCTGATTTCCACTTTGCTTCTATGATGACTCTTGCCGCTGTTATCATATATCTTGCCAGCTCTTCCAACAATTTTCTGAGATAGTGATTAACACAACTGTGTTTTCACTTTGTTACCTTTTCCACACCCAGTATGTTTCTGCTGTGGATAAATTCAAAAGTTATTAATTGTGTGGTCATGCGCTTTTTGAAAAGCATGAAAATGTCATAAATTGACAGTTGAATGGAAACCAGATCTGATGCCATCATGGTTGATTTGTTGACTACATGTCATGGTTGTTGACTGCTGTGCCTTGTTTTACCTTGCAGCTGTCCGTTGCGAATAATCGGCTGGTACGGATGATGGGAGTAGCAAAACTCACTCAGCTTCGGGTATTAAACTTGCCTCACAATAGTATTGGTTATGTAGAAGGACTGAAGGATCTGGTGCACTTGGAGTGGCTGAACCTGGCAGGAAATAATTTAAAGGTGAATTTTCTTACGTTTTCTGTCAGAATATAACTGTAACTAGATAACTGTAACAAAAGTTGTGTGTGGTTTAATTGTTCCCACTTAAACTAATAAAACTTAATCTGATTTAATTTTTATTATGTGTTGCAGTTTGCTTTATGATATTTATGCCACTGGAGTGGTTTTTAGAATTTTTTTTTTTTTTTTTTTTTTTAGTGGTATGTGATGGCTCTTCAAATCTCAGGGACCTGTTCTGTTGTAGTATCTTTCATGTACAGATTAATTTATGGAATTGTTACCCAGCTGCAAACTCAGGAAAACATGTTATGATCAGGGTCCCTGAACCCATGGCAAACTGCTTATTTTCCCAAGAGAGGAGAATCAGAAAAACAGGAGCTGTGGTCCAGCCATTTGAGCCTACTTGCCAAAGGGGATCTGATGGATGGGCATCATAAAATTCTCGATCAGGGGGAGAGACAGAAGAGGGAAATGTGGGAAGAGGCACCATTGGCAGAGAGCAGAGCAGCTCCCAGGTGGGGCAAGATTCCTAACTCTGGATTGGGGGGAGGGGGTTTCACTTAAGCAGGCAGTAGTGTTAAAAGGTGAACTCTTCCCTTGTTCTGGGTTCAAACACTTCGCCCAGATGTGGGGACCGAGAATGTGTTTGCTCCATCTGAAGGTACCTTGCATAATTTAACTCGGTTAGATATATGTTTTCCTTTTATTTCCTTAGATTTTGTATTCTACTATGGTGGCTACTTCCATGTATGTGCTCTAGTTTAATCTTTAGTAATAAAGCTCCTGTTTAAGAGAGCAGACTGTGTCTGAAAGCCCACCCACATGCTAAGACTGTGTCTGAAACACCACCCACGCGCTCACTCATACACTCTAAAGACATGCACCCACAAGGGGGAATTAAGGTAACTGGAAGCTCTGCCCTTTGTATTTGCTCAGAGGCAGCCTTACCAATGTACCCCAAGACTGAGGTTACTGAGTTACTGAGGGATTGTATCTTGGGGTGGTGACAAGAAGAGAAATCACAGTTATACAGGCAGCCACGCAACACGCATGTCAGAACACACAGACCCAGTACGAAAATGTGACAAACATTACATCAGAAAGGGTTGCCCATGCAAACTCTTTGGAGGTGACCCTGTGGACTATTTATATGCAGCACATGATGTCGCTAGAAAGCAAGCTTTAACACCTGTGAATGAATCGTTTTCACACAAATGCAACAAAAAGTATTGTTGGAATCATTGCATGTTATGATGCCAAGTGTTATACCTGAACTAGCCCAGAGAATATTCATCTTCATTTTTAAAAGTGCATTTGTAGCATTTATTTTTGCAGAGGGAAGTTGCCTCAGCAGTATTTCCAGAACCATTTTCCCTAATTTACTATGCATCTATTTTTGTCTCCTTCCTTGTTCATCAGTGCACACCCTGCTCATCCCATTTTTCCCTCTCTGTCTACTGCCCTATTCCAGGGCTTAAAATTTCTGAATTCTTTAAATCCTTAATTATGTAATCAGTCTCATTGCTTATTCTTAGTGACAAAAATCCATTTTTGTGGGTACATTTTTTTAGAATGGAATTCCGGAACACCTAGGGCAATAGTTCTATGACCTACAGTCTTTTGGACATAGTTTTAAATTTAAAGAGCAAGAAGTTGTGTTGTAGTTCTAGAGTTGATTCATTGAGAAACTCATCTAATAATTTTTAAAATGTTTATGATTGCTGAAAAAACATTTTATGTTCCTGTAGATTATGGACCAACTCAACAGCTGCGCATCACTTCAACACCTTGATTTATCAGACAATAATATATCCCAAATAGGTGATATCTCAAAGCTTTCTTCTCTGAAGGTAAGTGTTGCTTGGTTGTTCTGTGTGGTATTATTTTTCTTGGCTGAGAGCTGTTCATCATTAAAGTTGTGAATGTGTTCAAGCATCACAGGCAAACCTTTGTTCTTTGTTCCATAGTTTAGACCTGGTTTGTAGGCTAGCGAGCAAATCTCAGTTAGTTGGTTTGTCTGATTCTAGTGTCAGAACATTCTGCGGGTCTAAACTGGTTTTCCGTTTCCCAGCTGTGTAAGAGGAGGGAAGGCGACATGGTATAACCCAGTCTTGTCAGATCTCGGAAGCTAAGCAAGGAAGGGAGACCACCAAGGAAGGCTCTGCAGAGGAAGGCAATGGCAAACCACTTCTGCTTCACCACTTGCCTTGAAAGCCCCTTGCTGGGGTCACTATAAGTCGGCTGCAATTGAACACTTTACACACACACAGTTGTGTAAGGGAAGAGGGAGGAGGGAGGGAGCGCCTGAAACCAAGCTCTTTCTAGCTGTCTTGTGACGAACAAAGAGAAGTTTATGACATTTGAGTACAACCAAGGTAATACTGTATTTCCTAGCTACAAATGCTTTTCATGCTTGGGAATCCTTCAAGGATTCCCAAATGAAATATTTTTGTGGACATGAAGGTTAAAATATTTTCTTTGTTATTGATAAACATAAAATTTAGTGTTGGTACGTTCTACAGTTATTTGCCAGAGGGGTGTTTTCATGGCATTTAGGCAGCTCTTTTGGAACATTCAAAGCAATTGACATAACACTGTTAAAACAGATTTCTACCTGTCGGACTTCCCTCCCCTCTTGTCATCCTTCAAGACTCTTTTGCTGCATGGAAATATCATAACATCATTGCGTACAGCTCCTGCTTGTTTACCTCAAGGTCTTGCTATTCTTTCTTTGGCAGAAAATGAAGTCAGAGACTTAAATGAGGTAAGAATGGCCTTTCTCAACAAAAGCAAATGAGTCGTTCTTTAGGTATCTTTTTGAGAAAGGCTGAAATAAAGTTGTAAGTGAAGCACAGATAACTGTCACTGAAGCTTTTAGTTTCCTGTTCATGTCCATAAACAGGAGGGGAGCTACACATACTCACTGGCACAGAACAGATGGCAGCTATAAAATTTCCAAAAAGAAGATATGATTAAGGCAGAATAATTAAAAGCTATTTTTCAAGAAGAATGAAGGTCATTCTGTTGGACAGATGCTATTTTTTGTAATTAAAAGATAAAGTTCCTTTCCACAGAGGTGCATATCCTGGGCCTCTCTTATCTGACTCTCATAATTACCCAGATTCATGGAGTGGGTTCCTATGAAACCCTGCTTAAGTTCATCCTCCAAATATCCATATATTTAAATGCATCTGCCCCAAGCTAAGCAGTGATGTCAATTTGTGCATTTGAGCTGTGGTCCAGGCTTGTTCATATCTCAAGTTGGAATTTGAACACGGCTTTGATGCTCATCATATGGATCAAATATGATTATATAAGATTAATATGGAAATGTTATAGCTAAGGACTTTACAGATAGGTTGTGTTTTATGATCATGAGATTATGATGGCACTTATTCCAGTTTGGAAATGATACATAGGCATCTGTGAAGAATATTTTGATTATATGTTACTCTCTGTTACAGCATATAGTTGGGTTAGATCTGGGAATCAGTTGACTTTATCATTTGTAGAGGTAGCTCTCCATCTGGGTACCTGTGGCATTACACAGCTTCGGGGAATGCAGAGCACCTGCTTATAGACTTAAAGACCAGCAGTCCAAGGAGAGCCAAGAGGGCAGGTGCTGTAGAGCTGCGCTTCCTGTATTTCCTTTCCTTACCTCCTGACCAACCAAAGCAAAAAACATTTGATAGAAAATAGGAGTTCTTCTCTGCTGTGATGAAACTGAACTTTGAAAAGATCCAACTTGTTTTTTGTAGTTGATCTAAACTGTGCTTGCCGCCCCCCAGTTGCAAACTGTTGTTAAGGAGGGAGAGAATCGTAGTGTGTGAGGGAATGGAATGGAGGCATTGGTGAGGCTAAGGCTCACTCATGATATATAGCATAACATGTGACCGGAGTCACAGATTTCCTTCTTGGCTTCTTTCCCTGAGTTGGAGCAGTTGTCAGTTGTGAACAATCTTTGTATGAAGGCCACTCTTTCCATCCCTGGATTTAGCATAACATGTGACCCAAGTCACAGTAAATAAAAATCTGGCCTGTAAATGGAATTAAGCCACTGAAGTTAAGCATTTCTCTCTCCTCAAGCAATTCATTGTTTATAAACCAAAATGGGACAGAATGTATAGTATTCATATGCAGCCCATGACATTAATTGAGTTTTATTTGATCAACAAAGCTACTGTTTATTTCAGATTTCCTTCTTGGCTTCTTTCCCTGAGCTGGAGCAGTTGTCAATTATGAACAATCCTTGTGTGATGGCCACTCCTTCCATCCCAGGATTTGACTATCGGCCATATATTGTTAGTTGGTGTCTTAATCTTAAAGTTCTTGATGGCTATGTGATTTCTCAGAAAGAAAGGTAAGCATTGGGTAACTAATCTGACTAAAACATGTTCATCACCTCTCCAGTTCCTTTACCAAAATTCCTTAATCACGCCATTCTCTCCCCTCTCAGTTTTGTAATTGGAATAAAGCATGTCTGCTACCATGACTGTCTGTACTTCCCTCTAGTTTGAAAGCAGAGTGGCTTTACAGTCAAGGAAAGGGAAGATCTTTTCGCCCAGGCCAACATGTTTCCTTAGTGCAGTACCTTGCTAGTGTTTGTCCTCTTACCACTATGTTTGGGCTGCAAACTGCCGAGGATGCCAAATTGGAAAAAATACTGCATAAACAAAGGTGAGAACACTTCTCTTTTGTCATCGGTAAGTAACTTAATAAGACAGAATTGTTTTTTGTAGCAGAAGTGCTGAAAGGATAATTCAGTTGATTTGGCAGCTTCAGCCCACATACCACTAGCTATAAATACTGTGAATTGTCTTCTTGTGAAAATGCAGAATTTATTGTAGTGCATTTTTTTTAATCCTGCTTGAATCATAGGATTATAGAGTTGGAAGGAGCCATAAAGACCATCTAGTCCAACCCCCAGTTCAATGCAGGATCAGCCTAGAGAATCCCTGCTTAAAGACTGCCAGCTTCTGCTTAAAGACTGCCAGCGGGGTGGGGTGGGGAGATCACTACCTCCCTAGGTAGTTGATTCCTCTGTTGAACAACTCTTACTGTAAAAAATGTTTCCCTAATATCCAGCTGGTACCTTTCTGCCCACAATTTAAACCCATTATTGTGAGTCCTATCCTTTCCTCTAAGAAGCTCAGAATTGCATGCACGCTTCTCTCTGCCTCCATTTTATCCTCACAGTAACAGGTGAGAAGAGAGAGGATGACTGGCCCAATATCACCCAGCGAGTTTTATGGTGAGGAGGCCTCCTCTACTCCAACACTTGGACACAGTGGCTCTCACAAGAAAGGCCTGTGTTATTCACATTTGCTAATTTAGCTCCTCCAAAAAAGCAGGATGTTTTCATACCAATCTGCTCCATGGTTAGCAAAACCAAGCCAGTCTGTAATTATTGTCTTCAGGTTGCACCAGAGGCAACTGATGTACCAAAGCCAAGCCGATGAGCTCCCTGTTTCCTTGTCTCGGAATAAAGGGGTGCCTGTTACCAGCAAACCAAACAGCCCTGCCCATGGGCCGCAAATAAGGACTGAACTAGGTAAGTCACACTCACTGATGTAGCTTAATACCTTCTGGTGGTGGGACTCCTTGTAAACTAGTAGCCCCTGTTTCTCTTGACTGTGGCCAAAATGGCACAATTATAGTAAGCTTAAGTTGAGAGGGAGGATGATAGTATGTTGGGGCTAAGAGGGTGTGGGAGGAATCTTGCGAAAGAGAGTTCGGTCTTTAAGAACTTGGAGAATGTCAGCTAATGTACTGGCGGAGTTCAGAGATGGGCAGCAGTATCTCAATGTCAGTGCAAACCAATGCTGCTTCATTTGGAAAGGCAGAGGAGAATATGCCTCCTCTTCTTCAGGAAAGGGAAAAAAAGCATTTCCAGAGAGATGTTGGTTATGTTTACAGCACTTGACTGTAATGATGTTTTTTGAGGTAGAGAGATGATGTATTGTGACTGACAGTATAATCTACATGTCCAGAGTTCAACCACGAGTTACTATCTTACAGCTTCAAAACTCCTTCACTATCCATGCTTCGTACTATGGATACTACTCATGCTTGAAGCACACATGGCCTTCTCATGCAGCTTTAGAGAGTACCAAGAACAGAAGTATGCTTCTAAAAGAAGCATGGATTGGCTTCCCACTGAAGCTAATGGCTAATACTGCATACACCTGGCTGTAAACCAGCAGAGAAATATCATGCACTCTGAAGGTCTGAGAAGTAGATCATGTTGATCGTTATTCGTTACTGCTCAGATGACAGAAGTGGATGACAGAATACCCAAAGTACTGTTAACCTTGTCTCATTCTGTTTTTACAGAACCTGTTATCCAAAAGAATTCCTGGATTGGGCCAAGATCTAACGATGACCATTCCTATGCAATTACAAATGTTTTTCCAGCTTCTTCACAAGGTGAAAGGAATGCTTGTGAGGACCTTTATCTGGAAGACATACAAACTGATGAGGACAAGTTAAACAGTAGCCTTCTGTCCTCGGAGTCTACCTTTATGCCTGTTGCTTCGGGGCTCTCACCGATGTCTCCTACTACTGCAGAACTGAGGCTTCATGGAGTTCGTATTGATACAGAAAGTGTGGGTGCTGCTGACACTGGATGTGTAGAACAGGTTAATAAACAAGATGAAGAAAAGCAGGAAAAGACGTTTTTGGCTCTTGGAAAGCATCCCATCAAATTAGAAGAGACTATGGAAACTCAAAGGAAAAGTCAAAAAGAAGAAGGCATATTGTCCACTTCCAGTCTGCCAGTGGCCACTGTTACTCTATCAACTGACGCTGGAAGCCATCAGGCATCCTCTGAAGACTGTGTTCAGTGCAGGCTTGTCAAGCATTCACTTGCACCTGAGGAAGACATCATCAAAACTGCTTGCCCTGCCACATACCTAGAAGAAACATCTTCTGATGCCTCTGCTCCTTTATTTCAAAAGAATGATGTGCTTGAAGAAATGGACAGAGCAGCCACAAAGCTTCAGGCCTCTTGGAGAGGATATTACACTAGGAACCGCCATCCCAGAGCCAAAGAAGTGCGCTATGAAATACGACTCAGCAGAATGCAGGAACATATTGTGCATTTAACTGAAGAAATGGGAAAGTAAGTCAGCAATTCTAGCTGCCTTTTCGCAGTGACCCTTAGAAATGATACTGTTAACAGGTTGAGGCTTAATATAATCTTGAACACATCTAGCTGCTAACTGTAAGAGGATACCAAGATACAGCTGTTGCACCCTCAGTTGTATTTCTTCCTGTATTGTTCTAATTCTTTATATGAGGTAAGGTGGAGGGAAACTAAAAAACAACCCTGCCATCTACAGAATGTTTCAGAGGCTAGCTTGTTGGAGGCAACAGAAGACATGGTTTTATCCTGCAGAATCATTACATTAACATTTATTGCACAAGAAGGAAAGCCACAGTCCTGAATATCTATAGCAAAGAGGGATTTTTATTATTTATCATTCTAAGAATAAGAATTGGCACACGGGGAGAGTGATGCAGTTTTAATGGTAACACTATAATGTGAAGACTGCTGCAAATATGGCCAATGGATGGAGGTAACAGTTTTAAGGTATCCTACATTTCTCTCTAGTGTAAATAATATATGTTCTGGGTCTTTGCTGTTTTAGATTAAGGAAAGAAAAAGATGAGGAAAAGCTTCAAAGGATGGTGCAAGAGGAGGCTGTCAAATTCCTTTGGGACCAGGTAAAAAGCTTGCCACTAAATCCTTTTCATGCTTTATCTCAATATAAAGCAAGACTCCGTGGGATAGGAATACCCTGAAGAGAAGTATGTTTGGTATTGTAGTTCATCTGACTATGGGAAGCATCACAGAACAAATTTTCTCCAGTGATACTGCTTCAATATAGAAAACTGCATGTATCATGTGATAAACACCGTGTATACACACTAGAGGAATCTGTCACCATTTTCAAACAATGTGTGGTTTTCCTCATCTAAGTGCTATCCATTGAAGAAATTAGTCTTTTATGAAAAATTTAAAAGACAATGTAAAGGCTTCTGTTAAAAAAAAAATGGCTTGCTGCTTTCCAGTGATCTTTGCCTACATTAGACAGAGAGCATAACATTTGTAATTTCATTTTGGCAATCCTCAGGTACATGTTGGTGCAGATTTTCACAGAATAAAGTGCCATACTGTTGAAGCTTGGGGAGGGGCTGTGGCTCAGTGGTAGAGCATCTGCTTGGCATGCAGAAGGTCCCAGGTTCAATCCTCAGCATCTCCACTTGAAGGGACTAGTCTAGTTGGTGATGTGAAAGACCTTTACCTGAGACCCTGGAGAGCCGCTGCAAGTCTGAGTAGTCAATACTGACTTCAATGGACCATGGTTCTGATTCAGTATAAGGCAGCTTCATGTGTTCAAGCTTCAGTTGTCTGCTATTATGTGCATCCCTTCCTCAAAACCATGTTTTTTTCCAAACTTTATTTGCTGTGAGTTTTTAAACTAGTTATGATTTGGGGATGCAAGGTGCATCGGGGAGTCCTGGGATCCTGTCAGCTGTTTATATTCCCAAGGAAGAGCCATAACATGCACAGCAAGGTGAGAGAGAGCAGAAGATGTATTTCCGCAGAGAGATAACCATTTGCCATGTGCCAGGGAGGGCATGATAGAAAGTTGTTGTAAAACATCTAGGTATGGAGAAGTGTGGAATGTGTGAGCTAGGTTGACTGGGGAAGACTGGGGTGTACCTTCCCATGTGGGAAAAGTTCTCTAAATCTGGATTGGGAGAGGCTTTCCCACCAACAAAGGGCAGAAAGAATTAAAAGGTGGAAACATCCATTAGTCTTTGTCCAAATGCTGAAAGTTGGATTCCTCTGCAAGCAGCAGGTAGGGGTCAGGATGTGCATTTGTTCCATAGCCATCCAGGGAGGATGGTGGAGGTAACTCTTCTGTATGGTTTAGCTTAGACTTACATTTCTGTTCTTTTCATTCAGTCTATAACCAGTAGGCATAATTGCTATTTTCTCTGTGTTGTAGCTTAATCTGTAATAATCAAGTCTTGTCCTGTTTAAGAAAGCAGACTGTGATTAAGCTCCTCCTTGCACATGCCTTAGATCACTCATGCTCTTATGCTTGCACACTGGATGGACTGAAGTAATTGGGAACCTCTGCCCTTTGTACTTGCCCAGAGGCAGCCTTTACCAGGGTACCCCAAGTCACTGGTAATGTGGCAGGCTGGATTTTAACTTGGGGTGGTGGCACAATGAAGAGAAACAGACTTTACATGCACACAACACACATGTAAGAACACATAGGCCCAGGGCAGGTTTATGACTGTTGCTCCTTTTATTGTCTTTGATGTGTTAGCATTTTCTTTTTCTCACCTGCACCTTTTTTTGTGTCCCAGTTCAAATTCATTTTATTTCAGTGTGGCTAAATCTGTGTTTGTTCAGGAGTCATTGCACATCACCAATCAGTGCGTATCAAATCTTGCTCCTCTTTACTTCATTAGCCAAGAGTATAGCTTTTCTCTTCAACACATCATAGATTTAATTTACACCTAGCTGTCACAAATACAAGTGTTTAGTTTTCTCATACTGTATTATAAAATTTCCCTTTATGTTGTTTACAGCTTAGATCCATGCAGGAGTGGCAACTTTCTGTAAACCAACATCTAAGTATTGCCGGGCAGCATGGCATCCCTACATCAAGTGCTTTGCATCCTTCAGAGCTACCCGAAGAGTCATCCGGAGTACTGTCTCCTGTTGCTAGCTCTACCTGGGTAGTTTCAGCTGCTGAAGCTTGTCAACAGAAGTCTTCATCAGAATTTCCTGATTCAGGCTTTCATTCCGGTGTAACTGACCAAAATTGCCTTAACGAATCAAGGAGATCTGAAGAAAGTTCGTCAGAAACAAACGAGAGCACGCTAGGGACTTCTTTGGAAACAGTCAAACTGCACGAAGATTCTCTTTCAGGCTGCCTTTCAGATGCGGAAGAGGTCCCACTAAACCACGGGGAAGGTAGTGAAAAGGGATCCAACAGTGAGCTGGACAATAGCCTTCTCCAGCAGTATTTAAAATCAGTTGAGCAGCTCGACGATGCTGATGAAAAATCAAGTTGCAGCAATGAAACAGAAAGCTGTAGGCTCCAGGCAGCTGTTTCATTTGAAACCTCAGGCTCCCCAGATGGGTTTCCATCGGCACAAGATGGAATTGCCCAGGCATCAGAAAGGTGTCATTTGAATGCAGAAACGGCAGAAGAAAAACCGACAGACTGTGACTCTTCATTCCAGGCACTTCCTGTTAGCGTAACTGTGTAGCAGGCATAGACCTGTTGAAACAGCAGAAAAGCCACTTCCTCGTTGTTATTTATACAAAATTTGATTATTTTTGGTGGGAGGAGGCTGTTCTGGACTTCCAGTCCCCTGCTGTTAGAACAGTTTATCTTGTAAACAGCGTTTTGCTGATCTTCTAACCTTTGACACTGTGTTAAACTCTACCAGGTAAGGTTCAGTATAATGGATATAATGCACTTAATTCAAAATTGTACGTAATTGAACACTGAACAGGTTTCTATGAAATATAATTTTGAACATTCTAACTACTTTTCCTATTACCTTTGTTGAACTAAGCCGTTCGTTTTTCCAAAATACAAAGCATACGTTCTTACTATATTCTCACTTTTGTCTGCTTTTGGGAAGAAATTAAAATAATTAAGAATATTTGTAAACTGGAGAAGTACGTAGATGTCTAAGGGACAGAAGATGGTCAGTGTTTCTTAATATAACAATCTAGGGGAAGTGTTTTGACAGGCAATTCAAAAATGTATGCTTAAGAACTCAGGTACTAAGCCATAAATTATTTTATTTCCCAGACTTGCTACACACACAGATCATTTTGCTTGAAGAAAAAACATATGCAATATGTATTTTTGCAAACATGGTTGCTGACTTTCATACAGCCTTGTTTTTTATCAGATAGGGCTTTCGGTGACATAACTGTCATGACTTTCAATGACATAACCCTCTTCAAATGTTATGAGCAAACTTCAGTTTATTTATGACTAATTTAAACCTAGTTAACAGACCTGGTTGATTCCCTGCTCCTCACATGAACAGCAGACTCTAATCTGGAGAATCGGGTTTGATTCCCCACTCCTCCCCATGAAGCCTTCTGGGTGACCTTGGGCTAGTCACAGTTCTCTCTGAACTCCCTCAACCCCACCTACCTCACAAGGTGCCTGTTGGGGGCTGGGGAAGGCGATTGTAAACTGCTTTGAGACTCTTTATGTTAGATAAAAGCAAGGTATCAAAAACCAACACTACTACGTCTAATAGTTACGCTCTCACACTCCCTCCCTCGTGAAGTGATTGAAGAAAGAAATCTTAGGTTGTGACATCTGTATGCAGCTGGCTGCGCTATTTGGGGTTATTTGCCTTCTCAGTACCTGGGATTTTTAACCATGGTTGTATCTTGTTTAAGAATACTGTTTCAGAGGAAGGGGAAAAGGCCCAAGTAGTCCAGGCAGCTGCATTCTGATATTGTGACCTATTAAAGATAGTTTAAGATTTTCCCCGCCTTTTTTTGCATGAGGAGTGTTCATCGCAAAAATACTAGGGTTTGTTCATGATGTTTGAATGCAGCCTGACAATCAATTGTTATGTATTCCAAGCAGAAGTTTTTAGAGGTTAGGGTGTTAAGACTTCTTCAGCCTCTAGGTCTCTGTACTTCAAGGTCCTTACTGCAGTAAAGGTGGGTGGATAAGAGGTTCTTAAAGGCAACTGGCCAGACTTGTATCGGTATAGATTTGCATGGGATGCTATTTCAGCTATTCTGGCACCAACCTCTGCTGATGTGGCAACAACTGAAGCAGAAGGTAGTGTTGGACTCAACATTTTTCAACAAATTGCCTTAGTTTGTGTCATCGTCTGCTCAGAAGAGATGAGAGAAGCTCTGACTGAATTTGCTCTCAGCTAAAGAGAAATTGGCCTCTATATGATGGCCCTGCTGTGCATCTCAGAGATTCTTGTGGTCGCAGGGAATCATAAGTTCTCCTGATTCCATTTGTAACTATTCAGGAGAGTTTGTCTTCCCAACATGAATCCCCGCTGGTTTTGACAGTAAACTAACTTTTTTTTTTTTACTATTAACTATGAACAGTGGTAAATGGGTATTTTTATATGAGGATTTAGGAACATAGATGTAATCATTGATGTGTGTGTATTTTTTCAATGTTAGGCATAGGGACAAGGTTGTAGACAGCATAAAGAACAAACCTGCAGTGGCAAAATTTGCAAAACATTTTAAGTCCATTGCAAAATTTGCCGTGCGTTTATGACTAGACATTTTGTAAAAATCTTAACTATTTCAAGTTTAACTTTCAGATTTGCCGCCATGGTACTTTAGAATGCAGGAGTGTGTGGTGTGATCTTGCATTAGAAAACAACAGTGAATCTAACTGAGGGGTTTGCTTATGAAGACTGCATTCCTTATCACAGCTTCACTTCCACAAGATTATTCACTACGTTTTCTAACACCTCAGATATTACGTTTCTCCTCTTGTCTCCCTCCTCCCCCTGCTCGGGAGTTACTACAGTTTGATTATCCCTTAACTAAAAAACCAGAATGACCCGAAAGCTGGTCTTCCTGGTCCCTCAACTGCTTCTGATGTTTCTTTTCACCTAAAAACAAAAACAAAATAGAGCGTATACAGCATTGTAGGTGGAAACAAAGCCTGCCGTTGTTAGTTTGTTGTTTCTCTTGTTTAACAGCTGATACAGGTATTCTGGTGAGATAGTTACACCTTTGCTTTCTGATGGTTCAGGGTACACACAATTATTAAATGCATTGTTTAAAGTTACATTCAGGCTATGTGTATAAAGTGTATATAAAACATAAATGAATTTTGTGTTTAGACTTGGGTCCCATTGCCAAGTTATCTCATTATGTATATGCAAATATTCCAAAATACAGAATGATCCGAAGCATTTTGGATAAGGGATACTCATCTTGTAGTAATATTTTCATGGAGTGCATTAATATAGCTCACATGAAACTAATGACTTTCCCCATAGAAACACAATGCTATTGCACCACTTAAGTCTTTAATAAAAGGCTAGTGACTTACAATGCCAACTTACAAAGTTACACCTTTCTGTGTCCTTTAAAGCTAATGGCAAACTGAGTCCACAGAAAGTTGGGTAGGGGTTAACAACCCCTTCAACTTCTTGTTACAGCAAGGAGCTCTGTACATGCTCTGAGGAACCTGCTGCAGCCTTGGTAATGTATGTTTAGTTTAGTTCAACTGTATTGCTTTTCATTTGAACATCTCTGTGCTTTTGTTATTTTGTCCCTTTTCTACCACTTCTTGATACCAACCACCCTTTTCCTTTCTCTCGCTCTCTTTTATAATAAACCCTTTTTCAAAGACTTTTTTTTTGGCTTCACATAGTACAATTTATTTCTCTGGGATATTTCTCGTAATCTTTTCCCCTCGTACTACACAGCACAGGCGCTACATAGTTGATAAGGTATTTCCTAGGGTTTCTACCCTGTCTATTTGTTATTGCTCTAGTACTGTTATTTATTATTGCTCTAGTACTGTGCGAGAAGAGTGTCTTCTCAGTGGGTCAGTCTAGATGTTCTCAGGTGGTCCTGAGTGGTGGCAGCTGGTTACCAACGTGCTTTCCAGGGAACCCTTGATCTAAAGGAGTTTACCAGCTGGGAAAGACTCTATTTTCTCCTTCCTACCATAACACAGTGGGATCTGAAATAGCTTGACTTGTTTTGAAAGCTATACAAAGGTATTATCTGCATTGTCAATGAACAAAGGAATTTTAGAGCTATATTTCTGACAGTGAGGAGACTATAAAATTAGATAATTAAGACATCTTTTCATCATTTTTCTGCATATCCACCATAAAGTATGAATTGCACATCTACCTTCTAGATGGCTTGATATAACTAGCCTTTCAATCCCTCAGAAGTCAGCTGGAGTTAAAGAACTCCAGTGTTTTGGAGAGGCAAGGAACAGCTATTTTGGACCCATATGGACCACTGAAAGAAAGAAAGTCTCCTTCCTCCCGCTGTTCTTGAAATAAGGATCCATGAGAATGGGGAGTGGGTGGAAATCAGCAGTCTCTCAAAGTGAAATGTTAATTTAACAGAGCCATGTGCTTGAAAAGCAAAGAGTGTCTGACTGGTGATTAAGGACCATAAATCTCAAAGGCCTAGTATATGTTATGTCATTGTACACTAGCTGTCAATAGCTACACTTAGGGCACTTTCACACATGCTGAATAATGCACTTCAGGTTACTTGCAATGCATTTTAATGATCTTTGCAAGCGGATTTTGCCGTTTCACACAGTAAAATCCAGCTGCAAAGTGGACTGAAAGTGCATTATTCAGCATGTGTGAAAAAGCCCTGAGTATTCTTTCACATTGCTTTCTGTAATGATCTCTCCCTAGCTGCAAACAGACATGCTCCCTGGCAATGAAACATACATTGAGTGTCGTCCTGTTGCCTTTGTCTGGCATGGTACTTAACTGCTTGTTTGCTTGATGCATGGAGGAATCCTTGACTAGACTGGAATGCTATTGTACAGATGGCATTGTGAAGAAATAAAATCTGTTGCCTAGTTGCCATGATAACGGAAAATCCAAATGTTCAGAGAAAGCCCAGAATGTTCAGTGTTCGCCTGTAGCAGTGGAGTTCAAAACACACACGCTCAAAGGTTCTTCCGTTTGAATCCAATATTATTTAGTCTTGTTTTGCTTCCATGCTCATCTCTCCATGTAATAACTAAAAGGTTTTTAGTATGGGGAGGTGTTCATAATAAAGGAGTCAAAATTTTCTCAGTTTTGTCTTTGTTGTGCCAAATAAAACATTTTATTCTGTTCTTTATGACTGAGATGTATAGGTAAGGGGCTTTGGGTTAGTTTCTGTGGTGTAATGGTGCCTAGTTCCTACAGGTAGATGTAATTTGTTTGTATGTAGGCAAAACAACTAAATGGTATGTGGTATAGAAGGAACAGTACTTCTTTTTGCTGTGAGGAAGCAAAAGAAGGGTTGAGAGTTCTCAGATTAACAAAACAAAGCTATTTCCTTGAAGCTAGCCTATCACTGGATTCTTAAAGCATTGATTTAAAATGTGTATGTGTGTGATGATAGTGGACTGTTCGTGTGAAGCTGCCTACTTTTTCTAAGCCTTAAACATTAAGACAAATTCCATCTTTGGATAAATCACATTCAGAGTCTGTGTATGTTTCTGTTGTGGGAAGTCAAGGAAGGAACCGCAAGGGCAAAACGGAAGAACAGCATTTCCACTGCTCCCCGTACTTCTTAACTGCACCACTTCTTTGGTGGCTGCTCCTGTTCAGCTGTTACCTAGACTTCCAAATGCCACAAGCCAGCTTGTTTTGTCTTTTTATGATAAAGGAGGAAAGAGGAATTGCAATTCATTCTAATGCTACTTTTCCTTCCGTAGCAACATAATGGTAGGATGCCCCACCACCTTTATCAAAGAGGCAGTGAAAATCTGAAACACAATTCTTTTTTCAGTTGGGGCCCATAATTTTTGTGGTTTTCTTGTAAACATCCTTGTGCCAATATTATAACCCGGATTACTACTGGCATTTGATGCTTTTTCGGTTGTATGTAACATGCTGGAATCAGGCATTTCTTGTTGAAATAATTGGGAGTTTACTTTCAAATAAACATGGCCTTGAGCAAGCTTCTAGAACGCATTTCTAATTTTCATATTTGTCCTCTTTTAGATTCTTTAAAGAAAGGATACGAACCAGTCGGTATTATCGCCACCTGTATTTTCTTTCATAGATGTGTGATTTGGGGATAAATAAACAGTGTGGAATTTTTAGCACACTGGTCTGTGCTCTTCAGATTTGGGGGCTAGTCTGCCTCTTGTTAATCTTGATAAAACAAAATGTGTAAGCCCTTCAGAGGCATTTTCTCTAACACTGTTCTTACTGTAATTAGTAATAAAACTTCCACACCTTCCAGAAGGCAAAGTTTAAGAGGAAAACCCTTTCAATAGGACATTTTTCTTTTAAAACATGTGTCCATGGCATGCTCTCTTGTGCTGCAAGCCCGTAAGATTACAGGTGGGATAATTGCAGATTGTGTAATTGAGATTAAGTTAAAGTATCATGAAACTGTCATGGAATCCTCTATGCTGCGCATTTAATGAAATATAACTTTTATAGTTCCTTTAAAAAAAGTCTGCATGCCCCAATTTGTAAAAATTGCATTTGCGAGTTGTCTCGACGTAGCCAAATAAAGATCCTTTCTAAATTACATGGTATACTTTTCAGCTCACACACTATTTCTGATTACTCTGTAAAACACTGTTCATAATTTCTGTATCTGCCGGAGCTGCCTTTGCTCCATGTGAGGGATGGATAAATATTATTAGGGGAACCTAGTGTTTGATCAGATGCTCTCAAAGGGGAGACAGTGAAGAATGAGTAGCAGATTCATCGCATTTTCCTATTTTAAAGATGCCAAAACAGATTAGATAACATGGTTTTCTACAGTGTGATTCATGCTACCGCAATGATCATGGCTGACAAACTAATTATTATATTTAAAAAATCCTTTTAGCATTTCCAGCTGGCTAGTATTTTGACAGCCTGCCTGCTTTTCAACACTTGGACTTTAGGACAGGCAAGAGAAATCTAGAAAAGATGCATCAGTCCAGGCACTATACCTTCCCATCTTGTTTGCCTGATCAGAGCTTTGACAGCAACATCAGATTGTACTAGGTGCTCATGAGTGGGAACACCTGGATGGAATCCACATGCTCTCTTCCTCCTTTTTACAGATTATTTTGATCAGATATCTGATGGTAGGATATGCTATATATCCTACTTCCAAGTCCATGTGGGTTGCAATTTACAATGACTTTTTAAAAAGTCAGCCACCTCCTGTTTTTGAAAAATGCCTGCATTACCCTTATCTCACTGCTGCATAATTCTGAGACTTCCTATTTGTATTAAAAAGCAGCACTGGCTATCACTTATTTAGGTTTTTTTTTTAATAGTCTGCCTTTCTCACATTATGTAATCACTTTGAGACTGAGCAAGTCATAACAATAGGATGAGGAGTCATTCAATAATATAGGACTAGGATTACAGAAATCTGAAACAAGGTATAAGTGCTAAACATGACATTGTTTAATGTAAGAAATGATAGTACATAAATAGAAAAATAATGCAGTGAGAGCCAGGTAGAAACACCCAGCAACACAGTGGTATAATCCACAATCCCATTCCTTCTCTTGAAATTTCTTCCTAAACCATTCTAATGCAGCCCTATTCCTTTATAAAAATGCCCCCCTAAACTATTGTTTTACATAGTTTGTGGAAAGCTAAAAGTGTGGGAGCCTCCCTGATCTCCTTAGGCAGGCCGTTCCATGGGGTTCAAGCCACTACAGAGAATGCACATGTGTGGGCAGTTGCTGATCTTGCTCGTTCAGATAAATCAAGTTGTCATGGGGGGGAGGCACAGGAGGAGAGGTAATCCTACAGATATGAGGCAACTGAAGGACTTTGCCTATGATTGCCAGTACCTTTAATTTAATCCAGTAAGTAATGAGCAGCCAATGGAATGACTTCAGAATGGATGTAATATGCAGGCCAGCCTAGTTTCTGATAGTAATTGAGCCGAGGCATTCTACACTAATGAGTTTCCAAGTTGATTTTGAGAGGAGACATATGTAGAATTCACTACAATAGTCGAGATGTTACAGTGGTAGCGATCTAGGTTACCCGAGCAGGCTCAACTATGTTGGGTGAAAGCGGTTTTTGTGGCTGCGTTAATTTGCTTTTCCAGCAGTAACACTGGGTCCAGTATAATATCTAGAGTCTTGACTTAGGTCAGTAAGGGTTAGCTGAACCCCACAAAAAGTGGGAAGCATGATCTCCTTCAAGACTTCACTCTTCCCAACCAGCATCACCTCCTTGTAAGGGTCCAGTTTCAGTTCGTTCGCTCGGTCGTTTAACCAAGATCCCTATTGTATCCTTGGAAGATTTCTACAGAGAGATATTATGCCAACACCCAGTTTTTACCAAAAATGTGAATGACCTCTTCTAACCCTTTACATAAAGACTAAATAGCATGGGAACCTCAAAAGACAAATCTCACACTGATGATAACTGGTCTCCAGTGGCAACCTTTTGGGTCTGTTCTGTAAATATTTAAACCCATCCAAAGCACACCCCAATACCTTCTTCTGCCTCCCTCCAAACAGTTCAACAAGGTAGCATAGTCTACTGTATCAAAAGTGGCAGATAAATCCAGTTGGTGCAACAACTGGGCATGCCCTTAGTCTACATTCAGATGGAGATAATCAACAGAAGCCATATTTATGTGGGAGGGTGAGTTTTTTCCTCTTCCAGACATGAATTACTGGGGGTTGAGGCTTGAATGTTGGAAGTTTTTGAAGAAATTGTTTTCTTTAAGGTCTTCTCTAATCAATCCCAGATTTGTAAAGGTTGAACAAGTGAGTACTCTGTACATGCTTGTAGTTTCTTCTTTATATCCTGTGGAGAAAACTTATCCTCATAAGAACCCTGCTGGATCAGATCACTGGTCCATCTAACTCAGCATCCTGTCTTACACAGCAGCCAGCCAGTTACTCTGATGGGTCAACAACAGAGCACAGAGTATGAGGCCTTCCCCTGCTGATGTGTCCTGGCACTGGGATTCTGAGGTTTACTGCCTCTGAACGTGGAGGTTCCCTTCAGTCACCATGGTTAGTAGCCACCAATAGATCTATCCTCCATCAATCTGCCTAGTGTCCTTTTAAAGCCAACATAGCTCTCTATACAGAAGTGTTGCTTTTGTACTGCCCATCAACTTCATTGGATGCCCTCGAATTCGAGTATTTTGAGAGGAAGGCTACATGACTGCAGATCACAGAGAGAAAGCACCTGGGTGCGTCTCTGAAGGTCTGTGGCGCAGTGCAGCTCAATTTAAGGCCCCGCGCGGAAGGGTTCCAATTAACTATCCCGGCGTGAATATGGTACTTATAGCCTTATATGGCATAACCCCCTCCCCTCTCCAGTATAAGTAGCAAGCAACTTATTTTTAATTCAAGCATACGCAGAAAACAATTACCTTTTGCTTGACATTTTGGAATTTCCCTACTTGCAGTTGTTCAGCATTTGTAGTTAAATGATATCCTGTTCACTTAGCAACCCTTAGCAACCAAGCACCTTTTCCCTGTTGTGGTGAGCTAGCATCTTCTTGTACCTTAACTGCCAATTTCACCTGGCTGATTGTTATAGATCTTATATTTCAGCTCATTCTGCTTTGCCCTCCCTTTTGCACTTAGCTTTTTGCATCTTGTACTCTAGAAGTCTTTAGAATTTTTATGTAAGCTCAAAATTAACTCATCTTTCCTATCAATAATAAAATATGCCCAAAAATGTATTTAATCAAACTGTACTTATTTTATTGGGTATTAGCCGCCCTGACCTGGATGGCCCAGGCTAGCCTGATCTGGTCAGATCTCAGAAGCTAAGCAGGGTCAGCCCTGGTTAGTCTTTGGATGGGAGACCACCAAGGAATACCAGGGTTGCTGTGCAGAGGAAGGCAACGGCAAACCACCTCTGTTAGTCTCTTATCACGAAAACCCCAAAAGGGGTCGCCATAAGTCGGCTGCGACTTGAAGGCACTTTACACCCACATTAGCCACCCTGCCGGGGACAGAAGTCAAAATGAATGAAATAAAAACCGATAACAAAGCTGGATTTATCTCCTGCCTGAACAAGAACCTCCTAAACATCAAAAGCCAGCTTGCCTCTTTCCAATGAGGGCCTAAAAAGAACGCCAGTTCTTATATATATATATATATGTGTGTATATATATGTGTGTGTGTGTATGTGTGTGTGTGTGTGTGTGTGTGTGTGTGTGTGTATATATATATATATATATATATATATATATATATATATATATATATATATATATACACACACACACACACATATATATGTGTGTGTATATATATATGTATATATATAAATGTATGTATGTATATATAATTTTTATAACAAAACAAACAAATACAATAATAATAATATAAAGAAAATTTAAAAAAGAAAATACAAAAGAGTATCTATATATACTTATTAATACATTCATGGTTACAAAATTATAAAGTTCAAAAAGATACCCCTTCGACCCTCCACCCACCTTAAAAAGTGACCCATCCCCCGACTTCCGAAGAAGCGTCTAAACAGTTTTAAAATACCTATTAACAGTAAAATGTAAAAGTATTAAAACTAGTTTCTATAACTCACTAATTAAAATAGTAAAATCCATTTTTGCCAGTTTATCCCAACATGTGACGGCCTTTGCCCAGGTTTTTTGTTTTGATAAATCCTTCCCTATCTGTTCCATATAGGAAAGGAACGCCAGTGCTCGCCGTCGGGCAAAGCTGCGCTGCAAGCGAGCAGACGCCAGGCAGCGGGGCCTGCCAGCAGTCGCGCCGGGCTCTGTCACTGTCCCGGGGGCGGGAGGAGGAGGACCGCGCGGGGGCGTGGCGAGGAGCGCGCGCGCCGCCATCTGCCAATCGGCGGCGGGCTGCAGGGTCCATCCCCGCCCCCCCCCCATCGCCCTAGAGTGGTCTCGTCCTCCCCGCCGCTGCAAGCAGCCGCCAGCCGGCGAGCGCAAGAGTGAGGAGGGCGAAGCAGGCGCGTGGCCTCGGGGGCTGCTGGGGCGAGTGGTGCAGGTGAGTGGAGCCGGGCGGGGGTGTTTCTGGGCGTGTCCATTTCGGCGCGGGGGGGGGGGCGTGCGGAGAGGCTCGGTCCCGCCTGCGCTCGTGCCTTCCGCTCTCCGAGCTCTGCCGCTTTTTGCCTGCGGAGCCGCGAGGTCCCCGAGGGGCGCTCTGCGTGCGCTCAGAGGCACGCTTGAGGGGGTGCGCCGTGGTGGAAAGGAGGCGCTTTGGGCCAGACCTTGGCTCCAGTCATCCTTGCAGGGTGGCCATCGGGATTTGGGGAGGGGAGGGGAGGAGGGGGGAGAAGCTGCAGTGGAAGTGGCTCGGTCCTCTTTGTGGGACTGGGCGAGGGAGGGCAGAACCGAGTCGGTTGCAAGAAGGAGCTGGCGTAGGCCGTTTTTTCAGGGGAGGGTTTTGCCTTGGATTTGCCTCTCTAGAGATGCACATTTCCCCCCCCCAATCCGTTTTGCATTGGATTTGCCACTCGAGAGGCACATTTTCCCCATCTGAATTCTCAAAACTCTGCATGGCGGCTTATTGTTGAATCTTGAGAATGTGGATGGGGGGGAAAGTGCATCTAAAGAGTGGCAAATCCAATGCAAAACCTTGCATGAATAAATGGCCTCGACAACAAGCCCCCATGCAGAGTTTTGAGAATTCGGATGGGGAAAATGCGCATCTGCAGAGCAGCACACCCAAGGCAAAACCTCCCCTGCATAAATGGCCTTAATGACATGGACGGGGTGTAGCACCATGGATGGGGCTTATTGAAATTCGATCTCATTAGTAGCCCTCCCTGCTTTCAAGAAGAGCAGGGCTGTAGATACAGCCTCCTCTCCTCCATTCCCTCCCCCTCATATTTTTGGAAAATGAATAAAATGCATGTGGGTGGGTGGGTTCAGCTTCCTAGCAAATTCCCACCGGCTCTGGTTAATCCACCCCCCCCCAAAGTTAGAACAAAACCGTTTTGATTTGTGAAAGGGGTTGGTGGAGGTGTTACAGAAGTCCCCCACTATTAAAAACATATACTGTATGCATTTTTTTAAAAAAAAAATCCCGACAAAAATACAGCAACTAAAAATAGTTTGTTTATTATTATTATTATTATTATTATTATTATTATGTGCTCCCTTCCACCAAAAGGTGTTTATAGTGGCTTGTCAACATAGTCACATCCAGACTGCATAATAAATAAACCCACATAATCAATAAACTACGATAGTGCTGCGCAAACACAGCAGCACCAAGAAGATAAGCGACAGAGCAAAATCAGTGCGAGAGAGCACGATGGCCAGATAATAAAAAGCATAAAAGATAAATAGGGCAATATTAATAGCCAGTAGCAGCTTTCAAGTAGCACAGTTATCCATGTAGAAACAAGCCATAAAACAACATAAATTGTATCTAGACCCACTGTGCTTGGACATTCTAGCCACCTGAAGGGCTGTTTTGAAGAATAGGTTCACAAAGGTTAAAGCATAATTATGAGGTACTGTAATATTGTAAAAAATAAATAAATCTGGAGATCCACAGTTATACCAAGCAAAGGGGGCTCCTTTAATTGTGGGAAATAAGCTGGAGACTGGTAGAGCTTTGCAAGAGGTTAGCATGGGGATCTTGACCAAATTTTATGGGGATGAGCATGCCAGTGGAAAAGGTTCCCAATAAAGAGGCTTTTTATTAATTGTAAGGGTTTTATTCAAAGTAATCAAATTAGTTGCACACACATACAAATCCCAGTACATACAGAGCTAAGAAAGTAAAGGTATGAGGGGGTGGACACAAAGATTGAAGGTTCCCGGGGAAATGATATTTACCTTCTGGGGAGTGCAGGCCCAGATAGAGGCAGCACTGTGACGACCTGCACTACTTGCAAGGAAAGGAAAACCATAAAGAAATGAAGCTGCCTTATACTGAATCAGACCCTTGGTCCATCAAAGTCAGTATTGTCTACACAGACTGGCAGCGGCTGTCCAGGGTCTCAGGTAGAGGTCTTTCACATCGGCCATTTATTCATGGAAGGTTTTGCATTGGATTTGTCACTCTGTAGATACACATTTTCCCCGTCTGAAGTCTCAAAACTCTGCATGGCGGCTTATTGTTGAGTTTTGAGAATATGGATTGGGGAAAAGTGCATCTCAAGAGTGGCAAATCCAATGCAAAACCTTCCATGAATAAATGGCCATCACCTACTTGCCTAGTCCCTTTAACTGGAGATTCCGGGGATTGAACCTGGGGCCTTCTGCATGCCAAGCAAATGCTCAACTTCTGAGCCACGGCCCCTCCCCTAACAATACACTCAAGTATCATGGCTCGTGTCTTGGATCCAGGAAAAACACTAGCAATTTGTTATGTTGAATGGGGAAACATTTATACCCAGGGAAGAAGTTGGAGGCTATGTTTCACTGGCAATGCCTGGGAATGGGATTGATGAGACTTGGCAAGGTGTGTCTTTTCTGCTGCAGGAGAGCTAAAGAAATGCTAAAGAGGTTTGTCTTTGTCTCTTGGTATTCCAAGGAACACCAGATATTCTTCCCAGGGGAAGCATGGTAAACAGCCTGAACTTTGCCCAGTCGGCTTCTGTAGCTTGGCACAAACAAGATGGCTGCCAGGAGACCCCTGTTTGTCTCTAACTATACAGCAATGTTCCCTCCTTGCACACTAGCTCCAGTCCTGAACACCTTGCTGGGTGTACTAGGATAGCCGAGGGCTGTTAGCATACCGCAACAAAGTGCCATCCTAAGCAGTGTTACACCTTTCTTCACCCATTGACTTCACTGGCCGTAGAAAGGTATAACTGTACTAATCAGATCTCCCAAGTAGTGTTAAGTTTAACCCGAGTCCATTTTCTGGGTGAACTGGAATTTGATCCCAACACAGCAGGCATAGAATTGTGGTTTACCACGTGGTACAGTAATAGGGCTTTTATCCCTGAGTTTACCTTAATCTCAGTTGTCTGTTTTAGATCTCCCCTCTTCTTCAGTAAAGGTAGAAGAGGTGGGGAGAGGCTGTGACTGTGTGGTAGAGCATCTGCTTTGTATACAAAAGGTCCCTGACATCTTCATTAAAAAAAAAAAAAGGATCAGGGAGTAGGTGATGTGAAAGGCATCTGAGACTTTGGAGTGCCACTGTCAATCAGAGTCAACAGCACCAACCTTGATGGGCCAGTGATCCCAGCATAAAGCGCTTCATATGTGCTCAGAGCAAACAGGACCAATGTGTTAGATCAATGGCTGGCTCTCAAAAACATTTGTTTAATTGAAGGAAAGGAAGTGTGGGGGAGCATCCTGAATTTCAAATGGATCACTGCTACTTGGGGAAAGTGAAAGTGGGAGGAGTATAATTGTGATGACAGCTATGGTTACAGACTGTGCTTTTTGAACCAGCCCCAGGAGAATTATACAATTATTTCAAAAGGAGAATTATAAAAGAATCTGAAGGTGTAAGCACAGTAGAAATCCTGATTTGGAGCAATTTCATTAAAAAAAATTCCCTTTTATCTATTCAGACCTTACATAGTAATCTAAACGAAAAATGAGCCAGTACACGATCATTTTTGTTCTGGTGTTCAACAAAAATTGTAGGCGCTTTTGACAGCCCGCTGTTTCCCACGCAGGAAAGATACTGTTCTTTTTTCATAGTTATCATGGGACATACGGGGTTGGATCCAGAGTAAACTGGCAATTTCCACTGATTTTCCTTCCTCCCCATCTCATTCCTCAGGGTCCTCTATCTCCCCCGAACAGCATTTTGTGGGCTGCAGGGGGAGGGGGGGAGGCCTTCTATTCTTCCACTGGAAAATGTAGTGTGGATTCAAACCAATGGGCTGGAAGAGAGGGTTTTAAAGATATATTACACTTTTCAAGACATTTGATACCCGTCTAAGAAACTTGAGTAAAATTGAATAGTGATTAACTGTTGTCACCCTGATATTATTCATGGGTTCTACATTCTGAAAGCGAGAAAGGGACTGACCCTTTGAGGCAACTTCTGGGTGTTAAATATAAACACCCAATTCTGCCCAGCAATGCTATTGCTGTACCAATAGCTGAAGAAAGATTTTTCTTTGATCTTGCTTAATGTTTATATCCTCTCCTAGAAATTCCAAGTACTATATCAGTTCTGTTGGGGGAGAACTTCTTTTTCAGATCAAAACCCGGAGGATATTTATCCAAGTTCAGTTATAATGTGATTTGAATGCTTGGAATGGAAGGACTTTAACTTGTAATTTAACCATGTTACATCTCAGCAAGATGTAAATGAAAATATATAAATAATAAATGGGATATAAGCACCAACGTACTGATGGCAGCTGAATTTGCCTGTGAATCTCTCAATTCTCTTGGAGGAAGGAAAAGGGCATAATTTCCCTCCAAACCCAATCCCAGTGCAGCAATGGAGGTTCCATAAAATTTCAATTACCAGGAATCTTTCTGACAGCAATGGAGGTTCGAATAATATTTCTGCTGCTGAAGGTAGAGTTCCTGATGCTTACATGATCTGGACATTTTTCAGGATTTTGATATTTTACCCTATGGCAAGAGTGTATTATAGTCAATTTTTAAATTTCTTTAGATTCAACTAAACCCTTTCCAGTTCTCTGAAATCCGGGCTTCTGACTAGAAGGTTCTGGGCTTCTGACTAGAAAAGGTAAATCTGTGATCAAGATTTGTATTAGAAAACTTTATTCAGAGCCTATTCCTGTTTTTGGAGTCAAATGTAGCCTTTACCTGCATACAGATATCTGTTTCATTACTGGGGTATTTTTTACATGAGCCACATCTAAATTTGTTAGGCAGATTAGAAATTGTGCTCAAGAAACCATTACATAGTTATATGCAGCAACATCTGATATAAGTCATCATTTCTTGATCCCAGACCTCTGATCTGCATAACAAATATTTTGCATGGAGTTTAAACTAGTGGTTCAGTAACTACTTGAGTGGTGCTTTTTTCAAAGATTCTTTTGGAGAGGAATTTGTTAACTGCTTTAAAACATAAACCTTTCAATTGTGTAATCATTAACATCACAGCTTCTTCACTTTCAGCAGCAGCGTTTCCATTCCATTTTAATTTCTTGCAATTCACAAGGTTAGAATCCATTCTGAGGAGAGAATGGCATAAGAATAATAAAAAGAAAGAATTCATCCCTGGCTGAATTTTGTATTTGTGTATTTATGTTATTTAGAGTCTGCCTTTCTCTGTGAGACTTGAGGGGACTTTCATAGGTTGATGGCTGTATTGTAAGATCTAATCGAGAAAATTTTAAATCTATTCACAGGAAGAGGCAATGCAGCGGAAGCCTCCTGTTGAAATCTCTTGCATGATACTCAGTCACAATGACTTTGGTGCCTGTGGACTATGGGCACCATGGCAGCATCTTACCTGAGCGAGAAAGGGATGAAGGGATCATGTGGCCCAGTCTCTGCAAAATACATATTTTGTGCTTGGGGCTGGCCGTGCTGGCTCTTCTGGTTTTAGTCCACAACTTTTATCAGTTAGAGGTGAGTCCTGCAATATTCTCTCAAGGACAGGATAGTGCGTTTGAGCAACGTCTTTCCTGATCACCAATGTTACCTACATAGTAGATTATTTAAGGGTGCCTGTGTATGCTTAATCTGCTCTTGCTTCTTATATAGGTCAGATCTGTTTTACCATTGTTTAAATGGAGTTTTCTTCCTTGTCGCAATTTAGCTTGTTTGTTTTCTGTCTGTAAGTTCTTCCGATTTTATTATCAATACTTTGTAAAGCGGAATCTGTTTGCATTTTCTGAGTGGTTCTTCCATTTTTCCTTTGTGCTTACTTTTGTCGCACTCTGTGTGTCTGTATTTTTTATGCACTCTTTCATGCTTTTGCATTTTGTAGGCATTCTTTCTCAAGCAGATGTCCTGTGCCTTCAAAGGTTTCATGATTGGCAGAAATATAACAGATGCTGTTTTTGCCATCATTTCATCTCAATTATTGTACTGAGGTTACATTCAGACCAGTCATGTAGCTTTTTAAAAGCAAAGGAGCCCCCCCCCCCTAGTATACAGCACATTTTCTGGTCTTCCTCCTGTGCATTTAACAGGATCCTGATACAAACAAACAAAAAAGTAAAAAACAAATGAGCAGTTGATGCACTCTCTAGCAGGGCAATAAACATTGCCTCTTCATGCTCCCAGGTTATTGCAGCATGCCACTATTCCTCCCCTAAAGTGAAGAAGAGCCATGTACTGCTGCTGTTTTAACAACAGGGTCTTCTTTCCTAAAAGAATGACAGATTTAGAATGACAGTTACAAGCTTTCAGGGGCTAGATCCCACCTGGTTATATGCATGAAATATTATCCTCAGTTGATTTATTCATTTATTTATTTAGTGAATTTTGACCCCTGATTAAATATGTGCATGCACACTTGCATACAGAGGAATGAAAATTGTAATGTTCAATATACCTTACTTCTAGAGAAGTGTGTTTGGACTTGCCTGCTTGATTAAAGTCTACTGCACAGCAACCGTCTCCATGTATGTGGACTGTTCAAAGCACTTTCCAAAAGACATGACATAAATACAATGTATCCTACAGGACATATAGAAAGTATAGGCTTCCCTTTGCAGTAATTCCTGTGCGCATTAGGAGAGTTCAATTTCCTTTATAGTACATGCCTCTAATACTAAAAAAATGCATCCTCCCACCCCTTTGAGTGTGACTGGTACAAACTCTGCCTCAGACAAACAGATTTGTCACCATTAAACCTGGTTTGGCTTTAGGGCGACAGCCCTAAGCAAGGACCAGGTCCCGTTGATTTCAGTTAAACTTCTTATTTAACATGCTTATGATTTTTCTACATTTCTGAAAAAAAAACCTCCCTTATTCACCATCTTAAATCTGAAACAATCTGTAGATACATCTAATCAGATATCGAATTCTGTGTCACTTAAAAGCTTGTGTACCGTGGCTAGAGAACTCGTCATTTTTATTAAAGGAGACTTTTATTTTTCAGACTGATTCTACCCATTCCATTGTCCTTTTTTCTTCTTCTTTTTTTTGAAACCCCCCACTATTTTAAAGAAGTATTTTATTTCAGATTGATTCCATAAGTGTAATAAATATTCTGAATTTAATTTCTGAAGAAATTATCCCTTTGTGTTCAAGGAGCACTTCATTTCATTCCATTTTGCCATCTACCCACCACCCCACTGTTTACATTTAATTTCAAAAAGGATTGATCTGCTTTAAAAGGATGCAGAGTTGGATTCCGCAGAGGCATGGTCACCTTCCTCTGGCTCCAAGAACCTTCCACTAATGCAAAGGGAGGGCTCCTTGCCCAGGAGAAAAATGCGTCCACTGGCAGAACAGATCTGTAATAGATATTCAAGTTTAATTTTAAATTTAAACAGTTGTTAAAATTTCTTCGCTTTGCACACTTTATTCTCTCATTTTCTTACTTTCTTTCTATTACCACTCTCATTTGACCATACCCTCTACTACGGTAATCTTTTTTCCGCTTTCCTCTTCTTTCTTTTCCCCACTTGGCCAGGCAGATCATTCCATTTCTTTCCAGTGGCACTGCTTGGTTTAATAAAATTATCTTAATCTAATCTTATTTAGCCCAGACCTTGATAGCCCAGGCTAGCCTGAGCTCATCAGATCTCAGAAGTTAAGCTTACTCCCTGCCCCAGGATGTGATGATGGCTGCCAACTTGGAAAGCTTTAAGAGGGGAGTGGACATGTTCATGGAGGAGAGGGGTATTCATGGCTGCTAGTCAGAATGGATACTAGTCATGATGCATACCTATTCTCTCCAGGATCAGAGGAGCATGCCTATTATATTAGGTGCTTTGGAAAACAGGCAGTACAATGCTGCTGCAGTTGTCTTGTTTGTGGGCTTCCTAGAGGCACCTGGTTGGCCACTGTGTGAACAGACTGCTGGACTTGATGGACCTTGGTCTGATCCAGCATGGCCTTTGTTACGTTCTTATGTTTAGGGTCAGCCCTGGTTAGTATTTGATTAGGAGACCACTGAGGAATACCAGAGTCTCTACGCAGAGGCAGGCACTGGCAAACCATCTCTGAAGATGTCTTGTCTTGAAAACTATGGGGTTGCCATAAGTCAGTTGTGACTTATCAGCAAAAAAAAAAATCTTATTTAAACAAAGATTTGTCCCTCTGGATGATTTGGGGGTGGTAATTGAAAGGCTGAGACCTCCATGCCCTTTGCTTGTAGACAGTTGTAATAAAACAGCTGGTTGATTCCATGCTTGGTTCATCTCAGCATTACCACCAGGGAGAGATGGAGGAGCTTCGGGAAAACCTTGCATACTGACACTGCTTCATGATGCAAGACAGAGGCACTATCGTGCAAGAGAGCTTCCAGTTGGCTGCCTCTGGCTCTGCCACAAGGGAAGCTTTTTTTATTTTTGTGCAAAAATGAAACAAAGACATGGTGAGCAGTACCCTGATCTGCTGCCTGGGGCCAGGCCATTTTACTTTGCTTCACAATAAGGCTCTTCTTGTAGATGGTGGTGGGAAAAGCAGGGCTGTGCTTTCTCTGGCTTCTATTTGTTGGTTTAAGATCATCCTTCAGCATACTATTGGGTCTTGATTGAAAGATGCATGTAAGGCTTTTCACATGCACCCTGGGCTTTTTCCCCCAGACTTGCCAAAATAGCAGTAAGTGATTGTCTTTAGCCTTAACTACGGAGACTTTTAAAACTGCCCTGCAGCCATTTGTAATTTGGCTTGAGTTGGTGTAAACAGTTGATCAGGAAAGTCATTAAAAAGCTCCACTCTGTGCATGAAAAGACCTGAATATACACAACAGGAATGAAAATCAAAAGTTTTGTCTCGTCTGTAAGTTTTGCGTTGCTCAATAATTCTGCGTGTAAGTGTAAATAGAATAAGCATGTGAAGCATTCTTCTGTTGTCATTTTCAGAACGTCTCCACTTATATTCAGCAAATTTCAGTCTGTCAGTTTCACACACAACTGTCCAACTACGCTAATCATGTTGCATCATGTTGGAAGGTTGCAGCATGGATATGCGTGAAGAACTTGTTAGGAGACCTATGTGCAGACGATAAGAGGTAACATTGGAGATGAGATTAGAAATGTTAAGTATACTAATGAGGTATGTGGCGTTTCAGAGAATCCAGACTGAAAGACATGCCATCCATCACTGAATTTTATTTTCTGGATAATTGCAACTGTGTATTCCCATTTTCATGTGCTCTTAAATCCATACTGCAGATAAGCTTATTACTTGCTTTATCACATGTATAAAATGCTTCTTCAGAGCTAGACAATTCCTGCTCAAAGGAAATCTGTTTTACACTTGGGAAGATGGAACCTTAAAAGGATATTCTAAGTATTAGCTGTAGAGAGTGCTTAAATTAGCTGCAATGTCAGTGATATTGAATTAGATGTACATCTCTGTTGCTCTTTAAGAAACTGTTTCTTAACAAATGTTTCATCACAGTTGGATTAAAATAACTGGGTCTTCTAAGGAAACAGTGACAATTAGTTCTTCTTCTTACATTGTCAGTGCCACCCTAAGCAGAGTTATACCCTTCTAAGTCCATTAAAATCAGATGGCATTGTATATGGGCTCATGGGAAAATGGCTTCTTTGTTCTGGCTAAATAATGCTTGGAAAGAGCAAGGTGTCAAGTGGAAGTTCCCAACTGAAGGAAGAGGATGTTGTATTCCACTCAGAAACATCTGTATGTGGAAACAGTGTTTCTGGCATGGAGCAGCACAGAGGAAACTTGGAAGTGGCAGTAAAGCCCCTACGAAGAAAGGCGAAATATAAATGTTTTAATAAATAAACAAAAGGAGCATCTTCAAATAAGGCATTCCAGATTAGTTCAGTTTGCCATATTTATAGGTTTTCAAAATTGTCTTCCAACAATAGCTTGCTAATAAAGCTCATATTCTTGGCTAACTAATTCTTTTAACTTCAGACACAGTTTTCCTAAACAATTCTGGCATAAATTATTAAATCAGATCCTCCTTTAGTATGATTTGTCACCAGACATCTTCACAGTTCAAGATCAAGATGCACAGTTTTCCTATACAATTCTGTCACAAATTATTAAATCAGATCCTTCTTTAGTATGATTTGTCACCAGCCATCTTCACAGTTCAAGATCAAGATGCACCATTTTATGGGAGTGTCCTTTATCTGCAAGAATTGTACACCATTTTACTTCTCTTCCAAGGTTCATAGCTCTCACTTGCAACCATAATATTAGAGCCCTGACACATCTTGGTATTTTAAATCTGCAAGATTGTTGCTCCAGATTGGTTGCTGATCTTCATATTGCAGACACTCTTTTGGGATAATAGGATGGATGCCACTGGTTAAATATTTTCAGGGCCTCATCCTGCTTTAACTGAACCCATTGTGGAACTAGATTCAGACCATATATTGGTTCCCTAAAATTTGCCATTTATTTGGTCTGAAGGAAAAATCAAATTTCTGTAAAAAATCAATTCCAGGTCAAGTGTCAGTTATTCAGGCCTCCTCCCAAAATATTATAATTGTTAAAGCATACACAAGCTGCATACATTAGACAATTTTTGATACTCTGTTTTGCTTATTATTGAAATACGATTACACACATAGTAGTGCTTTTATTCATTGAGACGTTGCTAACAGAGGAACTGCTTATCATAACTTCAGAAGAAAGGAGTTTCAGACTTGTCAAAATAATGTGACAGTGGTTGTCATTTAAATTCAAGCCGCAAAGCCACTAACATTCTTACAGTTGTTACAAGTCTTTTATCATGTGCTCGCAGTTCCTTTCAGTTAATATCTCATTTTTGTCAGCAGTTGGAAAACCTGTAACATTCTGTAAAATATAGTTTTGTGATAAGTCACTTATTTTGCTAAACTTATTATTACATCTTATACCCTTCTGAGGATGTACTCACACAAATTGCATCGGAGTGCATTTAATAATTTTAACTAATTTACCTCAGAGCACTGTCAGTTTACCCTGACTAGGCGTTGCTCCCTAGTCTTTCTCTGAAGCAAAGTAGAAACGGAGTTTTCAGACACTGGTTATATCCATTTTCTAATAGACTGTAAATTGCTGTTTCTGTTTTTAAACTGTCACATTTTTGATGCCACATGCCTTTTCATGTTTCAAGTATATTGACTTAGTAGAATAAGATGTGTGTGTGCGTGCGTGTTAAGTGCCGCCCAGTCACTTCTGACTCATGGCGACCCTATGAATGAAAGTCCTCCGAAATGTCCTATCTTTGACAGCCTTGCTCAGATCTTGCAAATTGAGGGCTGTGGCTTCCTTTATTAGTCCATCCATCTCTTGTTGGGTCTTCCTCTTTTCCTGCTGCCCTCAACTTTTCCTAATATGATATTCCAGTTATTTTTTTAGTTTGCTTCATACTCGCATCACCGTGCAAGATGTGGTCCAATTTATTCTAATCAGGGCATATTTCAGGCTCATTCACAGAATAACTATTATGGGTAACCACCTTTTTATGTTCTGTGTAAAGCATTTGTTTTCGCTCTACACACTAATACAGAGCAATGGTTCCTACATCTAGCTGTCTCCTACATCAGCAACGTTCTAAAAACTGTAGAGGTTCCGGGGGAGGTTCTGAGAACCTCCTGGAGTTTTTCCTACCCACAAATTGCCAGAAGATCAAGTGTTTCTTTGTCCCTCCAGGGTACCTCCCCACGCCCCACGCCACCTTCCATTTGATGGCATGTTCATGCAGAAGGGTTTGATAGGTATAAGGAAAGCCCTGACAGTTCTATGTGAAACCTGCTGTGACTGGAGGTCAGCTCATCTGTCAGTGCAGAGGAACGTCCGTGATTTGTTAAAACTTGCATTCTGTGTGTGATTGGATAGTACATATCTCAAAATAGCTCAATATATTGATATGCTGGAACCCTTTTATTGAAAGGCGGGATAACAGCTGAGGGGGAGAAGGTGGGGAAAGAGGGCTGGCACCTTTAAAATGGTGGTAGACCTTTCAGAGGACAGTCTGCTGCAGAGCAGCCGAGCAAATACAAACACACACCGTTGGATCAAAACAGGTTTTGAAAAATGCAGCTTAAGACTTCCTTAACTGTGTGAGGCCTCAAAAAAATCTGTTTGGCTTCAGAAGCCAAAGTGGGTTAAAGAGCCTTATGAAAGAGATGCCTGCATATGCCATGGCCCTCTGACAACCCCAGGAAGTGCCTTTTTCTGTGGTTTCTTTGTCATTTATAGAACTCCATTCCTCAGGAGTCTACAAGATTTTCTCCATTCGCACATGTTTCAAGTATAGTACTCACAATTCCACTCTTGGACTTGACGTGCTGTCACATCTGTCTGGCTATAACACTGTTTCATACATGATTCTTCATAATGTGTTCTGTTTAACGTTTATTGGAAAACCAGGCTTGTTACAAAAATCCAGTGCAGTTAGGACTTTAAACATCAGTCCTGCACAAACATGCCATGAAGGCGCTATCCTTACTATGATCCTGTCAATGAGCTGTTCTGATCTTCCATCATCTTGTAGATATAGTTTCCACCAGGTTTTCCATTATAGTTCAGGGGTTCAGAACTTAGATCCTGAGAACTCTGTTCACTTTCTATCCTGTTTAAGGGAATTTCAAAGTTCATATTTTTTTTCCTGTAGTCCTTCAGGGTACTTCATTGATGAGCTACATGAACACGTGTTTCTAATTTTGTCAAATTGTGTTGTTTTGTCACCCTCAGACTGTCAAAACACAACACCCATTGTTATACCCATTGTTCTTCTGACCACAATAATTGGGTTGGGCTAAGGCCCACTGACTAGAGAGGGTACATGAAATAAGCCTCTGTTACCCTGCTGATGGGCCTTTCCATTTGATGGATCATTGACCAGTGCTGCCTAGCCCCAGCATATAAGGGTTGTTGGCATCTGAGTTGCTGTATTTCACTGCATTCTGAAAAATAACTCCTAAAATAATTGCAAATGTCATACAGAATATTGTTATAACCATCACACTACCCATCAACATCCTTGAATATTCCTTGTTCCATTCATGTTTTTCCCATACCTTTTTACCTTAAAAAGAAATGCAGTGTGCATAGGGACCAGTGGTCTGGTTCTGTTCTCCCCATACGTTTCTCCTGCTTTACTATCATTTTCAGAATTCTCTTCCTCTAATCAGTTAGGAGATTGGTTCTCCATATCAGAGTTATGGCAAGATGCCATGTTTCAGACCTGAAAACAGAAAACAATCAATGTAATGTTCCCGACACTAGAAATTCCCAAGCACGTGGGGACCCAATTTGGATCAGGACAGCAGTATGTGGAGGAATGGGCTCCAGTCTGTTCCCTGTGCCATTTCCCTACTTGAAATAGTACCAGGGGCTCTGGGGCTATTTGCCACATTGGGGAAACTCACGAGTACCCCATTAGTACATGTTCAATCCCAAATGAGGCAAGTAGTATCCTCTTGGGTTTTGGGTCAGGAACTGATTTCCCAGCAGGGAACTTGCGGCTGACATCTGATTGAAAATACTTGAGTTGGACATTTCGCAAACGTAACATGCATATAGTCCTTCTACAGTGCAATCCTGTCCAAAGTTACTCCAGTCTAAAACCATTGTTTTCAGTAGGGTTAGACTGCAGTTATTCTGCATAGGACTGCACTATCAGGTTCCTTTCTTTTCACTTCTGTAGCTAACTACTGTGACCTGAATAACCCAGGCTAGGCCAATCTTGTCAGATCTTGGAAGCTAAGCAAGGTCAGCCTTGGTTAGTATTTGGATGGGTGACTGCTAAGGAAGAACAGGTTTGTGACATAGAGGCAGGCAATGGCAAACCACCTCAGAATGTCTGTTGCCTTGAAAACCCTATGGTGTTGCCAAGAAGTCACCCGTGACTTGAGGGCAAAAAAAAAAAAAAAGCTTCAAGCCACAACTACTCCAGCTAACTACTCCAAAAACTCTCTTCACTTTATGTGATTTAAATAAAATTTACATAGTCCATTTGAATTATGATTTAAATTTATTCAGGTAAAGTGATGTATTCTTACTCTAAGCAAAGCCTCATGAAATGTTTACAGTAAGGATTGTTTGTGGGGGTATTAAGAACTCTGGTCCTTTTCTTTTGTATTACTCATCTCCTTCTACTCTCCTTTACTTTTCCTCCTACCCACTACAAGGGCCAATTCACATGTCACAAAGTCCACGTGTCCCCTATGTGGACTTTCAACCGATGTGTTCTTGGAGTTACCCCCTGGGAACTTAATTCTCAGCCACTAGGCCAAATTTGGAAATAGAATTTTAAAAGTAGAAGACAATGGAGTGAGAGCAGGATAAAATATACAAGAAACATTGGAATCTACTGCAATCTTGTTCTTTTCATAAAGAAGTATGCCCGTGAACCTTTCCATGATACTACAACCTTATTCCCTTTAGAAAAAATGCCCTCCTGAACAATTCTGTTTTACACAATCTGAGGGATGATAGAAATGTGGAAGCCTTCCTGTCCCTATCAAGCAGGCCATTCTACAAGGTGGGAACCACAACAGAGAATTCTTGGATACAGGCACCTGTCAATATTACACATTTGTATAGTGGCATCTTCAGAAGGGGTCATTTCAAGTCAGGAAAATGGTACATAAGAACATAAGAACATAAGAAAATGGTACATTTTCAAGTCAGGAAAATGGTACATAAGAACATAAGTATCTTATGTACAGGGACGAAGGCTTCAGCCCTTCTCTTACAGTGCTGCAGTCCCAATCTGAATTGGGCCTGTTTGAACAAGGAAATTAAGTTCTCAGTAGACAACTTCCAGTGCATGACTGATCCAAAAACCTTGTGACCACATGGTGAACATGGTGAACTTTTGAAAATGTAAACCAGCCCTTAGATCCCAGCCAAATTCCTACCCCATTTGTCATTACAGCATCTCTATCCTAATGAGCATAGGGTAAATCTAGCTCTAGCCAAATAGACCTAGTCTCTTCTTTTTCTTCCACCCAAGGCAACACCCTCAGTGATGGAGAAGAGAGTGAGGAAATGACAAAACGCTTCTTTCCTGCCCCCCAATAAACTGTTATTCAGAGCATTGTTACAGGCAGCTCCAGGCCTTCTTTAGTGGACTTGCATCTGCCCCAAATGTTAATGAATCTGTAATGGCAGCCTTCACACAAAGGAGCCAGTTTCTAGGTGTAGGGGACTATGGGTCTATTCACGTGGAGGATTTCCTGCTGTTTGGGTGCTGAACAGCAGTTTTTCTATGAGCTTCCTCACTGGCTCATCTTCCATTTGTTATCTTTCTATGGTTTCCCTGTTATTTCTTCATGCTTTCTCAAATCAGATGAAAGGTAGTTTGATATATCACAGAAAAATGATGAAGAAACCATAGAAAGAAACAAGTTGAAAACAAGGAGGAAGGAAGCTCTAGAGGGAAACTCCTGCAGTTCAGCACCCAAACCATGGGAATAACTGTATGAAAAGACCCCATGTCTCTGTGATGAGAATGATCTTTCTGTCCTCCTGAAGTCAGCTCAGAATTGGCAAGTGGGAAAATGTCAAAAATGTCACCCTGTAAGATGGTACTGGGTTGTTTGGGGGTGGGGGAAGGGAGAGGGCAGCTCTCCGGTGGCCCCTACTAGCATGTGCAAACCCTGCACAGGTGTGCGTGTGCTGGAGGAGAACCATATACTCTGGCTCTGTGAGTAGAATGCAAAAGGAGTTGTCCGGGTTTAGAGAAGAGCAGAAGAGTCATACCCTACTCCCTCCCTCATGTACCTCTCCAGTGGCAAATGGAAGATCATGACAGGGATCCTTGCGATGATTTCCCACACCCATCAGGAGCAGATTGGCCAAGTGCTTCTGTTCATCAGTGACTTGCAGATTCTGGTTCATGATGCCAATGATGCCTTATTTCCCATGCCCATTCCCTGTGGAACGTTTCCCTACATTACATCTGATTGGCAGTACAGAGTGATACAAAGAGAGTGTGTGTTGTTAAATGGCTATTTTACATGCAAAGGTACAGCTTCTTTGGTTTGGCTACCAACATTATTTTTCTTTTCATGATCACTCTCTGAATTTTGTTCAGATTGCTAATAATATATTCCCAAAACATTTTACATTGGTCTGGAATGCCTACCTACTAGACAGTCTGTGGATAAATTTTGTGTCTTATTAAGTCTTATTTCTATTTATTAATGTGCTATTTTTTTTTACATGGATACAGTACAATGCCACACCCAGTATTACTCATTTTGTATCTTAATCACCTTCCCTTTTACTGTGTCTGTAAGCTGCAGGCTATCTTCTGTCATTATAACAGGGAAAGCAGGGTAAAGAAACATGACCCCACATTTTCTGATGTCACCCATGTAGCAAAGAAGAGACAGTCAGAGGGTGAAATATGTAAATAGAGGAGATAACCTTTTGGGTGATTTCTTCCCTGTCCTCCATTGGTTGTTACATGTGGGCAGCTGAGAAGAAATATTTAGTAGTGAAGTGATTACTATTTGGAGATATCTGATATCATTGTATTTTTAAAAAAGGTTAACAGAAGAAGAAAAATCTTCACCTAAGGCATTTATTGTTTTATTTATGATTTGTTTATTTTTTTTCTGGTTTGCTTTTCTTTTTAAAATGCTTTTCAGCATTAGATCAA
Organism: Euleptes europaea; assembly: GCF_029931775.1. NCBI lineage: Eukaryota > Metazoa > Chordata > Lepidosauria > Squamata > Sphaerodactylidae > Euleptes > Euleptes europaea. The sequence goes on from NC_079323.1 coordinate 34,300,223, forward strand.
AGCACTTGAAAGCACCTTTAAGAACTTAAGTAGGCATTCTAAAGATACCAATTTTTAAAAAATTTCTCTCTACTTCTACAGAAATTATATGTGTATAATTCTGTAAGTTACATTAGGGGGGAGCGGGGAATTGTGTATCGGTGTTGTGCCTTCAAAAATCCTGTTCACTTGAAGGACAAAAGTATTTTAATATAATGGTTTGTATGACAGCAAACATTACCAAAATAGATCATATATCTAAATCTGTCCTATATTGACATTTTGGATTGCCACCAGGTGTAGAGGCAAGTGCAGAAAATCAATAAAAAGACTGGATGTTCAACTGATTATAAATAGAAATCCCTCAGTGACCTGAAGGAGTAATATGTTCTTATGGTTGACGTACAAGTCACTTCTGAGCATAAGAATTATTTCGGTTTTATTCCTGACACTGGCAGAAAGCTGGGACAAGTTGCTCTCCAAGTTGCTCTCCATCCATTGGAAAAACAAAAAACAAATATGTAATAATTATCCCAACTTTGTCTTTTACAGGATGAAAATTTGTAGCATGTTTTGCAGAAATGTTGCAGTACATTGGCAAATGTGTATCAGTTTGACAGGCTCCCTGTGTCACTGTAGTACACAGATGACAGCAATATTAAGAAAAAATAAGAGGATAAAGGCTGATTATGTGGCTGCCAGGATAAATGTACAAAGCCTTCTATTAATGCCATCAGCCATACCTGACTAGCTTAGAACAACGGTGCCATTCTCTCACTGCCTTTCTGTCTGCTCCTCTCTCAGAGAAATGGTCACATTTTGCTTTGACATCTCAAAATTCATACTTGGTTGTTCCAGTCTTCAGCCTTGCAAAAGACTTTTTGAGAATTAAATTGGTAGTTGCTAATGGGCTACCTTATATAATAGTTGTCCCCTGCACTTAGGTGTCTTTATCTATAAAGAATGGTGATAGTCTCGAGTCTTCCTGGAAGCTACTTCTGTCCTGTTCTTTCAGAGTTGATCTTGGCATTATGCTACTCATGAGGATCTGTTGATTGTTCTGTTAATTAGGGACACAGTCTTTAGTTCATTGGTTTAATTTTGATACACTAGTATTTATAAAAACTGTAGGCAGCAGGCATCATCTTGGGGACAGTCTGTTACAGAAGGGAGAATGCCTCCAGAAGGGCCTAACTATGTGTTTTTTTATTTTATTATATTTTTATCCTGCCCTTTCTCAACTAAGCCAGGATCAGGGCAGCCGACAACATGAATAAATGCAATTTTAAAATATAAATACCATATAAAAGTCAATTAAAATATAATTACAGAAATTAAGGCTAACAGTAGCACCCTAGTCATGGCTCTCTGTTGATCCCTTTCGTTTCAGTTCTGGAGAGAGACCATGCAAATGCAGAGTAGGGGAGCCGACAGATGTCAATGGGGGAGCAAAAACAGGGATAAGAAAAAGGGAAGAGGATGGAAAGGAGGGGAAGGGAAAAGAAAAGGAAAGAACAGGGAGGGGAAGGGAGGCCAGTTGATGTAAAACCATTGCTGTTATAGTTTTTTTGGGTCTGCCCATCCTGTCAAGGAGTCATGCACTGGGAAGTCTATGCTGAAACGTAATTGTTGGGCCTGTGGGGGACCAATTTGGGTCAGGACCATAGCACACAGGAAGAGAGGGTTTAAGCTTCTCCCAGCACTGTTTTCCCAACCTACAACGGTGCTGGGGTGCCCTATTTGTCTCATTGGGGTAGCTTACATGTAACGATGGGCTACATGTAAGTTTCCCCAACAAGGAAAATAGTGGCTTCCAGTGAGTTTTCTCAGGGCCAGACTTGACAAATCATGTTACCTTCAACTTCTCCATTTTGGTAAGTTGTATTCCCAGAATGAAGAAGGAAAATAAAGTTCTGGCAAATAGCCAAGAAGTTCTGTCTAGAGTCAACAGATGGTCCAGGCCTCTTATCGGCTTTAGCATTTAAAACAAATAATTAAAATAGATAAAAGCTCTCAATAAAAGCTGCACAGCCAGTGCCAACTTGCACATCATCATCAGGGCGATCATGTGAGTTTCTGCACCATTGCAACAAAGGCCAGTTATGGGGATCTTGGATGAGGAAATTCACAGTGTGATCCTCCTGTTATGGAGCAAGCAGTAAACAAACTTGCTTGGTAGGATGGGGGTGGGAGGGACTGGCCACAGAAATCCCTGGGGCAATTGTGATATTCAGGCTGGCTCTAATTCTAGATGTGAAAGGCAGCTGTTGTTATTTGGTGATGAGCACAATGAATCCTTCGTACGTATAGTAATACTCTTCATTAATATGTATCTTTGAGAACACATACGAAAAATCCAAGTGCAAGGCTCTGATAAAGCTTTGCTCAAACGAGTCCCTGCTTGGTCTTTATGATAACCAGTGAATAACAAGAGAATATCTGGAATTCCATCAACTGCCAGCATTTACTTCAGTTTGACTGGTAACCAAGCCCGTTGACGCTAGACTCGAGTATCCCTGTTTACTGTCAAAACTGGACTATAAATTGCATTCGAAACTTGTGTCTTTTTCTTTTGCACATTCAAAGCTTTAACATCATTTGATGAGTTAGCCTATTATTACTTTGAAGATTTCTGTTACATGTTAGTCTGTTTACGTAACTAACAGTTCATACATTCTGTACTTCTGTTCTATTTTAAGATCTACTTCTAAAAGGTTAGAAAGAATTGTCCCACAGTGATTATACGCATGTAAACTTTGCCTCAGTCGTTTTACTAATTATTCTTCTGATCACATTGTGATATACATGTATATTAGCAACAAGGAAATAAGAAATTAAGGGAGAAGAACTTAGCCTATACATTTTTTACAATAAGTATCTTATGGGCGGGGGAAATGTTTCACGGGGATCACATTTATGGCTCTGTGATGTAAAAGTGAACTCTTACCTTTCAATCTGTGGATATATATAATCCTGTTGTAAATGGTTTCCTTCTTTTGTAGAATCTGGACCATGACACAGGTTTAAAATGGTTGATAGAAGATGATGACCAACAGTCTTCATCACAAACCACTAAAATACCCAGAAAGCTATACTGTGGCTATGAGCACCAAGTTTTGTCCAAGAGAGAACAAAGGGAAGAAGAGTCCTTATTTGCTGCTGTCCAGTGGCCCAAGCCCACAAAGAACAAAATCCCATTCGTGAGGAGCACTGACCCTTCTCACAGCAACTTTGTTATACTGAATCCTTATACACATTTCAGGGTTGGTGATCAGCTGGAGGTGTTGGTCTATGTGAAGGACTATGAAGGAAAACCAAAGCAATATGGCGGAGACTACCTTCAGACAAGAATCCACTCTGCTCACCTGAAAGCTGGAGCCATTGGAAGAGTTGTAGATTACCAGAATGGATCCTACAGAGTTTTTTTCACTTTACTTTGGCCAGGGGAGATCACAGTATCTGTGTCCTTGGTCCATCCTAGTGAAGGGATCCAGGTCCTTCAACGTTTACGAGAAGAAAGACCAGATAGGGTGTACTTTAAAAGCCTATTCAAATCAGGGAGGGTATCAGAAACCACTGTGTGCAATGTATGCTTGCCTGGAGACATGCCAGTCTGTAACTTCACAGATCTCTACACTGGTGAGCCATGGTTTTGCTACAAGCCAAGAAAACTTTCCTGTGCCACCAGGACCAGCCATTACAAAGGGGGATATCAGAAGGGCCTTTTAACCTCAGAAGAGAGCCTCCTTTTCCAAAGGTCATGTTCTTCCATATGGTGTCTTTATTATTGCTGATTCTGTTGATGTTTCGTTCCCTTGAAAATTGTGTGCATGGAAGGTGAAAGGTATTGCATCAACAACATTGTAGGCTGAATTTGCCCATAGAAAAGGGGGCCAAGCAGCAAGAATGAATGTATTCATATGTAAGTTCTATCTGCGCCTAGTTTGCCTGGACAGCATCAGAGAGCGCAATTCAAAGCCAAGCTTCAGTCTTCAAGGGCAGCTTTTGGTTTCTGTTGGTGCTCCTATTACATATATGCACTCTAGTCATATTTTTTACAAGTGGCATTCAGCCAGTAATTTAATATGCCCTCATTGATTGTGGGCATGCATGACAATACAAGTCTGTGCATAGACCCTTGGAATACAGGTTTCCAGGTTCTTGTAGATGTATTAGACTTCCAAATGAGGATGCAAGCTACAAAGCAGTGCATAGATCCACCTTCTCCTTTCCAGCCTGTTCTCCCCAATCTTCCCCAGCCCTCATGCTTGAAATAATGAGATTTTGAGGAACATTGAGCCTTTGACTCAATACAGGTATGCATTTTTTCAATGAATTGTCTCATTTTTGTATCTTTTTCTTTTTCTAGTGATGTGAATATCAAAGTGCCAATATTCTCGAGTGGTCCTGATAGGGTGATTGTAAGGCCATTGGGGCATGCAGGTAAAGTAAGCATTTGGAAGATTTGTTTCACACCGCTCAGGCCTTGTTTGCAGGGTTCATGGAATCAGTGAAAACTCAGAGCAAACTCACATGACTGCTGATCTCATAATGAGTGCCGTTGTCAGGTGACAACTTGATTGGTGTGGGGAGGTGCTGCTGATCAGCTGCTGTGGAAGAGATTAACACGTAACAACACTTGGTGGGAGGGAAGGTGGCATGGTATAGCCCAATCTCATCAGATCTCAGAAGCGAATCACTTGGAAGGGAGATCACCAAGGAAGATTCTGCAGAGGAAGGCACTGGCAAAACTTACCTCTGCTTCTCACTTGTCTTGAAAGCCCTTTGCTGGAGTTGCCATAAGTTGATGGCACTTTACACACACAACAACAACACTAGGTAGTTTTATGGTGCTTTAAATAGTTTCAATACATCATCTCAGTAAACCTTAACAACAACCCTGTGAGATATGCCTGCTAATGTCATTTACTTGCTTTTGACATTTACATTGTGTGTCTAATTCACTCTTCTCTGTTTAAGGATAGATGGACTCCCACTCTAGTTGTATATGAAGAAGTGAGCTGTGGCTCACAGAAGCTCATACCCTGTCAGAAATTTTGTTAGTCTTTAAGGAGCTACTGGACTCTTGCTCTTTTCTACTGCCAGTATTTATTATCCTGCGGTTGCAAGATGGGGGACTGAGGAGATTGAGAGAATAGTGTCTTGCCTATGGTGACCATGGCTGAAGTGAGATTTGAACCAGGAACTTCCTGATTCCCAGTCTCCGCCTCTATATATATCAGCTCCCAATGCCTGTCAGAAGCCAACTTATAAAATTAAGAAACTATCATTGGATAAATACCTACTAAGCTGATCATATAATTAGGCTCAAAGTGCACATTAAGTATTCCTAGTGGTTTCTGTATTGCAAGCACATTTATTAGGTTTTTTTCGTACCTGTTTCTAAGTTTTGTTCTCAGATTTAAGAAGCTAATTGGCTGAAATATTTCATGCTGGCATTTGTCATTTGTGGGGGTGGGTTTCTTGAAAGTGTTTACTGAATGTTCCTGTTCACAACCATGGAAGAGGTTTTTTTAAGGTTACAAAAAGGCTCTGTCTATTTCACCATTGATCTGATAGTGTTAACATGTGTGCATGAATGCACATGCTCCTATGAGAATGAGGCCCATTTAATTCATGTGTCCAGATTCACTGGGATGCCAAGCATAAGTGAGAAACATCTCTGCTGCCAACTCTCACTCTTGTTCTAAAGAAGCTGAAAGTTTAAGTGATAACACCCACCAATCCAGCTCTATTTTAGGATAACTGATGATAACGTATTCTCTAGCTAGATTAGAAGGCATAGCTTTTTCTTTTTTTTTAATTAAATGCTTTGAATTATTTCTTTCAGAGATGGAAAATCTGGAAAGATCACAGAGCCCTGATGTATTTCCTTCTGGTTATTATTACCAAGATGAATGGAGGTCAAGAACCCAGTGGATTCAGCATTTTAATAAATCATCAGATATTACTGAATGTTTACAGGGGAAAGTTATCCACTTGTTTGGAGACTCTACAGTCAGGCAGTGGTTTGAATATCTAACATCATTTGTTCCAGGTGACTATTTTTTTCTGCTTTGGCTTTGCGTGTTAAAAATTGATAGAACAAAAACTGTCTCAAGTCTCACACTGAGCCTTTCTTAGACAAGAAACCAAAAGCATTTTTTTTTCCAAATGTAAGAAGGGGTTGTTTGAAATCTGATAAATCAATAAAGTGCTGAATCATGTTGTTGTTGTTTTTACTGTTAATTCCCAGTGTACCCTGAGTCACAACCATAACTTCTCCTGGAATAATCTCTGTCTTCAGTTCCTTTCTTGCTTTGTTGCAGAATTAGCATTTGTCTAGAAATTGATACTTTTAGGTAATATGGTAGCATTTTGGTTATCGCCAACATTCTTTTGGTTGACGTTGCAGGAATTTGAAGGAACTAGAGAAATTTATGTGTTGAAAAATTTAGTATATATTGATCACCTCTAGAATACTGTACTATACCATCAAGAATGCTTAAAAATATCTTTTTCTCCTGGAGCATATTCACCTCCTAGACAAATGGTTGCTTCCAGCGAGTAAATGGCCCCTCTTTTCTTGTTTACATTTTGATAACGGGGGAGATTAAAAAAAGATACAGAGGAAAGAGAAAGCAAAGTCAGAGGGATTATTATGTGCAATTACACATTTTTAGGCTTCAGTTGGGAGTGAGGATTTACGCTGAAGGCTTTATAGGGGGTTGGTTTTAATGGTTTTAAAAGATGATTTGATCATGTTTTAATTTGTTAGCTGCCTTGGTGGTCCTTGTGGGGGCAGAAAGGCAGGATATGAATTTTGTTAAAGAAATAAAAATAAATGGAAGAGGTAGTTTTTGAAGAGAGATTAGGAAGAAGACAGAAGAAGCCCCAAGCACACGGGGCAGGAAGGAAGAAGGTACTTTAGAGTGGAATGCCCAAACAGACCTTTAAAGTAAGGACAAGGAGCTGATTCAAGATGTGAAAACAGATGGGATGCTAGTGTTGGGTTTTGATGAAGGGGTTCCCACAGTCTGAATGACAAGAGAGACTTTAGTAGCAGAGTTCTGGATTGAGAAGGCTAAAGACAGGTGTAATAGTCAAGGTAGGAGATGCTGTATGAATCAGTTTTAGCCAAGAGAGCTGAGAGGAAGGGGCAGGTCTTTGCAACACTGTTGAGGGAGAAAAATGACATGATTTGTCAGCAGATTCTATGTAAGAAAAAAAAGAGAAGAGGAAGCAATGAAAGGTAAAGCCAAGACCTACAGTGCAATCCTATGCATTGTTACTCCAGTCTAAGCCCATTGAAATGAATGGGTTTAGACTTTAGGGTTGCGCTGTTAGTATATGGTCAGTAGGATGGGCACAGCAGGAGAGGTAACCATCCTGGGTTCTTTAATTTCAAAAGAGGCTTTTCTAGTTGGTCATATGTCTCAAATGGAAATGGTTACAAATGATGCCCGTGAAGTAAGCTCTACCTATTTAACCTTCTGTATCCGAAACGATTACCTTTCAGAAGACTTAATGCTAAACACTGTATCGGTTGGTAACAAATTGCAGGCAATGATACCCTAACTCTTCTCATTTCAGACCTTGTGGAACTGAACCTGGGCAGCCCTAAGAATGTTGGTCCTTTCATGTCTGTGGACATCAAGCACAACATCTTGCTGAAATTCCGCTGCCACGGGCCCCCCATTCGCTTTACTACTGTTTTTACCAGCGAACTGCACTACATCGCCAATGAACTGAATCGCATAGTAGGTGGGAGGAACACTGTGATTGCCATAACTATCTGGTCTCATTTCAGCACTTTCCCTGTAGAAGTGTACATCAGGAGACTGAGAAACATCCGTAGGTCTATCGTTCGGCTGTTGGATCGGAGCCCCAAAACTCTGGTAATCATCAGGACAGCCAACGTCCAGGAGCTCGGGCCAGAAGTGAGCCTTTTCAACAGTGACTGGTATTCATATCAGCTTGACACAATCATGAGGAAGATGTTCTCAGGAATCGGAGTGTACTTTGTAGACGCTTGGGAGATGTCACTGGCGCACTACTTGCCACACAAATTACATCCAGAAGAGATCATTGTGAAAAATCAGCTGGATGCTTTCTTATCTCTCGTGTGTCCGCCAGAAACATACTATAGTCTCCTGAGAGGAATTCATAATCAAATGTGGTCGCTGCTGCTGTAGTACAATTTTGGATATATCCGCACTGCTGATTTACCGTTGCTGATTTGAGGTGGCTGTAACCTGCATCTGATTTGTCCAGATTGCGTTGTAGCACATGTATACATATTTATAACAGATGAGGTTTAGTTCACATATATTCATCTGCATTTCTGTATCACTTCCCAGTTGGTAAAATGTTTTACAGTTACTGCATTTGTTTGCACAGAAGGCCGTTAAGAGGCAAGTCAGTATTTTATTAAAAAATGTCCGTTATTGCAGTATTAAACACAGTTCAATAGTCATTGATATATTTCTTCCTAGCTACTACTGGAAGGGAAGTGGAGGGGCTGTGGCTCAGTGGTAGAGCATCTGCTTGGCATGCAGAAGGTCCCAGTTTCAACCCCCAGCATCTCCAGTTAAAGGGACTAGGCAAGTAAGTGATGTGAAAGACCTCTACCTGAGACCCTGGAGAGCTGCTGCCAGTCTGAGTAGACAAGACTGACTTTGATGGACCAAGGGTCTGATTCAGTATAAGGCAGCTTCATGAGAAATCCCCCCTTCTGCAGTCTGAGAGGCGGCTTCAAGTAATAGGGATCCCAGAAACCTTGCAGTCTATCCTTTCCATACAGAAGTGCTGGCCCTTATGAGGCAGAATTTATATCCCATGTATACTAGGTGAGAGGTAAAGATGTCACTTTTTCAATCTTTTGTAATCAGTTTTCTGAAGATCAAAATATCTGCTACTGTATATGTTGTGGAAGTACTTTACCAATTGTTATATCCTATCAGGGATTGACTTTGTAAGGCCAAAATGTCTTTGTACAGTGAGGAAGAGAGAGATCATGCAACACCGAGAAAGGATGTGATTTTTAACTTCACAGTTAGGGTTAACATTGTTCCAATAATATTATCTAGGTAATATAAAAGATAAATAAGGATAGCTTATGCATTCCTCCTTTGGTCAGTGGAAAGTTTGGGGTGTAGTTTTACAACATTTCTTTTGTAAGGCAGATGACTGAAGTCTTAAGTTTTTGTAATGTTCTGTTTACTGATGAACAGTTATGTCTTAGTAAATATACTGTTGCACTATCATTACTGAGCTCCTTAGAGGCTAGCTACTTGGCAGATATAAAGTCAAGCCAGTCACCTTGTCACAGCCAGCGTGAGCCCAAAATTTGACATAACTCAGGACTTCCTGTAAGACGGAGCACAGGCAGCCTGTGCATAACACCTTTTGGCCAAGTATCTCCTGATATTCAGGGAGGAATGGACTGACATTCATATCAAAACAGCCAGATGGCTTCATACTGTTTGTATAGAGTACCCACGGGTTCTTTATAAGGGTTCAAGCTATGGTGGGGGAACAGGGTTTCAATAAAGACATATCAGTATCAATGTGAAAGGAAAGGGAAAGTTACATACGCAAGTGTGGGACTTTGGAAATGAAGTTCTAGGGCTAACTGACCCCCCCCCAAAAAAAAATAGTCACCAGATTTGGTTGGCATATACCTGAGAGTGTTAAACAAGTAAAATATAGGGCTGTTTTCCATCTGGGACTTACCAAAAATCACTATTTACATTACTTATTGCAGATAGAGAGGATTCAGGGCTTGGCTTTAGGATATAGCTTGCATATATTGCCCCATGCTATATGCCCACTGCCTGACTAAAAACTTGCTAGCCTCTACCTATATCAGAACAAAGGGATTATTTTTGTTGCATTACAAAATATAACCAGTATTGTGGTTACTCAAAGGCACTGACATCATGTTGGGAAGCTTACATAGGGAAGATGTGGATCAAGCCACATGATGCTAGGGTTCCCATTTGCCCGCTAATGACAGGAGACCTCCAGGCAATTGCAGCCCTTGTCTGCTGATACTGAGCTGATCAGTGGGTAGAAACTGGGACCAAATGGGGTGTAATTATCCAGGGGGAGAACAATTAGAAAGAAAAAAAGGGCCTTGTCTACAAGAGGTTCTGGCCACAGAATCCCTGACAATTCCTAGAGCTACCCAGAAGTGACACAGGCAGCTCTAGCAATCACAAGAAATTATGATACCCTAAAGTCTATTATTGCAAACAGTCAAGATATAAAGGTGGTTGCCAGATGATACCAAAACCTGTTTGGAACATTAAAGATGCTAACAAATATTGGGGAAGATGTAATGAATGCCATACTTAGGAATATGCGGTAAGGGACCAAGGGTCTGATTCAGCATAAGGCAGGTTCATGTGTTCAACTGTTCTCACTGTAAAAAAAAAAATTGGGGGAAAGGCTGTAGCTCAGTGGTAGAACATCTGTTCGGCATGCAGAAGGTCCCAGGTTCAATCCCCGGCATCTCCAGTTAAAGTTAAATTGGTGGATTAGGACACTTGTTTGATGTTTCATGCCAAGATAATAGAAACATGCTATTGTATTTCTAGGTCCAATAGCTCCCCCCAGCAGCTTCTGCTTGGAAATCTATGGCCCAGTTGTGTGGTGCTGGCCTCTAGGTGAGGCCCACTTCCATGGTAGGGAACCCTCAAGGACTTGTGGGGTGGCACCTCACTTTTCCCTGTATCCCTCTCCCCACACAATTTCCTCTTTCCTTCCCCCTGGCCAACCCCATATTATCTCCCCTTTCCCTGCCTCATTCTTGCCTTTTCAGCCATTCACCAACCTACCTTTTAGCTGCCTTCCATTTTCAGCTATATTTATTATTTACTTCATTTATACTCCACCTTTCTCCACAGTGGGAACCAAAGCAGCTTACATTATTCTCCTTTCCTTTTATTTCTCCTCACAATAACCCTGTGAAGTAGGTTAGGCTGAAAGTATGTGTCTGGCCCCAAATCACTCAGTGAGCTTCCACAGCAAGATGAGGATTCAAACCTGGGTCTCCCAGATCCTACTCTGAAGCTCTAACTACTACAACACACTAGCTTTCATAAGGTGGCTGTTACTGAAGACTAGCAAGCAGCCGGGCCAACATGAGTCATGCAAGTCAAGTGGTATCAAGTCACCCAGCGGTTGCTGTTAGGCCTGACTCCGATGAGTCCTCTCTCAAAGACCAGAACAGCCCTGGCAAGGACCCTTCCCCCTTCCCCTTTTACTCAGAGAAACCATGCTTTGGAATGCTGTAGTTGCCTAGCAATGGCTAAGCCACTGAGGGAATCTGTTAAAGCTACAAGGTGTTCCTTTTTTCATGTTGGGGTTTTTTAAACCCCTTAATTAATTTTTTTTTTAAAGATTTCAGATTTTTTTGCAAACCTGGGGTGTTGTTTGGGGTTGTAGAAAGATCTGTCTTGCCTGTTAACAGCTCCAATCACTGGATTTAAATATTCTCAGATTTGGCTAACTTCACTATTGGTATATAGACGATATTGTGGCAATTGTACGTCATACCTACGTGACAGTTGGATATAAATCATCCTGGATTATTAATTCTTCAGGTTTACTTATCATCCATGTTGGTGGTAACCAAAGTTGCTAGCTGCTTGGTATTGTAAGTCACACTCCGTTAGATAAGCTTAATTAGTCCATTGCTCAACAGAGCACAGAACACAACAATTTTAAAAAGTTCATTTATTTTTGACATATTGATCTTTCTGAAAATGTTTCTGGTAGCAGAGGAAAAACACAAAAAGCATAAGAAAAAATCAGGTCTGGTCCTGCAAATTGTTCAATGCTGTAATCTGAACAAATATAGTCACATTTACTCAAGTGATACTATTATGCACTTACTCAGGGGGATTTTGTTGTCTTTATGTGTTGTTTTGCCTACAGTCCCCTGATGCCAACGATCATGTTCAGAGATTCTTCTCTTCTACCTGGATCTGAGGTTGTTTTCCTCTTTCATTTGTTGTTTATTTGCAAACCACCCAATCTAAGTCATAACTTGCCTAGGTAGGAGTGCATGAGTGGACATGAAAGCACAAACATAGCAAAAGAAAATCTCTCCAGTACAGATAAATATGGGCAACTGCTTGAAGTGCCAGAGGGGTAGCCATTAGTCTGTAGCAGCAACATAAAGCAGGACACCATTGGCTCCTTAAAGACTAACTACATTTATTCCATGAAAGTGAAGTGCTGCGGTACCCGTTTTATTTTACTGCTTGTGGTGGCTCACTCTTGCCACTAGATGGTAGGATAGATTTTGACAAGAGTTTTTGTTCGACTCATTCTTCTGTGACCTAATGTTTTGTAATATTAAAAAATCCCAAGGCATGACAACCGATATTAGCCACTGAATGTCAACAAATTAGTGGTGAAAAGAACCATCTGTGATTCCTAGGATACCACTATTATGAATTCAAGATCACCCTAGCTTCCTGCTGTTTGGATTATATGAGAATCCTTTATGTTACTCTTAGTGTGTATACATTCCTAGAAAAAAATATATAAGCAGCATAATACTTAAAGTATTTTGATTGCTAAAAGGTGATGTTTTGCTCCAGAGTAGAGTTGCCACTTAGTTTGAGGCAGGGCTCTTCTGCCTTCAGCAGGTTTATGATAGACAGCCAATGAATTTTTGTTACTACTAAGGCACAGAGGCTCTGTCATTAAAAAGAAAGGTACATTTATTTAAACCCCACTGTTCCTTGAAGAAGAGTACATGGTTCTCCATTTTATGCTCACCACTACCCTGCCAGGCTGAGAGACCATGACTGGTCCAAGGTCATCTAGTGAGCTTCAGCGCAATGTGAACCTGGATCTCCCCAAACTAAGTTCAGGCCACAAGCTTCAGTCCTGTTGAAAAACAGGAGAAATGGTGGGGGTTACCGCACTTGTATTCCCAGCAATGTATTAAGAGTTTGAAAACGTTATAAAAAATACTGTTAGCACTTTGTTTGGCCCCTTTAGCTGTGAAGACGTTTTCCAACCATTTATAAGCCGTGGTATCCAAAAACCCTTTTAAAGCGATGTTTTTTACAACATTTTCAAACTCTTAATACATCGTTGGGAATACAAAGTGCGCTAACCCCCATAAACTCTGTCTGCTTCAGCCCCCTTAGTCCTGTCAACTACTTCTCCTCCCCATGAGTACCTAGAGTCCTACTCCTTACAGCAGGTGAGGGAGGGGCACAGGAGAGGACTTAGGGGAGATGGATGGGACAAGTCATAGTTGCCTTGTTTCCTTGTAAAGTACAATAGCAGATTTATAGGGAAAAGGGAAATCTCCATGCTGCAATCTGGCAACCTTTGAGGAAGAGCATAAATAATGAAGATGGTGACAGCTACGAGGGTATGAGCTGTACAGAGTATCTAATCAGAAGAACATAAGAAAAGCCCTTCTGGCTCAGACCAGTGGTCCATCTAGTCCATCACTTTGTCTCATGCAGTGGCTAACCAGTTGACCAGGATGGCTAACAACAGGGGCCAAGGCATCCCCCTGATGTTGCCTCCTAGCAGTGGCTTTCAGAGGATTACTGCCTCTGAATGTGGAGGTTTCCTTTAGTCACCATGGCTAATAATCACAGATGGACCTATCCTCCATAAATCTGTTAAAGCCAATACAGATTTTTAAAGCCAATACAGATTTATACAAGGACATTTCAATATTGGCTGTTTTGTTTTCCGTTACTTATCTAATAAGTAATAAGTAAATAATAATTTCACTACATAGAATGTTCCATTATCACTGCTTCCATTCACTGATTGGACGTTTTCATCAAGCTATCTGCTACAACCCCATAATCTCTTTCAGTCTCAGTCTCAACCAGTTCAGATCCTGTCAGAAGATATTTAAAGTTAGGGTTACACTTTACACTAGCAAACTTCATTTGCCATGTTGTTGCCTACTCACCCAATTTGTGGAGATCCTCCTGGAGCTCTTCACAGTTGGCCATGGTTTTCACCATCCTAAATAATTTCGTATCATCTGCAGACTTGACCTTACACAGTTCACCCCCAGTTCCAGATCATTTACTAACAAATTAAATGGCACCAGTGCCTTAAAGGACTGAAGGGAAAGTTATGGCTTTGCATGTTCATCAAACGTTAAAGGTCACACCTGAGACCTGAAAGAGAATTTGAACTGCTAGTCTGACATAAATCAACAATTTTCCAGCATTAAAAAATGCGAACGTGGTATTACTGCTTATCTGAACATGGTATTACTGCTTAGCAACATCTTTGTGTCCCCCTAATCTGTGACACAGGATCCAAAATCATGGTCTCACATAAATGAGTAAATGGAAGACAGGGTTTAACCTACGCATATTGGAGCTAGGGCCTCTCTCAAAAACATGGTTCCCATTCCTTAACTACAGTACATGTTTCATCAGTGGGGTATACTTGCTAGCAGATGCTCCATTGATGGCTCTGTTGTAGCATCCAAGGAGCTTGTAGGAGATGAACCTGTCCTTGATTAAGGGAGAGAACAGGTGTGATGCATGCAGGAATGTAGAGTAAGAAAGAAGGAGGCTGGATGGATGATTCAAGTGCATGATAATTGGATGATAGCTGTACCCTAGGGGGGTGAAGTTGACTGCTTTGTTCTGAGAGGCTTTGTATGACAGAGACTTAGTGCTGAGCGTGTGTGTGTGTGTGTGGAGAGAAGGAGGAGAGAGATGCTGTAGAGTGCTGTGAGAGAAATCTGTGTTCTGTGTGGAAGTTATTAGCCTAAGTGGCAAGTCAGGAAAATTAAGCTTTGTGGAAGTTTATTAGCCTAAGTGGCAAGTGAGAAAACAAGCCTGTATGACTAGGTCTATTTTAAAAACTTTAAAGAAACAAGAACTGCACACCAATCTGAAACGATTACACCTATGTACCTATCTGAAACCATTAAACCTATTAACCATCCAGAAACCACTGCACTGTTATAAATAAACTCTATTTATGCTCAAAGAAAACCAACAGTTTGGCCATTTATGCATGGCTGTTTCCCTCCCAGTCACCCCGCATATGGGAAAATGCACAAAAACGCACAGGGAGAGCGAGGCGATCTCTGATGGTCGGAAAATGCATGCATAATCAAAGCAAAGCCCCGAAGTAGTAGTCGGCGGGGTGACCTCAAGGAAATAGCCATGCATGAATGGAATTTTATTTAGAGTAAGGATCCCCTTTTACCTCAAAGCCACTCCCCCCACTGACCATTCTGTCATTCTACTAAATATAACTAAGCCATCCTGTTCTTTGGGTTCAACTAACAATTCTAAGGCAAGAGCCTTTGGTGGGAACGCTAAGAAAGGCAAGGAAGCAGCATAACACTCGTCACTGCAGAACACTACAGAGAGGTGTTTTTACAGAGGTTACATATAAGGGGTCTCTCAGAAAAGAGTGAAAATATTACAACAGGCATGTGAAAAAAGAAATTTGTATTGGAAAAGACAGAGGGAAAAGCAGGTGGATACTAAGTTGGTGGTACAGGATCCCTTTTTATGCTCTCTGAGATTGGGTATGACTCGTAGGGTTGTCTGCTGGTCTGGAGAAAAATGCCCTGTGCCTGTAACAGAGACTTAATGGGTGGAATTGAGCGGCTGAAGCTTCTCATGGTATGGAAGGAACTTTACCAGGTGATGACCTGGTAAAAAGCTTTCCATTAAACCTCCATTAAAGAGACAGGATATTTTTATGTGGCAGATCCACTGTCCTGCAGGAGGGCCTCTTAGGTTGAATCTGTATCCACTAAAACAAATATTTTTTAAAATTAAAAACCTCCACAAGATTCTCCTCCAAAAAGAAGCAACCAGGCTGTGGAGGCTCTTGACTTATCTCCCTTCAAAGAAACTGGGAACATGTGATGCAACTCAACAGGCGAGCTATGTAGATGAAATGCCCTAAAGGAACTGACGTCAAAGAGAAATTTTTGCATAGCTGAGTTCAGTGTTCTTCTTTTCACCCACTCATTCCCTCCCGTCTAGCTGTGTTTTAAATTTCTTCAGCTGTGTGAATCCATTTTTCCTTTCCTCTCCCTCCTTTGCGCCTGGATCCGCTTAAGCTAGAAAAGCTTACCGCTAGTCTCTTCTTTTTCCATTTAAACTTTTCCCCGGCTGACACTTTCTCCCCACCTTGTATTGCTTTCATCATGTTTCCTTATGGTCTTGGCATTTTGTTTAAATCACTGATTAAGTGCCAAAAGTGGATAATCCCAGAAATGGATGTAGATTAGCTTTGTTCCTACTTTTGTCAAGTTTTGTAATTGCATATAAATGAGTTTTTGTCATACAGATTAAGAACTCTTTCCTGCTCACTGGCACTTTGTTCCTTTGCTGTAATGTACTCAGCTGACAATACCCTGAACTTGGCACAGTGCTGTTATTGTGCTCCATCTATCAACTGGTTGTAGTCTTTCATCTCTATTTTGCTTTTCTCAGGATCGCCCCTTGCTCTTTAAAAAGCATTGTCTGATGCTTACTATAAAAAGTAAGCATCCTTCCAATGAATACTTGGAGGTAAGTAATATTGAAATCCTTCGCTTGTGAAGCTGCTTCATAGTGGCTGCTTTATAGATTGACTGCTAGCGGCAGCTGTATAGAATCTCAGGAAGAGGACCTCTCCAGCTCTGTTGCCAAAGGTCCTTTTAACTGGATGTCCAGGACCAAACCTGGAAAATGGTGAATACAAATGTTCTGCCATTGTGTTATAGACTCTTCCTCAAATCTGAACTGCAAGGAACGTGGATTTGTAGCTCTGAGATACAGCTTTGAAATGAGAATACTGAGCCTAAACTACAGAACCATGGATCCAAGGCAATGGAAAACTGCGACCATGGGATGTGATGGATCATAACTTCTTTATAAGCAAGTAGCCGATATGGAGGAAATTGACCAGCTATCACCTCATCCATGAATATTTCTTCAATCAAATGTATGAATTCTCCCCAGCCTGGCTGCAGGAGACAAAGAGCAAAGTCATTGCAATCTTTCTTTGTTCATTGCAACAAATGCAAGAAGTGCAGTTAGCAGATAATATCAAGTAATAATCACATTGCTCAACCTGTTAAACAGTAATAGTTATTTGGCATGGAAGTTTTTCCCCTCACCCTTTCTCCAAGGAGCAAAGGGCACGGTTCTCACCTCCAATTTATCCTCGCAACAACCCTATGAGGTAGGTTGAGTTGGGAGAGAATGACTAGACCGGGGTAGGGCTGCCAGGTCGCCTGCTATGCCAGAAGACCTCCCACCATCAGCCACAGTTGCCTAATGCTGCTCAATAGAGCAGCAGGGGGAAAATGGGGAGGGAAATGGGCATCATTCCTGCACCACAGCAGCACTTCCAGTGCAATCCCAAAGGTGCAATGATTATGCTTCAGGTAGGGTTGTCAGGTCCCTCTTCTCAACCGGCAGGAGATTTTGGGGGCGGAGACTGAAGAGGGTGGGGTTTGGGGAGGGGAGGGGCTTGAATGCCATAGAGTTCGATTGCCAAAGCGGCCATTTTTCTCCAGGTTGATCTGATCTCTATCGGCTGGAGATCAGTTGAATTAGCAGGAGATCTCCTACTACTACCTGGCAGTTGGCAACCCTAGATTCAGGGTTCCCCTAAAAGTCTACGGTACACTCTAAAGCACTGCCCCAATGCAATGATATCACTTCGGAGTTGTGCCGGAAGCGGTGTTGCAGCACTGGAACAAATCCTATCTGCACATCCCCATCCCCCTAAACCTCCAGCCAGTTGCCAGTGCTGGGCTGGAAACTATAGAGCATGGGTGAACAGGGTTTTGAACCTGGGTCTCCCCAGTCTCAGTCCAACACTCTAACCCATGGGTGTCAAACATAAGGCCTGGGGGCCAGATACGCCCCCTTGAAAGCTCTTATCGGGCCCACGACCCAGCCGAGGTAGCCACCCCACCCCCACTCCCAAGTTGGGCTGGTGAGCTCCTGGTGGGCTTGCCCGCTGGGATGGCCACCCCCACCCCGCTCCCAAGGTGTCAATTACCAAAGACGGTTAAATAAAAGAAAATGCTGTAAGAGTGTTATTGTTTTAAGAAGGTTTGTATTTTAAGTAAAAAAAAATAAAGTAAAAAATAATATCATTAATTGGCTTTGTCTGTGTCTTCTATAAAGTTTGTATCACCGGCACCTGTCATTAAACTTTATGGTGCATGTGGCCCGGCCTGACCGAGTGACATTTATATCATATCCGGACCTCGTAACAAATGAGTGACACCCCTGCTCTAACCATTATACTATGCTGGCTTACATTAACCTACTTAATGACGGAAGCCCTGTTACATATGTTATCTGGAGCACATCTAAATATAGTAGAGTAAATAAAAAGAAAATTATTATCTTGATACAACTGGGGACTTCTGGTATGCAGTGCAATGCTAAGCACATATATTCAGAAGTAAGTCCCAGTGAATTCAATGGGACTTAATTCCTATTAAGTTTATTTAGTATTGCATCCTTACAATACAATCTGAAACAGAATTGCACCCATTCCCTTCAATGGATTTAGAAGAATATAACTTTACTTTAGATTACACTGAGAGTTGTCCAGTTGAGTATGGATTCTTTCTATTCATTGTTTAACATATGCCCAATGTGAAGGCATTTTTAGATTTGTCCAGTTATTTATAGATAAACACTTATGTCAAGAAGTCATGCGTTAAGAATTTTGTCTGCAAAGTGCTGTACTCTGGGCAAAGAACATATTGTTTGATATTATTTACTTAGGAGTTCTTTATTATTATGGAAGTTCATGTTCTGCTTTCCATTGTATGAATACCTAAAGCAACCCACAAAATAACAATAACAACAACAATAAAAACAGCAATAAAATCCAGAAATACAGTCCAGTTAAAACCTCAGGCCTTCAAAGACCTTCGGGAACAATTATGTCTTCAGATTTCCTCAGAAGGCCTGTAAGGATATAACCAACTCCTTTTGGAATAAAAAGTTCCAGAGTTGATGGGTGGCAGTTTAGACAGGCCCTTCTACAAGTCCCTGCCAACCAAATCAATAAAAAGTGGGTTCCTACAGCAAGCTTCTACTGAACAGTGTGAGGATCAAAGCAGGCTCTTATGGATGGAAGAGGTCCTTCAAGTACTTTCAACATGAGGTGCTAAATGCTTGAAACTATGCATCTAAGTCCCACTGAGTTTAATGATCCTAAGTAAGCGGACATATCCTAAATCACTTCCTTGTGGTGATCACTGGACCTAGGGTTGCCAACCTCCAGGTACTATCTGGAGATCTCCTGCTATTGCAATTGATGTCCAGCCAATAGAGATAGTTCACCTGGAGAAAATGGCCGCTTTGGCAATTGGACTCGATGGCATTGAAGTCCCTCCCCTCCCCAAACCTCCTCAGGCTCTGCCCCAAAAACCTCCTGCCAGTGGCAAAGAGGGACCTGGCAACCCTACACCCACACCACTATGTTTACCTCAGATCATCTGTCCAGGCAGCCAAAACTGAAACACCAGTCTAACTAGATTAGGCCCCACTGATTTTATTGGGCTTAGACAATCCTAGGCCACCTTCACACGAGACAGTCAAAAGCAATTAAGTCAAATCATGTTCTGAATCAAGGTAATCTAATGGTATAATGATATCCTGAGAGAGCAGGCAAGCTTCACCCACACAGTGCTTCCTGGCTTCAGGGAAGAGTTCAAAACAATCATCTTTCAAAAGGGCTAGCAAGTTGTGCATCTTTCTGCTTACTCAGGCAGGACAGAACAGAGATTCACACTTGTTTGCTTCGTGCCCACAGCATTGTCTGTAGGCGGCACTGAGCAAGAGGTGAGGGGAAGTCCCGGGAAAAGGCTCGTGCATGTGCCCCTGGCAGCTGGCATATTCTGCAAATGGAGGAGATGGATGGGGCTGCAGATGCCAGAGGGGTATGTAAAGTCCTGGGGTGTGTGTATGTGTGTGTGGTAGATGCAGATGCACCCAGATACTCCTGGTTGTTTTGTTCAGCATTCTTGAACGTCATGGAAATCT
This sequence comes from Euleptes europaea, assembly GCF_029931775.1. Lineage (NCBI taxonomy): Eukaryota > Metazoa > Chordata > Lepidosauria > Squamata > Sphaerodactylidae > Euleptes > Euleptes europaea. The sequence goes on from NC_079323.1 coordinate 34,320,244, forward strand.
TTATGCCTTTGAGGCCAGCAGGACAACTTCATAGGAAATTGGTTGAAGATTTCAGTTACTGTCCTGTATTTTAATTATTCTCATAGAGCCTGCTGGATGAGGAGAAGGTGAGAAATCAGGTCAATCTGGCAAGGGCGGGGAGGGGGAGGTCTGGTCTCTGCCATCTGGTAATCAGTTGTAATTCTGAAAGAACTCCAGGTCCCACCTTGGGAATGGCCAAACACAGCTGGGGAGAATTGCAACAAGCGAATGGAGCACAAAGCTAGCAACAGAAGCACAAGCACTGGATCTACAACATGTGCTTCCTTTTTTTTTTTTTTTTAATAATTTTTATTGTTTTTATAATAAAACGTAAACACACAAAAAAAAGAAAAGAAAAGAAAAATAATAATACATATAAAAAGAAAAAAGAAATACATGTTCAGCGCACTACTTATCCATTAATACAGTATACAATTCACTAAATTCCATCGTGCCCTGAATCCAAATCCCACCCCCCCACCGCGGTGCCCTTCACCATTGGACTTCCGATGGAGTGTTATGACATTACAAAATAAAATATCTATAATTATATCATATTTAAAATCATATTGAACTATAATTCGTTAACTATACTTTTAAAATCCGTTTTTGTCACCTTATCCCAATATGTGGTAGCCTTTAACCATGTTGATTTAAATTCCTCCATATCTTTACAATGTAATACAACATGTGCTTCCTGTACTTTCTATATTGATGGTTTCATTTTTTAAACAAAGTTGTTGTTGTTGTTATTATTATTATTATCAGCTTTTGCCAGAACATAGTATACAACTACAATCTTAAAAAGGATTTTAAAAGGGTAGGTATCAAATCAAAAGTATCTCCATAGCTTAACATAAATACATTAAAATGCTAAAATAGTTGCAATAAATATATATATTATACTAAAATTTACCTAAAAGTTAGTTGCAACCAATATTAACATTACCATTAGCGGTCTCTCTCAAACGGACCTTAATAGCCACCGAGCAAAATTTAGCAACTTGGGAAAGACGAAAGGTGTCCCCTTCGCACAGCTTTTTTTTGTGAGACTTGGCAACCAAACATTTCAAAGCTGACACCCAGACAGAGAGCGAGGCCCCTGCTCATTTCTCCTTTATGTAATGATATGGTAAACCAGAGGTTCATGGGGGAAAGAGAGACCCGAACCGTTATTTCAAGAAAACAGTTTATTCTGGCAGCTGCGACCCAGAGGCCCTAATGGGTAGAAATCTCTGAGTCCCGATCAACCACCGAGGAAGGGATATTTATCCAAATTCAAGATATGACAGCCATCAACATTCAGGGCGTATCTGATTGTAATACAGACAGAGAGGCGGCAGTATAGGAACAGTTTCACCCAGTTCTTGTGATGGTTCACTGTAACCCTCCCTGACTCTTGCCCCAATTCTTGGCACACAGACACATAGAGATGCCCTGCCCAACAACAAGCTATTCCCTTGCCGTCCTAATACGTTTCAATACATTTAGAGAAAGGAAAAGAGATTATTACAAATTGCAAAACCAGTGGATCTTCCATAGTCAGGGGAAGTCTACCTTGCTGTCTCAGCAAAAAGGAGAATGGAAAGGGAAAGGACGTCAGTTTTCTTTAATAAAGGGCTCCTGGGTGCAGAGTTTTAGAAAAGCACCCCGTTCCCGAGGAATGCATTTGGGAAATGGGAACAGCAAGGTCCCAGCGGGCGTTGCAAACCTCTCCCCGGGTGCTGAGCAGCAGTCCGGGTTTTCCAGCCATTGGGCGGGCGGGCAGGCGGGGAAGGTCCCCGCGATGGCTCACGCGGCGTGGGAATTTCCACGGCGCCGAAAAAGTCCGCGCTGTCACTCTCCGGCCCGCCTTCCTCCCGCGTGGCGCAACAGCAGTGCCCTGGCGCCCCGTCTCGCGTTGAACCGCTGCAGAAACCAGCCAGGCAGCTCCGATCTGAAGCTCGGCAATAAAAAGAGCGGATGTGCGGAACACGTGTCTGAAACTTTCACTTTTAGCGACCAAGGGCAGAGGGGGAGGGATGGAGAGAAGGCTGTCCGGCTGCTTCTCCTGATATCGCTTTACAACCCAGAGGAAAGGTGGGGGTTGGGTTGAGTTGGGTTGAGTTGAGTTGGGGGCAAATACACGGATCGCAGAGTGGCTGAGGATCATGAACCAGTAGAGACGTTAACCAGTTGAGACAAGTTTGGGCTCAGCTCAAATCTATCCTCGTTCCTCAGATATGAAGGTACACTCTTGTTCTCCCTTATTGCTTTAAAATGCTAACTGGTGGTTGGTGCATATTCTTTGCACAGGATATCTTAAAAATGGTTGCCTCTTTGGTATTGTGTGTGTGTGTGTTACACGCGGATGGCAGGTAGAAATTCAGCAGCTGGAGCCTTTTCCAGCATTTGGGGGTAACTTCACCTGTTGAACTTCTGAATGTTCATCTGTATTAACAGAACAAGAGTTCTACGAGAGAGAGAGAGAGAGAGAGGTGCCAAATGTTTTGGAAGCTTTAATTGTTTTGTATGTGAGAAATCTGAAAAGTGGATGGAAAGGCTGTTGTCTCTGCTTAAAAACCTACTTTTAGAGAAATAGTGGAGGTCAAACAGGCCTTGTGCTTGGTTGCATAAGACCTGTTTGACCTCCGCTATTTCTCTAAAAGTAGGTTTTTAAGCAGAGACAACAGCCTTTCCATCCACTTTTCCATCCAACCTACTTTTAGAGAAATAGCGGAGGTCAAACAGGCCTTATGCTTGGTTGCTTGGACAGAGGCATGCAGTAGCCCTCCTGGAGTTATTCTTCCTCATTCCATCAATGATACGAATTGATCAGGACTGGCTTAAGCTACATTGATTTGAAAGATCCTTTAAGCATGACTATAAATGGATCAGGGAGGGTTACTAACTAGTAACAGAAAATGGATGGTTGAGAAGAAAACTACAATGAACTATGGATGAAAAAAGGAGGGCGTGAACACCAAATATTTTAATATGGTAGTTGCCTTTGAAAAACAATACTTCTGGTTTTAGAACAGTGGCTTAAAAAGCTTTTCTACGTTTAGGGAACCTTTTCTGCAACAACTTGCCTCTCATGCAACTCCGATGTGCTTCAGTGGATTCTGGGAATTGTTCTTTTGGGCCTTGCTCTTATTCCATGTGAACAGAGAATGCTCTCATAATATTTGAGGGCTGGTAATATACAGTTGTCCTCTCTGAGAAACACACATGTGAAGCTGCCTTATACAGAATCAGACCATTTGTCCAATAAGGTCACTATTGTCTACTCATACTGGCAGTGGCTGTCCAAAGCCTCAGGCAGAGGTCTTTCACATCATCTACTTCCTGATTTTTCCCCCCACTGGAGATGCCTTGGATTGAACCTGGGACCTTCTGCCTGCCAAGCTGATGCTGTACCACTGAGCCACGGCCCCTCCCCAAAGGACTTAAATCTCCAGGGGAGAGACAAAAAGTGGCAGCCAAGGAAAATGAATTTTTAAAAAGATTTTTGGTGTGAGCATGTCTCAAAGTACATGTGTATACACAGTGGCTATGGGAGGAGGGGTTTAGCCCCAGCTGCTTATAGCTCATCATGCCCATGCTATTTGAACCGGCAGATGCTGTAGCTGGTGCATACAAGATTACCAACTTTTAGATGGAGCCTAATGTTCTCCCAGAATTACAACCCATCTCTCTGGCCCTAGCCTCCGCCTCTAATTTCAACACCAGATGTGTCGGTGAAAATTATAACCAAAGCAACAATGTTCCTTATTGTTTGTTTTTAATATCAGCTGTCATAGAGAGTTCAAGGTGTTTCTGTGTGTGAGATATATGGTTATATGAGCCTTGGCTGCTTGCATGACAGTTATCTGCTTTGTACGTAGGTTATATCCTGCTTGAAAGATTAGCAACATTTATTCCAACGTGAGTTTTTGAGTCACAGCTCTCTTCTTCAGAGAATCTGGGGAAGTGAACTCTGACTCATGAAAGTCCATATTGGAATAAATGCGTTCATCTTTAAGGTGTCATTGGATTTCTGTTTTGTTTTGCTACAATAGATGGCTGCCCCTCTGAAAATATATCCTGTTTTGCCTGTGTGGCACAATTGTGATCTAGATTGTGTTGTGTGACCAGAAGTGTAGGGTCTTGATATTACATATAGATGGTATTGGTCGCGGATGGGAGATTTGCAGACTGAGCGCTTTAGGTGAATATACAGCTTTTCTGCCGACACATTTAGCAGTTCAAGAAGGTACTGTTAACCACTTGGCCAGCCCTATAAATGACTCACTAGATAATATACGGGAAGTTCTGTGTCAGCTGCTCTAGACTGGGAAAACAGCACAGGAGGCTTAAAAACCCTCTTCCCTCACACTACAGTCCCAATTCAAATTTGGCCCCTGTGTACCTTGTAAGAGATTTTTAAAAGGACACTGGAAGCTTCTGACACAAAAGTTCCAGCGTAGCATGTGGTTAGGCCCTGACATTACTAGATCCTGACCTCTGAATCTTGGGGTTGGGACTGCTGGAGATGGGGCAATCTTCCAACAATTGCCTTTTTTTTGCGGGGGGGGGGTCTTCTTACTGAGGAAATATATATTATTTATAATTATGTATTATTATAATTATTTAAAAGCTAAGTAACTAAACAAATGAGAGCCAGTGTAGTGTGATGGTTAGAGTGTAAGAAGACCCAGGTTCAAATGCCCACTTTGCCAAGGAAGATTAGGAAGAACTTTCTGACAGAGCAGCTCCTCAGTGGAACAGGCTTCCTCGAGAGGTGATGGATTTAAGCAGTGGCTAGATGGCCATCTGTCAGCAATGCTGATTCTGTGAACATAGGCAGATCATGAGAGGGAGGGCAGGAAGGGTTGCGTCAGTGTTTGGCTCTCGTAGCCCTCTCTTACATGCTCAGGGAAATGCCAATTGCCACTTTGGGGATAGGAAGCAATTTTCTTCCAGGCCAGATTGGCCAAGGATCCTGGAGGATTATTTTTTGGCCTTCTGGGCATGGTGTAGGGGTCACTGGGGTTGTGGGGGGGGAGGTAATTGTGAATTTCCTGCATTGTGCAGGGGTTGGATTAGATGACCGTGGTGGTCCCTTCCAACTCTATGATTCTATGATTGCTGGGTGATCTTGAGCAAGTCACACACTCTCAGCCCAACCTACTTCACACGGTTGCTGTAAGGAGAATCTTCTATTGGTGCTCAGAGCTCCCTGAACATGATAAATATATGATGGGATAAAACAGTAATAAATACTCACCAGGTCCCATGACTCCTGCTTTAAAATCAGCCAGCTTTATACTTGCTATGCAGCTTATTTACTAAAGATACTGGATTGAGGTTGGATGATCAAACAGATAAATGTATTTCAGATATCTTGCAGGCTATAAGAAGCATGAGTGTTGATCAGCTGCTAATCAGTCATTCACTTGATTCTGCCACTTTTCTGTTTTCCACAAAGAAGCCTCTTGTTGGTATGAATCTAGTTAGACTGGTGTTACAGTTCTGGCTGCCTGGACAGAAGATCTGAGCTAAACATCGTGGTGTGGGTGTAGGGTGGCCAGGTCCCTCTTCGCCACTGGCGGGAGGTTTTTTGAGCAGAGCCTAAGGAGGGCGGGGTTTGGGGAGTGGAGGGACTTCAATGCCATAGAGCCCAATTGCCAAAGCGGCCATCTTTTCCAGGTGAACTGATCTCTATCAGGTGAAGATCAGTTGTAAGAGCAGGAGATCTCCAGCTAGTACTCGGAGGTTAGCAACCCTATGTGGGTGTTTGGTAGACAGTATGCTTGGGAGAGCTAGTGATGTTTTCAGGCTAGATTTGTTTTTAAACCTTTACTGCCTTTTCACCACTGGTGTACACAGTAGTGGATTTAGTACAGGTTCACCATTTACAGATTCCTATATTAGCATTTGTTTCAAGGCCTTCCGGGTCACCTTGTCTGCAGCTGTTCCTATGTTCTTATTCATTCATTGATCACCTGTCTTTCTCCCCAAATGGGGACCCATGCTGCTCAGGACAGAAGTACAATATAATGCAGAACAGACTCCACTCCCATTCAGGAAATCTTATCAGTTCTAGGCTAAGAAACGAAGGCCAAGAGCTCTTTGGTTCTTACCCTCAGCCACATCCAGGCCTTACGTACTTGCACAGGACAGAGACTAACACTCAGCCTGGCTATTACAAGCCAGCAGCCATCTTCCCACAGTTCCCCTGCCCTCATGGAAAGGCCTGCCATGTCCTCAAGAAATGCCATCTATGTGGTTGCAAATATGCCTTGCAAAATCAAGGCTGGTAAAAAAAGTCTTGCCTATTAAAATCTTAAAAGATTTTTAAGGAGGGTGCTGCCTGGTGCTTCTGGCACTTGGCATCAGTCTTAGGTATTGATTGGTTCATAAAAAGAAAATAATCCTTGGGCTTATAACTAGGGTTGCCGAACTCCAGGTACTAGTTGGAGATCTCCTGCTATTACAACTGATCTCCAGCTGATAGAGATCAGTTCACCTGGAGAAAAATGGCCACTTTGGCAATTGGACTCTATGGCATTGAAGTCCCTACCCTCCCGAAACCCTGCCCTCCTCAGGCTCCGCCCCCAAAACCTGCTGCTGGTGGCAAAGAGGGACCTGGCAACCCCACTTGTAACTAGCAAATATTGTGGCCCTTAAAAAAATCCAGAATGATTTTTTTATCATTCACCTTAATTGTGACTGGGCCCTGAGGCCATTCTCTAGCAATAAATACATGGCAGCTGCCTTTGTATAAATTGGCCCCAAAATTTCTAGAGCAATGTTTTTTTTGTGCTAGTTTGACAAAGGAACATTGACATCAGTGGCAATTGCATTGGTACAGCAAATATTTGTGTGGATAATGCAATGTTTGTTAATCGTATCTAGCTACTCTGGGAATATTCTTGTGACCTACTTCCCGTATAGTGTTGATAAAAGAGCCTTATCGTTGAGTTTATTTAGCTCTTGTTCTGTTCCTGCATTGCAGTCATGTGGGCTAATTCTGCATCGAAGAGAGGAAATGGAATTCTTGATCATCAGAGGAGCAAACTACAAAAAAAACCTTCTGTCCTTCCACTGGATGGGATTCAGAAGTCCCTTCTACTGGTAGAGGAATCTGCCATTCATGGAGGGACCCTTCTGTGAAGAGAAGATTCCTCAGTCAATGGAAAGGCACCAAACCACTGTGGTTGATGGGAGATCTGTGCACACTTGCTTGGTAATTAAGTCCCACTTTATTCAATGGAATTATTTTCCAAGTAAACATTCCTAAGATTTTGCTTTTCAGGCTCCTCTATATTGTCAATATTTTGGAGCTCTGATTTCTGGAAGCAACACGATATGTGCACTGGACCCCTCTCAATTCACATTGCAAGCAAGAGTGATTTCAGGCTCAACATGACTGGCGCAATCTGGACCAATTTAAGGAGATAAATGTTGACTCGAGCTTTTCTACAACACGTAGCCCTGCTTTTCTGTGGAACTGCTCTCATTCCTCTGGTTGAGGACTCAGGTACTAATATGATCATGAGAACTCCTGTTTCAGGTATGTTTGCAAACAGGAAAGGTGATGACTTTTTGTCCGGCAACCAAACTTGCGCAGAAGAACCTCTTGGCAACTTTGGCGATAACTTGCACAGGATATTTTAAATTCACTTTTGCAGTCCTGTGGGCATTTATGGATCATTGTACACAATGCAAGTTATTTCCCCAGAATAATATTAGTTTTCTCTGGGCAGAATATTTCCACTCTGAAAATCTTGTAAATTGCTGACAAAACCCCAAACACCTATTTTAAAAAAATGAAATATTAAAGTAATGCTGAAATACATAAACAAAACCAAAGGTTATTGAAAACAAATTACACTGCTTTTCTGGGCAGATTATTTTTTTCCTCTTTACTATTCTATGTAAATAAAATTCTTTTGGCTATTCTTCACTACTTTACTTCTTGGCTATTGCATTTCCATGGGACTTATCTGTGTACAAGATGACACCCCTTTTTTGTTATGACTGATTTGGTCTTTTAAAAAATATTTATTTTTAACATTTTATATTCTGCCCCTCACCAAAAAGCTTATTCCCCAGGGTGGCTAACACCCTGATTAAAATAATTACAATCATAAAAGGTAAAGGTCCCCTGTGCGAGCACAGGGTCATTCCTGACCCATGGGGTGACGTCACATCCCGACATTTACTAGGCAGACTTTGTTTACGGGGTGGTTTGCTAGTGCCTTCCCCAGTCATCTTCCCTTTACCCCAGCAAGCTGGGTACTCATTTTACCGACCTGGGAAGGATGAAAGGCTGAGTCAACCTTGAGCCAGCTACCTGAAACCGACTTCCGTTGGGATCGAACTCAGGTCGTGAGCAGAGCTTTTGACTGCAGTACTGCAGCTTAACACTCTGCGCCACGGGGCTCCTAATTACAATCATGCTACTAGGAAAATAATTCAATTAAGACACTAAGCAGAGAAGAATACAAATTAAACCCATAAGGCAACATCGGATCTTCCCAATCCATCTAAGCAAGTCTCAGTGCTAGATGACAGAAATACTTCCTGGATGGAGACTGATTTCCCACAGACTGGTTAGGCATTCAGTAATAGTCCTTTTAGGTCTGATAGTTCACTGATAGGTCATGTAGATAGGAACTGCTCTAACTGTTAGAAAATTCCTCCTAATGTCTAGACGGAAACTCTTTCGATTTAATTTCAACCCATTTGTTCTGGTCCGACCTTCTAGGGCAACTCAGCACCATCCTCTATATGACAGCCCCTCAAGTACTTGATGGTTATCATATCCCCTCTGAGTCTTCTCCTCTTCAGGCTAAACATACCCAGCTCCTTCAACCTTTCCTCATAGGACTTGGTCTCCAGACCCCTCACCATCTTTGTTGCCCTCCTCTGGACACGTTCCAGCTTATTCAACTCTCCTTGGTCCATAGTACCTTCCTTTAGGAGTGAATGCTCCACTTTCCTGCTTCAAGGCAGGGGGCAACCACCCCATATCTCAGGGAGAAAGTTACTGTCTCCCAGATCCAGTCTCCCAACCCCTTCCCAGCAGATTTAAAATTCCAAAGGGGCAAGAGTCATACAAGCAGGTGGTAGGCCTCAAACTCCCAAGAATCTTGTCCACATCCTCGGACTGGAGAAGATAAAAGGTATCCCACACAACTACGCAAATTGGTATCCTAGGACCATCTGACCTGTCACTGCTAATGTAGGCTCTAAGTTGGAACAGATGCAAGAGATTTTATTACAAAGTACCGTACTTAGCAAAATGATTACAGCGAGCTGCAATACAGTCCTCGTCCTTCTTCTTCCCCAGAGTAAAACACCAGATTAAGAGTGTGACCTGCACAATGTGTGGGCCTGTTATTACCTGAGACAGGCTCCTGGCTGTCATGGAGACCACCTGCCACTGTTGGCAGGTCTTGGAACAAATCAGCAACACTTGAAGGAAGTTGACAGAAACTGCCTAGCAACTGCTGGATGGAAGGCTCCCCTTTCCCAGGCTCTGCTTTGACACCACTCCACCTTTTAGTTGAAAAATAGCGACTTGCCCAACCTCAGCCACTGAACTTCATAGTTCACAGCTAAGATGGGAATACGGATCTTCCTAGTACTCTATAACTATTACACCAAATTGATTCAATGTATGGTTTTAAATAATCCTTGGTTGGCAAAGTGGTATAAAGAACAAGATCAATGATTGTATATTTAAAATCTCTGACCAGGTGTTCAGGTGATTATAACTGTAGCCCCGCCCCATCAAGAATATGACTTATGGCCCCTCTTCAGTCCTATAAGTATTTAGAATGGATATAGAATAGTAGTACTCAGTTTGCAGCCTGAGAGGGTTACTTTCATAAATTTATTACCATCAATCAAAACAGCCACATTTACTTCCATCGCTGGCCATTGAGGTACACTTCAGGGAAGCTTGTAGCTTACTCATTCCTCCAAAGGTGGCCATTTCAAGGTGGGAACCATCTATTCACCCCAAGCTCCACTGGACAAGGCCTTGCTAACTTTCCTAAAATATATGGCAGGTGTCACATTGGGGAGCAGTGCTTAAAAGAACCACAGAGAGAGAATCACTGATGTAGAACCTTGTCCCCTAGCTGATGAAAGTGTTGTATATCATTAATTATAGCAGTACACACCAGTGTGGTGGATTGGTTAGGCTAGGATCTGGGAGATTTGGGTTGAAATCCCCACTCTGCCATAAAGCTTGCTGGTTGATAGGGTTGCCAGCCTCCAGGTACTAGCTGGAGATCTCCTACTATTACAACTGATCTCCAGCCGATAGAGATCAGTTCACCTGGAGAAAATGGCCGCGTTAGCAATTGGACTCTATGGCATTGAAGCCCCCCCCCTCCCCAAACCCCGCCCTCCTCAGGCTCTGCCCCAAAAACCTCCTGCTGGTGGCGAAGAGGAACCTGGCAACCCTACTGGTTGACCTTGGGCCACTCACTCTGTCTCAGTTAACCTACCTCACAGGCTGTGAGGATAAAATAAGGAGGAGAGAACCATGTAGCTGTGCCCCTCTGAGGAAGTGTAGGATAAAAATGTTTGGGATAGACTTACAACCACGCAACAGTGATCAGTACCATTAGGCCATCTTACAGGTGGGAGGGGGGCAGGGGGAAGAGGTGCTGGACCGAGATACTGTCTAAAGGCCACTGAGTGAATACGTGTCTGAGCTAAGATTTAAACTGGAGCCTTTCCACTTAAACTCCTAACCGCTATGCTATGCCTTCCATTCCTCTGCACGATTCAATAAATAGTTCCTACAAGCTGGGGATATACATTTAGAAAGTATGTCATAAAAAACTTAAACTCGGTTAATCTTGGAAGGATTAACCAATCTGAATGAAACTTCCTCCAGCTGTTGGACTTGAACCGAGAATACACTAATTTTGGCCACTGTTCTGCTAGTGATGCAATGTCTGCTTTCGGTTACTTTTTCTCTACGTGACTGTTCTTCTCGTGTGGTGAGGAGTAGAGGGGGTATACTCACCAGTGCATGCCTGACAGATGTGCTGGCCAAGGCCAGAGGTCTTAGCCCAAGTTCGCACAAGCAACATCACCTCTCAATGGTGTTTGGGGACACAGCATTTCTGATCACTGCAATACTGGCTCATTGTCTTGAGGAGGGCTCTCATTCCATACAACCAGAGGCACCATTTGCTTGAAGTATGCTGGGAACTGGGTTTGATCCTGATGGTATGATTGGTTAAATTCCTTGCTTGTTGTGTATGGCATTGTGGCAAAGATGGACTGGGGTCCAGGGAAGGAGCAGAGGCAGAGGTTTTTTGATCTAGATCAGGGGTGGGGAATGTCGGGCCCGGGGGCCATATAAGGCCCGCAAAATCATTTGGTCTGGCCCTTCATGGGTCCTGGCAGATCTCTAGCTCAGCAGGATGCTGCCCTGCCTGAATCTCTTGGGCCCAGCTGGGGACAGCAGAGTTCAAAAGCGAGTCGCTGTATGTGGCAGACACTCGGAGCCGTCTCCGGTCGTGCCTCTAGGCTAAACGTTTGACCAAATATAGCAGGCTACTTTTTAAGTTGATAATTTTGTATGGCCTGCAAATGATGTTACAAATATCCAAACGGCCCTTGGCAGAAAAAAGGTTCCCCACCCCTGGTCTAGATCTAACCCTATCCTCTAGGAAGCCCATCACAGGTCTGGTACCTTCAGAGAAAGGGAAGTTTTGCATGTATTCTCTGTAAAGCAGGGAAGCGCTGCTCTGCTTCTTAGAGGCAGCCAAATAGCCAGTCTTGTGCTGTGCTTGAGTTTTCCCAGCACACCCCCTGAGACAGAGCACAGGCTTTCCAAAACCTGGAACAATATCCATGTAATGCCTTTTATTAGAACCAGCCAATTTGATACAAAGCATTTGCAATCTTTCAAGCTCACCAGAACTCTTCATCAGACAATATGATACTGAAAAGATAAGAGGGATAGGAAGAAAAATTTTCAGGCTGTGGAGTTACAGCCTGGTTGTAACATCCTCTGTGAAATGCATGCAGGCACAAAGCTTAACTTTATTGCAGTCATTAGATGACAGCAAATTGTTCGGGAAGAGGCATTTTGATGGCGTATTATGCTGTTTGTCCACTCTTAGGCCACACTGGAAGTACAGAAACCAGCAATACTCCAACCACATTCCTTTGAAATGCCAAATGAGACACACACCTTCTAACAATAAAACATCTCCCACATGCACAGACAGCAGCAAGGTGAGATTAGAGAATCATCTTCTTATCTAACAGCAACCTTGGGGTGGAGCTGATTGTGCAGAAATCTACCTGTTTACATATAAATTAGAGGTCAGGAGAAATGTTAAGTTATAGAAGCAGAACACGCGGGCAAGGGGATGCAGTCCCTTCCTCTCCTGTACCTTTTCTTCTTGTATGAAATATTTCATTTTCTCCAACCAAGCTTCCCAGCCACTAATTGAGTTCTTCAATAGGACATCCTTATCAGGAATCTTATGAAATGACAACACAACTTTGATATCATTCAAAACTGCCTCCAGACCTGCCTCTGCTTTTTCATTCTAAGACTGAATCAGCTACTTTAAATTTCTCTGTCTCACAATTCTTCTTACTCAGCTCACATGTCAAGACCATGGTTATAAAAAGCAAAATCAACGGTGTACTTTGATAATGAGGAATAGTGTTTGAAGGTATTTTTCCATGGCGGAAAACAACAAATCTAGTTTTATCATGTCTTTCAGCTGGAAATGGAGAGGAGGCTCGTCAGTTCTCAAGGCTGTTAGGTTTTAGGTTTGCCAAGCAAAATGCCAAAAGATGAAGATACTAGCAGATGTATAGGTACAATTATATCATGAGAATTCTAATACCTATATAGTCACTGACTTGTTTCTACAGCTGGGCATGTTTGTTGAGGACAAACTTACTGTCTTACTCTCTTCCATCAGTGAAAGAAGAGTTCAAAGGCATACTTCCCTTCCGAATGTGCCCTCCCACCCAGTCTTTCCTAAACCTTCATTTTTAAAACTGGAATCTTTAACAAAGATGTGAAGAAATGGAGGGTTCCATGAAAGGGAGTGCATTTTTGTGCTTTCTCATATATGGTTGTATTTTTAAGTATGGATACACAAGCAGTAAATTAAATAGGTTTGCCAAGTCCAGATAAAGTGAAGTGATTTTAAGTCTCTTGATGTTCTCACTCAAATGACTGAAATCAGAAGTGTTTGCCATTGACTGGATTGTGCCCTTATGTATTTGCGTGACCAAATCACCACATCTCCTGAATTAAACTGACATTATTTGTTTGTCTATGTGAAACTGCTGTGGTGCTTCAGAGTTGTCATAACCTGAAATAAATCCTTGAGAAGCATGATGATCTGGAATGACAAAAAAAGATACTTTAATGTAAGTGCTACCATTGTGGACAACAAGCGGTCTTGTTCATTCAAAGCCTTTGAAACCTGTGCTCTACAAGTACTGCAATTAGTTTATAAACCATTATACATATGAAGACTGCAAACCTGAAGGAGGGGCTGAAGCTCCTTAGGAGCCAGCGTGACCCTATGCCGGCATAAGGGGCACTCACGCTGTCACGGGTGGCATCCACGCCAGTGCAGGGATACCATGCCGCAGCTCAGGCGCAGGTGCTGCCTCCTGGCAGCGTTCTAGTGGTTCAAGTCCTCACGCTGGCATCCTGGGAGGCATTCCCAGGGTGTTCCTGGGGGCAGAGTTGCCTTAGCAGCTTCCTAACCCCTTTCACCCCAGGAATGCCCCTTCCCGCAGCGGTATAGCTACGACACGTTTTTTGGTGTCGTAGTCCTGCTGAAGTCTATGGGGGCATTTTCCTATTTTTAAAAACTTTTTACAGAAATTAAATTTCTTTTCAGTGGCCGGGAAGCCTCTGTAGAGGTGGCATGGCAGCACCACTTCTAACCGCAGCGGATCTCTGCCCCCTTCAGGAATGGGCTGCCCAATTTGTGAAACTTTGAGAACAAAAAATGGCTGCCCAGGGGGCTGGGTCCAATCACAAAACATTGGTAGGTTGCACAAAATGTTAGGAAGTTCTAAGCCAAGCATCCTCTTATGATGAAGGCAGCTGTTTCTTCTGCTGATCTTTGCAGACACAAAGGCAATCTCCCTCATCCTTTCGGAAGTCCCTCCTACTCCCGTGAAATGGAGGAAAGCCAGGACTGGGTCTTTAGTCTGAGGTATAGATGCTTTGGAGAATAAGCAAAGTTATTGCATTCACTCCCTAGTTGTTCCTAAATCCAATTCAAGGTGATGGTTATGACCTATAAATCCCTTCTTGGCCTAGGACTCATATGTATCTTCAGGAATACCTTTTCCAGTATACTGCTGGGTGACAGCTTCATACATCAAGGACTACCAGACCAAGGTCTTCTTAGAGTGCCATCATGGAGGCAAATGAGATTTGCATCTGCCTACTCCAGAGTGTTTTCAGTGGGAGCTCCTTTGTGGTTGAATACCTTGTTGCACAGGTCAGGTAGGCTTCCACATTAGCATTTCAATGGCAGTAAAAGACCAAATTATTTATATGCCACTTCCAATATATAAACTCTTTCCACTTGTCTGAAGTTTTTATAATCTGTGTTATATGTAGGGGTTTTTGTAAATTATTCTGGTCTATTTTAAAAATCATGGCGCCCGGCCTCATGTCCTTTATAGGAAAAAAGCAGGCTAAACAGGTTTGAAATGAGATGGTAAACAACAATTTCATTTCCCTCATTCAAATAAACGTCTCAAGTTGGAGAGGTTTGAATTATAATGTGTGATCACAAAGTTAATCAAGGCTCAGGTTTTGGCTCAATAAATTCAGATTTGTAAAATAAACATTGAACATCTAGTTGGTTCAGAACTACAGGTTGGCAGAAGTACTCTCTCCTGTCATCTACCACTCTTCATATGGTAGCACGTAACATTTAGCAGTACTTATGCATTCTTGGAGACCCTGGCCTGGTACTGGCCATAATTTATATCAGTGATTAATCTTAACAAGCCAGTAATATATATTCCATGCTTATTGCATAATAATCTGTAGTGTTTCATCTGCTTTCTTTCAGTAAGTTTATGATGGGGGCTGAGAGCCAGTGTGGAATAGTGGTTAAGAGTGGCAGACTCTAATCTGGAGAACCGGGTTTGATTCCCCACTCTTCCACATGAATCCTGCTGGGTGACCTTGGGCCAGTCACAGTTCTCTCAGACCTCTCTCAACCCATGCAGAGGCAGGCAATGGCTAAACCACCTCCGAACGTCTCATGCCTCGAAAACCCTATGGGGTTGTCATAAGTGAGCTGTGACTTGATGGCAAAATCACACACACGTGATGGGGGCTGTCTTTTGAAATAATTTTAAATTTCTCTACTAGTTTGCATTAACAAGCTTTCATTCAACCGCCCATAAGGATTGCCTTTCTGCATCATCCTAAGGTTCATCTAGCCCATTAGAGGGTAGTCAGGTGGCTTTGTAAATTTTGAAAAGAGGGCATGAAGGTGACAGCCATCCTCTGTCCCCAGGCCTCTAGCATCTGGTAATCAGAATCATGTAGCTGACTGAAAGTGCCATTTAGCTTTCATAAGAGACCTTTATAGACACTGAACCTGTATGATCCTTTGCAGTCTAAGCTCACAGCTTTCACTATATATCGTAGTAACAAATTTCACTAGTTAATTGTGTATAAGAAATACTTCTTTTTGAACCAACTGCCAATCAGTTTCCTTAGGACGTGTGAAGTTACATATAGGAGAGAAAGAAATTTCTGTATTCACTTTCCCCTTATGCACAGTTTTACAAACTTCTTATGAAGTCTTCTGTTAGGTTTTTGTGTGTTGTTTTGCAGCAAAACAATCTAAAAATCACTAAACACTTTAGTTTTTCCTTGTAGGAAGTGTATTCTAACTCAATAATTTTAGTTGACCTTTTGAGATGGCGGAGATTAAAGCAGTTAATTGTATTAAAAGTATGGCCATAACACAAACTCATATTATAGAATTAAGACCTATGCTTATTTTCAGCCTCATTCCTAATACTGGATTTCCCCTGCCTTTGCTGTAGCGTATTGAACTGCCATTTTAGTGAGTGTTATTCCATAACCCCAAGAGCTCTGTCTCCATCATACTGAGCAAATATCCCCATCCATTAAGTGCTCAGACAAGATATTGTGCTAATATTGTTGGGTTTTCAAGAATATTAGTACAAAGAAATGAATGCACTTTAGGCACAGTTTGTATGGCAAAGGCTTTCTTAACCACCATTTCATGACTAGTTTCCATGACAACAGCAATTAGACTTTTATGGATGGTACTGAAACGTGATAGCTGAATAGACTGGCCATTGTTTTACACAAACAGTTAGTCCAATAAAAATGATCAAGGGATATCTATATTGCTCAGATCAGCAATTAATTTTATCAGCAAGTCAGGAACCAGCGGCTCTTTGCTCCTTTGAAACAAGGGGTCGCCATAAGTCGGCTGCGACTTGAAGGCACTTTACACACACACACACAGTGATGTCAGGAGAGACCTGCCCTCAACGTCAGGTAGGTCTCACTACTGCCAGGCCCACTAAAAATTCTCAAGGGCCCCCAGAAAATGAAAAGGTAATGATAGATGCAGAATATGAAGAAAGTTTCCGACTATTCCTGAGCTTAGAGCTGAAAGTGGTGTGGAGGCGGTGTGACCCCTGCACCAGCATAAGTGCCCTCTTATCACAGAAGAAGGGGCACTTACTCTGGCGCAGGGGACATTTCTGTCCCAGAAGAGAACCGTGGCACCAGTGTGTGTGTGGTGGGGCGTTCCCATACATGAAGCCGTGAAGTAGTTGGGGGGTGACTGCCACAGGAACAACCCATGCATAAAAGGCCTTCAAGTCCCTTTCATGATGATGTCAGAATGGATACAGGTGAATAACTTGTTTGAAAACCAAGGATGAAAGTAAACCAGTATGGAGTACTGGTAACAAAATGGCCAGATGGTCCCCACTTCTGCTTTAAACCCAGAAGACCGATTGTACTTGCCAGGACCAAAAAATCCCCAATAGACGCTGCTTGTTCTATTTAAGAACGTAAGAAAAGCCCTGCTGGATCAGACCAAGGCCCATCAATGCCATCAGTCTGTTCACACAGTGGCCAACCAGGTGCCTCTAGGAAGCCACTAACAAGACGAGTGCAGCAACACCATCCTGCCTGTGTTCCACAGCACCTAATGTGATAGGCATGCTCCTCTGATCCTGGAGAGAATAGGTATGCATCATGACTAGTATCCATTTTAACTAGTAGCCATGAATACCTCTTTCCTCCATGAACAAGTCCACTCCCCTCTTAAAGCCTTCCACGTTGGCAGCCATTTGCATGCCAAGCAAAGCTGAATCTGTTGATTTTATATATTTAAAAAGTATAAACCAGAAAATAAATTGGCAAACATTCCTTCTGGATTTTCACCATCAATTAATCAAGCTGTCCTCTTCACAAAAGCCTAGGGGTACCAGCTCTGGTTGGGAAATTTCCTGGAGATTTGGGGATGGAGGCTAGAGAAGGTGGAGTTTAGGGAGCGGGGAGACTTCAGAAGAGTATAATGCCATAGAGCCTACTCTCTAAGGCTGCCATTTTCTCCTGGAGAATTGATCTCTGTCATCTGGAGATCGATTGTAATTCCAGGAGAACTCCAGGAGGCACCTGTAGGTTGGCACCCCTACAAAAGACCCAAATACTAACTGTTGACCCTGTTTAATGCCTAAAACCAGAGGTGTTCTTGGAAATCACACCGTCTGACCCAGAAATCCTTCCTCCTAATCACTCATTTTAGGCTGTTTGAAGTTGATAATTAGTTAGTGAAAGATATTATTATATAGTCTTCTGTTAAGACCTTTGCCCAAGTTAAACTTTACCTGCGATACAAGCTCCTGAAGTCACTCAGCCCGTACAGATAGCCAGATTCTCTTGAGGGGAGCCCTCTCGCCCTGTGGGGTGCTTGAGCCCCCAAAACCAATTTTAACACGCAGCTTATGCACCATAAAATACTTTACCACTTGGCAAGTTGATACAGGCTAACTAAGCCAAGGTTTTTGTTTTTTTTTTAGTGGCAACCGAATTATCCTGTGAATCTTTTCTCTTCTGCATAAGTTGGCAGGCCCATCTGAACTCAATGCTCAGTTAGCGAGGGCCAAAGTTCCTACTCGACACCGGTCGAAATGATAATAAGAACATAAGAAAGGCCCTGCTGGATCAGACCAAGGTTCATCAAGTTCAGCAGTCTGTTCAGTCACTAACCAAGCGCCTCTAGGAAGATGACAGCAGCAGCACCATCCTGCCTGTGTTCCAAAGCACCTAATATAATAGGTATGCTCCTCTGATCCTGGAGATAAATAGGTATGCATCATGACTACTATCCCTTTTTACTAGTAGCCGTAAATACCCATCTCCTTCATGAACATGTCCACTTCCCTCTTAAAGCCTTCCAGGTTGGCCACCATCACCACGTCCTGGGGCAGGGAGTTCCACAACTGAACTATGCGTTGCGTGAAGAAATACTTCCTTTTATCTGTTTTGAATCTCTCGCCCTCCAGCTTGTTCTTTGCAAAAGGTGATGCAACTTAAAATGATATCAAATATAAAATATTGAATATTGACAAAGGAGGGTGATGCTTTCACTCATTCTTGTTTCCTGTATGTAAATCCTCCAGGTACTAGCTGGAGATCTGCTATTACAACTGATCTCCAAAGGACAGAGATCAGCACACCTGGAGAAAACGGTCGCTTTGGCCATTGGATATGGCATTGAAGTCCCTCCCCTCCATAAACCCCGCCCTCCTCAGGCCCCGCCCAAAAAAACCTCCCGCCAATGGCGAAGAGGGACCTGGCAACCCTCCACTCTTTCCACATCACGCCTAACAGCCTCAAGCATTTAATGGTTTGACTGCCGTCACCCTCACCCCGCCCCCCGACTGTTTTATTGGAAGACGAGTTAAACCCCCCCACCAATCAACAAGCGCCGCCTTCCTGGCAGCCGCCTGGCGCTCAGAGGCTGGGTCGTCCGCGCACGCGCTGTTCGCGGCGGCCGTTTCGGCCCGCTCCTGGCTGCTGAGGAGCCCCGCGCTCTCGTCGGGGGGGAGGCGGCGAGTCAGGCGAGGGCCGGCAGAGGGACGAGGGAAGAAAGGCGGGCGGCGCGCTGACTGGAAGCGCAGGCCCTCCGCCTCGCCCTGCCCCACCGGCTGGGCGGCCCAAGCCCCGCCCTTTCCCGCCTCCTCCTCCTCCTCCCTCTGCCAGGGCGTGGAGGCCTTATAAGAAGCGCCGCGGCGGCCTCCGCCTCCCCCTCCCCGTCTTCTCGCTGTTCCCGAGCGGCTCAGGTCAGTCCCTCAGCCGCGTTTAGGCGCTCGGCCGGCCTTGCGTGAGAGAGAGAGAGAGAGGGTGCGCGCGCAGCCATGATCGTGGACGGCGGCCGGGACGGGCCGCTGGACGGCGACTCCATGAGCAGCCCGCTCAACCTGGCCTTTTTCTACGGGGCTTCCCCGCACTCCAGCGAGGGCAGCTGCTCGCCCAGCCACTCCGCCCCGGAATCCCCCGGGTCGGATTCGGAGTTTTCGGGGAGCGGCGGCGGCAGTTCCGGCAAGAGGCGTCACTCCCGGAGCGGCGGGCGGCCAGGCGGGCAAGGTACGGGCGAAGCCCACTCGCCGCGCCTCCCCGCACAGGATCCCCGGGTGGAGGGGATGCTGCTGCCGCTGGCGCTGCGGATTGGCTCGCGGGGCTCTTATTAGGAAGCGGGCGTGGGGCTGTGCACGACAGGCCACCTCGCTGAATGTGCCGCCGCCACTTGTTTTGCCAGCGCGGATGGATCGCGAAGGGTGGGATGTACTGGAAGGAACGTCAGGGTTGCCTGTTGGAAATAGTAGGATTGAGTACCCGTTGCAGAGAGTGGGAGCCAGGGGTGCCCGGTTGACTTGCCTGGGCTCCGTGGAAATGCATTTCGGCATTAAAGAAAAAAGATTGCAATGGAAACGGGGGACGGCTTTTCGTTCGACGTCTGTGGGCCCAGGTAGACGTCTCTGGAACGGCCATCCCAGTCCGCTGACCCTGTTCCTAAGATAATTCACAGTGGGTCGCCGTGTTAGTCTGTCTGCAGTAGTAGAAAAAGGGGCAAGAGTCCAGGAGCACCTTAAAGACTAACAGAAATATTTTCTGGTAGGGTATGAGCTTTGGTGAGCCACAGCTCACTTCTTCAGATACCTTCACTTATCTGAAGAAGTGAGCTGTGGCTCGCGAAAGCTCCTACCCTACCAGAAAATATTTTTGTTAGTCTTTAAGGTGCTACTGGACTCTTGCCCCTTTTCTGTTCCTAAGAACTGTCATTCCACTCTGCGGGCTTTTATTCCAGTCCCAGAGCCATCGATCTGGGCCCAGAATACATCCATTCTGCATGCTGATTGCAACTTCTTTTGTGTTGTAGTGTATTTCAGTGGAGCCCGTGCAAGTTAATTGGCATATCCTGGCTCCCATTATCTGCAGTGGGCCTTCAGTTCTCTCCCATTGTTTTCAATTGGCAATCCTGACATTCCTTTTAGTACATCCCGCAAAGTGTCCTGTGCTGCTCATGTCAGAGGAAGGATGGGTAGAACACTGAGGCGGGCCCCCATCCACAAAAGTTTATGCTGGAATACGACTTTGTCAGTCTTTAAGATGCCGCATGATTCCTGCTTGTTTTTAGGGTCGTAGAGGCAGCTGCATTGTCACAGCCTGGGGTGTGTGTGTGTGTGGGGGGGGGTACTGTTGACATCTTGCTGGCAAGAATTTGTGTGTGTGCTGGCACGCGAATGGCGGAACACACAAATACATGAACACATGAAGCTGCCTTATACTGAATCAGACCCTTGCTCCATTGAAGTCAGTATTGTCTACTCAGACCGGCAGCAGCTCTCCGGGGTCTCAGGCAGAAGTCTTTCACATCACCTACTTGCCTGGTCCCTTTAACTAGAGGTGCCGGGGGTTGAACTTGGGATCTTCTGCATGCCAAGCAGATGCCCTACCGCTGAGACACAGCCCCCTCCCCTTTCTTTGCAAATAAAAATCTGTTAAGGGGCAATTCTAGCTCAGTTCAGAGTGCGGTTAACGTAATCTTGAGTCAGAATTTTCTTTGAAAGGGAGCGTTTCAAAATGCGCATGCCAAAGTGGCGCACTTGAAAGCTACCGCCTCATTCCCGTATCAGTCTGCACACTTGTTCATACGTCCACAAAATGGCAGGATGTAGTCAGATGCTCTTGAGGATCAAGCTGCTTCTGGCTCCAAATAAAGGAGAGGATTTTGCCTTTTCCAGTTGAATGATCTAGGTTTATGCCTTCTGGGAAGCTTCCCTCTTGCCTATGCCAGCCAGTCACAAGGTAACCTTCACATCAGCATTGTTAAAAGGGGTGGCTTAGATATAAATTTATTACCCTGTCCCAAATGCACGATTGCTATTATTACTTCTAAAATCACTGGTATTTAAAAATAAAATGTGTTCTGCTGGCAGCCTGGCTGAACTTTCTGGTTGCTGTGACACTGCCTGTCACATATGTTTAAAGTATGTGTTTGTAGTCCTGTGTCACCGCAGGGCTGCTTTTTCAGTGGTAGGCGAGGACCTTTTCCTGTATTATGCTTTCCTGTGTGAAAAGCGATTCTGTGTCAGAAACAGTATGATGCTTGTGCACACAAGTTTAACTCTGCCAACACATTCTGGGAAACGATGATTGCATGACGTGGATTTTAATGAAAGTGACTTTGGATGTGGATGCGGGTGCATAAACGAGAGCTCTGTGCTTAATAGTTTCTGTCAGCAGGGCAAGAGTGTGACCAGAGGGAGCCCAAGGGCTCGGCTGTGTGATGCTGGGAGTCCTGTGAATGGAGCTCCCTGCTTTTTTACCTTTAAAAACAGTGCAGACTGCCCAGTTTCAATGAGAACTGCGGCACAAAGGGAGGGACAGTTAAGCCTCACCACACCATACGCCTAATCTGAAACATCTCTGGTTGTAAGTCCTTAAGACATCTGATGAGTATTAATATTAACACAGGGTGGTTTCGTTGTCAGACTTTTGCCTTTTCTATAATAGTGCGAAAATCAAGGTTTTCCATCCACTAAAATGTTTCACCTCGGTTCAGTGCGTCCCATTCTCTGGAGCCAACATATCTTGTGCTCTCTCCCAACTTATATTTGGTATAGGTAGCTTTTGTTTAAACAATATTTTCTGTTTCAGACCCCGAAGTAGTGGTCTAAAGTTAGCTGAAATTAGCATTTTATTATGCAGATCATACAAGCAAATGCTTGCAACTGAGAATCTCCAAGTACTTCATTTTAAAGAGTTCATGGCCTCTTTTTAACTTCCAAAATAAAATTATGTCATCTCTCTCTAGCTGGAATAGTTAGTTAGTTGTAATTTTTGTTTTTCATTTTGGAATCAATCTTGTTGAGCAGAATATTAAAAAAGAAACCGCAGGATATCTGTGGTGTATGTTTAAAAGGTAGATATATTTTTTTACTTTAAACTTAATATTTTCCTATAGGAACTGCTATTGTCCTGTATTTAACTATGGCTTGTATTTGTTATACAAACTTTGCCTTGTTGAAAGCTGTATTTTAATATATAAATATATGGTATTTAATGTAATAAAGGAGATTTTTTAAAAGGCATGTCCTTTTTTTCCAGGGAAACAGCCTTCCTTTTAACAGTAGTGTTTGCTATCTTAAATTTTAATTTCCTGATTTGGCTGTTCATTTTGATTAACTAAAAACACTTTTAGGTAACCTGCTAATATCTGCAAGGAAAAAAAGAATTGGCCCTTGAGTAGGGAGGTTTTTTTCTCTAGACAAAAATTCCAGTTTCAGGGTAATTAGGGGTTTGGTCATAGTATTAAAATCATTTTAATATTGCTTGAACAGTAGTACTTCTAGTACGTAAGGTTGGTTGAGGTTTTTGTACTTTTTAAAATGAAGTCACAACTTCTCATTTCGACTCTCTTGCATCATTCCTTCCTCATTTCACTTCTGGTTTTTGACCTTCAAATTTGAACGTAGTTAAAGAGATTGTGACATTGGAGAATGAATGTAATATTTGCTGTATGTCATTTTGGTTGACACTTTTTCTTATTTTGGACAAGCAATTTCATTATGGAGGTGACAGGTGCAAGTAGCTCTGAAAATTCATTCACATAATCTTATACTATTGCTAGTTATATGTGACTGAAGATCCCCCCCCCCCAACTAACAAATCTGGTGAAGAGATAGAGAAATGGATGGAGATCTCTGTGTATTTGTGAGCCTGAAGTCAGATTTCTCGTGTACTTCTGGAATGCTGGTAACGACATTTTGTGTATTCTGCAGTATTAGTCAAAAGAGCAGATGTGTTTCTTGGCGGAGAGAATTCGATAATTTCCTGTATTTTCTTTTTCTTTTACAAAACTGAATTTTCTAGTTTATGAATTGTGCCAAGGTGTTTAGTTTTATTTTTGTTTGCGTCTCCACAGTGGAACAACACATGGGGGGAGGAAAGCAACAAAGAGGACCTTTCCAAGGTGTGCGTGTGAAAAACTCCGTGAAAGAACTGCTGTTGCATATTAGAAACAGCAAACAGATGTCATCAGGTCATGGTGCTGAAGAATTATTGAAGGTGGGATGATTGTTTTTTTGTTTTAATCTATTTTTCTTTAGAAAATGGCTGTCTCTAGGAGCATCAGTAACATTCTTTATACAATGTATAATTAACATAAGGATCTTATTACGGCACAGTGGATGACTTAATAAAGTTTATGATGTCTAGATCTATCATATATAAATGAGCTGTGATAGTTAAACTGGAACCTAATTATTTTGAAGGCGTATACCTCTGATTGGCAGATGCTAGAGACAGAGCACTATCATGCACTGCTTTTTGCCCTTCACAGGACAGCTTTTTGGACATGGTTGATGTATGAATAGTGTCCAGAGCATTAATATATTTCAGCCATTCTGTGTTTTTATGTATAAGTGCAAGGCAGTGACTCTTTACAGGTTTAGTATAGAACAGAGTTGGAGAGAAGCAGTACGTATTTCACATACAGATACCTGCCTGTAATAACAAACTGTTAAGGACACTGTGGTTCATGACAGTTTTTTATACTATTTTAAATATTTACCTGCTGATGCTGCAAGTTTAGGATTAGTGGATTGTAAAGAGGATCCATGCATATAAATACTCTATGTCAATGTTGTTTGTTTTAAAAGAATTAGTTGTATGAACAGATGTAAAGATGATATACATGGACATTTTTGTGTCTCCTTAGTTTAGTGCGGGCTTACATTTAAGAATCTGAAAATGCATAGTAGTGTAACTGTGGGATGAATCAAGGCAAGGTTCTCTCAAAAATACATGTAAGAACCGCCAGTTGGTATGGATAAAATCATTTCCCAGATCTTGACTACACACATGTAAACTTTGACAGTTGATTCTCCAAGTATCTCACCAACATGACCAACAGTGGGCTGAAAAGTTATTTGCTCACCATCTCTTTAGGGGACAACGTTCTTTATCATTTAGACAGTTTCTTTGATTGGTTCTTGTAGGTTATCCGGGCTGTGTAACCGTGGTCTTGGAATTTTCTTTCCTGACGTTTCGCCAGCAACTGTGGCAGGCATCTTCAGAGTAGTAACACTGAAGGACAGTGTCTCTCAGTGTCAAGGGTGTAGGAAGAGTAATATATAGTCAGAAAGGGGTTGGGTTTGAGCTGAGTATTGTCCTGCAAAAGTATTGTCCTGTAAGTATCAAGATAATGTGCTAATGAGGGTATGGTATGTTAATATGGAACCATTGTATCCTGAAGTGATCTGTTAATGTGTGTAATCCAGAACTAATCTGTATGGCTATTGTTGAATGTTGTCTTTGTCTGGAGGTTTTTCAGGGCAGGAAGCCAAGCCTTATTCATTCTTAAACTCTCCTCTTTTCTGTTAAAGTTGTGCTGATGTTTATGAATTTCAATGGCTTCTCTGTGCAATCTGACAAAATAGTTGGTAGAATTGTCCAGTCTTTCAGTGTCTTGGAATAAGACCCTGTGTCCTGTTTGTGTCAGTCCATGTTCAGCTACTGCTGATTTCTCAGGTTATTACTCTTCCTACACCCTTGACACTGAGAGACACTGTCCTTCAGTGTTACTACTCTGAAGATGCCTGCCACAGTTGCTGGCGAAACGTCAGGAAAGAAAATTCCAAGACCACGGTTACACAGCCCGGATAACCTACAAGAACCAATGAACTCTGACCGTGAAAGCCTTCGACAATAGTTTCTTTGATTTTTGCTGAAAATGTAAAAGTAACAGGGCAGGCTGGAAATCCTAGCAGGGTTGGTTTATTTCATGCAGTTTTATCCTGTTCTTCCTTTAAGGAGCTTAGGGCAGCATAAATCACACTCTTCTCTCCTCCATTTTATCCTTGCAACAGCTCTGTAAGGTAGATTAAGCTGAGAGAGAGAGTAAGGGACACAATTAGCTTCATGGCAGAGTGGGCTTTAGAACCCAGGTCTCCCAGATACTAATCCAACAGAATAAATACGTGATGGGGTGAAGGTTTAGTACACACTTTTTAAAAATAAGCTAAATTGTGGTAATGAAGTAGAGATCAATAGGTTCTGCTAAAATTTATTAATCTCTGTTCCTAACTGCCTATAGAATGTACTTCCTTTTTAATGCATTTTGGAATTGCTACAACATTCACAGTCATGGAAATACACTGTGTGCTAAATTAGCATTTAAAAAAGATGATCATCTTTTAAAACTGTTTAAGAAATGGGGAAAACATTTTCACTATAGTCCATATAATAGTTCTAATTTTTAACCTTTTTTAAAAATAGGCACAAGGAGGAACAGTGAATTATGAACAATATGCAGGTATACTATCCTTATTTTCCTTTGAAATAATATTTCCATTTTAGAGCACTGGAATGTAGACCGTTTACAAAACTTAACATTTTCTTTTTCTTTTAATAGAGTTGAGGAACATATTAAATAATGATAGGAAAAGAAAAGCTCATGAATCTCTTTCTGATGGATCCTGCTATAAAAGGGCATCTATGTTCCAACATCTCTTGGTAAGTATTTTTATGGTGTTTTAACATTTACTGTTGACATTGAAATGTTTTTTTCTGGCCTTATCTGACAGGACGTGATCAATTTTGTTTAAAAACATGTATGTTCTATCTTCTAGACACCTCCACAGACACCAACATCAATGGATAACAACATGGAGGATGCTCAAATAAATGATCCCAAACAAGACAGCGGTTGTGATATGCTGCAGAACATTATCAATATTAAGAATGAATCAAGCCCTGTTTCTCTGAACACGGTGCAAGTGAGCTGGCTTCACACGATGGCTAATTCTAATTCACCACGGGAACAATATCAAGAGATTGCAGGAGCACAGGCTTTCTCCCCTCCTCAGAAATACCAAGCGTTTCAAGCAAACAGTCACTCACAAATGCAGGAACCACCCCAAAATTACCAGTTTTCTCCCACACAGCCCCAGGATTTGCCACAGCACTACAGCCAGAATTCGCTGATGGAATACAGACCACATTCTGCAAGCAGCCAGTCCTCTGACTATCAGCAAAACCTTTTTGAAAGCCGGGAACTTCAGTATTGCCCGACTCAAAGTTTTGCGGCTCTCTTAAACGATACAGAGGGGCAAGACAACCTTTCTGCCTCTCTCTGCCAGCCTTTTCCCGGAGGCCACCAGCAGCCTGATATCACTAGCCACCCTCAGAATTGTAGCCTGCTACCAAACAACACCTGCAGTGGTCTGGAGGAGCATGGCTTATCGCTGGCCACTCCAAATATTTCTGCACAACACCAGGGTATCAGTGGGAACACAGCACAGCTGGGCAAATCGTTTTTCCAGTGGCAGGTGGAACAGGAAGAAAACAAGTTGGCCAACATTTCACAAGATCAAATCCTTGCCAAAGATTCCGACGGTGACACGTGAGTATTCTTCACATGTTAATTACTTCTGAAATGGATATTCTGTGTTGCAAACAAGATGCCATTCTCATTATTGGTGTACGCCTCTTGAGAATGTTTCTGATTTTATTGTAAATTAAGCACTTGGTGCTGCATTCGAACTAAATGCCATACAGACCACAAATGCACACCTAAATATGATGGGGAGAAGTATAATTACATATTTATTTTATTTACTTATTTTATTATATTTCTAGCTTGCCCTCCCTGGCCAAAGCCTCTGAAGCCTACAAATGCTATAATTTGGATTTTAAAAAAATCTCTATGGATAGTGTCTTAAAATACGTGCTTTTTGAATATTGTAACAATTGTAAAATATGTTATATATTCCCTGCAGGTTTCTCCACATTGCCGTTGCCCAGGGACGACGGGCAGTTTCTTATGTGTTGGCGAGAAAGATGGCAGCCCTGCACATGCTGGATATTAAGGAGCACAATGGCCAGGTGATACTCTCAGCATAACACGCTCCTAATGTTTGCCCTTGAATACTGCTCATTTCCAGAACTTGCACAAAGCGTCCTGGAAAGTCTGTTTAATATTTATCTTGAACGTTGGTATGCTGGCTAATAATTAACTGGGAGCTCTTGCAGAAGTCCACAGGCTAATCTTTCAAGAGCTGCATGCTGAAATGGGTTGTCCCTTGGACATATCTACAGATACTTTATTATTGTCGGGTGTGTTTTTTTTAATTGCTATTTCCTGGTAACATTTATATGACCAATACGTCATCTGCTTCTCATTATTGCAGAGTGCCCTGCAGGTAGCTGTGGCTGCAAATCAGCATCTTATTGTGCATGACTTGGTTAGCCTTGGGGCACAAGTGAATACAACGGACTGCTGGGGTAGGACACCGTTGCACGTGTGTGCTGAAAAAGGGCATGCACAAGTCCTTCAGGTGAGGCTTCTAAGCAAATTCCAAAAGTATTCCTCCTACCATTCTCTGCTCATATTTTCTTTGTAGTGGCATATGCCGAAACTGGTCATTGCATACACTTTAAAGGTCAGCAGTAGTTGTGCTGTAACGGCTGCGTAAAAAACTGTTCAGGGATGGTAGCCCACTACCTGTTACAGTCTTATTCCGCTCAGGTAAAAAATCTTCTCATCCTAATCTCAATAGGAGGAAGCGTTCCTGGTTGCTTGTAAGTGGTTGTTGTTTGCCAAGGGGGTGTCAGGGCAAGTGGTAAAATTCATAATAGAGCTGTAGACTTTTGTGTCCATGGTAAAGGTAGTAAACAAGTAAGCGTTAAAGCAGTGTGGTTTTCTCTCTGTACTGTGTGTGTGTGTGTAAAGTGCCATCAAGTCGCAGCCGACTTATGGCGACCCTTTTGGGGTTTTCAAGGCAAGAGACTAACAGGTGGTTTGCCAGTGTTTACACAGCAACCCTGGTATTCCTTAGTGGTCTCCCATCCAAATACTAACCAGGGCTGACCCTGCTTGGCTTCTGAGATCTGACGAGATCAGGCTAGCCTGGGCCATCCAGGTCAGGGCTCTCTGTACTAGTTGGAGGAAAGTGCTCTGTGGGACTTCAACAAAGACTTGAGCCTTGATGAGGAAGAAAAATGCTGTTTTTTTCACAACATTATGGAAGTCTCTTCATACAGGGAGAGATGCTGCTTTTGAGAGTGTTGATTCTAATACACTGTAGGTCCAGCAGGAAAAAACACACACACACACACATATGGAGTATTTTTTAATATGTGAATAATCTTGGCAAATTTTTAAAAAGTTACTATGGAGGTTTTGGTATATACACAGTGTATATTTGGGTGGCATTAATCCATTCTTTTGATTTGACAGGCAATCCAGAAAGGAGCCATTGTAAGTGATCAGTACGTAGATTTGGAGGCAACCAACTATGATGGTGAGCAATTAACAGTCCTTCATTCTACCTTGGATTAGATGAAAATTTATGAGCGCATACACATTGCAGTGTAGGCCTAGGAAATTAGTGTGCCACTGGCAAGAGCGAAATTGTAGCTGGCTAGTAAACCTACTCAGAATGTTTTCCTCTCTCTTTGTGATAGTAATACATGGAAAGGCCAGAACTATATTCTTTTAAAAAATTCACACAGGATAAAATCATGTTATTAACAGAATATATGGTAAATTTTAAAATTTGTATTTTTTAAGCTAGTTACTCTTGTACAGTACACTTTAGAAACCGAGGAAAATTTTTATTTTAGTATCACGAACAAAAAGAAGCCAAAAATTGGTATTTCTGAATCGGTGAAGTCATTGCAGAAGGCAATTAGGGATTTTATTTTTGGCTGTTTGTTTTATTCACTGGTGTGTGTTTGTTTTTAAGGTCTGACAGCATTGCACTGTGCAGTAATAACCCATAATGCTATAGTACATGAGCTACAGAACCAGCAGTCACCTCACACTCCTGAGGTCCAGGAACTGAGATTGAAAAGCAAGAAGTTGGCAGACACAATCAAATTTCTAATCCAGATGGGGGCCTCTGTTGAAGCCAGAGTAAGTAACACCAGGAAATACGAACATAGGCTCTGAGTTGTATGTTGGAGCTGATTCAGTTGGACCTTTTTCTGAGCTGTGTTTAGATCTAAGAACTGCTAGCACATCTGCATACTTGAGGGAGGACATAACACACTCATCCAGTCAGAAGTTGATATACGGAGTAAAAGTTTCTGTGTTACTTTGTGTTAGCATGTTTGTCCCCATTAAAATCAATGGAACTAAAATGCAGTTAAATGACTCATGGCACTGTTCTTAGCCTGCTTGTTTTGAAAGTAAATCAGATGCATGGGATTGGGCTGCAGGTTCCACTCATTTCAATCCGGCTTGGTCATGGCTGACACTTAAGGGATTGTGCAGACATAAGCATAACTGCAACATGAGGCTGTGTGTGACGATTTCTTGCAGGGAAGCTTTAGCTTCAATTCCCTTTGCTTTAATTATCCCAGAGCCGTTGTTACCAAAGAGGTAAAGTTGTTGGATAGAAATCCCTCCACACTCTTTAAATTATTGAGTAGCCCTGGAGGTGCTGGTTTTCAGGCTCAGTTTGTTTCAGTAAATAGGAAATATTAGTGTTCTATTTTATAGCACTGCAAGGAAAAAGAAAAATATCAAGAGCATTTATTAAGTGTGTTCATGCAAGAAGAGTCACTTCATGTGTTTTGGTTTTGTGTTGTGCAGTGGTTGGATGTTAAGTGTGCAAAATTAACTGGCTTTGTTGTTGTTGCTTTGTATAGGATCGTAAAAGTGGCCGCTCAGCCCTTCACTTGGCTGCTGAAGAAGCAAATGTGGAACTCCTTCGTCTATTTTTAGAGCTGCCCACCTGCCTTTCTTTCATCAATGCAAAGGTATGTGAACTTTAAGCAATGGTAATATAAAAGGATACATCTGCTTGCACGTGTGCTTACTTGCATGCATAAATCACTTTGTCTTCCTTGTTTTTGCTGGAACTAATGGTGTGCATCTCTTGCCTCTACCAGGCTTACAATGGCAATACAGCACTCCACGTAGCTGCCAGTTTGCAGCATCGGATGACTCAGCTGGATGCAGTTCGGTTGTTGATGCGAAAGGGAGCTGATCCAAGTGCCAGAAACTTGGAGAATGAGCAGCCAGTTCACTTGGTTCCTGATGGCCCTGTAGGAATTGAGGTAAGACCTAAGTGTTCGAGTTCTTGTCTTGAATAGGATGGCTGGTGAGTGCTCTTTCATGTGCGCACACACACACACATAAACATATCTACTGTATACAGAATATAAGCACACGTCCATTTTTTCTATAGGACAGTGACTTCAGTGAAACCAACTGCATTTGTTGACTTTTTATCTTTCGTGCACCAAATCCTGAAATTATTATTAGCAAAACTATGAAGGCAGTAAGGTCTTGGGGAACACTCTCAGTTCATTTCACTTACATTTCTTTGTAAATAAAAGGATGATTTCATGCACATAATTTTATTTCAGTCCGAAATCTGTAAAAGGATGCTTGCTTAAAGAGAATCATGATTGATCCTCTCATTTATGTAGTTCTATCAGTTACTCCCCTGAGTGACCTTCTATGAAGGTTGGAAAGTAGTTTTCTTCCAAGTTAGAGCACATTCCAATAATCCTAGATTTTGAGCAGTTGAAGAGTAGAGCATGGAGTTTCATCACTGTGCCAGTAGCTACAGTGTTAAGATAAAATTACTGGTGGAAATGTCCTTTGATCCTGAAATTTGTTCGGTGGGAGTTGGAGTCCCATGTCCTGTATCCTTTTTTTAGGAACCACTTAGTGAGCAGTTGATCTAGTGAACCCATATTGATGTCCTTGCTTTCACTCCTGGTTGGATCCTCTCTTCAATGTAATTACATAGGCTTGGATCCTGTGAACAAGTTCAGTTTGTGCAAGTCGGAGCAAGTTTCCACTTGCAGTAGTACTTCTGTTTCTTCAAGGGCTAATTGAAAACTCTGTATCTTCTGCAAACCGAAGTACTAGTTCAAGTGGATGTGCAAGTGGATGTCTCAAGTGGAGACGATCTAGCGCAAACAACGTGTTCACAGGATCCAAACCATGGGTTTTATATGATCAGACTGCATCTAGGAACCCAGGCTATGAAGGCAGTAGGGAACCACTTTTGGTCTTCATTTCACTTACCTTTGCAAAGCTTTTTGAACTTCTCTTGATTTGTAAGTGTCATCCTAAGCCTAAACAATTTACGTAGAAGTATGCCCTACTGAGGGTAGTGGAATATAATACTTAGTTGGTGCGTACATAGTTGTGTGTGTTCATAATGTCAAAAAAGGTGGACTTTGATTGTATCTCTCTCATGTTTTTCAGATAAGACGTATTCTGAAGGGGAAGACAGTTCAGCAGAGATCTTCAGCCTATTAAGCTCCATGAATACCGACGACTTTACACTCACTGTCAGTTAGGCAGTCCTAATGTAACTGTAAATAGACCATTTGTCCCGTAGAGGCAAATGTTAGTTGTTTCTATGAAACAAACATGTTTTGTTCACTATTATATAGTGGGTTAATGACAATTCTTCTGAACAGATGGGAATGATTCATACCCAGGTATTCTGGATCATCATCTGAACTCAGTTTTGCAGTCACGGCAAAATAAAATAACTGACTCGCAGCCATGGCATAACAAATATCAAGCAAGAACAATTGTACTTTTATAAAAGTATGTAGTATGCTCTACATGCTAGATGTTTATGAGCTGAAATAATGAACTTTTAAGAATACTAACAATATTTTACTGGTTAAAATTATATAGTAGGGGTTTTTCTGTTTTAAATCATGCTGTGCAACTTCATAGTTCTTGAAATGTAATAATATGCTCATGTTAGAGAAAGGATTTTGAGTTTTTAGAGTTATATTAGTCGTAAGAATTGAACGCCACTTTAGCGTATATGTGTTCAGACAGATTTTCTGAGGCATACTTAATATGATTGAGAAAGGGGACATTTATCTCTGCGATTTTTGTTGGCCACAGCAAAGTTCATGAAAATTACTTTGGTCTTGTATTTTATCCTTTATAAAGCTAATTTGCTTACAATTGATAGGAATGTTTGACATTTTACAGTAAGTCCACATATTCTCAGATTTTCTGCCATATGTCCCAGTGAACAGTAATCAGAAGACTTTAAAGATGGGTTAAAGTTGTCTGTTCATATTGCATTTAAAAAGAGCAGAACTATACTGGTAACCAAGTTTGTCGATGACATCAAGACACCTAGGATGGTAAAATCCCAAGGAGACTGCGAAGAGCTCCAGAAGAACTGCTCTGCTCACAAGATACAATGGCAAAGTGGGTTTAATGTAGAAACATTGTAGTGATAAATACTGGGGTGGGGGGGTGTTTCAATTTTACAAATGCCAGCTTCACTGAGGATCTGAACTGTCTTTGGAGGAAATAGTTTTCAGAGTTGTGAATTGATCAATGAAAATATCAACTCTGCAGCAGCAATGGAGAAGTTCTTTGTTAGGGATTATTAAGAAAGCGATTGAAACTAAAGCAGCCAGGATCATAATACCCATACAAAATATGTGGTGAGGCTGGACCATGTATAAGGAGAGAGAGAAAAAGAAAAATACTGCTTCATGCATTACATAATTCACAACTACAAGCTCTTTTGGCAGTTAATGGATTGGCTTTAAAAAGGAATGTGACACTTCCTGCAATCAGTCGCTATTAGCCATGATAACTAAATTGAACCTCCATCTTCTGAGGCAATGTACCTCTGAATGCCAGTCTCTAGGGGAGCACACAACAATCGGGCATCATAAACCTGGTTTATGAGCTTGCTGGGAGAATGTGACTAGGAAACAGGATGCTGGACGAGTTGGATCCATCTGATCTGCTGGATCTTCTGTTTTTATGCTGAGCTTGTTTCTATGTTCTTGAATTGAGAAAAAAAATTCTCACGGCTTTGCAACACGTATTTTATTTTTTTACTTATATTGTATTATCTTACCTTATAGGTATAGTAGGCTGGCAAGTTTTACAATTTTAAGAAAAGTAGTACTTTATTTTTTTTTGCCAAGTTTTACTTGTATTTCAAAGCATGTAATTCAAAGCATGTAAATAGAATGTATCAAATTATTTTCTAGTCCTTAATCTTTTGATAGGTTGTTTCCAATCTAGTCTGATTGTATTATAGTTTCCTTTTGAGTTTACTATTCTGCATTGCACATTCTTTGCTAAAGTAAATCTGATCATATTGTTTGACCAAAAAGTATGTCTTGTAGACAGTTAATCAGAGAGATTATACCTCTAAATATCAAAACACTGCTTATTCTTTTAATATTAAATATCCAGTCTGAAATAAACTTTAGTCAATAACAGTGATGGCCTGTGGTTTGTCTAATTTCTTATCTGAGGTGGTTTAGCTGGTGTTCCTACATTATGGGTTCACATCTAGGATCCTGTTTTTGTTTGTTTGACACAATGTACAAGTGATGATTTAAACTGTAGTGGTTAAGAGCAGCGGACTCTGATCTGGAGAACCAGGTTCGATTCCTTACTCCTCCACATGAAGCCTGTTGGATGATCTTAGGCCAATCACAATTCTCTCAGAACTGTTGGGAAGGGTAGGGTTTAGGAACAGGAGGGGAGGTACTTCAATTGAGTATAATTCCCTGCAATCCACCTTCCAAAGCGGCCATTTTCTCCAACTGATATCTCTCCCTGAAGATGGGGTGGTAGTGGATAGCTCGATGAAGATGTCAACCCAGTGTGCGGCTGCTGTGAAAAAGGCAAATTCCATGCTGGCCATAATTAGACAAGGAACAGAGAATAAAACTGCTATCATACTGCCCTTTAAGGAACAAACCTAGGAGGGCCTAAACACTGGCCAGATGTGCAGCCCTATCGTCTGCCATATTAGAAGGAAGATTTAAGAAGATGGAGAGATTGCCCATGTAACATAGGGGAGCTGGAAACCACTGAGCATGTATTTTTTAGATGTCCCCTTTACAAGTCAGCCCGCTTCAATATTATTGACCCTTTGATTAGGGAAATGGGCTCTGGTGATGAGGGTGAATGGACCAAAGGTTTCTGCTGGGAGACAACTCACCAATCACCACCCAGGTCGCAAAATACTGTGCAGTAGCAATGAAGCTACGTCGCCTTAATGTACTTCCTTAATCTGTGGAAACGTAAAATTGGGTGATTCCTAATTTTGTTGGCCCTGGTTGTAAACATCTACTCTGTATGGTCAGTTTCTGTTTTACCTTTTTTATCTGGCATATTAGCCGCAAATAAAATGTATTATTCATACTGCCTTTGTACAAATCTATGGTGAGACCACACTTGGAATCCTGTGTACTGTTCTGGTCGCCACACCTAAAAACGGATATTGCAGAGTTTGAGAAGGTGCAGAAAAGAGCAACCGAAATGATCGGGGGTAGACAACTGCCCTATGAGGAGCGGTTAAAATGCTTAAGGCTGCTTAGCTTGGAAAGAAGACAGTTCAAGGGAGACATGATAGAGGTCTATAGAATTATGCATGGTGTGGAGAGTAGGGTTGTGCATATCAATATACCTGAATGGAAAATAAACCCGAAATTAGATGTTCAAGCAATATTCGGGTTTTGGTTTTACTGAATACCAAAACCTGGGAATCTTCCCGAAGCTGAATAGGCGATTCCCGAAAAAGCTGATTAAATATTCGGCTTTTTCTGATTCAGCTATTCTTTGCTTAGATGCACGGCACTGCAACTTTCTCCCATTTTTCTATCTTTTTTTTAACTGGTTTTGAGATCGAGTCAGCTTGGTTTGATGAACTGACAGTGACCTGATCTGCACTTTAAAAGATGGGAGGGGGGCTCACCCAGTCCCGTCCGGAGGGATATGCACTCCAACTAAAAACGACCACTTCTACACCTACTTATTGGGCTTTGAAGAAGACTCCTCTTTCACAAGAGCTGCCTTGGTCATGACTTCGGCTGGCTCTGATATCACCCCCCCTGAAAGTCTGCTGTGAAACTGAAGGTCGTCCCGAGTAGAGGCTTCATTTCCCCGCACCATGACCATCTCTTGAAATCAGATTTTTGATAACCATAATAAAGGATGTTCACAGGAAGTCATTTGCCACCAAAAGAAATGTTTTCCATGCCTTATTTTTCTTGCATTTAAGCCTTTCCCTTGGTTTGGAAGCTAATTTGCATGGACATTGTGCTTTGTGCCTCAGATACAGAGCCACCAGACTTTGAGGCGCCAGCCTGTCAATGGGCTCTTTCCACCAGTCCTTGGCAACGCTGAACTTCTGAACCTGAAAACCAATGGGCAGTTTGGCTCAAAAATGCCTGGAGGATGTGGCAACCCCTTTGCAGGCCCATAAAATTGGACCCCTGCCCCAAAGTTCACCATCTAAGGAGAGTCCCGTGCAGCCATGCTGCAAATTTGGTGACTTTTCCTCCAAAAATGCCCCCACAGGAGCTTCAAAAAAATCCCCATAGACTATAATGGACCTGTATTTTTCGGTAAACTCGGAAATAACGCTGAAATACACTTTTACCATTATGGGTACTTGAGTTATTTTGGGTTTACCAAAAAAAATCGGGCCCAATAAACCTGAGCCCAAAATTTACTGGGGTTTATTTTTGTGTGTGTGTGTGCACAAAACCTAGAGGAGAGAGTGGTCAGGGAGAAGCTTTTCTCCCTCTCATAATACTAGAACACAGGGTCATCTGCTGAAACTGGAGGATAAGAGATTCAAAACAGACAAAAGGAAGTATTTCTTCACGCCACACAGAGTTAAATTGTGGAACTCCCTGCCCCAGGATGTGGTGATGGCTGCCAACTTGGGAGGGAAGTGGACATGTTCATGGAGGAAAGTGGACATGTTCATGGAGGATAGGGCTATCCATTGCTACTAGTAAAAATGGATACTAGTCATGATGATGCATACCAATTCTCTCCAGGATCATATGAGCATGTCTATTATATTAGGTGCTGTGGAACACAGCCAGGATGGTGCTGCTGCAGTTGTCTTGTTTGTGGGCTTCCTAGTGGCACCTGGTTGGCCACTCTGTGAACAGACTGCTGGACTTGATGGGCCTTGGTCTGACCCATCATGGCTTTTCTTATGTTTTTATGAGATCAGTTGTAATCTCAGGAGATTTCCAGCCACCATGTGGACCTAACAGGAGATACTTTAAAGTGAGGAGATATTTTAAAGCTAGGGTGGGGTGGGGGAAATGGACAGGGTGATCAACCTTATATTCTTTTCTTTTTTTCCCCCTTTTCATCGATCTGCATTCTGCTTGAGATTTTTCTTTCATATATGCATTGCAAGACCAAGACGTTCTGGCCATAGTATCCATCAAAAATACATCAGAGTAGATATTTTAGTAAGCTGACATACTAAAAAAAAAAACCCAACAAAATACCTCATAGTGTGGTGGTGGGGAAATAGCAAGTGCCTTACAGTGCTTCCGTTTGAATGAGGGAATCCTCTTCTTACTTAATATATAAGGAAACCACCAAAAGCTATAAATAAATATTTGCGTTGTACTTATTCTTCAACAAGAAGCAGCAGTTTTAGTTCTGTTTTTTGTGGGGGGGGGGGAATGTTGCTTTCATTTAATTGATAATGCAATTATTTGTTCTCACTGGAATGCAGACTCAACACCCAGTTATTTGGTCTCCAAGTGAGAGGACCTTAAGGGCCTAACTACGTATTACATCCCCCACACCCCAGTCCTTTGTGTGCTGAGTTCCAGGCTGACTTGGATATAGGGTTACCAGCTCTGGGTTGGGAAATACCTGGAACTTTTGGGGGCAGAGCCCGAGGAGGGCAGGGATTGGGGAGGGGAAGGACTTCAATGCCATAGAGTCCAATTGCCAAAGCGGCCATTTTCTCTAGGGGAACTGATCTCTGTTGGCTGGAGATCAGTTGTAATAGCAGGAGATCTCCAGCAGCCGCCTGGAGGCTGGCAACCCTACTTGGATAGAGGTGATATTTTCCCCAACTTTTTTAAAAATAAGGTTAATGATAGCACCGAGAAAATCCCCTTGAGTATACAATGAACAGCTGCTCAATAATGGTGGATCTAACAGGAGATATTTTAAAGTGTTGAGATATTTTAAAGCAAGCATGGGGATGGGGGAGCTGCTATCAGTTCTGGTGACTCCTGCATGGCAGGTTTTTATGTGGGCCAGTCTCCAAAGTGTAGAATCTAGCATTAATCTACTTTCCTGTCATAAAAACCAATTCTATTATTTTCCTGTCATCTGTGGCAACAGAGAATAAAATCATCTTCTTCCAATTACCCTTTTCACAATTTGTCCTATTGTCATTTCTCACCTTAATTGTTATTTTAGAACTTAGTCCAATTCTGTTCTGCAATAAAATAGAGACAAACTATGTGGTATTTAGGAAGTATTTTTTCACACAATGCATAGTTAAATTGTGGAACTCCCTGCCCCAGGATGTGGTGATGGCTGCCAGCTTGGAGGGCTTTAAGCGGGGAGTGGACATGTTCATGGAGGAAAGGGGTATTCATGGCTATTAGTTGGAATGGATGCTGGTCATGCTGCATACCTGTTCTCTCTAGTATCAGAGGAGCATGCCTATTTTTTTGGGTGCAGTGGAACACGGGCAGGAGGGTGCTGCTGCAGTCGTCTTGTTTGTGGCTTCCTAGAGGCACCTGGTTGGCCACTGTGTAAGCAGACTGCTGGACTTGATGGGCCTTGGTCTGATCCAGCAGGGCCTTTCTTATGTTCTTATGTGCCACTAAAATAACTTCCTTTGATCTTCATTCATATTATATGTCTTCTTAAGCTTCCACTGCTGTACTTTCCTCAATCATTTTCACTTTTATATGGAGGGGATGTGTTGATGAACTGGTAGACCATTTGCATTTATTTTACCCTTTGCTTATTCTAGAACTGCTGTCTTCATGTACAAATCTTGAGATATATGGGTATAGAAATGATACTGAGAAACAAAAATGCATTTGATCTTTTTATCTCTTTATATAGAATCCTTCAGGATTTGTGATCACATTTGCTAATAAATCACTGCAACAGTAAACGGGGCTAAATTTAATTTTAGAAAATGAAATCTGGAATGTTAGAAGTCTAAAGAAGCTACAGATAATGCCCAAGCGTCTCAGGAACTACTGAACAAAAGCAATAGATATAAGATGTTCATCCTTGATTCCCTATTTTAAAATTTGATTTTTTTTGTATATGTGGTAAGGAAGGCTAAGGGAACAATAATAGACTAATTTTACCAACCTTTCTTTAATCTAATGTTTGTGTGAGAGAATATCTCTGAGGTTACACAATGTAATTGTTATAATTCTTCACTTGCAACAACGCTCACTTTTTGCATATACGTTGTTTTGGTTTTGTACTGCTGTTGTTTTGCTTCAACCTCCAGGTAGTAGCTGGAAATCTCCTGCTATTACAACTGATATCCAGCCCATAGAGATTAGTTCTCCTGGAGAAAATGGCCACTTTGGCAATTAGACTCTATGGCATTGAAGTCCCTCCCTTCCCCAAAACCCGTCTTCCTCAGGCTCTGCCCCCCAAATCTCCGGGTATTTCCCAACCTGGAGCTGGCAACCCTATTGACCCCCCAGGCTGGTTAATACCTTGATTATCTGCTAATTCTCTCTCCCCTTCTTGTCATCCTTAATTACAGCCTTCTACAGGTCTTTAATTAACTGGCATCTTCTCTAGTGCCTGCTACCCCACTCTTCTCCCACTCTTCTCTTTAGATCATTAATCTATATATTGGCATCCTCATCTATCATGTTTGCTGTCTAACTTCTGACTTCCATCAAACATCAAGGAATGGCAGAGCTGGAAAAGACTTACAGTGGTATCCTGAGCAGAGTTACTCCCTTCCATGTCCATTGGAATTAATGTGCTTTGAAGGGTGTAACTGTGGCCTTTTATGCATGGCTGTTTCCCTCACAGCCACCCCTCCAAAGACTTTGGGTCTTTGGATTATGCATGCTGTTTCCGACTGCCAGAGGTCACCCCACTCTCCCCCTGCATTTCCCCGCATTTTAAAATTTGAGATAAAACAGGTCCTTGAAAACGCAGGCAAAAAGCGGGGAAATGCAGGGGGAGAGCGAGGCGACCTCTGACAGTAGGAAATGGCAGGCATAATCAAAACAAAGACTCGAAGTCGTCGAAGGGCCCCCTCCCCCCTCCTAGGGAAACAGCCATGCATAAAAGGCCTGTGTTTCTTCCAGCCTGTTTCAAAACCTTGCTGGGAGGCTTGCTTAATATAGCCTTTGCAGCTTAAAGCTCAAGCCTAAATACTCAGAAGTCCTACTGATTTTCCATTGATTGTTATGATACTTGCTTTCAAGTAACCAATTATGCTAAGGATTACAGTGTTTAATTGATGAATATGACTCACAACTTTCGATTGAGCCAACTGACTGCTTAACTCAAGTAGAGAAACCTGTTGATGTCAATGCTTAAGAGGTACCTATAAGGCAGAATTTCAGTGTGCTACAATTAGCTGCATTGTGCAGAATAAAATAATGGGAAAGAAATACAGTAGCATTGGCCATTAATATGTGTAAGTGAGTTCAGAGTTCAGACATATTTATTTATTTTTTGAGGGGACCATCTGTTCTGGAAAGTATAATGTCCTTCTTTGATGGCTCGGGTCAGGTCCACACACGAATAAACTGCATTGCTGATTTAGCCTGTCAATGCTAAATTGGAGACTGGTGAGTTACTAATATGATGTGGTTGTATAGGAAGAACTTCTCATTGTCACTGTACTCGCCAAGATGACACAACAATTGCATTCCTGACATTATTGACAAATTCAGTATCACTTTTAAAAATGACACATTGTAGTGTGCCTTCCTAAGTGTGAAAAAAATAGATGATGTTTGGACAACAGACTCATATTTCCTTGCAGGGACAGATAACAGCTACTGATGACATCCCGACTCATAACCATCAGACAAGCTCTTTGGCTATGAATGGTTCAGCTTTCAAATGGATATCTTAATTGACGTCATGTTTGACAAAAGAAAAAAAGCCGTGTTTTCTCCACACCAGTAACAGTGAGAACCTTGGCCGACTGTGAGGCTTATCGCACCCAGTATGGGAAACGTCTCTCAAACCCTTTAAAAACGTTACATTCTTTCCCCCACGCACCACAGACTTCCCATTTCAGCTTGGAAATGCTTTGGAAGTGCCAGACATCTGTTTTTTCTGAAAACGCCTATACCACGATGTATTTCCTTATGTCGTTTCAAAACTGGCAAGCCAAGGGGTGCGTTCAATTACAAACGCTATTCTGTTCTCCTCCTCTCTTTTCGCAACACCCAATGAAAAGCCTTTCTCCTCCCACCACCTTCCCCCTCCCCTCCCGTTTGCATCCACCAATCTTTACTGCTACTAAATCCCCCCCCCCCCCCCAATAAGTGCTTGTGCAGAGGAGGGCAAGGGCTGGGAAAGTAGCACGAGGAGGAAGGGAGAGAGACTGAGGAATAGAGAGAGCGCCCGCCTGCATGCGCGCACACATGCACACACACAAAAGTCAGGGCTCTCCAGTGCCGGCACAAAGTTTCTCCCTGCCTGTTTTTTATCTTTCTCCCGCTCGCCCAGCGATAAAATGCAACATCGTTGCACCAACGCCCGCAAAGACGGCAGCTCTGTGATCAGCTCTGTGCAAGGAACGGCTCATTTTGGTTTATTTTTTGGGGGGGGGGAATGCCTGCATTGGTTGTGATTAGGGTTTCCCTGCCGTAGGGGGGAATGTGAGCCCATTGCCCTATTGTCCGGATGCACTGACGATACCGTGCAGGCGCACTGACATGATGAGAGGGGTGGTGGAGGGGAACCCACGACGTCACGATTAGGCGGTGCTCCTCCACGCCCCCTTATCTCTTGGGAGCGCTGTTTCATTGGAGGTTCACTCAGAAGGCTAACGTTTCAGAGACGTCTTAGAGACGTTAGAACGGGCAGCAGTGTGGGGGGTTAATAGCAAATTGCCTCGAGCACCATCGCTCTTTAGGTGTTTTCCATACGTTTCCCAGACGTGGTGCGATAATGCCCTGTTTCTCTGAGTAAATACAGTTTCATTGCCTATAGCATTTTCGAAGGGTTAACTCTTGTGCCTCAAGTAAGCACCCAAATGCAATAAGGAGTAAGATGCTGACTTT
This sequence comes from Euleptes europaea, assembly GCF_029931775.1. Lineage (NCBI taxonomy): Eukaryota > Metazoa > Chordata > Lepidosauria > Squamata > Sphaerodactylidae > Euleptes > Euleptes europaea. Next base: position 34,361,891 of record NC_079323.1, read on the forward strand.
TAGGGTTGCTGTGGGGATAACTGAGTTGCTTCTACACTAGCAGTTTAATCTGGAAGTGCCACATGTTCAAATTAGTTTAAATGGAGAATCCAAACAATAGAGAATTCATTTACAACCTATTTCAGTATTTCTGTGTCTTTTTTTCAGACCTGATTTGCTGCATTTTTTTAAATACATAAAACACAATTGCAGCAGCATATTCACCAGGGTAAAAAAGTCTCAAGAGAAGTATACTGTCCATTTACATTTTCTTCCTTTCCTATCCTTCAAGCTTAATTCATTGCTCCCTGTTGTCTCATGGTCCTTGTGTGTATAGAAAGGCTTTAAATAGCTTTTACTTTGCAACCTAGGGGGTCAATAATTAGAATACGTCATCAATGGGAACATTTAAACAGCCAAAACTAAGGCCATCAATTTAAGAAATAGTTTCTTTAACCTTACCATGACCAGGTTTTCATCAGTGACAGCAATGTGACAGTCAAAATAGGTAAAAGTCACATCTGGCCACAGCTGCCTCCTGGTTATCCAGCCATAGGCCTGGGTCCAAGCGCACCACCAGACTGTGAACCTGTTCCTTCAAGAGGAGTGCAACCCCATCCAGAATGGATGACACCTTAAATCTCAGGTCAGACTTTCTGCTCACCGGTAATACTTATATATATATAATATATATATATATATATATATATAAAACACTTATATTATATATATAAAACTTATATATATATATATATATATATATATATATATATATATATATATATATATATATATATATATATATATATATATATATATATAACTTATTTACTTCATTTATACCTTACCTTTCTCCCCACTGGGGATCCCAAATGGTTTATCTTGTCCTTCTCGCCTCCCTTTTTAATCCTCACAACAACCCTGTGGGTTAGGTTAGGCTGCAAGAGAGTGACTGGCCCAAGGTCATCCAGCAAGCTTTATGGTAGAAGGGGGGATTTGAACCTGGGCCTCTCAGATCCTTGTCTGACACTCTAACTACTGCACTGCACAGGCTCTCTGCAAAGTATTGAGCAAACAGCTAAAATGGGCCACTGAGCAGTCCATCTCCTCTAGCAGGCCGAATCCTACCAGGCCTCTGACCACCTGGAACACCTCTGCTGGCCTATACTGTGCAGAAGCAATGTGCAGAAAAGAGCAACCAAAATGATTAGGGGACTACAGCAACTGTCCTTTGGGGAACGGTTAAGACGCTTAGGGCTGTTTAGCTTGGAAAGAATGCGGCTAAGGGGAGACATGATAGAGGTCTATAAAATTATGCATGCTTTGGACAGAGTGAACAGGGAGAAGTTTTTCTCCCTCTCCCATAATACTAGAACGCGAGGTCATCTGTTGAAACTGGAGGGTGATAGATTCAAAACAGATAAAAGGAAGTATTTTTTCACACAACACAGTTAAATTGTGGAACTCCCTGCCCCAGGATTTGGTGATGCCTGCCAATTTGGAAGGCTTTAAGAGGGGAGTGGACATATTCATGGAGGAAAGGGGTATTCATGGCTATTAGTTAAAATGGATACTAGTCATGCTGCATACCTATTCTCTCTAGTATCAGAGGAGCATGCCTATTGTTTTGGATGCGGTGGAACACAGGCAGGAGGGTGCTGCTGCAGTCGTCTTGTTTGTGGCTTCCTAGAGGCACCTGGTTGGCCACTGTGTGAACAGACTGCTGGGCTTGATGGGCCTTGGTCTGATCCAGCAGAGCCTTTCTTATGTTCTTACGTTCTTGGCGGAAATGTGTTGTTTCTTTGCCACCATTACTGACATGGAGTATACACTAAAATGAGCTTTCACCCATAACTTTCTGGAGTCATCCTGAAACTTCCTCCAGTGTTGTTCTAGCTGTCTCCCTTATCTTTTCATTGCCCACAGCCCCTCAATAAACCAAGGGACTCCTTGGGCTGAGAGAAGGCAATCGTGTCAACTGTCCAGGAGCTCAAGTCATATGAAGCTCAAGTTTCAGCTCGATTTCCGCGGGATTGTGGAAGAGTAATCTTTCAGCACCACAAAACATCCCTTGTATGTATCCTTTGTAACTTAAGTGTTGGTAACTATGCCATGGAGAAACCTCAGTGAGTGCGACTGACCTTATTTTTCTCCATGGGTCTGAGCTTATGGCCTCTCGAACAAAATGCAGCGGTGTTTCATGTATATTAGGGTTTCTGTGAATCATCGTTTAGTCTTCTCTAGCATGTGGAGGCGGGAAAAAGAAGAACAGGTTGTACAGCAGCAGAGGCTGGCATGATGAGTCACTAAGGTGGAGTGCTGGCCACAGAACACAGGAGGTGGGTGGAAATATGTAAAGGGTTTGAAGTTGGATCCAACCCAATGCCCTTCTCTGCCTTGGCATGTCGTGCGTGCAAGCAGCAATAAGCTGTGGGATGTGAAGAGAGGAAGAGAAAACATGTCTCTACTTTGGATCAGTTTCCCACAGCTGTGGGCTACTTGTTTGGGGCGTATCTCCGCCAACGGCATCAAGTGGGAAGCAAACTTATTACTGAGTGTTTTCTGCAATAAGGCTTGGCTTGTTTTCCCTCCAAGGTGCATGCTTTGTGCCTTCGCATTTGTTGGCATGGCCTCCTGCTAGATTATGATCGTACCTAATCGAGACAACGCTTTTTTGTACCCAGAATATTTACAATAATTTCACACTGCTTTGAGGTAAAAAACAATTGTAATTGAAAAAAAAATTCAAAACCTTAAAAATACAAACAAACATAAAATATACAACAACAACATACATACAACCCAATATAAACATGAAATCTGGAATATAAACTGGGTGAACATATAAGAATTTGTTTCCCTCTTATATTTTCCCTGTACTATGCCATTGCAACTTTATAACATTGAATATACTGCTTTTTGTTCAATCTTTCACTTTCATAATCTATGTATTTGCATAATAAAACTATTATTAAATCTGTCTAACGCCTTTGAAGTAATTTATAAACTTGATTATATTCACTAAATTCTGTTATTTACTTTTCCAGTATAGCATTATAAAGTCTAGCATTATAACTTAGCATTTTCATTTCTATTTTACAAGAAGTACGCATAATATAATTTCCCATTTTTTTGGAACTCTTCATTGGATATTTTCTTCACATAGTTTGTCAGCTTGGCCATCACTGCATGCTTTGAGGTAAATGTTTAACATTCATGGAGAACTGAGCCTGATATATATTTATCTTACACCCACAAGACAAGAGAGAAATGTGTGTGAGAGAGAAATTTACCCAAAGGCACCTTGTTGATCAGAACTAACTAAAATGTACTGGAAAACTTTGGCCATTTATGCAGGGGAGGTTTTGCCTTGGATTTGCTGCTCTCTAGATGCACATTTTCCTCATCCGAATTCTCAAAAACTCTGCATGGGGGCTTATTGTTGAGTTTTGAGAATTTGGATGGCGAAAATGGGCATCTAAAGAGTGGCAAATCCAAGGCAAAACCTCCCATGCGTAAATGGCCTTTGACTTGTAGCTAACTCACCAGCTGACAAACTGCCTAGGCCATAAGTGTGTAAACTGAACCCAGTGAGCAAATGATATCCTATCTACTCTGGGAAGATCTCCCTTCAGTGGTTCTAGCCTAGATCATGGAGTGCATAAAAAAAAAAAAACAGCCTCAAACTCCTGTACTTTACTTGGCAGCTGGATAAAAAAATAATACAATAGCCTCAGAGTTCAGTATACCAGTCTTTTGTTTAGCAATCCTTGGCCATTTAGGTGGCCTGAAAGTCAAAGCCTAAGAGGATGCTGCTTTTATTTTTATCCAAGCAGCTGCAAAGGGAAAGAACCATTTCAGCACCTTTCCGCCTCCCTCTGCAGTTTCAGTGAGAAACTAGGTAATGCATGCAACTGCCTGCTCATGCACATGGTATGTTTATGAGGTACTCTCTAAAAGGAAGTCTGGGTGGTCTTTCTGGCAATGCCTGGGCCTCACAGATGAATTGGGCCTCTGAGAAGAATCGCCCATGGGGAGTGAAATCAGCAAACGTGGAGAGGAAAGAAGGGAGACTCAACTTTCCTTCAGCCCTGGCTTATCTGGCCATTCAGAATTATGGTTCAAAAGTTGTTTTTAATATAGGAGATTAGGGCACATGTAGGACTACCCATTGATTTGTTATGGAGCACCAAGAGCCATTGTCAGATAAGGGTTCTGGAACTCAGTCTTCCTTTATATTAATTGCCCGAGCAAAGGACAAAGTGCTGAGTTGCAAATGAACATTCTGGGCGATCCTTGGTCAAGATGCAACCTCCTGCTAATCAAACACTGCCAGAAGAACAGTTCCCCGATAACTTCCATACATTCACAAGGCTGTTGCTAATAAGGCTGCAAACTCTGAAATGTTAATTGGCTTCTGTTACTTTACAGCCATGTTCAGTCTGGATTGGAGATTCATTCATACTGGTTTAATGGTGGATCCAGATAATGTTTTTTCTAACCTGTTGCCTTGCGTTTTCAGTGGTATTTTGTTGTCTCCCCCCCCCCCCAGACTTGGTTTGTGGCACTGATGTTGTTATCTTAAAATGCAATTGCAACCCTAGTCTATCTAGGATGGACTAGCATAATACAACCCTTTAACATATTCTCCGGCCATTTTCACAATCACTTCTGTTTCTCAGCGTAATTACTTTCAGTTCACTCCTGGGGACAATAGCATTCCTCAATAGATCAATAATTATTTCTTGTTTGGGGGCAGGTGTTTTAATTATGTTTTGTACTTTGCAGCCAAAGTGATTTCTCTAGAGCATTAAAACTTGCTGGGTGATCTCAGATCAGTCACTGGTCTTTTATGCATGGCTGTTTCACTTGCTGTCACCCCTCGACAACTTCAGGTCTTTGTGATGATTTTGCATGCATTAAACACCACTCTGTTTTAGATTAACCAACACATGAAGCTGCCTTATGCTGAATCAGACCCTTGGTCCATCAAAGTCAGTGTTGTCTACTCAGACTGGCAGCGGCTCTCCAGGGTCTCAGGCAGAGGTCTTTCACATCACCTACTTGCCTGGTCCCTTTAACTGGAGATGCCGGGGATTGATCCGGGGACCTTCTGCATGCCAAGCAGAGGCTCTACAAACTGAGCCACAGCCCCTTACCCTGTTGTTGTGGGGATAAAGTAGGAGACTCATGTGTTCCACCCTGCACTCCTTAAAGAAAGGGCAGGATAAAAATATGATAGACTGACAGATCAAGGAACCAATAGGTCTGATCATATGCATTTTTTTGTGGTCAAGTTACAGCTGGCTAGGGTTGCCAGCTCTGGGTTGGGAAATACCTGGAGATTTTTGGGGTGGAGCCTGAGGAGGGCAGGGTTTGGAGAGGGGAGGGACTTCGATGCCATAGAGTTCAATTGCCAAAGCAGCCATTTTCTCCAGGGGAACTGATCTCTGTTGCCTAGAGATGAGTTGTAATAGCAGGAGATTTCCAGCCGCACCTGGAGGTTGGCGACCCTACTTATGGCAACCCCACGGTGTTTTCAAGGCAAGAGATGTTCAGGGGAGGTTTGTCCTTGCTTGCCTCTGTGTCGCGATCCTGCATATTTACTTGGTGGTAACTCCTATGTCTTTCAATGTAATTGACTTCCAAGTAAGTGTGCCTAGGATCGCAACCCACTAGAGACAGAAGCAGCCACTGCAATTCTTATGCCTCCAGTCATTCTCTTCCTTCGTCACAACACATTTGTGCTCTGCAAGGATCATTATGTTGCTCTGTCAGAGACAGGGCTGGGGAAGAAAAAAGGAACTTGCAGAATACCCTTCTGCCCCCTTGCTCACCCTCATGGCCCTTCCTAGTGCCTTTCAAACCATGGCACCCAGTCTCAAGTGCGTCCGTTCTATGTAACAGCAAAGGTGCGAGTCAGGATAGCAAGAAGGTCACTAGCTGATCAAGAGTGGTATCAGAATGAAGCTGCCAATCCCCAACTGTGGTGTAGTGGTTAAGAGCGGTGGACTCTGATCTGGAGAACCGGGTTTGATTCCCCACTCCTCCACATGAGCGGCGGAGGCTAATCTGGTAAACTGGATTTGTTTCCCCACTCCTAGACATGAATCCAGCTGGGTGACCTTGAGCAAGTTGCAGTTCTATTAAGAGCTCTCTCAGCCCCACCTACCTCCCAGGGTGTCTGTTGTGGGGAGGGGGAGGGAAGGTGATTGTAAGCCGGTTTGAGTCTCCCTTAAGTGGTAGAGAAAGTCGGCATATAAAAACCAACTCTTCTTCTTCTTCTTCTTCTTCTTCTTCTTCTTCTTCTTCTTCTTCTTCTTCTTCTTCTTCTTCTTCTTCTTCTTCTTCTTCCACTGCAGCTGATTCGTATCATTGGACTGACCATCTGTATTCCCTTTAATCATTTACTCCTACTCTGTATTCATTTCTGTAAGGTCAGTTCTATGAGCCATGATGTATTTCTTAGGGTGTCAGACTAGGATCTGGGAGATCTAAGCTAAAATCCCCACTCTGCCTTGGAAGCTCTCTGAATAATCTTGGGCCAGTCGTTCTCTCAGCCTACCCCTTAGTGCTGTTGTTGTGAGGAGAAAATGGAGGAGGAAAGGACCACTTTTGGGAGGAAGGACAGGATACGAATCTATAGATAGACTAGGTCTTTACACTCTACATCAGGGAAAACTCAAAAGAGCCACATGGGACATTTCAAAGAGCGTGTGGCTCCCCAGCCAGTAAGTGAGTATCACTGGGTTAACCCAATAGATGAGAGCACACACATTTGAACTCTTGTTTTTAACAATGAAGATAAAATCCTTCTCCAAATTATACAAGTCGGAATTTTCCAGTGACAGAGACTTTTCACCACCAAAATATCACTTCCTTTTAAGTATTTTGCCTAAAAGGCAAAAGTGCCTGATCGATCCTGACCATATGTAGATTTTAGTATATGTAGATTTTTTAGCAGTCTCTTCTAAGCTTCCTTATCTTTACATTTTTATGCATAAAACCTATTTGTCTGATGCATGTAGAGCATAAACCACCAAGAGGGAGGAAGAGGCTAATCTAGCCTTTTGGCAGAAAGCAAGGGTTTTGAAACCCTGTCTGCTGCTTTTCTGCAACCCTCCCACCATCTGCCAGTTTTCCAGAGGAGGGTCACAGATCTCTGTTAATGAACGTGTGTGTGTGTGTGTGTGTATGTATGTGTAAAGGGCTGTCAAGTCACAGTTGACCTATGGCAACCCATAGGGTTTTCAAGACAGGAGACTATCAGAGGTGGTTTGCCATTGACTTCCTTTGCATAATGACCCTGGACTTCTTTGGTGGTCTTCCATCCAAATACTGCCCAGGGCTGACCCTGCTTAGCAGCTAGAATCGGTCAAGATCAGGCTAGCCTGGGCCATCCAGGTCAAACTGATGAATGCACATATTATGTTAAGGTTATTACTAGTAATGCCTTGCCTTACTGGTAATTGTTTATAAGATATGTGTTACAAAATGTCTCCCTCGAGACAAAACCATAACTGAAAATGTAATAAGGAAGAAAGAATAAGTGTCTCTCTTCTTGCTGCACTCTGGGAACAGTCTAGTTCATGTATTTGATCCTGTCACATAATTTCTGGAACAGCTTTTCTCAAACTGCTATGTTGTTGCACTTTGTACATTAGTTATGGAAAATAATATTTTCACAAGTAATAAAAGCTCAGCAACTAGACTCTGGACAGCACAGGTGTGTGGCAATCATCAATAACCTAAAGCAGAAAACTATTATTAAAAAAATACATGTGTTTTCATTTCATGTACGTTGGCAATGAACCCTCAAAACCCCAAATTTGTTCTTCACAGAAGTCTATCAATATGAAAAGAAAGGCAGAAAAGATACTTTAAAAAGAAATTGTCTTCTTATGTTCTTATCAGCGCCTTTAAACATCAAACATTTTTGCAGACCCCCCATATGATTGAAGTTCTACTAATCAGTTAATTAAGTACATAATGGCAAAAAGATCAAAATGACAAATTGACAATGCTTAGTGTGCATATGGATTCAGGGGCCCGTTGAAATAACCTTGGGTCCCTTGAAACTCTGGGCTCCTGGTTGGGATCCACTGGCATAAGCATACTTCTTTTTAAAAACAAACCCTGATATTCATTAAACTTTCTGTACAACACAGATTAATTATCCTACTTGGGTAGACAAAGGGTGAAAGATTAACTGTGATCTTTGATTTGAATTCACCATAAACAGTGCTGATAAAGTGACTGTCATATGTCATAACTGTTAATATATGAAAATGTTTATCTTCCAAGTTTCATTAAGCTGTATTCCTGGAAATAGTGCTTCTCCACGTCATTACATTTTTGTAAGTTGTGCCAAAGCACATTAAGAAAATCCTTGACTAATCTCGGTAATTCTATTAAGGAATAAAAGCAGAAGTGGTTTAGTGAGGCTTCTGTTTATATGATGGGAAGCTTTTCAAAGGATTAGATGCTAATGAAGTCCATACAAGACTTTGAAGGCCAATTTAAGGTTCCCTGAATGAAAAGTTTGAAAGGTGGCTATGTTCAGCAGATCAGATGTGTTATGCATCCAAGTCAAAGGAAGTATAATAACTTCATGTGCTCACTTCAAAAAGCCAGCATGGTATAGTGGTTAAGCATGGTTTAGTAGTTAAGAGTGGTGGTTTCACTGGTTTGGCGTGGTGGATTTTAATCTGGAGAACTGGGTTTGAGTCCCTACTTCTACCCATGAAGCCAACTGAGTGACCTTGGGCTAGTCACAGCTCTCTTAGAGCTCTCTCAGCCCCACCTACCTCACAGGGTGTCTGTTGTGGGGAGGGGAAGGGAAGGTGATTGTAAGCTGGTCTGATTCTCCCTTAAGTGGTCGAGAAAGTCGGCATATGAAAACCAACTCTTCATATAAGGGAAAGAAACATGTGTGAATGGAATAGTGTTTGAGCCCCAACCCCAGCAACTGTGTGTGAGTGGGGGCTTGTTATTAAAGGGGGCTGGGCTGCCCAGTCTGAGGATGTCTCTGTGAGTGAGAGAGAGGGCTTGAGGTGTGAAATGGTCGTGGTGTCAAGAAGGGCGGTAGGTGTGATGTTCTAACCAACATGTGACCCGTAACATGAGACAGAGGTTTAAGAGGATGGTAGACCCTCTCTGCAGCCTGCTTGCACAATGTCTTGCACATACAGAAAAAAAGCCTCTTGCTGGACACCAACAATGAAAGTCCACATTTGGGGATTTGTAGGGGTTTTCATGTTTTTAGTATTTGGGTTTTGCTTTTGATTAGATTTGAATCTCTGCCCCCACCCCACCCCGGTTTGTATGGGCTGTTGTCACCTATATTTTAAAAACTGTCTTCCTTATTAGCAGTTTTCTGTTGAGAGGTGGTGTATAAATATAGGAAATAAAGAAGCACACAGTGCTGCCAGTGGCATAAACATACGAGGCTGCCTTATACTGAGTCAGACCGTTGTTCCTTTGAGGTCATTCTTCTCTGTTTAGACTGGCAGCAGTTCTCCAGGGTCTCTAGTAGAGGTCTTTCACATCACCTGTATTTCCTTAACACTTTAAAGAAAGTTTCCTCAACAAAGTTGCTTCCTTTAGCTAGATAGGTCTTTCATTACTATGGCTACTGCCATGAAAATTATATTCCTTTATCATAGCTAGGGTGTTTTCCCTCAACTAATCAAGGACCACAATGAGATCATGGCGATGCTAAATGGAAGGTGCTTTGACAGGCACCCATTGTAACCCAGGTCAAGGAAACAAATGGTTATTACAGAGCTCTGTATAGCCTAGCACCTGGCTGACTTGGAAGAATGTGGAACCATATTTACATTATATGTTTACATGACCTTTGAAAAGGAGAGCCATTCACAAAAGGTATTTGTGTTCTTTTAACCCTTTTCATTAAAAAAAACCCCGCTTTTGCACAAGAGCAGATCCTTGCAATTCTACTTTGGTTGCTGTGGTTTTGACCCTCCTTTCCGTCTTAGCCCATCCAACATTTTACACAAATAAAGTACAAATCCCCACTGGTCCCACGTCAGCTTTTCAATGAAAGGAATACAAGATGTCCTTTAGTTTTAAATTCCCAGGGAAGCATTTGGGAAATTGCATTTCCTAATGCACTTCAATTTTCTCTGTAAGGAGAGTGTAGCATATGATTGAGCTACATATTATATGAATCTTTTCTCTCTGCCTTCGTATATGAACCCAGTAACCTTGCCTTCATTAAGTTTGCCTTGCCTAATTTTGCTGCAGCTGTTTCTTCAGATGACTCACATAAAAATTATATGTACTGCCAACTCCTATCTCTTAATTTATCAAGGTCACAAGGCATAGGCATTTTCACTTCTTGTTCTCACGCCAGAATCATCCACTAGAAAGCACAAGCAAAGAATGCCGTGCTCTGGAATCCATTGTCATATAGATGGGCAGAGAATAGGTTTGTGATCAACTTTATTTTTCTATTAAAAAAAACCTGTTTATGAAAACCATGGAATGTGTCTTGAAAATTCCTTTCTGCATGCCTTTTCTCCTGTGATCCATTGTGAAGGAGAACAGCAGAAAAGACTGGATAGGAAGGCATGTGTGCAACATTGCATTGATGTAAAAAAACATCATTGCTGTACAAATGCAAACACTCAGCAGAGTGCAAATATATGTTGCTGACTCAGATCAGTAGCCTAGGATTCTCCAACTAGCCTGGAGAAATCCTGTCCCTTAAATAGAGTTTGAATGGGGCATTTTGTGCCAGGTGATATTGTTTACCTGAATGCCATGAAAAGCTTCAACTGCCTATTTCCATACATTAATTCTCTATTACAGGGACAGAGTATTTTCCTCCAGGCCAGCTGGCAGCCCTACTATTGGCCCAGTACAGCTCAGCATCATCTTGTCTAGCTGGCAATGGCGGTCCGGGGTCTCAGGCAGAGAATGCAGCTTTTGTTCAGCAGCTGTCACATGGCGCCAAGGAACCAATAAAGCTTCGCACAGCTTTTATCAAACCTCAGACTCCAACATGGTCCAGTTTTTTAGGCCACGGTTGTCGGTTCTTGCTTTGTGTACCGCTTCCTAGTCTTGACAGCGAGTTACAATTTTCAGATTTCAAAAGGGACCATTTTGAATTTTATAATTATGTAGATTGCCTTGAAAACATAAATGCAGAGTAGAAAAGGGCGAGAGTTGTCTGAACACATATCCTTTTGATTTAACGCCATGCCCTGCTGATTCATCCATAGGTTTTTTCCAATTCATGAGTCACAGCACATTTGGAACAGAATCGGTGCCAAATTGTTGTCCTCAGTGATGCATGTGAAGCCTTCATTGGATTTCCACAGGTGTGATGGAATGGAGTTTAACGAGCAGAACGATTAAAGCCAACAAGCTCCTCATTTCCATTTTACCTTGGCTTTTGATGCTAGCTTGTGGCTTAGAATTAAAAAACACACACACGTTAATTTAAAGAGAAGAAGCTGTAGTATTGTGATGATCTGAATGTTATATAAGATCCTTTTTGACCTCATTATATTTTGTTGCTGTAGGCATGAGAATTAACTTTGATTTACATTCCTCCTGCACCAAGAGTGGGCAACAGCAAATGTTACCTTAAAAGAGAGGCCTCTCTGCCTTTCTAAGGATCTGCAAAATTTGAGAAGCGCGATTCCGGGCCCTCGCTTGGAGTCCGGATTTGCTGCTCCGGGCAGGGGGGAGGAGGACAGGGGAGAAGCTGCAAAAACCGCGGATTTGGTAAGCTTCTGCAACGTTGGAGAGGTGAGGGGTCGTTTCGCCGCCCGATCTCCTTTGTGGGCCAATCAGCCCTCTGCTGGAGACTCAAATGAGCCAATCCGGGAGAGGCAGAGGGCGGGAAGGACGGTTTGGCCGGACGCCAGAGGGAAAGCTTTCCCTTCGGTCCAGCTGGACTGGATTTAAAGAGGCATGCTTCTGCCTCTGTGCAGACTGCCTTCAGGTTTGTCGATCCCTCCCTCCCTACGTTTAAGATTTTGTTTTAAAATAGTTAATCATCACAGCTTAGGCGGTTTTTAGCAGTGGGCTGGAATCAGTTTCAGAAAAGGTGGCCTGGGCACCCCCTTTTCCCCAATGGGGGGTCCCATGAAGGGATTCTGGAGGAGGCTCATGGAAATCCTTCTGATTTCTTGGCTGCAGTCTCCCTTTTGGTTGATGATGGAGCCAAGGAATAGATAGTCCTGAACAATTTCAGTTTCCTCATTGTCAACCTTAAAGTTGAGTAATTCTCCTGTAGTCATTGCTTTTGTCTTCTTGTAGTCTGACTGTTTACCTTCCCTAATTCTCTCTTATGTCAATAGCCTTAAAACATTATACCACTCTTTGTTACAGATCCGACATATGGAGGCTGTGTTATCATGTGTGAACTGGGAAGACAAATATGTCCTAGATGTGGGTCCATGTGAATGTGGGTCGCTTTACAGTTCAGTTCAGATTTACTCTGGGTACACCTAAGAAACTTTCCTTTTGCACTGTCTCATTCTTATGCTAAAAGGATCTGCTGGCTTAGGTTTTACACCTGGCTTGAAGGGATGGTGCTAAATGGCAAACAAGGAATATTTGACAAAGTCCTAACATTCCTAGGCAAGATAGAAAGTAGCACTCAGATTTAGAATATGGTGAAGTCAGAGATAATTTGATTGAGCAGATTAAGCTAATACACTTGCAGAACAACCCCTATGCAAAGTCACTGAAGTCTTAAGCCCATTGATTTCATGTACTACTCAGGAAGGGGAAATAAGAAATCAAAGAAGAGCAAGAGGGTAAAGCAAAAGCTTATAGGTACCTATCTGAGAAGTGATACAAATAAATCACCCTAGGCAGCCAATAATTTAAAAGTTAAATCCAGAAGGAAGGCACAGTGAGGATGAATTTGACCCAACACAGCCTCTGCACATTGCCAGGCTGCAAGCAGTGAGGTGGGTAGCAGTCTGCTCAGTAATTTAGCAGGGAAGAGAAGCAAGGAGATATACATGCCAGAAATGGGAAGCTTTGGGACCCACACATAGGGGTGATATCAGTAGAGATACACAGGACTTTAATTTAGGGAAAGGTTCTGGCTTCAGTTATATGACTTGGATCTTGCATGAAAAACAAAAAAAGTTCAGTTTTTCTTGATTTGCTTCAATGGGTGGGAAGCAGTCGTCAATGAATCACTTCTGGGTAATTTGAGGATAAAAGCTTTTAGTCAAAATGTTGGCATGAGCCTAGGTCTTTGTTGGCAGGAATGCTAATACAATAGGAACTTTTGCATCTAAATGTACTATTCTGAGGGGTCCCGAATAATGTTCTGGGGCTCGGCAGAAAGGAAAGGCTAGTTTCTCTCTGTGATTGACTTTAGCCCTGTTCACATGTTACAGTGAATTCATGTACATCCTGCTTCTATGTGCATACATCTGTTTGTAACAAAGAGCCAACAAACATTCACTTTATCAATAAAACCAAGGACCAATACCTGGATAAATGTGGAGTTTGTGAACATTCAGCTGTACATGCATCCACTCTAATATGAAAGTTACTTAATACAAAGAATAATCAAATGCACATTATAAATAGATTGTATGTGAGTTCACTGTAACTTATGAAGAGGGCTTTTGTGTCCAAATAAATATGTTAAGATTAGGGTTGCCAACCTCCAGGTACTAGCTGGAGATCTCCTGCTATTACAGTTGATCTCTAGCCAATAGAGATCAGTTAACCTGGAGAAAATGGCCGCTTTGGCAATTGAATATGACACTGAGGTCCTTTCCCTCCCCAAACCCCGCCCTCCTCAGGCTCTGCCCCCAAACCTCCCGCCAGTGGTGAAGAGGGACCTGGCAACCCTAGTTAAGATTGTGGTCAGTTCTTGATCAGTACTTCTCTGTGGGTCTCAGCTTTGGCTTGAAGATGGTCTGAAACGTCTTTCCAGGGCTTCATGAAAATATGGTTCCAAGCTCCAGTTACAGCCCAGAATCCTCCTGGAATGCCAATAGATATCTAGACGACAGTGATCAGCTCCCTTGGAGGAAAAGGCGGCTCTGAAGGGTGGATTCTATGGCATCACATTCCCACTAAGCTCCCGCCCCCTTGCCAAATTTCCAGGAATTTCCGAAGCTGGATTTGGTAAACCTGCATGTTACTGGCAGAGGAAAAGCTAATCTTGGCACCACGATGAAGGGGAAAGGCCAACAAAATAGAGGTCTGATGGCAACAGCTGCTTTGAAATTCTTCATACTCAGCCCAGTAGGCCACATGTCTGCACTGCCCCCCCACCCCCAGGGGCATTTGGATGATTTTCTTCATAACATTGCTGATCCCATTCTTAGTATTTCTTGCAGTGTAGAGAAATACCTGAGCCTGCTAATTAAACTGCCATGGCCTAGTACCTACATACCTGCTGACCTGATTTTCCCACTGAGTAGTGATTTCCAGTCCCAGAGCTAAAGGAGGTTATGGGGGTCTCAGCCCATACTTGGATGTTTTCAGTGGCAGTCCTGGACCTTTGGATTGGGTTGCCTAAAGAAGTGTGGAAAGTGCTATCTCTGACAATTGTTATGGAAAAAAAAGGAAAGGCTGAGTGTGGCAAACTCACAAATCCTCTGCTTGTTTGCTCGGAAGTAAAGTTATTTCCACATAGAGCTGTTGATCTGCATTCCCCTCCCCACAGCAGCATTTTTTTACTTGGGCATCCATATGACATCATTGTGCAATAATTCGCCTTCAGGTTTTCTCTGACTCTTCTGAGAATTTCCCCATACCTTCTGCAGTATAATCTTTCCAGGAAGATCAAGCCTAAAGAAGGTTTGGGCAAAGTGTGGACAGGAAAATGTGGATTTCCACACCTCCTTGCTTAAATCCAGTGCAATTTTACTTCTTACCTACCATTCTCCCCCACCTCCACCTCTGGTGGGCTTTTTGCTGTTTCTTTAAAAAAATCACCATGAGGGGTTTATTGCTATATTGTCCTAATACTATAGCAATGCCCTGACCTGGATGGCCCAGGCTAGTCTGGTCTCGTCAGATCTCAGAAGCTAAGCAGGGTCAGCTCTGGTTAGTATTTGGATGGGAGACCACCAAGGAATACCAGGGTTGCTGTGCAGAGGAAGGCACTGGCAAACCACCTCTGTTAGTCTCTTGCCATGAAAACCCCAAAAGGGGTCGCCATAAGTCGGCTGCGACTTGAAGGTACTTTACACACACACACTATAGCAATATTCCTATTGCGATTCAAATACAAACGGTAAAAAGCCTGCTGGAGGCAAGGGAAGGGGGGAAATGATGGCCACAAGGGGAAAGCATGGGAAAAACCCTCACTGCTGCTATGGATACTTCAGAACATAAATGAGTATAAGTCCCACAGAACTGAAGTCAAGCATGCATAAGACTGCATAGGACTGCATTGGCTTAGAGGCACGTCTTACAGCAAGGTAATTCAACATGGATTTATGTTACCCATTACTCATCCATGTTGAGATTTATGAATTGTAGGTATTACAGATTCACTGAAGGTAATTCTTTTTTGCTGTCAAGTCACAGCTGACATATGGTGACCCCTGGTGGGGTTATCAAGGCTAGAGACATTCAGAGGTGGTTTGCCATTGCCCGCCTCTACGTCATGACCCAGGTATTCCTTAGAGGTCTCCCATCCAAATACTTGCCAGTGTCGACCCTGCTTAGCTTCTGAGATCTGATGAGATCAGGCTAGCCTGGCCTATCCGGGTCAGGGTGAATGTAATATGCTCAAGTCTTATTTTATAGATTATATCAGAAGTCAGGAAAGAGGAAGTGTGACACAGGTGCACTTCTGTAACCATCTCTCCGTAATTTCTGAACAGGCCCTTGAATTATGTGTTGGAATGGATAAAACTGCAAATAGAAAAACAGCATGTCAGGGAGAAGAACTGCGGCCAAGTCTTACCCATTATATGATAGCATGTAAGATAAGACATATTTTTCATAGAGGAATATTGAAACATACAGTTCTCCGTTTGCATTCGGAAGGAGTAGAGTTCATCAAAAACGCTATCACTTCATACTGTTGACTATATGGAACTGGCCCACAGAGATAGGACAAATTCACCCCCTTTACCCTTCCAAAATGTGAAGCAACTCAGTGTTAATAAAGACAGGATTATAGGAAGTGCATCCTCCCTGTGTTATTAAAATGTATGCGTGCTATGATTAATTTCCTAGAATATTAAGGTATTTCAACAATTCCTAGTACTATGTAATTATTATAAGCGTTTTCTTGGAATCCATAGCCAGAAATATTCAGGAGCCAGTTTGCAGAACGATGTGAACAAACTCTTCACTCCAGCCTTCTCAGAAGCTCCTTATTGTGATTGATTTGTAAGCAGAGAAAATGAACTTCATCATCACCATGTTTTCAGCCAGGAGTTAATATTTTACAACTCCCATAATCTCGAAGCCTTCTGCTGTTTATTTTAGCAGCTGGTATTTCTTCATCAATCATGCTACTGGTATCTTGCAAGCGTCTAAAGAATGTATTGGAAGACCTGAGTTCTGACATCAGTTCTATGGCAGGTGGTCCCATTTGACGTATTTCCTCAACACTATCAGATGAGCTATATGCAGGAGTTAATCTTTCCTAAATTGTTCCTTTAAACCAGCCTGTAAATAAATAAATCTTCTTAGTTGTTTATATACTGATCCTTCTTCAGTGATCTCAGTAAAAACTTACCTCACAGCAGCGAACCTAAAGCCTATATACTTGCCACCTTTAGAACACCTGGTAACTTGGAAGGCATGGAGGATATACTGTGAAAATGAATTTCAAATGGGGATGTTTAAAGGATACTTGTTAACCTAATCCCTTTTTTACGGCTTTTTTTTTTTTTTTTGCAATCACATATAGATTTATTTGTTATAATGAAATTTATTTTCTGATGAAATGTATTTACAATCTAAGGGATATTAAGAAATGATTATGTATTTAGGATATAAAATAATATCGGATTAGTAGTTTTTTGCAAAAGAGATTACAATTTATTATTAGATGTAGGTGGGTGAAGGGGGGGGTCAAGATTTGTTAATTTTAAGTAATAAGATAAGATCAAAAAATATTTGTTTTTATTATTTTGTTAAAAAACTCTTTTTGTGATTGTTGAAATAATTCTGTGCAAGAATATAGAAAATAATAAAAAATTTATATATATAAAAAAGAACACCTGGTAACTGAGGGCACGGTTTCTAGATAAAAAAACCTAGATCCCAAAAATCATAGGGGGCTGAGTGTGTCCCCCCAGAATGGAAAAAAGGCCTGCACAGGTACCTTTGAGGCCTTTCTTAGCACAAAACAAATGCAGTATCAGAGGAAAAACTGGCCTGTCCCTTATGCCCAGCTCCCGATAATTAATCAGGACCGCTGGATAGTTATTCAAGATATGTTCAGCACAAAGGACCTGGGTGATATACATCTGAAGTATATCTCAAGCCTTATAAAGTGCTCCAGTCACATTACAGAATCTTCCACTAAGAGGTTTTATGTCACTTGACTCAGCTCTGGTCAGTTTAGAGCTTACAATCTTACAATCACAGTTCAATAGGCTAATGAAGCCTCCTTTGAACACATCTCTTCTACTCCAGTACTTCCCTTCCTTATTAGGAAATGTCCTGTTTAAACAGACACTATTCAACAGGATACGAAGAAGAAGAAGAAGAAGAAGAGGAAGAAGAAGAAGAAGAGTTGGTTTTTTTAAAAAAATAATTTTTTATTTTATAATGAGGATACAGAAAAGAACATTGGAAAGGGGAAGTAGGGAAAATGGGGGATAGGGGAAAATAACATTTCAACACAGAACCATGTCCAATGCAACCAGTCTGTGTACTCATGTCCTCAGCATAAATCCCATATGTTAATATTCAAATCTTATTTGATTTTGTTCAAATATGATTGTATAAGCTCGTCTCATCTGCCACACTAATAACAAAGGTAAACAAGAGTTGGTTTTTATATGCCGACTTTCTCCATCACTTAAGGAAGAATCAAACCAGCTTACAGTCACCTTCCCTTCCCCTCCCCACAGACAGACACCCTGTGAGGTAGGTGGGGATGAGAGAGCTGTGACTAGCCCAAGGTCACCCAGCTGGCTTCATGTGTAGAAGTGGGGAAACAAATTCAGTTCACCAGATTAGCCTCCGCCGCTCTTGTGGAGGAGTGGGGAATCAAACCCGGTTCGTCAAATCAGAGTCCACCGCTCCAAACCACTGCTCTTAACCACTACACCATACATGCTGGTCCCTTTTAAAAACGAAGACATTGTTTAAAATATTTTCTTATATACACACAGCTTATCTTTAGTTATGCAGTGAAGATTCTTGTACTGTGCTGAAGCAACATCTTAAAAAACTGCAAAGCTGATCAGATCTCCAATGGCCAACCAGAAGCCCTGTTGGGCAAAAGCCCCACCTGGCCCCACCTACATTCTAAAACACTTGGTGAGCACCAGGGAAAGTATTGCTGGGCACCACGTTGGCAACCTCTGTAGGGTTGCCAAGCTCCAGGTACTAATCAATAGAAAAACAGAGCTGCTATGGCTATGTGTTACATAGCCAAATATACAGCTGCTATGGCTATGTGTTACAATAAATTGTTATATTCATACAAAGCAAAACAAGGTTCTGTTGCCTTAGTATAACAATTTTTATACTTGCAAATTCTAACACAAACAAAAATAAATGCACTTCCAATTTCTATAGCGCTGCTAATTTATACAGAGAGTTCTTTTCACATGCATCAAGTACTTTCAATATCTATAGTTGCTGCTAATTATACAGAGAGTTCTTTTCACATGCATCAAGTCCATATTCAGCAGTAAGTGGTTACAAAACGATCAGTCACACAAAATAGAGGAGGTGGAGAAAAATGGAGAAAAATGGCAGCTTTGGCAATTGGACTCTATGGCATCGAAGTCCCTCCCCTCTCCAAACCCCACCCTCCTCAGGCTCTGCCCCAAAAACATCCCGCCGGTGGCAAAAAGGGACCTGGGAACCCTAAACCTCTGGTATACAGAATATGGTACTATTTTAATATTCTTTCTAATGGCACGATTCAGTTTTATTGCATTGTTTATTGCATACTGGTCTTTATTGCATTGTTTTTATACTTCTGCCATTTACTTTGAGTCTCAACGAGGCAGGCAGATAAATGAAACAAACAAACAAACAAATAAATGCATTCTGGCTAAGGGCCATTTCCTCTCAACTATATTATACATTCAGTTTTTCTTCTTTGAAATGCACAGTCTGCACATTTTATCCTTAGTCAGTGCTTCTATTTGGAGGATTTCCCCTCAACATTCTTGGTGTGATATTTGTTATTGGGAAAATGTGTTCTCACCACCTATACAGCAGTCATCAAGTCAAATATGGTTGTAGGGAATCACAGGCTTGGATAGTACTGGAGGAGATTGCTGGTGATGCTAGCATTATTTTAATGCTTTGCAGATTCAGTGCTTTGTTGCTTTGTAGCTTTGCTTCCCCCTGACCTGGCTGGCCCAGGCTACCTGATCTTGTCAGATCTCAGAAGCTAAGCAGGGTCAGCCCTGGTTAGTATTTGGAAGGGAGACCACCAATGAAGACCAGGGTTGCTGTGCAGAGGAAGGCACTGTCAAACCACCTCTGTTAGTCTCTTGCCATGAAAACCCCCCAAAGGGGTCGCCATAAGTCGGCTGCGACTTGACAGCACTTTACACACACACAGCTTTGCCTCAACAAAGGAGTTGTTCATCCTACTGTATTTTAGCAAACAAAAAATGGCAAAGAGCAATGTTTGCCCTTTCCTCCTACAAATGTGGTTCCTCCCTGCGCACTGGACTGAGCCAGAGATATCATTGTGTGGACAGCAGCAGTGGGATCTTGCCTGCTGGCCCACTTTCAACCTCTGTGAACATCTGAATATAGTATAGCCCACATGTAGGCAAATTGTATGTACATAAGCTCTCACAGTGCAGTAGGGAATCTTGAAAAAACAGGATTTGCATTTATCTGTACAGAGCTTATGTTGTATAACTGTACACATGTAGGGTCTGTCTAGACCTTCATATGTACTAGCTGGAGATATCCTGCTATTATAACTGATCTCCAGCCGATAGAGATCAGTTCACCTGGAGGAAATGGCCGCTTTGGCAATTGGACTCTATGGCATTGAAGTCCCTCCCCTCCCCAAACCCCACCCTCCTCAGGCTCCACCCCAAAAACCTCCTGCCGGTAGCGAAGAGGGACCTGGCAATCCTATTCATACGGAGTCTGGGGTCAGATCCAATGAATACAATCCGGCTTCCCTCTCTACATGTTCATATCCATGGCTACGTAACATAAACATTT
This sequence comes from Euleptes europaea, assembly GCF_029931775.1. Classification (NCBI taxonomy): domain Eukaryota; kingdom Metazoa; phylum Chordata; class Lepidosauria; order Squamata; family Sphaerodactylidae; genus Euleptes; species Euleptes europaea. The sequence continues at coordinate 34,382,225 of NC_079323.1, forward strand.
TAGTTATATTTTAGTTATATTAGTTATTTATTTAGTTATATATTTAGTTAGTATTTTAGTTATATTATAAACTCTTGCAGTTAATAGTTTTACATTATTCTTTTTTAAGGAAGACATTAGCCACAGTGCATGTAACAACAGCTTTGACTTTGGCTCCAGCCATGGCTCTCCACTTCTGATGGGCTGCAGTGGTTTTCTGCTGACTGATAGGGTTTTAACTACACCTAATACAACATGCTTTGAGAATCTAATCCATGGACATCCTAGAGCAGGACCAGGCAAACTCCCTTAGTCTTTAGGGATCGCTTTGGTGACTGTGTGTGTGTCATGGGAATCTCATTCTGCAACCCGACTAGTTAGCTCCTATGAGGCCACCTCTACCCATTCACGGGCATTCCTGCTGGAAGCTGCTTCTTCTAATTCTTCACCAATCAACACTGAAAAGATCAGGAGTCAAACAGTCAAAGAGAGATAGGGGAGTCAAACATTTTTCTTCAGACTTACCCCTTGAAAGCTACTAGAAAATCCCCCTCCCCTGAACTGGTGCAACACCAAATCTCTGGTTTGTAAGATTTCATCAGGCATTTCCTATGTACTTTCAAACCTATCTTTACACCATTAATGGTTAAAAAGATTCTTCCCCTCCCCCCAAAAAAAACATTGGGTACATTGGCCTAGCTTCTCAAGACTGTACCCAATATCCTGTGAGATTAAGGAACCATGGAATGTACAGCCCAGTTTATAATGTTTCTGCCATGTTAATGGAAGCCTTCAGAATCCCTGGAGTCTTCCGCATCTTGTTTTGATGCCTGCCTCAGGTCCTCCCAGACTGGATCTTTCCCACTTATTGAATAGAGTATACTGAGGGTACAGTTCTGTAATTTTGTGACTGGCCTTGTCCCACCTTTGATGTGCATTTGGTAAAATATATGAACAAAACATCCACACATACAAGTGTACATGTATAGACTTTTTCCATGTGACCAGGAGGAACCCTGGTATAGGCAGAGTGAGGAATGCATGTATAGAACCTATGTGCAAGGTGATGGTTTTGTCCTTTGAAGCCCTATGTGGCTAGAGGCTGGGGGCTTCTCTCATATGTTCTCCCTGGGAAATAAGATCACAGGGAGTGCCCTCCTGACTGTCCCACCAATCAAAGAAGCTCATCGGTGGGCAGACAAAAGAACCTTTTGGGTGACAGCCCCACACTTATGGAACAACCTCCCCAGGGAGGTGCTCTGGCCCTCTCACTTTCAAACTTCAGGAGGCAGTTGGAAGAGAGTTTTTTTTAAGGCAGCATTTGACTAATTTAGTTTTTATTTATTGCCTGTCCTAACCGTAGATTTTAAATTGTGGTCTTTTATTTATTTTTATAATTGTTGTTTTATTTATACTGCAAGCTGCCTTGAATTCTGCAAGGTAGAAAGGCGGCTAATAAATGCCTTAAATAAGCAAATAAATACATATTCAGTGCCCTCCGGTAATATCAAAGACACCTGAGACCCTGGAGAGCTGCTGCCGGTCAGATTAGAAAATGCTGACCTTGCAAGATCATGAAGATAGTTTCAGAGGGGAGCTGTGTTGGTTTGCAACAGAACAGTTAGATTCCAGTCCAGTAGCACCTCAGAAACCAACAAGATCTCTGGGTGTACAAGCTTTTGAGAGTCAATGCTCTCTTTGTCAGATCTGACAAAGGGAGCTTTGACTCTCAAAAGCTTGTTAACGCCCCCCCCCCCCATCTTGTTGGTCTCTAAGGTTCTACTGGACTCAAATTTGTACTGGGTCACTCTAGAAAGAAGATATCACGTACGCCCCTGGGGAAAAATCATCTTGCTAAACAGTGTGAATACCAATGCAGCTGGGAGAGTCTGGTGCTGAGTTCATGGAATGGAACGTAGAAAACGACTAAGATTGACATTTGAGTCGAGATAACCAAACATGTGACATTGGGATAGGCCAGAATGAACATACCGTAGAATGCAAGAAGATTCTTATCTGAGAAGCATATCAGCTCTCACTTGGGAAACTATACGTCAAATATTTGTCCACAGGGCTAGCAAGCTACATGGCATAGTGTGTTATCAAAAACAAGAAAACGTATGAGACAATGCTGTTTAGGCATGCCTAGAGCATACGCTAACCTTTACATGCAGTAAGCAACTTTCGGGGGTTGAGAACAAAGGTGACTCCAGCCAACTTGGCAAAAGAACTCTCTGTCATTGTTGTCGGAACAGGATGAAACATTATCCAGAATCTAGCATGTGTCCTCCTGGCAACATCACATAGTAGATCTTCCTCCATTTCTGGGTTTTGTACAGATCTGGTTAGATCTGGGAGAGTTGCCCTACATATTTATGTGAAACATTTCTACGCTGCTCTTCTTTCTAGCTAGAAAATAGGAGCACCTAACAAAGTAAAAAAACAATAAACTTACAGAACAAATATAATAAAAGCTGTACTTTCCAAGAGTGCCAGGTACAGTCTGTTTTCTGGAACCTCTCCTTGGTGAGTCACTGTCTCTGTTTTGTTCCGATAAGTGTCAGTTGTCATTCTTCAAGGTTTAGATTCCTTCCCAAGGTCTCTAGAAATGCAGTGCACCATCTGCTAGTTCATATACTGCCAAAGCTCATTTCGAACCACTGCTACTGATAACCTGTAGTGGTGGAAGAATGGTGTTCTTCTAACATATTTTTAGCACAAAGATCAAACAATATTTCAGCTTTTAAATCAGTGGAGGGCAAGCTATTGCATTGTAAAGGAATGAAACATAAAAGACTATGCGAAGCAACGATGAAACGATAAACCCTTGATGTATAATATTACATAGAAACCAGAGAGGATAAGGGAGAACAAGGGAATAAAAAAGAGTAAGAATAACTCATAAGGAACTATAGGTCAAAAAAAAAAAAAGGAAGTTCTTGAACAACACAAAACAGGTTTAATGGGGAATAAATGTTAATTAAATGTTTGATGGAGGTTAACCTTAAACTCAACCAAGTATGTATGCATAAATGTATTTAGATTGACTATGACCAGAAAAAGGGAATATATCTGTAACCTAATTAGGATGTTAGAAAAAGTGGGGGTATCCCTTCCCCCTTCCCCTTCCCCTTCCCTTTCCCCTTTTTTATTTTTTTGTTTTGTTTTTTGTCTTCTTCTTTTCTTTGTATTACCGTTTATATGTAAAATTAATAAAACTTGTTAAAAAAAAGACTATGTGAAGCCTTCAGCAATGTGCAAAGGGGGAAACTCTGCCAGTATGTTGCTTATAGATAATTCTTTTATTATTTATTTATCTAAAAAAAATTATGCCACCTTTCCGCACATTCAGAATCACCAAGGCAGCTCGCATAAGACATTAGAACAATTAAAAACATTACAATTATAAAATAATTCAATAGAAACACATACAAACAACATCAGAACCAGGGAGGAGGGCCAGTAACTCCCTGGGGGTCATGCCAAATGAAACCAAAAGTTTTCATGCGTTGGTGCAAGACACTGATAAAGGTGCCGCTGTTTGCCCAACAAGGACAAAAAATTAGGTATGTATTGTCGAAGGCTTTCACGGTCAGAGTTTATCGGTTCTTGTAGGTTATCCGGGTTGTGTGACCTAAACACATTAGGTATGTGTTTCTAAATACTTTCCCCTGTGTCATTTCCCCCAGTCAAAATCCTACCCCAGCAACTGTTTTTCCCTATGGGGGTAAAAATACAAGCACTTCCCCCCTTCTAGTCAAGGAATTATTTCTGCTGATCTCTTGTGTTGTTGGAATTCCTTGGAAGAGATTAGTGTTGTTTGTACCTTATTAGACATGCTTAAAATGCAGTCAGTTACGCAGGCGGTTACTGGTTGACTCTTTACCTATTAAGTGAATTACCTATATTATTTACCTATAACTGAATTACAAACAAAATGCAGTCAGTTACGCAGGCAGTTACTGGTTAACTATTTACCTTTAACCGAATTACAAACTCTTAATCCTATATTCAATAACATTAATGACTCACTGGTAATGATTCAGCGAACATTGGTAGTGCAGTACAAGTTTGTTAAAACTAAAGAATGCAGGAGCTGTTTTTGCTGGGTCCAGCCAAAGGGTACACCTCATTCTGTATGACATTTGCAACATAACAAGTCAGACACGCCTGGTAATAAATATACTCTCCTATTTCCCTCTCACAGTCAGAAATCAAACTGCTTGTCAACAGGAAGATTCCACTGAATAGCATTTGAGAAGCCAGTAGATTTGTCAGCCTCCAGGTAGGGTCCTGGAGATAAGTCTGGAGTTGCTGATCTCCAGACTGCAGAGATCAGTTTCCATGAAGAACACGACTGCTTTGGAGGGTGGTCTCTAAACCCCTCTGAAGTCCCTCCCTTCCCCACTGTGTGAAACTGAGTGCTGGCCTATGGGGACCACTGGTCCAATCCCACTCTTCTTATGCTCTTATGCAAATTAAGAGGAATTAGGTAAATGTATCCAATGTATATACATATGGATCGCAGAATTCAGGTTTGCTTAGACTGCCTTGGCATAAAATGTTTTTACTTTTTTTTAAAAGTGTGTTGCTCACACAGCTATGGAAACTATAGGCATTGTGCCGCCTGTCAGAATGGCAGTGTCCATATGACATCAACAAAACCCTGTTACTGTTGTCATTCCATAGAGGGCATAGGTCCTTTAGCATGCCACATTCATTATTACAGTTATATGATAAAAAGTATATATTGCGGACGATCACATGTAATGGGACCCTGACTGTTTTTTCCTTATTAAACAACTTTGGAAGGGGTTGATTTTGAGAACAGTTGGAACAGAGTGATTTTTTAACTCTTTCTCCACTTGCCATTTTTCTGTTCAAAGCACCAAGAGGCTTTCATGCATATTTACCTACAATTTGAATCTATTGGTGAGCAGGGAAAATATCTTTCTCCATCCCTGTTTTTACTCAAAATTGCTCCTTCCTTAGGCTGTTTTCCTCAAAAGGTAAGAAAAGAAAGGTCCCGGCGGGTCTGTTACATGCATTTATGCATAATATGTAGTTAGATTCACAGATGGACAGTGGGGTTTTGTGCTTGAATGAGACCAAAATTGCCAGTGGGGAAAGGATTAAGCCACTCCCTTCGATACATCATTCCTTTAAATTACCCTCCTCCTGAAGATGCTTTAAAAAATCAAATAACGTTGGGACAAAGTAACATGCTTTAAATGTTAGCATGTTGTAAATGGACAAATGAGTTTGATATAATTTGAACCAAGCACGGGGAAGAACAAATAAAAATAGGCGGATCAAATATGGTTGTTGTGTGCAGTAAAGTTAGGGTTGCCAGTTCCAGGTTGGGAAATACCTGGAGATTTTTGGGCGGAGCCTGAGGAGGGTGGGGTTTGGGAAGGGGAGGGACTTCAATGCCATAGAGTCCAATGGCCAAAGCGGCCATTTTCTCCAGGTGAACCAATCTCAGTCGCCTGGAGATCAGTTGTAATAGTGGGAGATCTCCAGCTACCACCTGGAGGTTGGCAACCCTAAGTAAAACCAGTCTCATCCCCCTAACTGTGATCCAATGAGAGGTGTTGGTCAAGTAAAACTCTCTTAGAGTAAAGGTTTTTTTTTTTTTAGTTATCATTTGTGGATCCTTTTTTCAGTGTTAGTTCTTGAACCAGAGCAGCCTTTACATTTCCTTGAGAAGAGTGCACCATTGACACAGTGCATACAAATATGTCAAAACATTGACTAAGTTGACTATGACTCTGAGCAAGTTATGCTAAAAGCGCAGCAGACGGAAGGGCGTTCTGCAGGGCTTGATCCCAATCACCGATAAGGAGAAGGCACACACAGTTGCGGTAGTCTGACTTTCAGAAAAAACAAGAAGTGGGAACCTTTCACCATGAGAGCATCAGTGTTAGATCAGCTTATGTCAGCTTTTCCAGTTCCCTTCCCGGTTATGCAGCAATGGCCAAGCCGTATCAGTTATTTTCTCTGGGGTTGCTCCAGAATCAGAATCTAACGGCCGATTCTTCTATCACTTAAGCTGTGTTGTAACTCCACCAAAGGGATGCTAGGTTTGCACTACTGTTTTAGCTTTATTTTCACCATGGCATACATAGTCTCTGGCCTAGAAACGTTTGTGACCCAGTAGAGCTTACTATAGGAGCCCCGTGGTGCAGGGTGGTAAGCTGCAGTACTGCAGGCCAAGCTCTGCTCACGACCTGAGTTCGATCCCGACGGAAGTTCGTTTCAGGCAGCCGGCTCAAGGTTGACTCAGCCTTCCTTCCTTCCGAGGTCGGTCAAATGAGTACCCAGCTTGCTGGGGGTAAAGGGAAGATGACTGGGGAAGGCACTGGCAAACCACCCCATAAACAAAGTCTGCCTAGGAAACGTTGGGATGTGATGTCACCCCATGGGTCAGGAATGACCCGGTGCTTGCACAGGGGACCTTTACCTTTTTAGAGCTTACTATACTCTCTGGCATTTACTAGATGAAAACAGGGACTTTCTTATATACCCTTGCCCTCACATAAGTAACTGTCTAAGCATACCCCCCCATGTATACAATTACACATTAAAGGCTCATTGCTTTTTACGAAATGTATTTACCCTATAATAGGGTTAGCGGGCACTGTATGCTCCTGCGACAGGTGTACTGGTAAAGTGATCGTGACCTTTCCTTTAAAAGAAATAAATAAAGTGGTTTGCATGCTGGGAAATTCAGTCTCCTTGCAGGAGAAGCCCTACTTAGAAGACATGCGGTTGGAAGATGTGCTGCAAATGAGTGGCTCTACATTTGATGTGTGAAAAACTGGATTGAAAACACTAGAGTAAGACCAAAAACTACTCAAGGGAAATTTGTGCGCAGATGTTCATGCAGATGGGGGGGAAAGCCCAAATTATAAATGTATCTGAGAGCTTTTCAGCCATAAAAAAATGTTCTATGTATATGAAGCATGGAGCAAAAGAAATGGCATCACAACAAGGGTGTGTGTATAGACACACACACTCATATATAGTATTTCCTCTTTCAGTCATGGTTTCAATTTATGTTAGAAATAACGGAATGGAGGGTTCTGCTTGACTGATGAAGGTACCTCTGTAGGCGGCACCTGCACTTCTAGTGCTCCTTCCTTAGGCTGTTAGGTCAGAACAAGCCACAGAGCCAGCGTGGTGTTGTGGTTAAGAGTGGTGGTTTGGAGCGGTGGACTCTAATCTGGAGAACCAGGTTTGATTCCCCACTCCTCCACATGAGCGGCAGACACTAATCTGGTGAACCTGGTTGGTTTCCTCACTCCAACACATAAGGCCAGCTAGGTGACCTGGGGTAATCACAGTTCTCTCAGCTCCACCTACCTCACAGGGTGTCTGTTGTGGGGAGGGGAAGGTGATTGTAAGCCAGTTTGATTCTCCCTTAAATGGTAGAGAAAGTCAGCATACAAAAACCAACTCTTCTTCTTCTTGTGTCAGTATGATATCGCTACACATGGGGAAGACCCTCCATTTCACCCTGATTAAGCTGGGATAGTTGGTGGTTTCTGGAAGTTCCTAATGTTTTGGTGGTGGGTGGTGGGGAAAGCATAGGGGAAGATGCTCCTTAAGCTTGCTCTGAGTCACAGACAAATTTGCCTGGATAGAGAGGGCAGAGAGAGGTTCGCTCACTAAATAGTTTTCAGGGTCCAAGAATAGTTTGTCCACCCAACCAAGATCAAATATCCTGATTTTGTTTTTGCTTCTCCCTTATGAGAAAAGAACCAGTGAGCCTTGATTTTCACACCCTCTTCTGCTTCCTTGTGCTGATTTTTTCTTATTAAGATGTACACATTTTCTACATTATTTGGTTGATGGAGTGTGGTTAGGGGACTGGATAGGGTTGCCAGGTCCCTCTTCGCTACCGGCGGGATATTTTTGGGGTGGAGCCTGAGGGGGGCGGGGTTTGGAGAGGGGAGGGACTTCAATGCCATAGAGTTCAATTGCCAAAGCAGCCATTTTTCTCCAGGTGATCTGATCTCTATCGGCTGGAGATGAGTTGAATTAGCAGGAGATGTCCTGCTACTACCTGGCAGTTGGCAACCCTAGGACTGGATGAGGTTCAGACCTCCCAGTCTCCTAGGGGAAGTTCACAGGATGGCACTGGGTCAGTTAACAGCTCTTTGCCTGACTTATCTCAGAGAGTCCTTCTGGTGGTTACATGGGAAGGGTGGGATCTTTTTTGCCAATTTGAGCTAACTGAAGGAAGGGTGGGGTTAAAAGGTATAGGTGGATAGTTCTGTGCATGGATTGCATATCTATTTTGCATCAATGGCAAGGTATAAATAGTATAAAGGAACTATCAACAACAACAATGAAAACCAGGTGGACAGAAACTGATGACAACATGCAGCAGGGATCTACAATTTGTTGAGCATGTGTGAAATTTTGGAATTATGAGAAAGAGTAGTGGGCACCACCACAAGGTGAGGCTTCTGCCCCTTGGTCTAGAGGGGAGGAGGAATTGCCCCTTACTGGTCCTGGGAGAGGACTGCCTGTTGCTCCCCACATCCACAAGGCCTCAGAACTGGGAGGGAAGGAGGTTGCCATCACCTGGCTCCTTCTCCTCCCAATGGAGTCTTCCTGCACAGCCTTGAGGCACTCTGTTTGTTCCTCCATGGCATGGGCTTCTGGCCTCTCTTTTATCACCCTCCCTGTTAGCTAGGGTTGCCAGATCTGGGTTGGGAAATACCTGGAGATTTTTGGGGCAGAGCCTGAGGAGGGCGGGAATTGGGGAGGAGAGGGACTTCAATCAGTGGTGGACCTACATTTTCGGGACCCTGAAGCTTGAACTGTTATGGGGGCCCCTTCGCAACCGGCAACAACAGGGCAACATCCAACAAGGTCCAAAGGTCCTTGCTGCCCTTGCAAGGACCTCGAGGCTCCAATGGTGGAGGCCCCAATGGTGGTGGTGTGGAGTCCTTGAAAATGGCCCATACAGTGAGCCCCTTCCCACCTTTCCTTTATCCCTTAGAAGCTCCTTGATCCATTGATCTTGAGCAGCATAGATCTTTCCATTTTGAGCTTGAGCAGCACCACCACCACTGTTATCTTCTTCAATGGGGTTGTTCTATGGCAGATCACTGCAATTTTATTTTACAAAATTAACCACTACATCTCAGATTTGAAATATGACCAATTACAGGGACATTTTGAGGGTATTGAAATGGGTATTAGAGCATTGGCTTATGATTTCTATCACTAAAACAGCCTTATTTTAATAAAACTTAAAAAACTCCATAGATTTTGTTAAAAAATTCACTCGTTAAAAAAAAGTTGCCCTCTGGGATTAGGGGCCCTGAAGCTTAAGCTTCATTAGTTTCATAGTAGATCCACCACTGACTTCAATACCATAGAGTCCAATTGCCAAAGCGGCCATTTTCTCCAGGTGAACTGATCTCTATCGGCTGGAGATCAGTTGTAATAGCAGGAGATTTCCAGGTAGCACCTGGAGGTTGGCAACCCTACTGTTAGCCCACACCCTACTAAGGTTGCCATCCTCCAGGTGGGAACTGGAGATTTCCTAGAATTACAACTGATCTCCAGACTACAGAGATCAGTTATCCAGCAGGAAATGGCTGCTTTTGGGGGGAGGGTAGATTCTATTGCATTATACCCCCCAAAGGTACTCCCGTCCCAAAATCTTGCCCCCCCAAATCTCCAGGAATATCCCCAACCTGTAGTCGGCAGCCCTAACCCATGTTATAGTTGGCCTTAGCGTTATTTTATTCAGCCAATGGACCTCACTTCCTTCAGCCAATGGACCTCACCTGTGCTGGGCCACTAGGGATGGTTCTGGCCTTGCCTGTTTTTTTCCCCTCACCCCCTTTGCAAGGTTGTGTTGCTGCTTCCCCAGTCTCTTCCCTCATCTGTTGCTCCCCCCAGCTAGTTGGTGTTACTTCCCTTGTTTTTATGGCTGGTCAGCAGTGACACTAGGCTTCCACAGCTGCTCATCTGACCAGTTGGGGGCCTAGGCTGGACTCTCCCAATAGCATGGGTGTTGGCAACATCCCAGGGGAGTGGTAAGTATGGTGAGTCTGGAATTGGGTCTGGATATACAGGATTGATACACAGAATGAAAAGAAATGAAAATAGTTGTATTGGCCTTGACCGTAGCTGTAAGGGAAACAAAAACACTCTTGGTTCTGACAATGGTTTGTATCCCTGAGTGGGTCAAAAAGCAGCTGTGGAAGGTGGTGTCTATGGTATCACATCCCTGATTAGCTCTCTCCCCATCCCAAACTCCACCCTTTTCAGTAGGGTTGCCAGCCTCCAGGTACTAGCTGGCGATCTCCTGCTATTACTACTGATCTCCGGCCAATAGAGATCAGTTTCCGTGGATAAAATGGCAGCTTTGGCCATTGGACTCTATGGCATTGAAGTCCCTCCCTTCCCAAACCCTGCTCTCCTCAGGCTCCACCCCAAAAACCTCCCGCCGGTGGCGAAGTGGGACCTGGCAACCCTATATTTCAGGCACTGTCCCCAGATTTTCAAGAATTTCCTGAACTGGAGCTGTCAACTATTGCTTAAGACCATTTAGGTATACGTAATTGTTTCACTTTTGTGTAAGGTGAAGGTCTTGTAGTATATTTACATTTCCTTCTGCTTTTAACAATGTATCTAATATTTATGAAGTTGCAGATTCGGAAGGAGTCTATGAATCATGAAACGAATGCAAAAAGTTTGCACAAGCATGCCTTAGAGCTATACTAAACAGAAGGCTGGTTGTCTGTGGCTGGAACTCCACAGGTGTAATTTGGAGTGCCACCTTAAGCAGAGTTACACCCTGCGTAATCCATCAACTTAAATTGGTTTAGAAAAGTGTAGCTTTTAAAAGCAGCTGTGGACTATGTGTGCGCATGCATCTGAATCAGGGCCGGACTGATGGGTAAGGGAGATTTTAGCTCTTCCCCATGGTATTTTCCCAGTCAGAAATGCCCCCGCCCCCAACTGCATCAAGCCCCTAAAAGGAAACACAACAGACACAACTGTTTTACCTGTCGTTATTCCTTACTGGAGTTTAATAATACCCGGGAGGGCATTTTCAGGTGGGCAAAGTCTGTCTCTCTCTGGATGCTTACATTTTGTGTGCTAAAAAAAAAACACCTTATAAAATCTTCATTTGCTATAACAAAGCCACTTCACTGTTTACACTTATGGAGTGTGGGAAGGGGATCTTTTTGTTTAAAGTAGGTATGTTCCGAACAAAAATAAAAAAGCTGTAACAGAAAACATGCTAAGGAAGCGAAAGGGGGCAAGAGGAAGCTGTCAAAAAAGTGGGTCAGCACTTTTATGCCTCATTTACATCTCAATTTACTTCCAAAATTGCTGATAGCCCTTAAATTATATTTTTAAAGGGACATGTTCTGTTACGCTGTGGCTGTCCTCATAATATGAACTGGGGAGGCATGTTCAAAGAGAGTTATTTTACTGTAAACTATCAACAGAGGAATTTCTTAGCAGAAGTGGTATCTATTAAATAGAGGAACATTTAATCAGCCTTCTGGAGCTAAACCTCAGCAGAATTGCAGAAACCTACCACTGTATATGGGGTTCACATAGGGTTTCCAGGTTAGGAAGTATCTGGAGATTTTGGGGGTGGGCTTGAGGAGGGCAGGATTTGGAGAGGGGAGGGACTTCAATGCCATAGAGTCCAATTGCCAAAGTGGCCATTTTCTCCAGGGGAACTGATCTCTGTTGCCTGGAGATCAGTTGTAATAGAGGGAGATCTCCAGCCACCACCTGGAGGCTGGCAACCCTAGGTTCACATGTAGAAATAAATTGAAAACACACCAATAGTTTTAATGGTGCTAGGGTACATTTCATGCAGTTATGCACATGATGTGTATTTATCATGTATGTTTACTATAAGATAGATGTGTTTTCGGCATGGTGTAGTGGTTAAGAGTGGTGGACTCTAACCTGGAGAACCGGGTTTGATTCCTCACTCCTCCACATGAGCGGCGGACTCTAATCTGGTGAACTGGGTTGGTTTCCCCACTCCTACATGTGAATAGGATTGCCAGGTTCCTTTTTGCCACTGGCCGGGTTTTTTTGGGAGCCTGAGGAGGCTGGGATTTGGGGATTGCCAAAGCAGCCATTTTCTCCAGGGGAACTGATCTGTATCGGCAGGAGATCAGTTGTAATAGCAGGAGATCTCCAGCTAGTACCTGGAGGTTGGAAACCCTACACATAAAGCCAGCTGGGTGACCTTGGGCTAGTCACAATTCTCTTAGCCTCACCTACCTCACAAGGTGTCTGTTGTGGGGAGAGGAGGGAAGAAGACTGTAAGCCTGTTTGATTCTCCTTGAAAGGTGGAGAAAGTTGGCATATAAAAACCAACTCTTCTTCTTCCTTAGGTTCAAATCAATCTGCCCCTTTATTTAGTAGATTTCTGCCCAGGACCATATAGACAGGAATTGTCTTGCCAGATCTGATCGAGGTTCATCTTGTTCATTAGTCCATTTCCTGTTGTGGGCAGCATTATGTCTCCAGAAAGATCACAAGCAAAGTATAATGTTGACATTTATCCTTCACTTCTGGTTTTAGTAAACAGATGTGCTTACTCTAAATACAAAAGTTTGTGACTAATGCTCATGGATCAGGCTTACCTCCACTGAATTATTTCTAGCCACTGCATAGAGACACCTAACAGACATTTGCTAAGCATTAATTTATCTTTTTGTAGAGCAACCAAAGGGTAAAATGTACTCAGCCATCTGACTATGGCTAAGTATTGAGAATTGCAGATGTGTGCACAGACACAGTGTTTGGATATAAAGAACTGCAAGCAGGAGGAAAATAGCTGTTGTGCAGGCGTGTAACAACTCATGCAAGAATGTGTGCAGTGTTATGATGGGTAAATTATATAGCAGTTCTCATGCCGCTGCTTATGCAAGAGAGTGTGCAATCTTCTGCACAAGTGGATATACAATTTTGGATTATTTTCATTTTTCTCATGCAGTGCAATAGTGTGAGTTTTAAACAGCCTTTCTCATGAACAGAAAATGCTTCCTTATTGATACCAAGGCCAGCCAAGCAGAATTGTGCAAATACAGCTTCTGGTACAAATCAAAACAGCAAGTTTCCCTTGAGTTTGATGCAGGCAAACAGCCTGTAGAACTTCTCAAAATGTGAATGCATTTCTACTATGACATTACAAATAAAATGATCTATGTTTATATGCATGTGAGTGTAACCCCACCACTGCAAACACGTGAACGTACATTCAGATTAACATGAGGAATTAGCTTGCATGTTTGCGCAGGGAGTGGAAAATCGAGATCTTTTATTTAAAGAGGTGGTTGTGAAGGTAGCGAGTTTTCGGTAGGAAAAGTATGAAAGAGATGTGATTTAAAAATTTTAAAAGGAACATGGAGTTAGTTGAGGGATTAAACCTGGCTTTCCCAGGTTCTGAGAAAGAAACACTTGTGTATATCATCTGTGTCAGTGCTTTGTGTTAGGGGTACAGAATTACTGTTATCAGTGAACAAAATATGCCTCTCTTGAGTTTGCTAGCATTAAGTCTAGTTTTGAAATTATGACAGAAATACATACTTCATTTTGAGAGCAGATCTGGCACTGCTAGGGTTGCCAAATCCCTCCTCTCCTCCGGCGGGAGACTGTTCTCTGATAGCGTGTGTGTGCGCGCGCATGCCGACGCACGTGCGCCACTTCCGGTTTAGAACTGGAAGTGCCGCCTCACAAAGGGCGTTTATCTCTTAGTTTGAGTGATAAAGCGGCCCTTTACCACTCAAACTAAGAGGAAGAAGGCCCCTCATGAGGCAGAACTTCCGGTTCTAAACTGGAAATGACGCACGTATGCACATTTGCCCGCCGACCCTCAGGTGGTCGGCGGGCAGAGGGGTAAATTGTCGGGGGTTTGCCCGCCACCAGCGGGCACCTGGCAACCCTAGGCGCTGCCCATTTCTATTGTTTGCAGTTACATTTACCTGTCTCATGTGAATCGGAGTGTTGCCTCCTTCATAAATGCATTCATTAGGGCATTTCATAACACTTAAAATGAAGAAAATATTAAGTTTTCATTTGTTCTAATCACAAGCTTCTCGTTTTGTTTGGGACGCACAAGAAAGCACCATCACTGTAGTCCTAAAATATGTAAACCTTGAATTGGTTAATTAATTCATTAGTCATCTACAGGTCCGGCAGTTAATCACTAAACCATATTTAATCAATAGCTAGATTATGGAAGCAAGTGAATAAACCTTCAATTCGGGACTGGAGAGAGAAATTATGGATTTATATGAGGATGGCCAAACTAACGGAATTCCTACATGGAAAGGATTTGGAAGAAACTAGATTTAATAATTTTATATTTTATAGTCAATAATATCTTTAAAATACTTCTATGGAAGTCGGGTGATGGGTCACTTTTTTAAGGTGGGTGGAGGGTCAAAGGGGTATCTTAGTTTTTCCAATTCTATATACTTTCTAATCGTAAATATATTAATAAGTTTATATAGATACTCTTTTGTATTTTCTTTTTTTAATGTTTTGTGTTATTATTATTATTATTATTGTGTTTGTTTATTTTTATTTTATGTTATATATATATATATATATATATATATATATATATATATATATATATATATATATATATAATCAGTTGACAGCTTTTTGTATCTGTTTAAAGTTGATTTACAAAAGCCAGGTGGGGGGAGGGGGAAAACTTTGATACAGGTGACATAATGTGAGACACAAACAGAATATAACACAGAAGGTCCACTCAGTGATGTCTCATTGCCTATTAGTGCCAGAGCCAGAAGGGGTGACACAGGTTAATAAATGCATTTGTCAAGGAATCTGGGGGTCAAACAAGATGCTATGTGGGAGTCATCTTCTGTCTTCTTTTTTTAAAGAAGAAGAATTGGTTTTTATATGCCCATTTTCTCTACCTTTTTAAAGGAGAATCAAACCAACTAACAATCGCCTTCCCTTCCTCTCCTCACACCTTGTGAGATAAGTGGGGCTGAGAGAGTTTGGAGAGAATTGTGACTAGTCCAGGGTCACCCAGCTGGTTTAGGGTTGCCAACCTCCAGGTAGTAGCTGGAGATCTCCTGCTATTACAACTGATCTCCAGCCAATAGAGATCAGTCCACTTGGCCGCTTTGGCAATTGGACTCTATGGCATTGAAGTTCCTCTCCTCCCCAAAACCCTGCCCTCCTCAGGCTCCCCCCCCCCAAAAAAAAACTCCTGCCGGTGGCAAAGAGGAACCTGGCAACCCTAAGCTGGCTTCATGTGTAGGAGTGGGGAAACCCGGTTAACCAGATTTGAGCCCACCGCTCATGTGGGGGAGTGGGGAATCAAACCCGGTTCTCCAGATTAGACTCCACTGCTCTTAACCACTACACCATGCTGGCTTTCTAAAAAGCAGCCATGGGAGCCTGCCAATCTGAGTGGAGCAGCTGAGGGGAGGAGCTGCCAGTTAGGCAGCCTCCTATCCCGGTCCAGCTGGTTACCTCGCTGTTTTCAGAGGGGCTTTTGGCCCTGTTGAAAACAAAAAAAGCCGTGAAACAGCTTTTTCTGTTCCCGGGCATGTGCAAATCGGCTTAGGAAGAGACACCGCTGCGCCTCTTCCCCGCCGACTCTGCACACCGACTTTTCAGGAATGGGCTGTTAGCCTCAATCCTGGCAAATATTTGGATAGGAGACCTCCAAGGAATACCAGGGGTGTGATGATGAGTTCCTCTCCTAAATGTTTGTGTCTTTCTCAGAATATGGAGCTATATGGACTAGCATGCAAGGAGTCTTTTCTAGGCTTTCTACTTGGCCTTAGTATTTTTAAACTGGAGATAGTGGGAACTGAACCTGGGATTTTCAGTATTCGCGGAGCTGTGGATCCATGGTGTGCAAGTCAGCTGAAAATATACTCTCTCTCTCTCTCTCTCTCCCAATTTTACACTCCTTCAAAAACTTCCTCACTCAAATTACCAGAGATCTCCTGACTGCTACATCTACTGCTATTTATGTCCACATGCTTCTCTGTTGCCTATGAGTCATTTAACCATTCTCTCCTTCCTTCCTTCCTTCTCTCCATGCGTTAGTAGAAGAGTTTTGCTGGGTCAAGATGATACAACAATACGAAACAATGTGGTTTTGTGCCTTAGATAAACAATCTAGGCCTTGGTAGTTGCCACTGATAGTGATGAGAAGACGAGGAAGACATTTTGAAGGAAGTGCCCATCCCTTTCAGAGCATTTGAAACAAAAGGCGTCTGTGGTACCAAATGTTGAAACAGAACTTAGAACAAAGGTTTGGGTTTAAGCATATGCTGAAAACGCCTGGAATGAACTTTTCATTCAAGAAGTCAGAACCACCTGGGGCATTTCTGTGTTTTGGAAGAGAAAACTAATATAACGTGGGGCACAAAAGAGTTAACTGTGCATCAAATATGGACAGATAAAACAGAAAATAGTTTACCCAGGCTTTTAATTAAGGGGTTGATTTCATTTAATGCCATTTTTATAGTGTGCCTTTAGCCTGGAAAGCTTCTTAGAGTTTTTATCCTCAGCTGGGCTTTTAATACTGGGTTTTAACTAACAGCGTTTGCCTTTTAATGTTTCATATTTTTATCATGTTTTATTTTGTAAACTCCTTTGAGCAGATTCCCTGGAGAGGTAGCATACATATTTTTCTAAATAAATAATAATTAAAAATAAACATATAGAAACGGGCAGTAAAGTTGTTGTGTATGTATATAAGTATGTAACAGTAAGCAGGGGAAACCCGCTGAGCTTGGGGTTCTCCAAGGCTCCTAAGACTGTAAGTGCCCATTGGCCACTAGGGTTGTTCCCCCCCCCAATCACGGTCTAGGGGGGAGTGGCCGCAGGTGACCAGGGGGGCATATAAGCGGGGGGTCTGACCACTGTAGTTCAGTTCTGTTCTTATTCGCAATAAAGTGGTTGCTGTTGGAACGCCGTCTCCGACCTCGCGTGTCCTCCCCATGCGGACTTAACAACAGCAATGTGTGTTTGATGCACCAAAACTATACTCCAGAGGAGCCCTTTCAGAGTGTGTTCTCTCTCTCTGTCATGCAAGATTTGTTCAGTAACTTAAAGAGAAAGAAGAGTTGGTTTTTATACCCTGCTTTTCTCTACCATAAGGAGTCTCAAAGCAGCTTACGATTGCCTCCCCCTCCACAACAGGTACTGTGGGATGTGTAAGATTTTAATTAATTTAATTCTAGCATATTGGAAAAATGTTATTTTTCTATTATATTTGTAAGCTGTGGTTATTTATATAAGTCAGTAGAAAATAGTCCTGTCTAACTTAAACTGAACAAAGCAGGTGATTTTTCGTATCTGGTACAGGATATCACCAAATAACAGATGAGATCATATACATGTGACCACAAAATGAGATCAGAGTTAGGGTGGATTTGAGAGGAGGAGATATTCAAATCCTCTTAGAACAAAGAACTCTGGAAAAGTATAAATATGAGGACTAGGCGGAGTCTGTTAGGAGACTTTCACTTTTGAACCCAAAAAGGGCTGAAATGTCTTCCTCTTTTGCCTGGCAAAATAAAAAAAGCTTTTTTCTCCCTTTGCTTCTTAAACCTGGCGTCGTCTCTACTTTGTGATAATAAATCTGGTCACAGAGGAGAGTGTATATTTACATCCAACAGTACTTTGTGAGGTAGCTGAGCAGGGGCATAAACTTTCCAATTTCTTTGGGGTGGGGGGGCTGGAGCTTTAAGAGGGAAGCGGACATGTTCATGGAGGATAGGGCTATCCATGGCTACTAGTCAAAATGAATACTAGTCTTGATGCATATCTATTCTTTCCAGTACCAGAGGATATTGCCTATTATATTAGGTGCTGTAAAACACAGGCAGGATGCTGCCGCAGTTGTCTTGTTTGGGGGCTTCCTAGAGGCACCTGGTTGGCCACTGTGTGAACAGACTGCCTTTGTCTGATCCAGCATTTTCTTATGATAAATTCTCAAAGAACTGAACCAACTCCCTATAATTTGAAGCTACTGTCTGTAAGGAAGCTGTTTTAACAGTCCACCAATGGGGCAAATTGTCTCAGATTTATTTTCTCTGCTTGCTGAAAGTGTTTAAACAAAGCAAGACGTTTTGGTGAGGTTCTCACAAAAGTGATCTTGTCAGATAACTCACTTAGGAAATTTCTACACATAGTAACATTTTCTGACACTTCATGTACCACTAAGGTTGTTTTTTTAAAAAAAAATCTAATAAAAAATGTGCAAAACAATGAACATATAGAGCTCTTGGCTCCTCAGCCTTTATACCACTAAGATGTCCAGCAACATTCGATGCTCCATCATAGCATTGGCTACACCGACGACGTCTGTCAAGAAATGTCCAAGCTGTTTAGCTTGGAAAGAAGGCGGTTAAGGGGAGACATGATAGAGGTCTATAAAATTATGCATTGTTTGGAGAGAATGGACAGGGAGAAGCTTTTCTCATAATACTAAAACATGGGGTCATCTGCTGAAGCTGGAGGGTGAGAGATTCAAAACTGATAAAAGGAAGTATTTCTTCACACAACGCATAGTTAAATTGTGGAACTCCCTGCCCCAGGATGTGGTGATAGCTGCCAACTTGGAAGGCTTTAGGAAGGGAATGGACATATTCATGGAGGAGAGGGGTATTCATGGCTACTAGTTGTAATGGATACTAATCATGATGCATACCTATTCTCTCCAGGATCAGAGGAGCATGCCAAATATATTAGGTGCTGTGGAACACAGGCAGGATGGTGCTGTCGCAGTTATCTTGTTTGTGGGCTTCCTAGAGGTACCTGGTTGGCCACTGTGTGAACAGATTGCTAGGCTTGATGGGCCTTGGTCTGATCCAGCATGGCTTTTCTTATGTTCAAAATAGAAAATAAGAGTTTTAGCAGTGGAGGATTCAGTTTCATAAAATCCAAAAAATAATTCTTCCATAAACAAATCCTCTGTAGCAGTGCGGAAGCAAAATGAAAATTGTTCCTGTGTGTTGATATCTGTGGTATCATCAACAATTACATTGCAGTAAACAGCTGCTTTAATCTCTGTACGTAGAACATTGTGAGCCATGATCTCAAGCATTTCATTCACAATGTTAGGTGAAATCCATTTGTAGTTTGTATGATTCAGGAAGTGATGCCATGCCGTGCCACTGCCCAACTGCATTTCTTTCAAAATTTATTTTTCTCCCTCTGGAGTGGGGGTGGGAAATGAGCCAGGACTAGGGGATTCCACGCTCCTGCTGGGAAGATGACAGCCCTGCCATATAATAAAGTGAGTTCTGCCCCCCAATGAATACCATGAACGTTTATGCTAATTTTTTTTTAAAAAAACACCTTGTTGTCCTTTAATGTGCTACAAGCCCCCTGTTTGTTTGTTGGAACAGACTGTGTGGGTGTAAAGTGC
This sequence comes from Euleptes europaea, assembly GCF_029931775.1. Taxonomy (NCBI): domain Eukaryota; kingdom Metazoa; phylum Chordata; class Lepidosauria; order Squamata; family Sphaerodactylidae; genus Euleptes; species Euleptes europaea. Next base: position 34,401,645 of record NC_079323.1, read on the forward strand.
CTTCAAGTCGCAGCTGACTTATGGCGACCCCTTTTGGGGTTTTCATGGCAAGAGACTAACAGGTGGTTTGCCAGTGCCTTTCTCTGCACAGCAACCCTGATATTCCTTGGTGGTCTCCCATCCAAATACCAACCAGGGCTGACCCTGCTTAGCTTCTGAGATCTGACGAGATCAGGCTAGCCTGGGCCATCAAGGTCAGGGCTGGAACAGACTACTCCTCTGGAATAACGGTTCATCTTTCAGATGTCATATGACTTCTTGCAGTAATTTTCACAGGGCTCTTACATTAGGTAAAGAAGAACCCCCTGCATATTGAGTCCTTGGAAGACTGATGTTTAGATACCTCTGCTCCCACAGAAACAGCTACTTGCCCCTTTTAATCGAATTCAGTGCTGTGTTAATGCTATTGCCCTTCACCACTATGATATCTAAATGACAAATTCCAGCCTGCTGCGGCAAAACTATTTGGTGACACCTTAAATATTTATGCCACAATTGTTACCCTTTAAAGTACTCGGTGCTGTTTTTAATCCGAAAGCGTTTTGACTGTCATTAAGAAGGTCACAGGAAGTGTGTCAGGGAGTTCTGAAGCGGCAGTTCATTCACCCCGACCACAAGCTCCTTCTTCTTTCTTTCTCTCAGTTTGATCTCATTCCCTAAAGCTTTTCCTGACTTGCGTTGGTACATAGTGAAATCGTGGCTTCACATGCAGGGTGGTACATTTTGTTCTGCAGTGGCTTTTGAAAACGGATCATGTGGCATTTGAACAGCACAGGATGGAAAGTCCAGGATGGTGCCTGGGTGGTGTGATATGGAGAAAGTTTCTTTTGAGAAAATGTTGACAAGCTGGAATCATATAAATCCCATTCTGTGCATGTATTCAGAGAAACTGGAGGTGGGGTGGAGAATAATTTCATTACCTTTACCAAAATTCAGAAAGCAAGCAACTCTTGAGGTGTTGTAACTAGTCCTTCTACGGCCAGGTCAGGCTCCATATTCTGCATTCTAACCCTCATCCTGGGATCAAATTATTTTAAAAACCATCTGTACATAAGAACATAAAAAAGCCCTGCTGGATCAGACCAAGGCCCATCAAGTCCAGCAGTCTGTTCACCCAATGGCCAACCAGGTGCCTCTAGGAAGCCCCCAAACAAGACAACTGCAGCAGCACCATCCTGGCTGTGTTCCAAAACACCTAATATAATAGCATGCTCCTCTGATTCTAGAGAGAATAGGTATGCATCATGATTAGTATCCATTTCGACTAGTAGCCATGGATAGCCCTATCCTTCAAGAACATATCTATTCCCCTCTTAAAGCCTTCCAAGTTGGCAGCCATCACCACATCCTGGGGCAGGGAGTTCCACAATTTAACAATGTATTATGTGAAGAAATACTTCCTTTTATCAGTTTTGAATCTCTCACCCTCCAGCTTCAGTAGATGACCCCGTATTCTAGTATTCAGTAGATGACCCCATATTCTAGTATTATTATCCCTGTCCACTTTCTCCATACCATGCATAATTTTATAGACCTCTATCATGTCTCCCCTTAACAGCCTTCTTTCCAAGCTAAACAGCCCTAAGCGTTTTAACTGCTCCTCTAAAGGCAGTTGCTCTAGTCGCCTGATCATTTTGATTGCTCTTTTCTGCTGCTCATTGAGCAGTTGCTCTAGTCCCCTGATCATTTTCATGGTCAACAAGCTAAGATATGCAACCAGACCTTTCTGTGGACTGGCCCCTGAGGGGAGTTAGTACAATTTGGGATGAATTGAGAATGCTTATGCACCTTCAGTGATACTGTTGCTGAAATCTTAAATTTCCAGCGCTCAGCTAGGCTGCACCTGCTGCTTCACAATGAATCAGTTGAGAAACTGCTGTAACCAAGAGGAGAAGGATAAAAGCCGAAGGACTCTTGGCCGCTTGGCTCTTATCCTGTGGGCCTATGTGAGCTGTCCCAACAGCACCAGCCCAGGACAGGGTTGCCAAATGCCTGGTGGAGCAGGAGATCTTCCACCCCCAGTGGCTGCTGCCTGTTGACTCTCTAGTTGCCAGCAACATTGGCAACAGTGTGATGTAACTTACAGGAAACCCCCCTCCCAGAATTGAATCTCTAGGAATTGCCAGAAACTCTATGGTAAAAACACCCATCACCAGTGAGCCTAGGGTTACCAAGTCCCTCTTCACCACTGGTAGGAGGTTTTTGGGGCGGAGCCTGAGGAGGGCGGGGTTTGGGGAAGGGAGGGACTTCAATGCCATAAAGTCCAATTGTCAAAGCGGCCATTTTCTCCAGATGAATTGATCTCTATCGGCTGGAGATCAATTGTAATAGCAGGAGATCTCCAGCTGCTACCTAGAGGTTGGCAACCCTAAGTGAGCCCTACCCCCCAATGTGAGTCTGCTGCCTGTTGCCAGCCTAGCAACCCTAACAGATATGTGCTTCTAAAAGCCTCAGAACCTGTGTAGAACCTGTGTAGAGTCTCAAGGGTTGCAAAGCCCGTGAAAGGGGAGAGAGGAGAATGGACTTAACCCTTTCTGTCCTGTTCTGTTTCACCAATTGAAACTGACCTCCATGATTTCTAACCTGGAAGAGAGGGGGAAGCAAAGAGAGGATTCCAGTCTTTTCCCCTTCAGGGGTAATACCAGTCATAGTGTGGGTTGCTTCACAATATACAGTTATACAGTTATACAGTTGTTCGAACTGTATAAGGAAATGATTACAAGTTTTCTCTCCCTATACCACAGCCCTGATCAGTTCCAAAGTGAGGCCTGCATAGCTTCTATTTCACTTTTGTGTGTGTGTGTCTCTCTGTGTTAAGTGCCTTCACGTCGCTTCCGACTCATGGAGACCCTATGAATCAATGTCCTCCAAAATGTCCTATCTTTGACAGGTCTTGCAAACTGAGGGCTGTGGCTTCCTTCATTGAGTCAATCCATCTCTTGTTGGGTCTTCCTCTTTTCCTTTTAAAATAGTAGAAAAGAAACATTTTGTCGAAATAGAACTGAAATTGTAAAGAAAAAAGACATGCTAAAGGGAGTTATTGAGATGGATTCCTCTGTGAGACCTTTGAGTCTAGCGATGGGAGAACTGGTGCTGGAATTATTTCAAAACCCTTTGTCCACCCACTCCTCTGTCCTTTATTACATGGCAATGCTAAATAATATTGTTAAATGTTAAATAATAATAATCTGAATTTTCTGATCTGATGTTCAGCACAGTCAGATAGCTAACTGAGGATTTTTGAAACTGCAGTGAGGAAGCACAAAGTATTATCAGCCCAATGATTATGCAGTTAAACACCCACTAGAGCAATGTGGTTGACCAGAATATGAGAAATGGAACCTTTGTTGATTGCATTAAATCTTATCTTCACAAAAGCAAATTTGAAAGTTGTGAGACAAATATTGTTCTGAGTCTGTTAATTTCCGCTGGGCTAGCACTATCAAGTTTGTGTTCTTTTGACTGAGGTAGAACTTCAGGAGATTTTGCCTTTTTTGGTAACCATGAACGGAATTATTTATTATGGACCCAAAAGTAAATACATTTCTGGAGTAACCATGTCATCTTAAGTTGCTACAGGCAAATCAAGTTGACATTTTTCTTCATCATGGTAGCCCAAGCTTGGAGGTAACATTTTCTTGTGAATGGTTACACATTTTCTTAAAGCCTGAACATAATTTTTTAGCATACTGTACGTAAGAAAAAGCTGGAAGCTGCAGCAGGGCCTTGACAAAAATTTGACTGAATCACTCATTTTTATGCGTTGGTTCAAGTATGAAGTACCAGACATTACACACAGATGTGTGCAATTTTCCTCTGATGTTTGGTTGTAGTTGCTGTTTTTAACAAAAAGCAGTGCTAGAAAGCTGCAATTTTAAATGGAAGATAGTAGGGTGGTCAACCTCCAGGTACTAGCTGCTGTTACAACTGATCTCCAGCCGATAGAGATCAGTTCACCTGGAGAAAATGGCCACTTTGGCCATTGGACTCTATGGCATTGAAGTCCCTTCCCTCCCCAATCCCTACCCTCCTCAGGCTCTGCCCCAAAAATCTCCCACTGGTGGCTAAGAGGGACCTGGCAACCCTAAAGAGTAGCAATATGATTGTTTATTCCTTTCCCCCTCTGGCTGATTTCCCCCATTGCAAAACTAACCCCATGCCCAAGTGCTTTTCTCCTCATAGAAGAAAAGATATGGGTAGCTGAGTTCTTAAAAGAAAAACACAACCCACCCACCCCCCCGCGAGGATATCCACATGCATCTGAGTGTAGCATCTACACTTTTTTTGGCCCTAAGGTTGCCTCCTCAAAAGGCTTCGAGGTTATTCACACATTATATGTTTGGCCATGCATTTAAAAGTGTTTTCTGTAATAACATAAAGAGTGACCGTCAACAATGTTTGAAAATGTGTATTCTGTACAGATACTCTGACTGTTCACATGGTAGAAAACCTGGATTTATGGTGTGATGAATGAAATGGTACCTTCTTATTTCCTACCTCACCCTTTTACCCCCTTAAGACCCATCTCTCAAAACTGCATGCAAAAACAGGAACTGTCTTGGCACGTAGTTGCACATTTGGTCAACTCGAGCACATGGCTTGTTGTAGTAAAAAATGAAGCAGAGTGTGAACCTTTTAAAGAGGAATAGATTGTGGTGTAGATGTGTTTGAAAAAAAGGCAAATGACCTTCAGACCTGCACCCCATCCCACGCTAGGTCGAGGATGCTTATGACAATCATTGCTGACTGAGTGACTTTTCAAGCAGCCCTGATGAATAATGTGGCTTGAAACCACTAACAGAAGAAAAGATAACAAGCAGCGTTAGGAAGCTGCACAGAGATCGCTGTGCCTGATGGCGCCAAATAGTCACCTCTTCCATCTGCGGAGCCAGACTTTCCGTGAGATCAGTACCTTGTGCCCTAAATTTTGTTTAAAAAGTCAGACTAGAGGTAGGCAGGGCCTCAATACCTTTCAGGCCTGGGACTAGCTCTAGCTTCACAATCACAGATGGCTAGCATGCGTAAAATGCTACATTCTGCATTCAAGCATCCCCCACCACCTTGCCAATATTCTGAGGCCATTTATGCTTGGTAGATAGCAGCGTGTTCCAGGCTGAAGTGCCCTGCATATTTTTTTGAGTTTTTCATGCTGAACCGTCATTCAGGAAGCGACTGTGAAGCCGGTGCATACCTGCTTCACATTTCTTAAGAGCTTCTTTAATGTGACCTTTTGTATTTGCTCCACCCCCGCACCAAAGCATTTACTGAAAGAACCATGAAAAATCACAAACGCGGCTTAGCTACGCAAATGACCATTGTCAATGGCTATGCAAACAAAGGAGCAAAGGAGCAGGCGAGTGGGGGGGGGGTAAATTTCTCCTTTTGCATCGGGACCGTGAATAGGCATTTTAAAGGTCGCATTTTAAAAAACAGCTTTGAGTGAGCATCAAAATTGACCATGCATAAATGGCCTGAGTGTCCTACATGGACTTTTAGTTGAGCTGAATGGAGATTCCTGGGTAAATGTGCTGATTCAAATATTACCTCAATTTGTGACCATCCAAGAAGAAAGCTGATTTTCTCATGTAATCAGGACCACTAGTGAGAGGTTTTTAGGAACACCTGGGAAGCATGCATTCATGCACCACTCTATCACAGTTCCCTTATCCTGCCCCACTGCAGCTACCTTTCTTCTCATCTTAACTCTCTTCTCCTTCCTATAAACCTCCCTCTGCAACTATGACTGGGAATTAGGCTTCCCAATTGCCAGGGCCCAGCAAGGAATTCTCTTGCATACCTAGCCCCAATCTTTTGCACTCAAGAAACTGAAGGGCAGGGGAAAAGGACCTCATAGGACCTCTAGGAATTTCCTGTAGGGGAAATTCCCAGGGTGTCACTTGGAAGGGACATCACATTCTCCCCAGTCTCCACCTTCCTTGGGCCTCGCCTCAACAATCTGCGAGCATTTGTCTTGGCAGTTTTGGGAACCCTACTGGGAAAGGTTACACTTTACCTGGACTGATGAAGTCCAGGAAGTCTGATAAGGTTGCAAGCTCATTACCTGATACAGGCTGCATCCACACAGTGAGAACTGTCCATTTCCCTGCTGCTGCAAATGAAAAGGTGGGAGTTTGGGTGCATATTTGCCTCAGTCAGCTACTATTTTCCCTGCATTCCCCCCCCCCGCCCCAGCCATACCACCTGAGGGCTTTTTTCCTGCATTAAAAAATCAATAATTATTGTCTTGTTACAATGTTATAACATTATGATGATCTATTGCTACAATCTGTTAGTTCCTCTGAATTCCCAGCTTTCATTAAAAAAAAAACTTAAGTCTCTACCCCATTTTTTTCCAGAAGTATAGGGAGGAAAGTATATCTCAACAATGAAAAGGGCTAGAGACTTCCTTTATAAAAAGCTGGGAATTCAGAGGAACCAGTAGATTGTGGCATTAGATAATTATACTACTATACTATTGCAATCTAACAATTACGGACTTAAAAAATATGCTTCTGATGGTGTGTATGGGATGAATGGTGGCTGCAGGGGGCAGAGGCAAGGAAAATAGTGCTGATGTGGGGTGGCCAGGTCCCTCTTCACCACTGGTGGGAGGTTTTTGGGGCAGATGCTGAGGAGGGTGGGGTTTGGGGAAGGGAGGGACTTCAATGCCATAGAGTCCAATTGCCAAAGTGATCATTTTATCCAGGTGAACTGATCTCTATCGGCTGGAGATCAGTTGTAGAACAGCAGCTATCCAGCTAGTACCTGGAGGTTGGCAACCCTACTACTCTTCCGGGGGGGGCTGGCCACCCTCCCACCCGCCCGGGTCTTTCCCCAGGTCTTTCCCTGCGGGGGCCAGGCCACCCTCCCTCCCACCCCAGACGCCTCTGTCTTTCGCTGGGTGCTGCTTTAGGTTAGATGTCTGTCTTAATGTCTTTTAAGAACTTTTTAGAGCCTCCTTTCTCAACAAAAAAGAAACCAATGTTTCATCTGAAAACAAGAGCAGCAGCTATTGTGTAGCTGCATTTCATTCTGCATGTTTTGTGTCTGCAACCTCCCACCTCAGTGTGTAGTCAGACAGAACTAGTATCAACACACACACAGATAAATTGAACAGAAAGACGAATGTGCAGAATTAAGGGTAAAGGTAATCATCTGTGCAAGTACCGGGTCATTACTGACCCATGGGGTGATGTGACATCATAACGTTTACTGGGCAGACTACGTTTACAGGGTGGCTTGCCAATGCTTTCCCCAGTCACCTACACTTTACCCCCTGCAAGCTGGATACTCATTTTACCAATGTTGGAAGGATTGAAGGCTGAGTAAACCTTGAGCCGGCTACCTGAAACCGACTTCCGTTGAGATCGAACTCAGGTCGTGAGCAGAGCTTTGACTGCAGTACTGCAGTTTACCACTCTTCACTACGGGGCTACCTTGCTGGTATTCTCTTGGAGAACATTCAACTTCAGTGGTATTTTTCTGCTTGCATGGAGAATGGAAATTGATTATAAAAGGATTTCAATTCCATCAAGTTCTGTCTAATAGAGCCATGGATTAGATCATTTGGGGGAAATGGAGCGGGTTGGGTAGATTGTGTTAGGCAGGTAAATAACTTGCCCCGACAAGCTGCATAAAAGGAGTTACTGGATAGGGTATAAAGGGAGGAAAGTTGAATGGTTCTAGGTTGGGAGGAAGGTATTGAAGCCAGAATGGAGATAGCATAAATGCCTCTGCTGTTTTCCTTTTGTTTGCAGCATCTTTAGCCCTGAGAACTCTCTGTTAACATCATTTTGATATGTGTAAAATTGTCTGTCAGATTATCTACCTAATGAAGTGACATAACAAACTGCAAGATGGCATTCACACAATTGCTTCTGTTTTAGAATTTACGCTTCAAGTCCTTAATGCTTATTCAATGATATAAACATAAAATTAACAGCACCAGTCTTTGCAGGATGGTTGCCTCCTCCAGGTTTAATTGGTTACAAATAAACCATGATCATGAAAGTTGCCCAGACTGTGAGATTATTTCCAGCACCAATGGATTTGTGAAGACCTGGCAATGACATGGATAATAGCCGTAGGATCTGGGTGACTCATGGGACCTTGTCAGTGCTTTTTTTCATCAGTGATAAGAAGTGGGGTCCAGTACAGTACAGTACAGTACATAAACAGTACAGCAGGAAGGTACATTATCTTGAATATCCCTTACATAAATACTGGTTTGCTTATATGAAAGCAGGCCCATCCAGTTTTCAGATACAAGTAGAGTATGTATGTTTTGAGTAGTCCATTTGATTACAGAATAACAAGTCAGTAGGTACTGTTTAACAACCACCATTATCAAACTAAGATCAGCTTGAACTCTAGTTCATTTCCTCATTTTAAGGCTGTGGTTTGTGATGTGACATGAAGTTTCTCATTTCCTCTTTAGATGAAGATGATTTTCCTCCTAAGGGTACACACACAGCCTCCTAAGATTTTCTGGGATCTAGGGTTGTTTTTGATTATAAACCTTCCCCTCAGTTACCAGGCGTTCCAATGGTAGTGAGTGTATAGACTTTGGGTTCGCTGCTATGAGGTTAGTATATGTGGTGTGCACGTTGTTTAAGGAGATCTCGAAGGCAGGATTTGAACAGAAACAAAAAAGAAGATTTATTTATTTACAAGATAGTTTCAAGGAATAGAACAGCAGCAGAGGCCTCCAGTCTGACAAAGGAGAAACCTGGCTGAGGCACTTAGAATTAGATCAGTTATAGCGTTAGAGAGTAGTTAGAATTTTTCTTTAACATTTCAGATACAAACAGGCTATTACTGATTAGCCACTAAGTTGAATCCTCCCATACCCATTCAGGATTCCACCCACACCAGCCTTCCCTTTCCCAAGAGTAAGACTAAAAAGTACAAGGTCTGCTCATAACCAGAGACATGCCTGTTAAACAGGGTACTCTATTCTGCCCTAGAGTTAAACCACACTGCCATTCATTTATACTTAATCCTAATGATGATAGTTGTCCTAGAGTGGGAGTAGTTGTTCTAGAGTGGCCTCAGAAACATCACTAATACAACCATTATTAGTACGGCTGGAGAAGTTTTGTTCTTGGCTATACTCTTTTTGATGGCGATAACTTGATGTACTCAGGAGGCCTCTCCTTGCAGCATCCCTGTTTCAGTTTTCTTGCTAATAAATTTCCAAGGGGGTAGCCATTCTGTAGCAAAAAAAAAAAAAAAGTTATTTGGCACTTTTGAATTCTGATATTTATTATGCCACAAGGTTTTGAAGAGGGTCAGTGCCTTTCAGTTGACTATGCTCTTAGAATTGACCCCTTCCTGAGAAGTGGTATGTTATCTTATTCAGTTGGTCACTTACTAAACAGGACTCAACTTAATTTACTCACATATATGTGTAATATATGTGTATATGCAAGTATTACAAAGTCTTTAAAGTATTAAAAGTGTATACAAGAATACAAGCAAGTTCTACATACTATTAAGTTTTAAAATCCAATACTTAAAATATAACAGTTTAAGAAGTCTGATTTAGTTAAAAGAATCTGATTCTCACTATCTAGAATAGCATATAAGTAAGTAGTTCATACATACCAAGCCAATATCTTCTGAGATTCTCTTAGTCCAAAGATTTAGAGAGATGATGTGGGCTCCAATCTACAAAAGCATATGTCACAATAAATCTGTGGGTTTTACGGTAAGCATTCTAGAAAGACATATGTGATAACACACATATGTGCCATTGGATGCAGGATCCTTTAGGAAAGTTGTTTCTGAGGCATACTGAAGACTAGAGAAAAGTAGATCTGAAAAGTCTCTGCTTAATCCCATGCATTTTTCCATCTCTTAATCTAGCAGCTACTTCCTAGTCACTGTCCATTGGATGCAAAATGTCTACACTTTTCTGCAAGCATAATAACAGCCAGCATGATGTAGGGGTTAGAGTGTTGGACTAGGATCTGGGAGGCCCAAGTTTGAATCCCCACTCAGTCATACAAGCTCTCTCTGATGCCTTGGTCCAATCACTCCCTCTCAGTCTAATTTACCTCTCAGTGTTGTTGTGAGTATAAAGCAGAGGAGGGAGAACATGATGTTATAAGCTGCATTAAGTATCCACTGGGAAGAAAAGCAAAGTATAAATAAACAGGGTGTGGCAATGAGAGGTCCTTTACATTCAAGGTAGCCAGCCCTGGGGTGGCCCTGAAGCACTATGATGCATGTGGTCAGATGACAGCAATGTTCATGATGGATATCATAGTGGATGTTTGGTGTCTCTGTAACTTTTCTGTACCTCTTACAGCTCAGGGAGTAGTGCTTTTGTGGAGGAGGATGCTCCTGAAAAAAATAATTTTGATAATTGTTCTTTCAAGTTTATGTTGCTGTTGTTTGCTCTCCATAGTGTGTTTTCATAAGATGCTAATTTATGGAGGTTGGTATGCAAGGTCCTTCCTTGAGGGCATACTTTCTTACAATTCTTATGCTTGGGTAATCAGCTGTTACACAACTGTACATAGTTCATAAAGATCAGGACTACCACAAGTTCACATTATCTTTTTGCTACTCACACTGGGGGAAAGGATTTCAGAAACATTTTTATCTCTCTCCATGATGTTTACATACACTTTCTGATGGCTAAAACAGTTAGCATGAAAATGGCCTACTCATTAATCCACAGTAGTTTTGTGGGTTCATAAAAGCTTTTAGGACTGAAACTAGGGTTAAGGACAATGCTGTTGGTTCAGATAGGAGGCAAGATGAGTATGTACAGTATGTACTATGTACCAAGAACAAATAGAAATGTGGTTCCAGAGTTATATAGCAGCCAAATTCCTAATAGTAAATAAAATTAAAATACCACCATAAACAATATTACAATATTAGACTGTCGATGCAAAAGGTATGGTATTTGCTGACATTATCTAGATTAACAGAGCGTGTACGCTTAAGAGATGGAAGACATCAAAAAACACTGTTTTGTAAGCATTGACAACCTTTTCTAAGGTACTGGAAACAGGCATTTGATTTAACCATTTATTTATTAGCCTCCTTTCTACCTTAGAGGCAGTTTACAGTGTAAACTATTGACTTCTATAATTGGTCTTCATTGTTTGTTAGTAAGTATTTGCTTATTTATACATCTACTTTAAAACTTGGTATGGTAATACTGTATAAATGATGATAGCTGTAGTGTGTGTTATGATGATTCATAGGTTGTTTGTCTCGCTGAGTTTTGTTAAAACATACTTTTATTGTCTGCTTGGGCAAAAACGCATGGTCACTTTAGCCTCCTTTATTCCCTGTTTCAGCCAGGATCGAATGCATGCGTTTCGCTGAATGTGCGTTCAATCCTGGCTGAAACAGGGAATAAAGGAGGCTAAAGCGACCATGCGTTTTCACCCCTTGTCTCACTGAAAATGGAATATGACAAGTGTTATATTCATTTAATTAGATGGTTTAATGGAGTTGTAAGCTAGATATGAGTTTTTCTATGTGGAACTGGAAATTTGTACATTATATGTGTGTATGTATAATTTTTTTTAAAGGAAAAAATCCAACAACCTCTTGTTCATGGAATTTCCGGCATAACGTATAGTTTGGCCCTAAGTCCAACACTTCAACACTCTGCCTTGTGCCTTCCTGGTCTTCCGTGGAAAGCTTTTTTGACCAATGCCGGAAATAATAATACTTAGCATTTTACAGTACTTTCCCTAAGAGTTCAAAATGCGTCATATATATATTATCTCAGTTAACTTTACCACAAAGTGATAATGTAACCTCTACATTGGCCTGTATTGCCAATGGGGGTTGCGAGATGGTAGCTAGCCCAAGGCCTCACATTCCTATATCATACAGCTGAATTGGTGTTGGAACCAGAGACTTCCTGGCTCATTGCTTTGCTTCTTAATCGATACACCACGTCAGTATCTGAAAAGTCTATGTGATACAGGACTTTTAACCTGTGAGATAAATCTGATAATCGCAACACTGCAGAACTAGATGAATGTGTCCTCGTCATTTTTTCCTGTTAATTCCTAAGCAAGTGTAAATTCAAGGCACCAGTAGATATTAGACTATGATGACCTTTTCAACCCATTATGACGTAATGTGGAAAAAAACCCCTTGTGGTCAGACAGCACATGATGTCACTTTACGACATGTAGACAGGTTTCAGAGGCAGCTTTCCATTATGACCAATCATTATCTGGATTAAAGGATCAGCACTGCTGGCATGCTTTTTATCTAATGGCTGTGTACACAGCTGCAGAATTATTCTTTTCTGTTTCCACTGGTGGTGACAGATAATCCTTACGGATAATCCTGCAAAAGGCAGCATTCCTACTGGCATGTGATGTTTTCCCATTAGCAGCGGTTACGTGAAAGCATAATTGGTTATGGAAACAACTTAGCTATGTGCTGCAGTAATTATAACAACTAGTATTAATTATTGTAATCCTTGGTGGTATAAATACACTCCAAAGGAAGACAGGCTATATCAGCTGTTTTATAACTGCTGTCAAAGCATAATTGTATAAGTGAGGCATCACGTCAGTGTCATTTTATATTCTGAGTTTTTAAAAACAATTATTGGATAGATTTTGCTGGTGGTTAACAGCTATTCAAAGTATGAAAGGGCTTTTCCCCCCCTGCCAATTGCAAACAGAATAACACTTTTAAAAACAATTATTGGATAGATTTTGTGGGTGGTTAACTGCTTTTCCAAGTATGAAAGGTTTTTCCCCCTGCTAATTCCAAAAAGAATAAAGGATATTGTGACATAGCTGGATATGCTAGATTTGATTCCAGTAGCACCTTAGAAGCAAGAAGATTTGTTTGGGTATAAGCTTTCAAGAATCAAAGCTACCTTTGTCAGACATGAGTTGGAATGGAGATTTTTGAGTCCTTATAACCCAGTCAGAAGGTGGTAGGGTGTTGCAAAGAAGGAACTCAGGATGCCAAGGTATAATGTGCATTGTATTTAGCTTGATTAGAGCAGAGGGGAAATGCTTGGAGGTAGAAATTCCTGCGTCCCTTCCTTGTAAAACCGCTCCCACCTTCTGACTGGGATAAAAATAGGGTTGCCAGGATCCCCTTGCCACCAGTGGGAGCTTGCCACCAGCGGTTTACCCAGGAAGCAACAGGGACACTCTAGCACATCCCTAAAAAACCTCTATGGAAAACAGGGTTTTTGGAGGAATGTGCTAGAGCGTCCCTGTCACTTCCTGGTTTACCCTGGAAGTGATGAGGACACTCTTGCACATTCCTCCAAAAGCTCCATGGTTTCTATAGTGGTTTTTTTTAGGGATGTGCTAGAACATCCCTGTCGTTTCCTGGGTAAACCCAGAAGGGACATTGTTTCGCTGCTGCTAAAAGAAATAATTGCATTAGTGGGAATGTTAATTTATTTGTTTTAGTCATATTTGTTTCACATTAAAATAGTAATTCTATTAGTAATTTTGTGGTGATGTTGCTTTACGCAAATGGTTTTACAGCTGTGATTTTTGCTCCCTTTTTTTTTTTTTTAGCCAAGGACCAATATAAATAAATTTACTTACTTCCCAGGTAGAAAAGATTTTGCTATTCCAGCAACGATCGTTGACAGTTAACAGTCAAAATAAACACTGTTAATGTAAGCTAAACTGACACTTAAAGTAAGTTATCAGAAGAACTGAGTGATTTGTTTTGCAGAACGACAGATCTGCCCTCTCTGGTTAAGACTTGTTCAGACTAAGTAGCAGCAAATGACTTGAAGCAGTTAAAATCTTTGTTTCTAATCTGTTTTGGAGATGAAGCAACCCCTTATTTCAACTGACTAGTAGTCTGACCTGTTAAGCACAAATCAAAGGCTATCCCAAAGTCTTCATGCTGTGCTCTCCCAGGCAACACACATTTTATTGACTCCTTCTGGTAGCAGGGTTTACATAACTGTACGCAAGACGAGTTGGTAGTGGAAAGAGCCATCACAGCTGACTTACGATTCTGTGGGATTTTCAAGGCAAGAGATGAACAGATGTGGTTTGCTATTACCTACCTCCGGGTAACAACCCTGGACTTCCTTGGCAGTCTGCCATGCAAGTATTAACCAGGACTGACCCTGCTTATCTTCTGAGATCTGATCAGACAGGGCTAGCCTGGGCCATCCAGGTCAGGGCAGGCCTCTTTTTTTTTTTTTTTTACAGAAGGCAAAAAATTGATGTTTCTTTGATATATGGAATCAACATAGTAATGACATGGAAAATGTGTGTGTGTTAAGTGCCGTCAAGTTGTTTCCGACTCATGGCGACCCTAAGAACATAAGAAAGGCCCTGCCGGATCAGACCAAAGCCCATCAAGTCCAGCAGTCTGTTCACACAGTGGCCAACCAGGTGCCTCTAGGAAGCTCCCAAACAAGACGACTGCAGCAGCACCATCCTGCTTGTGTTCCACCGCACCCAAAATAATAGTCATGCTCTTCTGATACTAGAGAGAATAGGTATGCAGCATGACTAGTATCCATTCTAACTAACAGCCATGAATACCCCTCTCCTCCATGAATTCATAGACCCTATGAATCAATGTCCTCCAAAGTGTCCTATCCTTGACAGCCTTGCTCAGATCTTTCAAATTGAGGGCCGTGGCTTCCTTTATAGAGTCAATCCATCTCTTGTTGGGTCTTCCTCTTTTCCTGCTGCCTTCAGGACATGGACAATAGAGAAAGCATAAAGTTGAAAAATGAACAGCACATGCATAAAGCACACAAAAAAAATCTTTATCTTGTTGCAAAATTAAAGGGGAAAACAATCAGGTTTCCATAAAAGCAAAGTTACTTGTTTTTGTTTATACACTGCTTCCCTCCCCAATGGAGACCCAAGGTGGATTACAAAAGCATTGTATTTTCAGTATTTATACACAGATATATATATCTGTGTATAAATACTGAAAATATAATTTATTAGAAGTGCTAAAGGTTAAAATTATTTAAAAACATTAAAATACCACAATGGCATTTCCTGAGGTTGATAACTGTAACCACATACCAAACGCATTTCGGCCTTTAGGGCCTTCATCAGTGGTTAATTAAAACCCTTGTTAAGACTGCACACATTTACAGAAATACATTAATGAATACAAATACAAATACAAACAGTTCAAACCCAACCAGGCATGTGCATAGGTTGTAAAATCTGTTCCCAATTACTCAAACATCTGGTCAGATAGGTTCTAGTTGTAATACTGGTTAGTATACATCTCTCATATACTAATATGTGTGCAGGTATCAACCTAGTAAAGCAGTTAAACACATTTAAACAGAAGCAAATATCTAGTTCAGTAACCCTTACCTGCTGGCAAATCCATTGAGGATAATGCTATGTTTAATGCCAGACATAGCAGCTTCTTCTCATTCTTCCTGCCAAATATCTCTCCATCATATTTTCCTCTAAGAAATAACTGCTCAGGACCTATGTGTCATAGGAGCAAAGAAGGAAAGGAAAGGATATTGTTGATTAGCTTGCTTGATTTCCCTATTAATATTAAACAGAGAACTATGTCAAGAAAAATAATTATATAGTGTAAAAATCTAAGGTATTTTCATACTTAAATATCTTATGTTGTAGGTCTATTTTCATCAACAACTGTCATGCTGGAGGTATCTCAGGTAGCTTATACAAGCAAACAGGACAACATATTCAGCTTTTCAAAGGCAAGATGCAACGACCTGAATTCTGGGTGGGAGTCGAAGAATTAAAAATATTTTATCACCTTGTATGAGTGAAATATGGCATTCATATTTAAATATTGAAAATCCCAGAAAATGCTCTCAAACTCAAAGATAAGCTGTTGAAATAGGGTTGTCAGGTCCCTCTTCGCTACCGGTGGGAGGTTTTTGAGGCGGAGCCTGAAGAGGGTGGGATTTGGAGAGGGGAGGGACTTCACTGCCATAGAGTCCAATTGCCAAAGCGGCCATTTTCTCCAGGTGAACTGATCTCTATTGGCTGGAGATCAGTTGTAATAGCAGGAGATCTCCAGCTACTACCTGGAGGTTGGCAACCCTATGATGAAAGTTGGTATTTACCTTGATGGCATTGCTAGCATAAGATTGCCAAAAAGCAGGAAAGATTTGTGTTTGTGGAATTCACAACATTCATCTGAAATTCTCACATTCATATGTCAACAGTTACCAAATCTGGAACATTTACACAAATAGTTCAAAGATGTGTTATACACACTTTTATTGTAGATGTTTTCTGAGAATTCCCAGTTCTGAGTAGGGATACTGCTTTATTATGTGTGAAAAGTTGGCTAAAACTTATTAAAGGATAGCTGATTCATGTTAAATGCCTCTGAAGATGCACTTGGAGGTGCAGTCCAAATTTGTGCAAGGCAAATGCATTGTTGGCTACCGCTACTGTTCAGGACTCCAGATATACTTTTACTTGGAGCTACAAACAAATTAAACTGATTTCTTTGTTACGAATGGAGACAGCTTAGTCATTTATTGTGCAATAATATGGGTGTGTGAGAACTGGCTCTCTTTTGGGCCCTTAAGGAAGGGAAGGGGAAAGATTTTGACTTCACCAGTGTGGGTTTAATACTGTAGCAACATGTTGCAAACAATGAGCTATAAAGTTCTTTATGACTCTTTTTGCTAATGCACTTCTTGTACAAAAATTAGCTTATAAAGTATCCAGGTGCTGTCAAGTCAGGCATGAGAATTAATGATTCCGCAACTAATATTGTTCCAGTAGTTTCATGTAAGTCATTCTTGGGATAATCAAATTTGCCGAGTAATATAGCAGAGTTTGCCCAGTCATAGAAGCATGATATTGAATGCAGTAAAATAAATATCCCAAGAAATAGATTACAAAAGTAAAGCTTACATTTATTCAAGTAGCTTCAGTTTACAGTCAGGTTGCAGTTGAAAGGAGAGAAAGAAGCCTAATCTAAAGAGCACTTTCACTATCACAAGTGGCCAGCTAATCCAGCATCATGTGTGTGGAAGTGTGAGGGAATCCCAGCAAGAACAACCTAAAAAGAATGAAAACACTGATGCCACAGAGCTGAGGGAACGACAAACATTTAGGGGTATTCTTCACGGTGGATTTTGCTTCGGTTTCGAATCGGAGCAAATAATAAACTGATTTAAATAGCTTTTTCATGGCAGTGCAGATTTTCCCCCCATCCCAATTTTTCACGGGAGAAACAGCGCACTTCTCTGCGCTGCTTACGTCTGCTGCCGCTCATGACTCACCGCTCCAAATCCGCCTAATCCCGCCCACTCTTCCCATGATCCTGTGTGTGTGTGTTTGGGAGGGGGCCATCCCGAGAGCAGCAAATCCAAGCCAAAACTCCCGTCACCCTTCTGAAGAGGGGCAGCCAGTCTGCTCTGGGTCTCCCTCCTGCCGGTGCGATCCTATGTGTCTGTGTATTGGGGAGGGGCATCCTGAGAGCGGCAAATCCAAGCCAAAACCCCCATCACCCTTCTGAAGAGGGGCAGCCAGTCTGCTTTGGGTCTCCCTCCTGCCGGTGCGATCCTGTGTGTGTGTGTGTTGGGGGGGGTATCCTGAGAGCGGCAGATCCAAGCCAAAACCCCCATCACCCTTCTGAAGAGGGGCAGCCAGTCTTCTCTGGGTCTCCCTCCAGCCGGTGCGATCCTATGTGTGTGTGTGTTGGGGAGGGGCATCCTGAGAGTGGCAAATCCAAGCCAAAACCCCCATCACCCTTCTGAAGAAGGGCAGCCAGTCTGCTTTGGGTCTCCCTCCTGCCGGTGCGATGCTGTTAGAGTGGCAACTCCCCCAGCCAATCACTGTTCTTGGGGGAGGAGAAAGGAGACATCCCGGGGAGCAAAGCAAACATTTCTTCATGGGCATCCGAGCAACAAAACGCTCTTCTACTGGAAAGTACGGCTCAGAAGTGGTTTGGATTGCCTCTCTTTTAAACCGGCTTATTTTGCTCAGTGGGGGAAAACACGGCTCTGCAGTGAATAACCAAAATTTGCCTCCGACGCAAAACAGCGTCGAAACAGCAGCAAATATCCATGAAGAATACCCCAAAGAGACTCTGGAATCAAACAAAAACATACATACCACTTGATAAAGCTTGAGTGAAACGAGTACCAAAGCTGGGCAGCTCATCCACAACTGTACTTTTAAAGACAAGATTAAGTCAAGACTGTGTTTATTTACAGCATTTATTAAGTCATTTCTTTTGTTAAGATTCATATGGAATTTTGCTATAGTTATTCTGAAATTTGACACAAAACATTATTTTATTTGGAAACTTGATATAAACTTGATTATGGATGATACACTCATAGCAATAAGCTTGTTTAATTGGTAAGGCCAATTGGTCCATGCGCTTCACTTCCAAGTGGGGCCTAGAGATCTCCCAGAATTACAACCTATCTCCAGAATACATAGATCAGTTCCTCTGGAGAAAATGACTGCTTTGGAAGGTGAACTCTATATCATAGTCTGCTGAGGTCCCTCCCCAAACCCCACCTTCTGTAGGCTTTAGCTCCAAATCTCCAGGAATTTTCCAGCTCAGAGCTGGTGTTCTAAGGGGGAACCTGGGAAGGATGGAGTTTGGAGTTGGGATAGACTTCAGCAGGGTATAATGTCATATAGTCCACCCTCCAGAGCAGCCATTTTCTCCAGGGGAACTGATCTCTGTAGTCTGGAGTTGCCATTCTGGTTAGGGTTGCCTGGTCCCTCTTTTCCTCCAACAGGAGATTTTTGTGTTTAAGCGCGTATGCGCGCCGAAGCACACATGGCACTCCCAGTTTAGAACCGGAAGTGCCGCCTCGCAAAGGGCCTTTACCTCTTAGTTTGAGTGGTAAAGCGGCCCTTTACCACTCAAACTAAGAGGTAAAGGTCCTTTGCGAGGCGGAACCTTTTGCTCTAAACCGGAAGTGTCACGCCCGGTATGCACGCGCATGTGCACGTTTGCCCCCCGCTCCTCAGGTGGTCGGCAGGCAGAGGGGGCAATTGCTGGGGGTTTGCCTGCCACCAGCGGGCACCTGGTAACCCTAATTCTGGGAGATCTCCAGGATCCACCTGGAAGTAGCCACCCAATATCACAAGTAGGACTGAAAGACTGGATGATCCCCTAGCATTGTCAGGACTGACCTTTAGATCTATCTATCTATCTATCTATCTATCTATCTATCTATCTATCTATCTATCTATCTATCTATCTATCTATCTATCTATCTATCATTATATATTTGTATCACATTTCTCCTAACTAATACACACCCTGTTGTCTCAAATGTGGGCCAAGTGGATAGTGTCTAAAAACTTTTAGTTCACAATTCTACGATCTTGTGTTGCATGCTAATATTGTAGTTGATAAGCAACACTGAGATTTAGCAGGGTATTCTGAGAAGCACACCTATAGTTCTGAGTATCAGACATTTGCTAGTTTGGGGATTTTCCTTTCTTCATCATACCTGACTTAACAAAGCAGTTGGACTGTTGTTATCCTCAAGGCACAAATGCTTCTGTAAAACAGATATTGTGCCACAGGAAAGTACCAGAAGGACCTGATTTTCCAGCCTATGTGTCCTTTGCACACACAGAAAATAAAATTAATAGAAAATACAGAATTATATTATCCCTGAGACATGTTGGTTTCTCAGGGAGCAATCCTAAGGAGGTCTACTCAAAACTAGGTCCCAATTTATTCAGTGGGGCTTACTTCCAGAAATGAAATACAGATGATAATGACTAATGGCTTACCAGGACACAGAACAGAACAAAGTCTGCCACACGACAGTCTGCAGATTATAGGCAATGTTACCTAAAAAAATCATCAATTATTTACTTTAGTACTGAATTCTAGATGGATCAGACCAAATGTCCATCTCATCTATCCTTCTGTTTTCAACATTTCCCCAACATTATGGGAGGCACCATCTGGGTTTCTGACTCAGACTGCAATCCTAAGAACACTTCCTTGGGCCTAAGCCCCATTGAATAAAAGGGGACTTACTTCTGAGTAGACTGACTTGAGCTTGCTCCCTACGAGACCAAAGGGTCTTAGGCTTTCTGGGATCTGGTCAAAATGAATGCTAGACATATGAATGGTTTGCATTTTCTGAATAGTATTTAATCTCAATCATAAAATAAAACAGCCATTTAATTAATCAGAATTGAATTGCCAGACTAGTTAGGCAGATCCAGTAATAAGTGTGATTGTTAGGAATCAGTATGAAATTTCCCAGCAAACATCAGTTTAGGAGATGGCCATTTGCCCAGACATATTTGTGGCTAGAAGGAAATTGTTACACTTGAACAGTGAATATATTTGGATAGGTTCTCCTGACACAAACTGTTACTATCCTCCACTCAGGCATGAAGCTGCCCGGGTGACAAAAGGCTGGTCACGCACTTCAGTCTACCTCACAGTGGTTGTTGTGATGATAAACTGGAAGAAGGAAGAATCATGTACTTTGTTCTCAGTTCAGTGGAGGAAAAGATAAAAATGAAATAGACAACTAGTTCACGCATCTAGCTTTTAAAAATTATATTTTTTTGCTCTTTCCTAGGAAAAGCCATTATGTGAAATAAGCAACACTGTTTTATAAACAAGTCTCCCACAGATGTGAATACAGAGCCATTTACATGCTACTTTCCCAGAAACAGTCAAATTTGTTTAGAATTCCATCATACTGTTGAAATACGCCTTGGCTGTTTATGCATGGGAGTTTTACCCGAGGTTTGTTGCTCTCTGGACCCACACTTTCTTGTTGGGAGTCTATACACCAGCAGTCTCCAAGCTCAAATCAGGAAGTATTTGAATCCCCGCCCCTTGAAATGCTGCTTTCTAATTGGTTGCAGTGAGAAAAAGGTTCCCCCCAAACCCAATTGCCACATAAAAAAGCATTTTAAGAGCATTTTGAGAACAAAAACAAAAAACGGAGCTATTTGAAAGGAATGGGGGGGGGGAGAAACCCAAGCCTCATTTTACAAGCCTTCTGCTCAGAAAGAACTCTGAGGAAGCAGGAAGCATTTGAATCCCCACCCCTTGACAAGCTGCTTTGTAATTAGCTGTCTACTTGCTGTGAGAGAAACCAAGCTTCTGTGTACTGCACTTTGCCTTATGTATGGGGGTTTCAAGTGGACTGAGCTCAGGGCAGAGGGAAGAATCGGGTTAATAGAGGGGCAGGGAGTCCTGGGATTTGTGAGGGCTGGCTGCGAGGTCATCTCTAATGGACAGAAAACTCATGCATAACTCCAAGGAACAACCGAGACAGACTGGGGGTGAATGTGAGTGAAAATACCCATGCATAAATGACCATTGTTTCCAGGGTCAGATATTGGTTTCCAAAATACGAGAGCAATGGAAAGGACAGGGACGGCCATTAAGAATGGCTGGCTCACAACCCAATTTCCGAGGCTTTGGAACTCACTTTCGGGTCCTGACCCAGAGGTTGAGAAATACTGTTCTAAAATATAGCAGATTCCAGAATTCCTCTAAGACATGCATTCACTCAGGGTCTCTGGGGTATTTAAAGCACTTATTTATATAGGGTAGGTATCTTAGGTTAGAAAGATTAGCTGAACAACTGCTGCTGCAATACTTTGAGCTTCCTGATTACTTTGGTTCCTATCCTGCAGTCTAGCTGGATTTACATAGCTGTGGTTGGGTACCCAAGGTTGGGAGGGATGAAAAAATATAAATAATGAAAATATATAATTTATTGGAAGCGCTATATCAAGATTAAAATGATTTAAAAACCATTAAAATAGCACAATGGCATTTCCTAAGGTTGATGTCTGTCACCACAAGCCAAACACGTTTCAGCCTATATGGCCTTCCTCAGTGGTCTATTGAATCACATATCAAACATGCACACACATTACAAATATATTTACATATACAGGCAATATAAAACAGACCAGGCATGTAATAGGTTGTATATATTACCAATTACATCAACATCTGGTAAGATTGTCTTAGGTTTTTATGCTGGGCTGTATATGTCCCCCACATAAGTTGTGTGCAACTATCACCCTATTCAAACAATAGCTGTGGTTCAGTACAGTTCAGCTGCAGCTTGTCCAAGATGTTGCAACGTACAGCTATATAAATAACAGACATGACATTCCCTTGAGAATGTGGGGGGAAAGGTAATGATGTTGCGAAATACGCAGTCTGTTTGGATACTGGAAGATGCTTTCCTACCACCTTAGTGAGAAAACCAAAACAAACAATCCCCAAATCACCGAACCCTTTTCCTGGACAAAATGTAGAACAAAAATCTGTACAACTTATTGTTTACACTTACACCCACACACCGTGAAGCGCTGAAAAAACATTTGAATTTTAGATAAAGAGTAATTTTTTTAAAAGTATGGATTTATGAATCTGGCCCATACCAGCACTTAATCAAAGTGAAAAAGTTAACAGACAATGATTACCGTTTTAAGATAAGAGCGAAGTTCAGAAGTTTTGAAACCTACCTTAGAGCAGTGTTATTCATTAATTACTAGGAACAGAACACTGTCTGGTTTATAATACACATATATGGTTTCAGGCATGGTAAATCATCCTTACTGCTCCCAAACACGTCAGCTGGAAAACTGTTGCAACATGTTTAGCCCAACTTTAGCTAGCCAGGCCCAACACATCAGAAACAGACACCAAAACAGAGCAAAGTTTTGCCAGCGGTTCCACTAATGTCCCACAGAGTTTCAATTTGGGTCTTCCATTTGCTGCCTGAAGCCCTTGACAAATTTATTCCCAAAATTAACACTTTATTCCACTGAGGCCAGGAAATAATCTTATCCCCCTTTTTATCATGACCTTCAGCATCCTAGGGAGAAAGATTGGCACTTACTGGACATAGTAGAGCCCTTAAGGGATACTTTAATAGGACACAAACCTTTAGGAGGGTAGACACTTTATTTGTGTCTCACAGGGAGTTCACCAGAAGGTCTCTAAGTCTTTAACCATGTGGATTAGGTAATGCATTCAGATGGCATATAGAAATGCAAGCAAAACGGCACCAAGAGATTCTGGTTCATTCAGTTAGGGGTTGTTGTGGCCACCTCTGCACTTATGCTCTAATAGAAGAGATGTTGCTGAGTGAATTGCAACCACTGGCAAGAGTTGGGACTGCTAGTGAGTCAA
The DNA here is from genome assembly GCF_029931775.1 of Euleptes europaea. Taxonomy (NCBI): domain Eukaryota; kingdom Metazoa; phylum Chordata; class Lepidosauria; order Squamata; family Sphaerodactylidae; genus Euleptes; species Euleptes europaea. The sequence continues at coordinate 34,424,769 of NC_079323.1, forward strand.
CAAGTACCCCCCGCCATCACTCGACCTTTATGGGTAAAGATGGGATTTTCTGTCCTCTCTTCTTTGCCACACAGTTCTGGCAAGCAGACTGCTGCAGCACCACTAGTCACTGTTGGAAAGTTTTGAGATAATGTTTTGAGATAATGTTTTATCCAACTAAGTTATGCGGGTCAAAGGGTAGGAATGGGTTGATAGTCACAAAAGTACTCTGCACAAAAGATCATTCATGTACCTTAATTCAGCCCCTGAATGTATTTATTCTGCATTTTCCAGATTTTGGTTATTGAGTGGGTACAAGGAATATTGGAGAGAAGGCAGCATGGTATGACTCAATCTCGTCAGGTCTAAGAAGCTAAGAAGGGTAGGTACTTGGAAGGGAGATCACCAAGGTAGACTCTACTGAGGAAGAAAATAGCAAACCACCTCTGCTTCTGACTTGCATTGAAAGCCCCTTGCTGGGGTTGCTGTAAGTTGGCTGTGACTTGACAGATCTTTATATGAACGCCCAAGGAATATTGCAGCAAACTGTTCATCAATCTAATTGGACAAGCTGATTGTGTTAAGCAAATTGTGGCAATAGCAACAAGAAGTGTATACTGAGTACTTACTCATAATCTATTCATAATCAAGATCCATTTCATAGAGATAGTGAGTGAGCAAAGAGGTACTGAATGAGGGATTGTGGAGGCTCTATTGTACTTAAGCCAAAGTACAATAAGTGTATAAAGAAAATGATTACATTTAGGCTTGATAAATATATCACTTGTTTAGACTTGGACATGATGATCATTTTGTGACTTTCCCCCTCCACAGCATTGCTTAGTTTGCTCAAGTACCTGCTTTTTCTATATAAGAAGCTGTACAGAGACAATTCATGGGAGGAAAGGGCTATATGTTTACCTGTTGATTTGAATCCCAGTGATGTCTATTATATTATTCCTAATCTCAGTTCCCTGGAGATGCAAATGTTTAGAAAATGAAAAGGAATTTGGTGTAAGAAGGGGAAAAACTGTTTAAAAAGGAATGAAGCAGCAGCAGGGGAACAAGGACTGAAGAAAGAAGAATGACTTGGTCAGGGTTCAAGGATGGAAGAAAAGATGCAGAAGGCATATCTACACCATATATTTAAAATAATTGTAGAGTCATTATTTTTATCCCGAGACCTTTGATTCTATAAGAGGAATAGGGATTGCTATCTGAGAATTTGAAGCACAGATCTGCCCAGAGATTTGTGAAGGAAGCAGAATAAGGAACAGAGGGCAGGTAGGCACAGACAAAGATCTCAGGCAAGGCATGATAGGGAGATATGGATATAAGGGGTGCTTTTAATCAAGTTATGACTCTTTTAGAAGAGAACACATGGGGCTGAGACATATTGAGCACTTCAGCATTGTGAATGTGAAGGAAGGGTGGTGGTGTTGAAGGCAGGTTGGCAGGTTCTATGAGGTTGTTGCTGATAGAACAGCAATTGTTCCTTCTGTCTTGTTCAAATTTGAGATATGCTGATGATACTACATTACTGGCAAAAAATAGCAAAAACTTGAAACGACTACTGCTGAAAGTTAAACGAGAAAGTGCCAAAGAAGGACTACAGCTGAACATCAAGAAGACAAAAGCAATGACTACAGGAGAATTACACAACTTTAAGGTTGACAATGAGGAAGTTGAAATTGTTCAAGACTTTCTATTCCTTGGCTCCATCATCAACCAAAAGGGAGACTGCAGCCAAGAAATCAGAAGGAGATTGAGACTGGGAAGGGCAACCATGAAGAAGCTAGAAAAGTCCTTCAGTGTTATTCCTCTGAAGATGCCTGCCACAGCTGCTGGCGAAACATCAGGAAAGAAAATACCAAGACCACGGTCACACAGCCCGGATAACCTACAAGAACCAATGAACTCTGACCATGAAAGCCTTCGACAAAGCTAGAAAAGATTCTGAAGTGTGTGTCACTGGCCACCAAGATTAAGTTAGTTCATGCGTATTCCCTATTACTATGTATGGGTGTAAAAGCTGGACATTGAAGAAAGCTGATAGGAAGAAAGTAGATTCCTTTGAAATGTGGTGTTGGAGGAGAGTATTACAGATACCGTGGACTGTAAAAAAACACACAAATCAGTGGGTTATAGATCAAATCAAGCCTGAACTGACCCTAGAAGCTAAAATGACTAAACTGAGGCTATTGTATTTTGGTCACATTATAAGACAAGAGTCTGGCTGGAAAATGGCTGGAAAAAGACAGTCATGCTAGTAAAAGTTGAGGGCAGCAGGAAAAGAGGAAGACCCAACAAGAGATGGATTGACTCAATAAAGGAAGCCACAGCCCTCAATTTGCAAGACCTGAGCAAGGCTGTCAAAGCTAGGACATTTTGGAGGACTTTCATTCATAGGGTCGTCATGAGTCGGAAGCGACTTGACGGCACTTAACACACACACACAAAGAGACAAAAAGGATGATTTTTCTTTCCTTTTGGGAGGCGGAGGAGAAATGACTGTCCAGGAGTTACTGAACAACAATTAGATTTGAGTCTGGTGGCACCTTAGAGACCAACAAGATTTTCAGGGTATGAATTTTCAAGAGTCAAAACTCCCTTCATCAGATATCAGAGAGCTTTGAGTCTTGAAAGCTCATACCTTTAAAATCTGCTGGACTCCAATCTAGCTGCTGCTGGACTTGAATCTAACTGTTATACTGCAGACCAACATGGCTACCCTCTGAATGACAATTGATTAATTGGGGGGATTTGGGAGGTTGATTTGGTGGAGAGCTGAGTTGGAAATTAATATGTGGTGATTAGTGGATGGGAACTCGACTGTTAAGGTTGCCAACCTCCAGGTGGTGGCTGTAGATCTGCTATTACAACTGATCTCCAGGTGACAGAGATCAGTTCACCTGGAGAAAATGTACTCTTTGGAAGTTGGAATCTATGGGATTATATGTCATTAAGTCCCTCTCCAGCCAAACTGGAAACAGCTGTTCCCTGAAAAGATACAATCAAATCCCATCAGTGCAAACTGGATAAGTGAAAAGAGCAAGAGTCCAGTAGCACCTTAAAGACTAACAAAAATATTTTCTGGCAGGGTATGAGCTTTCGTGAGCCACAGCTCACTTCTTCAGATACAGAAAGCTCATACCCTGCCAGAAAATATTTTTGTTAGTCTTTAAGGTGCTACTGGACTCTTGCTCTTTTCTACTACTGCAGACAGACTAACACGGCTACCCGCTGTGGATAAGTGAAAAAAGACTCAGATCTCCATTCTTGTATCTGACAAAGGGAGTTTTGACTTTGAAAATGTACACCCAGAAAACCCTGTTGGCCCTCAAGGTGCTGCTGGACTCGAATTTCACTGTTCTACCAGCATGGCTACCCTCTGAAACTATATGGATGAGCTAGGAAGACTTGTAAATAGGGATGCTTTCTCCAGGTTGGGAAATAACTGGACATTTTGGGGCTGGGGCCTGAGGAGGGTAGAATTTGATGAGGGGAGGGACTTCTATGGGGTATAATGCCATAGAGTCCACCTTCCAAAGCAGCCATTTTCTCCAGCTGGAAATGATCTCTACCACCTGGAGATCAGTTGTAATAGTGGGAGATTTCTAGCCACATCACCTGGTGATTGGTACCCTACCTGTAAACACAGTGGCAGCGACTGCCTCCAAAAATAAGGGTAGTAAAAATTCCACCCCCTGTGTTAAACAGCTTCCACCACATCTTTCCTTGGTTATACTTACCCAGGTCTCCTTCTACCAGCATCCCCAGCTCCACAGATAGAAGCTCCTCCTAACAAATGTAGTAGTTAAAAGCAATATTCATATTCAGGGGAAGTATTTTGAAATGTGGTGTTGGAGGAGAGTGTTACGGATATCGTGGACTGCCAAAAAAACAAATCAGTGGGTTCTAGATCAAATCAAGCCTGAACTGACCCTAGAAGCTAAAATGACTAAACTGAGGCTGTCGTATTTTGGTCACATCATGAGACGACAAGAGTCACTGGAAAAGACAGTCAAGCTAGGAAAAGTTGAGGGCAGCAGGAAAAGAGGAAGACCCAACAAGAGATGGACTGACTCAATAAAGGAAGCCACAGCCCTCAATTTGCAAGATCTGAGCAAGGCTGTCAAAGATAGGATATTTTGGAGGACTTTCATTCATAGGGTGGCCATGAGTCGGAAGCGACTTGATGGCACTTAACACACAACACACACATTTATTACCTCACTTGTACACAATACATATTCACCTTATCCAAAGAGGTATCATTTTGTAAATGATATAAAGAATACAAGAGCTGTGTGTGTACTTTATAAATATTTCTGTTATTTACTGTTTTAGAGGTACAAGTGGAATCAGTCAGACTAAAATCCTTTGCAGAAAGGCGCTGGCCTCAGGCAGTCGTGAGTTGTGACACAAAAGAAGAAACATTCCCCTCTTGCATAATGGGAAACCTAAGGCAAGGGAGGTCTAGGGATGACTCATTCTGTGTTGCACAGGCTGTTCCACCAAATTAGAGAACTAGAAAGACAATGTCATCAAACTTCTTGACCATAAGATATGATCACACACACCCAAGTCCACCAACCTAGTATAGTGTACCACATGCCAAGAACAGCTGCATCATAATACATGAAATGCTTCAGATGGTAACAAAAGGTAGGCCTAGACCCCCTTTGACCTATTATCCATTTACGAGGTTGTAACTGCAACCATTCCTCTCTGCTTTTGATTGCTTCTGCCTGCATATATTGAAAAAACAAATAAAGAGAGCATCTTATTATAATATAATAAGAGAGCATCATGCAAATAGGCTATCTGATAATAACAACAAATTAAAAAAAATTAAATCCACCCAGATTAATTGTTCAGGATATGCAGTTTGTGAATGATTACATTAATATGGTTTGCAAATGCTATTTTGTATTGCTCATGCATTTTCATACTACTGATTGAAAGAGGGGCTCAATTAAAATGAAGCCAAAGAGACTCTGTCTTCATGCCTAGATTTGAAAGGCTGGTGACAGGAGGAGCAAATGACAGAACTAGTCCGACAAGTGCAGCAAGTGGCAGGGATTATATAATTGCTTTGTAGGTGGGTATTCCGGTAAGAGCTGCCTATAATTGCTGCCGACACGTTTACAGTAAGAACTAATCAGATTGCATACTTGGAATGCCAAGCTGTGGGTACAAATAAATGTACTGACCTTGTACCTATGAAAGTACTATACTGTGTATAGATTTACTAAGTCAAAGCCGTAAGATTCTGAGTAAAGGCATTACAAAGACCAAGTGGGGTGGAGCATTCTTAAAAAGGGTGTAAACAAAGTCATGCCATAGAAACAGAGAGAAGGAATCAAGGGCTCTTATTAGGCAATGCCATGGTAAGCAAATATGCCAGTAACTAGAAAAGGAGGGCAGGCAGGCAGAGAGAGAGAGACAGAGAGAGAGAGAGCATGTTTTTCAACCTCATTGTGCCAATTGGATTTGGAAGTGACAAAGGTCATTGGATTCATGCCAGTGGTTCAAATCTTCAGTCTGCCACAAAGCTCATTGGGTGACCTTGGGTCAGTGACTCTCTCTCAGCCTAACCTACCCCACAAGGTTCAACCGACCAACCAACCAACCAATCAACCAACCAACCAATCAATTATTTATTATGGCCATGGTTCAGCAGATTGTTGTGAGGGTATAATGGAGGAGAGGAGTCTGAGCAACTTGTACTAAATAAATAGATAAAAATCAGATAAAATGGGAACCAGACAGTGACACGTACTTAAGACTTCACAATGGTAAATTCTGTAAACAACATGGTTAATACTGGTTACATTTCTGGAAGTTTAGAAGTTTGTTGCATTCTGGCCAATGTTCACACTAATGTGAGAAACCTGTCCTTGCTCCTAATCTACTTTAGTTCTCAGTGACAAGGGAAGGGGCCATGGCTCAGTGGTAGAGCATGTATTTGCACGCAGGTGGTCTCCAGTTCAATCCCTGATGCTCCACTGCCAGTCAGAATAGGCAATAGTGACCTTGAGAAACTGAGGGTTCCTCAGCAGCATGAGTTCATGTGACATCTGTGAGCCGAACATGACTATTGTCAATATTTTTTATATTGCCACATATTAAAGGAGCTGACATGTGAGAACAGCGTTCAACTCCAGATTAAATATGGGAGTGGAGAGGGGAAGGCTGTATCATTTGGGCTTTTGAACAAAAACATTAAGATTAAAACTGCAATCTGACTCTGCCAATGTTAATGGCAGGCTTTTCCGAGGATTTCAAGCAGTCAGGTTATTGGTTAAAGAATCTCCCCCATCCTGCAAATAATGCTTGAAATCCCATCTAAGACATCAGGTATGCTTCTCAGAACTTTATGTTCATTCTGTGGCCCATTTAAAAAGAAACTTCAGATGACTCCTCTGTCTTCTTGTTTCTGCAAGCCCTCGACTCGTGTTCTGACAGTAGCTGCCCCGGTTGCAGACTGTCCTGTCTCATGCAGTGGAAAGAAGGTGGGAATGAAAAGAGGCATTTCTTCTTTAACTCGCTTTTAAAAGCAAAACTGTACAAAGTATGCATTCAGCTTTAGGGGAGGGGAGCACAGAGCAAAGCATTAAATTTGAAATAAAAGAAGGAAACAGCACTCTGGAGTATTATTTATTTACTTTTAGTTATTTAAAGTATGCATTTCTTCCAGCACAACTGGAATCCAAGGTGGATAGCAACATTTTTTTAAATTTTTTTTAAAAAAAACTTTAAAATAATAAGAACAGAACATATACAGACCATAATAAAAGTTGAGATTATTACAATTGATATAGAAGGAAACAAGCCATATTCTCCTTTCTAAATAAAACAGCAAACATAATTATGCCCATGAAAAGGGAAAAAAAATCTCAATAGTAAGCATAGATAAAAGCAATACGTAATAACATAGAGCACTAATTAATGATTATCTTAGTATTTTTAATCTAAGATCTTACGGTTCTTTGATTAACCACAATATTTATATTCATCAGTGTATTCAAATAATTTCTAACATAATATAACTGAAAATACATAATATTAATTATGTTTCTTCTAAAAATTACTAATTTACTAACTTTCCCCATATTAAAAATTGAGTTTTCCCCATCTTATTTGAAATATATTCAGTACAATACAATATACCAATGTTTACAAACATTTCTAAATTTCATATCACATCATTGTATTATTTTCTGTTCCCTCTCCTATCCCCTTTTTCTTTTTAACAGCAGTATAAAGAATATAATAAGGTGGGTAGCAACATGATCAATTATTACAATATAAAAATATTACACCACAGTGAGTTACATTACTACTGGTTAGTCCTTCTGAGTATTTTTAATTGTTTTTGAAAAATCACTGTTCTGTCTGAGATTCACAGTGGAAAAAGGTGTACATGAACATTTGAATGCTGCAGAGGAATTAACCATTAAATCAATTCACTGTAATTAAGATAAACTGTTTTCATCTGTATAGTTCCCATTTTTTCCTCTTGTTCCCAGCATACCAATGACACAGTCTGCTACTAGCCATGACCATTGAAAGCATTTAGCACAGAATTCTAACAAAGAGACCTTAGTACCATGGCCTGATTTTTCCATTACATGGCATTTTTTTAAAGAAATAAAACACAGTTTACCATATATGTAATGCTGAACCTGGATCTAGGAGTGTGGATTGAAAAACCCATTGACTAAGGCTATGCACAGACTATGCCCAAAAAACACAAATCAGTGGGTTATAGATCAAATCAAGCCTGAACTGACCCTAGAAGCTAAAATGACTAAACTGAGGCTGCCGTATTTTGGTCACGTCATGAGACGACAAGAGTCACTGGAAAAGACCGTCATGCTAGGAAAAGTTGAGGGCAGCAGGAAAAGAGGCTGACCCAACAAGAGATGGATCGACTCAATAAAGGAAGCCACGGCCTTCGATTTGCAGGATCTGAGCAAGGCTGTCAAGGATAGGACATTTTGGAGGACTTTCATTCATAGGGTTGCCATGAGTCAGAGGCAACTTGACGGCACTTAACACACACACACACACATGCACAAACTGTGGGGATTTGTACAAAAATCTTTAAAACGTTGATGGGAATCTTAAAACTTAAAAATGTAACATACTGCGGGGAAAAACCATTGCAATTTTGATCAGTCAACCAGCAAGAGCAGCTGGAACATGTTGCTACTGGGAATGTCAGGAGGAGGATCGTTGAGGTGATGGGAAAAGGGGGAAGGAGGTGACAGGGAGGGTCACTGCCAGGTGAGCCAGGCAGGTGGAGGCCGTGGCAGAAGTGCTGTGGGCAAGAGAGTGCATAGGTGTGGCAGTGACCAGAGAATCAGCTGGAAAGAAAGGAGCTGGCAATGGGAAGGGTGAGATAGATGCCACCAGTGGGTGAGCTCAGGAAGAGGAGGTGGCAGGGCAGAGGAAGAAAAAGAAGTAGTTGGGAATGAAAAAGAGAGGGAAAGTGCCAGCCGATGGTAGAAGTAGTGAGAGAAGTAGACGGGAGGGTGAAAAGGTTAAGAGGCAGGAAAAGCAAGAGGAGGGGGGAAGGGTGTGCCAGAGAAACAAGATTAAAAGATGGCATTCTTCCTCCATGAGGCATGAAGGTCTCCTGCTTGTACAATCTGAAAATTGTCCATTCTTACAGTTAAGATTCTCTTCTCAAGCCCTGCTCCTGTTTAAAAAAAACAAAAACAAAACCCTCCATGAGCAACGGGGAACACTACATTGGAATAACACAATACTTTTGAAAAAGCCTTTTAAAAAGCAAACAACCCCCCCCCCCCACAAACCCTACAGGTATTTGCAAAGGTTCCCTAACCCGGATGGCCCAGGATATCCTGATGTTGTCAGATCTCAGAAGCTAAGCAGGGAGCCCTGGTTAATATTTGGATGGGAGACCACCACAGAAGTCAAGTGTCGCTACACAGAGGAAGGCACTGGCAAACCACCTCTGAACATCTCTTGCCATGAAAACCTGATGGGGTCACCATATGTCCGTTGCTAAGGTACTTTCCACCACATTTGCAGAGGCACCTCAAGATGATCCTCTCCTCCCCTTGTCTAAAAGGCAGGCCTAGGTGTGGGTGGTTCTCTTCTGTTATGCTAATTCCTGCAGTTGCTGCAAGGGCTCCTTGCAGTCATGAACAAAGGGAATAAAAATTAACTAGCACTTCACCTAAGTCCTGCAAGTGTGCCGTTTCGCTTTCAGACACAAGAAACTGCTTGGCCAATAGTGTCCTGCTCAGGAAATACCTTTTCAGGTTTAAAATAAAGCAGAGGTTTTGTGTATGTGTGTGAGTTGAAGGAATGAATTAATGCTCTGGGCATTAATGGAATATGACATTTACAGCCATACTTTTCAAAAAATTGTCAGTGTTACTGAATACAAAATGCAGTGTATGTGATCAAAGAGAATCATAGTATACGAAAATGTTAAGAACTGTCATATTCGCTGAAAATAGCAAAATACCCATGAGCCGCTCTGAGCCTGACCTTCGGGTTGGGGAGAGTGGGGTAGAAATGTAATAAAATAAATAAAACGCTGGTTCTCAAACACAGGCACCCCCTTCATGAAGGGTGGGCAGTTAGGAGCGGCTGGGAGAGGTGCAGCTACGCCACCTCCACAGAGGCTTCCCGGATGCCGAAAATAAAATAAAAGGAATTTAAAATATAAAAGAAGGTGATCTTGAGACATCCTAACCTACCTCACAGGAATCGATAACAGGTTGGTTGGTAGATGGGAGGACAGAAAGAAGCAGAGAGGTTTGAGGATAAGGGGGTTACCAGATGGAGGGAAAGAGGAAATACCGTGGGGAAGTTGAGGAACATTGGTGCCCTTTGCAAGTCCTTGCAGGTTCCCCATTGTGCAACCTGGCTGCCCTGGCAACCGGCACCACACAACTGGGCCAAGTTTTCCTGTGTAGAGGGAGCCAGGGCTAGGGTAGGATGAAAAACTGAAAGGGGGAGAAGATAAATGTTGGTTGGTTGGTGGATGGAAAGAGAAGAGGCAGGAAAGGGGGAGACACTACGGAAAAAATAAATAGCGAGGCAGGGGGAAATTCACCCAACAAATCCTTGCAGGTCCAATCTTGTGTATCTAATAGGTGTCATCCAAATCCGAGGATATTTTATCTTTATCTGAGGGTAACATTATCACTGATTGTCAGGTACTTGTAAAGAACAATTAACTTCTTCCGCAGATTAAAACTCTCAAAGAGGTGGTCCAGGTTGAAATCTGTGTTTCTAATTGCTGGTGCCAATCGGGAGATCTATGATGGAATCTTACAGCTGTATTTCAACCAAGACATCACCATTCATAAAGCGTTTTTCATTTAGTTATAATAGAACATGCAAATGATTCTTATGCCAATAGCAATTAATAAAGATCACCATCAACTTACACATGATTGGCTAATCATATTAATTTAGCTTCATAATTGTGAAGATTTAATTTGGTGATACCACCAATTTCCTGCTTATCTTGAGCTGTCCTCAATATTATCCTCAGATTTTTAATTTTCTCATCTGGAGGCTCAAATTATTTAACAGATAATTATTATCCTTTGATAAATGCACTTCTAGGTATCTTACATACTGTTTATCCAATTTCTAAAAAAAATTGTCTTTTTCATTAATTGAAACTCAAAGCTTCTTTTTCTAGATTTAATCTATTACTTGAGATCAAGCTGTGCATTTAAATGAATATTTTGCTACAATTCAATCTTATGGCTGACACTATTGCTAATATTTTACAATTGTAGGTTTAGCAAAGGGGTAGCCCATTCCTGACCTCCAAGAACGAAAGTGAGCCAGTGTTCAGGCCTCCTATGCTGGTGTTGGCATTACTTATGCCACCCAGGATGGGCTGGACGCCGGTGGGGAGGCCTGGACACCAGTCTGCTGGCGCTGCCACAGCAGCACCACCCAGGGACGCCTGCTGGGCCTTCTTCTGGCTTCCCACCACTGGTGTCCCAGGGGCATTCCCGGGGCATGCTAGGGGTGGAGCTGCCAGTAGGCAGCTTCCTGTCCCCTTTTGGCCCAGCACATCAGTGGGGAGAACGGGGTTTATGCGACTGCTTTTTTGCAGGTGCAGCATTGCTGTTCTCAGTTGGGAAAAAGTTCCCATTTAAAATTTTAAAAGCCGCCGAAAGGCTTTTTAAAGGCTTTTGGCAGCTGGGAAACGGGTTTGGAGGCACCGCGGCAGCACCTTGGCCACGCCATCCCTGGATGCTGAAAGGTGAGGAATGGGTGTCGTGTGTGTATGTACACTGCCATCAAGTCGTAACCAACTTATGGTGACCCCTTATGGAGTTTTCAAGGCAAGAAACTAACAGAGGTGGTTTGCCAGTTCCTTCTTCTGCATATTAACCCTGGTATTCCTTGGTGGTATCCCATCCAAATATTAACCAGTGCTGATCATGCTTAGCTTCCGAGATCTGACAATATACCATGCTATACCATGCTGCCTTCCCTCACAGCAAACGTATTACCTAACCTAAAAGGTCCCCCCCCTCCCAGGCTTTACAATCAACATGATTCTGCCTCCTGTTCAGATAGGCATCCTACTGGTATAATGAATTTTATCACTTACGAGTAGCAAAGAGTTGACAACCCTTCTGTTAAGGCTTGCTGTAAGCTTCCACTTGTGTGTGGCAAAGGGGCACATGACTGGACAATCACACAGTTTCGATATTGGGGATAGTCTCCTGATATATGTACATCAGCTAGTTCCAAACAAAATGTTTTTTCTTGCTCTAGCATTCCCATAAAATCCCAGAAACAGTATCTTGCATTATTGCTTAGCTGATAATCCCAGGCTGTTCACTATGGCCCAACTCACAAAATCCACACATCTTCCAAATGGACTTTCAGCAGATGTGTTCAGGCAGTTGTAAGAGGTCAGTGCTGGGAACTTAATCACATCAAATGAAAGACAACGTGAGATCTCCAAAATCATTTACAAAGAGAAAGCTCTCAGACCCTCATTACAGAGCCAGAAACAGAAGTGCAGTTTTTACTTAATATTTATTTGGCTGCTGTATTGGATGATGTTCTTATCCCTCATATAACTGCTGAATCATTCTGCTGCCTCCATGTCTCTCCTGATGCTGTATTCAGGGCACACTAAATGAATGGGTTTATTTCAGATCAGATCTTGACTCTTCGTATTCCAGGTGCAACCTAAAAACCATTCTTCCTACAAATTTGCTAATATTGTCATTAATGCAATATTGCTATCACTAGTTGGTTTCATTCGAATCAAAACAGAGATAGATGTCTATAGAATATGGTTCAAATATAGGACTTTTCTTGAAGTATCCATTTTCATACAGAAAATGTCTAGGATTGTAGCATGTGGGGTCATTTCCATATTTAGAATCTTTAGTGAGGAAATCAGTTCTGTCCTAAAAGAGCCAGGGAAACTGCAGCAAGATTAATGATTTACAAAAAAGCTGAATATCTAATTTAGTGACCATATTTCTATACCACCTTTCCCCAGTACACTCTGACTATTATATCAGGAGACTATTCCTTTTCGAACTAATAACAATATGATACAGGCTAAGTTGATTGGATCAAAGAATGCCAATGAACTTCAGGGCAGAACATGGATTCCAGCCCAGGGCCTCTTAAGCCAAGACTCAAACCACACATTACTCCGGTGTATTTCCACACTGACTCAATATGGAATAGCGGACATTTCTTCTGAAATCCCAGCTTGATGAGATAATTAAGTCTGCCTCTAACACACTTCAAGACTTCTCCTACTTTCCTTATTTAGAAATGTTCCCATGACATAAGAACTCCCTCCTCAGTATCTTTTGTCAGCCAGGGTGCCACCCTATTAGCTCATCTGCATTTCCTTCCACTTTTTCCAAGGCATCTTTTCTTCCAAGCTCTTACTCTAAAGCCAAAATATGACTTCAGTTTCTTTCTTTGTTCTATCTGTTTAAATTCTATCCTTTGCTTAATTTGGTTCTTTAATTATTACGTTGTATTTGGGGATTTTATTTCTAAATAATCAAACAGCCCAATCCTGAAGGGGGGTGGTGGATCCGCGGCGACCGGGAGCGGTGCAGCTGTGCCGCCTCTTCTGAGGCTTCCTGGCCACCGCAGAGGAAGAAAAAGCCTTACAAAAATAAAAATAGAGGAAATGGGGGAAATACCCCGTTGCCTTCAATGGGACTGCGCCACCAAAAACGGTGGCACAGCCCCACTGCCACTCAAGGGGGTGTTCCCAGGGCAAAAGGGCTGTGGAAGCCACCTAAAGGCAGTTCCACCCATGGGAATGCCCCGGGAATGTCCCCCCCCCCCATGCTGGCGTGGGCTTTTCTTTCTGGGAAAGCCCTGGCAGCGTGGCTGCGCTGGCAGTGTGAGCCGGCGGCACCCAGACACCGGCGTGTTTGTCCCCAGGCTAGTGTAGGTGCCACCTACCTTACTCTGTGATAAGGTGGCACCTATGCTGGCGTGGGGGCACGTTGGCTCCTAGGAATGGGCTCAAAGTGGCATAAATATTCCCAAATAATGTTTGGTTTTTCTTTACCCCGGGGAGAAGGTCCTGTTCCCCTCACAGATTATTTCCTGCTTTGCTTCCCCTTTGGATCTCACGTTGCCAGCATGATGTTGACGTGACGCTCTAGGATTTGCCCAAATGAAAGAACGTTCCATCAACCTCATTCTAGTGATGTGATGTCCCTTCCAGGTATTTACTGGAAGTGACATTGTGCATTTTGGGCAGCACCATTTTTAAACCTTTTTTTCTCCCACCAGCCCTCAACAGTGAGGGAGACCTGGTCTCCTTACACTGAAATCAAGCTTGCTCTGCTGCTCTATTGCTAGACAGCTTGTAGCTAAGGTTAGTTCCAGCATCCTAGGGCTCTCAGTTCAGCCAGAACTGGATAGCTAAGGATCCTAAGGATCCTAAGGATCAGACCTCTCATGTTGGTACATTCTGTAGCTGATTATAGCAGTTCTTATGGATGTTTTCAGTAGTACAATGTGTATAACCAAAGTTACCTAGAGAAGCTTGGGGCATACACTGAACCACACAGAAACCTAATATAAAGTTCAGCTAGATAATATTGTCTTCATTTGCTGATAGATTTAATCTATCAGTCCCAAACTACTGACCCCTGTATGCTTAACACATATGATTTTCTCATCAAAAACTGGACAATAATTTTCTTCTTTATATTAAAAATAATGAACTGCAAAATTAACTTATAGGAGAGCTTTTGCCTTCCTCTCTCCTGTCTGCTGTTCCAATGAGGCAGATGGAGCGTGCTTGCCCTCTGGTGGTTGGAGACCAAAGAAACCGGAGCAATCTAAGGTGCTTGACAAATGATAAAACAGTAATGTCCTAAGAAAACAAGCACCCTACCTCCTAATAAAACACATTTTAAAAAAGTAAACATGGAATGGAAAAAACAGCCCCCCCAACCAAATACCTCTTGAAACCAAGAAGATGTTTCCTTTTGAATACAACTCCTCCCACACTCACAAAGCTTAGCGTCCAGAGGGACCTGTTACACCAAAGAGATGTTTGCTTGAAAACTTCAGGTGAGGTGTTCAGATCTCCCTGCAGGAGACAGTATGTACAAGCAACTGTCAACATTTAAGCATATCGATGTAGCAGTGTAGAGTTCTGGTTCTCCTCTCAAGTAATTAAGTTTACCTGTCCCCAGGCAGCGCTTATAATCCCCCAAACTGCCGTTCAACCAAGGCAATAAATGTCTCATCATCATCATCATCATCAAGCCACTTTCCAAATGAGTGGATGAGGTGATGTTTGCTGTTTTATGGCTGAGCCCAGATTTGGGTCAAATGGATTACCTAGCATGAAAAGAGGGAACATCTGTCTGGAATATGAAGCTGCTCATAGCCTGAAGATAAAATATTATCTGTCCTTAACCAAAATCTGACTGGGTAAGATTTATACTTCGCAGTAGTAGAAAGGTGCTGTAATTTTGTAATGTTTTGACAGCACAGATGTATTAACCTACTTACATGTGAACATGCTACATTTGATCCACTGGATCTTTGCATCCTTTGAAAGATGGATGGCTTTCTATCCTTTCAGAGATAAGATCTGATCCCATTTACATGGCTCCACATTGCCATGAATAACAAGATGTCATTTAAATCTCCTTACATATACTATTTTCTTTTTTTAGCTTCAGAATATAGTTGCTGTTGATGTGAACTACACCTTATCATTCTTTTCAAGTAGGTTAAATTAGGAGTCTTTGGCTATCAAGATTCTGCCCACTTGGTAAGGAACTTGTGTAACTACTGAGACAAGTGCTTTACCAGTGAGACAGCTCAGAAGTGGCAGGGTTTAATTTTGCAATAATATTTCTCAACTAATTTAAGTAAGCCTTCCCTCCTTTAGGTGGCTATAGTTTCCCCATGCGCTACTGAATATATCACTTGATGTTCTAGAAATAATTGTACAGCCATAGTTTGATAGTTAAAGCCTTCTTTGCCAATGCTAAATAAAAAAGTTTTTTAAAAGTCTATTTATTATATGATAAGGTCTGCACAAAACACTCAATAAAGCGGGGCTTACTTCTGAGTAAACATAGTTAAATTGGCCAGTGTAACCAGTAATATTTGGATTCCCTAAATAGCAAGTTTCCCTGACCTGGATAGCCCCAGGCTAGCCTGATCTCATCAGATCTCTGATGCTAAGTAGGGTCAGCCCTGGATAGTATTTGGATGGGAGACCTCCAAGGAATACCAGGGTTATGACGTGGAGGCAGGCAATGGCAAACCATCTCCGAATGTCTCTTGCCTTGAAATCTCTACCGGGTCACCATAAATCAGCTATGATTTAATGGCCAAAAAAAAAAAAAAAAAAAAGTTAAAGTCACATGTACAAACATTTGTTTTTCGGAGAACATTTGTCAGAAGATGAACTTCCTTGACAGTGGTCCTCAGTGCTACTGTTTTCTGTGGTAAAGTTCTTCAGTGTCAGATGCTTTACACAGAATCAGACCAGTGGTCCATCCAACTAAGTATCATTGACTCTCTGATTGGTAGTGGCTCTCCCAAGTCTCATGCAGAGAAAAGTCATTCCCTAAGTTACTTGAGATCTCTTAACTGGAGATTCCAGGGTTGGAACCTGGGACTTTCTGCATACAAAATATGGACTCTACCACTAAACCACATCCCCACCCATCTGCAGAAATGGTTTCATCTCTCACCATTGGGGAAAAAAATAATTTATAAGTGGGGAAACTAGTGTGATGATTCATGCACATCTACAAATGGGAAGTCAGAAAGAGAAGCAATACTGAAAATTACTTGGAGGAGACATGACCTACAATGCCATTTTTGGCACCCTTCTAAACCCATTGACTTCTGTGGTCTTAGAAGAGTGCAGATCTTTGGCTCGGGAATTTCATTATGCACACCCATAATGGGGATTTCTAGAATCATCCTATGGTAAAAAAAAATGTAGCTTAGACTTCAGAATCTGCCACAGTTTTGGATCTCAGGTAGCTGAATGCACTTTGGACTCACAGCAGTGGAGTCCTGGTTCTTAACATTGCACCAATTGAAATATGAGCACAAAATTACTGGACTTCTCTTATTCAAGGCAGGCAGAGTATGATTTCTTCCCTCCCTTTTGTCCTTCCCAGTTTTAACACTTCAACATCCTTTTAGTCGTTCACGGTTTATTAGCATCTCCATTTCCTGCTCAGGATCAGTCTGCCTTAATGCCAGCTGGCCTTTCCCATTGCAGCTGGGTCAGGAATTCCTTCCTTCCTGAAGTTACTTCCCTGTTTATCTCACCATACCCTCTGGCCCTATTCTTGGTCATCGCCTCACCCATCTCCTTCCTTTTGATTGGTTTGCTCTGGACTAAGTAGGAGGAACACAATTTGGAATAATTTAGAACAGGGCATTCAACTAACAACTAACAAGATTACACAGTATGACTGGTTTTATACACATACACAAGTTGCTGTGGTATTATTGTAAATGCTGTCTTATACTTTTATCTTGAATTCCATGCTTTATTTTTTGTACCTTGGATAGGGAAATAAAGTTAATTGCTGTTTAAGAGCTTGTCTCTCTTCCATCTTTTTCTCTTCTCACAGGTTTAGTGCACCTAACTAAAAGCGGTGTCTGCATCAAACTAAAGGGTCCCCTTTTGCACCAGGACTTTTCATGTGTAGGGGGTCATTCTTGCATGACAGATCTGACACAAGGGCAGATCTGGGTATCAACACTGCTCACAACCTTTGTAGAGGCACAACTAGTGTTTATTAGGAACACGGCCATTCCGTTGGGATCGAACTGAGGTCATAAGCAGAGCTTGGACTGCAGTACTGCAGCTTACCACTCCGCGTTGGTTTCGGGTAGCCGGCTCCAGGTTGACTCAGCCTTCCATCCTTCCAAGGTCGGTAAAACGAGTACCCAGCTTGCTGGGGGTAGAGGGAAGATGACTGGGGAAGGCACTGGCAAACCACCCTGTAAACAAAGTCTGCCTAGTAAACGTCGGGATGTGACGTCACCCCATGGGTCAAGAATGACCTGGTGCTTGCACAGGGGACCTTTACCTTTTAGATAGGTATAAGCCCTATAAAAAGAAAACATGCATACACAGCAGCAGATAAGCATGAACACAAGGAAAACAATGCTTATGCAGCCTAGTGAGTGATGGTGTGTTCTTAATCAGCCATTATTAACCTTAAGAAGAATAACACACAACAGGCCCTCTCAATGTTGGCTGATTAGTTCTTGTGATTACCTCTGCTCCTGTGCCTACTAAAGGCATATGCTCCCAAATCTGTGTGTGTGTGTGTAAAGTGCTGTCAAGTCGCAGCCAACTTATGGCGACCCCTTATGGGGTTTTCAAGGCAAGAGACTAACAGAGGTGGTTTGCCAATGCCTTCCTCTGTATAGCAACCCTGGCCTTCCTTGATGGTCTCCTATCCAAATACTAACCAGGGCTGACCCTGCTTAGCTTCTGAGATCTGACGAGATCAGGCTAGCCTGGGCCATCCAGGTCAGGGCGCTCCCAAAATTAAAGGAAGGGAAAACAAACCAATAGTTGCTGATGACATTTGGGTTGGAAAGGTGAGTAAGGCAAAGAGGAGAATTGTGACACACCACCTACAGTGAGGGAAAAAAGTATTTGATCCCCTGCTGAATTTGCCCGTTTGCCCTCTGACGAAGAAATGACCAGTCCATAATTTTAATGGTAGGTCTATTGTAGCTGTGAGAGACAGAATAACAACAGGAAAACCCCCAGAAACCCAGAAGACAAAAGTCAGAGATTGATGTGCATTATAATGAGTGAAATAAGTATTTGATCCCTTTGCAAAAGATGACTTAGTATTTGGTGGTAGGGCTGTCAATTCGGTTCGGCCCGAACTGAAAATCAGCCGAATTTCCCTTGATTCGGCGGTTTTTAGTTCGGGAGGAACCGAACTCAAAACTGGCGGGCAACCGGGGGGGCCGAATTCAGCGAGTTCGGGAGTTCGCGAATAAATTCGGCCAATTCGGGGCCATCAGTAAGCAGCATAACCTTCAGTAAGCAGCATTCTCCTCCCCCGGCCAATCGGTGGCCAAGCTGGGTCTTCTTCTGGCCAATCAGTCAGGATTGAGTACTGGAGGAATCAGCTGATGTGCGGCCGGCCGGGGAAAGAGAGAGAGAGAGGGAAATCCTCATGTGTGTGTGAGGGGGTGCTTGTGCACATTCTCTCCTTTCCGTGGCTGCAGGGGGCGCATTTTTTGGGGTACCGACCCCAAACTTTCAGGGGACATTCAGACAGGTTTTCTTAAGAGACCACCCAAGTTTTGTAAACATTGGGTCAGGGGGTCCCGAGATATGGGCTCCCCCCTTTTTCTTTCCATGGCAGCAGAGGGCGCATTTTTGGGTGTGCCGACCCCAAACTTTCAGCGGAGCATCAGACAAGGCTTCTTAAGATACCCCCCAAGTTTTGTAAACATTGGGTCAGGGCCCCCCGAGATATGGGCTCCACCCCTTTTTCCTCTCCCCCCTTTTCCATTTTCGTGGCTGCAGGGGGCGCTTTTTTGGGGGTGCAGCCCCCAAACTTTTATCATAGCTTCAGAGAATCCCTCTTAAGAGACCACCCAAGTTTTGTAAAGATGGGTTCAGTGAGGACTGAAATATCGGCTCCCCCCTTTTCTCTTTCCGTGGCTGCAGGGGGCGCAGTTTTGGGTGTGCCGACCCCAGATTTTCAGCGGAGCTTCAGTCAAGGCTTTTTAAGAGACCACCCAAGTTTTGTAAACATTGGGTCAGGGCCCCCCGAGATATGGGCTTTCCCCTTTTCTCTATTGGGATGAATGGATCACCCTCGAGAGATGCATACATATGGATCTTATATTGGATACAAATGGAATCATATTGGATTACCCAGCCTCCCAGCCCCTCCTGCTGGAACAGAAGACAGCCACAGTAAGACCCCTTTGGGGGCTTTAATCTATATTTTTTCTTTTCTGTGTGTGTGTGTGGGGGAAAGCAGAGTCTGTGTGTGTGTGTGGGGAGGGAGCAGTTTCTGTGGGTGGGGAAGCCAAAGGGGGCTTTTGCCGGTTCTGCCTGGGGTGTGTGTTCCCCCTCCAGTCTCTCTCTCCCTGGTTTGAGGGGGGGCTTCATTTTTATTCTTCAGGTTTTTCCTCATTCATAAGATCAGTTAGGTTATTTTGATGCTTGCTCAAAACTGGTTTTCAAATGGTGACTTAAAGAATGCATCTGCCTGGTCCCAAGTCCAATGCAAAAGGAGAAATTCCACCCCCTCCTGCTCATTATGCATAGCTAGCTGCCTCTGTCCCTTTCCATGGTATGCAAACTCCCAGGTGTCAGGTGTTGCTTTGCACTGTTGCAAAGGTGTTGCATTGCGTGCTTGTGTTGCTTTGCAGTTGTATTGTTTTGCAAAATTCTTCACACCTGCCCCGCCCTTTGCATGTTTGCAAAGGTGTTGCTTTTCAGTTGTGTTGCTTTGCAAAGTTCTTAGCACCTGCCCCGCCCTTGCTCTCATCAGCTGTTTGTCGGGGCGGGAGCTTTGTGCGTGGGCGGCAAGCTCTGCTGAGAGATACACATTAAGGGTGGGGGGGACCCCTTTCAGGGCCCATATCTCAGCCCCCCTGACCCAATCTTTACAAAACTTGGGGAGTCTTTCAATATACGTCCTTTGAAGCTCTGCTGAAAGTTTGGGACCTCTAAGCCCAAAAATGCCCCCCCCCGAGCCGCGGAAAGGCGCGGTTGTGTTTTTAATGGCTTTATTCGGCCGAATTTTTTCCCCGAACTTTGAATTCCCGCCGAATTGAACGGATCCGAAGTGGGGGAGTTCGGACTTCGGCACGTACCGAACCCACAAGGGCCAAATTCGGCCGAATCCGAACTGTACCGAATTTTTTTTTTTGACAGCCCTATTTGGTGGCAAAACCCTTGTTGGCAATTACAGAGGTCAGACATTTCTTGTAGGTGGCCACCAGGTTTGCACACACCTCAGGAGGTATTTTGTCCCACTCCTCTTTGCAGATCCTCTCCAAGTCAGTAAGATTTCGAGGCTGATGTGTAGCTACTCGAATCTTCAGCTCCCTCCACAGATTTTCGATGGGATTAAGGTCTGGAGACTGGCTAGGCCACTCCAGGACCTTAACGTGCTTCTTCTTGAGCCACTCCTTTGTTGCCTTGGCCGTGTGTTTTGGGTCATTATCATGCTGGAATACCCATCCTCGACCCATTTTCAATGCCCTGGCAGAGGAAAGGAGGTGCTCACCCAAGATTTGACGATACATGGTCCCGTCCATCGTCCCTTCGATGCCGTGAAGATGTCCTGTCCCCTTAGCAGAAAAACACCTCCAAAGCATAATATGTCCCTCTCCATGTTTGACAATGGGGATGGTGTTCTTGGGGTCGTAGGCAGCATTCCTCCTCCTCCAAACACGGCGAGTTGAGTTGATGCCAAAGAGCTTGATTTTGGTCCCATCTGACCACAACACTTTCACCCAGTTCTCCTCTGGGTCATTCAGATGTGCATTAGCAAACTGCAGACGGGCCTGTACATGTGCT
Source organism: Euleptes europaea (assembly GCF_029931775.1). Lineage (NCBI taxonomy): Eukaryota > Metazoa > Chordata > Lepidosauria > Squamata > Sphaerodactylidae > Euleptes > Euleptes europaea. The sequence goes on from NC_079323.1 coordinate 34,445,836, forward strand.
GTCTTGAGCAAGGGGACCTTGCGGGCTCTGCAAGATCTCAGTCCTTCACAGCGTAGTGTGTTACCAACTGTTTTCATGGTAACTATGGTCCCAGCTGCCATGAGATCATTGACAAGTTCCCCCCATGTAGTTCTGGGCTGCTTCATCACCGTTCTCATGATCATTGCAACTCCACGAGATGAGATCTTGCATGGAGCCCCAGACCGAGGGAGGTTGACAGTTAGGGTTAGGGTTGTCACCTTCTCACCAAGCTGGCAACCCTAGTAATAATACGATGAGGAGTGGCAGGTTTGACTGGCACAACTGCATCTGGGGAAGCGGTGAACCCCACATCATATCCTGATCTGGAGTTTTGCGCAGCTGCAGTTTCCCTTTGAACCTCTGAGAAGACCTGTTCATGAATCTCTGAGAAGACCTGCTACCCAGTGTCGCCATGAGCAATAATTGTTGTACGCGATACTATACAATGCAAACAGTGTTTAGTTAAAATTATAAAGGCAAGTCAATTAAAATACTCAAAGTGACACACAGTGAAAATACTAGCTTTTAAGAGATGGGGCAGTTAAGAATAACATTGATTATCGGACTTGTGAACCCTGAGTGGTTAAATCCTGCTTTCTCCTGTTGAGTGATTTATTATGATGTCTCTGTGTAGGATGTGTCCTTTTAAAAAATGTTGCCTTGCATTACACCCTCCCCTGAACCACCTGTATTGGACTGACTATCTATCTATCTATCTATCTATCTATCTATCTATCTATCTATCTATCTATCTATCTATCTATCTATCTATCTATCTATCTATCTATCTATCTATCTATCCATCCATCCATCCATCCATCCATCCATCCATCCATCCATCCATCCATCCATCCATCCATCTATCGTCATAACCCTTGAGAATCTAATGGGTAGTTTTAAGGTACTGCAGAACTCTGTGGGTTTTGCTGTACATGACAACTGCATTGTAAATTATTGCTGTGGTTGCCACCTTTTCTAGCATGGCCACTATGCGCTTAACAGTGCTCATGAGAGGCAGAAATTCAGCAGGTTCAGCTTTTCCTACCACAGAAGAAGTTTCACTTGTGGATTTTTGGAATGGTTTTCAAGGCCTCCTGGAGCCATTTCAGAAAGAAGATGGGGCTCCTGAATTTTGCAGTGATGATTATTTTGTGTCTATTCAAGAACGGTAATCTTAAGAACTCTCATTTTCATCAGCTCAGAAGGCTCTGCTTTTATTGAAACAGAACTGCGAATACTCAACAATGCTCAACTCAATGGTTGCAACTGATTGCAATTGAGACATTGCTCTCTAGATGGCAGCAGAATATCATGAAATAACATTTGAAAGGTGAGCTATTCTAAAACAGAGGGGTGGTTTTAGTACGCATCAAGCAAAATCTGGTCATTACACTAATTTACATAACGACTGATGTCATCATTTTACATTGAACGGAATCACTCCCAAACTCATGTTTGTTAGTTTTGTACAGCTGTGAAAAGTTAGGTTCATAAACTTACTTTGTTAAAGTAAGTTCATCATTGTTACACCACTGTTTAACAATTTATTTCAGTTTATTTTGTTTAGGTATTTCCCCCCTGCTTTTTCTTCTTAGTGGGAATGCAAAATGGTTTACAGCATCATCACCCCTCCTCCATTTTATATTCACCATAAGTCTTGTGAGATAAGTAAGGTGGAGAGTGACTGGCCCAAGGTGGTGAAGAGAGACCTGGCAACCCTACCAGTGAGATTCCATGGCAGAGGGTGTTAGAACCTGAGTCTTCCAAATCCTAGTCCAACACTCTATTCTCTGCTGGCTCCTATTCTAACACATTTGGTTGGAATTCCAGCAGTTGGGTTGGATTGGCAAACAGATGAAGCCAAAGTTAAATTTCCCCCATTGAAACCTGTTGCTGAAAAACAAATGTTCAGCTCTCCTGCTGAAATCAGTTGGAGTCTACTGAGTGCCTTAGTTGGGCTGCATCGTACACACCGTCTTTAAAGAATCTCAGTGCATGTTTTTATTTTCCAAGACTTTCAGCCAAGGATAACCTCTTGACCAGAATACAAGTTTCATGCGGGTTTCAGAATGGACTGTTGGGTTTGAAAAAATGCTGGGGGGGGGGAATTAAGCAGGATTCTGCAGTGAGCCTCCAAATCTGCCGCCAAGAAACTGCAGAAAGGGGGAAGAATTAACGTGATTACCCTCCCCCTGTATTTTCTACCAGGCAACATCGTTCTCTACAATCCAATGCAGAGGAACTTGCATAATCCCATTGATCTCAATGGGCTAAGGCTTGAGTAACTCTGCATAGGATTGCATTGTTAGGCTGCAGTCCTATGCACAGTGGCCTGTGAATAAGCCCCGTTGAATAAACATACAATAGGATCCCACTGTTAGGCACATACTTAACCCTTTCCCAGAGAAATTTTGGCTGCAGTGTGTCCTAACAGTGATCTTCTTTTTAAAAAAAAGACCAATCTGTTTTGCTTCACTTGAATTACACCGCAGAGGCTTTCCTGGTCATCACGTATTCAAATGCAGCCGGCAAACGTAGCTATTCTGAGAAGCTGCAGGGAGAGATTTAATTATATCTAATAGGCCTCTGCAGCATTTGCTGTATTTTACCAGCTTTTTACAAATACACCTGCAGTAATAGATTTGGCGAACGAGTGTAAATCAAAATAAATCTACTGTGCAAAGGAGATATTGTCCTTGCAAGGCATCTGCTCTTCAGCAAGCTCTTTAAAATTAATCCTTTATAATACACATGCAGGTGGTAGTCCATAACCTCATGACTATGGGCAATTGAGCACAATAAACTTGCAGAATCTTTAGGAAATGTTCCAGTTCGCTTTTTTCCCCTCCCCGCAAGAGTGGTGATTCTGCTTATGCTTCCAGCAACGCTAAGAATTAAGTGGGAAGGCATCCTACTGCTTTATTAGGCACACCGAACAATAAAGCAGATCAGAAGATCGGCGCACAATAAGCCGTTCCTCTAAACTGGGGCTCTAATTCTTGGCTAGTAAACTTCATCTCAGCAGTTCAGTTTCTCTGTGTTATGTAATTTAATTATGTCATACACAACCAAATAGTTACCGGTTAGTAATTCTGCTCTGCATGAGGCAACATGTTCTTATTGGAAGACCTTAGTAAATTGTCAGATTCTTGATTAAGGAGATATTGATGGTGATTCTGTCAAAGCTAAATGTTGTACTTGATGCTTGATCCTCGTTCCTGCCCCTTGACACTCTGAACCTCATTAGGTAATACAGGTTTTTTCTTCTAGTGGGGTTCTTGTTTCTTAGCCAACTAGCAACAAGAAAGTGAACCAGTTCTTCAGAGGTTTTTTTTCTGAGCCCTGCTATCCTTTTAACTGGACACACCAGCAGTTGAGTCTAGGATCATGTGCTTGGAAAGCGTGTGTTCATCCACAGAGCTTGGCTTGTGAACTACAGGGCTTCTTTTATTGCTGGAAAGATACCTTATGCTGAGTAAGACCATTGATCTATCAAGATCAGTAAGGTCTACTCTTACTGGCAATGACTCTCCAGGGTCTCAAGTAGAGGCTTTTCATATCACTGGTTACCTGATCCTTTTAACTGAGGATGTCGGGGATTGAACCTTGGATCTTCTGCATGTAAAGCAGATACTCTACCACTGAGCCACCAACATCTGTGAGAGTAGACAATCCTGCACCTGGACAAACTGTGGCCACCACAGCACGTCCCTCCGTTCATGCCCATGCATCTTGCAACTGCACTATGTAAAGGTCTTTGTGTTACTCTGGCAGAGGTGGGATCAGGATGGCTTTCCACCCTTATGCATGAAACTCCACCATATGAGGTCTGTGCTTGTAGAGCAGTGATACTCATCCTGTGGCATGGGAGCCAAATGTGGCTCTTTGACATGCCACCTGTAGCTCTTTTGAGCACGGTTCCCAGTTTGGCATGCTTTCATGTTCTAGGCAAGGCCCCTTGCCCTGTAGGGCTTGTAGTTGTCAGGTGGCTCCCACCTTGAAACAGCCAATGCTGCAGGGACTGGTGGATGGGTAAGCTGTGAGCTGCCGGCCTCAGGCTGGGGATAGAAGTAAAGGGCCCATCTTCTCCAACAATCCCCCCTCCTTCTTTGCAGTCTCTGTACTCTCAACCTAGGGCTTGGGAAACTGCCAGGGAGAAGAAAGCCAGCAGCAGAGATGAGAGAGTCCAACCACCACCATGGCCACCACCCAAGAAAAGAGCAAGTTGGCCACAGTGTGGGTGTGGGTGGGTGCTTTCACTCTCCTCCAGGAGCCTTGGCAATCATGCTCAGTTACCTGAGCTGCTGTTCCTCGAGTTGAGCAGAGAGCAACTAGGTGACTAGCCCAAGGTCACCCAGTTGGCTTCATGTGTAGGAGTGGGGAAACCAACCCGGTTCACCAAATTAGTGTCCGCCGCTCATGTGGAGGAGTGGGGAATCAAACCCGGTTCTTCATATCAGAGTCGACCGCTCCAAACCACCGCTCTTAACCACTAAACCACACTGGCAAGTCACATGGGAAAAAAACCAGTCTGGCAGGTGCTTAAGGGAAAAGGAGGAAGAATATAGAAAAAGTCAGAAATCCCAGGGGAGATGGGATTTTATTTTGTCTGTATTGTGCTGAGACCAATAATGCCCGTGTTCCTTAACATTTTGGGCTAAAGACAGCTGTAAGCTGGGGAGTGGTTATGCAGGAAATGCCACAATGTACATGAATGTCAAGAGCATTGCTTGCAGAGGCTAACCTGCTTCTTGTAGTTTGTGTTCATTTCCATCAGGTGGCAGTAACCCCTTATGAATGCAGAAGGAAGCAGCCCTGCAGCTTTTCTCTGCAAATCCGGTCAAAACTCATTTGACTCCTTCAGAACTGGCAAACTTTCCTTGTTGCGTTCAGTAGATAAATAATGGGTTTTCACCACTTGATCTGATTGGGAATTGATGTCAGGCAAGTAAGCGTCCGTGCACGTCTGAAGAATATGTGTGTGTAAAGTGCAGTCAAGTCGCAGCCGACTTACGGCTACCCCTTTTTGGGGTTTTCATGGCAAGAACCTAACAGTGGTGGTTTGCCAGTGCCTTCCTCTGCACAGCAACCCTGGTATTCCTGGGTGGTCTCCCATCCAAATACTAACCAGGGCTGACCCTGCTTAGCTTCTGAGATCTGAGGAGATCAGGCTAGCCTGGGCCATCCAGAATATAGATCGCACAAGATCCCCTGAAAATTGTTTTAAGGGAAAAGCATGAGACATCTAACATTTTGGATTCTGCAGCAGCATTTGGGATTAGGGATATCAGGATATGCCCTTTCGTATGTCCTTTTGTTTTCTGATGTCATTGCAAGCCTTTTTGCTTGGCTCCTTGTCAGTACTGGTGTTCCCAATTCATTTTTGGGGGTGGGGGTTGGCTCCATTTTATGTAAACTTTGGCCAGTTATACATTGTATAATATACAATATAATATACAATGTATATACACACTCAATATACACACTCAATTCAAAAATAACAATGAAAAATGCATTAACTTTAAAGGGAACTTTTGGGCAGAGGAAGCAGAAAATGGCACAAACGGTGAGTTTGTATGAGACCAGTTCATGCAAAACCGAAATGGGATGTTTCAAGCTCAAACCAGCTGGCATGGGAAATTCAATTACATCCCGTTATATGACATTTCCATTTTGTGGAGAATTTGGAAATGCAGTGATCAATAAGGAGGCAGTGTTGTAACAATGTTTTAACCCTGCAAGGCGGGCCCACATTCGGGTGGATCCAAACTACCTCTGTCCTACCACTCCACTAAACAAAGTTTATTTATTTATTAAAACATTTATACCCCACCTTTTCTTTTGGCTCAAGTTTGAAACCTTTCCCCAATCTAAGGAGACTTCCTCAATGTAAGTGGCTCTTCTGTTGGAGGAAGAGCCATTCAAGATGGTGGAAGACTCCTTAAGCTGAAGATGGAAGATGGCCCCATTATTAGCTTAGGGTTGCCAGGTCCCTCGTCACCACCGGCGGGAGGTTTTTGGGGTGGAGCCTGAGGAGGATGGGGTTTGGGGAGGGGAGGGGATTCAATGCCATAGAGTCCAATGGCCAAAGTGGCCATTTTCTCCAGGAGAACTGATCTCTATCGGCTGGAGATCAGTTCTAATAGCAGGAGATCTCCAGCTTCCACCTGGAGTTTGGCAACCCTATATTAGCTACATATACAGTAGAGGGCTACATCTGAGAGATTTGCCTAAGGCTACGTACAGTGCCATCCTAAACAGAATTACCCCCTTTTAAATGCATGGAAATCAATGGACTTAGGAAGGTGTAACTCTGCTTAGTAGGGTTGCCAACCTCCAGGTACTAGCTGGAGATCTCCTGCTATTACAACTGATTTCCAGCCAATAGAGATCAGTTTGCCTGGAGAAAATGGCCGCTTTGGCAATGGGACTCTATGGCATTGAAGTCCCTCCCCTCCCCTCCCCAAACCCTACCCTTCTTAGGCTCTGCCCCAAAAACCTCCCGTTGGTGGCAAAGAGGGGCCTGGCAACCCTACTGCTTAGGCTTGCACCGTTAATAAGTTACTGACTGTAGAAGCCATGTTTAACATGCAAAGTATTTTCTAGTCTTTGTACCATTTGCTTCTGATAGAGACATGCAGTCAGCTGTTGGTTTGATTTGCTAGCCATCTGCAAGTTGTGATCAGTACAGTCAAACAGGTCACGTATGCTTTGATGGTGCAAAAAAAGGAGAGTTAGCATTCATATTGTCATGCAGTTGTCCTGTGGCTTTCATCTTCCCCTCCCTCTCTGCTGTTTGCCACAATATTTAAGCATACAAAACATTAGTATTTCACAGTTAGTGAGGTGTCTCCATCTGTTCCTTATGGCTTCCTGGCTCAATGTTCATTAATGGAAACGGCAGGAGAACTTGCTTTATCTGGAACAATTTATTCATACACATATTTGCACTGCCTTGTGGGTATCATGGTCCCCCCTGCACCAAATTCTTACTGTATTAAACTTGTATGATAAGAAAGGAGGCATTTCAGGTAGTGTTGTTAAAAGAAATTCTCTAAATTCCTCTTTACCCAATCTCTCCCTGAAATCCAACAGTAGTTTTCTTTTCATCTTTTTAGGAATTTGGAATCAGTTTCTAATCGATTTTGTTTTGATCAAAGAGAAATTCAGAGGGGAAGGGAGGTTCTACAAAATTTCAGAATTTTACTTTGCAGATGTTCAGAGGCTCGTAATGTCTTCCCAAATCTTCCGGTCTTCCTGATAGAGCATCACCCTGTGGTGAAAGGGCTGAAGTTACCAAGAGAAATAAAAAAGAAACAAAAGAGAAACCCCTCTTTTAAAAGCAAAAAAGAAAGAAAGAAAAGAAAAGAAGAGGGATCAATGGCTATATCTAAAAAAGTGAATTTCAGAAAAAGAAGAAGAGTTGGTTTTTATATGCCAACTTTCTCTACCACTTAAGAGAGAATCAAACCGGCTTACAATCACCTTCCCTTCCCCTCCCCACAACAGACACCCTGTGAGGTAGATGGGGCTGAGGGAGCTCTAAGGGAACTGTGACTAGCCCAAGGTCACCCAGCTGGCATCATGTGAGGGAGTGGGGAAGCAAATCCAGTTCACCAGATTAGCCTCTGCCACTCATGTGGAGGAGTGGGGAATCAAACCCGGTTCTCCAGGTCAGAGTCCACTGCTCCAAACCACCACTCTTAACCATTACACCATACCCTCCCCATAACAACATTGGTCTCAGAGCTGTGTGGCATGTGTTCAGAGCTTTGTGGCATGTGTTATCTCTGTATCTCATGAACTGGAATTTGATAAAAAGGGTGTCAGGTGACGGCGCAGATGCAAAAAGCAGCACATGTACTATAGGCCATTTAAATGATGCACCCTTAATGTGCCGGCGCAAAGAGAGTACAAAGCCACTTGGCATAGCATCCAATTGGAACTTAAAGCAAAACATTGATGCAATCCAGTGAGGGATTTGACTCATGTGCAAATGAGAGCTTGTGCGCAGTAAACTTAAACGTCTCTGTCATTTTCTAATTGTTTGTAGCCATTCCTGATCTGACGTAGGTTATTGTGTTTGCGAGTCCTATTACTACAAATGGAAGAGTTAGTAACTGGGAAAGTCTAAAGTAGCTTTAGATGACAAGTTGTAGGTGTGACCAGAAGAGGATGACCTCCAAGCCAGCCATGGGATGTAGTTCTTCAGAACAGCCGTACCATATACCTATAGGGAATTATTCCTACAGGTGACCTGGGATAGTGGTGTGGGGAATAAAGCATCCTTCAGTTCCTTTACCCAGGACTTATTTAGTTCATCATTATAGCAGAACAGAGACAACGTTCTCTGGACAATGAGATAAAACTGGACAATTGTCCCATAACTCACACATATAGACCTTGTGACAACCAGTTCCTTATTTGGCTAAGGGAAGGTTTAAGAATTAGCACACACCCTTTCCTGGCAAGTGTTTTGAGACAGAGGGCTCTACATGGTTTGATATTTCCAGATTGTTCTTTTTACACTGCAGAAGGGGAAGTATTTTGTTTATGAGACAAAACCAGACATAAATGACAAAGCTATTACCCACAGTCAGACATTTTTTCACCTCTGTCCCCTGGCATTCTGGAAACTGAGAGAAATGTTTTGCTATTAATTCATTTCCAACTACATTTAGCATGAATAATAATGATCTCATTAAGGTTTGACAAATCTGTTTTATACATGGGGTGCCATGAATTTCCATAGATAAATTGAATGTTAGCCTTTGAGTAAGTACAAATTTGTAGATAATTAAAATCACGATTAGCCCAAAAGAAGGTGAAGAATGAGGGTCAGAATCATACCATCCGGAGTCATAAACCTTTGTCCTTTCATTTCTACCGGTAAAAATAAAGTTCTAGCTAGTTTACCATGTAGTTTGCATTATAGTTTGAGGTAGAGGTAAGGAGATGGTTTCCTTATCGTTGGAGCATTTATCTGCAGAGGTGGAGAAGCGCTCATATGAGGGTAAAGTCAAGAAACCACCATGTCACAATATCTCAAACTTTAGATGTAGGGGTGGGCAAAACTATATATGTAAAGTAATTATATTTATGTATTTACAATACAAAACAATATTTCTAGCTTGCCTTTCTGCCCTTATCAGGGCCACCAAGGCAGCTAATGGATTAAAAACGCACATAATAAAAATGGATCTTAAAAACTATTAAAACCAAACATGGACTCATCTGGGTAACAAAAATGAAGGACATGCATGCTGGGTGGGGGATACACTTCTGGGTAGCAGTGTGTGTGAACAAGATCTTGGGGTACCGGTGGACGGTAAGTTAAATATGGGCAGTCAATGTGATGCAGCAACAAAAAAAGCTAATGCGATTTTGGGGTATACCAACAGAGGCATAACATCCAAGTTGCAAGGTGTCATAGTTCCACTGTTCACTGCATTGGTCAGGCCACACTTGGAGTATTATGTGCAGTTCTGGAGGCCTCACTTCAAAAAGGATGTGGACAGAATTGAGCGGGTGCGGAGGAGAGCGATGAGGATGATCAGGGACCTGGTGACCAAGCCCTATGAGGAAAGGCTGAGGGAGATGGGAATGTTTAGTCTGGAGAAGAGGAGGTTGAGGGGGGACATGATTGCTCTCTTTAAGTATTTGAAGGGCTGTCACTTAGAGGAGGGCAGGGAGCTGTTCCTGTTGGCAGCAGAGGACAGCATTTGCAAGAATGGGTTTAAATTGCGGGTGGAAAGGTACCAGCTGGATATTAGGAAAACGTTTTTTGCAGTAAGAGTTGTTCAATAGTGGAATCAGCTTCCTAGGGAGGTGATGAGCTCCCCCTCACCGGCAGTCTTTAAACAGAGGCTGGACAAACACTCGCCAAGGATGCTCTATGCTGATCCTGCATTAAGCAGGCAGTTGGACTAGATGGCCTGCATGGCCCCTTCCAACTCTATGATTCTAAAACAATTAATTGCTACTTCTCTGCTCCAAACCTTCTCCAAGTTGCTTTTCACTAGAAGAAGCAAGTATTGATGTTTTTTTTTAAATATTGCATTTGTGTGTAACATGTATTTCTGTCCCATGCTACAGTATATTTGAACCTTAAAAATGGAGATTTCTTCTAGTAGGGTTCGCCTACTAGAAGAACAGAATGCATAAGACATATCCAGTGCAAAGTGGCTGACAAAGTAACCTTATGTTAGTGAAATGTGGTTGTGTGAGTTCATCAAAGGTCCAAAGTACACATGGCAGGTAGGGGTTCACTGACAAAGGATCTCCCCATATCACACTCTTTCTGCTGTTTCTGGTTATATGCAATTTGACTAATAATTGTCACCATTATACATTTCCCTGCCCTGTACCTCATCACTGGCTGTTGCTGGTGAGTAGCAGGGAGACAGATGACATGACAATGCAATCTTAAGAACTCTTTCCTGGGAGTTCTTTCTCCATTGAATAGACCCGAGTAGGATTCTAAGTAGATGTGCTTAGGGTTGATCTTTTAAAGAACTGCCTACTCTCATACAATCTTGCTCATCATTTAAGATCTTCCTCTGGGGCTCTTCTCCAGGTGCCTCTGCCTTTGGAGACTAGATGGATAGCTATTTGAGAAATAGCCTGTTTTGTGATGCTGTCTCAATTATGCAATTTCCGGTTCAGACAAATGTGCTTGAGTCACCTTTGCTAACCAAGCAATCCTGAAAGGGGGGGGAGGCGCAGAACTACTCAGGAGCTGGCCTGACAGCTACACTGGTGTAAGCACCACTTGCGCCAGTTAAGTGGGCAGGGACACTGGTGCACTTACACTGGCTCCATGGACTGCCAAAAAAACAAATCAGTGGGTTACAGATCAAATCAAGCCTGAACTGACCCTAGAAGCGAAAATGACTGAACTGAGGCTATCGTATTTTGGTCACATCATGAGACGACGAGTCACTGGAAAAGACAGTCAAGCTAGGAAAAGTTGAGGGCAGCAGGAAAAGAGGAAGACTCAACAAGAGATGGACTGACTCAATAAAGGAAGCCACTGCCCTCAATTTACAAGATCTGAGCAAGGCTGTCAAAGATAGGAAGTTTTGGAGGACTTTCATTCATAGGGTCGCCATGAGTTGGAAGCGACTTGATGGCACTTAACACACACACAGAACTCTGAGTGGTGGTGAGAGATTTTTTTTTTAAAAAAATGTGTGATGTCTACGGTGTGATGTCACTTCTAGGGAAAATCTGGAAGTGATGTCATCCCTCTCTAGAAATCGCCATAAACTCCTAGAGAGGACTGATTCACCATAGAGTTTCTGGTGATTCTTGGAGAGGACTGAAATCATACTGTGGCCAATGGATTCCCCCCTATGTCCCTGCCTGATCTTGGTCATCTGGAAGAAGAAGAGTTGGTTTTTATACCCCACTTTTCTTTACCTTTAGGAGTCTCAAAGCGGCTTACAATCGACTTCCCCTCCCCTTCCCACAACAGACACCTTGGGAGGTAGGTGGGGCTGAGAGTTCTGAGAGAACTGTGACTAGCCCAAGGTCACCCAGCATGCTTCATGTGGAGGAGGGGAGAAACCAACCCAGTTCACCAGATTAGAGTCTGCTGCTCCTAACTACCATGCCACACTGGCTCTTAGAAATGGAGAGCAATTATAATAGTGGGAGATTTTCAGGTACCGCCTGGAGGTTGGCAACCCTATCTGTCAGAGATAACTCTCCATGGGATCCACGCCTGCCTTTTCCTTACCTTGCTCTGCTTGCTCTATTTCAGTATGTCCAGCATTGGAGCAGGGCAGTGAGAAAAAAAAAATCTTTTGAAATGACAGATGCAGCAAGGAAAGGAGATGGATGATCCAGGGTCTAGTTCCCCACACCAATGTGTGTGATTTTTGTTATAAGAAATTACCTCGTGCTTTCGATGTGAAGGAAATGATACATGTATAAAACCATGCGGATCCTTTTTACTGAGTTATATTGGCATCGCGCATTGAGGAAGCAACAAATGAGGGTCTTCTAATTCCTTACTCTAATCTGAACTTCATCTCAGCAGAGAAAACCAAATCCTGCAAACCTTGTAATTGAAGAAGGCAGAGCAAAGTCATAATATTTCAGAAGCCAATTGAAACATAAGTTTTATGGTATTTTGACAGCCTCCCAACTTAACTATATCGTATGGGGGTTGCATGCCCTCTTTCTTTAATCCTGCTCTTAAAATTATAGCATAGTCTTGTCTTAAATTGAAAGAAAAAGATTTCTTTTAATCAGAGAAGTCTATAAACACAGATTACAAAATGAAGACATATTTTAGGGAGACATTATTTCAGTACACCAAAATTGCACAGACATTCTGCATTCTTGAGCACGTGAAGTTGCTACTGAACCAGACCCTTGCTCCATCAGAGTCAGTATTGTCTACTCAGACCGGCAGCAGCTGTTCAGGGTCTCAGGCAGAGGTCTTTCACATCACCTACTTGCCTAGTCCCTTTAACTGGAGATGTCAGGGATTGAACCTGGGACCTTCTGCATGCAAAGCAGAGGCTCTACCACTTAACTCATGTTAAGTATTCACCTGGAATTGCTTCCCACCTTGCCTGCTCAGGCATGGCAGACCTTTGGATTGTGACAAACCCTTCAGCTCACCCACAAAAACCCCTCCAAGGCACTCACAGGCCAAATAATAAGACACGTGGCACCTGGCTTCATGTTATGAGTTCTTACAAAACATGAGTAAGAACTCCAGTGACAGGAATTGTGGAGAAAGGGCATTTTGGACAAACAGGCACAAGAAGAATGCTTGTCTTCTCAGAACTCTTTGCAAATATTTGACCTAAGGCCACAAGCACTCATCAAGAATATCTACTCTGCTTTCGCAACTAGGAATGAAAAGATAAAGCACCACATGCAGATAAGCAAGGAAAGAGGGTGGAGTGGTGGATACTGCTATGTCTCAAAGTGTGACTGCTGCAAATATCTCTCAACTCTCCCTTCTCTCTCAATAAGTAGTTATGGCATATTGTCTCAACAAGCCTTGCTTCCTCAGCAGTTGTCGGCAGGGTCTTCCATACAAGGAATGCACAGAACAGATGCTGGCATAACTAGCTTCACCACAATGCCAGTGTAATGTCATATAGTGAAACCACACCGGGAAAACAGAGCACAGCCACATTTCTGGCCGAATACCAGCTCCTCCATTCCAACTATGGATACTGCTGGCCAGGCACTCATGGTTCCTTTTGCAGGAACAAAGCCCAATGGAGCAGCCCAAATGGAAACTGCAGACAGCATTCCAATGCATCTCCTCACAGAGGACGGGTTTGTCTTGGTTCAGTGACTACAACAGGTGAATCTCTTACAGCCCATTCCTGAGAATGGGGCTGAAAGTCAATGGGAGGCGGCGTGACCTGGCTGCCGGCGTAAATGCATGTAATCACGCGATTACACGCATTCACGCCGACGGTGGGGCCAGTCCCAGCGGCGGTTGAGCCGTGGGACTGCGCCTCCCCGCTCCACCCGCAACGGTGTGGAGAGGCCACACCGGCGCAGGGGGGCGTTCTGGGGGCGGGCCGGGGGGGAGGAGCTGCTGGTTAGGCGGCTCCCTATCCCCTTTCGACCACTTCTGCCGGAGCCAGGAATGGTGGTGCTGCAACTGCTTTTTAGCAGGCGCAGCCTCGCTATTCCCTATGGGGCGAAAGGCCCAGGTTAAACAAAAAAAGCCGCGAAACGGCTTTTTTTTGTTTAACGGCATACGGGGATCTCCTTAGGAAGAGGTGCCGCTGCGCCTCTTCCCTGCTGTCCCCGTACGCCTCAGCTCAGGAATGGGCTGTTAGTGTGGGTAGCATCAAGAGGAGAGGAAGAGGTACGAAGCCTTGAAGAGCAGTTAGAACTCTTCTCTTCAACCTATAGCTTACCACCATGTTCAGAATGTATGAATTCACATGCAGGTTTACAACTACTCAAAATTGCTTATTACCATTCCCCTGCCTTTCTTGGCTCTGTCCAGTCAGGCTTTCGACAGAGGGAGAGTCAAGGATGGGCCCTATTGATAGAGCAGTTGTCACTGTCAAGAACTTCCAGTCTGGGGGCTCTTGTTATGGGTCAGGCAGTATTCAAAATTTTCAAAACACCTGGGGTGCAAGTCCTTACACCTCAGGAGGGTAACTGCTACCAGTCCTTTTCTTTAACCCAACCAGCCAGAAGCTATGGGACAGACGTCTAACCTTTCTTGGCTCAACAAAAGAAAGTCATCTCTGCAAAGCTGGCCACCTGCAGTGTGTGTTTCACCAATTAATTACCTGGTAGGTGTAGCCCTTTGGTCAAGGTACTGAAATTAGACCGAAGCCACCTGAAGACATAAAAACTCCACACAAATATAAGTAAGGAATTTATTACGATTGTTCAAGAATACTCATAAGAGAACAGAAGCAAGTGATGCATTTAAAATAACAAAACCTAAAGCAAGTACCACTAGCTAAACTGTCAAACACTAATTCAAAAAGAAAGATACAAAATTAATAGTTCAAAAATTCAAGATTCAAGAGGTTACCTATCAAAAGGTCCACTCTGTCTAGAGTCAGGGGCTGACAGCATGTTCAGGCCCCATAGCAAGAATCATAACGCCCAAAAATAGATCATGGAACGATAGCATAGGATCCAAAACCAAACTGAATTGGGAATGCAGTTCTTTTATGCTAAAAAGATGCTGAGTTGGCCAGAGCTCTTGACCAATCAGATCTTTGGTTGATGATCTCAGTTAATTGCATCAGCTTGTTGCAGTCCAGGTGATTGAAAGAGTCATCATGAGTTAGTAGGTTGTCTTTTCTGCAGCTAAAAACCTCCCATTCGCTCCCATGTGACAGACCTTAATTTCTCTGCTAATTGAATGGAATGTCAGTCTCCCACACCTGAAGTTCTTATCTCCGTTGCTAATGGTTACAGCTGGCTAAAGTCTGATGATAGTGTAATTTTTCCCCTCTTTGTAAACTTTTTACCGTGTAGGCCCAGAAGAGCCTAATTCAGAGAACTAATGTTTACAAAAATCAAAACAAGAAACGTCCGGGCTCAGTTTCTTGAAAGTCACCTTCTGTCCCCAAGCATTCCCCCACTGCTATTGTCAAGCTGATTACAATATGCATTTTACCTTTGCATTCTTTACAAACATTCTTTTCAACACCCCTCCCACCAAAGACTCAGATCTTCATTCCTACTCATGTCCCATGCAGGAAGCTTTGACTCTTGAAAGCTTATACCCTGAAAATCTTGTTGGTCTCTAAGGTGCTTCTGGACTGGAATCTAACTGTTCTACTGCAGACCAACGTGGCTGCCATCTGAAACAATTGTCACCTGTAGCCCTTCTGAAGAGGCTCTATGCAACAGAAGCCTAATGGCTCAGTGGCAGAACATCTGCTGTCTATGCAGAAAGTTCCCGTTTTGACCCCTGGCACTTCCCATTAGAAAGGATCAGGTAGTAGATGATGTAAAGACCTCAACTTGAAATGATAGAGAATCACTACCAGTCAAAGTAGACAGTACTGACCTTGAAAGGCCAATGGTCTGACTCAGTAGCCCTGTTCACATGTTACAGGGAACACACATACTTCCTAATTATAAGAACGAGCCAATGCATATTTGCTTTACAAATGAAACCAGGGACCAGTACCTGGATAAACTTAGGGTTTGATCAAATGTTGAATGTAACATGAGAATTACTCACCACATGTATAAAGAAAAATTAAGCATACACTATACATGGATGCCCATGCATTCACTGAACTTGTGAATAGGGCTAAGTATAAGGCAGCTTTGTGTGCTCAAGTATATTGTTTGGACCTCCCTTTAATCTCACAAGCAGGGAAGCCCCTTCTGTTTTGAGCACATGTTCAAATATCAAAATGTCTGGGTCCCAGAGGGTGGAGAGTGCTGTCAACTTGCAGTCGACTTATGGCAACTTTGTAGGGTTTTCAAGGCAAGAGACTATCAGAGGTGATTTGCCATTGCCTGTGTCTGTGTAGCAGCACCAGACTTCATTAGAGGTCTCCCATTCAAGTACTAATCAGGGCTGACCCTGCTTAGCTTCTGAGATCTGATGAGATCAGGCTAACCTGGGCCATCCATGGCAGGTCAAAGATAGGCATGTTTAATTTTTTATTTCCAAACAGTGAGCTTGTCGAACATTAGCATCTCCCTCTCCTCTTCCAAGTTTCCTCTCTGTTCAACTCAACCCTTCCTGAACCTGTTCTCGGCCGGGG
The DNA here is from genome assembly GCF_029931775.1 of Euleptes europaea. Lineage (NCBI taxonomy): Eukaryota > Metazoa > Chordata > Lepidosauria > Squamata > Sphaerodactylidae > Euleptes > Euleptes europaea. The sequence goes on from NC_079323.1 coordinate 34,462,095, forward strand.
AGAGCGGGGTATTAAATTGAAATAATAAATAAATGAATAAATAAATATAGAATCTTCACCAAAAAACATATCTTCCAATTCCCTGGAAACAGGCTCATTCACGGTGCTCAGCAGAGCAACCATGTAATAGACATAGGGTTATCAACCTCCAGGAAATAGCTGGAGATCTCCTGCTATTACAAGTGATCTCCAGCTGACAGAGATCAGTTCACCTGGAGAAAAATGGCCACTTTGGCAATTGAACTCTATGGCATAAAAGTCCCTTCCCTCCCCAAACCCCACCCTCCTCAGGCTTCGCCTCAAAAACCTCCCACTGGTGAAAAAGAGGGACCTGGAAACCCTAAGGTGACATCATATAAGACTCTCTAATCAGTCAGCAGAACAACCCATATAACAGTGCTCCTCTGATATTTCACAAGGCTAAAAGAAATATCAAAGCAAAAAGTCAAAGTTAAAGAATGTCAAAGTTAAATGGTTGTCCTCCCAGATCCTAGGTTGCTATTGAAACTTCTTTGTATTTTTCTCCCCAAACATTTTTGGGTTAATTAGTATTGTTTAAGGCACATATATTACCTCATTACTGCTTAGTACAGCCAGAAACCATTTCCACTACTTAATCTGATGTTTACCTATAGATGTGAAGTGACTGAGTGGGTGTATGAAAAGGAGGAAGAATGTGGAGAGAGGGCCAGAGCAATATTGGGTGAAAATTGTGCTTATCTTTGCAAATGCATTTCAGACCCGTTTTTGGTTTTTGACTCATGAAGCTTCAAGCTTATCCTCACCCTTCAGGATTTTCACAATGCTGAGCCGTTTGTCTTTTACTAAAATAAAATTAAAATCCTAAGGGTATAGGGTGATGGTATGTCACTGTGGGGCTACTAGACCCTGTACAGAAAGGCCCAATTCTATGATTCACGATCAAGCCATAGCTAACAGAATACAGATTTCTTAACTCTCTGTATTAGATGCAGCATATCTAGCCAAGGGGAGTAGATTTCTTTGATTTGCTACATGCTCTCTGCAGTTATCAGCAGTGTAGGTGTAGATGGAATTATACTTTGACATAAAAACAGTAAGGCGAGACATTTACTTTTCATGACTTGTCTGGAGTTCTTAAACACTGTAGTATTTATAGCAACGCATGCTTATGAGTTATGAGAAGATGATAGCTAGAAACTAAAGACATCTCCTGGAGATAATAAGAGTTTGCAATAATTCTTCTGCAGTCAAAGTTCCCTTCAAATAAAGTTCAGTCCTATGTATTTCCTTTTTTATTATTTGAAAATTGCTGTTGCAATTGATATAAATACTTGGGAGAGCAAGGAAAGAATGTTATTAGAAACTTGTCCCTGAGGCATATCTTACAAGAGAGCAATAGAAGTAAAAAAGAGGATAGACTCAGAGTGGAAGTAAGAGGGAAGCACTAGCATGAAAACTACACAGGGCAGAAAAAATGTTTTTTTGGCAACTAAAATGCTTTAGAAATCCAAATCAAATGCTTGGTCTTTTCTGCATGCATTGCTTACTCCAGATTTTCCACATGGTTGATCTGCGAGGCTTGGAATCGTATTCCACAAAATTGCTCCACATGCCTTCTTTTACAACGTTGTTTTCTGTTTTCCTCTTCACTTCTAAATCAGTTTAATCCTGTCTGTACTGTTTCCCCAAAAAGAGATGTTTTCTGGTGGGGGTGGGCAGAAGAAGAAGAAGAGTTGGTTTTTATATGCCGACTTTCTCTACCACTTAAAGCAGAATCAAACCAGCTTACAATCGCCTTCCCTTCCCCTCCCCACAACAGACACCTGTGAGGTAGATGAGGCTGAGAGAGAATGACTTGCCCAAGGTCACCCAGCTGGCTTCATGTGTAGGAGTGGGGAAACAAATCTAGTTCACCAGATTAGCCTCCACCGCTCATATGGAGGAGTGGGGAATCAAACCCGGTTCTACAGATCAGACTCCACCTCTCCAAACCACCGCTCTTAACCACTACACCACTCTGGCTCTCTAATGTCAGGTACTAGCTGGAGATCTCCTGCTATTACATCTGATCTCCAGCCGATAGAGATCAGTTCACCTGGAGAAAATGGCTGCTTTGGCAATTGGACTCTATGGCATTGAAGTCCCTCCCCTCCCCTCCCCAAACCTCGCCCTCCTCAGGCTCTGCCCGAAAAACCTCCCACCGGTGGTGAAGAGGGACCTGGCAACCCTATGCTCCCCCCACTTCCCCCTATTTTTTGTGTGTTTTTGCGCATGCACTCTAGCAGTGATGCACACCACTATTAAACAGGATAACAGTATTATGATTTGGAAAGTGGCAAACCCCTGTGTTTAAACTTCCTGGCCACAGGAACACGTTCCCATTATTCGAGAGCATTGTAACCCACTACAAATTGGTCCCTGGGTGCCCACAAGATGATTCTGGGAACATTCTGGGAAGGTCGCTTCTCTTGCACACATGTATCTTATCTGCCATTTGGTATTTGGAAAATTTTGTCCCACACTGAAGCACTCTCCACCATTAGGCACATCTGCACCTCCCCCAAACAACTAGAGGTCCCGTGCATCTACCCACTTTGCTTTGCACTCAAGCATCATCAAACTACCATACACTTGACAATGCACTCCCATTAATTCATTTCGCTCTGCCCCATTTGCAAATTGCATTTCTAACAGAGAATGCCGCATTCCAAGGCCGGGGAGAATCGTGTGTGCTTTTGAAACCGGCGTTTTGCGATTTTCAAGGTCCTACTAGAGCAAGCAGAGAAATTGAAAGAAGACATTGCCAGGTTTGGGGGCTAAGTGTCTTGGTGGGGTGTAATCTACCAGGAAGGCCTTGTGGGTTGCAACGAGGGTTATTCTAGTGTTCATGCATCCGTTTAATCCAGTGTTATATCACTAATTGGCTTTTAAAAATGAAAAAAAAGATTGGGGGAAATGGGTGGAGGGAGAGCAAGGGAGGGGAGAGAAGCAAAACAGTGGGATTGAACAAGGGAAGGGTGTTTGGTGGGGCAGAGAAATAAAGACCATTTCAAGAAGTTCACATGCTCAAGGAAAGCTGGCTTGGAAAAGGATTAAAAAGAACATTGTAGTAAAAGTGCTTGTGAAAACAATGGAGGAAAAATGATGGGAGAACATCTCCAAAACCAAACAGAGGAAAAAAACACACCTGGAATTAAAAGAAAAACACATAAAAAATTTGATGGCATGAAATGATTTTATACCACTCATGCAGAAAAGGCCCATGTATATTGCTGGTGCCCTAAAATAGTATTTAACGTAGTTGCAACTTTCTGTTGATGTCTCACAATTTCATGATGTTGCAAATTTTGTCACAACCATGTTTGACAGTTGAACTTACCATGTTTGACATGGTTGGCCACATATGAGCCAATCATCTATCTTATTCAGTTCATACTGAGTAGATGAGAATGCCTGCTGAATAGATTTGCATTGGGTTTTAACAAAACTGCACATGCGCAAAGATTTTGCTGATTCAAAACAATTTGGCAGTCATTGGTGAACAGTCCAGTGTCTAGTTAGGAAGGAATACATTAAGCAAACTGCCAAACAAACATGAACAGATCAACAAACGATTGAATCGATCATTTAAAAAAACCAGCTCTCTGTTCATGACTGATGAAACAGGTCATGAACTGAATGGGCAGATGTTTAAGCATCATTACTTACAATGCCACCGTTCAGTTCTTAAACTGATTGGTTATAGCTTGTGTGTAGATTTGGGCAGCAATTTTGCATGCAGCAAGGACACTGACAAATCTGTCATCATCACCTGTGTATCCTGCACATGTTGTCATGCATGCCATGACCATTTTGACCTTTATCTTTACTATTCATTCATGTAGAGAGAGAAAAATAACCCTAAATATAATTTAATTAGTTAAATCAGTGCAATGATCGACAAGTTTAATTTTATCCAGTAAAGTTTATATGATTAGCCTCTTAGAAACAACCGATTCCCTTAATGGTCTGTCTTTCCCCACCTCTGCCCCTTCGCTAATACTCAACTTAAATAGGAATGACAGAACTAGATCCCAGAACCTGCACAGATTTGTAACATAAGGTTGCCAGGCACTGCCCTGCAGCTGGTGGAAGGGTTTGGGGGAGGCAGCATGTTGGGAGAAAAAAGAAAAACAAGGCATCTTTTACTTATAGGAAGTCAGAGTTCCTGATGATTCCTAGATCTACTCAGGAGTGACAAGGGTATATATGTCTAGGAATTGCCAGGAAATCTAAGGTCAGAACTTCTTATAAGTAGATGAGGCCTTATTTTTCTTTTTAATTTTTCTCTCTAGGAGGATCTCCCCACCCTCCCCCGTTTTGGCCCCAGTTTCTGCACATTGATTAAGTGAGCATTGGCAAGCAAGGACCACAATTACATGGAGGTCACCCATCATAACTGGGCAAATGAGGACCCTATCCCATGACACATTTTATGGGTCTGCTTAAACATTCCAGGGGTTAAGGACATGTTGAAGTGTGTCTAAACTGCCCATGGAACCCATGTGTTTTATGAAGAGTTCATAGTGAGTCTAATGCTGATCCATGGAAAACAATCAGCAGTTACTTCTGGACTGAGGGACTAGTCTTGGATCATGTAAAACAAATAAGAAGAGCCCCTCTCTGACCCTGCATTCATGTTACAAGGAACTATAGGATCTAGAATCCTATCTACTTCCACTCCTAGATTTGGTTGAACCAAGCTTCTTCTAGCTTTATAACTTTCTTCTTCCTTAGGCCTGGCATTCTGCAACCCACCAGTTTTGTTTGCTACCATCTGGCCTTATTCCCCCTATAGTTCATGGAAAGAATCATAGAATCATAGCGTTGGAAGGGACCACCAGGGTCATCTAGTCCAACTCCCTGCACAATGCAGGAAATTCACAACAACCTCCCCCCCACACCCCCAGTGACCCCTACTCCATGCCCAGAAGATGGCCAAGATGCCCTCCCTCTCATGATCTGCCTAAGGTAACAGAATCAGTATTGCTGACAGATAGCCATCTAGCCTCTGCATAAAAACCTCCGAGGAAGGCTTACCACCTCCCAAAGAAGCCTGTTCCACTGAGGAACCGCTATGTTAGAAAATTCTTCCTAATGTCTAGACATAAACTCTTTTGATTTAATTTTAACCCATTGGTTCTGGTCCAACCTTTTGGGACAACAGAAAACAACTCGGCACCATCCCCTATATGACAGCCCTTCAAGTACTTGAAGATGGGTATCATATTACCTCTCAGTCTTTTCCTCTTCAGGCTGAATATACCCAGCTCCTTCGACCTTTCCTCATAGGACTTGGTCTCCAGACCCCTCACCATCTTTGTTGCCCTCTTCTGGATATGTTCCAGCTTGTCTACATCCTTCTTAAATTGCGGTGCCCAAAACTGAACACAATACCCTAGGTGAGGTCTAACCAGAGCAGAGTAAAAACGATACCATCACTTTGCGTGATCTGGACAATATACTTCTGTTGATACAGCCAAAGATTACATTTGTCTTTTTAGCTACCGCATCACACTGCTGACTCATGTTCAGTGTTTGGTCTACTAAGACCCCAAGATCCTTTTTGCACGCACTACTGCTAAGACAAGTCTTCCCCATCCTATAATTATGCATTTGATTTTTCCTACCTAAATGCAGTCTTCTACCGTATTTGCTATCCCTCCCAATTTAGTATCATCTGCAAATTTAATAAGCACCCCCTCTATTTCTTCATCCAAATCATTTGTAAAGATGTTGAATAACACAGGGCCAAGGACAGATCCCTGAGGTACTCCACTAGTCATTCCTCTCCAGGTGGATGAGGAACCATCTGAGCCCTGTTTACACAACCTGGTTGGATACATACATCCCTAGGCTCTTCTGCATAGAGTATAAAAAGTGCTGTATGAAGGCCTACAGACACAACTTGGAACCCTGGAAGTTGTATGGACATGGGGTCAGCACAGAAAAGCCAATGGATGATTGTTTCTTTAGCCCTTATGTATTCCTAATAAAACTTGGTCATCTGAACAGGGTTTGAAGAATAAGCAACCAGTGGCAATTTATCAGGAACAATTTACATATTGTTTTTTCTTACACGGATTTTTCTTTTGGCAAATGCCAAGATGGAATCTCCTAGGCTGAAGTGTAGATTTCATTGACAAGCCTTTGTTAAACTGTGAACTAAAAATCCAGAACAACGGGAAACATTTATTCACCAGCAACTCTTTTCCCTTTTTGAACTTGGTGATAAAACTTTCAGAGGGTTTAATTAAAGGACTGCTAGTCTGTTGAAATGGAAGCACTTCGCTTCCTACCTTACCTTATTCTTTCTACACTCAGGTTCTGAAGTGAAGGATAGTGGAAAACCTGGCTACAGACCAATACTTCCATGCTGACACTTTTGTGAGTTTGTATTGCGCACTGCAATTGTGAAGCCTTTGTAACAAAGTGAGCAGAATCCTGAGGCAATTCTCTAGAGACCATTCCATCTGTTGAAAAGGGCTTGCTGCCATTTTCCTTATTTCAATAGTTCAACACTCAACACAAAACAGTATTTCATGTAAATAGTGCTGAAGTTAGGGTTGCCAAGTGCTCGGTGGCGGCGGGTAAAATCCCGCCCATCCACTGGGCTGCCCGTCGCCAACTAAGGGCCGGCGGGTAATGCATGCACGCGCGCGCGCATGTTGGCCGCACACCACTTTTGGGTTTACCCGGAAGCGACGTGGACACTCTGGCTTTCTCGGCTAAAACTCTATGGAAACCATAGAGTTTCCGCCGAGATCACTAGAGCGTCCGCATCGCTTCCAGGTAAACCCGGAAGTGATGTATGTGTATCACACACAGCGGCTGCGGCCCTGCAAAGCTCCCGCCAGTGGAGCTACCGGGCCTGGCAAGCCTAGCCAAAGTACATGCTGAACTCAGATTTGTGTGGCGGTAGCACATCGCGGCATCACTTTAAATGTTTGGTCCTTCTCTGCTTTTTTGGGGGAAAAATCAATTTTCTGGCTTTTATGTTTTTGTGTTTAACCATGTTGTTACCAAATTGTTGTTTAATTTTTTTTTTTTTTGTTAGCAGCCTTGAAAGCGGGGATAGAAATCATTAAAACAATCTCACAACAAAAAAACTTGCTTTAGAGTGTGGGGAGGAGTTTATGTAGCCTCTCCAACACCCTTTCCAATTGGCTGCCCAACATGAGGCAGCCAATTGAGGCAGCCAATGAGGCTGCCCAACATGAGGCAGCCAATGAGGCAGCCAATTGAGGCACCCAACATGAGGCAGCCAATGGCACTCCTGAGGCAACAGAATCCTTGGGACTGTATATCACAAAGCAGCACCCCACCCTAAAAGGCTGGGAACTAAATTGAGTATGCAGTGTGGAAGGTTTGTGTAAGGAGACCACACATGTATCTCCATTGCTGGATCATGCTGGATCAGGGGAGGGGCCTTGGCTCAGTGGTAGACCATCTGCTTGGCATGCAGAAGGTCCCAGGTTCAATCCCCAGCATCTCAAGTTAAAGGGACTAGTAGGTGATGTGAAAGACCTCTAACTGAGACCCTGGAGAGCAGTTGCCAGTCTGAGTAGATAACACTGACTTTGATGGACCAAGGGTCTGATTCAGTATAAGGCAGCTTCATGTGTTCATGCTCAACACATGGCATTAAAGTTGCAATTTTAAGCATCTTTCCTGGAAGTCACAGTGAGATCCGAAAAGCACTTTGCTGGGAATAAGCCCCATTGAGTAAACCTGAAAGGATTCTGAGTAGACTTGCTTAGGATGGCTTACTAACAGCCCATTCCTGAATTCCGAGGACAAAAGACCTCAGGAAGCTAGGAAGGGGCTATGCTGGTGTTGGGGCCACCAGTGCCGGTGCCCGGGCTACTTATGCTGCTGTGAATGGTCCCAACGCCAGCGGGGAAGACCGGACTCCGGTCTCCTGGCACTGCAGTGCTGCCCAGAGACACCAGCTGGGTCTTCCGTTGGCATTCCTGGGGCCTGCCAGGGGGTGGAACTGCCTATAGGCAGTTCTATGTCCCCTTTCAGCCACCTATTCTGGTGGCAAGAATGGCAGTGCTGGCGAAGGGCTTTTTCAAGACTTTCAGTGGGCAGGAAACGGGTTAGGAGGCACCGTGGCGGCACCTTGTTAACGCCAAGCTCAGGAATGGGCTGTAGGTTGCACTGAACGCATTGGGGTTTGCTTCTGTGTAATTTTGTTAAATTTCATTTGAGTCAACGAGCTTACATTCGAGCGATATTTCAAAGAATGGGATGCTGGTCATGCATGCGCTTGCTTTACACTGCTCTCTCAAAAAGATTTCACTATGCTTATTACTGTATTTTAATGGAGCACAGCTGGATCATGAAACAGGCATGAGAAACTTGGTGATCTTCTCCTCTGCAGCATTTCGAATCCCTTCACCCTCTGTGCATTTCCCCCCCATGGATAGCTTTGTCAGTACAGCAGCTGTGCCATCTGCCACCAGTATTGTTTTGGTCCTCTCTATTTTGGGGATAAATTTCATAAAGTGTATTGCTTATGTACACAGTTAATTGAACAAATGGGAAGCCTCTCCAGTAAAAAAAGCTTTCCAAGTGACAAGTAGTGTCCAATTTCCATTCAAATGGTTACTCGGGGGCTTTAAAATGTGTGTGAATTCATCAAACACAGGCTGATAGTATATCTGAAGCAGATGGTGTAGTTCTAAAAAAGAAAAAAAAGTTAAGTGGCTTTTACTATCAGCATTATTTTTGCTTCTTTTTTTGGCAAATGGCTGACATAATAAAGATGTGTGTATTACTGACATGCTCTTTAATAATTTTCTTGCCTTATGTTTTCCCTCAAGAATATGGTTAACCGAGTAGGAAAATCTTTCCTTCCTTCCTTCCTTCCTTCCTCCCTCCCTCCCTCCCTCCCTCCCTCCCTTCCTTCCTTCCTTCCTCCCTCCCTCCCTCCCTCCCTCCCTCCCTTCCTTCCTTCCTTCCTTCCTTCCTTCCTTCCTTCCTTCCTTCCTTCCTTCCTTCCTTCCTTCCTTCCTTCCTTCCTTCCTTCCTTCCTTCCTTCCTTCCATGTTTCACCAAAACATAGAAAAAATCTGTGACAATCTGTACAAATCTCCCCGGAGTAAATACTTCCTTTACTCTTTTCATAAGACTCCAACATATTGTTGGACTAGTTCCTCCCTGGGCACCTCGGGGATATAGCTAGTTGATGCCACAATTCTCAAGCTGCTTACTGGAACCAGAAAAGAGGTCTTGGGGAATCTCTGTTCTACCAGCATTCATGCTCACAGACAACATGCCAGGTCTCCTCTCATCCATGTCATAGCTGAAATCTTCCACTATACAGTAAACATAGCTTTTTGAAAGTACAAGTGAGGCCCTGCAAAGTATGTGTGGGAGGGGAAATCCCAGTTCCCCTCCATCTCCTCCCTGCCTCAATCCTGCTGTAAGTTCCAATTCTCTTTTCTTGTGGCCAGATCGTCTGTCCCTTCTCCTACCTTTTCCGGGTGTAAGTACAATTAGGCTCTTCCTAATTTTCCCACCTGGCAGTTAAATCTAAACTGCTCAGTTAGATTCAACCTTCCCCCCCCCCCAACGTCCAGTTCTGGCCCTGACGAACTGAAGCATGCTAATAGTATGGCTTTTCTATTTGTAAAAGCACCCTGGTCCCCCAAGCACTTTGCTAGCAGGATCCCCTACCTACTGCCCTTGCAGCGCTGCATAGACTCTTTAAGTAGGACTCACTCTCTCCCCTACTTTTCCTTCTTTTTGCGCCGTACCCCAATCACCACTTGTGCTCGTCTGATGTGCAACACAGCTGTGATCCTCTCTTTCCCCCTGTATTTTCCTGGACTTCAACCTCTCGCGGATCAGGCATTAGGGCTGCCAGGTGCCCGGTGGTGGTGGGTAAAATACCGCCAATTCACCGGGTTGCCTGCCAGCCAGCTGTGAACTGGTGGGCACAGCGCGCATGTGTGCGTGCATGCTCTGCGTGCGTTACTTCCAGTTTTACCCGGAAGCGACGTGGACGCTCTGGCAACCTTGGCTGAAACTCTATGGAAACCACAGAGTTTTGGCCGGGATTGCTAGAGCATCCGCGTCGCTTCCGGGTAGACCCGGAAGTGACGTAAGCGCACCAGGCACATCCGCCACAGCCACACAAAGCTCCCGCCGGTGGAGCTGTGGGGCCTGGCAAGCCTATCAGACATGTATGTCTTTCTTTATCTCCATTTTATCTTCCCCCTAGCAAGTGATTAGGAGGTGCTAGGTAGCCTTATTATATGCTATGTGTTTGTGTATGTGTGTTTGATTCTTGGTGTACCTCTCATTATTTCTACTTGCTGATTTCCTAAAAAAGATTTGCATTTTTATTTTTTAAAATTTATATTATTTAAAAAACCAGAACAATATATATAAAACATAACATGTACAACAAACACACCTTATATATGTCATTACTTCTGTATCTTTAGAACAAGATCCTTTACAACATAAGTCTTTAGCAAAGTGGGGAGCTATACTTAGCCTTTGCACAAGCTAAATAAATTGCCATACTTAATTGTACTTGTAAAATTCTAATAATATGCTATGTCTCTTGGCCTGACTATTTCTTTTTAAAAAAAACCTTCTATACTTGAAGATTTGTTATGGTTAATTCTAATAATATATAATTTTGCCTATTTGTGTAATATTATTTAATCATCCTAAACATCCTATGCTTCATAACGTTTATGATTGTCTAAGCCCAAAAAAGATTTGCATTTTTGTATATTTTTCTGTCTGATTATTTCTGGGAATCTCACTGTCCCCACAATGAAGCATTTCTCAAATTGGAAACCCAATATACACTGGATAGAGATCCCTTAATAAAGATAGCCCATAAGGGCATGTGTTTGGGCTTGACACATAAGGGGAGAATTCTAAATGTTAGAGACCTACATGAGTACACCATTTGGGTAACAAGAGGCTCATGAAGCACAACAGGGTATAATGGCTTGGTCCAGTTTCCATCAGGATAACTTTAATTTTTACAAGAGTTGTACTGGGATCTTAATAAGTTCTTACTGGAGGCTGGCGCCCCCACCCAACTGATGGTACTCAAAGCTCTATTTGAGGCTTTGCCCACCAATACAAGCCTCTTCCACTTCCACCCTAGCTTTGCCTACTAGAATAGTCTCATTCTGAAACTCTGCCTGAAGCTACTTCTACCTTACTTGACTTTGACCTTATTGCATATCAGAGAAGCCAGTGCAGTATTTTTGAATAAGGAACGAACCAGGAAAAGTGTGTTATATATAGGGCTGAATGAAAATTTTGTGGGCAATTTTTTAGCAGTATTTCCCCAAATGCTCCACAACTCCTTATGATATTTATACTTTTCATTTAGTTTTGTTCCATTTTTTAAGGGCTAACTTTGGTCTTTTAGGCATGGCTGTTTCACTCGCTGCCACCTCTCCGATGACTTTGGGTTTTTGAGTTGATTAGGCATGCCGTTTCCAACCGTCAGAGGTCGCCTTGCTCTCCCCCGCCTTTTCCCACGTTTTATCTGCGTTTCAAAATTTGGGATAGAACAGGTCTCTGAAAATGCGGGCAAAACATGGGGAAATGCAGGGGGAGAGCGAGGTGACCTCTGAGGGTCAGAAATGGCATGCATAATCAACTCAAGGACCCAAAGTTGTTGAAGGGTGACGGCGAGTGAAACAGCCATGCATAAAAGACTTTTATTAACCAGCATGCAGGGCCCAGCATTATGACATCGTGGAGTTATGTAGCCAATTAGGCTACAAGTTAACTACAAATCAAAGCAAGACCAATGCTTTCTGTTGCCATTCTGAGAGGAAGAACATTTTCTGTCTCACTTTGCAGCCCTTCTGAGTTATTGTTGAAGTAGTATTTGTATGAAATGATTAAAAAAAAAACAACCCCCCCAATTCATTTCTCAATGGAACAACCCTATCAACTGTTTAAAGGAGTGAACTATTTTCAAAGTTGCAGTTAGATAAGGAGAGAAGAAGGCAGAGAGAAGTAGAGAAGGCAGAGTGAAAGTGAAGCTTTTCTTTCCATTTCATACTAGAACAAGATAAAAAGAACTGCCTATCTCCAAATTGTGTGTATTTCTGACAGTGATAAGAAGCGCACAGAGAACTGTGATGGCTGTGTGGTTGTGAAATGCAATCGCAGTTCCATGTGCAAACTTAAACTGGAATACAAAAATCTGAAAATATATATCACAATTCATTGTGATTGCTCAAGGAAGATTTGGCATTATAAGTGTGTTTCCCATCTTTCCCAGGCTGGGATTCTGCCCAGAATATCTGTGGGTGCAAAGGGGTGGGGGTGGTGATTTTGCTTATTCCCTCCTCCCAGGGCAGCCAAAAATGCCCCCCCCCCCCAGTGCTGCTCCTGGCATATGGGGGACCCGCAGGAATAGCTGCGGGGGGGGGGGGGAAATCACAGGTCTCCCATACAAATATAGGCAGAATTCAGGCCCTATATGTGTGTATGTAGCTGCTGTCAAGTTGCAACTGACTTATGGGAACCCCATCAAGAGGCTTTCAAGGCAAGTAAGAAGCAGAAGTGGTTTGCCATTGCATTCCTCTGCAGAGTCTTCCTTGGTGGTCCCCAATCCAAGTACTAACCCTGCTAAGATTCCAAGATTTGACAAGATTGAGCTATACCATACCATTCCACATCCTATCTAGGCTCCTTGAAAACAAGATTCACAGCATGTACAAACTTAGAATGAAGAACAGTGTGGTTAATACCCCTCCTCAAGTTTCATTGTGATATGTCATTGCTTAAATTAGATATTACTTTACAGTGTGCTTTACATTTCCTAGCCTCCTTGAAAACATGTTGGCATAGGTTTGAAGTTGAATTATTTTGTAAATGTACATACTAAATATCATTGGGAGAAGGACTGTTGGGTAGAAAGGAAGGAATCCCTAGCCAGGTGGGAATGCCATGGGAAGGACTGGCTGGCAATAAAGCAAAATAAAGCAGGGAGGGAGACACTAAGGAAAGGGAAGCAGGCAGAGAGAGAGACATGGAGGATCAAATTTGAAAGGGAAGCAGAATGGGAGAAAGAGATATACTCCGCCTGCTTTGATGAGGAGGATCCACTAATTCCCTGCCCATGGTGCTTGAAGAATGTTCTGGTGCAGAACCAACTACCAGATGAAACTATGGAGCAGAATCCATTGGTTTCAGCCATGGAATTTGGCGTAGAATTAGGGTCCACAATGACATTGAGCCATAAGTGCAAGATTTGGCTACCTATTGGTGGAATTTGAGTTGCACTGTATGTACATGTTTAGGATCCCAGCTCCCATTGGTTTGAGGGTCAGGATCTGGGCTGTCATAGGACCATTCCAACTTTCTAATATAAGGGGTACCAGGAAAGACTACCAGAGAGTTGTAATGGGGTCCAGAAGATGGGTCTACTTTCAGATGGATTAGCAGGTGGGACTCAGACCTGCTAATAGTAGTCAGGGATGTGTTGATGGCGCTTCCAGGGATTTTGATGGAATCACCAGCAATGTTTGTATTGTGAAGGAGATTCTGAGAACTTCAGTTAATATCCTACAAAAGTAAGTAATTACTAATGGTCACGAGGGTGAGGAGATTTGGTCACCCAAAAGATCTTTGATTAATATTCCCCTTGAATATTCATTATTCAGGCAGCCATCTGAATAATGATAGCATCTGGAAAGCAGCTTAAAACCTTAAGCACCTGCCTTAGTACCCAATTGGATGTATTCATTTGCACCTCTGGCTGTGGGCCAGAGGACCTCAGGGTACAAAAATAGACATAAGACTCAGGGTGGGGCAGGGCTGCTGGGCAAAAGCTGAACTACATGCCACGGGAAACAGGAACAAACAAATGGACTCTGAAACCCATGCCCCCAGAAAAATGATGGATTCTGGGCTCTGTCTTTTATCCTGTGCTTTGGGAAATTAAATCTCTTTAGCTGTCATGAGAAGGCACATTTTTATCAAATTCAGCAGCATTTAATGTACTCCTACACCTTTCAGCGTCAACTCCGGTTAAAAGTTTATGATTGTTTTCCTTTTATGACAGAAAGATAATGCAATGTGCATAGTTCATTGAGAACAAGCCAAAGTGTTCCTAAGAGCTCAATACTTCAACGTAAAGTAACCATTTGTCTTTGAAGATCCTTGTTAGAAATTTGTTTGGGCTTTTAGTGCTAAATGGATGCTCAGTTCCCAGGCCTTTAGCAATGGAGCTAAAAACATCATAACCATGACAGCTGTGAATCATAACACAACGTACCAACAAATCTACATAGAGCTCCATATAACTAGCCAAAGGCACCCAGGAATTTCTTTTTAGAGAAATACTTCTTCAATAGGCATGGGACATGGGTTGGGGACAAGATGCTTTATATATCTTATTGGTAATTACGCCTATGAAGAGTCAAAGTTCAGGCCCCCACATAGCTCTGACTTCAGTGGGGTCACCCTTGTCCTTCCTCACTCCAGCCCACCAACTTATACAGCTGTTCCTCTGCATGGGTCTTGTTTCTAATTATCAGAAAGAAGAAGAGTTGGTTTTTATATCCCACTTTTCTCTACCAAAAGGAGTCTTGAAGCAGCTTACAACCCCCCCCCTCAAAAGAGGCACCTTGTAAGGTAGGCGAGACGGAGAGAGTTCTGAGAGAACTATGACTAGCACATTGCCATAGAGTCCAATTGCCAAAGCAGCCATTTTCTCCAGGTGAACTGATCTCTATCAGATTTTGCTATTGGCAATTATGGACCCTAAAAACTGATCCAGTATATTTTTGCTTATTGTCATATTTTTGCTTATTGTTATAACATTGTGAAGTACTAATGCATTGTCATTGCCTGCCTTGAGCACACTGTACACTACAAGTGGAAAGTTTTGTCCTTGTAAGTTATATAACTGCTTAAGGATACATATATATTGCATATCGTGTAGCAGGCTTATTAGCTGTTATTTCGTGCCGTAAGTGCTCATTCTTTGATTTCTCAGTACCTGGAGGTTAGCAACCCTAATGGCAGCACCATGTTTGACACCATGTTGGACACCCCATTGGGGGCTGAGAAGCTTCCGGTTTTTGTGCCTGCCTAAGATTGCTAAAAGAGAAGCTTGTCAATATCATGGCAGAGTATGATACAGAGATGGCACGTTGCATTCAGCATTTTGGGTTCATCTTTTCTAGATGAATAGATTTACCGAGGCAGCAACAAGGTATGTAAAAACAAACAAACAATTGTGTGTTAAGGCTGAAAGGCACATGTAGGGTCGCCAGGTCCTTCTTCGCCACCGGCAGGAGGTTTTTGGGGCAGAGCCTGAGGAGGGCGGGATTTGGGGAGGCGCTTCAATGCCATAGAGTCCAATAAAGCGGTCACTTTCTCCGGAGGAACTGCTCTCTATCGGCTGGAGATCAGTTGTAATAGCAGGAGATCTCCAGCTAGTACCTGGAGGTTGGCAACCCTAGGCCCATGGCTAGAACTGGAGTCTTGTGTGCAGTACAGTGTTCCTTGGGAAAGGACCCAGAGGTAAGCAGGGCTTGGCTACCCTGGTATAATGTCTGCCAACTTGTTCTGGCTACTGCAGAGGAATTTCTTGAGCGTTTCATAAATGCCTCTACCTAAAGCCTGAAAAAAGGAATTAGGGGGCCACAGGAGGCCCACTTCTGATGCAGGCATAAAGGGATACTGTGACTTAGATGATAAAAGACACCAATGAAATATAGACGGAAAGCAGAAGTTTAATTGTGAACTTCTGTACAACTCCATTCTCATGGCGTGAGATACACGATACCCTATTTGCACGAAAGCAAAAGTTTGTCTTTCAGTTCTATCGAGGAATTTCTGTATTATTGCCGCTTTCACATAGACGTTTGTTCTCTTTCGCCTAATTTTTTTTTTTTTGCTCAATTGAACCCAGACTATCTTATGCTTCAGCAACTGGGATGATATCAAACTTCGGTAAGACTGTCTGATCCATAAATAAAACTGACACATGTCAAAATGCCCAGCTGCATCTTCTTTCAGGGACAATAATTGACACGGCTAAGCAGTCTGTGGCTGCATTTGCTGGCTATGATTTTTTTTGACAGAGGAGGCCTTGTTTGCATAAATCCGTTGAATACAGATGGGAGTGTGATTACAGCTCTGACAAAAGGAGGGGATGAATACGAATTTGGGAGGGACAGAAAGCGTTTAATATCTTCTATTGTTTCCATCCGAATTCCAAATCTCATTCAGGTAGATGGCTCTGATCTTTATATCCGTGTACAAAAGGAACAGAAGAACGGTGCTAAAAGAAAAAAAGAAAAAAAAGGGCGCTTTGACTGATTTTGTTATCACGTTACCAGCGAAGGCCTGTTTGGAATCCTATTCAGTCATAACGATCAATGCTCAGTTTTTGTTAGAGCGCTTACATGTTTGGAATAGATTTGCTTTTGGTGTGCGTACGTGTCAGTTTAATCCAATGGAAATATATAAAATTCAGACCGGAAGATAGGGCAAGATGGGAATTTGCTACGATAACCTTGTTTCAGGATTAATGCTAGCTGGATTGTTTTTTTAAAAAAAGTTTCCATCCTTAATAGCTGTTTTGGAGTGTCAGGTTTTGTCCATGAAACAAATTGGCAATTAGCCACCAGCTCAGTGAACAAAAGGGCATTTATTTGCAGTAAAACCACTCATCGCAGATTGGTCTTGGTATTGAGTTTCTTATAGGGATCAAGAATAAATTGAATGGGCTGTTGATTACATTTCAAGTGCATATTCAGTTGCATGAGCCATACTGCAATGATAATGTTACTCCAGCTCCGGCAATTGATTCTTAGTGTAAATGACCACAGAAGTCTGGTTTACCTCTAGGTAGATAAAGGGTAAAAGTGCATAATCAGCACAGGAATCTCCAGTTGAACCTGCCCTTTCTGCTGTATCCCTAGAAAATTATAGCTTTGGGTGAGGTATGTTAACTGTTATGCCAAGGAAACATCACAAAATACAGCATTAAACTGGAATTCTTTTGGAGCAACCTCAGCAGGACTCCACCCTCAAAATCAGCCATGTTCTCCAAGGGAACTCATCTCTGTCATCTGGAGATCAGTTCTAATTCTCCAGCCCCCACCTGGAGGATGGCAACTTTAGTTCCTATGGAGGAAAATGGGTGCTTTGGAGGGTGGAGTCTGTGGCATTATACCCTTCTGAGGTCCCTCGCCTCCTCAAACACCACTCTTCCCAGGTTCTCCTCCCAAATCTCCAGGTATTTCCCAACCTGGAGTTGATAATCCTTACCACCCAACAGCTGACCTACCTTTATCTGCCCCTCTGTCTTAAGTTTTCCATCTCCTCCCCCATGCAGCTTATACCATGGAAAACTATAGTCTTTCTCTTTCCTTCCCAAACCCTGCCCTCCTCAGAATTTACCACAAAATCTCCAGGCATTTCCCAACCTGGAGCTAGCAACCCTATGACTGGCCCCAATGAGTCCCCTCCTTAAAGGCTGAATAGTCCTGGAAAGGGCCCTGCATCCTCCCTCTGCCTTTTACTCTCAGAAACTGAAGCCTGGAATGATGTGGTTACCTAGCAACAGCCACCGAGGGCATCTATTGCTTAAAGCTACAGGTGCTCCTTTGATCATTTTCAGGTTTTTATACACCCCAATGTATTTTTTTTTTAGATTTCAGATTTTTCTACAAACCTGGGGCCGTTTTCAGGTTTGTAGAAAGATCTGTCTTGCCAGTTCACAGCTCCAGTCACTGGATTTAAATATCCAAAGATTTGCTATTTGAATATAAGGTATGGTCTGGAACCAGGAGAAATGAGTGCCCTAACCAATGACAGAACTTCACAGTAAGTGGCTTGAGCTCTGTGGCCTATAAGCCCCCTTTGAAAACTCTTCTGAGTTTCTAGGGATGCCTTTGCAAAGTCGTGCCAGAGCTCAGGATGCTCTCCAATGTGCTCTGGAAGATACAAGAGAGCTGCTCGCAAATAAATATTTGCATGCTCAAAAGTGGTGCAGGCACAGGGTTGCTTCAAGCCCCTTTGGCCCTGTTAAAGCAGCATTTTGTGATTCTGCACTACGGCTGCATTTGTTTGAAGTAGGAGAATGGTAAATAAAGATTCTGGAGGCAGTGCCGACACAGCTGAAGCACTTCGTCCTTTCTTCATCAGTCACAAATGCCAGAAAGTAATGATGTGACAGCATTGAGGAAAGTAAGCATCTGGGTATACTCCAAATATCCTCAGTTATACTGATTTTGTCCAAGGACGCAATTTTTCATTATTGTGCTCAGGACTCCCATCTTTCTAAATACTAGCGTGGAAAGGTGAACTGCTGTTAAACAGCTGTGTAGAGAAAATCCACTCTAAACTGTATTGTCAGTTTATGTTTCTATCAATACTTAATGCATCTGAAGTGAGTGCTTTAGTTAAGGTCATCAGTTTTAACAGTCTGAAAGAAACTGCTGTAAGTCTGAGATCCTCATCAATAATGTAGAGTTTGTAGGAAAACCTCTTACAGTTGTAGAAAGAGCCATTTTTACATGCTGAAAGCTGGCACGCTTTCTCAGGCAGGTGACAACGCAAATGATGTACTGCGCATCATGCCCTCCCAACAGCTTTGTCGTACCCAGTCAATCCATCTACGTAATTGCCCCCTTAAAAAACAAACAAACAAATTCTTTGAAATAAATAGGGCCAGTGTGGTATAGTGGTTAAGAGTGGTGGTTTGGAGCAATGGAGCATCTGGAGAACCGGGTTTTGATTCCCCACTCCTCCACATGAGTGGTGGAGGCTAGTCTGGTGAACTGGGTTTGTTTCCCCACACCTACACACAAAGCCAGCTGGGTGACCTTGGGCAAGTCATTCTCTCTCAGCCTCACCCACCGCACAGGGTGTCTATTGTGGGGAGGGGAAGGTGATTGAAAGCCAGTTTGATTCTTCCTTAAGTGGTAGAGAAAGTTGGCAGTGGCATATAAAAACCAACTCTTCTTCTTTTTCTTCTTCTTCTTGTACTACTACTACTACTACTACTACTACTACTACTACTACTACTACTACTACTACTACTACTACTACTACTACTACTAATGGTTACTACTCTGCAGGTGGTCACGTGAATTGTCCCAAGAGTATTTCCCTCTTATGAAGAATCATATATCTCCTTTTTATATTACTGCAAGGGTACCTGTGAACAAGCAGGTAAATGAACTCTGAGCCCATTGAAAACAACAACAAAACTTTTGCCTTTCTTTGCAGCATTCTTTAGGAAACATGTTGCATATAAGTAAAGGAAAAGGCCTAAAAATATATTCAGAAGTTTGTATTGGCTGTGGCTGGGAGGAAGGGAAGAGGGGAGGGTCATTGGTTGCTCGGTGTATTGTATAATGGCAGAATTTGTCTTGTCAGTAGTAACCTGCAAAGCATCCCAGGGGCAGAATGAGTTGTTTTTCTACCTCAGCACTTTTTATTGCTTAAATTGCTGGGCTTGCTACCTTAGGAAGGGAGGGAAAAAACCCAATTATATTACAAACATAGCTCATTTGTAACGTTACGCATCCAGGGTTTTAAGATCCTCGGAAAAGCTGTGTCATTGCTGGTTGGCAGCCTGACTTGCAAAGAGGCTGTCATTTCTCTGTTTGAGAGTTTCGGCAAACTCATTAATCTTATTTATAGTAGTGGTGCCTTCTGTGTCCTGGCTGGAGGACAGGTACCATCACCATAACAATTAAAATAGTGCATTAGAGGAGGCCTGTGGAACCTCCCACCGAGAAAGCGCTGCAACCGCATTGATTGAAATGTAATTCTCTTTGGTTTCGGTCACATGCATTTGGGTTGATGATTTAGGAATGTAATTTTTTGTGTGGGATGGGCCATTGTTTCTTGTCTCATTTATAGTAGTAGCTCTAATTACTAAATAGGAGCAGATTTTCAAAATGCATCTTGTATAGCAGTTGGATATACTAACACAGGGAATTGAAGCAGAAAGACCTTGTATTAGAAGATGACGATGACTGTGAAACTTGCAAGGAGAAGTACCTCCAAAGCCTTTGAGAGACTAAAGGAGATGGTGAGGGCTCCATTTGCCCCTTCTCCAGTCTGCCTAGAAGGCCTATCCGCTTATCTGCTGGATAGGGTTGCCAGTCTCCAGGTGGTGCATGGAGATCTCCTAGTTGTGAGAGTCCCCATCAAACTGTGCTAACTTCGCAAAATCACTTGCTCAGACTTGGATGCAGAAACAAAAGATTTATTGAAAGCTTCAGATGGTGCAAGGCAGACACGAGTTTAAAGTTGCAAGTGGGCTAACAATCGGGGTTACAGAATATATCTCCTACAGGGTATCAGGGTTCACACTTCTGTTATGGGAAGCTACAAGATAGATTGGTGCAATACAAAACATCAAACGGTCTCAGAGAGACTGTTAGGACTATCAGATCTCCAAGGCTGAATCTGGCCCGAGGGAGTGCATGCAGGAAGCGCAGCAGGGGAGGGGAAGACGGCACCTGGGAAGGACAGATGAGGCGCCTGGACCCGGGGAGGTGTGAACTGCTTTTACGAGTTCAAAGGGGAGAGGGATGAAGGACACACAAAGGGGAAGGGGAGTCAAAGACACATGGCCCTCACATTCTGCCCTCCTTAAGGCCCCCCTCCTGCTAGGTCGGGAGGACGAGGCTTATCAGGGTAAGCACAGTGGAATTCATGAACCAGACGGGGGGCCGCCATGTGGGGGGCTGCCACCCATTCATCGTGTGCAGGACCCAGATGTTTCCATCGAACAAAATAGTACAATTTCCCTTTTTTCCACTTGGAATCTAAGACCTTGGACACTTCCAAGTGTGTGTCTCCGCCCACCACCGTAGGAATCTCAGGCTCGGGGGGAGAGTGGAATTGAGGAGCGGCCACGTATGGTTTAAGCAAACTGATGTGAAACACGGGGTGAATGCCCTTAAGGGTTTTGGGCAGCATCAATTCCACTGTGACTTCATTGATCACTCGGGATATGGGAAAAGGGCCTACGAATCGCTCATTAAGTTTTTTGCAGGGTCGGAGCGAGCGTAGGTTCTTGGTGGAGAGATAGACCTGCTCCCCTACTTTGAGTTCCCACCCCGGGGATCGGTGTTTATCGGCCTGTTCCTTGTATTTGCGCTTGGCCCGTTCCAGGTTTTTTTGCAACCAGGGCCAGGTAGATCGGACCACCTGCACCCACTCCTGGACCTCCTGGATCGCTTCGAGTTCAGGAGTGACGGGGGTGGACCCGAATGGACCGAAATCAGTCCCGTACACTACCTGGAAAGGGCTAAAGCCCGTGGAGGAGTGGGGGGCATTGTTGTAGGCATACTCAGCGAAAGGTAATAAGTCCACCCAATCATCCTGGTGATAATTAACATAACAACGGAGGTAGCACTCGACCACGGCATTCACTCGTTCGGTTTGGCCATCGGTTTGGGGGTGGTAAGCAGAGGAGAGACCTTGCTCCTCCACCCCCAACAGTTTCAGGAAGGCTCGCCAGAACTTGGCAACGAACTGGACCCCCCTGTCGGAGAGGACCTTTCTGGGGACCGAGTGAAGTCTGAGGACATGAGTGACAAACAATTTGGCCAATCCCTGGGCCGAGGGGAGACCGGCACAGGGTACGAAGTGAACCTGTTTGGAGAAAAGATCCGTGATCACCCACAGGACCGTTTTTCCCCGGCTGAGGGGCAAATCGGTGATAAAGTCCATGGCGATCACCTCCCAAGGTCGGGTGGGGGTCTCTAAAGGTTTCAAGAGGCCCGGGAGTTTGCCCATCCTTTTCTTAGCCGTGGCACAAATGGGACAGCTGCGGACGTACAGTTCCACGTCCGCTCTCATACCGGGCCACCAAAACTGACGCCTCACTAAATGCAGAGTCTTGACAAACCCAAAATGACCCGCTAATTTGGCTCCGTGGACCAGTCCCAGGACCTCTTTGCGGAGAGATGCTGGGACATAGAGCTTTCCTCCCTGCACCCACCAAGAGTCCCGTTGTTCCATGCCGGCGGGGAGAGACTGCTGCTCGGCTTCCCGCAGGGACGCGTCCCGGAGCCGTTGCAGAAAAGCTTCTGGGACCCCTTTGAGCAAGGGATCTTTGGGCTGGCGGGCTTGGGACCGGGTGGTGACAGCCAGTCCTGGGACCTCCCCACGCTGCTCGGGGGTGAACAGGGAGTCTACGGGGCGGTCAAAGTCATTGCGGTACTGGGGAAGTCGGGATAAGGCATCCGCTAGGGCATTTTCCTTCCCGGGTACATGCTTGAGGGTGAAACGGAACTTAGCAAAAAACTGAGCCCACCGGATCTGTTTAACGTTAAGCTTTCTAGCCCCCTTGAGGGCTTCCAAATTCTTGTGATCGGTACACACCTCAAACGGAAATTCTGCCCCCTCCAAGAAATGTCTCCAGATGGTGAGGGCATGCTTAACAGCCGCCGCCTCCTTCTCCCAAATAGCCCAGTTGATTTCTGCCTGGGAGAACTTTTTGGAGAAGTAGGCGCACGGTCTCAAAACCCCCTCGTCATCCCGTTGCAGGAGGGCCCCTCCCATGGCAACATCTGAGGCGTCCACCTGGACCACGAACGGTTTATTGCAGTCCGGGTGGGCTAGTACTGGTTCGGACGAAAAGAGCAGTTTAAGCTCTTCAAACGCCTGCTGGCAGAGCGGCGACCACTGCAAACGGGCCGAGGGCAGAGTGGCGTTTGCCCCCTTCCCCTTGGTGCGCAAAAGGGAAGTGAGGGGAAGGGCCACTTGTGCGAAATTGGGGATGAAGTTGCGGTAAAAATTGGCAAACCCCAAAAACTGTTGTAGTTGTCGGCGAGTGGTGGGGGGTTCCCAGTCCCTTACCGCCCGAACCTTCTCAGGGTCCATTTCCAAGCCCTGGTGGGAAATTACATAACCCAAGAAGGTAATGGAGGGCTGATGGAACTCGCATTTGGATACTTTGGCAAACAACTTATGTTCCCTCAGCCGCTGGAGGACCTCGCGCACCAGTCGGACATGCTCTTCCATGGTTTCGGAATAAATGAGGATATCGTCCAAAAATACCACCCCCCCCCCGAAACAACAAATCATGTAAAACTTCATTAATTAATTCTGTAACCCCGATTGTTAGCCCACTTGCAACTTAATGTGAGAGTCCCCACCAAACTGTGCTAACTTCGCAAAATCACTTGCTCAGACTTGGATGCAGAAACAAAAGATTTATTGAAAGCTTCAGATGGTGCAAGGCAGACACGAGTTTAAAGTTGCAAGTGGGCTAACAATCGGGGTTACAGAATATATCTCCTACAGGGTATCAGGGTTCACACTTCTGTTATGGGAAGCTACAAGATAGATTGGTGCAATACAAAACATCAAACGGTCTCAGAGAGACTGTTAGGACTATCAGATCTCCAAGGCCGAATCTGGCCCGAGGGAGTGCATGCAGGAAGCGCAGCAGGGGAGGGGAAGACGGCACCTGGGAAGGACAGACGAGGCGCCTGGACCCGGGGAGGTGTGAACTGCTTTTACGAGTTCAAAGGGGAGAGGGATGAAGGACACACAAAGGGGAAGGGGAGTCAAAGACACATGGCCCTCACACTAGTATTACAACTGATTTCCAGCCGAAAGAGATCAGTTCCCCTGGAGAAATGTCCGCTTTGGCAATTGGACTCTATGGCATTGAAGTCCCTCCCTTCTCTAAACCATGTAGGGTTGCCAGGTCCCTCCTTGCAACCAGAGGGAGGTTTAGGGAGGCGGGGTTGGGGGTGGATGACGTCACCTCTGGTTTGGCAGGCCGTCCCACCTGGGGCACCAGAGAAAAAAAGCAGCCCCAGAGGACTATTGGAACAAGGGAAGCAATGAAAGTAAAACAGGCTGCAAGCAGTGCCCCACCCTCCTGCCTCACGCCAAACAGCTGATCGGAAAAAACAGCTGATTAGCGGCAAGGCTCTGGGAGGCGCAGGGAGGGTAGCTGGAGGGGGGGGGAAAACAAGGTGCCTCGCATGAGGTTTTTCTTTTTTGATAACCTCCAGGTGGTGGCTGGAGATCTCTCGCTATTACAACTGATCTCCCGCCTATAGAAATCAGTTTCCCTGGAGAAAATGGCCATTTTGGCAATTGGACTCTGTGGCATTGAAGTCCCTCCCCCCTCTGAACCCCACCCTCCTCTGACTCCACCCCCAAAATCTCCGGGTAATTCCAAACCCGGAGCTGGCAACCCTATTACTTGGGCATCTGTATTACTTCCTGCAAAGTGACATCTCTTTTGGTATACTTTATTTATTCTCATTTTCTACTGAAATCTCACCAGTGAAATAGAGAGCACGAGCACTCTTGCTGTCCATGCATGGAGTGAATTTTGATATACTGTATTAATCTCTTCATGCAAATTTTTGCTTGACTGATCAACATTTACATAATTTGTATAATTATTTTAATTGCATCATTTGTGTGAGTATATCTAATCACGTATTTACAACTATTTTCTAATTATAAGTCATTAAGAAAGCCAGAAAACCATTATTGAATTGTTTATACTTAAATATGGGAAATCTACACCAGCTTTACATTGTAGCATCTCTGTCATTGGAGAATCCAAGTGAATTAGTAAAAATGCAGATTTTTCTAATCTTGGGACAGCTTTTCACATTAAAAACAACTGGCTGGGTTCCTAGAAGCTACTAAAACTAAGGCTATCACCTTCTTAGACAAAACTTAATTGATTAACTGCATGAATTTTAACAGGCTAATTAATTGATTACATCTGCGTACATTTATATTTGAGCACTGTAAAGTTTTGAAGAAAAAAAGGATTGTTTTCTTTGGTTTTGTATAATGCCCCAATATACAGCATAAGGGCCCATCTTCAAAAAAGTCACCACCCCATCTCTCCTACAGAGGTTTTTGTAAATAGTTGCATTAGAAATAATTTGCCTGTACCTGATAAAGCAGGGAAACCTTTTTAAACAGTTGAATTTTAAACAATTTTAAATAAATACTGTACACAGTTAATTTGGTAACAGTGCAAATTAATCCTAAACATGTATAGTCAGAAGCAAGTCCTCTTGAGTTCCATATGACTTACCTCCTAAGAAAATGTGCTTAAGATTGCAGCCTAAGTGTTGACTTTGTCCTCTGAGAACGTCTAGCCTAATGTGTCAAAACATTAATTAACTCTTCCCACATAATCCCCGGAGGCTGTTCAGAACTGGGCTCATACGACTGAACTGGGCCCATAGGCCTGTTCAAATCTTGGCAGTTGGCAGCTGGGTGGAGTTTATATGGTCTATTATTTTGTGGTTGTGTTTAGAAGTGAGTCAAAATCCACACTTTAGGAGAGTGGGAAGCAGGAGTTCAAGTTCAAGAAAATGAACAAAGCATAAAAAAAACCCTGCTAAGCAATGTGAAGGAACCCATCAATGCATCTGGAAGCAGCCTGAAGAAAATATACAACGGAGTCTCCAATACAAAAGCAGCAAAAAATTCTTATTGGTGCTTACACATATGACATCAACAAAACAAGAGTGAAAGATACATATAAGAACAATCAAAGTTATATAGAGTATGTACAATCGAAGTAAGGTGCAGTCTCAGTGCACCAATTGCCATGTTCTTTCAAGTAAATGTTGTATTTTCTTCAAAAACAATAAAGCAGGCATGGAGCAAGGGGCTAATTTTATGTAGATGAGGGGTGCTTAACACTCTGCCAATGAATGGAATTTACCCCAGCCTATTTCTGATATGTGAAGCATATTGGGTCAGTGATGTAGGGTTGCCAGCCTCCAGGTGGGGCCTGGAGGTCTCTTGGAATTACAACTGATCTCTGGAATACAGAGATCAGTTGCCCAGGAGATAATGGCAGCTTCGGATGGGGGCTCAACAGCATCACATTTATGTCGTGTTCCCTCTCCTTCCCAAACCCCACCCTCCCCAGGCTCTACTTCCAACCTTCAAGGAATTTCCCAAAGAGCCAACCCCACTGTTGAGAGAAGTAGCTTAAGTGATAGAGTGCAGTGAATTCAGATCCCCTCACCTGTTGCCAAACGGGTTGCCAATCTCCCGGACTGGTCATGGCAACCCCAGCAGATACGTGCACACACTGTTCCAGTCACGCGCCGAGCCCCAAACACTATGGGGACGGCTCCCTCGCCAGCGAGTGAAACTGACCAGAAGGAGCCACGGACGGAGAAGCCTCTTGGAGAGAACCAGAGGGAATCCATTTTCCTGTGTGCCCCGTTCCAGTAGAAGCCATCTCGCAAAGAGCTGTCAAGCACGTAGCCACCACAAGCACTCCCCCCTCCCAGCCTCATCAGCATGATTAATAGCCCATCAGAAGACATCCTGATACCAATGATGAGTCGTTTCTCCAGCTATGCAAAGTGACGCGCCCCGGACACAACTATGCGCGCCTTTGTGTTAGATCATTAATCCCATCTGCAAGAAACTCCCGGTCCTCCCGGAATTGCACAAATCAATGGAAATATTGCCCAATTGCCTCACCCCGGAAGCCGACCATTAGGGTCTTTGTCACCTTTTGTTTTACATGGGAACCACGAAAGGGTAATCCAGTTACCCCGCCCCGGTGAACAGTATATCTGGGGTCCCCACCATCTATACGTTACCTTAGGTCTTTCTCTGGCTTACTTGCCGCCACTCTGTTGGTTTGGGTTTTGCACAGCCTGACCATGCTCCCCTCCCGCCTCGCTGGTCGAGTCTCCGGGAACCCCTCTTCCTCGCCCCTCTTTCCCAGTATTTTAGCCTACAGAACTCAGGACAACTCTGCTCCAGGACAGGTGCAGTATAACCTATCATCATGGGCCTGCCACATTGGCAACTGCCTCTCTACTCTTCCCTTTGATTCCTAGACTCTGTATGTTGGTGTGTGTATGATATTTGAGTGCTTGTGCACACATTTCATTAAGTAAACTCTTGAAACTAAAATCCATTGTCTTGGCTTTATTCTTTGAATCATGGTTTGGACTCCCATAGACATAGGTTAGATCCTGTGGGTTATGCCTAGTGCCGGTTATTGATTTGCTAATTTCTCCATAAATATTCATAACCGAGCAATTTGGCTAACAGACCCTTGTCAACTTTTGTTGCAAATGTTCTCTCTACACCCTGCACTGCTCTTATTTTATTCATCATTGTGCCACACAATTCATCATTGTGCCATAAGAATGGGCTACCCATTGGGCCTAGTTTCTTCCTTATTGAACTGAATACTCTCTGTGGTTCAGCATCTATATTATGTAGGGTTGCCAGCTCCAGGTTGGGAAATAACTGGATTTGGGGTGGAGCCTGAGGTGGGTGGGGTTTGAGGAGGGGTGGGACCTCAATAGAGTATAATGCCATAGAGTCCACCTTCCAAAGCGGCCATTGTCTCCAACTGAAATGATCTCTGTTGCCTGGAGATCAGTTGTAATAGTGGGATATTTACAGCCACCACCTGGAAATTGGCAGCCATAACATTATGACATGTTGTCTGCTCCACAGGGCTCTCATCTCTCTTACTGACTTATGTGTGGAAGAAGCATTTGATGAACAGGAAAGAGTTATCAGTGCCAGCAGCCAAAGGCTCCTGGCAGCATCACTGAATGAGCCTTTGAAGAGAGACAAATGACTAATAAAATTTATTAAAGGATTTTTTTAAAAATCACTGGATTTACACTTCAATTTTAAAACAATGCCAAATGAATGCATAGTTGAATATTAAGTTATTCAGTCTTTTGAACTAAAAAAATGTAATTAATTATTTCATAATTCAATTCTTTAATAACTGGAGAAATTATGGGTTAATTGCTGTCGAACAATGATCTGTTTTACATATATGTCTGCTGAGAGGAGGAAGCAATTTATGGTTGGTAGCCAGCCAGTCAGATTCTTCTTTATTGTCAATCAGGAGGGAATTTTGCTCATAAATCTTTCATGCACCAGGAACAGGTTATGTACTATAGGGGTATATGGAAAACTCCCTTCCATTCTTCCATTATTTTCATTGGTCTTAATGAGACCGGACAGATTCCTGGCATGAACGATGGGTGAGGTGCAGCTGTCTGCCTGCTTTGGAGAGGGGAATGTGGACTGCACTTTCCTTTCTGGTTGATGCACTCTCCAAATTGTACCTCTGTCCATTGCTTTGAGCAGGTTTGCACGCTCACTCCTTCTTTCCCTCCCCTCTAGGTTTGTTCTTCTTTTCCTGGATCTTCGCCTCACTCACACGGTGAGGTTAACAACAATAATATTTAGAAGACCATTCATATGGAAAGGTTGAAAGGACTGGATACTTTTAAGACAGAGAACCAACAGTTATGGGATTAGGGTTACCAGGTCCTTCTTTGCCACTGGTGGGAGGTTTTTGGGGTGGAGCCTGAGGAGGGTGGGGTTTGGGGAGGGAAGGGACTTTAACGCCATAGAGTCCAATTGCCAAAGCGGCCATTTTCTCCAGGGGAACTGATCTCTATCGGCTGGAGATCAGTTGTAATAGCAGGAGAGCTCCAGCTAGTACCTGGAAGTTGAAGGAAAATAACAAGCAGTGATGGCTACTGGAAACATCAATAAGACTTTTTATAATTCAGTCATAAAAATCAAACCTTATACAGTGAAACAGAAGCAAACAAAGTCCCGTGGTGAAAATAAATTCCGCCGGGTGAGGTCTCCCAGTTGCCAAGTTCCAGGTGAAGGCTGGAGATCCGTTCACTGGGGCGGCACTAGCGGCATGCCAGGCCGCAGATGAAAGGTACTGCAGGCAAAAGTAGTTGCAGATCGATGTTGGCTCAGCTGTATGTAGCCGAAGAATTTTGAGCCAAAACTTGATTTTAAAGTATATTGTAACAAAAATTAGGGCTAAATTGCCCTTTACTTTGAGGAGAATTTCCTTAGAATATTTTAAGCCCGAAATAGGATTCCGGTATTTTCCTATTTCGCTGATGCTTTGTCCATCGGGCTTAAGGTGGTTTGAGCAAGTATATTTGACTCTATATAAAAAGAATAATATAAAAATGCGAGACTTGAATATGCTATACAATCTTAAGAATATTAATATTGCTAATGTAATTATACAGAGGAGTCTTAACACATACATACCAAATGCCAGTGAATAATATCACATCTGTCATGAGGAAGGCTTGTAGCGTTCTTAACAATTACTCATAGCAATGCTTAAATGTGCTATATTGCCAACAGGTGCAACTAGCATTAAAGAAACAGTACATTTTAGAAACAAGAGAAGGCCTTGTGCCAATTACATGTTCAAAGCTACCAGGTCATATTACAAAAAACAGGAATAATCATAGGCTGTATTCAATCCATAAGGAGATATTGTGTTAAACATAAAAATAAAGCGATTTTCTTGTTGAGACAGAAGTCTGTCTATATTTTGTTTTGTGTGAGGTTTGGGTGCATATTGCCAAATCACAAAAAACTGAATGTCAGTGTCAGCATGTCTCATTTCATTGTAATGTAAAACCAAAGGGGCCTCTACCACGTTATTGCGAATACGTGACCTGTGTTCACCCACACGTAATTTAATGGGTCTAGTTGTCTTTCCTACATAGAGTAGACCACATGGACATCTCAATAAATAAATAACATTTTTGCTATTACAGTTTGAGAAATGTTTCAATTTAAAACAAAAATTAGTAACAGGGTTGGTAAATTCTTTTACTGGCAAAGAAAATGGGCACATGTTACAACCCTAATTGGCAACCCTAATGGGGATCGATGTCAGCTGGTGTATAAACTTGATTTTAATTTACCCCTTACCTATTCTCAAGTCTCAAGGTATGTAACAATAGCTCAGAAAGATCTAAATTCAATTTAATTAAAATAATATATCCCTTTTATTACCTATGTTGCTCCCCAAAAAGAAGTACATACGTTGATGGGTACTCTATATATTTTTAAAGAAATATACATCTTCTTCCTTCCATGTTTAGGTCTGCCTGGATTATTTCTGTTAAGGAGGTTCATTGTTCACTTCACTGCCAGAGACCAAGCAATGACAAAGGTTTACAGAAGAAGGATAGGAAATTGTAGAGAAGCTCAATTCATTGTATTGATTGTAATTACAGGAGGGCCTGCATTACTTTTTTCCTGTAGTGAAGACATCTGAAGTAGTAAGAGGTGACAAGAGGGTAAAGTTTCAGAGTAACAAAATGGCAAATGAGAAAGTCTGAATTGATGCACACGGGCCAAAAACGTTATATATTTGCTGGAGCTTTCTTACAGTTTATGGCTGAGGGCTGTCCAATGGAGCACAAGATGCACTTATTTATGGACGAGCAAATATGCAGACAGGCATAAAGATGGAGACTAGATGTTGGAAATAAAAGAGATAGCGTGATCTAAAGGTTAGAGATTTTGGCTGTACTAGCAAGACTTGGATTCAAATGCTCATCATCCATGAAGCTTAATGGATGGTATGCAAAGCTGTCTGATACTGGTCTGACTGTAGCTTCTTTCCAGAGTATTAAATGTAGTTCTTTCACATCACTTACTACCTGTTGCTTGTAACTGGAAATGCCAGGGATTGAACTTGGGACCTTCAGCATGCAAAAAATATGTACTAGCACTAAGCCATGACTGTGATTCTGACCATGGGCTGCTCACTATTTCTGAGTCTCACTGGGTTGTTGTGAAGATAAATATGGGAATGGAGCCCTGACCTTCTTGGAGGAACGATGGGAAAAGTATGATTGATGTTGGCTTTATTTGGAGGTCTTCAGTCAGAAATTTAGAAATGAAGTAACAGTCAGCCTTTTTTTGCATACATCTCCCATGATATTACAAAATCTTGTAAGTTGGCTTTTCAAATTATGCAGTGGTTTGCTTCATGGGCTGTAAAAACGTGTAACAACTGTCTCTTGATCCATAGGTCATAAAATGAATAACACCTGCTCAACTGAGGCAATCTTACAACAGTTCGTGCAGACCCAGTAACTGCAAGTACAGATTCTTAAACTCAAGATTCTTAGGTTCTTGTGGGTTATCCGGGCTGTGTATCCGTGGTCTTGGTATTTTCTTTCCTGACATTTCGCCAGCAGCTTTGGCAGGCATCTTCAGAGGAGTAACACTGTCCTTCAGTGTTACTCCTCTGAAGATGCCTGCCACAGCTGCTGGCAAAATGTCAGGAAAGAAAATACCAAGACCACGGTTACACAGCCCACAAGATAACCCACAAGATAACCCACAAGAACCAATGAACTCTGACTGTGAAAGCCTTCAACAATATTTTCAAGATAAAGTCAGTGAAAAACAGCTACCTGATAGGGATCTAAGTTTTTCACTGACTTTATCAGATTTAGGTTATGCTGAACTAAGGTTATGTTAGCAACTGGTCAACTTTATATGTAACAGACTAATATCAAACACAAACACTCGTACACTGCCAGAAATTCTGTTAGTCTTTAAGGTGCTACTGAACTCTTGCTCTTTTCTACTGCTACAGGTTCATAAAGACAGTTTGAACAGGCTGTGACTGAACAAACAGATCTTGGAGTTGTGGAACGTAACCCAATGAAAATGTCAATTCAGAATACAGTGATGATGGAGAGGGGCAGATTCCATGTTAGTGATTATTAGAAAAGAGATTGAAAATAGAAGTGCCAGTATCATAATATCTTTATATAAATTTATCACATAGTCTATTAGGAATATTGCTTACATTCTTGTTCAGAATGGATGTGTTCTTTCCAACCTTTTCCAGAGAGTAATCAGAAACAACCCCCCCCCCCCAGAAAGATTTGGATCTAATGCTTCCCAGACACCCATCCGAGGGTCCAATTCAGTATGAGGCAGCTTCATGTGTTCATGTATTAGAGGGGAGAGGCTGTGGCTCACTGGTAGAGCATCTGCTTGGCATGCATAAGGTCCCTGGTTCAACCCCTGGCATCTCCAATTAAACCTGACTAGGCAAGTAGGTGATGTGAAAGACCCTGCCTGAGACCCTGGAGAGCCGCTGCCGGTCTGAGTAGACAATACTGAATATTGTCGAAGGCTTTCACGGTCAGAGTTCATTGGTTCTTGTAGGTTATCCGGGCTGTGTAACCGTGGTCTTGGTATTTTCTTTCTTGATGTTTCGCCAGCAGCTGTGGCAGGCATCTTCAGAGGAGTAACACTGAAGGACTGTCCTTCAGTGTTACTCCTCTGAAGATGCCTGCCACAGCTGCTGGCGAAACGTCAGGAAAGAAAATACCAAGACCACGGTTACACAGCCCGGATAACCTACAAGAACCAAAGACAATACTGACTTTGATGGACCAAGGGTCTGATTCAGTAGAAGGCAGCTTCATGTGTTCATGTGAAGTGATGACCGGTCACTTCCTCCCAGCTCCCTACACACAGGAGGGAAGAGGGAAGAGAGACAAGTCGCGAGGACAGAAGAGCTGCGCCGACTCCCATTAGCCACAGCCACCATCTCATTAGCCAAAAGCAGGCCCATACTTCCCATTGAAATATTATAAGTTGATTAAAAGCTTTCTTCATTTTAAATATTGCATTGTTTCTCTTATTTTTTGTGCACTACAAATAAAACATGTGCTGTGTGAATAGGAATTTGTTCATATTTTTTTCAAACTATAGTCCGGCCCCCAACAGTGTTTGAGGGACAGTGAACTGGCCCCCTGTTTAAAAAGTTTGAGGACCCCTGCTCTAGGTGGTTGGGAACAGTATATAAGTTGGGGTGTTTTGCAGTTAAGTTAGTTCTCTCTTCCCTTCTAATTGAATAAAGCTTCCCTGCTAACTGCTGTTGGAATTCTGTCTCCAGCCTTGTGTGTAACCTTTGCATACATAATACTCGGCTTGGGTAATAAATAAGGCAGGAGATTATTGGCACCATGAAAGGAGGGATTCTTCCAACTCCCTGGGGGAGACCTATGCAAATGGACCTTGCTCATGTGAAGGATGTGTTTCAGCATTAGTCAGGCAGAAGCAGCTCATTTTCTATACAGGAAGGGCCATGGGTAAGAAAAGGGTCTAGCAATAAGACAGCAGTGGCTCAATCTCATCATATGCAGGCCGAGGAACAGCCCCACTCATCTCGGCTCCAGCGTGTGTGAAGATTATGAGGGGGAGCGAAGCCACAACAACACAGCAACTGTGTCCACCTGTGGTCTGCCTGGACAGGATTGGCAGCCTTGAGACCGCCACAAATGACAGAAAAGAAGGGCTGTCCTGCCAGTTTTGAAGGGTTGTTAGCATCCATTTGTTTTCTAGAAAACAGATGTTCTAATGACCTAATAAGATCCCCTTCATCCTAGGAAATGATAAAAGAGACATATGAAAGGTATATTTCATGCTGCAATTTTCACCCCCTCTCACATGCAATGATTAAATGGAATCATTTACTTTCCCTCAAATAGTTGTTTATTCTATACCTACTGCCTATACATGGCAATATTGCTGTTCATTATCTGTACCCTGCTCATCTTTACTTTTCATACTGAAGTCTCTTTCCCAAATATGAGCGTAATTGTATAGAAATGTGGCTTTGCTGTGAAGGGTTCCCAAAAGTTGATCTCTCTCTCTATCCTGATGAAATCGAACCATCTCAGGGTGATGCTAAATCAGCTCCTGACAGAAATTACTTTATCACACGCCTCATAACAATTCCCTTTGGCAATGCAATTTTTATTTGCCTTCAGAGGAGATTAGATTGCAGGAGACAGCCTAGCAGGTGTCAAAGAATTTACCAAGGTCGGAAGACTCAGGGACCCATTTGTAGTGTGTTTTCACCCACCCACCTTCTGCATTTCAGACGTTTATACTGAATGATGGACAAAGCCATACCATTTGAAAGCTTAGGGCAGAAAATTGTTAGTTTGTAAGGTGTCCTAAGGCCCCTATTTATTTTTTCTGTAACAGACTAACAGGTGCTGTTACTACTACTTGGAAAAGATGAGAGATGAAAACAATAGAGGAATCTAGATTCTGAAAAAAAAACCCCAACATAATTTATTGGGGACAAGACCATTCACAGGCAAACCTTCACTGCGACCCTGGCCATCATGATACAGAGAATTAAAGTGGAGCAAAGGAAAGGGGGTCATGCATAGTGTACTAAAGTGCTTCCTTATTACGAAAGCCTATTATTTTCCAGCTGCTTTCAGCTGATAAGGATTCTTCATGCTGAGATCTGCTGTATCTGGGTTGAAGAAAAAAGTCGGTTATTGTCATTATTGATCATTTGCATGAATTATACCACAGTTTACAACCGCTATGCCGAAAACAATATCTGTGAGACTGGGGCTCCTGCTGAGCAAGGAAGGATATGTGGAGTTGCAAGGGCTGCAAAAGAACTGGTTGAGGTAATTTTTGGCAAGAGAGCAGCTGGGCTCAATCCCTTCATTGTTCTAGCTAGAAAGCCTCGCCTGACCTGGAAGTTCTGATAAAGATCAGAGCGTGTCATATTACTTGTTCTTGCATATCTAAAATCTGGATTAATGTCTGGATTAAGGGGGATTAATGTCTGGATTAATATCTGGATTAAGAGGTGGGGCTGTGGTTTAGTGGTAGATCTCAGGTACCTCATGTGATTTGGTCTGAGATCCTTGTAGCATTGTACATGACTCAGATGCATACTTTCAGATATGCAAAGGGTTGAGAGCAGGACTAACTGTTCCAGCCCCTGCACTTGCTTGCTGGCCCCACCTTCTGTGCACAAATTTAGCACAGAGTTTACATGCATACAGTTCATACATTAATACAAAGAGGATTGAACCCAGGACCCCTTCTATGCCAAGAAGATGATGTACTACTGAGCCATGGACCCTCCCCCTTGACATTGAACACATGAACACATAAAGCTGCCTTATACTGAATTAGACCCTTGGTCCATCAAAGTCAATATTGTCTACTCAGACCGGCAGTGGATCTCCAGGGTCTCAGGCAGTGGTCTTTCACATCACATACATGCCTAGTGCCTTTAACTGGAGATGCCGGGGATTGAACTTGGGACCTTTTGCATGCCAAACAGAGGCTCTACCACTGAGCCACGGCCCCTCCCCACTCCTCCACATGAAGCCTACTGGGTGACCTTGGGCTAGTCACAGTTCTCTCCAAAGTATCTCAGTCCCACCTACTTCACAAGGTGTCTGTTATGGGGAGGGGAAGGGAAGGAGATTGTAAATTGATTTGATTCTCCTTAAAAGGTAGAGAAAATCGGCATATAAAAACCAACTCTTCTTCTTTAACCTACAGAGGGAGCTGTTGTTATTCCCTTGAGACCTGGCATTTATTTGGTAGCCACTAGAATGTCAATAGTATTGTATTACTCTTACTTGTTTTCTGGCTGATTGTTTTTCAAATGCTATCTTTACTATAGTGGGCAGATAACACTATCAGCTATTTCTGTTTGGTCAAAAATAGCACATTTTTTAAAACAAACATTATGTCCTGAAATGCTGTGTCATTTTGAACTCCCCAGAAATATTATCACATGCGGTTATCATTCTTGCAAGTTCTCAGGTCTCTAGTAGCTGTTCAGTCATGAATAGTTCATTTAACTAAACAGTTTATTATGCCGATACATGTGTGTGCAGCACAGAGCAGAGACAGCAAGGTCTTGCTGAATTATGAATTGCTGTTATTTTTATTGTTCATGGCCAATTGATCTTGCTGCATGCCTAAGGCTAGGAGATTTATGCAACAAGGTTTGTGTTTGCCTTCAAAAGTAAGGAATGTTGTTAAAAAGCATTCAATCTTGCTGTTGACTAGAAACTGTGATTGAGTATCTTTCTTGTTCTTCTTGATTGCTCACTATCCATTTAACACGCTAATGCTACTGACCAAATGGGTATCTGGAAGTCTGTTGAGGACTTCCGCAGATGGCTGCAGTAGCTGTCGAATCTACCAGCTGCTGCAGGCGTGAGGAGGCTCTTCACATGAAGTCGTGAGAACACTGAGAGTTTTTACACTGGGTTGGATCATGCAGAATATATCCACTCTAGTGCAAGTGGAAGGACAAGAGGGCCATCACAAGTAGCTCTTGCACGAAGTCATCTTAACTGTATCCCATCATGCAGTTCTGCATACACAAGACACAGTGCAAGGTATATTTTAGAATTGTTTTCCCCATGATAATGAACTTGTTCAGTCAAATAATATCATGCATTAGGGTTGCCAACCTCCAGGCACTAGCTGGAGATCTCCTGCTATTACAACTGATATCCAGCCGATAGAGATGAGTTCAGCTGGAGAAAATGGCCGCTTTGGCAATTGCACTCTATGTCATTGAAGTCCCTCCCCTTCCCAAACCCTGCCCTTTTCAGGGTCCGCCCCAAAAAACCCCTGCTGGTGGTGAAAAGGGACCTGGCAGCCCTATCATGAATCCAGATTGGATTGTTCTATACAGTAATGCTGATTGGAAAAATCAGTGCTTGATATTACAGTAGCTCTTGCACAAACAAAATTGCATTAAGTAAAACATCTCTTCCTTTACCATATGGCAGTATTCAACCCAAGAGCTCCTGTGTGAACCAGAGCTCAGTCAGAAGTCTTTTTTCTATCAACCCCCCCCCCCCATCTACCCTAGCATAACTTTATTATGTATTTCAGAAAACGTACATTTCCAGAATTGTAAATACTAACAGGGCTCTCGTGGCACATTAAAGACCAATTCATTTTTTTTTGTAGCATAAGATTTGAGCTATTTTTTGAAGTTTTAAAAAATGAATTTTTATGTGTTCTTCCTAGAATGTTGCAAGTTTTAGTTGAGTTGCAGAGCAAATCCTGCAGATCCCAGGTACCTGTGGCACATTTTAAGCTCCAGCAGGTTTTGCTTACAATATTACAAGTTTTATAATTGCTACATAGTTTGGTAATTCTGTGTAAAACCAGAAAAAAAATAAAGTCTCCTTCCTTCTGCTTAGTCTGCATCCCTCAGAAAGCAGTATTCTCCACCTTCTTGATTACAGGCAGTATTGTAAGTTTTCATATAATGATCATCTACAAATGGGGCTTATATTGCCAAGAAAGTCAGCTGTGTAATTGACAATCTGTAGTGTAGTGGTTAAAAGTGGCAGATTCTAATTTGGAGACCTGGGTTTGATCCCCCACTCTTCCACATGAAGCCTGCTGGGTGACTTTGTGGCCAGTCACAGTTCTTTCAGAACTGTCTTAGCCCATACAGAGGCAGGCAATGCAAACCATCTCTGAACGCCTCTGCCTTGAAAACCCTACAGGGTCGCCATAGGTCAGCTGTGACTTGATGGCACACACACAAACATACACACATAATTGGCAACTTTTGCACATGAGTCTTCATTTCTGGATGTTTTTGAGATAACTTGTATTGTTTCCCCATCCTCTTAGTTTTCCTAAAGCAAATTGTTTTCTATTCCATACTTGCAACTCTTCCAGTGGCTGTATATATGGACAGCTGAAGATAATTGTGGCCCCATGGGCAAAGCGGCCCTGCAGGAAAGGAGGTCAATAAATACACAATGATTTATTGGGTTAGCAAGGGACACTGCTTTATTGATTACAACATATGGAGCACTGGCGAGGCATAGGGAGCGGATCCACAACATCGGCTGACCATCCTGTCATCCAATAGATCAATAGATTGTGATAAATTGATAAACCAACCCCAACCTGCCTGTTGGGGTAGCAACTGGAGTGGCTTATAGGTGGCTCCACAGGAGTGGAACTTACGCCAACTGGGAGTGGAGCTATGAACAGCCCCAAACTGGGCATCGATGATGTACTCCATCCCAAGACCCCTTAAGGGGGTCCCCAAATGGGGGTGGGGGGAGGCAGGCACGCAGGTGCACCTTCCCCCAATTGGATCCATCCTAATGCATCCCATACACATAAAAGATTAAATTGCTGATAGTCAATAGTATCCACATAGGACATTTATGTGCATTCCTGAGGGGAATGTCTGTGCCAGGCTTAGGAGGCAACGCAGCGGCGTTGCCTCCTAAGGAGGTTTCGGCTCTGCCAAAATCTTGGCCTGGATCCAAAAATCTGTGCAACCCACATAGGGTTGCATGGGAGATACACCACATTTTAAAAGGTGGCGTATCTCAACAAAAAAGGGGGCATTTCTGAGCCATAACGGCTTAGGAGGCCGCCATTAGGAGGCTGGTGCCATGATGCCCCGGGAACGCCTCCTGGGACACCGTGATGCCCTGAGAATGTCTCCTGGGATGCCGCTGCTGCCTTTGCTGGCATCTGGACGCTGGTGGAAGGCTCCATCGGCATCCCAGCCCGGTGCTGCTGCTGCGGCGTCCAGGCCTTCACGCCGGCGTTGGGGCCAGAAATGCTTTTTCTTGCTAAGACCAGAACGCCATAGAGGTAGAGTGTCAGTTTTACTTCTTGACATTGAATTTTAACTTCTATAGTGTTGTATGATTGTTGTATAGCACATGCCACTGGGTCAAGGCCCAAGTCAAACATAAGAGGAGATTGTGGGGGTGGGGCATCCTTGCCTAGTACCCTTCACCATGAAAAAAGATGGCAAATGAAGCCCATTTATTAGCACTTGTGCCAAAAGTTCATTTTAGAAAGTTTTTGATCCAGTATATCAACTCTAATAGAAATCTAGCCTATTCAGAACTTGATATAAGTAATTCCAGTACAATCTATTGAAGGCCTTCTCCATGTCTAGTTATAATACCAGATAAGTGGAAGAACTTCCTGACTCAGGGCTGTATCAGCTAACAGACAGATGTGATCTGCTGTCTATCTCCAGGGAACAAATTGCTCTTGGGTTATGTGGCTAATGGATTCTGCACATGCATTGAGACATTTTATTAGTATTGAGAGAAATGTTTTAGTAGCTAAGTTAATTAAATTGGCCTGTAATACGACAAGACATCGAATTCTTATCAGGTTTAGGAATTGGAGCGATGAAGGTTTTGTACATAGTCTTTGGCAACAAACATCCTGTACTAATGACATTAACCAGTTTATAAGGACAGAGGCAATTTCATCACTAAGAGCTTTTTACCATTCTGCAGGATATCTATTCAAGTCTGGGGCTTTTCCTGACTTCATACTTTTAATGGCTTCTTCAATGTCAAGTATTGATACTGGAGTAGCCAGCATTTACTTTTGCTCATCTGAAAGTGTTGGAAGTTGAGCATTATCTAAGAGGATGATAATTTGTTTGCCTTTGCAAAACTAAATTGCTTACCCTGTGTTTTCATGTAAATAATACCGCCAGTATTTATGACTCCTGAAATGGTGTTCTTATTTTTAATCTGTCTGTCGGCAAATAGTTTGTCTGTTTGTCTGCTTTACCCCCAATTGGCTGGTAAGTATGTTTCCAACAAGTTAAAGGAAGTTCTGTTTGTCTTTCATATAGAATATTAGTTTTACAGCCATCTGCTGATACAAAGATGGATATGGGCTTCCAAAAATGTGATTCTGTAGAGGACTACACTTCTAGTGTGGCTCTCAATAGTCTAGATGACAAACTGGGAGAATTTTAGAACAGGCTGAGTGATACAACCTGAAGAAATCAATCAAAACAGTATGGATCATGATGACCTTCTGTGGATGAAGGGGTCTCTTTTGTAAACTGCCATGCATTCAGGCATTTCGGCATTCAATGTGATGTTTTATGATTTTGTTGTGGTGCTGCTCATCTTATAATTCACACGGCCATTCCAGCCTAGCCCAAGGAATACTCTATTTTTGGAAACTTACATGAAGGTCAACACCTATTTGATAGGTTTCTTTTCCTTCCACAAGCCCATCACAACTTTTCATTTAGATTACTTTGTAATCATAACACCTCTCTTAGACTCTTGAAATACTGGTTTAACAGTAATTTTTGGATTATGCTCCAGTGAACGTAGAAGGCTAGAATGCTGTATAGGTTTGCCTTGTACATGCCTGTAACATTATTCCAATAGCCTTTTAAAAAGAATCTCTTGTGGTCCAGGAAGAGGTGACCGGGAGGAGGGGAATAGTCAGGGAGAAGAGTGTGGAGCCAAATGTCCAAATTAGCAGTCTAAATTGGCTGTCCAAGCTGCCTTTACCCAATAGTGTTAAGCTGCAGTACTGCAGTCAAAAGCTCTGCTCACGACCTGAGTTCGATCCCGACGGAAGTCGGTTTCAGGTAGCCAGCTCAAGGTTGACTCAGCCTTCCATCCTTCTGAGGCTGGTGAAATGAGTACCCAGCTTGCTGGGGGTAAAGGGAAGATGACTGGAGAAGGCACTGGCAAACCACCCCACAAACAAAGTTTGCCTTGGAAACGTCGGGATGTGACGTCACCCCATGGGTCAGGAATGACCCGGTGCTTGCACAGGGGTCCTTTACCTTTTTAACAGGTGAAAAGTGATTTGGGGATAGCAGTTTGTAGTGGAAAATAGGCTGAAGGAAAAGGGTTAAGTACCTCTTTCATGTCTCCACTTTTCTTCCAACTGCCCTGTTCTTCATTGAACCCATAAAGTAAATGAAGATGCTCAACCTCTTTGCATTATCAGTAATTTAAATTTTATAACCTGGCATGTCAAGTGGATTGGCATCCATAACCCAGGTGCTTTAACTCATCAAGAAGTTGAAGCATGATATGGTGTTCCTTCGAGAAATGCACTTGCAAGCTTGCAGCTTCCGTGAGATTACAAAAGCACTAGATGCGACAAGTAATCTGTGCACAAAATACAAGCAAAGCTAAAGGGGTAGCAATGCTCGTGTATAGGAAACATTACCAGGAATGATAAAGGTAGATTTATCATTATGGAAATCCAAATTGAGCCTGAAAATTAGCTCATGATATACCCATACAGACGAAATAAGGATGACTCATGTCCTTCATATCAGTAATTTTGGGATCTAGTACCAGCAATATTATCTGTGGTAGAGATTTCAGTGATGTCGTGGATCTGTTATAGGGCAGAAACACCTCTCTGCAAAATCACAAATCTAAAGTAACAATATTACTCCAGGTTTACAAAGTAGATGAAGGACTGTATGTTCTTAGGAGGGTAACCTACTCCATAGAAAGATAAGTGGGCATATTTTTCTCCCATATTTGGTTTACTATGGAAACATGCTTACTCCGTACTGGGTAAGGATAGCCTAGTGACAGGTGAATGAAAGGAGAAACTTCTCCCCTTCCCCCTGGCAAGTCAGATGTTTTAGCCTCTGAAAGGAAGCAAATACCCAAATCGTGTATATGTATATGAACCGATACATAGGAAGGTCAATAAGATCCTCTATCTATTAACTCTGGAATAGCTCCACTGAAATTATATC
This sequence comes from Euleptes europaea, assembly GCF_029931775.1. Taxonomy (NCBI): domain Eukaryota; kingdom Metazoa; phylum Chordata; class Lepidosauria; order Squamata; family Sphaerodactylidae; genus Euleptes; species Euleptes europaea. The sequence goes on from NC_079323.1 coordinate 34,503,304, forward strand.
AGTGCCAATGGGAATAATCTAGCTCAAGAAGCTTGAGAATTGCAGTCTAAGTAATTATACGACCCTGCATCACTTTCATATGAACATTGCTTCAATTTCCTTTTGCAGCATCAGGCCCTAGACTGTCTCAAATGATATGTTACTTTTAAGGAGCTTTCTTGATTAAAGCTGTTGAAGAAATAAATAATATAGTAATCTTAAGAGCTAAGGGCAGGGAAATTCCAAGTGCAAATGGAACTATAATTCTTGATGTATATATTTTTGTAACATTTGATTGTATGGATGTCCAAATGAAGATACTCTAATCACACTGGTGTATAATGCTTTCATTATGCATAATAGCATTTTGCTTTTATCATTACACTTAGCAAGCAACTATTATAATGGTCTCATGCTATCTTTTCCTAATCCCTATTGTATAAGGCAATAAGAGCCATAGGCATTGATTTCATCCTCTTCATTCATAATATATCATATACATATGTGAGGATTAATTGCACTATTGTTTTCCTCTGATTAACAGTGGTTCAGAGTGTCACACATTGGCTCATACCAGGGTTTTAATCTTTTATTTTGAGGCAGCCATCCTTGTTATGGCAAGGTCACAAGTTCTATTATCAACCAAATCATTACTGTCATATCTCAGGCTTTCTTAAATGATGCAGAATACTGGACAGATTTAAGAATACTTATGCAAAATGATAATTAAATGGAGACCTGACAGGGCAGGTGAAAGGAGATGCTCCTACAAGGGGGTAATCCTTTAACCACTCTTCAGGTTGCGAAGTTTTGTTTAGCAGCAATGAAAATTCGTCGCCTTAGAACAGCGCAATTGACAGATGTGTCCCAGCTGTAATTCTTTTTTTAAATGTTTTAAAAATGTTTTAAGACTCGGACTGTAATTCTTTGATTGTAAGAATCTATTAGTCCATGCTTTCCGTTTTATCATGTTTTGATTGACTAAGTGCCGTAAATAAATTATCTATCTATCTATCTATCTATCTATCTATCTATCTATCTATCTATCTATCTATCTATCTATCTATCTATCTATCTATCTATCTATCTATCTATCTATCTATCTATCTATCTAATCATCTATCTATCTATCTATCTATCTATCTATCTATCTATCTATCTATCTATCTATCTATCTATCTATCTATCATTAAATGATTCTCAAAATCTATAGGAAGACAACTATATCGTTTTTTTTTTATCAATGTATGTTTTTTTTAGAGGGTCATCAATGGTAGCCAACCAGGTAATATAACTTAATTAATTCTTTATTTGTTAAACTGACCATATAACTCAGAAAATCTTTAGGCTGCAGTAGACACAGTGCTCTGTACTCCTTGGATAGACTTGCAAAAACAATCGTATGGCAAGATTAAATATAGATTAGATATCTCTGAACTTTAGTCCATTTCAGGTTTAACCTCCACATGTATACTACCGTGTTTCCCCGAAAATAAGACACTGTCTTATATTTATTTTTCCTCAAGAAGACACACTATGGCTTATTTTTAGGGGATGTCTTATTTTTATTAAGTATGGTACAACAATCTACATTTATTCAAAGATAGTTAAGTCTTCTTCTTCTGGAACATCGTCATAACTCTCCAAACCTGGAATTCCATCCTGAATTTCTTGCGACTCCATTTCCTTTAGAACCATTGGTCCCAATCTTTCATGTTGAGCAATAGAGCTCTCATTAAATGAGCAGCTCTTATCCATGTAACCTGCTCGGAGTGCATTGGCAACAACATTGTCAGTGATTTTATCCCATGAATTCTTCACCCTAATCACGACCTCTTGCAGGCTAGGTTTCACAAAGTTTCCACGCTGATTTCTTGTCAGTCTATGTTCAATGTAGTCGTTAATTTCCATATGCAAATGGTCTTTGAATGGCTTGTTTATTGCAATATCAAGAGTCTGCAGATAGGCAGTCATTCCTGCAGGAATAATTATTTGATCTATTCTTCTCTCTGCAAGGAAGTTCTTCATGTCTTTAGCACAGTGAGTGCTGGCTGAATCCCAGACTAGCAGACCTCTTTGGCCACCTTGCAAAACAAGTGGCGGCATTAAATCAAGCCACTTCCTTATAACTGCTTGTGTGCACCAGGCTTTTTCGGTTTCAAGAACATAAATGCCGGAAACACGTTCAATCTTATCTTTCTTGCCCTTAGTGATGATAACAGGTGTGACTTTCTTTCCATCCAGACGAATTGCCAAAATACAGGTAACACGTGAACTTTCGTGACCAGTGGAGGGAACGTAGATTGAGGAGGCACCCCTCTGTTCAATTGTCGTTTGGGCTCCTTGACCCATAAACACTGCAGTTTCATCCATAGCAATCATGTTGCAAAGTTGGTATTTGGAAAAGTTGATGCCATCAACAAAGGTCTTGAATGCAAGTGCTCGCTTAATAACTTCAGCATCTTCCAACTTAAACAGTGTTGTTGATTTTCTGATAGACAGTTCATATCGCTGAAGGAAGCCATCCAGCCAGTATTGTGATGCTTTGAATTCTGGGGATATTTCGAATTGTGGTGCCATTGCAAGGGCAAATGCTTGAATATCAGCCCTGCGCACAACCAAAGCCTTTGCTCTCCTGTCAGCAATCCATTCACTGATCATGTCTTCCAGCTCAGGAAATAAAGGTTGCCGACCTGAACCACACTTGCGCTTCTTAGCATTTCCTCTGTCCACCTGTAGACTGAGGTTATTGTATTCTGCCCGCCATTTTTGGACCATTCGGATATCCAACTTCTTCTCTTTGCAGAAAGCCGTAAGATTCTTGCCCTGGGAGTCCTCCACAATTCCTTTCTTGTACTCAACAGAATAACTCTTTCTTTTTGCACTCATCTTGTCTGGGGGTACAGATACTCAGGAAAAGCAGAGCTACCGTAGGCCAGCAAAGCTGATGTGTAAGGGCTGGCTTATTTATCAGGGATCCAGTGAGAACTGGGTCCAATCTGCACAGTGGAGCTGGGATGATCTCTCTGGGCTCAGTAGCAGACTGCTTGCTGAAGCTTTTCCCCTATCCCCTGGTGTTTGTGTGGGATGAGAGAGACCACAGACTGTTGCTGGTTGGTGCTGGGGGAGAGAGCTTTACTTCTTTCCCCTGAGGACATACAATACCTAAAGCACAACATCCTGCTCCTCACTACACTGAGGAGACTTTTACTTTCACTTTCACTCCCTCTGTGCCCCGGTGCAGAGGGAGCCTCCCGGCCGGGCCAGCAGAGCTCCATCGCGGCTGGCACCAAATCGAACCGGGCGGGGAATGGCCTTCCGGAAGGCAAGGCCCTTGGCCTTCCCCGCAGACTGCCGACCAGCTGAACAACGGGCGGGCCCGGCCCGGGAATGGGCATGGCAGGGGGAAACGGGCGGGGCTACAGGACGAGTGGTCTGAGGCTGAGGAAACTCTCCGGGAACAGCGAACTGGTGGGAAGTCTTGGTACACTGCATAGCCACACCTATCACTATGTCTTATTTTCGGGGTATGACTTATATTGCGCAAATGCTTAGAAATCCTGCTACTGCTTATTTTATGGGTATGTCTTATTTTCGGGGAAACACAGTAGTGGGGCTGTGGGCTATCCATGATGCTCCTAATATCAGTGATCGCCATTTGGTGGGAATAGGACAATGTGTAGATTTCCCATGCATATGCAGCTAATGCTAGTTGTAGGAAATGAAAGGGAAGAGTGCTTCAGTGGCTGCTGCTGAGCATGCTCTATTATAAGCAAGCAAAATCTATCAGGATACTTTTGGGACCTCATGTGACTGTCAGAGAATGGATAGTCTTGGTATCATGATGAAAGGGGAAGAGAGACCAAAAAACATGCAGACTTGATGGCAATAGTGGACAGTAATAGAAAAGTTAAGAGGACCATTTTAGGTTCAGAGAAGGGTGTGGGGAAAAGCCTGAAGTAGGTACACATGTTCAGTGAAATTTTGTCTAGATTTTACTTGCTGGGGACAAAATTGATGAAAAGTATCTGTTCATTTCTGAGGGAAGTGCTGTTGAAAATCAAAACAGACAACCCTTTGGGGATAAATAGGCTCTGAAAAACTTTGCACAAGTTGGTAAACAAAACAAAGGAAAGTGCAAATAAATGAAGAAAAATTGGATCACACTTTTTGCAGTTTATTGGAGAGCTCTTATTGGAGGTAGGGTTGCCATCTCTGCTTTGGGAGATTTGGGGGTGGAGCCTGGAGAGGACAGGGTTTGAGGAGGGTATTGATCTCCAGTAGAACTGATCTCTATAGACTAGAGATCAGTGGACATTCAAGGAGATCTCCAGACTTCACCTGGGATTTGGCACACCTATGAGAGCAGGGTTACCAGCTCTGGGTGGGGAAATAATTGGAAATTTTAGGGGTGGAGCCTGGGGAAGGTGGGGTTTGGGGAGGGGAGAGACTTCAGCATAGTGCAATGCTATAGAGCAGGGGTGGGGAACCTTTTTTTCTGTCAAGGGCCATTTGGATATTTATAGCATCATTCGCGGGCCACACAAAATTATCAACTTAAAAATTAGCCTGCTATATTTGGTCAAACATTTAGCCAAGAGGCACGGCCGGAGATGGCTCTGAGTGTCTGCCACGTAGAGCAACTAACTTTTGAGCTCTGCCATCCCCAGCTGGGCCCAAGAGATTCAGGCAGGGCAGCAAACACAGGACGGAGTGAGCGACAAGCCGCTTGGGGCTTGTAGGCGAAGGAACCCGATCCAGTAACACCAGTATCTGGCACTTTCCCACCCTACGCGTCTTTTGCAGGACTTAGAGGGGAAAGAACCAGAAGGGAGAGGGGGTACCGACCAAGCCCCAAGCAGGCAGCTGCCCAGATGACCCCCTGCACACGGGCAAGCAGGCAAGCATCCAACCAGTGGCACACTAGCCCACTTGGTGATATATAGGATGGTCTGTTGCACCAGTAAACAAAACAGAAACAGGAAGAGAAACTTCTAGATTCCATTAGTTGCTAGGTAACATACATAGTCTAAATTAACCCTCTAAACACCTCTCCCCTTTTTGTACTGTGATCCACTGCTATTGCTATTTCAACAGTATATACTATGAAGTAGAGTGAACTTCTCCGTGGCTAAAGTCCAACCCTTATTACATGAAGTTATAGCTGCATATTCCATCATGGCAGGGTTACACCAAGGCATAGTTGATGTTCTCGTTCCAATCTCAATTGTTAATATGGAAACAAGGGGAGAGTTTGCAGTTAATATATTAGGATTTGAGATGCTCTTTGTAGAAAGAGATGACCCAGTCACATCACTTGTCATGTTGCGAATGTTCCAAAGAATTGATTCACTTTTGGAAAATCATGATTTGTGAACTCATTATCTTTTTGTAGAACTCATTTTGCAGCCTACTAATTAAACTTATGATAATATAAGCAGAAGACAAATTAAAAACCCCTTTTCAATTTTCAGTCTGATGGAAAAGAAATGTCTAAGTCTCAGGACAATTTATATTATTCCTTTATCTTGATGGCGTATTGATCCCATTCCTTTTGCCTTCTTGCAAAATAATGAGGGTGTCAAAAACATGGCTCATAGAAGAAGGTGAAGTACATAAACAGAATATTTCTTTCAGCTGTTCCTCTTTCTTCCCACTTTGATTTTTGATGCTCAGCAAGATCTTGCAAGAAGATGTTGAGATAGTGAAATCAGAACGTATTGCTATTCATCTGACTACTCTTCACTGCAAGCTGGTACAAGCTGTGGTCCACTCAGCCAAACAATGGTATGTATGGAAGCCCATTAAAGGCTCAGTACCTCTGATTTTGCTGCTTGCCTGGAGAATTTGTCAAGTACCTTACAGGCCTGATGGACCATTCATTCTAGATCCCTTTCTACTAGTTGACCTTCATTGGATAATGGGCAGAAGGTATGCAATGCATTTATTCTGAATCTTTTCTCAGAGATGTTGACTCATTGTTGACTAGGGTTGCCAGGTCCCCCCGGCCATTGGTGGTGTGTGTGAGGAATCTTGTGTGTGTGTGTAAAGTGCCGTCAAGTCGCAGCCGACTTATGGCAACCCCTTTTGTGGTTTTCATGGCAAGAGACTAACAGAGGTGGTTTGCCAGTGCCTTCCTCTGCACAGCAACCCTGGTATTCCTTGGTGGTCTCCCATCCAAATACTAACCAGGGCTGATCCTGCTTAGCTTCTGAGATCTGATAAGATCAGGCTAGCCTGGGCCATCCAGGAATCTTACGAGGCTTAAAATGAGACCTAGGGCTCAAAATTGGCTGTGTGATGATGTCACTTCCAGAAAATCCCTCAAAGCAGTCTAAATAAATATTGACCCTACAATTTATCATGCTTTCCAAATAAAGCTTTCTTTCAATCCACACATAAAAAGCATGTGACATATGTGTAAGTAGGCGAGTAAACATGTTATGCTTATCTGCAGGGCTGGACTATACCATCAGAACATTCAAGTGTGTTGAATATGAAGTTGCAGTTGGATTCAAGAGCATTATTTTTGTAACTCAAAATAGTTCCCTGATTTTAAGGCCATTCAAGCGTAATTCTTCCTCCATGTTTATTCAGCATTAATCTCAATTTGGATCTGCTTGAATTGATGGTCATTTAACAGGTGGAAGGCTAATCAGAGGAGCTCTTATTAGCAATGATGAAAACTTAACTGTAAAGTTCCATTTGCTGTAGTTCTGCCTCATTCATGCACTTATACTGGTGCCCTTTATAGGAGCGTCTGGGACCATTCAGTGGTGTAACTCTTCAAGAATGGGAGTAAAGCTTCTTGTAAAAGCCCAGAATTTGGCCTCAATATAACAGAAAAAAATGTAGGCATACTTCTTTGAGATACAATCGAAATGGCTCATAATTTTCAGACAATAATTATTGCTTCATTCACCCTTCACTCTAAAGTTGAACAGGTTCCCAATCATGTGAATGAAGTAGGTTTTCAGCAACTTAACACTGTACTTCAGAAAATGTGAAACCAGGAAAGCACTTAGAGAACAATATCCTCTCTGTGATGGCTTCCCCCCCTCAAAAATACAAGTTATGCTGTTCAGCACCTGCAAGTGTGTAGGGAACCATCTGAATAGGGAATCTGTCCATGACTTGAAGTTTTTAATGGGCTGCTTGTTTCCCTTGGCCAAAGTAGGGCTTGTGATTTATTTGAATTTAAATGAAAGAAGAAGGACAAAGCTGTTAGACAACAGAGATTACTTTAGTGTAACTTTTCAGAATCAAAATGCTTTCTTTATCTTAACAGCACATTCCTGACTACTGAGGATGAAAGTCCTCAGGGGACAAGGAAGGGGCTGCGCCGGTGTTGGGGGCTCCCATGCTGGTGTTCAGGCTACTTACACCACCGTACATGGCCCCAATGCCATGGCAGCACCACCCCAGGATGCCGATGGGGCCTTCCGCCGGCATACCACCGATAAAGAGATGGTCTTTAACAGCAGATAATGTTTTTGGATTTCTGAAGTTTCTAATTAATGGCAGGTAGACGTCAGTGGCTATTTAGTAGAAGTAAATTCAGTGCTTTATTTTTTCTGATTAGTAATACTTATTTGTCTTCCTTTCATTCCACCCCAGTGCTATTTTCAGAATACAAAGTAGATAAAAATATTTTTACTGCTAGCCTGATAGGAAAAGTCCAGACATTATATACAAGATCAAGCACTGAACACTAATAAACAGCATCCCAAATTGTCAAGGGCAAAGACTGAATTTTTTAAAAAATTAATGATTGTGTAAAAAGTTCTCTGAAAAGTCACTTTCAGGCATCAGGATTTCTGACAGCAAGTAAAATGCAGAACTAAGCATTGAAATAGCCAGCAGGGGTGTGTGAAATGGAGGGAAATGTAAGTCTGTAAGGAGTGAAGCACTCTGTAATGAGACATCTTTGACAGCCGTGTCAAAATTTGTATTTTTTTGCTTTCCATCTCTGTGACATATGAGGCACTGCACACTTACATCTGTTCTGCCTAGGATAACAGCTTCCAATTGTCCTGAAAAGACCTAAGCAAAAATAAAATAAAACCCTGCTGAATGTTTTACATAGCAAAATCCCTTGTTTGCAAAGAAAGACCATAAAGCAAGAGAGCAAAAGGCAAGTGACTAAGAAAGCTTACTCTGTTTGGAGATAGAGGCGCTGAGCGTTTTCCCCAAGCAACGGAGAGAGCAAAGAGACTCGGGACTCATTACCTTTGCATAGATTTCCCTGTGCCACTTGTATCTTTGAAAACCTAATCCCTCTGACCATGCTCATGAATAAAGATAATTCTCTTTCATTAAATGTATGTCTCACAACCTCCAAGCACTGCAACAAATTGACCACTTTCACGGTCACAAATTGAATTTGGGTATTTGTGAGCTTTTGCAAAGGCATGAATTCAAATGTTTGACCCTTGAGAAGTTGTATGCATTTGCTTTTTTTTTTTTTTAAAAAAAAATAATCCACTGCTCCCGCTCCCTGTTTTAGCACTTAGCCCTTCTATCTCTTCATACTTTGTCCCTCTTACACTCTTATTTGGTATTTTGGCTATTCATGATTTAAAGTAAAATGTTAAAATACAACTAGTCAAGACTATGGATTGGATCCAGATGACCTTTTCCGCCCACCCTTCCCACTACAGCCCACTGATATTCATGAAAAGTTGCTCTATAGTGTACTATGAGGAGTTACATGAGAGGAGTAATTGGTGGCACTAGCAGCAGAAAGGGATAGCTGTTGGCAATTGCCATTTGAGGCTGGATCTAACCTTAAGCCTGTTGAAATAAATGGACAAGGACAGGAGTCACTTGGCTTTGTATTGTATTATATGAATTGTATTACAGGTGTGAGAGGGAAGAGAGGGTTCATGTTGTTGTTGTTTGATTATATATTCATACCTGCAAGATAGCCTATCCTCCTACATTCTACTACGTCAGCTTCATTCACTGGAACAGAAGAAGGAGAAGGAGAAGGAGAAGGAGAAGGAGAAGAAGAAGAAGAAGAGAGTTGGTTTTTATATGCTGACTTTCTCTACCACTTAAGGCAGAATGAAACTGGCTTACAGTTGCCTTCCCTTCCTCTCCCCACAACAGACATCCTGTGAGATAGGTGAGGCTGAGAGAGCTCTTAATAGAACTATGACTAGCCCAAGGTCACCCAGCTGGCTTCATGTGCAGAAGTGGGGAAACCAACCTCATAGAACTGTGACTAGCCCAAGGTCACCCAGCTGGCTTCATGTGTAGAAGTCGGGAAGCCAATCTGGTTCACCAGATTAGGGTCTGCAACTCATGTGGAGGAGGAGTGGGGAATTGAACCCAGTTCTCCAGATCTGAGTCCACCACTCCAAACCACTGCTCTTAACCACTACACCATGCTGGGTCTTCTCCAGGTGCAAACCTGCAAATGGGCAAAATCAACAACTACCCATACATGTATCTTCTCCGTTGTGGCCCCCACCTTACAGAATGGCCGGCCGGAGGAAGTCAGAAAGGCTCCCACTCTTCTGGCTTTTCACAAATTATGCAAGCCTGAATTATCCAAGATGGCTTTTCTATGCTTTTCACAAGGTTTCTTGGATAAAATATTAGGCACTGTGTTTTATACTACTGTGTATAGCTTGCTGAAATAAGGTTCCTACTATGTAATTTTTGCATCATTTAATGTGTCATATTAATAGTTACGCTTTGCTTCAGTTCTGTTTTTAGACTTCTGATTGGTTTTACAACCCTACTGCATTGTTCGTTGAATGTCCAATCTCGTCAATTGTATTGACTCACTCTGGGTAATCTGCCTTGAGTCCAAGGGAGAAACAACCTAAACAAATAGCTAGATAGATAAACAAACAAAATTTGGCCTTACAGAAATAATCTCATCAAACTAGTTGCTGTGTATGGAAGAAAATGAGACAAGTCAATCCAGATGGCAATGGAGGGAATGACTTCCTACTTCTTCAGACTAAAGGGGCAAATGTCTGGGGATACCTCAAAACATGCAGTGGCAAACAGGACTACTTTTGGCATTAGTGGGTCAGTTTCCATATGAGATAAGGGATGGAAAAAAATGGTTGCCCTGAAGTGTGTGAGAGGTGGAAGGGAATTTAAATATCATACCCCTGTCAAATTAACACAACACTAAGATTACATAGACCGTCTTGTCATTTCTATCATAGGGACATAAGCAGGCATGTCAACAGGAATGGGCCAGACTGGATCACCTTGGTCACAAATTTGCAAGAAGCCTCCAAAAAGGGAAAGGAGGAAATGGGAAGTGCATAGGCAGGTAACATCACTTCCTAAATGAAAGTGCACCAAGTATACTTGCAAATGTGATGGTTTTTTGCACATACTGTTCAGTTCTAAACAGCTTTCTCTCTGGCAAGCTGTTTTGTGCAAGGATGATTTGTGTGTATATGTGTGTGTAGAGAAGCACCCGATCATGCAATGTCTCACCTCCCTTGATTCAGGGGAGAAAAATCTTAACCCACAATTCTGCTGATTGTACAAAATGATGAATTGAAAATAGATTTGGGGGTCATAGTAAAGCTTGTGAGAAGTGTTCTGTTATGGGTGATTGTGGAACTGTTACAGAAATCATAAACTCTGTTCACTGAAGCAGCAAGATGAGGAAATTATTTTGATGGAAATTGTTTTAAAGTAAAGGGACAGAAAGCCAATAAGCATAATGCCACTTTATGTAAAGATACGGTGTACCACTATGTGCTTTTTCAGTTGATTCTTCTTTTTCCACTAAGGACTTTTTAAAAACTAGAAATACCCAAGCTGATATACAATAAAGCCTGATAATGTCATCATAGCTATCCCCATATAGATAACAACCATCCTGAGAAGAAAAATCATAATTGTTAGCATAGTTCTCTTTATTTATTATTCTAACTTTTCCCATATGCCTTGGAAACAGGGGCTGTTACTGCACTAGGTATTCCCAGCGATGCATTAAGAGTTTGAAACTGTTATAAAAAATACTGTTCGCACTTTGTTTGGCCCCTTTAGCTGTGAAGACGTCTTCCAACCATTTTTTAGCCGTGGCATCCAAAAACCCTTTTAAAGCAATGTTTTTTATAACATTTCCAAATTCTTGATACATCGCTGGGAATACCTAGTGCGGTAACAGCCAGGATCTCAAAGAAACCAAGTGAGTGAGTGAGTGAGTGAGTGAGTGAGTGAGTCAGTGAGAGAGAGAGAGAGAGAGAGAGAGAGAGAGAGAGAGAGAGAGAGAGAGAGAGAGAGAGAGAGAGAGAGAGAGAGAGAGAAAACATGTAATTTACTCCTTTGAAAAAGAAAAGTTTTACCAAGCTTCTTAAAAAACAGAAAAGAGTCAACAAGGCGGGCTTCCCTGGGAAGGGAATTTTAAAGGCAAGATGCCATAGCCAGGAGGACCTAGATCTAGCTGCCGTTGAGTGACAATTGATCACAAAATGGACATATGAACTATAAAACCTCCATGAAAGGTCTGAAAGTGCAAAGGAAAATATTTAGGAGTAGATGTTTCTTAACACACCTCAGTCAAAAGCACTGTATATGGCTAATCATTCAGACTATTAACATCCACAGCCATTCATTAATATAGTTACTATAAGTAATCTGAACAAGGAAAATTAAGGACACCAAGAAATAACCAGGCATGGTTGCAATGATCAGCTCTATACTGAGGTGAGGTGAGGTGGTGACCTCAGCTGGAAAATCAGGGGGGGGGGGAAGGAGAGAGCCACTGCTGTTTTCACTGCCATGCCTACCCCTTACATAGTGAAGCTAATGCCCCTCGTGTCGTCATTCCCCAGGCACCTTTAAAGACAGTGTGGCAAGCTGTTCATGCCCAACAGGGCTTCCTATACACTCTCTGCTTGCAGTGCCCTTTTTCTCTTGAGTCAAGCACCCCCACATGTATGCTGAAAATTTGTTTGGATTAAAAAAAATATTTGGGAGATGGCACATCTCCATGTTAATTGTACAGAGTTTCAGTTTATTAGTCCTCCTCCATCCTGTTAGTTTTTGTAGACAGGGATTCTGTTGCTCCATTAAAAAGGTAAAGGTCCCCTGCGCAAGCACCTGGTCAATCCTGACCCATGAGGTGACGTCACATTTTCTAGGCATACTTTGTTTTTTTACAGGGTGGTTTGCCAGTGCCTTCCCCAGTCATCTTCCCTTTACCCCCAGCAAGCTGGATACTCATTTTACCGACCTGGGAAGGATGGAAGGCTGAGTCAACCTTGAGCCGGCTACCTGAAAACCAACTTCCGTTGGGATTGAACTCAGGTCGTGAGCAGAGCTTGGGCTGCTGTACTGCAGCTTACCACTCTGTGCCACGGGGCTCCTGTTCCTCCATTAGCACCTAAAAAAAGTATAAGACACAATTGAGTATCACTATGACTTGGATGGCCCAAGCTAGCCTGATCTCGTCAGATCTTGGAACCTAAGCAAGGTTGGGCCTAGTTAGTGGGAGACCAGCAAGGAGTTCCAGGGTTGCTATGCACAGGAATGGCAAGCCACCTCTGCTATTTTCTTGCCCTGGGGGTCATGATAAGTAGGCTGCGACTTGACAGCACTTTACAGAATACAGAATACAGAACCTTTATTAGCATTTACAGTAACAAAACAAACAGGTAAAACAGCTAGATATGGATCTAAAAAAGGAATGAATTCACAGTTCATCAGTAAATTTTATAAAAACAATTAGATGAGGGTTCCCCTCCTTCTTTCTCCCTCCTTTAGGACCTTGGCCAGAAACTCGGCTACTTGAGTGGTAACTTCGAAGCTTTTGTCATCCAATAAATATCCTATGTTTCCAGTAGTCATTGCAGTAGTAAATTGAGGAAGAGAACTAATTAAGCTGCATCGAAGCTGTGTGAAAAGTGGACAGTACAAGAGAATATGTTGTATTGTGTCAGGTTCTTTGCATTGACACCTACAACATCTTGCTTCACGTGGTATTCCCTTGTACCTACCACTAACAACAGCTGAAGGAAATATATTAAATCTGGCCAACAAAAATGCTCTACGGTGAGAGGGTATAGTTAAGTTAGAAAAATACTGGGCAATAGAGTTTATTTGATAAGAAAGGCCTAAAAAATGAGGGGAGCAGATACTTTCAGCACCGGCTTTTATTATTTGGGAATCACCGTCCCATATCCTTTTTTGGATTGTCTTAAAAATATATAATTCACTGGAATTGGACAAGGAATCAAGATCAATCCCTAGTGATCTGATCCTATTTAAGATAAGCCGAGACCATCCAGAAACAGTTGAGTCAGTATGTAAAGCTGCCAATAAACTACTTGGGGGGGATCGAAAATGAGAGCGTAACCAGTATTTGATAGTAGTGATCCAAGCACCAGATTCTATTGTGTGCAGTCCCAGCTCAGCGCACAGAGAAAAACAGCAAACAGAGTTTGTGATGCCAAGGATGCGTCTCAAAAAAACTGCCCTGAGACGCTCCACTTCTTTATTAAAACCCTGGATCCAAACTGGGATTCCATACAAAAGTTGCGGGATCACAGTGGCTTGGAAAATCTGTAAGGCAGCCGGAACAAAATGGTTACCCTTCTTATAGTAAAAACGAGTTATTGCAGCCATCTTATTTTTTGCCAAGGTAAGGGACTGATTACGGTGTGCAATCCATTTTAAATTATAATGAAAAGAGACCCCCAAATATTTAAACGTTTTCACTTGTTCGATTTCTCTTCCCTCAATTTTCCAAACTGATTGCTTCCAAGTCTTAGAAAATATCAGAATCTTGGTCTATCAAAATTAATAGATAGGGAATTCCATTTACAGAATAGGATAAAAGAAGCTAACAAACGTTTAAGACCCATCTTTGAAAAGGATAGGACTGCTGTGTCATCCGCATATAACAGAACAGGGACTTTCTCAGAGCTTAGCTTAGGAGCATGACCATCAGTATTAGCCAAAAAAGCAGGGAGATCTGAAATAAATAAATTAAATAAGGATGGTGCCAGTACACAGCCTTGCTTTACACCCTTTGTCACCGGGATTTTTTTGGTTAAGAGGCTCCCCTCATCAAATCTAACTTGACAGGTTAAAACTATTAAATTTTCAGAAGCGTGACCAAACTGGGAGATAACAAAGAGGCACACAAATTATGAACACTGTTCAGTGGCTGTGAATTATAATAGTCGCAAACAGAATTTCCATGGTCAGAAGCAGCCGTCTTCTGGGGTGCTGGGGTCAAGCAACAGGAAATGGCTATTATCACCCCACTATGCCTGTGAGTGTCCCAGGGGATGCCTCTCTGCAGGCAAAAATAAATAAATCACTGGACTAGAATGCAGATGGTGTAAACAACAAAAAAGGAATAGGGAGTGTCATAATGCCTGATCCAGAGTTTTTACTTTTCTACATTATGTATTTTTACCATAGAACCAGTTCCTCAAACTGGAAACTTGTGAACGATTCCATCACTCACACCCTCATCTCCATGAATGTGAGGCGAAGTGGATGTCTTTGATTGTTATTTTTACATGCAGGATTCCTTAATCCTTAGACAGAGATCACAGCAGACACCAATCTGGACCTCTTTTCTCTGGATCCTGTAGAGTTTGTCGTGGGTTACATGTGTTGATGAGAACACATGAGTCAAAAGTAATAAACAAACTCAACTTTATTCCCTTGGTTGGAGTGACATTTAATGCCTTTCCACTAAAGTATATTAGGAGACACAAGTTACCAGCGTTGGGAGGTACTTTGTGCTTAATGGTAACAAAGGATGTGCTTTAAGAGTTGCAGACTTTAAAAGGATAACCAGACAACCCTATAGGAAGGGCACCCAAACCTTGCCTTTCTAAATCACTCTCTAAAGTCCCAGTTGGATTCCCTGCCTATTCAGGATTCCGCCTGTCTCTTCTCCCTCCAAAACCCAACTCTGCTTTTTCATTGGGTGTTAAATGCCTCAGATTCTCTTTTTCTCATTCCGGCATTCCATCGAGCCTTTCAAATTTTATTAGTCTGAGCTGAGTGGGGAAGAAAACAGGGTGGAATCTTCTCCTGTCTTTCATAGAGAACTATGTTATCTTCAGGGTGCAGAAATAACACTAATCTGAAAAGTCGTGATTGGTGGTTAAGCATGCTCCTCTCTGATAATATTCTGACAGGCCTGCTACCTTTCTAAAATATCCTGATGGCCTTGTGTGTGTGTTTAACACAACAGTAAGTGCTATATAGATTCATATATCGACGCACATTTTAGGCTTGTAGTTTTATGGAAGGCTGAAGTAATATCGAAAAATTGTCCCAGGGTTAAGCTGTGATCCTGCTGGAGGGGGAAAAACCCTCTCCAAATGTCATTGGAGATCTCTATGAGGTGGCACATTTCACATCAGCATTAATGGGGAGAGATGGCACGTGGTGTTATAAAATGATTTTATGCTTTTAATAACCTCTCCGCTAAAGACCAAAAGGCTCAAAAATTCATTATACTAATGACCTCATAAAATCAGAAGATTCACATATTGTAAATCCACTCAAGGGTAAAAGGTGCCCTAAGTACACTTGTTTATGATGCTTAAGCAATGTTCTATTGCTGATTCCTTTCATGCAAAGAGTGATCCTGCCTTAACTTTAATTAGAGATCTTAAAACTGTGAATAATTCTTCCGCATTCATGTCCCTTCCACTTTCCATTACTCGGCTGTATCTCTGCTCAGTGAAATCACTCTAATCAACAATAGTTGAGGGGGTAGTTAGGCTTTACTCAGTCTTTTACTCATGCAAGCTTCCACTGATGGTAATGGGAATTGTCTTCTGGTAAAGATTAAAGTGGTTAGCTCCTTCCTGTTCACTGTAGTTTACCAGATTATGGAGCTCTTATTGTGTCAAGGTGGCCCAATGATGGGAAGGCCATTCCTGGGGGGCAGGCAGATCCGGGAGCGGTGCAGCCACGTCTCCTCCTCAGAGGCTTTCTGGCTGCTGCGGAGAATAAAAAAGCCTATTATCAAATTAACGCTCCAGGACTGCCCACCCCCCACTAGTGCTACCATTCTCTTCTGGGATTTGGTTCCCAGAGAGGCTGCACTGGTGGGGGAGCTCCCCAGCACCCAGGTGCCAATGGGAATGTCCCTTGCACCAGCGTAAGTGCCCCTTATACCATGATAAGTGGGCACTTAATGCTGATGTGGGGTCACGCTGCCTCCAAATAAACCCCCCCCCCCGGAATGTGGTCTTAAAAAGAGAACATTGTTTGGATTTTACTCTCTGCCTTGATTTTAGAAGCATTATCAGTAGATTCTTTCAGTACAATACTAACAAGTATTCCTAAACCTCATCTCTGAACAGTTCAGGATGGTGACTAAGCCCTTTGCATATGGATGGACAACATCATGGGAGGGGGAGGAACAGGGCTTAGTCACTATCCTATGGCTGTTTGATTGCAGTCTAAAATTGCAGTCTGGTACACAGATTCCTAATGGCCAAGATACAGACCAGTAGGGCAAGTAATCATGGGGCTATTATGTTCCCTTTCAAAAGGCAGTCATTGTTTCCCCTGAGGAGCTCCTTCCCAACACCATGAATCTCAAGGTGCTGCTGTCAAAATGAAAATTTGCCCCACTCTTTGTGTATGAGCAGAAGTGTTGTGTTTTGTTGACTGACTCCGAAACTATGGTTTGTTTAAGGACCAAAGTGCATATTACATTATTTTGAGGAGTTAGCAGCCCAACTGGCTGCTAATTTTCAGTTTATGAAATCAATATGCAGACATTATGGGAGAGGCGAGAGCAACATGCAACATATAACACACACAACTGAGATTGTGAACATCTTGTTTAAAGAGGGAAGAGGCTGAAAGAGGCTGAGGTGCGACCAATTTTGAAAATAACAGTTCCCTGAAGCTACGAGTTTTAACCACAGTGGAACCCTCTCCAGCATACCATTCTTGGGCAGGATGATCAAGTTCAAACTGACCACTTCAGTACGAGTTTAGCTTTTTCAAAATGGAGTGCCTGGATTCCCTCTCTTTCTAACCTATTTTTGTCATTGATACTGCCTTGGTTGCTTTAGTGCTGGAAAATGGACAGGAATAGTGTTTTAATAATATTAACAATTATATCTTTTTTGAACTGTCGGGCCAAAATATAATTGGAGGTGCCTTCTTTTAAGCTGCTGCTTTTCACCTTGGCTTGCTGGGTTCTGCAACCTTCCATCTTATTTCTTTAAGAAGCAATGGATTTTTGAACCAATGTTAAGAATAAATAATATGCCAGATGCCAATGAAAGGTAGATAAAAACCAACAAAAAGCCAGGGGGGAAAAAGAAATGTATATGCTTGGCACCTAAAGAACAAAAGGCTTGGCATCTGGAGAAGTTTCATGGTCAGGCAATTCCACAATTCAGAAAACAGAAAAAGTTCTGCTTCTGATGCGCATGTAGCTTACTTTTAAAGCTGTTGGTAAACAAAGTAGAGGCTCTCTAGCTGTCCTAGTTGATGGATGGATTTGAATGGGAGATTCGTTAGTCTATTAAGCTTGGTTATTTCCATAAAATGAGGGACTGTTCCCTCCCCCATGAGAGTGCTGGAGCAGGTGAATTCAAAACTGTTGGAAAACCCGGAAAACTCTAAAATCAGGAGATTCCACAGTCACCATTGAGAATTTATTCCATTAATTAGAATGTTAATATTATATTAGATCTAAACCTAATTCTCCACTATATAAAACTATTGGGTATTTGTATATTTTGTCACCTGCTGAGATTTGCTGCTTTGTCCCCATTTCCATATATGTGGACATCTGGAATATGACTAACTTTTGCAAGCTTGCTGGTTTGATTTGAATATTCTAGTTTGATTTCGCTGCTCTCTTGTGAGAATTAAACCAACAAGCCTTTATCTTTGCAGTATTTTCTGGGTCAGATACTACATTTCTGTGCCAATGATGGCAGAGCGTTCCTCCAGTACAAAAAATCTTCCACTCGCTCAAGGCTTCTTGTGCCACAGGAAATCAATGCGCTGTTAGCAGGATGGAGTGAGAAATTCCAATCATCTGTTTTCTTGCATCAGATTTTTTTTTACAAAAAGTAAGCATTTTTAGAAGTGTCTTTGCAACTATTGCATATTTATGGCTGGAAAATGGTGTTTACATATACAATGATGTAAAAAAATAGTGTAAAAATGCCCTAAAAGAAGAAACAGAACCCTCAATGACAGCAACAAAGTGAGACAGAGAAAAACAACGTATGACAAAAAGAAACAAAAATTGCAATAACAGCTCATTCCTTACTGGAGAGATTGAAACCTCTAATCCTCTATGATTTAGAACCAAACTGGAGACAATCAACCAATGAAAGATTTTAAAGATGCAGCAGTGGAGATTACAATTCAAGGTTCAGGTTCTAACTGCTGAATCTTTTCCATGAAGCTCGGTTGGCGTTGTATGTATAGATACCTTGTTGATGAACATTATGTGATGACATCTGCATTCATGGTGATATCTCATATCACATTTGATCTCAGTATGACATCTTTGCCCTTTCTTGTGAGTATGGACCAATTGAAAAGGGTTAGAAATTTCTCACAAACACAACAGGATACTGATAACCTTGCAGGTTAGCGACCGATACTATCTCCATTCTTGACTCTTTCCCCCCTCTCTCTCTCTCTCTCCCTCCCTCTCCCTCTCTCTCTCTCTCTCTCCTCTCTCTCTCTTGCAGACAAGATTTTCTCTAAATGAACTGATGACAGAATAATATCTCCAGAGTGCTTGGTTATCCCACACAGACCTCTTGAAATATTTGTATCCTGGAAAGTTGGAGATCAAAAGCGCGCTCGTGCGCGCGCGCGCACACACACACACACACACAAAGATTCAGGACTGAAAACGCTATCATAAAGAACCTACTCAAGTTTCAGTCTGGTGATGAACAGACTTGTGAAGCGTTTTGAGAACTGGCAGCTTTTCCCATCTAAAATCCAGGCATACTTTTAAAAAATAGAATTTCTATAGTAAGCATCTCTTGAATCTTCGGAGGAACTGGAGTATTTTCTGAAAAAGTTTTGCTGGGCAGTGATGTTAAACATTTGATTTCATACGACAGTGCAGGATACATGGAGTACAGCTGAGTCAACCATTCCAGGGGATTTGGGTAAGTGTATTTCATGGAAGCTTCTTAAAGTGTTTCAAAATGTTTTTGGTAAACGTCATCAAATATTGTGTAAAATTTTTGAATGTTTCCTTCATATCACTCATCAGGTAATATGGATTATGGGTAACACTGGTTGAGCTATTGGGAGTTGATTATGAACAAGGTGAAATAAAACTTTTGACACAAGTCCAGCGTGAGAGAAAGTGATCGTTTCTCACCCTGGATTATATTTGTTGAAATCCAGCCCCTGACTAGCTTGTTGTTTTCATAGGAGAAGGACATTAGAACCATCTTCTCGGAGTGTTGATGCAAATCAAACACTAAACTTTGCCATCCAAGAGACAGACAATATTACTCAGCTTATGTAGTCTGTCTGCAATTTCACACAATCAGCGCACTGACAGATGCAAATGGGAAATGTTGATAGCTGATATTATTGAACAGGATTCCATTGCGATTGAAAAACATTAGTTCAATGATTGTAAGAATTGTCTCATATTACAAAAACATTTCCACACCGTTCTTTTGGGTTTGTTTCTTTAAGATGACTATATGTACATGAGAAATTAGCTGAATGTGAAATAAAAGCTCTTTGGTTTACTGATAGGGTCCAGAATAGCATCGGAATTTTAATAGTTAAATGTATATTGCGAAGTTTTTCATTTAAGCACAAGTAAAATGGATGTATAGGCCCTGCCTAGCTCTTACCCTAGATAAAAGAATATATTATTCCTAATATTCCTTTTCTCCTTCCCCCTTCTTTTCAGCTATACCAGGCATATTTTTAAAATTGCTTCCAATATGACTTCAAAAATTCTCTGAGTCCAACATGATTATTGAGTGAGATTCAGAATAAAGGTAAATGGCATTTCTGTAAACAAATCATTTTCCCATTTCACCATCAATTGGGCTGTTTTCAGCTTTTAAGTAAAAACTGAGAACATGGTGAATTTAAAGAGATCAAAACCTAATGTCATTTCATGAAATATCAGTAATCTTATAACCAAAAAGGCATATATAACTTTTGCCGATTAGATAAGGCAGCAACCAAATTGTACACTGCATTCAAGTTATTTCTTTTGCTGGAGAAAATAAATCAGGAATGGGTTTGAAGCAACAAAGTGTGCTTATGCTCAAGCAGAGTCAACAATATGATCTAATAACTACCAGCCTCCATTATTTATGAAATTATATTTATATTTTGTTCTCTTTAAAAGCATTTAAAAATAATTAAAACAAAACAATTTTTTTGAATTGCATCTGTCCATGTTACTGGAGATAGCTGGAGAATAACAATAATGTGTACATATGTATATCATATGAAGCTACTTTATACTGAGTCAGACCACTGGCCCATCTAGCATAGTATTTTCTATGCCAAACAGCAGGAGCTGTCCGTGGCCTCAAGCAGAGATTGTTACAAATGTTACTATTTGAGATAGTTTTAACTGGAGTGTCTGGGGATTGAACTTGCCCAGGCTGTGAGCATTCAAAAATGCAACTGTTGGCCTTCCCCAGTATAGCCCTTGACTTATGCAAAATTCTCAGCTATGCTTTAGGAAGATCTTTGCCTTTCTCTCACTACTAAAAATGCTTATTATGGTAAGTCTGAAGATAATTGTTTAACTAGTATGTACATATGCTGTGAGCCAGCATGGTGTAGGGGTTAAGAGCGGTGGACTCTAATCTGGAGAACTGGGTTTGTTTCCCCACTCATGAACATATACAAATGAACACATGAAGCTGCCTTATACTGAGTCAGACCCTTGGTCCATAAAAGTCAGAATTGTCTACTCAGACCAGGAACGGCTCTCCACGGTCTCAGGGAGAGGTCTTTCACGTCACCTACTTATCTATCTCTTTAACTGGAGATGCTGCTGATTGAACCTGGGACCTTCTGCATGTCAAGCAGAGGCTCTACCACTGAGCCACAGCCCCTCCCCACTCCTCCACATGAAGCCTACTGGGTGACCTTGGGCTAGTCACAGTTCTCTCCAAAGTATCTCAGTCCCACCTACTTCACAAGATGTCTGTTTTGGGGAGGGGAAGGGATAGTGATTGTAAGCCAGTTTGAGAGTCCTTAAAGGTAGAGAAAATCAGGGTATAAAAATCAACTCTCCTCCTGCTCCTCCTGCTCCTCCTCCGTTGTTGTCGTTGTCTTCTTCTTCTTCTTCTTCTTCTTCTTCTTCTTCTTCTTCTTCTTCTTCTTCTTCTTCTTCTTCTTCTTCTTCTTCCAATATGGTTGCTATGAAAGCACAAGCAAAGAAGGACCTGAAAGTTTCTGGGAAAGGGTTAGAGCGAAATCACAGAAGAAATTGTGGCCACAGGCCCGTCCTTGACAGGCAATCATTCCTGGAGATTTGCTGTTTTTTTCCATCAAACCAGACCTCTTTAGAATATACAATGAAATTTTAGTAAATTTTGTAAACTTCCCATAAAGTACTTAAGTAAAAGAGCATCATTGATGACTTAAAGCTACCATACCACAAAAAAACCCTGCATATTCTAACAAGCTCAAATAAATGCAGTTGCAGAACTGAGTTCTTGCTCCTAATGAATATTTCACGTACCTTTACTTACAGAAAAGATTTATAGAGAAGAGTGGTTATAGAAGTGTCACCCTTAGACTTACAGCTAGAGAATCCTGAAATTTGTATTGCCCCTGATAAGAAAACCAGTCTTTCTAACAGTGCAATCATAACCACAGTTTCATGGAAAATAGGATTCTGAGTAGACCTACTGAGGATTGCTCTTTGAGCCTAACAACAAATTATTTAGTCAAATGCAGCAGAGTGGAGATCAGAGAAATCTGGTTCCTTATCATGTGGTGTTTATATAACCTAAGGTTGCTGTTAAACCTTTCATATGATACAGACAGAGCTCTGTCTGAGCAAACATAAGCCCATTGAGGGAAAAACAACAACCCTAACAACGTAGAAATCTGTGTAATGTGCAGTTTGAGTTTAATAATCCAGTAGGGAACTTTGGATGGGATGGAATTCATCAAAGGAGAGTGCCTTGGCCGGAATCAGTGTGTAATAATTACTGTGAACGGGATCCAAGAGAGATGAAAATATCCTCCTTTTATGCAGGCAAAAAGCATAGGCATAAGTAGAGGTGTGTCCTACAAGTGATTTCTCGTTTGTGATGTGGATTTCCCACCGATCAGCCATTCTTCTGTCTGTAGAGAAGGGATGTTGCTTAAAAAATTAGGCCAAGGTTTGTCAGCCATCTCCCAGACAGATGATCTATTGATTGTGAAATTTCTGCAATAGCCAATCTCAAATGCAAACAAGCACGCAGAATAATTGCCAAACATTGTACTAGGTTTTGCCATGGAACAAGTATGGCTGCTGATCCTGCTGACTGTAAAGGTGCTCCCGGTGACTGCACAATTCAATGGATACAACTGTGACGCCGCCCTACACAGCAGGTTCCCTGGTAAGTGTTAATTGCAATGTATTAAGTGCAAGTCTTTTGTTATCTCGCTTTCTAGGGATGCTTATTTGTAACCACTACAGATCTTTAAAGTAAATGAAGCGTGGGGAGAAAGAAGTTCTCATTAACCAACTAATGGTGGATGAAATAACATAGAACTACCAGCCCTGCCATATGCAGATGTAGCTACCAATAATAACAAAAGAACTTCATTTGCGAAGGGTGAATTCAGTACACAAATTTGTTGCCCACAGGATGTTTTTTCAGATGGTTTACTTAGTAAAAACTCATATAGTTACCATCAATGATCTTTTTAGAGGTAATTTCCTTTCCAGCAGTAATGAAATATCTTTCCTCTGTGGCTCAGTAAAAATTCATGAAAGAGAAGACAATCAGTGGCTTATTGATGATTACCATAAACACTCAGCATGTACAGAGCTATGAACATTCTGTTTGAGCACCATATAAATATATGTGTTGTGTATATGTGTTAAGTACCATTAAGTTGCTTCCGACTCATGGTGACCCTATGAATGAAAGTCCTCCAAAATGTCCTATCTTTGACAGCCTTCCTCATATCTTGCAAATTGAAGGCTGTAGCTCCCTTTATTGAATCAATCCATCTCTTGTATATAAATATATGCTTTATCTAAGGGAGGCTGGCACAGCATATGTGGTTATGACTTATCAAGGATTGCCAGGTCCCCCCTGGCTAGGGTTGTCAAACTCCAGGTGATGGCTGGAGATCTCCTGCTATTACAACTGATCTCCGGCCAATTGAGATCAGTTCACCTGGAGAAAATGGCTGCTTTGGCAATTGGACTCTATGGCATTCAAGTCCCTCCCCTCCCTAAACCCCGCCTTCCTCAGGCTCTGCCCCCAAAACCTCCCGCCGGTGGCAAAGAGGGACCTAGCAACACTACCCCTGGCCACTAGAGGGGAAAGGGAGGGTAGGGTTGCCATATCCAGGCTGGGAAACTCCTGGAAATTTGGGGATGGAGCCTGAGGAGGACAGGAGCCTCAGTGGGGTACCATTCCATAGAGTCCACTCTCCAAAGCATCTATTTTCTCCAGGAGAACTGATCTCTGAAGTCTGGAGTTGATCTGTAATTCCAGGGGATCCCCATGCCCCATCAGCCAGCTGGCATCCCGAAAGCTGATCTCTAAGGCACCTTGTCAAGGCTTCAATCAACTCATGTTTTCTGTCTATCTAAGACCGCAGGACAGTGGTTGGAGGGCTGGGAATACATGGGTGGTGATCTGTGTCCGGCTTCTCTTCCTTTTGTGGCTTAAAGTAGCCCAGTGGACATATCTGACTGGAGAAACTACTTGGAGAGAAAGAGTTCATGCTACCTTTCCCAAGATCAGAGCTCTAATCCTGGCTCCTGTTAGTAGCCAAATTCTAAGTATGGAGTTCAGGTAATAGGCCACAGGGACGTTTCTCGGTGGTCACCCCCGCTGACTGCTTTGGGGCTTCCTTTTGATTATGCATGTCTTTTCCGCCAGTCAGAGGTCACCTTGCTCTCCCTGTGCCTGTGTTTTCCAGATGCTGTTTTAGCCAGAATCTGGAAAATGCGGGCAAAACACGCGGGAGAGTGAGGCGACCTCTGACGGGCGGGAAAGGCATGCATAATAGGTTGCCAGCCTCCACATACTAGCTGGAGATCTCCTGCTATTACAACTGATCTCCAGCCGATATAGATCAGTTCACCTGGAGACAATGGCTACTTCTGGCAATTGTACTCTATGGCATTGAAGTCCCTCCCCTCCCCAAGCCCTGCTCTCTTCAGGCTCCTCCCCAAAAACCTCCCACCGGTGGTGAAGAGGGACCTGGCAACCCTAATGCATAATCAAAAGGAATCCCTGAAGCAGCCAGTGGGGGTGACTGCGGGGAAATGTCCCTTCATAAAAGGCCATAGACTCTACTCTGGTTCAGCAATCTGAATGGCTACCTGTCGGTACACTGGTATTTTCCAGCAAACTGTTTACCTCCCTTTGGGGAGCTACATCATCGCCTGTCACTGGGGTGGGGGAAACAGGTATGGCAGTGGTCTCTGTCCTCCCCAGTTTGCAGCTCTGTGTGCCTATTTGCCTGAGATTGCAAGAAAAATGTTTTCCCCACATTCCTTTAGCAAACATAGCTCTAAGAAAGAGCAGCAGTTCAATCAAACAGTGGCTCCACTATGTTTACATAAAATCAGATCAAAATTTGGCTCACAGTCTGGATACTAACAAATGAAGAATTGCTTTCCTGGCTGGCACAGAAACTCACTTTCCCCAGTCTGAGAATTTTTCAAGCGTGGGAAGGGGGAAGTCAGACCTTTTTGGGAAGAAGTGTAGAGTTTTTTTTAGGAAAGCTTTTTGAGTCCTTTGTGGGAGAAAGTGCAGCGGGGTGGACAGTGAAGTTATAATGGTTCAGGAGCAGCTGAGTGACTCCTAGGGTTGCCAGCTCTGGGTTGGGAAATACCTAGAGATTTTGGGAGCTTGAGGAGGGTGGGGTTTGCCGAGAGAAGGGGCTTCAGCGGGGTATAATGCTATAGACTTCACCTTCCAAAGTGGCCATTCTCTCCAGGTGAGCTGATCTCTGTCACCTGGCGATCAGTTGCAATAGCAGGAGATCTCGAGCCACCACCTGGAGACTGGCAATCCTAATGGCTCCTGAAGTGTGGGTAGAAGAAGAAGAAGAAGAGTTGGCTTTTATATCCTGTTTTTTTTTTATCTCCCATAAGGTTCACAATCAAATTCCCTCCCCCCCTCCACAACAGGCACCTTGTGAGGTAGGTGGAGCTGAGAATTCTGAGAGAATTGTGACTGGCTCAAGGGGACTCAGCAGGCTTCATGTGAAGGAGTGGGGAATCGAACCCGACTCTCCAGATTAGAGTCCTCCACTCATGCGGAGGAGTGGGGAATCAAACCCGGTGCTCCAGATTAGAGTCCACCCCTCTTAACCACTACACCACGCTGGGTCTCAGTAGCAGAGCAGCTGGGGCTTCGCTCTGCTTGCTCCCGGCTGCCCATTGGGACAGAGGCCCACTGGGAACTTTCTCTGTGAGTTAAATAGCCAATTCATTCTGAAGTGCAAGAGATAAAATTTTAAATAAATAAATATAAATAAAATAAATTTTCAGCTTGACTCATAAGACATTTATATCTCACTTTCATTGTATATTTTCCCTTCCTTTAAACATTTCATCCAGTAATCTCAATGGACAATGCATAGTGGACCCTGTTTCTTTTTGGAATGGATAGCGTTTCTTTGTTATTACCAGAAGTATAGTAAACAAAGAATACACTTCCAAATCAGTTATGTAGTATGTTTTGAGACATGTTGTCCCTTACCCCATTCTCTGGTTGAGCCGCCTGCCTACATGTGAAAAGGTTCCTGTTTTGTGTATAAACAAAGATCTCCCCAGAGGAAGAAGAAGAGTTGGTTTTTATATGCTGATTTTCCTGACCTTTTAAGGAGAATCAAACCAGTTTACAATCTCCTTCCGTTCCTCTCCCCACAGCAGACACCTTGTGAGGTAGGTGAGGCTGAGAAAGCTCTAAGAGAACTGTGATTAGCCCAAGGTCACCCAGCTGGCTTCATGTATAGGAGTGGGAAACCAACCCAGTTCACCAGATTAGAGTCCACCAGTCCTAACCACTACACCACGCTGGAGTAGATGAGGGCTACAGAAAGCTTTTTTGCGCCTTATGCCCTGTGTGTATGTTTTATTAAATTAAAATGGCCAAACTTGTGAATTTTATACTCAACTTTGCATTGTATAATTAAGTTTATTAATAGGAACAGTGCTAAATCAGGCATTGGTTTATGAATGTTGAATTGTGCTCATATACCAGATATTCAACTAGTTATCTTAGAACCAGCTATAATGATTAATTAGGTAAAAATACAGCAAACATCTTATATTCATGATTTGAAAATTTTAAAGGCATATTTTCTGTTTAAGAAAGAAACACTGTGAGATATTTTCCTTACAGTTCTAGAAGTATATGGCTAATTCTTCATGCAGATTTTATCTGCATAGCAGAAATTACCTTAAAAACTTGCTTCTGTTCTAAAGCCTTTTTCAAAAATGATATTTATTGCATATAAATAATTCCAAATGCTTATTTTTGAGTGAGTGGATCGTTATTCTAATGGCTAGCCTCATAAAGTCCTCAGTAACTTGTTGGCCATAGTGGATTATGTTCTCCATTATGCTCAAAGGCTATAAAAATAATGCTGATTCCTGATTTCAGTTAACATTTCCACTGATGATTTAATGCATCACAAAAATATCGCTCAATCATGCTTCTACAACTTTATTGATTCAATAAAAGGAGTAATAATATTGGCAATTATTTTTTTATCATCAAATTAGTAGTAATGGTGCTACTCATACTGTGCTTGGGAATTTCCCTGTTCTTAGAGGCTATCCCTTCTCTTAGGCTACAACCTTTGGATTATAATTATCAGAGGACAGGAAAACACCTCCAGACTGTTAATGCACCACTAAAGACAATCATCAAAGGTTTGGGCTGATTTGGGCTGTGAAATTCATCCTTTACATCTCTGCAACCTAGGGTTGCCAAGCCCAGTCAGGCAACCAGCAGGAGACTGGGTGGGGTGGGGACATGGGTAGTGGGTGTCAGATGACAGTGTGAAGTCACTTCTAGGAAAACTCATAAGCGATGTCACACCTCTCTAGGAATTGGCCGAAACTCTATAGTAAAACCATCTATAGTAAAACCATAGTGTTTTACCATAGAGTTTGGACAATTCCTAGAGGGGTGTGGCATCACTTCCAGGTGTTCCCAGAAATGACATCATGCTGTTGGCCAACAGCCATTTTTAAAAATGCTGCTCAGAGTGGTAGCGGAAAACATCAGCTGAAGGCAGGGGGTTGGCAACTCTACAGTGCAGCCCCTTCCACTACTGTGCCAGCATGTGCCTACTTGTAGGCCTGTTTAGGCTCTTCCCACCTTTTCTTTCTCTCTCCTTCCCCTTCAGCTTCTTGGGCTTCAGCAGCTTAACTCTCATGTTCTCTACTCTCCTGCAAATAGGGGTTGCCAGGTGGGTGGTTTCGGCAGGCAATTGCCCGCCAATCCATCCAGCTGCTCTGGAGCAGTGTTTGTGTGCCTGTGTGGCCATACATATGTGATGCCATCACTTCTGGGATTACCCCCGGAAGTGCTGCATTGCTGCGGCTGCTTTAGCACTCAAACCCTGTTGTGTATGTATATAGTTGGAAGTAAGCAAGGGAGACTTAGGAGCTTGAGTTCTGGGCGAAGGATCCTAAACCCTGCTCACCCTATTGGTCAAGCAAACGGACCCCATAGGCTCTAAGCCAATATGTACCATTGGTCACCAGGAGGTTATGTCCCCCTATCACGGATCCAGGGGGGAGTGTCTGCAGGCAGCCAAGGGGGCATATAAACAGGGGTTGCTCATTGTGTTAACCAGTTCTGTTCCTGTAATCAATAAACGCGGTTGTTGTTGAACTCCGTCTCCGAACCTCGTGAATCCTTCCCACGCGGACTTAACAAACCCCTTGGCAATGTGGTGCATCTGGAAGTAAACCCAGAAGTAACCCTAGAAGTGATGTCATTGAGTACATGTAGCCGCCCAGTCCCGCCCCCTAAAACCTCCCGCCGATCAAGAGGAGGGACCTGGCAACCCTATTTGCAAAATACACTCCCACCTATCTCCTACATCTTGTTCTTCCCCATGTAATTCACATATCACTTTCTTTAGGACAACTTCCAAATGCTAATTAGAGTTGCCAAACTCAAGGTGGGGATCTCCTGGAATTACAACTTATCTCCAGACTACAAAGATCAGTTGCCCAGGAGAAAATGGATGCTTTGGAGGGTGGACCCTGTGGCATTATACCCACTGAGGGCCTTCCCTTCCCAACCCTGCCCTCCCCAGCCTCCACCCCCAAGCCTCCAGTTACTTCTCAACCCAGAATTGGCAACTCTAAAGTTAATATACGTTGATGTTATAGAGGTAAAAGTCTCCACAAAATGACTCCCACCAGTATTGAATGGTCTTGTGAATGCCCTCCCACAAAGTAAGACCTAACTCACTAGATCCCACAAAGGCCTTTTTTCTGTCTTTTAGCCACTGTGCAAATAGGATTTGATGGGTTGATGTACTGTAGCTGGGTGCTGCTCAGGTTATATTTATTTCAATTTTACTCTCTAGTATGGCTTGTATATAAGTTGATTCCAGGAATAATTTGGACATATGTTTTATTGCTATATATATATATATATATATATATATATATATATATATATA
Organism: Euleptes europaea; assembly: GCF_029931775.1. Lineage (NCBI taxonomy): Eukaryota > Metazoa > Chordata > Lepidosauria > Squamata > Sphaerodactylidae > Euleptes > Euleptes europaea. The sequence goes on from NC_079323.1 coordinate 34,532,134, forward strand.
TATATATATATATATATAAGTGTAGCTAGTTTCTTCTGTAGTTTTCCTTTTTGTCTGCTCTGAGCTCTTTGGGGAATTCTGCGTAGAAACAGTGTTTGTAGTACTGACTGACTGTCATCAGTTAATTGCCACTTACCCTATGACAGTTATAATTTTAACTGAACAGTCTTGTGCAGACAGTCAAACTCTATAGATGTGTATGAGTGGAGGAGGGAATCAGGATTGTGCATAGTGGCCCTATCCCCAGTATGTAGGTGCAAAAATGGATGATACAGTTGCATATTCAGGACCTGTGCACACTGGGGCATACGTGATAGAACAAATGTGACCTTAAATGTGCGGCGGTTGGGAGCACTGCAGAAGCAGACCAAGGAGGAACAATCGTAATTCAGCCCCCCACATATATCCGTACATTTACTGATAATGCAGTGGCCTTAGAAGGGTGTAACTCAGTTAAGGATTGTACTGTAAATATTTTCAGAGGGCTAGTATGAGATGTCATCTTATATTTCAGTTCCTAGTATGTGATGATAGTAGTACTAGCTCATCATGCTGGGGCATGAGTATTTATGTAGTTTCCAGCTATTAAAGGGTAAATATAAAGGTCCCCTCTGCAAGCACCGGGTCATTCCTGACCCATGGGGTGATGTCACATCCCGACGTTTACTAGGCAGACTTTGTTTTTTTATGCGGTGGTTTGCCAGTGCCTTCCCCAGTCATCTTCCCTTTACCTCCAGCAAGCTGGGTACTCATTTTACCCACCTCGGAAGGATGGAAGGCTGAGTCAACCTTGAGCCAGCTACCTGAAACCAACTTCCATTGGGATTGAACTCAGGTCGTGAGCAGAGCTTGGACTGCAGTACTGCAGCTTACCACTCTGCGCCACGGGGCTCCTTTCCAGCTATTACCTGTGAGCATTTGAAGATGTCACCAGAATCAGGCTATTGGTCTGTCAAGGCAGTACTGGCTACTCCAGTTAGCAGGTCTCAGGCAGCCATTTTCTGGTCCAACTATTATCTCATTTATTTTTGACCCCTGATGCCAAGGAATGATCCTGGGACCTTCTGTACTCCAAATGTGTGCTGCCTCACATAGCCCTTCCTCTGATGTTATTCTAACAATGTATTCTTGGTTTGATTTTATCTCCCCAGGAAACTATAATTACGGCTCTTGTTACAATAGATCTAATAGTCTTTAAAGTGCCATGAACAACCTTTTGTTGACCAAGAGCCACTTGCCTTGCCTTGCAATACATGGAAGAAATATGTGTTTGCATTAGCTCTTCCAGTCCCCTCATGTTGTCGAAAGGGTTGTACAACAATTCATCTGGGCAGTCTTAGTGGCAATCACTAATGCTTTTCTGGCACTTTAAAAATGTTAAATCTTGAAAAAGATCTAATATATTCCTTGTTGTGTAAATTAATGAGCTACATGGTGAAATGCAAAGAATAATTGCAACCTGTAAAGAATTAACAAACAAAATTACTGCGTTCAACAATATTTACTCCATCTAACAGTGGCGGAACAGTGCTATTTTTTCCTTGATTATGAAGCATTTGTTCTGTTTGCTACATAAATATCTGCGACTTGGTTGATTCTCCTAGATCTCTCTGTAACTTTTGATACCATTGATCATGGTATCTTTCTAGACTGTCTTTCTGGGCTGGGAGACTGTGAGGCACAGTTTTAATTCTGGTCCTACCTGGAGAGTATATTTCAGGTGGTGTTGGGGGATAGCTGCCCATGTCCTTTGCCTTCAGCCTGCGGGGTCCCACAAGGCTCCATCTTGCTCCCATTGCTTTTTAACACCTACATGCAACTGCTGGCTGAAGTCATCTAAAGATTTTGGCCGGGTCCTCACCAATATGTGGATGATACTCAGCTCAATCTTGTGTTTCCAGCTGATCCCAGGAAGGTTTCAGAAACCCTGAACCAGTGCTTGGAGGCAGTTCTGAAGTGGATTTGGGATAATCGACTGAAGCTTAATCGTGCTTAGTTCTGTGTGTTTGCATTAACAATACAATAGAGTGGGCCCATGGTGCTTACACATGTGAATGTCCCTTGCTGAATCAGGCTGGATATTTCAAAGCCTGCAGTCTTAAGCACCCTTCTTTGAAGCAAGTTCTGCTAAAATCAATAGCTTTTACTTCCAAGTAAATAGAATTAGAATCAAGTTATGAAGGTGGATGCATCACTGATATCTATAATGGTAATGTGACATTTGCCGATCTATTTTTTTAATCCTTTCACTAAGGGTTCCATCAGGATGCTTGACTTTTTCATGTGGTACGAACCTGATGTTATCAGAGAACTTTCTACCATCTATAGCCTCTTTTGCTGTGTTGATTAGAATTCTAAATTGCTATTATTAACTGCTATTTACCTTCCCAGAACCAAATGAATTGAGTGCTTTGAATTCTCACTCATGTTTGACTGAATCCTACATTATGTGGGAATAGCTGTGGGCAAAATATACCTCAATCAAATATTGCTTTCAGAGGCAGAGATTAGTGTAAAGGCCACATTATCAAGTTCTTTGCATATAAGAGCTTTCCTGTCCTGTTCCTGCATCATTTGGGGTTGTTTGAGAGCTTTAAATGGACCACTTTGTACAATAAGGTATTTTATTACCATTCTTCTTTCATGCCATTTTTATTCACATACACTGCATGGCATGTTCGCAGGTGCAATGGATACTTAGAGTGGAAAATGACTGGCAAAATATGTGTGTGATAGGTTTGTTGCTACATGTAGGGTGTTTACACACCTTGTCAAAAAAGGCGTTAACAGTGCTATCCTAAAAACAATTGCACTCTTCTAAGCCCATTGAAGTTAATGGTCTTAAAAGGGTGTAACTCTGCTTCGGATTGCTCTGCAAATGCCATTAAAGGGATAGAGGAGACCCTCTTGTTACTGCCCACTAACTGCAGGAAGTACCAAAAGAGTAAAGTGGGGGGGGGGAGTCACAACACAGGCTACATAATTTATAATTTTTCATGTAGCTGTTGCATCTATGAAGAAACACCTTCACTCATATATCCTCTGAGGTATAAAAATCTGCTGCTGCAGCTTCACTCTGCATTCCTTTTAGGGTTGCCCTTTTTGCCACCGGAGTGAGCCTGAGGAGGGTGCGGCTTGGGGAGGGACTTCAATGCCCTCCCCAAATTACCAAAGTGGCCATTTTCTCCAGATGAACTATCTCTATTGGCTGGACATCAGTTGTAATAGCATGAGATCTCCAGCTAGTTCCTGGTCATTGGCAACCCTAATTCCTTTCATTATGGTGGTGAGGTCAGTGAGGGTGTAGAGTCTGGGTTTTTTTCATTAGTAGTGTCTACTTTATGGAATTCCCTGCCAAGCAAGATCCATTTGCTTCAATAGAGACTGTTGCCACTCTGAAGATAATTGTTAGATTGTGTTGGTATTTTCAGTTAGTTCTCTATTCATTTTATTGTGTTTTGGATGCCACATTGAGTACTTGATTGGTCAACATACAATTCCAACATTTTACAAATTAATAAATAACTGCAGGCTCCTAAATGTGTTTCCTTTTCCTTTTTATTGCAGCTGAACGAGATATCAGTGTCTACTGTGGAGTACAAGCAATTACTATGAAGATTAATTTTTGCACTGTCCTTTTTTCTGGTTACTCTGAAACTGATTTGGCACTAAATGGGAAACATGGGGATTCCCATTGCCGGGGATTTATAAATAACAACACCTTTCCAGCAGTGGTCATTTTCATCATCAATCTCAGCACTTTGGAGGCCTGTGGAAACGCTTTAATGGTAAGGCAAGAGGCTTTGGAGGCTACACATTACTAATAGAGGGTGGAGCAATATATACTGCTTAGTGGAATTTATAATTGCATAAAGTTTAAAAAAATGAATATGAATTTGAATGTTGGCTGTGAAAGGTAAAGTACTTACCAGGAAGTTCCTTTGAACCAGGGTACCTTGAAGTTTGCCATCTCAGTCATGAGCCTACCATAATTTAGAGGAGCTAGATAGGCTGCCCATTTCTGGAAAACTACTAATCCCATTTCAAACTGGAATGAACATTTAAATGTTCTCATTGAGAAGTAGGGTAACAACTCTAGACTGAGAAATTCCTGTGATGGGCAAGGTTTGGGTAGAGGAAGGACTTCAGCAGGGTATAATGCCAAACAGTCCACTCTCCAAAGCAGCTGTCTCCCAAGACAAAGAATTCCTTAACCTGTCTCTGTAGGGTTTCCAACTTTCAGGTGCTAGCTAGAGATCTCCTGCTATTACAACTGATCTTCAGCCATTAAAGATCAGCTCACCTGGAGAAAATGGCCGCTTTGGCAATTGGACTCTATGGCATTGAAGTCCCTCCAGTCCAACCTCTGTGCTATACCCTCTTCCTAGCTCACAGTCAGCTGCCCTGACAGATGTGGTGATGATGACCCCATCCCCGTGTCATTCTAACGGCACATTTTCCTTTAAAACAGCCCTGAAATCCTGAACTGCGCCCACCCACCACCCAGGGAATCTCAGCAAGGATGCTGGTACCCCCAGCACAATTTGCCTGGTGTTGAAGATCTTGCTGAGGTTCCCTAGTTTTCCCAGGCTCAGAATTTCATGGCTGTTATGAAAGAATAAATGGGCTCTTAGAATAACACAGGCTTCTCTGGGGGATGGGGGCATTAAATTCTAGATTATAACTCAGGAAGGGAGGGACAGGTTTAGAATGATCAATTAAACTGGTAAGGAGTCTGAATTCCAGTCTTGATTTCCACCATTTGGCTAAACTGTGTGTGTGATGGAAGATTACCGGTTCCTCCTTGGTGCCTTGAAAATGCCTTAACAATGCCTTTAAGTCAGATTTGTGATAGGTCAAAAGCCACTCTTCAAGAGAAACTTTGAATGAGCACCTTAATTTATTATTGGGTGAGAAAGAGAATACCTATGCAGTGGGAAAATCTATAAAATTGTTAGCCTGGATTGGAGTTCCATGTCAAGACTCCAGTCCAGAATCTGATGTCAAGGACAGACCCTGTCAGACTGTGCTAATATGCTCTGGATCCACTCCCATGAAAAAGAATATAGAGGCTCTTAGTAAGTATAGGATTAGCTAGCAAAGTACCTTTTCATTTCTTCTTTACTATTCTGCCTAAAACTAATGGTCTACTGATGGTTTCCAAATACCTGTGATTTCTAGAATTTAGGTTTAGTTATTAAAGTTTTATTGCAACCTTGATCTTTGGGTATGAACCGACTGTTTAGGGAAATCTATTCACTTTTCACCAGTTTCTCACATACACTAAAAAGAACTCAGATGGGGCTGAAAAATACAATGTAAGAGATAGAGGAAGAAAAGACCCCCCCCCCCCAAGCCTTTTTTCATTCTTGTGGAAAGCACACAAACATGTTTCTGGCTTGCAAAAGTGGCCAGGTTCAAAAAAATTTCTTCAGTGAGGTAGCTTTAACCAAACTAGGGTTGCCAGGTCCGCCCTGTCTACTGGAAGGGGATGGGGGGTAGGGTTGCCAAACCCATGTTGAGAAACTCCTGGAAATTTGGGGGTGGAGCCTGAGAAAGACAGGGACCTCAGTGGGTTACAATGCCATAGAGTCCACCCTTCAAAGCATCAATTTTCTTCTGGGGAACTGATCTCTGTAGTCTGGAGGTGATTTGTAATTCCAAGGGTCCCTCATGGAGGCTGGCATCCCTATACCAAACTAACCAACCCAGACAGAGAGGGGAAGGAGTTTTTTGTTCTCAGGGCAGGCGGGGGGGGGGGGGGTTGGGGAAGTAAAATTTTAAACACCAGACGTCCCTTCTTATCAGCAAAACTCAGTTCAGGGTGGAACCCTGATAGGCGGGGTACAATGAGGCAGCCGGGGGCAGACAAACACTATGGAAGTTTTGTGACAAGGGCCACCATGGCAACCATATGTGTTGAGTCCAACCCATAAAAGAAGTCATACCCTGGATTTTTTTTTTTTATTGAGCAAGTGACTGGTGTGTTGGTAAGGGATATAGTGGTCATACCATTATGTGCTTAAGGTTTGGGTGTCTGTCGAGCATCTCATCCCTAAAGTCCATCACATCTTCCAAGGTTGAGAAAGTTCTCTCTAGGCCATGACACCTATTCTTTGGAACACTTTCTTATAGGAGGTGAGGAGGAATCCCGTTCTAGTCTATTTTGAAAGTAATTGCAAAGCTTTTCTGGTTAGGGAGGCTTTTAAGGGCAATTGAAGTTTGGGAAACTGAACACATGTAGCAGAGTTGTTGTACAAAAGTTGTTGTAGATGGGGTTTTGGGGGGGCCTTTGGGGTCTTTTATTACTTTTTCTGTTTTTGATTGACAATGTTCAATTAATAATGTTTTAATGTATTTATGTGATGTGGCATCCATAAGGCAGCAAGTGTGGTAGGACCGAGATAAAATAGTCAAATAAATACAGAAACCATCAGGCTATCAATTTTCCAGCAAACAAGGCAACCAAGTGTGAAGTTGGTGGCCCAATCCACCAAGTGCCTTTAGTTCCCAGTGCTTCCATATGTATAAGCTTACCAATATTTGTAAATGTAGAATAAGATTACTTTTGAGGATTATCATGAATAATTTTTACCATATTACACATTTATAAACCTTTAGTATCACTGTTCTCTCAAGTATGAAAATTTCTCAGGCTGTTGTGATTTAAGGTATGAAGTATTTATTTTTGGAAGTATCACATATTTATAGATAGAGCAGCTGTAGTTGCTTGTCATTACACTATTGCTTTTCTAAACAGTTTTGAAGAGATTTTTTCCACGTTTGTGCTAGTAATGGTATTAATAAAAAAAAACCAACGTAGAAAATATTAAACAAACAAAACCACAGAATGTACTTCATACAGCTCACCACAGGGCAGTTGCGCTGAAATCAGCAATACTTTACTGGCAACTGGAGAATTATGGATTTCCATATCCTTTGCTGGCTACTCAAAGAATTCTAGCAATTCCAGTGATTTGAGACAATATGAAAAACAGTGATCTTTTAAAAGTTGGCTTTTACTACAAAATAAAAAGTTGATAAAAGTCTTGTACATATTAAATGTGCACAGATATTAAACAGATATAGTCCTATATTATTTTATTTCAGAGTGTTATGTTTACTGCTTTATTATTTTATTGCTGCTCTTATTCTTACTATTTTTTCATTTTTTTCATTTTTATAAAAATGTCAATGTCACTGAGTAATCCCTGCACCATAGTGGATTCTACATTATTTCTCACGTTTTCAGTGCTCTGGCAGGGAATCCCTGGCTCCCCATTTAAGTCGGCCACTCCAAGTGATGGCAGGAGAAAAATGTAAAAATAGCTATTGGACTGATGGAATGACATTGGTTCTTGGGAAAAACTGGAAGTGTTGTCAGTCTTCTCTAGGAATCTCCAAAATTCGTAGAGAAGTGTGATGTTACTTCTGGGCTTTTCAAACGAGACATCATGCCATCACTGATAGCCACCTGCCGTGTCCCTCCCCCCCAACTCCTTCTGGTTTAGGGTTGCCAACTGCCCGGTTATGGCGGGCAATCTACCGCCCATTGCTGCTGTTGCCTGCCTACTCTCAGCTGGTAGGTGGGCAGAAGTAGGTGGGGGAAGAGAGGAGGAGTGACCAGTGTCATCGGTGCAATGACGTCACTTACAGTATAAGTGGAAGTGCCGGCGTGAGGCTTTTCCTGACCCCCCCTGTTCCTATCTTAGTCTCCAGCCAGCTGGTTTTGCACCCCCCCCCACCGCTCAGCTGTTTTTTGGCGATGCGGGCTTTCTTTTTTTGCTTTTCTGCATCTCTGCGGCTTCCCTGGTGTTCCAGGGTGCAAACCTTCTCTACCGCGCTATGCCCGGCGTCCCTGGTTTCCCAGGCAGCTTTCCTCCCCGGCCACTTTTCCTTGCGGTTTCTAGCACTGACACTCTAGCACTCGTGAGGAGGAGGCAGGAAAGCCTCACGCCGGCACTTCCAGTTACACTGTAAGTGATGTCATCGCTTAGATGATGCTGGTCACCGCCCCCAACCCCACCTCCCTAAATCTCCCGCCAGTTGCGAGGTGGGACCTGGCAACCCTATTCTGACTTCCCAGCCAAATTCAATTTTATCTAGGTAATTGTTTAAAGCCCTGAAGATTAAATCCAGAAATGCTTTAGGGATGACAAATTAAATTAATAGTTTATTTGCTTTATTAATTTCCAGAAAGAACTGTGCATATTACAACTTCAGGTTTTAGAAAGTTCCATAGGTAAACAATTCCCGTGCAGCAGTCATTCTTCCTTTTATTTATGATAATGGCATCTTTGCTTACTTACTTAGCTATCTTTGATGCAGCAAATATTCCAATAATGCTATAAGGATGATATTTAAACTTCATCATCCACCTCTACGTTATTTAAACATCCCCTTCTCTTATAGAATTTGCCATCCAATAAATGGTGTTTTTTCCGAATAGGTAACCTCGGTCCCAGGAATTAATGCGTATGGCAATATATCAACAGTCCAGATAGGCAATGTTTCAGGATATATAGACACTCCAGATCCACCAACAATTATCAGCTATTTACCAGGACTTCTGTATAAATTTAGTTGTAGCTATCCTTTGGAATACCTGGTCAACAATACACAACTTGCTTCGTAAGTATGATTCTCACATTGGTATTTTAAGAAAGGATTTATGCGTCAAACGGAGAGCCTTGTATTATCTTTACACTCTATGGTATTTGTCTGGTGCTTTGGAAAAGGGAGTGGATATGCTGTACAAACATGTCAGATCCCTGCCGGCCATCTGTGCAAATGTCGGTCCCTTTACTGCCTGTACAAAGTAGCTTTAAGAATTTTAGGAAGAGTGAATGAGAATAAAAGTGAAGGACAAAGGAGTAGTAGAATAATTACAAGAAGGAAAATTTAATTACAAGAAGAAAATCAGTTCCAAGGATTTGGTTTACTGTAGAATAGGTTTAGCAGAAAAGTCTGTGCTTTGTTGCTTGCTTTTACGATGAAATTTGCATCCAAAATTCATGTAAATAGCAAAGCAGTAGTTGTCAAATGAATAAAATATTCCCCTTCTCACAAAGTGTCTAGTCTCTTCTTTGGCATTCCATAGACTGGTGAAAGTGCACTTTTCCAGAAGGACTTTGAGGGGAAAATTAGGGGTGGACTGGCCGTTTAATTTACAGGGAAATTTCCCAATGAGCTACTGCTGTAGAGGGCTGTTGGTAGCTAGGAGCAAGCATAACCAAACTCTAGCAGCTCTGCCAGAGCCTTAGGGGCCACTTGGCTCAAAGCTCTCATTGGTAAAGGGTAACTGTGTCCATTCATCAGTTGTCTTGTGTCCCCTTGCCACCAGTTTTCATGAGGAAGCAACAGGCAAACTAATACCCATTGTTTTCACTGCTGAGCTGAGTAACCTATGCAGCACTGGCTTGTATCACCACAGGAGCCATCTAGCTTGGTTTGCTCCAGGGCAACTTTCACGTCCCTGTTTGCTCTTGGTGGGAATTAAATCAAAGTGTATTTTGTTATAATCTTTTCAATTGCTGATTGCCATTTTTATGTTTGTTTCTATGCTGCTTTGATACTCTAACTAGTTTGTTTTATTTGCTCAGACTTTACTTCTGCTTTACCACCTTTGGCTTTTTTTGTCAATGCCCTGGTTTTCTGGTTTTATTTTGCTTTCATTATTAATAAGAACCTTTGGCATTAATATTCCTTCATCTTGTAAGATATTCTTAATAATATATGGACAGTACATTGGGGTAGACATTTTCAAAACAAATAGCTAAAGAAGTATCCTGAGCTAATTGTAATTTTTTTTGGCACAACAGTATAGCACTAAATATATGACAAAGCAATGCTATTTTGATGAAGAGCTGCTCTACATCATGGAGAGTTAACTTTTTTGTTTCTGTCATTTAGCCTCTTAGCTAATTATTTGTCTGATTCATTGTTTAAACACGGCCTATTACTTTAAGAATAGCTAAAGCCCTGCCAGATTCTCGACTATAAATTTTATACTTGAGGGTAGTTTATAACCAAACAGAAGAATTTACTCTTTGTGGTGACTCTAAAAATCAATTTAACAACAAACAGCACTGAAATATGAAATTGCAACACAGAAATGATCTTATTGATAGTTTTTCTTTACTTTCTAAATCTATTTTAGGTCATCAGCCGCTATATCTGTAAAAGAGAACAATGGCACATTTATTAGCACTTTGAATTTACTCCTCTACAATGTAAGTACAAAGAAGCAAAGGTTTTCTCTGCTGGAGAACCCCCTGTGTGATTGTCTTAGTTCATTCTAAGATTTTATTCCCAGGATCAAGGGAAAGGAGGGGCTGTGGCTCAGTGGAAGAGTCTCTGGTTTGCTTGCAGGAAGTCCCGGGTTTGATCCTTGGCATCTCCAGTTAAAAAGACCAGGTGGTAGGTGATGTGAAAGACCTCTGCCTGATAACCTGGAGAGCTGCTGCCAGTCTGAGTAGACAATACTGACTTTGATGGACCAAGGGTCTGTTTCAGTATAAGGCAGCTTCATGTGTTCATGTGAGAGTACCCTTTGAGTGAGCAGTATAAGATGGAAGGTTGGGCAGGGCCATGGCTCAGGGCCGAAGTAGACTATATATGTGACATGGTTATGGTTTCAGCTTGGGAAAATGGGGTGAGAGGGAAGGCTGAAACCTCTCCTGCACTGTTCTTCCAAGATGGAACTAGTCCCAGAGTGCTTGGGAATATTAGTTTTCCAATATTACATGTGACTGCAACTCACATCAGTGGAACCAACTTGTTACCCAAATAAGTCTACATGTGTCAGGGACATGCAAAGGTGTCCCCTTGCTAGCATGAACAAACATGTGCGTTTTGAGTACATCGATACTTGGGGTGTAGCCTGTGTACACCAAGGTCCAGATTCAGATCAACACTCAGAAAAATGAGGGGGAGAAGATTCTTAAACAGAAGGTTTTTTTATTTAAAAGACAGAAGAGAAGCCATGAAATAAATACATATGCAAAAATAAAGTTACAGAAAGGAAAAACGTCAAGTGAATGCAATGCAAAACCTCCTCCTAGCAAAACTGCCTACCTATTGGGGAATATAACTAAAAGGGGGGAGGGAAGAGACATATGAGCTTGCTCTTGGAGAGAAGGGGGGTTGGCAAAGAAGAAGCAGTGTCAGGAGCTAAAACTGACCAGGTGGGGGAAGGAGACGAGGAGACTGGTCTGTAAAGCAGAGAAGCAAAAGACCAACTGAGAGGCTGGGGTAACAGGATGAGTCCAAACCAGCTACAAAAAATGGGGTTGAGGGGCCATAGCGTCCAATTGCCAAAGCAGCCATTTTCTCCAGGTGAACTGATCTCTTTCGGCTGGAGATCAGTTCTAGTAGCAGGAGATCTCCAGTTAGTACCTGGAGGTTGGCAACGCTATCTGAGGTCATTGGAGGAAATGGCCCTTGATTGAATCCTTCTTCAGGTGGGTATTTTTATGGCTGATAGAGAAGCTGCCCTGCATTCCTTTCTACTTTAGCATGACTCACTGCTTTTTACTATCACCCTAATTCAGGCTCCATCTATCATGTCTAGCCCCACACTCAGATGTACACATCTACAGAATAGGGGAATAATAAACCATGACACAAATGGCGGTCCCCAGGGGGTGAGGGGTCTTTGGGACATGAAACTCATGTTGAACATATCATCTAGTAGTTGTTCCAGCTTTGGAAAATGGCCTGGTAGGGAAGGCTACTCCTTCTATGCCATGCCCCCAAGCTAAATTGGACCACAGAGCATTTGTCTGCCTTAGTTGTTTGAGAGTCATTGGCCAAAAATGCATGGTCCCTTAACCCACTTTATTGCCCATTTCAGCCAGGATCAAATTGACCCGGGCTGGGAGGGAAACTGTATGCATTACCTTGAAAAGCAGGGACGAAACTGTGCCAATCGATCCATGTAAACAGAAAGTGTGGGAGACGTGCACAGTTCCTGTTTAGTTTGGCACACACCCCATGTCCCCGGTGATTGGTCATTTCAAATTGACCAATGAGGGCCTTCCCTGCCCTGGGAAATGACCAATCACTGGGGGCGGTGGTGTTTCAAGATAAACAGGAACTGTGCACGTCTCCCGCACTTTCTGTTTACATGGATGGATTTGCACACAGTTTTGTCCCTGCTTTTCAAGGTAAGGCGTACAGTTTCCCCCCAGCCCGGGTCAATTTGATCCTGGCTGAAACGGGGAATAAAGTGGGTTAAGGGACCATGCGTTTTTGGCCATTGACAATTGAAGTAAGCAATACTGAGCTAGATGAACCAGCACTCTAACTAGTATAAAGCAGCATCATAAATTCATAAGGCTAACCGGGCAATTGTCTGTTAGGCTATTAGTAATATGAAAGAGGTCACCTGAAGGTATCATTGACTGAATGTGAGTGCTCCATGGCAAGGTGTGGTACTAAGTTGGTTGACAGAAATCTAGTGGCTCTTCATATCCCCAAATGAAGGACATATCCCATCATCCTAACTATGTATGGGGCAATAGCATGGTGTAAAATTCAGTGGGCAGTTACTGGTGTAGAAAATATAAGCACTGTCTATAGGATGATACTGCTGTTTATTTGAGGCTCTCTTGAGCAGTACAAGGACTAATATTTTGAATTCTGAGCTTTTATTTTATTAACATTATCATCAGATTTGAATCTATGTAATCTTATTTGCATAAACAGGGACACTGGAAGAGAAATATAAAAAGGTCTTACTGACTTTAATTTATAATAGCAACACTAGTGCTCCAAATGTTATTTTTGATTAGTATTTTATTGAGCCATTTGAATACTAATTTTTTTAAAAAAACTAGTTTTCCATCTCTCAAGTAACATTTTAGTAAATTACATTTTTGTATTATTATTCATGTCATCATAGACCTGCTTTATAAGGCATGCAGTTGATTTAAAAGTTAGTGCTTTTGATGGAATATAGTGAATGAGCTACTAATATTGTAGCAGAATATTTCCAATTCCATTTAAACAGATTTCATGTTTGTAAGTTTTGCTGCTTGATAGTATAAAGTTTGGCAGAGCACAATAAAATGTGCTAGAATAAATATATTACTTCCATTTTTAAATAAGATAACTTGTATGTAGCAAAGGGAAGAAAGTGGAAAGTTTTTTTGACACTTCAGGAACAAAATGGTGTGATTAGTATGAGGTACCAATATATCAGTTGAACCATTCTTGATGGGATTTGTATAAATATGTACCCAGAGGCATTTGCTTGATAAACCTTTTACTCACAGGATACTCCTTTAAGTCCCTCCTGTACATTGATACTATGAATATACTCTTAGGTTGAAGACTAATGTTGCATACTATGGGCAGCATTTCTCATCTTTGGTGTTATTCAAGTTATTGCAATTTGTTATGGTGTTAGTAAGATCAGTGTCAGATTCATCAGTTGCTGCCCTTGCCAAGGAGCTGTGTCAGCACCCACTTTTAATGTTGTCTTACTCGTTAAAAAAAGTGAGCTGTCTGCCTTGTACAATTATTTTCAAAGTGGCTCATATATGTATGCATATATATAAATGGCTTGATCAATAGGAAGCTGCTTGACATAGAGTCAGACTATTGTTCCATCTAGCATAACACTGTCTACTCTGACTGGCAACACCTCTGTAGACTTTAAGGCAGAGAAAAGTCTTCCCCAACACTTACTGAACCTGGAATTTTTATATGTATGAAACGTGTCCTCCACTACTGAACTATGGATGTTCCCCTAGGCACATCCTGTACCTTAGCAAATACAATGACAAACTTTTAAAACAATAACAAAACTGCTCCCTTAATTGGGGTTGAATGTAAATGATATTAGCACTAGCCAAAAGTACCCACCCAGCATATCTGTCAGTTTACTTCAGTGATGCTGAAAATCTGCAAAATATTTTTCCAGAGTCCTACAAGACAGAAAGAGACCACTTGTTTGGTTGGCACTGACAGTATTATTGAACCATTCCCACTACCTTCTAACATATTATGTATGTCTTTACACTGAAAATTGAAAGGATTTATGCATATGGTATCTTGCAGCTTGCATATGGGTGTCCCAATAATCTGGGTGCATATCTGTTCCTGTGACCATTCTGCATTTGTACCATTTCAATTGGAAATACTTGGTTCTTCAAACAAAAACAGCCCTCCCCCACTGTCAATATAGTTAAGGCAAATTTTGTGCTTCCAGTGTCCATAATCAACTTCTTCTAGGTTCACAAAATGTAGGCTTGAAGCTCCATGCCCAAGAGGAGCATTGTACTGTTAAAGTGATATAAACATATGACAACATGAAATACTCTGGACGGAAATCTTGGATAGGTTTGTTGAGTGACATCTCAAGATCATGTTTTGTTTTGTGGTGTAATATTTAATATTAAACTGGTGGATTTTATTTTCAGACTAAGATCCCAATCCTAATTTAATGCAGTTGTGTTTCTCACATATAGAGTTGCTTCTCATGGTGGGGGAGTTGCATTGTTCTTGTCAGTGTTCCTGCTGACTTCATGTATATGCATAAATCTACTGTTGGCTTTATTGGGACAACTTGGTGAACAAGAGATGCTCATGACTAAGGGGTTTTGCTAGGGTCAGGCCCTCAGTTTGTGAGGGGAACAGTTAATTAAACATGAATATGAAGTATAGTCATTTCCATAGATTTAAAATTTAATACATTCTAGTCAAACTCTGCTGTGTTTGCATAATGAATTGAGGTACAATTTTCACCATTATCGGAATCTGCGGCTTAAATACTTCTAGAAAAGCAAGCAGCCTTGGACAAGCATGAAGCTATTGTTTAATTCACTTCATTATCCATAAAGTTTGGCTAACAAATCATTAGTGTTGTAAGTTAATAATTCAAATGCCATTATTATATATGTATTTTAATTAACATTTGACAATATTATACACCAATTTTTTATCAAAAACTCAACCAGACGAAAAGGCAGTTAAGTGGAAGCAGAAAACCCTACTATGAGGAGAAAATAATAAGATAATAGTTATGGCTGTTGTAGGAAACTGCAGGAAGTATAACTAGGGCTCATTTCACAGCTAGAAGAAACTCCATGAGATCAATATGGGGGAGTCAGCCTACCCAAAAAGACTTCATCTCTGTTGTTACTATGGGGAAAGTATCTTTCATTATCCCTAGGAAACCAGCTCTTTTCCTGTCCTGGAAGGCTAAGATTCCATGTATGATGTAAAATAACGGTCTTCAGCCTTTTCAGATCAAGTCTTAGTCTCGGGAGAGCGGGGCAGAGCGGCCTGCTGGTGGTGGCGGCGGAGTTGAGGCGCTGCTTTGAGCTGGTCTGCAGGCATTGGGGAGGGAGAGCAGGGAGCCATGAGCTCGGACAGGAACGAGGAATTCTATCAGCAGTTGCGGCTTCAGGAAGTCTATGGGGAAAAGATCTTTAATCCCAGTTTGCCACAAGGAACTCACTTTTAATTTTATATGATGGCTTTGATACTGTCTAGATTTTTGTGGGTACAAAGAGCTTAAGACACCCCCAAACACTGCTCCTAGGGGATGGGAGACCCCCAGGAAACATTTGGGGAGAACTGGTAAAAATCATCCCTCCTCTTTGTGCCCGTGGAAATTTTAGGTAGGATCCAAACTAGTATGTTGAGAAACATGATAGCTACGCTTAATTTCCCCAACAGAACAAATATCATATCCTTGGATCTTTCTAGTTGAGAAAATGGCAGGGGGGAGGAAGCTGAAGCCTTTCCATGTGCCCCATGGTCCTGATCCGAATAAGGCCTGGTAAACCACACCTGGTAAACATGAAGATTTCAGTGCATGTTTAATCCAAAATCCTTGTGGCAGCCACATGGACATTTGTAATATGTGAATTGGCCAGAAGTGTACACAGGATTGCTCCTTGAGTGACTGCATGTACCACTTGGGTCTGGGCGCCTAATTCCTATAGGGTTCCTTGTAAATCCAAATGATACTGGGTTATGTGGAAGTTATTCTGGATATCTCCAGAAATGTTGAAGAAGAAAAATAAAAATACTACGGTTTGAAAAATGGTCGGTATCATTTTGCTGACATTAAGAAAGAATGCTAAACTGAATGGAGGGATTCTTTTTCTGTTAATATATCTCTCAACTTGGTGTGTAGATTCTACATGACATATTAGATTACTTTCTATTCCATTCACATATGATGGTTACCATTTGATTTAGTTTCCTTATAGATTGTCTGGCACCACTTGCGGTTGCCGCATATCTTTCCATTGGGTATGCACTCGATATATCCTGACACCACCTTCTTCTCTGTAATTTACAGCATTATTAAATGCAGTTCACTGTAAGTGCATTTGGTCATGCTGAATTATGTCTGAGTGCTGATCCAGTTTTATGTGGTTCCCAATATATAATGAGAATCAGTGAGAGATAAAGCCACTCTCATGCACAAGTGCCATTCATTTCAGAGGGAGGGTTTTTTTAATCTTTCACCTAAAATTCCCTCATCCCCCAGTGCACTTATTCTAGACACTTTGGGGTTGGATCCTACAAACTGGAAGCAACTCAACAGACCTTCCCTGCCTTCCCCTTCCCATGTGACCCACTACTGAAAGAAAAGGGGAAACAATTCCCCCTAATTTTTCTTCCTAATTTTAGTCCCTATGCTGCATGACTTTTTTATTCTTGACCACCCAACAACACCTGTTTTCAGAGGAGTATGGTAGGCAGAGGAGAGTAATAGGATTCAAAATTTTGTTCCCAAGTGTGTGTTTAATGCATATAGTGAAGAAAGGAGGCTTTGTGGAGGTGTTGCATGGGAAAAGCAGTGAGGAATGGATTAAATACATATCAGCTGCTTCTTCTCCACCCAAGGTTGGATGAAGCCATTGAACTTATCCTGTTGTTCCAGAAGAGTCCAGGTGAGGCTCCAGATGCAGTGCCAATGGCTGTGGCATGGGGAAAGGACCTCCTTCCTTCCTGCCCAGTGAGGACCAAGATGGTCAGTAGAAGCAGCATTTTTGCAGTCCATTATGGGCAAGGTGGTGGCAGCTGAAGAGGGGGAGCCCCTCCTCTTGAGCTACCCCAGTGAGTGCCAGGATGGACTGTAGAGGCAGCACTTGCATGTAAAGCCTGTCCTGGACCTGGGGTGGCAGTGGCATATGGCTGAGAAGGACTGATGGGCATGCACTGCTCTTAAGTCACTGCCTTTTACCAGTTTGGCACCCCTAATGGTGGCTTGGATTACTTGTAAAGTGATCTCCTTCTAAAGTCTATCCTGAACTTCATTGAGGTGGCTCAGGAAAATGTGCTTCCCCCAGGCAGCTGCCACCTGGTCTAGGAAGGGCTGCAGAAATGGGCAAGAACGAAGGAGCTCCTGGCCCTGCCAGTTTGCAGCTGACTCTAGTAACCTGTGCTTTGCCCATCTCTTTGTTTGGTCCGGACATTCAGCTATGCAACATGCATTTTAACATAAGTGTTTTGAAGCAATGCTTTGTAAACTATTTTCTTTGTTACTTATAAACTCTCCATGTAAAAAATTCTATTAGCAATTGTCTAATACACTCATAGCATTTGTAGCATGAATTTGGCAACCCCATCAAGTGACTACAAGAGCTTTTATATTATATAGAGTTACGTTGCTGGTATATTAATGGCTTGTTTTGTTTTTATATTGATAATATATTGATGTTCTATGACTTTACAATATTGCTTTTGCTCATAAGCTGCCTCAAGCAGCACTTTGAAGAGTAAATTCCTCAAATAAATAATAAAATAAATAACATTACAGGATTGTTTGCCTTTCTAGGACTCAACCTACAGCCAGCAGCTGATTATCCCTAGTACAGGGTTACCACTGAAGACGAAAATTTTTGCAGGTGTGAGAGCAACCAACCTTGATGGCAGGTATTATAAATTATATGATTCATTTTGCTTCACCGTATGTCAGTTCCTAGGCACTCTCAAGCATATGTAGGATTTGGGGATATAACTTGCATGTAAGCACCATAGCTATTGATAGATTCGATTGTTCAGCTTGGGTCTATATTGAAAGCACAGCTCCGTCACTGGACACAGCCTCGAACAAGTATTTTTCATTCTGGGAGTTTTCACACATAATCTGCCGATCCTGATTCTGATTATGTTGTCAGTCTAGCTAACTCAGACTCAGCTAAAGCTGGATCAGCTGCAGCTATACAGGATAATAATTCATGCTGTGAATATATGTGTACTTTTATTACAATGAGAGATGGCAGCCAGAGTTAGCTCAATGGCTTACCAGCATACCTGAAAGACAAAAAGACCAGGATTTTTTTTTAATGGAGAAATACAAATTGTAGAAGCCTAGTAATTAAAAGGAAATGGTGTTTCCTGCCCCGAGTTTTTAGATGTAGGACAGTTATACACCTCAGTGATCCACATTATCCTGTGTAGCATAACAAAGTGTATATTATATTGTGCTTATCGAGAGCTCTGCTGCCATGCCGAAGCTAAGGGCAAGTAAGTAAGGGAGGGGGAAGGATGGGGGAGCCCTACAGGAGCCCTGCCTCCAGTCTGCTTTGGCTTGAGCTCTGCTGCCGCCCTGAAGCAAACTGAAGATGGGGCTGGATACAGCCTGGATTGCTTTCAGAGCCGTCCCCCTGGTCTTCTCTGGACCTCGGAGAAAGCCAGCAGGGTGGAGCTGACAGAAATCGACGCCGCAGCATGGATTGCTTCCAGATCCACCCCTGGCCTTCCCTGGATCCCAGAGAAGGCCATCAGGGCGGATCTGAAAGATCCAGTGTTTTTTCAGTATTTTTCAGGTTCGGGTTTATTAACCCAAAATATTACAAAAAAATCTGGGTTTTCTGGATTTTTTGGAAAAATTCTGGGTTTGATAAAACCAAACCCGAAAAATACCCCCCAAAATTGTGCACACCTCTGGTGCTGAGCCAGTAAGTGTACCCTGCTGCTAGCAGCTAAGGTGAAAGCTCCTTTGCTCAGTTTTCCAGACAGGCTAACAGCCAAGCTTGAGGTTTTAAAGGAAAAGAGTGAATAGGCCATGTACTGATCACATTTGCAGCTCCAATAAGACATTAAGAATAGATCCTTCTACTGAAGTTACTTGTCCATAGAAGAGAATATAAGGGAACTCCAACAGAACAAAATTACACTTAGCCCTGGGACTGTATTTTCACTGAGCATTGTTAAGTAAAGGTAAAGGTCCCCTGTGCAAGCACTGGGTCATTCCTGACCCATGGGGTGACTTTGTTTATGGGGTGGTTTGCCAGTGCCTTCCCCAGTCATCTTCCTTTTACCCCCAGCAAGCTGGGTACTCATTTTACCCACCTCGGAAGGATGGAAGGCTGAGTCAACCTTGAGCCAGCTACCTGAAACCAACTTCTGTTGGGATCGAACTCAGGTCATGAGCAGATCTTGGACTGCAGTACTGCAATTTACCACTCTGCACCACGGGGCTGCCTTGGAAAACAAAAATGGTCTGATAATTTTAAGCATTGAAACCTAATACAATTTGTAAGTGTTGATATGCCCCCCTAGATTTGTGAGGCATAGTTCAGTTGTTCCTCATCATCTTCTATAAAAAGGGTTGTCCAAGCAGGATGCATCTTAGTTTCTTATGTTTCTAGGATTATCATCCACCTTTCTAACAAACTCCTCTATCTCTGAGAAGTAGGGACCGAAGGGAAGGTGTTTGTGGAAAAGGCAAGGGTGTGAAAGAAATGTTGTCGGAAATGAGTTGGCAGCCAGTATGAAACTGAATAGTGGCACTAAGGGGGAAATTCTCACTCTCTAGGTCAGTGGGCAGGACTTGCTGTTGAGGCATCCCATTCAGCAGCAAATTTATAGATTCACTCAGCTAAAAAAATGGGGTTACCTTCATTGATTGTTCATTAGTAATCAATTAACACAAAATGTAGATGCCTCCATATTTTTTTTTAAAAAAGATAGTAGTTCTGGCTAATGATCTCATGAAGTCTGAAGAAGCCAATGAAATGACAGCAAATCAATGATAAAATAAAGCAATTTTGTACTTCGTGACTATATCATCTATACCACTTAACAGACTTCAGAATTATAACTCCACACTAGTTATGTTGTAACCATTGTTCAGTATCATATGTAATATAGTAATGAAAAGCCAGATTGCTTCAGTGAAAGATAGGAATTTTGTTCCTCTGTTGAATCATAATAGAAGATAACAGCACATATTAAAGTTATTAACCAGCACTTTCAATGCATGCATACTGAATATATTCAATAATAATGGTTGTTAACAGTTAATTAACTTTCATTGCACAGATGGAATGTTTTGATGGACTACTGCTATACTACACCATTTGGAAATCCAAATGATGATCTGCGTTATGACCTCTTCTTTAGGTAGGCATTTTTGAAAATTTTCCTGCTACACTGTTGTGCTGGATTGACATAAAATTTATGGATTATTATAAAAATAAGCTTAAAAGCTTCTAATTTTATATGATGTATTAGTTGAATTTAATGTTTGCTTATGTGTGTGAAAAGAGCTACTGAGGCTAGCAAACAACCCCATAACAAAAGCACTAAGCACTCTGATACTGGTGCAATAGTCCATGTAAATAATGTAGCCATTAGCGGAATCTATTCTACATGACTCCTTCAACAAATATATACCAAGGATACAGTCTTCAGTGCATTTAATCTGAAATGAGAATCCATTCAGTTGGCAACTCACTCATACCCTGGGGCAGCATGGTCATCTGTATCACCCTGTCAAATCAAAAGACAAACTTGACCATACATCAGATGCAAATATCTAGTAAAACATGTGATTAAACTGGACATTTGTGATCACAGAAACATAGAACCAGAGAGCTAGAAAGGACCCCAAGGGTCATCTAGTACAATCTTCTGCACAATGCAGGAAATTCACAGCTACATCCCCCCACTCTCCCAGTGACCCCTGCTCGCCTTGATTTATGTTGGCTTGGTACAGTTATAATGCCATTTTGATGCTACATGAATGAGCCTTAAGGGAGCCTTGGACTCACTTACATGATGTCTGCTATCATTTGCAGTAACTAATTTGGGGTCTGTGGCAAATCATAAATTCCCATTACATCAAAACTTCACTTTGCATTTGCTCTGCAAACTAGGATTCCAAGCTGGGTGCCAAACTGAGGTTTGGAATTCTGAGTGGCAAGGTAAGTGCAAACCATGGTTTTTCGGTTCGGCTTTCCTGAATGCACACTTCTACTCCTTACTATACATGTTGTTTTAAACACTGTTGTATTGCCAACACAGTCACAGTAACTAATACTGATCAGAAAATGCTAAAGATTTGGGGGCTGGTACTGAGAGACAGCCAGCGTGGTGTAATGGTTAGGAGCAGTGGACTCTAATCTGGAGAACTGGGTTCTCCACATGAGTGGGTTCTCCCCACTCCTCCACATGAGCGGTGGTCTCTGGCTAGTCACAGTTCTCCTAGGACTGTCTGAGCCTCACCTACCTCACAAGGTGTCTGTTGTGGGGAGACCAAGGGAAGTAGATAGTAAGTTGGTTTGAGTCTCCTTAAAAGGTAGAGAAAATTGGCATATAAAAACCTACTCTTCTTCTGCTACTGGCAAGTATTTGGATTGGAGGCCTCCAAGGAATACCAGGGGTATGACATGGAGGCAGGCAGTGGCAAACCACCTCCAAATGTCTCTTGCCTTGAAAACCCCATGAGGGATTGCCATAAGTCAGCTGACTTGACAGCAAAACAAAAACAAAATGGCTGAAGACAGTCTGAATTGCCATCATGCAGAAAAGGGTAGCCTTGGGCATTAAATGATAGTAAATTGGCCTTATGGCTTGTTTTAATAGAGGAACATCCTATGGCTAGGTTACTATTACTTTCACATTTTTGCAAGGTTTAATCCATGCATGAGCCTAAATAAACACTCCGTGTTGAACATGTTTACCAGAAGACAAGTCCTAATGAATTTACTGGGATTCTGACTAAACATAATAAGGTTCTTACCCTCAAGACTAAGAAATGCTTGCTTTCTTGGCTGCAAAACGCTTAGGAAACAAATGGTGCCTGGCATCTGCTAATACACACGAAAGGACAACTACACTAATTCATGACAGACACAAGAGAATGATTCCTGAAAGTGCAGTAGCAGACTAGTTTGGGCAGCAGAACAAGATGACAGAAGGACCAGATAATAGGAACAGGAATCAGAAGCCATGAAAAAAGTCTTAACCTGTTCTTCAGGAACATACTAGACAGTGACAAGGAAATATTATTATTTATGGTTAACAGTAGAAGATGAAGTGTGGATAAGGAGAAGTAGCGCTCAAAAGGAGACAACCACCATCCACAGGACATTGAGCAAATGTTGCTCTATGAGACCGGCAGTTCAAGCCTGGCAGTTCTGAACAGTGTTTATGTGCTTCTCGCTTGGTGTTTACCATTTTCCTTTGAGACAAGGGGGAATCTGAATGTTGTGTTTACTTTCTCTACTCTTCTAGAACCAGAAAAAGCCGTTCATACAGTTATATCACTTTCAATCTTTTCCTTCAGCTGTGACAAGGACCCTCAGACAACTATAATTGAAAATGGCAAGAGTCAGATGGGACGATTTTCCTTTGAGGTGTTCCGCTTCGTGAAGCACAAGAATCAGAAAATGTCCACAGTTTTTCTTCATTGTGTGACAAAGCTGTGCAGAGCAGACGACTGTCCTTTTCTTGCTCCTGTAGGTTTTGGAGTGTTTTGGTAATGCTATGGTTGGAGCTAAATGTAGAAGGTTCTGCCCTTTTTAAAATTTGCATTCTATAAAAATGTGAAATTGAATCGCCTCTAAGGTACAATTCAATTCATGCTATGGCCTCAAGTTGTTGTGAAAAGCTTATTGTGGTGTTTTTCCCATTGCCAATGTATAGACCATTGGTGATTCATGCTTATAGTTTAATATAGTTAGTCAATCATGTGATAACTGCAGTTATAATTAAGGGAATCACTGTAGGTAATAGGTTGGTTCACGTTCTCATCAGGTTTATGGTGAACTAAGCTGCATCTGCAGCCAGATCAGTTGATGAGAGAGGAACGATTATCTGATTCTGGCAAATAAAACATTATAGAATCATATATATTATGGCCTGGAAAGTATATACAAAATAGGGATGATCAGATTTCGCAGTTTCATTTCTTTATTCCAGAAATTCACCCTGGATTACATTCCATTTCTCTTTAATCCTCTTAATTAATTAAGTCTCAAAGTGGGTTACAATCGCCTTCCCTTCCCCTCCAGCCAATAGAGATCAGTTCACCTGGAGAAAATGGCCACATTGGCAATTGGATTCCATGGCATTGAAGTCCCTCCCCTCCCCAAACCCCATCCTCCTCAGGCTCTGCCCCAAAAATCTCCCACCGGTGGAGAAGAGGGACCTGACAACCCTATATAGATATTAAATAGTAAGGGGGCTAAAATCAAACCTTGAGGAACTCCACAGGCCAAAGGACATAGGACAGTATAGGAGTTCCCCAATACTACCTTCTGAGACTAAGCCCCAAGATAAGAACTCGAACTACTGTAACACAGTCCTAGTACTGATAGTTCAGTAGGTTGATAGTATCAAAGGCTGCTGAGAGATTGAGCAGAGCTAGCTGGGTCGCAGTCCCCCTCTCTAGTTCTCTACAGAGGTCATCAACCAAGGTGACCAAAGCAGTGTCTGTTCCAAATTCTAACCTGAAGCCAGAATGGAATGGGTCCAGAGAATCAGTCTTTCCCAAGAACCCCTGGAGCTGAGAAGCAACCACCCTAGTATCTTGCCCAAGAATGGAAGATTGGAGACTGGCCAAAACTTCTCCAAAATAGTAGGGCTCAAGAGGGTTTTTCTTTTTCAAGAACATGTGTAATCACTGCCTCCTTGAGAATGGGCGGCATAATTCCCACTCTCAAGGAAGCATTTACCACTCCCCTTACGCAGTTGGCCAGTCATGCAAACAAGCATGAATGATGTTATACTTAGTAATTTAGTAGTTTTGCAGCAAGTAAATGCCTGTGTGCAATTAGTTAAATAAAAATGTAGCAGTTCTTTAAAGGCAACCATAAAATCTATATTGGAGGAAAATAACTCTCTCCACTCTGAGGTCATGATTGTTTTGAATGACCCTCCAGATTTGCAGTAACAGAAAAAGAAGAGATGCTGTAAAGAGAACCACTTGGAGTCCTCAGAGCACTTCTGGAAGTGCTATCATCTCTGCTGGCCCCATCATTACAAGGACTGGTAAGAATAATCAGGTTTTCTCCTACATTACATGATTTCAAAACCTAAATAAATGCTTTGTTGCTAACTAAATGCTTCCCAGTATCAGGCTGCATAGTATACCGGGTGATCAATCATCTAGGTTCCCTCCATGCAACTGCTAAATTTGAAAAACAGGGTTCCCAACTGCAAAGACAGCCTTACATGTGCACAGACTCTGTTCTGATCTTCAGATTAAAATCAGAAATGGGGACGGCGTGTGTGATCTCTCCTCCACATATTGAATTTGTATTTGAAATGATCTCAAATGCCTGCCAATCACTGTTAAGAAGAGGTTGAGAATTTATTCTTTGCTGTGTAGGCAAGCAATTGCAAATTGATCCCATATTCCAAAGCAAAGAAGAGGAGACAAGATAAGATGTAGATTGAGAGAAAAGGGAAAGGTAATAAGGTCTGGGAAGAGGATATTACCCGCTCCATTTCTGCATTATTAAAAAAAGAAAAAGAAAAAAAACATTTCAAAAAGGAATAATGGTTATGTGAAACCATTCTTTATAACAACGCCGTGATTATTAATTGTCCTACAAATGATTTTTTTCTTATAACTAATGTCCTGAGTCTAACAAATACACTGATAGCGACCAACGAGCAATCTAGAAACAGTTGGTATGGTTTAAAATATCTCAGATTTTGTTTGAATAGAAAGAGGCTACAGAAATAGCATCTTGAGATCATGAAATATCTCTTTTTATTTTTTTTGCAGATGAGACTCCAACTAATAATTCACAGCTTGGTAAGTTGTATCAATAACTGAGAACTGTTTTTCAAAACAGAATGATTTGGTTTTTACAGTAATGAATAAGGGAATTCCATCGGTTTAGTCAGTTATGTTGCTGTATTTTCTATATTAATTTAAACTGAGAATATATGGATTATAAATGAAGCAAATGGTTAATCTTGAGTATTTCATTCAGCTCATATAGCTAGCTTTAAATGCTTAGCTGATTCTACCCGTCAAAGTAGAGTTTAACGTTAAAAAATGGTTACAATCCTGGTTATATTATTGTAAGTGGGTTCTGCCTAGTTTCCTTAAGAAGCTGTAACACTAACAGCACATTCCTGACTTCTAAGGACGAAAGTCCTCAGGAGGCCAGGAAGGGGCTGCACCAGTGTTGCCCCCCCATGCCAGCGTACGGGCTACTTACACCACCATAAGTGGCCCCGATGCTGGTGGGGAGGCCCGGATGCCAGTCTCCTGGCTCTGCTGTGGCAGTGCCACCCTGGGATGCTGACGGGGCCTTCCGTTGGCATCCCACTGGTGTAAAGGCCCGCTCTGGCGTTCCGGGGGGGGGGGGGTGTCCCCGCATCCCGGGGGCATTCCTGGAGTATTCCAGGGGACAGAGCTGCCTGTTGGCAGCCTCCTGTCCCCTTTTGCCCCGGGTACGCTTGTGGGGAGAAGAGCGAGAGTTTGCCTGCTAAAAAGCAGGCGCGGCCTTGCTGTTCTCGATGGGGCGAAAAGCCCCATTTTAAAAGAAAAAAAGCATTTAAAAGGCATTTTTCAAGCTTTCAGTGGCCGGTGGAACGGCTTAGGAGGTGCTGCAGTGGCACCTCCTCCCCGCTGTCCCCAGCCGCCAAAAGCTCAGGAATGGGCTGTAAGAATGATTTGGGAGTGTGGACTGTATTAAGAGAGAAAGTTTATAGCAATACAAATAGAGGTCACCATCCAGCCAAAGCTTTACATCTTTTAATCCCATTGATTACATTTGAAAATAATTAAGCCCCCCCCCCTGTATTCTTTACAGTGAAACAGAATAGGATTTTTATGTAAATAAATCAAATAAAGTCAATAAAATAAATATAGCTATATGGTTCCTGTGGCTTGTAAAATAGTAGTATAACATCTTCTTCTTTAATTCTTATTCCTTTGCAGCTGGTCCAAATGGATTTGCTTTCCAAATGAATTCAGTCACCAGTGCACTGATATCAGGAATAGTGATTCTAGGAATTATGAGCATCATTTTCTGTGTGTTCTCTCTCACCCTCCTCCACAGGAAGTGGTCAGGCAGTAGCCCAATTCTGAACGGTGTACGAAACCCAGTTTTTAATTAGAACGAACAAATCTTTTGGACTTTCTCTATAAGACTGCAATAAAATATGATTTCTTTAAAATGACACTAAGGCAGCATTTTGCCTTTTTCAAATTTCATCTCTTCCTGTTTGTAGGGGATACATGTTATTGTTTAGCTAATAAGCAGTAAAGATAATAGGTTATATTTTTGTTTGAGTATGTGTGTGATCAGGTTCTTTGACATTTTGCCTGTGAGATTATTGACAACCAAGAATGGTTTCAAAAGCTTTGAGTGGTGTAATAAATTTTTAAAAAAGGTTTATGGAAAACACCTTCTCTAAATACGCGCATGTTAAATAAATGAGAGTGCCAAGTAACATTCAAAGTTAATGCAATCCTTTGGAAAGGACAACCTTTGTTTTTCTTTCTATTTTTTTTCCTACACCATTATAAATTGGATGTCAAGCCTTTATATACAAAATCTAACACTTGGAGAATATAGTTATCATTTTTTTAATTTTTTTTTGCTGAGCAATGAAAGTGAACTGTGGACAGTTTAAAATAAGAAGCTGTTGTGATTTTAGTTTCTTTGACAATGAGATGAAATAGTGTGGTGGGCAGGATTATGCTTTGCTTTATGTGATGGTACACAGAAATGACAAGAATGGATGCATGACTTGTTCCTATCCGCATTTTGTCTGAGCAAAAATCTTTAATATTGAACATTTAATGCTAAGATGAAGCTACACACTTTTTAAAAGAAAGGTTCTCAATCCCTTTCAATGTATTTTTGGCAATTGCTTCTAAAATATTCATTCATTTTGTTCTCTCTCTAACATTTCCCTTAGCATATGCAATATTTACATGCCATCACTATATGGTCCCTGATTTGTTGGAATTGTTTGTATGATTAATCCATGAAGCATTGTCCTCACTCTGAACTGACTTACCGGTTCAGTGTGTTTTCAGTGACTTCAGCACATAGCAAAATCTGATCATCTATGTAGCATAATCATGTTCATGACTTGGCCCCTGATTGGCTGGAATCAAGTAATCCAAGAAGGAGAAAGAATAATGCTGAATGTAGCAGCTACAGGAACCATAGTACCAAAGAGGGGAAAGGTAAAAATTTTCACAGTCAGCATTGTTTTGGAGGTATTCTTATTTCCTCAAATAGCAGTTTTCAACCCTAAAATATAAATTGAGGGATACTGATCACAGTCTTGTGCAAATTTAAATTTTAGTAACAAAATTAGTCCAGTTCTGTCCATCCATTTCTACTAGGGCACGCAATGGATCAACAATCCAATGAGCATTCTCCATTTCAACTTGTGTTAAAAGTGTTCAATTAAATATCTTTCAAATGCTTTGAACAGGAAAGTCACAAGTTTGTCCATTCTTGGTGGATCTCCTCCAAATTCAATAAACACTGTTCTTCTTAGTTCTAATTCTGCCTTCTGGTATGAAGAGGAATAGATGCTCATCAAGATTCCAGCAAACTCTGTTATTACAGAATTGACAAAGGAAAAGCTGTCCTGAACTTATCACCTCTGGAGGAAAACAAATCAAAATATACTAAGGGCTTTTGTAAAAGTTACATGAGACATCAGGGAGACTTTCAGCTTAATCCCAACTATGATTATACACAGACAGAAGTAATTTCCACTGAGCTCAATGGGGAATACTTTTTCTTAGGACTCAGTCTGAGAATCACTGAAGAATTCTCTTTATATAAAAAAACTTTGCATTGAAAAAGTAAAGTGTTCTTTATAGAAGAACCCCCCCCCCCACACACACACACATTTTATTTATAGATTGCAGAGAAATGGTTAGTCCTCCCAGGGAATGTTAAGGCCTAAGATAAGTCTCTAAAAAGCTAAGAGCCTTCCGATTGTGAATCTACCCACTGCCTCGTCAATGTGGCTATAACAAGATTTAGGGAGGGTCTAGTTTGTTTACAAGAGTGGTGGTCGTCCAGGGCTATATTCGTATCTTCATTGAGTGGTTGTCAAGTGGATACTGTTCCATTCAATCCACTGCTGAATCAGAAGATGAAGCTGCAGCAGCAATTCCTGTCTCTTTTTCGCCTCCAGTCCTTTCCTCTGTTCCTCTCCCTCACCAATGCTAGTTAGCAGCAGGTATGAGGCACAAACGTTGGGGTGGAGAGTGACACATGGACTAGTGGCAAAGTCACAGCAGTCTTGCCCTGATTCAGTCATGCATAAAGGGGAATCTCTGAGTTGGAACCTGGCAACCCTGACAGCAACTTTTAAAAATGGTGGGCCATTTATATTTCCTATGCACCGATGCACTGGAGAACCACTTATTACTTTTTATTGTCCGAAGTTGATTCTGACTCATGTCTACCATTCGAAGTTACCTTTCTTCTTTCCATTTCCAGTCATCAATATTATATTGTCCTTTATGGCTGTGAGGTAGTCTCTCCTTGGGGGAAGGAAACCTATTTGAGAAGGACAGGGCAAGTATCTTACCAGCATACATTGTCTCACACTTTCAGCTCATCTGATAGACTTCAGATAAGTGGAAGTTAGACCTGAATGACTTTGTTTCTTTAACTAGGTATTTAAGGATGGCATCTTAGATATATCTATGCAGCTCACCATAATATGTAAGGATATATTTTACTGACACTAAGTGAGGCTGCATGATGCAGAATATAGTGCAATATAGTTTGGATGCTAACTTTATCTGTCAGACAGTAGCATTTTGGGCCTATATCCAGTGTTAAATTGAACAAACTGAATTCCAGTGTGGATGCACATTGTACATACTGCTTGAAACAATTACTTCATGTAACTTTTCAGTTTCCTGTGGTTTTTGTGTCTCTGTTTTTATGCGTGAACTTACACAAATGGTTTCTTATCAGGGTTATTTGAATACCATAACTTAAAATACAATTATAAACTGTTATATCCCGTCATTCTGTCCTCAAAATGGTCTGTGAAGACTTGTTCATAAAACAGCCTACCTGCTGTAGTGTTAGATCTCTCACAAACAACATTGTGCATGGTTTTTCCCAGTCTCAATACCTCAGAACATATTTTTGCACTTCAGGGTTTAGATCTGATAACATGTAAAATATGATTGTTTAATAAATAATTTGGAAAAAGATAGAGGCTTGTGTGAACCCTTTGTTGAATTGAATTAAATACAACTTTTCTGGCAATTTTGTTTCTTCAACAGGTCTTCATGGTCCTTTATAGGACATAAGATGCTAGTTACTTTGAGTAAATCCCACAACTGCAAGGTTAAAATAGGAGTAAGTTCTGTCACAGAGATATTGTGAAGATGAATGAAACAATGCTTTGAATTTTAATATTCCAAACTTAAAATCCTCATCTTTTTCACATCCAAATTACTGTTGTCATTTTATAAACTGAATAAGTGCCATCATATGCAGTCTGTGGTGTTCCTGATCTTCAGATGACATGAAAGATAGCTCACACAGACAACCACATTACCTCAGGATTAAAGAATTAATTGCAGGTTAGTCTGGTCATCTTATCACCATGTCAAACAAAAAGAAGGCTTCGATTGCATCTTAAGCCCGCCTTGCATTCAGTCCACACCTAGAAAGGGGAAGCAGGTATGAGGGTAGCTGATCGTGGGGATGGCACCAATCTGAGTGTGTTTACTCTGTGTGTAGGTCCCACGGTCACAAGCTGGTGATCATGTGGAGGTGGGATGAATGCACTCATGCCCACTCTTCATTTCTGCATGCTGACTGGCTACAGGGACAGGACATGCGTGGCAGGCATTTGTTATAGGGGTATGGTGAATACATGAGAATATGATCCTTCTGTACCTTGTCATGTTTTCTCCCACATGGAGCCATCCTAGAGTATGTGTATTGTACAATAAGTCTATCATGTAATGGCACTCAAGAGCTCTGGACATGGCTCTCCCTGATGTTTCATTGCAAAGTGTACTAGACATAGAATATCCTTCACAACATCTTGCTATGAAGCATACTTGTGGTGGTTTGAGATGCCTGTTCTTGTATTAGGAGAAAAGGGCTTTGAGTCAGAACATCTTTTTGCATTACCTTTTCACTAGCAACTGGCTCTTTCTCAAGTATTAGGATGCTAAGTGCCATTCAGCAGGTGCAGTTATTCCACCATGCATGGTTGAATCATGCACTACAAAGAACTGTGGAAAGGGTCTCCAACTTCTCTTCAAATTGCAACATCATACCTCTCATTCCCCCTCCCCACCCCTACCCCAGTTGACCTATGAGCCCTTGGATCATATGGAACATACAAAGCTTTAATTTTGTATACATAGTTTATAACATGTATATCCCACCTCTATAAAACATACACAACATAAACTGATAATAATTAAAACAACATAAACCATTTTAAAACCAGCTAGGAAACATATTGGGCTAAAAGGATAAGACCGCAAACATCCTAAAATCAGCATAAAGATGAGCTTACAGCCACAGCCTAAAAATGTTAAGAAAGGATGGGGTTGTTAAAACCAATTGTAAGCCCTCTACAAAGCTTGACAGAATGAAAATGTCTTTACTTGGAACCTAAAAAGATGTACATTTGACACCAGGCAAGCCTCTGTGGGAGTGGTATTCTGAAGTGTGAGAAAGCCCTGTCTCTATTGTTGTTGTTGTTAATAATAATATCCCACTTTTCTCTGCTTTTCACATTATTTCCCCCTTCTCCACTTAATCCTCACCACAACTTTATAAAGATAGGTTAGGCTGAAAGATTGTGACAGGTCCAAGGTCACCAGGCAGGTTTCCATGGTTGAACAAGGAATATGAACCTGGCCATCCTAGGCCCTAGTTTGACACTCTAATCACTATGCCACACTATAGTCTCTGGTAAACACACACCTAGTTAGAGAATGTGGGAGCACATAAGGCAGAATCTCCAATAATGACCTTAACTGGCAAGTATATATGAGAAACGATGTGTTTTGTTTGGTTTTAGTGGTGCTATGATGAGCTTTTATTATATATGTTTTTAATTTGTTAGCTGCTTCGGTGGTCCTGATCTGGACACAAAGGTGGGGTATAGATTTTGTAAATAAATATTTTAAAAAACTGCTTACATACAATCCAAATTAATAAAGCAATTACCCCAGTGAGCCATCCATGCAGAAAGGTGCCATGTGTACTGTGCAATAAGCTCAAGGAACTAGATAGAATGGAAGCATTACAGAGAAAATGGGTGTGTTCCATGGTCACTATAGAGAAATCTAATGGGAAGGTGTGAATATGTCTAGTTCCCGGAAGCCTCAATAAGGTTATCTAGTGGGAGCATTTCAAACTCCCCACTAGGGAAGAAATCATGGCACAATTTGCAACTTCTTTTTCCAGTAGATTATATGCCTCCTATGACAGAACTTTAACTTGTCACAATTCCTGTCCGGAAAGATCTGCACCACCTGCTCATTTGTCCCCAGGACCAAAGCAAAGAGCTGATTCTTAGCTTTAAGGTCCTCAACAGTTGCAGCCAGAGTATTTGAAGAACCCTTTTTTCCATATTGTCCAGTTCTTCTGTTATCCCAATTCGATAGTCTCTGTTTACTTGGGGAAATTAGTTTGAGGAGACAAAGCTTGGTGAGAAGTTTGGGAGGCAGGATCTTTTATACCAGCTTTTACGAGGATGAGCACACCAGCAGAAAGACTCATAATAGGAACCGTTGTATAAATTTTCAGAGTTTTTATTAAAATACTTTTGGATTACACACACACACAGTAAAAAGCACACACTTGAAGCACACAAGAGCCTAAGAAATAAACGAGAAGAGGGGGTGGACATGAGGATGTGAGGAAATTGAGGGTGATATTTACCTGACCAGAAGAAATGTGGCATCCCAATTATTGCAGTGCTGTGTGGAGAAAGGTACAAAATGGCCCGCAAGCCAGTGGGGGTGAGTTCAGGTCCATCTCTCTCTCTCTCTCTCTCTCTCTCTCTCTCTCTCTCTCTCTCTCTCTCTCTCTCTCTCTCTCTCTCTCTCTCTCTCTCTCTCTCTCTCTCTCACACACACACACACACACACACACACACACACACACACACACACACACACACAAATGGATGCCTTTGGGGTATATTTATACCCAGAAATGTAACCTGAAGCATTATGAACTCACTGGCAATCACACATTGCCAGAGACAAAAGTCTAAATTGCTCCCAGATAGCGTGAACAATAAGTGTGCTGGGCACATCACACAGTGATGTGATGTCAGGATGTACCAGAATGGCTGAAGTGATTTGACTAGTGGCTGGCAACAACTGGGAATAGATTCTCAAATGTGTGAAAGATGGCAGAGGAGGTTCTCAGAATGGAAGGTGTGAATCACAGAGGGGGATGGCTGAGTATATCACCTGTGCATGCATGATGAACTGGATGGTACATTAGGTATGCAAAGGCTAGCTGGATTTGGCTGAATAGACCTTTATTGTTGATGATATTAAGGTATTTGCTGCCCTTTGTGAGTGTCTGCTCTAGGAGTGCTTCATTAAGAATACGAGGGACACTCTGCTCTATTCCCCATTGTTCTAGCTTTCCCAACTCCAGGCCAGAGGAATGCAAAACCATCTCTGTCTGACATCACTCAAAACTGATACAGGTCACCAAACTGGCTTCAAGAGGCCTGGAAACTTTGGTTCATCTTGGTATAGCAGCGCTCTGCTTTCCCTGTCAGTTCTGATCCTATATGCCCATCATGGCATACCAGGCAGCTGGGGGAGATAGGGGGCTTAACATTTCTGTCAAGATCAGCTAAGATCCTACTCCCAACCCCTGCTCTCTGTACCCAGTATGCAGAAGTGCGGTAGGTGGCAGCCAGAGACAGGACTTTTTCAGTAGTGATGGAGCGTCCTGTCCCTTGAGGTTCCCCTGGTGCCCCCCTCACTGTATGTACGCAGGCTTTTAACTTAAATGCTTTTAATCTATTTTACTGTTATTTTTATGGCCTGCTTCTAGCCTGAGGTCTGTTTTATGAACACTATTTCCCCTCCTGCTAGAACTGTTTTTATGTCCCTAGTGGGCCCTTTGCATGTTTTTCTCCTGGATTTAATATTGACAATATTACACATCATTGTTTTTGTTATTTTATTGTTGTATTCTTTTTACCTTGCAAGCTGCCTTGAACAGGTCTCTGGAGGGGCAGCATATACATTTCCTAAATAAATAGATATTACTGGCACTGTGCTTCCAATCTCTTGATGATCTCTCCAGGCAGTTTCATGTAGGCCTTTTGTAGGGGAGATTTGCAAATATTTGCTTCAGTACTCACACTTCTCTAAGTTTTGCCTTTTTAAAAGTTTGAGGTACCTCAGCTACGCAGTAAGGTGTAGAAGCTACCCGTGCAACAATACTTAATGCTCTGTGTACATCTGCTGCAATGTGCTTTCTTGTACAGATCAGGAAAAGAAGAAAATCTGGCCCACAATTCCTGCAATGCTCTAAACATCGTAGGAAGCTAACAAGCCTAGCTGATCAATATTCCTAAAGAACTAAGTGGGGGTGCTTTCAATAAATGTTGAATTCTATGAGGAGCCTTTCAAATTAAATGAATGTTACTAAGTTGAAATGTATGTAGTTTTCTGTTGTTGTTTCTTTCTGATTGAGACCTAGCTATGGGACACACAGCATTGTGTTAACAGAAATGCTCATTTTGTTAACTCCTCTTACGCAGTTCAGGTTTCTAAACTGGCATCCCAGAGATTATTTTTCCCCCGCCACAGCCTGTGAGGTGGTTGCTGCTGCTGAATGGCAGTTTGGCAGAAGGGAAGCAGATCCTTCCCTAAGGGTAAAAGGATCCTTCCCTAAGGGTAAAAGGCAGCTCTGTTAGCATCCTGAAAATGCCTAGCTCCTGGCTGGCAAATAGGGTTGTCAGCCTCCAAGTGGGACCCACAGATCTCCTGGAATTACAACCCCTGGAGTTGGGGTTAAATAGTGAAGTAGCCAAGTTTGCAGATGACACCAAAGTATTTAGGGTGGTTAAAACAAAATCGGGCTGTGAAGAGCTCCAGAAGGATCTCTGCGTACTGGAAGAATGGGCATTAAAATGGCAAATGAGATTCAATGTGAACAAGTGTAAAGTGATGCATATTAGGGCAAAAAATCCCAACTTCACATATACACTGATGGGGTCTGTTTTGGCAGCGACAGACCAAGAAAGGGATCTTGGGGTGGTAGTGGATAGCTCAATGAAGACGTCAACCCAGTGTGTGGCTGCTGTAAAAATGGCAAATTCCATGCTGGCCATAATTAGACGAGGAATAGAAAATAAAACTGCTGATATCATACTGCCCTTGTACAAATCTATGGTGAGACCACACTTGGAATACTGTGTACAGTTCTGGTCACCACACCTAAAAAAGGATATTACAGAGCTTGAGAAGGTACAGAAAAGAGCAACCAAAATGATTAAGGGACTAGAGCAACTGTCCTATGGGGAGCGGTTAGGACGCTTAGGGCTGTTTAGCTCGGAAAGAAGGCAGCTAAGGGGAGACATGATAGAGGTCTATAAAATTATGCATGCTTTGGAGAGAGTGGTCAGGGAGAAGTTTTTCTCCCTCTCCCATAATACTAGAACGCGAGGTCATCTGTTGAAGCTGGAGGGTGACAGATTCAAAACAGATAAAAGGAAGTATTTTTTCTCACAACGCATAGTTAAATTGTGGAACTCCCTGCCCCAGGATGTGGTGCTGTCAGCCAACTTGGAAGGCTTTAAGAGGGGAGTGGACATATTCATGGAGGAAAGGGGTATTCATGGCTATTAGCTAAAATGGATACTAGTCATGCTGCATACTTATTCTCTCTAGTATCAGAGGAGCATGCCTATTATTTTGGGTGTGGTG
This sequence comes from Euleptes europaea, assembly GCF_029931775.1. Classification (NCBI taxonomy): domain Eukaryota; kingdom Metazoa; phylum Chordata; class Lepidosauria; order Squamata; family Sphaerodactylidae; genus Euleptes; species Euleptes europaea. The sequence goes on from NC_079323.1 coordinate 34,567,289, forward strand.
GAACACAGGCAGGATGGTGCTGCTGCAGTCGTCTTGTTTGTGGCTTCCTAGAGGCACCTGGTTGGCCACTGTGTGAACAGACTGCTGGACTTGATGGGCCTTGGTCTGATCCAGCAGGGCCTTTCTTATGTTCTTATGATCAACAGGCTACAGAGATCAGTTTCTTTGGAGAAAACAGCTGCTTTGTAGGGTGTGGACCCTGGGGCATTTCTACCCCACAGAGGTCCCTCCCCGTCTCAAACCCTGCCCTCCTCAGAGTCCACCCCCAGAACCTCCAGGAATTTTCCAATCCGGAGTTGGACTTCAATGAACTACACAGAGCAAAGCTGGCTAGTCAACAGCTACACTGTGCCAACAACCTCACTTCCTCAGCCACCATGTCTCCCTAGGGGCTTTTAGCTGCTGTTCAGCAGTGGAGACCTGAGTCATACCCCACCTCACTGACCATGGCAGAGTCCTTCAGCCACAGTGGCAGCATTAAAGGGCAAAACTGTTTCCACATGGCAATCCCACCTGGAGTTCTTTTCAGCATAGTTTCTTCACTAGGGTTGTGCATATCAATATACCCAAACTGAAAATAAATCCCAAACCAGCAGTTTTGGCAATATTCGGGTAATGGGTTGACTGAATACCAAAACATGGGAATCTGCCTGAAGCTGAATAGGCAATTCCCCCCAAAAGCCGAATAATTATTCGACTTTTTCGGCTTCGACTATTCGCCTTTGCTCAGATGCATGGCTCTGTGCTTTCTCCCATTTTTCTTTCTTTTTTTGACTGGTTTTGTTAGGGCCCCATAGTTGGGGCCCTTTTAAGGTCAGGGTCATGTAATTGGAGCCAACTTGGTCTGACCAACATTCACCTTTCAGCGGATTAATCTGGATTAAGCATAAGGGTTATTTAAAAGACAGGGCTCACTTCCAACTAAAAAGAACCGGCTTCAACAGCTGCTCACACCACCAGGCTTCCGAAGGAGACTTCCTCACCCGTGCGGATGAGCAATCTCCTGCAAATAGCCCCCGAGGTCAAGATTTTGGCTGGTTGATATCACCCCCCCCCCCGAAAACCTGCTCTCAAACTGAAGGTTGCCCCAAGTAAAGGCTTTGTTTCCCTGCACCATGACCATCTCTTAAAATCAGATTTTTGATGGCTGTAATAAAGGACTGTTCACAGAATGTCATTTGCCACCAAAAGAAATGTTCCCCATGTCTTATTTTTCTTGCATTTAAGCCTTTTCCTTCAGTTTGGAAGCTAATGTCCATGGACATCAGTCTATGCCCCCCAGATTCAAAGGGAGCTCCCAGACTTTGAGGCACCAGCCTGCCAATCAGCTCTCTCCACCAGTCTTTGGCAACACTGAACTTCTGAGCCTGAAAACCGATGGACAGCTCAATTTGCAAATGCCTGAAGGATGGGGGCAACCCTTTGCTGGCCCATAGAATTGTACCCCCTGTCCCAAAGTTCACCAAACATTGGTGATCATCTAAGGAGAGTCCCTTGCAGCCATGCTGCAAATTTGGTGACTCTACCTCCAAAAATGTCCCCACAGGAGCTTTGGAAAAAATCCCCATAGACTATAATGGGCCCAATTTTGGGGGGGGGGGTAAACCTGGAAATAAGCTGAATACCCATATTTATTTATTCTAGTTTATTCGGCTTATTCCAGTTTTACCGGAAAAAAATGGGCCCAATAAACCTGAACCTGAAATTTACCAAATTTTTTTGCATGACCCTATTGTTTACTAAAGTTTTTTGCTGATTTCTTCAGATGCTAGGAATCCCTCTCCTTCCAATTGCTTTATGTGAGCTTTGCTCAGTAAGGACTCATTAGCGAGGTGCTAAATGCCAAACTTGTTGTTCTTGTTGCTTTGATTGACTTTGTTAATGCTGCTTTCAGGTGTATCTCAGACAGGCAATAATCTCTCTTTTATGAGGGTGTCCAAATGGCATGCTTTTTTACTACTTCCCACACAGGAAACAACAGTGCCATAGTCTTCTTGCTGTTTACACTACATGCCCTCCATTTCTCTCCCTGTAAGAACAGAGCCTGCAACAATTTAAACATGGCATATATACAATGAAACAAAGCCCATCTACACATTTCTTGATTTGATATGGTATACACAACCATGCAATGTAAATGGCTTATGAATGCATGAACTTTGGGAAATGTCTGAGTGACAGCTAGGATATTAAAATGTGTATCTCTTGAAAACTGCATTAGGACAAACAGATTGGCATATGGAATAACTATATATGTTGCACAAATTTTTCTGGAGCATGTTCCCTTATGCTTCTATCTGCCCAATCCTAATCATTTATTCAAAACTCCCACTGAGTTCAGGGATAAAACCTGCAGTCTTTGTTACCATTGGCTAGAGGTGAGCAACTGGCAGCCAAGAGGCTCCAACAAGGCTTTTAGCACTCCATCTGGTTGTCCAGCATAGCTTTGGCAGAGCCATGTCCTTACTATGCACAAGAACTGCATGATTGCATGTGGGGCACATGGGTGACACCACCCCAGGACGAGGAATGCATAATATGGTTTTTCTAATCATACAAGTTGCCTTTGTACACTTCTTTAGGTTCCTGTGGCAGGCTCTGCACCGATCATATGAGTAAAATTCTCACACGAACAGTAATTTGCAGTGCTTAGCTGGGTTCAGGCTTGAACCCAGCCATGAGACTCCACAGCTAAGGTGTATTTAGAAAGATTTCCACAAAGACTCCGGTCCTCAGAAAGTGGTTGCTGCATTGTCCAAGGAGACAGGGTGAGACAGAAATGTTTTAAATAAGCAAGTAAATAAATTAGTTCTCAGTATGGATCCTCTCACGATATGAGCAATTAATTTTTAATTGCCAACCTGATCCATCCCAGAGATATTGATAAGAAATGCGCTTTGTAACAGTCCCTTCCTCATACTAATATCTTTTTTTATTAGGATCAATCAGAATTAGTGCTAGGGAGGCAGGTGATTGAATGCTGGCTATTATTCTCAAGGGGAGAATAGCTGTGTTTTGCTTCTTGGTCCCAGGAGCCTTTGGTGTACTTTGAAACTTGTTGCATACCCAACACCATGTGATCCAATTAAGACTGCAACATAACCCTATATTTCATCTTAAGACTCTCACAACACCCTTGAACACTCTATGGACCACAAGCTGTTCCTTCATGTCCTGAAACAGTTTCCTCTTCCCCTCCTTTTATTTTTGTGTTGAATATGCAGCCTGAAAAGAGTTCTGTGGAACTTGAAAAGATTCTACACTCTGATGCTTTGGTTGATCATAATACAACTGTATTAAATGACTGATGCTTTTGGAATTTTTGTATGACCAGTACAGCTACATACGATCACTGCCCCCATTACTGGGGGTTGAGCAACATGAACTTGAAGCCTGCTTGCTTTCATTCCCCTTTCTGTAGCACAGAGATAAGAATACTACTAGCCTACTTCACAGGACTGGTATAATGTTTATAATGGAATGCTTTGAACACAGAAAGCAATATGACTAGTGCTAAACATTATTGTTCTAGCTGTACTATGACATTGGTTTAACTATTAACAATATTATATTCGTTCTAATGGCTTAATTTTGTATGTTGGGGATGTGAAGTTATGTTGAGAGACAGCTTGCAGCAGCCTGGCAGTTGACTTGCTTTACTGCCAGGTCTCTCTCTCTCTCTCTCTCTCTCTCTCATCTCCTTAAAATGGCATAGAGGCAGATTAGGGTTGCCAACCTCCAGGTACTAGCTGGAGATCCCCTGCTATTACAACTAATCTCCAGCTGATAGAGATCAGTTCACCTGGAGAAAATGGCTGCTTTTGCCATTGGACTTTGTGGCATTGAAGTCCCTCCCCTTCCCAAACCCTGCCCTCCTCAGGCTCCGCCCCCAAAACCTCCGGCTGGTGGCAAAGAGGGACTTGGCAACCCTAAGGCAGATGGTGAAAAGGAAGACCATAAGAATGAGAGAAGATATCCTTTCTCTCATTTATCAACCACCAAGACTATACAAATTATTAAATACAGACTTCAAGCTTCAGGATGCTCAATTGTACACAACCTGCTTACAGCTTTCTAGGTCAAATCCAACAACGTTAATTATTTCTAAACCGGAATGGTGGCATGTATACAACCATGCAGTTCCAAAAACTTATGAGGCATTCTTAAATACAGATGCACCCTTCTCAGGCCATTGCATATAGCACTTGCCTTTGGGAGAGGTGGCAGCAATTTCTGACAATTCTTTCTCGTACTGCAGACCTCTACTTTGTACCTGGTACTGTTTCTGGGGATCTGCTGCTCCCCAAGGACAACATTTCTAGGGCTCAGTGGACTTCAGGGGAAGTGGTAAAGTCTCGCTTTAGCTGCCTTATCTAAAAACTCAAGATCCCTATCAAAATGAGAACGGGAAGAATGACAATGAAATTTCAGAACAATAAAATACACAATCAACATGGACATGAATAGGATTGCCAGGTCCCTCTTCACCACTGGCGGGATATTTTTGGGGAGGAGCCTGAGGAGGGCGGGGTTTGGGGAGGGGAGGGACTTCAATGCCATAGAGTTCAATTGCCAAAGCGGCCATTTTTCTCCAGGTGATCTAATCTCTATCGGCTGGGGATCAGTTGAATTAGCAGGAGGTCTCCTGCTACTACCTGGCAGTTGGCAACCCTAGACATGAACTCTTCCCAATCGACTGAGTTTTTTTAAAATAGTGCTTGAATTATTAGGAAAAAAAAACATGGAGGCCTGGTTCCAGTGACTCAGGTTTCATCCTCTTCTGACTCCTCCTTTAGTTCTCTGACCTATGCCCAGGAGTTGTATTACCAGTTCCTTGTAGAAGTCATGTTCCAACTCATCTGAGGACACTGATGGCCACATAGGGTTGCCAGGTCCCTCTTCACCACCAGCAGGAGGTTTTTGGGGCAGAGCCTGAGGAGGGCGGGGTTTGGGGAGGGGAGGGACTTCAATGCCATAGAGTCCAACTGCCAAAGCGGCCATTTTCTCCAGGTGAACTGATCTCTATTGGCTGGAGAACAGTCGTAATAGCAGGAGATCTCCAGCTAGTACCTGGAGGTTGGCAACCCTGTGTCCGCAGCATAACAACGTCACCACCAGTCTCAAATAAATGTGTGGGAATGTGGAATATGTGAAAATGGGCAGCTGAAGCTTTTCATAGCATGGAAGTGAATAACATAACCTGGCAAATAAAATGCCATTAAGTCTATATTTAAGGGGCAGGATGTTTATGCAGATAATTAGTAATGCTATCTCTAAAGTAATATGGATTGCCTTACAATAGCCATGTAAGGCAGGCTGTTATTATTATTCCCATATGGCAGACAGGGCAGAACTGAGATTGGGAGAGTTGGTGGCTTGTCTAAGGGTACTCAATGAATTTGAGGAATTTGAACCAAGGAATTCCTAGCTCACAATCTTTAGCGACTAGTTCCCCAGAGAACTAATAAACATATTCAGAAATAGATATAGGAGGCACTGCATTCTGGTTAATACTTTAAAAATGGATCAGTTAAAATGGATCACCAGTGTGGTGTAGTGGTTAGGAGGGGTGGACTCTAGTCTGGAGAATTGGGTTTGATTCCTCACTCCTCCACATAAGGTGTCTATTGTGGGGAGGGGAAGGGAAGGCAATTGTAAACTGCTTGGAGACTCCTTAAAGGTAGAGAAAAAGTGGGGTATAAAAACCAATTCTTCTTCTTCTTCTTCTTCTTCTGCTGCTGCTGCTGCTGCTGCTGCTATCAGGGCTTTCTCAGATAGGCACTTGAGCCTGATAGATTAGGGTTAGTGATAACAAGCCTCTTCTGTTTTATTTGGTAACATGCAGTGAATAAAATTTAACAACACTAAACTAGCAAATGTGTGTGACTGATATGGAGCCACAATCAGTTTCTTAACAGTGGTGCTATTTTGTTTCTGAACCAGCATGTTTTTGAATCAATATGTGCCTACATGAGGGAATGTTTTGTTGCCATGATTGTAAGTTTAATGTTAGCAAATTTACTGAGGCATCACATAACTGGAGTCATTAAGGTTAGTATACATAATGTCATGGTGTCAGCAGTGCGGATATAAGCTTGCAAGCTGCTCCAAATTAGCATTGCTTATAGCATTGTTTATGGCAGGCTGTGCCTCATAATAGTGGTGTTTGAGAAAATACGTCTTTGGCAGTTGTCACACTTCACATCCAGCTGCCAGGAAAAGAAATATAATAGCATTAAAGATCAGCATTAAAAACACAATGAAGGTGTCAGGAATGTATGTACCCATAGGTAAATAAATTGCCTGGAAAATCTTGACTTTACTCTTTAAATGTTTCAAGACTGGGGGGGGGGGCACACTGTGTGAAGACCACTCAAACTACATTCTTTTGGGAAGGTCTCACTGCAACTCTTGGATTCTAAGAGTTCTTGGTTGCTGTCCCAGGGCCAACTGAGGAGGAGAGGCTCCATTAGCACTTTAACCACAAGGTACACTTAATATATAGAGCCCCGTGGTGCAGAGTGGTAAGCTGCAGTACTGCACTCCAAGCTCTGCTCACGACCTGAGTTCGATCCCGACGGAAGTTGGTTTCAGGTAGCCGGCTCAAGGTTGAATCAGCCTTCCATCCTTCCGAGGTGGGTAAAATGAGTACCCAGCTTGCTGGGGGTAAAGGGAAAGTGACAGGGGAAGGCACTGCCTAGTAAACGTTGGGATGTGACGTCACCCCATGGGTCAGGAATGACCCGGTGCTTGCACAGGGGACCTTTACCTTTACACTTAATATAAGAAACACACTTAACTCATTTATTAACTTAACTCATTGAAGCCCAATGGGTGAAAGCCCACTGGCCGAGCCGGGGGCTATCAGCCCGCACGAGGCAAGGCACACGGTAGCCGGCCAGCACTGCATAACCTGCAGCTTCAACCTCACCACCCATCTCTGAGCTTCCCTCACTTCCTCCCCGGCCTGCACAAGCCAAACAGACTCCCATTGAGCCCGGGAACCTTTGCTTACTTTGCTCAATTAAAACACACCAATTATACATTTAAAGACACTCAAGATTTAAAACACATTGCTGGCCAATGGCCGTAACAATAAAATGTAATGTAGAAGTAAATGAGCACAGTCAAATCTACTGAAACAATTTATCATTCACCAAATGTTTTCTGGAACAAGAGTGCTTTATATGCCTTCCTTATGTAGCAAGTGAAGGCATCCTCCTTACTAGGGTTGCCAACCTCCAGGTGGTAGCTTGAGATCTCCAGGCAGTAGTGATCAGTCCAAGTGGAGAAAATATCTGCTTTGGAAGGTGGATCTAGTAAATCAACACCAGCCCAACATTCTGCCTTCCCAACAAGCATTCCCTCCATCTTGTCTGGATTAAGTCCTAGTTTTTTGCCCACAGCTACTTGACCACAGTCTTGAGACATTGGCCCAGGATCTTCACAGCTGACTCTGGAGGCTTGAATTATTGAGATACAAAGGTCACATTCATAAGAGCACACTACAAAGTTCCTGGTGACCATTTTCAACCCATTTCCTATATAGAGATTTAAGAGGAGTGGGGATAAAAGAGACCCTTGGGGCACACCACATATCAGGTTCCAGCTGGATGACTCTGAAATGCTGTTTCATGGATTAGCATCTGGAAAAATTCAATGTCTTGTACCTGTGACAGACTCTCCTAGGCTCCCCAGCTATTCACTCCCCCCTCCCCATCTTGGGGCTCAAGCTCCAAGTGCTGAGGTGGCCAGAGACAGTGTTCATTGTAAAAACTTTGCTTCTTTTCACTTTTATCTCTGCTAGTTTGCTACCACCAAGGGATCTTCCATCAGAAGCTGATTGCTATCAGGAAAGTCCCTCTTCTGGACTAATTGTCCCCTTGGACTGATCCCATTACTGACCAGGTTGCCCTTGGTCAGCCCCTCTATGTCCTTACTGCAAAAGTATGAGGGAACAGGAGTGAAGGGGGTTTACCGTTTCCTTTCTTCCATTTCTGTCTGATGGGGCAGTCTGATTCAGCAGGGTTTCCCTGGTAACTGTGAAACGCCAGTAGAAGGATCATAGGCAGGCTTTAATCCAAGAGGTCAAATCCCCAAACCCCAAGATCATTTTTTTTAAGTTTTATTGGCTAAACGTATATTGTAGAAATCACAGATATTTGGGAACGATGCATAGTCAGGCAGAACACTCTGAAACAAAAGAAAATAAAGCAGCTGTCTAGGTGTACTTACAATGTATAAGCATCCATCTCCCCTAGGAATGGGTTCAGGGTACCACTTGTTGAAAAGCTTACCAAGTCTTTTCCAAGGAGTGTGCTGGAGACCTGACACCGAGCTACATGCCAGGCTTCCTCATTTATGGACTTCCCCTCTAATTTGGGATTACCCTTCCAGGGCCAATCCGAACTTGGGGTATAACTTCAAAATCTCCTTCTAAGAAAAATTTTGACCAAGCAATTCAAAAGTATAGATGAAAGGAATTTTGAACTCTGCACCAAAACTAGTCCTATCAGCAAATTGTACCTGCTATAAAGAGGGAAGGCTAGGAATACATTATTAAAGTTTAATACTTATTAATATTAAAACTTTATTAATACTAACAGGACAGACAAATGGATGGAATTTGGCATGTTGATTCAGCCACCTCTCCATCATAATGAAAGTGTAATCCTTTCATCTTATTGGGATCTTACATTTATTTTATTTATTAATTATTTCACTTTATATCCCACTCTTATCACCGGCAAAGCCGTGCTTAGAGCGGCTAACATCAGTCTGACATCAGAAATACACTATACTAAAATCACGGTAAAAACTTTAAATTCAAAACAAACCCTATTAATCAGTTGATGTCCGTTTATAGAGGGCAGGTCCACGGTGGGCCTGGAGAGGCAGTCAGGATCCCTGGTTTTATGTTCAGATAAAAAAGGGGGGGTTGGGAGGCCAGCTCTGATGGAAACCATTGCTGCCCTCAACCATAGGCCTGGTGGAACATCTCGGTATAGCAAGCCCTACAGAATGCAATCAAATCCCATAGGGTCTTGGTCTAGTTAGAGACCAGGCTGGGGCTAGGACCGAAAAAGCCCTGTCCCTAGTTGAGGACAGCCGACTTTAAACAGATAGCCTGTGTTATTCTAAAATCACATTCATTCATACATACCATGGTCTTAGTGGTATTTTCACTAGCCCTATATACATGTTATATTTATTACATGGCCAACATACCTTCAGTGGGACTGAGAATGAGCATGTAGGACCTCTTCTCATGACAGGAATGTTGCTTTTTGAACAGTCCCCTCAAAGGGACAGATTATATGAGTGAACAGTTTGTACCCTCATAGGCACGTTGCCCATGAGAGATGAATAGACGAGGGCAGAACACTTGCTCCCTCTCCATGTGTGCTGACTCTCTTTGAACAATTGTGTGCACAGGGCTGTTGTCACCATGTTTGGAATGACCTTGCTAGTTCACTAAGTATTCCTATAGATGCTGTAGCTTAGCCTTGTTCTTTGGCCTAGGCACTAGCTATAGCTTATGTTTTAACTGCATTAAGGTGTATGTCCTGCATATTTTATTTTGTTTCTAAAATAACACATTTAAAATACTTTTTCCCCCCAACTAAAGCAGCTGTGGCTTTTTAATTGTGAGAACAGTGTAAGGGACCCTTTTCTCCAAAGCCTGAAAAACTCAGCCCCAGAGGATATGCATTCGGAAGGAGGTAAGAGCTTCAAGTTACATTGTCCAATCACTGATTCACCAGTATAAGAAAATAATGAGTCCTCAGGGGTGCAGGTTAGAAAAAAAGCTACTTTGTCCCCACATTTTGATCAAGTGCAGTGTGTACACCAGAAGCTATTGCTTTTCATTCCAGCTGAGCTGCTTTATCTTTATCATATCAGCCACCCAGACTACATTAGAAAACAACACACATACACAAACACACAGAGAGACTTCCAGTCTTTCCCAGAGTATGTATTCATCTTGTATTTGAATGTTGACACAGTTTATTTTGCAATGTTTTGTAAGAAATGTTTTTACAAATGCATAGTAAAAAATACATTTTTTTAACAAATGTATTAGTTTGACCTATTAGTCAATTTTAAAATTGTTTTGTGATCATTTACAAGAAGATACACTCACCACAGATCTTCAACAGCTGTAGAATTCAGTGGGTGGGTTAATTATTATCTGACAATTTCTGTTCGAAAAATCTTTTTAAAAATCAGTGTACCAAAGAAGCAATCGTTTGAGTAGCCATCTGTTTCTTTTATTGCAAACATATCTTTGCCCTGATATTTTCTTTATTTGGTCCACATATGATTGCAAAAATTATTACATTTGCCAATTGCCACTTTTTTTGTTTGTTTTGCATTCTTTCCTTTCAACCAAATAACAAGAATATTATCAAAAAGTCAATGATTAATAAGCAGAACAACATCCAGTGTAGTAACCTAGTTTATAAGCAAATGAAAACCAAACTCCCATGGATGCCTCTGGTTTGCACTTACCTAAACTTAGAAATCTTTGATGGATCAGTATGATGAGGGACAGGCTGGAGTGCAAACCCACTTATTTGAGGTCAGAAGGTGCAGCAAAGCCTCAAGACACACCTGGAAGCAAAAAGGTGCACAAATAGGTCTGAGAATCCTGCTTTGGAAAGGCAGGGCAAGTCCCAGGTGGAGATGGTGAGAGCTAACAGCCCTGGGGACATGCTGAGTCATCAGCAATTGGGACTAAGTGGGGCATAGGGTTGCTAGGTCCTTCTTCGCTACCGGCTGCTTTAGCAAACAAAAATCACTGAGCCCTGATTGTACTGGGGAAGAGACTTTTATCCCAAATCCATGCTCTGACGGGGCACGTCAACATTCCATGCTTATCTGGTTGTTTTACATAGTCTGGAGTCTAAGAACTCAGCGGTTCCATCCAGTTCCCGTTATCGTTCACCATGACTTTTCCTCTACTAGCTTAACACACACAGAGCTAGCTTGTATTGAAGCAGACATTTTCCCCCTCCTGTCTCACCGCTGCAGCATTTCCTTCAGACTCAAAAGTTCTTGAGGGCTTTAGCTGGCCCATTTTTTGCTTTTCTCTTTTAATTTCAGTTTCTCTTCAGACACCTGGTAATATTTGCTGCAGGACACTTTGTCAGAACATGTCACAGGAGACCAAAGTGTAGAATTAATGAAACCATATTTAACCCAGTGCATTCTTTTCACAACAACAGTACTAAAAATGACTACTACCCCAGCTTTGAATTCTCTGCTTGTGTTTCCCAAAATTGCATCCATTCATACAAAATATTGTTTTCTGTTGTCATAACCAGCAGATCCCAGGGAGGCTGCGGAAACTGTGAACAGGTGCCTGGAGGCAGTTTTGGGATGGATGAGGGCTAACAAGCTGAAACTTAATCCCGACAAAAACAGAGGTGCTATTGGGGGGGAGGAAGGTCTGACCTGGGAAATGAATTATTCCCTGTTCTGGATGGCTTTGCACTCCCACTACATTTGTAGATTTGAAGCTTCGGGGTGCTCCTGGATCCAGGTCTCCTGTTGCATAAACAGGTATCAGCGGTGGCCAGGGGTGCCTTTCAGCAGCTTTGGCTGGTGATCTAGCTGCAGCCCTTCCTGGGCAGAAAAGATCCTGACCCTGGTAACATTAAAATTAGATTACCGCGTTGCACTCCATGTGGGGCTGCCCTTTAAGACTGTCCAGAGGCTACAGTTGGTACAGAATGCTGCAGCCAGACTGGAGTGGGTTGTAGAGAGGAGACTTCAGCCAATCTTGGTGCCAAGTCTAGGGGCTCAAGCCCTCCAAACCTGGACCCTCCAATCAAGAGGTGTTAACCCATCAGAGGGCTAGCATGTTTTCCCTCTGAATTGGAAAAGGATGGTCTCTATCTGGAAAGAACACCTTCTCCCCTTCTTCCCAGCCACAAAGGCGCCTGGGTACCTTTTCATCACCATAACTGTCTTAGCATTTCTCTCCCCCCTCCGCCCCTCATCTCATCACAGAGGCATACAATGTTTTAAATAAAACAATCAAATAATAACAGACTCACTTTTCCTTTGCTGTCTTAGGTACTTGCAGGTAGCTAGAAATATAATTTTTCTTTTCACTTGAATTTTTGTGTTGAAGTAAAACATCCATTTGCTTTTGGGTTCTCTCCAGATCTGCATCTTCTCCAGACCTGGTAATTAATCTTCCAGACAAGCTGATTCAAAACTGGGTGGATAGCTGCCAAACATGGATTTGCATTTTGTAAAGTTTTTTTTCCTGTGTGGAGAACTGCAAAATGCTTTGTAACAAAGATATGTTTCCTATATCTATTGTTAATTTTGCCCCTCTCCCAAAAGGGATTGTATAGATTTGATGTATAGGTTATCCAAGCAAAATAACAAATGGCATACCAGTAAATCAAAAGTGTTATTTAGAGAAAGATATCTTCTAGATGACACTCTAGTTGTTCCTTATAACAATAATCTATCAGAAGATAATTGAGAGTCAATATTGCTTTCATGAAAAGCCATTGATGTTTTCTGGAAATAGCACCACTTTCTTTTTTTCCTGATCTGAAGAGTTTCCTTTTATTATCTGAGACCGGTTGGTGATTGATTTTTGGAACTCAAGAGTGACATTTGAATAGTCTCAGCTTCTCTGACCTATTTCCCATAATTGCCTGATAAGGTGTACCACAATGGTTCTTGCTTCAAAACAGCTATATCTGAAAAAGGTAGGGGTTTTTTTTTCTGTCAAGGGAAGTTTAATCTCTTCCCTGCCTGTTGGCAGCTCTGTTTTACCTAAACGTGTAAAGGAAGAAGTTACTTATAGCAGAATCTTGACTGTAATTTCTCAGGAGTAAAACTTATTTACATTGTTTCTAGTTCAGTAGAGTCTTTAGGAATGCAGCATTTTAAAACTAATATGTAAACAGTACATTCTGTGATAATAACACCACCTTTCTTTGCCTAGAGAGAACTGTAATACTTTAATAAGCTAATTTTCATATTGTATCAGCCACTCATTTATTTAATGAATCCAAACAAAACCCTATGCTGTAATGAGAACTGCTCACGAGAAATAACAGCACATAGCCCAAACTTAACTCTATATTTGACAACAGAATCACACTGTGTACAAAATATACAATGACTACAAGGAAACCTCACTATAACCTCACTATAACTATAAACACAACAGTACAATACAATGTGAAATATGAGTCACACCCCTTTTAGAATCCAAGGCAAACAGGACGCTGATGATGACCATAGTTGCGGAGCACGGTCCTTCGTTACAAATGAAAAAGCTCCTCCATGTTCTCTGTGCCACAAAGGGTGTGCTTCTGGCTCCTTTTGGTTGCACAGTCCCGAGAATGTGAGCAATAGACGTGCTGATAGCTTATTCGGACTTCTCTTTGCTGGGGCAATGAAATAATATCCACACGATGATAAAGGCAAAGGAACGTGTATCCCAGGTATCTGATCACGTTTCACCATAAGGCTTTTTCAGCCTACCTAAGACCTTCTGTGGACCACTGAGGGTTCAGTAAGGAATTCTCATTTATTTAAAGCATAAGTCTAAAGGCATCATCTAAAATGTTAAGTAAAGGTCTACAGGTTTGATGGTCAGATATTGGAAATGCCCCCTTTCCCCTCAACTTTGCAGTTTCCTTCATAAGGGGGTAGACCGATACAGACATTCCTGCCCTACAGTTGGTGTCATTGACCTAGGTTGCCAGCTCACCCAGATAAAAATGTTCTGTTCCTTTAACTAAAGCTTAATGGGATGTGATTTACCTCCCTGCCAGGAAAAGCTTCAACTGCTGACTTCTACACATTAAATCTTTACTCAAGGAACAGGGCATTTCTCTGGGGCAGCTGGCACCCATGTGTGTAGTTTTTCATGGATTATTTGTTAGGTAACACTGGAGCCCTGTGGCGCAGAAAGGTAAGCTGCAGTACTGCAGTCCAAGCTCTGCTCACGACCTGAGCTTAATCCTGACGGAGGTTGGTTTCAGGTAGCCGGCTCAAGGTTGACTCAGCTTCTCATCCTTCCGAGGTTTGTAAAATGAGTACCCAGCTTACTATGCCAATAAAGGTGTCTGAATCTGGGTACCCAGCTTGCTGGGGTTAAAGGGAAGATGACTGGGGAAGGCACTGGCAAACCACCCCATAAATAAAGTCTGCCTAGTAAACGTGATGTCACCCCATGGGTCAGGAATGACCTGGTGCTTGCACAGGGGACCTTTACCTATAACACTGGAGTGTAAACGGAAGCTATGAAACTATTGCACCAGCAAGTTCATGACCATCCCAATTATTTAAGGTAATACAGCATCTGCTGACATCGAAAACTGAGACTTCATTGTAACAGGATCAGACAATTGTGATACTTTTGCTGATAAAGTATCAAGAATACACTCTGATTTAGACACTGACGAATATACTGCCTGTTCTGTTTATGGACCACTTTGACCCAGTTTCCATGATGGATGTTGACAAACTCCTAGGATCAGTGAAGACCATTACTTGTGCCCTGGATCCTTGCCCATCCGGGCTTCTAAAATCACATAAAGACCACATCAACCAATTCTTAGTATCTACTATAAATCAATCACTAACTCAGGCTTCCTTCCCTCAGCCACTCAAAGATACAGTTATCCATATGCTACCAAAAAACAAAACAAAACACCACAACCCTACAGAAAATTATGTAGCCAATTATTGCCCTGTCTCTAATTTGCTCTTCCTAGGCAAAGTGATTGAGAGAGCAGAGGCAGACCTGCTTCAGGTCGTCTTGGATAACTCATCTGCCCTTTTCAGTCTGGTTTCAGACCAGGCTATGGGATGGAGACTGCTCTACTAGTTTTAGTTGATGACCTCCGTCTAAATGTAGACAAAGGTCAGGTCTCCCTGGTGCCTTCTCTGTTGTGGTCCCCACCTTGTGGAATGCCATGCCTGAGGAAGGTCAGGAAGGCTCCTATTCTCCTGGCTTTCTGCAATCTATGCACAACTGAATTATTCAAGAGGGCTTTTCTCACTGGCAATAGGGTAGCACTATACAAAAGGTGTATGATGTTACTTGGGTACTGTGGTCTGTACTACCATGTATACTTTGCTGTGGTTTGGATCCTATTGTGTAATTTTACATTATTTAATATGTCATGTTAACCCTTATGCCTTGGTCTGTTCTGTTTTAGACTTCTGGTTGGTTATACAACCCAAATCCTATTCCATTGTTTATTGAACGTTCCATCTTGTTAATTGCATTGCCTCACTCTGTGTAAAATGGCTTGAGTCCCAGTGAGAAAGGCAGACTATAAATAATGTAAATTGTATTTATTTATTTTATTGCATTTTTACCCCGCTCTCCCCAACCCGAAGCTATGTGTATGGGCATGGGTAATATCTTCTGCAGATGCTTCACTTATATTTTAATTAAACTGGCACAACAGGTTAGAATCTTAATATTATTGGATTAACAGAGTTGCCACTATTACAGGTCAGCTGCTGGATATGCTGCTTGTTAGAGATCCATGGCTCAACTACTTGCCGTGTGTGAGAAACCCATGAGGGACTATTCTCTTTTGGCAGGCATATTTCACACTTAACAAAAACTCAGTTTCATCTCTATGGTAGCACATTAGTTTTTGTGGATACTGAGGACTAACGCCTTCACCACATTCCCATCACACGGCAAACTCAAATAACAAAGGAGCCAGATAATTACTTAGGAACTGGCCTAAAAGTACCTGATAATTCTCTGAAGGCTAGTCAGTTGTAAAGTAGATTAGACCCAGGCACACTCTCTTCTTCCTCAGGTGTGCTGTGGAGGTGCACAATCCCTTTCTTGGTATTTAAGATAGAATAATCTTGTCCACTTCTGGGACCCGAGATGAAAATCAAGAAGTAAACAAAACAAGAACTTTATTGCTTTAAGGGAAAAGAATGGTTTTCATGTTCAAAAATAAACTAAGTACATTTTAACCATATGAGAGACTGGCAGCCCATGAGCTGACCGGAAATAGTTATTTTCTGGTATAATTTTGGCCTGGGTATTCATCCTACACCACAGACCTATGCCGTACAACAGCTCTTGAGAGAAGAATGTAGGAATATCAACAAATGACCCATACTTTGTTCATAAACAAATCACTTTTACCTGGATAGCTGATTATTCAATTTCAGAATAATTTGTTTTTGAACAAAATCAAAATATATTTTCTACCATCAACCGATCACTCTTCTGGTTTAATTGTAACTCTCATAATAAAAAAAAAAACATGTTTCAGTTGACCTGTGTCCAAGGATGTTAACTTGTATATAAAAATGCTTTATGTGTAAATTGATTTTTTCTCTTTATTTAAATAAATTATAGAAATTGGGAAGGTGCTTTATAACAGGGCAGTTTTATTTTAACGCTAAAAATATCAATACTATTTCCTAACTACAGAAGCTAATTTTGCTGCCATTTTCTGGCTGAGGGGATGGGCCTCTAGTGCTGGTAGCAGAAAGAAACCTCCAGCAGGGGCAATGCTTGCATAGCAAGTCTAGGGCTGGCTTCCTCTCATTCCCTCCCTCCATGCCCTCCTGCCTCGGTGGGGAGGGGGTATGACAAAAATAATATTCCCGATTTTCAGGATCTGAAAAAAATACCATCTCTCCCAACGCAGAACCTGTAACAACCGTTGTGAAAAATGAGCATAACAAGAACAGTGTCCTGCCCTACCTGAAATCCAAATCTGAAATTATGACAACATTTTTTGAAGTGCACTGCATACTCCTGTTCACAGCTGTGCTGGGAAAAAAAGCTAGGGGTAGGGGAGTGTTAGCATTTCATCAGTGCCTAACAGTGCAACAGTAAACCCCATTGAATAGACCTACTTAGAGTAGATCTACTTAGGCTTGCTCTGTTAATTACTAAAAGAGAAGGAAATTTATAAATTGCACTTGTCTGCACACTACTCCTTTAGGCATAGAAATTATCCCCTAATATCAGGTAGACAGATGTGTGTGATTATTATGTAGTAACGAAACAAAAAAAATAGATGTATGTTATTATAATGTAGTAATGAAACAAAAAAAAAACTGCACACATAATCTCAGCATTCAGAGAAGGGATTATTTTTATTTATACCCCACCCTTTTCCCCACTGGGGACCCAGAGTAGATTACAATATTGTTCTCTTCCATACTATCGTCAGAACAACAACCTTGTAAGGTAGGTTAGGCTGAGGGAAAGTGACTAGCCCAAGGTCTTGGTTCTGATTTATTTAGATCTTTATGCAGTGAGAAGTGGTGGGGTTTAAGATTATCTGGGTATTATGCCCCTTCAGCCATTTGCAGCAAAGGTTTGATTTTTCTGTAGAAAGAGGTTCTGGAGTTTAAGTCTATCTGAACATTATGCCTCCTCAGTCTTTCAGTTCTAAATCCTAGATTTTTTTTTGGGGGGGGGGGGCGGAGAGCTGGACAGTAAGGATGTGCAGTTGGCAAAGTTAACCCAAAAAAGTGCCGAAAAATCAGTATTTATCAGTATTTTTCGGCTTTCTTTTTTGCTGGAAAAAATGGTCCCTTTAAACAGTAGCCAGCGAATCCAGATCCTAAAAAAGTTCAAAAACATCAGCTTTCTTCAAGATTGTTTCAGGAACACCAGCTACAACCCCTTTTAAAAGAAAGAAATACTACTTTGGCATATTGGTACTGAGTGCTTTAAAGTTTAAATCCCCCCTTCCCTTCTTCCCATGATAGTCTAAGGGGAATCTTTCTGGGGCTCTAAGGGGCTGTTTTTTAAGGTGCAGGCACCAAATTTGCAGCATAGAAAAGATTGGATCGGGGGTCCAATTTTATGGGCCCCCATTTTCCCTCCATTTAGGAGGCCATAAAATTGGGCCCCCTGACTTAATCTTTATTAAACTTGGGGGGGGGGTCTTGTAAGGAGAGTCACCAGCAGCTATAGTGCAAATTTGGTGCCTCTATCTTAAAACAGCTTCCCAGAGCCCCGGAACAATTCTCTATAGGCTATAATGGAGCCAATTTTTTTTATTCCTGTCCCCCCCCCCCAAAAAAAGAAAGAAACACCATACTGTTATGAGTATTCAGGAAAACTCAGGAAAATTGAATCTGAATTTTCTGAATTTTTTTTTGCACACCCCTACTGGACAATAGTTATTCCTTAGGAAGTAAAAGACATTCTGCACATGCTCAAAAGCATGCATTCATTTACACAGGAGAGTTACAATAAGATGGTTTGGAAAAAGTGGGGGGAAGCAAAGACTTAACTAAGAATTTTCTTGGTTCAAGGCTCAGAATTGGCCTGGTCTACATATGAACAACTTATGAAGTCCTCCATTCTTACAGGTTAGCAAGTACAAAATGAAACTCTTTTGTTCCAAATGCCTCTATGGGCCTGGGTCTGACCAAGCATGGAGCAGTTTTGGTGGGTTTCTGTTCTGAATTCTAGTGAGATTTGGAAATGTGTTTGTGATAGTGTGGACCTTACAGGAGTCAGGGAAAGAAGCAGGATTTTGTGTGTGTATGTGTGAATACAGTTTAAATATGTTCTCATTCAGGGAGCATGCTAGTCATTTAGTGTTTATTAATTATGCTCATTAAAAATAATTAGTTATACAAGGCCAGGCAATAAATGTTATGCTTTTGACTTTTAAGAATTCACCCAGGCAGTCAACATTTAACTATACTACAATGCTATACTGTATAAGGTAATAAGAAAAGGGCAATGTTAACAAAGCAGAACTAAATTTTAATGTTTTTACTTAGGATGTTTCCTTTAAAAAGTCATTACTTTTAGAATAATCTTTCTGTTAATGTGTATATAACCAGATTTAGGGTGTGCTGATGCAGAAAAGTATATCAAAGAAAACTAGTTCAATGTGAGTCTTTTAATAAGCTTCTGACAGGATCCAGCCCACAGCAGGAACGTCAAACAGAATTTCAGCCTATGCACGATAATTTGCCAAAGAAGGAATTTGTACCTAAGACCAGCTAGACTTACAAGACCACTTAATGGGGTACAGCAGATCATGTGAAAAGTTCTGCTCACTCTAAGAATTTCCAGGACAGCTGGTTTCATTGGTCTGAGCGACAAAGAACTCAAGTGCTGGGGGGGAAATCATGTACCTCTCTGATGGAGGTACAGAACACTGGTTAACATCTCATCTATGTTAAGATATTTCGAATTTAAGCCAATCATGATGTTTACACCCCAGAATCAAATACTGAACTCCCAGTTGTGCTATTCCTATCATCTTGTGGGAAAGTTTTTCTTATTGCTTCTGATTGTGGCAAGCAGATTTGAACCTACTCTAGTAAACATTGTGTTGGGTTATTTTTGGCTGGCCTTACCAGTACAAATGTTTTTAAAGGTTTCATGTTTCATTTAATTGCTTCATTTATTAACTTCAGTTGACTCATTAATTAAAAAAAATTGTGCCCATTTCCTTTCCATTTTAATTAGTTTTGAAATCCTTCCCCGTTGATTTCAATATGAGAAGTTAAATTCACTATAACTTTGAAATTCTATTTTCAGAATTGTATAACTATTCAGGGTTAGAAGCTCTTTGGGAAAGGACAGGGTAGACTTCATTTGTATAGGTTGTGGGGCTTTTATTCTAGGGACAATTGAGCATTTTAAAAGGTTTCTTCAAGTCCTGCCGTGTTTTTAAGGCTATATGTACAAAACTCATAGGAAATGTAGACAGGTCCTTAGGTAAGATGTCTGCACAATTTCTGATGGATAGGTGCAGGGGATTAATAGTTATTATAGGTTTTAATTATAGTAAATTGTATTATGATGTACTATGTTTAATTGAAATATGTTGACGTTTATGTTGAGATGTGAGCCACCCTGAGCCTGACCCAAAAGGGCAGGAAAGGGCAGGACAAAAATCTAATAAACAAACAAATAAATAATCCATAAAAACAGCATGTAAATTGTTTTCAGCCCATTTTACACCAAAACCACAGGAATTGCAGATTTGTGTCCAGTAGCACATGGAATTGGAGAACTGATCCAAGTTCCCTGCAAATTTTCAGACAGTTGCTGGGATTGTTAAGGACATGGGAATAGGTCATACTGTATTCTTTTAAATGCTGAGTCAAAGTAAAACTAACACAGACATATATAATGAAATGGAAAGGAATGTGTTGATTTAAAGAACACATTGATGCAAACATTCATTCCAAGAGAGCATATACACAGGGCAGAGAAAATTGTTAGCCCAAGACTGTTGCATGTTTCTAGATTTTAATTGTTCTCTCCCAAGAATCACACTGATTGGAAAAGGAAGCAAAGGAAGAATCAATAGCATATCAGCTCTCATTCAGATGCTATGTGCCTCATTGACAGCTCAAAGCTCTCATTCACGCATTGTCCTTTGTCTGGCCACTCCCTCATCCCCCTAACTGCTTGGAAAGTAGGGTTGCCAACCTTCAGGTACTAGCTGGAGATCTCCTGCTATTACAACTGATCTCCAGCTGATAGAGATCAGTTCATCTGGAGAAAATGGCAGCTTTGGCAATTGGACTCTATGGCATTGAAGTCCCTCCTCTCCCCAAACCCCGCCCTCCTCAGGCTCCACCCCCAAAATCTCCTGCCAGTGGCGAAGAGGGACCTGGCAACCCTATCGGAAAGCCACCTTCCTTAAATAGAAGAGAAAGCTGCAGGCAATTAGACAAAAGAAAAGACTAGGGGATGGGTTGGGGATCCATTCAAAATGTCTTGAAGCAGTTTCAGAAGCTTTGTTTCAGTTTGGACTTTCTGAAGGGACCTCACATTATTTAGGGCTGTATCACTGCTTCCCCAGACACCGGCCTAGCTTTTCAGGAACTACAGGTAATGTTAATCTTGACAGACCAGAGGCCAGGCTTTGAATCAGGCAGCTTCCTGTGCTGAGTGTGGTTGCCATGCAATTCTTTTGCAGAGCATGGAGGGAGGTATTGCAATTGTCTCCACCTTGTGCAGCAGCCATTTTGGGTTTGGCTGTGCCTCCTGTGGCAGCTATTTTGGGGTGGTGCTTAACCCCCCCCTCTCAAAATGACAAAGGTGACTGCAGGCTCAAATAGGTTGGGGATCCTGCTTCAGGGATATTTATAACTATTCAATCACAGTAATGCTCCTGTAGTAAGATCAGAACAGCTGACTGTTGGGAATGTCAGTGCAGTGCTATAGGTCATCATGATATTGCATCGGTACAGTAATTATTAGGCTTACCAGGTCAGGCTTATTATTATTAATATTATTATTAGGCTTACCAGGTTACCGGCGGGAGGTTTTTCGGGTGGAGGTGAGATTGTGCACCTGCGCCGATACGATCGCAGCACTTCCGGTTTACACCCGGAAGTGCTGCATCGCAACCAGGACTTTACCACTCAAACTGGGAGTTTGAGTGGTAAATGGCCCCTTGCGATGCATCGCAACCAGGCCTTTACCACTCAAACTGGGATGTTTGAGTGGTAAATGGCCCCTTGCGATGTGGCGCTTCCGGGTGTAAACTGAAAGTGTCATGTCGCCTTGGGCAGGCACGCGTGCATGCGTTGCCAGCCGACCCTCAGTTGGTCAGCGGGCAGCCAGGTGGATTGGGTTTTTTTTTTGCCCACCACCAGGCACTTGGCAACCTTAGTACTTATGCAGTGCATCATCCTATTCATGTGTTTATGAATACTGTGTTTATCACAGTAGAAGCAGGACTTTAAATAATCAAGTAACCAGTGGGATTCAGTAGTTCAATACTAGTCTGTCTTGTTGGTTCTGGAGAAATATGCACTTTGGTTTTATTCATGGATTTAGTAGCACCAATGTATGAATGATAATCAGGCCCTCCAATGTGATCCCTAAGATCAAATCAAGGCTACAGAGTATTACACTTTATAATGCCACAGGAAATAAACAATAAGAATGAAGGAGAGTGAGATGTTCATTTCTAAGGATATACTGCCACCTTGCAACTTTTATATTAAATACAGCAAACCAAGATAATTTTTGTCCTGATCCTGCAAGTTGCTCATTTAATACACTATAAGTCATACAGATGAAACCAAACAAATACATATGAAACCAAACATGGCCAAGCACAGTTCTAATGTGTGTGTAAAGTGCCATGGCGAACCCAGCAAGGGGCTTTCAAGACAAGTGAGAAGCAGAGGTGGCTTGCCATTGCCTTCTTCTGCAGAGTCTTCCTCAGAGGTCTCCCTTCCAGTTGCTTAGCTTCCAAGTACTGACAAGATCAGGCTATACCATGCCGCCTTCCCTCCTACAATTCTAATGCATGAGAACTGTTCGGCTCATATATATAACCAGCCTCTTCTTTTATAGTGAATTAGGCTTTTATATTACTCAAAGAGTCCTACTATTCCGTTGGTATATCACAACTTCAACCAAAATCCTCCTTAGATTTTTCTTTCAATATCCATTGTCTTGGCAACTAAGTTTGATTTTGAATACATTATGAGTAACTTTTTTAGCGGTAAGATTTGTGCCAAAATGTTTAGATACAGACTTCACAGCCGAACATATTTAAATATTTCTACAGGACATACCAAAGTCAGTGGGATTTCAGCAGCCTAAATATTCAAGAGATTGCAAAGGAATCTACAGAAGTATTATGCATCACTGTTAAATGTTTGATTAAAGAATTATGAGTGAAGATTTTCTCAGCACTATCATCACATTTTCATTCTTCCTGTTGCTATGATGGATGAGTGTGCAGCCATGGTCGCTTTGAGTTCTTCATTTTTATAGATTCTGGCATGAAATGTAATCCAACCCTACATGGTCAAGTGCAACTGAATGTATTGTAGACATCTGCAATGGTCTTTGTTCAAGAGGTGGCTTTAATTGTATTGGATTTACAGCATGTTTTCTTATCCTGTAAAAAAAACCATTTCAGAGCCAGTGTGGTATAATGGTTAGAATGTCAGATGAGGCGAGGCCTGGATTCAAACCCTCAGCCTGCACTGAAGCTCACTTGGTGACCTTGGACCAGCCAACTCACACTCAGCCTAACTTACCAGAGGAGTGTTGTGAAATTATAGTGGGGGTAGGGTTGCCAACCTCCAGATGGTGGCTGGAGATCTCCTGGGATTACAACTCCAGCTGACAGATAGGGTTGCCAGGTCCCTCTTCACCATCGGTGGGAGGTTTTGGGGCAGAGCCTGAGGAGACCGGGGTTTGGGGAGGGGAGGGACTTCAATGCCATAGAGTCCAATTGCCAAAGCGGCCATTTTCTCTAGGTGAACTGATCTCTATCAGCTGGAGATCAGTTGTAATAGCAGGAGATCTCCAGCTAGTACCTGGAGGTTAGTCAATAAGAAAGCAATCACTATGGCTATTTATAACAAACCAATGATAACATTAGCTTATAAATTCAATATCTGATTTATCTTGTTGTTTTTTCACAAAGATAAGAATTATACAAAATATCATATAACAAACAAAACAGGCTTCCGGTAATTTTCCTGTTTCATATAATCTTTCATCAGTTGGTAAGTATGGTTTTGAAAAAATTATAGTTCATTAATCCTCTGTTTCTTCTTTTTTTCAGATTCTTTACTGAAGAGTTGCTGAGGATTGTTATTGCACAATGGCGATCCCACGTTGTATCTCTTAATTCTAAATAAAATATTTTCCAAAAGGCTATCATTGGAATTCATTATACATCAAAACATGCCACAAAACAAAGTTAATTACAAATTATACTTACAGACAACTTTTTTCACGTCTTACATCCTTAAGATATACCAATCTGTCCTGCGACCCCCGGAGCCCCGGGAGTCGCCGGACTTGGCGGGGCGTCCCCTCCTTCCCCAGGGGGGGGCAGGCCAGGGGAGGAGGCGGCTGAGCCGCCGCCGCTCGCGGCGGCAGGGTTCGGGCCGACGGGGAAGCAGGCAGGCGGCGCGGGGGAACACCGGGAGACGGAGAAGAGACCCGACTCCCCCGAGAACTCACCGGGCCCCCCGGTCTCCTTCGCAGGGGGCCGTGGACCTCGCCGGCGGAGGGACGGGCCGGAGGGCGACAGCGGCGGCGGAGGAGAGGGGCGACGGCCAGGAGGCAGCCCCGAAGAGGAACGGAGGGGGCGGAGGCCCGCGGGCCAGCTGACGGGCGGCCGCGCCCGGAGCGGAAGGGGGCGGGGAATCCCAGCCCTGCATCGAGAGGGAGGGAGGGGGGAACGGCTGGGAAGGCTGAGGGACGACAGCTGGGGAGAGAGAAGGAAAGTCACGGGGACTGGTGGAGGGCGGGACCGGGGAGGAGGAGGATAAAAGGGTGGAGGACGCGGAGGCCGAGGAGGAGCAGGAGAGGAGGGGTCTTTGGGGATCGACTGCGCAGGCGGCACAGCGATCCTGGCTTCCCCTGCGGGGGAATTGAAGCCAGACCCACTCCTGGAAAGGTCTGAGGCCAAGGAAGCTCCTCCACCTCGAACTCCTCCTGCACCGGTGGGAGGCGCCCCGAGTGCAGAGGGGACAGGGCGCCCCACACAATCATATGGTGAATATTCTTATATCATGTTGGGATATAGTAGAGGGAAAGGGTGCAATATTTATACAAGACGCTCCTGTGCAGCGTTTTACAATGAGAGATCACAAAAAGTCAGAAAACAGTACCTGGAGGTTGGCAACCCTACTGACAGAGATCAGTTCACATGGAGAAAATGCCTGCCTTGGAATGTGGACTCTATGGCATTATACCCCAAACCCTGCCCTCCTCAGGCTCCAACCCCAAAATCTCCAGGTATTTCCCAACGTGGAGCTGGTACCCTAAATAGGGGGGGAGGGCATGTATGCTGCTGCCCTGGACTGCTTGGAGGATGGTGGGATAATAAAGACAAATAAGTATGCAATGCTAAGCACTCCTTATGAGGTTAATGGCTTAGAAAGGTGTAACTCTGCTTAAGATGGCCCTGTAAATGTCATTCCCCATAGATGCAGCTTGTTCTGACCTACCTCTCCATCAGTCTCTTTAATGCAGCAAGTTCTGAAGTGTTTACCATCCATGTTGTGAGCTTGGCCTTGTAAGTGTCTTTGTGTGTAAAGGCAGGTTGGCCTATGGAATGAGCTCCAGAGTTGATTACAGAGCACCACTTTAGGATACATGAAGAAGCCCACATACAGATCAATAGCACACTAGGGGTTTGAGAGCTTAACAATCCGGCCTTGCCATTTTTATATTACAAATAGATCTCAGACAGCAAAGATTATCACTACACAGAGCACTGGAAAATAAAGAATGACTTTATGGTTCCATCCTTTTGAATCATCTTCAAAGGTTAAGAAGTTGAAAGGTTAGAGTCCCATTCAAAGGTTAAGTAAACATGTACAATCCTATTTTATACTAAGCCAGACAAGTGGTTATGAAAAGTTTATGAGCTCAGTGCTGGATAATCATCTTCATTGTTTTGCTCCTACTACATGTCATGTAAAATGAATTAAACTAAATTGGGGGCCTTTATGCTAGATCTTTTTTTTCCTTTGGAATTCTCCTACCAGCTTCACTGAGGTTTTTAAATGATAAAAGTCTCAAAATGATAATCCAGTATCCTTCCTGTTTGCCTAAACATAAAGATGAAAAGGAAACCTAGTGCTCATATAAATCCCCTCTGGGACTAATTAGACTGATTTCACTTGACTAGCAGTTAGATCTGAATTATAGTCATGAATAAGTTAAATCTTAATTAAAGTCATGTATGGGGCGCAAAAGGCAATGTTATACATGCATGGAAGCTGCTTGGTAATAAGTGGAAATTAGTATTAATAATATTTTGTATATGAGATTCAGCTTCCAATTTTTCTTGTGTATTGTACTCCAATTCACTCATCTTTTTTCTTTGACTAGTTTCATAAGCACTGTATCAAGCTACTGCCCTTAGCAAATGCCAGATGCAGTATTATTAAAATGAAAAAAATCCACAAAATCCACTTCATTAATAGAATATTTCAAGCCTGTTTGGTTTTCAATAAGTCTTTCTTATTTTGGTCCTGCTGGAAGGGCACATTCTCACCATCTACACTTCTCAGTTTGCCCAATTTACAGCCCCAGGGCTACTTCCTTATGAAATTCAAAGGATCTTGGTATTTCAGACAGAGGATCTTGGTATTTCAGATCACTTTTAATCTTATTCCAGGCAGCAACCACACTCGGTATAACCACTATCTTTCACATTTAACCTACAATAAAGCAGTGTTGGGTTCTTCTTTCTCTGCTGACATACAGAGATAACAGGGGACAGATTCTGACTGCAATTATAGGGCCAGAATCTTTAGTTAAAAAGATAATATTGCTTTGCTTTGCTTTTCAGACTTGAAAGAAGGGAAGGGAGAAGAGTGAGTTATAGATAAGTCATCGTATTGGTTGAAGAAGGAGAAAAGAGTCAGCTGTGAGTCCTGAGAATTTTTCCAATAAGGGATCGGAGGGGAGGTCTTTGGCCAGGGAGAAAATGGATGTAGATGCAGTCTTAGTTACACCTCTGAGCTAGGAAATTCAACAACCCAATTAGATCAATCCAAACTAAGAACCTCTTAGTGTGAAATGGTAATATGGATATAGTTCTTTCTATCACTATTAATATGAAATGGGGCTGGCCCATGCATATGTATGTATTTATTTAAAATGCGTCTAACCCACTTTTCCCCCAACCTGAGATCTAAAACAAGTCACAAAAAAGTTACAATGACAGATCATAAAAATTCACCAAATTAAAACAACAGCTCCTTCTAATAACAGCAGTCGATATAACAGGAACCTAAATAAATGCTAGTCTCAGGAACCAGATCATACACTTGCCACTATCCTCCTTAGAGCCCATTCCTAAAGGGGGGGCAAAGCTCCTTAGGACCCGGCGTGACCCTGTGCCAGCATAGGTGCCACCTTATCATGGAATAAGGTGGCACCTATGCTGGCACGGGGGCAAATATGTTGGTGTCCAGGCGCTGCCAGCCTCTGCCGCCAGCACAGCCACACTGGCAGGGCTTTCCCAGAAGGGAAAGCCTGTGCTGGAGTGAGGGGTGGGCATTCCTGGGGTGTTCCTGTGGGGGGGGGGAGCTGCTGTTAGGCAGCTTCCTCACCCCTTTTGCCCCAGGAACACCCCCTTGTGCTGTGGCAGTGCTGACCCACTTTTTTTGGTGGCACAGCCCCTTTGTAGGCAATAAGGGATTTCCCCCCTTTTCTCTGTTTTTATGTTTTAAAAAGCCTTTTTTTGCCTCTGTGGTGGCCAGGAAGCCTCTGAGGAGGCGGTGTGGCTGCGCCGCTCCTGGCCACCGCAGATCTGCCCCCCCTTCAGGATTGGGCTGCCCCAAAACACTCTTCAATAGCTCCGTTTTGTGAAGCTCCCCACAGATCATTCCACAGTCTGGGAGTTTTAACACAAAGAAAGCCTGAGAGTGAGCAGCAGCATACTTTAATTGCCTGCAGGAGGGAGTAGTCAAAAGAAGCTGCTGGCATTTGCCACAAAGAGATTTAGCAGGTGAATATTCCATGTTTGTCAGTTGAGCCTCAGATCTGGTTGGTTCACTGCTACTCTAGTCAAATAGGTGCTTGGAGGTGCTTTTTGGCCCTGTGCAGTAAGTGCAATTGATTCTACCCAGGGTCATGGATGGTCAGTCCCGGTCATTAAATGACACGGGAACTATGCCTCTCATAAGGCTGTGTGAAAATGCACATGTGCAGTAACCTCAATTACCCAGACCACCAAATCTTTTTTTAAAAGACTGTTTAAAATCATCAGATGACTGATTTGTTCACTATTTATGTATTTATACAATTGGCTACCAAGTGGTATGCAATATGACAGCTCTAGGGGGAGGTGGAGAACTACAACTCTCATCAGGCTGCGTGCCAATGCATATGTGTGAAACACTGTCAATTGTCCTGTTTGACTACCGTATATACTCGGGTATAAGCCGACCCGAGTATAAGCCGACCCCCCAAATTTGAGGCCAGAAAAGGGAATTTCTTATTGACCTGCGTATAAGCCGAGGGTCAATAAGAAATTCCCTTTACCGGCAATGCTGCGCTCTAAAATGGCGGCCGCCATTTTAGAACGCAGGGCCCCTGCCCCAGGTCGCCCTCCCACCGGCCTCTGGGCCCTCCCAACCCATCCCAACCCACCCCGACCCCAGTGCCATCCAAGGGGGGGAGGGGGAAGAGCCCCTGAACCCCCTACTTACCTGAAGAGGCAGCGAATCGGCGGCGGCGGCAGCGGTGCGGCCTTCCTGGGCTGGCAGGAGGCCCCTGCCGGCCGGAGGAAGGCGCCAGGCGCGTGGTCGGCGGTGGCGCGGCCGGCGGGGGCCTCCTGCCTGCGCAGGCAGGCCCCTCCCAGCCAGAGGAAGGTGGCCAGGCGCGCGGCCAGCGGCGCCGCGGCCAGCGGGGGTTTTCGCAAGGCCCCTCCCGGCCAGAGGGAGGCGACCAGGCGCGCGGCCGGCGGCGCCGCGGCCGGCGGGGGCCTTCGCAAGGCCCCTCCCGGCCAGAGGGAGGCGGCCAGGCGCACGGCCGGCAGCGCCGCGGCCGGCGGGGGCCTCCTGCCTGCGCAGGCAGGCCCCTCCCGGCCAGAGGGAGGTGGCCTGGCGCGCGGCCAGCGGCGCCGCGGCCGGCGGGGGCCTCCTGCCTGCGCAGGCAGGCCCCTCCTGGCCAGAGGGAGGCGGCCAGGCGCGCGGCCAGCGGTGACGTGGCCGGCGGGGGCCTCCTGACTGCGCAGGCAGGCCCCTCCCGGCCAGAGGAAGGCGCCTGGGCCCGGCGGCGGTGGTGATGGAGGTAAGTTCCCCCCTCCCCCTCCCTCCTCCCTCCTCCCCCCTCTCCCCTCCCCCCTCTACCGTATTGACCCGCGTATAAGCCGAGTTCGGCTTTTTCAGCCCTTTTTTTTGGCTTATACGTGAGTATATACGGTACATAAAATGAAACCCAGAAAACAGGTTAGAACTGCTTTTGAACAACAGAATGACAGATTAAAAGTTAGCTCTCTGTTTATGACCAGTATATCAGCTTGTTTTTTTCCAGAAGAAGGGTTGTGTCTGGCAGGATTTTAAAGTTTATAGTGGAGTCTGTCAAAGCAAGACTCACTTATCCAGAGTGAGCAGTACAATCCCTCTAGCACCTTGGTCAGCGCCATCTCCGTCTTGTCTGGATTAAGTTTCAGCCTGTGGTCCATCAACCACCTGACCATGTCTACTAGGGCAGAGATAACATCCTCCAAAGCTTATTTAAAAATAAATTGATGATAGCGAACTCTAAAACATTTTAACCATGTTACCTAAAGGTCTTACTTAAATATTAACAAATGTAGGTGATAATACAGAGCTCAGTGGACCCTCACAGGCTAACTCTCAAACAGATTTAAAATGCTTGAACTGTTCCCATGAGACTAATTTCAGGTTCTAGGCACAATAACCACACTAAATGGTCACCTGTCTTGAAGGCAGCTGCCGTAAGTGCCATCTGTGTCCAAGAAATGCACCAGATTAATTGCTAAGAAGTCCTGATTAATGATGGATAGCTTGATACTTGACAATCTTGATATCTCTCTACTGTTTATATAGATGCTAGTGTTTGTATAACTAATGCCAATAAAGGCTTCGTATTTGTATTTGTATTCAATATCTCTCTGGAGCTATACTATCCTCGGTAAGTGTGATAAATCTGTAGGGATTTAACCCTACAGAGGATGGCCCTGTAAGAAGGCAGTACTCCTTCTGCTTGTTCTTTTCTAATGAAAATGGCCACTAGTCCTCTTTAGATAACATATTTGGGGTAAAAAGAAAACACATGGGGGAGTGGGAACCAATATGCTGGCTTTGCCCTTACCACTGATAGTTAGAACTTGAGCTAGGGTTGCCAACCTCCAGGTACTAGCTGGAGATCTCTTGCTATTACAACTGAGCAGATGCCTCTGCTCCACCCTGGTGATCAGGAGTGCTCTTTTTAAAGCATTCATGATCATTGGGATGGAGCTGTGGAGAAATTAGTTATCTAACAAGGTCAACAAGTACTGTTCGTAACAATTTCAAAGTATATGTTATTGTTATCTGTATTTTGTATATGTAAAAAGGTTTTGTAAGGAGATAGCTAGAGTTGCAAATCATTACAATATATTTTCAGTTGGTCAACCAGGTAATAGCTGTTGATCTCCTGCTATTACAACTAATCTCCAGCCAATAGAGATCAGTTTACCTGGAGAAAATGGCCGCCTTGGCAATTGGACTCTATGGTATTGAAGTCCCTCCCCTCCCCAAACCCTGCCCTCCTCAGGCTCCACCCCAAAAAACCTCCCACCAGTAGTGAAGAGGGACCTGGCAACCCTAACCACCATGTTCATCTTCCAGTGACTGCATGTAAGCAGAGAACGGGGCCAGCATGCTCATTCCTGCTCCCCCCTCTATTTGTGACTTTTTTACCCTACATATTTTGTCTCAAGAGGGGTCTTGTTTTTTGGCCTCATGCATCCAGCAGACAGAAGCTGACCCAGGATCAGAAATGGTGGTGAGAGATCAAATTGAGACTTGATGGCTCTTTCAGTTTCTGTATTTCTTGCATTATGTGTGAAGCACAAATTTGGTAATCATCCTTAGCAATCAAGTGTAAATACCCAGTGCGTGGAAATGGCTCCCATAGCTTACTAGAGGAGAAGCTGATGCGGAGGGGGAATGAGAGGGAGAGGCAAATTCTCCTTCAGATGTTACAGCAGAAGTGCCGCTCATCTCCTCCCTTGTGCTTCTAATGTCTGCAGTTTCATGCATTCTTCCCCATAGTGATGTGCGCTCATATCCCATTGATCTTAGCAGGATTAAATCATTGCAGGACAGTAGCCTGAGTTTATTATTACTTTTTAGTTGAGAAGATTTTATGGCTTCACAGCATGAAACATCCCCATGAATACTGAGAGAAAGTAGAGGTCATAGTGCCAAATAAAAGCTAATATTCCCCGAACTTACAAAGCGTACATAAGGCGTTTTCGGGCATAATGGCAGCTGGAATTCCAAAAATGATTGCCTGTCACATTGATGGATACAGTATGATGGGATGTACTTAGTAAATCCCCATGATATGTGTATTGTTATTCATAATGAATTATTGCTCATAAGCACTGAGCTGTTCAAAGTATTTGGAATATTGCAAACAGAAAACAGGTGTTGCATGTTTACAAAACCAAGTAATAGACTTCATATTTATTAGCAAGGAGGCTGTATTTAATCATATGTATTAACTATGCCTAGTAAGTCTTAGCACATAGAAGCAATGGAGACAAACAACCCACACGTATTCTTTAAGAGAATTGTTCTTTTATGAAATACCTAGAAAAATCCCATGGCTTCCAGGGTTTCTGAAGTTCTGAGTTTAATTAAACATTAAGCATGCTACAGAGCAGGGCTCCAGATAAGATAACAGCCTTATAGTAAACCCCATTGAATAAATTGGGACTTACTTCTGAGCTGACCTGCTTAGGAATGCTCCTTTGAGGGACTACAGTTAATTCTTCCGGGAACAGAGCAGGAAAATATTGTGGGATTGTACAATGAACAATATCTGAAAAGCACAAATGTATCCAACCCTTTATGTGGAGTCCCTTATAGCACAGAACAATCCAATAGCTCACTTATAACAATGACCAGGGGACAGTGGCCTCCCATATATGGGATAGTTGAAACACTGATAGCCTTCCAAGCATTTTTTTCCTTAAAAAGGTAAAGGTAAAGGTCCCCTGTGCAAGCACCGGGTCATTCCTGACCCATGGGGTGACGTCACATCCCGATGTTTCCAAGGCAGACTTTGTTTGCGGGGTGGTTTGCCAGTGCCTTCCCCAGTCATCTTCCCTTTACCCCCAGCAAGCTGGGTACTCATTTCACCGACCTCGGAAGGATGGAAGGCTGAGTCAACCTTGAGCCGGCTACCTGAAACCAACTTCCGTTGGGATCGAACTCAGGTCGTGAACAGAGCTTTTGACTGCAGTACTGCAGCTTAACACTCTGCGCCACGGGGCTCCTAATTTTTTTCCTTACCTGGTGATTTTTTCTCCATTTCTCTTTAAACATCCCTACCTGTTATTTGTTCACATAAGGTATAGTACATTTCATAAAGGTGTGATACATTTTATATTTTTTATAAATCTACATTTTTTTAAATGAAGAGACTAACATGAGTAATGAATACAAATGTATGAACTTCGTTTTGGGTTCATGGTATGAAAGCTTATCACAAATTTAAAAAGAACTTTGAAATGCCTGGAGTTTTTCAGCCAACACTAGAACAGTATGGAAAAAAGCCTTGCACATTTGGAAGTTTACCTGAATTTGGCTTGTGTATGGGTTGGTGGGGAACTGTTAGATGCATACCTATTCTCTCCAGGATCAGATGAGCATGCCTATTATATTAGGTGCTTTGGAACACAGGCAGGACAATGCTGCTGCAGTTGTCTTGTTTGTGGTCTTCCTAGAGGCACCTGGTTGGCCTCTGTGCGAACAGACTGCTGGACTTGATGGGCCTTGTTCTGATCCAGCATGGCCTTTCTTATGTTCTTATGAACCAAATATTGATAAATTTTATACTGACCATCTGACCCTTTGACTTTCGTCTTCAGCCTTCATGGGTGATGCTGAGACAGGCTGGACTGAAGTGTTCACGAATTATTAGGGGGTACAATGACTCACTACACATAGGTCCCCTCCTCCATCATGATGTGAGGTCTCTGCACCTCACAGTGTGGCTGATATGCCACTAAGTCAGTGGTCTCACAGAGTCAGTCAAATTCTCATCTTGGCCTGTAAACCAGCCATACGTAAATGTTACATTATCAGAGTATATCTTTATAAAGGGGTGAAATGCCTGAAGATGGACCAAACTCACCAGGAATGTCTATCCTTAAAATAATCTCTATTCTCAGGCATTTTTAAAAAACAGAAATCACTATTTTATAAATCCAGTCAATATCATTTCTTTTAAGGTATACTCTTTGTAAAGCCGAATCTTGCACTGTAAGACAATTCAATCCCTGATATGTTTTCCAATATTTCTAAGTAAATCTCCAGTTGAGTAACCGGTTGTGCTGAATCTGCTGTTCTACAATAATAACAAGTGTTGTGTGGCATTCTTGCAAGACAGTAGAAAAGCTTAGTTACAAATTCTGTCTGTGTATGTTTTTGAGTTACTACTTGGATTACCAATTTCTTAAATGTCCCTTATTTGTCATTCCTTCAAAGCCCTTACATGCCTTTCTTCCATTAAGGAGAAATATTAGTTATAATCAGATCTAGCTTCACAAAATAGTGGGATGAACTCCACCAATCTTTTCAAA
The DNA here is from genome assembly GCF_029931775.1 of Euleptes europaea. Taxonomy (NCBI): domain Eukaryota; kingdom Metazoa; phylum Chordata; class Lepidosauria; order Squamata; family Sphaerodactylidae; genus Euleptes; species Euleptes europaea. Next base: position 34,600,579 of record NC_079323.1, read on the forward strand.
GGAAGGAATCCTAAGAAGGACTATTAAATTTAATAGGATTCACTCCCAGGAGTCACTGTGTGTGTGTGGGGGAGGTAGTTGTGAATTTCCTGCATTGTGCAGAGGGTTGGACTAGATGACTCTGGTGGTCCCTTCCAACTCTATGATTCTATGAAAGTGTGCTTAGGATTGCAGCCAAAATGAAAGACTTCTGGTATTTGACAAAGAAGAAATCTTTAGCATGTCCATATGATGAAATTATGCAGGATTGTCTGATTTTGCAGAATATGAATCAGGAGTTCATAACCTACATACCTTGGAGAAGGCATGCATAATTCTTCCTGTGCAGAACTTATGGTACATGGAGACTCATGGTTGGTCAAGCAATTCCCATCATCATTTTCCACCATCATGTGTACATTTCTATCCTCTGTGACCAACTTAAGGTTGCAGGGCCATCATCTTGTACTCCCAGGAGCTTTGGTGGCAGGGGAAGGGGTGAAAATGACATCACACGATGCACTGCTGTCACTTCTGGGTGGAAACCTAGAAGTGATATCATGCAACTCTCTAGAATTCTCTCCAAACTCGAGTCTGTTGCCTGATATGCTGATGTTGCTTCCAGGGTTTCACCCAGAAGTGACCTCAAAGCATTGTGCAATGTTATTTCATCCCCCAACATTTCTCCCACTGGCCTGCGCACCAGGGCAGGTGGGTATGCCGACCCATCTATTTGCCCACCTAGCTCAGGCAAATAGTAAGCCTAAACCAATCGCATAGGCTCATTTTGGCTATGAATGGAAAATACCCATGGATCTAAACCTCAAGGCAGCAGGGATCGGAATATTTTATGGAACGTGATTCTGTACACTTCACAGATTTTACAAGGCCATGACAAACTTTTAGCACTATGCATCCTATGGTTCCATAGATTCATATTTCCAGCTACATTACATATGCCAGTAATTCCTTACAAAATTCATGTTATCGTAGAATTATATGGGTTTACATTTCGGGCTACATTACGTGAGACATATCTTATACATCATCAGCCCAATACATCTTGTAATGATCTCAGCCCAATACATCTTGAAATGATGCATTTCCTGCTACATTACTTATGCAAGCAATTCCTGATGGAAATCACTCTTTAAAGTTCACTACCAAAAAGCATAAATTCATTGTGTTACGTACATTAGATATGGTAATCATATTCTGCCCCATACATTTAGTACAGTTCATTGCAGTGCATTTCTTTTGGCATAACTGATCTACTTGAAATTCTTCAGTTGGAGGGCAGAAGCGTTTCTCAAGTAAAGGTTCTTTCAACTATGAATTCCTTATCTAGGAGATAAGAACTGACCAGTAAGTGACAAAAAGAATGCCTTTGATAAACAGTGTACAATACTTGACACACGTCAGACAGGGCAACTGGGAGTGCTTTAGCAATAATTGTGTTCAGTATCTTTTGCTCTTTATTGGTTGATTTGTGTATTGCCCTCCCCTGTTGTTTGTAGTTCTTCAAGTAACCCTATGCAATCAGATACACAGCTCACCCTAAATCCAGTTAAGAAGTTATTGATTCTCTTGGGGGGGGGGTATCTTTGCTAGTCAGTGAGTTCATGGTAGATTTACTTTCCCCCCTGCCCTTTTGGTCATCAAATACTAGAACGGCATTATTAGGTAGGAGAAGCTACACAACTGTTGTTATTTGTTACCAAATTTGTTATCAAACATAAGGCCCACGGGCCAGATCTGGCCCCATGAGAGCCCTTATCCAGCCCACAAGCCAGCCAAGGCAGCCACCACCACCCAGTCCCAATCTGGGCTGGCAAAGCATGGCCTGGCCCGACCAAGTGACATTTATGTTATGTCCGGCCCTTGTAACAATTGAGTTTGACACCCCTGAAATACAGGATTCTACTTACTCCATAATAAGCAAACTACTTACTCCATAATAAGCAAACATAAGTTCCTCTTATCCTGATTTTCAGAATTTTTAGTATTTGTGTCATATAATAGTCCATATTTTACTGTTGTTTAAACTATTAGCATTTTCTACATTTTGGATGACATTGTTTGATTTTTCTCACATGAGGCTAAACATATAGGTTGAGGTGAGGACTTGCTCTCGATATGGGACACCTACTGTTCAGATATGGGGAACAACAGAACATTTGATAAAATAAGGGTAACATTTGATAAAATATTTGGTAACACTGCCTGTATTTTTAAGAGTCATATATTTATGAGATGCATCTGAATACCAGAGTGGTGTAGTGGTTAGAATGTCAGACTAGGATCTGGAAGTCCAAGGTTCAAATGCCGCTCTGCCATGGAAACCAGATTGTGCCAGTTACACCCTTGCAGCCTTCCATTCTTGAACAAGGTGATTGAATGGGTGGTGGCTGGACAACTCCAAGCCTTTGTGAAGGAGGCAAATTGTTTAAATCCCTTCTAATCTGGTTGCAAGCCTGATTATGGGACTGAAACAGTCTTGGTTGCCCTGATGGATGATTTGCGCCAAGAAATGGACAGAGAGAGTATGACTCTGTTGATTCTCCTGGACTTCTCAGCAGCTTTTGATACCATTGATTATGGAATCTTTCTGGACCACCTATCTGGACTGGGATTGGGAGGCAGCATTCTGCAGTGGCTCCAGTTCTAACTGAAGGGTCGATTTTAGAAGGTGGTGATGGGGGACTGCTTGGCCTTTGGCCTATGTGGTCTGGCAAGGTTCCATCTTGTCCCCTATGCTCTTTAACATCTACATGGAATCTCTGGGTGAGGGCATCTCGAGATTGGGACTGGGTTGTCACCAATATGAGGATGACACTCAGCTCTATCTCATACTTTCAGCTGATCCCAGGGAGGCTGCAGAAACCCTAAACCAATGTCTGAAAGCAGTTTTGAGTGGATGCGGGCTAATAAACTGAAACTTAATCCTGACAAGACAGACGTGCTACTGGTGGATGGAAGGTCTGACCTGGGATTTAAGGTGTCACCCATTGTGGATGGGGTTGTACTGCCCTTGAAGAAATAGGTCCATCGTCTGGGGATACTCTTGGACACAGGCATATTGTTCTGGACGACTTAGATCAGGCCTGATTCAGATGTGGGTGTGTATTTAAGAAGCCGTAGGCATCTAGTTAGCTTTCCCATTTCAGATCATTTAACTTCTGCCTAGAGGTACACCTCTGTAATGCTTTAGGTTCATTCTGGGTATAGTACACAAGTAATTACTATTAGAGAATCTTAGTTTCCATTTTAAGGTTTTTATTAAAGCATAGCTATTGCATTCTTAACATTGACTAAATCAACAGAAAATTATACCATCCATCATTGCTATGTAGATAATTAAAGGAGAGCAATTACATGAGTCCATAAAAGTATCCTATCCCAAAGATAAGCAGGTCACAGGCAAGGAGCCCCTTCTTAGAAGAAGGTTTTGATCAGTTTAACTTCCCATATTTGTTGAATTTTGAAATCAACACCTAACAATAGATAAATGTCCCATTTGAGAGGGGTACATATTCTTGACTAATGTGTTATCTTATAACTTCCAACACCATACTTGAAATGTCTTCTTAAAAATATATAAGAACTGATAGTGAATTCTTGCTTTTTATCTTAATAAAGTCTATTTAAACATAATGAGTACAAGTTTTCATAAATATGTACATCTTTCGGCCCTCAACCAACACATCCATCTTTGAACTACATCTTCAGTTCTGAGAAGTGAAGCCAACATGGTGTAGTGGTTAAGAGCGGTGGACTCTAATCTGGAGAATGGTGTTTGAGTCCCCACTCCTCCACATGAGCAGTGGACTTTAATCTGGTGAACTGGGTCGGTTTCCCCTCTCCTCCACACAAAGCCTGTCATGTGACCCCGGACTAGTCAGAGTTCTCTCAGAACTTTCTCAGCCCCACCCTCCTCCTCCTCCTTCTAAGTAAGACATTCTTGCTATTCTCAGACTCTTCTGCACCTGGACCTCGACACATAATATCGATTAGTAAGGGTTAGACTTCTTCTAATCTACACAAGGCCATATAATTGCGTTACTACTATGTATAATTATATTACTTGTTTCCCTCCAAGTCTATTCTATTCTATTCTATTCTATTCTATTCTATTCTATTCTATTCTATTCTATTCTATTCTATTCTATTCTATTCTGAGTCTCTAGGCTCCCTCTTTTGCATGCTTCACTGAGATTTCAGCCTAGCTCTGTTTTTGTTCCCAGAGACATTTTCTATGATTTTTGGGGTCAAATCCCACAACTGTTCCCCTATTTTTCTGCCTTTGTGTGTGACTCTGTCTTACAGTGTTATTGTTCTGCGGATACAATGGGAGAAGGGAGAATGATGCATAAGCTGTGTTGGATTCCTGTTGGGGAGAAAAACTGAATATAAATAAATTAATGAACAAGTTCAGTGGTTTCAAAAAGAATGGGGGAAAGTTGCTCAGAGAAGCAGTTGGCTGTCTTAATAAACACCTTTCTAAGGAGAGTAGGACAAGAAAGGCACATTCAGCTTTTTGTAGCCCCCTTTTATGGCAGCATCAAACACTGGCTGGTCATGTGGGAAAATCTACTTCACAGCAGCTATTAGGCTGGCATCACTGCCTGTAGGCTTTGTAGAATTTGCTACTCTGTCCTTTCCACTCTGTGTTGCTTTCATTGTAAGGTAATGATTGCAGAAAGCTGAAAGCTGTCTTAGAGGGAGGGCCATGACAAAAATTAGAGTTTCTGCCAATCCTGCTAACTCAGGCTGAAAACCTACAATCTGTTTTGCTGCTCTAAAGAATGCACTATTGGGAAAGACTTGTCACCCTTTAACTGTCACAACAGTCAGGGGCATCCCCTTGTAGAAACAGCTCCTCTGCCTTTTGCCGCTGTATATTTAACTTGATGGGAAAAATGAAGACCAGGCTAGATAAAGGTGACTTATGACTGGTATAACTTGGTGAGGTTCATTTTGTTTGGTGGGTCACAAACTGTGCAGACTTGTTATGGGGGTTAAGTCCTGGACACCTCAGTTTAAGATGGGTGCTAAAGTTGAAGGCATGCAGAGGAAAGCTACAAAAAAAGATCTTGAGAATACTAATGACAACACTAACAGACTAAAGAAACAGGGTCTATTTAGTCTGGAGAAAAGAAATTAAGGTGTGATACTTTGATGGCTTTCAAATATTTAGAAAATCTCAGAGAGAGGAGGGGCAACATGTTTGTGATAGCCATTAAAGATGAATTGGCAAATATTACTGGTCATGCTCAACCAATCAGTGACTGTAGTAAGAAATACATACTAGGCAGTTGTTAGTTTATCACATGTAACCCCTTCACATGACACTTGTATTTTGGCAACACCAGAGGTTTGTCTTTCGAGAATTATCTCTGTTCAAGTAGCAGAACCAACACACAACTCATTTGGGGTTTGCACTGGGGGGGAAAGATAAATTTTAAAAATTTAATGTTATTAATTTTATTTCTGGTCGAGACTAGTGCCAGCAAAATGTCTGTTAATAAATAAACTCTATTAATGTGGGATTATCTCTTGGCTTTTGGCTTGTTGTAAATTAACTAGACTCAATCCTGCTAATTTGTCTGCCTTTAGTAGGAGTTACATATGTACAGAGATTGCAGGCTGAGGCTTATTTCAACTATGTTTTGTTGGAAATAAAATTCCAATTTGCAATGGACCCCCTGAAAACAATGCCAGAGGAAATGGAACTCTTTTCTAAGTTCACTGGGATAAGGTTTTATTTAAGGAGTCCAATTAAGATGGTTATCTCCTAGTATACAAAGACAGCAGCCTTCTGCACAGAGGATAACAGGATTTAAAGAAGCAACTGCTCTGACATTCAGTGATTTCAGATATACAGACTCTTCTGCCAGAGTTGGGTCTGGTCTTTCGGGAGTGTGATGTTTTGCTAGGATACTACAAGAGATATTTGCAGCCAATGTAGATAATGAAAATATAACAGACCTTAAATGGATAATAGTGAACTCATGTTGATTCACTTAGGGATGGATTCACAATTTCCAACCCATTTGTCATTATAAGCTATAATACTCCTACCTATAGATGTCTACAAAATCCAGGTTCCTTGGCCCCAATTTGCCATATGTTCCTCTCTACCACATACATTGTGATTTTACAATGTGAAGACTGAGAAGCATCCTCATAGGCATGCTCCTCTGATCCTGGAGAGAATAGGTATGCATCATGACTAATATCCACCACATGCCCTTGCACATATCATGACATTGGCACAAAACACTGATGGGTATATTCAGTGCCAGCAAAATTAACAGTGTCACTTGTAGCCATCTGTCATATCCACCCAACCCTAACCCAGGAATGAGAGCAGCTAATCCTCCTTCTCCTCCAAGACATCTTTAAATACAATGTAGCAAACTATGCATGCTCTATAGTAGTGGTTCTCAAACGTTTTGGGGACACCATCCCCTTGGTTCCATAAACTCTTCTCCAGCTCCCCCTACCCTACCCTCTAAAATGATTTATTTAGAATAGCGGTTTGCATGACCCACTAAGGAAGATAACAATAAAATTCTAAACAGTAACAATTAATTGCCCATTTATTCAAAATCCAATTAAAATGTTTAGTTTAATTTATTCAACAGAATTGATGAACTTGATCCGGTGATGCCAGCTTTTCAAAGTCTGATAGTCATTTAGAAAGAATCTTAGATACCATATTTAGTGACTACTTCACTGATCAGTAAATTCTTCATGCAACTGAAGGGCTTGATGAAGTGATACAAGTTTCCCAGTGTCTGGTTTACTCAGCATGAGTCTTAAAAGATCATGTTTAATAATCTGGAGCTGAGACAGCAGACCAATCAGGAGGGTGTAGCCAGACACTGGAAGGCTAGGGCAGGGTTAGTTATCATGGTGTGAGGTCTCAGACAAAGAGTCACACATAAAAGGGCAGGGTATGAGAACAGAGGGAAGAGAGGTGGAGTCAAGAGCAGATCCAAGCCTTTGTTCCAGCAGTTTAGCCCTTGAAAAAGGTGACTTTCTATAGACAGGGTTGAGACTAAACCCGGGAGGTGACCCCATTGAAGAAAGGCATGGAGGTGGGGAGTCAAGGGCCAATGGGTCTGGTCAGGAACAGTAGAGCTGCAACACAAAAAAAAGAGAAGCCCTTTTCATGTCACCCTCTTTGAGGAAGGTGTTGAGGAAGGTGGACCATAATACACCAATCTTTTGTCACCAGAGTTGATCACAATGAGATATACAAGTTCCAAATCATGCATTTCTGAGCTGGTGGACATACAGTCATGCTGACGGGACTACAGAAAAGCCTTTTGGTTGTAATATTAGAATGTGTCTGATGCAGTGTGAAGATTTTCACATGGAGATTAAATCATAACTTTCCTCACTGGCAGTGTGGGAACATCAGTCTCTTTACTTGATTGATTGAGCATTAAATGTCTTGAAGGTTACCCTTCGATTATGAAGGGTGTGAGCTGTGTTTTAACAACTTAACTTCACTGTCTGCCCAGTTCTGTAGTTTATTAGGCATCTAGGACATAAAGATGGATCTTTGATCTAATGAGAAGCTCAACTAAAATATTACCCTAGCATGAGTCACCAACTTCTTTAGAGCAAAATTAGTGACTTGAACTTTTTTTAAAGAACATAAGAAAAGCCATGCTGGATCAGACCAAGGCCCATCAAGTCCAGCAGTCTGTTCACACAATGGCCAACCAGGTGCCTCTAGGAAGCCCACAAGCAAGACACTTGCAGCATCCTGCCTGTGTTCCATAGCACCTAAGATCATAGGCATGCTCCTCTGATCCTGGAGAGAATAAGTATGCATCATGACTAATATTCACTTTGACTAATAGCCAGCATAGCCCTATCTTCCATGAACATGTCAACTCCCTGGAGAACATGCCAACTTCCAGGTGTGACCTGGAGATCCCCTGGAATGACAACTGATCTCCAGCTGACAGAGATCATTCCCCCTGCTTTGGAGGGTAGATTCTTTGGAATATATCCCACCAATGTCCTTCCCCAAACCCCGCCCTCCCCAGGCTCCACCACCCAAATCTCCAGGGATTTCTGAACTTGGAGCTGGCAGCCCTGGCTACCTCCCTGCCAGGGGCAACTTTCATCTGTGGAACAGTTTCCTCAGCAAAAGAGTCCCTGTCCCCCATTCATCTAGGTCTGCCTTCGGCTAGATGAACTCTGTCCCATATGGTTGCCAGCCTCCAGGACCAGAATTACAACTGATCTCCACGTGACACAGACCAGTTGCCTTGGAGAAAAATGGCTGCTTTGGAGGGTGGGCTCTATGGCATTGCCCCTCCCCCTCCCAACCCCCCGAAACTCTCCCACCCAGAGCTGGCAATACAGAATATACCCGAAGGAGGCAACTCCAGCCAACCCAGAAGTATCGCTCCTTCTCAGGGGAGACTTGCTCATTTTTCTGTCTCCAAGAGCACCCCTGTTACAGGCATAACAGATTTTATGAAGTATTTTCTTGATTTCAAAGGGTAATGGGGGTAGGGTCTCGATGCAACAATACTCATCTAAAAATAGTAACTTTGTGACAAAACCAGTGTACAAGCAATACCAAAATTCTCGCCATGTTTCTAAAATTTCAAGTTCCTTGTTCCAGAGATTTCCATCCTGATCCTACACATCTGTACACATAAGCCATTACCATGAGTTCAGTGGGGCTTACTTCCAAGTAAGTGAGTATCAGATTATATCCTTATTTTAGTAACTTAGGCCATGGTGCATGTCTATGCCAGCTGTAATTGATGATCACTGAGTGATGCCCAATTATCTGACACTGCAGCACCTTATCTGCATTAGTTTGGACATGATTTAATGTTGCCTGGAACAATCTATGCATCCAATATAGCGCATGTACACGTACTGGGCATAGGATAAATGAGAAAAGATTGTATATAAATCTCTACCACATATACTTCAAAGAACAGCAACTTCCGTCCAAGAAAAGTATGACAGTTTTAACGAAGTATTTGATTAATAAAATTACTTACAGAATCAGATTACCTAGCAATGTTACTGTCACCTTTTAATTCTTCTGAGAAGGATACTATGACTTTGAAACCTACAGGTAGCTTAGTAACAGACCACATGAACAAGGGATAGATGTTCCAGTCATCCAACAGTATAAGACAATCTCATATATTGACATATGTCCTTTCAGAATACAAGTGGGGGACTGTATGTGGAATTTTCTTCAAATGTGGAAGCTTCCTCAAATGAAACTTTAATAAGTTTTGGAAAGTTTTGGTTTGAACTTAATATGCTTATTGTGTGACACCCACCAATTGTCAGTTCTTGACTGGCAACCCACACTGATAACAAAGCTCAGGCAAGAGAAAAATGGGCAAGAGTATTCTGCCTCCTGTTAGGGAGAGAGCGAGAAGGTAGCAAGGGAAGGAGCTTTCAGGCTTCCTGCTGCAGAAACTGCAGCATTAAGAAACACCCCCAGAGCAATTTCAGGTTCAGAAAATGAAGTGGCAGGTGGGGGGACTGAACCCCCATCTCCATGAACCACAGTTGTGATTCAAACTGGACAGTCACACATGGTATGAATGAATTGAGGCAGTGCTGTATGATTCTTCCTATGGTAAAACTGATTTTCGCCAGTTTCCCCCCAATTTTGTTCCTCCCTCCATCAAGCCGAAATGGAAGTGGCAGAACCCAGGGTGGGAGGTATCCTGCCATATCGGGTGACCTCACATCCATACTGTGATACAGGGTGGGGATCCCAGATCCAACCTATCTACTCTTTAATATGTCAAAAGAATCTGTCTTTACAATGGCTGAGTGGCATAGCTCCTTCGCACAATATTCTAGCAACGGGAACAATAAGGACATCATGTGAGGGTGCGGAATGAAAAACTTACTTCCTATTTCAGCACTACCTTGCCTTTGGTTTGCAAAAGAACTGCATCATAGTCCCTCCCTCCATGTGGTTTCTTTATTTCCTATATACTGAGCTGGCAGGATGATTCCACAAGGCAGCGGTACTACTCCATGCCTGTTCAGTACTTTTTTTTTAACTGTGTAGTCACAGCTGACATGTGGAGATCCCATAGGGCAGTGATGGCGAACCTTTTAGAGACCGAGTGCCCAAACTGCAACCGAAAACCCACTTATTTATCGCCGAGTGCCAATGCGGCAATTTAACCTGAATACCCAGAGGGAGAGGCTAGGTTGCCAAGTTCCTCTTCGCCAAGAGTGGGAGGTTTTTGGGGTGGCGCCTGAGGAGGACGGGGTTTGGGGAGGGACTTCAGTGCCATAGAGTCCAATTGCCAAAGTGGCCATTTTCTCCAGGGGAACTGATGTCTATTGGCTGGAGATCACTTGTAATAGCAGGAGATCTCCAGCTAGTACCTGGAGATTGGCAACTAGTTCCTTAGTATTTTCTCTCTACATATCAAGACAAATGGAAAGGTGTTTGGAGGATGGCTTGTGGGCACTTCAAAGGTGGAATAGGACTGCACGCCCCTCCGCCCGCACAGACCCAGAGGGCGCCGGAGAAGCCGCTGGAGGGAAAGAAGGGAGGGAGGGAGGGAGGGAGGGAAAGAAAGAAAGAAAGAAAGAAAGAGAGAAAGAGAGAAAGAGAGAGAGAAAGAGAGAAAGGGAGAAAGAAATGGAGCGAGGGAGAGAAAGTAGGGTAAGAAAAGGACAGAGGGAGACAGAGAAAGAAAGAGGCCATTTATGCATGGGAGGGGCAGAGCCGGAAAGGCCAGCGGCTTGGAGGAACCACGCGTGCCGGCAGAGAGGGCTACGCGTGCCGGAAGTGGCACGCGTGCCATAGGTTCGCCAACACGGCCATAGGGTTTTCAAGGCAAGAAATGAATAGAAATGGTTTGCCGTTGCCTGCTTCTGCATAGCAATCCTGGACTTCCTTGGTGGTCTCCCATCCAAGTACTAACCAGAGCTGACCCCGCTTAGCTTCCACAATCTAATGAGATTGGGCTAGCCTGGGCTATCCGGGTCAGGGTTACATAAAATACCAGTCCTAAAAACGGCCTATGGATGTTCAGACTTGCAAGGGGACCAGGAAGTTTGAGTTAATTGCAAGCCATTCCCCCCTTGAAATTCTTTTAAAAGCAATTATAAATAAAAGCTTTACAAAAGAAAAGGGCTATACTAGCAACATCAAACAACCATGAAAATTGCATGCAGTTTAAAGTAGTCTTTCACAGGATCAGAAGGAGAGAAACCAGGCCTGTAATGCAGGACTCTGATAAGAAAAGCTATCAAAAACAAAGGAGCTGTGCAGCAACCCCCATATTCCCCTGGAGCTGAAATAAACAAACAGCTGCTGCTGATGGAAGTGTGATGATAACATTTTTTTCTCCTAAACTGTTAAAGAAAACACACCTGTGCTTTCAGAATACTTGCCGGTAAAGACTAAAAAGAGTAAAAATATGGGTGATGGTAACTTGTTTTTGGATTAAAAGGAATATAATTCAAAAACACCAAAACATGCTGAATATGAAAACTTGTATCTATGGGCAAAAACGCATGGTCGCTTTAGCCTCCTTTATTCCCTGTTTCAGCCAGGATTCAGCCAGGATTGAACACATGCGTTTTCACTGAACGTGCATTCCATCCTGGCTAAATCCTGGCTGAAACAGGGAATAAAGGAGGCTAAAGCAACCATGCGTTTTTGACCTATGTTTTCTAAATGCTTCTGGAGTATAGCCACCAGAGTCCACAATCACTTTTTTATTGCCCAAGTCACACTTTAGTGACATCTAGGTGAATGTTTGGGGTACACTTTGTTGCCTGTGGCTGCTTATGCATAGGAGTTTTACCTGAGGTTCGTTGCTCGCTGGACCCATGCTTTCCTGTTGGGAATCTATGCACCAGCAGTCTCCAAGCTCAAATCAAGTCCTGCCCCTTTAAATGCTGCTTTGTAATTGGCTTACTTGTAGTGCTTACTGTGAGAGAAAATCCCTCCCACTTCCAACTGCTGCATAAAAAAGCATTTTAAGAACAACAACAACATAAAACAAACCAACAGAGCAATCTGAAAGGAAGGGGCGGGAGAAATACAAGCCTCGGTTTTAAAAAGCTTTTCTGCTCAAAACGAGCTCCAAGGAAGCAGAAAGCAGGAAGTATTTGATTTCCCGCCTCTGGACAAGCGGCTTTGTAATTGGCTGTGACTGAAATCAAGCTTGCATGCCCCACACCTACAAGCCAGCGTGGTGTAGTGGTTAAGAGCAGTGGAGTCTGATCTGGAGAACCGGGTTCGATTCCCCATTCCTCCACATGAGTGGTGGAGGCTAATCTGGTGAACCAGGTGGGTTTCCCCACTTCTACACATAAAGCCACCTGGGTCCCTTGTTTCTTTGGTCAACTCTAATGAACAGAAAACGCACGCATAACTCCAAGGAACAACCGAGAGACTGGGGGCAAATGTGAGTGAAAGTACCCAACATAAACGACCTGTGTCTTCTGAAGCTGCCTTATACTAAATACTGGTCCATTCAGCCCTGCAATGCTTACTTTTACTGCAGCAGCTTTCTAACTTATATTGACCCCATAGGGTTTTCAAGAGATCTCCCATCCAAATATTTGCCAGGGTCAACCATGACCCTGAGATCTGACCAGATCAGGCTAACCTGAGCTATCCTGGTCAGAGCTAAGAGGGCCAATTAGAATTCTAACAATGCAGAGGAATCAAAAATTTCCAGGGCTCTGGATAGGGCTGTTGATTCGGTTCAGGCCGAACCGAAAAACAGCCGAATTTCCCCCGATCCAGCTGTTTTTCAGTTCGGATGAACCGAACTCAAAAAAGGCGGGAAAAGGGGGGAGCCGAATTTGCCGACTTTGGGGGTTCGGCGAATAAATTCAGCAGATTCGGCCCCCCTGCGCCTTCATGGGGCTTCCATGAAGGCACGTGGAGGGAGCCCTTTAAACAGGTCTGCGCCTCCCAGCTGGGCCCCTCGCGCAGAGAGCACAGAGGGGTTTGACAACCCCCCGCCAGCCTTCCCGGGAGTCCCAGCAAGGCTGGGAGGGTGTCTTTAAACCCCTCTGCACTCTCAGCGCAGAGGGCGCAGAGGGGCTTGACAGCCCCCCGGCAGCCTTCCTGGGAGTCCTGGCAAGGCTGGGGGGGTCTGTAGACCCCTCTGCGCAGAGAGCGCAGAGGGCGCAGAGGGGCTTGACAGCCCCCCGCCAGCCTTCCCGGGAGTCCCGGCAAGGCTGGGGGGGGGTCTTTAGACCCCTCTGCGCTCTCTGCTCAGAGGGCACAGAGGGGCTTGACACCCCCCCGCCAGACTTCCCGGGTGTCCCGGGAAGGCGGGCGGAGGTCTTTAAACCCCTCTGCACTGCCTGCGCAGACAGCGCAGAGGGGCTTGTTGGGGGGCCCTTTAAGCAGATCTGCGCCTCCCAGCTGGGAGGCACAGATCTGTTTAAAGGCCCCCCCGCACGCCTTCAGGGAATCCCCCTGAAGGCGCGCGGGGGGCCAAATTTTTCCCCGAACTCCGGATCCCCCCGAATTTCGGGGATCCAAATAGGGGAGTTCGGACTTCGGCATGGCCCGAATAAAAACGGGCTGAATTTTGCCGAATCCGAATTCTACTGAATTTTTTTTCAACATTCCAGAGCCTCTGGAAGCTACCTTGGTGACCCGTGTAAAGCTTTGAACACTGTAAGACAGAGATGGGTTGTTTTATATTCCGTTGACTTTGAGGTGGAAAAGCTGGAACAATAAGGAGTAAAGGTGCCTCCCTCGCATCCTTAATGAAGCACTCCAAGCAGACATCCGGGACTGATAGCACAACACCCTAATACCATCAGCAATCAGAGTCCATTCATAGAACTCTGACCAGTCTTTTAGCATATCTAGATTCACCATCCAGCTCCATCTAACTTGCAGAGTAGATTAAACCAGGACATCTCTTGTCTATTCCTTCCTGGGAAATTTTCCAAACAACCTCACATATCTAAAACTCTACACTACACCCATTGCCGGTATTCAATCAGGCAAACTAAGATATTCTTCTCTCTTGTCATTACCTCATGTTCTTTCATACTTTAATATATCAATGAATCAAGGAGTAATTAAACCTCTTGTTGCTGGCAAAACCCATTGTGTTGCCAGTTAGCATACTGCCCCAGGACTCATTTTTGGGTATAAGTAGTGGCCCTTTCACCATTCAAATATGTGCGTGTTTTTCTCGGATCCAAACGATGCACCCCTTACATCTGTAAGGCTTTTCCTTCAGAGAGACATTAGCCGTTTCTCTGCATTCAGCGCTGCTATCATTTGGACGTCCCATTCTTCTGACTGGTAAATATCACCCTCAATGCCCTCATATTCTTGAGTCCATACCCGCCTCTCTTTTATTTCTTAGGATCTTGTATGTTTGAGGTGTGTTATTCTGTGGTTGCATGTGGGTGTGTTTAAAATATATTTTTTCAATAAAATCTCTTAAAATTATAAAATGTTTCCTCATTTTGCTGATTTGCTCATCTCCATAAAATTAGGAAAAAAGATGTCATACTCCTCCGTCTCTCTATGTGTAGTCTCCACAAAGCTGATCCCCCCCATATCAAACGGAGGCTGTCTATAAGGGTAGCAACATAGACACAATATCATTTTACAGGATATAATTTTATACTATAGTTGACTTCAATTGCTGAATTCACTGGTATATTGAAGACTTTATCTTGGATCAGGTTTTGCAATCTAGGATTAGGCAGCTGCTAGTATGCCACTTATATCTTCTGCTACCAGCTTGATAAAGCTGTAGACTCCCCCCCCCCCCGACTTCCTACTCTAATTTAATCTCCTTGGGCTCCCTACTTGATTTTTCTTATATCTCTTATTGTGCTCTCAGGCTTATTTCTCTTAACTAAAGAAACTAGCCAGCAATCCAGATTGAAACCATCTGTTATCTGACTGGTTTGTTTTACCTTGACAGGAAATGAACTGAGATCAGACAGCGAAGCAAATCTAAACCACCAACTTCGAGACAATCCCTAAAGTTCTGCATGGTAGAGTGTCCTGGTGTAAGAGCATACAGAGCATTGCTCCAGGGCGTTTAATTGTAGTGCAGAAGGACAGTGGGCCAGTATATGTTTTCTCATCCCTAACAAAGTAATGACCTGATCAGCTGCTCTTACTAAAAATCTAAAAACCTGCTTTTACTTGTTCTTCATAACTCTCAGGGCCATCCTCTGCAGAGGTACAATCTTCTAAGCCCATTAACTTCAATGGATTAAGAAGATGGTGACCCTGTTTAATATCGCGCTGTTTGAAGTCAAAACCTCCCTGTGTTGCATCTAATTACCATGGACATGATCTATTGAAATACTTAAAGGATTCAAGTTGGACCTTTCCAGAATCAAGATAGTTTCTATAGCTGGAATGCTGACTACACAATTCCTTATTTCTCCCTAAGAATGCAACATTAACATTGTGCAATATTGTCTTTTATTCTGGTAAAACTTTTGTAATCGCTAGTCTTCAAATCTGTAACCCTGACCACAGAACAATTTGTCTCATCTAGTTTTTTTTTTTGGGGGGGGGGAACTTTTCTTTAATTTTCTTATTTAGCTTCTCAGCCTCTGATTAATAAGACATAACTTTTCAAG
The DNA here is from genome assembly GCF_029931775.1 of Euleptes europaea. Taxonomy (NCBI): domain Eukaryota; kingdom Metazoa; phylum Chordata; class Lepidosauria; order Squamata; family Sphaerodactylidae; genus Euleptes; species Euleptes europaea. Next base: position 34,616,188 of record NC_079323.1, read on the forward strand.
AGTATTCAGCTGTACATTGGCTCCGCAACCTTGGCATTTAACAATTTCATCAGAATGGGTATGGCTAATTGGTTAATTAAAATTTCTTAATCAACTTCCTAGCTAAAGGGACACCACATGCACTCAATCACAGCTGTGTCAGATTGGAGAGAGCAATTATCACCAGAACCTGGTCTCTGGCAGTGACCCATTTTATAAATAGCTTGTTGTTCATTTGAAGTTCAAAGGCAAACACCCTCAGAGTGTGCACATACTAACGTCTTTCCTGTTATATGCTGGTGGCTACATCACTGATGGGTTTCATACCTCAGATCCACAGGGAAATAGACCACCTCATTTCTGAAATAGAAATATGCAGTTCACTTGTAAAAATTACCACCATTTGCAGTATACCTGATCAAAGAATATCAAGGGGGAAAGCTCTGGTGTTGCCAACTGCTGGCACAATACATTAATTCAGTATGTGTGGAGCCACTATTCAGAGATGCTGCAATAGTCAGTATTGTGTTGTGAGCAATTTTGTTTGCTGTCAAGTCACAGCTGACTCACGGCAACCCCAAAGGGTTTTCAAGACAAGAGATGTCTGGAGGTGGTTTGTCATTGCGTCACCCCGGTATTCCTCTGTTTGGCTCTTCCAAACAGAGTTTTGCCCACAGTTAATGCACAGAAAGAGCTGGTTGTTGGGTGCTACTATCACAGCAAGAGCCAGCAAGGTGTCAAACTAGGACCTGGGAAACCCAGGTTCAAATCCCCACTCGCGCCATAGAAGCTTGCTGGGTGACCTTGAGCCAATCACACACTCTTAGCCCTGACCCTGGAAAGTATTTGGATGAGAGACCTCCGAGGAATGACCAACAACCAGCCCTTTCTGTGCATTAACTGTTTGGAAGAGCCAGGGCAAAAAAGTGTGCAAAGGAACTTTTAAAAAAGCATTTCCAGCATCTTCTTTGGTTCTAGCAACTGGCTACTGACTAGAAAGTATGCCTCTTGCCTATATCACAGTGTAACAAAACCACCGTAAAGTTGTCTTAAAGAAAACTGGCATGAAATGCAATAAGATACGATAGCCACATTTTATGACTGTGAACACTATGTGAAGTTATGCCATGAAAAATGATTGCCAGCATGGTGTAGTGGTTGAGAGTGGCAGACTCTAATCTAGAGAACCGGGTTTGATTCCCCACTCCTCCACACCAACTCTGCTGGCGGGTGACCTTGGGCCAGTCACAGTTCTCTCAGAACTTTCTCAGCCCCAACTACCTCACAAGGTGCCTGTTGTGGGAAGAGGAAAGGATTGTGATTGTAAGCCACTCTGAGACTCCTTAAGGTAGAAAAAAACAACAACAACCAGAGTATAAAACCAACATTTCTTTTTCTTCTTTTTGTCAACTGAAATTAGGCGTGACTGCTCAATGCAAATTCTGGAGAGATTTTGAGGGAAGTCAACAGAGTTTTGAAAATGCCTGTGAAGCTTTTGCTGTTGTGGTTCACGTCTCAATATAATGCGTATAGAAAAAAGATCCAAAGCAATCAAAGAAGCTCATGTAAAAATGGATACAGTGAGCATGTAACCTTCTATTATCCTTCTCTATACTTGTAAACACAGAAATGTGCCTCTGTCCCTGAAGCAACTGAGACAACATCCATTTTGTTCTCTCAGCATCCATTCTCCCTTCCTACCAATTATCACTTTGGAGATAAAAGGAAAGCTGAAATGGCTGTGGGGAAAAGAAAGATGGTACTCAAAGAACACTCCCTGATGGGAATACAGATTGAACTCAGAAGAGTCCTGCAAGCCCAGTTTCTTTCTGTGCACTTCTGTGAACTGCTGCTATTGGAGGAGTGGACAGAAGAACCTATCTCTGAGCCCTATCTTTCTCTCCGATAATCTGTTGGTTACATAGGAAAGGCCACAAGGATGTAATGTCTCCATCTTTCCTTCCTAGGGTTGCCAACCTCCAGGTACTAGCTGGAGATCTGCTATTGCAACTGATCTCCAGCTGACAGAGATCAGTTCACCTGGAGAAAATGGCTGCTTTGGCAATTGGACTCTATGGCACTGAAGTCCCTCCCCTCCCCAAACCCTGCCCTTCTCAGGCTCTGCCCCCAAAATCTACAGGTATTTCCCAACCCAGAGCTGGCAACCCTATTCCTTCCCTCACTATTCTTTGTGGGTTCTCACTTGTCTCATGGTTTTTGAGAAATGATAGTTCCATGAAATCTGAGAATGGGGAGGAGACTCAGGGGAAGCCATAACACAGCTCAAGTACAATTTTAATCAGGCTTTCAGGAAATTAATTTTTTTATACTTGTATTTCTCTCCCCCTTTAGAAAGTTTAGAGTAGCTGAAATGTATCACATTTTGCATTCACTAGGCATTTTGTAATTGTGCTTAAAACAATTATAGAGATGCTAAGCTTATCAGAGGATTTAGTGCATGACTGCCTTGGTGCTCTGTTTAGTCTTGGGAAGTCAGGCACATTTAATGTTTATTTCAGTTGCGATTTTTTTTAAAGTTGAAACCATATTAACATATTATTGCTACATTTATCAGATGAGCTGGAAAAGGAAAACTATGACAAAAACTTCCAGGAAGGCAAAGGGCCGCTGTTATTCTGCCTCTTGGGAGGATTTTTTTGGGAGGCACACACCGTCAGAGTGCATCTTTTCTGTAACTGCAATCCGACATTTTTATAGAGTCTAAATACTGATGTGCAGTAAAATATACTTCTGGACACTGGGAAAATGGTTGGAGGACACAGAAATACGCTATTTCTGTTTTTTTATAGCTTTATAGCAATTAATCCAGGTCTCTAACATGAAAGGATAACTGGTAAACACCTCATATCTTAAACTGTACCCAGATTGAAGTTAGGCTGGCTTTTCAGTCTGAAAATATGCTGTAATGATAGGTATAGCAGTGAAAAAGTAACTTCCTTATCTTGACTTCAGTGAGTAGTTTGGGGGGGATCAGATAAACTATATGGAAGGGTTCAGAAAGTTGCTCTGTTAATACTTCTAACTGTAGAATAATAATAGCATCTGGCTTCCAGCATGCGTTTGGAAGCCAGTTTTCTTCAGTGCTGTTGACTGCAATCCAGACTGTCAAAGTTGCATGCCTTTAGAATACTGATGATAGCTTTCCTAAAAAAACCCCCCACACATTAAAGAATTTCAAAAACAGTTGGTACTAAATGTAGTTTTTCTCATGGCCAAATCTCTATCATTGGTATGAGACAGCCTTATAGGGGTAACAAATTCTCTCAACAGCTGTCACACTTCAGAACAACTGGCTTTCTGCATAGTGAATGCTCCAACTGTTTTGGTCTCTCTTCCTCACTTTTTAACAGTTCTCCACTGATGGCCATTTTTGTGGTGACTGTCTTATTTCCCCTTAAATTAAATGGAAGAATGAGTTGTATTTCCTAGACTTTGCCAAACAACCTTTAGGTATGAACATGGCAGTGTCTTTCTTAATACTTAGTAACAAACTGCCATGGTTTTAGCAAACATGGATAGTTAACTTATAAACTTGGACCTGGTTGGAAAAATTCAAAACAGAATTCAACAGTCTTCCAGAGAGTGTCACTCTCAGTTCTTTCTTGGACAATTCCACAGTTTTTTTTTTTTAATGTGGGGCACTTTCAAGTTCTTGTTTGACTGGGCATTTCCCTTAATCTTGCTCTGGGAACAAAGTGGCCTGAGAGGCAGGGCCATTTCTAGGGTTTCCAGGTCCCTCTTTACCACTGGCAGGAGGTTTTTGGGGCAGAGCCTGAGGAGGGCGGGGTTTGGGGAGGTGAGGGACTTCAATGCCATAGAGTCCAATTGCCGAAGCAGCCATTTTCTCCAGGTGAGCTGATCTCTAGCATCAGTTGTAATAGCAGGAGATCTCCAGCTATTACCTGGAGCTTGGCAACCCTAGCCATTTCTAGGTTTTGGAGGCCCTGAGCAGAGAGTGCTTGGGGGCCCCATCTGAAAGGAGGAGGAGCAGAGACAAGAGGCCAGGTTAAGCAGGCTGCCAACCATAAGATGCCTCTTCCCTCATGATCCAGTAAGTTATAGACGTGAGGTTAGTTGGGGAGGGGGAGGAGCAGCAGAGGCAGAGGGCAGGATGATTCGGTTTCTTCACTGGTCTCTACTACTGTTACAGCTAGGGTTGCCAATCTCCGGGTACTAGCTGGAGATCTCTTACTATTGCAACTGAACTCCAGCCAATAGAGATCAGTTCACCTAGAGAAAATGACCACTTTTGGCAATTGGGCTCTATGGCAATGAAGTCCCTCCCCAAACCCCACCCTTCTGAGGCTCCCCCCCCAAAATCTCCCACTGGTGGTGAAGAGGGACCTGGCATCCCTAGTTACAGCGGCAGCAGTTTCCAGCACACCTTTCCGTGTCTTGGCTTTTAATTGCTGTTGTTCTTGAAAGCCAAAGCATAAGGAGGCTGAAGGAGGTGGGAAGGAAGCGGCCAGCAGGAAGGCAAGCATGTGCGCACTCACTTTTCCTTTTACTTCACCCTTCCTCCTGCTCACGTGTTCTCTCCCTGGCCTCACCTCCCAATGGTGGGAGGGAGGAAGAGTAAGAGCTCAACATCTTTGCACCCAGCCAGCTCCATTTGCGGGGCTCTGCACCAGCTTTGTCTTGGCCTGGCCACCCACTGATGAATTATTTCCCTGGTCTTAAGCCTTCCAAACTGCACTCACCACATGCATGCCCTTCCCCAACAACACTGGGCATGGCATATGGCTGGGACTGCGGGTGAATGGTGGGCTTGCTAGTAGGGTTGCCAGGATCCTCTTTGCCACTGGCAAGAGGTTTTTGGGACAGAGCCTGAGGAGGGCAGGGTTTGGGGAGGAAAAAGACTTCAATCCCATAGTGTCCAATTGCCCAAATGGGCATTTTCTCCAGGTGAACTGATCACTATTGGCTGGAGAGCAGTTGTAATAGCAGGAGATCTCCAGCTACTACCTAGAGATAGGCAACCCTACTTGCAAGCAAGGGACTGTGGAAAAGACAGTGGGTGTCTCTAAAAGCCCTGGGACTTGGTGGCTGGCCCACCTTAGGATATGCAGAGACTGGCCCTGCTGGTAGGTAATGCAAAAAGTTAGGCACTTTATATACCAGAGGTTGTTGCCATGGACATAAACCCCATTGAAATAGAAATTGAACAATGTGACTAGTTACATTGATTTAAATGAGATTTAGGTATTCTGATTTTCTCTGAATTGCATCTCTGAAGTAATGTCTACTCTGGAGCTTACACCCCAGAAAATGTTCTTAGAATGGTACTGCTAGTGTCCTATGACCCAGCTTTCAATACCACTATAGTGCGAATTAATTCCTCAGGGTGAGTTAGTTTATGGTTATGAAGAACTTTACACATTAAAATGAATGCAGTAATAGTATAGAATCATAGAGTTGGAAGGGACCACCAGGGTAATCTAGCCAACCCCCTGCACAATGCAGGAAATTCACAACTACCTCCCCCCACACCCCCAGTGACCCCTACTCCATGTCCAGAAGATGGCCAAGATGCCCTCCCTCTCATGATACAACAGGAAAATGTTGTGATGGGGAACCTCCATGATTAGCATCTAATGCCAGTCCTATGTCAGCTTCATTTTGTTTTGGGGCACAACTCATCGTGTTCTTTTTGACATTTTAAAGTTCCTAAATGTCTTATGACGGATGTATCAAGGACTGCTTCCTCCCATACAAACCTGCTCAGAATGCACTTTTAACTGGTTGTGCCCTGCTTTCCAGTCTTGCTTTACCAGAAGTAAGACTTGTGGGCACTCAGGACATGGCCTCCTCAGCTCTTGCCCCTGGCTTTATCATTCTTTGCCTTACGAGATTATTTTGGCTCCTTCCCTGCCTTTATGCAAACTGTTTTGAGACTGAAGGGAAAGGCAGTTGGTAAATGATTTTGATAAATAAATCTTCCAGTGCTCTGTTAAACATTTTCTGGAGGGCTTTTGGAATTGGTTGAATTTTTATGGGCTCTGACATAGATGAAGGGTTTTTACTGCCGCTTGTTTTTTTATCTGCTCTTTATTGGTTTTAAGTGGTTGTACCCCTTTTGTAAGGGGTATAAATACTCTCAAAAATCCATACAGAAGGTCAAAACAGAATGAGAAACTAACCCATGGACAAAAAAAATATATTATGAGATACAATAGCAACAAGAGCTTATTTGTCTAACCTGTTTTAACTAAACAAAGAACAGGCTCATCTGAAAGCATGAAGCACCACTCCAAGTATATGATTGATTTAGTGATTACACAATCATTTCTACAGCCACGGAGCAGATGCCATTAGCACAAAGATATGCATGCAGCATTTACAATAATGCTATCTGGTGTTTCATAAAAATGTGTAATGTGACTGGCTTCAATTTATGACAATTATTGTCTGATGAGCTTTTTTGTGTAAAAGGGCAAAGAGCAAGGTTGTAATAATGGATTAAACATCAGAAATATGCAAGCATTTTCTCTGCCTAGGCTTTTCAAAAAAGTGCTGCATGAAAAGCCATAGTTTAATTTTTTTTTTAGCCCAAATTGTATGGCAGATAACCCTTCGTTTGCACATCGTTTGATGTCACCTCTTTCCAATTTGTGTAAGGACTCATTATTAACTTCTTTAGTAGCCCCCAACAAAGGAAGGGTTTTCTTTACAGGTCACATAGATTGTGTAAACGTAGCTTTGCAGGGACTGTTGCCAGGGACATGCTCATTAATCCAAGGTATTGGCATAATCTGAGGGGGAAAAGATTTTGAAACGCAGGCACCCAAGCTGTAAAGATTCAGAGCTTAGTATTCCTAGCTGAAGGCCTTTTATGCATGGCTGTTTCCCTCATGGTCACCCCTCCAACGACTTTGGGTCTTTGTTTTGATTATGCATACTGTTTCTGACTATCAGAGGTCGCCTCTCTCTCCCCCTGCATTTCCCTGCATTTCGCCCGCATTTTCAGAGACCTGTTTTATTTCGAATTTGAAAACGCAGGGAAATGCAGGGGGAGAGCGAGGCGACCTCTGATGGTCAGAAACAGCATGCATAATCAAAACAAAGACCCAAACTCGTTGGAGGGATGACTGCAAGGAAAACAGCCATGCATAAAAGGCCTTTGAGACACATGACAGATTGCTTAAAAGCTTTCTTATTACATGTTCCCTATCATGAAGATAACCTGGGTCATGGTGTTGTAATTCCCTTCATTTTTTGCATTGCAACTTTCATCATCATTCTGGGGCTGGTGGCCAGTTTTCAAACATGTAGAATTATTTTCTGATGAAATTTTGAGTCTCCTAGCCTTATTCTCTGATGAGTTATGCTTGCCATAAATGGACAGATGGGCAGACAGGCTGATTCTTTTATTTCAATAGATTTGTGGTAACAGAAGGCAAAGTGTTAATGATATTTGGTTTGGATCAGGCTCATACGAAGATCACCTTACTCTCCCCCTGACTTTCCTTGTGTTTTGCCCGTGTTTTCAGAGAACTGTTTTATCTCAAATTTTAAAATGCGGGCAAAACATGGGGAAACACAGGGGGAGAGCGAGGTGACCTCTGATGGTTGGAAATGGCATGGATAATCAAAACAAAGACTGGAAGTCATTGGAGGGGTGACTGCAGGGGAAACAGCCATGCATAAAAGGCTGAAGTTGGAATGTAGTCATGAAGATCATTTGATTCCCAGAGCTCACATGCATCATGTATTTTAGTCAATATTCTTTTTTTTTTATATAAATTTTATTGGGTTTTATGATAGAAATTTTCCATTGCATTAAACAACATCTATAACAATATCGAATTTCAATTCTAACCTAAAGTTGTTATAATTCCATATCATATAATAAAAAAGAGAAAAGAAAAAAGAAAAAAAGAAATGGAAATTTTTTTGACTTCCCCATCACCTCTATCTGCCTCTTAATAAAAAGTTCCTCCCGTCATAGGTAATCTAATCTTGATAAAATATCAATACCATATATAAAAAACCATAATCTGTTAGTAAATATAATTATGCTTATTCAATATAAAAAAAAAATCAAAAATAATCCTCTGGATCAGATTAGAAAATATTCTTCCATTCTTCCCAATTTTAACTCATATTCACAATAATGCATCCACGCCCCCCATTCCCCCAAAAACCGAACGTCATTTTCTTCATTTAGAATAGCTGTGAGTTTTGCCATTTCTGCCACTTCAAACATTTTAACAATCCAGTCTTTTTTCTCTGGAGTTTCTAGCCCTTTCCATTTCGCAACCTTCCAAGTCTAGCAAACGTACATTTGACAAATTCATCCAGTCTTTTAGCCATACTAAAGCTACCGCTTCAGCATAGAGTTGAAAGTTAGGCAGTGCTAAACCTCCTCTAGTTTTTAGATCCACCAAGTATTTATAAGCAGTCCTTGGTTTTTTTCCTTGCCAGATGAAGTTTGAAATGTCTTTCCTCCAAGTTTCAAAATATTTTGTTTGTGATATTATTGGTAAATTTTGGAATAAGAAGAGCATCCTCGGTAAGACATTCATTTGGATCGTTGAGATACGTCCCATTAATGACAATTTTTTGTTTGACCATATAATCATATCAGTTTTAATCTTACCCCATAACTTGAGGTAATTGTTGGTTAACAGATCTTTATTCTTTGCAGTGATCCAAATTCCCAGGTATTTAACTTTGTTAGCTTTCTCCCAGCCAGTATATGATATAAATTCCTGTTGTTGTATTTCCGATAAATTTTTAAATATTATCTTTGTTTTTTCTTGATTCACTTTAAAGCCTGATACTTTTCCAAAATCATCCAAAGTCTCCTGAAGTATATTCATTGACTGTGTTGGGTTTTCCAAAATTAGCAGTAGGTCATCCGCGAATGCTCTCAACTTAAATTCATGTTTTTTAATTCTTAGCCCGCGGATGTCCTCCATACTTCTTAGTTTCACACATAGCGGTTCCAACACCAACAAAAATAAAAGTGGAGACAAGGGACATCCCTGTCTAGTCCCTTTCGTGATTTGGCAGTTATCTGACATTGATTCATTAACCAAAATTTTAGCTTGTTGGGAGGTATAAATAGCCGATATACCTTTCTGAAAACGATCTCCAAAATTCAATTTATCCAAAATCCATTTCAAAAAGTTCCAAGAGACCATATCAAAGGCTTTTTCTGCATCCAAAAATACAAAAGCCGCAGTTTGTTGAATATTATGGTCATAATATTCCAGTGAATCTAGTAAAATTCTTACATTGTCTTTTATTTGCCTTCCTGGTATAAAACCTGCTTGGTCCTCATGTATAAGATCCTTAATAAATTGCTTTATCCTACATGCCAAAACCGAAGCAAAAATTTTGTAATCCACATTTAAGAGCGATATAGGTCTGTAATTAGATGTTTTTTCTGGATCTCTTCCTTCTTTGGGTATCAGTGATATAAATGCGTGTGACCAAGTCTCCGGGGATGTTCCCTCGTCCAAAATTGCATTGTAAAGTGAACCAAAAAATCCAACTAAATTGTCACTAAATGTTCTATAAAATAGTGCAGTAATTCCATCTGGTCCAGGTGTTTTATCCGTTTTTTGTCTCAGTATTGCTTCTTGTATTTCTTCCCTTGTTACTGGAGCTTCAATACATTCTCTCTGGGTCATTGACAAAGCTTTCATCTGTATTGAGTTTAGAAATTTATCTATTTTCTGTTTTGGAGTATTTTCTTTCTGATATAACTTAGAGTAAAATGAAACAAATTCTTTCTGAATTTCTGAAGTTGAATAAACTGGTCCTTTAGCAGTTTGGATTTTTGTTATAATCTTCTTTTGAAATGAGTCCTTCAGTTGTGTTGCTAAAAATTTTCCTGGTTTATTTGCATATTCAAAATACTTTTGTTTAGCAAGTTTCAGATTTTTATTCATTTCCTCCATTATTACCAAATTTAATTGGTGTTTAGATGCAGAAATCTGTATTTGAATTTCTCTTCTCTCCTCTTCCTGTGTTACCATTACCAATTTCTGCTCCAAATTTTGTAAATTCCAAAGTATGTTGTTTGTAAATTGCAATTGAGTCTTCTTCCAGGCCGAGTGTTTCTGTATCATAAAACCTCTCAGAACAGCTTTGAATGCGTCCCAAACTGTATTTAAAGAAGTTTCCCCATTAAGGTTAATTTCAAAAAAGTCTTTCATTAAAACCTGTAATTCCTTTTGTATCTTGTTGTCTTTTAAAAGTTTATCGTTCATTCGCCATCTAAATGCTTGTTTATTGTTCCAATCAAAGGTAACAGGATTGTGATCAGAAAAAGTTCTAGGTAAAATATGAATTTTACGTAGTTGCGTGAAAATTGATTTACTGGCCCATATCATATCGATTCTGGAGTGTGAATCATGTCTTGCTGAATAAAAGGTGTATTCTTTAGCTGTTGTATTCATTGTTCTCCAAATGTCTTGTAATTCTAATTCTGAAGCCATGGCAAAGAAAGTTTTAGGCAAGCATCCATCATTGATATCTTTTGCTTTTGATTTTTTGTCCAGAGATGGGAGAATAATTCCATTGAAGTCGCCCATCAATAAAATTTGGTCTTGTGCGTACTGGGTTATCAGGTCATGTAATTTTTCATAGAAGGATTTTTTCCCTTCATTGGGTGCATAGATTCCAACCACTATTGTCCTTTGTCCCAATATTTTAGTTCTGATAATTACAATTCTTCCTTCATTGTCTTTATATACTAGTTCTGGACAGAGACTGGGGTGGGCATAGATTACCACTCCCTTTGTTTTAGTTTTAGCAGAAGCAATAAATGCTTGTCCAAGCACCTGTTTCTCCAAGTATTTTTTATGCTTTGAAGCTATATGGGTTTCTTGTAGGCAAATTAGGGAGTATTTATATTTCTGTAGATATTTGAAGATTCTGGCCCTTTTAGTTTTCTCATTCAGTCCATTTACATTCCAAGAAATTGCTTTTGCCATAATGTAGTATTTTTTAGCAAAATAAAAAGTCTATAGTTTGGTACCACCTTCTGCACCCTGTACCTCTTCTTCTTCCTCTTCTTCTTCCTCCTTCTCTCCAGGTAATTCTTTAAGGTCCATTTTATATTTTCTCAAAAATTTCCCCACATCTGCTTGGGATAGAATTGTCGTTTTCACTTCCTTATAGGTGAAAGCCAAACCTTGTGGCATAATCCAACGGTATTTGATGCCATTAGCTTTCAGTATAGACACAAAGTCTTTGTAGTTATTCCTCTGTGAAAGTAGATGCCTTGGAATATCCTTCAGTAGTATAAGAGAGGAATCTCCTGCTGACACTGGATTTTCATAATGAATCTTCATAATCTTGTCTTTAACTCTGGTGTCATAGAACACTATCATCAAATCTCTTGGCTTAGATCTTCTCATTCTAGCAGGTAGTGGTATCCTGTATATTCTATTAATGGCTTGTTTTAATTCTTGTTCATCTATCTGAAATAAGTAGGCCAAATTTGGTATTGCAGATTCTTTATTATCTCCCATCATATCTGGAAAATTGCGTATACGAAGGTTGGTCTCTTTCACTCTCATCTCCATCATTGCCATTTGATTTTTTGCCGCCATCTGATCCGCTTGTATTGTTTCAATCTGTTTTTCTTGGCTTGTTAATTTTTTCTTTGTGTCCTTGTGCTCATCCATCACTTTCTTAATTAATACATCCATCGCTTGCATATCTGTCTTCATAACAATCATTTGAGTTTTTACTTCTTTCAAGTCTCCAGTGACCACATCCAACTTCTGATTAATAGCTTGGGATGCTTGACCAAGATTTGTCATCATAGAAGTCAACTGTGCCATCTGTGTAGACATCTGTTCAAACTGTTTATTTGTTGCCTCAGTTTGTTTAGTTAGCATATCCTGTAACTTTTTTTCCATGGTCGAGGTTTGTAAAGAGTCCCTTAGTTTAGTATAGGCAGGGCTATGTAGTGAGCCAGAGCGGGGTCGAGACATTTACATTCAAAAAAAGCTGGTAAAATACATGTCCACCGACAGGGCCTTTAAGGTGCTGGTTAAAAGATGATAGTTCAAAGATCAGCCTAATAATTTTTTCGGGTTGAAAAGAGTCGAAATTGGCTTTAAAATTGCATTTTAAAGTTTTAAAATACCAATGAGTTTTTTCGGTCGCTCTAGATCGGATTAATCAGGAAGTAAACAGGAAGTTACTAGTGCTGCAGACCTTCTATCGCCTCTTCTCGATGGTTATTCCTTCAGGAATGATTTGAAAGTAACTCGAGTGCGACGGATATTCAGTCCCGCGGCTACTTCCTGTTGTTTTAGTTCCAATGATAGAGAGGGTGTTATAGAGAGTCTTCCGTTCCAGGCACTCCCTTACTGCAAACGTGGCAGGAATTCGCCGGAAAATCAGGAAGAGAAATCACCCTCCCCTTCCTTCGGACCTTCTCATTGGTGATAATTCTTGTCAGTCTAAAAGGTATCCTTCCGACTCTTTGTTATGGTTTAGGCTGATCGATCCGATAAGGCTCCTGTCGCTAATCCCGATGACTAACTCAGATCAAACTTTTTCAGTTCGGATTATGGAGGGGTGGGGGTCCCAGAAATATTCTTATCAGCCTCCCGTCTGTTCAAATTTCTAGTAAGTAGACGAAGAGTTCTTTTGTACTCACTTGGGTGTCAAGAGGTGAGGTTCTTTTCTTTATGTAGTCCTTATGTTGGTATTAAGGCGGTGGAGGGTAGAGCTTGCTGCCAAAGTTGCGTTTTGGCGATGTCCTTCCCTAGTGCCCTCGCAGGACCGGCGTCTAGGACTCCGAGGGGCTTAAAAAAGCCCCCTCAGAGTACCTAGGAGGTCAAACCGCGTTTGCGGGCTGCAGGGAGTTCCTGCTTTCCAACCCACTTGCAAGGGTCGGATTGGGGTATCTATGTACCCCAAAAATAACGCAAACTTGGATTTCTCCCAGGACAACCTGGGGAAATGGAGTGCTCTCTCCAACGGCACCACCGGAAGATATTTTTTTTTTTTTAGTCAATATTCATCTCTTATGTAGCCAGGGACCATCAGATGCTGTACTGTCTTGGCATAGAAAAGGAAAGTATAACTATTTCTACTGCTTACATCTTCTGTGCTTCTAATTGTTTGGCACAGAGACAAACTAGGAGTGCAGAAGCTTCTGGGAGATCATAGAATCAAAATGATGGAATTGGAAGGGTCTGGCACTCTGCTAAATGCAGGAAATCCAAATTAGTCGGCATATAAAAACCAACTCTTCTCCTTCTCCTTCTTCAGTCAAAGCTCCTTTCATCAGATACCTGACAAAGTATATAACAAGGGGAGCATTGGTTCTTAAAAGCTTATACCTTCAACATTTTGTTAGTCTCTAAGGCGCTACTGGACTTGAATCCAGCCATTCTGGGATACATTTTGGGAAGGGAAAGTTTTCTTGGGGGGAAAAGGCCATCTTAGCTTGATATGGTCTTGATATCTGCGTGTAGCACAAGATGTTTGTATCACATTTTTATGCCACCCTTTCTCTACAGAGATCAGAATGGCATATATGGCTGGGCATTTCCTCCTTACAACAGCCCTGTGAGGCAGGTTAGACTGATAGACAATGACCCAAGGGGAGAGCCTCTCCCTCAATTAATTGTTTCCATTGTTGAACTGATTAATTTATTCTTATTAGGAAGGTCCAAGTTTCATGGTTGAGTAGGGATTTGAAATATTTGGGCCTCTTCAATCCCGGTCTGACACTTTAAGCCTTCTCTCACACTGGCTTTTCTTCAGCGGATGTATGCCAGCATGTTACATTATCAGAAAAACAATCATTATAATTATTATCAGTGTATTTGTTCACTAATATTTTCTAACAATGGCTGTTCCTCATAATGCCTGATGATAATCAAATTTGCTTGGTGCCGTAGCCATTGCATGCAGTCTGCTGGGCTTTGGTCTTCAATAACCGCCACTGATTTCAGTGTGGCATGTGTTGGAGAAGAATGTAAGGGAAATATACCTTCAGTTGACAGCATCACAAAGACTTATGTAAAAGCCTCAGCCATGGACACTATTTAAAAGTATCACTAGGGTTGCCAACCTCCAGGTGGTAATGCAACAAAAATAAACCAGCACTAGACTAAACCTCTCAACATGTATTGTATATTAGGGCTGTTGATTCCGAACCGAACAAACAGCCAAACTTGTCTGAACCGAACAAACAGCCGAATTTCCCCCGATTCGGGGGTTTTCAGTTCAGATGGAACTGAACTCAAAAAAGGTGGGAAAACGATGCGCCGAATTCAGAGAGTTAGGGGATTGCCGGATTAATTCGGCAGGTTCGGCATTCCCCGAACCTGCCTTTTCCCGCCATTAAAGACCCCCCCACCCGGTTTCCTGGGAGTCCCTTGAAACCAGGCGGGGGGTCTTTAAACTGCTCCACGCTGCCCAGGCAGCGCAGAGCAATTTAAAGACCCCCCACTGGGTTTCAAGGGACTCCCAGGAAACCAGGTGGGGGGGCCTTTAAACTGCTCCATGCTGCCTGCCCAGGCAGCGTAGAGCAGTTTAAAGACCCCCCCCGCCCGGTTTCCTGAGACTCCTGGGAAACCGGGCGGGGGGGGTGTCTTTAAACTGCTCCACGCTGCCTGGAGCAGTTTAAAGACCCCCACCGGGTTTCAAGGGACTCCCAGGAAACCGGGCGGGGGGTCTTTAAACCGAATTTGTTCTGGAATGCTGAATTTCCTGCTGAATTTGGCATTCCCGAACAGGGGGGGTTTGGAATTCGGCCGAACCGGACCCAAGTCGGGCCAGGTTCGGCCAAATTTGAACCGGTCCGATTTTTTTTTCAACAGCCCTATTGTATATCTTCAATTAGAATGTGCAAACACTGACAACATACAGCCTGTAAACATACTATACACATAAGAAAACCTACTCTTACAACAATACAAAACAAAAGAAATAAGTCCATACAGATCCTCTGTAACCATAAACTTGAACAACTAGCATTTTATCAAGGTTGCAAAGATATCATATCAGTTCTTTTGCTGACAAAATAGCAGTCCAACTCCTGAGCAGGGGGAGGGAAGAAATGTGCCTTCCGGAATGTGTCAGTGTTTTCATCATGTTGTGACTTCTTCAGCTAAATGACTTCAACAGGCAACTTTAAAAATGCCTTCTTTCTTTTTGTAGCTGCTTCATTGTGTCAGCCTAATATAAAACATTATAAACCCCAATAAATTTGTCAACACAGAGTTCAAATTACAATCAAACAACTATACTCTTATCAAAAATACAGAGCATCATATAACCAACCTACAAACCTTCCTCAAGTCAAAGGAGCATGCGTGAATGCTTTTGCTGCAAGGAGCTTTCTGACAGGCTACTCCCTAGGAGCACTGCTTAACGGCACTGGTGAATTATTCTTTTGACCCTCCAGGTGATGAGTGGAGATCTCCCGCTATTATGACTGATCTCCAGGCGACAGAGATCAGTTCCCCTGGAGAAAATGACTGCTTAGGCAATTGGACTCTACGGCATTAAAGTCCCTCTCCTCCCCAAACCCAGCCCTCCCCAGTCTCCACCCCCAAAATCTCCAGGTATTTCCTAACCTGGAGC
The DNA here is from genome assembly GCF_029931775.1 of Euleptes europaea. Classification (NCBI taxonomy): domain Eukaryota; kingdom Metazoa; phylum Chordata; class Lepidosauria; order Squamata; family Sphaerodactylidae; genus Euleptes; species Euleptes europaea. Next base: position 34,631,758 of record NC_079323.1, read on the forward strand.
TGGCAACCCTAAGCATCATAGAAATCTGAAAATGATAGGCAAGTCCTCTGCTTTGATAAGAATTTTAAGAATAAAATGTCATTCTGCTAGATTTCTTTGATGCTTCAAATAAAATACCAAAATGAATAAAGGCCAACCATCAGTTAAAAAAAAACTATCCCACATATGTGCAGTATTTCATTTGCCTACTCTCGTGGCAAATAACACCAAGTAGTAGAGGGGAAGAATGATATTTCTCTACACATTTGATAGCATTCTGTATATGAATCCTTTTATCTTTTCTTTCATATAGTCAGATTTGTTTGATGTTTGTAAAGGTTTTCTCAAAGCTGGGAAGAGTAATGCAAAAATAATACAAACTTGAAAAGTAAACGTGATTTTAAAACTGCAAATATTGTCAGGGAGACTCAGAGATCTGTATTTTCTGGTACAACAGTTTTAACTTATGCTTCGAAACTGATTACTTTTCAAGTAGATAAGTCTATAATAGTTTTGTCTAAAGAATAACATTCTTCCTTGAATAGTCACCAGTTTGTTTGCAACACAAAAGGGAAGTCTGTACTTTTGCTAGGTTTGTGCAGGACTGTATTAAGATTAATTATTGAAGATTTTAGATCATTGGTGCTTTTATTCACCTGGGGTAACTACTATACTAAGTGTGCCAATAGGGACTCTAGTATGACCAGAAAGTACCACTTTTGCAGTGATTTATGCAGAGCCCTTTAATTAATTCCCACATCTCAGAACACAATACCTTGTTACACTGCTAGGTACAGCACATTTCACTGAGAAGAATTCTAAAATATGTCCCATTTGAACAATAAAAAAGAGCCAATTGTCTGTACACAACTGGAATCTGGTGCAGTATTAAGGTAGCCTTTATGCATCTCTACATCTGCCTGTGGCATGTTAGTGTGGGCAGAGTGTATGATGTACGGGTCAAAGATATGGTATACCAGCAAGATCTGTTGTGTGCCATTCTATGTATTGTCAAGGAGCAACGATTCTTTTCCTCTAAGGGACACAGAGACAATGAACATAACAAATGGTGAAGGAAAACAGATTTTAGTAAGTAGCTGAAGTAGTCTACAGAAGAAAACCACATCTACAGACAAAAAAAAAATCAAGAAAATAATATGCTTATGTTGCTTCAACTGCCAGGAGCCCCTAGAGAATGACAATAGATGGACCCCTTAGAAATGGCCAGCTCCTCAGCAGTATTCCATGGTTTCAGTCTGCACTGAGGTTCTCATTTCAAGGCTACTCATGAGGCATTGTATACTACTTTAATAGTCATTCATTTCACAGGCGCTTGTGATAATACATAGCTGATCTTGACAGGAGTGATACTTCTCAGACTCTCCCTGACCAACTGATTAGCAGTGGTATGTGGCAAGCATACAAAGCAAAGAAATTGTTCTTTTAAGACTGGCTTGGTCATTGATGGGGGAACATTGCACAGAGCACATGTAGCCTGTTTTTAGTATATATAGAAATTTTGTAAATAGCTGTTTTAGGAATCCTTAAGAAACATTTCAGCTCTCATTCAACTCCCTCTATTTTCCTAACAGTAAAGAGCATTTTGCTCCACAAGTTACAGGGACATCCCAGGACAAGACTGAAAGCTGATTCAAACATTGCAAAGGCCTTATGTCAAAGCAGGTCTATCACAAGGAGTTTTTATCAGACATTCTTAAGCCTTCCTCCCACCATGCTATTTTAGGGGCTTGAAATGGCCCTGGACAGCTGTTGTGGAAATCATTTTAGGTTGGGGGAAAATCATGGTGGAGAAGGGTCAAGTCCTCTTGTTCTGTGAGCCATGGTTTTGAATGAAATTGGTCCTGCATGTGCCTGGGAATTAAGTTCTCAGCAAGGAATTCCTAGACAAACTCTGTCGACAGTCCATGGACTTTGAAATGTATGTTGTCCAAAATTATCAAATGGGCAGCCCAATCCTAAGGGGGGGGGGTGTTTAAGTGGCACCTGGGGAAAGTGCAGCCGCACCATCTCCAGAGTGGCTTGGTGCTGAATACAGCAAGGCAAAAATGGGAATTAAAGGAAACCCCGTAGAACTCTCCATAGAGTCCCACAGGGCTTCACCTCCCTTTTTGCAGGTGTATCTTGGAGCCTGTAAAAAGGGGCCTTCCTGTACTGAAAGGGCTTAGGGAGCTGACTAACATCAGTTCTGCCCCTGAGAATGCCCCATCGATGCTGGCATGAGGCCTCACGCCAGAATAATGCTGCCCGCAAGGCAGCACCAGTGTGTGAGCCTCACACTGCTGCATGGCTCCCCAAAGCCAGCATAGGTGTCCCTGTGCCAGTGTCCATGCCCACATACACCAGCATAGGGGTCATGCCAGCTTGTTGTGGTATGCTGACAGCCCTAGTCTACCCTGGTATACCAGGCAAGGTGTTTAGGACTGGAGCTATTGTGCAAGAACACTGCTGTGCAGTCAGAGCCAAAACGTGGTCTCCTGGCATCCCTCTTGTTTGTGCCAAGCTACAGAAGCTGACTGGGCAAAGTTCAGGGTTCTTTACCATGTTTCCCCTTGGGAGAACATCTGGTGTTCCTTGAAACACCAAGGGACAAAGACAGACCTCTTTAGCATTTCTTTAGCTCTGCCACAGCAGATAAGACATACCTTGCTAAATCTCATCAACAGCAGAATAGCTGTGTGCATACCGATAAACCCAAACCGGAAATAAACCCAAAATTAGCCATTCTGGTAAATTTCCAGTTCAGGTTTACTGAATGCACAAACGTGGGGAGAAAGCTGAAGCCAAATAGGCAATTCCGGAAAAAGCTGAATAATTATTTGGCTTTTTCCAGGTCCAAGGGGTGGGATCATTTTTGGAGGTAGAGCCCCCAAATTCACAGCGTAGCTTGAAAGGACTGTTCTTGCACAAACCCCAAAGTTTGGTGAAGATTGGGTCAGGGGGTCCGAGTTTATGGGGTTCGGAAGGGGTTGCTCCCTCCTCCACTGAGAACCATTGCAAAGTTTGCGATGGTTGTCAATGGAGGAGGGGGGCCAGCCCCTTCCGAACCCCATAAAATTGGACCCCCTGACCCAATCTTCTCCAAACTCCGGGGGCCATGCAAGGAGAGTCCCTTCAAGCTACGCGGTGAATTTGGGGGCTCTACCTTCAAAAAAGCCCCCCCCCCCGGAGAATTTTAAATGTACTGACCTTTTTAGACGTGTTGTCAGTAATGGCTGCAATCTGCTCCCTCCCTCCCTCATGGTCCATTCCAAGGTTGCTGTTCATTATGGGAAATTGCGTTCTGAAGGAAGGAAGGAAGGAAGGAAGGAAGGAAGGAAGGAAGGAAGGAAGGAAGGAAGGAAGGAAGGAAGGAAGGAAGGAAGGAAGGAAGCGGCCCTTACAAGTGTGGGAAAACTCAATTTCCCGTAATTCCTTCTCCTTCCTACTCCTAATCCAATCTAGAGCAATCACACTTTTTGTCCACTGGCGATGACAAGCCATTCCCAGCCATTGCAAGGCACAGTAAGGCCACAGCTCTAACTTCTGGGTATAAATATATCCCCATTTGCCATAGCAAATGGCTAGCTTTTTTCTAGGATCCAAGGCATGAGCCACTGTACTTGCATGTACAGTCCTTTCCTTTCCTTGCGAGTAGCACTGGTCATTACTTGTCTCCATGCAGCTGCCTCTGTCTGGATCCTTGCTCCCTGGAATGGTCAATATATTTTCCTTGGGAACCTTCAGTCCTTGTGTCCACCCCCTCATACCTTTGCTTTCTTAGTTCTCTCTGTGTTTTGGGATTTGTGTGAATGTGTAAACAAATTTGACAATTTTTAATAAAACCCTTAAAATTCACCAAAACGTTTCTTTATTGGGAACCTTTTCCACTGGTGTGCCCATCCCTGTAAAATTTGGGTTTAAAGATCCCCACACCAACCTCTCACAAAGCTCTGCCAGTCTCCAGCTAATTCCCCCAATAAAAGGAGACCCCTGTATTTGGTATAACAAGCTCCTTAGCAGCTCTGCCTCACCCTTCAGGATTGCTTGCTTAGAAACAAGGTTAGCATTTCAAAGATTTCCAAATGACTGATGATATATTGGACATAACAGTATATCTTGGCATATGTTAACATATTGTTTTCCAGAAACCATTTTCTGCAATCCCCAATACAGAAAATCATTTGCAGCCACCCATATCATACCTACTGAAACATCTGGAGAAATGCTGGTCATCTTGAGAACATACCGACTAAGCAGACAATTGAAATCTATGAGCATTTTGAAGATAAAAGAAGCTCCTAGAATATATGTCAAATTCTTATTTGGTGGAGTGGGACAATAACAATGTCTTCATTATATTCTTTTTATACAAAATGAAGAAATTACTTCAAAATAAGCTCATTTCAAGTTTCCAAATCTTTAGTGAGCACTCTTGTCTTAGAAGAATAGAACAATATTAATATGCTCATTTATTGTCCTCCTTTCTTTTTTTTCATTAGGTAACGGAAACTTTGACATGTGGGAGATGAACCTTTTGTCTAATTAATTCTAGGAGATAGTTTTCTTTTGTGCTAGGGAGTCTGCATTGATGGCATTTGCAATGGGAGACAGTTCCACAAAGATTTTTGTTCCCGAAGCTTAAACCCTGTAGAAGCATAGGAAAAGATATCCCTCAGAGTTTATTGGATATGGCTTTGATATGTCATGGAAATTGATTTTCTTCTTGTATAGTTTACTCCAGGCAATAAAATCCCTATTTGAGTGTTCATATGAAATACTAATTCAACTTGATTTTCTCTCTGGCTCACATGCTTTATGAGGACAGCTCTGACCTTTAGCTACTATAATCACATTTTGAGCCTCTAGTAATTGGAACCAGCTCGTTAAAGTAGCTGCAGAGTGGGTGTCCCAGTGCATGCATTACTCCAACAGATGTAAGACAAGACAGGGTGGCTTTGGAGACACATTGCTTAGCCCTGTTGCTAGTTCATCTTCATGTTTGCCTAGAACAACTTGCAAGTACGAGAGAGAGGCTCAGTGCCATGCACAGGGTTGCCAGCTCCGGGTTGGGAAATACCTGGAGATTTTTTGGGTGGAGCCTGAGGAGGGTGGATTGTGGGGAGAGGAGGGACTTCAGTGCCATAGAGTCCAATTGCCGAAGCGGACATTTTCTCCAGGTAAACTGATCACTATCGGCTGGTGATCAGTTGTAATAGCAGGAGATCTCCAGCTAGTACCTGGAGGTTGGCAGCCCTAGCCATGCTTAGTATGCTGACCCTTCCTTTGCAGAACTCTGAGTGATGCTTTACGCCCAATGGAAATCAGCTTCCTTGAAGGTTGATCAACCATCTCTTTTCACCTCAAAACATTCATATCTGTAATTCTAAAGCTCATTTGCCTGACCAGCGGAGATCACAGAAGACGGAATCAGTAACGTGGGTCAGAACAGGTTGATTGGAAAACTAACATGCCCAGTGGTGGTGGAGCTGCAGCAAGCAGGGTTGTGTGTCCATTGTGGGAAGCTTTCATTTCATTCCATTTCAAAAGACTGCCATGTGAGCCCACTTTGGCTGTTGCATTTAGGAAAGAAGACTTTGATCTGGCATAAAAGTAGCACTCCTGCTGTTCCAGTTTGTGATGTAAAATGCCACATGGCATTACTGTAGATGACTTGTTGGAAGAAATCACAGCTCTTTTTTAATTTAATTATTTGGAAAATTAAAATGTAAGTCCATTTAGAAAATGGCAAGCAGCCCAAGCCGAGAGACTATAGTCTGTCTCTGTCCCTGTTTTGGCTTTGTGAGATGACAAGCTTAAGAGCCCTCTAAATTGAATGTTGTCAGCAGCAAGGTTTTATTTCATTCACCAGTTGTTGGATTCAGCTACAAACAGAGGAAAGTGGCACTTTGCCATATCGCACACTATCACAAAAAAGACATGTCATGGAAATGCTTCACCTCTGTCCTATAATTATCAATGTGCTTTATAACCTCTATGCACAGGAAAAAAAACAGAAATCTAACAAGCTAATATATTCATGGCCCTAAATGGAACTGTATGCTTGGATCACCTAATTCAGGGGTCCTCAAACTATGGCCTGCGGGCTGGATCCGGCCCCTCAGGGTCCTGAACCAGGCCCCTCAGGCCGGGCCCAAAACCAGCGCCGCGCCTCCCCGCCGGGAACGACGAGCCCCATGATGCAGAGCGGCCCGCCTCTGGATGGAAACAGGAGGGGGAGAAAGCCCGTTCCCCCTCCCGCTGCATGCCGGGAGCGGTAGTTCGAAGCGGCCCTCCACGGCCTCCGCACGGGGATGGCCTCCGACTGGCTCCGCTTGGGTGCCATCTTGTGACCTGAGGCGGCCGTCACCGTCTCCTCCTCCTTTCCCCCTCCCTGCCTGCCTGCCTGCCTTCGTCCAGCCCTCCAAAAGAGGGAGCTGAGGAGACTGCCACCAATTGCAGCTGCCGCCGGTGGTTTGGGAAGAAGCCGGAGGCAGCTGACCCGGACCTCAAGCCTGTAAGGGGGGTAACGGCTCGCCTCTTGGGCAACCGGCCTTCCTCTCTTCCCCCCCACCCCTTCCCCTCCGTCTAGCCTCCTCCCTCCTTCGCCTGGTCCCGATTGCGCCTACTCAGGAGTAAACCGCATTGACTCCCGGTAGAGCTTAGCCTGCCGCCTCCTGTCCGGAGTTGCTCCTGTCTAAGCCGAATTCGGCCATTTATGCACAGGAGGTTTTGCCTTGGATTTGCCGCTCTCTAGAGGCACATTTTCCCCAACTTGAATTCTCAAAACTCTGCATGGGGGGGGGGGGCTTATTGTTGAGCTTTGAGCATTCAGATGGGGAAAATGTGCCTCTAGAGAGGGGCAAATCCTCCCGTGCATAAATGGCCAAAAATAAGCCCCCATGCAGAGTTTTGAGAATTCAGATAGGGGAAATGTGCATCTAGAGAGCGGCAAATCCAAGGCAAAACCTTCCACGCATAAACATTTCCCCCCATCTGAATTCTCAAAAACTCTGCATAGGGGCTTATTTTTGACTTTTGAGGATTTGGCTGGGGAAAATGTGCATCTAGAGAACGGCCCTAGGATTGCACTGAGATAGAATTTTTTTAAAAATAAATAAGCCCCATATAGCAGCATGCCCAGGAAGCATCAAGCCGACCTCCTGCAAGACTAGCGACCCGCCCTGCAGCCCTCTCCTTCAAATTGACCTTTCCCACTTCCCCTCCTAAATTTACCTCTATTTTTATCCTTATTTATCCTTATTTTCCCTCTCCCTTTTTAAATTTAGCCAAAAGCAGGCCCATACTTCCCATTGAAATATTATAAGTTTATGTTAATTAAAATCATTCTTCATTTTAAATATTGCATTGTTTTATTTTTTGTGCACTACAAATAAAATATGTGCAGTGTGAATAGGAATTTGTTCATATTTTTTTCAAACTATAGTCCGGCCCCCAACAGTGTTTAAGGGACAGTGAACTGGCCCCCTTAAAAAGTTTGAGGACCCCTGACCTAATTGGATGCAGCAGTGAGGTAAAGGCCATTTCTCAATGAATTGTTAAAGTGTTCCCCAGTTGTCTAGCAATGAGGCATGCCAGGAACATTGCTACAAAATTTGGTTTTCTTTGATTTTATTATTTATTAATTAAAGATGTAGGGAGGGAAGGCAGCATGGTGTAGCCCAATCTCGTCAGATCTCGGAAGCTAAGCAGGGTCAGCCTTGGATGGAAGACCACCAAGAAATACCAGGGTTACTGTGCAGAGGAAGGCACTGGCAAACCACCTCTGCTAGTCTCTTGTCTTGAAAACCCCATAAGGGGTTGCCATAAGTCGGCTGCAACTTTATATATATATACACACACAATTAAAAGAGAAGGACAATCAAGGAATTATAAATAATGACATTATGCATGGTATAACAGACTCTCAGCAGAAGCAACTAATAAAATATAGAAGAGTGAACCAACTGAGAGTTCTCTGGAGATTCATGGCATCTTTGTCATATTTCCTTTATTCACAAAGTACAACAGAGCATAGATCTCTATAGGGCAAGACCCATATTGGATCCCCAGAATGAGAGAAAAAGGCCTTGCGCCTCTCAAGGTGCCTCAGCCATCTTACAATAGTCTCCCTCTGACAGTTGTTCTGTCTTTGAAAATGCAAAGTTGCTGTTTCTTTGCGCATACACATACCTTGCTCTCTTGTCCACTAGGAACAGAAATCCTCCAAGCTCTCATGAGTACTTTAGCAGAACATCAGTGGCCAACTGTGAATGATGTGCACTCGCTGAAGAAAATCAACTGACCGTTTTGGGCAATTGTTCTAACAAAATTATGGTCAGGGCAGTAGCCACAACAACATGTAATCATAACCCCCAGCTTTGTTGAGCATGCATTTAATCTGCATCCCATCTATTAAAATAATTCTTAAATCCACAATTTAGATTTCTTTCACTTTAATTAACTTGCTGAAATAGAAAACTTCAGTTTTTCTCAACCGCCGTGTCTTCTCTTTTTCAATTATATGGGAAATACCCTGCCTTGAGCAGCTAAAGCAAAACAGGAACTATATGTCTGAACCGCTGCAACGTAATACGTAGTCCATGGCTAGGTATACTAAGCTCAGATAGCATAAGAAACCATTCCCTTTATGTCCGGAAAAAGAGTTAAGTACATTAGTTCACATCAATAGAGAATTCTAAGCATTTAGACTTAAAATATCACAATGGGCTAACCGAAAATTAAAACTGTGCAAACGTAACATTGCCAGGAAGTTCTAATGTGCTTATGCTAATAATGTAGATTTTACTATATTTGGAGGAAATTAAGACATAAGTAAAATAATAAGCAGAAATATTTCATCACTGATCACATAATTAGCATCTCATATTGATGCTATTTTATCTCCTAGATGATGTCCTCAGTGTGTGATTACAGTTATCCCTTTTTTTCTTGGCTCAGACAGCACACTGATAGGCTCTGCACATCATGTCCTATAGTTGATATTGTTAGGGTGGATTCACACAACCATCTATGTGATAATGACAGCTACTACATGATAATTTTTAAATAAATAAGCTTAAGCTGAATCATCTGAAATATTATTCACAGGTTAGCTGATATAGAGTATTTTCATAAGTGGGGAAAATAAACTCATGCATGATAAACTTGCCGTTATCATAATAACTATGAGAATCGGATGTGCAAACCTTGAATTGAAGATCCACTAAATAGGAATGTGTCCAATGCTGTAAGTGCTGTATTTTGCTTGTGCAATTTTTAAACTCCAGTTTTATTATCTGGTACAGTTTTAACCAGGGAAATTCAGTTTGACTAACAAGCTATCATCCAAAAGATTATTTCATAGGCTGCATTTCTGACTTAAACTTCAGCTAGAAAAGTTGGTCTCTGGTGGAAAGAGATTGCATGTGTGCGTCCTTTACACAAAAGAATGTGCTGGATCAGACCCATGGTTAGGGTTGCCAGGACCCTCTTCGCCACCTGCAGGAGGTTTTTGGGGCAGAACCTGAGGAGGGTGGAGTTTGGGGAGGGAGGGACTTAGAATTCAATTGCCAAAGTGGCCATTTTCTCCAGGTGATCTGATCTCTATTGGTTGGAGATCAGTTGTAATAGCAGGAGATCTTCTGCCACCACCTGGAGGTTCAACATATTCAAAGATATTCAACATATTCACTAGGCTCTATAAACTATTATATTTGAATTGATACTTACATCCAAATCTCAAATACGACGTACAGGTATGCAGTTACACAAAAATAAACCAGAACAGAACAGAAGGCACAGAGACACCTTATTAACAACTGTGAATCAAAAAAGTCTGTCACCCTGACAAAACGTGTGGAGCGCCGAAGTCTGGAGGACACCAAGGCTGTCCCAGAGAAATGGTCCTGCGCAGAGTAGCAATGACATCAGCAGGGAGCTGGGCTAAGGCAGATCTTCATGCCACGAGGAAACGGAAATTCCACTACTTTTCAGGTTCCTATATCGTTCCATGTGACTTGAAGAGGTCTTTCTAATGGTCTACTATGACCCCAAAAAATGAATTAATTAATCACATTATTGGCTGATGAAGCCTGACGCGAAATGTGCCGATTAGCATCTAGATTGCACGCTCCTCGGATCCCTTGGATCATTACCTGCACCCTGAGTAGTGGAATTTCCGTTTGCTGGCAGCATGAAGATCTACCTTAACCCAGCTCCCTGCTGATGTCATTGCTACTCTGAGCAGGACCATTTCTCTGGGACAGCCTCAGTGTCCTCCGGGCTTCGGCACTCCACGCGTGTTTGTCAGGGTGACAGACTACTTTGATTCACAGTTGATAATAAGGTGTCTCTGTGCCTTCTGTTCTGGTTTGTTTTTGTGTAACTGCGTGCCTGTACATTGTATTTGAGATTTGGATGTATGTATTCAAAAATAATAGTTTATAGAGCTTAGTGCTGTATCTTTGAATGTGTTGAACCAATTTCTACAGCACCACCTGGAAATTGGCAACCCTGCCCATGGTCCATCTAGTGCAGCATCCTATTTCTCACAGTGAGAGGCCTATAGGCAGGGCACAGAGGCCAAAGCTTTCCCCTTTAGTTGCTCCCCCCAGCAACTGGCATTCAGTGGTGCCTTGCCTTATGTCAGAGAGGTTCCATTTAGCCATCATGCTTAATAGCCATTGATGGACCACCTCCACAAATTTCTTTAAACCCTTTTTTAAAGCTATCTAAACTCGCAGCTATCAGCATGGGCAATAAATGGCGATGTCAAAAGTCAGAGATACACATAAGAGTACTTTCAGATAAATTTGATAACCATTTGATGGCGAATCTATAACAAAACTCCCCATTCATTCTATTTTGTCCTTCTTCTTGTGGCTGAAAGTCACTATTTATCATGTCATTGTAACTCAAATCCATTGCAGTGTAGCATGTTGACAGTTTCCATTTTAAAGATTAATATGTAATTCCTTCAATAATATGCCTTAAATTCAACAGCAACCAACCTTCAAGCTCTTTGGCATAAACTCCCCCCTCTTTTGTATATTATTATAGCTTTTTGAACATGTCAGAGACTGCAGTTGCAAATATTGAGTTTATTACAGCTGACCTACATAACACTTTTGGTATTAATCTTACAACACACAATCCACTGCCTCTCTTCAACAAAAAGGGAGGCTATATTGCTATTGATTTCAGTCTTTGACTGCTTAATGGCTTCTGCATTGCAACTATCAGAATTTTCTTTTCCATACCAAGCAGCACAGTCCATCAGAGCCATTAAATGTCAGTTTGGATGCTAAGTGACTAACCTTGTCATACGCAACTTCTTAATGTAGCACTTGAACTTCTCCAGGTAATCCTCGATTGAATACTCATACACGTCTATTCAGACATGCATTGCTAATTTGTTAACAGAATATAATAGCTTAAATTATTTAACATCCCATTTTATAGCGATGAATATGCCATTTCTTGGCAAATAATGCTGGACTGGCATGACGCTTTTAATGTTTGGAGTTTTAATCACAAAGAAAAAAATCTTTTTCTATTTAGCCATTGTCAAATTGTAATGGGTGGAAGCTTTTAAAATGTTGAATGGTAGTGATCATCGTGGTGAGCGTGGTCTAACTTAATCTGCATTTTTAATGCTCAGAGAGTAGATTTCTTTGAGATAATAGAAATTATTGTAACGTTGGCAGTGTATGAATGTATAGTATATGTTTTAATAGGCCCCTAAAATTAAATTGTGAGCCTTTTCAGTCTTTCAAAAGTTCTCCTAGCTTTGATAATGCTGGCATTTTACAATTTGGCATTGTAAAACTTTCAGAAATACTCATTTGTCTATAATGCTCAATAGACAAAATTATACTTCTCTTGGAAGAAGTAAGGCCCGTAACTGATAAGATAAAAGAAAATCTCCTCTTTCTGTAGATTCTCCTTAATTAGGCTGCAAATTGAACATGGATAATTATCTTGATTACCCAACCTGTAGACTTATGCTTTTAAGGGAGCATTTTCCCGCTGCAGTATTGGCCTGAGCCAGCCCAGTTCCAGAACATGAGAAAATACCATTTTGAAGAGGTGCCATACCATACCATATTTCAAAAATAAGAGATAGTTTGGAACCATGGGGCTGAAATTAGAGAAATCTGTTATATTCCATGGAAGTATGAGGGACAGAACTGACAAAATATCCACTGGCCACAGTATAACATTAGGTATCCTTAAACATATATTTTCAGTGGGCTTAAACATTCTTAGCTTTATGCTGTGTTGGGGCCATGTGTTCTTCTGGAGTCTGATATACTGGAATAAATGATGCACATTTGAAACAAAAGCCCTTGAAATAAGCGTTATTCAGCAAATCTGTGTGTGTGTGTGTGTTAAGTGCCATCAAGTCGCTTCCGACTCATGGCGACCCAAAATGTCCTATCTTTGACAGCCTTTCTCAGATCTTGCAAATTGAAGGCTGTGGCTTCCTTTATTGAGTCAATCCATCTCTTGTTGGGTCTTCCTTTTTTCCTGCTGCCCTCAACTTTTCCTACCATGACTGTCTTCTCCAGTGACTCTTGTCGTCTCATGACGTGACCAGCAAATCTACCCATTGCCTATATAATTATTGTCTCTATTCTAGGCCCATTCTGCGTGCAATTATTATTATTTCCTTGATGAGATCTTGCTGGGCAAATAAGAACTATGAAACATGGTGCAGCCAAAGTTAAGCACTTTTAAAGTCTATGGATTTAAGTCAAAGGGATTTAGGCAAATGTTTATTAATTTTATAAACATTTTTTTTCCTGCTTTTGAATATCCTGTGGGCCATAATAAAAAATTGAACTATGTTTATTTACTCCTTTGAAAGTAATACTTAACATTGGCTGAATTAACGTCGTAAATTTTTCCAAGTGAGGTGATACACTAATCTCCTGAGAGCCATGACATTTCTAGATGTCTTCACTGGAATACAGTCCCCTAAACTGGTACTGATGGAAAGGGCCTTGTTATGTCTGCTAAAGCCTTTGTGACATTTGCTGATTACTTCATATTGATATGCAGCAGGCTTACAGCATCTCTCAGTGCTTTAAAAACACCAAGCTGGAACGCTTCCATGCAAAAAAGAAGGTTCCTCAAAAATCATAGAATCAAAGATGTTTTACTTGGTGCTCTGTAATTTCCAAGGAGCACAGAGTAAATGTAGGTAGGTCCTTTTACCCTTCCATTAGATCCTGTGGTTTCTTTGTACCAGTGAAGGTTTTTATTCCCTGTGAAGAATTTATTTTGAATTCAGTGACAAGCTGGGCTCTTTTTTGGGGACCAGGGATCTGTGGAATTGGTGCGTGGAGAAGGCTGACATCTGGTAGTACTTTCCAGGGACTTGCAAATTACAGAGTTGAATTAATATGAGGAGTCTAACTATTTTCCAGTTTCTTAAATTACACCAAATCATCTCCTCAATCATTTCTTTCAAGAGCTGTAAATTATAACTTTAAAGTAGGTTTTTCAAATTTGTTAAAGCCAGGGATCCTAAGCAGCAAAAAATGCTTGTTGTTGCTGTCCATACAATTACAAAAAATGTCCAATAAGACCCTAGTAATAACCTTTTTATTAGAATACACTCACACACACACAGAGAGAGAGAGACTTCATGCATAAATGTATAATTATATATAAAAGACTTGCATTCTATGTAAGATTGTCATAATCATTTTATTGCTGCCTGTGTCCTAAAATAATTATTAGAAGATAGGTGCTTAATTGCAGCCATAAATAGTATAGTGTAGGTAGAGGATGATTGAGGAGCCCCGTGGCGCAGAGTGGTAAGCTGCAGTACTGCAGTCCAAGCTCTGCTCACGACTTTTCGATCCCGATGGAAGTTGGTTTCAGATAGCCGGCTCAAGGTTGACTCAGTTTCCATCCTTCTGAGGTCGGTAAAATGAGTACCGAGCTCACTGGGGGTAAAGGGAAGATGACTGGGGAAGGCGCTGGCAAACCACCCCATAAACAAAGTCTGCCTAGTAAACATCAGGTTGTGACATCACCCCATGGGTCAGGAATGACCCGGTGCTTGCACAGGGGACCTTTACCTTTAGAGGATGATTGAGAAAACATCCCTGCCTTGAGATTATTTAGGAACAAATTATATAGCACCAGTTCCAGTATGAATTCTTTGGTGACCCTACCGCTTACTTCTATCAATTGCCAGTAAGTACTACTGTGCCTATATACCTCTATATTCTGCTTCCTGTTCTTGAAGCAGTTATTAATCCATAAAAAGATCTGTCATTTTCTCCCATGATAGCTTTACTTAGGAGCCTTTGGTGAAGGACTTTCTCAATAGCTTCTTTGATAGTTCAGATATATAATGTTTACTGGGTCATCTCTTACCACATGCTTTCAGACACTCTCAGAAAAACCATAAGACTGGTAAAACAGACTTCCCTTTGCAGAAATCATGTTGTTTTTTCCTCCTGCAAGAACATATTGTCCTTTTTACAGTGCTGCTAGAAGAAAATAAGATACTGGCTAGTTGTACGAGCATGAGTCTGCTATAATGGCAGCCACTTTAGCTGGACCGTAAGATTATCCTGCCTCATTAGCACTTCCATTTATCTTGGTAAAGAAGAAGAAGAAGAAGAATGTGTGCATCATATCAAAAGTATAATCCAGTTAAAGTTGAGCAGTTTTGTTTCCTGGATTTCCATAAGAATTAAGCATGTGCTGAATGCAGCCATTAAAATTACTGAGACAGAAATGAGTTTAGCATGAATCATGCCACGTTTGAATTATTTGCTTAAGAAAACAAAACAAATTTGTAGAGCTTAGCATAATGTTCTTTTTCCTCAGTATATACAGTTGTATGTTTTGGGGTTCAAAAATAAAATGCAATGATGTGAGTTGGGATTTGCCCTGGCCTCTGGTATAACCACCTTGGTTTGTCTGTTGCCTTGAAAACCCTAGTCTGGGTCATCGTAAGTCAACTGTGACCTGACGGTACACACACACACACACACACACACACACACACACACACACACACACACACGTATAAACATGCAAGAAGCAATGAATAGGTTAAATTAGGGTTTAAAACAGCTAATCTGCAACACAAAATCAACTCATCGATTTCCTTGCAGATTCAGTGCAAGCTATTCTAACAGGATGCCTATAGTCACCAGACATCCACACAAGGGATCAAATCTCAGCACTCAGCACTTCTGTACTTTGTTTTTCACTGTCTGTCCATCTCTAAGAGTGGTCTGATCCCCATCCCCCTATGCTGCATTAAAGTTCAAGTGTTGCTGCCCAACCACATGAGAGCACCTTTACCCTCTAGCTCGTTGGCTGTAAGAGATAGTCTCCAACAATCCCCTTCATTCTCAGATGCCTCAGGATGCTTGCTGAAGTTCTTGTGCTTGTAACCCAGGCATGCATAGTCTCTGCCACAAGAGGGATTTTGCATAGCTTATTAGCAGGTTGTTTGAAGGGTATGAATAAACTCACATGGACTCCACTTCAGATTGGCCAGGAACAAATCACAGAGTACATATGCACCCCAATGTACCTATAAAGATACGGCAAAAAATGTGATTCATGCATGGGGAATACACCTACCCCCCAAATACTATCAATGTCCCCTGAAAGTCCTTTTTCACCTTATAACTGGTCCAAATCTAATCTAAAAATCTGGATGAAATAATGGTCATATTGGGTAACCACTGCTTAATCAGCTTCAAGTCCTTCTGGTCCTGGAAGTGATAGCTCCATGGTATGAATTAAATGATTTTCACGAAGATGAACCATAAGGACTTGCGAGAACTGGCCAGCCTGCAGGCATCAATAAAGCATGGGCAACAGCTAGTTCCACTTTTTCTTCTTTCTCACATCTCCATCTATCCAGCCTCTGCGTCTTGCAGCCTAAACCAAAAGTTTCCATAGAAGCATGTGCCACAATTGTGCAGTGACAACACCTTACTCCTTAATATAACATGCATGATTGCCCAAAATTAGAATGTGTGATTATAGGACACTATCCGGATGCTAAAAAGGGGAGGAGTTTATCATCCTACCTCTCTGCAAACACACTAAGAGTCCTTACCAGACAAAAAGCTTCCTTACTTCTTGACAACAATGAAATAAATTGTCCCCTACTCATTTGATCTGTCTTCAGTACCCTAACCTTAATTATATTTAGGTGTCCTGAGAACTTCATCATGAACATGCTTACCAGGTGAACATATGAAGCTGCCTTATACTGAATCAGACCATCAAGGTCCATCAAAGTCAGTATTGTCTACTCAGACTGGCAGCAGCTCTCTAGGGTCTCAGGTACAGCTCTTTCACATCACCTACTTGTCTAGTAGAAGCCGGGGATTGAACCTGGGACCTTCTGTATGCCAAGCAGAGGCTCTACCACTGAGCCACATACTTTGTGTGACTGCCACAACCTGCTAAAAAGCTGAACTGTCAGGACAGGCATGTGAAGAGCATCCTCTACATGAGTAAATTCAGATTATGGATTTGAGGGCAGGGATTGTTAGAGTGCAGCGTATACACAGCTCCCGGTCTGATGCTATCAATCTCCCTTGAAAGGAAAGAAAAAAATGGGAGGCAGATACTTAATCAGAAAGTAACTTCTATTGGCCTAACCAAAATAAAGAATAGTAAAGGGGAAGCAAAAAGGCGGCAGTATGAGACAGCAAGGCTAAAGGGACTAGGCAAGTAGGTGCTGACCTCAGCCTGAGACCTTGGAGAGCAGCTGCAGGTCTGAGTAGACAATACTGACTTTGATGGACCAGGGGTCTGATTCAGTATAAGACAGCTTCATTTGTCAACTATTGAAGTCACAAGAATGGAAAGTTATTTGCTTGTGGAAATCCAGTAGTTACCATTCATGTTTGCACAGTCCTAGTGTTCACTTGCACTCCTTTAAGCTAATATGCAATTGAAGTTGCTTTGGCCCAAATTATGTTTCTTCCCCAGGCTACCCCAGGGAAACTATCCCAGAGAGAAGAGACAGATGTAGGAGTTGCCCATAAAGGAACCAAAAGATGCAAAGGAATGAGCAGAGAAAGGTTTTCAGGATAGGAAGAGAAGGAGTCCCTAGCTAAGTGGGAACACTCTGGGAGAAGGCTGGCTGGCTTTAAAATTGATTGGAAAAGAATCCAGGAAGGGAGAAGGTAAGAAATAAGATAAAAAGAGGTGGAGGGTCAATTCAGGAATGGAAATAGAGCACAGAGAGAAAAATCATAATCTGCCTGTTTTTATGCAAAAAGTTCAGGGATTTTTCTGTCAGTGGTAATGGAAGAATGATTTCTGTGTTCTCTTAATAATTCTTTTTTCAAACAGTTGGTGGCAGTATGGAAGATGGTGAGTGTGGTTAATGCTTTTCTGCACATGCGACCATGCAGCAATTACCTGATCAAATGCTTTGAGTTCTTTGCATCTGGGACCAACTGCCTGGTAGATGTTCCACTCCAGTGATCTCTACACATGATCACCACATGAGCTGAACTGGATGGTGATCAACCATCTCTAATTATAACTTCATTCATTCCTTTCTACATATTCTGAAGCAGCAAAAGCTTTCTCTGACTTTAGAACAACACAGTAACGACTGACTGATTCTGTGCCTCCAGAACTGCCATCAATGAAGATGCCCAGTCAATACAGTCAGACTACTTCTAAATGTCCTTCGTGCAACCTCCATGTACATCAAGATCCTTTAGCATCCTGGCAGGTAATGCTACACTAATAAGAAGACACAAAGTCAACAGTGTAAACGGAAACAAATTATATTGGTTTACTGAAGCACAATGGAAATGATAGATGAATGAAATTCCTAACCATGCTAAATGAACAAAAACAAACAAGCTATATGAATGAAACAATGAAGGGATGGACCTTGATATGGCTAAGCATGATAAACACTCAAAGCACAAAGCAGAGCACATCTGAATATACTGGGTGTAATGTATTTCAGACAAAGCAACTAGAAATAAAAATTAGTGGCACAATGGCAGAAATCAGGCCTTCATCACCAACAATGCAATCCTGAGCTGTTTTGCTCTGATACCCCTTGTTATCTGATTCTCACATTTGTCACATACTTAGTTTGATGATCCTGGTTGATGACCAGGATTATTTTTGTTCCTGGCTGAACCAAAAAGATAGGACAAGCTCTCAGGCTTTCTTCACAGCAACATAAAGCACGTTCTTCCAACCAGATAGCATGACCACATCTTTCAGAGTAATGCAGCCACCATAAAACCTTGCAGTAATGTTCTATATCCCATCCAGTCACATATGTACTGATGCCATGAGTGAATTGAACTCCAAAATCACTGTATCCCGAATGACCTCAGACTCCATCCAGCATTGTCTGGGCCATGGTTGTGTACACCAGCTGTCCTTTATAAAGAAGCCAAAACTGTGACCCCCTTTAGCACTGGAGTGCACTTGACTCTCTGCCTAGAACAGCTGTTCTGCTGTCTTGCCAGCTATGCAGGTCACCTCGCATATGGCCAGATGACCTAACCTGGTGATGGGCTACAGTAAGTCACTTCATCGTGCCACACAATTTCTACAAGAAATCCCCGAAATCACTTCAAGGCAGGCAAAGAGAAGGGAGGTGTATAATAACTGCATCTGTCAAAGTATCCATCAGCTGTTTGGCCTTGCAAAAAGCCTACAACAATCCAAATGAGGCTCCAAGCTTTTGAACACATGAAGCTGCCTTATACTGAATCAGACCCTTGGTCCGTCGAAGTCAGTATTGTCTACTCAGATCGGCAATGGCTCTCCAGGGTCTCAGGCTGAGATCACCTACTTGCCTAGTCCCTTTAACTGGAGATGCTGGGGATTGAACCCGGGACCTTCTGCATGCAAAGCAGATGCTCTACCACTGAGCCATGGCCCCTCCCTTTTCAGATAGCAGTTTACAGAGTTCATTTCCTATATTGATAGTGATACCTAGAAATTACAAGGTACAAGGTTAGTGGGACTTTTGTCTTTTTTTCTGCCATTGAAATTCCCAATTGTCTTTTGAATGATCCACTAACTCCTGAAAACTAATCATATGTCCCAACAATCACTGGTTCCCACTGTGTCAGCAAACAGAAAGTTGTCTAAGAAATGCACAACAGTAGCACAATCTGACCTCTTCCTGCCTGTTACAGCCTAGCGCTAAACTTTTCAAAGACTGCAAATGAAATTTAACATTCTTTGGGCAAGGCTTTGTCCACAGAATAGTGGTCACTAATCCAGAAGACCAGCAGATCTAAATCATCTGGATGGACTGGGAGAAGGAGAAAGTGAGACTTTATGACTCACTTAACCAGAAAAGCACCATCTATTTGACCAAGCTCAGCTGAAATGGTACTATTTATTAGGGCTGTCAAAAAAAAAAAAATTCGGTACAGTTCGGATTCGGCCGAATTTGGCCCTTGTGGGTTCGGTACGTGCCGAAGTCCGAACTCCCCCACTTCGGATCCGTTCAATTCGGCGGGAATTCAAAGTTCGGAAAAAAATTCGGCCGAATAAAGCCATTAAAAACACAATTGCGCCTTTCCGCGGCTCTGGGGGGGCATTTTTTAAGGTGGAGGTCCCAAAATTTCAGGGTAGCTTGAAGGGACCCTCCTCGCAAGAACCCCCAAGTTTGGTTAAGATTGGACCAGGGGGTCCGGAGTTATGGGGCCCGGAAGGGGTCCCCCCATCCACCCATAGGAAAGAAAGAACAGAAGCCGGCTGCTATTCATGTAATGGGCGGGGGGGGGCCCTTCCGGGCCCCATAACTCCGGACCCCCTGACCCAATTCTCACCAAACTTGGGGGTTCTTGCAAGAATAGTCCCCCCAAGCTACCCTAAACGTTTGGGACCCCCACCTCAAAAAATGCCCCCTCCAGAGCCGTGGGAAAAACCTCCCTATGCCTGCTGGTGCTGAGAGATTTCTCATTAAGCTTGTTTCCTCTGCGGTTAACCACAGACGCCCAAAGTGTTAACCCCTCATGGGAAGTAGGTTAATGAGAAATCTCCCAGCATAGGCAGGCATAGGGAGGTTTTTCCCACGGCTCTGGGGGGGGGCATTTTTTGAGGTGGGGGTCCCAAACTTTTGTGTTAGCTTGGTGGGACACTCCTTGCAAGAACCCCTGTGTTTGGTGAGGATTGGGTTGGGGGGGGCTGGAAGGGGGCTTGCCCCCTTCTCCATAAAAACCAATGCAAAACTTTTGGCTTAGGGCTTAGGGCTATCCATGGCTACTAGTCAAAGTGAATACTAGTCATGATGCATATCTATAATCTCCAGGGTCAGAGAGGTTTTGCCTTGGATTTGCCACTCTCTAGATGCACATTCCCCCCAGCCAAATTCTCAAAACTCAACAATAAGGCCCCATGCAGAGTTTGGAGAATCTGGCTGGGAAAATGTGCATCTGGAGAGTGGCAAATCCAAGGCAAAACCTCCCCTGCTTAAATGACCAAGAGGTTTACCTCCCTCACCCAAGCCTGGGTGCTACCCTACCTAATAACTAGTGCACCCTTAAACAAAGTTAACCACCAACATCACAATTCACAAACAAGGCAGCTACCTTGAAGCAGATGGATCTCCCCTGCAAGCAGGAATCACACAGGTGAGGCGGCGCAACACTCTAGGAACCCAAGCTAACTTCAACCAAAGTACACTGGATCCCCCCCCCCCCCCGCGGGCAGAGACTCACACTGACCCACTTAACTCCAGCCAAAGTTGGCAACCACAAAAAACAGCAGGAATAACACTCCCACAAAGGCAAGCCCACCCCAACCAGAACAGGTAATCCCCCCCAACCAGAAATCACAGCGTACACACACAGAGCAACAACCCAAACATCAAATTTAACATAAAGAGCCCCAAACCAGGCCAAGCTTAACAGAGACTCAGTCAGTAAAAGCCTATGCCAACTCCAGGCCACAGCAGGAATTAGAAAGCCAAACTTGGGAACAGTAGCACAGGCCAGAAATCACAGCCCGCACACACAGAGCAACAAACCAAACACCTTTAAAATGACTATTCACTGTCCTGATGCAAAAGGAGAAATCCCCACCCCACCGCACTCGCCTGCTCATTGTTTGCATGTGTGTGTTAAGTGCCGTCAAGTTGCTTCCGACTCATGGCGACCCTATGGCCATTTATTCATGGAAAGGTTTGCATTGGAGTTGTCACTCTCTAGATGCACATTTTCCCCATCTGAATTCTCAAAACTCTGCACGGCGGCTTATTGTTGAGTTTGGAGAATATGGATGGGGGGAAAAGTGCATCTAAAGAGTTGCAACTCTGATGCAAAACCTTCCATGAATGAAAGTCCTCCAAAATGTCCCATCTTTGACAGCCCTGCTCAGATCTTGCAAACGGAGGGCCGTGGCTTCTGTGGCCCCCGCAGGCGGCAGGATCGCTCGGGAGATTGGAGGGGGGATTGGAGGGGGGGAAGGGCAGGCGATCCACTGCAGATCCCTCGCCTGTCTTCCCGGGACTCCCAGGAAGGCGAGTGGTGGTTGGCAAGCTCCTCTGCTCTGCCTGGACAGGCAAAGCAGAGGGGTTTAAAGACCCCTTGCCTGTCTTCCCAGGACTCCCAGGAAGGCGAGGAACACACACCCCAGGCAGAACCGACGACAGCCCCCTTTGGCTTCCCCTCCACCCACAGAAACTGCTCTCTCCCCACACACACACAGACTCTGCTTTCCCCCCCCCCCACACACACACATACACAGGAGAAAAATTATAGATTAAAGCCCCCAAAGGGGTCTTACTGTGGCTGTCTTCTGTTCCATCAGGACGGGCTGTAATCCAAGATGATTCCAATTAGGCACGGAACGTTTTGCTCTGGAGAGATGCACACAGGATCGGATCGGCTGCCCCATTCATCCCAATAGGGGAAAGGGGAAAGGGGAAAGCCCATATCTCGGGACCCCCTGACCCAATGTTCACAAAACTTGGGGGGTTCCTTAAGAAGCTTAATCTAAAGTTCCAGTGAAAGTTTTGTGTCTGCATCCCCAAAAATGCACCCCCTGCAGCCATGGAAAGAGAAAAGGGGGGGAAGCGATATTTCTGCCCCCACTGAACCCATCTTTACAAAACTTGGGTAGTATCTTAAGAATAATTCACTGAAGCTATGCTAAAAGTTTGGGGGCTATATCCCCAAAAAAGCGCCCCCTGCAGCCACATAAATGGAAAAGGGGGGGAGGGAAAAGGGGGAGAGCCCATATCTCGAGACCCCTGACCCAATGTTTACAAAACTTGGGGGGTATCTTAAGAACACTGTTCTGAAACTCCGCGCAAAGTTTGGGATTTGTACCCCCAAAAATGTGCCCCCTGCAGCCATGGAAAGAAAAAGGGGGGAGCCCATATCTCGGGACCCCCTGACCCAATGTTTACAAAACTTTGGGGGTACCTTAAGAAGCTTCATCTGAAGTTCCAGTGAAAGTTTTGTGTGTGCACCCCAAAAAATGCGCCCCCTGCAGCCACAGAAAGGAGCGAATGTGCACAAGCACCCCCCACACACACACGAGGATTTCGCTCTCTCTCTCTCTCCCTGGCCGGGCCGCACATCAGCTGATTCCTCCAGTACTCAATCCTGACTGATTGGCCAGAAGAAGACCCAGCTTGCCCACCGATTGGCCGGGGGAGGAGAATGCTGCTTACTGACGGTTATGCTGCTTACTGATGGCCGAATTGGCCGAATTTATTCGCGAACTCCTGAACTCGCTGAATTCGGCCCCCCCGGTTGCCCGCCAGTTTTGAGTTCGGATCCGTCCGAACAGAAAAGCAACGAATCAGGACCGAACCGAATTGACAGCCCTACTATTTATGGAACCTCTTTTTCCAGAATACAAATGATGAATTATCCTTAGCTCATCAGGTAACCTTTTAAGCAGTTAACAGCAGAGATACCCTGAAAATGGAAACAGGTAGCTGTTCAAAAGGGATTGCTGAATTTCCTTCTGTGACGTAATACAAACACCTTTACCAATTTCAACTTATTGGCAATGCAGCACCTTAGGGCCAAAGCAAACATTATAATGCATGTGAGTACACCGTGGAGATTCTATTGGATCTCCATGGGACCTCCTCAAAACTTACTCATGGAGCCCCATTACAGGGCATATAATGCACCTGGCACCATTTCATCTTGGGAACATGGAATGGGGGGATAAGGCAGGAACCCCTCCTCCCCTGCAAACTGCAGTATTGATCTGAATCACCACCCTCCGGCTTTTAAATTGAGTTCCCATCAGGAGTTTACAGCTGCAACGTGGCTGTGAGTCCCCATTTCAGACTCACATTTATTGTAATGTGTAGTTTGGCCCTGTGGCATCAGGCAGGGTATATGAAAGCCACAACAGCCTGGGGAAAACAGATCACACCCCCTTGCTTTGAGTAGATTGCTATCAAGCTTAATGAGATTGGACTGGGCACCTTTCTCTGGCCTAGCACTAATAGGTCTGCCCTTCTTTCCTCCACTCTTCTTGCTGCCACTCTCTCACCCACCATGGAATCTGGTGCACATATACACAGGGTATGCCACACTGCACACATAGCAGTCATAAGTAGGGCTGCCAGCTCTGGGTTGGGAAATACCTGGAGATTTTGGGAGCGGAGCCTGAGGAGGGAGGAGTTTGGGTAGGGGAGGGACCTCAGCAGGGTATAATGCCATAGAGTCCACCCTCCAAAGCAGCCATTGTATCCAGGGGAACCGGTCTTGATTGTCTGGAGGTCAATCGTAATAGCGGGAGATCTCCAGGTACCACCTGGAGATTGCCAACCCTAGTCATAACCCACAGAGCTTGCAGGAACAATGACTTCCTGGCATTGAACTTCCAGCACACAAGATGGTATTAAAGCAGTTGCTTTCATGCTCCCTCTTGCACGCCAATGCATTTTCGTGTCTACTATTGGGAGAGCAGTGCAGTGGAGAGATAATTCTTTTTCCTATTATGGTAGTAGAAGAGCATGCCTGGGATAAAAATTAGACTAAAATCCCTGTTGAAAAGTGGTCCTGTTTGTACCTGAAGCCTTTTCTGGCAATGGCGGGAACTGGATTTTCAGGGTACTTGAGTTACTTCGAAGGTAGGTAGTAGAGATGAAGTTATTCTGTTGATTAAGGTCTTGGTTAAGTTACTGGGAAGGCTTGTATTGCAGGGGATGCTCTTGATGGGAATGGAATGTATGGTTATCGTTCTACAAACACTAGTTGTTCATTTTGGCCTGAGATTTCTAAATTTGAAGACATATCCCATCTCAAAGTCTTGAATCCTTCCAGTTTCAGAAACAGAGAAATGAAATATTGTGCCTTTCATTTTATGATCTCAATGTATATTGCTGATCCTTGGAAAAATTATGCACTGCAAAAATGCACACACATGTCTCAAAGGTGTGTGTATGTGTAAATGTAACATTTGTCAGGATAGGCAGCATCCAGTCATCTGCTTGTTACTAAGAAGTCAGCATAAAACATTTTCCGGATGGGTGTATGTTTTATCTCATGATAAATTAATGAGACCATCTAGGTTTTGAATCCTTTTTGTTTTTTTCCAATTTTAGTTCTGGGAGCAATCACTTTCAAAAGTGCTTCATTTAGAAGGGCTTATGGTTGTGATTACTGAGCATAAAACATGTTTCCATAACCTTCTAATTGCACTCTAACAATTCTAAAATCAGGCCTTTCATTTACTGTTAAAGCCCTTGTCCAGATGTTGATCCTCTCTTGTTTTGATTGCTACAACCCCTTCCTCTCTTACTTTCCCACCTGTTGTCTCCTTCTTTCATCCTTTGAAAAAAAAATCTCTCTACAAAAATCCTCTTTTTTTTCTTGCAGCTTGATCATGGAGCCCATTCAGATTGATAGATTGATTTGTTTTTACTTTGCTACATTCTAATCCAGCCCTTCCTCCAAGTTCATGGTGACATACATTGGTCTCCCCTCACCCATTTTACCCTCACAACAACCATATAAGATAAGTTAGGCTGAAATTGTGACTGGCCAAAATTCACCCAGCAAGCTTCTATAGTAGAGTGGCAGTTTGAACCTGCCAGAGATGATACATCTCCCAGAGATGATACATCTAGGGGACCAACCATTAGTTGAATTTGCTCAGATTTATTACATGGACTCCCAGTGGTGTTAGAGATGGACAGGCATGTTGATAGGCAGGTGCACTCTCTGCTTCTCCTCATAATGTTTATGGCCATCTGTCCTTCAACCTAGCCCCATGTCACCTGTCTTTTAAGAAATGGTTAACTGATACATGTAGATCACTCGTTGCTTTGCATTGGGTTCCACACAGTCAATGGGCAACTGAATGTGTGTCCTAGCTTGGCTGACACAATTACATGGCCATTCGTATGTGAATTAGTTCTTGCTGGTAAGCAAGCAGCTGAATACATGAACTGACTCCATTGAAAATTATTGTGTCAGAGATAATGTGAAGTGATTAATTCTTTATTTATGTGCACCCACATGTGACCACAACACAATAAAGTAACACAGAGATTTGCTCTTTATTAGTAGTGTTGCCAGGTCCCTCTTTGCCACCTGCGGGAGATTTTTGGGGCAGAGCCTAAGGAGGGCGGGGTTTGGGGAGGGGAGGGACTTCAATGCCACAGAGTTCAATTGCCAAAGCGGCCATTTTTCTTCAGGTGATCTGATCTCTATCGGCTGGCAATCAGTTGAATTAGCAGGAGATCTCCCGCTACTACCTGGCAGTTGGCAACCCTATTTATTAGGATTAATAAAGTGTTCTGTGAACACCGAGGTAACTACACAGCAGTGTCCATATTGGTTTTGGAAGGAAAGGAAACCTCCTTGGTTTGGAGTGGTGGATTCTGATCTGGAGAACCGGGTTTGATTCCTAACTCCTCCACATGAGCAGCAAATGCTAATCTGGTGAACTGGATTTGTTTTCCTGCTCCTACACATGAAGGCAGCTGGGTGATCTTGGGCTAGTCACACTCAGCCTCATCTACCTCACAGGGAGTCTGTTGCGGGGAGGGGAAGGGAAGAGAATTGTAAGTTGGTTTGATTCTTCCTTAACTGGTGGAGAAAGTGGGCATATAAAAACCAACTCTTCTTCTTCTTCTTCTTCTTCTTCTTCTTCTTCTTCTTCTTCTTCTTCTCAATTATAACTGAAAAGAAATCTCATTTCCACAATGGGTTTCAGTGGCTGGTACTTAAACCAGAACTCACTTCAGGATGGACAAATCATGGAAAAAATAACCAGAGGACTATCGCCATTTATGCATGGGAGGTTTTGCCTTGGATTTGCCACTTCTCTAGATGCACATTTTCCCCATCCAAATTCTCAAAACTCTGCATGGGGGCTTATTTTTGAGTTCTGAGAATTTGGATAGGAAAAATGTGCATTTAGAGAGTGGTAAATCCAAGGCAAAACCTCCCACGCATAAAAGGCCTATGTGACTATAGGGGCTAGATGTCATCTGAATGTATTCCTTCCTTCTCTTGAATCTCTGGGAAATCATCCCGGATAATTTGATGTAGGATTTTGCCAAGTTTCCAGATGTTCGTCTCCAGAAAGCTTCCACTCTCAGAATTCTTAATTCAAGCACATCAATAGCAATGTAAACAGAGACTCTCGTAGACTCTGCACAACAGCTGTTTGAGATTGTATGGAATCCAAACCACGGGCCATCTCTCTAATCCTAGCTCAGTCTGTGGGATCCACACATTGATAGGCAAAGACCTGATTAATGTCATTATACTCCTGTGAGTTGGGGAGCATTGGAATGCCTCTGTTCCAGGGACATCATCCACCATGGCAGCCATTGGGACTGCCCTTTGCTGCCCTTCATGAAAATTAGACGGCACAATGAGCTGCCTTTAATGCAGAAGCCTCTCTGAATGAATATCATTTTCACTGCATTGATGAGCCAAGGAGCAGAGTCCTTGGCTAGCAGCAGTGAGAAGGATTCTATTTGTTTTTATTATACTAAAGGCTGTCTCAATATCAGCAGCATAACCTTTGGGGGGAAATGAAGGAAATAAATGATCTTCCCTTGAAATGCAAGAAACCAATGGAACTTCTAACACAACACAAGGGATTGATTTTCAGTCATCTCCAGTAACTTTTACTTCTATTGACTCCCCACCCCTCAGGGCCAGATTTTTCTGTCCTTTATTGCCAGATCAAAATACATTTGTTGCCTTCAAGCATCTGTGATGTGGACATAGTGCACGTGGACTTCCCTATCCTCCTGTGAGCATGTCTACTATGTTGTAGTGGTAATCTGAATGAAGTTTTGCTTTATAGAAAAGAACAGGAAGTCCCTGCACATGTGTTGCTTTGGATCATTCCTGTTGATTGCATTATGTTTTTCAAAGCAAACCAACTCACATAGTATGGCCACTCTATAATATATATAACAAGTCAACTTTAATAATATAACAACATTCATATACCTAACATTAAATGCAAAGCAAAAAAAAAAAAACGCCCGTGTTTTCCTCAACCAGTGTGCAAGACAATATAATTACTACCTAAACATATACATTGCCAATTCTTATTAATACTACAGTACTTATACAATTTACAATGTGTGTTCACTGATGGTCCCATATTCCAGGCGTATATTTTCTTGCCCAGACCTTTTTACAGTAGCTGCTGCTTACGATGTTTTCTGTTCCTGCTGGTGCAAGACAATGAAATACAACTGAGGAAGTGTTCTACACGAAACGGCTTGATGTGCCTCTGGAGGAAAGTGTCCGTCTTGTTGACTACTGGTTGACTATTTCTGGACTCTCCACTTAAGACTGGTCTGCGAGACTTCTAGTGATATTCTATATAGGCAGAAAGCCATCAGTGAACGCACATTGTACATTCTATAAGTACTGTAGTATTAATAAGAATTGGCAATGTATATGTTTAGGTAGTAATTATATTGTCATGCACACTGGTTGAGGAAAACACAGGAGTTTTTTTCTTTAATGTTAGGTATATGAATGTTGTTATATTATTAAAGTTGACTTGTTATATATATTATACAGTGGCCATACTGTGTGAGTTGGTTTGCTATGATATTGAGCATAGCAGGTGTTGTTGTTTGGATTTATGTTTTTCGAAAGCAGAAACACAATCCCTTTAAAAGTGTCCAGGCAACTGATCCAACACAGCAATGCACACTTTGACTTTGGGCGGGTTGTGTTCAGCGCGGCCTGCATAAAGGCCATAGAGAATGATGCCTTTTCTTCTGATTAGCTCTATTTTTTCTCACACCAATAAACATGAGTTACACATCCCAGCAGGGCTGGAAGGAAACCAAAAGCACCTTGCTTTTTATTTGTAACACCTGGATCTGGTCCAGGCTTCAGATTAATCCTGATGATTCAGAATATTTGGCAATGGCGCACTAAAAATGAGGAGGAAAGTAGAATAAAATATATGGAAAGTAGCTTGAAAGATCAGGGAGGAGACACTGGAAATAATGTACCCCTCATGAGAGATTAATGGCATTGCTGCACAGCCATTAACTTTTTAATATTTCTGAACTATCAAGTGTTTATAACGGGCAAACACACAAATATACTCAGGATAAGGTGGTATGGAAACAAAGGATACTTTCACAGTATAGCATGGTGATTCTCTGCCAGGTTTTCGGAGGAAATGGTTCTGAACAGGAAAATAACTCCTTGAAGAGAAAGGCAAGTAGCCAAGACCAGAGCATATAACCAGCATCTTCCCCATTTGCTCTGCCACTGGGGCTTCTTCCTTGCTCTTCTGCTACTCTAGCAGCCCAGCAGTCAGCAATAAAGAGGCATGGTTGCCTCTTCTCACAGATTCAATGTTATTCTGACAGTGTGGGTAAAGTACAGCAGCATCACTTCCCAATTCTGAGCATGGTGTAATGTGCCAAGTCATTAAAAACAAGTGACTGATGCATGGGGCCAGTCTTCACCTGCTTTGGGTAGGCTACATGCTGGGTTTGGAAAGGAGCTGTTTAAATATTTGAAACTATATAAATATTTGGAACTGTCTTATTAAGCCAGGCCATTGGCCCATCTAGCTCTGCATTTCCTGTTTTAATTGCCAGTGTCTCTATAATTCCCAATTTATCCTTTCATGGGAATAATTGGGATTTTTTTTTGCACATAAAGCATTTGTTTCTGCCTCTAAATCAGTGGTCCTAACCTTGTGGAGCCTGTGGTCACTTTTGGAATGTTGAGGTTGGGGAGTGGGCATCATGACAAAACAGCTGTAATGGAGGGTACAAGCAAAATGCTTGCCATAGGTTGCTGGGGCCAATCAAAAAAATATTGGGAGGCTCCAGTCCCAGCATCCTCCTCTGATGGAGTCAGCTGAATTCAAATAGATGCTCCCTGCAGACCCAAAGATGATGCCTCCTGGGTGCTGCTGAAGCATTTCCTTCTCAAATTAAGTGAAGACAACCCAGGACTGGATCTTGGACGTTGAGAAGAAGGAAGTGGGTGGCCACGATGGCACACATGAACACTATGATAGCTACTACTGTAAGTTATGAGTGCTCTCTGAATGCCAGATACAGTGAGGTACAAGGGGACCTCAGCTTGAAGAGAATAACCAGGCATGCAGCAGGGCTCCTGGTACAACAGTGTTCTGCTCAGCATGTTGGGGAGCAACAAGATCATGCTGATTCTTACAAGGAATTTCTCTGCACTTTACAGTCCATACCTACAGGGGCCCCAATCATGACCTGTGCTATTTGCCTCAGTTCTGCTGTTAATTGCTTCTCACCTGATGAAATGTATATGTGCTAGGTTTTCATTGCTAGACAAATTTTCGTGGCATTAAAGCCTGACCATTACCCATATGCTACTATCTATATTCTGTAGTGTGCCCCTCCCCCCTTTAAATACTGCTGCTTCTCCAAATGTAAGTTGCTGGAACATCATGTAAGTTATAGGTTTCTTCAGTACTTTGTCTCCAGGAAATACTTAGGAGGTTCCAGCACTTTGAAATATTGTGAGTTATGAATTAGATTTGTTTCAGAGATAATGCTCCTGGATTGTATCCAGTTTCAAAAATGGAATTCTTCATACCATTTCTTAATCAGTGTCATTGTGAAATTGAAAGATGGTGTGAGTTATAATGCACCCCTCTATATTCCTTATATTCTTTCCAAGGATGCAATCCTTTCATTATTTATGCACCACTATGTATGCCCAGTTGATCTGTGGGGCTTATTCCTTTCCCCCTTAAATGCTACTCTGGGCAACTAGTCCTTGGCCAACAGAGTCTAAAAAGTTTGAATCCCATGGTGGGAAAAACTGAGAAGCTATTTCCCCCTGCTCTTCACTTACATCACACTTTTTGTGTTGCTTGCTTTCCCATTGTTCTCCAGTGATGCAAACGGTTGTTTTCCAATTCATCAACAGTATGTTCTTCTTGCTCGGCGTGAAGCTTCCTTGTTTCCTCTAGCTGTCAAATGAAACCAGGAGAGGCACACCAGGAAGTTAGTTTAAAATCTTTGGGTACCTATAGACATTATTGTGGATCGGCCCAGAGAAAAGATATCAGCAGGAGGTAAGAGAGATTGTTGCAAAGAGGCAATAAGCATTAGAGGTAGCCAACTGAGAGAGCAAGGATGCTGCCTCTGGGTGTTTTCAAAGAGGCTTAAAGAGTACAACGCACCCTTAGAGAGGAAGCGAGTGCATGATTGCATAGGTTTTTCTATATCTACTGGTAAACAAGAAAAGTTTGGGAAAGTAAGGCCAATTCATATGGCACCATTCTGGGGGGGGGGAATCCCATCGCTGACTTCTTTCTCACATGTATAGCAAATCAGGAAAAAATAGTTTTGGTTGTCCAAGGTAAAATGAACCATATCTTTTCACACTTCCATTGGTCTAGGTCTTGAGTACTCATGATATATATTTATCACTAGAAATGTTTCTTACCTAAAACATTTATAAGTCCACCTTTCTTCCACACAGTGGAACCCAAGGTGGGTAACAACCACAACAAAAAATAATACTAACATTTTTTTTAAAAAAATGGCTAGCAGGTCCTGTACAAGGTGATAGTTTTGATCTTTAAAGGCCTTCATGGCCTGGGACCATTCTACCTGAAGTGCTGCATCATATCGGCCCAAACAGACCCTACAGTCTTCCCACTTGAATGATTTCTGTGGCATCTCCATCGTTTTGGAAAAGACTGTCCAAATGACATGTGGGCTGTTCCTTCCCTTCTGCAATTTCAGCAACAGTGCAAGATTTTAAAATAGGTTCTCTTAATATCAGATGATGCTTTCATTTCTTATTGTGTAACGGATTGTATGTTTGGAAACTGCTTTGAGCTTTTTGAAAAGGAGCATATTTATTAAATAAAGTAAAATAACCATTCATATACCATTTACAGAATTAGCCAGACTATTGCCAATGCCCTTCAGGGGTCCCAAATGTCCTCCTAAACAATGTGGCTTTATAACCCCTCCAGAAAGCAAAGAAAAAGGGATTTCCTCACATGCTCAGGGAGTCTTTTTTAAAGTATGGAGGTGACTATGGAAAAGGTCCATGACTGAGATGCAGCTGTCTCCACCTTGGGACATGAGGTAACAATGAGAAGGTGCTGCTGTGATGAACAGACATGAAACACAGGCTCATAGAATAAGAAGTGGTTCTTCATAGTTCCCTTCCAAGAATCACACTGATGGCATGAGGAAGTATTTCCTGTGATTCCTAGAGAATGCTGACTGCATTTCTGGGTTTTACCCAGAAGTAATGTTGTGCCATCAGCCTGACAGCAATTTAAAACATTTTTCTCCCTCTGCCACTCCAACCAGCAGCAGGAAACAGGAGCCAGAGAACATGGGATTCCCCCAGCCCCTGCAAAGGTATGGCAACATTTACTTCATGGAGAGCCACTGTGGTGTAGTGGTTAAGAGTGGCAGACTCTAATCTGGAGAACCAAGTTCAATTCCCCTCTCCTCCACATGAAGCCCGCTGGATGACCTTGGGCCAATCACAGTTCTCTTGGAACTCTCTCAGACCCAGGATCCAACCCCCTGTGTAAAAACAAAAAAACAGAAAAACAAAACAAAACGTCTACCTGAATAGGGCTGTCTTCCTGCAGTCAGGAAGATTTTTTCCCAGGGGTCTTGATAATGCAGAATAATGCCTGTGCATTCATAGTTATACATGTCTAGGACCTAAACATACCTTCCAGTACATGTGTGTAGGTTTGAAGAGGACTTGCTACCACATTCCCTCTCTCTGTATCATTCTCCCTATCACTAAGCCAACCTCCAGGTACTAGTTGGAGATCTCCTGCTATTACAACTGATCTCTAGCTGATAGAGATTGGACTCTACGGCTAGGCTTGCCAGGTCCCTCTTCACCATCAGCAGGAAATTTTTGGGGTGGAACCTGTGGAGGGTGGAGTTTGGGGAGGGGAGGGACGTCAATGCCATAGAGTCCAATTGCCAAAGAGGCCATTTTCTCCTGGGAAACTTATCTCTATCGGCTGGAGATCAGATGTAATAGCAGGAGATCTCCAGCTAGTTCCTGGAGGTTAGCAACCCTATCTATGGCACTGAAGTCCCTCCCCAAACCCCGCCCTCTTCAGGCTGTGCCCTAAAAACCTCCCGCCAGTGGTGAAGAGGGACTTGGCAACCCTACCTATCACCCATGTGTTCATTTCCCCTGAAATATTATGTGAAAAAAGGCTATTATTTCCACAGTACTGTTGAGCACACAAGGATACCAATGCCTTAAAAAACATCAGGCAACTTAAGTTAACTTAAGTGTTCGGGAGCAAGGAACACAGAGCAGTTGAAGAGGCCTCTTCCTCCAACGGCCATTGTAGTGATAGTTGTGAGTGCCTAACCTTCTGAAACTTTGTTGCTCGTTGAGGTACAGGACTCCAGACCAAGAGTTAATCATTATCTTTCTCAGTATGCACAGAGAGATGTTGAGGATGTAATTACTATTTTTAGATGAAAGATTCTGCAAAGGTTTTACAAACACTTCATGCTTGAAAAAACATGGCTTTAAAGCTTAGCTGAAAAAATAACAAAGGGAGCACTGGATTTTTAGATAGGTCTGTGCTGATTTGCTTCAAATACACCTTATCACATTCGTGGGTGGGTTACTTTTGATTCTTAGGGCTGGCAAAGACAAAAGTGTTCCTATCTTAAGCCTGATAAAAAAAAAAGTCGTTCTAACAACCTTCAGTTCCATTTTCCTTTGGGGCGCCTATATCTTGAGTCAGAATAGCCCTCCCTAACTCTAAAAGCTCATATGCCTTTACATACTAATGAGGCACAAGGAAGGGGTAGAGTCTGGGGATGGTGAGGGTTTTTTTGGAGGGGGACAGGACTTCTGCAGGGTATAATGCCATAGAGTTCACCTTTCAAAGCAGCCATTTTCTCCCGGGAAACTGATCTCTGTCACCTGGAGATCACTTTTAATCCCAGGAGATCTCCAGCCGCCATTTGGAGGCTGGCAACCCTACTTTCTTGCAGCAAATCAGAATTAGCACTGAAAGTACTACATGCTAGAAATCTACAGATCATCATAATCATTTCTTTAGCTCCCCTGCTCACACCAAGACCTTTGGTGATTTATGACACTTGTAAACCACAGATGATGCTCTGGAAGAAAATAATTGTGCCTTTGGACAGAGTCTGTAATTGAACATCCTATGACAGGACAGTATCCTACCATTCCACTCAGCTAAATACAGAGACAGGCCTTACAGTATATTAAAAGATAGGGAGAAAATCGTATGCAAGGGCAGTGCCACCTCGTAATGGACTGCCACCGCATTTTCACAACACAGCTGCAGAAGATGGAAACGGTCCTTTTATCAGCCGATGGGCTACCCAGGAAATTAATAGTCTCAGTAATCTCCAGCTATTCTTTTTGAAAAGGCTGCCTACCAAGCAGGAAAAATTATGTCAGGACTCTCCAGAACAGGCGATTCAAGCCCTGCAGATCCATCAACTAAACTCTTGAGTGTACAATAGGTGACATTATCTAAAGCATGGCACAGAACACTCCTGAGAAATACATCTGCCTTTCATTGTAATTACCATCGATAGTCATCCATAAGATCTCAGATGAATTTACAGTAAAAATATGATATAAAGGCTAGAATGGATATGGTGTAACTATGGTACCACAGCATGTGTGCATATGTGGAAGATAAATTGCAAAGTGGCTGCTCCCCCCCCCACACTAGGAGCCAAGCAGAATCTCTTTGTATCTTCCTGCTTGTGGGACGGAGGTGGGCAGTAGTATTTCACCTCTTCCAATTTGCGGGTAAGTATTTCTGCCAGCATTACCACTTCCTCTCTGACATGTTAATGCTTGTCTTGAAAGGTAACCTGTACCGCAGGCTTTAAAAGCCATACACGGGAATGAAAATTAATAACCTCCTCAAAAGGCAATCTGCTGAATGCAGATTATGAGTTTTGCCATAAATTCTATGTCATAAAAAACCCAATAGGTAGTCCTGTGCCCCCTCAGTTCTGATTGATTCATATTTGAAGCTCCCGTTGTTTAGCGATCAAGTCACTGTCTTACTGAACTAAGGAACATGGATTAGTAAACAGCTTTGCTGCTTGTGTAAGTGAGCCACGGGTCACTTTTCATTATGTTGAATGAGTAGCTTTAAACCTTGAAATGATCCAGTCAAAGACACTGTCTTAAGCATCCCACACAAGACGATCCAGTCAAAGATACCATCCGAAGTAGTTTTAAACTCACATTTTCTGAAGAATGTAACAGTTTTCTACATCCAATAAATAATGATGTTTAGTTAACATACTAGAATGTTGCTGTTGGGGGGAAGAAACCTGTGGAAAGATTGCTTTTTCCTGGGACTTATCACTTTGTTTGCCTGCTGCTAGACAAATTGCAGAAATAGAGGTCGGTAAGCCAGTTGTAATGGGAACCGATATTGTGTGCATTGCTTGCAAGAATGCACTTTGATCCAGACAAGGAGACTTGCATACAGTAGTAGGCATCATAGGTACAAGTCAGACATACAATTGGAAGGACATCCAGTGTTGAGCATCTGCCTGCACTGCATTAATAGGATGCACATTTGGATGCACACTCTAATGGACAACCTCATCCAGATCCCATTCAAAGTAATGCAGTGTGGATGCTCAGAAGAGCATCCCAAAACACATCTGATTCATGGCCTCATCTCTAGGTCTAGCTGGAGATATTTCTGTGAAAAGCTGCTTCTGTGTATGGATTGCCTTCTCTAGATAGAGGCAATACTGTCTTATGTACAGATTTTCACTTCTCCGTCAATTGACATGGAGCAGGTGCAGAGGAGAGCAAAAAGGATGAGCAGGAGTCTGGAGATCAAGCCCTATGAGGAAAGGCTGATGGACTTGGGAATGTTCAGTCTGGAGAATAGGAGGTTGAGGGGCGACATAATTGCTCTCTTTAAGCATTTGAAGGAATGTCACTTAGAGGCCAGGGAGCTGTTCCTGTTGGCAGCAGAGGATAGGACTCATAATAATGGCTTTAAATTACAGGAGGAAAGGTACCGGCTAGATATTAAGTTTTTTTTTTTTACAGTAAGTTCATAGGGTTGCCAGGTCCCTCTTCACCATCGGTGAGACCTTTTGGGGGCAGAGCCTGAGGAGGGTGGGGACTGGGGAGGGGAGGGACTTCAATGCCACAGAGTCCAATTGCCAAAGTGGCCATTTTCTCCAGGTGAACTGATCTGTATCGGCTGGAGATCAGTTGTAATAGCAGGAGATCTTCTGCTATTACCTGGAGGAGGGCAACCCTAGTAGTTCAACAGTGGAATTGGTTGCCTAGGGAAGTGGTGAGCTCCCCCTCACTGGCAGTCTTCAAGCAATGGTTGGACGAACACTTTTCAGGGATACTTCAGGCTGATCCTGCACTGAGCAGGGGGTTGGACTAGATGGCCTGTATGGCCCGTTCAAACTCTATGATTCTATGAATCTACGACACACAGCATTTATTGTTTGTGTCATTGTTGACAAAGTACCTTTGCAGTTCAGAGGTTAACGGTATCTTCTTGACAGGTGAAACGCTCGCTTCTTATCTTTAAAAGAGACAGTGTCTTCTCACAATCTTGTAGGAAGGTAAGAAAAAAAACATATTTTTTTGTTCAAAATGCACCCTGCAAGACAGGATAGCTTTCTTAAGCTTTAATGCAGTCTCACAAGTTGAAGGCAAAAGCAGTGTGTGAGAGGGGAAATATTTCTACCAGGATGCTTCTTACATTTTGCTTCTCGAAAATGTTTAAATTAGCTGCTGTTTGCGAGTTCTACAGTTGGAGCCCCAGTATGTATTCTAATGGCACTAGGTGGCAGTATGATATCAGGTATTTGTATCACTGATATGTTTCCTGTGGCTTTCCTAGGTGTTTTTATTTTTGAATGCCCCCTCCTTCCTTTCCTTTCCTTTGCTTTCCTTTCCTTTTTCCCTTTTCTCCATTAGTTCAATGCCAGGGGGAAAAAAAACCCTTTTCTTTGCAGAGCTTTGGAAGAGGAGGGTGCAGGAGCACGCTCTCTTGTTCCTCGTGTGACATGGGCTGCAAAGAGGGAACACGGAAAGAGCAGCAAGTGTCTCTGGCAGAGAAGGCAGGGCTGACTGTGAAAAGATGGAGCTTGATCCTCCTCTGCTAAATGTCAGAGCTCTCACCAGCTTGACTGCAGAATGCAGAAGGGAATAAAAAAGGCAGGAGGTGAAAGAGGGAAAGCAGCAGGTACTTTAATATGTCGTGTTGTTTACCTCACAATGTGAAAATAAATAACACAGGTGATGGGTTTAGGGAGGCAGAAGGGACAAAGGCTGACGGTCTCTCATCTGTGCCTTTTTGACTTCATAACTCCCTTGCTGGATCCATCAGACTTGGGGTCCATCAAGGCCACAGTGTTGACTCCAACCTTAGTTGATACCTATCAGAATCGTAACAGTGGGAACATGATAGTGGCCACCCGGGGAATCTTTCCTCAGAGAACCCGTCTAGTCCTTTTAAAAAGTCATATGCACTAGTAGTCATTAGACAGGGGACCGGATTCCATAGTTCTTTTTCTTAAATTCATAGCTTGGCTTCTCTTCCTTCCTCTGTGTATTGCTACCCTGGCTACACTCTGGGAATGCTCAGTCTGGGAAGGGGTATAGGTTTGCAGCAGGCATGGAAATTTGTTTTCGAGTTAGCGCTACCTGTGGTAGACACATCATTCATTTTTCTGACCCACCTCAATCTTTATTCAGGCTGGTTGTATCAGTTTTTTGCAGCACTTCAAGCAACAGTGTGTAAAAATAATAATCCCGAAGAACGTGATGTATGTCATACGTTTGGGGATCAATCATATGAGGGACATGTCAAAGTAAAAATATATGTAATAGTTTATTCCCAACACAGCATTCTCCTAGCTTCCCTGAATGTTCTCTCTCTCTCTCTCTCTCTCTCTCTCTCTCTCTCTATCGAAGAAGAAGAAGAAGAAGAAGAAGAAGAGGAAGAGTTGGTTTTTATATGCTGACTTTCTTTACCACTTAAGGATGAATCAAACCAGCTTACAATCACCTTCCCTTCCCCTCCCCACAACAGATACCCTGTGAGGTAGGTGAGGCTGAGAGTGTTTGGAGAGAACTGTGACTAGTAGGGCTGTCAATTCGGTTCGGTCCGAACTGAAAATCAACCGAATTTCCCCTGATTCGGTGATTTTCTGTTCAGACGGATCCGAACTCAAAACTGGCGGGCAACCGGGGGGGCCGAATTCAGCGAGTTTGGGAGTTCGTGAATAAATTCGGAAAATTCGGCCCCCCTTCAGGGGAGCCCGCTGAAAGGCGCGGGCTGCCCTTTAAACTGATCTGAGCCTCCCAGCTGGGAGGCGCAGGTCAGTTTAAAGGGCAGCCCGCCCCCCTTCAGCGGGCTCCACTGGAGAGGCGCGGGCTGCCCTTTAAACTGACCTGCGCCTCCCAGCTGGGAGGCGCAGATCAGTTTAAAGGGCAGCCCGCCCCCCTTCAGCGGGCTCCACTGGAGAGGCTCGGGCTGTCATTTAAACTGATCTGTGCCTCCCGGCCGGGAGGCGCAGATCAGTTTAAAGGGCAGCCCGCACCTTTCAGCGGGCTCCGCTGGAGAGGCGCGGGCTGCCCTTTAAACTGACCTGTGCCTCCCGGCCGGGAGGCACAGATCAGTTTAAAGGGCAGCCCGCCCCCCTTCAGCAGGCTCCGCTGGAGAGGCTCGGGCTGCCCTTTAAATTGATCTGAGCCTCCCAGCTGGGAGGCGCAGGTCAGTTTAAAGGGCAGCCCGCACCTTTCAGCGGGCTCCGCTGGAGAGGCGCGGGCTGCCCTTTAAACTGACCTGCGCCTCCCGGCCGGGAGGCACAGATCAGTTTAAAGGGCAGCCCGCCCCCCTTCAGCGGGCTCCGCTGGAGAGGCTCGAGCTGTCCTTTAAACGAATCTGCGCCTCCCGGCCGGGAGGCGCACATCAGTTTAAAGGGCAGCCCGCCCCCCTTCAGCGGGCTCTGCTGGAGAGGTGCGGGCTGCCCTTTAAACTGACCTGCGCCTCCCAGCTGGGAGGCGCAGATCAGTTTAAAGGGCAGCCCGCCCCTCTTCAGCGGGCTCCACTGGAGAGGCTCGGGCTGTCCTTTAAACTGATCTGCGCCTCCCAGCTGGGAGGCGCAGATGAGTTTAAAGGGCAGCCCGCCCCCCTTCAGCGGGCTCCGCTGGAGAGGCTCGGGCTGTCATTTAAACTGATCTGCGCCTCCCGGCCGGGAGGCACAGATCAGTTTAAAGGGCAGCCCGCACCTTTCAGCGGGCTCCGCTGGAGAGGCGCGGGCTGCCCTTTAAACTGACCTGGCCTCCCGGCTGGGAGGCACAGATCAGTTTAAAGGGCAGCCCGCCTCCCTTCAGCGGGCTCCGCTGGAGAGGCTCAGACTGCCCTTTAAACTGATCTGAGCCTCCCAGCTGGGAGGTGCAGGTCAGTTTAAAGGGCAGCCCGCATCTTTCAGCGGGCTCCGCTGGAGAGGCGCGGGCTGCCTTTTAAACTGACCTGTGCCTCCCGGCCGGGAGGCACAGATCAGTTTAAAGGGCAGCCCGCCCCCCTTCAGCGGGCTCCGCTGGAGAGGCTCGGGCTGTCCTTTAAACTGACAGATCAGTTTAAAGGGCAGCCCGCCCCCCTTCAGCGGGCTCCGCTGGAGAGGCGCGGGCTGCC
Source organism: Euleptes europaea (assembly GCF_029931775.1). Classification (NCBI taxonomy): domain Eukaryota; kingdom Metazoa; phylum Chordata; class Lepidosauria; order Squamata; family Sphaerodactylidae; genus Euleptes; species Euleptes europaea. Next base: position 34,670,908 of record NC_079323.1, read on the forward strand.
CTTTAAACTGATCTGCGCCTCCCAGCTGGGAGGCTCAGATCAGTTTAAAGGGCAGCCCGCACCTTTCAGCGGGCTCCGCTGGAGAGGCGCGGGCTGCCCTTTAAACTGACCTGCGCCTCCCGGCCGGGAGGCACAGATCAGTTTAAAGGGCAGCCCGCCCCCCTTCAGCGGGCTCCGCTGGAGAGGCTCGAGCTGTCCTTTAAACGAATCTGCGCCTCCCGGCCGGGAGGCGCACATCAGTTTAAAGGGCAGCCCGCCCCCCTTCAGCGGGCTCTGCTGGAGAGGTGCGGGCTGCCCTTTAAACTGACCTGCGCCTCCCAGCTGGGAGGCGCAGATCAGTTTAAAGGGCAGCCCGCCCCTCTTCAGCGGGCTCCACTGGAGAGGCTCGGGCTGTCCTTTAAACTGATCTGCGCCTCCCAGCTGGGAGGCGCAGATGAGTTTAAAGGGCAGCCCGCCCCCCTTCAGCGGGCTCCGCTGGAGAGGCTCGGGCTGTCATTTAAACTGATCTGCGCCTCCCGGCCGGGAGGCACAGATCAGTTTAAAGGGCAGCCCGCACCTTTCAGCGGGCTCCGCTGGAGAGGCGCGGGCTGCCCTTTAAACTGACCTGGCCTCCCGGCTGGGAGGCACAGATCAGTTTAAAGGGCAGCCCGCCTCCCTTCAGCGGGCTCCGCTGGAGAGGCTCAGACTGCCCTTTAAACTGATCTGAGCCTCCCAGCTGGGAGGTGCAGGTCAGTTTAAAGGGCAGCCCGCACCTTTCAGCGGGCTCCGCTGGAGAGGCGCGGGCTGCCTTTTAAACTGACCTGTGCCTCCCGGCCGGGAGGCACAGATCAGTTTAAAGGGCAGCCCGCCCCCCTTCAGCGGGCTCCGCTGGAGAGGCTCGGGCTGTCCTTTAAACTGACAGATCAGTTTAAAGGGCAGCCCGCCCCCCTTCAGCGGGCTCCGCTGGAGAGGCGCGGGCTGCCCTTTAAACTGATCTGCGCCTCCCAGCTGGGAGGCTCAGATCAGTTTAAAGGGCCCCCGCGCGCCTTCAGGGAATCCCTCTGAAGGCGCGCTGGGGCCGAATTTTCCCCCGAACTCCGGATCCCCCCGAATTACCGGGGATCCGAAGCGGGGGAGTTCGGACTTCGGCACGTACCGAACCCACAAGGGTCAAATTCGGCCGAATCCGAACTGTACCGAATTTTTTTTTTGACAGCCCTAGTGACTAGCACAAGGTCACACAGCAGGCTTCATGTGGAGGAGTGGGGAATCAAAACTGGTTCTCCAGATTAGAGTCCACCTCTCCTAACCACTGCTCTTCACCACTTCACCACACCGACTCTTTTACTGCCTGCAGCTCTCCCCCCTTACCAGTAGAGATCCCATATAAACTCCCATTTTCTACATTCTTTAAAAGGATGCATCTTTAAATTACAAGAATCAACATGAATTAGGATCAGCATGGCTTCACTAGATTGTATGTTTGGGCAGTGCAATCCTCAGCAGAGTTATACCCTTTAAAATCACTTGAAGGCCATGGTCTTAGAATGGTGTAACTACTTACAAGACTGTAGATAGAGACTTTTTTTCCTTATGAGAGATTAAATTGGTACAATATGGCTACTCACACACATTGTGTGTGCACATCCTATGACTGTGTCTGGCCACAGGTCTTCTGGTTCGCTTCCAAAGCCTGTCCAAGCCTGCTCGACCAGAGAAAGTGATAAGACAAAGGGAACGAGAGTGTGCATCATGCTGTTGATTCTTTCATATTTCTTTCATCTCTCTTAAAAGCTATCATCAGTAACTACTCTGTCTATCATGCCCAGTCACAATACCATACTGGTATAGCACACTGCACTATGGTTCCAACCCTGTCCCTGATACCCAGAAACCAAATGGAGCTTGTTAATATGCATCTGCTTATTGCTACTAGTCCAAAAGTCAAGCTGAGACTAGACTAAGGTCGAGCATGAATGGCATGATCAGAAAGAGTAACAGTAGCCTTCCTCCTCATTCCACACTAAATCAACCACAGAGGCAAGTGCTGGTTTCAGTCAACCGAAGTGAAAACCATACTTTTTCATTGTTCTTCTAATAAGAATGCTTATTCCAGGCTTACGTAGGGTTGCCAGTCCCTCTTCGCCACCGGCGGGAGGTTTTTGGGGCGGAGCCTGAGGAGCCTGGGGTTTGGGGAGGGGAGGGACTTCAATGCCATAGAGTCCAATTGCCAAAGTGGCCATTTTCTCCAGGTGAACTGATCTCTATCAACTGGAGATCATCTGTAATAGCAGGAGATCTCCAGCTACTACATGGAGGTTAAGGGAACAAATTCCTATGCTGAAATAATAAAGATTGTGGGAACAACAGCATGAGGCTCATATAAATATAATGTTAAACACACATTATGTTCTAATAATAAATGTAATGAATTCAGTAATGTGGCTACATTTAGAAATTGCCCTCTGTGGCTTTTCTTGCTTTGGTTTGTTCAGGCTTGTGGAGTAACATGTCTTTTTACATCAATTAATTTCAATTATTTATCCTAGGGATTGTTTTTGGTTTAAATATACAACGGATTGATTACTGAATTCATTGCATTTATTATTAGAACATAATGTGTGTTTAACATATTTATATGAGCCTCGTGCTGTAGTTCCCACAGACTACCTGGAGTTTGGCAACCTTAGGCTTACATGGCAATGTGACCCTGGCACAGGTACTTAACACTGCACTTCAACTTCCTGCCTTCTGAGAATTAGCAGGACATACATGGGTTTTTCCTTTCAGGGGGACTACTCCAACCCCCTTTTTGCAGAGAACAGTTTATTTCTTATCATAATTATTATGACCCCCCTCCCCCTTGCTTGGATTTGGAGACGTGTTTGTTACTTCTTACCACAATCTTGCTAAACCAGACCTTTTATCAACGGAAGCGAGATGAAATTCTATAAGCCATACATTTCTGAATGCCTTTGCAGACAGCTCAGCTCATGTTGTTCCAAACCGTTTCCTAGACCACGAGCCATTCATGCTGCCGAGGCGGCCTGGGAGGCGACTAAGGGAAGCGGCAAAAATTGTTTCCTGCTTCACCACCTCCAGCCATTGAGAAGGAAGCAAAACGACGCAATTGTCAAATGTTTTGCTATCTACCGATGAAAAGTCTTGAATGATAACAGCCAGGTGTTTTTTTAAGGAAAGTTTCCCTTTGGAGGAACTGTTTTGAAGCTGGATACCTTTGCCATTTGCAGTCTTGAGGTCTGTTCTCCAGTATAATATTTATACAGTTTGTCATAAATCTAAGAAGTTACAGGTGGATGCTGAGGAAGGACCAAGTGGGCCCCGTAAGAGGTCTTGGCAGCGCTATTGCTTTTTGCGGTACTTTGCTTTTTGCAGTAACTGTCAGACCCAATATTTCTTCTGAATAGTTCCAGTTGAAGCAGGTAAAAAACCCCAGCCATTATTTTATATTTGCTTTACCACCAATCTGATGTGATCCAATGCAGCTTGTGCTTTCCGGAATGGGCTTCAAAAGACATGGTGACCAATTGATATATGAACGTGTAGAAAGGGAAGTTGAAACTCAGCCAGTGCACAGAATGTGATAAAACAGCTCAAATTAAATTAGAGGAGTCAGGGTTTGAACTGTGATATTTGGAAGTCATTTATTAAAAAAAAAAAACCACGTTTGGACCATATATTTTGTAGTAAAAATTTCAGAAAAATCTTGCAACATCCTTATTTTTACTTGTTTGGATCCAATGTTGTTCCCCTTCCACTTCTATCTGGCTTCTGCAGAGGCTGTCCTTTACTATAGCGCTTAGGGATCCTGGAAAAAGATTGATCTTATGCACATGGAAGTGCTAGGCAGAGGAAGTATTCCCACTGAAATTAGTAACCTTTGGTACTCAAAAGATATTCAGCTCTGTAATTCTTGTTCACTTAATGTTGATCTGGCAAACCTAGAGAAAGAACGAGGCATAGAACTAAGCTAGCAGCAGAACCACTTGTTGAAATCCATGTCACAATCACATATAAAGGGGCTGGTAGTATGTTTGCATGTGTGATACATGCACATGTATCAGGGATGCTTGACTGCATGCTGATTTGTTGTATGGTACATTTACCAGCTGAGATCAGCACAGTCGAAAATCTGACAAAACTTGTATTTGAACAGTTTGCATACATTTGATAGTGCAAAAGAGGTAATTGTGCGTGTATAGTCACATATTACTGATTTCCCAGTTTCTGCCCAACTGCTACCACTGCTGCTTTCCCATCTGCAGTTTGTTACCCTCTTTGAGTACACAAAAGATAAGTCAGTTAGTGACTATTTGTGAGGTGTCTCTGTATGTCTTACTGCTGCTGATTCCAGGATCATCAATGACAGAAGCAGATGAACTGTTGGGATCTGGTTCAATTCACATGTGCTCATTCTTGCACTGCCTCATGGGAATTATAGTCCGTTGGTGTCCAGGCCAGGCGCTGCCGCAGCAGCGTCCAGCATCTGGGCCTGCATGCTGGTGCTGGGGCCACAAACTCCGGCGTACGCCGCCCGGACATTGGTGCTGTGGACCCTTGCACCTGCGCAGGCCTTTGCCGGCCTCCTGCGGCCTTTCGTCCTGGCCGCCAGTGCGGCTCAGGAATGCACTGTTTGGCCCAGCTTGCCTTCATAGCCCTTTATTTGTTAAACAGTATATGATCATTCTCACTGCCTCATAAGAGTTGTAGTTATTTTGGGAAAGAGACCTATGGTTCCCTCGGCAACCACATGATTTTCATCCCGTATCACAATGAAGAGCTGCTTTAATTGTCTGTCTTCATATACTTATGACCCTGTTGCATATGAAACAACCTAATGGAAAGCCTGTAGATGTGATTACTATGCCAAAGTAAAGGTGTTTGACGTAGTGTTTAATTCACACTTCAGTGTTTAATTCACAAAACATTTAAGCAATTTGATTAGAAGGTCAGCTTGTTTGTAAAGAAACAGTTTGATCACAATAAGTTGAAATGTTTATCATGTTCATTTCAATGTTCTCAGCATCCCTGTTATATGTGTAGGATTTTTGGAGCCTGCACTTTAGCACTCCTCTTTCTGTCTCCCAGGTGGTTTTCCCCCCGCCCTGTATCCAGCCAAACTCTTATACTGACTCCGTTAGAACAGTGGTTGGGGTAGAAAGTATGGAGGAATACATGGTAGGAGAACAAAGGTTTCTGTTCATGCCTGTGTCCCTTTTGATTTATGCTGGTTTAAAAGAAGGGTCTACTGAGTTCAGTAGGACTTATTCCTAAATAAATGCTCACAGGACCACAGTCCTTGTGTAGTAGGATTTTCAGGATCCTTTGATCCCCTTAACTTCAACTTTTCTTCTTCTAGTTCCCTTCTGTTCTCTCCCTCTTTGCCACTCTCATTAGGAACAGTGGCTCTGACTCTTTGGATTAGAACAACATTGATCTTTTCTAGCATTCTGCTTGCAATCCCCGCACTTCTGGAAGGTGACAAGCAGGTTTGTCCTCAGCATCTTGTGTTTAGAATCATGGAACTGCTGGATCTGAACACATGAAGTCAGGGCATTCACCTATCAGTACTGCTTATTCTGACTGGTTTCATGGTAAGCCCTACTATTTGATCCTTTGAACCAGGGACTGAATATGGGGCCTTCTGAATGTTAAACAGATGCCCTACCTTGGAGCCACGATCCTTTGAGTTTCATTGACCTATCATGGTTAATAGCTACTGATGGGCCTCTTTAGAGAACTAGATTTTTTTGATGGTGGTGGTGCAACTTGTATGCTCTACCCTACATCCATCCAGGGCCCAATTGTGGATTATGGCACACCATCTGATGTCAATGTTTTACCAGAATTTTGTTTTTAATCTTGGTGGACAGAGTTCTACTGAGCAGAACTTGAGTATCGAATGCTAATGCCGTGGTCTGTCTTAGCCACATATATAACATTGCAGTACATTTTAAAGGAATGCTACCATTATTAATACTCTGATCCATAGAATGTTACATGGAAGTAAATTCAATTTAATTTAATTTGAAATCTGGGTGCATACTTCTGGTGTGTCCCAGCAGTTCCCCTGCTTTGGCATACCCAGCTCTCCATTTTCAACTAAAATAATCAATATTTAACATACTTTTAAATATTTAAAAAAGCACTTTGGCAGTCAGTGTGTGAAGAGTTGCCATCAACATAGGAAAGAGCAATAAAAATGTATATGAGTGTTGCTTTCTGTAAAGATGCTTACATTAGTCTTATGGCTAAATTACTAAATTCTAAACATGTATACTTAGAACAAAGGGCCAACTTATTTACTTTTTAGTATCTTCAGGTGAGAGCCTCTTAAATTTTTGCCACCACTGAATATCCATTAGCCTAGTCTTCCTCATCCATCATTGGCCATTATAAAGACATTCCTGTGAAAAGTGTGCTCCTCTTCCTTTATCAGTTTGATTCTTTCAGTGATGCCCCAATCTAGGGTCTGTGACATCACCATTCATCATCAATGAAACTCTTATGGATGCTACCCTGTCTGCAATGAGACAGCATGTGCAGGCTGATAAGAAAGGAGAAAGCTGTTGTGTAAGCATAAACAAGTTAGTAACTGCTAAACAGCAGTAATAGGAAGATAAATGCATGACTGTGGAATACAGCTGCTATTGAAATATCTTGAGGTGGAGTCCTAAAACGGGCATGTTTCTTTGCCAACTAAATTTTTAAAAGCCTGGGCAAAATCCAGACACAGTGACATGAAACGGCCTTATACTGAGTCAGACCACTGGTATATTAGTGTCCATATTGTCTGCTCTGACTGGCAGTGGCTGTCCAGGGACACTGGCAGAGGTCTTTCACATGACCTAGTGCCTGACACTTTCAACTGGAGATACCAGGGATTGAATCTGGGACTTCCTGCAAACAAAACAGATGTTCTTCCACTACACCACAGTCCTACCCATGACCGCACCCTTTTAAAGTCATGTTTTTGTGTCTTGCTGATTACATTGGGAGGGTGTGAAGAATATGCTTAAGAATGCAGTCCAATGGAATAAATTCCATTGAACATCACAGCTCTTTTAGCAGTCTACAGAGGACTGGGCTACACGAGTAACTTAAACTTTAAAGTTACTAAGAAGTGGTTGGCTGGCATATGCTCCCACTTTCCTGTAAAATTACAGCTGCACATGAATCCAGTGATGGGAAGACTGATAGAAATCACATGGGGAGGTTTGCAAAAAGAGCAGGGAGATACAAATAGGGAATTTAGGCAGTGCGCCATCAAAGCTCAGCTATGCAATTTTCTGCTCTCATGAGATAAAACACTGGTAGTCTTGAGAATGCTTATTTTCCTGAGTACCTTCAGCAAGTGTGCCCCAAGGGTAAGACAGCTGGAAGAAAGAGAACTGTAGCCTTTGCATTTTCCTCTCTCTCTGCCTATCTCTTTCTCCCTCTCTGTGTGTGTGTGTGTGTGTGTCTGTCTGTCTGTCTGTCTGTCTGTCTCTCAGATATATAAAATTAATGGTCAGGCCAATCACCTAATAATTTGAATGCTTCTATTTGTCTAATTAGAAACTAAAAATGTGTGAACAGTTCCAGTCTCTTTTTGATGGGGTGTCTTTGTTCATCTCATTTTCCAAACTCCCTTTCACCAAAGTGTCTGAACAAATATGAAAAAAAATGAGGAACCATGGAAGGAAAGTATGTAAATCTCTCATCAATCAGACATGAAAGGCATCAGTTATAGCACCTGCCATAAAAAGCGCTTCACCAACAGGGAAGATGAGATTTATATGATCAGTGCTGAGATGCAGGAGAGCATGGGAAATTGGGTCAATCCCTTGACCGTGAACATGAACAGTGAATTTATTAGCAAATAAACAGTATTTCTAAAAACGTACAAGTGGTGACCAATATAGGTCTCAGGATCCTGGCAGCATCCATTGTGGTAACTGGACAGTTATCACAATGGAGGGAAACAAGCAGTGGGTTTCCACAAAAATCAGCTATTGGGGCTGGTACTATTTAATTTGTTTATAAATGATCTGGGACTAGGGCTGAGTAGTGTAGTGGCCAAGTTTGCAGATGACACAAAAATGTTCAGGATGGTGAACATCAAGGCTTACTGTGAAGATCTCCAGGAGGATCTCTATAAATTGGGTAAGTGGGCAACAATGTGGAAGATGAAGTTTGATGTTGGTAAGTGTAAGGTGATGCACATTGGAACAAAAGATCCCAACTTCAGGTATAGGCTAATGGGCTCTGAATCTGCTGAGACTGAGAGGGAAAAAGAACTTGGGGTTGTGGTACATTATTGCAACATTGTTTTGTGTATTTTTTTGTCCCTAGCATTTCATTTTTCTAGCCTTGTTTCTTGTTAGGGGGATAATTATATATATATATATATATATATATATATATATATATATATATATATATATATATATATATATATATATATATATATATATATATATATATTCTCTTCCTCTCTGTCTTGTTCTTCCTTCTTAATGGGAATGCTGTAGCAAATCAGGACCCAAGTATATACCAGACTGTTCGATCCTAAAATAATTACCCTGGGTACATGGTCTGACCCTACATGTGTAGAGAAGGCTCTGCGTGCTATGGATCAGTCATGTGTACGGATTTGGGTATCAAGCACCTCCATCTTATTTGGATGGGTCTTCAGTATATTCACTCTCATTCATCCCATTTACTGTTTGTAGGATTCAGAACATCTGCTACTTCTTCTGCATCAGATACAAGAGGGAGAGATGTCATCTGCATATTGGTGTTGCCTCATTCCAAATCCCTAGATGACCTCAATGAGAAGTTTCTTGTAGATGTTGACAAGCATGGGGATGTAGAACTCTGCAGCATGGTCATCACCTGGCATCACATTCTGATACTTAATCAGTGATGTAGGATCAGAACCAATGGAGCATGGTATCCTCAAAACCCGTCCCTTTAATAGACCCAGCAGGATACTATGGTAATTGATATCAAAGCATAATCTAGGATAATAATCAGGGATAGATTTCCTCCTGTGTGTCTTTCCTGTGAGTAGGTTATCTATCAGGATGACCCAAGCAGTTTCAGTTCTAAAACCTGGCCTGAAACCCATGTTAAAATGGGTCAAGATAATCAGTTTCCTCTAAGAAAACCTGGAGATGTCCAGCCACCATTTGCTTGAATGCCTTACTGTTAAAAGACTTAGCAATAGAGCAGTAATTATTCAGATGTTTATTAGTAGTAGTAATAGTAATTATTCAGATATTTACTGAATATAAAGTCAGGGCTTCTCCCCACCCCCCAAGAGGCATCACCAATGCTTCTTTCAAAGCTGTTGGGACTGCTTCCTCTTGTAAGGATGCATTCTTGAACTCTGTTTACTGCTCTTGACTGGCTGTTTTTTTTATAAACCAGGAATAGCAAGCGTTGAGCACTGAGACATCAGACTCTTCCATGTGGCAGCCCTATTCTGTAGTTTAAAGCAAGCTGTTGTCATGAGCTTTGCAGTAAAAGCACATATAATCCAGCAAAGTGATGCCCATGTGTATGACATGCATGTACACCAATGAGTAAAATCTGTACACTTGTCATGTGATTCAGGCTAGCAACTAACAGGGTAAAAATAGTTTCTCAGAATGTAACACTGTGGCTAGTTAAGCCTTCTTAAGAAGAGTGGTATATTAGTGAGGGAAAGCTTACTTGTTTATGTGGCTAAATTATGAAGTGTTAGAGTTGAATTTTCAATTTTCCAACTTCTGTTGACCTCTACATAGCTCTTTGCAATGCAGGCCCTCAACGCACCAGCTCTGGAAATGTGAATTAGTTCTAAGTGTCCAAACTTTCTCAGAAAAGACTTAGGAGTTTGCAAGTGATGGTTTCTAAATAACAATCTTTGAGCTCCTCCAAAGTGGGAAATGGTGCTTTTATAAAGCATGCTGTGTGGCACACTGTTTGTTCCCCTGTATAGTGTGTTGGAAGCACTAGCACCATTACTTAAAGACAGGCTATGCACTGGGACAGTGAAGGGTGGGAAGAGTACATTCTCTTCTACTGAAAGTAAGAAAATTCCTTTTTTCCATTCAAGATGCAACAATATTTAATAGCATATGTGGATATGAAACAACATTATCTACTAATGCCTCTTAAAGCCAGCCAATTTTGTTTATGTACTTTATGGGTTAGATGCCTATTCCTTGGATTTATGGCAAACATTTGATCTAAAAGTAGTTGTACGCCTGACAACAAAAGTGATAAAGAAAGTGATAAAGAAGCAGTGGAAGGAAATGAAAATTGATAGGGAGGGAGAGCAATGAACAGCAAAAGAGTCATTATAGTCAAGTGATGGTCTTGAATGTAGGAAAGATGGAGATGTGGGATGCTCACAGCAATCTGGGTACTGCTCCTTCACTTGCTCTGAACACGGACTTAACAGGCTTGCTTTCTGGACTGTCACATCTCTGATGTGCAGTGAATCTTCCTGCCCTTTGGCCTTTTTGTTTGGTCTTTCCATCACATTCCCAATTGAGGGGGAGGAAAATAGAATCTGTAATGCAAACAAGGTAAAATGATTGCCTGATTGATAATCTAAAATAAGACAGATGCCAAGATTTAATTGAAGGAACATCTGCTGATTCAGATTAAATAGAAGGCTACCAGGGGGACCATGTTCACCTAAACTGATTTGGGATAAGGGCACAGCATTCATTTGAGATAAATGAGGATCCCTTCTGTTGGATGAAGGCAATGAGAGAAGCATTGTCATTCTATCTCTGGTTTCAAAGGAAATGTAAGAGGGATTTTGGTAAACAATACTCCACAGCCGTGAATTGATAATATACATATACTATAAGGGGGAAGGCGAAGTCTCTGAGAATTAAAAGGAGGGGGAAAAAATCCAAATTTCATTTAATTGGATTTCATTTGCTATATTGGAATGCTAGAGTATTATGGACAAAACAAGTGCAAAACTACTGGCTTTTTCTATCCTATTGGCTTTTTATCCAGGTTTTCATCTAAGGAGCATTCATTAGTGCATTCCTCTCTTCCATTTTATCTTCACAACAAACCTGTGAGGTACATCTTACCCAGCTGTTCTAGTTTGCAAGAGCGTATCTCAGTTCTGATTGTGATTTGCAATCTCCTTATTAGATTCCATATTTATGACTATGAACGGATAAGAGAAAAAAGTCAAAGACATACAACAAGAAATTGGACTGGGCATAGGCCCTTAATTTGGTTCTCTTGGAATTCATCTTTCCCATTCTAGCTTGTTCTGAAAACCCTTGTACTACTGTTAGGACTAGAAAACTGTTCTTAATTAACATTGAAAGCCCAAAGATCCTGAGTATATACCATGTTGTACTCTAAACAGATCATGTAGGCCTTTATTCATGAATAGTTGTTCAAGCTAATAAGCCACAGGTGGCGCTGAGTAAAGAAAATCTATTTGTTCAATATACATAAAAATAACCTGTCATTCTCAGAAGTGATAGATGTGAGTGCTGACAGTTGACTGTCAGAAGGCAGGAGAAGTTCCTAAACTTGTTGCAAATGACATATTTGGATATTTTAAACCCATAAATATTTTAACTCATGTGAAATACAAAATAGTGATTGAAGAAATTGAATAGATTTGTACAAAACAACAACAAACCAACTAGCTCTAGGTGGCAAATACAGTTAATGCTAACTTTTTTTCTTTACAAACTATAAAGTCTAGTGCAGGGGTGGGGAACCTTTTTTCCACCAAGGGCCATTTGGATATTTATAACATCATTCGCGGGCCATACAAAATAATCAACTTAAAAATTAGCCGACCAAGCCCCATGCAGGCAATTGCCCCAGATGACACCCCCCCCCAGCATGGGCAAGCAGGCAGGCATTCAACCGGTGGTGCAGTCGCCCACCTGGTGGCACAGGATGGTTTGTTGCACCAGCTAGGCGTAGCCGTCCAGCCACACGCCAGAGTCGCTGCTGCTCCACATGGCCGTGGCCGGATTCTACAGCCAGCTCCTGCTACCTCCACCTGCAGGGATGAAATGAGGACACACTGGCTAAGAACTCCCCCCCTTGTGCATTCTGGCCCTGCCTCCTTTAGCCCCTCCATTGTCGTCACTTCCACCCCCAGCCCACTTGTAGTACGGAGGGAATATGTTTCTCCATGGCCCAGGTGGGAAAGGGTTAACACAGTTTCTTGGGCGGTCCTAGCAGCTTCATAGCTAATGACTCTTCCGCAAGGGGGGAAAAGGTTCCTTTTCTCGGCAAAACAAACTCACATCCGCCTTGAATAGAGGCTATTCCTGTCCGCGGGAGGGGCAAATAGCCAGTGTTAGATCCTTCTGAGCTAGAGATCTGCCAGGACCCACAAAGGGCCAGACCAAATGATTTCACGGGCCTTAAACAGCCCCCGGGCCTGACGTTCCCCACCCCTGGTCTAGTGGATCAGGGCAGGTCGGTTCCGCTGTTGTTGCTCGACTTCTCAGCAGCATTCAACGTGGTTGACCATGAGTTGTTGACCCACTGCCTCGCCGGCATTAGATTTCGTGAGACAGTCTTGCAATGGCTGACCTCATTTCTCCAAGGCTGGGGACAGAGGGTGGCAATTGGGAAGAAGATTTCATAATGTTACCCCTTAGTGTGTGGGGTTCTACAAGGGGCAATTTTCTCTAGGGCTGTTGAATTAAAAAAAATTCGGTATAGTTCGGATTCGGCCGAATTCAGCCCGTTTAGATTCGGGATATGCCAAAGTCCGAACTCCCCCACTTCGGATCCGTTCAATTCGGCGGGAATTCAAAGTTCAGAAAAAAAATTCGGCTGAATAAAGCCATTAAAAACACAATCGCGCCTTTTTGCGGCTCTGGGGGGGCATTTTTGGGCTTAGAGGTCCCAAACTTTCAGCAGAGCTTCAAAGGACGTTTATTGAAAGACTCCCCAAGTTTTGTAACGATTGGGTCAGGGGGGGCTGAGATATGGGCCCTGAAAGGGGTCCCCCCCACCCTTAATGGGCATCTCTCAGCAGAGCTTGCCACCCACGCACAAAGCTCCCAGCCCCGACAACAGTTTGCAAAGCAACACAACCTTGTAAAACAACACCTTTGCAACAGGGAAAACCAGAAGACACACAACTGAAACCTCCCCCCTCAAACCAGGGAGCGAGAGACTCGAGGGGGAACACACACCCCAGGCAGAACCGACGAAAGCCCCCTTTGGCTTCCCCCCCACCCACAGAAACTGCTCCCTCCCCACACACACACAGACTCTGCTTTCCCCCCCACACACACACATACACAGGAGAAAAATTATAGATTAAAGCCCCCAAAGGGGTCTTACTGTGGCTGTCTTCTGTTCCATCAGGAGGGGAGGACTTGTAATCCAAGATGATTCCAATTAGGCACGGAACGTTTTGCTCTGGAGATGCACAGGATCGGCTGATCCATTCATCCCAATAGGGAAAAGGGGAAAGGGGAAAGGGGAAAGCCCATATCTCGGGACCCCCTGACCCAATGTTCACAAAACTTGGGTGGTCTCTTAAGAACACTGGTCTGAAACTCCGCTCAAAGTTTGGTATCTGCACCCCCAAAAATGCGCCCCCTGCAGCCACGGAAAGAGAAAAGGGGGGAGGCAATATTTCTGCCCCCAGTGAACCCATCTTTACAAAACTTGGGTAGTATCTTAAGAATAATTGTCTGAAGCTATGCTAAAAGTTTGGGGGCTATATCCCCAAAAAGCGCCCCCTGCAGCCACATAAATGGAAAAAGGGGGGAGGGAAAAGGGGGAGAGCCCATATCTCGAGACCCCCTGACCCAATGTTTACAAAACTTGGGGGGTATCTTAAGAAGCTTCATCTGAAGCTCCACTGAAAGTTTGGGGTCTGTACCCCCAAAAATGCGCCCCCTGCAGCCATGGAAAGAAAAAGGGGGGAGCCCATATCTCGGGACCCCCTGACCCAATGTTTACAAAACTTGGGGGGTATCTTAAGAAGCTTCATCTGAAGCTCCATTGAAAGTTTTGTGTCTGTACCCCAAAAAATACGCCCCCTGCAGCCACAGAAAGGAGCAAATGTTCACAAACACCCCCCCCACACACACACGAGGATTTCTCTCTCTCTCTATCTCTCCCTGGCCGGGCCGCACATCAGCTGATTCTTCCAGTACTCAATCCTGACTGATTGGCCAGAAGAAGACCCAGCTTGGCCACCGATTGGCCGGGGGAGGAGAATGCTGCTTACTGACGGTTATGCTGCTTACTGACGGCCCCGAATTTGCCGAATTTATTCGCGAACTCCCAAACTCGCTGAATTCGGCCCCCCCGGTTGCCCGCCAGTTTTGAGTTCGGTTCCTCCCGAACTAAAAACCACTGAATCAGGGGAAATTCGGCTGATTTTCAGTTTGGGCCAAACCGAATCAACAGCCCTAATTTTCTCCCCTATGCTCTGTAACATCTATAGGTGCTCCCACGCCCAGCTAGTCAGAAGGTTCGGGCTAGGTTGTCATCAGTATGCAGATGACACCCAATTGTATCTGTTAATGGACAGCTGGCCGGACAGTGTTCCAGAAAATCTGGTAATGTACTCGGAGGCTGAGATGAAGTGGTTCAAACAGAGCTAACTGAAATTGAACCCGTCAAAGATGGAGGTCCTGTGGCTGGGCCAGGGAGGTCCGAGACAGGGTGTTCAGCTTCCCACTCTCGACAGGGTTCAACTGGTACCTGCTTCCTCTGTCAAGAGTCTGGGAGTGACCTTGGATGCCTCCCTTTTGTTGGAAGCCCAGGTCATGCACACATTCAAGATGTAATTTTCCATCATGATCAGGCTTAGCAGCTGACCCCTGCTCTGATCTAGCCACAGTGATCCATGCAACAGTCACCTCCAGACTGGACTACTGTAACTTGTTCTACACAGGGCTGCCCTTGAGACTGATCCAGAAACTCCAGCTGGAACAGAATGCAGCAGTGAGGGTTGTGACAAAAAGAGGGTACCTCTTTAGAACCCACATGCAGCCAGTGTTCCACCAGCTACACTGGCTCCAGGTGGAGTACCAAATCAAGTTTAAGGTTTTGGTATTAACCTTCAAAGCTCTAAATGGTCTGGGATCATTGTTTCTGCAGGACTGCTTCTCCCAATGTACCCCCTCAGAGAGTGTTACACTCTGCTGGAATGAATTTACTGGAGATCTATGGCCCTAAAACCATCTGGCTGTTCTCAGATAGAGCCAGGACCTTTTCAGCCTTAGCCCCAGTCTAATTAAATCCGGGAACTGTGGGATTTAGCTCAGTTTTGCAGAGCCTGTAAAACAGAGATGTTCCACCAGGCTTATGGTTGAGGGCAGCAATGGGAATATAGTAAGAGTTGGCCTCCCTTCCTTCTCCCTCCTTCCCTAAGTCCTTTCCCACCCCTTCTGGTCCTTTTCCTTTCCTGCTGCTTCCTCTTCCTGTTCCCTTGTGTTCCTCTTCCTGTGTTCTTCTTCCTTATGTTCCCTTGTGTTCCTCCTCCTGTGTACCTCTTCCTTATGTTCCCATGTGTTCCTCTTCCGGTTCCCTTGTGGTGTTTTCTGTCCCCCTGTCCTCCCTGTCTCCATCCTCTCCCCTCCCACCCGGACTGAGGATACTGATATAATCAGAAAACATTGGTTGTTTCTTCTTTACCAGGATGTGAATATAAACTATTGATTGGATACAAGAGAACAGCTTCATTAAAGGATAGGATAGTACATGCTGACATGAAAAAACTTACTCCTGCGATTTCTTGCATTAGAGGTTTTTTTCAAATGTGGTTCCTGTTCTATCTGCCCCTTAGCATATGAAGTCAAAGAATTCGAATGGCAGAAACCTAAGTTCAAAATATTGTTAAGGGTTTTTGCAATTGTAATACCAAACAAGTTGTGTATGTTATTATATGTAAATGTAATCTTTTGTATGTGGGACAAACTTTGAGACCAATAAAAACTTGTATTTAGAACCCAAATCAAGAATTAGAAATAGACATAAGGAATCTCCATTGGTTCTACATTTTATTGAAAAAAATCACTCTGAGAATGATTTTCAATTTTTTTTGTTGCAGAAAAGGTGCACTCATGATCTTTTTATTACTCTGACATTCAGAATAAATTACTTCAACAGGAATGTAGATTGATTTACAAATTGAATTCCTTGAGCCCAGCTGGTCTCAATTCTGGCATAAATCTTTTGTGTTTTTCTGTGAATGTAGTGCTGTAAGTAGTTACAGGATCAGGATCAAACTGTGACACATTATGGTTATTGCAAATATACATGTTAGGTTGTTGAGCTGGGTTTGACCTTCTCCAAAGCACATTTGGAAACATTATGAGTTGGGACTATAGAGGTGTTACCCATGTTGGTAAGTTTTATTTTTATTAGGTTAAAAAATAGTTTTCCATTATATTTAACACTATGAATTTGTTTCAGGTATAACTCATTAAGAAGACACATTTTAGATGGATGTCCTAAGGTTTTTTCCCCCATGTGTATTGGGGGTAAGTCAGACTTGGCTGGCAATCAGAATGAAGTTTGTAAATATCATCTTGGGCATACAGGTGGTAATTCTTGTTGATGCTTTTATAATTGATGTTTGTGAAACAATTTGTATGAGGAGAGACTTGACGAAAACTTATGAAACAAGAAGATAGCGTCTTCCGTTGTCCTTCCATCCAACTTTAGAAACTCTCATCTTTATCATAACATTGTACCTCCTGGCATCAGTTGAATTTGTTATAACAATTTGTATGTTTGTGTAGGTTTCTCTCTCATGAGAGGCCTGTTATTTATGTAACTTGTCCTGAAGATTCGACAAACATACCTTTGATGTATTTATGTCGTTAAAGATACAATAATACATGTTATCATCCTCTGTTTGGTAATTTACTTGGTTGTGCCCATTACACAGTTGCAGCGCATTCCTGAGCCTTGAGCCCTTAGGAGGCCAGGAAGGCGCTCAGTCGACATTCAGACCATGCGAACCAGTGTCCAGGCTACTTATGTCAACTTTAGTGGCCCCAGCACCGGCGTGGAGCCCTGCCACCCCAGAACACCGGTGGGGCTGTCTGCTGCTGAAGTCCACGCCGGCATCTCGGGAGGTGTTCCGGCTTCCCGGAAGGCATTCCTGGGGTGGGGTGGGGGGAGGGGAGGAGCTGCTGTTAGGCAGCTTCCTGTCCCCTTTCGCCCGGTGAACACCCGTGCAGAGAAGAGCTTTTTAGCAGGTGCAGCCTCACTTTTCTCTATGGGGTGAGAAGGCCCCATTTTACAAAAAAAAAAAAAGCCGCTTAAAGGTTTTTTTGTTTTTTGGTATGTGGAGAATGGCTTTAGGAGGTGGCACGGCTGCACCTCTTTGTTGATACTTTGTTCCTAACATTCGTTGCTGTGTAACCCTTTTTGTGTGTGTGTGTGTGTGTGTGTGTGTGTGTGTGTGAAGGAAAGCACCCCTCTTCACCCTGCTTTCCTTCTTATGAAAAAATGGTTCAGGCTTCAGGCCTAGTGATCTCTGATATTAAACTCTGGTAATTAAACATTGGGGCCTGAAACAACAGAAGTAGGCCTCTCTCACAAATCACTGTGGAATGTGCTTTCGGTTTTGGAAAGTACCCTTTGAAGGTCAGAGGACCAGAGATAACGGCTGCACTGAATTTGCAGCAGTGGGGGCAGCAACTATCTCCAAGGCAACAGCTAGGACCATTAAACGTTATCTCTGAGTTTGAGTCTTCCCAGGTGGCTCGCATAACTGCAGAATGCGAGTCAGCTTGTAACACGCGTGACCAGAGATGGCATCACAAATTAATTCAGGGTTAATTGAAATCCTTGCTATCTTATTGGCTAGATGGCCATAGGCCGGTAAGATGGAGGGGATAAAATGATCCGTATTTGAATCAGAAAACCATGGAGGTTGGGGTGCGCGGGCGCACCTAAAACCTTTCATCAAACTTTGTTTTGCCTCATAGAACGAATCTATGCTTGACTGAAGGAACCAGCATGCTGACATCCAGATGCTAATCTCTTGGAGCTTGGTAACTTGTTGCATTACCTATGTGCATTACCTATTTGCCTAACTTTATGCCAATTGCCTTTTCAACTGAAATGTGTAATTAGAATACTGAAGCTTTCTTGTTTTTGTGCTAAATGCCTCACGTAACTTTTGCCTTTCTGTAAACAAGCACAAATCTTTGAATAAATCTTAAGCCTATTATTATTAAAAGTGTCTAGTGATTTCTCTGTGTTCCCAAGGCTGAGTCTGAAGTGCCTGTATTGGTTTGACCATGCTATAGTTTGTGTAAACCTTTTGAACAGGGTGAACTAGCCTGGCCAGGTCTCATCCTGGCAGGAAAGGTATCAGGCTGAATTTGGAGCTTGGTAGGGGCTACTCTGGACCCCGTGCCTGGAAGCTTAACTTTTGGTGCAGAGTTGGTGGCAGCTACTCACTAAACTTGGGGTGGAGACCCGGAGTTTAGTGTTTTGCTTTTGTGGACCACCCTAAACACCTAACCAAAGTAGCCCTGCTGGTGGAGGCTGGCTGGAGCTCTCGTTGACATGGTGGCGTAGCGGAGTTATTCGAACTGGGAACCCAGAGGTTGCTTTACATGATTTTTGTGCTGGGATTACAGCGTGAGGTGGCTAGCAAGTGTTTGTTATTTTGTGAGGTTTTGAGTTAGGGATTTGGCAATGGCAACTGGCGGGCTGTCTTTTGAAAAGCGGAATGAAAACAGACTAGTGACGGTTAACCAAACAGGCCTTTTGGAATCTTCCTACCGGCGGAGGAGGAGGTGAAGAGCAACCCCAGAGACATTTGGCTGAGGAAAGGAAAAGTTAAGCCGCTGACCGAGGTGGGATGGCTAGACCTCCTACAGCTTTCGGATGATGAATGGGACCTGCTGGAGGCGGACCGCTGGCAGAGGCGTTGGAACCCAGAAACGCTGCTCTTTGGGGATGCTGCCAAGTGAGATGGTCTTGATGAAGATCAGAGCTCAATCTCAAGTGTGGTATCTCCGGAGCTCTGCCAGAAGGCTGTATGGTCCTTGAGATTTTTAGGGGCAGCTTTTTTGAGGGGAGGTGTATGTGTAGTTGGCTATTTGAGGGTACTGAAGATATCGAATGAAGCTTTTTGTGATACCTGATTATTTGCAAATACAGAAATTCAGCAGGCAGAAAGCAAGCAGTAACAAATGTGGGAAGATAATGCTAGTCCTAATGCAGCTTTTGTCCCTACAATTAAAACAGCCACCAGACTCCAAAAACATCCCTGTTTTTCTTGGTCAGGTTAGAACCATTTATTTTAGCTCTGTTGGTTCGCAAATGGCATATGACCTGTATATTTTCCAGCCTCTACTCTGAAAGAAGGTGTCTTTCAAAATTAAACAGGGAGCTGTCAGGGTGCCATGGCCTTTTCTCCCTCCCCCTGACAAGGTGTTGTGATGAGATCCTGCTGTGTGTTTTCCTACCTCCATTAGCTTTTGGTGGAAATGCACAGCATGATGACATCACCCCCTCAAGTATTTCTATGGAAAGTACAGCTTACAAACAGTATGAACAGCCAATTGCATTATATAAGAACATAAGAAAGTCCCTACTGGATCAGACCAAGGCCCATCAAGTCCAGCAGTCGGTTCACACAGTGGCCAACCAGGTGCCTCTAGGAAGCCACAACAAGATGACTGCAGCAGCACCATCCTGCCTGTGTTCCACAGCACCTAATATAATAGGCATGCTCCTCTGATACTAGAGAGAATAGGTATGCAGCATGACTAGTATCCATTTTAACTAATAGCCATGAATACCCCCTTTTTCCATGAATATGTCCACTCCCCTCTTAATGCCTTCCAAGTTGGCAGCATCATGACATCCCTCCACACAGAATGTTTGACTAGGCAGCTGCCTGTCTCTTGTCACATCTAATTCCATCCTCAGAAAAAGATGTATTCATTTATTCACTTTACTTAAGAAGTATTTTAGAATAACTTGTGCTTCGAAGAGAGGGCTGTTTCTACACTTGGTGTAACTGTTACCGATAGGGTTGCCAGCTTCCAGGTGGTGGTTGGAGATCCTCTGCTATTACAACTGATCTCCAGTGGATAGAGATCAATTCACCTGGAGAAAATGGCTGCTTTGGCAATTGGACTCTATGGCATTGAAGTCCCTCCCCTCTCCAAACCCACCCTCCTCAAGCTCCACCCCAAAAATCTCCAGGTATTTCCTAACCTGGAGCTGGCAACCCTAGTTACCGACGATACCCCCAACTGTTAAGAAAATGAAAGAAAAACCCATTCTCTGTGGATTTTGAGCCATGTATTTTAATTACTTGTTGTAAGATAATTTAGCATATTTAGACACTAACAAAATTAGCTCCTAGCCTGCTGGTACATTAAGACTCATTTTGGATCCCATTTAGAGACAGCATTAGTATCTCCAATTGCAGCCAAAGACAAGTTACTTGACCAAGCATGTACGGTAAGTGCCACTAGACTAAATGGATGGAATCAGAAGCTTACCACATCAGCCTCTGTTCCTTTTCTCTGTTCCTTGTCATGTGGTCGTGGGTGGCCAAGGCAGTAAGGTGTGCAGTGAGTGGGAGGCTGCTGAGGCAGTGGTGGGGAGGGAAGAGACACAGTCAGGGGGCTTTTCTTGGCTCTCATATCCCGGGGGGAAGATGACAGCCATTTTTGTTGGTGGTAGTAGTAGTAGAAGGAGGAGGAAGAGGAGGTGGCTTTGCAAAGCAGCATAGCGGCATAATGTTCCTTGGATGGTAGAACTGACTGCTTTTGCTGGTGCATCCTCGTAACCCTGCCTTGAAAATACCAAGACCACAGTCACACAGCCCGGATAACCTACAAGAACCAATGAACTCTGACCGTGAAAGCCTTCGACAATATTCTGCCTTGAATTATCTGTGCAAAGGACACCAAACCAAAGACTGCAGCAGTCAAACAAACAGGAATTACCGAGCCTTTCCCCGAAAAGCTCAGAGACAATTCTTCTCGCAAGTTCTCTATCTCCCTCCTTTCCTTTTTTTTCACCCTTTGCTAGTGTTTATTTTTAAATGACTCTGGGTTGTTGTTGGAAGGTTTGTTCATTTGATCCTATAAATAAAATAGAACTTTTCAGCCCTGAGGACAATTGGAAGTCGAGTCAAGGCAACCCAAACCCCACAAGGAGCTGGGGTACTGCTCTGTCCAGCAGCTATGATTCTCCAAGTGAATGATGTTTGGCCAGGAGCTCTTGCGACTGATCTGATAAGCTGTAGCTAAATGGGTTCCTACTTGGGCTTTATTTCCTGGCACCAGTTCAACCGCATGTACTGGCAAGGGAAAGACTCTTTGTGGATTATGCCCTAAAGTTGCAATTAGCATGAAGGTACGAGTAAGGCTGAACTACACCAACTGATGGGTAGGAAGACGTTTTACTCCTCTTTGCTCGCAGGGAAACATGGGCAGCGCAATATTCAAATGAGTTCTTTTAAACCACAGAATTCTAATGAAATGTTGACAACTGATTTCGGTGAATTAAACTTCAGTGTCATAAATCCTCGTTCTCGCAATTTATGCTCCTGGTGTTAACTGACAAAATGATTCATATTAGCTGTGATTAAGAGCTGAATGGCTTTACACATTTTCACATCGTTTCCAAGGGATTTGGTTACTAAAAACAACCAAATGTCAAAGTGTGGCATTTCATATTTTGGGTCAGAGATGACATTTGAGCACTTGGGAATATGTTTATGAACAACCAGCTCTAAAACACTTAGTATAAATAGTGCTAATAGCTACATTAGTGCATGTCAATTCCACTATCAGGAATACAGATTAATGGTAGACGTTTAGTGCTAGTGTAATGCTAAATGGCAAGACTTGCATCCATAATGAAAAGCCATAACTAAACCCCAATTATAAGCCCCTCATACTGGGCGACATGTGCACAAAATGGAGATTGTCTACTTTTCTTGTTAGAGAAGGTTTTCCCACCAGAAAATGCAATCATTGCATTGATGAGCTGGTAAGTCCTTAAATGAGAAGCACTGTTTATAACTAATAAAACATTCATTTTATTCTTTCCATTTTTGTTTTGGAGAGTCACAAATCGCAACTGTTTTTCAAGACATTTGATCCAGCTACTCAAGATGGCAATTTCTTTCCCCGATATCCTCTGATGTTCAAAAGATACTGGTTAAAATACAAGGTAAATCTCCCCCCTCCCACTCATGCAGTTTCTGAAACACAAAATACCATTCCTAGGACTTTTTCCTTACAAAAAAATAGCCTTACCTTGAAATATTGAGAGGGCAATGTTACATACAAAGGTTAGGCAAAGCGGCCCTTGGCTGCGTCTGGGAAGAGAGCTTTAATCAATATGAAAATGGGAGTAATCAAGGGAGGGGAAAGGATTAAACCTAAGCATATATAGAGAGAAAAAGTAGTAAAAAATATATGCACCAGAGATTTATACTGTCATCTTAACTGGGCAGCATGTAGAGCCCATCAATAGCTGGAGAAGTTGTTTCTAATTCTCTGGATATGACATGCTAATAAAGCTATTTTATCAAAATATTAATAATATGAGAGGAAGTTCACAAAATGCTTCGAGAAAATCCTTCATAAATGGGATTATATGGCAATGCAGCAAGTAATTTAGTGCCTTCGCCCCTGTCTCCTTTTTAGTCTTTATGTTGCTATGGGAGTTAAACCAAGGTTGTAAACAGATAAAGCAAATGCCTGGAACAAGCGACTTTGCTGCACAGTTACAGTTCTTTGAACAGAAGCCATTTTATCCATACTAACAACAAGGAGCCAGCCATTCAGATTATGTTGTCCATCGCAGAATTAAAGGACAACGTATGCTTGTACCCTGTCACTTCCACAATGAGTGGAAGGTTCTTGGGAGACATGGTTTTGTTTCCTTTAGAGAACAGAGAGCTCTGGGGACTTGAAGTCTCTTTGTAATATGTGTAAGAGGGGTCAAAGTGGCAGTCCTACAAGGCAGCAAGCCTACTGCCCCGCATCAGATCCCCAGAAAGAGAGACAGGGGTCTGTCGCCTGCCACATGACGCTAACCAAAGTTTGAAGCCTTCCTCCAGCCTATAGAGCCTCCTTCCAATAAACATGGCCCTTACTCAAACAAAAGAGCCACTTAAGTTGTAGGAAGGTTCAGGCTGGAGGAAAGTCTTCTAGCCTAAGATAGTTTGCCAGGGTCCTCAACTCTGGGTTGGGAAATTCCTTAAGGCTTTGAGAGTGGGACCTGGAGAGGACAAGGTTTGGGGAGGGAAGGGATCTCTGTGGGGTATAATGCCATGGAGTCCACCTTCCAAAGCAGCCATTCCCCCCAGGGGAACAGATATTTGTAATCTGGAGATCAACTGAAATTCCAGGAGATCTCCAGGCTCTACTTGGAAGTTGGCAACCTTACAAGATTGCTGCCCAGAAACTCTGAGACCCAAGGTTCTTCAGCAGAAGCTATTTTTTCCTAATCCATCTGCTAAAACTCCTTGTAGTTCTTGCACACCATCTTCCAAGCCTTCTTCTCAGATCCAAGCACAGCAGGAAATATTCAGAATGATTCAAGAACAATCCCATCCAGAGTCACTTTAGACAAAACCCATTCACAAAAACCATACAGCAAACTGATAACAATAGCAATTGTCTTCATTTTTCTACATTTATTTACAGCCTTTCTTTTGAATGAACGCAAGCAGTTAGCAATGTCCCAACTCATAAATTCAAATTCCAAAGTAGCAATTGAAAATTATATTTCCATACAATAATATTCAAAAGTCATTTAGACAATGACTTTAATTACACGGCTACAAAACAGGGGCATGACAAGAACTCCCTTAAAAGAAACATGCCCCAATTGCCTCTTAAAAGCCATCTGAGTAAGGTAGTGTAGAGACGGGCTACTCTGGTAGCTGATGTTTCATATGCATGAGAGGTTTTGCCTTGGATTTGCCACTCACTAGATGCACGTTTTCCCCATCTGAATTCTCAAAGCTCAAAAATAAGCCCCCCATGCAAGTTTTGAGAATTTGGATGGGGGAAATGTACATCTAGCGAGCAGCAAACCCAAGGCAAAACCTCCCATGCATAAGTGGCCTATGTTTCACGAACCAATTGCCATTCTAGAAAAAAGTTCTGCTTATATACCGGCGCCTAAGCAGCTTCTGATCTCGATTTCACTGTTGAGAAAGCTTTGGGGGAATGTTCTTGTAGCCATTTTAGGAGGGAAATTGTCTTGCTCAGAAGCTTGCTCACTATGTGTGTGTGTGTGTGTAAAGTGCCTTCAAGTCGCAGCCGACTTATGGCACCCCTTTTGGGGGGGGGGTTCATGGCAAGAGACTAACAGAGGTGGTTTGCCAGTGCCTTCCTCTGCACAGCAACCCTGGTATTCCTTGGTGGTCTCCCATCCGAATACTAACCAGGACCGACCCTGCTTAGCTTCTGAGATCTGACGAGATCAGGCTAGCCTGGATCTCTTTATGAAGAATTGTTCCACCCAACTATGTATATAAATAAATAAATAAATAAATAAAACAGATTAGTTAGTAAAGGTAAAGGTCCCCTGTGCAAGCACCGGGTCATTACTGACCCATGGGGTGACATCACATCTCAGCATTTACTAGGTGGACTTTGTTTATGGGGAGGTTTGCCAGTGCCTTCCCCAGTCATCTTCCCTTTACCCCCAGCAAGCTGGGTACTCATGGAAGGCTGAGTCAGCCTTGAGCCGGCTACCTGAAACCAACTTCCGTTGGGATCGAACTCAGTTTGTGAGCAGAGCTTGGAGTGCAGTACTGCAGCTTAACACTCTGCGCCACAGGGCTCATAGATTAGTTAGTGGGGGCAGATAAAAGAAAGGGTTGGTTGGTGAGTGGGAAGAACACAAGGAAGCAAGGGATGGGGAGTAGATAGGATTGCCAGCTCCGGGTTGGGAAATATCTGGAGATTTTGGGGGTAGAGAAAGTTAGTAAAGGTAAAGGTCCCCTGTGCAAGCACCGGGTCATTACTGATCCATGGGGTGACATCACATCTCAACATTTACTAGGTGGACTTTGTTTATGGGGTGGCTTAACACTCTGTGCCACAGGGCTCATAGATTAGTTAGTGGGGGCAGATAAAAGAAAGGGTTGGTTGGTGAGTGGGAAGAACACAAGGAAGCAAGGAATGGGGACTAGATAGGATTGCCAGCTCCAGGTTGGGAAATATCTGGAGATTTTTGGGGGTAGAGCCTGAGGAGGGTGGGGTTTGGAGAGGGGAAGGATTTCAATGACATCAAGGCCACTTTCCAAAGTGGCATTTTTATCCAGGGGTACTGATCTCTGTTGCCTGGAGATCAGTTGTAATAGCAGGAGATCTCTAGGTACCACCTGGAGGTTGGCAACCCTGGGAGTAGATATGGTGACTGCCAGGAGGAAAGAAGAAAAAGTGTGGGGAAGGGAATACATGGGAAAATGAAATGACTCCCACAAGTCCTTGGCGGTGTCCTGCTTGTCATACATATTTATGTAAATATGGTATCAACTGGTTATAAAAAACCGATATAACATGTGCCCACAATTCATTTGTATGAATTGTAGGATGCAATGCCCCAGGCCACTATCTGGAAATAGAGTAGTGCCTGAGAATCAGAGATTGCCTATCTCATTTCTAGGATCTGAGATGAGGATGGCAGGCAACTGAAATATTCAGTGAAAGTATGCCATGTTGGCATCTGCTAACAAATGGACTTGCTTTTCCTGTAACATTTTCACAAACCCAGGGTCACTTAATTTGTGTACTTGGAGGCTGGACTGCTAAAACTAATGCTACTTTCACTCCCTGAGGACAGAGGCTTCATGCTGGCGAGCAAAGGAGCTTCACGCTGACTTTATTATTTGAGGTCAAAGAAGTTACATTAGTAAAACCAATCCTACTTCTTGTTGATGTGTTCTTAGAAAACCAGAGTGTATTCCTTGTAGGATTCTCGCTCTGGCCACCAGCTAGGGTTGCGAACCTCCAGGTACTAGCTGGAGATCTCCTGCTATTACAACTGATCTCCAGCTGATAGAGATTAGTTCACCTGGAGAAAACGGCCGCTTTGGCAATTGGACTCTAAGGCATTGAAGTCCCCCCCCCCCCAAACCTTGCAGTCTTCAGGCTCCGCTCCAAAAACCTCCTGCCAGTGGTGAAGAGGGACCTGGCAACCCCACCACTGGCAGGGGATGTGGGGGGGTAGGGTTGCCAGATCCAGGTTGGAAACCTGCTGGAGATTTGGGCATGGAGCCTGGGGAGGACAGGGACCACAGTGG
Organism: Euleptes europaea; assembly: GCF_029931775.1. Taxonomy (NCBI): domain Eukaryota; kingdom Metazoa; phylum Chordata; class Lepidosauria; order Squamata; family Sphaerodactylidae; genus Euleptes; species Euleptes europaea. Next base: position 34,697,177 of record NC_079323.1, read on the forward strand.
AATACGTGTGTGTGTAAAGTGCCGTCAATTCACAGCCGACTTATGGTGACCCCTTTTGGGGCTTTCATGGCAAGAGACTAACAGAGGTGGTTTGCCAGTGCCTTCCTCTCACAGCAACCCTGGTATTCCTTGGTGGTCTCACAGTGGGATCCATTTTATCCACAGGAATTGATCTCTGTGACCAGGAAATCAGCTGTAATTCCAGGAGATCCCCAGGTCCCACCTGGATGCTGGCATCCCTAATCCCCGGGTCCTTTTTCATTCCCATCTTGTCAGCTTCAGTCAAAACTGGAAGGGGAGAATTTGTTTTGAGATGGAATCTCAAATGGTAGCATTGGTGGGCCAACTATTCAAATCCTTTTTAAAAAAAAACAATTTCATCTGCTGCAAAATTCAGAGCACTGGTTCTTCCTCTGTATTCTGCATTTCGGTGTGTTCTCAAAAGCAGAGCCTTACAAGCTGTCCAGGTAGTATTCACTGAAAAGTGGAATACAAAATGGGATGGTAAATAGCAAACAAAAGGGCTGTCAGACTGCACTGTGTATTGTCTAATTCGTAGACACACCCAATAATATTCTTTCACTCTCAGGCTTGTGTACAAATGCTAACCAGCTTGTAGCCCTGTACGTTGCCAGGATGAGATGTATTTAACTTGATAAGCACTTTTAGGTTTGGTTGTTTTAACACTGTTATTTGTTATTCATGTTTTATGTGCTATTTATGTCTATGTGATTGGTTGTAATGGTGTTTGGCTGCATTCAATAAACGCTACTAATAACTACGAGGATGTGCTGAGTAATTTTCATGTTACATTCAATGTAGTTGAACATGTAATTGAAACCACACATTTATCGGGGTATCGGTCCTCAGTTTCATTTGTAAAGTGAATGCATACTGGCTCTTTCTTACAAACAGATGTATTCATGTACATGTAACGTGTGAACAGGGCTCATAGCAGCTGAGAAGGGTAACAGAGAAAAGTACAGCATGCAGGGTATTCAGAAGATCTTTATCCAAATGTTTGGGGCAGAAAAAAATATGATCAAGGCTGTGAGTCCAGATGAGAGAGGTATTTGAAACTGCAGCCAATGGTCATTGATTTAAGAAGAAGAGTTGGTTTTTATATACCGACTTTCTCTACCACTTAAGGCAGACTCAAACCGGCTGTGAGGTGGGTGAGGCTGAGAGAGCATGACTTGCCCAAGGTCATCCAGCTTGCTTTGTGTGTAGGAGTGGGGAAACAAATCTAGTTCACCAGATTATCCTCTGCCACTCATGTGGAGGAGTGGGGAATCAAACTGGGTTCTCCAGATCAGACTCCACCGCTCCAAACCACTGCTCTTAACCACTGCACCACACTGGTTCATTGATATAAGCAAACCTCATTATGTACCTGACTGGGTTCCATGGTTAAACCAGATGACTCAAGAAAAGCTATAGTCAGATCTCCAGTGTAGTTTTATTTCATAATTTTTTTTTAGTTTATTTAATTCATTTATACCCCACCTTTCTGCCCAATGGGAACCGAAGACAGCTTACATCATTCTTCTCTCCTCCATTTTATCTTTACAACAACCCTGTGAAGTAGCTTAGGCTGAGAGAGTGTGATGGGCCCTAGGTAACCCAATGAGCTTCCAAGGCATGAGTAGGGATTTGAACCTTGGTCTCCCAGAAACTAGTCCAGCACTCTTAACCACTATACCACACTTGGCTATCTATGGGAGGTCATGATTTGTATTGGGTCTAGTGTGTGTGTGTGTGTGTGTGTTTGTGAGTGGGAGGGAAAATTAACATTAATTTTAAATAGCCTTCACCAGCTGATATTTGCTCCACTAGTGGAAACATACAGGCACCATCTAGACAACGTGTATTGATCCACCAATGTTCAGAGCTCAGTGCAGCAGTGGGAGAATTTTTTCTTTAAAAACCATGACACCAGCTGGGGCATCACATCACTTCCTGTAAAAAACAACAACAGAAGTGACACAGAAAACTACGGTTTTCTGGCACTTCCTAGAGCTACCTGTGTCACTTCCATTTTTTTTTACTGGAAGTGATGTGACACTTCAACCGGCATCATGCCCCCCCCCCCATATCCCTGTCCGCAGACCTCCCGCCAATCGCCAGCCACTGGCTAGCAACCCTAAACAATAACGCAAAAAGAAATGTTAACTCCCTCTGCCCTACTCAATGGTCCCGCCAGCAAAATAAAGTGTCTTTTTGCTGGTATATGTAAAGGAAAACACACTGAATATTTGGTCACAGATCTTCCAGTGTCTCATCTGGATTGGCCATAAGCCTACATGACATATATGGATGACTGAGGATGCTGGACTTCTCTTTGAACATCATTCATTCAGTCCTGCTAGACACTGACTAGAGACAGCAGGAGTTAATATGGACGGTGGTGGCATAAATTCACCTCTGTATGGCTGAAGTCAATATGTATTCACAGTTCCCCCCTCCCCACCATGGCAGCATCAATAAGTCAGCAGTAACATACTGTTCAGCAAGAGGAAAATGGGCAAACTTTCTTTGCAGGGTCTGATTAGCAGAATAATTGAGAATGGTCTTCAAACGTGAGAGGAATAAAAAATGAAACGTTGTGTGCAAAAGATGGAGCTACTGTTGCAGAAAGCCTTGTAAAACATACAACAGGTGACAGCATAGCTTCCACTCTCGATGCCTTCTTAATTTCTGGCCTCTCCACTGAGTCTGACTTTAATGCCATCTCGGATGGTGGCTCTTGACAAGTATACTCACCAGCAAGTGGGCCAAATCAAGCATCCCATTGCACATCCATTTCAAAACCGCCTGAAACCGAAATGACGTTCTAGTACTCTGTGCTCAAATTGACTTCTGCTAGCCGGTTACCCAAACAAAATAGAAAAGAAGCTTTCATACATTACTCTGCTGTTCCCTACAGTTCACAGTACATATTGTAACACAACGTATTCTCACTAAGTAGGGGTCCCCCTCCCCCAGTTTGTATCCTGCGTTTCTAGCCTGTTAGGGGTTCAAAAAAGAATATAATCAATGCCAAGTAACATAATATGTCTGGTTCAGATTACCTTTCATTTGTTGTTCTCATGTCTGGAAATGTTTTTCTCCGGTCGGTTTTTAAAGAGAGAGAAGCCTCCTAAAGTCCTTAAATTCCACTGAGGTATTCTCATTCTTTATGAGCAAGATTGGATTGAAACCCTTACTCACCCACATACACGCTGCTTACCCAGGCTTGTACAGCAAGCAAAGGTGTCAACCTGTGCTAGATTTTCTGGTTCCACTTGTAAAGTCATTGCAAAGGGCACAAGTGGATACTTACCATGTGTGGATGAAATCCCCTGGCAAACTGCTTAATTATATTCTTCTGCCAAGTGAAGAAGGAATGTTACTGCTCCAAGGCTTCCCCGGATTCCTCAACAGGTGCAAAAGTGTCCTGTTGAGCCCCATATTAAGTAGTTCCATGCTTGCTATGGTAACTTTCCACTTAGTAAATTTATTTTATTGTCTGCCTTTCTTGTTGAGTCCCAACAGAGGATTACAGAGTTATGAAAATAAAGTGATGAAGACCAATGAAATACAACCAGTTAACAGTGCAATAAAACTGGATTACATCATTAGTAGGGTTGCTAGGTACCTCTTTGCCACTGGCAGGAGGTTTTTGGGGCAGAGCCTGAGGAGGGCGGGGTTTGGGGACGGGAGGGACTTCAGTGCCATAGAGTCCAAGTACCAAAACGGCCATTTTCTCCAGGTGAACTGATAGCTATTGGCTGGAGATCAGGTGTAATAGCGGAAGATTTCCAGCTACCACCTAATATTGGCAAAGAAATGAGGTATTGAAATGAAGGTAAATCGTCATCCTGATGGCCCATCCTTGGTAGTTTGGATTGAACAATAGCTGGATTGGAAGTGATATTTTCTACATTAATTGGAATTGACCCATTTTGATGAAACAGGGTATACGATTATATTATGCATGCCTTGGAGCTGGATTGGAAGTGATATTTGGAGCTGGATTGGAAGGGATATTTTCTACATTAACTGGAATTGACCCCATTTTGATGAAGCAGGGTATACGACTATATTATGCATGCCTTGGAGCTGGTGGGGTATGTAAATGCCTCATCCTGCCTCTGTGCTCTGGACATGGCAGGCGAGATGAAACTCATTCCAAAGATCCCCATTGGACTTTAAGCGTTCATGTGGGTGCCCTTCAAAACAACTAGGAGGAGACTGGAGATCAAATTTTGATATCTCAACTGAGGAGAGGACAAGGGCCTTACATAACCCATTTTGAGCCTCCCCCCTTTTGCAGTTTGTCTCTCTTGCATATTGAGAAACTTGAGCTGTTTTTTCCTTCCTTCATTGGGCTCACTTTTGTTGACTGAGGATGATCGTATTAGTCATACCTGTATATCAGCCTTTTGCAAACTTTTCATTACAAGCAGGCTTAATGAGGCAACTAAAGCATAACAATTGTGTTGCTGGGAATGGAAGACCAGGTTGCAAATGTCTGTGATGAAGAACAGCAGAATATTTCGGTCATTGTGCATAAAATTGCTATTTGTTCAGCTCGTAAGCAAACACAATTTAACATTAATTTTAGATTATTCCCTGTCTTGAAAAGACACAGATCGATTCATAGGGTTGCCAACCTCCAGGTACTAGCTGGAGATTTCCCGCTAGTATAACTGATCTCCAGCCGATAGAAATCAGTTTACCTGGAGAAAATGGCCGCTTTGGCAATTGGACTCTATAACATTGAAGTCCCTCCCCTCCTGAAACTCCGCCCTTCTCAGGCTTTGCCCCAAAAATCTCCAGGTATTTCCCAACCCAGGGCTGGCAACCCTATTCAACCCATGAACTGCCTTAAACTGAGTCAGACTATTGGTCTATCGAGGCCAGTATTGTTTTCTCTGATGGCAAGTGAAACAGCCATGCATAAAAGACTAAAGACTGCAATAACAAAAGAAATCAGAATAAGATGAAATAAAACCAGGTTTTTTTTCCATTATAGCTGTTTAAATGGGGAATTTGTTTCATTTTCATATTCATTACTATAATTTGTTTTGTTTGTAACTATTATATTATCATTAATAACACTAGATAGGCACAAGTCAGTAGAAGCGCGACTTGAGCCTTTGTAAGAGCAGAAGGGTGAGTAGTAAGATGAATGATTGTGAAAGAACAAAAGAGGACCCCCAAAAGCTGATTGTAGTAGAGACAGCAATAGATGTCTCTAGAGAAGTTTGAAGGAAACAACTGCAAAATGAAAGAGGAGGAGTCACAAAGTAAGAAGTCCAGAGCCCTGACCTGGATGGCTCAGGCTAGCCTGATCTCGTCAGATCTCAGAAGCTGAGTCGCCCCTGGTTAGTACTTGGATGGGAGACCACCAAGGGTTACCAAGGTCACTATGCAGAGGAAGGCAATGGCAAACCACCTCTGTCAGTTTCTTGCCTTGAAAACTTTACTGAGTTTCCATAAGTCAGCTGCGACTTGACAGCACTTCATACACACACAAGAAGGCCAGAATGCAGTATGGAGAAAGACAAAAGACAGATCCTCAAATGCTAAAAGACTAGGGTTGCCAACCTCCAACCTCTGCTGCTATTACAACCGATCTCTAGCTGACTAGAGATCAGTTCACCTGGAGAAAATGGCTGCTTTGGCAATTGGACTCTATGGCATTTAGTCCCTCTCCTCCCCAAACCCTGCCCTCCTCAGGCTCCCCCCCCAAACCTCCTGCTGGTGTAAAGAGGGACGTGGCAACCCTATAAAAGACTGAGTCAGCTGGGTCAGAGAGGATGAACAGAGGTCTCTTGACTGCCAACAATCAGTGACAGAATTTGAGGTTTCAACCAGATTCTGCCAAGATGTCAGCCTCTGGAAAAAGGGAGGGAAACAGAGAAAGAGACCAAGATGGAATCAAGACAGAGAGGTTCGTTGTCCTGCATCGAGCTGACACTGTGGTGCATCACAATTGTCCTATGTCATTTCTTCGTACCAGGTGTGGCCGGGCAGAGCATAAATGCATTAGTATATGGAACATTTGAGTGGCATCCTTCTGCTTGCTTTTTGTGACATTTTCATTTTTTAAATAAATGTTACATGAATAGTGGATGAAGTATAAGTCACATGTCTCCTTTTTCATTCTCACTTCCTAAAAGACTGTAACAGTGCACATCCTACTTCCCTGTCAGAAGCAGTTTGTAAAATATGTTATCATTCAAATGCGAAAATATTTGACCACTTCTGAATAATTACTGTTACTATTTTTGCTAGGTGCATATGAGTGAATTGTGTCCAACTCATTATTCTAAGGCCTCCATTGGCTCTTCCATCTCATTGTGAAGGCTGCAAAGTGGTGATTCTTTCATATTAGATTTCTTTTTTACCTTGTGTGTGTGTTTCTCTGAGATCTTTTCTGTTCCTTCATCTTTGATTCTCCATTCAATAGATGCATTGATTAGATATTCAGCGTAGCAGATCATGAAACCTTTGATTTCCAATGTATTTTTTTCCAGTCCTGATGAGAAACAGCTTCTGATACTAAAGAAGTGTCCTTCGCCACTTACTTGCTGATGACCCTGCACATTCTGACGCACAATCTCGATCTCTTCTTTAGTTGTGTGAAATATTAGTATAATGAGAAGAAAGGCCCATGGATAAAAGTGTACATGCTTTTATCTTTTGACAACATCTTTTACTCTTTGAGGAAAAATTTCCAGTTCAAACATAAAGGGGTGGAATCCAGCAAAGCACGGCTGCTGTACATTCTCTTTACATTTCAAAGGGACTTGTGTAGTACACGTTTTTAAAAAAAAAAACAAAACACATGCACACACAACTGAAATTAGCAGTGGTGGAACTGCAGCAGCTCTTGGTGGACTGCAAAAATATACTAACCAGACAATGAAAATCCACTTAAAAGCCCACCTAGACAGGGACACAGCTTCCCTTGTATACTTATGTGTGTGTGTAAAGTGCCTTCAGGTCGCAGCCGACTTATGGCGACCCCTTTTGGGGTTTTCATGGCAAGAGACTAACAGAGGTGGTTTGCCAGTGCCTTCCTCTGCACAGCAACCCTGGACTTCCTTGGTAGTCTCCCATCCAAATACTAACCAGTGCTGACCCTGCTTATATAACTGCCAAGAGATAAAATATGAAGTACAAAATTCTTCCACTTAAAAGGACCAGGATATTAACTAGTTTTAAGCTTTCAACTACTTTTTAAAAATACTTTGTATTAAGGATCAAGGAAACTTCTATATATCGGAGGCTGACAAAACTCTAATGTAACTTTTTTGATGTTAGCTTTTAATTTTGCTTTTTAAACTTAAGTTAAAAATACAAGTAGAATATGCATATATATACCAACAAAATCTGGGGTTGAAAAAAATGTATTAACCCAACTCAGATTATGTGATTGGGCATGCTTTTTCCAGAGAGTTAAAACTGAGTATCAGAAATTCTGAAGGATATGTGAAATCAATTGCAAACACACAGAAAATTGACTTTTAATAGTATAAAAGCAAAAGGCCTATACCTACCCAGCAAAGTCCCTTGACATGCCTTTGATGAATCCGTCTGGAGTAAAGAGCTGAAAATTGATTTCCAGAAGCATAATGTGCTTTTTTTCTCCTACAATTTTGCTTCAATAAATGACACATTAGAAATATTTCCTTTGGGTTTCATAGTAAATTGACAAAGTCATGATTTTGCACTCTCTTGTAAAAAAAAAAAATGTCCAGCTTTTTTAATTTGCACTGAAAATATAACCAAATCATTTTAAGCAGTTGCAAAAAAAGTGCAGAAAACACTAGCTCAATGACTCACAAGGCAGCATCTTTGTAATTGTGAAATGCATAGGAAAGAATTTTAAGTAATTCTTATGGACCACCAGACCATGGCAGAATGAATGATTTGTATGGAATAATTTCTCAAATACACATCATTCTAAAATTTGCTACCACAGAAAACAGGGCAGTGGATCTACTGATATCCATACGCTGGCACAATCTTTTCCTTGCACTCTTTGCAACCATTCTATAGGCAGAGGAGTTCTGTCAGAACAGAGGAATTCTGTTGAAGTATGCAGGGATCCTGCATTTCTCATGCACCATTAGCTATACAACATCTCCGGAGGCTTCCCAGACTTTCTGAAGCAGTCAAAACAGCTATGATTCAGCAGCTTGCTGACAGCGGCAGCCCATTCTTTTCACATAATTAGGCATGGGCCTGTGAAAACTACTGCAGAAGGGCTGAGGCACCAGGATGAAGCCCATCTCCCAAGAAATACTGTTTTCATTCCCTATCAGTCAATCAGTTACTGGCTACATCTTAGGTATTCCTACTATTGTTGGACAATATCAGTGAAGATGAAAAGGAGAAATTTACATATATGTGGATTCACCAGGAAATGTGGTGGGGTTATTTCTGTGCTTTTAAAAGTGTATTCCAAAATCCCCAATCTGGTCTTTTAAGATACCTTTCCCCCATTTTTAAAAACAAATTAAAGACTTTCACAACTAGAAATAATAATAATAATAAGAGGTTTTTTTTTTTTTATATGCTGACTTTCTCTACCACTTAAGGAAGAATCACCTTCCCTTTCCCACCTCACAACAGACACCCTGTGAGGTAGGTGGGGCTGAGAGAGTGTGACTAGCCGAAGGTCACCCAGCTGGCTTCATGTGGAGGAGCAGGGAATCAAACCCGGTTCTCCAGATCCACCACTCCAAACCACCGCTCTTATCTACTACATCACACTATTTTAATGTTTTGGCAGAGGAGATCAGTGGCCAATCAGAAGCCTTGCCCGGGAAAGGCCCAACCTGGCCCCACCAACTTGCAAAAAGTACTTAGCAGGCACCAGGAAAGTGTCAGGGGGTGCCATGGCAGTGATGGCACCCATGGGAACCACTTCAGAGATCCCTGGGTAGATGACACAGATTTTGACAGACCAATGGTCAGTCATGGCAGTTTAATTTGCATTTGTGTTCACTGTACATGTTATCTATTATGAGCTAGATAGTTAATCTCTGTGGTGAGATAGTTGGGGCAGTAAAAAAGAACTAATGCCAAATGATAGAGGCCAATTTATTGCAAAGGAAGATCTAAGGTAACATACAAATTTGCTAAATAAATGAATAGGGAAAGCTTTCTTTGTCCAAAACATGAGGGACTGCTTTGGGTTTGACTTGAATGGACCAAAGAAGCTAATGAAAAAGGTCAGATTTCTAAACATAGATTGAAATTTTTTTTCCTGGCAATCCTCATAAAATGTTCATTTTGTACGTACTCTTTCACTTCCATAAAAACAGGAGTAATTTCAAGTGATTAAGATTTACATGAATATTCTGTGAAAGTACGTCTGTTTGCTTCAGCTGTCAAACTAATGTCTTTTGTAACAATTAGACCTAAATAATTTAATTTGAAGAAGTGGTGGTTCTTCATAGTACTAAGGCTAAGGCTCAAAACTCTGATCTACCCCAGAAGCTAGACAGCTTACCAATTTTAAAGGGAAATAATAATTTTAAGATACACTTCAAAGCAACTAATTCTGAACTTTATTTCTTAAATTTCGCACAGCTTGGGCTATTGATCTCCTTAGGAACAGACTGAAAATCCATCTCTTCTGTTAGCAGTTGTAGATCATGATAGGTTTTCTGAAGCATGGCTGAGTTTATGTATATTGCCAGATAAATAAGTTATTCTATGTTCATTTGATAACTGGCCACCCTACTCATTTGGAAGTCATTGTACTACAATCACTTTATGTCAAGTTCTGTGTTGTGTGTTCCATTATGGGTAGGGTCTAGGCTTGCCAGGTCCCTCTTCGCCACCAGTGGGAGGTTTTTGGGATGGAGCCTGAGAAGGGCAAGGTTTGGGGAGGGGAGGGACTTCAATGCCATAGAGTCCAATTGCCAAAGTGGCCATTTTCTCCAGGTCAACCGATCTCTATCGGCTGGAGATCACTTGTAATAGCAGGAGATCGCCAGCTAGTACCTGGAGGTTGGCAACCCTAGTAGGGTCTCTATTTAGATTTCAACCAACCCTGCTTTCTGTATTCCATCTCCTCTGAAAGATGTGATTTGTGTGTTAAAATTAGACACCTTCCTCAATCAGTATTTGATAGCCAAAACAGATTTATTGCCCTGACATCTTCTATATTTGAAATGTATGGGGAACTTTCTTTGTAAAGTCAGGCAATGTCTGAAATTGATGATTCCCACATCATTGATGAAAATCTCTTTGATGCTACGTAAGGCAGATGAACTGGATCTATTACATTCAGAAGCTAGGATGACTTTGATAAATAACAGACTTTCCCCTAGAAAACCGTTGGGGCTTGAAACAAATTTTGCTTGATTTGGAAGTGATTACTCATGGACCAACTGGTCTTAATGTATCTGAGGTGTTAGCAAAGGAACTAACTGCATGTATCTGTGTTCACCTCTGGGAACACCGTTTTCTTACTTTGTCAACCAAATCATAATTCTGCTTTGGGACATAAATTATAATTATATTTATACTTGGATGGAGTAGTAGGTAAATGTTGTTTTTGTGTATCTGTGATTCTTTCAATGGTTTCATTTTTGGGGTGGAAAAAATAGATGTCTCTACAACAGCTTGGCATAGATTACTTCTCTTATCCAGCAATGCAATTTACACATTAATTTTGTAAAAATTAGACAAACTGCTATGCAAATGTATGTATTTCATTTATTTATTTTAAAAGATTATATGTGGACTTTTCAAGGTGATTTACAGTGCACAGAAGAAATCACAGGTCCCCGACTCACCTGGGGACCCGTTTAGCATCTCATGCAGGTGGCACTAGGAGCCAAGGGTTGGTGCTGATCCTCGGGATGGCTATTTTTGCCCCAAGGCCTGTGTGGCTTTTCAGGCCCCTGTGGCCTACTTCCTGACCAGACAATTAGAGAGCTGGCTGGCAGGCCTTAGGAGCCAGTCCGGGCAGACAGATGTTGGAGGGATAGTTCTTTCTCTAAAAGAGATAGGCTCCCCCACCCAGCCAGCCTGATCACTTGGCCTTTGACTTCTTTCCTACCCTCCCTCCTTTGGTTCTCAGGTTGTATGGCCTTGAGATGTTTTCTTTAAGGGTTTTGCTTCATTGTTTGTATTGCTTTCTCATAACCTTGGTGGGGTCCCTGTAAGGGACCTTGAGGGCAGAGGCTTCTGGAGGCATGCCCAGCTCAGGGTCTGTGAGGCTCACCTCACCCCCAGGTAGCAGAGAAAACATGCAGTGGCATGTACCCATGTGCATCCCATCTGCCACCCCAGGGTGTTCCTATCAGAAGGCAACCCGAGGGATGGGGCCTTTCATCAGTTGAAGAAGAAGAATAAGAGTTGGTTTTTATAAGCCGACTTTCTCTACCATTTAAGGAAGAATTAAACCGGTTTACAATCACCTTCTTTCCCCCTCCCCACAACAGACACCCTGTGAGGTAGGTGGGGCTGAGAAAGCATTGAGAGAGCTGTGACTAGCCCAAGGTCACCCAGCTGCCTTCATGTGTAGGAGTGGGGAAACCAACCTGGTTCACCAGATAAAAGTCTGCCGCTCAAGTGGAAGAGTGGGGAATCAAACCTGATTCTCCAGATTAGAGTCCACTGCTCTTTACCACTGTACCACATTGGCAGGTGGGCCATCCAGTGCCAGAACCAGTGCCACCTCTACAGCTGTAATCAATAAAAGTTGTGGCGTTTTATATCCCACCACAGTGTGTTGCTGTCGTTTGTACGCCTCTCCCCCCACATGCCACCCCTTTACCAATGGGTCCGCAAATACACACAAGCACAAACAATAAAAATCAACATAAAAATGCAGCAGTAAAAATTCCACATCATACAAATTGCAGTGCTCAGGACAATTAAAGCCACTAAAGATTTGCATAATATTGACTTTGTTGGGAAGCTAAAAGATGAGAAATGTGACAGGTGGCAGACGATAATCACTCAAAATAGTGTTCCAAAACTGGGGCATGACTACATAAGAACATAAGAAAGGCCCTGCTGGATCAGACCAAGGCCCATCAGGTCCAGCAGTCTGTTCACACAGTGGCCAACCAGGTGCCTCTAGGAAGCCACTAACAAGACGACTGCAGCAGCACCATCCTGCCTGTGTCCCACCGCACCCAAAATAATAGGCATGCTCCTCTGATACTAGAGAGAATAGGTATGCAGCATGACCAGTATCCATTCTAACTAATAACCATGGATACCCCTCTCCTCCGTGAATATGTCCACTCCCCTCTTAAAGCCCTCCAAGCTGGCAGCCATCACCACATCCTGGGGCAGACACCTGAAAAACATTAGACACCTGCAAAACTTCTAAAGTAGGGGCAACTGGAGAAGGGGCTTAGGTGACAATCTCAAATGATTGTCAGTTTCACATGCGAGATTGTTGTAGCAATAGTTCAAGTTTATTTCCATAAGCTTTCGTTCATAAGAGCAAAAATGGAGCATCAAGAAATACAGATATCGCTTCAGAGGTAGAGCAATGGGCTGACTTTCAGCATTATAATAAAATATGATGAAAAAAAGTCAGCACAGGATTTTAAGTGCACAAAGTATAGATTAACTTGTTATTTTCTGATGCTTACCAGTCAATAAAAGTGAAGCTTTTAAAATCAGGCCAGTTTTCTTTGTCTAGAAACATTTTGGAGAGGGGGGTTCATTTCTAGGTGTCACATGAATGGAACATTTAAAAAGTGAATGCTATTGAGATCTTCAATTTCTTCTGTACCTTAGAGAAAACAAACAAACACACAAACAGCAGCATATTGGGTAATAGTAAATCTGCCTTCCCAAACAATAGGGTTTTAAATGACGCTGAGCAAGATCATCTTCCATCTAATGATGGTACAGGTTGAGTATCCCTTATCTCATCATCATCATTCCTTTATTGGCATAAAAACATAAAACAAAAACATAATACAGAAGGGTACAAAAGGAATGGAGATATTAAAAAGTGCCCTTTACAGAATAGTTAAAAGACGGTTACATCGGACAGCGCTGTTTGTTGATACTGCCATCTAATTAACCGTTTGACTGGCTTTTGAAACAAACTTTAAAAACTGTGCCACCGTCTCCAATATTTGGGGTGAACGATTGTTCAATAAATAGGAAACGTTAAAAGAATCTGAGACATTCTGTCTATTAACCAACAGGGGGCTTAAAAGTTCGTTATGAGATTCTGTGTAGAAACTACAATAAAATAAGACATGAGCAACCATTTCAATACAATTATAGCCACAAGGGCAAAGCCTGTCAGACAGAGGAGTATCCCTTATCTGAAATGCCTGGGACAAGAACTGTTTTGGATTTTTCCAGATTTTGGAATATTTGTAGGTACATAATGAGATATCGTGGGGATGGGACCCAAGTCGAAACACGAAATTCATTTAGCCTAAAGGTAATTTTATACAATAATATCAATAATTTTGTGCATGTGGGACATCGTGGGGAACCTGCTGTTGGCATGACCGGCCTGCACACATGCAATTTTATTACCCTTTCTGGACAACCAAAAAGTTTTGGATTTTGAAGCATTTTGGATATCGGATTTTTGGATAAGGGATACTCAACCTGTATTTAAAGATAGCATAACATGAGACAATTGTGTTGGTACCAACTGTAACTATGTCATGCCAGGTGGAAACAGCATAAATCCTTCGACTTTGTCAGATCTGTCTTCAAAGCTGGAAAATAGATCTGGAAAAATCCAAGGAAGGAATTACAGCATTTGAAGCAGGCTGTGACACCAAGGTGTTTGATGTAAGAAAGGAGAAGGCATTTCTGAAAATATAGTTTTCAGAGAGCTAGCACTGCATAGTGTTTAGAGCGTCAGACAAGGACCTGGGACAACGGTGTTCAAATCCCTGCTTTGACCTCTGCTTTGCCATGGAAGCTGGTTGGGTGACCGTGGACTCATTGCAATCTCTCAGGCTAATTTACCTCACCAGGCTGTTGGGCAGACAGAGTGAAGGAGAGGAGAACAATATGATAAGCCATGTCAGGGACCCATGAGGAAGAAAACTGGGATAGAACAGTGCAATTTAAGAAGAATGCTTTCTGGATCAAAAGATGTTTTGCTCAATAATAAAAGATACTCATTTAATTTTGCACCTACTGGTATAACAGCTGCCTTTACTGTCAGAGAAGTTGCTGGAGTGCTCTGTAGGATTTACAGAATGATACTAGCTGGAGATCTCCTGCTATTACATCTGATCTCCAGCTGATAGAGATCAGTTCACCTGGAGAAAATGGCTGCTTTGGCCATTGGACTCTATGGCATTGAAGTCTTTCCCCAAACCCTGCCCTCCTCAGACTCCGCCCACAAACCTCCCACCAGTGGTGAAGAGGGACCTGGCAACCCTAGGAGAGAGGCAGGGTATAAATGAAACAAACCAACCAACTTCCAGGCAGTTGTGAACACACAGACTTTCTTATTTATGAAATCCAAAGGTGTGAGGGAGAGGGTCCATGAAGAATGGGCATCAGCTCCCACAGCCCAATAAGAAGTATGATTAGCTGGGCTGGAAGGGAAGTGACATCAACATTGGTGGAGTGGACACCTCCCACTCAGTCTCCCAGAATTAAACAGAGAAGCTGAAACATCCAGATGGGGCCACAGACAGAGCTAACCAGTCACGGGGAAAGGTTGCTAATGACTTGTACAATGCTTCTCCGCTAAAATTACCAGGAGAGACTAAGATGGGAGCCTCAGACAAATATCTAGAATGGTTAAGTCTGTTCCTTTGATGGCTGCCTTACACTCAATCAGATCATTGCACCATCAAGATCACTATTGTTTATGCTTACTGGTTAGGGTTGCCCACCTCCAGGTACTAGCTAGAGATCTCCTGCTATTGCAACTGATCTCCAGCCGATAGCCAATTTGGCAACTGGACTCTATGGCACTGAAGTCCCTCCCCTCCTCAAACCCCACCCTCCTGAGGCTCTGCCCCAAAAACCTCCCGCCAGTGGAAAAGAGGGACCTGGCAACCCTATTACTGGTGGGGGCTCTCTAGGGTACCCATTATAAGTTACTTACTAGGATTTACTATCTTGAACCTCCATTATGTGGAAAACAATATTGTCAAGTGTTATTGAAATAACAACAGAGGAAAAAAATTAAAAGATGTATAAAGTTTCCTGGTTAGACAACCTTCAAAAGTGCTCTGCCACTACTTTATTCTTCCAGATCTAGCATTTTGTTTCAGAAACATTTTTGACAACATGTGCTTTTCACCTAAATTCTGGTTCCCCTGGGGAAAATTCACATCTCTATTTCTTTTCCTTAAAAAACAACAACAAAACATCACCAAACTTTCTGCAATAAGCATCCAAGGATAAATTGAAGTACCAAACCAATCTTCTATTCCCTATGCTTTCTCCTTTGGGACAGCCATACCTCTTAGCTGCCAAGCCTGCTCTTATTTAATGCGAGATGCTCAAGCAAATTATTAGAAATATGTTCAACACAAAAATTTTTTTTTAAAAAAAAACCGCCCTGGAAAATTACTCAAGAAGCATTAGAGACTCTCAATCTTGATAATTCCACATGGACAGGTAATTGAGGATAAGCAAGAAAAAGCAGATAATTTTCATACAGATTTCACTGATATAGTGGCTTGCAGCAGCTATCAGCAAAGGAGAGTCTTCAATAGCTCTGATTGCGATTAACTTTAATTCCCAAGATGGAATTAGCTCCTTTCAAACTTTCATCTCCAATGTGTTATCTGCACTGAGGCTTACGCAGTTCTTGACACTTAACACTTGCAATGTATGATTTTAATAAGGAGTGATTGATTAAAAGGGTGCTGTGTTTTTGCAGAAGAAGGGCAAGCAGGACTTCATTTCTGTGTCGTTGGTCTTTTAATCTTGCCTTTTGTAGCGGCGGGTGTTGGAGACATGGAAATAACCAGCATTTTTTTTTCTTCCAAAAGTATTTGGATTACTTTTGAGATCCTTTTTTTTATCCCTCATCTTAAAACTGCACACCACACGGGGAACTTTTACATTTTTGATTAGATTGGGGTCTAGTTACTTCAGGTTTACCACTTGAACTAACCATTCCTAAAACACTCTATAACAGTAGCTCTGCCATCATCGCCTACTTGCTGACTCCAGAAAGAACACATTCAATAAGAGAAGTAGCTTCATATGTACAGGAAAAGATGGTTGGGAAATTTACCCCAAAATTATAAAGTGGTGTAGGAAAGTAGAACAATTGGCTATGTCAGGGGTCCCTAACATAGTGCCCATGGGTGCCATGATGCCCACTGACATATTTCCTGGCACCCACCAAGTGTTTTTAGAAAGTGGGTGAAGCCAGAAGGGGGCTTCTGCACAGCAGGGCTTCTGATTGGCCACTGGAAATCTGATTAGCTGTGCATTTTCTAAATGGTGCTTTGGCAACTGCCGCTGCAATACAAGAATCTTCACTGTATGAGTGAACACAAGCTGTGTGTGTATAAGAAAATACTTCTAAGCAATATGTCCATTTTGAAAAGTGTCCTGTTAAACAGAGCTTCGGCCTGAAATGTTGAAGAGTTACTGTTAGAGTCATGCATAACCTCACTTACTGTCACTCTGTAGATGGCTTCACCTCCTGTGGCAGCCACTTTGCAGTGGCACCTGCCACCCTGGGTCAGAATTCCAAAGGTGCCTGCAGGCTCAAAAATGTTGGGGATCGGACCCTGGGATAGATGGACTGAGACTGAAAGTTCTAACCTATCAATTACCCTAACAATGCAGATGGTTTCAGAGGGTAGCCCTGTCGGTCTGCAGTAAAAATAGCTAGATTTTAGTCCAGTAGTACCTTGAAGACCAACAACAAGATTTTCAGGGTATAAGCTTTCACAAGTCAAAGCTCTCTTTGTCAGATACAAGTTGGAATGGAGATCTCTGAGTCCTTATGTCCCAGTCAGAAGGTGGGAGGTGTGTTGCAAAGAAGGACCTGAGGATGCAGAGGTGCGATGCACATTGTAATCAGCTTGATTAGAGCACAGGGGCAGAAAATTAGCATGTAAGGGAAGAAAATTAGCATCTGTAGTAAGATAAGGAATTGATGTCCCTATTCAGCCATGAGGGAAGAGTCCATTGTTCTGAATTTGTGAATAAACTCAAGTTCAGCAGAATGCAGAATATTTGACAAGAAATGTTCAGGCTTGTCCAAGTAGAGCAATACACATCTGGGAATGTCAGCTAACACTAACAGCACAATCCTAAAAAGGTATACTCAGAATTCTACTAATTCTTCTTCAAGGGAGCTTATTCCCAAAGGAGTGTTCTTAGGGCTGTACTGTATCTGTAGCATGGCTGTTTAGTAATAAAGGCCCAACACTGGGCATCTCTATGGGGTGAACTACTGAGAAAATATACCTGTTATGTATAATTATGTTATTTTTTTCATTTTCATTTATTATTTCAATATTATTTCAATACTTAGATCACTGAAATTCTGGTCACGATTAACAGTGCAGCAGTCCTAAGCAGAGTTAAGAGAGACAGCATGGTGTAGCGGTTAACAGCGGTGGACTCTAATCTGGAGAACCGGGTTCAATTCCTCACTCCTCCACAGGAAGCCTGCTGGGTGACCTTGGGCCAGTTACACTTGTCTCAGAACTCTCTCAGCCCACGTGGAGGAAGCCAATGGCAAACCACCTCAGAACGTCTCTTGCCTTGAAAACCCTACAGGGTTGCCATAAGCCAGCTGTGACCTGACGGCGCTTTCCGCCACCACCAACTGCTGTGAGCCATCACAGATCATGCATCATAGACAGAATTCCCTATTGTCTCTTGTCACTTTTCTACAATATAATATAACAAGATACTGCTTTTCAGCAAAGCCAGTACACAAAATTTAGGCACACCTTAGTAAGTGTTGATTTATAACATGGAGCCCCGTGGCACAGAGTGGTAAAGCTGCCGTACTGCAGTCCAAGCTCTGCTCACGACCTGAGTTCGATCCTGACGGAAGTCGGTTTCAGGTAGCCAGCTCAAGGTTGACTCAGCCTTCCATCCTTCCGCGGTCAGTAAAATGAGTACCCAGCTAGCTGGGGGTAAAGTGTAGACGACTGGGGAAGGCACTGGCAAACCACCCCGTAAACAAAGTCTGCCTAGTAAACATGAAGTCACCCCATGGGTCAGGAATGACCTTTACTTTAAGAAACCAAAGGATGTAAATTCATATGTGAACCAGTCCTTATTGAAGTTTTATAGGGCCAGTTTGGATCATATACCAGCATCACATAAAGTCAGGAGTTACAGGAGTGTGCCCTACTTCTTCACCCGTCTGGTATGCAATCCCTATTTCTGATGGCAGTGAGCAATAATGCTGGGTCATAATATGGATGGGGCCAAGTCCAATATGTGTAGGCTCTGTACATGGGGTTAATCTAGGTTGCAGTCACACTTACGCAGCCCACATACATTGTATTTGCCAAGCTGGATGTTATGCCATGTAGATACCCACTAGCATTGGAGGCAGGGTTGTCATGCCAGGAGGTTTGAGAGGTAAAACACACTCTCCATGATCAGACTCTTCATCTCACTTAGGGCTAGTGTAGTGTTCAAATCAAAATACTCAGTGAAATAGTAATGAGGTGGCTGAATGGTTTGCCAAAACTGGCCTAAATTGTATAGAATACCAATTCATAGCTGTCTGCCAATGCTTGTCATTTCCAAGGAGATAGCTACTGAATAGATTTTTTTAAAAGCCCGCAGCCTTTGATGGTGGGGCATGTTTTGCTTGTAAAGTTACACAATTTTTTTTTTTTAAAAAAACTGGGCATTTCTAGAAAGTAGCTGCTGAAATATTCCTGTGCTAAATGCAGGTGTTAGCAATGGCAGGAAGCTTTACTTCTTGAGTGTGATCCAACCAGCTTTTCTGCCGATGAAAAAGTAAGGGGTCCCCAGTGATCACAAAAAAGGCTATGCGGGAAATCATGAGAGCTGCGCGCACAAAATCCCTGTGGGATGGGGACTGTAATAAGGAGAGAAATTGGGCAAGAATGAATGAAAAAAGCTGGGTGGAGCCAGCCCACTGATATCAATGGAATCAAGATTTTTTTTTAAATCCCTTTGGAGAAGATAGCTGATATTATGTTCTTGTCTAGACACATCACTGCTTTGTATAGTCAGTCAGATTGGCTGGATCTTGTTGCAAGGCATACTTGTCATTTTGTCTGTTGTGAGTAGAATACCAATACAGCTTGGGGACGGCAGTTGTCATATCAGACAATGTCAGCTTGCAGTTCACTATCTTGGAAATACCATAGGTTTCAAGAGAGAAGGGCAATGGGTTTTTTTTTTTTCCAATTTGCTGCTCTCAGTGATTGGAAACCATCACAACCTAGGCTGAATATTTTTACCAATATACATATTCCTTGCTATGCGGGTTATATGCAATTTAACTAATCAGGTGAATATTTTTAAAGGGGTGGTTTTAACCCTAGAGGCTTGCATCAAGAGGCAATTGCTGACCATGCATACTTGACTATTATGTCCCAAGTCACCATGGAATAGGGTTGCCAACCTCATGGAGGAATTTTTTCCATGAATTTTTTCCTCAATGAATATTGAAATTCTCCTACCTATCTGCATTGAGAAGAACACAGAAGAATGATGTTTGTACTCTCTGAGACACGTCATGTATGAACTGTTCCCTTTATTCCTTCATCTTTGAGGTGGTTGATTGTATGTCTGTTTTACTGTTGTATTTGTGTGTATACAATTCATAGGTAACTTAGAATATTGATGTATAAGGTTAGACACAGTAGCATATAAAGATATTTTTGCCCTTTAAATTTGATTTCACTCCTGTACTGATTTTCTAATTTCCCCGATACGAGTACAGTGGTGTCTATTTCTCCCCCACCACCTGGAGGTTGGCAACCCTACTCTCAACCCATGTACTAGAGTTTGCACAAGCCAAAGCTTAACAATTCCCATTCTGAGTAGTGGCAGTGGACTGGACAATGGAACTGTCACCGTTTATTAGATTGATGTACCCCCCTGTAACAGAAAGTTCAATAGATGAAATTAGTGTTAGAAGTGATCGGACTTTCTAACCATTCTGCCAGGTTATAGAGGTGTGTAAATTAAATGCTACTTGTCATTTAGACATGGTAAAATGACAGTCACCCTCTGAGCTTATCCCCTGCAGCTCTGTCTGGAGCTCTAGTGCCCCCTTCATTTTTACACCCCTGTTGGCTGCCCAGCTCTCCCACCCCCACCCTCAAAAGCAGGGTCTAAAAATCTAAATAAATCCATATTTTATACATGAATATTTAGGTAGTTTATATACTGACTAAATTGTCAAGGAAAGTATCCCTTAATAATGTTTTTTTTTAACTTAGTTGTTTGATTTTGTTTGTTTTTACTTAGTTCCTCAAGTATGCTGCAAAGGTACCTTTTGCATGAGGCCATCTATTGCAAAATGCCTAAACTCAGGTATAAGAATTACAAACCCTGCATGTTTGGCCATTTATGCATGGCTGTTTCCTCAGGGTCACCCCGCCAACTACTTTGGGGCTTTGATTTGATTAGGCATGCATTTTCCGACTGTCAGAGGTCGCCTTGCTCTCCCCCCATGTTTCATACATTTTGCCTACGTTTTCTGGATTCGTGTTTAGCCAGCATCCAGAAAACACAGGGAAAATGTATGGAAATGCGCAGGGAAAATGCAAGCATAATCAAAGCAAAGCTCCAAGTAGTTGGTGGGGTGACCCCGAGGAAACAGCCGTGCATAAATGGCTGGTGTTTAGAGGATCTAACCTTCTTTTGCTCATTGGGCTTTTCCCCCCTTCATGCTGAAATTGCTCACAAACATTTCCATTTTTAGACATGCTATATTGTGTACTTATCGCAGGGAAGAAGAGTTCTGTTAATAATTACTGTCAACCATGAACAGTGATGTAATCACTTTATACCATTTAATGTCTTCTGCTATAATTCCAATCAGACTGTTTCAACTGCAGTGCCAAGTTGACGAATTCCTTATAAAGCAAAATGCTTTAGGGAAAAAAAAATGTAGTGCATATCGCTGGCCACCTTTCTCCCTCCTGTCAGAAAAAAGAGCGTGCCCTGTTCTAGAGCCTGTGACTCATGGATATTATTCAGATCAAAGATCTCTAGTGGACAGACTTTGAACATAGTATGAACTTATCTCCTTCAAAGGACTAATCACAGCACTTCCAAAGCATAAGTTTTCATTGCAACATTATACCAAATGGCAGTGCTTCGATCTTCCGAGCTCAGTGGTGAAACAGTAGTTGATTGGATAATCACCAACCACTGTCTGTCATTCTGCAATGTTTTAAAATTTTCCATTAGGAATGATACTGTGGTTTCTCTTAAAAATTTCCACTGCGACCAATGAAGCGGCAATATGTGCTTTGTACCATGCTGGCTAGTTCAACCCTTCCCACCATTTTAGGTCACAGGACCATAGTATTTTTCATGTCTTCAGCGCTATTTACTCAGGTGATTGGTGATATGTCCCTATGGAATTTTCTTTCTTTAAAAAAAGATTTTATTATTTACTTTTTCAACACAGCGCAAAACACAAGATACTCCTTCCCGATAGCTTCCATTCATCCTGGAGAGATGCGATCTTAACCTAAATTAAGTAAATCAGAGGACCTTTTGAATCCCTTCTTCTCCTAAATGAACAACAAGCCTACAGAATGCTCAAACAAAGGATCCTAGACATCGAAATACAGACGCTACAAACTAGGGCTCTGAGTACATGTTCTCCACTGCACTTTGGGATTCTCCCAGGAAGAGGTAGACTGTCAAACTACTTCTACTCCCTCATTCTTCTGACTCAAAGATGCCAGTTTATGCTGGCGCGTTGAAATCTCCTACCGTCGGCAATAACAAGATGCAGATACACCAACACCCCTTATGAGGAAAGACTCTTCTCCTGTTCCAAATAACAACCTGAATCGGTAGCCCACCTCCTTCTAGCATTGTGAATTACATTCTTTAGCAAGAGAGAAATATATAAAACCCCTCCTAAAAGACAGTCGAGCTCAAACTGATGTGAGGGTTGTACGTTACTTACTGAATGACTGTAATACTCATGTGACTTGGTCGGTAGCTAGATTCCTTGAAGTTTCATTAGGAACATTGCACTAAATGGGCCTACCCACCAGTGTGCTTTATTTGACGATGCGAAATTGCTGATATTCTAGATACCGTGGTCTTTTGATTGGTAAATTTTAAGCAGAATTTGTTATGATTAAGCCAATAAAGGTACTGAATTTGAATTAAAAAAAAAACACAAGATACAATACAAAACACATAACAACATACATACCGAGTAGTACACATCTCAGACAGGGCATTTATCTATAAGTATCTGAAGTAGATCTACAATCCATCTAGCTTCAATTATTCTAAAACAGTTAAGTAAATATTACAAAGTCATATTGGATATATGGGTGCTAAATAAATCTAATATTTTTGCCCATTAAATCAATTACTAAGTTTAGCCATCCTATGGAATTTTCTTATCCAATTTGGATAGACATACAATGCTGGTCGCTCTGGGATGTTGGTACAAATTATAAAGAACCTGTGTGCTACTGTGTTCAGAATAAAAATAGGATGGCATTTTCATGATGGCATTTTCTTGATCAAACCAAACTCGGCTTGCCTTTCGGAACACCAATGCAAACA
Source organism: Euleptes europaea (assembly GCF_029931775.1). Taxonomy (NCBI): domain Eukaryota; kingdom Metazoa; phylum Chordata; class Lepidosauria; order Squamata; family Sphaerodactylidae; genus Euleptes; species Euleptes europaea. Next base: position 34,719,890 of record NC_079323.1, read on the forward strand.
AAGTTGGTCACCTTTAAGTCCTGTTGAAATCAATGGGGCATGTTGAGGCCAATCCAATGGAAGTGAAAGACATGTAAATTCCATTGAAATAAGTGGGAGTTAAATATTTATGCATGCACTTTCATTCCTGAGACTGCAGCAGGAGTTAACACAGAACTACAGGTGATGTGCAGTCCCATGGTTGTTTTAGGATGTTTCTTCTCTTTTCAAAATGCAGCGGGGATTGAGCAGGTGAGAGAGGCTAAATTTTCCCCTTTTCACAGACGCCCAGTGAAAACTATCACTGGATTTGATTGCATGCTCCTTATATTGGAGACTTAGGATAGATTGGGCATTCTTCCTCTATACTGGCTCCCTAGTTCCCCAGTAGGCACCCTGACTGAATTGGTGGAGGTGCTCTTGGGCATAGTGCTGGAGAAACCTAAGCAGATAGTTCTGAGGGACTTCAACATTCATGAGGAGAACACACATGAACACATGAAGCTGCCTTATACTGAATCAGACCTTTGGTCCATCAAAGTCAGTGTTGTCTACTCTGATTGGCAGCGGCTCTCCAGGGTCTCAGGCAGAGAGGTCTTTCACATCACCTACCTGCCTAGTCCCTTTAACTGGAAATGACTGGGATTGAACCTGGGACCTTCTGCATGCCAAGCAGACGCTCTGCCACTGAGCCACTCTCCTTGCCAGGGCCAGCCCATATTTTTATAGCTTCTTTGGCTGCCATGGGCCTCTCTCAAGTCATAATGAGCCCAACGCATGAAAAAGGTCACACCTTGGACTTAGACTTTTAAGCTGAGCCTTTGTGGGAAGGTTTGGTTTTGGGGTTGGAAATTCAGCCTGTACCATGGTCTGACCATTATCTACTCCAGACAAGGGTAAATGTGGCTCTGACACACTGCAGGGGAGAGAGCTTGAGTAAAATGGTCTGCCCATTTAGGCTAATGAATCCTACTGTATTCCAGAATGTTTTGGGGGATTTTAGGATTACAAGCACATGCTCTATATTGAGGCCACAGTCCGGAATGAGACTTTCCTAGAAGCTAGAAATGTTGCTCCTCTCTTGCCGTTGGGGCAAAACCTGCCTCTGTGGCTTACCATGGAGATAGGTGAACTGAAGAGGGTGGGAAACATCTAGAATGATGCTAGCAGAAAAGTCATGGTGAATATGACAGAGGCTGCTATACAAACCCTTCGGAAGACATTTGACAGCAGCAAAGAAAGGTTACTTCTCTGCCATCATTGCACCAGCTAGTTAATGACCACCTCAGTTGTTCAGCATATCTCAGCATTTGCTGAATTCTAAATCTGAGCAGTTATTCTCAGGAACAGATAATTATTTGTGATGCTTTTGCAAACTTTTTGCTGGTAAAATGTAACAAATATATTCTGATCTGGATGCTTGTTGTAACAGCTCAGATTAAAAAAAAATATCCAATACATCATGTGGTCCGTTTATAGACTGTTTTGACCCACTTACTGAGATGGATGTTGACAAGATCCTGGAATCTACTTGGGCTCAGGATCCTTGCCAATCAGGGTTGCTACAATTATGTAAGGACCACATTAACAAGCCCTTGGTGTCCCTCATAAACCAATCACTGACTCAGCTGCCTTCCCTTAGCCACTCAAAGAGATGGTTATCCATCTACTACTTAAGAAACCATCCCTACAGAAAAATGACATGGCCAATTATTGCTCCGTCTCTAATCTGTCCTTTCTGGGCAAAGTGATTGACAGAGCAATGGTGGATTAACTCCAGGTCTTCATGGATAGCTGATCTTCTGTGGACCCTTTTCAAGTCTGGTTTCAGGTCCGACTACAGGATGGAGACAGCACTGAGGGTTTTAGTTAATGATCTCTATCTGAATGTAGACAAAGGCTCCTACTGGATTTATCTGCACCCTTTATTGCTCCTCTTTATTGCTCCTACTGGATTTATCTGCACCCTTTGATACAGTGGACCAGGTCATTTTGTTGAGGTATTTAGAATCAAAAGTAGGTATCAGGGAACGTGCTTTTGATTTACTTAAAATCATTCCTCACAGACTGGACTCAAAAGGTTGCCATTGGAGTCCAGTTGTCATCAGTATGGTATAAATCCTGTGAAGTTCCACAGAGCACAGTCATAACTCCATGCTACTTAATCTCTATGTGAAGTCCTTAGGAAAACTCATTTGTTACTCCTCTGAAGATGCCTGCCACAGCTGCTGGCGAAACATCAGGGAAGAAAATACCAAGACCACGGTTACACAGCCCGGATAACCCACAAGAACCAATGAACTCTGACCGTGAAAGCCTTCGACAATATCTTGCTAAGTTAGTTAGGAGTCTAGGGCTCATTTGGATCCAGCATTACTGCTGAAGAAGCCAGTCATTGCAGCAGCAAAAATACTTTCTTTCAACATTGTTTAGACCAGAAGATGGGCCCCTAACTTGTCTTAGCTGATTTGGCCACCTGGAAACATGGCATGGTGACACTGAGACTAGACAGTTGTCATGTACTATACATGGGTCTGTCCTTAAAGTGAACTCAGAAACTCCAGTTAGTACACAATGTCACTGCTTGGTTATTATTGGGGGCTATGCAGAGCATGGTTATCATGACTATTCTGCAGTCACTCAGTTGACTGCCCATCAGTTACTGGATCCAATTCAAGGTGTAGACTATCACATACAATGCCCTTCATGGCCTTGGACTCTTATATCTGAAAAACCACAGTTCCTCCTAAGCTCTGGCATGACAACTTTGCTCATCTGAGCAGAGTCTTCTGAGGGTGACATCCTACAAATGGACAAGATCAACAACTGTCCATACACGTGCATATTCTGGTGTGGCCCCTGCTTTGTGTAACTGTCTACTTGAGGTGGTCAGGAAGGCCCACACTCTTCTGTCTTTCTGCAAACTATAGGGGAAAAAACAGAATAATTCAAAAGGGCATTTTTTTTATAACGGCAGTAGGTCTATATTAAAATGGAATGGTTGAGGAAGGTTCTTTTTACCAAAGAAAGGGGCTGTAGACTACACCACTGTTATAGTATGTATTATCTATTTGCTATATGTATTATTCTCCTCCACTGCATTGTCTTCTACTTGTGCAATACCATTTTATGCATTGTTTAACATAGCAGGTCTGATAGTTTTTGCTTCGTTTCAAATTTCTGTAATCCTACTGAGATTGCATTGCTTATTAGATGTCCCATCCTGTTGATGCACTGACTTACACTGTTTATTCATTGACTCTCTGTGAGAAAGGCAGACTATAAACAAATAAAATAAATAAAAGCAACTTCAGGGTAACGATTTTCAGTGACAAAACAGCCAAAAGGTGAGGGGTTAAAAAGCCACTCCTCTATGCTAGGATCCCCTTTGACATTGCAGCCCCATGGTCGCAGAACTTGAAGTTGGAACCAAATTGGAATAGATATGTGTAAGGCCCACATGTTCTGATCACACATGGTCGCAGAACTCAGCAATGGGAACAAGAAGGAAGGAACTTCAGGGGAAGAGCTAAAATTGCATTATGTTAAATCATGGGAACTGTGTATTCATGCATGGGAATTACATACATTGGGCTGAATATCCTGCACAAACTCATCCTGTCCCTTAAATAAGTGATCTGTGAAACTTCAGTTCTCAAACCATTGCTCTGGAAAGGTTGGATCCTAGGCAAATAAAAATGGAGGATACATAGGATACACGAAGCTGCTTTATACTGAATCAGACCCTGAGTCCATCTGGTCAGTATTGTCTACTCAGACAGGTAGTGGCCCTCCGAGGTCTCAGGCAGAGGTCTTTGACATCACCTACTACCTGGTCTTTTCAACTGGAGATGCCAGGGATTGAACCTGGGACCCTCGGTATGCCAAGCAGATGCCCCACCCCCACACAATATCACAAAGCATGGTATGCAGAGGAGCCAGACTTTAAGATCTTGTGACCCATCAAGCCACGCAAAGCCCATCAGCCATATACAGTGCCACGGTCCATCGGGGGCTTGATAATGCATTTTGCTGCCTACCTGCAGAAAGAGCCAGTTGTCAAACAAGTGGTGGGTCACTTGCAGTTTGGTGGTTGATATGCATACAGTGGGGGTCTGAGTAGAACAGAGCTTAGCAACAGATATCTGAGCACCATATCACAAAGCATGGTATGAAGTAGATAAAGTGAAGTTATAACATTGGCATTGTGGATAAACAGGAACAAATATGGAGGGTGGGGAATGCTAGTCAATTTACAGTGCAGTCCATTGTAATTTGACACTAGATTGCGCTAGGTTGTACTGTAAATTGGCCAGTATTCTTAAGACTGGAGTAACTATCAATAGGATTTCATTATGAAATACATTAAAATGTCCTTTATTTATTATTCAGTAAAGGATATTTTTTGGGGAAAGTTATTTTCACTACCACTGCAGATGGATCATAATACCTGGGGCCAATATTAACACATAATGGCACCCCATGATCCCGCATTGCTTTTCAGATGGGATTGTAATTACTTGAGGGTGAAACGGGGTACAAATTCATAGCTTTATAAACTGCTACGCTGTTTTAGTGCTTCAGCAAAAATTGTACATGCCAGCAAGCATCAATCTGGATAATCTTTGTCTGCTTATTACAATCACTATCACTATCACTTGACACTGTCAATGTTTGGAGATAAGCAGACTTGTTTGGGGTTTGTGGGGTAATAATATGGAGTAGAGGAAGCCCATGATAGAGTGTGTCAAGTAAAAACAAAGAAGCGAGGCTTGATAATCACTGCTGCTTTTTTCAGTTTTTGATATTGAAGCAAAAAGCTAGATGTTTTGTCCATCACATATAATAATCCATCAAAACACATCAAAAATTTGAACAGGTTCAATTATTACCTTTCCATGTTGCCATTTATAAGGATTGATTATATGGAACTTTTAAACCTCTGTGTTTGTTTTTTAAATCCCCTGTGCCAGTCAATGATGAGCTATTGTCAAGTCTCTTTTATCTATATAAAATTGTGTTTGACACAAAGCCTGATTGGGAGGATCCCAGCAAGACTTGAAAAATGATGCAGTTAGATTCATATTCCTTTTAACAATATACAACAAGGGAGGAAAAATCATCTTTTAAAAGCACTTTGTTAAAAAAAACCAACTCATTATGTGCATCTCCATGATAACGGAATGTGGAACTTTCATATCTCTTCTTCCCTCCTTATCCAAGTTTACAGGCCTGATTTATTTTTTAAAGTCATTAAAAAATAAATAAACGGGGTCTTAAAAAAGACAAAAGCTTGGATCATAAGATGGCATTCTATCGGAATGGCAGCAACTCCTCTGATGGAGCAGCTATCCATCCACGGAGGAAGGAAGAGACTTTTTTGTTTTGCTGACAATCCCTTCCAGCTACAGAATCTCAATTTGCTTCCTTCACTGTTCCTTCAGGCCCACTGACCTGCAGGAGTACAATTCTGGGGAGCACAGAAGGCTGAAGTGAAAGTATGGGGCAGGAAAGTTGCATTCCTGTACTCTCACTACTGAAGTTCCAAGTCTCAGTGTTCAGCCACCATTTTGAAAAAGATCAGATATCAAATAAAAAATGTCAGAAACTCTTTCAGCTATGCCTCAAATGTTGCAATGTTTATTTATTCATTCACTTACTTATTTACTTAATTCATACCCCACTTTTCTCCCCAGTATAATTAATCAAAACAGCTAATATTATGCTCCTCTCCTCCATTTTACCATCACAGCCACCCTGAGAGGTAGGCTTTAAAATATGCATGCCTTCCAGCTCAATGCTATCAGTAATGTGTATAGAAAAAAATAATTGTAAGTCTATTGCCCACCTCAAGAGGTAAATAGGACATTAAGCTTCCTTACAATGAATCAGCCCATTGGTCCATCAAGGTCAATATTGTCTACTCAGACTGGCCATAGCTCTCCAGTGTCACAGGTGCAGATCTTTTACATCACCTCCTTTTTTCTGGGTTGATGAGTTATGCGGAGGGCAGCAAAGGGAAAGAGTGACTCTATGCCCTTTTATGCACGGGTTGTTTCCATGGTGATCCCCCCACTACTTCAGGGCTCCATTTTCATTATGCATGTCTTTTCCAACCTTTAGAAATCACTTCGTGCTCTCTCCCCCTATGTTGTTTCCACGTTTTCTGGATGCCTCCAGAAACAGCATCCAGAAACCACAGGGGAAATGTGGGGAGAGAGAGCGAAGTGACTTCTAAAGGTCAGAAAAGATGCGCATAATGAAAACAAAGCCCCAAAGTAGTCAGGGGCTGATTGTGATGGAAACAACCCATGCATAAAAGGCCGAAGTCTCAATCCAATATTGAAACTCAAGCCACTAAAAGAAAAATGCTGAAAATACTGTCTGGAATACAATAACATAAGGCATCAAGGAGGCTTTAGATTCTATTATCCATGTGCTTTATTTTTTCAAATCAAACCCAGATAACCTGCCTCTGTCTGCTTGAGACTTCTAGGGAAGCAGGTAAGAGCTCACTTTCATAGTCGGCATTGCAGTAATATAATCTAAATGTAAACAGGGCATGTACAACAGTGGACAGGTCTTTTCTGCCCAGAAAAGTCTGCATGTGGCTGACCAGTAAAAGCAGGTAAAAGGCATCCCTGGCCATAACTGCCACCTCCAGTAGTAGGGGGGGGGGGGCTAGCAACCCTAACGTTTCTACAGCCTCCATGGCATGGGGTAGAAGTACTAAATAGGCCTGAGTTTCATCCACATGTTGATGGCAACCCAGCCCAAAACTCTGGATGACCTCACTCAGTGGTTTCATGTAGATGTTGATGGAGGTTGTTGGACTCCACAGGATAGAGATCAAGTGGCAGAAGCCCCCCCAGCACTACCTTCTTACACCTAGTATGCTAGTGGCCATCTTTAAATTCATGGGCAATGAATCCCACAATTTAACAAGGCAGACTGTGCATTTGTGATTCTAAATATTTTGTGATCCTGCCATATACTGCATCAGATCATAGGTCCCTCTAGCCCAGTATTTTCAACAAATGGCAGTAGATATATGGCATCAGGTACAGATGGAATCAGGTCCACATCTAACCCCTCCAGTTGAGAGTCTTTCAACTGGTGACTCTAGGATTGTTCCTAGGACCATCAACACGTGATTTACCATAATCTGTGGTCTGAACACAATTACCTTCTGTCATGAGGAACTTCTTGAATAATAACTATTTGGTGGTTATTATGAGCTGATCCTATATCCATTATAGCAAGCTCCTGTGTAAAATATTTATTAAATTCATATGTACCCCACCTTTCTCCCCAATGGGGACCCAAAGCAACTTAAATTGTTCTCCTCTCCTCCATTTTATCCTCACAGCAACCCTGCGAGGTAGACTAGGCTGAGAGTGTGTGCCTGGTCCAAGGTCACCCAGGGAGCTTTCATGGCATGAGTGGGGATTTGAACCCACGTCTCCCAGACACTAATCCAGCACTCTTAACCACTGTACCATACTGTCTCTCAAAAAGGGTTGCCAACCTCCAGGTAGTAGCTGGAAATCTCCTGCTGTTACAACTGATCTCCAGCCGATAGAGATCAGCTCACCTGGAGAAAATGGCCGCTTTGGCAATTGGACTCTATGGCATTGAAGTCCCTCCCCTCCTCAAACCCCGCCCTCCTCAGACTTCGCCCCCAAAACCTCCTGCCAGTGGCAAAGAGGGACCTGGCAACCCTACTCTCAAAATATGTCAAGTAAAATATGTCAAATAAGTTCACATGAACAGTGCTTAACAATGCTGTGAGTGTGAAGATAGTTGAAGTCAATTTTCCCCCAGAGGTTTGCTTGTTGAGTCGAATCTTTCTTGCTCTTTCCAACAGATTTATTACTCAGATTTATTCTTGCTTCAGAGCTGGGAACATTAATACATTAACTTGTAACACCGAATATTCTGAAATGGGGGCCAATATTATTATTCCATAGGGAAACATCAGAAGAGGTTTATGCTAAAATTATGGAGTCAGCATATACTTTTATGTGGGGGATTTCTTCCACCATCTTCTGAAGCATTTGATCTGCTGTGGTGTGTAGAATAGAAAGAACAGGCAGGCAACCTCTCAGCCATTCTTCTGTTTCTTGGCTTTTATGAAAGTAAAGCTTATAAGGTATTCTAAATGCAGCACAAAAGGAAGGTTGGCTTTGTTCCTCTCTCCTCTCCCAGCTCTGAAGAAGAATAGCTATCATTTTCCATATCATGGCTGATTGTCATCCAGCTATAGTTAGATACTAATTTGATCTTTAAAATAAACATGTAGAAATAGTGTGTTTATAATTCAACCTCATTTCAACACCTTGTAGTAAAATATAATAGAATAGATTTGGCTCCCACAAATGCCAGAATCTTCATTACAGGTTCAATCCATGAATGTAGCCTTCAAACAATCTTGGTGTTTATTTGTATCTCAAGGGTACTGTTGTAAACATAGATGATTCAGAATTTCTCCTCCCTGCACTTTCCTCCTGAAACTGTTAAAGTCCGTTTCACTTTTCCCTTTGTTGTCACCAAGCTTCCATTTTGGTGGGCTTTCATCTTTTTAGCCCCTTCCATTTTGACCCAAGGCGAGTTTCTTTCCGTAGTACAACTAAAACAACGCCCCGGCCATTTTCACATCCCAAAGCCCAAACAAACAAACAAACAAACAAACAAGCAGGACCAAGCCTAATCTCCCAAAATCTACTGAGAATAGCAGTCATGCCAGAGAGAGGACAAGGCTTGTCTGTCATACCATTTCAAGATGAGGAAACCTGCAAGATTCAGAGAGGAGGGAAATTCTACTCCTTTGCACTGACCCTCTTCCTATCTCCCTTACCCTCACCCTCTCTCTCTCTCTCTCTCTCTCTCTCTCCCCAGTCCTCCCAGTTTGCAGGCTTTTCTCCAATTCTCTCTTCTACTGCATCTTTATTCCAGTCATTCCTCATTGAATTTCTCTCCCTCTTCTTTACCCCCTCCATTTCACATTACCCCCTCCATTTCTCTGTCTCTGTTCAGGTTTTTCTCTCCTCCCTCCTCGGCTTCCATACACTCTCTGTTGCTCCTAGGCTTTCTCTGCTTTTCCCCACTTACCACTTTGCGTTCCTATCCCAACCACTGTAGATGCAGCCTTCTGGTTCTAGTACCTTGGTTGTTAGACAACCCCTCAATGGTGACTGTGATTTCATGAAATCTCAGTTGCAATTTTCTGTTTTGGGGGAATTTTACAACCCTTCCCCTAATTTAAAAATAACTTTTAAAATGTATCTAATTCATTGGATTTCTTGATCCACATTTTTCAGCTATATGTTCAGAATTAGATACATAGATAAGACTTCTCAAGCTAGGGTTGCCAGGTCCCCCCGGCCACTGGTGGGGGATGGGGAGTAGGCTTGCCCAATCTAGGTTGGAGAAACACCTGGAGATTTGGGGATGAAGCCTGGGGAGAACAGGGACCTCAGTGGAGTCTACCCTTCAAAGCATCCGTTTTCTCCAGAAAAACTCATTTTTGTAGTCAGCTGTAATTCCAGGGGATCTCCATATCACACCTGGAGGCTGGCGTCCCTATCTCAAGTCATTAATAAATTTGTGTTTTAATCTAAAAACGTTTGTGCTATAACTGAAGTCAGAATTTCCCCCCAAATCATGCACTGTGTACCTTGAGATACTACATTCTGACTGGCTCCAAAATTCTTGTGTTTGGGTAGCTATGGAGCATCCAATCTGATGCAAGTCATGTGTCTCTACTGATCTCCACCTTGGATTACTTTTTCATTAGTTGTTGCCAGGATGCTGTGACCTCTGTCTGCAGACCTGAACTTTTACTGAATAAGTTCTGTGTGTGCGCATGTGCGCAGTGGCGGATCCACTATGAAACTAATGAAGCTTAAGCTTCAAGGCCCCTAATCCCAGAGGGGCCCTGAAGCAACTTTTTTTTTAATAAGTGAATTTTTCAGCAAAATCGGTGGAGTTTTTAAAAGTGTTTGTTATTAAAATAAGGCTATTTTAGTGATATAAGCATAAGCCAATGGGTTGAAGTACTTAATATTGACCTTAGAATATGCTCTAATACCCATTTCATATGGCCTCAAAATGTCCCTGTAATTGGTCAAATTATGCAGTTACTTGCATTATCCCATTGGGAACAGTCAAATTGGTCGAATTGTCTGTACAACTATGGATTTGGAATGATGTATCCTGTATTGGAACCCTACTACTTAAACTCCACATAGTTGTGTTTTCATCCTCATGAGAGATTGAAATGAATTTTGGATGTTCATATGTGCATATATTGAAAACCTCAATTGAATGGAACTGAAGAAGAAATAGAAACGATCATCTTCCTATCAACTTCTACATGAAGAAATCTCTTTTGCCCTTATTCCACAGTACTTTTGTACCTTATGGACTATAGAAATAGTATTTATGAACAAGTGTACCTTTTGGACTATTGAAATAGTTTTGTATATAGTATTGTTAGTCCTTTTCGTTTTTTATGTGTGCACTTAATACACTTTGTCATAGTTCTAGTATTGTCAGTTGTTATTGCCAGATTTTCCTGCACTTCCTTCCTTACCTGTTGATATTAGTGCAGAGGTGTTTATTTTGATTGCTCAACCTCCAGGTACTAGCTGTAGATCTCCTGCCATTACAACTGATCTCCAGCCGATAGAGATCAATTCACCTGGAGAATCATAGAATCATAGAGTTGGAAGGGACCATCAGGGTCATCTAGTCCAACCCCCTGCACAATGCAAGAAATTAACAACTGCCTCCCCCCACATCCCCAGTGACCCCAAACCTCCCCCCGCCATGCAGGATCCCACAATCAAAGCACTCCCGACAGATGGCCATCCAGCCTCTGCTTAAAGACCTCCGAAGACAAGGACTCCACCACCCTCTGAGGCAGCACATTCCACCATTGAACAGCCCTCACCGTCAGAAAGTTCTTCCTAATGTTTAGGTGGAATCCCTTTTCTATTAGTTTAAATCCATTACTCTGTGTCCTAGTCTCTGGAGCAACAGAGAACAAGTTAGTTCCCTCATCAACATGACATCCCTTCAAATATTTAAACATGGCTATCATGTCTCCCCTCAACCTTTTCTTCTCCAAACTAAATAAACCCAACTCCCTAAGTCTCTCCTCATAGGGCATGGATTCCAGACCCCTGACCATTCTGGTCACCCTCCTCTGAACACGCTCCAACTTGTCAAAATCCTTCTTAAATTGTGGAGCCCAAAACTGGATACAGTATTCCAAGTGGTCTGACCAATGCAGAATACAGTGGTAGTATTACTTCCCTTGATCTAGACACAATACTCCTATTGATGCAGCCCAGAACTGCATTGGCCTTCTTAGCCGCCATATCACACTGTTGACTCATGTTCAGTTTGAGGTCCACTAAGACTCCCAGATCTCTTTCACATGTACTGTTGCCAAGCCAACTGTCTCCCAACCTGTACCTGTGCCTTATGCGGTTTCTGACTAGGTGAAGTACTTTACACTTCTCCCTACTGAAATCCATTTTATTGCTTATGGCCCAGCTCTCCTGTCTATCGAGGTCATTCTGAACTCTGACCCTACCCTCCGGGGTATGAACTACCCCTCCTAACTTGGTGTCATCTGCAGATTTGATTAGCATGCTCTGTATTCCATCATCCAAGTCATTTATAAAAATATTAAATAGTACCGGTCCCAGGACAGACCCCTGTGGTACCCCACTGGTCACTCCTCTCCAGGATGAAGTTGTGCCATTAATGATCACCCTTTGGGTTCGATTGGTCAACCAATTACCAATCCACCTAACAGTAGCAGTGTCCAGCCCATATTTTATTAGCTTTGTTTCAAGAAGATCATGGGGAACTTTATCAAAGGCTTTACTGAAATCAAGGTACACTACATCTACAGCATTCCCTTCATCTACCATACTTGTCACTCTTTCAAAAAAAGATATGAGATTAGTTTGGTATTACCTGTTTTTGAGAAACCCATGTTGACTGTCAGTGAGCACGGCATTTCTTTCTAAGTGCTTACAGACCGTCTGTTTAATTATTTGCTCTAGTATTTTACCTGGTATTGATGTCAGGCTGACTGGGCGATAATTGTTTGGGATTTCCTTTCCCCCCTTTTTAAAGATGGGGACCACATTTGCCCTCCTCCAGTCTGCTGGAACCTCTCCTGTTCTCCATGAATTCTCAAAGATTATTGCCAGTGGTTCTGAAATCACTTCAGCCAGTTCTTTTCATATCCTTGGATGCAGTTCATCCGGCCTTGGAGACTTGAATTCATTAAGAGTAGCCAGGTATTCCTGTACTATCTCAGTGTCTATACTATGCTGTAATTCCCCTAATGCATCCTCTGCTCCATTATTCCCAGGTTGAGCACTATTCCCTTTTTGGGAGAAGACTGATACAAAAAAGGAATTCTGCCTTTTCAGCCTCCCCTGTTAATAACTCACCATCCTCTCCACACAATGACCCGATCGTTTCCTTGATCTTCCTTTTGTTATGGACATAACCAAAAAACACTTTTTTGTTTTTTTTAACTTCCCTGGCTAGCCGGAGCTCCTTCTGCACTTTAGCCTTTCTGACTTTCTCCCTACATGTGCCGGCTACTTGTTTGAATTCCTCTTTGGTGATTTCTCCCTTTTTCCATTTCTTGTACATGCCCATCCACCATGGTTTCTTCAAACCTCTACCTTTTTTTCTCCTCGTGGGATTTGACTTGAAATTGCGCCTTCAATATCTCCCTTTTAAGAATTTCCCATCCTTCATGTACTCCCTTCTCGTTCAATAGTCTCACCCATGGGATCACACCCAGTAGTTCCCTAAATTTATTGAAATCAGCTTTCTTAAAGTCTAGAGCACATGTTTGACTATTTCTTGCTTCTCCTTTCTGCTGTATAACAAATTCCAGGAGAACATGGTCACTCCCACCTAAAGATCCCACTCGTTCTACCCCATAAACCAAGTCATCATAATTGGTTAAGATCAGATCCAAAATGGCTGTTCCCCTTGTCGCTTCTTTCACTTTTTAGACTATGAAGTTGTCTGCAAGGGAAGTGAGGAATGTGTTGGACCTAGTTGTTTTGGCAGAGTTAGCCTCCCAACAGATGGAAAATGGCTGCTTTGGCAATTGGACTCTATGGCATTGAAATCCCTCTCCTTCCCAAACCCCTCCCTCCTCAGGCTCTGCCCCAAAAACCTCCCAGGGTCCTGGCAACCCTAGGTTACCCAGACCTCATTACTGGTGGGAAGGGGCTCACTGTATGCCCCATTTTCAAGGACTCCACCCCACCACCCTGTTCTCCGCCATTTGGGCCTCAAGGTCCTTGCAAGGGCAGCAAGGCCCTTTGGTCCTTGTTAAAGGTTGCCCTATTGTTGCTGGTTGTGAAGCCCCCCCCATAACAGTTCAAGCTTCAGGGTCCCAAATATGTAGGTCCACCACTGTGTGTATGTGGATATTTGGCTCTAAATGCTTATCTGGTATGCTGAGAATTTCCATGCAAATGTGATCACCAATCAGATTTACCATGAACAAATTCATTTACACATGAGATGAGCCCCCTCACCAGATTTCTATGGTTTTATTAGATTCCTAGCTGTGCAATTTCACTCTGCACTCCACATGGGAATGGGGATCGATTCAGCCACATAACCCTTGGAAGGAAGAGGATTAAGCAGCCAGTCAGATTTGCTTCCTGTCAGATTTTCCTCTCTCCCCCTTCCCCGCACTTCCTATCTGGGAAGGTTTAGTTAAATAGGTCTAGTCATAGGACTGGCAAGGCTCTAACTCAATGGTCTTCAACTGGTATCTTGGCTGCTGCAGAATAGCTGTGCAACCCCTAGAAGACCCAGCAAATTATTACAAAAATATATGTTCTTTTAAAAGCTATTGTTTCATAGGATTTTACTCCTTGGTGCTTAACAGTGTCATTTCAGGTTACTGTAATGCAGGAAGAGAAATTTGGTGAGCACCCTGAGGCATCTAATGATGAAGGGAGTTCTCACAAATCAGCTGCTTTTTGGCTGTTAGGACCAGAAGGATTTGAGGTGACCACACTTGTTGGCCTTCTAGTTGGTCACACTGTGAAAGAGGATGCTTGGCTAGAGGTCCATTGGTCTGATTCAGTTATGTTACTTTTGTGTTATTGCTCCTTTTAAGGCTCTTTGCAGAGTTGCTGAGAGGCAAGTAGAACTTGGGGATAGAACTCATGGATTTGATACCACTTCTTCTTGATACCACAGGATGACTGTCACTAGATTTTAGTCATCTGCACAAGAATATAATGCTCATTCCCAATCTGTGAAAGGTTCTACCTTCCAATATTTTTGCTGCTGTTAAGGCACAAGAGCAGGCAGTGATTTTTTTCTGTAGTAAATTGTCCAGTATTTAAAGCATTTCACATACATTATAGCCTTATAAAGCCCTGTAAGGTCATCCAGTATTATTACTCTCATATTTCAGAGGTCCAGCTGAATAACAGTTATCTAAGGTCACCAGATCAGTTTATGTATTGAAGTAGATATTTATACTCACTTCTCTCTTCAGTGGGGACCCAAAACAGTTTATAATCCGTCCCTTGCCGGTGAGCTGGGGGACCTGGCAACACTATAATATCACTCTACCCTCCTCCATTTTCTCCTCATAAAAACAACCCTGTGATATGGGAGACTGAGAGAGAGTAACTGGTTCAAGGTTACCCAGCAAGCATCCATGGCAACACAGGGATTTGAACCTGGCCTAGTCCGACACACTAACTACTACACCATACTGGCTAAGCTGAGATTTGTACCAGGGACTCTCCAGTTCACAGTTTAGTCAGGCCTCACAATAAATGTGGAACAGATCAAGATTCTTCTTTTTATATGTATATATATTTAGTGATATTTCACCTGAAGACAGGCACATCGTCTTTTACTTCAAAAGGTGGTAAAGATTGATAGGCTTTGGCAAGAAAACTATCAGAGAGAGTTTATATTTTAATGGCTTCAAATACACAATAATTCAGAATGGTTTCTTTCCCCCCTGCTATTGATAAAGTGCTGAAAGTAAAAGAGACAACATGGGAAGAAACTATTTCTAGAAACAAATGTTCTCTTAGGTCTCAAAAGAATAGTAACTTTCAAGTGATGAGAAATAGAGTCTCTTATCAGAAAATTAAAATAAGGGCATATCTACACAGGATGTCAGATCATTTCATACCTGTTTGCTTCTTTGTACTTGTTGAAGTTCAGTCAAGCATCAAAGCATTGCTCTGCATGGCAGAAGAAGGAACTGGAAGGTCAGTTTCAAGAAAGGAAAAATTTGCTGAACCACTTTATCTCTTTGGTATTCCAGTACTTCCTATAAAAACCATTTGATTCCAGAATATAGAAAGGTTAATGAAATTTTAGGTAGTTCTCACTGCTTTGTTCATTTTATACAGTATTCTGTTGCATTGTTTTTCTAATTTCATAATCCGTTTAGGGTTAATTGTTTGTTATATGTCTTTACTATTTTATTGTATAGTTTATTGTATATTTATTGTATAATTGCTATTCTCCCTTCTGCATCAGGATGCTCAGAACCATTGCTTCTGCCCCTACCCAGCTTGGATGGCCAGGGAAAGAGAAAAGAGCTCTTTCTCCTTTGTGTGTGTGTGTAAAGTGCCATCAAGTTGCAGCCGACTTATGATGACCCCTTTTGGGGGTTTTCATGGCAAGAGACTAACAGAGGTGGTTTGCCAGTGCCTGCCTCTGCACAGCAACCCTGGTATTCCTTGGTGGTCTCCCATCCAAATGCTAA
This sequence comes from Euleptes europaea, assembly GCF_029931775.1. Taxonomy (NCBI): domain Eukaryota; kingdom Metazoa; phylum Chordata; class Lepidosauria; order Squamata; family Sphaerodactylidae; genus Euleptes; species Euleptes europaea. The sequence continues at coordinate 34,735,674 of NC_079323.1, forward strand.
CCAGGGCTGACCCTGCTTAGCTTCTGAGATCTGATGAGATCAGGCTAGCCTGGGCCATCTCCTCTACCATTTTTAAAAGTGTTGCTTCTTATGCTACTAACTGGGAGGGGAGGGAAAATAAATGAATGCTTTCTCCTCTCCTTTCTCAACATCACTGTGTAGCGATTGCTCCCTGGCACCTCTTAGTGAAGACACAACATGACAGCTTGGGTTTAACTAGTTTATTTATTTAAACTGATCTGCTTTATAATTAAATATGCTACCTATGGCTGCCTTTACTGGCAGACCCACCTAACTCCAAACACAGCCAGCATCATCTGCCAGCTTTGTTTATCATTGCCTGCACACAATGTGCCAAGACTTGCCCAGCCCCATCTCCTCACCTGATGCGCCACACAGCCACTACCAGATTTGGAAAGATGTTGCTCAGCACCAAGGGCATGCCCTCCACCACTTTGGATGTCTCAGGGTGCTTGCTGATCATCCCTATCTATTCTGATCACACCACCCAAACCTTGCCAAACTAGTTATGTCCTACACAGTCAATGACCAGGCCTATTTAACCAACCTCCACCATGACATCATGAAGCAGGTGAAAAAGTCACCCGCCAACAACCAATTTTGGGGGACCCCAAAAAATTCCTGCTTGGCCCCAATGGTGACTGGCTAATCATGTGATGACTAAAGAGAGGACAGGTGGGTCAGCAGCCAGCAGCAAAAGCCTGCTTGGGGGAGGCTCAGGTAGAATATAGCTTAGACAGCCTCACTTTCCTATTGGCTGCTTCTATTAATCACCCAACGGGTTTTTGTGCCTTTCTTAAATCCCAGTGGCTGGGGCAGAACCCAATTCCAAGCTGATCCCTAACTCCCAGCTTCTGATCAACAGGCATCTGCAAACTTGCTTGGTTGTTCAAGTTGCTTCATGCAATCTCAGCATATCCCTGTTATTACTGTGAGTGTTAAACAAGGTAAGTTTGAGGGACAAACAGGTTCACTGACAAATCTGCAGCTTCTCTACTATTCAGTGCACTGTTCTAATTTTGTAATCCGTTTTTATAGCATTGGTTTTATAGGTATACTGATCTGACTGCACTGGTTTTAGTAATGTGATCTGCCATGAGAATCAGTGAGAAACATGGACTATAAATGAAGCAAATACATGCTTAAATAAACAATGGTGATGGGTTCCAGTTGGAGTAAAGGTTATCAATGATTTACCCTTTTTGATCCCCCATCCTGAAAGGATGACATGGGCACCAATGCTAGATTAAACAAAGGCTTTGTTAATTATTTTAAAGTTGAACTGCAACAGTTAAGCTAATTTACCTCATTGGTATGGGAACCCAAGAAGCTACCTAATGGGATTTCTGGCACTGAGCAACCCCATCTTGGTTCTGAGTCCCAAGCTGCTTCTCATTTGTCTTTGCCTGCACATCAAAACTGTACCAAGAGAGGCTGCTAGTCAAGGACATTCCCCTATACTGATCAGCATGAAGATCCAGATACTGAATAACAGTACCCTTCCCAGCACTTGTACTGGACAACCTGAAGTGCCAAGGTAGGGTATCCCCTGCTTTGTGTCCCCTCCCCCCCCCAATGCTGTTCTGACCGGCAGGAGTCTTACCAAGGCACAAGTTGAAGCCTAAGCCTTGACTCTGTCAGCATGTTGATGTTACTTTTGGAAGTGATGTTATCACATCACCGACAATGTGGAAGACGCTCTGGTATTTGGGCAAAACTATGGTAAAAAACATGTTAGCCGAATTGCTCTTTAAATGGGGAAATTAGCAGAGCAATCGGAAACTACAATATTTATAAAGCGGTATTGCAACCTATGTTTACCAGAGTTAGTATTCTGTGACCTTTGAATAATGACAGAAGCAAAAGGATTCCAAATTAATAGTGTTTATGTAGTCAAGCATTCAATATAGAACTACGCACATACATTCAAAGAATCTAGGAATAACAGGTGGTAGGAAGAGACTTTTGCCATGTGGCAGACAGATTACAGGATATACTACACCTTTCCAGTAGAGGAGTTGTCCGTCCTGGGTTCCAGTAGGCTATGGGGGATAAAAAGGGGACAGGGGGAACCCTCTGTGTGTTCAAGCATGAATGCCCAGTCTGGCAGAGTGCCAGGCAGTATGGAGGGGAAGGGCCAAGGGATCGTCTGGACTGTCAGCAGCTCAGTTATACTGTTTTTCTGAGGGGGGGGAAGAGGGTGATTGGATTATCCTCCGGGTGGTTCCCAGTGTGACAAAAGAACTAATGGTCGGCTACCTGGGTGGGGAGAGGGTGATTTGGAAACCTATTGTAAACACAGTGACTTGTGCAACCCCAGGAGAACCCTGCAGTCTCTGGTTGATGAAATTAGCAAGCTGACACAAAGGTGTGATAACGATTCTTCATTGTTGTCTCAATGTCTGTGAATGGCTTTGCTTACCCGGCGTCCGATGATGCAAGGGGAGGGGGGGAAAGGATTGTGTGCGTGCCTGGACATGTTTTGCAAAATGACAGCCTTCTTGATACTGGGTCAGAGAATTTGGAGTCCCTCTGTCCTCTCCAAGAGGCTTCTCTGCCTGTGGCTCCTTCCAATCAGTCTCACTGGCAGGCGCGGGAGCCTTCCCCATTGTGTTTGGGGCTTGGCGCGTATATGGAACAGTGGTGGCATGCATCTGTTTGGGTTGCCATGACCAGCCCAGGAGATTGGCAACCCGTTTCCTAACAAACAGCTTCTACTATACAGTTTTTGCCCAAATACCAGAGCATCTCCCATGTTGTTGGCAAAGTGATGATTTCACTTCTGGAAGTGACATCAATGGGCTAACAGCTCTGAGGCCTAGGCTTTAATTTCCACCTGGTACGATCCCCCACCTCCCCCACCCACCCCCACCCCCCACCAGTTGTTGGGGTACCTGGCAACTTTGCTTTCCTTATATCAAGATATCTCAGGGTGCTTGCCAATCAAATTAATATAGCACGAATCCTGCACTAAACCTGCAAATTTAGTTAGTGCCTTACCAGTTTTATCTAAGCAGACCTATTTAACTCAACTCCATGTCAGCTAGAGATTTTATTTTGCTGTCATGTCACAGCTGATTTATGGCAACATCATGGGGTTTTCAAGGCAAGAGGTATTCAGAGGTGGTTTGCCATTGTCTGCCTTCACATCACAACCCTGGTATTCCTTGGAGGTCTCCCTTCCAAATACTGACCAGGGCTGACCCTCCTTAGCTTCTGAGATCTGACGAGATCATTGCTTATCCCCAAAATGACGTTAATCCCATAATGTACTCAAGGGAGGAAGTGTGGGACATCTTTGTCAGCAAAAAGGCAAGCAGAGAGGAACCCACTGTCTTTAAGTAGCAAGCCTTAGCACTCTCCTGATTCACCAGCACACACCAGGCCATTTGGCCAGGCCAATCATCTGGTGCCCTTCCTTTCAGGTTGACATCCCATTAACTGTTCCCTCCTTGGATGGGAGCTGGTCTTCTCCTGTCCTCAGTGTGAGAAAATGCAAAAGTGGTTCTGGGCTGTAAGGACAGCTTCACTTTGGTCTTATCTGTCTCCTACTGTGGAAAAAGAAGTACTGATAATGAGTAGGGTGGAATCTGGGGAGGGGAGAAGGAAGCTTTTTGCAGCATGTCCTTCCTCCACACTTATGTATGCAGTAATTCACATGGAGGCACTGGCCCACATGAGAGGTTATCTGTATGATACAGCGGAGGAGTTCACAACACTATCATATTATTTCTGTATCATCCACAGAAAATGCATAGACCATGGCTTCCTTTCTTTGAATACCTGAGCTTCAAAGGCACAGAGAGGAATGGTGTTAAAAAGAGAGTTTTTAACCACCACCCCCTTGCTAGAGTCAGAGTTCTAATTTCATGATTTTTGTGTGACCTATTTTTATGCAACAAAATGTATTCCTTTGTAGAGTTACACCCTTCTAAGTTTGTTGTTGTCAATGTGTTTCGAAGGGTGTACTCTACTTAGGATTGCATAGTAGCCTTTCTTTTAAAAAGTATACTTATGATTTTTGCCATTGTTTGTGCTGAAGGAATGGGAAATGGTGCTTAAAATGAACAATAGGGGAGATTTTAAGTGATTTGAAATCTCTAGTAAAATGATAAATGGAGAAGTAAACATTTTTCTGTTTCTGCTGCCCAACGTGGCAATGACTGAGGGTGTTAAATGATTCACAGTGGGCCTCACAAATTGTCTCTTTTTTTAATGGTGAAAATTGTGAAGCGAAAAAGATAATTCTTAAATCTCTTAGGAAGTTCCAATCAAGTCTTCAATTTTCACTTTCCTGTTGAGCTCCATGCTGATGCCCTTATCTCATCTACATTTTACATTTAATTTGATATCAGTTTTGCATATCAACAGCATTGTCTTTAAATTTATTATTAATTCAGTTCCACAAATAAAATCATTATTTGGGTATTGAAGTGAGAGAAGTGGAGTTAATTTTTGTTTTTGTTTGGCAGAAACATCAGTCTGAATATTGGCCAAATGGTAAATCCTGGGTGGCATCAAGAAAGTTCACAGATTCCTCACTGCATGTGTAGAATAATTTCTGCCTACATCCACACTCGGTTTGGAACTCATTCACGCACTGCATGGGTGTTACTCCTTCATAGCGGCATCAAAACTGGTACTTGCATGACAGATGGAGAACTGAAATGTGGTACGCACTGTCCAAGACAATCTGATTGCTGGAAAAGTCTGAAAATGAAACATTCTTAAGTCTCTCAGTTGAAACTCAGGATAATAAAAGAGGCTGTAATTTAGCAAGTAGCAAGCAAAGTCAGACATGGGATGTTACAAGGGCTATGCTAGCTGTCTCTTTACATACTTGAACCAGCATCAAATTGGCTATGTAGATAGGGTTGCCAGTCTCCAGGTGGTGGCAGAAGATATCCTGCTATTACAACTGATCTCCTGTCGATAGAGATCAGTTCACCTGGAGAAAATGGCCGCCTTGTCAATTGGACTCTATGACATTGAAGTCCCTCCCCTACCCAAAACCCTCCCCCAAACACCCCCCCACCAGTGGCAAAGAGGGACCTGTCAATCCTATATGTAGAGAATTCTAGTGGTAGGCAGAAATGCATCAAAGAAAGCAAAATATATTTAATAGTATTATGAGTATCAAGATGCTTAGGCTTCATGAGATACTGAAATTGTTAACTTACTTCCTTGAAAAGCTGAATTTCCAGTGGCAGCTAGGAATTTGTCCATGCTTGGTGAATGTCACTAGTTTTGCTGAATGCTGTATTAACATGCTGACATGTAGTTGGTATTGAAGATGGCATTAGGGTGAACTCTCTTCTACATATGCTGAAAATAATGAAACTGTACTCTGCTGTATAACAGGTATATAATTATAACATTCTTTTAAAAAATCTAAGCTATTTTTGATGAAGAGTACTATTTTATTTCTTCTAAATATTTATAACAGGATTTTTTAAAGCTAATGCTGGCTCACTGATGCACATACATGATCAAACAATATTGGAGTAGCTGATCATCTAGGCCACGGGTCGCAAAAGCGCGGCTCCCGAGCCGCATGTGGCTCTTTGAGCCCTTGAGTGCGGCTCTTTCCAGTCCCACCCAGCTGGCCGGTGGGGGTTTGAAGCGCTTCCCGCCCCTTCCACCTTCCCCAAACTTCCAAGGGCCCTCCCGGTTTCCAGCCCCGCCCCTTTCCTCTCCGGCGGGTGGTCTGGTCGGGGGGCCGTCCGGGCCCGTCTTCCGGCCGGCCGGCCCGAGAGCTACCTCCCCCTGGGGCCTTCTCTAGGCCACCCCGCTTTGGCTCCCCTCTCCCTTGTTGTAAGGGCCGCCTGGTGCTGGAGCTGTCGGCATCTGCGCGCCGGCCCGCTGGGGCGTTGCCCTGCCCCGGGTCGCTCTTGGCCTCGCCTCTCAGCCCCGGTATGCTGGCCAGGAGAATGCCTTTCTGGCCCTCCCTCCCATTGGGGATGGCTGTTGGGGGCCCCATCGCTCACCCCTCCCTGCTCGGCCCGGCATCGCATCTTGGCTCCGTCCACGCCACACTCCCACCTTGCTGTGCTGCCTGTTTTCTGGTCTTGGAGGTAAGTGGGGCGCAGGGCCCGTCATTGTCCGCCCGGGGGAGTCCTGTGTCGGGTCTTGAGGGAAGGTAGGAAGGAGCTCATGCAGCGGCGAGGAGGAGGAGGTCTTGGATTTGCCACTCAGATACACATTTTCTCCATCCAAATTCTCAAAACTCTGCATGGGGGTTATTGGCCATTTATGAATGGAAGGTTTTGCATTGGATTTGCCACTCAGATGCACATTTTTCCCATCCAGATTCTCAAAACTCTGCATGGGGGTTAATGGCCATTTGTGAATGGGAGGTTTTGCATTGGATTTGCCACTCAGATGCACATTTTCCCCATCCAGATTCTCAAAACTCTGCACGGGGGTTATTGGCCATTTATGAATGGGAGGTTTTGCATTGGATTTGCCACTCAGATGCACATTTTCCCCATCCAGATTCTCAAAACTCTGCACGGGGGTTATTGGCCATTTGTGAATGGGAGGTTTTGCCTTGGATTTGCCACTCAGATGCACAACTCAACAATAAGCCCCCCTGCAGAGTTTTGAGAATGCAGATGGGGAAAATGTACAGTGTTTGTCAGTCATTGTCATGATTTAATTTGATGGATGCCTTACTTACTTTTTTCCCTCCTCAGAGGCCATGTCTACCCACTGGCTTTCTTGTCGGTAGACCTGGACTCCGAGGAGGGGGAAAAGTCTACCAGAGGCCAGGTCTACCAATTGGCTTCTATGGGCCTCCAGAGGCCAGGTCTACTGCCAAGAAAGCCAAGGGTAGACCTGGCCTCCCAATAGTACTCAGCCGGAGGCCAGGTCTACCAATAGGTTTTTATGGCTGTTTTTTATGGCCGACCCCTGATCTAGGCATTATCAATTCACGTAAATCTTGGCCTCAGTATAGCAGGTCCTTGTAACATCCAGCTTTTTTCTCTGCCAATATTTCCCTTATTTTTCAAGCCACTTTATGTATAACCACTGTGATCTAGAAAGTGTGACATGATTGTTCTTGGCAATATTTGAAGTAGTGATATATTAGTGAGGCTGGTGACATGGGCATAGAGGCCAAGGCCTCACAGGTATTTCCTCCTATAAGAAATGTACCGCCTCTGGATGTGGAGGTTCCTTTCCTGGAGGTATCCTCCATTAATTGTTCTGATCCCCCCTCTAAAGCCATTTATGCTAGTAGCCATCATGATATCCTCTGGCCATCACTATATCCACAATTTACTTACTTATTCAGTAAAGAATTGCCTCTTTTGGTCTGTCCTGAATTGGTTTCCCTTCATTTGATGCTCCCAGATTTCAGTATCATGGAAGAAGGAGAAGAGGGAATTAAACTTCCACTGGCTAGTATTTCCACACAATTAAATGTTGAAATGTTACCAGGGTGGTATTTAAACAGCCATTCCATAAGAGCTTACTCATCACAGCTAGAAACATGATTTTAGATTTTCTGATTCTGCCATCTATTTTCCTTTTTGCATACTTTTGTTGTGTTTTGATAGTCCTGTTCTGATTTGTGCAACGAATATCAACACACAAAAGATATTATAGAGTTTGTAAGATACAACCTCCACCTTCCTCCAACAGGCAAAAAATGTACTTTGAGATAGGATATGGAATTTTAAGAACTGCATATTTTATTCCTAGTAACTATTTCATTGCAACATTATTAATTTAGCCACAGGTATATACTGAAATCTATGGGTGTAGGGTTTAGCTCTTTGCTACATTGTGGTTTATGTTAACAAATAAATAAAGGAAGAATTCTAAACAGAAAATGTTATGCATCACCGAAGACCATAAGCCTTTAAACTAAAATACCAGCATGTTAAACTGCAATTCATTAAGTTATTTTTGAAGTAAGCCATCCACTATGGACAGAAAGCATCCTAATGATTTCCCTGACTTTACCTGCATTCCCCCCCCTCAAGCATTATCTTTATTTCATTCAGTATAAGTAATTTTAAAATGCCTATATATATCAAGTGGAAAACAAGTACATTACTTGGTATATTGAGTAGTAACTATCCCACCTCCCAAATCCTATCAGTAGTAAAGAACTAGATCAGCTGCCATGATAATGAAAATATCTTATACAGTAAAAAGGATAACAAAAATTTGGAGTCTCTCCTTTCCAATTTGACTTTGTTCTTGTTCTGGGACCCAAATGAAATATTAGCTGTTTAAAAGCAGGGGAAATGGTCTTTCTTTGTCCAGGGAACCAGCATGGATTATTCACCTTTTTCCAGGAGAAAATATTACTTCCAGCTGTGAATGAATAATTCCGGGCATCAATGCAACACTTGGGTACTGGTTATGACTGTTTATGTTGCTGACTATTTATAGAGTGACAACAGAGTGAATTACTGAGATAATTTTTAAACCATAATAAAACCTCGGACAACAGAAAATTGGATTACCTGGCTAGCTGTGTTGGGAGATGGAGCAGTTGAGCCATTTTTAAGGGCTAATGTGTTTAAACCACAAAAGAGTAATAACTAAATCACTATTAGCAATGGATTTGCTTAGTTCTGTAAATGGGAAGCTCTGGCATGCTCTGATGTATACTAAATCAGCTTGCCATCTAAACTGAAACACAGTTACATCTACAATACTGCAACTCAACAAAACCCGAGGTGCCATTAAAAGCTGCCACTGTATAACAAAAAACAAAACAAAACCAAAACCCCAAAAAACAAATCTCGTACTACTGATGGGAAAATTTGAGCCTTCCAATTTTGTTGTGACACAGGTACAGATAAACTCAGATTTAGGTTTGTTTGAAGATCTGTTTGAAGCCCCCCCCAGCCCTGCCGGGAGTCCCAGCATGGCTGGAAGGGTGTGTGTGTGGGGGGTCTGGTCTTGCCAGCCCCCCGCCAGCCCTGCCGGGAGTCCCGGCAGGGCTGGGGGGGGGGCTTTAAATAGATCTGTGCCTCCCGGCCGGGAGGCACAGATCTATTTAAAGGGCCCGCCGCGTGCCTCCAGGGAAGCTCCCTGGAGGCGCGCGGCGGGTCTTTAAACAGATCTGCGCCTCATGGCCGGGAGGCTCAGATCTGTTTGAAGCCCCCCCCCAGTCCTGCCGGGAGTCCCGGCAGGGCTGGAAGGGGGTGTGGGGGGGGGTCTGGTCTTGCCAGCCCCCCGCCAGCCCTGCCGGGAGTCCCGGCAGGGCTGGGGGGGGCTTTAAATAGATCTGTGCCTCCCGGCCAGGAGGCGCAGATCTATTTAAAGGGCCCACCGCGCGCCTCCAGGGAAGCTCTCTGGAGGCGCGCGGCGGGTCTTTAAACAGTCCCGGCAAGGCTGGAAGGGTGTGTGTGTGGGGGGGTCTGGTCTTGCCAGCCCCCCGCAAGCCCTGCCAGGAGTCCCGGCAGGGCTGGGGGGGGGGCTTTAAATAGATCTGCGCCTCCCAGCTGGGAGGCACAGATCTGTTTAAAGGGCCCCAGCGCGCCTTCAGGGAATCCCCCTGAAGGCGTGCGGGGGTCGAATTTCCCTCCGAACTCCGGATCCCCCTGAATATCCGGGGATCCAAAGCGGGGGAGTTCGGACTTCGGCACGGTCCGAATTAAAACGGGCCGAATTCAGCCGAATCCGAACTATACCGAATTTTTTTTTCAACAGCCCTACCCAATACCATTGTGATTCAGTCTCCACTCTTGACCATTGTGAATGATGTACTCCAAAAGCCATGAAATGATATTGTGTAAACACATGAAGATTACATGTTTAGTAAAGTGTTACTATGTGTTTTCTGGTAGATGTTCAGATTTCTAAATGCTTCTACTGGGATACTCACATTAATGCCATTAATGTGTTTACAAATGTGGCATTGTAAATAGTGAAATGCTCATCAGTGGGTGTTTGTTGGTATTTGCACACCACAGGCATTGTAGATGACTGTCCAAAGTGCCTCCACAAGAATTCTGATTTTCCCCTCCATTCCTTTTCTCTGTTTTACCATCAAGAATCTGTTCTTATGAGAGCTGCATTTCAGACATTTGCAATTCCAAGCTATTATGCTAATGACTTAAGATCCTTTTAAAATGATCTGAGATGTGATATAGGCACCTTTATCTTTGCAGAAGGAAATCAAGAACAAAGTGGAACAGGGAAAGCTGATAAAACAAGAAAATAATAACAAAGTTAAATGTGATAAAGTGTGTCAGATTATCTTGCATTAAAGGGACTGAGAGATAGAACAGAAGCAGGGGCTGAGCAAGATAATATTAATGTGGTGCATCAGCCTATTAATCAGCCTAAACCTTTGTATGTTGCTGTGGAATGGATGAAACAAGATAACTAGGGAGAGAGGAGGAGAAGAGAAGCAGAATCCCTTTATGTTCAACCTCAATAGGAAAGAGGCACCTCCTGCTCTTCTCCATCACTACTGGGCAGGCAAACCTGGTGGGCAGGCAGCAGCTGTCAATACCTCCCTGCCACCAGTGATGCAGACAGGGAAGTGGATGTGCAAGGAGAAGGAGCCAATGCCATTCTTCCGCCACTGCCGATGCCATTCTTCCGCCACTGCTGCTGTAGCCATGTGAGCTAGTTGGGTGGAGGCAGTGGTACTACAAGCAGGTGGGCTGGTGGTGGAAGCACTAGTGGAAGCTGCTGCAGCTCCCCCCCCCCCAGCCATGTGAGCCAGGCAAGTGGAGGCAATGGCACTGCAGGTGGGCAGGCTGGCTGGCAAGATTACCCCCATGAATCTCGTGTGTCCCCTGCTTGTCTATATATGTGTGTGTAAAGCGCAGTCAAGTCGCAGCCGACTTATGGCGACCCCTTTTTGGGGTTTTCATGGCAAGAGACTAGCAGAGGTGGTTTGCCAGTGCCTTCCTCTGCACAGCAACCCTGGTATTCCTTGGTGGTCTCCCATCCAAATACTAACCAGAGCTGACCCTGCTTAGCTTCTGAGATCTGATGAGATCAGGCTAGCCTGGGCCATCCAGGTCAGGGCTTTCTATATATAATCATAACTATATCAAACAGTCAACTGACTGGCCTCCATTCAGATAATTAAGCAAAACTGGGGCACCCTTAGCATGGGTGGGGATAGGTCTCTATAGAGGGGAATTCCTGGGCAAAATGGACTCCAGTTGAGTTTAAAAGAAGTCCAATGCTGTGTTTCATTTATCCCACAGGAGACTCGCTCTGATAAAATGGGAGAAGGGGTTGCAGACTTGCAGTGTCATCTTAAGCAGTTATGGCTTTCTAAGTCAATTGAAGTCAATGGGCATAGAAGGGTGTAACTTTGCTTAAGATGGCACTGTTGGATAGGGTTGTGCATTCAGAAAACCCGAACAGGGGAGGGTTTCCATTTAAAAAAAAATGGTTTCAGGAGCCAAAAAAGCGGATCCTGGATAATGCTAAAATTTCGACATCATTTGGGGCCACTTTGCCCCCACTGCCATTTCCCCCCTCCCTTCCCCCCTCCCCTCTTACTTACCTGCTGGCTGAATCAAATCCTTGCCATGTGCAGTCTCTGAAGTCAGTGGGAATCTTCATTCACATTGGTCCCTGCTGCCATGAAGTCCATGGACTTCAGAGAGAGCAGGGAAGGGATGATCTGAGTCAGATCCCTGCTGACTGCAGTCTGCGAAGTCCATGGAATTCGCAGATTGCACATGGTTAGGATCTGCATTCAGATCATCCCCCTCTGAATCCTCTCTGAAGCCCGCCAGCAATCATATCCATGCTACTGACAAGCAGCATGAATCTGAACCCCCCCACCAGTGCCAAGTATAGTTCAGGTTTGGATTTAATGAACCTGAAATCCTTTGAATTTTTTGGAAGATTTGAATCATTTGTAGTCGGCTTTTTGGCTTTTTGAAAATTTCCACTTTTATTAACCCCAAACCCGAAAAATACCAAAAAATGAAAAAAACAAAACAAAAGCATGAAACAAAAAACCATACTATTGGGCATTGGGTCTAATGAGACTTATTTCCAGGTAAATATAATTAGTTTCTCTGTGTTAGAGTAGGTATGTATCTTTTATTCCTGTCATTCTATCATGCAAGGAATTAGCATGAAGAGTTAGGGGGACTGGGTTCCTGAAAACAAGAGATGGCATTACAATTCAAAACTGATACCTCTGCTGGATGCATGCAGCAGTTATCTGTAATATGCGGACTGGGCCTAAAAATATTGGTTGCCAGGAGACAAAGGGGGTCCACCCAGAGCTATAAGGCTATCATTTAATTTTTATAAGAAATAAATAAAATTTTCAAAAAATATATAAGTGAAAAAAAGGAACAATTACTTTTGTGTGTGAAATAAATGTATATTTTTAATAATTGCAGTGTACATATATTGTACATATTACTGGCAGTATACAGTAGATACTAAATGTAAATACAGATTGTTATAATTGAATTTTTGAATTATTTTTTAAATTTTAAATAAATAATTTTAAATAAATCTATTATATTTTCAAGCTACTAAAAGGTCATTAACATTTTTAACATATTGTCTAATGTTTAAGGGGGCCCACTTCATCAGGGGCCTACAGGGCCCAGTTGCCATCAGGCAAGCTGACACCCTGGCCAGTCCGCCACTGGCTGTCACTCTAAAAGAGCCAGAGGGGCTTGACATGAGGAGGTGGAATGTGGCAAGCTTTGGTGGGGAAGTGCTACTAGGGGTGAGAGCTCGACAGATGTAGAGGAGGAATGTGAGTTGGACCAGCAGAGACCTTGAATACTACTGATTAGAGAGTCACAAGGAGGGACAGAGACAAGTAGAAGAATCAGAAAGACGTGGCTATGGATGACATTAAGCCAAGCGAACCAGGCTCCAAACCAGGCAGCCAGCATCCTTGTCAGAGACGAAGAGGGAAAAAGGCAACTAACTGGCAGTGAAGAAATTGTCTCAGTGGGAACCAAAAAAAAAAAGTCACTGGAGGTACAATAATCTAATAAAGGTTAAGGAAAAGGATAGACAATATATGAAAGAGCAGATAAAGCTGTATTTTGAGGAAAACAGAGGATCGGTCACTACTAATACCTTATGGGATGCGGCAAAGGTGGTGATAAGGGGATATTGCATAAAAAAAAGAATTATAAAAAGAGAGTGGTATTCAAAAAGACAACTTAAAATTCAGGGGTTGGTAAGATTACAGAGTAAACAAACAAACAGATATAACCCTAATATACAGAGACAAATTACGGAACTTAAAAAACAGATAGAGGCTTTAGATCTGGCAACGATATGGAAAAGGGATGCTATGGTGAGGAATGAATTCCAAAAAAATAGCATAAACTCAGCAAAAAGACTGGCTAATTATTTGAAAAATAGAAAGGAAAAACAAAGAGTCAAAAGTATAAAAGTAAATAACCAATCATCACAAAACCCTAAAGTAATTATGGAGGCGTTTGAGTCCTTTTATAAAAATGTATATAAGAAAAGGGACACAGTAGGTTTTGAAGAAGACGTTAACTTAATATTGAAGGAGACAGAGATAGTTAAATTGGAAGAGGATATCACATTGCAAGAGATAAGAGATGTAATCAAAGACTTTAAAAAAGGCAAATCACCAGGTCTTGATGGGTTTACAAGTGAATTCTACAAGGAAATGGCAGAAATCCTAGCTCCAGAACTTCAGGAGGTGTTTAATGAAGTCTTGAAGGGCAAGAAAGCTCCAGACTCATGGAGACAAGCAGAAATAATAGTGATTTTAAAACCACAGAAAGACCCAGAAGAGGTAGGTTCATACAGACCTATAAGTCTTCTCAACCAAGACTATAAGATATTCGCAAAAATATTGGCAAATAGACTAAAGAGGGTCATCCCAAATATAATAAAAGAGGACCAGTATGGATTTGTAAAAGACAGGAATATAGCACACCCTATCAGAAATATAATTAATGTCCTGCAACATGGCCAACAAAAAAAATTGGCCCTCTTAAAACTAGATGTATTCAAAGCCTTTGACACTCTGTCCCAAGAATACCTGTGGAAGGTTTTGAGCAAAAACGGAATAGGGAATCATTATCTAAATGCAATACAAGAGTTATATAGGGATGGAACAGCTGTGGTTAAGGTTAACAATGATCACTCAAAAGTCTTTCAGATCCAGAGAGGAGTTCGTCAGGGATGCCCGCTTTTGCCATTCCTATTTATCATAGCGATAGAACAACTAGCAGAAAGGATAAAGAATAGCGCAAGGATAGAAGGCTATAAGACTAAGGAAGAAGAAATGAAAATTAATTTATTTGCTGATGATATCATGGTTATTATGACAAACCCTAAAGAAGGAATAAAAAAAATAAAGATTATATTAGAAGACTTTGAAAGGTGTTCAGGATTAAGAGTCAATATGGCTAAATCAGAAATTATATATGTCAGTGTGAATAGGGACGAAAAAAAGAGATTAATAAACTTACAAATATAGGACTGGGAGCTAAAAATTTAAATACTTAGGTATAATATTACAAAATAATATTAATAGAATAGCAGAGGTCAATTATAATAATGTATGGAGAAAGATAGAGAAGGATATGAAAAGATGGAGAAATAAAACTTCTCCTCTAGAATTAGAAGTACTAAAATGTTCTGGGTGCCTAAGTTAACGTATTTATTTCAGACGATACCACTAGGAATTAGTACAAAAAAAAATAGAACACTGGAATAGAATGATAAGAGGGTGGATATTCGATAGCAAAAAATGTAGAATTCAAAAAAGGTTGGTTTATAGCCTTAGATCAGAACTGGGTTGGGGAGCCCCGGATCTGAATAGCTACTACGCCGCATTTCAATTAAAGTCATTATTAGAGATAGAAGAAGAAAGTGACCAGAAATGGGTTAGATTTGAAAATAAAATTAACAGTGACATAGGAAGATTTGGCATTTTCTCAAAAGTCTTAAGTAAAGATTTAAAATTAACTATAGGACCCAGACGCACAGCATTAGAGGTATGGAATAAATGGCAACCTTTATGGCTAGGAAGGACTTCAAGATGGGTCCCGCTAGAGACTATACACACTGAAATGAGAGAAAGTAAATGGTGGGAAACCCTAAGGACAAAAGGATATTATAGATTGGGAGATATGTACAGAGGAGGAACCCTAAAACCTTTACAGGAGATAGTAGAAGAGGTAGGCAAACAACATTGGCTAAAAACAACAGGCCTATATAGAAGGGTTAAAATGTTTAATGAAAATATGGTCAGAGGAACCAATGGAAGAAATATATAAAGAAATGCAAAAATCAAAACAAGGATTGGCAGGAAAAATCTACAGGAAAATGTTATTAAATAAAGACAAGACAATATCATATTTACAAAAAACTTGGTGTAAGGAAGGTCAGATATCAGAAAATACAGCAGGTAAAATTATGAAAGGTCTAGAGGAAATTAAAGTGATTAAATTCAATGAATTGGAACATAATTTTTTTACAAAATGGTACAAAACACCAGCGCAATTAGCGAATATGTTCCCAGGACTAAGCCCCATGTGTTGGCACTGTAGACAATCTAAGGGATGGTTCTCCCACATGTGGTGGGAATGCCTAGAGGTTAGGGACTTTTGGACACAAATACTAAAAATTATAAGGAGAACATGTAAAGTATCCTTAACCATAGATTTTAAACTCATGTTAATGAGCACAACAGTGAACTCGGGGGTAAACAAGAGGGACCAGGCCACATTCAAGGCTATGTTAATAGCAAGCAAAGCAGTAATAGCTCTGGGTTGGAAAGATAAAAGTAAATGGACTATAGAAATCTGGCACAACTATCTGTTTGAATTTATACAGTCGGATATTGTCGAGATGATATGCCAGAAGACTTCATGGAAAGATAAGAACAGGGAAATCACGAGTAGATGGAAGACCTACTTAGAGTGGATATCAACGGAAGGAAGAAAAGACATTCGGTGGAAGATCCAGACTTTGTGCCCGTGGCTGGGATTAAGAGAAATTGTCTCAGTGGGTTTGTTATAAAGAATAACTGGACTCAAAACATCCGAATCTGATTTGTTTCAATAAACATTTCAAGGTTTAACATGCTGTGTGATTCAGCAACAATGCTGTCCAGAGTAAGTGTCCTTAAATCTCATTGAAATGAATTGGATCTGAGTCACCTAACTGTGTGCGGGATTGTTTGCTTTACTGGGGGGTTACAGATGATGCAAAGACAAGGGAGACAGCTAGAATGCCAGTGGAGGAAGACTTGGGAGTTATCCGACAAAACACTGGCTAAAGCTTATTTTAAAATGTACTGTATGGCAATGATGGCACTTTTCTGCCACCATTGTGTCTGCCCAGTGTAGGTGGCCAGAAGCCTGTTGGGATCTGGCTTTTAGGAGGAGGTGAACTGCTTGGTGGCCTGCTGTGACAATCTTGATGAACACTTTGTAGATAAAATCTCTTGCATCCATATCAATTTGGACTCTTGGAGTCTGAATATCTCACTTTGTGATATCTAGCATATAGTTTGGAGCATCAGTAACATGGACCTTAATAGGGCAATCTTAAATAGAGTCGCTCCCTTCTGTATCCATTGAAAGGCTAGAATGATGTAACTATTCTAGGGTTGCCAACCTCCAGGTACTAGCTGGAGATCTCCTGCTATTACAAGTGATCTCCAGCTGATAGAGATCAGTTCCCCTGGAGAAAATGGCCGCTTTGGCAATTGGACTCTATAGCATTGAAGTCCCTCCCCTCCCCAAACCCCACCCTCCTCAGGCTCTGCCCCAAAAACCTTCTGCCGGTGGCGAAGAAGGACTTGGCAACCCTAAACTATGCTTAGGATTGCCCTGTAAGTAACTGATATCAGTGAGTTTACAGATCATGTGCCTTGCATCAGTGGAGGTGCCCGAATGAGTGGGGGGAGGGAGGAAAATATTCTCAGTGAAATGTCTGAATTGGCTCTTCCATGCCTTTTAAAATTGCACCAGTGACTGGCAAATACTAAGCAAAAGTTCAGAAATGCTAGCTGCGAAAGGAGGCGATTTGCATTTGAAGTCTTACGCTTAAGAGAGTTTTGCTGAATAAGGACTACACACTTCTGTCTAATCCCTGTGCTATCCAATCATTGTTAATTAACACATGTTCTCTACTTAAAGGACATTTGAACAAACTGACTCTTTTAGGGAACTATTCAAATAATTAGTTGTTTTATATGCTCATGTTTTAGATCACTGCTGATAGACAGCTGCTGTGATGAGACAGAAAACCATATGGAAAACAGCTTAATAAAAACATGCATTTATTATGAATTAGTAAATCAACATAATATGCTCATAATGTGGAAAACTATGTTTTTCTGCTTTGCTAATAACAGTCATATTTTGTACTCTCTATCCTATTTAGATGCAAATTCCATAAGCATCGCTGGGTTTCCCTCCAAGCAATGTGTTTTCTTAGTGTGTTTAACATTACATGGACACTGTTTTAAATGCCTATCTTCACTGTCACATTTCACAGGCAGTCAGCAAAGCGACTATTAGAGAAGTTCTAAAATTTTATAACAGCTGAGAATTGCATTGTTTGGTCCGTCAAATATATTTGAAAGTTATGATGTGTATGCAGATTTTGAAACTCATGCTATTACAGTAAAAACAAAACAAAGCTGCTACAACCAACTTCTATAGGACTTGATGCTCAGCTCACATCAGTTTATGACATAGATATTGATGTGAGATATTATGTATGTACCCCCTCATAAGTTACACTATATGCATAAGTAGGACACGTCCTGGGCATAGCTGAATTTGAAACTGGGACTTCAGATTACCCTACACCAGTTAAGAAATTCCAGAATGATGCCCAGCTAGTCTTATCATTATTTTTTGTGTTTGTTAGGATGTTAACTACTCTTTTGTGTTCCTGCTGCTGGTGGAAGCAGCTCTGTGTGCTTTCTTCCTGTGGAGACAGAGGAATGTAAAAGAAAGAACTCACAACTGCAGCTCCCCATCCTTCCCATGTCAGCATTGCTACAGTTTCTGGAAAGGTATATAAGCAGCGCTCTGCTGGACCAGGATCCATCCAACCCAGCATCCTGCATCCCACAGAAGCCAGCAAATAATTCCAAGAAGCCCACAGGCAGGATTTAAGAGTAGCAGCTCTTTCTCACTATTCCCTCCCAACACTTAGTCTCTTAAAGAAAAAGGTTTCTCTAAACCATACTGGCTAATAGCCATCGGTCAACCTATTCTCCATGAATTAGAATGCCCTTTTAAAGCTGTCCAACCTGGTAGTCACCAGTGCACCCTAGGGCAATGAATTGTGTATTTTTGGGAAACCATACTTTCTTTTATCAGTGAGTAAAAGGTTAATAGTGACATGATAAGAGTTGCCAGGTCCCCCTTCGCCACTGGCGGGAGTTTTTTTGGGCGGAGCCTGAGGTGGGTGGGTTTAGGGAGGGGAGAGACTTCAGTGCCATAGAGTCCAATTGCCAAAGTGGCCATTTTCTCCAGGTGAACTGATCTCTATAGCCTGGAGATCAGTTATAATAGCAAGAGATCTCCAGGTAGTACCTGGAGGTTGGCAACCCCCCTAGACGTGATGCAAGGGATCATGGTGGAGGCTCTTTCTTATGTCACTAAGATGGTCCAGGAAGAAGCCAAGAGGCAGTGAATAGCATGCTACCAGCATAAAAGGAGCTTTCCATACCAACCTAATATGTCACATGGTAGCCGCCAAATGAGATAACACTTTCTGGCTATTGTCACCTAATCAGTTATCTTACTATATGGAAAGTCAACTTCATAATCACTGGTTGGGCTGTTCATTGCTGTCAAGTTTGATACATGCATCTCCTTTCCCTAACTTTAGTTATTATTGCTCAATCCCCCTACATAATCTTTCTTATACAGGTTTTGCTGTACCTACTTTATATTATCAATAGTTCAATGTTACCGTGGTTCTTTCAAAAAGTATGCTGACCCCAACACTCTTTCTTGGTTGTTAAAGGTGATATTCCTAGTGCTGAAGGCAGTAGGCATAGATGCAGGAAGGCAATAGTGCAGGTGTGCTCATATGGAGAGCAAAAAGGCTTGGATTTAATAGCACAACTTGGGAGAGTAGAACAGAGTTTTGAATGAGATCTAAGCCTGTTTCAGAAGTGAATGGAGTGCAGCCTAGTGAGAAGTACCAAGCAGAGTCCTTTAGATTTTAGTGAATAATAAGAATATCAAAAGCTGTTGCAGTAACCGAGAAGCATTTCAACTTTCCTGCTTCAGGGCATAAGCCAACATCTATGTATCGGAGGTTACTAAAAAGCCTACTATACTTGCCTGACAAAATTTCCAATTTTACACCATATTAAATGCAGTGGGTAAATGATCCGAGCAAATAGGGCTGTTGCTTTGCTTCTTTGCCACGTTGCTAGTGTCCACATTTTCACTCCCTTTCTATCCGTTTAGCTTCATTGGCTAAAGCAGGGACTGGGTCACTGAACTCTGTTTTACAGAATCTACCCACCCAACCGCTTCCCCGCATATTTAGTTGAGGTCTCTGCATCTTTCAA
The DNA here is from genome assembly GCF_029931775.1 of Euleptes europaea. Classification (NCBI taxonomy): domain Eukaryota; kingdom Metazoa; phylum Chordata; class Lepidosauria; order Squamata; family Sphaerodactylidae; genus Euleptes; species Euleptes europaea. The sequence continues at coordinate 34,755,211 of NC_079323.1, forward strand.
CAGAGAGCCAGGGAAGCACTGGCAAACTACTGCTGTTATAGGGTTGCCAACCTCCAGGTACTGCTGCTATTACAACTGATCTCCAGCCGATAGAAATCAGTTCACCTGGAGAAAATGGACACTATGGCAATTGGACTTTGCTGGTAGCAAAGAGGGACCTGGCACCACACTACCACCGCTATTACTACTACTATAATTTTTGGGCCCATAATACCAGATAGGGTTGCCAGGTCCCTCTTTTCCTCCGACGGGAGGTTTTGGGGGCGGAGCCTGGGGAGGGCAGGGTTTGGGGAGGGGAGAGACTTCAATGCAGAGTTTGGGGAGGGGAGGGAATCCAATTGCCAAAGCAGCCATTTTCTCCAGGGGAACTGATCTCTATCAGCTGGAGATCAGTTGTAATAGCGGGAGATCTCTAGCTAGTACCTGGCAGTTACAATAATATCACAACTTGGACCGCAAAAATATAGTTTGTCAACGGTATGCCTGGCAGTTGGCAACCCTACATACAGAAAAAAAACAATTAAAAACTGGAAAAAGAAGGCAAATGCTGGAAGTGAAACCAAAAGAACTCCTAGGGTAGCTCAGTCTGGCTATGTTTTGTGATCAGAGGGACAGAAGCAATGAGCCACAAATAAGTTGCCAACAAATTGAAGGTTCCGGTACTTACCCGGGGCCTGGGTTGCGGATCCGGGCCAAGGGAAGTGCAAAAAGGCACCCAGAGGTCAGGAGAGCCGGAACAAAGCTCACGCGGCCTGCAGCTGCTGCGTGGGACCCGGGGCAGGACACCTGACATCCCGGGAGGGCTCCTCCAATCAGCTGAGCCCTACTGGTTTGAAAGGGCCAATTGGAGCAAGCCTTCCATAAACGGAGGCGGGGTGGGGGGGAGTCGGAGGAAGAGTGAGTTTTCACTCAGGTCCACCCCCAGCATATAAAAAGGGAGCGGGCTCCTGGAGCCCCTCAGACTGCCTTGGGTCATCACACCCACTCTCCACTCCCTTATATATTTTGGTTTGCATGGTAACTGTCACAACTTAAGTGGGGGTAAGCATTTGGGCTGGATCTAGTTGGGAATAGGTGGTCTGTGAACCCCCTTTTCCCCCTACTCAGGAAGGCCCCCTTAAGGGATCGGGAAGTGGCATTACGTAAGATTAAGATCTGCTCAAGGGATATTCCACTTTCCAAGTGGCAGGGTATCACCTAGCGGCACGCACCCAGTTGATTCCGGATACTGCCACACCCATGTTCATTCCCAGTGGGATCGCTGGGAACCGGAGTCACACGTCAAGCCACATTGGGGTTGGCTGATGTCCTCAAAGATCCAGCCCATATGCCATGCCAATGTTATCACAGCTGTTTAAACTTGAAATGTTGTGGCCAATTATACTCCAATATTATATATCCAAAGATTGTCAAACCGATATAGTCACAGATGGTTATAAAAGTTATATTTTCTACTTAAATATGGTTGTGTTGTATATTTTTGAACTTTGCCACAATATTGACCTGGATCTGCAAATTCCATACATAAAGAGCAATAAGATAAAAACACACACAAAGAGAGGAATCAGGGGAAAAGAGGTTTAACAAGCAAGCGGTGCAGGAGAGCTGAAGGCAGCTGCTGTGCTGTAGTTAAATGCATGAAGGGATAAATGGTGCTCCTGGATTTTATGAGTTGCTGCCCCGTGCAAGCCTTAAAGCTTCTGTTATCCATTAACATCAGGACAGGCTTGATGTCATCTTGCTTGTCCTTGGTTTTTCAACATGAAAATACCCATTTTAGTTTTGCTGTCCCTTTTGTGAAATGAATCTGCACCATTTTGTTTCCTAGTATTGAATTGTTCTCATGAAATGTACACATTTGTCCACATTCTTGGTGCATCAATCAATCAGCACTGTAGACTAGGGCTGTCGATTCGGTTCCATCCGAAAAGAAAAATAGCCGGATAGAACCGAAGTCAAAAAAGGCGGGAAAACGACAAACCAAGCTCGGGATGCACTTTCGGCGTAGTTACATTGGCTCTTAGAAGCCACAGACTGGTTTCTACTGTGTGTGTATGTGGGGGGGGGGGAGGAAGCCAAAGGGGGGGTGACCTGTCCTGGTGGGGGGGTTGATCTCTTTGCGAGCGTGATTGTTGCTGTTTTCACTGGTTTCCACCTTCGCCTGGAGGTCAGTGTGGGTCGGTGGTGAGTCTCTCTCTGGCTGCCCCAGAAACAATGGGAGGTTTTGCCTTGGATTTGCCGCTCTCTAGATGCACATTACAGATCGCCTGCTCCCATTCATTCCAATGGGCAGATTGGGGGGACAGCATATCTCGGGACCCCCTGACTGAATCTTCACAAAACTTGGAGGTTCTTGCAAGAAGGGTCCCCTCAAGCTACACTGAAAGTTTGGGACCTCTACCTGCAAAAATCTCCACCGGAGCCGTGGAAAGCCGCGAATGTGTTTTTTATGGCTTTATTCCAATGTGCGATTTTTTTTGGGGGGGGCTTTCCGGGCCACATATCTCAGAACCCCCTGATCAAATCTTTACAAAACTTGGGGGTTCTTGCAAGAAGGGTCCCCTCAAGCTACACTGAACGTTTGGGACCTCTACCTCAAAAAATGTCCCCCCTGGAGCCGTGGAAAGCTGCAAATGTGTTTTTAATGGCTTTATTTCAATGGGCGATTTTGTGGGGGGACCCCTTCCGGGCCCCATATCTCGGGACCCCCTGACCCAATCTTTACAAAACTTGGGGGTTCTTGCAAGAAGGGTCCCCTCAAGCTACAACGAACGTTTCGGACCTCTGCCTCCAAACATGCCCCCCCGGAGCCATGGAAAGGCACGAATGTGTTTTTAATGGCTTTAAATGGCCAAATTTATTCACGAACTCCGAATTGCATGCCGAATTCCATGGATTCGAATTGGGGGAGTTCGGACTTTGGCATTTCCCAAATAAAAACATGCTGAATTTTGCCGGATCCGAATTTTTCCAATTTTTTTTTTTTGAACAGCTCTATTGTAGACATGGCATGGTCTACAGTGAGGCAAGGTGAGGCAGTGGCTTTAGTTGGCAGTGTGAATGGGGGGAAGCAGCCTCCGCTACCTGGAACTGCCATCAGCAAAACCCGGCTTCCTCCTTCCTGGAGGACTTCTACAGATGAGGTAACTGGGAGGCAAATGAAGTTCAGTGCAGGATGTGTAAAGCCTAGGGTTGCCAACCTCTAGGTACTGGCTGGAGATCTCCTGCTATTACAACTGATCTCCAGCCGATAGAGATCAGTTACTCTGGGAAAAATGGCTGCTTTGGCAATTGGACTCTAAACCTCTCTCCTCAGGCTCCTCCCCGAAAACCTCCCGCCGGTGGCTAAACATGTACTGGGCATGTCTGAAGTAGCTGAGAGGGAAAGAGATCTTGGGGTTGTAATGGGTAGCTTGATGAAAATGTTGGCTCAGAGTGGGGAAGTGCTGAAAGAAGGCAAACTGCATGTTAGGAATTATTAGGAAAGGGACTGAAAATAAAATGGCCAATATTGTAATGCCCCTTTATAGATCTCTGTTACATCTCATTTGGAATCCTGTGTACAGTTCTGGTTGACATACCTCAAAAATATTTTTAAAAAATATATAAACAAAGATAAAAAATAAATAAATGAAACAGAGGACATTGTCGCATCCCTGTATCAGCAAGCATTCATACCTGTAGGCCAATCTTTGCAAGGCTTTATTTTTCAAAAGAACATTCCCTTGATAAACCTTCATGCTTGAGAGCAAGGGGAAAATCCCAACGTTCCAGAGGCAGTTGAGCTCTGTCACTAACCCCTGATATTGGCCTAGAAACTATAATTGCAGTGTTGCATTGTGGTTGGCTGGCTTGTGGGTGTCCTCTGTGGTGGTCTGTGGATCATTGTCTCCACTTTTGATCCATCTTCTCATTCTGTGCAATGTCTTAAAACCAAACTACAATGCCACTTGCTATAGCTTATACAGAATGGCAAGTTAGTCTCACTGAAAAGAGCTGCAGAGGGACAATTTTCCATAGATAAATGGTGTGAAGATGCGTAAGGCAGATTAACAACAAGACAAGGGCAGAACTACACGTTACACAAAGATAAATTTCAAGGGGCTTTTATTTGTTCTGCTGAAAATCACCTTTATCTAGTTTTCCCCATGGCGAGGAAAAAAGCATAGGTGCTCAGCTATACAAATTTGGTGCACCTCTTTTCAAGGAAGGCTGATGGAATAGAAACTCCCCTGTGCCTTTTTGAATCTGTTTTGTTTCTCCTGTTTCATTATGCTGTTATCTGTACTCTTATAGTCAATACAGAAAGAAGAATGGAATCTCTTCTTGTATTTACAGCAATAGCGATCTGTAATTTTATGACCAAGCAAAGCTTTCATCCTTCCTCCTAGCAGCTTCTGGAAGGTAATCAGATTTCTCTATTGTAAGTATCTGGAGTGTGAAATGGAACTATTGTAGAGGAGAGATATTTATCCATTGATTTCTGTTGTCTTTTGTTTTTAATCAGATACAAATGTTCCCTGATGTTTGAAATTCTCTTTTATTGAGCATTTGATTTTCAGCACTTTGATTTGTCTTGCTCTCTTTGGCTGAATGAGAACAGTTTATTTTGTATTACAGGAATCAGATTATTTTTGCCAGAAGCAAGCTCAGGTATGAAAGAGGTCAGGTCTCTTTGCTGAACATCTTAGTTTATTTGACTCCACAAACTAGCAGACCAGGTGTTGTATATGTGAATATACATAACCACAAATTGAGATTCTTATTTAGTTTTCCATTGTTGTTTATGATACTCTGGTGTTGGACCATGATGCAATCATGCTCGTGAACGCACTAGCAACTTACCTCGCAATTTAAACGTGTCCAGTACACAAGCATCCAACACGACTTAACATTCCTGCTCCCACTGCAACGCCTTCCTATGCTGTATTAGATAAAATTTGTATGTTTTCCCCTCGCACGCCCCGATTTAGAGTGTATATTTTGGAAGAGAAATGGGGGCGGCGCTTCCGTCATCACAGTAATGACTGCCGTCAAATTCCCACGCATGCACGGCAGCATTCATGTGCCAGCTCAAAGGAGCATTGTGATTGGCTGTGGTAGCCTGCTGCACATGCCCACCCAGTGCTGGAAACAAGGACGGCGATTGGTCCAGTGTCAGCACCAGGGGTAATTAAGGAAAATTCGTGGGGCACTTTATAACGGTTGCAAGAAAGCCAGTTTAAAAAATGGCGGCGAAAAACAAAACCTGTGATTGTAATGCAGGGAAGGAGTTTTACTTTGTCAAAGCGAAACTTGCCGCCATCCAACCCTTCACATCTGCCTTTGCCTAAGCGGTCAAAAATAAAGAGATGTTGCACATCGCCTCCAACAAACCCTCCCAATCAAACGACATGACGTGGGCATAAGCGCAAGCCGCAGACCTTCCATTTATTTTGAGCAGAGATAGTATGACACAACCTCATGGTGTTTCATGCAAGCAAGCCCAAATACCCTTTGCAACTGATGAAGCGGTAGCAAACTTGCGGCTGCTCGCTCAAACGGTCGCCCTTTCCTGCAAAGCGGAAAAAAGGGGGGAAAGAGTGTGGGCAGTTAGGGAGGTGGGGGAGGAGTGGGGGGTGGAATGGCAGCAGGAAGTGGAGTGAAGGCAGATTTTCTGTTTGCACTTTAAGGCTCCGGGCGAGGAAAACATTTCATTTCTATTAATTTGCCGTATAAGCGGATGCTCTTAACCCAGAGAAATTGTGCTCTGGAGACGTCTCCGGAATCCTTCGGTTGAGATGAAGTGTGAACATGCAAGGAAAGCCTGCAGAAATTGGAGCTGCAAACATGAAGTGCAGACGTGACCCTTGTGGTGCATCACAGAGAGATAATTTAGAGGAAAAAATTACTTGTTAGATGTAGTTTCAATATTATTTTTCTAAAGTGTTTTGGTTGATAAAATGCAGCAGTCGGGTTCCAATTTAACAGAAGAGATGGGTACAGAAGTATGACTGCTCGGCAGTGCCTGGCAACCAGCAGGACAGTTATGGAAAGAGATTGGGAGGGGATTCTAGCATTTCTAGATATTCCTGAAGCTACCCTATGTCATTGCCAGAAGTGACATGATGCCACAGCTGGCATTGCAGTTTTTTTAAATTCCCCCACTGCTACTCAGACAGGCAGTGCGAAGGAAGAGCAGAGAGTACACATGAACACATGAAGCTGCCTTATACTGAATCAGACCCTTGGTCCCTCAAAGTCAGTATTGTCTACTCTGACTGACAGCAGATCTCCAAGGTGTCAGGCAGAGGTCTTTCACATCACCTACATGCCTGGTCCCTTTAACTGGAGATGCCAGGGATTGAACCTGGGACCTTTTGCATGCCAACCAGATGCTCTTCCACTGAGCCACAGCCCCTCCCCACTCATGCCCAATGACTGGATATCTCTTGAGGTACCCCACCCTGACCAGGGATATTCCCCCACCCTGACCATAGTCTTGGCAGCCATAACAAAAGAGGGAAGACTATTTAACATTTTACCCTCACTCTTTTCCCCACTATAATTGCCATTCCCAAGTTGTCTTACCTACCAATTTTCCTTAGAAGGGATTTGAGTCCAAATGGAGTCCTGTACCTACTTGCCAATAAAATGGTCTTGCTAAATGATGAAGAGAGGGCAGAACTCCTCAATTCCTACTTTTCCTCAGTCTTCTCTTGTGAGGAAAATGGTTGTCAACATGGTAAAAACAGAACAGATGATGAGAGAAGGGAGTTGCAGTCGAGTATAGGCATACGGGCAGTACATAAACACCTAGTTTAATTTGGAGAACAGGTGAGGTGCCAGAAGATTGGAGGGGGCAAATGTTGTCCCCATCTTCAAGAAAGGAAAATAGGAGGATCCAGGTAACTACTGATCCATTAGTTTGACTTCTATACCTGGAAAAGTCTTAGAACAAATCATCAGTCAGTCCTTGAGCATATAGAAAGCATGGATCTAATTACTAAGAGCCAGCACGAGTTTCTCAAGATCAAGTCATGCCAGGAGAGGATTGCAGAGGAGAGGAATACAACATGCAATTCGTGTTTGGGATAGGGTTACCAGGTCCCTCTTCACCACTGGCGGGAGGTTTTTGGGGTGGAGCCTGAGGACAGTGGGGTTTGGGGAGGAGAGAGACTTCAATGCCATAGAGTCCAATGGCCAAAGTAGCCATTTTCTCCAGGTGAACTGATCTCTGTTGGCTGGAGATCACTTGTAATAGCGGGAGATCTCCAGCTATTACCTGGAGGTTGGCAACCCCAGTTTGGGAGCACACTGAGAAAAGTTGGCCTAGGATTCCTAGTTAGGAATTCTGGGGGACAAGACTAGAGGTGCTAGAATTGGAAGCAGCTGCTATCCCCCCAATCCTCAAAACAAAACAAGCACTGGGCTGGAATCTATGCTACATCCATCGAAGGTGGTGGGATGGATTCTTTCTGCCTCCCCTTTCCCCAGGAGCCAGTTGTGAACCTCACATATGTGATGCTGACAGTTTTGGGGGGGACTATTCCAGATGTGTGGATGAAAAGACATGCCATGTGTAGGGTTTCCAACCTCCAGGTGGGGACTGGACTTCTCCCAGAATTACAACTGATCTCCAGACTACATACATCAGTTTCCCTGGCGAGAACAGCAAGTGCGGAGGGCAAACTCTATGGCATACCATAGATTCTAAGTGAAATCCTTCCCCAAATGCCCCCTCCACAAGCACCTCTCTAAATCTCAAGGAATTTCCCAGGCCAAAGCTGGGAACCCTAGTGCACCGAAGAAGAGAAAGCATGCAACATCTGCAACCTGTATCTGCTATTGGTGGACTAGGCCAGGGGTCTGCAAACTGTGGCTCCCGAGCCGCATGCGGCTCTTTGGCCTGTTGAGTGCGGCTCTCCGAACTTGGTTCGAAGCCCCTGCTCTTGCGCCTGCTCACGCCAGCAGCTGGGCTGCGGAGCCGGCGCGCCTGAGAGAGAGAGAGAGAGAGAGAGCGGGTGAGCGGGCGCACTGTCTCTCCCCCCCCGCCGTGGAGAATGACTGGGTCCCCCTTTCCCTTTCCCTCAATGGTTGGGAGGCTAAAGCCTCCCCTCCCCTCTAGCCACGCGATTGCTGGGCAGGCGGATCAGTGGTTCCTGGCCCCCCACCTATCAGCTGTTGGGCGGGGCGGGCTTCCTTTGGTAGACCTGGCCTCCGGCTGAGTCCCATTGGGAGGCCATATCTACCCACTGGCTTTCTTGGCGGTAGACCTGGACTCCGAGGAGGGGAAAAAAGTCCCCCTTCAGAGGCCAGGTCTACCAATTGGCTTCTATGGGCTTCTGGAGGCCAGGTGTACTGCCAAGAAAGCCAATGGGTACACCTGGCCTCCCAATGGGACTCAGCCGGAGGCCAGGTCTACCAATAGGCTTTTATGGTGGTGGACCAGGCCTCCAGATGAGGACTCTGGATGGGGAGGGGAAAATGGCAGGGACTTACAATTTAATTTTTATCAATAAATAAGATCACTATTAAGTATGATATCAAGTTTTATTCAGTGTACCTATAGTTTAATTAAGACTTAAAACTTTAATTAAAGTTTATTAAGTTAATAAACAGTGTACCTACCTATATAGTTTAAGTTTAAGAAATTTGGCTCTCAAAAGAAATCTCAATCGTTGTACTGTTGATATTTGGCTCTTTTGACTAATGAGATTGCTGACCCCTGGACTAGACAGAAAAGAGCAATTTTGCTTGCTCTTCCTTCTTCAGTGCTGAAGGCCATACTGTATTGTTTTGCATCCACATGGGCTCCCCAACCCTCAGCAACAACTTCTTGAAGTTCACAGGTGGCTGCAGGGGAACGGGGGCAGCAAGACAAATCCACCTGTGCCACTGATTCCTATAGACACCTGTTGGTATTAAAATTGATTAAAAAATTTTTTTGCTCATCAGTGGCACATCAATTATGTCAAAAGAGCACATCACGTAAAAATGTGCAAAAATACACTACCAAAAATATGGGACATTTGCCAAATAAAACAGGTAGATTGAAAATACTCTTAATGGACAAATGTAGAAATTAAAAAAAAAAGTTCGTGTTTGCATACCCCTAAAAATAATGTATTTATATGTGATAAATGAATAATGATAATAAAATATTATGGCAAAGAATTGTTTCTGTGAGTGCCTTTTCCAGCCGTGGGATACGGCCATGCATAGGACCCTGTGAACCCCTGCTATTAGTAATACAGTTACTAAGTGCCATGGTGTGAGGTTGTATAAACAGCCCTGACAGGGGTTAATGATGCCAATGAAATACCAACAGGGTTGTTAACTGTTAAAAAAAACACCAGAAAGGCTGCTTAGGTAGTCTCGGTGCTATTAATCTCAGTGTGAAAGTTTAAGTATCCCCCACCTTTCTTTGACTTTGGCATAGTGTTGCCTTCAAGGCAGTATTCAACATCTGCAACAGTTCAGACAACTCAGATTTACAGCTGGCTGCACTATAACTCTAAGTCTCTCATCAGCTATTACAGAAATATGATGTACTGTAGGAAAAGTTACTTTAAATGAGTTGGCAGCTCAACAAAACATGCTGCTATGACTGCACCAGGGTGGACACATAAACAGACTCCAACTGCTCAGGGGGCACCGGCGACCCAGTGATGTATTCGTTTGGCTTTACAGAACTCCATTCTCACATCACTACGAATAGTGACATTGGTCTTACCTAGCCGCATAGCAGTAATTGGCAGCTCAATGAGAAATGGTCCCTGGGTGGCATTTTGGGTGTGTGGGGCTATTACAAATATGAGTTGCATTCATCCATCCCTGCAGGAGCGTGGCAGAGTTTTATGGAAGTGTCATGGCTGCCACCAGTTCAGGAACTGTACTAATGCATTTTTGTCACACAAGATTGTCTGAGACTCCCGGCTCAAATGGGTCCATTATTTGTATGGTGCTTAGGAGCTTTCCACAAGAGTGGCTATCATAGCTGAGATAACATATCAGGTTTGAATATGAAAGCCAAAGTTCAAATGAAGCTCATCATGTCCCTTTCAACAACTAGACACTTTCTAGCTTAAATGGCCCTGTGCGAAATAACATGTAAAATAATAAACTCTTCTGTATTTTGGTGATAAACATTACAGAAATGGTTAGTAAGTAGTGGGAGGCATTTTATAACTTATTTTTTCTAAAGGCGCATAAAACAGGAACAATACCATTCAAGGTACACATTTTGCAATTTGCTTCATCAGGGGATCTTCTATGGAGATCTCTCAGTTCCCACCTTGAACAATTAAACGCATAGGGGTCTAGAAGAGCTAAATAAACTCTCTCCCTTGCACCTTGCTCTCCTTAGCCTTTTCCTTTAAAGCCAAGAACAATTACCTTAAATTGAGCCCAGAAGCATACAGGCCAGAGGGTGACAAATCCTGGGTGCCAGCTCACCACCGCACATAGACATTTCAATTCGGCACCCATTGTTTTCAACAAATGCAGACCCTTCACATCTTCTTCTCTTTTAGCCTGGCAATTGCTGCTCCTGAAAGCTCTTGTTAACTCCCTGGTCATACTCAGAAGGGTTCATCTAGCTTCAGAAACCTGTGCCCCATCCCATAAGAATGAAGATGGGGCAGAACTTCACCCAGTTAAAAAAACACCCAGGATTTTAATTTTGTCCTCATATACACTTAGGCAATACTGTTACTGGACCAAATAATGTCAGGTGTCTTGGGCTCATAAATTACTTATTCTCCAATGTGATATATACTAACAATGCCTTTCTTTTCTCAGCATAGGACAGAAGGGTCAGTGCCAACATAAAAGAATACATGGGCACAAATCTGATATTAGAAATCACAATATTCAGAAACCAGCAGGAGAACAATTCATTCTCCTTGGATACTCAGTTTTTGACCTGAGAGTCACAATCCTTCAACAAAAGTATTTCAAAGGAATAGTCCAATGTGAAATGGTTCTTTGAAATGCATTCAAAGGTTTCCCACTATCCATTTATTCTATAAAATGGTGTAATTATTTTGTTAGTCTTGAAAATGCAACAAGATAGGAGTCTTTTTGCATCTTCAAGATTATTTTTTTTATTCTTGTTATAACTGTTTTCACCTATCCTGATCCTTTGAAATAGGGGTTAGTTTATAAATAATCTAGAATAGGTTTACAAAAATTCTGAATAAAGAATAAATGCATCAAAACTATAGCTACATTGAAACAGCCATTGTATTGGTGTCGTTTGTGCTGTCCTTTGCTGAAAGGTGACATCTCAATGTCATCATTAAGTTATGCAGTGGTAGCATTCTGAATTTTCGTTACTTTAGTCCTGGAAAGCCAGATTAATTAGGTTGCTTTTGTTACCTTTGGCCACAATTGGATGAGAAGCTACCATAAAAGTTTTGATTAATTCATTTAGGTACAAAATTTGTATCACACCTTTCCACCCTTACAAGGGCCACCAAGGCAGCTAACAATTTAAAACACATATGGTAATACCACATTTTAAGAGAGCCAGAATGGTGTGAGGGGAGGAGTCCCCGGAGGTGCCGCCTGTGTAGTCCCTGGGGGCGTTTGGGGCTGCACTATAAGAGCTTCCTTGGCCTCAGACCAGGCAGAGGGGGAGTCTGAGTCACTCTCCTCCTCTTCCGTGGAAGCCAGGGTCTCGCACTCTGACTGCCGCCAGCAAGGAAACTCCTGACCGCTCTCCTCCTCGGCCACCACTCCACTGCCCTTTATGGGCACATCTCTCAACCTTCCCCCCGTTGACCCCGCCCCGAGCCCTTTTAGGGCTGGACTGGCTCCTCCCCCACATCCAACGGGGCCGGATGTGTTCCCAGACCCCACGCATGCGCGTCCGCACCCTGGGCGGGCCCGCTCTCCTCCCAGCTATTCGTCGGGGCTGGGAATGCCGGCTTGCGTCGTCCCGACGCACCCAGCCGGTTCTGTGCTGCCCCGCCTGCGACCCTCTTTGCTGGCTTGTTGCGCCCTCTGGGGCATTCCAGCCAGTCGATCCTCCCCGGCTTCTGCTGGCCGCCCGGGTTGCATGGCTTCAGCCCCAGGTCCTGGGCTCATCCGGCTCCCTGAGAAAACAAGAAGCCGCCCTGGTAAGCTGGTCGTGTCGGGGCAGTGTTGCCTTGCCGCCTTAACCCCTCGGGGGTCCAAGGCAGGAGGGGCGGGGTTCCCTCCGAACGGCTTTGGGAGTCCTGGATGGACCAGGCTAGGGTCCGTCTCGGGACACATGGTGCAGTGGTTAAGAGAGGCAGCCTCTATTCTGGTTGAACTGGGTTTGTTTTCCCACTCCTCCACATGAAGCCTGCTGGGTGATCTTGGGCTAGTCACAGTACTCTCAGAACTGTCTCAGCCCCACCTACTTCACAAGGTATCTGTTGTAGGGAGGGGAAGGGAAGGCAATTGTAAGCCACTTTGAAATTCCTTAGACAAAAAGTGGGGTATAAAAACCAACTCCTACTCCTACTCCTACTCCTTCTCTTCTTCTTCTTCTCTTCTTCTCTTCTTCTTCTTCCCAGTAAAATCAACCTTCCTCAAACACATGTCATTAAAACAATTCAAAAACAGAGTTAAATATATATCCCAGACTTAAAAACAGAAATTAAAACATTTGTTAGGAAAAAGGGAGTACTGACGGAATGCCAATGAAACAAAAAAAATATCAGTGGGGGAGTGCCTGCCACTCCTTGAAATCTTATCTGCTTCACATATAGTGGTGAGCCAGAATTATTAGAAAGCAGCAGATTTTGACTTGGAAGTGGTGCAGAGAAGAGTAACTGGATAGCCTCATCCACCATGAGAAGGCTTTTCAAGGAAGCTGGACAATACTGAGAATAGCTAGACAGAATAGGAATGCCATGCAGTTGAGGCTCTAGTAACTTTCAAACGTAGAAAATCAAACCCTGCTCTAACTACCAAGCTTAGCATTCAGGCCTTCTTCAGTGATATCCTCAAAAATGTCCAATGAGAATGACTTCAACCATCCAAACACAGGGAAATTGGCTCAGATAAGATTGAAGGCAAAGAGAAAAGTTTCCATTGCCTGGACAGGGACAGGGAGGAAGAACTGACAGAAAGTGGCTGTTACCAGATTTCACCTCAGTAAAGTATTTGGATCTCTTCTCATAACATCCCATGATAATGCACATATTAGCAGCATTTTTTCACTCTTGGTTGCAAGCTCTCTTTTATATATTTACATATATTGTTTTTATAAACCACTGTGCTTGTGTTGCAATATTCTGATGCTTGCGTTCCATGCCACACTTTCCCATGTTTATAAAGGGCCTTACCTGAACGGAGACCTTGTAGATAGGACAGGTTATAAATCTGAGAGGGCAAATAAATCCAATGCAAGGCAGTACATTGTCAGGCAAGTCTGTCCTGCTATCTCTGTGTCAGTTGCAATCACATTATATCTGTCTAGGGCACCATATATCAGACTAGGACAGCTGAGCGGTGTTAGAGGAGTGCATGGTGGCCAAGAAGCTGTTAAGATAGCACAAAGGCAAGCCGTCTCTAGGCCTGGCTCTGAGACAGCCCTCCCATGTCTGTGCCTCATAATAAGTCCCAATGGCTTTCAATGCCTATGTTGAACAATGTCCGGGGTGGGGGTGTGTGTGATTATTCGCAATGTAGTAGCATTACATCACTGGCACGTTATTCAAGCTTTGATGCTGTGCAAGTGGTCAGCAGTATTCACAGTCAAATCCATGCATATTTAGCTTATAAAATCAGGCTACTTGGCAAAAAGAAAGAAAAGAAAAGTCAGTAATAATACATGTAAGCCCAGAAGGGCTGACATTCATTACATTGCATGTTTTCATATTATATGGGGTACAAATGAAACATCAGAGTAATTCTCATTCAAGAATAATTCAGGAATAAGGATTATTACCCTCTTAGCCTAGAGGGAGCAAATTAAGTTGGTGCCAAGGGTAGTGACAGGAAGAGTCTGCATTAGCAATATTCTTATGCAGATCACTCTCCCCCCTCTCAGTCCTTGGAACGATGTGAGAGCCCTGATTTTAGTCAAGGACTCAGCAGCCCCTGTAGAAATTCAGCAGCTGTAACATTGTATATCCCCCCTTTTGGACGTGCACCTTGATGTGGTGTGTCAGCAAAGCTGGGAGCAATACCATAAGGGGTCTAGACTCTGTCAAGAGGCTAAACTCCTAGCAGAGTCACTCAAGGTGGAATGCTCACAGATGGGATGCCAGACTAAGATGCATCCATCCCCTTCAGGGATCAATGGCCACATCAGCAGAAGAGAACAGACAGACCCAACAGACAGCAGAAGTAGTGAAAGGTGACACTGGCAGAAGATCTTTCATAGATAACTGCAGTGCCACTTCAGCTAACCCTGGTTAGTACTGTGCAGAAGAAGGCAATGGTAAACCACTTCTGACTAACCCTGACCTCAAAAACCCTATGATGAGACAATCTAAAATGAAAAAAAAAAAAAAGATAGTGCTGTAAGTTGGTACTCCACATTGGATGACACTTGTTAAGATATGGACTGCTTGTATCCCAGACTGGTCATGGCAACCCCAGTCAATGCGTGCCCCCGCCTCTCCACAGCGAGCGGCAAGCCTAGAGCTGCCTGGAAAGGAGCGCTCTGTCATCCTGCAAGCCGACAGTCAAGGAGCGGAGGCCAGGTCAACTCTCCAGTGAACCAGAGGGAGCCCACCGTTCGCAGTGCCCCCGTTCCAGTGGAAGCCATATTGCAGGGAGCTGACAGCATGCAACCACCGGCAGCGCTCCCCTCCCCAAGAGCTGATCGACTCAATCAGCTAAACATTAAGAGACGTTAAGACTAACAAATAAACACCATTCCTCCGGCTATGCAAAGGAATGGTTTCCCGGACATCACAATGTGCAACCCGTGTATGAGCAGCAAAGCCCATCAATGAGAGACTCCTGATTCCCTCAGGGTTGTGCAAATCAATGGAGACAGTATAGTCTACAAATTATCATACCTCCCCACCCCGGCAGCCGATCGTTAATCCTTTTGTCACCTTTTGTTTTAGCTTGGGAACCGCGAGGGTAATCCCATCACCCTCACCGTCGAAAAATAGTATAACTGGGGTCCCCGGGATCCACACGTTACCCTTAGGTCTTCCCTTGGCTTGTTTGCCATTACTCTGTGAGTTGGGCTTTGCGTTGCCCATCCCCTCTCTTCCCCTTCCTGGGAACCCCTCCACTCTGCCCCTTTTATCCCAGTGGTTTAGTCCACGGAACACAGGACATCTCCACTACAGGACAGGTATCGTATCTCCCATTATCTGGGACCTGCCACATTGGCTACCGTCACTCTTCTCCTCCCTTCTTGCTCTTAGAATCTGTATGAACGTTGTGTATATGATATTTGTATGCTTGTGAACATATTTGGTTGATCAAGTAAAAACCTTTAAACTGAACCCATTTGCCTTCGTCTTTCCTATTGAATCTTGGATTGGACTCCCATAAACGTTGGTTAACGATCCCTAGGTTATGCCCACTGCCGGTTATTGAACGCTAATTTCCCCATATTATGCATAACTGAGCAATTAGGCTAACACACTCAATCAGCTACTGGGGAAGAGTGGAGGATGAGTAGGGCTATTCATAATGACACAGCTGGACTAAAGCCAAAAGGACGTCCATTTATTGACGTGAATGGATGCATAAGGAAAACCCAAAACTTCAATGCATATAATAAGAACATGGAATGTGAGAAGCATGAATCAAGGCAAGCTTGAAATTGTAAAACGAGAAATTGAATGTTTAAACATTTGAATCTTGCGAGCGAGTAAACTAAAGTGGACTGGATTATGACATTTTCAGTCAGAAAATTACAAAGTGCTTTACTTGGGGAATGACAAAAACAGAATAAAATGAGTTGCTTTAATAGTGAGGCAAGATGTAGCATAAGCGGTCAGGGGCTATAATGCAAAGTCTGACTGAATAATATAAATCAGACTTCAGGAAAAGCCTATAAATATAACCATCATTCAAGTTTATGCCCCAACTACAGATGCTGGTGAGGAAGAAATTGAAAGCTTTTATGTAAGTGTCCAGGAAGAAATCGATTACACACCTAAACAAGATGTGCTGATAATCATTAGTGAATGGAATGCAAAAGTAGGGGGGAAAGCAGAATCAAATATTGTTGGCAGATTTAGGCTAGGAGCACAAAATGAAGCAGGAGAGCAACTCATAGAATTCTGTGAAGACAATTTGTACATTACAAACACATGTTTCAGGCAACCAAATAGATGACTGCACACATGGACATTAACAGATGGCCAATAGAGAAGTCAAATAGATTACATAACTGGAAGCAACTCTATTCTCTCTGCTAAAACAAGACCAGGAGCCGACTGTGCTACAAATCATGAATTGTTAATATCGAAAATTAGAATAAAGCTGGGGGTGGGGGGTGGGGAAGCACCACTGGAAGTATATGCAGTGGAACCAATCAAATGCATGCCTAAGTGCATTTCAGTCTCATGGACTTGAAACTGAAGCATGCTTCTCCATGTGTCCTTGGCAAGCACAGGGTTCTTGAAGATGCTGAAATGAGCACATCGAGCTCTTTGCCAACAAGAACATGCCTAAACACCAGAATATACGGAGAAGGCCCTTTGTAGAATATAAAGACTCAGATCAGGACATTTATAATTTCCTAGGTATGCAGACCTACACATAGGTCTTTTATGCATGGCTGTTACACTTACATCACCCCTTTGATGACTTTGGGTCTTCGTTTGGATTATGCATGCCACTTCTGGCCGTCAGAGGTCGCCTCACTCTCCCCCTGCGTTTCCCCGCATTTCTCTTACGTTTTCAAATTCAAGATAAAACAGGTCCCTCAAAACACGGGCAAAAAGTGGGGGGATGCAGGGGGACGGCGAGGTGACCTCTGATGGTCAGAAACGGCATGCATAATCTAAAAAAAAACACGAAGTCGTCAGAGTGGTGTCGGCGAGTGAAACAGCCATGCATAAAAGACCATAATTCCCCTGTCTTCAAAGAGTGTCTGAATTGGCTCGGAGAGGAACAGAAACAGCAAACATCGCCAGGTGGCAAGGCTTGTGATGCAGCCTGAAAGCTCTTTTCTATTTCTTCCATAAAACTGTCAGTAAGCATTTGAGCCCCCTTTACCAAGCAGATTCAAAGTGAGCCGGATGAAATACAATTTTGAAGAAGAATTAAATACAACTCCGCCGACTCCGAAGCATCAGCCACAAGATCCTCAGGAACAGGAATGAACTTGAAAGGGAACAACTCATAAAGATGCCCAAGCCAGTTATAAACAACGTTTCCCCCAGTGACACGAAAATGATGAAAATTCATTGTTCCCCATGAAAAAGTGGCACTTCTGAATACATTTCCCCCTATGTGCTCTTGTCCCTTCTTTCTCAATAGACTGTGTCAAAACCGTTTTCTCTCCCTCTTCTGATCTCACTCACAGCCTGAGGCAGGTTCCTGGCAATTCTTGTTGAGTCAGGAATAGCCTTGCAGTGCAGGCAGAAACTGCATAATTAATGTATTTTTTTATTTTTAAAGCACTCTATGCTGGAATCCTCCAAGCTCTTTATAGAAATAAGACAAATGAACAATGAGGGGAAATGCCAATGTCTTTTATATTTCCTGTTGGTAACTAGGAACTCTTTTAGCAAAGTGTGCTGTTTCAGAAGGCACAGTTAAGAGGCCCGCATTGTGGTGGAACAAGTGACCTTGAAGGGAATACCTCTGGTTCACTCCTGGGACCACAAACAAATCTGAACTGCAAATGTAAAACTATTTCAGCTTCTAGATGTCATACGACTAACTGTAAACTATAGCTTGCATCACATTGCCTGTCCGACAAGCCTCCGCATGGATGGGCAGCCTCCTCTGTTAGCTTGGACTTCTGAAGAAGGAAGGAGTCCCTCTTTCTACACTATAACATAGGGTTGCTAAAGGGTGGAATAAATCACCAGTGTCTGAAGAAACAGCAAGGGCTCTCCTTCCTCAGAGGCAAGCAGAGCTACCTCCAGGCGGGTGTTTTTTTTTTTTGCATGTAAGCATTGGGTTTCAGGAAGGGATGGGCTTGGGTCTCCCTCAGAGGAAAACACAGGGCTGGGCTAGCTCCTCAGGTTTTCTGGGTGGCTGCTACCACGGTCGTCTTGTTTCCTCCTCTCCAACTACCTTCCCTGCCTGCCCCAGAACCTCCCCGCCCTCCCCAGAACCTTCCTGCTGATCCGCTGTTTTTTCAATCAGCTGTTTGGCGGGGAGGCAGGAAGGATGGGCTGCTTTTCTCTCCACTGCTGGAGTTGGGGCTGCCCCAACAAACCCGACCTGACGACATCACATAGATAATGCTGGTTGCAACCCCAACCCCACCTCCCTAAATCTCCCGCTCACCAACTGAGAGGCAGCGGGCAACAAGAACAATGGGCGGTAGATTGCCCGCCATAAGCGGGCACTTGGGAACCCTATGGAGATCAGTTGAAATTGCAGGAGATCTCCTGCTACTACCTGGAGGTTGGAAGCCCTAGGGGAGAGATGTGTGGCATTTCCTTCTATCTTTGTAAACATCAACACTGCTTGCTAGGGTTGCCAGGTCCCTCTTCACCACAGGCAGGAGGTTTTTGGGGTGGAGCCTGAGGAGGGAAGGGTTTGGGGAGGGGAGGGTTAGGGCTGTCGATTCGGTTTGTCCAAACCGAAAAACAGCTGAATTTTCCCTGATTCGGGGATTTCCAGTTCGGATGGAACCAAATTCAAAAAAGGCAGGAAAATGACGAGCCAAATTCGGCAAATTTGGGCGGACTCTGGATAAATCCGGCAAATTCGGGGGCTCAGAATCAGCAGCATAACCATCAGTTAGTAAGCTGCATTCTCCCGCGGCCAATCGGTGGCCGAGCTGTGTCTTCTTCTGGCCAATCAGTCGTGGTTGAGTGCATGAGCCCAGCTGCTGTGCGGCCCAGGGAGAGAAAGAGTTTGTGTGTGAGAGAGATCCCCGTGGGGGGGTGCGTGTGCACAACAGCGCCTTTCCACGGCTCCGGGGGGACATGTTTGGAGGTAGATGTTCCAAACTTTCAGTGTAGCTTGAGGGGGCCCTTCTTGCAAAAACCCCCAAGTTTTGTGACGATTGGGTCAGGGGGGGCCGAGATATGGGGCCCGGAAGGGGTCCCCCCTTAATGTGCATCTATTCCATTTTACAGCACATTCGCGCCTTTCCACGGCTCCGGGGGGGGGCATGTTTGGAGGTAGACGTTCCAAACTTTCAGCGTAGGTTGAGGGGGCCCTTCTTGCAAGAACCCCCAAGTTTCTGCCTTGGAGTTTGCAAATTTCAATTGCACACTACAAAGGTTGTGTGTTGCTCCTTCTGCATGGTCGCTCGCGTGTTGCTTTGCATTGCAATGCTTAGCATGGGAGGTTTTATCTTGGATTTGCTGCTCTTGAGATGCACAGGATCGCGCCTGCTTGCAATCATTCCAGTGGATGGATGGGGGGGACCGCATTTCTCGCCCCCCCCCCAACCCAATTGTCACAAAACCTGGGAGATCTTGCAAGAAGTGCCCCCTCAAGCTATGCTAAAAGTTTGGAATGTCTTCCTCCAAACGCTTCCCCCCCCGGAGCCGTGGAAAGGCGCGAATGTGCTGTAAAATGGAATAGATGCACATTAAGGGGGGGACCCCTTCCGGGCCCCATATCTTGGCCCCCCTGCCCCAATCATCACCAAACTATGGGGTTCTTGCAAGAAGGGCCCCCTCAAACCCCAAAAATGCCCCCCCCAGAGCCACGGAAAAGCGCGAATGTGTTTTTTATGGCTTTATTAGGCCAATTTTTCCCCCCAAACTCAAATCTCGCGCCGGATTCCACAGAACCAAAGAGGGGGAGTTCGGACTTCGGCATTTCCCGGATCAAAACAGGCCGGATTTTGCTGGATCCGAATTTTACCGAATTTTTTTTTCAACAGCCCTAGGGAGGGTCTTCAATGCCATAGAGTTCAATTGCCAAAGTGGCCATTTTCTCCAGGTGAACTGATCTCTGTCGGCTAGAGAGCAGTTGTAATAGCAGGAGATCTCCAGCTAGTATCTGGAGGTTGGAAACCTTACTCGTTGCCTAAAAGTAAGGTTGCCAGTTCTAAGTTGGGAAATTCCTGGAGATTTTGGGGGTGAAGGCTGGGGAGGGTGGGACCTCTGTGGGGTATAATGCCATAGAGTCCACATTCTAGAGCAGCCATTTTCTCCAGGGGAACTGATCCCTGATACCTGGAGACCAGTTGCAATTCTAGGAGATCTCCAGCCACCACCTGAAGACTGGCAACCCTACCTACATGCCAAAATGTTTGCCTCTGTATCTTGGACTAGCGGCAGTGCTGCCTGTCTCTGGAAGGGGGTGGGGAGAGAGCTGCCTGCTTGTATGCCAGTGCCTGGTACATGCAGACGGAGAGAGAACAGCTTATATAAAACAAAGCCACAGTAAGAAACCAGTGAGCTCCCCTACTGACCCAGACTTAAAGGCAGCTCTGAGCTTCTCATTTTTCAGCAAAGGAGAGGGACAAGCAACAGAATCCTTGAAATTTTTTTTACCCTCTAGATCTATGTATTCCTTTGTCCAAAAACATGGGATGCAATATCTTGGCTGCCTCACAAAACAAATCTTTGCTAACCATTTAACACATTTAAGTGTCGCTTTCCCGAACAAGCTCTTTTCCATGAAGTTAAAGATCGACAAGGTCATGTCTTTGATTTAATAGAGACAGTACAACTGTATCTAGGAAACTGGAATCTGGTGTCAGTCATGCTTTCAGAATTAATCGGAAATCCATTCTTTCAGAGCGCCTACAAGTGCCTTAGAACAGACACATGAAATTAACAGCTTGGCTTCTTATACTATTGTAGTTTCATAGAGTTTGGTTGAAACATATAAACAGAGAGACACAAAGGATGTATGTATGCATCCTATGTATGCATGGCATTTTGTGTTAGTAATATATATTTTTTAAAGAAGTAATATTGCAATGTTAAGAACTGTTTATAGCTGAGGCAGGGATTTCAACAGGCCTGGAGAAAAAAGGCCTGTCCTTTTAATGGATAGGGTTGCCAACCTCCAGGTAGTAGCTGGCGATCTCCTGCTATTACAAGTGATCTCCAGCCGAAAGAGATCAGTTCACCTGGAGAAAATGGCCACTTTGGCCATTGGACTCTATGGCATTGAAGTCCCTCCCCTCTCCAAACCCCGCCCTCCTCAGGCTTTGACCCAAAAACCTTCTGCCAATGGTGAAGAGGGACCTGGCAACCCTATTAATAGAGGATTCAGTTTTGAAAATGGACAGCTGAAGCTTTTCATGGAGGTAAATAGACTCATTTAGTAAATAACATCCCTTTAAGCCTCAGGGACAAGTGGGATGTGGAATGGTATGGTATAGTCTGATCTCATTAGATCTCAGAAGCTAAGCAGAGTTGGTACTTGGATGGGAGACCCCCAAGCAAGATGCTACAGAGGAAAGCAATGAGAAACCACCTCCACTTCTCACTTGTCTTGAAAGTCCCTTGCTGGGACCATAAGTCAGTTGTGATTTAATGGTACGTACATACATAATAGGACAGGACTTTTTCTCTCTCTCCAGGCAGTTGGCCACCTACACTGAGGCCAGAGTAAGCTAAGGCTTGGAGAACACTTTCCTGGGAATGTACTCCATTGAATAAAGTAGGTCTTTATTCAAAGTAGGTCTTTATTGAGAGCCAGCATGGTGTAGTGGTTAAGAGCAGTGGTTTGGAATGGCGGACTCTGATTTGGAGAATCGGGTTTGATTCCCTACTCCTCTACATGAACGGCAGAGGCTAATCTGGTGAACTGGATTTGTTTTCCCACTCTTACACAAAAAGCCAACTGGGTGACGTTGGGCTAGGCACACTCTCTCAGCCCCACCTACCTCACAGGGTGTCTGCTGTGGGGAGGGGGAGGGAAGGTGATTGTAAGCCAGTTTGATTCTTCCTTAAGTGGTAGAGAAAGTCGGCATATAAAAACCAACTCTTCTTCTTGGTTCTCAGAAGACATGCTAGGGATTGTTCTCGTAGGTCTTTTATGCGTGGCTGTTTCAAACGCTGTCACCCCACCGACCACTTTAGGTCTTTGTGTTGATTATGCATGCCGTTTCCAACTGTCAGAGGTCGCCTCGCTCTCCCCCTGCATTTCCCCCAATTTTGCCCTCATTTTCAGAGACCTGTTTTATCTCAAATTTGACGGCATGCATAATCAACACAAAGACCAGAAGTCGTCGGAGGGGTGTCGGCGAGTGAAACAGCCATGAATAAAAGGCCTTAGTCTCACTTAAGAGAAACAGCAGGAGAATTATGAATGCAAACGATTTGACAGTTAGAAAGGAAGTAACACCTCATCACTCAAGCTGCATTTATACCGAAACAACATTGTATTTATTGCCATCCAATTAGATCACACTGTCCGCTTAAAGAAGCACCATTCCTAATGGCCTTAATTGTGTAGCAACATTAGAAATTCCCATTCTCCCTTCAAATGCATTAAAACTTGTTCAAGCTACAATAGCTTAGTGATTAATGTTGCCTCACTTTAATTACAGAGATGAGATCTGGTTGGTGTTCAAATGGTCTGCTGAAATAGAAATTGTAAACAGGCAGCAGGAGCAAAGAAGTTAATGGAATTGTTTTAAATAGTACTTCTAAGGTATTATAGAAATAACAGGTTTTAAGCATAATTAGTTTCCATTAGAGAGGCTACGTACCTGGCAACAATACCGAGCAGATGTGCAAATGCACTTGAGCATTGCATTTCTGACAAATTCAGGTTATTTAGCTGTGCCTATCTATATTATATTGTGGCAGAAAATACAATAAAAAGAGTGGTAGAAGAAAAGAACTCCCAATGGATAGTTACTCTTATAATTAAGGCTAAATATTTGTTGCAGGGCTCTTGGATTTTGAACTACTTTTTAAAAAGTCATTAACATAAAGCATCTGTGTTGTCGTGTGTGTATCTACAGCCCTGTACAGACAACACATTTGCACTATGACTGCACAGGGAGGGAGAGTGGGCATGAGCACACTGCCCCCCCACCTTTGTACAATGGCTGAGTCATCTGCTGGCCTGCCCCCCACACCTCTGTACAATGGCTGAGTCATATGCATAGAATGAACATACAGAGGAAGTGTCTACATATACACTTCTTCCTAGGGTTACCAGCCTCTAGGTGGTGGCTGGAGATCTCCCACTATTACAACTGATCTCCAGGAGACAGAAATCAGATCCTCTGGAGACAATGGCCACTTTGGAAGGTGACCTCTATGGCATTACACCTCATTGAAATCTGTCCCCTCCCCAAACCCCACCCTCCTCAGGCTACACCCCCAAAATATCCAGGTATTTCCTCCCAACCTGGAGCTGGCATCCCTACTCCTTCCCCATGATCAGCAACATTCAGAAAGCAGGATTGCTGATCACAGGGTGGAAGTTTATGTGTGGACACTTCCTCTGTCTGTGCATTTGCTCCATGCAGACAAGCCAACGATCACTCATAGGTAGAGGACAGGGCCACATACTCAAGCTCTCTATTCCAGCATAGACTGGACTAATCATGACCCCCCGAATCAACAACTAGAAACACAAAGCTATTTTGCATTTGCTGCTTATTGTCTCCAATCTACTGCTGCTACTGGAAAAAGGAACTAAGCTCAGTTCATGATACACCACTGTGGTTCTGCTCAATACTTCCTAGGTAAAGTTGGCCTTTCAAATCTGTGCCCTTTCATATAATTCATTGTAGGGTAAATGGGCAATGTTGTATTGGTGCCATCCATGGGGTGACTGTGGTTGTCTCCTTCCAAGAGACAACCACAGTCACCTGGGTCTAAATTTCTGCTGTCAGTTCACTTTTATTATCTAATCTTAACCCCACTATATGAGTTGGCTTTGGCAGTTCTGAAAAATCCGCAGCTCTACTGGATATTATCTAGAATGTTGGAGGTCTGCCTAAGATACCATCATTTTAAATGGATGCCCCCCAAATCAATCCTATTAATGATTGCCCCACTGTTAAAGTTCAGGCAAAATGACTAAATCTTGGGAATAACAAATGTATTTATTGATCTCTACATTGAAAACACTTCTGTGCAGGAACTGGCATGCAGCAACCTCCAATGTAGATCATTATGTTTCCTATAGGGATATGATTTACATGTAGGAAAAACATCTCAAGTGGCCCTTAATCAGAACATGGAACAAACCACGCGGAGCATTAGTTTGCATACTGTTTCTAATGGAGCCTCATTATGACAAGAAGAACATGTTGATTTTGAAATGTTTTAAAAAATAACTTTTAGCACAGACCTGCCACTTTTTTATGCGCCCTTCAGAGTACTTGCCATTTTAATTTTAGCAGACTTGAATGGGAATCCTCGTGCTGCTGTTTGCAAAGATGCATAATGGCTTCACAATCTGGTCCTACATAATGAAGGCAGGTGCCAGAACAAACAAGCGATTAAGTTCACTGCACCTGGCAAACAAGCAGAAATCCTTTAAAAATATTTATCAGGATGACAGATTTCAGTATGCCGCTTTCCATAATCACTTGCCTCAACACTGCTATTTAATGAGTTGTCCAGCCCAACTCTGGAATTAGCAATGGGACAGTTCTTCTAATCTGGTATCCAAAAAAGTGAAGCAGATGGGAACTCCTCTCCCAGAATTGATATAGTTGTGAGGCCTGTGACTGACAGTCACATAGTGCTACCAACTTCTATGTGACTTCTGGAAGTTCCTCTGGAATTATAACTGATCTCCAGATGACATAGATCAGTACCCTTGGAGGAAATGGCAGCTTTGGAGGGTAGACTCTATGGTATACCATCAAGTGTTGGAGAAATAGAAGTCCTAGAATTACATCATATTCCCTCTGAGTGTATTTCTCTCCCCAAACTCTGCTCTCTCCAAGCACTGCTCCCAAATCTCCAGGAGTTGCCTGAATAGGTGTTAGCAACCCTACATTAGATCTTTGTGCTAATGTAGCTATCTGGAGTCTAAAAGTGCAACAAATACCCATACAAAGGTATTTCAAAAAGGGTATTTACTTGTCAAAGAGTTCCACCGCCTTGCTGAAACTCTCAGAAACTAGTTTATATGGTGAAAGGCAAATTGCAGCGCTAGGGGTAACTATGAGCAGAGTCAAATGCCTGGACAGGATTAACCTCATTAAATGTTCATGGTATGTTACTAGCTGTATCACTTGCCTAAAAATGCAATGCAATATCAAACGGCCCTCTAGGCCACTTTTGTAACACTGCAACAGAGTTTTGGGAAGAATTACTATCACCTAGCTGGTGCAACTTTTATTTTCTTCTCTTCTTGATGGGCTATGTTGGAGGATGGGTGGAAGGATGACATGGAATTTGTTGTTCTGTTTACTATCCTATATGGGAAAAAAACTTACCAGTTTCTAAAGTAGCATTTTCAAAAGGTTTTGCTTAAATGAGTGAAGCTTCACAGTAAAGCAAATGGGGGAACACGATCCTGCAGATAAGTGGGTTCAATGCTGTGAAGGGCTTTGTAGGTAATAACAAACAGCTTTTATGCACCATAGCCAACAGTCAACTGTTAAGGACTCAGGTATACCACAGTTCTTGCTTTTACTTACTTGAGATATTCAATTTATTCTGTGGAAGTGTTGAAATTCCCAATAAGCATTACAGAAAGTTTTCAGACACTGATATAATTAAAAGCTCTTGGCCTGAAAGGTCAGTTACCCAGGCATCAAGTCAAACCAGGAACATATGTCAAAACACATGTTTATGCTACCTGTCTGTCTGAGGCAACTTATAATATAAAAATAATAAAAACTGAACATTGTATTTGTGTGTAAAGTGTCAAATCGCAGTCGACTCACAGCGACCCCTTAGGGGGTTTTCAAGGCAAGAGACTAGTGCCTTCCTCTACATAACAACTAGGGTTGCCAGCTCTGGGTTAGAAAATACCTGGAAATTTCTGGGGTGGAGCCTGAGGAGGGCAGGGTTTGGGGAGGGGAGGGACTTCAATGCCATAGAGTCCAATTGCCAAAGTGGCCATTTTCCCCAGATGAACTGATCTCTATCGACTGGAGGTCAGTTGTAATAGCAGGAGATCACCAGCTAGTACCTGGAGGTTCACAACCCTAATAGCAGCCCTGGTATTCCGTGGTGGTCTTCATCCAAATACTAACCAGGGCTGACTCTGCTTAGCTTCTGAGATCTGGTGAGATTGGGCTATATCATGCTGCCTCCCCTCCTTAAACAAATCATTAGAAGATATTAATTAACATCCAGCGTTAAAAGCCCAGCCCAGCATAAAATATCTTGTATTGGAACAACTGGGAGGGCATCATGGAAAGGACTTCTGTCGTCAGTCAAGACCTATCATCAGCTTGTTGCATCATAATTGGCAGCTCATATGCCTCTGCAAATTGGAACACTTTAAGGTTCTCAAAGCCTAGCACATATTCCTACAGGTTTTTAAGAAGGAGGAGAAGAAGAAGAGTTGGTTTTTATATGCCGACTTGCTCTACCACTTAAGGAAGACTCAAACCGACTTACAATCACCTTCCCTTCCCCACAACAGACACCCTGTGAGGTAGGTGGGGCTGAGAGAGCTCTAAGAGAGCTGTGACTAGTCCAAGGCCACCCAGGCTTCATGTGTAGGAGTGGGGAAACCAACCTGGTCCACCAGATTAGAGTCCACCGCTCATGTGGAGGAGTGGGGAATCAAACCTGGTTCTCCAGATCAGACTCCACCGCTTCAAACCACCTCTCTTAACCACTACACCATGCTAGCTCCCATGCAAACTTTGCTGATTCCTATATGCTGGCTTATTCTGGCCTCTGAACGATACCTATGTTACTGTTTGGCTGGCGCCATGGTGGTAAGAGGTTGTCTGATTCCATACTCCCTACCCTCTCGCTACAGGGGCTTAACAATAACTCATTTTCATTTACTTCATTTTTAATCAGTAAATGTTCTAAGTTGGCTTCTCACCATAGAAACAGGAACAAAATTGCGGGGGGGGGGGAGGGGAGAGAGAGAATTTTCTGTTGTTCTTCTTGCTGAATTCCAGTACTGTCTATAGCCCTCAGCATGAAATAAAGAAAAAAAGGATAGTGCTAGTATGTAGCTTGATGAATGCACTCTTTAGAATTATAAATAGGCTTTCCCAATAGCTGGAACTATGTAAAAAGGCAGCTAGACTTTATCTGCAAATTGATTAGTGTTCCTAGTTGCTCTCTCAGGGTGTGAGAAGCCACAATTAAACTAATAAAGTAATTGGATTCTATACCCCCTCCAAACACAGTGCCATCAAAAGCCCTAATACACAAAGAAACCTTTGAAGCTCCTCAGACAAGAAAGCAATAATATTTTCTTATTAAGCTTCTGCTGAGGATGTGGAAGAATGGGCAGACAGTAATAAAAAACATTCCCCAGGTCTACAAGAGAAATTCAATCATAGTCTCTTTTTCCCTACACCAAATAAACATGTTTAAACTTTTTATCCCAAGTATCATCTAGGAAAAAGGGCCAAGGGCTCTTGGGAAGTTTTAGGTATTTTCACAACTTCCTGGTTTGGCTTGTCAATCAAGTACAACAGATTGACATACAGATAGCTGCCAAAGAGAGAGGCTGCCAATTACTGTCACTGATGAGGATGGAAGTAAAAATGTCTTATTTAATCATTTGAAGCCCTGCTTTGATTTGTCAGCTTCTTATTTGCATAATACTTATTTGTGATTCACTGTATCCTGCTTGGATCCAAAGCTACTCACTTGCATCATTTACATTGTTTTATTTTGGATCATCTCTATATACTTTCTAAGCAGGTATAAATATGTATAAATGTTGCATGTGGAAGACTGGCTGCACTTAGCTTGGTGATTATGGGTCTGCTGTTAGCAATCTATGACTTTTTCTTTTGCATGGAGAAAGCAATTAGAAACACATTTCTGATGTCCCAGGCAGACCTTCAATGCTACACAGCAGAAAATTGAATTTTGGAGTACACACTTGCAAGCAGTTAAATTAAATGTACGGATTCAACCATGAGATTCAACCTCATTGCTGCAGCATGCCCTGTTGTAGTTAATAGAACACCATCAAAGTTATACGGCTTGATAATTTGATTTATGTTTTCTCTCCATCATTTTGTGGCATCCCTAAAAGCCTTCACTGGCATAAGACATGACAAAGCAGTGGAGAAAAAATGGCAGCTGCAAACACTTCATCCAACTAGATCCCCTTTTCAGTTGACCCAGTAGGATAATTATACTATCTATAGGGTTGAAAGAGATGCATTCAGGACAAAGGCCTTTTATGCATGGGAAGTTTGCAGTGGATTCAATGCTCTCTAGATACAGAGTTTTCCAATCCGAACTGAGAAAAAAAAACTATGCAAAGGGGCTTATTGCCTCAAAGAAATTCAGAGGGTAATTTGTGCTGTGCATCTTCCTCTGTAAAAATTTGAAGCTCCTGAACTAGTGGGAGAGTGAAACTGCTTCTTTGTAGTTGGCTGATGTGTTTTTTGGGAAATACGTCACCAGCCCCTGCTTGCGCCGCAGTGGGATTCTTTCATTTGATCTGAACCAAGTGGCCATTTTCAGCCAAATCAGAGAAGGATGTGAAACCCCCCCTTCAGCCAATTTGTTTTTGGATATCTCAGCGCAGGACCCCTGCATAAGAACATATACAAGTAAGAATGGGGTGGGGAGAAAACCCCAAATTGTCCTGTTCAGCCACCCCCTACCTGTTTTGTTTGGGAGTACAATTTTAGTGGTAAAATGCTAAATATATCAATCTTAATGGAGAACAGCCATGAGAAAGACTCAGCTGCGACTTGATGGCATTCACACACACACACACACACACACACGGTGCATGTAGTTCTCCAAAGCATTGAGTGGCTTTCATAAGATCTCATAGATCATAAGATTCATAAGACCCGATGTTCCTGCACCTTCCCCTGGCTGATATTTTGTTTGGAAACAACATACAGATGAGGGAATGACCTGGCGCTCCCTTGCCCCTCGCCTGTTTTTTGGTTGGTTTGTTTGTTTGCTTGTTTGAGAGTGCAATTTTAACGATGAAACTTTAAAAAGATGAAAATAAATGAAGAGAAGAGCAGCTGAGGGAAAGATTAAGTGTTTTATCACTAAAATTGCACTCACAAACAAAAAACAAAACAGCCAAGGGGGCGGCGGCTAGAGAATGGCAATCGTCATGCTGAAATAAACAGCATTCCCTGGGGGAAACAAAAATGGCCTCACGGGGAAAGGTTGAATGAGGATGGGAGAAATGTGAATGGGGGTATGGGGAGAGAAACCTGAAGTTGAATCTATTGGCTTGAAGCAGACGTAAAAACCGCGGTTAAATAGCATCCTGAAACCACGGGGAAAGAGCGAGGCAGGACCAAAGTTACTTCTGAAGGTCAAAAAAATACATACATAGCTCCAACAAAGCCCTGAAGCACTCCAGCAGGGATTGCAATACTAACTACCCATGTATAAAAGGCCAAAGGCAACTAGCAAACCCATTAACTCTCAGACACCCACTACAATGAAAAAGGAATGGTTTTGAAATGCCTTCTGCAAGGTGCAAGATTCTTTAGCCCCTTCCCTCTTTAAAGGATGTTCTAAACTGATGTTATCCCATCTGCAAAGGCTCTGTTTTGTACTTACTGACAGACTCTTGAACCAAAAATCGAAAGGGCTTTTCCACATGCTCGACATACTCTTGATGTTCTTGGGAGTCAATCCACAAGCATTGGAATTGGTTTGGGCATGACTCTTCTTCTCATCTGTTCTCCCTCTGAATGTGCACAGTTGTGGAATCAGTTTATTTTCTTATGTACATTCTTCAATAATGAAGATTTTCAAGATTTTCCTGTTATCATTGGTGGAGTCATTGGGGGCGTCATAACACCCCCTTGTTTATAAAGGCACTACAATAATGATATATTGCTAGAGCAGTGGTCGGCAAACTCATTAGTCAAAAGAGCCAAATATCAAGAGTACAACGACTGAGATTTCTTTTGAGAGCCACCATCCTATTTGCTCCCCCCTGCCCGCCCTCACCGGGAGGGCACCCTCCCCCTCCCCTGCAGCACCAGTGCGGAGCCTGGGTTGGCAGAGCACGCTGGAGTGCGGCAGGAGCGCGGCGCCTCTGCCTGGCTGGGCGCGGGGATGCGGAAGAACCGCACTCAAGGGGCCAAAGAGCCGCATGCGGCTCGAGAGCCATGGTTTGCCAACCATTGTGCTAGAGCATTATAACAATAGGCATAGCAGGTTCTCTGAATTCCCAGGCTTCATTTAAAAAGAGTAAGTCTCTAGCTTTTTCTCTTGAGAAGATATAAGGAAAAAGGCATATCTCTGTGAGGGAAAGGACTAGAGACTTACTTGAAAAATGAACACTGGAAATTTGAAGAACACTGGAAATTTGAAGAAATTTGATAAACCTATTGTTCAATGCTCTAGTGATATATCAATATTTTAGTGCCTTTAAAAAACAAAGAAAACATTAGGGTGGAGGGAAGGGAGTGATTTGCCCACCATAGTCCAATAATTGAATAGTGGGCTGGACCATCTTTTTGCCCATAAGTAGGACCATCTACCCACCAGCCTCTTCAGTCTCCAGATCAATCCGTTTATGCAACTCTGGTTTCTCCTCGGACTATATAAATCTTTTGCCTTTTCTTGTGCAACCTGGAGCACATGTAATAGGAATAGCTTTAGAAATCAAATCTTAATTTAAAAAAAAAACAATCAACTATTTGGGCTCTAGTTAATTTGAAAGTCTCTTCTTTGTTTATTAGTCAATTTTGTTCTTAAACATTTCATTTTGCCTCTCATGGCAGAAAAAGTGGTCTTTTCTGATTCAGATTTGTCTGTTCCCTTATATCAATGTTCCCTGATCTGGGTGGCCCAGGATAGCCTCATCTCATCAGATCTCAGAAACTAAGCAAGGCCTTGTAAACTTGATGGCACTCTACATCCACACATACACATGCACACACACTATGTCCACAATATCCTTGTCTTCCAGCAGCTAGAAAAGACTTATCTGTTTTGTTTGACACTCCCTCAATGACCCCCTTTCCTATTTACGCGCTTAACTGTTTTATTTAATGATTGTTTTCAATTGTGTGTGTATAAAAGTTGGTTTCAATATTTTTGATTGTTCATTCCCTTCAATGCCCTAATTTCAATGGAAAGGTGGCATTAAAATGCTTTAAAGAAATAAAATAAATGTATAGAAAAGTGTCAAAAATGGTTTACAGTCTCATATTCCTATATGCTTTGTAGCATTTCATACTGTTTCTAATGTTTTGTTTAAATCTTCAGGGTATTTTCTTTAATAGCAGATCTGTCACATTTCATTATGAGGAGTATCTTTCCATACCAAAACAAGAAAAAAATAAGTCTTGCTTAAGGCACCATTCTAACATTATCATATTACATACTTAGTTAAATTATTATCAAAATGATGGGGAATTTTTCATTGTCAAAGTAGGCTGCATCATTATTTAAGCTGTACATAAAAATAAGGGTGTGATGGAAAGTCTTATGCATGTAAGGATGTCCCACTCTTGCCTACAAGATGCAATATTTATGCTCTTGTATGTCTTCCCACTTTATATGTGGATTACTGAAAGTCCCTGTTTATTCAGAGTTTAGGATTGCTCACAAGAGAATCAATTTTTTGCCCTGCACTTCCTCGTTATGTACAGATTCTAGATGCAAAATAAAGTTTATCTTCATATAACTTAACTCCTGTAGCTTAAAAAGGACCTGTAGGAATAAAGAACGCCTGCTGAGTATGTATGCTATTAAAAACAAGTTCTCTATTTCAGGAGACTCCTGGGCATAGGGTAAATTTTTCATAAAAAGTGCTGTCAGGGAAGAACAATAAATCATTTAAAAGGAGACTCTATCATGGGACTTATTAAATTCAATTCAAGCACAAAAAGAAGCACATTCATATGCTTTCAGATTTATAGACCCTCACTCCTACGAATGTAGAACCAGCCTTGGACTTTGAAGAGGCGAGACAAATTATTTTTGATTTGTGCATAACTAAAAGCTTCCAATAATTTCTGGCCAGAAGCCTATGTGAAACCAAAAAATTAAGGCCTGTAAACTAGCCCATCAGCCTTGTGGGAAACTAAAGGGGAAACCTCCAGTTCTCAGTATGCTGCTGCAAACATAACAGGAGTGAGGAGCGGGATCATAGATTATGCCTAGTAGGGAGCTACATGCATTCTGGTCCCGTTATGGAAAGTTGCCCCAAGTCCAACTTGGGATGCTGCCTTTTGTGCCATTTGATTCTCCTTTGAGGCCAACAGCGCAGTGATAGTTATAATCAGATTTACATTTATGCTAAAGTAAAAGTATGCAAGCTGTTGAATTAAACAGAATATTATTTTCAGGCAGAATGGAAGAATATCTAACCCTTGGCTGGACACAGAGCAATGGTCTCAATGGGTTACATGCTCTTCTACCAACAGAAATGAGCTGATAGAAGATTGCATGCTGCCAGTATCATTACTAATTCCAGTGAGAAAGCCATGTTATTTTTCCTACTCTGTTGCATATTTTATGAAAGAAACATAGCAGCTGTCTATACAAAGGGAATGGCAAGATCTGGTCCATCTATATGTTGATGCTGCTGCATTAATGCATACATAAATCCAATAGCAAGAGACTATTATGAGTCATAATGCCCAGTCCTGTAAATATGCTTTGCCTTCAGCAGTACAGCTTCCCTCCATCTCTGTGTAAGTTCACAGAGGAAATATTTGCCTTGCAGCAGCAATGGCAGCGGGGTTGTAATTGGGTATTTGCATGTATGGTGATGAATTCATGGATGCAGGCTAGGAAAGACCTACTCTTTGTCCCTAAGTAGGACCATCTACCCACCAGCCTCTTCAGTCTCCAGATCAATCAGTTTATTCAACTCTGGTTTCTCCTCGGATCGTATAAATCTTTTGCCTTTTTAAAATGCAACCCGGAGCACAATGTACAAGTGACCAGGTGCACTGGAGAAAGTGCCTAAGAAGCCCATTGCCATAAATGATTTGAACAGGTGAGTTAAGCCCACACCTGTCAACTATGGTTGTCCTGATAAGTGGTGTTGCAGGCCTACAAGAAGATGCATTCACCTAATCTAATTAACTTGAACTAGAACCAAGATCAGGGCAATGAAATCTTTGGCTTATCAGGAAAGTCATAAATTGGGTAAGTACAGCTAAGCTTCATGCTGGAGAGAAAGGTTTCAACTCTGGATCTCAGATTAATTTTGCCTGGAATAAACAAGCCTACATATTCTGGTCAGAGATTCTCTTCAGGTCCTATGAACTAGGGCTGTTGAAATTTATTTTGGTAAAATTCAGATTCGGCAAAATTCAGCCCGTTTTTATTCGGGAAATGCCAAAGTCCGAACTCCCCTGCTTCAGGTCTGTGCAATTCGGCATGAGATCCGGAGTTCGGGGGAAAATTCGGCCGAATAAAGCCATTAAAAACACAACCGCGCCTTTCCGTGGCTCCGGGGGGGCATTTTTGGGGGTAGAGGTCCCAAACTTTCAGCGTAGCTTGAGGGGACCCTTCTTGCTAGAACCCCCAAGTTTTGTAAAGACTGGGTCGGGGGGGGCTGAGATATGGGCCCCAAAAGGGGTCCCCCCTCCTTAATGTGCATCTCTGACAATGGGGGTTTGCAATTAGCAGAGCTTGCTGCCCACTCCCGAAGCTCCCGGCCCCGACAAACAGCTGAGCTGTGGAGAGCAAGGGCGGGGCAGGTGCGAAGAAGTTTGCAAACCATGCAAAGCAACACATTTGCAGCCATGCAAACCATGCAAAGCAACACATTTGCAACCATACAAACCATGCAAAGCAACATGTTTGCAACCATGCAAACCATGCAAAGCAACACGTTTGTAACCATGCAAATCAACACCTGACACCTGGGAGTTTGCAAACCATGAAAAGGGACAGAGGAAGCTAGCTATGCATAAGGAGCAGGAGGGGTGGAATTTCCCTTTTTGCATCGGACTCAGGACCAGGCAAATGCATTCTTTAAGTCACAATTTGAAAAACAGTTTTGAGCGAGCATCAAAATAGACCTAACCGATCTTATGAATGAGGGAAAACCTGAGGACACACAACTGAAGCCCCCCCCCAAACCAGGGAGAGAGCGACTCAGGGGGCACCGCCCCCGCAGAACAGGCGAAAGCCCCCTTTGGCTTCCCACCCACCCACAGAAGCTGCTCCCTCCCCACACACAGGAGAAAAAATATAGAGAAAAGCCCCAAAATGGGTCTTACTGTGGATGTCTTCTGTTCCATCTCCTTTGCACCTGCCCCGCCCTTGCTCCCCGCAGCTCAGCTATTTGTCGGGGCTGGGAGCTTTGGGCGTGGGCGGCAAGCTCTGCTAATTGCAAACCCCCATTGTCAGAGATGCACATTAAGGGTGGGGAAGAAGACCCAGCTTGGCCACTGATTGGCTGCAGGAGAATGCTGCTTACTAACTGACGGTTATGCTGCTGCGTCAAACCCCGAATTTGCTGAATTTATTCGCCGAACATCCTGAACTCGCTGAATTCGGCTCTTTGTTTTCCCGCCTTTTTTGAGTTCAGTTCCATCCGAACTAAAAACTGCCGAATCAGGGGAAATTCGGCTGTTTTTTGGTTCGGGATGAACCGAATCGACAGCCCTACTATGAACCACTCACTTCAGAAATTGCAGGCTGCTGTGTTGGTTCATAGGAAAAGAAATCCAAAGCAATGGGAGGGCGATACCTTTATGAGGACCAATAAAACAGTAAGTAACTTTTCATATTAAATCACCCCAAAATTATTCTTCAGGCTGGGTGTAAATCAAAAATTAAAGGAAGGAAATATAATATGGCATGAAGCAAAATCTTACTCTGAAAATTGTAATAGTTTTAAGGAGCAGAGCAGGTATGAGGCAGGAATAATTAGGTTAAACCATTTTAGGGGTTAAAAATATATATATATTGAGTTTCATCAAAGGCTATTTGGATAAAGTTCTCCCTTTCAAAAAAAATATCCAGCAGTATTATGGATCTTTCTCCAGTACTATTTGGAATTTTATTTATTAATGTATTTGTATCATTTATACTTGGCCTTTCTCACTGTGACTCAAAGCAGATTACACAGCACAAGACAATTTCAGGCAACAAGAGTGGGACAGCCAATAAACAATACAGTAGAGGTTTGGATTGCAGAAATCTGAAAATGAGCAGTAATCTGAAAGTACAGCTGAAACCAAGCTAAAACAAAATATGAGCATTAACACAATATGTTAAACAGTGCAGGAATTACATAGTGGGATCACACTTATAAGGCAGAAAGCAGAAGAAAAGCATGGTAGTCTTTCCATTAGCATAGTTAGAGATTACTTTTGGATCATCCATCACTAAGAATTCAACACAAGCTAAAATAAATACAATAGAATATAGAAACATAGAATCATAGAGTTGGAAGGGGCCACACAGGTCATCTAGTCCAACCCCCTGCTTAATGCAGGATCAGCCTAGGGAACCCCTGCAAGTGTTTGTCCAGCCTCTGCTTAAAGACTGCCAGAAAGGGAGAACTCACCATCTCCCTAGGAAGCTGGTTCCACTGTTGAACGATTGTTAATTTAAAATTTTTTCTTAATATCCAGCCAGTACCTTTCCGCCTGTAATTTAAGCCCATTATTGTGAATCCTATCCTCTGTTGCCGACAGGATCAACTCCCTGCCCTCCTCTAAGTGACAGCCCTACAAATACTTCAAGAGAGCAATCATGCCCCTCCACTTCAACCTCCTCTTCTCCAGACTAAACATTTCCAAGTCCTTCAGCCTTCCCTCATAGGATTTGGCCTCTAGGCCCCTGATCATCCTCGTTGCTCTCCTCTGCACCCGCTCCATTTGGGGGCCACATCCTTTTTGAAGTGAGGCCTCCAGAACTGCACACAGTACTTCAGGTGCAGCCTGACCAATGAATGAATGAATTTTTATTTGCTGCCAAAGACTAATAGATACTATATGTGATAACCAAACATAACATAATATTGTATGAAATAGAATATAAAAACCTATCAGATTAAAACAGATTACAGCATTGGAATTTAACTATAATCTCTTTCCTATAAACAAAACAGCCACCAAGTTCATCAAGTTGTTATATCATGCTGCCGTTCAATGTCCTCTAACCTTTGTCTTACTAATTGTTTTATGTGATCTTTATCCAATTTCAATAGGTCCTGTGGGCATAGGCCCAATCTCTCTAAATCATATCGGACCACTATCTCCCATTTAGATTTATAATGGAGCCTGACCAATGCAGTGTACAGCGGAACTATGACATCTTGCAATTTGGATGTTATACCTCTGTTGATACAACCTAAGATTGCATTAGTCGATTCCGGAGTTCTAATGGCACTGAGTGCCATCTTGCTCAACGCCTTTAGGGTCATGCTGTGCCACACTGAGGAATCTCATTAGGACATAAAAAGTGCCTGCTAGACCAGGCAAGTGGTTGTCCAGTTCTGCATCCTGTTTCATACAGTAACCAGCTAGGTGTCTGAAAGGGCCAACAAGCAGGGCATAGAGGATAAGACCGGTCACTGGGTGTGTGTGGGGGGGGTGGGAGGTAGTTGTGAATTTCCTGCATTGTGCAGAGGGTTGTACTAGATGACCCTGGTGGTCCCTTCCAACTCCATAATTCTATTCTATGAAGACCTTCTCCTGGTGTTGCCTACTAGCACTGGTATTCAAAGATTTACTGCCATTGGATGTGGAATTCTCCTCACGGTAGTTCCTGACGTCAACCATGCAACTAAAGAATAGTTTTAAAGAACTCAGTCTTGCTCACCGTTTTGAGATGTTGTAGTTGGTGCTAATAAAGGTATACTCTACTGTTCTGTTTTGCATTTATACAGTTCAAAAGTTCATAAAAGCAACTATTTACAAGATTACAAAATTAAAACATCTCTTATGTGTGTTTTATGGGACATAAGGGACACTTTTGGTCACATTCTGAAGCCAAGCAGAGAAGGGAGCTGTGAATACAATTACTGATTATTTCTGTCCTCCATTTTTGACCTTTCACATTTTCAGGGCTTTAAGAATGCAGATTACAAGCAGTGGTATAATTTACCAGCAGGATGCTATCTCCACTGTCATTTTAATTTCCCTTAAAAGCAGTAATTTAATGTGAAGGCAGACATGAAAGGTCTTGTAATCCAAACACCAATTATAAGCAAAGGTGACAAAAATCAGAGAAGGCAAACTCAATTGACCGAAAATTGAACAGCCCAAATATAACATAAGTGATATACTGTTCTGTCAACACAGAAGGCCCTGTTACATACAACAGTCATGTCACTTTATGTGGCTAATATCCATGGAAGCTCACAATGGAAACATAAATGAAAGACTCTCCTTGCTGTCCCTGATATTCAGAGACAGCCTAACATTCGGAGATATTTCTCATGAAGATTTGTTTTAAAAGAAAAATAAATCTAAGCAAGAAAATCCTCTTTGTAACAAATCTATTGAAAGTAAATCTGTCATCATTAGAAGTACTTCTTGTAGCTTTTTGGTTTTACTACTAAGTTTTAGAGCGAATTACAGTAAACAATAAAAATCCTTTAAAAAGATCAGCTGTTGCTGCTGGACTTTTTGTTTAGGGTTGTCCAAATCCAGCATTCTTGAGCTATAATAAATCAGGCCCATATAGTGGACATTCTCTTGTCCCCCTTTTTTTCTGAAAGACACCAGATTATACTAGATGATAGTCCATCTCAAAGTACAGCCTTTTCATCCACAATACATGACATAGCTGACAGGAGTGCGTATACAACTAAAAGCATGACGAGAGGTTGAAGGCCCTGTTCCTCTCACTCTCTACCAAATCATCTGTCAACAAAATACATTGCACAGGGGCATTGCTGGTATTAGATTACTTGCTACTTAATTACAGATAATTAAATTAATGTAAATGTATGCAAATGTGAGTTTTCTCTTTGCTGGGCATTAAGGCAGAGAACTAAGAGGAAACAAAAGGAGCTTGTGTGATGTATTGGCTACGGTGTCAGGTTAAAGTTTGGGTAATCTAAGATCAAATACCAATTCACGCCTGAAGCTCATGTGTACCAAAGTTTGCATTTGGTAAAGCCAAACTGTAAAAAGCTGAAAAATATATTATCAGTATTTTGCTGCTTTTTTTTCAGCCTCCAAAATGGCTTTTTAAACTGTAGCCAGTAATACCAATCCTGAAAACCTGGTGGAGGGGGGCGGGGGGAGGGATTGGCTTTGATTTGGAATCATTTCAGGATCTCCAGCTACAGCAGTAGAAAAAGAAGAAACCACTTTAAAAAGAAAAACAATGCTTCAGCACATTTGCTCCCAACTCCACAGGGCTTTAAAGTTTAAATCCCCCCTTTGGCTCCATTATAGCCTATGGGGAATCTTTCCAGGGCTCTGCCCCCCCCCGTTTTTTAAAGGTGGAAGCAAATGTGCAGCACAGCTGCAGGTGACTC
This sequence comes from Euleptes europaea, assembly GCF_029931775.1. NCBI lineage: Eukaryota > Metazoa > Chordata > Lepidosauria > Squamata > Sphaerodactylidae > Euleptes > Euleptes europaea. Next base: position 34,793,779 of record NC_079323.1, read on the forward strand.
TTTTTAGAAGAGTAAAGATTGAATCAGTGGGCCTAATTTTATGAGCCCCCAAAGAGAATGCCCCGTCCATCCTCCACTGGAAACACTGGGACGCCCTGACCCATATTTACTAAATGTGGGTGTTCTTCTAAGTAGAGTCTCCTGCAGCTATGCTGCAAATTTGGTGCCTCTACATTAAAAATAGCACCCCAAGAACCCTGGAAAAATTCCTCATAGGCTATAACACAGCCAAATTTTTTCAGATTCCCCCACCTCTGGTGGAAAAACAAATACTGGTATAGGAATGTGGGAATATTTAGGAATCCTGAAAAAAACTGGGTCTAATATACCCAAATCTGAATTTTGCCAGGTTTTTTGTTTATTTTTTTATTATTATTTTTTGCACACTGCTACTGGCAGTATATTTGTCTTTAAAGCTCTAAAACAGGGGTGCGGAACCTTTTTTCCACCGAGGGCCATTTGGATATTTATAACATCATTCGCGGGACATACAAAATTATCAACTTAAAAATTAGTTGACCAAGCCTCAAGCAGGCAGCTGCCCCAGATGACCCCCCCCCCTGCACGGGCAAGCAGGCAGGCATCCAACCAGTGGCACACTTGCCCACCTGGTGGCACAGGATGGTCTGTTGCACCAGCCGGGCGTAGCCGTCTAGCCACATGCCGGAGTTGCTCCTGCTCCACATGGTCAGGGCTGGATTCTACAGCCAGCTCCTGCTACCTCTGCCTGCAGGGATTAAATGAGGACACACTGGCTAAGAACTCCCCCCCGCCCATTCTGGCCCTGCCCCTTTAACCCCTCCATTGTCATCACTTCCGCCCCCAGCCCTCTTGTAGTACAGAGGGAATATGTTTCTCCACGGCCCGGATGAGAAAGGGTAAACACAGTTTCTTGGCCGGTCCTAGCAGCTCCATAGCTAATTACTATTCTGCAAGGGGGTGGGGAAGGCTCCTTTTCTCAGCAAAACAAACTCACATCCGCCTTGAACAGGGGCTATTCCTGTCCGTGGGAGGGGGGCAGATCGCCTGATCCTTCTGAGCTACAGATCTGCCAGGTCACACGAAGGGCCAGACCAAATGATTTCACGGGCCTTAAACGGCCCTGAGGCCTGACGTTCCCCACTCCTGCTCTAAAGAAATTGCATTCTTGGAGGACAAATACCCAACTCTAGGTTTGGTAATGTTTGCAAAAGAAATAGCTGGTGTCCTGTGCCAATTGTGTGATATTTAGTTATGGATATACAAGTGAGACATCTCACTGCAGTCCCAAAATGCTTTTTTTCTCTTGAAACTCTGAGTAAACATCATTCTGAATCATCAACAGAACAAAGGAATGGTCAAACAACAGCATCAGAAAAAAGTTACTTCTGTGCCCAAACCCTGTACAAAAGGAAGCAATTTTGATAGCAAGTTCTCTATTAAATGTTGATAATATGTTGGAGGAACTGATACCTATATTTTCATCTTGAATATGTAGAAATCACAAAAGAAATATGTACTTCTGTCAAACTGGAGTAGTCATTAAATTTGTTTATGCCCTAGCAGGAAGAACTATGTCTATTACCTTAAAGTCCATGGTGAAAAGGTGAATTAAAAATATAATTGAGAGAAAGGGAGATGGTAAACAGGTAAAGTCAATTCAACACAGAGATGATCTCTAAGTATAGAAACTTCTTTCTTTGATTTATCTTTGATTAATCCTCTGAAGAGTTATTACAGTCTAAGCCCATAGGATTGCACTGTTGTTCATCGGTATTATCCTGCTAAGTCCCAAGTAGCATTTTACTGCACATCTGATGCTGACGGGGGATTAAAAGGCATGTCTGAGCTCAACGTGTTAATACAATTTGAAAATAGGCTGAATTGGGACTCTATTTCAGTTTAACATCTGGGCCCATCGATTGAACAAAAGATGCTTGTCATCTCAGTTGTGTGGTGCTCTTCATCACATACTGAGCAAGAAGCATTAAACAAAGAAGGCTGATAGTTTATGGTGCAATCCTAAGAATAGTTACACCCATCTAGATCCATTGAAATTAGGGGGTTTAGAATAGTGTAATTCTGCTCATGATTGCATTCTTAGTAACATTGGAAAAAGAAACACATGTACCTTACTCCTTTTCAACTGATTTTCCTAAAGGACAAACAAAAAGATAAAAAAGTTTATCTTTTAAGTAAGATAAACTTACTTTTTCACTTGACCAGAAATTTGGCATCAAATGAGACTGAAACTTCCGATTAGTCTGTGAAGAACTAGAATATGTAAGTATCCAACTCTACTCAAATGAAACAGAAAATACATTCCATTCAAAGTCCATTAGCAAAAGCATCCGTCAACACTAAGAAATCTTTCATAATGCAACTAAGGGAAGGAAAACCTGATTGGCTTAATGGCCCTCACTAGTAGTTTTGTACTTTCAGAAGCATTATGCTGCAAATGTACTTATCAAAAGTACATCGAAGTGAATACAAATCATTTACAGTGGTGTTTTAAAGTACATTAGGAGAATACTTAGGTGTTTTGGCCTTGATCCTGAAAACACTTATACTCCCACAATTCCATTAATGTCAGTAGGACTATATATGAGTGTTTTAGAATCAGTGGCTCAGCGTACTAAATCATTGCCTCTTAGTTTCATGAAGGTAAAATTTACATATTTCTAATGCTTGGGGCCTGCATTTCTTCAGTGTTATTTAAACAGGCAAAAGTGGCCTTATCCGTCACAATGCACTATTATTTAAATGCCTCTCTCATTTCTGTATTTTGCCCCACATTGTTATCATTTTATTTTATTTGCACCTACACACATCAGCAACAATTCTTTTGGAGGGCCAAAGAAGGCAATGTAATGTGATAACATAATTTTGGACTGCTTGTGTTGCTTTGACTAATTCATGGAGTAGCAATCTTGTTATTACTTGTAATGACTTACAATATATAGTACTATCAAGCTAGTTTTGCTTTATGAGAAGTAGTGAGAAAAATATATTTTTAGCATTCAGCAAACAGAACTGTTAGAGACTAACAGAGGTGGTTTGCCAGTGCCTTCCTCTGCACAGCAACCCTTGGTGGTCTCCCATCCAAATACTAACCAGGGCTGGCCCTGCTTAGCTTCTGAGATCTGATGAGATCAGGCTAGCCTGGGCCATCCAGGTCAGGGCTATGATATATTACAAATAAAAAACCCTAAATTTTCAACATGGTATGTTTGATTTAAATCTGATAAATCCCTTTCACGATACTTATCAGATCTTTCAGATCTTAACTTAAGGAGAGCTTTTACAGTGGCTCGATTCCAGATGTTTCCATCAACATTCATACAAGGCAGATATAATAAAACTCCTTACATTCAACACCTATGCCCCTGTTCTGTAAGTCCAATAGAAGATCTCCCACATCCTGTTTTCCATCGCCCATTATATACCTCTATCTGACCAAGATTAACACAGAATATTCCATATGTATTGGACAGTTGGGCTGTTGAAAAAAAAAATGGTTTAATTCGGTTTTGGGTTGCCTTTTTTTATTCGGGAAAACCCGAATGCCGAATTCCCCTATACCGGTATAGGTGGGAATTCAGCTTTAAATTTGGGATTCCCGAATAATTTGGCCATTGTAAATACATTAAATGCATTTTGTGGCTTTTTGCGGCTCCTGCGGGGACATTTTTGCAGGTAGAGGTCCCAAATTTTCAGAGTAGCTAGAAGGGGCTCTCCTTAAAAGAACCCCCAAGTTTGGTAAAGATTGGGTCAGGGGGTCTGGAGTTATGGGGTCTGGGGGTCGCCCCCTCTTCCTCCATTCAAATGCATTGGCAAAGTGGCTGTGTTCAGACTCTTTAATGTGATGTTAGCGATGTATCTGAATGGAGAAGCTGGGCTTTAATCAGTGGGTAAGTTCACCCCACACCTCCATAGAGACAAAGTGTATCACATTGTATCTCTATGAAGGCACTGGGCGAACTTTCCCACCCACAGTTTAAAGCCCAGTTTCTCCATTCAGATACATTGGTAAGATCATATTAAAGAGTCTGCCAATGCATGAATGAAGCAGGATGGGGCGACCCCTTCCAGACCCCATAACTCCGGACCCCCTGACCCAATTTCTACCAAACTTGGGGGTTCGTGCAAGGAAAGTCTCTTCTAGCTACCCTGAAAATCTGGGACCTCTACCTGCAAAAATGCCCCCGCAGGAGCCGTAGAAAGCCAGATATTCAGGAATGGCAAATTCGGCTTTGCCAACCTCCCGGATTTTGTGGACTCGGTAAACCCGAACCAGAAATTTACCAAATTTGCATTTATTTGGTATTTTTCCAGTTTGGTTTTTCCCGAATCAACAGCCCTATTGGACAGGCAAGGCCCACATAAGATTTTTACTGGCATATGTTAATTCAAATATGCATTTTGTGGCTTCTTTTATTTTAGTAGCATCCCAATTGTGGAAGAGATTGGTAAATGCCATGGCACAGATTAAATCACTGTAATGTAAAGGTTGAGTGATTTATCAGTTTCTAAATTGTATAGTACAGATCTTAGTGTATAGATTTTAGCTTATATGATTTTTGTTGTCATTATGGCCTTTGCAGTTATTGTAATTATTGTGTACAGTTGTAACTTTGCTATTATTAAGGTCCATGACCATAACATTAATAAATCGACTGACTTATTGTTTTTTTGTTTTGTTTTAAAATTATTTATTTTATTACATGAAATCAGGACCATTAAAAGAAAAAAACCCTTGGGGGATCCACGCATGGTAGGAAACAGCCTGCCTGAAATAACAATGTAATTGCTATTAAGGAGCCTCCTTGATGAAAAAAAAAATATTCATATTTAACCTGGCTACATGGTCAAAGTGTCTGCTTCAAAGAGACTAGTTAATTCTAATTCAATGAGGAATAGGATTTTATAGACCAACACTGCCGGCAGCCTATGCAGAGTTACACAGAGTAACTCTGCAAAAGATAGTGCAATCAATTAAGAGAAATCTGGAATTGCTGAGGAAGTAAGAAAGATAATGAGCTGTAATCTTGTACAGGCTATAATAATACAAAAAATAAATAATATATTTTTAAAAACCACACCCTCTGATCACTCTTAGCATAACTTATTACAGCACTGGGGGAGCTGTTTTTCCATGAGTTCGTTCTACAAAGCTGCAATCAAAATGCCCACAATTATATAGGCAAGGCTGAATATATTGCTTTTTTCTTTTGGAACTGACACATTCCACAGTGCCCTTTAAAGGCTGCAGTCCTATTGTAGAAATCCACTTTTATAGATGTAACGCTTTAAGGACCACAACATTCCTGGTCACAGAGGAAGGCCATAGAGCTGGGTAAATCATGTCATTTGTTTTTATATAATGATTGGGCTGAGCTTGGTGTTATGAGGGAGCCCACAAGGTATCTTTGTCTGGAGACCCATAGTTCAAGGCTGTCATACTATTTGCCATTCTTAGACTCAGCTGACCTGGACATATTGATCCATGCATTTGTAACCTTGCAGTTGGATATTGGGCTGCCCTTGAAGACAACACACAAACTGCAGTTGGTCCAAAATGTGGCAATCTGATTATTATTGGGGCTAGCTGATGGGAATATATGTTTTGCATTTCAAAGCAGCTACATTGGCTGCCAATGTTTCCATGTCCAATTCAAGGTGATGGTTATGACCTTCAAAGCCGTTCACAGCTTAGGGCCTACATTTCTGAAGGAACATCTCCTCCTCTGACCATATGTGCCAACTGTGGTCTTCCAGCTGACATCTGCTGGTTGGTTATTCTCACATTTAGGGTAGCCCAGCTGGCCAGAGTCTTTTCCACTTCAGCTCCTCTCTGTGGAATGAGCTCCCTCACTGGAGGTCTTCAGTGCTTAAGGTTGCTAACCTCCAGGTGGTGGCTGGAGATCTCCCACTATTATAACTGCTCTCCAGGCAATAGAGATCAGTTCACCTGGAGAAAATGGCTGCTTTGGCAGTTGAACTCTATGGCATTGAAGTCCCTTCCCTCCCCAAACCCCACCCTCCTCAAGCTCCAACCAAAAAATCTCCAGGTATTTCCCAACCTGGAGCTGGCAACACTATCAGTGCTGCAAACCTTGTTCATTTGCCAGGGATTTTCATGGAATATGAACAACAGATATCTGAACAAGGTATTTGGGGGGTTACATTTCATTTGGTTCTCATTTGAAATGTTTTAATTACTACTTATAAGCCACCATGAGCCAAGAGGAAATGCAATGACTAAATATTCAAACAAACAAACAAACAAACAAACAGTGAGTGATCCATGATCACTCAGAAAAGCTTGATGGTTTAAGGGCCATGGCTGAGTGTGGATTGGAACCTGGATCTCTGTGCCCTACTCCAATATTTTAATTAATACATTTGTCTCCTGCATGAAAGAACAGTTGTATAGCCATGTAGGCAGCATAGTAAATGAAGGCACATTTTACAATATGTGTGTTTTTGTGCTCTATCTTTACTGCAGCATTGAGCATAACCTTCAAATTTATGATGTGGAAAATGTTTTTTTTTGGGGGGGGGGACTTTTACAAGCAAAGAAAGCACAAATTCTACAGTGATCAGGAGCATTGTGGATGAGGAGATAAACAAAAATAGATGTCTGCTACTGAAAATAATCATAATTGCAATATGCACTGATTCAATCCCCAAAACCTCCAGAAAAACCCATTTTGTTCTCAGTATGCATGAGTGGTGATGCCCAGAAAAAAAAGACCCACCTACCCACCCACACCGCAATTCTGGGCTCACTCAACAAAAACTCCTCAAGGAAGCAGTACATTGAGATACAGGGTGAACGGCTAGTGAAATTTTAGCATCTGTCGATCTATGCGTTGTGACAAAATAACATTCACAGGGGACTCATCTTATTCTGCTTCCTTGTTTAATTTATGTCCTCCTTTATCCCATAGGCTCAGGACAGTTAAAGCAAGTTCACTTAAAAAGAAACCCATGCCATTTTAAATAAACAAGTCTTATCCTCAAAGGATTCACAATTCAACTAATGGATATGGATGGCTTGAGAAAACAAAGAACATACTGTGGATGAAGATGCATAAGCTATTTGAAACTGTACTATGGACTCCCACAGTACAGAGCCAACAGAAGAATTTTGTAAGCTTTAAGTAAGGAGCAAGAGCTTCTTAATTGTGGATTCTCTGGTGGCAATCACTGTAGATGATTTTGTAGAACTGTCAGTCACCAGAGAAGGCTGCTACATGTATGTATAACCTCTTTCTGTCTGGGTTCTAAGGGACTAATTTAGAAACAGAACTTGCAAGACAAATTGTTTTGCAATTTACTTCGACCTTACTTCGACCTTTCTACCATATTGAACAATGTAATGAAACTGACCTAGCTAACACAAATAATAGCAGTGAACAGGAAACTCTCCATGTTCAATAAAAGAACTGGATCTTGCGTTCAAAACTTTGTGGTGAGTTAAGTCCCACTTCTCAAGTCCACCAAGGGGCAGGATTCTTCACACCTACTTGTCTTTCAAAAGGATTCCGTTCCAACCAACTGGACAATGCAGTAACCAGGCTGCAATAGCAACCTGAAAGATATCGCCCTGAAAGATATCACCCTGCAATAACAATATAATTACTGCAACAATACCAGTTAAACTAAATGTAATGCCCTATTTACTAATGAACTATCACACTCTGTTACTCCAGATAGAAGGGTCTCCTTTTACTGGGGAAAATTAGCCAGGAGACTGGTAGAGCTTTGCGAGAGGTTGGCATGGAGATCTTTGAACCAATTTTTACAGGGATGAGCGCACCAGTGGGAAAAGATTCCAATAAATAAACTTTTTGTAATTTTTAGAGTTTTATTAAAAGTAGTCAAATTTGTTTACATATTCACAGGAAAACACACAAATCCTGATACACACAGAGCTAGGAAAGCAAAAATATGAGGGGGTGGACACAAGGATTAGAGGTTCCCAGGGGAAAGTACAAGTACCATTCCAAGGAGTGAGGTCCAGATAAAGGCAGCTGCTTGGAGATGAGTAATAACCAAAGAAGAAAATGGTTCATACAAGTACAGTGGCTCACGTTTTGGATCCAAGGAAATGTCAGCAATTTACTGTGGTGAACGGGATGATATTTATACCCCAAAGAGGAGTTGGAGGTATGATTTCACTTTGCCTGGCAGTGTCTTGTAATAGCCTGTCATTACCAGTGACAAAAGGTTTGATTGCTCTTGGTGAGATTATGTGTAGGAAAGAGAAAAGGACAGGAGATAAGGTAGATCAGAAACAATACCTAGGTATTGTCGAAGGCTTTCAGGGTCAGAGTTCATTGGTTCTCGCAGGTTATCCGGGCTGTGTAACCGTGGTCTTGGTATTTTCTTTCCTGACGTTTCGCCAGCAGCTGTGGCCGGCATCTTCAGAGGAGTAACACTTCAGCCCAGATAACCTACGAGAACCAATACCTAGGTACTTTTGGTTAAGTACCCCAAGCATTGGCTATAGAGTTTGAGATGAAGACGAGGTCTGGGAAACTATCTGCCAGGGTGAGTCAGAGGGCCTGGCTAGTGACTTGATAAGTTTATTTGTGTCTATCCTGATTCTCTGAATGGAGTTCTGTCTCTGATGACATTAGAAAGGTGTGACCTATATGGTGCAGGAGAGAGCTAAAGAAATGCTGAAGAAATCTGTCTTTTGTCCTTTTGTTTCCAAGAGACACCAGATGTTCTCCCAAGGGGGAAACTTGTAAACAAGCCAGAACTTGCCCAGTCGGCTCTGCAGCTTGGCACACAAGATGGATGCTAGTAGACCCATTTTGTCTCTGCCTCTACAGCAGTGTTCCATCCTTGCACACTAGCTCCAGTCCTGAACACCTTGCCAGGTGTACCAGGCAGAGTAGCCTAAGGCTGCCAGGATACCACAACATTACAAGTTTTCCAGTTACTTTATATAAGGTGATAAGAACTCAGAAAAACTTATTAAGCTCCCCAGCAACCAACCTCTTCCTCTGCTGCTAAGCTGTATACATTGAAACCACCATTACTGGGCTAAACCAATTAGTTCTTGGGGGTTACATATGTAGACTTGAATAGTTTACATTTATATTAATTATTATTATATTTTATTTTATTAGATTTTTATCCAACCCTTTCCAGCCAAAATTGGGCTCAGGGTGGCTCTCAACATATAAACCATATAATATAATGATATAATAAAATATTGCAATAACTATAAAAGGGACAGTTATACTGGTGCTGGACTCTAGCAACCAGTGGTGGACTAGCCCTTGTGTTAGCTTGCCCAATGGCAAGTGGGCCCTGTGGGCCCCTGATGAAGTAGGCCCCCTTAAACATTAGACAATATGTTAAAAATAAAAAAATAATAAAAATGAAATGATAGCCTTATAGTTGTGGGTGGGCCCCCTTTGTCTCCTGGCAACCAGTATTTTTAGATCCAGCGACTCTGTGTTGCTCTCAGGCACTGGTGCAGTGGTTACACACCCGCACTACTGAGGTGCAGGCCCCTATGCTGCTGTGGTTGTGGGTGTTTCGTGCAGCATGGCTGGAGGTAGTTGGCTCCCTAAGCCTGTTCAGCCTGGGAACCCCTCCTGACACAGGTGCAGAGTTGTACCTTTAAAAAATCATGGCACAGCCCATAGGCACCCATTGAATGGGGGGAAGTGCCCCCCCACTGCTGTAGCCACACCCATGAGCCTCACACAGCCCCTGCCACCAGGGTTGGCCTGGGGGTTAGCATGAGGGCACCCTCAGCAGTGAGTGCGTCCTGCTGGAAGGTGCAGCCCCCAGTGAGCAGAGGGCACCCACAACCGCACAGACTCTCCACGACATCTCCCCTTTCCCATTCTCAGGTGTGGGCGCCCTTTGCTGTGTGTGGGCCACAGCACTGCTTGGGGTGTCCACGGGGGCCAAATTCTGGAGCCCTTGCCCACACTGTCAGGAACTTGTGAAACACTTTGATCTCTTTCAAGGGGTGGAGGTGGGTGCGATGGACACTGAGCCAGCATCCCTAGCTACAGCCCTTTTTGCCCCTGGGCAGAGATGAGCGCTGGGTTCAGCCCCTGTGCCTGGCAACCCCTGGTTGGTTCTGCCAGTCCTGTCCCTCACACCCCCACCGCCTTGCCACAACACCTCCATGGGACTCAACAGGGCATTTGCTGGGGATGCTGACACGGTTGTGGCCACTGAAAACTAGCTACTGACTCTTTTTCCTGCTGGCTGACATCTAAACAAAACCTTTAAAGAGCGGACTAGCAGTACCTCGGTTATGCCTTGGCCAGTCGCCACAGCACAGGTGGCCCTTAGGATCTGTTAATGTTCTTGAGATCCAAGCAATGAAGAGCCAGATGCTTCTCTCCCTGAGATGTTACTCTATTGCTTCTCTTCATGAGGGGATAGATATTAGTTTCTGCCAGAATATGCACAGCTCCCCTTGTCTAGAGGCAAGAAAGGAAATGGAATCACTTACTCTTCTTGGGTTATTGCAGCTTGAGAATGACTGTACTAGGCAATTTTTTAAAGCTATTTCACTACACCAGATAACTCTTTCATTCACTTCCTTCAATGTGCTTGTTCAAAATGACATCATTTTTGTTTAAACAGTTCTTTATGAATTGATTGTTGATGTTTTACTGTTTTCCCCCTAAATACTTGACATTCAAAGAGTGTGATGTTGATTAGTTTCTTCATAATAAGTACAATCTTTAATGGAAAGAGAAGTCTTTTTGCAACTGGTACAGTATGAGATTCAAGGAAAGGAAGGATATTTTCCACAGTGGGTAAATAGTTTGTAACCAATGTCTCTATATGAACCAGCTCTTCATTTATCTACAATTTCTGCCTGCTTGGGTGAGCGTCAGCCATCTTATTTTCTGGAACTTTATTTGATTGCAGTGCCTGCCCCATTGTGAGCACCGTGGTTGTGGAACAAGTAATATAAATGACTAGTAAATGAGGCTGGCATTTTGAAAGCATAGATGATTGCTTGTGGCTGCTTTTGGAAATGCCCTCTTCCTCAAATCCAAGTCTGGTTCAACTTTATGGTGTTCTATGCTACCATGTTAGGCAAACGGCATGCCCTCATTTCACATCAGTTTTCCCCCCCTCTCATGGGTCTTTGGATCCTATCCCATGTCACTGGGTCTATTTGCTAAAGTTCACTTTTCTGTGGGGTTTGGAAATAGCTCAATCCTTTCAGGGAAGCCTGCAAGCAAGCCTATTGCTATGAAAGACAACTGAACCTAAGATATGTAGGGTTGCCAGGTCCCTCTTCTCTACCGGTGGGAGGTTTTTGGGGCAGAGCCTGAGGAAGGCAGGGTTTGGGGAGGGGAGGGACTTCAATGCCATAGAGTCCAATTGCCAAAGTGAACTGATCTCCATCGACTGGAGATCAATTGTAATAGCAGGAGATCTCCAGCTAGTACCTAGATGTTGGCAACCCTAAAGATATCCTAGACCATGTTGATGCAAACTTCTGTCCCACTCAATTTATACAAATATTGCACAAGTGGAGACCTGCAACAAAATATTGCAACATCTAAGTTAGTGTTGGCCCAGCCTTTTTGTTGGTATTCATTTTCTCCTCCACTTTTTCTCCCTTCAGCCTGGCACTTATTTTTTCTGCCTTGCTGTTCTCTTTCCTGCTTTTTGTGTGTGTCTTTTCCCAATTCCATTTCTTTTCTCTTTCTATGTTTGTTCCATTATCCCTGTAGGCAGCCCGTACCTGGGGGGTGGGGAGTAGATCCATGGCGACCGGGAGTAGCAAAACCATGCCACCACCTCAGAGGCTTCCCGGCCACCACGGAGGAAAAAAACAACAGCCTTTTTTAAAAGAAAAAAGGGGGAGGGTAAATGCCTCATTGCAATCAGCCAAAAATGGGATTCCGGTATTAGTCCCCATTTCACATCATGTTTCTTCAATTTCATTCCATTAATCTTATTAATGAATTAGAGGTTTCTTCATTAGTAAGTATTGTCACCACTTTTCCAATTTAGATTACTAGTTGTTTCAGCTGTTACCGATTAGAGCCTGCTATAGGCTTTTTGTACGAGGTGTGAGTTTCTCCCTGTAGACGACGTATATCGCCATCCACTAGCTACACTTTGTTACATAGGGTACACACCTAATTCCTGGGTAAGTGTATTCAATGAAATTGTTGTATTTACTTCATTATTATTATGTTTTCCATGCTTAGTATTGCCTATATATTATGGTTACGCCTTATATTTGTATATATATATATATATTGCAGAACACATGTTCTTAGGAATGTGAATCTCACTATTGAAAAATTGCCAGAAATTGAAGAAGCATGATGCGAAATGGGGACTAATACCGGAATCCCATTTTTCCTGGCTTTTGGATTCATAAAGAGTTTCCTGGCTTGTCTATATCCATGAAGAGACTTTCTATATTTACAGTGTCTTTACTCTCTTGGACGCAAGAAGTATTGTATTATTACAACACTGACATTGTGATTTTTCTGATTTCTATTATTGTTTTCTATAAGGATTATTTCTGCATTGCTTGAATTGTACATATTGCCTTGCATTCGTTGAATTGGTCTTATAAATTGTTTGGCAATTGTTATATTGGTTAATGCCTGGTACTTCCTTGTCATATGCCATTAGAGCCTTTTTTCAGTACCTGGGGGTTGGCAAAAGGGGTTCGGAAACTGCCCCTTGGAACACCCTGGGAACTCCCCCCCCAATGCTGGCGTGGCCTGCCATTTCCAGTATTTAGGTCCTGGTGTGGCAGCTGCGGCAGTGGAGGCCCTCTCTGCACTGGGGTGCCCAGGCACCAGTGTGTGTGCCACCCATGCTTGCGCAAGTGCCCTTTATCCTGGGTTAAACAGGCACTTACACCGGCACGGGGTCATGCCGGCTCCTATGGAGCTTCGCCCTCCCCCTCAGGAATGCGCTCTAAGTCTTTTCATCCTTCTTTCCTCTTTGTGCACCTGCAGTCTTTCTTCATTGTTTGTTTCAGCCTTTTTTGAGTAAATGTCCTGGACCAAAAGAGCAGACTTATTTGGGTTGGTGAGCCTTTTTCTTTCCCCAACCATCATTCTTTACCTTTTCCCATGTTGTTCTGGATTTCACGAGGCTTTCTTCAGATAAAACAAGCCCTGGTAATAGGTTTCAAGTGTTTGCAAGGGCTGGGTTAAAGTCATCCGTATTTATGCACAAACCTTACCTTTCTCTCTTTTTCCTTCTCTGTCTTTCAAACCTCCCTCCCCACTTTTTTTTTTTTTTAATATAAATTTTTATTGATTTTTTAAAGCTATAAATTCTCCATAATTTTGACAACAGCGTAAAAATAATATCACAATCGCAATTATATTGATTGTTGTCTTAATTACCATTAAACATAAAAAATATGACAACTTCCCCATCACCTCCATCTACCTCTTAATAAAGTATTATTAGCCTTCGTTAACATATACTGATCCTAGCATTAATTTCATTCTAAAGTTTCATGTTTTATAAAGTTTTACATTCTGGATCAAAATAAAAAGTAGCCTTCCATTATTCCCAGATCTTGTACATTATCACAATGATTCCTTCAATACTCCCCTTTTCCCCAGTTTCTCCAACTCCACCAGTTCTAGCGTTAAAATGATTTAATCCCTTTATTCTGAAACCTTTGTCCCTTTCCATTTAACATAAATTTAAAATAGCCATGCCACCCGTCCACACTGTCAAAGCCTTCCAATCCAGCAATCATATTTAAGTCAATCCTTTAACCATGGTCTAATACTTCCTTCTGTAACTGAAATAAGTCAGTCAGATATGGGAACAAGATTTCTTTGTTTTCTCTCATTTCCTCAGGCAAGGTGCATATCCAAAAATAATTCTTTCTGGGCTTAATCCCCATCGTGGCTTCAATCTGTGTTCCTTGATCTGCTCTCTTCTTCCTTGTATCCACACGTCCTTCCATGTCTTTTTTAAATGAAAAGTCCATTTCTTGTATGTCTGGTCTCTTTGTCGCCGGCTGGTTACTTTCTTGAACTTCTGTCTTCTTCTTTATATCCTGATATTCTTCCGTGACTTTTTGGGCAGAAGAATCCATTGCTTGTATGTCCATATTTGTAGTCATCATTTGAATTTTCAAGACTTTTATGTCTTCTGTAACCAGATTCAACTTCTGATTACATACCAGTGATGATTGGTCAAGAGTCATCATCACTGAAATCAATTGAGCCATCTGTGTAGAAATCTGTTTTAATTGTTTAATTGTCGCCTCAGAATATTTAGCAAACATGTCCTGTACTTTTTTTTCCATGATTGAATTCAGTAGAATTCCCTTTGATTTCATAAGAGCAGGGCTATGTATTTAGCCAGATCAGGGAGAGGCTCCAGAGTATGTAACTTTATTAAAAATTTGATGGTCATCTAGCAGGAGTCCAGCATGTAGTTAATAGAGAATACTTTATTGTCCAACTTAATATCTTTTTCGGGTTGAAAAAATAAGTATTTAAACTTAAAAAAACTTTTTAAAGTTAAAAATACCAACGAGTTTTACCAGACGCTCTAGATCGGCTGAGCCAGGAAGTATTCCAGGGATTACCTAATCGTAGACCTTCTATCGTCTCTTCTCTATGGTTATTACCTTCAGGAGTGGTTTTGGTGTAACACGAGTAAGACGAATTTCCGGTCTTACGACCTTCTTCCTGTTGATTTGTAGAGCAGTGGAGAGGTAAAGCACAGAGTCTTCCGGTCAAAGGATCCTCTTTGTTGTACACGTGGCTGGAGGACCTTTTTTTTCCTCATGTAACTTCTCAAAAGTTCCTCCCTCCCCTTCCTTTAAGAACGCGTCGGATTGGCAGATCTTACATCAATCATTCAAGCTCGTTGTTTTAATTTAAGTTGATCAGTTTGATAAGGCTCCTGCTGCTTTATCTGATGGATCTCATACAACAAAATCATCCAGTTCAATTAAGGGAGAAAAACGGTTACCAGGAATATTTTCTTCAACCCCCTGTTATTCGATGACGCCAGTGAAAGACGAAGGATTCTTATCTACTCACTTGGGCGCCCGGAGGTGAGGCTTTAATCTTAATGTAGTCCTTATGATGTTTATAGGGTGCTGGAGGGTAGAGTCTAAAGCCGAAGTTGCGCGCTGGCGATTTCAATCCCTTCGTGCCCACGGGACCAAACGTCTGAAACTCCGGGGGGCTTATTAAAGCTACCTCAGAGTATTCAGGAGGTCAAACCGCATATATGGCTGCAGGGAATTCCTGCCTCTCAGCCCACTTGCAAGGGCTGGGTTGGGGTGCAATAAAACACCCCAAATCACACGCAAACTTGGATACTCCCCAGGAGCCCCTGGGAAGACGCAGCACTCAGCCCAGCTCAGCACCGGAAGTTAAACCTCCCTCCCCACTTTGGCTGGGCATTTCTTAGCATGGTATCTGTAACTTGTCAACTTCGCACAAGCTTCATCATTAGAACAGAACCAGCAGTATTCATCTGAGCAGCCTGGCCCAGGAGGCTTTCCTCCGGAACAGTGTATAGAATTCAGCTCTGACAACTGGAGCCTGTTGTTCTCTCGCTAGGAGTGGTGTACCTCCTCAAAGAGCACTCTGATTTTTCTGACCATTGTGAATGTGTTGGAGTACATAAACATCAGCAAATTTAGGATGCCAGGAAGACAGGCAACCCCTTCCCCTGCAGACACCCACGTGGGTTACTGTGTGTGTGTGGGCGCACACATACAAACACACCCACCCTGCTCAGTGTAAGGGTTCTCTCCTGACAATGTTGCTTCTTTCTTTCTCTGTTTACTTTCCTGCCAACTACCAGCATGGTGGAATGGTTAAGAGCAGTGGTTTGGAGCATGGTGTAGTGGTTAAGAGTGGTGGTTTGGAGCGGTGGATTCTAATCTGATGAACCAAGCTTGATTCCCCACTCCTCCACATGAGCTGCAGACACTAATCTGGCGAACCGGGTTGGTTCTCACTCCTACACATAAAGCCAGCAGGGTGATCTTGGGCTAGTCACAGCTCTCTTTGAGCCCTCTCAGCCTCACCTACCTCACAGGGTGTCTGTTGTGGGGAAGGGAAGGTGATTGTAAGCCGGTTTGATTCTTCCTTTAGTGGTAGAGAAAGTCGGCATATAAAAAACAACTCTACTTCTTCTTCTACCCACCCATCTGTCTCCAGACCTTGTACGCTGACAGGTTTGTTTTTGTACTGCAAGCAGTTGGAATGGTCTTAAAACATTCCATAATGCCTCAGTAACAAAGCCAAGGACTGGAGATGGCTCATTTCAATGAACTGACCTTCTTGAAGCCAATAGCCATGAAACACTGAGTTTACCTGAACAGAGGAGGAAGGACACAGCACTATTGAATGGGCAAACAATAAATTATCCACAGGCATTCTCTTTGATCAAGCATCATGTCCTTTCACAACTCAGTTACTTTGATATTGTATTTTGAGAACAGCAATTCATGATACGCATTTTGATAGCATTTAGGTGACTGAAGCAAAATCACACTTGCTTTTGTTAAGCAACCATAAAACAAGCAATTTTTTAAATATTCAAACGGCTATTTGGAAAATGCTTCTGTTCTGAGCTCAACAGAAAAGTTGGCATATTTCACAGATCACACCAAATACTGATCCTTTATTTCTCAGTGTGAATACACGCAATCTATTTCAGTGTGTGCTCTTTGGGGGCATACTTTACTAGCTCAATTGCAAGGGGAAAACCTCTTTTATTAAAGAAGCGAAGCACAGCAAGTTACATTCTGATTTGTGTGAAATTATGCATGCAGTCAGAACTACTAGGGGAAAGTCTTTTGTTTGAAGTCTTGGGCTCTTAACGTTCATTTTTTAAAATTAACTTTTCCCTTAAATTTTAATTCTCAGTATGGATCCATTGTGATTCTCAAAACACTGCTACATCTTTCTGGGAACAATAGGGAAGCTTTTCTGTGGCTAATTTAACACCTGCAGAATTCCCACAGATGATGGAGAAGTCAAGTCTTACCATCCTAGTGGGTAAAATGTAATCCTTATTTACTAAATTAATGCATTCACATTCTGTTTGGATTGATACTTTAGTAACATTTTTAATCTATGCATCTTTTGATATAAGAGTAGTTACTTAAGGATTAGCTCTTAACTTTTTAATTAACAACATTATTGCATTTCATGTATTGCACATGGGTATTTTTGTGTTTATTAGAATGAAGATTAGTTACACTGAACCACATGGATCTGTGACTAAACTTCAAAATGGAAGGTGAAGAAACTGGTTCATTTTCCTATTTCTAATCTGAAGAGGAGATGTCTTCTGATTTTTAATTGTCTCTGAGCCAATACAGATGGCACACTTGGAGATCCATGGTTAGATCCTCTCAGTAACCTTTGTCTTACTACTCTGCTAAGCAAAGTTTGAAGCCTTCTTTCAGCCTAAGGAGGCTTCCTCCAACTTATGTGGCTCTTCTGTTGGAGGAATGAAAGGATAGTGCCCAGTGTAGTGGTTAAGTGGTTCATCTATACCCCACCTTTCTCTTCAATGGGGACCCAAAGCAGCTTCCATCATTCTCCTTTCCTTCATTTCTTCCTCACAACCTGTGAGGTAGGTTAGACGGAGAGTGTGAGACTGGCCCAAGGTCAGCCAGCAAGCTCCCATGGCACAATGGGGATTCATACCTGGGTTTCCCACATCCTAATCCAACACTCTAATCGTACACCACTATTTCAGTTCCTTTACTTGGTTTCACAAGCATAAAGTTCTAATAAAAATACACTCCCCAAGACCTCCCATTAAAAAAAAATTACACATGACACAATTTTTCCTGTTTTTTTTAAATGAAATGAACTCAGCAAAGTAGATGATTAACTTTCTGTAACATGAATGCGAATGCGGATGACCGTAGCATTTAAAACAGTTCTTAAAGAAGGATATAACCAGATAATTTGAACTGTTGAACAGATGAGAGAATCCAGACATTTGCTGATATGGCAAGGCAGCCAACCATCTAGGAATTTCCTTGACTCTGCCAAGTTCAGAATTGAATACTACTGATCTTTCAGAATAAGGTTCAGATTA
This sequence comes from Euleptes europaea, assembly GCF_029931775.1. NCBI lineage: Eukaryota > Metazoa > Chordata > Lepidosauria > Squamata > Sphaerodactylidae > Euleptes > Euleptes europaea. The sequence goes on from NC_079323.1 coordinate 34,811,848, forward strand.
GAAAATGAAACTTGAGGATAGTACATGGAAGGATAGATGATCAACAGTTCAAATTACTTGAAATGGGTTTCCTTTGGCAAATTTTGTCCAGCATTACATGAAACAGTGGGTTGCATCCAGGGCAACATTTCCACTCGCACTAGAGCTCTAGTGCAAAGGAAATGCAAGAAAAAGACTGCAGTAAGTGCTTCCACCAAGTCAAACTTGCTGCATCCCCACTTGCATAAGATATTGTGCAACCAATTACTGGGCAATAATATATATAGGGAGGAAAGTGCTAGATGTTGAAATGGGACTTTTCAGATCAAACAGCAGGGATAAGACATTTGAAATTCCCCAATTTCCTCTGACCCTAAATCTGGTTTGATATTTTTTTCCAGCATATAGGCCATGCTAGTAACATGTATCTAAAGTAATCAGCTAAGGAAAACATTCAATGCTGTAATGTAGAATAAGTATTACTTCTACACACCTAGTATGTAGTTGTTGAACATTCTTCCTCTGTACAGGGTCATATGTGAATATCAGAGAAGCATCTGAGACATACTTGACAAATTCTGATACTTAGATTATTCCGTTCTATCTTCATTTATGTGATGGTTCTTCCAAACCATACCAGCCTAAAATGTATTACCTATCAATTTAGGACTGTTTGTTAAAAAGTGGAGAAGCATATTTGCATTTTCATTGCTGCATCAAAGCATTTTTATTGTGTAGTAAAATGTGTAGGCAGTATTTACATTTGAAAACAGTTTATATATGTAGGCATTGTGAAAAGGGATGAGCTACTGTAGGTTTTTTTCCAGTATGTGTTTGCGCAATAAGAACACTGTAACAATGCAATTTAATACTGTGTAGAAATGTTCTCTGGAGTACATATAATATCATGGTTAGTGCATTTTATGAGATTAGAAAACTAATCTAGAGACAGTTTCCAGTGTCACTTTATCTTGCTTGAGCAGTATTGTATGCCAGCCTGCTTCTTTTATAGTCTATGGCCTTGGTTTGCAAACTGTGTTCCTGGCAACCAGGTGTTCCTTGAAAGCCAATTGGGCCTTACTTCATAAGAATATACAAAAATGTTTCTGAAGGACCATTTATATACTATACTGTGTATGGTGTGCTCTAGGACACAATCTCCAAGTTGTGGATCATGAAGAGGTAGCCACACAGAAGTCAACAAGAGCTTCCTTTTAGCCTGAAGCGTACATCATGAGGAAATTTTCAGTGCAACTGGTTGCTATTACGAGCCATACTACTAGAACTGAAAAGTGAAACAGCCTAAGTTCTAGCACTTCCTAGTATGGGAAGCTGGGAGAGCCTACACTGAATTTGCATTGGGCCATAGTGAAGCTTATATGGTTTAGGTAGCAGTGGAGCAGAAGGTGCAAAATTGGGGGGGGGGGTAGTATCACATGACACTCTAGGAATTTCCTAAATCTCTATGGTATCATGTGATGCCCCCTCATTTTGCTCTTGTTGCTCCATTGAGCAGCAGAAGGAAAGCTGAGGGCAAGAGGTTGCCATAACAGGTAAAAAACAAAATAGAGATTCAGGGAATTCCTAGAGTGTTATTTGACAGCATGAAGTCACTTATGGGTATGAATGCCTAACACCTATTTCCCCAGTCCCCATTCCCCTGTATCCCTAGGAGTGATGTCCAGACAGTAGACCCTCAACATGAGAACCCCCAAACACACTGCAAAAGTAATGTCCATCTTGGTGTACTCTGGGATGGAAAGAGCATGTGTAGTAGTAAAGATGGGTTCCAGTAAATTTCCAGCTGCCTGAAGGCACTTCTCGCACTTCAACAGAGAAGCAGCCTCACTGTGTAGAAAAGGTTCTCCTGGAAGGCATTCTTATCAGCCTCCTTCCTACTTAAAGTTCCAATGAAGTCTCAGCAATTAGAACTAATAATAGCCTAATGCATGGGAGGATCCATCAGGTAATCAACCCTGTCATAAATCTGTCAGTCTCCCCTGACACGACCATCAGGCATTCTCTAAAGTAATTCAGATAACTGTATTCTTGACACCTTGGATCTCACATGGGTGCAAGAGAAACTTAGCTTCTCTTAATTTTCCTTCCTGGCAGTTAAAATCCAAACTGCCCAATTAAATTCAAACTTTCCCTTCAATCCTAGCCCAGAAGGGCCAAAGAACCCCGCTAGCAGGATTTTTCAGTGTATAAAAGCAGTCCCAATTACTTTGCTAGCAGGATTCTCCACTTACTTCCTCTGTGACACTACAAAGGACCCTTTATGGAGACTTTGAGTGGGCCTTTCTGCTCCACTTTTCCTTCTTTCACTCTGTGCCCCAATTGCACTTGGGATTGCCCAAGGTGCAGTGCTGCTTTGTGTAATTTCATCTCCTTTCTTGTGGATGCTCCTGGATATCAGCCCTTGACAGATCAGGTGTGTATATTTTTTTATCCCCATTTTATTGTCCCTTTAGCATATACCTAGGATAGTGTTGCCAGGTCCCTCTTCGCCACCGGCGGGAGGGTTTTGGGCCGGAGCCTGAGGAGGGCGGGGTTTGAGGAGGAGAGGGACTAAAATGCCATAGAGTCCAATGGCCAAAGTGGCCATTTTCACCAGAGGAACTGATCTCTATTTGCTGGAGATCAGTTGTAATAGCAGGAGATCTCCAGCTAGTACCTGGAGGTTGGCATCCCTAGCCTAGGAGGTGCTCGGTAGGCTTATTGTATTTATTATTATATCACTCTGTGTGTGTGCGTGCATGTGTGTGCTCGACTCCTAGTGTTTCTACTTGCTAATTTCCCAATCAAGATTTGATTTGTTGGGTATTTTCTGCCTGATTATTTCTGGGAATCTCTCTATCCTCATACTAAGCATCACTCAAGTAGGAACCCGGTATACACTAGGCAGTGATTCCTTAATAAAGATTAGCCTGTAAGTACATGTGTTTGGATCTGATGCTCTGAACGTCAGGGACCCTGCACATTTACTCCAATGGCTGGCTGCTCTAATGTGGCGTCTCATGTGGACTGACAGCGCACCCTAGGAATCCACCTAGTCCCTTCACTGAGTGCATTGGGCTCCCGAAAGATATACTGTGTTCATCAACAGAGAATCAGTGGAGAAATTATTCCCTGAGAGTACAGTGTTTGAAAATATCACGCCCCCCTTCAACATGCCCAGCAACTCAGAATCCTCAGAGGAGAAGCTGAGGAAGACCGGAAGGACCAGTAAGGGCCTGGCATAGCAGAGATGCCAGCACACTATGTGTCAGAGGTTATCCTGTTGGAGCCTGCAAGTGAAACCTTGCCGCCAGCCCCTCAGATAACTGCCATGCCTCCACTGTGCAGGTCTCAATACCAGGCCCATAGCCCCTAGGCCCATAGCAAAGTGCCAGGCTGGTGGCACACAACACTATCTCTGAGCCAGTCAGTGAGGTTGACAGTGACACTTATTCACAGGATCATGGTCACAACATAGAACAGAAGTGCAACACCTGCCAGCTGCAGCTGAGCCCAGTGAGCTCCCAGCCTATTTAGACTGAGCCTACTTAGACTGAGGCTTGGGAAGACTGGCTGGATCAACTGGTCAACTAAGTGCAAGCCTACGCTAGCTCCTTGTTTCCAGGTTCTGTCCTTCAGTTCCAGCTCTTGGATGCCAGCACCTGTCAATGCTCTAAAGCTAGGGTTGCCAGGTCCCTCTTTGCCACCAGCAGGAGGTTTTTGGGGAGGAGCCTGAGGAGGGCAGGGTTTGGGGAGGGACTTCAATGCCATAGAGTCCAATTGCCAAAGTGGCCATTTTCTCCAGGTGAACTAATCTCTATCGGCTGGAGATCAGTTGCAATAGCAGGAGATCTCCAGCTAGTACCTGGAGGTTGGCAACCCTATTCAAAGCCTTGCTATCCAGACCTGAAGGCACTGTTCCAGAAGAGACCCGACTTGGTCTGCCCGCAGAGTGCTAGACGGATAAGGACTCCCACATTTTGTCCTAGAGTAGTTCCTTTTATATATACTCTCAGGAGTATGAAAACAAATCTGATGAAATGCAGTGGTGTGCAAGTTGATGGGATTTTCCCATGGGTTTGGCACCCTGCTTGGAGAAAAGGTCCATATCTAGTGGGAAAGTTGCATGCAATCAGCCCCCCTAGTACAACAAATGCTGTTTACCTATGGACAATTTTATATGGTAACATTCTTTAAGGGATGTGAGCCACCACTTTACTTATGAAGATCTGGCTTTAGTCATGTCTAATTTCAAACATCTAAACATTAGGGCTATGCAAAAAAAAAAAAAAAAAAAAAGCATAAATAAAACCTTTGGTTCCAATAACAGAATGGGTGCGGCCTTGTCAGTCGGGGGAATTGGAGTCTATAGAGCATGTTTTGCTCAGGTACTCCTTCTACGAGGAAGCTTGTTGTAAGCTAATCATTCCTCTGCTCAGCCAAATCACAGTCAGCTCAGATGAAGGGAGAATTAAGAGTCTCCTCTGAGAAGGGAATGCCCAGATGACAAAACAGGTAGCCAAATTTGTGCAATAGCATATAAAGTTCAATTCCTAATGTTGGGCAATTGCAATTAGATTAAATCATAATTTGGTCAATTTTAGTCTATTATAAATTATTTGGAAATTTTAATTAGGAATGTTTTTGGTTGAACTGCTATAATTCTTTACCTTTTGTATATAAATGACACATGTGTTTTGCTGGTTTATGCTGTATTAATAATAAATCTGAATCTGAAACCTTTGGTTTGAACAAGGCAAAATTGACATAACCAATAGTCATGCCAAGGTATTAATTTTTATTTAATACATTTATGTTTTATCCTTCACCAAATGTTGTACATGGGGGGGGGGGGCGTCCCATGTAGGTCCAGATCTGCCTACCTTCATAAAGATGCTGTATTGTGTACCTTCCAATCACAGCAATATAAACGTCTTCCAAATCATTTTTATTTCCTCTTTTTACCCCCAACTTTCTGGTCAATGGGGCCCCCAAGTGTCTTATGCAATCCATCTCTGCTCTATTGTATTCTCACTGCAACCCTGTAAGGTAAGTTAGGCTGAGAGTGTGTGACTGGCCAAACATAGGCTGGCCAGGTTTCCTGCTGTGGTGGGCACCTCCCATCCTTGGGCCCTGAGCTCCTGCTGTTGCTTGATGGAATAGCAGGAGCAAAATGGGAGGGGAAACTGGCATCAGGTAGCATTCTAGGAATTTCCCAAATCTCTATGGTAAAAAGCTATAAATAGTTGGAAAATTCCTACAGTGCCACCCAACACTAGTTCCCACTCAATTTGTGGATCAGTTAGAGAGATTGATCCACTGGTTGAGACATGGGTGCTGCAAATAAGGACCACAAATCTTCTAAGAAGCCCTGTGCAAGCCTCTTTGAAAAGAATGAGACAGTGACAAATGTACAGTATCTCTCTTTCACAGATCCTGTTTATTTCAATGGGATTTGTACAAGAGAACTTCTTGGAAGGTTGTTCCTTTGTTCTTCTTGTATGGCTCTCATTCATTTCCATACAAATGAAAAGGCCTTTGGCCTCTTAAGGAATAACAAATACATTGTGGCCTAAATTCACACACCTGGAGGAGTGTGTCCTTTGTCTCCAACAGCTCTTACCTTCCCAATTTTCTGTTCCTACAGTTTATCTGTATCGTTCTCTGGTGTTACTATTTTAAACATTATCTCTGCTACCTCCCCTTTATGGGACTATTTCTCGTTTTGTAACTCCAGGTTGCCAACTCAGACTTTCCGGTAAGAAGTTCAATTATTTCTCCCTTTAAAGTGTCATATTTGTTTTTCTGCAGTGGATTTGGGGAAGTTAACAACAGGATATCATCCACCCAGGCTGTGATGGTGAATGTGAAGGGATTTATTTGAAATAGCTCTCCATGTCCTGATGGCACATGGGCCTGCTCAAAATGCCATATCCATCTTGGCTGAGCTGATTTATCAGCAAAATTAAAGCTCTTAAGGGCAAAAGCACCTCCATTGTCCTTGTCCCTTTCCGACTCTTTACTATTTATTAACTTATGTGGCTCATTCCTTGAAGCAATTTGTTCTTTGCTTTGCTCTCTCTTGCTCTCCTGTGTACAATGCTGCTCTTATTCTGTCTCTGGGCCCTTTAATGCATTTTTATTTTCCCTGGCTGCTTCTTGCATTTGCTTTTGTCTCTGGGTGCTGTTTGGACTCCACACATATTTATTTGGAACTGTGACTGTACATTGTGGAATACACAGGTTTGGTCCAAGGTCCCCAGCCTGTGTCATGTAAAAATCACATCTGAGTTGCAGGTTCTGCTCAGTTCCTGCACATGTGGTGCCAGATTCAGATCTGGTGTGCATGGAGAAGGGGCTTCACTGTCTCCCCACCCATACCATTTTCCCAAACTGTAATAGTCCCAGGGATTCTCCATTGGGGAAACCTACATGCATACTTGTGGGTTTCCCCAACAACCCAAATAGCACCCACAGACCATTTAAGGCCAAAAGAAGGGGGCAGGGGTTGAAGCATCTTCTCTACATGCACCCAGTTGTGATCCAAATCAGCCACCACGACTTTGGTGGGGTTGCCAACTGTCCTCTCTCAAAAACCAGAATAGACCTGGAAAGGACCTTGTCCCCTCCTCTTCCCTTTTACTCACAAAAACTGAAGCCTGGAATGCTGTGGTTGCCTAACAGTAGCCCCTGAGGCAATCTGTTGCTTAAAGTTACAGACACTCTTTGTATCATTTTGGGGGTTTTTCAAACCCCCCAATGTATTTTTTTAGGTTTCACATTTTCCTGCAAAGTTGGGTCCCTTTTCAGGTTTGTAGAAAGATCTGTCTTGCCCATTTCCGGCTCCAGTCACTGGATTTAAGTATCCAAATATTTGGCCAACTTTGCAATTAGAATATAAAGTGATAATGATAATTCTATTCTTTCGATCTTTGCAAGCTTGAGAGAAACAAAGATGATCTTGGAAAGAGCCCCAGAACTCATGATACACAAGTAATGCCCCCTTTTTTCTGAAATATCTATTTAATTGGTCAAGTATTACAGCTGAACAAAAATTAAATTCAATTGAAGCTGAATGTTCTCAGTTCATTTCTTGATTTTGTAGCCCATCAACAGGATCACTTTTCAAATGCCTTATTTAACACAATTGTATCCTGCACTCTTAGTTCAAAAGAATTACTAAGATTATATCCCCAAATGATGAACAGAACAATTATATAGTAACCAAAACACTGATAACAAATCAACTATAAAATCAGCAGCTATTCATAAGATCAGCAATAACATGCCAATGAAACCTTGTAAATGGTACAACCTTAATTATTAACTTGTATCATTAACTTAATCATTAAAATCTTGCAGAGTTTCAGAAATGAAGATGACAAGGCTCATCTAGTAAAGTATGAGAAATGAAGACAACAAGGTTTTCTGACAATAGCACTAACTTAGCAACACCAGAAGCAACCAGGAAGCATTGGGCTATATTCCTAAAATGCATTCCTCACAGGTAGAAGGGAGAGGGAAAGATGCTGAGGAAGCAATATGGGATTTTGGCTAAACATTTTGGCTAAAAGGACTCCCAGACTCGAAGATTTTCAGCATCAGATGAGGATGAAGAGTGGGTTAATGAGCCATTGATGATTGTACTTCATCACCATGAACACTGTTGGCTTTGATTAGTGATTAGTAGGAAGAAACCACATGTGCTGCTTGTACCAAGGATTTTTAAACATGATCTCAGAAGCATACCAGACATCTTCTTCTGTCCATACCAGAAAGTGCAGTGAAACATTATAATAATTTTAAAAGTAGGAAGTAATAATTATTCAATCCTATTTAGATTTTGATTTGTAAAGTGCTCAACTGAATTGTGGATTGATAATGTTAATAAATAACATAACCACTGCTGGAAATTATGGTCTGTTTATGAAAAACGTTTACATTGCAAAAGGAGGGACATTGTAGACTTTTTTTTTTTTTGCCTTAGAATCTCTGCTGCTTGGACTTGCTGTTCTGTAGACAGATAAATCCATTACCCTTGAGTATACATACACTTGTATCTTTCATGGGTACTTAAGTTATTAAATAAAAATAAACTGCATATATGTCTCTGTTCACTGGGATGGCTGCTTCAGATTTTTTTTTTACTTAGCAATTGAAAACGTTTTGTGTAAGTAGACAAAATCTTTTTTTTTTCTTAAAGCATATATAGAGTCAAGCTTGATTAGGGATATTCCAAGTCAGCAGCTGTAGAAGCATTTTTGTTACACAGACTCCAATTTATATTTCTGGAATGAATTAGTAATGACTTCTGCTGCTTGTCCTTGTGAATGTTGGATAGCTTCTTACAAAAATAAGAATTAAATACTGAATAGAGTATACAGCAGCAACATGATTCACTACTTCCTGTTCCCAGTTGTGGTAATAGCCATGGTCTTGATACAGTAGCATTTCCAAGTGTTTATAATATAGATGAAAATGTCATATGGCTAGGGTTGCCAGCTCCTCATTGGGAAAGACCTGGTGATTTTGAGGGTGGAGCCTGAGTAGGGTGGGGTTTGGAGAAGGGATGGACTTCAATGCCACAGAATCCAATTGCCACAGCAACCAATTTCTCCAGGGGAACTGATCTCTATTGCTGGTAGATCAGTTGAAATTGCAGATCTCCAGCCACTACCTGGAGATTGGCAACCCTACATGTGGCCTTGTCCAATGAGCTGATACTGAACTCAGCAGAGCTCAGGAATTGGTATAGGACTGTCAACCTCCAGGTGGGGCCTGAAGATCTGCTGGAATGTCAAACGAACTCCAGAAAACAGAGATCCGTTCCCCTGGACAAAATGTCTATTTTGGAGGGTGGGCTCTATAGCATTACACCCTGCTCAGGTCCCTGCCCTCCCTAGCCTCCACCCCCATCTCCAGGAATTTCTAACCCAGAGTTGGCAACTGATTTCTACAATGAACACTACATTTGTGCACGATGACTTGAATCTTCCAGGACATTCCATTGCTGACCTAGCAATGGCAGTCCTTGCTGATCTGAATGGCAGCCCTTGCTCCTTCAAAGCAATGGACTCCCCACCCCCAAGGCTGAATAGTGACATAGGATTCTTATCTCACAACAGATGCTTATTTTCTGCCCCTAAGCAGTTCTCCCCTGCTTTAATCAGGCTAATAACATTTTGTATTGTACCTCTACATACTGACTCCTTTCATCACAACACCCCTTCCTACCTTCAGACTGGCATATGAGGACTTGTGGATCTCCATTTCTACTTCTATCTGAGGAAGGGAGCTTTGACTTTCGAAAGCACATGCTGTGAAAATTTTGTTGGTCTCTGAGGTGCCACTGGAATCAAATCTAGCTCTTTTACTGCAGGCCAACATGCTACCCTCTGGAACTTACATGTTAGGTGTTTTCCTCACATCTCCTTCGAAATATATTATTTTCTAAATGACTGAGAAGTCTTATTTATCAAACTCAAGCTATTATTGATGTAGCTTGAGCCTGACAAATAAACATCCGAAGGTTCACAGACAGGAATATATCAACTAAGAATCTTCAGTTCATGTAAATTTTAATTCCAAGATGAAAGGCCTCAGCAAGAAGAATTCGTTGCCTGAGCTGCTGAGCTTCATATCTTTTTCATTAAAGGAACTGATTCTAAGATCCCTTTGGGGCAAATTCAAACTGGGAAAGCCTCATGGAGTTTGGATTCTGTAGGGATGGAAGAATGACAGGTACTTTGTAGTAGGGAAAGAAAGAAATGGAGGATGAGGTTTACAATAGATGACCATGCCACTCCATTCAGAACGCCTACTTAAAAAAATGTCACACATGCACACACATGTGCACATGCTCACATGTTGCAGAAACAACACAGATCAGTGCTATTCCTTTTTTAAATAATCAGCTCTTTCCCAAGCATTTAATATGTGCCACACACGTTGTCGCAATCTAATCATAACAAGATTTAAGTTAGTCCTGGCTTGTTATTCTTATGTTTCCCATAAACTCACTGCAGGGAAAGGTTTTCATAGAGATGGACAAGTTTCCCTTCATTCATCTTGGATTCCAGTTTGGACAAACCAAACTTTTGAAAATAAATTGCCCTTTTATCTGAACTGGAATCCAAGCCCTTGAGGTTCTCAGATCACCACAACATACCCAGTGATACTAACAGAAGCATTATGAATCATCAGTAGTATATCTTCTGAGCAGAACTCCACCTCTCCTGATATACTCAGCCCTGTATTCCTGATGGGGAGTGAATGGAAGAAGTGGGAAGCATTTGGGTAGAGAAAATTCCTGCAGCATACCTCCATTTTTCTCCAGTTCTCATTTTCTGTTCCCTATACCTGTTCTGACCTGACCTGGATGGCCCTCGCTAGCCTAGTCTCATCTGATCTCAGAAGCTAAGCAGGATTTGTCCTGGTTAGTACTTGGATTGGAAACCACCAAGGAAGTCTAGGTTTGCTATGCAGAGGCAAGCAGTGGTAGACCACCTTTGTTCCTCTCCTCCCTTGAAAACCTTATAGAGCCACCATAATTGGCTGCGACTTGATGGAACCACCACCACCTCGTCATAGAGGCTTTCATGGATAGCAGTCTAAAGTTGGGCTGCTGTCATTGAGAGTGTTTCTGCCTTTGGGATGAAGCCAACAGTCTTGTGGATAAAATATTGCCCTCCTGTTTCTTGAAACTCTAAGCACACTAGCCAGTGAACGAAGCTATGGATGAACACAACTAATGAATAAATTTTCTTCCACTTATGCCACCAAAAAAACAAAGAAGGGGTCATTGTATATTCGTATATGTTACAGTTATGTACAGTGATGTTTTTTGGTGTTTCATATTTTAAAGGGAGCATCTTATATTTCCTTCAGCTGTTGTTAGCGGTAGATACAGGGGAATTCCACGTGAGGCAAGATGTTGTCGGTGCCAGTGCAAAGAACCTGACACAATACAACATATTCTCTTGTACTGTCCACTTTTCACACAGCTTCGATGCAGCTTAATTAGTTCTCTTCCACAATTTACTACTGCGGTGATTACTGGAAACATAGCCCATTTATTGGCTGATAAAAGCCCTGAAGTTACCAATCAGGTAGCCAAGTTCCTGGCCAAGGTCCTAAAGGAGGAAGAAGGAAGGCGGGGAGCCCACACTTAATTGATCATTATGAAATTACTGATGAACTGTGTATTCCTACGTTTTTAGATTATATCTAGCTGCTTTTGCCCTGTTTGTTCTGTTATTGTAAATGCCAATAAAGGTTCTGTTTACTGTTACATTCAGGGTCACCTTCCTTTTGATTAAATTTTGAGAGCCAATGTGGTATAGTGGTTAAGTGCGGTGGTTTGGAGTGGTGGACTCTGGTCTGGAGAACCGGTTTTGATTCCCCACTCCTCCACATGAGTGGCGGACGCTAATCTGGTGAACTGGGTTGGCTTCCCCACTCCTACATATGAAGCCAGCTTAGTGACCTTGGGCTAGTCACACTCTCTCAGACCCACTTACCTCACAGGGTGTCTGTTGTGGGGAGGGGAAGGGAAGGTGATTGTAAGCTGGTTTGAGTCTTCCTTAAGTGGTAGAGGAAGTCAGCATATAAAAACCAACTCTTAATATGGGTAGCATTTTTCACACAGATGGCAAGAATGGGAATCTACGCATAGAATCCAAGAATCCAAAATAAGCTATTAGGGAGTAGCTCACTGTTAAAAATATCAAGCTCGAGAACAGGGGTGGGGAACCTTTTTCCTGCCAAGGGCCATTCACACATTTATAACATTTTTCGGGGGCCATACCAGGTGTAGATCTCCCATGGGGGGGGAGAGGCTAGGGTTGCCAGGTCTCCAGCCACCACCTGGAGGTTGGCAACCCCAGGGGAGGCCACCCAGAGAAGGCCTGCAGGGCACCCCCACTCCCCCTCCCAGGTGGGAGGGCAGCCAGCGGTGGGCCCCAGAAAACGAGGCGCCAGGGGGGCGCAGCCCACAGTCGATTGGCAAGGGAGGAAGGGAGGAAGGAAAACAGAAAGAGGGAAAGGGAGGGAGGGAGAAAGAGAGAGAAAGGGAGAAAGAAATGGAGAGAGGGGGAGAAAGAAAGAAAAGGATGGAGGGAAAGAAAAAAAAGGACGGAGGGAGACAAAGAAAGAGACAGAAAAAGAGGGAGGAAGAGAGGGAGAGAAAGGAGAAAGAGTGACAGAAAAAGAGGAAGAGAGAAAAGCCTCCCCCCCACACACACACACACCCGCGCATGCCGGCCTGCGCGACCGGGCCCCCGGGCCTGAGGTTCCCCACCCCTGCTCTAGAAAATTGGATCATATTTCTTTCTTCCTAAAATATGGCCCACTTTAGCTCTAACAACTATGTTTTTCTCCTTTTACATGCAGTGATACAAAACTGCTTTGCAAAAATTTAATTTTCCTAGCAATCATTGTTTGGTTTTAGCAGCAGTTTTTGACATTCTTCTCTGCTGAAATCTCTCATCAGCTAAGTGCATACGTGGAATGAATAGAGCTGGGAATCTGCATGCCAAGGAACCAGTCAACAGCTGTTTGTATTTTCATTGCTGTGTCTGTTCATTTGCTTTAAAAAAAGGAAGTTCCTTATAAAAGTACCAGAGATTTTGGGGTTGGGTCTTTGTCAAAACACCCCTGTTCACTCTACTGTCACACAATTGAAACCCCATTTTATAATAGCCACTGAAATATACATGTTTGCAGTGTGGCAGTCTGTACAAAAACTGTGCTGAATATGTGTTCTTGGACATTTTTTTAGGCAAAAACTGCACACTGGGGAAAAAAATACTTCTTTCCATTTTCATATTCACATCTATTATCAGTCATCAATCACCTTCTGTTGCTTGAGCAGCATTTTAAAGCTCTAAAAGGGTTTTTGTCCAGTAAATCAGGGATCACACAGTGACTATGATGTTGTCCCAGAGCCTTGGAACTCATGAACTGCAAACAATTCCATGCATGAAAAATTCATAATGTAATGGCTTAACCAGAAGCCTGGGAGATCTTTGACTTCTCTTTGGTCATTTATTTATGTACATTATTTCCAGTCCACCCTACTTTCTAAGGCCACCAAAGATCCTGTAGATATTTATGTAGTCAAGTTTGTTACATTTTTACCAAGATACAACCTGGCCCTGTAGCACAAGAAGGTACTGTGCGGTAGCAAAGCTTCTTGGTCTGTTGCCTGTGACAAATTTCAAGAAAAGAACTTTGAGATGATCCAGTCCAATGGTATCTCTTTAAGGGATTTGAGATCCTAATGGACACCAATCTGACATTAGAAATATCAGTATTCAGATACCAGTGGGAGAAGATTTCAATCTTCTAGGACACTATTTCTGACCTCAAAGTCACCATCCAACAAAAGAATGTCAAAACAAGACTCCAAACTGAAATGACTGAATAAGGATTTACTCAGAGATTTCACTCTAAGTCCCCCCCCCTCAGATGAACTAGGGATTTTATCTCACTGTACTGGTGAATACCTTAACCAAACCTGTGACATTCCTACCCATTACAAGTGGATATTCTATATATTTTTCTTGATTAGATTAGAATTTTAAACATTTAAACATTATTTTTTTTTAGATTTCCATAAAAGCTTATGTTAAAGTATTTTTAAAAGTCTTTGAGGTATCACAGGAGTCCCATGTTATTTTACTGGTAATTTGCAAATTGTCTAATAAATCCCCCCCCCACAAAAAAAATATTATTTTTGCCAGAAAGAAAATCAGAATGAAATAACACAGATATGGGATTTATCTGCAGTTTATCTGTTGCCCTTTATTTTTCAGAATCAAATTGTGGTGCCAATGTATCTGATATTACTAATTTCTATCTGGATAACCCAAGGCTAGCCTGATCTTGTAATATCTCAGAACTAAGCAGGGTTGGCCCTGGTTAATATTTGGATGGGTAACCTCCAAGGAATACCAGGGTCTTGATATGGAGGCAGGCAATGGCAAACCACCTCTGAACATCTCTTGCCTTCAAAACCCTATGGGGTTGCCAAAAATCTGCTGTGACTTGACAGCACAAAAAGGGAGGGAGAGAGAGAGAGCGAGAGAGAGAGAGAGCTCATTAGGGAAATGCAACATGGATCACTCTTTCTTTGACATAATTTGGCTTTTTCATGTCCATTCCTTTAAAAAAAATCTATACACATTAGGCTACATCATCTCCAGAGTGGTGAAATAAAAAGAAAATCCACAAAACACATGTCATAACCCTACACATCTGTAATGCTATGCCTGGTGGCAAGTGAGGGACCAAATGAACAGAAATGGCAGTTGGCTTACTACAACAATATAATTTGTGCATCAGCTCCAACTGGGAAAGGAATGACATTTTGTAGTAGAGCCTACTTACAGATTTCTTTTGTTCTTCCCAAGGTAGAAATTCTGCTAGTCTTTACTCATGTATGCTATGTTTTCCAGATGTGAAACAATATTTTACTTCAAGGGATTATTGTGAATAAAAATAAACAATATAAACCATGTCAGTATAGTTAGTCATAATGTTAGATTGAATTGTAAAACATGTTTCAAAATTATCAACTATTAGCTGAATAGTCATATGTCCAAATATTCCTTTACATGTGGATCAGACATCAGATTTCTCAGTAAAAAACAAAACAAAAACCTAGATTGATTATAGTTTACCATGCTAGTGTTAGGCAGGTGTGATTATTTTGTTTTATTTATGTTAATCAGTTGGTTTTTAATTTGTAACGTTCTCAAAGTGGCTTACAGAATATTTGTTTTATTTCATTTAAAACATTTTTATGCCGCCTTTCCACCGATCAGGTCCCCAAATCATCGCACATTAAAAAAAACATTAAAACATTTGAAAAATTAAAAGCAAAATTTAAATAATAAAATAATTCAATAAAAAGACAAACAATACCAGGACCAGGGAGGACAGGCAATAACCGTTATGGGGTGGGTATATGCCAAACAAAGCAAAGAAATCTTTACCCACTGGCAGAAGACACCAATAGAGGGAGTCAGATGGGGAAGGAATTTCCAGATTTTTGGTGCCATGACAGAGAAAGCCCTTTCTCAGGTCACTCAAATGGTGGAGGCAACCGAAGCAGGGCCTTTGGGGCTGATGAAGAAGAAGAGTTGGTTTTTATATGCAGACTTTCTCTACCACTTAAGGGAGAATCAAACTGGCTTGCAATCACCTTCCCTTCCCCTCTCCACAACATAAACCCTGTGAGGTAGGTGGGGCTGGGAGAGTGTGACTAGCCCAAGGTCACCCATCAGGCTTCATGTGTAGGAGTGGGAAATCAAACCCAGTTCTCCAGATCAGATTCTACCACTCCAAACCACTGCAATGACTGGAGTGAATGGGTGTAGCTGTCCTTAAGGTATGTTGATCCCAGGCCGTACAGGGTTTTACTGTCAATACCAACACCTTAAATTGAATCCAGAAGAAATCTGGAAGCCAGTGTTGACAGAACAAGACTGGAGTGGTAAGGTCCCTATGACCCACTCCAGTCAACACTCTGGACACCACATTCTGTACTACCTCAGTACTGTCATGACAAGAACTGGTATCTGAAAATACCTGAAAAATACCTTATTGCTATTTTCGGGGTTTTTTAATCCAACCCCCCAATAAAAATGGCGGTGATTTAAGGGAGCCGAAAAGTGGATCCTGAATAATGCGGATTTTTTTAAGTAAAACGTCCCAATCCTGCCTGAGAAGTTTTCAATAATTAGTGCTCTTTTCCTCTCTGTTAGATGGTTCAAAGACCTCCATGAGCTCAGCTGAGTAATATTGTAATCCACAGCTCTGTTCCACAAGGACCAATCGAGCCCACAGGCTGCTAATTGAGCAAATACCAGAAGGCCTTTGGCGCTTAGCAGCCTAAACTTATAGGTGATAATGGCTTTCCATATCAAGGCTGAAATATTTGGAAGGCCCATTTCAAGTTGTATGACTGAGGAAACTATACATGTAGGGAGAGTGAGGATTTTGTGAAAAAAGGTCGCCTGAAGCTTGTCAGGTAGTTTAACTGGGCCTGAAAACCAAATTGGAGCATACATGGAGCATACATGGTACCACGAGCGTCCTGTAAACTTTCAGGAATGCTGGTAAGTACAACAAACATATAGTACATATTATATCCAATAGTATGGTCTACAGCCTTGTTCCCTTTATTAAAGCACCCTCCTGAACCTTTCTGTTATGATATAGGCTTATTGCCATTATAAAAATGTCCTCCTGAACAATTTTGTTTCACATAGTTTGAAGAACGATAGAAAAATAAGAGCTTTCCTGATCTTCCTCAGGCAGGCCATTCCACAAAGTAGGGGCCACAACAGAGAATGCACATGTACAAGCAACAGGGTTGCCAACCTCCAGGTACTTGTGCTGAATAACGTTAGTTAAAGCAATTGGGCAGCACCACAGCTCATAAATTACAAATAGAAGAATTCAATAGAAATCACACATTTCATTAGGCATAAGCAAAATATATTCAAGCAGCCTACTGAATATATTTTGCTTATGCCTAATGAAATGTGTGATTTCTATTGAATTCTTCTATTTGTAATTTATGAGCTGTGGTGCTGCCCAATTGCTTTAACCTCCAGGTACTAGCTGGAGATCTCCTGCTATTACAGCTGATCTCCAGCCGATAGAGATCAGTTCACCTGGAGAAAATGGCCAGCACCTTGAATTGGACCCAGAATATGATGGCTAGCCAATGCATAATGGATGCATGCTCTGCTTAACTCTTCATAATAACCAAGCTGTGACATTTTGCACCAAACCAACTGGAGTCTCTGAGTTGACTTCAATGGTAGACTCATGTAGAATGCATACAGTATTTAGAGTCATTGTTACAATGGCATGATTCTGGTAGCAAGATCAGCTGAGTCAACGTATAAGGACTTCCTGGCAGTTTTTAGGTGTCCTATTGGATCCTACATTGCTGCTGGAGAAGCAAGTTAATGCAGCTGCAAAAAATGCTTTCTTCCTACTTAGAGAAAACATTTTTACAGCTGCATTAACTTGCTTCTTCAGCATTTTCTTTTTGGAACTGCCTCAATTTTCCTTTTGGTTTCCGCAGTCCAGTCTTTAGGTTTGATGGCTGGCTTTTCCAGCATATACTGTAAGACAGGCAGATGTACTATGTGATGCCTATCAGTATCATTATTTAATATTGTGTCTCAATAAATATCTGTATCTGTATCTATATCTATATCTAAATCTAAAGATAAGGGCTGCTTGAGAACTAGACGATACTAACATATGAAAAAAAATACCATTTTGGTACTTGCATTATTTACCTTGCACCCTCTAACCTTGTTCACTTTTCTGAAGAGAATCCAGTCTATGAATGTAGAATGGAATTGGAAAGCGTCCACTGGCTCTGTCCTCTGGGCAAAAAAATATGCCGCAAACTCAATATGTCGCATTCCCAATCACACATGCACACCTAGGGTTTGGTCAACATGTTTGTAAGTACATGTGGCATCCAGAGGGAAGGGCCAGCATGCATTCATATAAGCGTTCTTGTATTACACAGTAATTCAGTGGCTAGTGTGGATCCCTGGAGGAGTTTTTCAGCTGTGCTGTTTATTGACTCTCCCCACCAAAGGGACTCAGTGGGGCTGAATGTCTCGGCACTGTAATCTGTTCAAAGAGAGTAAAATGTTTTTATACCTGCTAAGGCTGTTTTGAGAATTAATTAGACTATTGTTTGTACAGTGCCCAGTGGATAAAAAATGCAACATGAGTGTTAAGAGGTAATAATAATAGAGTTTATGTTTATAAAAAAAAAAAGAGAGAGAGAGAGACTGTTAATTCTGGAATACTTACTGTCTGAATAAATGTGCGAAACCAATATAGATGATGGTTGTTATATTATTCCAGTAAACCCTTTCCTGGATCAGCAGAGAAGTATAAACTATTGCCAAAAAAGCACACAACAATTCTTGCATTGCAGCAATTCTTTTTTAAACTAAAAAGCCTCCATAAATTATTTCTTTCAGGATTTATTAGCGAAGATGGAAAATAGACTGTATGAGCTTCAGACTTTTCTGTGATTCTGAGGGTCCTTGGTAATTTCAGCAAATGTTTCTCCAAAGAGTTTAATTCATCAGAAATGTTGATATGCATACAGAACCACACTTATCCCTTCCCCTTCACTATGTATATTTAAAGTGCAGTCAAGTCGCAGCTGACTTAAGGGCAACCCCAGCAGGGGGCTTTCAAAGCAAGTAAGAAGCAGAAGTGGTTTGTCATTGCCTTCCTCTGCAGAGTCTTCCGTTCCAATTACTGCCCCTGCTTAGTTTCCCGAGACCTGACAAGATCGAGTCGTACCATGCTGCCTTCCCTTCCTCCCGTTTACTATAGGTGCTGCGTGCACCTCTTGAAGATGAACTACATTAACAGTGTAATCCCATGATCACTTTCTTGTGAGTAAACCTCACTGAATAGACCTGAACAGGATTCTGTGCCAATCTGATTAGGGCTGCTCTCTAGATGTAACCTACATTCCTTTTGGCTTCAGTTAGCATGATCTGGCATGTCTACAAATTAGAGGAGCATGGTAGGACAGGCATGGTATGGTATCATAAATAATGAAGGAAACACAATGCTTAGTTACATTGTGGAACTCCCTGCTCCAGGATGTGGTGATGGCTGCCAACTTGGAAGGCTTTAAGAGGGGAGTGGGCATGTTCATAAAGGAGAGGGCTATTCATGGCTACTAGTCAAAATGAATACTAGTCATGATGCATGCCTATTCTCTCTAGTATCAGAGGAGCATGCCTATTACATTAAGTGCTGTGGAACACAGGCAGGATGCTGCTGCAGTCGTCTTGTTTGTGGGCTTCCTAGATGCACCTAGTTGGCCACTGTGTGAACAAACTGCTGGACTTGATGGGCCTTGGTCTGATCCAGCAGGGCTTTTCTTATGTTCTCAACACAATATGTTAAAGAGGGGAGCTGAAAAAGGAAACTAGGCAAGTCCTTGTAGCAGTAATCAGTTGAATTAATGCTTCTAATTTTTTGCCAAAACAAATATTATTATTTTTCATCAGGTCTGAGGAGAAAAATATGTGGGTGTAAATTCAAAAGATTGAAGGATGAAATGTTGCTCATTTTCAGATGCTCATTTTCAGGCTACTGGAGATGAGCATGCCTTTCTGATTACAACACAGGCATTTCCACAAGGAAATGTCAAGGATTCTAACAAATATTAAACATCATAACTGAGACGAGATCCATAAGGCATTGTCAGCAGTTTGGAAAGAATTTCACTTCACTGTAAATGTCAGCCCTCTATGACTCTGGAATTCAATAAAAGGAATTGTTTAAGATGGGATTTTAGAAAATGAATAAAAGAGCAAAACAATACGGTAGGATTCAATCTTGAAGTGAGACAGTGTGAAAATAACACTCTTCCAGAGGGAATCAAGTTGTCTTTAGATCCAGTGGAAATCTAATCATGTACTGTATATCTCAAAGGATCAGAAGATCTACTTAAATCTGGGCAGACTGCACATCACTAAAGCCACAATGATGACAACACATCATTTACAAAAACCTTGCATACAGCAAAATTGGACCATCTATTCACACCAGACATCAGTAGCCCTGCCAAATGCACCACCAATATGTGAACACACCAAGGCATTTTCTAACCCTATTTAGCTGGGACAAAGCACACATGGAACACCTTCAAATGCCAGTGGCCAACCATACCCATCACATCTGTCTTGGCCCTAATTATCCACTTCTTAGGAGCACATCACATAGAATCCTAAAGGTGGAATGGTGATCTAGAGTCATTGGGCAAAAATGCACTGACCCTTTAGCCTCCTTTATTCCCTGTTTCAGCCAGGATTTCGCCAGGATCGAACACACGTTCGGCAAAACGCATGTGTTCGATCCTGGCTGAATCCTGGCTGAAACAGGGAATAAAAGAGGCTAAAGCGACCATGCGTTTTCGCCCATTGACATGTATCCTACCACTTTGCTAACCAAAGTTTGAAACCTTTCTCCAGCCTAAGGCATCATGCTTCAGTTTACGTAGCTCTTCCTCTGGCACAAGAGACACTTAAGGTGTAGGAAGACTCCTAGCTTTGCTGAGCAGAGTGACAGCAGGGTAAACAGCATGCTATTGTTGTTCAAAGTTTTAAAGTAGGTTATATAGCAAGTGGTGAAAATGCTGTATGTAAGAATTTGCATACGGTAGCAACAGCTGCTTAAGGAGACAAGATAACATGGAACCAAGAGTGCTTGAAGCCTTAAGAAAGTCAAACCAGAGGAAGTATCCCCCGCAGCCCTTTATTTAGAGATAAAGCCCACCAGCAAAGCCGCCAACACCTCCTTCATGCAAATGCAGTTACATTTCTTCACAGATAATCCAAGGCTCGTGTTTGTCAACAGCAGCACCATTATTGATGCCAGCATCTCAGAGAAGGCAGCTGCAAGTGAAGAGGGAATAGCCCCAAATGAACTGGTTCAAGAAATAAGGTCATGCACATCATCCAGTGTGTCCAGGAGCTACGTTTGGAGGGTTGGGACATATGGATTTATTCCTTTAATGGTAGCACCTTCCTATAGTGCAAGATGACTTCCCCTGATGCAATGGACTCTTCCTTTGTTTATTTATTTATATTAAAATTCATATAACACCCTTCCTCCACTAAAGCAGAGCTAATGGTGGGTAACAGCTCATCAAACACACATTTTAAAACAGAAACAATTAAAACAGATTAAAATAATAAAATGCAAATCATAAGATGGTGCCCTAAGCTCCCAACAGAGCTGACTCCCCAGAATTACAGACCCTCTGCAATAAGTGGGGAGGGGGACCAAGGGGGGGCTCTGCCCAGTGACCGGTGGATGTAATAGAGTAGTCAAAAATCCTCAACCATGTGCTTGGCAGAATATCTCCATCTTACAGGCCCTACGGAACTGGGTCAGACCTCACCAGGCCCTAGTCTCCTTAGACAGAGAGTTCTACCAGGCGGGGCCACAGCCAAAAATTCCCTGGCCCTGGTCGAGGACAATCGGACTGCTCTTGGGGAAGGGACTTTCAGTAAATTTTGAGAAGTACAGCAAAGCATCCTTGGGGGACATAGTGGGAAAGATGGCCCACAAGTATGAGGGTCCCAGACCATTAAGGACATTAATGGTTAAAGCCAGCACCTTGAACCTGATCCAGAAGCATATTGGCAACCAATGCAGCTGGCAGAAAATAGGTTGAACAGAAACACTCCAAGGGATCCTTCTTAGAACCCTTGCAGCTGTATTCTGTACCAATTGAAGCTTCAGAAGGAGTGTCAGGGGCAGCCCTACGTAAAGCAAGTTACAGTAATCCAGCCAGGAGGTGACCATTGCATGGATCACTGAGGCCAGTTTGGAGTGAGACAGGTAGGGTGCTAATTATCAAACATGGTAAAGATGATGAAAGCTTTCCTGGTAACAGTCAGGACTTGCTGTTCCATAGTCAATGACACGTCCAGGATGACACACTCCTGATGGACTGTCTTGGTTCTAAGTGCATCCCGTCAAGAGCTGTAGCCCCCATCCTAGTCCGGTCTGGCTCAACTACAGAACCTCCATCTTGGAAGGATTCAGCTAACTTAGTATCAACCACTTTATTTATTTATTTATTTATTTATTCAATTTATAAACCCACCCTCTCTGGCCAAGACCAGGCTCAGGGGAACATCACACATATAATATTAACAGTAAAAGTAATAATTCTAAAATCAAACAATAAAACCCAATTAAAAACCATTAAAAACTCCAGATGGAGCTTAATTTGGCCCATAGTACTCAGCATAGGCAGTAGGTTGTCCCCCCCCCATTACAGTAACATAGAACAAGGGGGGGATAGGGAGGCCAGCAGAGGATGATACCCGTAGCTGTCCTCAACTTTACCATGACCTCCAGGAAACTAGTCAGATCCATTGCCACCGATCTTAACTGGTCGTCCATCAACAGGTAGAGTTAGGTAGCATCTGCATATTGGTGACAGCCCAGCCCAAAACTCCTGACTAACTGGGCAAGAGGGTTCATATAAATGTTGAAAAGCATTGGGGAGAAGATCAACCCTTTTGGTACCCTATACAGTAGAGGGTGACGGGATGATATCTTCCTCCCTAGTGCCACCCTTTGTCCCCGACTCTGGAGAAAGGAGGAAAGCCACTGTAAAGCAGTCCAAGGTTGGCGAGTCAGTGGTTAGCAGAACAAATTTCTAGGATCCACCAAGAGTGTCCATGTTAACAAGTTAGTGCAGTGAGAGGAACAAAATAGGATAATATGAGCAGGGAATCTACTGTCAAGGGCAATTCTCCACACATTGTCTCTGCTTCTTCCTGCCTCATCCCCACTTCCTCCTGTTGGCTCTCCTTCCCTCCCACTTGCAGCCCATGCAGTCTTTCCCCTTCCTATCTCCAGTGTTGGTTTCTGTTATTCCCTGTTTGGGGTTATGCAGTGGTTCTATTTCTCTTCACTGACCACCAAATGCCAACCAAGATCTTGTGAAACTAGCTCACATTATTTCAGCTGCTATTTTGTCATGGATATTGATCAAAATATGAGTTTAATCATCATTCTCACCCTGTTCCTCTCCTGCTGTCTTATATAGCTACGTTCTCTTGCATCACTGTTACCACTAAAGTATTTGCAACTGAAATAAGCAAATTTGTAACTAGAGAAAATGATCAAAGCCAAGGTGTTCTGAAATTTTCAAAGGAAGACTATACTTCTTTGCTACATAATGCCAAACCATATGAAATAATGGTCTAGGGCAGGGGTGTTGAACTCAATTGTTACAAGGGCTGGATATGACATAAATGTCACTTGGTCAGGCTGGGTCATGCTTCTCTGACCCAAAATGAGAATGTGGGGGGCAGCCTTGGCTGGCTCACGGGCTGGATATGTGCTCTCAAGGGGCTGGATTCAGCCCTTGGGCCTCATGTTTGACACCCCTGGTCTAGGGGCTTACCTAAGCCTTCATAAAGTTTTACTCATGATCTGGTTGTTGCAACAAATATCTCTATGGAATTTGCCATCATAGGGGGGAGGAAAACTAGACAGAGATTTGGAACTTTGTGATAAATCATGAAGAGTTGAATGTTTATTAATAGTTTAATAAATTGAATTTAAAGCTGAGTAATAAAATTATTTAATGGAGGTTATAGAATTTAACTAAAACAATAGAAAGGAAATAATGAAATCAAACTAAATATAGAATTATTTCATATTTAAAGAAATAATATAATATTGCAATGCAAGAAGTAAAGGGAAAGATATCACATACCTAGGGGGGGAATTCTCTAAAGATGTAAACAAATTTATTATGAATAATATAAATTCCCTAAGATAAAGTGAAACAATAACTTTTCCTGGTCCAAAATTAACCACACATTGTGGATGGAGAAATGCCACAATAACCCAAAATCACCCTTTTCATATTTCTGTTATAACACTGCTGTTGCAAGACCATTTTATTATTGGGAAAAAAATTTAAATTGACCAAACACTATGATTTATATTCTAGTAGACATTTTTCTTTGAAGTTAGAAAAAAAAGGTAAAGTCACTTAGATTTTTTTTAAGGGATTGTTGGATAGAACCACAACCAGGATTGTTATAGACAAGGATTACTATATTTTCTCTTTTATTCTGGCCCTTTAGAGGACTTGAGCATTCTATTTGGCATGAGAGAAAGACATGCAATTGACTACTGGTATTTATATATTTAACTGGATGCCTTCCATTTCTTACCCCTTTTCATTAATATCATGAGTGCTGTCATCCTGATACTAGGCACAACCTGCAGCCACTGAAGACAGAACTGAGTATTCTACTGAAGAGTCAGACAAAGGGGCCTAAAGTTTGTGGCCTAGAAGATCTTCCCCTCTTTTTTGGTTCTTGAACTTCTAGCCTGACAAAAGGTTTTGGAGAACTCAAAAGCTTACACATTGGTGTGTTACTTTGGTTTGTCTTAATAAAAGGTATTCCATGGCTTTTGTTTCCGGATTTTGCTATGGATTGACATGGCTACTTAGATCTTTTGTTTACAGCGTACACTGTGTAAACTGGAATTGCATCCACAATTCTTTGCACAGGGGTTCTGGTGTGGAGGCAGCAGCATATTGATTGCCACCTCATTGGTATTGTATTAGACTTCTGAGCTCTAGAACACTCAAAGTTTCCAGATGGAGCTAGCACTTTGCATCCATACAGATATATATCCGGATACTAATGATCGTATGAACAAAATTCCCTCTGTTCTTCAATGTACTGAAATATTCTGTTTGCTGTCACTAAATATTAAACAATGGGTAGTCTTTGGATGGCCCAGGCTAGCCTGATCTCGTCAGATCTCAGAAGCTAAGCAGGGTCAGCCCTGGTTAGTATTTCGATGGGAGACCACCAAGGAATACCGGGGTTGCTGCGCAGAAGAAGGCACTGGCAAACCACCTCTGTTAGTCTCTTGCCATGAAAACCCCAAAAAGGGGTCGCCATAAGTCAGTTGCGACTTGACAGCACTTTACACACACACACACACACACACACACAGTCTTTGGAACTTTCAAAAAGTCTGTTGTATCCTGAGCTCCCCATTTTTCAGAAGGTGAGGGAAGGGACGTGAGAGACATCAAGGGCAGAGATTGACTCAGGAGATAATCTGATGGGGCTGTTGTCTACCATTTTTCTGGTGTAGTGTAGGCACTCAAAATGTTAACTGGGAAATCTTTGTTATAAAATCTACTTTCACTAGAAAAGAGGAGAAAGAGATTTTAACTTCTCAGTCTTGGGACTATCCTAACTTCTGCAGCTTGCCTTCACTAAACCTTTTTCTGTTGCCTGAACACTCTTGCTAGTGGTGACTTCACCATTTATGTACATTGTACATGAACTTGCCTGAGCTCTGAGGCCATTCAGTGAAGCCTGGACACCAAATGATCCTAGTAACCCTCATCCAAGAGAAAGCCAATATTGCCTACAGAAAGGACAGAGGCACATTCATTTATTCATCCACCCATCTATCAATTGTTACAATATTTATATTCCACCTTTCTTTGTGGGCCAAGGTGGTTTACAAATCACAGTTTAAAACACCTCATTGTAAAACATACAAAATAATGCCCCAAATAACACCCCCCACCACCACAAAAAGATTTCTGACATCTATACCCCATCGTATTTTGGTCACGTCATGAGACGACAAGAGTCACTGGAAAAGACAGTCATGCTAGGAAAAGTTGAGGGCAGCAGGAAAAGAGGAAGACCCAACAAGAGATGGATTGACTCAATAAAGGAAGCCACAGCCTTCAATTTTCAAGATCTGAGCAAGGCTGTCAAAGATAGGACATTTTGGAGGACTTTCATTCATAGGGTCGCCATGAATCGGAAGCGACTTGGCTGCACTTAACACACACATACCCCATGAAAATCCATGGCAAATAAAATAGCCTTGCAACACTGAAAATTGTTAGAGATATTACCTCCTCAGGGATCCCATTTCACAAAGTGACAGCTACATTAGAAAGGGTTCTGGTTAATGCCAGGAAGGCAACCTTAAATGGAGGGAAAAGATTGTAGGTAGTAGCTTGAAGACTGTAGCCAGGACACAGGAACATATGAGAAGAGATGGTCCTTTAGATATCTGGGTCCTTGGTCATAAAATACTTTAAAGGAATCCCACAGGTTTAGAAGCTTCAAAATATAACTGATTTACCAAAGCTCCCCCCTCCCCCAGTCAAGTCACAACAGACTTATGGTGACCCCACAGGTTTTCAAGGCAAGAGACCTTCAGAAGTGGTTTGCCATTGCCTGCCTCAGAGTATTCTTTGGACGTTTGCCATTGCCTGGTATTCCTTGAAGGGTCTCTCATCCAAATATTAGTCAGGGCCAACCCTACTCAGTTTCTGAGATCTGACAAGATCAGGCTAGCCTGGGCCTATCCAGGTCAGGCACCTAGGCAGCAAATAGTAAGATGGGGATAAAGAGAGTCTTTACTAATATGTAGGACATAGTGGTTAGATATAGTATATTCACCTTCATGTTCACTGTGACATTCTCAGCATATGTGATTTAGAAGTTAAGTTTTCAATTTTTTTTCTTTTTTCTTTTTTTTAAGAACAGCCTAACAACTCCTTACTGGAGCAGGTTAGATGAACTTAGTTTTTTGATATTATGCTTGAAACCACTGATTTCTGATCCAAAAAATGCGTTGACATAATTAATTATTTCAAGATTATATTTGATACCAACAATATTTACTGAGCTTATGTCACAGAATCCAGATACCTGCAACATCTTCAACCTTCATTTTAATAGCAGCATTCATTTATGAGCAGGCAATAACTTTTTTTTATTAAATATAAGCGTAAGGGTCTTTCTATTTGATGCAGAAAAATTTATGCAAATAAAATGTATTAGCATTTTTATGAGTGAGATTTCAATGACAAACCCATTAATAGATCCCCAGGTAGCAGTCAGCTTGACGGTATTAGTCCTGTATATCCTGTCATACTGGGCGGAGGTACTTTTTTTCCCTTCGCTAGTCAAGTTGGTAATAATAGGAAGTTCAGCAGGGAGACTGGTAAGAATGGCTGCAAGTAGACGCACAGAGATGGGGCTTGTCAACCATCTTGAGCGTTGCTTCACAGTGAGACCTGACTGGCTACAAGTTATAATTTAAGGTTCTGGAATATAATGACAGCAGAGGGGTTTATGTGAAATGAACTTGTTGACTCAGTCTGACAACCAGTTCAAAACTGTCTGTGTTCTAAAACTGTAAAGTACTAGGTGTATGTTCATACCATATATAGATGTACTTGTCAAGATTGCATTGATGGTGATATGCTACCCCAACTGAATAGAAAGGGCACTTTTGCTAGTAATTGATATACTATTGGACTCCTTTTCAGTTTTGCTGCTACATGGTTATTTCTCAGGAATACATTAGAATGTAATTTGTACATGATACTTGAAAGGTGAGCCAGCATTAGTATCACCATATTTCAGAAGTAAGGTTTAGGATGATGGGTTTCCCTCAGGTCATCTAGTTACTTTGTAGAAGAGGCAAGATTTGGAGACCTTTTTGGAGACCTATAAATGCTGGAAACCAAAACAACAGGATTTTGATATCAAATTTTATAATTCCAAAAGTTGAATCGCATCAAAATCCAAGCGGAAATATTTTAAAATCCACAAGAATTCAAATTTTGGCAAAATTTCATTTTGTCTAGTATCTTGCTTGGTGACACTAACTGATTTTCCTAAGATGCTTTTAAGGTTTCTGCAGACTTCTTTGGACATGTTTCATGTGTGTATTTTGGGGATTTAAGCTGTTTTCCCTATGAGATTTCTTTTTTTATCTTTGTATTTTGCAAGAGGACAACAGTGTAGCTTTTGATCTTGCTAGATATCAATGGTGATAATGTATTAAGTACTTCAGACTTTGTGCATAACTCAGCTGAAAAGGATCAACCTTGCCCACAGGTTTACAATTTATGCCCTATAATATTAGAATCTCTCAGTTCAGAACAAAATTAATAAGTTATATGGTATCTGAATAATTTGCATTGAGTTGAAAAGGGTTCCTTAGTAGGATGCTTGCCAGTTCAGCTCACCTCCAATTCACCAGCGATAATCAGGCAGGCAATCAATTAATGGGCTATTTGCAACCATCAAAAGCTGAGTCCCAGTTCATGAGGGATTAGCTAGGAGTTGGTTTCTGATCTCCTGCTGGGGGAATTTTGCTCTGTGTTCAACAAATATTTTTTTCTGGGGTCAGGGGAGAGGAGCTGATGCCAACTGATCTGCTGGAAGTTAGGTTCTTTTGATTTCTCATCCCAGAAACTATGCTGCCCCCAAGTGTAGCTGAGATGGAGCAAATTTGGGGGGATAGTGATAGTGCCCCAGCTGATTTCCCTTCTTCCAAAGAGCTCAGGGAGGTATATACATTGGGTTGCACCATTTTATCAACACAACAACCCCATAAGGCAGCCGTTGTACAAAGATTATTTCCTCATCATCCAGCCATTATTCCCTTGATTACAAGTGGAATAATATTTTGTTCAGCTGTGTATTGCAGATGATAAAATGTCTGGTAATCTTGGCAGGAAACTACTAAGTACATATATTCATTATTATTTCTTATTACCCGAGAGAAGGAATTAATATATACTTGCCTTTATACTGCAAGGCAAAAGCCAAGGAATTTGATTTCAGCTGTATATAACCTGGGTATATTTCTCAGTATATTTCTCAGCACTCACACACATTTATATATTGTTCATGGGTGTTTTTAATGGAATAGTATCATGCCTGTCCTGCACCCTTGATGATGTCTCCCATTTCATCCTTGTTAAGTCTTCAAGGTCTGACCGCAATGTTAAAAGTTTAAGATCGATACAGTGACAGGTTCTAACTACTACCCACTGATGTATGACTGCTCTATCTATTGTCTTACAAGGAGGTTGGGATGGAAGGAGCAAAAAACTCCTGCTGGGTTCTGAAAGCATCAAGAAACCAGCAGAATAAATGCACACATCAAGATAAAATAATAGCTCCTTATACCAAGGATACTCAAGGGGGAGGCAGCGAAATGCTCAGGAAGAAGTCTCTCACTGCATATGAGTGCCATGGGGAAAAGAGCCACCAAGCTTGGCTGCAGCAGAAAACAAATTGAACAAAGAAAGGCAGAAAATGAAAAGGTTAAGGTAGGAACTGCTAACAGGGCAATGATCCTTACTCAGATCTAAGGATAAATTGACTGGGGCTGATTTGTGGGAAGAGAATGAATTCTGGGGAGACTTGCAAGTGATGCCTTGGAAGCACTGATGGAGTCAGAACTGGGTGACTTTTACACTAAATGTTATTTGCAGAAAAAGTTTCAGGTTGATATGATGTTGACATTAACTGGAATTTGAAAACTGCAGTTTTTAAAAGACAAGGGAGGATAGGAAGTCTTCCTTATTTTCAACTCTAGGCCTAGTTGATAGTTAAGATGATGGAGAAGGATACCATATGTGAAGGGAAATGCCACTGTACCAAGGAAGGGTGAAAACAGGTGTAGGTGTCTCTCCTAGGGTTGCCAACCACCAGGTACTAGCTGGAAATCTACTGCTATTACAATTGATCTCCAGCCTGATAGAAATCTGTTCACCTGGAGAAAATATCCGCTTTAGCACTAGGATTCTATGGCATTGATGTCCCTCCCCTCCCCAAACCCTGCCCTCTTCAGGCTCTGCCCCAAAAATCTCCCACTGGTGGCGAAGAGAGACCTGGCAACCCTAGACTCTCCTCAGTTTGTGGCATGAAGATGGAAGATAGAAGTGGAACTAAACTGCCACACTACAAAAGACCAGTCTATCGACCTCTCAACCCTCCCAATGAGGCACCAGAAAAGGAGGCATATAAGGAGAAAAGTGCTTGCGTGACTGTTTCTTAAAAGGAATGGTGTGCCCAAAAGGAACTCTGTAGCCTTAACCCAGTGAGTCCACTAGCACTAAAGCAAGGACATTAGTTAGAAGAAGAAGGAGAGTTGGTTTTTATATGCTGACTTTCTCTACCCCTTAAGGAAGAAACAAACTAGCTTACAATCACCTTCCCTTCCCCTCCTCACAACAGACACCCTGTGAGGTACGTGTGACTAGCCCAAGGTCACCCAGCTGGCTTCATGTGTAGGAGTGGAGAAACAAACCCAGTTCACCTCATGGGAAGCTGGGAATGAGATATCCACAACTATTAAACTCTGAGCTGCATCCTTACTTTCCAAAAAGCTTTTCTCTCCTACTCCATCATGTGAACATTGGTTCTGACTAATCATTGGGGCTGACTAATCATCAGTCATGAGTTTTTCTGTTGCAGATCTCTTAAATAGTTCTGGAGCACATTCTGGGTCTTAGTATCTGAAATAAAATGAACTCAGGCTTGGATCCTATGAATCAGTTCTGTGTGCACTAGACAGCCACAGCTTTGGAGGATAGGATACTTTCTTTTCCACTAGAACTTCCATTTGCACCAAATCAATGTTTTTCAGTGAGTCCTTGTGCAAATTGAACTTTTAGTAGAGGAAGAAGCTCAGTCTATAGCTCTGGCTATGTAATATGCATGGAACTTGTTCCTAAGACCCAAACCTTGGTCTCTAAAACAGCAATCCTAAGCCGGTCTATTTGGAAGTAAGTCCCATTTATTCAGTGTGGCTGAGTCCCAGAAAAGTGCAGCATTGCGGCCTTAAAAGCAGAAATGTGTGTGTGGACACATTTGTTATAAACATACTCTAGTTCTTTCATTAACAACACAGCACTGTACTCTTCCCTATATATTCTATCAGAAAGCATCTCAAGTTAATGGTATTCTACTGATTTTCTTTAACAGATTTGCTAAATTTCAGTTTAGGTTCCCACACCTGCCACTTCAGCTCAGTTTATGATGTCTTTGTTAGATTAAAAATAGGTAGTAATAATTAAAATCCAAGGAAGAAAACAGGTGGATATCATCTCAAAGTCAGCCAGTGTTTTGACATTGCCGTCTTCTTTAAAGCTTGTGTGAGATACAAGTGTGTACACTGAAAAAATTATCTGGATGTCACATAGTGAACCTAAATAATTTGGATGAATATTCATGCTGTCTGTTATGTAAGCTGCTGTCATGATTCCATCAAATATCAAAGAATAATAATTTAGGGCTATTTTGATGACCTGCTTGAGATGTCTCCTGATGTTTCTCATCAGCACCTGGAGTCTAATTGAGTCCAGCAATGACCAAGCCATTGCAATTAAATAGAATGAAAACAGACCACTTTAGAATGTGCAAAATATGGGAGTAAACAATATTTTTAATCCAACAAACATGGTAGATCGTCACTGTCATATAAGCAGGCGGCGATGTCTTTCATACAAGGTAAAATAATGGGGTAGCTTCCATACATGCTCAGGTTGGCACAAGCTTCTTCTCCCAATTTTGGGTTTGTTTGGCATCCAAACTGCAGGGATATATTTTTTGTTGCTGAAGTTTATTCTACTCAGTTGTAGTAACATGATGTTAGGGGTCAGTCACTGCTACTGTAAATCGATTCTTAGAATGTTACTGTCACAGAGTAGGTCTTTTGAGAATGTTCCTAGGGCAGTGATCTAACAGTGTCTGCAAAGACACCAATAAAGAAAGCAAGCAAAAGACTGACTGGAACTATATGTATTTGTGTTTAAATTTTTGTTATGTAAATAGCAGAAATGGGAATGTATGATGTGAGTTCATTTTGTATTATTTTTGTGCCATGGTTTGGAGGATCTCTGGATTTAAAGTATGGATTATCCATGCTGATTAAGGTGGGCTGTCAAGCCATAGCTTTGAGGACATATAATAGTACAGGACATCTACTTTTCTGTTGCCAGTGTGCACTTCTAAATACTGTCATACATAGGAGAAATACTGACAGCACAATCTTATGCATATTTATATGGAACAAGTCCTATTGAGTTCAGTAAGGATTACTCCTTAATACATAGGACTGTAGCCTGAGTAGGCGTTGATAGGTCTATCATAAATGATCTACCATGTTGGTTGGACTAAAAATATTAGGTATTTTACTTTTTTCCAATTTCTCCAGGTCTTTAAGAATCATATCATGAAATGTTGCAATATGTGGATTAGTTTGTGCCGGATTGAATCTAGATTTGGGTGTAAAGATATAGTCATCACTGAGTCGTTTCAGTCCCCAAAAAATCTTTTAATTTTATCAATCTAATTAGTTTATAAATATCCACTCTGGCCTGAAAGCTAGAGTATTTAGGGGTAGGGAGGAATCTTAATCCCTCATTCAAGACCTTATATTCAATTGGTGAAAGGGTATTCCTTTTCTACCAGACACCTGTGGAAGAAAAAAAATTATAAAATGAAACTAATGTGAAATACAGATGATACTTACCTGTTTGCACGGAAAGAAAAAGTACATACCTTTGTGGATATAGGAATATTGCATCTGTTGGTTGTATACCATATTGGATTTTGGAAAATTGTATTTTGTATTTGTATTTTTGTATGCTTGTAGTATGCTTAGAATTGTTGTGGTATAATGTAGAATTTCTTACATTTGTATAAGAGCTTGTTTCTGTGTCTACTTGGTTGTAACTATTATATACACAGAAGTGTCTATTGCTGCTAACCTCCAGGTAGTAGCCGGAGATCTCCTGCTATTACAACTGATCTCTAGCTGATAGAGAAAATGGCTGCTTTGGAGAAAATGGCCACTTTGGCAGTTGGACTCTATGGCACTGAAGTCTCTCCCCTCCCCAAACCTCGCCCTCCTCAGGCTCCGCCACGAAAATCACCAGGTATTTTCCAACCCAGAGCTGGCAACCCTACTAATGAGAGAGATGCCAAGTTAAGGGGTGGCAGCCTGGCTGGAGATCTCAGCTACTCAACCAGTCAGGGGGTGCATTTGAGCACATATATGTACACTACTGTTTGGAGCTATGGAGGATGGATGTATGTTTTGGAGTTCTAAGCTGTGTGGCCCTCAGGGAGGTGCAGTTGCTTTGGCAGGTGACTTGGCTTTGTAGCTGGTGAACTGAAGGGACTCAAGGATTCCCCTTTTGATTTGAATGGGCACTGGGTGCTTACTTGGGCAGTTCAACCAAGATATGATATTGCTGCAGTTTTGCCTGGAGGTGCTGGAGGCAGACCCACTGTGGTTGGCTGAGGTCCTTAGCCCCCCTTTTGAGTCCCACTCGCTTGCATAAATAGTGAAAGCAAATAGTGACTGGATGATGAAGAAAAAATATTGGGCCTGGTACTGGATTTATTGCAATTCACTACTTCTGCACTGGGACTGCTTGAATGACAGCAAGCTTGAATTTTTCTGCTCAGAAAATTCAGAGGGTGTATTGATTGCCTTTCAATTCTTAAGACTTCTATAGCAAAATGGATCTCATGTGCCTTCTGGCTGTTATCTCCTGTACAGATATGTGGTGGATTAGGCTCTGAGTCTCATATTGCAGACACTCTATTATGTTTTGAGCCCTTAGGAAGGTGAGATGCTCCAACATTAGCTCACAACTTGGTATTGGCACAATGATAAGCACTGAATGGCATGGGAACAGGGGGAGGATGTGGAGCCAGCAACTGCCTTATCATTATCAATGCCTGCAAGCTGATCAGCTCTCTCGGGTTCTTGTTATTCAATGCGGTAGAAGCATTTAAGGCACTCGCCAGGTTTGCCCCTGTGCATCCAGGCCTGTAAGGACCTGGAAGAAGTTATCATCTAGTCTGATGTGCTGGTAAGGTGGATATAGTTTGGCTTGCAATTAAACATACAGAGCTCAACAAAGCCAGATGGAGGGTCAATCGGGGTTTGAGAGAAGGAACATTGTGGCAGGAAGTTATAGTTATAGTCTCCATTCTGGCTTCAAGTTTCCCTTAGAGCACCTGAGCAGGGAGGATGGTGTTCACTCATCCCTTGAGGTGACCACTTTCTAGATGGTTTGCACAGAGGGATATATGAAATAATTATTGACAGGTAGGGAAAGGGGTGGTAAGCAATAGCTAAAACTCTCTGGTTGCTGCATTAGTGTGTGTTGGGTGCTTAAGTATCAATGGCAAGCACCTTGATGCACCTCCTTATAGAGGGAGGCTTTTGGTTAGCCAGGAGACTGGGGCTGGGTCTCCACCATTTAAAACCTACTGCTATTCAGCATGAAAAGATAATGGAGGATTAGACCGTTTTGGCATACTAATAAGTTTATGTACAAGCAAAAGCTGAGTGCAGCAGAAATGCTGCTCAGACCTTTATGGCAGAATCGGATTGGCTGTAATGCAGACATGCCTTAAAAGGTAGATAAAGGTCCCCTGTGCAAGCACCAGGTCATTCCTGACCCATGGGGTGACATCACATCCCGACGTTTCCAAGGCAGCCTTTGTTTGCGGGGTGGTTTGCCAGTGCCTTCCCCAGTCATCTTCCCTTTACCCCCAGCAAGCTGGGTACTCATTTCACCAACCTCGGAAGGATGGAAGGCTGAGTCAACCTTGAGCTGGCTACCTGCCTTAGTGTTGCCCTAATAGATAGGGTTGCCAGCTTCCAGGTGGCAGCAATCAGTTCACCTGGAGAAAATGGCTGCTTTGGAAGGTGGACTTTATGGCTTTATACCCCATTGAAGTCCCTCCCCAAATCCCACCCTCCTCAGGCTCCACCCCCAAAACCTCCAGGCAATTCCCAGCCCAGAGCTGGCAACCTTATTCATAGACAGGTTAACCCAGGGTAACTGATGGATGAGGGTAGGGCTGTCAAAAAAAAATTCGGTACAGTTCGGATTCGGCCGAATTTGGCCCTTGTGGGTTCGGTACGTGCCAAAGTCCGAACTCCCCCACTTCGGATCCGTTCAATTCGGCGGGAATTCAAAGTTCGGAAACAAATTCGGCCGAATAAAGCCATTAAAAACACAACCACGCCTTTCCGCGGCTCTGGGGGGGGGCATTTTTGGGCTTAGAGGTCCCAAACTTTTGGCAGAGCTTCAAAGGACGTTTATTGAAAGACTCCCCAAGTTTTGTAAAGATTGGGTCAGGGGGGGCTGAGATATGGGCCCTGAAAGGGGTCCCCCCCACCCTTAATGTTGTGCATCTCTCAGCAGAGCTTGCCGCTCACGCACAAAGCTCCCAGCCCGACAACAGCGGAGAAATTAGCAAAACAACTGCAAACACAACCTTGTTAAACAACACCTTTGCAACACACAACTGAAACCTCCCCCCTCAAACCAGGGAGCGAGAGACTCGAGGGGGAACACACACCCCAGGCAGAACCGACGAAAGCCCCCTTTGGCTTCCCCCCCACCCACAGAAACTGCTCCCTCCCCACACACACACAGACTCTGCTTTCCCCCCCCCACACACACACATACACAGGAGAAAAATTATAGATTAAAGCCCCCAAAGGGGTCTTACTGTGGCTGTCTTCTGTTCCATCAGGACGGGCTGTAATCCAAGATGATTCCAATTAGGCACGGAACGTTTTGCTCTGGAGAGATGCACACAGGATTGGATCGGCTGCCCCATTCATCCCAATAGGGGAAAGGGGAAAGCCCATATCTCGGGACCCCCTGACCCAATGTTCACAAAACTTGGGGGGTTCCTTAAGAAGCTTAATCTAAAGTTCCAGTGAAAGTTTTGTGTCTGCACCCCCCAAAATGCGCCCCCTGCAGCCATGGAAAGAGAAAAGGGGGGGAGGCGATATTTCTGCCCCCACTGAACCCATCTTTACAAAACTTGGGTAGTATCTTAAGAATAATTCAGTGAAGCTATGCTAAACGTTTGGGGGCTATAGCCCCCAAAAAGTGCCCCCTGCAGCCACATAAATGGAAAAGGGGGGGAGGGAAAAGGGGGAGAGCCCATATCTCGAGACCCCCTGACCCAATGTTTACAAAACTTGGGGGGTATCTTAAGAACACTGGTCTGAAACTCCGCTCAAAGTTTGGGATTTGTACCCCCAAAAATGCGCCCCCTGCAGCCATGGAAAGAAAAAGGGGGGGAGCCCATATCTCGGGACCCCCTGACCCAATGTTTTCAAAACTTGGGGGGTACCTTAAGAAGCTTCATCTGAAGTTCCAGTGAAAGTTTTGTGTGTGCACCCCAAAAAATGCGTCCCCTGCAGCCACAGAAAGGAGCGAATGTGCACAAGCACCCCACACACACACACACGAGGATTTCGCTCTCTCTCTCTCTCTCCCTGGCCGGGCCGCACATCAGCTGATTCCTCCAGTACTCAATCCTGACTGATTGGCCAGAAGAAGACCCAGCTTGCCCACCGATTGGCCGGGGGAGGAGAATGCTGCTTACTGACGGTTATGCTGCTTACTGACGGCCGAATTGGCCGAATTTATTCACGAACTCCCGAACTTTCTGAATTCGGCCCCCCCGGTTGCCCACCAGTTTTGAGTTCGGATCCGTCCGAACAGAAAAGCAACGAATCAGGGGAAATTCGGCTGATTTTCAGTTCGGAACGAACCGAATTGACAGCCCTAGATGAGGGGATTCTAGGTGCAGCACAAATCAGCCAGTTTTAATTCATTTTCACTGTGTTTTCTTTATTTCAATGAATGGGTGAGTAATGTGCAATATTTATATAACCTCTGCATCTGAGTTCTCCTAAAAATATTTATAAAGTCATAACTGGGCAATTTGAAATTTAATATTAAATGCACAGCTAAGCCTTTCAGTCTTCAAGCTTATCAAATGTGCAGCTTTTTATTTAATGAGCAGGTGATAGGCAGAGATCAGTATGATGACTTCATCTTAGATTTGATTATTAGTCCGCTGTGACCTTTCTCTGTTATTGTTCTGTGACTTCTGTATCATGCTCTTCTTTGCTAAAATGTATGAAAAACAGAGAGAGCATGCGACCTTTGGTGGAAAAGATACATCAAGAGATTCAAGGGATATAAATTAGAAAGTTATTTTAATTATTTTTGGTTGGCAGGATCAAGAAACAAAGCTTGACCTTGAGCCATAGGAAAATCTTACATCTTCTTCACATTTAGCACATCATGGAGAGAGAATTCTTCATCCATTATGCTGCAGGTGGCATTCATTGGACATAAATGCTCATTTTGCTCATACAACTGTCTATAAGGTTGCCTTGTATTATTCTGTCTTATTATCAGTTTTCCACCATTTTTTATTCCACAACAGGATAATTAAAAGGTAAAGGTCCCCTGTGCAAGCACCGGGTCATTCCTGACCCATGGGGTGACGTCACATCCTGACGTTTACTAGGCAGACTTTGTTTGCCAGTGCCTTCCTCAGTCATCTTCCCTTTACCCCCAGCAAGCTGGGTACTCATTTTACCGATCTCGGAAGGATGGAAGGCTGAGTCAACCTTGAGCCAGCTACCTGAAACCAACTTCCGTCGGTATCAAACTCAGGTTGTGAGCAGAGCTTGGACTGCAGTACTGCAGCTTACCACTCTGCGCCATGGGGCTCATTATCAGTTTTCCACCATTTTTTATTCTACAACATCATAATTACTTTCCATAAAATTACAACTTTTGCTGTTTCTCTTTTGACTGGATCAAATTACACTGGCATGGATGTGATTTTTGTAACAAGAAAATAGACATATATTTCTGCTACATGTGATTGGAATCTGTTGGCTTGTATCGTTTAGATGGTGAGAAACATACTCATCTGGGTTGTCTTTGGCCAAATTGTATTTCAAAGCAAAGGTCTAGCATTAAAGCTGTAATTTTCATCTTTAAATCATCACTAGCAGATTCAGATTTGTACCCTTAATGATTGTTTCAGCAGCTCTGTGATCTCTGAGCTAGATAAATCTTCCCCATCACTAGCAGATTCAGATTTGTACCCTTAATGATTGTTTCAGCAGCTCTGTGATCTCTGAGCTAGATAAATCTTCCCCATAAAGATGGAAATGGAAATATTTGCATCACCACACAATTGCCATGGTCTGTTTTCCTAGAAACAACTGAAAATCGAATCCACTGACCTACAAGCATGTGGCAGGAAGTCATGTAATATCACAGTTGTGTTGCAGGCTTGCCAGCCATGGCCTGCCAACCAGCTGGAGATGGGGAAGTAGGGATATCAGATCTCTTTAGGAACAGGGTAAAATTATAAAGTTCCTGGTGATACCTGGAAAGAACTGACATCACTTCCATGTTTTCCCTGGAAGTAACATCATGCTGTTGGGTCAAGGCCCCCCTTTTTGCTTGTTTTTCTCCCTCTACTACTCAGAGTGGTGACAGGAAACAGAAACAGATGGGGGGGATTCCCCACCCCCACTGGGGGCTGGGCAGCCCTAGTTGTTTTGCAAGGAGGGACCCAGACTCGTCTCAAAAGCTTGTAGCTAAAGATGCCTCTGAGTAGACACTGGTAATAGAAGATGCTTTCTTGAAAAAGCATTCATCTCCCGTGGTGGCTGGTAGATATTAGTTACCAAAAATACTCCAATTTGGATAGCAACTGAGAGAAACATTTGAATGTAGCTAATAGTGAGAAATACAAGGTTTGAGTTTTTTATTTGGCTTGGTGAATTCAAAGACTTGGCTTAGGGGAAGTAATGCAGCTTTTAGAGTGGCACTTTCCATCTGGGTGCTTGCATGCTCCCATGCTCAGTATGTATAATTGTAAATAGGCAGATATCACTGAAAACACTATGAAGTATCTGAGGGTCTCAGATCACAAGGAAATTGATTCTATAGTGGTTGCTCCTGACAATTTGGAACCATCATGTGGTGGGATATAAATAAACAAATTTCCCACCATTGGGGTGCATTGAATCAGTGTGCAATTATTTCCGCTATTCAGAACACATGCCGAGACTTCATAGCATTACCAATTTCAGTGAAATAAATTGTTTTTGATACTGTCTATAATTAATAAATTGAATGCATTAATTGCTTTCATATGTGTAAATCAGAGGTTCATAACAAATGCTTTTCTACACAAGAGGTTTTGCTGCAGTTTATACCTGAAGTGTGATGGGCATATAGTTTTGAACAGTTAGAACAATGTGGGGATCGAAACTTAAGGAATGTATCAAAAACCATTAGTTCCCCAAACAGAACACAATGTATTGTGCAGTGTTGTTGTGTATGCTCTATTCATTTCAGTAGGGATGGTGGGGGAGTCTCCAATTTCCTAAAGTAAATGAATGGCTTACAGAAGTTGTGCTTGATGAATTATATCTTTAGATGTACTGAACTCATTTGATAGCATATTGAAGTCTGTATCTTTTCATTATCCATATCAATAACATTAATTATGTAAATAAATTACAGCCATTAAATTATGAACAGAGTTCAAACATATCACTTTTGGTGTATCTTTTCAGCTGCTGGGATTGTTCAACAGTTGAAATTAAGTGGGTGGTTTCATTTTGCAAAAAGTGAAATTTAAATACAAAATTGTAAAATATGCAGAATTAATCCAATTGGCCATTTGGGGGTTATTTTGTTTTTTCAACAGGCTTTAAGTATTTTCTTCTTGCTTATGATGTGACATGACAATCATCGCTGCAATCTTGTTCCTGTATTGAGCATTAACAGGGCAACCTAAAGAGAATTACTCCAGTCTGAGCCCATTCATTTCAAGGGTTTGGTCCAGAGTAATTCTGCAGAGGATTGCGCTGTAAGGGTGGCCTGGGGAGCAACTCCTCATTGAGTCTCTTCATCTCTCAACCGAAGCCCTTCAGCAGCTTACTCATCATCAGGTCCAATGAGTAGCCCTGCTCTTGCTTGTCTAAGGGTAGCCTGTGCGAGTGATTTCAAAGATAAGCAGCATTCTGGCTCATTCTGTATCAAGTGTGGGAAAGCCTTGCTGCAGTAAACTGCTTAGCTGCCAAGGAACATGCAGCCATAGCTGCATCTTGCCTGGCACAGGGTTGCAGTGTTGCAGAATCAGGGGGTATAATGAGCCCATCTTCCATTACATCAGCACAGGCTCCTGACATGGAATGCTCATGTCTGTTTTATTATAGAAGTCTAATTATATCAAGGGATATGGAATGGTATAGTATATCCTGATCTCATCAGGTTTCAGAAGATATGCTAGGGCAGTACTTGGAAGGGAGATTTCCAAGAAAGATTCTGCAGAGGAAGGCAATGGCAAACCACCTCTGCTTAATCAAGTGCCTTGAAAACCCCACCAGGGATAGCTATAAGCCAGTTGTGACTTGACAGCACCTTACATACAATTACATCAAAACGTTGTGTAGTTATCTGTATCCACATCTTGCTCCCCACAGCCTTCTGGGAACTGAATATTGTGTCCCCTGTGGATGTTTCCCCACCCACAACTTGATAATTGTTCCTTGGACATTACCAGGTCCAGACCATCTGAGCTAAATCCTCCTCCTCCTTCCAGGCTTCTGTCTGTATTGTCTTTACACCAGCATGGTGTAGTGGTTAAGAGTGGTGAACTCTAATCTGGAGAACCAGGTTTGATTCCCCACTCTTCCACATGAACAGCAGACTCTAATCTGGCGAACCGGGTAGGTTTCCCCACTCCTTCACATGAAGCCTGCTGGGCGACCTTATGCTAGTCACAGTTCTCTCAGAACTGTCTCACAAGGTTTCTGTTGTGGGAAGAGGAAGGGAAGGCGATTGTAAGCTGATCTGAGACTCCTTAAAGGTAGAGAAAATCGTACTATAAAAATCAACTCTTCTTCTTTCTCTTGTTCTTAATCTCTCTCACAGCCTCATCCTCCTTCTATGTCCTTCTGTCACCCATGACCCTTCTACAAATCTTCCTCTTTTTAAGGTTTGTCTGCATGCCTGGTTTTGGCTTTACCCTTCCTGCTCTTCCCACCCCTTCCCCTCAGCCCATCTTACCCAGGACCCCACAGATATCTCCACATTGGCAAGTGCTGCTTTACCCTGCTGCCAAGTTTGTGCTATGACCAACACAGTGAATGGTAATAACTGCTGGCCAAGTCTAGAGAGTCACTGCCTTGCCTGCTGCCAGGGCAAAGGGGATTCATTTCCACATCAGTCCTTCCATGGTTCATGCCTTTGTAGGTTGCCAACTTTCAGGTAGTAGCTGAAGATCTCTTGCTATTACAACTGATATCCAGCTGACAGAAATCAATTCACCTGGAGAAAATGGCTGCTTTGGCAATTGGACTCTATGGCATTGAAGTCCCTCCCCTCACCAAACCCCATCCTCCTCAGGCTCCACCCAAAAAAACTCCTGCTGGTAGCAAAGAGGGACCTGGCAACCCTATGCCTATATGCCTACTGGGTGCATGCCAGGCCTGGAGGCATGATTCTCACACACAGTAACAAGGGGACGGGGAAACATTCTACTTGACTACTTTGCAGACTCACTTTGCAACCTTCATTTTGCATCTTGCAAACTGATTTGTTATGCACAGGTAGAAGGAAAACTGCCAAAGTCTCATTCCAGAATGTAGACAACTGCTGACAGAGTGATTGAAATCTGACCTACTGAATTTCAAATGGCTCTTTCTATAGGTTTTGACAATGGAAAGCTTAAAACCCAGCCAATGACTTTGAACCAGATATATATTAATACTGTGTGGCTTCTTTAAATGTTTACATGTCATTCTTCTGCAGAAAGTTAAAAGCAGCTTAACTAGGCCTTGCACGCAGTCTGCCGCCCAGGCTAGGCATGCTTAGCATTGCCACTGAGCTTTATCTGCATTCAAAACATTCTTTTTCTACCATGATTTCAATACAAGAATATATGATGCTCATATAGATTTGGAAAACAAGCTGTTAGAGGTAAAGCTCACTGACTTGGAAGGTTAAATCATATTCCCCCATTATACAAATGAAACTATTTTTTTTTCCGAATGACAGTCCCATAGACATGTTATTGAAACCATGTCCTTTCTGCCTCTTTCATCACCAAAATAAATGTCCCTCCAGTTAGCATTTAGCATGGCTCACTGTTTTTAGATGTCTTTGATAAGCCAGAACCATCTTGTTTTCTCATAGCTGCCTTGGCTCTGGTCTGCCAAATCACTGATTTTTATCCCTAAAGTGAGCTCATAAGGCTTGCAGAAACTGGTCAGTAGAATGAATTTTTTTTTTTTTACTTACAGTCCTCATTTTAACTTGGAGCCTACAGCTATTTCCAGCTGTCTGGTTTTGGGTGCTGGGACATTTCCAGCTTGCTCACCTGCAAGCCAATTGTTTAGCTAGCTACTCTATAGTTAGTGATCTGCAGTGGTTTAAGTGGTGGACTAGGGTGGGGGAGATATGGGTTCAATTTCCTCATCTACAG
Organism: Euleptes europaea; assembly: GCF_029931775.1. Taxonomy (NCBI): domain Eukaryota; kingdom Metazoa; phylum Chordata; class Lepidosauria; order Squamata; family Sphaerodactylidae; genus Euleptes; species Euleptes europaea. The sequence continues at coordinate 34,853,598 of NC_079323.1, forward strand.
CATGAAGCTCAGTTGGTGACGATGGATCTGTGCGCCCCATTCCAGCACGCCCATCCAGCTCTGTGCACCCCGCCCGCCTCCCAGCTGGCCGTCGGGGCGGGGAAAGCCGGCTCGCGTCCTTCCAGCGCGAGCCGGCTTTCCCCGCCCCGACGGCCAGCTGGGGGGTGGCGTCTTATGGTCGTGATGCGCATGCGCCCAGCTGGCTCTGTGCAGCCCCGCCCGCCTCCCAGTTGGCCGTCGGGGCGGGGAACGCCGGCTCGCGCCGTCCCGACGCACACGTGCCCAGCCGGCATTCGCTCCATAAGACAAGTTTTTAGAGGAGGAAAACAAGATTTTTTCTTGTTTTCCTCCTCTAAAAACTAGATGCGTCTTATGGAGCTGTGCGTCCTATGGAGCGAAAAGTATGGTATTTCACTCATTATAATGCACATCAATCTCTGACTTTTGTCTTCTGGGTTTCTGGGGTTTTTCCTGTTATTCTGTCTCTCACAGCTACAATAAACCTACCATTAAAATTATAGACTGGTCATTTCTTCGTCAGAGGGCAAACGGGCAAATTCAGCAGGGGATCAAATGCTTTTTTCCCTCCATGTAGATGCTCTACCACTGAGCCACAGCTCCTTCCCAGCTGACTACATGGTTTTAGGGTTCAGGAAGTCTTTTATTTACTTTTGAAAATTGGCTGATAGTTTGGTTTGTGTGATTAAAGAGGAAGGATAATAATTATCTTATTGTGAGTTGAGCGAACTTTAACAAACCTACTCTGAACACGGGAATCCAGATAGGTTGTGAAACATGGAGGCTGTTGGTCCCAGAGATATGACACATTGATATACTGAGGCTTACAAAGCAATTCTAAGTAGAGTTACACCCTTCTAAACCAAGTCAATGGACTTCAGTTGACTTAAAAGAATGTAATTGAACTTAAGTTTGTACTGTTAAAGACAAAAACTACAATCTAGCAAAAGGGCTTGAATTTTCTTTCATTACAAAATATGTATCTCACTTTTCTTCCCTTAAAAGGCCTCCAAAACAGCTAATAACTTAAAATAGAAATGATAAAATCACATTTTAAAACTATCAAAATCACCCCCCCAACACACATCATTAAAACAAATTAAAAATGGAGTGAAAACGCATACAACATATAAAAAACAGCTATTAAAACATTGGTTAGGAAAGAGGTTGAAATCAATGGGATTGCAGTCAAGGAAAATGCAATGGCTATAATATGTTGTACGGAGTTAGTTCTCTCAGTCCTGAGAGCTCAGAGTTAGTTTCAGAGCCATAACGTGAATGCCAGCATATCCAGATTGAAAGACATGAAATCTCAGGAGTACAGTAGTCAGACTAATCAGAACCTGTCCTGACTTCTGGAAACATTTTGTTCCTGCTGCTAAAATTTGGAGGCTCAAGCAGTCATTAACATAATCATTCTAATATTAGAAACATAATATTTTTGAGATCTGGTTGCTGTTTCTGCTCCTGACCTTTCTCTGAAAGCAATGCCATTTGCCAAGTTCTCTGCACTTCAGTTTGGTTAGAACCCTAGCAAGAAAAACACACGGAAGTGTGACATTTAAGAACACTGATAAAAATATTTTTGTAATTTGTATAATTTCTCTTTGTTTGACTAAAAAATGTTGACTAAATGGCCTAGCGTAGCAGGAAATCGTGTATCTCTACATATTCTTCTGGTCCAGAATACAAGGGAGCAGTGAGATAATTTCAGTAGCTGCTTCATTATTCTGAATCTTATTTTCCTTCAGGAAAATGTGTGTGATAAGCCTCATTTACAGATTACCCCTCCATATGGTGTATGCAAGCCCCCCCCCTTCTGCTTTTTCTGGACTCTGGTGCTTTACACCATTTAAAAGCCTTTCTCAAGCCCTGACATATTCAGGTTCTCATAACACACACACACATTTGCTGCAAAAGTAATTCCAGGAATAATAAACAGGCACTGGAAAGGATGCATAATTGTTCCAGACATTACATTTTAAATCCCAGCCATTTATTGCCATCAAATCACAATGAACTCATGGTCACTCCATAGGTTTTCAAGACAAGAAACATTCAGAGGTGGTTTGCCATTGCCTGCCTCTGTGTAGCCACCTTGGTATTTCTTGGCGGTCTCCCATCCAAACACGAACCAGAGCTGACCCTGCTTACATTTTTGGGGACTGTTTGTATGTTGTAGTAGTTAGACTGTTGGGTTACAATTAAGGAAGCCCAAATTCACATCCCTACTGAGCTCTTGTATAAATTAATATAAACCACAATACAAAAGTTATAATTTTAAAGGTTAATATATTTCTGTATAGCTTTTGGTCCAATATTCACTCACTAAAAGGGGAAACAGTGGGAGTGTACACCGGGGGAGTCTTGAGTAAATGAAATGTCTTTGTTATGTCCACACCTCCAGCAAGCTGTCAGGGAAACAGAGTTTTGAAGAAAAAAATCACCATAAAAGTGTTTTTGCAGAGACAGGAAACGGGCTGTCATGACAGTCGCTACTTACCAATTCACACTCACCCTTATGAGTCCTCCTCTCGTAGCCAGGCTTCTTGTTAATCCACTTTTCACAGTGTCTACATGTAAATGTACTCTTTCGTTATTAACAATAATTCTCTATGAACATACAGCTCGACTGCATCAGTTGCACTGCCATCCGGTAGTGATTTAAATATTCCTTGGCTGTTTTCATGTATACCGTGAGTTTGGAATTCATTTGCTTGCATTGTTTTTCCAGGCATACTACTACTCTTAAAGCCATGCCAGCCAAATGACTTTCTGGCGTATGCTTGTCATGCTGTAGGTTTTTAGTTCATAGCTTCCTTTTTTTAAAGGAAAAAAAATACGGATTCTCCTCAGAATCCATACCACTCAAAGCAACATACCAATTAAAAACTGGTGATCACCTAGTCTTTCCCACACATCTCCCTTCCATCTCCAGGAGAGAGGTAGCTAACTGGAATTCTGCCTCTCCAGTGTTTAAGATGAAGACTGATGGGAAAATGATTTAATATTGATAATATAGTTCAACTTTTTCACTAGCCAAACAAGTTTCCCGCAAAACCTCTACTCCCTTGGAATGATGCAGCATTAAAAATCAGTTCTGACAGTTTTATGGAAAGTTCACAAGAGGTCAATCTATTGGGAAAACGATACAAAGAGGCATGGATCCACTCCACTCAATGAAGTTTGAAGCCTTCTTCCAACATAAGTAGGCTTAGAAGGGTGTAACTCTGCCTAGAATCACACTGCAAGGATTTCATCCACCAGAGGAATTTGACAGAGGTTTCCTTAGACTGGAGGAAAGCTTCAAGCTTAGCGGTAGGGTACAAAACAGAGATCTGAAAAGCCTGACTATAGAATAAGCATATTGCTTCTAGCCTTCTCCCCCTCCCCCATCCTGTGCCACCTTAGACATTTTCTCAAGGCAAAATTACTTTTGAAACTCTACCTTCAATGCTTAATGTCCCAATAGTCTCTCTCTTTCTCTTCATTTAACTTGAGCCAGAAGAAGCATGTGTATGATTGTGATCAGAACTCTTAGCTGCACTAAGTAAATATATTACAGTAACAGTGCATTCCTGAGCGGAAAGCCTGCGCGTTGCCTCCTAAGGAGGTTTCGGCAGTGCTGAAACCTCCGCCTGGCGCAAAAATCCTGTGCAACCCACGCTTTTAGCTGCCGTATCTCGCAACAAAAAGGGGGCATTCTTGAGCCGAAACGGTTCAGGAGGCCGACTAATTTCAGCCCCGCCACCCAGACGGTGCCGTTACGCCCCGGGAATGCCTCCTGAGATGCCGGAACGCCTCCTGGCTCACCGCTGTGGCCTGTGCCAGCGGCCGGAGGCCGGCGGGAAGCGGCATCATCCGGGGACCGGCGCCCGGGGCTGCACACCGCGCTGGGGCAACTCACGCCGGCATGCACCTTCCGGCCGCCAGCAGTGTGGGCCCCTGCGCCGGCGGAGGTTTTAGTCGGTCTCCTATGGGCTTTCGGCCCAAATCTCAGGAATGGGCTGTAAGTAAATGTATGACAAATCTGTTAGATAATCCAGGTTTTAGTAAATTAATGTTGTTAACAGAAATGTATTGGATGTCTCTTCATCTGGGTGCATTTGGGGGAAAATGATGTTCTCTTTGTTCTGTGCCTGTCTAACCCTGCTTTTAGCTCATAGGAGACATTCTCAAAATAAATGTGGCTATATTAGAAAATAAACAATGATTCTCAGATTTCCCGTGCAGTGAAATATCCTACTATGACTGATCAATAATGATAATTTTGCAAATACACTTTTCTAAAAGGGAGGCAGGTTACATTTATAGTGCTTTTCCTATCATATTTGGTACAGAAAGGGCTGTGAAATACATTTCCCAAATTGCTCCTATCAAAGTTCCATTAAGAGCACTGTGAAAAATATAGAAGTGTTTGTTTAGCTACTTACCCACTTTGTCATGTTACTCTAGGAACTTAGATGTACAGGACCTGCACTTGAAGCAAGGAGGAAGATAATTGGCCTGCCTCTTCTATTGCTTTGCTTATAAGAATACCTTCAGTGATCTATTGTCTTGTGCTATCCAAGTATGAATTCAGTTCTGTCCTTGAAACACAGATCAAATAATACTGCCAATCCATATTCATCACTGTCAAGTATTTTGCAGAGACTGCGCAGAGCTGAAAAACTATAACCTTTGCAGGAATTACCAAAGAACTGTCCAAAGTATTAAAATTAAGACTTAATGGTTAACATCTGGGGAGAAGGCTTTCTATATTTTAAGTGGTCATGTTTACTTGATATATATCAAGGCTACAATCCTGTTCCATTAAACTCAGTGGGCTATTCTCTTGACTTTGATAGGATACCAAACACACTTGAAATCTGCCATCTTCCTAATCAAACTTACAGCCCATTCCTGAGCTGAGGCATATGGGGATGGCGGGGAAGAGGCGCAGTGGCGCCTCTTCCTAAGCTGTGTCCCCGATGCCGTTAAACACACACAAAAAAAGCCGTTTCGTGGCTTTTTTGTTTTGTTTAACAGGGGCTTTTCGCCCCATTGAAAACAGCGAGGCTGCGCCTGCTAAATAGCAGGCACAGCAACACTGTTCTGGCCACAGGTGCAAGTGGCCGAAAGTGGGTAGGAAGCTGCCCAAGCGGCAGCTCCTTCCCCCCGCCCAGCCCCCGGATTGCCCCCCTGCGCAGGCAAGCCTCTCCACGCCATTGCTGGCGCCACGGAGAGGCTGCACCGGCAGAGGGGGGAGGGCGCAGTCCCACGGTGCTCGGCCGCCAGTGGTACTGGCCTCGCTGCCGGCATGACTGCGTGTAAACACATGATTACAGGCCAGATGAAGCCGCCTCCTACAGACTTTCAGCCCCATTCTCAGGAATGGGCTGTTAAGGTCAGTTTCATTGAAATCAGTGAGACTGATTTCTGAATACACATGTTTAGATTGAACTACAAATATGGTTACCATTTAGAATCTGTTTCAATAGGCTATAACTGATTTCTTTGTTACTGTGTTGTCTCTTCACTGTGCTGATGTTGCTGTGTATTCTATAGTTCTACAAGTCAAGATGCTCTACTAGAGATGCCTTGAGGATAGTAACGAACCTTTAGATGCGCCTACCCACGTCTAGGAAGTGTTTTCTTGCACATCTGCTTGGTCTCTTTGGCCCCTTTGCATGTGAATAGTTATTTCCTCACCGAATCACGTTTCAAAACCAAGCTTCAGACATCTTGTACGAGCTTTTTTTCCCCCAGAATGGGCATAGATAGCATTGAGAGAAAACAAACCGGATTAATGTAAACAGCAACCACTGATTTTTCTCAGTCAAGTACTGTTTTATGCCCATTGGACCCATTGGCTGCTTCTGGAAATGTTGGAGGCTTGATAGCAGTTTAATAGAGCATCTCCAAGCCAGCAATTGCAGATCTCCCGAGGAGTCAGCAGCTTTAGTGCATTGTCCTTAAACTTGCTCATTTGCCAAACACACGCTTGAGCTTCTTAATTGCTTCTCTGCTCGATGTTTTTCTGCTGTTTATTCAGGAAACGTTGGCAGCCTTCGTAAAATTCTACAGTGTTAATGTTTGCTTTCCTGCCCACCCTTTCTTTCTCAAAGTCTGTTTCTGATGTGGAAGTATGTTTGTTGAGAGGAAGAAAATAAAAATACTACATAGTTAAATTGTGGAACTCCCTGCCCCAGGATGTGGTGATGGCTGCCAACTTGGATGGCTTTAAGAAGGAGAGACATGTTCATGGAGGAGAGGGGTGTTCATGGCTACTAGTAAAAATGGATACTAGTCATGATGCATACCTATTCTCTCCAGGATCGGAGGAGCATACCTATTATATTAGGTGCTTGGAACACAGGCGGGACAATGTTGCTGCAGCTGTTTTGATTGTGAGCTTCCTAGAGGCACCTGGTTGGCCACTGTGTGAACAACTGCTGGACTGTATGGGCCTTGGTCTGATCCAGCATGGCTTTTCTTATGTTCTCTTATGTTCTTATGTTTACATCTGTTACCATTACTTAAGGATAGCCCAGCCCAAACAGATGTGGCCCTAGTGTGCTACCTACTAAAAGACAGAAATTCGCACACAACATTGATGGTAGCAAGATTCTTGAAAACCTCTCTAGGAGCGCCGTGCCAAGCTCCTCCACAGAGTCTAACTCTATCAAACTGATCACATAGCACTTTAAGGTTTAGAGGTTTTAACCAGTTTATTGACATCCTATCGCTCAAAGATTGTATTTTAATCACTGAATATATAGCACTTTAAGACTCCGAGGTTTTAACTAGGCTATTGATATCTTACTGTTCAAAGATTGTATTTTAATAATTGAAAATAGTATTTAAAAGATCTATGCCAATAAAGGTTTGATTTGATTTATGTTCAGATTTTTAGAGCTATTAACACAAGGCCGTGCTTGAAAAGTACCAAGATGGCACCACAAGACTCCGGAGCAATGGTTTTTCTCCAAGCAGCTGCTACCACTGAGAACTCCCCAGCTGTGTTTTAATTCTGCTGTATTTGAAAAACGAATGGGGGGGATTAAGTGTGAGAGGCACTAAGGGGAAAGCATTGCTACTGTGCATATACATTTCCCTCCTGAGGTTCCTATTCAACAGCAATGATGCCAATGGTTATAATAGTTTGTATGTTAGGAAGAACTTTACTTTTAATCCAGTAACCTGGCAGCAAGAGTTGAGAGGTAGACTTTTATAGACAATTCCAGTGGGTGCATTGATGGTGCACGCATGTATCTTTAAACTGTGGCCTGATGCCATCCCTTCCAGCAGCAGCTTGCCCTGACAGTAGACTTTCCTGTGGCAAGGATTATGATTCTAGTTTCCTTTTGTTAAAGTTTTTTAAATTATATTTTGTAGTGAGAACTCTTTTATACAATGCTAACTTTAGTCCCCACAGTTGTCAAACAAGATAAGGCATTCAAGGCTTAGAAAGATAGATGCAGCAAAGCGACCGTACTTGGTAAGATTTTCTTACACAAATTAAATCCTACACTAAAAGAGCAACAAAATAGCTCTCTTTTGTGAGACAGAAGGAAATTGGGATGTATATCATATTTGTTCTTGCTACCGAGTCATAAAGTGGCCCCTTCCTGCATGCACAATACTTCTGTACTACAGGCACCTTGTCAATCCCCAAGATAAAGGCTCATGCAACATCTGCCACCTTCACTCAGCCAGCAAAAACACTCATTTGAAAAGGACAAGGAAAGAAAGAAGATGAAAACGGTGGTATACGATGATAGTTTTTTCCCCATTACCTCCCCATTTTGAGCCAGGTAGGTTGTTTATATTGTACAGATACTCTTTTCCAGCATATTAAACTTCTGTGTTGTTGCTGACTAACATCCCAAACCCTATAATTTGGGCTTGCTGCTCTCTTCCCTGTCATTAACAAAGATTTCATTGTGCTAACCAAGAACTGTGAAGCACACTGTACTGTCATGTCCCTGTAAATCTGTAATAAGGGGAAATGAAAAACCAAGTGGATATTAGACATTTTAAAAAGGGGGGATTTGAATCTACATCGACACACCAGTATTCTATTCCTAGGTCAGGGTCCAAAGAACTATACCCATAATTGTAGTTTCCAACAGTTTCCTACCCCAGTTTTTCCATCTAAACAGGATTTGAGATCTAGATATCATAGGAACAACTTACACAATGTGAACCATGAGACATCTATCTATTTAGAAGATAATTTATGCCGCCCTCCAGAATCCTGCTTGAGGCAGCTTTGTTCTCCATGTAAAATACATACAGAACTCTGGTAAGGACTTCTGTTCCATTTACTAGACCACACAAGAGCATCCAAAATCTTCATACATAAAGACCTGCACTGGAGACTTCATTTAGTACCAACTGGCTCTTTCTCACCATTCATCCCTGGTCTGTAGGACTTACCATTGATGGAAGAATGCACGAAAGAAAACAAAATTTTTATGAGAAGGAATGGAAGCTGAATAGAAACCTTGGGCCCTTTTGTGAAAACACCATACAATGGGCAAGATCAACAACTGCCCATGCGTGTGCATTCTAAGTTGTAGCCGTCACCTTCTGGAACATCCTTCTTGAGTAGGTCAAGAGGCCCTCCATGCTTCTATCTTCCTGAAAACTATGTAAAACGTAATTTCAGACCAGGGACTTTGGGAGCGGGAACCGTTACCACGCTTGCTGGTTTTTGGGTAGGGCATTGCTGGTTCACAGTTCAAATTGCTTTTTTGGGGAAGAGGGGTCTAGAATTTTGGGACTACTGTTTTCAATGGGGAACAAATTCAAGGGTATAGGGCAGATATTTTTTAAGGATAATGGCACAAAATTTGCACACAACCCTCCTTCTGAAGACCCTTTATGTTTCAAGAAGAATGGACAAAGAGGTTCGATTTTACAGATCCCTCAAGTAGGTGTCTCTTGGAGCAGGTGCACTTCTCTCTACTGATTCCTATGTGGGTGGGGGTGGCTTGGCAACAGAACACTAGCTACCAGTATTTTTTTTAAAAAAAATTCTGTCTGCATTTGTTTATTTATATAATCTTACAGTGACTAATAAAAAAGTTACCTTTCCACTAAAAACCTGCATTTGCCTCCCTTCTTTGCTGTGGTCCATTGTGTTCTTTCACAAAATAAGGAAGGCTTTCTTTGCAGAACACCTCCCCCATCCCTACAATCTTTGAAAATAGTTCAATTAAAAAACAAAGCATGAGCGTATGACTGCATGTGATAAATCAAGCATACAATTGCTGTGAGACACATGTCTTTATGCTGGGCATCCACTGTAGAATACCTTAATTAGTAATTAGTACTAGTAGTATTTAAGGAGCTTGTGAAGTAGGAGGAAGTGGTGGCAGGGGGCTGGAGCATGGGAGTCTGAAAGCTAAAGTACATGATATGTTTGTTTGCAAGTTGTCTCCTGGTTTATCGCTTTGATCCCAGAAACAGTCACACATCAACTCCAAGAATGTCACTTTAAAAGCCTCAGAAGCTCACTGTACTGATGAGGGGTAGCATAGGGGCAGGAGAGGGCTTTTGCTTTCCCCCAGTCTTTCCCCTTAGCCAAATGGACTCCTGGGGGGAGTTATTTTCATAAATTTAGAGCTGCTCATGGAATAGTTCAAGCATTCACAGCTTGACGCAGACTCCTCCATGGAAATTCCTTCATTGGGGCATAGGAGCGCTCACCTCCTGATCCACTGCAATGATCCCATTGGAATGGAGAAAGGCCATTGCATGGTAATCAGGAGAATCAAACAAAAACAAGGTACCTGCTGCTCATGATGATGATAAGCATGCAAACATGAAAAGCAACAGGGATATTGGGGGGGGGGGAGGAGTAAGGCCTAAGACTCCTATACATATATATAGTCACAGCTGATATGGCAACCCCGTACAGTTTTCAAGGCAAGAAAAGTTTGGAGGTGGTTTGTCATTGCCTGGCTCTGTGTCATGACCCTGGTATTCTTTAGAGGTTTCCCATCCAAATACTAACCAGAGTCAGGGCTGATAGTGTGTGGCTGGCCCAAGGTCACCCAGTAAGCTTCCATGGTGCGAGTAGGGATTCAAACCTGGGTTTCCCAGGTCCTAGTCTGACACTTAACCACTACACCACACTAGCTCTTCTGGATTTATATTGCTATTCCTGAAAATCATGGTAACTAATTTAAACAACAATTTTTGTGTACACTTACAGCTTGGGCATTTCTCAATGCACACCCCTGCTGGCAACTTTTGATATTTCTTTGGGTTTCCCCCACAAACGTTAAGGTCAAACTCACAGATGAGTAGGGTTGCCAACCTCCAGGTAATATCTGGTGAACTCCTGCTATTACAACTGATCTCCAGCCGATAGAGATCAGTTCACCTGAAGAAAATGGCCACTTTGGCAATTGGACTCTATGGCAATGAAGTCCCTCCCCTCCCGAAACCCTCCCCTCCTCAGGCTCCACCCCAAAAACCTCCCACCGGTGGAGAGGGGGGACCTGGCAACCCTACTGAGGTTTCAGTCTGTCTGTGGCCACTATTTTTTCTTTTCTGGAAACATACGACAGGAAGATGTCTGGCGCTGAAATAAGAGCAAAGTTTTATTTCTTCTTCAGATTGGAACTCTTAGTTTGCTTAAAAAATAGTTTGACTTCTGTATGATTGTTTCATAAATTACAGAAGAAAAGCCTATCTTGTGATTGTTTGAAGCCCTCATGCTTGTAACAACCCAGCAATCTCTCACTTGAGTAGATTCTTGTACTTTTCTTCCCTTAAAGTCGTTGAACCCAGAAAGGCTGAGGATAAATTGTAAAGAACCACCCTTGGCCCAGGGCCTGAACTGGAACACTGAGGGTTGTAGCTTCCTCTTCACTAGATTTTTCTCATTGATTTGTTTTCTTAAAACAAAATAAAACAAAAATCACCTTAGGCCTCAACCAATTTTATTAAACCTGATAAATAATTGGTTCTTGTAGGTTATCCGGGCTGTGTAACCGTGGTCTTGGAATTTTCTTTCCTGACGTTTCGCCAGCAACTGTGGCAGGCATCTTCAGAGTAGTAACACTGAAGGACAGTGTCTCTCAGTGTCAAGGGTGTAGAAAGAGTAATATATAGTCAGAAAGGGGTTGGGTTTGAGCTGAGTATTGTCCTGCAAAAGTATTGTCCTGTAAGTATCAAGATAATGTGCTAATGAGGGTATGGTATGTTAATATGGAACCATTGTATCCTGAAGTGATCTGTTAATGTGTGTAATCCAAAACTAATCTGTATGGCTATTGTTGAATGTTGTCTTTGTCTGGAGGTGTTTCAGGGCAGGAAGCCAAGCCTTATTCATTCTTAAACTCTCCTCTTTTCTGTTAAAGTTGTGCTGATGTTTGTGAATTTCAATGGCTTCTCTGTGCAATCTGACAAAATAGTTGGTAGAATTGTCCAGTCTTTCAGTGTCTTGGAATAAGACCCTGTGTCCTGTTTGTGTCAGTCCATGTTCAGCCACTGCTGATTTCTCAGGTTGGCCAAGTCTGCAGTATCTTTCATGTTCTTTTATCCTTTTAAAAGAACATGAAAGATACTGCAGACTTGGCCAACCTGAGAAATCAGCAGTGGCTGAACATGGACTGACACAAACAGGACACAGGGTCTTATTCCAAGACACTGAAAGACTGGACAATTCTACCAACTATTTTGTCAGATTGCACAGAGAAGCCATTGAAATTCACAAACATCAGCACAACTTTAACAGAAAAGAGGAGAGTTTAAGAATGAATAAGGCTTGGCTTCCTGCCCTGAAACACCTCCAGACAAAGACAACATTCAACAATAGCCATACAGATTAGTTTTGGATTACACACATTAACAGATCACTTCAGGATACAATGGTTCCATATTAACATACCATACCCTCATTAGCACATTATCTTGATACTTACAGGACAATACTTTTGCAGGACAATACTCAGCTCAAACCCAACCCCTTTCTGACTATATATTACTCTTTCTACACCCTTGACACTGAGAGACACTGTCCTTCAGTGTTACTACTCTGAAGATGCCTGCCACAGTTGCTGGCGAAACGTCAGGAAAGAAAATTCCAAGACCACGGTTACACAGCCCGGATAACCTACAAGAACCAATGAACTCTGACCGTGAAAGCCTTCGACAATATTCTGATAAATAATGTTTTCACTCTACTTGAACTTAGTGCTCATTTTCTATTTGATTTGTGGCGGCGTCATAAGAGGGCATTACATTCACCAATGTTGTTATTTGTGGAATGTCTTTTAAAAGGGTTCTTCTGAGGGGCAAACTCATATTTTATAATATGAAAAGCAAGGGCATTTCTTCCTCATTTAGAAAGGTTTTTTTTTTCTGTATTACAAAGTCAACATACAATGTAATGAGTTCTCTCAGGGGAGGAAAAAAAAACACACACAAATTTTGAAGGACCTGCCTAAAATTGTTGCTCCAAAGCAGGCAACATGAAAAACATTTAACAAGTGATACAGTTTCTCTTGGAATATTGTCATTAGTCTTGAAGATTGTGCTTTAGAAAGGTTAGTGATAATATCATTGATAGCTTCCAGTGTAAAATTATGAAGGTCATCTTCAAAGATAAAGACTCAAGCAAAGGCAGAAAAAAGTTATCATCTTCTAGAAATCTACAAGAGAGGTGAGTGGTTTGTGATACCAAAGTGGAAAACAGGAAGGATGTTCTGAAGACTGAAGCTGTCTTCTAAAGAATTAAAACACAGGGTTGCTTCAGCAACCATTTTTTTTTTGTTCAGCTGGCAGGCAGCCTGGGATCATAATGTTGACCAAATGGAGGATTTATGCAGGTTGTATGTACACCTACAGCCTGTGATGCTTCTGTCCACAAATGTCCCATCAGTCATTATTAAAACTCAGCACGGCCAGCAAAAGAAAAGAAAAAAGACACCAGTGACTATCCATTCCCCCCCCCCCCCGGGAACACAACTCAAATTTCCCCTGCTGCTGCTAAGTTTCCCAAAAATAGAAATAGGTTTATCAACAGTTGTCATGGATTTGCATAAAAAGAAAGAAGCAGTGACTTATTTCACAAGATATTTTGCTGTGGATACAACTATATGGTGGGATAGGATGCACAATAGTATGCAGGATGGTAAGTGAAGGGGAAGGGCTAACCTGGCACCAGACATTGACTGGAGGATGCTCAGTATCTGTAGCATTCCCTAAGCGGGCTGGCTCTATCCAAGATCCTAGCAGTTCATCCTGGCTGGAAAGGAGCAACATCTCTCAAAGTACAGGAACGCCTACGTGCAGCTTGTTAGCTCAAAGGCCTGTGTGAGGGTCTCTGTCTTTGTGTCTCTGCTTTCCATCACCTGCTGTGTTATCAGTGAACTCGTAAAAGCAGTTCACACCTTCTGGTCTCAGGCGCCAGGCCTGATGGCCCATGTATCTTCCCCCCCCCCGCTGTTCTTCCTGCCAGTACTCCCTCAGGCCGATGCGGCCTTGGAAGTGTGATAGCCGCCCAGACTTCCTGGGATCTGTCTGATGTTTTGTATTATGCCAAGCTTGTAACTTCCCATAACAATAAGTGTGAACCCCAGTGCCCCAGTGCCCTGGAGTCAATATATTCTGTAAACCCGTATAGCCCCTCACTTGCAACTTTCTACCTGTGCCTGTCTCATCTCCTGAAGGCTTCAATAAATCGATTGTTTCTGTATCAACGTCTGAGCAACTGATTTGGAGAAGCAAACTCAGAGAGGGGGATCTCTCACATTAAGTTGCAAGTCCTTGCCTCTCGGACTGCAGCTGTACCGCTTTGGACAGAATGTCAGCCGACGAGGACACCACCCCTAACCCCGATGCCCCCAAGGAACCGGACGAGCCGGAGAAGCCGGACCCTAAAGAGGAGGGAGCCAAGCCAAAGAAACCGAAGGGTCGCGCCCCCGACCAAGATCGGGACGGACGTCCCCGGGGGCTCACTTATTGGCTGGACTCTCCCAAGGGCTGGTCGCTCTCGCGGACTGCGGCGAAGGATCGCCGGTTGGCCTTCCCCAGCACGGGACTCGAAGGGGACCCGGCCCGCAAAGAGGCCCTCATGGAGGAAGAACGAAAACAGTGGCAGGAAGACCGCCGGGCTATGCAGGAGCAGATGGAGATCATGCAACGCGTAATGGGTGAGATGGCCACGACCCTAGATGCGCTGAAATTGCAACCTCCAGCCGGTGCTCCCCCAGACGGGGCGCCAGTAGTTCCGCCCGCAACCCCTGCCCCCCCGGCCCGTCGGGACCTGAAAGTCACGTATGACGGGTCGGGAGACCAGTTGACCTTTTTTATGGTCCAAGTAGACATTTTTATGCGGGAACAAGGCCGAACCTTCGTTTCTGAGGAGTCCCGGGTGCAGTACGTGGCTTCCTTACTGCAAGGGGAGGCGGCTGCCTGGATGGTGTTGCAGTATGAACTCCGCTCGCCGGTGCTGCGAACCCTGGACGAGTTCATGGTAGCACTCCGAAACCGTTTTGAGGACCCGACTCTAGGTGAGCGGGCTAAAGCCTCCCTGATGCAACTGCGCCAAGGGACTAAGTCGGTGGCGCAGTATGCAAGTGAGTTCCAGTCACTGGCTAGCCGAATTCTGGACTGGAGTGAGGCTACCTTGGTACAATGTTTCAGGGAGGGTCTCAACCCAGACCTCCAACATTGGGCCTTCATGCAAGGGAACCCCCCGGATGTGGAAGGTTGGGTTCGCCATGCTGCTGACATCGAGAATCGCAAACAACTCCTGAACTTGTCCAAGCAACGGATTGGGCGAGACCCCAGGCCCCGGGGTGACCGTGGCCGGGAACTCCGGCAAGGGGGTGGCGGGGTCCTCTCGGCCGCGGAACGCCGCAAGCGGTTCGAGGCCGGCGTCTGCCTGATCTGCGGGGGAAAGGGTCACTTTGCATCGCAATGCCCCTCTCGCTCAGGCCGTCCGACCCCTCCCCGCCAAACCCAGGCCGAGCCGACGAAACCGGCCGCCGACAGCCAGCCTCGCCGCAGAAGTGGACCACTGAGCCGGCGCTCCGGCGCACCCTCCGCTCTCCACGCACGTCCCCAGGGTGGGGCATCCGACTCTACGGTCCCATCGGGGTCCCGGATTACAAATACCGTCTTTGATTCGGACGGCTCCCCGGAGGCCACTACCCCGTCCCCCTCTTCCAGCGAGGAGGAAGAGTGGGAACAGCCGGCAAAAAACGCCGTCGGTCTGCTGTAGAGGGGGCTCCGCAGCAGACCGTCCCTATCGTTGTGCAAGGAGCTCCACCGATGGTAAGCGCCCAAGAGGACAATGTATTTGTGCGTGTCCATCTGTCCCTACCCAAAGGGGGTCCCCCGTTAGAGGTCCCCGCGTTGGTCGACTCGGGGTGTGCCCGCACCATGATAAATGAGGAAACTGCCAAGAAGTTGGGTGTCCGGCGCAAGCGGCTTCCGGGACCCCTCCGTTTTTCCCAAATGGACGGGAGTGACTTTAAACGGGGCCCGGTGACCCACAGAACTGCAGCCGTGATTATGTCCGTGGGGGAACATTGGGAACGGTTGTATTTCACTATCGCCCCTATTGTAACCCCTGTGGTGTTAGGGATGAACTGGTTAAGGGGGCACAATCCCTCCATTGATTGGGTTAAACGGGTGCTTTCATTCCCCGAAAACCCCTGTGGGTTGCATGACAAGGAACGGGTACTCAGGACTCCAGCCGCCGCACTGGTAGGGTCCCCCGCCCCAGTCTCTCCTCAATTACCCTCTGAGTACTCGCAATTTACTGATGTTTTTGATGTTAGAGAGTGCGACGAACTGCCTCCCCACAGAGAAACGGACTGTGCCATCGAGATTGTAGGGGAAGGCAAACTGTCTAAGGGAAAGGTTTACCCCATGAGCCCTAGTGAAAAGACAGTGTTGCGAGACTATCTGGATGTCAATCTGGCGAGGGGTTTCATACGCCCCTCCAAGGCTCCTTATTCAGCCCCAGCTTTCTTTGTAAAGAAAAAGACGGGAGATTTAAGACTGTGTATTGACTTTCGCAGACTGAACGCAGTCACCCAGTCTAATGCTTACCCCCTCCCTCTTATTCCTGACCTTCTAGCACAATTAAAGGAGGGCCGAATCTTCACCAAACTGGACTTGGTAGAAGCCTACCACCGCATTCGCATCAAAGAAGGAGATGAACCCAAAACGGCCTTTTCCAGTTGTTTTGGGATGTTTGAGTACCTAGTCATGCCGTTCGGACTTTCGGGGGCTCCGAGTGTCTTTATGCAATTAATTAATGAGGTTTTGCATGATTTACTGTTTCGGGGGGTGGTGGTATTTCTCGATGACATCCTTATTTACTCTGAAACCATGGAAGACCATGTGCGCCTAGTGCGAGAGGTGCTCCAGCGGCTGCGGGAGCACAAACTGTATGCTAAGGTGTCCAAATGTGAATTCCACCAACCCTCCATTACATTTCTGGGGTATGTGATCTCCCACCAAGGGTTGGAAATGGACCCCGCCAAGGTCCAGGCAGTGCGGGACTGGGAACCCCCCACTACCCGCCGCCAACTTCAGCAGTTTTTGGGGTTTGCCAATTTTTACCGGAACTTCATTCCTAACTTTGCCCAAGTTGCGCTTCCCCTCACTGCCCTGTTGCGTACCAAGGACAAGGGGGCTAGCGCCGCGCTTCCCTCAGCCCGTTTGCAATGGTCCCCCCAGTGCCAGCTAGCTTTTGAACGTTTGAAGCTACTTTTTTCATCCGAACCCGTTTTGGCTCACCCAGATTGCACCAAGCCTTTTGTGGTGCAAGTGGATGCCTCGGATGTAGCCATGGGCGGGGCCCTATTGCAGAGGGATGAGGGGGGACGGTTGAGACCATGCGCCTACTTCTCCAAGAAGTTTTCCCAGTCTGAAATCAACTGGGCCATTTGGGAGAAGGAGGCAGCAGCGGTCAAACATGCCCTTACCATATGGCGACACTTCTTGGAAGGGGCCGAACTGCCATTCGAAGTGTGTACCGATCACAAGAATCTTGAGGCCCTCAAGGGGGCTAGAAAACTCAATGCCAAACAGGTTCGGTGGGCCCAATTTTTCGCTAAGTTCCGGTTCACTCTCAGACATGTCCCTGGCAAAGAAAATGCCCTAGCCGACGCTTTGTCACGACTTCCCCAGTATCGCAACGATTTCGATCGCCCAGTCGACTCCCTGTTCACTCCCGAGCAGCGAGGGGAAGTTCCTAGCTTAGCCGTCACCACCCGGTCCCAAGCCCGACCACCGGAGACCCCCCCTACACTCAAAGGCATCCCGGAAGCCTTCCAACAGCGACTCCGGGACGCCTCCTTGCAGGAGGAGGAGCATCATCTCCTCCCCACTGGTCTGGAACGTACCAACACTTGGTGGGTGCAAGGGGGGAAACTGTACGTCCCCTCCTCTCTTCGCAAGGAAGTATTGGGACTTGTACATGGTGCCAGGCTAGCGGGTCATTTTGGTTTCATAAAAACGCTTCACCTGGTTCGAAGACAATTCTGGTGGCCCGGTATGAGATCTGATGTAGAGTTGTATGTGCGCAGCTGCCCCACCTGCGCCACAGCCAAGAAACGGATGGGAAAACCCCCAGGGCTTCTCAAACCGCTTGAGAGCCCCTCCCGTCCCTGGGAAGTCATCGCCATGGATTTTATCACCGACCTACCTCCGAGTCGGGGAAAAACGGTTCTTTGGGTTATCACAGACCTCTTTTCCAAACAGGTTCACTTCGTTCCATGTGCAGGCCTTCCTTCAGCCCAGGGCTTAGCTAAACTGTTCATCACACACGTCCTCAGGCTACACTCGATCCCGAGGAAGGTCCTCTCCGACCGGGGGGTCCAGTTTGTTGCCAAATTCTGGCGGGCCTTCCTAAAGTTAATGGGAGTGGAAGAGCAGGGCCTTTCTTCCGCCTATCACCCCCAAACGGATGGTCAAACAGAACGAGTAAATGCGGTGGTAGAATGTTATTTGCGTTGCTATGTAAATTTCCACCAGGACGACTGGGTCGACCTGCTGCCATTTGCCGAATATGCGTATAACAATGCGCCTCATTCCTCTACCGGCTTTAGTCCCTTCCAAGTTATATACGGGACGGATTTCGGCCCTTTCGGTTCTGCCCCCGTCTCGCCAGAGCTCCAGTCTACCCCTGACCTTCAGGAGTGGATTCAGGTGGTTAAATCCACCTGGCCATGGTTGCTCAAAAATCTGGAAAGGGCAAAAAGCAAGTACAAGGAACAAGCAGACAAACACCGGTCTCCGGGATGGGAACTCAAGGTGGGGGAGCAAGTCTATCTGTCCACCAAAAACCTCCGCTCTCTTCGCCCCTGCAAAAAACTGAGCGACCGTTATGTGGGACCTTTCCCCATTACCAGAGTAATCAACGAGGTTACTGTGGAACTGGACCTCCCAAAAACTCTGAAAGGAGTCCATCCAGTCTTTCATATAAGCCTCCTCAAACCCTATGTGGCAGCCCCCCAGTTCCACCCCCCTCCCGCACACGAGATTCCTACCGTAGTAGGAGGGGACACCCATTTGGAAATATCCAAGGTTTTAGACTCCAAATGGAAGAAAGGGAAACTGTTTTACTTTGTTCGCTGGAAAAACCTTGGCTCCGCTCATGACGAATGGGTGGCCGCACCCCACATGGCGGCTCCTCGCTTAGTCCGGGAATTCCACCTTGCTTATCCCGATAAGCCTCGTCCTCTCGGGGACCCCGGGGGGGGGCCTTAAGGGGGGCAGAATGTGAGGGTCTCTGTCTTTGTGTCTCTGCTTTCCATCACCTGCTGTGTTATCAGTGAACTCGTAAAAGCAGTTCACACCTTCTGGTCTCAGGCGCCAGGCCTGATGGCCCATGTATCTTCCCCCCCCCCCGCTGTTCTTCCTGCCAGTACTCCCTCAGGCCGATGCGGCCTTGGAAGTGTGATAGCCGCCCAGACTTCCTGGGATCTGTCTGATGTTTTGTATTATGCCAAGCTTGTAACTTCCCATAACAATAAGTGTGAACCCCAGTGCCCCAGTGCCCTGGAGTCAATATATTCTGTAAACCCGTATAGCCCCTCACTTGCAACTTTCTACCTGTGCCTGTCTCATCTCCTGAAGGCTTCAATAAATCGATTGTTTCTGTATCAACGTCTGAGCAACTGATTTGGAGAAGCAAACTCAGAGAGGGGGATCTCTCACAGCCTGCTTGGAATAACTGCAAAACTCAAGGCCTCAGAAATGAGGGTTGCCATCCTGCTATTACAACTGATCTCCAGCCGATAGAGATCAGTTCACCTGGAGAAAATGGCTGCTTTGGCAATTGGACTCTATGGACTTGAAGTCCCTCCCCTCCCCAAACCCCTACCCCACCCTCCTCAGGCTCTGCCCCAAAAACCTCCTGCCGAAGGTTTTTGGTGAAGAGGGACCTGGCAACCCTATCAAAAATACATGTTTGCAGTTTTTCAAGTACACCCTGAATATCTCAGCACAAGTGTTTGTGAGTCCATTTGTATACCCGCATTGATTTGCCATTTGAGATTCTAGGGGCTTCTGTATAAGATACACTGTTGTTTTGTGCACCCTGGTAGGTGGTGAAGAGATTTGTAATGATTTACTAAGAAGGCTTTTCTATGAAGTTGGCAGACTGTCGCCACTATTATGTAGGGCAGTTATTATCATAGTGTTTTTATATATATATGAAGTTATTCAATGCTAAATAGATTAAGTGCACCTGCTATTATGAACATTTTTTCTAGTGCTTTTATGTGTGAGACTAGTACAGTTAACCCAGAGATACCCATATATATTATATATACTTAGTAACCATGAATGGGAGTTTGCCCAAATATGCCCATTCTTCCTGCACATATTGGAACCATAGTGGGTCACACAACTATGTAAGATCCTTCTAAACTGATGATGGAAGGGATTGAATAAGAAAGTTTCTGAATGCAAAACACCCACTTCATCACTAAGATCCCCATTATAGAGTTATATTTAGCAAATGTCCCACTAAATTCTAAAAATGGTATAATAATTATAATTATGAAATGGCATTCTGACCTTATTTGTTTGGAGAATAGTAGTTTCACCCAAGTGGAATGCAAGTGAACATTGAAGGATTTTGAATGCTTCTACCTGAGTAGCATCTTTCAGTGTAGATGAAACCAACTGAAAAAACTTGCCTATGTTTTTACCATATCTTCAGAAATTTCTTCTGCTAGAATGAATAGTCTGCAAAAAAAAAAAAAAAAAAAGGACTGACATCAGACGAGAAGTGCACTCAGGTTAGAGAAAGAAGTCTCAAGAGGAGAGAAGAAAAAGACACAGATTCAGAGTGAGATAGATAGATGGATATCGGAAATGTTGATCAACTTTCACATGTCTTTCTCCCTTTATATTTGCTAGATATACAATCATTTAAAGGGACACACTGCGGATGTATTTAGCGTTATTGCAAAACCAAAGAAATAACAAATATTAAACTACAATTATGCATATATAGCACATTATGTTGCACAATTTCTATTGATATGTCTCAGTAATTTTCAGACTTTCAGGCAATCTTTTCCAGATCAATTCATCTACAGAGGGTTGCAAAAGATGGAACACGTTGTAAAAAATATCCTGAGTTTTCAAAGGTTTCTGTGTGGATCTTTTGGACCATGCTATTGACCATGTGCAGAAAGAGTGTATGCCAGCAACACTCCAGTGGTTGTGTATTGCAGGAAAATAAGAATGATGGTACTCTTTATGTGAAACTTATATGCCATTTGTAGTCTCCATAATGGATCCCAGGGAAGTATGCAAGAAATAGCAGGTTATTCCGAACACATTTTGAAAACCACTGATGCCTCTGTACTTTCAGGATGATCTTAACTGATGTTGAACAATTGGGACATAATCCATCCAGCACTGCTCATGTCCAAACTTTTATAAAAGAATGATACTTGCATGGGATCATCACTGTTGGTAGATCGAGCCTTTGAGAGAGTCTATCGGATTAAAAACAGTTTAAAATGTTTATGCCTGGAAAGGAAAATACAACTGCAGACTTGTGCAATGAGGCATGTTTTGCTGTAGAACGCTATACACAGAAAGATGTGATTAGAAGCAGAAAAGCTGTCAACAATGTGGGTGCTGGCATAAAGAAAAAAGGCATTTTGAATGTGAATGAATAAATGCTAGAAATAATAGAAACCACTACTCAGGATGCAGTAGTTCAGTTGTGGCTGGCATTGGTTGATGAAACTGTACAAATGTGTCATCAAACTGGAGAAGTTTAGGAAGAAAACTATCAGCAGGCTAAAGATTTTATCAGAAAACGATGAAGGGAGGCAGTATCTAATCCTGAAAAGTAAAGGTTCAGTTGAGAGCATGATAAGTTTTCAAAGAGATAAAGGGATTGCTGTGAACAAGGTGAAAGGGAGAAAATCTTCTTCACAACACCTGATGGTAAGGCAATGGGTTTAAAATGTGCGAAGATAATGGTGGGCTCAATATTTTGAAGAATTTTTTTAACAAAAGCTCTGGATAATGAAGCGATGGAATAAATTGCCTAGGGAACTTGTGACCTTTACACATAGCTTACAGGAGTCCATATCAGGCATGACCTAGAATAACATACAGTGAAATTCTACTAAAAAGATAAGAGAGCCTGTGTGGTGTAGAGTCCACCGCTCTACTGGTGTAGTGGTTAAGAGTAGTGGTTTCGATCGGTGGATTCTGATCAGGAGAACCAGGTTTGATCTCCCACTCCTTCACATGAGTGGTGGAAGCTAATCCGGTGAACTGGATTTGTTTCCCCACTTCTACACATGAAACCAGCTGAGTGACCTTGGGCTAGTCACACTCTCAGCCCCACCTACCTCACAGGGTGTGTCTGTTGTGGGGAGGGGAAGGGAAGGTGATTGTAAGACAGTTTGATTCTTCCTTAAGTGGTAGAGAAAGTCAGCATATAAAAACCAACTCTTCTTCTTCTACCCATTATCTGCAATCATATAGTAGACCATAGCCCTTGTACCATGGTTTTGTAGCCATGTGTGTTAAAAATTAAGATTTGAAATAAATTGGCAATATATCTTATTTGGCACAAACCCCAGTGTGCAGCTTTTTGAGGTTAACAAGCTAAATTTAGGGGAAAATATATATCAAGAGATTTTTTCCTCTGAGAATCCATTGTGTTGAGCATAGAGACATTGTTTATTTCCTTTTCCAATCTGAGGATGACTTGTATTACTTGAAAGTTTGTATGCTGCATTTTGAACACATGCAGGTCCAAATGAAATGTGTCCAATAAAAGTTACAGCCTTGTTCACAATCACATGGGGTTAGAGTAAGAAGGATTTAAAAGGGTATGCAAAAAAAAAGAAAAAGAAAAAAGATGGATGATCATTTGCATTGTGAAGTTTCCTTGATTCTTGCTTGTTGGGTTTCCAGTGTACAGCTGCCTTGTCCTGAAGCTGGAGAAATGTCCCCTTTTGGTTAGACAGTTTCTGTGCATCAAACTATGTAAACACAGCTGATCTGGATGATTCCGTCAGGTCTGATTCAGAGATAGGCATGCACTCAAGAAGCCCTAGGCATCTAGTTAGCTTTCGTCTATCCAAATCATTCTGGCTGGAGCAGAGCCTACATGCATCGAATTATATGTCCTTTGCGCATTTGTTTTGTAGCAGAGAGAGTTTATGTGCAGTGCACACAGTTGCTAAAATATAGATTTCGTCACAGCTTTGGCAGAACATTTGGAGGTCAGAACAGCAGGCATGATTAAGGATGATGACCAGTTTTGCACACTTGCTGGTTGTAGTCAAATATCCCCAGTAATATTTTACTTCTCCAGCGAGAAACAACCATCTGAATCTTTTTCTTTATTTATTTTTGGTACAGTTTTCTGGTTTCTCATGCCAATTTTCCCCTGTTTAAAATGAACCATTTTCAATTTTGTGTGTGTCTATTGCACATGTCTAACATAAAAAATAATGTGCACACAATACAAAGTGAATTGGCTCAGTGGTAGAGCATCTGTTTTGCATGGAAAAGGTCCTGGATTCAATCCCCAGCATTTCCAGTTAAAAAGATCAGACAGCAGGTGATGTGAAAGACCTCTGCTTGAGACTCTAGAGACCTGTTTCCAGTCAGAGTATACAATAATATGCTTGGGAGACCAATGGTCTGACTCAGCATACCAGATTCATATGTTCATGTGTATAAATAAGAAAGATGTATACAGGGTATATAAATGCTACTTGGCATAAAAGAAGGAAAAGAATAATTAGCAGCAACAGACATGGGGTGGACCAAGACCAACGACTGTAATAATTCAAGAAAAGGACACAAAAAAGCTTATCCTCCCTGGGCATACTTTTTCTCACCAGGAACTCACTGAACTTTTTCTTCATCCTTATGTTTTTTAAAGGATAAGAATAAAATTGTGATGTTCAGATTTTTTTTTAGTCACTGTGTGTATGTAATTTTTTTCATTTATTGTGGGGGGGCCTTTTTCTGGTTCCCGGTTCAGCTGCACCATACGGTCCATGGTAAATCCGGCAATGGAAAATTTCTGTGGTGCCCCCCTTCCCTTGATGCCCTAAACACATGCTTATTGTTTAATCCAGCCCTGTTCATGGCTTAAACGAAACTGCATGTTCTGTGGATGAGAAGGATAAAAGCTGGGTCAATTCTTGCTTGCACGGTATAAAATAAAATAAAAATTCTAGTTATAGCTTTTAGGGAAGTGACCATGAGCTGGTTTCATATATACCCACTGAAAACTATTGAGTCAAGGAGTGAATTTGATAATTTGATAATGAAGAGTTAGGTGGATGAGAAGAAGAGCCTAAAGGGAGCCTACAAGCAAGGGGGAACTGTCAAAGTACCTGTCGTATGGAAAGTATGTAGCCCACAGGAGATTAGAGATGTTTGATCATGCACCCGGGAGGCTTGCAATCTGTCTGAAAGTTGTGATCAGCACCACTGAATGTTCAACAAGCTGTTTGCCTGTGTATGAACCGCTCACATACCTTTGTTCAAAAAAAAAAAAAAAAGCCAGTTGTGTATTTTTGTTCTCATACTGGGAACAGCACTCCGCACCACCTTGGTTAGAAATAAGAAGCAAAGAGATGGAAACAAGAGGCCCTACATCAAGCCCTAGCATCTTAAAAATTGCATTCTGCTCACCTGTCAATTGTTGGGATTTGTCAGACTGTTTATACTGCCCAAAGTCTTTCACTTTCACACTTCCATCTTGTCCCACTGGCAGTGGTTGCTGTGAATATGGGTGCAGCTGTGATGCACAGCAACCACATTGGGTTCCCACTTGGGGAGAAAAGGAACTTGTAATTATTGTTGCTAAACAATAGAGTGTTGGGCTTGGTTGGGAACTTTAGAAAAGGCCTTACTTTCCATTTAGGAGCCCCTTCGTCAAAATAATTAACAAGTGGAAAGGGCGAACCCATGCATAAATAAAGCATGAGATTTCATAGGGACTGCCTGCAGGGACTACTAACATACAGCATTTATAAAAATTATATCCTACACTGCAGAGTTGTAGCATGGCATAACCCAGATGATGTGCCACAATAGCTTCAAACATGATACAATGGGGTCTGCATAGCATTACCTTTGTACCAGCAGTCCTCCCATTGTGGACGTCGAACAGCTTCCCACAGATGAAGTAGCAGGTTGAAGTACCGAGACCACCCCATCTCCCTTGGGAACCCTGCCATACTCCTGGGCATCCATAAAGACCAACTTTAGCTGCTTAAATTTGGAGTGGCACTGCTTCCTGTGTGTATACGTAGCCACCCACCTTGAGGGCCTGAGCCACCTCCTTATAGATGCTCTTGTTTTCGAGATGGGTGCTAGCCATGAGCTGTTCGGCATGGCCCTTTTGATCAATTAATTGTAGCATGCATTTGACTTCCTCCCTTTGACAAAATGTCCATTTACATCACGGTGGCCTTTTCAGAGGAATAACAGCCCTATGCATGACCAGAATCTTATAAGGGAGGGCTGAGAGGGCCACATTTGAATTAGCCTGGGGTATCCCTATCCAGGACCATTATTTTTTTTGATACAAGCCTGCAGAGCTCCAAGACATTGAATTGACATGGGAATTTAAATGGACAAGCAGACCTATACAGACTGTTGCAACAATACTGAGGTGCTACGATAGTGTGCTATTTCAAGTTAATATCAAGGCTGATTTCTGATTTTACAGACACACAAGACTGCCACTCCTTCTCTGCATAGCCCTGGTGCAGCCCACAGGCATGGCCATACAGATCACTGTACGGGAGTAGCATTTACCATTCAGTTCCCAAACGCATCTACAACAATGCAAGCATCCTCGCAAGACAACCCCCCCCCCAATACTTGATTTCAAGAATGTACAGCAAGGTGGTGGTGGGGACACTGTAATGTGGGAATTGCCCCCTTCTCTCTCAGCTTCACCTCCACGCCACCTTGTACTACCTCTTAAAAAAACCCAATTAAAATAAATAACTAGCGTTAATGAGCTAAAGGAAACCTGATTGGCAGCACCTCAGGTTTTCCGTAGGGTTGTTGATTTGGTAAAAACCGAACCAGAAAAATACCAAATAAATGCAAATTTGGTAGAATTCAGGATCGGGTTTACCGAGTCCGCAAAATCCGGAAGGTTGGCAAACCCGAATTTGCCAACCGGCTTTTTCAGGAATGACTTTCCGTGGCTCCTGGGGGGCATTTTTGCAGGTAGAGGTCCCACATTTTCAGGGTAGCTAGAAGGGACTCTCCTTGCAAGAACCCCCAAGTTTGGTAAAGATTGAGTTAGGGGGTCCGGAGTTATGGGGTCTGGAAGGGGTCACCCCCATCCTCCTCCATTGTAATGCATTGACAAAGTGGCTGTGTTCAGATGCTTTAGTGTGATCTTTGCAATGTATCTCAGTGGAGAAGCAGGGCTTTAAATGGTGGGAAAGTTCACCTGCACCTCCATAGAGATACAACATTGTATTTATGAGTTTCAGGAAAATAAACAAATAAATAAATTCACAACAAGTAAATGTTAAGAGAGCCTGTGTGGTGTAGTGGTTAAGAGTGGTGGTTTGGAGTGGTGGACTCTGATCTGGAGAACCGAGTTCGATTCCCCACTTCTCATGAGCAGCAGACACTAAACTGGTGAATCAGGTTGGTTTCCCCACTCCTACACATAAAGCCAGCTGGGTGACCTTGGGCAAGTCACACTCTCTCAGTCCCACCTACCTCACAGGGTGTGTCTGTTGTGGGGAGGGGAAGGGAAGGTGATTGTAAGCTGCTGTGATTCTTCCTTAAGTGGTAGAGAAAGTTGGCATGTAAAAACCAACTCTTCTTCTTCTAAGTTAAAACGAATCCCTTCATAGATTAAGCCTGGAGTATTCTAGCATCACTAGAGTCTGTGGCTCCAGAAATGGGGCAGGTGGTGCTTGGAATGAACACCACTTTGAATGAATTCTGGGTTGCGGAAATGGAGGCTCTGACAGACCACAGGATGGTTTCAGTCCATCTCTTTAGTAATTGCACCCACAGGGTATATAACAGGCTGGAGCCTCAGATTTCTAATAAAGCTTCTAACCGTAATGTCTGTTTAACCTTCTGGAACACCTCAGTGATAAAATATTGCTTCTTTCTGTGGCTTGAGTGTTAAAGCACTGGAAAGAAGAAAACAGAAAAGTTCAAAGCCTGATTTATCTCAGAAGATATTGAATACACACTTTCGGTTGGTTGATGTTTAAGTATACCATTTCATTCCCCACCACCACCACTCTATGTTTGTTTAGCTGTAGAGTTAAATTTATAATATATAAGGAGCAGCACCGAATATGAAGCTATTCAGACAGTGCGCTGTTTTAGTAATGACATAAATATTAGAAGAATGGCAATGGAGATCCAGCAGGGTGTAATGGTTAGAGTATTGAGCCCAAGACCCAAGTTTAAATATCCACTCTACCATGGAAGCTCACGGGGTGACCTTTGGACCAATGGCATGCAAAAATGCAGCACGTGGGCTCAAATAGTAAGAGGAAGGAAAGACGCGAGAAGGCTTTAAGAAAAAGGAAAAAGCATTTATGGGCTGGTTAGCCAGCAAACTTCAACACAGAACAAAAAAATCGTGGTTACATGTAAATTACACCCAGGATTCCATTCATCTTGGGCGATGTCAATTACATGCATAGCACACCAAAGATTCAATTTGTCTTGGAAAATTTCATGAATGGCACATAAGCAATATCAATAAACAAAAATCAGCTACTGATTATTCTCAGTATGTAATTCTAAACAACCCAAAACAATGGTAATACTTTAAGCATAGTACATTGTGCAGCAATTCTGTGTAGTTTTAAACAAATTAGGTGCAAGCAACACTCAAACCTAGGTGGAGCCGCAAAAGTAAAGAGAAAGAATTCCTCAATTCAAAAAGAAGGAACAAGACAGTCCCTGCCCTGTCAGCACAAAGCTGAACCCGGGTGGCGTATTGGGGAGAAAGGTTCTTGCGAGAGCAAGAGTGCCGTTTTCATAAGCATTGATTCAAGGCTGAGCATAAGATGCAAAATTCTTACCCATTGCAGTAGGAAGGAGTCTATGTGGCAGATTGCCTCAAATGTGGTCTAGGGCATAAGCCTCTCTTCTGATGTTCCTTGCTTGTGAGGGTAAGGGAAGAATGGATATTTAAATGTTTAGATAAGAAAAACTGTATCACCTGGGGCTGAGTAAACCAAAGCCTGCTGTGGCCAAATGGAATTGCCTTTGGAGTTTAAAGGTATAGAGAGTCAATTCTGAAACTTTATAGAAAGCAGGAAAGGTCTAACTCATTATTCAAACCTTTGGGGGTTAGAGTTTGGAAAGTGAAAATTGAGTGTTGCTTGCACCTAATTCATGAAATTTTTCAAGACAAATGGAATCTTTGGTGTGCTATGCATGTAATTGACATCGTCCAAGATGAATAGAATCCTGGGTGTAATTTACATGTAACCACGATTTTTTTGTTCTGTGTTGAAGTTTGCTGGCTAACCAGCCCATAAATGCTTTTTCCTTTTTCTCAAAGCCTTCTCGCGTCTTTCCTTCCTCTTACTATTTGAGCCCACGTACTGCATTTTTGCTACAACCTCCAGGTAGTAGCTCGAGATCTCCTGCTTTTACAACTGATCTCCAGCTGATAGAGATCAGTTCACCTGGAGAAAATGGCCACTTTGGCAATTGGACTCAATGGCATTGAAGTCCTTTCCCTCCCTTAAACCTTGCCCTCCTCAGGCTCCACCTCAAAAACCTCCCGCTGATGGCAAAGATAGACCTGGCAACCCTAGTTCTGGAAGAGTTTCAGTGAATATTCTATTATGCATAGTATGTACTCAGAATGAAGTGGGAAATGAAGAAATACTTTTAGTTCCTTTTTTTAAAGGAGTATGCTTAACTCTTTCTAGTTGAAATCAATAGCACTTGAAAGTGTAACATTGGTTGGCTCAACGTATTTATGATGCAAGTTGTGTTTCATGAATCTGAAGTATCAGGACAACAGAGCTAGTTAAAAATGAGCTCACGGGGAAGCTCAGGATCTATTAATCCAATGGACTAGTGAGGTTTAGTTTTTATAATGTGTCATGTAACCTAAGGATAGAAAATTAAAAGTGGGAAACTTGAGATTTATTTTCCGCTTTATGTGAAAGTTTAGTAAAATATTGTGTGTAATTTTGAGTCTGTAGAGGGTTGGAAAGGATTAATACATTTTTTCTCTCTGATTTTGACAACCCTGTTTGACAGTATGAGAAATAAAATACTTCAGTGATGCTGCATCTGAAAACAAAGATGGAAATAGACCAGATGTCGCTTGTGGAAATGAAGAGTAAAAAAGGGTTTCTTTTGTCAGTACCATAGTTAAGAATAATTTCAATTCATCAAGAGTAAAAAGGGTTTCTTTTGTCAGTACGCACAGTTAAGAATAATTTCAGTTCATCAATTCAATTAAATTATTCTAAAATGGCTGATAAGTGGAGCAACACAATTAAATTTATTAAAGTTTTTTGGGGTAAATTATAGATATAATGTTCCAACAGGGAGTATATCATTACTTTAAAGTAATACATTATGTAAATAGATGTCATTTTTTTTCCTGAGTTGAGATTTTGCATCCTGTCCAATGATTCAAAGGGGGGGGGGTGTCATTATTTTGAGAAGTGTGAGGTATTTTATTTTCAGAAGACTGGTGAGTACAAATGCTGTTGATGTAGTCAGCAGCAGCTTTCAGGCTTGTATTAGGATACAGGCAGCCTATTCCTGAAGGGGGGTGATAGTTGTGGCAGGTCCAGGAACAGCGCAGCCACATCACCCTCTGATCGGTTTGCTGCCAGATACAGCAAGCCAAAAATGGTACTTTAAAGAAAACCCTGTGGATCTCTCCAGAGAGCTTCATGGGGCTACACCTACCTTTTTGCAGGTGTAACTCGGCGCCTGCAAAAAGGAGCGTCCCTGAGGTGAAAGGGTTTTGGAAGCTGCCTAAAGGCAGTTTCACCCCCAGGAGTGGCACCCTTCGGTGCCAGCACAAGTCCTTGCTCTGGAGATACGCTTCCAGTGCCCATGGCTCACACTGCCACGCAGCTCTCCTACAACAGTATAAGTTCCTTTGCACCGAGGTCCATGCCAGTTTGGATAGTGTAAGTGGCGCGCCGTATGGGTCACGCCACCTCCTCACCCATTTGGCCCCCCTTCAGGATTGCATAGCGAGATTGTAATATGAATTTCTGTGTGGGAGGCTTGTATGGCAATGGGGAAGTAATGACTTGTGATGGTTTGTGATAGTCTTTTGCTTATCTTCCTCTGATACTTTATGTCATTTTCTTCTCAAAAAGCTGGTTTACAAATATTAATAGAGAGTTGCAGTATAAGAGATCTAGTTCAGGCAGAATGTTACAACAAGTGATTAAGGGCCTGACATATCACGGGAAGCTGTGGTCAGCTGGGAGATGCCTACAGTGTATGCTCATGTTATACATTTTAAAACACAGTTTAGAAAGCTGATGTTGCATCTTTACCATGTACAATATGTGATTTCCCCTTGTCATGGAATTTCTGTGCAGAGAAGGAGAATGTTTTATTTATTTATTTATTATTTTTATTTATTTAGGCATGTTTGAGGTGGCTCACAAAGCAAAAATAAAAATAAAAATACTCCAGTGAAGTCATGAAAGCAACATCCACAAAACTATCAGTATAAAATAAGCCACAAAACTAAAATTCCCTTAGGCCACAAGCAGACCATAAAAAGAGCTAAAAATGGAATTCACTTAAAAGCCTCAGTCAAGGGAAATGTTTTGACCCAGCACCAAACTGACAGTAAAGTAGGTGTCAGGTGAGCCTCAAGGGAGGAAGCCATTCTGAAGATGAAGCACCATTAATTTACAAGCCCTGTCTCCAGTTGCCACTCACTTCACCTCTGCAGTCATGAGGCATGGGGAGCATGGCATTGGGAAAGTATCTTAAATGGCAGGCTGACAGTGCGGAAGGGGGCAATATTCCAAGCATTTCCCCCCCAAAGCTGTTTACA
Source organism: Euleptes europaea (assembly GCF_029931775.1). Classification (NCBI taxonomy): domain Eukaryota; kingdom Metazoa; phylum Chordata; class Lepidosauria; order Squamata; family Sphaerodactylidae; genus Euleptes; species Euleptes europaea. Next base: position 34,884,148 of record NC_079323.1, read on the forward strand.
GCCTTAAAGGTAAGAACCAGGACTTTGAATTGTGTTTGGAAACGGAGGGACAACTGGCCATATCTGTATGGGAAAAATATGGCAGGAGTGGTTCAAACTCACTCTTGGAAGTAGTATCATGTTTATGGTTGCATGTTCCACCAGAAAATCCAAATCTCTCCCTTCAGTTCTGGCTTCTATGCTCCTCATGTTCCCAAAATTTATTGTCATCACTCTGCACAGAAATATGACACAAATGGGGACCCGCAAGAAACTTGCAGGAGCATCTATTCCATTCTCCTCCCCGCCTTTGCTTCCACCCCTCTCCCCCTACTTCCCTTAGTCTCTCACTCTTTCTCCCTCCTGCCACCTCTTTTCTTATTATCTCCTCCATGCCTGTGCCCTCTTTCTTTGGACCATCACTCTTTCTGCCCCCATACCCCATCACTCTCTCTTTCTGCCCCATCACCCTCACACTCTCATATCCCCCCCTCACCATGGCAGCAGTGGCAGTAGTAGCGCTCCCAAAATCACAACAGATCTCCCAACTACAGAGATAAATTCCCTTTAGGGTCGCCAGTTCCCGGTTGGGAAATTCCTGGATATTTTGGGGTGGAGCCTTGGCAGGGTGAGGTTTGGGGAGGGAAGTGACCTCAGCAGGGTATAATGCCATAAACGCCACTCTCCAAAACAGCCATTTTCTCCAGGGGAATTGATTTCGGTCATCTAGAGATAATTTGTAATTCTGGGTGATCTCCAGCCCTCTCCTGAAGGATGAAAAACCTAATTCACCTGGAGGAAATGACTGCTTTGGAGGGTGGAGTCTATGACATTATACCCTTCTGAGGTCACTTTCCTCCCCAAACCTCACCCTGCCAGGGGTCCACCTCTCCAATCTCCAGGAATTTCCCAACCTGGTTTGCCATTGCCTTCCTCTGCAGACTTTTCCTTGGAGGTATCTTTTCCAAGAATTAATCCTGCTTAGCTTCCAAGATCTGATTTGACTTCAAATAGGTAAAGGGCAACATTTGTTAGACAACTATCAGAAGTTTAGGTTGTGAAAATTAACTTGAAGAGTTGAATTCAGGGATTGGGGGACATTTTAAGAGATGGAACGGGAATGGGACAGTTCTGATATTTTCTTCAAAAGAATTTGAGCAGAAGTGGCAGCCGTTCAAATTGCTGCACAAATAAGTATAGAACAGGCTGCAGTGGGAGGACTGTGGAGAAAGATTCATAACACTTGACACCCTGGAAATTGGCAGTGGCCACTGGATATTTCTTTTCATTCTTTTGTTCCCGTTTGTTTACCATTGCAACGTGTCTTGCATTTATCGCTGCAGGAGGTGTATAAAATGAGAATTTGCTGTGGCTAGCAGGGTGGGAAGTATATTGCATGTCATTGGGAAGTGAGCCTTTGTAGGAACCCTCCTGATAATTCTGGCATTTGATGCCTGCTTCATTTTTTAGTGTTAACCTAGAAATGTTTCTGTTATACAGGTACCCCTACTGTATAACTTCAGAGGAACTATGTGTGTGTTTATGTGTAACAGGTGGATTTAATTAAAGATTAGTCAGAGTTTAGGGAAGTTGTTCTCTTTGGGCACTTTCACACAGCCCAAATAATGCACTTTCAATCCACTTTCAATGCACTCTGAAGGTGGATTTTACTGTGTGAACTGGCAAAATCCACTTGCAAACGATCATTCCGGTGCAGTGAAAGTGGATTGAAAGTGTATTATCTGAGCTGTGTGAAAGTGCCCTTTGAGTTGTACCTTGAATTTGTAATCTTTCTAATTGTTGGTCCTCTTAATCCATCCAGCTGTTTCTGCCTAAACTGAAAGATGGAAGATTAATGGTGCAGGAAGAAGGGAAGATGCATCAAAACTTAAAGGAAGAACATTACACATATAATTCAAATGCTTTGCACCAGAGATCCCCAGCAACGCACCCAACAATGTGTTTCCTGAGACCTACGTGCTTGAGTCTTCAGGATATCTAACAGATCTTGATGGGTGGGGGGGAAGCAAACTAAACAGATGGGGTGACTCATTGAGCCCATTGTGTGCAACCCCATCTCAGCTTTGGACCCACAACTTGGACAACTTTGTGTCTATGGGCCTGGCAACCTATTTCTGCAGCTGCACAGGAAACAAGCCCTCCCCTTTCTGTGGACCCTGCAGCCAAACAATGTCTCTTCCCCAATTGGGCTTTGTCCCCTTCCCAGTTGATGTTATGGCCAGCCAGCCATGACCGCTGTTTCATGATGGCACCCTCTGCCCTCTTCCAAAGTCCAAATGTGCCCTCAGGTTCAACGAGGCTGGGGTGCCCTACTGTAAACCATATGGATACAAGGAAATGAACTGACTGAAATTCAAACAACTTTTTACAACAATGTCCCAAAGGAAATGATGGAAATGATCTACAAGTGTGAAGACTGGAAGAAAACAAGGAAATATGCTGTATGGAACTATCTTACAATGAGATATAAGATATCTTTGATATCATATAAGAAACATTTTATAAGCTACTGGGTGCTGTCGATAGTGACATGCTGAACTGAATGTTATATCTTATAAAATGTTATATTTTCCTTAGTGCTATAAAATCTCCCCAAATCACTCTGCTATCAGAGGCTCCCTGATTTTCTTATGTATATTTATACAGCATTAGAATGCTGATACCAGTCAATATAGAAACTATTGTAGTTGGCAACTCAGTGTTGTTCAAACTAACACCTTCACTTTGCTGCTAATAACATTTTGGATATTTCCAGTATTAAACTATGAGGGAGGACCTCAATCATTTTGCTTTGTGTAAGATGTACTTCACATTTTTATTGAAACTGGACACTATATTGATTAAGACTATAGAAACAGCATGGGGTGGGCAGCAAGGGTGGTCTCAGGCACAGGGCATCTGGGACAACTGCTCTGGGCCCCACACTGGGGACATACACCCAAGATATACACCCAAGTTCCCCACCATGCAGGGAGTGTGGCCTGCCTGGCCAAACACCTCACTGCACAAGCCCTGCACCATGTGGGTAGGAGGTGTCTGCCTGCCTTAGCCCTGAGCCAAGAGGAAGGCACACTGCCTGACAAAACCCTGCATGGCCAGCTAGACAGGCAGGATTGGGGGATGGGTCTGATGGGGCCCCAGGATCACTAAGACCACTCCTGATAGACAGCTTTAGCAAGGATAGGGCTGTTTCTCACTGATGAACATCTGCTTTGCATACAGAAGGTTCCATGTTGAATCCATGACATCTCCAGCTAAAATGGTCATGCTGTAGCTGATGTGAAAGGTGTTAGGTTTTTCCCCCATATAAAATCTAGTGATTCAGCAGAGCGCTTGAAGGCTGTTATGCGCAGCAAAGCCAATCTGTGTGTGCCAGGAACAAAATTACCCGGAGCCTTTTATCTATTCAAACTGATATACTTGATTTATTATAGGAACTCCATTTCTGGATCGGATAGAGTAAATAGTTTCCTAATCTAGCCTAACTAACTAGGATGGAGGGAGATACAGGACCTGTGTCCTGCCCTCATGGTTGTGAGATGGAGAAGAAAGTGTTTGTGCGAATGGAGGTGCGAAAAAAGGAGGAAAGAAGGAAGCGTTCCTCTGAGAGTAGCAATCTACACATCAAAGGGATCGTGTCAGGGCAGTAGAGAAAGGATGCCCATTGCCTTGACCTCTCTATCGTTCTGACTCTCTGGTCAAGTCCCCCTCTGTAGTCTGAGGTTAAGAGACAGTGCAAAGTCTTTCACTTCCAACAAAAGGCCTCTGCCTGTGCTGCCAGTCACAGTAGACAATGCTGATCTTTGCAGACTAATGGTGGCATAATTATGGACAGTGGAATCTCTTTCCCCAAAATTCATTCAAAAAATATAGCCCATAATTTGTCTTATTCTTTTTTTTAAGAATTTTTTTGCTGTGTAGTTTTCTGTCACATTTCTATGCACCCTTGGTGGTTTCAGCCTTTGCAGAATTGTTTAATACTATATACCACAGAGTAGTTCAACAGAAGGATATGAACATACCAACATATAAATCAAACCATTGGTCTATCACAGTCAATATTGCCTACTCAGACTAGCAATGGCTCTCCAGAGTTTTGGGTAGAGGTCCTTCACATCACTTGCTTGTTCTTATTCTCATCTTTATTACACTCTTTTTATATTGCAGAATGTACAGCAAAAAGAACATCGTTTTGGTCTTTAGTATTAATAGAAAGGGAGGGAAGGGGGCACAGTATATCCTGATCTCATCAGATCTCAGAAGCTAAGCAGGGTTGATACTTGGAAGGGTGACCTCCAAGGAAGACTCTGCAGAGGTAGGCAATGGCAAACCACCTCTGCTTCTCACTTGCCTTGAAAGCCCCTTGCTGGGGTTGCCATAAGTTGGCTGCATCTTGACCACACTTTATACCTACATGTTAATAGCGAAGGAGTAGGGTACCTGCTAGGAAGGTGGATGCTATACATAGTGCAATTCTTAAAATACATTTCATCTTAATATTTCTATTAATTTTGAAGTTCTTTCATCTATTTATAAATATTGCATGCTGTCTTGGATCTCTGTTTGGGCCCAGAAAGTGGGTTAGAGAACCTAAGTATGGAGATAAATGCATTAAAAAAAATAGACATCAAAGTTGTGGAGTCATGTTCTGTGTTCCAGAACTCTACATGTTTAGAGCTACTTGTTGGGGATTTGGTATTCCACTAATAGTTGCTAATGAAAAGAATTAGTGATTTTGATAAAAAAAGAAAACCACACTGGATGTTTTGAGCACCCATACTGAATTCCTACCACAACATGTACTTGGCACCTGTACTTCCAAGATTAACATATGAGGCCATTTTGGAATTGGTTAAAGCTACTGTTAAATCAAACCACCTTGAGCCATCACTTTGAAGAGGAAGGCTGTTTTTCAAAAGTTTTGATTCATACTTGCCAATCCAGGGCTGAGTGTGTGGAGGAGGCCCAGGTCAATACCCATTACAATAACTATTGCAATAATAAATACCATAACAAACATTTAAATGGAACATTTTTTGATAAAAGTTGGCCACAACTTGATTGCAGCTGGAATGCATGGACGCAGCATGTGGGCTGAATCAGAGACATCAGTTGAACCCAATGCTCCTGATGTCTTCCTACTCACAGCGAGCCCACTGGAGTAGCGTAGGGATGGTGGCACAAAGGTTTCACCTGGACGTGAGCCACTAGATGATTCCACCACCACTTGGTAGGAGGCTGTTTGGACAGCCCCTGTGCTGGGCATGTCCCTCTTGAGCCTCCCTCAAAATCTCTTACTGGGATCCCCCAACATGAAAGGGGATGCACAGGACATCTTCTCCAAAACTGATTGAAGCCCAATGCTAAACGCTGCCCAAGTTTTTAGCAACAGCTAAAAACTTAAACATAGGGAGGGATGGGTAAATCCAAAGGCAACTGAGCAGGAGAAGCAGTGTGCCTCCTTATAAGCAGCCGACATCTGACCCAGGCTGAGAGACTTCCCCCCACCCCACTCCCTATAGGCTCCTTTGAGCCTGGGAAGAGCAGGCTGATTGGCCCCTCTTTCTTGCCTGCCTGAAGCCAGCTGGCACAGAGGCTGAGCAGCGAACTGCTGCTTGTCCCCCCAGCTGCTGCGGGAAGCCGTCCGGCTCCACAGCCTCCTAAAGGCTTCCCCGCCCTCCTCCCCACACTTGGAGCGGCGAGGCACCTGGAACTGCGCTTTTGCTTTGCTTCTGACCCTGTTCCTTCCACAATCTGTGCTTTTTAGTCAGCATAGGGGAAGACTGCGCCTGTACTCAGAGGTCCTATCCCCATGTCGCATGTTGAGATTGTTGGTTATGTTCTTGTTTTCCATTTTCTGTCATCTTCCTTGCCTCTTTTCAGAGGAATGTTTTTGATCAATGTTTCACCGGACACAGTAAAAAATAGGAAGCCACAGTACACAGAAGCGGACCCATGATACATCTTAGTCTACATGACTAACAAGAGCAAGGGCCCTCTAGGGTCTTGGCCAGAGGTTTCTTGAAGCCCTAATCCTAGTGATTCTTTAAGCAGAGATGTGTGGAAATTACCCAGGGACCTTATAAATGCAAAGCATGCATTCTACCACTGAACTCCAGCCTCTTTCCAGTTGCTCGGGGATAGTGAGCATGTGATTTGAATACTTATGGTAATGATCTTGCACTACCCAGAGCAAGATCAAGTGAGCATATTCAGTGTGGCGAGTCAAAATGGCTGCATTTCTACATCTGTGATTTTGTTAAGCAGCATTTTCATATCCTGTGCCTTCAAGATACTCCGCTGATCTTCAGTAGCATTTCATGCTCATTTCCCTGAATATTTCTGCTTTTGTGCCGGGCTGCCTTTTTAATTTCCCTAGTCACTTTGGGGGAGTGTATCATTTCCATTCAAGGGACATGTCACCAGCCTGGCAAGGGCTCAAACACAAAACAGAACAATGTCAAGCAAAGTGAGAAGATGATGCATTACAATGCAGGCCTTTCTTTCTGGGACATGAGAACCGGAGCCCAACATTAAAACCACAAAAAAGGAACATCTTTATTTATGCTGATGAAAGAGGACTAATTATGTGATGTGTTTTAGGCAAGAGGTGCCAGTCCAGACCCTTAGGCCAGCACCGGGAATATTATCAGGATGGATTTTTCAGCCGAAAAATTGACTATGTAAAGCTTAAGGCTGACATCAACTTGCAGCTCCCAAATTGCTCCAAGTGACTGATGAGTTTTTAATGATTGCCCTCTCCAGACGGCATATACGAAAATGATGTACTATTTTTAAGATGGACTTGGTTTTTTAAGGCTCTGATCCTTTTAGGTTCAGCAGCCGTTTCTGCAACCACGGTGTAAAGTTTATTTTTATCACAGCAGTGTGCTAAGTGCTTTGCAGTCGTTTTGCAAGGGAGGGGGATGATCAAGGGTAGGTGGGGAAGTGGATATTGTGGAAGAGGGAACAGCAAGGTTGTCGCTCAGCTGGAATTAAAGCAGCCAGGCCAGCTGGTTGCCAGATTAAGTTTTTCAATTAATATGGAAAAGCGAGTTGGATTTGGCTCCTCTCTCCTTCAAGCACTCCTCTCTCCTCGCAGTCTTTGCATTTCCCTGCCACCAGTTTTCCTTGTCTCCTCCCAATCCTCTTTTAAAACAGCGCAACAAGCGATGCATGCAGATTCTTCAGATAGTCCTGTCTCTTGTGACCGCTTCTTTTTGCCAGGGGAGAAAGGAGGCAAGGGGAATCGTTGAAAGAGGGTAATGGTAGCAGTAGCCCTGGTTCGTATTACACTCCTTGGTCCTTTCTCCTTGTTAGTTTTCTTTCCCTCCCATTACTTTTATCTTATTGCTCTCTCCCTCTGCCAATTTCTTGTATGCAGCCCTTGGGTGCTCCACCCTTTTTAGCTCTGTTTCTCTCTTTTCTCCTTCCATGCTTCCTAGGTGGGATAGTTGTTGCCCCACTGCCCCAGTCACATGCCTATTTGCACATTGTAAGTGCCCACCTGAGGGGAATTGGAGCAAGCTGGTCGATGGCCGCAACATTGGCTGCTCCCAGGCTCGGCTAGGGGCGGGATGCTGGTGCTGGTGCCAAGCCTAGGTCTGCTGTGGTGGATGTGGCGGCAGCAGCAGCAGCGGCTCCCTGGCGGGGGCCATGAGCCAGCATCAACCAGGCAGGAGAGAGGAGGGGCTGTGTCTCAGTGGGAGAGCATCTGCTTAGCATGCAGAAGGTCCCAGGTTCAATCCCTGGCATCTCCAGTTAAAGGGCCCAGGCATGTAGGTGATGTGAAAGACCTCTGCCTGACACCCTGGAGAGCCGCTGCCAGTCTGAGCAGACAATACTGACTTTGATGGACCAAGGGTCTGATTCAGTATGGCAGCTTCATGTGTCCATGTGTTCAAGTGTCCTTCACAGGCAGCAGAGACTCACCAGATACAATGGTGCTCCTTAAGTGTTTCCTTATTGGAATGAGCAAAATCCACACAGGTTTCCACATGAGCATAGTTCCCTTTATCTGCCCTCTCTGCCCCTTCAGAAACTCAGTGGGCTGAACTGTGCCTCTGCCCAGGGCCGGATTTAGGTTTGATGAGGCCCTAAGCTATTGAAGGTAATGGGGCCCTTTATATGTCCCGCTGTCCTTTGTCAACAACAAATTGTTGCTGTTTTTTGTGTTGAATATAGGCTATATGGTAATTTATGGACCTAATAGGTATCTAAAGCCATTTGCACATAACAAAATATGTATTTTATCAAAGTAATTGTAGAACTGAAGTACAATTAAGAAGACGTATATTAATAGTGAAATAATTATTATTTCCTTTAAATTTTTTGGGGGGCCCCAAGAGAGTGGGCCCCTAAGCTATAGCTTGTTTAGCTTATACATAAATCTGGCAGTGCCAGGTTCCTCTGAGGTGGGTGGAGTTTGGGGAGGGGAGGGACTTCAATGTCATAGAGCCCAATGGCCAAAGCGGCCCTTTTTCTCCAGGTGAACTGATCTCTATCAGCTGGAGATCAGCTGTAATAGCAGGAGATCTGCTACTACCTGGAGGTTGGCAACCCTAGCACCCAGTTCCTGAATGTTTGGCCCAATATCACCACAGATCTTAGTTCTGCACTAATTTCAGCCATCAGCAATGCTTCCCCTATTGTGGCCAGGTAAATCCAGGGCTGTAAAAAGGGTATGTCAGGTCCTCCATTTTCAGTGGACCTCCTCAACAAGACAGGAGGAGTGTGCGCTCTCTCTCCTATCCTGCTTCCCTTCCTAAACTGATCCTCCACATCTTTTTGTGAAGCCCTCTGTCTCTTAGCTTTGCCCTTCCCTTCCCTTACAGCTAGCCAATCTTCCCCCCTTAGCATCCTCACCTGACTAGGGACTGTCCCCTCCTTTCCCTAAAACCTGTTCCATTTATTCCTCTGTGCCCATTGCATCTCTGCTCTCCAGGTTAGTTTCTCTAGACTATTCTCGTGGAAGGAACATAAATTGGGTTAGATATAACTTTAATTGGGAGTTCAGTTAAAGTAATGCAACAGAACACTAGGACTGTGCAAATGTAAATAGTTTTATTCTCTTGTCATAAATTAATTGCTCTGTATTGTTATTTGAATAATTTAGGCTTGCAGTCTTAACAACCACCATTTTCCTTCCCCTTTCTATTGGACAGGGCAATAAAACTACTTAAGTATTTGTCTCCTTTCCATCCTTTCTTTTTCTTTGGGAAAGTTATTATGTCAAACTGGGGACTGTGTATACACTAGACTCAAATGATCTCTACCCCCTTTTATGTGTTCTGAATTTACATGTGTAGAAGATGCTGTTCATAAGGCCTGACACAGTGACCAATTTGAGTAATAGGGTAGGCAGCTCAACCAACCTGCTTGCCCCAGCACTAGGACTACTATCTGCCCCACCAGCATAAATGTCCATGGGAGGGGGAGAAGTAGTTAAACAGAAAAAAAAGTGGGGTCTTTTTCCTCTGGTTTGGGTTACAACAATCTTTTTTCTTTATAAATCATTAGATTTAGTGCTTAGCCTCTAGAATCAAGGCTAATTATGCCAATTTTATGTTTAATTGACTCAGACAGAAAGATAGATTGCTGAAATGACTTATGAATTGAATCAATTGCTCATTTTTTAAACGTAAATTATATTTATTTAATATTTGGCTCAGTTTTCTCTCATTCTTCAGCGAAACAAGTGGGGAAATTAATGAACGGGAATCAGGAAAATTATAAATCTGGACTATACTATAACCCAGGATCCTGGTCAACTAATTGAAGTTATAAGAAATGAAAAAGGCTTAGTGTTCCTTCTTAGATCTATGGACTGAAAACTATTGAATAGGCACCATTAATGCCTTTTGCTTCCACTTGGGCTATTACATTTCGGTTCTGTCTTTGCTCCAGGGATATCAGAATGGCACCAATAGTTCTACCTTCCTCATTTTATTCTCACAAGAACCCTGTGTAGCTGGGTTAAGCTGAGAGAGAGGGTATCACCCAACATGATCTCTGTTGCAGTCATAATACTTTAATCAATTTAGAAGGGTGTAACTTTGCTTAGGATTGCACTGCTTGTGAGCTTCATGACAGAGTGGGGATTTGAATCCAAGCCTCCTAGATACTAGCCTATGCTCTAATCATCACACCACTCTGTCTTTCACGTAAAATGACTTCTAGGGAAGTAAACAGCCTTAGAGTCTGATAAACTGACAAATTTGCCAGCTCAGGTCAGATGTCCTGCTCAAAAGGATTTATCTAACAATCCCAGATTCTGAATCCAGTAATATCTCTTACTCCTCTTTCTCAGAATGAGAATTTTCCTTTTCAAGTGGTTCTGAGAGCTGGGGGATCTCAGTTCTGAGACTTTCAAGTTGAAACATGCGTTAGAAGTTTCAGACTTTTCTGGATCCATCTAATTCAGACAATGGAATTGTTTACGGCTAGATTGTTGCTTCTCGTTATTTTTGTACTATGCTGTTTTCCCACCATTGACCCTGTATCCTCCTCTTGTAATATTACTTCAGTGATATTGTAAGTCCTAAGAAACGAAGGGGGGGATACAGCATTTATTAATCTAAAGGTGCAGTATCTTGAAATTGCTTATGTTGAAGCTCATCCATCTGCAAACTTCCAGTTTTATATTTATTTAATGGTGAAGGTCAAAACTATTGTTATGTAATCTCCTATAGGAAACAAAACAAAAATACTTGGAGAATTCTATTGAAGGTTGTCAGGAATGGAGAATTTATAGCATGTCCTCCAGTTTAAGGGGAAAAAAAACTATTCTTGATAATGAATAAGTGTCTCTAGTCTTTGACATTCCTCTGGACACATCACTTAAATTTAATTAAGTGTGGCTATACATAGTTCCTTTTCAGACGGGCAGCCCATTCCTGAAGGTAGGGTTAGATCCGCAGTGGCTGGGAGCAGCGCAGGTAACACTGCCTCCTCAGAAGCTTCCTGGCCACTGTGGAAAAAAACAAAAGCTTTCTTTAAAAAATGTTAAAAAGAAAAAAAGGGGAAATGCCCCATTGCAAACAGCGAGGCTGTGCCACCAAAAAAGGTAGCGCCACAGCTGAAGGGGGCGTTCCCAAGGCTAAAGAGGTCAGGAAGCTGACTAATGTCAGCTCTTCCCCTTGGAATGCTCCTTCTGGGATTTAGATCCCGGCACCACAGCTGTGGTGGCGGAAGCCCACACTGCTCTGGGGCACCCAGGCACCGGCATATGTGCCACCCAGGACAGTGTAAGTGCCCATTATCCTGGGTTAAATGGCTATTACACAGGTGTTGGGTCACGTCATCTCCTATGGAGTTTTGCCCCCCCCCCAGGAATGTGCTCTAAATGTCACAGTGGGAAACACATGGATTACAATCACTACCAACCCCTTCTCCCCTTTCAAAGCTTTGCTAATAATGAAGTCATACCAGAACATACCACAGAATACAAATAGACCTCAAATAACCAAAATGGTACCACCCCAGTCCATTTTCTACTATTATTTTTGTAGCTTTCTGATTATTTTAATTTATTCAGCAACCTTATAGTAATGTTCTTTCTCAACTCAGCTATACATCTATTTTTGGTAACTCGCAAATGAGAGAGCTCACACATCAGAGATCCTAATAATTCATGTACACATTTTATGTGACAGTGGAGGAGGCTTGCAATATGTCCTGACAACACATGTGTGTGTAAAGTGCCGTTAAGTGGCAGCTGACTTATGATGACCCCTTATGGGGCTTTCAAGGCAAGAGACTAAAAGAGGTGGTTTGCCATTGCCTTTTTCTGCATAAAACCTTTGGACTTCCTTGGTGGTCTCCCATCCAAATACTAACCAGGGCTTACCCTGTTTACCTTCTGAGATCTGATGGGATCAGGCTAGCCTGGGGCTATCCAGATCAGGGCATCCTGACAACATGCAATGTCACAGATCTTATTTAATTTAATTTAATGGCATTTGTATTCCAAGGAGCTCAGGGTGATACACATTAGATGACCTCCTTTTCTCAAGGAAATCTTGTGTGGTCTAACAGCACATTCCTGAAAGGAATGCCTGCGCCTGGCTTAGGAGGCAACCTAGAGGCGTTGCCTCCTAAAGAGTGCCAAAAAACCGTGCTACTTCCAACTGTTCCTGAGCATTATTTGTCAATATCCTTAAAATGTTAATGTTGGTTGCAATTAACTTACCTCTTAAAAATGTAAGGAAGTAAAATAACTTTGGACATAATCTTGCATGCAATACGCTACCAGACAAAGGTTTCTTCCACAGCAGCAGCATTGAGCAGGATGGGAGTGGATGGAAGGGCGCATCCATACCTACCTGCTGCTATGACACACATGGCTCCTGCTGTTCCCCTCCCCCCTCTACCTCTTTCTGCCCCACCATGCTTGCAAAAAGCACAGATGCAACAGCAACCCTGCTGCCCTCCCACATTCTGGACCCTCCCCTTACCTCACTTTGTTTGTACCTGACAAGCTGTGCTGTAGTATTATACCACAGCTCAGCAGGGAAATGTACAAAGTAGGACTTGGTCTCCAGACCCCTCACCATCTTTGGTGCCCTCCTCTGGACACTTTCCAGGTTGTCTACACCCTTCTTACATTGTTGTGCACAAAACTGAACACAATATTCTAGGTGAGGTCTAACAAGAGCAAAGTGATACCATCACTTTGTGTGATCTGGACATGATACTTCTGTTAATACAGCCCAAGACTGCATTTGCCTTTTTAGCTACTGCATCACACTTCTGACTGATGTTCAGTGTTTGGTCTACTAAGACCCCTAGATGTTTTATGAGAGTGCACAAACATCTACATAGCACAAAGATGGATGAAATGCAATGTAGAAATTGCTTTAGATTTGAATGGCAAATATTGTAGTCCAGGTTTCAACAACCTGCCATTCCATACCTAAACAAGTCATCCAAAATTTCTGGCTGTGTTCTTGCATACATGGCCTATCACCATGCTTTGTGACATAGAAGCAGTGCAGCCAGTATCCTAATATTCTGTGAGTTAGCATGGCAAATCTTGGGATCAGGATGTTTACTGAAAAATAAACTGCATTACCCATTAGAGTACACTGTTAAATGATAGCGGCCGTGCTGGCATAATTGCCTGTGCATGCTCCATGATGCAAACATTTAGCTGAAGGTTTCCTTACAGAAAGAAACAGTTTGGTGTGATTTAAACACTCTCCTGCATTAATACTCAAGTCAATTAAACGGAAAAAGGATTTGCATCTCCTTTTGGGTTAACTCATTACTGTTTCCCATAAGACTTTCTGTCATTGAGCTACTTAAGAAGCCCTAACAGCATAACACAAGCAAGGTAAGGCTTTATTTATAAGCAGTTTATTTTCTCTTTATCATTAATGTGTAGGTGTTATTGTGTGTCTCAAAGCTTGGAAAACTAAAAGCAAACAGTTATTTTAGTGGATGTTGATTGTTATTCTACACATGAATTATCTATGAAAAAGATGCCTATTTTTTCTTTGCATATCCAAGTTTGTTTTCTGTTTGTTATTACAACCATTTCTTTTTACTGATTTATTTTCTTCAGGTATTTTGCTTTTTCTCTCTTATATCTTTCTTTAATTGGAAAGTTTTAAAAAAAGAATCTATGGTTATTGCTATTAAAATAATTGATGCCAGTTATTGAACATAGCAAATAAAATAATTGCTCACATTTTATGGTTGAAACCTTGCACTAAATTAACAAATTACAGAAGACAAAAAGATGGGAGAAGAATAATAGGTTTGGTGAAAATGGATGACCTGTTATTAACTATTGGAAAAAGTACAGCAAACACCATGAACATTAATAGATTTTGTACAAGTACTTTGCTTATTGTAATACCGAATGAGGTCTTAAATCTTGAATTTTTTCTTGCTCTGAAATACAATACGGCATAACATAAACTGTTAAAATAAAAGTTAAAAGAGCCAGCTCCAGATAGCAGTAGGCCACTTGAGATTTACTCCAGAGAGAGTGAGTTTTATCATTGATTAAAAAAAAAAACCTCTTGCAGTGGTTGCTTCTATTACTACTTGCTAACTATTTTTTGTGGGAGGGAGGGAAGGGATAAGAAGATCTCTGTAATCTCTTTTTTCTTGTGTGCAAGAATGCAAACTAGACAGAAGGTAGTCAGAGACAATCCGGGGCCCTTTCTGTTTGTGTTGGTTTGCCATTTCCTGTTTCTCTGCTGTATTTGTTCTCGTCAGCTATTCCTTTAACTTCAGTTTTCATTCACTTGGTCACACTAAATCAGTTGTCATTTATTCAGCTGATATGATGTGCCTGGCTATGAGTTCTATTGTCCTGGTGCTGCCCTGTCAGCATTGCTCTTTCAAATTTCTGAACTCAATATTGACCCAAGATAGGAAATAAAAACCAGTCCAGAATATTCCTTATGTTCTATTGGTCTGCATAAAACAGATTTTTTCATCTACTCTACTGCAGTGGTTAAAACTAGGAATGTTCACGTGGCTTTAGATAAGACATTTTTGATTCACATCCTCTAAGCTTTTACAAGAAATTGGTTTGGTCACTCAGATTTCCTCTGCCCTTCCTTTATATTTCCACTGCTCTCAGTATGTGACTCATGGCATCTGCCATCACACTACCAACAGCAGAATAGTCATAAATCAATTCAGTGGCATTACAATCAAACTATTGAGGGGGAAAATTATAAAAACAAGCAAAAACACTCATTATCCACTGAAAGCCTGGAACAATAAAAACATTATTATGGGTAACTAAAACTGAACAAAAATGGTTTCAGACATATATTAACATGGAGGGCAAAACAGAAATTGGATACCACTATGTAAATAGCCACTCTCCCATGGATGCTTACCTCACTTTTGTAACTGGTGGCACAATCAACAAGGAGAAGCTAGTCTTTAAATTCGTCTATCCTAATCCATTTAAAAGTAACTGTTATGAATTGTGCTTGCAAATGAATTAACAACTAGTGTTTTCTTCAATACTGCCAGGATATATTTTTGTGCAGAGGTATTAGAGCTCTCACTGCTCCATTCTGTACTAATTATATAGCACTAATCAAGCCTGAATGTGATCAAAGCATGGATAATTTTGGCCAGATCCCAGAAAGGATAACAGGTCTTGAGTCAATCAAAGATACCAAAAAATTGGTTAAATGACAGCAAACAAAGAGTAGGAATTAATCAACAGTTCTTATAATGGAATACCGATCCTTGTGGGACCCCACTGCTTACTTAAATTGGTATTTGGGTCAGTACTATTTAATTTGTTCATAAATGATCTGGAACTGGGGCTGAGCAGTGTGGTGGCCAAGCTTGCAGATGACACAAACTTATTCAGGATGGTGAAAACCAAGGCCAACTGTGAAGAGCACCAGGAAGATCTCCATAAATTGGATGCATGGGCACTAATATGGCAAATGAAGTTCAGTGTAATTAAGTGTAGGGCAATGCACATTGGAACCAGTATTATAATGCCCCTGTATAGATCTATAGGGAGTCCCATGGCACAGAGTGGTAAGCTGCAGTACTGCAGTAAAAGCTCTGCTCATGACCTGAGTTTGATCCTGATGGAAGTCAGTTTCAGGTAGTCAGTAGGGTTGTGCATATAAATATTCCCAAACTGAAAACAAACCTGAAATTAGCCGTTTCTGTATTTTTTCAGGTTTCGGGTTTACTGAACGACAATCTGCCCAAAGCTGAATAGGTGATTCACCTTTGCTCAGGTGCATGGCTCTGTGCTTTGTTCTATTTTTTAATCTTTTTTTTTTAACCGATTTTGTTAGGGCCCCATAGTTGGGGCCCTTTTGAGGTAGGGATCATGTAACCAAAGGCAACTTGTTCTGACCAACCATCCAACCACAGAACTATCCATCTATCACAATTCAGTGGGTTAATTTGGATAAAGCATAAGGATTGTTTAAAAGACGGGGCTCACCAGTCCTGACCAGAGGGATATACCCTCCAACTAAAAAAAGACAATTTCTACAGCTACTCACTGGAATTTTTAAGAAGACTCCTCACCCATGTGGATGAGCAGTCTCCTTCACAAGAGTTGCCTTGACAGATCCATGGAGGATATGTCTATCAGTAGTAATTAGCAGTAGCGACTAGCCATGGTGTGTAAAAGGAGGCAGTAAACCTCTGAATATCAGTGCCAGGAGGCCCCATCAGGGGAAGGCTATGACCTCTATTCCCTGTTTTGGACCTCCAGAGTAACTGGCCACTGTGTGACAGGATACCAGACTCCTGAAGACATTCATGAACATGAAACACCACACCCTTTTTAAAACGTGTGGTCTTCTCACAATTGCTGTTCAACAGTCATCACAATAAAGCGGCCTTTGCAAGTGAGTGTTCTACAATGAGTGCATTTAATATAGGGGATTATGGCTGCAATCCCGAGAACTGCATGGTCACATACCTAACAGGACTTTTGATGGGTTTTTACCTGGGATAAGAATGATGTGCAAAGCATTATGAAAAATGGATGGACAAAAAAATGAGAAATGGAGCAGTAAGAAATATGATGAGGCTTTTAAGCAGCAGGGGACCACCCCAGCACTCCTTTCTTTCAGTTTTCTCCATGTCCAGTTTATGCATCTATGTGTTATTCCTGCAGTGTAATTTGTCCCTTTATCCTCCTAACTGTTATCCCCACTGGTATTAACCACAATTTGTCAACCATCTCTTTGCCCCCTAATGTCTATAACTTTTGGGAGGAAAACCTACCAGCACTTACTGTAGAATTGTATAACCAAACCACTACCTTTAAATGAATTTGGTCACAATTTATACAATAGCTACTTAAGCAATTCTAGGAAGAGAAAAAAACATGTACTGAAGTTTTATGTGTCCTTCATTCCCTAGCCAGAGTAAAACCACTTCTTTAGAAGGTTATTTAAGTGGCACTAATATCTAATGGCAGACAGCCTATAAAAATGAAAAATAGGTGTTGCAATATGCAGAAGAGAATTGCTGTTACATTAGCCCTAACAAACAAGATGGCTAGGAACCTATAAATGTGGAGGGTCAAAGGGAAGAGAGAGCAAATTAAAACCCAGATGCCAATATATTTTCATTGCCATTTTCATTAAATTAACCGGTGATGGATAAATTATAATAGCTGTCAAAGTGGGGTGTGTACATACAGCATGGCCACATAATTCCATTACAGAGAACATGCAGGCCATTTCAGGATGTTAGATTCACCTTATGTCCCCTTCTGTTTTAACAGAGGTGCAGCAGATCCATAATGAAGAGTGGAAATGAGGGTCTGGGACCCTACCTTCACCAGAGCTTGAAGGGAGGAACTGTTTGGAAGCAAGCACAGCATTCATCTGTGCTAAATCCCTACATTCATGCTATTGTACCATTCAATATGTACTTAAATGCCACCAAATTGCAACTGACCTATGCTAACCCCAGCAAGGAATAGGTTGCCAGGTCCCCCCTCTCCACCACCAGGAGGTTTTTGGGCTGGGGTTGGGGCAGCAATCCCACACTGTAACAGTGTGCAGTGCGGTTACCTCACTTCCAGGTTTACCCCAGAAGCGATGCATTGCAATGGGACACTTTAGAACTCAAAACCCCAAAATGATAGCATTTGGGGGTTTTGAGTACTAAAGCATTCCATCACAATGCAGCCCTTCCAGGCATGGGGGGGGGAGTAGAACCCAGAAGTGACATAATTGCCTCACATGCAGCCGCGCATGTGTGCGATCACCACTCCAAGGAGCCTGGTGAATTGGCGGGCAATTGCCTGCCAATCCCAGCAACCTGGGAACCCTAGCAAGTGATTTCAAGGCAAGTGAGAAGCAGAGGTGGTCTGTCATTGCCTTCCTCTGCAGAGTCTTTCTTGGTGGTGTTCTATCCAAGTAACGACCCTGCTTTAGTCCTCATTCCCTACCAAAGTGAAGCCTAAACATATGTAACTGGAACAAATGCATATACAGCCCTTGCTTACAGGCAGTCCCCTCACTTAAAACAACTCCTTACCAACATCAATGGTTGCTAACAATGGACCCAGGAGACATAAATGCAGGGAACAGAACCTACAGCAAACCAAGATGTGAACTTTGTCCCCATATAAACTCAGACAATACTATTACAGAACCTCAGCCGTGAAATCATTTGCTTGTCCATCCTCATTCTGTTACAAATCTAAATGTCACCATTCTCCCGCAAAAGTCACATGGTCCAGTGCAAAATGGCTGAATTGAAATTCATTAAGAGGTTTCACGCTCCTCCTCCTCTCCTGGCCTTTAATAAAGACTTTGGTTTATGACTCATTACAGGGGTTAACTATCTTAACAAAACTTGGGACCCCCCATTATAGGATAATTGGATGCTGGGCTCTGTACTTTGCTTGATTAGATTTGAATTTTATATAATTACATCTTCTTAAACAAAACATATTAGTGGTGAGGATCCACTCATTGCATCTGAAGAAATAGGCCATGAAAGATTATGCTTGGAATTTTTTTTGTTAGTCATCAATGTGCCACAAGACTCTTGTTAATTTTTGCTGCAACTGGAGCATTTGAATTACACCCCCCACTTATCTTCTTTTCCATCTCCCTCATTTCCCTTGATCGTCTCCTTGTTCCAGAATTAGATGATATGTTCCTTGGGATGAAGACATGTCTTCTTGTACTGTGTAAAATGCCATGCATATAGATGCCACTACATAAATAAATGAATATAAAAGAAACCAAGAGGAAGATACAATAGGAGTATGTGTTAAATGTATTCCCTGCTCTTGAGACCCCATCCAAGAAGAATCAAACCTGCCCCTATATACATGCTGGGTTCTGTTTCTTGGCACACTAGAATGTAACAGTATACTGGGAGCATGGAATGCTCTGTATGGAATTAGATAATACATGCATTGTAGAAAAGAATGATGTCAGGAATACTGATGTGAAAATCTTGCTATAACCAGCCATCTTATGGAGTATATCCCAGATCAGAGTTATAATTGTATAACTATATAGCCATTCAACTCTTATATATTTTTATGGGAGATCCATCCAAAAACCTGAAGAGTTTCATCAGAATTAAAAAGAAGAAGCATTAACTTAATTTTCTCAGACCAGATACACATTTTGCACAAACCTAAGTTTTATCCATAGTCTTTCCTTAATTCCAGTTTTCAAATGTCACATCTTGCAAATATGTTAGAACCATTATATATGTATTATAGTATTATTTTAATGGTGTTAGGATAATGGTGTTTATGCAGGGTAATTAGTTTTTATACCAAAGTTATTTCAGTAGTCAGTTAAAGAGAGTGTAGTAATTACCTTTTAAATATATGAAAGTGAGGAAGCAAGAGCATAGATGTTCTTTTACTTAAACTGCAAAATGGTAATTTCACAGTCTCTGTTGCAGATTTGAGATTTGGGAGAGTTGGTATGAAGATATTGTGAAATGTTTAGCTGTTCATAGCCATACTATCCTGAAACCTTTTGTGCCTTTACAATACATGAGGGAAGCTACTGGACAATGCTGAGGAAACTGCTGCCTCTAATAGGGGTGCCAACCTCTAGGTACTAGCTGGAGATCTCCTGCTACTACAACTGATCTCCAGCTGATAAAGATCAGTTCACCTGGAGAAAATAGCTGCTTTGGCAATTGGACTCTATGGCATTGAAGTCCCTCCCCTCCCCAAACCCCACCCTCCTCAAGCTCCGCTTCAAAAACCTCCCTCCAGTGGTGAAGAGGGACCTGGCAACCCTAGCTTCTAACCATCCCACAGCTCTGCCTTCTACTGGAGTACCAACAAAGCACTTCCTACTACTATCAGGCTAACACCAATAGCTGGAGTGTGATAGGATGAAATGCTGTTCACTAACAGTTCAAGCATGGTATGTTGGGCTACATGGTTGTATACTGTTCCTGCCAGGTGCATATCTGAAAGCCAGTATAGTGTAAGAATAGGAGCGAGGAGACCCAGGTTCAAATTCCTACTCAGAGTAAAAAAGAGATGAAGATCCCACATCTCCATCTGTTTCTAAAATGGAAGTATCTGAATCACACAGCGTTGGGGTCAGGCAGGGAAGGGAAAGGATGATTAACCTCTTTTCATCATGGCTAACCGAAACCAGGCTTTCTGTTTCATTATTTCCATTTTTAAGGGGGGAAATATTTGCTTTTAACGGATAAGTCTTTTTTCCCTTTAAATTGCTGACAGCAGAGAAGGGGCTTCAACTAACCAAATCAAGTAGACGTTGAAGGGTTCAATTCATGCTCCTATTGCTGCAGAATCCCTGCAATTGGCAGAGAGAGAGAGAGAGATGATCCTCCTTGTATCTGTTTTGGCTCTCTGCCTTGAGGTTCACTTTGGGCCGGTCACAACCTTTCAGTCAAACCTTCTTCACAAGGTAATGTTGGGAATAGAGGCAGAGGAGAGAACTGTATACCTGAGTTCTTAGAAAAAAGGTGAGATAAATTATAGTATATGTAGAGTCATTTTCTCCCGATGTTGCCCCCTTCCACCTGATGGAAATAGCAACTGAAAGATAGTGTTGGAAAATGGGACATTGAAAACCGCCAGGAAAAAACATCAGGTCTGGCCTAGTCAGTTCAAATTAGGATTGCCAGGTCCTTCTTTGCCAATGGCGGGAGGTTTTTGGGGTGGAGCCTGAGGAGGGTGGGGTTTGGGGAGGGAAGGGACTTCAAGGCCATAGAGTCCAATTGCCATAGCGGCCATTTTCTCCTGGTGAACTGATCTTTATCTGCTTGAGATCAGTTGTAATAGCAGGAGATCTCCAGCTAGTACCTGGAGGTTGGCAGCCCTAGTTCAAATCCAAAAGCCAACAGCTCAGTTTCAGTTCATTTAGTTCTGCATTCCAGTCCCTATTCATTTAGTAGCCCTGTGCAGATGTTATATTCCATTTTGTTCACATGAATCGGAAGCCCACTAATCACATGCATTGAGAGCACAATACACACAGTAACCATCTTGTGTGAATTGGGAAACATGGATTTTCCATAAAGGTACAGCATCCATTCATGTAAAGCAGAACCATAGAAAATCAAGGCACAGGGTGCATCACAGGCATAGGGACATGCTCCAAGTTCATACAGTTGTCAGGCTCCAAGTTCGTGTGAAAGAAATGGACCATCTTCAGAGGACTACTATCCTTATTCGGTTCACTCACCTTTCCTATTGCTCTTAAGGCTGACGTAGAAAGAACAACTGCCTGCCTTTGAATCCTGCTTCCTGCATGCTTGAAAAAAGGGAATCTACACTACAGTCTTCCATCTCCTTCTCCTCCTCTCTGAAAAAAAAAAAATTCTTTTGACCCTTGTGAAACAAAGTGGTCGCCCAATGCATGTCATAATCAGCTCTGTGTTGTTTAGATCCCTCTCGGCACTTAAATAATAAGGAGTGCATGAAAAATGAAGGAAAGCTCAGTCTCTGCCTCATGGGGGTTACAATCCAATTAAACCCTTCCATTGGCGGGCTCAGCAGAGAGCTCAACTAGCCTTCAGCCCCCGAAGCAGAGCTGAGGCACGTCAACAAGGTGATGTAGGGAAGCATGCGTTGCTATTATTCTCTTAGCTTGTGGGTGAAGGGAATGTTTCATCCTACAGGAACACAGCAGGTTCCCCCCTTTTATGTGCAATAAATAATGCTTTGATACAATACCTGAACTAAGAAAAGATATTAAAATATCTGTAAATACCATAAAGCCCGCCATATGACTGAAATAGTGGCTGTAGGTCTGAAAGTTCAATGGAAGCAGTGTCTTTTATACTTTTGCACCTGGTTATTTCACTCGGGGCTAGCCAGACATGGTATCCTTTTTGCAAACACATGTGCTCCCATAAACAAGCACAATAAAACATGTGTGCTCCCATAAACAAATATAATAAAACCAGCTAAGGTCAACATTTTGGGTAAGACTAGGAATAAATGGGGAGGTGGGGTATTTTATATCTTTTCATGCACTTTTCAACAAGTGAAAACAGCATTTTATATGAACTGAGAACTGGCTGATCTTGATTAAATTTGTAGAATATTGTACAGAGGTCTCCAAACCCTCTTTCATTATATCCTGCACACCTGATCTTGTGGAAATGTATTAAGTAAAGCTGTTGTCCTACACAGATGTCTGCAATGGGGGGGGGGGGTAGAGCCTAAAAATAATTAAAGAAATGCCCTTTGTGCAGGGACTAAATCCCAAATTATATCACTAGAACCCAACCTAGTTCCCCATAAGTCTACTTGGCTGACATTTCCCAGGTAGGGTGGGGGGGCTACAAAGGTGAATTTGCCTTTCTTCCCTCGACAGTGGAGCTGTGCTTCTACTTATGGATCATGAGATCCAAGGCACTGTATGTGACCTAATCTTCTATCCTTTTACCCTAACCTCAGTCCTCTGATCATAACCATTAAACAATAACACAGCTGTATCTATAACACTAGTCTCAAATGTCTCATACTAATAATGTATTACCAATGTTATCATGTCTAAGGGTTAGGATTATAGGTCCATTTATCGTCAGGGTTACAGGGTGTGCTTAAGAGTTCTGTCCTGTGACTTACTGTCATAAAGGATGCTGAGACCTTCACACAAAAAATGTGATCAACATTCAGTGTTGTATTTTCCCCTCAAAATACCCAGTTTTTTTGGCCAAGCTTTTCATTTAATTTTCTCAAAGATTTGCTCCCAGTGTGCATTTGCACACTGGCTGCCTTGTGCATAGTGTCTGGGTAGCTGCTGATTACACATGCTTGATTAGTAGGTTTGAGGTAGGGTTGCCAGCTCCAGGCTGGGAAATACCTGGAGATTTTGGGGGCAGAGCCTGAGGAGGATGGGGTTTGGAGGGGGTGGGACTTCAAGGCCATAGAGTCCACCTTTCAAATCAGCAATTTTCTCCAGGGAAAGTGATCTCTGTCACCTGGAGATCAGTTGTAATAGTGGGAGATCTCCAGCCACCACCTGGAGGTTGGCAACCATCATGGCATATAGCTTTTAAAAGCAACTAAAGTTACATTGTATATGGTATTTTTGCACTGTACCATTGGCAACATTACTCCCTCATTATTCCCCTCTTCGCCTTCTACCTTTCTCTTCACGGCCAGGATTCCTTTCCTTTAAAAAAAAAAAAAAGTTTTCGATATCAGGAAGATGTGCACCTTTGTGGCTTAAAATGCCATGATGGTTTCAAGTTCCTATGCTGGGAGCTTCACTTCTCCAATGGATGCCTTAATCTCTGTTATACAGTCTTTTGACTCGATTGCTCAAGAGCAGGCTTGGAGAGAAACTTGGAGCCTGTACCCCTAAATTCTTCTTGGGTTAAAAAAGAAACTCCCAGGCTGCAGGGGGAAAATGTTTTACCCTGAATTGGAGTCATGTTGTCAAGACCAGTGCCCAGATTTTTGTTGAGTCCCAAAGAGACCCTGCCAGGGTATGTTAATATGCTCAGTCTTGGACCCGTTCCCAGGAGGGCAATGTCAAATTTCTTTCGAATTATAGGATAAGTCAGCAGATATCTTTCACATTTCCTTTCTGCATTCTGCCTAAAGCTATATCTGTCCTGATTATTTCCAAATATCTGTACATTCTAGTATTTATCTTTAGTTATTTTAGATTGATTTTACTCACGATCTTTGAGTATGAATTGACTGTGTACTGTTCCTACCCACATTTAGCCAGTCTTCTCTGGCCAGATCTGTCAGTACTGAATAGGTAAGAACTGAGAGAGAGAGAAGGGGGGAGGGAACAGAAGCCCAAAAGCCTTTGGCTTACCCCAATGAACACCCCTGGCCCCAACTTCTGGTGTACAAGACTGCAAGCATAAAAGACCTCATTTGGGCAGCATCCAGGTTTGGATTTTTTCTTTAGTGGCATCAACAGTTAGGAACACTACCATGTGTGAGCGCTTGTCCCAGCGACAAATGAATCAATCCGTGTTGCTAGCATTTCCTCATTTTAATGAAGCCCCCTTAATTATTATTAGTACTCCAGCTTATTCTCCTTGTTGTGCTTCTTCTGCATTTGAACGTCCATTGTTCACTGTAAGTGGATGCCTGAACAACAGATGACTTAAGAGTTAATACATTGAAGTACACAATATCAAGTAAATTGGAACTGGCGCTCCAATGCTGATGGCTTTCACTGCGGCATTCATTACCGTTTGTCCATAGATTCAGGCTTTTCATTCAGTCCTCACACACTTCTGAGCATCTGTACACATGCCACACTGGAAGAGTGTTTTCTTTTTACAAGCGTTAAATGGGAATATGTGAGCGGTTTTAGCGATCAAAGCATTACCTGCCTTCCAAAAAAAAGGCCCATTGAAGCTCTTTGCAAAATGCTTTTTACGAGTTCCACAGAATCAAAGAGCGAAGCCACAATGTGTTAACGATATTTGCCAAATCAACAACAACATCGAGGCTAGAAAAAAACGTTGCAATTTGACTGAAAATACATCTTGCATACCCGGATGAAGCAAGTTCTGGACGCTTCAAAAAACTTCTCACTTCGAGAAATCTGTAATGAACTTAATAAGTCTGTTTAATAAAAATAGTATAATCAAATCTATAAAAACAGACTTATTAAGTAGATTTAGATTTATTCATAATGCTAACAGAACAACGTTATTATTTTAGGTTACTGTTTTATTGAGTAATGAGTTTCTCAGCTGAGTTTGAAATTTGCCTCAGAGATTTTATTGTGGGATGAGAATCGGTCTCATTTGGGCATGGAATTAACAATTGAAAAGTCAAATTTACCCTTTTGTTTCCCTCCTTTTTCTTTTTATGTACCCCTTTATAGAAAATGAATAAAAACTTATTTTTTTAAAAAAGAAATCTGTAATGAACTTGAACTCTTTAGTTTGTCTTTACTCTATCCAAAGAAGCCGTTTTTAGGAGAATTTCTGGGCCTATAGCCAGGCATTAAGCCAAGGCATGTGCAAGAAAGAATTTTAGGTCAGTGGTGTGTTTTTCCCAACACGCATTATCTAGTGACAGGCTAGTCTGAATGTTAGGCAAAGAGATAATGCTTATATGAAAAAGTCCTAACAAGGTTGTGGTTGTTTTTAAATCATAGGTATATCTTCTGAATTATGCTTTGTTTCAACAAATGATTGTACAATATGTAAAAAAGTACATTTCAAAAAGATGGTGATAACATGTGTCTCTTGTTGCACAGTTACAGTGCAATCCTTAAAAAAAACGCATCCCTGGGAATTCTGAGAAGACCAGCTTAAGGTTGCCTTGTTAGTTTATTAATCCCATCTCCTGCCAAACACAATAATTGAGCTGGTGTAGGTGTAACCCAGCAGAACCCTGGCTACATAGATTCCTCTCCTAAATTACCTTTTTTCAACTGGAGAGTCAGAGGGTGGGGATTCAAATCAATAAATGTCAGCACCCTTGTGGATTGGCAACCAAATGTGAAATTGCTTCCCAAAAAAAAAAAAAAAAAAATCAAGGTGTTGTGGTTTTCAAGATAACAAACATTTATCATAAAACCAACAGCTTTACAACTTTCACACAGCCCAAACAATGCACTTTCAATCCACTTTCAATGCACTTTGAAGGTGGATTTTATTGTGTGAACTGGCAAAATCCACTTGCAAACGATCGTTAAGGTGCATGCACTGAAAGTGGATTGACAGTGCATTATTTGGGCTGCGTGAAAGTGCCTGAGGTAAAACTGAATCATAACGGCTATGAACATTGCAACATCTGAAAAGACAGGATCTTCAGCGCCCTTCAGGAAAGGCACTCAGAACAATGGCAGATCCTAGCAAACAGCGGGTTGGGAAATACCTGGAGATTTCATTCATTTCATTTCATTAACCTTTATTGGCATACCAAAGACAGAGATAGAAAAAACAACAACAAAATACCTCCAAAGGGCAATACATATAAGTTACAGTCGGGTTAATAAAACTTTTCTTGTTCTTTAAGAACTCCTGTAAGAAATTCAGCCACAGTAGCAGTAATTTTGGGATCATGGTCACTCAAAAGAAATTTGCATTTCACTTCATTACTCCTGTATGTCTTGTACTGGAGCAAAGTAGATAGCAGTTTATCCCGCAGAGTCACATAGAAGGGGCAATCTAAAAGGATATGGTCAATTGTATCTAACAAGTTTAAACCGCATGTGCATAGGCGTTCATGTCTAGGGATCTGGAGGTATCGGCCTAAGAGCATCCTAGATGGGAATGCATTAACCCTAGCTAATAGAAAAGCACGGCGTTGAGAAGGTATCTCTAGGTTATCTAGATACCTAGCCATTTTACCCGATCCATTATTAAGGCCTAGGGCCGCCGGAGAGCAGATGGGGGGAAGAGCTGGGTTAAAATTCTGCAATTCTACATCAAGGAGACGTTGTTGATTCTTTTAAAGATGAAAGATTCATTGGCCAGAGCAAGATTATCTAAATCAATTCCAATTTGACAGAGTCTAGATCTAATCAATATGTCCCATGAGAAATAATGAAGTTCACTTTTCAAGAAATATAAAAGGGAAATTGGCTCAGTTTGAAAATATAATTTGAGCCAATATCTTATTGTTTGAATCCAGGCTTTGGTGGCAATCAAGTTTTGCCCAGTTTCATAACAAATTGTGAAATATGAGACACATTTAGGTATCCCCAATATTTGTCTAAGAAATATGGCTTGGATGTTCTCCACTTCTTGATTAAGAGTTCCAAGCCATAAGGGAACTCCAAACAGAAGTTGGGGGAATATTTTCAAATTCAGGATTTTTATCACTGCAGGAATACCTGGAGATTTGGGGGGGGGGGTGGAGCCTGAGGAGGGCAGGGTTTGGGGAGGAGAGGGACTTTAGCGGGATATTATGCCACGGAGTCCACCTTCCAAAGTGTCCGTTTTCTCCAGATGAACTGATCTCCATTGCCTGGAAATCAAGCGGGATATCTCCAACCACCACCTGAGATCCTTTCAGTAAAAAAACCATGACCATATGATGGTCTGTTCTAGAAAGAATTATAGTTTCAGTAGAGGAAATAGCAATGAGTATTATAAAGTGACGTGAGCGCATATTTTCTACTACCTGCTTTAAAAAATATATATTTTCTCATTCCAGTGTTGCAGATCAGGAATGCTGATATATAATGTGCTGTCAATTCATTCTTTACATATATGGAAATAAGAACGTAACAGGAGTAGGAAATCAAAAGTTGCAAAACCATGCAAGGGAATTATTTTCAACAATATACAGCTATCTGAACCCTATATGAATACAGATTCTTGGAATTTCAAGAAAAATAGAATGCCTTTTACACATATATGACAAAAGGTTCAGATGAGAATTAAAATAAAAAGAGAAAGATTTAAGAAAGATATTTTAAAAAGTTTTTTTGATCAGCAAATACAGATGAAAATAAGACTAACAGCCCTTTTATAAGTGGGGCGGGGTTCAGCAGCAGTCTGAGGCCTGCAAAATAGTGTGTTTTCAGCCCAGAATGGCTTAGGAAGCTGTCTAAAGGCAGCTTCACCCCTGTGAATGCTCTGGGAACACCCCCTTGGATGCCAGCATGGCCTGTAATGCTGGGACACCACTGACGAAGAGGCAGCATTGGCGTCCGAGACCCACACTACTGCGCCATATCTGGGGGCCGGCGTAAGTCACCCTGCGCTGGTGTCTGTGCCACTCTAAATGCTCCAGACTGGCACGTACGCCAGCGTAGGGACCGTGCCAGCTCCTATCCAGCTCTGACCACCACCACCCCATTCAGGAGTGTAGAGTAAGAGTTATGACTAATGGACTGTAATGAAACCTAGAATAGAAACGAATCATTAGAAATTTATGTAATAAGGTCTCTATATAGATGGCAACTTTACTAATTGTTTCTATATGTTGTAATAATAATAAAATCTTTAATTTAAACAAATAAAAATAAAATGAATACCAGTAATTCCTCCACATAGCATGTCTTCACTCCCTCTCTGCTGCCTTCCTTTTCTGTGGTCTGTCCTTCTTTGACTGCAAGGAAAGCATACAATGTACCTTTCTTTATACCGATTTACTTCCTTTTTACCCTAGCTCACAGTAATTTTTCCACCATCCTTTGAACGTGGCTAGTTATTTCCCATTTGTTTTCATCACCAGTCATAACTATACAGATAATAGAGACTAACAGTAGAGTCCTAAGCAGAGTTACACTCTTCTAAAATTCTGTTCACATGTTACAGCAAAAGAACATATATCCTGTGTTTACATACATCTCTTTCCAAGAAAGAGCCAATGAAAATTCACTTTACCAATGAAACTAGGGACCAGGATATGAATACATGTGGGGCTTAAATTACACATTCAAATGCACAAGCATTGAATGTCACATGAGAATTATTCAAAACATGCGTCAAGAAAAATCAAATGTATGCTGTCCATGGATTGGACATGTGCTCACTGTGCCTTGTGAACAAGGCTTCTGTGTATTGAAATCAGTGAACTTAGAAGGGTATAACTCTGTTTTGGATTGCACTCTGTACATGACAGCATAGCATCAGGATAAAAACAATAAATGTAATGCAAACAGTGCATTCCTGACCTTCAAGGGTGAAAGCCCTTAAGAGGCCAGGAAGGAGCCGTGGCAGCTTTCGGGCACCCTGCACTGGTGTCCAGCTACTTATGCTGGTGTTAGTGGCCCCAACCCCAGCAGGGAGGCCCGGAGGCTGCTGTGGCAGCGCCACCCTGGGATGCCAGCGGTGCCTTCCCCCGGCTTCCCACCGGCTTAAAAGCCTGTGCAGGCATTATGGGGGCAATCTGGCGTCCCGTGAGGGGTTCCCAGGGCGGTGCTGTCACGGCATCTTGGGAGGTGTTCCTGGGATACTGGGATTAAATACAGCATTTTTTTCTGATCAGCTATACTGCTGGCTGACCATTCCTTTGTTACATTGATGACCAATAGAAGGCTGATATTATTCAATGGGTGTTAGGAGAGAATCACCTGCTAACATACCTCTATCCTAAGGTTATATGCACACCTTCAAAAGATTTCGTCATTACATATGCAACAGCAGCAAGGAATAGGAAGACATCACAGTGAATTGGAAAAGTGTGAAACACTGAAAATGAGGATGACAGACGTAAAAAAAAGTGGGAAAGGAAGAAAATAGCTGTTCACAAGTCAATGAAAGGTCTACAGAACTGCCAAATTTTTAAGAAAGAATTTAGCCTCGTGTGGTATAAAGAAAAGTACATCACTTATTCTGAAAAAAATCACACATCCCTAATCATTACACATTTCTGCAAACTCAACCAACAAGCCTCCAATAAGAAAAAAGGCATTTCTTTCTAGGTCCTCAGAGTAATGGTATAAAATATGCAGTGTGCAATATCTTTGATGGCACACTTGCTATAAATACTGTGGTGGAGATTAACTAGAATATCGCTACAAGGGCCGTGGATGGCATCTGCTGGGTTCAAAGCAATGTAAACACTTTGCTAAGAGAAAGCTCAGAGAGATAGATCAGCAAGACAGGGGCTGAGCACATTTAAATTTATCATGTCATACCAAGGGGCCATCCCTGAATTAAATACAAGAGAGGTGTCACATTCAGGGAAATAATAGTAAATTCTGTTTGTTTTTTCTTGACACTGTCCAGCCTAATTCCTCAACAATATTCTGGGTAAAATCAATATCTGTGAATCATTTGACTAACTTTCTAAACCCAAGGTAACAATTCAAAGGATTAATAGTTCTAACCGGCAGAGCTTTGGTGCCGGGTGCTTGGATAAAGTCTACATTTATGTCCACTAAGAGAATGTGCGCCAATGCATTTTCACTTATCAAGTCAATTACCCATTCCCACACTCATTATAATATTTGGGATGCCTTTTATTGTCCAAAGAGCCCCATGGAGCAGAGTAGTAAGCTACAGTACGGCAGTCCAAGCTCTAATCACATCTTGAGTTCGATCCCCACAGAAGTCGGTTTCAGGTAGCAGGCTCAAGGTTGACTCAGCCTTCCATCCTTCCGAGGTCGGTCAAATGAGTACCCAGCTTGCTTGGTGGGGGTAAATGTAAATGACTGGGGAAGGCAATGGCAAACCGTAAACATAGTCTGCCTAGTAAATGTCAGGATGTGATGTCACCCCATGGATCAGGAATGACCTTGTGCTTGCACAGGGAACTACCTTTACCTTTACCCTTTATTGTCCAAAAGGCAGATTGAAAAGTATATCACAGCCATATAAGGGCCCTATATTGAGTACATAATAATATAATAGCAGGGTTGGGTAGTGGGCAGTTTGAGGAGGGGCCAAAGATGGTGGTACCAAGGATTCATGGGAAACACACCGGAAGGTGACCAACCCTTGGTCTATATAGTACATAGAGTTGCCAGCTCCAAGTTGGGAAATACCTGGAGAATTTGGGGGTGCAGCCTGAGGAGGGTGGGGTTTGGAGAGGAGAGGGACTTCCATGGGGTATAATGTCATAGAGTCCACCTTTCAAATCAGCAATTTTCTCCAGTTGAACTGATCTCTGTTGCATGGAGATCAGTTGTAATAGCAGGAAATCTCCAGCCACCACCAGGAGGTTGGCAACCCTAATAGCGCATCATCTTGTTTTCCACAGTGGCTGACCAAGTTTTCCTCAAAGTCCCACAGCAAGGCATGAAGACCATAGCCTTCTGCTGCCAGTACTCAGCAGCAATACTGCCTCTGAATAGGAAAGATTCATTTAGTTATCATGGTTTACTGGAGGGTTGCCAACTGCCAGCTACTCTCTGGAGATCTCTGCTATTACAATTGATCTCCAGATGATAGAGATCAGTTCACCTGGAGAAAATGGCCACTTTGGCAATTGGACTCTATGACATTGAAGTCCTTCCCCTCCCTCCTCAGGCTCTGCCCCCAAAATCTCCTGCTGGTGGCAAAGAGGGACTTGGCAACCCTAAACACATGCCAGGACAAAACAATGTAGAATGGTGGGAAGTGCCATCAATTTGTAGCTAAGCAAGAGACAAACAAAGGTGGTTTTCCACTGCCTGCCTCTGAGAAGCAATCCTGGGCTTCCTTGGTGGTCTTCCATCCATGTACTAAGCAGGGCTGGCCCTGCTTAGCTTCCAAGATCTGATGGGATCAAGCTAGCCTGACCCATCCAAGTAAGGGCCTTTAGTTAGAATTGCCAGGTCCCTCTTGGCAACAGGCGGGAGGTTTTAGGGGTGGAGCCTAAGGAAGGCTGGGTTTGGGAGGGAAGGGACTACAATGCCATAGAGTCCAATGTCCACAGTGGCCATTTTCTACAGGTGAATTGATCTCTATTGGCCGGAGATCAGTTGTAATAGCAGGAGATCCCCAGGTACTACCTGGAGGTTGGCAACCCTAACTTTAGTAGAATGACCTCATTTAAAGCCTTTTGTTCATCTGTGAATAAATTGTATTCAGAAAACTAATTGTTTGAACATTAATAACAAATATTTGACATAAATAAAATAGTCTTTCCTCTCCAGTAATTTCTTTCCTCTCCACAGTCTTTCCTCTCCAGTAATTTCTGCAGCATGTGATGGTTGCTTCTATGGAGTCATCACAGCCTGCTGATAACTTAAAATCCATTCTTCAAGTAACAAGAATCTAACAAATAGGAAGCCACTTCATCAGTGTAGTATGTGAGTTGCAAAACCTCTTTCAATTCTGAGGATTTAGTTGGCTAAAAAGGGTCCATACGCGCTCCTGGATTGGCAGCAAGAAACATCAGAAATATTGCTGGCCCCCTACTATAAAAGAAAATTACTTGATCATTCTCAATATTTATACAACAGAGCATGCAGGGGGAAGTTAAATAAAAAGTGGGCATCTATACTGATGTTAAGAGTATAATAAAACTTCACTTTCCTTTTATGGCCGTCATTAGGATTGAGATTTTTCCGTGCAGCCTTCATACAGGCATGACAGAAAGAGGTTTTGGGCCCTAGATTAGCATCTTGCCCTGACCTGGAAGGCCCATGCTAGCCCAATTTCGTCAGATCTCAGAAGCGAACAGGGTTGGCCCAGGTCAGTATTTGGATTAGAGCAGTATATGGATTAGAGCACCAGAGCAGGCAATGGCACACCACCTCTGTTAGTCTCTTGCCTTGAAAACCCTATGTGGTCGCCATAAATTGGCTGCGACTTGATGGCATTTTACACACGCACCCACACACAGAGAAAGAGAGAGGCAGAGAGAGATTAGCATCTTGACCTTGGGACAAATATTATTATAGAATTTGGAGCCATGGAACATATCCACCTCTTGAGTGGCCTAGTAGGATTCTTGGCTTCCAACCCAAGGGTAACTGTAACTTCTGCAACATGATAGTCATTTCAGAGATGCTAGCCATTCCCCTTCATATGTTACCACAGTGGCTCGATGTTGCTTCCCAGTGGCTTCATACCCTGGCACTGTGACTGTTAGCTTTCTAGAATTCCAAGAGCAGGGTCAACCCTGTAGAGCTGTCGATTCAGTTCGTCTGAACCGAATAAACAGCAGAATTTCCCCCAATTCGGCGGTTTTCAGTTCGGATGGTACCGAACTAAAAAAAGGTGGGAAAACGATGCACCAAATTCAGCGAGTTCGGGGCGATCGCCGAATAAATTAGGCAAATTCGGGGTCTCCGAATCAGCAGCATAACCGTCAAATGAGTAAGCAACTAGCAGCATTCTCTCACAGCCAATCGGTGGCCAAGCTGGGTCTTCTTCTGGCCAATCAGTCGCGGTTGAGTATATGAGCCCAGCTGCTGCATGGCCCGGGGGGAGAAAGAGAGAGTGTCTGTTTGTGTGTGAGAGAGATCCCTGCGTAGTGTGTGTGCACATTGGCGGCATTCCACGGCTCCGGGGGGAGCATTTTTGGTCCCAAAATGTCCCAAAATGTCAGGGTAGCTTAAGGGGACCCTTCTTGAAAGAACCCCCAAGTTTTGTAAAGATTGGGTCAGGGGGTCCCAAGATATGGGGCCCCCCCAAAAAAATTGCCCACAGGAATAAAGCCACTTAAAGCACATTGGCGGCATTCCGCAGCTCTGGAGGGCATTTTGGGGGGTAGAGGTCCCAAACTTTCAGGGTAGCTTGAGGGCACCCTTCTTGCAAGAACCCCCAAGTTTTGTAAAGATTGGGTCAGGGGGTCCCAAGATATGGGGCCCAGAAGGGGTCACCCCACCCATCTGCTCGGCCGGGGTCTGGCTGCCTCGGCAGTTGGGCCCTACCATTACCCCGGCCCGGGGGAATAAAGCCATTAAAAGGTATGTACTAAAAGGAATGACAAGTCAGCCCATTGGAAACAATGGGAGAGGCTGCCCAGCCCATTGAAGATAATGGGAGAGGGGAGTGTCGGTTGACTTGCATTGACTCCATTGAAAATATATTACAGGGGATACACTAAAATGAATGCCAGGCTAGCCCATTAGAAACAACAGAAGCAAAACTTGGGGGTTCTTGCAAGAAGGGTCCCCTCAATCTACCCTGAAAGTTTGCGACCTCTACCCCCAAATATGCCCCCCCCCGGAGCCATGGAATGCCGCCAATGTGCTTTAAGTGGCTTTATTCCTGTGGGTGATTTGGGGGGGCGACCCATTCTGGGCCCCATATCTCGGGACCCCCTGACCCAACCTTTACAAAACTTGGGGGTTCTTGCAAGAAGGGTTCTCTCAAGCTACCCTGAAAGTTTGGGACCTCTACCCCCAAAAATGCTACCCTGGAGCCACAGAATGCCGCCAATGTGCTTTAAGTGGCTTTATTTCTGTGGGTGATTTTGGGGGGAGGGCGACCCATTCCGGGCCCCATATCTTGGGACCCCCTGACCCAATCTTTACAAAACTTGGGGGTTCTTTCAAGTAGGGTTCCTCAAGCTACCCTGAAAGTTTGGGACCTCTACCCCCCCCAAAATGCCCCCCCCCGGAGCCGTGGAAAGGCACAAATGCATTTTTAATGGCTTTATTCGGCCAAATTTTTTCCCGAACTCAGAACTTTGCGCCGAATTCCACGGATCCGAATCTGAGGAGTTTGGACTTCGGCATTTCCCGAATTAAAATGGGCCAAATTTTGCCAAATCCAAATTTTACCCCAAAAAAATTTCAACAGCCCTACAATCCTGTCCACTTCTTAAACTGCATCCTTTCCACTGCAATAACATACAAAGGAACCCTAGAGTTTGCTGCAGAATGACCATTTCATGCTTGAAAGGGAGGGTCAAAAGAGCTGTGATCATAATTTAGCCAAAGTGAATAATTTTCAAATCCAACAGGGAATTAACCCTTAAATATCTCCTACTAAAGACAATGGTACTGAAAATTATTTAACTTTGCCCAGATCGTTATGTCTATGAATAATTTTCTATACAACAAGATGGGGTTCTCACTTATAAAAACCAAATCAGATTTGGAGAGAGACAGTATTCTGTAGTGGTTAGAGTGCTATACTGGGACCTGGGTTTGAATCCTCACCCTACAACGGAAATTTAATGGTTCACTGGTTCTTGTAGGTTATCCGGGCTGTGTAACCGTGGTCTTGGAATTTTCTTTCCTGACGTTTCGCCAGCAACTGTGGCAGGCATCTTCAGAGTAGTAACACTGAAGGACAGTGTCTCTCAGTGTCAAGGGTGTAGAAAGAGTAATATATAGTCAGAAAGGGGTTGGGTTTGAGCTGAGTATTGTCCTGCAAAAGTATTGTCCTGTAAGTATCAAGATAATGTGCTAATGAGGGTATGGTATGTTAATATGGAACCATTGTATCCTGAAGTGATCTGTTAATGTGTGTAATCCAAAACTAATCTGTATGGCTATTGTTGAATGTTGTCTTTGTCTGGAGGTTTTTCAGGGCAGGAAGCCAAGCCTTATTCATTCTTAAACTCTCCTCTTTTCTGTTAAAGTTGTGCTGATGTTTGTGAATTTCAATGGCTTCTCTGTGCAATCTGACAAAATAGTTGGTAGAATTGTCCAGTCTTTCAGTGTCTTGGAATAAGACCCTGTGTCCTGTTTGTGTCAGTCCATGTTCAGCCACTGCTGATTTCTCAGGTTGGCCAAGTCTGCAGTATCTTTCATGTTCTTTTATCCTTGTTTGTATGCTGCGTTTTGTGGTCCCGATGTAAACTTCTCCACAGCTGCAAGGTATACGATATACTCCTGCAGAGGTGAGGGGGTCTCTTTTGTCTTTTGCTGATCGTAGCATTTGTTGTATTTTCTTGGTGGGTTTAAACACTGTTTGTAGGTTATGTTTTTTCAAAAGTTTCTCCATCCTATCAGTGACTCCTTTAATAAATGGCAAGAATACCTTTCCTATGGGAGACTGTTTTTCTTGAGTTTTCTGATTTTTGTTTGGTTCAATGGCCCTTCTGATTTCATTCTTGGAGTAGCCGTTTGCTAGCAGTGCGTGATTTAGATGGTTAGTTTCTTCCTTGAGAAACTGTGGTTCACAGATCCGTCTTGCACGGTCCATTAATGTTTTGATTATTCCTCTTTTCTGTCGGGGGTGGTGGTTGGAGTTTTTGTGTAAGTAGCGATCTGTGTGAGTTGGTTTCCGGTAGACCTTGTGACCTAACTGAAGGTTTGATTTACGGATGACAAGGGTATCAAGAAATGGGAGTTTACCCTCAATTTCCTTTTCCATGGTAAACTGAATGTTTGGATGGATATTATTAAGATTCAGTTTACCATGGAAAAGGAAATTGAGGGTAAACTCCCATTTCTTGATACCCTTGTCATCCGTAAATCAAACCTTCAGTTAGGTCACAAGGTCTACCGGAAACCAACTCACACAGATCGCTACTTACACAAAAACTCCAACCACCACCCCCGACAGAAAAGAGGAATAATCAAAACATTAATGGACCGTGCAAGACGGATCTGTGAACCACAGTTTCTCAAGGAAGAAACTAACCATCTAAATCACGCACTGCTAGCAAACGGCTACTCCAAGAATGAAATCAGAAGGGCCATTGAACCAAACAAAAATCAGAAAACTCAAGAAAAACAGTCTCCCATAGGAAAGGTATTCTTGCCATTTATTAAAGGAGTCACTGATAGGATGGAGAAACTTTTGAAAAAACATAACCTACAAACAGTGTTTAAACCCACCAAGAAAATACAACAAATGCTACGATCAGCAAAAGACAAAAGAGACCCCCTCACCTCTGCAGGAGTATATCGTATACCTTGCAGCTGTGGAGAAGTTTACATCGGGACCACAAAACGCAGCATACAAACAAGGATAAAAGAACATGAAAGATACTGCAGACTTGGCCAACCTGAGAAATCAGCAGTGGCTGAACATGGACTGACACAAACAGGACACA
The DNA here is from genome assembly GCF_029931775.1 of Euleptes europaea. Taxonomy (NCBI): domain Eukaryota; kingdom Metazoa; phylum Chordata; class Lepidosauria; order Squamata; family Sphaerodactylidae; genus Euleptes; species Euleptes europaea. The sequence continues at coordinate 34,920,416 of NC_079323.1, forward strand.
GGGTCTTATTCCAAGACACTGAAAGACTGGACAATTCTACCAACTATTTTGTCAGATTGCACAGAGAAGCCATTGAAATTCACAAACATCAGCACAACTTTAACAGAAAAGAGGAGAGTTTAAGAATGAATAAGGCTTGGCTTCCTGCCCTGAAAAACCTCCAGACAAAGACAACATTCAACAATAGCCATACAGATTAGTTTTGGATTACACACATTAACAGATCACTTCAGGATACAATGGTTCCATATTAACATACCATACCCTCATTAGCACATTATCTTGATACTTACAGGACAATACTTTTGCAGGACAATACTCAGCTCAAACCCAACCCCTTTCTGACTATATATTACTCTTTCTACACCCTTGACACTGAGAGACACTGTCCTTCAGTGTTACTACTCTGAAGATGCCTGCCACAGTTGCTGGCGAAACGTCAGGAAAGAAAATTCCAAGACCACGGTTACACAGCCCGGATAACCTACAAGAACCAATGAACTCTGACCGTGAAAGCCTTCGACAATATTAATGGTTCACCTTCGGCCAGTAATATACTTTCAGCCTAACCTACCTCACAGGTTTGTTATGAAGATAAAACAGAGGAGGGAAGAATGAGGTAAGCTGATTTGGGTCCCCACTGGGGAGGAAGGTGGATTATAAATGAAATAAAGAAATAATCAAAAAACTAAGAGGTCTTTTATTCCAATGTAAAACTTGCATTGGCCAGGAGATCCATTTGATTTCCCTTGCAAGCTTTCTCCCAACATTAACTGTGTGAATACTTCCTACAAAAAGTACAAATAAGACTGAAGAAGTGAGCTGTGGCTCACGAAAGCTCATACCCTGCCAGAAATTGTGTTAGTCTTTAAGGTGCTACTGGTCTCCTATTCTTTTCTACTAAATAAGACTAAATGGGTCATTTGTGAAAACACCCTAAGTTAGCAAAGCAATCTAGCCTCATGGAAGCCCCAATCCATTTGGATGAGCTCTTTTTAAAAAATGCCTAGCCCTGGATTTATAATCTTAGCCTCTTTTCTTTTTTAATGACAGTTACCCAGTGATGCTTTCAAAGGTTTGGTGATGCTTATTTTATGCAGGAAGCAACTTGAGTTTCACTGGCTCAAAAAAGCTGTACAGTAGGGGGTGCCTGTGTCTCTCACATCTCATGGCTCTTTGAGGATAGCAGGAGTTAAAATGATACCTAATTTGAGAAATCTGTTTAGGGATAATTATAAACCAAGTTTAAAACAGATTGATGAGAGCCCTGCCAGATGGAAGCGGTTTCTGCTTTCCTTCGGAAGGGTAGTGGGTGTAGTTAAAAGGAATATGCTCCCACAACTAATCTATCTGCAGCAATTATTACTACCTCCTTTTTTCCTAAATCACTGGGAAAAAAAGTGCTATCCTTACACAAAGAAGCAAGATGCTTGTGCTTCCAGTCTCCTGGCTAATTAAATATAGATAGTCTGAAGCCAATTCTCAGCAAGGCACAGCCGGTATTTATTCTTAAGAAGGAGCCATTTACTCCAAAACCATTGCACTTCCCAAAGCATAGTAGTCCACCCAATATGTCTGTGACTGTCTGGCAACCCTGCCCTTCTATTGTACCATAAAATAATGTGCTTTGGCTATAATTTGGATGAGTGGCAGATGACTTGCATCAATCGAAACCAGCTGCATTTGGCTATTCTGTTTTGTATGCACATTGCATAGCACAGATATTTGCAGATATCGGGGCACTGTGTAGCATGGATATCTGCAGATCAAGAATGTGACAAATTGCCATCTACAGTGACCTTTAGTTTACTGCGAGTCAAACCTTCCAAATCTTGGAAGCTCAATTTCAGAGGAACCAGAATCAACCAAGCATATAATACAGATTGTGAATAAAAACTAATCAGATTTGATTTGCTGGAAACAAACTGGAATCAGTACCAGGGAAAAAATTATCCAAGGCAATGTCACCAATAACCTAATATGAATGTGAAACTCCCTTTGTAGGTTTTACTAAGGAGGAATTTGCTTTTGGACAATAGTGTTCACTGTCTCCTACTTATCTAAATCCCAGCATTGTGTTCAATGGGAAATCACCCCTCAGAAGCATCTTGTGTGAGAAAAAGCATGTTCTTTGCCCCACTTCTAGTGACTGAGGGGTAGCTGAATAGGTGCACACCACTGGGGCACTGATCCTCAAAATATTTAGATCAAAGATTTTTCATCAGGAGTAGTGCTATTTGAATGAGTGACTTACACTACCAGAGAAGTGTTTTTCCTTCTTCTCTTGTAGGAAGTGATTGCAAGAGATCTTTGCAGGGAGGGTCATCCATGAAAGAATAAATAAATCCTCAGATCATGTCATTTCCAATAATTGAGTATCTTCTAAAGGCTTGCTCTCTGACCCATCTCAGGGTGGCGTCCATAATTCTACAGGCATGTTGGAACTGGTAGTGATTTCCTCCTTCTTCATGGATATCTGATCTGACTCAGCTTCAGGAGATGACAGATCAGACTGGGTGCAGAATTACAGGCATGACGAGCAGAATAAGAGAACATCTATTGTTGGAATACATGTGCACTGGAGCATGCCCACTGCATTAACCTTTAAAAGTTTCTGTCTGGAATAAGATTGCCAGATTTTTTAAAAAATTGGAAATTCTCTGGCATACCTGGCCCTGCTTGATATTTCACTTAAAAGTAAATTCCATTGTTGATATAGCTATTGTAACGGTACAGAACAACTATTGTCCCATGTGGAAATGACTAAGGTCATGCATGTTTGTTTGTTTTTGGCCTAACTCTGCCCTTCATTCCTGATCAGACTCCCTGACCTGGTGTATGCTGTCTCAGTACAAGGAGGTCAGCAAACAAACAAAAAACTTGGTGAAGCTCAATCTGTGCTAAGTTACAAGCCCAGATCTTATAACTCAGTTAACATTGGGTAGAATCCGATGGATAAATGCTGCCCTCCCTGTTTCCTATCTGCTTGCAATATGGCAGAAGGGAATCCTTCACTGAAGGGTACATTTTCCGAGTATCTCATCAGTATTGTTTTTTTGGGGGGGGACAAAATGTGTTTTCCTTTGAAAATGAAACAAACAGCAAGTTGAATAAAACTAACTGAGGCTGTGGGCGAAAACGCACGGTCGCTTTAGCCTCTCCTTTATTCCGTTTCAGCCAGGAGTCAGCCAGGATCGAATGCATGCGTTTCACCGAACGTGTGTTTGATCCTGGCTGAAACCTGGCTGAAAAAGGGAATAAAGGAGGCTAAAGCAACCATGCGTTTTCGCCCTGTGAAAGACTACTGTGTCCTCGTTCACCTTCGGTATCCTCCAGAGAATGGTCTGTGAGTCAGATGTGGCTTATGTAACGCAGCACAACTCTTTTACAGATGGCCAGGAGACAATCCTTCATCTAGGCAACTTCAGGACTCGTGAGTTTTGAGTGCTTCATCATAAGAACCTTACAAAACTTGGACATTCATTTATTTATTTTAGTATTTGTGTGTGTGTGTGTGTGTGTGTGTGTGTGTGTGTGTGTGTGGTTAGAAGCAGCGCAGTGAGAGGTTTGTTCCACCAGCATAGTACATGAGGCCGCAAATGAAGCTCTGTCACCAAGCCCAACAGTATGATTATTACCCTTCTCCATATGCATGATATTTTAAAATCAATTTTAGCTCTTGAAAGTTTGGGGATATATGACCATGCTCCGCACAATGTACTGACAAAGCATTCCCAGAAGGAGATATCTTCTGAAGACAGATGCACAATACCCCATTTCTGCCCACCGTAAGGGTGCTTGCCTGGAATGTTAGGCACATATGCTTTGTTCCGAAAGACAGCATATATGGGAGGGGGGGATGTATATTGAAAGGAAGGGAAAAATTCATGAAGCAATTTTCACCTTGTTACCTAATTTGAATTTTAATAGACAAACTCTTACAACAGTGGCAGACTGGAAGGAAACAATGATTGAAAAGAGCCAAAGAGGATATTACCAGACAATTACCATACCATTTAAAATGCATATTCCATTGTTCCTATACAGTGTGGCATAAGCTCCTTGCAGAGTGTGGAGAGGATATAGCTAAGAGCCATGATCAGAACAGAGCAGGCATAATTCCCATTGACAATGGCGCTTTCCCCTCTCCTCCATCTGAGCTGGAGCAATGAGGCATTGGATTTGCAAACAGAAGGATGCCCTTGTTGACCATTTCAAATCAACAACATTAAATTCATCTGCACTCTAAGTGGGCCAGCGTCAAAAGTTTTGCAATCGGCAGGCATAAAAAGCATCGGCAAGTGGATACATGGAGCAGTTGTGAAAAGGAGAGAGGAGCAGAGAAACGGGTGCGGGGCTGGGGGAGAAATACTGTCTGGCATTTTGGGTAAACAACTGTACTTTGCTGCTCCAATGGTATAACATTTAGAAAGCTTTTTTAGATTCCTTGTGCAAATGGCGGACACATTCCCATGGAAATTCCTTGGCACGGAGGCCCTGATGCCAAAGCAATTCTCTCAAAGCACAGAACAGAGCCTGAATTTCAAAGTGGTGTGTTTTTTTCTGTACCCATACATAACATTTTGAAAGATGCTTGCAGCTGGCTCAGCAGGTACAATAATATTCCACCCGGAACCATTGAGGAGTCTGGGCTGAATGTTTCCATTTGAGAAGAAAGGGAAACAACCTTTTCCTTTTTCCCCCCTACAAGGAACAAAGGCAGAATATAATTACCACCCAAGTTGTGATTAAAAACACCTGTTGAATAAAGAATTGATGTTGAATAAAGTATTGACTAACCAGGCTTCCTACCTGAGAAATATATTTTAGAGTTCTCTGGAGAAAGGGTCCTGCCTCCCCCAAATGTTTAATATCTCTGGCTCTTTATTGCAGGCTGTCTGCCAGATGTCTGGCTTGATTGTTTCTCAGGTTCATTTGGTATAAATGGCAGGAACAAGGGTGTTTTGCAAGTCTTGATAGTGCTGAATTGACTTTAAAGAAGAAAAAAGCTGCTGGAGCAATCCATGCCTTGTATGAAGCAAATAGATGAAGGAATATCAGTGTTTGAAGGGTGTCATTTGCTGACCCGGCACTTAACTGGGGAGCGGCTGAAGCTGGCTGTACAGAACCCAACCCATCCCCACATCAAAACCATAGCATGAGCAGAGGACCAGTTTAATTATTCCTTTATTTAAAACTATGGAAGGGTCTGACAAGGCACAGGGCAGTACGAGGGCACAGGTGAAATGGCTACTATCAGATTCAAACGATTCTGTTACTCTGTGGCAAAATGTATAGGGGCAATAATTAAATACCAAAAGAATAAGACCAAGTAAGGCATTTCTATTCCTTTATTTTCTGTTCAAGGCTATGGCTATATGAGCAGAGATAGATAGATAGATAGATAGATAGATAGATAGATAGATAGATAGATAGATAGATAGATAGATAGATAGATAGATCGGTGGGTGGGTGGATGGAGAGAGAGAGAGAGAGAGAGAGAGAGAGAGAGAGAGAGAGAGAGAGAGAGAGAGAGAGAGAGAGAGAGAGAGATGGATGGATGGATGGATTCTCAGCAAACAACAATCCTCCATTGGCTAGAGGCAAGTGGGAGACGGGGAGGTCAGGAGCCAATTGGTTGCTCTGAGTCTGGGTTAGAAGGAGGAAGGACAGGAGGATGGCAAGGTGGATGTTGGGTAGGAACAGAAGCACGGGGCATTAGTGACAGGAAGACTCTGCAATTTAAACTGAAAGCTTATAAACTGAAAATCTTGTTGGACTCCAATGTGCTACTGGATTTGAATCTAGCTGTCCAACATGGCAACCTTCTGAAACTATATTCTTGTAAATATCAGTGGCCATGTAGGAATATATTATAGTAAACAACTATAAAGCCAATATGCCTTTTGTTCTTTGTGTATTAATTATTTAAATTCAGTTAAATTAACACAAAGTTTTTCCTGCTTTTTTCATCAATATAATTAGTTCCCCATGTGGCCAAATCTGTGGATAGTTAAAGCCAGAGACTAAAGCCATGAACAGGCAAGACAAATCTTCCAGCAAACTTGTAAAACTTGAAAAAGGGGGGTTAACTCCCTCCCAAATAATAGAAGCAGCACTTGCTGCTTTAGAAAAAGAATGCTTTCTATGGTGGCCATTGTGGGGGTTGCTAGGCAGCTACCACAGTATTGTTAGCCTACAAGCCTTGGTTTCTGTCAGTAAAAGGTAGGGGAAGGGCACTTTCTAAGGATGTTTTGGCCTTTGAGGGGGGACTCAAAGGGGCCAAGTCTGGCAGCAACCATCACACAACTTGATAGCACACAACTTGCAGATTCCTCACTGTACAACTAGGGCCAGCCTGGTGGCCAGCTCTGCAGAGATGGATCCAGCAGCCTGGACCACACAATTGGACCATAGTTTTTTCTGGGTAGAGGGAAGGAGGAAAAACTGAAGATGGGGGGATTGATAAAGGTAAGTTGGCTGGTTGGTGGGAAGGAGAGAAGGAAAGGGGAAAAGAGGAAAGACTATGGGGGCTTTCATGGAAGGGAAAGAGGAAATAGTGTGTGTGTGGGGGGGATGAGATGCCCCCTGCAAGTCCTTGTGTGCTGCTAGTTTGTGTTGATATAATACTTCAACTGAAGTAACTGGAACAATTTAATATCAATGGTTCTTTCTCATAGGTTACCATTGAAATAGACTGGTGCCTGTTCATTACAAAAATTTAGTACAATCATTAATTATCCAATTTGTCCATTGCTTTAATATATGAAATTCAGAGTTAAAAGGAATGACCCCAAAGGAGAAACAGTTGGATTTAAAAACATTCACAACTTGTTCCAGGTTATCAAGACTTCCTCTATAAAGCTATTTGCACTTTCTTGGTCAAATACATAATAGGATACCTTTATCTGAATGAAGCCACTTATACTATAAAAAATTAATAACCACTTTGATCATATTTTCAAGATTTGGACACATTATCATTCCATGTTGCTTTTCCCTTTGATGGGGAGATAGGATTCTTATTGGCCAGTTATACTTCATAATGCCTTTCCCTCATGTACTTAACTGGAATATTTATTGGTAAATTTTCTAAGACGAATAGAATTGTTTGAAGTTGCATGATTCTAAAATTAGCTGTTTTCCCAAACCATGACAACCGTGCTCTGTTTCATCATGTTTTTCTGATAGCTGTCCACAGTTTTATATAGCTATTTTTATACAAATCTGATCATTTTAGAAGACAACTATACCCCTAGATAACTAAATGAAGTATCTGAACATCTCAATGCAGTTGTATTGCCAGAAAGATTTTGATGGCTTAGAAAAAAAACCCACCATGATAATTGCTATAGCACTTCCATTTCTTTTTACAAATACAAATACCTTTATTGGCATAATATGTTTAAAGGAATATACAAAAGCTGAAATTAAAATTTGAATGTTAAAAGCTAGTTTAAATACAGTTTATTCTTTAGTGTTGAGATCCTCTTTCTGACTGAGTTCCCATTGGTTGATTGCTGTCATCAGGAATTTCGCCACACTTTCTGTAATTTCTGGGTCCCGGTCAGCTAATAGTTTCTGAAGTGTTTTCCTGTTGTTTGAGTAGGAATTTGGAATTAAAGGTTTTATTAAGTTGTCTCTTGAAGTGTCATATAGATGGCATTACAGGAGTATGCGGGACAGGGAATCAGAACATCCAGCCCCACATCTACAGACTCTATCTGCGTAGGCCATTTCTTTTTAATCAAAAGTGGTCAGGTGGCATGGAGGAAAATGTGCAGGGAAAATACATTTACCGGTACATCAGGCTGACAGAAGCAAGTGCACAGATATCTCTTTGTGGAAGCTCCACTGACAATATGCATGCCTCCTCATTTGCAGTGGTGATGGAAGTAACATGGAGAATCCTTGCTGTGTGGAAGCAGCCTTGGGCTATTATCATGCCATCTTTCTCTTGTGCAATTTTCTGGGATTTTTTTTGCTTCTGAGTACACTAATGACATTTTTTTTTAGAGTCACGCACCCTGCCAGACCTTGATTTATTTTCGTTTGAGGCTCAATTTTGCTTACATCTGACCACCTAGGACCGCAAGAGATGTTCTTATTCTAACCTATTACAAGTTCAGGCTAAACCTCAACAGGCTTCAAAATCATTATGGGAAAATGTTTACTTTCTAAAGCATGGGTATTCAAACAAAAATAGGGAAAAGATGTAAGTGCTTTAGGCAAAATGTCACTTGACAAAAGAAGTACATTAACTATATAGCCTTTGTGAAAGTTACATTATAACATTTTTGGGGGGAAGGGGTTGGAGGCGCAGTGCATTATATTCTGCCTGTCAACGGCCAGGAGACTTGAATAAACTGCAGAGGATTAGGAAGTCCTGATGAAATGAATGTATAAAATCAAGATTTTATTCCCTCAGTTCCTGAATGCCTTATACCCAGAAATAATTACCTTATAATTACACAACATCACTTTGCACAATACCTTGGTATATCCATCTGGACAACTTTGCCCGACCCAGTAGTAACAAAAATCTATCATAGATTTTTAGGCACTGTATCAAAATTCAGCATGATTTCTGTATCCCTAGGTAATATGGCAGCATAGTGCTTATGCCATAAAAGGTTTTTGTTTTGTTTTTTGGAAGCAAACTTATATTTTGTTTTTCCATGCAAAAGTTAGGGTGTCAAAGGTTAGCACTCCTTTGGGAGTTTGCTCCAATCTTTGTGAGCTTAATAATTTTAGTGGAAACAAGAAAACCTGGGTTTGCTGACAATCAACAGGGGTCTGCAGCCAGTGTTAGCAAATATATTTGCTGCACTGTGTTACATTTTGTCTTTTGAGGTAAACACTATAAAACATCCAAGGTGTAATGAGCAGAAGTGTCATTACTAGCTGAACATTTGGAAGGTGTGGCAATGCACAGCCTAGAACTGGGCAGTAATTAAAAAAAACAACGAGCTCTTCTTCCACCTTCTTTATGCCTGGTCTCTTTTCCCATTAACTCCTATAACTAATACTATAAAACTAAAAACATAAATTTCATTAGGCATCTTTGCAAAGCTCAACACAATTGTCAGGTGAATTTCCTTAGTAGACTCCCTTGATTACCCATACAATTATATTTTATTTGTCTTTTTAACAAGGTAAATACAACTTGCTTTTACATGGTTAAGGACAATTGTTCTTATTCTTTTCTTTTTGTGGCCTCTGGTACTCGGTACCTGTTGTGTTTTCAGACAGAGGTGTCTCTCCTTTTTTCCACTCTTTTTTCTTTTGGTTTGGAGACATGATCATGACACAATAAGCTTTTTGCTTATAGTGATGCTGAAAAAGTGAAATTATTGGAAGGTGCTTCCTTATTTGCAGATAATGAAGGGCCATCCTCTGTTATTTGGAGTGACTATGAGCAGTTGAAGAAGAAATGTATGAAATACAGTCTTTATGCATCTTCCCTTATTGAATATTGCCAAGAAGCTCTCCAAAGCCAATTCAGGAAATCAGGAGAGGAAATTATATTCCTTATAGTGGGAAGCACAAAAGGTTGAATCTTTTTGTTCAGCCTTGTTAATAGTGGACCTGGGCATCCACAATTGCACGAGCAAGACCACTGAAAGAAAAATGGATATGAGAAGTAAGGAGGAATGGAGTTAGAGAACAAGTTTAAGAGGATCAAGCATCTTAGTTTTCCAGCTGATGGTAAGATGTCCAACTTATTTTCTCTCCTTCTTGCCACCTGCAAGCATGGGAGCTTGCAACAGACAGGGACAGGGACCAACCTACCCATGGAAGGCTGGTGTGACTTGCCTGGGACCCTTCAAGTAGGCTTCACAGGAGATACACACAATAAGTGGCAGCAAAGCCGGAGAGCCTGATACTTGCCCTGGTTGACCTCTGGAATAGGCAATTGACATGATTGCACCTAGGGACCTGCTTTCAGGTTGAAGAGCCCAGGCAGCCTCTTGGTTTTCTGAGGGGCTGTGGACAATGAAAAGACAGGGGAGATGGCCAGAGCAATGGTGGAGAAAGACTCGGGACAAACCTGACAAGGCATGGGCTAAAGCTAATTTGAAAGCCTGCTCCATTGTGGTGATGGTGGCAAAGAAGCAATATTTTCCTGCCACCATTGCATCAACACAGTGTAGACCTCTAGAACTCTTCCAGGTGGTCAGGGGCCTATTGGGTTCTGGTCAACAAGGAGGAGGTGGACTGATCTGCAGCTTTAGCCATGTGGTGCTTTTTGCTCATTACAAAGAAAGTGAATGGTGGGGGAGGGGCGAATGTGGGAGGGGGGGAGGCATGGCCTATAGAGAGAACAGTACAGTCACTGCTAACTTGTAAAGTGGAGGAAATGTGGAGTTTCAGCCTCCATGGGGAAAAATAGATGCAACTGGTCCAGTGATGGAAACAGGATTGTAAATATTTCAATGGATATAAATAAATTCACAGCCCTGATAGGAAAGGATCTTCATTGAACTAGGACAGCTCAGCATTTGTTCTGCACTCGTACCTGCCCAAAAGTCTCTCTCATAATTCAGGCCACAGTATGCTTACTCCCACAAACACAGGATAGGATTTCTTTAAGTTTTTGCTGGTCAGCACACTTGTAATTAATTTGGTAAGATAAAACTGGTAGGAATGGTTTGTTATCCACCCTTGATATAATGTATCCCATGATGGAGCTTTGCAAAGTGGTCTGTGCATCAGGACTGTGTATTTTTGAAGAATAGCTGCACTGGTGACTCATAAGGTTTTGTATTAGTTGCACTTTTATTATTAGGTATGTAGAGTTAGCATTGATAAGTTGTTTATTATATCAAAGGAGAGTTCTCGACTGAGGGACTGAGGAAGAGGTGTGGAATTCAAAATGAAGAATTCTCGAGAATAGTCATCGTCTTCCAGGGTGATGTGCTCTCCTACAAGAGATTAAAGCAAGCAAGAAAAATAAGGACTCTTTTGTGTTACCATTTTTGGATCATTATATGGACTCTCTGATGTTATATTGAGTGTATTATGTTTATAGTTTGTTAAGTGCAGCATGTTAATTTGATTTTTGGCAAAGTGCTTTGTGAGTAACATACACACTTTTGCCATTCTGTGTCTACTTTGCTTCAGAACTACCTGCAGGTTGGCAACCCTAGTGAGATGGAAGGCTACACTGGACACTTAATTCAAAAGCCCTTCTATTTGATCCTTGAGAAGGATTACCAAAAGGAGTACTCTGCCCTTAAAAAGCACAGGACTAAATCTCAAGTGGTTTTTTCATGTAATTGTCATTCTAAGTCAGATGCCACAACAGGGCTAATTCATCATGTATTAAATATACGCAGAGCATGTTTTCTAAAATTCCATTAAATGTGGAGGTTTGCAACATCTGTAGATGACAGCTGCTAAAAATAAGAATTATTTTGGACATTCAAATACTGAAAGCTCTGAATCCTGATAATAGCAGTTTTATTTTTCAGCAGCATCAGTGGGGAAAGAAGGAGATGGATGAAATGCAACAATGAGGTGCTTAGGTGAAGATCTTTATCTGATTTTTTTTCCTGGTTATGATCTTTATTTTTTCCCATCCATCTCTTTTTCTGCTCATGCTTCTGCTCCCACTATCTAATGGGTTGGCTTGTAAGTAGTGCCAGTGAGATTAAAAAAGCCCTGTAATGTATATATTTACATGCATGGATATACATGCCTGTTATACATTCCTGCCTAATACCTGAAGTGCTACCCTTCTAATAATATGAAAAATATAACATAAAAAATCTAAACATTGACTGCTTTTTGCAATTAAATACACATTTGCAAACCTTATCAGGTTTCCTTGTCATACATGGACTGGCTCTGAAAACATGTGGTCCCCCCATTCCCATATTAATGCTTGAATAATGCCCCTTTACTTCTCCTTAGGCTTGCCTAAACTGATCCTAAGTGCACTCCAGTGGTCTGGATCACATTTCTGCTGAATTCAGCAAGGATTGTGACATCCGTGGTATTAGCTGTTTAATATAAATGTGGTTCAACTTGGCTGAACCCAAAGATAAATTTGATCAGAGGTTGGGAGATATTTGCCATCTGAATTGACCTCACTTTTTCTCTTTCATTCACTTTTGAATCTTTCATCTGAAATTTCTATCTTTAAAAGTTACACATACAGGCAGCATGAGATGAAAACCTCGATATTTTGTAGCTCAGAGTGATTGTTAAACTGTTCCTCTGAAGTATAAGATCTGCAGATTGTGCTGGAAGTGCCGGGGATGACAAATGTTGAGCTTTGAGAGGACCCGCTGTGTAATGCAAGGATGCCTAGGCAATTACATTTCTTGTGCAAGCCTCAAGCCAGGTGTTTCCAGATGTGTTCTGTGCAGTCCAGAAAGTAGTTTTGATGAGATGAAAGCTACTGTTTTGATGAGATGTAAGCGACAATAGGGAAACATTCCTCATGCTTTAGCAAATGAAACATCTTGCTGATGTTTGCTAATGCCTTTGGCATAGGGCTTTCTAAGGCTTTTGAAACTAAATTAAAAACAATGGCCAAGAGGATCAAAAGAAACATGGAACTACTTCTGGGAGCCCAGGGGTACTAAAAGCTTGTTTTTCCCCTCAGCCTGCAATCTTCCATCCCCCATGCACATGGCAAACTGTATTTGAAACAGAGACCTGGCAAAGGGGAAAAAGCGGGGGGGGGGGGGAATTCACCGGTTAGGCAAACCTCTGGGATAAAACTAAGCAGCTGGTTAGATGTCTGGATAAAAATGTAGTTGTGTTGAGTAACATACAATGTATTGGTGTGTTCACACATGCAAACATGTAAGAAAGAATTGTCAGGTGCATACATCACTTTACAGAAAGGTACACTTTTTCAATGTTGCTAATAATTTTTTTTAAAAAACAACACTTTTTTTTGTTAAACTGGTTATTCTCACCAAATATATGCAGTAATGATACATGCTTAGATCATCATGTTAATTCAGAGTCACTTACTGATCCTTCATCAAGATTCATAGACAGATTTTATTTTTAATCCAACAAAGTTTAGGCTTAGCACGCAATGAAACTTGTAAGGGCAGGTTCCTCGTAGCATCAACAGGAGTGACACATTTAAATCACCACCATATGACAAAATTCACAGTTATACTTTCTAGAATATTTGGAAACATTCATGGATGTTGTGGTCATCCACTCTAAAATCAAATCTGGCACAGAACAGTGATGATGGGGGCTATGACGTTTAATTGCCCAGCCTATAGGGTCATCCAAGGTGAAGAGCTTTAAAGAAGCTCCCTGATTCCTCCATGCAGGCATTTGCCACATTGTAATGACTCATGAACCATCCTTAGAAGCAATAGGGGTGAGCAAATTTTTGTTGAGAAAATTCAGATTCGGGTATATTGGACCCAAAAAAATTCAGGATTCCCAAATATTCCTGAATTCCCATATCAGAAGAAGAAGAGTTGGTTTTTATATGCCAACTTTCTCTACCACTTAAGGGAGAATCAAACCGGCTTACAATCACCTTCCCTTTCCCTCCCCACAACAACAGACACCCTGTGAGGTGGGTGGGCTGAGAGAGTGTGACTAGCCCAAGGTCACCCAGCTGGCTTTATGTGTAGGAGTGGGGAAACAAATCCAGTTCACCAGATTAGCCTCCGCCTCTCATGTGGAGGAGTGGGGAATCAAACCTGGTTCTCCAGATCAGAATCCACAGCTCCAAACCACTGCTCTTAACCACTACACCACACTGGTTTTTTTCCAAGCTGTTTAAAAACTGCAGTAAAGGGCCCACATTGTGGTAATACTAGGAGATCTTGGCTTCCACAGTGCCTTTTCAAATGCCTAAACAGCTGTGGGAGGGCAGTTTCAGCACTGCAGGCGGGAGTAAGATAGCCTGGTACTGCCACAACATGGGATCAGTCCTGCATGGCAATTTTTGAACAGCTAAATTTTCCTCTATGGCTGCCATAACATGTAGTTGGGCTTTAAGCCCATTGGCTTCAATGGACTTAGAAGGGTGTAACTCTGCATAGGATTAAACAGACCCTTTTCAATTAAAAAAGGGTTTTCAATATAACGCATTAAAAGGAGAATATATTAACAATTATTATCATTACTGTTTGGCAGACTCATATTGGCTGGCTAACTCCAAAACACAGTTGCTATTAGGCAGACATACATCTTTTTTGCTAGGCTGAGCACAGCAGAAATGTTTTCTTCTTGTTGGCAGATGAAGGCACTGTGCAGTGCTGCTTTTCTGATTGGGGAGAGGCTGTAACATGCTTGGCATGCAGAAGATTGCAGGCTCAATCCCCAGCATCTCTAGTTAAAAAAGGATCAGGCAGTAGGTGATGTGAAAGGCACTTTCCTGAGTCCCCAGAGAGCTGCTGCCAGTCTGAGTAGACCATATTGACTTTAATGGACCTGCAATCTGATTTAGTATAAGGCAACTTCAAGTATTCATATGTTTATGTGACCTTGTTTCTATCAGTAAACCACTCTACCCCTGTAGTATTATCTTCAGTATGCTTAGACACTATTAATTTCATAGAGACTTTTGAACAGTGGTCAGGAGACAAGAAGGTAGAAAACTCTTTCATATGCTGAACCCAGGCCAGAATTGGTATCTTGAATTATGCCTGGAGCACTGCAGGAAGCTGGTAGAGATGCAGGAGCTTTGGTGTAACATGCTATGGGTGACAGATCTATGTCAACAGGCAGCCCTCCACATTCTGCTCCAACTAAACCATCCAGACAGTTATCAATGGCAGCCTATGGTTTATACTGTGCTTTAACAGTTCTGAATTGACTTACATACTTTCCCAGTTTAGAATGTACCTCGTCAAAAAACTATTATTTCTTTGAGAAAAAAGGTTTCTTCCAGCAAATGATTTCGACAAAGAGATTACAGATTATTTTAAAAGTATGTACCACTATCACGTCAAGTACAGTAAACAAAAATAATGGCTTATAGCCGCTGCCTACAAGACAAGGAATGAAAGGCTGCATTCAGAATTTCATGAAAGTAGAAAGAAGTTGTCAGCTGTGTCTGTCCAAAAGAAAATCTCAAATCCTCAAAAAGAAAATCTCAAAAACAGAACTCGAGAAGAGTTCTACAGAACTTGAAAGCTGTCATTTGGTTGGTAGCCTGATCTCATCAGACCTCAGAAGCTAAGCAGGGTCAGCCCTGGATAGTATTTGGATGGGAGACCACCAAGGAATACCAGGGTTGCTGTGCAGAGGAAGGCACTGGCAAACCACTTCTGTTAGTCTCTTGCCATGAAAACCCCAAAAAGGGGTCGCCATAAGTCAGCTGCGACTTGATGGCTCTTTACACACACACAATGCATGGTATCATGAGGATTGTACATATTCTGGGTTTCTGCATTCAGACATACCTGAAAACAGGAGCAGATTCAATCTTTTTTGCTTTCTTTTGCTTTTTCTGTTCACGTGACCATCTCTTTAAGCCCCTTTTGGAATGTGGCAATGATCTGATTCTCACACAGGGATCATGTTTAGCTGTCCTTAACTTCAAATTTTCTCACAAGTCCTCTCATAGTATGTTAATAAAATGAGTTAGTTTCTGCATCAGCACAAAACACACACAAATTATTTTAAGTTACAGCATTCTGCTCCTGCGCTACTCCCACTGAAAGCAATGGCATTAGAATGGAAAATGTGCTTAGTGAAATATTACTTACCTTTTTTCCTCTTCCAAGCTGGGGAAGAGCAATTATTCCCTGTTGCTACTGCAATAATTCTCACCTATCTGAAATACTATTGAAAACAGTGTGTTAAGAAACCTCTTAATGCACTCATAAAAGCTGTCTGATTGCATTTGTGTCTGTCATTCTTTTTTAGTATAAACCCTTAGCCCCGTACATGCCTTTTATTAACAATCATTCATCTCCGGTTGAATGTTCAAACCTTCAGCTTCTTTAGTGTAATTTTCATAGCCAAGGGTCTGCCTACATGTACATTTGCAAAACATTTGTTATTTATTTAACTCCTTCAGAAACATGAATCTTGCTTTGGAAGAAATAAGCTTATGCCATAAGAGATGTTCTATGGATAACTTCAGACCCAGTGACATATTTTGAGCGTACAAAATGTGACAATTGTATGGATGAACTTTTGGATATTAAAGAAGAAAGTCAACACCTCCATTAATATCACGTCATCTGTTAATTTGGAAGAATTATGATTCAGTTTAGCTGTGGCTGAGGTCTCAATCTTGGAACTGACATAGGTATTTCAGTGCATGTATTTCCCTTGTATGTCTGAGTTGCTCAAGCATATTTTTGGAAGCCTGCAGAACATAGTTCTGGAGGATAGGAACACATTTAGGGCTGTTGAAAAAAAAATTCGGTATAGTTCGGATTCGGCCGAATTCAGCCCGTCTGGATTCAGGATATGCCAAAGTCCGAACTCCCCCGCTTCGGGTCCATGCAATTCGGCGCGAATTCAAAGTTCGGGGAAAAAATTCGGCTGAATAAAGCCATTAAAAACACAACTGCGCCTTTCCGTGGCTCCAGGGGGGGCATTTTTGGGGGTAGAGGTCCCAAACTTTCAGCAGAGCTTCAAAGGACCCTTCTTGCAAGACCCCCCAAGTTTTGTAAAGATTGGGTCGGGGGGCTGAGATATGGGCCCCAAAAGGGGTCCCCCCACCCTTAATGTGCAGCTCTGAGCAGAGCTTGCCGCCCACGCACAAAGCTCCCAGCCCTGACAAACAGCTGAGAGCAAGGGCAGGGCAGGTGCTAAGAAGTTTGCAAAGCAACAGAACTGCAAAGCAACACTGCAAAGCAACACAACTGCAAAGCAACACCCACAACTGCAAAGCAACACCTTTGCAACCATGCAAAGCAACACCTGACACCTGGGAGTTTGCAAATCATGGAAAGGGACAGAGGCAGCTAGCTATGCATAATGAGCAGGAGGGGTGGAATTTCCCCTTTTGCATCGGACCCGGGAGCAGGCAAATGCATTCTTTAAGTAACCATTTGAAAACCAGTTTTGAGCAAGCATCAAAATAGACCTAACCGATCTTATGAATGAGGGAAAACCTGAGGACACACAACTGAAGCCCCCCCTCAAACCAGGGAGAGAGAGACTCGAGGGGGCACACACACCCCAGGCAGAACGGGCGAAAGCCCCCTTTGGCTTCCCCCCCCACCCACAGAAACTGCTTCCTCCCCACACACACACAGACTCTGCTTCCCCCCCCCCACACACACAGGAGAAAAATTATAGATTAAAGCCCCCAAAGGGGTCTTACTGTGGCTGTCTTCTGTTCCATCAGGAGGGGCTGGGAGGACTGGGTAATCCAATATGATCCCATTTAAGCACGGAAGGTTTTGCTGCTCTTTAGATGCATACAGTATTGGGTGATCCATTCATCCCAATAGGGAAAAGGGGAATGCCCATATCTCTGGACCCCCTTACCCAATGTTTACAAAACTTGGGGGGTCTCTTACAAAGGCTTGTCTGAAGCTGTGCTGAATGTTTGGGGGCTGCACCCCCAAAAATGCACCCCCTGCAGCCACGGAAAGAGAAAAGGGGGAGCCCATATTTCTGCCCCCACTGAACCCATCTTTACAAAACTTGGGGGGTTTCTTAAGAAGGCTCGTCTGAAGCTATGCTGAAAGTTTGGGGGCTGCACCCCCCAAAAAGCGCCACCTGCAGCCACGGAAATGGAAAAGAGGGGGAAGGAAAAGGGGTGGAGCCCATATCTCGGGACCCCCTGACCCAATGTTTAGAAAACTTGGGGGTCTCTTAAGAAGGCTCATCTGAAGCTCTGCTGAAAGTTTGGGGTCTCTACCCCTAAAAATGTGCCCCCTGCAGCCACGGAAAGGAGCAAATGTACACAAGCACCCCCCATGAGGATTTCTCTCACTCTCTCTCTCTCCCTGGCCCGACCGCGCAGCAGCTGATTCCTCCAGTACTCAATCCTGACTGATTGGCCAGAAGAAGACCCAGCTTGGCCACCAATTGGCCGGGGGAGGAGAATGCTGCTTACTGACAGTTATGCTGCTGCACCCCGAATTTGCCGAATTTATTCGTGAACTCCTGAACTCGCTGAATTCGGCTCCCCCGGTTTCCCGCCATTTTTTAGTTCGGTTCGTCCCGAACTAAAAACCGCCGAATCAGGGGAAATTCGGCTGTTTTTCGGTTTGGGCCGAACCGAATCGACAGCCCTAAACACATTATTTTGGTTTCTGAATTCAGAATTGCACTGTAAATATATCTTTGATGGAGATAAATTTATTGTCAGCTTACTGTAGAAATTTCAAAAGGGGCTTGGTATACCCTCTAACAGATTTTTATATGAAGAGGTTTTCACAAAGTGTCTAGGTTTTTAGAGCTAAAGCATGAAATTGGGGGCTTCTTGAGGTGGTTAGGCCAGTGGTTGGTTATTTTGTCTTCCTTCCTTCCTTCCTTCCTTCCTTCCTTCCTTCCTTCCTTCCTTCCTTCCTTCCTTCCTTCCTTCCTTCCTTCCTTCCTTCCTTCCTTCCTAACATTTATATGCCGCCTTTTCCTCCAACGTCCCTAGGGGTGGTGAGCATTAAAACAAAGTAGTAAAATATCTAAAATGCTTTTAAAAAACTTTTACACAATTTAAAAAGCATTTATATATATAATATTTAAAAACAATTTAATAAAACATATTATAAATATTAAAATTATAGACACACAAACAGGTAGGAGATCTAATAATAGTGAGGGAATGTTATACAAAGCAGAAACATCTTCACTAGGGAAGATAATGATCGAAGGAGACAGACAAATCTCCCAAGGGAAGGAGTTCCAAAGTTTCAGTGCCATGACTGAGATGGCACTTGCTTGGATTGCCACCAGCCTAGCCTCAGAAGTGAGGGCACCCAAAGCAGGGCCTCCAAAGATAGCTGGAGTGGTGGGCTAGGTTCATATGTGAGTAGGCAGTCTTTAAGCTATACTAGCCCCAATCTCATATAGAGTAGTTTTCAAAAGCAACACTGTGCAATCTAATTTAGGGCATGTACCACAGTGGCAAGATCTTTCCTGCCCAGAAAAAGCCAAAGGTGGCTCACCAGCCAAAGATGGTGAAACTTGCCCCTGGCCACAGCATCCACCTCTTTATTCAACAGAAAGCCCAGGTCCAGCAGTACTCCCAAGCTCTGAATCTGCTTTAGGGGGAGTGCCAACCCATCCAGATATATCTGTTCCGAGGTCAGATCTCCCCCTACCACCTCTAGCAGGGTTACATTGTGTTAGCCCTCATCCATTCCAAGCATCTCTCCATGGTTTCCACACGGTTTCCTCCCTGAGATATGCTGGAATTATTAGAGCTGATTGTCATCCAGTCTTCAACACCACTCCTGAGACCAGCTTAGTCAGGGAAATGGGAGACAGTTGGTCAGCAGGGTGGGTGGTACACCAACAAAATCACAATTCTTTCACACTCCTAGCCCTAGATACACACTCTCAAAACCAAAAGTGTCTTGGACAGGATGTCAAGCAATTGTAATAGAATCCTGACAGACTACAATGACCCCATCTCCCCACCCATCAGGTCTATGCTGATGCATCACTGAGTACTCTGAGGGGCATAGCTGACAGAAGTTAACTCCCCCCCCACACACACCAGGTCTCAGTGATACAGGCCAGGTAAGCACTTTCATCCAGAATTAAATCCTGGATGATACTGTTTCCCCTGTGACTAACCTAGCATCAAAAGGAAGATATTATATTCCAGTGGGATGCTGATGTGTTCAACAGCATCACCCCAACTGGAAGAGGAACCAGAAGGGGCAACAGCCCACAAATGTCTTGTGGCTTAAAATAAGCTGGAAAAACAGATCAGGATAATGAAGAAGCACAGTCTGGGTGCCTCTTTTTTGCTGGTATGTTCTTGTTGTAAACACAATCACTAACAGTGGCAATTGGCTGACAATTCATATCTCCTGAGTGCTATCTGAGCTAATTGCATGCTAACCAGGAGCAAGATTCCTACAGAAGAACACTCACAAACTGTTGAGAAGCCTAAAATCATTAATGCTTCTGTCTTAAAGTGTGATTCTGTGCAGAATATAGCAAGCAGACACATTCCAATGGCTATCCAGAGATCTGAAAGCCCCTGGAGAGACTTTACATGATTTAAACAATGGGAAGGCAGTATTACCTGCAATTGAGATGTATAGAACTACATATGAGGGACATCCAGAATTATTTGCAAGTATCCTGCACATGATACCCTTCCGTGGATTCCAACCTAGAAATTGTCATTTTAGGAACTGTTTCAAGTGTCCCCAAATGCTATGCTGCATGCAGAAAAAGCAGGAAAACTCAAAAGCCAGGGAGACACTTGCAAGTATGATAAACAAGAGTTTCTGCTAAGGAAAAGGGCCAACCTGATGACAGAGTGGTCCTGCTGAAAGTGGTGAAATTATCCCTTTTATCTACAAGGCTATAATTGAGTGCTAATGTAGGCAAAAAATGTGGGAAGAAGTGGGGGAACTGAGAGCAAGGGTGTACGATTGCCTACTGTTTCCAGGCAAATGGTAACCCAGAATTTCAAGCCTTAACTTCCTTCTGGTTCCTTAGAGCCCTTGAAGTTCAAAAGCATCTCAGGCTGCCAGCCTCCAGATAGCGGCTAGAGATATCTGGTGAACTGGTTTGGTTTCCCCACTCCTCCACATGAAGCCAGCTGGGTAGTCACAGTTCTCTTAGAGCTCTTTCAATCTCACCTACCTCACAATTTGTCTGTTGTGGGGAGAGGAAGGGAAGGAGATTGTAAGCCAGTTTGAGTCTCCTTAAAAGGTAGATAAAATTGGCATATAAAAACCAACTTCTTCTTCAATTGACCTCCAGGCGACAAGAGATCAGTTCACCTGGAGAAAATGGGTGCATTGAAAAGTGGACTCTCTGGCATTATGCCCCAATTAAATCCTTCCCCTCCTCTCCCCAAACCAGCCCTCCTCAGGCTCCACCCCCAAAATCTCCAGGTATTTCCCAACCCGGAGCTGGCAACCCTACTCAGGGTCCAATCTTCGAAGTGCCCTGAGTTCTAATAGGAAGCTATGAAACTGCTTTTGCTTTGCAGTAATCAGGGAACCCAATTTTTACTAGAACAGTGCTGATTAGGGCTGTCGATTCGGTTCATCCTGAACTGAAAAACCGCCGAATTTCCCCCGATTCGGCAGTTTTCGGTTCAGGACAAACCAAATTTAAAAAAGACGGGAAACGGGGGAGCTGAATTCCCTGACTTCAGGGTGTTCAGCAAATAAATTTGGCAAATTCAGGGTTCGGCGCAGCAGCATAATTGTCAGGCTCCCCCCCCCCCGCGCCTTCACGGGGCTTCGCTGAAGGCGCGCGGGGGGGGCCTTTAAACAGATCTGCGCCTCCCAGCTGGGAGGCGCAGATCTATTCCCCCCCACGCGCCTTCAGGGATGCCCTGTGAAGGCGCACGGGCGGCGAATTTTCCCTCGAACTCCGGATCTCGCACTGAATTTCACGTATCCAAAGCGGGGGAGTTCGGACTTCGGCACTGCCCAAATTTAAAAGGGCCGAATTTTGCCGAAGCTGAACTGTACCAAAAAATTTTATCAACAGCCCTAGTGCTGATGGGTGTTGGGCAGGTAGATTAGCTGCAAAGCAGAATAGATTGTAGGCATTAAGGTTTTAATCTTTCCTTATCACTATTCTAGCTGTATCTGAAGAAGTGAGCTGTGGCTCACAAAAGCTCATACCCTGCCAGAAAATATTGTTGTTAGTCTTTAAGGTGCTACTGGACTCTTGCTCTTTTTACCTGTTCATTTAATTTAATTTCTTTTTTTGTACCTTGTATGATTTGCTGCAGCTACATACATCTTTATGATATTTCTATAGTCTTGCCTTTTACTATTTATTCATATATCACATATCAAGTCTACCTTGCTTGTATATTATCCATAGTGCGTTCAATAAACCATTTCAGTCTTATCAGTTACAATTTGGAGTCTGTGTCCTCCTACTGGCAATAGCTAATACCCACGGGAGTGCTCAAACCCTAAATGATAGGTTTTTCTAGAAAAAAAACCTACATTAATATGAACAAGCATTGAAAAGGTTAAAATTAATATATTTTGGTAATATTAATCCAGATTTGTTTATTATTCTGATATATGACTGCCTGGACTCTAGTAAAAACAATAAGAGGAGAAGGGTAAGAAGAGAGAAAAATTGATCCAACATAAAAACTTTACTCCATTATGACCCCTTACTATCGGGGGACAGGACTGCTGCTGAGACTTGAGCCATCATTGCTGGCTGAGCCTAGCCCCATCTAGCCAGAAAAAGAATCAAATCCAGGTAATATCTTTTGTTGTTATTGTTTCTGCTTCTACTTTTATCAGTAGGGGTGGCGGCTGGAGATCTCCCACTATTACAACTGATCTCCAGGTGACAAGGATCAGTTCCTCTGGAGAAAATGGTCGCTTTGGCAATTAGACTCTATGGCACTGAAGTCCCACCCCTCTGCAAACCCCACCCTCCTCAGGCTTTACCCCCAAAATCTCCAGGCATTTCCTAACTCCGGAGCTGGCAACCCTAGTTATTAGATCACCTGGAAAAGAGAAGCTCCCAAAGGGTACGATAATAGAGGCCCTTGTCCTGTGGCTCTTTGCCTGGGATACACAGCCAGGGTGCCACCATTTCACACAACAATGAAAAGAAGTCCTGTCCTACTAGAGAGGGGGAGGGACACCAGCTGCTTGCCTGTAACCCAGGAGCAGCAGCACTGGTATAGAAAAACACCTGTTGGTCAATACTAACATCAACAAATCAAGATTCAACCTTGAACTGTTATATGGCTTGGCTGTGGATGGTACACATGAACACATGAAGCTGTCTTATGCTGAATCAGACCCTTGGTCCATCCAAGTCAGTACTGTCTACTCAGACCGGCAGCGGCTCTCCAGGGTCTCAGGTAGAGGTCTTTAATCACCTACTTGCCTAGTCCCTTTAACTGGAGATGCTGAGGATTGAACCTGGGACCTTTTACATGCCGAGCAGATGCTCTACCACTGAGCCATGGCCCCTCCCTTAACGTAGGGAGTATGAGAGGAGTTAAGTGATGCTGGAGGGAATCTTTACTTGGGGCAGGATGTTTGATGACTGTACTATGTCAGCACATATGGGACCTAGTAGATATGGGGGTAGGATTTTTCAAGACAGCTAGTGTAAGACCTCTACAGCACCTGGTACCAAAACAATTCAACACTTTACTGGAATACAGGCAAGGCTACAGCCAGCTACCAACATAACAAGTGAAATGTGGAACTAAAGCAAAGGCTTTTAAAATAAGTGAGCATGTGAAAATAGCTATATGATACAATAAGAAAACATCACCAAATTCGAAGCTCCCCATGATATAACAGTCAGCATTCAGAAAAGATGCCTATCTAACCTTTGTAGCATTTCAAGAGTTGATGATGAGAGGGCACCTATTTCCTATACTCCGTCATTAATATTGTACATTACCAGATGGGTGAGGCACAAAACTGCATGTGTGTCCAGGATGTTACAGGAAGAGAAAATTAACCTGGATTGCATAACAGAGACCAGGTTGGAAGAAAATGACATGTTATGTCTGTCTCAACTAACTTCACCTGGTTTTGTGGTCCTCCACCTACCCCACACAGGTGGCCAAGGAGGAGGGGTGATTATTATCTTCCACAAGTCCTTCAACTGCTGAGACTCCCAGTGTAAACTATCACTGGCACAGATTATATACTCGTTATGGTGGAGATCAAAGATAGATTAAGCTTACTGCTTATTTACCAGCTGCCTGGTTCTACTGCAGGCAACCTACCTGAGTTGGTGAAAGTGCTTTCAGATACGGTGCTAGAAACAACTAGACTGATTATTCTATAGGAATTCAACATTCATGCTGAGGATACCTCACTGGGGCTGGCCAAAGATATTACAACATCTATGACTGACTTAGGCCTCTCTCAGATTGTGATGGGCCCAATGTATGAAAGAGGTCACTTGGATTTATTTTGCAATGAGAGTCTGAGGGAAGGTCTAGTTTCACAGTTGGATATTTAGCCTGTACCATGGTCTCACCACTGTCTACTCAAGGCAAGGGTGAATTTGTCCTTGATGCCTTACAGGAAAAGGGGCCTGGTTAAAACAGTTCACCCATGGATCCTACTGGATGGACCATGCCATCTTGTTGAGATGTTTGGAGGCAGACGTTTGGTATCAGAGGATGCGCTTTGGACTGGTTCAAATAATTTCTCATGGACTAGACTCAAAGGGTTGCTGCTGGAGAACAATTATCACCAGTGTGGGACCTACCCTGCAAGGTTCCACAGGGTGAAATTCTATCCTCTGCACTATCCAATCTTTATGTAAAGACCTTATGACAAATCATTTGTAGCTTTGGGGTGGCATTCTGAACCAACTGAAGTCCCCAAGTTGACTTTGAGATGAGACCTATATAGAGTAAATTCCAGCAGCCTAGTCTCAAAGTTACCATGGCATGGATCCAGGTGATCGGATTGGCTGTATCGAGTTAGGAGGCCATCTTCCAGGCAAAACTGAGTTGAAATAAAGTGATTTTTGCAGCTGCATTAACTTGTTTCTAAAGCAGTAACGTTGGATCCAGTATGACCCCTACACTCTTGACCAAGTCAGTGAGGGCCAGCTGAACCCAACCAAAGGTGGGAAGAAGAAGAGTTGGTCCTTACACCCCGCTATTTTCTACCTTTAAGGCGTCTCAAAGCGGCTTACAATTGCCTTCCTTTCCCCTCCTTGTGAGGTAGGTGGGGCTGAGATTTAGAGTGGGAGAGGTGGCTGCCTCGGCTGGCTTGTGGGCCAGATAAAAGCTCTCAAGGGGTTGGATCCGGCCCGCAGGCCTTATGTTTGACACCCCTGACCTAAGGCTATAGCCCTATTCCTGGCCAACTGGAACCTTGTTCACCATTTCAGTTTTAGCTGTGAACAACAGTTCAGGTCTAGATTTTACAGGAGATAATGACATTAGTTTGGGAAAATAGGTAGGGGAACCACAAAACTATACCAACTTCATAACATGTCGAGCTAATGATATTTTGCAGCTACACCTGAGTTTAGTTCACTGCAAGATTTATTATGAACACAGGCAACGAGAGGAAAAGAAATGTAACCTTTAATGACTGACAACAGAGGTTATGTAGATGAATGTTAATATAATGACTGAATTATTTATATATTGCTCATGGTAACAGAATTCACATTGTTAACATTTCTTTGCAGTTTGTACTTGGACAGGAAATCGAATCACAGCTGTGGACTGCATTTGACTAAAAATCAACAGCTGTCTTTATCTCATTCCATCACCTTTTTAGTAGCAGGTAATGGAAGGCATTGTTCAATTCAGGATCTCAGTATTTCTTTACTGTATTCTACAGAATAAAACTAGAGTTTTTGAAGGTTAGAACATATTTTAACGTCTTTAAACAGAAAAAAAGTATGAAACCAGCAAAGCCTAAACGATTCAGAAAGCAATAAATGTAGAAAAATATGAAACATTTTAAATGTATGAAACATCATCAGTGGTTACATATTCTGTCAGCATCTGAAATAGCAATCGTATTGAGAGATTGTTTGCATTTTTTTAATTAGAGAATGTGTGAAGAGAAGGATACACTGTTCCGAAATCACTTCTCTCTTTTCCAAACCAAACAGTATTTGTAATCCTTATCATAATGCTGACATTTTGTAGGCAGCAGTCAAGATTTGCAAAACTAAATGGCTCGTCATTCACTATGACATAGCCTTCTGCCCCTGAGATAATTCTTTACATGTATGAATCATTTTTTATTTTAAATCTCGAACATGTTTTCCCTGCATTTCATTTTTTCCCTTTACAAGTCAAAGAAAGGAAAGAGATAAGAAAACAGAGATGTTTGTTTAAACTGAATAATACATCTTTTAATGGGAGTAACTCAGCCCGCTCTCTCCCTATTTCTGTTTGAAATCGGAACTTTGCAAACGTTAAGGTTAAGAAGGAAGAGAAGAGAGAGAAAGGCAAGGGAGAAGTGAATCAGAGTTCTCACCCTCAGGCCAGCAGTCCCCAAACATATCACCGGCCTTAGAAAAATATGCTTCCTATGAATAATGAAGGTGGTTCTGACGTTATGAAAAATACCTTAAAAAAACCAATTTAGGAAATGACAGAATAACCCTTATTTAGGGCAGCCTGCCTGTGGAGAAAGTAGGGAGACAAATGTATTTTATAAGAGTTCCAGTCTTAAGCAGGTAAATCAAAGAATTCTGTACCAGGGTTTTCTAAGAGGCAGAAGCACTGTCTGAGAATATGGGAGTGGTGGTGAATGTACAGGGTTTTTTTTTTCTTTCCCTAAAGAAAATGATGCAATGGCATAGTTTTCTTTTAGCTACAGTTATTGGTAGATCTGATGCAAGGTAATGCCTGCATATCCAGTACTGGCATAGCCTTTTTCAGGCAAACACTTGACACGTGTGTTCAACTGTGGTCTTTTATGCATGCCTGTTTCACTTGCTGTCACCCCTCCAACAACCTGGGGTCTTTGTTTAGATTATGTATGCCATTTCCAACCATCAGAGGTCGTCTCGCTCTCCCCTTGCATTTCCCTGCATTTTGTCTGCGTTTTAAGGGACCTGTTTTATCTTGAATTTGAAAATGCGTGCAAAATGTGGGGAAATGCAGGGGGAGAGCGAGGCGACCTGTGACAGTCAGAAACAGCATGCATAATCGAAACAAAGACCCAAAGTTATTGGAGGGGTGACAGTGAGTGAAACAGCCATGCATAAAAAGCCTGCGTGAGGTTAGGATTATACTTTGTGTCGCTACACCTGACCTCTAAGGGTTTGTTTATGTATCCTGCTTCCCCACCAAGAGATCCAAAATGTGCTTACACAAACTATAAATAAACCAATAAACCAAGACTACAATAGGCTATATTCCAGTCTTGGACCAATACCGGATACAGTGGCAGTCATTTGAAGGCACCAACTAGTCAAAAGAGATCCTTAAATGAGAAGATAGAGAAGGACATGGACAACAGTTTGTCCTTTCCTCTCCCCATGTCATATTCACAATCTGAATTGTCCCCAGTTTTTAGTTTCTCTGTAGGGAAAAACTTACAGATACCATATCTTATGTGTCCATGCTCAGGGCAGTAACAGCCCCAGAGAGCTGCAGTTAGGGTTGTGCATATCACTAACCCCAACTGAAAATAAACCCAAAATTAGCCATTTTGGTAAATTTCAGGATTTGGGTTTACCGAACACCAAAACCTGAGGATAAAGCCAAAGCCAAATAGGTGATTCCCAAAAAAGCTGAATAGATATTCGGCTTTTCCAGGATCGGCTATTCACCTTTGCTCAGAGGCATGGCCCTGTGCTTTCTCCCCTTTTTCTTTCTTTCTTTCTTTCTTTTTTTGACTGGTTTTGTTAGGGCCCCATAGTTAGGTCCCTTTTGAGATGGAGGTCATGTAATTGGAGCCAACTTGGTCTGTCCAACTTTCCAGGTATTTAACCCACAGAAGACTAGTCTGCATTACAGAAGAGTCATAAAAAGACGGGGCTCACCCAGTCCCGTCCGAAGGGATATATCCTCCAAATAAAAAGAGCCAGTTTCAACAGCTGCTGACACCACCAGGTTTCCGAAGGAAATTTCTTCATTGACATGGATAGCCCCCGTGGTCAAGACTTCAGCTGGCTCCGATCTCACCCCCCCCCCCAAAAAAAACCTTCTGTCAAACTGAAGGTCGCCCTGAGTAGAGGCTTTGTTTCCCCGCACTGTGACCATCTCTTGGAATCAGATTTTTCATGACCACAATAAAGGACTGCTCACAGGATGTCATTTGCCACCAAAAGGAATGTTTACCTTGCCTTATTTCTCTTGCATTTAAGCCTTTTCCCTCTATTTGGAAGCTAATCTGCATGGATATCATGCAAAGCGGCCCAGAAACGAAGGCAGCCCCCAGACTTTGAGGTGCCAGCCTGGAATCGGCTCTTTCCACCAGTCCTCGGCAACGCTGAAGTTTTGAATCTCAAAAACCAATGGACAGCTCGGCTCACAAATGCCCGCAGGGTGGGGGTGACCCCTCTGTGGGCCCATAAAATTGGACCCCCTGTCCCAGCATTCACCAAACTTTGGTGACCATCAAAGGAGAGTCCCTTGCAGCCACGCTGCAAATTTGGGGACTCTACCTCTTCAAATGCCCCCCCAGGAGCTTTGAAAAAATCCCCATTGACTATAATGGGCCAGAATTTTTCAGGAAACCTGAAAATAAGCAGAATACTGAAATTTACCGGTATGGGTATTCGGCTTATTTAGAGTTTATCAAAAAAATCAGGCCCAATAAACCTGAACCCAAAATGTAATTTAAAAAATTGTTTTTTGTACAAAGCTAGCTGCAGTTCACATTATGAAAATAGACTGGGGTAAGGGGAAGAATTATACCCTTCCTTTATTTATGCTGGAGCCCTAGTTCAAATTAGAGCTCCACATACCTGCAAGTTAAAGTTTTAAAAATAGCAGCATGCCCATTCAAATGTTTCCTGTTGTTATGTTTAATTTGGCATTTAGCACAAAATCAGCTTTAAGCTGAGACATGTTTACCAAACATAACAATATTCCATATCTATTTACCATTTTGATTAATTGTACGATATGGGTCCCTACTCCTAATTAATATTCCTGGCTAGGTTTTAAAAAGCCAGATTATAAAAAATAAACAACCTAGTGATAAACAAATATGAAGTTTCAATTCTCTCATTCTCTTTTGATGTTTTTCCTCTTAAGGTTTTGCATGAGCGGTTGAATTTGTGAGGTTTGGAGACCCTTATATCCATGAATTTCTGATTCACTGTCCACATGAGTAGCTGTTTTTGAAAAAGTTACAAAATAATGGAAAATAACATATGAACTAGACTTTGGGTTGATTTGATCAACATATTGGAGAAATATCACCAAAATCTAGAATAATGTTAGCAAACATCTGGTTGTTCTATAGTGGAATAAATTCTTAATTAATTTAAAGCTTCAGATGCAACCATACTATAAACATAATGAGAAGATAGATATTTAAACCAGCAAATTATAGTATGTGTACCGCTAAGTGTAATAAAATAATGTATTGTTTAGGGCTATCCAGTTGGAAATCTACTATTTGTGATTCGGGCAGCCCATTCCTGAAGGGTGGTAGAGCCTCAGCAGCCAGGAGTGGCACAGCCACGCTGCCTCCACAGAGGCTTCCCGGCCACCATGGAGAAAATAAAAGTATTAAACAAAAATGAGAAATTGGAAAAGGGAGAAAATGCCCCATTGAAAAGAGCAAGTGGCCACACTGCAGCTCGAGGGGGCGTTCCCGGGCCCAAAGGGGTTAGGAAGCTGCCTAAAGGCAGCTCTGCCCCCAAGAATGCTCCCGCATACCTGCTGTCTCCTCTGGGATTTCACTCCCAGCATGGCTGCGATGGCAGCGGAGGCTGGCGCAACTCCACAGCTCCCAGGTGCCGGCATGTATGCCACCTGGGACAGTGTAAGTGCCCATTATCCCAGGTAAAACAGGCACTTCACCCCCCCTCTCAGGATTGCACAGTAAATGTTGTTAGTCATTAAATATTGAAAATGTTTCAGGCCTGAGCGGAATAATTTCTAATATTTGGAACTGGTGCTTCTGATGTGACACTTGTTCTGGTGCCTCAGTGCAAGATCCTGTCTTTTTAGGCACTAAAAATGGTAGGGGTAGCAAGGGGATTATATCCCTTTCTCAATTGATATATGGTGGCTAAGAGTGACATCATTCTACCAGATGCAACTCAGGATCTTCCCAATTACAGAAATGCCAGTTGAGCAAAAGTAAAGTCATGTAGAATTTGCTTCTTCAAAAACAATATCCTTTTAAGTACAGTCATCTTTTAAATTAGTTGTCTTTTCTTTAGAGGATACATCTTTGTCTGGCAATTACCACATTTAGCATCACAGGCTGGTGCGAGTCAGTTCTTGGGATGACCTTAATCCTCAGCCCCCTTGGGCCAAAAAATGTAGACTTCAACTGCCGGTTGATCCACGGATGTCAGATGGGAGATAGATTAGATTAAATTCAATGATGCAATGTTAAGGTGTTGTGAATTAGGCTCAAATTAGCCTTAAACAGCAGCACTTTGGTTCAGATATACTGTGCATCAGACAACATGTCACATTTAACTCGAGCAACAATTCTACTTCCCCAGCTGTGCATAGAAATAAAAATAGGATTCAGAGGCACTCAAATCTTTTCCCTGTAATGAACATCTAACTTCAATTCTCTGCACGAATGCTGTTACAAGTTAGGCTGGGGAAAAAAAGTTATTTTCTTAATAAAATATGCTTGAAAGCTAAGTGTCTTTCCTGAGTGTTCTGTCCAAGGAAGCATGAAAATTATAATAAGAGAAGATTTGCTTAGCCTTCTTTACATCAACTATTCAAATTCCAATTACAAAAATGGACAGTGATAAAAGTGTAAACAAATATTAATTTATCAGCAGCAGCTTGTCCAACTTGGTGGCAACAAATGAAGTCTCTCCCCCCCCCCCCATCATATCTCTTTTAAAAGTATCACTTTGCAGCATGTTGAAGCTTTAATCAATGGGAAAGCTTAAGCACTCCCTGAGCCAGGAAGTAGGATGCAGAATGTTAACACTGATGCTGCCTATACTTAATACTTAAAATGAGGGGGGATCTGAAGAGCCAGCATCTTTCTACAAATGTTGATGAACAGCCACACACACCTCAGTGTTATTACAGTGGTGGCAAAAATGAGAGAAAAATAATGAGCTATCTTGGAAGGGGATCCTGCTGTGAACTGAAGCACACTTCACTTAAGTTGGCAGATTATAGAAGTGCCATCTAGATACTAATGCAAGTTAATATGCCATCTTATAGTGCTAACTTTGCGTGGTTCCTCTACTTATGTGAGCAATTCAATGGAATTATTCATGCAAGTAAGACTTTGCAGGATGGGACTCAAGGATTCAATGCTTTGATTGAATGTGCCTAGCTTTCCGCTCCTAAGGCAAACACACCTTTTTCCGACAAACGTGACTGACAATAAATGGCATTTTAGAAGCCATCAAGAGAAAGGCTGTTCTTTCCAAACAAACATGCTCACCTGGGGCAATCTGCTGAAGCTCATCATGCCGCTCTTTCCCTTTTCGCTACTGTCTGTCTAATCTATTTGCACAGAACAATCTCTAAAAGGAAATTGAAATAGGAGGTAGATCTTTTTGGGACTGCTTAGTGATTGAAACAGTGGGTCTTTGAACTTGGAATTTGGGCAGAAGATGGAAGAGAAATGACCTTTCGGTGTTCTAAGAACAAGACTCTCTCAGGTTGTGGAACTCTTCTGGAAATAGAGACTGATTCCATCATCTCTATCTCTTGTACTATCATCTAGGGTTGCCAGCTCTGGGTTGGGAAATACCTGGATATTTTGGGGGTGGAGCCTGAAGCCGGTGGGGTTTGGGGAAGGGAGGGACTTCAATAGGGTACAATGTCATAGAGTTCACCTTCCAAAGTGACCATTGTCTCAAGGTGAACTGATTTCTGTCACCTGGAGATAAGTTGTAATAGCGGGACATCTCCAGCCACCACTTTGAGGCTGGCAACCCTAACTATCACAGAAAATATTAGATGACTTCTAGAGGGAGCAAGTAGGAAATAGTCAGTTTAGAAGGTGCATTCTTTCCTAGTCTGGAAAGGGAAGTGAGGCAGGGCCATCTTAACGCATAGGCATGGTGGGCAGTTGCCTGGGGGCCCCACAAGAAATGGGGGCCCCATGCTAATCTATGTATGTTGTGACTTGCATATTTAGCGTGTGTTTTACTAAAGATAATGAACAATATTAATGTTGATTTGGGTTTGGATTAAGAATAAATGCTGAAGCATAATGTAAGAAAGGTCTTGTTCATTATGGAAACACCAATAAATATTTGATTGACTATTTACATTTTTATTCCTGTGAGTGGTTGTGTAGGTAGGGGCCCCAGTGCACTGTTTTGCCTGGGGGCCTATATTGCTGTTAAGACGGCCCTGAAGTGAGGAAATAGGGAGTGTATGAGACAGCTGACCCAAACCTGTGTGTGTGTGTGTGTGTGTGTGTGTGTGTGTGTGAAGTGCCGTCAAGTCGCTTCCCAAGTTCCGACTCATGGCAACCCTATGAATGAAAGTCCTCCAAAATGTCTTGCCTTTGACAGCCTTGCTCAGATCTTGCAAATTGAAGGCTGTGGCTTCCTTTATTGAGTCAATCCATCTCCTGTTGGGTCTTCCTCTTTTCCTGCTGCCCTCAACTTTTCCTAGCATGACTGTCTTTTCCAGTGACTCTTGTCGTCTCATGACATCACCAAAATACGATCATCAGGTCATCATGTTTGTGGAAAACAAACCTGTGTACAAGCATCTATGTCGTCCCCCCCATTTTGTATGTAATTTAAGCCTCAGCCTGACCAAATGCACAAGGAGGGGGCAATTAGGAACACCTGAGCCAGCTGAACAAGAGCTGTGAGCCTGTGACTGACCATATGCTCTGTTGTAAATAACTTACATTATTTTATATGATTGAGAGGTGATCTTTCCCACATGCAAGATGACATTCCTTGGTAGAATGTCTGTCTTTGCTTCAGCGCTAATCTGAAGCTGAAGGAAAGGACCTCTACCAAATGCAAGTAGGTATGCCTCAAATCAGTCAACGGTGGACATAGTAGAGAACTGGTACTTTGAAACTTTCCACAGCTAAAGACACAACCTATTTTCCTTGTTCAAACTTGCTGTGTCTGTTTGTATTAGCTGTAGCTTAGTTGGGATTGATCTGTTATAATATGGTAGTAGTTTATCACTGTTTTCAGTGGGATGTATGGGGATGTTGGTTATTTGGGTTTTCATGCTATTGACTTCAAGGTTATCATGTTTGTGGCAAACAAAGCACAATAATCTCAGGGCTGGTCACATGTTCACCCCTTTCAGTGCCTGATATATCATTCCTGAGCACAGGTTAACTATCTGAACCTTAAGAATACTTTTTTCCCCTCCCCTGTGGTGTCACCTCATTTGTGGCATTTCCTCCCTGCCACTAATATGTCCCACTGCTTGCTGTTGTGGGCCTCTCTTCTAGACTAATATGCCTGGAGCATTTTGTTTTAGGGCCCAGGGGAAACGTATTTGTTCATGCTTTTAATGTTTAGTTTTCCACGTGGAAGCAACTTGATGGGACTTAACACATATATGTATGTGTGTGTCTGGTACTACCCCATCTGTAAAGTGACACAAAGTTGTAAAGACATTTTAGGAGGGGTTGTAACATGAAAAAAACATATCTTGTGGTTTTGATTGAACATTTCTAAACCCTGTGAGCCAGCGTGGTGTAGTGGTTAAGAGTGGTGGTTTGGAGCGGTGGACTCTGATCTGGAGAACCGGGTTTGATTCCCCACTCCTCCACATGAGTGGCGGACACTAATCTGGTGAACTGGATTTGTTCCCCCACTCCTACACATGAAGACAGGTGGGTGACCTTGGGCTAACACTCTCAGTCCCACCTACCTCACAGGGTGTCGTTGTGGGGAGGGGAAGGGGAGGTGATTGTAAGCCGGATTGATTCTTCCTTAAGTGGTAGGGGAAGCTGGCATATAAAAACCAACTCTTCTTCTTCTGTTGGAGTGGAAATGTTGCACATGTTTGAACCAACACATGGTTTAAGATATTGCTTAATCACACCTGTTAATCAGAAGATCAGCACCTGCACATCAGCAGGTGCAGAGTTTTGTGAAATATATCATCCCTGATTATCTTTGCAAAGCAGAAAAAAATTGATTTGGCTTGTGGTGATAAAGCAGTATTAGGGTGTGGGGAAAACTGGGGAAGGCTGGGTGCCAGAAGTAGCATCTCTGACACGCATTAAACCCTCCTCCTTTCTATATATTGGCAAAGTGTTATTATGGGTTACTAATTTGATGGCAGAATGACAGGATTTGGTTTACACAGGATGCTGCGAAAGCTATATAATTGCAAAACATTCTATGTGTCACCCCTGCCTACGCTTACCTTTAGGATCAGGAACAAAAGTACACCAAAGCATGGGAGAAAAGAAATAACAATGCTGTGAGTTTAGGAATTTGCTAGTAAAATGGATTTGGCAGGCATCTGAGAAAAAATAAATTGGT
The DNA here is from genome assembly GCF_029931775.1 of Euleptes europaea. NCBI lineage: Eukaryota > Metazoa > Chordata > Lepidosauria > Squamata > Sphaerodactylidae > Euleptes > Euleptes europaea. The sequence continues at coordinate 34,954,604 of NC_079323.1, forward strand.
TTCCGGAGTTTTAGAGGGGATGCCGTCCTTCAGATCTCGTTTTAATGCAGTTCTCTTCTTGCAGAGTGAGAGGCGTTTTAAAAAGTGAACATACTACTAGATTGCAACTAGGAAAGCATACAGCACAACAAAACAAAACAAAACAAAAACCAGATGGCTATAAAAAGCAGGCTTATTTCTATATTAGTCACAATGAAGTTTGTACGACATTTGCAGATATTGCACTTGACTATACTGAAAAGTCATGAACCTTTTCATTATAAACCCTCAAATAACTATAGCTGTGAAAGGAGAACCATCTTCTATTCCTTCCTTCTTACTAGAGATGTGAAAGCTTGGAAGAAAGTTATGCAAATTCAAGATTTTTTTTTTAATTTCCAAAGCTTTAGAGGGGGAAAGGCTATGGGGGGGGGATGCAACAGAATGAATGAACAGGGATGCACTCCCCCGTTCATCTCCCAGCACAGGTTGTGCAGCAGGGTGACCATTTCTCATGGCCAGGTCTGAAACAAGATTGGAACAGATCCAAATACAATACAGTGTGGTCATGCACACGATGAAGCTGCTTATACTGCATCAGACTATTGGTCTATCAATGTTAGTGTCTCCATGAGACTCTGAAGAACTTCTGCTGGTCAGAGTAGCTAATTCTGGCTGAAAGTGCTTTTCCAGGGTGTCAGGTAGAGGTCCTTCATGTCACCTACTACGGTACTTGATTCTTTTAACTGTAGATGCCAGTTGTTGGTCCTTCTGCATGCAGTGTAGATGATCTGCCACTAAGCCATGGCCCCTCCTCAAGGATGCACTGGAACTGTAGTTTGGAAAACATCAGAAACAACCATTCTCATGAGTCCCAGAAGCTATAGTCGTATCCATTGTTTCATTTCATGCAAAACTTTGATTTTCTAAGGTCTGTAAAGCTCAAAGTGAAAGTCCAGAATAAGAAACTATAGATCTTTCAGGCACTGATTGTGATTAGAAAATAAACTTGAGTTATGCTAGTATTTTCAACAACATATAATTCACTACATGGAATACAACATAAATCTAATAAATAAATACAAATGTCTGATTTGTATAAGACACCTTCTGTGTATGATGATGAAGTAATATTGAACTCTTTGATAGCACTGTAAAGTGTAACTGAATGTTCAAATTTATTACTGCTCCTTAATTACAATATAGGGATATTTATTTTTCCAAGCCCCCCCACCTCTTTTAAAATATGAGTTTCTTAAGTTTCTGCATGATAATGCCGAAGTCTACATATGGTTTTAAAGCTTCCGGCCTCATCTTTACTACTAAATACATTATTGGAATTCAATCAAGCCATCTAGATTGGGGATTGCCAAAGTGGGCACCCCGCCACCCACCAACACCTTTCCCAGTGCCTGCTAAATGTTTTCAGAAAGTAGATGGGTAGGGTTGCCAGGTCCCTCTTTGCTATCTGCAGGAGATTTTTGGGGCAGAGCCTTAGGAGGGTGGGGTTTGGGGAGGGGAGGGACTTAAATGCCATAAAGTTCAATTGCCAAAGCGGCCGTTTTCTCCAGGTGAACTGATCTCTATCTGGCTGTGTCTACCCCATTGATCTAGATTTTTAAATCTGTAAGTATTCCAAAGGCTACAACTTCAAGTGCTAATACATTTCATGTAATTTAAAAAAAACTATGAAAGTAATAAGACTGTTTTTTTCCTCTCCTATGAAAATAGTAAGAATTATTTGTCCCAAACTTTCTTTTAGGTCCTGGGGGAAAGGAAGAAAATACATACATAGCCTCCATGGCTGCAAAATTTCCAGAAATACTACATCTCTATTATTATTATTTTTGGTACAGTAATCATGTCATGAAGGAATAGTATAAATATCTGTATAGATTTCAGCCTTGGTTGTTAATTATTCAGCTTAAGCTAATGAATGAATGAATGGTTTTATTTGCATTTAGCCATAGGCCATTACAAACATATCAAGGATACCACAAATACATAATAACATTCAGCTTAAGCACATAACCAATTTGACATCATTTCAAAAAAAGCATTAATGTGATCTCCATTTTCCACTCTAGCAAAGCTGCTGTACTACAAACGTTTCCCTGTCTAGGGCTGTCAACAAAAAAAAAATTCGGTACAGTTCGGATTCGGCCGAATTTGGCCCTTGTGGGTTCGGTACGTGCCGAAGTCCGAACTCCCCCACTTCGGATCCGTTCAATTCGGCGGGAATTCAAAGTTCGGAAACAAGTTCGGCCGAATAAAGCCATTAAAAACACAACCGCGCCTTTCCGCTGCTCTGGGGGGGGGCATTTTTGGGCTTAGAGGTCCCAAACTTTTGGCAGAGCTTCAAAGGACGTTTATTGAAAGACTCCCCAAGTTTTGTAAAGATTGGGTCAGGGGGGGCTGAGATATGGGCCCTGAAAGGGGTCCCCCACCCTTAATGTTGTGCATCTCTCAGCAGAGCTTGCCGCCCACGCACAAAGCTCCCAGCCCGAAAACAGCGGAGAAATTAGCAAAATAACTGCAAACACAACCTTGTTAAACAACACCTTTGCAACACACAACTGAAACCTCCCCCCTCAAACCAGGGAGCGAGAGACTCGAGGGGGAACACTCACCCCAGGCAGAACCGACGAAAGCCCCCTTTGGCTTCCCCCCCACCCACAGAAACTGCTCCCTCCCCACACACACACAGACTCTGCTTTCCCCCCACACACACACACATACACAGGAGAAAAATTATAGATTAAAGCCCCCAAAGAGGTCTTACTGTGGCTGTCTTCTGTTCCATCAGGACGGGCTGTAATCCAAGATGATTCCAATTAGGCACGGAACGTTTTGCTCTGGAGAGATGCACACAGGATCGGATCGGCTGCCCTATTCATCCCAATAGGGGAAAGGGGAAAGGGGAAAGCCCATATCTCGGGACCCCCTGACCCAATGTTCACAAAACTTGGAGGGTTCCTTAAGAAGCTTAATCTAAAGTTCCAGTGAAAGTTTTGTGTCTGCACCCCCAAAAATGCGCCCCCTGCAGCCATGGAAAGAGAAAAGGGGGGAGGCGATATTTCTGCCCCCACTGAACCCATCTTTACAAAACTTGGGTAGTATCTTAAGAATAATTCACTGAAGCTATGCTAAACGTTTGGGGGCTATATCCCCAAAAAAGCGCCCCCTGCAGCCACATAAATGGAAAAGGGGGGAGGGAAAAGGGGGAGAGCCCATATCTCGAGACCCCCTGACCCAATGTTTACAAAACTTGGGGGGTATCTTAAGAACACTGGTCTGAAACTCCGCTCAAAGTTTGGGATTTGTACCCCCAAAAATGCGCCCCCTGCAGCCATGGAAAGAAAAAGGGGGGAGCCCATATCTCGGGACCCCTGACCCAATGTTTACAAAACTTGGGGGGTACCTTAAGAAGCTTCATCTGAAGTTCCAGTGAAAGTTTTGTGTGTGCACCCCAAAAAATGCGCCCCTGCAGCCACAGAAAGGAGCGAATGTGCACAAGCACCCCACACACACACACGAGGATTTTGCTCTCTCTCTCTCTCTCCCTGGCCGGGCCGCACATCAGCTGATTCCTCCAGTACTCAATCCTGACTGATTGGCCAGAAGAAGACCCAGCTTGCCCACCGATTGGCCGGGGGAGGAGAATGCTGCTTACTGACGGTTATGCTGCTTACTGACGGCCGAATTGGCCGAATTTATTCACGAACTCCCGAACTCGCTGAATTCGGCCCCCCCCCGGTTGCCCGCCAGTTTTGAGTTCGGATCCGTCCGAACAGAAAAGCACCGAATCAGGGGAAATTCGGTTGATTTTCATTTCGGACCGAACCGAATTGACAGCCCTATCCCTGTCTTACTTCAATTGAGTTAGAAGTGGGTAACTCTGTTTACAATGGCACTGTCAGTTTCCTACAAAGCAATGCCTTTAGTAGCCGCTGTTTGCTATTTCCTTGACAGTACAGTACAATTTCGTTGCTTACAATTGATAGCTACTATATGGCTGTTTTGTGTTGTTGCTGAGAAATTATGACTAGTAAAAGAGAACTTCTATATATATGCAGAACATATCTTAAGGAAAGCTGTATTAGATTTAGATGGCGAAGTGAAAATTGGTGGAAGGGACATTAACAATTTGAGATATGCAGATAACACCATGTTAATGGCAGAAAATTGTGAAGGCTTGAAATGACTGCAGATGAAAGTTAAAGCAGAAAATGCTTAAAGCAGGATTGTAGCTGAACATCAAGAAGACAAAAGTAATGACTACTGGGGAATTACATAACTTTATGGCTGGCAATGAAGAAATTGAGATTGGTCACGATTTTCTGTTCCTTGGCTCCATCATCAACCAAAAGGGAGACTGAAATCAGAAGGACACCAACAGCCCATTCCTGACTTCTGAGGACGTAAGCCTTCAGGAGGCCAGGAAGGGGCTACACTGGCAGTGTAGGCCCCCGCACCAGCACCCAGCTACTTATGCTGTCGTGAGTGGCCTCAATGCTGGCAGGAAGGCCTGGATGCTGGTCTCCTGGTGCTGCTGTGGCAGCGCTTCCCTGGGATGCTGGCTGGGCCTTCTGCCAGTGTCCCACTGACATAAAGACCCATGCCAGTGTTCCGGGGGCCATTCTGGCATCCTGGGGGGTGCTCCTGGGGCTTGCCGGGGGGCAGTGGAGCTTTTTTGAGGCAATAGCCCACGTTTGGCTATTCTAGTGCCGACAGGGGGGGTGGAGCTTGCTGTAGGCAGCTTCCTGTCCCTGTTCAGCCCAGAACGTCGGTGGTGAGAATGGCATTGCTGTGCCTGCTTTTTAGAAGGTGCAGCATTGCTGTACTCTATTGGGAGAAAAGCCCTATTTTTACAAAAAGAAAACACCTTTAAAAGGTTGTTTTTTTTTTTTTTTTTTGGCGGCCATGAAATGGCTTTGGAGGTGCCACAGCAGTGCCTTGGCCACACCACCTCCAGCTGCTGAAAGCTCAGGAATATGCTGTGAGACTGGGAAGGACAGCCATGAAGGAGCTAGTAAAGATCCTTAAGTGCAAGGATGGGTCTTTGGTGACTAAGATCAAGATAATCCATACCAAAGTATTCCCCATTCCCATGTTTGGGTGTGAAAGTTGGACAATGAAGAAAACTGATAGGAAGAAAGTTGATTCATAGTGTTAGAGGAGTGGTTTAGAGATACCATATACTGCCAAAAAGACAAATAAGTACAGTATTTTTCGCTCCATAAGACACACTTTTTCCTCCTCAAAAGTGAGGGGAAATGTCTGTGCGTCTTATGGAGTGAATGTGCGTCTTATGGACCCTAGCCCGGTCCATCCGGGACTCCCAGAGCTGGGCGGAGGGACCCCCGCCCCTCCCGCCAGCCGGCTGGGCACACCGGAACGATGCGAGCTGGTGTTTCCTGCCCCGACGGCGAACTGGGAGGCGGGTGGGGCGCACAGAGCTGGGCACGTGGGGATGGCGCGAGCTGGTGTTCCCTGCCCCGACGGCTAGCTGGGAGGCGGGCAGGGCACACAGAGCTGGCTCGTCGGGACGGCGCACTGGGAGGTGGGCGGGGTGCACAGAGATGGGCACGTGGGAATGGCACAAGCTGGTGTTCCCTGCCCCGACAGCCAGCTGGGAGGCGGGCGGGGCGCACAGAGCTGGGCGCTTCAGGACGGCGCACTGGGAGGCGGGGCGCACAGAGCTAAGCGCGTTGGGACGGTGCGAGCCGGCATTCCCCGCCCCGACGGCCAGATGGGGGGGGGGCGTCTTATGGTCAGGTGCGTCTTATGGAGCGAAAAATACGGTAGGTTCTAGATCAAGTCAAGCCTAAACTCTCCTAGAAGCTAAAATGACTAAACTGTGGCTATTATACATTGGTCACATTATGAGAAGACAAGAGTCCCTAGAAAAGGCAATAATGCTAGGAAAAGTTGAAGGCAGCAGGAAAAGAGGAAGACCAAAAGTGAGATGGATTGACTCAATCAAGGAAGCCACAGCCCTCAGTTTGCAAGACATAAGCAAGGCTGTTAACTTGATGGCACCTTACACACGAACACACACACACATGAGCTATTAACAGGTAGAACCAAATACAATAATACATTACTGACCAGTGTTGGGTAGGGCTGTCAATTTGGTTCGGCCCGAACTGAAAATCAGCCGAATTTCCCCTGATTCGGTGGTTTTTAGCTCGGGAGGAACTGAACTCAAAACTGGCGGACAACCGGGGGGGCCGAATTCAGTGAGTTCGGGAGTTCGCGAATAAATTCAGCCAATTCGGCCGTCAGTAAGCAGCATAACCGTCAGTAAGCAGCATTCTCCTCCCCCGGCCAATCGGTGGGCAAGCTGGGTCTTCTTCTGGCCAATCAGTCAGGATTGAGTATTGGAGGAATCAGCTGATGTGCGGCCCGGCAAGGGAGAGAGAGAGAGAGAGCGAAATCCTTGTGTGTGTGTGTGGGGGGGTGCTTGTGCACATTCGCTCCTTTCTGTGGCTGCAGGGGGCGTATTTTTTGGGGTACAGACACAAAACTTTCACTGGAGTTTCAGACCAGTGTTCTTAAGATACCCCCCAAGTTTTGTAAACATTGGTCAGGGGGTCCCGAGATATGGGCTCCCCCCTTTTTCTTTCCATGGCTGCAGGGGGCGCATTTTTGGGGGTACAGATCCCAAACTTTGAGCGGAGTTTCAGACCAGTGTTCTTAAGATACCCCCCAAGTTTTGAAAACATTGGGTCAGGGGGTCTGGAGATATGGGCTCTCCCCCTTTTCCATTTATGTGGCTGCAGGGGGCGCTTTTTTGGGGATATAGCCCCAAACGTTTAGCATAGCTTCAGTCAATTATTCTTAAGATACTACCCAAGTTTTGTAAAGATGGGTTCAGTGGGGACAGAAATATCGCCTCCCCCTTTTCTCTTTCCATGGCTGCAGGGGGCGCATTTTTGGGGGTTCAGATCCCAAACTTTGAGCGGAGTTTCAGACCAGTGTTCTTAAGATACCCCCCAAGTTTTGTGAACATTGGGTCAGGGGGTCCCGAGATATGGGCTTTCCCCTTTCACCTTTTCCCTATTGGGATGAATGGATCAGCCGATCCTGTGCATCTCCAGAGCAAAACGTTCCGTGCCTAATTGGAATCATCTTGGATTACAAGTCCTCTTCAACCCCTCTTGATGGAACAAAAGACAGCCACAGTAAGACCCCTTTGGGGGCTTTAATCTATAATTTTTCTCCTGTGTATGTGTGTGTGTGTGTGGGAAAGCAGAGTCTGTGTGTGTGTGGGGAGGGAGCAGTTTCTGTGGGTGGGGGGGAAGCCAAAGGGGGCTTTCGTCGGTTCTGCCTGGGGTGTGTGTTCCCCCTCGAGTCTCTCGCTCCCTGGTTTGAGGGGGGAGGTTTCAGTTGTGTGTTGCAAATATGTTGTTTAACAAGGTTGTGTTGTTTTGCAGTTGTTTTGCAGTTGGTTTGCAAATGTCTCAGCTGTTGTCGGGGCTGGGAGCTTTGTGCGTGGGCGGCAAGCTCTGCTGAGAGATGCACATTATTGGTGGGGGGACCCCTTTCAGGGCCCATATCTCAGCCCCCCCTGACCCAATCTTTACAAAACTTGGGGAGTCTTTCAATAAACGTCCTTTGAAGCTCTGCCAAAAGTTTGGGACCTCTAACCCCAAAAATGCCCCCCCCAGAGCCACGGAAAGGCGCGATTGTGTTTTTAATTGCTTTATTCGGCCGAATTTTTTTCCGAACTTTGAATTCCCGCCGAATTGAACGGATCCGAAGTGGGGGAGTTCGGACTTCGGCACGTACCGAACCCACAAGGGCCAAATTCGGCCGAATCCGAACTGTACCGAATTTTTTTTTTTGACAGCCCTAGTGTGGAGATTAGTTTGTAATGAGGAAATTCCACTAGAACGATAAAGTATACAATGGAGACTATGTAACATTTATAGAAGAGTTTATTTTAAAAGAAATAACCACCCAGTTATTAAAATGCTAAGAAGAATATTGGTTTTTACCGCTTGGCTCGAATTGTCATAAATCATTGCACAATGAAATACCTAGGTAATAACTCAGGGCTTAACAAGGCATGGTTAAGATGTGGAGCTTCTTGCCCCTTTCTCTCTTTCCCTTCCCCTAATGGGACATTACTCATGGTGTGGGGAATACATTGTCAAGACTCTCTGATACCTTGAATGCTGCTATAGTGAGGACAAGAAGTAACGGTGGAGGCACTAGGGAGAAGGAGACTTGAGAACAACTCTGTTAGAGTTGATGAAGATTTCATGTAATATTCCATCCATAACATGCAAATTGTTGCTGTTGCCTCAGGTCTTTTCAGGGAAGGGAGAAGGTACTCAACCCTTAGCCACCACTAGGTCTTTCTGTCTGTAACCAGGCAACCTTCTTTGCTCTAAGCATTTTAAAGAGAAAGATGTATCTTTTTAAAGGATGTGTCTTCTGTTCTTTAGAATGCTAATAATAAAGTAGGGAGCCTAGTCTCAATGAGCAAAACACACTGGAAGCTGAAGAATTAATCATCTTTTCCTGCAGAAACTCTAGTCATAAGCCTATCATGTGACTTTGAAGAATGGGACAAACATATGTTCTTTGTCTCATCTGGTTGTAGGGTTGCCAGGTCCCCCCTGGCCACTGGCAGGGGTTGTGGAGGCAGGGTTGCCAGATCCAGGTTTAGAAATTCCTGGAGATTTTGGGGTGGAGCCTGGGAAGGACAGAGATCTCAATGGGATAGAATGCCATAGAGTCCACCTTCCAAAGCATCCATTTTATCCAGGGGAACTGATCTCTGTAGTCTGGAGATGGGCTGTAATTCCAGGGGATCCCCATGTCCCACCTGGAAACCGGCATCCCTATTTGGTTGAGCCAGAAGTCTTGAAATTATTCCTGAGCCTCTCTGTCATGGCTGCTGCTTCCATTATCTTAGAATGGTTGAGCCAGAAGTCTTGAAATTATTCCTGAGCCTCTCTGTTATGGCTGCTGCTTCCATTATCTTAGAATGCTTCCATTATCTTAGATTCCAATCCTTGGAAAGGATTGACAAAGAGACCTTCCTCTCCCATGTTGCTGCTGCTAAAGATACAAAGGCTTGGGTGCTCATGAAAAAAGGGTTTGTGGTTAATGGGAAAGGGATTTGGAGCCTCACAACTAGAGGGCATACTCACAAGGTATGCTAGAGGGACTTCATGGAGAGAGCCCAGCAATTGGCAAGGACTTTCCCCCTGATTTTTCTCTGGTGTTGCTTGTAATGCCAGGATTATTTTAGGTTGGAAAAATGGCATGGGGGAAATGCTGATTCCCCTTTTCCATATACTGTACACTAAAGTCCTGATCAGAAGCATGCCCTGGACATTTGGGAGTTGAGGAGAACCCTCAATTTGTATTTGACTATGTTACATCTGGGGAGGGGCTGTGGCTCAGTGGCAGAGCATCTGCTTGGCATGCAGAAGGTCCCAGGTTCAATCCCCAGCATCTCCAGTTAAAGGGACTAGGCAAGCAGGTGATGTGAAAGACCTCTGCCTGAGACCCTGGACAGCCACTGCCCATCAGAGTAGACAATACTGACTACGATGGACCAAGGGTCTGATTCAGTAGAAGGCAGCTTCATGTGTTCATGTGACACTGAGTTGGGACCCCAGATGCAGCCTGTGTATGGAACTCTCCAGTGTACAACCTCACTGAGTAACCTTGGGTCAGTTTTCCTCTCTCAGATTAACCTACCTCACAATTTTTTTCTTAAATGGGTACCATCCCGACCTCTCTGAAGGAAGAGTGGGGGGGGGGGAAGTGATTAATAATAAAACTTCTGGTTGAATCAACTTCAGAACTGTTCACTCTGTGAATAAAATAAATACCTATTTCCAAGTTATATAATTGTTATTGTTAAAGTATAGAGCCAAATAAGTAAAATGATTTGATATTTTGAAGTGAAAAGGCTTTAGGAACTGAGATTAATGTCAGAATATTAAATCGTGATTGGAGTGTAGATCTGTTCTCTCAAGTTTACTTATTTAAAACTGTAGGACATTTTATTTGTGTGTCAAATGAGTGATGGTGGCTGCAGGTGAAATACTTACATTTTCTCATTAAATCTATTTTTTCAATGTGTTTGATTGGCTAGTAACTCCATCCATGTCTTTCTTTCAGTTCACTGCTGTGTACAAGTACCTCAGGTGCCTTAATCCTTACCTGTTGCATATTGTGTCAAACTGAAGATCTTCGTAATTCAGTTTGAGGCAGCATGTGATCTATAAATTCAAGCTGTGGAGACAGTCTAAGATGTGGCAAGCAAACCTACCTAAGGGGCCAAAAAATATAGCTTGGTAAGTGAAATCAAAGTCAAACATCAAGAGAATGATAAACAACAGGGGAAAAATCAAACATGTCACTTCAGAGCAGGTGGAAACATGTCACTTCAGAGCAGGTTTGCTAGAGGATAGTTTAGTAACTCTGCCACCAAATAGCCACAATAAAATGATTCTGTTAATATGGTGTGGCAACCAAAATCAAGTTATCCCCTACTACTATTTATGAAAGTTGGACAATAAAGGAATATGACAGGAAGAAAGAAGTTTCCTTTGAAATGTGATATTAGTGGAGTTTTAGAGATACCATATGCCATGATCTCCAATTGCAGAAATTGTAAAGTAGGGGGAGCTAAGTGCCCCCTTCTCTGATTTGAAAGAAATCCACCCTGCCCCACTTCTCCAGAGTCCAGAGAAGCAGAGTGGCATGGATTTCTTTCAGATGCACTCCGATCCTCTTCTCCAGAGTGTGGAGAAGGCCAGCGGAGCAGATCTGAAAGAAATCCACGCCACCCTGCTTCTTTGGACTCCATACAAGGGGAGCAGCTTGGATTTCTTTCAAATCTTTCAAATCCATGCTGCCCCCTTCTCTGAAGTCTGGAGAAGTGGCACAGCATAGATTTCTTTCAGATACCCGCTCCCCCCCTTCTCTGGGTTTTCCATATTTTTTTTAAAAAAATTCAGGGTTTGATAAACCCAAACCCCAAAAATACCAAATATAAAATTTGTGTACATCCCTATTCATAGGGTCCTCATGAGTCAGAAGAAATTTGATTGCATTTAATACATCTGATGTTATTATTTTTAAAATGTATTTATTTATTTCATTTATACCCTGCCTTTCTTCCCAGTTGAGCCCCAAAGCATTTTTCCTCACAATGACTCTATGAGGTAGGTTAGTATAAATGTGTGTGATGGACCCCAGGTAAGCCCAGCAAACATCCATGACAGAGTGGAGATTTGAACATGGAGTCTCCCAGATCTAGTCTGACACCCTAACCACTGCACCACACTATAGCACAAATGTCTATTCACAAGGTCATTTTATTGTACAATGGCTCTTCCATCTTAAGGTTAGTATGAATTGACCATTATATTGTTCCAAAAATAGCTCTGTCATTCAGACATTAAATCACAGCATCTATATAAAAAAGGCCCAACATCCCATTATCCCAAGGATCATACAGAAGACTAGAACCCAGAGTTAAAATATGCTGCCTCAGTTCTCAGTAGTTCAAATTCTATAAGGAAAAAAATGAGAGCAATGGAAAGGAGCCCAAACCTTCTGTTTACTTCCTATAGATGTCTTCTTCATAAAACGTGTGGAATACTGAATGGATCTTTGATGCTTCCCTTGAACTGCTGTAGACCCTTTCTAGACCCAAATGCCAGGAGCTCTGGAACTGACACATGATATGTCACAGAAGACTCTGAGGTGCAATCCATAGAGATCATATTGACTTCAATTACTTTTAGAATAAATTCTCGAAAGAATCTATGAATATTTGCATTTGTATACTGTTTACAGCGCAACGAACAGTCATATTTAAGTAGGTAAGTATTTAAATTAATCACATTTAAAGAACTCATAATATGTAATCTTTTTGTGTGTTTCTATGTGGATGGGATTGTCCAAATTGAGAGTGTAATATTCAATTTAGGAGCTGGTACTTCGTGACTAGGTATTTAATTGACTATATCATACCATATGTTCCAGAAGCAGTCTTCATTTCCCTACTGTTTGTAGACATTTTTTAAAATTACATTGTCAACTGTCTTCCACTGACTGATTTCCGCCCACCAATTGCTGGATTTCTAAACTTATTTGAAAAGCAATAAGTCAGGCTTGATTTCTGAAGTAGGCAATGTACTGTGCTTCTGTGTATAATATCTTGTTCTAACATTCTTTGCTGTCATGTAGAGGTGTTTTCCAGACTGAATTCAAAAATTTATATACACATAGAATTGGTAAAGGTATTATTATTACTGGTATTATCATTACCACCTATAGTTAAATGCTGTGCAGAAAGATTTTAAAAGCATAGGACCACAGGCACACAAATAATAAAAAAAATAAGAAAGGGGAAGGATATCAAGAAGTAAGTAAGTGGAGGAGAGACCTGGGAGACTTCCAGTATAATCCAAAAAAGAGTTATGCCCTTCTATAGATTTACAGAGCAGTCTTAAAGAGGTGGGGCAAATGGGCACAGAGAGCCGCCTGACCGATACACCAATGTATCTCAGAGCTGCTGTACTGCTCTCAGGTGCTAGTGTAGGTCCGCAGCTGGGCACTGGGCATAACTCAGGCACAGGGCTCTGTGCCAGTGTCAATGTGGATGGATTGTGGGACAAGGCCAGAATTAGTCAACTCCCTAAGCCCTTTCAGCCCAGGAATGCCCCTTGAGATAGGTGCAAAGCTGCATCAAGAAAAAAGGTGGCACTGCTCATAGACACCCATGGAATGGAAAAAGTACAAGTGCCCCCCAGTGCCATAGCCATGCCCATGAGCCCCCAAGCAGCTCAAGATGCTGACTAAGGTTGTTTTCAAAAACCTCCCTCCCTTGCGGTGCCCAAACACCCAGTTGTGCCCCCCCAGCCCTACAAAAACTCCAGCCAGGACACCCCACAACTCACAAGGAAGGGCACGTGGCACAGGACGCTGTCTGGCAGCTTCCTGACATTCAGACTTGGAGACAATGCCAAGGCACTTTGGTGGTGGGAAATGCACAGAGAGGGCACTTAGCTCTACTGGGAGAGGACTTTGTATAAACACTCAACAGGGAGAGCAAAGTCCACACTCAGTGGCTGACTTCTCTCAGTTCTAAACCCCATCTCCTCAACCAGGACCCAAGGGGCAGCTGTGCACTGACAGGTAAGCAGGGGGGCATTCCCCCAACCTCCATCCCTCTTCCCCTCATCCATGCCCGGGTCTGCCCCATCAATGCCAACTCCCACATCTAAGCCCGGCAGCCAGAGGGGTAAGCAGGAGCCCCAGATCCCCCCACCATCACCCCCTTGCAGAAGGGGGTTTGGTGCATGGGGACTGGCCTGGAACAGCTGCCATGGGAGGGTTTCCAAGGTTTCAGCTCTGCACTGGACTGGAAGCTCAGGCAGCTGCCGGGCTCCCCCTCGGACAGGGCACTATTGGGAGGCCAAGCCCCACCATGCTGGATGGAGTGGGTAACCACAAAATTGTTGGACTCATTCCCTTGCAGGAGCTGTCTCTAATGGAGTGGATGCCAAGGTAGACCCATCATTTGCTATAGTTAAGGGTGTTTCAGAGAGCCTGTGTTAGGGGGCATTGTGGCAGAGGTTCCCCCCAAGGGCTGTGGAGTGGACAAGTTGGAGGCTGCACACAAGGTAAATTAAAACAACAATGCACTGCAATGTTTAGAAGTGGACCACTGCCAAGGTATGCACTCCAATGTATGCCCAGCACTGCTGATAGCTGATAGTAGCCAGCATTAAGTATTCTGAGAGGTTATTCTAAAGTAGAAGAGTTAGGGATGTGCACTATTTATTTATTTTTATTATTTTTTTTTGTATTTTGGGGGTTCATGTTTAATAAACCTGGAAATTTTTGAAAAATCCAAACAAGCTGAATATAAAGATTTGGGTTTTTTGAATAAGCAAAAGGTTTTGGGTTTATTAAACCTAAACACAAAAAACACACAGCACAGAGCTGAACGCTGGGCTCTGTGGAGTCCAGTCTTCAGTTCTGCACTGCGTGCTGCATCAAAAGTCCATGTGGACTTCGGAGGAGGCCCAGCATTCAGATCACTGCGGCCTGCTACCTCCACATGGATTACAAAGGCAGCAGGTGGTGGGCTGCCTCTGAAGTCCACATGGATTTTTCAGGCAGCAGGCGGTGAGAACTTAGCCAGCAGGTAAGTAAGGGTCCTCCCCTTAGCCAGCAGGTAAATAAGGGAGGGAAGGGGAAAATGGTAGCGGGACCAAAATAAACCTACCAAAAAAATTCAGCATTAATTGGGATCTGCTTTTTTGGCTCCCTTTACTTGCCACAATTTTTTTACCAGTACCCCCCTACCCCAAACAATACCGAAAAAGTATTTTTCAGGGGTTTGTCAATTTGGCTTTAGCCAAACACCCCCCCCCCCCTAAGAAGGATGTAGTCCCTAAGTGAGTCCTATAAAGGCCTTGAACAGTTTTCAAAAGCTGGGACTGTGTTATACAAGATCTTGACATCAAAGCATCGAGCCATTACCCATTAGGCAATACCATAAAACTTGACCTGAATTAACTTTCTTATATAGGGCAAGGAAGCAGTTATAATGACTGTCAGCTAATGTATGAATCAATATTATGCTCTCCAAATTGATCTTTCATGATGCTAAAATGGTGACTAGACAATAATACATTATTTCTTCTCTCTTTTAAAAGTCTCACATGGAGAAAATGGCTGCTTTGGCAATTGGACTCCATGGCATTGAAGTCCCTCCCCTCCCCAAACCCCGCCCTCCTCAGGCTCCACCCCCAAAACCTCCCGCTGGTAGCAAAGAGGGACCTGGCAACTCTATTAACTGTGCAAGAGAGCAGCCTAACTGTGCAAATTGAATGCATCATAGGATTTCAATCTACCTTTTCATTCCATTAATAGTTCTGAAGAAGAGACCTTCAGTCTAATTCTGCTCATGTCTATGGGTCAAGAATTACTTGAAGAACTATTAAAACCTTCCAATAGAAAGAAAACTCAATAGTTCAAGAGAACTATATTTTGTGCTTGGCTGCTTTTGCTCCTTTAAACGTTGAAAGTTAAACATATTTTCTTATGCATAGAACTGCACAGGCCACTGATACTTTGCGCAGAGCTAAAATATTTGCTTAGACATTCATATTACAGGTGTTAAAAATACAGTGACTTTGTCAACCTTGTGTCGTTTGTTCTCAGAGTTTTAAAAATGTATAGAAATCTTGCTGCATAAGTAAGCAGCATGCCAAGTATTAAGTATTTCAGTCTCTTGTGTAATATTCATTCTTGTAGCAGACATTTCTTTCATAGCTTTCCACTCTGCTATACCTATATGCAATACAACTAGTGGAGTTATTATATTTGCAATTGAATCCACCCTCATCTTTGGGGATGGGTGATTCCCCCCCCAAAAAAAAATCCTGAAGCCACGTAGAACTGATCATGTGCTCATTACCTCTACTGAATTAGAAAAAAAGCAGCTGGTTATAACAACATTTCAACTTCTCTTACAAAATTGTATTGTTGGTTCTTGTAGGTTATTCGGGCTGTGTAACCGTGGTCTTGGAATTTTCTTTCCTGACGTTTCGCCAGCAACTGTGGCAGGCATCTTCAGAGTAGTAACACTGAAGGACAGTCAGGAAAGAAAATTCCAAGACCACGGTTACACAGCCCAGATAACCTACAAGAACCAATGAACTCTGACCGTGAAAGCCTTCGACAAAATTGTATTGTGTTCATAATAATGTTTCTTTGTGAGTGACAATTCTCCAGAGCTAGCTTCAGGGGTCAGCATTATGAGGCAGTTGATGAGATGCCACAGCCCAAGAAAGTAACCCTAGTTGTACCTTTGTCTCTGTATGGTGGCAGCAGTGGCCCTAAACCCAGACGGAAAAATTGAGACTGCCCCCTGTCCTTCCTCTCTGACTCCCACTCCCACTATTGGGGGTGGCAGCTCCTCCTCTTCCTCCCTAGAGTCAGAAAACAGATAGAAAACAGACAATGGTAGATGCTACCTCTCTCTCTTCATAGAATCACAGAATCCTAGAGTTGGAAGGGACCACCAGGGCCAACAAGTCCAACCCCCTGCACAATGCAGGAAACTCACAACTACCTCCCCCCTCCACACCCCTAGTGACCAGAAGATGGCCAAGATGCCCTTCCTCTCATCAACTGCCTAAGGTCACAGAATCAGCATTGCTGACAGATGGCCATCTAACCTCTTCTTAAAAACCTCCAGGGAAGGAGAGCTGACCACCTCCCGAGGAAGCCTGTTCCACTGAGGAACTGCTCTAACTGTTAGAAAATTCTTCCTAATGTCTTCCATCTATTGGTTTTAAATTGTAATGTTTTAATTGCCATTTGTAAACTAACTTTCTACGAGGAAAGGTGGGCTATAAATATTTAACTGATAAATCAATAATTATCAATAAATCAACGGGTTTTACTTAAAGATACTCAACAGGGCATTTAGATTCACCATACAGAAGCCGTAGTTAGATTAGGTGCAAATTTTAAGGCTAACTGTTGGCCACACATGTCCACCACAAAAATAATCCTGATGTAGAAAACTGTGGAATGGTGAATGGTGAAGGAGAGTTATAGGACTGGCAAACAGCCAGCTTCTGAGATTTTTTGTGTTCAGCCTGATGAAAGTGACTTTGTTTAAATGAAATGAGCATGAGCTTGTTTTTTACAGGCTCATTATTCTGAAGTGGTTGGCCTCATACTCTGCATGAAAAAAATGTAAGAGGCACAATCGCTGCTTAACAGAACATGGAATGGGCAGAGCATCTCAATTATTTCTAATACAAAATAGGTTGCAAATGTAATCCACTAAATTTGGCGACTTGGATGAATCTCCTCATGTTGGCTATTGTGCTACAATTCTATGGCAATCAAGTAGGCAGTTGTCTTGGGTAAGGTTCTTTATTTATCATATATTCCCAGACCCATGGTGGGTGGGTTATAAATAATAACATTAAAAATCATAGGCCATCAAAGAGAGTGAAAGCAAGATACACTTGTGGAATCTTTGTGTTCAAGGGAAGCAATGAAAAACTAAGGAATTTCTAGAGGGAAAAGCAAGGTAAGGCATGAATTTTAATGGACCTTAACATTCACAATGGCCATAGTTCCACTGACTTAGTGGAGCTTTACTGATTGAAACCAGGTGAATATCCTTAATGTGCTCTTCAAGCACAGTGTCGTTTGCTTCTCTATGACATACAATAAGTGCATGTCCTCTCAAGGACACAGGTTGGACACTGATTGGTGACTGACACAGCTGAGCAGGTATGGGGGGCAATTTGAGGCGCTTTCAATGAAGGCAAATGTGTTCTTGAGGGTGTGTCCAACCATATAGCAAGTGATCTAAATGCACACTGTCATAAAGCAAAGTTGGAGTCACTGAAGGGGAAAGTTGTACTCTCTGTGTAGTGAAATCTAAGGAATAGCAAGTTTGCTCAAGTGCAAAGACGGCTATAGAAGATGATTTCTTTTTTTTCTTTTTTTTCTTTTTTTTTTGCAAAAGTTCAGGACTTAGAGTTAGCATTCCATGCAGCTGGGCTGGTACACATACACAAGATTTGCCCATTTATTTTTTATTGGTTAATTTTTGATGCCCTGTATGCCTTGCAAGAGGAATTTAAGGCTGAAAGCCAAAACCAAAGACATTTCAACTACACTCAGAGAAGGTTGTTCAAATGTTAGTGTTCACCTCTCAGAGTGATAAGCAGACAAGTGAATCATATATTTCTATTGCCTGAATCTGACCCTTGGCCCATCCAAAAGGAAGGCAATATTTTTGAAGTGAAAAGGTTGCAATCCGAAATAATGAACATATTTTGGCAATTATGAACAAACATGAATAATTGGTGGCAAATTTGATAATGTTGAGGATTGTCTTTAGAGATCCTTCTTCAAGTGTCCTATCTTCAGAATTGGGTAAGTAGCTACTGGAGAAAGGGTCCATTCTATAATGGTCCCTTCCAATGTTAATGACCTTCGCAGGAATGCTTGCCTAACACCTCCTATAATGAATCCAGGACTCAACTTAAAACATATGAGCTATTAATCATGCCAGCTTCTCTCTTCTACACAAAAATGACGAGTATGGCATAGCATTCATGTTTTTTTCTTTCTTCCAGTAATAGCTCCAGAGATCTAGAACAAGCTTCCAGTGGTGAGTCAGTGCCCCTTCTCTCTGTTTTCACTGGCTTTGCAAAACAGTTTTAAGAGATCTTATGCTTCATAGTGGGAGGTGCATTGATTTTAAACTGTTGGCTTTTATATAGGAACATCTTTGATTGGATTGTGCTCTTGTTATGCTCTGACTATTTTTGGATTCTCTTGGGTGAAGGAAGGCAGTATAGAAATATTTTAATTAATGCGTGAACAAATAAATTTACCTAAGCTTTTAGGCCACTGGTCCTCACTTGCTGTTACTAACTGTTTTAATGCTGTTTTTACTGCTGCTCGTTATTGCTTTTACAATTGGTGGAATGTGACTAGTGGTTTCATTGCTTTGTTGGTTTTATGAAGTTGCTTTGTGATATTTTGATGCTTTTGGAAGCTGCCTTGGAAGCTGATAAGGAGAGGAAAGCAATTCTATTTTAGATAAATGCATAAAGAACATCTGTGGAAAGCTGCCTTTGCAGAGGAGTTTGGCATGGAGGTTAGAGAATCTTTGCTATACCATTTGATTATCTTTCCATAGTTCAAACCTACATTTACAAGGATACTTGGGAAGTTGTGCCAGTTTCTGTTAGATTTATGAACATGAACACATATTCTGTTCGGCAGCCATAGGTGGTAGCTTTTATTGGATCCACTTTTGCTGATGAAAGTATGGAGTAGTTTTATTAGTACACCCAATCTTGGTACAATAAAAGATGTAATCTACAGTATATCTCTTAAAGCCTGTAGCAGACTTGGCAGGTTGTGAATACTTTCTTAGAAAAAAGGTAGATTCCAAATGTAATCACTCTAGGTGTGTTCCAGTGCCACTGAAACCATCAGCTTTCCTCACTTTTCAAATGCCTTGGTCAGGTTTTGCTGACTATCAGGCATATTTATGGTTCGGGGTTCATGTCAATGATGCAAATATATATATTCTAGCAAACTCTGTTTCAGTATTAGTCATCTTGAGAAATACATATCTCAAACTGAGCAATATAATGTCATAAAACACTTTGTTAAAATAAGAGATTTCCCCCTGTGTTAAATCAATAATTAGTTTGTAAAGCCCTGAACAGGATAGCCCAGGATAGCCTGATGTTGTCAGATCTCAGAAGCTAAGCAGGGTAGTTGACTCTGGCAAGTAATTGGATGTAAGACCTCCAAGGAACATCAGGGTTGTGTAGGCAATGGCAAACCACCTCCCAACATCTCTTGCCTTGAAAACCCCACCAGGGGTCACCATAAGTCAGATGTAACTGGACGGCAAAAAAAAAAAAAATTAAGTTCCTTTCCTTATTTTAAAACTGATATTTACCTGTTGATTCAAATCAACATATCAAATTCAGCCTTCTCATATATTTTGGACACGACCCCACACCTCTCTTGCCTATTAATAGGGTTGCCAAAACAGGGCTGGGGAATTCTTGGAGCTTTGGGGGTGGACCATGGGGAGGGTGGGGTTTGGGAGGGAAGGGACTTCAGTGGGATATAATGCCATAGAGTTCACCCTCCAAAGTATCTATGTTCTTCAAGGGAACTGATATCTGTAGTCTGAAAATCAATTGTAATTCTGTAATTTGCCAGGCCCCTCCTGGGTGTTACCTACTAATGGCACCCAGACTATTCTAGTCTTAGCCGGATGTTTCAGAACATTAGTCTTTGCTTTCTTCAGTGTAATAGCCTCTCTGTTTTTCTTTTCCCTAATTCTCTCTCTCTTTGGGATGGACTTTCCCCACTCTCCAGACTTAATTTTGAATTGGACTCATGAAATCCAAGCTACTGGACAAAAGGTCAACAAAAAGCTTGTCTCCCCGCCCCCGAGTGCTGTTTCAAACTCAGAATGAGTTTTACTTTACTTTACTTTACTTTACTTTACTTCCTCTCCATTCAGCCCCTCACTTTCTTATTTATTGCTGTTTATTCATATTTGAAGATATTCTCAATAATAGGTCTATTTTGAAGCAGAAATTAAAAAGTAGATGTTCCAGTCAGCTGTAGTTTAAAATAAATGGCTTAAAAACCAAACAGAGTATATTACTTGGTATATTGAACATTAAGGTATAAACAGCTCAGTAATTGTCACTTGGAATTACATAGGTGCTGTTGGTTTTTTTTTTTTTTAATGTCCATATTCATAGAACGATATATTCTCATACTCTTATAAAAAAGCTGATAACTGTGATGGAATAAGAAGTGATATGAACACTATTAACACAAACCATTATTCAGCCATATTTGCTCAGGTCTATTTGAGACAAAGGCCAAATGCAAATAGTAAGTCTATAAATCAAGAGTGAATAGGAAATGATGTAAATCTCATAAGTTCTGAATCCCCTCAGAACAACAATAACAAAAAATGCATGTCAATGTTCATGATGAGGAACAGGAAATATTTGCTTTGCACTTCTTTGCCTCAGTCTGAGCAAGTTCCTATAAATTGCCGGTTAGGATAGCAACAGTTTTACTCAATATGAAGTTACTGTAAATCTAACACAGGTAAGATAGCTGCATTTATTCTACAATATTTCTATAGAGAAATGACACTTCACCTCACAGGTAACAAATGTATGATGGACAACCTTGGAAGAGAACGGCTTAATTTGTGCTCTGCAAACCCTCAGAGCTTACTCTAAAGGAGTCTTACCATGTTTACAACAGGCTGTTTAACCAGATCCTGCAGCTAACTTCAGCATGCCCAGCTAGGAGGATTCTGATTGAGATATCAGTGATGAGAACAGGAGACTTTTTCCTTATCATCAGAACCTCAGGTAAGCAAACAATTTGTAGAAATCTTCTAGAGCCAAGAGACTAGTAACATGGGATGTGTCAGATGCTGCTTAAAGGGGGGGGGAATCCCTTGGGTTAAGAGCAGCCTTGATCTGGAAAAGAAAGATTTCGAGGAGAGTTTCTGAGGAGATATGTGGCTGCTCTCCAGCAGAGGCTAGAATTTGGCTTAGCTGTTGAAAGAAACATGATATCAGAATTGTGTCAAGCAGATGTAAAATGAAACCTCTGTTTCTATGAAAAATACAGCAATATCCAGCTTTCTTTCCTGTAACATTTATTCCTGGATCCCACCATACCTAATTGTGAGGACAATCTGTGATTTTGTTCACTACCATGTATCACATGAACACATGAAGCTGCTGTCCACTGAATCAGACCCTCGGCCCATCACTGTCAATACTGTCTACTCTGATGGGCAGTGGCTTTCCAGGGTCTCCGGTTGAGGTCTTTTGCATCACCTACCATCTGATCCTCTCAACTGGAGATGCCAGGGATTACACCTGGGACCTTCTGCAAATAAATGACCTCCAAATAAATGAGTCATGCCCCATGGATAACCTGATGACTCATGGTGACATGAGTCATCAGAACTACATATCTAGCAATACTGCACAAGCAAGGTACACATGAATCTGCCTTATTCTGAATCAGACCGTTGGTCCATCAAGGTCAGTATGGTCTATGAAGACTGGCAGCAGCTCTCCAGGGTCTCAGGCAGAGGTCTTTCACACTGCCAAATCCTTTAACTGGAGATGCAAGGGATTGAACCTGGGACCCTCTGCATGCAAAGAAGAGGCTCTGAGCCACAGCGCCTCCCTGAACATGCGGGTTGAATATATTGCGATGGGTGCTTGTGGTTAAGTGTGATGGTAAGCTATAGTAATTCTTGAGCAAATCCATACTGGTGAACATGGGACCTCTGGCTGAGTATGATTTTATCAGTACATGTACAAAAAAAAATATATCTTGCTATGTGCAGAGTCTTGCAGTGATGCTGTCAGTGCTGCCCGATGCCTTGGCACAGTGAATGTAATGGTAGCCATCAAAATATGGCATTGGTATGTAATAACACACTCCTAAGTGTTTGGTGATGAAAGATGCTTTATAAAATTAAATTTCCTTCTGCTCAGTATGTAAGGAAGAGAAGGTTCTATGTAGCATTAACCATCTCTTTGTCCCTACAGAAAACAGGCAGAGCGGCTGTCACTTTTTCAAATATTTTATTTAGTGGATGGGAGCTGAAAGGGACTCCCTTTGGAATCTCCAAGTTCAATTTTTCAGACTAGCCTGGGAAATGCTGTAAATTTTTATTATATCTCTCTTTGTTTTCTGCTCTCACCCTTATAAAAAAAGGATTTGGTGTCTGCCACCTTTATTGGAACCGGAGGCCTCTGCTGAACACCACCAAATAAAGCTGCCACACCAGCTATACACTTTGTGTTTCCTGCTGATATAGTCTTCAGACCAGCAAATAAAATACTATCCTGATCAGAAATTTAATTGCTCTCACATTTCTTGCTATGTGTACGCTCCTGGCAAAATGACAATCCTTTCTGTCACTATTTTTCCACCTCACCTGTGATT
This sequence comes from Euleptes europaea, assembly GCF_029931775.1. NCBI lineage: Eukaryota > Metazoa > Chordata > Lepidosauria > Squamata > Sphaerodactylidae > Euleptes > Euleptes europaea. The sequence continues at coordinate 34,977,149 of NC_079323.1, forward strand.
TGACATGCATCTATAAAATCAAAGCAAAATACAGAAGCAGGAGTGAAGCATTTTTCTACTTGTTTGTGATATGATATAAAATATGTTTCAGTGTTTTATATATATACATTGGTATAACACATAAATCCCACAACTTTTTTTTAGTGCAGAGACAGATGGTTGTTCAACATTAAAAAATATTCCATATACCAGAGAGGTAAGGTAAAGGTAAAGGTCCCCTGTGTAAGCATAAGTCCCCTAACCCATGGGGTGACTTCACATCCTGACGTTTTCTAGGCAGACTTTGTTTACGGGGTGGTTTGCCAGTGCTTTCCCCAGTCATCTTCCCTTTACCCCCAGCAAGCTGACGTCATTTTACCGACCTCGGAAGGATGGAAGGCTGAGTCAACCTTGAGCTGGCTACCTGAAACCAACTTCCATCAGGATCGAACTCAGGTCGTGAGCAGAGCTTGGACTGCAGTACTGCAGCTTACCACTCTGCGCCACGAGGCTCCTTACCAGAGATACCCAGGTTCAAAACCCCACTTACAGCGCAATCCTAAGGGCTGCCTGTGCTGCAACAGCTGGCCACAGATGTAACTGTTAGGGGTGTGCATTTGGCAAAGCCAAACCGAAAAAATGGCGGTGATTTAAGGGAGTCGAAAAGCAGATCCAAAATAAGGCTGGTTGTGGAGGGGGGCATTTTTCTGGACTGCTTCGGCCCTGCTTCCATTTAAAAAAAATACTGGGAGGGATCCCCTCTTCTCCTTCCCTCCCTCCCCCACACTTACCTGCTGGCTGGTCAGGCCGAGCATTCAGCTTTGCGCCACCACCTCTGAAGTCTACATGGGTCCCAGAGGCAGTGCCAAGCTGATTGCTGGGCTCGGCCGTTTCGTACAGCTGTTTCCTTTGTAAACAACTAGTAATTGTTCTGTAATTGTGTGGGGAGAGAGTTGTGTGAACTAGCCTATGTATGGATATCCAAATAGTACATAGGTCACCCCAGAAAATACACTATACAAGGTATAATAAGAGTAATTCAACAATGGCTGTGCTATTCAAAATGAATTAAATAACATGAACATATCAATGCCGCAATATCTCATCATACCACATGCATAAATCTACTACAAATTTACATTTGCCAAAACATAGTGCTGTCTATTATGAATCTTGATATGGTATTACAAAAACAGAGCTGAACAAAGCATACAAAAAGTGACTTCGAAGAAGTAGTGCATATAGTCAAGCAAAGTCCCAAGGAGACACATAATTTCAGTGTGCGCCTTCCTGAAGCACTTCACGTCAAATTCCGGAGCACAGGCCAGCAGGTAGCCAGTGGGAAAGCAAGGCGGCAAGAAAATGGTATTTTAGAAATGACTTATTTCATCCTCTGACTTAATCAGTTCCATCTATGTGTCCTTCAATGTAGCATACTGCTTACAATACTGAAGCAAATCCTTCACTTAAGCTTCCATATCGGATACATCCTTTGACTGAAAAGACTACACTACATGTATTGTTTGGATTCAGTGTAGTATTGACATAGATGTGCTGATTTTGTATTATTTATTATGTATCGATATCAGCATACTTATTCTGGTAACTGGTGTTACCAGACCATAATCATGTAAGTGGCTTATGGCTAGGGTTGCCAACCTCCAGGTACTAGCTGGAGTTCTCCTGCTATTACAACTGATCTCCAGCCGATAGAGATCAGTTCATCTGGAGAAAATGGCCACTTTGGCCATTGGACTCTATGGCATTGAAGTCCCTCCCCTCCCCAAACCCCGCCCTCCTCAGGCTCCACCCCAAAAACCTCCCGCCGGAGGTGAAGAGGAACCTGGCAACCCTACATATGGCTGTCTCTGGGTACAAGGCCTCTTGCATGTAACTGGAGCCTGATTTCATAAACTAGATCAGGGGTGGGGAACCTTTTTCCTGCCAAGGGCCATTCACACATCTTTCGGGGGCCATATCAGGTGTAGATCTCCCGGTGGGGGGGAGAGGCTAGGGTTGCCAGGTCTCTAGCCACCACCTGGAGGTTGGCAACCCCATGGGAGGCCAGCCAGAGAAGGCCTGCAGGGCGCCCCCCTCCCGCCTCCCAGGTGGGAGGGCAGCCAGCGATGGGCCCCAGAAAACGAGGCGCCAGGGGGGCGCAGCCCACAGTCAATTGGCAAGGGAGGAAGGAAAACAGAGAAAGAGGAAAAGGGAGGGAGGGAGAAAGAAATGGAGAGAGGGGGAGAAAGAAAGAAAAGGACAGAGGGAAAGAAAAAAAAGGATGGAGGTAGACAAAGAAAGAGACAGAAAAAGAGGGAGGAAGAGAGGGAGAGAAAGGAGAAAGAGTGACAGAAAAAGAGGAAGAGAGAAAAGCCTCCCCCCCACACACAGACACCCGCGCATGCCGGCCTGCGCGACCGGGCCCCAGCCACCCCACCTCCCCCGCCCACACACACACACCTGGCGGCGCACAGAGCACCAAGCAACCAGGCCCCAGTCTCCATGCACTCCCCCCCTAGAGTCCATAAAAGCCCCCACCTGAGCCAAATCGGCTCCCGCATGCATGCTCTGCTGCCGGGAGCCGCTGGCCTCTTCCCGCCCCCCACTGCTCAACAGTCAACAGGCAGCGAGAGGGGCTTACAATGTGCCGCAGCATTCCTACACGCCACAGCTGTAGGGGGCAGCCTTGGGGGAAGCGTCCCTCCCCCTCCCCACTCGCTGACCAACAACAGACAGTCAGTGAGAGGAGCTCCAAAGGGCGCTACAAGGGCGCTGTAAGCCGTGGCCCCAGGAGCACCCTCGGGGAGGGCCACCCTGTGCCCCGCCTCCGCGGCAGGGTTCCCAGAGCTCCCGAGGGCCACAAAAAATGTCCTCGGGGGCCGCATACGGCCCCCGGGCCTGAGGTTCCCCACCCCTGAACTAGATCTTATATAAAATACATAAATAGGTAAATGTTTTCATACAGCCTTCACCAAACTTAGATTAAGGGAACAGATCCTCTTTTACAAGGTTACCCATGTCTTCTCTTTAGATTAAAAGTGTGCTTACAGGAACATTATTGATGAAGGCACCACAGCTAGATAGCTCTCTTCCTTTGGATACTTACCTGAATTTAGGGCTCTTCAGCATCTGTAAGTTTAGGACTTTAGTTTTGGAAAAGTGGGAGCAGATTACAATTGAACTTAATCCAATTCTAATATTTCTAAAGTTTTTGCTGTTTTATATTTTGAATTTCAAAGGAACATGTTATATTGTAATCTGTAGTTACCTGTGTGAGAGCCAGTGTGGTTTAGTGACCTTGGGCCAGTCACAGACTCTCAGCCCTGAACCTTGCTAATATTTGGATGGGAGACCTCAAGGAATACCAGGATGATGCGGAGGCAGGCAATGGCAAACCACTTCCGAATGTCTCTTGCCTTGAAAACCTTATGGGGTTGCCATAAATCACCTGTGAGTTGAAGGGGAAAAAATGTCACCGGTGAGTTTATAGTGCTAAAATGCTTTGCATTCAAATAAAAACAGCAGATAGTTTCCCTGAATCCATATCCCTTGATCTTTTGGAACCTAAAGTGGAATTCAAGGTTATTTCTTCTGTGTAAGAGTTGGTGCCAAAAATGTCTATGCTAAAATGTCACATCCATTTGGCAAGTGTTATTATATAGACCATTGACTATTTATAACAAAGAGCATACACTAACCTCACACTTATAACAAACTAAACATCAAGACTGATGTTTACAGATCACCATTAGGACTATTGTATCATTTTCTTTTCAAGACAAAAGGGAATCTCAAATAAAAATCTTCATGAGATGGCTTGATTCTATTGTGAAAATGTTTCCTTCATTGTTTTTAGGCATCATTCATTTAAGGTGGCTTCAGGCTTGCTGTTTAGAGATCTCTATTCCTTTTAAAGAAACGGTGTCAAAGGAGTTAAAGCATAGTTATTTTACACATTTTTCTACGATGCTGCTGTCACTTTATGTAAAGTGACAGTGCTTTTATGCAGAAAAAAATTATAGTCATTAGGATATTGCTTGAGGGTAAGACATTGTCTCATTACTTGTAGGTGGAAAGTGAGCTAGTATTTTGCTTGTCAGGCATCTGGAACATAAATCTCCAGCTAAATGCCATTAGTTCCAGCTATCAAAATGACTGTAGCTTCCTATTGCTACCTAGGACAAAGGGCAATGGGAGACGATGACAATGTAAACCCTTTAAAAGGACCAAACAGCATTTAATTTGGAAGTTTCATGTGCTGACTCCCATCACTCCAAGAAACATTATATGAATATTGACTAGTTAGTCCTTCCATCAGCTAAATTGAAGATAACCAAATTTTCAACATCCTTCAGACAAAAATAACGCCAGTCTTATTTATACTGATGCAACACCCTTATTCCCATGCCTGAGCCCCCACTCTTCTCCATTCATTGCACTTTGTTCAAGCCTCGTCTTTGATTGCCGTATTCTGTATTCATCTCTTCTGTGCTATCCCTTCTGTCCTGCAATGGCTTCTGAAGCACCTTGTGTTATGGAAATGACTATAACGCTTCCTGTAAAATAATATTTATGGTACAATAATCTTTATGGTACAAATAATCTTTATGGTAAACAGAGTTACACACTTCTATGTACATTAAAGTCAAAGGTTTTAGAAGGGGGCTGCTCTGTTTAGGATTGCATTGTTAATCTCACAATTGTAATAATTATCATGGCTGCAAATCAAACACATTCAGCAATGTTAGCTATCTAAATCAGGGTTGTCAAACATAAGGCCTGCAGGCTAGATCCGGCCCCTTGAGGGCTCTTAACCGGTCCACAAGCCAGCTGAGGCAGCCACCCCTCCCACTCTCAATCTGGGCTGGCAAAGCATGGGCTGGCCCGGCCAAGTGACACTGGTGTCATATCCGGCCCTTGTAAGAATTGAGTTCAACATCCCTGATCTAAATGGACAGTTGTGGACTGATGTTTATGTTAGGGCTGTACATTCAGTAAAACCCGAACTGAAAAAAATACCTTAAAAGGCCATTTCAGTAAATTTTGGGTTTGAGTTTACCGAGTCCACAAAACCGCGGAGATCAGCAAAGTCAAATTTGCAAAACCTGAAAAAGCTGGATAAATATCCGGCTGTCGTGAGCAGCAGGGATCTAGATACTGAACAGACACAGATCCCGGCTGAGTTGGTAACAGAGGCAGAGGCGGGGCCCTCTGTCTCCTCTGAAGTTGGCAGTTTGCCTCCGTCGGAGTCAGAAGTTCCCACTCCTCTCATGATTAACGATGAGGAGAGTCAGCCGACAAAGATAGAAGATTCACCCCCATGGATAGATAGGCTTCAGGAAAGATTACGCAAAGACTTAGCTACCCGTCGCAAGCAGGCACAGGAGTATAGATGGACACAAAGCCCTGAATACTGAGAGGAGCCAGGCTAGGTAATTGATAGGGCTATTGAGCACACTACTGGAGGGCCATATAATCCCAGGCTGTTGAAAGGTGTCTCCGTGGAAGCAACAATTCAGTTTCTGGACTGCTTCGCATCCACTTTGGCTTCTGACCCTCTCTCCGACTGGCTTGCATTCCTGGCACTCTGACCCTCGGCTTGATTGATGACTCTTCTTCTGGACGCATTTGGACTCCTGTTTTGATCTCCACTAACTCGACCTTGGACCGCACGACTACCCAGCCTCCTAGCCCTGCCTGGGACCTGACACCGGCTTTTTTGGGAATGACTTTCTGTGGCTTCTGGGGGGAATTCTTGCAGGTAGAGCCCCCAAGTTTTCAGCATGGCTCCAAGGAACTCTCGTTGCAAGAACACCCAAGTTTGGTGAAGATTGGGTTGGTGGTCCAGAGTTATGGGGTCTGGAAGGGGTCGCCCCAATCCTCCTCCATAGAAAATAAAAGGGCAAAGTGGCTGCATTCCAATTCTTTAGTGTGATCTTTGCTATGTATCTCAATGGAGGAGCCAGGCTTTAAAAGGTGGGAAAGTTTGCCCTGCTCAATGTGTACAGATTTTTTTCTGGTAAACCTGAAATAAGCCGAATACCCATACTGGTAAATATGGGTATTCAGCTTATTTGGGGGTTTCCTGAAAAATTCGGGCCCATTACAGTCAATGGGGATTTTTTTCAAAGCTCCTTGGGGACATTTTGGGAGGAAGCGTCCCCAAATTTGCAGTATGGCTGCAAGGGACTCCCCTTCAATGGTCACCAAAGTTTGGTGAACTTTGGAACAGGGGATCCAATTTTATGGCCCGCAAAGAGCTTACCCCATCCTCCAGGCATTTAAATTGCGAGGCAAGCTGTCCATCAGGTTCAAAAGTTCAGCATTGCTGAGGACTGGTGGAAAGAGGTGATTCCAGGCTGGTGCCTCAAAGTCTGGGTTCTGCCTTCATTTCTGAGTTGCTTTGCATGATGTCCAAATGAGCTTCTAAATGGAGGGGAAAGGCTTATATGCAACAGAAATAAGGCACGGTAAGCATTCCTTTTGGTGGCAAATGACATCCTATGAGCAGTCCTTTATTGTGGTCATGAAAAATCTGATTCCAAGAGATGGTCATGGTGCCTTTGGAAGCCTGGGTGGTCGCTCTTTTATTTGGGGGTATATTCCTCTGGACAGGACTGGGTGAGTCCCGTCTTTTAACCTCAAAAGGGCCCCAACTATGGGGCCTAACAAAACCAGTCAAAAAAAGAAAAGGGGGAGAAAGCACAGAGCCACGGCTCTGAGCAAAGGTGAATAGCCGAACCTGAAAATTTTCAGGAATTACCTGTTCAGCTTCGGCTTTATCCCCAGGTTTTTGCATTCAGTAAACCCTAAACCTGAATTTTGTCGAAGGCTTTCATGGTCAGAGTTCATTGGTTCTTGTGGGTTATCCGGGCTGTGTAACCGTGGTCTTGGTATTTTCTTTCCTGACGTTTCGCCAGCAGCTGTGGCAGGCATCTTCAGAGGAGTAACACTGAAGGACAGTGTCTCTTCAGTGTTACTCCTCTGAAGATGCCTGCCACAGCTGCTGGCGAAACGTCAGGAAAGAAAATATAAAGACCACGGTTACAGGGCTTCCGGTGCTGACGCTGGGCTGATTGCTACGTCCTCCCAGGGGCTCCTGGGGAGAATCCAAGTTTGTGTGTAATTTGGGGTGTTTTACTGCACCCCAATCCAGCCCTTGCAAGTGGGCTGAGAAGCAGGAATTCCCTGCAGCCATATATGCGGTTTGATCTCCTGAATACTCCGAGGAAGCTTTATTAAGTCCCCCGGAGTTTCAGACGTTTGATCCCGTGGGCACGAAGGGATTGAAATCGCCAGCGCGCAACTTCGGCTTTAGAATCTACCCTCCAGCACCTTATAAACATCATAAGGACTACATCAAGATTAAAACCTCACCTCCAGACGCCCAAGTGAGTAGATAACAATCCTTCGCTTTTCACTGGCGTTATCGAATAACAGGGGGTTGAAGAAAACATTCCTGGTAACCGTTTCTCTCCCTTAATTGAACTGGATGATTTTGCTGCATGAGATCCATCAGACAAAGCAGCAGGAGCCTTATCAAACTGATCAACTTAAACTAAAACAACGAGCTTGAATGATTGACGTAAGATTTGCCAATCCGACGCGTTCTTAAAAAAAGGGGAGGGAGGAACCTTTGAGAATTTGCTTGGGGTAAAAAAGGTCCTCCAGCCACGTTTTACAACAAAGAGGATTCCTTGACCGGAAGACTCTGTGCTTCCTTCAATATCCCTCTCTATTGTTCTACAAGCAAATCAACAGGAAGAAGGTCGTAGGACCGGAAATTCGTCTTACTCGTGTTACACCAAAACCATTCCTGAAGGTAACAACCATAGAGAAGAGACGATAGAAGGTCCGCGATGAGGCAACTCCTGGAATACTTCCTGGTTCTGCCGATCTAGAGCGTCTGGTAAAACTCGTTGGTATTTTCAACTTTAAAAAGTTATTTTAAGCTTAAATACTCACTTCTTCAACCCGAAAAAGATATTAAGCTGGTCAATGAAATATTCTCTATCAACTACATGTAATGGACTCCTGCTAGATGACCATCAATTTTTTAACTAAGTTACATATGTAAATGTCTGGAACCTCTCCCTGATCTGGCTAAATTCATAGCCCTGCCCTTATGAAATTAAAGGAAACTTTACAGAATTTAACCATGGGAAAAAAAGTACAGGACATGCTTGCTAAACATTCTGAGGCGACAATTAAACAAGTAAAACAGATATCAACACAGATGGCTCAACTGATTTCAATGATGATGACTCTTGACCAATCATCACAGGTATGTAATCAGAAGTTGGACCTGGTTACAGAAGATATAAAAGTCATGAAAATTCAAATGATGGCCACAAATACAGACATACAAGTAATGGATTCTTCTGTCCAAAAAGTCATGGAAGAATACAAGGATACAAAGAAGAAGACAGAAGTCCAAGAAGGTAACCAGTTGGTGACAAAGAGATCAGACATACAAGAAATGGACTTTTTATCTAAAAAAGTCATGGAAGGACATGTGGATATAAGGAAGAAGAGAGCAGGTCAAGGAACACAGATTGAAGCCATGATGGAAATGAAGCCCAGAAAGAATTATTTTTGGATACCTACCCTGTCTGAGGAAATGAGAGAGCATAAAGAAATCCTGTTCCCATACCTGACTGACTTATTTCAGTTGCAGAAGGAAGTATTAGACCATGGTTAAAGGACTGATTTAAATATGATTGCTGGATTAGAAGGCTTTGACAGTGTGGATGGGTGGCCTGGCTATTAACGATGTAGTGGAATTAAGATTTAGACATCATTTTGGGATTATGTAAACAAGTCCTCCTTTTATAGACTATCAATTGATATAAAAGTATACTGGAATATGTGATTATTACTTTAAGGAAAATGTTGGAATGTACTAAGGATATTGGTTTTTTCTCCTTTTTTTATAAGGGGCGGACTTGTGATATGGATCTGGGATATGATTTACACTGAAATAAGATCGATTAAACAGGAAATATCCCTAAAATATTGGAGAGGATGTTGTTTAATATGATTAAATTTATGTTATACTGGCTGCAATTTTATGCAGCCAAATGGAAAGGGACATAGGTTTCAGAATAAAGGGATTAAATCATTTAAATGTTAGAACTGGTGGAGTTGGAGAAACTAGGGAAAAGGGGAGAATTGAAGGAATCATTGTGATAATGTATAAGATCTGGGAAAAATGGAAGGTTACTTTTTACTCTGATCCAGAATGTAAAATTTTATATAACATGAAACTTTAGAATGAGATTAATACTAGGATCAGAATATGTTAACGAAGGATAATAACACTTTATTAAGAGGTAGATGGAGGTGATGGGAAAGTCAATTTATTTTTTATGTTTAATGGTAATCAAGACAACAATTAATGTAATTGTGATTGTGATATTATTTTTACATTGTTGTTAAAATTATGAAGAATTTATAGTTTTAAAAAACCAATAAAAATTTATATATGAAGACCACGGTTACACAGCCCGGATAACCTACAAGAACCTAAACCTGAAATTTACCAAAATGGCTAATTTTGGGTTTACTTTGGATTTGGGTTTATCGATATGCACAACCCTAGTTGGAACTGCAGTTGCCTGTATATTTCTTTGTGTTAAACATTATGCATACTCAGGCTTTTTCAAATCCTAGCTTCCTATAAAATTAATTGTAAGCAGTAAAAGAAGAAAGTAGCAATCTTATTTGCTTAAATTATATGAAAATGACCTGTATACCTGAAAAATAAATATAATTATAGTTATATTCAAAGCCTTGCAGGTTCAGCTCATGCATTGCTCACCAGTCGCAAGCAGGAAGCTGATGGTTTGACAAGCTGTTCAGACTGGTCCAATTAATGTGGGTATGTCTCCTTGCATGATTATGACTTCTCTCATGCATGACTGGAATTCCTTTCCCTGTCGCGCTCCTGCTGCTGCCTCTGATTTTTAAAAAGGTAAAATGGGGGGAAAAACATTATGAGATTTTTAGTGGAGATTTACTACTTTAGTCTATCCATATCTGTAAATTAACAGATTTGCAGTGTCTGCAAATTGACTTAGCTAGTCTTGTGGTCAGTCCTTTCAAACACTTCTTGAACAGCTACCACTAGCTGTGTGGGTGCAAATTCAGACAATGCAATCTAGCCTATGCCAGTCATTTAAAGGTAGCACAGGAAGGAAGCACCTGATTGCACAGGGACAAAACCTGAAAGCAATTCCAAGCTTTATACAAGTCAGTCAATGTAATGATCTGAACAGCCATGACACCGGGGGATATCTCCCCTTCTCTGGTAAATGGAGATGATTTAGTTCTTGAACTGCAAGCTGCAACAGCAAAGAACCCACCACACCGGCACAAAACAGCTCAAAATGGTACTAACTTCAGTAGAGAACACCAAGGCTAACTAATCAGGAACTTGCCTTGCATGGGGAGGGGCCGTGGCTCAGTGGTAGAGCCTCTGCTTGGCATGCAGAAGGTCCCAGGTTCAATCCTCGGCATCTCCAGTTAAAGGGACTAGGCAAGTAAATGATGTGAAAGACCTCTGCCTGAGACCCTGGAGAGCGGCTGCCGGTCTGAGTAGACAATACAGACTTTGATGGATGAAGGGTCTGATTCAGTATAAGGCAGCTTCATGTGTTCATGTGTGCTTAACTGGCAAACATGCTGGTGTTCAAATTTGCAGCATACTTAAGGCATAGTTGTTGCATTTGTTGAGCTGAAGAAGTCACATTTTCTGTGCATACCCAGTTATACCCATTTGCGACATGACAGCTCCAAGAAGTACAGTTAAAATCACAGCATTTTCATTAATCTAAATACAGTTTTACCTAGGAAACTTGTCAGAGTGATTGCATTTGCCAATTGGCCCTCCATTAAAAAGAGGACATGATAGACACTCACATTTTGAATCTGGAGCAGTGGAACTTGAGATTAACTGTGTTACAGTGAGTAAAAATTATAGTGAAAACCCAGGTGAAAACAGAGGTACTCAGCTAAGAGAGACATCCAAAAAGCCTGGAAGCTATACTGATTACACTTTTAGTATACTTAAGCCCAAGCAGGGTAACTAATTTTTGTGAGTGTTACAAGACTATGCTTAAGGGGAAAACGTAAAAAGAAGTAATTTGGTGGAAACCCAATTACAGTCCCACTTTAAAAGTATAATGAGAACCAGGAACATTTTTATCCCCAAAGAAAACTGAAAATCACATTAAGCACAATATGGTGGTGAAATGAAGTCCATTAGTGATGTGGAATATGCCAGTAAGGTCAGACAGAAAATACTGGAGAATTATTTTGGTATGAAAGTTGTGATTATCATGCTAAGGAGCTACAGCAATATATCTTCCTGACTATTTGAAATAAACATGAATTTCTGCCCCTAGCTTCTGGCTGCCCGCTGCTCTTTGGGCCCAAATGCTGGGTGAGTCCCTGCCTCTTACATCTGACTATTCCTTTTATCATGAACAACATTCTTTTGTTACTTTACTCTGCATAAGGCTTTCCCCAGTCCCCACTTCTCATTGGCCTCTTGTTCCCTCACAGCCCTAAAGGAACAATCCTTTACACACTTCTCAGGAAGTATGTCTAGTTGAACAAGGAGGTCTTACTTTTGAGTAAACATGTATAGACTGTACTGAGTGTACACAGCAGTTACAATTTCATGCAGATTTAAGCATACCTTGGGCAGCTTCATGTTTTATGCAGTAAATACAACCAGGGTTATATTGTGTTGCTCATGTTTTCAGACTTGAACGTGGCTCCAAACTTTATGTTTTGCTGGGGGGAGACTCCACCATGACACTGGTGATGTATCAATTATGTTTCCCGCAAATAGTATGATTAGGGTTTTAACCATTGTAAGATAGAGCTGGCAGCTGGAAATGAGTAGAAAGTTCCAAGTTGTAGTATCTGACTGGGTGATTGTATGATTCACTACTTCTTTCCCACCCTTGTCTTATACCTTATATCCAGTCATTTCCATTGGATGCCTGTGCTCACCTATATTTTGTTGTTATTGATGATGATGATGTTGATGATGATGACAACGATGATGATAATGATGATGGTTTTATCCCTGACTTTCAAATAAAAATCCAGATGGCAGCTTGAGATAAATTGAAAACTGAATGCATGACAGGGCCAAGATCACCAAGTGAACTCAGATTTCTCTAGTCTTTGTCTGACGTGCTAACAACTGTGCCTCATTGGTGGTAGAGCCATCTGTTTTGTATACACAAGTTTCCATATTCAATCCCCAACATCTCCAATTGAAAGAATCAGGTAGCAGATGATGAAAAAGACCTCTGCCTAAGGTTTTAGAGAGCTGCTGTCATTCAGAATGGACAATACTGACCTTGACAGACTAAAATTCTGAGTCAGTGTAAGGCGGCTTCATGTATTCATGGACTTAAATATTTGGTGTGGCGTGTTTCAGTTCAAGTTCTACTATCCTCATTTTGAACCAATAGACATGACCATATCATCTTCAGTGGTAGCCTAACATCCAACCTGGAGGTTACCAAGGAAATTACAAGGACTACTTTAATAGAAAGCATAAGCATCTATGCATGCAAAGTCCCAGCTTCCTTCTGAAGCTGAATAAAACTGCTAGACCCCGCATCTTTATCCCTACTTTTTGCTCTGTATCACTTTATATTTTCAAGGTTATTGTCTTTGGGGACAAGGCAAGGAACAAAACTTTTTTTTCGAAAAGAGGGAAGGAAGGAAGAATGAAGCCTACCTTTCATATATGTAAGTCCTCCAAGATATAAAATAGTTACAGACTTCACAAAACCCAAACCACAGCTGTAGCAATTTGTGATACTATTTTGGACAAGTGACATGTTATCTTCTCTTTAACCTATCTAGGTATATCTAATAAAACAGAACTAAAGTAATATGGCATATAAAAGAAACAGCATATCCAAGGTTTCTATACATTATTGTTTGAATTCTTATTCAAAAGAATAAACATAGCGTGTCTTGTAGTTTATATATATATATATATATATATATATATATATATATAAACTACAAGAATTTTCGTTCATAAACAGAACTTTTTGTACCACAACCATAAACAGAATGGCCGTGATTGTTATCTGCATGGGGTAATTATTATCATGTTCTTCCAGAGTATGGGTTGGCAGTGACTTAGCTTTCCAACACCTTTGAGCTATTATTAATAAGAAGCTAGAGTAGAAAATTGCTTCATTGTTCACTCATAGCTTACTAGCCCCCCTGGTGATATTTCTGCCGGTGACACCATTAAAGTACAGCACTTGAACTGAGGCTGGATGCTCTGAGAAAGTTGTTATATCAATTTATATTGGTGATAGAAAGGAACCAGTGATTATGCTTCTGTTCGCAAGCCGCTCAGCTACTGCCAAAGCTGTTCGCATATTTTTTGCAGCTGTGCTTCCCATCTCCGTTGCTTGGACGCAATGTGTTTTGTGGCTGTGATGATCCCAGGATCCAGATTTTCATTGCTCCTCTAATAATAATCATACTTACAAATTCTTTTTCTTTTAAATCAATAAATCTACAAACATTATACACATTTTCACTTTACAGATGGTGAAACTGTTGACTTGCACATAGTGTTATCAAAGTGGAATCTGAGAATTAAGGAACCTTCTGGAGCCAAGGCACTTCTTTCACTAAATTCTGAGAAGTGAAAAGTTCTGGAATGATGGACATCTGAGATGTTCTGAGTGGGTTCTGAAATAAAAGGCATGTATGATGACCCCCCCTTCCTCCTATCTCCCTGCAATCAGTTTTTGTGTGCTGAGGGAGAGAGAGAGGGATCGCTTACTTGCTGTTTGCCAGAATGGTTTATGTGGAGATTATATTCTCTCCAGGTTAGTCCGCTTTACTCTGTTTTACCTCAGAAAAAGAAATGCGACATCAGAGGCTTTTTAAAGTTAACAACCAATAGAGACAGAGATTTATTCACTCATATGCAAGGGAAGGAAATTGGAGGGAAAACCTTGGCTACGAAATCAGACAATCAGATCTTATTTTTCAAGATTCACTTCATTTTTTATTGTTTTTATCAGGATACAGAAAGGAAAAAAGGGAAGGGGAAAGGAAATATGTCAATAAACATCACATCTTAGTCCTTGTCCGGAAATGCTGCCACCCACTAGCATGCCCTGAATAATACATTGAGCCTTGTTTCACTAATAATGATGATTATACTCATATTACCCACTTCTCCATAGTTTAAAATATCATTATCTTACTATCATATCATATCAGATATTTATCTTGCATTCATGATCACATACCTTTTCTATCTATCATAATACTTAAATTCTCATCTAGGTAAACAAAACAAAACATAATCGTTAACTGTTTAGACTACCTCTACCAATTCAATCTACAACGTAACACCTTTAATTTACTCATTGGGTCATGCATAACTGTCAAGAAATGGTTGCCATCTTTGTTTGTGTTCATCAATCATCTTATTCTGATTCACTTCAGAGATGGTCAGATTGCTTAGATGGTACAAAATCACACTTCTTGGTTACAGTTCACAGCTTCAGTTCATAAATTAAGTTTAGTTCTTATATTTTCCAATAGATATTCCTTTACCAGACTCTGCTGCTAAACTGTCAGGAAAGGTAGAGATTAAAAACCTCTCTTTCCCAGAGAACTCAGAAGTATGGAGAATCCTCCTTGACTCTCTCTTCCTGTTTTCACTACTGAACTATCCACACCAGTGGCAGTAATGCCTTCACACCACCATGTAATTGGAATATCTCCTTCTCTAGAGCCTATTCCCTCTTTGTGACCTGAGACAGGGCCCTTTCCCTCCCAGTCTCAATCCTGTCACACCACAGGTTGTGTTTCTCAACAGCTTAGGCCAAACTGAACCCTCAGGTTCTCAGAGCTGGTCACAGCTTCTTATCATGCAGGTTACCAATCTTTGAATCCTGTCTTTCTGTCAGAACTCAGAGAGTAAGCCTTTAAGAGCCACCCACTCCTTGTCTCTGAGCTTCTTTTGAAGATTAAACCCTCATCCATCACAGCATACTTTTTTGGCAAGGGCCAACTGGGAAATATTCAACTTATTCAAAATATTCCACTCATTCAAAATATTCAACACATCCAGGAAAAGGCTCTTACCCATGTAGAGTTGTGTAATATCCATTAGATCACATTGCTCCTTACTCATGGCATATTATTGCAGTGAAATTATAAAGGGTCAGAAAGTGTCATTGAACTCAAGCTGAAAAGTAAATCCTTGCTGTTCCTTCTCCATCGCTACAGCTTTCATGAAAATATGAAGAGGGGGCCCTTGCAGAGCCATCCTAAACAGAATCACACACCTCTAAGCCCATTGACTTCAATGGATTTAGATGGTTGTAACTCTGATTAGGATTGCACTGTTAATGTGTTTTTACTATAAAGTGGTATCCTGCTGTTCACAGATTGAACAAAGACACAAAACAGTAGGTGACTGACCTTAAATAACTAGTAAATGATGATTATGGCTTTTTGTCTACACCTGTGGATAATGGACTTTTGAGGGGTTTCTACAATATATCGTAAGGGGAATGGATACTATTAAAGTGCTCAATCAAATGCTCCATTAATGATTAATTTTGTTCAGCAGCTCTACAAGTGATCTGCAATACAGCTTAACCATTAGAGACCTCATTGTTAAACTTATTTTTTGTCCATGAAGCACCATGGTATATTTAGCTCTATTCTGCTTGTGAGTCAGACTATAATCTGGATGGGTATGATCTGACTGAGCATTAGACAGTTTGATCCAGGGTATGAGTTTACACTGAAAATAAAACAAATATGGTTATGCACTTTCCCCACCACCAGTACAAACTAGCGTCTCTTGGATTCTAGGCCAGATTTTTCTTATCTCTAGAATTCTATACTTCATACTCTTGATCTCTCTTCTGTAATGGTTGCCTAACTAGATTGCTGTGACCTGTCCAGAGTTAGAAGCATTGTTGCAATCTCCATATATACCAATATTTGTGTTGGCTGTGTGGTATGGTTCTAGCATAAATCTTGAATACAACTATAATGTACAACTAATAACCTTGAGAATTGCTTGGGCACAAACAATTACCTGGGCACAAACAATTGGTCATTCTATTTCCTTGAAAAGTTGGGAAAGACTTTGGTCAAGAGACATGAAAAAGATTCTTTCCCAATCGATAAGGGAAAATATCTATAAAATGATTTACAGATGGTACTTGACACCGAAAAAATTGTCTGCAATGTACAGTACAATGTCACCAAATTGTTGGAAATGTCAGGATAACGTTGGCTGTTTTTACCATGTTTGGTGGCTTTGTGATAAAGCTAAAAACTTTTGGGATATGATTTACAACGAGCTAAGGTTAATTCTACAACAAAATATCCCCAAAACCTCAGAGATGATGTTGTTAAGCATTATACAAGATTATATTATAACACAATGAACCTTTTTACTCTATGCCACCACAGCTGCGAGAATGGTCTATGCAGCTAAATGGAAAATGACTAAAATACCGGACAAAACTGATTGGATTCATAAAATGTTTGAACTAGCAGAAATGGCAAAATTGACTGAGTTAGTAAATCAAAAGATAATGATGAATTTGTTAAGGAGTGGGAGGCGTGGATTGTTTATTGTAAAAATGAACTAAATGTGCAAAATGTTAAAGGTTATGACTTAGACTAATTCAACTTGTTATAAGTTAAGTTAATTCTCTTGTTTTTTCTTTCTTTCCTTTTTTAATAACTGTAGAAGGTTTTATAAAAATTTCCATAAAGAATTAGAAAATAATTGCTAAGAGGATTACGAAGATAAGTTAGAGATAGAAGAAGGAAGAGGGGAAGTCAAAGTAGGGGAAGATGATTGTTATATATATGTTAGATTTAATTGAGAATTAGAAAAGATTGAAAGGCAATGTTACTTGATTATATGGAATGTATGAAAAACCAATAATTTTTTTTTAAAAAAGAGATTCAAATTCCCAGATTAAACAAGAACCATAGCTTTAGGATTTGTAACAAGCTACACACTCATTAGTTGGATATCTCCCCTCCTCGGTGAAAGTACCTTTTGGGATTATCCTACTCTGGTCTATCCTACTCCAGTTCAGAAACCCTGAACAATTTTATGCTATGTTCCTGATTCCTCATAGTCCTAACATACTGAGGGTGTGCTGAAAGAGGCCTAGCTGAGTTACCATTACCTGAGCCAATAAACAAGAGTATATAAGGCAGGCCTCAAGGTAGTTCTGGTCCCAGTTGCCTCAATATCCCAGTTGCCTCAATATTTAGGGTTGTCAGGTTGCTCCTTGCCACTGGCAGGAGCTTGCCAGAGCCCTGGCTGACGGCCATGACTGGAGCATGTACAACCTATGCAAACATGACAGATTCTGGATTCACATGGAAGCGATGCAGATGCTCTAGCAATCGCCTCCAAAACTCTAGGTAAACCTGGAAGAGACATGCACCAATTGTGTTTCCCTCTCCATTGGCCCTCTTCCAGGTGGGCTTTTGCCCACCCCCACTGAGCTGTTGGCAAGCCTATCAATATTTCTAGCCCTGAATTAGGGGAGAGCCTAATCTGTGATACTTTGGGATGCTCAGTTGTGTACCTAATTCCAGTAACCTGTACTTGCTGTGTACATAGTAACTTATTTGAAAGCATTTCAACCAGATTCAAATGCAATGAAACCCGGAACACATATGTCCCCTTCCAACAATGCAGTGTAGAGTAGATAGGAAACAATTTATGGAAAAGGGAGGGAGCAGAGATTTTATCTGATTTCCCGTTGTCATTGCAGAGTCTTGGTGGCGTATGGTTCTAGCATAAATGCAGTGGCACAGTTTATTTTCCCAGACCTGGATGGCCTAAACTAATCTGATCTTGTCATATCTTGGAAGCTAAGCAGGGTTGGCCCTACAGGGTTGCCATAAGTTGGCTTTGACTTGATGGCACTTTACACCCCCATGTTTTGTTTTTGAGGTTCTCCTGATCCACAGGAAGGACTTCCATGACAGACTGCTTGAGGCCAGAGAAAGGCAGGGAAAGATCCACTCTGCCAACTTGTGCATAATTTTCTGCTGTATCCAACCCACAGATTTTGCCACCTGTTTGCTGTTTGTGGCCGATTCTTATCATATACTGTATGATAAGAATCCTGTAGGAAAAGTAAGCAGCAGCAACTTGGGTTGCCAGCCGAAGATGTCACACTGATTCAGATGGCAAGTATATCACCAACATCTGGAGGGCAGCTTAACTGACGTGAATTCAAAATGAAACAAAGGTACTAATAGGTATGTCAGGCAGGGATGCTGCAATTCAAACTACCAAGCCAATCACTTGGCACTTGCGAATGGAAGAATGATTGACTTGACATAAACAACATTTCATAGCTTCTGAGCCGGGGCAGGTAGAAAGCAGGTAATTACTCTAGTCACCCAAGGGTAGAAACAGGGAGCAGGTGTTCCGCTGCCAGCACATCTCTGGTTGCAACTAATTTCAGATACAAATGTAGCTACGAGGGCTGGAGCCAAAATATATGGGTCAGCTGAGTTTTTGCCATCTCAATTTTGGGGATTATAATTGAGTTTTTGCTTCTCTGACCTGATTCGTTCTAATGTACTTCATATTGTTGTAACTTTAAAAAAATCCGTTAACGTCTTTTTATTTTTGATAACCTCCTTCCGATCCATTTGGAATCACTTGCTTTAAGGCACTTCTGCTGTTGCAGTGTCAGCTGACAAATCCTTCCACTGAAAGATTTATTACTCCAACTCACCAAGCGCTAGAATGGATCAAGGGAAGGATGGGCTTGTCAGTTTGTTTCACAGAGGTCTTTGTGGCCTACAATAAATGAGGAGGGGGGATTAAGGCAGGGAGGAGGGGGCCGAGCTACGGCATTAAAAGGAAAATTGGATGAAAGAGAGAAGAAGTGAAAATGGATTTTAATGTATTCTGAGTGCCACTTTTTATGTTATGTTTTAAAGCCTCTAGAAGGCTCTTATGAGTCACACTTGTTTGGGAAAGTAAAGATCACACGAGAGGAATTTCTGCATTCAGGTTCTTATGAGGCATGTATATTTATGCTCATTCATTCATTTTTATCTCAGTTTTCCTATCAAGAGAGCTGAGCACAACATGTTTATGTATTTAACAACATTCACAGTTCACCTTTTTACAAGAAGGCTCAAAGCGGATCACTAACAAAATATTTCAAAAGGATAAATGAAACTATATTTTATTGTTTACAAAAAAAAGGCTTTCCATACAGTTCTGTTTTACATAGTCTGCGGAAGGACAAAAGTGTGGAGTTGTTCCTAACTTAGGATCCTAAGTCTATTATTATTCAGTGGGGCTTACTCTCAGGAAGGGATGCTTAAGAATACCTTTACTCTTGTAAGTTTCCTCCCCCGCATAAAGTAGAAGCTATGACTGCAAAAGGTTCAAGCATGGTCTGGGGTAAACTATACTCATCTACAAGTGGGGGTCTTGAAAAGGCCCTGTTCAGATGAATGAAGTGATGCAGTAGAGCATAATAAGTTGTGGTTATAAAAATTTATAATTTAGATACATTCCCTTATATTGAGCAGCATTAGGGAAGAGGTTCAGATAGGGACCTACTCTAAGATGGCCTGACTTTAGCTCATTTTAGAACAGGGCTTAGAGACTGCTGTAGGTGATATTTCAGTTGCTCTTTATAGCAAAATGGTCAGTGTGCATATCAAAGTTGTTCCTCGTTAAAGTTGCCAACTGCCAGGTACTGAAAAGTCTTAACAATAGATACATGGGCTGTAATAAACACTAGTTGAGTAAAACTAGAAATTAAATAAACATGCTACCATTATAGGTAGCATGTTTATTTAATTTCTTACAGAGGTCTTTGTACCCTAATATGATAAGCAATTCGCATGACAACAAGATTAAGTACAACTGATGAAGCAACTTTATTGCGAAACGTACACAAATCCGGAAGTGTCGTTTTGTTTTTGATGAACTTTGAGATACACATATGGACTGTGTGCATCTTATGGACTCTTACTTTTGTTTCTTTGGACTTTGTGTTCCTTCCTTTGGACTGTGCTTCCGTGCCCTGGTGGAGTAACCAGACACCACGTTGCTGAAAGAGAAAAGAATAAGATTAGTACATTTATATTTTTCTATTTACCTTGGTTGGTCTGTATATGTACAATTATTCTGGATCTATTTGATTTGACTGTACCTTGAATTACTTACCATATTGTAAACATTATTTTCCTTGAGCTAGGTGCTGTGGTTTTACTCAACTTCCAGGTACTAGCTGGAGATCTCCTCCTATTACAACTGATCTCCAGCTGATAGAGATCAGTTCCCCTGGAGAAAATGGCCACTTTGGCAATTGGACTCTATGGCATTGAAGTCCCTCTCCAAACCCCACCCTCCTCAAGCTCCACCCCAAAAACCTCCCACCAGTGGCAAAGAGGGACCTGGCAACCCTATTCGTCATTCTGGCAGTCTTATCTGTGGAGCCAGAAATAGGACATGTGTCCTGTGATACTGAAAGAAGAACTCCATTCACATCAGTGATAGCATTAGTTGGCACATGCCACTGTCTATTAGATTATGTGTCCCTCCCATTTAGCCAGGCAATGGCTAAACCATCTCTGAAAATCTCTTGCCTTGAATATCCTAAGTCAGCTGTGACTTCACGGCACACACACGCGCACACACGCACGCAAACACACACAGTGCTTAATTGCTATCTCTTCCTCCAAGGAAGCATACACCACGGTAGAATACATGGTTGCCCCCATTTTACTTTCAAAAAGGCCTGTGTGGGCCAATGTGGTGTCATGGTTAAGAGTGTCGACTAGTATCTGGAACAGCCAGGTTCAAATCCCCACTCATGCCATGGAAGCTCAGTGGGTGACATTGGACCAGTGACATTCTCTCAGCCTAAATTGCCTCACAGGGTTGTTGGGAGGATAAAATGGAGGAGAGGAGAATGTTGTAAGCTGCTTTGAATCCCCAATGGGGAGAAAGGTGGGGTACAAATGAAATAAATAAGCCCCATGAGGAAAGCTAGCTAGACAAACTGAAAGACTCAAGGACATCCAGAAAGCTTCATTATAGAGCAAGGGCGGGGGGAGGTAAACTTGGGTCTTCCTGGTTATAATCTGATACTGAGATCATTACACTACACTGGTTCATTATATCCCAAAACACTGCTTTGTTTGTCCATCAGGCCAAACGTGAATCAAACTAAGCCAACTGAAATAAAAGTGAAGGAAGGTGGGGATCTAATAAAGGAGAAAAAAAGGGGGTGAACATAAATATATACAACGATGCTGTTCATATATATCTGTAATGCAGTATAATTTTTCATATAATGTATTGAGATGGGGTTTAAATGAATTCACTGTAAAATTCTTTGTGCAGTTTATTTCACACTAATTGAGCTAATGTTCTGTATCATTGCTTTGCAGAAAACAGCAAATGCTTGCATGCTGCACATATACGTTTTATTTAATAGAGGCATATTTGTCTGAATATGACAGATATTTTGCAAGCTCAGCCTAAAGGTAACATGACTGCTTGTCCTTCAATCTGATCTCGCCTACATATGCATAAAATTGGAATAACTTCTCTAAGAGGAATGCAATTTCATATATGAGTAAAGCAAGTGAAAAGGATTTCAGCTTCCCGAGTAGAGGCAGATGTCGCAGTGTTGCTCTCCCTTGAACTATTTGTGTCTTTCCCATACCCTAATGCTAGAAAAGTTGGCTTCCTTGGCTGCCTGTTTTTATAATTAGTTTAATAAAAATATGTTTGCACATATTCATAAAACATATTGGATCGCAAAGATGAATTCAACAGAATAATGATGGATTACTTGATTTTATGCCCAAGTGGTAGATTGGAATGGGATTGGTCATTCATGTTCTTAATCTAGGATTGCCAGGTTCCCCCTCTCAATTGGCGGGAGGTTTTAAGGGGCGGGGCTGGAGGTTTGAGTGCTAAAGCAGCCACGGCGATGTGTCACACCTCGCACAACTGTTCACAACTGCTTGCGCGCACGTTCGCCGCTCTGAGCAGCTGGGTGGATTGGTGGGCAATTACCCACTGAAACCAACCACCTGCCAACCCTATCGTAACCTTCAATAATCTCAGGAATCACACATTGTAGTAGTGACTACAGATGCTGTGAATTGTTACAACAGTTGAAGTTATAGAGTTTGAAGGCATTGTTCCGATGTGAGCTGCTCGTCCAGTCCAGTTCATGTTGAACTGAAAACACCTGCTTAACATTGGAGTTTTGTAAAGCGGCACATGCACAAAGATGGTGCCATTTCAAACCAATTGGCCTCTATTAGCGTCTCAAGGGGCTACTTAGACAAACACAAAAGGGTAATATTACATCATGTGGAGCTGTGAATTTGATAATGTTCCCTTATTGTATGGTATGGTAATTTTAAAATGATCTCATAAAAAAGCCTTTGCTTTAGTTTCACTTTTCAATTGTTATGTTGTTTGCTGGCAGTGGCTAGTTATGGCCTACCAGGTCCCAGACCAGGGCATGCCTCAGTTAAATCAGTTAAATTAAAGACTGTGTTCTGCATCAGGCTGAGCAACAAGAACACATATTCAGCAATCCTGAGCAGTTCTCAGAATCCTACTCAGGTCTGTTCTATGCAGCTTACTCTCAGGAAAGTGTTCCTAGGATTCACTGAGTAAAAAGCATTGGCATGGATCCACACTAACGTTTCCCTTGGTGTTCATGTTTTACCCTTCTTGTGGCAACCTAATATGACCCTGAAATCCTGTGCTTAGGAGAAAGGTTTCCCCCTCTGCTTTCCCCCACATCTGTTTATTCTTCTATATATATATATATATCTGTTTATTCTTCATGTATAAATAAAGTTGACCTGCAAGACTTATGCACATACATACAACTTAGATGGTATTACATCTCCCCTGAAAGATCAGGTTTACAATTGAGCGGTATTACTAGACTTCTCCCTATTCTTAGATACACTGGTGGTAGAAGTAGCTAGGGCTATCTGGGAAGCTGAAATAAACATACACACATATTTTTACTGAAAAACTTTTCTCTTAAGAGTACTATGGATTGTCTACCATGCAGTGTCTCTTCCTAACTTCTCACCTACAACAAGGTACGATAGTTCTAGTTTTAAGAAATGTCATTATACTTGGCAATAAGTAGATGGCACAGTTGGCAATCTAAAGCCTTTTGAATTTCAAACTATGCAAATGGTTTTTAAAAGAATTATTTCCAACTTTACTTTTATAAAAAAAGTTTTAAAAGAATAGATGACAGTTGGACCACCTGGATGCCTTGGCGAATATAACAATACACTCTCAGCATCTTCTTCCATTTTCCCCTTTCTGTCATAACTCTACGAGTGTAAACAACTACTAGATAATCTTTATAAGATACAGCTCTTTGAGGCATTTTTGTGAAGAAACTTGAAATGGGATAGGCAGAACAGCTGAGGAGCAAGTAATAAGGAGAGGGAGAGGACACTGTAAAATATTACTGGGGGGAAAAGATAGGAAACCAGGACAGGAGGGTGCCTGCAGACAAGTCAGATTAGAACATTCCAGAAAAACAATATTTTCTGTTACTCCTTTATATGAAAACTGAAATATGATATGCTGTCTATTGTTTTCTCTTGCATAAACAACTGATTAGCTGTTGGATCAAATGAAGCAAACAATAGGATAAATTCTTCCCTCAGTTAGAGTGACAACAACATAAAAGGTGATATTATTTATTTTCACAATACAGGAAAAAGGTGCTGTTTTTAAAAAAGAAAGCTCTATAGGTTTGATCCAATGACTCCTTTCCACCAAACTATATCCAATAACCCCGGCGTGGTGTAGTGGTTAAGAGCGGTGGACTCTAATCTGGAGAACCCCACTCCTCCACATGAAGCCTGCTGGGTGCACTGTGCACTGTGAAGTCGCGGAGAATTGCAGGAGATTTCAGAGAGAGTGATTTCGGTAGTAAGCCGGACTGCCTACCAGCCTTCGTGGCCACTGTTAAGTCCACGTGGGGAGGACACATGAGGTCGAGACGGAGTTCCAACAACAACGCAGCTTTATTGATTTCAGCAATGAACAGAACTGAACTGAGAACTGTACAGCCAGGCCCTGCTTAAATGCTCCCCTGGCCCCTGGTGGCCGCTGCCCCCCTGATCCATGATAGGGGGGAAACAACCCCCAGGTCACCAATGGCATGACCCGGCTTAGGGCCAATGGGATGCGTTGGCTTGGCCAATCGTGCGAGCAGGGCTTAGGAGCCTTTGCCCAGGACTCAAGCTCCTAGACTTCGCTTGCTATGATCTTAGTTCCCCACATACATTACAGTGACCTTGGGCTAGTCACAGTTCTCTCCGAACTCTCTCAGGTGGTTGTTGTGAGGAAGGGGAAGGGAAGCTGATTGTAAGCCACTTTGAGACTCCTTAAAGGTAGAGAAATCAGGGTATAAAAACCAACTCTTCTTGTTCTACTGCTACTACCAGCTTGGAGCCTATGATCCCCTTTCACTAAAGTCCTGTGCAGACAAGTGTGGTGACCCTGTCCCTGCATGATCGCTGAATTATCTGCATGGTGCAAATGCACAAAGGATGTGGGCACTTCCTCCATGTGGTCCCTCTGAACAGACAACTTAGCAATTGCGCAGAGCTGTTCTCCCTCCCCGCATGGTAAATCAATGCAAAAATTGGTTGTCTGCACAGGCCGTAAGTCTTCTTCCAATGGAGCAAGTCTTCTTCTGAGAAAAAATTATCTTGTTTCTTCAAAGGAAAACTTTACAGAAGAAAGTCTCTGGATCCAGTTCAAGACCAGCAGTAGCCATGTTCTTTGGCAAACGATTATTATCTATAGTTTCCATATATTAACATAAAAAAACAACTCTTTTTGTTGTCCACTTTGTGTTGGGCAAGCATATGGAGACTTGCGGGGACATGACGCCTACAGTTAGTTACAGCCAGACTTCACAATACATCATACATGGCACTTATGATACCCATGCCAGAGATTTGCGCACATATTCTAGTGCTTGGGTTGTTTCTTTGCAGGGATCGAGTTGCTTCTCAGTTGATTTCCTGAGGGGCTAAGATTTTAAATAGATTGCGTTAGAAATTGGATCTCGCACTTTCTCAATAAACATTCTGAAAACTATGAACCAAAAAGAGGCAATCACCAAAAAATCATTTAAAACAGCAGAAACAAACAACAGCTTGAATAGTACAGCATGTACCACAAGTAGGATGAACCAAAACATTCTTAACTCACCTATGAAACAATCATCTGTGGGGCACAAAGAGAAAAGACCCTGTTTCTCATAGTAGTTAATGTATTGGTTATTTTTAGATTATACTGCAGTTTTTCTAATTAGTTTTTAGCTTTGTGAACAGTACTGCATGCTGTTATGGTAGAAGGTGGGGCAGAAATCTTAAAAATAAACATATTTATCAATATATATTTATATTAATATTTACATAAAATATTAATAAATATAGTAATAATTATTCTGGACTATGTTTTTTAAAAAATTTAAACATTTCTATTCTGTTTTCCCCCACTCTGGGGCTCAAAGTGGCATACAAAATGAAATGCAAATGCAAATAAAATATAATAAAATACATATAACTCAACAAGCCTGCAGTACAGTCTCAAGCAGGTAATGAGCCATGAGGACATCCTGGACTGGTGCTAGTTCTACTAGCATGGCCCACAGGTTAAGAGCCAAAGGCCAAGAGCCCTTTGGCATGCACCAAAGACTAGTGTCTTCAGCCAAGCAGGCATCAAGTACCCCAAAAAAGGGTAGGGTCAGATGCTCAACTCAGCCCAGGTGTTATTCAGATGGCTCAGATATTTCCAATTTCCTCCTCTCTTCCTATAAGGGAATTCAGGGTATATGCTTAGTAGTAGATCTTAAAGACTGGGGAAAGGGTTGTTATGGGATAATTATGAACTAATAATGATCTAGGACACTTCACTATTTAAAGGTCAAAGAGAACAATGGCTAAAGTGGGCCTCAATACAAAGAGCTATTGCGGATGTCTCCAGAAAGTTCAGATCTGTCAGAAAATGAGCAATAACATTCTTAACAAGCTTAAGATTCTGTACAGTCTACATTGACCCAGCATGTAGAGTGCTTATCTCTAAGCGCTTGCTAAGGTGGCAGGCTTTTGTAGTTTAATGCAGGCAAGGACATAACAGGATTCTTAACATCAGGTTTCATTCATCTGTCCCTCTTACAGCTCTTGCTCTACTTTCTCCTCCATCTTCCTTTCCCCCCAACCTTCCTTTTTCCCTCCAGCATAGACAGAACTAGTCTGCCCAGCAACAGGCTACAGGCTTTCTAATGGGACATACTTCTGAACTTCAACAACCAAATTACTTACAAAACATCTATTGAAAACACAACACAGGCACAATGATATTCACATGGTGTCCCCGTTGGGGAGAAAGTCCAGGTATAAATGAAATAAATAGCATGCAATTGGAGACTTGAAGGCCCTTTCAACTGGGAAGGGATAGACTTTTGAGCAGACTACTTATTGTTTTCATTTAGCTGCCTCAGGTCATTGACAACATGACAAAAAAGGATGATGTAGATCGTATTGCTCCATGAGATGCTAAGACATCACAGCATTACAGCTAAGCTCTGCTGCATTCTCCTGAAAGGAACTTGTCAGCAAGGTCATAGAGCTGGTGACTAAGTACTCCTTTATCTTACAGTGAAGGAATGATAAAAACAGATGATAGCTATTAAATATCCCTATGTAGGCATATTTCAGTACACCAGCATTACTTGATTTATGTTTCACAAATAATTCCTTTGTAATTCTCAACAGGGCTGGAAAAATCTAGGTGTATGGTAAACCTTGAGAATTCACTTTTGGACCTCATAACTGGATAATCTGGGCACTTAAGTATTTTCTGGTATGTCATTGTGATTTAGTGCTGATGATGACTAGAAATTGAAATATTGTTCAGCCCTTGTTTTCAGGCAAAATATATTATCTCACTGGACCTCAATATCAAACCTTTTGCCCATCCCCAGACCAACACCATAACTGGTAGTTCAATGTCCAGGGTATGAAACAAGACACCATTTCTAATGCCCCAACAGAGGGCTGTGGTAGTGACCCCTGTGTCCCTGCTGAAGAGAGTAAAGAAGGGGGGAGACATTCCCTCTCTGCTACCCATCATACCATTTTGCATGGTATGGAGAGAGTGGACAGGGAGAAGCTTTTCTCCCTCTCTCATAATACTAGAATGTGGGGTCATCTGCTGAAGCCGGAGGGTGAGAGATTCAAAACAGATAAAAGGAAGTATTTCTTCACACAACACATGGTTAAATTGTGGAACTCCCTACCCCAGGATGTGGTGATGGCTGCCAACTTGGAAGGCTTTAAAAGAGGAGTGGACATGTTCATGGAGGAGAGGGGTATTCATGGCTGCTACCGTGTTTTCCCGAAAATAAGACATACCCATAAAATAAGCCGTAGCAGGATTTCTAAGCATTTGCGCAATATAAGCCATACCCCGAAAATAAGACATGGTGATAGGCGTGGCTATGCAGCATACTGGCGAGGAGCGGTAAGACGCTGTTCAAGGCGGGCGACGCTGCGCACTGCCGCCGCTGCAGCCCCCCGGTTGAAATCCAACAGCTCATGCTTTGGGGAGATGGGAACCTCGGGATCTGCGGGCCGTGCCTTGCCGTGTCAGCCCCTTCGCCGTTCGCCATCTTTGGCGGGGGTGGGAGTGGGGAGAGGTTTGATTCCCTGCGCACCCCCCAAACAAAAGAGGCTTTGGAAATCACCTCCGCTCTTGGCGTGTCTGGGTTGAATGACTGGCTGGACAGAGGCTCCAGAAGACCCCCCTTGCTCGCCCGCCCGCCCTCTGGGAGAGAATCGTATCATCGGGGGAAGGTGGGGATTATGAGGAGGATCGGGGCGCTCGCCAGCGATGGAACAAAGCCAGATCTTGGCAGCGATCCTTAAATCAGTTCAATGCAGGAATAGGGCAGCTTCCCTCTCCACCTTCCTGACCCAGTGGGGTTTGGGTGAGATCCAAAGGAAGAAAAGCGAGGACTGCCTCATCAGGTAAAAACGGCTTCTTTTCTCCGTCTGCAGATGCTTCCCTTCACCATCTGTTTAAAAGGGGGGAATTGTGTACGGGGTGGGGGGAGAACCGGGGGCATTTCTGTCTCTCAGTATTAAGTTGCAAGGGGGGGGACCAGATGCGTGCAGGTTCGGTTCTGTGTGACTGTAAAACGGGCGAGGGGGACCTGGGGAAACTCTCCAGGCTGTCTGTGAGAAAGTAGCCTGCGATCCCGAAGTCCCTTACGCCAGAGTCGGTGCTCTGCAGGGCAATGCCACCCGGCTTTCGGCGGGCAGATTCGGCTTGGCGGCGTCAGCTCAGGTGTCTACTGGTTCGTTTCCCATCGAGCAGGTTTAGTTAAGAAGACGATTTAACTATCTTTGAATAAATGTAGATTGTTGTACCATACTTAATAAAAATAAGACATCCCCTGAAAATAAGCCATAGTGTGTCTTCTTGAGGAAAAATAAATATAAGACAGTGTCTTATTTTCGGGAAAACACGGTAGTAAAAATGGATACTAGTCATGATGCATACCTAGGCTGTTACCGCACTAGGTATTCCCAGTGATGTATCAAGAGCTTGGAAATGTTATAAAAAATATCGCTTTAAAAGGGTTTTTGGATGCGACGGCTAAAAAATCGTTGGAAGACGTCTTCACAGCTAAAGGGGCCAAACAAAGTGCGAACAGTATTTTTTATAACAGTTTCAAACTCTTAATACATCGGTGGGAATACATTGAAAGTGCGAACAGAATTTTTTATAACATTTCCAAACTCTTGATACATCACTGGGAATACCTAGTACGGTAACAGCCAGTGTCTCCCCAGGATCAGATGAGTATGCGTATTATATTAGGTGCTGTGGAACATAGACAGGATGGTGCTGCTGCAGTTGTCTTGTTTGTGGGCTTTCTAGAGGCACCTGGCTGGCTACTGTGTGAACAGACTGTTGGACTCGATGGACCTTGGTCTGATCCAGCATGGCCTTTTTACTTATGTTCATATATTCTCATGAAAACATGGTTATAATAGTTACCTATTTCATTCAACATCAGTCACAGAGTGAGTTCTGACAGCATTGCTGGAGAATGGTTTGGCAGATTTCTGTTCACACCTTTGAAAGCTGCACGGCAGGCAAAAGGTTAACGGGTGAAACTTTCCCCACTACTGCATCCCTGTGCTAGGTAAAAATGCATTAACTTTTGCAGTCCCAGCAGCTTTCAAATTTCACAGAACTTTGCATTATAAAGCTGGTTACTTATTGGTCACTGCAAGGAATGTTCAGATACCTGTTGGTTTGGTTTGCCATTCATCCGTACGTTGTAACCGAAACACTCAACCAATGCTTCACTTGTGTTTGATTGTAGGGCGGTGCAAAAAAAAAAAAAAAAAAAAAAAATTGGGTTTTGGTTTATTGGACCCAATTTTTTTTTTTTGGGGGGGGGAACTGAAATAAGATGAATACCCATACCAGTAAATGGGTATCCTGGCTTTTAAAAGGTTTTCTGGGAAAAATCAGGTCCATTTTAGCCTATGGGAGGTTTTTTAAGCTCCTGTGGGGGCATTCTTAGAGGTAGAGTTCCCAAATTTTCAGGGTAGCTTCACAATGCTTGTCTATGGAGAAGGGGGCAACCCCTTTGGGGGCCCATAAAATTGTCAAAGAGAGCGCCAACCGGTCTCCACCAGCTGGGCTCGCTTTGTTTAGGTTTGGGGTAATCTACAAAACAAAACATTCAACTCCAGGCTTCCGCCTTGAGATGAACGGGTCGCTGCCACCAGCTCTGAGTCAAAAGGTTGAGCCTCCAGGCAAAGGGCTCAGAGCAACCCTTGCCAAGCTCCAAATACAGGGTGAGTCTCCTCTGCCAAGCTGAGACTTGGTCAGAGTGGTTCACACTGTCCAAAAGGTTTACACAAAAGATAGCATGAGCAAAGCCAATCTAGGCACTAGGATTCAGGCTTGGGAAAACCACAGAAACCACTAGACACATCAAATATAATAAACTAGAAGTTTATTCAAAAGTTTGTGCTCGTTACAGAAAGACAAACGTGAGGCAGGTTAGCATATAAAACAAGAAAGCTTCAATAATCTAACTACACATTTCATCAGAAAGGCAATTGGCTTAGGTTTAGGCAATCAGGCAAATTGGCAAAGCTTTTGGATATGCAAAAGAGTTACCACAGTCCAAGAGTTAGCATCTGGGTGTCAGCATGCTGGTCTCCTCAGTCAAGCATAGATTCGTTCTATGGGACAAAGCAAAAGGTGATGAAAGACTCCAGGATGCGCCCACGCATCCCAAAAGTCTCCATGCTTCTAAGTCCAAACAGGGCTCATTTTATTCCCTCCATCTTAGCGGCCCATGGCCATCTTAGCCAATAAAATGGCGAGAATCTCAATTAGCCCTGAATTAATTTGTCAAGTCATCTCTCAGTCACGAGTGTTACCGCTGACCCGCATTCTGCAGTTATGCGAGGCACCTGGGAAGACTCAAACTGAGAGATAACGCTTAATGGCCCATTTGTTGTCAAGGAGATAAATCGTTGGTGCTGCCCCCGATGGCTGTAAAGTCAGGGCAGCTGTTTATCTCCAACCTTGAGACCTTTAAGGAGTACTTCCAAAAACGAAAGTACATTCCACTGTGATTTGTGAGAAGCCGGCTTGTTATTCCAGGCCCCTCAATGTTTAATGCTCCAAAGGTTAATATCAGATAATACTAGGCCTGAAGCCTGAACCAGTGTTTCACAGAAGGAAAGCAGGGTGCTTTTCCTTCACAAAAATCAAACCCCCTGACCCAAACTTTACCAAATTTGGGGACTCATGCAAAGAGAGTCCCTTATAGCTACCCTGAAAATTTGAAAACTCTACCTCTAAAAATGCTTCCACAGGAGCTCCTAAAACAAATCCCCATAGAAAAGCCTTGGGAAAGGTGAAGGCCAAAAAAGCTGAATACCTATTTGGCTGATTCGGCGATTGGCTATCTGGCAAAGGCGTTATTGTTTAGTTCAATAGTCAGCCATAAATAAATCCAGAAAAAGTTGAAATGCCTTTTTTTGGGTTTATTTTTGGGTCAGTAAATTCGATATGCACAGCCCTATTTGATTGTTCCAAAAAGCCCACCATATTTATGTTACCTTCCAATTGGAAAAGCCAGGGATGTAGATAACATCAACTTTTCTTTCTTACGAAAACGCCAAACATGAACTGCAACACCTTCTAAAATTCCTTCAGCAGACGAGTCTCCTTCTTCTCTCTCTTTTCCCTGAGTGCCCCCGGGTTATGTCCTAAAGAGGCAATAACATAAAAAAGACACAATACTTACAGCACTTATTATTACCTTTCCCACACGCACAATCCCATCCTATTTCCTGCAGGATTTCTTCTTGCTGCTGCCTCCCTGGCTGTGGCTGTGTTTGGAAACTGTTCAAGTTGCAGATTTCTTTCCAAGACCACTGTAGGTACGTTGAAAATGTTCCTTAAAGCTTCAAGTTTTCCTCACGGAATTGTGACAAGAGACATTACTTTGTCAGGTCTCAAATAACTTTCCATTTCCATGCCAAGTATGATCCATGCCAATCTTATCACCTAATTGTGTCGTGTCTGCCAAAAGATCAGAAAATGGTAAGAGACAAACTCTGTGGGAAAAGGCAGTTAATTGGAATCGCTACTGTATCACATTCTTGCATCATTACTGTCTTCTGGATGTGATCTTCCACATTGTCACTGGGTGTGGCTAAACCACCTTTTTCTTAGATGCAATGAAGCTGCAAACTCAGTGTATTGCTATGTTATAGCCCATTCCGTCAGATACAATCATGGTGACCCAAATAATGCTGTTTTTCAAAGAGCTAAGAATGCTACTGTCGATTACTGCGATTTCCCTTGACTGAACCTGGAGACTGAAGCTAGCAAAAGGAACTTGACATAAATGTTCAAGTGCTGCCTTTTTGCATACATGAAGGAGAGATATGTCGAGATAGATTACTATAACTCTTTCTTATAGTCCCTTGGAGATTTTCCAACCGGGCATTTTTCCTGCCAGTAGTGAGGGCCATTGTAGGTAATGTGTTTTTTGGTGAATATTTTTTTGAAATCGGTTCTTGTAGGTTATCCGGGCTGTGTGACCGTGGTCTTGGTATTTTCTTTCCTGACGTTTCGCCAGCAGCTGTGGCAGGCACCTTCAGAGGAGTAACACTGAAGGACAGTGTCTCTCAGTGTCAAGTGTGTTGGAAGAGTAATATATATA
Source organism: Euleptes europaea (assembly GCF_029931775.1). NCBI lineage: Eukaryota > Metazoa > Chordata > Lepidosauria > Squamata > Sphaerodactylidae > Euleptes > Euleptes europaea. The sequence continues at coordinate 35,009,521 of NC_079323.1, forward strand.
GTCAGAAGGGGTTGGGTTTGAGCTGAGTCATTGTCCTGCAAAAGTATCAAAAGTAATGTGCTAATCATTGTCCTGTAAGTATCAAGATAATGTGCTAATTAGGGTGTGGTATGTTAATGTGGAACCATTGTATCCTGAAGTGATCTGTTAATGTGTGAATCCAAAGCTAATCTGCATGGCTATTGTGGACTGTAGTCTTTGTTAGTCTGGAGTTTTTCAGGACAGGAAGCCAAGCCTTATTCATTCTTAAACTCTTCTTTTCTGTTAAAGTTGTGCTGATGTTTATGAATTTCAATGGCTTCTCTGTGCAATCTGACAAAATAGTTGGTAGAATTGTCCATTATTTCAGTGTCTTGAAATGTCCATTATTTCAGTGTCTTTTTGAAATGTTTGTTATATGCTGGATGCATACTTGGGAGATATGAAACTAACTGTGTTTTCCTAAGCAGAGTTACACCCTTCTAACTCTGTTTAGGATGGCACTGTAAATATCTGAATGCCGACATATACAGTGGAATCAACAGGTGAAGCTATTCCTGAACCATACCACTTGAGGATGCAAGTGATAGTAGTTAAGGGGTTGCATGTTTGAATTTAATCTGTGGGAGTAAAAAAAAGAATAGAAATAGTTCTCTGCTGGTTGAAAACTGGGATGTCAGGGAGAACATTTCAGCATTTCAACAGTTCCCTCCCCTTCTCAAGTCGATTCTGCAATTATAACTTGGGAGACCTAGACACCATTTGGCATTTTTTCATTGATTGTAAGAAACACAGCGTGGCCCGTGAGAAATAATCTATAGATATATTCAAAAATGGACCCCTGATACCAAGCAACAGCTTGTAGTTAAGCTAAGAGCAGATATTGATCCAAACGTGCCCTTGGCGGTAGCAATTTTTTTGTCTTTTGCATGTAATGGTATTATTTTTTTAAAAAATTAACCTATATATTTAGTTATTTAAAATGTGAAAACTGAAATGAATGTTATATATGGCTTTAGATATTTTGTTGTTTTATATGTATTTTATTATCTTTTTTGCTTCTGACCTGGTGGGTTTTGAGCAGTAAATAAATGGAATGGAATGGAATAATCAGTTCCCAGACATTCATTCTGTTGTTATATCCAAGAAATGATTGTCATTGTTTTTTCACCAGCAAAGAACATTAAGGTATGCCATACCCCACCTACAGACTGAAGTGGTACAGAGAACGATCCTAAGCAGGTATACCCAGAATCCTACTCAGGTCTGTTCAAGGGAGTGGACTACCAGGAAAGTATTCTTAGGATTGCTCTGACAGCCTAGGATTGTGTCAATTGGTCCTCAAAGTCGCAGACCTCATAATTCTAACATGCCTGCGTATGCTATTCAATTTATTTATTTATTATAGTTGCACCCAGCTTTTCAGCTAAGATTGACTTTCAAGATGGATTTACAACAATTAGAATTCATTGGAAAGATGAGGGATGCATAAGTATGTACGGAACGTTATCACCGTTGCAGTCTGTGACACAGTACAGTTTCCATCCATTTCACCATTGAGGGAAGGGGGAAAAAAAACAATGGTAATTTGCCAAGAGTTAACTTAGGTTTGCAAGCAAGCACAAAATCCAAATCAGTCCCCTCTACCCCATGACTGCTGTTTACCAGGAAAAAAAAAATACGCTAGAGATCCATTCATGGATCTTTCAGCATCTTAACTTGTTTGACACTTAATAAGATTTGTTGATATTGATGCTGTGGGTTGGATGGAGCTGTGTTGTGTGACTGATACCAGCATCTAGACAGCAACATATCCTTTTTTTCCCCAGCCAAAAAAATTAAAATAAAAAACTCTGCATTCTGAGCCTTGTTTCCCATGTTTAGTACTCATCAATGTAAATCAATTTATATGACCACAGAGAAAGACACCTGTTGTATCCACTTCACTTGGCAGAGAATAAATATTTCTATTTCTTATGGTAAGCGCCTTCATAAGGAGAACACAGGAGCTAGAATAAATGCCACACTATTTTAGCAAGCCTTGTACCCTGTTTGTGAGCAAATGCATTAAAAAACAATTTGATTGATTTAAATTGATGGTTCATAGGCTGCTTACTTGAGGTCTTGATCTTCTCCCCCCTCCCCCAGAAATCTATGCACACTGTCATCTTGACAAGAAAATCTGCCATCAGACCATAGCTGCTCAGAAGCATGGCGAATGAATGCTTCAACAGCATTTCACCTGTAACCTTGGAAATCTCACGAGCTTGGCAAAAAGGCACTTTCCACTGTAAAACGCATTGCTGAATGCAACTCCAAAAACTAACCTGATCGCTAGGGGAATGAATGGCTGCAAGGATTTCAGTTAGACCCATTGAAAGCAGAGACTTACAGGAAAGAGATGCTTCAGAAAAAGTGAGTGGGAAAGCTAGGAATGAGGAGGAGATTGAGAGACTGAGAAGAACCTTGGCTGTTCATGTAAGAATTAAGCTCAGAATAAATATAATCTTATTTCTGTTGTTTCTGTTCTATTGTTTATTGTTTTCATAATTGCTTTTGATGATTTAGAATAGCATTATGATGTTTTCTTGACTAATCCAAGTTTTAAGGAAAGGCCTTAGGGATAATAATAATATCTACTCAAGGAAGGATAGATGTGGCTTCAACACCCCACTGGAAAGGGCCCCCAGGTAAAATGGTCTGCTCACAGAGCAGGTGTCATGGATCCTCCTGGATTGCAGAACAACCTGGGGGATTTTAGGATTCCAAACATGTGCTCTGGCGAGTGGTGAGGCTGCAGTGGGAGCTTGGAATGTGAAACTCCTTGAAGCTATTGATAAGTTTGCTCCTTGTCGACTTCTCCGGCCCTTGGGGCAGAACCCAGTCCCTTGGTTAACCACAAATCTGGATGACCTGAAGAGAGCTGGGGGATGTCTACAATGATTTTGGCAGAAAACTTGTACTGAATCTGGCAGATCGTGTTACGGAGCCTGTTGGAAAACATGTGAAGCAGTGGTGATAGCAGCAAACAAATGTTACAGCTCAGATACTGTTGCATCAGCTAATTCACAAACATCCTGGTTATTCAAGGTAACTGATAGCCCATTCCTGAGCTGCACTGTCGGCCATGCCCAAATCCCTTTGGAGGCCGGCGACGGCCCATGCCAGCACAAGGGCCCACAGTGCCGGCGTCCAGGAGGTGCACGCCGGTGTTTGTGGCCCCAGTGCCAGCATGCCAGGCCGGATGCCAGTCTCCAGCCACTGGGGTGGCAGCACCAGGCCCAAATGCCAGCAGAGCCTGCTGCTGGCGTCCATACTCTGGCAAAGGCTGTGGCGGCAACCCGGGAGGCGTTCCTGGGGTGACGGCCCATGCCAGCACAAGGGCCCACAGTGCCGGCGTCCAGGAGGTGCCCGCCGGTGTTTGTGGCCCCAGTGCCAGCATGCCAGGCCAGATGCCAGTCTCCAGCCACTGGGGTGGCAGCACCAGGCCCAAATGCCAGCAGAGCCTGCCGCCGGCGTCCATACTCTGGCAAAGGCTGTGGCGGCAACCCGGGAGGCGTTCCTGGGGTGTTACACTGTTACACCGCCGGCCAGGGGACATTATGGTGCTGGCCAGGGGGCAGGGCTGCCATTAGGCAGACTCCTGAGCCATTTCGGCTCGGGAACACCCCCCTTTCCCCCCCCTATGAGGGTTGCACTTTTTATGCCCTGCCTCCTTAGGAGGCAACACCAATGCCTCCTAAGCCCGGCACACCCATTCCTCTCAGGAATGCTCTATTAGTACCTTCTTACTCTTAAATCTGAGCCTTTATTGGCTCAAGAACAGGAAATTACTTGTGATAATTTTGCAAAGTTTTTTGCTGATAAACTATTGTGACTACCTTCTGATCTAGATGCCGGTTGTTACATAGATCAGTTAGAAGAGAAATTCCTAATTCGTCACCTCGTCTATTTATGGATCTCTTTGACCCAGTTTCCATAGCAGACATTGACAGGATCCTGGGATCTGTGAAGGTCATTTCTTGTGTCCTGAACCCCTGCATATTCTAGCTGCTAAAATCATGTAAGGACTGCATCAACGAGTCCTTATTGTCTGTCATAAATCAATCACTAACTCAGGAAATTTTCCTTTGGCCACTCAAAGAGATGGCTATCTGTCCACTACTTTAAAAAAAACATCCATGCAGAAAAATTATTGTCCAGACACTATTCTCCCCCTTTCTAGACAGAATTATTGAGAGAGCAGCGGTGGATCAACTCCAGGCCTTCTTGGATAATTGATATGCTCTGGATCCTTTATGTTCTGGCTTCAGGCTGGGCTATGGGATGGAAATGGCCATCTGAATGTAGACAAAGGCCACACCTCCTTCTTTTTCCTATTAGGTTTATTGGCAGCCTTTGAAACAGTGGACCATACCATTTCATTGAAGTGTTTGGAGGCAGAAGTAGGTGTCAGAACATGTGCTTTGGACTGGTTCAAATCACTGCTCAGAGACTGGACTCAAAGGGTCACCACTGGACACCAGTTATAATCAGTGTTGGACCGATTCCCCATGGTTTTCAACCTGTATGTAAAGCCCTTAGGTTAAATCATTCATAGTTTTAGGACTGGTTGTCATCAATATACTAATGATGTGTGTGTTAAGTGCCCTCAAGTCACTTCCAATTCATGGCGATACCCAGCTCTGTATCTCCTTATCCAAAACTCCTGATGATGTGGTAAAGGTCCTGAATTGCTGGCTGTCCACTATGGTTAAACAGCTAAGAGCAACCACATTGAAACTAAATCCTGTCAATTGTCCAGAGCAGAGCATATTGTGGAGATAAGTGGGCTGATGTGGGAGGGGGCAGCCAGGGAAGTTCTGTTCCTCTAACAGAAACGCCTTCCATTAGTGGTGATTACCCATTGATTTCAGCAGTATTTAGTCATTATTAACTTTTACTTAGTTGGGGAGGGGGAGTCATATTAAATACATTAAATTCTTTAAGCTTCCTTGAAAAAGTCGGCATTTGTCAGTGGTTGGCATAAAGTAGAGTAATTATAGTTAATTGCTTGGATCCCGCAATGTACAAGTGGAAACGTAAATGGACTAAGCACAATTTCACTTGAGCAAGGTCTTGTGAAACAGCTGGTGCTCTCCTCATTATATATTATAGTACCAAGAAACTGATTGCACAAGATCTTCCACAAGCAGAAACACAAGTAAGGATACAATAAGTTTTTCTCAGCACAGGCAGTTACCACATTGTTTTTCTTGTCCCCCCCCCCCCACTTGCACAAGAGCTCTGGTGCAAGTGGAATTTATGTATGGTATCCAACCCGTTATTTTTTTAGTCCAAAGGTAGTTCTTAATTTTTTAGTATGGCTGGTAGAAGTCAGCATTTTTTGTATGGCCTACAAAATATCAACAATTAGTGGCAAAGTTCAACAGTCGCCATAATACACCCAAAACATTTGAAGAGTGATAGGGAGATTGGTCTAATGTTGGTCTAGAATCTGGGAGACTCAGGTTCAAATCTCCACTGTGCCATGAACCTTGCTGGGTTATCTTGGGCCAATCTCTCTCTCTCTCTCTCTCTCTCTCTCTCTCTCTCTCTCTCTCTCTCTCTCTCTCTCTCTCTCTCTCTCTCTCTCTCTCTCTCTCTCTCTCTCTCTCTCTCCCTCCCTCCCTCCCTCCCTCCCTCCCTCCCCCAACCTTCCCCACGGGGTTATTGTGAGGGTTAAATGGAGGAGAAGATGTATGCTGGCATGCACTCCTAGGACAAAGGATGGGATGTGTGTGTGTGTGTACCCTCAAGTCACAGCTGACTTATGGCGACCCCATAGGGTTTTCAAGGCAAGAGACGTTGAGACGTAGTTTGCCACTGCCTGCCTCTGCATGGACTGAGAGAGTTCTGAGAGAACTGTTACTGGCCCAAGGTCACCCAGCAGGCTTCATGTGGAAGAGCAGAGAATCGAACCCGGTTCTGCAGATTAGAGTCCTTCCGCTCTTAACCACTGCACTACGCCTTTTAAAACACTGTCACACAACTGATTCTTAAAATTAGAAGAACATTGCTGCCTGCAACTGTATCTGGCACTTGTTTTTCCCTGGGTGACTAATTTTTAAAGAGAAAATAATGGTTAAAACAATATATAAAATATATGTCTAAACATCTTGAGAAGAAAATGAGAGATGGCAAAAATGCTGCGTTATCAGCCTCAAGCAGCCGGTAAGCAGGAGTACAAATCAATCATTGTACATATAAGTTTAAGATCCAGCACCCCTCATAGATATGCTTGGCACTTGATCAGAATGTTGATTACCCAACTGTATTCTTTAGGAATGCAACAGCCAATACCTTAGTGCTTAGCAGGCATTGTGAATTCTTTTTTTCAGGATTTTACTATTATTACTTTTTGGGCAAGCGCCTGAAGTCTACTTTGCAACTTTGAAAGGAAGGTCATTGTGAAAGTTAGATCCTGACATTAAAAAAGAATAATGGGCATTATAGAGCAGAATAATTATCATATTTAATTAGTGTGGGTGGATCTTCAAATCCATCAGCCAGCTGTCGGCTTGCACCTCCAATATGAACTGAGGTGAGATACCAACTATGAGACGATCCCAAATGTTAGGAAGTTCTATTAATGACCCCAGTGGATCTGATTCTGAGAAAGTACTACCAGGTGCTGATGAGTCACTATCAGTTATGACTGACTTCTCCATTAGTAATTCTCCAATATTTTTAGGCACTGGCATGGAAAGTACTGTTTCATAACCTGCATACTGAAGCAGAGAATATTACCTCATTTTCTTCCTGTGAAACCACACTCTTCTGGTGGGGCATAAAGAGTGTTTAAGCATATCTTCTTGTGTCATCAGCAAATCTGATTGATGGGTTTTTGTTCAAAGAATGTTAATTTATCTCACTGTTTGCTTGCAAGTCATGATCACCCAAGCCAGTTTGATGCACTGTTTTGTGTTTCAATATCTTAAACTGATTCCATTATGAACAAAAATGACAACTACATAGCAGCCTCCTCCTTCCCTGAGCACCACATCTGCTCTCCCTTGCAAAAATTAAAAGCCAAAAGAAAAATCATGTTATGTGATGAGATTTACTTATCACTTAGGTGGTATTTCTAATGACAGAAGAACTCGGCATTGGTTAATGACTCCCCCTGTCCAAATCTGGATATATTCATGCATATGCTTTCTGTACTATGTCATAGGAATCATAGTTTCTTTTCAAACTTTTTGCCTAATTAAAATGTGTATCCCCCCCCCCCCAGAGCTGGTATACAGAACCTGCATTGAAAGTGGAAATGCATCCACAAGCTACAATATGCAAATTCCAATTGTCGCTTTTTTAGCAAGGCACAACCAGACATGAACTTGTAGCATGAACAACTACTGCAAAGCTGCTTCAAGCCAAACTTCAAACTACACTGAAGCAATCCAGCAAGGGGACTTAAACTGTATATTAATAAGGAGCACAGTCACAGTAATTTTGACAGGCGATAACACTTGCCTCAAAGTTTTCAGCATCCCTAGCTATATGACAAAAAGGCAATATAAATTTTGCATAATTTACTAGGCCACCTTAAAAGTATTGATTCAATCACAACTTTTAAAAAATTATTCTATGTTCGAAATTGTTAGGAAAGGGGTTGAAACCAAAGTAGCCAATAAACAGTAAGAGATATAAGATAATGATCAGATACTGGAAGTGGGAAAATTACACCTCTAGCCAACACATTGACAAGTTTTGGCAAGGAGAAGAAGGAAGAAGAAGAACAAGAACAACAACAACAAGAAGAACAAAAAGAAAAAAGAACAAGAATAATAATAATAATAAGAAGAACAAGAAGAACTGGTATACTCGGTTATGTAGGTCCCAAATACCAGTTTGCTATTCAGGTCCATGGTTTGGGGGGTTGATATTATTTGGCTCCATTATTCCATATGCAGAATATTTCGGGGGGTGTGTGTGTTTTAAACTAATGATATAAAAATTGCAGCACAGCTGTTGGTGCCTGTTTATTAAATTATCCCCAGTTCTATGGGCCCCTGAAAAAGGTGCCCCCAGTCATTCTACATTGTTTCCTGGGGGGGGGGGATTCCAAGCTTTCTCCAGGGCAAATAGTAAACAAACACTCAAGAGCAAGCTCAGCAACCAAAGCTAGCAGAACCAACAATCACAAGGAACCAATGTACAACCAGGGAATCCCAGCAGAACAGGACAACGGGGCAAACCTAACATAACAAATGTCAAATCATAGAATCCTCCAAGCCAAACCATTTTAACAAGGAATGCTATTACAAGGCCAACAAATGACAAATTTGAAAATCCAATCCAATACGGAACTAGAGAATCCACACCAATTTCAAATCCAAGAATCCAAAGCAAACCAACTGTGTGTGTGTGTGTTAAGTGCTGTCAAGTTGCTTCTGACCCTATGAATCACTGTCCTCCAAAACGTCTTTCATTAACAGCCTTGCTCAGGTCTTGCAAATTGAGGGCTGTGTCTTTCTTTTTAGAGTCAATCCATCTCATGTTGGGCCTTCCTCTTTCCTGCTGCTTTCCTTTTTCTAGCATTATTGTGTTTTCCAGTGACTCTTGCCTTCTCATAATGTGACCAAAGTATGAGAGCCTCAGTTTAGTCATTTTAGTTTCTATGGACAGGTCAGGCTTGATTTTATCTAGAACCCACTTATTTGTTTTTTTGGCACTCCACAGTACACATAACACTCTCTTCCAACACCACATTTCAAAGGAATCTACTTTCTTCCTCTCAGCTTTCTTTATTGTCCAGCTTTCACACCCATACATAGTAATAGGGAATATTATGGCATGAAATAATTTGGTCTTGGTTGTCAGTGACAAATCCTTACACTTAAGAATCTTTTCTAACTCCTTCATGGCTGCCCTTCCCAGCCTCAATCTCCTTCTGATTTCTTGGTTGCAGTCTCCCTTTTGGTTGACGATAGAGCCAAGGAATAGAAAGTCTTGAACAATTTCAGTTTCCTCACTGTCCACCTTAAAGTTGAGTAATTCTCCAGTAGTCACTACTTTTGTCTTCTTGGTGTTCAGCTGTAGTCCTATTTTGACTACTTTCAGCAGTAGTCAAGATATTCCAATGATACTACATTACTGGCAGCAAAGACTTGAAATGACTGTTGCAAACCAACTAGAGCAAAGAAAATAATGTTGCAACTTGCAAGACCCATAGAACTAATTTCAAAGTACATAATCTAAGCCAAATAAACCTGGCAAGAAGACACTGGGGGTTACCGCACTTGTCTTCCCAGCAATGTATTAAGAGTCTGAAAATGTTATAAAAAATACTGTTCACACTTTCTATGTATTCCCACCAATGTATTAAGAGTTTCAAAACATTATAAAAAATACTGTTTGTGCTTGTTTGGCCCCTTTAGCTGTGAAGACATCTTCCAACCATTTATAAGCCGTGGTATCCAAAAAACCTTTTAAAGCGATGTTTTTACAACATTTTCAAACTCTTAATACATCACTGGGAATGCAAAGTGCGGTAACCCCCACTGACAGAGACACACAGCAACATTCAAGGGAAAAAATAGCCCTGGGAGCCTAAAAATGCTGTCTCCCAATATTCCTGGTTACTCCCAAATATTTCCAGGATTTTTTGCGATCCATTTGCCAGTATCCCAGAAAATCCCTGTTACTATCTGGAGACCCAAATATAGCCAGAAGATACTGATAAGGCATTTTTCAGATATATATTCAGAATGAAAATATCCAAATGAACATCCCTAGTTCATTATAAAAACTTGAGAGTTTTGTTTGTAATAACTAGGTATTGGGTTTGCTCTTTTGCCCAATCATTCAAGGACTCGGATTTGATAAACAAAGCACATAGATGTAAAAGAAAAAGAAGAAGAAGATGATACTGGCAAACAAACACAGTTATAGGATTTTTAGTTTGCTTATCTGAAATATTTCTATGCTGCCTGCATTTTCGTAGACAAACTACATTCACACTATCTCCACACCATTCAGTGCTACTGTTACACATGCTAGTGTAGCAACTGATTATCATTTTGATACCCCACATTCCATATCTCCACAGTTTCCCACCACCAGCCCCTTATGGACTAGATTTTTTTTAAAAAAAATCTGAGCAGTTAAAACATTCCACAATTTAGCAGCTGAGTAAATGGCTAGAGACAACTCTTTTCAATGTGCTGAAGTTTTTATAGCTAGTAGCTACTAAGGTTTCAAAGACAATTGCATGCATTTACCTTAGGGGTTTATTCCCTTTCTTTTCTCAAGTCTGATTTGGCTGCAAATAGCCAAAACCATTTCCCTCTTGCAAATCAACGCCCTCTGAGCTTTAATTGGCTGTTTTATTTCTCTCTCTATAACCACAGCATGTGCCTTAACAGATTGTCTAAAGCTGGCTTTGACTTCACAAATAGATATATAGATATGGTTCCCAATTGATGGCTTGCAGTCTTGCTAATGCAGAGGAAAGAGACTCTTTCTCAAACATTTCATTTATATTACAATTAAACATTTATAATAAAGTAAAAAAGTTTTCTCCTTTTGAGGACAAAGAATACAATCTAGCCATTTGGAATCAATCTATAAAAGAAAACTACAAAGGGCATTAAATAATCATTCGATTATTACACAAAATAGTTCTGTGTAGATAACACACTATGTAGATACCTGACAAAGGGAGCTTTGACTATTGAAAGCTCATATCTTGCAAATCTTGTTGGTCTCTAAAGTGCTACTGGACTCAGATCTAGCTGTAATATCATGTAAGAGTTACATGGATCCATGGAATTTGCAAAAGTATGCATGACGGGCTTGTTTTTAAAAGCCTTTTGGAGTTAGACATGAGCAAACCATTTACTCTCCCAGAGTTTTGTTCTGTTTAACCTTGCTTGTTCTTTTGTCAGTCTTCAACAGATGGCTAGATGACTGGCATCATCTAACAACATTCAACACTCATTATCACCGTGCCATTTCAAGCACTCTTCCATCTTTCTGGCTCCTTTTTTATCCTTTCATCTATCAAACCATCCATTTATTTTAAGTGAACCACAGACATAGATGAAGATTGTAGCGCATAACCTTAGTTTAATCTTCTGCTATAGTACTTGGAATTGGAGGGAACAAAACAAACAATGTCAAGTGATTAACGAAATAGAAGTCTCAAGATGGTGCTGCATTGAGGTAAAAAAAGGAGCTGCATTGAGGTAAAAAAAGGAGCAAAAAAAATGCTCCCTCCCTCCCTAAATTCAGGATTGGAACCCCCCTTTTGCATATGTGGGTGAGGGGACAATTTTCACTGATTCCCTTTCCTGTGGCAAACTTACCTCCATTCTGTTCCTGAGGATCCCCTGTTCCACAGGAATAGAATATCGGGGGCATTTGGGGCTGTAGCAGGATAGTGGAGGTGAAGACGTTATGCTCCACTGATGATAATCCTTCTATTGGCAAATATTTTTGGTGGGTTACACGCCCTTAAATTCTAAGCTATTGTTTGCAATTATTTCCCCCCATGGTTTTCCCTTTTGCTTCTACTCCATGCCATTTTCTTCTCCATTCTTCTCCCTCCCTAAGATGAATCAGAGGCACCCTGTTCACAAGTTAAACACATATACAGTCCATGCATAATGTACACTTGAATTTTCCTTATATATGCTGTAATTCTCTTGTGACATTCTCATGTTACATTCAGTGCTTGCATAGTTTAACATGTAATTTAAATCCCCCGTTTACCCAAGTACAGGTACTGTTGGTAGGGCTGTCAATTCGGTTCGGTCCGAACTGAAAATCAACCGAATTTCCCCTGATTCGTTGCTTTTCTGTTCAGACGGATCCGAACTCAAAACTGGCGGGAAACCGGGGGGGCCAAATTCAGCGAGTTCGGGAGTTCGCGAATAAATTCGGCCAATTCGGCCGTCAGTAAGCAGCATAACCGTCAGTAAGCAGCATTCTCCTCCCCCGGCCAATCGGTGGCCAAGCTGGGTCTTCTTCTGGCCAATCAGTCAGGATTGAGTACTGGAGGAATCAGCTGATGTGCGGCCCGGCCAGGGAGAGAGAGAGAGAGAGCGAAATCCTCGTGTGTGTGTGTGGGGTGCTTGTGCACATTCGCTCCTTTCTGTGGCTGCAGGGGGTGCATTTTTTGGGGTGCACACACAAAACTTTCACTGGAACTTCAGATGAAGCTTCTTAAGGTACCCCCCAAGTTTTGTAAACATTGGGTCAGGGGGTCCCGAGATATGGGCTCCCCCCTTTTTCTTTCCATGGCTGCAGGGGGCGCATTTTGGGGGGTACAAATCCCAAACTTTGAGCGGAGTTTCAGACCAGTGTTCTTAAGATACCCGCCAAGTTTTGTAAACATTGGGTCAGGGGGTCTCGAGATATGGGCTCTCCCCCTTTTCCCTCCCCCCCTTTTCCATTTATGTGGCTGCAGGGGGCGCTTTTTTGGGGATATAGCCCCCAAACGTTTAGCATATCTTCAGTGAATTATTCTTAAGATACTACCCAAGTTTTGTAAAGATGGGTTCAGTGGGGGCAGAAATATCGCCTCCCCCCCTTTTCTCTTTCCATGGCTGCAGGGGTCGCATTTTTGGGGGTGCAGACACAAAACTTTCACTGGAACTTTAGATTAAGCTTCTTAAGGAACCCCCCAAGTTTTGTGTACATTGGGTCAGGGGGTCCCGAGATATGGGCTTTCCCCTTTCCCCTATTGGGATGAATGGGGCAGCCGATCCGATCCTGTGTGCATCTCTCCAGAGCAAAACATTCCGTGCCTAATTGGAATCATCTTGGATTACAGCCCGTCCTGATGGAACAGAAGACAGCCACAGTAAGACCCCTTTGGGGGCTTTAATCTATAATTTTTCTCCTGTGTATGTGTGTGTGTGGGGGGGAAAGTAGAGTCTGTGTGTGTGTGGGGAGGGAGCAGTTTCTGTGGGTGGGGGGGAAGCCAAAGGGGGCTTTCGTCAGTTCTGCCTGGGGTGTGTGTTCCCCCTCGAGTCTCTCGCTCCCTGGTTTGAGGGGGGAGGTTTCAGTTGTGTGTTGCAAAGGTGTTGTTTAACAAGGTTGTGTTTGCAGTTGTTTTGCTAATTTCTCCGCTGTTGTCGGGCTGGGAGCTTTGTGCATGAGCGGCAAGCTCTGCTGAGAGATGCACAACATTAAGGGTGGGGGGGACCCCTTTCAGGGCCCATATCTCAGCCCCCCCCTGACCCAATCTTTACAAAACTTGGGGAGTCTTTCAATAAACGTCCTTTGAAGCTCTGCCAAAAGTTTGGGACCTCTAAGCCCAAAACTGCCCCCCCCAGAGCCGCGGAAAGGCGCGGTTGTGTTTTTAATGGCTTTATTCGGCCGAACTTGTTTCCGAACTTTGAATTCCCGCCGAATTGAACGGATCCGAAGCGGGGGAGTTCGGACTTCAGCACGTACCGAACCCACAAGGGCCAAATTCGGCCGAATCCGAACTGTACCGAATTTTTTTTTTTGACAGCCCTAACTGTTGGCTCCTGAAAGCTCATACCCTGCCAGAAATTTTCTTAGTCTTTAAGGTGCTACTGGATTTTTGCTCTTTTCTACTGCTATTGACAGACTAACATGGCTACCCATTGTGATTTATCTCCAGGTACTGGTGTTAGGATTGCCAGCTCTGGGGATGAAGCCTGGGGAGGCCTTAATTTGGGGACGGGCAGAACCTCAGCAGGGTATAATGCCATAGTGTCCACCATCCAAGGCAGCCATTTTCTCCAGGGGAACTGATCTCTGTTATCTGGAGATCAGTTGTAATTCCAGGAGTCCCTAACTAGTCCCCGGTTTCATTGATAAAGTGAACACATGTGGCTCTTTCTCACAAGCATATGTGCATGTACATGGAGAATGTATGTGTATTTATTGTAATGTGCACAGGGCTCGTGTAATGATGTTACTAAGGCAACTGTGGTGTGTCTTCCTTGATAATAGAGACATGTTTCTTCCCCTTGTGGATATTTATTACCCTTTTGAGCCCCCTCCCTGAGTTCTGAGAAAGATGGGTTTTGGGAAGAACTGTGAAAATATTTCTGGGACTTTCACTCCCTGTTTGAGCTCAGCAACATCTAAAAAGCTTCAGTACTGTGATGAGTTTGTCAGCCAATCAGATAAGCAAGCAGTAATCAGATCAAAACTGTGAGTTTGCTGGGATTCTACAGAAGCAAAAATGAATGAACAAACAAACGCTGACTGTGATATTGGGTACAAAATGGAGCTTCCTGAGAATAAGAACATTTACTTAAAACAAACAAACAGACAAACAAGTGTCTAGCTGTTATGGCTGTGATGATATGCTTGAAAGAGCATGCTCAATGCATGCTGAAATCTCAGTAGCCCGAGAGTCATGGATGAAGTAACAGTTCCAATGGTTGGGTTCACACTTTTATGCCCTGCATACCTCCTTGCCAGTACCATGACTAGTGATTCCACAATTTTTACAATTTATGTTTCAGAATGCTGTTTTCTTTTTTTCAAAAAAAACACAAGCCTTTATTTAGAATTTCACCATAGTCACATACATGATGAAGCATTAAGAAGCACCTAGTTTGAGATAATATTAATATAAGTATTTGAGAACACAAATTCCTGGCTGTTTTCTGTACAAAAAATCCAAGTTTATGATGGCTCATCTAAATTTTTAAGAAATGTGTCAAATCTGAGTGTTTTTTGTGTGTGTGCTTCTGAGCAGACTAATGTTTTCCTTCCTTCTCTAATTCCTTTATTGACAAATCTGACAAATGATGAATTTGCAAGCCCCATCATGGGTACTCATTTCCCTCTCAGACAGCATCATCAGACTGGCTGCACTGTCAATTTTATTGAATCTATGTATCATTTTAAGACACAATTTCCCAAACCTGATTCTTTATGCATGCCGGTGTATATCACAAGGAGCACGGTTTCAGAGACAGAAGTGGACCTGTCTGAAATGCAAAAATATGAGGACTGCAATGAATAGGATTCATTTTTATTTCTGATGTTTAACGTTGTTTTTGATGTCGTCCAACATGTCCTGTAACTGTCCCATATTGCTAATGAAAGCTCTGTGCTCTGGTGCTAAATTCAGTATACATACTTTTGAAATTCGGGGAGAATGTACAAAACATTGTGGCTGCTATTTTTCAGTGGAGTTTGGCATTGTTCTAACCAGCCTGCTATTGAATACAAGGGAGCAGGAACCAGGTCAACACGCAACAATTTAAAATATGCTGCAGTGTATACACCAAATGTTTAAATGGAAGCAAATGTATGTGTAGGCCAGTATTCCCGCCAGTGGCTAAATGACCTTTGCTCATTCATCTAAAAGCCAAAATAAAATAAAAAATGCATGACTCTTCCTATTGATTTTAGAACTAAGCTGAATGGAGCTTTTACTGTTCACAGCATTCACACATTTGAGCTCTTAGCAGAACTGAGTGATGCTTGAGGGATTCAGAATAGACAGCCGTGGAATTTCATTTCAATGCTGTTGAATAATGCTTGTGTAGGCAGTCTGGTGACTTGCTGGGAAGTATCATGTGAAACAGTATTTGGATTATCTTTTTTTTGTTTTCCCTGCAGGTGACAAGAATTCTTTCCCATCCCTTGCTGTATGTCCTGCCCCTTGATTACAATGTCAAGTAGCAACTTTCAACAATATTGTGTGTGGGTTCAAAAAGCATGAGCTGCAAACTGTTGCAGGATCAGATCCCACAGAATTCTATGCATGTGACTGGAGCACGTGATGTTCCAGTAGGGATGCTCAGACTCTGACCAGTGTGACTCACTCCCTGCCCACCAGTTGCGAGCAGGAAGCCAACTCTTGGATGGGCTGTTTGGCTACCCCTGAAAATCTTGAGCCTGTTTATCAGGCCACTTTTCACACATAGCATGATATTGTGCAGTACAATATTAAGACAGCACCCCTATGGACAGGATTGGAGTCTTCTGCCACCCCAATCTTCCCCTCCACACAGATTAGCCACCACTTAAGATACAACACCCCTGCAGCCTCCCCCCCCCCCACCAGACCTGCTGCCATGCTGTTCACTGTTTGGCAGTTGCTTGAGGTAAGCAAGTACATGTCTGGGCCAGTAGGTGGTCATGGCAGTCAATCACAGTCTGCTCACCTGCCCAACCAGGCTTCCAGGTTGCTCATAGCAACACCAGAAATGGTTTTTCTGATGTATAAGGGCTGAGGGAAACTCACAGGCTGATGATTCTTCTGATTTTGGGCAAGGTTCATTGGGGGTCCCACAGAAACAGGCAGTTTCTCAAGAACCTTCAGAAAAGTAGGCAATCAAAACCTGAATAAAGAATATGATTACGTTCTTGACTGTATTTACCCCAAATGAAACAAAAGTCCAGTGGCTCCTTAAAGTCTAATGTTTTATTTGAATATAAACTTCTGTGAGTCACAGTTCACTTCCTCACTTATATGTTTTTACCCCTTCCAGACATGACCGGGGTCCTCTGTCCATACTTAGCTTAAGCTTACATCAAACAAAGCATTACAGGGGAAATCCCTGGATAGAAATCTGGGCATACTGAAATATCTCATTCTTATTGTGCTCCTCCTCCAAAGAGTTTGGTGTGGTGTACATGGTTCTTCACTACTTTTTTGTCTTCACATTAACCCTGTGAGTGAGGTAAGTTAGGCAGAGGCACATTTTAGAATTATAGATCTGGTCAGTGGTCCCTGGAATACATTCAGCCCAGGGTTGAATGTATTCTGACCTATGGAAAAAAAAGTTCAGCTACTCAGCATTGCTTTTTCTTTCTCCTCTCTGCCTCATAATGTCTAGTTAGAATACAACATGTGAGGTGATATCATTGCATTCTCTGTTCCCCGCCATTGACAACCAATTCTGTAAGGTTTGTGCTGGAAATGCACAGTGTGATGACATCACACCACAGGTACTATACTAAATTTATGAGGGAGGACAGAGGAAGAGGAAGAAGCTCGCTGTTTCATGTAATGTTTAACTCTACACTGAAAATGTTCACAAATCTTACAGAAGTGATATGACTTGCTGGGGAATTCCTGCAGTACAAATGCTGCCACTGAAAAGGCTCTGTCGACTTATGCCAGCTATCAACCCTGTACGTTTCTGCACTCAGAGCCAGGCTTCATTGGACGACCTTAATGTACAGTTCTATGTGCTATTTCCTTATGTTTTGAAATCCAGTATAACTTAGAGCCACTTAAGCAATCCAAATCAGCTGTCTGATGGACACAAAAAATAATAGCCTTATAGCTCCATTTGTCTAGTTACTCCTTTTTCCAGTGGTTGCAGCCCAAATACCCTGTTGTTATTTGTAAATGTCAGCACTTAATACTATCATTTAGGGGTCTGAGTCCTGTAAATATGAATATTGGAGTGCTGCCTTTTCTGAATTTTTTTTTTTTAAAGAGCAATTCTATTTGCTGGGATGTTTCTTGTGACTGTTGTCATTTGTAATCCATTATAGTTTGCTTCTGCTTTATATTTTAAGTTATGAGATTGAGAAATGGGATGATGCAAATGGGTAATAAGTCACTGGCAGTTCTGCAACAGTGTGTGTTTGATTCACTATCTCCTTCCTGATTAATACCTATAAAGTGGCCAATTTGATTTCTATATTAAGAATGCCATGGTGGCAACGTGAATGGATGGTTATCATTTACCTTGATCAATTCAAAGAAAACTCTTTGAATCATTCTAGATGTACACATGTTGTATTATTAAATCTAAATATAATGGAAAGACTTCCTTTGTTCAACAATAAAACTGTGATCTTTTAAAGGCGATGCTGGAGAGGATCCTTGATTTATCATTGTCTTCGTTGACACAGGAAACTTGGATAATAATAGAATTTTAATTTGTAAAAAATGTAATAGGAAATAAATACCCAGAACTACAATGAATAATATAATGAAATAATATTGTAAGAATTCATGGACAATGTTCAGATACTGAAGGGCATTGATTTTTACCACATTAATTTACACTTGGGGATGGAGCAATAATTAATGACAGTAATTCAACTGAACTACATGAAGAAAAGGTGTTTCTGAAGATCATCAAGTTATATAGCCCAAATTTCAGATGCTACAGTCAAATGAATAGATATTATAAGAATCAGTGAAGTCAATAAAAATAGTGACTTGAGCTTCAATAAGCGTTCTCCCTAGACACATTTCCAAACAGCATTTCCATATAGATAGAAAAACTTCATTTTTGTGATTAATATTGTTTGAGCGGGTTGGATGTTTCAAACACATAAGAATAAAGACAAGATACACAATCCCTAGCTCAGTAGTCCAAGAATGCATCTGTGGACCTAATGCACAGAGCTTGCTGTTTTAGGTTCTTCCCATTTGCTTTGGTTCAAGCAGAACATTTCATGATGTGAAGGTAATTGGAGTCCTTGTTCTTGAGGATCTGCTTGTGCCTGTGAAATGTGGATTGGGTTAGTGTTTGAACACCCTACTAGACACACCAGTATTTTGAGAGCTGCTCAAGCCCCATCTGGTGCACAATACACAGCCATGTTTTCCCTCCCTTGTATTTACTACTGACTCTAAGGATTGGCATCTCTCTCTCCTTCTCTCCCTCCCTCCTTACCTCTTGAATTACCTTCCTCTCCTGTTTTTTCCCCCCTGAGAACTTGTTTATCTTCTCCATTGTGATATAGTGGTTAAGCGTGTCGGACAAGTATCTGGAAGACCCAGGTTCAAATCCCTGTGACGGATACAGGGTAAAACTCTGAGCCAACATCTCTATGAGTTGAGAGTGCGGCTGCAGAGGAATCGGATGTTTCTCCACATTGCGTTTCTAAGGCCATTTTCATTGTCAATCTAGGAAAGTAAGGCCATGTTTACACGGACCTGTATCTAGAAGTCACCTGTGCTTGATCACCCCTAGTAACTGTTGCCATAATTAACAGCGTGGGGCTAGGGTATTTGAAGGACTTCATGCTCTCATACCAGTCTGCCCTTTATTTAACATCAGGATCTGAGCAGGGGACTACTTTAGATGGTGATGCACCATGAAACTTATTCTTACATTATGGGACTTTGGCCAGCCATGAAATGGAAAAAGAACCCCAAGATCTCCATCAATAGCACATGGGCAGAAGCACTGAAAATGTTGTTTCTTATACATTCACTTCTGTTGGTGAAGTGGTTGTTTCATCCCACTTAATGAATGCAATTGGACCAACTATCAGACAACCATGCAGTATAGGGTTGCCAACCTCCAGGTACTAGATGGAGATCTTCTGCTATTATAACTGATCTCCAGCCAATGGAGATCAGTTCACCTGGAGAAAATGGCCACTTTGGCAATTGAACTCTATGGCATGAAAGTCCCTCCCCTCCCCAAACCCTGCCCTCCTCAGGCTGTGCCCCAAAAACCTCCCACCAGTGGCAAAGAGGGACCTGGCATCCCTAATGCAGTACAATGTGAGGTGTGCATTTCCTTAGATGAGGATCAAATGTGTATATATATTGTTTGTGTTTCCACCATGACAAACTACTTTGAGGTTTGGGGCAGTTTATGGACACAGACAGTGGAATAAAAGCACAGAGAAATATTAGAGTAGCAGGTATCTCTTGGTTCAAAGTTTGATTGGGTAAATTCATTGATCTCTGCCTGATCTACTTGATGCGCAGGTCCAGCGCTGTTCCCAGCAGAAAGATAGCCTTTTGTGCATGGGTTGTTTCTGTAGCGATCACCCCCCCCCCAACTACTTCGGGGCTTCGTTTTCATTATGCACATCTTTTCTGACTTTTAGAAGTCACTTCACTCTCTCCCCATGTTTTCTGGTTGCATCTAAAAACAGCATCCAGAAAACATGGGGGAAATGCAGGGAGAGACCGAAATGACTTCTTAAGGTCTGGAAAGATGTGCATAATGAAAACGAAGCCCGAAGTAGTCTGGGGTGATGGTGGTGGTGGTGCTGATTGCCACAGAAACAACCCATGCATAAAAGGCCATAGTGATACTGCCTCAATACAGTGGATTGGACTGGTCAGCATTGGTTGCACGTCAGGTATACTTGGCAATGCAAGGGCACTGCCCTATAATATTGATGCCATGTCTATGTATCCAAGGTCCTTCTCTGTGTCTCTTCAGAAACAAGGTGGGAGGAATCCTTCTCTGTTCTGGTGCCTTTGCTGTAGAATGCCTTCCTCACAGTGATGTGTATGGCATCTACCTTTTAAGTGTTAGGAGCCAAGTACACCTTTGCTATTTACCCAGGCTGATTGTACATTGTTGTTTCAGTCTTCTTTGGACTGCCCTCACTGCTCCTTTCATGCCACTATTGTATTCTGCTAATTTATTGATTATACTTTTTATTATTTTACAGTGTGTAAAATATGCTTGTATTGTATTGAGCTTGTTGTAAGCCATTGTGAGCATATTTGATATAGGAGGTGGTTAAAAAGAAATTTAAGTAATAATAAATAAAATGCCCAAAGAAATCAGTAGGTTTCAGAATGTAGGTGGGTTGTTGCTTATGCTCTGACATGAAAGAAACTCCCTTTTCAGCAGACCTTTTTCTTGACAACCGTAGCTCAAAATAATCTATAAATATGTAGCTATTAGCTTGGAGAAAGTTAGACTCCTGTGGTTTTAGGTTAAGAGGCAAGCTCATCAATCCATCAAACCAGTGAACACGTCAGGACTTTGATAGACAGAAGATGCTTTGCCAAGGAAAGACTTCTGTCTCCTCATCAGTACTGCTGATCTTTCTGTGTGTGCAATGGGGAGAATGAGATTGCTCTACTCCAAACACCTTGTGAACTACAAAAACCATGGAGTTTTGGGTTCAGCACTTTGTGTTGTATCCAAAGTCTTCCTTTCACTAAGTGAGAGGTATCCTCTGATGAAGGAATGCTTCTTTTAATGGAGAATGATTCCCACTTAGCAGGTGAGAGTCTTTGGATTCAACCTACTGAGGAAAAAAAACAACTTAGAGGTACACATGCATTCAATAAAAACATTCAGTAGAAATACAGTCCTTTATCTCTTCAGATATCACATTTTAACTATGGCCTTTTTTGCAGGGACGTTTTCCCGCAGTCACCTTTGCCGACTGCTTCAGGGCTTCCTTTTGATTATGCATGTCTTTTCCACTCGTCAGAGGTCGCCTCGCTCTCCCTGTGCGTTTTGCCTGCATTTTCCAGTTTCTGGCTAAAACAACATCTGGAAAACATGGGCAAAATGCATGGGGAGAGCAAGGTGACCTCTGATGGGTACATGTGTTGAAAATAACATGAGAATTACTTAATGCATATAAAGAAAAATAAAGCATACACTGTGCACAGATTGTACATGCATTAACTGTAACTTGTGAACAGGGCTCATGAAAAACTTCTTATAAACTCCTATCTAGTTTATTCGTCTGTTTCCATGGCTACTGAATTCTCTCTGGGTATCTCTTACTTGCTACAAAAGGTTGACTAGTCATCAGGATCCTTAATGAGCAGTTTGAAATCTGATTATTTGTTCTCTTTACATGAAATGCATCTGTTATCATAGGATTTAGCTAATGCTTCATTGATTTTTTAAAAGTACAGATAATAATAGAAGTGTCTTTTGTGGTAGTTTTAAATAACAAGTGACATTTGCTCGTGAAGTTGGTTTTCCATGATTAATGGATAATGGAAAAAGATTGGTGCCGATATTGCAAAGACAAATCCATATTAATTCAATATTACCAGAAAGAAATGTCATTGAAGGAGACCATGGACTTCTCCATGATATGCTATATTTTCAGTTTGAGGATATTTTCTGGAGGAATCAATCATGTGATGAACCTCCTGTAGTCTGAGTGGAAGAGTCTAAGAAAACTCTATTGTGTTTCTGCTGCATGTGAGTCTGACTGTTTTGTATCATGGGGAAGGTTGAACATTTGCATCATAATCTGTTATACTCACTTTATCTGGATACCAGCAAAGTTTCCTGAGGTAACTCTGCAGCAACTCGTGATTAGGATGTTTGAGTTTGGTCTGAGTGTTCTGGGTCTCAGCAGCTCTTGATATTCAAACTCTTCTATACTTACCATAGCCAAGAATATTCCACTATTTTATTTAAAAAAATAGAATTTTATAGGTTACAAAAGTAGAATATTCCACTCTTGACAAGGTTTCTTATATTAAAAGATTTTTTTTGGGGGGGAGGGCTGTGGTTCAGTGGTAGAGTATCTGTTTGGCATGCTGAGGGTCCTGGGTTCAATCCCTGGCATCTCCAGTTAAAAAGATCAAGTTGTAGGTGATGCAAAAGAGCTCTACCTGAGATCCTGAAGAGCCACTGCCAGTCTAATTAGACAATACAACTTTGATGGACCAAGAGGATGATTCAGTATAAGGTAACTTCGTATGTTTATGTCAAGTTCTTGGCTCAAGATAGACATAAACTGCTAAAATGTTGATAGTGAAGGTCTTCTGATTTGTTTATTTTGTTTAACATGCTATTTCAAAATATTATGGCCTATTTTTTATTTGTGTGATTACTTGTACTATCTGTAAAAACCTATAAGGAGTTGCTAAAGTGTATTGACTGGTGGCTTGTGTATATGTGCATATGTTTGTAGAACTGTAGTTTCCAAACTTCTGCTATGAGTGTGTGTGTATGTTAAGTGCTGTCAAATTACTTCTAATTTATGGTGACCCTATGAATTAATATCCTCCAGAATGTCATATCGTTAATAGTCTTGCTCAAGTCTTGCAAACTGAGTACCGTGGCTTCCTTGATTGAGTAAATTCATCTCATGTTGGGCCTTCCTCTCTCCCTACTGACTTCAGTTTTTCCACTGAGTCTTGCCTTCTCATGATGTGACCAAAGTACAATAGCCTCAGTTTAGTCATTTTAGCTTTTAGGGAGAGTTCAGGATTGATTTGATCTTTAACCCACTTATTTGTCTTTTTGGTGGTCCATCGTATCCATAAAACTCTCCTTTGACATCACATTTCAAATGAATCACTTTTCTTCCTGTCAGATTTCTTCATTTTCCAACTTTCACACCCATACATAGCAAAGGGGAATACAATAGTATGAATTAACTTGATCTTGGTCTCCAGTGACACACCATAGAATCATAGAGTTGGGCCATACAGGCCATCATGTCCAACTCTATGATTAATGTATGATCAGCCTAAACTCTCCCTAACAGAAGACGCTTGAAGACTGCCTGTGTTGTGAAGTTCACCACCTCCCTAGGCACCTTGAAAACCCTATAGGGTTGCCATAAGTCAGCTGTGACTTGAGGGCAAAAAAATAATAATAGAGCTGTATTGTAATGAAATGGTTCCGAAACATCCTTTGGTAAAGGGTTAGGGATTGTAGACTATAATACTGTGTACTGTCTGTTGCAGTAAGTATGCTCCCACTATGTAATTTCTGCATCATTTAACGTATCATGTTTTAAATAAGTATGCTTTTATTTTCCCAGCTGTATTTCAGCGCCATTTCAGATTTCTGTTTATTTTCAAATTTCCACGATCCAAACCCTATTACTTTGTTTATTGAATGTCCTATCCTGTTGATCAAATCGATTCCAACTGTGTAATCTGGCTAGAGTCTCCGTGAGAATTGTGGACAATAAATCACATAAATAAATAATGGTGAGGTTTGCTGTGGTTCCCTGCAGCTACCAGCCCCAGGTGTCCCTCTCAACACAGCTGCATCTCAGCCACCGAGCTAGAGACGGAGGCTGAACACTTGGCCAAAATGAAGCCCTGGCTGTTTTGCTGGCCTGTTATTACACCCAGGCATCACAAAGAGCTAGATCTCATTAGAGAAGCTATATATATGCCTCTTCCCTTTATTCCTTCTTTGTCAAACGTTTGATTTTTCATGGGATAAAATGAAATACAGATTAAACCTAAAAATCATCCCAGGAGACTAAATAGTCAGAAATTCCTTGAAACAAAGCAGAGAGGCAAGCAAAAAAGGAACAGACAATTTCCATACCAACCAAGTGTCATGAATATAAATAAATAAAGGTTTGATTCAATGTGATTAATTACGTTGCTGTGCCTAAATCTTGCTGGGTTTTTCCTCCTGAACGTCTTCCAGGAGACTATTCCAAATCAATTCCTAGTCAGCCATGCATATCTTGGCAGGATAAAAGCACAAGCTTTTCACTGATACCAGTGGATTCCCAGAGATGGTCTTCTGGGCTCTTTTTCTGCAATAGTGAAGTGATATGCAGCAACTGAATCAATAAAGAATGCCAAAGAAATCCAATGCTCAAGTGTCATAATTGGTATGCCTGTCACTAGCTAATTTATAATTAGAATACAAGAGCATCACCCTCCTCTTGAGAGTACTGCAGTCATGTAGGTAATCAAAAACTTGTAGGATTATACAATAGAATTTTGCAAGAGGACCGGGGAGGAGAATATCATTCTAGGGGTGATATCTGTCTACCTGGAGTTAAATAATAATAAAAAAGAAGAAGAAGGAAAATTTCACACAATCAGCTCATTACAGAGCATGGAGTATAACCACCACTAGAATTTAAATCGTTGTACAGTCTTCAACCAACCTATACTCAGAATGCCCTCGTGTTAAAAAAAAAACAAGCAAAAAACAAATCTAACGTGGCAATTTCTGCCAAACATTTACATGCAATTCACAGAAAGCTGAGTGCACTTAAATCCCACTGAAACCAACTCTGTTTGCTGATTCCAATAACATTTAAGCATACTTCATCTGGATTGAGCTCTTAGAGTTTGACTCAGTGTGACGATAGGAGATCCATGAACTGATTGGAAGAAGAGTTAATCTTCCCTCCTGTGCCATTCCATGTGCTGAGTTGCCCTCAAGGTTGCCGTTTGCATCACATTGACTTAAACCCTTAGAAACAAAACAAAACAAATGTTAATTTGCATGTGTGGACACCTTAATCAAAGTGACACGATTCAGCATACAAGAAACACATAAATTGTAATGTTCTTCTCATGGACTCTACCATGCTTATCATCTTATTGCTGGCCTGAATATTTGAATGAACACTTTGCATTTGGTGACTGCAGCTCATCATTTGTTCAGTGATGTATGCAGTTGTGTAAATCTATTGTTAAAGGGCAGATAGGAAAATGCCTTGGTTTCTCAGATTGTAAGGTGTACTTTTGAGAATGGCCATGTCACCTGAAGCCTTTTCAAGTTCAAATTAAACCCCGATAATTTTTATCTTTCTTGAAATTTTAATGACAACCTTTCTAAACCCATTGGTCCCAGTTTCAAAGAAAAAGATAACCAGAGTTTTGACACTGACAAAAGGAAATCAAGTCTTCTCTTTTTATCAAGGCATAATAGTATATATATTCTTGTCTGATCATTCTGAAGGATTGCATTTTTTTGCTTAGAGTATCTATCATCTGTGCATTAATCTACTAATCCCATTTAACATTCTGTGCATTTGTCTATTTCCTTTTGAAATACTGATATGCAAAAATAGTTAACCTTTGTGTAACACTGTATGCCGCTTCTGCATAGTTCATATTTCTGTAAGACCTTTCCTTATCAGCACAGGCGCTTTTTCATAAACGACAAATTATTTGTAGTTGATTGTGGTATTCATAATAATGTATAAAAATATCTCTCCCTTCAGCATGAAGAATACAGTCATATATCTAATAGCCATGGGTGGCCCCGTTATGTGTGTGTGCACATGTGTGTATGTGTGTGTGTATATATATACATTGAATGAGAGAACGAGAAAGAGAGAAACAGAAATAGTTTTAAAGTGTTACGATTTCGCATTACTATCTTGAGATATCTCAGGCACCATTTTGGGTTTCCTAGTTAATCCAAAATGGCTGCTGAGATCTCATGAGACCAGCTTGCAAAGTTTCAAATACCATTTATTCTTTTTAACTGATGGAGATTGGGAAGGAGGGAAGAGTAGGGAAGAAGACACCACAAGGGCTGATAACTGATAGAGATTGGGAAGGAGGGAAGAGTAGGGAGAAGGGGGGAGTAAAAGAAGACACCACAAGGGCTGAAGGGGAAGACATGAAAGAGGACAGGGACTGGCTATGGCGGTGTAGTGGAGGAAGTTCAGCTGAACTGGAGGGAAGGAAACAGAGATGAAGCAAGAGGGGAAGGACTGGGGCTGGAGGGTGGAGAGGAAGATACCCTTACCCTGTGACTACTTGTCTGAATATAATTGTAAATATGTAAGATGGTACTATCATACCAAAAAGTGTGCTAATTAGTGTAATTCATAGCTTAGCCAATAGTTGGGAAGAGGTACAGCAATTCATATTTTATATCTGACCATTCCTATATATATTTCTTATTAAACTTTTTTTTAATCTTAATTTTTTTAATTATGAGAGTGATTTTTGTAACTTACATTGATCTCTGTAACTTATATACTTTACAGAGTGTCATTTCTCCTCTTGGAAAGAGCACATTTCTGCTTGAATGTCTATGTGTGTGTGTGTAGGGAGGAGATCCGGAGAAACACCCTTCCCTAGAATTTATTCCAGTAATTAAACTGTTGGGACTGCAGTAGAACTGGGCTGCAAATTCATAGGTGGAAAAGAGGAAAGGTGCCAGGAGAGGAGCCCCTCCAGCAGTTAACTTATGCAAATAGGACTGGCCAGAGTGAGACAAAAAGATTAACCATTTTACACCTTACTAGACTGTCATACCTAAAGGGACTGAAACTGGAAAAGCCAAAAGGCTTATTTTTCCTTTCTTTTGGGAAAGGATGATCAAGATTTACCACAGAGGGCAACAGACTCCCAAGGGGAGATATTTCTGACTTCAATAAGAAATAGGTGTACATACATGATGGGTGAATTATAGTGCAATCCTAAAAAGGAAGTCAAAGGGTTTAGAAGGGTATAACTCTGGTTAGAGCTGCCCTGAGATTCTTGCCATTAATGGAGACTGGAACAACTCTGGTTCATGCATCTTTATGATTAGCATAATCCTACACTTAAACAGTTGGGAACTGGAATGAAGAACAGACAATGTTAGCATATGCTGTAGTATTCTATCTATTGTACCATCTAGTACCAGTGGCTAGTCGGAGATGACCATGGATTAGGTTGACCTGTTGATTATTCTTGCACTGTTAACAATATTCTCAGTGCATCTTAACATGGGCAATTTTGCCATACAAAAGTAGTAGTTGGAATATTGATAGTTCAGGCCCCATACATATTCTTGATAAGTGTAGGTCAGGAGAAAACTTAGTTGAGAAACTGAATGCAGTTAATATGAAGTTAGCCACAGATCAGTATTAATGCTAGCAGAAAAATGCAAAGATTAATTTTAGTTTGCTAAAATGTATTTGCATTTGACAAACATTCACAATTAATATGGGTAAATGCCTATTTATTATATTGGTTTATGCTTGCAGGCATTGCTTTTTAAAGCTTCCAATGCTATATATTCATGATTTAGGATATAAGAGGAACTAATTTAGCTCATAAATATTAATTACTCCATAAGCATTAGCCTGTGTTTGAGCATCAGGGGGAAAATGCTGATCGTTACACTGCTTTGATAATATATATTTTTAAGGATGCAAAAACATAGTCTGATTGAGAGAATGTTAGTATGAAAGGTGTGAGGAATTAATTTCCAGTCTAATATTTTAAATGCCATAAACTGCGGCGAAACAGCATAATCAGCCCAGCACTATATTAACCATGCTGCATAATTTCAGCTCTAAGATCACTTTTGGCACCTTCCAACCAGGCTTGACTAAGAAAACTATAAAATAGATTAATACCATATGGCAGCACTTGTATGAACATAACTAAAACTGTTAAAGCATAAAAGACTCAGTGTTGGATGAGCTCTTGGTATATGGTAAATTGAGATATTTTAGACATGTCAAAATCCACCGAGAATTTTTTCCCCAACTCCAGGGAATACATTTTTTACAGAAAATTATTAGCTTCCTATTTGAATTTTGTATCAAATACGTTTGTACCACTGTTCCTCAGCATTGTCCCATCTCAAGGGACATTGAAGTTTCCACATGCATGCATGGATTGCTTGCAGTTGTATTGCAACAATCTTCCCTGATCTTGGACCTGAATTACTGCAATCTTGATGGTATTGTCTTTCTTTAATCATGCTTAACATGCCCATGTGATTGGGCCTTGATAATTTTAGCTGTTTCTCTACACTCTGTTGGTTTTAATTGACGTGCTAATCTACTTTCCTAACCTCTCATTCCAACAACATTTTTTTTTTCTTTATGAGTGTGGCAAGAATGATATTTATTTATTTATTGCACAGAATTGTGCCAAGAGGTGCTGAGCCCAATGGACATTCCACCCATGCCATAAAGCAACTAGTGTTCAGGTGAGTTTCTTTTAAAAAAAGTTGTTGTTTTTTAGAACACAATTTAGAATGTGGATTTTATATAATGCCAATCAAACTGGATAACTTCCCTGCTGCTTCTTTCTACTTCTGAGTTTTAAGTTTTGGTAAGAGCTTTCCACCACCACCACCACCACCCAACTCCTCAACTGTTCTGCCTGCCAGGCTGGTGTCAGTTTACAGTGTCTCTCTCAGTCTCGAAGTTAACAAGCCAGAGGAATGTCGGAAAACAGAGTAAAATGGTCTGGAGTCGGAAGGAGCCAGAAAGGTTTGCAGGGTCAGTAGCTGGTCCAAGGTCAGGTCACAGGAGATAAATCAGGTAGAGTGTCAGCCAGTTCAACGTCGATGGAATGTGCTGCCACCTTGCCCAAGAGCTCCTGTTTGGAAGCTTTATAGCCATGCGCTGGGGCCTGCCACCTGCCTTTCAAGAACAGTTCTGCAAACACTCATCTTCGCTGTCGCTTTCCATTTGCAGCTGATGATGAGCAGCCAGGCATGCACTACCCCTGTGGGTCTGTGATTCTGATCTCAATAGTCTTTGGTAGTACTCCAAGGGTGCCGGTGACCCTGAAGAGCTGGGGCTCAGGGGCTGGGCTACTGCCTCAGGGGATGGAGGTGCTAGGGAGGTCCCACTTCGCCACTGGTGAGAGTTTTTGGGGGTGGAGCTGAGGAGGGTGGGGTTTGGGGAGGGGAGGGACTTCAATGCCATAGAGTCCAATTGCCATAGTGGCCATTTTCTCCAGGCGAACTGATCTCTATTGGCTGGAGATCAGTTGTAATAGAAAGAGATCTCCTGCTACTACCTGGAGTTTGGCAATCTTAGGAGGTGCTCTGAGCTGACTGCCAGCTATACCTCTGGGAGCGCCTGCACTTGGTCTCCCTGCTTGTTGTCTATTCTATTGTCAGCTGTGGGTTTGCTGTAGGGCTGTTGACCCGGATTTTCTGGAAAATTTCGGGTTAATAAACCCGAACCCAAACAATACCGAAAGAATTCAGCACAGATCCACTCAGCCAAGCATGGCCATGTGGATTTCAGTGAAGCCCCCCCCCCGCCTCCCCGGGACTCCCAAGAAGGAGAGTGAGGGGGGCTTTAAAGAGATCCACGCTGTCACCCACCTCCCCAGGAGTCCAGTCTCTCTTTCTCCCTTTCCTCCGAAACCCTGCTGGACTCTGGAGGAACCAGAGGAGGGGCTCCCAGTCTCTCCTCCAACAGCCTCTGAGTCCCTGGGATGAACCTGAGGGACTGAAGACTCTTTTGCCACACATTCAGCCCAAAAGACAACTCATGCTGCTGCTCCTCTTGCTACTGTGTCATGACAGCTGAATGTGGGGCAGCCTGAGCACACCTACCTCAGGCACCTCTGCAGGTGGCACTCCAACCCCAGCCTTTTCACTGAGGCTTCCTTGCACCATTCCAGCAAGAACACGGAGTAGTGGAAAGCTGGTGTGGGGCAGGCCTCTGTGCAGATCAGAGAGGGTAAACCACAGCCCTCACCTCCACCCTGCAACTCTTCTGCTTAGCCTTTCCCCCAAGCCCCACTGCCCAAAGTAAGCTAGTTGCAACATATCCACTGAGCACTGATAAATCTGCAGTTGAACCTGACTCACTAACCTGCTGCCTTTGACTTTTTCTGTGAACCCATCCTCCTCAGCACTATCCTGTAATTGCCCGCTTAAAAAACCCACACAACTTTAAAAACATTACACCTAGGCTTGCTTCAATTGAATTATTTTAAAAAACCTGCTTCTGACTTTCTATCCTAAATGGTTATTACTTTTTTGTACCTACAACCTATGATGGAAGTATGGAATTATTTTTTAAAAACCTCCATTCATTTTATTTTATTTTCCAGGCCTACAAGCAAAGCATATTCCATGCCCACCCCCCACTCCCCAAAACTTAATGTAATTTGTAGTCTTTCTGAAAATTTGACTTCTTGGAAGACTAAAAAGTCAGCCTAAATTGTATTTTAAACACCTCTCTTCAATTGTTTTGAAGCCCATGTTAGCATAATTTTTTTTAAAAAGTAAAACCCATACTCAAGATATTTTTCTATTTCTATTTTATTTAAAACTAACGAACACCTGGCTTCTCATTATTTTGGAAGCCTAACTAAAGCACAACTGAGAAACTGAAGTCTAAGCTGAAATTTATGTTGTGTTTTTTAAAATACCTAATTGCTTGCCTTCAATTAACAGCTATTAAAACCTAACAGAAATTTTCTTTAGAAAAATTAAAATTTTAAAAACCAACAGGAACACTCCAAAACTCGACAAAGTGGGATTCCTGGTATTAAAGCTGGGGAACAGTTTGCCTTGGTCCCATGTCTTTAATTGAGGCATGAGTTTCATCAGAAAGTTTTTCTGGGGACAACAGCAGCAGCAGCAGCAGCAGAAGAAGAAGAAGAAGAAGAAGAGTTGGTTTTTATATGCCAACTTTCTCTACCACTTAAGGAAGAATCAAACCGGCTTATAATCACCTTTCCTTCCCTCCCCAACAACAGACACCCTGTGAGGTAGATGGGTCTGAGAGAGCTGTGAATAGCCCAAGGTCACCCAGCTAGCTTCATGTGTAGGAGTGGGGAAACAAATCCAGTTCACCAGATTAGCCTCCACCGCTCATGTGGAGGAGTGGGGAATCAAACCCAGTTTTCCAGATCAGTGTCCACCACTCCAGATCACCACTCTTAACCACTACATCACGCTGGCTCCCTATGGGTACGCATGGCTTGCCAGCTTATATTCTAGCTGCACCTCCTTCCACCCAGGCTTTTGCTGCTGGTTGCTGACCCACCCACTTCCCCTTTAGATATCCTAGGAGGAATGCCCAGTTTTTGGGGGCTAAGCAGGGCTTTTTTGGGTTTCCCCAGATTGACTGTAGGGAAAACCTTTTTTCACCCACTTCACGATGTTGTGGTAGAGAGGTTGGTTAAATAAGCCTGGTCATTGGAATGTGTAGGCCATAACTAGTTTGGCAGGGATAGGGAGGGCTGATCACACTAGGCAGGGATGATCAGCTGTATCCTGAGACATTGGCAACAATGGAGGTTGTGTCTGGAGCATCTCATCACTGGCTGTGCACTGGGGTGCAGCTGGGAAGGAGCACCCTTGGTGATGAGCAACATCCTTTCTCAACCTGGTTGTGGCCATGCAGTCCAGAGAGAGGACTGGGGCTGGGCACCTCTCAGCACCTTGTGTGCAGGCAATGATAAACAAGGCTGGCAGAAGATGCTGGTCAAGTTTGGAATCAGGGTGGGTCTACCCAACAAAGGCAGCCATCGTCAGGCTGCCTAGCACAGCCCGCCTATTTAAATATGTTAGTATATTTAACATTATGACCTAGATCTTTTTAATTATTTACATAACCTGGTTAAACCCAAGCTGTTGTCTCTTGTCTTCATTTACAGGGTGCTATAGAAAAACAACTATAAAACCAGAGCCAGAAGAATACCAAAACATGAACTTTTTAAAACAGTAGCATCTTGGAAAATCTCTCCTTAAGCTCAAAACCCTTTAAAAATTAAAATGCAAAACAGTTAAACAATGTAAAACAAAACAAGAGATCCTAACAAAACAACACAAGCCTTTTAAACCCTTTTAAAAACAGCACAAAACAAAACCAGAAAACAAATGTTCCCTCCTTAAAAAAAAAACACACACACAAGAAAGAAAAACATAAAATATTTTAAATAATATTTTTAAATGAAGGGCAAACCAGCAATAGAATTAATCCGAGGCACAGACAGCCCAAAGCAGCACCAGCATACTCCAAAAAATCTTGTTATGAAATGGAGTCAAGATACAGCCACATCCGCTTTTTATCCTCTGGCTATGAGAGGATTGTTGTGATTGCAAAGACAGTTCTAATGTGTGATCCTGTTGCCTGGGAGAGCCGCCTCCCTCCCCTGCTCCCATTGCTTGGGAAACCTGTAAAATTGGGGGGGGGGGATAGGCCTGGGACCCTTAAAATGCTGGCACGAATATTTCCAGAAATATTTGAAGCCTAGAGAGCAGTATCCTGGGAATCCCAAATATCAATCCAGATACCCAAATACATTAAAAATACCAATCAATTATTTTTCGGTCCAGAAAAATCCGAATGCACATCTCTACTGACAATATAATGAAACCAAGAATAGAATCAACAAATATAACATTATACCTACTTAATGACCCAACTCAGTAATAATCTTGGCCATCTGGTGGGAATTTAGGAACAGACATGATAGCCCCCTCTGGGAAACACTTTTCTCAGCAAGTGCTAAGTACCAAGAAAGTACTAAGAAAGTACCAAGAAAGACATTCCTTGTACAGCCTTCTAAGCAAGGCTCTTTAGATGGTATTAAAGCATGTGGGGAGCAGTATGGAAGCAGGCAGCCCATTACCCCTTCCACACTCACGTAACCCTGTGTAAAGGAGCTGTGAACCATAATCTAACTCCAGTGCAGCTTGGTTTCCTTGCAAACTTATTGTACTGAACCTGCTAGATCTGATGTGTAAGCAAAATGTTAGACTAACTCCACTGCTGGGTTGTAATGGAATGTGTATTTTCCCATTAGCTCTTTTGCTTAAAGATTCCCTATGTTCATTAGGGAGTCTTTTGAAGTAGTCACACACCATTGGGCTTAAATGGTTATTGCTCACTCTAAATTGGGGACTGAAGTGCTGCCTTAGCATCTCCTTTGAAATTCGCTGTATACTCCAATATCTGTGAATTAGGATTTATTCTGGTGCAAAAATCTAAGCGTTTTAAAGTTGTGAATATTCCATTATTGCCCTGAAAGATATTACTACCATTCTATTACAGTTGCTATCACAGTTGCAAAGGCTATGGAACACTCCTATCATATAGAATCATATAGTTCTATCTAATCAGGTCTCAGAAGCTAAGCATGGTCAGTACTTGGAAGGGAAACCACCATGGAAGACTCTGCACAGGAATGCAATGGCAAACCACCCCTGCTTCTCACTTGCCTTTAAAGCTCCTTGCTGGGGTCACCATAAGTCAGCTACAACATGATGACACATTACATCAGGGGTGGGGAACCTTTTTTCCGCCAAGGGCCATTTGGATATTTATAACATCATTCGCGGGCCATACAAAATTATCAACTTAAAAATTAGCCAACCGAGCCCCAAGCAGGCAGCTGCCCCAGATGACCCCCCCCCCCACGGCACGGGCAAGCAGGCAGGCATCCAAACGGTGGCGCACTCACCCAGCTGGTGGCACAGGATGGTCTGTTGCACCAGCTGGGCGTAGCCATCCTGCCGCACGCTGGAGTTGCTCCTGCTCCGCATGGTCGGGGCAGGATTCTACAGCCGGCTCCTGCTACCTCCAACTGCAGGGGTGAAATGAGGACACACTGGCTAAGAACTCCCCCCCACACGCTTTCTGGCCCTGCCCCCTTTAACCCCTCTATTGTTGCCACTTCCACCCCCAGCCCCCTTGTAGTACAGAGGGAATACGTTTCTCCATGGCCCGGGTGGGAAAGGGTTAACACAGTTTCTTGGGCGGTCCTAGCAGCTCCATAGCTAATGACAATTCTGCAAGGGGGGAAAGAAGGTTTATTTTCTTGGCAAAACAAACTCACATCCACCTTGAATAGAGGCTATTCTTGTCCGCGGGAGGGGGTGGATCACCAGTCTTAGATCCTTTTGAGCTAGAGATCTGCCAGGACCCATGAAGGGCCAGACCAAATGATTTCGCGGGCCTTAAACGGCTCCCGGGGCCTGACGTTCCCCACCCCTGCATTACATACACAATATTTGTGCCAAACCAGGGACAGATATACAGCTCATTCCTGAGCTTTGCGGCGGCTAGGGACGGCTTAGGTGAGGCACCACCATGGCACCTCCAAAGAGGTTCTCTGGCTGCTGACAGGATAAAAAAAGCCTGTTTAAAGTTGAAAAAATTAAAAATGGGGTATTTTCCCCCGTAGAAAACAGCTAGGCTGCACCAGGAAAAATCTGGCACAGCAACGCTGTTCTGGAGGGGAGTATTCCTGGGCTGGAAAGGGTTAAGAGGCAGCCTAGCAGCAGCCCTGCTCCCCATAACGCCCCAGGAATGCCTCCCTGGACGCTGGCGCAAGCACATGCACCAGCAAACCGCTGGCGGGAGGCCGAACCAGCGTCCATGGACTGTGCTGCCACTTCAGTCCTGGGGCACCACCACAAGTGGCACTACGCTGGCGTCCATGCCACTTTGCATGACTCAAGCACAGACGCCAGCACAGGGGGCTGGTTGCCTCCTAAGCCCGTTCAGCCCCCAGGCTCAGGAATGAGCTGCCCATGTCCTGGATTTGCTCCCTGTCTGAGATGGCAAAAAATGGGATGACACCATACCTCCAGAAGGCAGAAATACACAACTGTTGGTCATCTTATGGTGG
Source organism: Euleptes europaea (assembly GCF_029931775.1). Lineage (NCBI taxonomy): Eukaryota > Metazoa > Chordata > Lepidosauria > Squamata > Sphaerodactylidae > Euleptes > Euleptes europaea. The sequence continues at coordinate 35,044,253 of NC_079323.1, forward strand.
GACACAAATTATTCACGAGGCTTCCTAGTTACTGTATTTATGAATCATCAAACTTAACAGCTTGGAGTTGTGTTGATTAGTCAGACTACTGCATAGTTTGTATACCCAATGTGAAAGTCCATCAAAAAAGCACATTTGTAACAAACCACTGACTGGCCCATAAGACTAGAAGGGACAGCACAGAGCAACTCCATATTGTTTACGGCAGACAATAACGATGGCCTGGAGCAGCCCCTTGAATGCAGACAAGAAGCAGAGTGTTAGCTATATTGACTCAATAAACATGCATGGTTATTCATCCGAGCCTATTCAAGTTCATGGGTGTTTACAGATTGACTTGCTTAGAAACCGTCAATCTGCTTGTCCATGCTGCTTTCTCATTTAAATCAATAGAACAACTTCAGACCAAAGGTTTATAGTCTCTGTTGAACATTAATTTCTCACCTTGGTTTCATATACAATTACACACATCCCACTGTTTTCCCTAGTAATTCTAGATTGCTGACAATACTCCTTTAAGTACTTTTGAAGCCCATTTCAATTATAAGTAAAGCTTCCTTTGACCAAATTATTCACTTATTCATACTTAGGCACTTCAACTAAGAGGAAGCAAATAGGAGAACTCACTTTTTTATGAATTCAAGAAATAATCTGTTGGTCTGAACTGAAGGCTTTAAGAGGGGAGTGGACATATTCATGGAGGAGAGGGGTATTCATGGCTATTAGTTAGAATGGATACTAGTCATGCTGCATACCTATTCTCTCTAGTATCAGAGGAGCATGCCTGTTATTTTGGGTGTGGTGGAACACAGGCAGGATGGTGCTGCTGCAGTCGTCTTGTTTGTGGGCTTCCTAGAGGCACCTGGTTGGCCACTGTGTGAACAGACTGCTGGACATGATGGGCCTTGGTCTGATCCAGCAGGGCCTTTCATATGTTCTTATGTTGAGGCCCGCAGAAAGCAATGCTTTATCTAAAGTATGGGCTGTACTAAATATATATATATATATATTGAGGGCTCCACGCATAAGGCAGACAGTGGGATTTTCATGTACATTTCATTTGAAGGAATTATTATTAATGGTAATCCTTAAGTACAGTAATTACTTTTTACTTCTGCACAGAGATAGTAAAATGAAATCCTTGTAGGGAGCCAATATGGGACTAATTGGCAATTGTTAGTCTGCTTTAAAATCATTATGTGTCCCCAAAGTATCTGTGTTGCAAGGTATATCATGAAATTCTCATAATTAAAAATGAATGGTGGGGTTGCTGCATGACAATTCCTTTTTTTAAGTCCAAACTTCAGCTCTGTAAAGTTGATCACGTCCTACAAAACACCTTTGTTGCTAACCAACATATAAGTCTTTGTGGTAAATTGTTAAGAAAGGTGAAACTGGTTCCTTTCCAAAGAGTTTTCAGCATCTTTAAATGGGTGATAATAACAGATGAACAACGAATAAACATCAGGTTGGAGGTAAGCTGTGCTGAACGGGTGGGCACTGATAACTGTCAAATCTCTTAGTAACTAAAATCTCTAATTGCCCAAAAGCTGATCATTATCTTACCTGAATGATGCTGGTATTCTTGTTGGCAGCTGAGTATGCCACCTGTAGATGATGATTCCAACTTATCTAATAAGAAATGTACAAAGAGTGCTAGCTATACGGGCACCAGATGGGCAATTTATCTCTTTTATTATTGCTACTCACCTGGTCGGCTGATCTACAGGCAAATTACCACCCCCTCCTCCCCCATCAATATATCCAAAGGCCTGGCTTTTCATCACTTAACCTAATTGTAGTGAATAATATACTACAGTAATAGCATGTATATCGCGATGTGATTTTTCGTTAAAGTGAAGACTACATTTGGGACATGGGAATTAATTTTCTACCCCAAAATAACAGTGACGTTCTCCATTGTTGTTTAAACTAGTTTCCAAAATGTAATACTGTATAGAAGAATATGCAGCAAGAGAATACTGGTTATTTGAAACAGACTTCCTGGTTGAAGGGACTGATACCGGTTTGACAGACTTTGAGTAAGTTAATCGAAAAGCTACCATTCAATGAACTGAATTGAATTTTTTATTATAATTGAAGGCCAGTTCTAAAATACATACAGTAACATTGTTAATACATAAAAGGTTACATAAGTTTTATTAAAATGAGCAAGTAACATCATAACAATATAGAACAATGGGCTCTAGCAGCTGAACAAAATCTGTCCAACATATATGTACCCCTTCCCCCCCCCCCCCCGGATCATGGTCTGATAGAAGAAAGTCCATATATGAATCCTCAGGGTGGCCTGGCATTTTTTTTAAGAACAACAGGAGAAATGTGATGTACTATTCAATGGCCTTTCCAATTCACCCCCCCCCAAGGCATGGTCACCATTCATCAAACCAGATGCATGTAGGATGCATATAGTAAGTTCTTTACTTTTAAAACTCATATTGTTTTAAATATCACTCAAATGGTTTTATTTCACAAAGTGTTTTTTTTCAGCTGACAACTTTCCTATCATCTTAGAGAAAAAGACAATAATATGAGATGTTAAGTGAAATGGTGATGTAGTGACAAAAATGTCATCAAGCCGTAGTTATTTCCTGAGACTTTTCCTTAGAAACATCTAATCGGTAGAAAATCATCGCCGCCCCCCACCCCGTGATCCAGAGTTGGATCTTTCTACTAAAACAGTTAAACTTACAACCTTGATAAAATGAACACATGAAGTTGCCTATATTGAGTCATGCCATTGGTCTATCAAGGTCAATATTGTCTATTCTGACTAGCAGTGGCTCTGCAGGATCTCTGATAAAAGTCTTTCACATCATCTATTACAGCGGTTTCCAAACTGTTTGAGTCATAGAGCACTTTTCAGGAGAGAAATTCATCTCTGATGGAGCACTGATTTTCACCTAGCACCTATATACTAAGCCGAATGATAGTAGTATTTTTATTTCCAATCTCTTCACGGAGCACTAGGAGATTTTCGTGGAGCACCAAGTGCTCTGCGAAGCACAGTTTGGGAACTGCTGATCTAGTACTTATTCTTTTAAAAGGAGATGCTGTGGACTGAACCTTGGAACTTCTGCAGGCAAAGCCTGAAACTGTGGAAGCAGGATACCTCAGGTGAGGGTAACAGTTACTGAATATTCCATCCCAATTTGAAGTGGGGGTGGTAGATATGACTGGGAAAGTGCTTTGCCATAGAAATCAACATTAAAAGCTGTCAAATTGATTTCCTAATACAAACTGCTTTAAATCCAATATTTAAGAACCTGAAGCAAGTATTTACAGTGACATAGAACCAAATGTGAGTCTGAGGTTTTTTTCCCCTTCTTGGCAGTGTCCAGGTCTTGATACACAGTGACAAACTGTCACTGTCGCATCTAGTTTGGTCCTTAGTGTTTGTTTGCTTCACTTTCTTGGATATACAGATTTAGACCTCTGCATTACTTTCATGTCAAATATATATTTTAGCTTTGAATCCTCCAGGAAGTGTTGACAGGTCAGAAAGGAAGGAAATAAAAGAGACCCCTCAATTCACTCTGTGCTTCATACAAAGAAAGAAATTGCAAATACTGGCTTACTCATTTTTTTATTATCCTATTGCTTTTTCTGTCCTAATTCCCAAAGTTAGCCTACAGGTCCAGGATCTACCCAGACTTTCTGTTTCCGAATAGAGAAAAAAGTCCACCACAACCAATTCTGTGTTGCAATGGACAATCCTCCTGGCTTTTGGTTCTTGTAGGTTATCCGGGCTGTGTGACCGTGGTCTTGGTATTTTCTTTCCTGATGTTTCGCCAGCAGCTGTGGCAGGCATCTTCAGAGGAGTAACACTGCCCTTCAGTGTTACTCCTGGAGTAACACTGTAATTGGAGAGACACTGTCCTTCAGTGTTACTCCTCTGAAGAAAGAAAATACCAAACCATGGTCACACAGCCCAGATAACCTACAAGAACCAACAATGAACTGTGACTGTGAAAGCCTTCGACAATACCTCTTGGCTTTGTTCCATCACATCTCTAATTATTGGTACAGGTGTTTTCTCCTCCTCAGCCCTTCTGCTCATCTCCTTAGAATTTCTTCCCCACCAATAAATTACATACTTTAATATATATTTCAATACATATTTAACTTTGGTATTCAATATGACATCAGTTTATTTGGCTGAATGAACACTGCTGTCATCTACCGTTCCTAAAATATGTATTTAAATCCAGATGTGAATGTATACTTTTCTCAATATTCTGTAGGTTGTAATATGTGGGGAGCAAAAAAGGTTCGATGAGGTTCATTTTGAGATGTCATGTTGGTGAACAGAGAGCTCAAATTCAGCTGAAAAATTCAGTGGAAGGGGATTTTGTAAGCATCCTTAGTTTTGCATCTCTTGGGTTTGGGTGATGATAGGAAAAGCCTCTCACACAAACTCGGCTACTGTTATGTGGTTGTTCTATTATTTGAAATTGTACCCATCCCAGTTTCTACTTCTATGGAAGACAGTTATTGTAATTTCCAGTGGACCATGAGATTTCATATTCATGCCTATTTAAAATAAGTGTTTCCCCCCAGATAATTCAGTCATCCTGAGTAAGCTCTGAAGAAGCAACCATTGATTTCTTGGGAGAGACATAGGGGAAACATTGTAAAGGGCCAAGCAGGCCAGCAAAAGCAGGGAACAAAGCTGAAGAACTTGAGAGATTGTACCAGAGTGATGCATACACTGAGAGAATAAGAAAGGGAATATTCTCAGTTTTCAACTGGCATGCAATACTTTGAATCCTGATTCAAATGTTCCAGAAGCCACTCAGAATTCTATCATACTTTCAGGTTACATTCTTCCTCAGTAATGGAGTTGTGTCACATTGGCATCAGTGAACATTGTACTTTTCCCTTTGCTTTTAAATCTTCTTTCCAATGTCAGCAAGCCTCCTAATGAGAGGTTCAACCTAGAATGCATAAAACGCCAGCACAAAAATGCCATTTTAAGACTATAAACCTGGCTGTCACTAGATGAACTCACATTCATAAGAAGTAGTAACCTCATGAGACTCAGAAAGTAACACTGCAGTCCTAAGCAGAATTCAGTGGGTTTAGACGGATGTAATTTTGCTGAGGATTGCTCTGTAAATTTTGTGATGACTTTCCAGTGTTAAAAAGGTGAATACAAAATTTGGCCAGGATAGGGAAAGGTGAAGACTATGTTTTTTAAAAGTTTTCTAAATGTATTTTTGAAGAGTTAATAATAGAAATAAAATATTTTATTTTTAATTGTGCTATGTGCTTTCCAGTTTTCATATACACAGGGAAGAGAGGGATAAACGTCGGGATGTAATGTCACCCTGTGAGTCAATAATGACCCAGTGCTTGCACAGGGGACTACCTTTACCTTTTAAAGAAATAATTAGCCTGATTGTATACTTGGTCCTTCCTACACTTTAAGGGCTTGAGATGTCATACCGCTAGCTGTTCTCTTGAGACTTCCAGTGAGATTCCCTTCACCAAAGGTTTGCTGAGAAGTTCTTATCAAAGCTAAACTCGATCTCTCTGTTGGGTATTAGGTAGCAAGCTTTGTTACATTTCAGACAGACAAGGGTTAATATTGATTGTATTGATGTTAACCAGTTCAAAGGTATGATGTAACCTGCAATATGTTAATTTAGCATTTGGTCAGTGAGAGCATCCATTGAGCACATGCAGCTTGTCACGTACACAAGCAATCTGCATTTTACTGTTCTTTCTCTATATCCTTTGTTTAGAAGAGAAAGCACAGTCCCAGTTAACTTTTGACCATCAACCTGGAAGGATGGAGGGGCGATTCTTATACTTAGAAATGCCTCGTGTGTAAGCTTAGTACCTGCCAGGAGTATAGGTACCTGCCAAGTATAGGTAACGTTAGCCATGTAGAAAGGATTATTTGTTTTAATCTCCCAGTGACCCATTCCCTGATTTTAGTGAGTAAAGGTTGTTTTACTAAGACAAAGGACTTTGTCTATTTTGTGTGTGTGTGTGACTTACTCTATCTTCATTAGGCCATAACCAAACGATCCAATCCCTCTGAAACGGTAGCAAGTAATAAGTCAGTTCTAACACACTCAACCTTTCAATATTCTTCCATCTCTCTTTGATATTTGAAATGGAGGCAGAGCAATTGGGCCTTTGCCATTTAATAAGCAGGATATGTTTATCAGACTCCTGGCCTATTCCATGCAAATGTGGCTGAAAGTTCACATGAAGATGACAAGTGGAAGATGGCTCTTGGAACTCAAGCCCTATGGTAGAATGCATATTTGGTTACTCTCAGTCTGATTTGGAAACCTGGCCCCCCAAAAAGAGAGACAAGGTTCTTATCTTTAAGAGAAAAATTAAAATTAAGGCAGCAATAATCTTGCAGTTTAAACTTTTTATTAGTAAATCTGTAATATTCTTGTAGAAGTGTGCTGTACCTAAGGGGGAGGGGGCTGTTCCTGAGCCTTTACTGCATTAAAGATGAAATAAACTTGACTCAGTACATCTTATTTTTAATAATGCACTTTGAACAAACAGAAAAACCTGCAGGAACTCTGAAACAGGAAACACTTTCCCTCCCCAGAAGCACATAAATCATCATTATTTTTTAATAAAACGATAGGGATGGACTTAAATGAATACCTTGTCAGCACATTTATTTAAAAAGCACACCCTGATCTATCAGATAATTTGCTGCAAGTGGATTTATTGCTAAGAAGGAGCGAAGGTGAAAACAGAAACGGAGTGAAAATAAAAATATCAGATCCGCTGTGGGATTATATATTGGGCAGTATAAACCTTCTGGACTCTGTAATCGAAATACATCTTTGCTGTCAGCTATAACTGGTATATAAACACAGTTTTAAAATTCATTCTTCAATTAACAGAAAAGAAAAAATATATTAATAAAATATAATCGTTAAATAAAACAAATTTAATAAGTCATATTTTATGACAGTTTTAGTGCATTCTGCCAGTTTCCTGTTTTGCCGAGCTGAATGTGCACTACTACAGCAAAGCAACAGAAAATCACACATTATATTGATTTACTGCAAGGATACAGCAGGGGAACTGGATACTGGGATGGCCAATTTTGCAATTCCATAAGAGACATTACTGCCAGATAATTAACCTTGCTGTTTGTTTAGCATCCTTCAAATGCTTCATTACTGATGCAGTCAATTATCTTTCCTCAATGGGTTCTTGTGAAGGTAGAATTTCTAATTAAAATTATTTTGGACCAAAGAGGCTGCCGTATTGGCTAACAAATACTGAATAATCTTCTCAACTCTGTAAACTGTACAGTTCATGTGGCACTCACAGCACGCCTTTGACAATTCCAAACTCAAAACAAGAATCCTTTTTGTTATTTTTCACCCAGGCACACTTTGTTTATTTGTTACCCCATTCTTCAACCCAAGAGTATTTTAGGCATGGTTCTCAAGAAATAGAATCTCAGAACTATGACTGATAAAACCAAGAGCTGAAAGATCAAATGGCCTCAATAGGGATGCTTGCCCCTGGTCAACATTAAATGAAGATCATTGTGTGTGGGTGTGGAGGAGGGGGTCCATCACACAATGTGGAGTAGGTGTTCAGGGAATAGCCCTTCAATGATTTCAGCGTGTTTGTTGGTAAATTGTGCTGTGCTGGTCTATGACTGTTTTTAATAAAGATTGATCAGTGGGTTTGTACTGTGGAGTGGCACAGTGGAGCGGCTGCTCTCATATCCTGAAACGAAGACAGAAGACAAAATGCATGGGTTAAAGTAGAGTTTATGAATTACTGCACATTAAACTAACTGCACATTAAACTAATTGTGTGGCCTCCCTAAGAGGCTGCCCACTGTGTTTGCTATAATTTGGGCAACTCACTCTCAATTCAGCATGGCCACAGACCAGACTGTTTTTCCTTGCCTACACCTAATTTGTGCAGAAAGATGTTGTCCATCAACTTCATCCAATGTAAACTTTGAAGTACAGCACTGAGGGATTAATCCCCACCACCCCTCTGGAACTCTGCAGCCATCAGCAGCAGGTTTGGGTGTCTCCCCCCATATAAGAATCCTTCATGGTGTTTGCCAATCTAATTAACACATGAAAAAGGGGGGAAGCCCAACCCCAAAATTGAAGTAGGTACCACAAAGGTTAAGCAGAAACAATGTTGAAACAAATAAAACAAAATAAATCTATTTTTTATATAGTGCACCTAAAATACAAATTTTGAAACACTGGCCTTCAGTTTAGCCTCTAGACTGAAAGCCACTGGACTAAGTCGTCCTACATGTACAATATATAATGCAGATGAGTATCCCAAAGTTGATGAGGTACAAATAAGACCACAATCACAGTGAACAAGACCAAACGCTGCTGCCACGTGGGGCTCATAGGCAGTGGATGGCGCAGAGCTGCAAGCCAGGTTTGGCCCAGCCAAACTGGGCTTGCAACTCTGCCCAGATCACCACCACTGCCTCTGGGCTCTACATGGGGCTCATAGGTGGCGGGTGGCACAGAGCTGCATGTCAGGTTTGGCCCAGCCGAGCCCAGCATGCAATTCTGCACAGGCTGCACACCACATCCGGGCTCCATGGGGGGGCTCGTAGGCAGCTCTGCGCCCACCACCACTGCAGCTTCTGGGTTCCACATGGGGCTTGGAGATGGACACTGCAACCCTGATGTCAAGGTAAATGGGGGGAGATGGGGAGGGGGAAATGAAGGGGGTAACAAATTTTGGGAATCCGGATATTTCCAACATGGTTGTTCAGGAATATCTGGGTTTACTGAAAAATTTCAGGTCTCTTAGACCTGGATCCAAATGTTACTGAAAAGGTTTTTTTTGCATACCCTTATAAGTAAATCAAATGTCCAAACTAGGTTTGACAGTTCATTTCCTTGTGGTGTGTGTGTATACATCAATCAGCAATTGACAGAATACAAAAAGTGAAGAACCCAGGCATACTATATAGGTGAAGTGTGAAGTGCAACACCTCCTGAGCAGAAAGAAACATCATTGGCGGGGGTGGGGGGGAGAGGGAATCTCCCTCCCAGTGAAAGAAAGGCCAGAAGTGCAAGAACCTCCCAATAGAGGAATCCACAGAATAATCAAACTTCATTGTATACACATCCAATCAATATCCTCAGTCCCTGTGGTGTTAATATCTGCAAATTAAAGTTCCAAAACATCTCATTATTCTTTAAGAGCCTGTACAGTTGAAAGGAAGAAGCATGCAGGTGTTCCATTACCCAGAATTTCAGCTGCTTATCTGAATGTCTGAAGGTCAAATACTATTTAACAATTGCAGCCAGCAGTTTTTTTTTCTTCATTCTAATGCAGCTCTCCCTGTTTGCAGATACAAGTTTTGATTGATCTGGTCATCATACCTACATAAATTATGTACTGACATACATTAAGCTACAAGGCCAGTGGATCACATAAATTACACCTTATGCATTACAATTCACAAATGAGTTTATATTAAAAGTTTTATTTTTAGATGAATTCTGAAAAGTTTTTGTTACAGTTGAGAGGACACAAACACAGAAATGTCCACAAGAGAAAGGGGTGGGGAAAACCTTTGGGCATATCCCTCCATCAATTGTGGTGTAATCTGCAGTAGGTTGTCGTAATTTACTTTCTAACAACAAATTTTCAGGATTCATCATCAGAATTTGTTAGCTGAACTGCACGAAGCAGCTTTTTCTCTTCCCCCACCCCTAAAGTCTGATGCCTCCAGTCTCTGAGAGGGATAGGTGCAAAGTTGTCCTGATACTGTTTGGGCAGAAATGTGTTTATCTCACCCATGCTTAGGGTTGCCAGGTCCCCCTTGGCCACCAGTAGGGGATTTGAGGGTAGGGTTGCCAGATCCATTTTGGGAAACTTCAGGAGACTTGGGGATGAAGCCTGGGGAGGACAGGGACCTCAGTGGGATGCAATGCCATAAATTTCACCCTCCAAAGCAGCCATTCTCTCCAGAGGAACTGATCTCTGTGGTCTGGAGATGAAGTGCAATTCCGGGGGATCCCCAGGTCCCACCTAGAGGCTGGCATCCCTACCCATGCTCTTCTATATATATGTACGAGGCTGCTAAAAGAAATTGTCCAGAGCTTAGGGGTGGGGTGTCATAAATATACCCCCAACTCTATATTTCATTATATAATCCTCCAGATGCATCCATCTTGGTTCTGAACCAGTGCTTTCAGGCTGTGGTCAGGTAGCTAAGGTAGAACAAACTGAAGCTGAGTCCAGATGAGGCAATGCTGTTCAGGAAGGCTGATGGACTAGAGGAACTGAGTCCATGTTTCCTAGATGGAGTGGAGTTGGCTTTTCCAAAGCAGGTTAAGAGCTTGAGAGTGCTCATGTACTGAGGCTTCCTGTCTGAAAAACAGATAGGTGCAGTAGCCAAGAGCACGTTCTGTCAGCTGCATCTGGTTCACCAACTCTGTCCTTAGACAAAGCCGATCTGGCCATCCTGATCCATGCTTTTGTATGTAACCTTGCAGCTGGATTGCTGTAACGTGCTTCATGTTGGGCTGCCCTTGGAGAAACCTCAAAACTGCAACCTGGAAAATGTGGCAGTCCAATTACTGTCACTGGCTAGCCTATGCAAACATATCTGGCCCATATTTTAAGAGCTACATTGGTTGCAAGTTTGCTTCTGAGTTCAATTCAAGGAGCTGGTTATGATCTTTAGAGCCCTTCATGGCTTGAGGCTCACATATAAAAAGGAGCTTCTCTTCCCATATGTTCCCATGCCCCAAAAGTGGTCCTTAGGCTGCAACTGATTAGCTGGTCCTGAGTCTGAGTGTAGGCCTTTTCCATTGTGGCTCCCACACTTGAGAAGCAGGCTTCCTGAAGAGGTGAAGGGAACAGTGCCATAACTAGAAATTAGGGTTGCCAGGTCCCTCTTCACCCCCAGTGAGAGGTTTTGGGGGCAGAACCTGAGGTTTGGGGAGGGGAAGGACTTCAATGCCATAGAGTACAATGGCCAATGCGGCCATTTTCTCCAGGTGAACTGATCTCAATTGGCTGGAGATCAGTTGCAATAGCAGGAGATCTCCAGCTAGTACCTGGAGGTTGGCAACCCTACTAGAAATCTCCAGAAGGTGCTCTGCTATTTGTCAGAGATTTTGATGGAGTATGAAAAGCAGGCATTTTTGTGAGGGGAGTGTTTGGGGTCTTTTATTGTATTTGGTTTTAATTTGTAATGTTTTAATTGTTGTTGTTGTTTGTAACCTGCCTTGAGCCAAAAATAAAGATAAGTTGTGTGTATGTGAAGTGCTGCCCAAACCTGTGGCCTTGAAAGAATTGACTTTAAAATTAACTGTTCTTCTGTCCAAAATGGAAATGCTGGCAGGTATGTATGAACGACCAGTTTCAGCTGAGGGACTGGCGTATTTGTCAGTAGTGCAAACTTGGCTTCAGCAAATGTTGGCAACAACCAAACTATCATGAGTGGCATATTGGAAAGGTTGGCTTTAAAAGACTGGAATAGCACAAACATTTTTTTTTCCAAAACAGGAAACTTACTTCCACTTACAGCAGCCTGCCAAAACCCAGTCTGGGCTTGATGTGATGTTTGCTATTGCTTTGATGCATGCCTATATATTGGCAATCCCACAAATGCAATTCATTCCTAAAAAAAGTAGGCTCTAGGAGCCCTTTAAATAAGCTCTTGTCATTCAGTGACTGATTTGCAACTGAGTGCCCTTAAACATTTTCCTCCCAAAGACAATCAGCTCAAAATAGACCCTCAAGAGACAGGATAGATGGATACAAATGGATTCAAGAACATTTCAAATTCTTTTTTGCTGCATGCAAACAACGAAGGAAGTAAGAAACACTTGAAACTGTGTTTCCTTTGGGAGAAAAAGAAGAGATTGTAATCAAATCCTAATGCGTATTGAAATTAATAAATTATAATAAATGGCCACAAAGAGAGAGACAAAAAAATTGATAGTCAAAAGTAATTATGTTTTCAACATTCCAAATGAATTTCTACATTGAATCTTGTTTCCCTTCTTTTATTTGGCGTGTTCTCTGTTTTGTCATCCTTCCTAATGTAATGATTAGGGGTTCTGAATTCCCTATGGAATAAAATAAATATAAAAGCAGCACAGTTATTAAAAGATCAAAATGAGCAGTCTGAATCAAGGCTTGTTACATTTTGTTCTCTTCTGGCCGGGAAAAAAAATGCAAAAATTGCGTGAAATATTTTTGGACTGAGCCAGGAGGTGTTAAACATTTTGCTAATGAAAGTGATGTTTGTCGGTTGTCTTCCTAAAGTGCTATTAAACTGCTTTCTGCAGCAAGCCAAATCTGTCACAACTGTTCTGCTTGTTCGCTTACCCATCCAAAATAAATGGTGAAATAGCGGTTACTTGAAAAATGGGAAATTAGCAGTTACAATGGTTGATTTAAAACCGGAAGTTATCACAAACCTCCCCCCCCCCCCAGTTTGTACAGGTTCTTTAGTTTCCATGTTGGCAGACATAGGCTTTTGCATGTCAATTTCTCTCCTGATACCTCCTTCCCCCTAACACCAGGTAATCAGCAACGTGAAATGTATTGCTTCTTCATTGGTTCTTGTAGGTTATCCGGGCTGTGTGACCGTGGTCTTGGTATTTTCTTTCCTGACGTTTCGCCAGCAGCTGTGGCAGGCATCTTCAGAGGAGTAACACTGAAGGACAGAGAGACACTGTCCTTCAGTGTTACTCCTCTGAAGATGCCTGCCACAGCTGCTGGCGAAACGTCAGGAAAGAAAATACCAAGACCACGGTCACACAGCCCGGATAACCTACAAGAACCAATGAACTCTGACTGTGAAAGCCTTCGACAATATTGCTTTTTCATTTCCAGTGCAAAAAGAGCACCTGTATGCAAATAAGAATTTAGGTGTAACTTGCTTATAACTTTCAGCATTTCTTCAAGGTATCCATTAAATAATAAGAGATGATCTTATAGAAGAATATAAATCACAACTGATTAAAATAAATGGGTGTTTCTGACATTCCCTTTCCACATGGCAGCACATATACTAAAACTGGAATGATACAGAGAAGATTAGCATGTACTGCTTCTATGCTTCTACCACTTTTAGGCATACAGATGCTGTCCACAGTTGCATGTATGCAAAATACTGCTGGGCATGAAAGAACCTAGATCCTGACCAATCTCTCACCTTTTGTGTTACAGCAGAAATGAACTTAGAATTTGTAAAACCCATTTTAACCCTGGAGGTGGCAAGCTAAGTAAAGTCACCACAGCCACACTGGCTGTAGTGAACATCCTTAAGAAGCAGTGAAACTGCTGAGACAAGATAGCCTGTCAGGAAGCAGAGCTCTCTGAGACCCAATGTCAACGCTCCAAGGAAAGGGCAAAGAGGAATTCTAAAGGTCAATTTAAGTTGATCAGTGATGTGTGATTGCAACTAGGCACCAAAAGATATAACAACAACTCCACATTGTAGACTTTTTTTTAGCCTTTTGGGCTAAATAAGTTATTTGTCTTCAGTTTCCTGAAGGCATTTTCCAACTCAAAAGAGGTGGAACAAAGAAAACATTTCCCTCCATTTTCAAGCAGTAATACTTATGCCACAATGGCCCTGTTCTGGTGTTTAATACCAATCCAAGGGCACATACTTCGGCCTCTCCTTTTTCTTTGGAACATCGATTGCTTCCATCATTCCTGGTGTGTAAATCCATAACTTGCTTTGCCGACCATACTGGGCAAATGTAATTCAAACCAGAATGGCTTCCAAAGCATGTTTTTCAAATCCTCCTAAAACGGTGATTTCAAGTCATAGTTTGAAGCCCCAGAGGAAGGGCAAAACTATGCCCACTCATATTATGGAGGCATCACGTCTTGCTGATAACTGCAGCAACATGGCTTTGGGTCCCGGGATTTTCTGGTAGGCCCTCCTAGGGCTATGAAGCCCAGGTAACTGCCCAATAGAGTAGCCAGCCTCCAGGTAGAGTTGCCAACCTCCAGATCTCCTACTATTATAACTAATCTCCAGCTGATAGAGATCAGTTCACCTGGGGAAAATGGCTGCTTTGGCAACTGGACTCTATGGCATTGAAGTTCCTTCCCTCCCCAAACCCCGCCCCCTCAGGCTCCACCCCAAAAACCTCCCGCTGGTAGCGAAGGGGGACCTGGCAACCCTACTGCCCAAACCTCTAGTCTTGAAAGAATTGACTTTAAAATTAACTGTCCAAAAGGGAAGAGCTGCATTCTATCCAAAAGGGAAGAGCTGCAGTGAGGAAACTTGATATTCTGGACAGAAACTGAAATTAAGTCAAGTACCAAAATTTGTTTGTAACAATAAATTGATTCATATCAAAACTTCCATTGCTTAGATTTAAATTTTGTTCCTTTGATCTTTAGTCCCTACTAGCAAATCTAAAATAGTCACATTATTATTTGTTAGCAGAAGTTCCAGAATTTGGGTAAGTAGCCATAAAACATATTGCCATTTGAAGGGCAAATGAGTGTATCGTTCACGGCTGCATGAATTACAGCAGGAAATTTACTTCTATTGGAAGAAGTACAAAAATAGCACATAAACCAAGTGTCATTCGCACTTCCAATCTTGGGAGAAGTATACAACTTGAAAGACATTGGCATGTATCCTACCATTCTTCTCAGCACAGTCCAAAACCTTCTTCCAGCCTAAGGAGCCTTCCTCCAATCAAGTATCGCTTCCATTAGAGAAAGGGCAATTTAAATTAAATATGTTTGTTGTATGGTATAAGGTAGATTTTTGCTAAAAGTTGATCTGATCCAGAGTGACTTAAAATCAGAAGTCAGTTTATTTCAGCCCAAAGAACGGTGTGAAGAAGCTTACAGCTCACTGATATGAATCTAGCATAGTAAATACAGGCCTCAGTCCATTCTGTTGGCATTCAGTATGTGGTGTAGGAACTCATGATCAAGGTTAGTAAACTGTACTATAATTCAAACTTAGCCATAATAGGTAGGTAGGGTTCCCAACTGCCTGGTTGTGGCAGGCAATTGCCAGCCAATCAACCGGGCTGCCCATTGACCAGCTGAATAGGGCGGAAACAGGAAGGGGAGAGCAATTCCCCCCCCCACACACACACACACATGTGCTCCTAGCACAATACTGCTACTTCTGGGTTTTTGGAGGTTATGGCTGGAGTGTCCTGCACTTTATTTTTTTCAAACAAAGCTACCCTGCATTTTTTAACTTGCTACTGCTCCGTTCCATCCTAAAACTTGCAAATTTCATGCATACAGAAATGTTCCATATTAGTAAAATAAGTTATTTATAGCTCTCTTGACAAATTGTGTCTGCTTTAGTCCCAAGGCTGAATTTACTGGAATGAATAGGTTGCTAATTTTCAATTACAGAGAAAGCAACGTTCATTATGACAGTAGCTATTTTTGGTCTACCTCTCCATTTTTGTTCAGCGGAGAAGCCTGGCGTTTACCTTCAAAGAAGTCAGATAAATAAAAATATGGTTACCCTTATCATCTCTCTTACATTTTTAAGGTCAACATTTTATTTATATTATTTATTTTATTTAAAGCATCTCTATGCCGCCTTCCAACCTAGCTCAGGGTCCCCAAGGCGGCAAACATTAAAACACATAAAACATTAAAAACCGCACTTAAAATACAAATATGTATAAAGTATTTAGAACAATTAAACAAAATGCATGAACACACACCCTGCAGGAGGGCTAATAGAAGAAGAAGAAGAAGAAGAAGAAGAAGAAGAAGAAGAAGAAGAAGAAGAAGAAGAGATGGTTTTTATATGCCGACTTTCTCCACCACTTAAGGAAGACTCAAACCGGCTTACAATCACCTTCCCCTCCCCTCCCTACAACAGACACCCTGTGAGGTAGGTGGGGCTGAGAGAGTTCTAAGAGATATGTGACTAGCCCAAGGTCACCCAGCTGGCTTCATTTGTAGGAATGGAGAAACAAATCTGGTTCACCAGATTAGCATCCACCACTCATGTGGAGGAGTGGGGAATCAAACCCGGTTCTCCAGATCAGAGTCCAGTGCTCCAAACCACTGCTCTTAACCACTACACCATGCTGGCTCTCATAGTTATTGAGGGGGTGCCAAACCAAACAAAGAGGTTTTCAACAGCTGGCAGATGACAACAATCGAAGGAGGTAGATTAATCTTCCTGAGGGAGTTCCAAAGTTTTTGCTCCATGACTGATTTTTGCTCCATGACTGACAAGGTCCTTTCTCGAGCTGTCGCCTTTCTAGTCTCAGATGGCAGGGCACCCAAAGGAGAGCCTTCAAAGATGACCAGAGAGGTCAGGTAGATTCATATGGGAACAAGAAGTCCTTAAGGTATGCTGGGCCCAGGATATATAGGGCTTTAAAAATCAATATCAGCAACTTGAATTGAGCCCAAAAGCAAATTGGGAGCCAGTATAGGTGAACTAAGGCTGGAGTGATATGGCCCCTACAACACACTCCTGTCAACATTCTGGCTTAAGCATTCAGTACCATATGAAACTTTCAGACTGTCTCCAAGAGCATCTGCCTGTAGACTGCATTGCAGTAATCTAACATAGATGCTACCAGAGCATATACCACAGTGGGAAAATCTTTTCCACCCAGCAAGGGCCACAGCTGGTTTACTGGCTTAAAGCGGTGAAAAGTGCCCCAGGTCACTGCTGTCACCTGTTTATCCAACAGGAGACCTGGATCCAGCAGCATCTGCTCCTTTAGGAGTAGCGCAACGGTATCCAAAACAAGAGAGATCCCAATTACTGGGTCAGATCTTTCCTCCACCAGTAGCACCTGTTGGGATTAAGTTTCAGCCCCCATCCATCTCAAACGTGCCTCCAGGCATCTGTTCAACATTGGACACCCAATTATATTTTCTATCTAATAGAATCTGCTGATTTCAACCCTAAATTCAAAAGAAAGTTTCTGTGTCAGTGACACTGTCCCCTGGAAAATCATATGTCAGTCCCAGTGGTATGAGAACTCATCCATAGGAGTTGAACCCAGTGACTTGCCCTTAAAGATTTTCTTTAGACATTGATGAAGGAAATTAGATTAGGCCATTAAAGATGTGAGTTATTTTTTTTTATCAAAGCTCCAACTTGACCAACAACAAAAAACACATATAAGATTTTAACACCTTTCCATATTTCAAATAATCTAGTCAATATCCAAATGGTTACTTTTAATGGGGTCATAAAAACTCTTTCAAATATAGTAACTGATCCATAGTCCAATAAAGCTATCAGAGATGCACACTGAGAGTGGTCAGTGGCTTTATTAAGAAGCCTTGGAATAATAGTTCACAAAGTAATAGTTCCTGTTAAGGACTATCTTGTTATTCTATTTTTAACCATCTCAATAAACATTAAGAAGGCTGGGTTTTTATCAATAGGCTTCTTCAGAGTTATTTTTAAATGTAAATTTGACAAGTGGAAAGCAAAGCAACTTGTAACCAATCTATGAAAATACTGCTATGGACAAATGGAAATGTGACTGGCTTTCATGTAGTAACTGCAGTGTATTTCACTCCCTTTCCTGTGGTTTTTAAAATATTGCATATGTTTGTATGAACTACAAGATTTCCAGAGTCAAGCCTTTCTAGATTCATTGACTCCAGCAGATTTATAAGGCTGTAACTCTGATTTAGGATTTTACTGTTTTCCTATGCTTGTACATGGTTTTAATCTATCAAGGAACATTTTTACCGCTGGTTGATAGGCTTGGGTAGGTTTACAGACATTAAAAAAAAAAAAGTGGTGGACACAGGAAACTCTCTCTTGCTTGGTGCACTCTGCCTAAAGGTTGGAGAGGAGAAAGCTGGGTTGCTTGTGAGCTGGGGAGTTGACAAACTATGCAGCTATAGCCATTTTGGGTTGTGAAATAGCTTGAATGAAAGTCTGTTTGGAACTGCAGGAAATGTTTAACCTTTGTTTGGTAACGAGATTTAATCAAGCAGTGCAGAAAGGTTTCCAGGGTATAGGGAAACATTTCTATTTAGTGAGCACACCATTCTTGTAGCTAGTTCTGCTCCTGAACCTTCTTCCATCATCATGCACACAAAATTACTGGAATTCTTCTTCAAGACAGGTATGTTTTCTTTCCCCCATTTTACTTCTTTTCCCTGATTGACCCTCCATGTTTTGCTTCTCTGTTCCATCTCTTAGCTTTTCCATTCCCCTTTCTAGGTTTGTCTGTCCTACCAACAGCTGGCCTTTCCCATAGTATCTCCACCTGGCTAGGGATTCCTCCCTTCTAATTTGAAAATAATTTATACTACTGTACCTTTTGGCAACCCTATCTCTTCTCTTGGGCAATCCTGTCTCTTAGCTTTGGGATGGTTGGCCTCCTGGGAGAAACACAATTTAGGATGAAAATAACTTTAATTGAGTACTTAAAGTTTATCCACCTTCTCAGTTTATTCTCAATACAATAGTCCATAAAGCGCATCGGCTTGTTGGACTTACTCAGGCTAGGCCTAATAAAAACATTCAGTAAAATACAATAAGTAGATATGAACAATTCAAATTCAAAAGTTTACATCATAAAAGGATGGAACTAATACATTTTGAAAGAATATTAATAAAGTCACTATCAGAATTAGATCAGTCCTCTGAACCCACTTAGTCAGGATAGTTTCTGTAGCCATCTTGTCAGATCCTGAAAGGAAGTTTATCAGATAATAATCCACTGAATGGGCTGCGAAAGTAGCCATAAGTGGAGCTAACATATTTCCTCTATGATCAGCATACATCCAGAATCAGAGTTGCCCACAGGGTCAGCCCTGGTTATTATTTGGATAAGAGATCACCAAGGCACTGACAAACAACCTCTGTTAGTCTCTTGCCTTGAAATCCCCATAAGGGGTCACCATAAATCGGCTGCCACTTGATGGCACTTTACACACACACATTACACAAGAATACTAGGATTATTGGATTGCCAACATAGATTATTGGATTGCCAACATAGATCAATCCCTCAGACTGGAAACGATCCATTTACATTCCAATTTCCAAGAAAGGAGACATCAAAGATTGCAGCAACTATCGGACCATCACATTAATTTCTCATGCAAGTAAAGTGATGCTCAAAATCTTACAGCAAAGGCTGTTACCATATATGGAACGAGAAATGCCTGATGTTCAAGCTGGTTTCAGAAAAGGAAGAGGCTCTAGAGATCATATTGCAAATATACGGTGGTTACTGGAGCATACGAGAGAATTTCAGAAGAAAATCAGCTTGTGTTTCATAGATTACAGCAAAGCTTTTGACTGTGTGGATCATGAAAAGCTATGGCTGGTTTTAAAGGAAATCGGTGTGCCACTACATCTGATCGTTTTGATGCGCAATCTGTACTCTGGACAAGAGGCCACAGTTAGAACAGAATATGGAGAAATGGAATGGTTTCCAATTGGCAAAGGTGTCAGACAAGGATGTATTATATCTCCCTATCTCTTCAATCTATATGCAGAACATATAATTAGGAAAGCTGGATTAGATTTAGATGAAGGTGGAGTGAAAATTGGAGGGAGGAACATTAATAATTTGAGATATGCTAATGACACTACATTATTGGCAGAAAATAGTGAAGATTTGAAATGACTACTGTTGAAAGTTAAAAGAGAAAGTGCCAAAGCAGGACTACAGCTGAACATCAAGAAAACAAAAGTAATGACTACAGGAGAATTACACAACTTTAAGGTTGACAATGAGGAAATTGAAATTGTTTAAGACTTTCTATTCCTTGGCTCCACCATCAACCAAAAGGGAGACTGCAGCCAAGAAATCAGAAGGAGATTGAGACTGGGAAGGGCAGCCATGAAGGAGCTAGAAAAGATTTTGAAGTATAAGGATGTGTCACTGGCTACCAAGACTAGATTAATTCATGCCATCATATTCCCTATTACTATGTATGGGTGTGAAAGCTGGACAGTGAAGAAAGCTGATTGGAAGAAAATAGATTCCTTTGAAATGTGGTGTTGGAGGAGAATGTTACGGATTCCGTGGACTGCCAAAAATACAAATCAGTGGGTTATAGATCAAATCAAGCCTGAACTGACCCTAGAAGCTAAAATGACTAAACTGAGGCTATCGTATTTTGGTCACGTCATGAGACAACAAGAGTCACTGGAAAAGACAGTCATGCTAGGAAAAGTTGAGGGCAGCAGGAAAAGAGGAAGACCCAACAAGAGATGGATTGACTCAATAAAGGAAGCCACAGCCTTCAATTTGCAAGATCTGAGCAAGGCTGTCAAAGATAGGACATTTTGGAGGACTTTGATTCATAGGGTCGCCATGAGTCGGAAGCGACTTGACGGCACTTAACACACACACAACATAGATTGCTGCTCTACTGTTGCCACTGAATAAAGTCTCACTGTCTTGTGCTACCATCTTGTTCTCCTTCCTTCTACTATGTACCTCGGACAGAGTAATAAAGTTACTGGTTGGTTAAGTATCTGCCTCCTTTCCTGCGTTCCTTTCCTTGGAGATTGTGTTACAGTGGGAATTATCTATAAACACTCAAATGATTCCAACCCCCCCCCCCCAGGTCTTATATTCTACGCTGCATTTGTAGAGGATGCTCTTCATGTCACAGCTCTGATACTGGGACCAATTTAGAGTGGTCACAAAAGTGGTTGTCTGTATTTATTAATTTAAACACTCTATATTGCCTTTCTTTGCTCAGAGTATCATTCTTCATTCTCTTTTTATTTTATTATCTCTGAGTGGCCATCATGTTGGCTGAAGAGAGGAAGTCTACTTTGGATCTTATCCATGAAGCATATATTTATTGGATACAGTTGTATCTGCATATTAGAACAGGTGCTGGTTCACTTACCGATTGCTGAACCACATAGATGAATTAAGATTATTTGAGTTTAGTTCTCGTGAAATCCACGGTTGTTTCTGAGCTATATTTTTTTGTCTCTTTAGCTTATCACTATCCACTTTCTGGAGTTAACCTTTCAACACAATTAAGGCATATGTAAATCAAAATCATCACCCCCCTCAGATGTGCCGGGAACACTCACTGTTTGATAAAGGCCTGTTGTGCTTATTAGAGTGTGTTGGTTTATTATTCTGGAAGGCTGTTTAAGTATTTTCTCATCACTGCTGAATGGCTTATTGAGCACATAATCATTCCTTGTTTGTGCATTCTGACGTGGAAGCAGGTGGATTAGCAGTTATCCAGGACACACCACCAGAACTCCTTGCTTTATAGAAAACAGTGTTGTTTAATTTACAGTGCACAGTTAAAAGACAAACCGTCACGTACACTTCTCTCCACCAAACTTCCCAACACAGAGTTACAGTTACATAGGCTTATATGCAGAACTCCACCTGAAACCAATAAGGCCACCTGCAGACCTGGCCACAGTATTACATCATCCTTACTGCTTCAAACCGGTTAGTTGCAGTTCACCCTAGAACCTTCAAGGCTATTGCTGCCTCTTGCATCATCCTAGATGCCTCTGATCTGACAGCAACCTGTCAGCTGTCTCTGTCAGATTATTATGGGCAACTTGGGGTTTTTGCTTTGTTATTTAATTAAAAATGATATTTTTTTTTCAGGAATCATAATGTTGTTAGTCTATGTTCTCCAGTTAAATTGAGAAAAGCTGATCCTCCCAACCTTTAGCCACCCACGCATATGCAACAATTTCTCAAGGGACGATGACACCTTAGAAAGCATGTTTGAAAGTACTTTGGCATCAAAATCCTCCTGCAAGTGAAAAGCGACATGCTTTCTCTCTCATATGCAAGTTTTCCATCTGAAAAGATTTTTTTTTAACTTTGGGATGTTTTCAAACAAGCAATCTAATTAAACATTCTTGGACAGTATGGGATTCAACACATACACCACAACACTAGCAACAGCTAGAGATGGAAAACAAAAAGTTCCCTATTTTTTTTCTTTTTATGTTTATCTAAGTTTTTGTAAATGGTTTCAGTTCTTTGCTTTTCACTGCTCATTTCTGAGATTCTTTTGTATTACATATACATGCTTTTCTTTATAAAGTGTGAACAGTTTATACAGATAATATATGCAACTGATATGAACTGATATACATATAATATATGCAACATACGGTAATTCTTTCTGTGTTTCTGTCTCTCTTTAACATTTTATAAGAAAAATGTTGTGCAACAAACCAGAAATGGCATGAAATAAAGAATCATGGGATTTGGGGGTTGAAAGAAATAAGAAATTCTGGATAAGAAATTCAGAAGGATCCTTGGTAAAAGTGTAGTTTTGAAGGTCTTGAGATTACCTTCATACTGACTTATGATCTAACTAGACAAGAACATGGGCATTACATGAGGGGACCTTCCTAGCATTTTAAAAAGAGAGATAAATGCTTTGCATGGCCACAGTGTGTATCATGATCTTGTAGGGGAATGGGGTTTAAGTCTCCCACCCTCCATTGCATTACCTATCAAACCTGGCCATTCCCCTGTGCTATTAGTCTTGGAAGGAAAAAAGATGAGTGAGGTGTGACAGTTCACTGCTCATCATTATATGAAAAAGAATGGGTCATTCTTCCTGGCTGAGGAATAGAATAAATCTTCCATGTTGCATACCTTCAACTTCACTTCAGCCCCCTCTGTAAGTGGTGGTTGTTCTCTTCTGCTTCCAGTGATCTGTGAGGAAAGCAGCAGGACTATCTGAGAGCTGTAGGGAAAGCCTTGAGTGTTCTGCATTTTTGTGTGTCTCTCTTTGCGTTATTTTTCTCATGTTGAGTCCTGCAAACTCTAGAAAGCAAGTAATAAATCATTGATTTGGGGGAAATTTGCACGGATGCTTAAGTTATTCTTGTTAGGGGTAAACAAAAAAAAAGATCCAGATTCAGCAGCACATTATTTTCTTCTGTAACAACTTGAATTGGTTTCATTAATATTGGAATCTGAACTAGGCGTAATTACTAGGAAAGCAATCCAATAGTCTCCACTGATTTCACTGGAAAACATATTTGCGGATATAGTTTCCCCCACCAAGGCAATTAGAAGAAAATTCTCATAGTAAAATCCTAAACAGAGCTTCATCTTTCTAAGTTCATTGAATTCCACTGTCTTTGAAAGGTGTAACTCTGCTTAGGTTTGCCTGACAGGGCCTTAATGCCTCACCCAAGGGATCTTCCTTCCTATGCTTTAAGCAGATAAACGAAAGCATCATTCTATAGGCAATTAAAAATTAAACTCAGCAAGCACAGTTAGGTGTCAACTGGCATGTATAACCCTTTCCCTCCTTTGAGTGGAGTTGCCTGCCCCTTCCCGCATACTAGAGGTAATAGTAGCTTGGGGGGAGGTGCACTTGCTTAGTGCTTTTACATGAGTTACAGCTATTGTGAGAGCTCAGATATGAATCAGACATTCTCTTAAAGATAGGGAGATATGATGTTTCCTCATCAGTAATCTCCGTCATGTCATATTGTTTTACCCTGTTGAGGCAGAATGAAGCCCTGACCTCCTCCTCCCCATAATCTGTCTCCCTCTGGTTCTCTTCTATCTCTATAGCCTACTACAAGCAAAGCATCTGACCTCTGGAGTAATGTACTCTAGCTGGATCTGCCTGCTGACTGAAAGGCATGCCATAGTCTGGGGGTACTCCCATCACTCCCAAGTCACAGTTTGCCAGTCTGTGCAAGCAAAGCCTTTGTCTCAGTGCCCTGAAGGAAAGATGAGATGGCTGACACTGCCTACCAATTGTGAGGCAGGGGAGTAATAAAGGTAAAGGTCTCCTGTGTGAAGCATCTGGTCATTCCTGACCCATGGGGTGACGTCACATCCCAACGTTTACTACGCAGACTTTGTGTATGGGGTGGTTTGCCAGTGCCTTCCCCAGTCATCTTCCCTTTACCCCCAGCAAGCTGGGTACTCATTTCACCGACCTCGGAAGTATGGAAGCCTGAGTCAATCTTGAGCCGGCTACCTGAAACCGACTTCTGTTGGGATCGAACTCAGGTTGTGAGCAGAGTTTGGAATGCAGTACTGCAGCTTACCACTCTGCGCCACAGGGCTCCTAGGGAAGCAATAGCATCTGTTTATATTTTCTCCCAGCTTGCCAGTCTTGCTTCCAGTGGAAACAAGCAAAGCTTTTCACATACTTGCCATGTGTGTGTGTGTGTTAGTGAGTGAGTGAGTGTGTGTGTGTACTGGAATTGTTCTGAATGGAAACAATATTATCTCTGACATCTGACATTTATACACACAAACAGCTCCAGATAGCATGCTGGATCCAGTGAACAAAACAGGACATGTTGATACAGACACAGAAAACTCTCTCATACTCACTAAGACAGTGCCATGACTGGTGGGATGGAGAAAGACTGTGCATTAAAACATCAACCCTGTTCCAGGTGTTCTTGCCACATGCCTTGAACGGATCATTTGTCGCTCACTTCCCCACATTGCACCCATTCCTCCTACATCCCATGGCATGGAAACCTGAACCAGATGGTAAAGTGTCAGAAATGGTCAGGAAAGAATGATTCTGTCCATTCTCAAATGTCAGAAATAATATTGTTTGCCTTCAGAATGTCCAATTTTAGAAATATATGCATTGTTTGGATCAGATGTTGATTCGTGCATTTCTGACTGTGCATCCCTAATTAATTTTTACTGTTCCAGGGGGAAAAAACTTTTTTGAATTCAAAATGTGACAGTACTATTTTTGTGAAATGTTGCATTGCCCTCATCTGCCATGCACTGGGAAATTCTGTCAGCAAACCTTATAGTAGCAGAAGTTCTAGAGTTGCTGATACATATTCTAACATTCGCAAAAATAGAATTTACAGAAAGACAGATACTGCAACCAGATGTTTCATCTGAAATTATGTGGAAGCTGTGGAATGTGGTAGCGCTGACTAAATTAACCAATTTTATGATATTCAGAAACTGGAGACAGATAAGTAATAATGTTGAATGTAAATGAGTTATTTGTTGATTTTGGGAATGCATACCAAGAATTTACCTTTTAATTGTCATATTAATAATTTTTGTCTGAAGATTATGAACAGTCATTATTAGGGGCACATGTTTGAAAAGTCACTAATCATAACCCAAGCCAAATGCAGCTTGTTTGTTAAACTCAGAAGGATAAGTAACCCAAATGAAATTTCCTTTGACTTTTGAAATTGGATCGCGTAGGTTAGATTGGACTGCATTGCTGGTGATGCTGCCACATCTATGGCTGTATTCTGATTGCAAGATTAGGCAAGTGTTTCACTTAGGGGGGCAGGGGGGAGCTGCCCTGGGCTGCAGGCAGAGGCGCGGCAATCATATCAGAGGCTGCAGCTTCCCACCCACTGACTGCAAGAGGCACCCCCACCCTGAGCACTGCCCAGCCCAGCCCTTCCTACCTGGCTGGCTTCTTGACTGCTGCCTTATTAGCATGGACCTCTCTTGAACCAACAGCCACCGGGGGGGGGGGGGGCTGGGTTTGTCTGGCCTTGCCTTGCCTTGCCTGCTGGCCTGGCCCAGGCACCGCCACACTCCTTCTCTCCAGCTTTGCCGCACTAGAGTGCACGGGCTACTCAGGCTTCAGCCCCTTTCCCTGCACAGGCCTTGCTTTTAATGAAGGAGCTGTGCTAGCAGCAGTGACAGCATTACTGTGCCTTCTCCATTCAGTGTACGGAGCATTTCAACGTCTCTACTTTTAATTCTGGAGTTGGGGATGGTCCTTTGCCAATCTCAGTTAGGACCATGATATGGGGACCTCGCACTCAGCAGGGCAGGGCAATGGGGTCATCAAAAGGTGACTTTTGCCACTTCTCTTTGCCTGGGGCAACCAGCAAGCACCCTTCTCTCTGCTCCCCCCCTTCAGCATCTGACTCCTTTGGCTAGTGCGTGTGAACAATAGCAGTTGGGCACGCCAGGTGGAGGCTTCCTCTCCTGTGGAGCTCCCCACTCACAACTTGGCTTTGTTCATGCACCTTGCTCTGGCCATTGCCACTCTGGTCTCCACACTCTGCTGATATCTTCGCCTCCTGCTTGCCAGTCTCCCCCTCCCTCTCTCCCACCACCCCTCCCCTCCCATCAGAGTTGACGGCGCACTGGCCAAACCTGCAGCTTGCAGTCTTTAGTTTCAAAGTAGTACTCGAGCTTTTGGGTGGGTGGGGGGTGGGGTGTTACAGCCTTGCAAGGACTTGGAGGCAGAGAGGCTGGCCAGCCCACCCATTCCACCCTAGAGACAGGCCAACTCTAGGGTCCTGGCTAGCTCTCCTTTTTTGGACTAACTCCTCCAGCAGGATTGCCAACTCTGGTTAAAGAAATTCCTAGAGAGCTGACTGATGGATTTTTTTCAGCTTTCTAATGATGCACAGTTCTACGAAAGCAGAGAGCCAGGACCTGTTTTTTTTTAAAGAACATAGTATAAATAACAATGCAGCTCAGTCCCTGAAGATGGTTGAATGCAATAAGATTTTGAATTCTGGTCTGTTATTTTGTGAGTATTTGTAAAAAAGTTTCAGTTCTTCATCTCACTAGTATTTTGCTTTGAACTAGTTGCTTGTGCTTTTTTCATGGGCTAGTCTGATATTCTGATTCTATTGACATTATGTTGTACGAGCACGTTTTTATACAGCCTTAAGGAAGCCATAGTTTCCCCCCTCCACTGAAACATTTAAGTAGCTGACCCAGTCATTTCTTACTCATGGGGAGAATCAATTTCACCTTCCACACAGATGCTAAAATATCTGCAAGGCCAAAAACTCCACAACTGCAGCTACTGCACAGAAAATCTTTAAAGCGAATATTTCGTGAACCCTCTGACTTGGACAGTGACGCCTTTAACTAACTTTTATTTATTTTTCTGAACATCAGACACTGACAAGTAGACAGCTGACAGAGCAATGCTAGGAACACTTTCCTGGAGCAAGCCCCATTGAATAGACCTTCATAGGATTCTGATTTGATCTTCTTAGGATTCCTCTCTTCATTAGGTTATTAGATAACTATCCGCAAAGCACTTAATCTCTCTCTCTCTCCCTTTGCTACAACAGACTAAAATAACTACTATCCCTCTGGAATTTATTACTTTGAAAGTTATATCTAATGCGCATGGAATAAGGATATTTGTGTCAATTCACTTGAAGCTCCTGCCTTTCAGACAAAAACAAATGCTTGGCATAGGCAATGAAACTTGAAAACCAAAATCAATTTTATACGTTCCGTTTTTGCATTGGACACAGGATTGAAAACTTGCTTTTGTAATTGATTTGTTTTCCACTGCAAAACTAATTACATCCAATGCAGTTCTTCCTTCACCTCCCTCCAGAGGGAAAACTATATTGGCAGTGGTGGCTTCTATCTTAAGCTTGAGAGGCTGCATTAATATTCCTCTTGCTCTCTTGTTTGCTCAAATATCCTTGGTTGCAGCTAGTGATGGCACTCAAGTTGGGACTGGGGACTTTAGAAACAAAGTTCCTTTTGCTATAAGCTCCTAAACACTCCTCAGAAGTATTGTCGAAGGCTTTCACGGTCAGAGTTCATTGGTTCTTGTAGGTTATCCGGGCTGTGTAACCGTGGTCTTGGTATTTTCTTTCCTGACGTTTCGCCAGCAGCTGTGGCAGGCATCTTCAGAGGAGTTTCTGACTGTATATTACTCTTCCTACACACTTGACACTGAGAGACACTGTCCTTCAGTGTTACTCCTCTGAAGATGCCTGCCACAGCTGCTGGCGAAACGTCAGGAAAGAAAATACCAAGACCACAGTTACACAGCCCGGATAACGTACAAGAACTCCTCAGAAGTTCAGGAGTGATTCAAAATGGGCTTGGTCTGCTGCCAATTGTTTCTGATACCAAGTCCAAACTGACTAGATACATTAAAATGGCAGCATTCTGGATACAACAGTCCATGGTAGATATGATTCCTATGCATCCTAACATCTTGATAGGGTTGCTAGTACATATGGGAACTATATTTCATATGCATCCTTCCACCAGGGATTCAGGCCACAGTGCTGGAGTTCTAATGGAGGCCCTAGTGTGTGGTTTCCCAATTGCAAGGCTCAACTGCCATCAACAGCTAAGTTCTAATGAAAGATTTGTGGAGATTGGGGCCTTTAAGACTTGGTCCTCATAATAATGTCAGTGGTTGCATAAAGAAGCCTTAGCTCAGAGCAGTAGCAAGCTAAATATTCTTAATGTGAGCCTGAACTGAATTTAACACTAACAGCTCAATCCTAATTAGGAGAGCCCGGGGACAGAACAGAAGTCACGTCAGCGTGGTGTAGTGGTTAAGAGCAGTGGTTTGGAGTGACGGACTCTAATCTGGAGAAATGGGTTTGATTCCCCACTCCTCCACATGAGCGGTGGACGCTAATCTGGTGAACTGGATTTGTTTCCCCACTCCTGCACATGAAGCCAGCTGGGTGACCTTGGGCTAGTGTCAACTCTCTTAGAGCTCTCTCAGTCTCAACTGCTTCACAGAGTGTCTGTTGTGGGGAGGGGAAGGGAAGGTGATTGTAAGCTGGTTTTATTCTTCCTTAAGTGGTGGAGAAAGTGGGCATATAAAAACCAACTCTTCATCAGCTAGCCGGCAGGCAACCCGGTGGATTGGTGGGATTTTACCCGCCACCACTGGGCACTTGGCAACCCTCATGGTAAAGGCAGCAGGGTTCACACTTCCATGGTGCAGTGCTTTGTGGCAGATGCTGGTAGTCCGCAGTGAGCTACCACATGAACTCCTGGTGCATTCTGATGCTTTCCCTAGTGAAATGAATGAACCCTGAGCATTCTAAATATTTTATAAGGTGCTCAGTACCTTAGAAACTGAGCTTAAAGTTAAATCCACAACAGGTTAGGTGGAATATAGCTTTTAGTTGCCCTTTAAGTGAATATTTTCCGTGCTTGATTGCCGCATACTTAATGCATTATTTCTGCGCTATAGTTTCTGGGTTATCTTCAAGTTCATAGACATTTTTGTGGATGAATGACTTACAGGTATATTACTATGACTTTACTTATCCTTTGCAATAGGCTTGTTGAACACACTGTTCTGCTGAGCAATAGGCCCAGTT
Organism: Euleptes europaea; assembly: GCF_029931775.1. Lineage (NCBI taxonomy): Eukaryota > Metazoa > Chordata > Lepidosauria > Squamata > Sphaerodactylidae > Euleptes > Euleptes europaea. The sequence continues at coordinate 35,073,291 of NC_079323.1, forward strand.
ATCAGATCTTAAGCTTTATGTACCTCATTTGTCTCTCAGCTGAATACTAGAAGGAAAAAAAGTCCTGCTAGATCCTCACTAAAGATGCCCATGGAATTTACAAGGGAGTTTTGCTTTATGATCTTTAAACTATCTTAAATGGAACAAAACAAAACAAAAAAACCAAAGGCATTTTTATGCTTCTAAAGATCTGCATTAGAGTTGTTTTCTCGAATCAGGAAGCAGATTTTTTTTCCATCTGAAAAACAGCAGAAGCAGAAACATCGTCCAAAAAGTACACTTTCAATTTTCATGAAGTTCAGTTTTTGATGCCAAATATGCCACTTTAGGATAGAGATGCCGCAAACTTCATAGTGAACAAATCTGAAAAGAGAACATACAATTTTCATAGCTGTGATTATTTGTGAGCCAAGCTTCAGATCTCCTTTCCTCACCACAGTCTGGCTCAAACTATTTGTCGAACAGCTTTGAGGCTGTGCAGTAGCTCTGGCGGTGGAGTTTCGTTTTCTTCTGGCTTGTGCCCCCTTTTATGTCTCTGCAATAGGTGAAATCAGTTCTAATGCAGGATTCTAGATAATTTGGTCAGCTACTTAAATGATGTGGTGGTGATGGTGCTAGTGGCGGAAACGATGGCTCTAAAAAGATTATACAAAAACACATATGCACAAAAGAACATTGATAACACAGATATAGACAAACACCAGATGGCAATACTTTTTTAAAGTATTCATTTCTAATTAATTGACTGGCTGATTCACTGACTCTAAACAATTGGCTGCAGAATAGCATACAGCGATGACATGTCTGTGCAGAAAGGGAAACTAGGATTCCCATTGGGCTGTGTGAGGACATGCATTTGTGAAAAGCTACTGAACCAAATATATGGAAAGTAACCCAGCAAATAGTTTTAAGCTGCTCACCATCAAACTGCTTGATGGGGGAAAACACGTCCCCTACTTTCAACCAGTGAGCAGAATGTTGTGAGTTGAACCAGTGAGTGCTCAAGCATTCCTGCTTTGTCAAGTGATCAATCATCTCTACTTCCCTCTCCCACTAATCCCATTCATGAGTCAAGGGTGTGCCTCACATTCCTTATTCCTTCTCTTATCATGGCCATCAGCCCTTACTGTGAAAATGCCAGTTGGAAAAGCTGAAACGTAATCCTGATAAGAAAGAGGTTCTCTGGGTTAGTAGAAAGGCAGACCAGGGACTTGAGATCTCTCCTGTCTTGGATGGAGTTACCGTATATACGCGGGTCGGCTTATACATGGGTATATACGGTATACTTCTCTTGAAAAGCCAGATTCGCAGTTTAGGAGTACTGCTTGACTGAGCAACAACTTTAAAAAACCAGGTCATTGTGGTAGCTCAGAGTGCTTTTGCCCCATTTTGGCTGGTGTATCAGCGGTGTCCATCCCTGGTTCAGTCAGATCTAGCCACAGTGATCCATGCCTTAGTTACATCTAGACTGGACAGTTGCAATGCACTATACATTTGGTTACCTTTAAAGAAAGTTCAGAAGCTGCAGCTACTGCAGAATGCTGTGGCTAGACTGCTGGTCAGAACCAAATACTTGGATCACGTGACCTCAATACTACATCAATTAAACGGGCTGCCAATCCACTCCTGAGCCCAATTCAAGGTGCCCCCTACATATATATATGACAAGCACTTAAGGCAACAGTTTTACCAAAGCAGAAGCTCGGAATAGTTATATAATTGATATGTAATACATATGACATTACTAATTGGTTTGAGATCATTCTGACTGTGACACAGCCCAGGCAACAGCATTTTATTCTTTGCCTTCTTCAGTGTCAGTATTTAGATTGGAAGCTTTCTGAAGGTGCAGATCCAACTTTTTTTGCTGATGCGACTGTATGTATGCTGAGGGTACTGTAAAAACAATGACAGCCAAAAGACCATCTAGGTCAGCATTCTGTTTTTTAAGCAGATGACAGCGGGAAACTCAGAAAAAGGACATGTGGACTGCTTATTCCTGTTGTTAGTCCTCTTCATTTGACAGAGCCGTACTGCACCTATGTGTGGAAAGTACATTCTTAGGGACAGCTCACAAATGTTCTTTCCTATGTACTTTCCCCAAACTGTTGATTCAGAATAACCACTAGGCACTGCACTTCAAATGACAGCATATGTGGATTTGTTGCTTTTTCCCTATGAAGTAGATAAAAGGATCCATTAAAAAAAAATCTTCATAGTTGTTCACTGCTGTTGTTTTCCTGATCTGTAGCTGCATTGGTGCCATTATTTTTATTTATCTATTTTTGGTTTCGTATCCCGCCCTTGTCCCTGACCTAAGCCGGGCTCAGGGCAACTTTTAACCTGAAAAGGTTCCTTCACTGCGTCATCCCAACTAATTAGTTAGTAAACATCATTATGCCACACATAGCCAATATGGGGGTGTTGAAAAGAGCCCTCCCATTGATTTCACTTTGAATGGGGAAGGAGACGATGAGGAAACCCATCTCCATTGTGTAGGCAGCTAGCCCAGCTCTGGGTTGGGAAATACCTGGAGATTTTGGGGGTGGAGCCTGAGGAAGGTGGGGTTTAGAGAGGGTAGGGACTTCAATGTCATAGAGTCCAGCTGCCATTTTCTTCAGGGGAACTGATCTCTGTCATCTGGAGATCAGTTGTAATAGAGGGAGATCTCCAGCCACCACCTGGAGGTTGGCAACCCTATGTGCTGATGATTTCATTGGCCTGTGGTAGTATGTGGCAAGATTTATAGTCTCATCCTGTTCTCATCTCAGTCTCTTGTAATTAGCCATGGCAAATGGTAAATGGGGTGCATATCTTTGGATGTGCATCTGAATCCACAGTCCCGATCACATTTCTGACCCCAACTAGTAACCTACATACACCTTAAGGGGCTTGATGCAGCATTGGCCCAGTTGGCTTGGCATTCAGGGAAACATTTCCTTTATTCCTGCTTCTCTTGCTTGGTTGTGAACTGTTGCACACACTGTTGCCAAAAACAGCAACAACAACAACCACAACCACAAAAGAACAGAAAAGAAAAAAGCAAACAAGCAAGCAGTTGTTGGGCACAAATGCGTTTGCTTCTCTTGGTACAGCATTATTTAGGCCAGCTGATTTAAAAGAAATTCATACTTGGCTGGTGCTCCTTGGCAGCAAATGAGGCCACATAGCCTATGCTGCAATGTTTCCTAGTTTTGCTGATAACTTCTGGTTATTATCAAAATGTAACCTTTTTGTCTGTAACTGATGCATTCTGGTGGGCAGCTTTAGCTGATATGAGCCATCTTTTGAGTGGTCTTAGGGTGGATAAAATTCTTGACAATATGATTTTTAAACCCAAATATGATTTTTAAACCCCATGCTTATCTGATGCTAGTCTAATAAGAACATCTCCAAAAGGGGATTCCTGGGTTTTACACACACACACACACACACACACACACACACACACACACATACATACACACACACACACACACACACACACACACACATACATACACACACACACACACACACACACACACACACGGGCTGCCAACCTCCAGGTTCTAGCTAGAGATCTCCTGCTCTTAGAACTGATTTCCAGCTGTTAGAAATCAGTTCACCTGGTGAAAATGGCCGCTGTGGCAACTGGACTCTATGGCATTGAAGTCCCTCCCCTCCCCAAACCCCACCCTCCTCAGGCTCTGCCCCAAAAATCTCCAGGAATTTTCCAACATGGAGCTGGCAACCCTAAAACACATGCACACCATCTCTCTCTCACACACACAAAGATGTACCTAGGGATAGCCTAGTTGCCATAGTGTAGAAGAACAGCTTGAGTTGAGTGTCCCAACAGGAAGCAGGGGAGATCTCAAACAAACAGGTGCTCTTACTCTCATGCCCCCTTTTCACACATTGCAACCCCTTCCCTCTTGAGATAGGCCTAGGGTCTGTTTCTGCCATTAGGGAGGATTCTAGATAGGTACAGTGTTACTTTTAAAAATTATAGATAAGTAAATCAAGGTCCCTCATTCTCTTGTTATCTCTCAACCTCTTGCATACTTTCTGGGGCCCAGGAGCTGTAAATTATGTTAAGGTTCCCAGCCATTACTCTTGCAGGCTGCTGTGACTTTGTGCTGTTGATAAGGATCTCACACGCACACATTCCACTTTGCAGGCTGGGCAGAGGGAAAAGGAAGATGGCTGCAGCACTCAAACCTGGGTAGGCTTCAATTGCCTCTAACATGATAGGGGTGGCACGCAATCATCCTCACAAATACAAATGCTCAATTTTGACAGGATCAACCACATTGGTAATATGAATGTACTTTCTCTTCCTATCTAGAAATACTGCATTTGGACCTCTGTGATTGGCAGATTAATCTGTGACAATTGGTGGGTCTCAGTGTGGCGATTTATTTATTTATGAAAGGGTTTTTTCCTCCCTGTTTTCCGCTTGAAGGCACTCAAAGCAGTGTACAGCAATATAAAAGGTAAAACTCAATGACACTTAAAACAACTTTCCAAGCAATCATACAGGATGGTATATGTAATATACAATTTCATGCTTAAGGTGTTTTAATAAACAGTGAATGTATAAAAAAAAAGTCCTTTGGAGTCTGTTGGAACCCTCTGATCCTGCACCTGTGCTCTGTAACACTGGCAGTGCTAGGAATGATCCTTTGTCTATTCCTGAGGTCTGTGGCATCCTTGTTCCCATTGCTCTTATCAGGCTATACTGATGGAAGCCAGCATGGTAATAGTGGTTAAGAAAGGTGGTTAGGAGCAGTGGACCGGAGGACAGGGTTTGATTCCCCACTCCTCCATATGAGCTGTGGACTCTAATCTCATGAACTGGGTTGGTTTCCCCACTCCTCCACATGAAGCCAGCTGGATGACCTTGGGCTAGTCACAGCTTTCTTAGAGCTCTCTCAGCCTCACCTACCTCACACGGTGTCTGTTATGGGGAGGGGAAGGGAAGGAGTTTGTCAGTCGGTTTGAGTCTTCCTTAAGTGGTAGAGAAAGTCAGCATATAAAAACCAACCCTTCTTTCTTCTAGTTGGGCTGCCAATGTCTGTGTCCTTTCTAAAGGTGAACCCTACCCAGTGGCTTTGTTTGGCATGCCCCAAAGCTAGCCCTTCACAAATTGTTAGTCTACTTAATATACTTGGTGCAGTGAAAGATAGTCAATACCCCCGACAAATTGGACATACCGCAAAATGGAATTGTAGAGATAGCATAAAATCAATTTAATATCAAAATAAGCAGCAACACGGCCACTATAGAGGCTGTATTATTCAATTTCATATTTCATTAAGAACCTTCATTTTTAATTTAAATTAAGCTGCATTAGAATTTCCAAGCCGCTGCACCAGACTGCCACAGATCCAGGAATTTCACATCCAGCTCATCACAGACTACACAAGAACTCATTCCTGATCATGTGCTTGCATTTTCAGGTTGTCATTCAGGGAAGTAGCCGTGCATGTCACCCAAAAAACAAATATGTGTGTGTGTGACACAGACTACTGCTCCAAGTTATAAAAGTTGGGACGATTGGTACACACTTGCTGCTTCAGCGGATGTGTATGTGGAGGCTTACACAGAATACGAATACACAAAATAAACCTGATAATTATTCTGTAGACTTACTTTATGTGAAAATCCGGCCACATCTTAAGACATGAGGTTTACATTCAACTGGGCTTCTAAAGAAAGAGGAAGAAAAATGAACATAAGAACATAAAAAAGGCCATGTTGGATCAGACCAAGGTTCATCAAGTCCAGCAGTCTGTTCACACAGTGGCCCAACCAGGTGCCTCTAGGAAGCCCACAAACAAGACAAATGCAGCAGCATTGTCCTGCCTGTGTTCCACAGCACCTAAGATAATAGGCATGCTCCTCTGATCCTGGAGAGAATAGGTATGCATCATTCATGACTAGTGTCTATTTTAACTAGTAGCCATGAATAGCCCTCTCCTCCATGAACATGTCCACTCCCCTCTTAAAGTCTTCCAGTTGGCAGCTATCACCACATCCTGGGGCAGGGAGTTCCACAATTTAACTATGTGTTGTGTAAAGAAATACTTCCTTTTATCTGTTTTGAATCTCTCAACCTCCAGCTTCAGCAGATGGCCCCATGTTCTAGTATTATGAGAGAGGGAGAAAAGCTTCTCCCTGTCCACTCTCTCCATACAATGCATAATTTTATAGACCTCTATCATGTTTCCCCTTTACCACCTTCTTTCCAAGCTAAACGGCCCTAAGCCTTTTAACCACTCCTCATAGGGCAGTTGCTCCAGTCCCCTAATCATTTTGGTTGCTCTTTTCTGCACCTTCTCAAGCTCTGCAATATCCTTTTTTGGGTGTGATGACCAGAACTGTACACAGTATTCCAAGTGTGGTCTCACCATAGATTTGTACAAGGGCAATATGATAGTAGCAGTTTTATTTTGTATTCCTTGTCTAATTATGGCCAGCATGGAATTTGCCTTTTTTACAGCAGCCGCACACTGTACCAACATCTTTATCAAGCTATCCACTACCACCCCAAGATATTTCATACGAAAAGAGATTTCATACTATCTTAGCTCCTAAGAAGATTTACAGAGATAGCAAATTCTAATTCCTTAACTATACATGCAATGAGCTTCCTTCATTTATAGGCACTGTTGCATCAAGTTCAACACAAATTTCATTTTCCCCAGGGACTGAATTTCATAATAAAGAAGTGAGAGGCATTAGTAATATGTTTTTTCTAAAGACCAACAATTCAGTCTTGTCCTCAAGTTATACCCACTGAATGAAGTCAGAACTTTAACTAAGTCCCCTTGCTCCACTAGAGCCAGACAATATGGTGGCACTGAAGTTTTCCAAGTGCAATGTTCTGCTGACACAATCATGAGGTTGCTGGCCATGACAAGTGCACAGGGGAAGAAAATGGGTGGAGTTGGACACATAGGAGGGGAAGTGTGAAGATTTGTCAGAAGCTTATGCTTGCACAGAGAATGGTACCGCTCTCAATGAAGATATAGTGTTATGTCTGTGGAAGAGATCATATAAGATATAACTCTCCCTTTGAAGTCAATGGAGAACCCAGTGTCTATGGGCTCAGAGAACTGTGAGATACATTCAGAGATTTAGGCTCCATTTAATCTCCCCTCCTTTTGCATTTAAAATAGTTATTGCTAGCCATCCATCCAAAATGTGAGATATTCCTCAGTAAGTTCACATCGACATGTCCCTAGAGCAGGACTCACACCTACATGGACCATCTTCTATTCTGATGCTATTTCTTCTACCCTTCTGCTCTTTTTGCTGATTTTTCTTATTAGGCAGGTCTTGCTGCTCCCGCCTGTTGTAACTTCCATTCTTCTTTGTGCTAGTAGGCTTCCTCCCTCACAAAATGCTTGTTCTCTTTACACAGACATCCATGTCTATATGTTGTGACAGGACAGCTGTGTCTGTGGGAGCAGTGCCTCCATGGTAAAATTAAAGCCCTTCTCCTTGTAAGAGGGGGTGTCTCAATTTTTCTTCCAACCTGCTGGGGTATGGGGTTTCCCCCTATCCTGATTGACAAAAGGGTGCTTGTGTAGGCTTCTGCTGTGTGGACTGTGGGGGTTCTGACTTGAGCTTGTTGCTGCAGGTGGGCGGTTGCTGTGCTTGGGGTTGTGCAGCCAGAAGCACTGTGGTCTTTTCCTTTCTTTTCTTTCTAGCAGTGTATTGTGTATGGAGTGGGGAGATATACAGGGTGGTGTGGCACCCTGGGAGTGCTCTTCCATTCCTTTGCATTCATTTATGCCTTCTGTTCATCAGCAATGGGAGAAGGATTGGCATGCAATACTGTGATTGGTTGGTGGTTCTGAAGTGTCAATGGATATTATTCAGATAGGGTTGCCAGATCTGGGTTGGGAAATATTTGGAGATTTTGGGGATGGAGCCTGAGGAGGGAACTCAGTGGAGATATAATACCATACAGTCTACCTTCCAAAGCAGGGGAACTGATCTCTGCAGTCTGGGCATCACTTGTAATTCCAAGAAATCTCCAGCCACCACCTGAACATTTGAGATCCTATGTACATAGGGTTGCCAACCTCCAGGTAGTAGCTGGAGATTTCCTGCTATTACAACTGATCTCCAGCCAGTAGATATCAGTTCACCTGGAGAAAATGGCCACTTTGGCAATGGGACTCTATGGCATTGAAGTCCCTCCCCTTCCCAAACCCCACCCTCCTCAGGATCCACTCCAAAAACCTCCCGCTGGTGGTAAACAGTGACCTGGCAACCCTCAATGTCCAAGTAGCTGCACCATCTCTTTTCCCTCTATTATTTGTCTTCTGTCTTGCTCTTGGTAATGCATACTATGCTGATCTGATGCTAGTCTAACAAGAACATATGACCCAGGCTCTTTGATTGATTCAGAATGGGTGTGCTTTGTTTAGATCTCCCCCACCTTTAACATGTTCAAATAATTTATTGGGAACAGAGTACACATTACAGGAAGTGCATCGCTTCCCCTAGACCTCCTCTCTCCTTCTGTCAAAGTAACATTTCATAAAAGAAAGTGCCTGATGTGAGGTTGTCATTACTCTGCCCTGATCCACCTCACCCAATGAAACATATTGCAAAACCTGGTGCCCCTTGCAAAGACCTTTTCCTTCACTGTCATTTCCTTAAATATCATCAGCAACGTAAATGTCTTGCACATGTATGCATTATGCACTCTTAAAATAACCACAACAGGGCAAAGGTAAGACCTTGGGCATACAGAGCTTGGTAGTGGGTGGTAGTTTGCAGTAGCTCAGGGAGGAAAGGAGTATGAACTCCTGAACAGGTCTTGGGAAGTGGCTCAGCAATTCACAGTCTGTTTAATTTAGGTATCGTCTTAAAATGTACGTAGGTCCCTAAAGTGATTCAGAACAAAGCACTTGCAAGTTGAAAAATAGCTATGGCAAATACAAGGTTTTTCTAGTGTCTACTTTCTGTGTTTATTTTCTGTAAACTAAAGGCTGCTTCACACTTGGCTTCCTGGTTAGTCTAATCGAGGTGGGACACTAATGGCCAATCTCATATTTCTGAGCCCAGAAACTACCCTTCTGAGTATACCATTCTGAATTCTTTTTTTGTTTTGTTTCATATAGTATATCTGAGCCAGAGAAGTGGCCTCACGTCTGCCTCCTTCAACCACACCTCTACCCTTCTCTTTCCTCCTGATTGCCTCCATTTTACTTGCTGCTGTTACAGCAGAAGTAGACAGATAGTCCATCCCTTACCTTGACAGGCAGCCTGTGGACCACATACACTGGGTTCACCTCAGTTTCAGCTAGTGAAAGGGATGGCGGAAAAGGTGGGGGGGCAGTGGGACATGCCACCCACTTGCCACCACCAGTAACTAAGTGGAGGTGGACGCAAGATGGGGCAGACAGAAAGGAGACACAAGAAGGAGGTGGACAAAGATGGGGCAGGCAGAAATAATGTGAGAAGGAGGGCTAAAAAGGTAGAAAAGAGGGAGGTGAATAATGCAATAATGAAGGCGGAATGGAAATAATTCTTCCGTTCATCACGAGCTCATTTATGAGGTATGGAAGGTCAGGGAATCAAGGGATATGAGGCTGGTTGAAGGAAGAGGATAAGAAAAAAGCAGGAAGCAGAGGAAGTAATAAGAATAACAAAAGTTAAGCCAGAGGACTTCAAATGGAGTCTGTGGCATAGGATGGCCAGGTCTTCCATTATGAATTTGGAAGGGATGTCAGCACAGTGGCACAGTGCTCTAGGATTCCACCAGAATGCTATAGTGAAACAATTAAATTTGGGTTGAATCCTAGAGAACTGCAATGATGAGCTGGCACCACTTTCATGCCCACACTGGAACTGATGTCAAAGCATTATCTCAACACCTGTTTTGAATGTCACTGCAACCCAGAACTCCTGCTGGTCGCTAGCACTTGGCTGGCAACCTTACTGGGGCAGGAAAGTTTATTAACAGTCTTGAGGAAGTGGATAGGCAAGGAACGTGAGGAGACATGGGGCCTGGGGGGCACAAAGTCCAAAGAGAGTGGTACAATGGGCATGTTGTTGAATGTTGTTATTACTGTGGTTTAATTTGGATACTGGAGTGCTGGCATTTATCTTATGGCTTCTTGGCACGCTGGACAAAGCTACAGCTGTCTTTTTCAAATCAAAGTAAACAAAATTGATAGGAAATTTGAACCCCCCCTTTTTTAATACAAATCCCTTGGTTTTTGTTTGTTTGTTTGTTTTTTTGCATATAAATAATAAAGATGGCATAGAATGATGAGTAACATATAAACAAGGTCCAATTGGGAAAACTAACAAAGCATATAAATGGAACAAATCCATATACATGAATACTAAAAGAAATGAAAAATAGCAAATCATTCATCATCAATCAACACCATTATGGTCATTCATTCATAATATTCACAGTAATCACACTAACCCTAACCATGCTAACCTTATCTCAACAGGATTCATCTTCAATGCAATCCTAACTCCTTATATAGAACTGTGATATCATGACATTTTGTAAATAATGGGTGTACCATGCACAGAGAAAATGCAATATTCTTCATTGGCAGTTGCTTATTGGGCATCATATTCATGTTGCAATTCATAATTTAGAGGCTCCTAGGTAATGTAGTATAATGTTTATATGATAGGGCTATTTTAAAATGTTTTAATGCTTTTATTGATTTAATAGGACTTTTATATTTTGTAAGCCACTGTGAGCCCAGCTTTGGCCAAGGAGAGAGGGGTTATAAATGGAAGTAATAAACAAACAAACAAACAAATGTTGCTGCTTTTTAATATGAGCAAGGTCATAATTGTACATTAGTTCTGAGAGGGAGACACAGACACCAAACTAAGATCAAACTAAATTTATTCATTTTAACAGTTGACTTGACTGCAACTAGTAAATGCATGAATCACCCCTTTAATGTGGGCACCTTAAGCAGCTACCCAAAAGATTCACCAAAGTTCGGCCTATCTCACCTTGACTTAAAGCTTAACGTGGCTGAAACAGCCAAACTTCACTTACCCTTTCTTATATACCAGATTGTGCTGAGAGATGCTGCCCATCAAAAATCATTCCTCTGTTCTGATCAGCATGAGAGTTCAAGCTTCGATGTCCAGCGCTGAGAGAGTTCTCTTCCCAGATAGCTGACTTGTTCAGCCTGAAGTGTCTGGTTTGGTTACTTCTCTTCATCCTAAAATGTTGACTGGCGGTGGCGGGATAGCACAAGGCTGCTTGGCTTGCCCGATTGCCTGATGCTCTCCTTTCAAAATAGGGGTGAGCCCAAACAAAGTGTCCCAGCTGCATGGAGGGAACTGACATATTGCTAATGATGCCTCAACATCAACTGACCTACATTGCAATCCTAAGCAGAGGCGACTTCGGTGAATTTAGAAGGGTGTGACTGTTTGACATTGCACTGAAAGGCTGAAAAAACTTTGAAGAGGCACAGGACAGGCAGCTCCCACCATTCTAAATGGTGCTGATTATCTCTTATTTTCCATTCTATACGATGAATGGGATTTTCATGGGTTCAGGTAAATAAAAGAATACTGTTACATTTGTTCTTGAAAGAGGAAAGGAAAACCATACCTGCTTTTGAATACAGAGATAAACGGATATTGCTTGAATTGAAGTTTTTTCCCCCTTCCTTTCCTGGGTCCAGTAAGGTTGCTCTGAGTTACCATAGTTCCTGGTTTCCTTAGAAACCCTTCTCTATGATTTAAAGGATCAGCACTAAAGTAGTGTGTGGTCAATGAAGGACCTCTGGAATGCAGAACTGTGATAGCATTCTCTTCTTTTCAGAGTACATGTGTGTGGTTGTATATGTTTGCCTAAGAAAGAGAGGGAAGAGAATGTGAGAAATAGATGTATAAAGAAAAAGGCAAAACAATAGAATGATATAATCTTTTGTTTCTGCTAAATAACCCTGCAAAATAAATTATACATTAGTGCCGATTACCTCTAAAGAAGATCTTTGGCATTCTTACGCCAGTATACCATAAAGACTGGCTGGAGCCCAGCATATGCAAAACATTGTCGCTGTCCACCCCAGAGATTCATCTTACTCATTATTTTCCCAATGACTGGGAAAAAATGATTTGTTTATACATTTCCCCCCTTTTTATTTATGAAAAAGAGCAAATGTTGTGCTGTTGTCAAAGTGCAGTTAAACTGCTTGAAAATGCTGAGCCTCCAAACAGAGATTTGAAAAGACAAAATCTCCCTCCTCTTTTTCACATACCGTATATACTCGGGTATAAGCCGACCCGAGTATAAGCCAACCCCCCAAATTTGAGGCCAGAAAAGGGAATTTCTTATTGACCCGCGTATAAGCCGAGGGTCAATAAGAAATTCCCTTTACCGGCAATGCTGCGCTCTAAAATGCCGGCCGCCATTTTAGAGCGCAGAGCCCCTGCCCCAGGTCGCCCTCCCGCTGCCTCCCAGGCCCTCCCGCCCCACCCCACCCCACCCCCAGTGCCATCCAAGGGGGGGAGGGGGAAGAGCCCCTGAACCCCCTACTTACCGGGAGACTCGGCGAATCGGCGGCGTGGCCTTCCTGGGCTGGCAGGAGGCCTTTCCAGGCCCCTGCCGGCCGGAGGAAGGCGCTTGGGCGCGTGGGTGGCGGCGGCGCAGCCGGCAGGGGCCTCCTGCCGGCCAAGGAAGGACCCTGCCGGCAGGAGAAAGGCGCCCGAGCGCCTGGGCGGCGGCGGAGCGGCCAGCAGGGACCTCCTGCCGGCCCCTCCAGGCCCCTGCCGGCAGGAGAAAGGCTCCCGGGCAAGGCGGCGATGGCAGCGGTAAGTTCCTCCCTCCTCCCCCTCCCCCCTCCCTCCTCCCCCCTCCCCTCTCCTACCGTATTGACCCGTGTATAAGCCGAGTTCGGCTTTTTCAGCCCTTTTTTTGGGCTGAAAAGCTCGGCTTATACACGAGTATATACGGTACTTCCCCTTCTGGCAAGAACTGCACTGTTTCTGTGTTGAAAATGAAAGACTTCACAGCACAGTCCTTCTGAATTACCGATGGAGGCTGGAGTTGAATACCAGCCTGTTGAGTTGAAAAAATTAACTTGTTGCTAGCCTATGTTAGCATATAAAGAAGTTTTTAATGCTTTGAATTTCCCATCAGCCCTTTCTGAGTTCCTCAAGGGTGTCTCCCAGATAATGTCCCATTTCTGCAGCTCCCTTTAGCCTCGGTTTTATTCCTAAGAAAAGGAAAATGTTCTAACCCTCAAAGAAATCCTAGTGTATGAAATCACCAATTTTGTTCTGAAATAGTTTCAGGGCCATAACCGTAATGTTTTAAGTGATATATGAGGAAAATAAGTAAAATTCCATTCTCTTCCACAGATGCATATTTTTATTTTTTTATTTATTTTGCTTAGAGCAAAAAAGTTATAATGTATTCTTTGGAAATGAGATTTTAGTATTGGTTTACTTTTGGCTTTTCTACAAATACTGAGCTAGTAAATAACTAAAATTGTTGCTAAACAAAAAGTATGGCGACAGAAAGAGAATTTAGTAAAGTGGTATAGGATGTGCTCAATAAAATGATTTTTCTGGTCTAGAAAAAGGATTTCTCCAGTTGAATCCAAGTTTGACATTTGACATCATCGACGCTAATTCAGAATAGAAGTGTTTGAAAGAGTTCTCATTGAAGAACAAGAATAGCATCTTGGTGTGAGCTCAGCTCAGTGTCATTGCTAGCCGCTTAAGGGCTTGGCTCAGACCTGACTGGCATGGGCACAGGTCCAGGAGGCTACAGCAGGCACAGGCTTTGCCCATTGCCTCCTCCTCCATGGCCACTAGCTGGAAGAAAGCCAAGTCCTAGTGACATTTTGGCAGCTTCCTCACTGTGTCACCCCCACTAGCTAGTTGGATGGCTCACACAGAGAACTGGCTATAGTATTTATCCATTGATCAATATCGTATTTTTCGCTCCATAACACACACTTTTCCCCCTCACTTTTGAGGAGGAAAATGTCTGTGCATGTTATGGAGCGAATGTGCACAGAGCCGGCTGGGCCCGATGGAACGGCGCGCCCAGCCGGCTCTGTGCACATTCGCTCTAGGCGTGCTGGAACGACGCGAGCCTTGCGCCCTGCCCACCTCCCAGCTGGGAGGTGGGCGGGGTGCACAGAGCCGGCGCCCGCCTGCAGCCTTCCCTCCTCCCTCCCCGGGTGCACACGGGCCAGATCCGGCCCGGCACGCCAACTGAAGCCTTCCCTTCTCCTTCCCCGGGCGCACACGGGCCAGAACCGGGCTCGCCTGGGCCAGGGGCAGGTGGGAGTGGAGGTGCCGGGGACTGAACCTGGGACCTCCTGCATGCCAAGCAGAGGCTCTGCCACTGAGCTCACAGCCCCCTCCTCTCGCTTTCCCCGCCGCCCCCTCTCCCATGCGATCCTGGCCCCGGAGAGGGCCAGGCTCGCTTTCCCCGCTGCCCCCCCTCTCCCGGGCACAGTCAGACAGGAGGCCAGGTCTACTGCCATGTAAACCAATGGGTGGACCTGGCCTCCATGAGGGGGGGGGTCTCCTATTGGTTTGCATGGCAGTAGACCTGGCCTCCTGACTGAGACAGGAGGCCAGGTCTACTGCCATGCAAACCAATGGGTGGACCTGGCCTCCCTGGGGGGCATTCAATCCATAAGACAAGTTTTTAGAGGAGGAAAACAAGATTTTTTCTTGTTTTCCTCCTCTAAAAATTAGGTGCGTGTTATGGTCAGGTGCGTGTTATGGAGCAAAAAATACGGTAAATAAGAAGCAATTTTATACACCTGACTGAATGTTCCTTATTTACTCTGCAGTGCAAGGGGGGAAAATACACTGCAGAATGGAAGGCCTGGTTCCAGACTAAAAGGACAATGACTGATTTCCTCTGGATATCACTACAAGAATTCTACTGCAGAGTCAGGAGTCAATAGCAGAAAACTGGCTGCTAGGGATGGTGGGACATATTCACTCCATAATCACCTAATCTGGTAGGGATCACAACTGGAAAGAACTGGCTGTTTGGAGTCAGATGTCTAGAGGAGCCATCTCCTGTCCACATTCTGACTATAAGCAGACACAAAGATCCCATTAACAGCCATAAGAATTCCATTATGATTCCTATGTAACCATTTATATCTTTTAGAACTACCCCACATGCAGAGATTGAATGTGACACATAACAAATTTACAGTGCACTCTTCTAAGCCCTTGACTAGGGTTGCCTGCTCCAGGTTGGGAAATACCTGGGAATTTTGGGGGTGGATTCCCCAGCTTTTCTTCAGTTAGGGTGGGAACAAGCTAAGTTAATTATATCCCAAAGGATCAAAGACATCGAGAGACAAACAGATCTAGCAAGGGGGCCTCTATTCACTGCACCACTCCATACTAAATACATCCTAGCACCAGCAGCCTATCTCCACTATTTAGAGATAAATAATTATAGAAGGGCCTTTACCCTGGCCAGATGTGCAGCCTTACCATCTGCTTTGCTTGAGGGGAAATATAAGAAGACACCCTGGGAAGAGAGATTCTGCCCCTGCAAATCAGGGGACTTAGAAACTGTTGAGCATGCCCTCCTGAACTGCAATTTCTATACATTACCCCGTTCGAAGTTTATTGAGACCCTCTTATTGAGATTGACACCTAACAGGGCAGGTGAAAGGTTTGAGATGCTCCTACAAGGGGGTAATCCTTCAACCACTCTTCAGGTTGCGAAATTTTGTTTAGCAGCAATGAAAATTCGTCACCTTAGAACAGCGCAATTGACAGATGTGTCCCAGCTGTAATTCTTTTTTTAAATGTTTTAAAAATGTTTTAAGACTCGGACTGAAATTCTTGATTGTAAGAATCTATTAGTCCATGCTTTCCGTTTTATCATGTTTTGACTGGCTAAGTGCCGCAAATAAATTATCTATCGATCTATCTTGGGGGTGGACTGGATCCTGAAGAGGGCAGAGTTTGGGGAAGGGAGGGACTTCAGCGAGGTATAATGTCTTAGAATCCACCTAAGAAAGCAGTCATTTTCTCTAGGTGAACTGATCTCTGTCACCTGGAGATGAGCTGTAATAGTAGGAGATCTTCAGCTACCACCCGGAGGTTGGCAACCCTGTCCTTGACTTCAGGACTATACTGTGAAGATCATCTGTCTATGCCCCCAGCTGGTGACCAAATATTGCATGTATGTGTGTGTATGTGCACATCTGCGTATGTGTTGAATGAACCTCTCTGTGGATTATGTGGATCTTTCTCCCCTCCTCAGATTCTGCCAGGAGCTACGCCCAGATCTCCAGGAATCTCCAAGCCAGATTTGGCAACCTTAACTCCTTCTTCTCTGACCTGACTTACAATGACGGCAAGCAAAATTTTGCTTTAGCAGGATGGTGGTAAATACAACCCAAGAAAATGAAACTGCTCCTGAAGAATCCGAAAGGCCTCTCCAGGTTAGTGACATAGTTAAAGGACTGGTAGGAAGTTGATATACTGGGTACATGAAGGTCAGTCAAGATAATCCTGTTCGGTGGACTGTTCATTCTCTCCACTCACAGTCCCCCGACTCATGCTGCCCAGGATTGGAGATTACAAGACACCATTATCACTTTCAGATCAAATGGCCCTATTTGTAAAAGTCTGAAATAATTATGTCTGGATACATAACGTTTGCACAAGGGTGTTGAGCAGGCTGATTCTTGATTAATAAATTTCCAACTGCACATCCCTGAGTTACCCACAGAAGCCTGGATTATGGCAGGCCAAAGAGTATCTAAACCCAGAGATAGTTTTGGAAGTTGTTGTTCACATTTGATCTGCAGTCGATTCTTTGTTGCAAATGGCATTCCTTTGCTAAAGGTGGCTAATCTTTTGAAGAGGGGAAAAGGGGATCTTTTGGAATTTATTTTTCATGAAGAGCTCGCCATTAGAATTAATGGTATTAGATGGCCATTAGAAATTCCACTGTAGTTTAATGAATTAATATTCAGTTATATTCTGTTCCAGTTTTCTCTGAGAAACCTTCTCATTGTTTAAAAAGGTGCTTATGTTGCTTATGTCTCTAGTGAAAAGATATAAGATTAAATCTAAAGACAGAGCAATTTAAATTACTTTTAAAAACCTTTGTATTTATCTCCCTTTCCCCAACACATGTAGAACAATGAGATTCTCCCTATTCCTTTATTCCAAATATAAAGGTCAAAGTCTGTCCACAGTTATTATCATAGCAGATCATCAGCTTGATGTCAGTACAGTAGAGCTGCCCTTCGCTTTGGCACTGGTTTTGTCTCCCGGTCTTCCAAACACAGCAAGCTTTAGTCCTACTTCCTTCAAGTGAGATAAACAGCAGGGCATCATTCTGAAAACAACATCCCACAGTTAAGAACAGACTGCTTCATATGTAAAGCCCATCTATCATTCAGCAACCTTTCTACCTACATTTGCAGGTATATTAAAAACTGTCAGAGAGGTGACACTGCTATCATATATTCAGGTCCTTCACCGAGCAGTACTTCTGCTACTACCACAGTAATGGAAAAGATTCAAGATTCCCAAGGAAGAAGAAGCCTGTAAATAACTCAGGAGAAAAACAATCCAAACAGTTACATTTAGAATAATAGCAGCGGCAGCGCAACAGCAGCTATAGCAGGAGTCAAAGCAGTACGTTCCTCTCAAAATGATCCTGTGTTGTATATATAAAAATACTGCTTGCTGTGATCCATTGGATATATTTCAAAGCACAAGCTGAGTCTAATGGAAAGATTAATGATATTAAACTCACATTTCTACAGATTGCCACAGGCAGAGCCACCAGCAAGAATACATGATTGGCTTCAAATATCAGTGGTTCTGCTGCAAGCGATGTGGCATGCATTCCTCTTGGTAGTCTTTGCAGAACTGCAATTCACCACCACCAACAAAAAATTTTGCTCACATCATTACGGACCCAGCAGGTTCTTGAGATCTATCCTCAGTGTTTTTAATTTCTGTCAGGCTCGTGTGTAGCCAAATGTGATAGCAGTTATTAGTGGTCAGTTTTGATATGGTAGACTGGGAAATAGTATGCCCTGGCTGATAAAGAATAGCACAATATACATAAAAATCAGTGACTGTTACATTATTATGAACAGTATGAAAATTACCAGCCCACTGGAAATGTAAATACCAGCCCACCTGACGACATATGTTTGTCAGACAGAAAAATAAAAATCTAAACTTGATTCATATTAACCATAGCCAACAGTCTTTATTTATATGATTTGGTAATAGAACAAGCCTATAATCAGAAGTTCTTTCCTGAACACCATTTTTTTTTATCATGTATTGATGGTAATATAGCAACTGACAGGGAGGAAACTGGAATAAGCAAAGGTACCTACCATGGAGGCTTCTGTTTTAGAACATAACATAAGAAAAGCCATGCTGGATCAGACCAAGGCCCATCAAGTCCAGCAGTCTGTTCACACAGTGGCCAACCAGTAGGGTTGCCAATCTCCAGGTACAACTGGAGATCTCCTGCTATTACCACTGATCTCCAGCCGATAGAGATCAGTTCACCAGGAGAAAATGGCCACTTTGGCAATTGGATTCTATGGCATTGAAGTCCCTCCTCTCCCCAAACCCCACCCTCCTCAGGCTCTGCCCCAAAAACCTCCCATCTGTGGCAAAGAGGGACCTGTCAACCCTACCAACCAGTTACCTCCAGGAAGCCCACATACGAGACAACTGCTGCAGCATTTGTTTTAAGGAGCACAGGTCTATCTGAGATAAAAGCATCATTTCCAAGTGAAGCATCATAAGAGCCTGATTGGAAAAAAATTGATTAAATGGCAGCACAATCCTCAGACTTGTTTTATCTTATATACTATATCATCATTCTAATGTTAATGAGGAAAATAGCTTAGAAACATATTTAATGAAACACTGAACAGTTAAAATGCATGATATCTTTTCTGGCAGGATAATAGTTTTAGGGCTGTGGGGCAGAGAGATCCCACATTATCCATTTGATCCAGCAGTATCCATCACAAACTGAAAGTGAAGTTGTTCTTCCACACAGCTATAGTACCATGTAGACCACATCACAGGTATGATGACCTTCCGTATACTGCTGTTGAATAACAGCATTGCTGAAGTTCTGGCTTAATATAATTTAAGAACAAAATGATCACATTTTTAATGCCAGAACACTTGTTCTGCAAAAATTAAACCAATAAAACTTTCCCGGGATGGAAACAAAATGATGGGGAAAGTTTTTCTTTGGGAAATGTTTTACTTTGGGGATATCTGCCTACCACACAAATGATACAGGAAAACTTGACAAATCTCTAATTTCATTCATCCCCTTTCCATGTCACTGGACACTTCAGGAAGAATTTTCTAACAGTTAGAGTGGTTCCTCGGTGGAACAAGCTTCCTCGGAAACCTCTTTCCCTGGAGGTTTTTAAGAAGAGGCTAGATGGCCATCTGTCAGAAATGCTGATTCTATGACCTCAGGCAGATAATGAGAGGGAGGGCACCTTGGCCATCTTCTGGGCATGGAGTATGGGTCACGGGGGTGTGGGAGGGGAAGGTAGTTTGGAATTTCCTGCATTGTGCAGGGGGTTGGACTAGATGACCCTGGGGGTCCTTTCCAACTCTATGATTCTATGATTCAGTAACCATTGCATAGAGTGCAAAAAAGATGGAATACGTTTGCATTTCATAACATTCATTCCTATGCCTAATCATCTCACTTGATTACTGACATGTGTAGTGTAGTGGGTTGGACCAGTGGACTCTAATCTGGTGAACTGGGTTGGTTTTCCCACTCCTGCACATGAAACCTGCTGGTTGACTTTGGGCTAGTCTCAGTTCTCTCTGCACTCTCTCAGCCCCACCTATTTCACAAGGTGTCTGCTATGGGGAGAGTAAGGGAAGGCAATTGTAAGCCGGTCCGAGTCTCCTTAAAGGTAGAGAAAATCAGGTGTAAAAACCAACTCTTCTTCTTAAATATTTGGTGAAAGAATCGAAGAACTAAAAATGATTTGAAATAAACTTGAAATATTTTGCTAGATTATTCCCAAGAGGAACCATATTCACAGCGAAAATATTAAATCTGTCTACTATCCTACCTGAAAGGCACCTTTCCCCCATGATAAATATTGTATGGATTTCTGCAAAGAAATGGCATGAAGGTCAAAAAGAAATTTCACTTGTTATGGTATTTTCAGGGGCTAGAAGTCACACACAACAATTATTGCTGTTTGCACCCTTTGGTAGTCATTTGATAGAAGTAGGATTGATTCATGTTTTCCTGTGATTTGCTGTGGGCCAAATGGAGAGGTGGTCAAATTAAGATTTATTGTAGTAGAAAAGGCCTTGAGTTTTGCCTGTTGTGTGTGTATTCTTTTTCACAAATTGCCATTGTCCGAAAAGCCACTATTAGAAACATTCGGCTTATAAGCTGTTCTGAACACAGGCTATATAGAAATCTGCAAAAAAGAGCATCACAAGTTTATAGCTTTATCCAAAGTCCAATAAAAAAGACTCCAGTTTAATTTACAGACCCTTTATTTATTCATATCTTATTTCAGTCTACTTTTATAGCTCATTGCAAGTTCTGGCTTAGAAAAACTATAAAAAGGATAAAATCTCAAAAAAGAAGAAGCTGTCATTTAAGGCATCTTCTACTTGACATTAGGACTATCCAACCTGTCCCCTGTTAAGCCAAGGGGCTCCCCACCCCATGAACCCAGGGTCATAATGCCAAGAGCCAGGCAGTCTCCATTGAGATTCAGTCCAGGATCCAGGATCTTGCAACAGCATGAAGCAAGTCCAGTAAAATGCCACAGTCATAATGATTTATTGGGAATCCAGGATTTTTATTGAAGCCAATCATTCAGACTCCAGTTTGCTTCAACAAATACTGGTTTAAGCACCTTTGTTCCCTGACCATTGGGTGAGGGCAGCACTAGTGTGCAAGCAGGAAGGATTAAGCCAGCACATCCATATTTGCATCTGTTATGAAACCATAGTTGACTATTTTTGGTAAATAAATCAACTTCAAACCCTGGTTCAGACTGACATACTCTGTGCAAAATTGGTGGAAAGGATTGCATTTGGAGGTTCACTGTAGCCATTGTTACTCTAATCAAACCATAAATTCATTTTGTTTATTGATTGATTGACACATTTTTGACACATATGAGTAACTATACCTTGGCACACCCTTGGGAATGTAGTTCCAAGGATGTGTCAGGCGTTACGTCAGACACACCCTGGCACTATAGTTGCTGAGATAAACCAAGGCATGATGTTTCAGACAAACAGGAAGCATCTGAAGTTCTGATGAGGATGCGGGAAAGAGGTCTATTGCCGGCTGTCTGTCTGGATAGCCACAACTGCTGCCATAGCCTGGACTTAACCTAGGGTTGCCAGGTCCCTCTTCGCCACCGGTGGGAGGTTTTTGGGGTGGAGCCTGAGGAAGGTGGGGTTTGGGGGGAGGGACTTCAATGCCATAGAGTCCAATTGTCAAAGCAGTCATTTTCTCCAGGGGAACTGATCTCTATCGGCTGGAGATCAGTTGTAATAGCAGGAGATCTTCAGCTAGTACCTGGGGGTTGGCAACCTTAAGTTAACCCATGGCAGAAACAGCTGGACAGCACAACTCAGCCAATGCTCTGAGGGAGGGGAAAGAGGGAGGAAGAAGAGAAGGCTATTATGTCTCTAATGGGAATAATTACAAATATAACAAAGGCAAATGAAACTTTAAAAAAGAAACTCTTTTTTTACTTCTCTAGTTGAGGAAAAATAATCTATAGTCTGGGAAAGTGTTTATTCTAATTGTTATAACATCTGTAATATCTATTCTCTAAGTAAATTCTTTTTTCTATTAAATGCTTTAAGTATTATTCAAGGATGATTTACAATGGCTTAGTTCTTCAAACTGCAATCAGATAACAGACTCATTTGGAATCACATTTGTATCTTTCTGTGTTCACTTCAATGCATCTTTTCAATAATTTTATTTCAAGAGGCTACATCCAAATGGGAAGAACAGTATGTTCTCTGCAAATTGTGTAAAACGGTTCATAAAATTCAACATGCAAAGCAATGCACTTTAGGACAAAATATAATAATTTCTCCCAATACACTGATGGGGTTTAAAAGTGATTTAAACTACTCCGAAAGATTTTGGGGTCATTGTAAAAAGCTCGTTGACATCAACTTGGTGTGAACTGAACCTCTGCTAGTTTTCTTACAGACTTTTACTCCCCTTTAAAGTCGGCTTCTTCTTTCATCTTTCCTGACCTTTGCAGTTTAGGAAGCACTTTTCTTCTAGCTTTACTCAGTCTTGGCAAGGAATCTGTTTTCTTTGTGGTGATATAGTCCATCATGCTTCCTCTCCTGATAGTTGTCTTCCACTTGGACCACAGTGATCTTTAGGGCCAGTTTTGATTATGCATTCTTGTGTTGCAGCAGGAAACTGATGACTAGGGCTGCCAGGTTGCTTGGATTGGTGGGCAATTGTCCGCCAATCCATCAGCAAGCTCAGGAGCAGGGATCATGCTGGCGTTTGGGGGGTTTGAGTGGTAAAACGGCCCATCGTGATGTGGAGTTTCTGGGTGTAAACCAGAAGTGACGTAATCATGGCTGTGCACGTGCTATCCCCGCCCAAGCTCTGCCCCCAAAACCTCCCACTGGAGGAGAGAAGGGACCTGGCAACCCTAGTGATGACACACGGTGTAATCCAGATACCTAGGAAAAGACAGAAAGGTCAGATGTTCAGTTGACTTACAGAATTTTTAACATTGCTTTTCCCCATGGGTCTTTTCAAATCAACTACAGTATAATTTTGAAGCAGCGTAGGCCCTATGGGTGTTTGAATACAAGGAAGTATGAATACACCTCCTTCTTGGTTTTTTTTTTTTTTTGGTTTTTTGTTAAGGAGGGAGTATGGTTTCATGACAGAGTACCTGCTTTGCATGCCCTGGTTCAGTCTGCAGTATAAAAGGATCAGGTGCTGGGCAATGTGAAAGACCTTGAACTGAAACCCTAGAGAGATGCTGCCAGTCACAGTAGTCAACGTTAAGCATCATAGCCTGAACAATTGCTAATGTCCTAAGGAGTGCACCTTTCCCCTTTGTATCTCTGCAGCAAAAAAGATTAGAACTTTTTTCACAAATGCTGGGAATTGGAAATACTGATAGATCATGGCAATAGATCATTAGATCATTAGCAACCATTAGCATAATATTTTGGGATTCCAGCTTATCCTGGAAGAGCCGGCGACACTCTAGCAATCTCCCCCCAAACTCTATATTTTCCATAGAATTTTTGGAGGGGATTGCTAAAGCATCTCACATGTACAAGGGAAGCTGCTCCTAATGGCCGCATGGATTAGGCTGCCACCGGAGCGCAGGTAGGACCTGGCTAACCTAGTGCAGGCACAGTTCCAGCGCAACATCCACTGGAGTTGCAAAATGCAGTGAAATCCAGGGGGAGAGCGAGGCGACCTCTGACAGTGGGGAATGGCATGCATAATCAAAACAAAGACCCAAAGTTATCAGAGGGGTGACTACAAGGGAAACAGCCATGCTTAAAAGGCCTTAATTATTTATGTATTTTCTTTAATTTATTACCTGGACAGCAAGCAGTAATGGACTGTCTGGGTCAAAACCAGACATCTGGCAACCCTAATGTCCTCTTCTGTGCAGTGACCCTGGACTTCCTTGGAGATCTCCCATCTAAATATTAACCAGGGCTGACCCTGTGTAGACACCCAGCTCTGATGAGATCACTAGCCTGGGCCGTTCAAGGTTAGGGCAGGCTTCTTTAAATAACTGTAAATAGCATTACTGCAAGCATAATCAATATTTAGCTAAAACTTGCACCTACCAAAGAATTGAATTGAAAATATCTTACCTGACAAGAAAGCTGTGTGTTGATGTATATGTTTTCTGTTTTGCAAATTTTAGAGAGGAAGCAAACAAAAAAGTGATATTTTAAAATTTTCTGTTGTGCAATGCCTTGTAAAATTACCTGCTGGTATTTTAGTAGTTCATCAGTTTGACTGTCAGCTGCCTTTTAGATAAGAAGGTCACACATTTCCATATAGATTTATAGATCTTTTGAATAAAAGCAAACTACATTTTTGGACCTGTACATTGCCTTGTAGCACTGGTAAGATGCTAGCCTTTAATCTAGCTTTTCTTGGGTAAAATCCATGAAAGCTTCCATGAGGATGTTCATAATACTGCAAATAAAAGTTTGTGAAGGACACACACACTAATTTTGACAATGATGGGTTGCAAAAATTGAACAAAATCATTATGTATTATAATAGAGAAGTTGGCCAAGTCTGAGGATATTTAAATCCAGTGACTGGAACTGTGAACGGGCAAGACAGATCTTTCAACAAACCTAAAAATGGCCCCAGGGTTGCAGAAAAATGTGAAAGCTAAACAAACAAACAAAAATAGATTGGGGAGTTAAAAACAAACAAATGATAAATGGAGCACCTGTAGCTTTAAGCAATGGATTCCCTCAGTGGCTGTTGCTAGACAATCACAGCATTCCAAGGCATGGTTCTGTCAGTAAAAGCAAGGGGGGGGGCAGAGCTCTTTCCAGGCTTATTTTGGTCTTTGAGGGAAGACACATTAGGACCAGGCCTGACTAGGGTTCCAGGCCCAGGTTGGGAAATTCCTGGAGATTTTGTGGGGGAGTGAGGAGGGCAGGCTTTGGGGAGGTGAGAGGCCTCAGCCAAATATAATGCCCTAGAGTCCCCCAGCAAACCAACCACTTTCTCCAGGGGGACAGATTTCTGCTGTCTACAGTTCAGTTGTAATTCTCAGAGATCTCCTAGTCCCACCTGGAGGTTGGCAACCCTAGGCCTGGCAGCGACCTCTGGGTGACGTGATACCACTTGATTTACATGAGTCAACTAGGCCTAGCAACAGCAGCTGCCCTATGGAAGCCAGTGGGGTGTAGCGATTAGAGCTTCAGCATAGGGTCTGGAAGACCCAGGTTGAAATTTCCGTCTTGATGTGGAAGCTCTCTGGGTGATTTTGGGCCAGATGCACACTTTCAGCCTGACCTCACTTGTTTTGATGATAAAAAGGAGGAGAGCAGAATGGTATACGCTGCTTTGTTCCCTAGTGTGGAGAAAGGTGCAGTATAAATGAAGTAAATATATGTGAACCATAGCTGAAGTTGGAAGGCTGATATAAGGTGAATGGTTCAGAAGGAGAGAATGAAGCAGGGAAAGGGGAGAGGTTACGGGGATTGTCAGAAGGGAAAGAGGAAATAGTTTGTGGAGGATGTAGGGGAAAGTGTGATGCCACCCCTTAAGTCCTTCAGGATTCTTTACCTTGAAAGTGGGCCTGGTCCAGGGCCTAGCACAATACTAGTGTGTCACAGTTTTCCTAGACAAAGTCTGTCGGGGAAAGAGAGAGGGAACGCTGAAGAGAAAGGGGCAGGTTTGCTCTTGGATGGTAAGCAAAGAAGGAAGCAGGGGAAGGGGAGAGGCTGTGGGGCTTTTAGAGAAGAGAAAGAGGAAATAGTGGGGGAGGTGGAAATGAACTGTCTCTTGCCAGTTCTTGCAGGTACAAATATATTACTTTCATTGGTTTTACTTGTGTTCTTGAAATGTGCAAACTTTGCAATGTCACAGAACTTTAGGAACATTTGAGATGGAAGGAAAGCACTGTGAAAGTGAATGGTTTTTGCAGCATCTCCATTAGATGGTTTGGCAAATTTATTGTTGTTTGTGACAGCCACCCCCATAGGTTCAGACGGAAGAGGTGCAGTCCACAAACAAACAACGCTGCATGTATTCAGGCTCTCTGTTACCCCCTCCATCTGTGAATACATAATCCCTGCATGAATTTCTGGAAGTTGGTGTCCTAAACTACCTTCAAATCCCACTCCTTATTGAATTAATAAGCGAGAAATTCAATTAAAAAACACTGTGGGTTTTGGCAATTATGCAAGCTATTTCAGAATATTCTGCAAATGTTAGCAGCATTCCAGAGTTTAAGCTATGTTCAAAGTTCAGTATTGCTGTTTTAGCCGGATTTGGCACCAATCCTATGTGTGTGTTGTTACTGTTTCTCCACTTTGCAAACACAGGTGCACTTTGTCTATACATTTGTATTTGCGTGTTTAACCAGGTTTGCATTTTGTATTCCCTTTTTAGATGCTTTCCTGCCACAGTGTTGTGCATACCTCTCTCTCAGCGATGAAATGTCTGTGGGAATCTGTGGATGCTGTGTAAATATACCATTGCACTAAATAAAATTTATCTTTGGGGACAACTAATTTCAGTTGGCAACAGGCAGCTTTGCTTGCAGGCATCCAAAAGCCTGTTTCCAATCTTACACATCATTATTCTACAGTTCCACTGAATTTCTCCTATTCCTTCCATTAGTGTCTATAATCTTAAAGTTTGGTGTTTTGTTTTGTTTTTCATTGCTCTGCGTGGCTAATACTTGGAAGAAGGTTAACTGAGGCTGAAAATCAAAGTGAAAAAAGGAAGAGGGGGACAAATAAAATACAAAAATGAAAAGCAAAGAGAGAAATGCAGAAGAAAGCTTGAGATTGAACGAGATAGGGCGAAATAGCAATCATTCCTGATGTTATAGGAAAGTTACATAAAATAGCATGATGAGTGCAGCTCTTATTCCTACAGTCTCATCAAGGCTAATACTAAAATATTGTGAAAGGTAGAATTCAATGGGCTCTACTTAAGTGGGTTTTTTTTTAGTATTGCTAAAGATTTCTCCTGAGCTATACTTTTTGCTTTATGATGAGCAGACGTCACCAGGTCTATTTAGTTCAGCACTGAACAACTCAGACAACTGCCAAACCAGTTTGCATTGGGTTTCTGCAAAATTTCTAATGTGCCAAATATCAATGACTACTTAGACAACCTCTGAATAGACTTTTTTTTTAAAGATTGGGTTTATTTGTGACTGATTTATATAACTTGAGACTTTTTTTACAGTATATGGTCGCTTACATATGGCAGTGTTCCAAATATTTTCCTTAACTCAGCTCTTACTACAACCATTTCCCCTGCCCCCTACAGCAGAACTTTTTTTTTAGTCTTACAAAACATCAGCAATTGCTAATGTCCTAAGGAGTGCACCTTTCCCCTTGTATCTCTGCAGCAAAACAGATTAGAACTTTTTTCACGAATGCTGGGAATAGGAAATACTGCTAGATCACGGCAATAGATCATTAGAACATCAGCAACTATTGGTATGATAGTAATTGCTGATTTTTTTAAAAGTCTGGAAAGCCCTTTTTGTAGTACGTGGGTGGGGGCAGGGGGCTATTTCAACAACTGCCTGTGAAGCAGAGCAGCCACTCAGCAAGAAAGGTGACGAATAGGGCTGTCAAAAAAAAAATTCGGTACAGTTCGGATTCGGCCGAATTTGACCCTTGTGGGGTCAGTACGTGCCGAAGTCCGAACTCCCCTGCTTCGGATCCCCAGTAATTCGGGGGGATCCGGAGTTCGGGGGAAAATTCGGCCGAAGCGCGCCTTCAGGGATTCCCTGAAGGCGCGCGGGGGCCCTTTAAACTGATCTGAGCCTCCCAGCTGGGAGGCGCAGATCAGTTTAAATGACAGCCGCGCCTCTCCAGCGGGCTCCGCTGGAGAGGCGCGGCTGTCATTTAAACTCATCTGCGCCTCCCGGCCGGGAGGCACAGATGAGTTTAAAGGACAGCCGCGCCTCTCCAGCGGGCTCCGCTGGAGAGGCACGGCTGTCATTTAAACTCATCTGCGCCTCCCAGCCGGGAGGCGCAGATGAGTTTAAAGGGCACCCCGCCCCCCTTCAGCGGAGCCTGCTAAACACACTCAAATCTTATGAAAACCAGTCACATGATTTGCCTGGCTCTGTAGGTACCACAGTGGGCTTGCCAGCCCAGATCAGGAACAGGGATGGCTGGCTCGGCTGGCTCGTAGGCTGGATAAGAGCCTCAAGGGGCCAGATCCAGCCCCCAGGCCTTATGTTTGACACTCATGCTTTACCATATTCCTTCTTAACCATACAGCACAGCAAAATTTATTTTTCATGCATGTGCCTTCTCACACTGCTTGACTGAGTTCTGCTTAATGCTTTCGTCACTAGGGCTGTCAATTCGGTTCGGTCCGAACTGAAAATCAACCGAATTTCCCCTGATTCGGTGATTTTCAGTTCGGATGGATCCGAACTCAAATCTGGCGGGCAACCGGGGGGGGGGGGGCGAATTCAGCGAGTTCGGGAGTTTGCGAATAAATTCGGCCAATTCGCCCCCCCCTTCAGGGGAGCCCGCTGAAAGGCACGGGCTGCCCTTTAAACTGATCTGCGCCTCCCAGCTGGGAGTCTCAGATCAGTTTAAAGGGCAGCCCGCCTCCCTTCAGCGGGCTCCCCTGAAGGGGGTCGGGCTGTCATTTAAACTCATCTGTGCCTCCCGGCCGGGAGGCACAGATGAGTTTAAATGACAGCCCGCCTCCCTTCAGCGGGCTCCCCTGAAGGGGGGCGGGCTGCCCTTTAAACTGATCTGAGCCTCCCAGCTGGGAGGCGCAGATGAGTTTAAATGACAGCCCACCCCCCTTCAGGGGAGCCCGCTGAAGGGAGGCGGGCTGCCCTTTAAACTGATCTGAGCCTCCCAGCTGGGAGGCGCAGATCAGTTTAAAGGGCAGCCCGCGCCTTTCAGCGGGCTCCCCTGAAGGGGGGGGCGAATTGGCCGAATTTATTCGTGAACTCCCGAACTCGCTGAATTCGGGCCCCCCGGTTGCCCGCCAGATTTGAGTTCGGATCCGTCCGAACTGAAAATCACCGAATCAGGGGAAATTCGGTTGATTTTCAGTTCGGACCGAACCGAATTGACAGCCCTAGTGACGAAAGCATTAAGCAGAACTCAGTCAGGCAGTGTGAGAAGGCACATGCATGAAAAATAAATTTTGCTGTGCTGTATGGTTAAGAAGGAATATGGTAAAGCATGAGTGTCAAACATAAGGCCTGGGGGCTGGATCTGGCCCCTTGAGGCTCTTATCCAGCCTACGAGCCAGCCGAGCCAGCCATCCCTGTTCCTGATCTGGGCTGGCAAGCCCACTGTGGTACCTACAGAGCCAGGCAAATCATGTGACTGGTTTTCATAAGATTTGAGTGTGTTTAGATGGCAAGAGGTGTCAGGGTCTCTCTGCAGCCCTGTTTCTGGCCTCTAGGGTTACCAACCTCCAGGTGGTAGCTGGAGATCTCCCGCTATTACAACTGACCTCCAGGCAACAGGGATCAGTTCCCCTGGAGAAAATGGCTCCTTTGGCAATTGGACTCTATGGCAATGAAGTCCGTTCCCTCTCCAAACCCTGCCCTCCTCAGGCTCCGCCTCCAAAATCTCCTAGTATTTCCCAACCCGGAGCTGGCAATCCTACTGGCCTCTCTTTGTAACAAACTCCCCAGTGTTGCCTCCTGCTCTTGGTAGTGGAATATCAGCACAGCAAGCACCTGACAAAATGTGTTAGTCTTTAATTCTCTTTAACATTTTTTTCATAGTTTCCCTCATATCAGTGGTAAAGAACAGATTCCTTCACTTCATTTAGGAATTATCAATAGGACAAATTTAAGATTTTTTTGTTTAGAAGAAATAAAAGTATGTGCTTTTGAAGCTGCAATACTATGAGTTTACCTCGTGGGAAGAAAAGACCTGATTCCCATAGGACATATGGTAACTTCTCTATGCCGGCATTGTCTTAAGTGGGCTGCCTGGTGTGCAGAAGCATAACACACCTGGCCATTTCTGGTTGCCAGTGCACAGGTTGATTTCAGAGGAGCAGAAATGGAACAATTCACCGAAGGAGAAAGAAACACTCTTGTTACAAGAGGGCTTCAGTTTGCCAGGAATATCTGGGCACAATAATGTGTGCCCAGCACTATGGCACAACTGATGTGAGGCCAACATGGCAGTAGGATTGCACAATGTTCTATGGGGATTCCCTCCACATTTTGTTTGCAATGCAGGGAGAATTGAATTGAGCCCTAAATCCCTCTGAATTCAGTGGGTCTTAACATCTAACAAACCAGTTTAGTATCCGAGTATAAATGTAAAAGTAGTTGATCCAGAGTAATCACACTCAATTTTATGAAATAAATTCCAGCCATATTGGACTTAGATGATTGTAGAGAATGACATCCCTGCAGCAGATAGAAAAGCAAATTGCTCTCAAATTTTATTTAATATTTTTAGTGGGCCAGTCATTTGTTCTTTTAAACCAATGTTAAACCATTTGTTTTTAAAAGCAATGGAGTTTCACGCACACACACACACACACACACACACACACACACACACACAAGAACAGGCTGCTGTGAGCACACATTTGATTGCCATGACAGAGTGGGTGGGGATCTGAACCTGGATCTTCTTGGATCCTAGTCCAACATTGTAACCACTACACCACATAGGCTCTGATAGGGCAATTTCCATTCCTTTATTCCATTCTTTAAGCTTGAGGACCAACTAGTCATAAGCAAAACAAATTCAGTACATTCCATAATACATAAATAACCATAATACAAAAATATAATATCTAAACAGTACAGTTAAAAAGAGGTATCATTAAAAACCATAAATAATTTTTTTGCCACAGCGAGGGTTACATTTGGGTCAGTATCAACCATTAACTTTGCAACTATCTCTTGCTTTAGTGCAGGTCCCCACCTCTGAATGTTTGTTCTGATCCATTTGTCTCTGGCGAGGTCATTCTTTTTACAATCTACAAAAAAAATGCCAAACAGTGTCCAAACTCCCTGATCCGCAATCACAAAATCGCTCGGAAAAGGGGACCCCTGAAAATCTGCCTGCTAACTCCCCCAATGGCAGTACATTTAACCTGGCCTTGGAGAAAAGCACTCTGTACTTGGGGACAGTTAAAAATTTACAATAAGCAGGTAGAATCTTTGGAATGGGGAGGCCCAGATGGTACAAGGAGCATACCCTGCGTGGCTCTGTCAGGGAAGTTGTTAAACTCTCCTTGTCTGTGCTGCTTGTGTGTGAGTGTGACCTTTGGACATATTTTACTTTTCTTTCCATGGGTCCTGGAAACAGGAAGGGTTCTGAGATTGGGATTGTCCAATAATGTGCACTTTACCCTTTCCCCCTTTCTCGCCTTCTTCAAGAGGAAGATTCATGCTTTTTTTCCTCAAATGTCCCAACCCAGAACTCCCAATAAATTAATAGAAGTTAATATGGGACTAGACTGGGTTCTCCACCAGGTTCAGACACTAAGCTTTTGTGTCCTTGCATTCTTTATATCAGTTAATATAGTTAATTCCCTAATTTTCAAGATGCATTTTCTTCACTGTGTTTATGTCAGGTCTGAGTAAATGGGACTTGCAACCCCCATTTCCGCTCCTGGGGGAAGTTTGAAAATGCTGCCACCACCCTCAGTCTCCACCCATTAAGGCTGCCATTCTTCCTTACTCTGGGTAGTTCTGCCTCCACCAGCTAATCTACTAGACTATCTCCTGCTAAAGTACTTTAGTAATCTTTTCGGCTTCACTGTTGCAAGGCTCTATTCGTTCTAGCAACTCTCACTTCTCTCTCTTTAGTACTTGTGGGGACTAGAGCCTCTCTTGTGCACTCTGAAGATGAAGGGATCCACTATTGCCCCCTTCCCTTATGCCCCCTTGGTAGAGCTTAATGTGAACAGGGCTTCATGTGGGCACAGAGACCAAACTATCAGCACTCAAAATATAAAAAGAGTTTTATAAAGAAGTAAAAATCACACATATGATCTGTAATCCCAACTGGAATGAGTAGGGACTGAAAAGAGATGGGCAGTTCTTCTTTGCCTGTTTCTGGACATACCCAAATGATGATAAAATTAGGGTAAAATCTTAGTTCTTTTAATTGTAAACTTTAGAAATCATCCAGTACCTTTTCCATTAGGTTGGGGCTGTTTCCTTTGTTTTCAGCACCGTGAGGTCAAGATGGAGTCCAGAGGAGTAGGGTTAGGAGAGCTTGCAGAAAATGGAGGGTCTGACCTTCTTGTAAAGAGAATTAATAATCTCCCTCTAGCCTGCACATTTGGATTATTGTTTCTTTTTCTGTTCCAAAAGGAAGATCTGTTCTTTCCTTTGGCCCCTCTGCAGCTCTGTAGTCAAGAAGACTTTCTGGCTCAGGTGTGACTTTACTGCCCAATGTATTTCTCCCAGCTAGTGTTATCTATCTATCTATCTATCTATCTATCTATCTATCTATCTATCTATCTATCTATCTATCTATCATCTATCATCTATCACCTATCATCTATCATCTATCATCTATCTCTGTCTGTCATCTGTGGCACTGAATGACTCTGTCCTTGAGAAATGAATTGTTGTATATTCATGATTTTAATCATGTATGCATCTTATATAGTTTCATAACCTCTGTAAGGTTCAACAGCTGGTCAGGAAATCTACATGACCACCTCTCAACCTGATCATTTAGCTAAAGAAATAACAGATTTATTGCTCTTTAATTGCGAACCAGTACTGTTTAGCCTTATGGCCTTGGTTTGAGAATTTAATGAGAGTTATCTACCTGTTACTCATTTGCATAATATCTTTGGGGACAAATTGCTTTATTTGGAGGGCAATCATTTGTTAAAGTTAAAGAGATTTATTTCTGTTCCTGCCTGTCACCTCCACTATAAAAAGTGCCATGTAAGGGTCTAATCAAGCTTTCTTCTGGTGGCTTCCATTCAGAGAAGACCTTATACTAGGTGAGCATATTGTATGTGTTGGACTTCCCACTTTGCATAGCAGGTAATAGGGTTGCACTGTACAATTGGTTCACAAACTTGCCTGGATAAATGACTGGGACTGCGGGGGAGGTATCTGTGCGCTTAAGGTAAGGACACATGGGGACCATTCTGAGGCATCTCATGAAGGAAAGAAGCTTTCCAAGCCAACCCCTCATGTCTAAATCCAGGGAAGTTGAGAAGACCCCTCCACCATTTGAACATTAATGTTTTCTTGCTTGGAGGGATGGCAATGAAGGATTAGCTCCACTGGGTATGCAGGCAAGGAAAAGCTGTCTGACACAGCACTGCCAAGGTGAGCTTGAAGCCAGAGTTTGATTGCCTATAATTCTGGCATGCCTTTGGACAGCGCCTCAGGTAAACTATACTAATGGGTGGGGGACTGAATAAGTTTCAGCTGTTAGTTAGTAAACACAATTTAATGCAGTTTCTTGTGTGATGCCTTCATTTTAGGAGACAAGTGGCCCAGCGGCTCTTATCTGAGACACTTTAAAAGGAGATAGCAGAGTTTAAGGCCAGGAATTTTTCTACCAATGAGCCACAGTCTCCTGATAGACTTTAGGAGCTATAATTTCATAGAGTAAGGGGCTGGAGCTCTGACAGATTCTGTGATAATGGGAAACTGAATACTAAGTCTAAAGCTGAATTTTATATTTCATCAACATTTTTGCTAGACTGTTTCATAACTACACAAGTATTGATCCTACTCCTTCCCTGGCTACCTTCCCTATTTGTTCTGCAGATTATCAGCTTTTAAAGATTTTTGCAGGTAACAATTGAAAGGTCATGGAAGCAACTGCCAAGTATATTTCAGTATCTCTAACAATTCATGCCAAAGTTCTGATGCCTTTTGGTTAGTTAGGTTTTTTTTTTTTTTTTGCATTTTAATTATTAAAAAGTTTAAAGTGGTTAGCTCAAATGTTTATATTTAATGCTTTAGATATTCTATTTTCACTACGTAATTTTATTCATATGAGAAGCCATTAATATTTTCTTAAAATTTAATTGCTAAACTTCAGCAAATCATATTTGCTTATATTAGTGATATGGCTCTCCCTCCCCCACAATGTTTGCATGATTTCTGTCATATGGTCAAAATGCCCTTCATGGAATTTAACAGTATATTTTAAAAAGTCATCGTAAACTAGGGCCTCCCTTCTCTTCAATCCAGTTCAACTATAATAGGCATGAAAAGTTACTCAAATAATGAGTTAACAACGTAAAAATCCTTAGAAATCTGATGCTTGGAAAAAGATTAGCAGGGTTAAAACAAAAATATAAAATTCACTATGCTTTCATACCATTCCACTGAAAAACCTCAAGATTCTCTGTTTGTTAAAGCTTTAAAGCGACTAACTGAAAAGAAGAGAAGATACTTTATAAGAGATGGTATGAAGAGCTGGAATTTAATACACACATGACATGCTTGTAGGGAACTCCTGGGCTCACAGGTGAGTCTGGGGAATATTGGCCAACATGACTTTGTTTTTCACTCCCATTTAGTTCAATTGGAATAATTATATTTACATGAGCACATTTGCCTGTGTAACATTACTCTGGTGCCAGGGGAAGATGCCTGGGTTGAAGGGACTAAGGATGCCAACTAAGCTCCTCTCCTAGAACCAACCACCCATCTCACATGCTCTTATTTTGGAGCTGGAATTTTGGTCTGACTGCTTACTATCTACTCAAGGCAACGGTAAATATACTACCAACACCACACAGAAAAGGGCCCCCAGTTAAAATGGTCTGCCCACAAAGGCTCATGGATCCTTCTGGATTCCAAAATGCTACATGGGATTTTAGAATTCCAAACATATGCTCGGTTGAGGCTGCAGTGGGAGCTTAGAACTTAAAGCTCCTCAAAAGCTACCAACATGATTGCTCCTTGTTGACTTCTCCCACACTTGGGGAGGTAGCCAGCCTTGTGGTTTACCATGGATCTTGGTGACCTCAAGAGAACTGGAGGTCATGTGGAAAGATGGTTGTAGAAAAATCACACTGAATTCAAAAGATTGGGCTATAAAGCCCTCTGGAAGACTGATGAAGCGACAATGATAGCAGCAAAGAAATGCTCTTTCTCTGCAAATATTGCATTAGGTAGCTCATGGACACCCCACTGGTTTAAGCTATTTCAGTACCTGTTACAGGAATTAGCTATGATACCTATGCTAAGTTTTTTGCTGTTAAAATAACATAAATACATTCCGGTCTGTGTTCCACCTATAATATAGACCAGGCAAAGTGGCCTGCTTATGGACCCCTGTGATCCAGTTACCATGATAGATGTAGACAGGATCCTAGGATCTATGAAAGCCACCACTTATGCACTGGATCTTTGTTCTTTCTGGCTGCTGAAATCATATAAAAACCACATTAATGAGCCCTTGTTGTCCATTCTAAATCAGCCACTAACTCATGGCACCTTCCCTCAGTTGCTGAAGGAGGCGGTTATCTATCTGCTGCTCAAAAATATAAACCACCATTCTGTATGCAGTTGGTCCTATCCCATCCAACCCCTTTTTTGTAATTGGGTGAGGTTGAATAAGACCCTTTTTGTGGCATTTAGTATCAAGTACGAATAATAAGGCCCTGACCTGGATGGCCCAGGCTAGCTTGATCTCGTCAGATCTCAGAAGCTAAGCAGGGTCAGCCCTGATGAGTATTTGGATCATGGGAGATCACCAAAGAAGTTCAGAGTTGTTACACAGAGGCAGGCAATGGCAAACCACTTGTGGATGTCTCTTGCCTTGAAAATCCTATGGGGTCCCCATAAGTCTGCTGTGAGACAGCACTTTCCAGCACCAAGTTTAATAGGAATCTAAGGACATAAAGCATCTTTGTGGGATCGTTCCATTGACTGCAGCATCTTGTTTCACACATGGCATACGTGCTGGGCACAGAGGCCAAAACTATAATCCAAAAAACCCAGAACACAACACCCATAAGCCAAAGTGTCTGCATCCGTCACTGTATTTCTAAAAGCCGTGGTATTTGACCTTATACATTGTGCCTTCTTCTGTGAGATCAAACAACATGTATAAATCATCTTGAAGTGGGTTTCCTTTAAATTGAGACAACGTAAATTTAAGAGTGGCTTGAAAGATTATTTGCAACTTTGGACTGGTAATTTCCATTCAGCAATTCTTGTCTGTTGATTTTTAAAGTGATATTCTGTACTTATTTGTGATCAAACTGATGCATATTTTTTCCTGATTAGATGGGATACAGGAAAACATGAATGAATATGAAAATATGAATGTCTGAGTAGGAGCTGCCAGCATTTTCAGGATTCCTTTTTCTTGACCTTTCTAAAATACATTATTTCCCCCCAGATTCATTCAGTTTAGTAGTCTGAGAAAAACCACAGCAGTTTGTTTCAAACCACAGCCATTGATGCTGATGAATGTTTTATTGTACATCTGTTCACTCCTAAATGCTCCAATCCAGTGTGGAAACAAATATGTAAGGAAACAAACAGCAGCATAACCTGCAGTGCAATCTTAAGAACACTTTCCTGGGAGCAAGCTTTGCTGAGTAAACATGTGAAGGATTCTGAGTAGACTTGCTTAGGTTTACACTGCCTAGCAGTCACTGCATGCCTGAGTTAGAAAATTGATGGTTGTGTTCCACTAGTTGCTAGGAAGGAGGGGATAATGGCAAAGTTGATCAACTCCATTCCTTCTGTCCTGCTAATGAACACGATCACTGACACATATGCCCACTCAGAGTCACCACTGTGCACAACTCTAGCACAGCTCTATGAAAGAAGAGTTGGTTTTATACCACACTTTTTCTCTACCTTTAAAGAGTCTCAAAGCATCTTACAATCGCCTTCCCCTCCCCACAGCAGACACCTTGTGAGGTAGGTGGGGCCGAGAGAGTTCTGAGAAAACTGTGACTAGCCCAAGGTCACCCAGCGTGCTTCATGTGGAGGACTGGGAAAACCAACCCTATTCTCCAGATGAGAGTCTGCCACTCATGTGGAGGAGTGGGGAAATCAAACCCGGCTCTGCAGATTAGAGTCTGTCACTCTAAACCATTACACCACGCTGGCTCTCTTAGATATGCCTCCTTAGGAGAATACAATAATATTAAAAATGTAAGGTTAGGGATGAAGTTAGAGGCAGAAGAATGAACTATTTCAGCTGATTGAACAAGTGAGTATTTTTTTTCAGTGCACAATGGCACTTGCTAACAAAAAAACTTCATGGAGAAACTTGAGCTGCAGTATCCGAAAATACAAGTCTTACAGGATGTTTCGTTTCTCCGCAACGGACTGCAGTAATTCTGTCACCTTGGACTTAAACGTTCATTGATGAGCTCTCTGGAAATGAAATGTCACAGAGAATCTCCATTCTGTGCATTTTTAGCCTCCAGCTGTGAATACAGGATAATGTGCTATAGTTAAAATTTTCTTTGTCATCAAAAAATTGCTGTATGGTTTTGTCTTTTCTTGCCACACAGCTGTATTAGAAATCAGTTTGAGTGCTGATTTCACTTTAAAGGAAAGTTTCCATGAACAGTAGAAAACTTAATACTTTCAATCCATTTTTAAGCATGGAGAAGTCAGTTCATGTTCTCTCCCAGCAATTATAAAAAAGCTGTCTTGTGAATGATTCAACATGTGCCTGAATGCATTAACTTACAGATGATAATATAATTATTTTGAGAAGACAAGAGTGCAAGACAAAAGACCACTGCCCTATAAATATATTTATAGAAAGCTGCCTCATACTGAGAAACACAATTGGCCTATCTAGCTTGGTGTTTTCTATACCCTGGGACAGCAACTCTCTTCCCCACTAAATGCTATCAGAAAGAATAACTGAATCTGTGACTTGCTGCATCCACAACTCAGCTCCACCTGTCCTTATAATAGCACTGGGTGCAAATATGTAAATCTTGATTTAGCTGAAGGGCTGCATTCATCTTTTTTCACACTATTACTTTGCAGCTGAAAGTCCCACTCCAAATAACATGGAAGCCTGCTCTGACATCACTGTCTATTCAAACTTAACAAAGCAGTGACTGACAGAACATTTTGTACTATGGTGGCAGCATCCTGGTGACAAAGATTCATGGGAAATGTAGTTCCCAATGGACCCCAATGCCTTTCTTGGATGTCAGAATCATTGGGAATTACATATCCCATAGACGTTCGCACTCAGGTTCCAGCCCCAGTGGAGGCCCTGTAGGGAAGCTTCCCAATGGCAAGGGTTCAGAAGAAGATAAAATGGAGCAGAGCAGAATCATAGAATCATAGAGTTGGAAGGGACCACCAGGGTCATCTAGTCTAACCCCCTGTACAATGCAGGAAATTAACAACAACCTCCCCCCACATCCCCAGTGACCCCAACCCTCCCCCCACCATGCAGGATCCCACAATCAAAGCATTCCCGACAGATGGACATCCAGCCTCTGCTTAAAGACCTCCAAAGATGGGGACTCTACCACACTCCGAGGCAGTGCATTCCACCATTGAACAGCCCTCACTGTCAGAAAGTTCTTCCTAATGTTTAGGTGGAATCACTTTTCTATTAGTTTAAATCCATTACTTCGTGTCCTAGTCTCTGGAGCAACAGAGAACAAGCTAGTTCCCTCATCAACATGACATCCCATGTTGATGATGGAACTAGCTTGTTCTCTGTTGCTCCAGAGACTAGGACACAGAGAATGATGCAACTGCTTTTGGTTCCTATTGGGGTGAAATATGGGGTATACATTATTATTGTTGTGGTTGTTGTCTTCATAAATGAAGTAAATAAAATATTGTTTGGGGAAAGACAAGAGAAAGGAACCTGCAACTGAGCTAGTGAGAGCTGGATCGATCCCTATTCTTTCTTTCTGCTACACTTTCCTTTCAGTGCCTTTTCTTGACTTACAGTTCCTTGAAGGAGATTCACAAGACCACCATGACCTCTGACAAGCCCTGCATATGAATCTCCCTTTTTTATTCCCCCAACCAAATACCTTTCATCCTATAATATAATTCTGTGGGGTCAGCATAACATAACCTGTCTTTGAAGCAAGCCTGTTTCAAAGCCTGTAAGAGCTTGCCCCAGTACTAATGGATCAAAACTATAAGCTGGATCAAAACTATAAGTGACATTTACTTAGTGGACTGTTCCTACATTTTCTGAATCTCTGCAAGACAACAAAGCTCACTCTTCTGATTCATTTCTGCAGGCTTTGTCTTTTCAATAACTAGCTAGTTACATTTTCAAGATTCCTGTTTCTCGAAGGCTTACAAAAGTATCACAAGTTTAACAGATTTCCCAAATCTTTTGGATTTTGGACTAAATTCGAAAGGTGTGCTATCTGTTTTGTGCATTCTTTTAGAAACGTGAATGATAAAGAAGATTACTTTATAAACAAATGGAATAATGATTTAGGAGCTGCATTGGAACCTACCGTCTGGAAAGCAATTTGCAAGTTGTGTCATTCTTTTTTATTATGTCTGGATTTAAGAAAGAGCTCTGTATCAAATGATGTATCAGTAGTGCTTAATGCCCTTCAGGCTGAATAAGATTTATGGAAGAAATAGCCACCATTGTTGGAAATGGACTGCGCAATAATACTAACATTTTGCATGTTTGGTAGAAATGTTGCTTCATTAAGAAAACCTGGCAAGAGAAGTTGTATTCAAAATGTCCAATAAAATAAAATTGTATCCTGAAGTTGTATTGTTGGGTTACTTTCTAAATGTGATAGGAATGTTGAAGACAATTTGTTAGTCATGCCAAGAATAACAACATGGGGAAAGTCTTGGGAAGTTGCTGTTAAGATATTGGTATGCTAAGAAACTTCGGGACATTTCCTTCAGTGGAAAAAATAAATGTACGCATTCTATTATTTTATTGTTCCAAAATTGAGCTCTGTTCTTCATTTCTTTCCTCCTGAATTTGAACTGAAATAGAATTGTTATAGTTATTCCAGAATTGGAGCATGATTAGTTGTTATGAGCTTTTTTGCATCTCCCATTCCCCTCTTGTTATCAGTGCGCATATGCAAGACAAATATGTGTGTGATCAAATGTAAAATTGCCTCAAGATTCTTTTTGTGTTGTATGCATGCACGCACAAAGTAGTTATTAGTAATCTGTATTTGTTAGTGGCTTACTTATCAATAGGCATGCCTGTGTGAAGACTTAGAGAAGCTCCACAGTATCAGATAACGCCTAGAACAAGGACAGATGGGGAAAAAAACAATGAATAAGGAAGAATTCCCTCCTCAGCTCATGCAGTCAGCTTATCTTTATAGTTTATGAGGAGGGGAAATTCTTCTCTGTACAAAATTAGCTATGTGGTTCAGTTGTGGTACAGTTATCTTTACAAATTTGGGCAATTTTCGTTTTCCCCCTCCTCCCCTGAGGCTGTTTTTAACCAACAGTTTCCCTTTGGTTTTCAACAGAACCATTCATAAAAATGACTTATCCTGTCCAAATCCACCCCACTTCAAAACATACACAAAAATGGTGGAGAAAAGAGGCAACTTCTTATTCAGCTAATGGACTTCATAGCAATGGATGGCTTCATAATCAGGGGTAGCTTCATCATTCCTATTTAGCTATAAAGTCATAGCATCGATCAATAGAAAGCTAGCTGGTATAGATTGCGCACCGAAAACCTTTTGAAAATGTAGACATAACTAAGTTCAGTCCTATTCATTTCAATGGGATTTAGATGTGACTTTTTCTTAGGATGGTATATTTTAGTTAGATGCAGTACTGAATGTGCCGTTTAGAATCTCAAGTATTTGAACAATGGAAGAAAGGGGGGGAGTAGGTTGAAGGGACAGAAACAGATTTGAAGAAATGTGGACTTGTAGTGATCAGTTGGTATATCAGCCTATATGTTAGTGGCCTGAGAGAAACACTGGTGGATTATCCTTGGTACCAACAATTTCAAATGGCTTCATACTTCGGTAGAGTTTGAAGGTCAAGTTTGTAAATGGTTTGAATCTCTACTGAAAATATAAAATGTGCATTCAACAGAACTGATAACTGGTTACTAATAATTGAGCTGTAAAGTAGGATCTGAACATCAACATAGATTCAGTTCTTTTGAACCAAGTGTTTTAATTAACTTGATTTTTAAAAAAAAAATAGGTACACGTTTGAGTTTTTAAAGATTACCAACAACTGCAATTTTATTACTTTTTTAAAAAAGCCATTCTAAAGTTATGGTTATGGATGTTGGATTGTGAGGGCTTTGTTATGCCCAAATCCCTTTTAAATTAGCAGAGTGCACAAAGACTCTTGTGCGCAGAGAAGCCCATCCAAACCTCTGCGTGTGTCAGGATTCAATTGCTAGGAACCTTTTGTTCTGTTTAACTAATATACTTCATTTATTGTAAGAAATCCATTTCTGGATAGGATAAAGTATACTTGCCTATCTATTCTAACTAACTAGGATGGAGGGAGATCCAGGACATGCGTCCTTCCCTCATGGTGGTAAGATGGAGAAGAGGGATAGGTCAGAGCAGTAGAGAAAGGATGCCCCAGTGTCTTGTCCCCTCTATCTCTCTGACTCACTAGTCTTGTCCCCCTCTGGAGTCTGAGGTTAAGAGACAACCAAAGTCCTTCACTTCAAACAATGGAAGTACAGAGTGAGATTGTACCTTCAACTGTAGCTAAATAATAAAAGGAAGTACAAGCTCACTTACCTCTTTTGTTATAGTTACACACATAGTTGCTAAGTTTGAACAGCTGGATTCAGGGTGATAACAGACCAACATCAGCTATTGTTTGGATAACTGAAAGACTGGCCAAAATAAGGAGTGGGACAAGTCAAAAGGTTTTCAGGTATTTGAAATGTGAATAATTCTGTTAGCCACAGATCTGGTGAAAATTCAGCCCAACCTTATCAATAAATGCAAACTTTAAAGAAACCACAACATGCAGTCAATGCCAACAATGCTTTATCACCATGAATATTTCTGTGCCTCTTAGTTGAACATAATGTGTACAAGAGCTTTCTGCATCATGCATAATCATTATGATGAGTCTCCTTTTAGCCATCAAACATCATTCACATCTGGATAAAGTATTTCAAAGGATGAGGATGTTTGCAACGCAATGCTGTGTCATGTGGCAAAAACTTGTGCATATTACGTTAAGGGATTCTTGATCACTACTCTGTCAAGGTCCTTTCTTATTTACAAATTTTAATCAGGACCCTTGAACTTTAAAAAAAAGTCTGATTTTTTCATAACATTAAAAATTGGAATGAAAGTATTCTGTGCATGTGCATTCTCATGCTGTTTCTCCCATTCACATTTTTCATCCATTACACTCAAGATTACCAACCTCCAGGTAGTACCTGGAGATCTTCTGCTATTACAACTGACCTCCAGCTGATAGAGATCAGTTCCCCTGGAAAAAATGGCCACTTTGGCAATTGGACTCTATGGCATTGAAGTCCTTCCCCAAACCCCGCCCTCCTCAGGCTCCACCCCAAAACCTCTCCAGCTTTTTACTAACCTGGAGCTGGCAACCCTATTTACCCCTTTAATTCAAAGAAACAATACTTATACATTGGTAATCCAGGCTCTAATCACACCCAGACTAATTTTGGAAACATATTCAATGTGTGGTTGCCTCTCAAGACTTGTTTGGAAGGTTCAGTAAATTAGAACAAAAATGCTGTGGCCAGGTTGTTGTTCGGGCCTGGTTATAGTGATCATATCATGCCTGTATTGAAAGATCTGCACTGGCTGCTAATATGTTTCTGGGCATAATTTTACCAGGACCCCTAAATAAGTAGGGTTGCCCAACCTTAAGGTACTACCTGGAGATCTCCCGCTATTACAACTGCTCTCCAGCTGATAGAGATCAGTTCACCTGGAGAAAATGGCCACTTTGGCAATTTGATTCTATGGCATTGATGTCCTTCCCCTCCCCAAACCCCGCCCTCCTCAGGCTCCACCCCAAAACCTCTCCAGCTTTTTACTAACCTGGAGCTGGCAACCCTATTTACCCCTTTAATTCAAAGAAACAATACTTATACATTGGTAATCCAGGCTCTAATCACACCCAGACTAATTTTGGAAACATATTCAATGTGTGGTTGCCTCTCAAGACTTGTTTGGAAGGTTCAGTAAATTAGAACAAAAATGCTGTGGCCAGGTTGTTGTTCGGGCCTGGTTATAGTGATCATATCATGCCTGTATTGAAAGATCTACACTGGCTGCTAATATGTTTCTGGGCATAATTTTACCAGGACCCCTAAATAAGTAGGGTTGCCCAACCTTAAGGTACTACCTGGAGATCTCCCGCTATTACAACTGCTCTCCAGCTGATAGAGATCAGTTCACCTGGAGAAAATGGCCACTTTGGCAATTTGATTCTATGGCATTGATGTCCTTCCCCTCCCCAAACCCCACCCTCCTTAGGCTACACCCCAAAAACCTCCCGCCGGTGGCAAAGAGAGACCTGGCAACCCTACCAAATAAGGATATGAGACACCAACCAGTATGCAGTTTAACTAATTTGTTAATGGCTGATCTACATCAGTTCAATAGCCCTGAATTAGTGTGAGTTGGTGCTAACAAGCAGCCTCCTGGAGCTACTAGCATTTGGGGCCAAATATCCTGGCTCCAAACCTAGCCAGTGTTACAGTTGGCTTTGTTTATCTTCCCTTGCATGTAAAACAGTACTGAGAGGTTTTAAGTCTCATCTCCGTTCGCTCCTGTGCTTCTTGGGCAATTAAAGTCTTGACGGATGTTGCTCAACCACTAAAGATGTTCTCTCCCCATCCCATGAGGCTACTTGAGCGAATGATGGATTAACTTAAATGACTGAAGCTGATTGTCTGTTATCCCACTCTGGACTTCCTTGGTGGTCTTCCATCCAAGTGTTAACCAGGGCCAACACTGCATGGCTTTTGATAAAGAGATCATGTAACCCTTTATTGTCCTACCTGCAAATTAAGACATTCTACCAAAGCCCTTCACCAAGACCAAGTGGATATCTGCTTTTGCAGTAGTGGTATGCCATCTGTGTAGGATTGGCAGCTCCAGGTTGGGAAATACCTGGAGAT
The DNA here is from genome assembly GCF_029931775.1 of Euleptes europaea. NCBI lineage: Eukaryota > Metazoa > Chordata > Lepidosauria > Squamata > Sphaerodactylidae > Euleptes > Euleptes europaea. The sequence continues at coordinate 35,117,097 of NC_079323.1, forward strand.
TTTGGGGGTGGAGTCTGAGGAGGATGGGATTTGGAAAGGGGAGGGACTTCAATGCCATAGAGTCCAATTGCCAAAGGACCCATTTTTTTCCAGGGGAGCTGATTGCTATTGCCTGGAGATCAGTTGTATTAGTGGGAGATCTCCAGCCACCACCTGGAGGTTGAAGGAAAATAACAAGCACTGATGGCTACTGGAAACATCAATAAGACTTTTTATAATTCAGTCATAAAAATCAAACCTTATACAGTGAAACAGAAGCAAACAAAGTCCCGTAGTGAAAATAAATTCCGCCGGGTGAGGTCTCCCAATTGCCAAGTTCCAGGTGAAGGTTGAAGATCCATTCACTGGGGCGGCACTAGCGGCATGCCAGGCCGCAGATGAAAGGTACTGCAGGCAAAAGTAGTTGCAGATCGATGTTGGCTGTATGTAGCCGAAGAATTTTGAGCCAAAACTTGATTTTAAAGTATATTGTAACAAAAATTAGGGCTAAATTGCCCTTTACTTTGAGGAGAATTTCCTTAGAATATTCTAAGCCCGAAATAGGATTCCGGTATTTTCCTATTTCGCTGATGCTTTGTCCATCGGGCTTAAGGTGGCTTGAGCAAGTATATTTGACTCAAATGCCAGTGAATAATATCACATCTGTCATGAGGAAGGCTATTCTAAGGAATTTATTTTCACTACGGGACTTTGTTTGCTTCTGTTTCACTGTATAAGGTTTGATTTTTATGACTGAATTATAAAAAGTCTTATTGATGTTTCCAGTAGCCATCAGTGCTTGTTATTTTCCTTCAACTCTGTTATTATAGCACGAGGGACCATTTTTGAATTGTATAACCACCTGGAGGTTGGCAACCCTACATCTGTGGAATAGCTGTTCCCTCTAAGGTCTCCTATTGCCTTCTCTTCTACCAGGTTGACATTGTTATTCGTCTAGGCTATTATCTCTGTCAGAATTTAATCATTTTACTACTTGGCCTTTTAAAGTTTCCCATCTATTTTATGGCTGCATATTGTTTCTAGGCTGGCCTGGTTTTATGCCTTGATTTTAATGGTTTTCTGTTGTGAATTATTCTATTATTGCTTTGCTGACCTTAATTATTTTCTGATGTGCCACTGCTGATATGGGTTGTTGTATTGCTGGATTGCTTTTTAAATTACTAGTTGATCAAGTTATGATTTTATTTTTCTTTGATGTTGTCATGACCAACCTCAGGCAGATACTTCTGAAGTTGCATAGAAGAAATGCACCAAATAAATAAAACTGGAGCTGTAAATGCTTTTCCTCACCCAGAACTGACTTTCAGGTCATAAATAAAGGACCTCAAAATCTGATTAGTGGTCTTTTGCTGTTATGGACTGCGATTTTGGCTTATCACTTATTTCTGTTGAGGGAAGAGTGCTCTGGGAGTGAGCTGCAAGCAGGAAAGGCCCAGACCACAAATGTTGTTCTGCTAGTGGAACTCATTGCCTTAACAAAATTCTTTCTCCAAGATCAATATACATATTTGGACCAGCTACCTTTATTCTTTGGGCCTGCCTTTACCCAGGTTTGAATTTGCCTTTCAAAGTTTACAATCTTTCTGCCTTTCTAGAGTCATCCAAATTTTACTTTGGGTCATAAACTGTTATTTCCTGGATTACACATGTCCCTGCCCTCATCAGTTTCTAAGTTACCGCTCATTATGTTTTTTAACTTGTAAGACTTTCCTCCCAAAGTGTATGCTGTCCAATATTACCTTTATCTTGGGTATTACATGGCCTTCTCCCCTAGGCTTCCCAACCTCCAAATGGTAGCTGGAGATCTCCTGCTATTACAACTGATCTCCAGTCAATAGAGATCAGTTCACCTGGAGAAAATGGCCACTTTGGAAATTGACATTGAAGTCCCTCCCCTCTCCAAATCCTGCCCTCCTCAGGCTCCGCCCCCCAAATCACCAGGTATTTCCAACCCAAAGCTGGCAACTCTATCCCCCCCTTTCTGGTGTTTTTTGTGTGTGTTACCAAGACACCCGCGTTGGACCTCAGTGGACTTCAGGATCAGTAGTGACTCTTCTTTTAATTGCTGTTTAGAAAGTTCTTGATATTTGGTACTGGTATGTTTTTATTTTTTAAGGTTTACTAATTTCTCTATCCTGAGATTTTTTTTAAAAATCCTCTTCATAAACCTAAGTACTAATTTTATTGTATCTGGGTTTGAGTATTCTTTCCAACCTCACAGCAACATTTCTGCACTTCATAATAGTTCCCTTATGACTTTTGTGTGTGTCAGTTTGGTAGAACTGTTGTTTATTTGAGTTGCAGGCATTTTCTTGGGAATACTAATGGTGATTTATTGTATTACGTATGTTTTTAACTTGAAACTGTGAAATCACCTACAGCCACAAGGGAAAGCTAGGCATAAAAATCTTGATTAATAAATAAATGGTTGCTTTGGCAGTGTTAAACCCTAACTCAGCAGCTTCCCTAAGCAAGGATGGTAGGAGAAAAATCATCTCCTTACACTGGCTATTTAGGAGAGAGAGAATAGTGCAGGTGGAAAGTTGGTCATATTCCCACAGACAGATTTAGAGTACAAGAATATTTTGACCACACAGAATAACTATGAATTAACTGCCCACGACAACGAACATACACAATCCACAAAACAAAGTATATTGCTAATTTTCATAAGCGGTGGCTACTCAAGCAGTTGCTGTGCTAAATGCCACTAAGCTGCTCAAAATGCTATTCATTTTGAACTGTGAACAAATCAATGAGGTGATCAGCTGTCATTCAGGTGTTCAACTGGACACGCTACAAAATACACACCGCAAATGCTAAGTTGAAATGCGAATTGATTTTTTTTTGGTCTCCAAATTTGACAGTATCCTTTGTTTCTTTTGTGGATGGTGTGGGAAAGACTCCATGGCAATAATGATGCATACAGCAATCATACCACCTGACTCAGCCCTAAATTGTGGCCATTTTCTCTTTTGTTTCAGTATTGGACATTAACCAACACCTTTTATGCGACACTAAGGGGATTTTGCTATAATGTAGAAGGACACTCTTATGGTGGCAGAAGAATGTGCTGTAAATACAGTCTTCAAAACTGTTGATAATCACTGTTATTTGCTGACCTTTCAGTAGTTAGATGCTCTGGCTTTGTTGCAGTCATTGTAGTTCCAGTTGCTTGGTTGTTTCAAACATACTTTGGCCACAATTTGTTCATGTATCAACCCATTCACAAGTCATGCATATGTGTGGACTATGTGCACATGCATGCACATACACATATATTATGAATTCTGTATTTTCACTGATACTGTGGGTAAGCGCCAAAAGGAATACTATCCATTGTGATTTCTTCTTTGGAGAACACAGCAACTACCTATCAGCTTTCCATATCTATTCGCTTTAGCAACCCATACAAATGCAATACAGAATTCTTCTGCTGCTACTCTCAGCTCTGATCTGATATGTTTTGACAATTTCTCTTTAGTCTGTTTGGCCTTGGCCCCTGTTAGAATTTTTGCTCAGCTATGTAGTGTTTGCATTTCAACATACTGGTAAACAGGAATAATATAGTAATATTATTATTTTTTTCATTCACATCAATTATAAAGAAAGGCATTATGCTTAAAATCCAACTTTCTGAGAGCTCTTGCTACCACATCTCCAAAAATAAAGATGTTGACATGACAAATGGGTTCAACTGGGACTTCTTTATTAAATAGCTTATCTATGTCTAGTTAAGGCACAACCCACCCTAGCTACTGTTTTTTAAATGCCATTTGGATCTTCAAAGTTAATTATTTCTTTGCAATAGGTTTCTAGTTCTGTTGATTAAAATTGCTTCCAAGCTCTTAAGACATGAAATTCTTTTTATTTTCAGTATTGACCCATTTCTGAATGCTGAATTTCCCATCTGCTCTGAGTAGGGTTGCCAGGTCCCTCTTCGCAAACCCTCAGGTTCTCCAAAAACCTTCCGCCGGTGGTGAAGAGGGACCTGGCAACCCTATCAGGACACCCCACACCTCAGTTGTGCAACATGGGACACTGTCTGACAGTTCCCTACTGTGCAGACTGAGAGAGAGTGGTGAGACACCTTGGTGGTGGGAAAGGCATAGAGAGGGAACTTAGTATTACTGGGGGAGCACTTTGCACAAATACCCAACAAGGAGAACAAAGTCCACACTCTCCCAGCTCTGAACCGTAACAGGTACTCCATCTCCTCAGCCAGGACCCAAAGGGACAGTCGCGTACTTCCTTCTCCCGTTCCCTTCCCTCATGGCTGGGAGCCACTCTGGCAAAGTTGCCTCCTACACCCAAGCCCAGCAGCCACTGGGACCACCCACCATTGCCACTGTTCACAACGAGCTGTGCTGCATGCAGGCCCAGCCAGAACAGCTGCAGGAAAGGGGGCCCAACAGCCTACTCTGCACTGCACTGACAACTCAGGCAGTTGCCAGGCTTCTCCTCGGACATGGCTCAAGTGGGGGGTTGAGCCTCTCCATGCTGAGTGGTGAGGGTAACCACACCATCCCTGGACTCATTCCCTTGTAGGAGCAGACTCCTGTGGAGCAGATGCCCAGGAGGACTCCTCAAGTGCTGTTGGAATGGACCGGTGCACCAGAACTTGATGGTGTTTTGAATGGCGAGAACCTTTTCCTGGGGCATTACTTTTGATTTTATTTCATTTCCTCCATCATTCATTTAAAGGTCCTTTTGCTATGCTAAAATAGATCTTCTTTAATCCATGTCTTCTCTGGCCTTAGGGTAATAGAGGTTTGAGGTGACGAGCTTCAGCTTCTCATAAATCAATGGAACTTTGGGGTCTTAACTTTGGCTGGATCCTATCCCATGTCTGTGTAAGTTGTAGCAGTTTGTTTTATTAGACATTTATCCTTATTGATAAAGACAAGGGAACAACAATGCAAAACTGGCACAAGTAAATTAAAATTACAATGAGAACAAAGTTCATCAATGTTAAACCAAAAACCTCAGTAACTCCATGGCCACAGAAGGCATCGGAAAATGGAGAGTCCAGTTTAGCATGATCAGGACCTTTAATTCTTTCTACCGCTTTTGGTAAAAATTCAGCCTTCAGCTTTGATGAATCATGCAGAGAAGAGAGATTCAGGTTTGGAGAGCAGCCACAAACAGCCTCTCTTTATAGGTCCTTGCTGTTAAAGGAAAGCAGTCAATATTGCGGAAAAAATATCATCTATCTCACTATCACACACCTAAGCACAGGAGGTGGTTAGGGAAAAGAGACAGGAAGCAGATGGGTCTGTACAATTAGCAGCATGAAAGCTGAAATCACCAAGAACCAAGTTGGGAGAACATGTGTCCTCTTTATTTGTCACTGACAAATTTCATGTTCATTTATAATGTCCTGTATAATGTCCTCTATCAAATACAACCCCCAGTTATCCCCTCTGTGGCACAGATTTTGTGATGGCTCTTGCCTTAAAGGGTAAAGCTCATTTTAGATACAGCTGCCTGACATGAACGTGTTTATACTGAAACTGTTAATGCAAATGAGTGCCAAATATCAATCTTGGCAGAAATAACTGTTGGCATTCTGGCTCCACAAAGACAGTGAAAAGACAAATGTTCATTTTGCTCTGTGCAGTGCTCTTTTGCATTATTCATTCTACTTCTAGCTACCATACCAAGGCAACCTATATTAAGATATGCCAGTCTCATGAAATGCACCCTAATCAATATACTTGTTTGTGGAACTTAAAACAATGTTACAATGATCTAACTCTAACAGTGTATTCTTTGCAGATTTACTCCAGTCTAATCCCATTGAAAACACTGGTTGTTACCACACTATTTTCAACATTTAATGAAACGTCTTATCATTGTGTGTTCGCACCAAAAACTTTTCGTATGGTCCTGAAAATGATTTCAAAGCCTTAAATGTCCGTATTTCAACAAACGTGTATAAGATGGTGTTTTCCTCTACAAAGTTTTAAACACTGCTTTCCCTGAGGTGTGTACAGGTTTTCTCCACCCCTCCAATGTCCACACCCACCTTCCCTCCCATTCACACCTCCCACCCCTTTCCTCTCCTTTCCTCAAACCATCCATTTTCTGCTATTTTTTCTGAATTTCAGTTGGACTAACAAAAGAACCTTGTGGCACAGAGTGGTAAGCTGCAGTACTGCAGTCCAAGCTCTGCTCACGACCTGAGTTTGATCCCGACGGAAGTTGGTTTCAGGTAGCTGGCTCGAGGTTGACTCAGCTTTCAATCCTTCCGAGGTCGGTAAAATGAGTACCGAGCTTGCTGGGGGTAAAGGGAAGATGACTGGGGAAGGCACTGGCAAACCACCCCGTAAACAAAGTCTGCCTAGTAAATGTCGGGATGTGACATCACCCCATGGGTCAGGAATGACCCGGTGCTTGCACAGGGGACCTTTACCTTTTTTTTTTTTTAACAAAAGAACATTGGTTTGGATCATTGAGCTTGCAAACGAACATTGGTCTCTGCATTTTGTAGGCAGACTGCCCACGTAGGGGGGAGGGGGCAAGAGAGGGAGAGGTCCTCGGTTTTGTTCTGTGCATGCTTCTTGTACTGTGTGTACTGTGTGATGAGCGCTTAAAAAATGCATCAGGAGAAGGTACACACCCACGCGGCTCCATGCAGATACTAGCAGAGCGGCTCTCTGCTTTCTTGGCTTGCTTTCACATTTTAAGTGGCTTCAATGACAAAAAATAGGGGAAGAGGGGGGAGCTTCCCACGCATCGGCAACATTATGGATGACACGACGCGACGTTCCCCTTGGTGGTTTACTTTTCAGGAAGAGTGGACATTTATTTACTTATTATGGAAACATTTACAACAAACTTTTCTCAAAGGAGACTCTAAGTGGTGTACAAGTAGAACATAAATCAATAGAACACCTAAAACTACTGAAAGACAATAAGCTACCACAACAGCCTAACCAATGCTGAAATACTCAGTGACCCGCAAAAACTTTCATCACTAAAGTTGATTTAAAACCCTTAAAAAAGCAGTCTGGTAGCCTATTCTAGAACAGGGCTTCTTAAAATTTTTCCACTTGCGACCCCTTTTCGCCCAAGAAATTGTTATGCAACCCCAGGAATATAGGTATATATATAAAATAGGTATACAAATCAAACATTTACTAATAATACATCATAAAGAAATTTATTTTGAAACAATTCTTTGATATACATATAATTCTACCCATTACTCTTGCCAAATTTTTCGTGACCCTCACATTCAGTTACACAACCCCATATGAGTTTGCAACCCACAGTTTAAGAAGCTTTGTTCTATAATATTGGAGTCATTAGAATGGGCCAAGGTCAGCCCTGGTTAGTACTTGAATAGGAGAACACCAAGGAATACCAGGGTTGCTGTGCAGAGGAAGGCACTGGCAAACCATCACTGTTAGTCTCTTGCCTTGAAAACCCCATAAAGGGGCTGCCATAAGTCAGCTGCGACTTGACAGCACTTAACACACACACACACACACACAAAGAGAAAGAGAGAGAGAATGGGCTGATGAAGCAGTTAGGACCTTCCATACATAGGGTTACCAGGTCTTCACCACTGGCAGGAGGTTTTTGGGGTGGAGCCTGAAGAGGGTGGGGTTTGGGGAGGGGAGGAACTTCAATACCATACAGTCCAGTTACCAAAGCGACCATTTTCTCCAGGTGAACTGATCTCTATCAGCTGGAGACCATTGGTAATAGCAGGAGATCTCCAGCTAGTACCTGGAGGTTGGCAACCCTATCCCTACATGAAGGGCCTGCTAAGAGAGATTGCTAAGAAGGATATAAGGTGTGCATAAGTAAATACTCACAGAGATGCTCCTTCAGATATGTGAATCCCAGATTGTGAATACTTAAAGTTCAGCCTAAAAACAAATAGGAAGCTAATGCATATGTTTCCTACAAGGCAAATGTGAGGAAGGAGATTTACAGCATTTAAGCTGTGGCATTTTGTGTGAATTTTTTACAGGTTGTTTTTTAAGGGCAGCTCAACATAAAGATGACTGGGGAAGGCACTGGCAAACCACCCTGTAAACAAAGTCTGCCTAGTAAACGTTGGGATGTGACGTCACCCCATGGGTCAGGAATGACCCGGTGCTTGCACAGGGGACCTTTACCTTTTACAACATAAAGCATACCACAGTAATCAAGCCTCATGGTTCCAGTAACATGGATCGACATGAGTGAAAATGGGGTGCCAGTCTACATGACATGAGAAGGGGGGGAAAAGCACTCTTTTTTTTAAAAAAAAAATTTTTTTTATTGTTTTTATTACAAGACATGGGAAAAGGAAAACAGGGAAAGGAATAATTTGATTATGTTCACTTACATTTCTATTACACCGGCGTACAGACATTCTATATCATTATCTCTATCATAATCTTACTTTTTGTTCTGTTACTATTATGTCATTCCTGTATCAATTTTCTAATGTTATTTTTTAATATCGCTGATGTTACCTTTTAGTCTATTACAAAAAAACAATCACTAATATCATGACGATATAATCCAAAGTACTTACGAGCTGTCATGTTTATCATAGAAGGATTGCCATTTCTGTTTGTGTTCTTCATACATTTCATGATGTCACAAGGTAAGCACTCTTGATAACAGCACTAACCTGCTTTTGGGAATGAGCCAAAAGAATCACAATGCTCTTCACATCAGGGTGCAGACAAAGAAACCCAGTCTAGGTGTAGCAATGTAATTGCCTCCGAGATATCACCCTTACCAACCAGCATCACCTTTATCGTGCCTGAATTTAGTATCAGAATGTGCTTTCATAGTCACTTGACTCAAATTATGAGACAGGAAAGAGACAGCTGCTTCTGGGGGCTTATACAAATAAATACAGAGTTTGGTGTGGCTACCTACTGCTGATACCTACTTGTAATGCTACAGACAGTAAGGATCTACTCATTGCATCTGAAGAAGTGAGGACTTCACTGAGGTGGTTATGCTGGAATAAAATATTGTCAGTCTTTGAGGTGCCATAAAAGTTCTGTTTATTAGCGCCTCACATGTTCTCCCAAAATAGTGACATATAAATATTAAACAACATGAGACAGACAATCGAACCTAGGGTAACCCCACATGTCATTTCCAGTGGGTCTGACTTGACACCTCTGACCAGAACTTTCTAGAGAAAGGATGAAGCCAATGAAGTGACACACCACATAAAAACCCCTCATACTCCAGAATCATTAACAAAATGGAATGATCCACAATTCGTAATCTCAGGTACTACTTCTTCTATTGAAGTGTTTACGAGTTAAAATTGTCTTTCCCCCCTAAGAATCAGGTTTAGAGATAAATAACATACCAAGATACATTCTTCCATATTTTTTAAATAAGCTTTTCAATGTATACAAATATGATTTCTAAAAATAATGACGATATGTACAATACATCAAATACATCAAAAATGGAAGCCAGGATTTTAGAGGGGATGTCCACATCAACTTCTTCTTTACAAGGATTTTTTGGACACTATGATAATTTTCTCTAAGGATGCAGTTCCACATATGGTACACTGCATTTTGTCAGATATTTCGAATTTTCTCCTGATTTCTCCATATTTACATCTCTGTTAGCACAACATTTTGAAAAGTCCTCTTGCCTCACGAAACTTATTCAAAGTTGAGTTTGCAGATGAAGAAGTTGGCTTTATGCGCAGGATGAATGGCATCCTTAAAGACTGATGGCAATCTGAACTTTCATTCATTGACAAAAAATAAAAATATGAGAGTCATAATTTCAGAAGTCCTAAAGAAATTACAATTGCTCCATTATAATCTAATTAGAATTTTCTTTTAGCTTTTTTTTTTTTTTTAATCCTTTGATAAAACTCATAGGAGGTATGCCCAGGCAAAACCCCTCACTGGGTTAAATTATAATGCATGTCACTAAACACTGCTGAAAAATCAGCCACTATTATTATTCTATTTTTCCGCAAGCCCTTTCAAATAGTTCTTTACTTTCCCTTCTTTAGCTGTCAAGGATTTCAATGTTTAGGAATGGCAGTTTTTTCAAACCCCTTAAATGGATCTCTTCTGCAGTATTAGTAGCTCTATACACCTTGGGAGAAAAAAGAAAGAAGTATCAATAGAGATAGCATCACATATTAGGCCAAGCAAGGGATTGGAATATGAATTCTCCCTTTTTGGAAATCCATTATGAATTGAGCCCTCCCAAGGCCTCTCTGAATCTGGACCTATCTCATAACAGTCAATTGGTATCTGTAGCCAGTCAGATATTTTCAGCTAACACTCTCTTCCTCTCTTCCTAAGCAAATTTACAGTGTAATCCTATGCAGAGTTACTCCAGGCTAAACTCTTTGGGATTAATGGGCTGAGACTGGTGTAACTCTGGCCAGGATTGAAGTGACTCTGTTACAAAGTCAGGGGAACCAGCAGTTGTTAAGAACTGCTGTAGATAAATAGGTCTTCAATACCTTATCCTTAAATCCTGGATGTTCCTGGACATGCTTAGGAGCGTAATTTCCTGCCAGAATACATGGGATTTGTAGTTTATTGTGCCTTCTTGCTCAATGCACTGAACTTGAAGCACAGAAAACTACATGTCTTATTCACCTCAATGTGAAATGATGCTCAAGCATACTCAAGGACAGGGCCGGATTTAGGTTTGATGAAGCCCTAAGCTATTGAAGGTAATGGGGTCCTTTATATGTCCAGCTGTCCTCTGTCAACAACAAATTGTGGCTGTTTTTTGTGTTGAATATATGCTATATGGTAATTTATGGACCTAATAGGTATCTAAAGCCATTTGCACATAACAAAACACTGTTGCTGTATGTAGGTTTTATTTTATTTATTTTTTATCTTATATTTTGGAAATGTACATCCAGTTTTTTTTCCTTTAATTTTTTTTGGGGAGGAGCAAGAGAGTGGGGACCTTAAAGATGCATGAGTACCATTAGGTCCCCTCCCATCTCCAGCAAACCTTATCCCTACGAATTCCTCCCCTGTGATAAGGGTTAGCTTTCTTGGAACATGGAAAGCTAGCAGTGAGAGCTGTGGACAACTGCCCTAAGCTCCGCCCCCCCAAGTATCCTTTGAAGCATCTTACATCTCCATGTTTTTGAAAATTTTCTAAAAAAACTAAAGAACAAAACCAAAACTAATTTCAAGGTGTACTAGGTGAGATAGAAAAATTAATTTCAAGGTGTACTAGGGAGAGTTCTATAGTCACTAACTATTACCTCATACATGCCATATTGTCAAAATAGTTTTAAAAGACAAATAGGTCACAAAAAATTTGTCTCCTGTTTCTTTTGTCACAGTACACTGAATTGGGAAACATAAGCAACTAATAATCTATGGTCAGTTCTATGTTTAGAGCATGGTTATTTCAGAGCGGAATGGTAACAATTCATTGTTGATGGCTTAGTATAAAACAATAAACCCATAATTACTATAGTTTAACAGTTTTTCTGAACAACTTTTTATATGACATGAGGATGTGGCCTAGAGCAATATGTGGTTTCTTTCATACCTAAGATCTGTTCAGAAGAGTATATGAAATATCACCCCCTTCCAACTTACTTGTGTGTGTGTATGTAAATTGCTGTCAAGTCACAGCCAATTTATGGCAACTCCTTATGGGGTTTTCAAGGCAAGAGACTAACAGAGGTGGTTTTCTAGTGCTTCCTATGCATAGCAACCTTGGTATTCCTTTGTGGTTTCCCATCCAAATACTAACCAGGGCTAATCCTGCTTAGCTTCCAAGATCTGACGAGATCAGGCTACACCATACTGCCATCCCTCCTCCCAACTTTATTACTCAGCAATAATCCATCAAATTCCAAATTACCCCAACCCTTTTATTTTACAGAAAATATTTACATGACCTAATAGCTGATTTCCTTGAACATGTAAATTCTCACATGTGTGGGATAGTCAAATGATGAGTGGAACAGAAGAGGGGTCTTGCATATCATGGCAATTGTTACAGAACCAGTACTCTCGATTATATGCTGGTATGCCCACAGCTAAGAATCTCAACAAAATTCTTCCAATCCTCCCCTCTTTGGAGGGAGATCACTTCCCACTTTGTCTCCAAATTTTTCTACATAGTAGGGATTTCCATCTTAGAGCTCATCAATGCTCGTCAGTGTTAACGCCCGATCAAATAGGAAAGCATATAAGATGGACAAATGATCTCCACTCTAACCTAAAAGTACACTTATTGGCAGACGATGCACAATTCTATTGCTCAGGGTGAATGGGCCAAAAGGTTTCTGCTGGGAGACAGCTCACCAATCACCACCCAGGTTGCAAAATATTGTGCAGTAGCAATGAAGCTACGTTGCCTTAATGCACTTCCTTAATCTGTGGAAATGTAAAATTGGGTCATTCCTAATTTTGTTGGCCTTGGTTGTAAACATCTACTTTGTATGGTAGGTTTCTGTTTTATCTGGCATATTAGCCTCAAATAAAATTTATTTATTTATCATGGCAACATGCAACATTTCCTGCCACAGAAAGAAACCATGGTTTTATGTAAATCCTTTGCTCTGATTGTGTACTAATCATGTGAGTAGACCACTCACAGTAGCAGACATTAGAAAGTAAGATAGCAGATTGTCTGAATGGGCTCTCAATAGGTTGCCATATGCCTTCCGGGAGCAGGAAACCTCCTACCCCCAGCGGTCCTTGCCCACTGGCACTACAGCATCAAGAGATTTTTTTTTAAAAAAAAAAGCTTGTGATGTGAGATAACCTCTGCTTAACCATAGAATTTCCGGTGATTTCTAGAGAGGTATGATGTCACTTCTAGGTTTTCCTGGAAGTGATGTCATGTTATTACTGAAGGCTGCCCTCCCCCATGTTCACCCCAGTCTCCAGCTGTACTTGCATATAATATTTCTTAGAACCTCACTAGACAATTGGCACTATGAACAGGTCTCCCACTGGTTCTTCAATGTTAAACTACATAGGGTCTCAAATGTAAATCGGCATAATACTGGGTGGATTTAATGAAATTTATTTTAGGAGATCTGTCTGTGGCTCTCCTGACAGGATATCTAGCTTGGCCCTCAGATGAACAGAAATGGTCTATCTCATCAAAATTTAAAATTTGCTGATTATTTTTTTATAGAATAATTCTTTAAGTAGATTTTTTAAATTTAAGAATTTATTAAAAAAATGAAGGATTCTGTTGAATGTGTACTGTTTAATGCATGTTGTTCAATTAAATATGTAAACATATGAGGTCAAATGCAATGATCTTTTTCTATCCCACAGTCTGACCCTTCTTCCAGCCATGGGCCTGCAGCCATATATTCACTTTCTATCTTCAGTAAAACTCAGTTTATAGGAAATGGAGCAATTCTTAAATGTGTCCTGGGGTTATTTGGTTGCCGGAGATGAATACATTATAAAAATGCATAGGAAATGCATAGGCAATTTCTTCAAGAACAAAGAATAAAGCACAATAAGAGCCATTACTAAATGAAATAACTGTAATTTAAATTGATTTCTTTCCCACGAAGTCTCCAAATACCACAGCATGTAATGGACTGGGGAGTATAAAATTCATCCCAGAAAATAAAAAAGAACTTACGTTGATTTATAGAAATGAAGTTACTGCTAAAACAAAAGCATCTGAGATTCATAACGTTGGGAGGAAGGGTGGAGAGAAACTGTAGCACTGCTAGGTTATACATTTTCCCCCACATTTGCTAAAAGTAATATGCTGTCAAGCTGAATAGCTCCTCTTCTTATCTTTAAAGGTGAGTTTCAGCCTGGGGAAGGATATGTTTTTACAGCTGAGTTATACTCTCTGAAAAAATAGTTTGTTAGGGAAATGTTGGCAGACCCCTTAACTTGAACAGTATAGATGATAACAACTTCCATAATACTTAATTTTGAACTGTTCCAGATAGTCATTTTTCAGTCATGATATACTCTGTGTGAGTGCATCTTATCTGAAGAATAATTCTTCCTTTCATCCTGACAGATAAACAACCAAGAATGGTTAGCTAATAGCTCAGCCTTCAAACACCTTAAAATTTATAGTCATTATATGGCTTGTATTTTAAGTTAGGAATATGCATTTGAGTGGCATGATTAATTTTGCTTTCCTTTGTTCCAAAATGGTTTTTTTTCTCCATTTCTTTGGTAAAAATTTCTCATAGTTGTGAAGTCTGAAAATAATCATTCATAGGGTTGTCAGTTCCCTTTTCGCCACCAGCGGGAGGTTTTTGGGGCAGAGCCTGAGGAAGGCAGGGTTTGGGGAGAGGAGAGGCTTCAATGCCATAGAGTCCAATGGCCAAAGCAGCCATTTTCTTCAGGTGAACTGATTTATATCTGCTGGAGATCAGTTAGAATAGCAGGAGATCTCCAGCTAGTGCCTGGAGGTTGGCAACCCTAATCCTTCAGAGGAACAAATTGAAACTACAGATGGATTTGTGACACACATCCTTAAGAAAAAAAGAGTATTAACTAACCTTTTCCTGTGGACCATACATATCTTCTGTGAACGACATTATCTTACTCTCTCCCATTCCTCAACATACATGAGGCACCAACTCTGGGGATCTGTATATTTATCATGCAGTAGTCAGAGGTGCCATGGCCTTCAAAAGGGGACTTAGACATAGACTCAAGGACCATCTCTTGACAGCAGTTAACACATGCACAATTTTTAAGTGCTATTAAGTGAAGTTAGAAGGTTGTAACTTTGCTTAGGATTGTACGGTTAGTCACAAAAGACAGTGATGGCACAGTAGACTATCAGAGGTACAAAGAACCCCCCCACACACAGTCTCAAGGCAGTTGGGGTTTATTCAGCCCTTCTTCAAGAAAGTAAGATAATCAGAGGAAACTAACCATATACACACAGTTTTAAAAAGTTATAATAGTAATACTGAGTGTGATATTTCAACCATTTTTGAAGAAGTTCACTAATGAGAGCTTACGACTGTGCGTGAAAGGGTGGAGGAGCAAAAAAGTAGTGGACATGGGAAAAGATTAAAATCTGGAATTGGGTTCGTTTCAAATTGTCACCTCCTGAAGATGTTAAAAAAATCTACTGGAATTCTGTTATGCATGATTGCACATCTGGTTAAGCTGGTCCTCAAGACTGAAGAGGCTTTGATTATTTCCTCACGAGAAGGATCACACACAGAGCAGAGGCTCCTTCAGAGGAATTAGAACTGTAGCTCATAGCTGCAACTCTTAGGAACAAGCTGCATATGCACATAAGAACATAAGCAGAGCCTTGCTGGGTCAGATCAGTGGTCTATCTTATCCAGCACAAACATCTAATCTCATACTAGGATTGCCAATTTCCAGGTACTAGCTGGAGATCTGCTATTACAACTATCTCCAGAGATCAGTTCACTACGAGAAAATGGCCACTTTGGCAATTGGACTCTATGGCATTGAAGCCCCTCCCCAAACCCTGCCCTCCTCTGGCTCTGCCCCTCAAACCTCCCACCAATGGCAAAGATGGACCTGGCAACCCTATTTCACACAGTGGCCATGTAGTTTCTATGGAGGGCCAATAACAGGGCTAGAGCCAAGTCCTTCCTCCGATGTTCCCTTTCTGGATGGAGACTGGAATTAGATATGAGACCGGAGAAAATATAACTTGTAGGTCATACAGTAGCAGGCCATACTCCATTCATTATAAACACACAGCTCATATCCCTACTGAAATTAGCTAGGTTGCCTTGTCCATGCATCATAGTGATATTGGAATATGCATGAAAAATACAAATAAAACAGTAGTAGGAAAGAGCAAGAGTCCAGTAGCACTTCTGAAGAAGTGAGCTGTGGCTCACGAAAGCTCATACCCTGCCAGAAAATATTTTTGTTAGTCTTTAAGGTCCTACTGGACTCTTGCTTTTTCCTACTACTGCAGACAGACTAACACGGCTACCCACTGTGAACAAATAAAACAGTGTTGTTTATATACATGTTTCATGCTTCATCCATATTTTGTTTTCAGTTTTTAATAACAATAGTTTCTTCCTAATTCATGACTGCTCATGTCAATGCACATAATGTGAATTATGATTATTGCTTTAGATAAGCTTGAGCGTGGACAAGTAATTAGTTGGAGGAAAATGGATGAGCACATTGTGCTAAACAAATGGCTCAGAAATTAGAGTGGATGTTTTTATTGTTGACAGTTATATGTGGATTATGAAAATTAACCAAAATGTTTTTCTCTCCTTGGACAAATCCATAGATCTGCCAATTCTCATGTAACTTTCCTGGTCACAGATAAGAGCTTAATATGGGACTTAGGTTCTATAGTTTTTTCTTTTCTTTTCTTTTTTCTGGCATGTGCTTTCTGACTAATCTTTAAGCAACAGTTTGTTACATGTCCTCAGTTACTGAGACAGGGTTTTTGTTTTGTTCCCAAAGCAAAGGAAGCCATGACAAGTAGAGAGTAAATGACCTCTGATGGACAGGACATCATTAGACCCTAACTTTTGAATCCCTGAAGGCCATGAAGTATTCTGTCCCTTACAGGTCAAGATATTACATTGGGTCAGAACATATATTTGCCCAGGTGAGAAATTATGTTCTGTAGTTGACAGAACCGACATCAGTGTTCCTTCCCCACACCCTCTGCATAGAAGTTATTGGGCGAGTCCACATTTGGGTTTTTAGATATACCAAATTCACACAATTGGGCCTGGCCAAGTGGCTGGCACCACACAACTAGGCAATAACTTTCCTAGGAGAGCCAAGTGTGGTGAAGTGGTTATGAGTAGTGGACTCTAATCTGGAGAACCTCCATATGAGTGGCGGACTCTAATCTGGTGAACCGGGTTGGTTTCCCTACTCCTCCACATGAAGCCAGCTAGGTGACTTTGGGCTAGTCACAGTTCTCTTAGAGCTCTCTCAGCCTTACCTACCTCACATGGTGTCTGTTGTGGGGAGAGGAAGGGAAGGAGATTGTAAACTGGTTTGATTCTCCTTAAAAAGGTAGAGAAAATCAGCATATAAAAACCAACTCTTGTTCTTCTAGGTAGGGGCTGCCATGGTGGGGAGGGGGAAAAGCTGTAGAGAGTGGAGCTGATAAAGGTAGGTTGGATGTTGTGTGGGAAGGAGATAAGGAAGCAGGAAATGGGGAGAGGTTATGGGGACTTTCAGGGAAGGAGAAGAGGAAATAGTCTGGGATGGGAGATAAGATTAGGAGAAACTTTTCATCTTTTTCTTTTGAAAAACTAGAATACCATGACAATCTGAAATAACCCACATACGAGCCAGCCAACACAGAAGCATAATCAAACAATATTGGCTTGAAAGCATAAGTCATTCTGTGGTGTGTAGCAGTAAACTGATTGCATTGTGCCTCCACCTGGAGCCATTCTAGATTTCCATAAATCAACTAATAATATAACATCTATAACTTAGTGGAGGAATGCATCAATAAGGTGAAGAATAATTGTACATTTTCATAACAACAAGGAAAGATACTGGTTTTAGGGGGAAAGCAGTAATATAGACTTTAGAAAGGAATTCTGGGTAATTGCATATTAAATGAGGAGAAAATGATACTTTAATGCTATGTGTTCATTTTTTTATTGATATGTGCTTCCTAGAAATGCCCTCAGCTTTCCTACTGAAACTTTAGATACCAGAACAAAAAAAGTTAAATGTTTTTGAAAATGAACAGAACACATATATTAAAAAATATGTATGCCTAATTTAAATGTCTTTATAGGCTTATTTATCATTGCAATCTGTCTCTTTACTTCAATAAACTATTCAACACAAAGGTATGATCATGCTAAAATTAAGCTCATTTAAGATCTCTTGATGTCAATTCTTAACTACCATAGAATTTGATTACCTTTGGCTGGGTTGTGCCCTGTTTAATAAACCAACCTAGAACCTCGGATCACAAAGACATGAATTTGAAATCTCTAATCTGGCCTTGCTAACATAATTTTCTAACAATCATTTATACTGGGATACTAGCTCCAGAAGTTATAGCTGCTATTTATGCACATTTAAAAACTGGACAAGGGGGTACTTTCACGTGCTATTTTGTAATTGGATTCTGATAGCTAAGCGGGAAAGAATGTGTCATACCAATCATGAGGGACAATGCACACATGTCAACAAAACTGCAGCAATAAAAAGAGTAGAAGGGAAAGGTAATGATATAGACCAATACATGGAAACCCTTCCATACTGACTTGAAAGGTATATTTTTCAATCAAGAACCTGCATCTGAATATAAGATATAGTGATGGAAAGTGCCGTCAAGTCACAGCTGATTTATGGCGACCCCATAGGGTTTTCAAGGCAAGAGATGTTCAGAGGTGGTTTGCCATTGCCGGTCTCCATGTGGGCTGAGAGAGTTTTGAGAGAACTATGACTGGCCCAAGGTCACCCAGCAGGCTTCATGTGGAGAAGGGGGAATCAAACCTGGTCCACTGCTCTTAACCACAATACCATGCTGGCTTTCATGAATATAAGATGCAGCCATCAAATACTGGGAGTTGCTGGAAGTGCTACGGTAAGCATTATCCCATGAAAAGTTATCATGTAAACCAGAGGCACACAACTCAGGCAGTTACATGAGCCATGCAGTTACGTGGTTCTTCACAAGATCTGAGGGTTTTTCCCCATGACATACTCAGACTCCACACAGTGACATCATCTTTGTGAAGAGGGGGCAGTAGGGTTGCCAGCTTAGACCTGGTAACTCCCCAGAGATGGTGAGGGAAGGATAATGATGAAAATCTGGTAGCATCTGGCCAATGCTATGAGATCACTTCTGATACAAACCTGGAAATGCCTTCACCACATTAGTGCAGCATTGCTGCAATACCAGTCCCCAGTGTGGTGTAGTGGTTAAGAGCGGTGGTTTGGAGTGGTGGAGTCTGATCTGGAGAACCAGGTTTGATTCCCCACTTCTCCACATGAGCTTCGGAGGCTAATCTGGTGAACTGGATTTGTTTCTCCACTCCTACACACAGCCAGCTGGGTGACCTTGGGCTAGACACAGCTCTCTTAGAGCTCTCTCAGCCCCACCTACCTCACAGGGTGTCTGTTGTGGGGAGGGGACGGTGATTGTAAGCTGGTTTGAGTCTCCCTTAAGTGGTAGTGAAAGTCAGTGTATAAAAACCAACTCTTCTTCTTCTCCTCATTTTGCTTGCACTGCTCCACTGAGCAGCAGCAGGAGTGGCAAGGCCAGGGGCGGGAGATCTCCTGCTATAGCAAGCCTGCAAGGTAAGAGGCTCTTCAACTGCAGGATCTTGGAGCCCCTGAGATACTGCAGTTGCTATGATGAGAGCAGGCTGGTGACCAAGGCTGCCTGAGAGGTAGCCTTCTGATCCATCTTCGCTGAAGGAGAAACTTCTCGTCTGAGAACCCTACAATTGAAATGCAAGTTTCTCAGACCCAACCTGAGGTTTTGGTGCCTTTCTTCTCCAGCCTCATGGGAGGGAGAGCAATGACCTGCACAACATGTCTCTGCAAGCAGCATGTGGCCTGTGAGTCATGTGTTGTGTATCTTTGATGTGAACTAGCAATCTCTAATGTAGTGTCCATGGGCACTAGGGCTGTCAATTCGGTTCGGCCCGAACTGAAAATCAGCCGAATTTCCCCTGATTCGGTGGTTTTTAGTTCGGGAGGAACCGAACTCAAAACTGGCAGGCAACCGGGGGGGCCGAATTCAGCGAGTTCGGGAGTTCGCGAATAAATTCGGCCAATTCGGCCGTCAGTAAGCAGCATAACCGTCAGTAAGCAGCATTCTCCTCTCCCGGCCAATTGGTGGGCAAGCTGGGTCTTCTTCTGGCCAATCAGTCAGGATTGAGTACTGGAGGAATCAGCTGATGTGCGGCCCGGCCAGGGAGAGAGAGAGAGAGAGAGAGAGAGCGAAATCCTCATGTGTGTGTGTGTGGGGGGGTGCTTGTGCACATTCGCTCCTTTCTGTGGCTGCAGGGGGCGTATTTTTTGGGGTACAGACACAAAACTTTCACTAGAGTTTCAGACCAGTGTTCTTAAGATACCCCCCAAGTTTTGTGAACATTGGATCAGGGGGTCCCGAGATATGGGCTCCCCCCTTTTTTCCATGGCTGCAGGGGGCGCATTTTTGGGGGTACAGATCCCAAACTTTGCGCGGAGTTTCAGACCAGTGTTCT
This sequence comes from Euleptes europaea, assembly GCF_029931775.1. NCBI lineage: Eukaryota > Metazoa > Chordata > Lepidosauria > Squamata > Sphaerodactylidae > Euleptes > Euleptes europaea. The sequence continues at coordinate 35,137,249 of NC_079323.1, forward strand.
TAAGATACCCCCCAAGTTTCGTAAACATTGGGTCAGGGGGTCTCGAGATATGGGCTCTCCCCCTTTTCCCTCCCCCCTTTTTCCATTTATGTGGCTGCAGGGGGCGCTTTTTTGGGGATATAGCCCCCAAACTTTTAGCATAGCTTCAGTCAATTATTCTTAAGATACTACCCAAGTTTTGTAAAGATGGGTTCAGTGGGGGCAGAAATATCGCCTCCCCCCTTTTCTCTTTCCATGGCTGCAGGGGGTGCATTTTTGGGGGTGCAGATCCCAAACTTTGAGCGGATTTTCAGACCAGTGTTCTTAAGATACCTCCCAAGTTTTGTGAACATTGGGTCAGGGGGTCCCGAGATATGGGCTTTCCCCTTTCCCCTTTCCCCTTTTCCCTATTGGGATGAATAGATCAGCCGATCCTGTGCATCTCCAGAGCAAAACGTTCTGTGCCTAATTGGAATCATCTTGGATTATTTACAAGTCCTCTTCAGCCCCTCTTGATGGAACAGAAGACAGCCACAGTAAGACCCCTTTGGGGGCTTTAATCTATAATTTTTCTCCTGTGTATGTGTGTGTGTGGGGGGGAGCAGAGTCTGTGTGTGTGGGGGGAGGGAGCAGTTTCTGTGGGTGGGGGGGAAGCCAAAGAGGGCTTTCGTCGGTTCTGCCTGGGGTGTGTGTTCCCCCTCGAGTCTCTCACTCCCTGGTTTGAGGAGGGAGGTTTCAGTTGTGTGTTGCAAAGGTGTTGTTTAACAAGGTAGTGTTGTTTTGCAAACTTGTCAGCTGTTGTCGGGGCTGGAAGCTTTGTGCATGGGCGGCAAGCTCTGCTGAGAGATGCACATTAAGGGTGGGGGGGACCCCTTTCAGGGCCCATATCTCAGCCCCCCCGACCCAATCTTTACAAAACGTGGGGAGTCTTTCAATAAACGTCCTTTGAAGCTCTGCCGAACGTTTGGGACCTCTAACCCCAAAAATGCCCCCCCAGAGCCACGGAAAGGCACGATTGTGTTTTTAATGGCTTTATTCGGCCGAATTTTTTTCCGAACTTTGAATTCCCGCCGAATTGAACGGATCCGAAGTGGGGGAGTTCGGACTTCGGCACGTACCAAACCCACAAGGGCCAAATTTGGCCGAATCCGAACTGTACCGAATTTTTTTTTTTTTGACAGCCCTAATGGGCACCATGGGAGTCACTGATCTGTTTCCTGGTGCCCAGTTTTTTCTCCTCCAAAGCAATCCTGGGGTGTTGTTTTTACTTAATTGGAGTAGGAAGTACTTGAGAAGAGCACAGGGGCATCATCTTTGTGTGTGCAGGGAGCATCTGTTTGGAACTAGCCTCAACCGTACAAGGATGCTTGTCTTGGAATCTCCTAACATACAGAACCTCCCAACATTTTGTGATTGAATCCTGCTCCAATTGCAATGATTTTCATGTGGTGCCCACTACCTGTTCTCAAAATCCCCAAAATGCCAACAGGAACGACTGGGTGGGGAACTCTAATGTAGGCAATAGCATATCATCAGCCAAACCCTTAATTGCTATCTGGCATGTGGGAAATGGGATGAGGCGGACATTTCTTGGCACAATTTTGTGTGTGCAGACTAGGGCTATCAAAACCAGCACTAATGCTTGAAGAGCATGGAGGCACATATAGTTATCCAAAATGCCAGTAGCCAGCCATTTGTGGTATCCAGTACAGAAAAGGAAAGAAATGTTTTATTTTTTAATTAGTCATTAATAAAATATAGTTTAACTCTAACATTGGTGTGCTGTGTTCATTGTGAAGTTCATTGTGAGGCAAAATAAATGAAAAAGGCATATTTAGACATTCCTAATTTACATCTGTTCTAACTTGGATGGTTTAGGCTAATCCAATCTTGTTAGATCTTGGAAGCTAAGCAGGGTTGACTCTAGTTAGTACTTGGATGGGAGACCAACTAGGAAGTACAGGGTCGTTAAACAACCTCTGACAATCTCTTTCCTTTAAAAACCATATGGGTAGGGTTACCAGGTGCCCCCTCTCCTCCAGCGGGAGATTGTGGGGGCAGGAATTGCACACATGCAGTCACGAGCAACGTGATCCCATGATGTCCAGTTTACTTCCAGAAGCACCGCAGCAGGATTGGATGATTTACCACTCAAACCCCAAGTTGAGTGGTAAATTGTCCCGTCACGCTGCAGTTTTTCGGAACTAAACGGGAAGGGACAGGATCCTGTTGCTAGCGGCCACGTGCACATGCAACCCTTGCTGTCAGCCAGCAGATGGATTGGCGGGCAATTCCAAGCCCCCTGGCAACCCTACCTATGGGGTCGCCATAAGTCAGCTGCAACTTGATGGAAATTTCCATCACCAATTTAGATCCTGTTTGTTGCCAGTTCACAGTTTATGAGATGTAAGAAAAGTAAATGTGTGAATATGTTGCACTTTTTTTCTTATTTCAACCATCATAGATCTACGAATGGAAATGGCACACTGGGCTCCCAGATCTCACTGTGAAAGGCATCCCATAGGGGCTGAGCTGAGCCTGAAACAACATTGAAATCTTTGTTAAAATATGCTCTCCGCCATTTAGTTTCTGGTGGGTTTTTGGCACACTTGCCATATCTCTGCCTAGATTATGATAAATGATTATAATCAACCTCAATGAACTCTTATTGGGATAAAGAGTAAGAGAATGCTACAAACTACAAAGAAATCTGACCTTGAAAGAAGGCTATAATGCTGCAAATTATGTGGAAAGCCTTTTCAGAAAGTATTTCTCTTAAGGCAGTGAACTATAACAAAAAATCTCTGTGAGGCTGTGCTGTAGCCAACACCAAGTGCAATTCTATTGCATCTTTGATAATATTGCAAATTCAGCTTGCCCAGCTCTTCTTAGTTATCTTCATTTCTTCCTCTGAATTTAGAAAAAGTCTTGCCCCAGTTGTGTTTTCAGTAAGTGCCAAAATATATTTATCACCAGATTAGCTTTTTACTTTTTTTTGTTTGTAGACTTAAGTAGGCCCAGTCATTATCATTTTTATTGGAAATCCCTTAGTTTTTGCCTATCTCTCCTTTCTGAGAGCATTCTGTATTTATTTGCCAATTTTTTGACATCTGCCCTTGCGACCTTTTATAAAAATGTGATTACAGCTTGATTTATTTTCTTCAGCTGAACCCGAACTTCCATCTAAAACCTATTCACCCTTGTTGTGTGCTATGGTTTTATTTGCCTGTTTGCCCATTGACTCTATACTCAGAAAATTTTCAGTTCTCCATGATAAATCAAATCAACCTAAGGCAAGATCATTTTTTTTTGCAGATGGAAGTGAGTTTCCATACTAGATGATGTTTCAGTGAGTTATCCAAAATTCCTCTATAGAGAGAGTTTGGGGCATATTCTTAGTTGCTTGTTTTCCACCTAGTGTTTCATTGAATCTGTGCTAAGATGAAAGATCAGTCACCCAGTGCAAAATTTCCACTTGCATTAGAGTGCTTGCAGAAGCAGGAACACAAGGGGAAAAAACTTGAGGTAGCTGCTACTGCTAAGTCAAACTTATATCATCAACTCTGTTTCCACTTGCACATTGGGTTGCCAACTCTGGGTTGCAAAATACCTGGAGATTTTGGGGGAAGAGCTTGGGGAGGGTTTGGGAAGGAGAGAGACTTCAGCAAGTTATAATGCCATAGAGTCCACCCACCAAAGCAGGCATTTTCACCAGGGGAACTGACATCTGTAGTCTGGAGATCATTTTTAATTCTGGGAGATTTCCAGTCCCATCTGGAGGTTGGAAACCCTACTTGCACCCAGTTTCCGAGCACTATAACATGTAGTGAGGATAGCACTCAGAGTAGCACAAGATCATGTGTAAGTAGGGTTGCCAGGTCCCTCTTTGCCACCGGTGGGAGGTTTTTGGGGTGGAGCCTGAGGAGGTTGGGGTTTGGGGGGGACTTCAATGCCATAGAGTCCAGTTGCCAAAGTGGCCATTTTCTCCAGGGGAACTAATCTCTATTGGCTGGAGAACAGTTGTAATAGCAGGAGATCTCCAGCTAGTACCTGGAGGTTGGCAAACCTATGTGTAAGTTGAAGAGCAGAGAACAACTGAAGAGTGAGGCCTCTGCAGCAGCACAGCTAAATAGGGAAGGGCTGGACCTGAGTGAAAAGACCTTGGCTCCAGGTCCTCCTGGAGCTCCACCCCTACCTGTCCAGCGATGCAGATAGGCCATTTTGGACCACTGTCAGGCCACCAGCCTAACAAGCCTTCTGTTGCCGTCATGAACCTGGTGTGAACGGCCTTCTGGCCTGCTCCTCCTACCTTGATGCCACAAAATGCAGCCCAGGTAAGTCCAGGTTGCTGATCGTGCTAAGTTCACTTATGGTTCCACTTGTGTATCACTGGATCTAAGCCAAAGGGAGAGAAACACAAAGTTTTGTATGAGATCTTGCACAAGTGGAACTGCACTATCAGTTTATGTTTCTGCTTGTGTGCATTGCTAGGTCCAAGCCAATGCCTAAACTGTTAGTGTACCAAGCTAGCTGGCCTCCAAAACAGTAATGATTGTGTACTTTTGATTTCTGTATTTTTCTTGTTTCTTAAAAAATATTCATAGCAAATGGTTTTCCTCTGACTGAATAAAATATACAGTATTTGTAGGAACTTGACACTCAGTAATGAATTGTTAGTTTACTGCACCTCACTGCATAACCTGTCTACTGCAACTATCCAGGATGGTTAATAAAACTGAACATCAATAATGTCTTAAAATCCCAACTGATGAACAAAAAAAGGGGGGGGGGATCCGATAGACTCATGTGTAAGTACATTTTATTCCCCATTACATGGCTTGTATTGTAAACCTAGCAACACACTCAATAAACATTATTGCCTTACTTAAAGACACCATTTCCTTTAGAATTAAGGCAAAATGCAATATAAAATTGCAGTTCTTCCTTTATTGGTGGAAATAAATGTTCCCCTTTCCGTGAGGTTAAGGGACTACAAATGGTGAATTGCATTCAGGCTGAATCTATCAACACTTGTGAAAGCAATTAAGATGGTTGGAAGAGGCACATTCCAACTTCCTCGCATCAGGTTCTTCCTGTGGAGTTTGAAAATGCCGGATGCCCTGGAAAATAAATAAATGCTCTAGTTCCGGATTGCTTGTAATTAAGAGAAGTGCTTCTGGTGCCTCAAGAGTCTACTTCCTTTTATGATAAGGCCTCAACTCTTTCTTTTTTCTTCTTCTTCAGGAGTCCCAGAGAAAGATTTTCTTGCAATTATTTCCTACTGATAATTTCTTAAATAGATTGCACCATGATCAAAAAAATGTATGGAAAATTGGCATATAAAAGCCATCTCTTCTTCTTCTTCATTTGATGCCTGTTCAGTTCAGATATAGGTGAAGCAATGTATTTCATTCCTTTTATGTATTTATTTATTTTTTTGGGAAAAGACAATATCCAGGAAATAGATTTTGCTATCTTCTCAGGTTTCTGTTTCTATTCAAGTATGAAGGCTGCAGTATAAGATGCTTCTATAATTGTCCCGAGCAGAATGGGGTTCTGAATCACCAGATCTTATTGAAGGAGAGTCTGCTGATGCACTAGATTTCTCCATCTCTTCTGGCTTTGGTGCTATTTACACAGCCCAAATAATGCACTTTCAATGCACTTTGAAGGTGGATTTTACTGTGTGAACTGGCAAAATCCACTTGCAAATGATCATTAAGGTGCAGTGAAAGTGGATTGAAACACAAGGAATCATTATGTAATTGCGCTGTCACAATTGTGCTCTTTTGTGTCTGTCAAGATAGTAAGTCATTGCATATCAGGAACTGTGAGGTTGGGAACACATTGCACTGTGGAAACTGGGTTCAGCTGGAAAGAGCAGGTGTTGCTCATGAGCTGATGCAAGAAGGTGCAATGACTAAGCTAAATGAGTCAGCTGGATGCTGATTGGTTCCTGTAGACCTGGAATTGTATAAATGTAATGTGAAATGTACCAACAGCGCGGGAGATAGTTGGTGGAGTGTCGAGAGTGTGTAAGTTGGATTTTATGCACTGTAAATAAACAATCACTGGCTTTTGTAGCTTGGCTGTGTTCTGGATTCTATTCTAAGGACTCTATAACTAATCCGCCAAGCTCCTTGCGACAGTATCCCCATTAGGGAGCAAGCCAGAGTATAAATTAAGTAAATAAATATCACATCAAGATTAATTGCTCCATAGCAATGAATGAGTGCTGCTCTGCTAGAATCTCAATTTGATCCCAAACTAGATGGAGTACTCTTGAACATACTAGAAAGGCTTTTATTTAATTTAACATTTAACATTGTTCCAAATCATAAATGAATACTCTTGCATTTCTTTCCTTTGGCAGTCCTGGTTCTCCTTCCCTCTTTCATTTGCAAAACAGGTGTTTTCCTTGATTGTCTCAAGCCTATTGGGGAAGGGAACAGGAAGCTGTATGGCTTGCCTCTTGAGTATTTTAGCCTTACCCCTTTCCCCTGCCTTAATCAAAAAGCAAAGTTCATTTCTCGAGTTCTCTAAATTGGATTTAAAAGGCTGTTTTGTGTTCTCACACTGCTGCCTAGGAACAGGAATTCGGTCCAGTAAGTCATGAGCATGTCCCATCATGAACAAGGCCAATTGTACACATTGAAAAACAGGACATACAGGCCATTTATGCATGGGAGGTTTTGCCTTGGTTTTGCCACAGTCTAGATGCACATTTTCCCCATCCGAATTCTCAAAACTCAACAATAAGCCCCCATGCAGAGTTTTGAGAATTTGGATGGGGAAAATGTGCATCCAGAGAGTGGCAAATCCAAGGCAAAACTTCCCATGAATAATAGCTCACAGTTGCAATGTAGCCAAATTTCAATAAGTGGCCTGCCCTTGATGATCTAGGAGCAGAGGTAATCCACGCAAGCCTGTACCTTGTGAGCATGTGCCAACCAACTACCACTAGGGATACTTCTGTATTTCATGGCTATGCTGTTTCAATTCAATTCCAGTTTCCAACATGAGTTCTACTATGCTAATCCACATAGTTCTGACAACAAACAGCAGGAGGTGTGTACTCTGTAAACAGTTGGCTTTCATTAGTGAGTATGGGGTATGGGTAAGCCTTGAGATTCATGTAGCATTTGTATAGCGTTTTTAGCATTCAGAATGCTTCACATACATGTTATGGTAATCCTTACTGCCTTCCGAAAGGTTTCGTTTGTTTGTTTTTGCCTTCAAGTCACAGCTGACTTATGGCAACACTGTAGGGTTTTCAAGGCAAGAGATGTTCAGAGGTGGTTTGCCATTGCTGCCTCTGCTTCATGACCCTGGTATTACCCTGGTCCTCCAGGAACGCTTAGCCATTATTCTGTGCAGATAGTTTCGAGGCTTCTGATTGTTGTTCATGCAAGAACACAATGGAAAAGTAAGTGTTGGGGGTGAAATAATTTTTGCTGCAGTTGATTTTAGCTGATTGGAATGTAAGAAATTCTCTTCACTGCTGTTTGAACTTTCCAATGACTAATGCAATTTTACTTCTCCCATGTCCAAACTAAATCTGTGATTCTTTAATTTTGTACCACATGCTGATTTCTTGCATTGATTTTTTTTTCTGTAGAGGTTACATATTTTTCAACATTACGTAGGTATCAATAAAACAGCACTAAGCATTATATATATAACATACATGTAAATGTCATATTTTTAGAAACAAAAAACATACATTATGTATCCACCATACGAAGTATATTTAAAAATCAGTGAGAAGTAGAGAACTAAACTATTGGTTTAAAAAAAATAGAAAAAGAAATGAAATAGGGAACATTTTCTCAGCCCAATTGGAATGAATAAATGTACTTACCATGAAATCCTATGCAGAATTATTCTAGTCTAAACCAAGGGTTTACATTAGATTAACTCTGCATAGCAGTGCACTGTTGGGGGCTTTCAGTGCAATCCTAAGAATATTTTCCTGGAAGTAAGCCTCATTGAATAGACCTTTCTAGGATCCTAAATAGACCTGCTTAGAATAGCAATGTAAATTAATAGGTTTAAAGGGGTATATCTCAAGGTCAAACGAAGAAGGAGGAGGAGGAGGAGGAGTAGGAGGAGTAGGAGTTGGTTTTTATACCCCACTGTTCTCTACCTTTAGGAGGCTCAAAGCAGCGTATAATCATCTTGCCTTCTCCTCCCCATAGCAGACGCCTTGTGATGTAGGTGGGACTGAGAGAGTTCAAAGAGCTGTGACTAGCCCAAGGTCATTCAGCAGGCTTCATGTGTAGGAATGGGGAAACCAACCTGGTTCACCAGATTAGAGTCTGTCACTTATGTGAAGGAGTTGGGGGAATCAAACTCAATTCTCCAGATTAGAGCCCACTGCTATTAACCACCACACCACACTGGCTATCTACAATTGATGGTGGGCACAGATCTATCCCAAGACCACTGACATTGTTTTAAAAGCATTTGTAGTTCTTTTTAAAAAAATGCCATGAGGCCCCAATCTGGATCCAACCCCCTCATGGCTGTTTCTACACTGGGAAAGGCATGGGGGAAACAAAAGCTCCTGGTGCTGCTGTATCACATGCCCAATCTGGATTGGAGCCTTGCGGCAATTTTTAAAGAACAACAATTTTTTTTAATGGTGTTGGTAGACATGGGATGGATCTGTGCCAGCCATCACTTGCAGCTTGGCCCTCAGTTTAGGATTGTGCTGTTAAAGTCTTAATGTAGTCTGATTCTAACATGGCTGCTTTCGATATGGTACAGTCCTTTCATAAGAGAATGAGCACAGGAATCTCTGATGTTTAATTGTTCATGCTGGGTGGTTTTGGTGCGAGAGGGCTCTTTTTTCTTTCTTTTTTTAAGTTGACCCATGTCTATATTTGCTGTAACTGGAATGTTCCATATGTAAAACATTTGTGTTCACTCTTGAACTAACATTGGTCTGATCAATCTTCAGTTGGCTTTTAAGAACTCGGCCATACTGCAATTTTCATTCTTAATGATAGCCAATGTACAGATGGAAATAGAAACAGAACAATTTTGATATGTCTGAAAGGGCTTTTAAAATAATTTTCATATTATGTGGGTAGAACATATAGCAGAAACAATTATTTCCATAATTTCACTATTTCCTTTCTCCTTGTTCCAGTAGGCAGGCAGTCTTTGGAACTGTAGTTGGAGGGAGTAAAGCATTTTGAACTATGATAAAAGGAAAAAAATTCTTGCACATTTTAATCAGTGCCAAACAGTGCTTTTCCACATGAGCACAATATGGATACTGTGGACCGCAAAAAACAAATAAGTGGGTTCTAGATAAAATCAAGCCTGAACTCTCCTTAGAAGCTAAAATGACTAAACTGAAGTTATCATACTTTGGTTATTATGAGAAGACAAGACTCACTGGAAAAGACAACAATGCTATGAGGAGTTGAAGGCAGCAGGAAAAGAGGAAGACCCAAAATGAGATGGATTGAATCAACTACGACCCTCAGTTTGCAAGACCTGAATAAGGCAGATAACATTTTGTAGGTCATTAATTCATAGTGTTGTCATAGGTCAGAAGTGACTTGACAGTGTTTCACACACACACACACTGACTTCCTGTTTAGTTCTGTACATTATTCAGTTCTAAACACATACATCAGCGTCTTCCCATTAAATTGATAGAGAAATGAGAAACAATTGAAAAAAGAAGTCAGTCTCGTAAGATGCTTCTGGAAGACAGTGATGAACAAAGAGTTAATCTTTGAGAGAAGCTCAGAGAAAGGGAGTGGTCAGAGCTAAGAAACTATCTCTGTTCTGAAGAAAGGAATTGTATTCTGATTTTGGTAAGATGCATGTTAAGTAGTTGTGGTTGACTCTGGGAATCTGAGGGTTCAGATTTTCCTAAACTGATGTAAAACAAATCCTGTGGAGTGACAGGCAGAGATTGGGAGGAAAGGGACCCTTTCTCAGGTCACTGGAAGGGAATAGGCTCTGAGAAGGAGATACTCCAAATATAGAGTGTTGTTTAGGGATTGCTGCCACAAAAGTGGGATATACATATAGTGAGAACTGGAAGAGAGATTTGCAGCAAAATCTCCATGTGTGTGTGTTAAGTGCCGTCAAGTCTCTTCCAACTCATGGCAATCCTATGAATGAAAGTCCATACTGATGTGTTTCTCTAGGGAAGAAAGATTGTATGGTCTCCTTCTTCCCTGTTAGCTAGGCAGCAGAGTCTGAATAGAAACATCTATAAGAAGCTCTGGGAACTGAACTGAAATTGTGAACTGAATTTAAGAATTGTAATTGGGTACCAACTAAGCCGTATAAGAACTATGCCTTCTCTGAAGTGAAACATAAAATAGCTCTGGTTCTATGCTTTTCCTTACCACTGTTTCCCCTCCAAATCCATCCCTTGTACAGCGTTCAATAAATCTCTGTTATTGTTTGTTAACTTTAAAAAGCCTCTGGTGTCTCATTTATTCTGAGGTAAAATAAGTAAAATATGTTTGGGACTAAGGAGAAAAATTAAAACTCCAAATAAACATTCTGGCAAACAAGAAAAGCTCTCTCTCCCTCAGTACCCCTGTAAAAGGGATCGTGATAAAGACCTTTAACACTACCTACGTTCAGAGGTAATTTGCCATTAGCTGACTCTGAATAGCAACCCTGGAGTTCCTTGGTGGTCTCCTATCCAAGTACTAACCAGTGGTGACCCTGCTTAGCTTCCAAAATCAGACAAGATCGGGCTAGCCTGGGACTCCTTAGTTTATGCATTCAAACAATGTGACACCATTTTTGAGGGGAGAGAATGTGCACGAGCACTCAGCTTCTATATTATTTCCATTGTGGGACTGAAGTAATCAAGGCCACTGCACTCAGAAATTTTCAATGTACTTACCAGAACAGTTTGTATGCCAACAGGTATGCATACATACAGATAAGCAGATCCAGCTTCTCAGTTCTGTGAATTAACCTTCACTTCAAATGTTAAGACATATTCTTATGAAAACGTTGAAAGATTAGCCATACATTTCTGACAAAATAGATTCTATCCTCTGAGATAGTAAAATGGTGCAGTTGTGAGCCAAATCTCAAAGTTACAGGAAGATAGATTTGAGCTGAACATTAGGAGAAACTTTATAATGGTAAGAACAGGTTGACAATGGAAGCAAGTTCTTGGAGTGGACACTCTCTTTGACTTTCCGATTTCCTGTACTGAGAAGAGGGTTGGAGCAGATCTTCCAAATCTCTGATTGTACTCAATGCCTTACCTACATGAGAGGAGCAATTCTAGAGAAAATGCTTTGTAGTGGAGATGCATAAAAAGCCCCATACATGTTGCCAGCCGTTTCATAACTCTGTTGGCTTTCCTCAAAATACATCTTGTATTTTGCTTAAGTAGGAAATCTCCTCCCACCCTACAATTCCCTTTTAAGTTAGCTCAGGGTGAAATTTCAGCGGCAACTCTAATTTGTGGGTTGCAGCCAGAGAAAGGATCAAAGGCTTTCAAGTTCTCAGGGGGCTCTGCAGCAAGCAGAAATTCTGCTTAATTGGCACAGGAAAATATTCCACAGAATTTATATAAATCTAAGGTATGCTGTTCACAAACACCTTATCTCAGCAATTTACTTTCAATGTGGCAGAATCCCCAGCTGAGAACATTCAGCATAAGCTCTGGAGTGACCTGCTGGCATGGACTCCAAAATGCTTTGACTGTTAGCTTCCACACTTAAGCCTCCTTAAAATAAATACACAAACCCATCCACTTATTGATTTGTTTCTCGTGTGCTGCTCCTGCAAGGAAATGACAGAAGAGAAAATAGCTTACTAGTTCTGGCTATTTTCTTCATATTATCTACAAGGCTTTTATTATCCATGATATTGTATTTCAGATACAGTTTGTGAAAACACTTGACATTAAAATGACTTTTGAAAATGAGATTCATTTTACAGTGTTCTACCCTGTGTACAAGGCACTGCTGAGCTTTCCACTGCTTGCCCTGGTAATTTGCTGTGCACCAGTCAACCTTCAGTTCAGTCCCATCCGTACCCCAGAAACTCTGATTTTTGGTATATGGGGTGGGGCGGGGGAGGAAGAAGGTTCAGCTTACAAGTAAGTCTCTGTTCTTAATGCATATATTAACACTACCATATAAAGAACAATCACACCACCTTGTTGAATAACACACATCTCAGTGCTTAAATAGGGAAGCTGGCTCACAAAACAATAGCGATATGTGAATATCCTGATCAAGTTGCAATTTGATCAGAAATGATGAGTAGAGCCTTCAATCTCTCAAAACAATCTTTGAATTTTAAAAGGATAGAGATGATATGATGTTTTGAACAGCGACAGAGCTGTTAAACAATCACACATACTTTGTCGGCAATGTCCATTCGCTTTCAGGTCAATTTTTTTTCAGGGCGAATTTTTCAGCAAACCTATGGGGGTCCCTCAGATCTGGAGAAAAATCTCCCTTTTGTCAATATGGCCCTGATCTGCAGAGTTAGATAAATATATATTGATACTTCAAGTGATGTATGTACTGCTTCTGATGACTCTAGGGTAGTGCTTTGCTTCTCATGCCCATTTCTAAATGTTCTCTGCCTTTCAGGGCCTTCTTGCAAAATAATTCCATGCTACTTTCCCCCTCCCCAGTCCAAGAATCTTTCCTCAGTTTTTGCTAAACAAGTTAATTTTCCATTTTTAGCATTTATAACATTATTGAACAACAGACTGTATTTCATGCCATTTTGCCTATTATGCATACCCAAATCCAAATTTGCCATTTAGTCTCTAAGAGCTTTCCCTCTCAAACTCACCCTGTTCCACTTCTTCTCCCCTGGCCTCATGATCCACCTGTAAGACTGTCATGTCCTGCTTTTGGGTCCTGGGCCACAGTTTGAGAACCACTGCCCTGTAGCATACATCATTCCAGCAATCCTATAACATGTGAACCTGTTCCAATAGCAGTGGTTTGGCCTGTGCCATCCAGCTGCTCAGACACAAAAGTTCTTGAAATACTGCTTAGGTTGAATGGTGAACAACTCATCAATATGACCACATGAGGGTCTCACCTTGAAAGAAAATTGACATTCTGAGCAGGGTAAATATCCAAAACTTACAACAACAACAAAAATCAAAACATCATCACCAAAACACCCCCTCTATCCTCCAGTCATGTTTTAATTAAAAGGTTTATTTATGATTTTTTTAAAACAAATAAGGGTTGCCTCTATTGTTAATTTAACACAATGATGACACAGTGGTCTTAGACCAAGACCGGCAGACTAAATGGCATAATAAGCGTAGATCTTTTATATGTCTTGCACGAATCAAGTTATCCCACCTAGGGAAATAGGATTACCTGTGTCCAATTATTTTCATGTAAGTTTTCATCAAAGTATAGTTGTTTGAAGGGTGAACAAGTCATTGTGTGTGAGGATGCAGACTGCAGAGATATGTTATGGAACAAAACAAAAGATCAAACGCTTTGTTGCAAGCTACTATTCTAGTAGCTACCTTCTACTCACTCAGACACTATCCTGCAGTGCCATGACACAGAGGTATTTTACAAGTTTTTATCCTGGTCCCTCTGTTTACAGGAAAATGAATTCACTATTCTTATACATATTGAACTCAACATACCACCTTGGAACTGCTGAAAAGGAGTAGTATGGCAATGATGTGAAGCATAAGCAACCCTCCCTTTCTGTTTAATCGCCAGGACTGTTACAGACTTAGTTTCCACTTTCAAAAGAGGAAAGGCGATCATCGGTGTTGGATGAGTGTGCAATACAAAGATCCAAGGCAGGAATTCAATATGTTTGAACAAAGCAAGACTCTTATTCAATAAGAGACAAAGTAAACATGAACACCAGGCATTTAGTTATAAAAGAAGAAAATTACATTTCTGCCTAAGCACTGCTGATATTCAGATGTTAATATTTAGGAATAGGATACCTGTCTTCTAAAGTGGGCTTAGTTCTGTGATCTGAAAGCAAAGTCTTACTGACTTCAACTATCAAGAATGCAGTACTGATTGATCTGTCACAGTTATCTAAGGCAGCCAAGTTGAAATGCAAATTTTTTTTCAATCTATACTTGCTATCTCAGATTTCAGATGTTAGAAAACTCATGTGAATTAGCAGCAGTCTAGCATGGAAGCAAATGCTTACTAATCTTAAAGTGCAATCCTAAGCAGAGCTACATCCTTCTGGGGTATTCTTCACGGTGGATTTTGCTTCGGTTTCGAATCGGAGCAAATAATAAACTGATTTAAATAGCTTTTTCATGGCAGTGCAGATTCACCCCCCATCCCAATTTTTCACGGGAGAAACAGCGCACTTCTCTGCGCTGCTTACGTCTGCTGCCGCTCATGACTCACCGCTCCAAATCCGCCTAATCCCGCCCACTCTTCCCATGATCCTGTGTGTGTGTGTTTGGGGGGGGGGCATCCCGAGAGCAGCAAATCCAAGCCAAAACTCCTGTCACCCTTCTGAAGAGGGGCAGCCAGTCTGCTCTGGGTCTCCCTCCAGCCGGTGTGATCCTATGTGTGTGTGTGGGGGGGGGACCATGAGAGCAGCAAATCCAAGCCAAAACTCCCGTCACCCTTCTGAAGAGAGGCAGCCAGTCTGCTCTGGGTCTCCCTCCAGCCGGTGCGATCCTATGTGTGTGTGTGTTGGGGAGGGGCATCCTGAGAGCGGCAAATCCAAGCCAAAACTCCCATCACCCTTCTCAAGAGGGGCAGCCAGTCTGCTCTGGGTCTCCCTCCAGCCGGTGCGATCCTATGTGTGTGTGTGTTGTGGAGGGGCATCCTGAGAGCGGCAAATCCAAGCCAAAACCCCCATCACCCTTCTGAAGAGGGGCAGCCAGTCTGCTTTGGGTCTCCCTCCTGCCGGTGCGATGCTGTTAGAGTGGCAAGTCCCCCAGCCAATCACCGTTCTTGGGGGAGGAGAAAGGAGACATCCCGGGGAGCGAAGCAAACATTTCTTCATGGGCATCCGAGCAACAAAATGCTCTTTTACTGGAAAGTACGGCTCAGAAGTGGTTTGGATTGCCTCTCTTTTAAACCGGCTTATTTTGCTCAGTGGGGGAAAACACGGCTCTGCAGTGAATAACCAAAATTTGCCTCCGACGCAAAACAGCGTCGAAACAGCAGCAAATATCCACGAAGAATACCCCTCTGAGTCCACTAAAATCAATGGATGGAAAAATATGCTTGCTTTAGTAGACATTGTTTGTAGGGTTGCCAGATCCCTCTTTACCACCAGCAGGAGGTTTTGGGGGCAGAGACTGAGGAGGGAGAGGTTTGGGGAGGGGCAGGGTCCAAAGTGAGTGATTCAGTGATTCAACAAAAGATCTAAGTTCCAGGAGACAAGCCAACCACAAAGTTGGGGAAGGAATCTCAGGCATACATGAGGTATTCTGTAGAATGAATCAATTATTCCTAGGTATGAGAGAGCTTCTGGAGGCTGAGGACAAAGAGACTTTTAATCAGTGTGCTCTGTGATGCATCCCACCAGGTGGCTACTCCCATGTGAGAGTTTCCAGGGAAAATCCTACTAGTTCAGAGAGGCTCCTATCTGGATATCAAGGTGGATTATTTTATCCAGGACTCAGGCATCCATGTCAGAGGGTCTCTGGGAGTGGACTGATAGAGGGGTCTCTGTTGAGGCAGCCTAGTTTGTCACAGAATTTGGGACATCCTAGTACCTGCAGTGCTTTCCTCCTGCCCGACAGTTTGACATGGCTCACAGGGCAGTTTCTGTGATCGAAACAAATAATATATTGTCACTGCTTCCTCATTATGCTATCCCAATTAGCTGCTTGACTGGCTGGATCAGAGAATTGGCCTTAGATCCTATGCATCTCTTTCTCTAGTGGCGAATGTTTCCTCTAGAGCAAAGAGCCTTCTTCCAGGATAAGTATCCCTTATCTAGATGAAGAAGTGTGGTCCACCAGTGGAAGGTTCTTTGTTCTGAATGATGGCTCCATCAATACCATTGGTGGACTGCAGAGAATCCAACTCATGACATGTAGTGTCTCATGAAGTCATCATGACATATTGATATTACTGAAAATGTTTACTCAATGTAAGAGGTTTTTATGATAAGGGAGAATGTAATTTCTAATGTGGCAGGTAAGTGTAGTTGAAGCTCTTTGGAATCTTTTGCCTTCTTGAGTCTTGTTCAAAGAGGTAAAATTTTTGTATCAATTAATTTCTTTCCTTGATTTTAAAAACTCATAAATTCTGAAAATATAGTATCCTTGTCACAATCTTTTATTAATCCTGCTCTCTAAAAGTGCAAGAAGATATGGCCTACTCATGTGACTGATATATTAAAAAGTTAATGTGAAAATGCAACATATATTAGAGCTAGGACATTGCCGGCAAATTCAGTGATGGAATTATATCCAGAGAATCCCAATAATAATAAAAATATTAAGTGGGAAGGAAGCATAAAAAGAAAGAGTAGGATGGACATCCATTAGTGAAGACAGATTTCTCTGGGTATGAATGATGTTTTCATTAATGAGGGCTAAAAGCGATTCCTTCATTTCAGTAAAGAAAACTCTATCTTCTTGCTAATTGCTAGGCTTTCATATTTATCTGTCTTGCTGACTTTATTGACCTCATATGTTGCCATGTGTCTCCAGAAGCGCTATAACTAATATGTGACCCACTATTATGAAACACTTGCCCTGACCTGGATGGCCCAGGCTAGCCTGATCTCATCAGATCTCGGAAGCTAAGCTGGGTCAGCCCTGGCTAGTATTTGGATGGGAGACCACCAAGGAATACCAGGGTTGCTGTGCAGAGGAAGGCACTGGCAAACCACTTCTGTTAGTCTCTTTCCATGAAAACCCCAAAAAGGGGTCACCATAAGTCGGCTGCGACTTGATGGCACTTTATACACACACACACATTATGAAACACTTATCACCAGGCACAGTATACAACAATGCTTATAAGTTTAATAAATTTCTATTATAAGAATAAAACAACCTGTACACCCTAACTAGCTAGCTAACAAAAGCTGCAAATATAAACAACCACAATTGCATACACTGTCTTCCCTCAGGCTCTGCCCCCCCAAAATCCCACCCACCTCAGGCTCTGCCCCAAAAATCTACAGGTATTTCCCAACCTGGAGCTGTTGATACCACCCAACACAGTCGTGACAAGACAGAAACAACTCAAAAGTTATGAAATGCAAAAGCAACCTGACGCAACAAACCCCCAAACCCTTCTGCAAAAAAGGTTGGGTTAGGTGGGAAAAGCCACGAAGCCGACTGAGGCCCAGCAGCATGGCAGGAGCAATATCCAGCCTCATTGAGGCTGGAAAGTCAACCCCCTCCTGTAAGGTCATCTGGCCCTGGCCAGGCCAGAACAAGCCTGACTGGCCAAGAGGGGAAGGAGATGGGCGGAAGCCAACAAGGACAGAAGAGGCAGGGCAGCCCATTCATACATGGAGGCCTTCCCAGCCTTTTTCAAGCTGTGCCGCTGGGCCCATGAGGCCAGCCAGCCAGTCTTGCCTCCCTTTTTATCCCCGTGGGGCTTCAAAATGGGCCCCAGGTAAGTCTGGAGCCTGCCGGCTTCAGGTTTGTCAGAGTTCATGTCCACCACCACTATAGAAATGTCAAAGTTAAGAGTGATAGACCCTGCATCATATCCTAAAAAGGTAAAGGTCCCCTGTGCAAGCACCGGGTCATTCCTGACCCATGGGGTGATGTCACATCTCGATGATTCCTAGGCAGACTTTGTTTATGGGGTGGTTTGCCAGTGCCTTCCCCAGTTATTTTCCCTTTACCCCCAGCAAGCTGGGTACTCATTTTACTGACCTCGGAAGGATGGAAGGCTGAGTCAACCTTGAGCCAGCTACCTGATACCGACTTCCATCAGGATCGAACTCAGGTCGTGAGCAGAGCTTGGACTGCAGTAGTGCAGCTTTACCACTCTGCACCATGGGGCTCCGCATCATATCCTACACCATAATTATTATAAAGAAACATCATTCATCTGGATTTCATGATAATTTATGTATGAAATTGGAAATGACTAGGGTTGCCAGGTCCCTCTTCACCACCAGCGGGAGGCATTTGGGGTAGATCCTGAGGAGGGCAGGGTTTGGAGAGGGGAGGGACTTCAATGCCATAGAGTCCAACTGCCATTTTTCTCCAGCTGAACTGCTCTCTATTGGCTGGAGGTCAGTTGTAATAGCAGGAGATCTCCAGCTAGTACCTGGAGGTTTGCAACCCTAGAAATGACTGCAAATAAAATGAAAATGTAAAGGGATTTAGGAAACCACCAAACATTCTTAAATCATCCCTTATGTATTCTAAATGCACCAGGACATTATCTTTCCTTTCTGATACTGTATTAATTAAAGTCAGTGGAATTGTTTCTCTCCAATGGAAGGGGGCATAGATATTCATTCAAATATGTGATTTTATTTGTACATATAAAGTTAGAAAACAGCATCCATATTCACAGTTCACACACATACACACAAAAGATTGTGTTTGAAAATAAAGTTTATTTGAAAAATGATTACATATCCTAGAGTGTGGATAAGTTGTTGAAGCCCATACAAAATATGGCAGTATATTCATCAGTTGCAGTCCTGCTGACAAGAACAGAATAAACAGGGGGAAAGGTGGTATCACTGAACAGATGCTGCTCTTTCTTCATGTCATTAGAAGCAGCAAGTTCTGGTAACACTAGCAGCGACTAGACATGAATGAAACCCTCCTGAGAAAATTTTAAGTCGTGTTGCAACTCCAGGGAAACTCCCAAAATGGTTTACCCAAAAAGCAACTTCCAAATTCACCTCCATTTCCCTGTGGTTACAATGAAGAGCTGCGCAAATTTCCCCTGAAAAATATTGTTCGTTTTATCAAAACTGATCAGACATTTTGTGCAAGCAGGACTGTGTGCTGATGTGAAATGTGGCAGTGTCTTCAGAAAACAAGCATAGAATAATGGGACTTTCAGAAAACAGAACATTGACAAATGTGTATTAAAGTAACCATCATGTTAAAAAGGTAAAGGTCCCCTGTGCAAGCACCAGGTCATTCCTCACCCATGGGGTGACGTCACATCCCGACGTTTCCTGGGCAGACTTTGTTTATGGGGTGGTTTGCCAGTGCCTTCCCCAGTCATCTTCCCTTTACCCCCAGCAAGCTGGGTACTCATTTTTCCAACCTCGGAAGGATGGAAGGCTGAGTCAACCTTGAGCCGGCTACCTGAAACCGACTTCCGTCGGGATCAAACTCAGGTCGTGAGCAGAGCTTGGACTGCAGTACTGCAGCTTACCACTCTGCGCCACGGGGCTCCTTAACCATCATGTTACCAGATAGAAATGTATATTTGCCGCTCTGAATCTAGGGCTCTGAATCCAGAGAATTCAGAACAGTGACTCGGGAAATGATCTGAGTTATGAAGGACCTCGGCTCCTTATTAGCAGTAGGTCAGAACCTCCATTTGAATGGATGGAATAATAACATTTAGGGACTGGGAAGGAAAATATTGCTAGCTTCTAGCACATAATTTAGTGACTGTATCAAAATGTAAGGAGCCAGTTGCATACAGGGTGGAAAACATGCTGACAATTATGAGGTGTCAGGATTAGGGATGCTTGATAACCTGATGGGTTGACTTGCATCCTGGTCACTGGTTATGGTCAGAAAGCTGATCATTCACTAGCCACTCCCGATACATCCACAATGAATTTTGAAGCCCAGTTAAAGTAAGCGAATATCTAAAATCCTTCTGGAACAGGAGAATGTGCTATTTGCTGTAGTGTACAGTTCCTTCTACTTCTTTATATATTTTCCTTCTTCTAATGTTAGGATGCACATGTTCATATTGATAAAACATTGCAAAAATCTATTTTGATGCATGAACATAAATAATCTTCAACAAGTTTTGAACCCACCATCTTTATTTTTATTAATGCTAGAACTTCTCTGACTCCCTGTGGTTAGCGACAGACAAAAGAACAGCTTGATAGAATTCACATTGTACCTGATCATGAAAAAAATGTTTTGAAGAATACAAGAAGAATGAAATCTGGAAGCTTGCCTATCATTACTTGTGAGTGTGTATATCCACTCCATTTTGAATACGGTAAGTCCAGCATGTGTTAGATGGTTCAGAATTCACACAGCACCATATATGCACAGTGGTGCGGAATCTAATTTTCAGACCCCATACAAAGGAACTGTCAGAGAAAAATGACTTCACTGTACTTCTCAGTACTAAGTGATCTGAGGGCAACAAACCAAGACATTGTTGTAATAAAATTAAATGGATAAACAATCTCCAGCCTTTCCATTTGGCTGATCGTCGGTTATAATATTTGAGAAGGTGCTATGAAATATCTATTCCAAGCATTAACTGGAAAATATATCAATTAAGCTCTTACACAGGAAGAATAAAACCCCTTTTAAGTGTTGTAGAACATCCATTTACATTTGCTAGACATTAGGTTACAGGTCTTTCATCAAAATAACCAAAAAGTTATGACTGGAAAAAAACTGATAGACTTTAATAGGTACCTATTAACATATTCTTCTACTCCAAACTCTGCTATTAAAGGGTTGTATGTTGGACAATGAACACAAATTATGTTGTTAGAGAGGTTAAGTTTAATGATTACCACACTGTCTTTATTATATGCTTTGCAATTGCTTACAATGGACAAATACGCTATAATTTAATCAGTACTGATACCAATGGTTGTATTCTCAAAGCAAAAAGTATATGATTCATTGTCATGGGAGTCACTCTGAAAAGCTAGTTTTTTTGACACAAATGCTCTTCCAATCCTAGTAGCCATTATACTTCTATTATTTTTATTTATTTAAAATATTTATATCTTGCATTTCCATATAAGTATCTTCAATGAGCCTTATAAAAACAGTAAAGCAACCCTGTAAACTGCTTCAGTAAAGTACATGAGAAACCAAATGAATAAGATCTTAAAATAATCTAAAAGCAGCATTACATAAATTCTCTAAAACAGAAATCATAACAATGAGATAGCTACATTCCAAATATTTATTTATTTAGATAGCTACATTCCAAATATTTATTTATTTATTTGGAAGAAGAGATGTTTTTTATATGCCGACTTTCTCTACCACTTAAGGAAGAATCAAACCAGCTTACAATCACCTTCCCTTCCCCTCCCCACAACAGACACCTTGTGAGATAGGTGAGGCTGAGAGAGCTCGGAGAGAACTGTGACTAGCGCAAGGTCACCCAGCAGGTTTCATGTGTAGGAGGAGGACCAGATTAGAGTCCACCGCTCATGTGGAGGAGTGGGGAATCCAACTCGGTTCTCCAAATTAGAGTCCACCACTCTTAGCCACTGCACCATGCGAGCATTACACCACTCTGCCGTTCTCCCCAATGGGAAACCAAAGAAGTGTGCTTCATTCTATTTTCCTCCATTTTATTCTCACTACAATCCTATGAATTATGTTAGGCCGAGCATGTATGGCTGGTCCCAGGTCACCTAGCAAACTTCCACGGCAGAATGGATTTTTGAACCTGCATGAACAAAGATAGGGAGGCATTGACAGATATATTCATGCTATATATAAGTTACATATTAATCCAGCCCACTAGAGAAGTGGACGATGACAACAGTGCTGTGCCACCAGGAGGGTCAGGTGAATGGTGGAAAGAAGGAAGAGCTAATGGCAACAGCAGCCTCTGGGGAAGGTTGGGCCAGCAGGAGACAAGTGCCAGACAGCCAATCAGGAGTCCCCATCTAGCTGGCCTATGGGGGTCAGCAATTAGAAGCTGGCAGGAGGCCCAGGGAGAGACCAACTCCAGGGATAGACAGGAGAAGGTAACCCACCCATACCTCCTCTGACAGGTCAGGGCATGGGGAAGGAAGAGGATTTGGGGAGACACGGGAAAAGATGGGGTCAAACACATCCCATACAAAGCCGATTTCGATTCCATAACAGGCTTTGGAAGAAGCAGTAGAACCCAATCCAGGCTTTTGAGAGTGAGAATCCCAGGGAGACAGAGGAACAAGGTGATGCAACTCCCTTCTCTCCTCATTCTGAGGCCTGTGGGTCTTGAAAATGCCCTACGTGAAGGCCAGCCTTCAGACCTGGTCTGGGGAAAGCATCACATTTTCCTTTAGGATATCTAAATCACAATTTGGGGATTTTAAATTTATATGTATTTATTTCTCTACAGCCTTGTTGATTGCAACAAACTTCTGCTATAAAACAGCTGACATCTTATTCCTAATGTTCATGGTCTATGATGGCTTGAAGTTTGGAATGTTCCATATAGGGCGAAAATGCATGGTCGCTTTATCCTTTTTTAATCCCTGTTTTAGCCAGGATCGAACGCACATTAGGCGAAATGCATGTGCTCAATCCTGGCTGAATCTTGGCTGAAACAGGGATTAAAGGAGGATAAAGCGACCATGCATTTTCGCCCATAGTTTCCTTTTTGTGTCCCCTCTTCTTTGATGTCTTAACTCTTGGATTTTCAGTATCTTCTTATCACATGTGTTCTGGTGCTGTTCTTCCAAAGTATGAAGATCTTCATATAATCTGTTAGTTAAAGGCTCTCTGTCCTTATTTTTGAAGATATAGGGATAAATCTGCCTCGCATGTAAACTTTACTGGCCTCCCAAATTGTACTTGTGGGCATTCCCTCGGTATTATTTAACTCCAAAAAGGCTTTTAGTTCTTGTTGACATTGAGATACAATTTCTTTACGCAGTAATAGATTATCCTTAAATCGCCGTCTTCTGAGCCCCTTTTTATTGGAATATAAACCAATCTGCAATGATTTATGGTCTGCAAAAGAACCAGGAAGAGTATTTGCACTTTCTACTTTATTGACCAGCAATTTAGAGATTCAGCACATGTCAATCCTAGAATAAGAACTGTGTCTGTTAGAGTAGAAGGTAAAGTGTTTTTTCTTTGGGGTGCTTATATCTCCAAGCATCAATTAAATTCCAGTCATCAATAAATTGGAAGACAATCTTGGAAAGTTTGCCTCCCTTTGATGTTTTTGATTTGTCCTGTTTAATATCCATTACTCCATTCATAGCACCTCTTCTTTAATGTCAGTGAGCACAATGTGGTTGTAAATAGTCTGTGACATTGTCCAGTCATTTCAGAAAACTGCATGATTGGCATATAGAATAGCTTTTCATGTTTGTCTACCCTTGGTGGGGGTCTTTCTCATTGTTGGAACTAGTGTCAGAGTTATCAGAGCAGATCCTGTAACTGACAATGGGAATCCCATGTGATTTCTAGACTGGGGGGGGGGGGACACAGAAACAAACATTTTCTTTTTTTAAAAAATCCCAATGCAAATACTGGCTTTGAGGTACAGCCCTAAAACAGCTAAAAATAACCCTGTGGTATCCTCAGACAATAAGACGCATCCCAACTAAACATGTGTTATGTTGAAAAGTGCCTGATGCAAGGGTCTCTGCATGTTGTCTAAAAAAAAAAAATCCCCTCTCTTTTGGAACTTAAAATAGGGGGAATCAGAGCTCAGCTGCAGAGCTTCTCAGCTGCGAGCGCTGCTCAAAGGCCCAGCAGATGCAGAGCTTGAGTGTGCAGGCATCCATAGAGGAATCATTCTATTTTAGGACTGTGGCTCGTCCCCTTTGCTCCTTTTTAAATGATGAAAAAAATTCATAAGTGTTCATTTGGTTTTTTTGTAGTAGGGAACCAGAGAGCGTATGATTCCCTGAGTTCAATACACATCTGGTACAGAACCAGGACAGCCAAGTTATCCTCCCACACTCAAGATAATCCAAATTTACCATCCCTCAGTTCTTGTCTGCATTTAGAATACAGCCATTTTTTTTATCCCTGAAACAAATAGATGGCTTCACTGCTCCATCATTCATTTCCCGTTATCTATTAAAAGCAAGCACTTTCCCTTATTTACGGAGATAAAAAGAAATACGATAAAGCAGCATTTGGGCATTTGTTTCCCCATTGCCCCATTTCCATTAAAACCAAAGCAAGTTTTCAATCATATAAGTATTTCCTGAGTCCTTTTAAGCTTCTGGGTGCATTTACCTTTTTGTAAACATAATTAAATATTAAATTTTCATAACTTTCTGCCTATGTTTGACAACTGCAATAAGCAACCCTCAGATTAATCTTACAAGAAATTCAGTCATTCAGGGAATGTATATAAGGAGTACAGAAGTCCCTTATGTCCTTCAAGTTACTGATCCAGGCAATGATAAATAAATCAAATTATTTCTGACCGAGGAGTGAAAAAAGTTAAGCTTAACAAGGAAAACAGGATTGAGTGAGTCATGGATTATTTGTTCTATTCACTTAGGGTGGGGTGGGGACTATTGGTGGTGCTGAAGAAATTATTTTAAGGAGAAAAAACTTGGATAAGATTTATACCCTATAAACCAAAATGAAGATGACACATCAACAACTAAAAACAACAGCAACAAAAACCTTCCCAGCACCTGTCAGGTTACTGCTAGTTTTAAGATACCTGCCAGTCAATATTGTGCTACCTTCTCATCCATTTTGTAGGTGTCTAGTTCAATGTATTGAACATCTTGATGTCATTTCCCTGATCTCTTATTATTATTGGATGCCACAAGTGAGGATGGGGAAATACCTATTTTAATTGCACCAGGACTTGAAGATGCTATAGAAGATGTTGTAGAACGAGAGGAGAGAAATCAGCACAACAATGCTCCATATTCATTACAATGTGTAATGCCTAACTTTACTTGGCATATTGCATCTTCAGCAATATTGTACATTCAGCAAAGAAAAAGAAAAGACCCTGAAAATGATCTTGGCTAACCATGCAGCACCGTTGTGACACACTGATACTGTTACTAGATAAGGGTGAAAGAGAGAGTAGTCAAAGCTATGTACAATTAAACAGATTTATTGAGAATGGTTGCAAATAGTAAATGAGCCCTTCCCGGCATCTCTCTTCTCTACCAATGAGTGGGGCACATGGAAAGGACGATGGACCTGTACTAAAAGTGCTTACCGCTTCCAAAGCAGCTTGTAGGCACAAAGAATTTGGTTAGATAAGATGGATGAATAACGCCTGAACACAAAAACTTACTAGTCTAATACCTCCTTATGTAGAAAGAGGACACTCCAGACTCCCCCACCAGCAGCAGTTAGCAATCAAGTTGTACAGGGAGGTTTCACAATAAGTGTCCTAATTGATATAGAATAGATCTTGTGTTGTGAGTACAGATCTGGATTGTACTTCTGCACATTGCAGTTTTCTGTCTCTTACTAGAGCCATTTCTTGATGTCATGGATACACTGTTACAGGCCTCAGACAACTAGACACCATGTCCTGCTTTGCTTTTCTGTCTTACTGGGAAGGAGATGGATTGCATCATAATGGTTCCTTTTGCATCATAATGGCCTATTAAAGTTACTTCAGTAAGACAATGATAACATTACTTCTGAGAGGTACAGAAACACAAGGAATGCTAGAAGATTTAAGATGTTCTAGGCTTGTGTTTACTGGATGTAATTTATTGTGACAGCCCATGTACATTACCTGCATGTGTCATGCAAGATGTGCAGGCAAAGAAGAAAAGAATAAAGGAAGCATTAGCACTCTGCAGTTTTTCTTAAGATGGATAAAATTATGAACGTCTCTGGCTTGAGTCAATCACACTGCTGGCACTGAACAAGCAGATCGCTGAAATAACTGTTGATTCACTTGGTGTTCACACACACACAGTCACGCAACACAACTGTTCTCAGACTTTGCTGAATTCAACATAGATATTCTGAGGAGGTTATGATCTTGAGTGACTTCAAGGACTTGTTTTACATAAGTAATTTATCACAGCCATAGGTGGTAAAATTAACTGGGAGGACTACAAAAAGTAATATTCAAAGAAGTGATGGTTCACAGACAAAAACATTTCAAGTATAAAAGGATAGTGAAGTTTAAATTGTTATCAGACCCACCGGAAAAAGTCTACCAAGTACAGGAGAAAAGGATAAGACCATTTATAGACTGGAAGTTAAATCTTACAGGTTTAAGCAGCTGAGGATACATTTCACCAGTGGTCCTTAGATGTTCTACAGCATTGTTGAGGTGAATATGTGATTTCTACATCTTTAAGGCATCTTCCTCCTTCTCCCTTTGCTATTTTTGTTTGTGGCCATAGGCAGAAGTTTGTATTCCGAATTGCAACAAAACTGGAAGTGGCTGCAGCTGGGACCTCTTAGGATCTTTTGCTAAGTTTTGCTAAGGATCTTCTTTGCTGTTACCTAAAGCTGATAATGAAAAAGAAAACTCCGAGAAAGACGGATCGAACACAGCATAAAGCTCATATTAGGGGTGTGCATTTGGAAAGGCCTAATGAAAAACCTGAAAAATACCTTATTGGTATTTTTTGATTTATTTTCCGGCTGAAGAAACATGGGATATAAATTAAGTAAGCAGGTAAATAAATAAATAAATAAATAAATAAATAAATAAATAAATAAATAAATAAATAAATAAAATTCAGGCTAGAACCATGCTTGAAGCTTAGCCCACTGTAGCATTTAAAGCACTGTAGGCTTTAAGAAGGGAGTGGACATGTTCATGGAGGAGAGGGCTATTCACGCCTACTAGTAAAAATGGATACTCGTCATGGTACAAACCTATTTTCTCCAGGATCAGAGGAGCATGTCTATTATATTAGATACTTTGGAACACAGGCAGGATAATGCTGCTGCAGTCATCTTGTTCGTGGGCTTCTTAGAGGCATGTGGTTGGCCACTGTGTGAACAGACTGCTGGACTTGATGGACCTTGGTCTGATCCAGCATGGCCTTTCTTATGTTAGTATCTTATGTTTTTATGACTTTGAGCTATGGATTTTTATTGTATTAATGTCATTTTAACTTGTTTTAATTGCAATCTTTGTTAATTCTTGTATTTTATGTATCCCTGAGCCATATTTTCCCTATTTTTGTTTCTTAATGTAACAGCCTTTGGCCACATGCAATAAACTTTCTCCCTCCTCCCCTTTTCTAATCATGTATCTAGAATGCTGCCTTATTATTCAATTAGCTTGGATCAATGGTTTCCAATCACCCGTCAGTCTTTGCTGCACCAAAGCCAAGGTCTATCTGAAGTCAGTATGGCAGAAACAATGTTGTATTTTATAACAAACCAAACAAATCTGACAAAAGAGTGGCGCAACTTCAAGCACAAGCAAAAACACCTCACCTGGTCTTCAGGAGCATAGCAAGTTAATGGGACTTAACACAAGGAACAACAACATGATTTCTATTACTATCTCTGGCTCCCCAACAACAGCACACTGTTAATAGAACTGATCAAGCTGATTATGTATCAGCCTAAAGACATTTTCTTCATCTTCTGGGCTCTCCATCATTCATTCATGGTGTTGAATATAGGTGGTTATGTTTTATGCACAAGAAAAGTGCCACATTTTCTATCTGTATGAATGTATAATGTAATATTCTCATGTAAATGCAAATATATTTTCATGTTTATGAAAAACTTCATAATTTCCTAACCTTTGGAGAGCACAAACATTACATGATGAAATGCTTCAATCTGCAACACAGCCAGGTCCTTATGAGTCAGGTAATATAAGCAGCATATCGGATTAGTCGCTGGGATTCCTTTAACAGCATAATATCATAATTTGAAGGATGACATCTGTTGCGAAAGCTGACCTAGATAAGGCACCAGAGCAGTACTTCCTGTCACTGGCCCTTTCCTATTATTTCCTGATGAGATACAAGTGTATCAGCATTGTAGAATTAAGTTATTGGAAGAACTAAACCTCCAGAATTTGACATAATGTGGCCATGGGTGATCCCATCTTCCAATTAAATGATGTGCCTAAAATGTCCTTCAATGCCAAGAGAACCACGGGTATGCCTATCACCCTCAGCTTCATCCAGCTGATGCTTCTTTTGGCTTTATTTGTGATTACTAGCTTTGTGCCAACTGTGGTAGGCAGTGGGCCTCCTTTCTCCTTAAGCTTATGCCAATGGTAATAGGAATATGCAACTGTTCCAGCTATGAAGGTTTCATTATAAAAACGTCTTAGACTTTAGTCCAGCAAACACCTGGAGGATCTTGAGGAAGATGGCCATTGGTAACTGAAAGTTCAGCAAGCACTGAAATGTGGATCAAAAGAGGATTTCTGGCTTGTTTCTCATATTCTCATTGCAAAGGGAAAAATTAAAGAAAAATGGCAGTCAATCAATATACAAATACATCTGTATGCATAGAAAAGTAATCTTTGCTTCAAAACTGAACTCACTTTTACCTAGCTCTGTGCTGAAACAATCTTTTAAGTTTCATTTTACTGCTGCTGAAAAGCTCCTAATTTTTTTCCCATGTGCTCTTGAAATTTCATCCATTTTTAATCTGTCCTTGAAATTTAATCTATTTTTCATTCAGTTCCTGGACATTAGAAGGAAGAATAAAGGAAAGCCTAAGAATGGCTATGGCTATGGTTTGGCTCCAGTAGCTATTTACTGTGAGCATTTTACTGTGCTACTTAATTTTTCTATTCTCCTCAAAACCTGTTACAAAATAGAACCTATAAATATGTTGGCAGGGGGAAATGTGAAACCCACAATCAGAACATAAGGTAGGAAGCTCAGTCCAATGAACCCATGTAAGCTCTTGCAATAAGAATACTGAGGATACAATTTAACCTGCTAGTTTTAGGCATTTGGCCTAAAACTAAGAGACAAGAGGGTAGGGCTGAACTCCAGGTCCAGTAAATAATACATAGGACACTCATTAAAAAGCTACCGCATATTCTGTCCTTCCCACTTCACCTCCCCAAAGTCCTTTTTGTTGTTCAGGTGATTACGCTGGAAATGTAGACCAGCCTGGTGGTTTGGTTTACTCAGTCAGGAAACTAAGCGGTGTGCTCCTTATTTCTAGCAACTGTTTTGTCTCAGTCCAGCAGCTCAAAAGGACCAAACGATTAAAATTTACATCTGTATAAGTAGCTTTTCCTTCTATGATTCTTTCTTCACAATGCAGGTATATTTTTCACCGTTTTGTCAGCTCCGCTAATTGCATTGTTTGCTGTGTTCTGATTCTTCAGAAGTTTGATAATCCTGACATCACTGAATACCAAAACTAACAGAATCGCCTAAAGTATATCACTTTTTTTTGATGTTGTCTTCACTCCAAGGGACATTTCGAGGGAGACAATGGCATATTGCAGAAGAAAAGATTGGGATGCGCATAGGTACAACTAACAAACAGATAGCGTTTAGAATGCACACCCGCAATAACTGAAAATATTTAATTCAAAAGTTCATATCCCACCCTTCCTCAGTGCATTTGGAGGCTGGAGGCTGCCTTAACAGTTTTGCATTTGCTGTCAGCATTCCTCTGTGATCAGGCTTGTGATCAGCCAAGCTACAGAACTATAGTAAGCTTTCTATTATAACACTGAACACATGGTTTTGCACATACCTTCTCCCATGTTAAGGAAGTAAGGCAGAATATTCAATGAATGATGTATGTGTGTCATGAACCTCTCCCCCACCACCTCGACCAAATCAATATTGCAGCCATGTCCAGCTTCCTCTAACCTTTGATGGAGTATGGCCATTTTCTTCCTTCTCCTGGGGTAAGATTACACACTTATATATTGCTGACCCGAAAAGTAATCTAATTTACCCTGCAGCAAATATCTGAGGCAGTCAAAGGGTCCCCAACTCCCGGGATCAGGAAGCACTGTGAAATAATTCTTGGGAATTTAAAGAAGAAGAGTTGGTTTTTATATGCCGACTTTCTCTACCACTTAAGGGAGACTCAAACCGGCTTACAATCACCTTCCCTCCCCACAACAGACACCCTGTGAGGTAGGTGGGCCTGAGAGAGCTCTATCAGAGCAGGAACTTGCCCAAGGTCACCCAGCTGGCTTTGTGTGTAGGAGTGGGGAAACAAATCCAGTTCACCAAATCAGCCTCTGCTGCTCATGTGGAGGAGTGGGGAATCATACCCTGTTCTCCAGATCAGAGTCCACCACTCCAAACCACTGCTCTTAACCACTACACCATGCTGTAGGAGCCTGCCTGTCTGCCTATATTAAAAGAGCCTGCCTGCCTATTTTTTTTCTCTAAAGGTTTCTCCCCATTCTTCAGGAAACAGTATTTCTCCCAGCCAATCTTATCCTTGGGGGGAGGAGGGGGAGGAAGAAGGAGGAGGAGGAGGAGGAGGAGGAGGAGGAGGAGGAGGAGGAGGAGGAGGGGAGGAGTGGGGAAACCAAGCCTGTTCACCAGATTAGAGTCTGTTGCTCATGTGGAGGGGTGGGGAATCAAACCCAGTTCTCCAGATTAGAGTTCTCCACCAGCTACCTTCCACTGATACTTTGCTGGAAGAGACTTCAATCTAAGTAAATGTCAGAATCTGTCTGATGGTATTAACATTGCCAGAATTTTAAGGAGCGTATATTAATTACTATATGGAACCCCCATTCAGTTTGCTGTGGAATACAGAAAAGTGATCTCGCTGGTTGTTGCTGAACCACCTTAGGAAAAGGAGCTGTTATGGTTCAAATCTCATTAATGCCATGAACTTATTATGGGGGTTCTTGTAGGTTATCTGGGCTGTGTCTTGGTATTTTCTTTTCAATACCGTAGTCTTGGTATTTTCTTTCCTGACGTTTCGCCAGCAGCTGTGCCAGTCATCTTCAGAGGAGCAACACTGAAGGACAGTCCTTCAGCGTTACTCCTCTGAAGATGCCTGCCACAGCTGCTGGCGAAACATCAGGAAAGAAAATACCAAGACCACGGTCACACAGCCCGGATAACCTACAAGAACCGATGAACTCTGACCGTGAAAGCCTTCGACAATATTATTACAGGGGCTTAGGCAAAACACTTTGTCTCAGCCTAAGCTCTCATTTGTAGTGATAAAACTGACCTACTTTACAAGGCAGTTGTAAATGATTACAAGAAATAATGTAATTTGAATATTAAAAGTGATACATTTTAAAACATTTTTTAAAAATAACAGTTCAGCTGAAGTTCATTGACATTGTAAAATCTCATTTTTTGCCAGTTACAAATATCTTAGTTAGATTGGTCCTGATTTTATATTAAAATACTCCTACAAGATTATTTCTCATTTTAGAGCCTGAGGTTAAAGGTACAGAGGAAAATTCTGCACAAATCATAAAGTGACTCATTTGCCTGTATTTAATCACTTTAGACATTTTGGGTGAAAACCATTTTAATTCAAAGCATATACTGTATTTTCTGGCGTATAAGACTACTTTTTAACCCAGGAAAATCTTCTCAAAAGTCGGGGGTCGTCCTATACGCCGGGTGTCGTCTTATACGCCGGATGCTGAATTCCAAGCCGGACTGCAGAATCTGCCTGGGGAGCCGCCTCCGCTCTGTCTATGTCCTGCAAAGGAGGGAGGGGAGGCGAGCCCGGAGAGGGCGCTCACTGCCCAGCTCGGAGTCAGAGCCAGGTGCGCCGGGGTGCACGGAGGGAAGTGCTCGGCTGCGCTCCAGCGGCAGCGCAAGGCAGGCATGCGGCTGGCTGGCCGGGGCTGGGGTGGCCACTCTCTTCTCCCGGCACAGGGTGTTTTGGCTGCCGCCTAGCACACCCAACATGCCCCCTTTCCTCCCCGGCCTCCGCTTCAGCTTCTGTCTTTATGGGCTTCCCTCCCCTCCAAACCCTCCTTTAGCCCCGCCCTCCACGGGCCGTCGGCTCAGTCCTCCCCTTGCCTTTAGCCTCGCCCTTCTCGAGGGCCCTTACTCTCGCCCCCGTCCCCCTCTTCTTCCCCGCCCCAGGAGGACCGGGGGTGGCCGTGGGGTTGGGGCGCAGTCCCGAGGGCCGGCCCCAGGCCGCGGACTCAGGACAATCCCAAACTCTATATTTTAACTGTAAAAATGGGGGGTCGTCTTATACGCCCAGTCGTCTTGTACGCCGGAAAATACGGTAATTGTTTGGGGGTTCTTTTCCTTCAGACCTCCCTACAAAAAGATCCATTTTCACCACACTCAGGCTGACTTTTTAGAAGTAATCAAGAAGGCAATATTTTCGTCTTTCATAATTAATGGAGAACTACATCTTTCGGGGCCAAGGTCTGCCCAATTAATTCTGGAGATCTATGAAAAATAGAGATTAAACAACAACAAAAATAAAAGTCTAAAACTTTGATTTCTCTGAGGAAAAAACTGTTAACTTCTAAAATTTGCCACCTCTGCAGGCAAAGAAGTAGAGCTAATAAGCAAGCTTGTTCTTCGCAGTTACCTACCATCATTTTCCACAAGGGAAATTTTCAGCCCTGTTTGATGTTGAGTATATTTCTCAAAATGTTTCAGTATGTGAACAAAACCTATGTAATACAGATGTGGAGTGGGTGCTCAGAATTTGTCCATTGGTGATCCCATCTCCCAATTAAATGTTGTGTCAAAAATGTCCTTCAATACCAAGAGAGCCACGGGTATGCTTAGGGTTGCCAACTGCCAGGTAGTAGCAGGAGATCTCCTGCTAATTCAACTGATTTCCAGCCGATAGAGATCAGATCACCTGGAGAAAAATGGCCGCTTTGGCAATTGAACTCTATGGCATTGAAGTCCCTCCCCTCCCCAAACCCTGCCCTCCTCAGGCTTCACATAAAAAATCTCCCGCCAGTGGGGAAGAGGGACCTGGCAACCCTAGTTATGCTTATCACCCTCAGCTTCATCGAGCTGATGCTTCTTTTTGGATTTATTTGTGATTACTGGCTTTGTGCTAATTATGGTAGGAAAGCATACATAACAAAACAAGTACATTTATTTAGTTGGTAAATGTGACTTTATCCTGACCTGGATAGCCCAGTCTAGCCCAATCTCATCACATCTTGCAAACTAAGCAGGGTTGGCCCTAGTCAGTACTTGAATGGCAGACTACCTAGGAATATCAGGGTTGCCACGCAGAGGCAGGCAATGGCAAACCACCTCCGAACATCTCTTGCCTTGAAAACCCTATGGGATCACCATAAGTTGGCTATGACTTGATGGGGAAAAAAAGACTTGTAGTTTCTTCCCACTCTAACTTGCTAGCTGACACAGTTACCTGAGCTGGGAGGTACATTTATACTTACAAGTTGCAATATTTGTCCTTTCAGTAGTTCTGCCTTAAATACAATAACTAGACAGCTTAGGCAAGATCACTGTTTTCACCTGGGAACAGCACCCAAATCCTGCCTGTCCAAATCAATCACTGTAGTCCCTGCCAAGAGACCAACATGATTTTGGGGGCATAAGCTTTCGAGAGTCAAAGCCCCCTTCATCAAATACGTATCTGATGAAGGGAGCTTTGACTCTCAAAAGCTTATACCCTGAAAAATATTGGGTCTCTGAAGTGCTACTGGACTCAAATTTATCTCTTCTGCTGCAGACCAGCATGGCTACCCTGTGAAACTACAGTTCCGAATGGACTCCCTGCCTAGTTTAGGATACCTCCTATTTGTTTTCCTTCCAAAACCCAACTTTCCTGTTTGTCTGTTGGTTGTTGACAGTTAAACTCTCCAGCCTGTTTGAATCTGATTGCTCAGTTCAGAATAGGGAGAAAAGAGGGCAGAACCTTCTCCTTATCACTCACACTATGAGGCTCAGAGGGGAAAAATAGCAATTTGAGTTCTAAATAGACTTAAATAATTATTCTATTGACTAGTAGGCAAAAAGCCAATCCACAGATGTCACTATTCTACATTTTTGATCTGTGCTGCTACAACCCCATTCATTCTAAGGAAGCAGTGGATAATATAACATCAATCAAGGCAAATTAGAAATAAAATCCCATGTCATTTGTGTTGAGTGGTGAAAACAAGGAAATGCCATTTGTATAGAAAGGAATGAATAAAAGAAGAACCTTTGATATCAACTTCCCACACTGAAAACACTGTCTCAGCATTTAAAGCAAAAGCCGCAGGATTCTTTCCCTACCAATTCTTCAGAGACTCTTAAAAAGGAAATGAAAATCTACTTCCAATTGTAAATAAAGCTAACACTTCTTGCTAATCAGAGTGCTAAAAGTGTTTCTCATTTATTGTGCTGAGAAAGGCAGTTGAGATACATCAGTGTGTACCAAGTCATTGTTATTGGGTGTCAAGTCCAAATGATGGATGAAATATATGGTATTAGACTGTTTTATTAAGCGTGTTTAGCTAAACAATTAAGGTGTTTTGTTTTTTTTAATGCCAAGATCAGTGAATGTAAAGTTAATTAGAAACATCCATGTTCAAGTAGAGGTTATTTCCTGGTTTTTTCTTCTTTTCTTTTTTTGAACTGGCCAAAATTAAATATATCATAACATTCATTGGTTGCATAGAGATTTATTTCTGGCTTTACAAAGCTCTTCTCCAACTAATAGCCAATAATGAACCTGAATGATCTAAAGCAGACTGCTGCATAACTGGCATTAATTTTCATTACACAGTAATCTCTTTACTTGCTTTACAGGAAAGTTTTAAGGTCAACAGAGATAAAACCCATTTGGCACTTGCTGTGGCCTGACAGATGCACAGGAATATTAAGCCATAACTGGTGGAATTACCTCTATGCAATATAGCTGGGTAGTAACCATATTGCTGGATATGAGCAACCCAAAGCAAGTGTACTCTGAAGAAAGTCCAATTTTATTCAATGGGATTTTCTCCCAGGAAAGTAGTCTTAAGATTGCAGTCATAATATATTATTTAGTTATGTTATTTTTACAATATATTTATCTGTCATTTATCTATAGACCACCTTTCTCCCTGAGACTCTAGTCTAGAAGGTATTACACAGTGTAAGTCAATGTAATTGATAGGATAGGTCATCAAAAGAAGCAATGGAATAGGATTAGGTCAAAGAAATTAAAACCAAGCAATCTGGAGTAAAGCTGAAACAAAGCATAACATGGCATATTAAATGATGCAGAAATTGTATAAGGGTAACACATTCAGCAGCAAAGTACTTACTATACACAATAGTCTAGTCCACTGTGCCTTACCCTTTATTGGATCGCCTTCCTTAATCATTGTCTTCTAATAAAGCTCTATTACTTTTGTCAAAATTCACTCCTGAATAATTCAGTTTTTCATAGTTTGTGGAATGCCTTGGGAGTAGGAGCCTTCCTGATCTCATCAGGCAGGCCATTCCATAAGGTGTGGGATACAACAGAGAGTGCACGCATCCAGGAAGCTGTTGATCTTTCTCATTTGCAGTGTTGCAGAAGGCCCTGCTCTGATCAGCAAAGCTGTCATGGCAGCACACAACAGGAGGGTTGGCCCACAGACATGAGGGTCCAAGGCCACAAAGGGCTTTGCATGTAATAGCCAATACCTTAAATTGAGCTTGGTAACAGATGGACAGCCAATGGAGTGACAGTAGAATGGGACTATTATGCATGGTCCACATAACCCCTGATAAAAATAGACCCTTGGCATTCTGCACCAATTGGAGTCAGTTGACTTTGAGGGGAGATCTATGTACACTGCACAACAGTAGCCTAGTCTCAATGTTACCATGGCATGGATCCAGTAGCCAGGTCAGCCAGGTCAAGATCAGCTAAACTAAGTTGGTAGAAATATAATTTCTTTTGCAGCTGCATTAACTTGCTTCTCCAGCAGTACTGTTGGATCCAGTAAAACCCCTAAGCTCTTGACCAAGTCAGCAAGAGTCAGCTAAACCCCATCGAAGGTGGGAAGTACAATGTCTGTCAAGATTGCTGCCTTCTGGACCTCTTTCTTGTTAGGATTTCATTTTAATTTGTTCACTCTTAGCCATTTAGCAACAGCAGACAGGCAGCGATTGGCTATAGAATTGGAGATGAAGGTGAGGTTTGGG
Source organism: Euleptes europaea (assembly GCF_029931775.1). NCBI lineage: Eukaryota > Metazoa > Chordata > Lepidosauria > Squamata > Sphaerodactylidae > Euleptes > Euleptes europaea. Next base: position 35,173,069 of record NC_079323.1, read on the forward strand.
AAATTATCTTCCAGGGTGAGTCAGAGCCTTGGCTAGCAACTTGAGATTATATGTGTCCATCCTGATTCTCTGAATGGAGTTCTGTTCCTGAGGAGATTTAGCAAGGTGTGTCTTATTTACTGCAGGAGAGCTAAAGAAGTGCTGAAGAGGTATGTCTTTTGTCCCTTGGTGTTCCAAGGAACACCAGATCTTCTACCCAGGGGAAACATGGTAAACAAGCCTGAACTTTGCCCAATCGGCTTCTGTAGCATGGCACAAACAAGATAGATGCCAGGAGACCCCTTTTGTCTCTTGCTATACAGCAGTGTTCCCTCCTTGCACACTAGCTCCAGTCCTGAACACCTTGCCTGGTGTACCAGGGTAGCCTAGGGCTGTCACCATACAATAACAATATAGAAGCTGTGTAGAATGGATACATTTGGCCTACTATTGACAAAGAAAAAGTACCCCAATACCTTCTGGCTCTTCAACTTTACAATACAATAAACATTAATTTTTTTAATCCAATTCCTGATTCCCGATTCACATCATACTCAGATATTTCATGCTAAATGATGAAAACTAGTTTCTTGGCTACTAATAAAAAAGCTTCACGATTCTGTTCTGGAGTGCAAAATGCCATGATCTGTGTGATCATGCACATATACGCACTTTAACAGTTTTATTTTTTACTAGAACTTGGCATATGGATGGGGCGGGGGCAGACACAAATAGATAGTTATAAGGACATCTATAAGTAATGGACTATCACTCATGAATTTCAGTTATTGAAATGATCCAAATGGTTTTCTAAACTAGTAGTAGGCCTGGAACAGTGAAATAAATTATATCCCATTGTTCTTCATGTATTCATATGAGCAAATACATCAGCAGGCACTATGTTACCCTGCCTGAAAGAGGAGTTTTAAATACGCCGTAAACCACAAAACCAGAACAAACACTTTCAGGGAAATGAACCCTCTCAGGGAAAGTAATTTCCTGTAGCAAATTATTATAAAGGAATTAAAATAAATTAATTAATTTAAAAGGCAATTAAATGCAAATACAGTAGAACCATGCTAATTTGCACTAATGACTGGGATACCCATTGCAAATTACTGGGTTTTGCAAATTAACTAGTGAATAAACATAGGGAAACAAAGCCAAAATAATACTTCATAATCTGTTCTTGCTGTATTTTTTATTTATAACTGACATGTCATAGTATGTTGAATCTTCCTTTAAAGTTCAGGTTATAAAATGGATAACTAAATCATTTGCAGTTCTACCAAAAGAGATAATTGTGTGTGTGCAAAGTGTCATCAAGTTGCTGCCAACTGAAGGAGACTCCAGAAAGGGGCTTTCAAGGCAAGGGGGAAGCAAAGGTGGTTTGCCATTGCCTTCCTCTGCAGAGTCTTCCTTGGTGGCCTTCCATCCAAGTACTGAACCTGCTTAGCTTCTGAGATCTGACAGAATTGGGCTATACCGTGCCATCTTCCCTATAAACAAGATCATTACACTACAATAAACAAAGTGCAGACAATTAGGGGGGAAAGAAGAAAATCGAATCAGCTCTCCTCCTTTCAGTTATTTCATGAAGCAATATTAGTGTAATAATGGTAGAGTAAAATCTGAATAAACATTAAGGGAACTTATGTATTTTAGGCTGCAGTTCTAGGAACACTAGAATAAACTGGGACTTAGTTCTGAGTAGACCTAAAAGATTTTTCTTTCACACTACCACCTTAGAGTCCTTTTCAGTCCAGTAATGAGCTTGTATGACCCTAGCCAGACCTTCTAGCCAGATCTCAAATTTCATGGATGGATCTAACAATTGAGTTAAATTAATTAAGAGCCTGGGTTCAGAGTTGACCTGTATACTAGGCATAATAGGAAGTCCTAAGGCATTAGTCTTCCCAGAGCTGGAGGGGTGTAAAGTCTTGTGTCACTGTTTGACTGACCACAGTGTGTGCCACCATGCTGTGGCACTTAGGCAGCAATCAGGACCTTCTCCAACAACTTTATTTGGAGCTGGATCAGGAAGCATGGCTCCATGGCTGTAATCAGGCCATTTCACATTGGAAAAACCATTTACTCACTGACAGGAGACAAAAGCACGTGGATCTTTTGTCTGATATTAAGAGTAATATTAAGGGGAAGACCAACAGAGTAACTAGCTATTGGCCATTCAGACTGATTCCAGCCAGGCAAACTTGACACTGCATTTTAAAGTAGTTCTATATTGTCGAAGGCTTTCACGGTCAGAGTTCATTGGTTCTTGTAGGTTATCCGGGCTGTGTAACCGTGGTCTTGGAATTTTCTTTCCTGACGTTTCGCCAGCAACTGTGGCAGGCATCTTCAGAGGAGTAACACTGAAGGACAGTGTCTCTCAGTGTCAAGGGTGTAGGAAGAGTAATATATAGTCAGAAAGGGGTTGGGTTTGAGCTGAGTACTGTCCTGCAAAAGTAATGTGCTAATCATTGTCCTGTAAGTATCAAGATAATGTGCTAATGAGGGTATGGTATGTTAATATGGAACCATTGTATCCTGAAGTGATCTGTTAATGTGTGTAATCCAAAGCTAATCTGCATGGCTATTGTTGAATGTTGTCTTTGTTAGTCTGGAGGTTTTTTAGAACAGGAAGCCAAGCCTTATTCATTCTTAAACTCTCCTCTTTTCTGTTAAAGTTGTGCTGATGTTTATGAATTTCAATGGCTTCTCTGTGCAATCTGACAAAATAGTTGGTAGAATTGTCCAGTCTTTCAGTGTCTTGGAATAAGACCCTGTGTCCTGTTTGTGTCAGTCCATGTTCAGCCACTGCTGATTTCTCAGGTTGGCCAAGTCTGCAGTATCTTTCATGTTCTTTTGCTGCATTTTGTGGTCCCGATGTAAACTTCTCCACAGCTGCAAGGTATACGATATACTCCTGCAGAGGTGAGGGGGTCTCTTTTGTCTTTTGCTGATCGTAGCATTTGTTGTATTTTCTTGGTGGGTTTAAACACTGTTTGTAGGTTATGTTTTTTCAAAAGTTTCTCCATCCTATCAGTGACTCCTTTAATAAATGGCAAGAATACCTTTCCTATGGGAGACTGTTTTTCCTGAGTTTTCTGATTTTTGTTTGGTTTAATGGCCCTTCTGATTTCATTCTTGGAGTAGCCGTTTGCTAGCAGTGCGTGATTTAGATGATTAGTTTCTTCCTTGAGAAACTGTGGTTCACAGATCCGTCTTGCACGGTCCATTAATGTTTTGATTATTCCTCTTTTCTGTCGGGGGTGGTGGTTGGAGTTTTTGTGATCGCTACTTACACAAAAACTCCAACCACCACCCCCGACAGAAAAGAGGAATAATCAAAACATTAATGGACGGAAACTGTGAACCACAGTTTCTCAAGGAAGAAACTAATCATCTAAATCACGCACTGCTAGCAAACGGCTACTCCAAGAATGAAATCAGAAGGGCCATTAAACCAAACAAAAATCAGAAAACTCAGGAAAAACAGTCTCCCATAGGAAAGGTATTCTTGCCATTTATTAAAGGAGTCACTGATAGGATGGAGAAACTTTTGAAAAAACATAACCTACAAACAGTGTTTTAACCCACCAAGAAAATACAACAAATGCTACGATCAGCAAAAGACAAAAGAGACCCCTTCACCTTTGCAGGAGTATATCGTATACCTTGCAGCTGTGGAGAAGTTTACATCGGGACCACAAAACGCAGCAAAAGAACATGAAAGATACTGCAGACTTGGCCAACCTGAGAAATCAGCAGTGGCTGAACATGGACTGACACAAACAGGACACAGGGTCTTATTCCAAGACACTGAAAGACTGGACAATTCTACCAACTATTTTGTCAGATTGCACAGAGAAGCCATTGAAATTCATAAACATCAGCACAACTTTAACAGAAAAGAGGAGAGTTTAAGAATGAATAAGGCTTGGCTTCCTGTTCTAAAAAACCTCCAGACTAACAAAGACAACATTCAACAATAGCCATGCAGATTAGTTTTGGATTACACACATTAACAGATCACTTCAGGATACAATGGTTCCATATTAACATACCATACCCTCATTAGCACATTATTTTGATACTTACAGGACAATGATTAGCACATTACTTTTGCAGGACAATACTCAGCTCAAACCCAACCCCTTTCTGACTATATATTACTCTTCCTACACCCTTGACACTGAGAGACACTGTCCTTCAGTGTTACTCCTCTGAAGATGCCTGCCACAGTTGCTGGCGAAACGTCAGGAAAGAAAATTCCAAGACCACGGTTACACAGCCCGGATAACCTAGTTCTATATTATTTCCAAGGACAACACAGGGTCACAGAAGCATGGTTATCTGAGACAGAACATTTTCTACTTATTTACCTCCATAAAAGACATGAGCTGTAGCTACCTTGCCATGAATTCCAATTTTATCCTCAGAAAAGCATCGTAGCTCATGAGAAATCACCAATGACCTGCTGCTGAGGAAACAAAAGCCATCATAGTCAAATTCTAGATTGATTTTCTTATCAAGAGGTTGGCCTGCATTTACAGATTTAAAACAGCTTTTAAATTGGTCATGACGGGAAGTTAGAATGTTGTATGAACTGCATTGTATTTGTATTCTATTACTGTAATACTTCATATATCTTCCTGTCACTGCAGTTGGCAATATTTGAAGATAACAAACGAGGTGGCAGTTGTGTGTTCATGTGTCTGTAAGGGGGACAACATCTCAAAAACAGGGGATGAAAAGAAGAAGAAGAAGAAGAGTTGGTTTCTATATGCCAACTTTTCCTACCACTTAAGGAAGAATCAAACCAGCTTACAATCACCTTCCCTTCACCTCCCCACAACAGACACCCTGTGAGGTAGGTGGGACTGAGAGAGCTCTAAGAGAACTGTGAGGCTTACTGCACCATTAATTTACTCCAAATTAACAGCGTGGTCGAACTATGTGGCTTGGCTGCGCAGTCAGATTCCCCCCCCCCCGCACCTTGGCTAAATTCATCGCTGTATTTACAACTGCTTGTCTGCACTTTCCCCTGAGGAGCATCGCATAATTCATGATGTCAAGAATGTGCGACAAGCTCCCCTTCCCCCCTTTTTAATTTTTTGAAAACTTCACCCCGGCAGTCTGCAGCCTGGGGACTGCATCTCCGCTCAGACCCCTTGCTGTCTCTATAAAAATGTCCACAAGCACATAAAAATTGGGACAAGCAGCGTGAGAAGCCGGGCAGAACTTGTATAGGGTTGAGCGAGGGAGACTGCAAGACCAAGCAAGGAACTCTCTCCCGTCGCTGCCATCTTCGTTTGAAAGCTGCAGTCCCACAGTCTTCACAGAACTCATTTAATTATAATAAACACTGCACAAAGTTGCTGGTGTGTCTGCAAAGCCCCTGTCTTGGAGGAATCCCTGCTCAGAGAGCTTGCATAACTGCTCTCCAAATTTCTCTGCAACTTTTTTTTTAGTTCACTTTAGGCACAGTCGGGTGCCTGAGGATTTATTTTTTTTAAAGCTATACTCAAAGGGACAAAAGACTGCTTAAAGCAGGAAATCAATCTCATCTTACCTTGGGGGTATTGCACCAGGAGGAAAACAGGGGCGGGAGGGGAGGGAGAGAGAAGAAACTGAAACAATCATTCTACTGCAGCCAAAACAAAAGCAACAAGTACAGCCTCCCCTGAAGCAACAGAAACAAAAGAGACTGGTGGGAGAATGGGTCGCTTCTTTGCTGGCTTTGAACACCATGCTTGACATCCTGACCCCTTTCTTAAAAAGAAGAGGAACAATTAACAATTGTGATTTATAATATTAATGGATAAAATAAAATAAAACTGTTAAGACACTTCTGCGGAAGTCGGGTGAAGGGTCACTCTTTAGGTGGGTGGAGGGGAAAGGGTATCTTTGTTTAACATTATAAATTAGTGATTATGAATGTATTAATTATGGTACATTAATACCCTTTTACAATTTTTTGTATTCTTTTTTGTAATTTATTTATTTATTTGCTGTATTTGTTTGTTGTTATGTTTTCTTAAAGAAAAAGATCTAATAAAAATTATATATATATAAAAAAGAAAAGAAAATGGCCACTGGAGGGAAAGAGGAGGGGACATGGGCTACACAGTGGGTGTGGACGGCAGAGGGGCGGGGAAATAAACAGCGATTTAAAGCTATCTGCACCTCAGGGGAATCCGTCTGGGAAACGGAGAAAGGAAAAATATCGCCTTATAAGCGTTTCTGGAAACCACGTGAATTAAGTAGCTGTGAAACAGTTCCACCACCAAAGGGAGGGGGGAAGGTGCGATCATGAATCGATAAAACGTCTCAATAAACATTTCAAACAGTGAGTGCGTTAGCCCTTAGAGACTAGCCCAAGGTCACCCAGCAGGCTTCATGTAGAGGAGTGGGGAAGCAAATCCAGTTCACCAGATTAGTGTGGAAGAGTGGGGAATCAAACCCAGTTCTCCAGATCAGAGTCCATTGCTCCAAAACACTGCTCTTAACTAGGGCTGTCGATTCGGTTCGGCCCGAACTGAAAATCAACCGAATTTTCCTCGATTCGGCGCTTTTCTGTTCGGACGGATCCGAACTCCAAAATGGGAGAAATCCGGGAGGCCGAACTCTTCATGTTCGGTGAGTTCGGCGAGTAAATTCGGTGAATTCGGTGGTTCGGCGGAGATGCATGTGCAGGAGCTGATCCGCCTGTTGGCAATCTGCTTTCTCCCACGGCCAATGGTAGCCCAGCAGATTCTTCTCATGGCCAATCAGAGTATTGATTTGAAGTTTTGAACTGGCCAAGAGAAAGTTTAAAACGCCCACCCATCCCTCCCTTCCCCACTGTCTTCCATTTTGGTGGCGAGAGATCCAGCGATTCCAGCCAGCAGAATTGGTGCGGTTGAGAGATCCACCCGAGTTCATCAGTTGGAACTGGTTTGAGGGTGTTTTGTGGTGTTTGTGTTGTGCGGGTGGTTGCTTAGCTTGGGGTTCCACGGTCCGGCCTAGCCTCCCCCCCCCAGGTTGGCTTGAGAAGGGCGAGCGGTCTCCGTGCGGAGGTGCGAGGAGGACCCTCTCGCCGCCGGGGCTCCCGCGTTCCCATCCCACCCCCCACTTCCCGGTGCTTGGGTGCCACTTGAGTTCATCCAGCGCTTTTGGCTTTGGGTTGTCTTGTGGTCTTTGAGTTGTGCGGGTGGTTGCTTTGCTTGGGGTTCCACGGTCCGGCCTAGCCTTCCCCCCCCCCAAGTTGGCTTGAGAAGGGCGAGCGGTCTCCGTGCGGAGGTGCGAGGAGGACCCTCTCGCCGCCGGGGCTCCATCTTCTCCATCAAACAGCTTAGGCAACCACGGACCTCATTAGGAAAGACAGGATGTCGCGTTTACGGTGGTCGTGAGTCCCGCGCACCTTTCGCCCCAGACCCCCTCTAATCTTTGCAACCGGGGATTGCCAAAAGCCGCTGGGCAGCCACACCTCAAAGTGGAAGATATACATTACACAGGAAAAGACTCTCTGAGAAAAAGAAGGGGGGCGTATGTCTTTCCCTTCCTCCAGCCACTTTTTGTAAGAGAGTTGGGTGGTCAATTAATTACTTCCTCCAGCCCGCGGAGCTGCCATGGGTGCAATGCTTATATTTCGTGCTTCACCCCGGCATGCAGTTTGTGAATTGCGTGGGCTCTCTCAGTCCAATGTATTGCATTGCATCATTTGCTTGAATGTGCAAATGCAGCCGAGCCGAGTCACAGACGGTCTATGCTTTGCGATGGGCAATTGGGGGAGGGCTTCTGGGATCCATATCTCGCCTCCCTAGGACCCCATCGTCACCAAAATTGGCGGTCCTTTCAATAAGGGTCACAAGAAGCAATTATGAAAGTTTTGAACGTCCAGCTCTAAGCCCCCCCCCCCCCCCGCAGCCGCGGGAGGCCAAGAGTGATTATTTTAAATTTAAATGGCAATATTCGGCCAAATATTTTGCCGAACTTTAATTTCTCGCCAAATTTAACGGATCCGAATCGGGGGAGTTCGGACTTCGGCGTGTACCGAATCCAGACGGGCCGAATTCGGCCGAATCCGAACTATACCGAATTTTTTTATTTTCAATAGCCCTACTCTTAACTTCTACACCATGCTGGCTCTCATGCCGGGGTGGGACTTCCCTGCCTCTTCCTCTTTGCTGCAGGCCCTCCTCCCCAACAATATGTTCCTGAGATCAGGAATCATAAACAGTACAGAGTCGAAGTAGGACATTGCTTTTCCTTCTCTGGAAAACCCAGTGTTTATTGTTACTATGGCATATTTTTTGTGTGCCTTGTTTTCAATCGCAAGATTCTGCATCTATTCTTCAGTGAATTTTGTATCAGCTTTTGAAACCTTTGGGTCAGAAAGCTTTAAAGAAGTTTTCCACTGTGATACAGATTGATAAATAATTCCACTGTAATGAATTACTTGCATGACGACAATGCCATTGATGTGCACAGCATTGCAAATGGGATAAAAATAGTCCCATTAAAAAATAAAGAGGCTTGCATAAAACTGCAATCTGAACATGAAAGTCTGAGGCAGAAACAGGTGGTGCTTCTGATCCATTAAAACAATGAACACCGGGCTTAATATATTGCACTGACACCCAGAATAAAGTCACAAGGCATTAGCGAGGGGTTGAACCAGGACACAACCATTTAAATGGCTATTCTGAAAAAGAGGGTCCTTACAACCTTACCTCCTGACTCCTCAGTGCAGGTTTTAACTTAGGGTGATACTTGGGTTTTATTTTGTACAAGAGCCCCCAACTCTGTTGAACTCTTGGGCATTATTGGAATATTGAGAACAGGTGTTGGGCAAAACACCTGGCAACAAAATCTCAAAATGTTGACAGGTTCTAATCCAAGTGTCCTCCTATTTAAAAAAAATTGGTGCTTCTGAATATTTGTTCCCTGTGAACAGAAATCTGATGCCTCCTGAGTTATTCTGAAGCACACCCTACTTTAGTGAGGTTACGGAAAGGCAAGACTGGCTCTTTGCTTTGGGAAAGAGATGCTATTCAAAAGGAAGTGGGCACTAGTAAACACATTGGTGATGTCTTGGCAGTAGGGTTGCTAGCCTGATGTTGACAACTAGTAAGAGACTTGAACCCAAGCTGCTTTATACTGAATCAGACCCTTGGTCCTTCAAAGTCAGTATTGTCTACTCAGACTGGCAGCAGCTCTCCAGGGTCTCCGGCAGGGGTCTTTCACATCACCTACCTGCCTAGTCCCTTTAACTAGAGATGCTGGGGATTGAACCTGGGACCTTCTGCATGCCAAGAAGATGTTCTACCACTGAGCCACAGCTCCTCCCCAAAGAGGATATTGGGGTGTTGTAAATGCTGAGTCTACACACATGAACCTGCCTTATGCTGGTCCATTAAAGTCAGTATTGTCTACTCAGACTGGCAGCAGCTCTCCAGGGTCTCAGGCTGAGGTCTTTCTCATCACCTACTGCTTGGCCCTTTGAATTGGAGATGCCCGGCATTGAAACTGGGACCTTCTGCATGCAAAGCAGATGCTCTATCACTGAGCCACTGCCCCTCGTGGGACTTACGCTGGTGCTGTCATGGTGTCGCCAGCACACGTGACACCACTTCTGGTGCAACCGAGCAACAATTCACCCAAAACCCATAGAGTTTTAACCATAGAATTGCTCTAGTGACATCATGCATTGGTGTGATGCCAGTACGCCCCCCTCATTGTCCCAAACATTTCCCCCTGCAGGTAGGCAGCAGCTGGCAGAACTGGCAGGGAGCCAACCTCCAGACACGGCACCCATTATTGTATTCTGGGGATCACTGTCTCAGGGCTTCTTTTGTCTGAGCAGCTCAGCTCTGGCTCAAGCCTCAAAATAGCATCAGTTTCTATACCTTGTTTAGCCTGTATACATAAAGGTAAGCTCAGAAGTGCCTTCTAGCATTGTCATCCCCTTCAGGATAGTCAGCCCTGCAATCCAACAGTGCTGCAAGCCTCTAATGGAGACCTCTGCCTATTTACCTTCTAGCTAAACATCCATAAGAGATTGGTTTGGGTAGTCACCACTCTCACTATTTCGAACTCTCAATATGATTTCCAATATATCATATGATTTTGAAACCTAAACCCACACGGTCCTGATACCGAATTAGGTCTTGCTGGCTAAATGATGGATCAATATTCTGTCCTGTAGCAGTCAAAAAAAGCAAAGGCACCATTGAATAAAATGGGCTTTTTTTCTGAGTAGACCAGTGAGATTTAATCCTAAATGTACGTCTATAAAACATTATGTTTTGGATAGACTGGCAACCAAGCAGTGAACAAATCAAAACTGCCTTCAGTTGAAATAATTATTGATTGGGGCCTGCCATTTCTTTACTTATTATTTCTTAAATGAATGGCAGAGAAAAGATGAAGTCATGAGGACATGCTATTTTATGTTTGGTTGGATCTTCCCTAATAAATGACTCCTACGGGATGGGTCTCCTTGCGAAGGTAAGTGCTTCATGTCATTTTCCAAGATCGTTCATCAGAGTAAATCTGCGTAGCTCTGTTTACTTAAGTGGAATTATAGATGCCACAAACAATACTTTGAACATTTTGGTCCAATGGGAGATGGAAGCATAATGGACTGAGCCTTAGACAGTCATTCATTACCTGAACTGGCAAAACATGACACAATTTATTTGGGTAACGGAGTGATTAAGGTAAATGTGGTTTTGAGGAACTGTTGGCAGGAAGATATACTTGTTAAGATATTTTTTAAGTATCTGTCATTCTTTGAAAGATGTCAAAGCAGATGGTCCATTTGTAAGATTGGTGTTTAAAGTCTGGCTTATGCAGGGCTGTTCCCAAAGACTCTGTAGTTCTTGCGAATTGATTTTTCCTCCCTGTTTAAAAAAACCCATATTATTTTCTTGGCTAGAATCACAAGGCCTGTAAAATAATTCAGACATGTAAAGTTCTGTCTGTGTTTTCCCCCCCTCCAAGTCAAAAGGTGTTCTTTCAATGAATCTACACATGCAAAGATCAACACATGCTAGAAAGTAGTATATTGAAGCATTAAATGGTGTACTTACGACCTGCAAGAGGATCACTGATCGTTACTAGCAAAACGCTTGATCCTACGCAGAAGTAATTTCCACTACATTAAGTCAATTTTGTTCTGCTTAATGCACCTAGGTTCAGGTGCAAAGCATTTTATTACTGAAGTATATTAAAGGTAAAAGAAATAAACCCAATTTCAAATCCTATAGCTATACTTTCTGAACAGGAGACATCTCAAAATGGAAGCCCAAATTGAACTGATTGTCCTAAGCTTCAGCAACACCTACATTTGATCTTTGGTGCAATCAGTTTCTTTATGGCTTCCATCCTACTGCTACTAATAATGAATCCTAAAACAGCATGTTAGCAAGAGCAATGAATTTGATTAAGCATTTCCCAGACTTAAGAACAGGAATTTGTGTAATACCATGTAATGTACTTTCTCCCAATTCTGACAGCTGCAGAACTGAAAGATATTTGCTCTTTCTTGTCACCATTTCAAGGAGTGTCATTTGCTCCCAGCAGATACTTAGATTGTTATAGATGTTACCTTTTTATGTTCATAACTCTCTCACCTTTCAGCAGGTTTGGCCTATGGGGAAATCTGAGAGAATTTCCATGTTTTGAAGCAGGGCAAGAACTAGTAGTGAATATTAACCCCCTAAGCAGACCCATGCAAATAAAATACGTGTATTATGCTGCTTGAGCAGTTTTACACCTGTTTACTAAACTGAAAAGTAGGCAGCAGGGCAAAATGGGATAGGATGGCAGAAAAGTGCAGCGTGCGCCCAGGAAACAGCTTTAGCTGATGAGGATATTTAAAAAAATCACTTACAGCTCACATCCTGTTGAGAAATTTTAATTTGTTGGGATGCATTTGTTATTTTTATTTTAAGAAACTCTGCAACTATGGAGTCATTTGGCATTTTAAACGCAGATGCCTCAAGCAGGCAATCAGCAGATTTATCTATATATAGATATTTGACTATTCATTAGCAAGATGACTCATGGCTTAGACCAGTGGTAGTTAAATTTTCGTGGCAAATTTGTCAGAAGTCATACCCATGGATTAGGTCTCTCTCTCTCTCTCTCTCTCTCTCTCTCTCTCTCTCTCTCTCTCTCTCTCTCTCTCTCTCTCTCTCTCTCTCTCTCTCTCTCTCTCTCTCTCTCTCTCTCTCAAATTGCACCCTTCCTCCAAGAAGCCTAGGGCAGTGTACGTGATTCACTCTTACCATTCTGTCCTTCCAATAACCCTATGAGGTAAGTTACAATGAGAGAGAATGACTGGTCCCAAGTCATTAATAAACTTCATGGCTGAATGGGGATTTAAACCTGGATTTCCCCAATTTTTTGACAGACTCACTAATCTCTGGGGCATACCTTGCTGGCAGTTTCATCTCCAGTTTACTAAACTGGGGAGAAGGGAGCAATAGAACATGAAATAGCAAGACAGGAACGACAGAAAGTATATATCCTGACACATTAGGAGACAATTAGGAGATCTTCCAATTCTCACCTTGTTTGGTCCAGGCTTGTATTAAATTCTGCGAAAGAGATGAGAATTCTCTGTGACTGTACTCCTGAGTGAAATGGGAAAACAAATGAAATGGCAGACTCTGATAAGTGGGCTTAAAAGGTTAAGCCCAGTGTGAACTAGGTGGTTACAACCCTTCTCGTGCAATACTCAGGGAAATTGGTATGACAGATAGCCAAGATGCACAATTTTGTTCACTCAGAAGTTGTACCTAGCAAATTGTAGGCATGAGATGGGGGTCTCCATTTGATGTGCCTGAAATCTCTGTTGATTATACCATACTATTCTACTACCATAGCAATCCCACTCATGGGCAACCAATCTCATGAGCATCCTGCCTCACCTTTTCCAACTCAACTGATATCGATCTTGCAGGCACCTGTCTATACAGGTTGTGACAAAAGAATTTGGGAGAGAGGAATGCATCAGTCTCTATGCCACCTTTGGTTTCCCATTTACCTGCAGGCTGTACTTGAAACAACAGAGTCCATAACAAAGGATCTGGGCACCACTGTCCCCCCCCCCCCATATTAATCTTCACAGAGAAATAACCAGAGAAATATCAGGTCATGAGAGAGGAACTGCACCCTGGTGGTCTTTGAAATACTTTACTATATCCTACCTCCCCTCTGGGTGTATACAATTTCCTGTTGTCCGTGCTTGCTGTGGGAAAGGTGAGATCCAGGTTTTCATGTAACTAGTCTTTATCCTCCAAGGAGAAGCATACATGGTTCTCTTTCCCCCATTTTAGCCTCACAACAAACCTGTGAACTAGGTAAGAAGAAGAAGAAGAAGAGTTGTTTTTTACATGCCAACTTTCTCTAACACTTAAGGGAGACTCAAACCGGCTTACAGTCACCTTCCCTTCCCCTCCCCACAACAGACACAACAGAGATAGGTGGGGCTGAGAGAGCTCTAACAGAGCTGTAACTTGCCCAAGGTCACCCAGCTCGATTCACCAGATTAGCCTCCACCACTCATGTGGAGGAATGGGGAATCAAACCCAGTTCTCCAGATCAGAGTCCACTGCTCCAAACCACCGCTCTTAACCACTACCCCATGCTGGTTCTCGTTTGAGAAAAAGTGACTGACTCAAGGCCATGCAAAAAAGCTTTGAATTTGAATGTGGGTCTCCCAGATCCTAGTCCTGAATTCAACCATGAGCAACGTGATTCTGTCACTTCTGGTTTACTTCCAGAAGCGCCACAGTGCAATAAGATGATTTACCACTCAACCCCCCATTTGAGTGGTAAATTGTCCCTTCGCGCTGTGAAGCAAACTGGAAGTGATGGGATTGTGTTGCTTGCACCCACACGTGCATGCAATCCTTGCTATGAGCTAGTTGATGGATTGGCAGACAATTACCCCCCATTCCAAGCCACCTGGCAACCCTATCTGTAAAGTGTTGCAGTCTTTATCTATGGCACATTCTTTATATTCTATAGAGTTGTGATATAGGGCCTATGTAGAGTCACTGCATAAAATAAAGGCATACAACAATTCAGATATCCTTACTTCTTTCATTTCTTCAGTGCTGCTCAAGTAATGTAACATGTGAGTGTTTTCAATTGTCAGAGTGTGAAATATCAGTGGGAAAGAGACCTCTGTGCTGCTGTTTCCAGGCAATGGTTCCACCTGAGCAGAAGGGCTCTCCACAAAATGGACTTAGTAAAGGACCTGCTTTTAGCATGAGCTTCGAGTACAATATTGAACTAAAAACTTTCAAAACCTCTGCATCAAGCTCCAAACATTATGTGAAATGAAAGAATGTCCACAAAGTTCACAGAAGATAAAAGACTTTGAGGGCTGAGCTGACATTATTGGACTGGGTTAGAGCATACTAAAAGCTTGTCCTACTTCTGCTCCGAAACACACTTGAAATGCTTAGGGTTTGCCCATCTCTCAGTTAATATTTCCTGTATCTAGGCCTGGGTAAGTGAAGCCATAACATTGGGATCAAGTTTGCTTCACATGTCCTTCACAATCCTAGTGATAAAATTGGTGAGTAACAGTGAAAGTGTAAGAAGGAAGAGTTGGTTTTTATATGCCGAATTTCTCAACCACTTAAGGAAGAATCAAACCGGCTTACCATCTCCTTCCCTTCCTCTCCCCACAACAGACACCTTGTGAGGTAGGTGAGGCTGAGCAAGTTCTGAGAGAGCTGTGACAAGCCCAAGGTCACCCAGCTGGCTTCATGTAGAGGAGGGGGGAAACCAGACCGGTTCACCAGATTAGAGTCTGCTGTTCATGTGGAGGAGTGGAGAATCAACCCCAGTTCTCCAGATTAGAGTCCACCACTCCTAACCACTACACCACATTGGCTCTCTAGGCCTTGGGAGTCCTTCTATAATTAGCACTTGCAAGAAGCAGCATACATAATTTTTTTGCCCTATTGTAAAAAACACCAATTTGGGGGCTTTCTACAGCATAGTTAGAATTAGCCTCACCTACATAGACACTACTTCAGACATCACAGATGTACATTTATATGAAAATAATTTTGTCTCCTTACACTTTGTTCTTTCTAGGGGTCCTATTCCGCCAGTGGCAGCCAAATTACAATTCAAGCCATGAGAGAGTTAACCCAATGCTAAACCAGATTTGTATCGTTACAGTATTTGAACTGTATATTTAAAAATATATAGTGCAAATCTGACAAACACATGTGCCTTAGAGGGATACTCAGGGAACTGTGATGGACCGCAGCTCCCTTCTGAATGTATGCTCAGTGGAAAACCTGGGTTTTTCTTAATGTGTGAAACAGCCTTGGCAGCCCTCGGCATTAGAGAAAGCACCATAAGTTTTGCAAGATGTATGCCATATGCATGCATCTGATCATCTAACACTTAGGCAGACATGCATCTACAGACATCTTCTGTTTCCATACATGTGTTTTCAAAATGTGAGTAAGGAAAGAACATCAGAAGCGGCCCCGAAGGGAACTTATTAAGCTCTGTCTTATGTCTCAATGAATTATAGGTTTGCATCTGAAAAAAGTAATTGTTTGAAGTTTGGCATTGAATACTAATTTCGGGAAGCATCTTTTAGACTGGTGCTCCTCAC
Source organism: Euleptes europaea (assembly GCF_029931775.1). NCBI lineage: Eukaryota > Metazoa > Chordata > Lepidosauria > Squamata > Sphaerodactylidae > Euleptes > Euleptes europaea. The sequence continues at coordinate 35,188,691 of NC_079323.1, forward strand.
TGAATTTAAATTTCTTTTTCATTTCACTACATTTTAAATCTTATTAATGTAGCAGAAGATAAGATGAAGTGATAATAGAATGGGGCGGGGAGGTTCAAGAAAAGGAAAGGAACCAATCTATTAGCAATGATTGATTCCTTCTGTTGGAACTCTTGATATGTAATCAGACATTATAATGTAAAACATTCCATGTTGTTAAGATAACATTTCTTTCCACAAGGGATGAGTCAGCTCTGGAAATGAACTACTTATGATCCTCATTGATCTGTATTATCTCTCAGCTAGTGACGGGTCACTTGTGGTTCCTGTTCTTCTGGACGAAGCATCTGGCATCCCAAAGGGATACAGGGCAGTGACCCTGGGCTATTACAAGATGCACACGGCTGGCAGACTAGAATACTGATTAAATATTAACCACATCAGACACATTATTTCCACTTTGCTTTGAAATGAGGCTTTAATTAGAATGGGGGGGAGAAAAATGAATGAGGTTTCATGCTTGTTGTCTGAAGTAAATATTTTGACCCATATGCCACCGTCACTGACGTAAAAAATCCCTGGAGACATTCAAGCTGCCACTCTCAGATCAAAGGCAGGTACCTTGTACTGTCTGCTGCTTTCAATCAGGCAAGGATCGAGAGGCTAAATCAAAGAGCTGGTAGGCTTGCTTAAATATTAAGAGCTATATTTTTGCTACATTTGGCCTCTGCCTTTTCCAGGCTGTCTTTCTTTTTCTTTTTTTCATTGTACTGGCAGATTCCTCCCTCCCTCTTCCTGGTATCTAAAATCTTTATTACAAGTTCTTATCCAAGCATTTATTTGATGCTCTTTATTAGCCTTTGTTAACCTTTTATTCTTACTAGCAAAATCCCTATCATTGCGATCTGTGTGAAAGGAAAGCTTGTATATTGTAAGGATACTTGGAGTTATTGCCACCCTGCCAGTAAAGGTAGGGTTGTCAGGTCCCTTTTTGCCACCAGCGTGAGGTTTTCAGGGCGGAGCTTTAGGAGGGCAGGGTTTGGGGAGGGACTTCTATGCCATAGAGTCTAATTGCCAAAGTGGCCATTTTCTCCAGGTGAACTGATCTCTATTGGCTGGAGATCAGTTGTAATAGCAGGAGATCTCCAGCTAGTACCTGGAGCTTGGCAACCCTAAGTAAAGGCAACAACCATTTCAGAACTGTTTCAGAATAGGAAATGATGGCACAATGCTCTTGGAATTTTCAAATATCTATGGTGGAAAACGTAGCGATTTGAAAATTCCTAGAGCTTCCTGATGTCACTTATGTGTTTGGAACAAGAGGTGATATCATAACATTCTCTGATTTGCAAATCTTTATGTGTGTGTGTTTTTTTTACCATTGACATATGACGACTCCTAAAGCTTTATGATATCACTTTCTGTTCTGAAACTGAATTGATGTCCTGGCTGGCACCGATCGCTACCATTCCCCCCTCATTTCCCCTCTGCCACTGCGCTAAGTCAGGGCAGAGGATGGAGCTCATTGGTGGGACGTTGCCAGCTGGAATCAGATATGTGGCTATATGTATTAACAATGAGCACAGGGAGGCCTGGAATTATGTCCAATAGCACTGCCCCCACCTTCATACATTCAACTTAACAGCACACAGCTAAATTCCTGAGTGTGTGGACTAGGGTTGCCAACTGCCAGGTAGTAGCAGGAGATCTCCTGCTAATTCAACTGATCTCCAGATGATAGAGATCAGTTCACCTGAGAAAAATGGCTGCTTTGGCAATTGAACTCTATGGCATTGAAGTCCCTCCCCTCCCCACCCCCTCCCTCTTCAGGCTCCGCCCCCAAAATCTCCCGCCGGTTGAGAAGAGGGACCTGGCAACCCTAGTGTGGACAGAACCAGTATGTACACATGCAGACTCTGTGTTGACACTAGTCTGAGTGTATATAGACTTGGGGAAGTGACTAACAGGCACAATGTCACTCCTCTTCTATGCATGTTCCCTGTACATGGATGCGTCTCTTGGTATAACCTGCTTCACAGGATTATTGTTCAGATATATATATTGGGAAGGCGAACCCTACGTAAGACACCTTGACCTTCTTGGAAGAAGGGTAGAATAGAAATGATGGAATATATCTTTTACTGTCAGGAATATTTGATAAGTTGTATAAGTTTTTCATTTTTCTCGTTTTTGATAGTTATCCTGTTCATACTAAAGATGTGCCTGCAAATCAGCCGAATAAGGGTTTCTTTTGAATTGCTGGGCTTTTAAAAACATTCCACTGTTTTAAAGATTTCCTTCTTCCCATGAAATTAATTTTGCGCATTTATTTCAAGGCATTTTCAAATTCCTCTGAGAAAACCAATATGTGCTTAAGCCATCAGTTAACTAAATAAATGGTTGCATTGGCTTAGGCATAAATACATTCTGTTTCTACGGCTTGCACTGCATGCTTTTCAGGGGGGGGGGAAATAGCAGTTGATCTATCAGTAAGAGTAAATAAAAAAAAAAAAAACCAGAAATAAACTTTCTCCTTAGGTTCCATTAGCTCTTTTTTATGATTTTAATATTTTAATATTACCATGAAAAGTACCGATTCTGAGTTATATCTAAGTATAGAAGAATAGTAAAAGATATGAAGTAGTAGAGCCTGATGAATATATGAAATAGTATATGAAGTAGTATAACTTGATGAGCTTTAGATAGTCAGTAGTTTATAAAATGTGTTATGCTGTAATCTAGAATGATTTATAAGAATGAAATACTTGATTTAAATGTAAAGTTTTGTTTCAAACTGTAGAAGGGTTACAAGGTATGCAAACTAGGTAATTTTACCCTTTATAATTCTTTCCTTTCCTCTTAATTTTCCCTTTTTAATTCTGTACCCTAAAAAACTAATAAAAATTTAAAGAAAGAAAGAAAGAAAGAAAGAAAGAAAGAAAGAAAGAAAGAAAGAAAGAAAGAAAGAAAGAAAGAAAGAAACTTTCTCCTTAGGTTCCATTAGCTCTTTTTTATGTTTTATCCATTAATGATTAAAAATCAGTTATGAAAAAAAACTTACAAAACAACTTGGATTTATGTCCAGTGCATAGAAATATAAACATTAGTGCAGTGGATCAGGTCTCCAGTTTATTAATGGTTGTCAGAAATGCCCTGAAGAAATGTCAAATCGTTCCTGGCAAAAGTTGAGAGGGAACTAGGACAGAGCATACCTTTGCAGACCTATGGCCCCGTGGGTCCACAAAAACATCAGTGAAAAGAAAGTAACCAATAGCACTGTTACACTAGAAGTAATTCAGTGCTACAATATATAGGTTCTACAAAAATTCTTGTGCTTCAGATTAGGTGGGGGTTAAGCAAAGTCTTGCACAAGTGTAAGAAAATATTTGGACTTAAGTTTTTCTGAGCAATGCCCCCAAGTGAAGTTTAAACCAGACCTCCTGTGAGTGAAAGTCTGTGACAGCAGGACTTTCCCCTATCTTTCCTCAGTTTCTCCCATCTGTCCTGCCCCCAGGAGCAGTGATCAAGCAGTTTGGGTTTTGGCATGTTTGTGAGTGGACATTAAGGCTAAATGTGAAAGTAACCATGCTGGATAACATGCTGTGGTTACAGTGGGACATGGCGGAAGGGGCAGCACAAGCCATCTGAGATAATTTCTACTCCTTCTCCCCTTTTCCTTCGCTGGAGTGATTCACACCAGTAGATTCTTTCAACAACACAGGAATACATTTATTGTCTTTTCGTTAGAAGAGCTTATAAATAGTAGTTGAGTGGGCAAGTAAAGGGTAGTGATTGTTTAAAGTGAAGTGGAGCCAAAGTTCTGATTTAGAAGGGTTACAGTTCCACACACTCAAGGTTATAGAAATGACAGGTTGTTGGAGAGAGAGATGGATGGATTTCACTAGGAATGGTTCTCTAAATCCAGGAATCTCAGACTCTTTCAATCCCCTCCCAAGTTACTAAAACACTAACACACTATTTCTCTGAGGTAACATAACCCATTTGTGGCAGGATACCTAACCTAATACTGCTTCTCTATAGGCACTTGAAACCCTAACCACCTAGCTGTATTGATGCCTGAACCTCTCTACCTATTTCTATCGATGCCTGAGCCCTATGTGAGGAATTTTTCTGTCATTGTCCATTTTCCCACTCACTTTCCCCCTCCCTTCTCTGACCAATCCACAGCCTCCCTTTTGACTGGAAATGCTAGAGATCTGTATGCACAGAAGGGAATGAGGGATTGGCTGTGACACATGGAGGGCAGGGCTAAAATCTGTCCATCACAATGTCATCTTTGGATCCAACCCAATAAGCTCAGATGCCTACCTAGGAGAATTTGGTAAGGGGAAATCTGGAAATTGTGTACATTCTGTTGCAATTAATTATAATTAAAGAGTGTTATTCTATTGAGAAATCTGAATTGTTAAACATTAGGGCCAACTGATCAAATGTTTAGCAGGGAGTCTGAAGGAGGGATACATCCTGCCTTTTCTCTTTTGAACAGTAGATTGGCATTGCCATGAATATTCTGATCAGAGCTATGTGCATGCACCTATGGCAGTGGGACTGGGGAAATAATAATGCATAAATCACCCACTGTTACGAGGAATGCCGGGGGTCTCCAATAATTAATGGGAGAATTAGCTTATTGGAGACTAATTTGAGCACTAACGAGAGGCTTGATTTAAAGCAGACCTTTAACCAATGTCTATGAGAGTTGAGCGAACCAGAGGAATAAACGATACAGGAAGCCAATTAATCTACAGACAGGTTGGTTTTATTTAGGGGAACGAAAAGGGGTACAAACACACAAAGGAGCAACAAGGCACAGTAATCACACACAGAGAGTCCTATTACGGATAGGGTAATCGGAGTTTATATCTACCTTCCAAGGTCTTCAGCGAGAGAGGCTGCAGCAGCAAAAGGATCGCTCAGCGAACCAGTGTTTCACGATAAGGAAAGCCGTGCTGTGACACGGGGCAGTCATCTGGATCCAAAGTGAACAAGTAGCAAATGGCTACCAAGAGGGAGGCAATACTTATAGTGAAAATCTGCCCTGAGGCAGGGTGACTTACCAGACAGGTGGTCTTGGGGCACAAAGGTAAAATTGCTCCTCAAGTGGAGGGAAGGTGTAGAGAGAAAGGAAGGGTGCTGAGTTAATTATAATATGATAGAATTATTGATAGCTGACAAGTATCAGGTGATTGTCAATATCAGGCAGCTACCCGGAACTGGAGGGTGTGAAAGAGGAGGATTTCGGAGATGGAATTAGCTTGGTCCCAGACTATCCCAAGGAAGGAATTCAAGGTGTGACAGGGGGGTACCATTGTCCTCTTGCTCAGGTCGTCAGGCAGATCTTGATAGGAAAGCCACATTAATGTTCATATACAGCCTACCTGAAATTGTGCATGGGAGTCTTTTTAGTTTCTTTCATTTTCATTATTAATTCCAAACGGGACTATTTCATTATGGGGTTGTTTTGTATGGCTTTCTTTCATTCCAGTTTCTTTTGTTCTTGTCGTTTTGTTTGCATAATTCTATTGGTATCTGATGAAAAAAGCTTTGACTCTTGAACTTTGACTCTTTACCCCCAAGCTCTTGTTGGTCTGTAAGGCACTACTGGACTCAAATCTAGCTCCCATAATTCTTCTGTTATTATTTCTCTTTGGTTCAAGTGGAAGATCCCCCTCTTCTTAGGTGTGTAGCTTCATGAGTTTCCATCTAAATTGGACAGCAGATCTCAGAAGCTAAGCAAGGTCAGCCCTGGTTAGTATTTGGATGGGAGACCACCAAGGAATACCAGGGTTGCTGTGCAGAGGAAGGCACTGGCAAACCACCTCTGTTAGTCTCTTGCCATGAAAACCCCAAAAGGGTTCGCAATAAGTCGGCTGTGACTTGACGGCGCTTTACACACACACAAGGGATATTGCAGTGCTTATCTAGGACATCCACAACACCAAATTTCAAACAAATGGAATAAAGGGGTCTCCTTTTTCAAGGCAATGAAATACACCCATGTTTAACATTAAAGTCAATGGGAGAATTGATAGGAAAAATTCCAAACCGTAACACAGCACAGTGGCCACTGAGCTTAAAGAACAGTAACACAAGGAAGAGGCAATATTTCAAAGCAAGAGTTTCAGTGAGTACCCACGTTGGTTTACAGTAGAACAGCTAGATTCAAGTATCACCTTAGATGCCATTCAGATTTTCAAGGTATCTGACGAAGGGTGCTTTGACTCTTGAAAATTCATACCCTGGACATCTGGTTGGTCTCTAAGGTGCTACTGGACTCGAATCTAGCTTGCTTAAGAAAGATTGTGAGAATATAACACACATCGAATGGAAACTATAGTAAAGAATAAAGCTAACTACTTCAGTATGTTATATTGGCTTATATTTGATTCAGAGTCCCACCTCATATCCTTCTGGATTAGAACACTTTACACATATATGCAATCCAACTGACTACAATCAAAAAAGCCCAGGGGATTTCTCAGATGGAAAACAGCTTTCTATGCCCTTATTAGAACATGCTGCTTGCAAAAGCTGCAGAGACAGTAAGAGGGAGGAGGCCAGAGACTGCAATAACTAAAGCTACTAATTTAGATGGGAAATTTGTTTCATCTTCATATTAATTATAATAATTAAAAACACCCAATTTTTGTAATTATTGCAATTAATAATGATAAAAATGCACAATTCTAGACCTTACATATAAATGCTCTAGAATTACAGAAAAACACACAGGGCTTGCTCATGGGCTTATGGTCAAAAGTAGTTGTTCTATAGTTGAGGTAGTATAGCGGCAGTATTGAGTCTTATGCTTACAGCTCGGGCTGTTAAATCACATGAATGATTGCAATTTGTAACTCTTCGGCTCCAGGGAACACTGTATGAAAGAAATAACCCCCCATTCTGGGTTTTCTCTATCTTGTGGTGGCTTTCCAGTTGTGGATTACAATAAATTAAAAGTCATTAGAATATTTCTTTTTTTGGTTTGCAAATGAGGTGCTGGAGTTTTATGGACCACCAAAAAGACAAATAAGTCAGTTCTAGACCAAATCAAGCCTGGAATGACTAAACTGAGGCTATCATTCTTTGTTCACAGCATGAGAAGGCAAGACTCAGTGGAAAAGACAATAACGCTAGGAAAAGATGAAGTCAGTAGGGAAAGAGGAAGACCCAACATGAGGTGGAGTGACTCAATAAAGGAAGCCTCAGCCCTCAGTTTGCAAGACCTGATCTAGGCTGTTAATGATAGGACACTTTGGAGGTCACCGATTCATAGGTTGGAAGTTACTTGATGGCACACATGTACATGAAATTAATGTTCTAGAGCTTAAGTTTTATGCAGGAAAGCATTCCGTCTACATGGAATGAAAAAGCAATTATTTAAAAAGAATAACACTTTTAATAGGTCAAACATGATGTGGGCATGGTGTGAGGGCAGAGTTGTATAGCTCATTACTAGTAATATCACAGCTATGACCAGCCATCTGCATCCCACACAGCACACATTATCACAGCGGATGCTCACAGAAGAAGTGTCTACATTTCCGGCCAATAACATTCTTCCATTTATGCTATGCAAGTGCAATAACCTTGCCTCAGAACTGTTACCTTCAGGTAAGACATCTGACTCCTGAAGCCCTAGCCCATGAATAACAGCAGGTGTTTGCGATGCAAAGAAGCTGTCAACTGGAAAGGCCCCTCATCATCCTGTAAAACTGTGCATTGTCCTACTTCACAAACAATGGGCTGTTTGATATTAGAAGTGAATAATGATCATTGCTGAGCCCGATTAGTACAGCATTTTCAAATTAACAAGGTCAGATGCAAAAGAACAACTGAAACGTCACCCCTCCTTCCTTCTTCAGATCGTTTTGATCACCTTTTTAATAGTTGTAGCGAAAAGACGTTCTCCAAATCCAATGCAAATGGTTTAGTGTATAAATAAACAAGCTGTTTATCTTATTAAAATAATGATTTGTGAATACGGAACAGTTTGAGAACTGCTTTCCATGAGACATAAGTGGCAATCAAGGATGCTTCCAGTGTTTCCCACAAAGGAACTCCCCATATGTCCCATCCCTAGGGTCATTGCCCTGTAGGGAGACCCAAATGGGCAGATATATGTGCACATCTCGCCTGTCCCTTTCCATGCTTCCACATTATGTGCAACTCCCCCCAAAAACCCCCAAACAAAGAACCGGGGCTAGTTCCCATCCTGCCTTTTCCAAAGAATGCGACAGTTGCTCCGAAATGACCCAAATAATTTTCGTTAATGGGCCCAACATTATTTTTCATTTAAAAAGAGACAAGTCATTTAATAAAATGTGTATTTAGTTGTGTTCATTAGCACTAATCAGGAGTTCATTAAACCTTAATCACATCCACTCAGGTAGTCTAATAAAGGGCTCAGCAGTAAAAGAGCACACTTTGCATATGCAGAAAGACATTTGCCCAGGGTAACTGCAGCTGTTGTAAAACAGGCAGCGCCTTGGATATTTGAGAAAGAGACTGCAGGGAAGAGTGCCAAGAGTTCACAACTGCTTCCATCACAAAGAAAAAAGTCTCCGGGATATGGTGAGATGGGATTTGGGGATTTCAGGAAGATTTTCGCCCAGCTCCGCAGGATCTTTGCAAAATTAATCTCACAGCGAGCAATCCTAAACAGGTCTATGCTAAATCCTGCTCAGGTCTGCTCAATGGGGCTTAGTCCCAAGAAGCTGTTCCTAGGTTTGCGCTGCAAGTTTATTTAGGGAACTCATATTAAGATTAGAATCCAAAAACACACACTAACCCAATAGTACATTCCACTGAAATCAACGGCGCTGAATTCTGAGCCAATATGTTTAGGCTTTGGGCTGCAAGAAACCCTTTGCATTTCCTTTTTCCCTGGCAGAATATTTGAAATGCAAAACTGGAAATGACTATAAATCTACGTGCCACTTTTTATTGAAAACATCCCTTTAATATTGGAGTGAATTGGAGCTGAAACAAGAAAATGACAAAAATTCCCCCTAAGGCAGGATCATCACCCACAACTCCTAATTCATTGTATAGTGTTCTAAACCAGTCTATAATTGCATCAGGATGGAAGAGGCTTTCTTTTAATAACATTGTCTAGTTAAAGCCTGCAAGAAATCTATGACTCAGCAGGAAGAGAATGGGATACAAGCCTGGTATCCAGAGGAGGGAAGAATATCATTACCACACCAACCTTGCAGTGCTCTTTTAGAGAGCAGAAGAAAAGAAGTCAGCTGTCTTCTGAAATGACGAAGTAGTGGACAAATGAATCGCCTATAGTTCTTTATCTCCTTCCAGTAGTTCCTGGGGAATGTGGGAACCTGGAGAAAGTACTGGTTTTGTAAAATTGAAGCTGAAGCCTTCTCAGAAATTGCGGTTCTTGGGTCTTACTGCATTGCCCAACTTTATGGCAGCTGCACAACAGTTTTGCAGCACCATGATTCAGTAAATTGCACACTGCTTTTTATTCAGTAGCCCAGCACCATTTTATCTAAAGAACTCAGGAGCACCATAGGAAGTGGAAATAGATTAGTGACATGCATCCTACCTAGGGTTGCCAACCTCCAGGTAGTAGCTGGAGATCTCCTGCTATTACAACTGATCTCCAGCCAATAGAGTTAAGTTCACCTGGAAAAGATGAACACTTTAACCACTGGACTCTGAAATTATTTCTGAAGTATCACTTGAACCAAATTTGTAGGCTTGCCGAATTTCCAGGTTGGGAAATTCCTGGAGATTTTGGAGGAGGAGCCTGGAGAGGGCAGGGTTTAGAGAGGGAAAGACCTCAGTGGGTTATAATGCCATACAGTCCCCTCCCCAAAGCAGTTGTTTTTCCCGTGGTAATGGATTGTTGTGGTCTGGAGACCTGTTGTAGTTCCAGGAGATCTCCAGTCCCACCTGGGGTTGGCAACACTAGAAATTTATCTCCAATTTTTGATCATGCCAAGTGAAATGACATTTGGTTAGTAGATGAATTTATTGCTTTTAATGGCCTGACAGGTCATACTTACACTATATCTCTATAATAAAGTGTTTCACAGAAAAGAAGGCTTATCCCTGTCTTTCTCCTAGCAGGAGCATTTCATATTCCCTGGCTTTCTTCTGTTTCTTTTGTACAAATGAAACCCTATTAAATGCAGCACAAGATATATGCAATAGAAAAAAAGGCATTTAGCAAATGACTTTCTGGGCATATTAATGCAATAGAGCTCTCAGTGTCTCTGCTAAGATAGCAGTATTCATCATATCCCCTCTAAATGCTGATGTGCAGGTAAGTAAATGGAGTATTTACTCTCTCAGCCTACTCTATTCAGCACTGAATTGCCAGCACACCAAATGGCTTTAAATCATTTGTATTTACTATCTCGATAGTTAATACCAGTGAGTATTCATCTCACTCGTCTCATGACATCTCACCGCTTTTGTCTGCTTTTGTTTACAGAAGCCTAATGCCTTGACTTACATCCCCGCATCCCTTAAATTTAACGTGTATGTGTACAAAATGAACTTCCTCTGCTTTATCTGTGGGCAAGGGGGAAATCCTGAACTTTCTCTAGGAGGCAGCTTTGGAAGATGTAATGCCGTCACGGCTTCTCGGTGTCACTGAAAACCCATTCTGGGTGTTTGTGAGTCTTATAAATGCTGCCACCTGGTATGAGGAGGAAGCTGCTTGGTGCCGAGCAACAGCTCTGTGTCTATAATCAGAGCGCAGAAACACACACAACAGAGAACTGCTTCGCACATCGATCCTGGAACCTTCCAGCCACTCTCGCCCCTCCAGTGTGCTAAATGGCTTTGCAGGGAAGAGTTGATCTCACTGTACTGAAGCTACAAGGAAGGTTTTACAGTCAGATGGCTAAAAGGATCCTTGAGTCTGCTGGAAACCGCTATTTGAACTAAATTCAGAGCCCAGACAAATTAATAACAGTTTATTGTTGCTTTATTGTAAGGGGGAGTGTAGTATTACAACTGGAAGGGGAGAACTCATTGGTTAGTGAGGTGATACTGTCAAAAAAGAAAATAATGGGACTTGTGGCATTCAGAAAAATCTATTTCTACCTTTGCGTAAAAGGCAGTTTATGAGGATATGGCAAAGGTACTCCTTTCACAGTGACTTACAGACACTCTGTGTGGGCTGTTTTACATTTTCCAGTAAAGCAGAGGAAAGGAGGAGAGGCAAATCAAATGAATTATGCTTCCCAATATTATTCAGCATTTGAAGTTTCTTACACCAAGTCTTATTTAAAGGGACTCAATGCTTGCCATTTCTTTATAGACTTCAAAAAACCTTCTGCATCTCATTTCCCTAAATTGTTTTTCATGCATTACACCAGATGAACAGAGAGCAGAAAACACCTGTCACATGTCCTCCATCTTTCCTGACCCTGCTTTATTGCATCATAAGCCACCCTGAGCCAAAGATAAAAGTGGGCTAGAGCCAGCGTGGTGTAGTGATTAAGGCGTCGGACTAGGTTCAAATCCTCACTCATGCCTTGGAAGCTTGCTTGGTGACCTTGGGCCAGTTGAACAATCTCAGCCCTGACCCTGGCTAGTATTTGGATGGCAGACCTCCAAGGAATACCAGGTTGGTGAGTGTAGGCAGGCAATGGCAAACCACCTCCAAAGTCTCTTGCCTTGAAAACCCTATGGGGTCGCCATAAGTCAGCTGTGACTTGATGGCAATAAATAAAGAAAGATTTTAATAAATAAATAAGAAACTGGTCTAGTTTGGAGAAATGCTGGAGAGTGAGTGGGGTGTTTGGGCCGCTACAGAATCAAGGTATTTCTTTTTAAGAATAATGGTATATGACTAGGGTTGCCAGCTCTGGTTTGGGAAACACCTGGAGATTTTGAGGGTACATCCTGGGGAAGGTGAGGTTTGGGGAGGAGAGGGACCTCAGCAGGGTATAATGTCATGCAGTCTACCCTCCAAAGCAGCTGTTTTCTTTAGCGGGACTGATCTTGGTTGTCTGGAGATCAATTGTAATAGTGGGAGATTTCCAGATGTCACCTGGAGGTTGGCAGCCCTATATATGGCAGATAAACTAGGTAGCTTCTAAAGTTTGCATCATGCAGTAATTATTGATGGGCAGCTTTATTAATGAATGAAATGGCTAAACTGAGGTTGTCATATGATAACATTATGAGAAGACAAGAGTCAGTGGAAAAGACAATATCGTTAGGAAAAGTTGAAGGCAGTAGTAAAAGAGGAAGACCCCACATGAGATGGACTGACTCTGTAAAGGAATCCGTGTCCCTCAGTTTGCAAGACCTGAGAAAGGCTGTTAATTATAGGAAATTTTGGAGTTCATTAATTCATAGGGTCACAATAAATCAGAAGCAACTTGAGAGCACTTAACACACACACACACACACACAGCTTTGTTAATCTGTTGCAGCAAAATAATAGTAATAATTAAAATGGAGACCAGTGGAACGTCAAAGACTAACTTAATGCATTACTGTGAATACAATGTGAGTCAGAACTCACTTCAACACATACTTCATCGGTTGTATCTGATGAAGCGAGCTCTACCTCACATGATTTTCTGCTGGAATAAATTGTGTTAGTCATTAAAGTACCACTGTATTCCTGTTTAAATCAGATAGTAGTGATCTCTTTCCCAACTTTCATGCACTGAAACTGTGAACATAAATCTGTCTGAACATGGATGTATGTATAGGCTTTGTTCACAGCTCTTAATGAAGGTTGGCATCCCACTGCTCTGCCCATGCATTTATACATCAGTTATAAGGATATAACTTATAAGGATATATCTTAGATGCTATTGTATAAAGGCTTGCCATTCATGGTTTTGTTGGCAATATCTCAGAGATTCCTCTACAAACATGCTCATCCTCTTTTTTGATATACAAACAGAGTGCAGTTATAAAAACCAGAGTAGGAGGATCATATAGATAGAGCTGTACGCATTGTAATATGAATGCCAGATCCAAGACATGTCTAAAACAATATAACTTCCATTAATGATTAAACTTTCTATTGTAAAATTTGCAGTAGTAAACACACAGATATTGCTATGTTTTGAATCTATCATCTTGTTTTCTCATTTTGTAGGTAGTATTAATTCCAAGTGGGAACAAGTGATCAACCTCAGCTCTTGAAGGGCTGAGATTCACGTTTTAATCTTCACCCGGTAATTCTGTGGTCCAGTGGCATGCAGAAGGTCCCAGGTTCAGTCCATGACATCTCCAGCTGCAAGGATCAGGTAGCAGGTGAAGTGAAAGATACATCTGCTTGATTCTCTGGAGAGATGTGGCCAGTCTGAGTAGACAATACTGACCTTGGTGGTCCAGTGGTCTGATTCAGCATAAGGCGGCTTCATGTATTTTCAGATCCAAACAAACACCTTAAACATATTTACAGAAAGCTGCAATAACAGGAAGTTCTTGTGCATTTGGAGAATAATGGGGTTTCATAAGCCAGGCATAGCAAGAGCTCTAGCTCACAAGAAAGGAACATTGTTTAGAACCAGAGCCCAGCAAGAGGGAAGAAGGGGCTTCCAGCTTCCCTACCACACAATTTTGCCTGTGGAAACAGCCTGGGAGGGGGTCCCTTTTCTCTGGCTCCACGCCATTTTCTGGAGTGACTTGATTGCAAGAGAGCTGTATAGAGAGTAGTATCTTGACTCTTTCATTCTGATCCTTTTTTATCCTTTTAACTTTTTTAAAAAAGTATGAGAGAAAAGTATGAGAATGATATAGAGAAGAAACAACCAGGGCAAAATCCTATCTCTGTTTTCTAGCTGCCCCCCCCCCCCGGCTCCTCCCCAATCTCTGTTCCAGGCTGGTTTTAGTTTAAAGAAAGCTGTAAAGGAAAGAACTGCAAAACTCCAGTCAGTTTTAGGGTTGCTGAGCATACGTTGCTGTGGCAAAGTTACCAGTACATAGATATGACAGGAGAGCCAGCGTGGTGTAGTGGTTAAGAGCAGTGGTTTGGAGAGGTGGACGCTGATCTGGAGAACTGGGTTTGATTCCCCACTCCTCCACATGAGTGGCGGAGGCTAATCTGGTGAACTGGATTTGTTTCCCCATTCCTACACACGAAGCCAGCTGGGTGACCTTGGGCAAGTTACAGCTCTGTTAGAGCTCTCTCAGCCCCACCTACCTCACAGGGTATTTGTTGTGGGGAGGGGAAGGGAAGGTGATTGTAAGCCGGTTTGAGTCTCCCTTTAGTGGTAGAGAAAGTTGGCATATAAAAACCAGCTCCTTCTTCTTCTTCTTCTTCTTCTTCTTCTTCTTCTTCTTCTACTACTACTACTACTACTACAACTACTACTACTACTACTACTACTACTACCACCACCACCACAACCACACCCAGCTCTTGTCATGAACCTGCAGAACAAATGTATTAAATTTTCACATACAAGTTTCTGAAGCAGTCTTTATTCATGACCAAGATCTCTTCATTTCTACTGAGAAATCTCACTGAGTCAGTGGGGCATTCCCAGGTCAATGGAAATAGACTTGCAACTTTCGTCTCTCTAAATAAAAGCAACACTTATACAACACAATGGATCCTTGATTCCAATCATCTTATCTGGCTGTTCTCATTGTATAAATAATAATACCGTAGATGAGGGGAAGAGGCTAACGTGATGCTATTAGCCATGCTCACTGTCAGAATACAAGTTTTAAAACTTGCCTTATCCCAGGGCAAAGCATAATTTTTAAACACAATCAGTTCTTTGCAAAATATTAAAAATCTTAGCTGGCAATAATAGCAGAATGGTGCATTAAGAATAATAAAACGTGATTGACAAGAGCACTTGACTGTGATCCTTTTTTTGAAGAACAATAAACTGCAGTGAAAGTGCGGATCAGATGTGCTGCATTTCATCAACATCCAAACTGTGGGGTTTTGCTGTCATGTTTTGTCCCTTTATTCAAATTAGGGCTGTTGAAAAAAAAATTTGGTTGAATTCGGATTCGGCAAAATTCAGCCCGTTTTGATTCGGGTCGTGCCGAAGTCCAAACTCCCCCATTTCGGATCCCCGAAATTCGGGCGAGATCTGGAGTTCGGGGGGAAATTTGCCCCCCCCCCCACGCTCCTTCAGGGGCTTTCCTGAAGGAACAAGGGGTGTGGAACAGATTTGTGGAACAGATTTGTGCCTCCCGGCACCTGTTTAAAGGCCCCCCCACGTGCCTTCAGGTGGCTCCCCCCACAGACATTTTCAGGTGGTGTATTGAAAAGGAATATTTTTTTAAAAACTTCCTCTGACTGATGAAGCATGCTGAACGGCATATAAGCTCTCCTAATACTCTCCTAACAGAATTTGTCTGAGTAAAATAAATAATTCTACCTTTGATAGTGTTGGAAAATCTGCCCTTCCTAATGGTGTCACTTGGCTACACATTAAGAGGGGGAACTGACCAGATAGTCAGATAGATAGATGGGAGGATGTTAACAGTTGCACCTCTCCCCTCATTTCCTGCCCTTTGATGTTTACAGCTATATTGTCAGGGACAATATCCTCTTCCCTCTCTCTTCCCTTTGCCCATCATCCAAGCAAGACCTAGGAGCCGGGTGCTCTCTGCGCCTAGGCCTTCCCACCCCGAGATGGAGTGGAAGGCAGATACCCTTTTATACCTAGAGAAATAGCAAGATAGATTAGGATAGAGAACCCTCATTTGTCCTTTCCTATCGAATGTGTATTTCCATAATAAATGTATTTTAGTTTGATTAGAGCACATGACTGATGCTCCCTTTCTTTTCACACACGCACGCACGTGTGGCTTCTGCTGATGCTAAGCTTAACGCATATTCCAACAGATAGTAACTTTGTAAATAGTGACAAATCAGCGGAGTGTGGAACCTGAAATAGTAAATGAATGTAAAAGAGTGCAATAAAAGTATTCTAAACAAACAATATTTACCAAATATGAACTCAGGAAGGAGACAGTGCGACTATTAAAGTATGAGAAAAGGAAGTTAATGGCTGATGAGGTTAATCTAATTGAAAGCTAGATTGAATAATCATTCTTAATAGTCATATGAAGAATTGAAGGTCATATACCAGATCAGATGGTGATTTTTTGGCAGAAGGGCAAAATATAATCATATATACTACAGAAATGCCACAACTGAAAAATTAAACTGTAAGATCCATTACACCCATAAATGTCAAGGAAAAAGGAAGGGGAATTAGAACTTCTTTTCAGTGATAAAGATATCTGACAAAAACAAAAAAGGTAGCATGAATAAATGAAAGATTTCTCTTCCTAGTAGCTGAATCTTGTAAAAAAGATTTAATGCCATTAACAGTGTACTGACAGAAGGGTCAAAGTGAAAAAGCTTTTTCCAGCCATTGCAGCATTGCTCTGGATAGGATGGTGATATATTTAAACGGGTGATTTGGTAATAGGGATGCTTTTTGTACCTCTCACCTCTGCTGTTTCAATCCAAAAATCTCAATTTCAAATGCATTTCTTTCTTGCACACACCAACCCACAATTCTTTACTTTTATGCCCACTTTGGTCCCCATGTATTAATTTTCCTTCATAAAATGCATACCTTTTTCAACATTGTAAAAATCATTATGTATATAAATATACATGTGTATAAATGACATATATTGTGTGTATAAATTGTACACAAAATCTGTGCACAAGCATACGGCATAAAAACCCACATACTAAACCAACAGCAACAAGTGGAAATCTGTAAAACAACCCCTATGAGGAAAGAGTGAAGGGACTTTGTGTGCTTAGCCAGGAGAAGTCAGAATTGGGGGTAAACATGGTGGTGCTCTTCAAATACCTGAAGGGCTATCACCTGGAAGAGTAGGGTTGCCAAGCTCCAGGTGGTGGCTGGAGATCTTCCTAGGGTTGCCAACTTCCAGGTACTAGCTGGAGATCTCCTACTATTACAACTGATCTCCAGCCGACAGAGAACAGTTCACTTGGAGGAAATGGCTGCTTTGGCAATTGGACTCTATGGCATTGAAGTCCCTCCTCTCTCCAAACCCCACCCACCTCAGGCTCTGCCCCCAAAACCTCCCACCAGTGGTGAAGAGGGACCTGGCAACCCTAGATCTCCTGCTATTACAACGGATCTCCAGCCAACAGAGGTCAGTTCACCAGGAGAAAATGGCCGCTTTGACAGTTAGACTCTATGGCATTGAAGTCCCTCCTCTTTCAAAACCCCTCCCTCCTCAGGCTCCCCCCCCAAATCTCCAGGTATTTCCCAACCCGAAGTTGTCAACCCTGTGGAAGAGGGTAAAGACATTCTCTGCTGCTCCAGAGAACAAGACTTGAAGGGTTTAAGGTACAGGAAGAAACATTATGAATGAACGTGAGGGAAAACTCCCTAACAGTAGCCCTGTTCCCATGTTAAAGTGAACACTCATACATTCCTGCCTGTACATGCATACATCCATTTGGAAGAGAGAGCCAGGGCACACTTTACAAATGAAACCAGGTACCACTAGCTGATAGGTCTGAGTGCTCTTTAATTTCCTGCTAATTATTGAGATGATTACTACAGTACTCAGTACTTCGCCCCACTGACTAAATTGGATGTACTTCTGAGTAGACCTGTTTAGCATTGCTCCCTTAAAGTGCAATCCTTTGCAGAGTTAATCCAGTAACTCAACATAGGATTGTATCATCCAATATGCTTCTCTTTTGCTGGACAATGCAGTGTTCCTTTTTTAATGGAGAAATCCTCCATTGCACAGTCCCCTTGCACAGTTAACGTAGCTGTTACTTCCAACAGGGTTGATCAAGGAATACACAAACCATCTTAACTGCTCTTGTATAATGCCAAGGTTGCTGTTGTTTTCGCTTTAAACTGCATTGACAGTTTTTCAAACGTGTATCAATAGAGAAGAAGGGAGTTCTTTTGTTCCATCTCGGCTCTGTGTTTTTCAAGCGGCAAGGAAGGCAGATGGCAAGCTGTAATTAAATAAAAACCAAATTGATGCCTCTGCATGAGTTCATAGAAACAGCTTCCCGAAGCTAAAGGCTCTGGCTTTTCGCTGCTCTTTCTGATCTTAGCCTGCAGCATTTATGAAGCCGTCATCATAAGAATGAGTTTTGGCTGTCAAAACTGACAGTCCAGGAGATGGCTGACGGTACAGAAGCCTATGGTCAAAGGATTAGTAAACATAATAATATTCCAAGGATATCTAAAATCACATGTTAGACTGTTGCAGCTTCCATGGTATCAAAACATGGTTAATTATTAATAATTAAGCGACCTTGGATGGCTTGAGTGTACTGGGGTGGTGGATAATATATAATCTGGTGTTTAGAAAGAAGATATTGAATTTTAATTCCTGAACTTTAACATCATCAAGCACAGTCCTGGCTGAAATATCATACAATGGTACTGGCGTTGCATTAACCTTCGGGATAAGAAGTAATGATCTTCTCTGGAAAGCTCACTAAAGGGCCAATGTTACTGTATCTTACAGACCCATAAAAATGGTTTGGTGTGTCTTCTGTTTTTTGGGGGGTTTTTTTTGCTTGTAAGCAGGGCCTGACATTTATGGTAACGTCTATGGAAATGTTACCCCATTCTTCTACATATTCCTGAAACCACTTTAAATAAACTAAAGTACTTAAAGGAAAAAGTTAACTATACTCTGGAAAAATGTATTGGTCTTTAAGGAACTACTCATCTCTATAATTTTGTTTTACATGAGGCCTGTCATACTTATATGATGGTGGCATGGGCATTTCTTCCCCATAGGCTTGGGTTTAGTGATAATTTCTATTCACAGAATGTGACCTTCCCCCTCCACTTCAGCTTAAAATGCCCCCAAAATGTCACTCCTGTAGAACAGAGAACCCCCAGTGTTGCCAACTTTCAGGTGGGGGCTAGAGAACTCCTGGCCTTCAACTGATCTCCAGATGAGTTGTCATGGAGAAAATGGCTGCTTTGGAGGGTGGACTCCATGGCATTGTACCTTCTCCTCTATACCTTGCTGTCCCCAGGTGCCACCTCCAAAACTCCAGGTATTTCCCCCGTGGGCGTTGGCAACCCTACCAGTAACAGGAGAAGGGATTTGGAGGGCTGCAGAAGGAGGGGAGGATTGACAAAAATCACCCCACTTCCATTCACAGAAATCCTCTGCTGGATCCAAGCTACAGTTTCTATGCATAGCACGCCAAAGCAGTTGGAACCAAGCAAATGTCTGTCCATCTAAGGAGTCCTGAATTAGTGTGAAGAAAAGCCACAGGAATATAGCTCCCACTAGAGGAACTGGTTGACCAGTGTGTGAGACAAGATATTGGACTAGATGGATCACTGATCAGATTCAGCAGGGTTCTTCTTATGTACTTACGATAGGTTAGAATTGGAGGTGTCAATATTTGAACAGCCTAATAAATCCTCAATGAACTCAACTATTCCAAAACTGGGCTGAAGGTTGTGACCACTGGCACCGGAAAAAGCAGGCTACATTTCAAGCCATTGTGTTTTAGTGCTTATTTTAACAGCAGCTGTAATGGCAAAAAATCCATCTGAATTGTTTGCTGATGTTAATTAATGGTGGTGAAGAACTGACCACAGCTAAATTCCTGTAATAAATGCACAGATTTTTTAAAAGAATGGAAATGAAAATGCAAAACACTATGTTTATTGAAAATTGCAGTTCCCTTTAAAATGTTAACTTAGCCTGTACCATTTCCTCTTCTAGACAATATTGTTGAAATAACAACGTTTATGGCTGCCTTTTCCCCATCAGAATGTTCCATGTTATCAGCATCATTCGGATAATTGCACTGACATTTGTCTTTTTTTTTATACAACCACTTTGGGTGCCTTTGGTGCACATGCAGTCATAATATTTCATGTTCTGTTACTATTAAGCAAAATATTTCATATTGCCACCATATGTAGAATATTTTTTTTTTCAGAACAGTTTGTCCTCTGAGACAGATTTTCAAATTCAGAGCAGCCACATTCCTTGCCACAAATGCCAGGCACAGAGCATGAAGGCTGTTTCACACGTGCACATACCTCACTTGATGGCAGGGTTACAAAAACTCCGCTGGGGGCAGGGAATCCCCTGCTTTGGGCCTTCTCCCCCTGGCACCATCCAGCTGGCCAGCAGGGGTCTTACCAGGCTTAAAATGAGGCTTAGGCCTCAACATTGCCAGTGTGATGATATTACTTCCAGAAGAGACGTCATCACACAGGAGATGGCAGGCGAGATGCTCTTCTATATGGGCAAAACTCTATGGTAAAAACAGCTTCTACTGTAGAGGTTTTGCCCAAAGACCAGAGCATCTCTCTCATCATCACCGATGTGATGTCACTTCTGGAAGTGACATCACAATGCAGGCAATGTTGAGGCCTATGTCTCATTTTAAGGATGATAAGACCCTTCCACCCACTCCTTCTCACTGATGGCCAGGGGGACCTGGCAACCCTGCTTGAGGACCATTGCTTCGAGTGATCATTTGAACATGTGAATGAACCATCACAACTAAAACACTCCAGGTAATATTTTTTCTGTCATAACACATCACCTCAGATACAAAAACCCTCTTAGA
Organism: Euleptes europaea; assembly: GCF_029931775.1. Classification (NCBI taxonomy): domain Eukaryota; kingdom Metazoa; phylum Chordata; class Lepidosauria; order Squamata; family Sphaerodactylidae; genus Euleptes; species Euleptes europaea. The sequence goes on from NC_079323.1 coordinate 35,209,233, forward strand.
TAAAACCAAAGGTCCAGCTACTCCACATTTCTCACAGTGACAAGTCAAAGGCTCAATAAGATCTAAAAGGCAGGACAAAGAGGCCCAAACTTCCCACCGTTGTTCCAACCTGTAACTGTTTCAGAGCTATACTGCCTTTGAGTGCACCTACTGCTGTGAATGGGCCTCCGTGCATTGACATAATTCTCTTTAAAGCTTAAACTTAGGCTTAGTGACCATCACCGCATCCTGTAGTAGTGAATTCCATAATGTGTTGTGCAGAGAAGTATTTTGTTTTGTATATCCTGAATTTACTGCTCATGGATTTTATTGGTGTAGCATGAAGGGAGGGGGGGAAAACCTTTCTAACCACTTTCTATGCATCCTATATAAGTCTATAAAACTCTACAGTGTGCCCCTTGTTTAGCTTCTTCTTTTTTCTCAGATGAAAAGCCCTCATAGGGAAGATTCTTCAGTGCCTTGATCATTTTAGTTTCCCATTTCTGGACTTTTCTCAGCCTAAGTCTTCTCAATGGTATCAGTTAAGTTTGAACATTCTGCTGCCGATTATTGAGCACTGCATAATCTAGTGATGAGAAATGGAGTAGTGAAGAATTGCTGAGAGAGAGGGGAAGGCATTGTTAAAGGTAGAAGTAGCAATCAAGTGCTTAGCATCCTCTGAAAGATTGTCTCGAAGATACAGTTCACAAAATAGGCACAAATTCAGACTTTTAAAAATAGCTCACTTGTGCAATTATGTGCATAGTTGAAATTGGGCATGAGGCTCAGCAAGTGGCCAACTGTGCATGTACCACAGGAAAGTATTGTGTGAACTACTGGTACATATTGGGATGCCAACTCTGGGTTGGGAAATTCCTGGAGATCTATTGGTGGAGCCTTGAGAGGGCAGGGTTTGGGGGGGCAGAGGGACCTTAGCAGGGTATAATGACATGGAGTCCACCCTCCAAAACAGCCATTTTCTCCAGGAGAACTGACTTGTGTAGCCTGGATATCTGTTGTAATTCTGGGAGGTCTTCAGGTCCCATCTAAAGACTGGCAACCCTAGGTACACATGCATTTGATGCCACTGGCAATATGGGCTCTGGCTCACAAGACTTTATGCCAGTGTATTAGACTTTGAGTCTGAGCAAGGCTGTTAAGGATAGGACACTTTGGAGGACATTGATTCATAGGGTCACCATGAGTCAGAAGTGACTTGACGGCACTTCCCACGCACATTAGTCTTTTAGATACTGTTAGGCACGGTATTTTGGCTGTGGCAGATAAACACGGCTACCCATCAGGAACATATTAGGACAGAAAGGTGCAAGATAAATGTTTTATAACTAGGAATCCCACTCTCAGAGGAAAAAATATATTTCCTTGCAAAGGTGTGTGCGTGGAGGAAGGGGGGAGATTGGAACTATAAACTGCTCAAATCGCCAGCTGACTGGGGAAGGCAATGGCAAACCACCTCATAAACAAAGTCTGCCTAGTAAATGTCGGGATGTGACATCACCCCATGGGTCAGTAATGACCCAGTGCTTACACAGGGGACTACCTTTACCTTTCACCAAATGCAAGGAAGGGGCAAGTTGGATAACCTGAGATGGGCAGTAAAGGCTTAGATGTGTGCCCTAAACTGACTGGAGAAAAGGGTACAGAGTGAGCCATGGGGGTTTTCATTCCTTAACTCAGGATAAGGTGAGGGGAAACCCATCCAGCTGGGACACAAAGGGTTAAAAGGTATGGCCACCCTGTCAGAAATGCTCACGCCAGGATCAAGAACAAGGGAGAGAACAGAATAGAGTCTATCTTGAAGTCTCTACTTTTTAGGTTCCAGCAGGCTTGTGTCCATCCAAGTGGATGCTAAGGTAATGCTTATGACTGTAAAGCTTAGATTAGTTTTGTGTGCTTTGTTTCCTTTCTTAATTCTGGAATAACCCTGTAGTGCTTGAACTCCAGCAGCTAAAGTTTGGGCTAAAATACAATAAAGATGTTTCTTTTTTAGAGTGCTCAGACTGTGTTCAAAGATTATCACCTCTGTGTCTGGCCTCTTTTCCCATGCAAAGGCAAGAGGCTCTTGGCTGGGTTAGGCTGGACAATAGGCAGGAGAAAGTGGGGTGGGAGCTAAACGCGGCACACATCCCTCACACCTGCACCGAACCTCTTTTGCTCCTCAAGCCACAGGTAGATAGATAAAAAGGACAGAGCTGGAGAGGTTGTATTATCCTGTATAGCAGGTGGGAGGGGGAAGTGGGCAAGTCCTCTCACGGGCACATGGTGAACCTTCCCCCCACTGTGACATACATAACTTAGTGTTTCTGCGCAGTAGAGCGAAGAGCACCACACAGGAACCTGAATGAGAGAAATGACATTTCTGGGGCTAGCTCTTTCTTTTGGTTTCTTAACAGGCGTTTCCCCAGCTTCACTAGCAAACATAGACTATCCCAAGATGTTCAAAAGACTGCCAGAATTGTTATTTAAAAATATAATTTCCTTAACTGATCCACTTATTTCACAAGATCAGAACATATCCATGTTCATCACACATGCAGAAATTTAGATTCCTTAGCACCTGGGCATTTGCTGCCTACCATCACATGCCCCACAATCTGGGTCCTTGGTGGCTAGTTCCACGTGCACTTTTCTTTTCTCCACCTTTGCTTCCAAACTGGAGTGGTCTTTTGGGAGACATCCACATGATCATCCTCTAATCATCCACATTCCATGTTTCCCCCATTCTTTTGCATGCTCTTTCTGAAACCTGATTTGCTGTAATATGTTCTGAAAGAATGCTATCCGATGCATTAGTATATCACCTAGACAAGAAGGTCCCCCCCTTTCAAAACGTTCACTCACATCGGTGCTATTTTCCTCGGTCATCTCCTTGCAGCCACCATTTTCCCTGCCATACTACCAGAGAGTTTTTGAAGATTTTTTCATTAAAAAAAGATTATTGCTATAGCGCTATATAGCACTATAGCACCCTAGCACTCCAGCAATTACCATTTTTTTAAAAAAAAAACCTCCTATGACATGGCGTGGAAAAAATGCAGATAAAATGGAGGAAGTTGTACAGAAAATACACACAAACACACCCTGAATACACAGGTGGAGGATAGCAATATGTAGTGATGGCCCAACTAGCAAACCCAACACAGTACCCCATTCTAAGTTTATTGAGCCCCTCACACTAAGAATGGGACCCGACAGGGAAAGAGAAAAGATAGAAAAGCTACTACAAGGAGATAATCCCTCAATCACCTCTTAGGTAGCAAAATTTTGTACGGCAGCAATGAACATTCGTTGCCACAGAGTAGTCTCTTAGTCCAAATGGCAGATGTAACTTGGATGTTATTTATTTTATTATTTTTATTTTTTAAAGTGATTTAAGTCTCGGACTGTAAACCTTTGTTGGTAAGACCATTTTAGTCCATGTATCTTGTTTTATCTGGCCAAGGGCCGCAAATAAACAATCTATCTTCCTTGGGTAGTCAGAACACAGCCATTTGTATACAACTGCAGATGCATAAGGTATGTACATGCAATCAGAAATTCTCCCTTCTGCAGGATTCCTGACACCCTGGAAGATCTTACAGATGTACAGCTGTGTCTAACCTTTGCTTAATGCACAAAAGGCACAGTGGCTATCGCTGCAATTTTGCTTTCCCTTGTATGTGTTTATGTGTGTGTGTTAAGTGCCGTCAAGTCGCTTCCGACTCACGGCGACCCTATGAACGAAAGTTCTCCAAAATGTCCTATCTTTGACAGCCTTGCTCAGATCTTGCAAACTGAAGGCTGTGGCTTCCTTTATTGAGTCAATCCATCTCTTGTTGGGTCTTCCTCTTTTCCTGCTGCCCTCAACTTTTCCTAGCATGCATGTGTTTAGTGTGCACTTTTGACCAGTAATGCTTTCTCCTGTTTAGGATTAGGACAGTTATAGGAACTCAATCTATTCCAGAAGCCTTGTGCACTTTTCTTTAGAAGATTACCTCACAAGCTGAAAACTATTTGACTCTGCTGAGATAGTGCAAAGTTAAAACCTGCAGTTTCAGGCATAAGTTTTGGCAGTACTAAAAAAGCTCAATCATAATGATCCTGTTTTTACTGTGTGTTTAATTTTGCACTAATGGGGAAATAGCTTCTTTCTCAGAAAGCACATGCAAAATGTTGTACGGCATAGAGTGGGAACACTGATAGCAGATGGGCTTTTGCTGGAAATCTGAACGCGGAGCAGGGGGTGGGAATGAATTGGCATTTGTTTTGTGTCAGCCTAACTAATGCCATCTGGTGTCCAGTTAGGGAACAGGTTGAATTTGGCTAATTACCGACAAAATGAACAAGCAGGGCCCAGTATCTGAAAGCAGATTGGCTGTGTGGGGCTACAACTATCTTTGGCATACCATGTAATGCATTCCTATAAATTATGTCACAAAAGCCTCCAGTTATTTATTTCAGGGGGGCAAAGAAACTTTGATGTACTTGGATGAGATGGCAAAGTGCTCCAGCGAAGTTAGCTGGCAACATCCCACAGAGGAAAGCTTCATATACCTATCAAGAAAATAAAATTCTCTTTGAGGCATTACAAAGTACCAAGGTTTAGACAGAAGCTTGACTTCCGCCATTGGAAGTCATTGCTGTTCTGGCATTATCTTCATGCTGAATAACTATGGAGGATCTACACATTGGAGGATATTGTGTTTTTGAAATAATTTGCCCCCCCCCAGATTTTCCATAAACATAGGGTTGCCAACCTCCAGGCATTAGTTGGAGATATCCTGCTATTACAACTGCTCTCCAGCCAATAATCAGTTCACCTGGAGAAAATGGCCACTTTTGCAATTGAACTCTATGGCATTGAAGTCCCTCCCCTCCCCAAACCCCGCCCTCCTCAGGCTCCGCCCCAAAAATCTCCCACCGGTGGCAAAGAGGGAGCTGGCAACCCTACATCCATACAGGGAGCCCTGTTCTGTTATGATCACAAATCTTCTTCTCCCCCCATTGACTGATGTCAGTTGAAGTACATATCCAGGCTTTGTTAGTTAATTTGTTTTTAATCTGAGCTGCTTAGCTCTATCATAGCACCAGGGATATCACCTAATGGCTGAAACAGAAATGGCAAATACACAATGGTGTAATAGGAATTTAGTGCCAAGTTCAATAATAATAATAATAATAATAAAAACAGCAATCACAGTAAGAGGTTCAAAGGCTTTCCAGCAAAACAACAACATCCTTAGAACATGTTGGGGGAAAATTACTTCATTTTAATGTTATTTACTGTATTTATAGTCCACCTTTTTCACTGTGACTCAGATTATGCAGTGTAAATTGATGCAATCAAAAGGATGAAATATCTAACAAGCAATGTACTAGGATTACAGAAATTTAAATAAACATAGAATATTAGATATGATACAGAACGCTGATAGAATGCAGAGAAATGGTATTATGTCAGTAGAAAATAATGCAATGACAGCAGGATAATATATGTAACAAAAAGATAACACATCCCAAACAGTACTATAATGCACAGTCCCTTTTGCCTTTCCCAGTAGCTGGGGATGGCATAGCTGTGGCGCTGCCACAGCACCTCCAAGGACGTTTCACAGCCACTGCAGGGGGGAAAGGGGGCATTTTTAAAATAAAAAAATTAAAAAAGGGGGGGGAAGCCTGTTAGAGAACAGTGATGCTGCACCAGCAAAAACCTGGCACAGCACTGCTGAAGCGTAAGGGGGCGATCCTGGCCTGAAAGGGGTTAGGAGTCTGCCTATCAGCAGCTCTGCCCCCGGAAACGCTTCCCGGGACAACAGTGCAACAACTTGTGCTGATGTGATGCCAGCAGGAGGCTGAGCAGGCATCCAAGGGCTGCGCTGCTGTCCTGGAGGGCTGGTGCAAGTGGCACTATGCCAGCATCCATGCCAGTTTGCATTGTGCAAGTGGCACACATGCTGGTGTTGGGGTCTGGGCACCTCTTAAGCCCATTCAGCCCCCAGGCTCAGGAATGCCTTGTAACAGCGCATTCCTAACTGGAATGTCTGTGCCGGGCATAGGAGGCAACGGCCAGGCCGAAACCTCCGCCTGGCACAAAAAACCCCGTGCAACCCTCATAGGGTTGCATGGGAGATACACCACCTATCTCGGGGGGGGGAAAGGGGGCGTTCCCAAGCCAAAACGGCTCAGGAGGCTGCCTACTGGCATCCCCGCCCCCTGGCCGTCACTGTAACGCCCCAGGAACGCCTCCCGGTTCGCTGCTGCGGCCTTTGCCGGCGTTTGAACCTGGCACTGCCGCCCTAGCGGCTAGTGATCAGCGTCCGGCCCTGCACACCGGTGCTGGGGCCACAAATGACACTGTGTGCATCCCAGATGCTGACGCTCTGGGCCCTTGCGCCGGCATGGGCATTTGCCGGCCTCCTGAAGACTTTGGTGTGTGTTGCCAGTGCGGCTCAGGAATGGGCTGTAATGTGTAACAACTTCCTTGTCAAACAAATATGAGAACGTGTAATAGAAGATTTAATTTTGCAGTATATCTGGTTTTATTTATCATGGAGTGGATGCAACTCAGACACATCCAGCAACACATCTTATCTGGATAGTCAGCTGCAAATAACAACAAAATAGTTAAAAAACAAACCAAAAAAACCCCCCTCCCAAATAGGATATAGTGCAGACAGATAGCAGAACACAAAGAGACTATACCTGATATATACAGACTGTAGAATCTAGCTATCTAGCCACCTTGCTATTGAATAAGGCTAGAATGGGTCACTGAGGGTCTGTTTAAGACTCTGGGAGGCCCTTTGTCTTTTCACTGCCCCGAGAGTGTCCGTTTGATGCTTCTTGCCATTTGTTTGTGCCTTTCTTTGGGCAGCTCTACTTTCTGAGTGTTGTGAACATATTATGCTTCCTACTCAGAATGAGAAATTTGTCCACAAAATGTGTCGTTCAGTGCACAAATAATGCCGCCACATTAACAGACATTGCTCCAGCCTCAAATTCAGTCACTGTTCTGTGTCCCAGCTCTGTAGATTCATGGGATGGCCTCATTACTTGCCTTCAGCCGCTCTAGCCTCTGCAGTGATTCTCCCACTAAGCTTGTGTTTGTTCAATGGCATAAATTTCCCTCCAGTGGTCAGTCAGAAAGGCACCAGTTATCCTAACCGTGTTTAGTGGGAGGTATTTATTTCCAGTGGGAGTTCTTAATTTGGGTTGGAGGAGAAGGAAAACATGCTTATTCAGGAGCTGAAATAATAGAGAGAGTCAGCTGCTGGCCAATAAGAACCCAAGCAGAATCTACATCAGTTAGAAGTCATTGATTCTGCAACTGATTGCCTGGGATCTTTTCCCCTGGCCACTTGATTCTTCCAGCAAAGGCACAGGGAGAGAAAGAGAGCTCTAATTACTAATTTTGTTGCCAAACTGATTGCATTTCTGAAACATGAAATAAAACAAAGTACTATTTGTGTTCCTAAGGCACGCTTAAATTAATTAATGTATAGAAACAACGTATTCCACTCCAAAGCTTACGGATTTTTTTCCTATGATTTTCAACTTCAAAGAAGTGGAGGAAAATATGTTGGCTCAGTAATTTTTTGTAGAGTCTGGAGGACACGTTGCACACCACAGTGAGATTCCTGAACCTTATATTTTAATTCCCCCAGGGTCTTTTGTGGCTGTATTGCCCCTGCTTTCCAATTTTGCTATTCCAGGTGTGTCTTAACATTGTGAATTTGAACTTAAACAGTGTCTACATTTTCCCTTTCCTCTCTCTCTCTTGTTTCTTCTCTACTGACACTGATATTTTTGATCTTTTAAAACCACAGATGCTTTGGAACCAACAGTAATTTAGAGTTTTGTGCCAAGGTATGTTTGCTATGTTTGTCCCTATGCTGCAATAACAATTCTGCCTTTGTGAACTGAACCAAGCCGTGCCAATTTTCTTTCTTCTTATAGCAATCGATTTTACATAAATGTTTAGCTCTACTTCAAAGAATTAGAGAAAATAATGAAGCATGGAAAGGCAAGAATTGATCTCTCTGTAGAAGTAATTTTGGAACTCCAGATCTTCTTCTGAACATGCTCTACTTTCTTGGTTATTGTTGTTGTCCTGCCTTTCTTCCATGACAGAGCTCAAGGTGACCTAGTTCAGACACCCAGGAGGCCTCCCACTCAAGCACAGGCCAGACCCCTATGTGTAGGGTTGCCAGGTCCCTCTTCACCACCGGTGGGAGGTTTTTGGTGTAGAATCTGAGGAGGGCAGGGTTTGGGGAGGGTAGGGACTTTAGTGTCATAGAGTCCAATTGCCGAAGTGGCCATTTTCTCCATGTGAACTGATCTCTATCGGCTGGAGATCAGTTACAATAGCAGGAGATCTCCAGTTGCTACCTGGAGGCTGACAACCCATATGTGCTTGGTTTCAGCGGGGCTACTGTATCATATTGTCTTCTACCTGTAGTTTGTGTTCACTATAGGGCAAGATATAAAGACCTGAACACAGAGCTTCCCCTTTATAATGAAACTTCACCAAACTACCCAGTGTTTTTTTTTGTACTCATATATAAGGCTGTACAAAAAAACAAAAAAAACCCCACCCACCCCAAAAAAAACTGGGTAGTTTGGTGGACGACCCAGGCTAGCCTGATCTCGTCAGATCTCAGAAGCTAAGCAGGGTCGGCCCTGGTTAGTATTTGGATGGGAGACCACCAAGGAATATCAGGATTGCTGTGCAGAGGAAGGCACTGGCAAACCACCTCTGTTAGTCTCTTGCCATGAAAACCCCATAAGGAGTCGCCATAACTCGGGTGCGACTTGACGGCACTTTACACACACACACATATAAGGTTGTACTAATTTCCATAGTATCAATGAGTACCACCACAAAAAAGCCCTGAGACTACCCTACTTCTCTCTGCAGCCCCTTGGGTTTTAAAAGCTTTCACAAAAAGTTGAAAAAGCTTACTGATGCTACCCCAGAGAATTTCTCTGTTGCAGTAAAGGTTGCCAACTTCCAGGTGTTGTCTGGAGATCTCCCACTGTTACAACTGATCTTTAGGCAACAGAGATCAGTTCACCTGGAGAAAATGGCTGCTTTGGAAGGTAGACTATATGGCATTATACCCCGTTGAAGTCCATCCCCCCCCAAACCCTGCCCTCCTCAGGCTCCACCCCCTGAAATCTCCAGGTATTTTCCAACCTGGAGTTGGCAACCTTAGTTGCACTGAATACTAAGAACAGAGGAAAGGCAGTTTCACAGTGGTGGAGGCAGCATCAGGGGAAGGCTTAGGAAGGTCTTGTCTTTTTTTCTGACACTTTTCAGCTAGAAACACTAACATGCCCATGACATTCAGCTAAAAAAAACACTACAACTTCCCAGGTATGGTCAATTCTCCAGCATTGCCATTGTCTGAAGATCTCATTGCCTTCCAAGGAAGACATACCCTGCAGTTTTAGAAACATTGTTTTGCAAGGAAGTGCATTCCTATGTATGATGTAAAAGACTGTGTCATGGGCATGCTAGCTAGATTTCTACAAAAAAATATAGTTGAACAGTGGTGCAAATAATTTCTTGCAAATGAACGATTTAGCAAATTTAGCTTGTTTCAGTCCATGTTCTTCTATGAACACATAATGATTTATTCTTATTTCAGCAGTATCTGGATAAAGCGGTGACATGAAACCATTTCCTCTCACTAAAGATTTTTGAGCATGGTGGAATGATGAGAAGATTTTTTTTTCTGTGTCCCAAAAGATTCTGCTGACACCATTCTGAGGATAGAAGAAAAATAAGGTCTTTAACATGATAGAAATCTGATAGGAAGGATAATAGGAAGAGAGAATTCATTTCTTCACAGCTGCTCTTTTTTTAAAACTCTGTTCTGATACTCAAATGAGAGGTAGAGAGAGAGCTCCTTTTGGGGGTTGTTTATCTTGAGGTCAGCACCATTTAAAACCTAAATGCTCAAACTATGCTTCCAGTCATGTGCATTTTGTAATAGTGAAGCTTCCTCACTCTAGCTGATGAAGCTCTTTTACTACACCACTTTTAGACTGTAAGTATGATTTTATTTCAGTGGAGTATCTACCATATAGTGTGTGCCCTCAAGTCTCAGCCAACTTATGGTGACCCTTTATGGGGTTTTCAAAGCAAGAGATATTCAGAGGGGGTTTGCCATTGCCTTCCTCTGCATAGCAATCCTGGTATTCCTTGGTGGTCTCCCACTCCCATCTAAATACTAAACCAGGGCTGACTCTACTTAGCTTCTGAGATCTGATGAGATCAGGCTATACCATGCTGCCTTCCCTCCTGTAATCATATAGTAGGCACTTTAATAAATGATAATGATGATTATTTGAGTAGGTGGATAGCTTGGATAAAGCTGCTCAGCATCAAGAGAGTCCCTTCTTCAATGCATTATTAACTGTAAGATTCTGCAGTCACTCAGGAATATGCTGAGGATCCTCCTCTTCTCACATAAACGTAGTATAACTTTATTCCTAATAAAGAAGAAAGGAACACAAGGCCTACCAAAGTCCTTCATAGTAGCTTGTCTCACCAGCTTACCCTGAGCCCTCCATAAAACCTGGTCTCGAATTGCTCCAGATTCTGGAACCCACTATAATAAAATCTGAAAAAGGACTTCTGAATATTATAGCAGCCTGCACTGTTTTCCCCATCTCATCTCCAATAGGGTTGCCAGGTCCCTGCCACAGGTGGGAGGTTTTTGGGATGGAACCTGAGGAGGGCAGGGTTTGGGGAGGGGAGGGACTTCAATGCCATAGAGTCCAACTGACAAAGCAGCCATTTTTTCTCGGTGAACTGATCACTATCAGCTGGAGATCCGTTGTAATAGCAGGAGATCTCCAACTAGTACCTGGAGGTTGGCAACCCTATCTCCAATCCCATACCTAACCAGTCAATTGGCCAGGCCTATTATTAACTTAAAATCTACTAAAAAGCCTTCCTTATTAAGCCAATATAAAGAAAGCCACAATGCAGCATGGCAATCCCACCATTCAACTAGGGTGGGAGAACTGCCATTTGCTTGCTAATGGTAGGCAACCCCCCACCCATTCTCCCCATTGTCTGTCATTGTTAGGGTTGCCAGTTTTTCCCTGGCAAATGGTGAGAGACTTGCTGGGATCCCTCACTGGTGACATAATGATGTCACACACCCCATATGCCAGGAATTTATCTCAGCACATTGGGATGCTGCTGACGCCCCTCCTCCTAGCTCTCTGCAATTTTTCCTTCACCATCCAGCTGAGTGACATAGGGAATCACCCACTACCAGTGGGGGGTTTGGCACTTTCTCAGTGGAGAGGGGAGGGGAAAGAGAGGAACAATGTCACACAGCATAGTGATTCACTTCCAGGTCATCACCCAGAAGTGACATTGTGTGATGCTCCCCATTCGCATGCCCCAACCTAAAAGCTCCCACACAAAGCATACTGCACAGCCTTAATCAAAAGAGTCTGATTTTTACTTTGGAAGGCAGAGAAAGTCACTCACCAATCAAGTGTTAGGACACCATCTTCACAACAACTGTGTCTGATGATAACACAGGTTCTTTAGCTATATTAAACCATTTTCTACTAGTAGAGGTGAAGAAAGGTGACAGATTTGTTATGTCTCTGTTTAATATAATTAATCCAATTGATAAATCATGATACAATGGTTTCTCATTGGAGTTCCCCGTTGAAGTACCTTTCTTTAAGACCGCTGAAATGTTCTGCCAGAGGTTTCTGAGGGTTATGTCCTTTTAGGATGATTTTGTATCTATTTTGTGTCCATGTATTCTTTTGCATAAAGTCTATCCTGCTTATCCTATATAGAAACTAGGAGGGCATTGTTGACAGATGTTTGCATATATTTTTTATTTAGGAGTGTTACATTCCACCACTCCTGGAACTTGCTTATATTAGAAAATGTTTGGAATCATCCACTGTTGTTGCACAAATTCTCTTTGAGGTGGTAGTGCAAGTTGTTGTTGTTTTTTTACATCAGAAATGGTTACAATGAAATGAGATTAAAATCTGTCTCCAAAAGCCAGCAAACAATCTGACCAATCAACACAATTTGTCATTTCTGGAAATTATAGAATTATTTGATGTTTGAGGCATGCCAGATTTTTATAATAAAAAGAAAGGTGGTAATTAATCATTAGGGCTACTTCTTGGATTCTTTTTAATTATTTGGATTGGTGCCAAAGGAGAAGGAAATGTTTTTACCTGTCAGTGAGAAATTCTAAAACCACTTACTCTGGATTAATTTTTCTAAATTCAATAAACACTGCTTTATAATAATGAATTACAGGGGTCATTTTAAGTATATATTTTTCCAATCATATAATTGCCTTACAATTTTTTAAAGTGAACTATAATATTTCTTGTAACAAAAGAATCTTAGTCTCGTCGCTCTGTTTTCCACCACAAAGCCTCTTTTTCCTTCTAGCCTCTTTTTCCACAACAAAGCAAACCAATCCATCAGCCCCTACAAAGAAGCATATGCAAGTTAAACCAGAATTTGCTGCACAGTAAACTCCCCCCTTCTCGTACCACAATGCGCAGAAGCATGATGCCCTCATTCTACAGGGCTGCCAGGGACCCTGTGAAAGCACAGTTCTCCTGTGCTCATGGGAGAACTGTACACTTCCTGTTCAACATCTGGACCTGCCCTTAGGCACATCATGCATACCTCTCGCTGATGATGCACTGGAGGCAACCCGACTACATTCGGGGGGGGGGGGGCGGAGAGACCAGTGCTAAGCATGATGAGGGCCCACAGGCTGGCTATCACAAGGCTCTGCTCCACACCAAGATTTTCGATGAGGTGCACACGTTGAACAACATTTCTGCCACCATCGATAGACAGTGGGCTGGGTAGGCAGGGACATCAACATGGGCTTTATGGTGACTGATGGCAGTGCAAACATCAGGGCAGCAGCAACACCATCAGACTTGAAGTGCATTTATTGTGTGACCCACTTTCTCCACCTCATAGTTAAGAATTCCTTGGGTCTGGGTTCTGCAGAGAATCCAAGGCTGGACCCTGAAACTTGTGCCTTCCGTCATCTTCTCTATAAATTCTGGCATCTCACGCAGTGTGTCGAACACCCATCTGCTGCATTTGAAGGTTTGCTCCATACCTTTTTGGTTCCTGCACTCTTCAGCCCCATTGTTTCCTCTGGTTCCTAGTTTTTGTAGCTTGAGAAATCATAAACATACCGGTTATCATCAGCAACTACTGGAATGTCAAAATTGGGGGTATGGTCCAAGGAATTCACAACTGTTTTCTGGGGCTGTCAGCAGACACATGTGAATATTGATTTGTGCCAAATTCTGGACACTGTCCAAACATAACCAGTGTTTGTTCAATTTCTGGAGAACTGTACAGAGGCCAGAAACAAACTGTGTTTTTTTTTTTTTTTAGTCTACAGACAAATATATTAAACCAATGTGGCTGTGAATAAAATAGCCATTTTGCTCTGGCAACTGCTTGCTTTACATTTATCCACAACACCCGGTACTTGCTTTGTGAACATCTGGAAAGAAGATGGGAAAGCATTTTCAAAGGAAACAATCAACACTGCAGCAAAAATCACAGAGCTTTTGCATCTAAAACAGCTTGTTTCTTTGCAGCTAAAGTATAATGTGATTCCAGAATGCTTAGAGTCTGATATGAACACATCTCTTTAGGTTTCTATGGCAGTAAATGTAAATATTAATGGCAATTTCATCGAAACTTGATTTCAGACCAAAATGAATTATTCTCTTAGTCCATCTCTTGAATCTTAACTGTTGCTCTCTGTTGACTATATACAGCTTTAGCATAGATGGCTGTATGCGACATCGACTTTATTACATGCATGGGAAAGCAAACATTTTTTTTCCAAATTACAGGGAGTTACAAGCTGCAATAATAGGGTGATCTCACGCTGGATGTAATGACTATCAATTATCTAGTGAAACAGTGCAAGAGATGTTCAGACAAACATCAAAGGACACATTTGGAAGACAATTAGTTCAGCAGGTATCAAAGTTCTCAGATCCATCCTGGTAAATCTTTCCATGCTGTATTTTTTTCCCTTCTGAGTATTTAGTAACATAAAAGTATATTATATCCCTCCTGTATTAATTATGGCAAAATGCCTATTCCAAAATAAACCACTGTTATGTGTGGCTTATTGTTATAGGATATAGCACATGTTGATATGCTACATTTTAATTCCTCACTTACTGTAATGGCCTCATGCAAGTACATCTCTTACAGAAAACATAAATATTTCAGTTCCCAGCATTATGATGTCATAGCACCTATAAATATACTCAAGGAAGAAAAAATATATCCTATTAAAGTGAGAGTTTATTGCTCTCCTGAGAGCACCTTCCAGCCAAAGGATGTGCTACTCATAAGTCTTTTTCTTTCTTTCTTTCTTTTTTTTATAGGAGATAATAGATGGGAAATCCATGACTCCAACCAAGTAGCGTGGAAAGATTCTGACACTCAACTCCATATGCCATGCTTTTCCTGGGAGAAGCTTGTGAAGTGCTGGCAGACTTAATTGTTATGCCCTGGGGAACTGCAGTTGGCAGATACAAGTGATATTAACAAGACAAATATGTCTCACTATATTTACCAGGTGATTACTGCTATTTCAAAGGCAGTAAATTCTTACATTTGTTCGTCTGAGATGCTACTGCAGTGACAGAAGGCAAGCTTGATGTTGGGGAGGAAAACAGGCTTGGGAAGTGCTGTGAAGGCATTCAAGCAGCATCGCTACCATTAACTGTCTTTCAATGGTAGCATTTAAAACCACAAGCATTTCACACTGTGTATACAAGTGATTTATAAAGCCACATACACTCTACGGTGGCATCTGTAGCCTCCAAATGTCTAAGCTGTGTCTAGGCTTTATGTTCTGTTTCTTTTAATTACTGCAATATGTTGGGTTGCATCAAAGGCCTACTGCATGACTTGATTTTGATTTTCATTAGTATTTTCAAATTTTAATATCTGGCCTATCCCTATGACATGAGGTAGTCTCTTCTGTTTACCTGTTTTTATAGTTTGTAAAAGGGTGGCCAGGAGCCCTGTGGTGCAGAGTGGTAAGCTGCAGTACTGCAGTCCAAGCTCTGCTCATGACCTGAGTTCGATCCCGACAAAAGTCGGTTTCAGGTAGCCGGCTCAAGGTTGACTTGGTCTTCCATCCTGCCAAGGTCGGTCAAATGAGTACCCAGCTTGCTGGGGGTAAAAGGGAAGATGACTGGGGAAGGCACTGGCAAACCACCCCGTAAACAAAGTCTGCCTAGGAAACGTTGGGATGTGACATCACCCCATGGGTCAGGAATGACCTGGTGCTTGCACAGGGGACCTTTACCTTTTAAAAGGGTGGCAGGTATCACCAGACAGTAATATGGAAGACAGAAAACTTTAGCTTTGTTCATAGAATGGGGATGAAGAGATACTGAATTTTCTTGCAATTTGCATACTAAAATGTGTCCTCACAGAAACTTGTAAATACACATTGAGAAGTTGAGGATGCAATATGGGAATGCAATATCACTGTGAATTTCTGGCTGGCCACAGAGATCACTAACATGGGTTTGCAATGGATTATGTGTCATATAGGGCTCTGGTGCAATGAGTGAGCAAACTCTTGATCTGGAAAGCCGTTAGTATTAGTTTTTTTTTTTTTAAAGGACACACATACACCCTGAATCCTATCTCTCTACTCATGGAGTAACAGAAATAATTTCCCATCTTCTTTAGGAACTTAATCTAGGTTTAAGTATGTGACAATAACATTGTTACTATGTATAAAAAGATAAATGATAATCCACTAGGGTTGCCAACCTCCAGGTGGTGGTTAGAGATCTCCCGCTATTACAACTGATCTCCAGCTGATAGAGATCAGTTTGCCTGGATAAAATAGCCAGTTTGGCAATTAGACCCTATGGCATTGAAGTCCCCCTCTCTCCAAACCCTGCCCTCCTCAAGCTACACCCCCAACATATCCAGGTATTTCCCAACCCAGAGCTGGAAACCCTATAATCCAGTATAGAAACAACTGCCATCACTACATGAAGTCTGTGATGCAGACGACAATACAGGTTGAGTCCTATGCTGATTTCTGTCCAGCTACATGAGCTATAGCAACTAGTGTAGGCTCAAGCACCCTGCACAGCTATACTGAAAATCCTGAAGACGTGTAAGAGATCTATCTGAAACTTTCCTGTGGAATCCAAAGTGATGCACAGAATATCAAAGAAGAAGAAAAAGATCTTTAATGCCTGGTCTTTCATTAGTCCTAATATCCAGAATAATGTATTCAGTCTATGCTGTTGCATAACATTTGGCAGCACCATCTCTACGGCAGGTCAGGATCTCTGGGAAAATTTGGAAGTCGAGCTGAGGGGTGATCAAAAGAAAGAAACTACATGAACTCAACCAAGTGCCATATGACATAGTGTTTAGAAAACACTCTGCATTACTTCAGGATAGCCTCAGGAACAGAAAATAGCAACAATTTTGGCAATGTGGACAATTTCTGAATTCTTGGTCTGGAGCACCTCTGGGCTGTTCATTACTGATACCGATGAGTCTGAAACTAAGCCCAGTGACTGCAATTACCGTTTTGCTTGACTGCAGGCCTGAGGTAAAGTAAGTAAGATCATTTCTCTGGCTTTTGTAAAGACACTTGCACATACCTGATATATTAGATTAATTGTGATCCCATCAGGTTCCTGTGGAATGCGTATAATATTGGGTGCTGTGCAACTCATATCATTGGGACTGAAAAAAAGAATTGAGAGGCATGTTCACTGACATTTTAATAGCACACAAAATAATAGTCTGTCAGCAGTGTAATCTTCCAGCCCCATCAAACACCTAATATTATGTAACGATGAACTAAATATTAATCCTAGCTCAGTAACCACACTTCCAATTTTCTCTTTTCCCATCCTGCCCTGTTGCCACTCAGCCAGTCCTCCAGGCACGCTCCTTCCCTGTTGAAAGGGCACGTCATTGAAGCTTTATCGGTTCATAACCGGATAGAGTGTATTTGTGCTTATCTGAGCATTACAGGGCCATCATGAATCAGCACATTTTTGTTAGAGTGAATGTCTTCATTCAGGATGTCTGCTCTGGCATCTCGCGGTGGTTAAATAGTTCTCTGGGGTCTCCACAGCAAATCATATGTTACTCTTTCCCTTTCTCTCTTCCCACCCTTCATCTCTGTCACCACAAATAGCTTTTGCACCATATCTACTGCAGCTGAACAGTAACAGTAGAGTGCAGAGACATTAATAAATTTCCAGTACTTACTGTTCGGATTGGCAGTGTATTGTTGTTATTTCATGCCCTACCAAATAACCTCTTCATAATGGACAAATATTACTCATTCTGTTGTATACTTGTTCCATAATTTTACTGTGTCAGCTGTTCTGTCTGCCTCCTTCCAATGATTCATAGTGAATTTCTGTAACTTTGGGTAGATAGCCATATGATATGCACTTCAACATGTTTTCATGCTGTTTTATACATATTCTAAAAGGTAGGGTTGCCAGCTCCGGGTTGGGAAATACCTGGAGATTTTTGAGGTGGAGCCTGAGGAGGGTGGGGTTTGGAGAGGGGAGAGACTTCAATGCCATAGAATCCAATTACCAAAGTGGCCATTTTCTCCAGGCGAATTGATCTCTGTCGCCTGGAGATCAGTCATAATAGCGGGAGATCTCCAGCTACCACCTGGAAGTTGACAACCCTACTAAAAGGCCATATCTCCCTGGATGAATCTTTGCACCAATTGCATTTTTCAATCAGTTTCATGCAGCTGTTGCCCTCTTGTAAATCAGTGTGTTCCTTTGCTTTCTGCTGTTGAACCTCTGGAGTTCTTGTAATGGTATGCCTGAGGAGGTTACAAGGGCACCCTCATTGTTAATTTTTAGGGAAGTCCTGCAAGCCTGACCTGTTTTAGAAGGCCTTTGGCTAAGCCTATTAATTCATCCATTTTTGCAGGTGACTGTCTGGGCTATGTAATATATTATAATTTGTAGGGTTGCCAACCTTCAGGTGGGGCCTGGCTATCTCATCTCCCAGAATTCTATCTAATCTTCAGGCTACAGAGATCAGTTCTCATGGGAGCAAATGGCTTCTTTGGAGAATGAACTACATGGCATTATCTCCCACGGAGATCCCACCCCTCCTAGACCCCCAGACTCCACTCCAGGAATCCCCCAGTCTAGAGGTGGCAACCCTATAATTCTGCCATGCATTTCTGACATGGCTTATTGTATTCCTTGATTTTATTTATGTTTGCCAGTTTCCTTGTTGTTAGTTGTCTTCAGTCTTTGATGAGGGGTATAGTAAAAATGTTTTGATAAATTAATAGAATTAATAAAATAAAATGTTGCAACCCATACTTCTATAGTACTTCCACAATGATAATGTTCAGAAACTCCAGGACGTAGCACAGTTGAGCTGTACTGGTCCCATAACCCTGATGGCGTTTGTGAGAAGTAGTAGTCACCCCAGCAGCAAGTGAAAACAGCAGAGACAGCACGTATAAAAAGTGGTATTTTTATTCACAGTGTTAAAGTGCTTCGCCACGCACCTCTTTCTCACAACCCACACCACTATACAAATATGGTACACATATATACACTTCTGGCACAGTTTACCAGCCAATGAACTGTTGGCTGCCTTGTGGCCAGGACTAACTTGCTCAGTCCAGTTCTGTCCAGATTTTCTGCTCAGTCATTGAGCGATCATGTGATGCCAGCTTTCACCTGGCTGTCACCTGGATTATTGCAATCTACTTGCTATGTGCAGTCTTAACTGTCGACAGGAGGTTCCCTCCTCAACAGTTCCATCTGTGTTTTGTCTCATTTTCTGTCTAAATCATCAGATATAGCATCTACTGCATAGAAGACAGGGTAGGTTAGATGCCAGAGCCTTCCGAAGTACAACTTCCTACCCAGAATATAAAGTATTTCTGAAAGCGGAACATGAAGATAGCTTGAGTTACAAAATGGTTGTGTTTAAGATATAATCCTATGTACACTTACTTGAAAGTAGGCCCCATTAAACTCATAGGCTTACTTCAGAGTAAACCTGCACTTCATTGGGCTACATGGGATTTCCCCCACCCGAAGATGGAAATAAAAAAAGAATTTTTATCCCTAGTTAGATTGGCCAGTGTCCCTTATTTTTCACATTATCTCCCCTTATTTTTGACATTATATATGCTGCAACACTCTGATTCTAAGCTCCCATATGTATATTTCCTATTACCCTCTGCCTACAAGTTAATGCATCTATTCCCTGGTTAGTATTGATTTCTCTTCCATCTCAGTATATCCCATATGCCTTTGAACAGCATCATGTTCCTCTCCAATATTGCAAAGAAGCATAACATGAATGTTTGCTGCTCCTTAGTAATGCTTCCATTCCAAATGGAATTTTATATTCCTGCTTCTTTTTCACAGCAGTGCACATGGTGAAGTGTAAACTGCATCCTCCCATACCTCTCCACTCTTTTCTGTAGGTTGCCATGCACAGTATGTGTTTTTGCAGTGATCATAAGGGGTTCTGCACTTAGATTCATTAAAACTCCAGGGAGCATCTCTGTTTGTGTTTGCAAAGAAGAATTGACAAAGAATGATACATTGGTGTTAACTAGCATTCCAGGGTACACCTAATGTTTAATTACTCAGAGACTGGGCTGTGCACCAGAGCAGCTCAAAGCAAGTTAAATACATGGTGCCGGCTTCATGCTTTGTTTTCTTTGAAATCCTTTCCTTTCTGTAATAAAAATGTGAACAGTATGATTCAGATTTAAATAGTTGCTTTATAACTTTTCAATGCACTCTTCCATTGAGCCCCTGAGAATAATGAGGAAGTATGCAAAGAAATCCAGATAGTCAAACTGGGTCATTTTCCTTCTATTCACCAGCAATGTGATTCACTTCTGCTGGTAATGCGAGGATGGAGTGTGTATGTTCACTGGAATGCAAGCTTTAATCCATAGATTAAGGAACAAAATGGGGAAAAATGGTCTTTGGACTAGGACGGAAGAGATCCAGGTTTAAATCCCCACTCCATCATGAAGCTCATTGGGTGACCTTGAGCCAGTCATTTTCTCACAGCTTAACCTTAATTACGGAGTTGTTGGCAAAATTAAGGAAAAGCATGTATGCCACCCTGGGCTCCATGGATGAAGAATGGGTAATGGATGATTTTAAGGGGCAGGGTTTAATCAATGATAATCAATGAGGTCTAATCAATGAAGTTGAACGTCAAAGGCTCCTCTGTTAATTTTTGAGGCCTTCCCCCAAGATGTCACTGTAATACAAACTTGTATCTTAGGTCTCCACTCAGTAAAGTGTGAAGACTTCCTCCAACAGATGTGCCTCTTCCTCTGGCAGAAGAGCACCTTCTGCTGGAAGAAGCCTTCTTAGGTTGGAGAAAGGCTTCACGCTTTGCTGAGTAGAATGGTAGGACAGAAGCCCTGGTTTTCACTTAACTCATGAGGGTAAACCATCAGACAGAAAACTGTACAAACTTTGCAGATGTTTTGGTTTACAAGAGGCAGATGTGCGAATTTGGTGGGTCTTGTGACCCTGGATGGCATTGTCATAAAGCCAAAGGATTATATGTCTTTGCAGAACTGTTGCGGCCCCAGCCCTATGGGGGGAGGAATGGAACGAGGGGAAGGGGGTTACTGCCACCCCAGGGGAAACCCATACCCTGGTAACCGACCAGTGTGATCTTACCCAAGAATGACTAGTACACCATAGCTGGAGTAAACAGGCCACAACTTTATTGATTACAGCGTTAAGTATTGGCAAGCATGAAGGGCAGGATCCAGGGATCAGCTGACCCATCCGTCAGCTGATAACACCCCGAGCCCAACCCGCCTGCTGGGCGCAGCCTGAGATGGCAGTATGCCGGGACCCACGTGGGCGGCAGCCAACTGTGTGCTCCACTGCCACTTGGGAGGAGGCCAAACCGCAGCCCCCAAGCCAGGCTTAAACATTCCTGGCCTCCCCCCAAAACCCCTTATTAGGGTCCCCAGAGTGGGAAGCGGGGCATGCAGGCCGTCTTTCCCCCAAACTGGATCCGGCCCCATGCCCAAACCGCCAACCATCAGTTGTGACAGATAATCCAACCAAACCCCAGAAGACAAAGGGAGGGTGGGCAGGACAAGCGGCGTGGAGGGGAAAGAATGGCCGCGGCCAGGGGCGGGGCCGAGTTTTATCCCCCCCCCCCGGCATGCCGGCCGGCACAGACCCCCATTGGACCGGGGCAGGCCCCGTGACCCCCGACAGAGCCCGCCAAAACCATCAAAAGGGGGGGCCCCCGAGAGGGTGGACGAGAGCTGGCAGCCACCATTGTCCCTCCCGGCAGCCTCACGTAGGACCCAGGCCCGCCCCCTCCCCCATGAGGGCTGGCCGGGGCCCCCTGGGCCACCCATGCCGTCACCCCGTCGCCTGGAACGGCACATCGCCGCCCGGATCGGCCGCGGCCGCCGGTAAGACGGGACCCAGCACCTGTTCCCCCTGCTCCCCCCCCCACGGGTCCGCAAACCTGGATCCCCCCAAGTGGGATCCGCTGCTTTCATGAGACTGAGGTGTGAAGTTTGATTGATTTAAGTATAGAATTTTAAAATAATATTTTTGCTATTTTATTTTGTTCTCTTGCCTCCCTTCTTATAAGAGAGGAGGGGAGGATTGGGGAGTTAAAATGGTCCAGGAGGAGTGAACATCCAGGGTATCTACCCACTGGGAATTTACTTGCTAAATTAAAGGGCTACACCAGCTTTGGAGAAGAGCCTGGAGTTTCCAAAAGCACATTATGTAATTTTTAATATACAGCTTGAACTGCCTTATAGATAATTATTATTTAAGCTGATTTACAGCAAGCTTCTTTGAATACACCAAAAACATCGTTTGGTTAAGCACTGAAAATCATTCACAAATTGGGTTTTAACTGATTGTTTGATACATCTGACATTTTTGCCAGAATTCAGAAAAAATGTAATTCTATAATCTGACAATTAAATCGGATTTGGGGGCAATTAATCTAAAAGTGTGCCATGTTTTTAGTATTTCATGGTCTGCTTTATGAAGTGTATCAGCTCCCTTAAGCATCAAACCATATCATGGTCTTATAGGGTTGCCAACTGCCAGGTAGTAGCAGGACATCTCCTGCTAATTCAACTGATCTCCAGCCGATAGAGATCAGATCACATGGAGAAAAATGGCCGCTTTGGCAATTGAACTCTATGGCATTGAAGTCCCTCCCCTCCCCAAACCCTGCCCTCCTCAGGCTCTGCCCCAAAAATCTCCCGCCGGTGGTGAAGAGGGACCTGGCAACCCTATGGTCTTAGAAGGTTTTATGTTTTGCTGATTCTGGGATTGAAGATCAATCCTCCTCATCATAGAATTGTTTCTATACCTATCTTCTAGAGAGGTCTGTGCCAGTACTCTTAGGAAATTGAGTTTTGGAGTGTATCCCTTAGGTTATCCATCTTATTGAAAGATAAATTCATTTCTAGGAAAGCTATGATATTTTGTGTGCCAGCAGATAAAATTAAACATCAAGTTGTTAAATTGATGCTCATGATCATAAAGCTGATAATTACCATGTTTTCCTCATTAGTCAATTTGTATTCTTCCATTTTTCTACATAAACACATCAGTTATAGTCTTGTCTACACAATAAAGAATTGATTGATTAACTGAAAATCCTTTTCTCATGTGAGTCCACCAGATAACATGGAAAATAATCACATCAGAACTACAAACCACATCAGGTGCTATGCTGGTATTACTTCCCAATAAGGATGGAGCAGAGTTCCAACACAACCAGAATATAAAACCTAAGCTTCAGATGGATACAATGCTTTCTGGAATGGACCTGTTACCCACCCCTTAACAATCAGATAATTTTGGGCCTACAAAATGATTGTGATGAGCCAACACCAACAGGACAGAATGGGTAGACATTGAAATTGTTATTATATCTTAATATAATCTCAGCAATTATGATAAATCTAAAGTGTGAGTTAAATCTAAATAGAGTTGAGAGACATGACAGATTAGGATTTCATCTGAAGGAGATCATAGAATAGAATCATAGAATTGTTTATTTACGGCCCTTGGCCAGATAAAACAAGAAACATGGACTAAAACTGAAGGAGATCAATTCAGTTAAGTATGTTCAGGTATATTGTGTAAAGTGCTCCTGTTGGAGGTATGGAGAAATAAGCAGCTTGTTCTTCAGCTTCCCCCACCCCCATGTGGTCGACAATTTTTGGTTAGGCTGAATGGGACAAGCTGCTTGTTTCCATTTGACCTGTCAACATGCAGATTGAGGAATATATATGCAGTTAAAAATTTGCTCACAAACTTACAGATGTCCAAGACTGTTTCGCATATACTTTGTGTCTGGGCAAGGGTTTGAGAAACATAAACAGTTGGTTTTTCCTTGTGTGTTCTGTAAACTGTGTAGTTAATGCTGTCACTAATATTCTCTGGTGATACAGGGAAAGTAGCAGAAAATAGCTGATGTTATGTACCATTTGTGCATTGGCTTTTTGAAAGACCTTTATTTTAGTTTATAATTTCTCCACATTGATATAGGCAACTTTGGCACTTGCATGGCTAAAAATAGAAATGAACAGAAATGGGGGATTGGGGGAGAAAATAGTTTTATGGACATTTTTGCACCCTTCAAAAACTCCTTCCTTTCTCAGCAGTCTGGGATGGGGTTATACAAGTATGTGAGGAAAAGTGTTCTAGACTTATGGTTCTTGTGTTTCACCACATTGCTCTACTGCAGTGAAATCATTGCAGCAGAGAACAGCGATTTGAATTTACTTCCAAAAGTAGAGTCAAGTATGTTGAGTATCCAGAAACACTTTTTTTCATAAATGTGAAATTTAAGCATAGCTCTGTTATAAAATGCAACAAGTCTCGGTTGCAATTAAACTTTTAAAAAATGAATTCAATCAAGGCTGATGAAAAAGTCCACATTAGCTGGAAAAGAATGTTCCAAAGTTGTAGTGTGAATGATTTAATTATAAGTAGGCTTTTTAGCAATTTGTAATAATCTCTTTTCCTTTCTGTAAAATGTATTAGGACAGCCAGGGAATGGCTTGTTGCTGGGCAGAATATCCCTGTATGTCTGTGTGCTAAGGAAGTGGGTTAAGAGTCATGGAGAGTCAGAGTGAACTATAAACATTGATAGGAGAAACTGGATAGAACTGAACTGTACTGCGCCGCCTCTATGTCTGGAGTGCTATCAGCCAACCCTGAATGTTGATGGGTTGTCATATCTTGAATTTGGATAAATATCCCTTCCTCAGTATGATCGGGGCTCAGAGATTTTTACTCAGTAGAGTGCTCTGGGTTGCAGCTGCCAGAATAAACTGTTTTCTTGAATATTGATCTCAGGTCTCTCTCTCCCCCCACGAACCCTTGTTTGCCGTATCAATGACAATCTACTCCAAAGCCATATTTCCCCTAAGGGCTTTCTTTGCCATCAAGTTGCAGCTAACTTATGGTGACCCCATAGGGTCACCTTCAGAGGTAGTTTGCCATTGCCTGCCTCTGTACAGCAACCCAGAATTTCCTTGGTGCTCTCCCATCCAATTACTAACCAGGACAGCTGAAAAGGAACTGCCGCTGGGCAGGGCAGAGGGAACGGTCTGGTTAATCTCAAGGAGCCAGGCCTCCTAAACCCCCAGGTCTACACAGCAAAAAGAGCAGGCTAAATGAGGCTCTCTGTCCTGAAGGAATGAAATGGGAACAAGCACCAGTGAGGTGAACTGGAAATGATCCCCTGCTGGTTATTTCTGCACTGTCCCATTGTACTACCGATTTGACTACTGCTGCTGCTGTGCATCTTGTTACGGGAGAATGGAAGGCACCATCTTTTAAGCCTTTTAGATGTATTGTTAATTTCCATTTTCAGAGTAAAATTGATTATATTTGTATGTTTGTTATGACATGGGATATTATTAGCTGCTCTGAGCTCGACTCGTTTGGGAAAAGAGGGATAAAAATCAGAACAAACCATCAAACAAATAAATAAAGCTGTATGACCGTGAACTAAAATATACAAGAAATGTTTCAACTGACCTTGCTACCCCTGTACCTACGTATCCATGGAGCCTACGTATGACGTTCCCCTGCTGCCAGAAACTGCCACAATAGTGCTGAAAACTTCCTTTTCTACATTAAGGTGTGAGTAGAATTGAAACAAAGGAATTACAGAACCTCATACAGAACCATGAGCAAGATCCTATTATATGTCTACTTGGAAGAAAACTCTTTCAGCAAAGGTGCCGCTCTCCCTGCAATTTTCCTTTAGTGCTTTTGTTTTTCACCTAATAATTTACTTCCTGCTCTCTTCTCCATAGACAGGTATGATGGCTATGTAGGGAGAGAAAAAAGAGAAGGTAACTTTAAGGCAGCAGTACACTGGGCTTAAAGATTTATGACGTTTATTCTTGTACTGTAGTATTACTACACCTCAAGTGAATATGCAGGTGTGTGGACACTTTTCTCTAAAATGTCCAATCCGACACACAAGCCTTTCCTTGTCTTTATACCTTTACACCCTCAACCACCAACCATCAGGTAAATGGGAGACACATGAGCTTAGAAGTATGGTTAGGATGCAAGCTGCATACCCCCAGGTCTGTTATGTGGATCCTGCTAGAATGCTGCAGTAATTTAATTATGCTGTAAGTATGAATCCCTTTTCTGTATGAATTTTGACCGGACCAAAATGACACTGATGGAGATAAGCAGCCATTTTTTATTTAACAGAAACTAAAGTAGCTAACAGGGTAAAATGTCTTGTGTGAAATATTTCCATTTATGAATTGAAACTGGCTCTGAGCCTCACTTCCCAGAGGTTGCAAACTTTCTCACTGAGAGTGAATATGTTGTAACTTAATCATAAATAAACACTGAGGGGAGATTTGGTTCCTTTCCCCACAGAATGGCTTACTCATCTTGTGAGGTTTGACAGGAACCTGTTACCACAACCAACAGGATTCTTCTAAAGGTTTAAGGTGGCTCTTTCAACAGTGCCCAATCCCCAGAACCTGTACAAACAAGTTTGGTACTTTGGGTCCTTAATGGGATGCTTATTTTCCTCAATAAAACAAGCATTCTAATCCAAACTGGCACCAAATGTTACCTAAAAGCCAAATAAAGCCCTGGCTAAACTAAGGAAGGAAGGGTGTGTTTTGTGTTTTTGTTTTTTTTAAATGAGGATCGCTCTCCCTCTCCCATCTGGTGGACTTCTATGGCACTTGGATTTGAATGAGGCCAAAATCTCAAAAATGGGTTCACAGCCCTAGCAGGGAGGTGGGATTTTTGGATAATTACCACACTGTGTTTTAAAAAAAATCTTCCAATTTACCTTAGAATATTCATGAAGAAAGGTTAAATAACATCTGGGAGAGGAGGTCCCCCCCTTTGCAGCTAGCCGCAAATATTTATGATTTTTAAAATATATACCTTATATACTCGAGTATAAGCCAAGTTTTTTAGCCATGATTTTTGGCTTTAAAAACTCACCTCGGCTTATACTCGGGTCAATACAGTAATTCGCCTGCTGGGCCCTCTCCCAGCGCGCTCCCGCCGGCCAGCTGATGGGCGGGCTGTCCTGCCTTCTACCCCCACCCCACTCGATCGCGCCTTCTGCGCGGCGGCGGCAGCTGCGATTTCTTCCCACCCCCACCCCACCCAATCGCGCCTTTTGCGCGATCGCGCCTTCTGCGCGGCGGCGGCAGTTTCTTCACCCCCACCCCACCCCGCCTTCTGCTGGGCGGCAACGGTTTCTTCCCTCCCACCCCCCCACCTCACCTCGGCCGGTCCTCCCTCTTGCCAGCTGACCCTGCGGGGCCTCCTGCGCGCAGGGAGGGGGCCGTCGCCGCCTGCCTGTGCGCCTGGAGCGTGTTCAGGTAAGCCTGCGGGGGGGGGAAGGGGGTGCATTTCCCCCTCGGCTTATACGTGGGTGCCTAATTTTTCCCCATTTTTGGGGTGAAATTAGGCACCTCGGCTTATACTCGGGTCGGTTTATACCCGAGTATATACGGTATATATTGTTAATGTAATAATGCAGTTTCAAAATAATGATCTGTTTTTGGGGAAAAAATGAATGACTTGGCTTGTTAGAAAGTTTTTTTTTAAAAAAAATCCTAAGCTCTCCCCCACCTTCCACCACAAGAGCTGACAATTATCCATTTATTCCTAAGTGCCATGAGACAAACAGTCAGATGGCACAGAACAGTAAGTAACTAATTAGGTTGGTAGGAGAAGGATTTTAAAGGGACGGTAGCCCCGGGAAGCCTCAATAACACATTGACTGTCTACATGGGGTAGCCTGGAGCTGCAATTGCTCTTTAATCAAAAACAACCCCAAAAAATCAGGTCAGAAAAAGCATCTAAAATACTGGAATGCATCTCAGTTGTTAAAAAAAAATGGCAGCAGCTGGACTGAATGGCTAGTGTAGAAAAATCCTTTGATGGTCCTTTGCATTGATATATATCTACTGCTAACAGAACAAACTGAGGTGCTGTGGCTTCGTGTAGAGGATCTGAGTTGCCAACGCAAGGTTCAATCCCTGGCATTTCCAGTTTAAAAGATCAGGGAGAAGGTGATGTGAGAGACCTCAACACCTAGAAAGCTTCTAATGATCACAGCAGAGAGTGCTGACATTGTGATCCGTCTTGGTACGAGGCCGTTTCAACTGTTCCATTTAAACTGGGGAATGTGTGTTTGTGTGCGGACTTAAATTCAGGTTCAATTCTGCCTATTACAGCCCTCAGGCCCAAGTTATCTATCTATAAGCCCCTTTTCCATGGCCGAATCCAGGACAGAGTTTTAAAGGGCAATGCCATAAATGTTGCTGTTTTAAATGTTAAGCACACATATTCATATTTTAAGTGTAGATGGCTCACAATGGGAAGAAGAAGGTGATGACTGTGCAGAGGTCAAAGTAAGACGTGCTGAGTCTCCAAAGAACAGATAGGAGAGGAGGCTTTATATCTCCTACAAAGGCTGTTAGTGTTGAAATAAATTTTCAGTAAAAATTAGCCTGAATATCCATCCCATTTTTTAAAGTTCCTGCGCTATGATCTACACTGATTTTTTAGCATCCATATTACGGCACTTACACAGCAGAGTATGACTATTTTGAAAATCCTCCAGTTTAGCATATTACTCTACACATTTTAATTTAATCTCAGTGGCGTTCTGTATATGTATTATTCAATGCACTTTAATCACCTAACAGAAGACAGAAAGCACCAGGCAGTATTAAAAGTTATCACATATGGATGTTTAGATAATGAGTTCAAAGTCTGTGCTACATCTATTGCCTTGTGATAAACTCGAGTCAAAATATTCCTTTCCATCTCCCATTCTAGCAGTCAATCACAAAAGCTTCACTCAGAATTTCTTCCCGAAGAAACATTAAAAGACTGGCTGTTTATTCAAAAGCTTTGACGCCTTCTGTTTCCAGAGACTTTAAAAATACTTTTAGAATATCAGAAGAAGGACATAATTTCTTTTTAAAATCTAGTTTATTGCCGTATCTGTCACTGCAGCAATCATAATGTGCGAGGGCAGATGTTTTCAGAAACGGCAGGTTTCATTTTTAGATAAGCATCACCAATAACTTGAGAGGGGTTTTTTTCCTCCCTTCCCTTCTTTCTTCCTTCTGCCATATGTGTACATGGGTTTTCTTCAGAGAATGGGTGTCTGACTTTATAAGCTGACCTGGAAAATGGTGTGTAAAATATTGTAATGCATCAATTTATCAAGTTATCTCCCCTGAGATTGCAGGGAAAGATGATTGAGATCGCTATATTAAGCTGTTTGCACATAAGACCCAAGCTAATATCGCTTCATTTCAAAGATGTGCTCTCAAGCTTTCATCTCCCTTTACTATCTGAACTGCTTTGAAACCTGCCATCTGCTTTTCATATTTCCAAAGTGCCACTGCTTAAAGGTATGACCCTTTTCCCTTGTAGTGACAAGGGTAAGAGAATCTACCATAATCTCGGTAACTGGACTGTAGTGAATACTTCATTGGAACTCCTTCCCATAGTAATGTCATAGTTCCAGAAAGTTGATTCTGGTGAAGGAAGGGCTTTTCCTATAGACTGCGCTTTGCCATATTATCATAATACCATGCGAGGAAGCAGGCTGCAACAGCTTCCACACCTCTAAGATGTCAACGACGGAAACTCTAGAGACAGAGTATAATCCTAAATAGAGTTGCATCTTTCTGTTTATTGAACTCAGTGTGCTTGTGTTTAACTATGCTGAGGATGGCACTGAGTATCTCCTGAATTATGAACAGTATCCTTCATGAATTTGCCTGCAACATGCAATTTTGAAAGAGAGGTATTCTATTGCAGGGTAGTTCGTGCAAGAGGCAAGACAGATGACAACGTGAGAGAGTGCCTTTTCAGTTATAGCACCAAAATTGGAATTCTCTCCTCAGGGAGATTAATCTGCCCCCCTCTATCATTGTCTACCAGCAGTGGGTGAAGACTTTGTATTTCTTTTGTCATTCCAATATTGATCCTCCTCCTTCTTTGTTTTAATGGCTGTTTTATATACAATAAATGTTTTAAAGTTGATTTTAATGTCTTCTTGACTGTTTATTGCCTTGGGGGCTCTAATTGGGTAGAAAGACTTTCATTTTATTTTCTCTTTCACTTTATTCAGGGTTTAACAGCCCAAAAGCCACCAAGAAAATATGTAAGAATTAAAAACAACAACAAAGGTGGAAAAACAGCCACATCACCCATGCAAGCTTTATAAAAGCCACTCAGAAATAATCTTAATTTATGGGTATCAGAAGTGGATGAATATTTTAACAGCCATTTTGCAACAAATTTCTCCCTGGACACAATGTATTTGGAACAATAAAAAAAAACAAGCAATAAAGAATCAACCATGGGTAAGGAGCAATCACAAAAACGTTCTGGAGGAATCCCAGCAAGACCACTTCTTCTTCATCTGTGCTGTAGGTAGCGCATTACAGTGTGCGAGCATATATGACTGAAAGACAGGATGCAGTTGTTTTAAATAAATAAACGAGGTCTTGAAACTATACAGTCCAATCCCTATAATAGTCTTGCTGTTGGAGATATTCCACCTGCTTGCATAGACACGGGGGAGAATGGCCTAGGGATAATGAAACCAGACTAACTGCTAACTGTATGTTCTCTGAAATGGCATGGCTGGCTGCAAATGGTGGCAAACAATAGATTTTCATGTCAACCTCTATATAAAAGACTTTGGATCAGATTTGAAACATATATGAAATTAATTGCCTTTTAGCAGTTTCCTTTCTGTCAACGAAATTCCTTCACATGGATATCACCAGAAGGTGCCAACCACTTCCATTAATTTATTCCTGCATACATAACATAACCAAGGAAAGCTCTGGACATCACATGGGGGGTGCCTTCTTGTAACTCGAAGGCGAAGGAGGGGCGAAGCTCCTTGGGAGCTGGCATGACCCTGTGCCAGCATGTGCCCATTTAACCCGGGCTAAGGGGCACTTACGCCGCACATTGATGCTGGTCACAGGTGCTGGTACTGCCTCCTGGCAGTGTTCCAGTGGCGCAAGTCCCCACGCTGGTGTCCTGGGAGGTGTTCCCGGGGTATTCCTGAGGGTAGAGGGTGTTCCTAACTCTTTTCTCCCTGGGAATGTCCCCTTGCGCTACGGTGTTGCAATGCCACCTTTCTTGGTGGTGCAGCCTCACTGCAGTCAATGTGGGCATTTTCTTTTTTCTTTTAAAAATGTTGTACATATCTTTTCAGCATAAGATAGTAACAGGTGCTTTTTCATACAAAAGCTTGTATTTTATTCACCTTTCTGCCTAAACACCTTATTTAAACAAAGGAACACTATTAAAAGAGAGAACAATGCTAAAGGCTTCTAAAAACACAAAATGTGAATTGGGTCTTTTAAATATTGAAAGAAATAGCAAAAATCCTGCGTTGTTACCAATTTTTTTCTGGGAGTCACAAATATGAAAATATGCACTGCTTTTAAAGAAAAAAATCAAGGGCAGACACATGCTAGAATGGGATGGTGGTTATGGGTCTGATTCTTTTGCCTCTATTTGCAAAGTAAACATGGAGATGTCCACTAAAAATCTTTTCACCACCATACTCTTCTCAAACATTTCCTGTGGTGGCTGGCTGAAGAGAAAAAGAGAGAAGTAACTGAGTAACATGCACGCTTTATCAACGAAACATAAACTTACAATGCCATCCTAAACAGTTACACCCTTCTAAATTCACTGGAGCCAATGGGGTTAACTCTGCTTAGGATGTCACTGTTAACCATTTGATACTATAAACAGATATTAGATACATGGTTTCCTGCCACTCCCTTTTTCTTCTCTATTTTTGAGATTTTTTTTTAAATGACATTATATCAACTCTACAGAGCTGTACATTAGTAAAGTTCAAGTAGCTCCAAAAATCCTTAAAGAGAATTTAAATAACTGACTGTAATCTGAAATTGCTTGACTGGAGCAAAAGGGTAAAATCCACACTGTACTGATAGCAAGGGAAAGTTTATCAAATAATTTAAAATATATATCTTGCCTTTTCCCTAGAGAACAAGGTACAAGGTAGGCAACAAAAAGCTAAAACGGTCACAGAACAAATAACCATAAAATATGAAGCTCACTATTGACTTCCATGGTGTCATTGTGCCTTTTCTTTTGTAGAGTCAGTTTGCTCCAGTGCTGAGAGGAAAAGTCAGAAGATACAGAGCTCGACAATTTGCTTTCCTAAAAACTAAATATTGACTTAGAAATTTTGCTGTCATGAATTAGAAAGAGCACTTTGTACTGTGGGTGCCACATATCCACTATACTGGTATGGTAGGAAAATTAACATCAGACATGTAAACTGAACAACATGGGGACTTAAGCTAGCATCTCTCTCTACTAGTATTGTCAATCCTAACATGGCAACCCCTACAAGATTCCACTTATCTTATGTTGTAAATATTTTTACATTATCACTATGGCATTGGAGCAAACCACAGGATAGCAGTGTCTGCAACTGCAACCATGCTGTTTACCATATTATTCTTGCCACCACAGCACATGTAGCCCAGTTCCCTCATATTGAGCTGCTTACAATGGGATCCTAAGCAGAGATATACTTTCTAAGACCACTTAGAAGGGCGTAGCTGTACTTAGGATAGCACTGCAAGTCTCCTCAACAAGAGTCCAGATTATTATTTAATTATTTATTTATATATATTGTGTGTGTGTGTGTGTTAAGTGCCGTCAAGTAATTTCTGATTCATGGCAACCCTATGAATCAATGTCCTCCAAAACTTCCTATCTTTAACAGCTTTGCTCAGAGCTTGCAAATTAAGGGCTATGGCTTTCTTTATAGAGTCAATCCATCTCTTGTTGGTTCTTCTTTTCCTGCTGCCCTCAACGTTTCCTAGCATGATTGTCTTTTCCAGTGACTCTTGTCTTCTCATAATGTGACCAAAGTACAATAGCCTCAATGTAGTCATTTTAGCTTGTAGGGTCAGTTCAGGATTGATTTGATCTATAACCCACTGATTTGTTTTTTGGCAGTCCACAGTATCCGTAACACTCTCCTCCAACACCACATTTCAAAGGAATCTACTTTCCAGCTTTTCACACCCATACATAGTAGCAGGGAATACGATGGCATGAATTAACTTGATCTTGGTTGCCAGTGGTACATTATATTATTTACAGGGGCTCAAGACATACTAGTGAGTCAGTACAATCAACAAAATGGGATGCTAAATAACCAGTGCATTAGGATATTAGAATGGAACCACCAGAAAGAACTGAAGTATAGCATAAGTATTAACATGACACATTAAGTGGTACAGAAATTACATAATATTATCCTACTTACAATAAGCTATACGCAGCAGAATATAGCACAGTCTTAATAAGTGAACCATTAAGTAAGTTTGTGAACCATTTTGTACAGTGCAAACCTATTACCTGCACTGAAAAGCCCTCTTGAATAGCTTGGTTTTACATAGTTTGAGAAAGGCCAGGAGAGTGGAAGCTTTCCTGACCTCCTTGGACAGGCCATTCCATAAGGCGGGAGCCACAACAGAAAAGCACGTGTATGGGCTAGGCTGTGTTGGAATACCCACCCCCCTTTTTTGAAGCTGCCATCTTCTACTTTCTTTTATTTCAGCCAATACATGCACTGACCTCAGTCTTTCTATACTGGTCATAGCTGACATGGTTGCAACTAGTTGTCCCTTTATGTACAATCCAACATCAAAATATTCTATATACAGTATAACACTATTTACAGAAGTTCCTTCTTTTCCCATTCAAAAATTGTATTTTTGTATTTGTATTTTTTTTAATTGTTAAAGCAGAAAGCATTAACCTTAACTCTGATACTTCTTCATGTAGGACATGATGCAATTTGAACAGTGCACTTTCGGGCAATAGAGACTATGAAATTTCTTAATTTATATAGGACGTCTTTTTCTGCTTTTGAAAGGGAGCAGAGAGCATATTGATTACTTTTCCTTTTATGAGGCTGCTTGGAATTGAAGAGCTGATGCTTTTTTTTTATCATCAAGCTACTATTTGAGGGAGACAATTTAGGTAACACATTGCCCTATTGGTGAAAGCTCTATAAGGGGACCAAGATGGTAAACGAATCAATATTTACAGATGGGCTAAGTAGCCTATAGATTTTACCTCTTTCCCTAACCACTAAATGTCATCTGTTACTGCTGCTAGGACAGCATTTGGCATAGCTGGGTCAGAAGTTTAATTGTTGAGAGGGACTTAACATGTGGGTAAATGATATTCAGTTGGCCCTCCATTTTACATTGCAGAAAGAACTTGGATCCATGGCGTAATTTTAAACGTCTCTTTTCTCCAAGGAATTGTCATACATTTCCTAGCAGCTTGACTGTTTCTGAAGAGGTCATGCCATGCCACATTTCATTCATAAGTGAGTCTCTTGCTTTTGCCAATCTGAAAGGGTCAAAAAACCTTTTGTACAAGTTATACCTTGAACATTCATTATAGCTATGAACTTTCCATGTATGTGACATTTCCAGTTGGAATAAAGTAGGACAGGGCTGCCACTCAGATCTCCTTTTGACTGCTGATCTGAATTACATCAAGGATCTTCACTCATCACTGGCAATGGCTACTAGGTAAGTATTTGTCAATTATTTTGTGAGGCATAGCTCCTCTACTAATGAATAACATTGACTATAACATTGTTTATTTGCCTTACAGATACCCTCAGCAACCTCCACCTCCAGAAGAGTTGTTTATGCTTCTGCTTAAGACCAGGTTGTGCTGGCTTAGAGTTTCTGCCAGTGCAGTTGGCCCCAATTCCCTCATCAGCTGGGAAGCTTGCTGGATCTCTGTCATAGTGATATGGTACAGCTTGGATGTTCCAAATGAATTTCCTCTGGATGTCCTCAGCTGCCTTCTATTCCTCTGGGCAGAGGGTAAGAGGTGGTTGGCTTGCCAACAGAAGAACTGCATCACTTCTGGCCCAGCCATGTTTATTTCCAGTTGAGCCGGTTACATTGCAGGCCCTTCCTCTCCCATTAACTTTTGTTAAAATCTAATGATAAGTATAGGGGTCAACTATTAATCATAATTCAAATCAGGGCCATATTTATGTATTTGTTATGTATACATCTTGCCTTTCTTTCATTATGGGAAAGCATGAGGCTTCTGAGTAGTCCTTCCATACAAGTATTGACCCAACTTAGAGCTGCATAGCTTCAGCAAAGTTGCGGCATCACATGTATTCAAATTATACCCGGGATGTAAAATAATATTGTTTGATTAACCTTTTATAGAAACGGTTGTTATTGAAGAATCTTTTTACTAATATCTTTAAATTATGTGTTTTATTTGTCAAAACAGCAAACTGAATGTATCTAATGCAGTAGTCTTTTATGTATATATTTTTAAAGGTAAAACAGGTCTCATTGTTGTGTTTGCTACAGTCAACTAACACAGCTACACTCCTGGGATGGAAATAAAGTGATTATTTTATTATCTGTTGAGTCACTAACTAACGTACCACAATTGTGGAAAACAGTTGGAATTATAGTCCTATTCACTGCATTAGTAGTATTTCAGGTTAGTAAAATAGAATGTCTGACAAATCCTTTTGTTCAATTGTAGTACTTAATTTATTGTAGGTAACTGTGAAGGATGGTCTGCCCAATTTTGATCAATTATTTGTTTTGTTTTAACATTACACAAAACAATAATTTAAGTGATGCCACCTTGCCAACTCATTCAGTAGTTAGAAAACGATTAACATGGCTGGCAAAATAACCTGGCAGCTGACCAAAGCAAAACAAAAACCAGTCAGGAAGTGCTGTCCATGCAATGCACACACAACAGACTCAGGGAAAAATCATTGTTTCATTGTTGTTCACACTTAATGGATATCAGAAGATATTAGGAAAGTTATAGGGGCTTAGATCATTGAAATATGGCACTTACCTTACTCCCCAATATATGTGGTCTCTGCATATACTGGGGAGGAGTATTGAATAAAAATACAGTCATTGTTAAACTGTGTACTGGAAGAGCCCATTCCTAAAGGAGGGGGCGAAGCCCATTAGGAGCCAGAGTGACCCCATGCTGGCATAGGTGCCACGTAAAGTCCGATCCTGGACAATGCCAAGGAAAGTGGCATAGTTCATATTTTGGATAAGTACACCTGAGCAGAATACTTTGAGCAGACAGAGGACCACACTTCTGGTTGTTTTGCTCTGTTGCCAGATTATTTAGCTACTTTGGTTGTGTTTCCTGAACAATATCAGATTTTAGATTCATCAGGTGGTTCTCGTTTTAATTTAAGCTATATTTCAAATGAATACATATTGCAGCCACATTATAAAGCCAGATATAAATGCTCTAAATGTTCAAAAACTATATTGAGTTTTAAAATAATCATCTGAATTCTGTCAGCTCTGTAGTGGTTCAGAGGTGTTTGGGGAACCTAATTTCCAAGTCTAAAGCTATTCTTTGCTGCCATATTGACCTCTGCTTTACCATCAAACCAAAGATAAATCACCATGTGGTGTTCCATTCAGCCCTGGATAAAAGAAATGGTTGCCCTACATTGAACTGTACTCTTGTGCTCTACATCTATTTGACCCATAAGCTATGTCCTTTCCCTGCCCCATTGATCCCCCATCACAGCAAATGTGGCCATTCTCTTCAAGTTAGTCAGTCTACAGGTTTTTCTAATTTACTCACACCGCAGAATATTTTTCTCTTTTAAAATAACAATAAGGGACAGACCCATTCTTCTTACAGACACACTCCAAAGACAACTCCGATAATATGCTAGCGCCATCATATATGGAGCATAACATTTCTTATCCATTCTCCACATAGATTACCCTGAATATTTGTAGCACTGACCTGTGGACTCTATACACAGTTGGGTATTTATGAAGTGACTGGCTTTCACACATTTTTGGTCCTTATCTGTAGTCACCACTGCATGGCAACATTCATAGTGTATGGTGGCAATGATGCTTGAATTTCTCCCCAAATAATTTCACTACAATAGGTGTTCAGATTTAGCCAGAGACCTGCTCTATATTCCACCAAGTACTGTTTCTACAAGCTTTAATTGCATAGATACTTCACACAGGCAACAATCCGGTTGTGTTTTGTTGCAGAAACTCTTAGGACTAAAAGAAGTGTACCAATCTTCCCAACCCTGGACATGTATGCATGTACAAAGAAAGATAAAGCCAGGATATTTCAAGCCACAAGCTTCTCTGCTAGTGTTTCTAGTAGCTCATGATTTTGTTCCCCTGTTCTGCAGTTACCAACCAGGGAGCCAGCATGGTGTAGTGGTTTGGCTAGTATTTGGGAGATCTAAGTTCAAATCCCTACTCTGTCATGGACACTCACAGGGTGACCTTGAATCATTCACTCTCTATCAACCTAGCCTACCTCGCTAGGTTGTTGTGAGGATAAAACTGGAGGAGAGAGTGAAACAAACTGTGTTGGGGAGAAAAGTGGGGTATGAATATCTGAATGACTGAGGACCAATCCTGGACGTGTAAAAAGTATGGTCACCCAGATAAATCATGTCCATTAGCCATGAATGGTGGCTGTCGTGACAGGGAAGTGCAAGATGACTTGGGCTACACCGAGGAGACTCCAGTCTTGTAGAAATAACATTCTATCCTGGGAAAGGGACTATTAACTGTTTAAATTACTGGCTTAGAGGTGGCGGGTTTTTTGCCTGGATCTAACCATTTGCCCAACTGTCAGGAAGGGGCAAGATGGGATATTTGCATAACCTATGTTGGGCCATAAAGGATTGACATGTGTGCTCTCAGTTGACTGGAGAAGGGTTCAGAGTAATCCATGTGGGTCACACCCCAACCTCACACACCCAGCAGGGGCAGGAAGGGTTACAAGATCTGGACACCCTATTAGTGATCCTCTCTCACACACGTGCCCCCTCACCCTTCTGTGACTATGGCTCGCCAAAGGCTCAATGAACCTATTTTTGGTGATTGTCTTGGAATCAAAAACAGAATAGGTGGTTGCTAAGCATCACTGTATATGGCAGGCTATAGTGCAATTGTGTTCAACTTGATAGCTCACAACTAGCATTGTTAAGAGAAATCTTCTTAATTCCTCTTCACCCAATTTCTCACTGAAATCCAACAACCCATTTCATTTTTTTTCTTTTGAGAAATTAGGAATCTTTTTCTAATCAATTCTAATCAATTCTATTTTGATCAAAGAGAAATCTGAAGAGAGAGGGGGGGCAGGAAGGGCAGGGAAAAAATTCACTCTTCAGATGCTCAGAGGTCAGCCATGGGTTCCCAGCTCTCCCTATCCTCCTGCTTAAACACCACTATCTGTTTGTACAATAACTGCAAGGACTGAAGTTACAAAAGGGTAACAAAGAGAAATCAAAGAGAAATGCCTCTTTTAAAAGAAAAAAAGACAACAAGATGAATCAGTAGCTATATATAGAAAAGTGAATTTTGGAAAAAAAGAAATTCCCCTCTGTGTAATAATGCTACCTACAAGTGAGGAATACTTGCCATACCTACCACTTTGAATATTAATGTGTGTTTTAGATCAACGCCGTACAATGTACGGTGGGGCAGATCAACAAAGCCAGAGCTCAGTAAAAGAAAAATCACTGGTATTGTTTCATCCATTCTAAATCATTAAAGGTTCTTTCAAGAAGTAAAATGCAGCAGTGTCCGTGGAGGGACATTCTAATTTCCTCATACACTTTAACCTGTCAGGTCCTAGAATTTAAAGATCATATATTGGAAATGGTTTTCAGCATATACATTTTTCAGTTTTTCAGCTCTAATTAGAATATTGGAGGGCCTATTAGCCTGAAGATCCCTATTACTATTTTTTTCAACATAAGTACTAAAATATTGTGTAACTTTTCCAGAACAACAAATTATGCTTAAGTTTGTACAATTTGATGTCAACAGCAGTTCTGTATTCAGTAATTTGCATTTTAGATCCTTGTTTATATTTGGTTTTTTTTAACTTAATAAAAAATTAGGGGATTTTAGGGTTCGGGGGGATTTTAGGGTTTGGGGGGATTGAGACCACTGTTCAGCAAAGTGCATATTATTTGGAATGCACCTTTTGAGATAGACTATTTTGGGAAGGGGGGAATTATATTCTGAACAATGGTGAAAGGGGGGAATGGAGCAAAAAAGGTTGAGAAACCACTGCATTAGTCGAACACACCCTACTTTGTAAAGCTACAGGTTACACTGTCTATGATGGAGGTGCTGTTACCAGGAGAGGTGATGTCTAAAATCACCTTTAAAGATGTGTGAGGTGTAGGGTTCAATTGAGCCAGTCTATGTTGCTTTACACCAATGCTTTTAGGACAGAAAAGCTGGAGCAGGGACCTTCCGTGTATTTATTTAAATCTTCAACGCGTATTGGAAGGAAACCACTACAGAAAAAGAGATAGCGGTCTCATTCTTATCTTCAGATCCAGGCGCCTAATTTTCCATTGTGGCCACTGTAGGGATTCGAAAGTGTAAACGGCAGGTTTTCCCTGGGAGTTTGAATCCTAACACACCTTAGGTTCCTCAGCAGAAATAAAACGGGGACAGGTTGTTGTTGTTTTGTAATGGCTGACATGGCGGTGGATAAATTTTCGGCACCAGATCGCTGCTTCAACAGAGGCAAATGCCCCAAACACATGGGAGCATTGGGTGGTGCATATAGTGTGGGATGGGAAACGGACATACGCTTAATTTTATACTCCCAGATTAAAATAATTCACAGTGGGTAGCCGTATTAGTCTGTCTGCAGTAGTAGAAAAGAGTAAGAGTCCAGTAGCACCTTAAAGACTAACAAAAATATTTTCTGGCAGGGTAGGAGCTTTCGTGAGCCAAAGCTCATACCCTGCCAGAAAATATTTTTGTTAGTCTTTAAGGTGCTACTGGACTCTTGCTCTTTTCTACTACTGCAGATTAAAATAGTGGTGAGATGAGAGAGAGAGAGATTAACCGGTGACATCTTGCCCATGCGTTAATGACCAAAGAGTTCTTATGCACGGGAGGTTTTGCCTTGGGTTTGCCGCTCAATAGATGTGCATTCCCCCCCCCCATTCGAATACTCAACATTCAAAGAAAGGCCCCCCTTGCAGAGTTTGGAGAATTTGGATGGGGAAAATGCACATCTAGAGAGTGGCAGATCCAAGGCAAAAAAAAAAAAAAACATACATAAATGGCCAAAGTGAGGCTTTCGGAAAAGAGCAAGAGTCCAGTAGCACCTTAAAGACTAACAAGAATATTTTCTGGCAGGGTATACGCTTTCGTGAGCCACAGCTCACTTCTTCAGATACAGCCAGAATGTGAACCCATCTGTCTTTAAGTAGAGGAGAGTGAATTCAGACAAGCATTAGTATGCAAATGTTAACAGTATGTACATGTGAATAGCAGGCGTGATGGGATGAGGTGTGGTATGCAGAAGAGTCTGTGATGTCCAGGGGAAGAGATGGGTGTGGAGAAACCAGCATTGGTCATGAGCCATGAAAAGGGAGAAGCGCGCCTCTGTGCCTTCCGTTCAGTAGCAGGCGGAGAAAGACGAACGGAAACCAGCGTCAATGGCAACCTTTTGTTCTGCTAGAGCAGCCGCGGAGCGCTGGAAAGCCCGAGCAACTCAGGCGAGAGGCGAGAAAGAGCCCCTCCGGCCGCGAGTGCCGCAGGGAGAGGGGCGCCGTCGTGGTCATCGCCGAGGCAAAAGGGAAGGCGGAAGCAACCAGCTGAATGCAAAAGTGGAAAGAGCGACGGCAGATCGGGTCTTCCAGCGGCTCTATCTCCGTCCACCCCCCCCCCACCCCAAAAAAACACCCTCCTTAGCATTTCTCTCGCAGTTCCGGCAAGGAGTTCTTATGCACGGGAGGTTTTGCCTTGGGTTTGCCGCTCAATAGATGCGCATCCCCCCCCCCCATCCGAATACTCAACATTCAAAGAAAGCCCCCCCCCCCTCCCTGCAGAGTTTGGAGAATTTGGATGGGGAAAATGCGCATCTAGAGAGCGGCAGATCCAAGGCAAAAAAAAAAAAAAAACATGCATAAATGATCTCCAGAGTCGGTTTCCAGTAACCCCCCCCACACACACACACACACACTCACTTTAAAAAAAATCGCTGGTAATTTTGTCCCTGCGGTACACCTCGCTTTAGCCTCCTTTCTTCCCTGTTCCAGCCAGGATTCAGCCAGGATCGAACGCACGACGTGCGTTCGATCCTGGCTGAATCCTGGCTGGAACAGGGAAGAAAGGAGGCTAAAGCGACCGTGCGTTTTCACCCTTCGTTTCCAGGGAGCTTGCTGGCGGCTGTAGCGCCTTTCCCTGCCGATTCCGCTAATCACGCTTAAAAAAGAAACGCTTCAACAGGCTCGTCGGTTGCCTTTTGACTCAAGATGCGCAGAGACATTTTTTTAAGGGGGGAAAAGCGGGGGGGGGATCATGGTCTGTCGCTTTTCAAGGCTGTTTGCAAATTTCCAGATCAAGGGTTAGCGGTATTAGCTGTGCTTTACTGTACACGATGGAGCAAAGTACCATCTGTTCTCAAGGACTTCGGGATTCTTCAGGGAACATGCAAGGATGCCTTCCCTGAAGAGTTGCTTAAATGGATCTCATTTGGAATGGGCGGAACTGCCAGAGTTCTCTCCAGTTTGTGCTGCAGCCACCAGTTTCAAGCTCACCCTACCCAAAATGCGTTGCATGTATAAAGTAGTTTTACTACTGGACACCCCCATGCTTGCAAGTAACACCAGCGAGCTTAAGTAAGCAAACGAAACCATGAGTTGCTGGGAAAACCAAAAACCAAGGTCATGAGCAAATATATGCTGGGAGGATCCCCCCCTCCCAGTCTCAAATATGGCTATGAGGTCCACAGTATGCATAAAACCGATCTGTCAATTTATTCAAGGAAAAGTTTTTCTTTTTAATGTGCAACCCCATCTAACTCAACATAAGATAATGTGTGTGTGTTTTAGGGATATTTCTCAGGAGAGTACCGAATCAGTAGACAATTATATTTATATTAGTAGCTCATCTAATACAATTATCCAGTACAGAAACAAATGCATACTGAGACTGCATTTACTCTGGTTTAATTTTATCAGTGTTCTGTTGAAATCACTAAGGGTGTGCTTGCACCAACATTTCATTTCCTGTCGTTTTTTTTAATTCAAGCTGTTCCAGGGTTAAACTTCACTTGTTTCTTAAGCATTTGTTCTTTGTGCCCCTCTCAAGTTTGTGGTTGTAGTTAGTGACTTTTTAAAAATGTAGTGTTGGCATGGTTGATCCCATGCTCTTGTATTTGACCTAGTCAAGTTTGATGCAGTATGTCATAAAGGGCCTTGATATGGGATAATGAAGTAGCTTAAGTTTAGTCCACAGATTATCAGTCTATTTTGGTAAATTGGTGAAATTGTGCAAAAAAAAAACCCCACATTTTTTTTAAACCTCAGTAAGGAAGGGCAATATCTAGTAGATGTAAAATCTTGGCTCACACCAAACACTGTGGGTTAGATCCAAAGGTGCCCTGGGTTGAGTGGAAGACATTTTTGCTCACACAAGGGGATTCTGCAATTTTTATGAATTTCCTGCTTGAGCAGCAGTGCCTCCCCACCCCCCAAATGCTGGGTGGTGTATAGGTAGCACAGAAAATGGGATTGATGAGCAGAAGTCTACTTATAGCTCTTTGACATTAAAGGGGTAAGCTCACAGAGCTTACCCCTTTAATGTCATACAACATTTTGCTTGAAAAAACATGTTAGTGAAGTAGGAATGCATAAGAATTGGTACACATTAACTGGTTCAGTACAAGTGTTTATGCTTCAGGTGGGTCCTTCTCAAAATTATGGCTATCAAATATATTTGACTTACAGAAGACCTGTGACTGAAGAAATCCTCATTGTTGACACCTCTTAATAAAACTTAAGACGCTTTTTTCTAACCTGAAGTCCCCATGGCTGATCATTCCCTTGTAATGTTGATGATGAAGAATGCTTGACTGAAGTCTCCCCAATGGTTGTACATTAGCAGATAAATGCTTCAGACTCAGGAAAGGAAGGGACTCACTAATTTATTAAAAATATTTATTTTAAGGGAAAGGCTTTTCAGTCAGCTTGATATTTTCTGTTCTCTAAATAACATGTTGTCACATTCAGATTTTGCTACCTTGCTATTTCCCCTGACTCCACGTAATTTAGGAAACCAATTAACTATCTCAACCTGAGGTCTTCCCTACTGACTCCATGCACTGGGAAAAACTACCCATATGTTTTCTCTTTTGCTTCCTAATTTTTAACCTGATTTCAAACACATGGTTGCTTTATCCTCCTTTAATCCCTGTTTTAGCCAGGATCGAACACACATGTGTTCG
Source organism: Euleptes europaea (assembly GCF_029931775.1). Classification (NCBI taxonomy): domain Eukaryota; kingdom Metazoa; phylum Chordata; class Lepidosauria; order Squamata; family Sphaerodactylidae; genus Euleptes; species Euleptes europaea. The sequence continues at coordinate 35,252,214 of NC_079323.1, forward strand.
ATCCTGGCTGAATCCTGGCTGAAACAGGTATTAAAGAAGGATAAAGCGACCGTGCGTTTTCCCCCTTAATGAGGACTACTCTTATTCCACAATTTTAGTTCCCCCCCCCTTTTATATGAGAAGTTTTGGCCTCATTGTCTTTTTAGATTTCTCTGAGCAGTCAGCAAGCATGTAGATACTGATGGCTGTTGCTAAGTGTTTTCCTTTATCCTATGCTTGTTTGACTGAGCAATCCATTGTTTTGTTTATAACTGAGAATGTCAGCTGATGTTTCCTTAATCAATACTTGTAAAATGTTAAAAGATAATAACTCTGCCTTGCTAAGACCAGGAGGAAGAAGAAGAAGAAGAGTTGGCTTTTATATGCCAACTTTCTCTACCCCTTAAGGAAGAATCAAACCAGTTTACAATCTCCTTCCCTGCCTCCCCCTGCACAACAGACATCCTGTGAGGTAGGTGAGGCTGAGAGAGCTCTAAGAAAGCTGTGACTAGCCCAAGGTCATCCAGCTGGCTTCATGTATAGGAGTGGGGAAACCAACCCAGTTCACCAGACTAGATCCACCATGCATGTGGAAGAGTGGGGAGTCAATCCCAGTTCTCCAGATTAGAGTCCACCGCTCCAAACCATCACTCTTAACCTCTACACCATGCTGGGAGTTAACTCAGTTTACCCATAAAGAGACATTACAATGAATTGGAAAAGCACAAAGTTCACATTTTTAAAAAAAATAAACAGGCAGCAACATGGTATCAACTGAGATATCAGTTTTCTCATAAAAGAGGGAGGAAAGGAGCCACTGGAGGTTACATATCAGCCAGTGCTGACATCTTAGCCAGTGCTGACATCCGTAGGCTCCCATGAATCTTGTCAATTGTGTTTGGAAGAGAGGCTTTCTGGACATTAGTCCTGCAAACAGTTAGCTTGCCCTTGGATAAGTAGGTATAAAAATTATCTGCCTACATGAGTAGTTTCCTTTCTGGGAATGTAGTTTGCAATTTTTTTTTTTTTTTAGGGAAATGGTGATAAAACTCTGCCTCAATTCTTTTCGTGACAATGTTTCACTTTTACATGTATGAGCAGAGTCTGCACTTGCCAATCCGATTACGTAATTGGGCTCTTAGTGATTCTCCTTTGTTGCTGTTGCTGTTTTAATTTTTGAAGTGACACTGAGTAATTAAAAAGGCTTGTTATGGTCCAAGCTTTGTTTACAAACATATTTTGCACAAGTAAATTACAGCAAGAGTTTAGACATATTATCTAAATTTATTACTGACAGGCCTTGCTTATAATAGTTGAGAGTCCATTGATGGCAATATATTATCTCCGTTTCCAGTTTAAAAGAATGTTAATGTAGTCAGACTAAGGGTTATCTGTAACTCTAATTATGTTAAAGTACCTCCACTAAATGGCAGATTAATCATGCTCTTCAAGCCACCCAGAACAGTTGCAGCCCACACCAATATCTGAGTGACAATTGTGGTTTGTTCGTCTTCTTAGGTGATAATTTTCTTTCCTTGCCTACATTAACCGTAGACACTCCAAAGTGCTTGCAGTGTAAAAGCTGTTGAGCAGATCTGCAGGTTAATAAAAAGTTTTCAATTTTCTAACAAGAGGAGGAATGTCTAATATGTGGCCGTTCTAGGATTGCACAACAAAAAAAGTCCTCCTAATCCTCTTTTCTTAGGAAAAAAAACAGGCACTGTTGAAGGGTGAATAAGCACCAGGTGGCAATATTGCCAGGGCTGGAAGGGGGCTCTTCCTAGCTTTCCGCAGCTGTTGATCTGCCAGCTGCTACTACAGTCACTCAGTGGCTGGTTGCTGCAGTGCAACTGGGTATTATATGGGCCAGAGTTCGGGTATCTAGCATGTGTTCAACTGCTCTACTTTTGCTGATATAATAACTACTACATTTTTGTTAATCAAACAAATTGAGTTTACATTACTGAATAATATATAGTAAAACAAAATACAATTAAAATTTAAATGCTTAAAATGTAAAAAAAAGTGCAGAGGTGCATAGCTAATTAATATCAAAGAGAACGGAAGCTGTATATTATTAAAATTGGAATGCTTAATAATAGCAAACGCTCGGTAAAATGAGTCTATCAGAAATAAGTCTACTCATTCTCAATTTCCTCTAGACTTAAGCGATCTTTGCCTTATTTTCATTGCTAACCAAGCAAATCTGTCCATGTTAGCAGATAAGTTAGCAATTGTGTCTGATAGGAGGAGTGCTAGACGTTAGTTTTCTCAGAGATCTGGGGCAGTCCACTAATAATGGAACCAATGAACATATGCGGATATGATCATATAATTTAGACTCAAATAGCACGTGTTCGGTGATTTCAAGAGCATCCTGTTTGCATATGCATCTGTGTGCTTCTAATGGGCGTTTATATACTACATTTTTGTCTTTGTCCCCTGTCTTGTAAGGGTTTCTTGAAACCCACATTTGTACAAGACACCTGGACACATTGTATTTATTTAAAATATTTCCAGCCTGTCAGAATTCTGGAGATGGTTTGCAACATATTTAAAATAGATGTAATCATAAAAAAATAACAAATATTTATAAACCTACCTTTCTTGCCTGACACCCTGAGAGCCCACTGCAGTCAAGCCAACAGCTATCTTTAGCACCTATATGAATCAAATCATAAAGGTAAAATATTTATGGCTTTTTTGGTCAGAAAAAAAATCATTTTCCTATAAGTAGTGAACTTGCTGTGAGCTAGCATGGTATAGAGGTTAAGAGCAGTGGACTTTAATCTGGAGAACTGGGTTTGATTCCCTCTACTCCACATGAAGCCTGCTGGGTGACCTTGGGCCAGTCACAGTTCTTTCAGAACTCTCTCAGCTCGCGCAGAGGCAGGCCATGGCAAATCACCTCCCAAGGTCTCCTGCCTTGAAAACCCTACAGGGTCACCATAAGTCAGCTGTGACTTGATGGCATTTTCCACTACTGCTGAACTTTCTATGTATCAGTAAGGTATGTTCCTTCCTGTCTGTGCTACTTTATAGCCTTGCAGCTGTATTCTAAACCAGCTGAAGTTTCAGAACAGCCTTCATAAGCAACTTCTCATAGATTACAGTTATATATATTTTCCATTATTGCTTTGTCCCTGATACATTGTGTTTTTAGTTTGCTGCCCATTGTTGCCCCAGTATGAATCATCATGCTTCCCATACATAAATGTTCCTAATTCTCAGTGTTACAAGTGTGCCCTTTTTTTTGGGGGGGGGGTAAAAGTTGCATTTGTTTAGTTAGCTGTGTGCATTAAAATGAGAATAGGCTTTGATCTGAGCAACCAGAGTATCAGTATCATGCAGTCAATATCAAAGTATCAATTCACACAGGTTTTCTTGTTACAATGACATAGGGAGAGTGAAGGGATCTCAAAAACCGGAGGGAGGGAATTAGATGCAATTCACAGACCACTGGTTGGCCATTCCTGCCAGAGCCTATTAATTGGAGCCTGTTATTAATTTGTTTCATAGTTTGAGGTCGGTGTACACAATATAGGCATCTAATGGAGTGCTCATAAATTTCTTGTGATGTCACATTGTGGCAATTTTGTGCATTGTGCATATGGAGAGAGCTTCCCCCACCATTTTTCCTGCATTATTACAATATCATATTCGGTATCTCAAACCTTTGACTTTTATTTTGGGGCTGAAGATTTGAGAAGGAAAGGTTAAGACATCCCCAATAACTGCAACGTCTCCATTATGCCACTTTATTGTTAGTATCTTTCCCATATGATTAAAAATCAGATAAGCACTGAAAATCTATCTGTATAAATCTCTTGTCCGTTATGAAATATGGTTATTTATCCCTACTTACTTTTCAATACATACTTTACAAAGTATTAATCACACTGAATCACATATTTTTACCATGTTGAAATTTCAGCTAAAAGAAGGAAAAGGCCAAATGGTCATAGATTCTCAGCACATTCTGACTCTGTTGGAAGAGACAGCATATTGAAGGCTACATGGGAGCTGATTGTGGCCATTGATTGGGCTGGGTTCCTGTTCAGCATGTTTGAATCATTTGCACAATATTACTAACCTAAGAAGCCTGTAGAAATGTTTACTGGTGTCAAAATGAAATGTTATTTGGACAGTAGCCAATGCAATCACCATGTGACATTCACTTTCTAAAAAATAAATAAATCAAAAACATTTGCATAGTTAGCCAGATTGTAAAACTGATGTGTATGTGAGAGTATTGTTAAATCCAAAATGTGCGGATCTGAATTCATAGTTGAAATCCAAACTTCATTAAAGTGAATTAGGTATTTGGATTTTTTTTTCTTCAAATGTGGATATTTCAGTTGTTAAAAGGGGTTATTGGTCAGGAAGTGGATTTCTGTTGTTAGACAAGAAAGAAGAGATTGGAAGCAGAAATAATGTTTTTTTTTATATTAATACATACAAAAAAGAAAAAGAAAGAAAAAGAAAAACAATATAGTAATAATAATAAAATCAAGCAGCCTGTTTCACCTGGATAAAAAAATTGGATTCTCTTGGAGAACCCGAAGTTATTAGAATTAGAAGGATTTAAATTACGATTCTGGTGGCATGCATACTTATGGTATGAGAAGGAGAAAGTAAATAAAGAATTTAATTCCCATATTATTAGGAAAAAAATATTACAAGCGTGGAATAAATATAAAGGTTTTTTTGAAAGTAAAACTCCTCGTTGAGCTTATTTTCAAGTCCAGTAGCACCTTAGAGACCAACAAGAAATGATGAAGGGAGCTTTGTCTCTAGAAAGCTTATATCCCCAAAATTGTGTCAGTCTCTAAGGTGCTACTGCACCTTAGGTGCTAACGTTTTTTACTGCAGACCAGAGGGTTGCAAAGTTGGGAAATATGTGGAGATTTGCAGGTGGAGCTTGGGGGTGAGGCTTGGACAGGGGAGGGATATCAGAGAACTGTAATGCCATAGAATCTATTTTCCAAAGCAGCCATTTTCTCCAACTAATCTCTGTTACCTGAGATTAGTTGTAATTCCAGGAGATCTCCAGACCCCACCGGGTAGTTGGCAACTTTAAGACCAGCACAACTACCCTCTGAAACGATGAGCTATTTACTTTCTTAATTCTGATACTCTGCCTAATTAAAACCTATATAAATTATCATTCTATGCTACAGCTTCTCAAAATTTGAGCTGGCATATTTTAGAAAGACAGATTTGTCAAATCCCAAGACTGGAAGTCCTAAACACCATTTCATGCAGTTCCTTGCCCTGAAGCAGAATGCACTGTGTTCAAACACTCTTAAACAGATTAGCCTACTTGAAAGTTCCAAGAACGAGAATGTGCTCAGAAAAGCATGCCCGATGAAGAAAGGCTGAGTGACCTGGTTATGTTTTGCCAAGAGGGAAAATAAGAAGATCAAGAGGAGACAGTTTACAAATATCTAAACGGATGTCATAGAATTGTACTCCTCTGGATAAACAGCAGTAATTTGAGTACAGTTCAGCATACTTGAGCTCCTGCTGGTTTGGCTCACATCCTGCTCACCAGTCATGAGCAACCAGCCGATTGTTCAACAAGCTGTTCCAATGTGTCTGTTTGCATGATTACCCTGCTTTCTTGCATGATTACAGTGCTTTCTTATAGCAGTAACCCACTGATTCATCAGCACTGCATCCAAAAGGCATATAGTTAAAAGAGGGGAAAAAATATTAACTTAAAAAAAAAAACTTATTCCTACTTTCTCTGTATACTTTTGAGTGTTGGTCATTTCGTCCAATTATTTCTTAACTGAATGCTTCTGACTGTGCTGACATAAAAAGCAGTCAATGGAATCTGACCAATATTGGTCATTTAAAGAATACATCTAAGAGAGCAAGCACAAAGAAAGGAAGAATTCCCTGCTTTACATGTAAAGAGGTCACTTTAGCTGACCATAACTCAAGGATATATGAATCAATTGTCAATTGAGAAAACGTAGCTATCCCAACATGACTCCCAAATAAGGGCGCAGGGCAAGCAACCTGCTCGTCATTGCTTTTGAACCTACATTGCCTTTGAACCTACTAGCCATGATGGTTAAATGGAACTGCAGGTATCCCTGTCAGTATCCAATATCTTCTAGGTGAAGACAAAGATAGGGTTGCTTTTGTGCCCTGCTTGTGGACTGCCACAAGTGGCTAGCCCTCAGCTAATCTGATGCAACCATTCTGCAGATATGTTGTAAAGTTGCATCACTGAAGCATAGAAGAGCATAATGACGTTATAAGTTACAGGCGGGAGAGATGACTGAAAATAATACATACAAGGGAATCTGCCCTCACTGACAGAATCTGTCTTTGAAAATGTTTAGAATAAAATCTGTAATGTTGAAAACTGAACATCCCTCTTTGTAAAGCTGAAGGAAGCTTATTTCAGGTTGCCATATAATGGGTACACAACTCCTGGGAGATTGTTGAAAACCTAACTTGGTATACCACTAAGTAAGGAAGATATCACATGAATACCTGGAATCTTTTCACAGGCAGTGGACTTATCCAGTTGTTTTTAAAAAAGTCTGGTCAGATACAATTAATATAATGGAACAAATGTTACTGCTAAAAGTTCCACGCGAGCCTCAACTGATTTGATTTAGAAGACAGCTGGTCAGTCTGGAAAAACTGGAAATGGATTAAATTATCACCACGAGATGGTTATAGTTTGACAAAGAAGGAAGGTGGTTCATCCATGCCATTAATGGAAGGGCATAGCAAAAATGATAATAGATTACTAATTTATTACATTAAACAGACACAGTCTCTATAGTTTCACTATTATTGGTTTCTATTTCATATTATAATTTGCAGAATAAGTAAACAATAAGGTTTCAAAAATAATAGTAATATTTTCTTGAAATTGTGTTACATAAAAACGATCTTAAATGTACTATAACTTGTTCAACAAAACAAAGGGAGCTTCTGTTTAAAAAATATGTAGTAGTTAAGTATTACTACATCGTAGTATCTCTTATTAAGAATGATAGCTATATACACAGTTTTAAGAGATCTGTAAATGGAAATACTGTATATACTGAATTATTGCACCAGGGGATCTAAAGAATGTGCTACATATATCTTAAATGGACGCTCTGCTTCCCATTCATTGTATTGAACAATCTGAGGTTAGGTAAAAGGATTTCTATTTCTCACTGCAGTAACTGTGTAAAAGAAGGCCATTACTTCTCAGAGTTGCCTTTGGTTGCCAGTCTTTTGAGGCAGCAACAATAGGGAAGGGAGGGAGAGTGTACCAGACTGTCCATTCTTGGAATCAGAGCAAAGATAGAATAAGAAGAGAAAGAGATGAGAGGAAAGAAAACCACATCACTGAACAACAAGTATAAGGCAATGAGGAAAACATTATCATATCAGTCCAGCTTTGGGCATAGAACAGGCTTCTGTGTGGGTGTCCCTAAATCAGGCATGGGCAGGAGGTCAATCTCCAAGCCATTAAAAGTAGCTTTCTGTCCCTCCCTTAGAGCTGCTGCGATCACTTTCTTGTCCTTTCCTTTCAAGCTACTGCAGCAGCTTCTCTCCTCTCTCTATTTTGTGCAAAGCAGAAAAGCACATGCACATACACGCCTTTTCATCAAAGCTTCTCTTTGCCCTTTCTGGGGAATCAGAGGTAACTATATGTTCCTCTGCAGTTCAAGTTACAATTCAGTCGGTTCAGGGTTTCTCTATTAAATTCTAATCGATGTAATGGCTAATGCAAATTCTGCGTAAAGATGAAGGGAAAGTGCATCCAAACAGTTCTGCCTTCAAGGGTCTGCCTTATCTCTGCACAGCAATTTGAAATAGTAAAAGTATCACGAACTCTGTAAAACTGAGCAGGCATCCACTTATTGATTCTTTTAAATTTGTGATTTTAGTTGTATCCATTGTTTGAATATTATCAACGAGCAGCCTAGAGTGAAGCCTGATAGGACTCTAGGGGGCAGGGACATGGGGTGCCCTCTGTGATGACATAACACCACTTTTTTGGAAAATCTGCTAGTGACATCTCACCTTTGTGGATAGCTGTGATTGTCTACTGATTTACTCTTAAACTGTACCAGTACTTGTAAACATGGCGAGAGATGTTAGAGGGGCGCTTGGTATTTTCTGTTTGCAGTAGCCTCTATGTGATGTGTTTGAGCCACATCAGGGCTTTCAGTGTCCAGTATTGGGGACATATCTGGGCTGGAAGTTTAAGGGAACTGACTAAATCCCATGCCACCCCTCATGCCACCCAATTCTACACCAGCACAATTGATACACTGGCATGGCACTTGTAGAGCTTCCCACTGGCATATCTCCAAACACCAAGATACACTGGCATAAAGCTTAGTTGCTGTCCTAAGTCCTTTCAAACTGGTCTTAGGATAAGAACATAAGAAAGGCCATACTGGATCAGACAACGTCCATCAAATCCAGCAGTCTGTTCACACAGTGGCCAACTGGGTACCTCTAGGAAGCCCACAAACAAGACAACTGCAGCAACATTATCCTGCCTGTGTTCCAAAGCACTTAATATAATTGGCATGCTCCTCTGATCCTGGAGGGATGATCTGATCCTGAAGGACGAGGCTCAGACAAACACAGAAATGACCCTGTAGCAGTCCCTTTCAAAAACGGAATGTCACTCCGTAGAACATACATGGCAAAATAAAATCATGATTTAAAACTATCGAAAAGTTGCTATCCCCTTACCCTCCCTCTCATTAATTCATGGTCTTTAGCACAATTACACATACATATGATTGTTTTATACCTTTCATGTAGTTCCAGTTACAGTTCTCTATCCCAAAGCAGATCTAGTGCACTCCTATTGATCTAATGCACTCTTGTACATTTACATGAATCCTTTGAAAATCTCCAACAAAGAGATCCTCTCCCAGCCTCTGTGAGGATGTTGTTCTGCCCAAGGACTGACATGGTGACCCCCAATAATATAAGATTATCTATAAGTCTGTGGATGCACTCATTTCCCAATCAAATAGGACTTGGGTTTGCCTGGGTATCTGCTAGGAGTTTTTCTCTTTCTTCAATAAGCATGTATCACCGGCATGCAGACAGTTAATTCAACAGCAGTCCTCCCCTATGAGCTCATTACCAGAGATATAGCTCAGCACCCCAAGAGGTAAGACTGCGGTCTGTTACATTTCCATTACATTATTGAAAAGGGCCAAGAACTTGCACTCAATCAGATTATAGGCAGGCAAAACCTTTTTGTCATGATATTTTACAGTAAGACACTTCATTTCAGAGAACAGAGACATTCTATTAAGATCCGTAACTGTATTTGAAAATATGTGTGCAAACCCCATCTCTGATATAGATATTACCTCTGAGTTATATTTACTTTTTGTTATGTAATCTCTCTAGCCCATATGGCAGTTTCCATAATATTTGACAAAACTCCGTCAAAAATAAAGCTCCCTGCTATTGAAGAACACAGACTTGAAACACACCAAGATATTAGCAATATCTCTGTGCTTTAACGATATGGCTTTAGGAATTCTGAAGAGCTAAAGATATCTTGATAAAGATGCTTTTATGATAAAACTCTTTCTAGACTAAGATACTTATTGCATTGGTTTTGCCTTACTAGTTTCTAAACATACTGAGGATGCTGTGTGATTGGTATTAATTCCAGGTTGGCCCTGTTTCCTGGTTCTCGGTTCTAGGATGCATGTGATGACATAGAATGGCACAGAATGGTCCCCTTCCAGCTCAGCTACAGCCCAACCTTGGAGCAGTAGCTATACCTTACCTTGCTACTGGCCTTTGCTGGGGCAGTAATCAGGAAGGAATGGTGCATAGCCAGGAAGATATTGGAGCCAATGCATGTATCCTAGCAGTTAAAAAGCAGTTAGACTCAGGATGGAAAGCTTTCAAAATCCTGTGTGTTGCTTTCCTGAAAGAAAGGAATCAGAATCCAAAGAGTTTCTTAGATAAGCATGAACTCCTAAAGTATGCACGTCAGCATTTCTGGGTTTGTTGTGGTGAGGGTCTAACCTCAGTTCCTCACTAACCTGAAAATTCCTTCAGGTTTTCAGTTTACAAAGTCACTGTGACAATTACTGTGTTCTTCATATTGTATGAGATTTCAATGCAACATAGCCAGTTCTAACTACCACCAATCGGAAGTTCCATATTTCAGTGTTCTCCTATCTAGCCCAATTGAGTTAAAGCAATCGTTGGTACCAGCACTTGGACAGCAATCCAGGCATCAACTAAACTATCAAAAAATTCTTCAACTCTAATCAGATGTGACAAAACTTACTAGCTGCTGTATTTGGGTTCCCAAAGTCTCTTCTCATGATAAAATTATCCCTAGGGTGGAGAACTGTGTGGTTGACTGAGGCCTTTTATGCAGGAACGTTTCCCCGTGGTCACCCCTGCCACCTGTTTCAGGGCTTTCTTTTGATTATGCATGCCTTTTCCGTCCATCAGAGGTCTCCTCGCTCTCCCGCATTTTCCAGATTTTGGCTAAAACAACATCTAAAAAACATGTGCAAAATGTGCAGGGCGAGCAAGGTGACCTCTGATGGGCGGAAAAGGCATGCATAGTCAAAAGAAAGTCCTGAAGCTGTTGGCGGGGGTGACCGCAAGGAAACAGCCCTGCATAAAAGGCCTGAGTGCTTAATTCCTCTGAGCTAAACTTTCAATATTTTAGGAAAATAGCAAGAGAAGGTAATCCTGAGAAAAATGTTAGAGAGTGTCTGACTTAGCCCATCACTCTTAAACTACCTTCCTTTTTGTTTGCTAGTTCCGAGTAAAACAGTCACATTAAACTCTGATGTTATTTTACCCTAAGTCCTTGTGGCATTTCTTCACAAAATGTGATAATACAGTTTGTGAGAAAGGAATTGAAAAGAAAATAACAGGAACAGAGATTTCTCTTTGAAAATACTAGATTCAACCTGTTTTTCCACTGGTGAAAAAGGGAGAGAGGTCTCCTTTGAGCACCAAAAAAAGCTATGGTACCTGCATGGACAAAAGCCATGTAGCAGGAGCTGTAGTAAGGAAGAAGATTCAGTAAGATTCACTGATTGTATAAATATCCCAAGACTGTTGATTTCTCTATCCTTTTTTTCAGGATGCGTTACACCACCAGAGAGAATATGACTACATGCACTATGGGAAGCAGAACCAAGATATAACCTGAGATACCCTGAACATGAATCTTTGGAGGGAAAATAGTTGCATTCATTCTTGTTTTTAAAATATTTGCATGATGAATAGAACAATTAAGGAATGCTGAAGAAGAACATGAGGCTATTTATTTATGCTGATGTGGACTCATTTTGCCTTTTCATGAATTTCTTTCTTCTAAAACAGTCCCAGAACTTTGTATTTATTTTAAGAGGTATCTAAAAGCAAGATTTATATTTAAAGGTTTTTCTTTAATTTGATAGGAAGTGGGTGTGCATATATGTGTTCAATAAATCATATCTGATTATTCTGCAATTGTGAGTTCCTTTGTTAAAATTAGTATATTTCAAATAATTCAGAGATTTCGTGCCCACGAAGAATGGTGTGGAAGCTACTTTTCAGGATGTAATCCCACACAGTTTTGTTAAGCAAGTGGACACCAGAAACACAAAGTTCATACTTGATGGATGTTCTTCACCCACCCAGGTCTATGATGAGGCTGGAAATACCACTATGACTGATCCAGTCTGGTATTCATTTGCTCAATGTGACATGGGTACACGAAGAGTGCCTGAGTGATATGAACATATGAATCTGCCTTATTCGAAATCAGACCACTAGTCCATCCAGACTAGTACTGCTTACATTGATAGGCAGAAGCTCTCTAGAGTGTCAGGTAAAGAAAGGCCTTTTCCAGTATCTGCTACATAAGATTAAACCTGGGACTTTATATATACAAAGCATGGATTCTACCGCTGAGACATGTCCCCTTTCTCAGCAACTGATAACACTTTCTAAGCAAATTCATGCTTGAGTCCCAAGGCCAGGGAGGCTGTGGTCTCAGTGCCTTCTCCATTCAAAGGAGGAACAAGACTGGATTGACTGAGATTGCTAATTGCTCAGCCTATGGGGAGAATACTTTCAGAGCCCATAAAAAAGCCTCCCCATCTCTACATGCAGGCATTGCTGCATCTGTTTGATATGGGACTAGCCAGTGACTTCTGGGCTATTGGGAAATATTTTGGTCCCCAATGATTGGCATGGCAGAAGGCCTTTTTTCTGCTTGATATTTGACATAGAGGATTGAGATGACTAGGGTTGGTCTTTGGCTTCTTATGCCGTAACAGTGGGCCAAACTACACATTACATTATTATTATAAGCTGCCTCGAAACATGAGGGATTTGCAGCCATATTGTAGCTGTTCATTTCCAGTGGAAACTCCATTGAAAAGTGTGCAGGGACCCAGTTCAGATTGGGATCATGGTGCAGGGAAGAGGGGCTCCTGCCTTCTCCCTGTACCAATTTCTTGAGGTGAAATGGCCCTGGGGACATGTTATTTGTCCCGCTTTGAGGGGGGGGGGCATTTGCAGGCATTTAGTGCAGGAGCCCCTCCACCCCACCACATCATGGTCCTGATCTCAATCAGTGCTTTTACATTGAGTTGCCATTGGGAACTCACAGCTACAATATGGCTGTGAGTCTCTGTGACTAATTTATGACCAATGTAATATGTAGACTTGCCCTAGGGATGGGACAAATAGGGTGAGTTGCACATGAAAAGTAGGCCAAGTTGACAAACATCCTGAGGCATCATGCAATGATGAAGGGCAACAGATCATAGTTTGTTTTACAGTGGGCTTGGCTGGGGTATGGACACCTTTAGTACTGAGCAGCATCAACCAAAACCTTGGCTGTCTGTAGGACACAATGGGGGAGGAGAGTAGTTGTGGCGCTTCTTAGCACAATTCATGTGCAGATGAAAACAAGCAAAACCACCACAGATTGGTAGTCAAGTTTGAAACTAGGATGGAGCTGCCCAAATCAAGTAGCCACTGGACTGCTAAGCAACTTAAATTAGATAATAGTTTATGTTCAAGTTCTTTATTATTACAGTCCATGACCAGTATATAAAAAAGGAAACATTAATTGAAAAAAAGGATACAAGTAATATACAGAAATTCATCAATAACCACAGAATAGTCCTAATGGATGTCAGCTAAAACTACACATTTCTGACAACAAATTGGCACTTGGACACTCTCCTGGGCATATACTAAAAATTAGGTCATTTCAGTAACTGAAATCACTGCCACTCTTCAGTGTTGAAGGCCCTTCCCACTTGTTTGTGATTACAGACCAGGGTGCAAAACCGGACAACCAATCGTGTCGTATGGTGGTTCTTATCTGACAAGATATTCAAGCCTAATTTTATTAGATCTTCCGGGAAACCTTTCTAGCAATGGTCCGATAGTTTTGCTACACATTTTGTAATATAAGGTGCATTAAAAAAACACATGCTCTATCAATTCGATTTCTTTTTATGGGCAGACACATAATCTCTGTTCGTAAGGGATGTTCTTGAATCTTCCCTCCAGTACTGCAGAGGGTAGGGTATTACTTCTAGCTAGTGTATATGCCCTCCTAGCCTTATTAGATTCCAAAAAGAATAAATAAGCTTCCAGGGTTGCTAAGATAATAGTTTATGATGTAGATCAGTCATTTTAATAAACTAGTTACACCCAAATATGGTTGTCTTGTGTCCTCAATTGGGGGGCTGAGCCTAGAAGAGGTGACAATATATACTTAACAACAAAATTGTTTTTAACTCTTGAGGAAGAGCTCCTTGAAGTTTGAAAGACACTGCGAGTCAAGAATTACATCAATTTGGACTGGATAAAATGTGGTCATCCCATGCATATAAATGTGAGGAATTAATGAATGTATGAAGTTCATATCCACTATTAAAAGTCTGTTGCTAATAAATTATGGCAGCCAAAGTTTTCCGAGGTACAACAGGGCACATTTTAGCAATTTTGATCTAAATAAGACCTACTATTCATTCCTGTCTTCATTGCCCATTCTTGATTTTAACTAAAAGCTAGGTTTTCCCCTAATAATTTCTTCCTTGAGTCTCATTTGTAGATAAAAAGGATTATTGTATCCTGCCATTTGGACTTCAAAAGGGCAATTTATGACAATGTTTTCAATTTACAGTTCCTATAGAGTTTCTATTATTCATGTAGACTTTCTTTAGAAATAAAGTAAAACTAGTTCAGCCGGCTGTTTCAGAGAATATCTACAGAAAATTGGCCCATTTTTCTTTGAATCTCCCAAAGTATTTTTTTCAAAGAACCTCTCATTTCAGAATTCTGTTATTCTTTTTTTTCCCTTAGAAATGTGTGTGTGTGTGTGTGGGGTGTGTGTGTGTTATAACTGCAAGCTTAACCATGCTATTTAAAAGTCCCAAGAAGAAGGGTTTTTGAAAGAACACAAACTGGTCTCTTTTTCATATAAAAAATCTTTTCACATGTCTTCAGAAGATATTAATGAATATAAACTAACTGTGGCCTTGAAACTACAAATGTTGAGAGGACCTATATTCTGAGACTTTATATCTTACATGGCATTTATAGTCAAATCTCTTGGGACAACGTATGTTGTTTTTTGCTCGGCTTTGGTGATCATCTATAGACTCCTCTTTTTGATACTGCTGTGGGTTTTTTTCTTCCTTTCATTCGATTGATATACCATTCCTTTTGTCCACTGTCATTTTGCTTCCTCTGTTGGCTTCTGGACTGTGGTTCAGCTTGTCTCTATGTGCCAGAGCAGATGTTCTGGAAAGAAACATACGAGAACTGATGGGCAGACAATGTTATTTCACTGCAAAGTGTTTCTGCTTCTGCAAAGATAAGCATGGAAACTGAAACAGTGAGCATTGTGATGGACTGCAGCAGGACATAATTGCAGTCCTGCAGATTATGTCTTCCAAACTCTCAGGATGTCATATTAAATAACACTTGTCAACAGGTGTCCTACAATTTTAAGATTCCTGTTCGAATAATTCCATAGTTAGTCACCTTAGTGAGCAGGTAAAATGTCTTCAGGATAAGCCTACAGCATCCTCCCACTATCAGTATGTGGCTGCTAACCTTGGAAATGTTCAGATCCCCTTTTTTTTTTGCAGATTTTGCAAAGCTTTAAATAAAGCCACTTTAAAAATAATACTTAAAGATGATTGAACTTAAAAAAAAAATCTTGCATCTCCCCCCTTCCCCCCCCAAAAAAAATTAGTCCACTGGGCAGAATACATATTGGATTAGGAAAATATAGACTATTTCCTACCTTCCATAAATAACATCTACACATCCAAACAAATTGAATGAGGGACGGTTGAAGGTGCTTTTAGTGTCATATGGGAAGCCATCTTCACAGCTAATGTGAGCAAAACCTGTTCTGAGGAAGACTGAGTTTGTAAAAATAGCATTTCTCTTGAATATATAGTGATATATAAGGAAAGTGAATCTATTGTCCTTACTAAGGCGTAGCAATTTATTTACATATTACAGAATCCATGTCCTGCCTTTTGTTGACTCAAACACAACTACCAAGCCAGCTAACAATTAAAAATCAGAACATTATAAATTACATCATGGGAAAATCAGTTTAAAAATGAAATTTGTATAAAAACCAACAATTAAAATGTAGAGCCGGGAGGAGAGGTCACCGAGAGAACGCCAAATGAAGCACAAAAGGTTTTGTTCAAGCAGTTCCACCCCAGCTCTGAACCTCCGTTCAGTAGCATCATTCTTCTTTACCTTTCACCAACCGCACAATTTGCAGAGGAGGCCCTCACAGTGCCCCTGCTACCTGTAGGCTTAGAGCCTGCCTCAGTTACCCCAGAGCCAATAAGCGATAATAGGTTAGTTTAGGTAAACCTCCTTTTATCATACTGATGACTTGTGGTGCTCACATATTTGTTCCCTTTCCCTTCAAATTTCACTAAACTCACACGTAGTGACCTATTTATGTGAAAAACAAAATGCTCATCCAATCAATTAAATATTGCTCTTGAGACTAAATAACAGATACATGTGTGCCCTAGATACAAGACCCATTTTATAACTCAGGCACAAAGCCGCGCCAAATTAGCCCAAGCATGAGGAAGTACTTTCCTTCTGCTCCCTCTCCAAGCCTAAGGAGTGGTTTGTTTGCTTCTGCACCCAACTTAGAGATTCCTTCAAATCTAGGCAGTGACTCATACAATAGATATATGACTAAGTGGTGAGGAATTACTGCAGCCTTGAAAGGGAACACTGAGGTCCAGACAGGGTGAAACTACACATAGCTTTTGTTAAGGGAAGTAGTTCAAATATCTGGGCTAAAGACTTAGCTAATCTCAAGTAGTAAATCACTCGCCAAAGAACCACCTGCTCCCTACCCAAATAAGGTGGGCTGGAGAACACCATTTTATACCTTTTGAGTTCTAGATTTTAAAGTTTCCTGAAGAGAAATAAAACGGAGGAGAAATGATAAATGAGGAGTGGAACTGACCAGCAGTTTAGAGTTATGGGGTTAGAATGGACATCCTTTTGCAAGGAAGAAATATTTTATTAGGAACACGGAAGCACCCACTTGCTGGCTCTATGCCTGGCTGTAAGTTGAAAGAATGCTCACCTTATGATCAAAGCTTACAGGGATGCTGATGGCAGCAGAAATGTGAAAGCTGGACATTAAATGAATGTATTTGGTATTTTTGGTAGGATGCTCTTTTGTCTGGGAACCGAATGCTTTGCAACATAGCATAGCAAGCTTTACCTTGTAAACTTCAGGTTAGAAAGGGTGCCTTAATGGATCAGTTCAAGGTCCATTCCATCCAGCTTTGCAACATAGAATAGCAAGCTTTACCTTGTAAACTTCAAGTTAGAAAGGGTGCCTTCATGGATCAGTTCAAGGTCCATTCCATCCAGCATTGTTTCCATCAGAAGCCAGCCAGTGTGTTTAGTGAAGAAGTAGCCATGTTAGACTTACAGCGCATTCCTGAATTGTCGGCGGCCAGGGACAGCAGGGAGGAGGTGCTGCTGCGGCGCCTCCTAGCCTGTTTCCTGGGTGCCACAAACTCAAAAAAAGCCTTTTAAAGACTTTTTAAATTTTAAATGGGGCTTTTTGCCCCGAGGTGGAGGAGGAGGAGAAGAAGAGTTGGTTTTAATATGCTGACTTTCTCTACCACTTAAGGTGGAATCACACCGGCTTACAATCTACTAAAAAGCTGCTAAAAAGCAGGCGCAGCACCACTGTCCTCCCCACCGGCGTGCTGGACTGAAAGGGAACAGGGAGCTGCCTAAAGGCAACTCCTCCCACCAGCATGCCCCAGGGACGCCCCCTGGAACACCAGGGTGGGACTGTATGCTGGTGGGACACCGGCGGAAGGTCCCATCAGTGTCCCGAGGTGGCACTGCCATGACAGCACCGGGAAACTGGCATCCAGACCTCCCTGCCAGCGTTGGGGCCACTTACGGCGGCATAAGTAGCTCGGACACCGGTGTGAGGGGCTCCAGTGCTGGCGCAGCCCCTTCCTGGCCTCCGAAGAACTTTCATCCTCAGAAATCAGGAATGCACTGTTAGAAGAAGAAGTAGAGTTGGTTTTTATATGCCAACTTTTTCTACCACTTAATGAAGAATCAAACCGGCTTACAATCTCCTTCCCTTCCCCTCCCCACAACAGACACCCTGTGAGGTAGGTGGGGCTGAGAGAGCTCTAAGAGCTGTGACTAGCCCAAGGGCACCCAGCTGGCTTCCTGTGTAGGAGTGGGGAAACATCCAGTTTGCCAGATCAGCATCCGCAGCTCATGTGGAGGAGTGGGGAATCACTCCGAACCACTGCTCTTAACCACTACACCATGCTGGCTAGTAATATGCAAATGTACCACCCAGAAGTGGGATTGTGTTTTTGGAAACAGGGAACATTTTTTGAGCTCTTCATTAACACATTCCTCCCTCCCTCCCTTGTTTCCCCCTGTTTGCTCTACCTTGTTTTGAATTTGCATGCATTCATCATGGGTTTGCTGCTACATAATTAGTCCATAAATTTCAACTGTATCGGTGGTAATGGTATTTAAGCCAATGAAATATTATAGAGGCACCATCAACAACTCTACAGTTCAAGGTCTCTCAGTATTTGCAAGATGACCTCTATTTTTAGTGGCTTGTAATTTGGGCCATTAAAATTTGCTTAGTGTGACAAACTGTGACTTCACCTCGGCAAGTGATTAAAAAAAAGGTAAAGTTTCTTTGAACTAGTTTTAGGTTACAGGTATCAATCAGTTGTATCCAGAATGAAATCTTCATTTGCCAGAGTAAATTAAAGCTGACAAAATAAAAAAAATGTGTCTGCACACCAATGTTGGCATGTGTTTACATACTGTCTTCATAACAAATGGTGAACTCCTAAGTGGGGGGAGCACTTAAGAGGTGGTGTGACCCCACTTGCACCACCGGTGTAAATGCCACTTGCACCAGAAAAAGGGGCATTCCGGTGCCGGGAGCTGCACACCTCCAGCATAGGCGTTCACACTGGCACCAAGGGGTATTCCCAGGGGCAGGGCTGGCATTAGCCAGCTCCCTGAGCCCCTTTACCCCATGGTAAAAGGCATACAGCAGTTCCAAGGGCTGGGGGAGCATTCCTTTTCTGCTCACTGGCCACGGCACAGCAAGCTTCTCAGGAGGCGGCTTGGCTGGGGCATGGCTGTGCCATCCCTGGTGCAACTATCCCCCTTAGGATTGCGCTGTAAAACTTTCAGTGCAATCCTATGTAGTGTGACTCCAGTCTACAGTCAAAGAAATCAATGGGCTTAGACTGGAGTAACTTTGCATCGGATCACACTAGTGAAGAGCTATATCATATTTGGTGCCTGCAAGTGAAGGGAATCAAATTGTTTTAAATGAAAAATCAAATAATAAAATTGTTCAATAAGCATTCCTCAAATTCAATAAGGACCAAAATCTAAGGAACCATAAAACCTGTTTAACAAGATCTAGGAGGAATTTAGACTTTTTTAAAAAAGACCTATTCCATATGCTATCCTGCTTTTGAAAATGAGAGGACTTTTAAAAATAGTTTGTGAGTGCTACAGAAGGCATCACATGGCATGTCCTCCACTCTGCCAGCCTCCTCTTCAATCACACACCCGGCACAAGGCTGAGACCTCCTTCCCACTACCCTTGCCATTGCTGCTACTGCTAGAACAAGAGCAGAAACATCTCTGATTAAATGAGCAGGAAGGAAGGGGAAACTTCAGAGAACAAATGAAAATCTGTGCCAGAGGAAAATCCAGGCCTTCAATAGTCACCTTTGGACTGAAGGCGAGTCATCAAGGTTCGTATTCGCAGCCTGCTTTGGCCACATTGCTGAAAGGCAAGGGCTCTAGATTTCTATCAGGACTAGGCAAAAGCCCCTCCAACCTAACATAATCAATGCAGGATTTCATCTCCCATGGGTATAGGGAAACTGTTGCTTAAGTGGATGATGAACCATAAAGCTTTCTGCTGCATTGTGGCTCAAAAAAGGGGGATGAGCATATGCTTCCTGAGGAGGAAGCTCCTATGTTCACATTTATTGTCTTGGCTACCACCAATGAGAGACGTTTTGAGGTTCGGGACCAGGGATTAAATGCCAAGTGAAGAAATTAGCATACAGACACTGTTACTGCTAGAGTAAAACACATATACACTTTATTTTAATTTGCGATTTGAGAAATCCATTAATCTTTGCCTGATTCAGTAGAACTGGCCCTGCTACCAGCTGAAAAGAAAGGGAAAAAATCATCTCAAATGGTGGGTATGCTGGTCATGATTGATCGTCTAAGTTGCACGTTGAGAAGGGCACTGCTGTGCACTATTTATGCTATTCTTATTTCGTTTTCTGACTCCCACCTTGATACCTGGTCTGAATCATGGCTGTATGGCTGCAGTGATCTTCCTGGCTTGATGGTTGTACAGGGAACCAAATTACTTTGGGCACAAAGCTCACTCATAGGCCTATTGGATACATGAATGCCCATCATTTGGTTTCTCTATACTTGATTATTATATACCTGACTAACAGCTGAATGTACGCTCTAATATTTGAAAAGGAATATTCTTCACTTGTCAGATTTTTGTACTACCTGTTCCGCATTCAATGAAGCACCAAAAACCCCGTTCACATCACTACATAATAAAACCAACCAAAAATAAATAAATAAATACAACAAATACAGACCTGTAAAAAAAAAAACATCTGCTCAGAATCCCGCTGTCACTTAATTTTTTGGCTACTGCCAATGTTTCTTTTTTTTAAAAAAAATTCTTCGGGGGGAGGGGGAGATACCAAAAGGCATTGGTCCTAGTCCCCATTGTCCCCACTTTCCAAGAGGACAGCAAGCAATGCTTGCTGGCCTGATAGGGCAGGGCAATCCTAAGGGGGGGGGACTTCTGGGCTGGCCGGGGACAGCACAGCTATGCTGCCTCCTGAGCAGTTTGCTGCGCCGAGTGCTGCAAGCCAAAAATGACCTCCCCCCAAGCCCCACAAAACTGTTCTATGCAGTTTCACAGGGCTTCGCCGCTATTTCTTCAAGTTCGCACTGGCAAAAATGGGCATTCTCAGGGTGAAAGGACTACCCCTTTTGGCGCCGGCGCAAGCCTTTGTGCCAGAGAAACACTGCTGCCGAGGCTGTGCCGGCACCCATGCCTTGCGCTACCACGCAGCTCCCCAACACCAGCATAAGTGGCCCTGCGGTGGCGTAAGTGCCCATTTGGATGGTGCAAGTGGCACTAACACTGCCACAAGGGTCATGCTGCCTCTAAACCCCTTTCAGGATTGCACTGTAACTGATTGTGAGGGCTGATATGGAATTATTTTGCGATGTGAACTTTTAGCATGTTCTACTATGTGCTTTAGCTGATTTTCAGCGCAAAATCACCAGAAAATATTTGGAGTATTACCTAACTCTGAAATCATTTGCACCTTTCAACTTCCAAACTGATTTCAAATAACTGGATGCCATGAACAATCTTCACATTTATTTCAAGAGCTGGAGTATATTTATGTGGAATTTGATCTCCTTCAATATTATATGCTATTTTTATATATAATGTAAGGCTGAGTTCAGTAATTTTGCTGGGTTTGCTGTTTACTGTTCACTGGTTTGATCTGTTTGTTAAACAGTTGAGAAAGGGAGCTGCCCTGTGTTAAATTTTGTTATTAAATGTCACTCATCCAGGGAGAAGGTGTATAGCATAGTTTTTGACAGAATAAGTGGGCGTGCAAACACAAGCAGGGAAAAAAAATTACAAATCAATGCATACAGAGTAAAACATTTCAGCAAATCTAAAAAACTTTTTTTTTGCAAAGCCGAAGCAGTTTCAAAATCCCCAAATGACAATATTTACGGGGACATATGGCACCCTTCTAAGCCCAATGACTTCAATGTACTTAGCAGGGTGTAACTCTGTTTAGGATTGCACTGTTAGTGTTCTGCTTAAAATAGTTAAGAACAGATTTTAAAAGATCTAGTAGATAAATGAATTAAACCTTTTAAACATCAATATAATTAGATTTGGGTTAATTTGGATAGAATATTTTTGTCCTGTTGCAAGAAAGGCAATGTGCCAGATATGGCAGCAGAAGACTCCATACTTGTTCCATCTTCACTGGCTTCCAGTTTGCTTCCGGGCTCAATTCAGGTGCTGGTATTGACCTTTAAAGCACTGTATGGCCCACGCCCAACATACCTAAAGGATCGCCTTCTCCCTTATGAACCTACCCACTCACTCCAGTCATCCTCAGAGGTAGGGTTGCCAGGTCCCTCTTTGCTACCAGCAGGAGGTTTTTGGGGCGGAGCCTGAGGAAGGCGGGGTTTGGGGAGGGTCTTCAATGCCATAGAGTCCAATTGCCAACCCGGCCATTTTCTCCAGGTGAACTGATCTCTATCGGCTGGACATCAGTTGTAATAGCAGGAGATCTCCAGCTACTAACTGGAGGTAGGCAACCCTATTCAGAGGCCCTGCTTCAGTTGCCTCTGCCATCTGAGGCTAGACAGATGGCAACCCGAGAAAGGGTTTTCTCGGTTATGGCACCGCAACTTTGGAACTCCCACCCTATGGAGATTCATCTGTTTCCTTCTATCAGTGCCCTCTGCCTGAAGGTAAAGACTTTTTTTGTTTGTTTCATTTGGCAAACCTCTGACAACAGTTATTGGCCTCCCTGATTCTGGCATTTGTATTTTGACTGAATTATTTTATAATTTTAAATGTTGTCTTTAATTGTTCAGCTGTTTTAATCTTTTTATGTGTGCCACCTTGGGGATCCGGATTGGGTGGAAATGCAGCATAATAATGTTTTAAATAAAAAATAGTATTACGTGCAGAAGCTGGCTTTTAAGGTTTTGCTTGCTGTTTCCTTGTTAAAATGCTTTCAGGAAAATGGTTACCAGAGTGTTTAGAGCATGGATTTACTGTCTATGCATGGTGTCCGTAATGACCCAGTAGACCAGAACATCTTCAGAAGGGCTGTCACAATCTATCAAATCAATGATCTGTGAAATATAAATTCTCTATGGAAGCTGTTATGGGCCATTAAGTAAATAATACCTGTTTTATAAACTCTATATTAACTTCATAGTTATTAGAGAAGGTCAAGGTGGTGAGAAAAGAATAAGAGCTTTCCTGAATCTCTGTCCAAATTTTACACAGGCCTTTATCTATAGTGGTCACAATGCTCAGATATTTTCTTATGAACAATTTTTTTGCTAATGAAATAAAATATCACTTTGATCATATGACTTGAAGCAGAATATGGAAAACCACAATACATATTTACCAGTATAATAACAGTTTGGCAGGTTGGGAGGCAAGGTTTCAGTCATGTCACTGGGTTACAATAACTGAGTTTTGATGATGATCCAAAATTATGACCTGACACAACAGAAGTAGCCATCAATGATATGGGATAATCCATGCTCATGACAAGGCACAGATACATATAACTTGTTCATCTATTAATGCCTCCCTAAAGGGTTTGGAAACTCATGCATGATCATCAGTTCACCCCCATTCTTGGTATTTATACATTCAAAATTTCAGTATTATCTCAGAGTGAACTTGTGACCTACTTCTGAAAACTATTTTTTGACACAATGCAATCCTGTTTGGTGGGAATGGCATATTAAACCCCGTGGGTTCACACAGGCAAACAGGTCTTGCTATTCCAGTTACTGGGCATGGGACAATTATGTCACTGTTTTTCCCACCACCCCTTCATTCTCTAAGCTTATGTCTGGGATGATCTCTGGCCCACTATCTCGGTCAAGGGTTAGCTTTACTTGTGGCCATGTTCTTCTCTTCCTCCTCTGCTTATTTCTGCTGTCTTTGGGAATCTCCTGTGGCTGTCCTTCTTGGAAGTACAATTCAATTCTAGGGCTTTCACTTATCATGGCCTTTTGCATTCATCATCCTTCTTGCCTGGCCCCCATTAGCTGAGTATCTGCTCTTGTAAAGAGACCATCCACTTGCACCAGCCACTAGAGAAAAAATGGTCACAGGGGGATCACAAGACAAGGACCCCACTGGATGGAACTGGTCTTCCATCCAGAGGCGCATGGTAACTTACAGCCATACCCCTAACAGCAACCCACAGATGCTCACCTCCCATCTCCAGGAGAAATGCCCTGCCTTTAATTAATTATTTAAGAATATTTATATACTGCCTTACCTCATTAGTCTTAAGGCAGACAAAATAGAAGAAAAAAATCCAAACAAAACTTAAGGGACACAAACTCACAGCAGTCCATCAACAAATAAAAACACAGAAGTGAAAAATGCAGTCAAATCAGCCAAAACAGTTTACCCTTCACCAAATGACCTTTAAAATAAAACCATCTTACATGCCTTTCTAGATACAGTGAGTAATGTAGCTCTCCATACCCACTCTGGAAAGCTGTTCTAGAGAAACAGACCTACCACCCAAAAAGTCTGAGACCTAGCTGCTGTCATCTGGACAATCCTAGGGAAGGGAGAAAAAGAGAAAGTGGAGGGAAGAGCACAGCTGGCAAATGGCATATGCAACTTTTTTTGGACTTTTGTAGTAATGCTAAGATTGCTGGACTGCTGGTGAAGCTGGACCATTGTTCTATAAATTACAGCGGCATATTATTATTTTTTAAAACTCATGTTAATTTCAGCTATTGGAAAGGAAGGACAATTTCTCTTCAGTACCATATAGAAAGCTTAAAGCAATCAAGCTCTGTCCATGTTCCAACAGTGGCTACTATCTCAATGTCTTGCCTGGTAATTAGTGCAGGCTTAAAAGTGGGGCCCTTGCTCAAAACACATTTCATTATTACTTATTAATGGAATAAAAGTTTCAGGGTAAGAATTCCCAACTCATAACAAAAGTGAGTTTTGCAAGCCATGAAGATGCATATTACAATCCAACGCTGCTAGATTTGCCAAATCCTGTCAGTTGTCTATACAAGGCAGTAATTACAACTGTCTTGGTACCACCAGGTATAAAGGAACATCAGAATTTTTACAACCAGATACCAGGGATGTTAGACAACATCCCGTTTTTGTAAGAGAGTGTCCGCAACCAACAACTCTGATACTCTTTGGTTGTATTCTACCAAAGTGACTCTTAATGCAATGTGTCATGTAAAATAAGTTCAACACTAATTTTACTCTTCTAAAAATGTATTCATAATTAATAGATAAATTTAAAAATGCTAGTGTTATCTCCTCATTACCAATTGCCTTAGGCTCTGCACAGATATACTCATGCCTATGGATTTTTTTTTGCCTAGACATGAAAAGTTTTAGCAAGTATCCACACTCTATTTGCATAAAATGTGCATAAGCATTGTGATACTTGACATTTTTAATGGGCATGTAGCACAGCATCTCTCTGGTCTTTTGTATTAAAAATCAGTGTAATTAGTGTGTAATCATCAATTAACAGAGAACTTCAATTAATGAGACTCAGTAATGACAACTTTGGTGCCTAATGAACATTGTACCTAAGTGAGGTTAGTTTAAGTGCTGTTTTAATAAGTTTGTATTGTTTCCAAAGTAACAGCCATTTCAGTGTGGCCTCTACTTCAAGGAGACAATATGGAAAATTTAAGCAATCTTTGTAATAACTTTCTTAATTTACAAATGTTTTGGTTGAACAGGCCTTGCAGGGCTGCAAAGGGTAATGCTAGTCCCAGAATTCAGGGGCTCTTGGGCCATGGTGTACAGCAAGGGTTGCCAGGTTCCCCCCTCTCCACCAGCAGGAGGACTTTGGGGCAGAGCCTGAGGAGGGCGGGGTTTGGGGAGGGGAGGGACTTCAATACCATACAGTCCAATTGCCAAGCAGCCATTTTTTTCCAGGGGAACTGATCTCTATCAGTTGGAGATCAGTTGTAATAGAAGGAGACCTCCAGCCACCGCCTGCAGTTGGCAACCCTATGCACAGCTGTGAACTAACAAAAATAACTAAAGGGCTAAAAATAGACTGGAGCAAAACAGAGCTTCGCTCTATGTTTTTGAAGGCAGAGGTTACCTCCACCCTCCCCAAATTGGCTATGGGCAGTTTTTGTGCAAAGGCTCTGCTCATAGCCACCCCACCATTGCCCCAGGTTCTTTGCTGTGGCTTAAAGGGGAAAGCCCTTGGAGTCCATGTGTCATGTTTGAAAAGAGCATAATACCATGTGGAATCTCTCCCCAAAAGTGGTGACATGCTGTGTTTCAACTAAAGGGGAAAATCCTCACGTGGAAACCACCTCTCTTACTAATGCAGGTGTACATTTATAAAAGACTGCAACAATCTTGGTGTGATTATCATATATCATTTTGAGTGGCATTTTTGCTAAAGCCCACACTGGGAATGTTAAAGAAATTCTGAGGTTCTGTCCAATTTGAACCGTGTTTTAAATTATTTATTTTCTGTCAAATACAGAGAAATCCCAATTGAATTCTTTGTCAAAGCAGACAAAGATTTGTCAAAGCAGAACTCTATCATATTGTATCATAATTGCATTCTATCTAGTTTTTTAGAATTTGTGTTGATATTTTTGTTGCACTTAAAAATATCCCTTCATTGTTTTTGTTTTCTTTCTTTTGTTGCTTTGGGTGATGCTATTTTGGTCTTCTATTGGATGTGGTACACCAAGGGCACATAACAAGGGTTTCATTGGAAGGTATAGTAATACTGCTGCAAATGTAAGTTGCCTTTATTAGATTAATGGCTGGTTGACATTTCTCAAAGTATCAATTGTTCAGAGATCTTTTTAATATCTATGGAAGCTTGGAGATGAACCAGCTAAGGAAGGGTACATGAAAAAGAGCAACAGCTATAACATGATTATGACAAAGTAAAACAATTTATGTGTACAACCCTTTGTTGCTTAAAGAGAAATGAATTGATTTCTGGGCTGAGAGAGAGAGAAATGGCATGTTAACATTCATTTTTGGTGGAAGGAGATAATTCACAATAATTTCCAATTGCACCTACAGTAGGAAAAATTAAACGTCCTTTTAACCTCTCTTTCTTTTCATAGGAGAGATGTTTGCCATCCGGAGAGAAACCTAAACAATAGAATATATTGCCAGCTCATTCAACACACTTTGATATAGGAATCGATTTTGAATTATTAAAAACAGATGCCTCAGCTCCCTCCCCCCCAAAAAAAAAGATGTTAAGCACAAGCATATTAAAAACAACAACACGTTAGCATAGAAGAATCAGCCTAATTGATTTTGCAGTACTCTGGGAGGGAATATTATAAACCACAAAAAGAACTAAAAATTTTCAGATTTGTCCACCACATGCATAGGAGAAAAAAAACTTAATACAATTGTATGCATAAACAAACAAGGTTTATTTTTGAAAATCATTGTACCTGTAGATATTGGTAACACAGAAGGCAAAAAAAGGTGGCAAAAAAAGAAGGCGTGGAATGTTTCAGTAAGCTTCAAACTGAACAATACTCTCAAAAGGAATTTCAGTGCTCCTATAGTCTTACTAATGCTAGTCACAAGACATTAAAACTAACAGAATGTATACTATTATGTAAATCTATACATTTCCTGGATTCAACTGGCATTCAGTAATTCTCCAGAAGACTCCTCTGTGCTTCCTTTGCATGTCTTTAAGGCCTCCGTTTTCTGTATTTTTCTGCAATATGTAAAAGTTTGAAAAAAGATTTGGCTGATAGTCTTATAAGTTGAAAAGCACTCTCATGAGTTTGAGAAGTTCACTAGTGAAGTTTATTCATACTTTTTTGAATTTCAGCACTCATGATTACCAGGGTGGAGGGCGGGGTGGGAGGTATGTAATCCAACATGATATATGAATTGTTTTCTTTAAATCAAACAGCATATGAAGCACATAGCAAAAACTACATGGCTCACGTTGACAAACTTCAACTGAAACTCGAGAGGACTCAAAAACAAGCAAAACACCTGGTGTGCTTGTCATGTCATCTACCAATAGACAAGAATATCACATTTTAAAACCATTAAAACCAACCAAAAAGAACATCATTAAAACAATTAAAACAGAGCTAAAAGACATAAAAAAACAAATCAGTGGGTTATAGATCAAATCAAGCCTGAACTGACCCTAGAAGCTAAAATGACTAAACTGAGGCTATCGTATTTTGGTCACGTCATGAGACGACAAGAGTCACTGGAAAAGACAGTCATGCTAGGAAAAGTTGAGGGCAGCAGGAAAAGAGTAAGACCCAACAAGAGATGGATTGACTCAATAAAGGAAGCCACAGCCTTCAATTTGCAAGATCTGAGCAAGGCTGTCAAAGATAGGACATTTTGGAGGACTTTCATTCATAGGGTCGCCATGAGTCGGAAGCGACTTGACAGCACTTAACACACACACACACACACACAAGACATAAAAAGATGATTAAAACATTGGAGAGGAAGGAGGGATCATTGTGGGAACACGAAATGGAACCAAAAAAAGTCTTTGCCTGCTGTCAGAAGATGGCAACATAAGGGAACAGATTAATCTCCCTGGGTATAGAGAGCCAGAGTTTTGATGAAAATGGTCATGTGAAACTGGAACAAGTTTATGAGAAGTTCATGGAAATGGGAGCAGGTTTACCAGATTCTTCTGAAGAGTCTTGCTTTCTAAGCAAAACATAAAGAGACGCTGGGGTTCCTTTAGAAAGTGAATGAACATTTTGCTATGCAGCTAACTCCTGTACTGGTCTTATCTGCTATTTATCAGATGGCATTACCCATCTGACAAATAAATCACCCTGCCTTCCCATCCAAAGTAGATAATTACTTGCATGTAACCTGGATTCCGTTCAGAACATGATTGATTACAGCCAAAATTGTATAGCATGATTCATCAATTGATAATTAGATCTCTTCTCATCATGCACTTCGCTCATGTCATTATGATCAGTGGTGATAAAGGCAAGGATTGCTGATTGCGTACATTCAGATAAAACAATAACTGGAGGGCTCTAATGTGCTCACAATCAAGTAATTGATTGGGCATTTTTTACTTTCTTTATATGGCTTTGCGTTCTTTGAACAGTGTATCTGTTCTCATCTTGTTCATAGTTTCCCTTTCAATATTATTGTCAGGCCAAACAGAATGCACATAAATTATACAGTATCATATTGACAGGGTGTGGAAACACCATACTCAAAATTTTGTTTGTATGTTGCTCTGCAATGTAGGCTGCATTAACCTGGACTGAACAGGAACAATATAACATTGCCTTCAATATAACATTGCTTGGGAAAGAGAAGATTCTCCCCATTATGAATCATGCATAGTTATGAAAGTTTTACCCTTTCATGGAGTTTCCATTATATCCCTTGCAACATTTTTGTAGCTTTTAATATTCTATGCCAGGCATAGGTGTAGTTTCAATAGTGACCTTGCACTATCAGGTTTGCAGAATGTAAAAATCACAGCTAGATCCACCCACCATATCATTATATCAATATATCTAATTCTCAGCATAGCCAGATCAATGGATATTTAAATCCAGACACTGGAGCCATGAATAGACAAGACCTGCAAAAGTCCCAGGTTTGCAGAAAAATCTGAAACCTTTAAGAAATGAATGTCCTCAGTGAATAGTAGGGCTGTCAATTCGGTTCGTCTGAACCAAAAAAACAGCCGAATTTTCTCCGATTCGGGGGTTTTCAGTTTGGATGCAACTGAATTCAAAAAAAGGTGGGAAAACGACGTGCCGAATTCGGCGAGTTCAACACGATCACCAGATAAATTTGGCAAATCCAGATGCTCCGAAGCAGCAGCATAACTGTCACTTAGTAAGCAGCATTCTCCCGCGGCCAAAGGTGGCCAAGCTGGGTCTTCTCCTGGCCAATCAGTGGCAGTTGAGTGTGTGAGACCAGCTGCTGCGCAGCCCGGGGAGAGAAAGAGTTTGTGTGAGAGAGATCCCCGTGGGGGGGGGGGTGCATGTGCACACTTGCAGTTAAGATTGGATCATGGGGGCCTGACTTATGGGCCCCGGAAGGGGTCCCCCCTTAATATGCATATTTATTCCATTTACAGCACACTCGCAGCTTTCCGCGGCTTGGGGGGGCATTTTAGAAGGTAGAGGTCCCAAACGTTCAGTGTAGCTTGAGGGGGCCCTTCTTGCAAGAACCCCCAGGTTTTGTTAAGATTGGATCGGGGGGGCAACTTATGTGGCCTGGAAGGGGTCCCCCCCTTAATGTGAATATTTATTCCATTTACAGCACACTGACAGCTTTCCGCGGTGTGGGGGGGCATTTTTGAAGGTAGAAGTCCCAAACTTTCAGTGTAGCTTGAGGGGGCCCTTCTTGCAAGAACCCCCAAGTTTTGTTAAGATTGAATCAGGGGGGTCCGACTTATGGGACCCGGAAGGGGTCCCCTCCTCAATGTGCATATTTATTCCATTTACAGCACACTCGCAGCTTTCTGCGGCTTAGGGGGCATTTTTGGGGGCAGAGGTCCCAAACTTTCAGCGTAGCTTGAAGGGGCTCTTCTTGCAAGAACCCCCAAGTTTTGTTAAGATTGGATCAGGGGGGTGACTTATGGGGTCCCCCCTTTTCCCTATTGGGATGAATGGGATCAGCCGATCCTGTGTGCATCTAGAGAGCGGCAAATCCAGGGCAAAACCTCCCATGCATAAATGGAAACATATTGGATTACTCAGTCCTCCCAGTCCCTCCTGATGGAACAGAAGACATCCACAGTAAGACCCCTTTGGGGGCTTTTCACTATAATTTTTGCCCTGTGTGTGGGGGGGGAAGCAGAGTCTGTGTGGGGAGGGCAGTTTCTGTGGGGGGGAGCCAAAGGAGGTTTTTGCCTGTTCTGGCGAGGGGTGTGTGCCCGCTCGCCTCTGCGGGAGAGTGTGTTCTGCTTTTAAAGTTTTAAAGTTTAAAGTTGAGTCTGTGCAGCGGTGTGAGTACTTGTCCCCGTGGTAATCCCATAAACAACATCCACAGGCGAGTAGTCCAAAAGAGAGTTGATTTATTAGAAAACCTACAGGTATACAGCGCTAACAGGTAAATTGGCACGAATGAGAACTAAAGGCACGGCTAAAGGCCTATATGGAAGAGCATTGGTCATATCAGATAGTGATGGCAGCCATGGCAACCTCCCCCTACGAGAGCAGTTTCCACAGAGGAAAGGAATTTGGCAGTTACCAGGCTTGGCCTTGGGATGCACCTGGCGGAATCTTAACACACACAGTCTGGCTGTCTCAAAGAGAGCAAGGCTGACAGGCGGCTAGCGAGTCTCTCTCCACTTGGCACCCGGGCCGTGCCTCCTCCTCCTTGGTGTTTTTTCCCATTTTTTCCCCTAGCCTTGCGTTGAGTGCGACAGTGTGGCTTGTGTGAGATCCCCTGCGCCTTGGATTTTTTCCCCGTTTGGGGGGTGCTGCGTGGCGCCGTATTGGTTGGAGAGGTGGGGGTGGTGCTGGTGAGGCTTGCTTGAGTTTGGTGGGGTCGTTTGCATAAGGGGGGAGCATCCCTCCACCATGAGAAGAAGGAACAGGGCAGAAAATACAAACTTTGGGTTTGTTTTTGCACTGTCTGTTTTGCTGCTCGCTCAAAACTGTTTTTGCAAAATGTGACTTTCATAATACATTTGTACGGTCTCCCAAGTCACCTGATCCTTTTTTCCTTTTTGCTGAGTTAATTAATACCATATGTCCATGGTGGCGAACCTATGGCACGCATGCCATATCAAGCACTCAGAGCCCTCTCTGTGGGCACGTGTGCCGTCGCCCCAGCACAGAGTTCTGCTCTGCAAATGTGGGGAGAGCAGAGCAGGCGACTTGTCCTGGCTGCAGTAGGAGAAAGGAGAGAGGTTCCTGTCTGTCTGCCCTTCCCACTCTTAAAGTGCCCGCTGAACAGGCTGCAGCAGGAGAAAGGAGAGAGGCAAAAAGGCAATCTCAAATCCCTGGGTTGCTCTTGGGGTGCAGGCTGCTCCTGTTTGCATTCTTGCTCCTGTTTGCATTCTTTCATTCTTGCAAATTCTGGCTCTCTTCTCCCGTGCTTGGGCAGCAAACGCGGGGAGAGCGCAGATGACTTGTCCTGGCTTCAGCAGGAGAGAGAGGTTCCTGTCTGTCTGCCCTTCCCATTCAAAATGGTCCACTGAACAAGCAGCTCTCCTCCCATCCCACCCCACCCCACCCCTTCTGGCTCTTTTCTCCCCTGTTTGGGAAGCAAACGTGGGGAGAGCGCAGGCTCTGAGTCTGGTACCTTCCCCGCACCTTTTTTAGACATGGTGATTTTCATCTCTTCCACACACACCCCAAGTTTGGTTTTTGAAATGCATGTGATAGGAGTGTGCAAAGGGGTTTGCTCTGACCCTTAAGGACGCCTCCTTGGCCCAAAAACTGTGGAATGTTGGTTTTTATATCTGTTTAGTGTTGGTTTTTTTTCCCGCCCCCCAAAAAAGTTTGCTTTTCAAAGGCATGAGGTATAAGTGTGCAAAAGGGTTTGCTGAGACCTTTAAAGATGCTTCCTTGGTCCAAAGTCTGTTTAGTATTGGTTTTTATCTCTCTCCCCCCAAAAAAGGTTTGCTTTTCCAAATGCATGTGCTTAAAGTGTGCAAAGGAGTGTGCAAAGTATATAAAGCTCTATTATTGTGTTTTTCTTTTAAGACAAAAGACGTTAATGTATGAGTTGTTTTTTTTCTAAACGAAAGCCTGAGTATTCAGGTTAATTTGCCATGTTGGCACTTGGCGATAAATAAGTGGGTTTTGGGTTGTAGTTTGGGCACTCGGTCTCTAAAAGGTTCGCCATCACTGCCATATGCAATGAATAGCTAGAGTGCCTCTGCCTTGGAGTTTGCAAATTTAAATTGCACACTCCAAAGGTCGTGTGTTGCTTTGCATTGCAATGGTTAGCACAGGAGGTTTTGCCTTGGTTTTGCCTTGGTTCTCTAGATGCACACAGGATCGGCTGATCCCATTCATCCCAATAGGGAAAAGGGGGGACCCCATAAGTCGTCCCCCCAATCCAATCTTCACTAAACTTGGGGATTTGTACAAGAAGGGTCAACTCAAGCTATGCTGAAAGTTTGGGGGCTCTACCCCCAAAAATGCCCCCCCAAGCTGCAGAAAGCTGTGTGTGTGCTGTAAATGGAATAAATATGCACATTGGGGGGGGGGCTTCCAGGCCACATAGGTCGGGGGGCCCTGATCCAATCTTAACAAATCTTAGGGGTTCTTGCAAGAAGGGCCCCCTCAAGCTACGCTGAAAGTTTGGGACCTCTATCTTCAAAAATGCCCCCCACGTCGCGGAAAGCTGCGAGTGTGCTGTAAATGGAATAAATATGCACATTAAGGGGGGGATCTCTTCCGGGCCCCATAAGTCGCCCCCCAACCCAATCTTAACAAAGCTTGGGGGTTCTTGCAATAAGGGTCCCCTCAAGCTACGCTGAAAGTTTGCGGGCTCTACCCCAAAAAATGCCCCCCGTAGCCACGAAAAGGCTAAAATGTCGGTTTTATGGCTTTATTCAGCAGAATTTCCCCCCGAACTCAAATCTCACGCTGAATTCCACGGATCCGAAGTGGGGGGAGTTCTGACTTCGGCATTTCCGGATCAAAACAGGCCGGATTTTGCCGAATCCGAATTTTACCAATTTTTTTTTCAACAGCCCTAGTGAACAGTGCTAGGCAACTGCAACAATATTGCCAGCCTCCAAGCCTTTGTTTCTGTCAGGAAAAGGCAGAGGGAGGGGGCAGGGCCATTTCCAGGGCTGTTTTCACCTTTAAAGGAGGGATCATCAGGGCCATGCTTGCAACCACAGGCCAACTTGCAACCACCTGACTTACATGACTCACCCAGGCCTGGTTGCTTTCTACTGTTCAACAGCAATCCCCTCACAAAGGTCAGTGTGGTATAGTGGTTAGAGTGTCAGATTAAAATCTGGGAGACCGAGATTGAAAGCACCACATGGCAGATAAAAGGTGGGTGGGTGGGTGTGTGGGTGGGTGGAAAGGGGAGAAGGAATCAGGGAATGGTGAGGATATGGAGGTTGGCAGGAGGGTGGAAGGAAAGAGAAAATAGTGTGGATAAGGGAATATAGGGAGAAATGAGGTACCTTTGCAAATCCTTGTGAATTCCCCACTTTACAGCTGTCCCTGGCCTGGAAGCTGGCACCAGGCAACTAGGCCATAGTTTTCCTGGGTAAAGGTTGTTAAGGGGGAAGAAAAAGAGGGAAAGCTGAAGAGTGGGGGCAGATAAAGGTAGGTTGGCTAGTGAGTGGTAAAATGAGAAGAAAGCAGGAGGAAAGGCTAAGGGGGCTTTCAGGGAAGGTAAATGAGAAACAGTGAGGGTGGGGAAAATTAGATGCCCCAAGAAGTTTTTGCTGGTTTCCAGCTTGTGTGTGTGTGTGTGTGTGTGTGCGTGTGCACCCGCTACTGGAGCAGGGCTGTCCATGCTTAGCAGGCAGATCAAGCTGAAAGAGGTACATATGCCCAACCAAACTTGAAAACGAGAGCTTGTGTTCCCTCACTCTGAATCTAAGCCCTTCATTAAATTTTAAAGCTTCATTTCACTGGTCGAAGCTAAGTCAGTAGGTGTGGATACTGGCATTTCCTCCTTTTTTTTTTGAAACTGAGTGCAGTGCACAATATTCTGGTGCACCACAAAACTCAACAGCACCCTATACCTGTGATGCCAGGCAGAAGTCCCTGACTTATTTGAAACGCAGCAACTAATGTTAAGGTAGCTGTCGTTTTGTAAGTGCATGGTGGCTATTTTTACTTTATGTATGTCAGTGGTAGATGTCAACAGAAAGGAATAATAAGCGGCTCTAAACTTGCTTTGGCAGTATGTTTTGATTGCACATAGTACAGTCACCACTGGAAGGCTGCTGCAAACACAATCTCTGACAAGTAGTTCACATTGTAGCATTAATGTATAGAGTGGTTTTGATATTTAGGAAACTGGTAAGCATTTCCAAGTGCTGTGTGGAGCACTTGTCATGAGGAAGCTGATTTCAGCAGACTCTCTGGCAAGTATAATGCATGCCTTGCTGCATATATAAAACTGATATATTTTTTTTGAAATTCAATAAAATACTACAGTTATTATAAAAGGCCCAACATAGTGGCCTGAATAACAAAAGATATGTACTAAGTAGAGAGCCAGCGTGGTGTAGTGGTTAAGAGCGGTGGTTTGGAGCGAGGGACTTTGATCTGGAGAACTGGGTTTGATTCCCCACTCCTCCAAATGAGCGGTGGAGGCTAATCTGGTGTTTCCCCACTCCAACACACAGAGCCAGCTGGGTGACCTTGGGCAAGTCACACTCTCTCATTTTGTTAGTTTTAGCCCAGTTTTCCAGCCTGTAAAGATCATCCTTAATTTTGATTCTGTCTTGTACTGTATTTGCTATCCTTCCCAATATAGTAGCAGATTTAATGAGCATGTCCTCTATTCCTTCATCCAAGTCATTTATAAAGAAGTTGAACAACACAAGGCCCAGGACAGATCCCTGAGGCACTCCACTTGTCACTCCTCTCCAAGAGAATGAGGAACCCTTAGCAAGCACTCTTGGGGTGTAGTCTGTCAACCAATTAAAAATCCATCTAATAGTAGTAGGATCCAAACCACGTTTTACCAACTTGTCAACATGTGGAGCTAGGGTTGCCAGCTCCTGGTTGGGAAATACCTGGAGATTTTGGGGTTGGAGCCTGAGGAGGATGGAGTTTGGGTAGAAGAGGGACTTCAATGCAGTATAATATTGGCCATTTTCTCCAGATGAACTGTTCTGTTGCCTGGAGATCAGTTGTAATTTTAGGAGATCTCCAGGCACCACATGGGGGGTTGGCAACCCTATGTGAAACATTATCAAAAGATAAAGTATGTCCACAGCATTCCCCTGATCCAATGAAGTAGTAACTCTCTCAAAAAAAGAAAATAAGGTTAGTCTGACATGACTTGTTCTTGAGGAACCTGTGTTGGCTCTTAGTAATCACAGCCATCTTTTCTAAATGCTCAAGGACTGATTGTTTGATGATTTGTTCTAAAACCTTACCAAATACAGATATCAAGCTGACAAGTTGGTAGTTACCTGGATCCTCCTTTTCCCCCTTCTTGATGGTAGGGACATTTTCCCTCCTCCTGTCTTCTGGTAGCTCACCTGTTCTCCAGAAATATGTGGACTCAGATTAAAACCTTGGCTTCAGTTATTGAGGATTATTTTCACCACAGCCATGAAGATTAAGTTTACATACATGGCTTCATTTTAAAATGTGCCTACATAAATCCAAAACACTTCTTTCACAGGGATTTTATTTAATATTAATATTTTGGTAACTAGTGTTAGATTTCCTTAATTGGCCCATTAAGACAGAATCCTTTTAATAGAAACTCTGCCAAGGAACAGAGGCTTTCCTCAGCACTGTGCCAAGTGGAAGAGAAAAAAGAAATGTTTGCCAAGCTAGTCTTAAGCACACATGCTTAAAAATACAATTGAAAAGATTTCAGTGCATCTTACTTGCATGCTTTTCTTTTGGTAGGATGGCAGCCATAGATGTTCAAAACAAGAAATTTTGATCCTACTTGGAGTTTTAAAAGGTCAGAGATGCAAATTTCTAGTGTCATCACAGATATGAACTCTACAAGGATCACTGTGCAGGCCAAATGGGAAGACTTTTAGTAGGGTTTCCAACCTCCAGATACTAGCTGGAGATCTCCTGCTATTACAACTGATCTCCAGCCTGATCTCTATTGGTTGGATGACCGCTTTGTCAATTAGACTCTATGGCATTGAAGTCCCTCCCCTCCCCAAACTCCACCCTCATCAGGCTCCACCCCAAAAACCTCTTGCTGGTGGTGAAGACGGACCTGGCAACCCTAACCCTTAGAGGTAGGTCCCACTCCAAAAGAGAGTAACAGAGCAGTAATCCCTGCTTGTGATAGGTGGATTCAATGGGCAAACATTTCTGGCATCTAAGCCACAGTGCCAAGGTTCTCAGTGCCCACTAGTCCAGTTACCTCTGACTATGACTTTTACTGTGGTAGCTCTATTAGCATTTGACGATATAGAAAAACCCTGGCATCTGGGATGCTTTCATTCCCTGCCATCTGTGTAATCAGTTTCTTATTCTGTCTGATACCAATTTGTTCATCTGAGAAGCAAGAATGAGCTCACTGCCCTGCAATTGGAAGATAAGAAAAAATATTACATATTAAGGAGCGATTAAAAACTTGAGGGACACATGACTTTGGATGCTGTGCTTTTATCCTTTGCACTTATGCTCACATTCCTTTAAATAATTTTTTTAAGTATGTCTGTGCCAAACCTAAACCTTTTATGTTGGAACAAATGTTCACCCAGAAAAGCTTCCCACTTTGCTACCAAGGTTCAAGCAGGAACAGTCGAAATAACGGGACTTCCTTTTTTAAAGTGGGCTCTTTAAAGAGGCTTACTTCTGGCAACTGCACCTCCTTGGAAAGGCTATATGATCTGTACAGAGAATATGCATCACCTAATCGTTGCCAGCAAGAAACTGTCCAATCCACCCAGTTCCTAAATGGCCCCATTATGGGGATTGTTTGATCCAAAAGCAACTGACTAACTAACACAACTATGCATAAAGCATCACACGTTGGTTTTTGCATATGTGCAGCCATGTTGCCATCCCCATTCCTACTTGGAGTTTTAAAAGGCTGAACATTTTGATTGACATAAGGATTTTAGTATACGTATAGTCCTTGTACCCAGTGATTTCTTGTGGATGTGTATATCACTGTACATGCAATAGCTATTTCAGAATCAATTTAGATTCCATTCATTTGAAAGTATGGATATTTGTTAGTTTTTTAAGTGTGATACATGTGAGACCTATATGTTTGAGCAGAAATTAGAATGACTGTATTGAACTGAATGACTGAATTGAATTGCTTCTAACAGAGCAATCCTGAGGTGCCCCTGTGTTGCGTTGGTCAGCCTCAGCACAGCTATGGCATTGCTGGTCTGGTCTCTACAGAGTTTAGTTATATGGCAGGAAAATATTGGGTTTTTATGGCTTTCTTTGGGTGCGATTGTGTTAGTGTCCCCAGGAACAGCACCGCTGCATTCTTTGGGGTTGTTGTGGTGAGACAGTGGGGTTCTGATGAACCAGGCAGCCAGAACCAAGCCAAACACCCATCACAGCCCTGGGGCAGAGAGAGGTGGGCCAGGGAGGCTATCCTATTGTCAGCAGCACCCCCCCACACACACACACACACATTGCCAACTTCCAGGTACTAGCTGGAGATCTCCCACTATTACAACTGATCTCCAGCTGATAGAGATCAGTTCACCTGGAGAAAATGACTGCTTTGGCATTTGAACTCTATGGCATTGAAGTCCCTCCCCTTCCCAAACCCCACCTTCTTCAGGCTCCTCCCCAAAATCCTCCAGGTATTTCCCAACCTGGAGCTGGCAAACCTACATACAACCTTAATGGGACCAAGTTCACTCGCAAGACCCTGGGCACCTGACAGCGATGCAGGGGACCAAGCTTCCCCTCCCTGCCTCCCCAGCCACAATCCACACAGAGCACAGGGCCCCCAAACCCCAGAAGGGGAAGGGGGGTGTCATGAGCAATATGAGCAGTAGCTGGTGCCTTCCATTCACCCATTGGAACATTTTGAACTAAGCCCCGTCTTTCTGCATAGTGCTCCCTCCTTCCTTGCATGGTGCTCCCTTCTGCTTCAGCCAGGCATGCAACATATCCACTTAATGCCAGTGCTCTATGTTTGGGTGGCACTGCAATGGCAGAGAAGGCACCAGGCTTGCTGATATTGGGCATACATGGATTGCTTCTGCCTGGACAAGGCGGCCATCCAAGTCTTGCACAAAGAGCTTGGGCCAGCTTTCCAATGCCAAGCTCCTGCCCCCACATTCCAATTCTGTCCTACAGAATGTCCCGCTGTCCCTCTCATGTTCCCCATCACCGGAGCTTTCCAAGGGGACATGGCTGAGGTCTTGGAGGTATCCCAGACTTCAGAAAGCTGCTATCTGCACAGCTTCCTGATTCCATGCTGGCCAACCTAAAGGAGCATGTGCGCTTCCCAGAAGAGCATGTGCTTTTCACAGAAGAGACGGAGCTTGCACCCATCTGGCAACATAGACTTTAGACCTAGGAGTTTCCATGTTCCATGAAAAACAAATATTCTGCTTCAACAGTTTTGTTTCTGCTGGCAAAGGATATCTGCAGAAGGAGAGTTTTTTAAAGCATCGAGCCAGTCTGGCTAAGGAACAGGGTCATGGAAGGATCCATACATCCTTATGAATGGCTGATTCCTCTACGGGCAATTCTGGCTACCCACCTCATGAAGGTTGGTAAAGTATATAGGTTTACACCACAGTTCCAAATACATCTAAGTTATAGTAGGCCTTTCTAATTTTAAAGAAACTTCTTTTGTGCATTAGGATTTATAGAATGTTTATTTTAAACATTTTGTAAATGAAAATGGGTATAAGCATGAATTTATTTATGTTGGTCTGTCAGACATGTATGCCAGAAAATATGTACACTAGCATAAAAAAGTAAGAAAAATATATTTCAGTATGCAATTTCTAGCATAAAACACAATAAAATATTTATATGGAGCAAACATAAATATCAACTGTATAAATTAATAACCATTTAATCAGTTTCAAACGCAAATACAGATACACAGCACATAATTCCAGCACACAGAGACAATTACACTTTTTTGTTGGATTTAAAAAACATTATTCTCCAGGGGAAGCAATTATAACTGTGTCACTTGCTAAATGTAATTTATGATAATATTTATCCACTTTAACAGAAACCTTCAGTGAAAAATATTTATATTACAAATCAAGTTAAAATGTGTATTAACAAAATGAAACAGCCAGAATAATTATCTGATGAATTTTGCAGTACTTTACATTTGGAATGAATAATTTAAAATCACTGGGTAGGCAATGTCAAACATATGATGTTTTCAAATATGCATGTCTTTGATAATATTTAAAATTTTAAGTGATCTTGTGACTACATAAACAAATGCCATCTTGTAATTTTAGTTAGTCTTTTTTCAGGGAAGATAATGTTATGGGTAGGTTCATATTTCTGTCATGATTTCAGATTTCCTAGACAGTTTTGGGTATTTACTTTTGGAATTTCAGTGCAGGCTCAGAAGAGAACAACTGGATTTTTGTTAGCACTGATTCAGACAGTCAGATACTAGAAAGCTACGAGTAACAGTGTGGAAGAATTAATACCCAAGACCACTCCATAATTAGATCCCTCTTCCTTGTTGCAATTTCTGCAAGGTTGTGGACATATTTTTCAGCCATTGTATCACAAGGGATAAGAGAATTACCCAAAAGAACATAAGAAAAGCCATGCTGGATCAGACCAAGGCCCATCAAGTCCAGCAGTTAGGTAACACAGTGGCCGACCAGGTGCTTCTAGGAAACCCACAAACCAGATGACTGCAGCAGCATTATCCTATCTGTGTTCCAGGGCACCTAATATAATAGTCATGTTCCTCGGATACTAGAGAGAATAGGTATGCATTATGACTAGTATTGATTTTGACTAGTAGTCATGGATAGTTTACTGCACTTGCATTATATGCATTGTGTAATTGTTATATATGGTGTTTATACACACAATGTGGAAATCATGTAAAATCATGATTTATTGATGCACAAATGACTCAAAAACGGGAGGAAATGGTTGAAGGAAACAGAAAATTGCCTGAAAATAAAGAATTATGTGTTTGAAATAAAAAGGTGGGAATTGGGGGCTGAAACACCAGAAGTAAGAAGTTTAAAACTATTCCACCCTGTCACCACTGAGAAGTGGTTCCTGTAAGTTAAGATATGCCAGCTGAGCTACTGTGTATGTACTCTATGTGGCTGTGTTCCCTGTTTGAAGTTCTTATTTATATTCGTTATACATAATGTTCAAGGATGATTATCCTCTTAAAAAATTTAGAGGCAATGTATTTTGCTTCAAGAATTCTTCCATTATTTGCAGCAACTTAAAGTGTGTTGTTCATTCCTTTAATGGTTTGCCTGATGCCCACAATATCACTGCTGAATAAAAGAAAACAGAGATGGGCCTCAAAACAGCACTCATATCCCTCACTGTGTCTGCATTTTGATGTGTGCTTCTGAGAAAAAAAAAAGCTTATATGTCTTAGTTAAAGCTACCCTTATTTAGTTCATGTGGTCGCTGAGATTTAGCTACTCTAACAGAGTTACCAACATCATGGTGGAACCTGGAGTTCTCCTAAAATTACAACTGATCCCAGAGATAATTATTCTGGCAGCTGGGAGGCGGGCAGGGCCCACAGAGCCGGCTGGGCACGCTGGAACAACACGAGCTGGCTTTCCCCGCCCCGACGGCCAGCTGGGAGGTGGGGGGGAACACATAGCCGGCTGGGCGCGCTGGAACGGGGTGCACAGAGCCGGCTCGCGTCGTTCCAGTGCGCCCAGCCGGCTCTGTGTGCACATTCGCTCCATAAGACGCACAGACATTTCCCCTCACTTTTGAGGAGGAAAAAAGTGTGTCTTATGGAGCAAAAAATACGGTAAACCTTACTGAAGTGTAAAATACCTGACCATATGTATGACTGATCCAGGAATGTAACCAGGCTAGTTGGTACAGTGCCCTACCCAAAGTACTGTCATACAAATCATATTTACTGGGACCTGGTTGGATGAGTATGGGGCCCACCAGAGTTCTCAGTATAACAGTAGACGTAACCTGGAAGTTGGGGGCTTGGGACATATGTATTGCCTAGGTCTATCATGATGCATCACCTTGACCAATCAGCCTGTACCAAGTTTATGTTATATGTTGGCTTCTGAAACACGATCAGGTTCTGTGGGTATACCCCTCCTGCAATGGCTTAAGAGTCTCACTGCCTGAGCAGACCGAGTTGATCGATGCTTATGGTGGAATTCATCAGAATATTGGATTTGAGGGACTTCAACATTCAAGTTGAGGCCTTGCTGTCTGGGGTGGCTCAGGTTTGCATTACTGCTGTGAAAAACATGGCTCTGCAGAAGGAGAAGAAGGAGGAGGAGGAGGAGGAAGAGGAGGAGGAGAAGAAGAAGAAGAAGGAATACTTGTATATGTACTATTCTGACATGTCTAGAATATCTGGTCTAGGTTATAACCTGCTATATACATACGGATCTGTCTCATAAGGCTCTGTGTAGGAGCCAGCATAGTGTAGAGTGGTGGTTAGGAGCAGTGGACTCTAATCTGGAGAACCGGGTTTGATTCTCCACTCCTCCACATGAGTGGCAGACTCTAATCTGGTGAACCGGGCTAGTTTCCCCCCTCCTACTCGTGAAGTCACAGTACTCTTAGAGATCTCTCAGCCACAGCTACCTTACAGGGTGTCTGTTGTGAGGAGGAGGAGGGAAGGTGATTGCAAGCCAGTTTGATTCTTAAGTGGTAGAGAAAATCGGCATATAAAAACCAACTATTCTTATCACTGTCAATGACCAGGAATGTCACTATAGTTATCTGGACATGGGGGAGTCCTGTGTGACTCCATTGTTATGAACAGAGTAGAGGTGTGTGTTTGGCAATGCCAACCCCCCCCCCCAAAAAAACCCAAAATATCTTTTCAGTATTTGGGGTTTCCCCCCCCCCCCGATAAAATGGCGGCAATACAAAGGGAGCCAAAAAGCAGATCCCTGAATCATGCCGAATATTTTCAGCATGATTCAGGCTGCTTCGGCTCACTGCCATTTTTTACAAAAAACCATCCCCTCTCCCTGTCCCCTCTCCCTTACTTACGCACAGACCTCCCCTCCCTCAACCTCTAGCGTTCTGGGGGCGCAGAGCTAGAGCCTGGCTTGCAGCTCTGCACAAACCGCCACCCTCTCTGGGCTCCATGGTGGGGCTCGAAGGGGGCGGCTTTTTTTCATATTGAATACCAAAAACACAACGAGGATTTAAAAGTCTTGGTAATATTCTTGTTTGAACTCCCAAGGCACTTTGATTTGGCACAACTTTCAGCCAGCGTTGGAACAGGTAATATCTTGCTCCAATGGTTAGGTGTTGCCTCCTGACTATAAAATATATCACACTCCAGTTTAAGAAAGAATAGGAAGCAACAGAACAGTACAGAAAAGGAAACAGCCCCCTCCCTCAGACACTAGAAAGGAACATGGCTTAGATTCAGAGCCTTCTGAACGCTTCTCTTGTCTGAACTGGGAGGTCTTGTTTGAATGGGCTGTTTGTTCATTTCAACTGGGAGTACAAATATGCATGCAGGGCAGAATGGAATGAATGGACAAGGCTTTGAACATCGTGGAGCTGAAGTCATCCTGATCAAGTGTTAAGAATTCTGGGGCATTTGGAGTCATCAGTCAGACTATGAAGTTCAGATATACATCTTTCATCAGCATAGATGACACACAAGGGGGAAATGTGCCTGCATATAAAATCAACATTTCATTATTCAAGCCTTGGAGTATTTGAAGCTGCCCTCTGTTCTCTATGTAGTTTTATATCTTTGCAACCATATGTTTACTACACTGACGATATCTGCATATTTGATAGTGTGCTTGTTAATTTTCTCCCCAGCTAACTCCAATCAAGGTTTGATGTGAACAGCTACAGATGCAGAAAGGGTCCTCCTAAAAGGGAATAACATGGCCTGCCAAAAGGAAATGTAGGAATTCCCAGAACAGGAACCATGACATAAATACATCTGGGATAAACCAAAATGCATTTCAAAGAAAAAAAAGTGGGTTCTTGATTTGCTGAATGTTTAAAATGTAAGTGCTGTCACAAGCAATTCATTTCTGAACATAAGGACAGCATCCCCCCATTTTGTGCAGGATATCTTCTAAAAGATTATACTTTATCATGTGAGTTTCAGCAAACAGCAGAGAGCAGCACGGAGCTATCAGCACGGGAAGCAAACAGTTGTCTAAAAGATTCCAGTTGGACCAAAAGAAGAAGAAACAAGCAACCAAATGCCATGCTATTTTCCATCTGTTTGGAATAGTAAACTGTCCCCTGTTCATAGGAACAGAGCATGGAATGGTGACCCAAATCGAGAGGTCCTTTGCTGAAAACAATCTATCCAGGT
This sequence comes from Euleptes europaea, assembly GCF_029931775.1. Classification (NCBI taxonomy): domain Eukaryota; kingdom Metazoa; phylum Chordata; class Lepidosauria; order Squamata; family Sphaerodactylidae; genus Euleptes; species Euleptes europaea. Next base: position 35,295,742 of record NC_079323.1, read on the forward strand.
TGCTTTTGCACAGCATGTTTTAGGTTCACAGAACCGTTTAAGCACAAACATCCCAATCTTGAGAGGGTCCATATGTGTTTGGAAGAGGCTTCATGCATATCTGGATATGGAACCAGACACAAATGGGTGCTGCAAAATGCCCAGTTCTTCTCCCTGATCCAGGTGCCAATAGTGTGAAATACTTGTAATTATCTACTATTCAGAAGGAGGAGCTAGATTTAGTGCCCCTCTCCTCTTCTATCACCACTAACTGGCTGATCCTGCTTAGGGAGGCTGAACGCATCTTATCTCAAAAGTTTTAATTCACCCAGGATAACGAAATTTCCTTCATGTTTCTGCACCATTTTGTGGCACAGAGTGGTAAGCTGCAGTACTGCAGTCCAAGCTCTGCTCATGACCTGAGTTCAATCCCGATGGAAGTTGGTTTCAGGTAGCTGGCTCAAGGTTGACTCAGCCTTCCATCCTTCCGAGGTTGGTCAAATGAGTACCCAGCTTGCTGGGGGTAAAGGGAAGATGACTGGGGAAGGCACTGGCAAACCACCCCATAAACAAAGTCTGCCTCGTAAATGTCGGGATGTGACGTCACCCCATGGGTCAGGAATGACCCGGTGCTTGCACAAGGGACCTTTACCTTTAATAATTATACAAAACATAAAAAGGATTAGCTTCATCATTCAATGGCTGCTAGATGAAAGAAACCTTCATGTTCAGAGGCGGCAAGTGATGGGGGGGAAAAACAGTAGGACACAGTTATCTACTACTTTCTAACCAGTAGAAGTATCTGGTTGTCCTTGGAGGAAATAGAGGGCTGAACTAGATAGATAAGTATTGTCAAGGCAATTCTGGCTTTTACAAGTACTAAGGGCATGAGCTTTCCCCACATGAAGGGGAGAGGCAGCATAGTCTAGTGGTCAGAGTGCAGGACTAGCATCTGGGATACCCAGATTCAAATTCCTGCTGTGCCATGGAAGCTTCCTCAGTGAACAACCCTAGGCTAGTCTCTCTCTCTCTCTCAGCCTCATCTACCTTACAGGGTAGTTGTTGTAAGGATAAAATAGGGAAGAGCAGAACACTGACGTTAGTTGCTTGGAGTCCTTATTGGGGACAAAAGTGGGGGATGGATTTCTAAATAAATAAATATGTAGAAGCAATCAAACTTCCTTCTCCATGCTGTTCAAATTATTTGATAAATAGGTCCAATAATACAGTAGGCAAACAGAGTGGGCTAGAGAATTCTGTAACCACAATGTGCCAGAGCACTGATTATAAATGCACACACACATCCACATCTGTCCCTATGCATTGAGGAAAAGAAGAAACAGAACTCTATTACCTATAGGGATTCCAGTGTGTGGGTGCTTTGTCCATACATGGAAATGATTGTGCCCTTAGTGCATATTTAAAGCAAAGAGGTTCATGCTCATACAGTAGGAAAGAGAACACAATGAAATGAATAAATTGAAAAAGAAAATCAAAACATAATAAATTATCCTTTAAAAAAATCAAACCAGTGAAAATAATGTTAACATAATACAATACTGAAATAGTAAACACTAAGTAGGTTTTTTAAAATCCAGAGTTCTACAACAAAATCACGTTTCCAAGGAGGAAAGGGTAGATTATGAACTCCATATTACGTTTTGATGCTTAGTGTCAAATTGTGCTGTGCATTTCACTAGTAGGCATTGAAGCTGTGGTTTAATAACAGTGGTACCTGGAGATTCCATTTTCTCTGTTTCAAGGGAAGAGACAGAGGGTGGGTGTCGGGATTTAACTGAGAAACAATGAAACTAATGTTCTTCTTCCATCATGGAAATATTTTTCTCTTAAAGGTTTTGATTGAAGGTATGCAAAATAACCCCATTAAAAATAAATCTAAAGTCTTCTTTCATATTTGTATGCAGTGCTTTTAAAAGCAGCCACGTGGTGATATTTGATGAAAAATGCATTTTACATAATTTTCCAAAAACCAAGATCATATATTTCCATGTTTTAAAACATTAAAGGCTTCCTGATATGCTTGAGAACCTGCTGATGGGAAGTATTGTGAAGAACACAAATATTCTGATGTGGGGGTGGAGAGATTGGTTTCTTCAAAATAAAAAATGTTTGTGTTTTAAAATTTCCCCCTTTACAGACAACAGTAGATGTATAAAATTTTTTACCTGTTTTCTTCATTCCTTTCCTTCTTCTCTTTCTCCTCTCCTTTCCTCTTATATAAGGAATCCTGGGGTAATCATTAGCATTGGGGATACATGAACATCTGCCAGCTTGGTTCACTCCCTGTATGTGGGGCTGTTTGGCTGCTCACAACCTGTTCATGTGTATTCTCAGAAACTGGCTATTTTAGGGTTGGCAACCTCCAGGTAATAGCTGGAGATCTCCTGTTATTACAACTGATCTCCAGCCGATAGAGATCAGATCACCTGGAGAAAATGAGCTCTTTTTCCCTCTCCCTTTTGCATTGTAGAGATTAAAAGACTTGCATCTGCCCCTACTCTGGATGAAGCGGGGTGGAGAAGTGAAACAGCCTCTTTCTTTGCCTTTAGCAATGCAGATATCAAAAACATTCCTTCTGTTCCCATTGGTCTTGGCGGGAAGGTGAGAAAAATTAGTTTGTTGGCCCACTTTTTTTTTTTTTTTTTTGCAACTTAGCTATGCATTTATTTTGCTGAAGGGGCTTGTGATCAGAACCCAACTTCTAGCGGATCTCACAATCAACTATGAGTCAGCTTCTGACCAACAGGCAGCTGCCAACTTTTTGGAAACCCTTCTAGTTGCTCGATGCAATCCAAGCATATCCCTAATCAGCTCAAAGTCTTATGTAAGTCAGTTCTTGTAGGTAATCCATGCTGTGTGACCGTGGTGTTGGTATTTTCTTTCCTGACATTTCGCCAGCAGCCGTGGCAGGCATCTTCAGAGGACTAACACTGAAGGACAGTGTCTCTCAGTGTCAAAGTGTGTTGGAAGAGTAATATATATAGTCAGAAGGGGGTTGGGTTTGAGCTGTCATTGTCCTGCAAAAGTATCAAAGGTCATGTGCTAATCATTGTCCTGTAAGTATCAAGATAATGTGCTAATTAGGGTGTGGTATGTTAAAGTGGAACCATTGTATCCTGAAGTGATCTGTTAACATGTAGAATCCAAAACTAATCTGCATGGCTATTGTGGACTGTAGTCTTTGTTAGTCTGGAGTTTTTCAGGACAGGAAGCCAAGCCTTATTCATTCTTAAACTCTCTTCTGTTAAAGTTGTGCTGATGTTTATGAATTTCAATGGCTTCTCTGTGTATTAATCTGACAAAGTAGTTGGTAGAATTGTCCAGTATTTCAGTGTCTTGGAATAACACCCTGTATCCTGTTCGGGTCTTGTAGGTTATCCGGGCTGTGTGACCGTGGTCTTGGTATTTTCTTTCCTGACGTTTCACCAGCAGCTGTGGCAGGCATCTTCAGAGGAGTAACTCCTCTTCAGAGGAGTAACTCCTCTTCAGAGGAGTAAGCATAGAAAACACTAAATTCACATGCTTAACAGATTCACTGGGAAATTTGTGACATCTTTAATTAACATGGAATCAGAGTTTTCCCCTTTAAATCCGATTGTAGTGCACCAGATGTTTGTGCAGGGCTTACTTACTATGAGTCGGAATTGATTGGTGCTTAGAGCTTGAAATAGGGATGATTTGAGCCACTTGATTCTGCTCTGGAAAATTTGGAGGATGTTGGGCTAATTCCATTTTACTCCACTCAAACTCTCTTAAGGATTCTGGGAATCTGGAGTGGATTATGCAACCCAGTCTAAGCATGTATAGAGGTGTAGCATGGATAGGTTTCTTTGCACATGCTCTAAAATCTCTAACATGGTTAAATGTAAGTCTAGACACTGGCTTCTCTGGTTTTCTAGGGGCCTGTAGTTTTACTGTTGTTGTTTTTTTAATTTTTGTTGATTGCTAGTTTACTGTTTTAACTGTGTATTAGATAATGGTTTTGATTATTTGGATTTTAAGGTTCTTTCATTGCTTTTTTGATTGGGAAAGGTTTTGTTCAAAAGTGGGATAGATGAATAGCTAGCTAGGTAGATAGACAGATAACTATACCTCTGGGACTGTGAACAAGGTTTGCCTGTCAAAAGACACCATCTAATACAGTCTGAACCCTAATTAGGTCAGTTATTCTTAAATAATTTAATTCAATGTGGTAAAGCATCTGTTCAGTGTTATAAGGTGACCAAAGCATGTGGCTTGTAGATACTCATGATCTCTAGCCCCTCTGTTTATAAACTACCATATTTCCTGCGGTTTTCTGAATGTCTACATACTTTGCACACTAGTTTATATACAGGAATAATGAAAGAAGTGATGGCTGAAATGCTCTGGAAAAGGCTTGTTTTCTACTTGTTTGTGCTGAATTGGTATGGCAGATAAATTGTCTCTCAGAGGAATTATTTTACAAGTCTGATTTGTGGCACCTGCTCCCCTGTCACTGGTGATCTTCTTCCACTCAAACTAAAATGTATTAAATTTAAGTATGCAGATTTCTGGCAATTGTCCTGGGCTCATCCTCATGATAACTGATAACTCCTCGGGTCATCTGTGGCTTAATTGAAAATCTTTCTGATACCAAAGTCAAGTTCAGGATTACACTTCTGTCACTGCTTTTATCAAGGGACTCAGACATTAATAGAGGTTTCTTGTTAGGCCTTCTCCTCTTTACCTCAGTTTCGCACAATGCCCAATTGCTTTGAGATTTTCTGCTCCAAAGCTCAAGTGTCTTTAAAAAAAAATCTCACTGTGAATTTTCATTACAGAACAAAGTATAAAAAGGAGACCGAGTCATGTGCAATTTCTTGTTTCAAAATAACAGGTTACAAGTGGAAAGCTGGTGGGAAGGGTGGTTCCAGCAGTGGTTGGAGGGAGGTAGGGTTGTGCATATTGATAAACCTGAACCAAAAATAAACCCAAAATTAGCTGTTTCAGTAAAGTTTGGGTTTAGGGTTTACCGAATGCAAAAACCTGGGGGTAAAATCAAAACCAAATAGGCAATTCCCGAAAAAGACAAATATTCAGCTTTTTGGGTTTGGCTATTCACCTTTGCTCAGAGCCATGGCTTTGTACTTTCTCCCCCTTTTCTTTCTTTTTTTGACTGGTTTCATTAGGGACCCATAGTTGGGGCCCTTATGAGATGGGGATCATGTAATCAGAGCCAACATGGTCTGACCAACCTTTCAGTGGGTTGATCTGGATCAAACATAAGGGTTTTTAAAAAGACAGGGCTCACCAAGTCCCATACGGAGGGATATACCCTCCAACTAAAACGAGCCAGTTTCAACTGCTGATGGCATCCACGTGGCTGAGCAATCTCCTTCAGACAGCCCCCGTGGTCGAGACTTTGGCTGGCTCTGATCTCACCACCACCCCTTGAAAACCTGCTGCCAAACTGAACGTGCCCCAAGTAAAGGCATCATTTCCCCACATGGTGACCATCTCTTGGAATCAGATTTTTGATAAAGGACTGCTTCGGATCCGTGCAATTCGGCATGAGATCCGGAGTTCGGGGAAAAATTCGGCCGAATAAAGCCATTAAAAACACAATTGTGCCTTTCCGCAGCTCCGGGGGTCATTTTTGGGGGTAGAGGTCCCAAACTTTCAGCGTAACTTGAGGGGACCCTTCTTGCAAGAACCCCAAGTTTTGTGAAGATTGGGGGGGTGAGATATGAGCCCCGAAAGGGGTCCCCCCTCCTTAATGTGCACCTCTGACAATGGGGGTTTGCAATTAGCAGAGCTTGCTGCCCACTCCTGAAGCTCCCAGCCCCGACAAACAGCTGAGCTGGGGGGAGCAAGGGTGGGGCAGGTGTGAAGAAGCTTGCAAACCATGCAAAGCAACACATTTGCAACCATGCAAACCATGCAAAGCAACACATTTGCAACCATGCAAAGCAACACGTGACGCCTGGGAGTTTGCAAACCATGGAAAGGGACAGAGGCATGCTAGCTCTGCATAAGGAGCAGGAGGGTGGAATTTCCCCTTTTGCATCGGACTCGGGACCAGGCAAATGCAATCTTTAAGTCACAATTTGAAAACCAGTTTTGAGCAAGCATCAAAATAGACCTAACCGATCTTATGAATGAGGGAAAACCTGAGGACGCAGAACTGAAGCCCCCCCCCTCAAACGATGGAGAGAGAGACTCGAGGGGGCACACACACCCAGGCAGAATGGGCAAAAGCCCCCTTTGGCTCCCACCCACCCACAGAAACTGCTCCCTCCCCACACACACACAGACTCTGCTTCCCCCCCACACACACACACAGGAGAAAAATTATAGAGAAAAGCCCTGAAAATGGTCTTATTGTGGATGCCTTCTGTTCCATCTTCTTCGCACCTGCCCCGCCCTTGCTCCTCGCAGCTCAGCTGTTTGTTGGGGCTGGGAGCTTTGAGCATGGGAGGCAAGCTCTGCTAATTGCAAACCCCCATTGTCAGAGATGCACATTAAGGGTGGGGGGACCCCTTCCCAGCCCCATATTTCACCCCCCGATCCAATCTTTACAAAACTTGGGGGTTATTGCATGAAGGGTCCTCTGAAGCTATGCTCAAAGTTTGGGGGCTCTAGCCCCCAAAATGTGCCCCCTGCAGCCATGGAATGGTGCGAATTTGTGCTATAAATGGAATAAAAATGCATATTAAGGGGGGGACCCCTTCCGGGGCCTATATTTCGCCCTTGATCCAATCTTTACAAAACTTGGGGGTTCTTTCAAGAAGGGTCCTCTGAAGCTATGCTGAAAGTTTGGGGGCTCTACCCCAAAAATGCGCCCCCTGCAGCCACAGAATGGCTCGAAATGTGCACACGCACCCCCCCCAAGGGGGATCTCTCTCTCACACAAACAGATACTCTCTCTTTCTCTCCCCAGGCCGTGCAGCAGCTAGGCTCATGCACTCAATCGCGACTGATTGGCCAGAAGAAGACCCAGCTTGGCCACCGATTGGCCGCGGGAGAATGCTGCTTACTAACTGACGGTTATGCTGCTGCGCCGAACCCTGAATTTGCCAAATTTATTCGCCGAACACCCCGAACTCGCTGAATTCGGCTCCCCGTTTTCCCGCCTTTTTTGAGTTTGGTTTCATCCGAACTAAAAACCTCCGAATCAGGGGAAATTCGGCTGTTTTTCAGTTCGGGATGAACCAAATCGACAGCCCTACTTTCTAGAACCCTGGCAGATTTTAAATATGGTAAAGAAGGTTCACTCCTAGATTCAAGGAAAACCTGCTCCTCTTGGATGACATACAGTACTTTGTATATGTTTATGTGAGTGTGTGCACATTCCCTGGCTGAAAAATATTTAGCACTACATTGTTATAGCCAGCAAGACTATTCTTGTCTTTAAATAGAGAAGGTGGATGGAGCTGTTGCCAGGAAGAGATGCATGTATATTTTGATCCCATTTGATGGCCAGCTTAAGGCTTGATTACATAGTCATAACATTATGGTTTCATATAAACTCTAGCTACATCTTTGTGTCTTCATTGGTCCAGGGGGTACAAGCTATAAGCACAGCTTTAAGAGTGATTTCAATATTCCATATAGCCAAGTACTCTAGAGCTAGATATTTTTGGCATTTAGAGGAACTGCATATCCAGCATATTTCTTGCTGGAAATTCTGGTTCCACGTAGTGTTTGCGAACAACCTTAGCAAGAAAAAAATATTATTTTAAATAATAGTCACTGTGTGGACAGGTTGGTCCTTTTGGGCTTGGACTGATTGGAAGAACAGGGCATTGACAGGGAATTCAACTACAATAAAATAAATCAGCCCAAACTGGAAAACCTCTTTGTTGGGGAATGCTAATGTGCCATTTCTTTGATGAAGGAATGTAGATGAGGCTTCTGTCCCAGACAATCTGCTCTAAGAGACCGGTGAACATGAGGAGATTAAGCAAACCCTATTCCTCTGCTTGTTCACTGCCCTGCTGTGACACACAGAAAGGATTTGGTCTAGGCATCATGAAGGAGGGGGGAAAGAGATAGACAAAATAGAGGTTGTCTTACAAACACTTTGCTTTACTCCATTAATTACAGATGAGCATGCATTTCTTGGGAGTCACAAACAAGAATAATAATAATTAGAGTTGGTCTTCATATGCCGAATTTCTCTATCACTTAAGGAAGAATCAAACTGGCTTACAGTCACCTTACCTTCCCCTCCCCACAGACACCCTGTGAGGTATGTGGGGCAGAGAGAGCTCTAAGAGAGCTGAGGTTAGCCCAAGGTCACCCAGCTGGCTTCATGTGGAGGAGTGGGGAAATTAACCCGGTTCCCCAGATTCGTGTCCGCCGCTCATGTGGAGGGGTGGGGAATCAAACCCGATTCTCCAGAGCAGAGGTGCACTGCTCCAGAGGTGCATCACTCTTAACTACTACAACAGTTTCAAAATAATTCAAAATGAGTTGTTGATGGTTTGAGAACTGCAATTTATGAGTGATATTTTTATCCAATAGTGTGCACATAAAGGTAAGATAAAAAGGAACTTCTACTTTAAGTTTCAAATATCGGTAGAGCTTTATTCGCACAGAGAGCACATAGTGTCACTTGTCAGTGTAAGCAATAAGCAATATACTTTATATTTTGGAGAGGCTTGGCTGTAAAATAAGAATAATGATGTCAGGAATTAGAAGTGTTTTAGAAGATAAGAGTGTCTCCCTTGACACTCTCATCCCCTGCTTTGTTTCCATGAAGGTCGCAGGGGAAAAAACATGGAACCTAGGATATAATTAATCTACAAGGTAAAAATAATATTTTAAAATGTGAAATTAAATTATTTCAGATCCTCATCTTTCAAGGGCTCTTAACCTCAGTTCTAAGGAGAATGCATTCACTTAGAAGCATGGCAAATCTACAGGTATTATGATATCAGAGTAAACAATAGTGAGAAAAAATGACGAAGGAAGGAAGGAAGGAAGGAAGGAAAGAGAGAAAGAAAGAAAGGAAAGGAAATGGCAAGGAGAAAACCTGCAGCCAGTGGAATAAAAGGGTGTTCAGTAGCATTAAATCAATGCAAACATATTCACAGTGAATATTGACAATGTGATTTTTTTCGACATTCACAAGAAAGAACATGACAAACTAGGGTAAGTAATTTGGTTGCCTTATGTATACCCCTGACAAAAGCAAACTGTCTGACATCCAGTCTTCTGTGGAGTGAAATTTCATGGGGCTTTCTTTGTAAAGCTTCACTAGACATAGCTAATAAGGAGCCAGATCACACTGCCATACTTCTCAGAAATGGATCGGAGTTTGGCTACCTTGGCTCAAGTGAATTACTATGGTACTGTGGTAAGCAACATAACTTGATCTGTGGGATCAGTTTGTGGGCATAATAGTTCTCTGGTGGATCAGCAAGTGAACAAGATATCTGAACCATATAAAGTGAAACACAACATCCACCCTAAAGCTACAACTGGAGGAAATATTGGCCATCAGAGACTGAAATCCACAGTGTCAGGAATTTATCTCACGGAAATAGGAGATAGATCATTTGGTTCAGCACCACCAGCTGAAAAATAGAGTTTAATGAAACTATCCCTACAATGGTCTCTGCTGCTATGACCTAGACAACCTCAAATCTTTTTTGGGACTCAATAAGAAAAGTATACAAAAAAAGACAAACAGATTTCAAAATCTTCATGGATCTCCTGCTAGCAGTGGATGCTGTAATGATTTGCTGGTTCCATTAATGGTCTACTTGCAAGTTGCAGTCATTTCAGTGGAGGGGCTGTGGCTCAGTGGTAGAGCATCTGTTTGGCATGCAGGAGGTCCCAGGTTCAATCCCTGGCGTCTTCAGTTAAAGGAACCAGGCAAGTAGGTGATGTGAAAGACCCCTGCCTGAGACCCTGGAGAGCCGCTGCCGGTCTGAGTAGACAATGCTGACTTTGATGGACCAAGGGTCTGATTCAGTATAAGGCAGCTGCACGTGTTCATTAAAAAAATGGTTCACCTGAGTCTAAACAGTATGTTTGATAGTGATTCACCACTGCAGAAAAACATCCAGTTTAATTTTTTTAACATAGATTGCATTGTGTGTGTGTGTGTTAAGTGCCATCAAGTCACTTCCAACTCATGGCGATCCTATGAATTAATTATGTCCAAAATGTCCTATTGTTAACAGCCTTGCTCAGGTCTTGCAAACTGAGGGCTGTGGCTTCCTTGAAGGAGTCACTCCATCTCATGTTGGGTCTTCCTTTTTTCATGCTTTCAACTATTCCTAGCATTACTGATGCATACTTTACACCCTGGGCTATGACTGGCATTTCATGGGGGCCCCATGCCAGGTGGCCCCTAGCCTACCCAACATGGCCTTGCCACCAGACCACAACACCTCCAAGGAACACCATGGTGCAGTTGTCGGGGACACTGATGCAGCAATGGCCACTTAAGGCCAGCTACTGACCCTTATTTCCTGCCGGGTGCTTGCCATAAGTCAGCTGTGACTTGACGGTACTTTATACACACACGAAGGAGAGGAAATTTATTTGAAAAGTTAAACAATACCTAATGACATCCCTTTTTGACTCAGCCACAAATGCATCTGACCCTCTGCATCTGGCCTACTTACCGAAGAACAGCAGAGCTGGAAACCACAGTAACAACATATAAGGGCAGGGATATTTAGTCGATAAATGTGCAACCTGTTATCCACAGGGCACATATTAAAACATTTCACATTTGATTTTATATCTTAAACTTTTTTTTTAGCTTAATGTGTGAGTGCTGAAATTTGTGGATAATGAAGGAAGTCAGGATCAGAAATCAAGATATCAAATGTTCTTGGCTATTTCTTCTTTTTTTAAAATCTTCCTTAGCAAACTAATTAATTAACCTCTTTGTAACTAATGGTTTACTTTAGTTATAATTAAGAGTATAATTGATGGTTTGTCAGCCTGGCTGTAAAATACTGAAATCATTTCTTTTTCAGCAATTTTAGTTTGGGAAACCTCCAGAAATTTGATAAATCAAAGTCCTCTTTTAATACCCGGAAGAAAATATTTGACAGGCATTTCTCAGTCTCATCACATAATCATCAACAGAATCTTCCTTTCTTGTTTAATAGAGTTATTCTTTACAACATTGTCAGTTCAAGGCCTGAATTGCATTGAAAAGATAGCCAAATAAACAGACAGATATAGACAGACTGATGGACTGATACATGGATGGATGGGCATTTCCTTAAATCATTGCTCTTTCCTTTGAATTAAGGAGCACACATCATCTCCTATACGGCCATTAAAAAATACACTGGTACTTTTCTCTATTTCAATTGATTGTTGGTTTCCGGGGTGAACTTCTAACTGCGGGGCTGATGTCTGCCGCGACAATTGATGAGCTGCTCTTATCACCTGATGCGGTCTCTGCTGGGCTGCGGCCATCTGGTCCTGGCTCTCCCATCGCCTTGCTTCATCTTCAAGGATCCGTCCTGACACATATTCCCTCTGTACTACAAGAGGACTGGGGGCGGAAGTGGTGATAGTGGAGGGGTTAAAGGGGGCAGGGCCACAATTCATGGGGGGCGGAGTTCTTAGCCATTGTGTCCTCATTTCATGTCCTTGTGTCCTTAAGCACACTCTCAAGAGCTTTCTTGAACTGTCATACTCTTAAGAGGCATGCTGAATTTGTCTCATCAGCAGCAAAAGCATCTTAGTACCTCAAAAGGCATAACACAAGCATTGCCTGCAGTGTATTGTATAAATAAGATTCTTTCCTTTTCAAAGAGGCAGTTCCGGTGAGCATCTTTGCATTCATTGGTGAAATTGCTGATGTTATGTTTGCCCTTTTCAAGCATTCATGATGAGTGAATGGAGTGGAATCGCTAATGCACCGTGCATAGCTCTCCATTAGTGCAAGTTTGTGTATGGAATCAGGACTTCCATCTGCTGAATATGGGAATGTGCACGGCTTGAAATCTGATATTTCAAGTGTTCCACATTTCTGTCGTTTTCTTCATGCTCACTTTATGTCCACTCCACTTTCTTTTCTGTCACCACAAGAAATTTGATATCTTTGATCAATATCACCATTATGAAAGCTACCTATGACAGTTTCTATGAATGCTCTTTAGCACAGCAGCACTAACAGTTGCTAAAGTGACATGCTATGGTTACCAGAAGAAGAAGTGTTGATTTATATGCCGACTTTCTCTACCACTTAAGGGAAAATCAAACCGGCTTACAGTCACCTTCCCTTCCTTACAACAGACACTCTGTGAGGTAGATGAGGCTCAGACAGTGTGACTAGCCCAAGGTCACCCAGCTGGCTTCATGTGTAGGAGTGGGGAAACAAATCCAGTTCACCAGATCAGCATCTGCCGTTCATTTGGAGGAGTGGGGAATCAAAGCCAGTTTTCCAGACCAGAGTCCACTGCTCCAAACTACCACTCTTAGCCACTACACCATGCTGGCTCTCTAGTGCCTGAGATAGAAACAGCAAGCTTTGATCCACTTCACCATGTAACCCCATTAATGTAAAAGGGGGTGGTAATGGAGAAGGTACATCTGTTAGGGAAGATACTGAATCCTTCTGTGAACCAGCCTTTGGAGAGGAGTGCAACTGGTATTCTCTGAGAAGAAAAGTCCTGTGTGCCCTAACAGTCTCTTTGGCTATCCATTGCTGTTTATTTGAGCCAACAACAGTCTAAAGATTGCAATGTGACATCCAGCCAATCTCCACGTCATTATTTTGTAATAAGTTCCTACAAATAACTCTTTGTAAAACATTTCATGGAAATGAGAGACTGGCAGATTTTACTCCATCCTCCATTTTCCAGAGAACAGTAACACAGATACATTCCCCCCTCTCCCTTTGGAGATCTTTAGTTACTTGAAAATGAGATATCTAAGAAGAAAACAGCCACTACATCTTTAAAAATGGAGAGTGCAGTCCTATGCAGAGTTGATCCTGTTGCAGCCTATTGAATTAAATCAACTTGATTATTTCTATATAAGATTATACTGTAAATCTACTGTTCTCTCTGTGTCTGTGTGTACACACACACACACACACACACACAATTTTCCAAAAACTAGGGCAATAAAGTAAAAAAAAAAGAAAAAATAAGATAAGTTTTCTTTCATGCAAGGGCCATCAAAAATTATTTTTCCCTAAGTAGTGAATCCATTCAATTAGAAAATCACCAACTTTTGATGAATTGAGAAAAAGCAGTAAGTTCCTTCAGTCTCTTCAAATATTAATGTAGACAGAGGCCGCTGCAGGTCCTGGGCCAGGAAAAGGTTATTTAACCCTTTTAAAAATGTGTCCTACCTTAGCAATAAAAGAATACCTCAGGATGATGATTCCCCTCTTGCAGTTATAGTATGCCAATGGAAAGACAAGCAATAATTGCTTCCGACAATAATGGATGGCCATTGAAAGAGAATTTTATCTCCTGTAGAAATAGTGCAGAATCAATAAATTATTATTGTATAAATTATTAAATCTATAGACAGAGGAGAACCATCATGTGAGTTTTTTCTCATCAATTTATTAATAGAGGACATAAACTCATTGTTATCCTCTGTCTATTAATTTAATAATTTATTGAATAATGGATACTGCTAGTACAAAGTTGAGAAAGATGGCATCCATCTTTGAAGTTGTTTCAGTACTAATGAGTTAGACACTACATTAGTCCCTCTGCCCTTTCATCAAATATCTATATTTGGTGGGAAGCAAAAGACATTTTGGCTGAATTTGTACATAAGAGATTTTATAAAATTGTCTACCATTAGTAAACTAGCTATGTGAAGGAGCCTGGTAAATGACTACAGACTCACTTAATTCAATGCATCAAAGAAGGTTCTTATCAAGAAGTTTCATTATACATTATGACACAACGCTGTGTCATATCTTTAACATCAGAATACCTTAAATTTCCATTACTCTATTCATTGTTGGCGGCGGGGGTGGGACCCCTTCATAAGGAAGGTGCTTATGCAGAACTCAGATTTTTACAGGATATTTTTAAGAGTCTAGAAGGGCAGGTAATTTTTTGTGTAATTTATAGCAACTACACACTAACCTACAGGACTAAGAGAAATATTCTATCCAATAGCATCTCTATACATTTGACATGATCCACTAGAGATAACCATCCAAGCTATGCAGAGGAATCTCTTCGAGAACATTCGTCCTTACAAACCAATTTATTTTGTCTGGATTCAGTTTCATCTATTCTCCATTCAGCAACTTGTCCACAGCCTTCAGGCACTTGATCCGGACAGTGATGTCTACTTGACACATTAGCCCATGCCCTTTTGCAATGCCGCTTTTACGAGGAACTTCGATCGCACTATATTTTCCCCCTTTTAATATACAAATCCAATGCCTCTGTGTCTGACATAATGCCTTTTTTATTAAGCGACAGGGACCCCAAGGCTACATTGTCAGTGGCAAGATTTGTTTCAGTCCTTATATCCCTCCAACACTAGATATATGCTGCTCAAGATCAATTGATCAAGGAGCTTCTAAGGGATAAAAGGAAAAGGAAAGTGATGTCTACTACCAGAAGCTTAGTCACTTTTTGGGAATGTGGATTTACTCACCACTGAGTGGGGAATGAAGTCACCACATATTTGGACAGCCACCTTAAAAAAGAAGGCTTTCTAAGTGAGGCTCAACAACTGAGAAGTCACAATTTTTGGAGGGTGGGAGGCAAACAGGAGCCTGGCTATGCAACTGGGAATGGCCCTTACTTTCCATGAGAAGAATCTAGGAGCTTCAATAATGCATGCATAGTTTGCCATGCTTTCTTTAAAAGGAATGGGACAGTGCATGATGTGATAGTGAAGGATGAGGGGTCAGTGAAAGGAGGAGGATGCATATCTAAACACATTATTTTTTCATGCATATATGTGTTGTCAAGTCACAACCAACTTATGGAGGCCTCAGAGGGGCTTTCAAAGCAAGTGAGAAGCACAGGTGATCCGCCATTGCCTTCCTCTACAGAGCCCGGTGCTCTTCCTTCCAAGTTCTGGCACTGCTTAGCTTCTGATATCTGTTGAGATACCATGATGCCTTCCCTACCATTATTTTCCCAACAACACTATAGGTAGTTGTTGTTTTTTTAAATTCCCCCTGTAGCTGCTATTGTTATGAGAATTGCAGGGTACTTAAAAGATACTTAAAGCAGGGATGGTCAACTGCTTCAGCCTGTGAGAGGGATGGTCTTGGCCAGGCCATGATTTCACCTGACTTTAAAATGTAACGGTAAAGGTACCCTGGTCATTCCTGACCCATGGGGTGAGATCACATCCCAACATTTACTAGGCAGACTTTGTTTATGGGGTGGTTTGCCAGCACCTTCCCCAGTCATCTTCCCTTTACCCCCCGCAAGCTGGGTACTCATTTTACCAACCTCGGAAGGATGGAAGGCTGAGTCAACCTTGAGGCGGCTACCTGAAACCAACTTCCGTCGGGATCGAACTCAGGTCGTGAGCAGAGCTTGGACTGCAGTACTGCAGCTTACCACTCTGTCACGGGGCTCCTGACTTGCATACCACCAAACTTTGGCTGGAGAGGATCTGAACAAAGTTGCACCCCTATCCTGTCAAGAAGGCAGGTTTCGTTGTGGCCTTTTTTTAATGCTATTGGAACAAATGAAGGATACAGATGAAAATTGGAATGCTTACCTAACTTGAAAGGCTGTTGTCTGAGATCAATTGCTATTTAAGTGCTAAGCATTCCATTAGCCAGGAAGATATAAATTTTGATCTCAGCTTCCAATAAAAGTGATTTTACTATTACAAAACGAAAAGCCACTATTTCTACAAGAACTTGTTTAATGTTATTTCCAATTTACCAGAAATTATCACATTTTCAAGCTAGGTCAGTAACTTCCAGACTGTTACATTGCTCATTCTCTATAACAATTTAATAAAAGAAAACAACAACAACCTAAACATTCCTTTGTGTTTGCTCTGATTCTATAAAGCTGATCTGCGTGCAAAAATATGTGCCTCTACATAGATGGCAAGTGTGCTAAAGGATGCTTCATCGGTAAAATCCCATATCTTGCATCGAAGGCTATGCATGAAATGTAGATCACCTATATAACAGCCCTACAAATATTGTCACTGTCATAGCTGATAGCACTGGGCAATTGTTGAAGTGAAGAACAAAGTCCGGGCACTTTGGTCGTTCCTTGCTTTTCATTTAGTGGTGAAGCTTGGTGCTTTAATGGACCTGAAAATTTTCAGGCTGAAAATGCCAAAAATATCCATTCACTGATATGGGTATTCAGCTTTTTCAGCTTGCCTGAAAAAATTCTGGTCCAATAAACTTGACTCTGAAAAATATTGTGGGGAAAAACAGTGCACAGCTCTACTGAACTGGGACCTGGGAGACTCAGGTTCAAATCCCCTCTCTGCCATTGAAGCTTGCTAGGTGACCTTGGGACAGTCACACATTGTCAGCCTAACCTACCTCACAAGGTTGTTGGGAGGATAAAATGGAGAAGGGGAGAATGTTGTAAACCACTTTCAGTCACTAAAGGTAAAGGTCCCCTGTGCAAGCACTGGGTCATTCCTGACCCATGGGGTCACGTCATATCCCGACGTTTCCAAGGCAGACTTTGTTTGCGGGGTGGTTTGCCAGTGCCTTCCCCAGTCAGTCCCTACATGGGAGAAAAATGGAATATAAATGATGTGAACAAATAAATAAACACTGGTCATCAGAGACGCTTCCCTTCCCTTTCCTCTCCTTTCCCCCGATTAGTCTGTTTTAAAATAAAAGTACTCTATGTGGCATATAATATTAAAAATATATTTAAGGGCAAAGGTAATGGAATACAATAAAAACACCCCACCATGACACAATGTAACTTCAAAAATAAATAAGCATTAACAACATTGCCTAGTTGAAGCTAGAGACAGAATGAAGAGATGTTGATTGCAAAATGAACTCCTGTATCCATCATAGTTTCATTTTTTGGATAGTCTATAATCAGTGAACTGCTGACATTAATAAAAAGGAATAAAATTGTTCACAGTAACTTTTTGACAAAGAAGGAACCTTACGTTTGCATGATTAGGTACTTCTTTTCACATAGAAACATATTTTCATATAGATATACTGGTCCATTGTATATTCAGCAGATGGAGCTCTTGAACATGTTTGTTGAAATGAATCAGACCACTGGGAATCCATTGAGGACTTGTATGATACTTCTAAAAAGAATTTCTTATTATGCATAATATTTTGTGCACTATGTTACCAAAAAGACACCTGTGTCAGGGCATATAGGTGTGAGCATCCCTATGTGGGTAGAACCTAAACACAGTTCCCAGGGGACCTTTTAATTCTGGGTACATGCAGCTCAGGCAAGGTTTAATGTGCTTCCAGCAGAGAATGAAATGAGAGAGAGGTGTTTAAACAGAGAGTAACTTTATTGTACAATGCAAGATACGGAGTAGCAAAGAAAAGTAAAATTATAGCTTTTTGTATGCAGCAAATAAGACAGCAAGTCTAGGCAGTAGCAATCTAATAAACCATTCAATCTGCAAATCATAGTGTCCAATTCAAATTAATTTATCCCTGCTATTAGTGTGTTGTTCCCATGTAGCTAGTCCGGGGGGGGGGGGGGGATACCTGGCAGCAGATGAAGTTGTGGGGTTGTTCCTGAAAAGGTACAAACTATGGAGGGTAAATAGGGAAAGGAGGCCTGGATGGAAAAAAAATAATGATTAGCTAGGACTAAGAGGTTGGTGAAGGATATGGGGAGCCAGATAACCAAGAATCGGAAGATTTGGTAGTTTGAAGCTAGGATATGGCAGGGAGGTTCAAAGAGGGAAAGTAAAAAAGGGAGAGATTAAATCTTACAGTACATTTCTGTAGAAGGGATCATTGTTGTATGTAATAGTGGAGAAGGTCTGTGAAAGGATAGTGCTTGGGAGATTTCAGGAACCTCATAAGTTACCTTCAGGTCAATGCCATTGGTGTATACCCCTTGTGGAGCGGCCCAGGTGATTGATGATGAAATGTGATGGGGCTCTAGTGAGGTGATTTGTTGGACTCATGTCTGTCCTTAGTAGGAGATGGTACCATTCTACTTGACTTGGCTTTTGAATAAATTACTGGCTTACTTTGTATGGTCAGGGACATTCTTGAGTGGTCTGGAGTATTTTGGTATTATTTGAAAACATTCGCCCTTGATCATGGCTGAGGTGTGGGGCTTCATAAAGTCACATAAAAGAATCTTCATTAGGGTGTGTCTAAGTTCCAATGGGAATCTAGCTGCTTCCTTATTTATTATTTTTCCAGAAGACTATGTCAATTTTCCAGAGTCCTGCTCTTGCTTGCACATGGCCTAATCATGATTCTCTGGTTTGATATCAACAATCAATTGTCTATACTTCTGCACCTACAAGGCCTGAGGATGGGTGCCTGTCACAACCTTCTCTTGGGGAAGAAGGAGTGGGGGAATCAGGGTCACTTCCTTAAGGAAGGCAGCCTCTCACTCGCAGAGGTGAGGGAAGAGCCATTGGAACTGACAAGAGTAAGGGAGGAGCCAACTGGAGGAAGGCCAACCAGTACTAGCTCCTTATAGAACAAAGGCCTCCTTTAATATAAAGGCCTTCTTAAGAGAAAGGGCCTGGTCAGGAGTAGAAGCAGGGAAGCAGGAGCTGGTAGTGGCCAGGGGAAGAGGGATAAAATGTCCCAGCTAAAGATGGTGAGAGAGGCAGCTGACTGTAAGCTGGGAAGGAGTAGTAGGCTGTAAGGCTGGAAACCTTAACCCAGTGAGTTCCCAGCATTCTAGAGTATTGAAAAGTATAATTACTCATCCAGAGGGAAACCGTATGGAACTATACCCACCTGATGGATTGGATCCCTCCTGGCTTAACCTTGAAGAAAGGGTATATCAACTGGGACAGAAGGTTAATGAGCTGGGAGCAGGTCTCAACCTGGGAAAGTGGCCCCAGCACCTAGGTATAAGCAAGTGAGATGATGAGTAGCGTGTTGGCTTGTCTTTAGCACTGCAGAAAAAATATGACAATCCCCCTGGGGGGGTTGAGGCCCCTGGAGGCTTCAAAGGGCATCAAAGTCACCCCCTCCAGGAGAGGGGTTTTGGAGTGTGCAAATTAGGCAATAGTTAAACTATATCTAGCTTTAGTCCTTTATACTTTGATGTGTTTTTGTTAATGTGTGTGCATATCTTTCATGCAGACAGTCTTTTTTTTTTTTTTTTTTAGCTTGCATTCTTCAGAATGCAGGAACAGCTTTTTGATAGAGAAAAGTCCAGACTTGGAAGTCAACGCTGGTTAAAAAAAAATACCCAGGGATATCTTTCTTACCATGACAAAGCAAGCCATGCTCCTTGCCTTTTCTGAACTTAACCAAATCAAAGGTGCAACAAAAGATCAGGGCCTCCCCAGAAGGTTTTTGGATGTGATTAGAAGCACACAGAAAAGGATCTTCACTTCAGTACTGCAGAGATGTATGAGCATTTTTGCACAAGTTTCAACTTGGAATCCAGACCCTGGTTTTCTTATAAAGACCCACTCTTGAAATCTGCTGAAGAAAAGGGTTGTGCAGTCTGATATTGCTGACCTGATGAACTGCCCAATGTTTAGAGTATTGGGTCACTCTTAATAGCATCAGAATCAGGAGTCACACTGGAGAAAAAATAGTGGCTAGGGAGCAGGGAGTGCTTCTCAGCTCAGAGTCAGGACAAGGCCCTTTACATTTTAGGTAAAAGTGAAGGTAGTCCCCTGTGCAAGCACAGGGTCATTCCTGACTCATGGGGTAATGTCACATCTCGATGTTCACTAAGCAGACTATGTTTATGGGGTGATTTGCCATTGCCTTCCCCAGTCATCTACACTTTACCCCCAGCAAGCTGGGTATTCATTTTACTGACCTCAGAAGGATGGAAGGCTGAGTCAACCTTGAGCCAGCTACCTAAAACCGACTTCCGTTGGGATCAAACTCATGTCGTGAGCACAGCTTTGACTGTAGTACTGCAGCTTACCGATCTGCACCAGGGGGGCTCTCTTTAAAGGGACATTATTATCTATGGGAGTAGACTTGGACTCCTAACTGTGTTGCTGCAAGGCAGGTATTTCCCCTTCATCCCACTCCATCCTAGCCCAGTTATAATTCCCTAGCCCAGTTATAAAAGGATGGATGGCATGCTTGTCTTTTTATTAAACTTTTATATTGGGAGTATATCAGAAGATGTCCAGAATGACTTTCCAAAATGATAACAGTCCTGATATTCAATAATATTAATGGAACTAAAAATCGTAGTGGCTCAGAGATTGCAGTAGTGTGCATAAAGTCATTTGCCATTCCTCAAGAGAGAGTTTCCAATTACTATACTTAATGGTTATCTGAATGGCTTCTTAGCAAGCCCACCAACACTTCCAATAGAATTTGGAAGGGAAAAGAAACAAACTGAAAAACTGAAGTAGGCTCCTGGCTTGACCATTGAACTACAATAGTATGAAAAGCAGTGTACAGTAGTGAACTGGCAAAACAATCTTGCCCATTACCTCAGGGAAACTACTAAATGTATGTTCAAGAGCTGTCAAATGCCCATGTTGTATGGCATGTAACCAGCAAACAAAATACAGGCATATGTGAGGCAACCAAAGGGAAAGAATAAACAAAAGGACAAATATCCAGCTATGTTACCAGTGTAATGTTAGATGGGTAGTAAGAGTGTGATTTATTAGAATAACCCAAGAGGAACAGACTTACTTTATCATAAATTCACAGGTGATATATTTTTCTGTGATGTTAATCAATCTCTATTTTGCTTCTGTGCTAGAAAAGATACACCTTCTTGTATTTGTGCTGCAAGGAGGGGAAATGGTTCTTATTCAAAGGTCAAGACCAAAAGTTACAGGAATTTGCATTTTTATGCTGCCTGGATGCTGATAATGCAGCACCATATTTGGATACAGATCACAATTAATGGCTGGGATGATAGAAGGCCCCCTCTGGGGTGCACGGTTTAAATAAGGAAATGTCACTGTCTCCTTCAGATGGAACTAATTTGCTGTAAGATCTGATGGTGATGGTCCCCGGATACTGAAACCATCAAGAGATTTAAAATGTCCAGGACTGAGATTCTTCCCATTTGAGCTCAGGACATCTGGCTAGAACATCATCCAAGGCTCTCTGTTTCAAACAGTTCACAACAGGTCACCGTATAGATTTTATTATGGCCTGGTGAAACACCACATGGATCATCCAAAGTAAATCTGACAGAGCAGTCTTGACCCAGCAAATGGGACAGCTGGTAGTCAAGCCAGAGCTAATTGGCACATCGTGCACTTCTCAGTAATGAGGTTAGAGATCATTAATATCCAAAATGCCACAGGTAGGAGGGTTCATCAGCCCCTGATTTGTATATTCATTTGCAGTGATGGCTTCAGAATCTATGTATCTTGGATAGGTCTAGTCAGCAAAGCCAAAACAAGAGCTGTAGCAAGCTCCATCAGGATGTCATGGTGTGCATAAGACTGGGGATGGGGAGAGGTGAATCATCAATATCACAAAGACAGAATGAGACTGTTTGTGTAAAGTGCCGACAAGTCGCAGCTGACTTATGGCAACCCCTTTTGGGGTTTTCATGGCAAGAGACTAACAGAGGTGGTTTGCCAGTGCCTTCCTCTGCACAGCAACCCTGGTATTCCTTGGTGGTCTCCCATCCAAATACTAACCAGGGCTGACCCTACTTAGCTTCTGAGATCTGACAAGATCAGGCTAGCCTGGGCCATACAGATCAGGGATGAATGAGACTAATAAGAGAGTATTGTTATGTACAAATCATGTCTTTGAAATACAAAGTGATGATTATGCTTTGGGCTATGTGCTGTGTTTCTTCAGGAGATCAAGTTCAGTTCCTAAGCCCAGGCTCTCACTGTGTTCATTCCAGTGTGTTTATGGCTCATTCTGGAGTTAGACGAATACTCTCACTGCTTCTTAGGCTGTCTGTTTGTAAGAACAGAAAAATACACATCCCATAGGCCATTCAATTGAAACAGCCAGATTTCCAAGGACTGTCTAATTATATTAAAATGTTCCTTCTTACATATTGACATGTTTTGTTTGAAAATCTATTTTATAGGCCCAAAAAATTCTCTTAATGTCTCTTTTGAATGTAGCTCAGGGCTTGTAGAGGTATTAATCTATTGTTCAGGTTGATGGGGAGAATGCTTGTAGGAATGGTGTTCTGAGTCAGTGGAGTTTGTTTAAGAGTGATGGCCCTGGGGCGAGAGAGGGAATTCCATAGTAGGTTAACCCCCTACTGTGAAAGAGGAATGGAGTGGGGATTCAAAGTGCCTTCAAGGTTTCATTCTTAGGAAATGAGCTTTGCATCCATCCTGATTTACAAAACACTGGGCCTTACGGCAAAATCTTGCTTGTGACGTTTTGTTAATTAAAAACAACAACATGGTAACGTTAATGCTAATTAGAATTGGGTGAACAGCATTTCACTTTAGTTAGCATTAATAAATTAGGAACAGAAAAGGGGGCAATTTAAAAGCATGACAATATCAGCGGCATAGTCATAATGGCAATGTGACAATGGTGAGCGGCTCACCAGAGAAACCACCTGTCTCTGTGGCCTACTAAATCCCTCTGGGCTAGAGAGAAGTCGAATGGCATTATCTTCCTATACTGGTTTCAAGAATCGCAGTAATGTTGGAGAACAGTATTGTCAGGTTTGGTTTGTTTTGACCTAGGGTTGCTGTTGCTTATATGGAGACACATTTTCCCCCATTTTGGAGAGAGGCAGTGGTCTACGAAATATCCCACAGATCAGTGATCATAATAACTCCAAGTCAGGGAATGATGAGAATGGCAGGATGTTATGTGCATGCAGCTAAGCAGAACACCCTCTTGCATATGGTGATCCATGAGCTAACCATTAGGCTGCATGAGGATAGGAGATTAAAGGACATAAACGTTTTCTCCCGTGTAGCAGGCTGAACCCAGAAGAGTTGGGTAATTCCTATTCTGTATGTGGATTATGTTTGGCCAAGGTGACTGGATGTAAATATCAGAGTACTTAGGCTGATGGAAATCAATCGATCTGCACTGTGCTCAACTGAGCTGAGAACTGCTCCCATTATTTACTTTAGCTCATAAATCAAAATAGGTGTGGTCTGTGTAGATAACTAGCATAATCATTACTTTGTCATTAATGGTGTCATTATTTAAAATTAATAATGTGCCTAGCTAAGCAGAATTTACTGAACTATTTATAGGTTATCAAAATTGTTATTTCCTTCATTAGCGGGAATACAGAATAATTGGGTCCATCTGGTTAGTAGAGAAACTTGAAATGGAGACAAGAAATCATCTTTTGCCTCCCGCTTTATAGCTCAGGATGATGTAATCTCATATCAAACACAATAGGTGTCAATGTGGGCAGTGTCACATTCTAACGAGAATGAACAAGTACTGAATGATCAATTGAGGAGGAGTCAGATTGCCTGCATATGTCTGTAAACTGGCCTGAAGGGTTGTATCACAGGCACACTCTTTAAAAAGAGGCCACCAAAATAGAATATAGGAAGTTAGCTATTCCTCAGAAGCAAGAGTGATTTTGGAATGTTAAATAGGGTTGCCAACCTCCAGGTACTAGCTGGAGATCTCCTGCTGTTACAACTGATCTCCAGCCGATAGAGATCAGTTCACCAGGAGAAAATGGCTGCTTTGGCCATTAGACTCTATGGCATTGAAGTCCCTCCCCTCCTCAAACCCCACCCTCCTCCGGCTCTGCCCCAAAAGCCTCCCGCCAGTGGCAAAGAGGGACCTGGCAACCCTAATGTTAAATGATACAGAAATGCTCAGGACTCACTCACTGCATGCAGGCCATTTGGAAAGCTGAAATTTGTTCCATATCCATGGCTTAAAATCAGTGCATTCCTAAACCAAGTTAGACCCTTCTAAGCCCATTGAAGTCAATGGATTTAGAATGGTATAATTCTGATTATTAGGTCTGAAATGAGGGATGTTGTAACTAACAATGAAAATGTGGGACATGATGGTTAGCTCATATCAACATTCCAGCAAAGAGCAAGTCAAAGTACATGTGGAAAAGAACACTGGGTTGTGGCAGGACTATTACTTCTTCAAATTTGGATGTGGGGAAGGTGGCACTTCCTCTTCTAACATATATCCATGCTTGCAGTATGCAAGCTTAGTTTACACAAATCCACTTTAAAAATAATCTCCACAGTTGCTCTCAATAAATTAAATAGAGGGGTGGAAAGCCCTGTTGGACAGTAGACCTGGGAGAAGACTGTTTACGGTACAATATTGATTCTGTGCTTGCATTTGTATGCTATACGTGGAAGAAGAACATTTTTCTGAAAGGATTTGTTGAAAGAGCAATAGCTTGTCTATCAGTATATTATACAATCAGCTGAAAACCCAAGAAAGGTGGGAGAATTCATCAACATCACATGCTTTTTATCTATAGATGAATGCTACTGTCATTGATTCACTTAATCTTTCATTACCCAAGTCAGTGATAGAATAACTCTCTATTGAACACATCTACCCGGGCAGGTACTCAAAGGACTCAAACTTTCTAGAAATGGGAGTTCAGTTAATCTAAATATAGTGTTTCTGAGCAATTCCATAGATTTGCTTTTCATGTGTTGTTTGGGGGGAAAAGGTCATGTGCCCTCTGTGATTCATTTGCTGAAGAGCTAGCTGAAGGAGCATCCAATAACACAATGCAATTAAAGTAAACATTTTCCAACACAGTTGGTTTCATATACTTTGCTAACTTGGAATTCTGAAACAGAAAGTAGTGAACAGAGAGAAAAACTAAACAAGCAATGGAAACCTGTTCCCAATCTTATGCACTGTTTTAGCAAAAACATGCTGAGGATGACCACAGGAATAAATGTGATAGAAAAATATCATGTTGTGTAGTATCATGCTGATGTTATCAAGCCAAGCCAAGAGGCTACACTGGCGCAGAGACGCGGATCAGTGCTGCTATGCTGGCATCCTGTTATTCCGCTCCTTTTATGAAATATACAAGACCCAGTCATTCTCACCCCCCTTTCCACCAAAGCCTTGCCATGCCCTCTTTCCACTCAGTTCCTTTGGCTCATGACTCTGGCCAAGATGAGGCTTCAGATCCTTGCAAGAAAGGAGAGGGGCCAATGCTTAGCCCAGGTGTTATTCAACTGGCTCAGATGTTTTCAATTCCTTCCTGTTCTCATGCCTCCAGCCAAGCCCAGGCTTGAAATACCTGCAAAAAGGCAAGACACCTGAGGAGCTGCTGCCAGATTGCCAGAATCAATTCACACTGTTAAACTGGCTTATGGTGCCAGTGCACCGTGATAGTTTGGCAAATTATTCTTCAAATAAGGAGAACGGTCATGTACAAAACAGCATTTAAGTTTAGGTAGATGCATACCCAAAGAGTAAATGTAACAAATATAGTTACAAAGAATGTAACAATATGTTAAAGAGATTGAATCGTATCAAATTCAATAACGAATATTCTGTGGAACCACAAAGAACGAAATGACACTTGTGTATGTGCATACATACTCAACTGTCAATTCAGATCATGGGTTTCCAATTCACATTAGATTCTTCCTGCTGGTTGTCTTTGACTCTTTGGACCCCCCAACGATCTTGTTCAAAGAGTTTTTATTGTTCTGCCCAGACTCTTTGGAATAAGTTAGCATCTTATATTACAGGGATTTTGGACAAGCATCTTGTATTACAGGGATTTTGGACAAGCAAGAGCTTATTTAGCTTGGTCTGCTTTGATTTGATTTTTCAGATGTGCATTCAGCCTGTACCTAACACAGGATCTGTTGTTCAAGTTGCTTAAAGGAAACACCCAACCTGAGCATAAATGTATAGGGAATATAGAGAAAGGCCTTTCCCAGGCTTCATATATTCCAAGTTGTGGTACTAGAATTTACCTTGGAATGAACAATCTCAGTTGAAAAGATTCTATTCTATAGAGTTGTGTGGCTACAACCAAGGTGTGCTTCTCAGGAAACAATGGGATATTTATTATTCAAACATTCTCCTCTTAATAAGACATCATATGTAAAGCCTGTTGGTGTGTATTGTGGGCACCAGTTCTAACATCCAAGGCAGGCAATTGAAACCCGGGCTTTAATTTTAAAAAAAAAAAACTATTAAAAAAGAAAAAAAACCGGGCTGTTGGGTGGGACTGTGGGATTTATGGATACAAAATTTCCCAGGATATAGGGGCCTGAGAATCCAGCAAGCTCGACTTCCTCACTTGCTCCTATGCAAGAGCAAGGCAGCATTCGGCAGCATGTCTGGAATTGTCTGAGCTT
Organism: Euleptes europaea; assembly: GCF_029931775.1. Lineage (NCBI taxonomy): Eukaryota > Metazoa > Chordata > Lepidosauria > Squamata > Sphaerodactylidae > Euleptes > Euleptes europaea. The sequence continues at coordinate 35,322,076 of NC_079323.1, forward strand.
CAGCAAGAGCTAGACTCTTCTCTAGGAATCCATTCAGCTGACTGAAATCACAGCAACTTCCTCTGTTTTTGAGTTGTGAGGGGTTACAGTGAGAGAATCGGGAGCCTAGAGAGATACTTATTTTCATATCAATTAGTGAGTTCCCTCCCTCCCTCCATCCCTCCTCCCTCTCTCTCATACACACATAAGAATAACTACATTGAAGATATGTCTATGCTGGTCAGTTTTCTGCCCTAAGACACAACATGTGCTTGTGCTGTCCACGGATAACCCTGAGTTTATTAACCTATCGCAATATTCAAATTCCAGGACACCCCCCAGTAAAATTAGTAATGCAAAACTCAGTGCTTTCCATCCTTTGTCCTTGCAAAAGGGAGGGGTTGTGACTCAGTGGTAGAGCATCTCTCTTGCATGCAGATGGTCCCTGGTTCTATCCCTGGCATTTCCTGTTGAAAGGATCAGGCAGTAGGTGATGTGAAAGAACTCTGTTTGAGACCCTGTAGAACCGCTTGCCAGTCTAAGTAGACAATACTGACCTTGATGGACCAAGGGTCTGATTTAGTAGAAAGCAGTTTCATTGTGTGTTCATTAGAAGCAATCAAAGATGGGTGTGTTGGGGGTAATCGTTTCCCATTTCTTCCCCATATAACCCTCCACATATTTTATCTATATGTGATTTATTATTTTAATCAGATCTTGTATTCTTGAAATTAGCAGACTACACTTTTCCTTAACATGCTTTTCCTTGTTTATAATTGTTGAATACCTCCTCATATTTATTAATGGAATATGCCTTCATAATTTCTGAACTATGTGGGAGAGCTGCATTTTGAAATATATTACAGAGTGAATTTTTAGGGTTCCCTGCAGCAAGCTGTAATAGTTGAATGGCATTGTGTGAATATTACAGGCTATACATAGAGCCTCTTCATCAGACTGGCAGGAGCAGAAAGGATCATAAAACTATACATGGTGTGAAAAGAGTATTTTCCTCCTTGCTATATAGCAGATTTCAGGGTTACCCAATATGCTTTATTGGCAGTAGATTCAGGACATATAAAAAGAAACCACTCCACACAGATTTACTTTTAGAATTCACTGCCACGTGATGTGATTCAGGGAACAATTAAGATGATGAAATCCCACTGAGGCTAGTGGGGCTTTTTCACTATTTGCACAACTTTTCCTCTCTTTCTTTTCTTCTTAATTTTCAGTAAATTGTTTTAAATATCTACACATCTGATTAACACCTGTGCCCCCTGCCTGTGGATATCTAAATCTGTAGACCCCCAACATATGTTTTTGAAGACTTGGGGAAACCCCTAAGTCTGCAGAAAAATCTGAAAACTTAAAAAAATTCCCCCATTTTAAAAAGCATCTCACCATGTTCAGACAACACACTAATCTGCTGAACTGATGGCAGGACCTGTGGTGTGCAGCTGCTGTGCCCTGTGCCAGCAAAAGACGGAGGCAGCTGCTCTGGGCCCTGGGTGTGCCAGTGGGGGATGGAGGCGGCTGGTCGAAGCCTGGGTGCCTCTGTCCCTCTCCAGTGTGGCAGCATAGGAGCTGCACACCCCAGGCCCAACCTGGCCAGTGAAGGGAGGCAGCTGTTCCAAAGGAGGATGCAAATAGCTGGTGGGTAAATGGGGAGAGCCCTGACCTGGATGGCCCAGGCTAGCCTGATCTCGTCAGATCTCAGAAGCTAAGCAGGGTCAGCCCTGGTTAGTATTTGGATGGGAGACCACCAAGGAATACCAGGGTTGCTGTGCAGAGGAAGGCACTGGCAAACCACCTCTGTTAGTCTCTTGCCATGAAAACCCCAAAAAGGGGTCGCCATAAATTGGCTGCGACTTGAAGGCACTTTACACACACACAAATGGGGAGAATTTCAAAGGTGGAGGGTCATTGGGGAAAGCTTCAAATGTGGGGGTCATGGGGAGAGATTCAAGGGAGGTGGGATCATTGGGGAGAGCTTCAAGGCTGGGGGTTGTTGGGGAGAGCTTCAAGGCTGGGGGAATGGGAAAGAAGCAAAGTGAGGGGAAGGGATGCATCCTCTCTGCAAGTTTCTCACAGGTCCCCTCTTGACAATATATCTAATTCTCAATTTTGTCCCATCTGTGGATAGTTAAATCTGTAGATTGGGGCCATGGGACAAACAAGACAGATTTTTCTACACCCCTGAGAAAAGCATCAGATGTGCAGAAAAATCTGAAATCTAAACAAAACAAAAACATTAACCCACCCCAAAATGATTAAAGGAGTGCCTGTAGCTTTAGGGAAAAGATGTCCTCAGTGGCCATTGCTAGAACATAGTTTTAATGTTTGAAATGTTTTAACATTTGAAATGTTTACTGCCTTGGGGCCCTGATCAGGTTGAAAGGTAGCATAGATATTTTAAAATAAGTAAATAATGTATGAGGGGATAAATGAAAATCTTTGTCTGGGGGCCAGTGTTGACTGACAATCCCACCTATGGTTCTCTCCTCATTGTACATTTTCAGGAAGGGGAGATACATCAGTGTTCAGTTGGTCACGTTGTTCCCATTTTATTTGTTTCTTAGGCACTATTGCTACATCATGGATCCACACACAGCCAGGGCCAGTGCTCCAGCTAAGCCACACAAGCCACCACCACTGGAGTGATAGCAGAATGAAGAGGGCAACAAGACATTACAGGGGTGCAGCTTGCCCCCAGCCATCAGTAGCCTGGAAGGCAACTGACATCATCATCAGGTTGCTTGCCTTGATGCTTCCTGCCCTCACTGGCTCTCGGTCACTCTCGCCCACTCTTGCAGCAAAAGAAAATGGGCGATGGCATTGCATTTGCTATGACATTTTTTGGTCACTGCATCTGTGGCACTCCAGGAATTTCTCCAAACTCTATGCTCTTTAGCATAAAGATTAGGGAATTCCTACAGCATCTTCAGGGGGGAGTGGTGTCACTTCTGGTTGATCACCTGCATCAGCAATGCTTCCCCTCCCCATTCTCCATCTCCCAGAAAAAATGGGGGAAATGTTGAATGGGCGATATTGGAGAACAAGCTGTGAGGAAACCAAAAATGGCATTAAAATAAAGATTCTTGGGTTTGATTTTCTCAAGGGAGAAGCAAAGCTGAAATGGAGATATTTTTGAGTCAACCCAGCTGGGATGACAAATTTTATACCATATCTCGCAAGAACTTGAGAATTGCCAAATGATGGGTAACTGCCAGGTTCATTAGAAGGTGCCTGAAACATTGCCACAAGAAACTGCAAGGAACTACAGAGATTTGCAGGCCTGGACAATGATCAGAACCAAGAAATAAAATCTCTAAAAAAAAAAAAAAAATCCATTTATTAAATTAGAAACTTGGGGTAGCTGTAATAGGTAGGCTGCATCAGAATAATAACGGCAATTTGTTTATGGAACGCAAGTCTGAACTTTCAGAAAGGCCTGCAGTGTATTTTTAGCTTTAAATTACATACCAGAAAAAATAAACTGCCCTACCAAAGCTATCTTTTTTCTGCCACTTTATTAGGATATATATTTGTATAATAATTGACACTAGCTTTGTATTTTTCTCTGAATATCTGTGAGGTTCAGTCTGTGTAAGCTCCTTCTTACCATCAGCTGCAACACAAAACAGCTTTTAAGCTTCTGGGTTTTTTTTTTTTATGTGGTTAAATCAAATACCAAAGAGAAAACAGAAGGGATGCACTAATCACAATTTTTTTAAAAAAGCAAAGGCTGATGGTGCAAATGAGGAAGAATATTTTATTATTCAGGTAAAAACTCCCTACGCGTTTTGCAATAAATGCTTATTCAGGGGAATCTGTAATATAACACACAATTAGAAGTTGAGTTTCCATAATTAGAAATTATATGATAAGAGTTATTGAATTACCAATATGAAAATATATTAAAAACCAAGTGTACACTTAACAATGATTAAAATGCAACCATTAAAAAGAGCAACTGACCTTTCCCCTCATCCATGTGACTGCTTTTCCCAACGCCTATTCACACACTATGCATGCTATAGAAGTTCTCTTAAGATAGTCCTTTCTTTGGCATGTTATTCCTCTTAAACATACAACTTAGAATAACTTAGCGGGTGCATGGTTGTGAGAATTTTCCTGATGGTTTCTGTGAGGAGTGTAAGAATACTGAACATACTTGATTCTGTGTGCTCACTCTCTCGCCCTCTCTTTCTCTCAATACACAGATAAGAAATATATATACAAGAGGGGACCCACGAGAAACGTGCGGTAGCAGCCATCCAATTTCCCCCACCTTCGCTTCCTCCTACTACTTCTGTCTCTCGTAATCCTCCCTCCCACCACCCCTTCTCTTACTCTCTCTGTACCCCAAGTCTGTCACTTTTGCTCTCTTTCTGCCTCCCCACCCATCACTACTTCTCTCTCTCTCTCTGCCTCCCTTCCCATCATTATTTCTCTGTCCTTTTGCCTCCCAACTCAATCACTCTCTCTTTCTCTGTCTCTCTGCCCTACCCATTGCTATTTCTTTTTGCCTCCCTCACTCTATCATTCTTTCTCTGTTTCTACCTCCCATCCCATTACCCTCTCTTTCTCTCACCCTCTTAGCTTCCCCCACTTTCCTGATTGCTGCTGTCATGGGGGCCATCATTAGGGTTGCCAACCTCCAGGTAGTAGCTGGAGATCTCCTGCTATTACAACTGATCTCCAGCTGATATAGATCAGTTCACTTGGAGAAAATGGCTGCTTTGGCAATTGGACTCTATGGCATTGAAGTCTCTCTCCTCCCTAAACCCTGCCCTCCTCATGGTCTGCCCCAAAAACCTCCTGCTGATGGCAAAGAGAGACCTGGCAAACCTAGCCACCATGGCTGCTGGCCACCCTAGCATTGCCAACCTCCAGGTACTAGGAGGCGATCTCCTCCTATTACGTCCAGCTGATAGAGATCAGTTCACCTGGAGAAAATGGCTGCTTTGGCAATTGGACTCTATGGCGTTGAAGTCTCTCCCCTCCCCAACCCTGCCCCCCTCAGGTTCCAACTCAAAAACTGATGAAGAGGGACCTGGCAACCCTGGGCCACCCCTGGTCATTGGCACTGGGCCTGGTATGGCTCCCAGCCTCTAGTTCTGGGGCCGTTGTGGCTTCACCCTCCCAGTTACTGATGCCATCACTGAGGCTACCAGGACTCCTGGCAACGCCCTTCATCAGCATCATACCCGGTGTGACTCCCAGCCTCCATTGCCAGGCCCAGCACAGCTTCTGTCTCCCGATCACTGCTGCTCCTGGTCCCCTCCTCACCACCACTGTCATTGCCCTGAAGAAATAAATGCATTATCTGCAGGTGGACAGACAGTATTTTTTTTGAGAGAGAGATTTAAACACCCAGTGTATTTTTAATTGTTTTCAGATTTTTCTGCAAGCCTTGAGGAGACCCCCAAGATTGAAGAAAAATCTCGTTTCTGTCATTATGGGCCAATCCGTGGTTTTAGATAGCCACAGATCATCCCACACATGGCTATTATATATATATATAGTGTGTGTAGTATGTATATGATTATATCTCATAATAGGTTTTTTAACACTCAGCTCAAACAAAGGAGCTCATCATATATTTAAATCACAGCTTTGTGAGTGGCACATAGAGCAATTATTTTAAAGGTGCTATAAAAGCAGTGGGTTTGATTGCCTCGTATTAACCTGTTTTTTTAAAAAAATATATGATTTGTGCCTTGGTGTAAACTTCTTCCTAGAGGTTTACGTTTACTATTAATCTGAACATGACAACCGGCATATAGTCATTTTAGACTGATTTACAGATCACTCAGTGAATAACAGCCAGTAAAAGCCCCATTTGTGGAGTCTGATCTCTGTTGCTGTTTCACATATAGGGTTGCCAGGTCCCTCTTCGCCACTGGCGGGAGGTTTTGGGGCGGAGCCTGAGGAGGGCAGGGTTTGGGGAGGGAAGGGAATTCAATACCATAGAGTCCAATTGCCAAAGTGGCCATTTTCTCCAGGTGAATTGATTTCTGTTGACTGGAAATTGGTTGTAACAGCAGGAGATCTCCAGCCACCACCTGGAGGTTGGCAACCCTATTCACATATGTGAGCCATGACGGAGTTACAGACAATGAATGATGGATGGGCAGCTGCCCACTTTCCCATCTGTTTTTTTTTTACTCTTTCTTCACTTGCCACTCCAGAGTGTTATCTATTAGAAAAGGATTAATTTTTAAAATACTGCATGGAACGGCAAGTCATCAAAATGCAATATTATTGCAGTGCTAAACCAGGTGCACTCAGAGTGTTTAAACTTGTCTTGTACTGTGGAATATTACACATTATTGACAGCCATTGTGGTATAATTATAGGATAGGTATGCTAGGTTTGGAAGGGCCCGTGCTCACATCTGCAGCCTAACCTATCTCACAGGTTTGTTGTGAAGATAAGCTAGAAGAGGGGAGAACTATGTATTCTGTCCTAAGCTCCTCGGAGGAAGGGTGGGTCTATCTTTCTTTCAATCACATTTTTATAATAAAGAATAAGATACATAGATTTTGGCCTATGCTTTTAGACTTAATCTAAAATGGTGGAATTGCTTTTGCCAGGTTATGTTAAAATAGGGTCCATGAATGGTGTGTTCAGATCTCACAATCTATACCAAAATGCTCGCCTAGGTTTGCCTGGCCCAATCTGGCAGCCAGTGAGACACTGGGGATGGGGTGGAACTTGGGGAGGATGTATGTCAGCTGACAGTTTGACATCACTTCCAGGAAAACCCAGAAGTGATGGCAGTCTTTTCTAGAAATTATTGAAAACTCTGTGGCTTTATCATATACTTTTGGCCGATGCATAGAAATGTATGACATCACTTCTCGCTTTTTCTGAAAGTGATGTCACACCATTATTTTTAAACTTTATTTTCTCCCACCACAGTTCAGAGTGGAGGCAGGAAATGCCAGCTGGCAGTGCTTCCTCAAGGGGTTGGCAACTCTATGCTAGCCATTTCTAGCAGTTCTGCGTAGAATATGCTGACTAGCTGCCGTAAAACGTCTGCTCTTAGAAAATATGAAAGAGGGAAGGAAAAGATGGCTGGGGGAAGCTGAAAGATCAGCAAAGTGAGAAGCACAGCTGGTTGCATCAACAACTGTTCGACTAGAACTTTTAAGGAAAAGATGGCCATTTTCCTTATTCAGCGGTCCATGAATTAACACTGCAAAAATGATAGTTTTCACTTCAGCAAAAACTGAAGATCTGACTGTGAAAGGCAAGGCATTTAAAACAGATCTAACTCTGGAAACAAAACACGTAGTATAATATACCTTGGGATGATGGAGAGACCCTTTCTGTAACGTAATTAACATTTCTACAACCTCAGTTTCCTTGCTCAGCTTATTTCTGATGCCAGTAAATTACACTATGACAAAGCTGGATTCCAGGAGGCCACTGAAGGACTCGCTAAACTTGAAGGACATTTTTCATAATTTAGTGTTACTCACAGAGGGCAGGTTTAACAACAAGGCCTCTGGGGTGAACGTTTTCGATTTCTGTTTGAACACAGAATGGCATCTTAGCCAAATGAAAAAAAAATATTATAAAAACAAAAGGTGAAAGCTTTCAAAAGCATAATAAAATCAAAGCAGCCTCTACTTATTAAAGGGCAACGGCAAAATTAAGAGGATGCTGCTGAAATGGGAAAAAAATCCATGCAGTGCAGGAAAAGGGTTTATTGGATTGAGAGAACCATGCGAGCATAAATAGAGATTGTAGTGAAAAGCAATTAATAATGTGAAGCTGGTATCTGTGGCACTGAAGAGAATATATTCTAGCCAGGCATAACATGCAAGCACATTTTATAATTTAATATAGACTTTTTATTTCTATGTGTTAGGAGTGCTATAGGTGGTGCCTCAGGTACGGGGACTACTAGTTAGGTTCTTTCATCTTTCCCACTCTCATCATTAACAATGGTAAATATTGCATTCATTATTTTTTATTCTTTTTATTAAATTTTTATCCCACCTTTTCCCAGCCAAGGTTGGGCTCAGGGCGGTTAACAATTCCAAGGATTTAGCTGGTCATGACTCAGGGGAGTAGGGTTGCCGACCTCCAGGAAGTAGCTGGCGATCTCCTGCTATAACAACTGATCTCCAGCCGATAGCGATCAGTTCGCCTGGAGAAAATGGCCGCTTTGGCAATTGGACTCTATGGCATTGAAGTCCCTCCCCTCCCCAAACCCCATCCTCTTCAGGCTCCGCCCCCCAAAAACCCCGCTGGTGGCGAAGAGGGACCTGGCAACCCTACGGGGGAGGAAAGGCTGCCCCTCCTGCCCTACCTGCAGCATATTGGCCTAGTTGGTGGTAGCACAGAGCCAAAGTGCAGATCCTGTAGCCCCCTTCTTACACTATGTATTTCAGAAGAATTTTTTTCCACAAATGACCAAATGAATGCTTAAATGTTGCTTTCCCCCTCATATACAAAAACTAAGTGAAATCTAGAGTGAAACCCAGATGCACAGTGCACTGTGCTATGACTTTTTACACATATCTCTTCTGGTTTAAAAACTCATTGACCAACAAAATACAAAATCATGATTTGACTGATGTAGTAGCCTTTACCCAGCCATCATCCTTGTGATGGTGGAGCACCAGTGACTTTTAGACACAAACAGTCATGTTGAGTTCTGCCAGTTGGTCTGGCAGAGGGAGATGGAATTCCAGAATTCAACATGTTGGTGTGTTGTCTCAAGAAGAGGCTACACTCTTCACAGAAGGAATTATTAAGTAGCAGATGCTCTGTGCTGTCAAGGGAAGTGGTGATAAATCATGGGATATTTGTAACTGAAAGGATGTTATCATTGAATTGGCTGTAACTATTTACCCAGTGTTCAGCTACTCTTTCTCAAAGTCCTCCCTTTCTGACATGATCTGTGCAGTGATGGATGTTACCATTGGTAGACTCAGATGACATACTCTTGCATTTATCTCTTTGTCATCTTGTGAGGTGAGACAGATGAAGAAGAATGCTAGTATTATTTAGCTAATGGATGTATCTTCCCAACAGGACCTTCGGTAATTTTATCATACTGACAAAAACAGTTCTGTCTTTGCAAAACATACACTCTAACCTGTACTGATCTACTTTTTCAGCTATCAATGCAGATGGGCTTTTATGCATTATCCAACTTTTATTTTCCGCAATACAGTACCTCAATAATGGCTCACAGCTTACATTGGTTAGCTGAAAATGCCACACTATTTCAAATCTTGTGGGCTACCACAACATGAAGGAAGGCAGAAATAAATGCTTTTAAAATTAATAACATCCCAGGAACAAATGAACACAAGCTATTTTTTCCTCCTACAATGTGGCAGCAAGGTTAATGAAAGAAGTAGCCAGATATTTATAAGTTCAGAACTTTGAATGGTTTTAAAGCTGTGCCACCCATTGTACGATTGAGACAGTGCGCTGGGTATAAATTCTGGAAGAGATGCCATACAACCAGCTCCCCAGTGCACCCCATTGGCTTGATAAGGATAGAAAGGAGATAGAATGGGGACAACATGAGTGAAGGAAGAACGGTGCAGAACTGCAGGGTGGTAGAATGGATACAGGCATGCTCCTTCAAGGGGAGTGCAACCCCATCCAGAACAGGTGAGACCCTAAATCCTGGGGAAGATCTTCCACACACCAGTAACACTACTGTTTTCTTGGGATTAAACTTCAGTTTATTATCCCCTATCCACTCCAAGGCACCAGTTCAGGGTTTCTACAGCCTCCTTGGGAAGAGCAAGATAAAGCTGAGTGTCATCCACATATTGGTGACAACCCTGCCCAAATCACTAGACATCCTCACTCAGCAGTTTTATGGAGACATTAAGGAGCATAGGGAACAAGATGGAATTATATGCACCCCATAGGCCAAAGGTCAAGGGGCTGACCTTTGGCCTCAACACCGCTTTCTGAAACCCTACCTCCAGGTAGGATCAGAACCACTGAAGAACAGTGCCTCCAATCTCAGCCCAGAGAGGCAGTCTGGAAGGATACCATAATTAATGGTATGAAAAGAGATGGCCCTGTTAGACCTAGAAACAAAGGAGAAAGGTCCAAACCGTCAATTGTTGTCATCCAGCGATGTTTCTGAATACAGAAGTTCCATATTTTTGAAAGACATTGTCTGTATTTAAATAAAATATCAAGTATTTCTCAAAAGATTTTACAAAGTTATTTAGATCATTTACATGGCACCTTTCCAGATGCTTTTTTTTTTTTTTTTGCAAATCAAGTTTTAGTTTTATATTCTGAAAATGCCAGAATTCATTCATTTATTTGAATATGATTATAGACACAGAAAAAAAATGCCCCCCCCCAACAACCTGCCTAATTTCCAGATTCCACTTGTGAATCTGGGGAATATATAAAGAGTATGATCCTATACATGTTATCTCAGACATAAGTTGGTCTTAGATCTTCCAAGTAAATTCTCCTAAGACTGCACCCTCATTAAGAAGAACAACTCATTTTAAACAAACAAATGAGCTGGACTGGTTTTAGAGCTACATGAGAACATTGTCATAGCTTCTTCTGTTACCAGCCAGCTGTTTGCTTTTTTAAAGCTTTATAAGCAATATACTTAACAAATAAAAAGTGCTATCTTTCCATAAACATCTTACTAATACCACTTCTGAGTGTATTCTTATGCAAATTCCAGGTGTTGACAAGTTCTTATGTATACCAAAATGGCATTTCATAATCCTGAGTTTGATTTGTTCTGCTGTGGACTAAATCCAACTGAATGGATGGGCCCTTACCTATGCAAAATTTGATATTTGTTTTTTTTGTTAATCAGGCCTAGCATCTGCAGTTGGGAATGCCTGTTAAAATATCAACTTGCAAAAAAAAAGATAGAGAGAGAGAGAGAGAGAGAGAGAGAGAATGCAGCTCGCAGCATCCTTTTACCACACAAAAGTTCTGAATGAAATGACTTCCATGTCAATAGGCAGCCTATCATCTTTTGAATTCTGTTGCACCTTCTTCTGGGAAGATCAGCAAAAAGAGATTACTGAAGATGAAGTCTTTTTTATTGCAGAGATTTTTATCTCCCATTCCTGCAGCAGTTAGAGATCTCACAACTGTGGACAGGTCTTACCTTTTTTTCCCCTTAAAGACTTATTATTATTACAACATATCAGAATAATTAGTAAATTTGACATCTATATATAGAACTGGTTACAACAATTTCTAATTTATGTCCTACTTTCAGAGGCTGGACTAACCAGAGTGCTCTCAGGTTTGAAGAGGATGCCCAAGGGAAGGCAACTCATGTGGGCACTAGAAAGTATCATAGGCAAGGTGACTGCTACAAAATACAGCATAAAGAAAGAAAGACCTTAGAACATTCTGTTAGCTCTCTGGAGAATACTGACAGAGGTGGATGAGCTCAGGGGGCACATGCGACAGCACCCCTGCACACTTCTGGTTCCATCAGTGGAGCCTGAAGGGCCAAGCGGGGTGCAAGGATTTTATATAGGCTAATCACTATGCTTGCAGAACAGTATGCATAAGGTGTCTGACACTGACTGAGGGGGATGGCCCCTACCAGGACAACTGCCTGTTTACATAGGGTTGCCAGGTCCCTCTTCGCCACCGGCGGGAGGTTTTTGGGGCAGAGCCTAAAGAGGGCGCAGTTTGGGGAGGGACTTTAATGCCATAGAGTCCAATTGTCAAAGTGGCCATTTTCTCAAGGGGAACTGATCTCTATCAGCTGGAGATCAGTCGAAATAGCAGGAGATCTCCTGCTACTACCTGGAGGTTGGCAACCCTATGTTTACAATACTCCTCAACCAAAGGCCTGTAAAGTCCAGCATTCTGTTCACAGTGGGGCCAACCAGCTGCCTCTAGGAAGCCCACAAGCAGGATGACTGCAACAGCATCCTCCCACCCATCCTCCCCAGAATCTGATATAAAGAGGCTTACTCCCTCTGGTATCCATCATGGTTAGCGGCCATTTTGACTGGTAGCCATTGATAACCCCATCCTCCATAAATTTGTCCACTCCCCTTGTAAAGGCTTCCATCACCACATCTTGTAGCAATGAATTCCTGCTTTCCTGGAGAAGAAAGGTACCAGCTGGATATCAGGATTTTTTTTTACAGTAAGAGTTGTTCAACAGTGGAATCGGATACCTAGGGAGGTGGTGAGCTCCTGCTCACTGGCAGTCTTTAAGCAGTGACTGGACAAATACTTGTCAGGGATGCTCTAAGCTGATCCTGCATTGAGCAAGGGGTTGGACTAGATGGCCTGCATGGCCCTTCCAACTCTATGATTCTAAGATCATTAGGGTTGCCAGCTCTGAAATCAGAAATACCTGGAGATTTTGGGGGCGGAGTCTGAGGAGGGCAGGGTTAGGACAGGACAGGGGCTTCAATGCCATAGAGTCCAATTGCCAAAGTGGCCATTTTCTCCAGGGAAAATGATTTCTATCGCCTGGAGATTCATTGTAATAGAGGGGGATATTCAGCCACCACCTGGAGGCTGGCATCCCTAATGATCACTGATCACTGACTAGTTTGAACATATTGGTTTATTTTAAAATTATTACAAGTTTTCTTAGTTCTTTACATTGATTTTTTGGGCCTGGTGGTGGGTTGGAGGTGGCGGCTCTCAAATGCATATACCCTCAAAATCTTGCTAAGGTGATACTGGACTTGAACCTAGTTGTTAAATTCAGTACTGTACCCTAATTCCTTTCTCCTCCCCTGCTACTATGTGCTCAAAAAACACATCATGGAGAAAAGATCATGAGTCTCCGCCAAAATAGGTAGTGTGGCCCTTAAAATTTATCAGTGTTATCATGCAGTGCTTTAATGTGTGACAGTTTGTGCAAGTACAGAAGCTCACCACAAATGGCTCTGATAATTTTTTTTAATGGATTTGTATCCTTCTACTCTGGAAACTGGCCAAGAACATAACATTCTGGTAAAAGTCAGATCAGTTGGAAAACTTCATCAGCAGTAAAAAAAAAAAATCCATTTTGAAAGTGATATTTGTACTAAACAGGCACTGATCTTTTTGAAAGCTCAAGAATAAATTATGTCCTCTAGAAGTAGCAGTAGCGAGAAGTGCTTCCTTTTTGGAGAGCTTTAATGAATTAATTTTTATACTGTTGTGCATGGTCAAATTTAGAGTCTTCTGCTTTCTGGGACAGCAGACACTTTCCACTCTTAAATTTAGCCTTCAGCTTTCCTTTTCATTTTATGTTATAATCAGCTCTCAAAAGACTTACTTGGGAAGCTCTGAATGAAAAAGAATTCATTGAATTAGATCTGTAGGCTGTATTTGGCTTTCATTGTTGTGCAGAAAGTCTATTTTAACTATAGATCTGACTTTTAAAAATAGAATTCCTTGGATTAAAGTTGGGGAGCAGTTCGCCGCGTCCCCATATTTCAAATATTTCATTGGGCAGCTGGGTCCAGAATCAGCCAATAGGGAGGTGCAACCAATTTTATCGAGCTTTATCATGTTTCCCCTTACCCATCTTTTTTTCTAAGCTAAATAGCTCTGAGGGGTTTAACTGCTCCCCATAGGGCAGTTGCTCTAGCCCCTGATCATTTTGGTTGCTCTTTTCTGCACCTTCTCAAGTTCTGCAATATCCTTTTTTAAGTGTTGTGACCAGAATTGTACACAGTATTCCAAGTGTGGTCTCACCATAGATTTGTACAAGGACAGTATGATGACAGCAGTTCTATTTGCTATTCCTTGTCTAATTATGGCCAGCATGTAATTTGCCTTTTTCATTGCAGCCCCACACTGGGTTGACACTTTCATTGAGCAATCCACTACCCCCCCCCCCCCAACGATCCATTTCTTGGTCTGTCACTGCCAGCACAGATCCCATCAGTGTATATGTGAAGTTGGGATTTTTTTGCCCCAATATGCATTACTTTACAATTGCTCACATTGAATCTCATTTGCCACTTTAATGCCCATTCCTCCAGTTTGAAGAGATCCTTTTGGAGCGCTTCACAATCTATTTTTTAAAAATTTGGTGTCATCTGCAAATTTGGCCACCTCGCTGGTCAAACCCAGCTCCAGGTCATTGATGTACAGGTTGAAAAGCACATGTCCCAACACAGATCCCTGAAGGACCCCACTACTCACATCCTCGGTGAAAGCAAAAATTACTTGTTTTTCTGTTTTCATTCACAGAACAAGTAGATCCATAGAAGATGCAGTAATTGGTTCAGTTAGTCCTTAGTTAGTGACACAAGAAAAGAACCTAAAGACAGGGATTTTGCAAATTTCACATTGAACGTGTTCAGCTGTTGAATTTACAATGTTCAAATGACATGACCAAATGTGAGTTGATCACCTCGTTTGATTGACTGGCAGCTAATGTCTTGAATGCCTGCTGAACAATTTGGCATTGGTTTTTTTCAAAACTGTACATGTGCAAAGTGGTGTCAAGCCAAGTTGATTGGCAGACATTAATTAAAGACTACTTAGATGAGCACTGAAGGGTGGGATTCTTTTTGAAACACAGCATTTATTTGCCACTGATTTAATGATCTATGGCTGCATCCATTCAATGAGCTACAATTATCCCTCCTTTTTTCTCCTGCTGTACCACTGGAATGCTTTTGAAAGCTTGTTTTTTTTAAATTGGTGATCACTATAGTGCTATTACAACTTAACATTATAATGATGCATTGCCACAATTGCTATAGTCCCTGCTTTCTTTTCTTTCTTTTTTTTTAAAAATGAGCCATTATCCACATTACAGAGTTATTAGAGAAAATGCACCTTTTCTCTTATAACTTTACAATAGAAGGAGCTAGATTTACTTTCTTAATTTTTAAAGAAAGCTTAGACTTTGGTGATCATGGCGATACATTCTTACTGTGTGAGATCACAATAACAGTCATCAGGTTTTTTTAAAAAAGCCTTCGGGCAGCACAGCAGGAAAAAAGGAGGTAATGGCTGCCAGAAAAACTGATTCCACTGTACTTCACTATTGAAGGAATATAGTGAAACAGCCTGTCAAACAGCCACAATTTGGTCAACGAATAGCTGAACTATTCATCAAAAAATCAGCTCTATGACATGAGCCCAATCTCACACTGCAATCCTAAAGCAGTGTGTGAATGAGTTTAGGGATCCAACCTTCGCCTGTATATCTCCAAGATATGCTGATGTAAGGGCCAGTTACACTGGGGCAGGACCCCAACACTGTTGGGCTGCTCTTGGGTCCCTTAATGCAGTTTCTTGTTACCATTTGAAACATTGGTTCAGGCTTTGGCCTACCAAGGGCCTACAATGGTGTTGTTGCTGAGATTTAACACGCTATGATCTTTTGCAACTGAGATAAGATTCCAGGTGCCGGAAGTTACAATCTCAACTCCCTTGGTCTTCAAGGCCGAGAGCCACTGCACACCACATTCCATTTAACTAGCAGAATTTTGGGCTTTGTCACTTGTGAGAAATGGGAAAGGCTTGGACTGCAGCTGAGCCCCCACCATCCATCACACTCTGACCCCTTTGGTCACCTGGCTAGCAACAAGGGTTACATCATTAACTGACACCATCAGCCATGGATCTGATTGGTTAATGTGCTCAGACCAATGCAGATCTTTTGCCCATAAATGTTAGCATTTTTCAGTTGAGTTTGTTCATGGAGTTCTTGGTGCCTAAGCTATGGTTCCATGATCCATCTTCAGACCTTATGATTTCTTTATGGGTTAGACATGCTGTCTGAATCTATGGACTCTAGACTTTGATTGCTGAAAGATTTCAGCAGGAATGGTAACATCTTGTTAAACTGAACTAATGTTATGACTGTGTAGTTAGTCTTTTTGATCTAGCCTTTGATATTTTAATTCTCACTGCTCACGTTCTTTTAGAAATATTCTTGCACAATTTTAATAAATCACTCTAATTATATCTTGTGGTGTTTTTGTCTTCAGGTGACTTCAATCTAATTCCAGTATGTCACGACTGAGCCCCAGCCGTGGTTGAAGAGTAACCGAGTAACTGGGCCAGGTCAGTAAACTCAACAATCCTCAAAAGCTGAGAAAAGCTTTATTGATAGTAAAAAAAGTTCAAAAAGTAGATTAAAACATAGTTACATAGTCGTAAGGCACACCAGCACAGAAAATAACAAAGTCTTAGCTGGCTAAATATACTTACTAAGCTGTTACATAGCTGCTGATTTTAATAGCTATAAAGATGTAGACTCAGGCTGCAGAATACTTGTTAAAGTTGAAGCACTGCAAAGGAGAGTAGTTGTAAAGGTAAAGTAAAGTGACCACCATGAGGTATAGCCTAACTTATGGTAAAGTGGACTCGGGTCTGGTGACCTCCAACTCCCAATCAGGATAGTCTCTAGGGAGAACTCTAGATGGTTCAAACTGGTTTGAGCTGGAACAGGGTTCTCAGGATAAAAGAATGACTTCATCCCCCACCCATCTTTCCACAGACGTGCTGACTCAATTAATTAAGCTGGTATGTGCTAGTGCCCTTGATTGTTCTGTTAAGGTAGGGTTGCCAACCTCCAGGTAATAGCTGGAGATCTCCTGCTATTACAACTGATCTCCAGCCAATAGAGATCAGTTCACCTGGAGAAAATGGCTGCTTTGGCAATTGGCCTCTATGGCATTGAAATCCCTCCCCTCCCCAAACCCCACCCTCATCAGGCTCCACCCCAAAAACCTCCCGCCGATGGCAAAGAGGGACCTGGTAAACCTATGTTAGAGTAACATGCTGCAGGTGTTGCTTGTTAGAAGAGAGTGTTTGCTAGTCCTCTAGGAAACTGCTGCTGAAGCTAAAAGGTAGGCAAATATAATGGAGAATAATACTGATGTTGAGAACAAAATGGTTCTTCTGTCTTCACACAGTACCTAGACCTAGGGCTGTTGAATTTAAAAAAAATCGGTATAGTTCGGATTCGGCCGGATTCGGCCCGTTTAGATTCGGGATGTGCCGAAGTCCGAACTCCCCCACTTCGGATCCGTTCAATTCGGCGGAAATTCAAAGTTCGGGAAAAAAATTCGGCCGAATAAAGCCATTAAAAACACAATCGCGCCTTTCCGTGGCTCTGGGGGGCATTTTTGTGGTTAGAGGTCCCAAACTTTCAGCAGAGCTTCAAAGGACGTTTATTGAAAGACTCCCCAAGTTTTGTAAAGATTGGGTCAGGGGGGGCTGAGATATAGGCCCTGAAAGGGGTCCCCCCCACCCTTAATGTGCATCTCTCAGCAGAGCTTGCCGCCCACACACAAAGCTCCCAGCCCCGACAACAGTTTGCAAAGCAACTCAACCTTGTAAAACGACACCTTTGCAACAGGGAAAAACCAGAAGACACACAACTGAAACCTCCCCCCTCAAACCAGGGAGCGAGAGACTCGAGGGGGAACACACACCCCAGGCAGAACCGACGAAAGCCCCCTTTGGCTTCCCCCCCACCCACAGAAACTGCTCCCTCCCCACACACACACAGACTCTGCTTCCCCCCCCACACACACACATACACAGGAGAAAAATTATAGATTAAAGCCCCCAAAGGGGTCTTACTGTGGCTGTCTTCTGTTCCTTCAGGAGGGGCTGGGGAGGACTTGTAATCCAAGATGATTCCAATTAGGCACGGGATGTTTTGCTCTGGAGAAGATGCACACAGGATCGGCTCGCTGATCCATTCATCCCAATAGGGAAAAGGGGAAAGGAGAAAGGGGAAAGCCCATATCTCAGGACCCCCTGACCCAATGTTCAAAAAAATTGGGTGGTCTCTTAAGAACACTGGTCTGAAACTCCGCTCAAAGTTTGGGATCTGCACCCCCAAAAATGCACCCCCTGCAGCCACGGAAAGAGAAAAGGGGGGAGGCGATATTTCTGCCCCCACTGAACCCATCTTTACAAAACTTGGGTGGTATCTTAAGAATAACTGTCTGAAGCTATGCTAAAAGTTTGGGGGCTATATCCCCAAAAAAGTGCCCCCTGCAGCCACATAAATGGGAAAAGGGGGAGGGGAAAGGGGCAGAGCCCATATCTCGAGACCCCCTGACCCAACGTTTACAAAACTTGGGGGGTATCTTAAGAAGCTTCATCTGAAGCTCCACTAAAAGTTTGGGGTCTGTACCTCCAAAAATGCGCCCCCTGCAGCCATGGAAAGAAAAAGGGGGGAGCCCATATCACGGGACCCCCTGACCCAATGTTTACAAAACTTGGGGGGTATCTTAAGAAGCTTCATCTGAAGCTCCACTGAAAGTTTGTGTCTGTACCCCAAAAATACACCCCCTGCAGCCACAGAAAGGAGCAAATGTGCACAAGCACACACCCCCCACACACGAGGATTTCGCTCTCTCTCTCTCTCTCTCTCCCTGGCCGGGCCGCACATCAGCTGATTCCTCCAGTACTCAATCCTGACTGATTGGCCAGAAGAAGACCCAGCTTGCCCACCGATTGGCCGGGGGAGGAGAATGCTGCTTACTGACGGTTATGCTGCTTACTGACGGCCGAATTTGCCGAATTTATTCGTGAACTCCCGAACTCGCTGAATTCGGCCCCCCCGGTTGCCCGCCATTTTTTAGTTCGGTTCCTCCCGAACTAAAAACCACCGAATCAGGGGAAATTCGGCTGATTTTCAGTTCGGGCCGAACCGAATTGACAGCCCTACCTAGACCTATGTGTTACACCTACCACGTTAATTGTTTTGTGAAACTCATGCTGCAAGTGGTCTACCTTGCAGGGGTGACTTTCTTAACTTTAATCCCAGGAAGGTTGGAAGCTGGTGGCAGCTACCAAGACTGATGTGAGAGAATTCATAACCCAGGTGTTTCATAATTTTGAGAACTGTCTGGCCATCTGGAGAATTCCCTTGGACTAGGGGTTCTTGACACGGGCCCCTGAGCCAGCATGGTCCTGAGTGGATCCTGGAGCATGGCGGCAGTTAGTTGGCTCCGTAAGCCCTTTCAGGCTGGGAATACTTCCTGTCAGAGGCACAAAGTTGAGCCTTCAAAAAACATGGTGTAGCCCATAGGTGGGAGCCCAGGCTTGCACTGTGGAGGGATCAGCCATCCATATGCATGTGCGGTTCCTTCTGCAACCCAGTTCCTTAATGAGACTGTCTGGACGCTCAGAACATATTCTGGTTTTGCAGATGTCCTTTCCCAGCAGAAAGAAATCCACAAAAGGACAAAGCAGAATTTTTGCTGTTCACAGAATGCGGGAATTCCTAGCTCTGAAGTCACTGTTGCCCCCATCCCCTTTTCAGGGGAACAAAACAAAAATAAAAGGCAGAAAACAAAACTCTGCAGGGAGCCTTAGGAGGCTGTCATGTGGGTGGTGATACCACCCATGGTAATGAGTGGCCATGACACTGAGGTGTTATTCTGTGAGTGTGCGGAGTCATGCCACCCCCTTGTCCCTGAGGGCGGGGTCCTCCTGCTGCCTCTCCCACTCTTTCCAAACCCCCCATCACTTATGACATCTGTCCTTCCAACGGCAGGTGACTCTCAAAGTATGGATGCCATAACTGGACCATCAACAGAGGTGTCTGAGTGGGGTGCCCGGATGGCCAGTGCCCAGGGCAGCCAGAACCCAGCCTTGGGGTCAGGGAGGAGGGGGCCTCTGCAAACACGGCCACCCCATCTCCCCCAGTGGGTGCTCATCCAAGACCCCAGGGCCCAATGACCCAGACCACCATGCTCTCGTGCCTAGCCAGGAGGAGGTAGAGTTCAGTGATGGGGAGGAGGACCAAAGTGCCCATGCTGCTGAGGCCAGCAACCATGCCATAGCATCCCATGGAGGTGTTGTGGTTAGGTGGTAGGGCTGTGATGGCCAGGGCAGGAAGAAACAATCAGGGGCTGCCAGGCATGTGTGTCAAGAACGACACCTGTCACAGCCCAAGGGCAGAAATGGGCAGAGAAGTTGTCTCTGTGTCCATGGCTCACCCCCACCCCCTTAATGTAAAGGCTTTCAAAGCAGCGCTGAAGGATTCCCTCTCCCCAAGTCCACCGGTATTTTTCAACCAGGAGTTTGGGCTTGTCCCCTGTCCTTAGATGTCTCAGGTTGCTTGCCAGTCTAAAACCACACAAGAATCATTCAACACTAATCCTGCCAAGTCCAGTATTGACTAACCAGTCCCTATGTAATGCTAACCTTCCCCCAAGGTAGCAAACAAATAGAGAATCCATTCTAGGCTAATCTTGAAAGGGCTCCCAAGTATTCTGCTTATCCTGGCAGTGACCAGCCAATTCCACAGAGCTTCATTGCAGTGGGCGGGGGTGGGCAGGAGAAGGCAAATGAAGGTGAGGCAAACAGCGGGAAGGCTATACTTGAAGCCTAGCCTTCTATCCCTCTAGTTGGTCCCCAGGACAAATGGCCATTATCCCCAGCCCTTAGGCCCCTGTTGATTTTTAATTCTTTGAAGGGATGCTAGTCAAAAACCCCTCACATCCCCAACTTGGGTGGGAAATGTAGTTGATTTTAAAAAACCTGCTTTCTTAGCAGGATCGATACATTTCAAATTTGCAATGAAATGATTACACCTGGGAGTTTTGGATGGGTTTTGTACCATGCTGTCATGCTAGCAGGTGGTTTCTGGTTATGGATGATAATTTCAGTAGATGCTGTGTTAAGGCTTAACTGTTCAATGCCACTCCATGACCAATTTGTTCTGCTCCCTGTCTTGCCTTGCAGAATGAACCTATTGTTGCAATTGCTCAGAAGTCCAAGAATAGCCTTTTCCCGACTATTGAACAGCAGTATTTTATTACATGTGCTTGAACCTTACACCACAGCATGGCAGCCTAATCAAACACACAGAATTGACAGATTTTTGTGGAATTTTTATTTTATGGGGGTTTTTTTTGGCATTGGCATTGAAAGATTGCATATTAATGGTTGGCAATGATTTGGGCTCCAATGATACATTGTTGTTCTTAAAATGCAGAAGCTGGATTATAGAACAGAACTAACCAGTTGTGGGGTTTTTGTTTTGTTTTGTTTTTTTTAAAGAACTTGCAACTCTGGACATTAATGCATGCTACCAGTCTTCTTAGCCAAGTTTGGAGCCTTCTCATAGTCTAAGGAGGCTTCCAATACTGGTGGCTTTTCTTACAGTGGAATAGTTACTTGCATCAGAGGAAAGTGGAGGAGAAGAAGAAGGAGGTTGGTTTTTATATGCTGACTCTCTACCATTTAAGGAAGAATCAAACTGGCTTACAATCACCTTCCCTTCCCCTCCCCACAACAGACGCCCTGCAAGGTAGGTGCTAAGAGAGCTGTGGCTAGCCCAAGGTCACCCAGCTGGCTTCCTGTTAATCACCAGATTAACATCTACGGCTCATGTGGAGGAGTGGGGAATCAAACCTGGTACTCCAGAGTAAAGTCCACCGCTCCAAACCACCACTCTTAACCACTACACCACACTGGTTCTAGAGTAGAGGAAGGCTTCAATCTTGGCTGAGGGGAATGGTATGATACAAGCTATTATAGAAAGGATGGATAATATGTTAGGTTGGTGACATGCAAAGAAAATGTGAAGTAAAGACACCAACTGTGAGATGGATAAAAGTCAATCTATAATTGGTTTAGAGAAGAGTCTTTTGAGTAAGAAAAAACCATATGCTGGATAGGAAAAAAATACAAATAAACAGATGGGAATTATTAGGATTAACTTGAGAGGAACCAATAGCGAGCCTGAAATGCTCAGCTGTAAAATGAAATGCTCGAAGTGACAATAAAGATTCATCTTGCTATTTAAAGATGGATAAAAGAAGATGCATAAAAGAAGATTACACATCCACTGAAATGTGGAGTATACTGCAATGATAAAGTTGATACTAATTTTAATTTTTTTTAAAAAGGTGATTTCCCCAAAAGTCAGGATGGATGAATGAATATTGACCTTCATAGTGGGGAGATGATTATTCTACATCTGATTGCTGAGGAGATGGGGGAATTAGGGCTTGAATGTTCTGCTGAAGCATATGGTGCAGATGGCCACTGTCATTCTAAGAGACCAGATAGCCCAGGGTTGTGATGTTTCATAGCAATGCCTTTATTTATACAGAAAACAGGCCGAGTTATCATAATTAGTATTCTCTATCAACTTCATGAATAATGCTGTGCAGATGCAAAAAAGGAAGTTCATACCTAAAAGTATGAAGGTAAAAAGAAAAGTCTCCCTACTACATAGGGGCCCCACATATAAACAGGGTTTTGTATACAAGTCAGATGGCCAATTTTTTTAAAAAATACAAATGGTGTGAATAAGACACAAGTCACTATTATGCTGTTAGGTAAAGGTACTGTGCAAGTACTGGGTCATTACTGACTAGGGTTGCCAGGTCCCTTTTCACCACCAGCAGGAGATTTTTGGGGCAGAGCCTGAGGAGGGCTGGGTTTGGGGAGCGGAGGGACTTCAGTGTCATAGAGTTCAATTGCCAAAGTGGCCATTTTCTCCAGGGGAACCGATCTCTATCTGCTGGGGATCAGTTGTAATAGCAGGAGATCTCCAGCTAGTACGTGGAGGTTGGCTACCCTATTACTGACCCATGGGGTGACATCACATTATGACATTTATTAGGTAGAGTATATTTATGGGGTGGTTTGCCATTGCAGTCCCCAGTCATCTATACTTTACCCCCAGCAAGCTGGATACTCATTTTACTGACCTCGGAAGGATGGAAGGCTGAGTCAACCTTGAGCAGGCTACCAGAAACCAACTTCTATCAGGATCGAACTCAGGTCATGACCAGAGTTTTGACTGCAGTACAGCAACTTACCACTCTGTGCCATGGGACTCACTAATTATGCTGTTAGCTTTATTTAATCTTACTGCTGATTGCTGATTTTATTACTGATTATTTACCACCTTTGTAGTCCACTTGTAGAGGGTAACAGCCCCGCAAGTATCAACCACTGGCCACATGCCTCTCAGCTCAGCCAGTGTAAACACAGAGGGGCAGAAGGGCATGGCAATGCCATCAACCAGGTGAAAACAATCCTTGCACCCCAGGAAAGCTCAAAAAAGGTCCATGGTCATTGAAGGGGAAGGTTGGAGAGCTGCAGGAAGCCCACAGAAATGTTGACAAGAGACAGAGACATCTGACAGAAAAAAACAGAGGTGGTGGCTCCCTGGTGGCAGCAGGGCCCAAAAGAGGGCACAGTACTTGCCAGGCCAGTCACCAGGGTCCTGGAAGAAAGAACACCTCTCTGATAGAGTGCAGGAGAGGTCAGTCTGAGTAGCATCATGCTGAGATGTGAAGTAGATGCAACCTATAAAAATGTAAACAGGAAACTGTGAATATCGGAACCAGGGAGAAAAATAGTGAAGGCTCATCTCCAACATCTGGAGAATAAGAAAGAAAGCGAAAGTCATGGGTGGCCTCTCAGTCTGAGGCTCCATTGGGGGTAGTACACTAGTGACATCCACCTTTCTCAAAATAGACTCAAGGCTGATACTATCAATTCTGTTATTGATTGCTTTTATCAGTTCTCAGGTTTTCTAATCAGATTTAAGTGTCACTGTGGTTCATTACTGCAGTTTTGTTGTGTTTGATGTTGCTGCTAATTTGTCATTGCAGTTCTTTGCTGGGCTTTAGCTTGCTGCTGGCATAACTCCTAGAAAGGTGCTGCCAGTCTGAGTAGACAAGATTGATGTTGGTAGATCCAAGGGTCTTATTCAGTAAAAGGCAGTTTCCTGTGTTTATATGTGTGTTCATGTGGACTCAGCAGCTTTCTGCACACTCAGCCTAATACCAAGCTTTTTTATGAAGCACTGAAAATTTCCTGGTGAGGCTGAGATTCCAAATTGGAAAGGCTTCACCAGTTTTGGGTATCTACAACCCTTTTATCCAATGTCAGTTGCTGATAGGCTTGAAGAAGGTCATGTTTCAGCAAAAAATGTAGACAGATAACTGATTTATAGCAGGCAATTGACATGGGTCTTGTTTGACAGCCTTATTTACAGTACATCTGTAATCCCTACAAACACATAAATTACCATTAGGTTTCCAGAACAATAGGAGTTGGCCCAGGTTGTGTGATGAGTTGATTTTGCATCAGTCTTTGGCCTCCAGATAAAAGGAACATTGCAGGATCTCACACAAATAGGTTATGAAGGGTTGACAGGTCCAAGTTGGGATGTACCTGGAGATTTTGGGGGCAGAGCCTGATGAAGGCAGGGTTTGGGGAGGGGAGGGATTTCAATGCCATAGAGTCCAATTGCCAAAGTGGCCATGTTCTCCAGGTGAACTGATCTCTATTGGCTGGAGGGGGGCGGGCTGCCCTTTAAACTCATCTGCGCCTCCCAGCTGGGAGGCGCAGATCAGTTTAAAGGGCCCCCGCGCGCCTTCAGGGAATCCCTGAAGGCGCGCTTCGGCCGAATTTCCCCCCGAACTCCGGATCCCCCCGAATTACCGGGGATCCGAAGCGGGGGAGTTCGGACTTCGGCACGTACCGACCCCACAAGGGTCAAATTCGGCCGAATCCGAACTGTACCGAATATTTTTTTTTGACAGCCCTACCCAGCAGCAATGGGGAAAGGAAAAGGAAGAGCTGGTTGGGTATTAGATTATTCTCATAGCTGCCATTGTAGGCGAACTTACCTTTATCACCAAACATTGCATTGCAGAGTAACAACAAAGAGCCAGTTTCCTTAATTTTGTTTTTATCACTGAAAACTTCAGGCATATAACTTTACTTCAAAAGGAAGTATAACAATAGTGTTTTTTTATCCTGCTCTACTGTGCATAAACTGTTGTATCAGATAAGAAAATGGCCTTCTTACAAAAAAAAAAAAACCTCATGCCACAATACATTCGTCTTTTAAGGTGCCATGGTAGTCTTTGCTGCTTTTTTGTTTGCTGTGAATGTTACTCCTGCTCCAAGTCATTTCTGAGCTGAGCAGGTTTTGAACCGGCGACCTACCCATTTCAGTCTTTGGCTCACATTACAAATCCCAGGAGCCATCCAGTCACTCTCCTGGAAACCGGTCTTCGCTCAAGGTGCTCATTTCATGATTGGCTGTGCTTCTGCAAGGATTGGCTGCAGGTTGAAAATCACATTGAATTTTACTTTAAATCAGTATGCTTCTTTAGCCCTAAAAGGCACCAACACATTATTTATTTTATGCAATGTAATTTTTACACTTACGTTTAATCTTTATTAGTATTTGTAACTTTGCAGTAGACTGTTCCATCTGAGTACATAATTAGATGGTGCTGCCTATCGTGTGGTACTTTTGACTGCCAGGTGGAAGCTGGACATATTCCTAAGCTCAAGGCGGGCGGGGAGGGGGGGGGAGAACCTCGTAAACTAACATGCGGCTGAATGCTTTGTCCTAACTTTTTAAGGCTTCCTGTCGATGCCTTTCAGCAAAACAGAAAAAACGGACAGATAAAGAAAACAATCAAACCCCTGCTGAGATAGCAACAGAAAAAGCAATCAAAAACATTTGGCAGTTGTCTGAAATATTAGACATTCATTATAAAGTCATTGCACAGCATAACTGTGAAGCAATAAGATCACTTACATGCAAAACTGAATTGCTTCATAATGCTCCATTTATAATCTGTGCATTTATATAAAGGCCAAATATCCTCCAAGGAGATTAAACTCACCTAGGTCTCTGATGAGACTTTGGGGTGGGGGGAATGAAATGAACTGAGTCACAGGAAGTACAATATGCAAAAAGAAGGCTGCAATTCCAGACTAGTTAAAATGCACAGAGAAAGTATTGCAGTGCCTTATTATGAGCTTTGCTCTAGGATAATGTGAGGCTGTCAGCCCAAAAGGATATTGTATTTACTCAAAATGGAAAAGGGCAATTTATCTGGGTGGCCCCTTCCCGGGTGAAATGGCAGCACCGTTTTTACTTTCTTATGCCTTATTATGTAGGATTGCTCCCAAACAAAGGTAATCGGGGAAAAGGCAATTTGAAGCCAAAGCTCTTAAAGATATATGTGCATAGAAACCTAGCAGGATTATTTCTATTAATCCTGAAAAATAAAGTAACTGGTTCCTCGATCTTCTTGACTAAGAAAGAGTAAAAAAAAAAAAAAAAAAGCATTATGGACAAAATCAATGTGTTTTTTTTTTTAAAAAAATAGAAAGTGGAAAGGATATGCTTTTTCAAACTTGAACCTGATTCAGAAAAGATAAAACTTGCCCTCCTTTCTATTATATATAAGTCCCTAATATACAAGTACACACTAGAGTATAATTGTACAAATCATAGAAGCAGCGATTTACAGGACTTCTAATCCAGGAAATCAATGCAGGAAATCCAAAGCTAGAGCCGTTGCATAAAGACACCAGCAATGGAGACACACACAATCTCCCTGTACTAAATTGTTGTACAACTGTCACGATTAGGAAATTTCTGCTAATGCCCAAGTAAAAACTACTGTCCTGTAACAAATGTATTAGATCCAGTCTTGTCCTCTGAAACAGCAGAGAACAAATTTCTGTCATCTTCTATGTGACAGCTGTTGCATTATTTAAAGAATGCCACCCGCCCTCATCCAGGCTAGATGTTTCAAGTTCCTTCATAAGACTTGCCCATGACAATTGTGTTGCCCTCCTCCTAACCCATTCTAATTTATATAAATTCTTCTTAAAGTGCCCCACCAGAACCAGAGGCACTGTTCCATATGAATTATGACAAGCATGGGATAAACTGCTGCTTTTCATGTGTTGAATACTATGCTTCTAGTAATGCAGGAGAAAAATTGCATTATCTATTTTTGCATAAACATCATGCTGTTCTCATGATTACCTTCTGATCAACTTCAATTCTGAGATCATTTTCACATGTACTTTTGTGTCAAGCCGGGAATCTTCAGTCTTACATTGGTGCATTTGGTTCTCTTTACTGAAATAAGGAACTTTGCATTCGTATTTGTTGAACTTCGTTTTGTTAGTTTTAGCCCACCTTTCCTAGCTATAAAGGCCATTTTTAATCCCCCCCATATGCTAAGGCAGGGATGGGGAACCTCAGGCCTGGGGGCAATATGCGGCCCCCAAGGACATTTTTGTGGCCCTCGGGAGCTCCGGGGCCCTGCCACGGAGGCGGGGTGCAGGGCAGCCTTCCCCGAGGGTGTTCCTGGGGCCGTGGCTTACAGGGGCGCTGCAGTGCCCTTTGGACCTCCTCTTGCCGACTGTCAGCTGTTAGTCGGCGAGAGGGGAGGGGGAGGGACGCTTCCCCCAAGGCTGCCCCCTACAGCCACGGTGTGCAGGAACACCGCGGCACATTGTAAGCCCCTCTCGCTGCCTGTCGGCTGTTGAGCAGCGAGAGGGGGAAGAGGCCGGCGGCTCCCGGCGGCAGAGCATGCATGCGGGAGCTGATTTGGCTTCAGGGGGGCCTTTTATGGACTCTGGGGGGGAGGGCACGGAGACGGGAGCCCAGTCGCTCGGGGCTCTGTGCATCGTAGGGTGTGTGTGTATGGGCGGGGGAGGTGGGGAGGCTGGGGCCCGGTTGCGCGTATTAGAGGCTTTTCTCTCTTTTCTTCCTCTTTTTCTGTCACTCTTTCTCCTTTCTCTCCCTCTCTTTCTCCCTCTTTTTCTGTTGGAGAAACGCATGCATTCGAAAACGCATGTGTTTTCGCCAAATGTGCATTCGCTCCTGGCTTAATCCTGGCTGAAACAGGGAATAAAGGAGGCTAAAGCGACCGTGCATTTTAACCCTTTGAGAGGCACAATATAAAGCATTACTAAAGAGCCCACTTAACGCGACCTTTGGAGTTTGCTGTGAAGAATTGCCCTCCAAAAACAATGCAGAACAACAGAGGCGTATTAGCTATGCATATGCTAATGGCTTATGCAAACAGGGACAAAGGAGCAGGCGAGTGGGGAGAGCGGAACTTCTTCTTTTGCATCGGGACCGTGAAAAGGTATTTTTAAAGTCACATTTTAAAAAAGAACTTTGAGCGAGCATCAAAATTGGCCATGCAAATATGGCCTCAGTATAAAGCAGCTTCTGCAAGACTGAAACATGGGGAGAATCGGAGGGGACGGGCAGAAAAGAAACTGAATCTCAGATGACTGGGGAAATTCACTCATCCCTACAAGAAACCGACAAGATCATGCTGTCTTTTAGTAATAGCATCTTTTTAAAAAGAAAAGGTTATTCCACCTCTTTAAAAAAGTTTTTTGGTTTCTTTTTTTCATTTCTTCTTATTTATATATACATAATGACATCACAAATAGCATTTCTAATTAAAAGAAAGAACGATGTTATTTATAATTTGCTATGGAAAGAATGTTTTTTAGATATTAGTTTAATATCCCACGATCAATCATTTGCATTCAAGAGCTAACATTTACTCATTTATGTAACATCCTGTTGCCCCATTATAGCAACCTGATTTTTTAAAAAGACAACCACTTATAGCGGGAAGCATCAGACTATAAATTAATCTTGATGGTTCTTAAAAACTCTTAAGGGTGCTGTGCTGTAATTACATTATAAATGTCTTACTTAACCCTCTTTCCAGCAGGAAAGCTACAGCCATGTGCTATCTCTGCCATGCTACCATCTTGATAAAAACTGCCTTAAGAGTTTATAGCTTTTGATGGAAACCTACGTTTTCAGTGTCTTTTATTCTATAGTGATTATTATCCTTCTAACTTGAGGGTCCCCCCTCAAGTTTTTCTTTTCTTTCCAATCTTTATTTAATATTCTTCTCACTTATGTACATATATTACTGTGGGTTATTTAGAATTGATACTCTGTTCTGCTTTGTTATCGTATCCATCTGATTTGTGTTTTTAGTTAGTTGATGTAGTATAGTGGTAAAGAGAGCAGGGAATACTAATCTGAGCTTTGCCTCTACTATGAATTCAAGAGATAACTTAAGGAAAGCTATTTTTTTATATACTGAACTAATTTACAGGGTGATTGTAAGGTTGACTTCAGTATAAGGTAGCTACTTATTAACATTCCAGTCCAATCTTATAATGGGAGGGCTGGATTACACTGTAATGTCTGAGTGGTAATGATGATGATAATGAACAGGAGGTCCATGCATGCCTTCAGAGCTCAAATAGTTTGCATCTGGTTGAAGCAAAAGGCTGGATCGGTATATGGGAGCACTGAACTGGTTCCCCAATTCCAGTCCTAATCCTAGCATGCCCTGTATCAAACACAAAGGGAAGAGAGACCCTATAGAGCTCTATGTTGATTCTTTTGAGCACAAATGGGGGGAAAAGCAATCTACTTAACATAGTTCCACTTGTGGGAGGTATTGCAAAAAATCTTGAGCAACATCTCTCATCCCTGTCCTAGTTTACCTATTTACACAAAGACATACATCCACAAGATCTTGTGTAACGATCTCTTCCTTCCTCCAACTTCTCAGGGAACCATTTTAAGAATGAAGAAGCTGATAGTTTTCTTCCTAAAACCTTGCTATTGGCTGCACAAGATTTTGTGCATCCAGAAATGTGAATGGGGATATAATAAGTGACAAAATGCAAGCAGCCACTGTGGTCTTTTTCTTGTGTCTCTGCTTTTGTGCTCTCGCTCAAGCAGAAGTTTTGCATTGGATTCATTTCATTGTGTGGAACTTATTTGTATGTGTACAGTGCCGTCAAATTGAAGCAGACTCATGGTGACCCCATAGGGTTTTCAAGACAAGGGACAGAGGTGGTTTGCCAGTGCCTTGTTAGTAACTGCACATTAAATCTTTCCTTTTTTATTTAATTAACTTTTGGTTTTTGGTGTTTCTTATGTGTTAATTTACTTATAGAGAAACAATGCTGTTGTAGCCTAGAGTAGCCTCAAGCAGTTGCAGCCTCAAGTCTGCTATTATGGGCCTTTGATCTATATGTTGGTTTTTAACTATGAACCTTATTAACACATTTATTTACATTTTCAGTATTCAGCCCTGGTGCTTGTCCCTTTTGTAATGATGGAGTTAATTGACAACCAGCAGAAACTTTGAAAAAGAAAGGATCCTGTTCTTTATCCATTTTCTATATATGCTAAAAAGTAGGCCAACATAATCTTTTATTGATCTGACTGAGTGTGATATCCCATATGAGGGAACAGACCACTGAAAAAACATTCCTGCTTTAATGAGGCTTGAGACCTGTTCTTGGAAATATGAGGCAAATTCTTATAACTTCCCTTGCCTTATAAATTAAAAACAAATAGAACTTAAGTTCTTCATTTCTCAAGATGGAGAAAAATAACCCTGCTAATACAATGGCATGCTCTGTTTTTCTTACCCAGTTTGTGTCCTGCATTCTAAAAAGTTCTGCATTATTAGTGTTAAAAGAGAGGTTTTCCTTCTTGTAACAGCCGATCTTCCTCTCTATATAAAGAAGGTATCACAAATTTGCTTTTTAAATCCCTGACATGATTTTGCATGTCTAGTCTATTAGGTTTCAAAAGGTTTCAACAATATGTACAGTCTAGTCACAAGATTTGGCCATTGCCATGGTTAAAGCACCCATTGCTGGGTCCATTTAATTTACGCAGTGCTGAAAAAGACATTGTCTGATAATTTGAAACTAACTGCTTTTCAAGATCAAAACTATCAAGAAGCTTTTGTGTTGAAGTGATTGTAATTATATATATTTTTCAGTCATCCAATGTATCTCCGGATTTCCTTGACGAGGGAAGACTCACAATATTGTCAGTTCATACAAGTCTTATAGTTCAAGCCTACAGTACTTTATTTAAATTTTAGAATTTTAAAATTAATTGGATGACAGCTGATTGCATATTTTTGAGTTGGCATAAAGGGGCCTCTTTCAATTGTTACACATGATAGCAGTTACCCATGTACTTTGTCACATGAAGTAGGCAGTAGTCAACACCTCAATGAAAGGGTCCCCAAAAAAGGCATTCTGAAAATGTCGCTCTGAATCCACCAACTGAAATTCGTTGGATACAACTGGCTCATCTGCATTTTGGGCACATTCATTTGGAGAGAGATATACCTGTTGGTGAACAGTGTTTGGGGCTTTAGAAGATAATGGCGTGTATTCTTTAATTTGTTGTAAAGTGAGGAGGATAGACTATACAATGTCAGGGATGGATGAGTTACAGTGAGTGTTGTGGATTAGGGATTAAAGACAGCCCTGACTCCTCAGACAAGCACTGATATCTCTTTATCTGCTTAGTGGGGTACAGGAGTCCCTCTGAAAAAAAGTCTATTTTACTTTGTTTAGTGCAAGGGGTAGGGACATCTTTAAATGGATAGCCCCGTTTCTTTCCCATTGCCTATACTGTTTTTAAGATTTCAGTTCACTCAATAAAAATAGATTAAAAACTAGTACGAAACACACAGCATTAAACTCCTAATTCATCATATTAAAACTATATAAATACTAACAGCTGAGTAGTTTTAATACATGTCTGGGTCTTGCTATCCAGGCTGATAACGCCCCACTTATTCTCTTCTCTTCCCTGTTACTCCAACCAAATCAAATAATAAATAAAAGATAAAATTAAATGAAATTCTCTAAACTTGAGCTGGGGGAGTAACCAAAAACACTTTTTTACCATAAGATAGGTTCAGCATTGTAAATACTGCCTGTTGCTTCAAGGTCGAAACAACAAAGATAATTATAATCGAAGAAAACAACAACAGAGACCTGAATGTCTCACAAATTATCTGAACAACCCCCAAGGAGTGTTTATCAACCAGACATAACAAAATAAAAGAACTAATTATTAAAATACAAATAAAAAATCAAAAGAAATGCTATAGCATTCAACAATGATACTAGCAAGGAATGCAATTAATAAAATACCATGAACAAAAATCAGCAGGAAACCCCCCACACACATCCTGCCAGCTCAGATAGCAATGGCAAAAGTTAGGCTTGGCATTTCAAAGGATGGGAGGGGAGGGGATGTTCGAGCCAACCAAATTCAGCCATTTCAAAACAGAAACTGAACACCAAACAACTGAAAAATCTCAAAAGAATAACTGAAAGAAACAGAAGAGAAGGGGAAAAAAACAGATACAACTAAACTAAAATATTAAGTATTAAAACAAAACTCCTCAGAGCAGCAACTACACACGGCTAGAATGCCACCCAGCCCAACCAGTATATATCAATATAACATTATTCTACTGCTTTTTTATGTAACGAGGGCCCAGTGGTAGTGAGGGACAATGGTTGCTGTGGGACCAGTGTCAGGCAAAACAGCTCCGGTGTGGTAGGAAAATCCAGTCACCCAAACACACAGTAGCTGTCTAAGCTTTACTGTGATTTTCCCAAAACTTTGGTGCAAAGCGGGTTTCAGAAAGACAGGGAGGCAGTACGTTGCTGTAGGAAAGCAGTCATCACCATGGGGCTTTCAAAAGGATCTTGGAATAGGTTATGCAAATGAGGAGTCAGATTGAAAAAGAAAAGAAAAATAAAATCATAGAGGATATGCCTAGGGTTTCCAACCTCCAGGTCGTGGCTGGAGGTCTCCTGCTATTACAACTGATCTCCAGCCGATAGAGATCAGTTCCCCTGGAGAAAAGGGCCGCTTTGGCAATTGGACTCTATGGCATTGATGTCCCTCCCCTCGCCAAACCTCACCCACCTCAGGCTCCGCCCCAAAAACCTCCCACCGGTGGCAAAGAGGGGCCTGGCAACCCTAGATATGCCAGAACAAAGCAACTTCAGCATTTTGAATTGTGTCTTGACTTTTTAGCAGCAGCCAGCATGGTGTCGTGGTTAAGAGATGCAGATTCTAATCTGTTTAATTGGGTTAGATTCCTCTTGCCTCCCCATGAAGTCTGCTGGGTGAACTTGAGCCAATTACAGTTCCCTCAGAACTCTCTCAGGCCCACCTACCTCACAAGGTGCCTGTTGTGGGGAGAGGAAGGGATTGTAAGCCGTTTTGAGACTCCTTGTGGTAGAGAAAAAGCAGGGTATAAAAACCATCTCTTCTTCTTCTTCTTCTTCTTCTTCTTCTTCTTCTTCTTCTTCTTCTTCTTTAGAAACAGGAAGCAGTAGCCACGAGGGTCCTTGTTTCTGTGGTGGTGGAAAGTGCCATAAATTGAAGCCAATTTCTGATGACCCCTGTAGGGTATTCAAGGCAAGAGACATTCAGAGGTGGTTTGCCACTGCCTACATAGCAACCCTGGGATTCCATTCCCCCCTCCCGTCTTAGTACTATCTAGGAATGACCCTGCTTAGATTCTGAGATCTGATGAGATTGGGCTACTTGGCCATCTAGATCAGGGTCCTAGATTAGGCAGGCAAATTATTCCAAGCTGAAGAGTGCAGCACATTGATTAAAGCTTGCTCCACATTCAGCAAAACCATACTGGATTGAGTTCTTCCTGTACTGAGGATCCCCAAGGAGACCCCAATAAGAGTTTGACTTTAAAAAATTGATTCCCAATTTTCCTCAAATCTGTACAGTGGGTTTAAATGTAGCCCATTGTACTAGCTCAATCCAATAACTAGGTTTTGCTCTGGGAGAATGGGGATGGCTCTGTTCTCCAACCTCTACTTTGTGAAAAACAGAATGGGAAAAGAATAAGAGGAGGACAAATGACATTATACCTAGGCTTACCAGGTCCCTTTGCTCCACCGGCGGGAGCAACCTGTGCAATGTTGCCGACACGCGCGATTCACCTACGTCACTTCCGGGTTTACTCAGAAGCGACGCGGACGCTCTATCAATCTTGGCCCAAACTCTATGGTTTCCATAGAGTTTCCATAGAGTTTGGGCGGAGGTAAAACCAGAAGTGAGGTGGGTGTGGGCAGGCATGCAAGCGTTGCCCGCCGGCCCTCAGGTGATCAGCGGCCAGCCCGGTGGATTGGTGGGATTTTACCTGCCACCACCGGGCATTTGGCAACCCTAATTATACCCCATTGAAGTCCCTTCCCTCCCCAAGCCCCACCCTTCTCAGGCGCCACCTCCAAAATCTCCAGGTATTTCCCAACCCAGAGCTGGCAACCCTAAGATTAAACCAGTATCAGTTCCACCCCCATCCCATCCCAGGCTGCACACACAAGCTTCTCACCAACAAAACAAAAGAAAAACAACTAAGGCAGATAAAACAAGAGCAAGGCCTGCAGCACACTTTCAAAAGCTTCCTTTGAAAAGGGGGGGACAGGACCAACTGAGAATTTCAGATGGCTTCCCCATCCCACTCTGAGCCAAACACACAAACCAGCAGGCAAGCAGGCAGGCAGGCAGGCAGGCAGGCAGGCAGGAACATAATAAAATGGATCAGGGTAAGGATCCACCCTTGCCTCCCACAATACTAACCATGAAAGAGTAAAATTAAATTTTATTAAATTGAAACAACACATTGAAAATGAAATGAAATGGAAAACAAACAAAATTAAATAAACTTTAAAATAAAAAAGCCATGCTGCAAATCCAGTACACCTATTACCTGAAAGCAATGGCTCCGAATACATCAACAGTAGGGTTTCCAGGTTCCTCTTCGTCACCGGCAGGAGATTTTCAGGGCAGAGCCTGAGGATGGCGGGGTTTGGGGAGGGGAGGGACTTCAATACCATAGAGTCCAATTGCCAAAGCAGCCATTTTTGCCAGGTGAACTGATCTCTATCGGCTGGAGATCAGTTGTAATAGCAGGAGATCTCCAGCTACTACCTGGAAGTTGGGAACCCTAATCAACAGATACTTTGAATAGGCAGTAACAAGAAAGGAAAACAGTTGGCTCATTCTGACCTGGGAAGGGCCTAAATTTCCTTCTCTGAGGCATGTCTCTGGCAATTGACTCCTGGGCTTGTCTGAAACCATCCTCCTGATCTCTCTTCTAAAGATCCCATTGGAAGGGAGAAATGCTGTTGCCCAGCAACTCGAAAATCAAAGGAAAACGAGATGCCTGCCATGCTCTGCAAGGAATTTTTCAGGGGGCATTTTTTGTGATGCTGAAGAAATTCGGATTTGTCTTTACAGTTCTGGAAAACATGGTAATGGCCCGATAGAACCATTTCTGTGTATATTTTCAGTTCGGGATTCTGGAAAGGGACTGCGTTCTCTGACAGAGCTAGATCAAGACACGATGGAGAGTTGCCTCCACTCTTCTCCCACAGTCCTCAGGGATGGAAGTTTGGAAGAGAGGAGTCTGAGAAGAAGCTGTGCATTGGCAATACTATTCATTCCAAAGACTATGAAATTAAATATACCATGAATTAGAGCATTTTATTTTTGGATTTCAAAACTGTTTGTGCTTATAAAAGTGACAAAACTATATATCCAGTAGAATTATATTTAGATCATTCTTATCTATGTATATGATCCACTATATATTTTATTCTGTGGAAATATGCCATAATTCTCAAAAACCTCTGTAAATAATGCATAAATAGTACATAACACGCGCAGTAGTTTTTAAACAACCATGTTTATAGCTTTGAAACGACAGAGTTCTCTTTTACAGAGTCTTCTGTACAAGAAGGAATGTATTTGGAAACTAACTTCATATTTCCTCACTACTGAGTTTTATGGAATGATGGCAAATTGAATTGTTTGGAAGATTGCTTCTTACCAATAGCAAAAGCCTCAACAACT
Organism: Euleptes europaea; assembly: GCF_029931775.1. Taxonomy (NCBI): domain Eukaryota; kingdom Metazoa; phylum Chordata; class Lepidosauria; order Squamata; family Sphaerodactylidae; genus Euleptes; species Euleptes europaea. The sequence continues at coordinate 35,357,552 of NC_079323.1, forward strand.
GGACTTTTTGATTACTTGGTCTGTTGGGTTTTGGATTTGAAGAGGAGATTTTCTATTGCAAGGAAATTGAGAGAAATTATTGCTTGGTAGCAGAAAATAGTGATTATTGTTAGTTTTTTGGGGGAAAACCTCATTAGCAGACAGCAGGGAACATTAGTCAGTGTAATTAATTTACCACTGACACAGGAGAAATATTAATAATGGTTTGCAGATTATGACTGTAATCCTAAATTGCTTTCATGTCACTAATTTCACTGTGTTGTCTTGGTTTACTTGTAATTCAGTCATTTTAGAATTTTAGGCTATGAGTATTTTAATTAACACAGTGAAGGAAGTTCCATTATCATCTCCAAAACATGAATCAAGGTCCATCAGATAAGCTTGCTCTCCACACATGAAGTCTACTGATGTTAAAACAGGGTCCACATGTGTAAGCAAATGGCCATCACATTATTTTAAGGGAGATCATGTAGATCCGATGCATGCATCCATAATCTTTATAAAGCCTCATTGCAAAGTTTTCATTTAGACAAAAATTTCCTTAGCAATTTTTTTTTGCTGTCAAGTCACAGCTGACTTATGGCAACCCTATAGGGTTTTCAAGGCAAGAAACTATTAGATGTGGTTTACCATTGTCTGCCTTCATGTCACACCCCTGGTATTCCTTTGAGGTCTCCCATCCAAATACTTGCCAGGGTCGAGGCTGAGAGTGTGTGACTGGCCCAAGGTTACCCAGCAAGTTTCCCAGAATGGGGATTTGCACCTGGGTTTCCCAAATCCTAGTCCAACACCTTAACCACTACCCCATACTGGCTCTCCATATTAACAACATTTAAAGTGTTGCTAGGGCCATGAAGACTACACATAATGTGAATGTTTGTTAAATATGTTTCTAGCAGCATTTGAGTTGTCTGGATGCATAGCAGGGTATGGGTGAAGGGATACATATGCACATGGGTGAAAGGTGGGACAACTATGTACACAGGCTGACCACATGACCCAGATAATACACCAGTGATGTCTATAAAGGGCTATTATCCTTGGTTTAAAAAAACAAACAAACCAGAGGCATCTACAGATGACTGTGTCAACTAGAAGAAGAACGGATTTCAGATGTTCTGTTTCATGGCAGGAGTGAACCAAGAGATATAGAAAGGAGCAGACTGGATTTGGGGGGAAGGGGTCACATGAAGTTACTGAATCAGACCATTAGTTCATCTAGCCCAGTATTCATACATCTACAAAATTTATATCCTGCATTCTCCATAAAACTTGCCCAAGGCAGAATACTATCTACTTTGACAGGCAGTGGTTCTCCAATAACTCAGGAATGTTCAGTTTCAAAACAAAGACAGGAGTGTGGGGTTCATCTACCTTTTCAGTAGTCCTACTTCAAAGTGGGAATCTGTATTTGTGTTTTTATGGGGAGGGAAATGGCATGCAGCCCCTATCAGTATGCAGGTGGAGAGAGGGGAAGAGGTTAAAAGGGGGAAAAACAGATAAAGAAAGTAAACAACAAAATCAATGAAGGCTAACAAAAATGAACCATTAAAAAATCATCCCTTCTTCAAATCACATAAGATGCAGAATTCTTCCTTCTCCTAAGAGCTGGGGAATGCTCTATGCACTCACATCCATTGTGTACATGGAGCATTACAGAACCTTTGAAAAGAATGATCAGTCCTTGCACGAGTTCCCTCAGCAATCTCATCCCCAGACTTTATATTGCAGCTCCGGATTCTTATTACAGGACTGTTGCAATGGACTAAGCATAAAAACAAAGTGAGCTTCAAACTTTGTGCTGCTCATTTATTAGGCCAAAGTGAATTAATGCCTCAAAAACTCTAAGGGAAAGCTCCAGTGAGAATGAGGCACTTCAAGTGAGAAGGTTAGAGGATAGAGTAATTAAAAGTAATGTTCTGTTGCTTGTAGTTGCTAGGGTCTGTAATCCTATTAAAATAGACATTATTTATCTTGTCTTGCTTGAGCTCATTTTTGCAAAGAAGAAGGATGACCATTAAAAATACCAGCAAGGATTTACATGAAAAATACACTTTTTTTTGGGCTGTCAAGTCACAGCTGACTTATGGCAACCTCGTAGGGCTTTTAAGGCAAGAAGCATTCAGGCAGTTGCCATTGCCTGCCTCTGCATAGTGATTCTAGATTTCCTTGGTGGTCCCCCAACCAAATACTAACCAGGGCTACCCTTGCTTAGCTTCCGATACCTGATGAGATCAGGTTAGTCTGGGCTATCTAAGTCAGGGCTGAAAAATACAATAGGTAGACCAAATTCCATGCATATATTAAACATCATGTTAAGTGCAGGTTAATGTTGATGGACATGAAAATATTCTCCAGCACAGATTTGCACAGATGATTTGGTGACTGGCATCTGAAGCTTGGGGCATCCTACTCTGTAAATGTGGTTTCTAAAATTACTAGGACAACAGTTACACTGGTATACACTTGCAGAAAACCCATCAGATCACTTTTCCCCCCTTCATCTAATGTAGGAAATTAGGGATCCATTTGTCTCCTTACCCCTCTATTATTGTCAACAGCCTACAAAGACACCCCATAGTGTCCAGTAGTGATCTGTGCTAAGATCTAGATGGTGTAGTGCTTAGACTGCCAGACTATGTGCACTTATGCATGGTGGAAACCCAAGTGTCATGTTAAAAACCATAAATGGAGCTCTTTAAAAGGAACAGAATGGGGGGAGGGGAGAAGAAACCCAAGTGTCATTTTAAAACCCAGTACTGAGGCAAATGACTACTCAGAAAGAACTCTGGGTGGGAGAAAAAAAATCAGGAAGCATTTGATTCCCCACCCTTTGAAACACTGCTTTGTAATTGGCTGTAGTGCTTACTGTGAGAAAAAGTCATTCCCTGCTTCCCTGTCTTGTGCTTTGGCTTATGCATGGAGATTTCACCCAGGCTGATCTCAGGGGAGATCGAAGAATGAGGTCATAACAGGAATGGGAAGACCTGGGATTTGCGAGGGCTGGGCACAAGGTCATCACTAATGGACTGAAAACTCATGCATAACTCCAAGGAACAACCAAGACAGTCCGGGGCAAACATGAGTCCAAGTATCTATGCATAAAAGACATATGACTGAAGAAACCCAGATCCAAATCCCCACCCAGAAAAAAATATTAGATTACCTTGGGCCAGTCACCTACTCTCAGCCTAACCAATCTTGTAAGGTTGTAAGAGTGATAAAGTGAAGCTGGGGAGAACTATATATGCTACCCTAAGCTCCTCAGAAAGATGGGTAGCATAAAAATATGATAGAAAGTTTTGTATGATCATGTTATCATTCCTCTACCTTTCTAATATACCAACAAGTTCCTTGTTTCATAGGCAAAAATCTACGGTGGCGCTCATTTTGAAATGGATGATCTTTCTTCCTTTTCCCTGAACAGTCATTTGCTTTGCTTTAAAAAAAAAAAAATCCACCTCCAGGTTCACATTGCCTTCTGATATATTGCCTTCTGCCTACCTCCACTTTGTGCTCTCAGCTCGAGGCACATTGGAATACACTGAAGATGGAATAATTGAAACAGCTGGCACCCTCCGCCTTATATCACACCATCTGCTCATCTTCAAACAAGTGGTAGAACCCACTGAGTACAGGTAGAATGCCATGGTGAAGAACAACTTTTGATGAATAATCAGAGAGCAGCAGTCAGTAGGAGGCGGGAGTTTACCATTTCCCCACCATACAAATCTCCATCTTTTTAACTATGTGCGTCTGCCACTGTGTCTCTGCACTGATTTTCAGTACACCTTTGAGCTTGCTTAAAGAGATGTAAAACAATGGTGTGGTTTTGCAGGGCTACATTTGAATTCTAGGATTTAAAAAAACCCAGTTTTAACAGAACAGATACTAAGTAATCTTATGTTTTTTGGGGAGTAGAAAATTAGGCTGTGACCTACTGTGGCTTGGACAGAATCAACATGGCATCCAGAGTCTCCTGTCGACAAGCATCATTAAGCCAGTTCAAAGCTATCGGTGAAACATGCAAGGTCTGCAGTATTCAATTTTGACAGATTGAAAGCAAACTCGACCCCCACCCCTGTGGCATTACATAGAATGGAATTTTTTTTAAAAATATTTTTGCCAGTGATGCCAGTGAAGTTGAATCCAATATATCCATTCAGTCTGTCTTGGAGTGTGGCCACATTGGGGAACAAGTAACAGTTAAGCTTCATTGTGGCAAATTCATTGTGATTTTATGATAGGGAAGTTAAACCCAGGTTAAAAAACTTCTAGCCTACAGTATCCTTACAACTAACATTGTAGCAGTAATTGCAGATGTGTGTGTGCGTTTTACCATAACTTGATGTACAATATCACCCTGACCTGGATGGCCCAGGCTAGCCTGATCTCATCTCAGATCTCAGAAGCTAAGCAGGGTCAGCCCTGGTTAGTATTTGGATTGGAGACCACCAAGGAATACCAGGGTTGCTATGCAGAGGAAGGCACTGGCAAACCACCTCTGTTAGTCTCTTGCCATGAAAACCCCAAAAGGGGTCTCCATAAGTCAGCTGCGACTTGAAGGCACTTTACACACACACACACATGTACACTATCAACCATTTAGAAATCGATGTGTATGGCGAGAATATGAATGAGAAAAATAAGGGCCTTAAAACTGCTTTTTTAGGGACATTTTTTGCACGCCAGCATAGGTTTAGTGAGACCACTTATGTTCATTTCTCTAGAGTGGGCTAGGCTTCGGTGAAACCACATTAGAAATTCCTGACATTGTTGTTTCGGATTGTCTTCCTTTCCATCCCTCAAAAGGCAAAGAGAACAAGTGTCTCTTGACCTCTGGTGGCATGGTGGAGTTAAAAGGGTTAAGCTATCTCAGCTTGCCAATTTTACTTGGTTTCATAATGCCTAATCAGAATTCAATAGAGGACAGTGGGATACTTCTTCCTTAAACAGTGTACTCGGAGCATAATGTCGCTCAACTTTCTCTTCTCTCAGGCGTGCGGCTCTGTTCACTGTCAGCAGTGTAAAAACACATTGACATAGAAAATAAATACCCAGAAGGGTGCTTGTGCAAACAGCTACAAAGGAAGGTGTTTTTCCCCCTTCAAAGGTCTTGTTTAACAAGGCCCCATTTAAAAGAAACCAGCAGGAGAAGCAATAAGACAAGCATTCTAAGGACAGCTCTCTCCCAAGCATGTTTCATGCTGTGTACTGGTTGGCCTGACAAGTTTGATTTCTGGTCAGCTGTCCTATTCAGCACAATGAAAAAGGGCAAGCATCTTAAAGATTGAACATTGCCTCTTTTATGTGGAAGGACAGGTGAGTTCTTTTCAGGATGACATGAGAAGCATCTTAAGCTAAAGAACAACTGCCCCCCCCCCAACTTCTATCTTCTGGATAGAGTTGGAAAAGGTTAGGCTAGAGAAGGAGATGTTAATGTTTGTTCCATTTTTCATTCCAGAAAATGTGTTATTAGTGATTAATCTGCCTCCCGAGGATCTCTTTGGAAGCCCGAGTAAACAATAATTCATAATTTCTGAAGAAATTGATCCTTGACGATGATAGCAATTCCTACATGTGTGTCTGTAAATATAGAGGAAGATTAGCAACACGATCAGATGGCTGCAAAAGATGGTGTTTTGATACAAAAGAAGTTCTAGGCAGAAACTGTTGATCATTCCTGAAAACACATTGAAGTATAGATCCACATAGAATATATTAGCTCCTGAGGGGTAGCCGTGAGAGTCTGTTGCAGTAAAGTTAAGAGGGATAAATGCCTGGAAGACTACTGCCACCACACAACTAAATTCTGCCACATCACCAAGTAGTGTCCTTAAGGACAAGCCCCGTCCCCTCGACATAAGCATGAACTACCCACTGCTAAGCAGATGCCATCTTCTCAATGCACCAATGCATGATGCACCAGTAGTTAACTGCCATTATCCCAATTCTACTGAAGAAAGGAACTCTGCATGGACCCTTCCTGATGGTCATAATGCATCAGTGCACTTATACTTTGAATGCTTTCAGCACTCTGTATAGGGTTGAACTGGGCAGCAACCAACATCACTTACAATCATCACAGTCTCAGCTGTATAGAAAGGGATGCGGGGATGGAGTGGAAGTTTGACAGCATCCTGACAAAGGAGGGGCAGTTGTCATCTTGAACCAGACGTACCTACAGCAGGCTGACAGACAATTTTTCAGTACCATTCTTACAGTCCACACTGCCAGAGGATAGGGCTAGGCCAGTGAGGGAGAAGACTAAGAAGGGACAGATTGGTCTTGGCTCCTTTCTACTGCCAAAGATGGGGCTGTGAGCTCCTGTTTTGGCTGTCTTCTCTAGGGCTATAGCTGATCTGGATTTAGGGTTACGAGCTCAGGGTTAAAAATACCTGCAAATCTTGGGGGTGGAGCCCAGAGAGATTGGGGTTTGGGGAGGGGAGAGACACCATTGCGGTATAATGCCATACAGTCCACCCTCTAACGCAGCCATTTTCTCCAGGTGAACTGATCTTGTTCATCTGGAGATCAATTATGACAGCAGGAGATATCCAGATGCCACCTGGAGATTGGCAGCCCTATTCCAGAGAACAAAATGACCTTAATACATCTTTCTGCATGATGTTCAAAATACTTTGAGAAGGGAAAACTGATGAGCCCAAGAATTTAAAACAATTAAAAATACAAACGCCTTTGTGTGGTATTATTTGTGTACAAGACAGGGTTGCCAGGTCTCTCTTCACCACTGGCGGAAGGTTTTGAGGGCAGAGCCTGAGGAGGGCGAGGTTTGGGCAGGAGAGGGACTTCAATGCCATAGAGTCAAATTGCCAAAGCAGCCAGTTTCTCCAGGTGAACTGATCTCTATTGGCTGGAGATCAGTTGTAATAGTAGATCTCCAGCTAGTACCTGGAGGTTGGCAACCCTAGTACTAAAGAAGAATGTGAAAGCCCACAATTTTGTGATTGGGGCCACTGCAATGATTTTTTCCTGGGCCATTTTTGCCTCCTAGTCTGCACCTAGGGTTGCCAAACTCCAGGTGGTGACTGGAGATCTCCTGCTACTACAACTGATCTCCAGGCGACAGAGATCAGTTCACCTTGGGAAAAATGGCCACTTTGGAAGTTGGACTGTATGGAATTATACCCCATTGAAGTCCCTCCTCTCTTCAAATCCTGCCCTCTTCAGGCTCTACCCCCAAAATCTCCACCCTCAGTAGGCATTTCCCAACCCAGAGCTGGCAAACCTAGCTGCCCCATTAGAGTTGTACTGCATAAATACCAACTGTTCAGTTATCCTATTGAAATCCATGGCCTCACCCACACCCCAAGCTATATCACATTTTGCTGTCAATTCCTTACCCATGGTTCTTTTCTTTAAATTACCAAAAATATATATGCTATGTACTTATAATGAATGGCAAGAGGAAAGAGAGCTTAGAAAGGGAGACAACATCTGCACAAGCATTTATCAAACCAGTGAGATAATAAGCCCAATATCTGAGCAAACTGAGACTTATTTCATTATACAATGCCATTTTTCTTTTTTCTTTCTAAATTATCTCACATTAGAGGGAGGAGGGTTTTTTTTTTACACTTTTTTTATACTATTAGTTTTTTTTTGCTCTTCATCTTTGTATTTTATTTTTGTTCAGTTCCCAGGATCCTGTACCAAAGCTTTTTCACTACACATGTTCCACTTCTATTTTCTGGCTCTTCCTGCTTTCCCTCTCTTGCTTTTTTGGGGGTAAAAACACATCCAAGGAAAAGGACATTTTCAACCTGCCTTAGTGATGGTAGAAGATTGGTGTGTGTGCAGCATTTAATTCCTGCTCTGAATCCTTGCCAAAGAGCAAGCCAACAGCCTTGTGCATCTGATCAGTCTGGGCTGCCAGCCACGGAGGGGCCTCTATCACCGACTGTCAGTCTATCGGCGCATTAACTCTGTCAGCCCCAATATGCAATTAAATGAAGCCCATTGGGGCAAAATGGTGTGGGACAATCCTGCCTAAGCTATTTCCTTCTGATTTGTACAGGCAGCAGTTTGGCTTCTAAGTGGCAGCTGTGATCTCGATGCTCAGTAGTAACAGAGGACAAAAAAGGGGAAAGAAATAGCCTCGCTCAGTGAACAGCTGCCCTTCCTGAGTGATACTTCCCTGTCTTTTTATGCTTGAAAACATAACCCAATAAGCCACACAGCCAATTTGCTTTCCCCCCCCCCCCTGCTAGCTAGTATGCTGTTGGGTTAGCATCCTGTTCTCTATTCCCAATTATTAACGATCTCTGGATCATGCCCAGTTTTTATTTTATTGCATTGTATTAATTTTTTAATTTATTATTCATACTTCTATGCCACTCTCCCAGTTAGTTCTCCTGCTAAGTGTTTAAAAAGCATAAAGCAATTTCTTTCATCTATTAATGTTACTGAAGCCTGCCTAAAAAGAAATCATCCAGATAGTACTGCCGGTGTTCTGTTTCAAATCCCATTTGGAGGAGGATTTTGAATGTGACTAAATAGGAACGGCCATTAATGTAAAAGCCTGGGAGCTCCAAATCATCCGGCATTCAGAAGCATCGTAAAATGAAAAAACAAAACAAAAATGCAGCTATGATACAACTTTGGACATAATTGTACTGGCTCACTTGAAACTACATTCATCACTAAATAATGCTGAAGCTACATTCATCACTAAATAATGCTCGTGATGATTAGACTTGCCGACTCTGGATCTGGAAATACCTGGAGATTTGAGAGTGGAGCCTGAGAGGGTGGAGTTTGGGGAAGGGGAGGGACCTCAGTAGGGTATATTGTGATACAGTCCACCTCCCAAAGCAGCCATTTTCTCCAGGAAAAACAGAATGAATGTTTTAAATTGATAAACAAGCAATCTATGCAATATGGAGATCAGATGTAATTCTAGGAGATCTCCAGCCACCACCTGGAAGTGAACCACTGACAAAACATATAGTGATTAATATATTTGCAATGATAATTATTCAGTATGAGACATATATTGTAGACACATTATTGTTTGCATAATGTTAACATAGAAGTATCATGGTTATATGCTTCACCATGTACATAACATCTCATCCAAAAATTTTTTTTTATACAGCTGCAAAGTGGCACAAAATAATGTTCTTGTTAATTTTATGTTGATTTTCTTTTGAAGTAAAGTTAGGCTGTTATCCATCTGGTAGTGAACTAGGCTGTTATCCAAATGGATAACAGCCTAGTTCACTACCAGACGGCCACTACCAAATGGATAACAGCCTAGTTCACTACCAGATGGACCACTACCAAACGGATAACAGCCTAGTTCACTACCAGACGGATACCACTACCAAATGGATAACAGCCTAGTTCACTACCAGACGGATAACTGCCTAACTTTACTTCAAAAGAAAATCAACATAAAATTAACATGAGCATCATTTTGTGCCATTTTGCAGGCGTATATAAAAAAAAATTGGGATGAGATGTTATGTACATGGTGAAGCATATAACCATGATACTTCTATGTTAACATTATGCAAACAATAATGTGTCTACAATATATGTTTCATACTGAATAATTATCATTGTAAATATATTAATCACTATATGTTTTGTCAGTTGTTTACATTTTTATAATAAGCCTACAACTGTAACTTTGATTACAACTATAACTACACAGTTGAGATTACTTGTTTGAATACCACCTGGAAGTGGGCAACCCTGATGATGATAGGTAAGGATTAAGGAAAAGCTCTGTCTCTGCTCCTTTGAGTCCTGTGCTTGTGCCTCCACTTCTCCAAGAGCAGAAAATGCTTCAAAGTAGGAGTTTTATTTTTTAGGACTGTATAATAAAATAAGACATACCTTACCACTTAGAATACCTTGGTTAAACCCATGGAACTATCTCAGACTACTTGTTCTTATTCTACCACTGGAGCTAGGGTTGTCAACCTCCAGATACTAGCTTGAGATCTATTACAACTGATCTCCAGCCGATAGAGATTAGTTCACCTGGGGAAAATGGCCAATTTGGCAATTGGACTCTATGGCATTGAAGTCCCTAGCCTCCCCAAACCCCGCCCTTCTCAGGCTCTGCCCCCAAAACCGCTTTTGATGGTGAAGAGGGACCTGGCAACCCTAACTGGAGCCACTGATTTACTGAGGCCTCTCCATTTCCAAAAGGGAAGGCAAATTCCTTCTCTGGTTTAGAGATCAGAATCCCACTGAAGGCATTTTTGTCCTTTTATTTTATTTCTGTTTTCTTACATCTCTCATTTTTATTAGATCATCTTGTCATCGTTTCCTTCTAGCTTCTCATTTCTTCTCAGCAGTCTTCATCATTCCCCTTCCATTTTTCAGGCCCCTTAAGAGAAACATGATAGAGAGGCTTACATTTTCCACACCTTCTTCATCAAGTTCTTTGAATAGGAAGAGAAGACTGTCCTCCATAATCTTTGACTTCATAGGGTGGAATTTTGATTCTAACCACCTATATATCCAAAATTGACTCCCTGCTGCCATTAGATCCAGAGAAAGTATTACAAATGCAACTGTCATTCTTTATAACCGGACATTTCCTGCAGGCAGAGATGAATTCAGAATTGGGGAAGTCCACAATATAAATTCCACTAGTTTATCAGCCCTGACCTGGATGGCCCAGGCTAGCCTGATCTTGTCAGTTCTTGAAATCTAAGCACTGGTTAGTATTTGGATGGGAAACCACCATAGAAGTCCAGGGTCACTACACAGAGGCAGGCAATGGCAAACAAGCTCTGTTAGTCTCTTGCTTTGAAAACCCATAAGTTGGCTGTGACTTGACAGCTAGGTTTGCCACCTTCCAGGTGGTGGCTGGAGATCTCCTACTATTACAGCTGATCTCCAGGTGACATAGACCAGTTCACTTGGAGAAAATGGCCACTTTGGAAGGTGGACTCTATGACATTATATTTCATTAAAGTCCCTCCCCTCCCCAAACCCTGTCCTCCTCAGGCTCCACCCCCAAAATCTCCAGGTATTTCCCAACCCAGAGCTGCCAACCCTATTGATGGCACTTTACACACTCACAGTTTATCAAGAGTCATCCAATATGATCCAGGCCCAGAATTTGTGTCTGTTGTCTTTAGAGGCAATTTTATGGTGACTGAGTTCCTGATAGTAGTCACCATAAAATTTTCAATTTACAAATTACAAACAAAGGAAGGGTTGTGGCTCAGTGGTAGAGCCTCTGCTTGGCATGCAGAAGGGCCCAGGTTCAATCCCTGGCATCTCCAGTTAAAGGATCTAGGCAAGTAGGTGATGTGAAAGACCTCTGCCTGAGACCCTGGAGAGCTGCTGCCAGTCTGAGTAGACAATACTGACTTGGATGGACCAAGGGTCTGATTCAGTATAAGGCAGCTTCATGTGTTCAAACACAAAATAGGACATAACACTGACATAACATACACAACATAACATGTTACCAAATTTGCCTGCTTGAGCCTATGTTGACTATCTACTGTGTTCCAAATATTTGAGCTAGATTGGAACCAGTTAATGACTACAAAATTTCTTCATTTGGCTTTTACCATTTTTACCATTTTGGAAAAGAAACAGTGGCATAATCCAAATCATCATCACCCTTTTTACACCCTGCCAACAAATAATTCATTTGCACCTCTTCCCACCCAAGCCTTCGTTAGTATGAAAGTTACTCTCATATACAACATTGACTTAATGATCTCCAGTTCATCTATTATTCTCTCCGCTTAGCCCACTCAGTCCACTTGAATTCAGTGAAGATATTAAAGCTCATAAACCAGCCTCTGTTGAAATGCAGTTTTCTTTCAGGTTAGAGGGGGAGAGAGAGAGAGAGAGAGAGAGTTGAGGCCAGAGATAATATTAAAGAGGGCAGGTGACAACTTCAATTAGACAAGGAGAAATCACTAATTGAAGAGGCACTGAAGTTATCCTTATGATTTGGTAGTAAGTATCAACCCCTCATACAGACCCCAGGACATGAAGAACGATGATTGCTTTTGCATAACAAAAGTGACATTTTATCATCCATTTTCATTCTGATATAGCTGATATCCAGCTAAGTGAAAGTTAATATTTGCCCACAGCTTCTTGGGCTCTTATCCTTGTACTTAGTTTTGCCCAAACAAAATTTAAAGTGGTATTTTTTTAAAAAAGTAAAAGAAAGAAAGATGGATCCTCTTCCAACTCAGGCAAAGCGCTGTAGCTGAGTTCTTATTTTAAATAGTGATGGTAAATGTGTGACCAATAATAACACTTGTAGATGCAATATGCAAGCTAAGATAAGGCAACTGGAAATTTCACGCTTCAGAAGCTAAGCTGATTGACTGCAGGGGGTCAGGAAAGATATATCTACTTTTTATAGGGCAATTCAGCTGCCCTATATAACTGATTGAGGTCTCAGTGCAGCAAGACATGTAAGCATGTGCTTACATTTAAGCAAGCTTGTTTCCTGGAGGCTGGACTTATAGGTATTTTTGTCTCACTCTGCAATGATTAACATTTTCCGTTTTCTTCAGCAGCACTGGGGAAAATTTGTGTTGCTAATCATACTTATATGAGCCAAAATATCTACTGCATTTATGGGGGATATGTGCTGACTTTCCAGGTCTAAAGTATGGAACAAAAATCATGCTTAAAATCTAAAGAATATGGTCCTGCTACTATGGAGATACAATTCTAGTCCTATATACACAGCCCAGTAATGAGAAAAGATACAATGGTAGACCCAGACAATGGATTTTGCCAGTCTCTGCCCCCACCCATTGCCCAGGTTGGAGCAACTAGTGCTCCTTCACTTCCTCTAGACATGTTTAAGCACAGCTGCACATACCCCAAAGTCTTATGAGATTTTGTCCAACTGAGCATGCATGGCTTGCCACACAGGTTTTAAAGATGCTCGGAAAAGAAGGAGGGTGCTTGGGAAAGATGCATTGGGGGAAAAGGACAGAAAGAATGTCACCTGCACTGGGTGGAGGCAGCGGGGGTGAGAGGTGGCCATTTGGTGGACACAGGCAGTACAGCCATGGCTAAGGGGGGTACGTCATATTGACCCGTCACAGTAGTTATATTTATTTACACATGTGTAACTCATTCTGAAGTCAGTAGAATGTATTTGATGATAACTGCATGCTTACAGTAGTTTTCCCTTTCACACTTCAGATTTTTTTTTTTTAAATGAAGGTCATATGAAACTTTTACCGCAGAAGTCTGCGTATTTCAGAAGATTCTGAGAAGTGATGAAGGGAGGACAATCAGGTAACTTGAGCTGATGACTAGGCCCTCAAAAAAAAAAGTGAGCATATCCTAAAACATACTTAATTTTATTCTTATTTATAACATCTAACACTCTATTTTGCCTACATCAGGTCTTTTTTTGTGGCAATACTCACCAGTATTGAGTATTGGCACCTTTGGGGAGGGGTTGGGGCTCTCCAAGTTCTGAGAAGGGAACTGGTGGAAATGAGTGCAATATGAGTAATGGCAGTGGTGGGGAAGCTGTTTTCAGGGAAGCTCATCAGCCATTTAAAAAAAAAACTTCTCATTGAGAAACCCCAGATAAAGCTTCTTTTGAACTCTACATGCTTGATAAAGGCACCTCAGATAGCAAAACCAGCAGATTTGGGGGGTTGTTTTGAATGCCAGCTACATTTTGTTTATAGGAAGAAAACCATAAGTGGGGAGAATTTGGGGACACTGTTTACTAATGTGCAGGTGACAGTGTCCTAAGGGGGAAAGCTGTAGAGCCATTTCTGTATGCTTTCTGCCAAACAAAGTGTGAGTGAGGTAGGAAATTCACCCCCATTGTTAACTTCAAGGTTACAGCCATTTTTGCATGGTAATTAGCAGCGCGTTCCAGGCTGAATGGCCCTCGTTTTTTTTTTTTTTTTCATTTTGCATGCTGAACCATCATTCTGGAAGTGACTGCGAAGCCGGTGCTTACCTGCTTCGCATTACCAAACAGCCCATTTAACCCGACCTTTGGTGTGTGCCGCAAAGAATCACCCTCAAGGAACAATGCAAAACAACAGAGGTACGTTAGCTATGCATATGCTAATGGCTATGCAATCAGGAACAAAGGAGCAGACGAGTGGGGGGAGTGGAACTTCTCGTTTTGCGTCGGGACCATGAAAAGGCATTTTTAAAGCCGGATTTTTTAAAAAGAGCTTTGAGCGAGCATCAAAAGTGACCGCGCAAAAATGGCCTACAAGTAAATTACAGTTTCTTGTTTTGTTAAAAGCTCAGTCTGCATTCTGTTTTGAGCATATAAATCCTAGTAATTTCATGTGTGACTATAAGTGGGTAAATGTGTGCAGGAGAGCAATCATGATTTTTTTATCGTGCTCAGCACTAAAAATCAGAGACTGTAACTTTGGGGCTAAAATGAGATTGGACACAAGAAAGATTAGAAGGGAACTGTCCGGCTTCAAAGCTGGAGTAAAAATGAATGAGCTGAAGCTAACAACCACTGTCGTCGGTATTACAGCCTCTCAAATGGCATCTGGTCAGAACTCAAGTCAAAGGCCACTTCAAGCCATATGCCATATAAGGAATGAAATCTCCCATCAGCTTCACACTGCTGACAGAGATGAACTGACGCTGCTAGAGGTCAACCTAATTGCCTTTGCTTCCTGCATCTACCAGCTAAGTAAATTGATGGAAACCATGTGGTGAACGCAGGATACTCTCGCTCAGTTCCTTCAAGGATACAGCCAAAGAGCCCATTTCGATGTCTACTGCTGGACAGAAGGGAGTTGTTCTGAATGACTGGGAAAAACTCCAAAATACAAACCTGAAGAGATGCAAGCAAATGAACGATTTGACCACCACCTCAGGGGGGAAATAAAGCACTTAATAGACAAACAGCTTCACCTGGACTGGTAAATCTTTCACTGTGCCTATGTCCTTTATCTTTACATTGATGGCTGATCTCCGTTACCACAATACTGCATTGCATACAATGCCGTTCTTTTCTGGGCTGTAAATGTTTCATGAGACAGTTTATTTTTATCATTGTTCCAAGTAAAAAAGTTTAAGCAATTTCATCTCCAATTTAAATTTGTGGAAGGAACCCCAATGTTTAGGAACACCGACATCATAAATAAAAGCAGTCCTTTAGCCAGATACTACCTGCTTATATTTCCCCAGAGGCCTTGACGGCTGGCAGATTGAAGTGTTTGCATTCCTCAGTCAATCAGATCTTAGGGGAAGCAAACAGCTATCTTGGTACCAGAGTCCAATTAGAAGTACACATTGTTCAAGCATGGTTTGCGAGAAATCCATTTATTTCAGATTGGACTATAAGATATTAGATTGCTGTTGTAATTTTTCTCGTCTACTCCCCAAAGTTTATTTGAGAGTGATTACATTTTGGCACTTTGCTGTATCAAAGCAGGGGTGAAGCCTACTGTTTACATATTTTGAAAAAAGCAAAGTCTGAAAGTCCGGAACAGATTTTGGGTCAGACTATCAACTATGCTGTCTACTACAGAGGGAAAATATATTATATACCTTTGAGTCTTGCCCTGAACAGTGTCACAAAAAGTTAACACCTGAGAGAGAAGATATTTATTTTCCCATTGACCTTTGATCAAGCCTTTGGAATACCATTATCCTGGTAAGAACGGTTCTCAGTTACAGGTTCTAAATCATAGTTCAGGCTTAGGGCAAAAAAATAATCTGGAAATTGTCCTTGCATCTTGCCAACAATTGTACACAGTAGGAATTTAGCCAGTTCTAAACTTATTTGACTCTCATGAGTTGTGTTGGGCTGACAGAGAATTTCTACTTTACAAAATAATATTAGCACAGTGGGGCTTTTGTTGTAAATTTACACCTGCATGTTTAGGGGAAGGTAAAATATTTGGAAACACTCCTGTGATCTTTTTATAAGAGCTTGTCTCGGGTAATAAGTGCATACTTTCCATTCAGACTCCCACTCTGTGCATCTGGAATTGGATGATGGGAGATTGACATGTCTCTAACTGAGATGTCACACATTCCAGAATTTCTTGTGTACAAACTGTAGCGCTAATGTTTTCAATGCACTCTCAGTGACAGGCTTAAATTAAACCACACAAAAGAAATTAGTCTGACCAAATCTCAGTGTCACCCCAAATTTGTTGACTCAGGCCAGTCCAATTTTGAGCAATTTTCCTAGCAAATGGCAGTGTTGTTCTCAGTGGTGGTCATTCATTTATCCCATTAGGACAACGTGGGGTTTTGAGCTAAAAGGTAGTAATGTGACAGAACCCAATTACCCACTTCATGCTTGGCTACATGGGTAGCAGGAAATGTATACTATCTGTCTAACCAGTAATTCCATCCACCAATTTGCCCTTTAGGGATGTAGGGATATAGAGTATCCAACTGAATCCCCTTGTAAGTAAAGCCTATTTTAAGTGGTTTTATTGCTGGTCACCAACTGTGACTTCACTGGTTTGCTGTTTATTTTCTTAGAAGTATCCTTAAACAGAAGGAAAACACTGGATCACACTAGTGGCAAAGAAAGATCTCAAAGGCATATCTTCTGGATAGGGTACAAACCTCCAACATGCAAAATCATGACTGAATTTTTTAATGTTTGTGTTATGGCAACTGCACCTGGAATCCAATGCCTAATAACTGTAGAACAAAGAAGTTAAAACAAAAAAAATTCAGACAGCAATCCCATGCAGAGCTACTCCAATTTAAGCCCACAGACTCCAATGGACAGACTGGAGTAATTCTGCTTGCAATTGCTCTGTAAGGATCTTTAATCTTCTCTTTTGAATCTGACCATCAGTGATATTAGAACATTTTAAAACAACACCAATTAAAAGATCAGGCCTTTATCTACTATTATATTTGTCATCTTAACTACCTGTTCTGCCTTCTAAATAGGGTAGCAATGGACATGCACATCTCCTGGGGATCCAGCAAATTTCTCTGTGACTGCATTTGACAGTGAAACTTCCCATATTCTGAGGTGACAATCAGATGTGAGTTGATCACTTGATCTGTTTGGGTCATACCAAACAGCCATGACTGCCTTCTGAACTGGTTTGTATTGGGTTCTTACCAAACTGCTCATTCAAACTGATCAGTGACCATTGACATCATGGGGGTGGATTAGAAACCCACTCTACTAGGCTGAAACAACAAAGTTAGAGATCAGGGGGTTTAGATCTCTAATCCCTGGGGAGATTAGAAACTCAGTCATAGAGAGTACAAGACACTAGATCCATGCTTTATATTGTGTAAAGGGGGACTGGACATGGATGTGATATGTAATCTTCCTATGTCTTTTGGAAAATCCCCATGTAAAAATCATGAGGATCTGTGTTTTTTATGGTGCTGTCTAGACCAGGGCTAGATCTACCTTTTTTTGAAGGGGAGCAAAAGTACAAAGTACTCCTATATATTACATACACATTTTTCTGTATATATACATATATAATCAACATAGATAACATCTTATATTCTAATAGTGATTGGCCAAAGCTTTGGATACTTAAATCTGGTGACTGAAGCTGTGAATGGGCAAGACAGATCTTTCTACAAACCAGGGCAATGCCCCCGGTTTGTAGAAAAATGAAAAATCTAAAAAAAACAAAAAATACATTGCAGACTTTAAAAAAAACCCAAAAATGATAATAGGAGTGTCTGTAGCTTTAAACAACATGTTCCCTCAGTGGCTGTTGCTAGGCAACCACAGCATCCCTTCCATTAGTTTCTGTGAGTAAAAGGTAGGAAGAGGGGCATAGCCCTTTTCTGGTCTAGTTTGGCCTTTCAGTGAGGACTTACTGGGGCCAGGCCTAGGGTTGTCAGTTCCAGGTTAGGAAATTCCTGGGGATTTTGTGTTGAAGGCTGAGGAGGGCAGGGTTTGGAGAGGGAAGAGGCATTATCTGGATATAATGCCATCGAGTCCACCCTCCAAAGCAGCAATTTTCTCCAGGGGGACATATCTCTGTCATCTGTAGTTCAGTTGTAATTCTGGGAGATCTCCTGGCCCCACCTGGAGGTTGGCAACCCTAGGCTTGGCAGCAACCTCTAGGTGACTTGATACCACCTAATTTGCATGACTCAACTAGGCCTGGTTGCTCGCTACTGTTGAACAGTAGCCAGCCTATGAAAGCCAGTGTAGTGCAGCAATTAGAGCTTCAGAGCAGAGTTTGGGAGAGTCAGGTTCCAATCCTCATCTTACTGTGGAAGCTCACTGGGTGATTTTGGACCAGTCACATACTTTCAGCCTAACCTACCCCACAAGGTTGTTGTTTAGATAAAAAGAAGAGGAGACTAATGTATACTGCCATGGTCCTCACTGTGGAGAAAGGCTGTACTTAGGTAGAAGCTGCAGGGTGGGAAGAGGTGGAAAATGTAAGACAGATAAAAATAGGTTGGCTGTTGGGTGGAAAGGAGATAAGGTTGCCAACTCCAGGTTGGGAAATTCGTGGAGATTTGAGAGGTGGAGCCTTGGGAGGGTGTGGTTTGAGAAGGGGAGTGATATCAGAAGGGCACAATGCCATAGACTCCATCCTCCAAAGCAGCCATTTCCTCTAGGGGAACTCGGGTTGCCAACCTCCAAGTGAGGGCTAGAGATTACCCAGAATTACCATTGAACTCCAGATGACAGAGATAAGTTCCCCTGGAGAAAATGGCTGCTTTGGAGGATGGAGTCGATGGCATTATACCCTGCTGATGTAGATTCTCTCCCCAAACCTCACCCTCCCAAGGTCCCACCTCCAAATCTACAGAAATTTCCCAACCTAGAACTGGCAACCCAGAGGGGGAACTGAACTCTTTAGTTGGGAGATCCGTTGTGATTCCAAGACAGCTGCTGCCCTACTGCTGCTGTGGGGGGGACAAGAAAGTAGGTTGGATGCCGGAAGGGTGATTGGAGGCAGAAAGAGAGAGTGATGGGGAGCAAAAAGAGAACGTGAGAGGCATGCAGGAGAGAAAGAAAAGGGGTGGCAGGAGGGAGAAAGAGTGAGAGACTGAGAGAAGTAGGGGGAGAAGGGAGGAGGAAGCAAAGGTGTGGGAAACGGGATAGCTAGCTACTCTTGCAAGTTTCTTGTGAGTTCCCACTTGTACATATATAATCTTTTAAATGATAGAATAAATTGTGTTGACCTCTATGAACTGTAAATGAAT
The DNA here is from genome assembly GCF_029931775.1 of Euleptes europaea. NCBI lineage: Eukaryota > Metazoa > Chordata > Lepidosauria > Squamata > Sphaerodactylidae > Euleptes > Euleptes europaea. Next base: position 35,376,698 of record NC_079323.1, read on the forward strand.
AATTACACTTTTACATTAGCTTATCTATCTGTTATATGTGAATAATGACACTTTTGACTAGGGCTGTGCATATTGGGTTTACTGAACCGAAAATAAAGCTGAAAAAGCTGTTTCGTTTTTGGCTGAATAGCAAAAACGGAAATCCAGCCTAAGCTGGATAGCCAATAGTCAAAAAAACTGAATAGGTATTCGGCTTTTTTTGGCTTTAGCTTTCCCAAGGCTTTTTCCTATGGATTTTTTTTTAGGAGCTCGGGGGGGGGGGCATTTTTTTAAAGGTAGAGTCACCAAATTTGTAGTGTAGTTGTGAGGGACTCTCCTTGCATGAACACCGAAGTTTGGTAAAGTTTGGGTCAGGGTTGTGAAGTTTGCAATGGTTTCCTACGGGGAACTGGGGGATAAGCCCTTTAGGGGCCCATAAAATTGGATTCCTCTGTCTGAAACTTTACCAAACTTCTGTGTCTATCTAAAGAGAGACCCTTGCAGCCACCCTGCAAATTTGGTGATTCAACCTCGAAACATGCCCCTCATAGAGCCTTGAAAAAATCTCCATAGGGTATAATGGACCCAATTTTTTTCGGGAAAACTGAGAAAAAGCCAAAATACTCATTTACTGGTATGGGTATTTGTCATATTTTGGTTTTCCTGAAAAAAATCTGGACCAATAATCCCGAACCTGAAATTTACCAGGGAAAAATGCACAGCCCTGCTTTTGACACTTGTCAAAAGTGTAAGCTGATAGAGCTCCTAGAGGAGACTGTTCAGAAGATCTGATTGCTACCCTTTATGAGATCAAATATGGAGAGAAATTCATTAACAACAGCCATGAGTCCCTACGTAGGGAAGGGGAGACCAGTCAGAGGGACAACAGAGTGGATGACTTCCCTAGTGAGAATGGGTGACCTCATATTAACCAACAGGCTAGAGTTGGTAGATGGGGTGAAGGCGATGTGGGCTTCAAGGAAAAGTGACCATGTTCTCCTAGAATTCCTTTTGCAGTAGGAGCCAAGGGAGTTCATAGCCAGACATGTATGTTAGATTTGAGGAAGATACTTTAATGAACTCAGAGTCATGACGAGAATCATTCCATGGCAAGAATGTTGGAAGGGAGAGGATCAAGTGAAGGGTGTGCTCTCCTAAAACAAAAGCACTTGCAAGCTCAAGCCATCAGTAATCCAGTAAGACAGAAATGTGGTACAGAATTCACTACAATTGAACTTTTCTCATTTTTTTTCCTGCAAAACTTCTCACAGCATTGGCATAATTAATGTTATTTGCCACATCACCCAATAGACAATACAGTCCGGCTTCATAAACACTCTTGGTACATTGCTGACCTGAAGTAAGTTTTTATAAGCTTCATTTTGCTAAAACTCCTTTCACAGGATTTATTTTATTTTAATTTTATTTCTATCCCACCCTTTCCCAGCCAGGGCTGGGCTCATGGCAGCTAACAATGAGACACCACATTCATTTAAACACCCGCAAAAAAAGCATACAAATATGTAATTAATTAATATCTATAACTTAATAATTAAATAATTAAAGTGCTGACATTGCTGGTAGAGTGGCATACTTTCTTAATGCTATATACAAATTAAGAAATGCAACCTGTAAATCAGTTGTGTGAATCACAGATAATACATCTAGGCAGATCAACTCCTCTGTACTTTTAGAAAAATACTGAGCTTTATCTCTAAATGTTGCAAGTTCATAAGCAAATTCTTCAGTATTTAAGTCCTCTGAATATTTTTTTCCAAATGTGCTGCAGATATGATTAAGGTTAAGACCTAATTGTTTGCCCAGCATTTGCTTTAAAGTGACATCACTGCTATTTTTGTTTGTTAATTTTAATTTATTCTTTTTCTAGACAGTTTTTTTTTCCTGTTTGTGTTGGTTTGTGGCTATTCACTGATGTATTTACTGGTGTTACCACTTATTTTTATTATCATTGCTCTTATTTATTAGTGCTGCTATTGATTTTATTACCTAATTATTTTATTGGGGCAGGAAATTATCATTATTGACTGGATTCAGATTTTAAACTGTCTGTTACTGTTGTTGCGAACCCCCTTGGGGATTTTTTTTTAACATAGAAGGGTCATATATAAATCTATCAAATAAATAAGGAACACATTATACTATGTGAGTTTCCACTTGACTGGCTCCTTCACCTTTTGTTCCTAGGTGAATTGGGGGAACAGCACGAAAGGAGAGGGCTGTTTTCCGCTCTCACAGCTGCACTTCTGTGGAGTGTGTGTGTGAGAGAGAGCTGTGTATATGTACATGAGAGTGAAAGAAAGATTGGCTTTCTGCCATCTGGACCCTCAGGAAACGCAGCCTTTTGGAGATACAGCTCAACTGGGCAGCAGATCCCTGTGTGTTTTTTCCTTTATCTGGGGTGGTCTGCTGGCAATGAGGCATCAACAACGCTCTTCTCCCCTCTGGGCAGCAGGGGAAGAAACCGGGCAGCAGTTGTCTGTCACATCCATTCACTGTGTGTGCAGGGGAGTGTGACCCTGAGGCAGCTGGGGAGTTCACATGCTCTCGCCCTCCCACTCTTTCCCCCCTCCTCTCCCCTCCCTCTTCCCTGGCAGGTGCTCCCAGTACATTGCGAGGTGCATTGGCTCAGCCAACGGCAGAAGCAGAGCACAAACTGGGCAGTTGTCTGTCTTCCCCAGGATCTATCAGGATGTTTGCTTGCAAGGTGTCCATGGGAAAGGCGGGAGCACAGGCAAGGAAGAGCAGGCACCTCTGTGCCGGGCAGGAGAGGCAGGTCTGCTGCCCCCTTTGCATGCCACAGGGGGGCGGCTGCCCCCCTCACCCCCTAATTATGTCCCTAGACTAGACCAAGATATAAGCTGTAACATAATGGCGGCTTTGTTTGGATTCAGTGTAAAAATCTTATGAATTCATGAAGATCCGTTTAAAATAATATAGACCCAACTTTTACCCACCCACCCCCAGCACAGCTATTTGGGGGTTAGATTAGAAGCCTGCTCCTAGATGAGCTGATGGTGAGTTTCTGGCCTCCCCTCTCAAAATCATTGTATTTGGGGATGCCTGTGTTTGGTGGGCATTCACAGTTTGAGAACACACATGTCCAAAAAGCCAACTGTACTGTATAGTTAGGAAAAGATACAGTTAAGCAGCCTATTGAATATCATAAAGCCAATCATCAAATTATCAGGTTCCAGTTCATGACCAGCAAACCGCACTTTCCTGAACCATTCTGTTATAGTATAGTCCTATTACTTTCATAAAAATACCCTCCTGAACAATTCTGTTTTACATAATTTGCACAATGCCAGAAGCATGGGAGGCTTCCTGACCTCCTCAAGCATTCCACAAGGTGGGGGCTACAACACAGAGAATGCTCATGTACGGGTAGTTGCTGATCTTGGCCATTTGCAGTGGTTCACACAGAAGGTTGTGGTGGAGCATAGGAGGAGAGGCAGTCCTGCATGTGAATGGCAGTAACTTGAACTGTAATTGATGGGTGGCCAAGGGAGTGTCTGCAGAATGGTTGGGATATGCATGCTCCTCCTAGCTCCTGTTAACCAAGTTGAGGCATTCTGTACCAACTGCCATCTGTGAGTTCACTTCAAGGGAAGATCCACATAGAGTACATTATAATAGTTTAGTCTTGATGTTTCCCTAGCATGAATCCAGGTGGCTAAATCGACTGAGTCAAGGTATGGGGTGTTACTTCAGGCTTGACGAGCATGAAAGAAAGCATTTTTTTTGCAGCTTTATTAACTTGCTTCTTTAGCAGTAATACTAAAGGTAAGGTAAAGGTAAAGGTCCCCTGTGCAAGCACCGGGTCATTCCTGACCCATGGGGTGACGTCACATCCCGATATTTTCTAAGCAGACTTTGTTTACGGGGTGGTTTGCCAGTGCCTTCCCCAGTCATCTTCCCTTTGCCCCCAGCAAGCTGGGTACTAATTTGACCGACCACGGAAGGATGGAAGTCTGAGTCAACTTTGAGCTGGTTACCTGAAACCGAATCCCGTCGGGATCGAACTCAGGTCATAAGCAGAGTTTGGACTGCAGTACTGCAGCTTTACCACTCTACACCACAGGGCTCTTGAAGTAATACTGGGTCCAGTATAACCCCTAGTCTGATTTATGGATAACAGTAGAGTTACCAGGAATACTGTACACATATCTTTTAATGTTATGTGTAGCTTGTTTCTGTAGCAATCGAGTGTTTGACTTTTCTGGTGGCATCACACTTTTCTAAGAATCACACTGGTGTTAGACTTGGCATCACAGCCACTGGCCTAGTAGGGCCATAGGATTACCGTATTAGTTTTCCAACAGGGGACTCATGATAGATTCAGAGATTCTACTAATCTTTTAATGCCATCCATTGAAAATGGCCAATTGACCTTGTATGAAGGACTAACTGTGAAAGCCAAGCTGGCCATTTATCATTGACAATTCTTGCTGAAGAATTTGGGTCAGAGGAATGTATGATGTTTCATGAATGACCTAGATTTTACCCTCTTTTTGGTTGGGACTACAGGGACATGATGAAGTACCACACAATCAAAGACAAGTGCAAGTCTTAACAAGAGCCTTTGAAAGATCCTGCAAGCCCTATTGTGTGCAGAAAATGGCTTCTTCATTAGTGGCTTTGATGTTATTTGTTCATAGCTATCATATGAAGACGGAATGCTTTCTCCTTACCCCCGCCCAGTCTCCAGGTTCAATCCCCGGCATCTCCAGTTAAAGGGACTAGGCAAGTAGGTGATGTGAAAAACCTCTGCCTGATACCCTGGAGAGCTACTGCCGGTCTTAGTAGACAATACTGACTTTGACGGACCAAGGGTCTGATTCAGTATAAGGCAGCCTTATATGTTCATGCTATATGTTTGTGTGTGTGGGAGGGGGGCCAGGGTTTTTAACTGTCTTCTTCAATCTCTGGAGAACAGCCTGCCAGCCAGTTTTTGCAAGCAAAGCCTTTTGCCCCTTAATTTTGCAGTACCTATTAACTGGTTGCTGATTTGGGTGGGGCCAAGATTTAACTTCTAACTCTGCCCCCCCCCAAGCTTGCACAGCAGATAAACTGCCTATTGGGGTAGCAAGTATCAAATCTCCATTTTGCTGTGTCTGCTCCTAAAAGGTTGGAGGAATTGATTATGGTTCCTTTGTCATGGGCAGATCACTATTTGCTTGAGTTTAGACTAGAAGGATACCAAGACTTTGTAGGGGTGAGGGAATCAAGTAAATTGATTGATTACCACCCAGCCCTCCCCCAGAGCCAGAGGGATTGGAATGACTTTCTGAACACTCTAGGGGATTTTCCTGTTGATATGTCTGGTGCGTCTGTTGATGCCCTGGTTGACTTTTGGAATGAAAAAATGTCCCACGAAAATGACCTGATTGCTGTCAGGTGCCCTCTCTCCAGTGTTATAGCTCAGGAATCCTCTTGGTTCGCTGAGGTGCTGGGGGTGATTTAAAAAACAAAACAAGGGAGATGACTAGAGCAACAATGGAGGAAGGCTAGGGTTGCCAGGTGGGTGGTTTTGGTAGGCAATTGCCCACCAATCCACCCAGCAGCTCCGGAACAGAGATCATGTGCTTGTGCAGCTGCGCACACTGGATGACATCACTTCCAGTTTTACTTCCAGAAGCACTGCATCTCCATGGCTGTTTTAGCACTCAACCCCCCCCCCCCAATTTTTGGTTTTGAGTGTTAAATCGGCTGCATCGATGCAGCACTTCTAGAAGTAAAACCTCCTGCCAATCAAGAGGGGGGGACATGGCAACCCTAAGGGAAGACTCAGGACAAATCTGATAAAACATAAGCTAAAGCTCCTTTTAAGGTATACTCTGTGGCAGTGATGGCGGAAAAGAAACAACACCCCCCCCCCATCATTGCATCGGCACAGTGTAGGCCAGCGGGGCTGTTCCAGTTGGTCAGAGTCCTGTTGGGATCTGGCCTTCAGGAGGGAGTGGACTGCTTGGCCCCCTGTGACTGTTTTGCTCAGCACTTTACAAATAAAATCTCTCACATCCATTCCAATTTGGACTCTTCATTAACAGTGAATTGTCCAGATGTTTGGTATGTTACTGAATTTATTCAGTCTGAGGGTATCAACAAGATCCTTGGAGGTTTGAGGCCTACAGTCTGCTTGTATGACCCTTGTACTTCCTGGTTACTTAATTCACTCCAGGATCAGAGGAGCATGCCTATTATCTTAGGTGCTGTGGAACACAGGCAGGATGGTGCTGCTGCAGTCGTCTTGTTTGGGGGCTTCCTGGAGGCACCTGGTTGGCCACTGTGTGAGCAGACTGCTGGACTTGATGGGGCTTGTTCTGATCCAACAGGGCTTTTCTTATGTTCTTAAATCTGTTGTGGTGGGTTGGTTGACTGGGTATGAGAGGTAGTAAGTGCCTCCTTAAGAAAGGGGATGGTTGTTTCAGCCTTGAAACAGGCTGTGGTGCATCCATTTCTAAAGAAGCCTGCCCTGAACCCAGGAGATCTCAATTACTATCAGCCAGTCTCAAATGTTCCTTTTTTGAGCAAAGTGATAGAATGGCTGGTGGCTGGATGACTTCAGGCTTTCCTGGATGGAGTGGATTGTTTAGCTCCTTTCCAAGATGGTTTCAGGCCTGATTATGGAAGTGAAACATTCTTGGTCCCCCTGATGGTCCCCCTGATGGTCACCCTGCACTGGGAGATGGATAGAGGGAATGTAACTATGTTGATTCTCCTAGACATCTCAGCAGCTTTCAATACCATCAATAATGGTATCCTTCTGGACCATCTTTTCAGGCTGGGTCTGGGTCCGGAGGCACCATTATGCAGTAGTTCCAGTTCTACCTTGAGGGTAGGTATCAGAGTGTGGCACTGCAGGACTGATGCTCAGCCCCATAGTCAACATCTACATGAAACCACTGGTTGAGGTCATCTGAAGATTCAGGCTGGGTTGTCAGCAAAATATTAATGATACTCAGATCTATCTTACATTTACAGACAATCCCAGGGAGGCTGTAGATACTCAGAATTGGTGCCTTGAGGCAGCTTTAGAGTGGATGAAGGCTAATAAAGGGAAGCATATCCCCAATAAGATGAAAATATTACTGGTGAGCAGTAGGTCTGACCCACTGTGATCAATGCCCTGGTTACATCTAGATTAGATTCCAGCAATGTGCTCTACTTGAAAAGTGTTTAGAAACTTCAATTAATGCAGAATGCTTCAGTCAGGATGCTGACTGGAATGTGTCATAGGGCCAATATCACTCCAGACTTGGCCTATGTACACTGGCTGGCAATCTGTTCCTGGGCCCAATTCAAGGTGCCGGTGTTGACCTTTAAAGCTTTGTATGGTTTGGGACCAACATACCTGAATCAGCACCTACTGCCATATGACCCTACCTAACCACTATAGTTATCTTACGAGGCCCTGCTTCAGGTGCCCCCACGTTCTGAAATTAACCGGTAGAGGGTCATTTATTTTATTTATTTTACCAGATTTTTATTCCACCCTTTCCCTATCGGGGTAGGGCTCAGTCATGGTGCCAAAACTATGGGACTCTTCCCCCCTGAGAGGCTCATCTGTACCTTTCTGTTGCCATCTTCCACCCATGGGTGAATACTTCTTTTTTTTCATTTGGCATTCTCACGGTGTTCCCCCTTCCTGCCCAATGTTTTCATTGTTGTGTTCATATTTTAGTATATGCATTTTATTTCTGTTTAAATTTGTTTTAATGATGTGCATTTGTTAGTTTTAATGATTTTTGAGATGTGATTTTAGTATGTAAAATCATTTATGATGAGGAGGATGACAATGGTGAAGATGTGGGTTTTCCATTTGTTATCCACCCTTACGTGGCCCTTATGAGGGCAGAAAGGCAGTGTGATGTAAATTGGCTGTCATCGTTAAAGAATTGGAACATAGGAAGCTGCCTTGTATCAAGTCAGACCCTTGATACTGTCAAGTCAGACCTATCGGTGTTATATGGTTACCCTTGGAACAGGGGGAGATACATTTGTGTGGCCATTCACACATGCACTCCCAACTCTGGGCTTTTGGGGACTTTGTACTAAGAGACTGCAGACTGATGCAGCATTTTTTGCCATAGAAGAACAAGGCCATTGTTCTAAAAGTTTAACTTTTATTAACTAACAGTGGATACTTCTAATGCAAAAGAAATTTAAAAGGCAGTTGGCAACAAAACACATGACATCAAAATAATTCCTTCAAATGTCTACTTTGCCAAGCCCTAATCCAATCATTACTAAAATGTTTGATAATTAAGATAATTTCCAATTATGTTTCACTCATGGCTAGTCCAAGAAAGAATTGTATATGTGTGTCTCTGAAAAACATGGGAAGAAACACTAGATGGTGAAAGACTGAAAGAGAACAAAAGATTATGCAAGGATTTGGAGAGAGGGAAAAATGGGAGCTCGCAGGAGCCAGAAAACCAGAGGATCTGGAGAGGGGCTTTGGGAGAGACAAGGGAGCATCCATGGCATGATCCAGGAGCCTTGATAGAGCAATGGGAAAGAAGAGCATGGGAAAGTTAATACCTCTCATTTTGAAAGCAGTGTATCTGTGGTGAAAACTGGGAAGGGTAGAGGCAATGGCTAAGGCTTTGCCCTACCCAAATAGACAACTAGCCAATATTTGTTTTGCTCTTATATCCCGCCCTCCCCAGCAAAGCCGGACTCAGAGCTGCTCACATCAAAATCAACACATAAATACAATAAAATACAATGAAGAACAATAAATAACACTAAAATGATTCCAATCAATTAGACAATTAAAAGCCCCCCAAATAACCATAATACCCAATCATTCATAATTCATAAATTTGAAGCCAAAAATTCAAAGCTAAAAATTCAGATGGTGCCAATGGCAGAGTTTTGTGCTCCAGCAGGACCTGCAGGCAGTCAAAAAAAACCATACCAATATTTAAGTGTGGGGAGGTAGAAGGGGAGGCCAGTGTAGATGGTAAACCATAGCTGCCCTCAACCATAAGCCCAGCAGGAGACAAAAAGCTTTGCCTGCCCACATTAGCTGGATGGCTATGTTCCAGAGACTGAAAAATAAAAGTAAAGGCCCAAGCTCTCCCCTCCCCGCAACACACAAACATGACAGTAGACAATCCACTAATTTATATATGACAATCAATGTATTGAAGGGAGAGAATCACTAACTGAAATGTGCCAACCTTTAGGTGAAGTTTTGTCACACTGAGCCTGATGGGACTAAATATATGACCCAGACATGACATTTTCAACATAGTGAAATGCCAATATACTATACCTTCTTTTTGAATGACATCTTTCATTATTTTTCTGATGGCACTATATTATGGCAGCTGAACTCCTGGGCATGTGGACAAGCACTTCATCTGCCTGATTCTAGTAATGTGCTTATGTTGACTACAGAGGGATAAGCAAGCTTGGCCTTTCCAAAGCAATTCTGTAACTGCAGAGAATTATGCAGGAAAGTTGGCTAAGGGGGACAGCGAATGACATCATCTTAAATGTAGACACTGAACATATTTACTAACTAGTAATGCTTTGAATAGAAGATAGCAAAAAATAAGAAGAAAGAAACACCTAGTGGATCACATATGAACATATAACATTCTACTGAGATCAAGAGATCAAAGTTAATTTTGAATTTTTGGGAGCCCAGAAGTGTGTGGGCTTTAATACATTAATATTAATATAGTACAAAGACTGGTATAAATTTTTTAGTTTGGATCCATAATTGTAGTTTGGAGCCAGCATAGCAAAGTGCTTGGAGTATCAAAGTAGGACCTGGGAGACCCATTGGGTTGCCAGGTCCCTTTTTGTCACTGTCGGGAGGTTTTTGGAGTGGAGCCTGGGGAGGGCGGTGTTTGAAAAGGGGAGGGACTTCAGTGCCATAGGGTCCAATTGCCAAAGCGGCCATTTTCTCCAGGTGAACTGATCTCTATCAGCTGGAGATCAGTTGTAATAGCAGGTGATCTCCAGCTACTACCTGGAGGTTGGCAATCCTAGAGACCCAGGACACTTGAATTCCCACTTTACCATGAAATTCATTGGTGGCCAAGGCCTTTCAGTCTCTCTCAGTGTAACCGACCTCACAGGGTTGTTTTTGTGAGGATTAAATGGAGGAGAGAAGAATGATATTGTAAGCCACTGTGAGTCCCCACAGAAGAGAAAAGTGGGATATAAATAAATGAATAATTGACGACATACCAGAGCCTTCACTGCATGTCTCAATAACTGTGCAGAGGATTTTCACGCCAGGTTCATAAATCTGTAGGGCTGTTGAAAAAAAAAATCGGTAAAATTTGGATTCAGCAAAATTTGGCCCGTTTTGATTCGGAAAATGCCAAAGTCCGAACTCCCCCGATTCGGATCCGTGGAATTCGGCACGAGATTTGGAAGTTCGGAAAAAAAATTTGGCCGTTTAAAGCCATTAAAAACACATCTGCGCCTTTCCATGGCTCCGGGGGGCATGTTTGGAGGTAGAGGTCCCAAACTTTTAGCGTAGCTTGAGGGGACCCTTGCAAGAACCCTCAAGTTTTGTGAAGATTGGGTCACGGGGTTTGAAATTATGGGGCCTGGAAGGGGTCCCCCCCATCCTTAATGTGTATCTTTATTCCATTACCTCATTGGAATAAACAAAAAACAAAAGCACAGCACAGCACACACTCCCGCAGAGGCGAGCGGGCACACACCCCCAGGCAGAACGGGCGAAAGCCCCCCCTCAAACCAGTACGGCTCGGCTCAACGCCAAACAGGAAAAAAAAAACAAGGAGGAGGACGCGCGGTTGCTGAGCGGAGAGAGACTCGCTAGCTGCCACACAGACTCAACTTTAAACTTTATAACTTTAAAAGCAGAACACACACTCCCACAGAGGCGAGCGGGCACACACCCCTTAGCAGAATCGGTGAAAGCCCCCTTTGGCTTCCCCCACCCACAGAAACTGCTCCCCCCCCACACACAGACTCTGCTTTCCCCACACACACACACACAGGAGAAAAGGTATAGAGAAAAAAACCCCAAAATCAAACTGTGTGGATGTCTTCCAGCAGGAGCACGGAGGAGAAGTAAATCCAATCCTATTCCGGTAAGCACCAGCAGCTCGGCCCAGTCAGGAATCGGATCTCTCAGAAGCACCACCACTAAATTGGAAGGCAATGAATACAGTCGGGATGGGAGGGGAGGGACGGTAGTTTTTAGACTCTTCTCCTGGCCATTTCAAAAGTGAGAATCCCTGCTCTGATTCGCCAGGAGAAGACCCAACTTGGCCACCATTGGCCACGGGAGAATGATGCTTAATAACTGACGGTTATGCTGCTGATTCTGAACCCCCAAATTTGCCGAATTTATTCAGGGCTCCCCGAACTTGCCGAATTCAGCTCGTTGTTTTCCCGCCTTTTTTTGAATTTGGTTCCATCCAAACTGAAAACCACAGAATCAGGGGGAATTCAGCTGTTTTTCGGTTTGGGACTAACCGAATCGACAGCCCTATATATCTGACAAAATAGGCTCTCGTCTACAAAACCTAATGCCACAATAAATGTGTTAGTCCTTAAGAAGCCACAAGACCCTTTGTTGTTTTTCCCTTCAAAACGAGTAGACATTTGTTATCTGTTTGAACTTCCAATGCAATCTCAGCCACTGCCAGGGGCTCTTCAAAGTATATTGCTTTTGCTTTGTTTCTTAGACATACTGATGGCTGTGCTTGGAATGTTTTAACTTTATTTTGTTGGCTGCCTTCCTGCCTGCGCTCACAGGGTATTACACTCTTCTATAAACACCAGTGATGTTATCAAGTATGACCTTTTATTGTTATGCCTCTTGTTAAATTAAGGCGCCTTGCTTCTGGTTGATGGTTGAGGCACTGTGACAACACTTGTCTTCATGGGCTGATGAAAAAAAGGAAACCAACATGGATTTTTCAGCCAAGTCATTTAGCTAATGACAAAGAGCATTTCATGCAAAGATGAACAGGGGGGTTGTTGTTGAACATCATACTGGCTTTTTTATTGATGTCATAGAGTTAATGTCTACAAAATGTATTTTTTCTTCATTTTTGCCTCTTTTAATTACACATTTTCTTAGATTGTGAACCATATGGAAACAACTATTTGCATTTAGAAAGAATTGTAAGGTGCTCTGAGCCTACAAGATTGGATGGAATATAAATCTGAATAATCATTAAATATAAAACAGAATAGAGACATCTTGGTAAGACTGGAAAAAATAATAAAACAGAATCAGTGATGATATCAACCTTTTTATTCATTAACTATTTTCAAGATTGGATCTTCTTCATATACCCAATTCTCCTATTGCCCCAGAATATGTTAGACTCTTTTTGAATAAATTTGTCTCTGCACCTTTACTTGGACTTCTTTGGTCTTTTATGCATGGAGGTTTTACCTGGGGTTTGAGGCTCTCTTGGCCTACACTTTTCTGTTTCGAATCCTAAAAGTGCTATGTGTGTTGTTGTTTGCCCTGGAGAAAGTCCTGGGGTTTTCGGAGAACTGAAGAATCAGCACAAAAAGTCCGGAAGTGTCTGCATCCCCGCCCCTTAAAAATGCTGCTTTGTAATTGGCTGTAGTGCTTACTGTGAGAAAAACATCACACACACACACCCCAGCTCCCCTCTCCCATGCTTTGGCTTATGCATGGAAATGGGGACGATTTGACCGGGGCTGATCTCAGGGGAGATTGAAAAATAGCGTTACAGCAGGATTGGGAAGACCTGGGCATTGCATGAGCTGGGCGCAAGGTCATCACTAAGGGATGGAAAATTCATGCATAACCCTGATGAAAAACGGAGTCGGACCGGCGGAGAAAGTAAATCAAAGTGCCCATGCATAAAAGACCTTTGACTTCTTTGCACTTCATCAGAGGCAGTGTGCTCTTGACACTCAAAGGCTTATGATAGTGGTTTTTTAAAAGTATTTAAGGTGCCATGGTACTTGTGTTTTATTTTGCTGGAAAAAATCTCTCTGAAATAGGATGGGATAAAAAATGAACTAGATAGAGCTTCCCTTGTGCTGAATTAGGATACTGAAGATCATTGTGGCAAGTTGTGTGTGTGTGTGTGTGTGTGTGTAAAGTTGCAATCGACTTATGGTGACCCCAGCAAGGGGCTTTCAAGGCAAGTGAGAAGCAGAGGTGGTTTGCCATTGCCTTCCTCTGCAGAGTCTTCCTTGGTGGTTTCCCTTCCAAGTACTGACCCTGCTTAGCTTCCAAGATCTGATGAAATCAGGCTATACAATTCAACCTTCCCTCCAGTGGCAAGTTAGGGAATCAATATATCTAATTTTCATCATAGCCCCATCTGTGGGTACTTACTTTCAAAGACTGAAGCCAGGAACAGACATGACACATCTTTCTGCAAACCTGAGAAAAGCCCCAGGTTTGCAGAAAAATCTGAAATCCTCCTTGCCCTGGAGAGAGGGCTCAGGGGGGCCAGGTATAGCAGCAAACATATGACTTGCATGACTCACTCAGTCCCAGTGGCACACACCTGGTGACTCACTACTCTTCAATAGCAGCCACTGCATGAAAGCCAGTGTGATGTAGTGGTAAGGGTATCAGACTAGGATCTGAAAGACCCAGATCTGAATCCCCACTCTATAATAAATGGGCGACCTTGGGCCAGGTGGCATATGAATGAAATAAATACATAATAAATAAAGTTGAAGACTTGGGAGGCTGAGAAAATAAAAAAAAATGTTTCTGAGTGGGAAGGAGAGAGTGAAGCAGGGAAAGGGGACAGGATGTGGGGGCTACCAGAAGGACAGAAAGAGAAAATAGTGAAGGGAAGAGGTACAGTGCATGTGTGTTTTTGTGTGTAATATATATTCCAACAAGATAGTTCAGTAAAAGGGAGAAGTATTGAACTGTTTAACTATTAAAAGTCTTCTCTGATTTTGCATGCATCTCTGTAATTTTCATTATTTTTTTATATTAAAGAATTAACTAGGGAACTAAAGAAAATGTTTCCTTAGGTTATACCAAACAATTCTGAAATATAATTTAGTTGAAAAGGCCATGTTTAATTTTAACATGAAAAACACACACACAATGAAACCAATGGCAAATTCTTCTGAATCTCAATGGATTGCAGATGGCACATGAATATATGTACATATGTCAATTTTGGAACTTTGAGTTCAATCCACAAAACTGTGAACAGTAGGAAAATAGCTACTAGAGCAGTGCCTAGAATGCTTCCAAAAATTTTCCACAGCTGATTTTTAGATTTTGGAGTTCTAAAGTCAAAGCAATGCATTATGATTCCTCTTTTTTGCCATTTTTATTTCTAGAACATTGCAAGAATGGTTTGCCTCAGCTTTCAGATTCTTCGTATTCCTCTTCTTACCTCTACATTAACAAGGAAATCATAAAAGCACTACCAAAATACCCTCAGTTTATTTATTTATTTGAATTATTTACATCCTGCCTTATTTCCTTGGGCTCAAGGCAGCTAGCATAGAATCACAGAATCATAGAGTTGGAAGGGACCACCAGGGTCATCTAGTCCAACCCCCTGCACAATGCAGGAAATTAACAACTACCTCCCCCCACACATCCCCAGTGACCCCAACCCTCCCCCCACCATGCAGGATCCCACAATCAAAGCACTCCCGACGGATGGCCATCCAGCCTCTGCTTAAAGACCTCCAAAGACGGGGACTCCACCACCCTCCGAGGCAGTGCATTCCACCATCAAACAGCCCTCACCGTCAGAAAGTTCTTCCTAATGTTTAGGTGGAATCGCTTTTCTCTTCATTTAAATCCATTACTCCGGGTCCTAGTCTCTGAAGCAACAGAGAACAAGCTAGTCCCCTCATCAACATGACATCCCTTCAAATATTTAAACATGGCTATCATTTCTCCCCTCAACCTTCTCTTCTCCAAACTAAACAAACCCAACTCCCTAAGTCTCTCCTCATAGGGCATGGATTCCAGACCTTTGACCATTCTGGTCGCCCTCCTCTGGACACACTGCAACTTGTCAACATCCTTCTTAAATTGTGGAGCCCAAAAATGGACACAGTATTCCAAGTGAGGTCTGACCAATGCAGACTACAATGGTAGTATTACTTCCCTTGATCTAGACACAATCCTGCTATTGATGCAGCCCAGAATTGCATTGGCCTTCTTAGCTGCCATATCACACTGTTGACTCATGTTCAGTTTGTGGTCCACTAAGACTCCTAGATCTCTTTCACATCTACTGTTGTCAAGCCAACTCTCTCCCATCCTGTACCTGTGCCTTATGTTGTTTCTGCCTAGGTGAAGTACCTTACACTTCTCCCTCTTTAAATCAATTTTATTATTTATGGCCCAGCTCTCCAGTATATCGAAGTCATTTTGAACTCTGTCCCTATCCTCCGGGGTATTAACTACCCCTCCTAACTTGGTGTCATCTGCAGATTTGATTAGCATGTTCTCTATCCCTTCATCCAAGTCATTTATAAAAATATTAAATAGTACCGGTCCCAGGACAGACCCCTGTGTCACCCCACTGGTCACTCCTCTCCAGGATGAAGTTGTGCCATTAATGAGCACCCTTTGGGTTCGGTTGGTCAACCAATTACCAATCCACCTAATAGTAGCAGTGTCCAGCCCACATTTTACTAGCTTTGTTTCAAGAAGATCATGGGGGACTTTATCAAAGTCTTTATTGAAATCAAGGTACACTACATCTACAGCCTTCCCTTCATCTACCATACTTGTAACTCTTTCAAAAAAAGATATGAGATTAGTTTGGCATGACCTGTTTTTGAGAAACCCATGTTGACTGTCAGTGATCACGGCATTTCTTTCTAAGTGCTTACAGACCGTCTGTTTAATTATCTGTTCTAGTATTTTACCTGGTATTGATATCAGGCTGACTGGGCGATAATTGTTTGGGATTTCTTTTTTTCCCTTTTTAAAGATGGGGACCACGTTTGCCCTCCTCCAGTCTGCTGGAACCTCTCCTGTTCTCCATGAATTCTCAAAGATTATTGCCAGTGGTTCTGAAATCACTTCAGCCAGTTCTTTTAACACCCTTGGATGCAGTTCGTCTGGCCCCGGAAACTTGAATTCATCAAGAGTAGCCAGGTATTCCCATACTATCTCAGTGTCTATACTATGCTGTAATTCCCTTATTGCATCCTCTGCTCCATTATTCTCAGGTTGAGCACTATTCCCCTTTTGGGAGAAGACTGATACAAAAAAGGAGTTAAGTAATTCTGCCTCCCCTGTTAATAACTCACCGTCTTCTCCACGCAATGACTCGATGGTTACCTTGATCTTCCTTTTGTTATGGACATAACCAAAAAACCCTTTTTTGTTCTTTTTAGCTAGCTGGAGCTCATTCTGCACTTTAGCCTTCCTGACTTTCTCCCTACATGTGCCGGCTACTTGTTTGAATTCCTCTTTGTTGATTTCTCCCTTTTCCCACTTCTTGTACATGCCCTTCTTAAATCCTATCTCAACCAAAAGTTCTTTAGACATCCACCCTGGTTTCTTCAAACCTTTACCTTTTTTTCGCCTCGTGGGAATTGATTGAAATTGCGCCTTCAATATCTCCCTTTTTAGAATTTCCCATCCTTCATGTACTCCCTTCTCATTCAATATTCTCACCCATGGGATCACACCCAGTGGTTCTGTAAATTTATTGAAATCAGCTTTCTTAAAGTCTAGAATAAATGTTTGACTATTTCTTGCTTCTCCTTTCTGCTGTATAACAAACACAAGGAGAACATGGTCACTCCCACCCAAAGATCCCACTCCTTCTATCCCATAAACCAGTGATGGCGAACCTTTTAGAGACCAAGTGCCCAAACTGCATCCCAAAACCCACTTATTTATCGCAAAGTGCCAACACAGCTAGAAGTCCACATGGGGCTAGGGGTTGCCAGGTCCCTCTTTGCCACCTGCGGGAGGTTTTTGGGGTGGAGCCTGAGGAGGGTGGGATTTGGGGAGGGACTTCAATGCCATAGAGTCCAATTGCCAAAGTGGCCATTTTCTCCAGGTGAACTGAAATAGCAGATCTCCTGCTACTACCTGGAGGTTGGCAACCATTTTGGACACTCTGCTTCTTCTATACAAGAAAATATTCATACAAAATGTGACTATCATCTGTATACTCCACTGGAGATTTTACAAGATATTTTTCTTGAACTTTCTCGAATGAGATTTTTCGTATTGCGTCGGTGGTTCCACTTTTTGCTATTGTGTGTTAGCTTTATAAGTATGATTGACTTTGTGTGTTAGCATCTATTAAATATTTTGCACTTTGTTACTCCTTGGTTCGCTCCTGTACTGAGTTCCTAATCTTCTTGATATTAGTACAGTGGTGTCTATCTTTCCTTCCACTACCTGGAGGTTGGCAACCCTGCATCGGTGGCCGAGTGGGGGAAGGAAAGCAGCTGGAGCATAGCCCCCACCCCTTCAGTTTGGTTCTTTTTCCAACTGTTATCTTCATACAAATTTAAAAAGACTGTTATGCAGGGGGCTGATGTTGGAGACAGCCCTCTGCACGCGCTCAGAGGCACCTTCGGTTGCATGAATGAGCAGAGTGGAAACCCGAGCTAAGTGAAGGGCTCGGCTCCAGCACAAACGCCAGGTGGGCCCCCGTTCGGCCCTCACCGCCAATACCCCGCACTGCAGTCACCAACCAGCCCACTGCAGACATCCGCCCAGGCGTTCCACTCCTGGTCCAGCCCCATCCCAGCTCCGCCTCTTGCAGTCCTCGGCAGAAGGCTTGTCGTTGTCTTCACTTCTGGAGCGCGCAGCTGCCGACTGCAGAGAAGTCGCTGGGAAGGAGCCCAGTGCTTCCCGGAGGTGTAGGGAAGGCACCGCTGGACCCCAGCCTCCTCAGCTGGGGGAACGAACTCAGGCGAACTCTGTGCTGGGGCGATGGCGCGTGTGCCCACAGAGAGGGCTCTGAGTGCCACCTCTGGCACGCGTGCCATAGGTTCGCCACCACTGCCATAAACCAACAACAAATTGCAAGGACATAATACAATACAGCAGCTCATTAGCAAAATAAAAACAAAACACAACTTAAAAATGCACAAACTAAAAAGCAGACAAGTCTGCCAAAATTTTTACTCTCTACCAAATGCTCTCTGAAATAAAAATATTTTATACACATTCCTAAATAGAGCATATGGAGGCATTCTCTGCACTAGGACTGCCAACCTCCAGGTACTAGCTGGAGTCCTCCTGCTATTACAACTGATCTCCTGCCGATAGAGATCAGTTCACTTGGAGAAAATGGCCACTTCAGATATTGGACTATATGTCATTGAAGTCCCTTCCCTCCCCAAACCCCGCCCTTCTCAAGCTCCACCCCAAAAATCTCCACACATGCAAGGGCCCATTGCAAGCATTCATGGGAAACTGAGTTTTCCCACATTCTTGGGTGAGGAAGCAGATGGCTATTACAGAGTATGAAAAGTAAGTACTTTTAAAATTATTCTGGGAGGCATTTTTCAAGGTAGAGTCACCAAATTCACAGCATAAAGGGACTCTCCTTGCGTGAACCCCAAGGTTTGGTAAAGTTTGGGACAGGGGATCTGATTTTATGGGATCCTGAAGGGGTCAATCCCCTCCATAGGAAAGCATTGTAAACTTTACCATGCTCCTCTATGGAGGAGGGGCCGACCCCTTCAGGACTCATAAAATCGGACCCCCTGAAGTAATCTTCACCAAACGTTGGGGGTCATGCAAGGAGACATAAGCTTTTGTAAGCCAGACTGACTTCTTCAGATGTGTGGAATCTTACATTCAGCAGATGAAAAAGAGACAGTGAGATGGGCATTAGCATAAAGTAGGCAAAAAGTGGGAAATGTTATTACAAAATGAGACCAGAAATACCAACAATCTAAGAAATATATCTGTTGTATTATTGTGCAAAACATGAATGAATATAAGATCCAGCCAAAAGTGTAAACAATACACTACAATAAAATCAAATGTCGTTATATTTTTGGCCACTTTGTATATTTTTTTCTTGCTTTAAGAAATGTTGTCATCTCAGTTCTTAGCAACAGAATATTGATATATTGAATGTATATCCAGACTATGGGGTAGATCATGGGATTTTACTGGGCTGGAAATCCCTGGGGAAATTGGGGGTGGCCAGATACTTCTTGGAAGTCACTTCCTATTTTGAAACAAAAAGTGACATCATGATGGTCTAGGGATTTCAAAAATGTCTATCGTTTTGCGTAGAGATTTTTGAAATTCCTAAAGCATCATGATTTCACTTCTTGTTCTAAAAATGAAATGACTTCTCAGTGCTGTTCCACTCTCCCCCATTTTCCTCTTGTGCCTCCATCGAGAGAGGGCAGGGCACAGGGAATATCACCAGGAGGTTCTCCACCATTACCAGGTAAGTGGCCAGCCAAGATGGATCAAATGACCAAACCACCATGGTTTTTTGATGCATTTCACTTTCCCTTGAAGTCTCTTCAGACCCAAACAAAGTTATTTCCCAGAATATCAGCACTGCCATGGACAAACAGCTATGTGAGTAGTGGCTAGGGCATGACATAACCAAGAATCATCTAGATTCTCCCTTTGCAATTTGGAGACACAGGTGTGACTTGGTAAGGAGTTTGAGGAATTGCCATGACATACAGCACACCTGTAAAATCAGTAGCACTGAAACAAAGACCAAACTGACATTGACCACTCACAATAGCCTGGATGTCATATCCAGAAAGCTGCTGGGAGAGCGATTGTACTAATAAATGCACTTCTGCGAAAAGCTGATCATAAGACTTGATTGCACATCAGATTGTATCTATTGGGAAAATGCCTCAGAGCATTGTAGGGTATGCGTTTGCTATACTGTGCATCTGGCATATGGCACATCTGTGTTCCATGGTTGTGTGAATATAGAATAATGAGTAATGGCATTAGGATGACATTAAGAGTGATTACCTTAAAATCTAAAAGGTTATATTACTGTTTTGCTCTGTGCTGGTTTATCTGGATTGTAATTTCAGTTTTAGAAGCTAGAATTTTTTTAAAAAAAAGTTCTTAAGAAAGTACATGCTGGTCATAGAAAATATAATATTTTAACCTATGCTGAGTGTAAATCAGAAAAAAGAGGTGTCATGTTTGTTTTGTTTTGTTTCTGTGCTGGTAGTTTCTCCAAGATGAATCTGATTTTGGAAGTTGGCATGTATTGTTTTAGGGTACCAAGAGTTAATGTGGAGTGACAATTTAAGAAAAAAATGAAGATTCTCTACAGCTACATCAAATTGTAGTAGATGAGCACACAGACACTGCAGAGTTAACATCCTGTCAGGAATCCTATTTTTTAAAAATAAAACTCCTTTGCACAACACATCTATTTTCTCAGTAGGAAAAAAAAACCCAGTTTTTCCCCTGGTGGGTGGTTTTGCAATTGTATTGGGGCAGTAATTTCCACGAGTGGTTCACAGAACACCTGGCACTCAAGAACATATTTATAGAAACTGTAAACTAATTAATTCTTTTAAGCATCCCTGTGGTTTTTAATGATATATTATGATACTTCTTCAATCAGCAGTTACATCACCGGTCTCTTGAAGTCCCCCCCCCCCTTCTCTCTCTTTTTGTTTGCTTTCTCTTGTGATTGATAATGTTGCTTTCCTCTTCTTTTCAAACAAAAGCTTTCAGCTTTTCTCAGATTTTTTTAGCAACAACAACAAAAAATGGCTGACCAAATGAGCACAAGCTAATTTGGCATCTGCCAAACGTTTCCGAGACAAACGGTCCACATCTGGTTCTTTCCAAATCTGCAGTGTCGGCAAGTGGAACCGTCATGAGTATTTCCAGTAAGAATCAATCTCTCCTTATGTGGTGGAGCCCACAGGTGATCTTCGGACTTAGAGGATAACTGGTGGATAAGGAAGCCTTGAACCTTCTCTTCAAGGAGCTTTGGGGCTTTCGAGCTGAGATTCCGAGCTGCATGCTCAGCTCTGCTAGCTCAGCAAGCTCTACGCCTGTTTAGCGCCACCTTTATTCCACATCCTGCTTGCCTGTGTTTGACCCACCAAATGTTTAATTTTGAAAATAGCAGCTCGTTCATTTATTAGTGCATGTGGCTTTGCACTCTTGGAAACATAGGGCATGTGTGTACAGATCCAAGCCTCCGCTTCTTTATTCTGCGCTCTGGCCACTTTAATGGGATGTGTTTTCTCATCATTCTCACACTTTGTATCCCTCAAGCTTTTATTGTGTTTCTAGCACCTCCAGTCACCTCAAATGCACAATTTGTTTGATGGATCAGATAGCCAGAAAGGCATTTTTTCTTTTGTGACTATATCGTTCATCCCCTGTTGTTTCTTGCCTTGTTTCCCTATTTGTGTGTTTTTTTATTTTAACTTCGAGGGTTTTTTATTTTAACTTCGAGCATTACTGTGATCCTTTTTAGCAACCTTGTCATTTGATTAATTTTAAGGGAATGTTCAAGAATGCCGATTATGTTGACTTTCGGCCTAATTAGGTTACATCTGGATTCTGACAATCACTTTTCTTCTCAGAATTCTTCTGCAATTCAGTGGCTCTGCTATAGCTGTTATTTTGCAGCATGTGCCTAGTAGCTCCAGATGGGAATTTTAACATTTTATTGACTTATACCTTGCTTTTCCCCCCCAGTGAGGACCTGAAGCAGTTTACAACATTCTCTGCTCCCTCATTTTATCCTCATGGCAACCTTGTGAGGTAGGTGAGGCTAGGAAAGAGTGATTGGCTCAATGCAACCCAGTGAGCTGGCAAGAGTGGGGATTTGAATTGGGGCCTCCCAGATCCTAGTTGCTAATTACTGTGCCACTTGCATTAGACCTCTAATTGTTGGATTAGGATATATATCTGCAGGTCTGATTTGCTAGACAAGGGCAACCATACTTAGGACTTTAATTAGGACATAGTGGCCATTTTTGCATGGTGATTAGCAGCGCGTTCCAGGCTGAATTTCCCCGCATATTTATTTGAGTTTTTCATGCTCAACCATCATTCAGGAAGTGACTGCGAAGCCGGCGCATACCTGCTTTGCATTACTTAAGAGCCCCTATAATGCAACCTTTAGTGTTTGCTCCGCTGCAGCTGAGAAGAATCCCCTGAAGGAACCATGCAAAACAGTAGCGGCGCTTTAGCTATGCACATACAAATAGCTATGCAAACAGGAACGAAGGAGCAGGCAAGTGGGGGTGGAATTTCTCCTTTTGCGTTGGGACCGTGAATAGGCATTTTTCAAGTTGCATTTTAAAAAGAGCTGTGAGTGGGCATCAAAATTGACCATGCATAAATGGCCCATCTCTTCTGGGTTGCAGTACAGTGCCTTTTGTAATGTAGAATTGTATCTAGGACAGTCCACATTTCATTTAATTACTTCTTTACTTACTTACTTCATTTATACCACGCCTTTCTCCCCAGGAGGGACCCAACATAGTTTAAATAGTTCTGCTCTTCCCCATTTTATCCTCACAACAACCTGCTGAGGTAGGTAAGGCTGAGAGTGTATGACTGGCCCAAGGTAATCCAGTATGCTCCCATGGCAGAGTGGAAATCTGAATCTGATTGTCCCAGATCCTAGTCCAACACCCTAAATAGTACGCTGCACTGGCTTTACAAAACAAACTTAATTATTTGTCTGAAGAGGAAGGGAATATAGAGTAATTATTAATCCTAAACATATAATAAAGAGCAATTGTTTTATTTAAAAGTATAACCCCTGGTAGAACCTTCAAATCAGGGTGCAGCAATATAAAAATACAAAAAAAAAGTAAGCAGGTTAAAATAAGATATGCTGAAGGAAAGGAAAGCAAGCTGCTGGAACATGACTGGATTTCCCAAACTATTTTGAGTTGGTTTGTATATTAGGCTTATTTGTTCTGCTTATCTGAGGAGGTCACTGCACCCCAACAGTAGGATACCTGAGCCATTGAGTTGGATGTCAATAAAAGCAATAACGGTCTTGGTCAGCCCACAGCAGGGGTTTCTCCACTGCTGCATGTCAAAATAATTCTTGTTTATGTTTTAACAAGGCCTATAACTGAAAAAGACAGATGTCAGAGTTCATCTACTTCCGTAAATCAGCTTTTAACTTCTGCCTGTTATGGTTCTCGTTTTAAGCAGCAATGTCTAAGTTACTCACAGTAAGAATAACAAGGCACTCCTTGATAGTAAGCAAAGCCACTTTTTGTTCTATTTTCCTCTATCCGTTCTCTAGGATTGTTTCACCATAAAATAAAGGCATAACATCGACAATAAAAGGTAAAGGTAAAGGTCCCTTGTGCAAGCACCGGTTCATTCTTGACCCATGGGGTGATGTCACATCCCAACATTTTCTAGGCAGACTTTGTTTACGGGGTGGTTTGCCAGTGCCTTCCCCAGTCATCTTCCCTTTATCCCCACCAAGCTGGGTCCTCGGAAGAATGGAAGGCTGAGTCAACCTTGAGCCTGCTACCTGAAACCAACTTCCGTTGGGATCGAACTCAGTTCGTGAGCAAAGCTTTTGACTGCATTACTGCAGCTTACCACTCTGCGCCACGGGCTCCTAACATCGACAATAACATGAACTTAAATAAGCACCAAACAGTAAGACTTACAAAAAATACAGTTGACTAATCGACTGGTTGAATAATTAATTTATATTATTAGCTACCAAGCAGTGAGCAGTAGGGACACATCTGTAAGGGAGGGGTGAGCTAGAGCACCATTGGACTGTTTAAAAATGTGCATGTGCAAAATACTGCTCGCTGTACCTGTACTGTAATGTACTTTATTGTTTGAATCTGTCTTAATACATTTTAAGTAACATGATGAATAAGCTTGAAGTGTCCATGAACACCCAAAGAGAAACTTAAAATTGACTATTCTACAACTGTGGCACAAAGCAAAATTTCTATTTAGAAACTTTTCATAAGTGGACGAAGACAAATGGCAATATTCTTATTAGGGATACTACTGCAATTCTCAGCCCCTCACCGTTTTTCCACGGTAACTCCAATTTCATTTTTTTCTCCTCTATGCAAATTGAACCCATTACTTGCTTATTTTCGCTCCATTTTCATTTCATCATCTGAATTTCTCTCTGTAAATATACATACGGACTATTTTTGTGTCAAATACATATAAATGGTTTATAAACTGCCAGATTTGTATCAGGTAAAAATGGCATGAACTACCATGAAAGAAACAAACAGACTGGGCAATGGAAAGGATCCTAACAATGAACTGAAACAAATAGTATCAGAACACTGCAGATTACTTGTCTCCATATCTGTTAGCTTCTGACAGTATGAAAGCCACATCTGAATGCAGGACTGCATGGCTATAGTATATTAAAGTTGACTCAGACTTCCATCCTTCCAAGGTTGGTAAAACGATTACCTAGCTTGCTGGGGTTAAAGTGTAGACAACTGGGGAAGGTAATGGCAAACCACCACATAAACATAGGGCGAAAAAGCATGGTCGCTTTAGCCTCCTTTATTCCCTGTTTCAGCCAGGATTCAGCCAGGATCAAACACATGTGTTTTGCCAAATGTGCGTTCAATCCTGGCTGAATCCTGGCTGAAACAGGGAATAAAGGAGGCTAAAGCGACCATGCATTTTCACCCATAGTCTGCCTAGTACAATACAACACAATACAACACAATACAACACAATACAATACCTTTATTGGCATCTTAAAATAGTAAAACACGCCATACAGCCGGCATAAAAGAATAGGATAAACTCAATATTATTCATTAAAAAAGATAATTTATCAATTGGAGTTAAAGTTTGTGGTGTGTTTGAGCTCTCTTGAATCAAATGATCTTTGGAGATTCTCTCAATGAGGACTGTAGCTAAAAAGGAGGCTACTGAAGCAGTGAGATTCCTGTCCTGGTCTGCTAGGAGGAAGCAAATTAGATCACTTCTTGGTCTTGTACTTAGTCTGTCTAATAAACGTTGTGATGTGACATCACCCCATGGAGCAATGATGACCCAGTGCTTGTTCAGGGAACTCCCTTTACCTTTTATTAAGAGATCATGCAGAAAGGCTCTTAGTAAACAAACCAGGTTTCTTTTGTTCATTCTTATAAAAGGAATTCTTATGAAAACTGACTGCATTACTTTTTCAGTGGAAATATTAATTATCAATTCGGTTCTTTCGTCTGTCTGCAAATTATATGTGAATCGGTCTTGATTTCTGTGAATTTAAATATTGTCATCCAGTATTTAATGAAAGCTTTCAACAACAATAGTAATTGTGGAACTTCCCAAATGGCTTTGCCGTAATTCATTATTTGTGTTAAATGAATGGTCATTCAACATAAACAGATGCTGATCACGCTACAGCAGCAGTTAGTATGGGAAATGAACCAAATCTCAACATCTAACCATTTTCTTCAGTATGGCTATGATACAGGAAGTATCCAGCCCCAGTGTATATTTCATTTGGATACTCTTCTCATTCTCAGATGCCAAACTTTAGATCACTAGTCCACATTTTTTCGAATGAATTTACCTTTTGTACAAATCTGTCTTAAGTATGAATGCCAGACAAGTCAATACATGTTTGCTCCTCAAATCAAGATTCTGACTCATTTTGGAGTTGTAATTATTACACTTCTGGAAACTTGCCTGTGGTTGGATTACTTTGGCCATTTTTTTTATTTACGATATGTCAAAACCTGTTGATTAATTCACACATTGATATTGATGGCTGCGTATCTAGTTGGAAAGAAGCAGAGCTTTGTGATTTTTGTACTGGAAGAGATAATTCAAGAATAAGTCTTTTTTTTAAAGGACACAGAGATATGGAAAGGAAGGAAAGAAGGCAGGTGGGTGACTCCTGTAGTGGGGTGGTGCAGCAGATAAAATGTTGCGCTTGGAGTAGGAGGATTTGGTTTCCATTGCCATAAAACAAACTTTTTCAGCTTCAGCAACAGGTGCTGCAAACCCCATAGTGCATGCATCCAGCAGATGAACATACCATTTTCAGTCACTTGTGAATTAAGCCTTGGATCTCCTTGCTGTCATCCACATGAAGCTGCCTTCTACTGAATCAGACCCTTGGTCCATCAGAGTCAGTACTGTCTACTCAGACCAGCAGTGGCTCTCCATGGTCTCAGGCAGAGGTCTTTCACATCACCTACTTGCCTAGTCCCTTTAACTGAAGATGCCAGGGATTGAACCTGGGACCTTCTGCATGCCAAGCAGGTGCTCTACCACTGAGCCACAGGTGCTTCCCCAACTTGACCAGCTGCCAAAGAGCTTTGCAGATGTGCAGTAGCTGTGCAAGTTGAGCTTCATTTCCTTGTACCTTGCAGACACATTTGCATCTGTGTGATAGGCTGAACCAATTCTTCCCCGGGGTCAAGGATGGTTGGCTCTGGTAATTAAATAAACAGGTAGTGGAGAACCCAAATTTCCCTAAGCTGTAGGAAAACACATAGGCATGAAATAAGGTCATCAAAAACCATACAGTAAGACTTAAAAAAAAAAAAAACAATCACTGACTGGATGACTGGTTCATTCACTCCTTAGTTAAACAGTTGTCTGTGGAGCGGCGCACTATGATGAGAGATCTATGACGGGGAAGCTAAGACTCCTGTAGAGCTGAATGAAAATGTGCCCCCATAAAGTCTTCACAGTGGCTCATGTTTTCTAAATACATCCTCACGTACTTATTGCCAATGTTGGAATTATGCAGCATTAAACTAAACTGAGGGTAGCTTCTTATTGGGAACAGTGCTGCTGAGAGCCACCATGCGTCCTTAGACAAGCATTTCCTGAGTCCTCCACGTAAGCCAAAGCACAGAATTATGAAGGACAAAAAGAGAGGAGGGTGAAATAAGCCTCATTGTGCAAAGTGGGATTGTCTTCTCCTTTCTCGATCTCTTTCACTGTGGAGCAGGGGTAGGGTTACCATCCTTCAAGAATGCAATATGAAAAAGTCTCTCTACGAATTGGGAAGCTCCAATTTTAACACTGTGCTTAATTGGAGTGCCTAGAAGGTGCTTTCTTTCTGCAGGATAGCTTGCTATGATTTCAAGAGAAGCAAAGGGTTACAGTAAGGAATTATGGATTCCTAGACAGGCTCTTAGCTGTTGGCTCAGACCAGCAGTTATCATGCAGCAGCTCCTCTGCTTTTGCATGAGAGCAAAATAAGGCAAGCTGACTACCTATCTTCTTGGATCCCCAGAACAAACTGGGCACAATGATTTTGTATCCTTAGTTTCCTCCTTTCAGCCACTCTGAGAATCAGCCCTCATTAATCCTTTACAAGTAAAACAATCGGCAGACACTCTTCTTGAAGTTGCGATCAAATGGACTTTGTGTTCTGTAACCCTGCCACTTGACTAGATATGTGAAATAACAATGTGTATAGATTATTCAGGCTCCAGGCAAAGGATTTGACATTCATCTTGGAAGGCAGTGATTGTTTGCAGATCCTGCAAAGAACAAGAGATATCATTGCTTTTAAGTTTTGCAGTGCCTTCACCAGCAGTAAAGAATCTGTGCAACCAAACTTGAAATAAAATTTCTTCGTAGCAGCATAGTTATACTCAGATCCAGAATATAGGGAGATTTTATGCTCCAAGAACTCATTGTCCATTATTATTGTACCATAATGCGTAGAAACAATATTTACAATTACATTTATGCCTTTCATTCTTTCTTACTTGTTTCCTGGCATTAGGTACCTTGTTAATAGGATATATATGTCCGTCACATCCTTTCTCTCTGTGGATGCCTTGGAATCGTTTTTTATGTTCCAGGGGTTTGCTGCAAATTAAAGCTATCAGATGTGACACTGTTGACTCTGCCTCTGTCTTTTCATGTTATCGGTATTTTTCCTAATTAGGTGGCATGGTGATTAGTATGTTCCCCCCCTCACCTCTCCCACCCCCACCCCCCAGATGCTAGGATGCAGCAAATGTCTACATGTCCCTGTGCCAAAATATTGTCAGTGAAGCAGCTTTTCATGCCCAGTAAATTATGCTGTTGTTTCTCTGTCGTGCCATACACAGTCATGTTTCAGACAGAATCTCCTGTGACTTTGTTTTGCTAGGACAGCTTGTTTGTCCATCTGTGAGATGTTAGAGTAGAACATAACTTCAAATGATCCTAGTCTGATGTTCAACAGTCTATGGTATCAAAACAGCAATACTGTATTTAATAGTGTCATGACCATCAAATGAAGGGATTGCCTTTTTCTCTCTGCTTTTATTTAGCTAATTGCAAAAGATGTTCCTTAATAAGCACTGATGATTGATGGATGATGACTCCTTGGTACTGAATATCCCAGCTGCCTGGGCAAAGACTGGAAAGACAAGTGTGTAGCAGTTTGAATGGAGCCAGCAAAAGACAGAGAACTGTTGCTGTTTTTCAGCCAGCTGCCAAGACGTAGCCTCAGGGTGGGCTATTTGGTTTGGTAGGAACTGCTTCCATACTAGGATCATCCATGATGCCTGGATGGAAGGTTGCCAGATCCACCTAGTCAACCTGTACATAAAAAATATCGCTCCCACCCCCATCATAAGTCTATAATATTTTCTCCTTATGCAGAGGGAATTGATTCTGTAAAAAAGTTCTCCCCAGGAGACTATCTACCTCTCAGGAAAGTGGAGAACATAAAAAACATATGGCCCTAAGCTTAACACAAATAGAAGTACGGTAAGCCCCAGTGCATGTTATACAGCCATTATGAAAGCCAGTATGGTATACAGTGTCAGACTAGGGATACCTGGGTTCAAAGCCCACACCCTTAACCATGGAGGCACACACCTTGGGGCATCACTGTCTCTCCCACAAACCTATCTAGTGGGTTTATTGTGAGGATGAAACTAAAGATAAATTATTGTTGTGTTTCTGTATGTCATCCTGAGCTCCTGGGAGCCTGGAAGAGGCAGAGTTGTGGGAGAGGAGGGGGCTTAGCTGGGATGGTAACCCTAATATGTACTCCACACTCAGGCATGGAATCTGAATGTACTAAAAAA
Source organism: Euleptes europaea (assembly GCF_029931775.1). NCBI lineage: Eukaryota > Metazoa > Chordata > Lepidosauria > Squamata > Sphaerodactylidae > Euleptes > Euleptes europaea. The sequence goes on from NC_079323.1 coordinate 35,405,666, forward strand.
CACTCTTCATATATATATTGTATGCAAATCAAATATAGGGATCCTGAAATATCCTAGTGTATCACCTCAAATGGGCCAAACAGCGCTGCTCTGAGGACTATATTCCAGACTGATAACCATCTGGGACTCCCTTATGTTCATCATATTATATTCTGCACTGTGAGATAGCCTTATCTAACAGCCCCTTCTGAATATACACATACATGAACATGCTTTATACTGGTTTTAGGACTGGCTGGACTCTTGTGGGAGGCTTCCTGGTAGCAGCCATCCTTGCCCACTATTGGTGGGAGAAAATACACATCAGTTTCGTTCGTGTACATCGCTACATAATTTCCTGGGAAAACCTAGTAGTGACATAGAGTAGCTCTAGGGATTGCCAGAAACTCTGTGGAAAAACCTACATAACTTCTGGGTTTTCCTTGGAAGCAACATAGTGACGCACACAATGTCATCCCCTCCTATGTCTCCACCCCTAACCCTCATGCCATGCCTGGCAACCTTAACCCAAACTCAATATTGTCTCTTCTACTGTTAGGGTCTCTTCAGCATCTCAGACAGAAGTCTTTCACATTACTCACTACTTGATTCCATTAACTGGAGATGTCAAAGATTGGACCTGGGACCTTGTACATGCAAGGCAGATGCTCCACCACTCCACCACCCCCTCTGTGAATCTCTTAATAGCAGATTTGAGTATTCTTTCTCTGGAAACTGTAGAAGTACCAAGGTGATTATGGCAGCTTTCATATTCTGCTGGTTTTTCTAGTACTACTTAGATACCACTTAGAATTGACTGCAATTTAAAGACTACTTCAGTTAATATGTACAAGTTAAGAAAACTTATCTCTAAGTAATGCTAATGTGAAACAAAGTGTCACTGCTGTTTTTATATCAGTCTTACAACTATCTTCAGATTGACGGATGGGAAAAAGAGTGAAGGGAAAGAGACAAAAAAAAGTGTAATCAAAAGAACACAGAAAAAAATACTGGCATTCAAATGAAGCATCCTAAAACAACATTTGCAAATGATGAAGGCTTGGAGGCAGGAAATTAATCTTCATTAAACCAAAATTTGCATCCACTTTGCCAGGATTACTTCCAAACTGAGACTCAAATACATTTTTTTAAAAATCCTGGTAAATATCTTATTACATTAGGCTTGTTTGTGTTTTTAACAATGTTGCTAGTACCCATAAATAAGATTGTGCCAACTTCCTCTAATTTTCCCCACCCCCTGCAGGTCCCCACAAAGTTTTTCTGAGGGTCCACACTTGCTTTCTCGGACTGAGTGGGGCAGGCCAGCGCATGAGGATCAGGACTTGGGACAGCCCTGAAAAAGGTGGGAATACTTAGGTTGGGTTAATACTGTCACACACAAAAGAGCCCTGCATTAAGCTACGACACACTTGGCTGTGTTCAACACAAGGGCAGCACTATCTAAGTGGAAAAAAATAATGCGTCAATTAATGTTAGCCTGGGTAGAGAGAACCATTTACTTGCCAAGGGCACAGTCTCTTAACCCTCTTGAACTACTGTCCGTAGTATCTTCAAATCGATGGAAAATTGTAGCTATAATGTTCACTGTTCCTTCTTAGGATTAGTTAACTCGACTACAAGAGATCTATGATTAAAATTCTCTGTGGGCTTTTTTAAATAAAGCTAATTAGCAGTTCCAGCTACTTTGGACATCAGGAAAGGGTTGATGGAATGTTCTACTTTTCCTCAGATACCTCTTCCATCATTTAAATAGCCCATATGATCTGAAAACATAGTTAGGTCTTTACACATTCAGCTTCTTGTACCTATCTTTCCCCCCATACAGTGGTGACTGCAGTTTGGAAGGGCTATTCAAATCCTGTTTGAAACTTTATCCCCTAATGGCCCTTCCCGCTCTTCATTTGGTAATTAGCTCTTTAAAAAGCGCATAGGAGATTTTATTCATGGGTCCTTCACATCTCATTTGGTTTTTATTCATGGGTCCTTCACATCTCATTTACCCTGACTATGGGTCAGGGTATGGTCTGAGGGGACATAATGCAGCACGCACACCAATCTGTGTTGGGACCACTGCTATTCAATAATGACTTCTAGCTGGAAGTTAATAATGATGCTTGTGATAAGCTTTGTTCCTGAAATCAGTCCCCGTGTTAGGGCATGCACATGAAAAACATCCTCTATACATGCAAAACTAGACAGGAATTCTGTTCCCAGAATGGCTTAATAAGCCTCCCAAGGAAGAAAAGCTGAAGTGGGGGAATGGATTCTTAGAAAGAAAGAAAGTCTATTGACCTAATCAAGATAAATAGTAGCAAAAAGAGGCAAAATGATAGCAGTAGAAGACAGTGAGACTGAACTATTAAATAACAACAATGCAGTGACAATTTATTTCTGGCAATCCAATAAAAACTACTCACTTTCTCATAATCCTACTGCTTGGGTGTATTGTGTGTGTGTGTTAAGTGCCGTCAAGTCGCTTCCGACTCATGGCGACCCTATGAATGAAAGTCCTCCAAAATGTCCTATCTTTGACAGCCTTGCTCAGATCTTGCAAATTGAAGGCCGTGGCTTCCTTTATTGTATTACTTATTATTGTAATAAGTAATACAATGTAATAATAATACAATGTAATAATAATATTATTATTACTTATTATTGGGTGTATTACTTTAAACAAATACCCATTTAAAGTTATTTTTTCACCAACATTTAAAGAAGCAGACCCAGAGACAACAATGGAGGGCATGTCAAGAACTTTTTATGCATTTGGATTTACCTGGACTTGGATAGGGGAAATAGTGCTACTGGCAAAAATTGGTGTAGAACTGGATGCTCAGTGCCATTAGGCCAAACTTTAAGATCCAGCTGCTCACTGGTGAAACTGAGGTTGCATTATGTAGGCCTTGAGAACTAGGTTTGATTTCCCACTCCTCCACATGAAGCCTGCTGGGTGACCTTGGGCCAGTCACATTTCTCTCAGAACTCTTTCAGCCCCACCTACCTCACAAGATGTCTGTTGTGGGGAGAAGCAGGGAATGTGATTGTAAGCCACTTTGAGACTCTTTAAAGGCAGAGGAACGCAGAGTATAAAAACCAACTCTTCTTCATTTGTCTTCAGAACAACCCTATGAGATAGTGAGGCTGAAAATGTGTGACTGGCAAAAGGTCACCCAGAAAGCTTCCATGGCAGAGTAAGGAATTTAACCTTGAGTCTCTCAGATCCTAGTCTGACACTGGAATCACTACACCATACTGGGTCTCAGTTAAAAGACCCAATGCAAGCCACATTTCTGCAACCCCTCCATCAACAACAGCCTTGTCATGAAATCATATCACACCTCCAAACTGGACTGTAACGACTGCATCAAACAATCTTTTGCATTTTGATTTTTGTACACAGCAACCCTGGAAATTTAGATTCAGCACTTGATCTTTAAGCAGCTCTTGAGCAATGTCTTGTGCAAACTGAACCGCATTAAGACTTCTCTTCCATCACTGCATAACAATAGAAGTGTATAAGAATTTTGAGTCACACTGTAATCGGAGGAAGAATCTATGTTACATATTGAATTAATATCACATCACAATAAAGGATCCGCATCTATTCATATCAATGGTATATCTCTGTTCAACAAATTTAGTAGAAGACAGCTTGCTTCAAATGAAATCTAGGCCTCTCTGCCGGCTGTTTATCTTTAATTTGCATGTATTCTGTAACTGTAGACATTTCTGCTGCCTTTAGGATATGCCAAAGTTACTTCCTAATAAAAAGAAGGACCAAAGAACACCATTGTGTAGCAATCTGAATTGCATCTTACAACATTTGAACCAGTTTTTTTAAGTTGTGGAGGCATCTGTATATTCTAAGGTACACTGGACTGTATGTGAGGCCTTGTGTAATTAGTTTAATTTTACCCAGTCCTCTCTTCTTGCTGCAGCACCTCTCCCTCTGTACTGTGTTGCATTTTATTTGTGAGGTTGTCCCAAACCTCTCAGAGAATTTTCCTAGCAAACAGCAGCAAGCTTGGGTAAAGGGAAAGCAAGGAAAGATCAGCTATGCTGACTCTTTTTTGCAAACTGTTTTGCTAGATAGAATCCAGTGTATTCAGGTTATCAACAAGCAAATACTGTCAACAGTGATATACCACTGATTTTCAAAAAATCTTATGAGAATCCTAAATTATTTGGGGATCTGCCATGGCTTTCTCAGTGGTGTGACATCACTTCTGGGTAGGCTTGCCAGCTCTGTGTTGGGAAATACCTGGAGATTTTGGGGTGGTGGAACCTGAGGAGGGTGGAGTTTGAGGAGGGGAGGGACTTCTATTGGATGTAGTACCATAGAATCCACCTTCCAAAGCAGCCATTTCTCTGTCACCTGGAGATCAGTTGTAATCAAAGGAGATGTCTAGCCACTGCCTAGAGGCTGGCAACCCTACTTCTGTGGCAAACCTGAAAGTGATGTCATGTCATCAGTGATGGGACCCCTATGTTTCTACCCCCTGGTCCCCTGATGGTTGCCAGGATGTGTTTGGCAATCCTATTATTAATCTTCCTCTACCTTTGGGCAGCTAAAGGATAATGCAGGGAATGCTGCAGAGCACTGTTTAGAGTGATTAGAGTGTCAACTAGGATCTGGGAGACCAAGGTATGGATCTCTTCTCTGCCATAAATACAATAGTGAATTTAGTATGTACTCTGCAAACTACTGACCCACAGAGAAGCTTCTTAGCAGAAGGCATAATTGCAGAAGGTTTTTTTTTAGAAGAAACAAGCTATGATATTATATTGCATTTTGGTTAACATTACTGTTGAGTTCTTCATGTCAATTACCATATTATATTTCTGGGGAAAACAAACAGACAAACATCAAGTATTGATTTTTTTAAGTGTCAGGTATACACTAAACATTTGGCTAATAGTTGAGCATAATCTTGAGACTCCACCAAGGATGGAACATATGGATGATAACATTTGGGACCATTACAGCTCTACCATATATACCAACCACAGTCCATGTTACATGGCATATTCCGCATATAGGGCATCCCTGACTCCTTGTGCAAACAAGACTGCAGATCTGAAATGTGCATATAACTCCTAAGACTATCCAGCTGCACTGAGATACTAGGCAAAACAAATTTTATCCAAGCTACTGGCAATGATTATTAATAGTAGCCAATATGTCAAAATTGCTTCGGAGCCAGTTGTTGAATCTAAGCTTGAAAACCCTTCTAGCTCAAAAGTGGACTTCTGCTGATGCATGCCAAGCAGCTCTGGAGTGGTTGTGCCAGTCTGACTAGAAGGTCGGCCATGGCATCCTTAATTATAAAGTGAGATTACCAGGGGGATCTCCTGCTGAGATTCCATTATGATATGTATTGAGATGGTGAAACAATCTCAGTGAATGTCAATAGGAATGTCAAAATAAATGAATAAAACCTTGTCAGTGGAAATTATAGCACAATTAAACAAATGAAATTAAGCGCTGGGGGGAAAAAAGCTATAAACGTAAATGTGACAGTTTTGACAATTTCGACCAAAGACTGAAAATTAAGATGAAGCTGCCAGAGCAGCCTTAATTGTGTCCAGTCAACCTATCAGCCTTTACATATGAATCGTTTCTGGGGAGGGAAAAGCCCCCCCCCCAAAAAAATCTCCTGTAAATTATGAACAGGATCTGTAACATATCACTATGGGGAAAATGACAGTTTATTTACTAATTATAACGGGTGCCACCCACAACACCTTAAATTGGTGGCAAAACGTCTGCTGAATATGATGGATTAGGAGACAAAATAGGGTCACATTTTCTAAGTCTATGGAAGGGTATTAGCCTGATTGTATATACCCATTTGCTTGGGCCCTGCTTCATGAATCTGATGAGAGAGAGAGAGAGAGAGAGAGAGAGAGAGAGAGAGAGAGAGAGAGAGAGAGAGAGAGAGAGAGAGAGAGAGAGAGAGAGAGAGAGAGAGAGAGAGAGAGATTGTGTGTGTGTGTGTGTTCATGCTGCTTTAGGCAAACACAGCTGTTCTTCTGGAAAAGGCTGCACAGCTTATCTTAATATCTACTGGGAACCTAGGTACCAGCTTACACAACAAGTTCCAGGATTCACTTCCAAGAAGCAGTCTCATTATGTCTAAATTTAGGACACAGCAAAATAACAAGATGGGTTCAGTTAAGTGATAAAGGAACTTTTTCTACACTAAAGGATAGATCTTAGGAACCTTTTCCCAACAGAATTTATGTATTACAGAAAATCCCATTAAAGCACTATTAAGCTTAATAGTGGATGATACTACTGAGAAGTGATTTTTAAGCATCTCGCTAAAAAATTCTTAAAATACAAAAGCATGGAAAATTTCACAAGTCCTGTGGAGATTTTCCATATGGGTACAGTGTAAGCATGGTGGGGAGAAGGTTAAGTATACGTCCATTGGCCCCACATCTTATGTTTTTAGTACAGATAACTCAGTTGGAGGCCATTTGTTTGGATATATATGCATAGGCAGAACTCTGGAATTTAGAAGTGTGGACAAGAAGATTCTGTAGCCAGTGAGCATTATGAGTCAACAAACATGATTGCAGCTCACCCTCTTGTATACCCATTTACAACACCTGTGAGGGGCTCAAACTGGTCTGCTTTTGCTACCAGTCATTACTGTAAATGGGGACAATTTTCCTGAAACTTAGTTGGATTAGGAAGAGAAGTTACCATCTCCCAGCTCCATCTGCCAGGGTTCTCAGTGCAGCATCTGCCTGCACTTAGATATCAGGAGAAAGTTGTCATTATGGTCTATCAGACTTCCATTTCTCCCTACAGTCATTTTGGTACAGTTCTGATTGGAACTGTCATAGGACAGATTAGAGATTCTATTGGTGTAGTTCTCACCTTACTGCCTAATGGAATGGTTCAGGAAGGCACTTTTATAAAAGGAACAGGACTATAATCTATGCCACCATGAATACTATGAATTATCTGTTGTTTGTATTTGCCTGCTCTTTCTGCATTGTTTTCTACCTTTTTAATTTTATTTTTTGCATCACTTGACCTATAATGTCTAATACTTTTTTGCTCTGCTTTAAAGTTTTTTGATCACAGTTCTATTGCATTACTTATTAGATTTCTCTTGCCATTGCATTGCATTGTTTTATACCATGCTTTATACACCTTAGCTCTCAGCGAGAAAAGTGGACTATCAGTAAAGTAAATAAACATCCTCCCTAATTAAACAAGCCAGTGTGTTCTCATGTGGTTAACACATCTGGTTTATTGTGAGCATGAAAAAGAGCATGGGAAAATCATGTACTATCCTTACCTCCTTGGAGGAAGGATGGGATGTAGTAGATACATAAACAGAACTATATTTGTCAAGAAAAGTTCATTCAGTTAAAAAGGTGGGCCCAAATAACCAATACTATTTTCCAATCTCTTGATTAGAGGATCAAGGGGGGAATTATACATATCTATCTCCATTTCTGATGTGATATTATGGAATTATACTATACATGGCAAGTTTCAAAAGCTAGCAGACAGGCTTTCTTATCACCATAGCAGAGAGAATTTCATTTATTTTGAACAAAATAAATAATATGTCGCACAGAAATTTCATCTGTCAAAGATTTGATAGGTAAAAGTGGGTAAGCTTTCTCTTCTGAAAGCTTGCATCTCAGGGAGTGATAAACAAACACCACCCCCTAACCCTTTAAAATCCATATATTTTCCACCTCCTTTCATTCTGAAAAACTGCTCAGGTACATTCACATATAAATAATAGGTCTTGTTGTCCAACTGTGGTGGCGAAGCAGACAGCAGGTAAGTGAGGGAGGGGGAAGGGAAGGAGAGGGAGGGAGGGGGAAGTAAGGGAGGGGGAGGGAGGTTAAAAATAGTGGCAGGGCCATAGCAGCCTCGAATAATGCCAAATAAATTCGGCATTGTTCGGAATCCACTTTTTTGGCTCCTTTTTATTGCTGCCATTTTTTTGCATTAAAAAGCACCCCAAATAAAGAAAAGGCAAAAGGGGGTTCAGCTTTATCTGATGAAAACCCCTACTTGTTATGGAAGCTAACCTTTGCTCTGTCCCATTCCTTACCACACTGTATTTGCTCCATTGTTGCATGTTTTTCTCCAACTCGCTCCAATACAGGAAGAAGGCAACTGGACTGGGAGAGAAAAATTCCATACCCCAGAGCAAGGCATGAGGGGACAGCGTTTAACCTCTTTACTCACACACTCTAGTTTTATTTCCAAATTGTTCCATCACTTATCTTTATATGAACAGGCCTGCTTTCCCTCCAGAAATATAATAAAATTGCGCGCCCCTTTCGTATATATTTACAGCGGTGTGCAGGGTAGCGGAGGTGGTATGGTTAGCCTCTGCCTCTAATCCTGCCTGGCTGTATGCACCTTCAAAGCAAGCCCAATGAAATGTTTGCCTGTGTGCAGACAAGGCTGGGACTACTTCCACATGGAGATTTTACCCTGCAAGAGAAGCAGAAAGCCCCCAGTCTCATTGGGCTGTCTAACGTCTGTTACAAAACTTTGAGACTGATAATCTGATAAACTAGACACCACTGAAAAAAATTCTAGACTGTTGCTGTTTAGCTGCATGGCTATTCATGACTGATTTTTTTGGTTTTCTTCCTGTCCCTTTCCCCTTTCCATGCATGTAACCCCAGATAGAGATGTTCACAGTTGACTATCAGCATACTTTGGTCCTTCTCCCATACTTTGGTCCTTCTCAGCTTTGGTGTTGCTCCAGTCTTCAGACGTCTTCTGTTGTTCACTTCTTTGTTTGTCTCTTCTACTGTTTACATTTTCTCATATTCTAATTTTCATATTTGAGATAACTATTTCCCACCCTCTCCATTAGCACATACTGAACTGAAGTACAAGAGTACAGAAAACCTTTCCTTTGACTCTGACCTGAATATTCCCCAGAGGCGAAATTACTGTTCTTACTCTATTGTTTAGTATTAGTTAACCTTCGCATCGCTATGGCACACTAGAGACTACAGTTACAATTTCTCACAGTGTCATCCTAAGCAAGTCTACTGAGAATCCAGCTCAAGTCTATTCAATGAGGCTTTGGCTTACTCCCAGGAAAGTCAGCATTGTCAGGCTTGTGCTGTTAGTCATCTGTGCTGTACATAGAATCTTCCACACCATTACAGCTGTTGCTAGTTTTAAACCAAGGGTAATTTTGAAACCATACCCATCTTTAGAAGGGAGATATGATCAGAAGATTCTCCTTTGCATTGTAGCACAGGGAAATGCTGACTTTTCCTGAAATATGTACATGCCATAAAAAAAAAACTGATTAATGTAACAGAAGTGCAAGGAAAAATTGAAAACAGAAGAAAGCAGTTTTCATAAAAATGGCTGAACCCCGGGATGCCAACAGGACACAAGCGACTTTGTCTGAATAGGTAAAACAAATCTGTTAGTAGCAGGGAGTGAAAACAGTTGTGCCTGAAAAGAAACAAAAAAAACCCCGTTAGCAACAAGCTGCTAAAACGGATTATAAGGGCAGTTTGAAAGGGGCCTTAGTCTTTAAAATGCCACAAGACTCTTTTTTGTTGTTGTTGCTTTTGTTGCAATAGCCTCAGTTACCACATCTATACTTCATTACCTGGGAGTAGGCATGAGTTACTTCCAAGTATTCAAATAGGATTGAGGCGCAATACAGGCACTGCACTGGAATTTGCTTCTTCAATCTATGTAGCAAGCAACCTTGCAGTTAACAGCTTCTTTGTCCTTCTTTGAAATGCAAATCTGTACTGTGCTTCCATATACTGCAGGAGTGAGCAAGAGAAGATAACACTTGCTCAGATTTATTCTCTGCTCCTCCTTGAACTCCTCCCCCCCAGATTTTTTCCTCGTCATGATATCATGATATTGCAACAAAAGCAACAACAAAAAAGAGTCTTGTGGCATTTTAAAGACTAAGGCCCCTTTCAAACTGCCCTTATAATCCGTTTTAGCAGCTTGTTGCTAACGGGGTTTTTTTTGTTTCTTTTCAGGCACAACTGTTTTCACTCCCTGCTACTAACAGATTTGTTTTACCTATTCAGACAAAGTCGCTTGTGTCCTGTTGGCATCCCAGGGTTCAGCCATTTTTATGAAAACTGCTTTCTTCTGTTTTCAATTTTTCCTTGCACTTCTGAATCTCTGCAGTGTGCTGTTTAAAGTAGCTGGAGTGCTTCTGAAAACACCTTTATCCCCTCTCGTTTTTTTCCATGGAACATTCTTTTTTGCCATTTTTTAAAAATGTTCTAAGATTTGCGCTACAGCACAAATCTCAGAACGTTAAAAAGTGAAAAAGAACGTGCCCAGGAAAAGGGGGTGGGAAGGGAGTGGCGCTGTTTGAAATGGCCAGAGCACTTCAGAGCGCTTTAGAGACACCTCATAGACGGATTGAAATGCGTGGTATGAAACTTCCATCCCTGTATCGCTTTACTCAGAATCAGGCCAACATCTGATAACATCTGGTTTTGAACAGCAATCTGAAAGAGGCCTAACAGTTTTGTTTAAGCATAACTTTTAATGGGCTATTGACCAATGATGAAATGAACCAAGTTCTCATCTATGAAAGTTTATATCTTTAAATGTATAGCCTTTGGGATGTTTTTAAACCCTAGCATGGTATAGCAGTTAAAAAGCAGTGGACTCTAATCTGGAGAACCAGGTTGGTTTCCCCACTCCTACACATGAATCCTGCTGAGTGACCTTGGGCTAGTCACAGCTGTCTCAGAGCTCTCTCAGCCCCACCTACCTCACAAGGTATCTGTTGTGGGGAGAGGAAGGAAAGGAGATTGTAAGCTGGTTTGATTCTTGTTAAAAGGTACAGAAAGTCGGCATATAAAAACCAACTATTCTTCTTCTTCTTCTTCTTCATCATCATCATCATCATATTAACAGTCTTCTCCATTTGAATTTATAATTATGGAAAGCAAAGAGTTTATTTTCTAAGAGTTTATTTTCTAAGAGTTTATTTACAAAGTTTATTTTCCAGTCATCTGAGTAAGCACACTAGAGGGCAAACAACACCATCCTTCATTTTTGCTTTGACCTTTTGTTGTCACTGCAGTTAAAAACAAACCAACAAACAAAAAACTGCCAAATGTCATTAGTTTGATCAACAAGGTTGCGATGTGAAATGGATTACTTCGCTGGATCCTTTAAAATGGTTTGGTGAGGAGGAGACTGAAGCAACATCTCTTGCCAATGCCACTTGCATTGCAGTTGACTTAGAAGAGTGTAACTGTTTCATCTGGCACTGTTGGTAACTCAGTGTTCCCATGAGGCATGCAGAGCAAGGTAGTGCCCCATGTAGTTGGACATGTAGGGCTACTGAGTCTCTGAGTCCTTCCTACCTTGCAGCAAGCCTGCATTCTCATTGCCTTCTAGCTGCACTGCCCCCTCCGGAGCCTGCCCTGGTGGCATCATCCTCACTCCTGCTGGACCAGGTCTACCCCACCAGTCCTGGCCTTGCTTCTGGCCTTGCTGGGTGAGTCTGCTCTTGGCTGTTTTGAACTCTGCCCCCACCTCCGCCCATGGGGCACCAAAAAGGACATGACCAGGTAAGGATTCAGCAGCACAAGTGGGGGAGGAAGCCCCCAGTTTTGAGCTATCTCTAGACAGTGTAGTTGCTTAAGTATTAATTTGCAGAATGGATTTTGTTTTTAATAATTTGAAAATGTAATACTGCTGTTTGCCAGAGCTGAATTAACAAATTCTGCCTGCCTATTTCACAAGGGTCATGGGATAGAGATCGATTTTTAAAAATTTTTTAATTACAAAACCAAGATGAAACATTAAAAAGGTAAAGGTAGTCCACTGTGCAAAAGTGTGTGAAAGCTGGACATTGAAGAAAACTGATAGGAAAAAAAATAGATTCCTTTGAAATGTGGTGTTGGAGGAGAGTCTTACGGATACTGCCAAAAAAAAAAAAATCAGTGGGTTATAGATCAAATCAAGCCTGAACTGATCCTAGAAGCTAAAATGACTAAACTGAGGCTATCACATTTTTGTCACATCATGAGATGACAAGAGTCACTGGAGAAGACAGTCATGATAGGAAAAGTGAGGGCAGCAGGAAAAGAGGAAGACCCAACAAGAGATGGATGGACTCAAGAAAGGAAGCCACAGCCCTCAGTTTGCAAGATCTGAACAAGGTTGTCAAAGATAGGACATTTTGGAGGACTTTCAGTTATAGGGTCGCCATGAGTCGGAAGTGACTTGACGGCACTTAACACACACACACACAGTCCACTGTGCAAGCATCAGGTCATTACTGATCCATGGGCTGATGTCACATCACAACATTTACTACGGAAACTATGTTTATAGGGTGGCTTGCCATTGCCTTCCCCAGTCAATGGGATGATTGGGATGCCAGTGCACACAGTGGAATGTTTAATGTTAGAATCAGAATATTTACAGGGCAGGTTGGGCAGTATGGGGGCCTCATTCTGTTTATGCAAACTTATCTCTATGAGAATATGAGAAGAATATAAGGATTGGAGGAAACAATATTAGATTAGGGTTTCCTTCTATATTTACTTTCACCACTTCAAGTCTATTTGCTGTTTGAAATGCTTCACACCTTGGTCAGGTTCCAAGGAAACACACAACTAGTTACAAAAGGCAAAGAAATCTTTGTGTATACGTGTTTCTCAAGCAGTCCCACCCCTGCTGCATGGCAAGCTGCTTTTGAAAGTGAGCAAACTCTTCAAGGAAGCATGTGGGTTTAGAAGTGTTAAATTCAAAGGAAAAAAAATTAAACCTTCCACTGGGATGCTCCTCTTTGGGAGCGCCTGAAGTACCTGTGTGGGTCCTGGCCTCTACATCTTCTTGTGATCAATGCTGGAACGGCAGCAGAAGTTCCTAGGACCTTTCCTGGTGTTATTGTCAACTTTTACAGCGCCTAATCCAGGTCAGTCAGAGAGCATTAGCTCTCCGAGCTGTTATTTTAAACTTACTCAAGGCGAAATGGGTTTTTCAAGAATTGGCTTTGAATGGTTGTTCCTGGCAGCTGTTGAAATATTCGTTTTCACATCTCGCCATTCTGCCTCCATTTTTTTTCCATTGCTAAGTGATTATCCAATGAGCAGCAGTTCGGTTTCCAAAAGTGTTTGGAGCAGAGGGCAAGGCAAGAGTTACCCTCCGATCAAACTTTGTCTGCAGTAAGAAAACCTTTCCAGTGAGAGTGCCTTGTAAAGACAAGGGGGAAATGATGTAAAGAAAACATGGCCTCTCTTCATGGAAAGAGTGAGGGGTAAACTTGGAACTGTTTTCACATTTTTTTCTCTCTGAAAACAAGTAAAAAGGGAAGTTACAAAGTGCACATTTAAGGGCAGCTTTTGAGCTTTCTCATTCAGTCAGTCCCCAAAGCTCCACAAACATGGCTGTTAGGGTGGCTACTCTTTATCCAAACCACTGAGATTTGTTCATCTCAGTTGAGCCAAAAAAAGAGTGAGACACTGCTGAAAGTGGAGGGGGGGAAATCCCCTGTGTTGTAACTTGCTTTTGCAAGCTAAATCGATAGACACAAAATCGTCGGTGCCTGTGCACTCACCACAGGAGAATCTTGGAAAAGAAACATTTTGGAAACTTCCTCCTGGCAAAACCACTATCACTGCGTCGCTGTTTGTTCTATTTCTAGTTATTTCTCTATTAGGGAGAGCTTGAACTACGCTCTGTTCTTAACAGGGATGTGAAAGAAAGATGCCCCAGAAAATAATTTATCAGAGAGAAGACTCTCCCAGCTTCTTCTCCTCGCTTTGGCTGTTTGTTTTTCGTACAACCGAATCCTAAATACTTTGACTCAGATGAAAGCCCCATTAGGCCCATTATGAATTTCTTCCCAGTAAGTATGCTGAGGACTGAGCCTTGCCACCTAACCCTGTGTGTGTTTACTTGGAAGAAAGTCCTGTTAACATAAAACACAAAATTTGCAAATAATTTTCACAGATATATTTTAAAATGACATTATAGATATGTTTAGTCAGCATTGTAGAGTTAGTGTTACTTCACAAAGATAATGTGTGTGGGGGGTATGATGCAATGTTAGAATATAATGTAGAAGAAGAATTTATTTGTTTGTTTAGCCATAGGCCGTTGCAAAATATCCTTACATATGTATAAAAATCCAAAAAAGAAATAAAATTGCATCAATATACATTGCCTGGATAAAAACTATTTCATACAAAATCTCTATTAAAACAAAGATCGCAATCATTTGCTTTCCTATACAAAAAAAATCTTAATAGCTTGAAGAGCTCTAATCTTCCTGGCTGCAATAGCAAACTGTGACATTCTGAAGGTGACATGTGAATCAGACAGAGAGTTAAAAAAAAATCAATTTATCAATTTCAGAACAAAAATTTACTCCCTTCAAAATTCCATCCAAGCATTTGTCTCTAGGCTCACTATACAACGGACATGATAGCACATAATGAAAAATGTCCTCCGGTGATAGATCCACAGATACATGTGCGATGTTCCTTTGAGAGAATATAATATGATACAACAGTAAAAGAGAATTGTGATTCTTCTCACCACATTACTGTCTGCATCTTGTATGAAGTTAAGACATAGGAGGTAGGGAAAGGAATGAGAGAGATCAGTCTGGAGGAGGATTCTGGTAAAAGAAGAAAGAATACAATCCACAGTGTTATGCTGTAGTAGGAATCTCTGATGAAGGAAAGAGAAGATTCTGGATTAAGGTTTGATTTGGATCCTGTAGACGTTCTCCGCTGACAGAAGGGATTTCCATCAGAGTAGTGGGACTTCCCACCACCTCCCTCCTTCTACAGTCCAAGGTAATCCAAGAAAGGCTACTCCTGGAGGCCAGCTGACCCATTGGGAGGGGGTAAATTGGAGGTCTGTAATTTAGGAAATCAGCCCCTTCCATTCACAGCAATTTTCTTGAAGATCCAAGCCAGTGTATGGCAGCCTCCCAGGTCCCTGATTTCTCTGATACTCTTACCAGTTGCCAGGCTGTCCCTGCAACCCTATTTATATTCCAACTTATCTTCTGAGACTCAAGGTGGCTAGCAAGCAAGAACAAGTTTCAAGAACACAAAAATGACTTTTTGTCAGGACTTAAATATGTGAGATTTTACAATATTTCATATGTATCTGATATTTGCATGTTTTATTAGAAGCTGCCTTGAACATATTGCAAAAATGAAATATAAATTGCTAAATAAATAAGCAAATTGTACATAATAATTTATAACAGCATAAACATCAGCTACAATAATAATGTGAAGTCTCTAGCTCTGAACTGAATATTAAAATATAGTGAATGCTAGCAGTAGCCCTTGTGACATATCTTTGTGAAAGAAATATATTAGAAGAGGAATAACTATGCTTATAGGTAGCACCTGTTTACCCCAAAATGCTAATTTGTTGTAAAAGGTGAAGCCATTTAATGCCATTAGGTAATTTAAGCCTTTGCTATTTTATGTTCTTAATTTGTATTTCTAAGTAGTTTTGAAATTGCAGGGTTTTATTTCCAGAAGAAAAGACCTGTTGGTTTTCCTTTTTAATAATTTAATGTAATGATTTAAGTGGGTTTTTATTTTTGCATAGAATCATCTGAACCCATCTTTTTGAATAGGAATAAGACTTGATTTGCAATTCTCCTGCACCTTTTCCACATTATTAGCCTTGAGGGCTCTTGGCAGGGGGTGTAAGCTGTTGGTGAGCAAAAGCTTGAATCCATCAGGATTTTTGAAACATAATGGATATATAATTGACCAGTTATTTCAATCCCCTTCACCATTCACAACAACAGCATGGTGCTTTTGTAAAGCTTACAGTGGTGGAATAATCTGGATGGGAAAGAAATTAATGGCACGTTGACTGTACTGAAAACAAGGTGGTAAAGAAGAAAACATTTGAACAAGGACACAGCAGATTCAGCACTTGGGGGGCAACATGATGGGAAATCATTTTTCAAACTCTATTAATATAGAGATAAGCAATATAGCAGTACATACAGGACAATCAACAAGGAACATTTATGCATGTACTAGCATATAATTAATTCAAATAATCTATTGCTATACATTTCTAGCATTTATTGTCATAAGATGCGGCAAAAGCTACACGCTTATGCAGAATTTTTAAAGGATTAGACAAATTCATGGTGATTCAATCTATCAGTGGTGATGAGTCATGAGATTTAAAAAAATGGCATGCTCATATTCAGAATCAGGATATTGCCAAGTGCTGCAGACAAGTAAGGGGAGGATGATTGTCTCTGCCAGCTTCTGCCTTTGATTTTTCCAGAGCCATTCAGGTTGGGGGAAGGCTAATGATGGTGGACCTTTGAGCTGGTGGGGTCAGGCCACATGCATGCCTCTTTCCTATTGAATGCTTCCGATTCCTGTAATGTTTCCTTTCTATTGAACAATTGTTCACCCCATGCTCTGGAGAAGGTAGCACAATTTTTAAAGATTGCTACAGAACACCGCAAATCAGTTAAATAGATGGATGTATTAACTTACAACACTATCTTATGCAAGTGTCTTTCAACCATTTTGTAAGGTTATATCTCAAACATTTATATTTTTACATGCTGGCCTCTTATCATTTTCCTCCTGGATCAGCTGACATGAGTGTGAATCATCGGAGAGTGCAAGGTTGCATGGGAAGTGGGGGAGGAGCCTTTGGTGACTACAGGTAATTGTGAATCTTACAAGACAACCTTTTTTCAAGGTTGATACTTCCCAATTTATGGAACACTCATTTTCTGTTTCATACAATTTTCTCCAAACTATAGTTGGTCAATCAATGTGAGTAATCAATTCAGCTTTAAAAAAAAAGTTAGCAGCCTTGTAGAAAATACCCTTTTTGTGTCTGCTACAAAATTCCTTATGGAAAAGCTACTGTTGTGGGTATATTATTGTAGCCCTATTAGCCCTGTTCAAACACATGGTCAATGAACATGTGGGTGTTGGAGGTGGGGGAATTCTGCTGCTGCCCTATTACTGCATTTCTGTATGGACCAATCCTATGCATTAACAGCTTATACTTGGGGATGGTCCACCACCTAAACAAAGCAAGTAGCCATTTAGGCTACTAAATATGCCAAATCAGTGGCATATGGCCACTTGGGGAGATTCCATGTGGCCTACAAAAGAAGTACTTTCTCTGCAATCAGCAATAGATGGATCTGAGGCAGCCATGACACCACAGAAGGTGTGCATCTCTTCACATGTTAGTTTCAGATAGAGTTGCCAGCACCAGGTCTGGAAATACCTGGAGATTTTGGGGGTGGAGCCTGAGGAGGGCGTGGTTTGGAGAGAGGAGGGACTTCAGTGCCATAGAGTCCAATTGCCAAAGCAGCCATTTTCTCCAGGGGAACTGATCTGTGTCACCTGAAGATCAGTTGTAATAGTGGAAGATCACCAGCCACCATCTGGAGGTTGGCAACCCTAGTTTCAGAGGTCTCTAAGGTGCTCTGAATTCGAATCTAGCTGTACTTCTCATGTTACTATGGTCCCAGGAGAATCCAAGGTGGGCTGCAAACAGAGGAAGCATTCCTTCTGCACTATGCTTTAGACCTTTTTTTGGAGGGGGGGAGATAAGGGAATGGGGGGTGCTTGGGTTGCCATGAACAGTGCATCCAATGAGATGGCTGATAACAGGAGGCTATTCAAAGGCAGTACTTGCTGTACTATATGCACTTTTTGTAGAAGAGCTCCTCTCCCACCCTGCCTGTGGCATCAATGTGGGATTAGCCAGTTGCTTTGGGGCTGAGCAGAAATTTTGTGGGTCTCTACCTGATTGGCCAGAATACCAAACCTTTTTTCACCTGTACCCCATTTGTTTTTATGGGGTTGGGTTATACAAATAAGTCTGATCCTGACAGACTGGTGAAGCCCTAATTAGAGTTGGGAGGATTTGTGTGGATTAAGAGTTTGAAAATGAATTAGACTGGCAAGCACCCTGAGGCATCTAAGGATGGTAAGAGTCTCCAGAGCAAGCCATTCATGGCTGAATGATCCGAGGGGACTGGGGAGATTAATCCCTCAGTGCTCTGCATCAATGCTTGAACCTGTGCATTGAATGTTGTGGGAGAATGGGGTTGATAGGCTGCATCTTAGAGCTGGGACCCATGGGGTTTAAAAACAATGATGTATTTGGTGTCTGTCACATTTTCAGCACCTCTTTGCAGTCCTGCTTGGTAAAACAAAAGTGGCTGGTGGCCTTGGGCACTCCAGCAAGCCATCTGCCTGAACCAAAGCATAGTTTCTAATCTACAGTAATAGCAAAAGATTAATACAGTTGGAAGGAAGAAACAAATAGCTGTAGGAAAGAAGATTGCTGACTTCATCAAATGCCTCATAGCAGCAAACAGGACTTCCAACTTCCTTAACATGTACTACTTAAAGTTTATGGGTTTTTTTAATTATTAATTTAGATATAGGGATACAAAAAGAAAAAGAGGGAGGAACACATTGGGGAAAAGAAAACACAAAATACAATACGTCTGTGCTCAAGGTCTTTCTCACAAGCTATATACCTTACCCCCATTAACCGACAACTTCTACACAGATCTCTAATTATACAAAAGAGCAGTTAACTGTTATTGAGAAATCTAAAATTATTTACAGTATTCTATACCTACTTTATTAAAATGAGCCCTTATTGTCTCTGGTGTTTATTACATCGTAGTTAATCAGTACCTATTATTTGCTGACTTTACTCAATATAAACGTATGCATATTCTCTATATCAATATTAACTGCCGTTTTTGATTTACGTAAAAATATCTGTGATATCTAGCTTCTCTGAAACAAGATATTCTAAGAAGTTGTGTATTTATCAAAAAGCGGTTGCTATTTTTGCTTAAATTCATCATTTATGTGTTTTTCTTCATGGATCTGAATTCCACAATTTGAATGCAAAGGGTAAAAGGGGGGGGGAACCATTCTCAGGGTTTCACATCTCCCTGATGGTTATAGCTAGAAGAGCAATAATGTGTCACACAAATGGGTGTTTAGTCAACTTCAAATAAAGCAATTATAGCCACAAACCATGATCTAAAATGTAATAAAGATAAATTTGCCTTTACATCGGTATGTTTGGGAGTTTTCCTGTAACGGATTTCTAACCATTGGAAAATGAGTTATTCTTTCTTTTATCCTTGTTGGTAGATAACAGGAAATGTAGAAAGATTGGAGCAGATGTGATCTGTATGTCTTAAATCACATCTAATTCTGCTTTTCATGATATGTTATTAAAGATTTGAAGTGGGGGAAAAACTTTTCCAATATCTAATAGGTGTACATTTGAGAATTAAAGAAAAAACTCTTATGATGTATTTTTATCACAATAATCTTCAGTCTGCAATAAAGTGCAATCATATATTCATTTCTGAGTTTTTGTAAAGATCAGAATATTTTCCCCTGAGTTTATTTATTACTTCTATGATGAAATTATTGATTTTTAAAAGTAAAAATAATGACACAGGGCTTTTTTAGGTGATCCATAATATATAGGGTCGCCAACCACCAGGTACCAGCTGGAGATCTCCTGTTATTACAACTGATCTCCAGCCGATCAATTCACCTGGAGAAAATGGCTACTTTGGCAATTGGACTCTATGGCATTGAAGTCCTTCCCCTCTGCCTCCTCAGGCTCCACCCCAAAAATCTCCCGCCAGTGGCAAAGAGGGACCTGGCAACCCTACTAATACATATTCAATCAGGTGTTGGGTAGGGAAAGGTCAATAGGTTAACTGCCTTCAGATGTACCATTGGTCAGGAGTCTGGCTTAAAAAAGAGCTCTGTAAAGCTTATCATGATAGCTGCATGTAGTACCTACCTGTGGATGATATTACCTATCAAGGAATATATGTAACACTCCTGCTTGGACTAGGGGAAATGCAGACTACTTCCCTGGGTTTGATAAATCATTCAGTGTTATATATATTCATATTTCCTCTCAAATGCGCACTATTTAATAAAAAAATAAAATAAAAACCTTCATCCCCCCCCAGAGAAATTTGAAAATAATCCACTGCAGTTTTGCAGATGGTGATGGCTGGATGTCCATTCTGCACAGTTAAACAATAAACATCTCTAGATGATTCCTTATAGATTGCAAGATTCTAGCCCTGCACTGTCCCATAGGTGACCATTTGGAGACCAACAAGCATATGAAATTTTCAATGTGTTGCAATGACAAAGTGAGCAAATTTGGGGAGGGGGGGGTTGTGTATGGCATACCCAAAAATCTGCATGGGGTGAACATATGAATTCCTCATTATAAACCCTAGGGAAAGTTTCAGTTAGCGCATTGTGCCTTGATGTTCTGATCCTCAACATTCAAAGAGATACATTAAAACATGGAGCATGAAGAATGAAATCAAGAAAGAAAGAAAGCAAATCTCATAAGTGTTCATGATTTGTCCCATTGCACCAGCCACATCTAATTTAAACAATTTTACACAATAATGTAGACATCCAAGAGCCATCCTAGTACTCGAAGAACAGTCAATAATCTGCCATTTAATCCATGTACTACTTACAATGTCTAAAGGGGGGGGGCTAATCCCTCACCATTAGAAGTAGTATTACCCAATTTGAATTTAATGTCACCTGACCTAACACGTCAGCTAAAATTAACCTCCAGCTTTGTTACAAACTCCTACATTTTTTTCTTCCTTCTTTTCTGTATAACAAGGTACCCATGTGTTCTCAAGAGGAATACATTTGAATAACTGGTAGCTTTTATGTCTTCAAAGCAAGAGTAGCCATCACTTCTCTATCCCATCATACCTTGCTGCAATTGGAGAGCTTTTTTTCCGGGCACTGTGGGCCAAATTAAGTGCCATCTGTTTTTAAGGGTTTTTAGTTGGGTTTTATTGTTTAATTTTAGAGTTATTACTTTTATTGTTAATACTGATATGTTTGATGTTCCCTTCCCTGAGCCTGGCCAGAGAGGGTGGGTTATAAACTGAACAAACAAACAAATAAATAAATGTCAGAAGGTGGTGCTGGAGGATTGCTGTTTAGCGCCTTGGACTTTGGCCTGTGGGGTTCCACAAGGTTCCATCTTGTCCCCTATGCTCTTTGGCATTTACATGGAGCCACAGGGTGAAGTATAGAGTCCCGTGGCACAGAGTGGTAAGATGCAGTACTGCAGTCCAAGCTCTGCTCACGACTTGAGTTCGATCCCAACGGAAGTTGGTTTCAGGTAGCTGGCTCAAGGTTGACTCAGCCTTCCATCCTTCTGAGGTTGGTAAAATGAGTACCCAGCTTCCTGGGGGGTAAAGGGAAGATGACTGGGGAAGGCACTGGCAAACCACCCCATAAAACAAAGTCTGCCGGGATGTGACATCACATGGGTCAGGAATGACCCGGTGCTTGCACGGGGGACTACTTTTACCTTTTTTACAGGGTGAAGTCACCCAGAGATATGAGCTGGGTTGTCACCAATATATGGATGACATTCATCTCTATCTCACAGTGCAAGCTGATCCCAGGGAGACTGTAGAAACCCTGAACCAGTACCCAGATAAAGTTTTGGCTTGGATGCAGGCTAATAAACTGAAGCTTAATCCTGAAAAGATGGAAGTGCTACTGGTAGGCAGAAGGCCTGGCTTGGGATTTAAGGGGTCACCTGTTCTGGATGGGGGAGTGCTCCACTTTAAGGAACAGGACCATAGTCTGGGGGTGCTCTTGGACCCAGACCTACTGCTGGATAAGCAGGTGGCAGCTGTGGCCAAGAGTGCCTTTTGACTAGTGGGGTTGAGTTTTCATTGGTTTTATAAGGTAATTTTATCTTGTACGTTTTAAATTGCTAGCTGCCTTGGTAGACCTTGTAAGGATGAAAAGGTGGGATAATTTTTTTGTAAATAAATAAATAAAACTAATTGAATTTACAAAATGCACTCGTTGTACTCAGCGACATCTTATTCTCTCTCCCCCTTGCTTTTTCAACAACCAGCTATCATCCTGATCACAATATCTTGCACACTTCTTTGTGACTTTTTGATAACTATTTCACTATCCACAAATGAAAGGAATTTAAGGAGCAAAATACATAGGGTACTGGAAGCCCAGGTCTCAATCTCCAGAGTGTGCTGTGAGGGTACAGGGATTGAACCTTCAACTCATACTGTTTTCCCTGTTGGAAATGCCTTTTACTTATTTAAGTCCAAGTAGAGGTTCCCATTATCATACCTGACCATAATTTGCATCACAGTGTAAAGAAACTGGTGAGATAGTTTACTAGGGATATGGAAGGAGAGGTGTTATCCCCCCTCTTTGTCAGTGCCATGCCTCCATTCAAACCCAATGGCTATTTTTGGGACAAACTCTACATCTGGATTTTTAGTCCCTGGACTTCAAAATCATATTTAGTCTGATTCATAGAGAAGCGGGTATGTTTACAGCATCTGGAGGAAAAGCATAATTGTGTTCTGTTATAAATAGTTAGTTTATTGTTACGATCGTAGACCAGCACAAGTATAAACTCTGTTATAAATACATTTGGGTGTGTGTACTTAGCAGAGAAGCAAAATTATTATTGACATAGCAGAGATTTCAGGAACTGGAAATTGCATATTGGCTGTGGAATTTATGACTGGCAATTTTTAAAATGTTGGCTTTTGAAGACCAAGTTGACAAGGTCTAAGTGATAATCAGTGAAAAATATTTGGACTAATGGGATGTTGGTCATGTATAGTTCTAATGGAATTTCTACCAGACTTCTTCATTGAGTAGTCAATGTTCCATGTAGCTCTGGAGTCCAGAAGAAATAGTTAATCATCTATAAAGAATTCACTGTTTATTTCAACTATTATTGTAGTCTCTTTAAATGACACAGCAGTGTTTTTTTGGAGGAATTGTACAATTTAGAAAGAATGTTTCAGACATATTTCAGATTTCAAATAACCAAATTCCTATACATTTTATTGCCTCTCATTTTGCTGGTCAAAACAGCTACAGAACATTTCCTGAAGTGACAGTGATGAATTAAGCTGTATTCCTCTGAATGTGAAATGGAGTGTCTATAATACAATATATGACCATCTTAGAAATGTTAACCAATTCCCTGATGACGGATGTGATGAAGAATATGTGAAATCAAGCTAAATGGCTTCATCTATAAGCAATCAATGATTTGTAACAATAAAATTTCTCAGTATGCACTCTTATATTCTCCACCAATGCATACACCCACTTCATGAAATCACCTGTCTAACCAGTCACTCAGTTTCTTGTGTCTACTAGAAAGTATTTCCTTCTAATTTCAAAGCCATTGAATATTTCTGGCTGCTTCCACATGGACATTTTTCTCTGCCTCCACTTCTAAATGGCAGTGCTTTATTTTTTAGATCATTCATACAACATCATCTTCTGCTTTCCATGTTTTCCCTTGGTTTGCAGCAGTTTTTCCCACCCCTATATTTCTATGATCATTTACACACCATCTGAACAGAAAAGTGCACAGAAAACTTTGCAATGGTTGTCAATGGAGGAGGAGGGGTGATCCCTTCTGAACCCCATAAAATAGGACCCCCTGACCCAATCTTCACCAAATGTTGGGGTTTGTGCAAGTGACCCCCCTAAGGCCGAATTTTTTCAGAAAACCCGGAAATAAGCCAAATGCCCATATTTACTGGTATTTGTATTCGACTTATATCAGGTTTCCCGAAAAAAATCGGGCCCAATAAACCCGAACCCAAAATTTAACGAATTTTTTTTGCACAGCCCTACCTTCAACCCCTTTTTATTTTGTTTAGTCTTTTCTGAGTATTTTCAAGCACTACAATATCATTTTTAAAATACAGTGACTGTAATGATATAAAATACTCAAATTGTGGCTGCACTAGAGATCTAGATAATGGCATTATAATACCAACTCTTTTGTTTTCAATTCCTTTCCTAACAATCCATAACAATCCATAGCACAGAATTTACTTTTTGACTGTTATACCACACTGAATGAACATTTTTCTTATGCTATCCACCACGATCCCAAATTTTCTTTCCTGGTCAGTCAACAACTGTTCAGATCTTATCAACATATATTGACATGTAGGGGTTTTTTTCAATGTGCAATCTCTTTGCACTTTGTTGCCCATTCATTCAACTTTAGAGAGATCCATTTGGAGTTCTTCACAATGCAGTTTCATTCTTATTGTTATGGTTCTAAAAGTTGGATTAGTTACTTTCTAAATTCACATTTGTGGTCAGTATGTCCCCCATCAGAGCCCCTCCCCAGCCTCCCTAACAGCTGTACTGTTGGGGGGGAGGGCCAGAAGCTGACATTGCTGTGCTAAATTCTTCCTGTCACAATTGTCCAATTTCCTGCTTCCAGTTACTGATCTAACCAACAATAATAGCAAACGTAGTCCTTCTGTCAGTGTCTTCAGTGGCCATTCAACAGTTGCCTAGAAGAAGCCTCCACCTTAAGCAAATCCATCTTTGTACAATGATTGGAGCTAACCTAAATCAAAGCTCCTCTTGCTCAAACTTGGAAGAAAATAAGGGACAGAATGCACCAGCAGGCTATTTACCAAAAAAGCATTATAGATGAAAAATGTGCAGAATATCTCCATCTGCTTAGTCCCACCCCATTCTTTTTTTCTTTTCTTTTTTTCTTCTTTTCATTTTTTTCTTCCTGCAAGGCTCTTCTGAATTCAGCTCAACCCATTTCAGGCTACACAGTTTAATTACATTTTGTGATATGATCTATAGATCTTTTAATCTCTCTGCTTTGTTAGTACAGGGAGATGTTTGGCAGGAGGTCTAAAATAAACATTGAAATGCCTGCTGAGTCAGACTATGCAAAATATTTATCTAGAAAGTAAAACCTTTTTTGCTAGTGTGTGTGTGGGGGGGGTGTAGAAGATACCATGTGCTTCAAAGATATAACTGGAATAGAAGTTTTAAAAATAAATAAACTGTTACTCAGATAATAATCACTTCAATTTTATAGAGTTTTTCATAATGCGTTTTAAATTTTAAATGGGCTTATTCTGTTCAAATCTGTGTGTACGTATTTGAGGGATTTCTCTGTTGTCGTCTGTATTAAGGAAGATAAATGTTAATTCTGCATACTTGGTGATTGGCTGATTTTATAATACTAGCTGTCGGATATTATTTATTTATTTTACGCTATTTCTAGTCCTCTTTTTTCACTGGGACTCAAGGCAGATTACACAGAGTGAGCCAATACAATCAACAAGTTGGGATATTCAATAAACAATGAAATAGGATTTAGGTTGTAGAGTCAACCAGAAGTCTAAAAAACAGAACTGAAGCAAGAATATGTGTTAACATGACACATTAACAGTGCATTCCTGAGAGGGATGCCTGCGCCGGTCATAGGAGGTTTTGCCCCCCCCCCCCAAAAAAAAAACCTCCCAGCAGTGGGAGAAATCCTTCATAGGGTTGCACGGGAGATATGCCACCTAAACAGGTGGCGTATCTTGCCAAAATAAAAAAGGGGCGTTCCTAGCCCAAAAGGGCTTTGGAGGCCACCTAACGGCGGCTCCTCCCCCAGCCTGGCGCCAGAACGCCCCGGGAATGCCTCCCAGGATGCTGGCGCAGGCTTTTATGGTGGTGGGACGCTGACGGAAGGCCCTGTCAGCGTCCCGGGATAGCTCTGCCATGGCAGTGCACGGCGACCTGCATCCAGGCCTTCCCGCCGGCGTTCGGGCCACTAACACTGGTGTAAGTAGCCTGGATGCTGGCGCAGGGGACCCAAACACTGCCGTGGTGCCTTCCTGGCCTCCTAAGGGCTTTCACCCTTAGAGCTCAGGAATGCACTGTAAAAGATGTAAAATTACACAACGGGATTTAACCCACAGCAAACTATACACAGAAGTACAGACCACAGTCCCCTATTAAAAGATCTCCAGGTAGTACCTGAAGGTTGGCAACCCTAAATGGGAGGTAGCAACAAAGCTGCCAAGTGCAGCACTGTGTGAATGTGCAGCTACTGAATGGGTAGTGAACACACAGCACTGGCAAACACCATCATAAGCCTGTGGTCAAATAAGGTTTCACTAGCCTCTTAGTAGTTGTGCTTCAGGGTGCTGCAGCCATACACTTGGCAGCTTTGTTGCTACCTCCCATCTACCTCCATCAGGTTCTCCCTCTCCCTTCAGTGGTGTACAGTGATAAAGGCTGAGATATTCCTGGTATCAATTCAATACCATTTTTGCTGGAAACCAAAAATTCAATATGTAACTTCACCAAGTCCCATAACCCAGTTTCTATCCATTACATTAGTGTAATATATTGGTGAATATGTGTGTGTGTGTGTGTGTGTGTGTGTTATTGGTATCTCATCTCAAAACTCTAGACATTCGGGAGCTGACTTTTGTCATGAAGTAAAACTCTCCTAATAGAATTGAAGTGGGCTCAGCTATATTTCTATTGACCTAACTGAAAGCATCCATTTGCTGATACAGAGTAATTCATGTACTGGTAGTGTAAGTGCTGTTATTTTCCCAGTAAAAAAGTTCCCTTCATGCTTTGGAAAAAGAAAAAAAAATCAGAATGATTTAGAATGTAACTTGGCAGTCATTTCATGTACTTTATATTTGGCTTACCTACGACAGTCACCAAGAACATCCGTCTGTCAGTTTGTTGGACTATTAATCTGATGTTCTACCCATTTGTTTATTTCACACATTTACATTTCACTTTTCAGCTTTATTAATCTTCCCTGGCAACTTACAAAGCATATTACAATAAAGATAGAGAGTTGAACTGAGGCCTGGCTTCAAATATCTACTATGCTACAAAGTTCACTGCTCCAGTCATTCTCTTGCTCTGTCTTTCTGCCTAGCTTCTTGTGACAATAGCATGGAGAAAAATCATGTATTCTGCTCCTTGGAAGAATACATATGGGATAGATAGGTAGGCATTATTTAAGGCTCATGTGCTTAGAAAAAAACAACTGTGCATTAATGGCCATTGTCACACATAAACCACCAAAATATATCTAAACTTAAAGAGCCTTTTATCCATATTGAATAGGAAATATGGATACTAGTTTTAGTGTAAGACAATGTAGTGACATTCTTGGACACTGAACACTATCAGTAAACATAAAGAGTAAAGAAAAGAAAAGGGAGGGGTTGACAGCGCATTCCTGAACTTTAAGGGCAAAAGCCCTTAGGAGGCCAGGAAGGCACCACGCCACCATTTGGGGGGCCCATGCTGGCACCCGGGCTACTTATGATGGCGTTAGTGGCCCCAGCTCTGGCGTAGAGGCCTGGACGCCGGGCACTGGCACAGCAGCAGCACCCTGGAACGCTGGCAGGGTCTTCTGTCGGCATCCCACGGGCGTAAAGGCCTGCGCCGGCGTTCCGGGAGGTATTACAGCATCCCGGGAGGCGTTCCTGGGGCATTCCAGGAGGAGCTGCCTGTAGGCAGCTTCCTCTTACCTTTCGCCCCAGGTACACAGGCGAGGAGAAGAGCGAGGCTGCGCCAGCTTTTTTGATGGTGCAGCCTCACTCTTCTCCATGCCGTCCCTGGCTGCCACAGGCTCAGGAATGCAATGTGAGTCTCTGTATTCATGCATTGGATCATTCCAATGAGACTAAACACAAGGCTGATGCTGACTCCTATATCTAGGGTTGCCAGGTCCCTCTTTGACACTGGTGGGAGGTTTTTGGGGCAGAACCTGTGAAGGGCAGGGTTTGGGGAGGGGAGGGACTTCAATGCCATAGAATCCAATTGCCAAAGCAGCCATTTTCTCTAGGTGAGCTGCTCTCTATCGGCTGGAGATAAGTTGTAATAGTAGGAGATCTCCAGCTACTACCTGGAGGTTGGAAACCATGCCTATATCTGAAATCTGGACTTAAAAGCATAACAATTTAGTGTATTAAAATATATACTTTTCCTTTTGCCCAGCTTTAATTTTTTTTACTAAACCCCATGAGTTTATGTACTACATGCTACAGATTTTTTTTTAATTATGAAAAAATAAACATAGCATAGTAGATGAAAATTTACATTTAACTGGAATGGCAGTTTCTGACATTTTGAATTCTGCTCAGATCACTTATTAAGGTTGGGAATTGGTACAACTGAGATACATAACAAATAGCCAGTGTTTATCTTCTGCAAGGAAAAGTTATGAAACTCAAGCCAGTTGGAATCCATCTAATTCCCATTGCCAATTACAGATAGACAGAGAGCCAAGCAAGGATGCAAAATAGCAACCAGCACAGTGGCTTATCAAAAGACAGGACTGCCAACTCCAGCTTGGGAAATTCCTGGAGATTTGGGGGTGATGCCTGAGGGAGGGGGCAGAGGTTGGGGATAGTGGAGTGCTCAGTGGGAATTTGATGCCGTAGTGTCCACCTTTTGAAACTTTCATTTTCTTCAGGGGCTCTGCAGTTTGGAGACTCAGTTTTAATTCTGGGAGAATGCCTAAGCCCCATTTTGAGTTTGGTAACGCAGTCTGAAGGTAAAAAGTCTCAATTACAGCAACATGACTTTAATTGCTATAAAAACGAACTTTTGAAGGGCTCAAAATATTTCCAGTTTTTAGCAGAGCTGGCTTATGGAATGGTCCTCTGGAGGGTTACAACTACTGCTCTGAGAGTTGCTGAAAGAGAAGGCAGATTTTGGGGCTTTCATAAGTAGCATGTGGAGACATAATTCATGACATCCTGAGAGCCAGTGTGGTGTAGTGGTTAGGAGCGGTGGATTCTAATCTGGAGAACCGGGTTTGATTCCCCACTCCTCCACATAAGCAGCAGACTCTAATCTGGTGAACTGGGTTGGATTCTCAACTCCTACACATGGGTGATCTTGGGCTATTAGTCATAGTTCTCTCTGAACTCTCTCAGCCCCACCTACCTCACAATGTGTCTATTGTGGGGAGAGGAAGGGACGGCGATTGTAAGCTGGTTTGATTCTCCTTAAAAGGTAGAGAAAATTGGCATATAAAAACCAACTCTTCTCCTCCTTCTTAAGACACTTTCCTGGAATTAAGCCCCATTGAAGACACCCGAGTAGGATTCTGAGAAAACCTCTCAGGATCACTCTTGCAGTGACAAATGCACATCAGTTGCTCTTATAGTGCTTGCAGACACGTAAGAGCACTAGGTATGGGTGCAAGTGATGACATCACTGGCCAGCCCAGTTCCATATTGTTATGTGGCAAAACACAAAGGTCAAGAAGTAAACATTGACATGCATTTGTTTTATAACAAAATCACGTACAGGAATCACTTGCACTTTTGTTCCTAAATATGCAACAGATTAAAGATTAGTAAAGGTAAAACATAAAAAAAAAGCATTCATGGCCTTTAAGCCAGGGATTGATTTGTTTCAGTCCGTCTATAAATAAGGCACAAGTATGGGGCTGTAATAAGTGCTAGCCATCCAATGGGAAGGGAGGATGCAATATATAAGCAAGTCTCACCCCTATATAAGCAAGTCTCACCCCTTCACTTCAGTTTTGCCACCTGCTGTCATCCTACTCACCCACCCTAGAATAGTGTGGGAATAGCCAATCACCATTTGGGGCCAAGCAGGATTTTGGGGGCTTTCAATTGGCAGTGGGGGAGAGCCTTTTCCTGCCTACTTCACATTGTTCAAGAGAGGTGGAATAAAGATTATTTTTTGTTTAAAATAATAGGCCTGGTCATGGACTGTTTAGGCCATAACTAGTTTAGCAGGGATAGGGTGGGTTGCTCACAGTAGGCAGGGAGAAGTGGTGAGCACTCTGAGCCCTCAGGAGCAATGGAGGGAGTCTCCTGAACAGACCATCACTGGCTTTACTGCTAGGGTTGCCAGCTCCGGATTGGGAAATAACTGGAGATTTTGGGGTGGAGCCTAGGAAGGGTGGGGTTTAGGGAGGGGAGGGACTTCAACTGGGTAAAACGCCATTAAGTCAACCTACAGAGTGGCCATTTTCTCCTGGTGAACTGGTGGTCTCTGTCACCTGGAGATCAGTTGTCATAGCAGGAGATCTCTAGCCACCACTTGGAGGTTGGCAATCCTATTTACAGTGGGATGGGGCTTGGGAAAGAGTGCCCTTTGTGCCGAGCAACATCTTTCAGATCCTGGTAGCAGCTTTACAGTGCATCAGGGAAGGGGGATGGAGCTTTCACCTCTCAGACCAATTTGGGCTGGTGAGGATAAACAAGGCTGGCGGAAGCCGCTAGCCGAGTTTGGAGCCAGGGTGGATTTGCCAAAATGAAGGCAGCCATGGCTTAGCTTCCTAGCACAGCCCATCTATTTAAATATTAGAATATTTAAATTTCATGATGTAGATCAGCTAATTTTAACAAACTAGTTAAACCCATGCTATGGGTTTGGAGTACTGGGACAAGAACTATGAGTGTCGAAACTTTTTTTTTTTTTAAAGGGGAGACAAGGACACCACATGTATCAAAAAAGTTTGCACAAGATTCTACTAAGAATAATTCTCTTCTGAAAAGAATTACACCAAGCAAGCAATAAAATACTCCTAATTATCCTGAAAAGGATCAACTTGAAATGATTTTTACACCTTTTAAAAGATGTGCTAATGAAGAGTTTGATTTATTAAACAGAAGCCTTTCCTTTTTTAATTATTAGGTAACATCATGTGGGTTGTGATGAAGGTATAAATATGGAGCCCAGACTAATCCAGGCTGTTCAATGTTCTGCTGATAATGAACAGTCATATTTTTTCTAAGTAAGAGCTGAAGGAAATAATAATTTTTGTAAATTAATGAATTACATTTTAGTAGTAATTGTCTTTGATATTCAAATGTACATCCTTGGAGAAAACTATATCTTCAAAAGACTCACTTGAGGAACTTTATTTCATTTAATCTACTTCAAAATGTGAATTTAATTTAACTCACTTTGAAAACTTCACCCAAAACTGAAAATAACATTCCCCCCCACCTCCCAGGAGCCCATGATGTTGTCACCCAATCACATATTATATAATAACATTTGCAACATAGAAGTGTATTCATAAGGAGAAAGCAAAATTGTAACGAGAGCACAATCTTGAAGGGGGGGATCAGCATAGGAGCTGGTGTGACCCCTGTGCCAGCATATGTGCCCATTTATCCTGGGATAAGGGGCACTTAGGCTGGCACGGGGGCATTCATGCCAGCCCCGGGGTGTCACACCACTGCACGGGGCTCTGCCACTGTTGCTGTCTCCTGGCAGCATTCCAGCAGTGCAAGTCCCCGCGCTGGCATCCTGTGAGGTGTTCCTATGGGCGGGGCTGCCTTTAGGCAGCATTCTAACCCCTTTCACCCTGGGAACACCTCCACAAATTGCAGCCTTGCTACGCCACATTTTTGGGTGGCATAGTCTTGCTTTTTTCTATGGGGGGTATTTCCCCCACTTTCCAATTTAAATTGCTTTTATTTTATCCACGGCAGCTGGGAAGCCTCTGTGGAGGCACCATGACCACACCTCTCCCGGCTGCCATGTATCCAACTCCCACCCCTTAGGAATGGGCTGAGAGTGCCCAGCGTTTGGAAGCATACAGAGTATTTTCTAGCCTAATGTTTGCATTTTGCGGCCTGGCTCTCTCTTTAACCCAAGCCAGACTCCAAAACATTCATAAAATCATGCTCTGCTATCACTTCAGCTGCTCACTAGAAGGCTGAAGTATAATAATTAATTCTAATTAATCAATAGATCAGATCAGATTTATTCATGTTATGGTCACAGACCTTAACGAACCAACTACACCCAAAATAAAATGTGTTAGTTCAATATCACAATAACATCTGCTACTACACATTGAGATGAAGACTTCCCCCATTAAAATTGTTTACCAGGATATTGTGGACCTTATAAAGCCCTTGTATTACCAGTATCAGACCTTTTAAAACTTTTCCTTAGTTTAATTGCTATAATGAAAAAAGAGGCCACTCTCTGTGTAATAGATACATTTGCATCAGCCAGCAAGAATCTTACTCGCTCTTCTTCTAATTAATCAATAATGAATCACTAATTTTAGTGATGATGCCTATTCAAACCTGCCATTGAAAAAGTAAAGAATGCCATACTGATGAGTGTCAAACATTGGCAGCATGCTTAGAGAAGTCTTGACATCAGCAGGCACAATATTGCACCACCAGCAGGCCCATTCAAAGGCCTAGAGAGGTCCAGATCCCCTGCATGTACCAGTCAATCTCTGGATTGAGGAAATGACCTTGGTGGTTGACATGATCTCTTCCAGGTGCCCTCTCTCAAGTGTTATTTTATTTATTTTATAAAATTCATATCCTGCTTTTCTGCCCTCACAATGGCCACCCAAGGTGGCTAACCAATGAAAACATGCACCACATTTTGATACCACTAAAAGCAGCCCCCCAAATGTATATAATTAAAACAATTAAAACAAGGCACCAAAATGAGACATAAATTAAATATTTTTGGCTATTTTTGAGGCCCTCTCTGAGTCTCAGGTCCGTAACATTCCCCCTTCCCAGGATCCTATGATGTTGTCACCCAATCATATATTATATAATAGCATTTAAAGGATAAATAATTTGCAACATAGAAATTCATACATAGCGCCCTCCTGCTCGTCCTCTGATTGGTTCTGCTTGCAGTTATAGATTTACATTCTAATATTAAAAGCAATTTTTCACTGGACAGTTATACAGGTAGAGAGCAGTAAATGTCTAAAATAGCAAAAAAGGAAACAAAATGGAAACATCTACACTGACTAGTGCCAGGTAAAATGTTTCCAAGCAGATTTCTGAAGTTCAGCGTTCTAAAACGTATAGGCTTTTTTCCCAAAATGGCTCAGGTGATCTGAAGACACAAAAAGCTTCAGTGAATCTAGCCTATATTGCTGAATTTCTTGAGAGAAGAAGAGAGAGCTAATGGACTTGAGAATAGCCCCAGGCATCTTTATTCTTGCCACTAACAACTCTTCTTTTTCTAAACCCAAATAAAGAAGTCAATTTCATTTAACTTGTCAAGTGGATTAAACTTCACAGTTAGGATAGACCAGCAATAGTGTCCTTTCAACAAATACAAGAAGGAGATAGGTGCCCATGGGTGGCATGCCAACACCTTTCGTTATGCCCACCAAGAGTTTTTAGAAATTGGGTGGGGCCAGGTGGGGCTTTTGTCCAGTAAAGCTTCTCATTGGCCATAAGAGATCTGATTAGTTGTGCAGATTTATTAAAGATGTTGCCTTGGAAGCAGCTGCCATCACAGCACAAGGATCTTCACTTTGTGACTGAAAGTAAGTTGTGGCAGTCATTATATGGCTGGCTCCGCCTCCTATGGCAACCATCATGTGGCAGCCATTTTTGTGGCTATGCCATTCAGAAATCTAATGGTGCCCACAAGCTCCAAATGGTTGGAGACCACTGGGTTAGACAGCCAATTACACAGACTAATGTAAAGGAAGGTAGTTACCAATTACTGTAAATGGCCAGAGCCATCTGTGCCAGGGATGCAAGCACATTGGTAATTTATACATGCATTGTCAAGCAGCAAAGGAAATCTGTTCCAGCAAACCTTAATATTTATACAATTAGCATATTACTTAAACTAAGAAAGAACTCTCGTTTGCAGCTGAGATTTTCACAACCAATGAAAAGTCTATAACCAGACAATGGTAAATAGTTCATTTTAAACAAAAAATGGGAGAGGCTTTGTCCTAAGAACAAAAAGGTGTTGAATCAATTTGGCTAACTTAAAATGGCAGCCTAATGAATTTGGGGTTACAAATGCACAGGTGTGGTCTTAGCTGATTGGCAACCAGGGTTGATTCCCCAGCCTCCTGCTTGAGAGCAGCTCAACTGCCCATTGCCCTGCCCCCTGAAAGGAGAGAGGAGGAGGAGGAGAAGAAGAAGAAGATCAGGCTTCTGCCACAATTTTTACCAGCCTTATCTGTGGTTCTGGAAGCTGACTCCCACCCACTTTGCATGGAGTAATGGCTATTCTTTTCTTGGTCCTGTTGTGGGGGACAGCAGAAGGTGACAGTGATTCTGGAGTCCATTGTGAACTTTTTCTCAAGGCCCCAAAATCACTAAGACAGATGCCAAACAAAGCTTTGCAAGTTTCACTGAAACATTTCTCAAAATTTAACTCGCACTTTGCTATAAACATAGTAAATTGGCATCCTAAGGTTGTGGGGAAACTACCTCAAGAAATTGGGGTAGTCATGAATGCTTTTGTGACGTATTGGCTGGTCAATTAGAGCAAGGAGCTGTTGGCTGACTTTTGTTGGGGGAAATGTTCACATAAGTGAACTACTGGCATGGACAGTGTAATGTTGCAGTGATGATTAATTCATACAAGAGCACTCTGACTTGTGGTTTCCATTTTGTGGAAGAAGATTCTCTCTCTCTCTCTCTCTCTTGGTCTCTCTCTCTCTCTGTGTGTCTGTCTCTTTAATCTATATATAAAAGTTAACTGCTGACATACTGTTAGAATTGACTCTGTGGTCTTAAGTAGAGCTCCAATATCCTTAACCTCCATCTGCACCAGGGGGAATATAAATGACACTGACCTTTCTTATTGGTTTGTTGCAATTATTAATGAAATGATGCATATGAAGTACTTGGAACAATCTATAGAAATGTTAATTATTATTATTCAAGCTCCCCTGCTTCCGTGCCATTCCTCCCTTGACATGCCCAAGTAGGAATCTGCAAATTAACCACAAATATTCAGGAAAAACCTGGTGCCAACTTATGTGAAAATTCTAAAAATGAAATTAAGTGTAATTTGCCATGCATATATCTTTTTAATCCATTGCACTATGTAGCATTAAGTACACTGTTAATAACTTATGCACACTGTTAAGAGTTGTGTGGATCAGCTAGAGTCATTTTCATAAGTTTATTTGGGTGCCAAAGAATGCATGGAGGGACATAATTGTTTTCCCCCCCTCCACTGGGATAGCATCTGTGCTCCTTGAATTCAAAGGTATGATTTGCATGTACACCTAGTGTTTATAGCCTTCTGTGCAAATAATCTGGTACTAAGGAAATGGAAGCTCCAATACACATTTGCACATAAACATGGAATGAAAAATACCAAACATGTTATTTGGATAAATCAAGGACTACACATTTTCGTATTTACTACAGGATCTACAATGGGCAGAATGAACTTCCCTATCCTCCCTTCCAGTGCAGGAAACTAACTTCAACAATGAAGCAGAAGAAAGTCTTCTTCTGCTGTAATACCTGGTATCCCCCCTAGAAACTGTTGACAGTCATGAATACTATTCATACTTAAAATACCTCTCCAGAGAATACTTCTCAGACTTCTCCAGTGGCACATTAAAGACTAACATCATTTATTTCAACAGGAGCTTTCTTGAGCCACCTCACTTCCTCAGATGTATGCAGGGAAATGAAAGTGGGAGTTCTACTGAAGGGGAAGATTACAAGGGAAGGGAGGAGCTGGATGTTGGATGTTGGATGTGAATTCAATCATGAGTCTTTCAAGTGTGTCTTCACTCTATATGGGACTACAACAGGATTAGCAGTGACAAACAGATAAGCAAAGTAACTAAGGCTGTAATGCTGAAGGGGGGGGGGGCAAAGCTTCTTAAGAGCTGGTGTAACCCCACGGCGACATAAGTACCCATTAGGGTTGTGCATATCGATATACCCAAACTGAAAATAAACCCAAATTAGCTGTTTCAATAATTTTCGAGTTTCGGGTTTATAAAAGGCCAAAACCTAAGGGTCTGCCCTAAGCCGAATAGGCAATTCCTGAAAAAGCCAAATAATTATTCAACTTTTTCAGGTTCGGCTATTCGCCTTTGCTCAGATGCACAGCTCTGTGCTTTCTCCCATTTTTCTATCTTTTCCCCCACTGGTTTTGTTAAGGCCCCAGAGTTGGGGCCCTGTTGAGGTAGGGATTGTGTAATCGGAGCCAACTTGATCTGACCAACCATCCAACCACACAACCATCCATCCATCACCATTCAGTGGGTTAATTTGGATAAAGTGTAAGGGTTGTTTAAAAGACGGGGCTCACCAGTCCTGTCCGGAGTGATATACCCTCCAACTAAAAAGAACTGACTTCAACAGCTGCTCACACCACCAGGCTTCTAAAGGAAACTTCCTCACCCACGAGGTTGAGCAATCTCTTTCAGACAGCCCCCATGGTTGAGACTTCGGCTGGCTCTGATATCACCACACACACCCTGAAATCCTGCTGTCAAATTGAAAGTCACCCTGAGTAGAGGCCTCATTTCCCCGCACCATGGCCATTTCTTGAAATTAGATTTTTGATGACCATAATAAAGGATTGTTCACAGGATACCATTTGCCACCAAAATATATTTTTCCGTGCCTTCTTTTTCTTGCATTTAAGCCATTTCCCTCACTTTGGAAGCTAATTTGCATGGACATCATGCTATGTGCCAAGATATGGAGTCCCCAGATTTTGAGGCACCAACCTGCCAATCAGCTCTTTCCGCCAGTCCTCAGCAATGCTGAACTTTTGAACCTGAAAACCGATGGACAGCTTGGCTTGCAAATGCCTGCAAGATGAGGGCAACCCCTTTGTGGACCCATAAAATTGGACTTCCTGTCCCAAAGTTCACCAAACTTCGGTGACCATCTAAGGAGACTCCCTTGCAGCCACGCTGCAAATTTGGGGACTCTACCTCCAAAAATGCCCTCACAGGAGCTTCAGAGAAAAATCCCCATAGACTAAAATGGGCCTGAATTTTTCAGTAAACCCGGAAATAAGCTGAATACTGATATTCACCGGTATGGGTATTCAGCTTATTTCAGGTTTACCAAACAAAATCGGGCCCAATAAACCCGAACCCAAAATTTACTGAATTTTTTTGCACAACCCTAGTGCTCATTTAATCCATGATAAGGGGCATTTATGCCATAACAGGTGGTATTCATGCTGGCACTGGGACGCCACACCACAGCTTGGGGCTCAGGTGCAGGCACTGCCTCCTGGCAGCATTCCAGTGACACAAGTCCTTGCTCCGCATCCTGGGAGGCATTCCCGGGGCATTCTTGAGTGCAAAGCTGCCTTTAAGCAGCAGTCTAACCCCTTTTGCCCTGGGAATGTGCGTTCCTGCACTTTTTTTGGTGTCATAGCTTCACTGTTTTCAATGGCGGCATTTTCCTTCTTTTATATTTTAAATTCCTTTTATTTTATTTTCAGCCATGGGGAAGCCTCTATGGAGGCAGCATGGCTGCACTGCTCCCAACTGCTGTCTAACTTCTCCCCCCTTCAGGAATGGGCTGTAATTCAACTCAAAGATAAGTAAGGCTGCTTATCTATTTGTAACTGCTTCATACAGCTTCTCCTTCAATTGACCATCACCTCACTTGGGATGCTCCCCATCTACAGATACTTCAGGTGCTTGCTGATTTAATAGACTTAAATCACCAAATTCTCCCTAAGCCTACCAAACCTTAGTTACAGACTCACCAGTTTTTCCATAGAACAGGCCAATTTGAAAATTAATTCTTCTCCCAACGAATCTGAGAAAAATCCCCAAAATACATGCTTGAAGTGATCAGCTAATCCTATGATATCATGTGAAGAGAAGAAGGGTGGAAAATCACGGACAGCAAAAGACTGTCCAGAAAGGGTAGAAGGCTTTAAATAGCCTTTCCTGCAGCCTGCTGTCTTCCAGGTCATCAGCTTGCATCTCAGCCTGCCCAATAGCTGATGACTTCCTTTTAAGAAGGATAGAAGCACAATAATTTCTCCCATCCAAAAGGTGGGAACTTCTCGTTTTTGGTTTCATGGTTACCTGGGCCAGCAGATCAACCCTGATCATGTTCATGTGTATCCAAAATGAATAGGACTTAGATACAGATAGCAAAGCACTTTTCACACTAATATCTTAATCATAAATATGCTCAACCTGACCCAAATTTGCAAAGTCTGCAGATGTTTTTTGTCTCCTCAGCCTTTGAAATAAAGAACCTATTGCTCTCAAGAAAGCATCTTACTTAACCAGTTTGAGTTTGGAAATTCGAATTTGATTTGCTTGTGTGATATAAGTTTCAAAGAGTTCTTTTAGAAATGTTTTTATAAATAGATAAGACCCCCCCTCCCCAAAAATTGACTCCCTCGCATACATCTTTTCAGATGCAAGCAATAAAATCCATCTTGTAAAAGTTATTTTTTTCATCATTCTTTGAGAGTAATCAAATGCTTTCATTTTCATCATTCTTTATTTGCCATAAATACAAATAGCGCCAAGCTTCCTGCTTTACATCAAAACTTTAGTTCAGAAAACATGGCAAAAACTGCCCTACTAGAATATCTTCTTGTGGCAATCTTCATTCTGCTTCTATTTCATATATCAGAGCTTCTTTGAGCCTCTCTTGACATCTGCACTTCTGCGCGGTACACTGAACAAGATGACTGAGGTGAA
The DNA here is from genome assembly GCF_029931775.1 of Euleptes europaea. NCBI lineage: Eukaryota > Metazoa > Chordata > Lepidosauria > Squamata > Sphaerodactylidae > Euleptes > Euleptes europaea. The sequence continues at coordinate 35,444,025 of NC_079323.1, forward strand.
CAGCGGGAAGTCTTGCTCCAGAATTATAAAAGAGGGAGGTCATGGTTTTTCAAGCATATCTCCTGCAAAGCAATCTTTGAATTATAACAGGAAGTATTCTGTTGAAGGATCGAACAAAAACCTGAATGGAGGCTTCCACGATGGGAATTGGATGGGTCAAGAATCACAGCTTGTCTTCATGCCTTTACAGCTTTCCGTATGCGTTCTGGCAACAGCTAGTTGTTGATTGGCAAACAAAATGACACTGGGACGTTTAAACATCGGCAGCATGTTCTGTAACAATCAGTTTCTGCAGCCTTATGCTTTTCTATTGCTTAGAGATGCGACCTCAAGGTTTTGATCGTTTGTGAGATGATGAGCTCTGATAGACCTCTCTTTTACAAAGATCTCTCTCTCACAAACTACAATTAGAAATCTTCAGATTTGTTGACTGTAACTTCAATTCCATTGGCATGACAATAGGGTCATGGTGGCGCACGTTCTTGCATGCAGAAATTCCCAGGTTCCCTTTGCTTTCATCTCTAGTTAGAATGACAAAAAAAGCTAGGAGAGAACCTTTCTGGAGACCTTCGAGAGTCACTCCTGTAAGAATTGCTTGCCTAGCTGGATCAATGGTCTAACTCAAAATAAAGCAGTTTCAGATGTACTTCTGTGTAATCGCAAGTATGATCAGGTAGCATATAGAATACTCCACATAAAACTGTAATTTTGAGGCATACTTTTACAAGATGGAATTGATTTTTTTCCAGACTAGTCTCAAACCAAATGCCTCAATCACAGTTTAAAGAACTTATTTCAGTCACAGATATAACAGGGTCCATCACTTCAATCCCAACTTTTTCCCCCAAATTGCTTTTATACTTGAGAATGCTGCCCAGAGCTTACAAGAAAGCAAAGCAGAATGGTTATGAAGCAGAATATTTTATAAATGTCATAAATTATTTAACCACTACTTGCTTGGTTATGGTGGGGAGTGTAACTGGCTTACAAGAGACAATAGGCTGTCACGATAGCCATGCATATGTGGAAGTGATGGGATAGAACTGATGAGGTTTTAGATTGAGCGCTATGGTTGTTAGGCTAATAATGTCCAGAGGGAACTTCTGAGAGTCTCATCTACCAACACACTAAAAAAGAGCATTGAAAGAGTCAAACGTTTAACTCACTCCTTAAAACCCCTTAAAACCTTCTAGGAGAAACAATAAACAACTTGGCAAGGACTTATTGATTCATGGTACCTGAAGGACCAATAAGCCTTGAATAAAAGAAAACAAACATACCCTACATGTATATATCAACACAATTCCACTTTGAACACAAATACCACATGGGGGAACATGCCTTCCGCAAGCTCCATCTCCTGTGCCAACATAATTTGTTTCTCTTTGTCAATTGAGTGCAAAACGTGTATTACTGTTTAGTTTTTGTAAGGTAGATGACTCTCTGCAGGGATTGGCCAGGCCACACACAAAGGCTGCTTTCCAACTGATTATGGAGAGGGAGAGTTCATGCAGCCCTTTCCTCCATTGGATGACCCCTCGAGATGACCATGCAATCGTGTGGAGGTAGAAGTTGGGCCAGCATGCCCACATCTGTTCTCCCTTTTGTACCATGTCAGAATGAGTTGGCATATATCCTATTTGCTAAGTTGCATAAGGTCTGGTCTATATGTTACACCAAGCACAGAAAGGTGCTTTGAAACAGCCTTCAGATGATAACCAATCTATCCTGTCCACTAAAGCTCATTGCTATGGTTTAGAGAGTTTCAGCACACAAAGCACAATTCCTATATACAATTCCTATATATTTCAATGGGGGCTTCCACTGGAGAATCTTAGTTTCTATGAACTCTATGTTTGATTGCAGTTTCTGGATCCACATACCAAATATCAGCAACTATAGATTTCCAAATGCATACCTGATGGAGCTTTTTCATCCACCTGTGTAATTTCTAGGCTTGTCTGCTGCCTCCCACAAATTTACCAAAGTCAAAGTATGAACATCTTTTTGGACTTGAGACTGTCTTTGGTGGAATTGGTGGTGAGGATGCTAACAGCATTTTGTTTTGTGTATTTTAACCTGAAATAACCTATGTATATTTTAGATTTCCTGATCTCTGTCTTGAATCTTTAGAATAAGCAAGACTAAATATGTACTAAATAATCTATACATAAACTGATCATGTGCTTTATTGAGGAAAATGCATTTGAGATAATTTTCTTGCATTCTTATAAGATAATTTCTGCTATTCCTTTTTAAACCTTCAGATATGTGTATACTCAGCATACTCAGGACCATCTGTGCCCCACATGCAGATATGTGTTCTGTGTATGGACAGAGACTATCCATGTCTGGGTATGCAGGCATGGCTTCCAGACATGCTTAAACCAAGCTGCTCACATTATAAAATAAAAAGGAAATCTGAGTAACCTAGAATGCTGCATAACTGAGTGACATTCCTAGTAATTTGAACTGCTACATTATTTTACATTTTGTGCAGCATGTTATATGGAACATACTGCATAAACTCGACACTGAGCATTAGCAAGATGGCAGAGGAGAGAACATTGCTGACATCTACAGATATGTAGATTCATCAGCAGCTCTGGGGAAAACAAATAATAGAAATTATCCATAAACAAGCTGTAATATACTTCCATATCTCTGTGCCAAGTATATTGTGTCCCAACAAGGATTACTTCAGTAGAAGAACCAGTGGATGTGCTGTTTGTTCCCCCCCCCCCCCAACATAGAGGAAGAATTATAAGCTTCTTTCTTCTAGTGTTTCCACAGAATTTCATTTGAACTTTAAGGCCTGGTCTACATGTTAACAGCTTACCATGTTCCTTGCTGGTGAAATGTTGTCTGGCAAGAATACTTGCCGCAAGCAATGGTTACTGCAAACAATAAACTGCAATGTGTAAGATTTATTTATTTATTTATTTATTTATTTATTTATTTAGCTTTCCCATCACAATGTGTTTTCCCTCATCCATTTTCTTGGAACTCTACAGGTTTCATATCCCACGAGTCATTAATAACCATCTAAACAAAGTTGTAGTACACATTATTTTGAAAGAGAAGCCCCTGATTAAACCCTTGTAAATGATCTTGACATGGACAAGGATACAAGGGAGATCACTAAAGCAGATTATGTTGTGGTAATGGGCTCACACAAAACTGTGGGTAGCAATACCTTTGTGCAGCCCCATTGCAAGCATTCATGGGAAACTGAGTTTTCCCATGATTCTTTGTTGTGGATGTGGCCATTACAAACTATGAAAAGTAAGTACTTTAAAAATTCTCCTGGGGAGCATTTTTCGAGGCAGAGTCACCAAATTCAATGAGTAGCTGCAAGAGATTTTCCTTGCATGAACCCCAAATTTGGTAAACTTTGGAACAAGGTGTCCAATTTTAAGGGCCCATGAATGGGTCACCCCTTCCTCCACAGAAAAGCATGGTAAATTTTACCACACTTTTCTATGGAGGGGGGTGATTGCATTAGGACCCCATAAAATTGGATCCCATGTCCCAAACTTTAACAATCTTTGAGGTTCATGCAAGGAGAGTCTCTTGCAGCTACACTGCGAATTTGGTGACTCTACCTCATAAAACACTTCCCTAAGAGCTCATTTAAAAATCCCATAGGAAAAAACCTAGGGAAAAACAAAGTTGAAAAAAGCCAAATACCTATTTGGTTGATTCGGCAATTGGCTATCTGGCTTAAGCTTGATTCCCTGTTTTAATATCTGGGTTAAATTAAACCTGAAAGAAGCTGAAAATGCCTTTTTTTGGGGTTTATTTTCAGTTCAGGTTTATTGATATGCCCACAGATTCATAGAAGATAGGTTTATCAGTGGCTACTAGCCATGATGACTAAACTGAACCTACCCATTCAGAGGCATTAAACCTCTAAGTACCAGTGCCAGGAGATCAGGGGGAGGCCTTGGACCAATTCTCTGTTATTGGTTCTCCAGAATAACTAGTTTGTCATTGTGTGAGACAGGTTGTTTGGCTAGATCAGTGGTTCCCAACCTTTTTTTGACCAGGGACCACAAGGACTTTTTTGTTCAGTGCAGGGACCCCAAGGTTCAAAATAAAAATTCCGAGAATTTGAAAATAAACTTTAATCATAACTGTTAGTTAAACATTAAACTTAGAATAATATTTGAATATATATTTTTATAATAGAGAACTTTTAATTGAAAATATTAATTTATTATGGGTTTATAACTTTGTTTCGTGGACCTTAATTTAGCTCTCGCGGACCCCTGGGGGTCCACGGACCCCTGGTTGGGAACCAATGGGCTAGATGGACGACTAGTCTGATGCAGCAAAGCTATTCTTATGTTCGAATGGTTAGATAGTCTCCTTTCTTTCAGATTGTTCAGAGTTAAAACTCTATGGTCAACAGATATTAAAAAGACTTTTTCCTGGGATGATGATGCAAATGTTCTAATTGCTAAATGCTAAAAAGGAGCACATAAAATAATCGCTGAATGACTTGTGATGTATTCTTGAGTTGGCAAGCTAACAATTAGACATGCGAAATGCTTGTTTTAATCTTTCTAAATGAACAAGAAAACAGAAAACTTCCCAGGATTAATGTATTGTATAGACTTAACATAAGTAAAACTGGTATCTTCTCCTCAGGCAAAAAGTCTGAGATTGTTTTGAGGCCAGTTAAATGTTAACTAATGAAGTTCTTCAGAGCGGTTTCAGATATTTCTATGTAATTGAAAATTGTTTCTGTTTATTCTGGGCGAGGCAGGTAGCATCACCCAAATCGCTTTTTATAGCGCCAATGTTCAAAGCATCTCCTGTATTTCTGTCTCACATCTGTCTTATCTGTAAGATGGTACCAATTTTAATTCCAGGCAGACTTTTCCTCATCCCTTTCCAATCAACTGAAGAGATTTGGTGTGGCTAAAGCAACCATTTGTTTAAAAAAAAAAAAAAAGCAAAATCCAGAGTGAGGGATGGTACTTTTTCCAGCAATTAAATCTTAGGCTTCTGTAGCAAGATTTGTGCCTTTAGAAGTTCTCTGCCAGCCGGCGGTTAAGCAGGAATAGTTTTCCCACAACTACATCTACCTGCCAGAAATAAAACCTTCACCTGCTAAATTGCTTATGATCATGCATTTAGCAAAGGAATTGCTTTTTGCTAAATATATTGGATATCTTGTCTCCTTCAGATGATTCTGTAGGCTTCAGTAGAACAGCTGGACATCAAGAGGGAGAATTCCCAGCTGTACCTAGAATCAAAGAATAATAGAAACATAGATTTGGAAGGGACCTCCAGGGTCATCCAGTTCAACTCCCTGAATAATGCAGGAAATTCACAACTCTCCAACCCCACCCCTAGAAGCTCTACCTCTAGATGTTCTACTGTGTCTTGTTTGAGCTTGGCTTATTAATTGCAAAAATAGCTCCAATTATTTAATATCATTATAGTCCAGTATGTTCAAATTAGTTCCTCAGTTTGGTGGTAGTTGATGTCAATGTGAAACACATTTTACATATAACTTTTTTGTCTTCCACCCAAATGGGATGAAATTGCAAGGAACTTTCCTTATACTGAGTCAGACCACTGTTCTATCAATGTCAGTACTGTCTACTCTGACTGGCAGCAGCTCTTCAGAGTTTTATGCAGAGGTCCCTCATACCACACACTATCATATCCTTTTAGCTAAAGATACTGGCTATGGAACATGGAAACTTTTTCATGCAAAGTAAATGTTCCACCACTGACAGCCCATTCCTGAGCTGACATTCCTAAGCCAAATTGCGCACACCGTTAAATTAAAAAAAGCCGTTTCACACCTGCTAAAAAGCAGGTGCAGCACCACCGTTCCCGGCGCCGGCGTACCGGGCTGAACCGGGATAGGGAGCAGCCTAACCGGCGGCTTCTCCTCCCATTGCACCCCCAGAACGCTCCCCTGTGCCGGCGCCACCATTGTCCTCACAGTAATTCTGTCCTCACAATAGGCAGTGTGTGCCAGCAGGGGAAAGAGGCAAAAATGCTTCATGTATCCTCTAGAATGCAGGTACTGGTGAAGGTACAGGTGAGGCTAAATTTTCTTCCAGATAAGTAGTATGCCAGCTTTTATTCTCTGGAAAAATGCCCCTCCCCTCCAGAGAAGGTGTTAAAGATCTATAATGAGAAAATATCTGAGATCTCTTGGTTCTTTCATTTCATGTAAAACAATTGTAGCGGAACCAAATTTGTTTTTGTGACTCATTCTAAGCCTTTAGGATAGTGCCTTTACCAAATCCAGCCAAACACTTATCCTTTTCTTTATAAATTAAGTATGCCTAGTATGACTCTCAAGAAATTGTGACTACTGCTTCAGCTCCTTTTTTCTTTCTTTCTGGAAATGGCAGCCCTTTCCATGTATACATGCCAATGACAGATGGCCCTTGGTTATTTGTAGGTAAATTGTTCTTCTCACAAAGGTATTTAGTCAACAGATGAGAACTTGGAAAAACAATGTGATTCCCATTTTCATTAATGTGGCATATGTGTGCAGTGGAAAGACACGTGGAGTTTCAATATAATTAAACTCAGGCTGGCCGACAGGCAAGCAAGTCAAGTCTCAGCATTCGAATGAGATAGAAAAACCATAGAAATAAAACATAGAACTTTGCTAGTGGTAGACCCAGAAGCATCCAAATTTAACTGCCCATGTCCTTATTCATTCATATAATAGAAATCGGTACATTTGCAGGAAAGAAGCAAGGCTTACCTCTTCCTTCTGCCATGCCAGGGACCATTTGCAAAGCCTTTATCTCAAGACATTATCATCATCTTTGAGCACTTACACTACCACTTAAAGCCATATACATCTGTGAGCGATGTGTATGGTTTATATGACCAAAGTGTTAATTTCAAAAAGATCCGGACAAATCTTCTGCTTTGACCCCTGCCTTCAGTGTAAGGGACCTCTTTCATTCACAGATTTTTCCATGGCTTTTCTTTTCTTTGCTTACCCCTTCCTCCATAAGATTTCAGTATTGCTTATTTAATAACATTTTTGCACAGCCACTGCAGGAAGATGAGAAGCCACTATAAAGCTCAACTTTGCCAGAATGCATTATGCACAGAGATTCAAACAAATTATTGCTGTTTTCTAATTCAGAGAGTCCAAACATGGATGTCCTAAAGGCAATTCTGTAGTCAAGAGCAAGTATATACAAGCTTTAACTCAAGAGTATCTAACAGGATTTACTCTTCTTCTTTTTTTAAAGAAAAACCTGTTTCTTTGTGGGGGTTTGCAGCAAAATCTGACAGCTATTTATTACTTTCTTTTAAAAATATGGACACCTACATTTTTAAAATGTAATGTGGTAGCGAGGCAAAGACATGTTGGAAATACCACAGTGTGTCATGGGGCCTCACTTCCCCCCATCTCTTTCTCTGAATCAGTATGCATCTGAGGGAGGTTAGTTCTCCAGTGTGTTTGGGTATGTGTGAAGAATCTCAGCTTCTTTTGAGAAATCCCTTCCTCCCCAAATGTGAGGGCCCCTCCCCAAGCCAAGACCCCTCAGACAGTAAGGTTCCCCTCTTATTTTGGACTTAGCTGTTTTAATAGGCACCCCCTTTCACAGCCTAAGTGTCAGGAAATCTGAAACTTGGAGAGTCTCATAAGGCACCTGGGTTCAGCCATTACTTTGGAATTGCATAGCTTTGTAAATAGTTTTGTTGTCATGCTTTATATGTATATGTCTGTAGGAAGAAATACTTTGATACTGGCATATGTTACTCAGTTGTGTTAGTGGCGCTTTTTCATAATAGAGACCAAAGGCCGTGAATTATCTAACTTATGTGTATATGATAACATATTAAAGAAATGGGGATATGTAAAGGATCAGGAAGAAGCCCGAATAGGGATAAATCTTTAAGAAGATTTATTTTAGCCAATATTGTTCTTACATGTTTTAAATTCAAGCCCAGTGACAATAACAGTAGAGCATTGACAGTCTAGATATGGGACTTTGCCATTAAACATCGATTTTCCCAGTATCTCACAATTACAGCAATAGCTGTGCTAAATCACTTTTTGCTGGTAACCTGTGGGGATTTAGTGTTCACAGTATTGACTTGATAGGTCTCCTTTCTTGCCTGATGAGGAGGGTGGTCTAATGATTACACTGGGGGGGGGGGAGACTGCCGCTTGACAAGGACTGAGATTTAAGGATTTGAAACTTTCAAAATGCAGCTTTTAAAGTTACAGACAAAGAATTTATTGATGCTCCTCACTGCAGCATATTCTTTGCTGTTTCTCTGAAACCCAGTTGCTGTCAATTAGTGGCACAATTCCCATTTGCTTTAGTGGCATGAGAATTTCCTCCGTTTTCCCTTTGTGCAATTGGAAGTAAGGGATTTAACTGGCAGCCATGATTACTTGAAAAAATTATTTTCTTAAAAATGTAACTTGTCGTGGAGTTCCTCAAATGAGCGGAGGTATTATCATTGGGAGAAAGTATTTTTGCAATGTTATCCTAAGCACAGGTACATTTTTTTTAAGCCCGTTGAATTTAATGGACTTAGAAAGGTATAACTCTGCTTAGGATGGCCCAGTAGGCCTCTCAAAAATGCAGTTTTCAGAATTCTGTTGGAGAAAACTATGACAGCCCAGCCATTTAAAAATAAAGTCATTTGGTTGTAGAGGAAACATGTCCTCATTAGGTAGGTTTTGCATTATATCTTGCTAATTGTATTGTTTACCCTAGTCCTGAAAACCAGCTGCCTATTGTCTTTCACCATGTGTGTAGCAAAGCTTGATCAATCTCTGAAATACAGATTCATTCTGTTGGAGAAGTGCACTAAAATAATGTATTCCTTTTTACATGACCATAGCCATAGATATTTATTTATTTGAGGCATTGGCTTGCATAATGTGAAGTGTTTCCATAGGTAGAAGGATTTTTGCCCATAGAACACACATTTCTTCAAAGGACCCCCAAGGAACAGTATGGGGGATATTTGGGATGTAGTGGTAGGAGGGTATGAGAAAGTTGTGCTCCGCTGGGGAAATTCTTTATACCTAAGCAAACCATTATATCCTAACTTTTGACTTTAAAAGTCATCAAAGTAGACTAGAGTTATCAAAATAAAAAAATTAAATTCACCAACACCAATAAATTATCTCCACAACAGAGAAATCAAATAGTGTGACACCGCTAAACAGATCCAAATCTACTAGTAAGATCTAACTAATTATTTGCAAAAGGTCAGGTATGATGTATAGGCTTTTACTGGTTCCTAAATGATAATAATGATATACTGGAAACCTGATTTCCAACATTTGGGTACCATCTTCAAGAATTCTGTTTTATCACCTCTCTTACAATGTATCTGACCACCTTTCCTCAAAAGAAGGAGTCCCTGGAGAAGATATTACAAAGATTTCCAGTAAATTCATATGGGAGGAGGTAATCCTACAAATGGCTTGCTTGTTCCCAGAACATTTAATGCTTTATATATCAAAACTAGTGATGTGCATAACAAATTATTTAAGCTAAAGATATACATGGAAATTGCTGTTTTGGGTCATTAATATGATGATCCAGAAAGGTATTAAGAATCCAGGATTCTTAGTGAAATGAAACTAACCCTCCCCAAAGAAATCTATGTTGTTTTCAACTTCAGGTGATGCAGTGCTAGCAGGCAGCATGTTCTTGTGTCCTTCCTTGATCCTACTGAGTCCTCAAGCAATGGCATTTCCCCTTCCAATTGGTTTTAAGCCCAGGAGATCTCCAGCCACCACCTGGAGGTTGGCAACCTTGGTTTTTAGTACATCCCCATAATGGCAAACCAACAGAAAGGCATGGGTGTATGTTTGTGTGTGCAAAGGAAGCCACTTTTACTTTGTGAAAGGAAATAAACAGGCCACATCAAGGAAGAGAAACAAATGCATAGTTTTCAGTAGAAAGGTATGAAATTTTTATTGTCAGCCAATCTCTGAAAGAGCAGGAAAAAGCAGGTGGATTTTTTGTTTGTTTGCTTGTTTGTTTTAAGGCCTGCTGCTTGGCCACCATTTTAGAAATCAATGGAGAGGTCTGTGCTGAGAGGCATCTGATGCGGGACTCTGTAAAATTGAGCCTCTTGATCCAATTCACTTGAAACTTGGGGGTTCTTTAGAGAAGTATGTTCTGTGCAAATTTGGTGCCATTATCTCTATAAACAGCTGCTCCAGACATCATATACGTTCCTCATTGAAAACAATGTTCCCTAATTCCAAAACATGAGTCTGAATCCCAAAACATTAATGCCCCACCCAGAAATAAGCAATCACAATAAAAATCCCCTCCCCTGAAGCCCAGATCTGAAGTTATACAAAAAACATTTCTCAACTCACACCCCTAGTCAAAACTATTACCTTTAATAGTTTTCTGTACAGTTCAGCACAGAGCAGTTGGCAGTGTTTCATGCAAATGCATTTTCAAAGAGCCCGATGGCAGACCAACTTACCCCTTCATCTACAGACCTTTTAGCATTGCACACCACTCAGTAACCAATGGTATCAATAAACAGTGGGTAAATCAATTAGTCAATCAGCAATGATAAATAGTCCATTGTTGTCTTGCTATGTGGTGTTCATCAAAGTCATTTGACTATTGATGTCATTTGCTTGTAAGCATCTTCACATGCTGTTGTAGGAAACATATTTCCTGCTAATGTTATTTAATGATCTGACCCAACCATCCATGACCCCAGTAGAACTGCATAGCAGTTCCCTCACAGGAGAGATGGAAACAAATTTATCCACAAAATATTTAAACAAGACACAATGTTTCCAACTGCCACTGATGATTCCAACTAAGCTCTAAACAACTGAACTAGTTCTATTCATCGGGTTGCCAGGTCCAGGTTGGGAAATACCTGGAGATTTTGGGGGCAGAGCCTGAGGAGGGCGGGGTTTGGAGAGGGGAGGGATTTTAATGCCATAGAGTCCAACTGCCAAAGCGGCCATTTTCTCCAGGGGAACTGATCTCTATCGCCTGGAGATCAGTTATAGTAGCAGGAGATCTCCAGCCACCACCTGGAGGATGGCAACTCTATCTATTCAGTGGGAGTGGACAAGTATGAGTGATTGTGTCCATAACCCCAAGTTCCAGAGATCAACTAAAGCATCAGCAGGACCACCAGCAATATTGGAAAGAAATATCCCAACAACTATCAGAGAATCATCCAGATTCATCCAGATTAATGAAGTTGATCTCCTACTCCTGCGGAAGTTAGCAAGTACTCATATCCTAAAGCTTACTAGGTGTTACATTTGGATTTTAATTAATTTAGACATTAATTGATCAAACCAGAAATATCCCAACAACTATCAGAGAATCATCCAGATTCATCCAGATTAATGAAGTTGATCTCCTACTCCTGCAGAAGTTAGCAAGTACTCATATCCTAAAGCTTACTAGGTGTTACATTTGGATTTTAATTAATTTAGACATTAATTGATCAAACCAAAAATGCTGAATTTAATAATATCGTTGTTATAAATAAGCTGAATAGGAAACTTGCTGACAAATGGCAATATTAGTCTTTTAATCCTTCTGTTATCCTGATGTTAATAGTTAAAAAAAGTTCAGAGTGAGGACAAGAAAAGAGAGTGACACAGTAGATTTGTAAGTAATAAGGATGTTGCCCAATCAGTAGATGGGCAGCCCAATCCTGAAAGTGGGGGAGGTCTATCCACAGCGGAGAAGAAAACCTATTTTTTAAAAAACTAAAAAGGGCAAAAAGGCTCCATTGACTTTAGTGGGGCTACCCAAAAAGGGGACATATCCGCACCACCATACCGAAGGGTATTCCCAGGCTGAAAGGAGAGAGGAAAGGGATGAGGCAGCTCTGCCCCCAGGAACACTTTCCCCATGCCGGCGCAGGTGTTCTCTTCCAGGACTTAGTTCCCAGATTGGCTGCGCTGGTGACAGGGGCCTGCTAGCTTCGTGGCTCCCAGATGCCAGCATGTTTGCCCCTGTGCCAGTGCAGGTGCCACTTTAACCCATGCCGGCTCTTAAGGAGATTCCCCCCCTTTCAGGACTGCAGCCTTAGTCACCTATTGTGTAATTGAACACGATATCATGCTTTATACTGAATCAGCGCATTCGTTCATCAGACTGACAACAGTTCTCTAAAATCTCTGATGGAGGTCACCTGAGATGCCAGGGACTGAACCTGGGACATTCTGCATGTGAAGCAGATGCTCTGCCACTTATTTCTCTCTAAAAAGAAAAGTGCTGATGGGTCTATCTTTTTGACGTGTTCCTTAGACCAATCACATCCCTGGCCCACTAACTTAAGGAGTGCATTGATTTTATTTTATAAGCCATACCTTCTGTTTGCTTGGTATTCTGTACTCTAGTGGTATGCCCACTAGGAACAGGGAAAAATGTTTTGCTTGCAGATATTGGCATATAGACAGGACGTGCTGAGGTGGAGAAATGTGCACTTTCTATACCTCCCCTCCCATCTTTGGAATGATTAGTTATGTTCAAAATAGTATAAATAGTTCTGAGAAGTATTTGCAATAGCTGTCCAAATTGTTAGTGAAAACCAGGTGGACAATGAAGAAAATTACCATTGCCTATAATATGGTGATTTTTGCACCTACACTTAAATATGCTTATGACATATTTACTCTGATAGTTGCAGTGGTTATGATATGTTTATAAAACTTATGTCCTCTGGGCTTCCATGCAGAAAGTTCTTTGGACTGAAATATTGAGCCCGTATTTCATCTAATTTTACAAACACTCTGCTCTTGTATAGTTAGTTTAATAGAGCACAGGCAGCTGTAGGAGAATGCACGGGTCTCATGTACCATTAACAAAATTATTACTCAAGTTCTAATGGAAGAAATGTTATTACCGTAAAGTGATTAATGGATAATTAAAAGTAATTACAATAATTTGATTTTTCTATTGTTAGCTTTATTTACATCCTTCTAGAACTAGTTGCACATTTCTACTCTGACCCTAGTCGCAGGAAGTGAGTACCACATATTTAAGATTGTAGTTCGAATGAAGAGAACAAATTAGTGCTGAATTTCAGTTTGCAGGTGGGCGAATCACATGCTTGAATGTCCTCCATATAAGCAAAAAGGTAGCAAAATTTCCAAGCACTATTTAATAACATGGTAGGAAATTAGTTTAAAATGCATCTGTGGAAGTCCTAATGGGGATTCACTATGAGGAACACATAACCCCAGTGCTATGTCAGTTTAATTGGCTGTCAACTTGTGCCTTGGCCCGATGCAAAGTGTCTGGGAAAATGTTTAAAGTCTTAAATTTGCCTCAGATCAGGGTGCTCAAAGGACTGCCTTAACCCTCTCCCATCTTGTGCCATGGGCTTAAATCCTCCACAGGGACTACGTTCCCTGTTCTTACGGTTGTGGGAGCAAAGAGAATGAGTACCCAGGACAGGGCTTTCTAAGGGATTTTATGGAAACTGTAGAAAAAAGGAGAGCCACAAATCTAATGGTGAGTACATTCTACAGTCAATTTTACTTGGTTTGACTGCTGCAATCAGGGTAAACTAATCCCCACTTTTGTTTGGTCCGGAGGCAAATAGCTTGATTCCCCTGCAAACAGGTTTGTGGATATGTACTATCTGTACTTATTCAAGCACATGAAGGCAGCCAATGAGAGCAATCTAGGGTTGCCAACCTCAAGGTACTAGCTGGAGATCTGCTATTACAACTGATCTCCAGCCGATAGAGATGAGTTTACCTGGAGAGAATGGCTGCTTTGGCGATTGGACTCTATGGCACTGAAGTCCCTCCCCTCTCCAAATCCCACCCTCCTCAGACTCTGCCCCAAAAACCTCCCACTGGTGACAAAGAGGGACCTGGCAATCCTTGCTCATGATGCAATTGGATGCCTAGTAGCATGTATAAGGAAGAGCTTTTCTGGAACAGCCCATCCTCCATTGAAGGAATTGTGTGCCAGCATGATCAGGGTGTGCTTGCTCTCACGTTTTTGGGGGTGGGGGGATGCTTCTTACGCTGCTGTACAAATTGTTGTTTTTTAAAAAATAATTATGTATTTTAAGATGGGGAAAAAAGATAGAAAAAACTTTCATGGTGCTTTGCAAAATCACACACAAAAAGCCATCCATTCCAAACAGTTCAGCAACCATTGCAATTGTTATGGAACACAGAAAAGAACAGCATATGTATATATATATATTTTTAGATGTTGATTAACCAGCAGTTTATATGGTTGATGATTGTGATGGTGTTTTGGCTGTGCAGTGAAGCTGTACACATCAGTGACTTGGGTGTGTGTGACAGAGATCACACACAGCTGGTGTCATCGGTAGGCTAAGGTGGTCATTTGCTGCTCAATGAGAGCTGCAGGAGGGCCCACTCACAGTGGAGGCTTCTTGCTAGAGAAGGAGGGAGTCTGAAGGAATCAGCTGAAGGCAGGGGAGAGGTCATCTCCTTCTCAGTTCCACTCTACCCCTCCCTGCCTCCCTGCCTTCTCCCCAGCTCCCCACACCCCCAGCAGTCTGTTGTCCACCCAAAACATTTGCTCAGGAAGATTTGGTGCATTTGCTGCAGGGAGTACTCAAACAAAGGACAGGATTGCCTATTGAGAACAATGGGTGAGGTTGAAGACCCATTGGATACCGTGGGGGCCAGGAGTGACAATTGACTTGCATGGACCCTGTTGAAAAACATTACAGAACAAAAGAAGTTGCAATGAATATGCAGAATGGATTTTGGATGAAGGTCTCTGGGTCCACATAGACTGCTCTGGGACTTGAACGATGGCCTACAGAGTGGAATGATGGTCCCTGGGGGTAACAGAAATGTTCTGGGACTGGAATGACAGGTCCCAGAGTGGAACTACAGTCCCTGGGACTGGAATCAGTAGTCTGGAACTGGAATGGCATTGTCCAGGAGTAGCAGAAGTCTTCTGGGACTGGAATGACAGCCCCCACAGTCGACTGACATCCCCTGGGAGTAGCAGAAGTGTTCTGGGACTGGAATGACGGTTCCTGGGGGAAGCAGAAATGTTCTGAGATTGGAATGACAGGTCCCAGAGTGGAATGATGGCCCCCGTGATTGAAATCAGTGTAAAGTATTTCATTTCACTCTAAGGTCTGTGATTACAGGTGTAGAACAGTCATCTCAATCACAAGGGATGTCCTTCTAACCTTGAACCTGTCTTTCCAGTCCAAGAACACTACTGCTATTCCCAGGGGCCATCATTCCACTCTGGGACAAAACACCGTCCACTAATTATGAGCCTTTTTACTGGTTTACCTATAGCATATACTATATAAGAACTGAAAAGTGATTGGTGAGAACCACTTGATGATAGTGTTAGACGTAGACATATCTAACAAGGCTAGGTTTTTAAAATGTCATAAATCAGCCTTAATCTAGGCTCACCGTGTAATCTTTACCAAGTCACAATAGTTTTTCTAACCTACCTCTCAATGTTCTTTCGAGATATGTGTTTATTTCCTTCATTTTTGCCCTGTCTTTCTTTCCATCAGGTATTGAAAGGGGGAAAGGCAGTCCAGTTATACTCTCTCGCCCAAGGCCTACAAAAACCTGGAACTGGCCCTGACATTATGCTCTATGAAAGCTAGTTGTGCTCTGCTATGAAAGGATCCTTTGAACAACCGCAAATAGGTCGAGTGGAGGCAAACTGATCACTGAAAAAATTGCTGCCTGATAGCAACGAGTGATCCCATTGTGATCTGAGATGGCTGATGTTTGTGTATCCCTATAAGAAAAAAACTCTTCCTCAGGAAGTTGGTCTAACTACCTGGTTTCTCACATAGTCAAATTAAGATGATTGTATTTCAGAAATGAATTTGATGCCACATGAGTTTGTGTGTGTGTGTGTTGAATTAGAACCTACTCTGACATAACTCTTCAATTGTTATGGTGTTTTAACACTGAGCTTTTAAAACTGATATTGGATGCTTCCTTCTAATTTTAAGTGTTATGGCTTTATGAATGGTTTTAGTGTTGAATTTTTTTTAGATTATTTGTGTGTTATTTGGGGCATTTTGTTCTGTGGATTGCTGAGCCTAACAAGCTGCTAATTCATTTACTCCAGCATCTTCTTACACATTTTCAAAAGGAATTGGAACTCAACCAGCTGGGGTGATTTTTAATGCCTTTTTAAATTCAAAAATCCCTGGTTTTGGCTCCCTTGCACAAAGTGAGCTCATGCTTCTATATTTTCATGCTATTTTCTTTTTCCTTGTACTATTTTTTTTCTAATAAGCATCCATTTTTTTCAGTGTTATCTGCTCATCAATACACACTGTGTATGCAAATGATGTATACTGTATATTTCAATGTCATATGAATTATGTTTAATTAAAAACAATAAAATGTGAATTCACCACATAAACCAATCTACAAAACCACCAGTGGAACAAATCAGAACCGAAATAGGGGAAAATTGCCTCTCACCCTCTCTTCCAGGAGCTGCAAGGCTGTTGAGTTGAGGAGTGCACAAACACTTTGTTACATTAAGCACTTTAACACAAATAAAAGGAAAAGGTCAACAGACTCTTGATGGCCTCTCAAGCAAGCTTAGCGGAATGCTTGCCAAATGTTCAGCCCACAAGCATTATGGGTGTGTAATGGAGAAAGTGTCTTGCTATTTCAGTCTGTTAAGCAAAATAGATCATGACTTTAGCAGTCATCCGGCCACCAGTCTAGCAGCCTCTTGAGGCAGACTCTGAAAACGAACACATTGGAAACCAGTGAGGTAAGTATGGTTAGAGTGTAAAACTAGGATCTAGGAGACCCAGGTTCAAATTTCCACTCTGCCATGGAAGTAGGCTTGCCAGGCCTCTACATATAGTAAGAGCCCTCCTGGTGGAATGCTTCATTGCCCGCTGCCATTCCAAGCAGCAGTGGGAGACTTTTTTAAAGCAACATTGCTGATGTTGCTACATCACTTCTGGAGGCAACCCAGAAGTGACAAAGTGTAGCTCTAGGGATCTCCAGAAACTCTGTGGCTAAAATAGAGAGTTTTTTGGCAATTCCTGGAACTACCTTTTGTCACTTCCAGTTGTGCTCAGAAGTGATGTAGCAATGCTGCTGGTGTTGTCCCCCACACACACACATCTTCCCAATCCCATCCCTCCTTCTGGTTGCCAAGTTTGTCCTGACAACTCTACAGGGATGTTTTCTGAGTGACCCTGGGCCAATTGCACACTCTCCAGAAATGTGTATGCCACCCTAAGAGGGTATTTCCCCTTTACTCAAGCTCAGTCTGCCCCCAAGGTTGAAATCAGGTGTTTGTACATTCCATGATGCTGTTCAAGCATGGAAAAGTTGCCAGAACTACATGGGGCTGCTCTCAGAAGCTTCACTCAGTGTAGAACATGATGGCCCATCTGTTGACTGAGACTGGTTGCTACTCTCATTAAACCAATATTAAAGCTACTTTACTGGCTGCCAATTTGTGTCCAGGGTCCATTCATGATGCCACTGCATTCCTTTGAAGCCTTTCCTAGAAGCCATTCATGGTTCCAAATATCTGAATGTGTGAGTGTAAAGTGCCGTTAAAACACAGCTGACTTATGGCAACCCCAGTAAGGGGCTTTCAAGGCAATTAAGAAGCAGAGGTGTTCCATTGCCTCCCTCTGCAGAATCATCTCCCTTCCAAGTACCAACTCTGCTTAGCTTCCAAGATCTGGTGAGCTTGGGCTATACCATGCAGCCTTCCATCCCAAATATCTCAATATCTTTCCTAGATGAATGAATGTAGAATTTCTCCTTGGAATTTTGTGCCCCCACTTTAGGTGTCATGTACTGTTGGTTTTTTGCTTGTATTATCCCATCTTACAGAAAGGAATTTCCTTGACTCCTGCCCACATTTTTCCTATTTTTTAGATTTTTCTTCAAACTTGCAAACTCTAAGTTTGTAAAGAAAGTTATCTACATGGTCACAATCCACAGATTTAAGTATTCACAGAGCAGACCATGTTGAGAACTAGATAGATTAATATAAACAAAATGGAACATTCATTCATCTCTAGCCACATCTGATATTACTATGAAATTAACCAAGGGGGATCACATGTAAAATATTGCCCTCATGTGTCTCAAATGTTTTTAATTATTCAAACTCATTTTTCTTCCATAGCACAGTAATGGCCAGTGTTCTATGGAACCTTTTTCTTACAGACTAATGTTTCGTAAAACTTCTGAGTTTTACTTCCTTCCTTTTGTAAATCTAATCAGAAATATAACACAGGAAACTAGTTTTCATAATAATGCTTATCAACCTTAGATCATTAGTGTTTGCACATTGCTTTGATGGAAGATTTCAAAGAAATCTCTATCCCTGTATCTGTTAAAACATTTCCTAGGAAAGTGAGCTTTTTATTTTTTTAAGTAGGCTATTTGTAACTAGAGTGGAAAATTTATGAAAAGGAACCATGCTTTGGCCATTAGTCCAGTTGGTCTTTGGAAATACACAAATACACTCACATCCACATGCTTCAGAGGTAGTAGATAATAACAAGAAACAAGAAAATTGTGGCATGATCAGTTCCCCAGCAATGTATTTCCAGTTTCTTGCAGGTTAAGGCTTAGGAACACCATGAGAATGAGGATTCTTACTTTGACCATCTTCCCATTTTTTGAACTCAGTCTTACCCTTTTGAGAACTCGGTTATATTTTGGTCATTATCCTCTCCCCCAAATTGACTGGGTACAGTGCAAAAAAAATAATAATAAAAAATGATGCATGCTAGATTCACCAGGTGCCTGCACTCTTCTGTTCTATGAAATGGTAAATAGCGGTGCTCTGGTTTCTTTTATCTAAAGCATCCATCATTTTATATATCTCTGTCATGTTGCCATGTTCCCTCTTAACTATGGTCTTGCTTGGTAGGGAGAGGGAAACAAAGATGAGGACAGAAAGAATACAATATCTTTTGTTTGTAATAGATTAAATTTAAAGTTTTTTAAAATTTATTTTTATTTTCAATACACTATTGAACAAAACATAAAAAGAGTATTGCACACATCATATAACCAATTCAGTTAAAGGGGCAAAACCAACAACCCATAGTCCTACAATCTGTAGCATTTAATACTCATAATTATACACTCATAATTTTGCACCTGCTGCTGTTGGATATAAATAACTTTTTCCCTCTAATAGTCTTTTGTTCAGATATATCTCAAAATATCCTCATTAGGTTTGTTTCTATTCCAGTACACAATAAATGAATACCATGTCTCTATAAACATCTGCTGCAACTTACTTTTCCCTTCCCGTATTTTCTTATATATTGCAATTATCCATCAACACAATATGCCATATTTTGCTAATAAGATTTCATTTTGGCAAAATATGCTTAGATTTGGGTAGCAGAGAAAATGCTTATAGTGTGGTGTTGATGTTTTGAGCCTCTCCCCCCCCCCCCCCCCGTGCTCATTTCATAGTGCTCGAATCTTCTTACTAGATGTTTTGGCTCATTTTAATATGTCAGTCACTTTAGAATGAACATACTGGTTTTTTTTAATATAACCAGGTGGAATGGAAACATAGGGAAGGGAAATCCTTCATCCATAGTTTGAAGTCTATGATTCTGTTTTATGGGCAGTCATTTGTTGATAGTTTTCTATTAGTGTGAGTTGAAAATAGAAGTAGAGATGAAGCATCTTTAAGTCCGTGCACTTATGATATACCTGAAGAGGCTGAACACAGTAGTTTAGCCAATATTTTTCTAAGAGTTTACCTTGAAGACAGTGCTCTGTGAAAGCATTTAAATGACCATATTTGTTCTGGTGATACTCAACAAACATAAGCATTCTTAAAAACTGTTGTTTGCTAGTTTGTTTGATATATTTATATGCTGCCTTTCCAAATACAATCATCCAGCATAAAATAATAATTTCATTGAATTTACAATATACAAAGAATCATAGAAAAATCAAGTAAAATAATGACAGATTAGAAACTATAGAATAGTTGCAGGAAATAGAAGAAGGGTGGCCCATTCCTGAGCTCTGGGGCCAAAAGAGCTCAGGAGGCACACAAGTGGCTCACCGGCATCCGAGCTGCTTGAGCCAGTGCCCAGGCCACTTGCACCACTGAGAGTGGCACGGAGGCCGGTGCTGGGGTTCTCATGCCAGCCTCCCTGTGCTGGCGCAGCAGTGTGACCCTCGAACGCTGGCTCGGCCTCCCATTAGTGTCCCCACAGTGTGAATCCCTGCGCCATCATCCCGGGGGGTGTTCCCGGGCCTTCCTGCCAGACGGCAGCTTCCTGACCCCTTTCAGTGCAGTGCCAGGTTTTTTCCTGGTGGAGCCTCACTGTTTTCAGTGGGGGGAAATGCCCCATTTTCAAATTTTAACTTGATGGCACCAGGGGGGCACCTCCCCAACAGGTAGGGCTATTGAAAAAAAAAATTCAGTAAAATTCGGATTTGGCAAAATTCGGCCCGTTTTGATTCAGGAAATGCCGAAGTCTTGCCATAAAATGATTTAGTCTTGCCATAAAAAGGAATTTGATTTATGGCATGGTGGTATCTATTCAAAAAGATGGAGTAGTTTTTTTTTTTTTTTACAATAGGAATTTTTCTCAGAAAATAAATCTTTTAGCTACTAATGACTGCGAATATGGCATTGAGTTTAAAGAGTTTATCGAGTGTAATGTTTTGCTTCTTTCTGAGATCCCTTATATGTAACACCGGTAATGGCACCTCTCTGTAGTGCTGTGAGGTGATGTGTGTTGTATTGTCTCCTTGCCTTCTTTAGCATTGAGTGGTAAAGCGTCCCTTCGTGATATAGCACTTCTGGGACTAAACCTGGAAGTGATTTAAGCACATCATGCACTGCTGCACGTGCGGCCACTGCTCCAAGCAGGCTGCTGGATTGGCAGGCAATTGGTATTCTTAAAAACTGTTGTTTGCTAGTTTGTTTGATATATTTATATGCCGGGGGATTTCAACTTTGTAACGCCTTACACACACGGTCCCTCTTTCCGCTTCAGGCAGCACACCCAAGTGCATGCATTCAATACAGCTGCATTATTGTCTTTGTAATGAGAGTTGCCCTGACCTGGATGGCCCAGGCTAGTCTGATCTCGTCAGATCTGAGAAGCTAAGCAGGGTCAGCCCTGGTTAGTATTTGGATGGGAGACCACCAAGGAAGGCCAGGGTTGCTGTGTAGAGGAAGGCACTGGCAAACCACCTCTGTTAGTCTCTTGCCATGAAAACCCCATAAGGGGTCGCCGTAAGTCGGCTGTAACTTGACGGCACTTTACACACACAATGAAAGTTCAGTTCACAGCATAGCTGGCCCCTTTGCTTAATTGTGCATGTGGAGGGGTTTCAATTGGTATCATTTACTTTATGCTCTTTGAAAAGCCTTATTAGTGATTTTGCCTGTTCTTTCAATCCATACAAGGATGTTCACAACTGCATTCTACCCTTAATACTAGCTGCTGTTTGGTATAGTCTGTGGTTATAAATTAGAGCATTTTTGCACACAATTAACAACAGATGCTGGTAATTTGTACTGCCATTAATTATATATAGGAATATTTATTGTATTTATGAAATTCATTGAATTGTTGTTACTTGGAAATGTCATGCTAAGAACATTTAATACATTTATGAAGTTTACATGCATAATATATTGAAGTGATTGTTATCACACTGAAATAAGTATTGTCATTATTTCTATTTCTAATATTTTTGAGCCTCGGGCTGTACTTTGGTTTATTACCCAAGGTTCCAGCAACCTGGCAACCCTCGTCTTGCAGCCAGACCATTTTCCCCACCCATGGGAGGCTTGCACTCAGTCTCTGTCTTCTCTGGCTGCCATTGGCCTTCAGCCAGCCAGGATTGGGGAGTCAGTCCTGCAAAGGTATCCTCAGCATGGATATTGAAGCCCCCCAAAATGACCAGCCTAGGAGTTTCCAATACTACATCTGACAGTACTTCTACTAACTCATGAAATGTGCCCACTGGGGAACTAGGTGGCTGGTAAACAAACAGAATGTTTAATCTCTCCTTACAGCCCACTCCTGACCTCAAAGAACAAAAGTCCTTTGGAGCCCCAAAATGGTCTGCACCAGCGTAAGTGGGATGGCCGCCGGTGGCCGTCCCACTTACATCATCCAGGTGGGCTTGAACGCCGGCAGGGGGACCAGGACTGTTGACGAGACAAGCACTCCCATGTTCTCCCATGGCTTCATATCTGGTTCCTACTTCAAGGAGGGCCTTAGATAAGGTTCATACCTTCCTATGATCATAGGAACCAGCTAACTCTGCAGACTCTGTGATTTATCAATGGCACAGCTGTGGTTCCAGTCCCAGGGCTGCTGTTTCAAATTATCATAGCTCCTTACATTCCCATAAATATGATTCCCACAGAACACTATAGCAGTAAACATTAGCAATGGAATGCACATGACAGGGAACTCATACACCCACAGTCTCTGGGAGAAAGTTCTGGGTGAAAAATCTGACCAACTCTAAGGCTCCCCTAGTCTGGGGGAAATAATTAATGCACACATGTCATGCTTTAATCTTACACTGAATGTAGTTGTGATGTGCTTTAATGTCTCTGCTGCAGGATCCCCCTTTATGCTAGATAGCACAGGTTCTGTCAGAATGTTCAGGACTGATTCAATCTGCATAAAAGCACACGTCGTTTTTCCGGCTTTGCCTTGGCCAAGGACAATATTTGGCTTCTTCTCTCTAGGCTGACATTTGGTACGTTTTTGTGACCATCTGACTGAAAGATGAGGATTCTCTAATTAACTTCACTGGAATAGCTGCAATATAAAGCTGTGTTTGCCTTTTGTTACCTTTGGTTGGAGGCAAATGTGCCATCTGAAACCCAAAAGCGAATCAGGTCCACCTCTGCCATTGTTACTGCTGAGTTACACTGTCATTCCAGGAGATTTCCCCCCCAACATCACTCTGCCACCCTGCCTAATCCAGAGATCTATTTATTAGAATCCATTTTTCTGTATGTACCATTATTTTTACACAGAAAGGACTGGAAGCACATCCTGGAATTATACCCTCACCAGCTAGTCAGGGCTATTAAAAACCTGTCTTGCTATCTTATTAACAATTTTCTTTTTATGTATATGTATATATTGCAACTTTACTAGAGTTGTAGAACGTCCATTAGCAGTGATCTCCCCCCCAATTCCAAATGTACAAAAACATTTTTAAAGAAGGTTTTTGAATGTCCTTTTATTTCCTTTCCACTCATAGCAAAGCCTTATAAGCTGTCATTAAGGGCAGAAAACACCCAATACAAATTGTATAGTTAATTAGCTGATTTAGTCGCTGTTGTTGAAGTCTGTTTCCATTTCTGCTGCCATTATCAGGCAGGCAGGCAAGCAGGTATTCCCATCCCAGCCACATCTCTTTAATTTTATTGCTAGTACTTGCAGTCTCTCTGTCTCCCTTGGTATTCTGCTTTTCTCTGTTCAAATGCGGGAGATTAATTTTATAGGATCAATGCCATCTCCATCAGTAAAAAGCCTCCCTCTTCCTAAACGTGCTCTCTGGCACCGCTTAATTTTTCATTCCAGTGGCGGATACTATTTGTAGCCACTTGGTGTATGGAGAGGATTTTTTTTTTTGTCTATAGCTCCCTCACAGGCTCTTATTGAAAACTATACCACTCAGTGATTTAACTGTATTTGGCTTTGCAAATAAGAACATTCCCTAGGTCTGACAACAGAAGCCTTGGGAGCTTTTAGTCTCTATAGTGAAGCAGGCAAAAGGATATTTGAAGGGAGAAAGTACTACTACTGAAAATATCCAAAACAGACTTATGCTCTTCATGGAGCTATAGTACAGGGACAGAGTGCTCTCACTAAAGTAGAGCATTTTTACCTGAGAACAATATATGGCTACATTACATAATATTACTTCCTTTTTTCTGGGTTTCAGAGAGTGCTGGAAGGGTTTTTCATATTTATGTTGCTTAGGATGGCCAAGGTCATATCCAACTAGAAGAATGTAAGATGGAGATTTGTCTCAGACCCTAGTCTCTTGTCTAGTGAGGTGGTGTATATCTCTGGATTGTTGGGCAAGGGAGATAGAAAAGAGAGAGAGGAAGGGTGGAGCCTGAGGAGGGAGGAGTTTGGGGAGGGGAGGGGCTTCAGTGCCATAGAGTCCAACAATTGCCAAAGTGGCCATTTTCTCCAGGTGAACTGATCTCTATCAGCTGGAGATCAGTTGTAATAGTTGGAGATCTCCAGCCAGTACCTGGATGTTGGCAACCCTACAGGAGGGTGTGGCAACCCTGGTCTCCTTCTCTCAGGAGCTAGAGCCTGACCGCTTTTTTGTAGTATTTAGAGTTGGTGTACAATTTTGGCCTGTCTTGAGACAGCCCTATCCTTTGGTCTTGGACAGCAGTTCTTCCAACCACAACTGAGCTACAAACTTGCTGATAAGCTGTCCGTCATATTCTTGTAAGGGAATTAACAATGCAATCTTTGGCAGGGTTACGCCGTTGCTAAATCCATTGAATTCAATGGGTTTATAAGGGTGTAGCTCTGCTTAGGATGGATCTGTAAGGCTCTTATACGCTTTGGTTATAAGTTATGTAGCACCTTTTTGGTGATTTAAGGACTCTACGGAACTGTTCACTATTTTACATAAAATTATTATGTTGTGTGTATACAATCCCTGGCAGCTCTTCAAAAAACATGTCTTTAAGCAAGTTAAAGCTTCATATGATGGAAATCTTCTCAGTTTTTGTACACAGGTTAAAACCTCTGGTGTTTTCAAGTTCTATAAAAAGATTCAGCATTTTCCATGGGGCAAAAAGAACCCAGACATGATCAAAACTATGGAAACTTAAAAAGTAAATTTAAGGTGATATACAGCAAGTCTCTTGATCCAGTCTCAGCATTTTAAAATGATGATTGCTAAAATATCAGTACCTTTAAAAACTGTACAATGTGGTACTTTGGATGAGCCAGTGCCTGGTACTGGTGCCTCAGCATTAGCTTGCAGTGCTGTGATGGCCACCCAACTTGGCCAGCTCCATTTCCACTCCCCAGTCTGCCCCTGAGGACAAGCTTTTGTGAACAACTGCCCACTCAGATGCATGAAGACTAGGGCTGTCGATTCGGTTCATCCTGAACCGAAAAACAGCCGAATTTCCCCTGATTTGGCTGTTTTTAGTTCGGATGGAACCGAACTAAAAAAAGGCGGGAAAACACGGAGCCGAATTCAGCAAGTTCAGGGTGTTCGGCGAATAAATTTGGCAAATTCAGGGTTTGGCACAGCAGCATAACCGTCAGTTAGTAAGCAGCATTCTCACGGTGGCCAAGCTGGGTCTTGTTCTGGCCAATCAGTCACGATTGAGTGCATGAGCCCGGCTGCTGCTCAGCCTGGAGAGAGAAAGAGAGAGTATCTGTTTGTGTGTGAGAGAGATCCCCCTTGGGGGGGGGGGTGCGTGTGCACATTTGAGCCATTCCGTGGCTGCAGGGGGCGCATTTTTGGGGGTAGAGCCCCCAAACTTTCAGCATAGCTTCAGAGGACCCTTCTTGCAAGAACCCCCAAGTTTTGTAAAGATTGGATCGGGGGGCGAAATATGGGGCCGGGAAGGGGTCCCCCCACCCTTAATGTGCATCTCTGACAATGGGGGTTTGCAATTAGCAGAGCTTGTCTCCCGCCCAAAGTTCCCAGCCCTGACAAACAGCTGAGCTGTGGGGAGCAAGGGCGGGGCAGGTGCGAAGAAGATGGAACAGAAGACATCCATAGTAAGCCCCCATTTGGGGGCTTTTCTCTATAATTTTTCTCCTCTGTGTGTGTGTGGGGGGGGGGGAAGCAGAGTCTGTGTGTGTGTGGGGAGGGAGCAGTTTCTGTGGGTGGGAGGAAAGCCAAAGGGGGCTTTCGCCCATTCTGCCTGGGGGTGTGTGCCCCCTCAAGTCTCTCTCTCCCTGGTTTGAGGGGGGGGGGCTTCAGTTTTCCCTCATGTATAAGATAGGTTAGGTCTATTTTGATGCTTGCTCAAAACTGGTTTTCAAATTGTGACTTAAAGAATGCATTTGCCTGGTCCCGAGTCCGATGCAAAAGGGAAAGTTCCACCCCCTCCTGCTCCTTATGCATAGCTAGCATGCCTCTGTCCCTATCCATGGTTTGCAAACTCCCAGGCATCACGTGTTGCTTTGCATGGTTTGCATGGTTGCAAACGTGTTGCTTTGCATGGTTTGCAAACTTCTTCGCACCTGGCCCACCCTTGCTCCCCCAGCTCAGCTGTTTGTCGGGGCTGGGAGCTTCGGGAGTGGGTGGCAAGCTCTGCTAATTACAAACCCCCATTGTCAGAGATGCACATTAAGGTGGGGGGACCCCTTTCGGGGCCCATATCTCAGCCCCCCCAACCCAATCTTTACAAAACTTAGGGGTTCTTGCAAGAAGGGTCCCCTCAAGCTACGCTGAAAGTTTGGGACTTCTACCCTCAAAATGCCCCCCCCCCCCGGAGCTGCGGAAAGGTGCTATTTTTAATGGCTTTATTCGGCCAATTTTTTTCCTGAACTCCAGATCTCATGCCGAATTGCACGGACCCAAAGCGGGGGAGTTCAGACGTAGGCATTTCCTGAATAAAAATGGGCCAAATTTTGCCGAATCCGAATTTTACCAATTTTTTTTCCCAACAGCCCTAGGCCACAGGCACCTGAGCTTAACGCTGATGTTTCTGGGGGAAGGGCATGGCCAGAAGGGCCAAGCCATCACAAAAAGCTGCTGCATTGATGGACAGGCCCGGTATATCGGGCCTGTGTCCCGAGGAGCTGTGGCTCCGTGGTGGAGCATCTGCTTTGCATCCGGAAGGTGCCAGGTTCAAGCCATGACACCTCCAGTAAAATAGTTCAGGTGATCCAAAAGACCCTTACCGGTGGGGTTGCCAGGTCCCTCTTTGGAACCAGTGGGAGGTTTCAGGGCCCTGTTTCTCAGGCATGTGGCCCCATGGGGGCGCCACGACTGAGATTTGTATTCTGAAAGTACAGGAAGTAGTAATTAAGTTTGCTGGCTCTTACTCCCTGCAGCTTGATTGTGATGTACCTTCTCAGCACTCCTATTTGAATTTCGGAGCCTTATTTTCATGAACGTTTTGGCTCTGCTGCTTTTGTTCACGTTGGATAACTTATTAGTAATTAATTGTTTATTGATTATTTGTATTAACTACATTCATTATTGATTGAATTTATTGGTGCTAGGCATTACATTAAATCCTTAGGAGTGTGTAGAGAACTGACAGGGGTGAGAACGGGATTATGTGATTTACAGTTCTCCTTTGCTGATACACGGTGGGAGAGGGGTTAATACATTGCTGTATCCAATTTTCTTGGCACATTCATTAACAATGGGAGCATTAATTAGCTCTGCTGGTGGTGGCAGCCCCACCCTCCAAAGACGAGTGGGAAGCAGTATTCTCTATATAGTAGAGCAGGGGTGGGGAACCTTTTTTCTGCCAAGGGCCATTTGAATATTTAGAACATCATTCGCGGGCCATACAAAATTATCAACTTAAAAATTAGCCTGCTATATTTAGTCAAACATTCAGCCAAGAGGCACGACCGGAGACAGCTCCGAGTATCTGCCACATAGAGCGATTCGCTTTTGAGCTCTGCCTTTCACAGCTGGGCCTGAGAGATTCAGGCAGGGCAGCAAACACAAGACACAGTTTGTTGGGTGGTCCTAGCAGCTCCATAGCTAACGACTCTTCTTCAAGGGGGGGGAAAGGTTCCCTTTCTCAGCAAGACAAACTCATATCCGCCTTGAATAGAGGCTATTCCTATCCGCGGGAGGGGGTGGATCGCTGGTCTTAGATCCTTCTGAGCTAGAGATCTGCCAGCACCCACAAAGGGCCAGACCAAATGATTTCGCTGGCCTTATACGGCCCCCGGGCCTGACGTTCCCCACCCCTGTAGTAGAGTCTGCAGTTCTCAATACAACTTTGTGAGCCTTTAACTTTGCTTGGCTTGCTTTCTCTATGCCTTAAGCAGATGCGGAAAAGGGGGATATCTTGACCATCTTCTAGGCATGGAGTAGGGATCACCAGGGATGTTGAGGGGTAATTGTGAATTTGTGAATTTCCTGCATTGTGCTGGGGTTGGACTAGATGAAATTGGTGGTCCCTGCAGGGGTTGGACTAGATGACCTTGGTGGTCCCTTCCAACTTTATGTTATATATCCTCCACCGAGCAGCTACAGCCAACTGGGTGACATTATTTGGGTACACTCTCCCAGCCCCACCTGCCTCGTGGGGTGGCTGTGTGGGGAAGGGTGGACGATCGTGAGCCGGTTGGATTCTCCAGTAGGTTGTAGGGAAAGCCAACAATTTAAAACAAACAAAAAAGACATCCTCTGCTTCGCTTCATTATTTCA
The DNA here is from genome assembly GCF_029931775.1 of Euleptes europaea. NCBI lineage: Eukaryota > Metazoa > Chordata > Lepidosauria > Squamata > Sphaerodactylidae > Euleptes > Euleptes europaea. The sequence goes on from NC_079323.1 coordinate 35,472,400, forward strand.
CTCTGGTGCTCTCATTCATCGCGGTAAGGTTATAAGTGTTTTACTTTGAAGTAAGCACTGGTTTGTTGATTTTGCAGTGATCTATTATCTAACTGGGATGGGTAATCTAAAAGAGGAAGAGCGCTGGTTTATTTCAATTTTGCTGTGCTCCATGTGCAGGCCAGGGAATCGATTAGCTTGCAGTAGGGCTGTCAAAAAAAAAAATTCGGTACAGTTCGGATTCGGCCGAATTTGGCCCTTGTGGGTTCGGTACGTGCCGAAGTCCGAACTCCCCCACTTCGGATCCGTTCAATTCGGCAGGAATTCAAAGTTCGGAAAAAAAATCCGGCCGAATAAAGCCATTAAAAACACAACCGCGCCTTTCCGCGGCTCTGGGGGGGGGCATTTTTGGGCTTAGAGGTCCCAAACTTTCAGCAGAGCTTCAAAGGACGTATATTGAAAGACTCCCCAAGTTTTGTAAAGATTGGGTCAGGGGGGGCTGAGATATGGGCCCTGAAAGGGGTCCCCCCCACCCTTAATGTGTATCTCTCAGCAGAGCTTGCCGCCCACGCACAAAGCTCCCGGCCGGACAAACAGCTGATGAGAGCAAGGGCGGGGCAGGTGCTAAGAACTTTGCAAAGCAACACAACTGAAAAGCAACACCTTTGCAAACATGCAAAGGGCGGGGCAGGTGTGAAGAATTTTGCAAAACAATACAACTGCAAAGCAACACAAGCACACAATGCAACACCTTTGCAACAGTGCAAAGCAACACCTGACACCTGGGAGTTTGCATACCATGGAAAGGGACAGAGGCAGCTAGCTATGCATAATGAGCAGGAGGGGGTGGAATTTCTCCTTTTGCATTGGACTTGGGACCAGGCAGATGCATTCTTTAAGTCACCATTTGAAAACCAGTTTTGAGCAAGCATCAAAATAACCTAACTGATCTTATGAATGAGGAAAAACCTGAAGAATAAAAATGAAACCCCCCTCAAACCAGGGAGAGAAAGACTGGAGGGGGAACACACACCCCAGGCAGAACCGGCAAAAGCCCCCTTTGGCTTCCCCCCCCCCCACAGAAACTGCTCCCTCCCCCCCATACACACACAGACTCTGCTTTCCCCCCACACACACACAGAAAAGAAAAATTATAGATTAAAGCCCCCAAAGGGGTCTTACTGTGGCTGTCTTCTGTTCCAGCAGGAGGGGCTGGGAGGCTGGGTAATCCAATACGATTCCATTTGTATCCAATATAAGATCCATATGTATGAATCTCTCGAGGGTGATCCATTCATCCCAATAGGGAAAAGGGGAAAGCCCATATCTCGGGGGGCCCTGACCCAATGTTTACAAAACTTGGGTGGTCTCTTAAAAAGCCTTGACTGAAGCTCCGCTGAAAGTCTGGGGTCGGCACACCCAAAAATGTGCCCCCTGCAGCCACGGAAAGAGAAAAGGGGGGGAGCCGATATTTCAGCCCCCACTGAACCCATCTTTACAAAACTTGGGTGGTCTCTTAAGAGGGATTCTCTGAAGCTATGATAAAAGTTTGGGGGCTGCACCCCCAAAAAAGCACTTCCTGCAGCCACGAAAATGGAAAAGGGGGGAGAGGAAAAAGGGGTGGAGCCCATATCTCGGGGGCCCCTGACCCAATGTTTACAAAACTTGGGGGGTATCTTAAGAAGCCTTGTCTGATGCTCCGCTGAAAGTTTGGGGTTGGCACACCCAAAAATGCGCCCTCTGCAGCCATGGAAAGGAAAAGGGGGGAGCCCATATCTCGGGACCCCCTGACCCAATGTTTACAAAACTTGGGTGGTCTCTTAAGAAAACCTGTCTGAATATCCCCTGAAAGTTTGGGGTCCCAAAAAATGCGCCCCCTGCAGCCACGGAAAGGAGCGAATGTGCACAAGCACCCCCTCACACACACATGAGGATTTCCCTCTCTCTCTCTCTTTCCCCGGCCGGCCGCACATCAGCTGATTCCTCCAGTACTCAATCCTGACTGATTGGCCAGAAGAAGACCCAGCTTGGCCACCGATTGGCCGGGGGAGGAGAATGCTGCTTACTGAAGGTTATGCTGCTTACTGACGGCCCCGAATTGGCCGAATTTATTCGCGAACTCCCGAACTCGCTGAATTCGGCCCCCCCGGTTGCCCACCAGTTTTGAGTTCGGTTCCTCCCGAACTAAAAACCGCCGAATCAAGGGAAATTCGGCTGATTTTCAGTTCGGGCCGAACCGAATTGACAGCCCTAGCTTGCAGTGCTGTGATGGCCACCCAACTTGGCCAGCTCCATTTCCACTCCCCAGTCTGCCCCTGAGGACAAGCTTTTGTGGACAACTGCCCACTCAGATGCATGAAGACCAGACAATGTTTTTATTGTGGGCATTTCACCCTTCTGAAAGTGTTTGACTGGCCCAAAGTCACCCAGAAAGTGTCCATGGCAGAGTGGGGATTTAAACCTGGGTCTCCCAGATCCTAGTCTGGCACTCTAACCACTAGTCCACACTGGTGGGGGGATGACATTTTCCTGTTGTTGATTTTTGTCTCACACCGCTGCTCAATTCACAAAGCCTGTCAGTTAATTTTATTTTTTAAAGGAAAGCCCAACTGTGACTTCATTTGCAATTGAAGTTCATCAAAATTAGAGGGCTGTCATTCCTAGTATCAATTATGTGGCTCATTGATTATCAAAAGGGGGGCAGTTTAATGATGCCCACTCCCGAGTCTCTAATTTGTTGTCCTTGCTCCTTCGTCTTTTGTCCTTGAAGCCTATGTCACATTTGATTGTCGTTTAATTAGCTCCTCTCTTCATTTCCCACCTTCCCCCATCAAATTCCAAACAGATAATTTGATCTGCAGCTGTAGAACTTCCTACAAATAAGGGATACAACTCGGTAAAGCATATAAGGATGAATAGCTTTATCTACCTGCAAGAGTAATTATAAGGGAATAAAATGAGTTTGATGTTTTTCTCTCCACGTGTGGTAATCTATAGAATCATAATCCTTCCAGTGCTATGTTATTTATTACTTCCTGCTCAAACAGTGGAAAGTACAGTGTTTATTACCATTCAAAACATGATTTATTGTGATGGCTGAGGAAGCACAGTGTATGCAGAATGCCAACTTCTCTATGTATTGGATTTCAAACTAAAAGAGTTAATGGTTGCAAAATCCCTTTTCCCCCAACAACTGTTTGTATACCAAACACGTGGGTGGATAATAAGATTTCACCTCTGTCCTCCCCCACTCCCGTGCAGATTCAGACAAGCTGACATGTGTGCAATTGTGTGCACATGGGCTCAGAAACTTTCATTGGAATTTCCTTTTTGCAGGGTTCCTAGTTGCATAGAGGGAACGTGGACATGCACGCACTTTATTCACATTTGTGGTTGAACTCATGCAGATTGGGAGGGACACTATGTGCTATCTTAAGGTCTCCCCAAGGCATACAGGTTCACACATTTATGAATGTGTGAAAAGAGTTCAAAGACGAGCTAAGGCCTGTCCCAGAGCAATGAAGAACACGACCTTGGGCTGCGTTTCTCAGACCACAAAGAATGTGGAATGAAAATGCTACTTAGCATTGTGGAAATGCTGTGTATTGACCAGGTCACAGTGTTTCAGGAACATATACAAACATTGCTAAGCTTGCCTCAGGGCTGTGTTCACTTAAATGCATGACTGCTGCCTGCAGGGGAAATAATCTGAAGGTGTGTACCATGTGGGAAGAAGAGCAGGGATTTCAAAGTTGTTACCCTGTTGACCACTGTCTTCTCAAACCTCCATCCAAGAAACAGAATCTCTCTCCTCTGGTTGGTCCTAGTGATACAATTTACCTTCAACTGATGATAATTTTGTATTGACACATGTTAAATCTGCTATTGGCATAGTGTACTTACCGCTTCTGGGCTGAAATCGTTTTTCATACACTTTAGTATGGAAATGGATGCATGATACCACTTCAATTTTATCCTCATTTTCACATTGAGCAATTTAGCATTGCATTCTGTTTTATTGCCACTGATGCTGGACATGGAAGTGTCTTTATAATTACAAAATAACAAATTCTCATAATTTTAAAATGCTTGGATTGACACAAGTATGCCTTATATACAGGCTGTATGTATGACTGTGTTCCTGTTTCATTGTAAATGTAGGCCACAGGCTTATGCCCCAGAAAGTGTTTTTCCCCCATTGGACAATTTGTGTTTATTTTCTTCCTGCCTGGCTTTTTACCTTTGCATATTCCAAGGTCATTGTCAGCTATACAGAAGGACGCTCTCCAGGACACACAAGTAGTATTTATTTGTTATAAATTAGTTCCCCGAGTGTTTATTGCATTATGTATCCTAGAAATGTGATTGAAGGATTGATGCTGTGCAAGTCCCATGATGGGAGGAAGATGTACGAGATAAGCTGTTCGTATTTATTGGAACAATCTCAGTGGACATGCTTGTGTAAGGTTTTGAGTTCTGCAAGTATCTCTCTCTAACCGTTATATCTCCATCGGGAGGATCACTATATATTTCTGAACCACCATTGCAAGGCCGGATTGGATGTAGTAGGGAAGAAGAGTGAGTCCTGATCCACATACATTGGATTTGGCTCAGTTCAAATGTTATATCCCAATGGAACAGCTGGCAGTGCTGGAGGTGGGACGAACTTAATAGATGGACAGGGAAGTAAGATGTACTCTCCTCCCCATTCCTTATAACGCCAGCGGGAAAAAATTATCCAGTCAAGCCCACAATGAAATCCTTCCCTTCATTATTTGAATCAAGGGTTTTAGGTGATTTTATTTGTATCTTTAAGAGAGGGAAACAGGTCAACCACATCTTTGCTGGACACAGATCTCTACTTTATTGAAATTTTGTGGTGAAAGATTCCTCTAGCCATTTTACAAGTTAAAAACTAATGTCAGAATAACATACTGGCACTGGTCCCCCATCCCTCACCAGTGGCTAGGGGGGGAACCTGGCAACACTACTCCTGAATATTATACAAATTTATTTAATCCTCTTCAATTGCAGGAACTTTTTTTCCATCAGAGATTTTATATCATCTTCATTTGACACCCTAGTTTGGATCACAGCACTTGAATATATTGTATTGGCCCAAACCAGGAAATGCAAAGGTGGGTGATTTTGTTTTCCTTGAGCCATGAATCATCTCTTCCTGGCACTAATTGGTACCCTTGTTAGCCTCAGCAAAGATGCCAAGAATTAAATGGAGATGGAGATGGTGCTAGAGCTGAGCAAATAATTTAGCATGAATAATGTATTCAGTTAATTGAGCTTCCTCTCCTGCTGGAGGAAGCAGATTGCAATTTCCTCGAACCTCTCCCTTATTCAAATTTATTCAACTACTTAAAATAACATATACACATGGAAGAATAACTTTTGCTGTCTGGATTGTCACGTACAATTATGTCATGTTTTTTCCCTAACTAGGGAATCATGGGGACACACAGGGTGCTTTCTCACTTAATTCTTGTACCCACACATGAGATACACAGGCATTATATCAACTGTGAAGGTCACATGCATCATTATTCACCATTTGTCCATTTGGAGGTCTAATCTTTTCCTGCAGACCATTTTTTTGACTGCTTTAAAGAGTCAAGCCATGAAAATTAATGTATGTATGCTTCCTTTATAACTAATGCACATATGTTTTGGACTGATGTCTTGCACAGTGCAAATGGTTGTTTGAGAAACTTCTTTTAATACATCCAAATACATATAGTCTCTGATGCAGCAAGCCTGGGGTTCAGCTGTAGGTTATAATCATGATGGAGTGTCGAAAAACAGTTGGATTTGGAAGCAGCTCATATTTCATTTAAGAAAAATTGAATCATGCACTTTAATTTTGTAATCAAAGTTAGTTGTACAAGGAAATCAACCTGGTAGCCATTTCCACTGGTTTTAATGGGAAACATTTCTTCCTGTTACTCCCCCTGCCAAAAACAAGCAGTGGTGAAATTATCAGAACACAGGAGACAATTTCATGCAGAACATTATGATTTTTCAAAAATGGATGTTGGTAGGTCAGATTTTGATTCGTAAAGTTCCAGCTGTACATCCCTGTACATGAACAATGCAGGTAGAGTTTTAGTCCCAATATACAAACGTAATCAAAACTGTGATCCTATACAGAGATTCTGTTATCCATATTATTTGTATTCTCTTATGTAGTTGATTGTACATTTGAGTAATAATTAATTTTTTCTAACACCTTTTTTCTCACCTGTATATCTAAGGTCTTTTGGATGAGTGAAATGCTACCACAGTTGTTTCATTAATTCCTACTGTTTACCTACCACTTTCCTGCTCCATTCTACTCTATTTTCTACAAGCTCCATTAAAGATAGAGCAGCGCCCATTGTTGAGACAGAAAATGCTGATTGATACAGTAGCTTTGAAGCATACAAAAATGAATCTCCGTCTCCACAGATTCTCCCTTCATTGGAAATGAATTAATGAGTTGAATTATTTGAACAGTGAGTGAAGTGGCTCCAAAGACTATGGATCTTTTCCTGTGGCAGCCAATTGAAACCTCAAAAATCTTGGGGATTTCAGGACGCTTGCAGACAAAATGCTACAGGGCCTGTGGTACCATAGTAAGGAGCAGGAATTAACGCCTTTTATGTATGGCTGTTTCTCTCACGGTCACTCCTCCGACAACTTTGGGTCTTTTTTTTTATCATGCATGCTGTTTTCGACCGGCAAAGGTCACCTCACTCTCCCCCTGCATTTTCCCACATTTTGCCCGCAATTTCAAATTTGAGATAAAACAGGTCCCAGAAAATGCAGGCAAAATTCACAGAAACGTAAGGGGAAAGTGAGGCAACCTCTGATGGTCGGAAATGGCAAACATAATCAAAACAAACACTGAAAGTCGTCAGAGGGGTGACCGCGAGGGAATCAGCCATGCATAAAAATCCTAAGTGAAATAATCCTCACTTTTTCCACCAATGGAACTCCTTGTGACAGAAAATATTTTCACTTGTGCAATAGTGTGGAGTTGATCGTGCACAATTCAATCTCCTTTCCAGCCTCCCATGCATCAACTATTTCGAGGACTCATGGGTTGCTAGTTGAACAGGTGGGTGTGAAAGATCTGAATCTGAAAGTATCACTGTCCTCTCATTTCATAGGATCCACTTCAATATGTTTATTATTTATAAAGTCGAATCACATGTTTTTATATTTCACATAGTTTAGTTTACTATGGCTATTGTTCTATTCTAGTCTTATTGTAGTCTTATTTGTTCCATTGATTTCATTAGGCTTCTTTATTTGGGGGGATCAACCCATCTGGGCTTTATTTGGGGGGATCAACACAGCTAGGATGAAATTATCAAGAGATAGTACAATTTCACCCAACTGATCGCTCCTTCAAATTTCAGATGGATATGAGAAATAATCCCTGTTTTTCTCAATTGCATTGTAGAACTTGAATTGGTGTTTTGTCTCCCAAATTTCTCAGGATCCCCGGTGACAAACTACACTCAATTCTGGGAAGTTCTTTGACTGATTCCCCGAGCATTTTTTCTTTAAAAAGCAGACCCATCAGCCCAGTTTTGATGAGTACCACAGAGGAGGAGAGGGTATTATACCACTGTGAGAAACATACAGATCACTATACAGGTCCTAGTCAGGACCTCTGTGTTTTCCCCAAGAGGGCAAACAGAAGCTCCATGAAATTATCACACAGGGGGAGGTTTAAGATTTCCCCCTTCCCTGATCCACCTGGAAGCCATACATGCCCATTCACAAGAACTTCCAGGGTCATATGTGATTTGACCCTCACATAGGCATAGGGAAGATATATTTTGTTTCAACCAGTGAAGTGACACAAGATAAGGGAGGTAGTTTCAGAAGGTAGCCATGTTGCTCTGCAGAAGAACAGCTAGATTTGAGTCCAGTAGCACCTTGGAGATCAACAAGATTCTCAGGGTATAAGATTATGAGAGTCAAAGCTCCCTACAACAGCTTATACCCCAAGAATCTTATTGGTCTCTAAGGTGTACTGGATTCAAATCCACATGATTCCAAAGTAGAGGATATGTTTGTATGCAGTGTTAGATCCAAGGGGCTCTTTAACACTTTTGCCACAAATATATAGATGTTAAAATATTATGATATGAAATTAATGCCGGTTTACCGTAATGTAACAGTTACTCCCTGTCAGAAGAATTATCCTGAATCTATGCACTCACCATTTCAAGTATTTAGTTAGGGTATTTATTTAAACACACTACCTTCCTGCTGATACAGTCAGGACCTAAGGTAGATAACAACAACAAATGCTATGCAAAAATGTTAATCTGTTAAAATAATGAAAACTTATCATTAAAATAGATAGTCAAAACATATATGCCGCAGCCCACATCTGTAATGTTCAGGTTGCTCCATTAGCTCTATTTGCTGACTTTGTTTATCTCTGTCTGCACATTAACTGTTCCAAGGGGTGTCAAGCCTCATCCCTTTCTCTGAGTGTGCCGCACAGAGAACTGTTTAGCTGATTCTGCTCAGTATTAAAGGTGTTCCCTCCCAATCCTTCCCACCAGACAATGAATGATGGGGCTGTTAGGGGAAAGATCCTCAATCAGCACATTATGCCTCAAGGTGCTTGCCAATTTTCCCTACCTGTCATGAGCAGCCCATCTGATTCTGGCCCAGCCAGACTAAAGAGCAGGGCTATTTATTCCATCCTCCTGTGACAACATGAAGTAGGTGAAAAACAGTCCCATAAAATGCCAGTCATATAAGGCCAAAAAAACTTCTGTTTGGCCCCAAAGCCCAACCCTTGTTGCCCCTAGCAAGGGTGCATAGGTCAAGGGCACAGGAGAAATGGTTTTTAAAAATTATTATTATTAACCAATTTAGAAATTTTGATGTTTTGGAAATTATTTTTTCCTGAATTTTCAATGATGATGGTGTTTGTAACTAGCAACTTCAGTGTAACAAGCAACTTGAGATAGAAAGATTTCACACCTCACCTAACTACAGTTTGAGATTGAGGGATTTCATACTTCATTATATATATTATTTAAAATATTTAAATGCTGCCTTTTACTTGTATAATTGACAAGGAGTTGTACAAAATAAAATATTTAAAAACAGCAGTCATAATATATATTTACAAATCTACACTTTACAGGCCTCTAAGGATAGCCTAGATTTAGCTTCTGTTAATTTACCCTCATTTACTTTGCAATGCCATTTTATGACCAAGCCTGCCACTACTAGTTCATTTGAAAAGGAAAAAAATAGAATTGTGTATCATCAGTGTATTAATATGTGCTTACGGTTGCTAACCTCCAGGTACTAGCTAAAGATCTTCTGCTATTACAACTAATCTCCAGGTGATAGAAATCAGTTCCCCAGGAGAAAATGGCTGCTTTGGCAATTGGACTCTATGGTATTGAAGTCCCTCTCCCAAAAACCCTGCCCTCCCCACGCTCCGCCCCAAAAATTTACCGCCTGTGGCAAAGAGGGACCTGGCAAACCTATAAGTGCTGAATCTATCTGGATAGTCAAAATATTCCTTTACAGAGGATTTACCCTAGCTGTTCACACATTTTAGCATTTTTCTTTTGTGAATCTGTACAACTGTACCATCTTGGTTCTTATTGTGCATCCCTGTACTAGATTAAAGAGATCTTGGTCATGAAACTGTAGAAATACACAATGCAGTCGTATAAAGCAACTATACTGGGTGAATTACTGAAAGAGAGGAAAGCATTTGGGATATGCATGGCTAGCAGCTGTAGTCCTTGACTCTGTGATGTCTCCTAAATCCTAATGAGCAGAAGAAGAAAAAAGAGAACTCAACAAATATGAAAGACAAATTAGCACATGATACTCAACTTTTTCTTAGAAACTTTTGAAAAGCACTATAGAGAGAATTTTAAAATATCCCCTTTGGACTAATAATATTGTGTGAAAGTTTTGCCCAAAAGATTTTTTCCTCCCAGAAAGTTAGAGACATCTGAATACAGACGCTCTGAATGAACATGCTTCTTCAGCAATAATTGATGGAGTGACTTCCTTGGTGCTCTCTTTCTGGGTCTTATATCTTCAACACTCTACGGCTGGCTTGGAAACTGAAGAGTGATCCAGTCAAGAATTTAACATGGCTTGCCAGCATTAAAAGTCTTTGCTCCTGGGCTTCCTTTTCCATCTTTGTATCAAGATTAAAATGCACCAGAATAGTGCATTTTAAAATGCAAAAGAATGAATAGTGTGATATTTCATGTTGTTATACATTTTCTTTCATGTGTGTTAAGTTCCTCTCCTTTGTTCTTTCCTAAAATCGTCCAAATCTGTTTTGATTGCAGATGAAATAGTCCCAGTCCCAGAAACATGCCACAGATAAAAATGAGCTCTCCATGACTTAATATGTAGTGTGTTATTTAATCTGCATGATGTAAAGCTGTTAAATGTTTCACCTGTTCATCCATCACCTACTGATATGCAGTAAGTAACAATACAGAAACAACTAAACCCTTTGTCGGATGTTATTGTCATGTTCACAGTTATGTGAACATGACAATAACCCTTCCAATATGTGCAGTCGCCATGTTGTATGAACAGGAGCAATGTTTACCACATGCAAAATGGCCACTGGATTTCTCAGGGTTTGTGTTCACATGTCCTGTAGCTGTACACACACGCACGCACACACACACACACACAGTAAATTCACACATTGCCCCTATTCACACAACATGGTGACTGCTAGGGTTGCCAACCTCCAGGTGGTGGCAGAAGATCTCCTGTTATTACAACTGATCTCTACCCGATAGATATCAGTTCACCTGGAGAAAATGTCCGCTTTGGCAATTGGACTCTATGGCATTAAAGTCCCTCCCCTCTCCAAACCCCGCCCTCCTCAGGCTCTGCACCAAAAACCTCCCACCGGTGGCAAAGAGGGACCTGGCAACCCTAGTGACTGCACATATTAGGAGAACTGAGAACTGATATGCGTAGTTGGTAGACTCCTGGAACACATGGTTGTAATACCTGAAAAGGACTTGTTAGAGCCTCCTCGGTGGGTGAACTTCTCTCAGCCCACCCAGAGGCAGCCAATGGCAAACCACCTTTGAACGTCTTTTGCCTTGAAAACCCATTGGGGTCACCATAAGTCAGCTATGACTTGATGGTGCATGTGCACACACACATACACACAATGGACTTAGAAGGGTTAACTCAGCTTAGAATGGCACTGTAAATGTAGAACTGGTGAGTTAGTTCAAATCTTGTGCCATTTCAAATCTTGGATCACTCATGAATTCCTTGGATGATTTCAGAAACCGCAGTCTTGTGATCTCAGCTCCCCTTCTGTAATGTAGAAATACTGGTTTGTAGGGAACCTACCCATTTGTTGAAAGGTGCAGGAAGGGAATTAATGTTGTTTGTATGTGTTTTTTTTAAACAAGTTGCTTTATAAAAATGCTAAGTGGTATTGTAAGTCCCTCTGATTTCACATTACTACTATATTTGCTAAGAGCCTTCTGATCTTCCTTTTGTTAATGCTGTTTCTATAACACCTGAATGCTTTTTTGATCTACGTAAACAAGAACCTTTATTTTCCCACACTGCTGATGAGCACCCATGGCTTCTTTCTCAAAACATTGTTTTATGATGAGCAATTACAGTAGGCATCAATATGCCTGCGGGTGACTTTATAAAAGGGTCAGAGACTACCTCTGAACTAATCCCTAATGAAGTTCTCAATGGCACAAGATAAACATCACAAACGGACAATAGGAGGTAAAGGACTGAAATACAGGCACAACATTTCACTCACAAAGAAGTAGAAACTAAAAACGGCAGTGAACAAGACAACATGTATGCAACAGAGAAGCTTCATAACACAAACCTCTTATACCTCCAGTTCAGGGTTTTGAGGTCCTTCTTCGCCACCAGCGGGAGGTTTTGGGGGCGGAGCCTGAGGAGTGCAGGGTTTGGGGAGGGACTTCAATGCCACAGAGTCCAATTGCCAATGCAGCCATTTTCTCTCTCTGACGGGGAGAGCATCTTGCTAGAGACAGGTGATTCCCTTCTGGTTCCTTGGGATAGGCAGGATGTAAACAAACTAACTTCCTGTTTCCTGCTCCGGAATCGCCCCTTTCCTCAGTTTCTCTTCCTGCCTCACTGGGGGAAGGCAGCAGCTAGGGTTGCTCCGCAACCCACCACTACAACCGCCATTTTGGGCGAACACGAGGTTTCGTGCCCGACGCCGCCAGCGCCCACAACGACTAGACATCTATATAAGTAAAGACCAATTAAAGCTGTAGATCTGAAAGTTATAATGGAGGAAATACCCTTATTTCAATAAACAATGTGAGTATAAAAAGCCAGTTCCTCAGAGAAAGGATGGTCATGGGTTTTGTGCTTGGTCCTGTTTTGAATAGAGCTGAAGGATCCTATTGGGTGAAGGCTGGCTTATTTGTCCTTATGCAGCCCAGGCATTGGGGGTGGGGGAGGGTAGGAGCAGCTATTGCAGCTGGTTCCATCTCCCCGTTGCAGCTGAACTTGGACAGCTGCAGCAAGCCTTGGCCTGGAGAAAAGCAGACCTAATGCAGATGGATCATAAAAGTGTGGGCATGGGGGGAGAGAGAGGAACACATGAGTTATTGGCAGGGAGAGCCGAACTAGCTGTGACCGCACCCCAGGATTGACCCTGGGGACACCACTGCTATTTTAAAGCCTAACATGGGTGATTTAAAAATTCTGAGAGGGCCTGATTGGTCCTTCAGCATGCCCCCCTCCTTTTCAGGTGCTCAATCTCCCACCCCCTTAGGATACCCTGTAACAGTATGACTTAGGAGTTGTTGCCATCATGTCCAGTTTGGCTCTGAGGGATGTGTGAATAAGAAGTCAAGTAGGTAAAGTATGTCAGTTTGATGATGTACATGATTTATGCAGAGTAGTGTAGTAGACTAGGTTGTTGCTAGGCAGGGAGGTCATGGGGGGAAAAGCAGAAAGCTAGAGTTGATGCAGGGGGGGCTATGTAGGGTTGCCAGGTCCCTCTTCACCACGGGCGGGAGGTTTTTGGGGTGGAGCCTGAGGAGGACAGGGTTTGGGAAAGGAGGAAAGTTCACCTGGAGAAAATGGCCGCTTTGGCAATTGGACTCTATGGCATCGAAGCCCCCAACCCTATGGATTCCAGATGCCTGAAGCTAGAAAGATTTGATATTTCAAAAGTTCTTGACATCATTCCAGAAAAATATATATACATTACTGACCAACTTCAACATAAAGGAGATATTCTCTTGCATGTCAGAGTTTAGATCTGTTTCAGATTGTCCCCATTCTTCCCACCAAGACAACATGATTCAGAAAGTAAAGAGTTCCTGAGTGGTTTTGGTACTCCCTCGTTCATTTCAATACTATTGTATAAAAGTCTCTGTAGTATCAATAACCTTATGTAGGCAAATCAAACTAATTAAACTAATATAATCCTGGTAGATTAATAGTAATTTGTGCTATTAATGGACGTTCATATGTCTATAACAGTCTTATTCAACTACTCACAATGCATTGTGTCCAGAGCCCTTAGCTACTATATGTAGACCACAATATGTGCTTCAAACATTCAAGCAGTTGTCTGAATTTCCCAGCTACTTACACCATTAATGGTCACTATTGCCCATATAGAAAATGCAGCTCTACTACTTTTTGAAGTTGCTCTGAAGATCACTGAGAAGACAGTAGCAAGTGATTGCTTTGGACACCTAAGAAAAATGATACTTTATATTCACCAGTCAGTAGAACCAAAGAAAAGGAAAAGGTCCTCAAGAGAAAACAAAAGCAAAGCTAAGATAATACTTACAGAAGGCAGAATAATGATAAACTGTACCTGGAACATGTCATGCCGGATAACACACACCATGCAAGAATAAGGATAAATTACACCACATATAAAATGTTGATTATTTATTACTCACTATATACATTTCTTGCAAATATTGTTCCCGTCACAAGAATAATAAATGGTTTGTTATGCCTTTGGCTTTGCTTGTTGTCTTCTACCATTCAGAAGGTCTTTCCACACTTCCTCAAATTTTGTTTAATTTTCTCCTACCCCCCCCCCCCAAAAAAAAAGCTTTAAAAAATCAAATCCATCAAGGTATGTAGAAACTGGGTTTAAATTGTTGGATTCAATTCTGAACTGGTTTTCATTTCAGTCTTTAGCCAATCCTTTAGAAGATTTGCAGGATGTTATCCGTTGTTTGTTATGTTATTTTTTTGATGGCTTCTGCTTGCTTTTTACCCTACTGCACAGAATAAAGGAGTCTCATTCTGCTCCAGGGAAGTGAAATGATGACTCCAGAATACATGATGAATAAATCAATGTTTTGGGGGAATTGGTGGGTGAATTGAAAAGCAGATGAAGATCTGTTTCTTATAGCTGTTTAACTTTGATGACACAGTTTGTCCATATAGTTACCAATATTGTTTTTCATACTTCAAATAGAAAAATATTTAGGTTCCACAGAGTCTTTCCATATTTATCAAAGAAAAATACTTTTTGACATCTTGACATTGTCCCGGGGCTGTTGTCCATTTCTTTCCCTTGCTTCTTGACACTGGAAGATAGTTTGCAACTAGTGTACAATATTGGAACAAGGTCTTTTTTCTTGTTCCTGATGTATTTTTGAAGTACATGTGACTCATGATGAAACAATATCTCATTTGCCTATCATGGCAGTGATGTCTTTCCAATCAAAATAAGGCAACCATGGGTAAAAATGTGACCGAGGTGATACGCCTCCCATTTTCTTTCATGTCCCACAGAGCTTGGTCACCATGTAACATTTGGGTAAATTTGTTGAGTGACATCTGTGCCATTCCTCTCTCTGCTTACAGATCGACCTTTCCTGGTATCCCGCTGGGTGACCTTTATTGTTATTTGCTACCTGCACACTTTCACCCTGCACGCACAAGCGTCAATGTCTACTGAAAGCCTGTCACCCAAGGAGCACAGTGCGCTTTACGGGCCTTAATTAAGTCTTGTAACATTCTGCAGGGGTGAATAAGTATTATTATTGTTGTAATCATTTCACAAAATGATTACAAGCAGCCAAGGAGTTGTTTTGCTGAATTTAATGCAAGTCACATAATGCATCACTGAGTCTTGGCTGAGAGTCCTGCGCTCTAACCATTTGCTGCTCTCTTCCTCCAGTAGGAACTTAAAACATTAGAGAGACTAGTGTCATGCAGGTATGTATGTGTATGGGAGGGAGAGAGTAAAGAAGCTGCAAAGCATAAAGCATGCAGTGGAATTTACAATTGTGGACAGCTAGTCCGTGCCTGAGCTGCCTGTCAATTGTCAGAACAATTCACAATTCTAAACAGACACAGAAAAGGACTATATGCATTTTTCAGATCACAGAGCAATCAAAATGCCAGCATTCTGTCAGTTTTTCTTCCTTACATCTCTCTTGCCAGACCCTGTGATCTTCTTCAATCATCTCCTCGAAACGCAGCTATAAGAAGGTCTTGAACTGTCATTGTCCTTTTCATTACCTTACTCTGGTTACAACCCATAAGCCTTCTGGAGAAGTTTTATTGAAATGGGTAAGCTACAGGAGAAGTGGCTTGAGGGTTACAGTTTCAAAGTGTAGTTCATGCTGCTTCAGAGAACTTGTGTGCCAGACCCCCTGACTGCAAACATTTTTGTATTTATCATCCCTACTGTGTCGACCTGAAAATTCCCATTTTGATGTTGCTTCTCCCATGTACAAATTGAACCAAAGATTATTTGTTTTCACACTGTTTTCTGTTTCCTCACCATTTTCTCTCCAGAAATTTTATCATAAATCAGCATTAAACATCTCTGTGAACATAAGGAGAAAAGACTGTCACTGATTTCCTCCCCTCTCGTACAGACTTCTGTCATGCTGTTTCTGGGGTTCCTCTGTCCTTTGGGGGACCATTTCAGACTATAGTAGATGGGGAGAGGAGGGGAAGCCCCACTCCACTGACAGAAATCTCTTCCATCAGGGCTAATTCACATGTTATGGGTTTTTCTCTATATTCCACATATAGAAGGGACTTCAGACTTTTCCACACACACACTTTTTTGTGACTTGAAACAATTGGAAGGCACTATTTGTCCCACTGGGGAAACCTTCTGTATCTCAGAGTACATGTGGTTTTACCCAAAGGGAAAAATACTCCCCTTCAGACCATCTCTGGTCAGGAAAACCGCACACAAAGAAGATCGAAGCCCTTTTCCACATACCGTATATACCCGTGTATAAGCCGACCCGCATATAAGCCGAGGTGCCTAATTTCTCCCCAAAAATGGGGAAAAATTAGGCACCCGCGTATAAGCCGAGGGTCGGCTTATAACCCCTCCCCCCCTCGCAGACTTACCTTCTGGGCCCCTGGCGGTGGGAAGCGGCGGATCCGGCGGGGGTGGCCTTCCTGCAGCTGCAGGAGGCCCCCCCCCGGCCGCTCCTGGCGGCGGGAAGTGGTGCGGCCCGGCGGGGGCGGCAGAGCACCCTCCCTGCGGCCACAGAGGGGCTCTAGAGGCCTCTCCCGGCCGGGAGAAGGCGGCGGGGGCGGCGGAGCGCCCTCCCCGCGGCCGCAGAGGGGCTCTAGAGCCTCTCCCAGCCGGGAGAAGGCAGCGGGGGCGGCGGAGCGCCCTCCCCACGGCCGCAGGGGGCCTCTGGAAGCCTCTCCCGGCCAGGAGAAGGTGGCGGGGGCGGCGGAGCGCCCTCCCCGCGGCCACAGAGGGGCTCTGGAGGCCTCTCCTGGCCGGGAGAAGGCGGCGGGGGCGGCGGAGCGCCCTCCCCGCGGCCGCAGAGGGGCTCTGGAGGCCTCTCCCAGCCGGGAGAAGGCGGCAGGGGCGGCGGAGCGCCCTCCCTGTGGCCGCAGAGGGGCTCTGGAGGCCTCTCCCAGCCGGGAGAAGGCGGCAGGGGCGGCGGAGCGCCCTCCCTGTGGCCGCAGAGGGGCTCTGGAGGCCTCTCCCGGCCGGGAGAAGGCGGCGGGGGTGGCGGAGCGCCCTCCCCGCGGCCGCAGAGGGGCTCTAGAGGCCTCTCCCGGCAGAGAAAAGATGGCGGCGGTAAGTTCCCCCCTCCCTCCTCCCTCCTCCCTCCCCCCTCTACCGTATTGACCCGCGTATAAGCCGAGGCCGGCTTTTTCAGCCCTTTTTTTGGGCTGAAAAACTAGGCTTATACGCGAGTATATACGGTATGCCATGGTCTCCCTCTGAATCAAATACATTACATGAGAGAATGGAACAGAACTTATAATTGATGTTTGACTGTTACACTGGAGACCCAGACTCAACCTATGAATTCTGTGATGTCTGAACTGGCAATTGCAATATTTGTATTACATGTATAATTCATTTTAAATACATTGACCATTTAAAGCTTGCATACAATATAAAAGGAATCTATAACTTCTACAGTAAAAATAGAGACCTAACACCCTTGACAAAATATAAACAAAAGAGAGACAAAGTATGGAAAAGTTGCTTATCCCCATCCCTGATCTAGAAATGGCTCCTGCGGTGTATAGACATTAAAAACAGATTGAAGGGCAATTGTAGTAACTTCTCAGAATCCTTCAAATATAGCTGTACAAAAAGAAAATGTTAGCCAACTCCTCCTCTCCCTCTTCAAAGGTCTGTCTCTATGAAACAAGAACCATCAGCACCACCGGTGCAAAGAGATGTGCCAGATGATCCACCACTATTTGTGCAAAATATGAGGAAGAGCACATATCATTGGATAAGGCTGATACCATGAGTTAAGTTCTACCAATAGGCCATTGATAGTGAGCATCTTGTTGTTATCAACCATTTTTTTGTTTATGAAATGTCACCTTAGTATAGGGGCTAGTGTGCCAAACTAGGACCAGAGAGACCAGTGTTAACCATAGAACTTACTAGTTGACCTTGGGCCACTGTCTCTTAGTCCAACCTATCTGTCAGAGTTGATGTAAGATCAAGATAGAGGATGGGAGAAGCATGTATCCCACCTTGAGCTCCTTGTAGTAAGGGTGGGATAACAGTGTGATAAATAAATATGAGCCATAGAGATCTGGAGAATGGTAGTTAGTATGATAGAAGCAACAGAGGATGTACAGTTGCCTTTCAACCTTTTCACGTTTAATGGTCTTTGTAAAACATACACTCTCAGAATTGGTGTTGAATTTCCTGGTAGCCATTGTTATGAATGAGGGTGGTTCTGATTCTAAAATAACACCAGTCCTCACCTGCACTCCAAGAGGAGTGTGGCAGGTTTAGTGTGGTGCATAGCCTGGGAAAGCCAGGGCAGAGGCAGTGATTCATCTGGTAGCTGCCACCTTTTCTCTGATGGAAGATCCTACTCTGACCACTCAGGTACCAAGATCCAAAAGCATCCCAACACTAAATTGTGTGTGTGTGGTGAGGAGTGAGGCCAGCAAGCTTCTGTTCTATACCTGGGAAGATTGTTGGTGAATGTGTTTTTTTTTTTTAAAGTATGATCTAGAAAGCAAGCTTTAAGGTTGCCATTGGTTCTAACAGGGAAACTCCCAGTCTGAAATCATGTAAAAAGTTGCATGCAACCATGCACCTTTTGTCTAGCCTGGAACGCTTGTGGAAGCAGGCCTCAGTAAAGCAGGCCTCAGTAAACACACCCAAAGAAGCGCAGGGGCTGGCCAATCTCCTCATAGGCAAGGAGGATCAGTGATTGTTCAACAGAAAGTAAATTAACTCTGGCCAGTAGTGGTGCTTTTGTCTGTTTCTCTAATGGCTCTTAACCATTTAAGGTACTGAAATAGGACAAAAGACCTGAACGGCATCTCAATCCCAAATTGAGGAACAAAACACAAAGGAGGGGAGAAGAGATAGAGATAGCCAGGAAGGCTAAGCCAGGTTCCTCCTTCACATACACATACAGAGACAAACCAAAGACTGTCTCCTTCAGTCTTTTCACTGGGGAATGAATACCTGGAGATTCTTTGGTGGTGGCAGGCTACCTACTTTTGGTCCAGTTTTGGGGGAAAAAGGAGTCCAAACTAGTTTAGGTTTCCCTCACAAACCCCATCTTCTCAATGGCTTGGCTCAGGTGCAGTGCCCAATGGTGGGCAAGTGAAGTGGGATGAACTGAGTGCTGAGGCTGTCATGACAGATGATAGATTAATTTTCAACAGACACTGGAAGACATGGAGAGGTGTAGCCAAAAGTAAATGGCTTCTAAAGGTCTGGGAGATAATGAAATTAGTAAAATAGACAATATATCAAAGAGTACTATTAATATTCATAGATAGACCAGATTATGGACATTGGTTGTTTGTTATATAGTGTAGTACAGTATTTATTTCATTTCAAGGTCCCAGAAAGTCTAAATTGAGTATCAAATATATGTAGTGAAGTAGATATAGCAGATGAATATTATTTTTTCTGACGTCTCTCTTTCATTGTAAGTAAGAAATTCTGTGAATGTATAATTGCAATATTTAATAAAATGTTCAAAACAGAAATGACTCTTTTTGGTCTGTTGTTCCTTTTGAAGTAACAATAAGCATTTGCAGTATTCTATATGTTGAAGACAGTCCATGTAAGTGTAGCGAGGGATTTCTACCACAGTTTCCAGGTCATTCTCACTGCCTTTTTGCAAGTACCTCCTACGTTGTACAGTCTCCCACTCATCATCATTGTTAAGTACCTCTATTAGGTTGCTTCAAAACGGTTTTGTCTTCAAGAAGAACATAATTATAACTCCCTAAAGGCTGTAGCTTTCCAAAGAAGCCTGAAGTACTTAAGCCAAAGAATACCAATGAGTGCTGTCTCATTTCTAATTCTCTCTGTTATTTTGAAAAGCCAATTGTCTTTAGTTTTAGATGTAAAAATTTGTGGCTTTTTAAATTATATCACCATTGTGCAATTTATTTATTATATTTTTAATTGAACATCTCAGCCAGATTTGTCTCCTAAAATATCTCACAAGAATAAAAATTGAATAATGTTCAATACAAAATGTTTTGGTATCAGTCCTCAGGTGGATCTCCATCCAGGCATGTCAGAGTGCTAGGCTATTCCTGTTTTCCCTATCCTGAACTCATTAGTAGCACTTGGAAGCAGGAAAGAAGGGGGGCTCATCTGGGAATCCACAACAGAGGTCAATCAATCTCTTATCACCCTCATCTATGGACCAGATCCAGATACTCATGAGCAGGGTGGAGCACACAGAAGGCATTTCATTGTGTTGCTCTTCCTTCTGCATCATTCTGATGTCTCCTGAAAAGCCACTCTGGATGTTCAGGTGACCTTCAGCAATGTCATGGGATCTGGTTAGAATTGTGGGAAATCTCCACAACCACACTTGCCCAGGCTCCTGGCTAGTGTGTGCAAAAATTTGCTCAAGAGTCTGTGTGTACGTGTTTGACTGGGTGATTCTGCCAATTCTATCTTCCACACCACTGAATCCAACAACCCCCAGAGATGTCTTTTTAACAGTATTGAGGGTTCCTGAAAGAATGGGAATACAGCAAAGGTATTTTTTTCTGCAAGCTTCCCTCCATTCATGGATGTTTATATCTAACCACTGTGGTTATAATTTTCATAGTAGGACATTGTATCACTGGAAATGCTAATTCCCCAGTAATTGTCTCATCTATAGTAGCTTGTATTGCACCAAGTACAGTAGCACCCCCCCCCTTTTAAATCCCTACAAGTGATTATGGCTCACCAATGTTGTTGCTTAATTATTGGAATCCTGAAAATTTTAATTCCCATAAAAAGGCACACTCCAGCCACCATTCACAACTTCCTGGTCCCTTCCATTGTACTTCACAAGGTAGATTGGTACTGCCAGCTCTGTCTATTGACAGCCCTCTTAGTAATGGGCTACAGCATTTTGTCGGACAGTGACAAGTAAAGGATTAGATGCTAAATTTTTAATCCTCATAATACCAGAGATATGCTGAATTACCAGGAGTAACAACTATAAGGCCAATTATGCAAGTTACATATCATTTCTGTAGCAGAGCCTACTTAATGTCCCTGACAGTAAGATTTCAACGGTAAGGCAGGGGTTGCTTGCTCTCAGCAGCCAGCCATATGCCATGTTCATGCAAATGTTATATAAATTATATAAACAGTGTGCATCCTAATCATTTCAGTCTTCCCCTGGAGAGGTTTCCAATGTGCTAAACATTTCTTAGCACTGAGTACGGCATTCTAGGCGGTGAAGGCTGGTGTCTGCAATGGCACATTGAAAGCACTGCCTGAATGTGCACAGGAGAGACGGGCTTATCTCTGCCCCACAGCATCTCCTTCCTATGTACAGAAGATCATCACTCATGTGCAACCAGTAAGTGAGGCCCCTGCCTCACAGCTCTATAAGCCGTCGTAAATGATTCACAAGTGAGGCATTTTTCACTGCTTGCGGTCCTGAGGCTTCTGAGGAAGAACGAAGCAGTTTAGCCTGTGGCCTGTAGAACACAATCCATTCATTGCATTATGCCAAACCTTGCTATTTCCCAGTTGCTATCTCCCAGACAAGAAGTATTTGTGCTTTCGGAGGACAGTCTTACATGTTATGGCATTAGTTGTATTTTAAAGTGTCTTTTAAAAAATCCGGTGACGGTCATCCACCTAATTTTAACTACTTATTTTCTTTACAATTTTATAAATAGTGGTAAGAATAATCCCATAGTATATAAATATATGACTAGAACAATATTTCAACAATAAACCAAGAATAAGTCATTATAATAATGGGTGGTATTAAGGATTTTGGATGTGCATTTGGATATGTCTGGTATGAATATGTATCCGAAAAATACCTTATTCATATTTTCCAGATATATTCAGGTATTCAGACGGTATCCAGGATTTTCCAGGACACAGGAAAATGGGTCCCAAACAATCCTGGAAGTATTTGGGATTAACTGGAAATATTGGCAGCAAGCATTTTAAGGCTCCCAGGGTGTTTTTTTCTTTTCTTTATTTTTCCGATGTGTCTCTGTCCTCCTGGGGCTTGGTATTAGCTTGCCATGGTGGTTTCACTTTGATTCTGGTTTTTTGGTCTTGCAACACTGCATTGTTTGTGTGTGTTGCTTCATTTCACATTTGCTTTTTTTGCAATGGATTCTTAGGTTTGACATTGCATTGATTCCAGGGTTGTATATAGGCTTAGATTCTCAGATTGTACATTTGTGGGGCTTCCACGGTGGTCCTATTCAGTTTTACTTGGACAATTCCCTGGTTTGACATGGGATTGGATTCTCAGATTTTAAAATGTGTTGTGTTGGGCTTGGCATAATTCTAGGGGTTCTGCCAGGGGTTCTTTGGGTTTGTTGGCTCTGCTTTGAGAGGCTTTTGGCCAGGAGTTGCTTTGCTTGCTCTTGGGTCTTTGACTATTCTTTGTCCTGTAGAAAGCATGGAATTCCCCCTTTCATACCAAACAATGGAAGATGGCTGGGGGCACCTTGTTCAGGATCCCACAAAACTGGACCTCTTGGATCAATTCACTTGAAATTTGGGGGTGATTTAAAGAACAGGCAACAGCAGCTGCACTGAAATTTTGGTGCAATCCAACCTTTCCCTCAGAATTGAAGTGTTTTGGAACAGTACCAGCATCAATTTGAGAAGGAACCTACTCCACCATCACCTTTCCGGCACAAATTAGGATACGGGGGCAACATATAGGCCATTTATGCAGGGTGGATTCTGCTCCTTGCTCAATGCAGATTTTTAAAATCTGACCTTTAAAATGACTATTCACGGTCTCGATACAAGAGAAGAAAGTCAATCAATCAATCAATAAACCTTTAATGGCATATCCAATATTACAAAGAGAAAAAAACCGTATAAATACAACTATCAGCTAAAAAAGCTAAAACAAACATAAAATCATAACACAGAGTTTCCCAAATTTTTCATTGTTAATACATCGATTAAGAAATTGGCCACCGCCACAGTGATCTCTACTGTTGTATCGTTCAATAAAATTTGACATTTTATTTTATTAGGAAGATAATATTTAGAATGTATCCAAGTATTTAACCGTTTCTTCCTAGCGGATGCATATAATGAGCAATCTAGCAATATGTGCTCAATTTAGTCCAAAGAGTTGGAGCAACATTCACATTTCCGTTCATGTTTAGGAATATTTTGAAACCTTCCATATAACAACTTCGATAGGAAGGCATTTACTCGCGCAAGAGAAAAAACTCTGCGATGGCTAGGACTATCAAGATTGTATAGATAATGGGGGATACATCCCACAACATTCTTAAGTTTTAGTATAGCTGATGAACAGACAGGGGGTTGAGACGGCTGTATTTTTTGAAGTTCAATATCTAAAAGCCTCTGTTTAATCGTCTTAAAAATATAAACTTCCGAGGAGAAAGTTATCTCCTCCAGGGAAATGCCGATGGATCTTATTTTAGATCGAATTTTATGATCCCAAGAGGTATTATAAATTTCCTTTAATAAAAAAAACAGAAGCGAACCGTCATCAGTATTAAAATACAGTTTAAGCCAATAACGAATAATTAACATCCATGCCTTAGTTTCAATTAAATTTAATCCTAATTCAGAACACAATGCATAATAAGAAACACAGTTTGGGAAGCCCATAATTTGTCTAAAAAAGGATGCTTGAATCGCCTCCACTTCATGATTAAAAGCGTTAAACCATATAGGAACTCCATAAAGAACCTGAGGTAAAATTTTAGAGTTAAAAACTTTAACAGCGGCAGGAACAAACTGATTTCCTTTGGAAAAAAGAAGGCTTTTAATTGATTGGAAGAAAATTTCCCCAAATTAATAGACCTTCTCCTATGAGTTGCCCATTGAAGGTTAAAATTAAATGTAACGCCCAAATATTTATAACACTTAACTTGTTGGATCTTATTCTTACCAATATGCCATCTATAGGAGACCCACTTTCTATTAAAAACCATAACATTGGACTTGGAATAATTAATTTTGAGCTCATTAAGGTTGCAGTATTTCTCAAAGGCCATCAAATAACGCTGAAGGCCAACTTTGGTAAAAGATAGAATTGCTGTATCATCTGCGTATAGAAGGCAAGGCACTGCTCTGCCACCTAATTTGGGAGGGTGGCCGTCCACAGACTCCAACGCTCCAGGCAGATCAGAAATAAATAAATTAAAAAGAAGGTGGACAAGAACACACCCTTGTTTTATGGGATTTTGTCAGTAAGAAAACCATTTGAAGAAAATTGTACCCGGCACAAAGTACCAATGTGAAGTTTCCTCAAAAGGATTAAAAGGCGCTGATCTATTCCTAGATTGCTCAACTTAGCCCAAAGTTTGTCTCTTATAACTGAATCAAATGCACTTTTTAAATCAATAAAGGCAACATAAAGTTTCTTCGTGCAAATTTTCATATACTTCTCAGCCAGGGTTAATAAAGTTAAACAATGGTCCAAGGTTGATTTATTTTTAGAGAATCCAATCTGTTCAGGTCCAATAATATTGTTGTCCTTTACCCAGCTGCGCAAGCGCTGTTCTAGATGTTTCGCATATAGTTCGCCAGTTACGGATAAGAGACTAATAGGGCAATAGTTGTCTGGTATTTTAGGATCCCCTTTCTTGTAGAGTGGAATTATTATTGAATTTAGCCATGAATCTGGCAAAATGCCATATAAATCAATAGATGTAAAAAGTTTGGCAAGAACAGGAGCCCACCAGTCGATAAACTCCTTAAAAACTTCTGCAGAAAGACCGTCAGGGCCAGGGGCTTTACAAGATTTCAAACTACCTATCAAGTCAATAATTTCCTGCTCTCTAATGGGAGGCCATCTGGGGATGTGAGGGGGTATAATTATTTCAGGAGTAAGTCAAACAAATTCCACCCCCCACTAGCCTGCTCCTTCATTTGCATTGCCATTAGCAATAGCTGTTTGCATAGCTAAGCAGTGGCTGGGATTCTGCATGCTGCCTTCAGTGAATGCTTTGATTCAGGGGTGGAGCAAATACAAAAAGGTCACGTTAAAAGGGCTCTTAAGAAATGTGAAGCAGGTATGCTCCCACTTCGCAGTGACATCTGGAATGATGGTTCAGCATGAAGAAATTTAAAAAAAAAAAATGTGTGGGGCACTTCAGCCTGGAAGACACTGCTAATTACCAAGCATAAATGGCCACAGTAAAATTTCAGAGGCTGGAGATACTGTCTATTCATAAAATTATATGACAGTTCTTTCATATTCAGAGAGGATGAGCAAAGTGAGAAGATGAAAATAAATGAATGTGTGCATTTATATATAGAGAAAATACATGAATCTAACATTGATTCTAGAAATAAAATATATGAATGTAGAATTTAAATTTTACATTTACAATACTACGGCATGACCCATTGCCATGTAAGCCAATTGACTGACTATGAGAGCTCTAAGCCATAGTATGACCATAGTATTTTCCTAAATGCTAGTTTGGAGGGGGGGAAATTAGTTTTAGAGGTGACACAATGTGAAAATGGAATTTAATGTTTAATAATCTAATTAAAACTGAATCCAAAGTAAAATGCCGGCTACTATACTGAATGTAATGGTTATAATGCATCGTAATTAAAGAAGGAGGTTGGCTGGGCAATATTTTATTAAGAGAGGAAAAGTTCATGAGTTATTTTCATTACTGTCAAAATAGGAACCGTGTTTTTTTTTAATTTAGAACTTGGTCTAATACTGTTTTATACATCTTAGTTTCTCTTCTCTTTGCTCTCATTTTCCTGAGTTTCACTTCCCACAAAGCCATTTATTGTATTTGCTGAAGCAACCCCCACGATTTTGTCAATGATATCATGATTCTATGCCTAAGGTCATGGAAGCTTCTAAACACCATCACAGCCAATCACACTGCATACTGGTGTGGGCAAATGAAGGCAAGGACAGTGACAGCAGAGAAGGGGAAAGAAAGCTCGCTAGAAAGAAGAGGTGGTCACGGGGGGGGGGGGAAATAGAGCACTGGGCTCAGCGGAGTTAAGATTTTTCTCAGTAGTTTCTTCTGTTGTGTCTACTGGGCTACTGTTGAAGGAAACATCCAAGTCAAAGACTACTCAGCAACAGCCCAACCAAAATGGAATTTATTGGGGATTTGCCAATCTTATGATCTTTTTCAGCCATTTGACAAAAGCCCTCTACATATCATACTATCTCTGTTGAAATCGGCGCATGTAGGGAGGAGTGGGCACCAATATCCTGGCCTCACATCTATGTGCTATAGCCAACTAAAGTGTCAGGTTTCTGCAAGTATATGAAGCCAAACTCCAGAGCTGGTGACGCTGCATAGGCAGGAATGAGGCCAGAGCAATCATGTCTATTCCCCTTCTATGCATGCTGATTTCAATGCACACAATATCATATAGAGGGCTACAATGAATTTAAGATAAGGCCATAACTAGCCTGTCACTTATCACTGTAAACAACACAACAAAAATGAAAACATCAGTAAGGTAAATCCAGTTACACGGACAGGGGCATCAGGAGCTTTAAAAAGCAATTCATCCACTTTGCAGGATTTATTTATCTTTCTTTTATTCCACAGAATTTTAAGAGTGGTTGCTAACAGTCAAAACAAGCTCCTTGATCCACAGTTTGCTGCTCACTTTTAAGCACTGGAAGAAGAGAAGAATACTAAAAAGCATGCCCCGACCCCCCACTGGTAAGATAAGAATGCTTTTCTAAGAAGAAACTGGCTTAGTGAACCTCCAGCTCTAGAAGGGCTGAACCAAATGAAAATAAATATTTTGACATGAAGGTTATACATTTCCATGAAATAAATCCTTGTGTTTTTCATCACCTTTGAAGTGCAAATGGTGTGTGTGTGGGGGGGGGGGAGGCATAACTCTTCCAAAGTCATAAAAACTCCCTCATTCCTGAAAATGAGCTACAACCAAGTCTATGTTGGACTTCTATTGTACTAATGGTCTGGCGCTTCACCTCCTTTGGGCTGCTTCAGCTCAGGCCTCCTGTTGCCCCCATATATGCAGGGAGGGTACAGGTCTTGGGGGGCTATGGGCACAGGTTCTAGACCTGAGTAGTGGATAGGGTTGCCAGGTCCCTCTTCACCACCGGTGGGAGATTTTGGGGGTAGAGCCTGAGGAGGGGAGGGACTTCAATGCCATAAAGTCCAATTGCCAAAGTGGCCATTTTCCCCAAGGGAACTGATCTCTATGGGATGGAGATCAGTTGTAATAGCAGTAGATCTCCAGCTAGTACCTGGAGGTTGGCAACCCTAGTCTTGGAAGCCTGGTGG
This sequence comes from Euleptes europaea, assembly GCF_029931775.1. Classification (NCBI taxonomy): domain Eukaryota; kingdom Metazoa; phylum Chordata; class Lepidosauria; order Squamata; family Sphaerodactylidae; genus Euleptes; species Euleptes europaea. Next base: position 35,499,628 of record NC_079323.1, read on the forward strand.
GATTCCCTCTTGCCTGGGATCCCATTTCCCCAGCCCCTCCCCATGGGAAGCCTTATAGAGCGTCTCTTCTGGCCCCTGCTGGCCTAAAGAGGTGACTGCAGCCTACTCCTTGCCCTACCCTTCCAAAGGAACTTTTTCGGCTCCCACAACCTGTGAGAAATGGGCCATTGCCTGTGGTGGGTTCTGCTCCTCCTTTGCTGCCCTATGCCTCTGCTGCTGGCCTGTGGGGGGTTAGCTGCTGACCAGTAGGGTTGCCAGCTTCCTCTTTGCCACCAGTGGGAGGTTTTTGGAGTGGAGCCTGAGGAGGGTGGGGTTTGGGAGGGACTTTAATGCCATAGAGTTCAATTGCCAAAGCAGCCATTTTCTCCAGGTGAACTGATCTCTATCAGCTGGAGATCAGCTGTAATAGCAGGAGATCTCCAGCTAGTACCTGGAGGATGGCAACTCTACTGATCAGTCCCCAGCCTCCTGAGTTTGGCATTCAGCAGGGATTTGGCCTGCCATGGTGTCTTCCTGCTGGAGGCTTCTCATCAGGCTGCCTCTGTCAGCCTTTCCCAGTTGGCCACTGCCTTCCCCATCTTGCCTGGCATCTCTAGGTATTGAGGCAAGTTGGGAAGCTGCTCCTGCAGCATCAGGTTGGGTTTCTGGGATCCTCTCTTGATGGCTCCCCTGGCATAGTCTGGTGATAGGGTTGCCATCTTCGGGTTGGGAAATACCTGGAGTTAATTCCCAATTCTTTATCATTGTTTATCACCCCGAAGATGGGTATGGCATAGTATTTAAAATGTGCTTTAGGGGGAAACTGCACTATCATAAGCAATCCTGAGAGTGTGCCATGGAGAGTTTGCTTAACCTCCTACTGCAAAACTTGCCAACTGCTATTACATGTAGGAATAATTTCCTGCATGGGCATTTATCCCAGGCATTTATCCCAGGCATCTTTTGGCAAGAAACTGTTGCCTGTTTCAGTTTACTTCCTCTGATTACTCTCTTGAACTTGTAAGCAAATCAGAGTAAGTCTTGGGGTTCATATCACAGGATGACTGGCAAATTTTAGGATTTTAGCCAATCTGATAGTAACAAAACATGAAGTTTTGTATGTGTGTGCTTTATAGTTCACAATTTTATTTCTTTTAATTCAGCAGCCAGACAGACATCCCTGGAAATTTCACAAGCAAGTCTTGAATTTGATAGCTATCCCCTTCTGCCTGTCCCCTGCTGTTTGTTCCCCTAATCAGACATATATCACTTACACATTTTTTATCCCTAGCCTCCGGATATAGCTGTCTGTCTGCTAAACCAATGCTTGGATGCATTCACACACAGAGAGAGGGAGAGAGAACAAGCTGAAACAGGAAGTAAACAAGCTGGAGAATATGCTGTTGGGAAAAAACTGATGCACTGAAGGAGACTGGTTTGCCAGTCCTGGAAGGATGAGCTTGTCCTTGGCTGATCAAGCACACTCTGGGAGTCCTCCTGGACCCACTCTTGCTTTTGGAAGAGCAGGATGATTTTGTTGCTAGAAGCACCATCTTTCTTTTATACCTTGTTCAGAAATATTTTGTTCAGAGATGATCTTCCCTTCTCAGTGTATCTGACTGGCCTGTCCTTTCTTTCTTTCCTTCTTTCCTTCTTTCCTTCTTTCCTTCTTTCTTTCTTTCTTTCTTTCTTTCTTTCTTTCTTTCTTTCTTTCTTTCTTTCTTCCTTCCTTCCTTCCTTCCTTCCTTCCTTCCTTCCTTCCTTCCTTCCTTCCTTCCTTCCTTCCTTCCTTCCTTCCTTCCTTCCTTCTCTGCTCTTATGACTACAGTATTGAGCACTAACAATTCTAACAAAACAACAATAAAAAGAAAGTAATAGTAGTAGTAGTAGTAAATACACCTATACTAGGGCATCAGGTTGCCCAGATCTATCTATTAGATTTGACTACATAGGAACCAGTGTAGTAATATGGTTGCTTTCAGCCAAGAGGGTCTGTAGGTTACAATGGACTAGAAGGCTAGAAAAGGAAAGACAATCATGGTTCTATGCTGATGGAATTTTGGCAATCCAATAGCCAATGGGGCGAGGTGTCAAGGCTCCCCGTCTCACAGCTACAAAGTTTATCAGCAAATGAAATCCTCCCATAATAGCCAAAAGGTTCTGCCATTGGGATTGAATTAAGGTAAGCCAATGGCTCATCAATATTTGGGAACTGTCAAATAATCAAGATTTGGAGTTTGGATAAGCCAATCCCAAATATAGAGGAGAACAAACTCTACGGGCCCAGATTCTGGTACTGGACTCATCTAAGGCACAGAGGTGTTTCAAAATCAGATTTCTAATAGAGGTCAAACTGAGGCAATCAATAGCATTAGGGGAGATTCCTCAAATAGTCCAGGTGAGAGGTTACCAGTTCTTCCAGGTTGTTCTAAAAGTGTCCATCCTCCACAAAAGGAGCCCACCTGATTTTAGGGAAGAAAAAGTTAGCTTGAGCCAAAATCTAAAAGCAGATACCCAAGCCCTTGCCTCTAGGGAGAGCACACCCAGTTCAGCTCTCAATACAGTTCCTGCCACACAATGTGGAGCTCCCATGATTCTTTGAAATAATCAAGTAGAAAAGGTATCGAGGTGATCGTGGCAACCAGATATCCAAACTGAGGAACCATATAACAGGTGGCCTCCGACCTTAGAATTACACATAGAGAGTGCCACAAGTATATACTGACCACCTTTAGAGAAGAAATAACGAGTTATTGCATTGGTCATTTGAACAGCTAACTGTTGGGCCTCCTCTATATGTTGTTTCCATGACAAGATAAAATGAAAAAGTACATGTCACTTAGCAAAAATCATAACCTTAGACTTGTCATAATTAATTTTCAATTTCCCCTCAAAACAATACTGAGAAAAGATTTCAACAAATGCCGGAGGCCAACAGGAGTATGAGAGAGAAGGAAGGTATCATCTACATATAGCTGTACAGGCACTTCAAGGGGAGTGATGATCAGGTGATTTCAACTTTGCAAACAGGTCATTCAGATATAAATTGAACAATAGGGGAGCCAAAGTACAACTCTGAGTGACCCCTAGACAGACAACCATCGTTGCTCCAACAGACACATGCACAGGAGGGCTCATATAGTCTTTCAATTAGCCACAGTAGTCTACAATCAATGGAAGTGGTTCTCAACGTGGTCCATAGCTGGTTTCTTGGTACAGAGTCAAAAGCTGCCTATAGGTCAATGAAGGCATAATACAGCCACTTGAGGTCATAGATTTTTCCGCCAAGTGGTACAGAATTGTACATTGATCCAGCGTAGAGTGACTGTGCATAAACCCAGCCTGCTCAAGGCCAATAGTATGTTCGTATTGAATCCAGAGTTCAAATTTCCGATGTAAGTTTAAAACATACAATTTACTGAGCACAGACAAAAGGCAAATCAGACAGTAATTAGCTGGAGCAGATTTGTCCCCTTTTTTATGGATTGGTACAATAATGGCTTGGTGCCAGGATCTAGACATTTTGCCTGAGTTGTTGATCAATGTAAAAATGGTTGCCAGGAATTGAGCCCACCATCTAGTATCAGAGCAAAGAACTTCCATAACCAGGTCAAGCCCTGGGGCTTTCCCTAGCATTACTTTCTTGATTAAGGTTGCTATCTCCTCCAGCAATACCCTAGGCCAAGCTGGAAATGTCCCTTGCTCTAACATAGGTTCTTCATTCATTTGCAGACCATCAAAAAATTAGCATAATATCTATCCCATACAGCTGGAGAAATGGGGCGGGGAAATCCCCTCCCTTCCTCCCATAGCACCAGAGACCAAGGACCAGAAAAAATCCGAATCATTGTTTTGTGAGGCAAGGATTAAAGAATTCCACCTCCTTCTGATTTCTTCAGGCTTTTTTTTTTTTTTTTTTTACTATGACCACTTCTTTACATTTCCTTTTTATCTGGCTTCAACTCAAGGTATGTTTGGGAGCTGTAAGTTCTCCTCAACGTGCAATGAGTTTGGGATATTTGACGTTTGAGAGATCGACATTCATTATCAAACCAGTTGTTACTACCAGACGAAAATGGTTTCTTAATCACACTTGAATCCGTAGAAAGGACTGTTTTCAGTAGCCCCACAACCTCATCCAGAATTCCCAGAAGGAATTCCATGGAAGCGTCCTGATATCCAATGGGTTCCAAAGAATGTAGAGAGTCTGAAAGAGCAACCATTTTTCCTTCCACATCTGCATTCCATTGGACCAGTCTCTGTGTGTTCTGGGCCCCCAAAAGAGTGATGTGATGTTCCGGAAGTAATTGCCCTGTCAGACCCCCTCAAGGCGAGTGTAACCAGCAAATGGTCACTGCCAAGAAAGGGCCCAACCTGCAAATTATCAGCAAAAGTGAGTAGTGCGGAGGAAATAAGAAAATAGTCAATCAGGCTGCACCTTTGAGGGAGGGGAAAAGGTATAGTCTCCAAATTTATCCACTCCTCTTCAACCATTAGATACTACCAAGTTGTGTTCCAGTATTAAATTCCACATCCTCAATCCTGACTGGTTGATTTTACAGTCCTTAATGCTTCTATCATAGAAGAAGGGATAACCTGTCAAAAATATAGAATGCTTTGTGAATTAGCATGTCATCCTTGCACAGGGGCCATGCTAATATTCTCTGAATCGTTCCAGTTTTAGTATATGTGCTTCCGAAGCGAGTGCTACCAATGCTTCTGTCACTTGCAAGTTGGGCTGCAACATTGGAAGTTACCACTGTTGAAAAACGCAGCTGCAAACCTTGGTATGTAAACATATTAAACTTAATACCTGTCCTGGCTACCTATTTGTGGCCAGGCTGAATTCGAGATTCTTACTTGTTGGTTCATACCTTTAACGCCCTTCATAACCAGTGTCTCACCTATCTAAAAGATTTCCTCACCCAGTATGATCTAATGCAACAAAACTGTAGTAATTCATTTGGGTGTTGCTATCTATCTTCAGCACAATGCCCAGCCTTCCCTGTGGTAACCTTGGGTACTGTGAAATAAATTGCCTGAAGAGGTACCTTCACATGCAAATTTTTGAAATAAATTCTTGTTTTACATGGCATCTGCAGATTAATTATATTTACTAATATGGTAAATATGTATACTAATAAATCAAAATCTTTTAATCAGTGGGGCAAGCTGTCTGGTTTGTTGTACAATCTTTAGCTGGTTTTGCGTTTAATTGTAAATCAATTTAAAAATAAGAAAGGTTGAGGGAAAGCCTTAAAATTACAAAATATTCTCTGCCTGTGAAGGTTCCAATGAATAATCTTCAATAAACTTATCTTTAGGCACGTACAAGAACCTACATGAGCTAGCCTGTAGCCCATGCTCCCCAGAAGAAGCAGATGGCACATTTTAAAAGGCCATAACTTTATTTACAGGACTGTAATTGACCTGGATAGCCCAGGCAAGCCTGATCTCATCAGATCTCAGAAGCTCTGCAGGGTTGGTCTTGGCTAGTACTTGGATGGGAGACCACCAGGGTCACTAAGCAGAGGAAGGCAATGACAAACCACCTCCGTTAGTCTCCTGCCTTGAAAACCCTACTGGGTTGTCATAGGTCAGCTGCAGTTTGACAGCACTTTAAGCACACACACATACAGTGTCGCCCAAACAATTTTTCGGGGCATTACAGAATTACGGTGAAGAGAAGCTAGTGGCTGCCTCTTTCAGGATGCTGATGTAAGCTGACATAATTTGTTAGAATGTAGCCGCTTGGGCAATGGCTCAAATGAAGTATTTCAAATTGCTGTACCATTGACCATCTACTATGCTTGGCGAAGGGTGAGACTGGCAAGGCACAACTCCTATACAGCGGCCATGTTCAGTGTTCTAGTTTCCAGGTATCTGAGGCAGTCTGCTCCATGCTGTCTGTCTTAGGGCTATATATCCCATAAAGGCAGCCCTTTGGTGTTTTGATAAGCTTCCAAACAGGCTCTTGAGTTCTGCCAGCTGTGACAAACATTTGAACACTTCCTGAGGCTTAGTCTTGCAGCCCATACATGACCCAGTCTGATCCTGGGCAGAGGGCAGTATGGAGTGGGTGAAAAAAAAACAACCCGTCTGCTAGCCAGTTCAGAGAGCCAGCGTGGTGTAGTGGTTAAGAGCGGTGGTTCACTAATCTGGTGAACCAGGTTGGTTTCCCCACTCCTACACATGAAGCCAGCTGGGTGGCCTTGGGCTAGTCATAGCTCTTAGAGCTCTCTCAGCCGCACCTACCTCACTTTGAGGCCAATCCCCCCCAAACCTGGCCCCATAGCAAGCAATTGGTGTGCTTTCTACCTCATAAATCTGAGTCCAGCAAAGAAGGACACATGGGTGGTGGTGGTGGTAAATGCCCTCAGATACCACAGCCCCAGCGCTAAATTCCCACTGAGCATGACCCTAGTCATATGTCCCTTCCCCAGGGTAAGGCAAATTCCCTTCCTTAGTTATGAACTGAGAAGAGCGGTTTTTGTGTGGATATGAAAGAGACTTTATTTTTGTGCACCTCTCTTCTCTGTGTGCCTTTGGGTGTGCCTACCTTGTTCAGTAGGAGCCCCGTGGCGCAGAGTGGTAAGCTGCAGTACTGCAGTCCAAGCCCTGCTCATGACCTGAGTTCTATCCCAACGGAAGTTGGTTTCAGGTAGCCTGCTCAAGGTTGATTCAGCCTTCCATCCTTCCGAGGTCGGTAAAAGGAGTACCCAGCTTGCTGGGGGTAAAGGGAAGATGACTGGGGAAGGCACTGGCAAACCACTCCGTAAACAAAGTCTGCCTAGTAAACGTCAGGATCTGACATCACCCCATGGGTCAGGAATGACCCGGTGCTTGCACAGGAGACCTTTACTTTACTTACCTTGTTCAGTGGGGCCTACCAAAGTGAGCTATAAGTTGTGCAGTAAATACCTCATTCCCTGATTTCTATCGAGCTATCAATGGGCATGGCTCTTTCTGGAGGGCTTTGACATGAAGGTGATTTCAAAAATAAAATTCATGAAGTCTGAAACAGAATTTGAAATACTTAATCAAAGACAAGCAAGCAATGAAGTTGGGTTGATGGTGTCAGAAACTACTTAGTCCATTTGCTTCAGTCAACTTGGGTCTTCATTCTTTGTTGTAAAATAGAAGCATAGCTGTTAAAAATATTGTCGAAGGCTTTGGTACTTTTTTTTTAACCTGCAAACTAACCCTGAAGGATGCCACTAAATATCAGAAAAGATAAAAGGCATTCTCAAATTGTGCATAGCTGTTAAGTTTGTATGTGGCAGCCTGCCACATTCTTATGATAAGCGTATGCTGCTCAGTGTAGCAATACTAAATAACAACCTGCATTGTTCTACAGCAACCAGGGAGTGGCTCCCCAGCCTTTTTGGAATGGCAGTGTTTAAGAAGGTATTATGAAACAAAAACCCTAAGATAATTTTGATTAAGCTAGTAGCCGAAGGCAAGTGAAATTGGAATAAAGATGATATATCATCCTCTCTTTAAATCTGATGTAGGAACGTAACTCTCTTTTCTCATGTAAGCCACTGTCTGCCTCCTGTCTTATCTATTCCGCTTACACTGACTACTTCCAACATTCCTAGTACTCAGTTTAAGTCATTAAATTAGGCTGTTATTAAAGACTGACAGCCCAGTCCTAAGAGGGGGAGTAGATATGTGATGGCTGGGAACAGAAAATATATGTAATAAATGAGATAAAATACAAAAACCCATGAAACTCCTCCTATTTTGCTGGCATAGTAATTCTGTAACATAGAAGGGTGTTCCCAGGCCAAAGGGGGCTTGGAAGCTGCCTAAAGGCAGCTCCTCCCCCAGGAACTTTCAACTGGGCTTGAAATATTTTTGCCCAGCCTAGGGGAGAACATAGCTGTGCCACAGGGCAAGATGTAACTAAAGTAATCTCTCTCTTCCTTTTCTTCCTCCATGCACCCATACCCACCTAATAGTAAGGAAATATGTATATTGAGATAGTATATCATGCTTTTCAAAAAGAGGAGGGGTGAAGCAAATTGTCCTGCCAGGGAGCATTGATTTATTAATATTCCAGTAATATTGATAATTTCTTCCTATAAATCATACCATAATTTTAATTTAATAGAAAAGTACATAGTTACAGTACGTAAGTTTTATAATCTTTGTGTGAGTTCTTGGTACTTTTTTTTTAACCTGCAAACTAACCCTGAAGGATGCCGCTAAATATCAGAAAAGATAAAAGGCATTCTCAAATTGTGCATTAACAGTGTGATATTCTTCTACATCTTTCTATTGCTCAATTTCCATTTTTGTCTATTTCTAAGAACAAACATTGCTCTTTTTCCATCTTGCACAAGGTGACTCACATAAAAATCATCAAAATATTTTCTACTTTATTTTCTACTCCTCCAGTGTTGATAGATAGCTCATGTGCCAAGAAAAAGTTTAGGCAACAGCTTATCAGCAGAAATCCCTCCCCTCCCAAAAGATGCTATCTACACATACAAGGAAACATCTGAAGGAAGATTATTATTATTCTTTTCTTTGGTATGTGCAAAGGCTGTTATAAAGACACAATGATACTTTGCAGTTGACCTGAATATGTACTTTTCTGTAATGTCTATAATAATGGTGAACCTTCCTCCAGCCAAAGGAGCCTTCCTCCAGCTTATGTGTGTCTTCCATTAGAGGGATATCTATATTTATCTACTTTTTCAATAACGAAACAGGAATGGCCCTGCTCAACTGGATTTCCACACAGCCAGCAGAAAACTCGCATTTCTGGTTCTACACATGAGAAAGCTCGGTTCACACATGCAATTCCATTGATCAAGATTGCTCTAGTGAGGGCACGATTGTAGCAATATGGCTATTCCATGTAACCAGGTGTCTGAATGTGGGCAGTTGGAAGGCTGGTGATGTTCATATATGAGAACTTTGCTATCAATACTGAATGTGTTTTAAGAAGAACCTGCTACTGGTTAACAGGAACTAGGGAAGCCAGAATTTGTAATGTCTGCTATGAAACAGATGATTCAGTGAGAGAACTTGTAATGCAACTGATTTATTATCTAATGATTAAAAAACTGGCTGGTGCCTGTAAGATGGAAAGTAAAACACCAGAACTGGTTGAGACCAGTTTTGCTGAGCTTCTCTTAGAAGAAACAGCTTCTCACACTGGTGGCCTGGAAGAGGCAGAGTGGTCCATGAAAGAGAACCAAGAGATGGGTAGAGTTCCCTTCTAATCTCCTATTTAAGGTGGCCTGTTTGGCATCTGTTTGGGCCTGTTTCTTTTATTTAGTGGTTCCCACCATGTAAAAGATGAGATGAGAAGGTGATGTCTTCAGAGGTTTTTAGCTAGCACTTTTGTGTCCATGTTGTTATCGTTTTTGGAATTTATTGTGGTATGAATATTTTCATTATATAAATACATAGACTTGAAGAAAGAAAAAGGAGGCAGGTGGAGGAATGAGATATGAATAATCCAACGGAAATAATCTATAATTTCATGTTTTGAAAACAAGTAAAACCTCCACAATCAATGTGGGATAGAATGCAGGGCTGAGTTGAGCATACATATGCCTGCTTCACTGCAGTGGTAGCGTCTTCCTGGGTTGAGCCTGTGAAGCATTAAGTGGCTGGGTGTGTTTTAGATGAAATTATGGTTGCCAGATCCCCCCTGGCCACCAGTGATGGTAGGGTTGCCAGGTCCCTCTTCACCACTGGTGGGAGGTTTTTGGGGTTGGGCCTGAGAAGGGAGGGGTTTGGGGAAGGGAGGGACTTCAATGTCATAGAGTCCAATTGCCAAAGCGGCCATTTTCTCCAGGTTAACTGATCTCTATCGGCTGGAGATCAGTTGTAATGGCAGGTTGGCAACTGGAGGTTGGCAACTGTAAATGGGGGATGGGGGTAGGGGTACTAGATCCAGGTTGTGAAACTCCTGGAGATTTGGGGATGGAGTTTGGAATGGACAGGGACCTCAGTGGGGTACAATGCCATAAAATCCACCCTTTAAAGCATTCATTTTCCCCAGGGGAACTAACCTCTGTAGTCCCGGAGATGAGCTGTAATTCCCCAGGTCCCACCTGGAGGCTGGCTTCCCTAGCTGAAATGCCTGCCATCTGGCCCAACAGGCAGGGAAGAAGCAGCTGTTTGAGCAGTGGAAATATGCTCTCTTTTGAATATATATTTGATCTAAAAGCCTTCAAACTGTCTTGTAAAACATATTAATGTTAAACACACTAAAATACCGTATCAGAATATAAACATCAATGCAAAGCTTAACATATAAAATAAAATGAGTTAGAAAAGAGCAGGATAAAAGCAGGATAAATGAAGCAGCTAAAGGGACGTGAAATATTATTAAAAGCACAAGTAACAGGAAAAACTTTACTGAGCATTTGAAAGATCCCATGGTTAGTATCAGATGCACAGAGACAGAATTCTGCCATTTGGGCACCAAATGTATTTGCAGTGGTAGACCTGTTCTTTTACATATCAGCAGGTTTTACTCTGAAGCCCACAAAGTGGGGCATCATACATGTCTCACTTTGCTGGTTTGCAGAGACAGTTGATCCAGAATAATGGGCTGTAATGCTGCTCCTGACTCTAAATAACAGTCATTAATCAAGATTCTCTTAGGAGGAGGAGGAGGAGGAGGAGGAGGAGGAGGAAGAAGAAGAAGAAGAGTTGGTTTTTATATGCCAACTTTCTCTAACACTTAAGGAAGAATCAAACCGGCTTACAAACACCTTCCCTTCCCCTCCCCACAACAGACACCCTGTGAAGTAGGTGGGGCTGAGAGAGTGTGACTAGCCCAAGGTCACCCAGCTGGCTTCGTGTGTAGGAGTGGGGATTCTGGGGAAACAAATCCAGTTCACCAGATTAGCCTCCGCCGCTCATGTGGAGGAGTGGGGAGGACATATTGCAGTCTGGTGGGGAGGACATGTTGGAGCATCCTTTCTAAACAAAGATACCCTTCTCCATTGGGATATTAATGTAAAGATAACAGCTTACCCCAGGGAAAGCGAATGTCAGCACTATCTGTGATGATGAAATAAGTCATCTTCCAAAAAACTTCATTGGAAAAGTAAGAAGAGCTTGGCTAATTGAAGGGTACTGGGGATCTGTTCTCTGAGTCTTATCCAGAATATGGCTAATTCAAGTGAAACTGTTCATCCCATTTGTTGTAACATTCTTCTGAGGCCCAAATCTGTGTGTCCCAGCTCCATAAGTACCATAAACAGGTTGTGGTACCTCATCTGGGATATGTATTTTCTGAACCAATTGCCTGGTGCCTCCTTTTTTCTTTTTCTTTTTTGGGATTGTACCCTGCTTTTTAGCTGAAATTAATCCCTAACGGTCTTATAGAACTATAAAATCAACAAATCAATGCATTAAAATCTAATTTCAAAGATGCTTGAAGAAGAAGCTCTCCATGAGGCCTGGGTCCAGGTATGATTTCCTTTTCTCCCTATGGTCTTAATGGTGGTAGTTGGTAACTGGGAGCAGGGGACGTTTCTGCTGTATCCAGGCATGGTGGATGGTCTCTCTGTGTGGATAGTTGAGATTCAAAGGTATATGATTTCCATATTTGATATATTCCATATTTATTTGATGATATTTAGTAGTTAGCAGTATTTTACATGAGCCTGGGGAGGACAAGGACATCAGTGGGGTACAATGCCATAAAGACCTCCAAGCCATCAATTTCCTCAAGAATAACTGATCTCTGTAGTCTGCAGATCAGTTGCAATTCCGGAGGATCAGTTGCAATTCAGGTCCCACCTGAAAGGTGGCATCCCTAGTAACAGATGGTATAATTTTCTTTTGACTTAGTAAATGTTAAAGATGCAAATAGTTATGTTGCAATAAAAGGATAAAATGGAAGCTTAACATTGTCTAATGCTATTACTTGTGCACTATGCCCACAATGAACTGAAAACATTGTTGAAGTGCATCTCTTCCCAGAAATTAAATGATCTGATATAGCAAAACTAAATAGTAGGGTTGCCAACCTCCAAGTACTAGCTGGAGATCTCCTGCTGTCACAACTGATCTCTAGCCGATAGAGATCAGTTCACCTGGAGAAATGGCTGCTTTGGCAATTGGACCGTATGGCATTGAAGTCCCTCCCCTCTCCAAACACCGTCCTCCTCAGGCTCTGCCCCAATTCTTCTTCATATAACCACTATTGTAGCTATCATGATAACAAGATTTTGTATCCCAACCAGTGCCCTCTTATTTCTCAAGAAAACTCGTAGAGTCAGATGTATTATGGGGTTCATGTTTGTGAGCATTCTTGGTCATTGGATTTGTAGAAATTTATTTTCCAGCACCTCCTGGAATGAATTGAATGAGGAGGTACTGGGAACTTCTACCACCATGTTTCTTAGAAACAAATTAATACTACGAGGGAAAGCGATTTACATCCTTCCCCCTTTCTGAAATCCATCACCATCATGATTTGCAATTCCTCCTTAATTTGGTTTCTTAATTTGGTCTATATTTCACTTGTAATATTTAGCCAAAATCTATTGAGATATTAGAATAAAGCAAATATTTTTTAAAAAAAATCTATAATGAGGGAGAGAAAACCATAGTTCTTCATTTCTCAACAGTTTTGTGTCAACATGACCTTAAAAATGAAAGCAAGAAAATGTCATGCTGAGAGCAGGCAACTGATTCCGTACTCCAGAGAATGAAGATCAAGTAGGTTGGAAGGGAACATAAAACAAAAAAAATAGGTAAACAAATCAGTTGCTTATCAAATATTCCATTAAGTGTAGATTTTTTAAAAAATCATTATTAGGGTTACACAAACCATTTTCAGGTCATTCAGGGTACTTTATTGTTTGAGGAGCCCTGTTTTATCCTGGCATGAACTTTCCCACCAGAAATATTAATTTGGATGATTTTTATGCTAGTATGGTATTTGTTAGAGGTGTGAATTAGCTGGTGTTATGTTTTGTAATTTACAGTGCATTCCTGAGCTGGCGGCATGTAGGGACAGCGGGGAGGAGGCACTGGTGCGACGCCTCCTAAGCAGTTCCCCGCACGCCGAAAACATTTAAAAAGCCTTTTGTGACTTTTTAAATGGGGCATTTCGCCCCATAGAGAATAGTGAGGCTGCACCTGCTAAAAAGCAGGCACAGCAACGCCATTCTTGGCACCGGCATCCGGGGCTGAAAGGGGACAGGAGGCTGCCTAATGGCAGCTCCTCCCTCGGAACTCCCCAGGAACGGCCGAATGCCCCCTGGAATGCTGGCACAGGCCTTAACACCGGTGGGATGCCGGCAGAAGGCCCCGCCAGTGTTCCGGGGTAACATGGTATAAATCACATGGTATAGAATAGATTATGTTGAAATGAAGACAAAAGTGCTTTTTTGTTACACTCAGATATGCACCTGCCCCCTCTTCAGATGGGCATAGTAATCTCTTCTAGGCCTGGTCAAGCTACCATGGATTATGGTTGGCAGGTACACCTGGCCTCCAGCAGGGGATGGGAGGTAGGGTTGCCAGATCCAGGGTGGTAAACTCCTGGAGATTTGGGGATGGATCCTGGGGAAGACAGGGACATCAGTGGGGTACAATGCCATAGAGTCCACCCTCCATGGCATCAATTTTTTCCAGGGGAACTGTTCTCTGTAGTCTGGAGATGAGCTGTAATTCCAGGGGATCCCCAGGCCCCACCTGGAGGCTGGCATTCCTACCATCACAGAACCATCAAAGAATTAACTCTGAAAAATTAGGTAATGTAAAGGTAGTCCCCTGTGCAAGCACCGGGTCATTCCTGACCCATGGGGTAATGTCACATCCCGACGTTTACTAGGCAGACTTTGTTTGCGGGGTGGTTTGCCAGTGCCTTGAACCGGCTACCTGAAACCGTCTTCCGTTGGGATCGAACTCAGGTCGTGAGCAGAGCTTGGACTGCAGTACTGCAGCTTACCACTCTGAGCCATGGGGCTCCCAGATCCAGGGTGGGAAACTCCTGGAGATTTGGGGATGGATCCTGGGGAGGACAGGCACATCAGTGGAGTACAATGCCATAGAGTCCCCCCTCCACGGCATCAATTTTCTCCAGGGGAACTGATCTCTGTAGTCTGGAGATGAGCTGTAATTCCAGGGGATCCCCAGGCCCCCCCTGGAGGCTGACATTCCTACCATCACAGAACCATCAGGGAATTATCTCTGAAAAATTGGCATCCTCTAAAAACCCACAGACAACCATTCTAAGCCATTATCTTAACACAAGAATCATCAGCCAAGATTCATAGCAATATAGTTACAGGTCACAGATCCCCTTGAAGGGAACACATCAAACAGAGGATCAAAATGACCACCCAAATCACAAAAGAAAGAAACAAAAACAGTGTAGGAATGTTTTGACAAATAGGTGACATTTGGAAATGAAAATTATTTTATGGTCCAGGATCTTTATCATGGCTTTAAAAGACCCATCTGGGACAACATGAGTCAAATCAAATGGAAAAACCTGAGGATTTCTTTTTCAGCTCTCATCATAGGAAAATGTTTAAACATATTGCATTCCTTTGAGTTGCATGTGCTTTTAAGGTATCCTGCCTATACTTTAATCATATTATTATTGTCTTGGGGCAGGGGACTTGTGTTTGCATATCATTCTTACTTTTTGTAATAATGTGTCCATTTGGGGATGAACTATGTATGATATCAAGAGATCTATCTATCAATCTAGTATGAATTTTTAAAGGTATAAATAGCAGCCTCGGGGAAGTCCAATTAATATTGGGACCATGCTGGAGGAGGAGGTGGCTTAACCCTTTCCCTCATGCTGTTTCTCAAATGCCCCTTAGAGCTTCTATTTGCCCCATATGTCAAATATATAATTGAATAAGGCATAAATAAAAGTGTGCATTTTTGCAGCCTCATTTCTTTCAATGCACCAGTTATATGCTTTTATAATTCTAGTTACAAACAAAGTGAATTGCTTAATTTTGGCCGAATCATGCCCATAACCCTATAGAGCCTGCTGTTGCTGACCAGATAGCCAAATAAGTAAATGAAAGAAAGAAAAACAAACTAGTCCCTGAGCTTAATTGTCCCACGGAAGGCAATGATTGGTTTGCTCAGGACATTCACATTTGTTCATGCAAGAGACACATCTGTTTACAAAGACAAATTATAAATGAAACATTTGATGAGGCTAAGATGTGCTGCTATACTGAGACGAATATGCATGCCAAAGGGTTAAAGCTGTTGGAAAGAACAGCGCATTGATGAAATGAGAATTTTGTGCAAAATAACTTCACAATTATTGGTTCTAGGAAGAGGCTGTAACATGAGATGTATGTCTTTGCATTCCTCTTTAAGAGCAAATGATGCTTGCTCCCTTCACCTAGAAAGGACTTTCTCCTGTGATCCAAGCTGGAAAACAGGCCTGAAAAATAATTATCATGGCCCCATCATTTTCCATAGCAAGATGTAACAATGTCTATTAGAACCTTTAATATTCATGTAGCTCTCCAGTCTCAGTGTACTTACCATTCCAATTGCATTAGTGAATAGGATAGCAAGCGTTACAGTCAATGAGGTAGGATTTATCCTTTCAAATCCCTGCTCTGTATCTGATTCTTTGAAATCTTCAGTGCAGCATTTTAACCTCATGATTCCACTGTAATGATGTTGTGCATTCCTGAGAGATATGTTTAATCTTTCTACTTAGATAGGCTTTCAGCTCAACATTGCAATATCAGAGGAGGTGAATAGAGGGACTATACATTTTGAGCGGAGCAGTGTATCAAATGGAGTGTATCTTTGCCCTAACATTACTTAAACAGTTGGTACATAAGTCAGCTATCAAGATTGCCTGAGTGCCGGAGTATCGATCAAGAACCCTGCTGAATAACTAGAACACCAAATATATGCCTCGTTTAATATTTGCTGGCTGATCTCAGTCTTGGTAAAGTTGGCAGCATAAATATATCCCAGGAAAGAAGCAGATTCAAATATTCATTTAAACTTGAAGAGTAGGCAGAAGCTTTCCCAGTTTGTGTTCATCCAGAATCATAGATTCAGCAAACATCACCATAGATGCTAAGAGAAAGAAGTGCTTCATTATTTGTATCTGCTTCAGTTTCATCAGTGCACTTTAATTGGAAGCCTACCCAAAAACTGCATTTCCAAACTATGCATGTCCTCCTGTTGCAGTTATCAGAAAATGCTTCACACCTATTATGAGTGCTAATGTGAAGAAAGAATCTGACCTGCCCATTTCCATGTTATAAAATACATGCGATCTCGTTTACTAATATGCCTGAAAATGTACAACATGGTAACTTGGGGGTCAGACGTAAGAGTTTACTAAAGTTAAGACACCCCCCCCCAAAAAAAGCATTCTGCATTTCAGTTCTAAGTCTTCAGAAGCAATTCCAGTGATGCATTGCAAAAGGTGCAAATAATTTTAAAAAGTAACTGTCAAATTAACTTTATGGCCTAATTTGAGATGAGCTATCATTAAGCAATCCTATCCAAGTGGTGGCAAGTTGGCAAAAAGCCAACGAGTAAACACTCCCTGTTCCGTTATTTTATACTTTGAGTTACTTTCCTCTGAATTAAGCAATGCATGCAAGGGAGGTTTATTGTCCACAGAAAGCTCCATCTGACAACTGCTCCAATTATTGCCCCATTTGCCCTGAACATGTGCTTCTGACAAAATGTAGTGAATACACATGGCAAGCCAATCAGCATTACAACTGCCAATTTATTAAGTTTAGGTGCCCAGGGGCACACTCTACCGTGAATTAGGGATGTGGGAAAACTTCACTTTTATTTTATTGTAAATTTTCCCCTTTCCCAAAGACAACATTACAAGTTTGGGTCATTTATCTTCGGACATGGATAGATGTAATTTTCACTAGGATGGGCTTTTTTGATTAGTTAGTTCATGTACATGTTTGCATGTTGGTTCATATTCTGAGAGAAACGTACACCATTCCCTAATGTTGGCCAGCTTACTATTGAATTTACAGTGGACTCTAGGTAGAGTTATACCCTTCTAAGTCCATTGGATTTAGAAGGATATGAATTATCTTAGCATTCTATTGTTAGGGCTGCTTGGTTATCATTGTTCCTCATCTAATATTTGAACAGCTTGTTATGGGTTACTCTGCCTTCCAAGCCATTTCTGACTGTCTTGGTACTGGTCACCAGTGTTACCTGATCAGCTTACAAAGGCATATGGTTTAGATTTTTTCTCTCTCAAAGATTAGGCCATTGAACATCTTTTCCTGTTTGGGAAACTCATTTAAATGAGAAACATCTTCTATAAAATAGCACAGAGAGCAATTTTGCTCCTACATTCTTCACTGAAAAGAGGACTGCAAAGACTGAGGAACAGAGAAATCAGGCATTTTCCCTTGTTGTCTGGTAGTTGCCTAAGGACCTACATATACTTTGTGACTCAATGTGGCTTTGCTGATTGCTGTGGAACAAAGTTCCTCTCAAATTGACTAGAGAAGAGTATGTCTTCCCTGTTTCACATGGTTCTGCTTCAATTCTGTGGGATTTAAATAGGTCAGCTCTGTGGACTGGAGAAGTCCTTACATGAGTTTCAGCCCATTCCTGAGGGGGTGGTAGATCCCCGGCAGCCAGGAGCAGTGCTGCTGCATCGCCTCCTCAGAGGCTTCCCAGCCACTGCCGAGAAAATAAAAATATTTAACAAAAAAGAAAAGGGGGAATGCCCCACTGCAAAAAGTGTGGCTGGGCCAGGGCCACCAAAAAAGGTGGCGCAACCATACCGCAGCTTAAGGGTATATTCCCGGGACAAAAGGGGTTTGGAAGCTGACTAGCATCAGCTCCATCCCCAGGAATGCCCTGGGAACACCCCCCCCCCCACACACACACACACACATACACCAGTGCCTGCTGCCTCTTTTGGGATTTCGGTCCCGGCGTGGCAGTGCTGTTGGTGGAGGCCGGCGCAGCTCTATGGCTCCCAGGCGCTGGCATGGTTGCCCCCTCACTGGCGGAGGTGCCACTTTATTCCATGATAAGATGGCACCTAAGCCGGCATGGGGTCATGCCAGCTTCTATGGAACTTCCCCCCCCTTCAGGATTGCATGGTTTGGCAGGATTCGGGTGGACTAGATATTTGGAATTGAAGGTAGATCAGTGAGCACCCTGAGGTACCTAAGTATGGGGATGCTTTCTAATCCAGCTGCTCATGGCTGACCAGACCTGGAAGGCTATCGAGGGAGTCACTCAGTGCTGGGAATCATCATTTGCAACCTTACACTGATCACCACATGGACCGATGGAGCTGATAGTGAGTATCTCTCAGCACAGGTTTTTGTGCAGTCAAGGAAAAACAAGGTTTTTGCTTGTTATTATTAAGCTGGGGGCCTGGATAGGATTTTTTAAATTGTGGAAACCCCAGTCAGGCTTTAGGGAACTTGTACTAAAGGAGGATGGGGAGATCAAAGGTTGCACTTTTCACGTAATAAATAAGCCCTTGTTAAAGACATATTTTGGTGTTTGGCACCTATTTTGGAATATGGATAATGTAATCTTTTTTCTCTTTTTTATAATGGGAATGTATTACAGTATTAGGAAGCCTACTTCAAGAGTAGTATATGTGTTAAATGTGTGTGTGGGGGTTAATAGTGCTAACACAGCTGAAAAAAATACTCTATTTTAAAAAGGTAAAGGTCCCCTGTGCAAGCACCGGGTCATTCCTGACCCATGGGGTGACGTCATATCCCAACGTTTACGAGGCAGACTTTGTTTATGGGGTGGTTTGCCAGTGCCTTCCCCAGTCATCTTCCCTTTACCCCCAACAAGCTGGGTACTCATTTTACCGACCTCGGGAGGATGGAAGGCTGAGACAACCTTGAGCCTATGTTCAATATTAATTGTTTAATATTTAACAATTAATATTAATTGTTTGCCACTCTACAGGTAATATAAACATACCATACATTTCAAATTATAATATTTTATGGTAGGTCAAAATTGAGAGATGACTGGGAATTTAGGAAGTGATCCCATGTTTTTCCTTCCCCCCTTTTTAAAAATTGGCCTAGATGTGTTTTTTTTCCCCTTAAGAGTAAAAAGTTGGGAGCAGATACTGTTGTGTTTTATACACATTTAAGGCTGCTTGAGGTGAAAATGCCAGCATATTTCATAAAGACATACAAATGTTTGGCACCAAAGCAAGGCAAACTGAAAAGAGGGATTATGTTTAAGACATTATTTTATTAGACTTGAGGCTGAATCTAGTCATTTAATAAAATGAGAGAAGATGAGTGCTTACTGGGGGGGGGGAAATAGCACTGAGTCCTTTAGTCTTGAATATTGTTATTAATAATACAGCAATAGAAAGTATTGCTAGTAGAAGGAAATGAAAATCAGCTTCCCTTTGTAGTAAGTCCAGAGCTGTATCGGTACCAAGAATTCTCAACAAAAGCTTCACTTTTACACATTTCTATACGACTGTTTGTAAGTACTGGTCTCTTCAAAGTTGTAGCCTGTATTTTTGCTATACTCGAAAATTTAAAAAATAAAAATAAAAAAAATTCTCCTTGATATTGTCTTTTTCATTTGCCTTAGTTTTACTTGTGGGAAACTTTCAGCCCATACCTGACCTGGGGGGGGGGGGTGAAAGGCCTTAGGAGTAGGGTTGCCAGGTCCCTCTTTACCATTGGTGGGAGATTTTTGGGACGGTGCCTGAGGAGGGCGGGGTTTGGGGAGGGGAGGGACTTCAGTGCCATAGAGTTCAATTGCCAAAGCGGCCATTTTTCTCCAGGTGATCTGATCTTTATCAGCTGGAGACCAGTTGAATTAGCAGGAGATCTCCTGCTAATACCTTGCAATTGGCAACTCTACTTAGGAGGCATGGAAGGGCCCATGCTGGCGTCTGCACTGCTTGCACTGCCGTGCTGTGGTAGCATGGCCCTGGGATGCTCTGGGGGTGTTCTGGGATGGCTTCCTAACCCTCCTTCATGTCATAAATTCCCCCTTTGCCCTTTCTTGCATTTACACCACCTTTTTAGGTGGTGTAGTCCTGTGGAACGCTATGGAGCGGTTCCACAGGGCTTGCAAATAAGGGCAGATTCCCGGCTTCAGCGGGGGGCAGGGCTGAATCCTCCTTTGGAAGAGGCGCCACTGTGCTGCCTCCAGTCACTAGCGCAGTTCCTCCCCATCTTCACATTAGTTTGGTCATTTTCTAACATTCCTTCCACTAAACCAAGATCTCATAAATGCAGCCTTTGGTATTCTTGATATCAAGCTATAGAGACAGATGTTGAAATACAGGTTGGAGTCTGGATCCTAGCACACTGCTTAATTCTGACAACAAATCAAATGGGCTGCCAGAATTTCACTTATGAGAAGCAGGTTGCCTGTTGAATTATTTATGTGTGTATTTTGGCAATATATTGTCCAGCTTCCTACCAAGGCATTAGTAGGGGCACTTTAAAAGCTACATACAAAAACCCTTGATAAAACAGGATATATAAAAACCTCTAATAATTATAAGATGATGCTCTCCTTTTTTCACTTAACCAACTTCAGTTTGACAACAACAAAGATTTAACTTTTCTTTTCAAATCCGATACACATGCACAGTTGCTTGAGATAATAGTGATCTGTAGCATTCATTTCCGCAAGAATTTTACCACACACCCACATGCAATCAGAAATTCTGGCAGAAATAAAATTCTCTTCACCATGTAGACAGATGATACAAATGACCACATTTTCATGTGTTGACACACATACTACAGTACAGTATCACTTTCTAAATGAATGTTTTTCTCGAAGTTCCCCAAGAGCTCATTGTTTTTCATGATGAAGTCTCATGTTTTCTACTAAGGTCCAGACTGTAATCTATGAAGTGTTCAGATGTAAAATCATTAGATTCCATACTTCTTATTATGCAAATATATATAGGCAAATAGGCAATACAGTAAGTAGTTCTTAAGGTGCCTTTTTCATCATAACTGAAATGTTTTGAATCTTGAACAAATCAAGGGCTTATAACTAGAACAATATTAAAGCTAACCACCAAAATGTGTGGATTAACAGCCACAGCAACTAGATACTATGACTGAAAGCAATACTCCACTGACTAATTGAATGCTCAGTGTAACTATGAAAGAACAGGACAGCAATACAAAATTCCTGACCATCACTGCTAGCATAGTTTCTGCAATATGCTCTAAGAAAGCTAAGTGAATAGCCACAGAAATGTAAATTGTCGACATAAAGAACAGGGAATAAGATATGATGCTTTTCCCCTCTGGGTCATTACAGTTTCAGTTGGGCCCCACATTCATCAATACTGGTGGGTCTTCCAGTCTAACAGATGTTGTCTGGTCTTTGTGAAAGGACCTGGAGGGAGCAGGTCACCATCTATTTTCAGAATAGCAAGTGTCTCCATCACATAAAAAATGTTAACAATCTAATTAGCACCAATTGTGACTCTTAGCAAGAAGGGTCGGGGGCTACCAGGGTCATATGAATTGTGTTTTTTTTTTTTGTCCTTAGAAGTCAAAGTTAATCAAAGTAAGCAGTAAAGATGTAAAGGGGAAAATAACCCATCTGAACATTTGCTACGTCTATGACATTTTGGTGCACAGGATTTATACATAAACAGTTTTCCTCATGGAGAAATTTCTGTTTGATAATATAATTTAAAAAGTTTAAAGGATTTAGGAGATGTTCATTACTCTATTCCTGATAGCTATCTGTAAAGGCTGTGCCTTGAAATGGAGACAGAACAAATTGTAATATTAGCCAAGTCACAATACTTCCCCCACCCCCAGAGGAAGGACAAATAAGCTCAAGAAGACTTTCTGTTTGAATTCCGTAGCAAATCATTTCTCAAAACATCCAAACGATATGATTTCGGATAAAACAGATGATATATCTAATTTATACCCTGCTCTTCCTCAAGATGGCATATATAAATCTCTCCTTTCATCCCCAAGACAACTCTGGGAGGCAAATTAGGGTGAACAGAAACTAAATGGCTCAGGGTCACCCCATGAGCGTTGTGGCAGAATGGGGATTTGAACTTACATATTTCAACCCTAATTTACCCATACAACCTAACTCTACACCAGATTACATGTATAGCAGCTGAAGATGTGGGCAGAGCCTCTTTTACAAAGCTAAAATCCTGTTTAGCAGTTGTCTGAAGAGGAAGAAGGCTGCAATGGGTGCACTTGCTGCCTCACAAAGACTATCTTAGCAGAATTTTAGTCTTTTGAAACAGATTTTACATGCATATCCTTAACAGCTTGATCAGAAAAGGGAACTATACCATTAATACCCATTTGTGTGTATGAGGCCTCAGTCAGCTAGAGAACCTGCTTCCACATATGTTGGGATGTAGCTGGATCAGGATAATGATACTGAATTTTCTCCTAGCCCTCTGCTCAGCTAAGAGCCAAGCCTTCTTCTGGCCCAAGGAGTCTTCCTCTACAGAAAGGCTCATTGTAATGGAGGAAAGTTCTACGCTTAGCTAAGCAGAGAGTTGGATACAAGTCAATCTCTATTTCTCTATACAATATACTTGAAAAGTATTTGGTTCAAACAGAAACCGTTTGCATGGATTTCTTTAATAATGTGATATTTTGTTTCCTTCAAAATCCAATAGCTCAGAAGGTAAGATACTTAATAAGGCAAAATGAAGCCATCTGTAAGGTTTTAATGAGACACAAAAATTGCACTCAGTGGGTTTAAATTCATTTATCACATCATAAATCAGAAGTTGATCAGATATGACACACAATTTTAATTCAACCCCCCCAAAAATCAATATCCTCAAAGTTGTAAATATCAAAGAAGAAATCAATATATAATTAGTCACAAATTACCAATACAATTAAGATTAGAAACTTATTTTTACAAGCACTCAGTTGATAAACTATGATTACTGGGACTCAATGACCATAATATTGGTGGAAAACACTTTTGCAATTAATATTTTCTGGAGTCATTGCTAAAATAATTATGGATGCAGCTATTTTAAAAGGTATACATTTATTGTACTACTTGCTCATACATACAAATAGGGGTGCCAACCTCCAGGTACTAGCTGGAGATCTCCTGCTATTACAACTGATCTCCAGCTGATAGAAATCCGTTCACCTGGAGAAAATGGCTGCTTTGGCAATTGGACTTTATGGCTCTTGTAGGTTATCCGGGCTGTGTCCCTCCCCTCCCCAAAATCCACCCTCCTCAGGCTCTGCCTCAAAAACTTCCCACCGGTAGAAAAGAGCACCTGGCAACCCTACATACAAAGTGTGGAAAGCTTAGATCCTATGACTGTGTTCCTCTCAAACTTCTCTCTGGTCATGTGGAAGCTTTTCTCCACTGCTGTGCTTGTTTCCTCTGCCACCAGCAATTCCTCAGGCACAAGACCAATGTTCTTCAAGGGCCAAAAACGCATGGTCCCTTAACCCGTTTCAGCCATGATCAAATTTACCCGGGCTGGGGAGGGGGGAACTGTACACATTACCTTGAAAAGCAGGGACGAAACTGTGCCAATCGATCCAAGTAAACAGAAAGTGTTGGAGACATAAAGTTCCTGTTTAGTTTGGCTCACACGCCATGCCCCTGGTGATTGGTCATTTCAAATTGACCAATGAGGGCCTTCCCTGCCCCGGGAAACGACTAATCACCGGGGGTGTTGCAATCTAAACAGGAACTGTGCACGTCTCCCACACGTTCTGTTTACATGGAAGGATTAACACACAGTTTCGTCTCTACTTTTCAAGGTAATGCATACAGTTTCCCCCCAGCCCAGGTCAATTTGATCCTGACTGAAACGGGGAATAAAGTTGGTTAAGGGACCATGCATTTTTCGCCAAGGAGATCTCACATAAGCAGAAGTGCTAGCAGCAGGGAAAGCAGGTACTACAGTGAAGAACAGTCTCTGAAGCAGCCAGAGAGAAGGGCGATGAGAATGTAGACATAGGACCCAAGCCACAATTTCTCTTTGGACACTTTCATAGTGCTACCTTAACCCAGGTTTCACCCTTGCTGCAGCCTCTTTTCTAAAGTAAGGTAGGAAGGAGATTTCAGACAGTGTTTAAAGGAGTGAAAGGAGGAGTGAGCCCTTAAAAGGAATGTGCTGCAGAGACAAAGCAGCTTCTCCATGCATCTACTGTGTTGCTAGGAGATGAGGTGTGCAAAGAGAGCTCAGGTTTGCAGAAGCAATGCCATATAAGAGAACATTCCAGGCAGTCAGCCGACAGATATACTGTATTGCATCAAAGAGAAACATTGTACCAAAGGTGGTTTTGGAAAGAAAAAAAACATTGGGGGGGGGGAACAGAAGAAGAACAGATTATGCAATCCATGTGAGAAAGATCCAAAAAACCCTGCTTTTTGGCAGTGAAGCCAAGACAAAAAGCCCATTTGAAAAGCCTATGCATCACATAAGGCCAATTCATACTTTAGGTCTCCACACTGTGTCCTTTCCATGTGCCCAGTTCAGACTGTGAATGTAGCACATATGCAGATAGGTTTGCCAATTTCCACTTGGTAAATTCCTGATATTTGGGAGTGGCTCCTGGGGAGGGTGAAGTTTAGGGAGAGGAGGGTGCTCAATGGGAATGCAAGGCCATATACTCCACTCACCAAATCTGCCATTTCCTCAAGGGGGATTGATCTCTGTAGTCTGGCAATCGATTGTAATTTCAGGAGAGATCACACTTGGAAGTTGTTTCAGTCTGTAGTAGTAGAACAAAATTCTAGTCCAGTGGCACTGTAAAGACCAACAATATTTTCTAAGGTATAACCTTTCGTGAGCCAAAGCTCACTTTGTCAGACACCTGGAGGGTGGTTACCCTATGTGGTGAAGGGGTTTGAGTCTCTCCTCATGCTGTTTTCATGCAATGCAGTCCCAATGCACTATTTGGCCCTGGAACTCTATGTGGACTTTGCTCAACCATTTGTGGTAGGTAACCTGGCCAGATCAGCTGATGACAAAACTTGACAGTGGCTTAATGGGAGCAATGGCAGGTCAAAAATTGAGTCCGGTAGCCCCTTCAAGACCAACAACATTTTCCACGATACACACATTTGTGAGTCACTTATATCACTTCAGCAGATAAAAATAGGAATTTCCTATTTCCTACAATTCCCTGCCATGGAAAACTGTGTTGGTCTTGAAGGTGCTAGTGGACATGAATTTTATTCTGCTGTCGCCAATTAACACAGCTACCCCCCACCTGAAACTATGGCAGGTCAGTTATTTGTTTGGATTCTAGTTTTTTATTAATAGACACTACCAAAATAAATGCTAACTGAGATTCCATAAAGATCAGACCTGAAGTCTTGGAAACGGCTTTTTGGCTATTTGTTATGCTAATAAACAGACAATATTAGTATCTGCTCTCTGGTAATTTCTTAAATCTTTTGTTTCTCTGTCTGTTGTTGCACTGAAGTTGAACCTTGTGCTTGTCCCTCCTTTATGAGATTTTGATGTCTCAGTTAAGCTAGTTAATGAAGTAGCGGTTATGTATCGGAAAGGGCTATATTTATTAGTGCATTGATCATGCCTTTTCTAGAAATTTGGTTGGTTAATTAAAGCTGGATAAAAAGGATGTGATTCTGGGCACAATTACCCACAGGTCTAGGGGAGGATGAGAATTAAGGAAGATTTGGCTGGATGGAACTGACTGTTAATGATAGGTTAATTCCCCTTGGCACTGTTCAGAATGGGCTTGTTATTTATTTATGAACTTTCTTGGCAAACAATCAGGAAGGGCTTGTTTATTTTCCATGAGTTCCCTCCCAGCTCACAGTGAGGGTGAACATGAACACATGAGTCAAACCATTGGTCTATCAAGGTCATTACTGTCTAGACAGCAGCTCTCCAGGATCTCAGACAGAGGTGTCTGACATCACTTATTACCTGATCCTTTTAATTGGAGATGCTGGGGATTGAACCGAAGACCTTATAGGTGCCACGCAAATGCTCTTCCACTGGTACTGATGGTGCCATCCACATGGTTATTATCAAATTGTGCTTTAAAAATTGTTTCACCCACCCAAGAGCACTCATCATGGTGGAAAAGTGCATGGAATTCAATGTTTATTTTGAAATTTAGCTGCCTCCCCCACAAACATGCCCAAGAACAACCATTTTAGAACTAAATTTAAGACAATAATCTCATAGAATGTTTTCAATAAATGTGCATGATAACTGAGTCAAACAGAAAAGTTGTTTGTTACGATTCAGAGATGCAAGTTTCTTTGAAGTGCATTGGGAAGTTGCTGGGATCCTGAAACCATTTGTTTTCTCAGGGAAGAGAGCCATAAAATGCATAAAGAGGTGAGAGAGAGCAGGAGATGTATTTCTGCATAGAGATAAACATTTGCCTGCCTGCCAGGGAAGGCAAGATGGATGGCTGTTGTAAAACATGATCTGGGTATGGAGATGTGTACAATGTGAGCTCTAGGTTGATTGGGGGAGTCTGGGGTGTTCCCTAAATCTGAATCAGGAGAGGCTTCCCTCCAACACAAGGCAAGAAGTGTTAAAAGGACTGGTATCGTCCAATGCTTTGTCCAAATGCTAGAAGTTGGATTCCTCTGCAAAGAGCAAGTGGAGGGGTCAGGGTGTACATTTGTTCTGCAGATATCTGGGAGGATGCCAGAGGTAACTCTTCTGGATTGTTATTCTTACTTTAGATTTATTTTTTTATCTTCTTTTCCTTGGATCTGTAACCAGTAAGCAGATAGCTATTTCCCCTTTCTGTGCTCTAGCTTCATCTGTACTAATAAAGTATTTTCCTGTTTAAGAAAGCAGACTGTGATTCAGCTCCTCCTCACATGCACCTTAGATCACTCACGTACAGTCATATGCATGCACAAGGGATGGGCAGTGATTGG
Source organism: Euleptes europaea (assembly GCF_029931775.1). Taxonomy (NCBI): domain Eukaryota; kingdom Metazoa; phylum Chordata; class Lepidosauria; order Squamata; family Sphaerodactylidae; genus Euleptes; species Euleptes europaea. Next base: position 35,526,481 of record NC_079323.1, read on the forward strand.
GAAACTCTGCTCTTTGTAGGGCTATTGATTCGGTTCAGCCCGAACTGAAAATCAGCTGAATTTCCCCTGATTCGGTGGTTTTTAGTTCGGGAGGAACCGAACTCAAAACTGGCGAGCAACCGGGGAGCCGAATTCAGCGAGTTCGGGAGTTCGCGAATAAATCCGGCAAATTCGGGGCCGTCAGTAAGCAGCATAACCGTCAGTAAGCAGCATTCTCCTCCCCCGACCAATCGGTGGCCAAGCTGGGTCTTCCTCTGGCCAATCAGTCAGGATTGAGTACTGGAGGAATCAGCTGATGTGCGGCCTGGCCAGGGAGAGAGAGAGAGAGAGAGCGAAATCCTCGTGTGTGTGTGTGGGGGGGGGGTGCTTGTGCACATTCGCTCCTTTCTGTGGCTGCAGGGGGCGTATTTTTTGGGGTACAGACACAAAACTTTTAGTGGAGCTTCAGATGAAGCTTCTTAAGATACCCCCCAAGTTTTGTAAACATTGGGTCAGGGGGTCCCGAGATATGGGCTCCCCCCTTTTTCTTTCCATGGCTGCAGGGGGCGCATTTTTTGGGGTACAGACCCCACACTTTCAGTGGAGCTTCTGACAAGGCTTCTTAAGAGACCCTCCAAGTTTTGTAAACATTGGGTCAGGGGGTCTCGAGATATGGGCTCTCCCCCTTTTCCCTCCCCCCTTTTTCCATTTATGTGGCTGCAGGGGGCGCTTTTTGGGGGATATAGCCCCCAAACTTTCAGCATAGCTTCAGACAATCATTCTTAAGATACCACCCACGTTTTGTAAAGATGGGTTCAGTGGGGGCAGAAATATCGCCTTCCCCCCTTTTCTCTTTCCATGGCTGCAGGGGGCGCATTTTTGGGGGTGCAGATCCCAAACTTTGAGCGGAGTTTCAGACAAGTGTTCTTAAGAGACCACCCAAGTTTTGTGAACATTGGGTCAGGGGGTCCCGAGATATGGGCTTTCCCCTTTCCCCTTTCCCCTATTGGGATGAATGGATCAGCCGATCCTGTGTGCATCTCCAGACCAAAACGTCCCGTGCCTAATTGGAATCATCTTGGATTACAAGTCCTCCCCAGCCCCTCCTGATGGAACAGAAGACAGCCACAGTAAGACCCCTTTGGGGGCTCTAATCTATAATTTTTCTCCTGTGTATGTGTGTGTGTGGGGGGGAAGCAGAGTCTGTGTGTGTGGGGGGAGGGAGCAGTTTCTGTGGATGGGGGGGAAGCCAAAGGGGGCTTTCGTCGGTTCTGCCTGGGGTGTGTGTTCCCCCTCGAGTCTCTCGCTCCCTGGTTTGAGGGGGGAGGTTTCAGTTGTGTGTCTTCTGGTTTTCCCTGTTGCAAAGGTGTTGTTTTACAAGGTTGTGTTGGTTTGCAGTTGCTTTGCAAACTTCTCAGCTGTTGTCGGGGCTGGGAGCTTTGTGCGTGGGCGGCAAGCTCTGCTGAGAGATGCACATTAAGGGTGGGGGGACCCCTTTCAGGGCCCATATCTCAGCCCCCCCCCCTGACCCAATCTTTACAAAACTTGGGGAGTCTTTCAATAAACGTCCTTTGAAGCTCTGCTGGGGTTGGGACGTCCAACCCCAAAAATGCCCCCCCAGAGCCGCGGAAAGGCGCGATTGTGTTTTTAATGGCTGTATTCAGCCGAATTTTTTTCCCGAACTTTGAATTCCCGCTGAATTGAACGGACCCGAAGTGGGGGAGTTCGGACTTCGGCATATCCCGAATCTAAACAGGCCGAATTCGGCCGAATCTGAACTATACCGAATTTTTTTAAATTCAACAGCCCTAGCTCTTTGTACTTGCTCCAATACAGCCTTTACCAGGGTTCCCCCAATCACTGGAGGCTGGATTTTAACTTTGGGTGGTGACCCAAAAAAGAGGAACACACTTTACACGTATACACAAAGCGCATGTAAGAAGACATAGACCCAGGGCGGGTTTATGACAGTGTTCACCTAAAGAACAAGGTACTTGGCTGAGTCATATAGGCATGTAGTCCAAAATAAGCAACAGTGATGCTTTTGGGGTTCTTTTTGTTTCTTTGTTCACAGTATAAGCTTCAGAAGCTTGTGATGCTTATCTTCCAAGAGAGCTGCATTTTCAGCCCCTCTCCTCCTCCTCTACTCTCCAATTTGCTCTCTGAACATGCTGCTGCAATGTGGCAGATGAGAGGCAAGGGCATGTGTGTGTGTTAAGTACCGTCAAGTCGCTTCCGACTCATGGCAACCCTATGAATCAATGTCCTCAAAATGTCCTATCTTTGACAGCCTTGCTCAGGTCTGGCAAACTGAGGGCTGTGGCTTCCTTTATTGAGTCAATCCATCTCTTGTTGGGTCTTCCTCTTTTCCTTCTGCCTTCAACTTTTCCTAGCATGACTGTCTCTTCTAGTGACTCTTGCCTTCTCATAATGTGACCAAAATATGATAGCCTCAGTTTAGTCATTTTAGCTTCTAGGGTCAGTTTAGGCTTGATTTTATCTATAACCCACAGATTTGTTTTTTTGGTAGTCCACAGTATCCATAACACTCTCCTCCTGGCTAACAGGAGTCTACTTTCTTCCTGTCATCTTTCTTCATTGTCCAGCTCTCACACCCATACATAGTAATAGGGAATATGATGGCATGAATTAACTTAATCTTGGTTGCCAGTGACACATCCTTGCACTTCAGAATCTTTTCTAGCTCCTTCATGGCAAGGGCAGAGATGACTTTAAATGGGTATCAGCCAGATTCATGGAGGTTATTTTGATCAGTGTCTTCTACCCAGATGGCTACAGGGTTCCTCTACATCCAGAGGCAGTAAACCTCTAAATATCAATACCAGGTACAACATCGGGGGAGACCTTGGCTGTTATGCCCTGTTCATTGGCTGTCCAGGGCAATTGGTTGGCTACTGTGTGAAACAGGATGCTGGTCTAGATGGATTACTGGTCTGACCCAGCAGGGCATTTCTTATTTTCTTAAATGACGCTTGAATTTATCATAGCTGAACCTTATGTGCTGGATAAATTCTTACACCAAACCTGGTAATTAATTACAAACTTCTGTGACATCAATTCTTGCTAGCTATAAGGGACAGAAGAAAAAATGGATTGCACAAACCTGGTGGGGAGATATATTTGCATGTGTTATCAGGCACAAAGGTATACTTTAATTATATTAACCCTTTAAAAATGACAGCAGGCTAGCAGTTACTCTAACAGAAATGGTTTCTATTCATTGTAGGCTAGTGAAACCAGTGGAGTCACAATATGCAGTAATACCAGCCTCCACGAAAAAAAAAAAAAAGATAAAAGAATCAGAAATCATATTAGCAGAGAGCGGTACTACTTGCCCCTAAGAGTTCAAATTAGCTAGTAAAGAAGTAGATTAAACTGAAATGCATTGAAAGTTGCCAAAAATATGAATTATTTAACAAAGACAAACCTATCAAACTTTTTTTAAAAAAAAGCTGCTGTCTGTTTTATATTAAAATCTATGTACTTGCACAAATTCATGCAAGTTTAATTCACCCTGTTTTACTTTTATAACTAGGTTCCAAATCACTTGCTGTGACTTTTAGTCAGTTGCTGCCTCTACCAAATAAAGGCCATGCATTTTGTATTTAACGGTATTCAAATCAGATGCAAGAGCTGGACTCATATTGTTAGGTAATAGTTCTTTTATTCCCAGTTTATTTCCCTACCATAAATTTTATACTTTAGATTATATATCTCCCAATAGATCTTTCAGTAAGAGAGTGCAATAAATCTCCAGTCGTTCCTCGCTGAGAAAATTTATCTATTTGCATTGTGTTTTATTAGTGCCCTGCAGTTCAGTTCTGACATTGGCAAGTGTGTCCTCTTTACCAACACATAAAGAATTTCTTGGCTCAAATGTATGTTAAACAATACATTCTTAATTTTATGGTCTGTGTATCAGTTTCACAGGGAGGAACATAGTTCATCTATATGCATATGCCAAAACTTCGCAGTTGCATCAGCATGCACTGAAAGAAGTATTAATATCAAGGAAGGTTTTTTTCCCCCTTCCTTGGTAGTAAAAGTTGCTTTGAATTATTCTGTAATGACACGGAAACATCTACTTTCCAATCTCTAGAAACTGCATCTGCATAGTATCTTGTGCCAAGCATTCTTAGAAGGACGGGCATTTGCCACGGCCATGTTTCAAAATTGATCCATAATTCATGAGTTATAGAGTCATAGCTACATTTTGGAACAAAAAGGAAGAGTCATTCTTTTGAGATATATGTGTGTGTGACTCCGATATAGGAACATTCAGTCTTGTTTTCTCAGTAATAGACAAGGAAGGAAGCTGCCTTCTAGCAAAAGCACAAAAAGCCATATTTCACAATTACTGGTATGTACACAATATAGTAAGCTTGAAAGAAATAGTATATAAAATATAGCTTGGTAAAGTTTAAACAGAAGCGAATCCTTAACACCATCAGAACAAGTTTTGATCAACGGCCACCTATGCAGGGGTGGAGGGTAGGGTTTTATTATATTTTATATATTTTAAAGATGAATTTGAATTTATAACCCACCTTGATGTGGGGAAAGGCAGGGTATAAATGTTTAAATAAACACACACATATTTGCTAGAATTTCTCCTGTTTCTTTCATGTAGGAAAGACAAGGTTTTCATTTTTCAAGTCGCTTTTATACCTTACCTGACCTTGCTATTTAACCATTTGGCATGTTTTTTGTACATGCTCGTTCCTTCTTTAGTCTGTAGTATACATTTTTGAGGCATCATGTGTGATTTAAAATAATAATTTTACTTTTATTAACCTTGCACGTTTGAGAAAATCCTATTTTGAAATATAAATATGACTGTGTTTGACCTTTTGGGCAGTTTTTCTGCTCATTTATATTAGAATATAATAATGTGGTGGTCAGTATTTTCAAGAGCTTCAACAACACTTATATCCTGCACCAGCTCTCCGATACTACTTAGTCAAGGGTTGCCTGGCCTCTTGTCACTTGCATAACTAGCAGTTACAAGGCACGCCAATTTATTCCATTTCGCCTAAGCCTTCCTTTCCTATTTGGTTGGTGCTTAATAGTTGGCTGTTCCACTGTTACGACAAGCATGCTCAACTAGCTGATTGCTCTGCCTGAATCAACAGCACAATGTGAAATGTCCCAGTGTTGCTAAGATCAACCCTTTGTGTAAAAATCTCTGTATCTTATTTCTGAGTGCAAATTATAGTATGACAGTTTATGTGAGGGAGGGCAGAGCAGAATTTAGAGAACAAATGTCTTAATTTAAGCAACTAGATTTTTCTGCGCTTAGCTGTCTAACAACTGATATCTCCTGCAGAGGCTGAGTGTTTGTTACTGTTCTGAATACTAACATCCACTTCTAGCACAGAGAAATATTGTAGGCTTTATATTTTAAATTTCATTAAACCACGAGTTTGGTCACTCCATCTTAACTGTGTGAGGGATGCCTGTGTTACTTTTCACTGCCAAAGTCTTCCTAGAGTCCTTCAGGGTCAAGACAAACTGGAGAATGGAAGGTCTATGCCTGTATCATCTCCAGACATATGAAGCTATATTTCATCCATGCATGGCTTTCATGGAGATCAGGGCCACACAGGAAGAAGAAATAATAATCCTTCCTAGGGCATGGCTTTGGTCATCAAAACTGCCTCCTACTACTACTAGGGTTGCCAGCTCCAGGTTAAGAAATACCTGGAGATTTTTGGGGTGGAGCCTGAGGAGGGCGGGATTTGGAGAGGGGAGGGACTTCAATGCCATAGAGTCCAATTGCCATTTTCTCCAGAGGAACTGGTCTCTGTTGCCTGGAAAGCAATTGTAATAGTGGGAGATCTCCAGCCACCACCTGGAGGTTGGCAACCTTACCTACCACCTATGTTGCCATTAGCCTTGAAAAGAAAAAGGACAGGCAAGCATGAGTTATTTAGAAGTTTGCAATTGAACAAAATTATCCTACAAATACACAGAAGGAAAAGAACACACATTTATATGGAGACACATATGTGAAAATTGTAGTATATCCATATGGTCTGAAACAAAACCAAAGAAAACTATTCTGAGATGAATTATGACATTCTCTGTTATTTTTGTAATCTCAAGAGTCTACACCCAAACTAAATACTGATATTAAACACATTTTAATGCCCCAACAGCCATTTTCCATGTTGTTGTTGGATGGCATCTTGTATCACCGGTCTTCCCCACTGATCAATCTATATAATCCAAGGTGTTTATGCATCATGGAATAGTACCTGGGTTAGTGGTTCCCAGATTGGGGGGGGGGGGTCAAGGACCTCTGGGGTGCAGCAGAATTATTGCAAGGGTTTTGTAATCCATATGTGCACTAAGCGTTGTAATTTACGTGGCTTTTTGTCATTATGCATCTTCTCAATCAATGGATACTAATAGTAAAACTACTAGCATGTAGGGGATCCATGATTTTTTTTAATGTTAAAAGGGAGTCCTTTCTGAGTACAGATGGAAACCACAGTTCTGGGTGATTGAAGCAAAAGATTAAAGCTGCTTCCTGCATGAAAAAAATCCCAGTTTCTCTATCTATTCTGACTAGGGGCAGTATTCCTTCTTAATCCTAAAAAAGACACTTGAATAAGAGTCAACCACATCTACTTACTGTTCCCAAGGGACAAATGTCCTCCTGAATATATATATATTTACACATTTTGTGGCATAATAGATAGGGTTGCCAGATCCCTCTTAGCCACTAGCAGGAGGTTTTTGGGGTGGAGCCTGAGGAGGGAGGGGTTTGGGAAGGGGAGGGTCTTTAATGTCATACAGTCCAATTGCCAAGTGGCATTTTCTCCAGAGGAACTGATCTCTATCGGCTGGAGATCAGTTGTAATAGCAGGAGATCTCCAGCTAGTACCTGTAGGTTGGCAACCCTAATAATAGAAGTGTGGGAGCCTTCCTGACTTCCTCAAGCAGTTCATTTCGAGAGACACATTTGTTGACATTCCATATCATGTCTCTAGGTGTCCTGCCTTTTGTTGCCCATAAGAAAAGGAGGTTGTATTGGAGAGAATGCCATATCTGGTCACAATGGCCACACATGAGAATTTGAAACAAGAGCACACAAATCATAGACAACATCTAAGCTTATTAGTATTCAAGGCATCCGCTGTGCTACTCTTCAAGCATGTCATGTGGAAAAGATCTTTTAGTTTAATGTAGTGACAACAGCAGGACCATGACTCTGACCCATACATTAGGGTAATAAGCACAGCTGCTTGGTATAGAGTAACTTTCATTATCAAATTGACCCAGGCTCTTGCCAGAAGTTTTGATTGAGCTGAAAGCAGAGTTTGCCCTTCCAAGCCAGTAAGTGATGTTGTCTATTTTTTTAAAAAAAAATGTGCTCAAGATAGTAAAATGTGACTCTGACCTTGGGGAGTACGTTGCTAATTGTAAACCTTGGTAATACATCTAAGGGGAGTGGAGTGGAATGTTGCTTAGTTGTTTCATTCAGTGATCACAAGGCCAAACCACTGTGCTCTTCAAGCAGATTATTGTTTGCTCCTGAACACCCTCCATTCTGTGAAATTTTCAGAAGAAAAAATAAGTACAACAGAGTTTTATGGACACTGTGGAAGAATGCTTTCTGATATAAGACAACACAACTCAGTTCCTATATATTAACCTACTGCTCTCTGAGATATTTATAACTAGTTTTAAAATGTCTATTTCTTTCCAAACATGCATCAAGTTATTACGTGCAAACAAGTAGGAACCCTCAAGAACTTGTGGGAGGCATCTCATTTCCTCCCCTCCTCCACTATTTCTTCTTTCTCTTACCTGGAAGCCCCCATAGTCCCTCCCCTTTTCCTGCTTCCTACTGTCCTCCTAGGGATGCCAACTTCCAGGTGGAGCCTGAGCTCTACTGGAAAAGCAACAGATCTCTCAACTACAGAGGTCAGCTCCCCCTTAGGGTTGCCAACTTCAAGGTGGGAAATTCCTGGAGATTTGGGGGTGGAGCTTTGGGAGGTCGAGGTTTGGGGAGGGAAGCAACCTCAGCAGGATATAATGCCACAGAGTCCCCCCTCCAAATCTCTTATTTTCTCCAGGGGAATTGATCTGTCATCTGGAGGTTGGTTGAAATTCCAGGTGATGGATATCCTCCACCTGGAGGCTGGCAACCCCAGCCCCCTTGGAGGAAATGGCTGCTTTGGAGGTTGGACTCTCTGGCATCATACCCCTCTGAGGTCCCTCCCCTTTTCAAACCCCACCCTTCTCAGGCTCCATCCCCAAATCTCTAAGAATTGCCCAACCTGGAGTTGGCAACCCTATCTCCTTCCCACCCAACAGCCAACCTACCTTTATCTTCCCCCTCTGTCTTCAGCTTTCCCTCTCCCCCTTCCCAAGCAGTCTCTGCCTAGGAAAACTGTGGCCCAGCTGTGTGGTGCCAGCCACTGGGCCAGGTCTACATACATGCTGGTGGACCCTCAAGGACTTGTAGGGGGGGCAACTCACTTTCCCCTTTATCCCCCTCCACACACTATTTCTCCTTTCCCTGCTCATGTCAACCCCTATATCCTCTCTCCATTCCCTGCCTCGTTTTCTCCTTCTCAGCCATTCACCATCCTACCTTTTATCAACCTCCCATCTTCAGCTATATTTATTATTTATTTACTTCATGTTTACCCTGTCTTTCTTCTTAGTGGAGGCCAAAGCCACTCACATTATTCCCCTTTCCTCCTTTTTATCTGCACCACACCCCTGTGAGGTAGGTTAGGCTGAAAGTATGTGACTGGTCCAAAATCACCCAGTGTACTTCCACAGCAAGAAGGAGATTTGAACCTGGGTCTCCCAGACCCTACTTTGATGATCTAACTGCTATCCCACACTGGCTTTCATAGGGTGGGTGCTGTTAAACAGTAGCAAGCAGCCGGACCTAGCTGAATCATGCAGGTTGAGTGGTATCAGGTCACCCAGAGGTTTATCACGTACGCAAAGTATTTTATTCTGATGAAAATTTACAGTAAGGCTGATTATTTTAAATCTGGTATCAGCAATCATGCATACAAAAGAGAAAATGTATGTTCTCACCTTGAGGCTCCTTTGTACTTGCTGATCACATGGCGACTCCATGATGTGACTCACTGTAAATGCAAATCAAGGTGGTTTCTGTAGTCATAACCCCATTTTAAAGGGGAGATGCAATCATGTGAATTGGCCACCTTCAAAAAAATTGTCCGTGTTCGTATTCAATTGCAATCATGTCCATTGGTCTATTCAAACCATATGGTTTCCATGCAATCACCAGGCATATGAGAATCCCAAGGATCGAATGCATGCATTTTAACCCTGTCTATAGTATTGCTAAATTTTGAATGATGAAGATTGCCTTTACATTTTTATTAACATTTCTTCTTTGATTAACATCCAAGTCGTACTTTTTCAAGAGTTTATGCAGTTTACTGGGTGGGGTGTGGGGAGTTATGTTTTCATGTCCCAGCCCAGTAAATAAATATGTAGTACATCCCAAGAAGAAATTATCAAATGTCTAATCAGGGAATCTGAACAATCATCATTCAGCATGGAAGGGAACCATTCTTGCAAAGGTCCTAATACTTGATATTTTCACATATTTGGAGGCCTTGCGTGGTCATTTCTTCTGCCCAAAACTGCCTCAGAAAAAATATATTCAGTTGTCTGCATTTTCAGATGCCTTTATGTTGACCAGTTATGTTTTGGTGTGAATTCTATGCAAAATGTTCCATCTTAATCCTTTTATAAATCTGGTTGAGACTGTGGCTTTCAAACTGTGGGTAATGACCCACCCTGTCACAGGTGGGCCACAGGATTTTGCCTCCTCTTTTCACTTCTTCCCAGGGAGTGTGCAACATGCCAAACATATGGTCAGTTCTCCAACACCAAACTGAGCCCAACTTACCTCCCAATTCTCCCCACCCCCACAAGAACTCCACGGATTGCAGGTCTGGCCAAGGTACCATGGCACCTGCAGCATCCCATCTGGCTTCTCGAGTCTTGATGGCAGCATTGCTGCTTAGAACTGGGTTGATAAAGCCACTAAGGCTGGAAAAGCTTGCCTGGTCATTGTCTTGGTGACTGCAAAACCACCTTTCTGAGCAGACCTGGCAGATCTGCTAAAGGAGGCAACAATGGATCCAATGAGGCTAGAGAAGACTGCTGGATTGTCACAATTGCCAGCCACTGTCTTTTAACATTCATTTTTACCTCTGCCATGAGCGCTTCCTCCTCATGCGAGCTCAGCCCAGAGAAGGTCGAGCTGGGGGAAGGAAAGAGAGAGCAGCAGAATAGAAGGCAATCATTATGGTGGTCTTACAAGCTCACTTTCTCCTGCCATGCCAAAAGCCTTGCCTGGTCCAAGAAATGGATCTGAAAGCCAATAATTATTGCCTTCCAGCACTCCTAGAGCACCCTCCCCCCAATGACTCTTTTTCTTTGAATATCACTTTATGGAACTCTGCTGCATTATCATGTTAATAATAGACCTCTGCTATTTTTCTCCCAAAGTGGCACACACACACACACACATTTTGTATTCCCTTAGCAGCTGATCTAGTGTTGCCAATTTCCAGGTGGGGCCTGGAGATCTTCCAGAATTACAACTGATCTCCAGATGACAGAGATCAGTTCCCCCAGATAAAATGGTTGTTTCTGAGTGTGGACTCTATGGTACTAAAACCCACTGAGGTCCCCCTCCCCAAACATAGGGTTGCCAACCTCCAGGTGGTGGCTGGAGATCTCCCGCTATTACAACTGATCTCTAGGTGACAAAGATCTGTTTACCTGGAGGAAACGGCCACTTTGGAAGGTGAACTCTATGGCATTGAAGTCCCTCCCCCCAAACCCCACCCTCCTCAGGCTCCACCCCAAAAATCTCCAGGTATTTCTCAACTTGGAGCTGGTAACCCTACCCAAACCCCACCATATCCAGGCTCCACCCCCAAATATTCAGGAATTTCCCAACTGAGAGCTGACAACCCAAAGCTGAACTCAAATGCTGCTGATTCTATGTATTCTTCTTGTTCTTATTTGTGCTTATATCAGGTTTTTCTTATTTCATGGAACTTGTTGGTGTACTAGGATAGTATGTTTGTCTCCTGTCCAGGTACTGATGACACAAACTTGATTAGCTTCAGGAAAGCCCCAGTGTTAGATTTGTGTTTCCTTCATCTCTTCCCACAGTATAGTGATGCATTGGCAAATTTGTTATACCGGAATACATAGACTCTAGATATGTTACCAGCTAACACATAACCAATCCACGTTTCATGATCCTGAATAAAGTTTTCTTAAGTATAAAGGGTGGTCCCCAGCACCAACAGTTCCAAAATGTATTTAGCAAGCTATTATTAAGGAGAATTTAGAAGTATTTTGGCTCTTATTTTTTGGATTTTTGCGCTCATCAACCCACAAGTGGAGAAGAAATGTTGTTTAATCTAAACTGCTACTCTGCTAGATCTGGGGGTGGGGGAACTAACTTCTTAGCAATAATTGTTGCCAGGATAATAGTGAAATCTGAGCAAATTTTCCTTATCATATCTGAACCCTGAGCCAAATATGAAGAAGTGTTGTTCTGTACAATTTGTATTGTAACCAGTTGAGTCTGGAACTATGTTTTACTTGATGTTTTCCAATATTGTTATGTATTTAACAATATTAAAAATGAAAAGAAAAAGTTTAGTGTTGACTGATTTAAGATCCTAGCATTTCATGTAAGGGAAAGGGAAAGCTGTGTGGAATTATTTTGTAAGTGGGTCCTGAAAGGTAAAGTAACTTTAGGATTGATTCTCAACCCACAAGAGAATCTCTCGGTTAAGACATTTGTTTCACCAAGAAACTCAAACCATCTCTCCATACATTTTACCTTTTCTGGATCATTTGTCTTTGCATTTTTTAAAAGGTCATGAAAAATATGGCTGGGATCTGTTATCTCTACATCGTAACAACATTTCAGTAAGAATCTTCCTCTTGGAAAGGACCATCTGGACAAAGAATGGTTTTCAAAAATCTGCGACACGTGGTAAAATCCTTGCTGGCATTATGATCTGATGACCATTCACAGTTGTATCCAAGAATTGTGGAACTGGTATTGTTTCATCATCTCCGTGGAAATGATTCATACTTTAGATCTGTGGAAAAAGTCAATTCACTTATTTCCTGTGCAGTGTCGGCAGAACCTAATCTCTTTATCTCATTCCACCAACAACGTCAAAAATAACCTAAAACAAAGTCTGAGCTTTATAACAAAGTTGAAACTGTTGAAACTGGATTGGTTAGGTCTCATATCTATTAGTCTGAACCATTTAAACAGGAGCAGGAAGACCCATACTCCTCTTCACTTTCTTTATCACCACAAGGGTGTTTACCTGTCTTCTGTGAGACACCACATTGAGCCTGACTATGGAGGAACAAGGGCCAGAAGATCCATTCCTGGGACAACTTAATGATAGGTCAGCCAGAAAAAACAAGTTTCTGGTTTGCAGCTTATACCATAAATCTGAAAGGCTTGTGGGCTGCAGAGCTGGGAAGACTAGAGTGGAGACCTCTCCCATACTGCTTGCTCCAAGATGGCGAATAAATGTAATCTGATCCAGAAGCATTATGCAGTACACATTTTGCATGCCAGTGGCAATGGGGCTTCCATGTGGCAGGTTTCCCCACTTTCCCCCTGCCCTAGTCCCCCAGCAGTGGCTATCCCCAGGCCACAGTGTGGCTTTTAAAACTTGTCAATAGAAAAAATGAATATTATTGTCACATGTCTAACCTGTTTGCTATTATATATTATTGCTCCACAATATAACATTCTATATGTAATAATGCATCAACAGAAATCCAGGACAAGAAACAAATGATTGCACTTGGTTATCTTTTGTTCTCTTCCAGTTCTATAGTTCTGCTCCTTATTTTGAGTATATATTTTCTTATTTTTGTGTTGGGCTTATAACTGTAAAATTAGCATTGACCTTGAAAAGGACATTTTCATTTTGTTGCCATGTATGGTCAAGAAGACAGGTCAAGAAGATACAAATCAGTGTGGATATGGCTCATTTTCCTGTCTGACCCAAATCTATAATAAAGTTGCCTGAGTGGAAGGTCGAAATCTTCCTTCCATTGCCTTCTGCTCCTTTGCTAAAATCGTCCAGCTCAGATTTTCATCCAGCATAAGGATGCCCTAAAACAGGGGTGGGGAACCTTTTTCTGCCAAGGGCCATTTGGATATTTATAACATCATTAGTGGGCCATACAAAATTATCAACTCAGAAGTCGCCCACACACATTGTGGCCCTGCCCCCTTTAACCCCTCTATTGTTGCCACTTCCGCCCCCAGCCCTCTTGTAGTACAGAGGGAATATGTTTCTCCACAGCCTGGGTGGGAAAGGGTTAACACAGTTTCTTGGGCGGTCCTAGCAGCTCCATAGCTAACGACTCTTCTGCAAAGGGGAAAGAAGATCCCTTTTCTCGGCAAAACAAACTCTAATCCACCTTGAATAGAGGCTATTCCTGTCTGCGGGAGGGGGCAGATTGCCAGTCTTAGATCCTTCTGAGCTAGAGATCTGCCAGGACCCACAAAGGGCCAGACCAAATGATTTTGTGGGCCTTATACGGCCCTCGGGCCTGACGTTCCCCACCCCTGCCCTAAAATGAACAGTCACCAACACAAATGGTCATGAGGAACTTGCTGATGACATTCCTTAACAAACTTGTGAAGAATATTGATAATCAGAATAAAGTGGAATCAGAAGCAAAGTTTATTGGCAGAAATACTCAGAGTCGTATCAACAATCACACACAGTACAGTAGAACAAGTAAGGAACCTTCAAGAATTTGCAAGGGCCATCTCATTTTCCTCTCCCACACTTTTTTCTCTTTCCCTTCTCTGAAAGCCTCATAGTCTCTTCCCTTGTCCTGCCTTTCAACCCATGAGCCAACCTACGATAATCTTCCTCTGCCTTTCCCTCTTCCTCTTTCCCAGCATCATGGAAAACTATGGACAAGTTGTGCACCATTGGCTCTCAAGTTGTGTATGTTGCCTGCCTTTGGTTAGGCTGACAATGTGTGACAAGCCCAAGTTCACCAAGTGAGCTTCCATGGCATAGTGGAAATTTTAACATGGTTCTTCCAGCTTTGTGTCTGAAACTATAACCAATACATCACTGTCTTTCATGAGATGGCTGCTGTTGAACAGTAGCGAATAGCCATTCCTGCTTGCTGCCAGGGCTGGCCCTTACACAAGTCCTTCTTCAAAGGCCAAAACAACCATGGAAAGGGCCCTGCCCCCACCCCCACTTTTACTGACAGAAACCAAAGTTTGAGGGCTGACAATACTGTTCTGGTTGCCTAGCAAAGGCCACAGAGGGCATCCTTTCTTAAAGCTACAACACTCCCTTATCATTTGCAGAAAGTCTGTCCATGGCTCCAGTCGTTGGATCTAAGCATCAACAGATGGGGCCATGTATTGAATTAGATATATTGATGACAGTATTGTGAAATGACAGATATTATAAACACACACTGTGCAAGCTAGTCAGTTTATGATGGGGTGAGGCAGTAGGCCAAAAAGGTAGTTCAAGCAAATAAATCAAAGGCTATAGCAACATAGCAAAGAAGGTCGGGCAAAGGACCAATCCTTTAGGTAAGGATTCAACTGTATAGGCAGGTAATAATCCAAAAAGGTAATTCAAAGGAAGAACAGCAGAGACACATGGTGTGTGTGAGGCTGCATGCTTTACTTCTCACACAAGGCAGAAGCAGACATGGTACAAGCACCTGCAGGATATCTGTGTGAAGTGGTCTAGGAGGAAAGACTCTGGTTATAATTATAGTACCAAGGCTTCAGTTTAAATAAAAGATTCTTTTCTTTCTAGACTTAGAAAAAGGGAAGAGGGCAAGGGGATCAAAGTGAGGAAAACTTTCAGGCAATAGTTTCAAAAAAAAAAAAAAAAAAAGGAATAGAGTGAGAACTAGCCCAGAAGTGAGGAGGTTTCTTCTGAAACCATTTTAGATACTTAACTAAGATGGAGTTTTTGTCAGGAACTTCAAATAAATTTAATTATGTTATTGTGACTGCCTGACTTATTTGGGCAAAATGCTAATGTGGGCTTAATTCTTTTTAAGGCAAAGTGCTAATATGGCAGGATTCGTTTGTGGCTAAGTGCCCTGATTAATATTAGAAAGCTTGATTAATGTTCCACTTTCTGAGTACCAGGCAAATCTTGATGTCTCTCTGGAGCTGTCATTATCCTCAATAGAGAGATTAGGATGCAATCCTAATCTCTCTTTTACATCAGTGTGTTGACCAGCAGACAAATATTGGTCCCATGTCCTCAAACCAGAGGGGAGCATAGAGAAAGACAGGTAAAGTTTACATCTTTGCCTTTGTTTGGAGGAAGAAAGATGAGCTGTTTATGGTGTCTCCCCAGGTTTGGCAGTAGTGATGAGGTGGCATCTAATGATGCTCTCCCCTTTCCTCTCTCTCTCTGGGGTATTCTTCACGGTGGATTTTGCTTCGGTTTCGAACCGGAGCAAATAATAAACTGATTTAAATAGCTTCTTCATGGCAGTGCAGATTCTCCCCCCATCCCAATTTTTCACGGGAGAAACAGCGCACTTCTCTGCGCTGCTTACGTCTGCTGCCGCTCATGACTCACCGCTCCAAATCCGCCTAATCCCGCCCACTCTTCCCATGATCCTGTGTGTGTGTGTTGGGCGGGGGGGGGGGCATCCCAAGAGCAGCAAATCCAAGCCAAAACTCCCGTCACCCTTCTGAAGAGAGGCAGCCAGTCTGCTCTGGGTCTCCCTCCAGCCGGTGTGATCCTATGTGTGTGTGTGTGGGGGGGACCATGAGAGCAGCAAATCCAAGCCAAAACTCCCGTCACCCTTCTGAAGAGAGGCAGCCAGTCTGCTTTGGGTCTCCCTCCTGCCGGTGTGATCCTATGTGTGTGTGTGGGGGGGGACCATGAGAGCAGCAAATCCAAGCCAAAACTCCCGTCACCCTTCTGAAGAGAGGCAGCCAGTCTGCTCTGGGTCTCCCTCCAGCCGGTGTGATCCTATGTGTGTGTGTGGGGGGGGGGGGGACCATGAGAGCAGCAAATCCAAGCCAAAACTCCCGTCACCCTTCTGAAGAGAGGCAGCCAGTCTGCTCTGGGTCTCCCTCCAGCCGGTGTGATCCTATGTGTGTGTGTGTGGGGGGGACCATGAGAGCAGCAAATCCAAGCCAAAACTCCCGTCACCCTTCTGCAGAGAGGCAGCCAGTCTGCTTTGGGTCTCCCTCCTGCCGGTGTGATCCTATGTGTGTGTGTGGGGGGGGACCATGAGAGCAGCAAATCCAAGCCAAAACTCCCGTCACCCTTCTGAAGAGAGGCAGCCAGTCTGCTTTGGGTCTCCCTCCTGCCGGTGTGATCCTATGTGTGTGTGTGTGTTTGGGGGGGGGGGACCATGAGAGCGGCAAACCCAAGCCAAAACTCCCGTCACCCTTCTGAAGAGGGGCAGCCAGTCTGCTTTGGGTCTCCCTCCTGCCGGTGCGATCCTATGTGTGTGTGTGTTGGGGAGGGGAATCCTGAGAGCGGCAAAACCCCCATCACCCTTCTGAAGAGGGGCAGCCAGTCTGCTCTGGGTCTCCCTCCTGCCGGTGCGATGCTGTTAGAGTGGCAACTCCCCCAGCCAATCACCGTTCTTGGGGGAGGAGAAAGGAGACGTCCCGGGGAGCGAAGCAAACATTTCTTCATGGGCATCCGAGCAAAAAAACGCTCTTTTACTGGAAAGTACGGCTCAGAAGTGGTTTGGATTGCCTCTCTTTTAAACCGGCTTATTTTGCTCAGTGGGTGAAAACACGGCTCTGCAGTGAATAACCAAAATTTGCCTCCGACGCAAAACAGCGTCGAAGCAGCAGCAAATATCCATGAAGAATACCCCTCTCTCTCTCAGCCTGCTTCCTAGAGTGCTTATTAGGCTCTTGTTTGTCCCTTGGGACTACTGCTATTACTTCCTGCTCAGAACACTTCTTCTGCAGTTTTAGCTTCAGGATAATGTCAGTGACAAAAGGTAACTGAAGCCACAGATGCAGCTCTTCCTGAACCAACTCCCTCATGCCTAGTTCTTTGGGACTCTGCAACAGTCATGCCAGCCACCATGTGGCTACTCACAGGTTCCCAATGATTTCTATTTCTCCTCCTCCACCTAGTGCTAATTATACTAATATACAGTGTGTGGAGGAAAACCCCTCATCATTTGCTGTCATCTATGACCCCATGGAGAGTGCATATTCAACCTGTGCTCTGTCAGCTGCGCCGGCTCCAGATTGAGCACCAAATCATGTTCAAGGTTTTGGTACTGACCTTCACAGCCCTAAACAGTCTGGAGCCATTGTACTTACAGGACTTCCTCTCCCAATATACCCCCCCAAAGAGCGCTGCGTTATTCTGGAACCAATCTGCTGGTGATCCCTGCACCAAGACATATTCGGCTGTCCTCAACTACAGCCAGAGCTTTTTTGCCCCTGGCACCCAGCCTGGTGAAACTCTGTCGAGTGAGACCTGGACTCTGTAGGATTAGACTCAGTTCTTCAGGGCCTGTAAGATGGAGATGTTCCACTGGGCCTACGGCTGAGGGCAGAGTTGGTTGTACGTCAGTTGGCCTCTCTGTTGGACCCTCTCTGCAGGATGTCCTGACTCCCTGTCTCATATTCTTTTGGACTGCCATCGTTATGATTCCCCAAGAGGAAACCTAATAAAACCCATAGTTTTGAACTTCCCATCAAATAATACGACAATACTTTACAAACTATTAGCTGATAAGGATCCTGAGATAACCAAAAACGTGGCAAAAATTTTGACGATAGTAGTCGACCGATGGGAATCTAGTCGGAAGTAGAATCACAACATTGAGGAATGATTTATTTTAATTTTATTTTACTCTAACCTTTATCCTTTTATATACTGCAGATTGTACTATGCCAATAAAGGTATTTGAAATTTGGACCCTCTCAGGAAACGATTCCCTGTTGGTTATCTGCACTGTCCCGTTGTACTATAATGACTGACTGCTTGTGCAACTTCTTAATGGAAAACTGAAAACACCATCTTTTAACAATATTTTAGATATTTAGATATCTCTGCTTTTAAACTTTATCTTGGTTATATTGGTTTGTATGCTTGTTTTATTTAATGTTATAGAATGTTGTTAGCTGCTCTCAACCCAACCAGTACTTCCCGAGTATGGAAACATAAGGTTTGGGTTTTTTAAAAAACCTACCTGTTAATAGAGTACAATAGCTATGACTAGCCTCAGCAGTTTATTAATATCATCACCAATCTTAAGTTTTAGTCAGGACAATGAAATATTTATTCACTCGTTTCACAAAGTTCTTCTTTATACACTCACACAAAAGTCAAATCTCATTTCCCAAGGCTGTCAAAAGTATAAAGAACTATGAAAACCCAAACTTTTACTTTATTTAATCAGATTAATTAGGTCCTCAACAGTCTTTGTCCAGCTAATGAAACTAATTGGAAAAAGGCAGATAAGGTGTTGCTCAGAAATACATGTTTCAAAATATTTCTTGCTTGATCAAGAACAGAATGGGAACCTGTTGCCATTTATGACCAGAGCTGGCCAGAAAGATGCCATTTTAGTGATAAATTCTATCTGGGGGAGGGGGGAATACTCCCTAGGTAGCACATTTTGTCTTGCAATCAGGCATGAGACATAATTCATATAGTGAATTAGGCAAAAAATAAATTGCTTCTAACAATAGCAATTCCCATGTAAATGTTAAATAATAATGAAAGCTGGGAAAAGTTCACTTCTGATCACTTGTTTGAGATTAATGTTCAATGAAAATCAGCAAGTTCCTTGTTTTTCCCCCAAAGCCACTGCACTTTTAACTATAGTAAATTTAGGGCCAAAATTATCTGTCACATTCTTCACAGCTCACTGATTCCACAAAACTATACACGTGATCAAAAGCATGATTTAATGCAGAAAATATGCAGAAAAAAACCTGCTTGTATATTTTTATGCCTGAGCAACAGCTCAAAAATCTAGAAATCCATCATGGGCATTTAATTCTGATAGATATTTTCATCTCAGCCCTTGCACATACCCCTATTGCCCATGCTCAACAACTGACAATTATATCCTAAGCCTTCTCCCCCCACCCCCCAAAAAAGAAAATTTTATGTCAACACAGCATTTGGCAGCTGTGGCCGGGGGTGTACTGAACCAGCTGTATCACTGTCTGGACAGGAGAGACCTGGGTATGTGGTTTTTTTTAAATCCCTTGGTGACGTTCAGATTGTGCTATTCTGTAAAACAATTTATATGTGGCAGCCTTTGCAGTGTGTTAAGAAGCTGTTCCTGCTGTAAACACGGTTTTGAGATTGTTGAGGGTAAACATCTATAAGCATATTATTCTTACTTTGCATTGTCTTCAATTTTAGACCCATTTCAAAGAGCTATCACCTAAGATTTCTGCTACCATTGGTAGCTCAGGATTACTTTCTGTTATATCTTGAACCTTCTGTTATATAGACCTGCTTAGGCAGTTAGGTCATTAGTGGCAGCCTATTTCCATGTGCCCCACTGTTTGACCTGGATGGCCCAGGCTAGTCCTATCTCAAAAGCTAAGCAGGGTCAGCCCTGATTAGTTCTTAAATGGGAGACTGCCAAGGAAGTCCAGGATTGCTACACAGAGGTAGGCAATGGTAAACCATCTTTGTTTGTCTCTTTCCCTGAAAACCCTCTGGGATTGCCATAAGCCAACTGTGACTTGACAGCAATCTCCACCACCACCACTAGGGTTGCCAACCTCCAGGTAGTAGAAGATAGGGAAAATGACAGCACGAGGCTCAAGAATAAAGAACATACACTATATTCATAAACACAACATCTCAATATATATCAGGAGCCCCATGGAGCAGAGTGTTAAGCTGCACTACTGCAGTTAAAAGCTCTGCTCATGACCTGAGTTCAATCCCGACGGAAGTTGGTTTCGGGTAGCTGGCTCAATGTTGACTCAGCCTTCCATCCTTCCGAGGTCGGTGAAATGAGTACCCAGCTTGCTGGGGGTAAAGGGAAGATGACTGGGACACTGGCAAACCACCCAGCAAACAAAGTCTGCCTTGGAAACGTCGGGATGTGACATCACTACATGGGTCAGGAATGACCCAGTGCTTGCACAGGGGACCTTTACCTTTTACCAATATATATCAAATCAAAAATTTTGTGTATGGTAACAGATAACCTAAACAAGTTCTCAAAAATTGAGTTCTCCAATACAAATACACCAGAACCAAATGTCTAAAAATCAATATGTGAAAAGGTGGGACCGACGAAGACCATTGCAGGTCCCAATCCAAATGTGAGTAGAAGTCCCTCCCCTCCCCTCCCCAAACCCTGCCCTCCTCAGGTTCTGCCCCCAAAAATTTCCAGGTATTTCCCAACCCAGAGCTGGCAACCTTAACTACCTCTAACACCACAAGTGTCTGAAGTGGTCATGAGCAATAGGGCCTTCTTGGCCACAGTGCTACAGTTATGGAATTCTTTCCCACAGTAAGTTTGTATTGGGTTTTCTTTGTCAGTTTCCATCATCTTCAGAAGAAAACCTTTCAGGAAGTTTTGGAATATAAATTAGTCTGGTTACACTGACTGTGGAATTGTGGAAATTATTGTTTTGGAAAGCTTAAGACAGTTTAGTGGTATTCACTGATAATTTTTTCTTCTAAATATATGCTATATTGGGTTGCTGTAGTTTATTGTGTTCTTTATATTGTTTGAAATCATTAAACCTGCCTTCCTCGATGCATTCTCAGAAAGAAAGCTGGGATAGTAGTGTTTATAATATATATATAAAACTATACAGTTCATCAATCACCTGTTTCTTACAAGAAAAAAACCCCCATATTGTCCTTTTTAAAAAGTGGAAATTAGCAGCCATCTCCCCATTCCCTCAGGAACAGCATATTTCTGCATAGTTGTGTGTATAAATCAAGCTGGCTTCATGCATGAGTTTTTACACAGTCTACGGTATTGGTATCTTCAAAGAAATTAAAGCTTCCAAGTTCCAAATGGACACCATTCTTCTATTAGAAGAAGAGTTGGATTTTAGACCCCACTTTTCTCTACCTTTAAGGAGTCTCAAAGCATCTTACAATTGCCTGAGAGCCAGTGTGGTGTAGTGGTTAAGAGCAGTGGTTTGGAGCAGTGGACTCTAATCTGGAGAACCGGGTTTGATTCCTCTCTTCTCCACATGAGCATCAGACACTTTTCTCTGCCTTTAAGGAGTCTCAAAGCATCTTACAATTGCCTGAGAGCCAGTGTGGTGTAGTGGTTAAGAATGGTAGACTCTAATCTGGAGAACCGGGTTGATTCCCCACTGCTCCACATGAACGGTGAACAGTGGGTAAACGTCTCTATTTTCTGTCAGAACGTTGGGGAAATGAGCAAATCTAAGCATAATTACTCTTGAGTAAATTCAGTTGCATCTAATAGGACTTACCTCCTTATAAGTCAGGTTAGCACTGTAAAATGTTTGCACAAACTTCAGAAATAATAACTAACGTGGCAATAGCATACTATACTATGCTTTGTTTCCTCAGAGTTTCCCTCAAGCACAAATGTAATAAGGTTCTTACTAATTAATAATGCTTGGGAAATGCCACTCACCCACCCTGATTCTTCAAAAATCTCCTTTTACTTCAGGGATAGTGATATTTAATTTTTTTTTGTTTCTTTGAATCTCTGCTATAGGAAATATGACAAACAGAAGTTTAGAAAAAACATGAATTGGTGAGGTGGCAGTGAGAAAGCAGGGAAACATCCAGCACTAGACCTGATGAACTGTGAGCTGCAACTCTTCCCCCATCCGCTGCATGGTACACTCCTGCAATCCTTTCCAGTGTCAGCTGACAGGGACTAAGAGTGGACCTCATTCCCTTTTGGAAAGGCAGCAGTGGGACGCCATTCTACTGCCCACTCTATGTAAGAACGTTGGCAGCCTGTGGCTACGCCATAGGCACATGACAGAAGAACAGCGAGCCGTCTGACATGGCCCTCAGAAAAGGGCCAAAGAAAAGGATGCTGGAGATTCTGCTGATTTTCTTTCTTTCCTTTTTCTTTCCCTTTTGCTGCTGAGAATTTTGGTTTTCTTTCCTCCCTTTTCCTTCCGGTTCAAGGTTGACTCAGCCTTCCATCCTTCCGAGGTCAGTCAAATGAGTACCCAGCTTGCTGGGGGTAAAGGGAAGATGACTGGGGAAGGCACTGGCAAACCACCCCGTAAACAAAGTCTGCCTAGTAAACGTTGGGATGTGATGTCACCCCATGGGTCAGGAATGACCCGGTGCTTGCACAGGGGACCTTTACCTTTTTTTACAGTTGATTTATTGTTGAGAATTTTTGTTGTCAGTTCTCTTACTAGGTTCAGTGCATTTAGTACTTAGAAATAGTAGCAGTTACCTTGAATATAAACCTGTTTGGCTTGTGATTAAAAATAGTTTAAAAGTAATTTTAAAATGCTGAAAGGTAACAAACAAAAAAAGATTAGTCTACAGCAGTCTCCCTCTGTATCTCCCTTATCCTTTTCTTTGGATTCTATTCATGAGATTTATTTTAACTGAATTTCAAAATTTTAAAGAAGAAATATTTGCAGAAATAGAAGACTTTTGCATAGGTCAATGAGCAAGTGATTGTAATGAATAAAAGTTTAACAAAAATTAAAAAATCTGAATAATAAAAATAGAAAAAATTGTATTAAGATAAGGGGATTAAAGGAAAAATCTCTGAAGAATTTATTTCAAAATACTCTAGTAACCTATCAATTGCTAGACATTTTGGTAGTAGTTTGGTGAACATTTTGACTCTGCAATTATAACCAAAAATTGTTAATCTTGATTCCTTTAAAAAAATGTTTTGCAAAAAGTAAGTAGACAAATAAATCTTTTTGTAATTGATGCTATATTAATATTGTATACAGAAATCTTTTGTAATTTATGCTATATTAACAGTACAGGATAAATGCTGTAAAATGCTTGTTCCTCACATGTCAATGTTAGTTTCTGCAGTTATAGAGTTTGGATGTAAGGCAGGCTTGAGCAGGCAGCCATGTAAATACCCACCAAGAAAATACAACAGATGCTACAATCAGCAAAAGACAAAAGAGTATATACTCCTCTGCAGGAGTATATCGTATACCTTGCAGTTGTGGACAGGTTTACATCGGGACCACACAACGCAGCATACAAACAAGGATAAAAGAACATGAAAGATACTGCAGACTTGGCCTACCTGAGAAATCAGCAGTGGCTGAACATGGACTGTCCCAAACAGGACACAGGGTCTTATTCCAAGACACTGAAATACTGGACAACTATTTTGTCAGATTGCACAGAGAAGCCATTGAAATTCATAAACATCAGCACAACTTTAACATAAAAGAAGAGAGTTTAAGAATGAATAAGGCTTGGCTTCCTGTCCTGAAAACCTCCAGACTAACAAAGACTACAGTCCACAATGTGTGTGTGTACACAATAGTCCACAATAGCCATGCGGATTAGCTTTGGATTCCACATGTTAACGGATCATTTCAGAATACAATGGTTCCACATTAACATACCACACCCTCATTAGCACATTATCTTGATACTTACAGGACAATGATTAGCACATTACCTTTAATACTTTGAAGGACAATGACTCAGCTCAAACCTAACCCCCTTCTGACTATATATTACTCTTCCTACACGCTTGACACTGAGAGACACTGTCCTTCAGTGTTACTCCTCTGAAGATGCCTGCCACAGCTGCTGGCGAAACATCAGGAAAGAAAATACCAAGACCACGGTCACACAGCCCGGTTAACCTACAAGAACCAATGGACTCTGACAGTGAAAGCCTTTGACAATATAATGTAAATACTTATCTGATGTAACCTTGCATTTCTATTGATTTTGCTCTCTGATGCACTAGCAGAGTGTAATAGCGTCTTCATTTTCCAGCACCATGCAGGTTTGCGAGTGACCATTGTTAAAACCATCAGAAAAAGATAAAATGCAATGATCTTTACTGATTGCACATGGAGAAGCATTTTGAATTCAACCATCTCATTAATAGTCCTCATTGCAGCATAAATATTCACATTCAAACAACTATCAAAATGAGTAGCTCTCAAGAAAATGTACCTCCCCCACAATCCACTTCCCTTTCAAATGATGGCTGTTCATATTTTGTTTTGAAAATTCTGTTCCCGCATAACTTTATATATTTATATGTAATAGAGAATTGACTACATTCAAGATTTTTCATCACAAAATCAAGGTACTATATCAACGCATTGTTCTTTTTATTGGATATTAACAATGATTCAGTTCCCAGCTATGTTTTAAAAATGGAGGAAGTCGCTAGGTCATAAAATAGATGTAAAATCTTAATTGTTTAGTCATGGCTCCTCCTTTTCTGTTTCTACCTTGTTAAAAGAAAACATTTGTAAAAAGGTCTATCAGTGGCATCTTTTTCTGTTCGGATTGCCAGGATTTATAGAAATGGTAATGGTAAAAGTTGGTTTTGTGAAGACCCAAATCCACTTTTTGCTTATGCGGTGGTATTGCATTAAAGCAGAATCCTTTCGGGATATGAAATTAACTTGTTATCTGTGGCATTTCAGGTGAACTTGAGGAAATCAGTAGAATTGGTTCTTCTTAACTGTATTATATGTATCCCAAAGAAGTATCAGACAACATCACTGTATTTGTTAACAGCAGCATGTCTAGTATTTGCCAGAGTCTGGAAATCAAAAAATAGACTTTTCTGGTTGATTGGTTGTGTGTGTAAAGTTCCATCAAGTTGCACCCCACTTATGGTGACCACAGTAAGTGGCTTTCAAGGCAAGTGAGAAATAGAAGTGGTTTGCCATTGCCTTCCTCTGCAGAGTCTTCCTTGGTGGTCTCCCTTCCAAATATCAATCCTGCTTACCTTCTGAGATCTGACAAGATCAGGCTATACCGTGCTGCCTTCACTCCCATGGTTGACTGGTAAAAGAAGGCTGAATAAATATTTAAACTGTTAAAATTAACTTTTTTGCAAAGTCACTAGATATTGCAAATGTTACAAGACAATGGAATAACATGATTCAAAACACTGAATACACTTTATATAGTCATATCACATTGTGAGTAACTTATTAAGTGTGGGAGGTTCATATTATATAGGTCATATACAATGTAAGATTGATGTACCATCTTTAAATCTATGTTTGTGTTGTAATGTATTATCTCCTATTTCTTCTTTGTTTTTTGTTTTTTTGTTCCTTTATATTCATGTATGATAAACAAATATCTTTAATAAAAAAGTAAATTGATTTGATGGTCACAAGACTCTTATCTTGTGTTTTATTTTTATTAAATATACATCAAAGATAGAGTAGAAGTGATTTTTAACACTGAAAAATTGGCCCTCTAACCTGAAAGTACGAGTTCATTTGGAGAAATGACTTGCAAAGGAAAGGTCTTGTTAAACAGAAATTGTGCCTCCAATGATTCTCAATAACTGGAGAGAAAATGCAGACAAATACAATAAAGTCATACAGCTAACATGTAATATGATTTTTTTTTCCAAAAGGGTTTCTCAAGTATTGACAGAGCATTCTTAATGCATAAGCAAATTACTTGTTGAACATATGTGGGCTGCAAGCTAATTCTCTCTCCTGAATCGAAGCATCCTTCAAACTAACATAGTCCTAAGGCTGTCAAAGCTGTCTCTCCCCACCCCCTTGATTCCTTTTCCCTGAAAAGAAGATGGGGAAAAATACACACTCTAGAGACAACAAGAGAAAAGAAATGGAAGGAAATGTGCAAGGCCTGACAATTTATCAGCTTGTGGGTTATATCATTGTCCCACAGAAACATAGGCAAAAATGAAATGAAGAGAAAAAAGGAGCTGTGAACCATGATGGGGATGATTAAGGAGGATACAGAGCAGCTGTCAAAGCAAATATCAGGCAACATTAATAACTTTATAGCTCACTGTGAGACTGTCTCCAATATTTCCAAGAAAACAGGAACCTTTCTCCTGGCACAGAGTAGAAATAATCATTGCATGCAGACTCGTTGCAGCCAAGCTTTGTGTTCAAACTGGACTGTCGAGAATCCAAGAAGAAAACACAATGGCTGTGATTCTGTACCTTTATTTATTTAATTATTTAAAAAAGCATGTCCACACTTTCTCCTCAGAAAGAGGATTGTGTGAGGCAGCTCACACAAAAAAATCATTTGTACAAAACTATAAAGTAACACAGAAATGTTGAAAGTCAGTTGTTATAGAATTACAGCTAGAGCCCCAAATATAGCAAGGGACATTACTTGGCAAAAGCTTTATTGGGGCTGAGATAAAGTGGACTGGATTAGGACACTTCCAATCAGAAAATTACAAAGTGTTTTAACTCAATTTCTGTAGTCTTGATTATTCATTGGAAAGTAGGTTTTCTGCAACAACTTACATGAAGTAATGTGCAAATGCTTCATCCTCAGCTATGGAGAAAAGATACCTGTCATGAATGATTTCAGGTATGTATGGTATAACAAAAGCCAATAAACATATCCAATAAACATATCACATAACCTATAATGCATATCCCATTTTCTCTTAGCAACAAAGCATGTAAAGATGTAAAAAGGGGAAGGAGATTTCTAAATTGTTTATCCTGTCATGGGTGTCACATGACAAAAGGCCAATCTAGAGTTAAACCCTGAATGAGTTTGAAACATTGTTACAATAACCACCCCAATAATTTTATGATACACTTTCACTGCTGAGAGCAAGATACACACAAAATTCTGCAGTCTGAATTTTCATGTGTTATCTGTGCAACTGCACGACATTCATTAAAGCAAGGGGGGAGTAACATCTTTTGAATTGTAAAGAATTATCAAAAGGAGTCACAGTACTGAATTGCTGCTCACATTAGATGACAAAATGGTATTATTCAATCTGTCAGCTGGCTTTAGCAACAATTAACACAAACAAAATGTTTGGAGTTCTGCAAAAGAATGTATATTGTTCCTCTCTTCATGGAAAGATTACGCTTGACTGCACCGTTAATCTCCCATAAATACATTTATGCCATTCTTTAGGGTAAAGAGGATTGAGTGGAAGAAATTAAAGAGATTTGGCAGGGATACCATATCCAGAAGACTTTCTAATGAGATTACTTTGAAAAGGCTGCCTTACGCATAGATTTTGAGTTAGTCCAGAGACTCTAATGAGATGATGCTTTCCTTCTTGAGTGAGGGAAACGGTGCCAATTGCAAAACGTGGGGATGGAATTCACTGGACTATGATTATCCCAAGGATTTTATCCATGCCCAAATTAGTACTTAGAGTTACACATCTCAAAGGTCACAAGGAAGAATTTTCAGAGCAAAGTGGGAAGACAGTTCTGTATTATAGTAATGCATATTGATCTGCGAGTGAAAATGGAACAAAATTTCATGGACAACGTTTTAGATTTCCTCTTTTCAAATACAAAGATGTTATGGATTTTTATTATTGTTTTTAATGGACTTTGAGTTGAGTGGAAAGACTCTCCCTTCTGTTCATCTGATGCATAGAGCCAGAGGATATGAACAAGGTTATTTAGATATGCCTTTGCAAGGAGGGAATAGTCAGGCAAAAATAGTCTGCCTGAAGTTACAGTTTATGGATTAGAAAAAGGCACAAACAATTAACAGACAGAAACAGTTTGGGCAAATTACTTGCAATCAAGCTGCAGCTAAATGAGTTTCTTGATGAGAAACCAAATTTATATTGCTTAGAATCAGGGGGGAAAAACGTTAACAAGTTAGTCGAAGGTGAACAAAATATAGAATGATTGGGTATGAATAACAGAAATCATGGATGCATTTGATAAAAGGAAACAGGAAAAGAACTGAACTCATGACCTTTCTTTTACTTCTCCAATATTCTATGTACAACATTGCCAACAGAACACTAATGATATATATTAAACAATTATATGGCACAATGAGGGAGGGAAGGTGTCATTCTACAGCTGGATCTAGTCAGATCTCAGAAGCTAAGCAGCATCAGTATTTGGAAGGCAGACCGCCAAGGAAGACCCTGCAAAGAAAGGCAATGACAACCCACCCCTGCTTCCCGCTTTCCTTGAAAGCCCCTTGCTGGGGTCGCCATAAATTGGCTGCAATTTGATAGCACTTCATACACACACAGGGCACAGTGTCCTTTTTTCTTTTTTTCTAAAAGCATACCTAAGAGCAGAACTAAGCCCAAGCTACCTGTCCTATATAACGGTGGAAAGGCAATGTTTTGTTTCCTGTCCCTCCAGCCCAAAGCAGTGAAACATACAGAGAATTTTTCTCTTGGCAGTTCATTCAAAGGATAATGAAAAGATGTGTATATTTGGCAACGAAGGTAGAAAGTCACACAAAGCACCAAAGACATGTGAAGGCATCAAATATGAAAAATCACATTTTCCCCCCACTGGTTGTTCCATGCACATTTTTGCATTCAGAATAGTATTCATTGGTTTCACTGAATGCAAGGCATTGTCTAATCTGCCTGAATGAAACGACTTTAAAGACTCTGTAATTTTTTAAAATGCATCAAGTGAAACCATCCTTCATTCCCATTCTTGTAGTACTGGAATTTTAGACATAACAAGGTAGACAAAGGTAGTGCATAAAAGAGACTCTTACTGGCAGTCACAAAGTACAAGTATATGTAGAGAGAGATAATATTCTGCTGACAGGTTCCCTTATTTTGATTCCTCCCTCCCATCCCTTGATACCTAAAGTTATGCAGGAACAGAATTTTCAAAACAAAATATGAACAGCCATCATTTGAAAGTGAAATGGATTGAGGGGGAGGTACAATTTCTTGAGGGGTACACATTTTGACATTGGTTTGAATGTGAATATTGATGCTGCAATGAGAACTATTAATGAGATGGCTGACTTCAAAATGCTTCTTCATGTGCAATCAGTAAAGATCATTGCATTTCATCTTTTTCTTCTGGTTTTAACAATGGTCACTCGCAAACCTGCAGGGTGCTGGAAAATGAAGATATTATTAAACTGGGCTAGTGTATCAGAGAGCAAAATCAATATAAATTAAGCATATACATCGGTCTCTTATCACATAGTTGCAGGTAATATTTTTAATGCCCTTTCCATAACAATAACAACAACAATAACAATAGATGGTTTTTATACACCCCCTTTTCTCTACCTTTTAAGGAGTCCCAAAGAGGCTTACAATCACCTTCCCTTCCTCTCCCCATAACAGGCATCTTGTGAGGTAGGTGGGGATGAAAGAGTTTGGAGAGAACTGTGACTAACCCAAGGTCACCCAGCAGGCTTCATGTGTAGGAGTGGGGAAACAAACCTGGTTCACCAGATTAGAATCCACCACTCCTAACCACTATACCATCAAATTTGAGTGGGATGAACAGTCAACCATTGCAACTTCCCTGTAGCCTCTGAGAAGTCATCTGTGGGACATCTCCCATTTCTAATTCAGCAATTAAGCATCATAACATCACCGAAAATTTAAGAGAACACTCTTGAAAAAAATGGACTGAAGCGGAATAGAACCATCACATAGAGAAATCAGATTGTGGCTTGTGCAAGATGCATCTGTTAGGGGCCAATGCACCTACTTATGCATCAGTTTAAAGTGAACCCCAGGAGGCATGAAAACTGCCCACGCTGGAATATAAGGATAGAAGAACAACCTCTGAAAATGTGCATAAAAATCCTGACAGCAAGGTTTCTCCTTGCAAACGGCCATTGCCTACGAACAATTGTGTTGTGACCGGTACCCAGGAAACTAATCCTACCATTATTTGATTTCAGATTACAAGATTTGCTGTGTTCAAAAGCAATAAATCAGAACCAGGGAAACAACAATCAGGAAATTTGATATAGTGTCAAGGCATGACCTTCTTGCTGTCCTCCACTGCTAACACCTGCAGCACTGGCTTAGACTAGCTCCACTAACTGAAGTTACATCAACCTGAAGTTACCTCATTCTGAGGTAATGGCCATTCTGACTGCCAGCTTTAGGTGAGGAGGGTGGATGAATTTACAAGCTCTAAAGTGATATGTTTATGTCAAAACAGCATGAGAATAATGAACCTGAAGCACCACCAGAACATATTAACCACTAATTCAGCCCTGAATCAAATTTGTTTCACTAGCTTGAAGTCACTGGAGAGCTGCCATGAAATCCAGATTTGTGTTTGCAAAAAGTGGAATACAGTAGTGTCCTGTGTACTTTCCAACCAGGTAAGCCTTTGCTAAGGTATTGCACCTGGCTTTGGTCAGCACATTTTAGAAATTACATCAAAGTGTGTGAAATGGTTTTGGAATGCATGATACATGAAGCTTGACTAGTCACAATGCTACGGGTGGTGGCGGCAAGTGCCATCAAGTTGCAGCTGACTCATGGCGACCCCATAGGGTTCTCAAGGCAAGAGACATTCAGAGGTGGTTTGTCACTGCCTGCCTCTGTGTAGTGACCCTAGACTTCCTTGGTGGTCTCCCATCTAAGTACAAACCAGGGCCAACCCTGCTTAGCTTTCAAGAACTGTGGAGATCGGGCTAGCCTGGGCCATCCTGGTCAGGGTGCAGTGCTACTATAGATCTTTAAAGGAATTAAGACTTCAGTTGAATGGTTTTTTTTTTAACCATAAAGTCACAGCTGACTTATGGAGATCCCACAGAGTTTTTCAAGCCAAGAGACATTCAGAGGTGGTTTGCCATTGCCTGCCTCTAGGTCACGACCCTGGTATTCCATGGAGGTCTCTCTTCCAAATACTAGCCATTGACAACCCTGCTTAGCTTCTGAGATCTGCCAAGGTCAGGCTAGCCTGGGACTATTCAGGTCAGGGTAGTCACATGTATTGTGTGTGTGTAAAGTGCCGTTAAGTCACAGCCGACTTATGGCGACCCCTTTTTGGGGTTTTCATGGCAAGAGACTAAGAGGTGGTTTGCCAGTGCCTTCCTCTGCACAGCAACCCTGGTATTCCTTGGTGGTCTCCCATCCAAATACTAACCAGGGCTGACCCTGCTTAGCTTCTGAGATCTGATGAGATCAGGCTAGCCTGGGCCATCCAGGTCAGAGCAGTGATATGTATTACTTTGCAGTAATTTCTATTATATCAGTAAGACTTACTTTCAAGGAAAGCACATATGGGAATGGGTTTAAATCCAAAGACTGTGGTGTAACTCACCAATATCATAAAACTTCTATAAAAACAAGGATAACTATCAGAGATACTGAATAAAAGACAAGAAGAAATGGGGTCATTCTGCAACAGCATCAACAAAGATTTGGTTTTAGGTATCAGGAGAAATTTCTTCACAATTATGAAATATTTATTTTTATGCATTGATTATTTATTTATATCCTGCTTTTCTTTCTGAAGTGACTCAAAGTAGCTCACAGCAATAGTAAAATACAATATAAACACAATACAATATAAATACAACACAAAACAAACAAGAAAGGAAAACAACTACATGTCTTGGGCTGTTCAGGATTTAGCAGTGGGTTCATTCAAGGGCACTAGTTGCAAGACATGAGCTGAGATTCAAAACACCTAGGGGGTTACCACATTATATATTCCCAGCGATGTATTAAGAGTTTGAAAATGTTATAAAAAAATCGCTTAAAAAGGATTTTTGGATAGCACAGCTAAAAAATGGTTGGAAGACGTCCTCATAGCTAAGGGGGCCAAAAAAAGTGCGAACAGTATTTTTTTATAACATTTTCAAACTCTTAATACATCAAAATATTGTCGAAGGCTTTCACAGTCAGAGTTCATTGGTTCTTGTGGGTTATCCGGGCTGTGTAACCGTGGTCTTGGTATTTTCTTTCCTGACATTTCGCCAGCAGCTGTGGCAGATGTCTGCCACAGCTGCTGGCGAAACATCAGGAAAGAAAATACCAAGACCACAGTCTTAATACATCGGTGGGAATACATAGAAAGTGCAAACAGTATTGTTTATAATGTTTTCAAACTCTTAATACATCCCCGTGAATACATAATGTGGTAACCCCACTAGAGTCCTTTGGCTCTTCCCTTCAGTTCGCATCCAAGGACTCATTAATGCCTGTCGCCACACCCAAGCTTTATAGTATCTGCAAGAAAAGGAAGGCAATTTAGGCCAGACAGAAAGCTGCTGCTAGCTTGCTTTGAGCAAGATCGCCCTCACTCTCCTTTGCCAGATATGCCCCTGGCCATGTCCAACATTTATATTACCCGAAGAAAGACATATTTAGCCCAGATAGAACTCAGCTGCTGCTTGCTTGCTGCCAGTAAGATCTTCCTCACTTCACACCTGCAGCAAACAGAAAGCATTGTTTAGAAGAGAATGCTGAAGCTGGATTAAAGTATCTGTGGATATTTCTCTCACGCGAATGTTTTGGTAGCCATTTTTAACATGGAGCTATGTGGATCTCATTGGAGTGTATGCTGAGAAAAATGTTATTTAATATTGGACCTGCATGGGGGGGGGACTTTACAATGATTGCTCGTTTGGGGAGTAGGATATTACTAGTTTGGTTTTCAAATCAATTTGGGGTCCAGAGTTTTGGGACCATTATTTTCAATGGGGAAAACTTGAGGAGGAGGAGAAGGAGAAGGAGAAGGAGAAGGAGAAGGAGAAGGAGAAGGAGAAGGAGAAGGAGAAGGAGAAGGAGAAGGAGGAGGTGGGTTTCATATCCCAATTTGCTCTACCTTTAAGGAGTCTCAAACTGGCTTACAGTCACCTTTCCTTCCTCTCCCCACAAAAGACACCTTGTGAGGTAGGTGGGGCTGAGAGAGTTTGGAGAGCTGTGACTAGCCGAAGGCAA
Organism: Euleptes europaea; assembly: GCF_029931775.1. Lineage (NCBI taxonomy): Eukaryota > Metazoa > Chordata > Lepidosauria > Squamata > Sphaerodactylidae > Euleptes > Euleptes europaea. The sequence continues at coordinate 35,559,352 of NC_079323.1, forward strand.
ATTTGTGACCATTATCTTCAGAGAATCAAAGAAAAAGAAAAAGCCACTTGTTGCTGTTGACGGTAAACACCCAAACACGAAAAATTATATATTTTAGGGGGGCGGGTTGCATACTGCCTAAGAATCCCAGACTTGTGTATTCATTCTAAAACATTGTGGTAATGACCTGAAACCGCAATTTTCAGAATGCACACCCCTAGATCTCATTCTGCACAGGAAACTGATTCAGTGTTCCTCCCAGCTGTGGCAATTTCAACCATGCCAGCACAAAGGTGAATTTGTGTAACTGAAATCTCCACAGATACTTGAGTTGTATCTCTCACACAGCGTTACATAAAGAATGATTTCTATGCTGTTTGTTTTTTTAAAATAGCTCTATAGTTATACATAAATCAGGCCCAAGTAGCAACCTTACCAGGCCTTTTATGCATGGGTTGTTTCTGTCGTAATCACCACTGGACTACTTTGGGGCTTTGTTGGAATTATGCATGATTTTTCAGACCTTTAGAAGTCTCTTCGCTCTTCCCTCACATTTTCCCCGTGTTTTCAGGATGCAGTTTTACCGCGAGGTTTATGTCTCCATTGAGCCCAAATCAATTACTACTTCTATGCATAGGTCCAACTTCGGGTTTGTCTCCTCCTACCCCCATTCTCACTCCTCCCTCTCACTTGTTCTCTCCTTCCTCCCTCCCACTCGTTCCTCCTAGCTGTCATCCAGCCCCTCCCCTCTGGGCTGGACAAGGAATTGGGCAGCCACGTCACCTCCAGTGCCCTCAAGCAGCTGGGTGAGCTACCCAGCAAGGGTAAGTCCCGCTGCAAGGCTTATTCCAGAGACAGTGGCAGCAGGGGGAAATGGCGATCCACGCCAAGTGGGCAGTGTGTATTTTTAATTAGAGAGTGCAGCATTAGCAATTTAACAATGAACTAGTAAAAGGCCAGGAGATAGTTCACCCTCTGCATGTCTGGTCATTATAGCTCCTTCCTCAGTTGTCGCTTCCTCGCTGCACTCAGCTTCCTTCGTCCCCCTCTCCACGCAATGTGGCTGCTTCCTTCATGGTTGTGGGAGCAGCCAGGTGAACCCTGCCCGTTAGGAGCCATGCTGGTTGGCAGCGAACCAAGGTGCTCCTGCTTTTGGCGGCCATAAGGAGAAAAACAAACATGGACCACCCCACGCAAGCTCATAATCCTTCCTTTCGTCAGGAGTGGCGGCTTGGGCTCGTCTTCATCCCTTTCCATAATAAGTACTATTTAAAAATGTTTAAATGCAATAGACTGTGCTCAGTAACGGAAGATAGGTGCCCATGTGCGGCCAGACATGCAGCCAAGGGAAAGGACTAGAGGATATCATGGAGGGGCCAAAGATGACTAGCCTTCAAGGTCCTGAGGGAGTAGGCATGTGGCAGGTACCCAGGTTCGATGCGACAGGAGGCAGGCCATGAGATGGCCTGGTGCTGCTGGCGGTATTTGATTTATAGCTGCCTTGTCTGGTTAGGTAAACCTTGGCTGGGCTTGCATGCATAAAAAAAGGGAAAAAAAAGAAAAGGGGGGTTGCAAGCCAACAATATCAGATGCTGACATTTTCACTGCCAATGCATAAGTACTCCAGGAATCTCTTTGAGGGGGGAAGCCCCCGTGTATAATAACTTGAGAATTCAAATGCAAATGCTGTACATCAAGAGACCTGCATATCCAGTGCAAACTGCCCATGCATAAAAGGCTGACAAGGGGGTGCTTTGGAAGAGCTTTGCTCTAGTTTGTGTGCAGTTCAGGGGCAAGAGTCATCATGAGGCAGTGGCAGAAAAAATGGCTCTGGATATAGGTTACATAAAAGTATACAATCTTCTGGATCCTACAAAAATATTGTCACACATTGCTGCCATAAAGATCTCTCACTGTGACCCTCATTGTGTGAGACCAATATGGCAATAACTGCACAATGCTTGGTGATCCATAAATGGCAGAATTTAGAGGGAGAAAATTGTGATAACAGCAAAGTGGTTTTCAGACTAATTTACAAGCACAGATATCCAGACATTTCATCTCTTTCCAACATTTTGCTTGCATTTCTTAATGTTTCAGGAATATGGGCAATCCTCTTAAATTTACAGGGTTGATGATAACTCATATGATCAAGGTGTGGAGAGTGATTAGGGGAGGCTTAGGTTGTTTGGGTGAAGTTTTAACTCTCTTAGTCCTTAATCCTTTACTTATCCTTTTCAGCTTTTTGTGAAGATTACCAGGAGGAGATTGATGTAGAAAAAGGGGATCTGTGTTTGTTTTTCAGTGAGATAATAAAAGCATTACAAAGTAGTCTGGAGGGCTGCAAGGTAGGTGTGGGATTTCAAAGGAAACATATTGTCATTACCTGTGACTTGGGCATTCCCCAGGGATGGTGATTGGGATGATTAGGCAGTTAAGTAATGTGGAAAGTGTAAAGGCTTGGAACTGCAGGAGAGAGAAAAAAATGGTCCCTCATTTACAATGTGGGGAAGTAAAGGAGATACTTGGTTAATAGAAATGCAGAAAGCTATTAGGCATCAGATACAAATTAGTGATAAGGAAGGGGAGTAGCCACTTGATTTCAGTTTGCTCTTAATCGAGTGAACAATCATATATTGGCAAGAGATCATAGAGATTCCTGTGTTCTCATGCCTTTCTAACAAACTAGAGGTGCTCTAGTTTGTTATAAACACAAATCTTAAGAAACAAATCTTCTGCAAAAGAAGAGGGGAGGATGTGTGTGGTCCATACGCTGGGAATCCAACTTCATCTTTCGAGCAGGACTATATTCTATGTCACAATGTTCAAAAATATATGAAGGAAGGAAGCAGGAGTGATGATAAAATCAAGTTGAGAATGTGGCTTCTGAGACCATCTGCTCCATATTTCCCTATCCTCAAGAGAATAAGAGCAAATAGGCATGGCAAATGGCTGTATAACTTAATCAAGAAGGTGTCTTCATTATCTGCCCTTAAAGCACTGGATTGTAAGAGAAGAGATAAACAAGTTGCAACAGATCAGTCTGACTGTTGTTTTTTTTTTACCACTTCCATCCCACTTTTTTGTAGAAAGCAAGCTAGGCAGTTTACGATACCAAAATAACAACATTAGTAACATAAAGCATGAACACATAAATAATAAAATCACAACATATTGTACGGGATAAGCCAATAGTAATAAAACAAAAATCAAATTGCCTTATGAAAACATCTGACAAGCAACATTCAGAATAAACTTGACAATAAAATTGGCAGTCAAAAAGTCCAGCAGTTAAAAATCAGCATACTGAAAAATGTACTCCATACCAAATAGTTAAGTTTTTAGCTATTGCTGTCAGGTTGAAAAAGAGATGTCCAAGCAGTTTGTTCCACAATTGGCGGTGGGGGAGACTTCCTCCAAAGGTCTATCTGGGTGAATGTCAGCATGACCTCATAAAGGCCATCTCAGAAAGCAAAGCATTGCCTGAAGACCTTCCATCCAAGCTACATTTTTACAGGTGGAAGTTATTCTTACAGCCCATTCCTGAGCTTCAGGGCTGATTGGGTTTAGGAGGTGGTGTGACCCTGCCACCAGCATAAGTGCCTCTTAATCTGTGATAAGAGGTACTTACAGTGGCAGGGGGGCAGCTCAGTCGCACCTGAGTGCCACACAGCTGCACGCCACTCCCCTGTCAGTGCAGTCTCTCCGGGATGTAAATCCTGGTAGAGACATGTGGCACCAGCATGGGGGGGGGGGGGGTCCCCAGGTATGTTCCTGGAGGTGGAGCTGACTTTAGTCAGCTTCAATAGCCCCTCCAGGTTGGGAACACCCCCTCCGGGAACAGCTTTGCTGCTCCAGGTTTTTCCTGGTGCAGTGTCACTGTTTCCTATGGGGGGGGGGAAAGCCCCATTTCCTGGGTTAAATTGATAAAAGGCTTTTTTAAGCCTTCCGGCAGCTGGGGAACCACTTTGGCGGCACCGCAGCAGCACCTCTCCTACACTGTCCCCGGCCGCTGGGAGGCTCAGGAATGGGCTGCCCGTATACTTTAAAAGTTATCACTAGCACTTTGAATTGGACCAGGACAAAAAAATTGAAGCCAGTGAGGCAGATTGAGCAGCTCCCCCAAACTGCAAACCTAGACCTTCTGAGGGAGCACAATGTCAACCAGAATACGCTACATATCTATTCATGATCAACAGTACTTCCATCCTGTCCAGACTGTGTTTCAGTTTATTAACCCCCATCCAGTTCTTCATAATTTCAAAGAATTGGTGCAAAATTTCTTCCTCTTAGAAGAGACAGAATTGAGTGTCATCAGTATACTGCCAGCATTGAAACACAAATTTCCAAATGATCTCCCACAATGGACTCAGATAGAAATTTAAAATTGAAAATAACATGGAGATTTGGCATACATTGCTCAGTGGTCAAGAGTCAGAATAATAGCCTCCAAGCACTCCTTTTTTGCAACCTGCCCATCAGGTTGGAATACAGCGTTTGGTAGTTGCTGGCTAGGATATGAAGATGGACACTGTAGTTGATGGTATCAAAATCTTCTAAAAGCACACAGGACAACCAAGAGGACACAGTTGTCCTTTGGGCTGATCTGTATAGATGAGGGGTGTGCAAAAAAAAAAAAAGTTAAATTTGGGTTCGGGTTTATTGGGCACGATTTTTTTGGGGGGGGGAGAACCCGAAATAAGCCAGTTTCCCATACTGGTAAATATGGGAATTTGGTTTATTTTTGGGTTTCCTGAAAAAATTCAACCCTGGGAGGCATTTTTTGGCGTAGAGCCCCCAAACTTGCAGGGTAGCTTGCAGGGACTCTCCTTGCAAGAACTCCCAAGTTTGGTGAAGATTGGGACGGGGTCCAAAGTTATGGGGTCTGGAAGAGGTCGCCCCCTCTCGCCTCCATAGACAAACATTGGAAGGTAAGAGATTCTCTGTTCGCTAAACAACTAATGCTTGTCTATGGAGGAGGGAGGGGGCAACATCTCCAGAGCCCATAACACCAGACCCGCAGGATTGCGTCTATGTAGCAAAAGTCAGCTAATGGAAAATTCCCATAATAGGAAACAAAGGGGACTTTTTGCAAAACTCCTGTGGGGGCATTTTGGGGAGTAGAGGTCCAAAATTTTCAGGGTAACTTTCAAGGACCCTCCTTGCACGTACCCCAAAGCTTGGTGAAGACTGGGCCAGGGGGTCCAGTATTATGGGCTCTGGAGAGGTTTCCCCTCCCTCCTCCATAGACAAGCATTAACGAACAGAGAATCTCTTACCTTCCAATGCTTGTCTATGGAGGTGGGAGGGGGAGACCACTTCCAGACCCCATAACTTCAGACCCCCTGACCCAGTCTTCACCAAACTTGGGAGAGTCCCTGCAAACTACCCTGCAAGTTTGGGGGCTCTTCCTCAAATAATGCCTCCCAGGAGCTTCACAAAGCCTGGGGAGAACCCAAAAAAGCTGGATAATTACTTTGTTTTTTAGGAATGGCCAATTTGGCTTTGGTCCCCCCCACCCCGATTTTGGAATTCGGTAAACCCGAACCCGACATTTATTGAAATGGCTTTTTCAGCTTATTTTTGGTTTGGGTTTATTGATGTACACAGCCCTAGTATAGATTATCTAATAGAGTGACCAAGGCAATTTCTATCCTATACCAACATCAGAAATCTGATTGTAAAGGATCTAGATAATCTGTTTGATCTAAAGTAAACCCCTCTGAGTTGAGATTCCACCATGTTCTTAAACATCTTGTTCAAGAAAGACTAGGCGAAATTGCATAAATTTCTAGCGTCCAAAGTTTTTTTAAAAAAAATGGCTATATGAAAGACTGAAGGCACAGACCCTACCTCAAGGAAGGCATTGATTATCTGTGCCATCCAGATTTAACTAGCAAACACTGATGAGGGTCGAGTAAACATGAAGTGGGGCTTAACCTCTATAAGGATTCTGTTTACATCTTCAGACTGCACAACCTGAAAGGTAATTATAAGAAAATCAAAATCTGAAGTATGATCATTATAATTATTATAGTTATTTGTATGACAGAAGAAGAGGAAGAGTAAAAAGCTTGAGAGAGAGGACTTGTCTTTTGTTTTTATTATACAAAGCACCATGTAAATGAATGGCGAGACATAAAATAACAACACATTAATAACAATAGCAACAAATGTATCCTTTCTTTTTAATTTGCAAAGAGCATTACAATAGGTCTCTTTTGATGCTAATGGAACTTTTGCAGAATAGTTCACTGCTATTCCTTCTTACCATGGCCATAAATTGAGGGTTGTTGGCTGGAGATCTCCCGCTATTGCAATTGATCTCCAGGCGACAGAGGTCAGTTTACCAGGAGAAAATGGCTGCTTTGAAAGGTGGACACTGTGGCATTATACCCCATTGAAGTCCCTCCCCTCCCCTCCCCAAACCCTGTCAACCTCAGGCTCCGCACACAAAATGTCCAGGTATTTCCCAACCCTATGGCAACCCTATGGCTAAGCTAGGACTCAAAGTGCACTTTCTCAGGACCAAACTTGACATCTGTGCAAGAATATGCACTGGCTCTCAATTCAATGCTGAAATCTAATTCTGCTTGGAAAAGAGCCTCCAGATTGCTTACACTTCCATGCATTCCAGAACAACTTTGCAGTTCTCCTCTGAGAGTAAGGACCAGTACAGTCAAGGCAGATGAGCATTTGTATTCTGTGCTTTGTTCAGGACAGTTATATTACCACTATTTGCTCAGTTACGAGCAACGCTGAGGGAAAATGGAAGGCAATGTCACCTTTGATGCAGCCTTCACCTCTGAACATTGATTTGCAAAGTGTACTTTTTTCCTTTTCACATAACTTGGTTGGCTCTGAGATTTAGAAGAAGGAAAGGAACTTATATCCCCTTTAATTGCCTCTAATTGGATACGTCATGACACAAGCAATGTTTCAGAGGCTCGATTAATAAAGGGTTCCCAGTAAAAGTATTTGTGTTTCAAGCAAAAGTTAGAAATTTGTTCCAGTGCACTATAAAACACAAAATTTATTCAGTGACGTGATTCTTAACTTTGTCTCAGCAGAAGTAGAATCCAATGCTTCTATTACTAAGCAACAGGGAATCACTATGATCCTGTACCTATATCATCACTGAATCTGACAAAATGAAAAAGAATAGCCCCTTAAGTCATGGCGTTCACATCCCTCCTGTGATATTCATAGCAGATGCCTCCAATTTCAAGATAAGAGCAGCAACTGTTAAGCAGAACATTTTAGTCTTAATTATCTGCTACAGTGCTATGATACCAAACATCAGGGCCTGTGGAAGAAAGTGCTGGGTGTTGCTGTGATACTAATCTCTCTCATTGGATGAATTCTCTTATTTTTTTTATTCAGAGTTCAAGTTCTACAGATAAGAAATATGCCAGCTGCGTATATGCCACTGTGTATCTTCAGGCTCAGGAATAATTAAATAGTGTTCCTTTTAACGGAAAAAGAGCTGGGCCAACTAAATACACTCTTGCTAGCCATTATTTACCATAACAAATGACTTAGATAGTCTTGTTTGTGTTCCAGCAAAACAGAGCTGCCATTTACCCTTTGTGTTACAGCTTGCTGAAAGAAGGAAATAAAATAAATAAACAGACAGGTTTAAATGGCCACCACTTTGCTAGAGAAACTTGGCACAACAAGGAGACAATTGAAGCCCAATTGAGGTAGATAGTAACACTTCAAACTGTAATGACCTAGGAGTCTAACTGGAAAGTATGCCAACATATCTTCATGCAACTACCCAGTTTTACAGAGGAGTGACACCATTTTCACAGCCTAGTTCTCAAATCATAATTAATGCTCACCGAAGAGAAGGAATATTCCAGGTAAGACAAAAAATCATGACCAGTCTGGTCTGAGATAAAAGGTCCTTCCCAGTTCCCCTAAAGAGCAAGTTCAGTTTACTCCATCAACCAATAGGGTTGCCAGCTCCAGGTTGGGAAATACCTGGAGATTTTGGGGGTAAAGCCTGAGGAGGGTGGGGTTTGGAGGGGGGGACTTCAATGCCATAGAGTCCAATTGCTAAAGTGGTCATTTTCTCCAAGGGAATGAATCTCTGTTGCCTGGAGATCAATTGTAATAGCGGGAGATCTCCAGCCACCACCTTGAGGTTGGCAACCCTATCAACCAAGTGTGTGTGTGTGGGGGGGGGGCTTGCTGCGTCTCTGCTGATTATCAGACAAGGCAAAGAACTGAGACTTTATATGCTTTAAACTGAAAGAGTTTTGCCCATGATGAACAGTATCCTAGCATTCTAACAACAAGTCAGGAGTCCTGTGTATAGGGCTTCATTGCCTGGCAACAACGTAATGCACTGTCCTTCCCTTGTCCGCCTAATTAACTATCAGTGCTTCACTCCATGGTAGGTTCTTTTTTTAAAATAATTTTTTTATTTTCTATTATAATTTCATACATTTCATTAACCTTGTATACAGATTTTTCTACCAAAATAAAAAGCCATAAGATTCTACCTAGATTTTCTTCTAACTTCCCCTCTCCCCTCCTCTGTTACTACCAAACCTCTGTTATCTTCTTTGCAGTATTTATCTAATTCATTTATAACATATTTATATTCATTCTTATTTCTTATTTTCTTTTCCCCTTTAACAATATAATAGTATTATTCTTAACTGTTGAATTAGATTAATTCATAACCTTTAACATAATTCATATTAAGTTCCCTATCACAATATATCATCCATGCCTCCTACTCCTTCACAAAATCTTCATTTTCATTTTGATTTACCAACGCTGTTAATTTTGCCATTTCTGCTAATTCAAACCTTTTATTTATCCAGTCAACTTTGTCCGGTATCTCGGACATTTTCCATTTGGCTGCATAGACCAGTCTTGCAGCTATAGTGGCATATAGTAAAAAAGTTCTTTGTGTTAAAATATGTCCTGGTATGATGCTTAGTAACATCATCTCTGGTGTTTTAGGGATGTTTTGTTGTAAAATTAACCGTAATTCATTATAAATCATATCCCAAAAGTTTTTAGCTTTATCACAGAGCCACCAAATATAATGAAAAGAACCAACTTTCTCCTGACATTTCCAACAGTTTGATGACATTGTACTATACACTTTCGATAGTTTTTTCAGTGTTAAATACCATCTGTATATCATCTTGTAAATATTCTCCTTAAGTAGTTGTGAACGAACATTTTTCATGTCCCTTGACCATAATCTTTCCCACCATGATAGGGGAATATTGTGCCCAATTGTTTGTGCCCAAGTTATCATTGTTGGTTTAATTCTTTCTTGTTCCATATATATTAACAGCAAAGGTTTATACATCTTTGAAATTAAATGATCCGTATTGTCCAGTAAAGTTTGTTGAAAAGTTGATTTTTCTTTGAGAAATCCCTTTTTTCAAATCTTGTATATATACAGATTTTATTTGTTGATATTGAAACCAAGTTAGTTGGTCTTTGATATCTTCAAAATCTTTTAGGGCACATTTTTTATCCTCCCATTTCAGAAGGTCTTGATATGTTAAAAATTGAGATGGTCTTAATGGTCATAATGTTAACATTTCTTGTGAGGAGATCCAGAGCGGTGTCTTAGTTTCTAACAGATGTTTATATCTTAGCCAGATTTTTATCAAAGATGATTTAATAATATGATGTTGAAATGCCATTTGACTTTTTAATTTATCATACCACAAATATCCATGCCACCCAAATCTATTTTCAAAGCTTTCTAAGTCCAATAAATGTCTATTGTTCAATAAAATCCAGTCTTTTAGCCATACCAAAGTAGAAGCTTCCGCATACAGTTTAAAATTTGGAAGGGCGAAACCACCTCTGTCTTTTGTATCAACTAGGTATTTATATGCAATTCTGGGTTTTTTTCCTTGCCAGACAAAATTCAACAAGTCCTTCTTCCATAATTCAAAATATTTCATTTGGGTAATTATAGGTAAATTCTGAAACAAAAACAACATCCTTAGTAATACATTCATTTGAATTACTGAAATACGTCCCAGTAAGGAAATGTTACTCCATGGTAGGTTCTTCATGAAAAACATGACTTTAAGCCAAAATTCTGGATCATCCATTCTGCATGGTAATGTAAGGTTCAAAGAAGCCCATATCCATAATATCTTGTCACGCTTTAGCCCACGTCTGAGAAATAAGTCTGATGGATCAGTAAGGAAGTTCTGTGTTATTGCACCCTCAGCACTAATGTATGTGTAAAGTGAAGCCAATTTATGGCAGCCCAGTAGAGCTTTTAAAGCAAGAGACTAACAGAGGTGGTTTGCCATTGCCATCCTCTACATAGTGACCCTGGTATTCCTTGGTGGTCTCCTATCCAAGTACTGACCTTGCTTAGCTTTTGAGATCTGATAAGATCAGGCTATACAGTGAGGGGGAAAAGTATTTTATCCCCTGCTAAATTTGCCCGTTTGCCCTCTGACGAAGAAATGACCAGTCCATAATTTTAAGGGTAGGTTTATTGTAGCTGTGAGAGACAGAATAACAACAGGAAAACCCCTAGAAACCCAGAAGACAAAAGTCAGAGATTGATGTGCATTATAATGAGTGAAATAAGTATTTGATCCCCTATCAACCAGCCGGGTTAGGGTTAGGGTTCTGTGTCGACAGAAGCAATCAATCCATCAGATTCCAAACTAGCCACCATGACCAAGACCAAAGAGCAGTCCAAGGATGTCAGGGACAAGATTGTAGACCTGCACAAGGTTGGACTCAGCCTCGAAATCTTACTGGCTTGGAGAGGATCTGCAAAGAGGAGTGGGACAAAATACCTCCTGAGATGTGTGCAAACCTGGTGGCCACCTACAAGAAACGTCTGACCTCTGTAATTGCCAACAAGGGTTTTGCCACCAAGTACTAAGTCATCTTTTGCAAAGGGATCAAATACTTATTTCACTCATTATAATGCACATCAATCTCTGACTTTTGTCTTCTGGGTTTCTGGAGGTTTTCCTGTTGTTATTCTGTCTCTCACAGCTACAATAAACCTACCATTATAATTATGGACTGGTCATTTCTTTGTCAGAGGGCAAATGGGCAAATTCAGCAGGGGATCAAATACTTTTTCCCCTCACTGTACCATGCTGCTGTCCCTCTCTGCAGCACTAATACATGTGTTATAATCAAACATCTTATTATTCCAGTTGGACTGTGTCTCCTAGAAACCTACATTTTCCTGAACTCTTATAATCTGGTTTCCCACCACAAACTCCCATTTCCTGACATCACTTATGTGGTCTGTGGGACAAAATTAAACTCCCACCATCACCACTGTTGGGCTACAGTGTGATGTCACTTCTGGGGAAAACCAGGAAGTGATGTCAGTCCACTCTAAAAGTCCTAAAGAGGCATGATGTAACTAAGCCTCCCCCCCACCCCCGGAGCACCATGGTACCCGCCAACACTTTTCCTGGCACCCACCAAGTGCTCTTAAAAAGTAGATGGGACCAGGTGGGCTCCTACCTAGTCGGGCTTCTAATTGCCTACTAAAGATCTGATTGGCTGTGCAGATTAAAATAACATTTCAGTAATAGCTGCCACTACTGTGTTGGTTTTATTCTCTCTCTGATTCCTCTTTCCCGGTGTGTTTTTAAAATTTACTCCTCTTGTCCCCTGTACCTGGACTTCCTCTGCGTGTTGTTGGCTCCACCTCCCTTGGTGGCCATTTTGTGACCCACCTCTCACAGTAGCCATTTTGTGGTTGCACCTACCACCCTGTGTCATAATTCAAAAGGCACCCACAGGCTCAAAAGTCTGAAGAACCCTCATGTAACTTCTGGGTCTTCCCTGGAAGTGACATCATGCCATCAGGTAATGTCACCCCCATGCCCTTGCCAACCCCCCAGACTCCCAAATGTTGCCAGCAGCTGGTTATATCAAAGACTGAGTTTTATTCCTTTTTGGATTATTTGATACTGAACTTCTTTGGATGAGGAAGTGTGATTTTCTGTATATCCTTTTGGAATCATATGATTCTGGACTCCTAAGGTTTTGGGGGCAGCATTTTACATAGGATATCTTGCCTTAAGTGGTGGAATAAGAGCACACTTGTTTCCCTATAAGCATATTTTCTTATTATGTGGAGAACTGTGGAATTTCTACTCCAGGGAGGTTGATCAGAACTCCTTTATTGTTATCTTTTTCTTTTTCTGCTGTCAAGTCACAGCTGATTTATGGCAACCCCATAGGGTTTTCAAGGCAAGAGACGTTCAGAGGTGGTTTTCCATTGCCTGCTGCAGGTGAATGCCTTTTTGTTTGGCATTTCCTTATTGACTCTTCTTCCAGTCAATGTCTTCAGTTGTTACATTGTTTTTAACGATGGCTTTGAGTGATTTTAGCTGTTTGCCTTCCTGAAGGTCCAACTTGGGTGGAAAGGTAGCATAAATATTTTAAATAAATAAAATTCTATCTATTGCAGGATTTTTTTTTAAGTGTCAGTTTCAGATATCCAAGAAGGGGTCTGGCTATTTCGTCATCCATCTCTGTGATTCCAGGAAATTCAGAGTATATTCTAGGATATTATGTGGACATTCATGTGAAGAAAGAACTATTTATGTCATCATAGAGGGGACAGCTGAAGAGCCAAATGGAACAAATGAATGCAATCTCTAAACATCAAGGGGTATTTTGCCTCTGATTTGCTTCTAGGGTAAACATAAAATCTGACAGTACTCAGTGGTGCACCATCGAAAAGGTGAATCACTGACATGGGTGTGGTAAAGGAAACTATGGGAGTCTTTCAGTATGTCTTGGAACTTTTTTACCTCTATTAGAAGTTCTACTGGATATCAAGAGAAGAAACTTTCAAAGACGTTGCAATGCAACCCTGAAGTTGAACAACTTACAGAGAGGAACACTCTGTCTTAGATAGTTAAACAGGTACCTGGAGAGATTAGACTGTGACTGTTCAGGCCTTTGTACAATAGAAGTTCTATTCATTTTCTCCAACGAGTCTGTATGATTTTCCCTTTCATTCAAAACACAAAGGGCTAAAATGTAATTGGGATTTGTACTCTCCTGTGTATTAGTGTGTGTTAGATCTAAGCCTTACAGAAAATGATGGATTTGTCACCATTTTAAATTGAATCAGATCCAATCCTTGGGAGGTTAATTTTATGAATGCCATATGTCTGTCATTTCTGAAAAGACCCATTACTTCACTTCCCTTCCTCTGGAAAAAAATTCTAGATATACTTTAGTTACCCTTCCTGCTGAAAACTGCTACATTAGCCTTTGAATTGGAGGGTTGAGGAAAGTTGTAATGGTAGTGGGCTTGGAAAGAGAAATAACCATTGCTACCCACACTATCCTGGAAACCATGTCAGTATAATATCAGGTACAAAAATGCCGCTGAAAAGTCGTTCAAGAAAAACATTTACAAAACAAGATTCTGGGCACTTTCACACAGCCCAAATAATACACTTCCAATCCACTTTCAGTGCACCTTAATGATCATTTGCAAGTGGATTTTGCCAGTTCGCACAGTAAAATCCACCTTCAAAGTACATTGAAAGTGGATTGAAAGTGCATTATTTGGGCTGTGTGAAAGTGCTCTATCACTCAGGATTTAATCTGGGATGAGATGCCCAGCCTTACCTGGCCTGCAATCACTGATGAAACTGGAGGGGTTGATAATCTCTTTGATGTGTGCCCACTGGGTTTCTGGGTGCAACAGAAAAAAGAAAGCTGTCTCATTCTGTCATGACATCATCAGCTTTGTAAGAGTCCTCATTTTTGAGTTCATGTGCCTGGTGTAACACATGGGATAATTTAAGGATTCTGTGGGTAGCAACCACCCTGCGAATTTCAAAGTCTCTCTTCATGAATCGTTGAAGGAGACTTGGAATTTGGTATTGAGGCCTTTCCTGAGATTTTATGTACATCTCTGATCCCCAACCTTTCTCACCAATGGGGACCCAAATCCGATTGCATCCTTTTCCTTCTCCTCCATTTTATGCTCACAACTAACCTGTGGCTAGGTTGAGAGTGTGTGACTGGCCCAAGGTCGCCCACCAAGCAAGAGCAGGGATTCGAACCTCAGTTTCCCAGATCCTAGTCCAACTACTGCGACTCAACACTTAATCACCAAAAAGTCTTGGTTCCCTTCATATGTGGTGGTCTGATTAAATGTGAAATGGTCAGTTAGTGGAGAAATGTGTTTCTTTTGGGCAGGTCATTATCAGGTGTTGTTTAAACTCCTGCAAATTCTCAACATCTTTAGATGGGAACCAAGCTGTTCCATTTCCTGAAGCTGAATTTGATCTGTCCTTCTTACCCCCTTCCCTGCTCTACCATTTGAGCAAGCCATTTGTATCACCCAGCCTTTTGGAGCTCTATCAGAGGTTAACAAGCATGTGGATAAGAGTGATAAAATAAACTTGATAAACTTGCACATCCAAAAAAGATTTTGATAAGGTCTTTCACCAAGGTCCCCCCTTTTTTTGTAAAGAAGGGGAGGGGCCGTGGCTCAGTGGTAGACCATCTGCTTGGCATGCAGAAGGTCCCAGATTCAATCCCTGGAATCTCCAATTAAAGAGACTAAGCAAGCAGGTGGTGTAAAAGACCTCTGCCTGAGACCCTGGAGAGCCACTGCCGGTCGGAGTAGACAATACTAACTTTGATGGACCAAGGGTCTGATTCAGTATAAGGCAGCTTCATGTGTTCATGTGTGATATGTTCCACTCTCCCTTTCTGACCTGCATTTCTCCTCAATGGGAACTAAAAAGGCCTAATGAAGTAGGAGAGATTTGGGGTTTGTTTATTTTTGCTTTTAAATGGAATTTTCCCCCCCAATTACTGTAAGCCACTTTGAACCATGAGAAATGGCAGGATATAAATGTTTAAATAAACAAACATATTAATTAATAAAGGATATCATTCTCCTCTTCTTCATTCTCTCCTCACATGAAGAGAGAGGTAGGTGTGACTGAGAACAATTGAGTGGTCAAAGGTCAGCAATCTTCTGTAAGAGAATGGGAATTTGAACTTGGGTCTCTGGGCTCCTAGTCAGACATTCTAGCTACTGCACTACCCAGGCTCTGATAGCTCAGAGAAATTGCCAGCCCTTCTACCTGCACTCACCCTGTTTGACAGTACTTTGAATACTGAAGGAGCAGTTACGCCTCCTGCCAAAATGCTGCAGCAATACTGGATGAAGCAAAAGCGAAGCTGATACTATGAAACTCTTGTGTTACTGGACTTGAATCTATTTTACTGCAGACCAACACAGCTACCCTCTGAAACCATCTTTTGATGGTGAGATGTAGTCAAAATTAGATTTATCATCAGTGTCCCACCCTTCCTTTCTGTGCACTGGGGACTCAAGCAGAGCCAGCATGGTGTCATGGTTAAGAGCGGTGGAGTCTGATCTGGAGAACCGGATTTGATTCCCTACTCCTCCATATGAGCGGCGGAGGCTAATCTGGTGAACTGGATTTGTTTCCCCACTCCTACACACGAAGCCAGCTGGGTGACCTTGGGCAAGTCACAGCTCTGTTAGAGCTATCTCAGCCCCACCTACCTCACACAGTGTCTGTTGTGGAGAGGGGAAGGGAAGGTGATAGTAAGCCAGCTTGAGTCTCCCTTAAGTGGTAGAGAAAGTTGGCATATAAAAACCAACTCTTCTTCTTCTTCTTAGTTCTCCTGTCCTCCCTTTCATCCTCATGACAACCCTGTGACATAGTTAAGGTGAACTCGTGTGACTAGTCCAAGTTCATCTAGCAAGCTTCTGTGGCTGAGGTGGGATTCAAACCTGAGTCTTCTAGATCCTAGTCTGAAACTCTAAATTCTATACCACATTGTCTGTGATAGTTCAGTGATGTTCTTAACCCCCCTTTTTTTTGTAAAGGAAGGGTTATGTTCCACCCTTCCTGTCTGCACTTCTCATGAACACATGAAGCTGCCTTATACTGAATCAGACACTTGGTCCATCAAAGTTGGTATTGTCTACTCAGACTAGCAGCAGCTCTCCCGAGTGTCGGGCAGAGGTCTTTCATATCACCTACAACCTGATCCTTACTAGAGATGCCAGGGATTGAACCTGGGACCTTCTGCATGCCAAGCAGATGCTCTACCACTGAGCCACACCCCCTCCCCATTCCTTCCTTTCTCCCCACTGGGGAACCAAACCAACTTCTATCATTCTCCTATTCTCCATTTTATCCTCACAACTGCCCAGTGAGGTAGAACCAGCTGAGTATATGGCTGGCCCAAAGTCAGCCAGGAACCTTTCATGGCAGAGGGGGGATTAAAACATGGATGTCACTGATCCTGGTCTGACAGTCTAACCACTACACCAACAGGCCCTCCTAGAGCAGGGAAGTTGTTAACCCCCCCAGCTGTTTTATCACAGCAGAGATATGTGGAGCTTATCAGAGTCAAGGTGGTTCAATTCCCTCCATTTTTGGCATTGCAAGTCTCACAATTATCCTGAAGCTGGTTGTCAATTTTTACTCTCCTAGATCTATTTTCTGATTTATTATCTGTGCCACATCTGGACTGACAGATGGATCATTTTATTATTATAGATATTTTAAAATTATGTATGGGGTGGAGAAAGTGGATAGAGGGGATAAATATATTTAAAGGGGGATCACGAGCACTCTTAGCCAATGGGGTTGCCCTTGTGGTTGTGGGGAGGCAGCAAGGGGGACACCACAGGGGTGGGAATGTCAGTGATCCTGGGATCCAGCCTAGATTTTTTTCCAGGGTCCCAGAATCATTAAAAAAAATTTCCTGGAGGGATTCTATAGATTCATGGTTCATCAGTGGCTACTAGCCATAGTAACTACAAGGAACCTCCACAATCAGAGGCAACATTAGCAGAAGGCCTTTGCCTCTATGCCTTCTCTGTTGGCCCTTCAGGATTACTGGTTGGCCCCTGTTTAAAACAGAATGCTGGACTAGATGTGCCACTGGTCTGATCCAGCAGGGCTCTTCTTATGTTCTTAATAACTGTAATTTATGAATTCTGTGGTTGTCTCAGTTATTATTCATCCCATGAATGATCATGTTGGGTCATCTGGATGATACATTTGAAAAACATTCACAGTAATATTTGCTTCTCTTCTGTGTCTATGAACACAGTGACATTTTCCCATTGTCACCAATAGCCTGCTCCAACTGAACTATCTACTCAGAGGTTTCAGTTACAAAATGGATATACAGAATTCCACAAAAAAATTGTCAGCAGAATATTATCTTAAATCTATCTTTCATTCAACAAGGTTGTTTCAGATCCTTTATTCTTACCAACCCTTTTGCGGTCTTTTTAATGTGAGCTTTACTAAAATCAAGCAATACAGATAAAAGTAGCAGCATGGATGGTGTCATTCTCAAAGGATGGCCTTCTTTGTTGCTGAAAGAAGAAAGCCGATGATTTCATTGTTTTGTTCATATTCCTCATACTGATTGCAGCAGAAGTACATAGTTAACTAACACTGTGAACTATAAACTATAAGAGGCTCTGGTGATGAGGTGCTGATACTGCATTTTGATCCAGACTCCTGTACAATCTACAAAAATATTTGCAAGATTTTAAGAGTTGTACGGATGGTGTATTTTTAGAGCTCTTGATCTCCTGTAATGCATGGCACATGACTTTTTTTCCTGTTCTGCTTTCACGTCAGTGGAAATCTCCTCCACCCCCGAGATTTTATGAAACCTTAGGAACCCAAAATTCCTTCTTTCTATAATGAAGGCAGCAGCGGCTTATAAGGATGAATGTTTTGAGAAATAAGACCCCCCCCCTCCCATAGCCTCACTGGTAGATGCTGCAGAAGATTTTTTGTAGATTTTATTCCTGCAGATTTTATTGGTTGTGGATGGGTTGTTTTTCCAGTTGATGATGTAGATTGACGGTTTTGTGATTTCAATGCTGCTATTGTTGTGTGCATTAGGAAACATATTTATGTAAGTGCAATCCTAAACAGAGTTACACCCTTCTAAACTCACTGTCTTCAATGGATTTAGGAGGATGTTACTCAGTTTAGGGTTGCATTGTAACCACCTACTTTGTATGGAATGGTAGGTTTTAAATATTTTAATTAATGAAAATATATATTAGCAAAGTTTCTGCCAAAAAGTGCCGGTAGTGACATTATAGCATCACTAAACATACCATTCAGATGTGGACTTAAGTTCTTTAAAAACCTGGAAGTTGAAAT
Source organism: Euleptes europaea (assembly GCF_029931775.1). Taxonomy (NCBI): domain Eukaryota; kingdom Metazoa; phylum Chordata; class Lepidosauria; order Squamata; family Sphaerodactylidae; genus Euleptes; species Euleptes europaea. The sequence goes on from NC_079323.1 coordinate 35,577,531, forward strand.
TTAAACTTAGTCCTAAGAATATGTTGCTGGGAATACCACCTTCTCAACTAAATGTGGCATACACAGAACTTTTTCAATATGCAGTCACCGCCGCCAGAATTGTATATGCAAGATACTGGAAAGATGTAAAATACCAGATGTGGCTGAGTGGACTAACAAAGTATTTGACTCTGCTTTGATGTCAAAGTTGACATGTTTGATGAAAAGGAACTCAATTGACGAATACAAGTTGAGAGGGCAGCCCTTATATGAAAGATATTCAGCAGATCTCAATTCTTTGGTCTTTTAGAGCAAAGAGACTTAAGTTGACAAATTAAAAAGCATAATGTTTAGAATTGAGTATAGATAAGAGAAATATTCACAGTATGTAAAGTGCAATTGTATAATGACTAATAGAGGAGGAGATAGAGAACTTAAAAATGATAAAGTAATGCCTTCTTGGGGCAGATAAAGGATGCCTGTATGTAATGTTTTAAACCATCAGGACACAGATATGGAGTATTATTATTATTTCCCCCTCCTTTCCCCTAATTTTCTTTCTGTACCCTTATTAATTATTATTAATATTAAAAAACTGGAAGCACTTTCATTGATATTGTTCCCCCTCAGGTTAATGATTAGTGCATGCTCAGATAAGGTTTTTATTGTTTTATTGATGTTATTTATAGTCCGCCTTTCTCACTGGGACTAAAGGCAGATTATACAGAGTAGGGTTGCCAACCTCCAGGTACTAGCTGGAGATCTCCTGCTATTACAACTGATCTCCAGCAGATAAAGATCCATTCACCTGGAGAGAATGGCTGCTTTGGCAATTGAACTCTATGGCATTGAAGTCCTTCCCCTCCCCAAACTCCACCCTCCTCAGGGTCCGCCCCCAAAACCTCCTTCCGGTGGCGAAGAGGGACCCAGCAACCCTAATACACAGTCAATACAGTTAACAAGATAGGACATTCAATAATGGCATCTGAAGGCCTTGCTTGGATGAGTGATTTGGCAATATTTGAGGTGAATGTTTATGTATGTTAATTGTAACCAACATTAATACTTATTATGGCAAATATTTAAATTTGGATAGTGTTGCATTACATGAGTGAATATCAGACTGAGGATCCCAGATGAATCTGGCGGATATCTCAGAACTCAAGAGATACATCCATGAAGTTGTCACCATTCACTAGCATGTCTGAAAAGGTTTTTTTAATGTTTATTTTCATCTCATCACAAAGGTTATCTGGATTGTCAAGGTTCACATATGACAACTTCAACTTCATTTTTAGCATTGACCATAATACATAGACATTAGACATGTAGGACGGGACACTGAGTGCTTAACCAGTCTAACATATAATTACTTGTGTGTCCTTACCAAGTTGTGTCTTTGCCCACAATAATGCCTTGCCGTTTCAAGAACATTTTTCTCACTTTTTATATGTTCCTTCTTTGGGAGGTGTGAATTTCAAGGTTGCTTCCACTTCTCTGAAGGTAGGCTGTGGAGAGTGAAGACAGACAGAGGCAGAGAACACTCCACAGGAAACCTGCTCAAACTTTTAATTATACTAAAAATATGTGCAATAAATTAGTCTGTTTTATTTTTATTTTTGCAGGCAAACATACAAAAAAGCCCTAGAGGGAAAATATAGATTTAACATTTTATGGTTACAGTAGCAATTTATGTTCATCTTGTATCTTTCACAAAGGAAGGACCATCCCGTAAAATATTTACTGTCTACTGTCAGCAAGCAGATAATATGGCTCAATTTACTTTATTAGAACTTTGTTTGCAGAAAGACAAAAAAAATCTAGCCCAACTCAATGGTGATTCTCACTGAAACGTGAAAGGTTGAGTTCATAATGGTTGGATATTGTTAGGGTTAAAGCAGCAGTGGGAGAAAAAGAAGTTGTTGTACAGAGAGAGAGGACTTGCTCAGAATTCCAGTTCAACCTGTCTATTGATGTTAAAAAATGCAGTGCACCTTCAACAAAGGACATGCCTTGAATGAAAATGCCCTGTTCATTCTGAATGTGATGGTTTTATAAGAAGAAAAGTGTACAATATACTGTAGATGGTGAGATAAATTTATGTGGCTGCACTACTTCTTTCTGCCCAAATTACATCATGCTTCTGGGGAACACAAGTCAATAGCAACTTTAGGGGCAAATAGACAGATGTCAGGTGCACCTTTTCTTCATGTGGCTATGCTCTTCCCATATCAGCCATTAAACAGTACAACAACTATTTAGTAGGGCTGAACTGAATATTCATGTGCTTTGATTTTCGTGTCGAAATTTGCATGTTTAATGAGGGAGAACTTTTTTATTGAACAACTAAGCAATCTGCATGGAAATCTAAAATGGTTGTCTTTTTTTCCCATCCCAGTCCTGGACACTAATAACAACTCAGATAGAACTGTGCTGAGTCCCCAAACAGTGATATTGATTCTCTCTGAGCTGTAATTAATGTCCAGGACTTGGACAAAAAATAGATGAAATCTGAAGGGGCACTCAAAAGCATATTTTAAAAGGAAATTATTTTCAACCACAAAACTAAAACCAAATTCAGTGCCATGACTCAACTGTACTGTGCACTAACAAAATAATTGCAGTTTATCATGAAAAAAGTTATAAAAAGAAATAATGTAATCACCATTTTCTAGAAATACTGGTTAAATTCATATTTTTAGGCTCAGTACATGAACCACAGTCTCTCTCCCTGCATAAACATGTGCACCAACTACTTTATTATGTTCTCTCCCGTCCTCCTTCCAAGGAGCTTAGGAGGCTCATATGATTGTCCCTTGCCAGACGTTACCCTCACAACAACCCTATAAAGTAGATTAGGCCAAACGAGAATAATTTACCAAAAAACACCCAAGAAATTTCATGGTTAAGTGGGGATTTATATATGAGTCTCCCCCCATATGAGTCCTAATCACTCGACCATACTGATTCCATATCCCATATAGTAAGAACTGTGATTACTGATGTTTCCTACAATTACTCTAACGAATGCCTGTGCCGGACTTAGGAGGCAACGTGGCTGTACTGCCTCCTCCCAGCGCAAAAAAAAATGCAACCCTTATAGGGTTGCATTGGAGATATGCCAAAAATAAAAACAGTTTTCCCGGGCTGAAAGGGTTTTGGAGGCTGCCTAAATATGGTCCCACCCCCAGCCCAGAACTGTAACTCCCCAGGAATGCCTCCCGGGATGCCAGTGCAGCCTTTGACGGTATTCGGGCGGTGGCAGAAGGCTCCGTTGGTGTTCTAGACCGGCACTGGCCGCGCCCCACAACCAGCGTCCAGGCCTTCCCGCCGGTGTTCGGGCTCAGGAATGCACTGTAACATTGTTGAATAAATTTCCTCTGGAGGTAATCTAGGAATATGTCTGAGGCAGTGCATTTCAGGGACCTTTGTTGATTGATTGGCAGATGATCATTTTTAATGGGAAAATTATTTTCAAGGTGATTCAGAGTTTTGTTATATTTTCAGAGGTGTACTGGATTTCAGTGTAAATTATTTTCAAGGTGATTCAGAGTTTTGTTATATTTTCAGATGTGTACTGTATTTCAGTGTTGATGTAAGCTGCTGGGCTCCCTTTGTAAGAGGGAAATGCAAGATACAAGTACTTTAAAATGTAATAAGTGACAACTCATAATCACTTTCAATATGAAGATGATCCTCAGCTCTTACCTGACATAGATTATACTATCTGAACCAGAGAAATCCTCCTCCCTCTACTCTTTCTTCCCTTTCCCCCCAATTCTATTTACTGTAGTTGCAGCAAGGTGTGATGATAATCTCAGTAAATTTATTCCCTCAGAAGAGAAGTGAGAATGTTTCTCTTTTTCTTCCTTCTCCCATCTGGAATGCTGCATAGTGGTGGGGTGGGGGATACAGAGGAAGAGACAGTGATAAAGACTGGAAACTCTATGGTTTTGCCATAGAGTTTCTGGTGATTCCTAGCGAGATATGATGTCACTTCTGTTCGTGGAAGGACTGCAAGGTCTCTAAAACTTGTACTGTAAAAAAAAATATGGAGAGAAAAAAGGATTAAAGTGGGGATAAATTTGCCTCAGTCCCTCTTCAAATAAACGTTGAGGCTGGATTGGTTGCATGGAAAAATAGATATCCAATGGGAAGACAAAAGGAAGGGGCTATATATTCAAGCCTCACTAATTAATTTATTTACAGTCATTTCACCAGCAACTTTAAAATGTTTTAAAACCTTTAAAATATCAATACAGAATCAAGGTTATAATTTTAGTACAACAAACAGAGATCTCCGCACTCTACTGGCTATATAACAAAACTTTGTCACTGTGTAAGAAATACTAACATCTTTGTCCTCTAGTAAAAAGTTAACAATAAAATCGTCTAAGTGTCTAAAAACTCTAGTGGTAGTGGTAGTGGTAGTGGTAGTGGTAGTGGTAGTGGGTGGTTTTTATATGATGACTTTCTCTATCACTTAAGGAAGAATCAACGTAGCTTTAAATCACCTTCCCTCCCCACAACAGACACCCTGGCTTCATCTGTAGGAGTGGGGAAACAAATCCAGTTCACCAGATTAGCCTTCGCCACTCATGGGGAGGAGTGTGGAATCAAACATGGTTCTCCAGATCAGACTCCACTGCTCCAAACCACCACTCTTAACCACTACACCATGCTGGCTCTCCAGCCTATTTCTCACATGGGTAATTGTCTCAATTACATCTGAGTTACAGGGGCACAGTCTGGCCTCCAAAGGTAAATGCTGGAATCTCCCACTAAGTAGAGCCAATGGAAAAGCATTAAAACAAGCTCTTGAAAAGGCCCATCAAAATTTGGAAAATGTAATGGATGTTAGATAAGGAGCAGTAGAAAAACCCTCCCAACTCTTTAACAATCTATATAATCTTGGAAGAGGAGTCATCTCATTCTGCAACTCAATATCTATAAGCTGTTGAATAGCCAATTTTTTTTGCTCTGCTCAAGCCCATTTCTAGGGTCTAGACCTATCAAGAGAAGTTTGTTAATTATCCTTTTACTCCAAGAGGACTGAGGCTGTGAGGTGTCATTAAAAGAGTTGTATCCTTTCCTGGAGTTTGAGTTTTTTAAAAAAGACAGTTGAGAGCCACTTTAATTCGGTCTGGATTTTAACAAGGTAAAGACTAGCAGGGAGCATCCTGAGCCATCAGGTATGATGGGGGCATGTCCTGAACAGATCATCACTAGCTTTACCATAGGATGGGGCTTGGAAAGAAGCGCCTTTGGCATTGAGCAACATCTTTCCAAACCTGGCAGTGGCTTTACGGTACATCAGAAGCTGCTGGCCGAGTTTAAAGCCAGGGTGGATTTGCCAAAACAAGGCCGGCCATGGCTAAGTTGTCTAGCACTGCCTGTCCCATTTAACTATTGTGTGTGTGTGTGTGTGTGTAAAGTGCCTTCAAGTCGCAGCTGACTTATGGCAACCCCTTTTTGGGGTTTTCATGGCAAGAGACTAACAGAGGTGGTTTGCCAGTGCCTTCCTCTGCACAGAAACCCTGGTATTCCTTGGTGGTCTCCCATCCAAATACTAACCAGGGCTGACCCTGCTTAGCTACTGAGATCTGACGAGATCAGGCTACCTGGGCCATCCAGGTCAGGGCAATTTAACTATTACCATAGTCAACATTTGATGACATAGTTCAGCTAATTTTAATAAACTAGTTAAACCCATCCTATGGTCTGGTGTCTTTATTTGGGGTGTTGGAGTAAACCATTCTGATGGACGTTGAATATTTTGGGGTCAAACCAGTTTGTCGCTAACTATGTGATAGAGGAAGAGAGGCAACTCCTACACAAACAGAATAATGTGAAATGTAGGTGGGGGTGTACTATGTGATTGGATTATGTCTTTGGCTTGTAAGAATAAGCACTAACTTTGGAATACAATTAGTAATCACATGGCAGCCGTTAAAAATATACCAACATGGTAGCTGCAACCATTTAATCACCTTTTCTCACAAATGCATAGGTTCTCTGCTGAAATGCTTATTCTAATTACTTGAGTTCTATTTAGTCCGCTGAACTGCTCAATGAGGGGAAGAAGCATTTCTCCTCCTGACAGAATCCAGACAAGACGCCATCAAAGTGATACAGCAAGATCTGGGAACCAGGTTGAGCTCCATTTGGGCTTCTGTCAGCCATATAATTGAACTGTCTGGGAGGAATTGCTCAGGCTGCACCACAAATAAAAAGAATTCAAGAGAAAATTGTTGTTTTAATTTGTCATGGGGTGTTTATTTCTTCCCAGACCAACTTCTGCTGATATAACTTGTGTGGTTTCGAACTGGATTGTGCCAAAATGTGTGGGATTAGAAACATGCAGGATTTATTAACAGCGTACGCAGAGCTGAACTTCTGTTTATCATTCCAGCCTGCATAAGCAATGCTCACTATTATCAAGACTCTAAATATGAAGCTCATAAAAGAAGCTCGAGCAGAACAATGTGCGATGAGTATGTAAAAAGTCACAACTGTAGTATCATTTTCCATGGCCATGTTTAAAGAGTGGTAGACTATTAAATGGAAGGTTTACAATATACCGTATTTTTCGCTCCATAAGACACACTTTTTTCCTCCTCAAAAGTGAGGGGAAATGTCTGTGTGTCTTATGGAGTGAATGCCGGCTGGGCGCGTGCACGTCGGGACGGCACGAGCCGGCTTTCCCTGCCCCGAAGGCCACCTGGGAGGCGGGCGGGGCACACAGAGCTGGCTGGGCACGTGTGCGTCTGGACGGCGCGAGCCGGCGTTCCCCGCCCCGACGGCCAGCTGGGAGGTGGCCGGGGTGCACAGAGCCGGCTGGGCGCGTGCGCATCCGGACGGTGCGAGCCGGCGTTCCCCACCTCGACGGCCAGCTGGGAGGCAGGTGGGGTGCACAAAGCCGGCTGGGCACGTGCACGTCTGGATGGCGCGGGCCGGCTTTCCCCTCCCCGACAGCCAGCTGGGAGGCGGGCGGGGCGCACAGAGCCGGCTGGGTGCGCGCGCATCCGGACGGTGCGAGCCGGCGTTCCCCACCCCAATGGCCAGCTGGGAGGCGGGTGGGGTGCACAGAGCCGGCTGGGCGCGTGCGCGTCTGGACGGCACAAGCCGGCTTTCCCCGCCCCGACAGCCAGCTGGGAGGCAGGGGGGCGCACAGAGCCAGCTGGGCGCGTGCGCATCCGGACAGTGCAAGCTGGTGTTCCCCTATGGAGCGAAAAATACGGTAATACACACACACACACACAAATAGTTCTGTGCTGTGGGATGCACTTTGTTTATCTGGTTATCTGGTTGCCTCTGTTTGTGCTCAACAGTGGCTCTGGCCTTATGAAATGTTTTCTCTGAGGAAGTGATTAAGGCCTCTAAATGGACCTGGTTTCAGGAACACTATAAGGTTCCATTGCTCAGATAGGAATTTGGCAGTCTAAGGATTCTGAGTTTGAAAATTGCCCCATGATTACAGAAAAATCTGAAATCTTAAAAAAAAAACCAACACAAAATAATGTAAGCAGCACCTGTAACTTTAAGAAACAAATGGCTGCAGTATCCATTGTTAGACAACCACACAGTATTGCCTGCTTTCAAGACTTGTTTTCTATCAGTAAAAGACAGGAGAAGGAGGCAGGGCCCTCTCTTTTGGCCTTTGATGGAGAACCTATTAGGGCCAGGCCTGGCAGCAAACACCTGGTGACTTAATACCACATGATTTTCATGAGTCATCAATACTCAGCTTCTTGCTACTGTTCAAGAGCAGCCATCCCATGAAAGCCAGTGTGATGTAGTGGCCAGAGTTTCTGCTTAGGATCTGGGGGACCCAAATTCAAATTACCGCTCTGCTGTGGTAGCTCATTGGGTGACCTTGGCCCAGTTATACATTCTCAGCCTATCTTACCTCACAGGGTTGTTGTCAGGATAAAATGGAGGAAAGGAGAATGATGTAAGCTGCTTTTGGTCCCCATTGTGGAGAAAAGTGGGGAATAAATGAAATCATAAATATAGCTGGAGATGGGGGGCAGATTAAATGTAGGTTGGTTGGCTGGTGGGAAGAGAGAAGGAAACGGTGAGTGGTGAGGATGTGGGGATTGCCAAGAGGAGGGAAAGAGCAAATAGTGTGGGGAAGGTGATATGGGGGAAATGAGGTACACCCAACAATTCCTTGTGGGTTCCCCACTGTGCAACTGGGCTAAAATTGGCAGCCTCACGCAACTGGGCCATGATTTTGCCAGGTAGAGGCTGCCAATGAGAAAAAAGGAGGGAAAAGTGCAGACAGGGGGGTAGGTAATGGTAGGTTAGCTGGTAGGTGGGAAGGAGAGAAGAAAGCAGAAAAAGGGGAGATGCTATGAGGGCCTTCAGGAAAGGTAAAGAAGAAATAGTGGGGAGGGAGAAATGAGATGCTCCCTGCAAGTCCTTTCAGGTCCCTCACTTCACCCTATTATATTTGTGCATGGCTTTGATTCATGTCAGTCAGTAGAAAACTGTTAAAGTGGACTAGAAGCAAGCCAAAACTGTGGGGTTTCTGCAATGCTGTAGCCCCCACCTCTGAAAGGGCCATTCAACCCACCCAGCAGTATCAGTAATGGGAATCAGCTCACCCATTGCCATCTCCTGTACTGCTACTAACTGGCAATGGTTTGGCAAAAAACAACAGGTAAGCTGCCACCATTCATTGTTGACGCTGAAGGAACTAAGCCAAGTGTGGCGCTGGTAGAGCTACTGACTCTGTTGGGTCTTGGCTGCTAGTGATCTTCCAAGGCTTTGTCCCACTGGTAAGTTAGATGGTTTGATGTCCCTATGTAATATTCACAACAGGAGAACCTAGGATCAGATAAAAGCCATCCATCCTACTCCAGATGTTCTTACTAGACATCCAGGAACAGTTGAATTTTCTAATTGATGAAGGAATACTTGAAATTTCTCTCTCTACTGTCCTATTACTTTAGTGTTCCAAGCAGGGCTGCCAAAAGCCATTTACAACCACTCACACAAAGATCCCCACTGAGACCACCTAACTCCACCCAGTCTGAATCCAAACATTACATGAAACAATCACATGACTGGCCACGTTCCTTGAGCATCAGCAGTTTTCTTTCACCTCCTCCATCCTTTTGATGGAATGGGTCCCAGATCTTATCCTACTGGATTCTTCTGAGTATACCTGGGAGACAAAGTGATACATAAGGCAGGCAAGAACAAAATAAAAAAACAAATTTGTACTTGAAATTGGTTATTGTCACAGAAAAGTATGAAGCTATACACAAATAAATTAACAAATATATAATATTATTATCAAATGGGTAATAAACTATTTTATAGCATCCAAGCAACAAACAAACATTCAAAAAGAAAGAAAGAAAGAAAGAAAGAAAGAAAGAAAGAAAGAAAGAAAGAAAGAAAGAAAGAAAGAAAGAAAGAAAGAAAGAAAGAAAGAAAGACTAAGATTTCTAAGGAGACAGAATTGGCCAACATCAGTCAAAACATAAAACACTGATAAAGAATACAAATTGTTTAGTATGTCATCAAAGAACAGCAATTTTACTATTGAACTGCATCAAAGCAGGAAATAACAGTTTAATACACAGAAAGAAAGTCTCCATCATAGCAAGATAGTGGGAGTAACATCAACAAGAAAGTGAAAGCTGTGAAGTGCTTGCTTCTGGAGGGGGGGAAATCCTTTGTCAAATGACACAAAAATTCTAATCCCAATAAAAGGAACATTTAAAGCACATAAGAGGGGAATTAAGAGCAAAGCACAGAACAAGAAATGAGGCTGCTGCCACTGCCAAATGGAAAAAGGGAGAGCGTGCCGTTTTAGTGGCTGTAGCGTTAATGAACATAACATGAGCAAAACACAAAGACAAAGAAAACCTGAAAAGAGAAAAAAAATAGAAAGAAAAACAACCATCATCAGAACAACCTGTAATAAATATAACCTCTTTTAAAAATCATTACCTTGCCTTACCTATATTATCCTTCTTTCTGCCATCCATCAAGGCTTTCTCTGAGAAAATTAATGCTTCAGGCAATGAGGTAAGGTCTGAGAGGATGTGGGCTTAACCTGCCTTTGCTTGCCTGCTGCATTTCTGAAAGACTCCACACTCCTGCTGGATTCACCTGTTGAAATAATGGTGTAGCCAATACTCACTCACCCATCCATTTCAGGGAACAGCACTGGAGATCTATCTCAGGGCTGCTCTGTGGGATTCTCACTCTGAAAAATAAGAGTGTCCAGAATGTTTTGTCAGTAGAAGCAGGTTACATGCACTGGAGTTGTTCAAGATTTTCTTGGGAGACGATCCATAAGCACTGGAAGTGGTTTGTGAGTTCTTCTGCATGTCTCCCCACACCCCTTCCCCCCATGCTGTAGTGTCGCAACGATAGTTTAAGCAGGTTCTCTGAATTTGCAGTTTTCATTTTTTTGCAGTAAGTCTCTAGCCTCTCACCTCGCAGAGATATGCCTTTACCTTATATCTCTGTGAGGGAAGGAGAAGAGACTTACTTTTAAAAAGATGAAAGCTGGGTATTCAGAGAACCTGCTTAAACCTGCTTAAATTGCCACACTACAGCAAAAAATCTCTATTTTAGGACCTTTAAAAAAATTGACATAACTTGTCAGGGGGAAGAGGGAGTGTGTTAACAATGATGATAGTCCAATCATTGAAAAGTAGGATGGAGATGGGTGGACTAAGAAAACCAATAGAAATATTACGCACTAGGAAAAAGCAAACTCAAAATTGGTTTCCAGAAAAATATTGGGGTAAAAATAGTCTTAAAAGACAAGAAGAAAAGAAGTGAAAATTAAAGGCACAAAAAAGCATGCAAAAATCAGGGAATAAACGGAAGTCGTATGGAGACAGAAGTGATAAAAAAGCCCCATGCAGAAAAGCCCTGCAGCTGGGACCCTTGTTTTCCTTGCTTGCATGTGCAGTTATGGTGGCATGGCACGGGGCCAACACTGGGGTCATGTTCTACTGGCATATTTTCAAGCCCCCACCCCTCGTTTCTGAACTGAGCATACTTATCTTTTGCTAGTTGTATGACAGACACTACTAGCAATGGCTAAGGGAGGAAGAGTGGGGAGAAGACCTGAGTTTGAGGCAGGGGAGTCCTGCTTTTGCATTGGTCTGTGTGGTGCATTGCCTTATATCACTAGCTGGAGGAATGGATTGTTCAGGATGGTGTCGGTGCCCTGAGACAGAAAAAATGCAGGCAGATGGGGCTTTGTTTTTCACTTCTGTTGAGTTGAGTTACTGGGGAGTGTTTAGAGATTGCTCTCTTTTATATGTAAAATGTTCCCATTTGTGTAAAGTGCCCTTTTCCCTAGAATTTCTATCATGAGTCTTATTACCTTAGATTTGGGTATTCTGACAGATGTTTATAATTTACAAGAAAGGGACCTGCAAGGACCTGTGGGAGACATCTCATTTCTCTCTCCCCCACTATTTCCTCTTTACCTTCCCTGAAAGCCCCCTTAGTCCTTCCTTTTTTCCTGCTTCCTTCTTTCCTTCCCAGCTACCAGCTAACCTATCTTTATGTGGTTCAGCTTTCCCTCCATCCCTCCCCCTGTGTTAGGGTTGCCAGCCTCCAGATAGTAGCTGGAGATCTCCTGCTATTACAGCTGATTTCCAGCAGATAGAGATCAGTTCGCCTGGAGAAAATGGCCACTTTGGCAGTTGGGCTCAATGGCATTGAAGCCCCTCCCCTCCCCAAACCCCACCCTCCTCAGGTTCTGCCCCCAAAACCTCCCGCCGGTGGCAAAGAGGGATCTGGCAACTCTACCCTGTGTGGTGCCAGACACCAGGCCCAGCAGCATACTAGGGAGCCCACAAGGATAGCGGTGGCCATGTCACATTCTCTGTATCTCTTTCCCTCCTCATCGCAACCCTCATATCCTCTCCTTTCCTGCTTCCATCACTCCTTCCCACCCCGTAAGCAAATGAACTTTTATATGCCCCCAACTTCATATTTATTATTTATGTCATTTATACCCCACCTTTGCCCATAATGGGGACCCAAAGCAGCTTACATCATTTTCTTCTCCTCCATTTTATCCTCACAACTCAGTGAGGTCAGTTAGGCTAAGAATGGGTAATTGGCCAAGATTACCTGGTAAGCTTTGATGGATGAATGGAGATGTGGATTTGGGTCTCCCAGATCCTTGTCTCAAACTCTGACCACTACACCACACTGGCCTTCATGGAGTGACTGCTGATGAACAGTAGCAAGCAGCTAGGCCTAGATGAGTCATGCCATTCACATGGTATCAATTCACCCAGGGTTGCCATTGGGCCTGGCCCAATGAGCCCTGCCTCAAAGGCCAAAACAGCCCTGCCTCCTCCCCTGCCTTTTACTAACAGAAACCTATGCTCTAAGGCAATTCTGTTGTGGCTGGCTAGCAATGGGCATTGAAGGCATCTGTTTCTTAAATGAGGAATGAGAGCGGGATATAAATGCAATAAAATAAATAAATAAAGCTACAGGCACTGCTTCTACTATTTTGTGGGGTTTCGACTCCCCGATGTACTTTTAATTTAAGATTGTTTTACAAACCTGAGGTCAGTCCATGGCCCCAATCACTCATAACTCATCAGAAAATAAAGCTAGAAATCTCTACCTTGAACGCCAGCTTAAAGATTATGTTAAAAATGAATGGAATTGGAACATGCTGGCCTATGTTATCTCAAGAACCCCCAGCCCTATGCTGTTTGCAAAGGAAGCTACATCTTGTCGAAGGCTTTCACGGTCAGAGTTCATTGGTTCTTGTGGGTTATCCGGGCTGTGTAACCGTGGTCTTGGTATTTTCTTTCCTGACGTTTCGCCAGCAGCTGTGGCAGGCATCTTCAGAGGAGTAACACTGAAGGACAGTGTCTCTCCATCAGGAAACGTCAGTGTCTCTCCGTCAGGAAACGTCAGGAAAGAAAATACCAAGACCATGGTTACACAGCCCGGATAACCCACAAGAACCAATGAAGCTACATCTCTTTGATTGTGACAGACACAACACATCTGCAGAGGCAGGCATTTGAAATTCCCATCCAGCTTCAAGATGAAAGTTGGAGTTACAGTGCCAAACATGGAGGGAATTAGAACATTTTTGGCCCATGTTATCACAACAGACCCTGCACCACCATGCTATTTGCAATGGTACCTAAGGTTCCTTCTTTGTGGCAGGCATAACATTAGAAAATGAAGAGTCCCAAAATTAGCCACCAGCTTCAGGATGATGATGGGACTTGCAATGCCAAAAGTGAAGGGAACTGGAATGTCCTGGCACAGTTTAGCTCCCAAACATGTCATTTTTGGCATTTGCCAAAAAGGTGCCCACTAGCTCTGCTTGCCAATCCTGTAACTCACTGTGCTCATGATATTTAACAGCTGGTTGAATACTGAATAAGTGGTTAAGCATAATGCCAAAAGAGCAGGAATATTTCCAGATGAAGCAACAGCATTTTCTTTCTTTCTTTCTTTCTTTCTTTCTTTCTTTCTTTCTTTCTTTCTTTCTTTCTTTCTTTCTTTCTTGCTTGCTTGCTTGCTTGCTTGCTTGCTTGCTTGCTTGCTTGCTTGCTTTCTCTCTCTCTCTTGCAAACTGCAGCCAAAATTAGTTTTAAAAGAGAACTGGAATGCAAAATTCTGTTTACTGGTGTTCTGAAATATTTCTCTGATGAAGTTCCCAGTGTGCAAACATCAAAACTTACCCCTGTTTTTAGCATCAATCTCACTTTCTTATTGCAGCTTGTTCCTATTTGGGAGGGCATCGTTCCTCTGAGATAAAAATAATAAAGGGAGGCTTTCTGTCTGCTTTGAGCACACATCAACATTTCTGTATGTACCTGCCAAATATTGGATAGGTCACTGATGGGAATGTATAAGCTAAATGGAAACTGTGCTGGGATCCTATTTTCACTACTGACTTATTAAGAGTTATCTGATCAGGGCAAGATTTTAATAGCTGTCCCAGGAGCAGTCAGAGCCGTGTGAAAATTACTGAGCCACTAAATCTCCAGGCCCTGAATGGTTTTTTTTTTTTTTAATGATATTATTTCCTGCTGTGTTTTCAGGTACATGTTAGGATGATGTTTGGGCTCATGCAACCTTAGCAATATGAAGGGAGGGGTGCCAAGATTAAATTACAGAGTGTAAATCATCTTTGTTCTTTTCATTGCCTCTAACAGTATCCGTTTCTCTACAGTTGATTCACACATAATGACAGCTTAGCTTTCAGTACTGAAATGCTTTTTTCAAGGTATCACTTCCTGTCATCACACTTGTGAACTTGATTTCATTTCTTCCTCACCTATCTGGTATTGCAGCCTTTCGGTATACCATCCACTAGCTACATCTTGCAATTGTGTCCCCTTTATTTTATGAAACACAAATAATGCATATTGGATTAGATCTGTTCTTTTCCTTTTTTTTTTTTTGTCGAATGACCGTAAAATAAATTGATTGATTGATTGATTGATTGATTGATTGATTGCCGTGTATTTTGGTCCCTGGCTAAGTACAATGTTGGGTACACAGTTTGTCACTGAGGCATGCAATCACTAGATACAATTGATGATGATAACTTTAGCATGCAATAGCAGCTGTGTGTGTGTGTGTGTGTGTGTGTGTGTGTGTGTGTGTGTGTGAAAATAAAAGTGAGGGAGAACTAAGTATGTTGCCATCATGCCCCAGAATGAAGACACAAAATGCCAATGTTTTGGGATAAACTCATTTGAACTAATTTTTATTAAATGGCTGATCTGCATTAAAACCTGTTTTTAGATGGGTAACCATTTCTGGGCAGCCTCTGCCAGCATTTGGGCAACCCTATCCTGGCTCTAAACTCAGCTGGCATCAGCTGCCAACCTTTTTATCCTAGCCTACACAGAAATCTGTGCTGGGAAGTAACAAGCCTCATTCCTTTTACCCCCATGCCATAAAGAAATCAAGGGTTGAGTTGATGGTATTCAGCTTTATCCCCTTGCTGTTGCCACCCCACCCTCAGCTACCCAGACAGCCAATCATGGGCTGGCTTAGGTAAATCTCCATCTTTAAATACTTGGAGACACAAAACTGCTTTATACTAGCCCTGTTCAGAAGTTACAGGGGGTGAGTGTACAATCTGTGTACAGTATACTCTGTGTTTCTCCGAGAGGCCAAAATGATTTCCCCTCCGGGACCCAACTTGAGGGGAACAGACTTCATAGGAGAGGAAGCTAATAGGGCATGAGCTAATACATCATTCTTCTATGAATTAGTCAGTGCTGGACAGTGGTTAAAGATTAGAAATGCAGAAACTTGTATTTTAATGGCCTTTTTAAATGGTTTGGATATTTTTGTTATGAATCACCTTGAGCAGGTGTTAGGAGAGATGTGATATAATCTTTCTAAGTAAGTAAATAAATCCTCTCTCTCGCCTAACTGTTCATGGAGTGGTTGTGAGGATAAAATGGAAGAGGAGTGAAATTCTGACCCAATTCTATCCCTTTCCTCTGAGGTAGAAAGTCTCTTCGGTTGATTCTTAGGAACTGAAAAGTCTCTGTTTTCATGTTAGCAATGGACATGTATGTCCATACCGGACTACTACACTGGGATCTCCAACGTGTCCCACTGGGACAGACTTTTTAACAAAAAGAGTCAGATGGCACCTCTTCTCCTTCATAGAGCCAGATGCTCCTGCCTAACAATGGCCCACATTTTCTGGGGTCCTGTTTAACCAGCATCCAGAAACACACGGAAATGTGTGAGGAGAACGAGGCGACCTCTGATGGTCAGAAAATGCAACCATAATCAAAGCAAAGCCCTGAAGTAGTCAGTGAAGTGACCGCGAGGAAACAGCCATGCATAAATGGCCAATGACAGGGCTCTTTAACTGGATGAGGCAAGGTCACGGCTCCCCCCCTCAAACAATAAACAAAAAGGAAGTACAAGTTTAGCATTTTTCCTACTTGACTGTCACTAACTGCTACTGTATCATGCGACAAGGCAAGTTCATCGCTACTAACTATTCAAACATTCCAACTTCCATGTCATAGCTGCAATATGCAAGCCTCGACTGCTTGAATGGCACACTGCAAACATTTTCCTCACTGCATAAAATTGGTGTATGGCTATGTTTTTAAGCCCCCAAAAATAGAAGTAGTGCCTGCACCTTTAAGAAATGAATTCCCTCTCAGTGGCCATTGTGGGAGTTGCTAAGCAACCACAACAATATTGACAGCGTGAAACCTCGGGTTCTGTCAGTAAAAGTGAAGGTGCAGGCCCTTGCCAGTCCTCTTTTGGCATTTGAGGAGGACTCATCAGGGCCAGGGCCAGCTGCAACCAGCAGCAGACAAAGCTGCTAGCTACTAGCTACTACTTAACAGCAGCCACCCTGCACAAACCAATGTGCTGTAATTGGTAGGATCTGGGAAACTGAGGTTCAAATCCCCATTCTGTGGTGGAAGATCACTGGATGACCTTGGGCCAGTCAAAGTTAGATTCCCAGCCTAACTAACCTCACAAAGTACTTGTGGGGATAAAATGGAGGACAAGAGATTGATGCAAGCTGCTTTTATCTCCATTGAGGAGAAAGGCTGGCTGTAACCACCATGAACCACAAGGAAAGGTGTGGTGTAAATGTTTTGATTAAAAAAGCCTAAAAAATAATTGAAGTTAATAAATTTAGATGAAAAGGGAGGCAGATGAATGGTAGGTTGGCTGGTGAATGGGAAGGAAAGAAGGAAGCAGAATAAGAAACCCGACCTGAATAAACAGGTCGGGCATTGTGGACTTACCCGGGTGGCTCTGGGGAGAAGAGGGGGTGCCAGAAAGGCAAGAGGGACGCCGCTTGTCCCGCGAGACCCCGCCGGCCCCACGGTCTTCCTGGAGATCGGGGTTGTGTGGGGGAGTGATGTCAGGCAACCGCCTGACCCTGGCCTCTCCCCGCGCCTTTTAAAAGTGGCGTGCAGCCGGCCACTGTCCTCTTTCCATGTGGGACAACGGCAAGTGAGTCCCGCCCACCCTCCCTATTTTCTGATGTTATATTTCTTTTCCGTCACAGCTTTGGGCGGTTTTTTGCATGGGGGCTGATCCAAGATGGGAAGAGGTGCCTTCCCATTTGTAGGGACCCCCATAAGGGGTCTTGGGATGGAGTACAACATCATTGCCCAGCTGCGGGGCTTGTGTTCGGTGCTCCAATCCCAGGTGGCGCTGGCTCCACACAGAGATTCCCGTCCTGGTGGGGCCATCTAAGCTCTACTCTGGTGGTTTGCCCAACAGGCAATTGGGCCGTTTATCGATGCTTTCGATACATCGGATGAAAGGTGCGGTGATCTGCTACTTAGATCCGCCCCCATGGTTTTCCGCCAATGCTCCATTCTGTTGTGATCAATAAAAAGCTGTGGCCATTTTTTATTACCCAAAAAGTACGTGTGTGTGTGTTTATTTGCTGTTTATGTAACTCTGGTTTGTGGGTTATTTGCTGTCCCCCCCTTTTCTCTGGGGAGCCATTCGCCTGTGGGGCCACAATAAAATTATTAGGCACATTTACAAACAAAGAAAATGCTGAAAGAAAATCAGCATGGCTGCAGAAGCTGGCATCACAAGGGGGCTTAGGTGGTCACTTAGGTGGTCATAACCACTCACATAACCACTTGCTAGAGAAGGAGAGATTCTATTAGCTGAAGGGGGGAATGACTCACCTCCTTCCCAACTTCCCTCTCCCCCTCCCTCCCCTCTCCCCAGCTTTCCCCTTGCAGTCTGCTCTCTGTGGCCAGCATTTGCTCCAGCATGCTTGGAAGGATTTCGTGTATTTGCTGCAGGATGTACTATAACGAAGAACAGGATTGCCCATTGTGAACAATGGGAAAGGCTTTAAGGCCCATTGAATATAATGGGAGCCAGGGATACCAGTAGACTTGCATGGGCTCCATTGAAATACACTACGGCACAAAAAAGTTGCAAGGAAAATGCAGAATGGATTTTGGATGGAGGTCTCTGGGCCCAGATAGACTGTTCTGGAACTGGAATGATGGCTCACAGAGTGGAATGACAGCCCCTGAGCACAGCAGAAGTGTTCTGGATTTACAGCCCCCAAAGTGGAGTGACAGTCCCTGGGAGTAGCATGAGTGTTCTGGGACTGGAAAGAAAGCCCCCAGATTTCCATGATGGCCCCTGGCAGTAGCAGAAGTGCCCTGGGATTGGAATGACAGCTGCCAGAGTGGAGTGACAGCCCCCAGGGGTATTATGAATGTCCTGGGCCTGGAATGACAGCCCCTAGAGTGGCATGACAGGCAGCCCCTGTGATTGAAATAAGTGTAAGGTATTTCATTCCACTCTGAGGTTTGTTATTGTAGATGCAGAGCATTGATTTCAATCACAGGGGCTGTGTCATTCCACCCTTGGACCTGTAATTCCAGTCCCAGAAGGCACCGGCTACTTCCAGGGGCCGTCATTCCACTTGAGGGGCTGTCATTCCAATCCACTATGGGACTTGTCTTTCTAGTTGCAGAACAGTTCTGCTATGCCCAGGTGCCACTATTCTACTCTGGGACTGGTATGTGCTTGGCAAGAGCAGGAATTCAGTTACCTGCACCTGTACCTTTGATAGTCAAAAGCTGACAGAGCTGAGGTGGCTCAGTGCTACTTGGTGAAGCTCCAAGATTTGTACACACACACACACACACACACGCACACACAAAGACCAAGATTTTCTGACACATTGTACTTCTAGGATTCCTAAAACCTGAGATTACACTCTGATGTGATTTAAAATTGCAGATCTACAGTACTATGCAATCCTGAGGACATTAATTTTTTTTTTTTAAAAAAAATTCAAAATCTAGCCCTGTTTTTTAGTTTTAATAAATAGGGCATTTTTATATCACTTCTCTTTTATTCTTTTTAATGAAGCAGGATGGCCCATGAAATCTAATTTTTATATTTTAAGGGGGAACAAAACACCATGCAATCACATTCTTTTCCATGTAGCACCAAAACACTGTCCAGTATAGCATTTGCTATACTGGAATAGGAATTGGAATTGAAAAGTGATTAGTGAGAATCATTTGACGATAGACATGCATCTTTAAGGCTAGGTTTTAAACATTACGTCACTCATTCTCAATCCAGGTTCACTGTGTAATCTTGACCGCATCACTAGTTTTTCTAACCTGCCACTCAGGGTTCATTTTGTGATATTTATTTACTTCATTTGTGCCCTGTCTTTCTTTCCAACAGGGACTCAAAGAGAGAAAGCTGCGTAGTCTCTTGCCCAAGACCTACAAAACCTGGAACCAGTCCTGCAAAGGAAGTTCTGGATAACTTTTGGAGTTCATTGAGAAAGTAAACAAGCATGCAGATAAAAGTAACCCAGTTGACTTTGTTTATTTATTTATTTATTTATTTATTTATTTATTTATTTGGGTTTGTATCCCACCCTCAATCCCTGGCCCAGACCAGACTTAGGGAGGGTAACAACCAATCAATACAAAACATGCAACAAGACCATAAAACACCATCCATTAAAACTATTAAAACCACATAACAATATTAATAAATAAAAACAAGATGTGCTTAATTAGTATAAAACAACTGAGGGCCCAGCAAAGCAGTCAGAGCCCCCAAATAGTTGATAAAACTGAGGGTGGCGGTAGGGAGGCCAGCACAGATGACAACTTGTGGCTGCCCTCAACTGTGGGCCTGGTGGAAAAATTCTGTCTTACAGGCCCTACAAAATGCTTTCAGTTCCCGCTTTGCCCTGATGTCACTGAGAAGGACAACCACACACTTCTTGAGCTGGGGACTAACAAAAGGTTGTTATTTGTAGAGTGCAATGCTCTTTGGGGGGTGTACCAGGAGAGACGGTCCCAAAAATGCGAAGGTCCCAGACCATGTAAAGCTTTAAAGGTCAAAACCAGCACCTTGAACCTGATCTGATACTCCAACTGGAGCCAGTGCAGTTGACAAAGCACTGGCTGAATGTGTTCCTGCAATGGGGTCCCCATTAGGAGCCTCACTGCGGCATTTTGTACCAGCTGGAACTTCCGGATCAGTCACATGGGCAGC
This sequence comes from Euleptes europaea, assembly GCF_029931775.1. Taxonomy (NCBI): domain Eukaryota; kingdom Metazoa; phylum Chordata; class Lepidosauria; order Squamata; family Sphaerodactylidae; genus Euleptes; species Euleptes europaea. Next base: position 35,597,556 of record NC_079323.1, read on the forward strand.
CCTACATAGAGAGAGTTACAGTAATCCAGCGTAGAGGTGACCGTTGCATGGATCACTGTATCTATATCAGGGCGGGAGAGATAAGGTACCAACTGCCTGGCTCGGTGGAGATGGAAAAAAGCCGCCTTGGCCACGGCTGTGATCTGAGCCTCCATTGATAAGGCGGCATCAAGAATCACACCCAGACTCTAGGTGGCAGTTGCAGGTGTTAACTGTATGCCATCAAGAGCTAGGAGCTGACACCCCATCCCAGGGCTGCCCCGACCAAGCTACATTACCTCCATCTTTTCTGGATTCAGTTTCAGCTGGCTTTTCCTCAACCATCCAGTCACAGCATCCAAGCACCTGGCCAGTATGTCTGGGGCAGAGTCTGGATTGATGGCCCAAGAAGTGTGTGGCTGTCCTCAACAAGGTCCAGGGCTTTTTCGGCCCTTGCCCCGGCCTGAGTAAATTCCCTTCTTAGTGACATCAGGACCCTGAGGGACCTGAAAGAGTTTTGTAGCATACTGGTGACAACCCAGCCCGAATCTCCTGAGAAGCTGGGCAAGGGGGCACATGTAGATGTTAAACAACATGGGAGCGAGGATTTATAGAGTGCCCTGTGGCACTCTATACACCAAGCAGTGTCCCTGTGATACCTCTTCCCCAAGTGCCACTTGGACTGTCAAAAGGCTTTTGACAATGTGCCTCACCAAAGTTTCCTGAGTAAGCTTAGTAGCTGTAGGATAAGAGTATGGGCCCTCTTACATATTAAAAATTGATCAAATGACAGGAAGCAAAAAGCTGGAATAAATGGAAAATCCTTGTAATAGTGAGATGCAAGCACTGGGGTTGCATAAGGATTGGTATTGGGAGAATGGAGAATGCCAGAGAGATCTCCATGTAATGTGGGTGCTTTATCATTATCATCCACAGAATATCACACAATTAGGGGGGGATAGATGGAGAGAGAGAGCATGTACATGCATGTAAGAGTACTAATCACTTTGTACCAATAAGTCAGTGTATGACTGTCCATTTTTCTGCTTTTTTTCATATGGAGTAGGTGTACTCTGCTAGTTTATTTGGAAACCAAGCACATATACTCACCATTCAGCATAGCAAGATAACAGCAAGTTGAACAAAAAGCTGGGATGTTTCTGTGAGTGGGTGTGAAAGGTGGAATGCAGACAGCAACTTTTAATGTCCTGTTTTGACTTGAACCACTAGCAGAATTTAATGCCCATTTATGACTAATCATGAGATTACCAGGCTCAGAATGTTACTGTTTCAGAAGAGGATAAACAAGGATTGTATTTTAAAAAAATATTTCAAATGCTTATTTGACAGTTATTTTTGTTCACTATGGAGTTTTTGTGCCACCCAAACCTTGTTTGACTAAAGGCTGATCTTGGCATTCAGTACCACTTTGGAATGTAAGTGGGGAAATCACATGACTGGATATTCGCTGTCACACCAAGGACTGTGCCAAAAGCTAACATATCCAGAGAAGGAATATAATGTAATCATCTAATTCTCCCTTATGCAGTGTGAGTGGTGCTATGCTGAATGTGATCCTGTTTAGTGGTGGTGATAGTTCCTCCATACTGCTGTATTTTCCCCTATTCTGGCTTAGTCAGTTAGATAACACATTGAGTATGCTACACTGCACCAGATGACATCAAAACCCCACACAGCTAGCAAGTGGCATCCTATTATTATTTTTGCGCTGACCCCTGCCAATCAAAGATACATGTGAATGGTGTTCCTTGCCCTACATGATTTAAGAAGAGGAAATTTGGATCAGAAAATGCAATGAATCTTACTCAGGATGAATTTGTACAATGCAGAATAAAATGCAAATGTAGTATTATTACAAATGCATATGCATAATGTGTGTGTGTATACACACACACACACGCATTACATTTATGAAGTATTTCAGGTTTTTTTGTTATTTACATTGGGTGATACACATGTGATGGCTCACCTGTTTCTCCTCCGGCTTTTCCGTGTCTACTTCCTATCCCTGTACCTCAGTGTTCGATTCTTTTTCTTTTGCTCTGCTCGCCCCTCTCACCAACCTGTCACTGGGCTCCTTTTTGCTTTGCCTCAGACTTCCGAGTTGCAGAGACCGCTCGTCTCACAAGTCACTCGTGGTCTCACAGTCATCTCCTCCTCGGCAAGCATTCCCTCTCAGTATCTTTTAACCTTTTCCTTGTAAGATTTGTCCCACCCACCAATTAACGTCTGTTACCTTCTTTCCACTACCCAGGTGTTGTGTCGTCACACCTTCCCTACTAATTCTTTCTAGTTGACTCCCTGTTATCTTCTCATTAACCCCTTGTGTTCCTTCCTCTTGTCCTATCTGTTGTTTCCCCTTCTTAGTAGATATCTCTTTCCTGTCTAGTCGGTCCCCTTCTCTCTCTCTCCATCTACTCTCTCCTGCTGTGTTTCCACTCCATCCCCCTCCCATGAATTGCCTCCCAGGGCTGACCCAACAAGCGAGGGTGATTTGCCCCCTCCAGCACACACATGTATAGGGAAAACACAGTGTATAGATACTCTAAATAAGACAAGTGATCTCTTGAGTGGTACTAGAGTCAAGCAGAAGGTTGATTATGGTTGAAACTCCCGAGGGCATGTAACCAATCTCATTAGATTAGAAAGCTGAACTCTTATACTAGGTTGAATGATGTATCATCGAGCACCCACATAGCTAGCCTTGTAATTTTCCTTTTTTAAAATGATTTTTCTTTTGCTTCTGCTTTTCATTAATTTTCTTTCTCGGTTACGCAGGTATAATTTATGACTGTGGATGTCCCTTCATATGCTTCCTGATCTCATGCATAGTAACCCACGTGAGGGCTTTGCAGTGCTAATTGTTAAAGATTTGAAACAGCCTCTAAGTATCGATTTTCATTCCTTTTCACAAAGAAACCAAATATAACTCAACAGAGAAAAGGCAACCCAAATATGTATGTGTCATAGTTTGAATGCCAAATATACTCAAATCAATAGCAAGTCCAGTCTTGATAGAGGAAGATTCTTTCTTTCGTTCTTTCAATCTTGGACAGCAGTGCAGTTAGATTATTTAAAATTCTGGTCTGAAAGGTCTTATTCCCCCAAAGATAGTAATTTGTACTTTAAATGTAATGCTGTGTGTATGCATGTTAAGTGCCATCAAGTCACTTCCAACTTATGACATCCCTGTGAATTAATGACCTCCAAAAGGTCCTATCTTTGACAGCCTTGCTCAGGTCTTGTGAAATGAGAGCCCATCTCATGTTGGGTCTTCCTTTTTTTCCTGCTGCCTTCAACTTTTCCTAGCATTATTGTCTTTTCCAGTAACTCTTGTCTTCTCATAATATGACCAAAGTATGATAGCCTCAGTTTAGTCATTTTAGCTTCTAGGGACAGTTCATGCTTGACTTGATCTAGAACCAATGCATTTGTCTTTTTAGTAATCCATAGTATCCATAAAACTCTCCTTAAACACATTTCAAAGGAAAAAATTCTTCCTATCTGCTTTCTTCATTGTCCAACTTCCACACCCATGCATAGTAATGAGGCATACTAAATGCAAAGCTACTGCAAGCTTTTTTTTGCCCCGTCTTCAAATCTATTGGCTGGGGCACTGGATGTGCAGCCCAAATCCCAGCCCTGATGGCACCACTTATCTTGAATGTTAGCAAGGTGTTTGCCATACTCCACTGTAACAACAAACACTACACACACACACACACACATACACACACACACACACATCCCATGACAATGAAATGCCCCCATCCCCTGCTTTGCCTTAAATATTACCAGTGTAATAGCAAAGTGCTGTTTGGAAAGCCACCTAAAACCAGAAATTCAAGGACAAAGTTCTGAAAAGCCTTGAGGGACAGATCCAGGTTATCTGATGTGCTTTGCAAAGCTGAACTTTAAGCACTTAGCATTTTGTATTTGAAGATGATAACTCAATTACCACCATCCTGCTGAGGCAGGTTCTTCTGCTTTCCGATTGATACATTCCAGCACCAAAGGCTAGAAACGAACAAGGATCTGGGGCTAAGCTTTAGCTCCCCCCATCCTTGTACTGATAAGGTGACTGTTACAAGAAGGAATATAAAAGTCCTTTCTCATTTTTTTTTAAAAAAACTTCTTGAGTACAATGTCTATCATGAAGACACACTCGGGTACAATCTTGATAGCTGCCTAAAATACCAAAATGATATGAAAGGAAATTGTATTAATGTTTGGGTTTAACTCATTTTGTTCATTAAAAATCTCATTCAGATTCTTTGATGTCATAATGTTATATTTTCTGAGTCCTTACTGTATTTGGATTATGGTTCCAATGGAAAACACATAGAAAACACATCCAGCAACCCATCAGTGAAAGATGTTGAGAGTCATGGATTGTCATGAGTCAGCCTGTAGAGACCTCCTCTGACTAAGGGGAAATAGAAACCAGAACAGAGAGACATCCTCAAGCATATGTTCCACAGGAACAGCCACAGGGACTACAGTCTGACAGAATAGAGGATCAGCCAAAGCCAGGAGATGACTCACCATGCCTGCAGCCTGCCTGTTCAAGGACTCCAGTTGGACCTGACACCTTGCAACATGCAGTGTCTCCAGAGGCCTCACCAAGGCCACTGGAGCAGAGAAGAAGACAGGTTCGTCTGGCCATGCAGCAGAGACATCAGAGTGCTAGACTGAAGGCTTTACAGAGGAACCTCCTCAGTAGCAGTGATGAGGAAGAGCAGGGCTGAAGCACCACCTTGGACTCTACCTGAACTATGAATGACCTTGGACTGTTCCCCAGACTACACTTCCAGCTTCCAGCCCTCACTCCTTGCCTGCAACATGACATGGATCACCCCTGGTTTCCCCTCCTCCACCGCAGCCATTTCCAACCCAGGGACTGTTTATTCCTGAGACTATGGGACCCACATGGAGTGATGTGGTTAGTGGGGTGCAGTGATATGGTTAGTGGGGTGTAGAGAAGATGGGTAAGGGACCAAAATCACCTTTCCTGCCTCTTAGCCCTCTGAGGTCATTTATGCATGGTCACCATTTTAACCTCCTTTATTCCCTGTTTCAGCCAGGATCAAAGTAGCACGGGTTGGGGAAAACTGTATGCATTGGCTGGAATGATCAGGGACGAAACTGTATGCTAATGGAGGCATGAATACAGAAAAGCAGTCTCCCAAGTTCAAATCAAGTCCCATCCCTTTAAATGCTGCTCTGTAATTGGCTGACTTCGCAGTACTCACATTGAGAGATTTCCTTCCCCCCAGACCCAACTGCCACATAAAAAAGCATTTTAAGAACAAAAACAAAACAAAACAGAGCAATTTGAAAGAAGGAGGGGGAGAAATCCGAGTCTCATTTAAAAAAAACTTTCCTTTGCTCAGAAAGAGCTCCGAGGTAGCAGGAAGCCCTTGAATCCCTGCCTCTTTACACACTGCTTCGTGATTGGCTGTGAGAGAAGCCAATCTTCTGTGCTTCCCCTGTTTGGCTATCTGCATGCTGCCTTGAAGAGGGTTTTGGAAAAGGGTGGGGCAAAGCTCAACCAGAGAACAGAGTATGCATGCTCTGTGACTCCAGAATGAGCCAGGATCCACGGTTTAATTCAGACCTGAAGAGGATTGGGAAAAGCTGGGTTCGTTTTGCGTTGAAACAGTGTTGAGGTTCCAAGGAATGAGGTAACGTGCATACTGAAAAAATTGATCCTGGTTGAAACAGGGAATAAAGGAAGGTAAAGTGACCACGCATAAATAACCTATCTTGCTTGGGCCCTACGAGCCTAGGGTCTTTGAGGGTCCCATGAGCCCAGGGTTCAATTTTTCAAGAGTCAGAAATTACTGCTGGTGGAAAGAGAAAGCAGGGAATATTCACACAGTTCTTGGGTGAACCGATCACTGGATCCAGACTTTCTACCTGTTACTTTTTCTCTGACCAGTTGGAATATAATGCCCAGGATTTGTAGCCATCACCGAAGGGATTGTCCACCCCCAATATTACTTATGTTACATAATGAATCCCTGTTTTACAGGCCACTCCAATTCTACCTTACAGAGGGGGATACATGGAAATTGAACCTCTGCATTCTCCATACTTGAAAAGCATACACCACTCCAGGCCCTCCCTTTACCTATGAACAGAGTAGTCAGTAATTGAATCCCCAAAGGTAGTTTCAGAGGGTAGCTATTCTGGTCTGCAGTAGAGCAGCAAATCCAGTAGCACCTTAGAGACCAACAAGATTTTTGGGATGTAAGTTTTCAAGAGTCAAAGCTCCCTTTGGGAGTCACCTAAGGGCTGCTTTTAGATTTGGAAGGATCTTGCACTTGGCCCATGTTTGTGTGTATGCATTAGTCGTAGGGTTGCCAGGTCCCTCTTCACCACCGGTGGGAGGTTTTGGGGGCAGAGCTTGAGGAGGGCCAGGTTTGGGGAGGGGAGGGACTTCAATGCCTTAGAGTAGGGCTGTCAACTTGGTTTGTCCCGAACCAAAAAACAACCGATTTTCCCCGATTTGCCAGTTTCTAGTTCGGATGGAACCAAATTCAAAAAAAGTGGGAAAACAACGAGCCAAATTTGGTGAATTCGGGGTGATCGCTGAATAAATTTGGCAAATTCGGGGGCTCCGAATCAGCAGCATAACTGTCAGTTAGTAAGCAACTAGCAGCATTCTCCCACGGCCAATGGTGACCAAGCCGGGTCTTCTTCTGGCCAGTCAGTCGCAGTTGAGTGCGTGAGCCCAGCTGCTGCGTGGCCCAGGGAGAGAAAGAGAGAGTGTCTGTTTGTGTGTGAGAGAGATCCCCATGGGGGGGGGTGCGTGTGCACATTCGCAACTTTCTGCGGATCTGGGGGGGCATGTTTGGAGGTAGAGGTCCCAAAATTTCAGTGTAACCTCAGGGGACCCTTCTTGCAAGAACCCCCAAGTTTTGTAAAGATTGGGTCAGGGAGTCCCAAGATATGAGGCCCGGAAGGGATCCCCCCCAAAATCGCCAATTGGAATAAAGGCATTAAAACACATTTGCGCCTTTCCGTGGCTCTGGGGGGGGGGAGCATATTTGAAGGTAGAGGTCCCAAAATTTCAGCGTAGCTTAAGGAGACCCTTCTTCCAAGAACCCCCAAGTTTTGTAAATATTGGGTCAGGGGGTCCCAAGATATGGGGCCCAGAAGGGGTCCCCCCCAAAATCGCCAATTGGAATAAAGGCATTAAAAACACATTTGCACCTTTCCGTGACTCTGGGGGGGCATTTTTGGAGGTAGAGGCCCCAAGCTTTCAGTGTAGCTTGAGGTGACCCTTCTTGCAAGAACCCTCAAGTTTGGTGATGATTGGGGCAGGGGGTCCCGAGTTATGGGGCCTGGAAGGAGTCCCCCCCACCCATCTGCCCATTACAGCCTTTAAAAACACATTCACGTTGGGCCGTACCATTACCTCGGCCCGGGGGTCTGGTTGCCTCAGCAGTTGGGCCGTACCATTACCCCAGCCTGGGGGTCTGACTAAAAGGCAATTAATCCCGAGTTATGGGGTCCCCCCACCATCCACCCATTGGAATGAATGGGAGCAGGCAATTCTTAATGTGCATCTAGAGAGCGGCAAATCCAAGGCAAAACCTCCCATGCCAGAGAGTATGTGTGTGTGAGACTGCTAGAATCATATTGGATTACTCCTGAGTCCTGACTCCCAGTCCCTGCTCCTGATAGAAGAGAAGAAGACATCCACAGTAAGACCCATTTTCTCTACAATTCTCTATAATTTTTTTCCTGTGTGTGTGTATGGGGGGGTGGAGATTCTGTGTGTGTGTGTGTGTGTGTGAGGGGGGAAGCCAAAGGTGGTGGGTTTACCTGTTCTGCTGGGGGTGGGCTTGATTGCCTCTGTGTGGGACTGTGCTTTCTACTGTTTTCACCAGTTGCCAACTTCATGTGGAGTTAACTGTGGGTCAGTGAGTCTCTCTCTGGCTGGTTCCTATTGTTTCCAATGGGCTGTGCAGCCGCTCCTGTTGTTTCTAATGGGCTAGCCTGTCATTCGTTTTAGTACATCCTCTGTAATGTATTTCAGTGGAGTCAATGCAAGTCAACCGACATTCCCCTCTCCCATTATCTTCAATGGGCTGGGCAGCCTCTCCCATTGCTTCCAATGGGCTGACTTGTCATTTGTTTTAGTACATCCCTTTTAATGGCTTTATTCCAATGGGCAGATGGGGGACCCCTTCCGGGCCCCATAACTTGGGACCCCCTGACCCAATCTTTACAAAACTTGGGGGTTCTTGCAAGAAGGGTCTCCTCAAGGTACGCTGAGATTTTGGGACCTCTACCTCCAAACATGCCCCCCCCCCGGAGCGCGAATGTGTTTTTAATGGCTTTAAACGGCCGAATTTTTCCCCGAACTCCAAATCTCGTGCCGAATTCTACAGATCCGAATTGGAGGGAGTTCGGACTTCGGCATTTCCTGAATCAAAACGGGCAGAATTTTGCCAAATCTGAATTTTACCGAATTTTAAGCAAGGCAAGAAGCCTTGTCTGCAGGACAATAAGGAGGTTTAATGCTCTACAGATAAAATGGAAGAGGTCAACTTAAACTTTGGCCATTTTTGCATGGTAATTAGCAACGCATTCCAGGCTGAATTGCCCCGCATATATTTTTTGAATTTTTCACACTGATCCGTCTTTCCGGAAGTGACTGCTAAGCCGGCGCATATATGCTTCGCATTACTTAAGAGCCCCTATAACGCGACCTTTTGTGTTTGCTCCGCTGAAGCCAAGAAGAATCCCCTGAAGGAACCATGCAAAACAATAGCGGGGTGTTAGCTATGCACATGCTAATGGCTATGCAAACAGGAATGAAGGAGCAGGTAAGTGGGGGGGTGGAATTTCTCCTTTTGCGCCAGGACCGTGAATAGGCATAAGAACATAAGAAAGGCCCTGCTGGATCAGACCAAGGCCCATCAAGTCCAGCAGTCTGCTCACACAGTGGCCAGCCAGGTGCCTCTAGGAAGCCACAAACAAGACAACTGCAGCAGTACCATCGTGCCTGTGTTCCACCGCACCCAATATAATAGGCATGCTCCTCTGATACTAGAGAGAATAGGTATGCAGCATGACTAGTATCCATTCTAATACCCCTTTCCTCCATGAATATGTCCACTCCCCTCTTAAAGCCCTCCAAGCTGGCAGCCATCACCACATCCTGGGGCAGGGAATTCCACAATTTAACTATGCATTGTGTGAAAAAATACTTCCTTTTATCTGTTTTGAATCTCTCACCCTCCAGCTTTAGCAGATGACCCCATGTTCTAGTATTATGGGAGAGGGACAAAAACTTCTCCCTGTCCACTCTCTCCAAACCATGCATAATTTTATAGACCTTAGGCATTTTTAAAGTCGCAATTTAAAAAAGAGCTCTGAGTGAGCATCAAAATTGACCATGCAAAAATGGCCTTTCCAATTTGATTTGTTTGCCATGCAAATATCACAGCAACACTAATAAAGCTCCTTAATTTCCTGTCTCCAACAATACCATGTGACACCTGTCAATTAGGGCTTTTCCTCCCTCCGGCTTGGTCACTTTGACCAATGATCAAGGCCAAAGGCAATGGTCACACCTCTGCACTGGCTTCTTCCATATGTCTAGATCTCACCTTACTCCAGTAAAGTATGTAAAGAAGGTGTAGAAGCACTGGGCCCCTTTCTGGGAGGGTGGTATTATGGCCTTACAATGATGTGTGAAATCCCATTTGATTTGGCAGTCTCTGCCACACCCTGCTCAATCACCCTTTTTTCTTCTGGTCTGCCTCCATGTTTTCCTTGTTTAATGTTTTGCATGATTACCGTAACAAGCTCCATCTCTGACCTAAAGGTGGTCATTTGAAGGTATAAGAAGGTCCTACATTCATACAAAGGAACCTCTGTATGTGACTGGGACACCTGTAAAATGAGGGTTTCTGATCACAGTGAGAAAGGCCTTATATGTATACATGTCTGTACATGAAGAACCTTACAGAATACTTTCAATTGAACATGTGTTTATTAGTAATAGAGTATGTCACTGCTTCATTTCTGTGCACATTCAGTTAGCATGAATAAGTTAACAGAAAACCAAAGATAGAGGAATGGTTGGTTAAAGTAAAAGAAATATATGTATTAATTAAGCTAACAGCACATCAGAAAAATGGTGATACAATGAGCTTAGATGAGCAATGGTTACGAGCTGTAAATAAAATGGAAAATCTTATAATCAAGGGTGAGAAAGGACAATGTGCTGTGATGACAGTCTAGCTATTTTATATAAACCGTATATATGGTGTGGTAGTATGAATGAGGATATTGAAATAAGCTGTAATATAGAAATTCGGTTAAATATTTTTTTTAAGTTTACATATATACATTGTATTTTAAATTATGAAGATTGATGTATGTTTTTTGTTTTATTTTGCTGTTGTTTATTTTATTGAATAAAAAATTAAAAAGAAAAAAAAGAAAAAAAATAAGTTGCCAGAAAAGGTCTATACACCCAGTGTCCAGTCCAATAATATTCCCATTTCAGGGTCCTAATTCATAATTCAATATTAATTACTGTTGTCATAGAAGAAATAACTATGTGATTATGCCCATAACCTACAGGATTTACCTTTTGTGAAATAACACTTGTCAAATGTAAGTCCTCTTAATCGATAATGGCATATTTACCTGTAGAAAGGGCAGGACTGTACAACCTGTGACCCATGAGGCTCACTGTAAACCCCAGCAGGCAAGTGTATGGTAAGGAAGTAGGTGTCAAAGAGTTCTGGAAAACTCCTTTTGTTGTTTCTTGCTTGTGACTGCAAACCTTGGAGGTTTATAAAGTACATTCAAAACCACAATATATGGATATTGGGTTACAACGTGGAAAGGCTTGAGTTAAGAAGATGACTTTCAATAGCATTTTACTATAATAATAGTAACTTCTAATTACTGTAGAGTTTGGTCAACGTGAACGAGCCATGGTGCCAGCCAGCATGGTATAGGGGATAGACTGTCAGCCTAAGACCTGGAAGGGGTTTGAATCCTTGTTGTGCCGTAAAGGTTCACTTGGCGAACTCAGGAAAGCCACTCAGCTTAACCCAACTCACAGGGATTTTGTTATGAGGATAAAATGAAGGATGAGAGAACAATGTTATCAGCTGTCTCAGTCCTCGTTGGGGAGAAAAGATATAAATAAATAAAGGTACCCATGATGGGAATTAGTAGTACTGGGAGTGTAGCAACAGAAAGACTTGCCCAATGTAATCCCGTACAGAGGACCTTTCCTCTCATGACACCCGTCTACTACTTATAACAAAGTTGTAGAAAGTTGTAACAGGTTCTTTCCTTCTGTTGCCTGAAGGCACATTACTGAACTCATTAGTTAAATCAAATTTATTCATCTGTAAAATGAGAATAGTCTTAGTCCTTTTGTCTCTTGAGAACCCTGAAAGGCTTAATGAATCAATGTCTGTAACAGGCACTGAAGGTTAGAAGGGATTCACCGAGTAAGTGGGAATTAGAAGCCCCATGCCTAGCCAGATTATAGGAGATCTATTCTGGATGCACCCCATTATAAGGAATGCAATATCTACATTAGATGCAGGCTCCATTTCTTCCTCCAGTAAATTTTAAAGAAATAAGCAGTCAATACTCAAATCATATTCTCTCCCTGTTCAATTCAATTAGAACTGCTAAAACCAGTTTACAAAATCCACTTTAAGAGGAGTGAATTATGGCAGGAAAATCAGGTAAGAATGCATAATTTGAAGCCAAGAGCTGTAGCTCCCCTTATCTCTCTTTATCCTCTTTTTGCTTGTCTCACTTTCTCTCGCCACAATATTTTCTTTGTATATTTGTGCAATGTATTCGATGATGTTTAATGGCTTAATTCTATCCTATGTAACTCAATGAAAGGGGAAAATTATCTTTGTCCTTTCCTAAAAGGACTTGTTAAAGGAGTCACGGTTCCTTAGATAAAATTAAACAGCAGGAGAGCTTGAGACGCTTAGCTATTTCTTCACCTGTAGGCATAATTAGAGTTAATAAAAAAATTACTCTGGAAGGTTTCTCATGCCTTGAATTTGGTTCCATCTGCTAAATGAGTTTATTAATGTCATAAAAGGAATATAAGAAAGCAGAAGACAATAAAATATATTAATAATCTCCCCTCCTCCTCTACTTCATTTCTTTTTATATGGTTTCAAATATTGCAGAGATAACTGAGTCTATGTTATTGATGGAGTAGAAAGATACTATTGAAATCATCTAGAACAATCCAAGCAAGAACAAGGGATCACCATTTTGAGGCCCATGGTTAAATTCAGCTAAAAGTACAATTGTATTTACATGCCAAAACAGGGTAGAGCTTCTGGATAAGGCCAGGACTACAAATGGGTCACTTTTAAGAGTGAGTGTCAAGAATTTGGTGACTTAGATAGAATGGCACTCATGGAGTGGCCAAGATGTAGGACTATTAGTCAACATGATGTACTAGTCCCATGTTATACAGTGGGTTTTACTGCCACGGTGCAGCCAGAGCTGCTTGTGAGGACCAGTACAGGAGGATGAAAAAATACAATTATGGTTCTTCCAAGTAAAACTTGCAGTTGTTTTCATGTGAAAGCTTAAAGATGATTACTTATCAATGCCTTTCCCCTAGGTCTTATACCACCTGTTCCCACTGCCATACTTCCCATGCCCTCCAATCACTGGGTTCCTGACCCCCCTCTGCCCTCCCCAGATTGATCTGCATACTGATTTACACAGGCCAGCCACAGCCCACACTTTGGCACTATGATTAAACCCCCAATAAAACCCCACAACATGTTAGCATGCACTCAGTCTAAATTAACAATGACTATAATCACTAGGGTTGTTCAAAAAATTTTTGTTAAAATTCGGGTTAGGGTTTATTGGTCCTGATTTTTTAGGGGGAAGCATGAAAAGCCAAATTTCCCATACCAATAAATATGGCAATTCAGCTTTTTTCTGGGTCCCCCCCCCCAAAATGGGTCCAATAAAGCCTATGGGGCTTTCTGTGGCTCCTAGTGGGGCATTTTTGCAAGTAGAGGTCCCAAATTTTCAGGGTAGTTAGACGAGACTCTCCTTAAAAGAACCCCCATGTTTGGTAAAGATTGGGTCAGAGGGTCCAGAGATATGGGATCTGGAAGGGGTAACCCCATCCTCCTCCATTGAAAAGCATTGGCAAAGTGGCTGTGTTCAGATTCTTTAGTATGATCTTTGCAATGTATTGTGATGGAACAGCTGGGTTTTAAACACTGGGAAAGTTCGCCAGGCTCCTCCATAGAGATACAATGTATCCAGATACATTGTATCTCTATGGAGGCAGGAGGCAAACTTTCCCACCGTTTAAAGCCCGGCTGCTCCATTGAGATACATTGCTAAGATCACACTAAAGAATCTGAACATAGCCACTTTGCCAATGCTTTTTAATGGAGGATGATGGGGGCAACCCCTTCCAGACCCCATAACTCTGAACCCCCTGACCCAATCTTCACCAAACATGGGGGTTCTTTCAAGTAGAGTCTTTTCTAGCTATCCTGAAAATTTGGGACCTCTACCTGCAAACATATCCCCCAGGAACCATGGAAAGATGTTCCTGAAAAGCCGGATTTTTATCTGGCTTTTTCGGGAAGGCAAATTTGGCTTTGCCAACCTCCTGGATTTTGCAGACTCAGTAAACCCAAACCACAAATTTACCAAAATGGCATTTTTTTGGTATTTTTTTGGTTTGGTTTTTACCGAATGCACAGCCCTAATAATCACTTTCCCTCCCTATAATACCCCCTACTATCCCAATATATAAACAATCTCTAGGTGGTATTCATAAAAAAACATTCCTAAAAGCAGGCTAAAATGCCCAGGTACTAGAAAGTGACCTGACCTGGATGGCCCAGGCTAGCCTGATCTCGTCAGATCTCAGAAGCTAAGCAGGGTCGGCCCTGGTTAGTATTTGGATGGGATACCACCAAGGAATACCAGGGTTGCTGTGCAGAGGAAGGCACTGGCAAACCACCTCTGTTAGTCTCTTGCCATGAAAACCCCAAAAGGGGTCGCCATAAGTCAGCTGCGACTTGAAGGCACTTTACACACACACACTAGAAAGTGACAGTAAATAAATCAGTGAGGTCCCACTGATTCTAAAAACCCACTGCTTCTAAAAACCCACTATATATACCTCAATGCCATCTCTTTCTTGGATTTTGTAACACTCCCCACAGCCATAACGAGGTAAACACATTCCAGAATTTCATTCTAGAGCTTTGTATACAGCCCAATTAAACCCAAAGGGACAGCGTAATATGGTACTATTTACATCTTCTTCCCAGACTACTCAGGAGAATAGAATCCTCAAAAAACAGAGGACAATACAAAATGCCTTGATATGTTTGCTTAAATTGGGTTCAGATTTCTGGTGGAACCTATAAAAAGTCATGGCAAAATATTGATTTTTTTGTTCTTCCCAGCTTACCTATTCCATCATTTGCTTTCCTATGTCAGTTTCCATTTCTTCATCAACGTGATGTGACCTGATGGCTATATGAAGACCACTCCGGATGGTTTCATGTTTTGGATCAATAAAGTCTGAGGTTCTTGTGATAAAATTTGACGTTCTTACCTGATCCTTTATTTAAATCAATTTAAAAATCATTTTTAAGCAAACTGAAAACCATCTTAACATGTGATATGAATGAATGCATGGACTATTCACACCATCTTTTCCCCCTAAGAGAGAAGACTTGGGGGAATTATCTACCTATTCAACAGACACTGTATTATATGGTGAACACTCAATGAGGGGCCACTTTGGGTGAGTGCATAAGCAAGGCATTGGTGATGGACTGTTGTAGACAGGAAGAGGCAACCCCCCAGGGGAAGCCATGTAAAGTGGCATCAATATGCCAATTGTTAATTTATACTAAATATAGGATTTCAGTAATTTAGGGCATTAAGTATATATCCATATCCATATAATATGTAATATATTTTATAACAAGCTAAAAATAGAATATTTTATTATAAAAAACCCCTAAAAACTGCATTGCTAATCCAATGCCAAATGGGGAGAGTGTTGGAAGAGGCAGAACCGGAAACCTACACTCACACACACCCCAGCTTGCAAATAATCAGGACACCATGTTGGGTTGATAGCAGCCACAACTTTTATTGGTTATAGCTGACAGGGCCTTGGGGTAGCATAGGGGCTGGAACAAGGACATCATCTGACACACCTGCTGACCGATGATTGCCATCCTACTCCCAGCCCGCCTGAGCAAAGGAGGAAGCATGCTGGGGAAGAATGGCTGAGGCAGGAACGCTGCCGCTGGGAAGTCCACACAGCCACACAAGGCTTCCCCGGCTTCCCCCCCCCCCCATTTCTGCCTTGCCACCGCCATTGTCGCTGGAGCTGCAGCACCCCAGAGCCTCCTCCGAGCCCTCACCCCCGTGCAGGCCAGCAAACCGGGCTTGAGTTAAGTCCTGAGCCTATGCTTAGCAGACAGAACATATATGTCCCTCTAAATCACAGTATTGTCAGCAGTTATTCCAGCAAGAAACAAATCTCCCCACCTATTCAAATAATTCATCAGTTCCTATTTACATCCCCAAAACACCTCAATTCAATTAACTTGTCAATTTCTATTACTAAAAAACCCTCTCCCAACCACTCTAAATCATACAGTGGAGTTTGTTTTTAAATAATACTTTGCAACAACAATATTCACAGCTATTAGCAGATTTTCAGTAAATATATATATATAACAGAACTTAAAAAAAAATCATCAGTATTTCAAAAGGATCCAGTGTTAGAATATTCTCTGTTCTTAACACTTTTAACCAAAATATAATGACAAATAAACAATCTCCCCACACAAACTTTGCATCTGTTGCGTAACATTTCCGGAAATTAATTTGGATTTTTTTTATAGATGCTATTAAATGAGGTCCTTGACCTGGATGGCCCAGGCTAGCCTGATCTCATCAGAACATAGAAGCTAAGCAGGGTCAGCCCTGGTTAGTAATTGGATTGGAGACCACCAAAGACTACCAGGGTCACTATGCAGAGGAAGGCAATGGAAAACAACCTCTTGCTTTGAAAAGCCTCTGGGGGTCATCATAAGTCAGCTGTGACTTGATGGCTAAGGCTACCACCTATACAATATTTTATATCTATTTTATATTGAACAACAAAGTAGATAATGGAGTTTATTTGTACGTTCCTTGTCCTTTCCCGGAATCACTATATTTAAATCTTTTCCTGATCATCTTCCAAGGTCCCTAGTATAATAAGATGATTTTTTTTGTCAGAAAAGCTTAGGTATTATATAATGCTCAATAATTTTATTCATTATGTTCAGTTCTCTTACTTCACAATAGAATTGTTATTCTGTTCAGTAAAATGTTTTTTCCAGTTTTTCCACGTATTCAAGGTTATTAATCAATGCAGTTCTCATTTCCATTGATTTCAATGGGAAATGCATCCCCATCTATAACACACACATGATTGGGATGAAGTTCTAAGGGATTGTACATAGAGATGCTGAGAACTTCAATGGGAATGCAACTGCCAGCAGTACTGGTTTCAGGATTTGGTGGTCCCTGGGCAGACAGTGCCCAGGAACACCCTTCTGCCTACCACCAGGCCTCACTTTTGCCTCTTTTTCCAACCACCAACCTTTGTATTCCCCCCCCCCACCTTTCTGTGCATCTAAAAACTATGACCAGATAGTCCCACCTTGCCATATTACATGGACGGGTGTGCAGGCAGCTTCAAAAGGCATGGGCTTTTAGAGGGAATCCTAAAACCTGTCTACTCCTCATCCCTGATTAGTGGAGAGACCAGTTTCCCAGCATGCCTATCCAGAACAAGATCAGTGTCTCCTTTTCTGTATAAAAGAAGCGTAGCCAAGGCATCTGTCAATTTGACAGGGGTAGAAACTGTGTGGCATAGTGGTTAAGAGCAGTTAAGGGCGGTGCCTGGAGAACCAGGTTTGATTCCCCACTCCTCCACATGTGTGGCGGACTCAAATCTGGTGAACCGGGTTGGCTTCTCCACTCTTCCACATGAGGCCTGCCTTGGGCTAGTCACAGTTCTCTCTGAACTCTCTCAGCCCCACCTGCCTCACAAGCTGTCTGTTGTGGGGAAAGAAGGGAAGGTGATTGTAAGCCAGTTTGAGACTCCTTAAAGGTAGAGAAAATTGGTGTATAAAAACCAGCTCTTCTTCTTCTTCCCCATTTTATTTTATATCAAAGATGTGGAACAGGTTAGATTGAGAAAGTCACCAGTCCATCCAGAGGTCATCACCCAAGCTTTATGTCAAAGCAAGGATTTGAACCAGTATCTCCCAGGTCTTTTTCCAACAATTTAACTACTTTACCACATTGCATTTCATTGTTTAACACCTCAGATGGCATTCTTGTACCACGGTTGTACAGTTTCCCAATTATTAGTACTTTAATTTTGTCTGGTTTACGCTTCAGTTTGTTCACCATTATCTTCCCATCTCAGAGCTATGTTCATGGAGTTGGATGCAGCAGAGAAGCGCACTGAAGAAGGATCTTTCCTTGCCTTCCCCAAGCAGACTTCTGCTTTCTCTGAGAATCCTTTTTGAGGGTAAGGAGTGCCTTGCAAATAAAATGTGACACAGTAAGAGGGGGTGGGGGGGAATACATTAAAATTTCTTCCTTCTCTCTTTTCTGTTGGTGCAGAAATAATGCCACAGCAGCGCTGGGAGGACAGTGTCTGGGCCTCCCCGTCAGCGTTGGGCCCATCCTGGACTGCATAAGTAATGCCGACGCCGGCACAGAGGGCCCGAACATTGGCACGGCCCTTTCCTGGCCTCCAAAGGACTTTCATCCTTGGAGGTCAGGAATGGGCTGCCCATCTTCTTCCCAAAGCTTGAAAGAAAAGACAAAGCTAGGTGTCATATACATATTGGTGACACTTAAGCCCAAATCTCCAGATGGCCTCATTCGGTGGTTTCATAGAGATTTTAAACAGCCCAGCTAGAACATTGAACTAAGGCCATGCAGTGAAGCAATAATTCCATGTATCACCTTCTGGAGTCTACCTTCCAGAAAATAAACTATGTCTCAAAACAAATGTATTTCAGGATTCTTCTTGTACCAGAAATTACTATATAAGGTGATTTGTAAACTGTAGTTTTAAAGGGGTGAGCTATGCTATACAATGTTAATGTGGATTGATATATGTAAAGATGGCCACAAGAGCTATTAAAACATGTATATGTGAGCACAGAAGTTGCATTAGAATACAGAGGATGCAGGCTCTGCAGGATGGGCATTTCATGGCCTTGAAGCACTCACATAAGCAGCTGAAATTTTAAGTCACTGAAAGACTACAATAGTCAGATTTGCATTGCACTGTCTGCCGAAGGGGAGAAAGACAATTTGGATCCATACATTGAACATTCTGGCACAATGCTTCTCATCTAGGGTTGCCAGCTCTGGGTTGGGAAAAACCTGGAAATCTTTGGGGGGTGGAGTCTGAGAGGGCAGGGTTTGGAGAGGGAGTTCAATGCCATAGAGTCCAATTGCCAAAGTGGCCATTATTTCTAGGGAAACTGATTTTTTATCACTGGAAATCAGTAGTAATAGTGGGAGATCTCCAGCCACCACCTGGAGGCTGGCAACCTCATCCTCATCTCACATTTATATTAAAAGAGTTCTCTTCCTAAAAATAACCTGTCACCTCAAAAAAATTGTAGTCAATTTCACCTTAGTTATCTTTTGAATTCTTCCATCTTTGTGTTTAATTGTAAATGTTTTTTTATGACTGACTCAAGGAATGAAAGTTAGTATGAATAGCTTACGATTAATATCTATCTTTGCATCAGTTTCCGCATACAGCAGTATCCTTAAAACAGAAAACAGAAAACATGCCAGTTCTCAACAAAAGCTGGGGCAATATGACATAGTAAAGCTGGGATATAATATGACATGGTAAAGATAATATTCAAATGATCAAAATATTTCTAAAATCTTCTCTGTGAGTGAAAGAAAACTTTTACAATTATATTATATTAGCTATGTTAGGTTAAACTTGTCCTCCAGTTTCTGCCATCTGTGACAATTTCCTTTTCCAAATCAGTCTTCTTGACAGCCAACCTTTGGTAAGCAAACAATGTGTCTGCTTCTAGAAAACTGTCTTTTCCTAGGTCCAGCTTTTGTGTCTAAAAATAGAGGAGACACACATTCAGTCCCATTTACAGATATTACCAGGTGGATAGTCAGGGCTGACAGATGATGTTTCTTTAAGTATTTCTTCACTTCTAATAGTCCATCAGAATGGAAAGTATTCTCTCTTTTTTTTTGGGGGGGGACCCACCATGTGTGCAGTTTTAAACAATCATAGCGCAGAAAGCAGAATAAGCCATCATGGTCCACTACACTGGTGACTGGACATTCGGAGAACCTGCTTGACTTATCATTACAGCAGTATATTAATGTACTGATATTTGAGTGCTTTTTAAAAAAAATGCAGCCATTATATCAATATAAGTATGCACAAAAAATAAAGGGGGGTTGCTGTGACACCACCAATGATGCTATGATGACAGCACCCTCCCTTGAAAATCGTCATTATTTTAGGCATGTACAGCAGAAAATAAACTGACTCCACAACTGTGAAAATGCAGATGGAGAGCAGAAGAGTGGAAGAACCATGCCCAGATCTACTCCCAAGAAAACCAGAAGTAAGTCGAGTGTGCACAAAAGCCCTGAGAGGGGTTGTACTGGCTGGCTCAATGAAAACATCAACTCGCTGTGCAGACACAGTGCAGAAGGTAAATATCATGCTGGGGATAATTAAGAAAGGAATTCCTGCATTCAGTTGTGTACTGCATACAGTTCTGTAATGCAAACTGTATCCCTGTGGCATACAGTTCTGTATTGCATACAGTTCTCAAATACGGCATTGCAGAGATGGGAAAAGTGCATAACAGAGCAACCAAGATGATTAAGGGGCTGTAACACCTTTCCTGTGAGGAATAGTTAAACACTCTTGGACTTTTCAGTCCAAGATGCTGTGCTCTAATTGGCCTCTTTCCTTTCTCAATGCACTCTTTCCGAAACCTGCTTTACTCTGTACTTTTTGGAAAGAGCACAGTCCAGTAATCTTATCCATTTCAAATTTTTAGTTCCTCTCAATTCTCAATTTTATGTAAAAAATGTTTCTACCCTTTTTTGTTGTGGAAATATAAGTACAAATATGTGGCCAGTTTTTGTTCTGATTGAGTAGAACGGGGAGAGGCCCCACCTGGAAGCTGGCATCCCTAGCAGCAACACAGAGAACATTCATCCTACAGAAGTAGCTGCAGCTGTCTAAAGCCAGGCATTAGTTATGCTGAAATGGGGTGTGTGTAAAAGTTTTCTCCTTATTGCAGGTTATTGTTGTGGCCCAGTTTTCCTTCAATCATTGTAACTCACCTTTTTTGGGGGTGGGGAGAGGCTAGTGCATACAATGGATTACCTTTACCACTAAGAAGAAACTTTGTGTACAATAGTTGTGTTTAGTTATCTTCCAGTTAAAAGTTTTTTTTCCATGTAAGTATGGATCCCTAACACAGCACTGAGTGAATGAGTGCTTTTTAATGTGAGTTCCCCCAATGCCTGTGAGTATGGTTACATACCTGTGACCCAGCATGTGCAGGGCATATTATGTGGATACAGTCATATACTGGAAAAAGTTGAGACCTGACTGCACTTCATTATGAGGTATTGGCAGAGATTATGAGAAAGGAGGAGGTAGCAGGTAAACCAAGAGATGTTGCTGCCAGAGATGAGCAAGTAGGGCAGGCAGGCACACAGGGTGCGTGAACAGAAGTAGCGGGGAAGCCAAGGGAGGCACTGCTCCCATCACTGAGGTGGACAAGCAGAACAGGAAGCAGCCTGAGTGAGTGGGGCAGTGGTGGGAAACTCAAGAGAAACACAACCAACATCAGGTGAGGGAGGAAGGCCGGTGGGAGGTGCCAGTGCAATCAAGCTGAGCAGGGTGGTGGAGAGGCTAGAAGAAGAAGAAGAGTTGGTTTTTATATGCCCACTTTCTCTACTTTTTAAGGAGAATCAAACCGGTTTACAAGCTCCTTCCCTTCCTCTCCCCACAACAGACACCTTGTAAGGTAGGTGGGGCTGAGAGAGTTCAGATAACTGTGACTAGCCCAAGGTCACCCAGCTGGCTTTATGTGTAGGAGTGGGGAAATCAACCCAGTTCACCAGTTTAGAGTCCACCACTCCTGTGGAGGAGTGGGGAACCATACCCAGTTCTCCAGATTAGAGTCCATCGCTCCTAACCACTACACCACGCTGGTGCTGCTTGGGCAAGCCAGGCCAGGTCAGGCAAGAAGATAGAGGTTGTGGAAGAAAGATGCCAGCATGAGTGAGCATGGTGGTAAAGGCAGCAGGGAGAATTAACTATGCCTCCACTAGGACAGGAAGGCAAGTAGAGGCAGTGAGGAGAGTGGTGGGACTCCTCATTCCATGCAAGGTCCCTGTATCATTATATATAAACTGTATTTGCTTACATGCATTTGTTGCCTCTCCTGTTCCTACCCTTTCTAGGATGGGAATATTTCTGAACATATTCTAAACATGTTGAGCTACCTAATATGAAGAAGCTCATGTCAGTGCTACCAGAACATATATCTGTTTTATCATTAGAGAGAGAATTTCAGTCTCCAGGGCTGTCAGTCAAGCAGTGACTTGATTGCAGAAAGACATTTTTGCAGCCAGCCCTCCATTTCATAATGCTGGCTTCTTAGTCTAATCGTAACATTCCAGTATGCAGTCCCATCTTATAAGATGTGAGAAGGTTCTTGACATTTTGATCTCTTTCATCTGTACCTCCTAGAGGAAGAAAGAGTGTAACTGGCTAACTTGAAGAAATGTGAAGTAAGGGCATCCTTGTAATAAAAAAAAAGAAAAGCAAATCTTATGTGGTCTTATTATTATAGCAACATGAGCAAATTTATTGTATGTTGTAACATAAGACTGGCTTTTAGACAGCCATTTAATATAAGCATTTGCCATTTGAAAGATCTTATGAGTGGGCTTCCACATGTTATTTTAACTATACTTTTTGCCAACATGTATCAGGGGATGGGGGTATATGTGGAATATGGAATCATGTTAAGTGCCTAATATGGGAGATTCACATGGACATACATTTTGGGAGACAGCCAAGGAAATCATGTGTGAAGTAGAGGGGAGGCAATATCAGAAAGGGCTAAGGCAACAAAGCCCAGGCATAGTGGAATCTAGAGTTTAAAACCAGAATGTATAGGAGTGACAGACATAGGAAGTTAATATGAGGCCACTGAACCACTACAAGGACAGAGAGAGAGGTTATGAGTCTGTGAAAGTTGACTCCTTACATGCTTAGATGCTGTGAGATAAATACTTCTGGTAAATGGACCTGGATTCTAATCCTATGGATACCAAGAGTTGGCAATACTGATGACTCTAAAAGAAAAGCAACAAAGAGGAAGCCAGTCTTTTTGTACAGACAGTAACTCCAGTTAACTGCAAGCCCACACTTATCTGTCTGTTATAAATAAAGTCCAATGGTTATTATCATTTCTTCTACTGTTGACTTCAAATTATCACAAAGTACATAAAATATTTGTGTCTGAGGATAAGGAATATAATTATTGGCACTTCTTGGACTGATGAGTGCACTTGAATTAATTTTTGTCCAATGTGAGCAAGCAAAGATTAGGTAGATTTGTTATTGCAGATATCTACCTCTGACTCACAGAGGAGCAAACCAGGACTCAAGAAAGAGGAGGTGGCAAAGCAGTCTTATTACCATGAGAAAAGTCTATATTTATTCTTCCACTCAAAGACAGGATAAGTATTAACTTTCGTGATTTTATAGCACTTTCAATAGAATCATAGAATCATTGAGTTGGAAGGGACCACAAGAGTCATTAGTCCAACCCCCTGCATAATGCAGGAAATTCACAACTACTTCCCCCCCACACCTCCATTGACCCCTACTCCATGCCCAGAAGATGGCATAAAAAATAATAATCAAGACAACAATGTATAAATAGTACACCTATGTTTAACTACGCAGAGATTACAAGATAATAATCAACAATATGAAAATAACCAAATAACTGTTACTTTTGCATTAGTTACATATTGCATTTGGCAAAAAGTTTTAATAACCAATAACACTGGACCAGTCCATTCAAAAAATATAACCTACAAGCAGGGACCCTAAAGAAACTCATGGGGACATTCCTGCTTGTTCCTGCATCCTCTTTCTGATATTCAGAAAGCTCTTCCTGCTGCTGCCACACACTTTCTCCTTCTAGCCCTCCCATGTCCTCTTTACATTCATTGCCCCCTTTCTCCGTCTCACCTTCCCACTGGCACTTTCCCCCACCACTTATCTTCTCTGCCCTCCTGACTTCTCCTTCCTTTCCACTGCAGCAATCTTTCCCCTTCTTTCCCCAACTTCCCCTTGCTTAGGAGAAGTTGCAGCTTTCGTCACCCACCACTGACTCCTGTTTCTCATCCCCCCTTCATCACTATGTTTTTGAGTCTCTCCACTTATCTTGCCGCCACCACCACCACCTCCTCTTCCTTCTTCCTCCTTCTCCTTATTTCTTAACACCTGCTCCTTTTTCCTTTGCCTCTTTTGGCACTGTCATGATGCATCATGTTTTACTGGGTTGCCATGCAACCCCCCAAAATGGCAGGGATGATCTTGTGAAAAGGCATCATGAAATCTAATTTTCAGCAGTAAACTAATATTGGCTCCAATTACTCCTTTCTGATAAGGAGGGAAAATTGGAGGGAGGGAGGAAGACTTCTTTTAAAGCTGAGAGTTACTGGATTCAACCCATAATATACAACCAAGGATTGAATTCAAAGCACATTTTCAACCAGCAGAAAAGGGGGCATTTTTTGCTGGTGTCTCTCTCTTATTAAAGACTTCTACTCTCCTGTTCTGCTCTCTAGAAACAGCATTTTGGACAGCTCAGTGAGCTACATCAGAAAGGCAGAACTGATGAGAAAGAATCAGTCCTGACTTCTCCTGGTGGAAGTGACTTATAATGGCAGAAAACAGCCTTTGGATTCAACCCACTAGTTTGTCTCTTCCAGAGCATTTCCTCCCAGGAACAGCATTTGGCTGCAACAGGATGGTGAAGGTGAGAAAGTTATGCTCTACAAGTGAAGATCCTTCCATCTGCAAAAGGATCCAAGCCATAATCTTTATGTATAAAATGAAATCACAGGTAACGAATACTATTACAGTAGCAATATATCAGATGTAACAGTCTATTAAGCCACTCAACAATATTGAGCTGCAGAATTCATTTTCTGCTTCATAATCTATCTAAACCAACTTGTGATTCAACCAATAGTTACTTTGCTGAGCCGACTTTCCAGAGTTCTAAAGTAGCAAAGGTCAATTTATCTTTTTTACTTATTTACTTTTTTACTTATTTAAAATATTTATATCCCGCCTATTTTAGTCATTGACTTTTCAATCCCACAACTATCTCACAAAACAACTCATTGCTCAGTCACCATGTCAATTTGGCCTTGGGACTAGCCTTTTCCAAACCGGAAATCTTTCACATAAATGAACTTCCATTGAACATCCAGAACACACAAATGGAATACTGCTTGCGCAAGTGCACAAGATATTATGTCATGTAGATATAACAAACTTTCAAAACTCTGGAGCCTTTATAATATTTAGAGGCAGACACAGATTTTATAAGGTAAAAGTCCCCTGATACGTGACGGCGCTTCACACACACACACACACACACACACACACACATTTTATAAATACTGTGAATCTTGTAAATCTCATCAAAGCAAATAAAAAACACTGTATTTCTTTAACTGAACAATTGTGGTAGTTGCTCATATTTCAAAAGTTTTACAGCCATTATGTGCAATTTATATAACAAAAGGATTCTCCCTTTAACCTGCCCTTTTATCTTTTCCTACTATTTCCCTATTTAAATAACTTTACGCAAACCTCCAGTGCAGCTACATAGGCAAGGCAAGAAGTTGGCATACATGTGAATAAAAAGATTTTAAGGAACTAGGGCAGGCAAGACATTTCAAAGGTGCATGAATTTCTCAATTAATGTTCTTCCACCAGACCTTTATTGTGTTATAGATGATTTTCATTTCTGTGACACAACCTCTATGATATGAAGGTCCTAGAACATGCAAGCCTTTACAGTTTAGATTAACATCTTGAACTACACCCAGGTGTAATATATGCTGGGTAGTTAATGTTCTTCAATTGCCGAATGGCTCCATTTGCTACATTTTGAAGTCTCTAAATGGCCACCAAGGGAGTTCTCAAGTCAGCACCTTATAATAGCCTGGATGTTGGAACTGTGGTGAGCAAGGCCAGGGTTTGATATCTTGGCATCATAGGTAAAATATTACAATGTCCCTTTCCCTCGAAATAATAGATTCCAGAGTTTCCAGGCCAGTCATTTTCCCCCACAGTGTTATGGTCCAGCTTTGCACCTTGTGAGTCTCTGGAACAGTGAGTGAGACTTTTGTACAGTGAGGGACCCCTTCATATATATTCCCATATAATCAAAAATATTTCTGATAAGCAGCACATATACTTAGAGGGACTTGTTTTTAATCACTTAAAACAATAGAAGAGCACTTCTCTTCCCTTGCATGCATTGTTCAAGCAACACCCTTGGAATTCAAGGTTATAGTGTTGGCCCTGGTCCAAACTGCACGAGAAGGCTGCAGTTTTTTAAGTTCCATAAATGCTTTTATTCTGTGAGACTGAAAGCCCAGCCTTAAGAGACTGGTTTAGCTGTAGCAGACGGCATTGGAAGCAAATAGAAAAAAGCCATTCAGCTCTTTCTAACTCACAACTGAAAATTATCCCCAAAAAATCACCGAACATGTTAAAGATGTGCAGAGTCATGGTAATGCATGGTTTTTGAGGCATTTTACAAGCCTTTAGATGATGGTGTTTGAGCTAGGGGTGTGTGCAAAAATAAAATAAAATGGGGGAAATTCAGATCTGGGTATATTGTACCTTAAAATTTTTGGGATACCTGAATTTTCCCAAACCAGTGTGGGTTTGACTCCATTATAGCCTGTGGGGAATATTTACAGGGCTCTGGGGGAGGCTGGTTTTTAAGGTAGAGGCATCAAATTTGTAGCATAGCTGCTGGTTGGGACTCCATAAAATTAGACCCCCTGACCCAAATTTACCAAACTTGGGGGTTCATGTAAGGAAAGTCAACAGCAGCTATGCTGCAAATTTGGTGCCTCTCCCCCCCAAGCCCTGGAAATATTCCCCATAGACTTAATGGAAATGAAAGAAGGGGGTGTTAAACTTTAAAATGCTTGGCGCAAATGTGCTAAAGCAGTTTTTCTTCCTTTAAAAAGAAGTTGTAGCTGCAATCCTGAAACAATCCTGGAAAAAAACTTTTTTGTTGTTTTAGCTTTTTTAGGATTGGGATTTGCTGACTACTGTTAAAAGGCACCATTTTTTCGGCCCAAAAAAGCTAAAAAATACCGATAAAGTTTCCCCCTCCTCACTTTTTTGGTTTGGCTTGGCTGAATGTACACCCCTAGTTTGAACTATTATAATGGACAGTTGCCCTTTCCCCTTTGGAGACATTTTTTTCCAGTTATCCTTTCCACAAGATTTCAATTATACTTTGTGAGAGCTTGTCAACCTCTGTACTTCCAAAATATATAGGGTTGACAACCTTCAGGAACAAGTTGGAGACCTCCTGCTATTACAACTGATCTCTGGTCAATAGAGATCAGTTCACCTGGAGAAAATGGCCGCTTTGGCAATTGGACTCTATGGCTTTGAAGTCCCTCCCTTCCCCAAACCCTGCCCTCTTCAGACTCCGCCCCAAAAATCTCCCACCGGTAGCGAAGAGGGACCTGGCAACCCTAAAAATATAGCATCTATAGCATTCTCTCTCTCTCTCTCATTGATGGTTTTCTTGCAAAGTGTATTCTATCTTTACCTTGTCTGCTTTTTGTTGGTCAAAAATAAAATCAAAACAGCTGAGTCCCTGCTATTTTTTTTTCTTTCAGTAGTTTGAAAGCTACATGTGAGGAGCAATTTTTTTGCACTATTTACATTTGTTCCATTATCTTTCTTATACATATTTGTGTAGTTCAAGTCATCCTTAATTTCTAGTTCAGTTGTCTTTGGATACCCCTCTCTCTTTCAAACCAATGGCTCAAATTTGTGTGATCTTCAGTAAACTCTTCCCATGACATATTTTCTGTTTCCCCAGCATTAATCAACATATAGTTATAAGAATTTGTTAACAAATCCACGTCACTATGTGTGCTATAGTTTCTAACTGCTTGCTTGATGTCACAATCAAGCAGCAGACGATGCTAGGGTCACTTCCTGGGTTCAGTTAATATATACTTATCCTTTGCAGGGAAGAAGAGAAGTTCACACCTTTCCATTCTCCCATACACACAATACGATGTAAATGCTTCAAACAGAGACCTATGCATACAACCATCTGATCTGTGTTATTCTCTCCACTCAAATAGGAAGGAAATAATGGAAGTCACTTTCATGGATCTGAGGTTCCACTTGAAGTCTGTCTTTTTAGGGTGCCTTATATTGGTGGTAAGTGGTGCATATTCATGGGTTTAGCTTTTTCACCGAATCATGAGTATTTATATGCATAATTCAGACAGTTAGTATTCCTAAGTACTATCGATACAGTAGTGTTTAATTGTTGAATTGTGTGCTAAAGTCAATTCATCTCAAAGGAAAGTTTACCTTACTCTAACCTGAATTTTGGTCTGATAGAACTTTGCAAAGTTGGACATTTGAAGACTGGAGTCCCAGTTCTGGTTGACAACCAAAAGTATTCATTTCTTCATCCACTAAAATTATCACTAGATAATTGTCTATATCCATATAAGGAATCCATATAAGGAAATCAAAACTGTAGTGACTTTAGGCTACATATATCAATGCTCTCCCAAAATAATGAGGTAAGAGAGATCAGTATTTGAAAACTTGTGTCAAGAGAAGGTAAATATTGATTTATATTTCATTCTTAAGAACAGGTGCAGACCTACAGATCCAGTCCAGTATCCACTTTCTCAACATTCTGCATAATACTATAAATCATTAATCTGGGCCCACTTTGTTGTCATTTCTCCAAACTGAACACTTCCATACTCCTTAGCATTCCCTTCTGGGGAAGGTCCAACAACCCTCTACAATTTTGACTGCTCTTCTCTGCATCCTTTCATCACATTTCTGCTAAATTTATTCAGGGCCCTTTGGTAAGGGACTTTATTAAAAGCCTTTTGAAAATCCAAGAGCATAATGTCTACTGGATCACCCTTGTCTCATGTGTCCATTAAAACATTCTCAAAGAACTTAAGAACTCAACACATTGGTGGAATGTGATTTCCCTGTACAGAAGCCATGCTGATTCTTCATTAGTAGGAATTGTTTTTTTTCTGTTGGGGCCAGTACTATTTAATTTGCTCATGAATGATCTGGAAGTGGGGATGAGCAGTATAGAGGCCAAGTTCACAGATGACACAAAATTATTCAGGATGTTGTAAACCAAGGATGACTGTGAAGAGCTTCAAGAGAA
The DNA here is from genome assembly GCF_029931775.1 of Euleptes europaea. Taxonomy (NCBI): domain Eukaryota; kingdom Metazoa; phylum Chordata; class Lepidosauria; order Squamata; family Sphaerodactylidae; genus Euleptes; species Euleptes europaea. Next base: position 35,626,199 of record NC_079323.1, read on the forward strand.
TCTCCACAAATTGGATGAATGGACAACAATAGGGCAGATGTTGGTAAGTGTCAGGTGATGCACACCAGAACAACAACAAAAAATCCCAATTTCAGGTTCAAGCTAATACTGATTCAGGTCCATCAAGATCAGTACTGTCTACTCAGACTGGCAGCAGCTCTCCAAGATATCAGGCAGAGGTCTTTCACATCACCTTCTACCTGATCCTTTTAACTGGAGATGCTGGGGATTGAACTTGGAACCTTCTGCATGTCAAGCAAAGACTCTTCCACTTAACCACAGCTCCTCCATAGACAGAGGCAGTAAACCTCTGAATACCAGTGCCAGGAGGCAGCATCCAGGGGAAAGCCTCAGCATCTATGTCCTGTTATTGGACCTCCAGAGGAACTGGATGGCTACTGTGTGAGATAGGAGTCTGGACAAGATGGACCCCTGGTCTGATCCATCACATCCCTTTTTATGTTCTTATGTTGCTTCCTCTCTGTTTCACTGGATAACAGCCTAGCCTATAGGCTTCTAACTGACCCTAACCAGTATCTAAGGACCAGACCTATGAGGTTTTCCCTGCTCCAATACCAACACTTTACGCTCTGCCATCTTGAGTGCTCTTTGGAGGAAGATCTCTACAGGCCTCAGAATGGGAGGTGGGGGGCTTCCACCACCTTGTTCCTCCTCCTCCCAGTTGGAGTCTGCCTCGACACAACCTGGGGTGGCCAACAACAGCTTCCTTTGCAGCCTGCTCCTGGAACTTTATTTTATCCTCCTCCTTGCTCTACTCAGCCCTGTTATCACCAATTCCCTTTTGTTGTTTTTCATTCCCCATTGGGAACCAACCTCCAATCAAATATCACACCACTCTCGCAGACTGCCCACGATGAGTTCTCCAGCTCATGTGATGCTCCATGCCTACTCCTGTCCATCTAGCCCATCCACTGCCCACCTGGGCTATCAGCTGGGACATGGTAGGGGGGAGGGTTGCTGCCTGCTCCCGTCCTAAGGACAGGCAGTCCAGGGGCCAGCCATGTCTCCAGGGGCTTTCTCCCAGCCAGCACAGCACTGCTCCCATGGTGCTGGCTGATGATACCATCATGCTGCTCCACTGCAGCTGCTGAATCATCCCAACACTGCTGCCACACCCATCTCCTCCTTGTTCTTCCTAAGGGCTGGCTCATGCAGATGGGTTACAACTGGCCTTTGAGCTACATGGGGTTTTTTTGCTGGACTTGCCGCTAGGCAGCTTGGACTCAGCGCAAAGGCACCTGAAGGGAAGAGGCTCAACACCGACTCCAGAGAGACCTAATTATCTAAACTCCCAACCCTGTCAAAAGTGTGGAGCAGGCAAAAATTGTCCACTTCCACTCCAATGTGAAGGGTGACAAAAAAAATCCCAAACTTCTGCTTGCTCAAAGGCAACTTGGTATTACCTCAGGGTGTGAGTCAGGGTGGATGAGTGGCAGCTGCCACAGTGAACAAAATTTCATCTGGAAATGGAAGCAGCTTAAGTAGCCAATCCCTGTTGAGCCATACAAGGTTCCCAGCCCTGCCCCGCCCCTTTGGAGTCTCCTACTCCATTAAGAAAGAGACGGGAGGGCAAAAACAGCCCCCACATCTATTACAGACAGGGAATGGACTTCTCCTCTGTACCAACTGAACCCATTTTCAACTTGTCTTCAAGAAAACCATGGAATGGAATAATGGAACAGCATTATCAATTATTTTTGCTGGTCACACGTCAAAATGAGAGTCCAAACTGTTTTCCTACATCGCTCTACACTAGCTGCACAATTTTCACCTGCCTTTCAAGCACAGTTTTCCTGGTGAACATGACCCATTAAATGTCACATGATCATCCATTTGAAAGATTTTTTAATTGACCATTTATTTATTTCAACAGTAATTTATTTCTTCTTTTTAGTCACGCACAAGTTAGTGGACAATACATCCTGGGAAAATGCATCCTAATGAAGCACTAACACTGGCAGAGACTGCTGAACAATTTCACCACATTTGGGAAGGAATTACGCCTAGTGCTTTTTTCTCAGACAGAAAATTAAAGATGGGGCTAATTACTTGCTAGTTAACTAGTTTAACACTTCTCTGTGTGAAAAGTTCCACACAGTAAGAAACTTCCTTGAGATGACAGTTTGTTGCCTGCTGAGTACAAATTGACATCAAGAACTGAAATGCAGATATCAGCCCAAACCCATACTAGCTCTTCTATTGGTCAACAATTTTCACATGCTACCGTTTCCCAAAACTTTCCATAGCTTTTTCCCCCAAATGACAGTATTAACCTGAGGGTATTTTTAAATGGCATTATTAAGAGGGATAAGAGAATGCCACTGAAATGGCATTTCTGAAATTTCTGAATGTGGGAACACCTGCCATGAATTGGTACCTTTCTTACACTGAAATGACTTTCCATTTTTGTTTCTTCAGTCAATTGCTTTATCCCCAAGATGCAGTATATATGACTGCCTACTGGAGGGAAAGATAGCTGGTGACTCTTCACTTACCACTAGGGTTTGAAACAGGTCAACAGCTGACCACACTGATATAAAGTATGTGTGCATGAGTGTGAAAGAGAAGTTAATGTTATTAGCACCACATACAAATAGACCGCTCTTACTAAATCTTGAAATATTTTCTCACTTCAGACAGTTTTATGCTTTAAAAATGTGCAATAAGACAGATGTTACTTCATAGATGCAAATATTTCTGGCATCCTTAACCAGCTCAGCTTGGGGCAAAAATCATCTCTCCTTCGAAATATCAAAATGTGTGACTGAAAGTGGAGTTAGAAATACTTAAACATGTATTTATATAATATCCTACCCAATCTCAGACTTTCGGGATGGGTAGTAGTATGCCAGATACAAAGCAGGATAATGGATTCTTATTGCAAAGATTCAGCCAATCAAGAGACAACTTTTCTAGGACAAAATATTGTCGAAGGCTTTCACGGTCAGAGTTCATTGGTTCTTGTAGGTTATCCGGGCTGTGTAACCGTGGTCTTGGAGTTTTCTTTCCTGACGTTTCGCCAGCAACTGTGGCAGGCATCTTCAGAGTAGTAACACTGAAGGACAGTGTCTCTCAGTGTCAAGGGTGTAGGAAGAGTAATATATAGTCAGAAAGGGGTTGGGTTTGAGCTGAGTATTGTCCTGCAAAAGTATTGTCCTGTAAGTATCAAGATAATGTGCTAATGAGGGTATGGTATGTTAATATGGAACCATTGTATCCTGAAGTGATCTGTTAATGTGTGTAATCCAAAGCTAATCTGTATGGCTATTGTTGAATGTTGTCTTTGTCTGGAGGTTTTTCAGGGCAGGAAGCCAAGCCTTATTCATTCTTAAACTCTCCTCTTTTCTGTTAAAGTTGTGCTGATGTTTATGAATTTCAATGGCTTCTCTGTGCAATCTGACAAAATAGTTGGTAGAATTGTCCAGTCTTTCAGTGTCTTGGAATAAGACCCTGTGTCCTGTTTGTGTCAGTCCATGTTCAGCCACTGCTGATTTCTCAGGTTGGCCAAGTCTGCAGTATCTTTCATGTTCTTTTATCCTTGTTTGTATGCTGCGTTTTGTGGTCCCGATACTTACAGGACAATACTTTTGCAGGACAATACTCAGCTCAAACCCAACCCCTTTCTGACTATATATTACTCTTCCTACACCCTTGACACTGAGAGACACTGTCCTTCAGTGTTACTACTCTGAAGATGCCTGCCACAGTTGCTGGCGAAACGTCAGGAAAGAAAACTCCAAGACCACGGTTACACAGCCCGGATAACCTACAAGAACCAATGAACTCTGACCGTGAAAGCCTTCGACAATATTTTGAACGCCTCTACGGGGAGGAAATATTTCAACAGACCCGGAGATTGGAAACACTTCGGAACAAGAAAGCACATCTACTTTGTTCTTTAACTTTTCTACTGCGATGCAGAGACACTGGAACCATTCCATCTTTTCTCACAAGTAAAAGAATCTTTAAAACTTCACGAGCTAACCGCATTTATAACCATCTAGAACGGGCTCTCTTACGAGAGAGAATTCACACTACCCGCAGAGAACTTGCTGCCACAGACAAGGAGTTGTTTTCCTTACATATCAATACTAGCCACAAAATGAGAAGCCATGATTGGGACAAGATTGATAATCTCACCTACAGAAAAATGGAACAGGGGTTAACCAGCCATACTTCCAGACAGAAGCAAAAGTTTAACAAATTACAGGAAAGAAGACAGAACAGTCCAAAACTTGACAACAAACGGATTATCTTCAATCTGACAGACCGACAACTCTCACCTGAAGAAACTTCCATCTTAGCTAAGGGAGGAAACTTTGCAGTCACTCCCACCCAAATTCCAGTGGAAGACATCATTGCAAATGTAGAATCTGCCATTCGTAATCTACCTGAAGAAGATGCTGAGGAAATAAGAGGAGAGACAGCAAGAATTCTACGAAAAGCAAAGCCCCCTGCTAGCAATATAACACGCAAGGAGAGAAACGCCATCAAGACCCTCAATGCAGATCCAGAAATCATTATTCTACCAGCTGACAAAGGCAATGCCACAGTGATCATGAAAACAGAAGAATACAAAAAGAAGATTGAGGAACTTCTGGACCCTGCCACATACAAAAAACTAAAACGAGATCCAACTTGCAAAATTACCAGGAAAACTAGCATTCTGATCAAGAATTCCACTCTTCATCCCGACACACACAGAAAACTATGCAAGACTGAAGCACAACCACCACGATTATATGGACTACCTAAAATTCATAAGGATTCCGTTCCACTCCGACCCATCGTGAGTGCCATTGGTTCCCCAACATATGAATTAGCTAAATATTTGACCACCCTCCTACAGGACCACATTGGAAAAACCACTTCTTACATCAAAGATTCAACTCACTTCATCAACAAAATCAGTCCGTTAAGACTCAATCCAAAGGATATTTTAATCAGTTTTGATGTTGTATCCCTCTTTACCAAGGTTCCAGTAAAAGACACAATCTCATTGATTAACCAGATTTTTCCAGAAGATATAACAGCCTTATTTCACCATTGTTTGACAACAAGTTATTTCCTATGGGATCAAGAATTTTATGAACAGATTGATGGAGTAGCTATGGGAAGTCCACTCAGTCCAGTAATAGCAAACTTTTACATGGAATATTTTGAAAAGACAGCATTAGAATCAGCACCTTACAAACCTACAGTCTGGTTCAGGTTCGTAGATGATACATTTACCATTTGGAGCCATGGTGAAGAAAAATTAATGGACTTTCTAAACCATCTTAATAATATCCATCCAAACATTCAGTTTACCATGGAAAAGGAAATTGAGGGTAAACTCCCATTTCTTGATACCCTTGTCATCCGTAAAACAAACCTTCAGTTAGGTCACAAGGTCTACCGGAAACCAACTCACACAGATCGCTACTTACACAAAAACTCCAACCACCACCCCCGACAAAAAAGAGGAATAATCAAAACATTAATGGACCGTGCAAGACGGATCTGTGAACCACAGTTTCTCAAGGAAGAAACTAATCATCTAAATCACGCACTGCTAGCAAACGGCTACTCCAAGAATGAAATCAGAAGGGCCATTAAACCAAACAAAAATCAGAAAACTCAAGAAAAACAGTCTCCCATAGGAAAGGTATTCTTGCCATTTATTAAAGGAGTCACTGATAGGATGGAGAAACTTTTGAAAAAACATAACCTACAAACAGTGTTTAAACCCACCAAGAAAATACAACAAATGCTACGATCAGCAAAAGACAAAAGAGACCCCCTCACCTCTGCAGGAGTATATCGTATACCTTGCAGCTGTGGAGAAGTTTACATCGGGACCACAAAACGCAGCATACAAACAAGGATAAAAGAACATGAAAGATACTGCAGACTTGGCCAACCTGAGAAATCAGCAGTGGCTGAACATGGACTGACACAAACAGGACACAGGGTCTTATTCCAAGACACTGAAAGACTGGACAATTCTACCAACTATTTTGTCAGATTGCACAGAGAAGCCATTGAAATTCATAAACATCAGCACAATTTCTAGGACACTTCAAAATTGTCATTTTCCCCTCTTGTTTCCTGATTCAAACTACAAAATTTGTTCTCTTTAGACCCCATTCAAATAGAATGGATGATACAAAGTCAGCTTTCATAGAGTACCCACTAACCGTTGAAGATCATTAACTAGATCACATAGTCCAACATTCCTACAGAGTGTCAGGGGAAAGAAAACTAAACAAAATTAGACCCTATTGTTCACCAGGCTAACACTAATTCCTGAGCCTTGTGGGGACCAGGGACAGCATAGCTGAGGCACCGCTGCGGCGCTTTCAAAGAGGCTCCCCAGCTGCCGCAAGGCTTAAAAAAGCCTTTTTTAAAGGATTACAAAGGAAATGGGGGTTTTTCCCCATAGAAAACAGCGGTGCTGTGCCAGGAAAAACCTGGCGCAGCAACACTGTTGTGCAAGGGGTCATTCCTGGGCTTGAGGGGCATTGGAAGCTGAGTACTGTCAGCTCCGCCCCCAGGAACACCCCGGGAAACGTCCCCTCCCATGCTGGCGCTGCATATCTCTTCTGGGATTTAGGTCCTGCAGAGACTGTGGTGTTGGAGGAGCAGTGTGCAGCTCCGCGGTGCCCAGCTGCCAAAGGAACTGCCCCCACCCTCCAGCGTAAGTGACTCTTTGCTGTGATAAGAGGCCACTTAAGCTGGTAGCGGGGTCACCTCGCCTCCAGAGCACTTTCAGCTCTGGGCTGGAAATCAACCAAGCAACCAACCAAAAAGCTTTTGACAGAGAAGGTAAGATTAATAGTAAAGTGAGTCCTCTGCAGAGTTAGTCTGTTCTAAGACCATTGAAATCAGTGAGTTCAGAGTGGATTCATTGTAAGTGATCCCAGAGGAAGGAGCTGTGTCCTTCTTCTTCATACTATGGAGGGGGCTAAAAAATAATGAAAGAACCCATGAGTACATTTCACGATTCTGAAGCTCTGCAAAAGGCAAGCGAGGCTCAAATTTTCATATCAAGTGTTGTGTGCAGTAAAGAAATGGGTTGCTTTATTCCAGTTCTCTATCCTTTCCCCCCAGAACTGGTTTGTCAAGGAATGAACTTGATAATCAATCAGAATGCCAGTCCTTCAGTATTAAAGGTGAGAAAGTACAATTAGCAGGGTACTCTTAGCTGAAAACTAGCTAAGATTGCTCTGTGCGCTCTCACTCTCCAACTCCGGCAGCCAAAAAATGTTGAGAAAATTATAAAATACATTATGCCATAATTTTCCTGCCAGCAGGTCTCCTGCTTCCTGATAAGAGCTAGAAAAATGAATTTCATCAACATTTTCTAAAGTGTATCTAGACGATATTAGGCTTCTATGTAACAGAAGCATCTGGAGGAGAGAGAATGTGGCCTTTTCCCCAGTAAGTGAGATGATTTAGTTCTCAGACTGAGAAAAAGCAGCGGCAGTGACCAGGCCACGTGGCACAAAGGGCTGACGCATAGAAGAAGAAGAGGAGTTGGGTTTTATATGCTGGTTTTCTCTATCTTTTAAGGAGAATCAAACTGGTTTAAAATCTCCTTTCTTGTCCCTCCCCACGACAGACAACCTGTGAGGTAGGCGAGACTGAGTTTGGAGAGAACTGTGACTAGCCCAAGGTCACCCAGCTGGCTTCATGTGTAGGAGTGGGGAAACAAACCTAGTTTACCAGCTTAGAGTCATAAGAAGAGTCATAAGAGTCTGCCACTCATGTGGAGGAGTGGGGAATCAAACCCAGTTCTCCAGATTAGAATCCGCCACTCTTAACCACTATACCACACTGCTTGATACAATGTTTTTCTCAAGAGGGAATTTTTCACGGAGATTTGCTGCTGTTTCGACGCTGATTTGCGTCGGAGTCAAATTTTGGTTATTCACTGCAGATCCGGCTTTTCCCTGATAGAGGTATAAAAGCTGCGTTATGTCAGCGGCAAACCAAACCACTTCTAAGTCGTACTTTCCAGTAGAAGCGCATTTTGTTGCTCGGATGCCCATGAAAAAATGTTTGCTTCGGTTCCGCTGTCCCTCCCTGTGACATCTCCTTTCTCCTCCCCCAAAAACGGTGATTGGCTGGGGGAGTTTCGTGCTCGGACAAGAATACCACCCCTTTTGCTGCCTGCCTGCCTGCCTGCCTAGAGTCCTGGCACTTCTCTCCCTCCGTCCCGGAGGCTGGCGGGCGGGCAGGTGGCACGCCTTCCCCGCCCCTCGCCCGGGATGGGCCTTGGAGCTGGGCCCACACCTCCAAGCCCAGGGGGACGTCAGACAGACGGCTCCAGGGGGAGACCGGCGGGGCCACGCCATGTGCTTCTCGTGCGCTGGGGGTGGTTGTGGCAGCTCGGTCTAGGGCAGTTGGACCCGTGGGGGGGATATTCAAGGGAAGGGGCTGTTGACAGGGATAAATCGCGGCCATGAAAAAACCATTTAAATCGTGTGTTTTTTTTAGTCCGTGGCAAAACAGAAGCAAAATCTACCGTTTTCCAGGACATGGCAGCTATACTTCCTTTATAAGGAAATGCTTGGTTCACAGTGCGACACTCAAAGTGAGACAACGGTTTCTGTGAGGAATCACTCTTTTCCTACCCCACTCAAATCCTGCATAACAATTTTTGAAATGCTATATCTATAATTATACCCATCTACTTTCATTCATCCTAGAAAAGCAGCTTTTTTTGGTTTGTGTATTTCCTTCACTTCTAATAATGTTTAATTTTCCAAAATACAGTATATGATACCAGGCTCAAGATACGAAAACATACCCCTTCATATTCCAATATGACAAACAGGTGTAGCTGCAGGGAGTTTTTCAGTAGCTGTCTGTACAAGGAAAAGAGAGAGATACAAACATAAATAAAATAGAAAATATATCATTTACATTGTGTTGAAATAGATGCATAGGATTTTTTTTTAATTTCCCAAGACATAGAGTTAGACAGAAACCCTGTGATCAGCAATGAACAGGGATCAAACGTTTTTATAAACTGTTGAGATGTTGTTTTTGGTACTCCTATCTGTTCCTGACAGTTTCTGTAAACTTTCACCCCTACCTTTAACTAATCTGCCTTCCTTCTAAAGCTATAAGAATGTATATTCCTTGTGTCAGGTTAAGTTCAACAGTTCAAAGGGCCATTTTCCCTCAGCCATATCCTAATTGAACAGTCAGTTCATGAACTGTAGTTTCATATAATGGGGCGGTACACTCTTGAGAAACACATCCATCTAAAATGCCACTTTTTAAAAGTGGTGAATGTAATCTACATTTGTTTAAAAAAAACCAACCCTTGCTCACTCAATCGATGCAACCAGAAGGTATGGCAAGAAAAAGAACTGAGTCACAAGCCAACGAAGGGGCATGTGCTTGTTATCAAAAGGCTGAGGCCAGTTCTCAACAATATAGTAATCATGCTCCTGGTTGGTGATGTGATGTCTGGCATGAGTACTGGCATGAGCCCTTGCCACACATGTTGATAATTGCAGATTATATTATACATTGTGCGGTGAAAAATATTTGTCCCCAGAACTGTCCCCAATAAGAACGCTAGACAACAAATTTAAGTTTAACTAGTTTATTATATAAATGGCTGAAAGCCAGCGTGGTGTCGTGGTTAAGAGCGGTGGTTTGGAGCGGAGGACTCTAATCTGGAGAGCCGGGTTTGATTCCCCACTCCTCCACATGAGCGGTGGACACTAATCTGGTGAGCTGGATTTGTTTCCTCACTCCTACATATGGAAGCCAGCTGGGTGACCTTGGGCTAGTCACAGCTCTCTTCGAGCTCTCTCAGCCCCACTTACCTCACAGGGTGTCTGTTGTGGAGAAGGGAAGGTGATTATAAGCCGGTTTGAGTCTTCCTTACGTGGTAGAGAAAGTCAGCATATAAAAACCAACTCTTCTTCTTCTTCATAAACTATAATACTGTGTAAGGGTAGACTTCACTGGGTAGCCTTTCATGACTACCTTCATCTGGGCAATGCCACCTAGGCCCCAAACACAGTCAACAATTATGGCAGGTTTTGTTTATCCTCACCTGCATATAGGGTTCCCAACCTCAAGGTAATAGTTGGAGATGTCCTGCTATTACAACTGATCTCCAGCCGAGATCAGTTCCCCTGGAGAAAATGGCTGCTTTGGCAAATAGAATCTGTGGCATTGAAGTCCCTCCCCTTTCCAAACCCTGACCTCCACAGGCTTCACCCCAAAAACTTCCCACCGTTGGCAAGGAGGGACACAGCAACCCTACCTACAACTGAACTGTGTTGAGAGATATCTAGCTGTATCTCCCTCCCCCAGTGTGCTACACAGACCGCTAAAAGTTTGCGGAAGCTGCTCAGCTACCTGGGCTTTCTCTCCCAACTGACCCTGCCATAGACCCTGTACAGCAAAGGCTCCTCGATATCACATGATGCCTCAGGAATGAAAACACAATGGCTAGCAGTTTCTACAATTATGCCCCAAGTGCATAATACAAAAATTCAAAATGTCATTGGCTACAAAGGCTACATCAAATAATCATCAAATTATTTGAGATGGATTCCTGATGTGACAAGCCATGACTGAACACAACAAATGTTTGTGGGGACATTTAAAAAAGAACAAATGTGCCATGTGAAACCAGAATATTCCCACTGTGAATACATCATTTAGACTAGACCTTAGGTGTCTATTAAATTCTGTGTGGATCTAGATTCCTCAGACATCTGGAATTTGTGTGCATGTCTGTAAGTATTAGAGACAGCACTATCTCTTCAGTTGCAAAATCATTCATATAAATAACTCGGCAGTGGATGGGCGAATGCATGGATAACATTATCAATTATGCAGACCATGATTCCTGCATTGCCTTCAAATGCATCTGGTCCAATCTGGTTAATTGCTTCCATTATTGTATTTAGATAGTATCCCATTTAAAGTAAAGCTTTTGAGAAAATGTTATGTCTTTGGAAAGATATATGTATGCCATTCAGTGCTAAAGTTTGTTCAGTTACCTATATAAAAAAGCGAAGAGGCAGTGGAATTTTCCTTACCTATTATTTTAAGAGTTTGCACTTGATGGAACCACAAAGGCTAAATGTTTCAGCAGTAAAGAACCTTTTTTAAAATCAATATAATAAAATGGCATCTACACTTTTTAAAGGAGTTTGTCCCTGTGAATATAACAGCAATATTTTTCCTAATAAGGATAGAAAACAAGTCCCCTTGTAAGTGTAGTAATTTAGGAAAGATACTGGCCATTATTGGTTGGCTTAAAGGGACCTAAGGGCTTTTCTTATATGATATTTTAAAGACATAGGTGGTGCTGCTTGTTTCTGTATTCCCTGTTTAGAGAGTTCATGGGGAGGAGCTGTGGCTCAGTGGCAGAGCATCTTCTTGGCATGCAGAAGGTCCCAGGCTCCATCCCTGGCATCTCCAGTTAAAACGGACCAGGCAGTAGGAGATGTTAAAGACCTCTACCTGAGACCCTGGAGAGCCACTGTCCATGTTAGTATAAATACAGACCTTGATGGACCAATGATCTAATTCAGTATAAGGCAGCTGCATGTGTCCATTTGTGTTCATGGGTGCAGGCTAAGGGGTTCTCTGATTTATTTAAAGCAAAGGGGGGGAGATGTCACATCCCATCTTAGAAGTACACTGTGTGGAAAGCCAAGAAGGCACACATATTTAAAATGGTGGCCCTGCGTCTCAAAAGGACAATGGTACCAGTTAAAAACATCCCCCTTCCCCCCATTTGGTTTTTAACATGCAGCCTCTTCAACAGTTCTGCAGAATGTAGATGCTCGCACACCACTCTGGTCTTAATGAAAGGTGTTGCATAGCTTTTATTTTTGTATTTTCATTTTTGAATGTCTAACTTTGCAGTTCAGTATTCATTAATGTATTAGATCTGACTATAATAAACAATATCAGTGAAGTTTAGCTTCCCTTCTTGAATCTTTAGCAGCAGACTGACAAAAGGTTTATGGGTTGTCAGAATTTGCACTAACTGTAACTAGATGCTGAGACAGCAAATGGTTTTGCACCCTTTGAGTCATGAAGGATAGGAAGAGAGCACTTAATGAAACAGTACCACATAAAATTAATTAATGTCTAAGGATAGGCGTTCAGCAATTCAGGAACTTAATCTTACCCCCCCCCCCCAATATCCATCAGGAATATGCTTTGCCAAGGTTTGTGGGATGGGCTTATGGGCCTCATTAAACTTTGACTCAAATGAGAATGAGGTAAAGATAGATTTACAAAGGAATATTAGTATAACGAAGAACTAAGAATGTAACAGGACATCTTCATAAAGCCAATAGTAATTAGCGATCCCGCAGTCTACACAAATAGAGCATTTGAAGATCGAACTTACCCTTTTCGCTTGAATCAATCACCCAGATTCTTGAACTGCTGATATGCTTGCAATTTCTTAGAAAAGGTGCAATTTGAGTTGTGCTGCTTTTCCATGGGTGAAGTCAGTGGCATTGATCATCACAACAGGCAGACAGATCTGATGATCACCTTTGGCACACGCTCAGAACTTCCTGGGTTGCTGGCAAAATCAAATATTCTCCAAGGTCAGAGGCAGAGCTTGCATCCTTTAAAAACATTTCAAGGATGCATGCCAATTTTCTGCCTGAGCCATTACTGGCATTCATCATCACACTAGGAGCCAGCCAGTAGCTGCTGTTGCATATGCTCAGAATCATGGCACAAATCAGGCCTGACATACACAGAGTATCTCATACTTGCCTGGGCAATGTAATGCTTCCTTATGTGCACAAACCACAGTTAAAAGCAGTTGAACATGTACAAAATATTTGCAATCTGATTTAAAACTTGGTACACTCCCCCGTGGCTCAGAGTGATAAGCTGCAGTACTGCAGTCCAAGCTCTGCTCACGACCTGAGTTCAGTCCCGACGGAAGTCGGTTTCAGGTAGCTGGCTCAAGGTCGACTCAGCCTTCCATCCTTCCAAGGTCGGTAAAATGAGTACCCAGCTTGCTGCTGGGGGTAAAGGGAAGATGACTGGAGATGGCACTGGCAAACCACCCCATAAAACAAAGTCTGCCTAGTAAACGTCAGGATGTGACGTCACCCCATGGGTCAGGAATGACCCGGTGCTTGCACAGGGGACCTTTACCTTATTTACTTACACTCCCCTCTCCCCCTATTGGCAGGATTAGAGAAAAGTGGAAAAGCCAGGCAAAAAGATTAAAGAACCAAACCATTTGGTAAATCCCCCTGGCCACTCTGAGATATCGGTGAGTAGAGTTGCCTCTTCACCACCGGCGGGAGGTTTTTGGGGCAGAGTCTGAGGAGGGTTGGGTTTGGGGAGGAGAAGGACTTCAATGTCGTAGAGTCCAATTGGCAAAGCGGCCATTTTCTCCAGGTGAACGGATCTCTATCAGCTGGAGATCAGTTGTAATAGCAGGAGATCTCCTGCCACTGCCTGGAGGTTGGCAACCCTATCGGTGAGCATAATCAGTGAGCATAGAAGGGACACAGCTCCACTTCGGTGAATGCCCCCCCCCCGGCTCTTCAGTGGAAAGAAAGGAGAGCCCACAGTTTTATTCTAGACTTGTACCTTCCCCAAGGCAGAAACAACAGCTCCCATTTATTTATTCAGGCATTTATTTATTAGGGCTTTCAGATATTTCCAAGATATATTCTATTTAAGCACTAAAATTGAAATAAGCAAAACAAAGGAAACAAACACATTCTATGGAGATCTTGATTCCCTGCACTGCCAAGCACAGGCTTCAGGCTGCGAGCCATGAGTAGGGTTGCCAACTTCCAGGTGGTGGCAGATCTCCCACTATTACAATTGATCTCGAGGCAATAGAAATCAGTTCCCCTGGAGAAAATGGCCACTTTGGCAATTGGAGTCTATTGCATTGATGTCCCTCCCCTCTCCAAATCCCACCCTCCTCAGACTCCACCCCCAAAATCTCCAGGTATTTCCTAACCCGGAGCTGGCAACCCTAGCCATGAGGTAAGCCTAAGGGCCAAGATTCCTCTGGCTTTTGTCCTTTTGCTGGCATCCAAGAGCTCACACTTCTGCCCATACCCTGGCTGCATGCAGAGGAGAACACAAACTGAGCACAGATGGAATCCAGCTTCTGCTGGTAGCATGAGAAGGTGCATATACAAGGTATTTGCAATGTAATTTACAGCTATTTAGAACATTCAGTAAAAAAAAAAAGTGTGCCCTTTACAATTTGCAATCCAATTATGATTCCAGTAGAGGAGCATTCACCCATCCTTACTCATAATGCAATGTAAACTCATGTACTTTCCGTCTAAGAAAAGGTGACCTAATGTAATCTTCATATTTCTCTCAGTTTAATGTAAGAAACTCTGACCTACTGGGCAGGATAGAGACTATGAGCAGCAGCATAATAGTCTTGGTGTTTAATGAGATAAAGTTAAGAACTATCAGTCCTTCCTTAACGTTGTAATACTGTGAGAATACCAATAAACAAGCAATCGCTTATTGCTTTAAAGCAGGATTATGGTAACACTTCCCACTACTTATATTGTAGCGCTTTGGCATAGAGTGGGCAGTACTTCCTGGTGAGACAAGAAGTGGCCCCCTAGGAGAAGACTACACAGCTGTAGCTAAGGCTGCTAACCTCCAGGTGAGGGTTTGGGGTTCTCCCAGAATTGCAACTGATCTCCAGACTACAGAGATGTTCCTCTCAAACAACTAGCAGCTTCAGAGGATGCCCTCTATGGTGTCACATCCCTGCTGAGCTCTCTGCCCTCCCTAAACTCCTTCCTCTTCAGGCTCAGCCACCTAGGGCTTTTGAGCATGGGTTGTTTTTGTCGGTCGAATTTACTTGGCGCCTTTAGACAAGCCAGTTTCACTCTGCTCCCCCATCTGCATTATGGGTAGAATAATAGAATCATGGAATTAAAATGTTCAAAGGGGCCTACAGACCTTCCAGTCCAACCCCCTGCTATGTTGGCCTACTTCACAGAGTTGTTATAATGATTACAACAAAATAACAAATGTGAAGCACGTTGAACACCAAAAGTATTACATCGATGCTTTGCATTTTTTATTGTCGATGTCCAGAGAAATCCTAGCAGTTGTGATAAAAATATGTAATGCTTAGCAGTATGCATTTAGTGCCGATGATTACTTATTTTTCTATTCTTAGATTTGTCCTTGTGTAGCAGAAAACATGTTAATGAGATGAGAATCCAAAGAAATAAGTCGGTCCACTCACAGAAGAGCAGATCCATACTGTTGGGACAATGGTCGTGTCTTGTTTAGTTATATTCAGTAATTTCCCCCCTGCCTACTGAGAAAAAAATGCAAAAATAGCAGTGGTAAAAAAAATAAGTTTTAACTTCCAGGAGAAGTGTTAACAACAGCATATAGTAATCCTTTCCTTGGTGCTGTTCAGATAAAGCCCCAAAGTTCAGATTATATAATGTGAAAAGCTTATTGAAATCTCTAGAGTCTGCATAATTAGGCTTGCCATGTTGCAAGAGCAAGCATTCTCCCTGACCATACATAACTTACATCTTTCACACAGCTGCAGTTTCAAACGTGTTAATCTCTGATGCCCCCAGTCTACATCAACAACACAAGCAGCCATACATAACATTTTGGTTTATCCCAGCGTACCATTCCTGCTATTTTGTAAATGGCAACACTATCGTCTAAGGATGCAGTTAAGATGTGAGATGCAATAACCTTTCATGCTTCTTTGCTCAAACAATATCTCCTGTTACATCTGTGTGGTAGGTAATGCCAAGTTTCAGTTGAGTAATTTTAATCAACTGATCAATGTGATTATCAAACCTTAAGTTTGACTTTATCCCAATACCAGAGCAACAAATGTTTCCTATATACTCTACATCCCAGCTACCTGGTGCGTTAGCTTTACAGTCTCCAGCTGTTTTGCAAGAGGCTGGTTTTATTCTTCCCTGGTTCATCTTAAAATAATCAGTAGTTAGTTTTTTGTTAATGGTGTAACCATTAAAACTATTTAACTTTTAATCCATTACAGTTATACCAACATGAGCCACTGAGACTGTACTAAAGTTTTATTTTAGGTGAAAATATAGGTTTTGAGAGGAAAATAAATGGTTGGCAGCATCTTTATCCAATTTCCTGGAATCTCAGCAGTGTGTCAAAACGGGTTGTGCACCATTTTCTTCAAATCTTGTTCTTCATTTCAGTTCCTCTCACTGCGCTGTTCTCACAGGCCTCCTGCTGCTGATGGCTCTCTCTGGACCACTTTAGCTGCTGGTTCCTCTACTGCTGCAATTGTCTTTACTTCTATAAGCACTGTCAAGTGTTCTTCATCAGCCAATCACATCCAGTGTGACTTTATGATGTGGTGATAGCATGATGCTTGCTAGTGCAGTGCACGGTGATGCCATTATCTAATGATAGCACCTATAGATTTCAGGAAAGAGAGACACACAGAAAGACTGTGGCAGATTGAGGGGGAGGGGAATTGATTCATCCTTTCTTGCCCTCCCTCTCATGATCTGCCTAAGTTCACAGAATTAGTATTGCTGTCAGATGGCCATCTAGCCTCTGCTTAAGAACCTCCAAATGAAGAGAGCCCACCAGCTCCCAAGGAAGCCTGTTCCACTGAGAAACCACTCTATCAGGAAGTTCTTCCTAATGTTCAGCAGAAAAGATTTGACTATGGAATTCTGCAGAGGCTGAAAAAGTAAACTTTTTAACCGAGCTTTTGGAGCCCCCAGTATTGCAGGAGATCCAGCATTTTATGGGGAGCAATCCTAAGAACATCTACTCAAAAGTAAGACCCATTTTATTCAATATGGTTATGCCACAGACAGTACAGTTAATACTGTGGAATAAGTTTTTGTGAAACAAATCCCACTTCATCAGTTATGTTCACCTGATAAGCAAATCTATCTCAAAGGCTTCAAACATAGGGGGGAATTACTGCAAAGAAAGGCTAGAAGATCCAGGATCTAGGAGTATTACAATACATTTTGAAGCACAGTGGAAATCAAGTTCAAGTAAAAACAAAAGAAACGATAAGTGAATCTGCACAGTGGGTGTAGACCACACTCCACTGATGATGAATTGGCAAAGTAGGATTTGAATTTGAATAGTGTGGATAAGTTAACCATCCCAAGTTCCTACTGAGTGTAAGTCTGATAGTATCAAATGTGCATATGATTTCCAACTCAGCAGTTCCTCACTTCCCTTTGAAACTTTTCTGCTGAAGTACCGCAACATTTTAAGGCTATTACTGAGTGTCCGGGCACATGGAAATGATCTCCCACTGGTTTCTGAATGTTTCCATTTTTAATGTCTGATTTTGGTCCATTTATGATGTTGCACAGACACTCTGTAGTATGGCCAATGGAAACAACAGAAGGGTATCTCTGGCACATTGCAGCACATATCAAGTTAGAGGATGTGCAAATGAATGAACTCTTGATGGCATGGCAAATGTAAATATATCCTGTAATAGTGCTACTTGGGTAGGTAGATATGGGGAAAGTATTAGAAAATGTTAGAGATTGTTGCAGGGCTAAACCCAGGATGGATGTTTCCACTAGATGGTCTATTATTACAGTTGAATAGTTAATTCAGGGTGGTAGGGACTGTTTGTAAGCAAGGAACAGACTACTCTTAATTAATCACTGAATTGGTAAGGCTGAAAGACCACTTTAAACATGGAAGAGTGTTAGTAAAGTTTCATTTAATGTGAATGGATTAAGAACCCAATTAATATGAGGAAAATTACTGGGTTGTAAAAGGAAGGATTTGAGGAGACTGCCAAGGAGGCTGCAGAGAAAGGCAATGGCAAACCACTTCTGCTTCTCACTTGTCATGAACAAACCCCTTGCTGGGGTTGCCATAAGTTGGCTGTGACTTGAAGGCACTTGACACGCACCCACAATACATGAAGTTTTTTTTTCTATTTGTGTTTACAGGAAAAGTCTTTTCATGTACAGCCACCTTTTTTCAGAGAATTAGCAATTTTAAGAAGGGAATTTTGAATCAATTTTAAGAAGGGAATTTTAAATCAATTAGAGTTATGGCTGACAGTAGTGTTAGGATTGTCACCGGAGAGCCAAACATTGCTTTGAACCCCTCACTGAACTTTAAGATTTTTGAATGATTCTTTAACTAAAACACAGCCCATTCCTGACCTGCTCCGGTGGCCGCATCGAGAGTCCTTAAGAGGCTGACGAAGGCCTCTGCCAGCGCAGGGGCCCACACTGCCTGCGCCTGGAAGGCGCATGCCAGCATGAGTGGCCCCAGCCCTGGCATGCAGGCCTGGACGCCAGTCCCCGGCCACCGCTGCAGCCTCCCGCCGGCCTCTGGCCCCCAGCACAGGCCGTGGCGGCGAGCCAGGAGGCGTTCTGGTGCCCCGGGAGGCATTCCCGGGGCGTTCCGGCGCCGGCCGGCTCATGAACGCCCCTATTTTTTTTAGCAGAGATCCGCCAGCTTTTTTTCTGCACCGGGTGGAGGTTTCAGCGGTTGCCTCCTACGCCCGGCCCAGGCATTCCTTTCAGGAATGCGCTGTTAGTGAATTTCATAATATTGAAATTCTGCTCAGAGATCCGAATAGCATTCCTCATCTATCCTGGATAAGTCAATATTAAATAGGGATGAGCAGACTATAAAGCTACCTCTATACTTGAGACTTAAAGCAGTTTAACGCTCATTTGCTGTCCCCTGGGAACTCTGGGAACTTCAGTTGAGAGACTCACTAGGGAACTCTCACAGAATTCTTAGCGCTTTCAGAGGTAAAATTGTCAGGATTCTTGTGGGGGGAGAGGAAGCCATGAGAATTAAACTGCTATAAAATCAATAAGAGTTTGTAATGAAGATACAGCCTGAGCTGACGAGCCTAAAACTAATCCCCCCGCCTTCTTACTCCACGCTGACTAAAACAGCGCACATGTGGAATTGTGTATTGGGAAGCGTGTGTTGCAGATCTCTTAATACGAGGAGACCAGAGCATGGTTGTCTCCGATGGCCTTAATCATTTGACTCCCAGGCAAAGTTGCTTGGAGGAGCACAAGCAGATCAAGAGAGCTGGAAAAAGCTTATGCTCTAATAATTAAGGGAAGCACTGCCCTGGCTTTTGTGTCTAAGGAGAAATATCTTCTAGTGGAATTGAAGCAGTGAAAGCAGATAAAAGAGTACATATCCCTCCAGGCTTTGGAGGGTGCTTACTGCAAGCAGAAATCAAGTGAAATTGAGAATAATTTAAATTGGGGAATTCACTTCAGTGCCCTTCCTCTTTTGAAATACAGGGCAGCCAATCTTAGCAGGAAAAGTTCACCCACCGTAACAATTGGACAGTGGAAATGTTGCCCAGGGACATGGCTGCCCTTCTCTTTCTCCAGACATTTTAAAAATGAAATTGGATGGGCATCTGTCAAGAATGCTTTCGGTCCAGGAAACTTTCCTGTGACTTTCTAAACTGTATAAGAGAGATCTTAAAGCTCCTGCTCTTTCTAATGTCACGATGAGCATGCTTTCGGGCAAGTTCATATTGGGATACTTCTAAATGGATTGGAAAGCTTTTAAAAATACATTTACAACCCTTCAGGGCACATACAGAGATGTCGTGGTAATACCCCAATCTGCATGCCCATATTGCAGTGGAAGCCACATTTAACAGCAGCAGTTTTTGTGACTACTCGCTTCCAGTTTTCAAGTGGGATACATGAATTTGCTTGTTTGGAGGACTTATGATGAACAATTTTCACCAGAAGTACAGCATTACCTTCATAACACAAAAGTTAGTTGCCCGGATGATTTCCAGAGAACCCTGTGCTTGCTCACACATGTATTTTCATGCCTGCGTTATCAATTAATGACTACCACACATAAATAAACTCTCCTGAACTATACAACAGAAACAGACAATTCATATCACTTCAGACTCAATGATTTGGATCCTACAGTCATGAGAGCAAAAGGTGTTTATGGAGGCACATCTTGACTACTTGGCTTCCCACAGCAACCTTTTGCGACTATCGTGTAGCATGTAAGGATGAATCATCAAGGGTAGGACAACCAGTCCCCAAGCCCTGCCTTGGCAGACCCTTCCCATAAGGGTAGAGTCTTAGGGCTTTCACAAAGGAACCCTGAGATAGCACTGATATCACCCCAGGAGCAGAAGAGGGGAAGAATGAGGGTTGAGGCATGGATAGGGTTGCCGGGTCCCTCTTCACCATTGGTTTTGGGGGCAGAGCCTGAGGAGAGCAAGGTTTGGGGAGGGGAATGACTTCAATGCCATAGAGTCCAATTGCCAAAGCGGCCATTTTCTCCAGGTGAACTGATCTCTGTTGGCTGGAGATCAGTTGTAATAGCGGGAGATCTCTAGCTAGTACCTGGGGTTTGGGGAGGTAAGCTACCTCAGCAGGGTATAATGCCATAGAGTGTATTATTGGAAACAAGAGACATTACCAAGCATTTAGTAATTGAAATGTAGCTTTGCAAAATATGGCACATTATGTACATAGGAAAAATAAGAACATATACAAAAACTCGGAATGGTAAACAACATTCGCAAGATTTTTTAAAAAAGAAATGGTACCCATCTTTGCAACATTGGATCAGAATTAAATCTGATGAATGTGTAAATAAGGAAGAAATTTTGTATTATATTTAGCTAGATTTAGATGTATTGTGTGCTATGTGATTATCATAAATGATATTTATGATAGTATGATAATAAAATTTAAAATGTGGATGAAAGCATTCTACAATGTTTTAAATGTTCATCTTGCTACTTTACCAATAAATAAAAGTGTGTGAAGCCAAAGTACGCCCTTTTCCTTGCCTCTCCCCATCTCTCACTCCGTGCAGCTTGTGTGTGAATTCTCAGTGGACTGAGAACACAGGAAATAGTCAATAGTAAAAGCATCTCATTTACATATAACCCAAGGCTCTAAGGGAAAAGGTTCAGAGAGAAGGAAAAACAGCAAATTCTTTTTAAAAAAAAAACACCATTATGTGTCAATGTCTTTTTCTCAAAGAGGAAGTATATAGCAAGGGAATCACAAAATGATAATTTTGAGATATCTCCAACCATATTACTGGTGTATCTCTCAAAAGTAGAGGGTGACACAAATACACGCTTCATGTACCTATAAGAATGCTTTGTAAAAAAAAAATTGTTTATGGCGCCTGTTCTGGGTGGTAGTTGTTGGGGTGTGCTCTGAGAAAAAAAAATTATTTCGGATCCAGAATTTGGGGGCAGGGAATGGAATCTTTACTGTTATTACTAATTTTTGGTGAGGACATGACCGGTTTGGCATTCAACTCTGTGGCCATTTATGCTCGGTAATTAGCAGCATGTTCCAGGCTGAATTGCCCCGCATATTTTTTTGAATTTTTCACGCTGAACCGTCATTCTGGAAGTGACTGTGAAGCCGGTGCATACCTGCTTCGCATTACTTAAGAGCCCCTTTAATGCGACCTTTGGTGTTTATTCCACCTCCGCCATGAAGAATCCCCTGAAGGAACCATGCAAAATAACAGTGGTGTGTTAGCTGTGCACATGTGAATGGCTATGCAAACAGGAACGAAGGAACAGGTGAGTGGGGAGTGGAATTTCTCCTTTTGCATCAGGACCATGAATAGGCATTTTTAAAGTCACATTTAAAAAAAGAGCTTTTAGAGAGCATCAAAATTGACCATGCATAAATGGCCTGTGTTTCTTTCGGGTTCCAGAATTTCAATGAAGAACAAATTTGAGGGTCCGGGACAACATTTTAAAAAGATAATGGCACAAAAAATTGTGCAGAACATAGTCCTCCTTCTAATCTAAGTACCCTCTAAGTTTTTATCAGAATGTACAAAGGTGTTTATTTTACAGACCCCTGAAGTAGGTGCCTCTTGACATAGAAGCATTTCTCTCCACGGACTCAAATGGAGAAAGGGAGGTGGTAACAGACCAGTAGGACAGTGCCAGCCACCAACATTTTAAAAAATCCTGTCTGCATCCATTATTTTTACTCACTCTTACAGTGAATGACTGACAAATTACAGTGAATAAAAAATATTTACTTTTCTGCTGAAAACACTGCATTCACTATCCTTCTTTCTTGTGGTTTGTTGCTCCCTCTCATAAGGAAGGCTTCCATTGCAGAAAACCTCCCCTGCTCTATCCTTGCAATCTTTGAAAATAATTCAATTTTTTTTCAAAAACAAATAGACAATGTGTGTACATGTGATTTCATGTTATGAGTCAATCACCCAATGGCTCTGAAACACAGGCCTTCATTCTGGGTGTGGAGTAGCCTGACAACTCAACACAGACTCATCCATGCCAATTCCTTCTCTGGGACTTGTCTGCAAAGGCTGGGAACTTTCGCTTCCTGATCCCCTGCAAGGATCCTATTGGAAGGGAGAATGCCATTGTCTGAGAAATCACAATAATAAATAAAAAAAATAGACACCTATGCAGGGGATGGATAAGAATTGCAGATTTGTGTTACTGTTTCACAGAATCACAGTAATGACCCAAAACAGATATTTTTGTGTATATGTTTGGCTTGGGAATTTTGGAATGCACATCGTTACTGCCATTGGTAAGTATACTGCCAATAAAAATCAAGTTTTTTTTTTAAAGAATATGGATGTTCCTTAAATTACAATTCCTTAAACATAATAAAGTTCCCCCACTGACCAAGCCACCCAAAGCAACAACGATCATGTCAATGGAAAGTTACCCTTAAAATCCAAAACTGTAAGATTTTATTTCAAAAGGGGAACTTTACAAAAATGAGGGGAATAGTTAAAAGGAAGCTGAAAGGGAAACACAAGAGAGTTGAATCTCTAGAGGGTTCTTGGAAGCTATTTAAAGCCACACTAATTGAAGCCCAGATAGAATACATTCCATACGTTAGGAAAGGCACTGTTGAATCTAAAAGAATACTTGCATGGTTAACGATGCAAGTCTGGGAAACGATAAAAAGTGAAGAGTCTTCTTTTTAAAAAGTGGAAGGTCTGTCCCAGTGAGTTGAACAGAAGGGACCACAGGCTGTGGCAAAAGAAATGTAAGTCAAGGATTTGAAGAGCAGGTTGCTAAAAGCATTAACACAGCAATCCTAAGAGGAGGGGCAAAAGGGCTTTGGATGCGGCGTGCCTTAGCACTGGTGTAGATGCCACTTGCACCAGCTAAACGGGCACTAATGCCGGTGCAAGGCCACTTACTCTGGCGCCAGGGTGCTGCACATCAGCACATTGCAACTCTTCTTCTTCTTCCTTTTCATAAGGTACCTCACCAAGGACTCCTAAGGAAACTGAGTAAATAATATTGTCAAAGGCTTTCACAGTCAGAGTTCATTGGTTCTTGTAGGTTATCCGGGCTGTGTAACCGTGGTCTTGGAATTTTCTTTCCTGACGTTTCACCAGCAGCTGTGGCAGGCATCTTCAGAGTAGTAACACTGAAGGACAGTGTCTCTCAGTGTCAAGTGACTCTTCCTACACACTTGACACTGAGAGACACTGTCCTTCAGTGTTACTACTCTGAAGATGCCTGCCACAGCTGCTGGCGAAACGTCAGGAAAGAAAATTCCAAGACCACGGTTACACAGCCCGGATAACCTACAAGAACCAAGAAACTGAGTAAGCTTAGCAGTCATGGGATAAGAGGAGGCGTTCTCTTATGGATTAAAAATTGGTTAAATGATAGGAAGCAAAGAGTAGAACTAAATGGACAGTTCTCCCAAGGGAAGTAAGTAGGCAGGGAGGGGGTCCCACAAGGTTCAGTACTGGAGCCAGTACCATTTAATTTGTTCATAAATGATCTGGAACTAGGGGTCAGTAGCGTAGTGGCCAAGTTTGCAATTGACACAAAAGTTTTCAGCATGGTGAAAACCAAGGATGACTGTGAAAAGCTCCAGGAGGAGCTCCATAAATTGGGTGAGTAGATGATCACGTGGCAAATGAAGTTCAGTGTTGGTTAGTATAAGGTGATGCATATTGGGACAAAAAAATCCAAACTTCAGATATTGGCTAATGGGATCTGAACTTGCTGACATTGACAAGGAAAAAAATCTCAAAAAGCTGGAAAAAGTACAGAAGAAGGCTATGAAGCCATGGTGACTAAAGGGAACTTCTACATTCTGAGGCAGTCATCTTCTGAATCCCAGTGCCAGGAGGCAATGTCAGGGGAAGGCCTCAGCCTCTACACCCTGTTGCTGGCCATACAGAGGAGCTGGTTGGCCACTGTGTGAGACAGGATGCTGGACTAGATGAACCACTAGTCTGATCCAGCAGGGCTCTTCTTATGTAGTTTGCTAATCTACATCAGTCCAAATACATCTGTCAGTTGCACACTGCATATCTGAATAATGCTCCATATAGTATATACTTGGTGGTATATGGAATCACAATCTGGACCTAACATCTGAACAAAGTAGCAAAAAGAGCTGCCTAGAATTAATTTTGAAAAACAAATGTAAAACAAGGAAGTGTAGGGAGGAATTACTTTAAGGCTCATCACAACCCTATTTCTTGCCTTTGCTCACAGGCAGCACATCCAAGTCATTCAGGAAAGCTATATTAGTTCCAGAGATGAGGAATACTGCTGGATGAAGACATGAGTTGACACTCACAGACTTCCCATCCTCTAGCCTGCAGTACTGTATATACAAAGGAAGGAAAAAAAAAAAAAAAACAGAGCTCTATTGCGGTCTATGGAGAAGGATATGCAGTTTTTACTATATTTCTCCCAGAGTATAAGGCAATAATAATATTCTGTAGATAACAATCTGGCACCAGAGTTTTCTGACCCTGAAGAAAAACTCCAGGATAAAAAGTCACAGTTCTTGTATTTTCTTTGACAGAGTATACAGAGAAGTAGCTCACAAGCTTTGTCCTGGAGAGTTGGTTTTTATACGCCAACTTTCTCTACCTTTTAAGGAGAATCAAACCGGCTTACAATCTTCTTCCCTTCCTCTCCCCACAAAAGACACCTTGGGTGCTTTCACACGTGCTGAATAATGCGCTTTCAATCCACTTTAACGATCATTTGCAAATGTATTTTGCCATTTCACACAGTAAAATCCAGCTGCAAAGTGCATTGAAAGCGGATTGAAAGTGCAGTATTCGGCATGTGTAAAAGTGCCCCTTGTGAGGTAGGTGGGGTTGAAAGAGTTAGGAGTGAACGATGACTAGCCCGAGCTCACCCAGCTGGCTTCATGTGTAGGAGTGGGGAAACCAATCCGGTTCACCAGATTAGAGTCTGTCACTCACGATGAAGAGATGGGAATCAAACCCGGTTCTCCAGATTAGAGTCCACTACTTTTAACCACTACCCCACCCTGTAACACTGTAACCTGCACATTAGTAAATAATGTCCCCAAAGTGCAGCCACTAACCACTTACAGCTTGCTTTCTGTAAACAGAAAAACACATGGGGCATAAAACAACCCCTCCCCCCCCCCCAAAAAAAAAACACCTACTGGTTTTTATTTGGAGGTGCTTTTTGCCCTAGCCAATGTAACATATTGGGGGGGGGGGCATTTGCACAGGAAAATTGATCCAGGGAAGATAATAGTTGTCTGTAGTTTGGAGTAAACAACCTACTTGCTCATTGATATATGCTCAGGGTAGAAAAATAACTCATGAAGTACTAGGGAAGTGAATGATTAATAATGCTAGAGGTTTGAAACAGGTTCTTGGTATAATGAAATGTCTTAATTTCTGCCACCATAATCAAAGGTGAGATTTTACTAACTCGAGAATCACTGGAATTTGGCTTTGACTAGTGAATATCCACCTAATGCTAATTTTAAAATTTCAACACTGGGATATTAAGTTATCATTTGCAGCCAAAGAAAATGCTTCTACCTGTGGGTCCTTCCATTTTTTCATGGAAGAGATGGGAACACTTTCTGATTCTAAACACATTTAGTTGGCAATGAAGCCCACTGATTTCATTTCCAAGAAAGTATTGCAAGTATGGATGCTTCTTTGCATCACAGTTTAAAGCAGACCCTTCTATGCTGGACAGCTGCCTGACTTCCAAATACATGGGTAATTCTATAACATTCTAGAATAAATTCCATTTCACAGATTTCCTTTATTATTACTTTAACATGTTGTGTCTTTTCAGCTTTGAATTTCTGCAGCCAAGATTTCTTGGTAAACAAGATACTATCTGAGTATTTAAAGAAAATGATTAAACTAGTGCTCACAGACAACTAGGCAGAGGGCACTTAATTTAAGACCATCAAATTGGCAGGTTTCTTCTAGACAAGCGGTTACATGATTAGCTCTATATTAGAGACTGTGGATCACTGGAAGCCATGGTATGTGAAGCAGACTTGGACCTGCCATTTAAATTTTTTTTATTTATACTAATGCATTTTTATTTATAGGAACATTCACTGCTTACCTGCCTTTCTCTAAATCACAGGCACAAGGTGGGATGCGAATCAATGAAACAAAACCAATATCAATAAAACACAAACACAATAATAAAATACTATAAAAGTGTAGGAACACTGACATAAATTTTTATCCTGAGGATCCACCATGGAATTGAAACTGAAATCAGTAGTTTGGGATTCCATTTTTTGAAAATAAATAGTCCAGGTAAAGTTCAGGGGAAATTGTTTCTGTTGTTATATTGCCTCCATATTAGGTTCTACTTTTAATCATCATCACAATTTATTTATTTTATTATATTAAAACATACACCACCTTTCCTCATGGCTCAAGGCAGCTTACAATAATAGTTAAAAAAACATTTCCAGTTTAAACCAAAATAAAATAACAAATGCCAACTCTCTTTCTCCCTCCCCTCTTACAAGATTCCTACCAATTCAAGCCCCCCTCAAAAGCCCTGGCAAACAAGTAAGCCTTGCAGCATCTCCTGAAGATCTCCATGGAGAAGGCTACTCTCAAAACTCCCGGGAGCCCATTTCTCAGAGGAGTAGCCACAATGGAAAACGCTTGGGCTCTGATCAACACCAGATAAGCCTAAGTGGTGAGATAACCAACAAATGGCTGCCTGAAGACCATAGCTGGTACACAGGGATGTATGGAAAGAGATGGTCCTTCAGATATGTGGATCCCAGGTTGTGAAAGGCTTTCAAGGTCATAGTCAACACCTTGACTTGAACTTGGAAACAGATTGGCAGCCAATGTAGCTGTTTCAAAATGGGCAACATATATCCCCAGTGGCTAGCTCCTGGCAATAGTCATGCTGCCCCATTCTTGACCAGCTGTAGTTTCCTGGTTGTCTTCAAGGGTAGCCCCATGTGGAGTGTGTTGTACTAATCCACAATTAATTTTGGAAAAATAAATTTGATCTGTAGGTCACCATCTACTTGAAACTTTTCTACAGGGCAATTTTAAAAAGCCCTTTAATTTGTTGAATTCCAGCACATTTTCTATTAAATTAGGTAAGGGATACCATGCTTTAGAATGTCTTCTCAGTCAGGTAGGAAGATAAAACAATCCCAAAATGTCTGTGCTCAAACTACTGTGCACAGTTTTGCAAAGGAATATGAATTTATGTCAACAGCCCTATTGTGAGTCTAATGGGGATATTAAATGAATGGCTTGAGTCGCCTTCTTTCTTCCCTGTGGAAGCATAAATATGCTGGGAATCTAGAATGTGATAGGAACAGATGGTGGTATGTGATAATATGAGCACTGACGATGGCCATGAAATTTGAAAAATACATTGATGTGACATATTCATAAAGGCATATTTTATATGCACTTCGCTCTGATTTCTCAGAGATCTAAACTTTTAGATAATGATTCTAATTCAATAATTAAAAAATAAGTAATGAATTAGTAGCCTGCCTATTATGCTGAGTCTCCAGGAGGAAAACACTATGTAAAAATGTAATTAGACAGCATAAGATATCCAGTAAATAACTCAATAGTGAAAGAATTCTGAAAGTTAGAAAAATAATGCAAAAGAACAGGGTGTCAGGCATGATATAAAGAATGCAGAAAAAGTAAAAGTAAAAGTAAAAGACTGCAAAAGTAAAAGACAGTGCAATAAGAGCAGAGTAAAACATACAATATGGTAGAATAGACCACAGTCCTGTTCCTTATATAAAGAAGCATCCTCCAAACTATTCATTTATACTACGCCCCTATTCACTTCATAGAAATGTCCTTCTGAACATTTTGACTGTTTCTGCAGAAGAAATTCTACTTTCTGCCTTTCTGAGGCTTTGATTTGATTTTTCTCCTCCCTGTCTTGTTTTCCACAATAGAGACATGAAGTGCTAGGTTACTTTGTGGTTGTGAAGCATTTTCATAGCAGGAAAGATCTTCTGTCGGCTCGAAACATTTCAGTCCCAAAAAATGGATCATCCAAATTACAGTCAAATATAGTAAATATCTATTTAGGAGACATTTTGCCCTTTCACGATGCTCCCTTTGCCTAATAATAGGGATATTCCTATCAGGGAAGGAAAGGGTTTGGGTTTTTTTTTTGAAAGAAAGAAAGAAAGAAAGAAAGAAAGAAAGAAAGAAAGAAAGAAAGAAAGAAAGAAAGAAAGAAAGAAAGAAAGAAAGAAAGAAAGAAAGAAAGAAAGAAAGAAAGAGAAAGAGAGAAAGAGAGAAAGAAAGGCAAATATAATGAGAAAGGAAACAAAATAAATTGCATATTATAAAACTTCATATTGACAATCATGCCACACACATATTGACATAGATGTGGCCCAACACATGAACAAGGCCACATGCTGGATTTATTTGTTTATTTTGTTCCATGCAGTCAGCTTGTGATCTGGTGTGGAAGCTGGATAGACAGCTTGTACCATGGCTGGATCAGTATTTGCTGGAGTTGTGAAGGGCACCTTCTGCCATTGGGATGTTGCCATTGTTGGTTGGTAACATTTCACAAGATCATTAACGCATTGAAGGGAGAACTTCTTGAAGTCTCTGAAGGTGGCTCTAATACTCTCTCTTGATAAAGTTTTGCTCAATTATAGCCCAGTGTCCAATAGACTTTTTAAAAGGAAGTATTATTAACAGAGTGATGAACATCTTCCGTGTTTTCTAGGTGACATGTCTACCCTTGACCCTTTTCAATCCAGCTTTAGGATGGGTTTGGGAACAGAGACAGACATCATTTCTATTGCTCTGGTAGATTATTTATATTTGCAGACAGATAAAGAAAATGCATTTTTTTTAGTTTTGATTAGTCTTTCTGCAGCCTTTAATATGGTCAACCACACCATACAATTGGGGTGAGAAAGGGCTCTAAAGAGGAGAGATCTTAGAAGGTTTAAGTGCCTTTGTCTAACCACACTCTAAAGGTGGCTTTTGGGGACTCTGAATCTGTAGTTCAAGATTTGTCATGTAGAACATCACAAGTACTTGTTTATCTCCTGTTCATTTTAATACCTATGTAATGCCTTAGAATCAAATAGTCTGATGCTATGGAGGTGAGGACACCCAACTCTATATTTCTTTCCATAATCCTCAAGAAGCAGCTCTTTCCGTTCTCATGCTGAGGGACAGTCTGTTGAAAATTAATCTCGGCAAGACAGAGTAATACTGGTTGGCAAGGCTGAAGAGAGTGAATTGTGCTGCCCATATTGGATGGGATGAGTAGTTAATAGACTTTCAATGCAATCCTAAACAGAGTTGCACTCTTAAATCAATGGGATTAAAAGGGTGTGCACTGCCTGGGTAAAGTTTGGGGGGGTTGGACCCTTATTTATGGTTAGGATGGAAAATATGTTTTGTAAATTAATACATAAATATATTGAGTTGTATCTGGATCAGCTAACAGAACAGCATTCCTCTAGTTCAAGGAACGTTTCTCCAGCACAAGAAAAGGTCCTTGCATTGGAAGAAGTGAGCTGTTTTTAAACTATCAGAAATTCTTAACTGGTGGAAATCCCAGCTCTGTTGTTTTAATATTGGCTTGATGTCATTAATTTTCATGTTGGAGAGTTTGTACTTTTGACCTATATATTTTAGGGTTTCTCTTCTTATCTGTTTCTTGCAATGGTCTTCTTTTTCTGAAAGCAATAAAGATTTTCTGCTTCTGAACTTTCTCTGGACAATGGGCCACTGAACCAGATTCTCTGGACAGGTTGGAGCCACAGGTCCTCAAGTCAGCAGGGCATTTTTATTCATGCGAGGGGAATAGCCATGATTTCCCACTCAAGCTGAAACGCTCCACTCTGCATCTCATGCTGGTCCCAAGAATCTCCTCTGGAGCAGCTTTTTGAATGGCACAGTGGGTCCCAATGTGAAAGAACAGGGAAGAAAGATCCATTCCACAAGCAACATTCTGCTGAAGGTTATTAGGATCCAAACCACTTCAATAAACATTAAGTTTATTGTTATCTTTAAACACCAGCTTTTAATCACCAGTGTACTTAAAACTGTAGCTAAAGAGCAGTTAATTCTTGATTCAGATAAATTCAGGTCTAAAATTTCCATAAAGGAAATTTACATTTACAGATCACATTGAGAGGTCCAAGGGGATGCTGCATTGTGTGGTAATGTATAATTAATTCTTCTTCCCTTTTGCTCTTCATTTCCCCTCACAAACACATTTTAGCTTATTAGATGTAGACTCTCTTCATCCCACAGCTCTATTTTATTTTTCCCTTGTCCCACAAAAACAGTAACATTAATAAGAATGTTCTGGAAAAGGGTTCCCACTGTATAAAAGAGAGTTTTGTAGCCATTTTCTGCTTCAGGCAAGCACTAAAAAGTAGGCCAAGTAAAAAGTAGTTTATTTAGCAGTGAAATATTTTTTAAAAAAACTTGATATAAAATGTTGTCTCCATTTTCCATTTACTGATTTTCTGATACATTTGAAACTTCTTACATTTCTGAGGAACAAAGACAAAATAAACTTCTATAACAGTAAACACTACCAAACATTGCATCAAGATTTTTAAAACAAACAACCTTTTCAACCCCAGCTTATTTCAGGTGCTCTATTTTAAATGGATAACAGAAAATAGGCTGATAATTATGAGTAAATTATATATTAATTGCTTGATTTTAATAGCAGATGTAGTAGCCTCAGCTTGCCATTTTCAAACCAAGCAGACTGTTATGGCTGCATGTCATTATTAAACATGGGAATATTATACTAGCATTTGAAGCACTGAGGTGTTCAACAGTACCTGGTTTTTCCAATTGACAAATCAGTCATGGGAAGCTGTTCAGTATTGGCATCAAATGTCAGTGTCATTTGGAAGGTAAATTTTTGATAAATTGGTTCTTCATTTTCCAGTCTTCCAAAACAAAGCTTTCTTGGAACCAGCAGATTCACTGGCTCAATATAGTTGATCTTCCAAAGCAGGTTTGAGGATTAGGAACCTTTTATGTGATCCTACACTCCATCCTTCTCTTTTGTGCATGAATTCTTTACTTGCTTTCTTTGTTGCAACAAACTGTAGTTTCCTCTATCCTGAAACTGGCTTTCTAACTATGATTTCAAACCATAGTTGGAAGTGAATTTGTCCAATGGTTTGGAGGCAATTCTACTTAGTTTGCTTGACTCAGACATCGTAAGAACCTATGTTTACTCCAAGCAGCAAAATAAAAGAGGGACTGCTTGGATGGAAAAATGGAAAGATAATTTAAATACATTTAAATATCATTTAAATATGTTTACATTTAAACAGAATTTGCAGGATCCATTGGAGTCATTACTTCATTTTAAACCAAGTTTGAAAAGGAAACCCTA
Source organism: Euleptes europaea (assembly GCF_029931775.1). Taxonomy (NCBI): domain Eukaryota; kingdom Metazoa; phylum Chordata; class Lepidosauria; order Squamata; family Sphaerodactylidae; genus Euleptes; species Euleptes europaea. The sequence goes on from NC_079323.1 coordinate 35,657,907, forward strand.
TGCAACCTAGCAAATGTTCTGTGAATGGTGAGGCGGTAGGATTGCAGCTCAAGTTTGATAAAAAGCTGGTCAGAGAACATATGGTTATCATAAATATTCCAGTCTTCTGGACTGGATTAATTTCATCATAGGGTACTTAAGGAATTTGTTCTTGTACTCTCAGTACCTCTGACTATCAGTTTTAAGAAATCCTGGAGTACCAGTGGAGTACCACATGAATGGAGTCAATTCTTCCAATAAAGAGGAGGATCCAGATACTGTAACAGATTATTAAACTGTCAATCTCTAAGCATCTTGAAAACATGCTGTGATTAATAGAATCCGGCATGGATTTGTCAAGAATAAATCCCACCAGACTAGTCTTACTACTTTTTTGACTGAATCACAACAATGCTGCAATAATATACTTTGATTTTAGGAAGGCATTTGACAACATCCTTCATGACATTTTGGACAGAAAAATGGTTGGTAAGGTGATAGTATTGTTGGTGGATTCAGAGATTGCTGGAGAACCATACTCATTAATGGCACTTCATCAGTCTTGAGGGAGGTTTTGAGTGGGGTACCAGGAGTTCTCTTCAACATATATCAACAATTTGTATGAAGGGGTATAGGAAACATTAATCATACTTTAAGAAGAGGGGCATCTAGAAAACAGAAATAACATTCTGGCTTGGTAGGCTCAAAAGCTGGACTAAAACAGGCAAAATAAAATTCAACAGAGACATATATAAAGTGCTGTAGCTAGGCAGGGGGAAAAATCCAGTGCCTAAGTATAGGTAGAGGCAAAATGATCTAAGGATTGTGATCAGAAGCTAAGCATGGGTGGTTGAGGGGGTCTGGAAAATAAGTCCTACCAAGAAAGATTGGGAGAACTGGTTATGTTTAGCCTGAAGAAGCGAAAACTAAGGGAAGGGAAGATTGTGACCTTCAATTACCTGAATGACTATTATTTATTTATTTAGAAAATGTGTATACTGCCCATCTAGAACATGCTTCAAGCAGCTCATACCAAAAATAATAAAGCAATACCAACAAGCCAATGAAACAATTAAAAATTCAAGCCAATAAGACAATTAAAAAGTTAAGCTCCTAAATATAGGAACCCAGGACATAAAAGAAGAATAAAATAAATGCCACATTAGAAGAAACTTCTTAATGATAAGAGAGGTTTATCAATAAAACCAATTACTTGGGGTGGGTTCTCCCTTAAACAGCTGGACAGCTGTCACAAATGCTGTTAGTTAAGATTCTCTGCATTGATGAGGGGATTCAATAAAATGGCCTGTAAGGTCTCTTTGCTCTCTAGAACTGTATGACTCTGAATCAAGGAGGAAACTTTCAGCACAGTTCTGCTTCTGACCGTGTCCTCTGCTTTGCCCATTCATTGCCTTTTTAAACTTTAATACTGCCCAGAGTTTAGATTTTGAATTTGCTTCTCACCTTATCACTGTGGCCTCTGATTGTTATCAACCAGTTACTGATACTTCTCCTGCTTGCTAAAATCTACCAAGTCCACCAGTATCCCACAACTAAGAATACTTACAACTTAGTTCTTAGTCCCTACAACTAAGAATACTTACACACCAAAAATAAATTGAAAAGTCTGTTCACCTTGATTTATAAAAAGTTACTGAGACTCAAGCTTTCAATTACAAAAGAAGGAATTAGAACCATTTTCCTTGCTCACATCTTAAGATAAGGAACAAGCTCCAGATTAACCTGTTGCTTCTGCAGTAGGTTAGGCATTACCATACACATTTTCATTATTACCTGAAAGATTGAAAGCTTGCTATGTGTTGATTATAGCTGTGAGACATAACATTTTTCAAAAATCCTGCAACATAGCAATATGTAATGATTGTATAAATCACAGGCTATACATTTCTGAACACTGAAGTAATATATTTGATGAAGGAACAGAATATATAATTCTGATTTTTTTTCCCCTCTACAGATTTTTATTTTCAGCATGAGTTTTTTTTTATTAAAGACACACTGGAGTTAATACTTCTGTGGCAGCACAGTTGATTATATTACAACATGTATGCACGCCATAAGTGTGACACATTGTAATGACTGGGAGAAAAATAGTCTTTATCTGCATTGGTTATGAATGTTTAAATCCCATTTACTTCAATGGGCCAAGTGCATGCGTAACTGGGCACAGGACTATGAGACTTGGCAATTTATTCAAGGCTTGACGAAAATGTGGAAACAGCATGCTGGTTTAGGAGTTTGATAGAACATGATTAAAACCCACTGCCAGTAGTAGTGAGCATTTCAAGACAGGGGCTTCAGGCTCAAGGATGCAAGGAAATGGTATTTAATTCAACTGGAAGAAAGAAATCATCAAGATTTAAAAGGCTTCACACAATGCACGCGGCCACTGCTGTGTTAACAGCAGACATAAAGCATTAGAAGGGTTGGAGGGACTTGGCAGGAATAAAAAAAAGAATAACTTTCAAGACATTACTAATACAATATACAGTTCAATTAAGATGTTATTTTAAGATATTTTAGAGTCCTTTCGATAGGGAAAATATCAAATTAATAGGGTTGATTTAAAGTACAAGGAATATGAGCCAGTGCACATGTATAGTGCTGCTAACTTTCCTATGTACAAGCATCCTTGCACTTCTGCTTATCTGTAATTGGGTCACTACTATGTCTGTTCCAGTGCCTTTCACTTGGATGATTTATAACAGGCCTCTCACTGCTACAACTCCCCCTCTTCCCCTTTGGTTATAAAGGTGTCTGAAAACAGTTTATGAATTCCATGTATATGATGAAGTGAGGTCTGACTCACCAAACTCATGCTGCATTACTTTTTCTTAGGTGCCCCTGTACTCCTGTTTATTTTGCTGATACAGACTAATATGGCTGCACCTCATGGTGTTGGGGAAGTAGCATGTGAACATAAAGTTTATGGATTTGTATTTGAGGAAGACCCAACAAGAGATGGACTGGCTCAATAAAGGAAGCCACAGCCCTCAATTTGCAAGATCTGAGCAAGGCTGTCAAAGACAGGACATTTTGGAGGACTTTCATTCATAGGGTTGCCATGAGTCGGAAGCGACTTGACGGCACTTAACACACACACATTACATATTATTGTAGCAACTGCACATGATTCCAGCAGTCCTCTTTCAAGCATCTAGAATGTTGTGTCAGCTATATGACTATTAGTTGAGAAAAGGATCAACTAGACTCTTTAGATTTAAGCATTTATATCATTTAGGCATTTATATCATTTAGGCATTTATATAATTGCTACCATGTACATGTGCAAGTGTCGTCAAGTTGAAACCAATTTATGGTGACCTCAACAAGGGGCTTTCAAGGCAGATGAGAAACAGAAGTAGTTTTCCATTGCTTTCCTTTGCAAAGTGTTCTTAAGTGGTCTAGCTTCCAAGATCGAACACGATTGGGATATACCATGCTGCCTTCGCTCCGGTTACCACGTACCTCTGAATAATAGCAGAAGATGCTCATGCATAGTCTTGTGGGGTTAATTTTGAAATTATGCAGTCCAATGTATTCGAGGTTAGAGACAACTGCATGTAAAACTGCATTGAACACTTGACTAGTTTGGTTGGTGATATAGAGTTTTCAAACAAAGATAGTAGCTTCACAGTGAGTTTCCCCCCACCCCCCGTCAAATCCACAAACAACACATACATCACCCATTTCTGATTACAGCTCCCTGTATGTGTATTGGGAATGACTCATGAATGATTCAACTATTAAGAAATATTATACTAACAGATGGCTCTAACAACCCTCTTCCCCCTCACCAGCACACGATCAGGCTTAGCCTGCTTTGGGGTCTAGTAGAATCACTTAAACTAACAGTTTAACTACAGATTTACTAACAATTAATTATTACATTTTTTAGCCATGCTATGTCTGCTTGTTCAGTGTAGAAAACAGAATGTAAGGAACAGAACACCTTCTTCAAGAGTATCAGAATAGTTCCCATTCATTTCAAAGGGATTTGCACAGTAGAACTTCTACTGGGTTGGTCCCTATTTTTTTTTAATCCACTCCTCAAACAACCTTCTCCATCTTATCAACCAGAAAACCCTTCTTTGAAGAAATCATCTGACATAATTTCCAGATAATATCAGGAATATAGAACGAAGATACTGTTCAAGACAAATGAAAATTATGAAAAGAGCATGGTGACACTGAGAAAAGTATTCACATATACACACAATCTGCTAGCAACCCAGCTTCAGTACTGCATCTGTATGGTTTCTTGTGCATGTGTGCATGGATGCAGACGTGCATATAATTAACATTCTGGCAATACTCTCTGGGATCTCTATGTAAACAAAGGGCAGGCATGTGCCCACAGATCAACTGGTACTACCCTTTGATAAAGGAAGAGGTCTAGAGACAAAGGTGGAGGTGGAACGAAGCCAGCAGCACAGGTGAATCTCCATCCATGACGTGAGAAAAGACAGGGACTTTACCATAGCAATGGATTACAGTGAGCCTCAGACTTTTGCTTTTCCCTTAACAACAAGTTGGTTGCAGATTCAAAGCTGAGATGGCTTTTATCTTCAGCAGTTCTTCGCCCTTTACCTTTCACTGGGAAACTTTCACTGAATAGCTCAGAGGACAATGCTGAAAGCAATGTATGGCCACCATCCTAATAGCAATAGAAAAGCAAACAATCATTAGAATCCTGAATGATCTTGCATAGCAAAAATTATTATGGACAGGAAGAGCCTGTCATCCTTGCGTGAACACTTTGCAAACAGGGATCAGTCTAAACAAAAAAAATTTCACCTTCCTTGTTTTGAAGCTTTCATTATCCGAGACCCGCACGTCAACTATTTTCTTCAACAGCATAATGCAATCTAAGCAGTTGGATCTTTCATCTCAGCATTAGTAGCAGTCAGAGCATTTCCTGTACTAAGTAAATATAAGTATAACACAAGGAAGTATATCCATATCATGCTGGTTTTGTTGAAATAAATCTGTTCAGTGGAGGCAAAACTGACAAGCTGGAACAGTTCTGTAATCAAAGCAGATAAACCACAAAAAGTTTTCCATGGAGTCGTAACAGTAACTCCTTCGCAACATTTAATCCATGCCAGGTTAATTGATGTGTTCTGTGCCAGTCCTCAAAAGTATGTGTTACAGAAAGTGAAATGAGAGATAAGCCAGCCAGTTGATAATTTAAAAAAACAATAATGCTTGTGTCTGCTTTCTTTCATTCACTTTCCTACACCTCAAGCACTAATTTTGTTTCTGCAGGTTGTCTTTTCCAGAAATTTCCATGGGGCTTGATTGTGAGTTTGTGTTCTAATGTACCGCCTGGAATGAAGTCTCTGGAGGTCATGAGTTTCACTGCAGGTAAAATCCTTGAGCGCCAGCTTTGGGTATCTTACAACAGTGATTGGTGATTTTCTGAGACCACGATGATAGCACAGGAATGTACTGAAGAGACCTAGGTTTCTTTCAAGCTCCCATTACATGATGAATAGGAACTTTTCAATTTAAGGTTTAAATTTTAAAGTGAGAAACAGCTTGATTCTTAAAACAGTGCAAAATGCTACAATGGACATTTGCTGTCCCAGGGCTATTGGGCTAGAGTCAAAAGTGCATTGATACTAAGTTAACAAAGTGACATAATTGTAATAACACATTAGAATGAAATAGAATTTTTATTGAAGTAACATGGCCACAACTAAAATTATTGGCAACAATGATATTGTTAGGCGAAGCATGGGAGGCTGGATGTGGACATCAGCCGGCCCCATGCGAACTGATGTGAGCGCATTCTCCCAGCGAGGCCTCTGGGAGCAGCAGAGGATGACGGTGTAGGGAATTCACCTGGGCTTGTGCCACTTGGTGTTCCCCCGTCACTTGGGTAGAGGCCAATCCTGCCAACCCGAGACGGCAACTCAACGCCCGTGGCCTCAACAAAACCCCTTATTGGGGTCCCCCAGGTGGAGGAAAGGGGCACGCAGGCCACTTCCCCCTGGAAAAACCAATCCAGCCCCCATGCGTAATCTGCCATAGTTGTGACAAATATTTAACTGGAAAAACTGGTACATAGGGAGGGAGGTTCGGGACAAAGCCGGAGACAGAATGAGCTGGGGGCCGGGAAACCTCCTGTTTTATGCAGAGCAGGAGGACCAGAGTGAGAACTCCTCTCCTGCTCTGTAACTGTCTCCCGGCCCAGGTGACCCCGCCCTAAACCTGATAGGCTCATTTGAACCTTCAGGAGCTTCGTGATTGGCTGGGGAAGAGATTGCTCCCCAGGACCAATCAAACGAGGGGAAGCAGGAACCACGGGGCCGAAGAAACCACCAGGCTGCCTCAGCTGACTTCACCCCCACCAGGACACCAAATCTGGCTCCGGGTAAGTCCTGGAACCGATTGCTTCAAATATACATACATACCATGGTTGTATGAATGGCTTTCTTTCATGTGTACCTATAGGTACATTGGACCACGATCACAGAAAACAAATGTATTTGTGGAATATTTTCTAGCATTCTTCCACATGTTGGTCATAAGATGAGAAAATGCCATCATCTCTCTCTCTCTCTCTCTCTCCCTCTCTCTCTCTCACACACACACACAAACAAACGCATATGTACAGGGTTGGGAAATGTCTTAAGATATCTATATCTTCTTTAGATCTGCTGCTGCTTAAGTTGCTTCCATGTGGGCATTTTGCTCTGGTTCAACATCCAAACTATTTTTTTTTAGTATCCTCATGACATTGTTCTCTATTCGTCCACTTTCCAGGTTTTCTCCTGCTTTGCAATGCTCTTTCCCATACATTGTTTAATTCAGTCTTTTGGGAAAGATCACAGTCAAAGTGAATGTGCATGCTGTGAGGAGGAGGAGGTGCTCACTTTTGCATTTACCACATGTCAGCAATACCACAATTGCCATTAAAAGAATCCCCAAAGGCATTCATTGGTGAAAGGGAGTTAACAGATATGGGGGGGGGTCAAGGAAAGTGTTGGGAAAACCACTTTGTGTATCCTAGACTATTGCTGCAGATGCCTCTGCATTCTAAGTGACTATGGGCTTTTCTGCAAGGGGCGTATTTGTCAGTTCTGGCCCCTTACGGTCTCTACCCCTAATTTTTGCACACATTTTAATTTCCCCCAAGGTTCTCCCATTTCGTTTGAGACTACTTTTACTCCCAGTCTTTTTCGGGAAGCCAATTCTGAGTGGCCTTTTCCCCTCATGCGTAATGTTCCTGTTGGGAGGGAAGGCGGAATGCTATAGACAGATCTCATCAGATCTCAGAAGCTAAGCAGGGTCAGTACTTGGAAGGAAGAAAACCAAGGAAGGCTCTGTAGAGGAAGGCAATAACAAACCACCTCTGCTGCTCACTTGGCTTGAAATCCTCTTGCTGGGGTCACCATACGTCAGATGCAACTGGGCGGCATTTTACACACACACCGTGTTTCTGTTGTTTTCCTTTGTCTTGCCCACTCTCACCCATCTCCATCCCATTTTTTATGATTAGACTGTCATTGTAATCAAATCACTACTTCTCCATGTCCTAAAGACAAGTGGTTTCATTTTTTAAAAAATGGCAGTAAAATAGTGATATATCGATGTACTGCAGTAATGATAAGTTCAGCTTGTTCTCTGAATGCCCAGCTTTCTTTCTTTTTTTAAAGTAAGTCTCTATCCCCCTCCTTTTCAGAGATCTGCCTTTTTCCTTATGTCAATATTTGTGTGCCTTTTTAAAAAAAGTGGAACCATTATATCAAAAACTGAAAGGGGTGCTGCTGAGACAGCATAAATGACAACAGCACCCTCCCTGGAAAATCCCAATTATTTAAGGTATATGCTGAAGAAAATAAATTAATTACACAACTGTGCAATTGCAAAGGGAGTGCAGACAGGCCGAAAAACAATGCCCAAACCAATTCCAATGTCCCTCAATCGACTGCCAAAAAAATCAGGAGTAAGTCAAGTGTGTAGATAAGACTGATGAGAGCCATTGTAATGTGGAAGCAACATTAGTGTAGATAATAATCAGGCCAAACAAATCAATGAAACCAAAACAGCAAAGAAGCAAAAGTAACTCACACATATGAAAGCTCTTCATTGTTTCAGTTATGCTCTTTGTGATATGTACAACCAATTCACTCATGCCACAGACTAACATATAACACACACAAAACAAAACCCCTCCAAATGGTCTTACAAACAGCTAACAAGCAGAGCAGGCCAGATGTGCTACTCTAACAGCACAATTAAAAGTGACAATAAAATATAGTGTGACAGGCTTCTACAATTTCAGAGGAAATTAGGTGTTTTATGATAAACCTTTCCGCTTTCCTTTCTCCCTTTCTCCGGTAGCATATATAAGGCTTGATTTAGATGGCTGTAGAATACCAGGGTCCCTATGCTGAGTCAAGTTTTATTTTACTTTCAGGACACTGAAACTCTTGAGTCAGGATTTCAGAAAGAACAATAGTGTTTTATTTTTCTTCTCAAAATTGTTCAAACAAGTGTTGTTATGGAAAGGGGAAATTCTTGTTTTCAAAATTCTCTTTTGATTGATTCTTCTTATTTTCTTTTGTCTATTTAAAAAGGGGACTTGTCTTTCATTTCTTTTTGACTTCTGTTTGAAGCGAACATCAATGCACCCAGCCCTTTTGTAACCAGCCCTTGTAGTTGTATATTACATACCACAGGATGGTACTGTATAAGGAGAACAGGAAGGTTTCGGAAGACATTCGCTGTCTCTGAGCACCTACAGATTCAAATTCTGAAATTTTGCAAAACCTCCCTTTGTGCCCCTCCTCCAAATTTCTCTTTGATCAGAACAGAATTGATTAGAAACAGACTATAAATTCCTAAAAAGAGTAAAATAAATAGATTGTTGGATTTCAGGGAGAAATTGGGTGAAAGGGAATTAACCACATACGTTCAAACATTTAATTAGTCACAGGCAAGGTTGAACAAGTTACAGAACATAGACCGCCCCCTCCCCACATTCAAAGAATTGAGGGGAGGGGCGCATTTTGTCTGCGGGCGCGAAAGGAGAGCCAGTCCTCTTGCATCTTTGCCTGACGTGGGGAAGAGGGCGGGCCTGGGGGAAAGGGCTTAAGAGCGCCGGGGTGGAAATTTCCTCCCTCTTTTGGAAGCGGACGGAGCAGACAGGCAGTCGGAGGAACAGAGGAACTCACACCCGGACACGTGGCTAAGTATCCGAGCGAGGGAGAAAGGCGGGGGGGGGCATCCGCGTAGTACAGTCCTCCCAAGGGGGTGGCAAGCATCTGCTTGTGCACGGAGGGTATCAGCAGCTCCCGCTGTCCGCACGCTGCTTCGCTCCTTTTGTTTCCTCTGCTTTTAAGGGTCATATCCTTTGTCCTGTTTAGGAAGCCGGGTTGCGGACGGGCTGCCCGGCAACAGGGTCCTACTGCCCCCATTGTTAAGGGGCTGGTGGCTTAGCTTTTGTTTCTCACTCACGCACGTTTTAGAACAGAAACTTTTGTCGGCTGCAGCATCTGCCTCCTGCTTCGCGCACGTTTTTGAATCGGAAGCCCCTGCATTCCTTCTCTGACCCCTCAACCTCTGGCCTTACCAGCCATGGGATCAAGGAAAGGCACACAGCCCTCACAGACCATAAGGTCTAAAAGGGCACGTAAGCCTACGCTGAAAGTGCTGGAGGGGCAGGCTGCTGGCCACGTGGCCCGGCACATCCAAGCCAGAAGCACGACCGCCCGGAAAGGGAAGCGGGGCGGTGCTTTTCAAGGAGTGAGTGGGGTGCAAGGAATCGTGGGGCAAGGGAGGCCGCCTGCTCGGGGTGGGGCCTCACCACAGGGGGCTCATGATTTAGAATCCATTTACCAGATTGTGTCCGTGATTGCAGGACGTATGGATGACATTGCAGGGCGTATGGATACGCTGGAGCAGGGGAATGCCAGTGAACCCAGGGAGGGCAGTGAGTCTGCCCCTGCACCAACAGGGGAGAGCTGCTCTCCACCCAGGCTCCCGGAATCAGGTGAGTCCCCAGTGCACACACAGTCACGGGCCACAACATCTACTGGGGAGTCTTTAGTTAATGAGCAGGCAATGGACTTGCCACCCCCTTACCAGTCAAATGAAGCACTGCCTGCCTTGGGGCCCACACAGTTCTCTGGGCGGGGGCGGCAGCCTTCTCGCCAGCCTGCTGCCACTGCCCAGGATCCAATGTCTGTGGTCAATCAGGTTTGGCAAGGACAGCAGGCCACTTGCCCCCGGGGGACGCTGGACGGGGGAGCCACAGGGCCCGCTACAGTGGCTGGGCAGCCTACTGCTGCAGCTACGCTTGGCCAGGGCCCTCAACCTCAGTTGATGGCACATGGGGAGATGGGGCTTCCTTTGGGATCCCACCTTCCCCAGGCCCTCACAGACAAAATACTTAGAGGGGAATATGTGGATATGTTTTCACTCCTGAATGGGGATGAGGAGCCAAAAGGGAGAGACAAGGAAGGGCATAGAGATGACGATAAGTGGCGGAGGAGGAAAGTGGACCGCACTTGGCCCAACTGGCTGGTAGGTTACCTTATCTACCAGGGGGTGATTGTGCGTGAACAGCCATCCAGGGCCTTGGCCTTGGTCAAGTATCTGGACATCATTAATCGTGCTTATAGCGAGTTCACGGGCCAGGCTTGGCTCCAGTACGATGAGAATTTCAGACTGCGAGCGGCTCGTAATCCGGCACTTGCTTGGGATGTCCCGCAGGGTGAATTGTGGATGCAGTGCATGATGCCTGCAAGGGCTGTGCAGGGTGAGAGGTCCCACAGCGGACACCTCATCGATCGCGCTCCAAGCTCTAGGCCCCCTGGGGGCCAGGCGGTTCAACCCCGCTTGCTCTGCTGGGATTTCAGTTCCACCGGCCGCTGTGATCATCGCCCCTGCAGATACAGACATGAATGCCCCATCTGTAGGGAACCCCACCCCGTCACTTCCTGCCCCAAGGGCCGACCCAATAGGCGGGGTCGAGGGGACCGGGGCTGGGGTCAGAAAGGAGGTGGGGGAACTGCCACAGGTGCTGCTCCAAAAGGCGCCCAGTCCAATTAAAGTTCTCGAACTCCGGCGCCTTTTAGCTGCCTACCCGAGGGACTTAGACGCACGGTATTTGCTGGATGGTTTTACATATGGTTTTCGGATCCCAGCGGTGGGCCCTAGGGCTCATAGCATGGCCAGGAACCTGAAGTCATTAACTGGGATGGAGGGTATAGTTAAAACGAAAATTGATAAGGAAGTCAAGGAAGGCAGAGTAGCAGGCCCGTTCAGTGACTTGCCCCTAAAAAACCTGCGTATTTCACCACTGGGTATAGTCCCAAAGAAGGCTCCTGGGGAGTTTAGGCTGATACATCATCTATCATTCCCAAAGGGCGGATCGGTGAATGATGCCATTCCCCAGGAGCTTTGTTCGGTCAAATATTCATCCTTTGATAATGCAGTGCGTTTGATACGCAATTTTGGAGAGGGTGCACTGTTGGGGAAGTGCGACATTAAGTCTGCATTCCGCCTCCTCCCCGTCCATCCACTTGACTTCGATCTCCTAGGTTTCTCATTTCAAGGCAAATTCTATTTTGACAAGGCATTGCCTATGGGCTGTTCCATATCATGCGCAGCATTTGAGAAATTCAGCTCCATGCTGGAGTGGGCAGTTAGGGTGCTTTCTGGTCTATCAGGTGTAACACATTATCTAGATGACTTCCTTTTTGCCGGCCCCCCCGATTCGCAGAAGTGTTTGGAGCTCATGCAGCGATTTCATACATTGTGCCAGGGGCTGGGAGTGCCCCTGGCCCACGAAAAGACTGAGGGCCCATCCACCAAACTGACCTATCTAGGTATCGAACTGGATACCGTGGGCCAGCTTTCGAGGCTGCCAGTCCAAAAGCTTGCTGAGCTACGGGGCCTCGTGCTTAAGACTAAGCGGGCAAGGAAAGTCACGCTGCATGAGCTCCAATCCTTGGTGGGACATTTGAATTTTGCATGCAGGGTAGTCACGCCGGGGCGTGCCTTTTTGCGTCGCCTCTGCCGGGCCATGGCCGGCGTGCGGGCCGCCCACCATAGGATACGGGTCACTTCTGCCATGCGGCAGGACCTTTGCATGTGGGCCCATTTTCTGGAAAGTTACAATGGGGTATCTTTCTGGAGGGAAGACCTTTTGCTCGAGGCAGAACTTCAGGTGCACTCTGATGCAGCGGGGGCCCATGGGTTTGGCGTTTACTTCCGGGGCAGGTGGTGTGCCGAGCGGTGGCCAGCAGAATGGAAGGCCAGTGACATAATACAGGACCTCACTTTCCTAGAATTTTTCCCAATGGTTGTGGCAGTTCACATCTGGCCGGAGGCTCTAGCCAATCATTCAGTGCATTTCTGGTGTGACAATCAGGCTGTGGTCCACATCGTTAACACACTGTCCTCCCGCTCCCCTAGAGTCATGTCTTTGGTGCGGGCTTTTGTACTACAGTGCCTCAAATATAACATCCTCTTTTCAGCTCGCCATGTTCCTGGAATAACAAATAATTGCGCTGATGCACTATCCCGTTTTCAGATAGAGCGCTTCAGGAGCCTGGCCCCTCTAGCCCAGGAATCACCAGAGGAGATGCCCGTGGCACTGTGGAGTCTTGGAGGGGTGAGGCCTGGCGTGCCATAAACAACTCTTTGGCTCCGCGTACTCGGAATGGCTATGCCAGGAGTTTCCGGGCTTTTGAGGAGTTTAGGGGGAAGGAGCAGCTACAGCTGGCTTGGCCTATACCGGTGGACCACCTCATGCAGTACTGCGTCCAGCTGCACGACACAGGGTACACGGTTTCCACTATATCTGGCCGCCTGTCAGCTTTGGCATTCTACGCAAAGGCAGCCGGGAAGGCAGACACGACAGGCGACTTTAGGGTGCGGAGGATGCTAGAGGGGTGGGCCAGAGAAAAGCCAAGGAAGCCAGATGCCAGGGCCCCTGTGTCCCCTGAGTTGCTAGCAGGCCTGTCGCTGGGCCTAGAAGCGCACTGCGCCTCAGCTTTCGAGGTCAAACTGTATCGTGCAACTGCCCTCCTGGCCTTCTTTGGGGCCCTGCGGATTAGTGAAATGTTAGTGCGGTCCAAGTGGGATCGATCAGGCAGGGCACTGCATATGCGGGATGTTTCCGTAACGGCCACGGGTTTGGCGGTCACGCTCCGAGCATCTAAGACTGATCAGAAGGGTAAGGGAGTGGTATTTCAATTGTACCCCTGTGCATCAGTGGCCATTTGCCCCGTGCAAGCCGTGCAGAGCTATGTTGCAACACGGGGACAGGGATCTGGGCCTTTTTTCCAGCATGCCGATGGCAAGCCACTTACTAGGTACCAGTTCTGGGCGGTGGTGAAGAGAGTTTTAGCCAGCCTGGGAGCCCCCCCTCACCTTTTTGGTACTCACTCATTTCGCATTGGGGCTGCCTCCACAGCGGCCACTCTGGGACATGGGGATGAAATGGTTAAGGCAGTTGGCAGGTGGCGATCAGCAGCCTTCAGGTCTTATGTCAGGCCTTTGGTCGCGGTGGCACAGCTACAAGGAGTGGGTCCGGGGCAGGGATCCTCTTTGCCGGCACACTGACATTTTGTCTTTACAGGCTGCCAGCGCAGGAGGAGGCGGGTGCTCATCTGTGGCCACAGCATTATCTTTTGGGGCTAGCCGCAGGGCAGCCACAGGGGGTTTCGGCACGCAGCTGGGTTTAAGCGAAACGATGCTGATTGCATGGCTGGGCAGAAGGGGCATGCAGTGGGAACAGTTACTGCCAACCCTCCACGATCACCTGAAGGCGTCTCACCCACCTCAAGTAATCGTCATCCACTTGGGCGAGAATGACATGGGAAAGCGGCCTGGAAAGTCTATTGTTTTGCAAGCCCTGGCGGATTTTGAGCACCTGAGGGCCCTGGTGCCCGGCGTACGGTTGGTTTGGTCAGACATGCTCCAGAGACGGGTCTGGAAGGGCGCATTGGCCCCAGGGCACCTGGAAAGGGCTCGGGCAAAGGTGAATGGTGAAATATGGCGTGCAGTAGTCTCGGGGGATGGCTTGCATATTGCGCATCCGGAAATCAAGCATTGCTTTCCACACCTATACAGACCTGATGGGGTCCATCTTTCAGATGCAGGCTATGACATCTTCTTGAGGGATCTGCAGCGGGGCCTCCTGGCAGCCTAGAGGGCAAGTGGGGGCTGGGGGCGGACCAAGCATTGGGCTGATCCGCCCCCGTGGCGGGAGCAGTGCGGGAGAAAGGTGGCTTCATGGTTCATTTTACAACTCCGGTGAGCACCCTGAGGCATCACTTGGGAAGATGAAGGAGTAACCCTCAAACCAGGACTGGGGCCTCGGTGCCTGGCAGGGAACTGGGACAGGAACTCCTTGAGGGGTGCCGCTATCCTTTACCTATAGACCTCGCGGCTAGGGTGGATTGGACGCGGCACACCTCCCTCGAGCACTAAAAAGGCTTGGCAAGGAAGAGCGGGAGCCGTACCACATGTGACGGCTCGGAGCTCAGAGCCAGGGTGGGTCTCGCCCTTAGAGCGGGGATGCAAAAGCAAGAGGAGGCCTGACTCTTCAGCATCCCCACAATGGCCCGCACTGCAGTCAGTTATTGGGGATATTTTGGTTTTGTGCGCTGCAGATCCCTATTGAATGATTAAATAAAGTTGGCCCTTTTATTATCCCAGCTCTGGTGTCGGCTCACATTATTTACGCATCCGCGGACAAGTAGTTTTATTGACTGGAATAAAATCATGTTTTCTTTTCTCAGGTTATAGTGTCAGAAAACCTCACATAGAATTTGATAGAGAGATCTTAAGTCATATTTCACCATATTTGATCTTTTCAGGCAGGAAACATTCATTTACTTCCCCTCAAGACAACTGATTTCAGTCAGACTCCCCCAGCCTCAACAAACTGGTTATAGCCAACTGCCTTCTTTCTGAAGGATTTTGAACTAGATTAGACCCACTTATATGCAGAGGCTCTAATCTATCCTGGGGCTCTAATCTATCCACCTTCGAAACAGACTCTTTTTTATAATCTACCTGTTCTCATCAAGAGCCATACACAAAACTAATATATATGCTCACTCACAGAGACAGACCTGAACTTAACACATTTGCTCTCTCCAAGAGTGAGACTTCCACTATCAACTGCCTGCACTGTCTTCAACATTCCATCATCTCTTTGATAGGATGTTGCTGCAGCCTTACGATCAGCTCAGGCCTTCCCATTGGATTGGTTGTTTGATACTTGGGGGGCGTCTCTCATTTTTATACAACAACAAAGAGAAGCTAGACCAATGGTAAAAACTGTATTTGCTGTTTTTAATCATCCTCAAATGCCCTCCTAAATCATTCAGTTTTATAGAGTGTCCTAAAAGACTTACCTTCCTCCCATTTTCTGGCCAAGTGCCCCATAAGATCAGAGCCACTATTGTAGATTCCTACAAATGGGCAGTGTTTGGTATTATAGCTAAATAACAACGAACAGAGATAAAAGAATGCGAAAACTATTTCTAAGCAATATCTTTTTTTAAAAAGCAGTGAGGCATAAAAGAAAAACTCCTCCTTTATCCTTTTATGGAAAAGCTACTCAGCACAACTTCAAATAAACATCTTAAACTTCTGATGGTGCTCTCAACACACCTTAACCTCAAAGTCTCCCCACCTCCATCACTGGCTGAAAGCTGCTTATCCAAGATGCATGATCTATGAGCAGGGAACATGTAGGGAAACCTGAATTCAGGGGTTGCGTGGAGCCATTCATTTCAAGCTGCATTGCTCACCATATGGCTCCTTTGTTTCCAGTGGCTATAATGTAATTGAATCAACTGCCCTCTAATAATGTGAATGAACCAAATGGACATACATCATTTACTGAGCATCGTGCATCTGGCTTTTGAGGCCAAGCCTTGTGAAGAGGAAGAGGAATGGATGGTGTGTATAAATCATGGTTGCCTGGATTAAAGAGCAGTTTGAAGTCTGACCTGAAGCACTCAGTCAAATCAATGTAGTGGTTTTAGCAAAGTCTCATGTGGGTAGTTATGCTCATTCGAAAATTGCCCCAAGCTGATGGATACTTTCATAAGGAAGGTCAAGAATAGAGTTAGGATACTGTAACATTAGGGTCAATGGTGATAAGTCCAAGGGAAAACCATAGAAACAGCTGGAAAGGTATTTTCTTAGCCAGGGAGAAAAAACAGAAACTCTTTCTACTAGCCATAACTATCTATGCCATAACTTATTAAGATATGCTAACGTATTGAGGGCTAGGCTAGGCAGCCTTACAACGACTCCCATCATTTGGGCAACTCTCTCCTGGTCCCAGCAGTTAGGCTGGTCTTGTTCATCCTTGTCTCCACACGAAATGTGTCCAAAACTGCAATGCTTCATCCCATTCCCCAAACATCCCATGGGCACAATTAAGTGTTTGGTTGGTGTTGCTCAGGACCAGCGGTGTTTCCTCCCAGCCCTCCCTTCTGTAATACAAATGACAGGAATTGCCCTCAATTATGCAAGGTGCCTTAGGCTGTCAATTAGCCCCATCTAGCCACCGCAACCCACCTTATTCCTGTCAAACTAGTTATGGCCTAACCAAAGACCAAGCCTAATTATTCCGCCCTAACAATTCCCCTAATGAACTAACTGTTGTGGAACCTCAACATTCCTGATCAGTCCTGAAGTGACCAACTAATCCAATGGTGCTTCACAGGAAGGAGGGTGGGTGGGTCAACATCACATAGTAAGTGTCATTTGGAAGATGTGGAACTGACTTATAAAACCTCCACTATAATTTTCCTATTGGCTGGATGACCATTTTTGCAAATCACATACCATATGTTTGAATTGTGCAAGGGCCAGGACAATAACCTCCTGGCCTTAAACTGAACTGGAAGTAGACAAAGCTTACATATGCATATGTCCAAGCTACAGCTATTAGAATCAAATTTTGAAAACGCCTTTCTCTTGCTCATTTATTACATTCATGTCAACATTTTAATGAAGAAAATATCAACTTTCCAAATGCAGAATACTCATGAAACTTAGCAACAGAAAAAGATCTACTAGATTGTTCATTTTATCTTCTTGAAAGGTTTTCCACTGTACTGTTTGACATTTTAGAGTCACCATTAATTCCTTATCAATCAATCAATAACTTTAATAAAGTCCAAGACCAGCAGAAATTCCTTATCATGTTTTGATTTCTTAATCACCATTCCTTCTTCCCACACCATTGTTTTTCTCATAATATTCTTCAAAACCTTCTTTATTTCTCTCCTTTCTTAGTTCTGTCATTTGCTTGCCTTTTTAGTCCTTATAGCTTCTTTTCAGCCTGTAAAAAACATTACTCGCTCATTCTACATGGAGTTTTTAACAATTTCTCACTCAGTTATTAATAAAACTGGTTTGAAGGTCACAGAAAAAGTACAGCCTAGACAAACAGAGGATCAATCGACACATTGCATAAGTCATCCATAAATTTCCTTTTGGAAGAAAAAAGAAACTATAGGGGTGTGTTATTTGATTAACTCTTTTCCTACATGTCATTTTCCCAGTCAGCATTCCCACTTTGTTCCATGGGGCTTCAATAGTGTGCATAGATCTAATTCTGAATATCTGCAGATCAAAACACTCACATGGTGAGACCAGATACAAAAAGGGAAAATGTACATATGGGGAAAACCCCAGGTGTGTGTGTGTGTGTGTGTGTGTGTGTGTGTGTGTGTGTGGTTGCCCAGGTTATCCATAATGGCTGCTGCAATTCCATTTTAAAACTTGAGATAAGTAAAGGGGAAGACAAATGGGAAGGCAAGAAAGAAGACAGGTAGAGAAAGATAGGCAGTAAAAAAGAATGAAACAAGTGTAGAGATTTTAGAAGCTGGCAGGAGGGAAAGCAGCAGGGAAATATGAGATTGTCTGAATTTCTATTTTCAAACTTTTTGGGAAATTATGCACACACAAAAAATTCTTGTCCTGTAGACTTCAATGGGTAATGACAAGCTATAGTGGCATTACAATTTTAAAAGTATTATAATGCTTAATCTTGACAGTTGTAAAAATAAAAAATTCAACTCATTCCTGAGGGGGAGGGCTGAGCCAGTGGCTGGAGGCAGCGCATCCACGCCACCTGCAAAGGAGGATTCCCCCCTTGCACTTTCCAGTGAGCCCTGTGGAACCGCTCCATAGGGTTCCACTGGGATACACCATCTAAAAAGGTGGTGTAACTCCATGTAAGGGCAAAGGGGGCATTCCCATCCTGAAGGGGGGTTAGGAAGCTGCCTAAAGGTGGCTCCACCCCGGAATGCCGCGGGAATGCCCCCTGTGATGACAGCACATGGAGGTGTGCCATCAGGACTCCGGCGGAAGGCTGAGCCAGCGTCCCAGGGCTATGCTGCTACAGCAGCACAGGGAGGCTGGCATGAGGGCCAAAATACTGGTGTCTATGCCACTTTTGGCACATAAGTGGCACAGACACTGGGGTGGGCCCTTGCACACCTCCTGTGGACTTTCACCCTCCCAGTTCAGGAATGGGCTGTTAATGTGGAAGAATCATTAAATGTAATTCCTCAACAAAACTTCAACTTAACCCACCCCTTATTCCTCCCTCTCCAATGATAACCCTTATGATATTGTCGAAGGCTTTCACGGTCAGAGCTCATTGGTTCTTGTAGGCTATCCGGGCTGTGTGACCGTGGTCTTGGTATTTTCTTTCCTGACGTTTCACCAGCAGCTGTAGCAGGCAGCTCCTCTGAAGATGCCTGCCACAGCTGCTGGCGAAACGTCAGGAAAGAAAATACCAAGACCACAGTCACACAGCCCAGATAGCCTACAAGAACTGATAACCCTTATGACCTTGAGCAGATTATGTGTCTGGACATCTCATGATCCATGAATATACAAGAGGTTCTGGAGAAACCTCCATTTGAACCCTTGGAAAAGGGAGGTAGAAGAATAAGGAATTTCTCGTCTCTGAACCTGGGCTAAATTCAGACTCAGAAAGAACAATGTGAGGCTATTTGATGCATGACTCTGCATGAAGGGCCAGCGTGGTGTAGTGGTTAAGAATGGTGGTTTGGAGCACTGGAGTCTGCTCTGGAGAACCGGGGTTTGATTCCCCACTCCTCCACATGAGCAGTGGAGGCTAATCTGGTGAACTGGGTTTGTTTAGAGGACACTAGCTCATAATGTCATGTGAAAACAAGCATCTGCTGTAATTCAAAATGAAGTGTTGCAAAACTCATAAAGCTTTCACCGATGTTAAATATTTCCAACCTTTCTCCAAACAATGCTATTTTGCATGCATAGCTTCATTGTCAATGGTTTAGAAGTTTTACACAAAGTTTCTTTAGAATTCAACAGCTAATTGTGGCTATTTTGATTATTCAACATGAGTTCTAATTAAATACCTGAGAGTATTTAAACATTTGTTGTTACTGAAAATTTCACCAGTTCCATCAATTACACTCATTCTGTTTTTTATTTATTTACTTACTTTAATGATACTGTTCATATGGCCGATTCGGCCCTGAACAGCTCATTCTGTTCTTCATCCACAGGTATATTTATAAGTTTTTTTTAAATTAATCTTACTTTTCAGCATAGTAATTGAATGAAACTCTACCACCACAGTTACTACATAGCCACAGAGCTGTTTGATAGTCCTTAACTTGACAGGCATGTTTGCTGAGATATGTACAGCATCTGTAATTCTAAACAAAGGTATACCCTACTAAGCCCATTGGCTTTAAAGGCTGTAACTCTGCTTTAGATTGCAGTGCCAGTGGCTTAATTGAAACCACAGTTCTAATTGCAGAACACAATTAAAATATTAAAAATAAACAAGCTCATAATAAAGCAGATAACTGAAAGCTCAGAAGAGACGGGAAAGGATCAAACATTTACATAAATGGTTTTTACTAACACTGTTTACTATAAACATCGATTTCCTCAGCAAAATTCACAACTGAACAAAATCCCCAATTATAAAAATCTAAACCCAGTAGCCAACCTAACCAGAAACTCCCCATAATTAACCCAAATCAAATGATCTATGGAGAAATAGTTTCAACTGTCTTACTAAGAGATAGCATCAGATAGACCTTAAAGGGAAAGGATATTTTGGTACAATATATCTAACTTTGGTGTCTAACAATATATGTCTAACATTTTGGAATAATTTTGGCATTTTTTTATTTTTCCAATTATATGAACTTATTAAGTAGTGCCCTTTTTGAAACTGTGCAAAATATAATCTAGCAAAATAAAACAGATGTTATTTACTACAATGGACTGCATTACCTACTAGCACCCAGTATGGGTATTCATATTTTCTGGGATGATTGAAACGATCTGCTTTTAGGTGAAATAGTCAGTATTGGTGCCGCCCCCTTCCCAATATTCACATAAATTAAATGATCTTGTAAAATAACTCCTGTGTTAATATGCCAAGCAAATAAACATTAAAATTGTAACTACAGTTAATACCATGGAAGTAATTGCATAGTATCATTTAAAGCTAGTTAATATTGAAGAAAAATGCATATAATGATAACTTTTTCTCCCTCATATCCTATATAATGGCTTTTAGTTAATATTCTAAAAGTTATTGCTCTAGATGAAATCCCCCCATCCCTTGTGAAAGGATCCCCCCTTGAACTAAAATCCATAGCTATCAATAGCAAGTTCTGTATAAATGTCATATTTGCAATTCATTGTTGCATATTATCAGGAACTAAATCAAGGATACCTTCTCTTCACTGGTGTCTAAGTAGGTTGATAATCCTCCTTTCAACAACCAGAGTTACTTGATGTCAGAAGACTCCTCTTGTCAGAAATGCTTTAGGGGGCAAGAGAAGCTTTATCATGGAAACTTGCTTTACAGTTTGCTCATTTGGTCTAAACAAGAAGATGGATTAGTTGCTTTTGGGGGATCTGTTAATTGCATCCTTAATAAAATCATCTAGTTAAACTGTCTGCCTTGCAGTACCCTGCCATAGTGCAGGGATTTCTAAAGGCAGTCTGCTAAGCTGATTGTCTTGCAAGATAATTAATTGAAATGAGAACCACAAAACATGGAAGGGATTTGGGTGTATTGGATACATAAAGTTGCAATGATTCATTTCAACAGATAAATGAAAACTCTGACTTCTTCACGAATGGCTGTTTGTACTCACCATAGGTAAAATGTGCCAGTTTATGATCTTCTCTACTGTTTACTGTCTAAGTAATGAATATATGTGGGGGAGAGAGGGAATTTAAAGTTATGATACTATCCTGAACCAAAAGAAAAAGTATAGTTAATTGTCATTCATCACTTGAGAGAATGGTTGGAAAAAAATGTAGTGTTTTTAATCAAATCTTTAAAAAAAACCACACACAACTGTCCTGATGATATATGTTGCCTAGTAATAAAACTGTGCAGTAAGCAAGGCATCATTATATTCTGGGTGTTACTTCCATCATTAATATAAGTCCATGTCTTGTGCCCACAATTGCTGTTATTTTAATATTATTTCCTTTCTTCTGCCATTATATACCAAGTTACATCTTGCACTTCCTTAAAGTGTGATTGATGGTTGCATAAACTGATTATACCCATGAGCCAAGACTTGATTGAGTTCCATAAATGTTGGAGTTTTTATAGCAGCATAAACACAAAGATTTATCACTCTGTAGAAGAGGAGACCATTCAGCTAGATTTTGTCACTCAGTGAGGCATAATGCTCTAAGATGAAGCTCACAACCAGCCCACTCTACAAACATGTTTTCCCCTGTATCTAGCTGAATTCTGGGAAGCTCAAAAATAGGGCATGCTTGGAGACAGCCTTGGCTGATGGCATTCAGCATTTCATAATGATTCTCCCCATGAGTTTTGATGAAGAATATAAGGAAGTAATTAATAACAAACCAGAGAAGGATCTACCCACACCATGTCTGCAGCAGCTCTCCAGCACCTCATGTAAAGGTTATCACAATTCCTGGGGAATTAAAACAAATAAATAAAAACTAGAGGTGCCAGAGACAGAACCCAATAATTACATATGCAAAACTCAAGGTCAGCATTGGCGAGGACTGGTGGAAAGAGCCGAATGGCAGGCTGGCATCTCTGAATCTGGGGGTTCCATTTGTATCTGGTGCTTTGCATGATGTCCATGCAAATTATCTTCCAAACTTAGGAAAACAGCTTAAATGCAAGAAAAATAAGGCACAGAAAACATTTATTTTGGTGCCAAATGACATCTTGTGAACAGCCCTTTAATATAGTCATCAAAAATCTGATTTCAAGAGATGGTCACGGTGTGAGTTAACGAAGCCACTACTCAGGATGACCTTCAGTTTGAGAGCTGGTTTTCATGCGGAGGATGATGATATCGGAGCCAGTGAAAGTCTTGACCAAGGCAACTCTTCTGAAGAAAATTGCTCATCTGTGCAGGTGAGGGAGACTTCTTCAGAAGCCCAATCAGCAGCTGTTAAAGCTGGTGCTTTTAGTTGGAGAGTATGTCCCGCCGGACAGGACTGGGTGAGCCCCATCTTTTAAATGACCCTTCTGCTATGCAGATTAATCTTCTGTTGGGTGATGTACCTGAAAAATTGGTCAGACCAAGTTGGCTCCAATTACACAACCCCAACCTCAAAAGGGCCCCATCTATGGGGTCCTAACAAAACCAGTCAAAGATATAAAAATGGGAGAAGGCACAGAGACATGTGTCTGATTAAAGGCGAATAGCCAAAACTCGAAAAAGCTGAATATCTATGCAGCTATTTGGGAATCGCCTATCCAGCTTTGTTCAGCTTCCTGGTATTTAGTATTTGGCTGAAACTGCTATTTTGGGTTTATTTTCGGTTCGGGTTTACCGATATGAATTACCCTAGCCTTGACTTGTATCAACAATGATATTCACTATTCCTGAACAGCCACATAGGGATTGATGCCAAGGGCAAAATATACTTGGATATACACTTTTCTACAACTCCCATTCATTTCAGTCATAAAGAATGGTTCCTGATGAGTTGTCATAGCTGGCAAGTTCTCTGGAAACTAGATGAATGATACATTCATTTAGATACTTCCCTGGAACTTTAACATTGTCATTGTGACCTCTTTATCTATTGATCTGTCTGTCTGTCTGTCTGCTTGCTTGCCTGCTTGCTTGCCATTTATATGATTTACTATCCCTAATAATGTAAACTCATTGTCATGGCAATATATTTTACTGATTTTAATGGGAATCTCTAAGTTTCTGCAGATACATAGTTAAATGTTCTATGCCCTTTCTTACTCTCCCACCATGGGAGAGTCTTACTACATTCACCCGTATCTTTCCAGAAATTTAGTGGCAGGAACCATATGTGATGCTGGCACACCTGTGTCAAGTACAGGTTGCTGTCAATCCCCTCTGGATTATGAGAATGTAGGAGTTCAAAGTGGAACGCAGCAGGCAGGAGCTGAGTGCTTAACCCATTACTCTCTCTCTCAACCACTCATACCTCCTCCAGAAACTCTTCTCAAAGCTGATCTTTATGATCTTGGAGCCAAACTGAGAAAAAAAGTTGTGCATATGTCTGTGAGTGTCTGAATGGTTGCAAAGAGATTTTTTTTTCAGCTGCTCTACCTTTCTAAAATATGTGGATCAAATATCATATGCTTCTACATTAGATTTTTTTCTGTTCCTATTGATAGTAGCAATATTTGCTGTACAAATTTCTACAGCTTGTATTGATTAGCTGTACTGGGGCAGATCCAAACATCCTCCAAAGAGCCTTCTTCCAGCTAGTGCCTCTTCCTCCAACTGGAGAGCCGCTTAATTTGGAGGAAAGCTCATTAGATGGGAGGAAGGTTTCCAGCTTTGCTCAGTGGACTGTTATGATAGGGATGAGATCCACCCCTTTATAAATTGAGTGTTGTTTCCCTAAAAAGTTTTTTCTATGGCTTGGAATGTTGAACAAGATTCTATGCATAAGTATCCACATTCAGTGGAACAGCTGACCAAAGGCAACATAAGCACATGCACATAGGGAGATAGCAAAACGGGCCACTGCAAAACAGAGTGGATTCTGCACCCATCTTTGCTTAATACATGTACTCTGCTCTTCTAAGCCATGCTAAACAAGAATTGCATCACTCACATATCTTGTGTTCATGATAGGTACCAACCAGCAATCAATCATAAAATAGCAACATCTGCATTTACAGCTACTTCAGTCTAATCAAACGACAGTTCCAAGTGGGTAATGTGATGAAGAGTATGCACCATTAGCATGCACAGCACCAACATTAACAGCTAGGAGAGAACTCTTGGAAAGTTGACAAGCTTTTCTGAATATTCACTAAGAAAGACGTAAGTTCCAAGCTGATTCCAAAATGAGCTCATCCAGTAGTTTCGGTGTGTCCAAATGAAGCAGAGATGATGGGATCTAGGTAAGATTAAAAAGAGAGGTGAAACTGCTTTGTCAATCAGCATACTGACGATTGGGTATTAGATGTCCCTGTACAGATGTCACAGGAAAGGCCCTGTTGCGAGAATAACTAACACCTCCTCAGGGTTGGCTCTACAATGAGGTTAATTGATGTGGTGGTCCTGAGCAACAAATATTGGATTGGTGGAAACCTCTGTCCCACCCTATTCCACCTCTTCTTCTGCTTTTCATCCTCCCACAACCAAAATAGTGGTCAAACTCCCACAATGGGAAAGAATCTTGCAAGTGTCCTATAGTACATGCACAGCTCGCTGTGTTGTACACTGCTTAAAAAGACCTGGGAGAGGGTGAGTGGCTCCTGGCAGAGGTGGCAGGAAGAAGTTGAATCAAAGAATTTTGGGGATGGGACTTATACCTTCGGAAGCTCTATTTGTTGAGCCATCTCTGACCAGTCTGAGAAAAGTCTCCTGAATGCCACATGACGCAATCCTAATAATAAATCACACATTCAAAACTACAGAAGGTAAATTTTAGAAGTATTCTGTGTATGCATATTCTCATTCAAAAAGTTATAACCAAATATAAGGATATTAAATTCTGAGAAGCCATTTGACAATACACATTGGGCTGGATCTTATGAACCACCAGACAAGGAGTCTGCTTCACCCAAGAAGCCCCACCATGATGATATACAAATTCATTTAAATTTAGGGGTGATTATGTCCCTTATTCTGTAATGTTTTCAGTTAACTGCTCCACATCATTATAGACCTTATATCATGCAGGTTTAAATCATCCTAAGAACACTTGCTTGGGAGTAATCCCTATTAAATAAAATGGCACTAACTTCTGAGGAAATCTCTTTAAGATTGCTTTCGTTAGTTCCCAAATTATTCTCTGAATGCAAGGGTGGGGAGGAAGATGCAGTGTTAAATCCGAACTCGTCCTGTATCTTATGGCAGAATATACATGTCTTGAAAATGTCATGAATCTGCTGTGTGTTATATATTATTATATTATATTATTACTGTATATTATAACAAAAATCTAAAGAGGGTATCCTGCAGACTTTTTTTTACAGTGCCTAACCAAATTTACTTTTTAGAATTATATAAAATTGACACCATAGCAGTATAATTTATAGAACCAGAAGTATCGAGATATTTTGCCTCATGATCTTACTTGACGAATGACTGCTAGTACTGTTGTCCACTGCTGGTGCAGTTGCACTACGCATTATAATTTGCGATATCCTTAAAGATAAACTACAAGTTTTGTTCCCCAACCACTGCACATGAAAGAGTATGTTGGAATACAGAAAATGGAGCAGTGGTTTAGCTACAGGTTATATACTATTCTTAACTTTTGGTCCAAAATAACCAGAGTGGTTCCCCAGAATGGTAACGTACGGCAGGTGTCACATTACTTTGTATTTGCTCATTAACCTGATGAGAATAAAGTGTCATACTCAATTCTGTTAATATCATGGCTTCCATACATCCCATATTATTGTATGTTGTTGAGAAACATAAACCTCATACTGATTTCTGTTGATTAACGGAAGTTAAGAAAAGATTGCTTCTGGCTGCAAAGAGACCTAATTCCATCAGGAAAGCATCTATGAGAAAGGGCATGATGAAAATTCAAATAAACCATATAAGACTTTTCTCACATTGTGTGTATGTGTGTGTGGGGTGAATATTGGGGGAGAGTTGAAGAGAGCTGGGATGCTGTGAGTTTCACCATGAACATGCTCGACAGTTCAGCTTATTGCATTTGAAAATGTTGACAAGACGTTGGCCAATCACCCAGCCTGTTCAGTTCTGCTGAACAGCTGTTGAATGCTTGCCAAACAATCTTACACCACAGGTTTTTGCAATTCAGAGCATGTAGAAAAATGCTGCTCATTCAAACTGATCAACCACCCTTAACATCACTAAAAACTACTTACCTGAACTCTGAAATATAGGATTTTATGTTATTATTTTACAAAATATTTTTCTTCCCTCATCAGGGTCTCCAAAACAGCTAACAGATTAAAAACATTCATAATAAAACATGCTTTGAAAACCATTACAGCCAAACAAAAATACATAATTAAAACCAAGTTTAAATAGAAATGAAATGAAACACAGGGCAGATCACTGTGAGAACTCCAGATCCCCTCCCACAAAAAAAGTCTTCAACCACTGGCTGAAGACTGCAACATAAAGAGAAAACAAGTCTTTTGGGGGAGAGAGTTCCAGAGTTTTGGTGCAACAGCCAGAGTTTTGATGCAACCTCTCCCAGGTTGCCAACTACCTAATCTAAGAAAGTGAGGTCACCTGAAGCAGGGCTTCAGAGGATGACAACAGTGGGTGAGTAGGTTTGAAAGGGTCTTTCAGGTATGCTGGTCCCAAGCATAGGGCTTTAAAGGTCAACATCAGCACCTTGAACTGTGCCCAGAAACATATTGGGAGCCAGTGTAAGTAGGCCAAGACTGGAGTGATATAGTCCTCTGACCCATTCCAGTCAACATCCTGGTTGCAGAATCCTGTACCAATTGAAGTTTCCAAACACTTTTCAAGGGCAGCCCCATATAGAGTGCATTGCAGTAATCTAATATAGATGTAACCGGGGAATGCACCACAGTGGCCAGATCTTTTCTGCCCAGGAATGGCTGCAACTGGCTAACCAGTAGAAGCTGACCAAAGGCACTCACCATAGCTGCCACCTACTTATTCAGCAAAGCCTGGTCTAAGAACTCCCACACTACAAATCTCTTCCATCAAGAGGAGTGTAACCCCATCTAGAACAGATGACACTCTCCAAGTAGGACCAGATCCACCACAAAATGGGTGATCCAGAAGGATACCATTATCACAGGTATCAAAAGCTACTGAAAGGTCCGGGAAAATCAAGACTTTCACTCCCTCTGTCCAACTCCTGGTGCAGCTCATCCACCAGGTTGACTAAGGCTGTTTCAGTTCAATAACCAATCCTGAAACAAGATTGGAAAGGATCCAAACAATACAGTTTATCCAAAAATGCTTGAAGTTATCCAGCCAATGTGTTTATTAAAACATATCCAGTTTGAAGGGTTAGCATAACATTGTGATTTAGAGTGTGGAAGGAAACTGTAAATAGAAGATTGCTAATCATACCATAGATATTTTTTCAATGTGTGCCAGCTCTCCTCACATGAAGAAGCAGTTTACCTTCTGGCTTGGTAGATAAAAAAAGTATTATAGGAGGAGGAGGAGGAGGAAGAGGAGTTGGTTTTTATATGCCGACTTTCTCTACCACTTAAGGCAGAATCAAACTGGTTTACAATCACCTCCTCTTCCCCTCCCACAACAGACACCCTGTGAGATAGGTGGGGCTGAGAGAGCTCTTAATAGAACTGTGACTAGCCCAAGGTCATGTGCAGGAGTGGAGAAACCAACCCGGTTCTCCAGATCAGAGTCCACCACTCCAAACCACCGCTCTTAACCACTATACCATGCTGGCTCTGTACATACCACACCCACTCCAACCAATTTCTAGGTATTACAAGCTTGGTTATGTAAGCAATTTAGATTGTAGTGTTACTGAAGGCTACCGATGATCTCTTCTGCATGTGACTGGAGGTAATGGCATGGATCCAGTGGAGCATGTCTGCTGAAGGAAGGATTTCTGCCCATGGAGTTATTACTTTCTCCCCTCCCTTTTCCTATGGCAACCAAAAATTGAAATGCTGTTTCCTGGAGATTTCTTGTCTCCAAGAGCAGCATTTTGGAGGTCATTTTGGAATGCAGCAGGAAAGAGAAAGCAAGAAAGTTGTACTTCTTTCATCTTCAGCAATGCATCACTGGATTCAAGAAAATATATAACATGCATTTACCAACAGCTACACTTTGCAACTGGATTCACACCCAGAAATTTGTGGGGGGGGGGGACTGAATGGAGGATAAAGAAACATAATTGAACCTCGTGGTAAATAATCCCAGCTCTCTGTAGCTCTGAACTTTCTAAAGCATATTATTTGATTAAAAGAGTCTGCGGAACTGTTGATGGTATTGGGTGAATCTGGTGAGAAATTTTAATCAAACTGCTATGTCATGTACAAATGATACATAATCCAGTACGGAAATAACTGCTCTCACACTGAATGAAATCACTGAATCCTTCATTGCATTGTTTAATCTCTTTACATTTAGGAGTAATTTCGGTCAAAGCCAGTACTAAGATTCTTAAGGTCGGAAACAGATGGGAGGGTGAAAAACCCTCACAGAACGTCTGTCCTAGGTCGAAAATAAGCAAAAGTTTCAGAAAGGGTTTTTAATGGACAAGGTGATTACATAAAAAGGGACTTATCCCAATGGGATGCGAACTGTACTTCCACTGCCATATTCAAAACAACTTCATCTGTATCAGTGCCATCCCCCTAGAGGAGACCTCCCCCCCCCCCACCCGTGCTGCACAGGCTTCTAAAACTCTGTGATCAGAAATGAAGGAGCTTTGTCAACGGAGAAAGTGCTACAGTTTTTGTTGACAGGTTGTTAGGGGGAAAGAATGCCCAGGGAGAACCAAAGATATAAACAGATGTTCTTGAAAAGAAAGAGAGATTGTTTTAGTAACAAAAAAGAAGTTGGAAATCCATTAGCAAAAGCATGATTGTCCTTTGGAACAGCACTGATAAGGCCTAAAATACACAGTTGAGAGAGAGCTAATGGAGGAGAAGCCAGTCTGGCTGGGCAGTTTCCATTTCAACAATATGCAAATGACAGTTCAACGAGGCAAGGCTTTAGGAGGTGCGAGACAATCGAGATTTCTAAATATGTGAAGCACAAATACCAAGGCCCATTCAAAAGGAAAGAAAAATAAGACTTTGTTACCGGTTTCCTTGTTTCCTGTGCATTTATAATGTGTGTTTCTCTTAAGTGTGGGGGAAAATAACTGTTTTGCATTCATTTGGAAAACTGAACGAGTAAGGCAATTCAGAGTTAATGACTTTTGGAGAAGCATGGAGGTTAAACCATGTGATGTATTCTAAATTACAGAGTGAGGAAAGCAGAGTGAAATAGCCAAAAAAAAAAAAAATCAGTTTTCAGAATCTGGTTCTCTCGGATTACAAGGAGCCATAAGGTTTTAGATGAAATGGTAATTAATAGCTAGCACCTATTGAGATATTTAGGGCCTGTCTAAATATAAATCATTTAAAAAAAATTAAATTCACATGATTATCCAGTCTCCATGTCTGCTTGCTGTGCTTCCCTATCTAAGCAAATACCATAGTTCAGAGAAGAAAGATCTTTAGAATTTGTATATTACAATATACTAATAGCATGTACTTCTCCTCATTTTTATCTCTCACTGTACACTAGGGTTGCCAGGTACCTCTTCACCACTGATGGGAGGTTTTTGGGGTGGAGCCTGAGGAGAATGGGGTTTGGGGAGGGAAGGGACTTCAATGCCATGGAGTCCAATGTCCAAAGCAGTCATTTTATCCAGGTGAACTGATCTCTATTGGCTGGAGATCAGTTGTAATAGAAAGATCTCCAGCTATTACCTGGAGTTTGGCAACCCTACTGTACACTGATTCTGTCTGTTGCACGAAATTTAGCAAAACCTGTTGTTTCACTGCAGTGGGATATCATTGTTTAACCCTGTCACATGAAAATTCCTCCTAGTTCTTCCATTCTCCATATCTCCAGGTGCAGGGAGGTGGGTCAAGCCGCACATGCCCTATAGCATAATTTGTAGTGAGGTGCTATTTAAAATCTTCCATCATGCTCGCACTCCTGTTGCCTGATAATTACGCACTGCAGAAAGCTGAGCTGAATTTGCTCGCTCCTGAGAGTTTTGTAGAAAATTGAATTAGGCCTGTGCATTTGATAATGAGAAGGTTCCCCCCCCCTTGCTGATACTGAAGTGTGCATGTCCATGATAGAGAGACATTATATCCCTATGCTGTGAGATCTTCATTAGCACAACGCTCTATGGACTTGGAATGCCAAAAAGAGATAGATTACAATGCCTTTTTCAACAGTGTCCTTTTCACTCTTATGACACTGGGATAGACATTGCAGGTGAGTGAATGTACTCAAGAGCCAGCGTGGTGTAGTGGGTAAGAGCAGTTGTTTGGAGTGGTGGAGTCTGATCCGGAGAACCGGGTTTGATGCCCCACTCCTCCACATGAAGCCAGCTTGCTGACCTTGAGCTAGTCACGGCTCTCTTAGAGCTCTCACCTACCTCACATGGTGTCTGTTGTGGGGAGGGAAAGGGAAAGTGATTGCAGTCCGGCGCAACTATGATGCAGGCACCAGAACATCCAATGCCTTTAACTGAGGCAATAACAATGCTGCAGGAATAAAAGCTCAAATGGAATTGCTCAGAGTCAGAAATGTTCTGTCATTTGCCAGTAGGGTTGCCAGGTCCCTCTTTGTCACCAGCGGGAGGTTTTTGGGGCGGAGCCTGAGGGCATGGTTTGGGGAAGGGAGGGACTTAAATGCCATAGAGTCCAATGGCCAAAATGGCCATTTTCTCCAGGTGAACTGATCTCCATCAGCTGGAGATCAGTTGTAATAGCAGGAGATATCCAGCCACCACCTGGAGGTTGGCAATCCTATTTGCCAGTTCAGTTCATGTTCTGCTTGCAGGTTGCAATCATAGGAAGTGAGCACTGGTTGTATCTCAAAACAATGCCTGTATCTGAACAGCTTAAAGATGTTCAACTAGGGAAAAAAGTCGATTGTGCATGCACAATGGTGTACTGCTTTAGCATAACTTTCCACACACAAAAAAGGGAAGGCGCTTTTGAAGACAGGTTGTTCCCAACTTCCTTTTCCCTTTGGGAACCCCATGTGACCTTTGAAAAGCCAAAGGTTTGTTGATGCTCATAGACCAAATGCTATGGGCCACAGTAGAGTTGCCAGCTCTGGGTTGGGAAATACCCGGAGATTTTGGGGGTGGAGTCTGAGGAGGGTGGGGTCTGGAGAGGGGAGGGACTTCAATGCCATAGAGTCCAATTGCCAACGTGGCCATTGTCTCCATGGGAACTATTTGCTATTTGGAGATCAGTTGTAATTGCAGGAGATCTCCAGCCACCACCTGGAGGTTGGCAACCCTAGGCCACAGGGAGATTGCAGTGAGGAAGAGGTGCTAAGCAAAATGGTTGTTTCTCCTCACATTATCAGACAGTTTGTTCTTTTGAGCTCCTTTATCAACAGAAGAGGGAAGGGTGATTTTTTTTCCATACACCCCTTGCTACTCCCTATCTTTGCTGCTCCTCATCCGTAGCCACTGTAATCTAAAGTGCCTGTGCAGCATGTTTGTGCATGAGGATTGCTCAGTATTAGTTGGGGGGTGAAATCCTTGCTTATAACATTTGACGAAGGGATTCAGGAATCTCACTGGGGCAGAATGCATTAAGCAGTGTTCATCACAAAAATGTGGATCTTCTCACTTTGGAAATTACATTAGAAATGAGATCTCAGACCATTCTCTGTTTTTTCCCCCGTATCTTTTTTTTTTTTTTGGTAACAGGTGAATTGGTCTATATAAAAAAGCACATTATGCTGTTCTTTTGATCACATGTTACCAGAGTAACGTAATGTTTCGGTTGGTTCTGAAACTGAAAATGTATTTTTAGAGCTCTGATGGTGTTTCCCTATTCTCTCTCTACCAAGTAGATAACTCTGTGTCCCATGCTAGGACAATTTTGAGATTTCTGAGAACGTATTCAGTTCCTTTGTTCATTATTTCACAATCTGAGCCTATGAAATACCATTTTAGTCAATGGGCTTTCCTCCCCCCACTTTGTGCTTGACTCATGTCTATAAACCACCCAAAGTTTCCAGCTCCTTAAAGTTCAAAGTCATGCAAAGCCACCTGATCGCTTTTCTGATACTTCTTTTTATTTCCTATGTTTCATTCTTCTGATGTAAGGAGAGTACTGTAAATTACCTTTGGTAATTTTTTTCTCCTGTTGAGGTCATTATACCTCAGACTCGGGGAGTTTTCTCACCGTGATCTCAACCAACCCTGACTTATTTGCATAAGCTTGATGTTTTCAGCCTTGGTTATTTTTGAGCCTCATAGGAGAGTTTGAAGCACTGCATGACTTTTGAAGAGAGAGAAAAAACAGGAACCTCTTTCAGTCATATTGTCTAAATCAGCAATCTCTTAGTTACAGATTTTTAAAAAGGAGAGGGAGAAAATAAAGTCATTCAAGCATCGGAAGCAGATGTGTCAGCGAGGAGGGATATATTTAAAGAAGGAAGGGAAGTGGCACATGATTACAGCTTAGAGCTTTTTACATCATGGGGGGGGTAATACTTGATTCTCAACAGTCAATTATAACTGAAAACCTCTGTTCTTGTTAGGGTTGCCAGGTGCCCCCTGTCCAATAGTGGGGTGGGGTGGGGGGATCAGGGTTGCCAGCTCCAGGTTGGGAAACTCCTAGAGATTTGGGGGTGGAGCCTGGGGAGGACAGGGACCTCAGTGGGTTACAATGCCATAGAGTCCACCCTCCAAAGCTGGTCTCTGTAGTCGAGATGAGCTGTAATTCTAAGGATCCCCAGGTCCCACCTGCAGGCTGGCATCCCTTGTTCTTGTTCTAGCACTTTTCAAACTACTTGCATGCTACAATGTGTCCTCAAAATATCAGGGCCACAAGCTGGTTTTGGACTGCTGAAAGGTCAACGTTTTCATCATTGATTGTTCTTTGGTTTTCAATTCTCTCCCCTTAATTCTTTCTCCTTCATGGACTCCCACAACTATATATTTCTGACACTACCCTATACCTGCTTAGATTTCTTCAAAAGGACTTCTGTTTTTGTAAGTTGCTTCTAGCCACTAGGGCTGTCAAAAAAAAAAAATTCGGTACAGTTCGGATTCGGCCGAATTTGGCCCTTGTGGGTTCGGTACGTGCCGAAGTCTGAACTCCCCCACTTCGGATCCGTTCAATTCGGCGGGAATTCAAAGTTCGGGGAAAAAATTCGGCCGAATAAAGCCATTAAAAACACAACCGCGCCTTT
Organism: Euleptes europaea; assembly: GCF_029931775.1. Classification (NCBI taxonomy): domain Eukaryota; kingdom Metazoa; phylum Chordata; class Lepidosauria; order Squamata; family Sphaerodactylidae; genus Euleptes; species Euleptes europaea. The sequence continues at coordinate 35,691,323 of NC_079323.1, forward strand.
CCGCGGCTCTGGGGGGGGCATTTTTGGGCTTAGAGGTCCCAAACTTTCAGCAGAGCTTCAAAGGACGTATATTGAAAGACTCCCCAAGTTTTGTAAAGATTGGGTCAGGGGGGGCTGAGATATGGGCCCTGAAAGGGGTCCCCCCCACCCTTAATGTGGATCTCTCCGCAGAGCTTGCCGCCCACGCACAAAGCTCCCGGCCCAACAAACAGCTGATGAGAGCAAGGGCGGGGCAGGTGCTAAGAACTTTGCAAAGCAACACAACTGCAGAGCAACCCCTTTGCAAATATGCAAAGGGCGGGGCAGGTGTGAAGAATTTTGCAAAACAATACAACTGCAAAGCAACACAAGCACGCAATGCAAAACCTTTGCAACAGTGCATAGCAACACCTGACACCTGGGAGTTTGCATACCATGGAAAGGGACAGAGGCAGCTAGCTATGCATAATAAGCAGGAGGGGGTGGAATGTCTCCTTTTGCATTGGACTTGGGACCAGGCAGATGCATTCTTTAAGTCACCATTTGAAAACCAGTTTTGAGCAAGCATCAATAACCTAACTGATCTTATGAATGAGGAAAAACCTGAAGAATAAAAATGAAGCCCCCCCTCAAACCAGGGAGAGAGAGACTGGAGGGGGAACACACACCCCAGGCAGAACCGGCAAAAGCCCCCTTTGGCTTCCCCCCCCACCCACAGAAACTGCTCCCTCCCCACACACACACACAGACTCTGCTTTCCCCCCCACACACACACAGAAAAGAAAAAATATAGATTAAAGCCCCCAAAGGGGTCTTACTGTGGCTGTCTTCTGTTCCAGCAGGAGGGGCTGGGAGGCTGGGTAATCCAATATGATTCCATTTGTATCCAATATAAGATCCATATGTATGCATCTCTCGAGGGTGATCCATTCATCCCAATAGGGGAAAGGGGAAAGCCCATATCTCGGGGGGCCCTGACCCAATGTTTACAAAACTTGGGTGGTCTCTTAAAAAGCCTTGACTGAAGCTCCGCCGAAAGTCTGGGATCGGCACACCCAAAAATGCGCCCCCTGCAGCCATGGAAAGAGAAAAGGGGGGGAGCCAATATTTCAGCCCCCACTGAACCCATCTTTACAAAACTTGGGTGGTCTCTTAAGAGGGATTCTCTGAAGCTATGACAAAAGTTTGGGGGCTGAACCCCCAAAAAAGCGCCCCCTGCAGCCACGAAAATGGAAAAGGGGGGAGAGGAAAAAGGGGTGGAGCCCATATCTCGGGGGGCCCTGACCCAATGTTTACAAAACTTGGGGGGTATCTTAAGAAGCCTAGTCTGATGCTCCGCTGAAAGTTTGGGGTCGGCACACCCAAAAATGCGCCCTCTGCAGCCATGGAAAGAAAAAAGGGGGGGAGCCCATATCTCGGGACCCCCTGACCCAATGTTTACAAAACTTGGGTGGTCTCTTAAAAAAACCTGTCTGAATATCCCCTGAAAGTTTGGGGTCGGTACCCCAAAAAATGCGCCCCCTGCAGCCACGGAAAGGAGCAAATGTGCACAAGCACCCCCTCACACACACATGAGGATTTCCCTCTCTCTCTCTCTTTCCCCGGCCGGCCGCACATCAGCTGATTCCTCCAGCACTCAATCCTGACTGATTGGCCAGAAGAAGACCCAGCTTGGCCACCGATTGGCCGGGGGAGGAGAATGCTGCTTACTGACGGTTATGCTGCTTACTGACGGCCGAATTGGCCGAATTTATTCGCCGAACTCCCGAACTCGCTGAATTCGGCCCCCCCGGTTGCCCGCCAGTTTTGAGTTCGGATCCGTCCGAACTAAAAACCGCCGAATCAAGGGAAATTCGGCTGATTTTCAGTTCGGGCCGAACCGAATTGACAGCCCTACTAGCCACCATTAACAGTGGTTAAAATGGATTCTAAAAACTGCAATGGGGACTTTCCCCTTATTTTCTGGTTTTTGTAAATTTACCTCCCCGCACCCCGCAGCGGCCGCAAAACCTCTGTGGAGTTGCTGCCTCAGTGCTGCAGCCATACCGTCTCCAATCTCTGTGGGTTTCAGAAATGGCCTGTCAGTCTGTCAATAGTAGCAGAAAAAAACAAGAGTCCAGTAGCACCTTAAAGACTAACAAAAGTTCTGGCAGAGTATTAACTTTGGCTCACACCCTGCCAGAAATTTTGTTAGCCTTTTAGGTGCTACTGGACTCTTGCTCTTTTCTAAATACGTAACAAGTTCAGTGATTTCAACTCTCTCGATATATATATTTAAAAATGTATATATATTTAAAAATGCTATCAATGGGATACGTGATGCTTCAGAGAAGCTATACATTAGGTCAAAAGACACTACCGTGTAATATATGGCTTTCAAGTACTGTGGCATTGTACTTTTTCATTATAATGACATTTCCAATTAATTAATTGTGGAGTAATTCTTATTTCTTCCTCTTAGGACCGTGAAAATTACCAAGTAGTACCCACACAAACTCTGCAGAGTCCAAATGGGTAATTTTGCTGTATAAACAATAAATCTCAGCTAGAGCTTGTGTATATTTACTGTCATTAAGTACCTGGAACTCTATAAGGCTTTCACAGCTATTTTTTTAAAAAGAGCAGTTTCTAGGCATACACCACTTCACGGAATTGTGAGTTGGTAATATAACGTAACACTTCAAAGGGACAATAGACACTTTGTTCATGTAACAATGGAATAACAGCCTCGTCTCCAACAAAGAGACTTGTGGCACCTTAAAGACTAACACACTTATGTCATAAGACTTCTTGGAGCTCACTTCATCATATATAAATCCCTCCCAATCATTTTTTACATTTTTGAAGATGCTTTGAGCAAGGCATAGGGTTCCAAATGTTTTTTAACCAAGTTCAGGCTAAATGTTAACTCAAGGAAAGAGAATTAGATTACTCCTAGAGATGAACAAATGTGCCCTTCATATGTTTGTTTGTTTGTTTGTTTCATCACCTTTCCAGCCCCTCCCCAGCTAAAGCCAGGCTCAGGGTAGCTCAAAGCTAAATGAGCACATAATACCTTAAAACAAGATAAAACCATCTTAAAACCACCATTAAAATAGCCCTCAAAAACATTGAATACAGGACAAAAAGTGTCCAATGGTGCTCTAAAATCGTAGCATCTGAGCTACAGCCGGGTGGACAGATGGAATAACTCCCCAAAGAGTCATAAGAAAGGAGAGGCAGAGTATAGTTTCATAAGTTACTGTTTAGCAGCCCTAATAGCTCAAACTAGCCTGTTCTCATCGGAGCTTGGAAGCTAAACAGGGTTGAATACTTGGATGGGAGACCACTAAGGAAGACAAGGGATGCTATGCAGAAGAAGCAACAGCAAACCACCTTTGCCCATCTCTTGCCTTGAAATTGAAAACCCCATAAGGTGGAACTTCCTTGGGTCACCAGGAATATACCTTTATGTGGCTGTTTCATTTTTGGCATTCTCAGTTAATTTTGTTATGCCATTTAGAAACTATTCACATGCAACTGACGCAAACACAATGTCTAAAAATGTGTACATTCAACAGGAAAATGAGTATGAGAACACAGAATATGGTGCAAAAATAAAAGCTCATGGGTTCAATTTGCAGAAGAGACAAGTGAAAACACACCCAGGATTTTCAAGTCGAAGTGGTGAGCTGACAAGTTTGGTAGCACACATGATCACTACGCAGTTCAAAGCATTCCAGCTGTATTTTCAGGAAAGGGATACAGTAAGTGAGGAAAATGCAGCTGTACATATTCCTTATGCTCATGATTCTTAGGATTAAAACCACTATGATGTGGAGTACAAGAAAGTAGTCTTTGCATGTTTCTGGTAGAAACTAAGTTGCACTGAATGGTCCTGTGTATGCATTTTATGTTGTTATTGCTTATTCTATTTATTTCCAAGCCCTGCCATCTCTCTTAAGAATTCAGTTTGGAAATCCCTGTTTAAGGCCAACTTCAGCTAAACAGTCCCAAACAGAGACCAGCAGTTCTGCCGTTATGGGGAAAAAATATTGTTAAGTTTCTTTCAACAATGGGTAGTGACTGACTCTAATGTGATAAAATCTAATTGATTCAAAGCTGCCACATAGTGATGTCACATCAAATCAATAAGATTACTCCATTTTTTTAACATCTACCTTTTTCTTGATTTTGGGGGGGATTGTATGCACAGTTGGACGGATTGGAGACCTTCACTTTACTAGTTAGCAACAGACCATTTTATTCAGGACTTCTTACAATGCCTTTCTCAAGCCCTTCTAGTTAAAAAAACCAACATACAGCAAGGTTAGCAATTAGTTTAACTGCTGAACATAGCTGGAACTCTCACTGGTCTTCATCCAACAAAACACGACACACAATCAGAAAGATCGTTTCTTAAATGGAAACAGCTGTTGATTCTTCTGACTGAAAGACTTGTAAAGAATTGTGGCAAAATGATAAAGATCTTAATGATTAAATTGTGAAGAATGAAAGGTAAAGCATGCCATTAAGTCACAACAAACTAATGGTGACCCCATGAAGTTCCAACTCATTTCACAAGAGCCATTTCCCATTAAACTCTTAGGAATCACTCTATAAACCTTAGAGCTATTTTCCCTAGATAACTGGCTATGGATCCTGTCCTGAGCCCAAACCCCAAAATGTGTTTTTTTTTCACTCCTGGGGAGAACCCTCAACCCGACAGCTTACAGCTCGCACAGCTGTTTCCAAGCTCTGCCTGTTGCCTTCTTTCTCGGTCAACTGTCTGCTCTCAGCTGTCAGAATTCTCCAACTACCATTCTTAAAATTTTATTTGAACTCTCTGTCAATCATGCAGGTTCTATGACCGGGACAACTGCTTAGAATGTATCTGTCAGTCACAAATACTTATAAAAAACACCCTCTCATTATGGAATGTAAACTTGGCATGTGTTGATAATGACGATGAAGAAGAGGATAAAGATCATTAGATAAAGTGCTGAATTCAGATTCTTAAACTCCCAGTTTAGCTAAAGATTTGACTTGAAGCCTCAAATTATATCATTATTTCTTAGCCTATGTCTTTTGTTTATTTAAGGGGAGTAGTAACAGCCTACCTCAAAAGATTATTTCAATGAAGGAAGTGTGCCACAAAACTTGATTTGATGTTTTAAAACATTTTTCCTCAGTTTTGGAAGATAATTGGCCTTGTTTTTTTTTTCTCCTAGTCTTCTAAAGAAACACAGAGAGCACTACCCATGTATCCTCATCATGTGGTTTTCCATAGAATACAAATGCAGAGAGCTACCCTCAGACAACCATACTACTACATAACCCATGGAAGGAGGTTTTGATGAAATTAATTTTAATAATATCTCAATATGTCATGGAATTATGTCCAGTTGTGGCATTCAATGAGGCTTATGCAAAATTCCATGACAGGTGAGTCTGGCGGGTTAAATCTTCAGTGCAGCTTATCTCTTTATGTAGCAGTATTGCATTTCAATTTTCATCTACCTCTCAGAGTCTTCTATTTATTAGCTTGGAGTTCATCTGTTTTGGAAACCATAACAGTCCCAATTTGAATTATTTCTCTCCATCACTCCCATCACTTTATCTTTTTTTGTTCTTTCTGTGTTTACATCTGAGGGAACAAAGAAGTCACTCATGGAGAAAGCCAGGGGCAGTTGCTAAATAAGTATGCTTGGCTGAAAGGAAGGGAGAATGTTAAAAAATATTAAAGTTATATATTCACTGTTCCTGAGGGGATACTGTGATTAAATGGATGCCCTAGGACCCCAGCTGGAATGTTAAGTGAAAAGCAAAGCATCTCTCCATAAGCATGTCAACACAATAAAGCACCTCACAGCACGACTGTTAGAAAAGCTGAACTAAAAACTAATAGTCTGTTGTTGTTTTCCCCTATAAAAAACAATAACCACCCAAAAGTAAAATTCAATGGGGAATGGCCATGACACTGAGGTTGTGGTGAATTGTTTGTGTAAAACGAGGAAAAATCATATCAAATCGTAGCTATGTGTATATACTCTTCTCTAATTTGAATATCCCTAACTTTTCCTTCAGAATCACCTACAGAGTTTTTAAATTAAACACAGACACCCTTGTAGCAGCACACTCCAATCTAATGGCCTTCTGGCAAGTCTCTTTTCACACAGAGAAGGAAACAGCCAGTGGTATCATGTCCCTTCCTTCCTGCAAATTTCGGTGAAGTAATCAAAGAAAACAGCAGAGAGAATAATGGGTCCCAGACCAAGACAACTTCTTCTTCTTTTCTTTCTTATTTTAGCTTTACAAACCTGTACTGTTGTTTGTCAGCTTAGCAGGACCAGCTGCCAGGTTTGGTGTGGCCTTTGGCACATGGTGCTCATGGGACCCGCCATAAAAATGCGATTCTGACCCCTTCCCACATATATGGTTCCCTGTGTCCCCCAAGTGTGGCTCCCTTCTCTACAGCTGAGTCTATGGAGGATGCAGTGAAACATCATTTTATTGCACTCTTTTTAGCCCAAATGATACAAGCAGAGCTAAAAGGAGAATGGAAGTTTTGGCCTTTGAAAAAACTGAACAATCACTATTAAAAACAGAGGTTTATACACAATTTCAGGAGGCAGGCTTTTAGATGTCACGTGAAGAGACAGCTTTAGATGTCACGTAAAGAGACAGAGAAAAGAAAGAAGGGGATGGACTGATTGATTTATTGATTAAATAGGCAGGGCTTAGGGTTTCCAGGTACCCCCCTCTCCTCCACTGGGAGATTTTGGGGGTGAGGACCGCACCTGCGTGGCTGCAAGCAACATGATCCTGTCACTTCTGGTTTATTTCCGGAAGCACCGCAGCACAATGGGACCATTTACCACTCAAACCCCGATTTGAGTGATAAATCATCCCATCATGCTGCAGCTTTCCGGAAGTAAACCGAAAGTGATGGGATCGCATTGCTCGTGGCTGTGTGTGCATGTGATCCTTGATGTCAGCCAGCAGATGGATTGGAGGGTAATCGCCCACCATTCCAAGCCACTTGGCAACCCTAGCAGGGCTGCTTTAAAATCAAAACTATTGTCAAGGTAGGATTTTCCCTTGGACTGGGCTATGGAAGGACGAACAGTTGGAAGGTATGCATTACTGTGGACATTAAGAAGCCAAAGTCTTTCTAAATGCCTGAAATCCTGTAGCTGCTTTTCAATAGTTTACATGTTTATTGTAGCTTTAATGGACTGACTGCACTGTTATACACGATCTTAGCCAAAAGCCCAAGAAGCGACCACACTGTTAATGTCAAGCTTGATCCATAATTAATCATTTCCAAATCTAGGCCCAGAAGAGGTATTCTTCAGCTCAGGTCCTGAGTTCAGGATCAGAAGCTCAAACTGGAATTCTTAAGTATCGAGGGAAGGAAGTAGCCCGTCAACTGGCTTCATACTATCTGCCAGTCAGACGTGTTGATTTAGCATTCCCTTATTCTTCTTTCTACTAAACAAAACTTTTAGAATTGGCCATATATATCCCACTTAGCTTATTCAATTAGTTCTTGGTTTCAGGAGGCGAATCTTCCAGTTCAAACCCCTGTCATGACCCAGATTTTAACAGGCGAAGCATCATCAGAGGAAGAGCCTGAGCAGGGAGAAATAGTGGGCATTGCACCTCAGGCAGCTGAGAATGCAAGGCAGGGTGAAGGACCACAGGTAGGAGAACACCAGCCCTGCTGAGGAATTGGAAGTAAACACAGAATCACCTCCTTCGACACAACCAGATGCAGCTGTAACTCCACAGAAGCAGGACCCACCCAGCTCACCTTAAGCCACTCAACAGCACAGGCAAAAGGGGAGAATGGAGTTGCAAAGTAAAAGGAGAAGTGCACGCCTACAAGCACTAAGGAGACGGCTCCAAGACTGTGAGTTGTCTGAGGATGAGAACTAAGGAAAAGAGAAACAGCTTAAACCCAGGCTTGGAACAGACAGACGTTGCGAAAGCAATTGTTGCAAAAGGATCTCTGACTTTTGTTGCTGACGCTCCTAGACTTTGATCAACGGACTTCTGACCCTTGGACCGGACTTTTGACTTCGCCTCTGCACACCGACTTTATTTTGGTTTCCAGCTCCTGGCGGGACTCCCCCGGATTCCTGCATTCCTGAGATAACGGCCTGCTCTCAAGACCAGTAGCTGGCAGTAACCCGAGACGACCTGGCCTAGCACAACCCCTGAGCTCCCATATTACATTAAATAGCATGTTAAAATACACACTAAAGTGAGGAACCAGTGCCTTGTCTAATTCTAATTTAAAAGTCTGTTGCTTCATCCTTGCTGTTTTTAATGTGCAAGATATACTATACAGCACAGACTGTATCAAGAGACTGTAGTGAGTCTCATCATATTATAAACTGTGACATTGCACGCCTGTCTCCTTTTGTACTTCTGATAATGTCTGTCTTATATTTCGACAGGGAAAATGCAATGAATTATAAAATGCCAGTAAAATATGATGGCATTCATTCCATTGCTCCCAAAACATCTTATTAAAATAGGCATGTCCCTCTGTTGTGGATATGAGGTGTTTATGCAAATCCAGGAATCCATCTCAGTATGTTTTCATGCTTTTGAACTAGAAAAGTTATCAAAGTTCTTTGCAGGCCTGTGTCATTGTTTGGTTGGAAACAACTGTGGAAAACTCAAGAAACGATGAGAAAGTAATGTTTAGGGATATTTAGCATTAATGTTCTGCTGAATCAGTTCCAATTCATCCCCCACAGCATGTTGTCAGATAACATTCCTATTTTGTTAACTGCAATCTATTCATATTCTTTCCCTCATAAGACTCTAAAACATATCAGCTTTTGTCCATTAAAGGTGAGACCATTCCAAAGTACTCTCAGATCTTGGGCGTGTGCCCCCAGGGAGCCCTGGTTGTTGGCAGCTTGCTAGTGCCTCAGTCTTGTGCTGCTGTCTGCCCCAGGGCCATCTGTTGCAGTGGCCTGGGTGTGGCCACAGCCACTGGTTGAGAGGGGGTTGAGTCTGTGGGAAGGGAATCCACTGACGGGAACTGGGGGGTGGTGGACTCTCCTTGTTCCATAGTGGGATACCTGTCCATGACTGCAGAGCTGGAGCACTGTGGTTGGGCAGTGTGCTGCTGCAGTGGCTGCTCCAGGTTGGTATGCATGAAGGAGAGAGCATGGGTGCACCCTTGCAGTACCAGAGGGCACCTCTGTGGGGGGAAACATGGCCACTGGGGTCTATTGGCCATCTGCAGCTGCTTCCCTGATCTATTTGCCCTGTTGTTAAGTTGTGCTGTGCATGGTGGGCCCATTGCCAGACTGTGTGTGAGCGGCCAATGTGGTGCACAATGCAAGGTCCCGAGGTTATGGGCCAACCACCATATCCCTGTGTTGTGTAACGTGGCACCTGGCCTGCCTTTGTATGAACCGGGGTTTATATTGCCTGCTGGGTGCTACCATTTGCCATGGTGAGGGAGTACAGTGTGTGTGTGGGGGTGGGGGAATAGCTATCAGACATGGTACTCCTTGGCCTCCTGTAGTTCTCAGGGAACCAAAAGTGTGGCAACTGTTGGGGGGGGCTCCATTTTCTGGGCTCCATGGAACCTGTGGGCTATGTCATGTGTTTTGCTGGTATACCTTTCCACCGTTTATGGGGGGCATTCCTGGTCTGGAGCAGCTTAGGGAGCCAACTAACTCCTTCCATGACCCTGGCATGACCCATTTCCTCACTGGAATCTCCCTCTTGGAGATACACCAGCGTAGTGGCACTGGTTGGGGGGAGGTAGTTGTGTGGGGAAGGTAGTTGTGAAATTCCTGCATTGGGCAGGGGTTTGGACTAGATGACCCTGGTGGTCCCTTCCAACTCTATGATTCTATATTGGGGCAACATTTCCCAACTTCACAAATACACTAATGGGATCTGTGCTGGCAGTGACAGACCAAGAAAGGGATCTTGGGGTGGTAGTGGATAGCTAAATGAAGATGCCAACCCAGTGTGCTGCTGTTGTAAAAAAGGCAAATTCCATGCTGGCCATAATTAGACAAGGAATAGAGAATAAAACTGCTGATATCATACTGCCCTTGTACAAATCTATGGCGAGACCACACTTGGAATACTGTGTACAGCTCTGGTCCCCACGCCTAAAAAAGGATATTGCAGAGCAACCAAAAATCAGGGCCCTAGAGCAACTGCCCCATGAGGAGTGGTTAAAATGCTTAGGGCTGTTTAGCTTGAAAAGAAGGCGGTTAAAGGGAGACATTATAGAGATGTATAAAATTATGCGTGGTATGGAGAGAATGGACAGGGAGAAGCTTTTCTCCCTCTCTCATAATGCTAGAACACGGGGTCATCTGCTGAAGCTGGAGGGTGAGAGATTCAAAACTGATAAAAGGAAGTATTTCTTCAGACAACTCATAGTTAAATTGTGGAACTCCCTGCCCCAGGATGTGTTGATATCTGCCAACTTGGAAGGCTTTAAGAGGGGAATGGACATGTTCATGGAGGAGAGGGGTATTCATGGTTACTAGTAAAAATGGATACTAGTCACGATGCATGCCTGTTCTCTCCAGGGTCAGAGGAGCATGCCTAATATATTAGGTGCTGTGGAACACAGGCAGGATAATGCTGCTGCAGTCATCTTGTTTGTGAGCTTCCTGGAGGCACATGTTTGGCCACTGTGTGAACAGACTGCTGGACTGATAGGCCTTGGTCTGATCCAGCATGGCTTTTCTTAGGTTCTTGGCACTCGTTTTACTTCCTATTATGAATGTATAGTGCGTCAACAGAACTAGTTAAAAGAAACATCTATAGATTGCACAGACTTACTAGATAATAACATATTTTCACTTTATATTTCCAGTACAATATGCTACAATATGCTTAATCCAGTGCCATTTGTAAATTGTAATTTTATCCAGAGAAAATAGCTTTAAATTTGAACTATTCTTTTCTATCTTCCTCTTACCAAACATCATGAGTATAATAATAGGAGAAGAAGCAAGGTTGCTCATAAAATGCAAACCTCTTTTTTAAAAAAATGTGAGTTGTAAACTATTGTATGAAAAAAGACAATGCATTTGTCATACCTTCTGGGAAGCCAAATGAAGGTACTGATTAAATGGAACATAACTGACCATATTGTCCTTCTTCTTTAATAGCCAAAAATGGACAGAGATGTTTTTGATCCAGCTGTTGTGTTAGTCTGGTGTCTTAGAATATAATTTATCCCTCTTAACCCCATGGATGGTGCAATTGACTAATGGACTGGCCTATCACCTTTCAAACAGAGCAGGAGATTTTCTGGTCTAAAGTGAGATAAATTGTAGCTAGTTTCATATTCCAAAAATGTCTTGCACCTACATGAAAAGCTACAAGGCTACAAAACATCATTATAATTCAGTTAGGTCTTAGACCTATTATGGATACAAATATTTGTAAGAGTGTAGTCTTGTTTTTGTTGTTGTTGTTGTTGTTTTTTAAAGAAAGCTCTTAAAAACATAGGCTTGGATCCAAAGCCTTGCTTTTGTTTGCACACTCTTTGTGTGTTATAGGAGTGGTCCTCCATCGTGCATCATTTTTCTCTGCTGCTAGGTGCTTTTCAGCTCATTGCAAGATGCTGGTCTTGCATTAATGAAAACTCTATCATAATTATGGGGAGTGGAAGTTCTCCTTCCAGCATTTACTAATTTAGATATATCCATTCATTCATTCATTCATTCTTCTTCTTCTCTTTCCAAAGCAGAATTTATCTTTAATTTCTCTTTGAGCCCTCTTAGTAATTTTCTGGACCCTTTTGTAATTATAGCCCTTTGAGGGTGTTTTTTTTTTTTTTTTTTAATGTTACACACCATAGGGTGCTCTGGAAGAACGACAGGAAGGTTTAGGAAGACTTTGCCTACCTCTAAGCGTCTGAAGAATGAAATTCTGAAATTTTGCAGACCCTCTCTTCCTGCCCCTTCTCTCTTTGAATTTCTATGTTGATCAAAACGAAATTGATTCAAAACAGATTCCAGTTCCTTAAAAGAAGAAAAGAAGCAGATTGTTGGATTCCAGGGAGAAACTGGGTAAAGCTTAACAAGGCTATTTTGAAAAAGAAAAAGAGAGGAATAAATGGCTATATCTAAAAGAATGAGTTTCGGAAAAGAGATATTGCAGTCTCCGTAACAATGCTAATTAATCTTGTTATTTTCAATGGAATCTAGTTACAGTGAATTGTTACTAATCTGGGGCCTCTGGGAGGTAAACTAAGCAAGCTTCTGCCTTGCCAGTTCATGTATTTCAAAATACGCTAATTTGGGGTGGGTGGCAAGATATTAATCTTTCCACACATGGTTATTTTTTCTGTATATGTAGTACAATATTTAATGTTTTTGTTTTAGAATAATAGCTTTTATCAAAACCTATAAAAATAACGAGAGCCAGTGGTGATATAGGGGTTAGAGTGCTGGTCAGGGAGGCCAGTGTTCAAACCCTCATTCAGCCATAAAGCTCAGTAGATGACCTTGGGCTAATTGTTCTCTCTCTGTCTAACCTACCTCACAAAACTGATATCAGACTAAAGTGGAGAGGAGAGGACAACCATGTAAGTTGCCTTCAGATCCTTAGGGAGGACAAGTGCTTCCAGAAGGTGATGCCTGAGTACTGCTTTCCCAGTGTATTATTTAATATTTAAGCAGTAAGCACTTCAACACTCAAGTTCTCTCCTTTCTTCATGAAAAATCAGTTACCTTCCCTGAATTTCAATGAAAAGTGGCCAATAGAAGAAGAAGAAGAGTTGGTTTTTATATGCCCACTTTCTCTACTTTTTAAGGAGAATCAAACTGGCTTACAATCTCCTTCCCTTCCTCTCCCCACAACAGACACCCTGTAAGGTAGGTGAGGCTGAGAGAGTTCAGAGAGCTGTGACTATCCCAAGGTCATCCATCTGGCCTTATGTGCAAGAGTGGGGAAACCAACTCAGTTCACCAGATTAACATCCACCGCTCATGTGGAGGAGTGGGGAATCAAACCCGATTCTCCAGATTAGAGTCCACCACTCCAAACCACCACTCTTAACCGCTATACCTTGCTGGCTCTCTAAACAATCACAGAGACAAAAATTATTTGTAAGGTAAATTATTTGGTGCAAGATTCAAGAATATTTGCCTTAATAGGGGTTGGCCACAGCCTCTTTAAAAGGACATCCTAATGAAATCTTGGAGCTGTGGTTTAGTTAGAATTGAATGAAGTATTTGATGTGCCATGCCATCCTTTGTCCAAAATGGTACATCAAAAACACCCTAAACTGAGAGATTCATTGTTATGTTACTGGAATTGCCATCTGTTTATATACCTGAGTAGTATAGCATATGAAAGAATCCCAAATATGGTCTTTAAGTGGGAACCTGCAAAGACTTATGGGAGGCATCTCGTTTCTCCCTCCCCCATGATTTCCTCTTTCCCTTTCCTGAAAGCACCCATAGCCTCTCCCCTTTTCCTGCTTTCTTCTCTCTTTCTAGCATTGCCAATCTCCCTGAAGAGCTTGGAGATCTCCTGGAATCACAATGGATCTCCCAGCTACAGAGATCAGTTCCCTCTTAGGGTTTCCAGCTCCAGGTTGGGAAATTTCTGGAGATTTGGGAATGGAGTCTGGGGAGGTCGAGGTTTGGGGAAGGAAGCAACCTCAGTAAGGTATAATGCCATATAGTCCATATAGTCCACCCTCCACGGCAGCCATTTTTTCAAGGGGAACTGGAGGATATGTCTATCAGTAACTACTATCCATGGTGACTAAAGGGAACCTCCACATGCAAAGGCAGTCGACCTCTGAATCCTAGTGCCAGGAGGCAACATCAGGGGAAGGCCTTGGCCTCTATGCCCTGTTGTTGACCCTCCAGAGGAACTGGTTGGCCACTGTGTGAGACAGGATGCTGGACCACTGGTCTGATCCAGCAGGGCTCTTCTTATGTACTTATGCCATGTAGATAAGTGGAATTCAGTACATCCTTGGCACAGTTGTCCTTTGTTTAATCAGTGCTCCTGAGTTCCAGAGGAAAAAAAATATTCTACGCTGGTTTACCCTGAATTCCACATATTTATTCAGAATGATGCCTCAGAAAGCAAAGGAGAATAGTTGCCAAAGTGGATTCTTCAGAAAGGGAGTAGAAATGTTTTCTTAAATAAATTTCATGATGGATATATTGAAGCTAACTTAAAACTCAAGGCCATGCACTTATTTGACAGCTGGCTTTTATCCTCATGTACAAAGCTAATAAAACTGGCATGGGAAGTGGGTGGGAGAGTTGAGGAAAGATGCCTCCAGATATTTAGTAAAGTTATGAATTTGAGCTGTTTTGTTACAGTTGTTTAGTGCAACTGAAAACTGGAAAGCTTAGCATCCATTACGGCTACTTTCATGTTAAGAGCTGCAATTTTCATTGTGGCCTGGCTCAAGTTTCTTCTGCTCATAAGCATCTAGCATCTTATGGGCAGTCTGGAGGGGACCTCTGTCTTCCAGTATGAGACCTGAAGTCCAGTAAACAATCAAAGTAAGTCACCATCCTTGAAGCTTGCTGGCTTTTCCTAAGATCTTCCAGAAGGCAACTAGCAACACATACACATACACCCATGGGATCGCTATGTACAAATTATGCAACAAATAACCACCAATGAAGATATTCATTTATTTTTAATTTTTGATAAAGAGTCTATCCACTAATTAGTGTTATAAGAGAAGGAAAATCAGACAGGATTTGCAATGGTGTAAAGACATTTTTGCACTTCTTTTGTGTATCTTATCTTGTGTTTTCTAGACAAGAACTTTAATTTTGGGGAGCAAGTAAAAGAAACCGCGAAAAAGCCTCTACAGTGTTTCCCAATAGTCCCATTGCTAGAACAAATCTTTAATTTCCCAAAGGAGCACAGCATACTAACATCTTTTTTAATTTTAATTTGAATTATAGAGTGTAGAAGCAGGGGGGCTCTTGCAACCTATTTTTGTTTTTCTTTTACAATGGAAATTCTTTACAATTAAAATCTTATAATTAAGAAATCTGACTGCCAAAATTAGAAAGAAAGACAGGTCTAAAACAATGCATATACCAGAGTCCCTAGGTGGCCACAGAAGTAAAAAAAAAAAAAAAAAACCCTGAATAATTAGATTATGACTTATGAGTGAAGGTAAAAGTCTATCTTAAATTATCCAGTGATGCCGAGATATATTTTAGCTACATGAAATAGTTGTACTGTAGCAAAATCTAAGGGGGACAGAATCTGCTGCCAAAAAAAAAAAAAACAGCCATCAAGTAAAACTGCGTGAATAACAAACGTTATAGGTGGGGAAAACATGATACAATTAAGAAGACACAATGCATGTATCTCAAACTTGTAGTTAGAGCTGACTTAAACAGAATTTAATATACCAGACACATCGCATTGCAAGTGAATTTTCATTTCGCCCAAACACTAACAGATGTTTAATCAATAAGATGGACCATAAAGGGCAGCACAATTAGTAGGTCTGAGAAATGTTCTTGTGTGAGGCTCGAAAGCTGTAATTATGAACCAGATCTCAGAAGTGTTTTGTACAGATGACATATCATACAAGGATTCCATCTTAAAGGAAAAGCTATACACCAGTACTCATACAGTGAGAGGAAGAGAACAAAAGGCAACAACTCTCATCTTTGCAAAAACACTTAAGCAAATCTGAAAACTGTCACTGACTAAAATTCAAAGGGCTTAATTCTTTATTGAACTATGTATTCACCACCACCACCACCACTCTAATTGCTTATTGGGGTTATTAAAGGATTGGAAAAATCCTTCCTGGAAAACAACACAAAGCAAAGAGGCTTCATGATTCTGCCCCTTTTCCCAGGCCTCATTTCTCAGGATGTCTGCATCTTGTCTTGAAATCTTGATAGAACTTGAAATCAATTCAAGTTTGCTTAAGCTGCCAGTTCACTGCTGAAATGGGAGGTGCACAAATAGGGTTGCCAACCTCCAGGTACTAGCAGGAGATCTCCTGCTATTACAACTGATCTTCAGCCGATAGAGATCAGTTCACCTGGAGAAAATGGCCGCTTTGGCAATTGGACTCTATGGAATTGAAGTCCCTCCCCTCCTCAGGCTGTGCCCCAAAAACCTCCCATTGGTGGTGAAGAGGGACCTGGCAACCCTATGCAAAAATCTGCTGGAAGTTTCTGACCCCTTTCAGATTACCATTCTAAACTGGATGTCATGCATTGTTGGCCTGTTTCCAAGTAAAGCGATACAGAGATGAGCATTTCATACAGCTCATTTCAATCCATCCATGAGCTGCCTCTAAAGTGCTCTGAAGTGCTCTGGCTATTTCAAACAGCACTGCTTCTCCCCCCACCCTTTTCTGTGGTGCGTTCTTTTTTGCCCTTTTTAATGTTCTGAGATTTGTGCTATAGCACTATAGCACCAGCAAACCAATGCATCCCAGTGCTGGTGATATAGCAGTGCATTGCTATATCACCAGCATTGGGATGCATTGGTTTGCTGGTGCTATAGTGCTACAGTGTGAATCTCAAAACATTAAAAAAGGAAGACAAAAAAGAATGCACCACAGAAAAAGGGGGAGAAAGAATGCTGTCCTTTCAGAAGCACTCCAGACATTTTAAACACTACACTGCAGTGATTCAGAAGTGCAAGGAAAAATTGAAAAAAGGAGAAAGCAGTTTTCATTTTTTTTTAAAAATGGTTGAGCCCTGGGATGCCAACGGGACACACACGGCTTTGTCTAAAAAGGTAAAAAAAATATTGGTTAGCAGCCAGGGGACAAAACACAAAAAATCTGTTAGCAACTGACAGTTCAAACAGATTATGAGAGAGGTATGAAAGGGGCCTCTGAATTAGGCATTATGATATAACCTCTCCTGCAGGTTCATGATGCACTTTTCATAGGCCCTGGATATTGCAATGACTGTGACATTACCTACTGTGCGATCACATTTATTCCTTTCCCAACTCATTTGTATGCTGGGAGTTCAAATTCAGTAGAAGGGTCCCTGTATAACTACAAAAAGTTTCTAGGAGGTAACAGAATAATAGGTGTCATGCAGTCTGGATGAAGTCATTAAGGCTGGTCGTTTCAAATAAAACTCAGACACAAGAAATAGAAACTGAATGTGCAAAGCCATCCTGAATTTGTATGAGTGCACTAGTGGCTACTCAAGCACAGAAGCAAATGTATTATGGTCCCTGTTTTACTAATACATGATGGGTGTGACCATTCAAAATGACAAAGTCCAGGCTGAAGATTCTTATCAAGAAATGAAAAACTTTTACTTAGCTTTTAAACAGAGAGAAGAAATAAGTACATAGGTCCATATTTAGGACTGCCAGGTGCCTGCTGGTGGTGGGCAAACCCCCGGTAATGTGCCCCTCTGCCCGAGTTTGAGTCGTCTAAGGCTCCTTGCGCACACGCACACAAGATCTGCACAGAAACCTCCCGCCAAAGGTGAGTGGGGACCTGGAAACCCTATCCATATTTCAAGAAGGAACAGTGCAGGGCTCTCTCCTAGTCTGCAACAGATACAACAAGATGGGTAAGTAAAACAGAGAATGGAAGAGAAACTTCTATGCCCCATTACTTGCAAGGCAATTTACATAGTCTGTTTATTGGACACTTTCAGAACTGAATTAACCCTCGAAATACCTCTCTCCTTTTTATAGTGATGTGCACTGCTATTGCTTTTCCAACAATACACAGCATCAGAGAAAGCACTGACATGGCCTTAAGATGTTGAAGAACGGCTTTAAACACCAAATGCACGTATTTCCATGTTTAAAAGATAAAATTTTAAACCAACCTTAGAGTGAGAAATATTGTTCATGCTTTCAGTGTTGGGTTTCAGTTCAACGGCAATACCATCCTACTAACCATCAGTTACAGACCCAGTTTATCTGATAGCATGAACTAACGAAAGGAAAGGATTTCACTGTGAACACACACAAAGTGTCTGTGATGTATATATGCGTATGCCTTTAAGTGAGCCCTCACAAAAGAGTTTCTCTTTCACCCATCAAGGCCTGTATGGGTGGGGCCTCACTTAGGTCTACTTCTGTGTGTGTACGTTGCAGTTCCAAGTAGGATTGCTAGAACCCTCCTGGCAACTGGCAGGAGCTTTTAAGAGGTGGGTACAGGGTGCGGCGATCCATGTTCCTGTGCAATGTCACTTCTAGAGTGATGTGAAAGTGCCAGCATCACACCGAGAAGGGCAGGGGGACGCTCTTAATATTTGCCCCAGTGTCCCCCTGGGGCAATGCCAGTGCTTCCACATCATGGTGACAGTGACATCATTGCCAGGGATGCAAATCGCTCCCCTCTTTCTGCCGGCCTACTTCCAGCCACCGACTAGCTGAGCATTGACAGGCAGCAGCAGGAATGGGTGAGCAATTGGCTGCCATTGTCAGGCACCAGAGAAGTTGGGAACCCTGGTTTTAAGTGAGTGTGAAGCAATAAAGAAAACTGTTGCCAAAGCTGCCAGGGTCTTGTGTGTGCTAACTGAATAGATAAGCTTAAGCCTACATGCCACACCCCAGAGGATATTACAGTGTCTACCAGGGCTTCCTGAACCAAGTGATTAATATTATCAGCTATAAGAAATGGTAAAAAAAAAATTGTGCACATCCCTAACCCTTTGAAGTGTCTTCAGCCTTCTTGGGGTCTGAAAGTTGTAGCAGATTAAGCTTCGCCGAAGAAAAAGGTAGTTGACAAAATACTAACAGGTTCTTTGCAAAGAACTGATAGAACAACATGGAGTTCCCAGACCTATAATGTACCCTTTGAGGATAGGCCGTATCAGTGTTTAATTTCAAACAAGAAGAAGAGAGGGGAATGTACAAGTGCTCATTTTCCCCCTGGCAATAACACCATCTTACTGGAAGACCGACCCCTACCATTGCAAGGTAGTGCCTGGGAACCAGTAGGAAGGTTAGAGGGGCAGCATCCCAGGTGAAAAATTAAAAAGAAAAATAAGGCCTCATCTACTTACTACTTCTTATATACCGTATATACTCGCCCAAAAAAAGGGCTGAAAAAGCCGGCCTCGGCTTATACGTGGGTCAATACGGGAGGGGAGGGGAGGGAGGAGGGAGGGGGCAACTTACCGCCACCGCCATCGCCACTGACACCGCTGCCGGGCCCATGCGGCTCCCCCCGGCCAGCAGCGCCCTGTGAGGGCCTCCTGCTGCCTCTGGAAGGCCGCGCGGCCGCCGCCGCCGGGTGCGCCCGGCTCCCCCCGCCCTGGAAGGGCCGGAGGAACCCTCCTGCGGGGGGCCCGCCACCACTGCCTTCGCCGGGCCTGAAGGTAAGCCAGAGGGGGGGGGGAAGGGGTTATAAGCCGACCCTCGGCTTATACGCGGGTGCCTAATTTTTCCCCATTTTGGGGGAGAAATTAGGCACCTCGGCTTATACGCGGGTCGGCTTATACATAGGTATATACGGTAGTATCCAGTGATTCCTAGAGTTACTCTTTGTCACTTCCGGTTAGCTTTAAGAATCGCTAGGTATTCTATGGTAAGAACTTCGTGTAAGCAGATGATATCTTATTCTTTTTTTATTTTTCTCCTGTCACCACTTCCAGTGGCAGTGGGCAATGGGGGGCTTCACAGTCCTACTTCCCCCTTAATCCTAAATGAATGAGGTGCTTGCTTAGTGATCAGTCAAATTAACTCATTACCTCTCAAAGATATTTTATGTTGTTTCTCCACATATTTCAGGATTCACTCTTGGTACTGAAAAACAGATTCTGGAGCTGAGCCTTGATTATCCCTTGCAAAAAAATTAAGCCCTGAGCAGCATCAAAACCTTTTAGTGCACATCTTTAAGGGAACGGCAGCCCAGGCAGCCAGCCTGTCAGCCTCCTTCTTCATTCCTTGTGTGAGATCTTAATTGAATTAGACACAGAGAAACACCCTACCCTATGGTTATCATATTTTTATTTCTTACATATTTTTAATTTGCTGCCTTGTCTCAGAAGGACTTGAAGACATATAAGCTATTTCTTAATGAAAGACCCCAAAATTTATAATTTAATTCAAATAACTGTTCTTTCTAACAGCAGACCCACTTGGGTAATTATTTAGTTTGAATTATATAAGGCCATTGTGTGGATTTTTACTTTGAATATCCAATATAGGGATGTGCAAAAACAAAACAAAAAAAATCTGGTGAATATCAGGTTCAGGTTTACTGGGGTCATTTTTCCTCCCTGGAAAACCGAAATAAGACAAATACCCATATTGGTAAATGGGTATTCAGCTTTATTTCCAGGTTTCCCCCCAAAAGTGGGTTTGTTATACTCTATGGAATTTATTTCAAGGCTTAGGGGGTGTTTTTCGAGGTAGAGTCACCAAATTTACCTCATAGCTGCAAGGGCTTCTCCTTAGACGGACACTGCAAATTTGTGAACTTTTGGACAGGGGGTCCAATTTTACGGGCCAGCAAAGGGGTTACCCCCATCCTACAGGCATTTGTGAGAGCCGAGCTGTCAATCAGTTTTCAGGTTCAGAAGGTCAGCATTGCTGAGGACTGATGGAAAGAGCTGACTGGCAGGCTGGTGTCTCTGAGTCTGGGGGCTCCATTCCTATCTGGGTCACTCTGCATGATGTCCATGCAAATTAGCTTCAAAACTGAGAAAAACGGCTTAAATGGAAGAAAAATAAGACACGGAAAACATTTCTTTTGATGGCAAATGACATCTTGTGAACAGTCCTTTAATACAGTCATCAAAAATCTGATTTCAAGAGACGGTCACAGTGCAGGTAAATGAAGCCACTACTCAGGGCGACCTTCTGTTTGAGAGCAGGTTTTCATGAGGGGTGGTGGTGATAACAGAGCCAGTTGAAATCTTGACCAAGGCCGCTCTTCTGAAGGAGTTTGCTCATACGTGTGGGTGAGGGAGTCTTCTTCAGAAGCCCGATCAGCAGCTGTTGAAGCTGGTGCTTTTAGTTGGAGGGTATATCCCTCCAGATGGGACTGGGTGAGCCCCTCTTTTAAATGACCCTTCTGCTATCCAGATTAGTCTTCTGTTGGGTGATTGATCTAGATAGTGGGTAAAACCCCTACCTTAAAAGGGCCTCAACTATGTTTAACCTGAATGTCTCCTCGCAAACAAAACCAATCAAAGATAGAAAAATGGGAGAAGGCACAAAGCTGTGCATCTGAGCAAAGGTGAATAGCTAAAACCCGGAAAAGCCGAATATCTCTTTGGCTATTTGAGAATCGCCTATCCAGCTTTGTTCAGCTTCCCAGTTTTTAGTATTCGGCCAAAATTAAACCTGAAAAAAGCTGAAACAGCTATTTGGGTGGGGAGGGGGTTGGTTTGGGTTTACTGATATGTACAGCCCTAATCCAATAGCTAATTTGTCCAGGAGATGCTATTATTTCATTGATTCCATGATAGTGTTTTTCATTCTGTGGCATGAACACGGTTGACTGCTGATATATTTAGTTAAATAACTTTCCATATTATGTATAGATTTGATTGTCAATTTTAATATTGTTGATTATTATAAAAAGTCAAACTTGTTAATATGATAATGCTGAGTTTTTGTGAAAGGTGCTTCTCGGTATGAGCTTGCCTCAGTCCAAACAGGTAGGCTGATGCGGAGTGTTTCCATTGCAACAGCTAATGGTGTTTGGCGGCAGGCATGACACTCTCACTGTGATGAAGCATCACCTCAGCAATCATCAAGGATGCGAGTTGCAGGAACTGCTCTCAGGGCATAATATCATCAGAGAAGTGGTGGTATGGTAACAAGACACCCTAATACCCTGATGACCCGCAAGATGACAACATGAGGCATGCACAGCCTATGGCAGGATAAATAAATCTGGTTAGACCAAGGATCAGGGAGAAGAAATCTTGGTGACAACCTAATAGGCTCACATCAGGTGGCAGGAGGATGAGCTGGATGACAGAGAATCCCCTTTGCTCCAACACTGAAGTCCTTGAGAGGAGATGGCCACTGTTTTCTAGTGCCTGGCCATCTCTAGAGCCTTACAAGCTTGGCAAAAATATTCCTGTCCTGCATCAACAGAATAATGAACAAGGAAAAAGCTGTTTACCTGTGATTGTACTTCACAGGCCATGCAAACCACCACTACTATCATCTTTATCCTGCTGGGGTGAGAAGGTTGCATCAGAGTTGTGTGTCTGTGTAAAGTGCCATCAAGTCACAGCTGACTTACGTCGACCCCATGGGACCCGCCATAAAAATGCGATTCTGACCCCTTCCCACATATATGGTTCCCTGTGTCCCCCAAGTGTGGCTCCCTTCTCTACAGCTGAGTCTATGGAGGATGCAGTGAAACATCATTTTATTGCACTCTTTTTAGCCCAAATGATACAAGCAGAGCTAAAAGGAGAATGGAAGTTTTGGCCTTTGAAAAAACTGAACAATCACTATTAAAAACAGAGGTTTATACACAATTTCAGGAGGCAGGCTTTTAGATGTCACGTGAAGAGACAGCTTTAGATGTCACGTAAAGAGACAGAGAAAAGAAAGAAGGGGATGGACTGATTGATTTATTGATTAAATAGGCAGGGCTTAGGGTTTCCAGGTACCCCCCTCTCCTCCACTGGGAGATTTTGGGGGTGAGGACCGCACCTGCGTGGCTGCAAGCAACATGATCCTGTCACTTCTGGTTTATTTCCGGAAGCACCGCAGCACAATGGGACCATTTACCACTCAAACCCCGATTTGAGTGATAAATCATCCCATCATGCTGCAGCTTTCCGGAAGTAAACCGAAAGTGATGGGATCGCATTGCTCGTGGCTGTGTGTGCATGTGATCCTTGATGTCAGCCAGCAGATGGATTGGAGGGTAATCGCCCACCATTCCAAGCCACTTGGCAACCCTAGCAGGGCTGCTTTAAAATCAAAACTATTGTCAAGGTAGGATTTTCCCTTGGACTGGGCTATGGAAGGACGAACAGTTGGAAGGTATGCATTACTGTGGACATTAAGAAGCCAAAGTCTTTCTAAATGCCTGAAATCCTGTAGCTGCTTTTCAATAGTTTACATGTTTATTGTAGCTTTAATGGACTGACTGCACTGTTATACACGATCTTAGCCAAAAGCCCAAGAAGCGACCACACTGTTAATGTCAAGCTTGATCCATAATTAATCATTTCCAAATCTAGGCCCAGAAGAGGTATTCTTCAGCTCAGGTCCTGAGTTCAGGATCAGAAGCTCAAACTGGAATTCTTAAGTATCGAGGGAAGGAAGTAGCCCGTCAACTGGCTTCATACTATCTGCCAGTCAGACGTGTTGATTTAGCATTCCCTTATTCTTCTTTCTACTAAACAAAACTTTTAGAATTGGCCATATATATCCCACTTAGCTTATTCAATTAGTTCTTGGTTTCAGGAGGCGAATCTTCCAGTTCAAACCCCTGTCATGACCCAGATTTTAACAGGCGAAGCATCATCAGAGGAAGAGCCTGAGCAGGGAGAAATAGTGGGCATTGCACCTCAGGCAGCTGAGAATGCAAGGCAGGGTGAAGGACCACAGGTAGGAGAACACCAGCCCTGCTGAGGAATTGGAAGTAAACACAGAATCACCTCCTTCGACACAACCAGATGCAGCTGTAACTCCACAGAAGCAGGACCCACCCAGCTCACCTTAAGCCACTCAACAGCACAGGCAAAAGGGGAGAATGGAGTTGCAAAGTAAAAGGAGAAGTGCACGCCTACAAGCACTAAGGAGACGGCTCCAAGACTGTGAGTTGTCTGAGGATGAGAACTAAGGAAAAGAGAAACAGCTTAAACCCAGGCTTGGAACAGACAGACGTTGCGAAAGCAATTGTTGCAAAAGGATCTCTGACTTTTGTTGCTGACG
The DNA here is from genome assembly GCF_029931775.1 of Euleptes europaea. Classification (NCBI taxonomy): domain Eukaryota; kingdom Metazoa; phylum Chordata; class Lepidosauria; order Squamata; family Sphaerodactylidae; genus Euleptes; species Euleptes europaea. The sequence goes on from NC_079323.1 coordinate 35,715,149, forward strand.
CTCCTAGACTTTGATCAACGGACTTCTGACCCTTGGACCGGACTTTTGACTTCGCCTCTGCACACCGACTTTATTTTGGTTTCCAGCTCCTGGCGGGACTCCCCCGGATTCCTGCATTCCTGAGATAACGGCCTGCTCTCAAGACCAGTAGCTGGCAGTAACCCGAGACGACCTGGCCTAGCACAACCCCTGAGCTCCCATATTACATTAAATAGCATGTTAAAATACACACTAAAGTGAGGAACCAGTGCCTTGTCTAATTCTAATTTAAAAGTCTGTTGCTTCATCCTTGCTGTTTTTAATGTGCAAGATATACTATACAGCACAGACTGTATCAAGAGACTGTAGTGAGTCTCATCATATTATAAACTGTGACATTGCACGCCTGTCTCCTTTTGTACTTCTGATAATGTCTGTCTTATATTTCGACAGGGAAAATGCAATGAATTATAAAATGCCAGTAAAATATGATGGCATTCATTCCATTGCTCCCAAAACATCTTATTAAAATAGGCATGTCCCTCTGTTGTGGATATGAGGTGTTTATGCAAATCCAGGAATCCATCTCAGTATGTTTTCATGCTTTTGAACTAGAAAAGTTATCAAAGTTCTTTGCAGGCCTGTGTCATTGTTTGGTTGGAAACAACTGTGGAAAACTCAAGAAACGATGAGAAAGTAATGTTTAGGGATATTTAGCATTAATGTTCTGCTGAATCAGTTCCAATTCATCCCCCACAGCATGTTGTCAGATAACATTCCTATTTTGTTAACTGCAATCTATTCATATTCTTTCCCTCATAAGACTCTAAAACATATCAGCTTTTGTCCATTAAAGGTGAGACCATTCCAAAGTACTCTCAGATCTTGGGCGTGTGCCCCCAGGGAGCCCTGGTTGTTGGCAGCTTGCTAGTGCCTCAGTCTTGTGCTGCTGTCTGCCCCAGGGCCATCTGTTGCAGTGGCCTGGGTGTGGCCACAGCCACTGGTTGAGAGGGGGTTGAGTCTGTGGGAAGGGAATCCACTGACGGGAACTGGGGGGTGGTGGACTCTCCTTGTTCCATAGTGGGATACCTGTCCATGACTGCAGAGCTGGAGCACTGTGGTTGGGCAGTGTGCTGCTGCAGTGGCTGCTCCAGGTTGGTATGCATGAAGGAGAGAGCATGGGTGCACCCTTGCAGTACCAGAGGGCACCTCTGTGGGGGGAAACATGGCCACTGGGGTCTATTGGCCATCTGCAGCTGCTTCCCTGATCTATTTGCCCTGTTGTTAAGTTGTGCTGTGCATGGTGGGCCCATTGCCAGACTGTGTGTGAGCGGCCAATGTGGTGCACAATGCAAGGTCCCGAGGTTATGGGCCAACCACCATATCCCTGTGTTGTGTAACGTGGCACCTGGCCTGCCTTTGTATGAACCGGGGTTTATATTGCCTGCTGGGTGCTACCATTTGCCATGGTGAGGGAGTACAGTGTGTGTGTGGGGGTGGGGGAATAGCTATCAGACATGGTACTCCTTGGCCTCCTGTAGTTCTCAGGGAACCAAAAGTGTGGCAACTGTTGGGGGGGGCTCCATTTTCTGGGCTCCATGGAACCTGTGGGCTATGTCATGTGTTTTGCTGGTATACCTTTCCACCGTTTATGGGGGGCATTCCTGGTCTGGAGCAGCTTAGGGAGCCAACTAACTCCTTCCATGACCCTGGCATGACCCATTTCCTCACTGGAATCTCCCTCTTGGAGATACACCAGCGTAGTGGCACTGGTTGGGGGGAGGTAGTTGTGTGGGGAAGGTAGTTGTGAAATTCCTGCATTGGGCAGGGGTTTGGACTAGATGACCCTGGTGGTCCCTTCCAACTCTATGATTCTATATTGGGGCAACATTTCCCAACTTCACAAATACACTAATGGGATCTGTGCTGGCAGTGACAGACCAAGAAAGGGATCTTGGGGTGGTAGTGGATAGCTAAATGAAGATGCCAACCCAGTGTGCTGCTGTTGTAAAAAAGGCAAATTCCATGCTGGCCATAATTAGACAAGGAATAGAGAATAAAACTGCTGATATCATACTGCCCTTGTACAAATCTATGGCGAGACCACACTTGGAATACTGTGTACAGCTCTGGTCCCCACGCCTAAAAAAGGATATTGCAGAGCAACCAAAAATCAGGGCCCTAGAGCAACTGCCCCATGAGGAGTGGTTAAAATGCTTAGGGCTGTTTAGCTTGAAAAGAAGGCGGTTAAAGGGAGACATTATAGAGATGTATAAAATTATGCGTGGTATGGAGAGAATGGACAGGGAGAAGCTTTTCTCCCTCTCTCATAATGCTAGAACACGGGGTCATCTGCTGAAGCTGGAGGGTGAGAGATTCAAAACTGATAAAAGGAAGTATTTCTTCAGACAACTCATAGTTAAATTGTGGAACTCCCTGCCCCAGGATGTGTTGATATCTGCCAACTTGGAAGGCTTTAAGAGGGGAATGGACATGTTCATGGAGGAGAGGGGTATTCATGGTTACTAGTAAAAATGGATACTAGTCACGATGCATGCCTGTTCTCTCCAGGGTCAGAGGAGCATGCCTAATATATTAGGTGCTGTGGAACACAGGCAGGATAATGCTGCTGCAGTCATCTTGTTTGTGAGCTTCCTGGAGGCACATGTTTGGCCACTGTGTGAACAGACTGCTGGACTGATAGGCCTTGGTCTGATCCAGCATGGCTTTTCTTAGGTTCTTGGCACTCGTTTTACTTCCTATTATGAATGTATAGTGCGTCAACAGAACTAGTTAAAAGAAACATCTATAGATTGCACAGACTTACTAGATAATAACATATTTTCACTTTATATTTCCAGTACAATATGCTACAATATGCTTAATCCAGTGCCATTTGTAAATTGTAATTTTATCCAGAGAAAATAGCTTTAAATTTGAACTATTCTTTTCTATCTTCCTCTTACCAAACATCATGAGTATAATAATAGGAGAAGAAGCAAGGTTGCTCATAAAATGCAAACCTCTTTTTTAAAAAAATGTGAGTTGTAAACTATTGTATGAAAAAAGACAATGCATTTGTCATACCTTCTGGGAAGCCAAATGAAGGTACTGATTAAATGGAACATAACTGACCATATTGTCCTTCTTCTTTAATAGCCAAAAATGGACAGAGATGTTTTTGATCCAGCTGTTGTGTTAGTCTGGTGTCTTAGAATATAATTTATCCCTCTTAACCCCATGGATGGTGCAATTGACTAATGGACTGGCCTATCACCTTTCAAACAGAGCAGGAGATTTTCTGGTCTAAAGTGAGATAAATTGTAGCTAGTTTCATATTCCAAAAATGTCTTGCACCTACATGAAAAGCTACAAGGCTACAAAACATCATTATAATTCAGTTAGGTCTTAGACCTATTATGGATACAAATATTTGTAAGAGTGTAGTCTTGTTTTTGTTGTTGTTGTTGTTGTTTTTTAAAGAAAGCTCTTAAAAACATAGGCTTGGATCCAAAGCCTTGCTTTTGTTTGCACACTCTTTGTGTGTTATAGGAGTGGTCCTCCATCGTGCATCATTTTTCTCTGCTGCTAGGTGCTTTTCAGCTCATTGCAAGATGCTGGTCTTGCATTAATGAAAACTCTATCATAATTATGGGGAGTGGAAGTTCTCCTTCCAGCATTTACTAATTTAGATATATCCATTCATTCATTCATTCATTCTTCTTCTTCTCTTTCCAAAGCAGAATTTATCTTTAATTTCTCTTTGAGCCCTCTTAGTAATTTTCTGGACCCTTTTGTAATTATAGCCCTTTGAGGGTGTTTTTTTTTTTTTTTTTTAATGTTACACACCATAGGGTGCTCTGGAAGAACGACAGGAAGGTTTAGGAAGACTTTGCCTACCTCTAAGCGTCTGAAGAATGAAATTCTGAAATTTTGCAGACCCTCTCTTCCTGCCCCTTCTCTCTTTGAATTTCTATGTTGATCAAAACGAAATTGATTCAAAACAGATTCCAGTTCCTTAAAAGAAGAAAAGAAGCAGATTGTTGGATTCCAGGGAGAAACTGGGTAAAGCTTAACAAGGCTATTTTGAAAAAGAAAAAGAGAGGAATAAATGGCTATATCTAAAAGAATGAGTTTCGGAAAAGAGATATTGCAGTCTCCGTAACAATGCTAATTAATCTTGTTATTTTCAATGGAATCTAGTTACAGTGAATTGTTACTAATCTGGGGCCTCTGGGAGGTAAACTAAGCAAGCTTCTGCCTTGCCAGTTCATGTATTTCAAAATACGCTAATTTGGGGTGGGTGGCAAGATATTAATCTTTCCACACATGGTTATTTTTTCTGTATATGTAGTACAATATTTAATGTTTTTGTTTTAGAATAATAGCTTTTATCAAAACCTATAAAAATAACGAGAGCCAGTGGTGATATAGGGGTTAGAGTGCTGGTCAGGGAGGCCAGTGTTCAAACCCTCATTCAGCCATAAAGCTCAGTAGATGACCTTGGGCTAATTGTTCTCTCTCTGTCTAACCTACCTCACAAAACTGATATCAGACTAAAGTGGAGAGGAGAGGACAACCATGTAAGTTGCCTTCAGATCCTTAGGGAGGACAAGTGCTTCCAGAAGGTGATGCCTGAGTACTGCTTTCCCAGTGTATTATTTAATATTTAAGCAGTAAGCACTTCAACACTCAAGTTCTCTCCTTTCTTCATGAAAAATCAGTTACCTTCCCTGAATTTCAATGAAAAGTGGCCAATAGAAGAAGAAGAAGAGTTGGTTTTTATATGCCCACTTTCTCTACTTTTTAAGGAGAATCAAACTGGCTTACAATCTCCTTCCCTTCCTCTCCCCACAACAGACACCCTGTAAGGTAGGTGAGGCTGAGAGAGTTCAGAGAGCTGTGACTATCCCAAGGTCATCCATCTGGCCTTATGTGCAAGAGTGGGGAAACCAACTCAGTTCACCAGATTAACATCCACCGCTCATGTGGAGGAGTGGGGAATCAAACCCGATTCTCCAGATTAGAGTCCACCACTCCAAACCACCACTCTTAACCGCTATACCTTGCTGGCTCTCTAAACAATCACAGAGACAAAAATTATTTGTAAGGTAAATTATTTGGTGCAAGATTCAAGAATATTTGCCTTAATAGGGGTTGGCCACAGCCTCTTTAAAAGGACATCCTAATGAAATCTTGGAGCTGTGGTTTAGTTAGAATTGAATGAAGTATTTGATGTGCCATGCCATCCTTTGTCCAAAATGGTACATCAAAAACACCCTAAACTGAGAGATTCATTGTTATGTTACTGGAATTGCCATCTGTTTATATACCTGAGTAGTATAGCATATGAAAGAATCCCAAATATGGTCTTTAAGTGGGAACCTGCAAAGACTTATGGGAGGCATCTCGTTTCTCCCTCCCCCATGATTTCCTCTTTCCCTTTCCTGAAAGCACCCATAGCCTCTCCCCTTTTCCTGCTTTCTTCTCTCTTTCTAGCATTGCCAATCTCCCTGAAGAGCTTGGAGATCTCCTGGAATCACAATGGATCTCCCAGCTACAGAGATCAGTTCCCTCTTAGGGTTTCCAGCTCCAGGTTGGGAAATTTCTGGAGATTTGGGAATGGAGTCTGGGGAGGTCGAGGTTTGGGGAAGGAAGCAACCTCAGTAAGGTATAATGCCATATAGTCCATATAGTCCACCCTCCACGGCAGCCATTTTTTCAAGGGGAACTGGAGGATATGTCTATCAGTAACTACTATCCATGGTGACTAAAGGGAACCTCCACATGCAAAGGCAGTCGACCTCTGAATCCTAGTGCCAGGAGGCAACATCAGGGGAAGGCCTTGGCCTCTATGCCCTGTTGTTGACCCTCCAGAGGAACTGGTTGGCCACTGTGTGAGACAGGATGCTGGACCACTGGTCTGATCCAGCAGGGCTCTTCTTATGTACTTATGCCATGTAGATAAGTGGAATTCAGTACATCCTTGGCACAGTTGTCCTTTGTTTAATCAGTGCTCCTGAGTTCCAGAGGAAAAAAAATATTCTACGCTGGTTTACCCTGAATTCCACATATTTATTCAGAATGATGCCTCAGAAAGCAAAGGAGAATAGTTGCCAAAGTGGATTCTTCAGAAAGGGAGTAGAAATGTTTTCTTAAATAAATTTCATGATGGATATATTGAAGCTAACTTAAAACTCAAGGCCATGCACTTATTTGACAGCTGGCTTTTATCCTCATGTACAAAGCTAATAAAACTGGCATGGGAAGTGGGTGGGAGAGTTGAGGAAAGATGCCTCCAGATATTTAGTAAAGTTATGAATTTGAGCTGTTTTGTTACAGTTGTTTAGTGCAACTGAAAACTGGAAAGCTTAGCATCCATTACGGCTACTTTCATGTTAAGAGCTGCAATTTTCATTGTGGCCTGGCTCAAGTTTCTTCTGCTCATAAGCATCTAGCATCTTATGGGCAGTCTGGAGGGGACCTCTGTCTTCCAGTATGAGACCTGAAGTCCAGTAAACAATCAAAGTAAGTCACCATCCTTGAAGCTTGCTGGCTTTTCCTAAGATCTTCCAGAAGGCAACTAGCAACACATACACATACACCCATGGGATCGCTATGTACAAATTATGCAACAAATAACCACCAATGAAGATATTCATTTATTTTTAATTTTTGATAAAGAGTCTATCCACTAATTAGTGTTATAAGAGAAGGAAAATCAGACAGGATTTGCAATGGTGTAAAGACATTTTTGCACTTCTTTTGTGTATCTTATCTTGTGTTTTCTAGACAAGAACTTTAATTTTGGGGAGCAAGTAAAAGAAACCGCGAAAAAGCCTCTACAGTGTTTCCCAATAGTCCCATTGCTAGAACAAATCTTTAATTTCCCAAAGGAGCACAGCATACTAACATCTTTTTTAATTTTAATTTGAATTATAGAGTGTAGAAGCAGGGGGGCTCTTGCAACCTATTTTTGTTTTTCTTTTACAATGGAAATTCTTTACAATTAAAATCTTATAATTAAGAAATCTGACTGCCAAAATTAGAAAGAAAGACAGGTCTAAAACAATGCATATACCAGAGTCCCTAGGTGGCCACAGAAGTAAAAAAAAAAAAAAAAAACCCTGAATAATTAGATTATGACTTATGAGTGAAGGTAAAAGTCTATCTTAAATTATCCAGTGATGCCGAGATATATTTTAGCTACATGAAATAGTTGTACTGTAGCAAAATCTAAGGGGGACAGAATCTGCTGCCAAAAAAAAAAAAAACAGCCATCAAGTAAAACTGCGTGAATAACAAACGTTATAGGTGGGGAAAACATGATACAATTAAGAAGACACAATGCATGTATCTCAAACTTGTAGTTAGAGCTGACTTAAACAGAATTTAATATACCAGACACATCGCATTGCAAGTGAATTTTCATTTCGCCCAAACACTAACAGATGTTTAATCAATAAGATGGACCATAAAGGGCAGCACAATTAGTAGGTCTGAGAAATGTTCTTGTGTGAGGCTCGAAAGCTGTAATTATGAACCAGATCTCAGAAGTGTTTTGTACAGATGACATATCATACAAGGATTCCATCTTAAAGGAAAAGCTATACACCAGTACTCATACAGTGAGAGGAAGAGAACAAAAGGCAACAACTCTCATCTTTGCAAAAACACTTAAGCAAATCTGAAAACTGTCACTGACTAAAATTCAAAGGGCTTAATTCTTTATTGAACTATGTATTCACCACCACCACCACCACTCTAATTGCTTATTGGGGTTATTAAAGGATTGGAAAAATCCTTCCTGGAAAACAACACAAAGCAAAGAGGCTTCATGATTCTGCCCCTTTTCCCAGGCCTCATTTCTCAGGATGTCTGCATCTTGTCTTGAAATCTTGATAGAACTTGAAATCAATTCAAGTTTGCTTAAGCTGCCAGTTCACTGCTGAAATGGGAGGTGCACAAATAGGGTTGCCAACCTCCAGGTACTAGCAGGAGATCTCCTGCTATTACAACTGATCTTCAGCCGATAGAGATCAGTTCACCTGGAGAAAATGGCCGCTTTGGCAATTGGACTCTATGGAATTGAAGTCCCTCCCCTCCTCAGGCTGTGCCCCAAAAACCTCCCATTGGTGGTGAAGAGGGACCTGGCAACCCTATGCAAAAATCTGCTGGAAGTTTCTGACCTCTTTCAGATTACCATTCTAAACTGGATGTCATGCATTGTTGGCCTGTTTCCAAGTAAAGCGATACAGAGATGAGCATTTCATACAGCTCATTTCAATCCATCCATGAGCTGCCTCTAAAGTGCTCTGAAGTGCTCTGGCTATTTCAAACAGCACTGCTTCTCCCCCCACCCTTTTCTGTGGTGCGTTCTTTTTTGCCCTTTTTAATGTTCTGAGATTTGTGCTATAGCACTATAGCACCAGCAAACCAATGCATCCCAGTGCTGGTGATATAGCAGTGCATTGCTATATCACCAGCATTGGGATGCATTGGTTTGCTGGTGCTATAGTGCTACAGTGTGAATCTCAAAACATTAAAAAAGGAAGACAAAAAAGAATGCACCACAGAAAAAGGGGGAGAAAGAATGCTGTCCTTTCAGAAGCACTCCAGACATTTTAAACACTACACTGCAGTGATTCAGAAGTGCAAGGAAAAATTGAAAAAAGGAGAAAGCAGTTTTCATTTTTTTTAAAAAATGGTTGAGCCCTGGGATGCCAACGGGACACACACGGCTTTGTCTAAAAAGGTAAAAAAAATATTGGTTAGCAGCCAGGGGACAAAACACAAAAAATCTGTTAGCAACTGACAGTTCAAACAGATTATGAGAGAGGTATGAAAGGGGCCTCTGAATTAGGCATTATGATATAACCTCTCCTGCAGGTTCATGATGCACTTTTCATAGGCCCTGGATATTGCAATGACTGTGACATTACCTACTGTGCGATCACATTTATTCCTTTCCCAACTCATTTGTATGCTGGGAGTTCAAATTCAGTAGAAGGGTCCCTGTATAACTACAAAAAGTTTCTAGGAGGTAACAGAATAATAGGTGTCATGCAGTCTGGATGAAGTCATTAAGGCTGGTCGTTTCAAATAAAACTCAGACACAAGAAATAGAAACTGAATGTGCAAAGCCATCCTGAATTTGTATGAGTGCACTAGTGGCTACTCAAGCACAGAAGCAAATGTATTATGGTCCCTGTTTTACTAATACATGATGGGTGTGACCATTCAAAATGACAAAGTCCAGGCTGAAGATTCTTATCAAGAAATGAAAAACTTTTACTTAGCTTTTAAACAGAGAGAAGAAATAAGTACATAGGTCCATATTTAGGACTGCCAGGTGCCTGCTGGTGGTGGGCAAACCCCCGGTAATGTGCCCCTCTGCCCGAGTTTGAGTCGTCTAAGGCTCCTTGCGCACACGCACACAAGATCTGCACAGAAACCTCCCGCCAAAGGTGAGTGGGGACCTGGAAACCCTATCCATATTTCAAGAAGGAACAGTGCAGGGCTCTCTCCTAGTCTGCAACAGATACAACAAGATGGGTAAGTAAAACAGAGAATGGAAGAGAAACTTCTATGCCCCATTACTTGCAAGGCAATTTACATAGTCTGTTTATTGGACACTTTCAGAACTGAATTAACCCTCGAAATACCTCTCTCCTTTTTATAGTGATGTGCACTGCTATTGCTTTTCCAACAATACACAGCATCAGAGAAAGCACTGACATGGCCTTAAGATGTTGAAGAACGGCTTTAAACACCAAATGCACGTATTTCCATGTTTAAAAGATAAAATTTTAAACCAACCTTAGAGTGAGAAATATTGTTCATGCTTTCAGTGTTGGGTTTCAGTTCAACGGCAATACCATCCTACTAACCATCAGTTACAGACCCAGTTTATCTGATAGCATGAACTAACGAAAGGAAAGGATTTCACTGTGAACACACACAAAGTGTCTGTGATGTATATATGCGTATGCCTTTAAGTGAGCCCTCACAAAAGAGTTTCTCTTTCACCCATCAAGGCCTGTATGGGTGGGGCCTCACTTAGGTCTACTTCTGTGTGTGTACGTTGCAGTTCCAAGTAGGATTGCTAGAACCCTCCTGGCAACTGGCAGGAGCTTTTAAGAGGTGGGTACAGGGTGCGGCGATCCATGTTCCTGTGCAATGTCACTTCTAGAGTGATGTGAAAGTGCCAGCATCACACCGAGAAGGGCAGGGGGACGCTCTTAATATTTGCCCCAGTGTCCCCCTGGGGCAATGCCAGTGCTTCCACATCATGGTGACAGTGACATCATTGCCAGGGATGCAAATCGCTCCCCTCTTTCTGCCGGCCTACTTCCAGCCACCGACTAGCTGAGCATTGACAGGCAGCAGCAGGAATGGGTGAGCAATTGGCTGCCATTGTCAGGCACCAGAGAAGTTGGGAACCCTGGTTTTAAGTGAGTGTGAAGCAATAAAGAAAACTGTTGCCAAAGCTGCCAGGGTCTTGTGTGTGCTAACTGAATAGATAAGCTTAAGCCTACATGCCACACCCCAGAGGATATTACAGTGTCTACCAGGGCTTCCTGAACCAAGTGATTAATATTATCAGCTATAAGAAATGGTAAAAAAAAAATTGTGCACATCCCTAACCCTTTGAAGTGTCTTCAGCCTTCTTGGGGTCTGAAAGTTGTAGCAGATTAAGCTTCGCCGAAGAAAAAGGTAGTTGACAAAATACTAACAGGTTCTTTGCAAAGAACTGATAGAACAACATGGAGTTCCCAGACCTATAATGTACCCTTTGAGGATAGGCCGTATCAGTGTTTAATTTCAAACAAGAAGAAGAGAGGGGAATGTACAAGTGCTCATTTTCCCCCTGGCAATAACACCATCTTACTGGAAGACCGACCCCTACCATTGCAAGGTAGTGCCTGGGAACCAGTAGGAAGGTTAGAGGGGCAGCATCCCAGGTGAAAAATTAAAAAGAAAAATAAGGCCTCATCTACTTACTACTTCTTATATACCGTATATACTCGCCCAAAAAAAGGGCTGAAAAAGCCGGCCTCGGCTTATACGTGGGTCAATACGGGAGGGGAGGGGAGGGAGGAGGGAGGGGGCAACTTACCGCCACCGCCATCGCCACTGACACCGCTGCCGGGCCCATGCGGCTCCCCCCGGCCAGCAGCGCCCTGTGAGGGCCTCCTGCTGCCTCTGGAAGGCCGCGCGGCCGCCGCCGCCGGGTGCGCCCGGCTCCCCCCGCCCTGGAAGGGCCGGAGGAACCCTCCTGCGGGGGGCCCGCCACCACTGCCTTCGCCGGGCCTGAAGGTAAGCCAGAGGGGGGGGGGAAGGGGTTATAAGCCGACCCTCGGCTTATACGCGGGTGCCTAATTTTTCCCCATTTTGGGGGAGAAATTAGGCACCTCGGCTTATACGCGGGTCGGCTTATACATAGGTATATACGGTAGTATCCAGTGATTCCTAGAGTTACTCTTTGTCACTTCCGGTTAGCTTTAAGAATCGCTAGGTATTCTATGGTAAGAACTTCGTGTAAGCAGATGATATCTTATTCTTTTTTTATTTTTCTCCTGTCACCACTTCCAGTGGCAGTGGGCAATGGGGGGCTTCACAGTCCTACTTCCCCCTTAATCCTAAATGAATGAGGTGCTTGCTTAGTGATCAGTCAAATTAACTCATTACCTCTCAAAGATATTTTATGTTGTTTCTCCACATATTTCAGGATTCACTCTTGGTACTGAAAAACAGATTCTGGAGCTGAGCCTTGATTATCCCTTGCAAAAAAATTAAGCCCTGAGCAGCATCAAAACCTTTTAGTGCACATCTTTAAGGGAACGGCAGCCCAGGCAGCCAGCCTGTCAGCCTCCTTCTTCATTCCTTGTGTGAGATCTTAATTGAATTAGACACAGAGAAACACCCTACCCTATGGTTATCATATTTTTATTTCTTACATATTTTTAATTTGCTGCCTTGTCTCAGAAGGACTTGAAGACATATAAGCTATTTCTTAATGAAAGACCCCAAAATTTATAATTTAATTCAAATAACTGTTCTTTCTAACAGCAGACCCACTTGGGTAATTATTTAGTTTGAATTATATAAGGCCATTGTGTGGATTTTTACTTTGAATATCCAATATAGGGATGTGCAAAAACAAAACAAAAAAAATCTGGTGAATATCAGGTTCAGGTTTACTGGGGTCATTTTTCCTCCCTGGAAAACCGAAATAAGACAAATACCCATATTGGTAAATGGGTATTCAGCTTTATTTCCAGGTTTCCCCCCAAAAGTGGGTTTGTTATACTCTATGGAATTTATTTCAAGGCTTAGGGGGTGTTTTTCGAGGTAGAGTCACCAAATTTACCTCATAGCTGCAAGGGCTTCTCCTTAGACGGACACTGCAAATTTGTGAACTTTTGGACAGGGGGTCCAATTTTACGGGCCAGCAAAGGGGTTACCCCCATCCTACAGGCATTTGTGAGAGCCGAGCTGTCAATCAGTTTTCAGGTTCAGAAGGTCAGCATTGCTGAGGACTGATGGAAAGAGCTGACTGGCAGGCTGGTGTCTCTGAGTCTGGGGGCTCCATTCCTATCTGGGTCACTCTGCATGATGTCCATGCAAATTAGCTTCAAAACTGAGAAAAACGGCTTAAATGGAAGAAAAATAAGACACGGAAAACATTTCTTTTGATGGCAAATGACATCTTGTGAACAGTCCTTTAATACAGTCATCAAAAATCTGATTTCAAGAGACGGTCACAGTGCAGGTAAATGAAGCCACTACTCAGGGCGACCTTCTGTTTGAGAGCAGGTTTTCATGAGGGGTGGTGGTGATAACAGAGCCAGTTGAAATCTTGACCAAGGCCGCTCTTCTGAAGGAGTTTGCTCATACGTGTGGGTGAGGGAGTCTTCTTCAGAAGCCCGATCAGCAGCTGTTGAAGCTGGTGCTTTTAGTTGGAGGGTATATCCCTCCAGATGGGACTGGGTGAGCCCCTCTTTTAAATGACCCTTCTGCTATCCAGATTAGTCTTCTGTTGGGTGATTGATCTAGATAGTGGGTAAAACCCCTACCTTAAAAGGGCCTCAACTATGTTTAACCTGAATGTCTCCTCGCAAACAAAACCAATCAAAGATAGAAAAATGGGAGAAGGCACAAAGCTGTGCATCTGAGCAAAGGTGAATAGCTAAAACCCGGAAAAGCCGAATATCTCTTTGGCTATTTGAGAATCGCCTATCCAGCTTTGTTCAGCTTCCCAGTTTTTAGTATTCGGCCAAAATTAAACCTGAAAAAAGCTGAAACAGCTATTTGGGTGGGGAGGGGGTTGGTTTGGGTTTACTGATATGTACAGCCCTAATCCAATAGCTAATTTGTCCAGGAGATGCTATTATTTCATTGATTCCATGATAGTGTTTTTCATTCTGTGGCATGAACACGGTTGACTGCTGATATATTTAGTTAAATAACTTTCCATATTATGTATAGATTTGATTGTCAATTTTAATATTGTTGATTATTATAAAAAGTCAAACTTGTTAATATGATAATGCTGAGTTTTTGTGAAAGGTGCTTCTCGGTATGAGCTTGCCTCAGTCCAAACAGGTAGGCTGATGCGGAGTGTTTCCATTGCAACAGCTAATGGTGTTTGGCGGCAGGCATGACACTCTCACTGTGATGAAGCATCACCTCAGCAATCATCAAGGATGCGAGTTGCAGGAACTGCTCTCAGGGCATAATATCATCAGAGAAGTGGTGGTATGGTAACAAGACACCCTAATACCCTGATGACCCGCAAGATGACAACATGAGGCATGCACAGCCTATGGCAGGATAAATAAATCTGGTTAGACCAAGGATCAGGGAGAAGAAATCTTGGTGACAACCTAATAGGCTCACATCAGGTGGCAGGAGGATGAGCTGGATGACAGAGAATCCCCTTTGCTCCAACACTGAAGTCCTTGAGAGGAGATGGCCACTGTTTTCTAGTGCCTGGCCATCTCTAGAGCCTTACAAGCTTGGCAAAAATATTCCTGTCCTGCATCAACAGAATAATGAACAAGGAAAAAGCTGTTTACCTGTGATTGTACTTCACAGGCCATGCAAACCACCACTACTATCATCTTTATCCTGCTGGGGTGAGAAGGTTGCATCAGAGTTGTGTGTCTGTGTAAAGTGCCATCAAGTCACAGCTGACTTACGTCGACCCCATAGAGTTTTCAAGGCAAGAGACATTCAGAGGTGGTTTGCCTGCCTCTGCATGGGCTGCGAAAGTTCTGAGAGAACTGCAACCAGCCCAAGGTCATCCACTAGGCTTCATGTGGAGAAGTGGGGAATTGAGCCTGATTCTCCAGAATAGAGTCTGCCGCTCTTAACCACTACACCACATTGGCTCTCTCATCAGACTTAATGCCCTGAAAATGTTTATTAAAAAAAAAAAAACATTGGAGCTTATGAAACACTATCTGTTCATCAGTGGATTTGAGATGCAGACCTTTGTGCTTGACTGTTGGATATATAAATTATTTTCCTCCTTCTATACACAAAAAGCAAGAAGAGAAAGAAAGGCAGAATTAAGTTCTACATAGAAAGATATACCTGTGAAAAGGTACTTACGTGTATTCATCATTCACTAGATAGCCAATTGGTGGCTCTTGGACTAGATCTGAGACCTGTGGCAATTCCACTGGGCCTGTGGGATGTGTATCAAGCAAGGATCACGAGCACATCAAAAAGAATCATGCGCTCAGCATTTCCTGGATCTGAAGAGACAAGTCACAATCTAGCTTTAAAATGGTTGTCTCTTTAACACCAGGAAACGCTTAGCACCACCAGTCTGACCCAATAAGGTATTTCAAGTGTTATTACAGAAAATTAAAGCTTGCTTGTTATTTAAATTCACATCCAGGAAATGCATTCAACTTAGAATGCATATTTGTTTCAGAATTTCTTGCTCTTTTATGACCCAGAATTGATTCCCATTTTAGGAAACAATTTGCCCTGCTAGACTTGAAGGTGAAGACATGGTCAAGGATTTCCATTCCAACAATGTGCTAAAGGCATGGTTGAGGCTTATGTTCTGTCTTTCTGTCCACAATCGATGTGTTTCCACAGTGCTTTTTCAGAGACTGCCAGACTGCTTTTACAAACTGAATACCTAAACACCATCTCAATAAAAAAAGGCTTTTCCCAAAATGGGATTTCTAAGTTGTTGTGACATTTTGTGAAACAACAGCATGAGCCTGATGCAAGTAGATGCACCCCATAAAGAGGAGAGATTTAAAGAAATGTCATTTCCAGAACCACAACAACAAAAAAATCCCATTCATGGAAGCTTTCTTTTTAAAGTCATTTTAAAATTCTATTTAAACTCATTCACTTAAGGATTTCTACCTGAATGCTTACTGGTTTTATATGTGCAGCATTTTTCCTACCAATGAGAAATACACAGAAGAACATTATATATTTTATTGTTCTGATTTATGAATATGGAGACTTTTTTTTTTTGCACTACCCACCTTCCGAGGATGGCAAGAGGTCTGTTTTAGCCCGATCAATAATTGTAAATCATTACAAATGATTCTGGGTTTTATTTCATCCACTTTTATTACAATGCCCTGCCATCTGCCATACATATTTAGGCTATTACGCTAATTTACTTTGCAAGGACTAACCACTGCGTCAAAAATGTCAGAGGCCAATTGATTAAAGCTATTTGCCCTCCTGCACTCCCCCCCCCGCCCCCAAGCCAGGCATACTTTGCTGAGATACTGAGCTGAACTGATAATGGAATCCCATTTCAGGAGATAAATAAGAGGTGTATGATTTTAAGTGTTCATAAATAAGGGACTGTATTTTAAGCCTTTAGCAATGGAGGGAGAAAATGAAGGTTGTAGGCACCATTAAAATGACAGGTTTTGCATTATTGCAATGCCTATGGGACCAGACAGTTACTTTTCTTAAGACACAAAAGAAAATACATGCTTGACAATGACAAGCCTGCTTAACAATTCTTCCATATTTTTAATGTATATGAAACTTAATGAATAGTATGAAGTCCATCTGCCTTCTGAAACAATCTATGGAGAGGCATATTAAATTTAGAAGGCAAACACCACTAGGTGTGCATTCTCTGATTCTCCTCTCTTAAACCTGCTTTTTTTTCAACAGTGAAAGGGGGGGTATCACTTTTGAGTGGGAAATTGGGTTCCATACTGTATACATCCTTGAAAGCTAAGTCCTTCTTTAACCCTGTAAGCCCCAGGCTAGAAGGAATAGCAGGTCATTTGATTCTCTTCAGTCTCTTTGTTCCAATCTTGGCCGTCTAAAAGCTCATTCCTATGCAATGCAGTTTGCTGCCTGAGATATTTACAGTGGGAGGGCAGTGGGAGATAGATAGATAGATAGATAGATAGATAGATAGATAGATAGATAGATAGATAGATAGATAGATAGATAGATAGATAGATCCTGCTGGATCATACCATTAGTTTAGTCTAGTCTAGCATCCTGTTTCACACAGTGACCAAATTGATGTCCTAGAAGGTACATATGCAGGAACACAAAAGCCTATTGCTGCCCTCCTTCCACCAGCAACTGGTATTCAGAAGTACAATCGTCTGAATATCGAAGCTCCATTTAGCTATCATGTGTAATAGCCATCAATTGACCTATTCTCTATGAATATGTCTAACCACCTTTTAAAGACACATGGTAATAGTCATTACCTGATGAAGTGCCTCCATGTGTTCATATCAGCTCATGTTCAGAAGCTGGCCATGGAAATGTTCTTGAGGGAGCCCTCTGTTGGCGAAATTCAGTTGGGGGGAAGCCACATGAGGGTTTTGTTGACTCCTGCCCTTTGGAACTCCCTGCCTCTTGCACTATGGATGGTTCTATCTCAAGAAACCTTCCTCTTCCCTCTCAAAAAACCTTTTCTATTCCAGATGGCTTCCTTTTTTAGTTAAATCTGTCCCCAGAGCTGTTAAATTTTTAATTGCTGCTTCTAATTGTTTTGTATGGATTTTGTATTGTAAGCTATATTGGATATTTATTTTTAAATTAAAATGTGGGGAATAGTTTAATAAATAACAAAAATATTACATCCTATGACAGTGAATGCCACAAGTTAACTACGTGTTGTATGAAGAAGTACGTTTTCCTCTCTCTGTGCTGACTCTACGGTCCCTTGGGTTCCATATTGTATACATCCTCCAAGGCTAAGTCCCAGGATAGATTGAAGCATGGCAGGCCATTTCATTCTCTTCAGTCTCTTGAAATCTCCCACGTTCTAGTATTGTGGGAGTGGAGAAAAATTTCTCCACTGTCTCCATACCATGCCGAACTGTTTAAGCCTCTGTTCCTTTTCATCTTAGTTATATTAAAAAAAAAAAAAAACCTGAAAAGCAAGCCCCACACTCTTTGGTTTTACCCTTTTGAACCTACCAATAGTTCAAAGTAGTGATTAGTTGTTACATGTAAAATACCTCCTGCGTTTTGATAATAAACTTCCTTAGGTACATGAATAACACAAATGAAACAAAACAGGAATCTACAGAAACCATATTAGAAAACAAATCCTGCCATTTTATACTATCAGTGTTTTCAATTTTTTGTCCAGCTGGGCATCTGTGTCGTTAGCTGGCAAAAATACAATAATTATAACTTTTACCAGTACAGCAATTATAGGAACAGTTCGTCGTTGAAATTTTGCTTGTCAAAAAGATTTTCAAGGAAGAGAATCTCTGTCAGGAAATAGATATGTCAGTCAGCCCAGCTCAACATCATTTACAAAGGATTACATAACTACCTACAGAGGCAATGACTCTATGGTTCTTAATTATCCATATGGATAATGGCATCAGTACTAATAAAGAGAGGAAGTATAGCTTGCTGAGAAGATTTATGGTCCCCAGAGAAAAATGAGTCATCCTCATTTTGAATTTTGATAGCACCTCCAGCTACTACTAAAAAAAAAACCTTTATTGAAGTATTTTTTTTTCTTCTACAAGCAAATTGTTGCAGTGTATAGAAGCTAACTAACTAGAGCTGATTTAGAATTTCACACCCCTGGTGTTTTAATGTGAAATGGCTTGTTTTGATTTTGCTCCTCTTTTGTGTAATTGACATGATTCTGTGTTTTTGTGACATTTTCTGTGTCTGCACCATTTTTTCCCTATAAATGTATACATTTCTAAACATAATTAGTGCATTACATTATCATTATACATTATATATACATACATATATACATATACATATATACATATATACATATATACATATATATATATATATATATATATATATATATATATATATGTAATACATTGTGTGTATGTAGCATAAAATTTGTTTATAAAAAGCAGATGTCTGCACAAAGCAAACAAATCAACAAAAAACAAAAAAGCAAACAAAACAAAAAAAGCACAAAGCAAGCAAATTTAAATAATTAGATAATTACATTTAAATAATTAGATACTCTTTTTGGTCTCCAAGGTGCTACTGGGCTCAGATCTAGCTCTTCTACTGCAAATCAACATGGCTACCCTCTGAAACTAAATTTAAATAACCAGCAACAAAAGCAGAGAACTGATATATAAGGAGGATGTGAGGGCAATCTGGCTGCGACATCTGTCACCCCATTGATTGCCAGGGTTGATTCGGCTGATCTGGCTAGCTAGGCGGGTGTCCCCTCCCTCCCTCACCGCTCCATGTGCATCCCTCCCGAAGCTGTGCGCTCGTTGGAAGAGGACGACCATTCCAGATAGGAGTGTACCGTTCTTCATCAAGGGTATACAATATATAAGAAAGCTTCCATATATATATATTATGAGCCAAATTGCACACACAGTCATGCAACAGATTAAGGCCAAACATTTCTGTTAGATAATCCAACTGACAAGCTGACAAAGGTGAGAACTTTATTGAATTCTGCAGGCTTCTTTATTGAATGCCCACAGTGCTCCCTTCCCATTCAAAGCACCCTTTCCCTCTTCCCTAGACAGAAGGTGTCCCAGCCTTGGGCTTAGTGAATGCTCATTGTCTCTTGCTCATGTATTCAGACTATGAGGTTGAATGCTTATTTGGTGGGAAACAAACAATGGAAATATAGCAACATACTTGATAAGAGAAACCACTTTTACACACCACTTTTACACACACACTATAGAAAGTTGCACTGTTTCTCACACAATACATCTCAGTAGCACAAATACATATGCCAACAGTAAGCAGCTGCTAACAGCAAAAGCAAGCAACAGATTCACTATTTTATGGTATCTCTGCCCCATACCCCTTGTATACTGTGCAAAGCAAATAGCTCAGGCATCAGAAATGGCAAGAGGCACTGCCAAATACTTCCTGAGATTACCACTTTTTATTACCATTCTTTTTAGTAATCACATCAAGTTTCTTTGATTAATCAGAGAAAATGGCCTTTTTGATTTCTTATTTCGTTTAGTTAGTGTCCATTCACACTGACCTGTGTTGAACTCACTGGTCATTTATGCATGGCAGTTTTACCTGAGGTTCGTTGCTGGCTGGACCCACACTTTCCTGTTGGGAATCTCTGAGCCAGCAGTCTCCAAGCTCAAATCAAGTCCCGCCCTGTGCTGCCCCCAGGCAGAGTTGTTAGTAGATTTTCTAGTATTTTCTAGTAAGTCACAGCTCAGGTTTGTATTAGTAATATGCTAGGAAATAGTAAGTAAAGGTAAAGGTCCCCTGTGCAAGCACTGGGTCATTCCTGACCCATGGGGTGACGTCACATCCCAACGTTTACTAGGCAGATTTTGTTTACGGGATGGTTTGCCAGTGCCTTCCCCAGTCATCTTCCCTTTACCTGGGTACTCATTTTACCGACCTCAGAAGGATGGAAGGCTGAGTCAACCTTGAGCCGGCTGCCTGAAACCAACTTCCATTGGGATCAAACTCAGGTCGTGAGCAGAGCTTAGACTGCAGTACTGCAGCTTAACACTCTGCGCCACGTAGTACTTGCCCTTTAAGAAAGGTGCATGCTAGTTATTGTAGTTTAGGAAACCCAGTAGTCACATGTTTCTGTATTAGTTCAATGATTGGTCAGACATTAAGCTCTAATTTGCCCGAGAAAAGTAAGCGCCTTTTTATTGTTAATGAGACTGGAGGAGAAGAGAGGCTTGAGAATTCATTATGCTTTCATGGATAGCTACAACTGGACTCTTATCAAAAGAATGAATGCAGATGCCTTCTATTTAGGTTGTGAATACATTGAACTGTTTGGATGCATGTAGCCTGCAAAATAAAAGAATGATTTGGGACCATGTAGCTTCCTGTTGATCACTTATCTCGCGAAGGGTCTAAACAACAGCTCCGGGAATACGACCCTTTAAATGCTGTCGTGCTTACTGTGAGAGAACCCCACACACAAAAAAACCAATTGCTGCATAAAAAAGCATTTTAAGTACAACCCCACCCCACCCCCAAAAACCAGAGCAATATGGAAGGAGGGGGAATCCAAGCCTCGGTTTTAAAAAGCCTTTCTTTTACTCAGAAAGAGCCCTTGGGAGGCATTTGAATCCCCACCTCTTTACACACTGCTTTGTGATTGGCTGTGAGAGAAAGAAAGCTTCTGTGTCTAATGCTTTGTCTTCTGCGCAGAGATTTCAGCTGGGCTGAGCTCAGGGGAGAGGGAAGAGCCAGGTTAACAGAGGAATGGGAACTCCTGGACATTGCGAAGGCTGCCAGTGAAGTCATGTCTAATGGACAGAAAACTCATGCAGAACTCCAAGGAACAACTGAGTCAGATAGGAGGCGAACATGAGTCCAAGTACCCATGCATAAATTACCATTATTTATTTGTTTGAATTATTTCTATGTCACCTTGTCAAAGTCCTGCTCAAGGCAGCTTACAATTAAAACAATGTAACAATATAGAACGAAGCCATTAAAAACAGGCCTTCCACGTAAGTTAAGAGAGAAGCCACTGTAAGCATATTTTGTGAGAGCTCACAAAATCAGCTTATTGAAGCATATATGAAAGGGCTGCGCTGTTTTAAACTCTTCAGAATATAGAATCAAGGTGTTCACACAAGAGAGAGTGGAACTGAACCAGACCTTTAATAAAATAGGTGCTTTCAAGCTACATTCAACAGCAGGGCCTAACTATACGAATGTATAGTCAGTTGAAATAATATAGCTATGAACAAAGTAGGAAGAAAGACAAATCTAAAGTACATCACGGCTCAGTGGTTGGAAGAACTATAGTTAATCTTGCAAAAAACATTGAGGTAGGATGGGCTTGGAAGGCTTGAAAACTTGAAAAGTACAAGATGTTAAACAAAAAAATGAAAACTGTTATAATTCTTCAGATGTGCTCTCAGTTTCCATGAAATCACAATGGAAGTATAGTTGTTATTGTGAACATTCTAATGGATTCTGATATGGACACTGTCATCTTTTCACGGATACATTTTTCACTCAATTTCATTCAAATTTCAGCAATAAACAGTTTGCTTTGTTAGCAGATGCAGAACATTCTTGCAAATGCATTATGAAATGGAAGTTAAGTTCTCCAAACAATGCTTAGAAGGTATCGAAACTGAGGATGAAAACATTTACATACTAATTTAACACATATAGTACATGTTATAATAGCTTTATTATTAACATAACAAAATTATTAACGTAAGGACAGGAGAAAGCATGTACGCATGTATGGTATATACCTGTATTTATATGCTTTTATGTGTTTTACATATATTTATATTCTTTTCTGTAGACCCTAAGTTCCCAGATGATAATCAAAATACATTTCAAATTGTAAAATACAGTAGAATCACATAAAACATTTAACATTTTTATCCAGAACCCATTCCAAACTCATGGGGAAAAGGTAGAGATCTTCCACATACATAACTTGGATCCTGATGTACACACAGTGTGTAACATGATGCTAACCAAACCTGTTGCCTGTTTGCAGCTGAGCCTCTCTGGGTAGATAGAGATCCTACCCCCTGTCGCTCACCTCAGCCATCTTCAACATTGGACTCTTCATTAGAAAAGGGCATCCACTCTCTGCTTGCTTTTGTTCCAGCAGGGGAAAGGAGACAAGCTCCCCCTTACTACTGCAACTGTAATAAACTATCCAATTGGGATGCTTGACATGAAAAATGTGGTGGAAGGGAAATGTATCATGGAGTCTGCTAAAATAATAAGTAGCAGTCACAGGCAATCAACACTATGGAGAAGAAAGCTGCTGTTTTTGACCTTTAAAGCCTTACACAGCCTGGGACCTTCATATCTTTGGGACTGCCTCTCCTGGTATACCCCCGAAGATCTCTACGATCATCTGATAACAATCTACTGGTGGTCCCTGGCCCTAAGAGTGTGCAGCTGTCCTCAACGAGAGCCAGTTGTATCTATAGCATTCAACAATATTTATCTTCCCAAATTCTGGAGCAATTTAACATTTATCCGTGCAAATAAGACAATGCCCATCAGTAATTTCTAATCCCATATTCTGTTGAGTTGATGAATGTTTAACTCTGGACATACCTAAGATATACTTAAGACATACCTAAGACATATTGGGGCCCACTAATGTCTGAATCAAGATGCCAGCCAGGGAAGTACTGGGGAAAATCTTTATCCTCTTTTCACAAAGCCTTTTTAGCCTTCAGAGCTTTGCTGACACAAACCAGTCTTCTAGATTTAAGTAGGATTTCCATCCAAACAACCATGCTTAGGATTGTGGCTTTACTATTAAATAATGAATTAGTTGTGAGAATGGGATTTCTACACCTTAATAACACATAGAGTATGTCCTGACCTTTTGTCCTCAGGTAGGATTCCGTGGTAGCTTTAACAGCGCAAGATTCAGTGATATACATCTTTACATTCCGTGACATAACAAGATATAATTCAGTGCATGATGAGAGTGAAATAAATCTTTAGAATTTTGAGATATCAGGCTTTGATCTTAAGAACATTCATTCATTTCTTTCTTTCTTTCTTTCTTTCTTTCTTTCTTTCTTTCTTTCTTTCTTTCTTTCTTTTCTGAAAAAATCCTTAGAGTCCTAGTTAGTACAGGCACCTTACTAAGGCTGCAATCCTGAAAGGGGGGGCTGAAGCTCCTTAGGAGCCGGCATGACCCTGCGCTGGCGTAAGTGCCCATTTATCCTGGGATAGCGGGCACTTACGCTGTCCTGGGGGCACAAATGCTGGCGCCGGGGAGCCGCAGAGCTGCGCTGGCCTCTGCTCTCAACATGTCCACATTGGCTAGGAATTCCCAGAAGGGAAAGTCGGGCATCAATATGGGGGGCTGTTCCCAGTGTGTTCCTGGGGGCAGAGCTGCCTTTAGGAAGCTTCCTAACCCTTTTCACCCTGAGAATGCCCCCTTGTGCTGCGGTGTTTCTGCATCACCTTTTTTGGTGGTACAGCCTTGCTATTTTCAATGGGGCCATTTTCTTTAAATCTATTTTTAAGCTTTTAAAATGTCTTTTTGGTGGCTAGGAAGCCTTTGTGGAGGTGGCATGGCTGCACCACTCCCAGCTGCCACGGATCTACCCCCCCTTCAGGAATGGGCTGCCTGTCATTCAATGAATTGGCCAGTGTATGGGTACATCTCACCTTGGTTCCAAGCACAGAGCCATAACCAAGCCACTCCTCACTCATATTTTTCCACACACCAAAGATGTGCCTAGAAATGCTGGCCATCAAGCCTACACCCCTATACTAGACAGCATACCCTAAGAATATTTATCTGGAAATAGCTTTCACTAAAATTTGTAATGAGGCTTATGTAGTGTAAAAGCAATAATGGATTTATATTCCAAAGACTACTTGATTCAATAGGTTGTAGAAGATGGATATTTGCAAAGCGTATGGAAGATAACTTGCTGTGGTGTCTTAGGAAGCATAGAGTTTGATATAACAAGACTTTTTCAGGGAAGAGGTCCATAAAGCATACTGAATCTGAAAATAAAAACAAGAAAAGCCATGCTGGATCAGACCAAGGCCAAGGGAAATTAAGCCATCGTCTCCAGGTTCTAGACAACCCAAACTATTTACATCCATTCCTTTTCTTGTATGGATTCTCTACTGTCTAGACTATGTAAATTGCCAAAGTTGCAATGGCTTCAATTTTAGGAATTTATCCCTTGTTCTTTAGTGATTTTTAACAGATGACCATTTCAGGATGCAATTACAAAGTGTCATGCTCTTTTGGAACTGTGAGTTGTTAATTTACTTGAAACCCACTAACCCAACTGCAGCCATTTAATGGAGGAAATCTGGACTCTTATTGAAAAACAGCAAAGCTCATCAGGGACATGGTTTCTGCTCTGACTTGGCTAATTTACTCCATGATCCAGAGAATACTTAACCTGGTTCACTTCAAGTTGCCCCACTGAGGTCAATTAAAGTTAAGCATCTACTTCAGTACTTTGCTGACTTGAATCTTTACCAGCTTGACAGTATTTGCACAATATTTTATAACTTTGTCAACTTCAGTGTCTGAATGAACAATGAGTTTATTAACCTGTGGATGCCTGAATTATAGTAGCATAGAATGTAATGAAATATCCTTTCATACACAGCAAAGACCTCTATAGCAGTGCTGTTCAAACATCCAGAGAACAATTTCTACATTGGCTTCTCTGTCATGAAATTCCAGAATATATGCCATAGAAGACTTACACATTAAAAAGTATTCTGGGCAGTTACTCCAGCATGGCACCCATAGCTGCCTGGTGCCCACCAATGTGTTTTCCAGGGCCTGCTTCCTTCTTGAATCTTGTGGACAACACCTACAAGGTCCTGAGCAACAAAACACACACAAACAAAAACAGGGAGGGGGGTTTAGGTCACTATCCTACTCGGAAGTATAAGCAGTGTTGGGTAGGGTTGCCAAACTCCAGGTACTAGCTGGAGATCTCCTGCTATTACGACTGATCTCCAGCTGATAGAGATCAGTTCACCTGGAGAAAATAGCCACTTTGGCAATTGGACTTTATGGCATTGAAGTCCCTCCCCTCCCCAAACCCCACCCTCCTCAGGCTCCATCCCAAAAACCTCCCGCCGGTGGTGAAGAGGGACCTGGCAATCCTAATGTTGGTTAGTGGTTGAAGTATTGAAATGGAATGAAGCTCACTGTATGATTTGTCTTAAAAAAAAAGCTCATGGATTAACTGTATTAATAACATGGGAAAGAAGAACAATGTTTACCACTTTGGACCATCCCTATCCTCATGATACCCATTTTGTAATTGACCTTGGCCTCCATGGCAGCTATTTTGTGGTGGTGCCTATCATCTTTCTCAAGGGCTGTATCTCTCACTCAGGGTATCCACCTTCCCAGATTTCAGTCATACAGAAGAAATAGTCCCCATTTCACTTCAATTACAATTATTGTTCCTGAGAAGGTACAGGAAGATAGACGGTAATCAGAGAAAGCCACTATGCACAAATAATATACAATAATAAGAGAATGCGGGTAGCAAAGCTTAGCTGTTTACATCTAAGGTAGGTAGTGGTGGCAGAAGACTGTTTTGGTCATTGTTTTAATGGAGTATGCAGGCAAGGTCAGCTAATATTTGTCCCATTCTGGCCTTAACTTGTATTCCAATTCTCTTGTATTCCAAGCCCTCTGGTTTGCCCACATCCTGCTCACTGGTTGCAGAACATTTGGTATACTGTTCACATCTGTCCGAATTATCTAGATGCGTCTGATTTCATAACTACATTGTTTTCTCACAAAAGTGCATCTTTTTTTTTTTTTTACATTAGGCACCCCCTACCTCTTGGCAGCTGCTGCCTCCATTTTAAAAGGCACGTTGTTAAAACAAAAACAAAATCTGTTTGAATTAACACTTACTATTTAGGTAAGTTTGCTATCTGCTTGTTATGATCATTGTGATTAAAAGTATACATCCATCATTTCCCCCAGTTTTTCCATGATAATAAGAGCATCACCTGGTAAAAATAGTGTCATGGTAACACAGTGCCATTTTTAAAAAAAAACACGGTGAGTCTGGCAAGCAGTTCAGATATTGACAACCAGAACTTCACCAACCAAAGTGGCAATGATCTGGTCCAAAAGCATAAGGCACAAAGCTGCTCAATAAACTTCAACAATGACAGCTGAGGCAACCCAATTGGGAGCTGACCTTGTGTCTAATTGAGGAGTTGAACAAGGTAAATGTGCCTCGTAATCTTGTTTGTGTCACATTTCTCAGAATATCTGGTTCCAATGATACTGGAAATGAGCCTAGCTCTAGGAAGAAAAGGAAATCAAATTACTCTTTTTTTAAAAAAAATGGTCTGCCCCCATATTCTTATATATAAATGGATGCAGGTTGGTTGGGTTTTTTACCTGCCTAACAGCACAGATGTTGGAGAGACACAGATGCTAGTTGGTATCCAGAAGGTGTACGACTTCATGGTTATTTTATGCATTATGCAGATGGAGCATCATTTGCCACTGAGCCGCCTCTCCCTGCTCAGCCCATTCATCCTTCTCTCCTGGCCTTGTGACTCACCTGTAAGAGAGTGCTGACCAAATTTTGGGTCCTGGCCCACAGTTTGAAACTTGTTTCTTCTGTCATCGTATCATTTTGTTAATAAACAGATGTTGTTTTGAGGACATCGTCCTTATAGTGTGAAACAGAGAGCAGGAACCCAAGTGAGTGGCCTAACCCTGACCTACAAGCAACACGGGGCACTGCAACAAGATATGATAATAACATTTGAATTTAACAGCGGCGCTTCCTAGTAAGACAAAATAATGCAGTTGGACTGAGATTGTAGAACAGGGGGAAAGCAAGCAAGACTGATGCAGACAATCAGCATAGGAAAAAAATAGGGATAAAAGTAACCCACTGAACTGATCCATAATACTGCAAGTCCCATCGTCCAGAGCAAGGAATGTTTAAATATGTATAATACCGCACCCTTGATTGGCCAGGATGTACAAGGCTGTCATCCTGGCTCCCACCCCTCCACTGGCATCTTCCTATTTAGACAAGGAAGAGCAGGCAACTCCTACATCCTGAGAGGAAAAAGAAGATGGTTAGTAGAGACAGATTGTTTTTCACATAAGCTTTCTCTACCGGTATTATGGATCTCCAAGTCCTAATAAGTTTCCATGGACAGCCAGAGTTGCCCAGAATGGTTTGAAAACCACCGGTCTAGGGGCTGTTTGATAAGGTGTATCTTCAACTACCATTTTTTTAAAAAAGCCCTACTGTTTCCTATTTATGAGGCAACATGAGGAAGCACGAGTGCTAATTGCAAAACATGGTTCATTTATAGCAGCAAAAAAAAAAAGGCTCTTAATAATGGATACAAAATAATTGTCACAGGGTGTGCCTGAGTTTCCATACGGAATGTAATCTGAATAAAAGTGCCAGCTGTGCTCTTTCACAGGAGACAATTTAAAAACAAAAGACCCAAATTTATGAATTCTAAAGATTAGATCCAGCTGTAACTAACACTTTCTGAGGAGATGAAGGGCAGTCAGTAGCCTGCATTTTACCTTTTAATTTTCTGATCTGAAATGCATGTCTCTGGAGACAGAGAAAAGCCAAAGCAGTAAACTACATTTTCTGTGAAACCAGCCAACTAAGTCTCTGTCTAGATCTCAGATGAATTTGTAAAATGTGTGTGTATTGGAAGTGACAAAATCTTGGCGCTTGAAGGATATTTGAAGTGATATTCAGGTTGACCCAGCTCAAAAAAGGAATGTCATAGAGCTGGAGAAAGAACGAGGGGGGGATCACAATGATCCCAGGGTGGAGCAACTTTCTTATGAATAAAGGCTTCCAAAGTTAGCCTTTTTACTGTGAAGAAAAGTAAAGTAGAGGTTTATAAAACTATGGCTGGAGTAGAAACAATGAATAAAGAACACTTTTGTTCACATATGTACAATATCAAAATCCATGGTTATCCAACTGAATTGACTGGTGATAGATTCCAATTAGACAGTAGCCTTTTTCACACGACATTTTAAGCATGCAATTGGCAGGGCAGGATAAAAACAGCAAACTATGCCTTGGACTACACAAAGGTAGTCCATGGTCTTTTATGCAGGGATGTTTCCCCACAGTCACCCTCTTTGACTGCTTTGGGGCTTCCTTTTGATTATGCATGCCTTTTCCTCCCTCCTTTTCTGCCCGCCTTTTCCGCCCACCAGAGGTCACCTCACTTTCCCTGTGCATTTTGCCCACATTTTCCAGATTCTGGCTAAAACAGCATCTGGAAAACATGGGCAAAATGCATGGGGAAACCGAGCAGACCTCTGATGGGTGGAAAAGGCATGCATAATCAAAAGGAAGCCCCGAAGCAGTCATCGGGAGTGACCGCAGTGAAACGTCCCTGCATAAAGGGCCCATGTAACTTTCTCTTTCAGATGTTATTTTATTTCTATTTTTAAAAGTTTAAAAAATGGGGAAATGACACCGATCAGCCAGCGCTCAGGGAACAGAAAGGTGTGGATCATGAGCAGTTAGTGAAGTTGCTCCTTTATTGTCACTGACAAGAACCTACTTTTTAGTTAGCCTGATAAGAACCAGGAGAGAAAGGCTAAGAGCTCAATTTGAGAAAATTTCCTTGTAGGGCATAGGCCTGCTAATTTCCTTGTAGGGCATAGGCCAGTGATGGCGAACCTTTTAGAGACAGAGTGCCCAAACTGCAACCCAAAACCCACTTATTTATCGCAAAGTGCCAACTCGGCAATTTGCTCCCGCCGGGTGGTGGGGAGTCCAGGGAAGGGGGGGGGGGCTTGGAGTCTAGGGAAGGGACTGCTCGGCTCCCTGCTCCGGACTCTTCTCCCTGCTCTTTCAAGACCTCATTGGAGAGGTGCGAGGGGCTCTTTTGTGGGAGTGTGGGGTGGTGTGGGGTTGGGTTGGCAGCTCCCTTCAAAGCTCTGCAAGCCCAAACTGCGGCGAGCTCCTGGGGCCGGGCCATCCGTTGTCTCTGGAGAAGGTCTCGAGGGTTGGTGGGCACATGCGGCGCGGCACTCCAGGGAGCTCCTGGGAGTCCAGGGAAGGGGGGGGGGCTTCTCGACTTACCCACGCATGCCCACAGACAGGGCTCCGCGTGCCAAGTCGGGCACGCGTGCCATAGGTTCACCAACACGGGCATAGGCTTACCAGATTGCTTGCCATGGGGGGCAGTCTTCCACCCTGGCTTCAGGACCTGCCACCACTCTTCACTCCAACAGGAGCGAAAAAGGCAGTAGGTGGGAAGTGGCTGTGATATCACTTCTAGTTGTATAAAGAATTGATATCTCGATGCTCTAGGAATCCTCCAAATGGGGAAAACTATAGAGATCTGGGAAGTCCTAGCGCATCACAGCATCCCTTCTGGGTGCAACCAGAAATGGCATTGCAATGTTGCTCACCCCCCCCCCCCCGCTCATTTTGCTTCTGCTGGAGTTAAGAAGCTTGCTGGCAACCCTAGGTGTAGGGTTGCCAGGTCCCTCTTCACCACCAGCAGGAGGTTTTGGGGGTGGATCCTGAGGAAGGTGGAGTTTGGGGAGGGGAGGGACTCCAATGGCATAGAGTCCAATTGCCAATGAGGCCATTTTCTCCAGGTGAACTGAGCTCTATCGGCTGGAGATCAGTTGTAATAGCAGGAGATCTCCAGCTACTACCTGGTGGTTGGCAACCCTACCTAGGTGGAACCCAAACAGGGAGACATTGTAAATTGGAATGTACCCTTTTAGATGTTATTATCAAAGAAAGGAGATACTAGGCAGATCCACATTCTTCATCTCTTTAAATTCTCTTCTGTGCTGTATGAGAGAGGAAACTCCATAGTTGATAACTCCGAGTTTGGTTCCACTTAACCTTATTTCCATTTAACTGGATTTTTGTCATAACATAGTATACCATATAATTTCATAAATAAATGTATTTAAAAATATATCCATCTGCTTCTGCCCTTTTTCTTTTCGTCCATTTTGACAATAAGTCCACAGAAGTAACCGGCCTAGCCATACCTATGGTCAGTAGTGCATGTCAGTTTCTTAAAAATGATGACATCAAGCACAGCAGCACCAAATGAAGGCCCGGCAGAGCATACAGGGATGTCTTTAAATGACTGTTTTGGACTTTCTCTTTCTTTGCATTGCTGGGCACCACCTGCTAGGTCTCGCCTCGGTTCAGAGTAATCTTTCCAAAGTGTACTGAAGATATTGTGCTTACAACTGTTATGGTGGCTATGTCCACAGCACTTGTGTCTCAGTTATACTGGTTGCAAAGTTGTTATATTTCAAGTTTATGATAAGTTAGGTCACCTTGAAAAATGTACTGCCTTGGATATCTTTCTTGAAATAATTTCGTAATGACTTCTTAAGGCAAGCCACAAGGATGGTGTAATTTTTAAAACCTTAAATAGGATTGCCACCCTGGCTCCCACAAACAGCAGGAGGTTTCAGGGGGCAGAACCCTTGAATTCCAGTGTCACGTATACCTAGGGTTGCCAACTGGCAGGAATCTGGGGAGACTGAAATTCACATCTGGAATTAAAGTAAAAGCTTACCATTCAAACCTGCAGTACAAATGTTGACATGAATGATCTACCACATTTTTTATAAACTCACATGAATCATACTTGCATGACTAGTAAATTCTTAAATCTGCATTCTTACCATTTTTCAGCCTTTTTGTACCAAGCTTTCCTTTTCATTCCTATGATATATCCGTTTTCTACCTAGCCACCTCTATGACACATCCATATATAACATATACAGGTCCTTTAATTAATGCAAACATTTGATACTATTGAAAGCACTGGTGCACAACTCAAAGCAGAAAAAAAATTGTCATTAGGATTTTTTTTTATGCTCAGGATTAGGAAACTGAAGTGAATAATAGAATTCCTCCATAGGTTTTCACATGTGACTAATTATACAAGTTGTCACAGCTAGATGGCTATAAATACAGAAATTTGTTAACCGTCTGCTTAACCAATTTGTTTACTTTAAAATAATTCAAAATAAGCTGTTCATATCAAAATTCTCCCTATGAATGAAAATGCATCTTCACTTCACAGCTTATTCCTTCTTTTGAAAAATCATGAAGTACAGGAGGGAAGATCATTTCTTTGAGCCTGAGCAAAAAGCACTAACTGCACCACATTGTCACTTCCACATCAGGTGTGAAATTAATTGGCACCACTCTAATTTGTGCATGCAGTGAAGGAAAACTTCAGCGTAAAATAGTTGTATCGTGTAATAGGGCAACATGGAGAGGGAAAAAAGGCCATTTATTCCTTCATAGTTTAGTACAAACAGTAGTTTAAAATCAGGGAAAAGATATATCTTGATAACCACAGTAAAAATAACCTATATGCGAGCAATAAGGTTACATAAGAAATCACCTCTTTGAGTGGTTCCACACTGTTGCTGTTCTGGAATTAGGTGCAGGCAAAATCGCAATGGAGGATCCACACACTGGCAGACATTGCACTTTTGAACCCATTTACCTGCAGTATTGTCTCATCCACACAGGGGGTTGTATTCCGTTATGATAATAAATGTCTGTTCACTGACTTTGGAGGAGATATACCTACGAGTTTTTCTCAGTTTGAGTGGATTAGCATGGTCACAACTGAGTGTAGAAATGACTGTAATTGCACTACATTTCACTACAGCAGATCCATCCTCCAATTTATAAGCTTTTCACAGAGGGTACAATGTTAATACAGAGTGATGTCAAACAAGTGAATCATGCACCTATTATCTGAGTTTATATGTTCATGGAGCAAATGAGAGACTAAACATTTATACAGCTCTCAAATGTATAGTGGGTCAAACATTGACTGAATTGCTGTCTTGGGGCTATCACCTTTACATCAACTGTTCTTTACAACTTGTGTTTGTAGAACATGGACTCTGTGACTTAGCTGTGTAAACCAAGGGGGTGTTGCAAGTAAACAAACTAACAGTGATGATTGTGGTCTTCATGCCCTGCTTACAAGCTACCCAAAATTATCTAGCTGGCCACTTTCAGACACGTAGTGCTGGATAGGTAACTGTCTTCCTATAGAGTCTTTTGCAAACATTTCTGGTACTGTTTATATTTTTGCGCTGGTCTTTGACCATAATAAAATTAATAATTAATTAATTCTTTACTGCCAGGGCCTGCAAGATTCTGCTTTTAGGTATCGCAGGATACCCAAATCACTTGTGATAAAGACTGATATTCATTAAGGTTTAACAAGGGCCATTCATGCGTGGTCAATTTTGAAGCTCGTTCAAAGCTCTTTTTAAAAATGCGACTTTAAAATGCCTATTCATGGTCCCGAGGCAAAAGGAGAAATTCCACCCACCCCCCACTCGCCTGCTCCTCCGTTCATTTGCATAGCCATTAGCATGTGCATAACTAACGCACCACTGTTGTTTTGCATGGTTCCCTCTGGTTATTCTTCGCAGCAGAGGCAGAGCAAAGACAAAAGGTCGCATTAAGTGAGCTCTTTTGTAATGCGAAGCAGGTCTGCACAGGCTTCGCAGTCACTTCTGGAATGATGGTTCAGCGTGCAAAATTCAAAAAAAATCTGCGGGCCAATTCAGCCTGGGACGCGCTGCTAATTACCATACAAAAATGGTCAAGGTGTTATAAGCTGGGTGGAGCTTATAACAAAGAAAGGCTTACAACATCTTTATTTACATAGCACAAAAGCAGGGACAAATTGATTATGTAGTGGTCCTGGATGAAAAGTACTGGGATCATTTTACTGACATATTTCCTAACAAGATTATGTCAGTTGTCATATAGCATGAAGCTTAATGTCTACAGTAGCAAAATAGCATTTACAAAAGTATATTAGATGTCCCAACAATACAACAACCCACTGCCTGAACAATGTGTAAAATGTAATTAAATCTAATTAAGGGGGGAGAAGGAGATCTAACTTCTGTTCCACATGTGTGACCACTAAACCAAATTATAATTCCATTGTGTGGTGTGTGTGTGCCGTCAAGTCACAGCTGACTTATGGTGACCCTGTAGGGTTTTCAGGGCAAGAGACGTGGGAGGTGGTTTGCCATTGCCTGCCTCCGCATGGACTGAGAGAGTTCTGAGAGAACTGTGACTGGCCCAAGGTCACCCAGCAGGTTTCATAAGGAGGCATGGGGAATCAAACCCGGTTCTCTAGATTAGAGTCCACCACTTTTAACAACTACATTATGCTGGGTCCTAAAATTCCATTACCATACATATGAGGGGGGCATCCTCTTACTACTTTGATAGAGCATGAAGGAATATTATCTCTCTTCCCCCGCCCTGGTTCTGTTCCTAATACTAATAAGTGGTTGCTGCTATTCTACTATTAAATAGTAGGATAAGAATGAAGAGACCAAGGCTGAGAAATAAGGGGGGGATTGGAACAGGGGAGAAAGAAATGAAAGCATATCATGAAAGGAAGAGAGCAAAACAGAGAAAAGTGTACAAGAGAAAAAAGGATTTAAGAAAAGAGGAAACATTGTTTTATTTTCTACAGGACACTAACAGGGAAGAACCAACTGAGCAGACAAGGCTATGGAGCTGGACAGAATAAAGGAAGAGGGAAACGATAGACTGCTGCAAACAATAATCCCATTAGGAGGCTGCAGCCTGGCAATGACTGCAGCAGCCATGAGTTGTGCTGGCTGGTCTTGCCTTGCACCAGTATTGGCGTCATTGATGGGTTTAGCAGGATATACAAGTGTTTGCCTCCTTTTAGTAAATTTTACAGAGAGGCACTGTGAGCAGAAAGCAAAGCAGCTGCTATTTCCTGTGCTCTGCCTTCCTTGAGCCCCTACTGGCTGCAGTGCGGAACTGCATTAGAAGTAAAATAAATCTGATTGCATTCTGAATGCAGCATGACACTGGTTCAGGAGCCCCAGGAAATTTGTCCCTGCAATCCCACCCTCTGTGGCCCAGAGAGGGAAAGTGTGATATAAGGACAGAAAGAGGCATTTGGAAAACCATGGTGGGCAACATATGGTGGTAAAAGATAAGTGGTGCAGTGGGTGAAGTGTTTGGTCTGTGGGGAAACCAGGGTCAAAAGCCTGGTCAGTTTTGGAGCTCACTGTTAGACTGCCCATGAACAAGTCAGTCACTACCTCTCAGGCTTTTTTCTAAAGCTTATTATGGGGCTAAAACTGTATCAAATTCTTTGAAGAAAGAAGGCATTCCTACTTTGTGGACTGAATCAATGTATGCACTATAAATGCACAGAGTGCTCATCTTCAAGGAACTTTTGTGAGAGTAGGTTGTTGCCTTCAGCACTGAGGAAAGGCAGTTGACACATCCAGGGGTAGTGACCATCGAATGTCCTCTTGGCTCAAGCTGTAAATGTCTCATCAGTTGTTAGCAGCATGTCTGAATACATGGGGCAGAGGGGATTTCTTTCACTGGGAGTTCTGAATTGGCTGGCTTTCATTTACATGTGTGTGTGTGCATTCTTGTAATGCCATTTGGAAAATATAGTACAGGAAAGTCAGAATGTTGCCTGGATAACCATGTGATGCTCTGTAACCTTCCAACCTCTTTGATGTTCACGGGACAAGCTTTTATCCCAAATGCTTCGACTCCAATTGCTTTTTTAAAGGTCCCATTTACATGATGCTTATGCTGCCCTTGGGGTCTACATTAAATTCCCAACCATGTTGACAGCTTCAGTCATGGCTCAGAGGATCTGGAAAGGTGGGAGTAATCTTTTTTAGATGCCCATTTTCAAACTTCCATGTGAATTTCAGAAATCAATGAGCAGGTGGCCACCAAATAGTAGCTGACTTTTTTCAGCACTTAGAAGAATTCAAACCACACAGATGCAAAATTGACACATACATTCATAATAGTCTTGATTTACTTTATGAAGAAGAGTTGGTTTTTATACCCTGCTTTTCTCTACCTTTAAGGAGTCTCAAAGTGGCTTACAATCGCCTTCCCTTCCTCTCCCCGCAACAGACACCATGTGAGGCAGGTGAGGCTGAGAGAGTTCTGAGAGAACTGTGACTAGCCCAAAGTCACCCAGCAGGCTTCATGTGTAGGAGTGGAGAAACCAACCCGGTTCACCAGATTAGACTCCACCGCTCATGTGGAGGAGTGGGGAATCAAACCCGGTTCTCCAGATTAGAGTCCATCGCTCTAATTTCGTTATCACTTTATTTCGAGGACAAAATCAGAAACAGCTACATCCAGGATTGCTAATAAAAAAGGGGGAAGTTGAGAGCTGAGTTAACATTATACTTCTTAAAGGTGTGGAAAAGGAGAACACATAAACAAAAGCATATGACAATGGCCAGTGGTACTATGCTACTTCTCCTGATTAAGTAAATCAGCTGAAGTATAATTATCATAGCCATTTAATGTATTGAATGTTTCTGCTGGTAATGCTCCTTAAATGTCAATTAATGGCACTGCATCAAAACCAACTGCTTGTAAACTTATTGGCTCTTGGTTTTGCTAGATAAGGGGGATCCCTGGGGAATCATTCAGCCACATTCATCAAGGCTTCCCATGGACCGTTTACCTTGATATTATGCCAACGGGTTTAAACAATGTCTTGTTCTACAATGAAATTAAACTTTTGATTGCTTAGGATAAGACTGAGCCACAGAGGGTCATTGTTAACTTCTATTTGTAACCACAAACATTCTCTGTTTGTGAACAATTCCTATTTGTATTTTATCAAGTCATTCGGTTTTTACATGTGTTAGAAGGAAATCAGTGTTTATCTTAAAATGAAAAAAAAAATGAATGATCTAAATATACCTTGGTTAGTTGATTTCAATACTTTGAGTGAGGGAATTGCAAAAGAAACAGGACACTAAGAATACCTTGACTACATCTGGAAGAAAAAAAGGTCTTTCAATAGCATTGTAACAGAGGCATCCTAATTCAGATTATACCTTTCTAAGCCTAAAAGGGTGAATGCAAAGACTTTTTGTCTAAAATATATGGTACAAGTGGGACCCCACAAGGACTTGCAGAAGACATCTCATTTCCCCTCCCTCACTATTTTCTCTTTCTCTTCCCTGAAAGTCCCCATAGTCTCTCTCCTTCTCCTGCTTCCTTCTTTCCTTCACACCCAACAGGGAACCTACATTTATCTTCCCCCTTGTTCTTCAGCTGACCCTCCCTCTCCCACAGATGCCTTTGCCTAGGAAAAGTATAGCACAGTTGTGTGGTGCTGGCCACTGTAGGGAGCCCTTAAGGACTTGTTGGGGAGCACCTCAATTTCCTCTATATCCCCCTCCCCATACTATTTCATCTTTCCCTCTTCCTATCAATCTACCTCACCGGGTTGTTTTGTGGATTAAAAAAGGAGAGGAGAATAATATACTCTGCTGAGAATGAGAAGGAGAGAATGAGGCAGGGAAAGGAGAGTGAATATGGGGATTGCTAGGAGGAGGGAAAGAGGAAATATTGTGGGGAGGGGCAAAGAGGGAAAAGTGAGGTGCCACCCCACAAGTCCTTTGAATGGGTAAGTCAGATATTTTTACAAACCTGAACATGTTTGGCATAATTTTCCATAGGGTCCTACAATATCCTTCAGTGTTAAGTTTAAAAAGCCATTCGAAAATCAATTACTTGTGGCACCTTACACGTTATTAGGTTTATAAAAATGCAAAAATGTATTGTTTGCAATATGGAAAAACCTCAGCAGATTGTAAATATGTGTGGTGAGCTTGCCCCAAGATCGAAGGGGGCTTTGAGAGGGGGAATGAAATATATGCAATTAAATCAATTACGTTGGAAGATATCGCTTATAATGCAATAAAGGTACTATAAGGATTTTGGATGCCTTAATATGTAAGAAACATCATGAACTGTTGTGAATTTTGTTGTCAACCACAAAGTTTCAAATTACTACAAAATGGCATTTTCAGCTCTTCTTTCTAGCAAGTCTTTCCTTATAGCTGGCTTCCTCCCCACCCCCCACCCCACTTTCCCTTTGCCAGCCTGTGAAGCACTGATTGGGACCAGGGGAAATTCCTAAAACCTTAAATAGGACCAGGGGAAATTCCTCAGAGTTTGGCCACCCTACATGCAACTGTTTTATAAAAACTTCTAGTCAGTAGACAGGTGCTGTTTCATTTAATAACACAGAAGGAGCTAGGCCCTAAGAGGACAAAGTGAATTTGTAAGTTTTTCACAAGGTCTCAATTTACCCTTGGAACATCCAGATAGGTTTTTTTTGGGGGGAGGTAAATATATAGTTCCTAGGTAAGCATAGCCCTGACCTGGATAGCCCAGGCTAGCCTGATCTCATCAGATCTCAGAATCTAAGCAGGGTCGACCCTGGCAAGTACTTGGATGGGAAACCTTGTGGCACGGAGGCAGGCAATGGCAAACCATCTCTGAAGAATCTCTTGCCTTGAAAAACCCACCAGGGGTTGCCATTAGTCAGCTGTAATGTAAAAAAAAACCCAGGTAAGCATGGTAATCTTTCCCTGTTGTTGTCCGATTTTCGCAACACCTTAACATACATTTAGACTTTCTACAGCTGGAAAGCTAGCCAACAGCCTCTCCCTAGTTCTGATTTGCCTCTCCAAGCCTGATAACATCGTAACTAGTTGGGCAGAGATCCTAAATGCTCATTTCCCATTCATGGGCAATGTGACAGTGTATCATAAATTAAATGCTTCATGGAAAGAAACCATTCATTTTCCTGGGTTAACTGCCGAGAGCTTTTTGTTTTTTTCCATTATTCCCTAAAATAATTCATTATGTTCTCTGAGGAAGGCAAATGTAGCACAAGCACTGGAATAGGTTGCCGATGGCTGATGCAAACCTATAGTGGATTGTGCTACCACCACAGGATAATGAATGTCTTTGTTATATGTACATTTTTTAAATGATGAGTCAAAAGTAGCTGTGGGCTATTCTGGAATCTATTTAAAATTCTTAGAAAATTCTGTAATGGTAGGACATTGTTACTTAGTTTTTATATACTTTTTTTTTTTTTTACAAAGAAATGCCGCAGTTGGGAGGGGGCCTCAGAGTTACCTTGCTATTCACAAGGCAGGTTTTGCTAGGTCAGAGTTCTGTGTAATCTTTTATGATATTCTTAAGGAAAAGATGCACTGTGGGGAGACCACCGTGACAAGATTGTTGTTTTGTTGATTTTTTTTTTTTTAGTCATTCATCCCTTGGTGACATTGTAAAAAAGAACAATGAATGTGGCTTGCTCCCCTCCTGGCTTCATCAGCATATCTCCTTTAAAGCTGCAAAGTTAAAAAAAATAACACACTTTCTGAGTAATTTGGGGGGGGGGGCTGACCTTTACACTAGGGCTGTCGATTCGGTTTGTCCCGAACTGAAAAACAGACAAATTTCCACTGATTCGGCGGTTTTTAGTTTGGATGGATCCGAACTCAAAAAAGGCGGGAAAACGGGGAGCCGAATTCAGCGAGTTCAGGGTGTTTGGCAAATAAATTCAGCAAATTTGGGGTTCGGCGCAGCAGCATAACCATCAATTAATAAGCAGCATTCTCCCGCGGCCAATAGGTGGCCAAGCTGGGTCTTCTTCTGGCCAATCAGTCGCAATTGAGTGCATGAGCCCAGCTGCTGCGAGGCCCGGGGAGAGAAAGAGAGAGTATCTGTTTGTGTGAGAGAGAGATCCCCCTTGGGGGGGGTTCACATTCGAGCCATTCCGTGGCTGCAGGAGGCGTATTTTTTGGGGTAGAGCCCCCAAACTTTCACCATAGCTTCAGAGGACCCTTCTTGCAAGAACCCCCATGTTTTGTAAATATTGGACGGGGGCGAAATATGGGCCCCGAAAAGGGTCCCCCCTCCTTAATGTGCATCTCTGACAATGGGGGTTTGCAATTAGCAGAGCTTGCCGCCCTCGCCCAAAGCTCCCAGCCCTGCGGGGAGCAAGGGTGGGGCAGGTGCAAAGAATATGGAACAGAAGACATCCACAGTAAGACCCGTTTTGGGGCTTTTCTCTATAATTTTTCTCCTGTGTGTGTGTGTGGGGGGGGGAAGCAGAGTCTGTGGGGGAGGGAGGGAGCAGTTTCTGTGGGTGGGGGGGAAGCCAAAGGGGGCTTTCGCCCATTCTCCCTGGGGTGTGTGTGCTCCCTTGAGTCTCTCTCTCCCTGGTTTGAGGGGGGGGGGCTTCAGTTGTGTCTCCTCAGGTTTTCCCTCATTCATAAGATTGGTTTGGTCTATTTTGATGCTTGCTCAAAACTGGTTTTCAAATTGTGACTTAAAGAATGCATTGCCTGGTCCCGATGCAAAAGGGGAAATTCTGCCCCCTCCTGCTCCTTTATCGTGACTCTGTCCCTTTCCATGATTTGCAAACTCCTAGGCATCAGTTGTTGCTTTGCATGGTTACAAACGTGTTGCTTTGCATGGTTTGCATCATGGTTGCAAACCTGTTGCTTTGCATGGTTTGCAAACTTCTTCGCACCTGCCCTGCCCTTGCTCCCCGCAGCTCAGCTGTTTGTTGGGGCTGGGAGCTTCGGGGGCGGCAAGCTCTGCTAATTGCAAACCCCCATTTTCAGAGATGCACATTAAGGAGGGGGACCCCTTTCGGGGCCCATATCTCAGCCCCCCCGACCCAATCTTTACAAAAATTGGGGGTTCTTGCAAGAAGGGTCTCCTCAAGCTACGCGGAAAGTTTCGGACCTCTACCCCCAAAAATGCCTGGAGTTAGTCGGCTCCCTAAGCTCTTTCAGCCTGGGAATCCCCCGTCAGATACACAAAGTTAAGCCAAAAAAACCATGGTGTGCTCACAGGTGCCAATTATACTCAACAATCAAGTGCCCCCCACTGATGTGGCAATGCCCATGAGGCCTGAAGCAGCTTAGAATGTCAACCATGGGCATGACCAATCATCTCCCTCCCTGTGGTGTCCAAGGCTCTCCCCAGCACCAAATTGCATCCCTCCCAGCCCTACAAAAACCCTGGCTAGGACACCGTACAACTCAGTATGTAGGGTACATGGCACAGGACTCTGTCTCAGAGCTCCTTGCTGTGCGGAGTTAGAACGAGCGATGAAGCACTTTGGGGGTGGGGAAAGCACCGAAAGGCCACTTAGCCACTTTGGGTCCCCATTAGGCAGAAATGTCATTATCCGCCCCGAGCCAGCCACAGTCAAATTTGATATTTTATATTGACGGGTTAGAAATATGAAAAATAAATAAATAATAAAGGCGGGATAGGAATAAAGTAAATGAATGAAGTAAATAAATGTGCTCCTGCTTGGGGGGGGGCTCTGTCACCCAAAGGAAGACATTTGGGGAGGTATCACTGAGGGGGCAGAGGGTCGTGGGGTCCCCAGATTCAGTGGTTGGGGTGAGGGGAGGCGATGCAGCAGGCAGATTCGATGTCTTTGGAGGGGGTGGGGAGGGCACTGGTAGGAGAGTTGGGCAGCTGACACAGGTCCTGGATGCTGTAGCAGGGGACTTGGAGCCCTTGTTGGGGCCCTGGGGTGGCTGACAAGCAAGTGGGAGCTGCTGGAGGCCTGCCATGGGGGAGGGATGCTTTCTCCCAGGGCATGGAGGGTTTGGCAGTGTCTGTGGCAGCAGCCATCAGCCACCTGGAGGCTGCTGGATGTCACAACCTGGGACACCTGGGACAGCCAGGTGTGCATTGAGAGGGGGTGTACTAAAACAAATGATAAGATTGTCCATTGGGAACAATGGGAGATGCTAGAATGCTCATTGGATATACTGGGAGCCAGGAATGCCAAGTGACTTGCATGGGCTCCACTGGACTACATTACTACACGCAAAAGTTACAATGCGTGAAAAATGGATTTAGAATGATGATTTAGACTGGTAGATTGCTTTGGGACTGGAATGACAGCATCCAGGGTGGAAGGATAGTCATTCCAGTCCCAGAACACTTCTGCTCCACTGAGAAGGTTATTGGGGGATCTGTTGGTGGTGTTCATGCCCCCACATCTGAGCCCACCCCAGTGGCTCCCTCTCCTGTTCCTCTGCTGATGATGGTGGCCAGGAGGTTGTCCTCAGCAGCATGGCTTGGCTGTCAGGAGGAGCCCCTGCACGTGAGCCACAGAGCCCCCTGGCTGGGTGCACTCTCCTTCTCATCTCCCCATGCCCCTTTCTGGATGAATGCAGCCTTCACATCATATGGATCATGGAAATACTTGTGACCTGTATGGGATGCGACAGTGTGATTGCTGGGGATGCTGACGCGGTTGTGGCCTATGTGATCCTGCTTCTTGGACTTTTGCTTGCCTCCCAGTCTCTGTCAGAACCCTTTGGAGAGCAGACTAGCAGTGCCACAGTTACACCAGCATAGGTGGCCCTGAGGATTGCACTGTCAATGATCACTTTGATATCATCCACCATCACCAAAAGAAAAATTCCCCTCACAAGACAATATGAGAAGAATATATATAGTGCACTGTATTAAGGGATTTCTCAAAGGTTGGTGGGGCAAAACACAGCAATGGCTAGAAACAGAGAAAAAGAAACTGTTCAGTGGGACAAAACTTGCTTTAAAATGGGTGATCACAGCAGGATTGCTGGGATTTTAAAGGTACCAAATAAGCTACTTCTAGGCTCTTGTTTGACAGAAATTCCCTCCTGCTGTGCTAATGAGGTGAAAAGTGACCTGCTTGCTTAAGTTCTGGCTCCATACTTAGTAATGGTATGACATGCTGAATAACAGCCTCCGTGCACTGGGTTTTAGATTAGATCCATATCGGCAATATAAAACAGATGTTCTTCCATTCTCCATAAAAAAAAAACCCAAAAAACTTCTATGAAATTTCAGATCTTTGTTTGCTTTATTAATCCACTGTACCACAGTGGGTCTCCTGCTGGACCCACAACATATTCTTCCCATTAACTGCCATTACAGCTTTAATGGGAGATGCCTTCTTAGCAGTATGTCATTTAGCAGAATATCCCTGCAAATTGCACACGCTTCACTCAAATCAATACATGCAAGCTATGGACAAGATGCGAAGGAGGCCAATTTAATTTTCTCGGCTGCTGTATGTTCTTCTCCTCAAAATGTGGCATCATTTTCCTTCCTTGTTTGTGGCTAGTTTGTACATGCTGTCAGCACTGATGAATAGCTTTAAGGGAAGCTTAACTATAGGGTACCCATGAAA
Source organism: Euleptes europaea (assembly GCF_029931775.1). Lineage (NCBI taxonomy): Eukaryota > Metazoa > Chordata > Lepidosauria > Squamata > Sphaerodactylidae > Euleptes > Euleptes europaea. Next base: position 35,757,188 of record NC_079323.1, read on the forward strand.
TGACATTAGGGGTACAAGCATTCCAGCTTTATCCAAATCAGGGGGGTGGAATGTAATCACTCTGAAGTCATGTGACAGGAAAGATTGGAAACTATCATAGGCGCATATGCAAATACTGACATACCAAACAAGACTACCTACTCATGGCTGCCATTGACTTCAGCAGGACCAATACATAGTTCATGGTACAAAAAGTGACTGCCAACAGTGAATTTTGTAGTTAAAAAAATGTATGTTTCCTTTCTTCATATGTTACAAGCATATTTCAGGACATCAGGTGTTCCTTGATTTGCTTCTGATAACACCTTTCTGAAATGTATCAATGGCTAATGAAAAAAGATTTATAAGGAAATTAAAAATGTTTATATCCCTTCCAAGCTGGTTTCAGGCCTGGTTATGCCCTCACGTCTTATTCCCATGGAACGAGTGCAATCGAAGTTTCTTAGAGCTGCCCTGCAATTGCCAAGATGTGTATCAAATGCTATGATCCATTTAGAAACTGTCATGATGAAGGTAGAGGCAAGGGTTGTCTTGTCCTCGCTTTATCTCTGGCTGAAAATTAATTTCAACCCCAAGGGTCTTTTTCCACTGATTCTTTGTTTTGTTTTGTTTTTGTTTTTTTATATATATTTTATTTTCATAATAAACACAAAAAAAGAAAAAAAGAAAAAAAATACAAAATACATATACATAAAAAGAAAAAGAAAAATTACATGTTCAGCGCACTATTTCCACTAATACAATATTCAAATCACTCTATAAGCCATATCGTGCCCTGAATCCAAATCCCATCCCCCCACCACAGTGCCCTCCACCATTGGACTTCCGAAGGGTTATGACATAACAGAAAAAAATATCTATTATTATATCATATTTAAAATCATATTATACTATAATTCATTAACTACACTTTTAAAATCCGTTTTTGCCACTTTATCCCAATATGCGGTGGCCTTTACCCACGTACATTTAAATTCCTCCATATTTTTATCATGTAAAAAAGCTGTAATTTTGGCCATCCGCATATACATCCATAATTTTTCTCGCCACTCTTTGATTGAAGGTTTACTTGTTTGCTTCCATTTTTTAGCAATTATAATTCTTGCTGCAGCAAAACTATATTGACATATGACTATCACCTTTATCTAGATCTCTTTTTGGTATACCCAATAAACAAAAGGCGGGGTCTCTCTTAATTTTTGATTTAATCAGATTATTATTTCATTCAAAACTAATCTCCAAAACCTCCTTATTTTTTTACAAAACCACCAAACATGCATAAACGTACCTGTTTCCGTACCACATTTCCAACATAAAGCTTCATCATCTTTCTTCATTTTGCTTAATAATACTGGGGTTATATGCCATCTATAAAACATTTTATACAGATTCTCTCTTATTTCATTTGAAATGGTGAACTTAAATTCCTTTTTCCATAACTTTTCCCAAATTTCCAAATCTATATTATAACCTAAATCTCTCATCCATTTCAACATCACTGACTTAATCCTTTCTTGTTCTAAATTTATTTCTATAAGTAATTTATAAACCCTACCTATCAGTCCTTTATTTCCCTTGGATAGTATAATCTCAAATTTCGATTTGGTTTGATTAAAACCCAACTTATTATCTTTGTTAAAAACATCTCTTAGTTTATAATACATAAACCAGTCTTTAATCAGCAGTTCTTCTCTTGATTTCAATACCCATATACCATCTTTGTATTCTGTTATTTCTCTATAGTTATTACAATCCAAATTTAAGTGTGCACCTCTTCTCATAAATGCTTCTATAGGGTTAATCCAGCCGGGTGTTTTACTTTCAAAAACTTCTTTATATTTATTCCATATTTGTAGTAAGTTTTTCCTAATAATATGAGAATTAAATTCTTTATTTACTTTCTCCTTTTCATACCACAAGTAAGCATGCCACCCAAATCTCAACTTAAATCCTTCTAATTCTAATAATTTCGGATTCTCTAAGAGGATCCAATTTTTGATCCAGGTGAAGCATGCTGCTTGATAATACATTTTCAAATCTGGTAATCCAAATCCTCCCGTATCTTTTTGTTAAATTAAGTTATTATATGCAATCCTGTGTCTTTCTTTACCCCAGAGAAATCTCACAATGTCTTTTTTCCAAACATCAAATATCTGTACACCCTTAACTATTGGGAGGTTTTGAAACAAAAAAAGCATTTTAGGTAATAACATCATTTTGACTACTGAAATTTTTCCCCACAATGATAATGACAGTTTTTCCCAACTTATCAGATCCTTTTTTATCTGTTGCCATTGGTTCACATAATTATCTTGAAATAGATTAAGATTATTATTTGATATCCATATACCTAAATATTTCACTTTATTTTCGATATTAAACCCCGTCTTTTTTATTAATATTTGTTGTTGTGAAAGAGTCATATTCTTAGTTAAGATCTTAGTTTTAGTTTTGTTAACTTTAAACCCTGAAAGCTTTCCATAAACCTCCAAAATTTTATTCCATCTATCAATTTGTTCAATCGGATCAGTCAAAAAACATACTAAATCATCCGCGTATGCTTTAAGCTTATAATGATTTCTACCTATTCGTACACCAACTACATCATAATTTTTCCTAAAATTATACAATAATAATTCTAATACTAAAATAAACAATAAAGGGGAAAGAGGACACCCTTGTCTCGTTCCCCTTTGAATTTCAATACTGGGTGATAGTGACCCATTTATAATCAAATTAGCAGATTGTTGTGTATATATTCCTTTTATAGCTGTTTTAAAATTCTCACCAAAATCCATAAAATCTAATACCTTGAACATAAACTGCCAATTAACATTATCAAAAGCTTTTTCAGCGTCCAAAAATATCAAAGCTATTGGTGTTGTATCTTGCTCTGCATATTCTAAGAGATCAATTACCACCCTCACATTCTGACTCATCAACCTTCCTGGTAAAAAACCAGCTTGATCTTCATGTATTACTTGATTTAATACTCTTTTTAATCTCGTAGCTAAAACTGTTACAAATAGTTTGTAATCAGTATTTAACAATGAAATTGGTCTAAAGTTTTTAACTTCCAATATATCAGAATTTGCCTTTGGTATTAGTGCTATATTTGCCTGTTTCCAAGTTTGAGGGATAATTCCTTCTATCAATCCTAAATTCATTACTTCCAATAAATAAGGGATTAGCTGGTCCTTAAATATTTTATAATAGGATACATTAAATCCATCTGGACCGGGAGATTTATTTAGTTTACTTTTCTTTATTGCCTCTTCCAACTCCTCTTTAGTTATTGGAAGATCCAAAAAATCTTTATTTTCTTGTGTTATTTTTCCCCAATCTCCTTTAGTAAGATACATATCCATTTCTACCTCTGAAGATACCTTTTTTCTGTATAAGTTTGTATAAAATTCTACAAATGTTTCTAGTATCTCCTCTTTTATTCTTGTAATCTTACCATTCCTTTTAATTTGAGTTATTGGTATTTTTTTTCTCCTTCTGCTTAAGTTGCCATGCTAACATTTTCCCCGGCTTGTTTGCATGTTCAAAAAATCTTTGTTTATTATACATAAGTTTTCTTTCAATTTCTTCTGCAATTAAAAATTCATATTGCTGTTGCTAATTTCTAATCTTAATCTGCTGTTCCTGTTTAGCTGCTTTATCTTGCAGCCTGCTTAAATATCTTTCCCCTTGTTTTATTTCATCTAATATGTTTTCTCTTATTCTCCCTTTCCCTATACTATCTTGTATTTTGTTGAATTAATAATCCTCTAATTACTGCCTTGCAGGATCCCAAACTATATCTTCACAAGTACCCTTATCTATATTTTCTTTAAAATAATTCTGTATTTCCGTCTTCAATTTAGCAACTATTTTAGTATTTTTTAAAAGGAAATCATTAATTCTCCAGGGTTTATATCCTCTATCTCCCAATTGAATTTTAACTGAAACCGCATTGTGATCTGACAGAACTCTAGGTAAAATCTCTGAATCCTCTGATTTCTCTATTAGGCCTTTCGATAGCCACAATATGTCTATTCTGGAATATGTAAGGTGTCTTTGTGAAAAGAAAGTATAACCTTTCTTATTTCCATGTGCCAATCTCCAAGCATCAAACATATTCCATTGATCAATAAGAGCATCAAAGACCCCTGGTAATTTTCCTTCATTAAGCGCCTTTTTCTTTTTCCCAGATCTATCTATCTTAGGTACTTTAACACCATTAAAATCCCCCATCCATATCATTTTTTCTGTGGCATATTCAGCTAATAATATTGCTAATTTGTCATAAAATACTTTTTGATTTATATTAGGAGCATATATTCCCACAAGCATTATCTTCTGAAATCCACATGTTATTTCAACTAACAACACTCTTCCCTCCGTATCTTGATAGACAACTCTTGGTTCCAGTGAGATAGGTATGTACATAGCTATTCCATTAGTCTTTCTAGCATTATTACATGCCGTGAAGAGTGTACCCAACCTTAAATGTTCCAATCTAAATATATCCTTTGGGAGTATATGAGTTTCCTGTAAACAAATAATATTAGCATTACTTTTGTGTAGCTGGTGAAATATTTTCCTCCTTTTATTAGGAGAATTCAATCCGTTGATGTTCCAAGATAAAACCTGTAACATATCAAAAGACAGTTAGATCCCATAATCTTCCACATTCAACATTAACAACCCTATTACTTATTGCCCCCCTTCCCCCCATTATTTAGTCTTCAGCTTCGTCAATTGGAGAGTCCTCTGAAGAGTCTATTGGCAGATCTCCACCTCCAGCTGCTTCAGATGCCTTTTCTTCTTCCATAGATTCTCTAGTTGGAACTTGCTTAGTTGATTTAGTAGGTTTAACCAATTCTGCCTCATATCTTCTTAAGAACTGCTCAGCCTTATCCACTTCTGTATACTTGAACCTTTTGGCCTTGAAAGTGAAGGAGATACCCTGTGGATATTCCCATCTGAATTGGATTCCACTAAGTCTTAAACATTGAACAATCTCCATACAATCTTTCCTTTTCCTCAGCAATCTTGCCGGTATTTCTTTCATCAATCTCAAAGGCTCATCTTCAACTTTTAGTGGTGTCTTGTAGTGAGTATTAAGTATCAAATCCCGGTGGCTCCTCGAAAATAATTGAAGCAGGCAATCCCTAGGTACTTTGTTTCTGGTTCCATATGCAGAATTCATTCTGTAAGCTGTCACAATCATCCCTGCAATTACTTCTTCAGTTTCCTGTAGAAAGTCTGCCAAAAGAACTGTCAAGTATCCACGTAAATCCCGATTTTCCACTTTTTCTTTCAAACCACGTATACACAACGAAGATTCTTTTATCTTAAGCTCAATCATTGCCATCTGGTCTTGTTGTCTCTCTTCTCTGTCAGATGAGGATGCTATTGCCATCTCAAGGGTATCCACCTTCTTCTTAGTTTCTTTAATTTCCTGTGTATTTTTCTTAAGCTTGGTTTCAACTCTATCTTGCCTAATGGTCAGGGATGAAATTGTGTCTTGCAAAGTAGCTATTGCAGCAGAATTTTGAGATGTAGTTGCTGTATTCTGGGATAACTCCTGCTTCATTTCTGTAACATCTTGATGAGTCTTAGTTAAAAGTTCAAAAACAGAGGTCAGTGTTACTTCAGGCTTTACTTTTGGAGGCATCTTGGCAATAACAGATGTTGATGCAACTGGAGAAGTTGTCAGTTTAGTTGGAATTTGAGTTATAGAGGGCCTTCTCTGAGGAAGCTGTACCACCAACTTTGTATCCTTAAGAATGTCTTTGGTATGTTTCTCTTTTTCTCCCATTGGTAAGCTGTGAAAATTGAAGACAAAACAGCTGGCAATTGTAATCCAAAAACAAAAAGGAGAGGGGGGGGGCAAAGACTTTCTTTTAGTTCATTACACAGAAATTATTTCAGATGAAAGAATCCCAATCAGAGAAAGCAATCACTATGACATCTTAAATGAAGTTATTCCATGTCACTTGATTGTTCTCAAACTCTTTGCTTTTATTTCCAAGTTCTTGCTTTAGTGAGAAACTTTTTGGAGTGCGTCACACAGCTGGCAAAAAGCCAAAAGTCTCAAAACAGAGCGTAACAGAACTATAGATAATTCTAAGTAAAGTCTTTAGAAAGTAATACTGCCACACACCCCAAGTTAATGTTTTAAGTGTAAAAAAATTCTTTATTCCAAATTTAAAAGAAAATCGGATCCCACCTCGCTTGCTTCTTGCTGCTCCTTTAAGATGGCGCCGGCCATTCAGCAGAGTCCCGTCAGAGCGACCGCCGCCGATTTCGTGGCGGCTATCGCTCGGATGACAGGTCCGCCACCGGCACCCGAGTCTGCATCCCCTCTTACACCGAGGGGTGCCGCTTGCCGGATCTTCAAGGAGCCAATAAATCGCCCCGCGGCAGCGAGACAGCAAGAGCGCGGCTCCGCGCTTGCGGCGGGGGGGGGCCGTCCGACCCGGAAGTCTGATTCTTTGTAATACCTTTAGGTCAAAGTGGATAATAGCCATTGAAGACAAACTAAATAACCTGGGTTTTACCCCGTAGCACTACTTCAGTTAGGGTCGGATCAAGCAAAGTCAACTATAAACCAAAGTGTTAAAGTTATCGAGCGACAAGTAGATCTAGCAAGAGTGCCCCTATTTATGGTTCCCCCCTCTCCAAATTTATCCTTGCACCAGCAGCCTATCTCCGTTACTTAGAGATGAACAAATATAGGAGGGCTTTTACCTTGGCTAGGTGTGCAGCCTTACCCTCTGCTATGTTAGAGGGGAAATTCAAGAAGATACCCAGGACAGAGAGACTATGCCCCTGTAAATCTGGGGATTTAGAAACCCCTGAACATGTTCTCCTGAATTGTAACTTTTACACTATACCCCTTTCTAAGTTTATTGAGCCCCTCATACTGAGAATGGGACCCGACAGGGAAAGAGAAAAGACAGAAAAGCTCCTACAAGGAGATAATCCCTCAGTCACCTCTCAGGTAGCAAAATTTTGTATGGCTGCAATGAAAATTCGTTGCCACAGAGTAGTCTCTTAGTCCAAATGGCAGATGTAACTTGTATGTTATTTATTTTATTTTATTATTATTAGTATTTTAAGTGATTTAAGACTAGGACTGTAAACCTTTGTCAGTAAGGCCATTTTAGTCCATGTATCTTGTTTTATCTGGCCAAAGGCTGCAAATAAACAATCTATCTAGGCCTGGTTATGGGACGGAAACAGCCTCGATTGCCATGGTGGATGACTTGTACTGGGAAATGGATGGAGGGAGATTCTGTTGATTCTCCTGGATCTTTCAGAGGCTTTCAATACTATCAATCATGGTATCTTTCTGGACTGCCTATCTCGACTGGGATTGGGAGGCACTATTCTGCAGTGATTCCGGACCTACCTAGAGGGTAGGTTTCAGAAGATGGTGTTGGGGGACTGGTGCTCTGTCCTTCTGCCTGTGGGGTCCCAAAAGGTTCCATCTTGTCCCCTATGCTGTTTAACTTCTATATGGAACTGCTGGGTGAGGTCATCCAGAGACTTGGGATGGGTTGTCACCAGTATGCAGATGACATTCGCCTCTATCTTGCACTCCCAGCTGATCCCAGGAAGGCTGAAGAAACCCTAAACTGGTACCTGTGGGCAGTTTTGGAGTGGATGCAGGCCAATAAAACGAAGCTTAATCCCAACAAGACAAAAGTGCTACTGGTGGGCAGAAGGTATGACCCAGGATTTAATGTGTCACCCATTCTGGATTGGGTTGCAACCCCCTTGAAGGAACAGGTCTGCAGTCTGGAGGTGCTGTTCAACCCAGGCTTGCTGTTGGATAAATAGGTAGCAGCTGTGGAAAAGAGTGACTTTTAACAGCTGGAATTGGTTCACCGGCTGTGGTTTTTCCTGAATAGAAAAGATCTGGCCACTGTGGTGCATGCCCTGGTTAAATCTAGATTAGATTACTGCAATGTGTTCTAAGTGGGGCTACCCTTGAAAAGTGTTCAGAAACTTCAAATGGCACAGAATGCTGCAGCCAAGATGTTGACTGGAGTGGTTTGTAGGGACCATATCACTCCAGTCTTGGCCCATCTTCACTGGTTTCTAATTTGTTTCTGAGCACTAGGGTTGTGCAAAAAATAATGCTGTAAATTTCGGGTTCAGGTTTATTGGCCTTAATTTTTTCCGGTAAACATAGAATAAGCCGGATACCCATACTGGTAAATTTCAGTATTCAGCTTATTACCGGGTATACTGAAAAATTTGGCCCCATTATAGCCTATGGGGATTTTCCCCAAAGCTCCTGTGAGGGCATTTTTAGAGGTAAAGTCCCCAAATTTGCAGTGTGGCTGCAAGGGACTCTCCTTAGATAGTCATCAAAGTTGGGTGAACTTTGGGACCAGAGGGTCCAATTTTATAGGCCTGCAAAGGGGTTGCCCCCATCCTCCAGGCATTTGCGAGCCGAGCTTTCAGGTTCAGAAGTTCAGTGTTGCTGAGTTCTGGTGGGAAAAGCCAGTTTACAGGCTGGCTTCTCAAAGTCTGGGGCTCCCTTCAAATCTGGGGTGCACAGCATGAAGTCCGTGCAAATTAGCTTCCAAACTGAGGGAAACGGCTTAAATGCAAGAAAAATAAGGCACCGAAAGCATTTCTTTTGGTGGCAAATGACATCCTGTGAACATTCATCAAAATCTGATTTCAATAGATGGTCACAGTACAGGGAAACAAAGCCTCTACTCGGAGCTTCAGTTTCAGAGCAGGTTTTCAGAGGGGGGGATGATATTGGAGCCAGCCAAAGTCATGACTATGGCAGCTCTTGTAAAGGAGGTTGCTCATCCACGTGGGTTAGCAGTCTTCTTCAAAAGCCCAATAAGTAATTGTAGATGTTGGCGTTTTTTAGTTGGAGAGTATATCCCTCTGGACCAGACTGGGTGAGACCGTTGGCTCTGGTTACATGACTCCTACCTCAAAAGGGCCCCAACTGTGGGGCACTAATAAAGCAAGTAAAAAAAAAGATAGAAAAAATGGGAGAAAGCACAGAGCCATGCCTCTGAGCAAAGGCGAATACCCGAATCTGAAAAAGCTGATTATTTATTTAGCTTTTTCGGGAATTGACTATTTGGTTTTGAAGAGCCCCCCAGATTTTGACGTTCAGTAAACCCAAAACCCCAAAATTACAGAGACAGCTAATTTTGGGTTTATTTTCAGTTCGGGTTTATTGATATTCACAATCCTACTGGGAACAATTCAAGATGCTGGTCTTGACTTTCAAAGCCCTATATGGTTTGGGACCAACACACATGAAAGACCGCCTAATCCTTTATGAACCTGCCTGACCAGTATGGTAATCTTCGGGTGGGGGGGGGGCTGTCACGAGATGGTCACGCTTGTATAAATCAATCTTTCAGTTTAAAAGCCAGCATTTGGTCAGGTCATAATCTTAGAGCAATGTCCCTGCTTCCTGATCTTATCTAAGTGTGAAGAGTAACCCGGGAAGAAGGGATGCCCATATAAAACGGTTCCCAAGCCCAGATGAAGAACTTTGCATTTCAAAGCGATCTGACTTGAACTGCCATCAGCTAGGTCAGATGGGAGGGGGAGTCTTGCACAGCTTCCAGAATCCTCTTTGGGAAAATGTCCTTGCTTGGGTCAGGGGGTCAGTGGTCCAGTTTTCTATAAAGTGGTCTATGACCATTGAAGGGGGGAGAGTAACAGTGAGTGATCCTTGATACCATTGGAAACAGCAATGGGTCTGAAACTATTTTGCAGCTTCTCCCACCTGAAGCTTTCCCTTATGCTGATTCTCCTGCCTTCATGAATGTAAGTGTATGCTAGAAAGTTCGACTTTGTTATTTTAAAGTGCTTACTTTTGCCTTATATTTAAGCATGAACCTTTTGTATAATCTTTTAAATAAAGCCAGTTGCTTTTTATTGGTGTGTTCTACTGCATGTGTAAGAGTGCAAACCCCGCCTCAGTTGAACTACCAGAAGGGGAGTTATTCTAGGGTCCCAGGTCCGGGACAGAGGTATTAAATCACCCAGGCGGGTTGGAAAACCCGGTTTCTTCACACACCCGGCTTCTGAAAATAGGCAGGTGGCAACCTGGGAGAGTACCTTCTTGGTCATGGCACCAAAGCTCTGGAATTCTCTCTCCAGAAAGATCTGTCTGTCCTCATCTGTTGCCTTCTTCCACCAGTTGGTGAAGACATTTTTCTTTTGTTTGACATTCCCTCAATGATCCCTCCTTCCTAACCAGTGTTCTTTGTTTTGTATGTATGTTTTGTATATATGTTGGGGAGGGGATATACTGTAAAATGTTAGCCACCTTCACGGCCTTTGTAAGGACAGAAATGTGAGATATAAATTTTGTAGATGAATAAAAAATAATTAACGTTTCTGATTTGGATAAAGAAGAGGGGGTGAATTTACTCAAGTACCAAAGGAGATGGAAAGATCAGGTTATACCTTAATATATGACTCCACACAATTGGCCACAAGCTGATTTTAAAGAACTTTGCCATGTAAGGCAAGCCCTTCTTAGATACAGCTGTAGCTTCATGGTAGTGATTTCCATAATTTGATAACTGAAAAATATGCCCTTGCAAAGCAATGACTATATTCATAAAAGGCTTAGTACACACACTATGCTCCTCCATGCAAATGTATCTCTGAGTTCATTACAAAGAATCCTGTATTTTCCCCCTCAATTCCCTTTCCAAGTAAAACAATTCCTTTGACAGATTTGCAAAACATTAAACATCTAACTTCTTGTTTAATTTATACAATGCAAAGCATTATTTAAAAATAGCATTAATGTTGCCTGGGTGACAGTGATGAGAACAAAACCATGCTTATAGAATACCAGATTCTGCCTTTGCCAGAGATACCTTTGAATACAAATTAGTGCATATGAAATTGGTGGATTTTTTCCTGCTGATTCTCCATCTTTCCTACACCAGAAAATGCTGCCATCTTCTCATAAGAAGACAGAGGCAAAGCAGATGAAAGAGATCTGTCCCAAGGACAGTAGAAATATATCAAATACTTGGTGGCAATGAGCATTCCAAAGGTGCAAGTATGAAAGAATACATACACATATACATACATGAAGATGCTTTATACCAAATTACACCATTGTTATCTAAGTAAGGATGTGTACTTGGGGTTGGGGTGGGGGAGGAATTCACATTTTTTTATCAGATTTGGATTTTGGGAAGGGTATCCATCCCAGTAATTTGGATTCCTTGGGTCCACAATACTGTTTTGGAATTCAGATTTCGGGGGGGGGGGGGAGTCCAATATTGTAAGTCCATTATTCTCCATGACAATTTCTAGAGGGCTGGGCTGGCTGCTCCCCCCCACCCCGCAAAGGAAAGTATCCATAGTTTCTGGGTACTGTTATTCTATAACCACCAATATGCATGTCATTTCACATTGTACAAGAAGGCAGTCCCTGCCCTCAAGATATTTTAGTCTAAAATCTGAGTTATAAGAGCAAAACAAGAGAGATGGGGCAGGGGGAAACAGAGAGATCATAAGATTTTAATTTAGTTTCATGCACTTAGGCTTGGTGAAGTATAGAGATGATTTGCACTGAGTCAGCTGTTCCCACAATACTATTATATACTGTTGTCTTTAAACTGTAGAAACACAACTGCTTGGTTCAGGCCGTTCAGAACTGATTAGCCTATACAGAAATTTATTCTATGAGACAACTGCATTCCTCCTAGCAGTTCCTTGTGTAGGCTGTTGAGATCTGTCTATGCCCATTCATGCATTTTCTCTGTAAATTGCCCCTGTCCTTTAGAATGTCCTTGTAGAGGGTTAGATAGAAGATCATTTTCTATGTTTGCCTTCAGGAGTTCTTGCAAGGCAGTATTTTTTAGGTGGACTTTTGATAAGGGCAACCTTATCAAACATGGTGGACTATTATGATATCAATGATGTTACTTGTTGCAATATGGATTTAGGCAATGGCATCTTATTGGTTTGTATCTGGTATGATTTTGTAAACTGCTGTGAGCCCCTCACAAAGAGAAAAGTGTAGAAAAGAAATGTCTCTCTCCTTAATCTCTACTAAATCTACAAAGCCGAGTATGAATAGACAAAAGCAAGCCTCCGTGTATCATAAAGGTAGCTAACTTTGCTTCCGTCTGTATCTACCAGTACCCTCGCTTATCCCACCCAGCCAACTTAGATATTGGGATGCAAACGTATTAAAAGAACACATGTATTCAAGATTTTAATGTTAACAAATTAACGTGTTTCAGCATCAAATCATCATGTAACGTTGCTATGGCAACACAGATATAAACTTATGTATAACCAACCAGAGATTATACATCAATTAGTATTTTAGACATATAATTGGCACTGAGTATTGGGCTATAAAAACCAGCTGATAAATACTATTTATTTATAAGAATCAAAATTTCTTTCTCAGACACAAGCATGCTAATTTGAGTAAAATCCTCAGATTGTTGGTTGGCATTTCTCTTGCTAATTTAACTTCTTTCTTCTTATTAAGGAATTTATTCTTTAAAATGCATTAAGCGGCATAGTGGGTGGCTGGCAGTTTATCTAGCAGGATTATGAACTGTGTACGAGTTGTGCAAGGAGAGGTTGGAGCTGGCTTTGAGATAGCAATATGATTTATTATCAATATTTTAATAAAAAAAATCATAGCAATTCAATGCTTATAGTGTAGACTTTCCACTGATTTATTGTTCCCTTCCCTTCCAGTACATTCATATCATAGATGGAGATGAAGAAAGGAAAAATGGAAGAGCAATATAATTTGGGGTAAAGGGCAGACATGCTATCTAAAAAGCAGAGAATTCCAAGACCAAGTGACAGGTTCTTTCATGTATATCCTGTTTCTCTCATGCTCTTTTTTAAAATCTCCAGATCATTAGCTTCATAGCCCAGCACCTCATCAATCCATTTATCCAGTGATCCATGCAGGAAAGGGGGAATAGATTGATGATAATACATATTATTGGCTAAGATTACAATTAATATATTTCAGTTTCTTTCCAGAAATTAGATATGTCCCCACTCTCAACATGACCAAACTGTTTAATCAAGTTAGACTTTGGTGAGCTGGACTGGAGTTGTTGCCTGGAGTATCACTTGACATGCTAAGGTACAGAATGCTCTGAACATTCCTTTTGCTGAATGAGACATAGTCACAAAGCCAACAAGACAGATACAGTCTTCAACCAAAGGGCCTTCAATTGACTCAGAAGAAGAAATCCTGCTTGACTCTCAGCAAGCAAGGCAGACTATAAATAAATAAATTTCTCTTGCTTTCTAGTTCCATGCTTAATTCTATTTTTAAAATTGCAATATAATATAATTATTCACACTGGACCAAATTCAGAATTGAGATTAACAGTGTGTGTGTGTGTGTGTATACACACACACATATACATACATACATATATACACACACACACACATATATATATAAACCACAAACATATGTGCCAATTGCCAATTTCAGATATATGTGCGGATGCATAAAAAATTTGCAGTGGAGCAAAAAGAAACAACAAAATTGACAGGAAACGAGAGTAGGGTTCTTGTTTGTCCTCATCCTTGGATTTCTAAATAAGCAAACATCTGAGCTCAAATCACAGGAGAACAGCCTGATCCTATGGTACTACACTACAGACTCTATGCCATGGACTCTAAGCCATGGTACTGCATTCTATGGACTCTATGCCATGGTTAGGTCTACACTATGTTGACATGATCCTATTCCTTCTGGGTGTAATGCAGAAAGCAAACCAATGCCAGTAGGAACAAGAGGGCTATAGAATGTAGCAGCATCGAAAACTACTCCCACAGTGTCCCTGGCAAATTGATTGACATACACTAATCAAAATAATGTTCACTGATGATGTTTCCACATCAGACATCCATGGAGAGCAGCAATTAACTTTGTTTACTGGGTTGTTGTTTTTACGAAGTTTTCTCTCTCTTTCTCATGTGACACACTTCCTTTACCAAGGTTTCCTATAATAGGAATCTGATTTTCCACTCAAGTTTCACTTGCATACTCCTTATTCTCTAAACATGGGGGAGGGGGTCATACGGACCCATAATATGCAGCTTGATATTTTAGTGGCTGTGAGACAGTGAAGAATTGAACACATTGTATTATAGGAGTTACACACAATTCTTTTTGTCTGTATTTGAATGATCCAACTTGTCTTGGCTTCTTCTAGACTATGAATATTCAATGTACATGTCCTGTCCTTTCTAAGTCAGAGAACCTTTTTAAAGCAGTGTATTCCGCAACATCAATTTTGCAACCAAGCTTCTTAAAAATATACTGCCAGGTCTCTTGTTCAGGTTCATGGAAAAGGCACGTTCCATTGGTTTCATGCTGCACATTCATCATTCTAATCCAGCGAATGCCTTTTGTCATAGGTCCAGGTCCTTTTGTATTAGCTATGGCAAATATTAGAAATATTATATTTCCTTGACAACAATTCTGTTGTATGACCTCTTTAGTCTTGTTTCACTGTATTAATGCCTTTTAGAAAATGGATGCCAATATTTTAGTGGAGTAGACAATAAATCTGGAAAGCCAGAATAGTGGTAACTATCCCAATTGGATTTGTTCCTAGTAATATGTGAGAACCTTGTTCTTGAACACAGTACATGATAGCAACTGTTAATTAGTCATGTATTTTATAGTCCATTTGTTCCTAATGGTCAGGCTAGAACAAGTAGACCTCTATCCAGTCTAGTCTACAGAGTGACATCCTAGGGTTCCAGGAAAAGGGGAAACGCAAGAACTCGCCAATAGATCCTAGCGACATTGCAGGATGTTACGACCTTCGTAATTGTTGTTGTTATTGATGTTCACATAAAGTAGTGAGGAGTAGAGCTAACTACTGAATAAGCATGTGTGAAGGATAAGGGGTTAATCTGCAGCAAGAGCTGACAGACCAAGAGTGGGCAGAGCCAGAGAGCTGACACTCTGAGCTCTGAGAGACAGAAAGCATTCAAAGCTTGGGACCCAGCCTGGATAGAAGGCTGTGAAAGTAGTCGAAGCTTGGGACCAGCCAGAGAAGGCTGTGATAGATTGGAAGCTTGGTAGCGAGACTGAGCAAAAGCCAGACTGTACTCTGTGAACCTGAGGGTTCTGTTAAAGCCAAAGCTATTGAAACACAAAACCTGTGGGAGTGACAGGAGTGAGAATTGGGATAGAGAGGGCCCATTATCAGGTCACAAAAGGGAATTGGTCTCTGAGATAGAGCTATTTTGGTAGCAGGGAGGTGTGGAGGATTACAGCCACTAAGGTGGGGTAATCAGAGAGAGAGCTAGGCTGGGGACAGAGTCTGAGAGTCTGAATCTGAGTAAACGGGAAACTAAAAACTGAAGGAACTTGAGTGAAGAAAACATCTAAGCTAAAGTAATCCTGCGTATATAAATCTGACTCTGAGTTTTCCCTTCATTTCTGCCTTTTCCTTGAAAATCAATCTCTGTGAGTTCTGTTCAATAAACATCCCTGTTTTGTCTGTTTAAGTTAAAAAGCCTCATGTGTCCTATTTCTCACTGAGGTAAATACTGGTGTGGGACTGGAGGAGAAGGAAAATAATCTCCTCACAAATATACTCAGGCCAACGCTTTTCCCAAAGCATATACAGATGGGCTGAGAGAGTGGGATACTGAAGTGGTTGAAAGGGGGGTGCGTCATAGCATGTAATTTTATTTAAGCTCTGTTTCTCCCCTAGCACACCATCATCACACATTTCTGTCCTTTGTGCAGAAATTAACATAAATATTTTAGAGTGATGTTTCATTCCACCAGCATAAGATATTTTAGTAGAAGTCCAATTCCCCTGATGTGGATGGCCCAGGCTAGCTTGATCTTGTGAGATCTTGGAAGCTAAGTAGGGTCAGGCCTAGTTAGTACTTGGATGGGAGACCATCAAGAAAATCCAGGGTTGCTATGCAGAGGAAGGCAATGGCAAACCACTTCAATTAGTCTCTTGCCTTGGAAACCCTATAGGGTCACCATAAACCAGCTGCAACTTGACAGCACTTTTCATAATCACAGTTGTCCTATCCCTGCCAACAAGGAGTTCATACTATGTCTATTAAAGGTTAATGAATGAATGAATGTGTTCATTTCTGAACACCAATGAAATACAAATGCTAACTCATCTGCAGTCCTTGTTAAGCCACCAAAATTACCTCCTCATACCTTCCTCAGAGGAAGAACATATGAGGACAAAATGAGGAAGGGAATACCGTGTACTCCTCTCAGAGCTTTTGAGGTAGAGCAAAATAATGATGTCTATACAGAGGATTTTGAGGATCTTTACATGTACAACGCTTCCAATGTAGCATGAAAACTACTGTTGAAAAATAAACCTTTTAAAAAATAAATAAATCCTGTGTCCACTTTGGCATTGTGAGACACCTTCCAACAGCTGTGCATGAGGATGAAAATATGGACTGCATGTTCAAATCCGACCAGATGACACGTGTCAGCTTAAGAAATAGGGCCATGATAGTGGCCATTTCATGATAGTTGCCCTTAAAAAAAAAAAAAGGTTACCATTTTTTAAAAACCAGACTAAATGAAATTATAGGAAAAATATGGTTTCTTTAGATTTGTGATGAGTATCATACTAGGAGCGCCTAACATTAAAGTTCACTTCAAGTGATATTTATTTCTGTTATTCCATTATCTCCACAAAGAGTTGGCCTGATAACCTAACGGCCATTTGGCATGAATGATTAGGACAACTGTGCCAGAAACCCCATAAGGAAAAGCTTCAGCAGAGGGCATATAGCCAGGTAGAAAGTTCTCCGTCATGTACCTGACAATTAAATAGAAAGAACTCACATCTTAGGCAAGGGACAAGCTCGAGGTCTTAGTGTATTTGTTATGAATTCTGCAAGAGTAGGATGGGTTGAAATTGGACGTCTCCTCAGGCCAGATGGGCTACACACCTCTCCATCTACCTGAACTCCCATGTCTTTGTCGAAATGTATATTGTGCTTTGCTCCTTCTCGGGCCTTCCAGTGTAACTGTCAAACACTTCAGTAAATTTGAAGTGGGAAGAACACTGGTCTCATCTGACTTACATGACTGCAACAAAACTCACCTTGCTTGCCTAGAGAACAAGAAAATCCAGACCGCATGCTGAGCAAATGACAGGAGAACAGGGTAGGGTGTGTGTGTGTCTACTGGTGTCATGAGATTTTTTGGCAAGCCTTGTTGAAAAGTGTAGAGCTAAATTAAGTTCAGCAGAGCTCCCTTCAAAACAACCCACATTGTCATGTGAGCTGCTTACACTTAGTTCTTTGAACTTTATGTGAACTTCGCTAAGGATGTTGTCCCTATGAGAAAAATTTGCCATCCCAAAACAAATAGGAGATTAGGAGCAGGAGTGATAGTTTCAATAACAAGCATCCCAGTGTAAATGCAAGCATTCCTTTTAAGAAAGGGCATCTCAGGATGGACTTAATCACCAAGTGATAATAAAAATAACATTGTTTAGATTCACCGGAGAGGTTGAAAAGTCAAACAATTAGCAAAATCAATAAAACTTTAAAGGTGGGAGAAAGAGAAGAATTAATTCTTAATCATAATTGATCTGAGAGTGGGATTTGGGGGAGATGTTTAAAAATGTATATATTTTAGCAAGCTCCCTTATCCCCCAGGGAAAACATCTCCTAAAAGTTGCCACAACATGTTTATACTTATACTGGCCCTAAAGAAATTTTACAAATAATCTCATTTTACGAGCAAAATTAATCATAATGGACACTTCTTTAGCTTAAAACTCCTGCTCCAAATTAGAGTAATTCTGCTGGATGTTTGGTGGTTGCTGTTATAGTATTAGTTAGGACAAGGAATGTGCTATTTGCCTGCAGTTTACTACTGCTAGTATTTGCTCAGGATCAGTCTCTCTCTCCCCCCCCCCCCCTCACAATTGTACCACATCCATTCATAAACTCCACATTCCTTTTAAAGTAGTTCAATCAGGTCTCTCTCATTCTTTTCCTACTAAAACTTGCAATTCTCGGCCACCTCTTTAGGTAAAAGATCCCAGTTTTCTGCTCCCAGCACAAACATGCAAGCTAATTCTGGATTTGTTTCCCCACTCCTCCACATGAAGCCAGATGGGTGACCTTGAGAAAGTCACATTCTCTCAGCTTCACCTACCTCACAGGGTGTCTGTTGTGGGAAGGAGAAGGGAAGGTGATTGTAAGCCGGTTTGAGTCTCTCTTAAGTGGTAGAGAAAGTCGGCATATAAAAACCAACTCTTCTTCTAATTCCTACAGGTGTTACAGAGGCCAGGTGTAGTCAGATCTGGTCTCTGTCCATCTGACTATCAGGTGTTAGTTAGTAGCAGCTGTTAGGGTTTCTAGTCCCTTTCAAATGTGCAAGAGATGCCAACTAAAGCTGTTTGGAAGGGACAGCTTCCAATTTCCTTCCCTCCCTGCTCCTGCTGCCTCTGGAAGGGCGGGGGGATAGGAAAATGGTCCCAAATTTTTGGGACCTAAAAATGTATCCACAAAAATCCAAAAAAGGGTCTGGAAACTTTGGGATAATTAATAGGATGCTCTTCACAAAATCTGGACCCCAAAATGATCATGAGCATTTTTAAGTGCATATCTTTATGGCTGAGCAACACCACTACACAGGGCTGCTGAGAACCACTACTGACACACAGAAAAAAAATCCCTTTTGTCCTCTCCCCACATCACCTGAACCAGGGATCCCCAACATTTTTGAGTAGGCACCTTTAAAATTCTGATAAGGGTGGTGGGCGCAACCACAAAATGGTCACTACAGGAGGCGGAGCCTGTTATGGTAGGAAGGGGGAAATGGTGCCTTTCCTTGTTGGAAAACTCCCTTAGAGCAAGGGTTCCTGGGAAAGTACCCTGGTAACCAGCCGCCACCACTCAGGACCTCCGGAGTACACGGAGATTGACCCACTGAGAAGGTAGCCTTCCAGTGCTGTACTTGAGCAATAACAAACTAACTTATACCCAACCTGGTAGCACCCATGCAGTCTAGCACGTGGGGAAGAGATTAAGAAAAATATCCCAGAGTAATAGATTGTACTAAGTGAAGCCCAGATTGAACTAAGTGGAGCCAAAAATGTCTTTATAAATAGGGTTGCCAACCTCCAGGTACTATATAAACAACAGCACGAGGCTCATGAAGAAATCAGATTTACTTAACTAGTTCATCTCACACAGTATAGAAAACAGATAATAAGCTATATACATATTGTTAGAAAATCAACATAAAATGCCCCTTAGGGTTGTAACATCACCCAAGTCCGGATATAATGCATCCTGCAGCGGGTTAAGTCACCCTTCAAGTCCTTGTGGGTTACTTCACCCTTCCAGCAAGTCCAATTGTAATCCAAATGAAAGTGGCAAGTAATCCAAATGATAGGTTCCCTTGTTTTTCAAAGGTAGGCTGCCGCCGTCCAATTCAAAGGAAACAAAATGGCGAACGGAACAAAAAAAGACGACCCCTCTAGATCCTTGGCCGTTTCGCAGAATGTAGCTTCTTCAGTTAATTTTCTTGAGTTATAAGTGGGCAAATTGCCTCTATAAAAATGTATATACAATAAAATTATAATATTCAATAATTACAATGCAATATTAACATCATGCCAAAAATAATAAACTTACCACATCAGAAAGAAACATGACCCCTATGGGTTCTCTATGCCTCTGAGAGGTTAGTTAATGGTCAAAATAGTTCCTAATTTATTGCCAGCATGAGCAGGTACCAGGTGTAACGAATTATCCATTGTCTTAAAGTTACAGAAAGCATGATAGATCCAGCTCATTGTTTAGTCCTAATGGTGCCAAAGTTTTGAATAAAAAGATCAGTTTTGTTTCCTGTCTGTGAAGTATTTTTGTAATGTCCTGAATTTTATGAGGTTGCGGTTTGAATTTCCATAAGGCAAAGAATCTTATGTCGTCGGCTGAATGGCCCTTTTCGAGAAAGTGCCCAGTGAGGGGAGCCTCCAGGACCTCCAGGTACTAGCTGGAGATCTCCTGCTATTACAACTGATCTCCAGCCGATAGAGATCAGTTCACCTGGAGAAAATGTCCGCTTTGGCAATTGAATATGGCATTGAAGTCTCTCCCCTCTCCAAACCCTGCCTTCCTCAGGCTCCACCCCAAAACCTCCCACCAGTGGCAAAGAGGGACCTGACAACCCTATTTATAAAAAGGTTTACTGTAAAGGGGGGGAGGAAAGGGTGGTTGGATTCAAAAGGGGCTAAAAAAAGCAATATAAAATATAGGGAAGAGATCCCTACAAGATTTTAGACTGCAAGTTTCTTGAGCCAGTGCTCTGCCATTCCATGTCCTATAAATCATTATATACATTGATGGCACTATATAAATACAATATTATTATTAGGCCAATAAGTTATTTCTGGATACTCCAGTGAAAATCCAGTCTGATCACTCAGATGAAAGGAAGAAAAAGCAGAGTCAATTCTGATAACATATTCCGTTCAATGAAGACAAATATTTAGACCAAACAAAATTAACATATCAAAAAAGTGCTAGAGTCTCATGCAATTAACAAAGGCAGGGGGATTTGTAGAACTGTGATAAATTCTTCATTAATAAAATATGTGTTTTTTAAACTCTGAGATAACTATATTTTATTCATAAATTTTGTAGAATTTAGTAAACTAATTATAAGGAATCAGTGCATAGGCTATTTACATAGCAATTAAACATACAATGCCAGTGATCCGGTCAAATTAACATTGGCCTCAACTTGAAAGTAGACTGTACAAATAAATAATTCACACCCTTCTGAGTAGGCATGCTTAAGCAAACAGTTCTGCAGAGAAACTTGTTGGGAATTCTCTGTGCCTTTGAAGTAGATTTTTAAAAAGATCTCAGAAATGTGAAGTAAAACACACCTCATATCTTTTATCATCAAATCAAATTCTAAGATAAAAGTTATATCAATAGTGATGGGCAGGACATGTAAACATAAGACAAGCTGATGAGACGGCCAATTTTTTTTTTTTAAGAAAAACCTTGTTTTACTTGTTCTTTAGCAAGCTTCACTTCTAAGTTTCAAAGGCTTTCCTAGCCCCCTTCTAGGTCTGAAATCACTTTGGCTGTTTTTGTACATCTCACTACACCCCAGAAAATAAAACAGTAGCTGGTTTCAATCAGACATGGGTTGCAGTTTAGAGCCATAAGAGCAAAGCAATGCTCGTGTTAACTTTTTCAAATGGTAGAACCCAACGCTGCATCACAAACTGCTTTTTACGCGCCACCCCCACCCCAGTACCATGCAGCAGTGCAAGGAAAGTTTTGCTCATAAAGAAAACACTTGCTTCATGCCTGAAATCACTTGTGTTTTCAGGATGTTTAGTAGATTAAAACCAGACTATGATGGGACTATTCAGTGCAGTAGTCTCAGCACATAAGAACAGTGTGTGTGAGTATGTGTGTGTGGGGGGGATGTATCAAGGATGTATCAAGACAAACAGCCCAGTAGAAGGCCCTCTGTCCCTAAGATTCTTCACCTTCTACTCCCACTAAGAAAGGGATATTGATGTTCCTCGTGACAGCTCAGTCTTTTATTGTAACTGGAAGAGGCACCTATTATGTCTCCTTTGGGTTCCTGTTTTGTCTTTCTGGTGCCAATGGGGCTGAAAATAGCATAAAGGGGTTACATTTTGTGTGTTTGACACACAAGGGGATTTTGTGCTTAGTGGGATGGCAGTGTAGGACACAATGTCCAAAGCCCCCTCAAGGCCAAAGCCAACCTTCATATTGTTCAATATAGTGCTACTGAAGGTATAGGGTGCTTCATATATCAGCTCAGCAAGGCACTGCATAAACTCTAGCACAGTTACTTCTCTGTATTGTATCTAGAAAAATGCTTCACCTCTGCTTCTTCACTAAATTGTTGATGGGTTTGAAATACAGCCTATGAGTTCACATGACCATCTGAGCTTGTGATAACCACAGTTTTCTTCAGAGTTGACTTCTACAGACTTTCTGCCATTCTGTCACAGGCTATACTGTTCTTGTGTATTATGGTGCCATGCACATAATTCAGCACATAACTCTGGCACCTGCCCCTAACCACTTTGATCAAGTGATCCATACTGAGTGTATTATTAGCATGCACATGACTAGCATAGCTAGTGACCATGTGAACACATAAATACTTGAAGCAGCCGTATACTGACTCAGACCCTTGGCCCATCAAGGTAGGTATTGTCTACTCAGACTGGCTCTCCAGGGTCCCAAGCAGAGGTCTTTCATATCACCTACCACCAGATCCTTTAAGCGGAGATACCAAGGACTGTACCTAGAACTTTTTGCATAACAAGCAGATGTTCTACTACTGAGCCATGGCTCCTTCCCTGTGGCTAGACATTGGAAGAGGTTGACTAGAATCCATTATTCCTACAGTTCAAAGGATCATGGGACTGGGACTTGTTATGGTCCACATATAGCAAAGCAGCCAGGAAAGCAGATAAAATGTAGTTCAAAGGACAAAGAAGAAGGTCCAAATTAGGCGTTGAGTTTTGTTGTTGATTTACACAGGCCCCACCCCCAAAATTTTTAAAATCTCTTTTGTTGAAATACCATAATTGATTGAAGGTTTTACCATGTCAAAAATATTGCTGATAATGCTAAAGACAGTTCTGAACCTTAAATTGTACCATTCACAGGGCAATAAACTGATAAACTGAAAGGCATTCTGTGAAAACAAATAGGAATGTTTAAAGGATTAGACAGACTGGTTTATGGGAAGGAATTATGACAGAGATTGTACTTTTACACAATTTACATTGCAGCTTCACCGGAAAAAAAAAATAGAACATTATATGACTACCGCAGACTGATATCTAACATTGCAAATAATACCAAATAGGGGAAGGAATTTGTTGCAAGGTTATGCAAGAGATAAAAGAAGAGGCTGACAGCACAGTCGTAAGCAGAATTACACCATTCTAAGTCCACTGAGCTCAAGCTAAGTTACTGAACAGGTTAGATGGACAGGAAACAAATTGAAGGTAATCAACCCCTTTTGCATAGATGTGCTTGCGAGTGCTAGCTCACGTACTGTGGTGTGATTCTTCACATCACAGTCTACATTGGAAGCTGCCTTTGAGCACCCACCTAGAAAAAAGAGCACTCTTCAGGAAATAAATTGTTCACATCTGCTCATTTATATTTATTACCTCTGCATGTTATGCTTCATCCAAGGAACCTCAGAGTAGCCGGCATGGGGTTGTTCCATTTTAGTCTTACAACAACTTTATGAGGTAAACTATGTTTAGATAAGGTGACCAGCTCACAGTGTATTATTCTGGAAGCTTCTTGGCTGAGTGGGGAATCTGAACCCAGATCTTCTCACCAAGTTCAATATGCTTTTCACTACCCCACACTGAATGTCTCTTCCATGGAGTCTCTATTTTCAGGATCCCGTAGTCTGTGATCTAAAAATCCTTTATAGTGTAAACAAGGGCTTGGCGTGTGCACATTCTGATACAGAGGTTAAACAAACAATGCACATGAGAAGTGCAAATGACATTATCTGTGACAGCTATTCAGAATTTTCTGGTTGGTATTTTTTCCATTCCCTGCTCACTTATGGAGAGAAGAAATGAGAATCAATGGATCTCTTGGCCCATTGGAGGACTGTAGTTGTTCTGGGCTCTTAATCTGCTGAGAATCCACCAGGGTGGACCTTTCATCTACCTGTGTCTAACATTCCATTGGAAGATATCACTGGAAAGTTCTGAAGATATCAGGGGAAAGGTCTGAAGTCTGGCAAGATGAATCCATTTCCTTCCTATCTTTAAAAAAATGAGAGCTAGAAAAGACCATTCCCAACTTTATACAAGAGTCTTCACAGCTGGTATTTTTCTGTTCTGACTAGCCTGCACCAATAACAAGAGATGGAGGAGGGAAGAAAGCTAAGGGATTTGTATTTCTAGTTACCATTTGAATATTCTTGCGCTGCACAGAAGCATTTTGGTAGGTTCAGGTTTAGTAGGTCCCCACAATTCAGAAATCTTATTGATATTTTTTTCATAGAAAAGAACAGAGTTAAATACAAGCAGCAGGGGAATTGTTTGGCATCATAATGAGGATCGGCGATCTACCTTAATAGTACTTTTGTCTCACTAATTTCTATGGTTCTACTAGCTTGCGCAGAATGCTCACCACAGCAATCCTCTCCATGCTGTGCTTTTAGCAGTTTTAACATATTATAGACAAGATCCAGAATGTGCCTTGGCGAAACAAAGAAGGCTTTTCTCCCCTTTTGGCATACTGTTCAGCTAATGGTTATTGGGCTCTTACACAGTGTTCTGTTAATAGTTTCACAGCTTCTAAACACAGCTGTCATATTTCTGAGCTGATTATCATTAATGACATCCTTTACTGCAAAGCAGTTACAGCAGGGTCCATGAGACTGGACCCAGAACACCCCACCCCCTGCCTGTGTATCATGTTCCCACAGACGGACTGATTCAAACACGCTCCCTGGAAACTCATAGCACGGGCAAGTAGTATCTCCCAGCCTGGGTGCCCATATCAATCATTATATACACACATACATATACCAATGAATAAAATATGTAGTGGTTTTCCTATTCAAAGGTACTATCAGAATTATCATGTATGAAAAAAAACAAATTAATTTGTTTTCCCCCCTTTATCCATAATACTTATATAGGATATAGGCACTTTCACACAGCCCAAATAATGCACTTTCAATCCACTTTCAGTGCACTTTGAAGGTGGATTTTACTGTGTGAACTGGCAAAATCCACTTGCAAACTATCGTTAAGGTGCATGCACTGAAAGTGGATTGAAAGTGCATTATTTGGGCTGTGTGAAAGTGCCTTAGATCTTACAGTCCATTTGTTTGTTAAAAGATCTGGGCTGACATCTTTGGACTTAACAAGGTGAAATTTATATTTATTGCAAAAACCGTATGAAAAGGGATGCACGACACTAATACAACAGGACAGCAGCCACTTTGAGCAGGTTCTAGCTGTCACAAGGAGGTTCTCTGGAGAGGTGCCATATGAATTTTCTAAAAAAAATAAACAGGAAAAAGAGCAACACCGCAAAAAAGGAGTTGTTTAAAAGGTATATATTAAACCATTTGATGCATTTTGAGCATGTTGTTCTTCAGAAACAGCTTAAATCCTTAAACGTGTTAGATAATTACAAAGAACGAAGGAGAGAGAAAGATATAACCCCTTCAACTTAGAAGTGGTCTTGGTAAAATAAAATAAAAAAGAGTTCGTATTTTTTTGCATTCCTATTTTTGTTGTTTGTTTTCTTGTTGTTGTTGTTTTTTGCAAGAGCAGCAAAACCTCTTGAAAGGCCACATTTGAGGAAATGTCTCTTAACACCAAGCAATTTAGGCAGATATTGCAAAGTGTTGAATTAATTATCCATTACATTGAGGTCTCTTGCCCTTTTCTAACAGTATGATGCCAAGCAGGCAACATTCCTTAAACCCTTGAGGCACAGATGGTCATTTTTGAGTCCCAGAGAGCATTGAAGTCTGAAATACTATGTGAATGTTTTTCATGAGAATGTGTAATTTTCCGATTTCCTTGGTTGCATATAAATGAAGATAAATATATTTAGTGAAGTATTAAACTAGTAAATGACCATATCTTTATCAAAGATAATCAAGTACTTAATTATCAATCAAGGGCTGGCTCCATTGAGATTAAATAGCTACGCCTGTCTTTGTAAATTACCATTGAGCTTTGGTATTCTCTCCCTTAATCTATTTGTTCGAAGATGGTTAAGTCATTCACCACTATGGCTGCTGAATACAGACCAGCTGATTAGAAAGGAGGTCTGTGTCATCATCCTGTCATTTGTTTATTTCTTCTCCCTCTCTAGAGGCAACACCATTGGCAGGGAAATACTTTCCACCATCTGGAGCAAGCTAAGTGACACATATTTGAGGTCTTTTTGTACTGAATAAAAATTTAGCCTCAAATGAAGACGGCACTGAATTAAAGGTTCAGGCTGCAATACCCCCCCCCCCCACACACACACACACAACAAAAGGGTCCATTTCTAAAAGGGAAAAAAAACCACCATAGTCCCACTGATCTGAGCTTGGATGTTTCTTCTTCTGTCATAGGTCTTTTATGCATGGGTACTTTGACTCATGTTCGCCCCTGGACTGACTGGGTTTTTCCTTGGAGTTATGCATGAGTTTTCCATCCCTCAGAGTTGACCTTGCACTCACCCCACACTCTCTCCAGGACTTCCCGATGCTCTTTTAATGCAATTCTTAGTTCTTATCCAAGATCAATCCAGGTCAAATCATCGCCATTACTGTGCATAAGCCAAGGAGCAGGGCTCTCTACCCACACCCACACACACTCCCATTCTGGTGTTTCCTTTTTCCACTCCTCCTGCCAGCCTTCATCCAGCCCCTCCACAAAGCCCTGGGAAGCCATTGATCCCAGAGAGGTAAGCAGCAATGTTGCTGTTTACGTCTCTGGGTGCCTTCCACCATTTTTCCTTTTTCTTTTGATATGATGATTTATCGTTAATTCGATTAAAATATTATTAAAAGGGAAGAGCAAGGCAGCCGAGGCTAAGATCCAGCGCTCCCTCCCCCTCCCCCCCATGGTTAACCCATCACCCAAATGCATGGGGGAGAGTTGGATCTTAGCCTCAGCTGCCTCTCTCTTCATTTTTAATTATGTTTAAATTGAATTAATGATAAATCATCATATCAAAAGAAAAAAAGACAGAGGGTATCGGGAGAAGTAAGCAGCCATATGGCTGCTCACCTCTCCAGTCCCTGTTGATCGCAGGGGATGGGTAGCTGAGCCCAGCACTTCCCCATGATCTCTGATCACAGGGGAGGGGAAGCCAACTGAAGGGCTTGCCATCCAGGGCTTAGCTTGCTCTCCCATGTGCTCCATGATCACAGGTGATGGGTAGCTGAGCCTTGGGCTGCAGTGCTGGCTTCTTTTTGTTTTGTTTTCTGGTGGCACTTGGGTCGTAAAATGGCCACTCACCAGGGGCAGAGGGGAGCTGCTGCTGCTGGTGGTGATGACATTTTTCTAACAATAAACACTACAACCAGTTACAAAGCAGTGTTTTCATGGGGCAGGGACTCAGATGCTTCTGGATTTCTGCTGGTGATTCTGCAGAACTCCTGATACTCCAGGAATTTCTTTGGGGCAAACAACCACCATGCATAGGATTTTGAGAATTCGGATCAGAAAGTGAGGGTCAAGAAAGCATCAAGCCCAAGATTAAATTACCATACATTGAAGGCCATAATGGCCACTAAATTAAATGTGTTCCTTGCATGTCTTTGTCTTGAATTTACTTCTCCCAAACAAATGGTCTAATAGCCTTTTTTTAATATATATATATATATATATATATATATATATATATATATATATATATATATATATATATATATATATATATCCCCTCCCCCTTGTGCTTTCAAAGCTGCTAATGCAAGAACTAGACAATTATACACCACAACTTTAGGCAGATCTGCTAGCAACAGGGACTTCATAGCCTATTCACAAGTAATACTGGATGTTCATACAATCTGCGTACAGCAGTTTTTCTTCATATTTATGTTGAGTAATTCCCATATCATGATCAGTGCATGTACAGATGAATGTGTGACTGAAATTCAACATTTTATTTGTATAAATTACAAGCATTATTCATATTATTTTTATTGATAATCAGTACATTTTAATCAAGTAGCACAATGGATAGAAACTGAAGAGCTTTTGTTATGTGGACTAAAAATCCTAGTTATGATAAGAGAAATGAGAAGTCTCTCTTTCCCTCTCTATATCTCCAGTTCTCCTTTCCTACCATCTCTGACCAGATTTCAAAATGGCAAGTATGGGTTCATGAGCATTCCGAAGCCCTTAACCTACTCTGCAAATGCTATCCAAAGACAGTGGCTATTCCACTGGCCCTTTACATGTTCTGCAGAGGATAGACTACAGCATATCCATAGAAGCATTGAATACACAAAGGCTCTTCCTTCTCATAAGACTCCATTATTATTGATGTATGAATTTTAACTTCTATACAGATGTTCCACTTAACACATGGAAGTCATACACAGTCAGTGGGGATGATTATGTTCTATGTATAAACAATTGAACAGTGGTAGAATTTTTCTTCGGTATTTAAATGGCAGCAGCCATTGCAAGCATAGAAAGGCCTTCACCAAGGCACGCTTAGACATTTTACCGCTCACAGTCTTGGAAGGCTGTTTCAATGGGATCCCATATAGATAAAGAGTATGCTCCTGTGATCAAAAGTCTATTGAGGATCTATCCCACATCACATTCCAATGTCCAAGATATGAGGCTGAGCGTAACAGATTTTTGAAGACCATAATATCCCACTTCCCAGGAAGGTCAGATCAGAAGAAATTAGTCATATTATTGAAAGACAGAGACAAATTCATTACTTTCCAAATGGCAAGCTTTGTTGTCACTATCATGAAGCATAAATAGATGGGGCATGCTGACCATAGTATCTCTGACCCATCATTGGTCTGCTCTGGGTCACTTGTCATCTTTTATCTGTCTCTGGATTGTATGATCTTTGCTTCCTATTATTAGATCTATATTTTAATGATGAATTTATATTTGCATTTTAATATTTTATGGGAAATGTTTAATTCTCTAACCTATGTTAAATTATGTTACTATTTTTATGTTGTTGATTTTATTTTGGCGGATTTTCCACCTTATTCTGTATTATCACTTTTTTGGCTTTTTTTGGCTTTTTTTGCTAATGCAATAAAGACTTGATGGCAGCAGTCTGAATATCCTACACTAGCCTGAGTTTAGAAGCTCAGCATGGTCCATCATGGTTAGTACTTGGATGGAAAACCACCAAGGGAAACCAGGATTACTATGCAGAGAAAATCTATCTATCTATCTGACATTGCAACACATACAAACATTAAAACTGGATAAACAATGTAATAATGATTGCATGACTCATACAACAATCAATGTAATGAAACAATTGTAAAAATTGGACAAAAACACAATAGCGCAGTGTAATATATAGAACAATGTAATAAAGCAGGGTTACAAATTTGGAAACAATGCAAAAACAGTATGAGAGATACAATAAACAATTCCTAAAATTTCTCACATTGGGCTGAATCCAACTATCCTCCAAGCATCCTTCCTCCAGTCTAGTGATCCTTACTCCAACGTAAGTTCTCTTCCTCTAACAGAAGAACCACTTAACTGGAGGAAGGCTCCTCAGGCTGGAGGAAGTCTTCAAACTTTGCTCAGTGGGGTATGGGTATGATCTACCCCATTAAAATGATAGCCCTGCACCCATCATTAAAAAAAATGTCCACTTGGAAGTGCTTAACCTAATATCCATAGATCTGTGTGCATTCCTACTTTATTTTTAAAGCTGAAGAATGTCCATAAACTGTCTATTATAATTCTCTCTGTGACTCTAAGCAGATCTAGTCATGGCCACTATAAAAACGAGAGAACTAGCTTAGAATTTACATATATACTGCTCTGAACTCTGTGAAGAAGGATGGGAAAGTAAGTAAAAACCTGTTCTGTATTATCTGTGACATCTGTCAATACCAGTAATATCTTGGTTTTAATTTGTAGCTAGTAGATCACTTCTAATTCTGTTTCATTCATCCCAGAAGAAATTAAATACCATAGTGAATAATGCATATAAAATTTAAGGTATACTATCATGTAATATTCAAAAGCAATTTCATTTCATCAAGGATTTCTTTCATATTGTTGGTTTTCAAAGATCTGGATTTCAGCTGAATTCATATCCACATTCTTAAATGTTAGGTCTAAAGATTTCTAAGCATACTTCAATTTACATGCAGTAATAAAGCACAGGAGAAGGAAGACGTCATGGTGTAGCCCAATCTTGTCAGATCTCAGATGTTAAGCAGGGTCGGTACTTGGAAATGAGACCTCCAAAGAAGACCCTGCAGAGGAAAGCAATGGCAAACCACCTCTGCTTCTCACTTGCCTTGAAAGCTCCGTGCTGGGATTGCCAAAACTCAACTGCAATTTGACAGCACTTTACACACACAAAGCACAGAATGACATTGTAGGAATACAGTAATGAGCAGTGATAGGACTCCTGACTATTAATATTCAGAGTAGTTACTGCTCATGAAAATGGCTAGACTGGTATTTCTGAAGAGCAGAGTTATGCATTTTTCCACAGTCAGCCACAACTTTTTTTTTATCGTTTCCTTTTATACAATTTTCAAGTATATATTCCTTATTCTACATACATTGTTTGTGTACCGTACTTTTCTCATTCCCTTCAGCCACAACTTTCATGTTGCTTTTAGTCTTTTTTGGAAAAAGACTGTTTTACATGTGTGTACTTCACATCAGCATCAGCATTCGATGACTTATCTGTGTGAATAGCATGGCATTATATCCAAGGTGAAGTGAGGCAGTATGAAACTGCTGTCAGTGGCGCCTGAGTTATGGCTATTTGATGCAAATTATCATTACTTGAGTGATGAACATGCATGCATGATTTCACACTTTGATAAATGGGGATCACTCATCCTCCATTACTCATTCAATTCTGATAATTCTTTTTTTTTTAATTGTTAAGAGAAATTGAGAATATAACAATAAAAGAAAATGGAAATATAACATTTCTAAAATACTCAATACAAATTCCTGAAAAGAAACTAAAACTGTGCTGCTAATATAACTAAAATACCCATAACAGTGAACCAAGTGATACTCGATTTAAATTCTGATAATTCTTTGTGGCTATTTTGGCTCAGGAAAATGGTGTGGAAGTGAAGGCTGAATCCCCTCCTTCCCCCTTGTGCTCATGGACTGAATTGGGCCCCAATGTGCTTGGGAACCAATGCCATATCTGTCTGCAAAAAGAACTCATGTCACCGGTAATGCATAGTTTAGCCTTCAAAAGAAGTGTTCTCATTTTACTACCAGTATTACTATCAGCATGATAACAGCTCTGTAACACAGTATCCTTTGACCACCTGTGAGGTATCCAGAACCCATGGACTGGGATGATGCAATTGGATACTGGAAAACTGTTAAAAGGAGGGCAGTGGTTGAACCACATAGCTACTCTATCAGGTATTTACAGCCCACATTTCCAAAGTGCTGACAGTGAAGATTTCACTACAGGGACAGCTCTCCTCAGGCTTGGGGTCCCTCCAGTGTCCCTCTCTGGCAAGAGTGCTTGTTGCAGTTGTAATGCTGCAATTTTATCTGGCAATTTTCAAGCCTTTTTCTGGGTAGTCTGCCAGTGGTCCCCAGTCTCCCTGAGAGCTGTTAAGAGGACCCATCCAATCCCCTCATATGGTCCCCATTTTCCATCCCTAGCTCCATCAAATAGTGA
The DNA here is from genome assembly GCF_029931775.1 of Euleptes europaea. Classification (NCBI taxonomy): domain Eukaryota; kingdom Metazoa; phylum Chordata; class Lepidosauria; order Squamata; family Sphaerodactylidae; genus Euleptes; species Euleptes europaea. Next base: position 35,788,628 of record NC_079323.1, read on the forward strand.
CTTACTGCCACTGGGGTTGGACCATCACCTTCTACCATCCCAGCCTCCCAAGCAACTGGGAGTGCAACCCAGCTCAGTAGCTGAGACACTGAGCCCCATGTCAACATGCCAGGCCACCCAGGTATCCAACTCTGCTCTGGCCCTTGCCCCATAGAGGTCTTGACCATCCAAATCCCATCCTTGTCGCCGATTGTTTTGCCTGAGGCAAGGGTTTTTCCAATGGGTCTGGATGATCAAAAAAGGCCAATGAAGCAAGGCACTGTGGTTAACCAAATATACTTTAATTGCAGACAAGAAAACAGACCACAGTATACATAAAGATGGGCCTTCACATCCCTTTAGTCAGTGGGGGCTTCTTACAGCAACAGTGGCTCCCAGCAGTACCAGGTCTCCAATGAAGCCTCCTTGCTAGTTTCCCCTTCCTCTTTATATCCTGCTTAGGTGCAGCCTCCTTGTATGAGTATCACTAGCAAGCATGCTAAGTTAGGTTCTAATGCTTGCACCTAACACTCCCTTATTGGAAAGTCTGAGGTCTAGGAGGAATTGATCCTGCAACCACTTTGATGGAACATAGCTGCCAATGTGCTCTTAGCCAAGATAAAGTTACCTGACAACACCATTCCCTCCTCCTCCTCAAGGGTTTTTTCCACAATTGCACTACAATCTGTGAGTTCTTGGCTGGGTAAATGGCCAAAATATTCATGGACATTGCTTACTATCAGGGGCATGCCGATGCATTGCAAAAGAGGTAGCTATAATGGTAGACCAACATTATTTCCAAGTTATGAGAGTTAAGAACTCATTCATGCCACCTAAATGTTTGGACTTAGATTCCATTTGTTATGCTTGTCTCCCTTGGTATAAAGGATGAAGCAGTAATATTCATGGTCCAGAACGCACACCTAGGCTTCAATTTGCCATGCCACTATAAACACATTTATATCACATCAATTAAGATACAAACTGCAGACCTGTGACACCAACTAAAATGCTTTTCTCCTCCACTTTTAATGTCAGCTGCTAAAGATCATCTTCAATCATTAACTTGAAGTTACCATTGCTTTTGGTTTTCTGATTTTATGATTCCAGGAGGAAGAATACTAGCTACAATCTCTGTGTGCCTGCTCTACACAGGCAAGCCAATCTCCTGTGGCTAAATTAAGATATAATTGCCCTGTAGTAATGTCATAGAGTCATAGCAGTCTGTCCAGGGAACCGTTTGGACAGGGAACTGAGTGGACAGGGACTATCATTTGTCACAATCTGCCTCACTCTTGCATATTGCATAGAAAGATCAATAACAATTATGCCTCTCTCTAGTATTGATCACCTCTTTTTAGTGGTCTGTATATTTTGAAAATATACAGACCACAATTTTCTTCACCATTTGGCAGAACATAACAGCTACCAATTGTTTTGATGGAAGTGTGTGGTAAATTACCATTTGGCACCTATTGAAAGTTTAGCTGGAATTTTCCCCAAAGATTGCCTCTCTCTTAACATTCCCTCAAGACATTACAGACATGTTGTAAATGGCATTGCCTCCTTGTGCAATCTCCTGAGTATAGAAACCCCAGCATAGCAGCTGAGATTGAACAAACTGCCTGCACCCCTAACTGGAGGTGCATCAATAACCCTTTTGAATAGGTTTGTCAGCTCTGAGTTGGGAAATACCTGGAGATTTTGGGGGCAGAGCCTGAAGAGGGTGGGGTTTGGGGAGGGGGGATTTCAATGTCATAGAGTCCAATTGCTAAAGCAGCCATATTCTCCAGGTGAACTGATCTCCATCAGCTGGAGATCAGTTGTAATAGCAGGAGATCTCCAGCTAGTATCTGGTGGTTGGCAACCCTAGCTTTGAAACAAGGTACACACCATTGGAACATCCGCCCTCAAAGGGTGCACAAGGCTAGTCTCTGAGACCAAAGTTGTTGACTCACCTTGTCCCATGCCAGTTCTGGGTGTAAAGTTCATCCAAAATGTCTCATCATAACCCAATGATGCAAACCCTGCATACTCTGCATATGCCTTATGAATAATGCTCATGTGTATAACAAGGGCTGGTGTCCTTTCTAGCTGCACCTGGACCACCTCTGGCATGCAATTATTATATGTGGCAAGCCAATTAGCCCAGGTCCTCTCAGTTCATTTGCTACTAAACCTGGCACCCATTAGAGGTGTGTTCAGTACTCAGCTCTGAAATAGAAAATTCAAAAACTGTCAGCACTGTTGCCCTCAGCTGGTGGCACTTGTGGGAGGGACCAAGGGATCAGGCACCGAGGCAGAAAGGTTCATATTCTCCTGTGCGCATCCAGTCAGAATGAACTGGGGCCTGCTTGTTGTTTCCATTCCCAGATGAGGCAGCAGCCACTGCCCTTGATCCACATCCAGATTGCCCCCCCCCCCCGCCAAGACTTTATGGCTGCCCCCCCAAGCTGCTAAGGAAGAAGAAAGATTAAGTGCATGCCTAATAACTATTGCCACCTGCTGGGCCACGCCAACTGACTGACCAAAAGAAACTCAAGGCTAGCAGGCAGCTCTCTCCACAGCTTCTAGGCTTGCTGCCCATTCAATCACACTGTGCTCCTCCTCTCCACCCAAACACAACTGTACAGCAGGCCTATTGGTGGTGGGTACCACTATGCTGCCCCTCTTTTGCTGGGCTTTCTTCAGTATCACAATCCTACAATATCAGATAATTAGCTGACAAAAGAGATGGGCAGAGGGGGATAAGACCTGCTACCAAAACAAGAACACCCCTCTTTTCCTCGTGAACCCTGACAAGCATGTGCGTACACACCAGGGTTGCTAACCTCCAGCTGGTGACTGGTGATCTCCAGCTGGTGACTGGAGGCAGAGATCAGTCCACCAGGAGAAAATGGCCACTTTGGAAAGTGGACTCTATGGTATTCTACCCCACTGAAGTCCCTCCCCTCCTCAAACCCCACCCTCCTACCTGGAGCTGGCAACCCTGGTACTTGTCTCAAACACACAGTCAAAATCACTCTTACAGACACCCAACCACCCTCAAACTCTGAACATGCTCACACTCAATTTCAACCCAAACAAGCACTTGAGATAGACTGATGTTGACTTATTCAGCCACCAAAGGCTTGTCCTCAGCCTCCAAAAGGAATCTCCTCAGCAGCAAGCAGGAAAAGCCTGTGAAAGAGGGGTGAGGCTTACTTAAATAGCTCTTCACTTGTCCCTCCCCATTGGCTGCTCCAATTCAGGCCAGTTATTTGCCTTGTGCTTCATTTGACTAAGGGCTGGGGTAAATAGATCCCCGTATGTGATGCCATGAATACCTCCTCATAGAAGTTAATTTTGTTTTCACATATAAGCACAAGGAAACTCTTCAAGAGTGCAGTATTAAATAATTGTGCACAGCAGTAATGAGGCTAAATAGAAAAACAAAAAAAATCTGTCAGAAGTTTATCAAGCATGATGTATCATTTAAAGGAGAAAAAGAAAGTGGGATTTCTCACTGACAACCCAACATCTGGTGCCTCTCAAGTGGAGTACGGAATATTTTGATCCCCCCTCTGAAGTTCAGTGTTTACCTAGCCAGAATTAATCAACAGGTGGTCATAGCTTTTAACAAATTTATCAAATGATTCTGCTCTTTAAACAGCTATCAGTGACAAGATCAAACAGATAATTGTCAAATAAAAAGCCTCAACGTCACCTCATCCCAACATTTATTTCATGTCTTTGAGGAAGCATTAACAGCATTTTGCAAAGGCAAGGCCTGGTGAAGATGCTATTTCAACTTCAGTTATTTTGTTCCTAGTCCTACAAATAACTTCTCAATAGGGCTGTTGTTTCAGTAAAAAACGAACTGGAAAAATACCAAATAAATGCAAATTCGGTAAATTTCTGGTTCAGGTTTACCGAGTCCACAAAATTTGGGAGGTTGGCAAAGCCGAATTTGCCATTCCCGAATATCCGGCTTTCCGCGGCTCCTGCGGTGGCATTTTTGCAGGTAGATGTCGCAAATTTTCAGGGTAGCTAGAAGGGACTCTCATTGCAAAAAAACCCAAGTTTGGTAAAGATTGGGTCAGTGGGTCTGGAGTTATGGGGTCTGGAAGGGGTTGCCCCATCCTCCTCCATTCAAATGCATTGGCAGACTCTTTAATATGATCTTACCAATGTATCTGAATGGAGAAGCTGGTCTTAAACGGTGGGTGGGAAAGTTCACCTGGTGCCTTCATAGAGGTACAATGTGATACACTTTGTCTCTATGGAGGTGTACCCACCGTTTAAAGCCCGGCTTCTCCATTCAGATACATTGCAAATATCACATTAAAGAGTCTGAACACGGCCACTTTGCCAATGCATTTGAATGTGGTGTTGGAGGAAAGTGTTACAGATACCATGGACTGCCAAAAAAGCAAATCAGTGGGTTGTAGATCAAATCAAGCCTGAACTGACCCTAGAAGCTAAAATGACTAAACTGAGGCTATCGTATTTTGGTCAGATTATGAGAAGACAAGAGTCGCTAGAAAAGACAATCATGCTAGGAAAAGTTGAGGGCAACAGGAAAAGAGGAAGACCCAACAAGAGATGGATGGACTCAATAAAGGAAGCCACAGCCCTCAGTTTGCAAGATCTGAGCAAGGCTGTTAAAGATAGGACATTTTGGAGGACATTGATTCACATGGTTGCCATGAGTCGGAAGTGACTCGACAGCACTTAACACACACACAATGCCTTAACATTAAAAACACAAAGTCAAGAGATCAAAATACAAAAAACAATTAACATATTAAGTCATACTTTTTTTTTACAAGATTCAACAGTGGGATATTTGATAAAAAAATCCCTAGTGAACAGATACATTTTTGACAGTTGAAAGGAAAAGAAAAAACAGCAGGTATCTCAGTCTGTTTCCTCCAGGCTCAGTCCTTGTCTTTTTATAATGGAAGTTTGGGTGGAGGAAGAAAAAAAAGGAGGAGAAGGAGGAGGAGGAGGAGAAAGAGGAGGAGGAAGAATACTGACCAACTTTCCTTTCCTTTCCTTAAACATCATTTTATATTTCGTTTTTAGCCTGCAAATTGTTTAAGACAAGGGTTGCCAATCTCCAGGTAGGGCCTGGAGATCTCCCAGAATTAGAACTGATCTCCCAGTGACAGAGATCAGTTCCCCTGAAGAAAATGGCTGCTTTCCAGAGAAAGTGGGAGAAATGGACCCAGCCTCGTGCGCCCTGCAAAGGGTTTTTTGGCCAGGGAGGGGGGCTGGAGAGAAGGGGGCTGGAAGACAGCCGCCGCCTCGTGCGCCCTGCAAAAGGGTTTTTGGCTGGGGGAGGGAGAGGGAGGCTGGAAGACGGCAGCCACCTTGTGTGCCCTGCAAAGGGGTTTTTGGCCAGGGAGGGGGAGAGGGAGAAGGGGGCTGGAGGGCGGCAGCCGCCTCTGCGCTCTGCAAAGCGGTTTTTGGCTGGGGAGGAGGGGAGGGAAAGGGAGAAGGGGGCTGGAGGGGGACAGCTGCCTCGTGCGCCCGCAAACGGTTTTTTGGCCGGGGGAGGGAGAGGGAGAAGGGGGCTGGAGGGCGGCAGCCGCCTCTGCGCTCTGCAAAGGGGTTTTCGGCCGGGGAGGGGGGGAGAGGGGAAAGGCTGGGCGGCGGAGAGTCCAGGGAAGGGGGCGGGGCCTTTGAACTGCTCCGCGCTGCCTGCAGGCAGCACAGAGCAGTTCAAAGCTGGCGGCTGGGAGGGCAGGGGCCCCGCCGCCCAGCTGAGCCGTGCGTGCCAGCAGAGAGGGCGACGCGTGCCGGAAATGGCACGCGTGCCATAGGTTCGCCAACACGGTCCTAGATAGACATTGGGTCGCATCCAGAAGGCAGAACTTATATTTACACAGTGAACCTTTAGGGGTTAGTAAGGCCTTGGTTTAAAACTGTCCTCATGTGAAAATTCTGGAATATTCTGTCCCAAAGAAAAGGCTGATTTTCCAACTCTGGTGAGGTAATTTCTGCAATTTTAATGTGAGTGTGATTTCAGACAAACACTTCCCCACAGGTAGCTGAAGTAGTAAAATGCCTGGCTGTTAAGCATACTCTGTCAGAAATACGTATATGAATCAGCTTAAGTATTACTATTCTTATCCTAAATTACATTTTCCCCTTATTATTCATGAACTAGATTACACCTTCAGGTATTCTGTTCCATGACTCATGTCTTTAGCTCTCTAGGGTCAAATGTGTAACCTGTTTAAATGATAAAACTGTAGAAATGTAACTCCTTTGTATTATTAATTCCCATGATAAATATGGATATCTGGTCAGATTCCAGACACTGCTTTCCTGCTTCTGTAATTCAATATGGTTGTTATTCTACATTCTCATTTCCTGGGGCAAAAATGCAGCTTTTTCATATCAATGCTATATGTTCAGTATCCATAAGAGGGCATTATTACAGATTTAGTTATAGTCTAGCCATTTCCATCTAATTTAAATTTTCAACAATTTTGCTAAGGACACATGTCTTATTCCAGTTTGGTTCATACTATGAAATTTCTATAAAATTATTTTCTATTTCCACTTGTGAACAATCTACATGCAGTATAGTGAGCCTTTTTGGAAAGGCAAAATAATCTGGACAGCAGTATAAAGCTGCCCTTTCTTCTGAAAAAAGAACAAATTGGGCCTGCTTTTCAGAACTGCTGCATCACAATGAGTGGTTTTGCTTCAGAAACAAGATAACCATTTTCAATCCTTCATCCATGCAATTATTTGTAGCTCATCATCTTGCTAAGCCTTATCCTACTGTTCAACATAAAAGAATGGCTATAGTAGATGCTCCAGCAAAACAGAAAGTCTTTACCAGTGCTCAGAAAGTGTCAAGTAAAAAGAAAATGTTAATAAAAAATAAGATAGGGTTCCCGCCTTATCGGGAGCCATGTTTGCTGCCCCGGGGGGGAAGAAGGAGCGATCGCGGCACAGGGGGAGGGAGATCGGGTCCGGCCGGCCAACATGTGCGTTTGCGCGCGCACGGAGGCTCGTGCCGGACCCGATTTGCCCGGATACAGCCTTCTCATTGGCTGGGGCAAGTAAGGGCTCCAGCCAATGAGGGCGGAAGGCGGGAGCTGGGTGGGGGCGTGGCTAGCCTCGCCCCCTCAGTATATAACAGGGGAACGGGCCCGCCCACAGCTCACTCCGTTTTCTTTGTGAACCCACCCACCCTCCCTAAGGTTTATTGGCTTATAGTCACAGCTTGGTGCGGTTTAGCATGTGGATGTGTCATTTTTGGGGGGGAAGCTCCATAGGAATTCGTCGCTTCCCTGGTTTTGGGAACCCTATCCCAAGGGTTTTGGGAGAGGCTTCAGGGACATGCCCTGGCGGCAGGGCAGGTGTCCGCCTCTTCCCAAGTGGTGGGGGATAACACCCAGTGGCGTTCGTCCTGGTGTCATCCTGGTACTGCCATCCCAGTTGCCCACAGCGGGAGCCCTGTGGGCGGAGGTTACTTCATGGCCGTGGTGGACACGGCCTGGGCACTTGACACATCACGCATGCTGCGCCACGAGGGTCGCAGCTGTTTGCCAATTCCAAGCTGTGGCCAATTTATTCCAAAATCAATCTAATTCCTACAATTAAATGTTTATAATGTTGTTGTTTAATAAAGTTGTGTTTTAATAAAATGTTAACTTTAAAAAAAAATGTTTGAATTTATTGAATAGCGACGTTCCTTTTAATTAACCCTGGGTCAGCAATCTATATTATGGACTCAACTGTCCTTACCAGATCATGCAATTTCGTAAGAAAGGAAATTGGGAACATCTGTGCCAGCTGAACAAGACCTGTGGCTGATCCTCCTCTTTTTGCAGCTTATATAAGCTTGGAATTGTTCAAAAACAATGGCATTTGGCAAGAGCCAAAGAGCTCTTGCCCCTTAGCAGCCAATGGCTTGCAGTCCATAACTATATGTCAGAAATGCTGCCAGAATCAGCACCAGCCTAGTTATGTTCCACTCTTCCAACCCTGGAAGAGTGTTGTATATCTCTGCGTAACTTATGCAGGTTTCTTTCTTTCTTTCCTTTCTTTCTCCCCCCACCACTGTGGGAGAAAAGCAGGGTACATAAGAGTTAAAGATACACTGTAGCATCACTAAGAACCAGAACTCAGGATGGAGCAATGCAGGTAGGAGAAGACTTCATGTTTAGCACTGCAGTCATCTAGGGCAGGGAAAAAGTTCAGTCCCTGGCTCAGCGGTGCCCCTGAGTATACACCTTTACTTTCTCCCATATATATGGAGCTGGCTTCTGTGAGGCAAGACAAGATGACATAAGGGTGAAAATGGATGTCCATCACTGCCAGGAACTACTTAGGGGGTTACACTACTCCCCAGGGTGAGGAGACATTACCTGCCATGATAACCGTCATTTGCCAGTTGAGTATAAGAGATATGCAGATGTACTGAAGGAAAGCGTAAGTATTTGGTCCACCTGTTTGGAAGTAGAGTAGCTACTAAAAGATCCAATCACAGTACAGCTCAATAAGTGCAATATTCTGAAACACCCCCACCCCCAGGGGGACTTACAAAAGTGGGGAAGGCAGAATGCTATCATAACTGCAGGACTACCAAGGACACCATATGTACCCATTTAACTGTATGACGATTAGAGGCAAGGTCTTTTCTGTAATGGTGCCCAGTTATGGAATACACGGCCATCCCAGCACTTGTTACATTAGAGATGCCATGTGAAAACATTATTACACTATTAACATTATTACATTATTAATCATATAGTTAAATTATAGTTTGATGTAACTATGTTGTGGTCATGAGTTTTGAATTTTGTCCTGGGATATCTTTTTTTTAATGGAGATTACTGTTTTACTGTTTTATACTGTAGATTGTTTTATTGCTACTTCTAATGATTGTTAATTTATTGCTGTATTTAATTGGTTTCATCTTTACAGTAGCTTAATTTATTGCGGTTTTAGTGTGTTTCTATGAGAATTGTTTTTTTCTTGATTTATGGTTATTGTTTATGTTTGTATTGCTTGTTGTAAACTATGTTACAATTCGTAAATGGAGAGTTGCAGCAGACAAATGGCTTAAATACATAATGAACACACACTCCCAGATGCATCATTGCCAGCAGCAGAAAAACACAGTCAAAACCCACAATGCAAAAAGTTGCATACAACATGCATGTTGGTCTGATCTGTGTGTTATTTTCTGAAGCTGGCACTTGCAAAGCTGGCACAGGTGTAAAGTAACCGCATGGTCATTTTACAGAGATGGGCCCAGAACCCCCTCCCGCCCCCAACAATTTGTTTCAGATGCATTGGCAATCACTCGCAAATGGGGAAAAAAAGGTTTCATGCCTTTAAGAGGATGTACAAGTGTGTGTGGGGGGGGGGGGAGGTGGGGAATCTGTCCAGCTGTGTTCACTCCCAATCTCAGGGATTCTTTTTTAACTGAGCCCCCATAGCATTTTAACAAACAAAGCAGAAAATCACATCCAGGACACAAGCCTGTTAATTTTTTTTGTCTACCATTTTCATTTTACCAATAAAACGATGAATCTATAAATAGAAATGAATACAAGAGCAGCTGAGGGAAAAACACAAAGCGACCCCCCCCCCAAATCAGGCAATTAAGCACCAAGATACTTGAATGGGGCAGGGAGGGAGTGCTGGGTTTCCCCCTTGGTTGCTCTTGTCTCCATTTGCTTTCCTCTGTCATATTGTCCTACAGAAAGCAGATTACAGAAGCGCTTTCTGAAAGCCTAGAATTTAGAGCACGGGTCTCAATCTCACTGAGCCTGTGGGCATTTTGAAATGTTGAGTAAGGTAGCGGGCACAATCACAAAAAGATTGCCATGGAAGGTGGACCAAACACCAAATGGCTTCCAGGAGGAGGGCAATTTTAAAATGTTGTGAAATCCCAAGCCAACATCTTCCTGTGATGGGGGCTGCTATGTCCAAAAGGCTGCTCCCTACAGACTGAAAGATGATGCCTCCTGGGGATTCCTGGGACCTCCTGGAGTCCCCTGCTTCAGTGGAGCAATGTCAGGATTGGCTGTTTGTTTTGGGGAAGAGGTGTTTTGTGGATGCAGGCACCAGGAAGCACATTTTGGCCATGGGCACCATGTTGGGGATGGCTGGCTAGAATTTGAGTATCTGCTGAAAACATTTTATGTCTTCTATGCAGTCTTTACAATTAGTTATGCTAAAAAAATCAAAATTAAATTATAATGTCATGTTACGCTCATTGAAGCAAGAGGTATTTAGTATCAGAGAACTTTATGTCACATCTCTAACAAAGGTTTGACTTTCACCGGAAAAAAAGTAATGCTATCAAATTTCAGAGAGGTACTAGTAGTTTTGAAAACTGAAACTTCTTCTTTTTTTCTCTTTTCCCCATGGATAAAAGAAAATATATGCTTCGCTATGCAGGCTGCTGATTACTTCATTTAGGTTTTTGGCAAGATCAGATCTTGAGCTCATGATAAATGAGTCCTTTTCCTTGCTGACTCACTTGTCTTCATTTCTGCTAATGAACAATTTCTATGAAAAGAGGTACTTCTGGAGGAGGTTGGGAAGTTATATATTTTGCTTTGGGTTTGAGAAAGAACTGATGATAACTTAAGGCCCGTGGACGCCACCCACCATTTTAGAGCTGAACTCTGGCCATTTAAAAATGCCACAAGGCCCACAGTATAAGACTAGGAACTCTCCCCCCACCTGCATGCCTTTTTAAGTGCCAAAGCAGCTTCCCTGGCAGCTGTTTTGTCACTTGAAAAGATATGTGGAGTAAACAAGAGCTCCTTGTTTACAGGTCTGATCAGAATTGGATTCTCGTGGCATTTTTAAATGGCCCAAATTCAGCTGTAAAATGGAAGCACCATCCACAGGTTAGCGAAGAGGAAGAAAAAGAAGATGAGCTGGTTTTTATATGCCGACTTTCTCTACCCCTTAAGGGAGACTCAAACCGCTTACAATCACCTTCTCTTCCCCTCCCCACAACAGACACCGTGTGAGGTAGGTGGGGCTGAGAGAGCTCTAACAGAGCTGTAACTTGCCCAAGGTCACCCAGCTGGCTTCGTGTCTAGGAGTGGGGAAACAAATCCAGTTCACCAGATTAGCCTCCGCCGCTCATGTGGAGGAGTGGGGGAATCAAACCCGACTCTCCAGATCAGAGTCCACCACTCAAACCACTGCTCTTAACCACCACACCACACTGGCATAGATGCCATAAAGTCTAGTTTGGCCCCTAGAGTTAATCTGTTTTAGAAATTCCTGATGCTGCTTTGTAAGTCAGTCTGTTGAAGAGATCTGTACAAGATGAAGTGGCTCAGAGATCATGGATTTGGAAAGTATCGACAACATCTGCAATGCACTGAAGTTCTACAGAATCATCATCCTCCAACACTAAAGGCTGATGCAAAGTGCTACATGTGAGTGCTTTAACTAAGTATGACTTACTTTCATGGCATGGTGATGATGCTGGTCAGCATCAAAAAGGGTAGTGATAGGAAAAGGAAATAGTATGTCCAATCTGGTAAATTTTGGAATAGACCTTAATTGTAGAGTTTGCCTTATACAATAGTCTAGAAATGTCTCTCTGGCTCTTGAATATGGCAAAAATCATTTCTATTTCTTATTCATATGCAGAAAGGGAATGGAGCTCCTATAGTTCTACAACTATTCAGTACCTACATAACACATGCTGACTCTAACAACAATCTTAAAAGGCCTTTGTAATGGCTTTTTCCCATTATTATTCTACTCGCAATAATAATCTTTACTGGGCTTTGTCAGAAACCTTCCCACTGCTACAGAAAAATGACCTGGTATTTTTAGAATGTGCTTTAAAATGATTTGTGATAAACCAGAAAACCATGCTGAATGAACACATGGAACCTACATCTATGGCTTCACCTCAGAGCAGCAGGCCAAATGGCAACTTCTAATTTTCATGATGCCAGAGAGGCAAAAAGGAACAGGAGAGGCGCTCTTTAGTAGTAATGATAAGAGCCTTGCCCCCCATCATTATAGAAACTAATAACTTTCCCACCCCACATCCCATGGGGCAGGAACAAGATGCTGAATACTCCCTTTTGAAAAGTAACAAGTGCACTGAAATTCACCAATGAGGTTTTGCAGTTAACATTCACCAGAGCCCAGAAACACCTGCTATTGTGAGTCCTCAGGGGATGTAGTTAAAGTATGTTAGCCAATCTCAAAAATACAAATGTGAATCATAGTTCAAGCTTCCTCTGCTTTCTTTCACTTTGTTTTTGAAACTATTAGAAACGGCACTCTGCTTCCTCCTCATCCCATTTGATTTGTTAAAAAAAAATCAAAGTTATACATATATTTCTGTTTGGTTTGGGAAAGGCAGATTTCACAGGTTAGGCATGCTGGACTCACAGGAAATTGATGAAACAGGCCAGATCAAAACAGTGAGCTGAAAGAGTAAGCAAGGTTTGTTCATTTATTATTTATTTAAAACATTCCTTAACTGCCTTTCTTCCTTACGGAGCTCAAATTTTGGCTTACAATATCAATTAAATGTGTAAAATACATTACATAAAACATAAAACCAAAATTTAAAATCATAGTTTAGGACTATGCAGTCCTAAATAAAACCATCTTCAGCTGCCTTTTAAATATCAAAAGTGAGGGGGTCAGGTGATAGGGTTGTCAACCTCCAGGTGGTGGCTGGAGGTCTCCTGCTAATACAGGAGCTGATAGAGATCAGTTCTTCTGGAGAAAATGGCTGCTTTGGCAATTGGACTCCATGGCATTGAAGTCCCTCCCCTCTCCAAACCCTGCCCTCCTCAGGCTCTTCCCCACAATCTCCAGATATTTCCCATCCCAAAGCTGGCAACCATACCAGACACACACATTGGGGAGGTTGTTTCATAATCTTGGGGCTACTGCTGAAAAGGCCTTCTCTCGCATCCCCACTAAACGAGCTTCTGTGATTGATGGGACAGTCAAGAGGGCCTCCAGGCAGAAGCATATGGGAGAAGATGGTCCCAAGCTGTGAAAGGTTTTCAAAGTCAAAAACAACACCTTGAATTGGCCTTGGAAGCAGATCAGCAGCCAGTGTAATTGCTGTAGTATCAGAGTCATATGCTCCCAGCAGCTGGTCCCAATCAGCAGTCGAGCCACAGCATTTTGCACTAGATGTAACTTCTGAACACTCTTCAAGGGTAGCCCCAAGTACAGCACATTGCAATAGTCCAGTCTAGATGTAACTAAGGCATGGGACACTGGCTAGAGCAGACTGAGACAGGAACAGGTGCAGCTGGTGCACCAGCTGAAGCTGGGCCAAAGTACTCCGAGGCATTAGAACCACCTGGTTTTCTAAGGTGACCACTGTGTCAAGTAGCCCTACCAAGTTGCAAATCTGGCTTTCCAAGGGGAGTATAATCCCATCCAAGTCAGGAGAGATCTGAAGTTCCTGGGCTGCATTTCTACTAACCCAGATAACCTCTATATTGTTGGGATTAAGATAGTAAATAAAGCTATGAACAGCTATACATAGTGTAATCCTAAACAGAGTTACATCCTTCTAAATTCATTGAAGTCAACAGGCTTAGACTGGTGTGAATGTCCTTAGGATTGTCCTGTAGATGCCTTATTTGAATTAACAACATACCTTCAAAAGTTGCAAATACCCCGGAGGGTAGGGTCAGAGTTCAGAATGACTTCGATAGCCTGGAGAGCTGGGCCATAAGCAATAAAACGGATTTCATTAGGGAGAAGTGTAAAGTACTTCACCTAGGCAGAAACAACATAAGGCACAGGTACAGGATGGTAGATAGTTGGTTTGACATGTGAAAGAGATCTGGGAGTCTTGGGGGACCACAAACTGAACATGAGTCAACAGTATGATATGGCGGCTAAGAAGGCCAATGCAATTCTGGGCTGCATCAATAGGAGAATTGTGTCTAGATCAAGGGAAGTAATACTACCATTGTAGTCTGCATTGGTCAAACCTCACTTGGAATACTGTGTCCAGTTTTGGGCTCCACAATTTAAGGAGGATGTTGACAAGTTCGAGCATGTCCAGAGGAGGGCGACCAGAATGGTCAAAGGTATGGAATCCATGCCTATGAAGAGAGACTTAGGGAGTTAGGTTTGTTTAGTTTGGAGAAGAGAAGGTTGAGGGGAGACATGATAGCCATGTTTAAATATTTGAAGGGATGTCATGTTGAGGAGGGAACTAGCTTGTTCTCTGTTGCTCCAGAGACTAGGCATGGAGTAATGGATTTAAACTAATAGAAAAGGGATTCCACCTAAACATTAGGAAGAACATTCTGACGGTGAGGGCTGTTCGACAATGGAATGTGCTGCCTTGGAGGGTGATGGAGTCCCCCTCTTTGGAGGTTTTTAAGCAGAGGCTAGATGGCAATCTGTCTGGAGTGCTTTGATTGTGGGATCCTGCATGGCGGGGAGAGGGTTGGGGTCACTGGGGATGTGGTGGGAGGTAGTTGTTAATTTCCTGCATTGTGCAGGGGGTTGGACTAGATGACCCTGGATCCCTTCCAACTCTATGATTCTATGATTCTATCTTTACCATGTACATGCACAATAAAGCCAGGAAACCATATAAAATCCAGCTAAAATAAACCACTGTTCATATAAAAATTGATCAGTAGTCCCTAGACTCACCAAAAACCAATTACAACTTAAAACATCGTGTTATATGTAAAAGGTTTTATTGATTGCAAAATTGCTCAATTTTTTTCTTTACAAAACATACAGACAGCCTGAGGTCTCATTCTGTCTATTTTTTCTTTTTTTTTTCTTCTTCTTCTTTTTTTTTTTTTTGCTTCGGCACACTTACCTAAGCATTAGAGACACATTCTGCATCAGATGTGAGCTAACTCATTTCTTTTTTTGCACACTAAGGATGGGAAAGCATTTTGTATGTAGTTTAAAGGAACAAGCACCAAAAATGTTGCATGTCATATCTGATGTGAAATGCATGTCTAAAAAAATACATCATGGCATTCACAGTTCCTTTCTAAAGCACTGCTACAGCTTTCTAAGTCCATGGATGTCAATGGACTTAGAAGGGTGTAATTTTGCTTAGGATGGCACGGTCAGTGCTTCCTCCCCTCCCCATCAAGGGGTGAAGAAATATTAAGAACAAAGGCATCACATTATGTAATCTGTCTATAGGTATTTGGGAGGAGAAGTTGGTTGGGTCACACAGCAGCACTATTGTACTCCAAAAAATCTTATTTGGGGTCTGAGTATATAAAAGATCAAGAAAGCCAGTGTAGTGTAGTGGTTAAGAGCGGTGAACTCTAATCTGGAGAACTGGGTTCAATTTCTCACTCCTCCACATGAAGTCTTCTGGGTGACACTGGGCCAGTCACAATTCTCTGAGACCTCTCTCAGCCCAGACAGAGGTAGGCAATGGCAAACCACCTCTGAACATCTCTTGCCTTGAAAACCCTACAGGGTTGCCACACGTTGGCTTTGACGATGGCACACACACACACACACATACAAAGAACCAGCAGTAGTGGACCCTTAGTCATCCCTGAAACAAGTGAGAGTTTGAAGTGAAGAGGATAAAGCTCAGGTATGTGGAACTTGAGGAAACTATGTTTGAAATGTGACTGTACTTCTGTTTGTTGCATTCTGAATCTCTTAGTCATCCTTTCAGGAAATGAATATCCCATAAAGCTGGAAGAAAAGCTCATGGCAATTTCATTTTTCACTAAGATAACACAAATAATTTGAGCAACTTTTCAAAACTCACAAACATGAGTCGTCTTTTGCAGATCCCATCTACATTTTTTCATTCTTTTGTTTGTTGTTTTAATTCACTGAAATGACTGACACATTATCACTTTTAAAGAAACGGTTCCTTCTGACTGTGGTTATGTGATGAATAGCATTCTTCGACTTATCCACCAAACCTAAATATTCCATTTTTAATTATTTGTTAACACTGGTTGACAAAGAACTGTGAAATATATTCTGTGTTTGGAATATGGCTTATAGAAATTTTAAAATGTTCAGAGCCAAAGTTGCTCATAAAGGTTGACACTTACTTCAAACATTATTGATTCTTAACATGCAATTCCCTCTCCTAATAAGGCTACATCCCAGTTTCAGATAAGTCAACCTATAAACTTCAAGCTCTCCCTCTCAAATTCAGATTTTCCCTTCAGAAATCGCACAGTGAGAAATGCCTCTAATTCTTAATGGCACTATAGAGCCAATATTTTTTGTTTTAAACATTTGTTTGTTTGCCCCCTCCTGACTGCAATAGATATGGCTGCATGGTCTGAAAGTTGCAGCTAAATCACAAAAATAATTTTCTGTAACAGGGAAAGAATGAGAGAATGGCAGATTAACTTGTTTAGAACTGTCTGTACAAATGATAACAATTGTGACATATTTGAATTGAATGGAACGGACCATGGAAAGCTACATGGCAGAGTAGGAATTTGTCCAGTGTGGTGGAGTGGTTAGAGTGTTGGACTAGGATCTGGGAGACTGAGGTTGAATACCCATTTGGCCATGGAAGCTCACTGGGTGACCTCGGGAGTGAATAAGCCCATTGTTCTAATCCAGTGCTCTAAATTCTGCACAATGTTGGCTTTCTATAATAGGAATTTTATTATGTTTATTCTTTATGTTTATTATTCAAAATATTGATACCCACCAAATCCCCATGGACTCAAGGTAGTTAACAAGCAATAAGAAGTTGCAAGGACACAAAAACAACATAACATTTGGTTAAACAAAATAAAAAGATCACAAAGGTTAAAAAAGTAGCCAAATCTGCCAAAAATGTTTATACTTCAGCAAATGCCCTATGATATAAAACCATCCTCATGCCTTCCTGAATGCAACAAGTGATAAAAAATGATCAGGTTTGATCTAAGAACTGTAAACTTCAACCTTTCTTGTAACAGGCTTGAACATTTGAGCAGTCTTGTAGAATTACACAAGCTGTCCATATGCTTCATTACCAAAAATCATTTCCCAAGACCAAGACATGAATGTTTCATTCTCCAATAAATGTGTTTCTTTGTCTAGCAGCAAGTGACATGCTCATCCCTATTTTTGTAGAGATTCTTGGGACCCAGTTTGGTAGAACATATCACTGTTGGACAGATGGGTTTCTCCCTTGTGGAAGGAGTGAAAACAAATTAGAAACTTACTCTCCATCTTGAAAGGGAAAAAAATCAATTTCCTGGCTGAAGCTCCTGCCAAAGAATTCTGAAGCCAAGCAATTACCTGTCTGCTTTGGCATGAGCTAGTTATTCTCTGGCAGACCCCTTGAGTCTTTTGATATGAAGTTAGAATGGTACTACTGAGATGTCACAGACACAAGCAGTTGGCCAAATTGCAACACTCTAACTCATTACAATATATTGGCCTCTCTATGGTATTTATGAAGTTCTGAAACATGGTTTCAAATGGATTTACACTTAATCAATTCATTAATTAAAAGCTAGGTAATTAATCAAATAAAAAAATCTTAAACTGCTTGACAGCCCTAATTGGAAGACGTTTATAATATTTCATAATCTATCTCTGTATACAGTCCACTTAGTTACTTTCACCCTGTGATATCCATTCCTGAATAGTTAGCTCAGCGACTGAATTTACCACTGCAGAAGACTTTGTAAAATAAAAGACCGACCTAAGTGTTAGCCAAAATGCCCGGTTATGAATTGTTATATGGGGGAATTAGCGTATCAATAACCGGCAATGGGCATAACCTGAGCTGGGATGCAACCTTTATCTACCAGAGTCCATACCATGACCAGTAAAGAGGCAGAAGCAGTGGAATTAGGTTAAAAGGAATTTACTCAGATTATATGTTCACACATAACATACAAAACTACACATACACATCACACAACATACAGAGTCTAGGAATCAAAGAGAGGAATAAAGAAACTTTCGCCATGTGGCAGGCAGAGGAGGAAATATACTGCACCTCTCTTCAGAGTAGTTGTTCGTCCTGAATTCCATGCAGCTTTGGGGGATAAAAAGGGGACGGGGGGGGGGGCTAGGTGTCCAAGCATGAACACCCACTCTGGCAGAGTGCCAGGCAGTATGGAGGGGAAGGCCCAAGGGAGAGAGAGAGTGAATGGGCCGGGAGCACTCCAGTTATACTGTTTTTCTGGGGGCAGGGAGAAGGGTTTAACCCCTCCTAGGTTCCCAGGTGGTAAAAAGGTGTCAACAGACTTAATCTGTGGCTTGGGGTGGAGTAGTGAGAATTTGGAAATCTATTCTGATTCCAATGGCTTGTGCAATCCCAGGAGAAGTCAGGAGTCTCACTGATTGGCTTAATGGCTTGAAACAAAAGGTGCGATCGCTGCTAATGTCTGGAGATCGTTGCTGAAGGGCAAGTCATTGTTATCTTAATGTCTGCTGAATGGCTTTGCTGAACTAGTCCGATGTTGCAAGGGGGGGGCTGTTGGTGCAGGCTACATGCCTGGACATATTCCCTACAATATGGCTTTCACTAGAGCAGGGTACACAGGAACATGGATGCCCTCTGGTTTGCTGGAGGGACTACTTTGGCTACTGCTCTTTGACTGCTGGCTTCAAGGGATGAAGAGGAGTCCTTTCCATGGTGGCCCAGGCTTGCCACTTGGTCTGGAGAGGCTGCTGCACACATCTGCCGGGGTTGCCATGACCAGTCCAGGAGATTGGCAACCCGTTAGGCTACATAAGCTTACACATTAGTCAAAAACGCATGGTCGCTTTATTCCCTGTTTCAGCCAGGATTCAGCCAGGATCAAACGCACGTTCGGCGAAAATGCATGCGTTCGATCCTTGCTGAATCCTAGTTGAAACAGGGAATAAAGGAGGCTAAAGCGACCACGGGTTTTTGCCCATTCTTTCCATCAAATGCAGTTGGTTAAATGGGACTCTTTCCCTATCAAGTTGATGGGCAGCCCATTCCTGAAAGGGGGCGGGGAAGCTCCTTAGGAGCCAGTGTGACCTTGCACCAGTGTAGGTGCTACCTTGTCACAGAATAAGGTGGCATCTACACCAGTGCGGGCAAACACACCAGTGTCCGGCAGCCACCGTCCCTCCACCACCAGCGCAGTCACGCTGACAGGGCTTAAGCTGCAGCAGCTTCACTTTGTTCAATGGGGCATTTTGGTGGTGCAGTCTCACTTTGTTGAATTGTGCATTTGCCCCTTTTTCAGTATTTTAATTTGAAAAAACCTTTCCCTCCTTAGTGGCTAGGAAGCCTCCGAGGAGGAGGCGGGTCTCCGCCACTCCTGGCCACCACGGGTCTACCCACTGCCCTTCAGGATTGTGCTTAAAGTGTCTCCACTGTTGTTGTAGCAAAACTCAAGTCCACCGGCTCCTAACCTGGGTGCCAAAGCACACTGATGTACCAAGAGCAGTGCATTAACCAAATGATTAAAATCTCCTACAAGACCAAAGTGGGAATGTTGCTGATTTTCTCCATCTTGCCATTTCAACTCAAAATTCACAGTTTGTTTCTCCTCTGTGAATCAGACCTATGAATCTTAGTACCTGTTCATTGCTTCAGTTTTTCTCCTATTAAAAGTAGGAGTTGCATTTGCAACACTATTTTGGCACTTAAGTGGCATTTAAATGGCTTATACCATAAAAATCCCATAAACTGCTATAAAAATGGTATAAATGAAAACCAGGAAACACACGCAATAGAAATGGGGAAAATAATAAAGTTCAGAATGACCATATATAAAACAAAAACAAATGAAAAGGGACATAAGTGCATTCTTGGATCCAAAAATAAAATAAAAAATCTGGTCACAGAGGAGCTGCATACCTGTGTAGTTCACAGCTCTAGCTTTGTCTTCTTCCAACCAGACTGTGCTGGGGGTTGTAATCCTGTTACAGTTCTACATCAGATGTAGGTTGGGTTATTTAATCACTTCTAATACAGACGCCAACCCATGGGTCAGTAATGACCCGTGCTTGCACAGGATGACTACCTTTACCTTTTTAAATGCAGACATGTCTCATCATTACCTGCCTTTTGAGAAGGTGTGGTGGGTTCCAGGGTGGGCACCAGGCACTGAATGGCCAGGTGCCTGCTTCTTCTCACAACTGTGTGTCCCATTTCACACCTCCTTTTCCTCCCACCAACCTGCATGCCCCCACCTGCCTGTGCGTCCTTCCCCTGCCTGTTCAGGTGTTCCATCAACTGCACTCACAGCCGACTGCATGGCCTGTAGGCCCTTTCCTTTCCAACATTAGATGATATGATGTGTGCACCAGGAGTGCATCTTCAGTGGCTACCAGGTGCTTTGCCTACTGTGCACTACTTGTACACCCATTCTGAAGAGCTGCTGAACAATTTGTGCAGCCAGGAACATGGGCGGTGAAGTACTCATAGTGGGCGAGAGAAGAGTGGGGGAAGAGGCAACAGCAGTGGTCCCCACCCAAAGACCTGAGCCCTGGCAGCTGCCCCATCTCAGGGTATGCTGATGCTGGCCCTATGAGAAGGAATACCAAGAACTGTGATGCTGAGAAACAGAAGTGATGGGCTGTTCTGTGGGCAAGCAGTTCTTTACTGCTGTGAAATAAATATCAGAGAGGAGTATACCTCTAAGTTTAATTCAGATGTTTGGAGTATACTGGCTTACTAAGAACATGTGATCAGTTCAATCAATTTGAGATCCGTGGCCCTCTCCTTTTATTTAGGCAAGTGATCCCCAATGTAATACCATGCGTACGATGGCACCATTGATGTGCTTCCCTCATGCATGAACGCTTCTGACATTATTCATTCTCCCACCAGATACTATTTGTCTTCTCTTTAATTCCCTTGCTGGGGATTTGATTCAGTCTTAGTGTTGGGACTTTAAGATCAACTGCCAGTGCTGACATTGATGTCCATACTAATTTTGGGCAAGGCTAATTTTCTTTGCATGGTTTTGTTATCAGCTACTCTCGTTGCATTCCTTTGCGGAACCTTGCTTGAGCTTTCTCTCATGGCCATTTTCTTCTGTCCCAGGTCCATTTGTCTCCTGATCCCTTGGAGTTCTTCCTGGAGCCATCTATGCCAAAGCCAAGATAAGAATAAATAGCCCAAATAAATGTCTACCCAGTCCTCACCCCAGTGCCCTTCTCCCTGTAGTGTAATGTTCAGGCTAGAGATAGGTGAGCTGCTGTTACCAAAGTTCAGGGCTAGGTGAATAGGAAGCTACTCCAGAGATCAGCAGTTTAGTGCAATTATACTAAAAGGAGAAGAGTAATCTTCCAATTCCCTGCCTTCCCCATGCCCTAGTGATTCCTCACACATGCCCACCTGGCTAACTGTGACTGTCAAACTCTTAACTCACTATACTTCCAACTCAGAAAGATTAATTTATAACTGGCATAGTTACTCCAGGGTTCTGCCTTGTTAAAGATTTGCATGAAAGCACCAGCAGGAATGTATTATTGCTGTTTTGTTTTCCTGGTTGATTCATTCACTTCTCTACATGTTTCTCTTCTTCTCGCCATGTGTTTTCTCAAAAATATTTCTTTTCCCTTCCTTTAGATTCTGGAGTAGCCATTCTGCATGTTGGATATAATGTTGAACTAACTGACAATAAAAAGGAGGAGGAGGGGAGACTGTTCTGCTTGTCAGGAGGGGGAAAACTCATTAAGGTATGTTCCTACTACTTGGGATAACCAATAAACAGAAAACTGTGGCATAAAAATACTTCTCTGTACTCTGGAATACAAATGTTCTCCTCGCTTCCCAGGCTAATGTAGTTTGGGTAGTGATTAAGATTTAGGGTTCTAATTCTTGCATTAAATTTTTTTTTTTTCCGTTTTCAAACCAATCTCTTAATTTCTACTTTCTTCAAAAAAATGCAGGGTGTAATTCTATTGCACTCAGTGGCTAAACAGACACTGTATGTTTGTAAAGAGAAATGGGCAGAGCTCAGCTCAATAACTAGGTGGGAAGCTGTGTCTAGAGGAGCCCCATGGCGCAGAGTGGTAAACTGCAGTACTGCAGTCCAAGTCCAATGACCTGAGTTCGATCCCGACAGAAGTTGGTTTCAGGTAGCCGGCTCAAGGTTGACTCAGCCTTCTTGGGTAAAGGGAAGATGACTGGGGAAGGCACTGGCAAACCATCCCGCAAACAAAGTTTGCCTAGTAAATGCCAGGATGTGACGTCACCTCATGGGTCAGGAATGACCCAGTGCTTGCACAGGGGACCTTTACCTTTTTAAGCTGTGTCTATAAGGGAGGAAGGAGAAATGGGAGGAGGCTAGCTGGAGAATAAAAGAGGAAGAAGGAGGTGTTTTGCCGTGTCAGAGCTCTTCTCCTATGCAACACAGTATAACCCTGAGGTGGGTGAAGTGAGGTGTGTGGACTGATGAATATAACAACCATTACAAGGAAATAGTGACTGGGCTGGTGATTTCAAGACCCCCATGGGCTCCAGGTATGAAGTTCCTTCCCCTGTCCCCAGAGGGTGCTACAGTAAGACAGAGGGAAGCAACCCTTTGTGTGAAAATTAAGCCACTCTTAAGAAACAGGAGTAGAAAAAATGAGTATAAAGTGCCAGCCGGGTACAGAACGCAAAATAAAATCTATGTGTAAAAAGCCTTTCATTGGGCATAGAGGCATAAAAGAATTCTCCCTCAAATACCTAAATTTTATTTTGCTCTGTCAACTAGCTTTGAACCGTTAAAAGAAATCCTGCAGCTGTAACTGCACCAATTATCGTAATAAATTATAATAAAAGGATTCACAGTTCTGTTCGTTTTTGCTAAACTAGATCATTTGTGTCATTTGGTATGTCACACAAATATTCCATTTCTTTCACAGATGTCTGTCTATTAAAGTGCAGAAGGAAAAATGAGATAAGGATAAATATACTATCTTTGAAATTACTGCATCAAGGAATGAAAATGAGTGCACTTTTTTCTGTTTTCAAAGAAGTATAATTTCATTTCCTAAGATATGTCCTTTCGGTTCAGCACAGATTTCAGTTTTGGATCATTTAATATCCTTAAGTGTAGCATATTTTTTGCATTTAATTATCCAAATAAATGTTTTACCAATGTGGAGAATGAAATCGTGTAAGTACTAACTTGGACCAATTTCTTTTACTCACCTCACTTCTTCACACTACAAGATGAGCAATTCCAAAGTTTTTCCAAGTTGGGAACCCAATTGGAAGAGGGACTATGAGGTCTTTGCTGTGACAAGAAAGATTCTTGCAACGTCCGTTGTTTACCTGCTTTTCTTATCACTAGTACTTGGGGGTCACTTAGAGCCCATCCCTAAGGTGGGGGCAAACCACAGCGGCTGAGACAGCACAGCTGAGAAGCCTCCACAGAGTCTTCCCGGCCTCTGCGGAGGGTAAAAAAGTCTTTCTTTTCCAAAATAAAAACAGGAAAAAAGGCTTTTTTTTCCCTATAGGGAAAGCGGGCCTGCGCCACCTTAAAAGGTGGCACAGGACTGCCAGGAGGCATTCCTGGGTGAAAGGGTTTTGGAAGCTGCCTAAAGGCAGCTCTGCCCCCTGGAATGCCCTGGGATTGCCTCTCAGGACCCCGACACAGGGATTTGCATCAGGAGAACACTGGCGGAAAGGCCTGCCGGTGCCCAAGCCCCACACTGTGGCATGGTGTCCCGGAGCCAGCAGGGATGCCCTCCACAGCAGCCTAAGTGCCCGTTATCCTGGGATAACCAGGCACTTACGTTGCTGCGGGGTCACGTCAGCTCCTAAGCTGACTCAGCACCCCCGTTCAGGAATGTACAGTTTCGATTGGATCCAGACATAATTTTCCACTCATGAAAGGTCCTTCTGCTAGTGGAACAGAATGTTCTTCTTTCCTAACCCACTGATCTCCCTGGAATGTTACTCCTGGGGGAAAGGTACAGCATGAGAGGCAAACAGGAGATCTGTGGCACGAAGGGGAAGTTGGTGGAAATTTCTTCACCCCTTTTGTTAGTGGGAAATTTAGTGTGGCTCCAACCCCTAATGAAACAGACAAAAAAGAAAAATCTCAAAAAGAAAAATCTCAAAACATCACAGGATGTGATGAAGGACACTAGCTTGAGTGGCTTTCAAAGTGGTTAGATAAATTCATGGTGGATATTTCCATCGATGATAGGTAGCTGTAAATTCTATGTTTAGAGCAGATGTTTGGGGTAAGCAATGGGGGGAACTTTATCTCCTAATTATGGGCTACCCAAAGGCACTGGACTGGCCACAGTTGGGGGAAATGATTCTGGACTAGATGGATCCTTCATTGGCTGTAGCTGTTCCAGTGAAATTATAGTATTTTATTTGTTTACTTATTTTATACCACGCTTTATCCCCAGTGGGGAACATAAAGCAGTTTATGATATAAAAAAACCCCAGGAGAGAACAGACCCCGCAGTAAACTAAGGTATGATAAACAAACTAACAAATACAAAACAAATAACTAAACCAACCTCAACATGCATAGCCTCTTTCACTAAAGTAGTATATATAATTTATATTGAATAGCTTCAAAAGTCTTGCTCTTGAGTTAAGCATCTTGTCAAAAGTAAAGTTGAAATTGGAGGATTATCTTCAAGCCATACTCTGAGTAATTATTTCTAGCACATTCTTCATTATGCACAACTTGATGTTAAGCCATTCTGATTATAGGCATCTGTAATGCAGCTATAATTGTCATAAAAAGTGCATGTCCCAATGAGCAAGATACATGCTGCAGACGGCTGTCAGCATTTTGAAGCGTGTATGTATAGACAGAGAATGGGGTTGATTTGGAGACATTAAAACCTAGTTTGACCCATCACCAAGCATCATAATTGCATCTCAACAGGCCTTTAAGTATGTTTTAGGAAGACAATTTATAGGTTGCACTTCATTGGTGCTTAGAAACATGTGAATTGTTTTGAATAACACCGTGGCACTAACTGGTAGCTAACATTAGTATTTGGAGAATTCAAGGTATTTGTTGGGATGGTAAACAACAAAGAAATTAATGAGTATGCTGAAAATGTCTTGATCATAAGTTCTATGTAGGGTTGCCAACTGCCAGGTAGTAGCAGGAGATCTCCTGCTAATGCAACTGATCTCCAGCTGATAGAGAGCAGTTCACCTGAAGAAAAATGGCTGCTCTAGCAATTGAACTTTATGGCATTGAAGTCCCTCCCCTCCCCAAACCCCACCCTCCTCAGGCTCCACTTCAAAAATCTCCCGCCAGTGGCGAAGAGGGACCTGGCAACCGTAGTTCTATGTTATTTTAAGACAACATTCATAACCTGTAGTTCTGTAAATTCAAGGGGAGGGGAAAGGTGTGCTGTAATAGAATAGCTGTTCATGGAATTCCTTGCCTACTGGACAGCCCATTCCTGAACCTTTGACGGCCGGGGACGGCATGGCCGAGGCACCGCTGTGGCACCACCAAAGCCATTTCCCGGCTGCCGAAAGGCGTTAAAAAGCCTTTTGGAGGCTTTAATTTTTAAATGGGGCATTTTGCCCCATTGAGAACAACGAGGCTGCGCCAGCAAAAAAAAACAAAAAAAAAACAGGTGCAGCAACGCTGTTTTCCCCGCTGGCAAAGGGGACAGGAAGCGTCCTACTGGCAGTTACCTCCCCAACACGCCCCAGGAATGCCCCCCAGGACGCTGGCATGGGTCTTTATGCTGGTGAAACGCTGTTGGAAGGCCCAGCCAGTGTTCCTGGGGGGTGCTGCTGTGGCAGCACCGGATGTCCGGCATCCGGATCCCTCTGCCAGCGTCCAAGCCCACCTGGATGGCGTAAGTGGGACGGCCGGTGGCAGCCGTTCCACTTATGCTGGTGCAGCCCCTTTTTGGCCTCCAAAGAACTTTTGTCCTTTAAGGTCGGGAATGGGCTGAAAAATCTAAGCTTTGACTCACATGTCAGGACATTACTCCCAAGAGCTATACTCTGCATTTTCAGACTACTCATCCACCATCACTGTTATTTCATAGCTGTTAATAGACTTCACTCAGAATTTAGCTGAGAATATACATGAAGCATCTTCAACACTGAAATCTTTACACAAAAGATTAACAATTGTTCTTACTATTGACACTTACTACTGACACTAACCTACAATGGGTAAAATTGTGATGGGAACATTCAATATGCTGTACATTTGTAAACAACTGTGAAGCTCTTTTGAGAATTTGTTAAGAATAAGGTTTCTGTGTATGCACAAAAAGAACTTATTCACAGCGTTTACTTTTCCAAGAGTGATACCTTAGAATTTTGCCTTATGTCTGCCACACCAGTCACACTGAAGCCATGGGATTATTTTCATGCACTCAATAGAACGGCTCTTCTGTGTTCATGGTGAAGAAGCATGAACATTTATACAACATAATCATGTATATATAACATGATGTTTGATGAGAACTAAATGCATGCACACTTGTGTAATCTTTCTCTTCTTCTTTCTTTGTGAGGAGGGAAAAGACTGTATGTGAGCAGTGGGGTGGGGCCCTGAATCATTCATACTCCCCCACCAAAGATACAGAAAGACATTTCTTGTAATTATGTGCCCTTGGCCATGATGTAAAAAAAAATGTGAATAGAAGAAGGAATCAGATGATTCAGAAGAAAAATTATTTGAAGAACAAATAAAATGTGTGACAATTATCTAGTGTGTTCCAGAGTTTTAGAAGCAGTTCCAGAGTTTTAGAAGCAGTTTGTAGGACTGAGCCCTAATAATGATGGAATAATCCAAATCTCTGTAAATCAGAAACTAGGAAGGAACCCCAATCAAAGAACAGCAAAACATATATTTCCATATGCTTTCCACTGTACATATTTCCTTATTAAAGACACAGTCAACACAGATGCTTTCTGTGGCACTGTCTGCAATGGTCTTGATATGAAAATATAATAAGAAGGTCAGCCAAACATTAGCTTCTTTGTCAAACAGACATGTCTCATTAAATTCAGAGAACTTACCTTCTGAGGTATTTTTTTTTTAGACTTCATTTCAAACATCAGTATAAAAATTTTCTCCACCTTACACTGGTCTCATCCCCTCTTTCCTTGATATACACTGGCATAATTTCAGTTTCAAATGCTTCTCCAGAGGTAGTCAGTAGCAGTTCGGCCTTCTGTGTCCTGCACCTCTTGATAAGGACTTCTTTCCTAACATAGGGCTTCGAAGAAATGTACACAATAATGCTTATTTAAGCTCTTATTTAGTTCTTGGACTTGGTTGTGAGTGGAGCTCAGGACCTGGTAAGAGATGTAGAGGTTGTTGCACCAACTGGGAACAATGACCCCAATGTTTTTAAGTTCAGCATTCATGTCAATGGAAAGTCCAAAACTGTAACATTTGATTTCAACAGAGGGACTTTTACAAAAATGAAGCCTGGAGAGCTCATGCTAGACAGAATAAACCATAGAAGGCTACATAAAGCTAAAATCTAAAGCATCTTCACATGTAATTAAGCTGAACAAACTAATGAAGATCCCATGACAGAGAAAAGGTAGACTCAACATGGCAGTTTTGTTTTTGACTAGGGGTGATTCTTCTGCTGTTTCAACTCAAAAATACTCATTTCAATTTCACTGCTTACTTGGACATGAGACTTCATAGAATCATAGAGTTGGAAGGGACCACCAGGGTCATCTAGTCCAGCCCCCTTCCCAATGCAGGAAATTAACAACTACCTCCCCCCCACATCCCCAGTGACCCCAACCCTCCCCCTGACCATGCAGGATCCCACAATCAAAGCACTGCCGAAAAATGGCCATCCAGCCTCTGCTTAAAGACCTCCAAAGACAGGGACTCCACCACCCTCCAAAGCATTATATGGTCTTGTCATTTTCAATTTTCTCACTTTAAATTTTCCCTCCTTAAATTTGTGCTATTTTTAGCACAATTGCACATAGCTTTTAAAAAAATAAATGGAGCAGGGCATATCAAATACAATACAATGATGTAAAATGGCATTAAAATGTCATAAAATAAACAAAGCAACTGGAACACCAGCAAGAAAAACAAAAATGAAAAGGCTCACAATAGCAACCTATGAAAACGGAAAGTTATGAAAAAGAGCTACATCCTTATTTCCAATGACAGCCCCAATTTGAGCATCACATCTAGTTCTGCCATCACCTTACAATTTTTAAATTATGAGTTTTGTATCAAAAATACATTCACACTGTCCTAAACTGTTTATAATAAAAATTACCTTCATCATTCACCATATTAGCAAATGCATACACCTTACCTCTCGTGTGGCTCACTAAAGCTTCCAATCATATGGAGTTTATACTTGACATCTTTGTTTGCTTTGTATTTTTGAAATTTGCAAAGCAAACAGAAGTCATAGTGACAACTGGTCTTAAAATAGAGACCACATTTGAGTCAGGCTCAAGAAATGTGCAACAAAGGAACAAGACAGGTTGTCCTTCCGTTGGAAAAGTAATTTGGCCGTGAATCATGAAGCAGCTCAGATCAAACCCCAATGAGTCACTGGCAGTCTTGATTATACATAATTGTGCAGGCAAGAAGTTGATGTCTGTGATTCATTGGGTCTGCCCGTATTGTTAAGATAAAAGTGTTGGCAGACCTGTCCCCTTATTGAGGACCCTACATCACCCTGAATGCAGAGAAACAAAACCGCCTGAATGTAAAACTTATGTAGGAAGGAATTCCAATCATTGTTCATAAAACATGAACATTACTTCACACATAATACCAAGGCCAGTTGAGTGTGTCTGTATGTGGGGTACATGACTTTTGAATGCAATTGACACAGGATTTTGAAGTCCTCAATATCTGAGCAGCTCCACACACACTGGGGATAAATCCACACAAGGTAACACTGGAGATATGTTTGTCTCTAGTGGAATGCTTCACCTTTAACAGCAGTGAACCAAAGCTCATTCTAGTATGTTAAAGGTCTTGTAATCTCTTGATGTCTGGGCCTCTCCAGCCCATTTATCCCTCCTTTCTGGGGCCTAGTAACCTGACAAGAAACAAACATTTCCTCTTTCAAGCTAAATTGGGGCATATTTCCCCCCAGCCTTGCTTTCTCCATCTTTCTCCTGGGGGAGTAGAAGATCTGTAAGAAGTTTCGCAGTTGCCTTGGCCTGGCTTCCCTTATTTCATGCCAGCTAGTTGCCTTTTGAATGTTCTGAATCGTGCTACTTTACCTGTCATACTATTGCCTTCTCTGTTGCCAATGTTCCCACAAAGCTGAGACACATCCCAGCTTTACCAGCTGTCTGCCTACAAAGCTAGTGCTCAGGAATTAGCATTTTTTCTGGTTTCTAAGGCTATGCTTTTTTTTTTAACCTGTAAATTTTGGGTTTGGGTTTATTGGTCCCATTATTTTCTGTAAACCCAAATAAGCTGAACACCCATACAGTCAAATGTATATTTTGGTTTTTTTCAGGTTTCCAGAAAACATCGGATCCATTATAGTCCATGGGAATTTTTTTCAAGGCTCCTGGGGTGGGGGACGTTTTTCAAGGTAGAGTCACCAAATTTGCAGCATAGCTGAAAGGGACTCTCCTCAGACAAACCCCTAAGTTTGGTTAAGTTTGGTTTGGGGGTGCCAACTTTATGGGCCCCCAAAGGGGTGCCCCATCTTCCATAGGTGTTTGTGAGAGCTGAGCTGTCAATCGGTTTTGAGGTTCACAAGGTCAGTGTTGCTGAGGTCTGGTGGAGCTGAGGCAGGCTGGCGCCACTGAGCCTGGGGGCTCCATTCATATCTGGGTTGTATAGCATGATGTCCATGCAAATTAGCTGCCAAACAGAGGGAAATGGCTTAAATGCAAGAAAAATAAGGCACATAAAACATTTCTTTTGGTGGCAAATGATGTCCTGTAAACAGTCTTTAATATAGTCATCAAAAATCTGATTTCAGTAAACAATGGGAAACGCAGATGCTACTCAGGGCAACCTTCAGTTTTGAGAGCAAGGAGACTGCTCATCCACACAGGTGAGGGAGTCTTCTTCAGAAGCCCAATAAGCAGCTGTCGAAGCTGGTGTTTTTACTGGGAGGGTATATCCCTCTGGACGGGACTGGGT
Source organism: Euleptes europaea (assembly GCF_029931775.1). Classification (NCBI taxonomy): domain Eukaryota; kingdom Metazoa; phylum Chordata; class Lepidosauria; order Squamata; family Sphaerodactylidae; genus Euleptes; species Euleptes europaea. The sequence continues at coordinate 35,818,600 of NC_079323.1, forward strand.
GAGCCCCATCTTTTAAATGACCCTTCTATCTAGATTACTAGGGTGATGGACAGTTTGTTCTGACCATGTTGGCTCCAATTATACAACCCCTACCTCACAAGGGCTCCAACTATGGAGTCCTGGAGGGGACAATATCCCCTCCCAAACAAAACCAGTAAAAGATAGAAAAATTGGGGAAATCCTATGGAGGTACAAAACCAGGAAACTCAGCAAAGTCCAAAACCCGAAATCCCCCCCCCCAAAAAAGCCAAATATCTCTATTCAGATATTCAGGGATTAGCTATCTGGCTTTGCTCAGATTCCCGGTTTCACAATTCGGCCGAAATTAAATTTTTAAAAAGCTGAAACTGCTTTTTCGGGTTTATTTTTGGTTCGGTAAACCCAGTATGCACAGCCCTACTGGTTTCCTGTTCCTCCCTAGTCTTCTGCCTTTGATCTGTGACTTCTTAGTCATGTGTACTTCCTTTCTTCTTTTCCTTACTTATGCTTATCACCACAGAGGTCTTTACACAAGATCAGGCTTTTGTTCACACAAGGAGGCCTCCCTCCATCCAACAAGAGTCATCTGAAACTGATCCAACATCTCACTACCTCCACAGTAGAACCAATGTAGCCTCCACATTGTAGCCACTGTGCTAAATAAGTTCCTCCTCTCTTTTGTGTGCACCAAAATCAGATTTCTTAAAAAAAAAAACCTGACTATACCCAGAAAAGTGGAGAATCAAACACCGTGCTCATTTCAGAAACTACCTTATTCACTTAAAATGGAATTCATTATATATCCCAGTAGCAAGTTCTTAGAAATGGGTCCCCAAGCTCTCTAGAATATTGCCACCTGGTGTGTACACAGCTGTTAAAAACAATCCCAGGAAAGCTAAAACCTCTAGGTACATTTGCAATACAAGTGATAAACAGCAAAATGAATGTTCTTCCATTATAATAAAACTGGTTCTCATACATCCAAGTGACCTAGTAAAGAAATCAATGTTTTAAAATAGCTTCAGAAGACATGGAACATAATTACTGGAAATCTAGAAATTTCCCAGCTCTCCTGTTACACTCATTATAAACTGTGCATTAAATGCAATAGATTTAACTTCTGCTAAATATGATTGTGTTGCAGACAGTCATGTATGACTATCCTAAACATGGTTACTCAGAATAAAGCTCCACTGACTGAACTCTACAGGGATATTCCAAGTACAGATGTTTAGGGCAGCCTCATCTGGTCTTTTTGTCTTAATATACATATACTGGTTTGATCATTATTTTCCCAATTGGAAATTATAGTAATGTTCCAGTCCTAACCCTAGGCAAGAAGCTGTATGTATCATTGGTACAACAGTGCACAAGTATTCCCATACCAGCCCCAAGCTTTCACATCAAGTGATAGGATCACACCAGGACAGCAACAGGCTATAGACAGTTTCTGTCCAAGAGATCAGGCAGCATACGTCTTACTTCACGTACAACTGGCATATGAAGCAGGGTGGCTGATGGTAGACAGGTGGTAACTGAGATATACAAATAACATGAAAGAATTTAATGGGTAAAAAAGGTGTATTGAATTGGGCCAGGAAAAATAGTGACAGCTGTTGGAGTTGATATAATGAAATATGTTATATCATGATCCATGACGGGATGTGCTAATGCATCCTGTACTAGCTTAATGTGCTAATGCATCCTGTACATGCAGAACACAGTACAATACTCTAGCACGGAGGTTGCAAAAACCTGGAACAACATAGCCAGATTCCATTTGCCTTGGAAAAGACAAGCTTTTCTTAATAAACTGAGCTGACAAAAATTAACCTAGCCCTTGATTGAGCGTTGACAGGCATAAAACTGGTGAATTACCAGTCCCGAGTGGCTCCAATCTTCTCTATTCTGTTTACTTTTCTTAACTGGCACACCAAGATTGAACATGGACTTCTTCAATCTAACCCTATTTAGATGTGGTGTCCAAATGCAGGTGCCTTCAGTGGCATTTCCCCCCCAATATCATGTGTGTAAAGTGTCGTCAAATCACAGATGACTTATGGCAACCCAGTAGAGTTTTCAAGGCAAGAGACTAACAGGAGGTTTGCCACTTCCTCTCCATTACAGCTGTGCATATTGATAAACCCAAACTGAAAATAAACCCAAAATTAGCTGTTTTGGCAATATTTGGGTTTCGGTTTGACTAAAAACCTGAATTTTCTGTCATGAAATAAGCTGAATCAAACTTGCTGTTTTCTGGAGAGAGCAACGGAAAGGGCTAAGCTTCGTCACCAGAGTTGCCTCCTGGAAGAGTCTGTCATCAGCCACAGATAATTCAAGCAGAGATTTTTCCACTTCAAGGAAGTGTGGAATGTGCTATCCCTCCAGGAAACCTCCAGACTCCATTTCTGGGAGGCCAGTAGAAGGCATCAGCTCTTTTAGCAATGTTGATTTCCCCAACAGACCAGATTCTTCTACATGGGATAGGATTCAGTAGTCTCTTCTTTTCCTCAAAATTTTAAGCAGACAATATTGGCTCTCTAAAAATAACAGGGGAAATATCCTCAGTCTTTTGGGCAGCAAAACAATCTACCAACTGAAACTCTTCTTGATTCTAAATCCCACACACAAAATTGACCTCAGCAACACAGTTCTAGACAACACTCCATTCACATGCGAATTTATCTGCAGGGCTTTGACTCGGCAATCCACTATCATAAAAATGGGAAAAAATTAAAATTTTACATCTTTTTTTTTTTGCCATCAAGTCACAGCTGACTTACAGTGACCCTATAGGGTTGTCAAGGCAAGAGATGCTTGGAGGTGGTTTGCCATTGCCTGCCTCTGGCTCTCTCTACACCAGAGATACCCCAAACCAAAATAATATAACAGTAAGTCATAGTATACATTATCACCTGGCTACTTACAAACAAACACAAATATGCAGATTAGTTACTGTCAGCCATGCTGCATTTCTGTTCCTTATATCTCTACCCACGCATTCCTGAGCCGCACTGGCAGCCAGGACAAAAGTCTTCAGGAGGCTGGCGAAGGACTCCACCGGCACAAGGGCCTACAGTGCCGGCATCCGGGTGGCACACACTGGCATTTGTGGCCCCAGCACCGGCGTGCAGGGTTGGCCGCCAATCACTGGCTGCTGCCAATGGAGCCTGCCACCAGCATCCGGACGCCGGCAAAGGCCATCCTGGGAGGCATTCCTGGGGCATTCCGGCATTCCGGAAGGCATTCCCAGGGCGTCACGGCACCGGCTGGGGGGTGGGGCCGCTGAGCCATTATGGGTTAGGAATGCCCCTTTTTATTTCTGCAGAGATATGCCACCTTTTAGGTGGCAAATCTCCCATGCAACCCTATGCTGGTTGCATGGTTTTTTGGCGCTGGGTGGAGGTTTTGGCTGGGCTGAAATCTCCTTAGGAGGCAGTGCTTTGCCTCTTAAACCCGGCGCAGGCATTCCGCTCAGGAATGCACTGTCAAAGTGTTATTAGTATAGTACAGTCTACTGGGAAGCATTTTTAAAAGGCCTAATTTATTTTACATACACACAAAACTGATTGGCTTATCAAAAGTTCTAACTATAGTGGATGAAGCCTGAAAGCCAGCTAAGCCAAAGTGAACTCTAACACAGATTTTTGAGTATCTATAAAACAATATAGATACAAGTACATACAAATTCTAACTGCAACTCACAGCCAAACAATATATTTTCCCTTCCAACAACATATCAAAAAGGGCAAGTGAAAATGGGTGTTATCTAATGCTTAACCTAACAGGCAGAACAATCCTGGGATGGGGGGAGGTAGATCTGCTGCGTCTGGGAGCGGTGCAGCTGCTCCACCTCCTCAGAGACTTCTCAGCTGCAAAAAAAGTAAAAAATAAATACGATGCAAAATTTTAAAAACCCGAAAATTGGCCCCCTGAATTCAGCTGCGCCACTGAAATATGTGGTGTAGAAACGCCACTTCATGAGGGGGCATTCCTGGGGTGAAAGGAGTTAGGAAGCTGCCGAAAGGCAGCTCCACCCCCAGGAACATCCTGGGAATACCTCTCAGGGTGCCGGCATGGGGACTTGCACCACTGGAATGCTGCCCAGAGTTAGCGCTGTTGCCTAAGGATGTGTGGATGCCACCTGTGATGGCGTAAATGCTCCTTATCCTGGGTTAAAAGGGCACTTACACCGCCGCGGGATCACACCGGCTCCTATGGAGTTTCACCCCTTCTTTAGGATTGCAGCCTGAGAGACAAAAGCTGAACATGTTGGTATCAGAAGGAAGAAGAGGTATCTTAAAAGAACAGCTGCATGCCATGGATCTTGTTAGCTTTGTGAATGGGCAGCAAGCCAGGAAGGCAGCCTTCCTACTACAATACAGATGAGAATGCAGTTTTATGAAACATTGTTGCTGCTGTTTTCCAGAAGAAAGGTATCGAGGCAAAGAAAAAGTCTCTCTGAAACTGTAAGCAGCTCATTTCGTAGCACAGCACGAGTATTGGGAGGATTAATTATTGCTTTTATCTCATTTAAAAGAAGGTAGATCAGTAGCAACGTTGTGTTAGAAGGATTTTGAAATGAGGGAGTACTAACAATAATTTAGGGTTTCAGTGTTGACTCCACTCAGTTGTAGGCTGATGGTCAAATCCATCATCACCTGCTACAATTTCTCTAATCCACACTGTCATGTATGATGCAGCTCACAGAATTCCATAAAACCGGTAGCCTACATAGCTAAATTAAGCAAAAGTGTATTTCATTTTAGCAAACAAACACACAGATTAATAAAGAGCCTTGCCATTTTTTTCCTCTTGGCTGCTTGTCTCTTAGATGACAGTTTGATTGAATTCCAGTCAAATCCAATGCCTATTTTTTGCAAGTCTTTCAACCACCCTGGAAAAGAATTCCTTTATCTTTTCACACAATTAATATAAAAGGGCAATTAAAAAAAGAATAAATTATGTGAGTCAAGCTCATACATTCAGAGTATTCAGAGCTGAGACTACTGTTTCCATTTTTATCTCAGCAATTGAGCTAAAAGATAGTGAGAAATCTGCCAACAGCAAGCAATGAGAATATTTTCACGTGATCTAAGCCATCCTTATGGTGAATCAACATGGGAATCACTTTGAGGTTAGTTCCCTAATGTGCATATTCAATAATAAAAGCAGGGGGACCATTAAGAATCATGAGGGGAAGCAATTCCTAAATTAAACCCCCAAAATCTTCTACTCCAGGATTCTTTAAGCCCTCAAATACTTGAATAGCTAATTTTCTATCTCCCCTTTTTTGTCTGTTTTCATTATTCTGTCTGAGCACTTTTCTCATCAGACCAGGGCTGTTTTTAGGGTTTCCCCCCTTTTAGAAAGCCACTGTAGAAAGTCATTTTTTTTTCTTCATACCTTGGAAGTACCCTGACCACATACCCCTACATTGTCTATATGTGGCCTGGATTTGTGGCTGTCATCACCTGCATAAGAATCAGCAACTTTCTTGGTACAGTGATGCAGAAAAAACTCTCTCCTTAGCCACAGCAGCCAGGGCTGCAGAGAGCCACCAGGGCCCTCCATGACCCTGATCCAAAACAAATATATATTTTAAAAACATCACTTGGCTTTCTGTTACTGTGAATAGAATAATAATTGTTACCTGGGGATAAGCCACATTGGATTAAGTGAGACATTAGCCTCTCTCAAATAATATGAAACTGCAGAAAGACTCTGCAATCTTGTCCAAAGTTCCAAAATATATTGGGGCAGGGATTCAAATATACATGTTACTCCCACATATATGAACTAGTTTTAAAGCTCTTTCTAATTCCAAAAATGTACGGTTCTATTACCCCTTTGGAGGGGGCTGAGTGTGTGTGTGTGTGTGCCCAGTGTAACTATTCAAAGAAAATCACCTTCCATTATAAATGTAACATATCAGAGAAAGGAGAATTTATCCATAAGATGCTCATCTTTAAGGCATAAGAAAAATATTTTAATTTTTGTCAGTGCACAATTCCTGTTTGCAAAGAGTTCCTTGGTTCTTATTCATTCCCATCAAGTTACTGGAGGCTCTTCAGATCTGGACTCAAATAAATACAAAGCACCAATGACAACTGACCAATTAATCTCATTGGAATTCTAAATGGACTATTACACAAAATGAATGAAACAGACAAAGCAGGTTATAGAAAATCTTATATTTCCCTAAAGGTAAAGGTCCCCTGTGCAAGCACCAGGTCATTCCTGACCCATGGGGTGACATCACATCCCGACGTTTACTAGGCAGACTTTGTTTCCAGGGTGGTTTGCCAGTACCTTCCCCAGTTATCTTCCCTTTACCCCCAGCAAGCTGGATACTCATTTTACCGACCTCGGAAGGATGGAAGTCTGAGTCAACCTTGAGCCAGCTACCTGAAACCAACTTCCGTCGGGATCGAACTCTGGTCATGAGCAGAGCTTGGACTGCAGTACTGCAGCTTACCACTCTGCGCCACGGGGCTATTCCAATGAATTATTATGATCCAGATCACATTGGATGAATACACATTGGATGAATACACTAACCCAGCATTTGAAGATATTAACATTAGTGAATGGCTGTCATTCACCCAGTAGGTCTACAAGTGTTTTGCTGAGTATCCCAGCAAGTCTGCAAGTAGGTCTAAGAGTGTCCTGCTGACTCTAGGCCAGCAGTTCACTTCCAAATTCATACTCTGTGGGACTTTCTTGGCTCAGAAACTTGTACCTTTCTTCCTGGGGTGATTTCTAAAAATTGTTTTAAATATACTGCCTGTGATTTTAATTTCTCTCTGAGTCCTATAATTACATATTTTTATTCTAAGGGTTCTAATTTTTCAGAGGGAACTTTTAAAAAATCCACCAAAAGATCATTTTAAATTAAAAAAAGAGAAATCATAACACATGGCACTGTGTCATTGAGTAAGATATTTCTGACACATCATCAGTATGCCTACAGTATTCATGTGGGTATCTAGTAGTGGAAGAGAATTAATGGAGTTCATTTCAAACTGATATCAGTTCAATGTCAGTTCTGCTGCCATTGCTTCCAGTGCTGGGGCGGGGAAACTCTACAATACTTGGCATGCAAAATTAATACCCTTCTTGTGCCAAAAGCCTTCAATAGAAGAGGGTTTCTCCCCTTTTCTCATTCTGTGCCTCAAATATCTAAACAATCTAAACAGTGTTCCTGCCTCACAATGGTCAGCCAGAAGTTTCAACAAAGATCCAGCATAGCCATGGTTGATCATTATATGGGGATAATTACGATAGGCTCACCAAATAAGAACGGCTAATTTCAGAACTATGAAATAAACAAAATGGGCATGATCCAATGGAAACTACTTGTGCCTGAGGGATTTTGATAGATTTAACAGCCCTTTCTTTTTCACAATCCACTCCAAGTACAGTGGCTGTCGACTCCATTGAATACAATCCACAACTGAATCCACTGAATACCATCCACAAGATTAGGAGCCAAAATGGTGAAGAACTTTGAGCCCATTGAGTTTCTGCATATCTCTGCAAATGGTTGGAAGCAGACATTTCCAGGATATGGAAGTATTCATACCATATACTCTGTGTGTGTATGTGTGTAAAGTGCCTTCAAGTTGCAGCTGACTTATGGCGACCCCTTTTTGGGGTTTTCATGGCAAGAGACTAATGGAGGTGGTTTGCCAGTGCCTTCCTCTGCACAGCAACCCTGGTATTCCTTGGTAGTCTCCCATCCAAATACTAACCAGGGCTGACCCTGCTTCGCTTCTGAGATCTGACGAGATCAGGCTAGCCTGGGCCACCCAGGTCAGGGCCCATATACTAGGGGCACTTATTGGCTTAGAAGATAAAAAGAGTATAGTAAATATGCAGCCATTTTCTTCCAATTAGGGGAGCACCCAATCTGTATGTTGCCCAGTAACACATCCCTGTTTTTAAAAATATTCTTCCTCATCCTGTGATAGGGCATACATAGCAAAGAGGATACAAAAGGATGTCTCTGCCCATTTAACATAAAGGTTTTTTGCTGTCTAGTGCACTCAGCTTTGTGTTATGGCAGCTAAAGGTAATTTGCTGAACTTCCCAGATATTTCTGTATGACCATTTGTGTTGTCCTAACTACTTTTCCTCCCATATAGGTCATTTATGCATGGTCTCTTTAACCTCCTTTACTCCCCATTTCAGCCAGGATCAAAGTAACCCGGGTTGGGGGAAACTGTATGCATTTTCTGAAATGATTAGAGATGAAACTGTGTGCTAATGGAGGCATGAATACAGAAAAGCAGTCTCCCAAATTCTAATCAAGTCCCACCCCCTTTAAATCCTGCTCTGTAATTGGCTGACTTTGCAGTACTCACCCTGAGAGAAGATTTCCTTCCCCCCAGACCCAACCACCGCATAAAAAAGCATTTTAAGAACAAAAAACAAAGGGGGGGGGAATCCAAGCCTCATTTTAAAAAAGCCTTTCTTTTGCTCAGAAAGAGCTCTGAAGTAGCAGGAAGCAGGAAGCACTTGAATCACCACCTCTTTACACACTGCTTCGTGATTGGCTGTGAGAGAAGCCAGTCTTCTGTGCTTCCCCTGTTTGGCTATCTGCATGCTGCCTTGAAGAAGGGTTTGGAACAGGGTGGGGTGATGCTCAACCCGAGAACAGAGTATGCATGCTCTGTGACTCCGGAATGAGCCAGGATGAACAGTTTAATTCAGGCCAGAAGAGGAATGGGAAAAGCCGGGTTTGTTTTGCATTGAAACAGACTTGAGCTTTTAAGGAACGAGGTAACGTGCATACTGAAAAATTTGATCCTGGCTGAAACAGGGAATAAAGGAGGGTAAAGCGACCATGCATAAATGACCATAGTGTCTCTTCTGACTTGTGTGTAGCTATCATACACTGCATTGTTCAGGGGTCAAATACTATCCTAAAGAGGAAATTCAAAACACAGAGCAGTGCTCTGCTTGTAAATGGAATTTCTCCCCAAACTCTGTGCCTCTAGCTCAGGGACCTGCAAAGACTGGTGTGATGCAGGGCTCTAGAATAGAAAAGGGCATTCAGGGATAATGTGCCCATTTCCTCAGCAAGAGGAAGTACCCAGTAAACAATCATTGGATCAAATCCTGTATTTTAAATAATATTTCTTATATGCTTGTAGGCTTTTATGTTATATCACAAACTTTGGATTTCTCCCCCGTGATGCAATTTTTTAGATAATCTGCTGTCATTCATGTTTTGATGTGACTTTCTTCTCAAAGGGTGGCCTGTGATTATCCATGTTTCTAATCTGTACAGCAGTCTTGTTATGCCTTTTTACAGTGTAGTCTCTCTATGACTTCACACCACGATCTCTTAGATAGTTTATTTTAAAACTGTGGTTGATTGCACCCCAGTCTTTTGTGCTTAAACTATTTATTGAGCAAAATCCCCTTTGTACAAAAGACAGACAAAAGCTTGGAATATGTAAAGAAAACAAACACTTGATTTCTGCGGGGCATGCTTTTCATTATGCTGGCATTGAGGTGGAGGAGTGTTTTCATTTCAAGAATTATTTTCTGGCAAAAAAATTGGCTTCGGTAATTTCAGCAACAGAGAACCATGACCTTAAAACAAATGCTTACCTGAAATTAAAGTAGAAATTGTTTAAGTGCATTTTTCTCAAGCAAGAGTAAGGAAGCAGAGAGAGAAAGATGTTAGGTGGCATCTCAACCCTTTACATTTTACAGGGATGAGGCCAACTGATAGTTGGGTTACCCCCTCCCCTTGGGTCTTTCAGTTTTTTAAATGGAAAAGAGAAGGAGGCAGCTGCAAAACTTATCTTGTCGGCCAGGTCGGTGTCACAGCCACTGGCCCTTCTCAGGGCGGAACCCTCTCAGATCTTGACAATTGGTGGAGAATGGCTGCTGGGCCTGCCTGTATAATTTCTGGCAAGACTTGGGCAGGGCCACAGGAATCATGGTGGCTCTGGAAGGCTTTGCGAGCCTTTGGAAGCTTCTGCGGGGCTTTGGAAGCCTTTGAAAACCTTTGTGAAGCTCCAGAACCTTGCAAAAGACTCCCAAAGGCTTCCGGATCGTCACAAAGCTTTCTGACAGGCTCTATTGCAAGAAGCACCCGCAGAAAATACTGCAGTTTCCTCTTTTCCTTCTCAATTAAAAATAATAATTGAAAGGCCCTGGGAAGGGGGAGCTGATAATTGAGCACTATCCCTTTGTGGGTGCTAGCTTGCTCTGTCTCCCTCCCTGCTCTCTGCCCCTCAAAACACTCCCTAAAGTCTAATTAGCCCAATGGGCTACTTTCAGGTATATTTTCAACTCAGGTACATCCACCAGCATTAGGGTTGCCAACCTCCAGGTAATTAAATAAGAATCAGCAAGCACTGATGGCACACACCGTATTTTTCGCTCCATAAAACACACTTTTTTCCTCCTCAAAAGTGAGGGGAAATGTCTGTGCATCTTATGGAGCGAATGCTGGCTCGCGCCGTCTGGATGCGCACGCGCCCAGCCGCCTCTGTGCGCCCCACCCGCCTCCCAGCTAGCCGTCGGGGCAGGGGATGCCAGCTGGGCGCGTGCACATCCGGATGGCGCGAGCCGGCGTTCCCTGCCCCGATGGCCAGCTGGGAAGCGGGCAAGGCGCACAGAGCCAGCTGGGCGCGTGCGCGTCCGGACGGTGCGAGCCGATGCACGCACCCTGCCGGCTCATGCCATCTGGACGCACACACGCCCAGCCAGCTCTGTGCGCCCCGCCCACCTCCCAGCTGGCTGTCGGAGCAGGGAACGCCGGCTCACACCGTCCGGACGCGCACGCGCCCAGCCGGCATTCGCTCCATAAGACAAGTTTTTAGAGGAGGAAAACAAGATTTTTTCTTGTTTTCCTCCTCTAAAAACTAGGTGCGTCTTATGGTCAGGTGCGTCCTATGGAGCGAAAAATACGGTATATTACAATACAAGTTCAATCCCAAATAATGTAACAATGTACAGAATAAAGCCGAAGGTATGTAAAGAGTTACAATGTAGCGCTGTTAGGCAAAGTGGCTCCAGTAGCAGAGAGAGCAAGCTCCAAGGGTGAATGGAAAACCCGGAAGGGAATTCCGTGGTGCGAAACACCGAACTGTGTGTCAACGCAAAGATGAAATGATGTTCATTTATTTTTTTATAAATATTTTTATTGATTTTCAATAATAAATAGGGGTACAGAAGGAAAAAAAGGAAAAGGGAAAAAACATTACATAAATATTGTTCAACACTGATATGCCTAGTACTACCCCCTTGTAGAATATAGTAATACCTTAACTTACTAGCAGAGTGGATTTGATCTTCAATTTAATCCTGCTGTGCCTCATAGAGTTTAATTGTTATTTTTTGGTTTTAATATATTCATAGAAAGATTTCCATTTGTCTCTATTTTGTTTTTGAGTATCCTTTTGTAATGTTTCAATTAATTGTGCCATTGCTATGTATTCATAAGCTTTATCAATCCAGGTCTCAATTTTTGGTATTCTGTTTGTTTTCCATAAAAATGCTAAAACTACTCTTGCAGCTGTAATTAATTATTTTAATATATCCTGTTGGTCCTTGTCGATGTTATCTGGAGTTTTACTCAGTAGTAATAGTTTGGGATCATATGTTATAGTTTGACCGATAATGCCTTCTACGTTCTTATGTATTTTCTTCCAAAATTTCTGGACTGATTTACATGTCCACCAGCAATGATAAAAAGTGCCTCTGGCTTTGCGACATTTCCAACATAAACCAGATGTCAAATTGTTCATATTTTGAATATCTCTCGGCGTTAAACAATGTTCATTTATGAGCCACAGTTGTTAGACTTGAGCACGAGGTTTTTGTTTTAAACCTCCAGGTAATAGCAGAAGATCTCCTGCTAAAACAATTGATCTCTAGCCAATAGAGATCAGTTCACCTGGAGAAAATGGCTGCTTTGGCCATTGGACTCTATGGCATTGAAGTCCCTCTCCTCCCCAAACCCCGCCCTCCTCAGGCTCCGCCCACAATATCTCCCGCCGATGGCAAAGAGGGACCTGGCAACCCTAACCAGCATACCCCTACAAAGCTGTCTGCTGGTTCACCCTTTTACAATTGCTGCCACAGGACAACTGTTAAAATTGCAACAAGGCATGACAGCATGCAGGAAATAAAGTACTAAATAATACAAGTGATTGGCTTTAAATTATAGATCTGGGGCAGAAATAAGCTTCCTATAAATCTGCTTTTCCAGCACTGTGTAAATGTGGTTCCTCCAGAGACCAGTTGTCAGAGATACCTTTCTCCTTCCTTTTCCACAGGTCCATATGATTTACAATCCCTTCCAGAGGATTACAAAGTTATGAAGCTGGTTCAAAGGGCCAAGTTTAGGTTTTAACACAGCATTCTCTGTGGGACTCTAGCTTGCTTCCTTTTATAATTGCAGTTTTTGAATTTGTCACAAGATGTGTGTAATTAATTGGAATAGCAGTAAAAATCACTCTCCCTGGGGGGGTGGGGGAAAGATTCTTGTTATTATGACTGTAAATTGTGTTAGAGGTATTAAAAGTAAAAGCAAAGGCTCTGCCATGTGATACATTTAACTGCTAGCTTTGCAGGCAGACTTTGGTATCTTAGGCTATGGTGTTCAATATGTTCTAGTTGTTTGATCTAGGGGTTTACATGCCAGCCTCAGACACCTAAATGGACAATTTTGAATGAGGCTAATAAGAATCTAGTCATAAGTGTGCTTCTTACAGTGCAATCCGAACCAGATCTATACCTTTCTAAGTCCACTGCAGCCAAAGGGTTTAGAAGGGTTAAATCTGCTTATGGTTACACAGTCAGTCTCCCATTGGACCAGTCCTTTTCAACTCGGCCTTTTAGCTTCATATTCTAATTGTTGAGCATGAATTCCTGGACTGGAATGATGACAAGATTACGTTTTTATTATCCCGTAAAGATTTCAACAAGAACAAAACAAGGGGTTTAATTGCAAACAAATGGGGAGTTTGAACCACTATATATATCTTTATTTAATGAATATCCGAATTTGTTAGATCTCTGCCAAAAAACCAAAACAAAAAACCCCTGAGGATTTGAAAAAGAAATCTGGAACCGAGTGGAGTAAGGTATATAGTCAGCAAATCAAGATCCCGAGATGCTGACTCTTAGACCTTTATCTACACTGAGACTTGCATTCCATTATAAATATACTTCAAACCAATAATAGGAGGGAAATATTTTATCCCAAACAATCGCATATTCTATTATCATAAAGCTGAAAGAGCTTTAAAAATAACATCTTAAATCTTATACATATCATTAAAAATAACAAAATCCCACATTGCTGGAAATTTATAGGTAAATTATACTGGTTGACATATGTCAGAGTTCTTTAGGGGAGTTCAATGCTTTCAGTTCAGTTAGAGAGCCAGTGTGGAGTAGTGATTACAGTGTTGAACTATGGTCTGGAGACCCAGATTTAAATTCACACGCTGCCATGGAAGCATGCTGGGGGAACCTGGCCAGTCGCACCCACTTGCATGTGGAACTAAGTGAGTTAGGAAAGTAGACAGGGGAAATAACTCAGGGACATAGGGGAAGCTAGAAGAGAGAACGTGAGGGAGTTGCTTGAGAATAGGGGAAACTTGAAAAAGAGAGGACACCCGTTTGATCTTAGGGTGAACGTCTCTTGCCTTGAAAACCCCACCAGGGTTCACCATAAGTCAGGTGTGACTTGACAACAACAACAAAAATCTATCAAGCTCTCAAAAAACCACTAGATCTGGTGAGGGCCTTTGTCTTTAAAAATCTTATGTCGTTTAAAAGAACCCAGCATATTCAATTTATTGTGGCCTAAACTTTCTTGAACCAGAACCCACACTGTCAGATGCTCTGGCTCTTGAAAGGTTAGGCCACCTTAGATTAATTAATCTTGACGATGCCACAAAATGCCTTGCTCTTTTGGCTACAACAGACCAATGTGGCTTCCCCTCTGGAACATATTTAGTGACAGCTTCTCAGATGATGATCTAGTTGCTAAGGAGAAACTGTAATTATCAGCTAAAAATCAGCCTTTTAAAAATGTTACCAACAAAATGACATTTCAGGATGGTCATAATGCCCAACTTTGGCATAGCAAATGAATTTATGTAATATAAAAACATCAGGGCACATCAGAGTTAATCAGCAACAGTCAAGAATACTCCAGTGACTCAGTTGTACCCTAACAATTCTGACTGCTTTGGGAATATGTGTGGACAGAGGCATAGACAGGAGAAAGAGAAAGAATAGCTTGACTTTGCTATAAGTTAACTTTTATTGGATAATGAGGTCCCAGGAACATAAAAGAAAAGAGTGTGAGTTCAGTGTTATGATGGCCAGTTACAGCACCTTTAGAAGAAGTAGGAGGAATGGTATTGTCAGCAATGCAAGTTAATGAGCTCAGCTGCTGGCACCGTGAGAGACCTTGTCACTTTAAGAATAACATAGTAACTGGTAGAGTGGAATGAACTCAAGGGACAGGGAGCAGAGGAGTCCTACACCAGCAGTTAAATGAAGCCATTGTATTTGGGGAGCCTCTGAGCATAATTCATTTTATAACATCACCGGGGGACAGGACAACGGCTGTAACTTGTTAAATGGAAGGAACTTAATTTTCTTAGAAACAGAAATTCCACTTCTGGAGAACTGCAAAAGCAGATGTGACACTTTCATTATTTTGTACTGGAATGGTTATGGATATGCTTGTCTACTTTGATGTTGGGATTAATGTAATCCAATTAGTGTCAACTCATTATGGTCATTGACCTGTATCTGGGTACAACCCTTAGTGTCAGCAGTCGGACCCCTCCTCCCATTAAGGAGTACCACGAAGGCACAGGAGCTATAGACTGGCATAAGAGCAAGACACTGCTTCTTCCAAAATAGATGCCTTTCAGAGGGTTTTAGGACCCATCTTGTGAAAAGCGGTTGGCCGCTGAAATTTTCCCCTGTCCCTAAGGTGTGCCTGGCTGGACAATGGGGCTAGCTAATCTCCATTGTGTCACCCTAGGGTGATTTAATCAGTGTTCCAAGCTGACCATTACTTATCCTATCCACACCCATCTCAGCAATCAAGCAGTATTCAAGAGAACAGCCCAGGCATTCTCTTGGGTCCAGATGACTCATCAAACCTCTCCTATCTTTTTGTTGTAACCCCAGAAAAGCAATCAATTTTTTTGTCTCTGGCTTTCTAGCCAGCTTACCTTATGCTGCCTTAGGGCCCATTTTGGTGTATAAATATTGTTCTTTTGGATATTCATAGTATGTGTGTATTCTGGATCCGTGCGCACACCTGCACTTGCATGTGGGCTCTTTCCTTTGCTCCTGGAAACTCTAGTCATTCTCCTCTTCAGCGCTGCTTTCCCTGGACGTCCCTTCAAGACTGGTAACAATCACCTATCCCTGAAACCCTTTCCAACGTCCTCCCTTTCCTCTTAGTTAGCACTTGAATGCTTTGTGTGTGTATGCTCATTGCTTAAAATATATTTCTTGTCTTTATTACTTAATTCTTTAATAAAACCATATTTTAATTATACAACTGCCTGCTCAATTGAGAGTTTTCACCTAGGACTATCTTGGTATACAGAGTTTATAGATCCCAGTTTACCCCTTCTCGCTCTCTGTCTCCAGATAATTCTCTCAACTAAAGTGGAGACTTCCTACTTAGGGTAACATTAGGATTGTAGGAAGGGACTTATATGATTAAATTTTCCACCATTTTTTAAAAAAATGTCCTGGACACAGAACAGTAGCATGTCCATGAGAAGGCTGGGCTAGAACTCTTATTCCTGAAATCTTGTTCTGTGCTGGCAAGGTTTTGTTGTTGTTGTTGTTGCTTTAATAGAGGAATGTTCAGTTCATCTAAGTCCCTACTTACACTCTGATGTAGAACAACCCTAAGGGAAACTTCCAAATGATAACTAAGCCTTCCTTTCACAAATATATGCATATATCAAAGGTAAACATTTTCTACCTTAGATAATCCTTTGTTTTATATTGTATAAGTGGTATATGGAGGTAGTTTAGTCACCAGTTCTGCTACAGTAAACTTTACGCATGAGAATAGCCTTATTGTGTTCAGAGGGAGTGCTCTTAGCTCCCAGGTCAGCGATGCGTTTAAATGCACACTGTCAATCACAACAAAACAGTTAGAGGCAAGTGGAAACAAGCCAGTGAGAAATGCACAGCAACAATGTGAAAAGAGAAGGCTTTTGTACAGTGCAACCATATATAAACTTACAATAGCTTTCAGTGCAGGAAAGAGTAATAAGAAGGGGCATCCTGCTAGGTGAAGAACTAGATCTCTACTATTTTGCAGAGGTTAGAATATATTTTCAAGATGCCACCTGTAAAGTGAACAACAATGTTTAGTTTCATAGCTGTTATTTATATATATATACACACAGGGGCTCAGTGGATACTCTAGGTCATTGATAATATATACATACACAGAGAAACTTTTCATAAAAGATAATTTGGCATTTATGAAGTGAATATAGTGCACTTACAACAGGAGACCTAGCAGATGGAGGGAACAAAGATAGGGCCCATTAGCAATGTCCAGCCATGTCAACAAAGATCGAGACAGACTCTGAGGGTAATTGTCTGAGATTTCATGCCTAGGAATGTGCCATAGACTGTGGAACATGGATTCTCATTACTGAGCAATTAGGAACCATAATGTTGATAGTGTTTGCCAGCAGGGATGGCAGAACTCACAATGATGATATGAAGCTCACGCAGTGAGTTGTTTTAAATAAAACTGTCCATGGAGATGTCAAATATCAGTTCTATTACTCTGATCCAGAAGCAACGCAGCCTGTGAGACATTAAGAGGAGCAAGCAGACACTCAACCCCTTTAATGGATATGATAAATCTGACTGCCTGGCTTAGCAGAGAAATATAGACAGATTTGTAACTAAAGGTCGATAAAAGAGGGTTCCTTCTCAGAATGTTTAGGTTGATCCGAGGTGGGGGCTTTTGAAGGCAAAGTCAGGATTAGGGTAGGACTTTGGCATTAAAAACTGTCTTTTCTAGATGTTATACTGTACTACCCCTGCCTCTATGCAAAGAACAAAGCGTATACCATTTGAAGGAACAGCCTCTGGCTGAAAAATGTGTTTAAAAACACTATAATTTTGCTGCTATTTATTCCCTCCAATTTAATTTGTCAGAATTCACTCTGCTAGGGGCCACCCTGTGGGCAGTATTTAAAGTAAGGGGGAATGTAGTTTCCTTATAATAACTTTGAGGAGATTTCTCAAGTCTGAGCATATTTGTACAGTGTTCTGCCAAACTCATGTTTTGGGTCCTCGGGGTTGTTGTTTTTCTATCCTACTGACAATTTCATCCTGCTGACATTCCATTTCATTGTTAGCTCGCTATCTTGCCAATGAAAATGTCAGACTGTAAGATACGTATGAATATGTCCATCTGTGGGTTTTATAATATGGCATATACCAATGTGATGTAGTGGTCAGAATGTCAGACTAGGATCTGGGAGTAGGGTTGCCAATCTGAGAATGATTATGCATGGGACACTTACCATGGGGGGAGGATACGATGATGTCATGGTCTGTGCTCCCACCAAAGGAAGAAACCTGGCCTTGCTTATCTCGAAGACCCAAGTTCAAATTCCAACTCTGCCTTTGCTGGATGACCTTGGGATATTCACACACTCTCAGCCCAACCTATCTCACTAGGGTTTTGTGAGGATGAAATGGAGGAGAGGAGAACAATACAAGCTGCTTTGGGAGATAGGTGGGATATTAATGAAGTAAGTAAATAAATAAAGTATGTGCCCCCATAGGTCATCTACATATATTCATGTGACATATATGAACATGTAGGTATGGCCTGCCTGCCTAAGTAAGAAAGGCTTCTACACTTCCCTGGCCAAATTGGCCTGGAGAAAAATTGCTTCCTGATGCCAAAGTGGCAGTTGGCATTACCCTGGGCATATAAGAAGGGGCCAAGAGAACCAAGCACTAATGCAACCCTTCCTGCCTTCCCTGCCTAAGTTCACAGAATCAGCATTGCTGTAAGATGATCATCTAGTTTCTGCTTAAAAACCTCCAAAAAAGAGAGTCCACCATCTCCCAAAGAAGCCTGTTTCACTGAGAAACCGCTCTAAATGTTAGGAAATTATTCCTAATGTTCTTCCTAATGTTTAGCCGAAAATTCTTTTGATTCGATTTCAACTCATTGAAGGGATACCATCACTGCACTTGATCTGGACACTATACTTCTCTTGATGCGGCCCAAATTCGCATTTGCCTTTTTAGCTACTGCATCACACTGCTGAGTCAGTGTGACTCATGTTCCATGTATGCGTCACACTGCTGAGCAGTGCTGACTCATGTTCTATGTATGGTCTACTAAGATTCCTGTTGTAATTGGGAAAAGCAGAATGTCTCAATTAACACCCCAAGAGGCTCCTAACCTCATAGAAAGTACTCTGCCTGAGAACCAAAAAGTTAGATTGTCACGTTTCAGGCTGAGAGTAACTGATCCTCCTTTGTGAAGATAGGTAGATGAGGAAGCACAACCATTTGTTCACCTGCCAGAAAAAAGCAAGATAAATTGCTGTTGGGATATCCTGAGTTAGAACCATAGGCATTGAGGATTTGCTGCTGATTTTGATTGAGTAAAGGGAATGGTGAGAAGTCTGTGAAGTCAGGATAGGTCAGAGAGGAATCCTCCCAGCTGGGAGAGAAAGAGTTCAAAGATTTAGCACACTGTGAGAAGGTGTGCAAGACAAGGACTGAGGAATGGGGAGAAATGGAGTGAAGTCTGCCTTGACCAGCCTCTATTTCCAAGTTCCAGCTTTTCTTGTGTTCATTTCTTTGAAGGCATGTCAAGGTAAAACTAGAGACTTGTAGAACCTATTAGCTTCTTGGTTTTGTTTTCTTTTTATTAGTTCTGTAAAATTTCTGCTAATGTTCTGATACTAGTTCTCTCTGCTCATGCACTCCTAGAGAATAGAGATGTATATTAGTAAATTGAGTTCATTTTCCCTTCTGAAGACCTCAGAGTTCTTTCTCATGAGCCTGACTATTCATGCATAGACCAAATAACCTGACAAGGCTAGAGGGCTAGCAAGCAAGGGAAAGGCAGTGTGTAGCAGCAAGCTCATGCATGCCAGTTGCTCCTGTGAGTGCATCAAACTGCTGACAGCAAGGGAGGTCTAATAAGTTTAAGTGGTGGCAGGTATCTAATAGGAGGGAAGGGAGCAAGTGGGTTGAAGATGGATGCTTAGTCTGCATGTGTCAAACCTGATGTCATCTACTGAAGCATACCTGGATCTGGGAGGTAGGAAAATTAACGACTCCCTGACTTATGGTGGGCTTGTGATGGAGAATGGCCAGATCAAAACACTTGAGGAGCTAAAGGCAGAAAACGTCGAAATAACATGGTTTGCATACCACCAAGTAATCCACAGAGTAAAGACTGAATACAACCCCTCCGAGACACCCACGGTATTCAAACAACTGATAACCAAATCCCAAGATCACCTGCTCTCTAAAATCTACAAGATGCTGCTGGCCATGGAGACTGCTGAGGAACAAGTCAAAACATGTATGATAAAATGGATGCAGAACTTTGGGGAAACGATCCCAATGCAAGATTGGGAGAAGATGTGGAACTCTGAAATCAAATTCTCATAGTCCCAAGACCTCAGAGAAAATTGGTATAAAATGTTCTATGGATGGTATCTGGCACCCACAGACTTACAAACAAATCCAACCAGGCGAATTGCTGGAAGTGCTCGGAAACAGAAGGGACCTCTTACCACCAATGGCGGACCTGAAAAAAGGCTCAGAAATATTGGAAGCGAATACACACAGAGATCCTGGAAATGCTTCAGGTGGATTTCGAATTACACCCGAAGTTCATGCTCTTAGGAACAGTACCAACCCAGATACAGAAAAAGAAGTGTTCCAATATGTGGCGACTGCGGCGAGAGTTCTATATGCAAGATACTGGATAAACAAGGAAACTCCAGAAATATCTGAATGGATCACAAAAATGGAGTACGCAAAGATGGCAAGACTGACAAACTTAGTCCACGGCACGCAATTAGAAGAGCACCAACAAAAGTGGCGACCATTTTACGAAAAGTACGGATGAGAACTGGTCTAGGCCATCGTCAAACTGCAAGGACAGTGCATTCAGGATTCCACCCAAGCCACAGCAAGGAGAACCCATGATTTTTACTATGAGACAGACCAAACATTTTTTTATAGATAGACAACATTTCAGAACAAAAACTTAGTAATGAGTTGTGTAGATTTACATGAAGTACTAACAGGCACAAAACTGGATGTGATTTGAGGGACCACAACACACGCACCGCTTCCCTATTCCCCATGCTTTACCCCCCTCACTCTCCTGTATCTCAAAAAGATCAATAATAACAATAAAAACAACAGAAAAAACAAACAAACAAAAACCAGTTACGCAGACGGGCTTTGCCGGGCACAGATACAAGACGA
The DNA here is from genome assembly GCF_029931775.1 of Euleptes europaea. Classification (NCBI taxonomy): domain Eukaryota; kingdom Metazoa; phylum Chordata; class Lepidosauria; order Squamata; family Sphaerodactylidae; genus Euleptes; species Euleptes europaea. The sequence goes on from NC_079323.1 coordinate 35,839,102, forward strand.
ATTGTAAAATCTTCCCTATTTGCCTTTTCCCTTTTTTCTGTACCCCTCTTAAAAAATGCTCAAAAAGAATATGTTAAAGCCAATATTAAATTACTATGTTCTATTTATTCCCATTTTGTAGTCTTCTTTTGAGATCCTTGACAGACATGTAACTTTTAGCAACAATCTCAAACATTTAACCTTGGTTGTATATAATTGCATGATCACTAGACATAACAATATTTCTTTCTTTGTTGACTCTGGCATATAATTACTAGGCCACAGGAGCAGCTTGTCATTAAGACATGATAGTTCTATCACATTCTACTTTTAGAATGCCTGAAAATTCTGTTAACCAGGAAATAAAGGTAAAATCATCACATACACCATAAAGAGTTTTTTTTTAATTCAGTGTGGACCCAAGAACAAGAAATGCTGAGAGTTCTATAAACAATTCTCAAATTTTATTTTATTTTCTTTAAAAAGCAGGCATGTAAGGACCTGATTCAGATAAAGACCATGCTCCTGGCATTGACCTTTAAAGCTCTATAAGGTTTGGGATCAGTACAACTGATGGACTGCCTACTCCCTTATGAAGCCATTTTCTTCAGGGGAACTGATCTCTGTAGTCTGGAGATCAGTTATAATTCCAGGAGCTCCCCAGGCCACACCAGGTTGGCAACTTATTATGGTCATCTTGGAAAGCCTACTTTGGATGTCCCTGCCTTCTAAGATTAGGCAGGAGAGAACTTGGGAGAGGACCATCTTGGTTATGGTACCAAGACTCTGGAATACTCTTCCCAGGGAGATTCATGTGTCCCTTTCTGTTGTCTTCTTCAACCAGTGGGAACATACGTCATCATTCCATTTGGTGTTCTGATCCAAAAACTCAAAATGTGTTCCTTTTGAATCCTGAGAAGAAATCCTCCACCAGTATACAGCTCACACAGCTGTTTCCAAGCTCTGTCTGTTAACCTCCAAGTCAGCGTTCAGTTCTTAACTGTCAGAGTTCTAACTGCCATTCTCAGAATTCAGTTCCAACATCCTGTCAATCACAGGGGTTCTATGACCAGGAAAACTCTTTGGAATGCAGCTGTCCACCACATATGTTTATTTAGAGTGTAATAATGCTAGTTTGGGGGGGAACGTTTTAAAATTATTGAATAAAGCCAAGACATAACCAAAATGCCCAACTCTATTCTTTTTATATTATTCACATGGTGTGGAAGTTAAGGAGGCAACCTTAACTTACAATTTGCATGTTTTTGTAGCACGAGTAAAACTGTAAACTAGGGCTGTTGAAAAAAAAATTGGTAAAATTCGGATTCTGCAAAATTCAGCCCGTTTTTATTCAGGAAATGCCGAAGTCCGAACTCCCCCGCTTCGGGTCCGTGCAATTCGGCATGAAATCCGGAGTTCGGGGAAAAATTCGGCCAAATAAAGCCATTAAAATCACAACCGCACCTTTCTGCAGCTCGGGGGGGGGGATTTTTGGGGGTAGAGGTCCCAAACTTTCAGCGTAGCTTCAAAGGACCCTTCTTGCAATAACCCCCAAGTTTTGAAAAAGATTGGATCAGCGGGGGCTGAGATATGGGCCCCGAAAGGGGTCCCCCCTCCTTAATGTGCATTTGCAATTAGCAGAGCTTGCCACCCACTCAAACTCCCAGCCCCGACAAACAGCTGAGCTGTGGGGAGCAAGGGCGGGGCAGGTGCGAAGAAGTTTGCAAACCATGCAAAGCAACACAACCATGCAAAGCAACACGTTTACAACCATGCAAAGCAACACCTGACGCCTGGGAGTTTGCAAACCATGGAAAGGGACAGAGGCATGCTAGCTAAGCATCAGGAGCAGGAGGGATGGAATTTCCCCTTTTGATTCGGACTCGGGACCAGGCAAATGCATTCTTTAAGTCACAATTTGAAAACATTTTTTGAGCAAGCAACAAAATAGACCTAACCGATCTTATGAATGAGGGAAAACCTGAGGACACACAACTGAAGCCCCCCCTCAGACCAGGGAGAGAGAGACTCGAGGGGGCACACACACCCCAGACAGAACAGGCAAAAGCCCCCTTTGGCTTCCCCCCCACCCACAGAAACTGCTCCCTCCCCACACACACACAGACTCTGCTTTCCCCCCCCACACACACACACAGGAGAAAAATTATAGATTAAAGCCCCCAAAGGGGTCTTACTGTGTCTGTCTTCTGTTCCATCAGGAGGGACTTGGAGGACTGGGTAATCCAATACGGTTCCATTTAAGCACAGGAGGTTTTGCCTTGGATTTGCCGCTGTTGAGATGCACATAGGATCGGCTGATCCCATTCATCCCAATAGGGAAAAGGGGGGGCATATATCAGCCCCCGCTGATCCAACTTTTACAAAACTTGGGGATTCTTTCAAGAAGGCTCCTCTGAAGCTACGTGGAATGTTTGGGGGCTGTACCCCAAAACCTGCGCCCCCTGCAGCGATGGAAAGGAGCGAATGTGTGCTGTAAATGCAATAAAAATGCACATTAAGGGGGGACCCCTTTTGGGGCCCATATCTCAGCCCCCCCCCCCGATCCAATCTTTACAAAACTTGGAGATTCTTGCAAGAAGGCTCCTCTGAAGCTACGCTGAAAGTTTGGGGGCAGTACCCCCCAAAATGCGCCCCCTGCAGCCATGGAAAGGAGCAAATGTGCACAAGCACCCCCCCACGGGGATTTCTCTCTCACACAAACAGATACTCTCTCTTTCTCTCCCTGGCTGGGCCGCGCAGCAGCTGGGCTCATGCACTCAATCGCGACTGATTGGCCAGAAGAAGACCCAGCTTGGCCACCGATTGGCCGAGGGAGAATGCTGCTTACTAACTGACGGTTATGCTGCTGCACCAAACCCCGAATTTGCTGAATTTATCCACTGAACACCCCAAACTCGCTGAATTCGGCTCCCCGTTTTCCCGCCTTTTTTGAGTTCGGTTCCATCTGAACTAAAAACCGCCGAATCAAGGGAAATTTGCCTGTTTTTCAGTTCGGGATGAACCAAATTGACAGCCCTACTGTAAACCCCATAATTCCTTCCATAAGCTGATTTTTTTTAAAAAAAAAAAAATAGAATTTCTATAAACATATGTAAGCACACAAATGTGTGTCATTCCTTTTTTGCTGTATGTTTAACACATTTAGTTTTATTATATAAGTAATCCTTACAATACCTAAGTGAGATAAGTGTGCACTATTACTCCCAGACTGTGACAGAAATCTGATAGTGAGAAAATAATGGTATGCCAAAGGCCACCTGGTGAATTCATGACTGAGGAGAAATTTGGACCTCAGTCTTCACAGCTCACAACTCATACTGCCAGTATATGATCTCACATATTATGGGGTTTCTTTTTCTTTGTCTCACCTCCACAATTATCCACTTGACATGGCAATTTCTTCTAGCCATCTGCCAATTGTGTGACCTGACCCACATTTCCTCTGTGGTAATGGGGAAAAAAATCTGTTTGCTTCATTGGAAAGAGGACAAGCATTCTTTTCTCCTTAAGTGCCACTCAGAACCTGCCATTCTCACCCCTTATCACAGCTCCAACTCTTCTGTCTTTTCATTCTATACTGCACCTTTTAATATTTGCCTCTCTAATTTACACCAGTCTGCAAATTTCAGTGTGTCAGTTTGGTGGATTAAAAAGAGTAATTTCTTTGACCTGAGGTACTTTGACATGCATTTTGCTAGCTCTAACAGGGCTTTGGCTGAGACAGTCAATTTCTCCACAGCCAATAGTTCTTTCCTCAATCAACATGATATGCAGCCTGTACAACAAAAATATATTTGCTTCACATCCTGTGGATATTTATATGATTCTCCTTCCACCTAGCCTTGTTTTCAGAAACATTTTTCCAATTTCAAATGCCAACAGAGATCTATAGTTTGGCTTCACATAATGCTGCTATCAATCCTACTTCACTCAAATACTCAACATCACCCCAAGAATATATTCCTGAGAGAGACAGAGAGAGAGTCACAATTTTATCTTTTTAAACAGCTCATACCTATTTAGTTAACTTTTGGACTAACATATAATTGTCCAATTAACTTTAACATTTGAGCTGCCATCAGTTTGTTTTCATGAAGATTATTGTATTTGTTAAAAAGGTAAAGATCCCCTGTGCAAGCACCGGGTTATTCCTGACCCACGGGGTGATGTCACATCCCGACGTTTACTAGGCAGACTTGGTTTACAGGGTGGTTTGCCAGTGCCTTCCCCAGTCATCTTCCCTTTACCCCCAGCAAGTCGGGTATTCATTTTACTGACCTTGGAAGGATGGAAGGCTGAGTCAACCTTTAGCTTCTGTTGGGATCAAACTCAGGTTGTGAGCAGAGCTTGGAATGCAGTACTGCAGCTTACCACTCTGCACCACGGGGCTCATATTGTATTTGTTGTGTATGTGTAAAGTGCCGTCAAGTCGCAGCCGACTTATGGCGACCCCTTTTGGGGTTTTCATGGCAAGAGACTAACAGAGGTGGTTTGCCAGTGCCTTCCTCTGCACAGCAACCCTGGTATTCCTTGGTGGTCTCCCATCCAAATACTAACCAGGGCTGACCCTGCTTAGCTTCTGAGATCTGAGGAGATCAGGCTAGCCTGGGCCATCCAGGTCAGGGCATTGTATTTGTTACATACTAATAAATGAAAGCAGTTTCCTTATTTAACTTCCTAAAAGTAGCCTTATCATTATTAATTAAGTTCTGAGGCGGAGCAGCACCTGGATCCTCCCCGTTCGGCTCTCTGCACCTGCTTGGATGATCGGCTCATGTCTGATTGACACATTTAACATGTGAAGTGTGACACTGAATTCACAGCATCCCCACATCTTAGACAACACATGAACTGCCTAGACGTTTCAGGAGTTCTGCAGTCTGTGTGCCTACCATTCATACATATAAGAATTGTAAACTTTTTCATGGAAAAATCATCCTATATATTTCCAACTGTAATGTGAAAATAAAAACAGAATCAGGTTTGGGTTCAATGACAGTGTGGTAGTTGCAACCACTGTGACAAAAGTGTTATAAACCATACAAATGATAGTGGCAGCCTGAACATTATTAACTTTAAAATACAATGGGTTGTTGGAGGTCTTTCTGGATGTTTACAGTATAATTGTGTTTTCCAGCAAAATTGTGAGATTTTCTTCCCCTTTAGCAACTGTGTTTCTTCCTAGCCCAAAACATCATGTGTCCTTAGCCAGTAAACAGCTGTTGGACTACTATTCATAGTATCCATGCAAAAACACAAAAAAACCCTCAGCAACAATATACATCCAAGCAGTAACCAGGAATTGATGAGGTTTCCCTTCATACAAACTATACAACACAAAGCCCAGCTCTGTACATTTGTGTGCTGTAAGTGATGTTATTTAGAAGTATTTAGTCCTTGGGAGTCAGATTTCAGGCAGGAAACCCAATGCACAAAATATGTCTGTTCTCTCTAACAAAAAAGTAATTACCTTCCTTCGGGTAATGTGCTGAATTTGCATTTAGTGCTGCAGCAATTATTAAACATTAATATTTATGGTCCAACAAATGTTTACTGTACTCCTGTTAGGCACTCTAGCTTTCAGGATGTAAGTATTAGCATTTGTGTAATCCTTGTATGTACCTCATCCCATGTTCGAGCAAAACCAAATTTTCTTCCTCAAACATTTTTGAGATTAAAGTATACATTGTTTTTCTACAGCTATTTGCATCATTCCTATGACCTGCTGCTGCTTCAACACCATTTTATAACTTTTGCTGGAAGGGACATCAGTGCACTGCCATGACACTGCCATGTCAGTCCCTGCTCCCTAAATGCCGCTAGAGTAGGGTTGCCAACCTCCAGGTACTAGCTGGAGATCTCCCGCTATTACAACTGATCTCCAGCCTGATAGAGATCAGTTTGCCTGGAGAAAATGGCCACTTTGGTGACTGGACTCTGGGGCATTGAGTCCCTCCCCTCCCCAAACCCCGCCCTCCTAAGGTTCCACCCAAAAAACCTCCCGCCGGTTGCCAAGAGGGACATGGCAGCCCTACCCTAGATGTTGCTACTGCAGTCAGCAAACACTTGTCCCAGGCTATATAGGGGTTTAAAAGGAAAATACACTCCTGGCCACAACTGTCATCTGTTTCTCCAGTAGTAAGCCTGGGTTCCTGAACCCCCCTCCCCGCTTTTTCAAACCTGTTCTTCCAAGGGTAGTGCAGCCCATTCCAGAATGGGTGACACCTTAAGTCCTGGGTCAGACCTTCTGCTCACCAGTAGCACTTCCCTCTTGTGAGGGCAGTCCCAAATGCTGTACAAATATGTTCCCTCTCCTCCCCTGCAAATGGTTCCTCCCCCCCCTTTTAGCATCCCCTCTAAAATAATCAAAAGGGAGAGCACATTTTGAAGAACATTAATTTCTGTTTCTGGTTCACACAAATTCTAGCATATATTTTCATGTATCTTCGTGTATCTCATAAAGCAGGCTGTTACATATGGAACATCTTTCATATATCTTCGTGTATCTCATAAAGCAGGCTGTTACATATGGAACAAAGGCTTTTAACATGAATACTCACCATATAGCTCAGTCAAGCCCCATTTGGCCATCATGAGCAGAGAGCAGGCAGTTTGGATTGCTTGCACACATCTTAAGCCTTCCATATAGAACACATGATATGCATTCAAAATCTAAGGTACAGAAAACTGGGAACTGGTTTTAACAATACTTGACACAGTTTAAATGCAATCAGGCTTGATATATCAGTTACTATAGAGAAACAACAGAGCCTAAGCAGAATTAACACCCTTCAAGCTCCATTCAAATCTATGGTTTAGAAGAGTGTGTTTCGAGAGCCAGCATGGTATAGTGGTTAAGCGTGATGGATTCTAATCAGGAGAACTGGGTTCGATTCCCCAATCCTCCACATGAAGCCTGCTGGGTGACTCTGGGCCAGTCACGGTTCTCTCAGAACTCTCTCAGCCTACACGGAGTCTCTTGCCTTGAAAATCCAAGGGGTCAGCACTTGACTGCACTTTCTACCACCAACTGTGCTTCAGATGTAAATCATTAGCAGCCTCAAGCTGAGCATATGGAACCAATGTACACTATATCTATAGCCTTTACAGCGTCAGTCGAGAAAAGCATATTTAAAAAAACAAACACCCGAGCCTGCAAACTGCTCCACCCTCACTCACTCACTTCTGAACCGAACTGCTGTTTTCCAGCTGTTGTATTCCCTAATAGAGCTCGATCTTATTGGACTATGTGGATTCAAATAATTTTTAATAACAAGTCTGTCACAGTGATTGATATTTACAATGTACATCATTTATTCCTATGACATACATCTAATATACGGTAATGATTTATCGACACAGGGATAATGTTGACGATCTGTTTATTTTATGGGGAAATTTTGGTGTGAGAATGAAATGGCAGAAACAATAAAGTACCATAGGGTTAGATTTATGTAAGGGAGAAGTGAAACCAAAATGGGAACTTTCAGATCAGCACACCAGAGATAGGGGAGAATTCCTAAGGAAAACTCCATTAAAGGGAATAGGGCTGCAGTAATAGCTGTGAAATTTTAGGCAGCGAATCGCATTGTTTATTGTATATTCCATACTGTTTGGAGTGTGTTGTTCTTAACACTGCAATCTGGTTTCATTGCTCTGTCTGTTGTTTGTATTATATTGGCTTTATTTGCATTGTTTTAAGGTGTATATACTACCCTTATTGCATATTTTAAATTGCCTTGAGTTTCAACAAGAAAGGGACTAAATATGAAAAATATATAAGTGAGTAAATAAAGTGTTACTTGGAGGTAGTAGCAGTGATGAAGTTGTTCTAGTTCCTGCTTCTTAATACGGCTACAAACCTCCAACTGGGGTCTGGATCTTTCTTGGAATTACAACTAATCTGCAGACTGAAGAGATCAGTTCCCCTGGAGAAAATGGTAGCTTCAGAAGGAAGAGAATATGGTATCCCATAGAGTCTTGGAGAAATGGAAGTCGAAGTCAAATAGATAATAATACAGTGGCTACAGAGGGTAGATTTGTTACCCCAGCTAGACCCAGAGAGGGGGAATTAGCTTGTTACAGAGTCTCCAGCCAGATAAACAAAGGGTATTTTGACACTGTTTCCAGAGGTTTTATTCCCACACAATATTCCCAAGAGAAAGAGTAACAGAGACCAACCCATTCAAACTAAATGAAATATTTATTTCCTAGCACTCAGACACACAACTAGAGGTAGATCAAAACTGTAAACCTTTAAATCTATGAACACAACCACAAATTCAACCACAAATAAAACCAAGAATAAAAACCCTCTCCTTCCCAATAAACACACACACCCTATGAAGATGGGGTGATACCTGATCCAAGGTGAGTGAGAAGCAAAGGATCATGAGGAGACCATGCAACAGATGTCCAAGGTAGAAAAATATCAAGGGAAAAAAGGGAAGCCTCTGAAGTGGTTGCAGGGGTATCCAGGTAGTGGAAGAACCTGGCACACTTTTCTCTGACCTGGGCTAGTTGTTATATGGGGGAAGAGCCCCACAGCTAGGCATGAGACCCCACTTTCCCAGGATCAGGATTGGTCTAATAAATAAAGTTTGAATTTGACTGGGCAGTTTGAAGGTAACTGCTGCCCAAATATGGCGAGAAGGTTAGGAAGTAACATAAGACATTCTAAGGTGGGGAAGTTTTAGCATATCAACAAAGAACTGAGTGTGAAATGATGGTAAAACTGCCTTCTCGATGGCTCATCCTGGATTGATCAGATGTTAGGCTGCTTTGATGCATCGGAGGTGATACTTAAGGGTGGCCGATTAACTGGAAATGGTTCATATTTCTTTGATGATTTCTTGAAGCAGGGATATGATCATAATATGCATACTTTGGAGCGGGAATGCTTTATGCATCCTGCCTCCATGCTGAAATGTGCTCTGGACATGGCAAACCAGATGCACTCTCTGAATATCCCAAGGATCCCCATTGCACTTAGTTGTTTTGAAGGGCACCCCTTTGAAAACCTAAGAGGAGAGTTGGGATCAAATTGGGGTGTCTCAATGGAGGAGAGGACAGGGGTCTTACAATTACCCTAGGATTTCTGTTTCTCCTATAGTTTCAGAGGGTAGCCCTGTTCAGGTCAGCAGTAGAGCAGCTAGATTTGAATCCACTAGCACCTTAGAGACCAACAACATTTTGGGGGTATGAGCTTTCGAGAATCAAAGCTCCTTTTGTTAGATACCCGAAGGGAGCTTTGACTCTCAAAAGCTCATACCCTGAAAACCTTGTTGGTCTCTAAGATGCTACTGGGCTCAAATCTTGCTGTTTCTCCTACAGTATACTATAGAGACTAGAAGAAACTGATAGAGTGTGACCTGTAAAGATTCTAAAGGCCAAAAGCCAGTGGTGGATTGAGAAGGATGGAGGTGCTGATGGCTGGCATCCTCCTTTGGGTCATATGTTGTTGTTTTTTTCCTGTTTAACTCTGAAAAAATCTGAAGAGGATTTTGAGAGTTTTTAAAGGTTGAATGGAATGTAACTGGACAGCAGCTAGTTATACCAGCCCAAATATATAATATTAGAGTTGGAAGGATATACAGAACACATGCATACAGAAGCCTACAGTTATGAAAGGGGGGGGGAAGAGAGATAGAGGGGAAGTTATATGAGACAGCAAATTTAAATTTAAAATTTGAATTTTGGTGGAAGAAGGTGATCTCAGCTCATGATGTATTATAAACTGAATGTAAATTCAAGAGAGATTCTTCCCTGGTTTAGAACATAATAAGTTTCTGCACTTGCATTTGCCTTTGAAAAGTACATGGTCAAAATCCTGGCAGCCATGAAGCTCACTGCATGACCTTGGGCCAGTGGCAATCTCCCAGCCTATCTCATCTCACAGGGTTATAGCAAAGACAAAATGGAGCCATGCATACTACACTGAGATCCTTGGGGAGATGAGATAATCGTGTGTGGGTGTGTGTGTGTGCAGGTGATGCAAGTGCCCTGCTTAAATTAAACCCAGAATGGGCTTGAACAATGTAGGCTGCAAGAGACATCTTTTGTGGACGGCTACCCAACCTTAAGGTAACCTGCACTGAAATTAAGGAAAGAAGCTGTTATGTAGCGACATAGTGCTGCAAACCAGCCTTTTAATGAATGTGTATCATGATTAATCTAATATGTGTTTCATATTTTTACTCTGGACAAGCAGATATGGCACCTGGGTCACCTCCCCCCTTAGATCTGGTGGGCCTGTGATAGTCTTGAACAAGCAACAAGATTGGAAAACATGAACTATATGAGACACAAGAGAATTGGGCAATATCTACATTGAAGACATGACTGACAGGAAAGATGGCAGAACTGTCAGGAGGGGAAGAGCAAATGGGAAATGATAAGAAGTATGAAAGGAAGATAGAAAGAGCTGGGTATCGTGTTTTTAAACTGATAGTAAAATGAGTAGGTGTCAGAAATATAAAGAGAAAAACACTATTGAATGGAAAGAATGAGCCCCCCCACACACACACACATATATTAAGTCAGAGACAGAGGGTCAATAATGATAAGGTGTCTTTATAAAAACTTGTTAAGGTTATGTGATATGAATGCTGTACAAAAAGAAAGCAAGATGCCTGGAGCAAAGCCATTTTGCTCACTTAAGGAGAACGAAGTAAAGGGGAGAAAAGAATAGTTTGAATAGGCTTGGAAGGACTCATTAGAGCGCAACAAGAGGATGCAGATGAAATCATCAATATTGTACAAAGCAGCAGATGTCAAAGAAGACATAATGGGTCTACATCTAAGATTAGGTCAGGAGAAGCTGGAAAAAACCATCATGGTAGAAGAGACAAACTTTTCTTGAACATTTTGCGCTTGGTACAAACTACCATATAATTTAACTGATTATTATAGTTGTAGTTACAGAATCAGTAACTTACAAATTATTCTTCACTTAAATTTTTCTGTTAATATTTTTGAGATATTTTGCTTCAACCATTTTCCTACCTTCCATTGAGGTTAATTTCAAACCCACATATTTTTTTCTACTGTTCTCCTTCTGCCTATTGCACTTACTCCCCTGCTCATCACCCATTCTTCTCTTTGTCCCTGATCCTCTTCATTTGTCACTCCTAATTTATTGGCTTCTGTATTATAGGGGCTAACAAGACATATAATGCCAAGCCTGCTCATCACTGAGTAATAGTCACATTTAGCTATTAAAAAAATAAAGAAGAAAAGCCCTTCCTCCAGAAAGAAATCTGTTTTGGAGCGGAAAATTGGAGGAGGAGCAGGATGATGCCATGCCAGAGGATACTCCACCAGCAAATAAGCATTTAGAAATGGCGGCCCTGGCAGCTGCTGCTCCAACATCATGTTACAACTTACAGTATATGAGCTGCTTAACAGGGCACTGAAATAATGCTACAGCATGGATCAGAACCATAGCTATAAGTCAACAGTACATCACTCGATTGTTGTCTGCTTTTCTGTACATAGACAAAAGAGAATTCACATTGCCATAGATTTGTAAAGGCAAAGGAAACATATCCTAGGTTATATACTGTAGTCTTCAGGCATTATTCTTGATAAACATTAGTGCGCATAATATAGTGATCGTGATGAGCAATTTTTGATCCCGATCTGTAGGGTCATTTTTGTTTTTGTTTTTATAGTATGGTCTTTACCACTTTATTGGAAACAGGTATGGCTTTCAAAGTGCTTCCACTGATAAACAAAGTTACTGAATGTTCCCATAAAGGATTTCTAATTTTAATTTGACTGTGACTCATGAAGGATAACAATACCTCTTGCTTCCAACATAATAGTTTTTATCATCCAGATATCATCATCATTCTAGGTCAGTTTGTCCCAATTAGTCACTATAGCATGGTTCAGGATTGTTCCTACATCTGTAAAGGACTCCTGGGACCCTGAGGGTGAGAAAGACCCTTGGGCCATTTGGGGAAGTAGCCACCAAGGCATTTTCCACCACAGATTCTACAGGCAAGTGAATACCAAAGGATCCTCATGCCTTGTTCTTAACTTATTCTAATGTCTATTCCTGAGAAGGTTTTCTTGTTCATAACCTCAGACACAGAAAACTGTTCCACAGATACCTTACCCAGATCTCTGGAGATGCTTCCTAGGAGGTAGATGCAGACATTCTAGGGGTTAGATGCAGACATTACAACTCCACAGGGAACCATGAAAAACTAGTATAAACCCTTTAATTGAGAGTAGAGTTTCTTCAGGAAACTTTATATAAGTCAGCATGGTGTAGTGGTTAAGAGCAGTGGTTTGGAGCGGTAGAGTCTGATCTGGAGAACTGGGTTTGATTCCCCACTCCTCCACATGAGCGTCTGAGGCTAATCTGGTGAACTGGATTTGTTTTCCCACTCCTGCACACGAAGCCAGTTAGGTGACCTTGGGCTAGTCACACTCAGCCCCACCTACCTCACAAGGTGTCTGTTGTAGGGAGGGGAGGGGAAGGTGATTGTAAGCCGGTTTCATTCTCCCTTAAGTGGTAGAGAAAGTCGGCATATAACCAACTCTTCTTCTTCTTCTTCTTCTTCTTCTTCTTCTTCTTCTTCTATTTCAGCCTTGGATAGGCTCCAGATCAGTGCTCAACAAAAGGCTCAATGACCATCTAGGTTATCCTAGACAACAGAAGACACTGGATACACATATGTGTCAATGAGTACTTTTTGAGTAGACAAATGTCATCTATCAGTCTGTGAACATTGTCAACTACTCTTTGAAGAGCAGATATAATCTGTCTTTACTGGCTGCAGCTTTAATTTTTTCATCCATATCTATGCAACCACTAGGGTTGCCAGCCTTGCACCAGCAAATGCCAGAATATTTTTGAGTCAGTGCCCAAGGAGGCTGGAATTTCAGGGAATGTGATGCCACATCCTCTCTGATGCTCTAGGAATTTCCCCAATCTCTCAGGTAACCATACAGACTTGAGAAATTTTTAGAGCATCACTTCTAATTGGAGGTTTGGAGAATGTGATGTCACTTCGGGGTGACATTCTAGGAATCCCTCCAATCTCTATGGTCTTTTCTATAGAGATTGGACAAATTCCTAGAATGTTGCCATCTATGTTGCCCCCCTCAGTTTTTGTCTGCTCCTCAAATCATGGAGGGAGGAGAATTGAGAGTGGGAAGGAGATTGCTTGCTTTCAGTGGGCAAACAGCAAGCCTACCTATAGCAGATGCTATCTACAGCAGTCTTGTAGGTTAAGGTGGGAGAGATGGATAATGAGATATTCAATTCAGTAAGACCACTGCAAAGTTTTCCCTTTTTGTAATCCTGGCATGCATATAATACGCCAAACTCCAAAGAGAACAGAAATTTACAAGAGCAGTGGGGTTATGGAGAGTTATGCAGCCAGCCATTCATTATTATATGCTATAGGCATTTTAGTTTCCAGGATTATCAGTTGAGCACTTCTTCCTGGCAATAAACTTCAGCCCAACCTGTCTTCCCAAAGGCAGATCTGTCCCAGTTATTTTTTACGTGTGTGTGGGGGTGGGTTAAAGTGCCAGAGGGGAAGGCTGCTCTACACACTGTTTATCCTGGCAGTCTAGTAGTTACTGGGCCTTTTGCCTCAGGCTGGATGCCAGTACTAAAAGTGAGCCTAGCAGGGAGAAAGGGGGAAAAGAGGGACAACAGCAGAACCCCTTTGGTGCTGTAAAACACACTGCCCCCCTCAGTTTGTTGTTTGAGGAATCAATAATTCAATATTGTTTTAATCCAACTTTAGGATTCGTTTTAAAAAGAAATATTAATGTATCACTTTATTTCCATCTCATTTTCAGCTAATTTCCATCTCAGCTTCAGAAATTCATGTAGTCATAACAAGTAATGGACAATATCTAAATGGAACCTTCTTAAAGGAAATAGGTCACGGTGTATGTCATTTTTATACCGTACTTGGCAGAGTACAGTAGGGACCCATATCCTTTTAAGAAAATGAAGAAAGCTTGGTGCACATCAAAATATTAAAAAGGCCAGAGAAAAACACAGCAGGAGGCATAAAATCACTAGGTTGGGTCAAATGGATCTGTTCCTCTAGTGATATTTTCCTCTTCTGTGCTACAGGAGGGTTTTGCACCAGGGAGGGCTCCTGGCACTGAAGGAGAGCAACATTGTTATCAGAACAGATCCATAGGATTTAACCCAATATGGCTATTTCTAGGCCGCAACTTCACTAATATGAAGTTGTTTGCTGTGTTTCACCAGGAAAGTCCATGGAACAACAAGACTTCTGTCTAGAGAAGTCATAAACAAGATACAGGCTGAGGTTCCTGAGTTTTCTGTGAATTCAAGGGAGAATCTCTGGTGGGACAAATCTCTGGGAGGTTTCAAGAAATTGCTATACTTTGGTCATGGCCAGATGAGTTGCCTATCTCCAGGTAATAGCTGGAAATATTCCATTATTACAACTGATCTCCAGCCAACAGAGGTCAGTTCACGTGGAGAAAATGGCTGCTTTGGAAGGTGGACTCTATGGCATTATACCCCATTGAAGTCCCTCCCTAAACCCCACTCTCCTTAGGCTCCACCCCCAAAATCTTCAGGTATTTCCCAAACCAACCCTAGCTGAGGCACATATCAGGTGGATGACAATTCTTATTGACCTTTTTGGGGTCCAATATATTCTCACTTCCATAAGATCTTATTAATGAACATTGCAATCCTTAACAGAGTTGTACCCTTCTAGGCATATTGGAGACAATGGGAGTCAAAGTGTAACTTTGCTGAGGATTGCACTAAAAGTCACACATCTGTATGAGTATACAATGCCTTGGCCTATTGTGCTAATTCTGAAGGTGTTGTTCCTGCTACCTCTGAACACATAAAAAGGGGATATACAACACAGAGTTATATTACCACTGATCCATTCTCATGTACTTGGCCTCAGCCCTTACATAGCAAATGAGCCTTGTACAGTGACTGGTAGGAGTGCTCATCTCTGTTTTTAGTTCTGCAGTGGCCAGTTCTATAAAACTGTAGAACTGCAAAAGGCAAATTTGGGGATTGCAGGGATATAGGGGTTGCACACATTTTAAGCATGTCTACACATGCACTTGGCATTCCTGTGCATTTCTGTCTGTGCACATGAGTTTGTATCTATTCTCTTTCTCTTCCCAATGAATAATCAAAGCCATCCCTATCCTTAATTTATCAGTTCTGCAGCTGCAGTAACATTTTCTGGAATTTTTCAGGAAGGAAGATACCTCTGAACGTAGGTGCAGGGTGCATTTCCCTCCGAATTATGGAATCATCAGAACCATGTTCTAAAGATGGGGTCAACAGAAATTTCAAGCCCAAGATGAAGACCAAAGCATTTTGGGGGAGAACAGGAAACAATTGTTGACATACCAATATGTTTGTTGAATACAGACAATTGTTTTCTACTTTCTTGACTAGTGATTCAGAACGGCACACACTTCTCATTAGCACTGCACAAATCTGATTTGGAGTGGTCTATTTTGGTGTAGAACTGCATGTGAAGAAAGCTCCTCAAATGCAGTGTTTAGTAAGAGTGACTGTCATGAAATAATAGGTCTTAACTAGAGGCTAGCAAACTGCATTTAAAATGTCATTGATAGTAGGATTTTGCATGCCATCCTAGGCAAAATACGTCTCAACTCTTGGACTATACAATGTGAGACAGAAGCAATGTCAATGAAGAACAATGAAGGACAA
Source organism: Euleptes europaea (assembly GCF_029931775.1). Taxonomy (NCBI): domain Eukaryota; kingdom Metazoa; phylum Chordata; class Lepidosauria; order Squamata; family Sphaerodactylidae; genus Euleptes; species Euleptes europaea. The sequence continues at coordinate 35,854,820 of NC_079323.1, forward strand.
AACACTTTAAAATGAAGCTTATCAAGTACTGTATAAACTGTGTCGTGAAAGGATGCTGATTGAAGAGCTGAGGTTTTATATGAGTTGGGGACCACTGGAAGAACAAAAGATTCTTGTAAAGGATGAAGACTGTAGTTCTGAGAATGCAAGTGGTTAGTTGGTACTTACAGAAGCACACCCAGTACTACTCCTCATCTTATAGTCTGGATCTTGGTATTACAGCTTTCCCCCCTTCATCTGCTGTTTCAAATGAGTGGTGGAAAGAAGCTGAGCCAAACCCCTTTCATTGTCTATGGTGGCCAACAAATTACAGTCTCTAATTGCCAAGTTACGTGATACACCTGACAAATTCTGTGACATTTGTGTGCTACCCACAGTCAGTTGTACATCAAGGGAACTCATCTTAAAAAGCCCTCATTCACTTGGCACTGAGGGAGCCTGTGAAGGGGGGTGAAGGAGCTTCCAGTTTCTTCCCTACCCCACTTTTACCAGAAGAAAGTGAGGAATGGGTCTTTTGCCCCTTTTCTCTGGCAGTACTGTCCTAGGGCATATGGAGCTACAGAAAAGGGGCCAAAAGCCCTCCTAGTCTCCCTTTCCACTGGCAAACGCAGGGCGGGAGGGAAACTGGAAGCTCCTTCTCTCCCCTTACAGTGCTCCCTCATAGTGCCAAGTGAATGTGTTCTTTTTAAGGTGAGTTCCCCGATGTACCTCTGACTGCAAGTTGGGTAGTGTACCCATGACCTGGCACATGTTGGGTGTACTGTGTAGTTATACCCTAAGAACTGGAGATATAGTTTCAGGGTATTCCAATGACATGTCAAAGATGATGAAACACCTCCAACATAAAATTGTAACATCTTAAAAACTGAGTTAAAATTAGAGCTGAGACACACATATGGCATAGCTTCACTCAGAGCATTGAACTCTTCCCTTTACATTGGACCAGCTTCTTAAGTATCCATCTGTGAAGAATGCAAGGAATCCAGGAAGTTGCTCTGGCTTAGGAGCCAGTTGCTTGACAGCTAAGGAAATCTGGGAGTGGCCAATGAAATGGTAACATTTAGAACTCAGGGAGGGGGGGAGTCAGTTCAGCACAGGAGTTCAGCATGGACAGAGCCCAGAGGTCTAAGCAGCTAGTGAGAGCTTTGGGCTGTCTGAAGATTTGTTCTCAGGAGTTAGAATCAAAGAACACTACTGAAGTTGTTTGACCAAGACAGTGTCAGCAACTGGTTCATAAGGACACTAACTCTGAGTGTATAGAGTGCATCTTGGTATTGAAATTGGGAGATAGCTCTGAGGGAGAGTTCTCAAAACCAGGGAGAGAGGAGTCAACTCAGGTGTACTGAGGGATCCCTAAAGGGTTGAGGAGAATTATTCTCTAGAGTCCAGAGTGAACCCAGTCCAGTTTAAGGATTAAACTGGGGAAGTGATTTGTGTAGTTCCTCACTCCAGAAAACTGACGCAACCTTGTGTTTTAAGTAAACTCAAGTGAAACCTGAACAAGTAACTGATAAACTAAAGGAAGCCTCTCAGTGAAAATAAGTATCCAGCATTTTGAAGTTACCATCTGAAGACAACCAATCCTCTCTTGTACATATATTTAAGTGTGAAGTGCCTACTCTTTATTGGTTTATGACCAACCTATTACCGTTCTGAAACCAAGTTTGCTTGTTTAAATCCTCATCCTATGTTGCTGTTATTAATAAAATCTGTTGGTTTGAACTTTTACCTCACCAAACCTTTGTGTGCCAACAATTTCTGACAAGACATCATTTCGCTGAAAGATCATTCTCCACACACACACCCCACCAATCTGTGACACTATCATTAAAACAAATAGAAGGTTTTAATGCAAGGTAGAAGCAGTGTAGTGAAGCAGTTTGGATGGTGGACTAGAACTATAAGATCTGCATTCTGATCCTGAATCTGCCGTCACTGAATGACCTTGGTCTAATCTTCTCTTGACCTAACGTACTTCACAGGCTTGTTGCGAGGACAAAATTGTGCGACATTTGCTCTGAACACCATGGAGGAAGGGAAAGATTTTTACAAGGAAGATATAGTATAGACTTCACCTTTGTGTGAAGTAAAATGAAGGTGAACGATACTCTCATAACTGTAGGTGAGAGAACTATTATGTGCTCTAGCAAGTTCTTAATTTAACAGTGCCCAAAAGTTAGATCTTGAAGGCTGTTAAGTGATTACACTTATAAGAATGGATTTTTTTTATTCCTACCCATTTGTACTTTATCTCAACAATGGTGTTGAGTCAAGAAGAGTCAAGTGTCCCGTGTTCTCTTCATGCTGTTCAATGCAATCCATTGGGCTCATTTAGCTATGAGTCATCAAGTGTCGAGAAAAAAATCAAACAAAGCAAATGCACGTGTGAACCAGATCTGAACAATGTCAGCATGACCAGGGGAAGTTATGAAATATTTATTTCACACAATATAGGGGAATGTAAAGCATAGTCAACAGCCTTGCCTCCCACTTCCACTCTTTTTCTTGCAGTAACCATGGAAGTTTCTTTATGCCAACCTGGAGGTAGTGTCATTTACCCACCCACTCTGATCTCTAAGGAAACAGTATTTCTTTTTTGCAGAAGAGGAGAAGGCAATTTATACCGCAGATCCCCACCTTGCTGCCTATGCTGCTCCTGAGGATCTGATGAAACCCCTCATACAAAATTTCAAGAGGCTCAGAGGGCTCAGCTACAGAAACAACGGGTTAGAATTTAATCAAAAGAGTTTCCGTCTAGACATTAAAAAGACTTTTCTAACAGAGCGGTTCCTCAGTGGAACAGGCTTCCTCGAGAGGTGGTGGGCTCTCCTTCCCTGGGGGGTTTTAAGAAGAGGTTAGATGGCCATCTGTAAGCAATGCTGATTCTATAACCTTAAGCATCTTGGTAGTCTTCTGGGAATGTAGTGGGGGCCACTAGGGGTGTGGGAGGGAGGTAGTTGTAAATTTCCTGCATTGTGCAGGGAGTTGGACTAGATGACCCTGGTGGTCCCTTTCAGCTCTGTGATTCTATGATTCTAAGTCCTTCTCCATAAAGTCTAGTGCTAGTTCAATACATGCCAGTGATTTTCAGCCACACACAAAAAAGCATGAGGAGAAAGAATGAAATGGCTTTGCTCCCCCTTCTTCCTCTGCTGGGTTTTCCCTTTTCTTCAGTGGCTGCCTTTTGGGTTTTTTAAAAAAATGGAAAAAAATAATCACCAAATAGCATGTAATGTATACCCCCATCCTGAAACCCCTCTTTCCTAAGTGAGCGCTGAGGGAAATTAAGACTTTGAAGGAATACTGAGCATCTTATAAGGTTGAATGCCAAACCCAAGTCTCCCAGAATACAACATCATTTCAAATGCCCAGCTCTTATGTTTATCTGGGGTAAGTATTTGACCAGGGCCATGTCCACACTTACCAATTTGCGGCGCCGGCTTCCGCGGGCTTTCCTTGCATGTTCCCACTGCAACTCACCCGAAGGATTCTGAGGACGTCTCCAGAGCGCAATTTCGCCGCGTTAAGCGCATCCGCTTATACGGCGAATTAAAAAAATAAAACGTCCTCCACACCCGGTGCCTTACAGTGGGAACATGCAAACTGTGTTCGATCCATTTCCTGCTGCCAGCCCACTTCCTGCTGCCAGCCAAGCCCCGCACTCCCCCCGCCTTCCTTACTCACGCTGGACCAATCGCCGTCCTTGCTTGGAGAAGCCAACTGGGCATGCGTGGGAGCGTACCGGTCTGGGCTTATCAAAAGCAGCGGACAAAGGTGGGAACAGAAATTTAAACTCGTTTTGGATGCTTTCGTACTGGACGCGTGTAAATAGCGAGGTAAGTTGCTGGTGCGTTCACGGGCCATGTAAGACAATATGAAACCTCTACTCAGCTATCAGCTCCAGCTCTTTTGTATGAGTTCTGGTAGGATTAACTACTAAGCTACATAAATACGTGAATAAAGGGCTCACTACACTATCTGTGTTTTGTTCACAGCTTGTGCCAGCCTGAGGTTGAGGAGGCTCATTACAGATTCTTTAGAGACTTACATTAGTATAAATCGGGAGGTAGGACATTATCCTCTGGAAAATGCGAATTTTTATTCAAATAATTCTATTAGCATAATTGTCTTTTTGAGAAATTAAATGTACATTATTGCACTTCATGTGCCACAAATTATTAAAAAAGCCAAATTTTGCTTGTAAGACTATGCAGTTCTCAAGCAATTAGCCATATTGCACCCTACACACCAAAATTAAACGCATAAATTAAAGCAGCAGGGGGGATAATAATATTAGAAAGGGGCACCAACTGTGTATAGTTTGTTGCTTCTAAAGCTCCAATTAAAGATAACTCAGATGAGAACAGGTCAGACTGTGAGCTAATTCACTTGAACTCTCTTTTTCTGAATGTCCTAACTTTTCACTTCAGTAGAATAGTGAGCATATGTTTTATCAGATATAAAATAAATGCATCCCCTATTCTGCAAAGTATATACAATATATACTAACAATTTCACAGTTCACTCCTAAAAACACTTCACCCTTCTAAATTCATTCATTCATTTTTGTCGTCTGCATTCAGGGCTGGTCCATCCATATATATGGACTAGGCAGTTGCTTAGGGCAACAGGCTTTAACGGACACCAAATTAGAAATAAATTAATTTCTTTTCTTTATTTGTATAGAAATATATCCATAACATTATCTCCAGACTTCTCATTTTCCTCTATAATGACTAGAGAGAGTAAAAGCATAGGTCACTTGGGGGGGGGGGGCGTCAAGTCACATCTGATTTATGGCAACCTCTGGTGGAGTTTTCAAAGAAAGAGATGTTCAGAGGTCGTTTGCCATTGCCATCCTCTGTGTCACGACCCTGGTACTTCTTGCAGGTCTTCCAACCAAATACTTGCCAAGGTCAACCCTGCTTAGTTTCTGATACATGACAAGATCAGGCTAGCCTGGGCTATCCAAGTTTTGCCTTGGAAACCTTATGGGGTCGCCATAAGTCATCTGTGACTTGACGGCACTTTCCACCATAGTTCACCTACAATGCCAAGAACCCTTGGGCTGACCCTGACTGTATCTAACTGAACTGTTAGTAAAAGACTTATGTAATTATTTTATTTTATTTTATTCATTTATACCCCGTCTTTTTTTCCAATGGGGACCTAAAGTGTCTTGCATCATTCTCCTCTGCTCCAGTTTATGTAGGATACTAGTAAATAGCTCTTGATCTTAGCTTCCAGCATCTTTGTTAGAATTTTTTTTAAACTTTCTCACTGACATACAGTGAGGAAAAAAAGTATTTGATCCCCTGCTGAATTTGCCCGTTTGCCCTCTGACGAAGAAAAGACCAGTCCATAATTTTAATGGTAGGTTTTTGTAGCTGTGAGAGACAGAATAACAACAGGAAAAACCCCAGAAACCCAGAAGACAAAAGTCAGAGATTGATGTGCATTATAATGAGTGAAATAAGTATTTGATCCCTTTGCAAAAGATAACGTAGTACTTGGTGGCAAAACCCTTGTTGGCAATTACAGAGGTCAGACGTTTCTTGTAGGTGGCCACCAGGTTTGCACACATCTCAGGAGGTATTTTGTCCCACTCCTCTTTGCAGATCCTCTCCAAGTCAGTAAGATTTCAAGGCTGATGTGTAGCTACTTGAACCTTCAGCTCCCTCCACAGATTTTTGATGGGATTAAGGTCTGGAGACTGGCTAGGCCACTCCAGGACCTTAATGTGCTTCTTCTTGAGCCACTCTTTTGTTGCCTTGGCCATGTGTTTTGGGTCATTGTCATGCTGGAATACCCATCCTCGTCCCATTCTCAATGCCCTGGCTGAGGGAAGGCGGTGCTCACCCAAGATTTGGTGATACATGGTCCCGTCCATCATCCCTTCGATGCGGTGAAGGTGTCCTGTCCCCTTAGCAGAAAAACACCCCCAAAGCATAATATGTCCCCCTCCATGTTTGACGGTGGGGATGGTGTTCTTGGGGTTGTAGGCAGCATTCCTCCTCCTCCAAAAACGGCGAGTTGAGTTGATGCCAAAGAGCTCGATTTTGATCTCATCTGACCACAACACTTTCACCCAGTTCTCCTCTGGGTCATTCAGATGTGCGTTGGCAAACTGCAGACGGGCCTGTACATGTGCTGTCTTGAGCAAGGGGACCTTGCGGGCTCTGCAAGATCTCAGTCCTTCACGGCGTAGTGTGTTACCAACTATTTTCATGGTGACTATGGTCCCAGCTGCCCTGAGATCATTGACAATTTCCCCCCTTGTAGTTCTGGGCTGCTTCATCACTGTTCTCATGATAATTGCAACTCCAAGAGATGAGATCTTGCATGGAGCCCCAGACGGAGGGAGGTTGACAGTTAGGGTTAGGGTTGTCACTTTCTCACCAAGCTGCTTGGCAATAGTCTTGTAGCCCAGTCCAGCCTTGTGCAGGTCTACAATCGTGTCCCTGACATCCTTGGACAGCTCTTTGGTCTTGGTCATGGTGGCTAGTTTGGAATCTGATGGACTGATTGCTTCTGTTGACAGCAGAACCCTAACCCTAACCCTAACCCTAATCTGGCTGGTTGATAGGGGATCCAATACTTATTAAACTCATTATAATGCACATCAATCTCTGACTTTTGTCTTCTGGGTTTCTAGGGGTTTTCCTGTTGTTATTCTGTCTCTCACAGCTACAATAAACCTACCATTAAAATTATGGACTGGTCATTTCTTCGTCAGAGGGCAAACGGGCAAATTCAGCAGGGGATTAAATACTTTTTCCCTCACTGTAGATGCATTGTAAGAGACAGTCAATGGGCATAACGTATGTTATGCCTTAACACAACGAATGAAATGTGGTTCTTGATGGACTTCAAGAGAGTATGGCCCCCATCCCAGGCTAACCACTCCTGTCTAGTAAACTAATGGAGACTGAACCTGCAACTTGCTAGCTTGACTTTCTTTTGCTCAGTTTTTCATTATGCCAGTATACCAAATAGCTCCTACCCACTCCAGAGATACAGTGGGGACTATTTAAAAAAGGAGGTGAGACAGAGAACAAGTACAAACAATGCGTATGCAGGATCATGTGCAAATAAATCAGGTTGCTTTGCTGAGGTTGTAAATGGTCTCTAGTACACTCCAAGGCAATTGCTCTGGGACAAGCATGCACTCCTACTGCCTTGCTGCCTGTATGTTTTGCAGTAAAAGATGTCTCAGTGGGAATGGAACAGAACATTGTCTTTGACGTATTCATCTCATTGTCGTTTGTGACTCTTGCTTTCAGCCCCTGCTTTGACTACTCAGCGCAAAGGTTCCAATTGTCAGTAAGTTAAGCGGCACCAAGGAAGCTGCCATAGGAGAGGAATCCAAATGTGCGGTGGGACTCTCTATATTTGTAATCGGTTATTTATGCAGCCCTACAGATTTATAGGCTGTTTTCCAAACAGGACGGTTGTGAAAATAAACTCATTAATCTTTCAAGTGTGCTTCAGATACTACAGTGGTGGGGACCATAGACCTGCCAAAAAGGAGACAAAAGATAAGACCATTTCTCAGTCTCAGTTCAAATAGTTACTTTACGCTTGCTCTGAAGCACTTTTATGATATTCCCTTAGCACAGAGCAAGCATATACGTCATGCTATCTTTGGGAAAAGAGCAATCTATATTGTACATTGGCTGGGACTCCCAGAAAATGTAGGATTACTGTAATAATTAAAATAAGAAGAATGAGCAGTGTTGTGGTTTGGTTCTTCCCCCCCTCTCCTTCTAATACATTTGACCCAGTTTTAAAAGACAAGCCAGTAAAAACAGGCATCATTTTCAAGTCTGCTTGCAGGCTTTGTATTTCACTTTTCTTGGATGGTTTATATACCAGCTTCTACTGTAAACAATACAAGAATGCTTTTTTTGCTGGGTCTGATAACATTTCATCCTAAACACTGCTGGGATGATTCCTTTAGCTTTAAGGAAGTAAAACATAATTCTATACAATTAAGAGGGATGTTTTACTTCAGAACCCATTTAGCTGTGTCCGTAATCAGAGAAATAGTCATAGAGCTGCTTGATGTGGACTTTGGATTTCTCTGTTCTGCACATTGTTGCTGTTTCAGAGAGTAGCATGCACCTGCCTCAATTGCACATTATGAGTTTATTCATGACTTCTAGCTTTCTTCTTCTTCTTCTTCTCCAATATGCTTCAATCCAGGCTATAGGAAGGTTTGTCTGATGATGATTGGATTCAAATTTAACCAAAAGGACTTAGCCACACAGTGCAGCCCTGAGCATAAGAAGATCCCATTAGATCAGGGTCAACCACTCCATCTAGTAATACTGTTTGCGTCTTCAGTTTCTGGCAAACCAAGGACTTCTGGGTTACAAAAGGAAGCACCTATAAAAGCCTGACTGAGCATATTTCTTGCCCTGTTCTGACTGGACTGAGCTAATCCCATAATATTACTCATTTGGCTATTATAGTGAATATAGTCTCATTCTCTTGAGTACTGCTAACTAGAAATCCTGAACTGAAGTCAGCATTATGGCAAAGAAAGTTATCCCCTTCTCACATGGAGATATGCCTTTTTCCTTATGTCTCAGCATAGGAATAGGTTAGAGACTTACTTTTTTAAATGAAAGCTGGGAATTCAGAGAACCTGCTAAGACTATTGATACAACGCTCTAACAATATATCAGTATTTTAGTGCCTTTTTTAAAAGGAGGGAATGTTGTGATGCTACTGATGAACACAGCACACTCCCTTGAAAATCCTCATTATTGAAGGCATCTGCAGAATAAAATAAACTGACTCTGCAAATGTGAAAAAGCAGAGGGAGGGCAGACATGAGGAAGAACTGTGCCCAGACTATTTCCAATGCTTGTGGATCGACTGCCAAGAAAATCAGGAGCAAGTCAGGTCTGCAGAAAAGCCCTTGGATGCAGCATTCTGCACCAATTTTCAAGGGCAGCCCCATGTAGATCCCATTGCAGTAATCTAACCTAGATGTAACCAGGGTGTGTGCCGCAGTACCCAGGAAAAGCCACAGCTGGTTAACCAAATCTTTAATCTGCACTAATGGGGAAAGTCAACCAGAATAAGAGAGCATCCACTTTGAGATTACTCACTCATAAAGGATTTAGCCCTATAAAGTGAAGAAGAAGAAAAAAGTACCCTCCTTTGCTTGTCTTTCTCATTAAAATGGTTGTAACAATGCTTGTTTCCCTCTCTCCCAGTTTCAATTTGTAAAACCCTCTTCTTTCACCACAGGTTCTTGATGCATAACTGAGATTTAAATGATATCAAGAAGATATAATCACAGATCTCCTGTTTGTTTGGAGTCCTAGTTGGTTGTGTCCAGGCCATGGATTTGAGAAGATGTTTCAGCACAAGCTTGATGGCATAGCATATTTCAAATTTCAAACAAAAGTTAAGTGTTCTAAAATGTTACATAAAATATGACAGAAGGAAGATTGATGGCATAGCATATTTCAAATTTCAAACAAAAGTTACGTGTTCCAAAATGTTATATAAAATATGGCAGAAGGAAGGTGGCAGAGCAGGTCTGGGACCATGCCGACACCCAGCAACATTGCCTAGAACGAGATGTTTCCTTTAAGTAATATTAATATTTATGGTTTGGCATTTAAATGATCCCCATGTCTGCACAGAGCTGTCTGATTTAGGATTGTTCATATATAACTTGCCCCAAAGTCAGAATTGACTATATTTATCTTGATTCCCCCCCTTCTTCTCTTGAACCACCCTGATGTTTTCCATTCAAAGTGTCAAAATATATGTAAAGAGCTGTATCTCATGTCACACCACAGCCTGGGTTTGATCCATCTTATTCCTGCTCTTGATAATAACCTTGCTGTTTCTCAGGAAGCTGGGGGATTTAGTCCCTTTTCATAGAGTGACTTTATAAGGATACCGTGTTCCTTATCCCATTTAAGAAAAGGTGTAAAGTCTCCACAGAACTAAAATAAAATGATTTCTGAAATGGTGAGGCATTGCTGCTTGGGAAGAGGATATGTTTCCCAAGCTGTGTCCTTGTTTGTTATTATTTCGGCTGCTGTATTTCTGGCCTTCTGCCCTTCAGTGGTACAAGTTGGGAATGCTCAAACGGTAAGGAACATTTTCAACAGATTTAAAATAGGAGCATTTTAATTTTGAAAAAGTGCCACAGATGTGTCCCTCATCACAGTGCTGATATAAGTTGGGTTGTCAGCTCGGAGTTGGGAAATACCTGGAGATTTGGGGGGTGGAGCCTTAGGAGGGCAGGATCTGGGATGGGGAGGGACTTCGATGGGGTATATTGCCATAGTGTCCACCTTCCAAAGCAGCCATTTTCTCCAGGTGAACTGATCTTTGTCGCCTGGAGATAAGTTGTAATAGCAGGAGATATCCAGCTACCAACTGGAGGCTGGCAACCCTAGACATAAGCCATCATGAAATTGCTCAGTATACTATTGCTCAGTATAGTGTGTCTTTCTTGTGAAATAGCCAGTATTCAGTCCTATTCCTTAAATCCCACTTAAATGGGTGTTAGTGACAGGGCTTGGAGAGCTGCTGCCAGTCAGAAGAAGCATCGCTTGCAATGATAGTCCAATGCTATGATGTGATATAAGGCAGCTCCTGATTTATTTAAAATCCCATTCCAGAATGGCTTCCGACACTGTCATGACCACCACCCAAAGAACACTCCCATTTATAACATTTGAGTTTGCTGGGAGCAAGGGGGGATTGCGTGAGAAAGAATGGAATTGCATTTTTCTGTCAACAAATTATTGATCTAGTTTTTGTTGAAAAGTTGATTATCAATATTACTGAGGGGAAAAGACATTGCTGAAACAAATGAGTAATGTTGGGTATTTCTTGTATTATTAGTTGCTTGTCTAGGAAGGTCCTTGCTTGTGCTGTACCAGAAAAATTGCTTCATTCTTCAAGAGCTGATTTCCTGTTCATAGTATATGCAGCTTGTTTTGTATGCTTAAAAAAAAAAGACGTAGATATAGCTATACCTGATTTTAACTTTTGATTAATTATTTCAATAAGTCAAACTGTGCATAAGCTTTTCATTTTCTGTTTTTGCAAGTGTGTTTCTTGTATTTTTGCATTTGGCAAAGCTGTAATTAAAATAATGGACGTGGTGTTGTAGAATAAGGCTAGATCTGTTTACTGATTGACAAACTTAGACACTGAATCCCATGTTTGTCTCATATAGTTATAGATATACAAATTCATGATCACATTTTCTCACAGGGCTGCCCCTCCATCACCAACCTTGATACCAGGCCGAGGTGAGGGCAGCAGGCAGGGGACAGTGGTTTCAGAAGACAAGGGAAGGGCTAGTTACCCACCTATTTCCTACAAATGCCCTCCACCCTCTTTATTATGCCAGAGGCCAACATTTAGTTCCATCCTCAGATAATATACTTGAATAGCTGGGATTTATTCATTCAATTGTGTTACTCGGTCTGCTTGTGTCTTGTAGCATAGTCAAAGTCTGTGCGGGTAGCAAACAATAAACAAGAATATTAGTTTGCCTTGCTCTTCCTCAGACTGTATCAAGTTCATAAACCACACAGGATGTGATGTCCTTTGGGTACCAGACATGAATAAATTCCATGCTTGAGGAACCATGGCACATGAGATCAAAAGAATGTCATAGCAGATTGCCTACCTCTCAACCCCAGGGCTTCGAAGAAAGAAATGTCTTAAAAAATGGAAAATGTGACATTAAAAGAATGGCATCAACCTTTTATGTGAATAAATGCATTAAAGCTGATTGCATTTGACATCCAATCAAATTCTTTCCAACATCTTTGTGGGAAATATTAGGTTGGATCCTGCCCATTTTTCTGTTGAGCCAAGAAGGAGAGAGCCCCTTTTGACCCTCCAAAGGGCTATACCAAGGATCATAAAACCCACGTGTACAAAATGTCATGTGGTACAGGGCCACATTTTGGAAGAAAATTATCTTCTCTCTTGTACTGAAGGAAAAGCTGGTAGAATCCTCTGTGATATCCGGAACAACTGTAATTTTTCTGAATTTAAGATGGAAAAAACAGTCACAAAAAAAGAGCCCTTTGCTGTTCCTTTGGGGCTCTATTATGAGCTTTAGCAGTCAATCAGGCATCAAGATAAATCTCAAACCCCATCACACGATGAACACCAAAGAGTTGAAACAAAATTGAGTGGAAGTTTAGCAATGTTTCTGCCACATTAACAGTCATCCTGACAATTCAGGGACACTTATGCTTCCAACCTATTGGATTCATAGTTTACTCGGATTTGGACTATCTGGGGGAAGTTTTTTAAAAAAACATTCCCATACCCCAAATCCAAGAGAGGCTATCTAGACAGCCTAATGGAGCCTTCTGTACTTCTGCAAGTCAGAGCATTATAACCTCTGTTCAGTCAAAGGAAATTGTCTGGATGACAAGCTCTCTTTTCATACAATTCCCCCACTGTGAAGTACAGTTTTCAACTATTATTTTTATTCTAGTTCCTGCTTACCTTTGTTCCAGTGTAACGATAATTTTAGTCATAAGATGCTAAAGATTTAAAAATTCTGACCCGATACCAAATTGCTTTCCAGAAGATCAAAGCTATGAATATATAGGGCATGAAGAAGGGTTTTTTATTCTAAATAGTATACCTGACCAATTAATACCGCTTTAATCGCCATACCTTGACAGCCTGCAGTGCATGTCATGAAATACCATAGATAGACATTAAGCATTCACAGTAGAAACCTTTTAGTAAAACTCTTTGCTTAAAGATTTGTTAAAACACTCATCATAAAAACAGCTGTGTCAGTGTAGTCCACATTTATCCACATTTGCATAATTTACTCTGAACAGCTTGAGATTTTCTTTTTTTTTAAGAATCTGCAGTAGCATAACACTTCTGACATAACAAGTAAAGAGTTTAATGATTTTCAAAGTTAAACACAAGCTTAAGTTCTTGAAGCAAGCGGAATAAATCTAGGAATGGTAAACACCGCCATTCTGCCTGCGGCACCCTTTTAAAAAAATCCAGCTTCTGGCCGCTCCAGTCTCACATTGAACATATCATCTGAACAATTTGCCTCAAGCAAAAGTACAGTTTTGCTTGCCACAAGCCGCAAGGAATGGGAGGGCAGCCCTCACTATCACAAGTGGAGCAATTGTGTGCCTTGGCCAAGCAACTGAAAGTCAGAAAAGGATAATATCGGCACCTACATACTGTGAAGTGTGAGGTAGCAGAAATTTGTAGTTTGCAGACACAAATAGGATAAGCTAGCTCTGTCTCCTCACACAGACAGTACATTACCACCATCTCCTCAGAAAGCAATTTTGCTAAGATTGCACCTGTATCCTTGATCAATATCCTCCAGTCCTGGTCCAATCCGTGATTGACGGGTTCTTTCCAGATCATCTGGACTATAGAAATGGTCTTCCTTCTGCGTAATCCAATGGACCAAGGACCCAAGTTTTTAGACATTAGGTGCATCACAACAATTCTTGCACCTGTCCAGGGCACAGGGCAAAGGAAATGTAGGCCTTTTATGTAGGGACGTTTCCCCGTGGTCACCCCCGCCATCTGCTTTGGGGCTTCCTTTTGATTATGCATGTCTTTGCCGCCCGTCTGAGGTCGCCTCGCTCTCCCTGCACATTTTGCCCGCATTTCCCAGATTCTGGCTAAAACAGCATCTGGAAAACGGGCAAAAAGCACAAGGAGAGCAAGGCGACCTCTGACAGGCAGAAAAGGCATGCGTAATCAAAAGGAAGCCCCATGGGGAAACGTACCTGTATAAAAGGCCGTAGAGGCAGCCTTAGAATAAGGATGAGCATTTGGATAACAACTAACCAAACATCAAGTTGAACATAACAGCAAACTTTTACATGGAATATTTTGAAAAGACAGCATTAGAATCGGCACTTTACAAACCTACAGTCTGGTTCAGGTTCGTAGATGATACATTTACTATTTGGAGCCATGGTGAAAAAAAATAATGGACTTTCTAAACCATCTTAATAATATCCATCCAAACATTCAATTTACCATGGAAAAGGAAATTGAGGGTAAACTCCCATTTCTTGATACCCTTGTCATCCGTAAAACAAACTTTCAGTTAGGTCACAAGGTGTATCGGAAACCAACTCACACAGATCGCTACTTACACAAAAACTCCAACCACCCCCCCCCGACAGAAAAGAGGAATAATCAAAACATTAATGGACCGTGCAAGACGGATCTGTGAACCACAGTTTCTCAAGGAAGAAACTAATCATCTAAATCACGCACTGCTAGCAAACGGCTATTCCAAGAATGAAATCAGAAGGGCCATTAAACCAAACAAAAATCAGAAAACTCAGGAAAAACAGTCTCCCATAGGAAAGGTATTCTTGCCATTTATTAAAGGAGTCATTGATAGGATGGAGAAACTTTTGAAAAAACATAACCTACAAACAGTGTTTAAACCCACCAAGAAAATACAACAAATGCTACGATCAGCAAAAGACAAAAGAGACCCCCTCACCTCTGCAGGAGTATATCGTATACCTTGCAGCTGTGGAGAAGTTTACATCGGGACCACAAAACGCAGCATACAAACAAGGATAAAAGAACATGAACGATACTGCAGACTTGGCCAACCTGAGAAATCAGCAGTGGCTGAACATGGACTGACACAAACAGGACACAGGGTCTTATTCCAAGACACTGAAAGACTGGTTAATTCTACCAACTATTTTGACAGATTACACAGAGAAGCCATTGAAATTCATAAACATCAGCACAACTTTAACAGAAAAGAAGAGAGTTTAAGAATGAATAAGGCTTGGCTTCCTGTTTTGAAAACCTCCAGACTAACAAAGACAACAGTCAACAATAGCCATGCAGATTAGCTTTGGATTTCACACATTAACAGATCACTTCAGGATACATTGGTTCCATATTAACATACCACACCCTCATTAGCACATTATCTTGATACTTACAGGACAATGATTAGCACATTACTTTTGCAGGACAGTACTCAGCTCAAACCCAACCTCTTTCTGACTATATGTTACTCTTCCTACACACTTGACACTGAGAGGCACTGTCCTTCAGTGTTACTACTCTGAAGATGCCTGCCACAGTTGCTGGCGAAACGTCAGGAAAGAAAATTCCAAGACCACAGTTACACAGCCTGGATAACCTACAAGAACCAATGAACTCTGACTGTGAAAGCCTTCGACAATATTTCGAACATCCCTGTTTGCTAATATCAGAAATCCCCAGCTTTGGTAACCAAACCAACTAAACCAGTTCAAACCAACCTACCAACTGGGGGTGGCATTCTCTATGATTTTCCAGGTGGATTGTTACCCTTTTAAAGAATTTTTAAAAATAGCATAAGATAATAAGCATAAAATAAAATAATTTTTGATATAAAATAATTTTTGATATAAAATAATTTTATTATATATAGAAATTGATCAGCTGATAAAGCGTTGGCGAAACGTGGACACCAATCTAGACAACACGTTCATCATCATCATATTCCTGCTGTTTTGTTGACTGTTGTATTCTTCTTAAACATTTGGGAAAGAACTGTATTTACCTGGAATTTTATGTAAAAAAGGAAAAGAATACCATTAGTAACAATTACTGTGTACTTACCTATAATAGTCGATCTTCTTGTCAGTTTGTTAATTGTAATTGTCTATTGTGTGTCTTTAATGTACTCACTTCACACCTTGTGCACTTATAATATATATATCTTTTGCACTGAAATTTTGTGCTGTTTCTTGCTGTTTATTAGACTAAGGATGAGCATTTGTATAACAACTAACCAAACATCAAGTTGAACATCCCTGTTTGCTAATATCAGAAATCTCCAGCTTTGGTAACCAAACCAACTAAACCAGTTCAAACCAACCTACCAACTGGCTCGTGGCAGGGCCACAAGTTACAGTCACTGGAGTCAACCATTCAACACATTGTCCATCTATATACAAATATGTTTTATTTTGGAAAACTGACTGCAGAATCAAAAATTGCTTTGGTGCAGCTGCTTCCCAGTTGCTACCTCCGATTTTTAAAAGGCACATTGTTGAAAGCAGCAAAAAGTGTCACATTTTAAGATGAATGTTGGCACACAATACCCCCAATGAAAAGTAGAAGGTTTCCTGTGTCAATGTGATATATGAGGTTGTGTCGACCAAAAATGAACCCACCTTAGCGATTGACGACCCAAACCGTTACCCCTGGCTCGCTTCAGATGAACAGGAGCCTATTCTTCCGGAGTCACGACGTCCCCCACGCCTCCAAACCCCTCCCTGCGCAACCTCACCCCCTTTTGTTTCCAGGGCTGTCATTGGTCAGTGACCAATCACCACCGGGAGTGTGCTTTGCTAAACAGCCAGGAAGTGCGTGTCTCCGGCATTTTCTGTTTTGACGGGCAGATTAGCACGCTGACTCGCCACGGATCAAGAGAGGTTCTGCGCACAGATTGTCCCCCCACCCGGTTTGAACTGATCCTGGTTGGAGCGGAAAGGACACTGGGAAGAAACCAGAGTAAGTGCCCGTGCGTTTTCGGCCTGTGTGAATCAGCAAAATCCATTTGCAAATGATCGTTAAAGTGCATTTAAAGTGGATTGAAAGTGGGTTATTCTGCATGTGTGAAAGCGCACTTAGTCTCCTCCTCTAAAAGGAGTTCTGATTGTGTATGAATCCCCCCCTTCATTTGTGTACACTTTGTATAAAAATTGAATGGGTCATAAAAAGGAATAGCCGGTGCCTTCCCATGCCTCATTGTACTGTTTTTCTACATTGGAGCCTACTTGCTCCAATGTGTAAAGTAATGTTATGAAGGCAAAAAGGTGTGTGTGTGTGTGTGTGCTCCTCCGTGTGTATGTGGGTGTGTGTGTACAGGATTTAGGGTACCTCCCCTTTTCTGTTTAAAAATAGGCTCTTCCTTCCACCCCACATCAAGATTCTGATAGCAGACTGTGGAAGGAGTATCCCTTTGGTGAGGGATACAATCTCAGAAAAAAGGGGGAAGGGGGCAAAAGGTACAGTTGAGAATGTGAATGCAAAGGACTACCACACTGATTAATCATCCAAAACATATGACATATCAACATTAAGGAATCCAAACAAAATTTCCCTGAACAAAATGAGCTGAACCTAATTGCACATCCCTGCCTTAGAATGATGAAATTTTAAAAATCAATGTGATGATATTCAAATTCATAATTATAGCCTTTGGGCACATCACACTATTCTGTCTGAAGTTGTTTAATTTGCTTTCATAACATTGACTAATACTTTTATTCCTTGATCTACCAGATAGTTTGACAGGAGATTGCAGAGGAGCCCCAGTTCACTAGTACATTTCTTTGCTTTCCAAGTCCCCCATTCCCATAGAAATAAGAGTGCACCTGGTTCTCAACAGTGCATAATACGGAGTTCAGGTGTACCAATTAGTGTAATATAAAATAAACAACAAATTAAGAATCTGTTAAAGGGTAATCGACTTGGCGGCTTCAGCGTGTAACATTCTCGTTGCCAAACTGAATGAAACCCATTCAGGCTTTCTAGAGGTGGGAGATTTGCTTTCTTTGAACGTTTATTCAAAATACGTCTAACTTACATGACCTTCCCCACCCTCTTCATTTTGCTGCAACTATTTCGACTGGCAGGGAAGGCTTTTTACGGACAAAGAGAACTGAACTGTTGATCTATGACTCTAAGCGGGGCCACAGGCTCAAGTGATTTTCAAGCAATCGTACATAATTATAGCACGGAATAAAGTGTCATACAATGTGAGGAGATATTTCAGAGAAGGGCAGTCATTATTCTCGCCCCAGTGTGCACAAAGCTGCTGTGTTTACACAACTCTTGTCACTCAAGTTCTCACCATTTCCTGAAATGTATCTTATTTTTAGGCCTTTGTAGAGCACAGCAGCAATTGAAAGGATCCTTATGTACGAATTCTTTCTTAATTTGAGGCTCATTTCCTGAATGATATCCACACCATTGGAGCAGGAAGGGTTACCAGAGGGCTAGCGAACTCCTGGCTTACAAAGCAGCTCAAGTAAAGCTCTGTCTTACAGCCCATTCCTGACATTCAAGGACAAAAGTCCTTTGGAGGCCAAAAAGGGGCTGCACTGGTGTAAGTGGGATGGCCGCCACTGGCCGTCCAACTTATGCCATCCAGGTGGGCTTGGATGCCGGCAGGGGAACCCGGTCGCTGGTCTCCCAGCACTGCCGCAACAGCACCACCCAGGGATGCCAGCTGGGCCTTCCGCCGGTGTCCCACCAGTTCGAAGCCCTGCGCCAGAATGCCAGCGGGCATTCCCGGGGCATGCTGGGGGCAGAGCTGCCAGTAGGCAGCTTCCTGTCCCCTTTCGGCCCAGCACTCTGGCGGGGAGAACATCGTTGCTGCGCCTGCTTTTTTGCTGCCGCAGCCTCACTTTGCTCAATGGGGCAAAATGCCCAATTAAAAAAAAAAAGCCAACAAAAGGTTTTTTAAAGCCTTTCGGTGGCCGGGAAAAGGCTTTGGAGGTGCCATGCCTGGCTGTTATTTATGCAGTCCTGTCTTTGACCCTGCTAGGATATATTATTTCTTTTTGTTTGTCCTGCCCCACTGCCTTTATCTGTGGAACTCTGGCCTGGTTCATCATAAGATTTATTTTTTTATATATTTACAATATATTTTATATATTTACAGGTCCAGAAAGGTGGCTAAAAGAATTAAAATAAAATCACATCTTAACAACCATTAAATCCAAGAAAAACATATCATTGAGACAATTAAAAGTGGAAAGTGCTATCAAATGGAAGCCAGGTTATAGCAACTCTGTAGGTAGGGTTGCCAGCCCCACGTTAGGAAATATCTCAAGATTTTGGGCATGGAGCCTGAGGAGGGTGGGGTTTGGGAAGGGGCAGGACTTAAATGGAGTATAATGCCATAGAATTCGCCATCCAAAGCGGCCATTTTCTCCAGGAGAACTGATTGCTGTCACCTGGAGATCAGTTGTAATAGCGGGAGATCTCCAGCCACCACCTGGAGGTTGGCAAGCCTACCTGTAGGGGTTTCAAGGCAAGAGATGAACAGTAGTGGTTTCCCATGGCCTGCCTCTGAGTAGCAACCCTGGACTTCCTTGGTATCCTTTTGTACTATTCAGAACTATCTAAGTATTATTCATGACAGACCCTGCTTAGCTTCTAATATCTAATGAGATTGGGCTAGCCTGGGCCATCCAGGTCAGGGCATTACAACCATATACATACATAAAAAAACCAATAAAAACAAGGCAGAATGGAGGTATCACTGAATGCCAGATGATACAAAAAAAATCTTCACCCACTGGTGGAAAACAGCAACAGAACGGGACAGGCAAGGATATCTTGCAAATGCTGATAACATATTTATAATTTCCCTCCCAACTCAAAGCCTTCATTGAGCTATGAACAACAGCAAGTGATGATGATGATGATGATGAACAGCAAGCCTATGGAAAGGTTAACATCTCTGTTTCTTACTGCTTATTGTCACAAACCAGTTAGTGTGCTTTGTAGTTTTGATCAGAAAACAAAAACAAAGATGCTTGGTTCATTTGTATCCCAAATGTTCCAGATCTCCCATTCAGTATTATCTGATTCCAATTAAAGCTCTTTTTGTGATTCTCATTTTTGTGGGGTTAAAACAGTCAAAAGAATCCTTTGCAGTTGTGTGATGGGAGTTTACATATTTTTAGCTTGTTCATATATGCCTAATTCCTAGGAGGAAATAAAAAAAAATCTGAAGAAGGCTTTAACAATGGTGTGATAATGATTACGGAGATAATGTATGTGTGGAATTTGCAACACTTGAAATATGATATATGCATTATAATTAGGTAGCTCTATACCCCCTTTTGGATGCACACCTTACATAATTATGTATTGCTCTGGAATAGCCAGCTGTCCGCCAGGAGTACCTGGTCACTCTATGTGGAATAGGGTCAGTAAAACTGTGTAGTAGGTTGTCAACCTTGGCTTGGAAAATTCCTGAAGATTTGGGGGTGGTATCTGGAGAGGGAACTCAGCATAAATAAAAATGGTGGGGATAGAAAGGGATTTGGCAACATTTAGCAAACAGGACAGAACAATTTTGGTGTGAATCTGGTCATTTGCTACCAATCTCAATAGTCAACCTCCACTTTGTTGGTGTTTTTCTACATTAGCATTATATTGACCCAAGATGGGTCTTCTAGCATATGGAGAAGGAAAAATATCTAATCTCACTTCAATACTTAGGGAGCATATGGAGAAGGAAAAATATCTAATCTAATTTCAACACTTTTTAATGAATATTTGGGTAATGTACATAGAAAGAATAAGTCTGGAAGTGTCTGGAAGTGTACTTAAAATGTTATAGTGTCCTTCTGTTATTTGTAAATGTGCAGTCTGTTTTTCTTCATTATTTCCGAATCTGTAATTTTATTTATTAGTGAGAGATTGCACTTGTTTATGTAATGCACATTTGAATCCCAGCTACTGAAAAACATTAATTTTGGCAATTTCTATAAACATTATGCACAGAGTCAAATAATAAAAAACAAAAATAACTTTGTCAAGAAAAGTGCGATTCTTTTATTGGGTTAGTGAACATTTAAAAATAAAACAGGATTTGTTTAAATTATGGCTGGGCATATAGCTACACATAAGACCCAGGTTATTGATGGACTGCTTCTAGCTAACCCCACTGCTCAATACCTGCTGCTGTCACTGTCACTATATATTCTCTTCATGTATACCTGCACACCATTCCAACGGACCTGTGGGCATTGCCATCCATGCAAAATATGTGTGCACATTGGCATAGATGACAAAGTAGAGGAAACTAGAAGCAGGCACAATATTTTCCAGAAGAAAGGAATTTACCCAGCCTGTCTGAAGACTTCAAGCCAAACTGAACTTAGTGCAGGTCTTTGTTTTAGACATATGACGCCTGGCACAATTCTTCTCTCCTACTGAGGGTTGCCAGCTCTGAGTTGGGAAATGCCTGAATAGTTGGGGGTAGAGCCTGGAGACGGAAGGGTTTGGGGAGGGACCTCATCTGGATGTAATACCAAACAGTCCACACTCCAAAGCAGCCATTTTATCTAGGGGATCTGATTTCTGTAGTCTGGAGAACAATTGTAATTCTGGGAGATCTCCAGTCCTCACCAGGAGGTTGGCAAGCTTACTCTCAACTATGAAATACACATACACTAGGGGTACCAAAAATCATTGAAAATGTGATGTTTTTCAATAATGGCAAAAAGTAGATTTAGTTATCAATTTATTTAACAAATGTAATCCATTGCATAGGGTTGCCAAGTTGCTCTTCGCCACTGGTGGGAGATTTTTGGGATGGAGCCTGAGGAGGACGGGGTTTGGGGAGAGGAGGGACTTCAATGCCATAGAGTCCAATTGCCAAAGCAGCCATTTTCTCCAGGTGAACTGATCTCTATTGGCTGGAGATCCGTTGTAAAAGCAGGAGATCTCCAGCTATTACCTGGAGGTTGGCAACCCTACCCTTGCACCTCTCCTTTTTGCTCAAGTATGCTCCCTGAAGAACCAGTGGTTGAAGAACCAGTGGTTTTGACATCTTATGGGAGGGATACTGCATACAGAAGGATAAAATATATAGCAGACACTTTTTTCTCATACATGGTTCACCTTAGAATAATCCATTACTTACCTAAGGAGTCTGGAAACAGAAATTAGGCAGATTACATTGTTTACTTTGTTTGTTTGTTTATTTGTTTGTTTGTTTGTGACATTTATACCGTGTACTCTCAGCACAAAGCTCTCAGGGTGGTTTCCATAGGAGATGAAACATTATGGAATCAGTATTAACACAATAATTGGTAATGATTTAGAAAGGGTTACAAAATACAAAGGACTATCCCTAGAATTAGTAGCAAGCAGGAGGTCGCCAAGAAGATTTACTGTACTTAGAAAAACCTACCATAAACATTCTGAGCACTGCGGTGGTGCTGGGAATATGACTCATTAGATACAAATCTCTCGGCAATGAGCATTATCTGTTTGTTCTCCATTTTCATTTCTATCTTCTAGCTGTGGGTAAATAAATCCTGTTTCTGCCTAATGCATGACTCACCGCTGTTTTATAAATTAAAGCTAAGTTGCGGCAATTTTCTTAGCTAGGTAATGTCAAAATCTCTCTCCTGTTTCCTTTGAACCTGCAGCTATTTGGTGTGGAGATGATAAGAGAGGAGTTCAAATGTTTCCGATGAAACTAGAAATTAGTGCAAATGACAGAGCTGCATTGGGGAGGGAGGGAAAAAGAACGCCAGAAAAGTGCCGCCAATTGAATAAAGTAAAGCGAGGGCAGTCGCAAACAGGAGAGATGAACCACTTTTCCTCTGAGCGATTAAGCAGAATGGTGCAGATAAATATAAAGCTTTTGTTAAAATGCGGAGCAGAAGGCCGCTCCGCTAAAGCCCAGCCTTCCACAGTCACGGCATGGCTCACCTTTCTCAAATAAAAGTTTCCGCTTCCATTGGGAGTCACGGGAAAGGCAAGCAATTAAAGATGCTTTTGAAAAACGATGCCTGCTGTGTTATCATCTTATTATTTTGATTATAGCACTGCCTAGATGAACTAGACAGGATTAGAGATTAGTTGCAGCCCAGAAGTAGTGCCAAGTGTTCCCTTCTGACTCGTACTCCAAATAAAAAATCCAGGGAAACTCTTCCTGCTTCCTTCAAAAACAAACCAGTTGTTGCAAAGAAGAAATAGATGTTCTCACCCTCCCTAGAATGACTCTAAGGGCACCTTCACACATGCCGAATAATGCACTTTCAATCCACTTTCAAGGCACTTTGAAGCTGGATTTTACTGTGTGATCTAGCAAAATCCACTTGCAAACTATCGTTATAGTGTACTGAAAGTGGATTATTTGGCATATGTGAAAGTGCTCAAAGTTTATAAATTACAAGTGGGAACCCACAAGGATTTGCGGAAGGCATCTTATTTCCCCTCTCTAGGGTTGCCAACCTCCAGGTAGTAGCTGGAGATCTCTTACTATTACAACTGATCTCCAGCTGATAGAGATCAGTTCACCTGGAGCAAATGGCTGTATTGGCCATTGGACTCTACGGCATTGAAGTCTCTCCCCTCCCCAAACCCTGCCCTCCTCAGGCTCTGCCCCAAAAATCTCCAGGAATTTCTCAACCCAGACCTGGCAACCCTACCCCTACCCCACTATTTCCTTTTTCCCTTAGCCCCCATAGTCTTTCCCTTTTCCTGCCTCCTTCCTGCCCAACAGCCAAGCTACATTTATCTTCCCTTCTGTCTTCAGCTTTCCCTCTACCTCCCCAGCAGCTAAATTTTGCCAGCTTTAGATAAATCCCTGGAGATTTTTTCGGGGGGAGCCCGAAGGTTTAGGGAGGGGCAGGACTTAAATGGAGTATAATGTCATAGAATTCACCATCCAAAGCGGCCATTTTCTTCAGGTGAACTGATCTCTATTGTCTGGAGATCAGGTGTAATCCCAGGAGATCTCCAGCTAATGCCTGGAGGTTGGTGACCCTACCAGCAGCCTCTCCCTAGGAAAACTATGGCCCAATTGTGTGGTGCTTGCCAGTGGGCCAGGCCCACTTGCATGATGAGAAACCCTCAAAGACTTGTGGGAGGGCATCTCATTTTCCCCTCCCCCACTATTTCCTCTTTCCCTTTCCTGAAAGTCCCCATACTCTCTCCTTTTCCTGCCTCCTTTTCACCTTAGATTCGCCAGTTCCAGGTTGGGAAATTTTTGGAGATTTGGGGGCGGAGAGTTAGGAGGCGAAGTTTAGGGAGGGAAGCAACCTCAGCAGGGTATAGTGCCGTACAGTCCACCCTCCAAAGCAACCATTTTCTCCAGGAAAACTGAACTCTTTCAATGGGAGAGCAGTGTAATTCTGGGTGATACCTACCTCCTCCCCAGAGGTTGGCAGCCCTAGTTCCCATGGAAGAAATGGGTGCTTTGGAAGGTGGAGTCTATGGCATTATACCTGTCTGAGGTTCCTCCTCTCTTCAAAGCCCACCCTCCCCAGGCTCCACCCCCAAATTCTCCAGGTATTTCCTAACCTGAAGTTGATAACAATATTTTCTTCCCACCAAATACCCAACTTAGCTTTATTTGTCCTTCTCCCTCCCCCACAGCAGCCTCTGCCTAGGAAAACTGGGGCCTATTTGCATGCAACGGAACCCTCAAGGACTTGTGGGGGAGTACCCCACTTTTCCCACTTTTCCCCTCCCCATACTATTTCCTCTTTCTCTCCCCCTGACAACCCCCATATCCTCTCCCCTTCCCCTGCCCCATTCACTCCTTTTCAGCCATTCATGAATCTACCCTTTATCTACCTCCTATCTTGAGCAATATTTATTATTTATTTTCTTCATTTTTAGTCCACCTTTCTCTACAGTGTGAACCAAGGCAGCGTATATTATTCTCTCCTCCTTTTTATCCTCACAACAACCCTGTGTGGTATAGGGTTACCAACCTCCATATACTAGCTGGAGATCTCCTGCTATTACAACTGATCTCCAGCCAATAGAAATCAGTTCACCTGGAGAAAATGGCTGCTTTGGCAATTGGACTCTATGACATTGAAGTCCCTCCCCTTTCCAAACCTTGCCCTCCTCAGGCTCCACCCCTGAAACCTCCCGCCGGTTTCGAAGAGGGACCTGGCAACTCTAGTGTGGTAGGTTAGGCTTAAAGTATGTGATTAGTCCAAAATCACCCAGTGAGCTTCCACAGTCAGTGTGGTGTAGTAGTTAAGAGCAGTGGTTTGGAGTGGTGGATTCTAATCTCGAGAACCAGGTTTGATTCCCCACTTCTTCACATGAATAACAGATACTAATCTGGTTAACCAGGTTGGTTTCCCCACTCCTACACATGAAGCCAGCTGTGTGACCTTAGGCTAGTCATAGCTCTCTTAGACCTCTCCCAGCCTCACCTACCTCACCAGGTGTCTGTTGTGGGTAGGGGAAGGGAAGGTGATTGAAGCCGGTTTAATTCTTCCTTAAGTGGTAGAGAAAGATGGCATATATAAAAACCAACTACTACTACTACTCTTCCTCTTCTTCCTCCTCTTCACAGCAAGATGGGAATTTGAACCTGAGTCCTTAGGCCATATTCTGAAGGTATAACCACTACACAAACTGTTTTTCATAGGGTGGCTGCTGTTGAAAAGTGGCAAGCAGCCAGGCCTAATTTAGTCTTGCAAGTCAGGTGGTATTAAGTCACCCAGAAGTTGGTGCCAGGCCTAAGTTTGCTAACCTCCAGGTGGGACCTGAAGATCTCCCAGAATTATAACCGAACTCCAGATGACACAGATTTGTCCCCTTGGAAAGAATGGCTGCTTTGGAGATGGGCTCTATGGCATTATATCCAGATAAGGCCTCTCTCCTCTCCAAACCCTGCCCTTCTCAGACTCTACCACAAAATCACCTGGCAACCCTAGCCACGCCTGGCCCCAACCTGTCCTCCCTAAAGGACTCAAATAGGCCTGGTAAGGGCCCTGCCCTCTCCTGCCTGCCTTTACTGACAGATCAAAGCCTGGAATCTGTGGTTGCTTAACAATGGTCACTGAAGGAATTCGTTGCTTAAAGCTACAGGCACTCCTTTTATCATGTTTGGGTTTTCACGCTCCCCACCCCCACCCCCATGTATTCTTTTTAAAGATTTCGCATTTTTCTGCAAGGCTTGTAGAAAGATCTGTCTTGCCCATACACAGCTCCAGTCACCAGATATGGCCAAGTTCTTTCCTGTGCGCTGTTCAGAGAGTAAAGGTGGCAGGATGACACCAGCCCCCCAGAGGCCAATGGAAAAAATGTTGTAGATATGAATGTGACATTAAAATCCATTTCTTTGAACACTTCTGCTTTTTTAAAAAAAATCTAGATTAACTTGGTGGTATGCTTTGAACAATTTTGAAACACTTAATGTACTGTTGGGATCTTTCTGATTTCCATTTCCATGTGATACATAACATTGCTCAAAAAGAAACAATGTAAAGAACTTTAGGATAGAAACCCAGGAGAGGTATCTTTATATTATAGACTCATTCCAGCCATTCCATTTGGCCCATATCCCCTGCCCCCGAGGATTACTTTAATGTTTTAAAGTATTTCCTCTTTCAACAATTGTATTTTTATGCTGCATTCCAAAATGTGTCTACCTCCAAGCCATATTGTAGCTTGATTTTTTAAACGTTAAATTAATTAGACGTTTAAATAATAAGTATTTTATTATATACTCATGGCAGCATAATGGAACACCAGTTACCCAACTGCCAGTCCAGCTTCTATAGAAAAGTATCAGTTGCACCACAGCTGACCAAAGGTAAGGAAGCAGGGTTGCCAACCTCCAGGTACTAGCTGGAGATATCCCGCTATTACAAAGTGATCTCCAGCCTATAGAGATCAGTTCACCTGGAGAAAATGGCCACTGGACTCTATGGCATTGAAGTCCCTCCCCTCCCCAAAACCTCCTTAGGCTCCATCCCAAAAACCTTCCGCTGGTGGCAAAGAAGGACCTGGCAACCCTATAAGGAAGGCTGCAAGATAAAGACAGCTAGCATTGTCCAAGAGTAGACCTTCTCCTGGACTTACCCAGGCCGCAGCAGGTTCTGGCCCCAACCTTCAGGCTGCCAACTTTTCCTATGGCTGCCCTGACTGCATGAAAATCAAAACCCCTTGGCCAGGCAACACATAAGTCCAACATCCCCAAGTGTCCCCTTTAAGGAGCTGCCAGCAGCAGCTGCAGCCGGGCCAGACCAGCTGATGATCATACAAACTGGGAACAGGTATGGGTGGTCTTGTTGGGCATACACATGATTAGGCCTGGCCATATAAGGGACCAAACAGCAGCCCAGGGAGGAGGCTCCAGGTCTTCTCCAGACTGCAGAGGAGAGACTTTGAGAAGAGAGGAAGAGAAACAGAAGGAGGACAAGGAACAGGAAAAAAGAACAAACATCTGAGGTCTTTGACAGCCCTGGAGTCTCAGTTGGGACCATGGAGATAGACAGGACAAAGCAGTCACATACCCACTTGCATCCCCACAACTATGAGCAAGAAAATTTAAATACAATGTAGAAGAGATCAAAGCTGACTGAGTCTATTTTGTAGTCTTTAAAAGGAAAGCTCCGAAGCAGCAAAAGACACCATCCCTCTCCACGCATTCAAGGTCTATGAGCTCTGGAATGAAGCAACAAAGAGTCAAGGCATTTTCAACATCTTTTATATGTTAAACCTCAGATTGGTGCTTTTTGCTTTTCCCCTGTGCTTGACATTGATTACAATATTTAACTTTCAACTTGGGCAACATTCCAGTTCTATATATCCATTGGCATTTAGAGGATGAAATGGTAAGTAGGCACTCAATGCCACAACAATCATCTCCATTAAACATTACATTGGTTCCTTTTAGGATATGTGAACTTTCAGAAAAGAACAACATCCGTAGCATTTGCTGTAGTATATTAACTACAAGGTTGCTTAATAAATTGTGTTTGTCCAAAAGACAAAAGAAAAACAAAACCCAATATTAAAGTAAACCGTCTTGAGGTCAAAATAACTTTTGCCTACAAGGAGGGCTTTAGAGTTCATATCCGGTCATATCCAACATGGAGAATAAGAGCCAATGGATGTCAGCACCAGTAACAGCATCAATATTTTGGGATTAACCTGACTTCTCTGCAGCTATCTGAGCACCAGGGATTATCAGCTTTCAAGATTGCTTTTATGTCACACAAGTTCATAGTTGCTGAATATGACAGATGATGCTTCTATCCTCCTTTTGATTTCAAACTGCACAGTTACTGCAAAATTCAAGAAAAGGATGATGCCTTAAAACTCTCAACTTCATAGTTGCTATTCAGACTGAGAATACTGGGAATGGGAAAAGTTAGGAATGTAGGACTTGAATCAGAGAGGTCAAAGTCTGAAGTACAAACTGGATGGGACATTAGGAGATCCCTCGGGGTCCCTGGATGTTCTACGAGGATACAGTTGAGGCTGAGAAACAGCATGGGAGAGATGGCTAAGTACCACTGCTCCTGCTCCATCCCAGAGGCTATTTGCTCATTTTTTTAAAAGTAAAAGCTCTAAAAATGGATTTGCCAATCTGACATCTAGTTGGGGCCAAAATTAATCAATAATAATGGGCCTTGTATTTGTGGAGCCCTCTCCAGGAACAGAAGGAAGTAGCACAGTACAACATGAATAGGGTTGCCAACCCCCAGGTACTAGCTAGAGATCTCCTACTATTACAACTGATCTCCAGCTGATAGAGAAAATGGCCGCTTTGGCAGTTGGACTCTATGGCATTGAAGTCCCTTCCCTCCTCAAACCCCACCATCCTCAGGCTCTGCCCCCAAAATCTCCAGGTATTTCCTAACCTGGAGGTGGCAACCCTAATCTGGGCTGGCATGATTAAATAAATATTCTGTGAGCCTTGCTTTCTTCTGGGTGCTGGTATGCACAAGAGATTCGTTCCTGTGTAAGTATCGAGCATTCCAGCATACTCAGATACACTGGAATTCAATAATGTAATAATAAATATACACGACCGTATTGACATGTGTGCCAGAGCAGTAGCTCTGAGTGTACACAGCAAGTCTGGGGTTTCTTCTCTGAAAGCTAGCACAAACACAACAGATTAAAACAAATCCAAAATATTACATCCTTTAAAACTCTTTTTATATTAATTACCTGTGAAATGACAATAGTTTGCTTTTTAAAAAAATGCACCTTGGGAAAGAATCACAATCAAGCAAAAGCATGTTGAAATTAATTGGCAATAATTATAATAGCATGTCATTTGTGCGCCCACATTACTGTGTTGTACATTCACCACTTAAACAATAGGAATCATACTCTCACGCCATCCTTTCCTGCCATAGTGAATAATGATGCAGGTGGGTGGCACTGAAGTCTCTGCTTGTCACTGCAGTGTCTTTTCCCAATGGCCCTGCTTTCTTGCTTGCTTTATTTATTTATTTTTCAAATTTGTATTCCACCCTCCCCAGCAGGCTGGCTCAGGGCGGGTAACATCATTAAAACATAGCATACAATCATTTCTATCCTGAACACTGCACCATAAGAAAAACCTGACTGATTTAAAGCCGGACTTCAGCTAGCTCAGGATGCAGTCTCTGGCATTAACCCTTTTCAGATGTTTCAGAGAAAGTGCATAAGCACAAGGGGTCAACAGTTAGTTGCAACATGACAGGAGGAAGTAAAGTCTACCTTCACAAGGTAAACTGGAAAGAACCTGTGTGCCACCTTATATCAACCCAGCAAGCTCTGTCAAATATGTTCCCCACAAACAAGTGTGTACGTCTTCTTGCTTTTCAGCGGTCAGAACCTCCCTCTGGAATCATTTCTTGAAAGAAGTGTGAAAGGTTCCTTCCTGGAGAGAGCCCTAAAACATTTTTTTTTTCATTTCACCAGGCCTTTCCGGAATTGAGAATGGCCTTTTATGCAGGGACCTTTCCCCGTGGTCGCCCCCACTGACTGCTTCGGGGCTTCCTCTTGATTATGCATGCCTTTTCCAACCGTCAGAGGTCACCTTGCTCTCCCCGTGCATTTTGCCCATGTTTTCCAGATGCTGTTTTAGAAAGAATCTGGAAAATGCAGACAAAACGCGTAGCAAGAGCAAAGTGACCTATTATGGTCCGAAAAGGCATGCATAATCAAAAGGAAGCCCCGAAGCCATCAGCAGGGGGATGACCACGGGGAAATGTCCCTGCTTTACAGGTCTCTATTGTTATTTTGTGATGTTTTGTTGTTTGGTTATGTTTTATGCTGTATCTGTTTTAATTCTGGTGTAGTGAGCCATCCTGAATTTAAGGGAAAGGAACAAATGAAATAAACTCGCAGTTTGTATCCAGACTAAATTTTCCAGCCAGCACAGGCAGCGTTAGTTTTGGTTAAATTTGTGCTCCTGCTTGACATTAAATATTCAGAAGCAGTAAGACTGGCGGAGATTCCTTTTTACGGATTACGATACGCCTTCAGTGTATCGTAATTAGGCTCTGTCTGAAGAAGATGTACAAAACAGGAGCATATCCAGATTCCTGTACCCTACCACTGTAAAGTTTCTGTTGTATTATCATATACATTTTCCCCTACTACTGTACACATTACATTTCTGTATGCGTTTTCAATATTTGGGTACACTTTGTTTTTCTTGTGGCATATTTTTCATGGTGTGTTGTGTTTTTTTGGTCTGTTTTGTACACAGTGATCCCTTGTTTTTTCAGTGGTTTTTTCTGTGTTTTTTCACATGTTAGTTTGTCAGGGGTGGGTGGATAGGGAACAGGGATTTATTTATTGGTGAGGGAATTGGCCATTATGTCAGTTCCCACATAAAATGGTACGGTCCAGAAATCTTGTCTGCTTTTAATGAAAACTAGGCCATAGTTATCCCTTTTCCCTTAGAAGCTCCTTGATCCATTGATCTTGAGCAGCATATATCTAATGTTTGAGGGATATAAGGACTGAAACAAATCTTGCCACTGACAATGTAGCCTTGGGATCCTTGTCACTTAGTAAAAAAAGGCATTATGTCAGACAAAGAGGCATTAGATTTATATGTCAAAGGGGGAGAGATACAATTTGATCGAAGTTCCTCGTAAAAGTGGCATTCCAAGAGGGCATGAGCTAATGAATCGATAGAGCCAGAAGAGCAAAGACAGGTCCTGTCTGGGTATGGTATATTCAAAATCCTGCCCTGCATAACCATAGAGGGGTTAGCATTCAGTCTAGCTAAACAGAAGGCTCTAGAAAGATGAGGAGTTGTCAAATAATAAGTATAAGCAGGCAAACCACGTGGTGGTGGTATTCCAAAGAACTGGAATGAACAAACGTGGCGAGCATGAAAAGTAGTGCTGTTATAAGGCCATAGTTATTTGTATTTCATGTTATTCTTGCAGCCTATGAACCAATTTACATGTTGAGTCAATTTGCACACTAGCAGTACAGGCCTGTGTAGAAACTTCAATTGGTCCAAAATGCAGCAGCCGAGCTACTGTTGAGGGTTGGTTACAAGGATAGTATAACCCCTGTGCTGAAAGGTCTGGTTACCCATGCATTCAAAGTGCTGGTTCTTACCTTTAAGGTCCCAAAACAATTGTCTCCTCCCATACCATCCAGCCCACCAGTTCAGATCTGCTTCTTAAGCCCTGCTCGCTGTGCTCCGCCTTCCAAGGTGAAGCAGATGGTGACTAGAGATTGGGCATTTTCTGTGGTGGCACCTCATCTGTAGATCACCTTCCTCCTTGAGGCTTGTATGGCAACTACTTTGCTTTCTTTCAGGCACTGGACCAAACACTTTATTCAGGCTTTTAATTAGGGATTTTTATCTCATCTTCTTTGTAATGGCCTGCTTCTGTTTTGTGGATAGTTTTTATCCTGCATATGTCTAATGGCTTGTATTTAATATTTTAGGGAGGGAAGGCAGCATGGTATAGCCTGATCTCATCAGATCTCAGAAGTTATGCAGGGTTGGTACTTGGAAGGTACACCATAAAGGAAAACTCTACAGAGGAAGGCAATGGCAAACCATCTCTGCTTCTCACTTGCCTTGAAAGCCCCTTGTTAGGGTCGCCATAAGTCGGCTGCGACTTGACAGCCCTTCAGACACAAACACACCTTTAATATTGTGGCATGGTTTTAATTGTAAATTTAATTAAGCGGCCTCCAGCCGGAATCCAAAGAGGCAGCACAGAAATATTCCAAATGAATAGATTTACTATAGTCTAAGTCCATTGAAATGAATAGGCTTACACTGAAGGAGCCTTGCAGTACAAACCTGCTAGATGCTGTGACAGACAGCTAACTGCAGTTGCCTTAAACCAGTCTGAGAACCCTGACTGACAGGCAGTTCCCTGTAATAGTGAAATAAAGCAATGCATTTGTTATGAATTCATATCAGCCTCTTGTGTGCCATCTTCAGACATATACCAATGACGTTTTTTTTTTCAGTTCCTCAGCTTCCTAGGCTGGATCATAATACATCTATATACATTTTAACATCTGAAACAGAAAAACAAAGAAGAAGAAAAAGGAGCCACTCAGTTAAGTGAAAAAGGAAGTAGAGAATCGTCATAGATGCCTTTGAGTTTTCCAGGGAGTCTTTATCCTTCTCATTTTTTTCTTAAACTAAACATTGTAGGTCCATTTGCTGCCTGTAACTATTTAGAAGGATTAAGCTATGACGGAAAACTGGAGTGTGTTGAAACCTGCCCCCTCCAGCACTTTGGAGGATGTAGTTTTGGAAACCTTTTCAAGCCCTACACTTTAGTTTCAAGCACTACTTTCTTTCCTGTTTTACTCACTTTGGCTGCAGAGAAGAAACACTGTAGGGAATGTTATAGCAGCTCCAATATCCTAAATTCCCTCTCAATAAAATAGATACTCTAGAGTCAGTTTAATCAAGCATTAAGCAGCTTTGTGCTGGCATAGTGGCATACAACTGCACTGGCTATACTAACACAGGGTGAGCTCTGGCCCTGAGGGAAATTAAGAGAACCCTTATGAATGAATTAACATGCAGTGACAAGAAATGTCTCAAGGCAAGAGTTTGTTTTCTGAGAAAAATTACAAGTGTCTGAAAATTGGGCCTATAATGAGAAACTTCTCCCCACTTTACCTATCATGACAATTACAATAAGCTTGTGAAATGAATACCTATCTATATTTCATGCCTCTTCTTCATTTGAATCGCTAACATATACAGTGAAGTGATCCCTACAGCAGAATATTTGTGTGAAATGATTAAAACATTCAAAGTCTTTCCCTGTGATGCTCTTATTCCTTCTCCTGGGATGCACTTGTATGGAGTACTCGATATGTGCGATTTGGGATGTCAACAGATCCAGCTGCAGCTTTCCAGTGACTTCCATCATTGTGGCAGCACCTTTTTAACGCACGAAAACTGTTTCCAGAAACTACATCCATGTATAGTTTTGGTGACACATTGTATATATATATATATATATTAATAGGCCTTACATATATGTAAATATTAATAATTACATACACATATACATATATATATTAATGTGGGTGTAGTGATAGGGCACATTACATGGAGAACATTTTAAATATCTAAATGAATTTTGAAGAAGCTGAAGGAGTTAGATTGGGCCAGCACGGTTGTGAGGGCCAGATGTACTTGTTCCGGTTTGGTGTTGGGGCTCCCTCCACCAGAGAAGCTTCCAGATTTCCCTACTACGGTTCCAATTTCTTCACACCGTCAGGCTTTTTTTTTAGCTCGTCTAAATGCCTTTCCATCTATGGTTATGTTGGGCAGATTTAGTGGGATACCTTACCCAGATTGTCTCTGCTTATGCAATACGGGCAAAATTGAAACTTTGGACCACTTGATGCTCCGTTGTCCTCGCTGGTCTCAGGACAGAGAGGTTTTTATTGCTCCAATTCTTACTAGCTTGAACCTCCCTTCACATACCTGGGTGTTGCCATTTTTGCTTGGTGATTTAAACAATGGTTTGGTAACATCGAATGTGGCTCATTTTTTGGTCAGAGTGGCTGCACTTAAGAAGAAAGAACTTTCAAGGCCTACCTCTGGCAACTTTAAGTTAGTTTGCTCCGCCCCTAGTTTATTTTAGCTAGGAATTTTATCTATCGGGCTGACACCTGGTTTTTAGCACTGTTAATTTAATATTGTCTTATGTTTACTACATTTTATGTTTCCTATCCTTCCTTTGTGTTCCCCTCCCTCCCTCTTTCCTTGGCCCAAGACTGCAGTCATAGACCTAATAAATTATTATTATTATTATATCTAAACGAGCTATATGTGTTTGTATGTGTACACATCATTATTATCAAAAGGAACAGTAGGGTAATACTTACATTAAAACCAACTAAAATATCGCAAAGAAATGAGCAAACTGTCACGATTCCCAGAAACATTTTTTTTCAGGCTAGAGGTAACATTTTCAAGAGAAAGGGCAATTCTGGTGAACTCGAGTGTCTTCATTACATGTAACTAGAATTCCCAGTTCTGTATGGGCCCTAGAGTTCTCCCAGAATTACAAGTGATCTCCAGACTACAGACATAAGATCCCCTGGAAGAAATGGCAAATTTGGAGGACAGACTCTATATTATAGTATTACATACCCACTGAGCTTGCTCCCTCCTACTAACTCTCCCCTTCCTAGGCACCACCCCCATATCTCCAGGAATTTCACAAACTGGAGTTGACAACTGTAAAGGCTCAAAGGGTGCTCGGGTGAGAGCTGGCAGCACCATGTTAAGGTGCCATGTCAGGAACCTATGAGCTATTGGAGGGTTAGATTGTAGGACTCCCTTCAGAAATGCCTTAATCTGTGGATGTTTGATAGGGGGTATCCGTCCAAGGAAGGAACGATGGTAGAGATGGCCATAACTTGCTTCCGTAAGGTGGCCGCACGGAGCTTTTTCCAAATAGCTAACTGGATTTTAAAAATAATTTTGTTGTGGTGTTTCCCACAATTGTTTCTAGTTCTCTGACTAGAAGGAAGTGTCCTTCTTTTTGCAATGAGATACAAAATCAGATGCTTGTCTTATGGCTGCAAATTCCATGGGCCTTGTTAGGAAGTTGCGTTTCTGAGGACACCTGTGCTGCCAAAGGGCAACATCGTTGCAGAAATTTCAAACCTTCATCCCTTCAGGCTACACAACAAGAGACTCAATAAGCAAAAAAATGAGTATAAGTCAGCACACTGCTGGTACTACATAAATATGTAACAGCCGTAGTAGCAGTACAGTCAATAAGAAATGCTTTCATTTATTAACCTCCAATTTTTCAGTGACATGTGGAATGCACTTTTCATAAAACTAAATTAACTCCTGGAATTGTAGTACTAAGTACATGGAATTGATAGAAATGGACGGACAGTGCCGTCCTACACCTTTCTAAGACTACTGACTTTAATAGACCTAGAAGAGTGTAATTCTGCTTAGAATTCACTGTTAGTTTCACGTAGAATGCTTATGACTGAGATTGTTAGACCCTATTTACACTACCTTAAGTTCCATGATGGAAGTAAGGTAGGATATGAATATACTAAATAAAGCTATGGAGATTAATAAAGTATCTGTAACTCAGTCCTGAGCCCTGACCTGGATGGCCCAGGCTAGCCTGATCTTATCAGATCTCAGATGCTAAGCAGGGTCAGCCCTGATTAGTATTTGGATAGGAGAACACCAAGAAATACCAGGGTTGCTGTGCAGAGGAAGGCACTGGCAAACCACCTCTGTTAGTCTCTTGCCATGAAAGGGGTCGCTATAAGTCAGCTGCAACTTGAAGGCACTTTACACACAAACAACTCAGTCCTGAATTCAAAATACGCTGGTGGCACCCAAAACCACATTATCACATTCAACTTGTTCCTTTAGTATGTTGTATATTACAAACAAGATACTAATTTTCTGAATCAGTGTTAAGTGGGAATGTTCTTTACCAGGTGGGTGACTGGGACAGGGTAGAGATTCTGCTGCTCTACAATCCACCACGCTGCCCAGCTGCCTCTCTCCCTGAGCTAGCCAGTTTTGTCTTGGGCGTGCTAGTGGAGACCCCAAGACTAGTGGTCCTGGGTGACTTTAACATCCACGTCGAGCCCAGGCTGTCAGGAGTGGCTCCGGATTTCATGTCCTCCATGACAACCATGGGCCTGTCCCAAGTAATTACCGGCCCCACACATTTAGCAAGACACACACTGGATTTGGTCTATTATACTGCTGGGGAGGGTGATCTGGAGGAGGGGGGAGTTAAAGCTTACTCCCTTGTCATGGACAGATCATTACTTGATAGAGTTCAGACCTACTGCTGCCTCTTTCCTCTGCAGGGGTGATGGACCCATTTAGGCAGTCTGCCCCAGGCTCTTGATGAGTTCATGTCAGACCTTGGGGATTTTCCCACCTCTGCTGCTGATGGTTGTGTTGAGGCTCTAACCACTCTCCAGAATAGGGAGATAGCCCAAGCTGTTGACACAATAGCCCCTAAGTGCCCTCTCACTCCCAGACAAAGCCAGACTCCCTGGTTAACTGGGGAACTGATGATGATGAATAGGGTTACCAGTCCCTCTTTGCCACCAGCGGGAGGGTTTTGGGGTGGAGCCTGAGGAGGGTGGGGTTGAGGAGGGGAGGGACTTCAATGTGATAGAGTTCAATTGCCAAAGCGGCCATTTTCTCCAGGTGAATTGATCCCTATCAGGAGGAGATAGTTAGCAGGAGATCTCTAGCCACCACCTGGAGGTTGGCAACCCTAGTAATGAAACAGCAGGGACAATGGCTAGAGCACCACTGGTGGAAAACGTGGAGCAAGGCTGATCAAACACATCATATTCTGTGGTGGTGGTGGTGGTGGTGGTGGTGGTGGCAAAGAGGCACTATTTCTCCACAACCATTGCATCTGCACGTAATCATCTGGCTGAACTGTTGCATACGTTTCAAGGACTTTTACATCATAGTCCCAAGGAATTGAGCTCTGACTGCATGATGGCCCAATGTGATCAACTTTGCAGACAAATATCACCCAGATCCACTCTGGGTTAGATGCTGGCATGGATGCATGTCCAGATGATCTACCTTTGGCATCTGCTTGTGTGATTTATATGGAGACTTTTCAGTTTGTAGCGCCTGAAGATGTGGACCCTTCCTGATAAAAGCTGCCAGAAGGGGATTGGGTGAGCAAGTAAAGGGAGTGGTAAATGCTTCCTTGAAAGCTGGAGTTATACCACCTGCACTCAAGGAGGCAGTGATTAGGCCTGTTCTGAAAAATACCCTCCTTGAGCCCTACTGTGCTGGAGAACTTCCGACCAGTCTCCAATCATCCATTCTTGGCAAGGTGCTAGAATGGGTTGTTGCTTCTCAGCTCATGGGGTTCTTGGAATAGACTGATTTTTCTGGACCCATTTCAATCTGACTTCAGGCTAGGATTTAGAACGGAGGCTGCTTTGGTTGCCTTGGTTGATGACTTCTATCAAGAACTAGACAGGGGGAATGTGACCCTGCGAGTTCTGCCTTTAATATTATTGAGCATAGTATCCTACTTAGCCACCTCTTAGCACTGGGACAAAGGGGCACCGTGTTACTGTAGTTTGAGTCCTATCTGAGGAGTTAGTGTCAGAAGGTAGTGTTGGGAGATTTGTCGTCTGCCCCATGGCCATTGACATGTGGGGTTCTGCAGGGTTCCTACTTATTCTCCATGGTATTTAATATCTATATGAAGCCACTTGGAGAGGTCATCAGAAAGTATGGGCTGTGAAGCCAGCGTGGTGTAGTGGTTAAGAGCGGTAGTTTGTACAGGTAGACTCTGATCTGGAGAACCGGGTTTGATTCCCCACTCTTCCACATGAGCAGCAGAGGCTAATCTGGTGAACTGGATTTGTTTCCTCACTCCTCCACATGAAGCCAGCTGGGTGACCTTGGGCTAGTCACAGTTCTATTAAGAGCTCTCTCAGCCCCACCTATCTCACAGAGTGTCTGTTGTGGGGAGGGGAAGGGAAGGTGATTGTAAACCAGTTTGAGTCTCCCTTAAGTGGTAGAGAAAGCCGGCATATAAAAACCAACTCTTCTTCTTCCTCTTCCTCTTCTTCTTCAATATGCAGATTACCAAGCTCAACGTTATTTTCCACCTAATTATGAGTATGCAATCGATGCTGTGAACTGGTGCTCGGACTCAGTACAAGGCTGGATAAGTGTGAACAAGCTGAAACTTAATCCTGACAATTCAGAGGCTCTCTGGGTTAGTAGAAAGGCAGACCGGGGGCTTGAGATCTGTCCTCTCTTGGAAGGGGTTATACTCCCCTGGAAATCTGCCCTTGCTCTTCTGGCTCTATTGACTCATTAGCCCATGCCCTTTTGGAATGCCGCTTTTATGAGGATCTTCTATCGCACTATATTTCCCCCCTTTTAATATACAAATCCAATGCCTCTGTGACTGACATAATGCCTTTTTTACTAAGTGATAAGGACCCCAAGGCTACATTGTCAGTGGCAAGATTTGTTTCAGTCCTTATATCCCTCCAACACTAGATATATGCTGCTCAAGATCAATTGATCAAGGAGCTTCTAAGGGATAAAAGGAAAGGAAAGGAAAGGAAAGGAAAGGAAAGGAAAGGAAAGGAAAGGAAAGGAAAGGAAAGGAAAGGAAAGGAAAGGAAAGGAAAGGAAAGGAAAAACCAGGTTCATAGCTTGAGAGTACTACTTGACACAGAGGTCTCCTTAGAAAGCCAGGTAGTTATGGAGGTTCAGAGTGCTTTCACCCAGCTTCAGCTTGTGTATCAGCTGCATCCATTCCTGGGTCAGTCAGAGCTGACCACAATTCATATCATAGTTACATTTAGCCTGGACTATTGTAATGTGCTGTACTTGGGGCTACCCTTGAAGAGTGTTCAGAATCTGCAGCTAGTTCAGAATGCTGTGGCTGGACTGCTGATTAGGACCAACTATTGGGACCAATTACACTGGCGACTGATCTGTTCCTGGGTCCAATTCAAGGTGTTGTTTTTGTCCTTTAAAGTCCTATATGGCTTAGGACTGGAGTATCTGAAGGACCATCTTCTCCCATACGTTCCTGCCCTGAAATTACGATCTGTCCCACAGATCAAAGAAACTCATGTGGTGGGCACATGAGAGAAGGTTTTCTTGGTGGAAGCCCCACTATTATGGAACAGTGTTGTGGGTGCAGTGAACATTTCTGCTCTGCTTCCTATTTGACCTCCACCAATTGTCTCTCTTCCCTCTGAACTTCTACTCTTCAGCTTCCCTATCAAATCCTTCTCTTTGCTTTTTAGGGTTAACTATGATGCTTCAGCTTGCAGTTTGTTGGCTTCAAGGATAGTGAAGGGATAGATGAGGAATACTTCCTGTGAACAACTAACTCAAGAGCATGCTGTACAGCCACTTGGGGAGTCATCCGTATAAAGAGTGTATTCATGGGACATTAAACCTGAAAGAGTAGTTAAAGCAGAGCCCAGTAACTGAGTTCTACATTCACAATAACCACATGACAGTGTGCCAAGGGCTACTGGTAACAAACTGATTAAGAATTCTGACCCAACTTTGGTATGGCAATACAGTAAAATAAAATTAAATAAAAACTAGAAAAGTTTCAATATTTTAACTGCATTTTATTTAAGGGTTGACCTTCTGTAGCTGTTTTATCAGCTCTAATTAACAAAAGTTAATAACGGAGGCCCTGACACTTTGGGTAAATAATTACAGTGAGGAATAAATGGAGTGTATTCAATGCAAGCTGAGCTTTGCAGAGAGAGCTTAAGCACTTTTAACAAAGATCCATTCATTAAGGCAAGGCTCCTAAAATGTCTGAGGCTCTGAGCTAAAAGAATGGAAAATGGGGGGAAAAAAACATTTCTGGAGGGGGGAAAAGACAAAGACCAAAACAAGGAGAACCGTAAATTATAAATTAAGATGCAATGCTTTCCAGATATGTAAAAGTGTTTGTCTTTAGATCACCCCAAAGTTGGGAAGAACACAAAGTTTCATTCAAAATCTCCCTCAGGCAAACAGTTTGGTCAGACAGGTTATTTTTATGCAGCTCAATGTAAAACTCTTAAAAAATGCATTAGAACTCTGAGTACACGGGAAAAAATATTTATTCTTCACCTGTTAAACTTAATAAGATCGTCACTACCATAGAATTAGGTGGCAAATTGACACGATGGCTTTATAGCTTTTGTTTTTATGGGAAGTTTTTATGTTTTCCTGTGGCATTAATGAAGCATCTGGGGTATTCAGAGGAAAAAAACATGACAAGGCCATATTTTTAAAAGAAGTCTAACAATATCCGTTGTAATCAGAAACAGATTCTTACATAAAAGAAGACTCCCATGCCCTGTAACCAGCTACAGGCTTCAGCAAGCTTCACTCCCCTTCAAAGAACTATCAGTGTCTTCCTTTTATGTAGCTGGACACATCTAGAAAACCTTTCCAAATCTAAAAGCAGCTGTTTATGAAATTCTGAGAAGTCTGATTCCTCATCTGTGAGCATGTCGGACCAGTTGAAGAAGCTGTGC